>NC_054060.1:1320831-6231914 GCF_017639655.2 Falco naumanni | reverse complement strand
ACCCTTCCTCAAACCCCATCAGTCTCACTGGCATACACTCCTATACCCAGGACAAAAAAAAATAGAGCCCATGATCAGCCAACTAAGGCCAGCTTAGAGAAGAAAACATTTTCTCCTGTACTGCAAAAAGGAGAAAGGGAGGTGGGGAACAGAAATGGAAAAAACCACATCAGAATATGTAAGTCAATAAACCACTGAAGACACCCACCATCACAGCATCATAAACCAGAGCTTGTAGCAAAAGCTTCTGTCCCGCACTGGAAGGGAGCTTCACCGATCCATTCACAGCAGAGAGAGGCTCTTTTGTGATAGTGTCCTCGTATCTGGCTATGCTGTTTGTCCAGGGCTGGCCGGCTGACTTATTCCACGAAGACTACAGAAAAAAATTGGGAGGAGAAAATATCCAGTTATCACAGATAGAGATTCTTGTCCTCATAAACCTGAAAAGAGAAACAGCTTGAAAAAGGAAAGCGCAAGCTGGGAAAATACCATGGTTTAGAAGAGACAAGTTAAATGCAGAGAACACTTCTGATGGCATCCAAATAAAAATGCTTGCTGCAGTGGACTCACACAGTCACCGCACTGGAACAGGCTTTATTACTCTGTTACATGGTCTGATGCAGAGCAAGTGGATGAAAGTTGCCAGATGGTTCACGACTGGTCGCATACGGAGCTTTCCACTGATTCTCAAATTTTGAGGCCAACAGGCATATCATGGCACAAGACATCATTTAAAGACCCACTGAAATCACCTCCCTGCAAAGCTGCAAACAACCCAGAGCAGTATGAGCCTACTGAAAAATACTGCAAAGCTGGCAAGGAACAGAGATGGTGGAAACCTGGAGAGAAACACTGAATGATTATAATATTTGCTTTGGCACAAGCAATGCTCTTAGCAGCATGGAGAAAGACCCTCACCTGTGCGCACTATCACACATACTCTAGTAAGAGCTGAAGACAATGCTAAAGTGCTTGCTCTGCGGTGCAGATAGATTTCCTGCTCTAAGCTGGGAGTTGGGTAAACTTTGCCATTCCCCATGAACATAGAGGCACAACATTGGAGGGCTTACTTTTAAATTTTTTTTTTTTTTTTTTTTTCAACAGACCACCAAGCAATTCTTAGCTCAGCTTTAAATCCCCTGGGCAACCAGTGTTACCTTGTTTGTAGATCTAATTAAATTATATGGGCTGAATGCAATTTGTTCTGGGTTCTCTCAGCTTCCCCTTGCAATAAACTGTTGAATGCACACCTCTGTGTATGGGAAATGTGTGCCTTTAAGAGCTGAAGTTATTTAACAGCTCAGACTATTAGTTCACAGGCAGAAAAGTATTTTCTTTCCAGGTTTTGATTTTATTGGGCTGTCCTGTGTATACCTGAGCTCAGCCCTGCTACTGACTCGCATACATATACATAAATACACAGGCACGTGCGCTCAGGTTGAAGGACCATGTGAGCCAGTTATCTCTGGGCTTGTTCCACAGATGTTACATGTTGCCTGGATAGAAGTGAAAGGCCAAAGCAAGGCTGACGTGAAGAGAAAATCCTGACCTGACACAACTGCGAGTGTGCACGTGCATGCAGAATCCTGGTGGTGTGAGCATGATGGCCGTGTAGGGTGAGAATACACAGCACATCTGTTCAAACCCTCTAACCACCTACTGCTCACTGTCAGGCAGGAGAAACCCAGGGTTCTGCTCTGCATATGTGGTGGCTACTTAGGCCAGATCTATTCCAACAACAGTCAGCGTAGCATGAGTCCAGCCGAGATGGCAAGGAGATTTCTGACATCAGCCTGACCTTGTGTGAGTCATTTGACCTCTTTGTGCCTCGGTCCATCTGGCTGGAAATTAGGTAGAAATACATGACCAGATGTTGTATGTGAGCCAGGCATTCCTAAGTCAGCTATTTAGCAAGAAGCAAATGCTACCTCATGCTGTCAGTGCTGGCAGAAGGCGCATTCAAGTGCTCATGCATGCGCTGAAGGGCTGCCTGGGCCTTTCCCAAGCACCTTGTCCACCCCGACTCAAGCACCAAAGGGGCTCAGCACCTTGCAAGAGGCAGACCAGCATTACACCCCAGCACCAACCCCAAGACATAGGAGCTTTGGATCAAACCTTAAGAAAACAGATCGTAAAGGGTCTCATTTATATGATGACACTGTGCAGGACAGTGATGTCCAAGCCCAGAGCTGTGGATATCAAGCACTCGCTAATTTCGAAGTGAATGCTGGAGGCAGCACCTTCACCATTCCTCTCTCTGCAATCGTCAGCAATATATTCTGAGCCAGGAACACTCCCTAATTGCTCCCTTTCTAAGTGGACAATCATTAAACTGCACTTTAATAGCAAGAAATCAACCAAGCGATCACACACAGCTCACAATAAGGAATATCACTACGTGTGAGTACTCAAGGAACGTGTTCAATTTGCTTCTGCTGCCATCTGAAAGGCTTTCTGCAGCTACATCGCTGACTGATGGCTTCTGTGCCTTTTCCAAGGAACATACGTTACTGAGCAAATACTGCCTGGAAATTTCAGCGTTGAACCTACACAAATATGCACACATGCACACAAATGTGTGTCCTATTATAGATGCTTACATGCATATTTGCCATCACAAAGATCTGAGCATCATACGCAGACACACACACAGAGCAAACTTGAAAACCTTCTTGCAGGCATCTTGTGAATACCAAAAAATGTGGAAAGAAACAGGCAGCTCTACTGCAATCCCCAATGGGCCATCTGTTAGCGGAAATGTCAATCTGCCATGTTTACATAGGTTTTGATGACTCTGGGAACAGCCTGTTCAGCTCTGGCTGAAATTGGCTGCAACGAAGAACAAACTTGTTTTGTACCAGTTTGCAACTTTCAACAAACAGAAAAAAACCATCAGCCACACAACATGGCCTATATCCCACATGTTGTTCAAGCACATTATGTTTGAAAGCAAAAAAAATATCCCTCCTGGGGCTTAGTCTCTAAGGTTAGGCGGCAGCAATTAACTCTAGGTCTGTTTTCATCACAGACCTGAAGGCCTTGTGTGCTTGAAAGCTTCTCTGCTTTTTTAACCAGTATCTTTTGGTGTTATAAACGATAAGATTTCTTTCTACTCAGGCGCTCCTAGTGAATGGCTGAAAGAAGGAAACATTCTCCTGGGTTTTACAACAGAATAACGAAGGCAGGAGTGTCAGTCTAATACTAATTTAAAGAGGGAAAAATCCCTTTGTCAGTTCACTGCAAACACAAGAATGAAAACTAATAAAAACATCTTCCAATAAAAGGTGTTTCCATTACAGCTAAATCCTTATCAAAGCAAACAAGCCTTTTCATTTTAGCCTTTTTATAGAAACTTTGACTGATAAAAACGTGCCTAGGTCATGTTACCTTTTCAGTGACAAGTAATGATTTCATGCAAATATTCAAGTTGAGAATGGACACACAGGAAACGTTGATCTTAAAACCTTGTGTCTTATGAAGATGGTTATTCAAACTAGCTTGAAATCCTGTGCAAAACAAGGCTGGGGATGTTTCAGATGCATGCAGCTTTTAAGGGTGTCATAGCGGAGAGAAAGGATTCATTGCTGAACAGCACCACAGCAGCCAGTGGGAGTGGGAAAGCTCCATGTCATGCAAATGTACAGGCATCCCTGCCCTCAGCTGTGCCTCTAAACAAGATGCAGCATAACACAGACCTCTCCCCCACCAGATAAAGGAGAATCTCTGCTAGCTGTCAATGGGAGCACAGCTCTCAGCTAAGAGTTTTGAGAAAACATTGGGACTTTTTTTTTGCACACAGAAAAATTTCAACACGAAAATAACAACCCAGGTAGGTCCAAGCTCCCTGATGCATTACAGCTTTTGCTCTCCGAGTCAGGGATGCTTCATGGGAAACACAGCGCCTGTGGGGAGAAGACCCACAGGGAAGGAGCAGGGCAGCAGGCAAGGAAGGTTCCAGCTTGCAAGAAGCACAACGGAAAACATTTCCAAGACAAAATGCTTGAGTTTGGCTTCATTCAATGAAAAGCTGAAATCTTCCATGGAAAGCAGATGCTTTTTAACATTCTCCCCCACTCCCTAAATTGCTTGGCCCAAAAGCAGCAGTGACAGAGATGTCTGGAGCAGAGCCATTTTATCATCTTCAGTCCATCTGTCAGGGGAAACAGAGCTACATCACCACAGTCTGTGCATTACTGTGTCATTTATAACGCAGGCTACCGAGGGCACCAGTCTGGGGGTCACTTGAGAGGGGAAGAGAGTCAGAGAGGAAAATCATTTATCAGCGTATTTACAAATCCTTGTGTGTGACCACTGGGAAACACACAGAAAGGAAGGAAAAGGGCCTGCTAAATGGCTGAGCGTACTCTTGCCTAACAGAGCTCCCCACGCCAACAGCTCGGCTGCAGTTGCACCTTCCTGTCCGGCAGACAGGCCCAGGGTGGCCAGCAGGCTCCTGTGGGCTCTCCAGCAGCACAAAGACTGTCCCACCTTCCACCTGCACCATCCTGCATCCCAGTATTATCTGTAACAGCTCAAGAGGAATCACGGCTCTACATTCGAAGGAACTGGAGATCTTGACTTGAAAATGACCAAGAGGACTTCTCAAGACCCTTGCCTGTGACTCTTTGCAGGAGTCAGTTCAAACCTCTGCATTAGAGACTTCCCGCCCTCGGTCTCACTGTTCTCCAGTTCCCACATCCGCAAAGTGACACTGACTCACTTCTGACTGCTTATGGCACGGGGACAGTCCCTTCTTTGAGTTTGCTCATCTCCTGACAGAGAGCCTCCAGTCTCCCCTGGAGCCTTGGACTGCCACAGGAATAAAACCAATTGAGAATAATCCATGAAATGCCACATAACAAGCCAACATGTGACGAGCCTGCAAGCACGGGAGCACCTATCACTGCCACTGCTAACGGCAAGTACCACCCAACTGACACAGAACAGGTTTCAAGAGTGTAACCTGAGGACAGAGAGGCAAGCAGGCAACTGGAAGTCACACGGGCCTGGAGCTGCCAGTTCCTTGGCATCACAGCTACAGACTTGTCCAACAGCGGCAGCACCATGGGACTAAGAGTCTGTCCCAGCCAACATCCTGAGCAACGTGGTGACGTGACACGCTGTTAAATAAAAGGGATCCTTGAGAGATTTCTCGCTCCTCTTCTTTATTGACTAGGACTGCAAGTGATAGTACCTGATCTAGAGCACCCTGTGGAGCTTCCTCTTGCCAGGCTGGACCAGGAATCTCCTTTCACAAGAATTTTCTCTTTCCTATAGGTCTACCACATTCCTTGCCGTGGGTTTTCACACCCCCAACCACACACAGCACGAGAGAAGAAAAGAGAAGGCGACAAAGGCAGCTGGTCACTGTAGGGTACAAACCTCCCAGCAACACCCAGTTCCAGGCAGGGTCCCGGGGTGGGTTTTGGCAGTTTAGCTTAAATGGGTGCTGGAAGAAGCTATTTGCAGCACATGAGAGAACCCAAGAAACCAACAACCCACTCCCAGACCTTGGCTAGTAACATTTTGTCTACAAGCAAGGAGATGCACACACTCACAACTGCACCTGACACTTACTTACATCCGTGCTGGGGACAAAGCATGCGTGCAGCAGTCCAGCCGCGCTCACGAGACCCTGCCCAGCTCCTCAACCAAATCCAGCCAGGTGAAATCACATCACCATCTGGACACGTGGCTTCTTAGCAACTGCAACATGAAGATGGTTTTGGCCTGAGTCTTTTCACCTGTGATTGTACGTGTCAGAGCACAGGGCGGCACTCGGGCCGGCTGGGGCTCCCGCGCGGGATCACATCTCCCTCCAGCGCCCGCTCCCAGCAACAACAGCACGTTGCTCCGGCCGTCACCGGCCAGGTCACCCCCACCGCTGGGCACGGGTGACAACACTGCTCTCTGGGTGGCTTCGTGCGGCTGCCCCTCAGTGGTTCTTGCTTCCCTATCCACATCCATCAGAAAACCAAGCTCTTCATTCCGCTGGCAAAAACCCTCGGTGAAATTAACTCTTAGTGGACCTTCCCCATCCAATTATGGAGGCAGAGACTCCACAGCCAGAATCATCCCTCTCCCCAAAGCTCTGATCTCTGAACATAACTCTGCTGTGGGACGTTGCCAGCCTCTGCAACAGACACTGGGGGCCCCAAGCTCTCAGGCTAAGCCCCGAGCGGCCAGACCTTGGCACCTCCAGGCCCTGCTCTGCACACACTAAAATTTCTGTGTAAACCTTTGCAGACAGGATTGCTGCTTTGGAAGAGAGATCTGAATATGCTGCTCCCAGAAAGGTCTCCCAAGGGACGAGACTTCCGCCGACCCCGACCTGTTCTCAGGGTAAGTCACCATCACTGAAAACGTTTGTTCCTTATTTAACAGGAAGACTTGTGGGAAATTCCTCACGCTCTTCGGCTTGGATCCAGACAGGCAGCTACATTCCACCAAAACCCACATATGCATCTTGGCTGCAAACTGCCTCTCCTTCAGCAAAGTATGGAACTGCCACAGCACATCGGGACGACCAAGAGCACGGATCCAAATCACAGGACTACTAAAGCCAGCAAAGAGTTGTGTTTCCAAAGGACTATACCTGCACCGCCACCAGCAGCAAGGACAGGTCTTGCAGCCAGCCAGGTATCCTGAACTCACCTTCCCTCCAGTGACACACGAGCGAGGCTGTGGATGCGAATGTGAAATCCCATGCGCTCACAATGCATTTGTTTTACTGAACCTCCTAATTACTTTACATGCTCTCCCTGGGCCACAAAGAGAGACATAAACAGATTAACTAAATTAGGCCAATTAAAGGTTCCCTAATGGAATGAAATGTTTCAGGCAAGCTTGAGAGAGGAAATGGGCAGAGAGGAATGAAAGACAATGCAATGTCAGGCAAACCAAGCAGGGCAGGAAAAGACTACTTCAAAAACTAAGGTTCACAAATAAAACGCAATTTCACCTCTTGTATATCTTCAGGTATTCCAGTAACACACTATGTATCAACAGAGCTCCTTTTACTCTAAGCAAAAGAATACCCCCGGAGGCAAAGCATGTACTCTAGACATCACACCTTCTCACAGCATCTATGTGCCACGCCAACAGGAGTAGCGCAGCTTTCTGCAGCAGTTCGGTGGCTGCAGAGATCCCCAGTCATCTGGGGATGAGGGGTCACTGTCTCAAGAGATAAAAAGGGGTGGTAGATGGCGTGGGGATCCCAAACTTAAGATTTGACAGCCGACTGACCCAGTCAGTTTTACAGAGGGGGAAATTCATGTTTGCCCAGCACCAGACTGCAGCCAAGACCACCAGTACTTTGCAGAGCCAGGACAGGATCAGACCCTGGCTTCCCACACACCAAACAAAGGCTCTTGCCTAGCGGGGGAGTCCAGTCACCACGTGCATAGGTCCTTACCTTCCTCTTCCCATGAATGATGTCCTCAGGGAGGCTCGTGTGGATGAGGCTGTGAACTTCCGTCAGTTCTGTGATGTCCCCGAGGGGCACGGGTGCATCCTCCGGGAGCGGGGACATGAGGGACTCCAGCTCATGTGAGTCCAAGGTGGCACTGGGAGCTGCCACTCCTTGCCTGCTCCGGTGGTAGTAAGTGTGGTTGCCAGCTGCCTGGGAATCCAGGCCTGGCAGGGCCTCCCTGAGGGAAAACAAGCAAGAGTTGACATCTCTCATGAGCCTCACTTTCCTCTGTCCCGAACAGCCATGGACCGCCAAAGTGATCCCCTCCAGGCTACTCAGCCTGCCCTCGTGGAAGCGACCAGGCCCAAGCCCCTGCCCTGACACTCCTGAGGAAGGGGATCATCTACCCACATCCTACTGTAACAGCTTTTGCTGCAGTAGCCTCTCCCCAGCTGCATCTCTTGATTACCGTCACTAATCCTAAAGCTCACACAAACCCTGGTGCTGGATGGAAAGCCCTTGCCAGTGCCTCACAAGGGCAGCAGACAACACGAGCCCTAGCGCTAGAGCAAGTACTCTCTAACCCCTGCCTGTGGAGAGCTGTGTCCCTCCCGTCATCTCTGCTTTACAGGTAAGAGATGCAATGGGACAGAAAAGTTTGGTGACCAAGTTAGGACAAGACTTCAGAAGCTGCTTGTTCCTAAACCTGAGATCTGCTGTCAGCTCAAAGCTCTTCTCAGCAACTAAGCTGGTTTCTGATCGTGGTCCTTCCAAATGTTTGTGGCTGGATTCAGACCCTGGGGATAGCAGGGGACTTTGGGCTGAGTCCAACCCTCCTTAAACCAGCCTGTCAGGCACCGGGAAGTCTTTCATCATTTTCCCAACTGGAAGTTAACGAATCCTTTCCAAATATCCTTAGAGCTGTCCAACCTCAGAAGCAAAACACTGCCCACACTAAAAGACACAGGTAATAATCCAGCAAATAGTGGGTTTTTCTCTCTTCTTTTTTTTTTTCTTTCTCAAAAAAACCCACCCTATTAGTCTAACAATGCAAATTAAAGAGAAACTACTGACAAAACCAGTGAAAAGCCTATACTAATTATGTTCTTTAGCCATCTAGCACTCCCAAGACTCAATCTTTGTATTTACTGATGTCATACATGGCATCCCAAGTAGCCCAGCTGAACAAAGGGAAGAAGCTTACAACGTATTTTGTCTCCTTCCACATCAGCCTCCTTCACCTCCTGCAAAGGTGAGGTGACACCTACCTCTGCTTGCTGTTGCGGAAGCTGGCACACATGCAGAAGAGTATGCAGAGCAGCCCCAGGCAGACTCCCACAATGATTCCTGTGACAGAGTGGATATCCAGAACATCTAGCAGGGGAAGGACAAATCATTTCAGCTGCTAGCAGGAAGAACGCACTAAGCATCTTATGTTCAGAAGAGCACTGGCTTCACTAAAACCGACAGGTGATGCCTCTATACACGTAAGGGAGGGAGATTACCCAGCAGTGACAATTTAGAGCAGCTTAAAGCAAACTGGTATCTATGCACATTCATTAATTTCACGCTACGCAGGCCTAACAGAAAGGCAGCAAGATGCATATTGCATGTGCCCTTCCACAGCAGGTGGGATGGGGAAGGGAGACAGAAGTTTAGCTGTGGGATGGGTTCTGGAGCTGCACATCTGAGGACTCTGCCGTGATCCTCTGCACTGGCCTACGCACAGTCATCTCTCACATCCTGTGCAGTGACAGCAGGTAATAGCTTGGCAAACAGAAATGCCACTGCTGACAAAACCACAGTCTTCAGCAACGCAACTCACTTCCAGTACTGTGACAAAGGGGAAATTCCTACCAGACAGCTTCTCCCGGAGGGTGTGCACATCCTTAACGTTTGAATAGGGACCAGATCCCACGACTGTCTTTGCTCCCATCTTGAAGAAGTATCTGGTATCACTTTCCAGGCCATGCACTTCAGTGCTGAAGATATTTCCTGATCAAAAGCAAGTCAAAAGAGGTTTAAAATGTGCAGTTTCAGGAGTGTTCAGGGGCTGGAGCAAAGAAGCAGTGGAATTCTGTTGGACCCTCAAAAGTGAGGGATTTTGTGTCATGAGCTCTAGGAGGTAATTCATGCACCTCTGGCATTAATGAACTTGCAGCCTAAAGAGCTGATGATACAGACTGCACGTGGTGTTGCTGGCACACGTTCTCACAGGAATTACTGGCTGCCAGTCTGTATCTGCATTTTCTGGATGATAATGGCTGAAGCCCTAGACATGCATGACTTCATGTCTCTCAGCAGTCATGTCCCTGGACTCTCCTCTGACCAGGAGCAAGGCCCAGCATATGCTCCAAGAAAGCTGGCAGCATGGGGTCTTGAATGTTTATTTGTATGTGCTCAAATGAGGCAAAAATCCAGGCAGCAGAACTGATCAACCAGGGTTTCACAGACAAGGAAGAAGGCAGGAGGAGGAGGAGGACCTGATGGGGTATTACAGTATCTCAAAGAGACTCACCTTCTCGCGTCAGCAAGGTCCACATGTCATCTGGCTGCGTGTTGTTGGCATTATACAGGATGAGGTACTCCACAATGATGCCGTTGGGCTCGACAGGGGGGCACCAGTGCACCTGGACAGCGTAGGGGTTCAGTGGGTGCAGCCGCAGGTCAGAGGGAGGAGTCGAGGGACCTGGCAGAGACAAGTAAAGACCTGGCATGAACAGCGGGAGAGAGGAGGAAAGCGTTCAACTTGCAGGGCATGACAACTTCCCTGTGCCTTCTCTGGATCCTTCTCAGTGGTGCCGCATGTTTGCAAGCATGAAACAATGGGCAGCCTGGGTGGCCAGACACCTCATCCAACCAAGCTGCAGAGAGCGCAGAAAGGAGGCTGCTGAGCCCAGTACAAGGCAGGACTTGTGCACCATGGCCAACCAGTCCAGGGAAACGCTCCCGCTATCATCTCTGCCCCCCAGCCTTCACCAGATCTGAAGCTACAAAGCAAAGATCTTACTGGAAAACCAGGCTGGGCAAGGCACTCTTGTTCTGACAGTGACATTCAGCACCATGGAGGACCTAGCATTTAAGTGATGCGTTATCAGCTCTCTCTAATGAGCAGGATTTCTCTGAACCCAGAGCCAACCCCACCGTAGTAACAACAATTGTTGCCTTAACTCTCTTTACATACTCCTATCTGTTTACAAAGCAGCACTTTTTTAATGGACTTGGGGAAAGCCACCAGGATGCTTAGAGGCTCTCAGCATGTACACAGGGGCATCATGGCTTAGAGGTGATCTAAGATCACATCTCCCAGGGGCACATTAGGTGGGATTTGACAGAGATTCAGAGAAAGCCAGGAGAAATCAGGATCAATTCCCATAAATACTCACGGTCAGGAAGCGTGAACCGCTCCACCACGCTGCCGAAGGGCCCGTCGATGCCAACACCATTGGACTGCACAGCAAACTCATACCTGGTGTAGGGCTTCAACCCACTAATGAGAATGTCTTCATCCGAGCTGCCAAAAAAGGACACATTCACAAGGCCATGAACACTAGATGGTTCTCCCACTCACTATCACCTTGATACCTTACCAGGAACACTTTAAGAGGTTATCCTAACTCTTACAGTACTTACTTTTCACCAAAAGCTTCATCTCCTGCAGTCATGTGAATGCAAGAGCCCTCAACTCCCAGATACAGAGTAAAGTAGGTTCCTAGCCTCCAGGACCATTTCTAATGTACTTGCAGAGAAAAGCTTGAAAATGCAGCCTGGCTATAGGCTGAAAACCCGCACAGGAATCCATATTTTAAATACATCCCCAAATTACTGTAACTGCCTAAACTCTAGCAATTTTTAAACCAAACTTTTGAGTACCATCTGGCAAATCTTGAATGTTTTGAGACTGGCCATGTTATTAATAGGAAAACAAGCATATAAGGTGCAACCAAAGCAGAAAAGGTGCAGAGACCAGCCAGTAAATGATCTCTTGGTATTAAAGTCATAGACAACTCCCAGTGCCACATTCACACTTGAGCAGTTATGAAAGTATCTGTGACCAAGTCAGACATTTCCAGTATGTGAAACACCCAGGATTTTGCTCGGTGCTGGAACTTCAATGCAGGTTCCTCCTGCCCTGTCTTTATTTCTGACATGAGCGATATATGGCGAGTGAACGCCCAGTATCTCTCTTTACCTTGTGTAGTATGTAACCAGAGAGGCATTTTTCAGGCCCCAGGGGCTGAAGCGCACAGTGTAGTTGACAATTTTGACTGTTGTGAAGTCAGGTTTCTTCCACCTGAGCCATATGGAAGTTGAGCTGTTGGACTCTGCATAGACTTGGACTGGAGGCAGCGGAGGACCCTTCTGCACAGGAGGATCTATGATGAGAGACAAAAAGAGAAAAGACATGTGGAGACATACATGTCAGTAAGGCAAGGGACAGCCATCATGAAAACAGAAACCATGGAATGAAACAGGCCTAGGCTGTGAAGCCTGCACCGATAGGCTGGCCTCCAGTGTAAGCCCAGATGTCCAGCTTAGCCCTCCTGTGCAGTCCACACTTTCCCTCACCTGCGGGAAAGGTCACAACGAGGACCCATGCACCAAGGTGGCCATGTACTGCTGTGGAGCACAGGAGGCCAGCTTCAAAGCTACCCACCTGACAGGCCTGCACCAGGGTAAGGAGGAGCCCAGAACGTTCACCGTCCCACAACAGACTGGCAGAGCTGAGAATGGAGCCTAAATCTTCAAAGCTTTTACTTTCTTTGTAACACTGCAAAAAGCCTGGCATGCTGCTAACTCACATTCTCAAATCTTCCTAACGTAAGAGATGAAACCCAGGTGATTTGACATTTCCTGAGCCACTAACAGGGCCAGAGAGAACACAGTGAAGGCCATCCACACCCACTGTAAGAACTACCCTAATGAGAAGGGGGTTATTTTGCTCCTTTCTCTCCTTCCCGCTATAATTCCTCCAATGCAATTTGCAATGACTGTCAAAGGAAGTTCCCTTATATTGGGACTTTCCTGTTCGGGTATTGTCCTTGAAGTTCATCTTCTGTGACTTTACCTCTACTCTTCCTTTGAAGCCACATGCCAAGCAGAAGAGACAGACAACAAATGAAGGGCATTCCTCACCTACTGCTGTTGCAGGTGCCTTTTCTGTTTTGCCCTTCCAAACCGCTGCATAACCATCTTCGTGCTTATTGAATGCCACCAGCTTCACCTCATAGAGTTTCCCAGGAGCTGGAAAAATCAATCAGGGTTTGTCTGGGGTTATTTTTGTTACCAACCCTCCCCGGTTAGACATGTTTTCTTTGATCTGACCAGCTTTTCTCACATCCAAGAAAGCAGCTTGAACAGACTTGCATTTGCCAATACAGCAGGGAGTCCCCCTTCCACTTACAGGCTTTCCACATTCACATACTGCCTCACAACTGGTGTGTGTATCATCACAGCTGCTCCCCTCACTTTTTACAGAAAGCATCAGCAGCAAATGGACTTGCCCCAGCCACCAAGGGTTAACAGCACCATGGCCTGTAGCACATCATCTCAGAATCTCCTGATCTTTCTCCCTTGCAAACTACTAAAGAAACCTATGCATGGTAACTCCTCACTCCCCACTGTGGATGTACTGCATTGTTTATTCTTAAGGAGGGCATCCTCTCCTCTCCAAAATGAACCTCCCATTTCTAAAGTCCGTTCTGATTCTAAAGTCCGTTCTAAAGTCCTCACTGCTGCGAGGATCTTCCTTCCAGCAAGTCCTCACATGCCCTGTTAAGTCATGGCAGTTTTTGTTGTATGGTGACTATCTTGCTTCCACAGCAGAGTTTCCTGATTTGCAATTAGAAAAGCAACAGAGCACACAAAACCCACACCGGAAACCTGAGGGCCCTCATTACACATTCTTCCCATCAGACAACCATGCACTCTACAGGGAACCTCACACTTGAATCCAAACTGAGCTGTGGGACAGGGTGCTTTGTCTCCAGGTACTGCTGCCCTGGTTCAAAATTCACTTCCCTCTTTCCTGTGGCCTTTCATCAGCTGAAATACTCCTCTGCTGTATTAACTAACATCTGAGGGGTTTTTTAACGGAAAGGTTTAATGGAAGAAACAACTGGGGAGATACAAAGTTCTCAAATAAGACACTGGCCAGCTTCTCCCTTCAGCAGCCAGCCCAGCCAGAAGCTTGATGAGAGCAGTCCAGAATGTCTTTAGATGCCTTGGCTGCAGCGCATTGATGAAGTTTGTTAATTTGGGATGTGCCCATTCATTCCCTGCTCTGACAGATCACTGCTCTCTTTCTGCCAGACAACGTAAGCAGAATAAAACCTTTCTTATTGATGCCAATTTTATTATTACTGCACTGATTACGGTCCCAGAGGCTAATGGTACCAATTACCAAAGGCTTTCTCTGCTCCACAACACATGTTCACACTCAGAATATAAAAAAAGTTCAGCCACATTTTTCCCCAAAAAAGAATCCCAAAAGCAAACAGAGTTTTGTCTGCCTCCAAGACAGCCTGATCTGCATTTCCACGCTCTCTAGCCACAGGAAAATGTTTGAAACCTACACAAGGGGGATGAGACCAAAGGGCACTCAATTTCCAAATGGCTGGGACCACAGGCTCGGTGGAACAAAGAACCCCACAGTCTAGTCACACCAGCACACACACACTCTGCCTCCTGCCTGAGCGTTTGGCTGAGCTTCACTGGGACACGAGCTCATAGTGGATGATACGATCCAAAACGAGGAGGAAGAGCTCACAGATGTGATGCAGCTGTGGGCAGCTCCTGTTGGACAATGAAGGAAAGGACAAGTCCTCCATCTCCATCCCTGGGTAGGATCAATACAGCAGCCACTTCCACGTGAAACTAGGGGAGCTCCACTATAAGATCAAGCAATTCACATTCTGAAAATAGGGGTATTTTGGATTTCTCAGTCAGAGGCTTGGCTTCCATTTTTATACACTGGCCCAGATGTTCAAGCTCTTAGAACATGCAGATATAAAGCTCTCAAGCTGTCAAGAAGCTAGTAGGCAGCATGAAAACAGATGTATTTCACTGCATTCCATCATACATTAAATATAAGCAGAATAATCTAGTCCAGATCATTTCAAATCACTAATCTGGATGACTGCATAATACATCCAATATGCTAAATATGTTGTTTCATTCAGTTTTTCAAGGTGTTCATATTGGCCAGGTGCCATGCGCTATATTTTCCTGTAAGTGGAAAAATACCCTGATCTCCAGGGAGTCACTCCCAGAGGAATGTAATCTTCCTTTATGGGAACATGGAAGACAGGATCAGATCCTTATCATTTATTTTTCATGTAAGTTATGGCCCTGGTAGTTGCATACCATTACAGAGACTAACTGCTAGAACATACATGGAAATCAATGCAAATTTCTTAGGGAAAAGCCCTCCTGGTGATTCAGGACAGCTTCCTTTTGATTTGGCAGGCTCATGAAATTGCTGAATTTCTTTGAACAGCTGCCCATCTCTCTCACAGGATTTCAGCACATACCTCTTGGACAAGATACAAGGCATGTCATTAGAAGTATCATTCTAAGGAGACACGGTTTGCTTCAGAGGTTAGCACGAGCATGGAAGAAAAGTATTCTCTTATTTCAGATAGCTCAAATGGAGAGAGCTGAGACATTATCAAAGGCAAAAATCAAGAACCCAGATGTTCAGGGTAAGGCAAAAGATGAGGAAGTCTGCAGGCTAGGGAAGAGGTGGTAGACAAAGCTGGCACCATTTCAGTAGCAGGACCAGCGAGTGCAAGAGAAAACAAAACAAGAATCTTGCATTGAACTAGCACAAGGAACCTTACTGCAGCCTAAAACACAGCCTAGCGTTACAGAAAACTAGGGGAGGGAAACGCTGGCAAGGGTCTTTGCTGGTGTAATAAACTTACTATCACTGTGAATAAAGAGCAACTGTGCTCAAGAAGCTCTCTCCAAATCTGCTTTCTGCACACCCATCCACCTCTGTCTGAGACATGCCTCAAAAGAGCAGTCTCCCCAGAAAGCACTTCCCCTCTTGCCCTGCTGTGCTCCTGGAAAAAAACAAAAAACAAGGAAAACCAGGAAATAAAAACTGAACTATGCAGGAACAGCCAGTGCGACAGGAGTTTTGTCTCTCAGGCCACACCCCAAACCAAGACAAGACAAGAGGCAGAGCGTTGGCTTCAGTGACACTGCAGAGGTGTGGAGCCCAGGGGCCTTTAGTGACCGTGTTGCAGCCATCAGTAGCCTCCAGCGGGGAAGCTGGACCTTGTTTGCACTGATATTGTATGCAACCATGTCTGAGCTACAGCCCTGTACTCCCGGTGCCTAACTCTGGGATCTCCTGACACTGTTTCAAACACTTCAACAGGCTTCCTAGAGGGGTGCTGGATGCTCCATGCCTGTCAGTGTTTAAGAGGCATTTGGACAATGCCTTAATAATTTGCTTTAACCTTTGGTCAGCCCTTAAGCAGCAGTTAAACTAGATGATCATTGCAGGTCCCTTCCAACTGAGATACTCTGTTTTATGGAACAAAGAACATTCTATACTTATCTCTCCAAGCTCTTGACCCAACCTGTAGTTTCAGCTATGACACCTCCTCAGCAGCCCACCTCACACGGAACCCCCCGGGCAGACCTCACTCTCCCACCAGACAGCACCGTTTACCACATGCAGCCACCTTACCCTGACATCAAGAGATACTCCCAAGAGGTAGTGTTGGGTATTTTGGTTGGTTGGTTTTACAGAGGGATCTTAGGAGAGGTTTCTGCTGCTGTGCTTCCCAGGCAGACATCCATGAGCTGGGAAATCCCCCCAGCTGATTCCCCATCAGCCAGCGCGCAGCAGCATAGATCACATCAGGGCCGCTAACCTTTTCTGAGACCGCTACCCACCCTCATGCAGATGTAAGCACTGGTGCAGGGCAGCTCCCTGCCATAAAAGTAAACCCTTCCAAACACCAACCACTCCTCCTCCTTGTTTCATGTCCAGACCCCCCTGCCTTTCTCAGCACAGCTGGATTCCTGACCCCTTCCTTTACTGTACGCGTGCAAGAGCACAACACTCAACAGCACAAGGGGGAGAAAAGAGAACATCCACGGCTGGAAGAAACCCGAGACTCTCTTCCTGACACAATGATGGGCGATACACAACCACCAAATCATAAGGAAACCATTAGGGCTTGATGATTGCCCAAATTTAAGGAAGCAATTACAGAAGAACAAGCAGCCTTCTCAGCATCATCGTGCCAGAGCATTTGGAACCAATTCAGCCCACTCCTGAGCCCCTCTGCTAACTGACTTGCCAGTGGTTAGAGCAGCGCATGATGATGTTCACATGTGGTTTCCTCAGTGCAATAATTACAGACCTAAATTCTTCAGAGAAACTCATAACTGTTAACACCCTCTCAGTGGCAGGATGGCTGCAGCATAGCTGGAAACCTACTCAGTGATGACATAAACTGTCTTTCCAGGTGCTGCAGCCTGACCTTTATACCATGCATAATATATATGCTAGACGTGTAAGATGAACCAGCACGAGAAACACTCTCCCTGCAGTCTCAGCTCACTGGGCAGTAACAGGGATGAAGCATGAAGTGGGGGATGGAACAGCTCTAAGAAGCAGAATCCTGTTTCAAGGATGCATCTGCCATGACTCTCTTTTCTCTCTCCATCCTGCATCAACAGGCAAATCAACTAATGAGTGTGATCAGATGTTAGAAACAGAACTCCTTAACACTAAGCACAGTTAGCCAGGCAGGCAGATCTGACTGTGATGCTGAGCTGTTCTCCAGCCGTGGACACTCACTCTTCTATCCCTTTTCCCTTAGGGGGAGGTGGAGGAGTACACTGACCCGAAATCAGCATGCTGTGAATTAACCCATGTCTGCATTCTAATACAGAGAGATTTCAAATAGCATGCAATTATGGAGCTGCTTAGAAATACACAGGGAAGAAGAGATCATTGTCCTGACTGGAGATCTTAATCTAGGCACTCTTTATACTGACACAATAAAAACCACTAACCAATTCAGAACCACTTATTAGCGTACACTAAGTATATTAGTAGCCCCTGGCTAAACATGCAATCCCTGTTACACTGGCACCAGAAATTTCTGTTTTAAACTCTGCTTAGAACAAGCCCCAAGAGCTCTACTCCAGAAATGATTCTGGGTACTCTTGAAAAAGCTCACGTGGTCCTGGTCCTATGTATCTGCAGCCAAGCAGATAACTGAGCCTCTTGGAAGCATCCCAGGACTGCTACAAAAAGCAAGAGATAGACCCTGGGTTTCTACACCAACTGCTAAAAAGTTGTAACCAGCTAACCTAGTCGAGTCAGCTCGTACTGCTTCACTTTCTTCTTTAGTTTTATGGGTCCTACGTCCCAGCTCTCATCTTCCGCACCATCCAAAGGGCTTTCATCGC
The DNA here is from genome assembly GCF_017639655.2 of Falco naumanni. Lineage (NCBI taxonomy): Eukaryota > Metazoa > Chordata > Aves > Falconiformes > Falconidae > Falco > Falco naumanni. Next base: position 6,214,063 of record NC_054060.1, on the reverse strand, counting down.
TGGCCTCCTCTGGGCCCACTTCTCGGTAGTAAAGCTTGTAGCCAGATATCTGGGCATGGTTGGCTGGGGGCTGCCACGTTATTAGGAGAGACTCCATCTTCGCTCGGACTTTTAATTCTGTCGGGGCAAATGGAACTAGAAGAAGAACAAGACAAGAGAAAATTTTCAGCCACTTGTCTCCACTTCCCTGCTCTACTGAATCCACCCTGTCCTTGGTAGTGAGGGAGGGGTGTGAGGGAACGCTGTCCTGCGAGTGGGATGTCTCCACAGTCTTAACAGTGGAGAGTGGTACATTATGCTCTACTGTTGACTTTACCAGGTGGGTGATACAGGAAAAAAAGAATGTCACAAAGCCACTACGGAAGTTTTTCAATGTATTCTGAGATACCACTGTCTTTAACCACTGCTAGAGCCCTGGGCTCAGCTTTGTTTGGCAGAATTGCCTATCTGCTCCAAAATATTGTAACTCGAGGCTTGCAATTTTTGTTTCTTTCTTTCTTTCTTTAAGAATTTTCACAGCTGCATGTGGAGGGAGGAAAGACCCACTACCCAAGCAAGCAGCAAGGCGTAAAGGGGCTGCTGAACAGGAAGATAAAGGTGGGTACTTTGGCTTAACCAAAACTAATGGTTATAATTTCCTAAAGAAAGCAAGTATCTCCAATCATGCCCCAACTTCCCCAATGTCCTGCAAACCCTGCCCCAAATCCCAGGCATTACCCAGCTTCCTACCATGCGTCTGGTTGTCTCTGTCAGGTGTCCGATGCTGGGTCCACTCAGAAGGAGCCCCATAGCCCACGCTGGTGCTGGCTGCGATGCGGACTTTGTATACTTTGTTGGGATGGAGCGAGTAGAGAGTGATTTGTGTCTCATTTCCACCCACTTCAATGGAGGTAACCTGATCTGCTGAAAAAGGTGACACCACTGAGAACATGGTTTTCCCAGTCCAAAGGAAACACAGCTGAGCAGCCACAAGCCACAAAGCCCAGATACCCCCACGTGGTCTGCACACCCTCGGCTGGCTTGGCTTTGCCACCAGGAAAATTTATAACTAAAGACTAGGCAAAGCTGATATCCTGATTGACATCACATTCAAACTGCAGGTTGCCTTCAGCCCCACTGAGTCTGCCTGGAGAGTAGTTGTCACCTTGCTGCTGCTGACGTGATAGCAGAACATGAGCATGGACGATGGCAGCTGATGGTACGTTTCAGTGCTTCTCACGGCTGTATTTAAATCCTTACCTTGGCTTGAACCAGAACTGCCCAGCAGCCCCGCTTTCTGCAAAATTCACACCTTCGTCCACAGCAGATTGAGATTTTATCACCCCCTCTTCAGCCCACCCAAGTTCATAAGGGAGATACCAAGAAATTTAAACTGAGAATGGCCTGGGATTTTCACTGTAACAACTAACTGGTCTTGCTGAAGATTCATATTGCCTGTTTGGTGAATGCAGAGACCTTGCTTTTCAGCTTCATCAGGTGTAAACCCAGCTGGGAGTGCTGTCCCTGCTACGTAACAGTGTATTACCAAGTGTGACCCCTGGACTGCAAACATTTCCAAGGTTTTACACTGCCACAGAGACACATGCAGGCTCAGGGCAGAAGAACAAGAGCCAGGAGTCACGGTGTAGACTACTAATCCAGATCAAACACATGTGAACATGTCCAGCACTTCATCACACCCCCCATCCTGCTCTTAGTAAGAATCACGACTCTGGAAAGTGAGAAGCCACAGAGCTTTGACAGTTTTAAGAGCAAATACCCAGCAGGATTTGCAAAGCAAGCACACGTGGAATTGGAACAGCCACATTCAGCATAGGTAAACGTTACCACCCCTGCTGAAGGCTTCTTAGAGTGTATTGATAATAATAAATAATATTTATTTATATATAAATAAAACTGGACAAAACTCAGCAACAGAGCAACACAGCCTGGTCAGGATACTTGTTTTTTTCCCCACAAGGATCACTTTGGTTAGATTCCATTTTAAAGGAACAAAATGCATTTACCCTTCTTCCCCAGCCCACAAAAAGCTCTTCCCTCAAAACACACAGTGCAGATGGCACTACAGGCTTGCTCATACAGACGTTCACGGGGCAGCATGTAAATGCAAGCATCAGGTCATTCCCCTGGGGACACAGGCTCCTCCACAATCACAGAAAAAGGCACCTCGAAGTAGTGTGAAGTAGCACAGCACCAGCACTGCTGTGACTGCCACCAGCAGAGACAGGCTAAGAGAGGGCTGTTCTCTCTTGGATGAAAAGCTGTCCCTCTGTTTTCAGTCTTGCACCTCCTCCCCTCAACATGACATGCTGTTAACACCGGTGGGGCAGAAGACACCACCCTACGCCCCCGCAGTGGTGCTTCCCTCACCTTCCTTGAGGGTGCAGTAGTCGATCTTGTATTTTGTTATCTTGCCGTTACTCAGCTCTGGAGGAAGAGGCAGCCACGTCACACGGATGTCACCAGGAGTCATGCTCGACAGGGACAGCTGAGGGGCAGCACTAGGGACTGGGTAGAAGAAACAAGAAGTCAGCAAAGATTGGGGAAAGACCTCGGCATACCCCTGTCAGCTCCCTCAGTTGGCTGGAGGCCACTACCTGGTCTTGGACCTGCCACTGCCACCGGTGACGTGCTGTCTGTCCCAGGGGAAACTAATACCCCACAGCTCTCCAGCAGCTCAGAGCATTGACGGAGTGTCTGGGGAGGGGAGATGGAGGGCCGCTGACCTTCAGTAAGCTGATCAGAGCCTGCTGTCCCCCCCCCCCCCCCCCACGGCTCCCTAGGGACCCTGTGCCCGCTGCAAACTGGGCAGGTTAGCACGGACCAGCAAATCAGCCTATGCTGTACTGTGGAGCACGAAGGAGACACTAAAGGAAATGGTTCGCAGATCCAGACTTCAGTCTGGGAATCCCCACTCCCTCGAGAATCACAGCTCTGTACTGCAGGCAGCATTCACGCTTTCAACTCTGCTTTTCAGGCTTCAGACACATACATGTGGGACCACACAGTTCACTGTCAGGAGTATTAAAAGCACATAAGGCACCCTGCAGCATAGCAGGGGCTTGCATGAAGCCTGCCAAAACCATTGCTTCTTGCCTCTGTCCTGCAGTCTGTTGAAAGCTGTACATGTCCTCCCCTGTTGGGCAGCTGTCCTTCTGGCACTCTGCCTTTACTGCTTGCAAAATGCTATGTGATAAATGGTAAAATCAACACAAACTACTGCCTCTCAAAGGATCCAACCTCACGGTGGCTCCCACCCCTACAAATTGTAATAGATGTCTGTCTTCTGAGTTGAAATCAAGTCTGGCCCAGGGTCAAGTTTGGAGCAATATCACATTAGCTAGGTGAAAGTCCAGAAGACCTAACTGCAGTTCTCACAGGATTCTCATGAGCCCCAGTGTCAGCTAGGTTATTTTCGTGCTCTTCATCACCCAAGCTGATGATCGGACCAGGGTGCTTTGGTTTTGGTTGGTTTGCTGTTTGTATTTTTTTGTAAAAGAGCTTCTGTAGAAAGCTCTTTGCCGTAGAAGCAGCAAGCAGGTTTAGGTTTCTAGGAGATGATACTACTGTCCATAGCACATTCAATGCTTACTAAGAAACAGACCAACAATATATTTTAGGCACCAGCACCCATTTAATTCAACGCACCGTCCTCCAGGGTCTGAACAATGATGGAAGAGGATGTCCGGCTGGCTCCGAGCTGAGAATATGCGACTACATAGAAGACGTAGTTGGTATTGGGTTCTAGGTCCTTCACTTGCAGCTCAGTGGTATCATTATTGACAGCAAACTGGTATTCCACGTTATCTGTTCCTAGAGCCAAGGGAACACTGATCAGCTGGTCAGTGAACTGCCAAGACACTCTTCAAAAAAACCAACAGTTAACTCCCAAGGTTCACGATGTAAATCCGTCTTAAAAATCACCATGTCTTCTCCAGTTCCCCCAGCACCTGAACAAACCCCATCTCTTATGCGAATTCTTTGGGCAGAAACATTCCATGCCTTACTGCTAGCCTATCTATTTCGACTAAAGCTCCTTAAGCGATGCTAAGGCAGCTGAAGTTACCAGCTTAATTTTCAGAGGAGCTCTGGCAACAATTTAGCAAGAGTACTGGCTTGCTGGCTGTTTGGGAAGAGAGACCCCAAGAGAGCAAAGTGACTCGCTTCAGATTCTGGCTGTGAATAATTTAGTGATCACCCCTGCACACAATGGAGCTGTTTAATATCTCCACTAATAATCACACCCTTTGCATATAGAATCAGTGTGTTGGAGGAAAAAGTAAAGAACAGAAATAAATTTCCAGAAGTGCCTGGTCCCACTAGAATCCAGACAACTCAGCTCCATGGACTCTCTACTGCTGGTCAAGAAGTCAGTATATGTCAGCTAATCCGCAGGCACTGTCACAGCCTCATGCTGAGTCCTGAGAGAAAATTCTTTTACCTGCAATGAAAATGGCTAAACTAACTGGGATTGCCTCACACTTCTCACTCGCTGGGAAAGAAAGTCAACTTGTGCCTTGTGTCTTGCGCCTGCAACACAGGCGGGTAACACCTACCCACAGCCCGCTGGTAATGTAACGAGAAGCCAATGATCTGCTCGCTGTTGTATTCTGGCCGCTCCCAGGACACAAGGACTGTGGTGCTGGAGAGGGACACAGCTGACACTTTCTTGGGAGCGCTGGGCAAACCCTCCCGCACGATCACAGAGAGCTTGGCAGTGGCACAAGCCATGCCCAAGCTGTTCTCAGCCACGCACTGATAGTAGCCAGCATCCTCCAACCCGATCTGATTGACCACGAGGCTCCCGCTGCTCTGCACTTTCACCCGCCCGTTGGAAAGGATGGCCTCGCCGTTCTTCAGCCAGTGAATGGTTGGAGCTGGCTCGCCCTCTGCCTTGCAGACAAACCGGGCTGTGCTGGCTCGAGTGCGTGAGATGGTTTCAGGAGCCTGGGAGATGCTGGGTGTAGCTGTGAGGAGAGAGGACAAATTAATGCAGGAAGGAGGAGAAAAAGATAGCAAAGCAAATCCCTTCTCCTCCCCACTCGGTGCTATGTTTTATTCAGTAGCAGCTTTGCTTTCAAGATAGGATTTGCCAGGCAGACTCTAGAGGCTTAATTTAGACTCTGTCCAAAAGCAAAAATAAATTCTGTATCAATCATGTGCTGTGTTCCCTGATCCTAGGCTGTTCTCCCTGCTGGCTTCAATGATACTGAAATTTAATTGCTGATACAGATATCCATGGGGGAACCCTGGAGAACTAGAATAAGGCATAAAACAGTTCAGTAAATACAAGGAAGTAAAACCCAAATTAAAGAGCTGTCCCCACCCTCCTGGCTCTAACCTGGTTCCCATCTTATCCAGCACGGGCTACAAACACAACTGCATGGGGATCTCCTGGGTGCTGCTCCGTGTAATGCCAGCTACTCGGTCAGCATTTCTACCTGGAGCATTTACCCTGCTCTCTACTCACCAAGGACCCGGAGCTCAGCTGCGGCTGTAACGAACTGCCTGGTTTGGGGTTTGTTGGCGCGGCAGACGTACACCCCTGAGTGATGGGGCTGGCTGGAAGGAATGAGGAGATTTGTCCGGCCCAGCACAATCACATCTGTGGAAACGGGCTTTCCATCTGCAGGAAGAAATGTGCACAAATGTTGGAAGGAGCCCCAGGCTGCCCTTTACGAGGGCTTGTAAACAACATGTCTACTAGCGCCAGGATCACAGCTGGGGAGTGGAGAGACCCTCAAATCCCAAACTCCAGCCCAGAGGAGGATTCCTGCTGGGAAACTCCTCAGTGCTTGACCGAGCATCAGCCAGCCCAAGCCAAAATTGGTCCAAGATTTAGTTTAGCCCGTAATAACTGAAAAAATTCTGGTTTGGATCAAAATGAGTCTCTGATGCCTAGGGTGTGCCTGCAGTGAGACCGCCTAGGAATAACACATTCAAGGGAAAGCTATGCTAACACACACTTTGGAAAAGATGTTGGATCTGCCTGCTGACCCTCACGCATGAACACACATGCCTCCTCCCCTCACTTCTTAATGCAAATGTCAGCAAGAGCGCTGAATCACTAACAGCTCCGGGGTTCTGGTTCTTCCCTCCTCTGGGTCCTGAACCTGAACCCAAATTTCCTGCACTTCCTGATTCATCGCTTGCCCCCAGCTTGGCTCCAGATCTGTAAGTTGTCAGGAAGACACCTGGTTCTCCCTGGGGCTCTGGTGCTCGGGTCAGAGACACGAGCTGTGAGCTGCCCTCTCCCCATTCTGCTCGCTAGATGCTCAGCACTGCTGAGTAGGGAAGGAGAAAATGGTGGCTCCAGCTCCCTGGCCAGAAGCTGAGCCATCCTTCTAACAACTTCCAATAGCTCTAGGCTCCCCAGCATGTCACAGACAAGGCAGGGTGGTGCTGGGCACTGCTTATTCTCAGCACTGCTCTGATGTGAGAAATACGGGGATCCCAGTGTTGGTACCTCTGAATGACTATGGGGGAGCAAAGCCAAGACCTGGGGACAGAGTATGGGCAAGCACAGTCTGGCCAAGGAAAGGCTTGGATGGGAGGTCAGGAACCCATGGCCAGCTCTGGCACAAGTTAGCAGATTGGGAGAGCCAGCCAATTTGTGCAGTACCTGTGCAACACCCGCCTTTGTGCCTCCCCACCTGCAGAAGCACAGACATCTTTCAGACAGCAAAAACTCAGCACTGGCCTGGCCCTTACCTCTCGCAGATTCAGCTGAGCCTGTATTCTGAGACAGAAGCAAACTCTCCACCTCCACTGTGAGCAGCTGCACCTACTTAGCACCATCAGCAGGGAATGCACCGAGATCCGATCCTCTGCCCCCCCATTTTGGGGGGTCTTCAGATGGTCTCACAGTTCAGTGGCTGCACACTCAGAGAAGGAGGAGATCTGTGCAACCCATTTGCACTGGAGCACTTTGAAAATCTGACTCCAGATGGTAGCAATTAGCTGACACCACCAAGGCTGGCAAGAGCCAAACTGGCAACCTAGAGGTACAATCTTCAGTGTTACCTACATGACTAATCATCCAGTAACCCCTTAACGAAGTCCTGGAAAGAAACATGCTTGTATAACACAGAGTTGCTAGCACTGTTAATCCATCTTTTCTAATTGAAGAGTCCACACTGGGAAGCGGAAAGGGAGCAAGCAAATGTTTTAAAATAAAGCATGCAAGGAACAGTTTCACCAGCCTTTCCCCCTTCACAAAATTTTCATAGTGATAATGAATAATATCTACTCTACTATGAGCATCAGTAGCTCTCAGTAAAGCAATGAATAAGTGATATAGCATAGGAAAGCTAAGTATTTCTAATTTTCAAATGCACAGGATAAACAAGAAACATTTCTGCCAGAACATTTAATCCTTGTTGATTGAATTTGCAAAGTTGTATCCTCTGAGATTTTTTTGCTCCTTTTTTGTGGAGAAGAGGAAATATTTTATATACACTAAAATCACTGCCTGTGGACAAGTCTGGGCTGAAGACCAACCACAATAAATGGTTACTAGGAGAGGAGTCTTAAATCATGACCTGGATTTATGAAAATTACCAAGAGCCTTTTCTGCAAGAAAACAAGATTCCTGAGCTGAGAACGTCTTCAGCCAGAGCCTCTGATACACATCTGATGGGCGTGACACTCAGTGAAATGACACTAGCGTCCTATGCGTGACTTAGGCTACCAGCCATGGGTAATGTATGCCAGTCTGGCTCATTTGTACACCTCTGACAAGACCTAAGCATTTTCTCAATCCTTCCATTACCATCCTGACCACAGTAACATTTTTGAATAAAAACCTCCCAGCAACATGTCCAGCCACTCCAAGGATTAACAGGTCTTATAATGTTTTATAATCCTGCAAGATAATAAAAGTTAGATCTGCAATGCAATGGCAGATCTTACAGAATCCCCACTAACCTCTGAGTCCCTGGAGGAGTGGCACAGACCTGATCCCATCTCACGACCTTCACTGCGCTCAAGCTCATACAATGAGTATGATTAATTTAAACCAAAAGGCATCCAGGCACTAGAATTTCATATATTTCACAGGTCAAACAACTATAAAGTGAACTGTGTGCTTTGTACCTTTCTAAATTTAATTAGTAATTCCAGTTTAGCAAGGACACACTACACTGTAACACCACTTGTGTCATTAGGTACCAATGTAACAAGGACCCTTCCTGTCCCACACATTTGTCCACTTTTTAAAAGATTTTTAAAGTATCCACAGGTTCCTCTTCACAACAAAAACTTAATTCTGTTCCTTATGCTCACCCTGTCGTATCCAGGAGACAAAAGGCGTGGGATCAGCAGCCGCCATGCACTCCATCACCACACTCTCCCCAGCCACCACTGTGGTGTTCTCCGGAGCAGCAACGATGGTGACATCTCCTCCTGCTGACTGGGAACCTAACGTCAAACATAAAAAGAGAAGTCTGTCCTTCTAAGTTGCAAATTCCCTAGGAAAAACACAGAACATAGTGCCCAGACACCCCGGCTGTGCTTCCCCAGGTAAGTCTCACATGTGGTAATGGCTCGTGCCCAGCTGGAGGAGAAGAGCAGGTCTTGCTTTTACATGACACCAGTATTTTTGCTAAAGAAATGAACCAAGGGGTGCCCTTCATATTAATCATCCTGGCCCTAGTAAAAATTAGTATCAGCATGGAAAATAAATATTTTCAGCCCAGCATCTTCATTGACTGTGGCTAAATGGATTTTTATTAATTAGTTGAAACAAGGCACTGCTATCCTCAAACAAAGCAACAGCAATACAACATACCCTTTACCAAGGCACTGTAACAGCTCAGAAGGAATCTAGTAACTTGGTTAAAGAAACTGTAACATTCAGACGCCGTACTGTAAACTGCAACAAAGAGAAGTCAAACCTCTGCATCTAGGCACAAAGACTAAATTAGTCATTAAAATTTGGAGTAGAGAACGCTCTTTAGCTTGTATGTGCACGGGTGATCAGTCAACATGTAAATCAAACAACGTTTACAGGAAGATCTATAGGCTGCTTTGCACATCTTGAGAACGGGATGGGGATTTTTTGCTTGAAATGAACCTTCTGCCTATGTCTGCCCACTGCTGAGCAGAGGTTAAGGAAAGGTTAAGGAAATGCCTTTGCAGCAGCCAAATCTCTGTTGTCAGATGAAAACAACTGGAGCGCTCTTGAGCGGACCAGACTGTTCATGACCCTCAACAGCAGCAACACTGTTCGTCCAGCTCTCTCAAATATGTCCGACTTTGAGGGACACTTCTGTTGTTGTCCTCATGAAGGGAGAAATAACTGCAGAGGAGTCACGTAGTACAAGTAATTCTTAGGCCTGCTGCAGGTGCTCCCATGATCTAGCAGAGAAAGTTGTTGTCAGCAGGTCTCAAACAAATAAAAGCAGGACCTTTTTGCACAAAGTACAAACTCCCTGTCTCAAGATGCTGCAGAGTTCAGAAACCAAGCGGTTCAGACAAGCTTATGAAGGACACTTTTACTGGGACTATTAAATACAAAGGTCTCACTGCAGCCCCCCAGCTCGAGATGTTCCCACATCCCTGACCGTCAGATGCTCAGGGAGACGTGCAAGGAAAGGACCATGTCTTCCCTACCCAGTTTTTTGACGTGCTTCCCTCTAGCATCTGCTGTGGTCAGTTTTGGAGATGGCACTGCAATGGCTGGACCTCCTGCCTAACCGACACTGGCCGTGTTCATGTGGCATCCAAACAACACCCATTCACACTTGACTTTCTTCCATATATAAACCAGAGACGCTTTGGCCTCAGCATACAAGCAGGCCTGCGTGGCAGGAGAGCTACAACGTCCTGCGCTCAGCCCATCTCCAGGCTCGTTGCCTTTTACTCTAGCACAGTAGCCTTTGTCAAAGAGAGTTGGTTCAACACTAAATTTTTCTTGCCGTCCATACATGCTTGAAAGGGATTTCTATCTGTAGTATTATGTGAGCACATTTAAAAGGAGCCAGCAAAACCCCTGAGGCACGAGGGAAATGGGAGAGAGCAGGAGCCAGAGCTTGTCCAGCAGATGGAAGCAGAGACCAAGGAGCACCCGCCGTCCCCTACCTGGGGCAAAGGCTGGACCACGCTGAACAGCCCTGGGCAACCACCAGCAGTAAGAGTTGCCACGGGGGATGAAGGAAAAGCCAAGCCAGTTATCCTCCTTCCAGTGGGACAAGCACACTACACAGAGGGCCTGGTGTGTACAGGCACATACGATCCCCTTTTGTGCCTACAGCACGGTGTGGGCTGGCCAGGGCTTTGCTACACTCACGTGCAGTAGCTGTTCATATCATTCATGCCTACAGATGTCTTCAGCCTCACAGCCATCACGGCCAGCCACAGCAGGACAACTCGGGGGACAGAACAGGGACAAGAAGAAACTACATCAGACTACGGATTCAGAGGCCTTACTGACAAGCAGATCAAAGCCCTGGCCACTCTTGACCGTGGTGCCAAGGCTGGGCTTGAGAACTACTGAGATAGAAAATGGGCTTAATGCAAAAACTGCCATGAGAGCTTCCACAACAGGCATGTAAGCTGAAGGATCAGCGAAAACGCAAGGCTCTTTGGAACGGCAGCCTTCTTTTAACTCCAGCTCCAGTTCAACAAAGCACTAAAACCCACAAGAAATCATTAGTCCTGCAAAACAACTGACTGCAGGGTCTCCATCGAGACCTGGCTGGACGAGCGAGGCTGCTCAGCACATTGCTAATGCCAGGCCTCTATCCTTTCTCTACCCCATACCGTAGAGAGGGATAAGGCAACATCAGAGAAAGAACAAGGAGAAGGAGCTTTCCAGCCAGGATTTGGAATGAAACACGTAAGAAAACACCAGAAGCAAAGGGAAAGGCTTTTATAGCAGCCATTACAGGGGAGGCCACAGTGCTGGGAAGACAGTGGAGAACTCAACAAGTTGTGATGAGGTTGGTTTAAAGAGTGACCTGGGGAAAGAGGTGCAAAGGAGCCAGGTGAGGAGTGGCTCTCTGCTGGGGGGCTGGCAGCACGGCTGGACATGGTCACACATCTCCACAGACCACAGGCTCAGGCCCGGCTCACCCTGCGCAGGACCCGGTGAGCCTCATCCACATACCTGGAGACCTGTGACCCATTGCGAGGCCACGGCAGCTTTTGATGAAAACAAACAGGGCAGCAGCCTACACCCCGGGTTCCGGGAGCAAGAGTATACAAGGACAGACTGCCAGCCAACTCGAGAGTGAGCTTCTTTACCTGACATTGGCATACCTGCTGGGCAGGACACAGCTGAAACATGTCTGTGTGCATAAAGCTGTCCTTCTCTGCAGTGCTGGGGGAAAAAAATAAATCTAGAGTAAAAAAATAACACCAGCCAGATGGCAATATATTCCCTGCCAGATTTCCAAGCAGCTTTCTCTACCAAGCTTAGGGCAGAGGAAGAGAAAAAGCTCCTCAAGCCTGACTTAAACACTCGTCTGTTGCGTTCAGGTGCATGGCCCCAGGTGCTAGCTGGCAAAGGCACCTGACAGGTTATAGAAGCTTCATGTGAAGGCACTTGTCCCATATCACTCTACCCCTTGACAGCTGCCTTGTAGTGCTGTCAGTCACTAGGAGAGGGATTTTACAAGCTGCACAAACCCTCGCTCTGAAGCAGCCCCAGGAGCCATCAGCCCAGATCTGCAACCTCCTGGTTTAGCAGAGCCACGGTGAAGCACTGCTGCAAAGGCGCAGCCTACAGCTTCACCTTTCCTTGGGGCCTGACATTTTTCCTGGCTGGGGAAGGACCAACGAAATGCTTCACCCCCATCACCCTGAACAGTCCCGCAGCAGCACCACGTGCTGCCTTTCCCTCTGGCATGGCTGGTCCTGCACCCTGGATGGTCTGGAGGGGAAAGAGCACCGAGCTCACTGATGGCCAGGCAACCAGCCAGCAGAAGCCAGGCCTGGCGACCCAAAAGGCTGACGACTAGCTACTAATCAGCTCCATGCTTACTGTGCGGAAGGCAGAAAGACAGCTGATATCAGGGCTTCCCAACAGTCAAACTCAAGGTCTCTCTGACAACCAAGAGCAGTAACAGCCACAGGGATCCGTACCTCAATCATCCATTTCTGCTTCCTTCCCCCTCGGCCAAAACTCTGGTTTCAGTCTTGAAAAACTACCGGGAAAAGATATTAGCCCAGACCCCACATCTGTTTGTTGCTGGTTATTATTGAAATTATATGACAAAAACAAACAGTTCTGCTTGCTTTCCCAGTACATTCCTGGGTGTGTGCATGGATGAATGCCCCATCCACTGCTTGCACACACAAATGCCTTTCTCTCCAGCTTTGTATTTCACTGTGGGTCTCTCAGAGCAAGTCCACCAGCCAAGCTCTTCTTTGAACTGAGCCACCTTTAGAGTACATTTTTCACTTGCTATCTCAATAGGCTGGTTGGACAGGATGGATCACAGGTTAACGGCTACAAACTGGGTTTCGTTTGGTTTGAAGAGTTCCCAAGAACAGTACTAAGCTAACAAGGAAAACCTCCACACAGAGGTATCCAACAAATATCAAAAAGTAAAACCAACGTTAGTTTTTTGTCTCCACTGCCATTAAGACAATTTCAGGTAAAGAGGGAATATTGTTAGAACCAAAGGAAAAAAGAGCTGCAGTTTCCAAGACATCTTTCACTGCCTGAACAAAACAGGTCACTGAAAGCACCTGTGCCATCCTGTCCTTTCTGTGGTATTAAAAGCTTTCACAGTGCTGCTATTTAAAACTTGGGCTTTGAGATTTCTTCCCCCCTAACTTTGTTTTGTCTCTCCAAGTAGCAAAGCTGCTCTAGGCAAAAGCTTTGTACAGCCCAAGGTACAACACATGGATTCATATCAAAACTCGCTGTCAGTGAATGGCCTTTGTGGACTTTTTGCCCTTCTGAATCAGACAGATCAATGTTACCCTCTTTTACTGAAAAAAACCCACCACTGCGGGGTGCCAAATGCAGCTCTGGAATGAGCTGGAGTAGTGCACTAGGACTGAGAGAAATCCTCTGGGCACTGAGAGAGTTAGAGAAGGCAGCTCTTTTCCTGCACAGTTCAACCCATGCACGTGCTTGTGTTTGCACAGGGAGATGGCAAGGGTGCTATCACACACCAAGAGACAAGATTTACTGATAACCTGCAGAAATATTTCAAAATCATAGAATCCTCTGGGTTAGAAGGGACCTTAAAGACCACCTCGTTCCAACCCCCTTGCCACGGGCAGGGACACCTTCCCACTAGCCCAGGTTGCTCAAAGCCATATCCAGCCTGGCCTTGACATGAAAATATTACCCTAGGTTTTACTGTTTATGAATGACTCACTATAGCAGACTTCCCAGTTTATGCATTTTTCCACTTCCCTGTCATAAGACAGAAAAGTCAGACCAAATTCAGGTGCTCCACTTCTCTGTACCATTGCTCTCACAGTCATTCTCTCAGTGTCTGGAACTGGGCTCCAAGGCCAGCTGGTGGGCAGGCACAGAAAAAATACAGCAAATCACTTACAATCAAATGTAGCATGAAACCAAAGGGAAGTGGGGAGAGGAGCACAGGGAACATCGAGACAGCAAGTGAGCATGCCAGCCAGATCTCAGCACACTGGCTGCCTGACCTCTAAAAATCCCATCTGTATCGTTTCAAAGCAAAGAAAAACTGTGAACAGGGATATAAAAGGAGGCATCATAGGGAGCTGCTTGGGACAAAGCTCAAAATGTTTATTTGAAGTTATAGCTTGAGATATAACATACATGAGTGATTTCAAACTCCAAGAGTTTACAGCTTGGGTCTGCCTCTAAAGCATCCGTAATTCATCAGCTATCCTCTCCCACCTCCCTGCTCTTGTTAGTGCAGAGCACCAGTGAAGAATTCAGGCAGTGCAACAGGAGGAAAATGGGTTTTGTTCAGCCAATTTGTGACGGTTGCTTGCAGTGACAAGAGGATGACTTCCTGGATGGGAACTAACACCTCTCTCCCAACTCCATAAACACCCTGCCTCGGCAAAAATGCTGGAAGGTTAAACATGACTTGCATGGTGACACTTTCAGCTCTCAGCTGTCAGCAGTTCAAGATTTGGAGATATCCAACAATCAAGCAACAATCTTCTGTTCTGCGAACTTTCTCACCCTCTCCGGAGGAGGAGCATGAAACCTTATTCATCCCTGTGAGCCTCCTCCGGGAATAGATTCTAGCACTGAGCAGCTGTTCATTAGAGAAAGTCAATGCTGTCACTGCTGTTATTCTGCAGACAATAAAGGAGCAAATTACCCATCGCAAAGCACACACCTTCAAAAATGCAGGCGCTGTGTTTGCAGAGCATGTCCTACTCCCACTCCCTAGCGCTCCCTTTTCTCAAGACAACTCACAAAGCTCCTGGACTGTTCGGCAAGAAAGCTGACAGCAACCATGGACAAGAGAAAATACCCTCCACACCTGCCTTCTTCCTCCCTTTACACTTTCCTGGAAATTTATCTACAATTTATTTCTACTTCTGGGCTAGATTCAGGACAGGAGATAACTGGCATGTAAAATCTCTAGGCAGGACACTTCTCTAACTGAATCCTAACATTACGGCATGTCTGCTTTGGGGTCAATATAAACAATGTTAGATATCAAATCTGAGCATGCTTAGCAACAAGCATTTCTTCTTCTGCAACTGTTCTCATCTGAACACAGCACTGCATAGCTTTAAAAACAGGTAAGCAAACCAGCCAAGGAGGACCAGCACCAGAGATTTTTCAGAAGTGGCAAGAGATGCTGAGTGCTGCTCTTCCAACATCCTACAATTCAGGCCTCCCCAAAGCATCACAAGTCAAACACTGCTTCCTCTTCTCCCCAAACACAGCTCTCACAACCACACAACCTTTCCAAAAATTACTACCTCCTTTTTTTTAGGTTTTTCTTCCACTTTTGCTATACCAGTCCCTGTGGCAGTTTGGATCCAAGTTCTGTTTTCCTCCATCACTGAAGTTGAGGAGGGATGACTTTTGGTTACAAGATTACGGACTCAATTCATCAAACATTTGGTACTGCTCTGATGGTTCTCAGCCTTGAAAACTCTTCTTCTGCAGAGGGTCAGGCTTTGGTTCACAAGCCTTACAGCAACTTTCAGATGCGTGCCTTCAGCAGAAACTCCAGCATTGACAATGCTCGGTTACTGGGACTGCAAAAGTTTTCCTGGTACAATCTGGCAGTACCAGGGTCCATATCCTCTGCCATCAGAAATGCTCCTTCCCCTCCCTTTACAGGCAGCTGCAGCGTTCCTGCGTCAGCATACGAGGAAGGGAGGCTGAAAAGGAACTTGGCTTTTACTGCGTACGTGACACTGTATTGGCATCATGGTTTTTTTTGTGCCCAGTAATATAAATGAGCTCAGTAAATCAGTTTTGTATTGTCTTTTTACCTCACATTCTCAAAATATTTTGTAAGCAGTTATGCATTTGTCAATGCAAACACTTAATTGAAAAGCTGAACAGGAGAGAATTTACCTCCACATTTTGGAATGGGGACAGAGCCTCTCTTCCTACTTACTAGGTGCTGCAGCAGAGAAGCTACACATCATTTGTCATCTTTAAAGCAGCATACAGAGAAACATGCATAAATGATTAAAACAGAAGTTCAAACACTTTCTTAGTGCTATTAAGAAACCTCCACATAGAGCACTTGAATCTCAAATTGCTATCACAAAATCCCCTACAAAGATGTAAGCAAACAGATCCCAAAATACATGATGCAATCTACACTTCTCGTAGCAGGCACAGAACTTGCTCCTTTAATGTCTGCATATATATACATGCAAAATGAAGAACTGGGGGGTGGGGGGTTGGGGAGGTAGGCAGAGAGAGAGAGAGGGAGAAATGAGTTTGGGTGAAGAATATCCATTTACTACCTAGATGCACCCCCTAGACTGGCACCTGCCACAGCTTCTGGGGTCTCCCCACGGACCACAGTACACACCGAGTGTGACAGGAGGAGCTGCTCTCGGAACTGCTTCATAATGGGCTTGAGAAACAGCTTGTTAAACATTTTCCCCAGCCCTGTGTCCTGTGTCTGAAAGCCTGGGGAGCACAAAGATCCCGGTCCAGACAGACAGAGGGGCCATCAGGCAGTCCTCTTTCATTCCCCTCAACTTCTTTATACAGCTGACAGATATCAGCTCAGAAATTAAATACTTTAATGTACTAGCTCAGCCACAAGCTGACACCCTGAACTATATGTAACCAGAAGCCCAGAAAAAAGCTGAGCAGTGGCACGTTTCCAGGAATTGTCTGGGACTTTTAGGGGGCTCTTCTGCCACCCCCAAACCCTTGATCCTTCAGGGTATGGAGATTTAGATGACCAAGGTACGTTTAGCTCTGCTGCAAAGCAGTCGGGAGTGTGGCTTGCCCACCACTCCACCTCCTGTAAAGCTGTCAACATTGGCTCTCTGTTTGCGTACATGCGTTTGCAACTGCTCTTCATCACGCCAAGAGGGACGGGAGCCAGCCAGACTGCGCGACGAATCCCTGCTCGCTTCCCCAGCGAGCGCTTGGAAGCGCCTGCATTTGCAGTGCTCCGAGCAGGAGCCAGGCAAAATAAACAGGAGGTGCCACGTTGACAGCCACGGTCATGCAGCCCTGTAGCCCCACTGCACGAAGAAAGCTGCTGCTTCTTACGAGAATTAGGGCTCTTCTGGTTTTCTGTCACAAGCCCAAGTCAGCCAAAGGGTTGGAGACCTCAGGCCAGACATCTGAATCCTCAGAAGCCTGAAGATATGTCATAGAGTTTCTGGGAAGCAGAAGCAGCAGACCACGAGCTGGAATGAGGCAGAGGCAATAGGAAACCCAAGCTTAGGGCACAGGGGACACTGAGATCTACTAGAAGGACCATGATTGATAATGTCACCATTTTAGATAATAATTATCAATTGATAAGACTTCAACCACTCTTGGCCCATTTTTACAGACCTTAGTGCAAACAAACTCCTTAAAAGAAAGTCACTCCGTACAGTAGGAGTTAAGCCTCTAGATCAGAGAACAGGCCAACAAAAAGTGAAGAAAGGAGCAGAGGTACTTCAGTATCTCTGAAGCGATTTGGAGAATGGCAGAGCAGTCTCCCTGCCCTAACCCTAAGACCCAGACAGCTTATGCTGCTCAAGCTGAGCCCTTAAAGCACTGCAAGCCCCGGCAATACCCCAGCAGCTGCCAGAAACACAAGCAAGAAAGACCAGGGTGCCACTAACCCCTGGTCTCTGCCACTAACTCACTGTGCTGCTGGGGGCACATCTCTCAGCACCTCTGTGACTCCATCTGCTCACAGTTTGTAACACAGCCAATTCACAGAAGTGAAGGTGCAAAAGTAATAGCCAGAAAGCACCTGAAGACACTTAGCAAAAGGCACAGCATGAGAGATTTAAATATAGATGCCTGTCCCCCGTCCCTGCCCCCGCAATCAGTAAACACCAAACTGCCCTGGGGACCTAAGCTTGCCAGCTGCTGGGATTCAGTGGGAACATTCCCACACTTTAACCATCATTACACCAGCTCGCTCCGCCACTTTCCTAGGCTAGCACATCACCTCGTAAGGTGATGCAGGAGATTGTCCAAGAGAAAAAGGTAAAGATACTCTGTTACCTCTTGCACAGAAATGAGACAGAGACATGGTCAATAGAAGACCCTGCTGGCTGACAGGTCACAAGCCCTGAAACTCCTCCTTACTCAGTCACCTCACTGTCTCAGTGCCTGGAGCCATTTCACTCCAGTAACTTCCTCCTTGTGCTCAGAGGCTGACGTTTCCAAGGGGCTAACACCTAATCCATCAGACCTATTTGCAATTCAGATTTGTTTGCAACATCAGATCTGTTTGCGATTCACGTTCATCTAGTGACAGCAGAGCAGGAATAGGCTGGAGGCCCTGGACTGTGCAGAAGGACATAACCTGTTTTCTTTGCAACCAAGGGTTTGTGCTCTGCCCCATTCCATCTGCCTGAGGCGGCCGTTCACGTTACTGTCACACACAGCTTTAAAGAGAAACATTACGGGAAGCCACCTTGTAGTATGGTCTCCCTGATGCCAGGTACAAGCTATGCTTCGAACACACAACATGCTGGGAGCCTACAGTAACACAGTCTGGCGGCAAATGGAGATTGCCAACTTGGAAGGAAGAACCAAAAGCAGATGGATGCATCTGCATTAACTCGGGACAATGCAAATCTGTTTTTCTAGGAAAAGTCTGGAAGGAAAGCTGGCTTTCCATGGGGAAAGATCATTAGTGATATCTACAGATTCTCTCAAAGCCCTTGGGCTGGACACTTGCTGAGTGCTGCAGGGAGCCCCGATCTGTCTAAGGCTGTGCCTGAAGACACAGTGTTTGGCAACACCACCTGCCCCTCCTTATCCCATCCTTCTTTTTTCCTGCTTCTCACTCTCATCCACAATCCATGTGGCATTGCCCTTCAGCTGCACTGGAAACAGAGCTGGGCAAGAACACCTCTCAGTTACTGAAGGCAAACTCCCAGCTGTGTCTGGAGCGATCCCTGGCATCCGAGATATCCCAACAAGAGCTCAGAGCAGCACGGCTCAGTTCCTGATTCCCCCTACCCTGGATATGGGCCGACTCATCCCATTCTTGCCCCTTAGCACCCCTGGGCCTGCAGATACTGGTGGGTCTTTGAGACAGGGACAAGCCTCCACAATGTGTCTGTCCCATGTCTAAAGCAACAGGACCAGGAGCTTTGCTATGCCGCTGGACACTTGCAACATCTTTACTCCAGCTGTTAGGATGCTTCAAGTGCCGCAGGGCACTGCTAGCCCTTGACCTCAGAGAGCTACTGAGGCACTGCTGTAACACAGATGATTAATAATTAACAAGTGCTATCAGGAACCAACCACATCAACCTTTCTGTCCCACAGCCCATTGCAAGCTGCTGACCTAATTATGATCTCTATTCTTAGCTCCCTTCCAGCTTCACCATGCAAGCACGGTCTGTTCAATATCCTCTGGGAGAGGCCAGGTGTGATCCCTGTAGTACAGATGTGCTGATGCACCACAGGGTTATACCACCACCAAAAGACTCTCGGAGAGCTGAATAGAGCCTACTGCTTATAAACCCTGCTTCAGTCCAAGCCTTACGAAACACCAGCTCTTAATTCAGGAAGTCTCAAAAGCACGGCAGATCTGGATTAATAAGAGATGCACATGGAGAACACTGGAGGACCGCAAACCATCCCTGAATCCAGCCATCTCTGTCTTCAGGAGTCAGAGGCAGAGATGCCTGTAACACAAGAGCCTGGCTGTATCTGACAGCTCCAAACATCACACACAGCCAACACAGCGTGTGGGAGAGACCAGCTTCCCCTCAGGAACTGGGAACACTCACCTATTCCCAGCTGTACATCCCTTGTCCTGCTTTACTATCCTTGACACTTCTCTTGCCACTCACTTCAGTGCCAACCCCGGGCTTAGCTGTTCTGCTTAATGGGAGGTGAGGGCTCTGAATTTTGTATCAAACCCTCTGTCACCGCAGGCTGCTAGAGCTGTCAGGAGCGTGGCATATCATAGCCCCACCAAACTTCACAGACAGCTGAGCTGAAATTCCCCCTCCAGCTCCCAGGAACAGGCTGCTGACACTTGAGCTACGAGAAGCTTTCCCTCGGCGATGTGAGTGGTGTCATGCATGCTGGCCCTGTACGAACTCCAGGCAAGAAGAGAGCTGTGTGTTTGGGTGGGTGCCTGACACATGCCTGCACCAGCCCTTCACAAATTTCACCCAAAATCTGTGGTCTCAATCCTGTTCCATGCATGCTTGAAATCACTAGCATTGCTAAGGCTCAGTAAAAGGGAGGTGGAGTGAAAGTTTAGAGCTCCTGTTAGGCAAAAGGTCACTTCCAGCTTTAAAGATACGTTTATTATGCTACAAATGCTGTGTATCTCCTCTTTGATCTTGCCACGCTCACCATGGCTTGCTTAGCACCCTCTGCCACAGAGGAGGATCACGAGCATTTTACACAATCCAGGAGATGCATTATGCAAACAGCTTCAGTTACCTGCTGCC
Organism: Falco naumanni; assembly: GCF_017639655.2. Taxonomy (NCBI): domain Eukaryota; kingdom Metazoa; phylum Chordata; class Aves; order Falconiformes; family Falconidae; genus Falco; species Falco naumanni. The sequence continues at coordinate 6,194,023 of NC_054060.1, read as the reverse complement.
CAGGAAACCGGAGCCTCAAAACACATGTAAACAGAATCCTCATGGCTGAGCTTTTGGGATGTCAAGTGAAGAGCAGTTCCCTGCTTAACTGCTAGTAAACAAGAGACCAGAGGGCAAAGTAAAACAGGATGCTAAAAGAGAGGGGAAAGTGACAGAGGTTTGTGCCCTGCTGAAGAGGCACAAGGAACAGGGACGCAGCAACTGCAGGCTGGGACTGGGAAAAGTTCTCCGGAGGTGAAGCAACACTTGCTGATTAAGCCAACAACCCACAGCAAAAATACAGCTGCCTTATCCCACCCCATGTTTTCTCTCCCTACGTGTTTCCAAGACGGTCTTGTCTTGCCTCCCAGAACCACAGCCTTCAGCAGTTTCCTGTCCCCACAGACTCAGCTGTGGATAGCTCTCCCCCCACAGCTCACCTCCCAGAACACCACAGGGCCCTGCTTCCTCTGCTGCATGGGTTCCTGCTGGAGGAAGACACCCCCCGCCTCGACCAGGTGGGACCATCACCCCCCTCTGGTTAACGCTGCCCTTCCCCATCAATGGCAGCACACACAACGTAATCAATGCCCAGTGGCAGTCTGGGAGGTCACACCAGAGCAGCACTGACCCAAATCCAAACTTCCCTGTCCCTAGATCACACGGTACTTGTGTTCAAAGCTGCGAGGGGAGCACAGCACGTGTCTTCAGGGCTCAGGCTGAGCGCCAACCCAGCATCCAGCACGTCATTCACACATGCATGGACTGAAAATCCACTTGTGGTAACAGCACGTCTGTTTCTGCGAGGTGGTGGCCAACTGCGAGTGCTGCTCACTTCATCACCACCTTCCCTTCCATCCCCAAAGCTCATCCCATTCAATAGCTGTGTTCTCCTATAGCCCTTTGGAGCAGGAATCACCCAGGTCCTGGCACCGAGAGCCAGGCTCTCCCTTGCCTGCAAGCCACTGCAATACAAACACCGAAAGAACAAAAAAGTGAAGGTGTTTCAGCTGCCTCTGAGCTCTGTCCCTGTTATCATATTTCATACAAATATTTGGCTGAAAAATACATTTCCTGGGACACTGCTGCAGCAAGCTGCTACAACTGTCAACGTAAATGATGTTCTGCCAACGGCAATCTTGCAGTGTCATCTCTAATAACACAGTACTAAACCCCAACTCACAGGGGACGTGCTCATCTGCTGGAAGATGCTTCAGTGCCATGCTCAGCCCAGACCTCAGCTCTGCTGTACCTACGCCCACCGCTCTCATCTGTTCTCCCCATTCCTGCATTTACTGCAGCACAGGCAGAGGCTCACATGGAGTACACTTGTGAGACCACCGCACAAACATCACTGCACAGACGTTTTGTCAGTGTTGGGGGTAGGCTGCTGCACATTCTGATTCTTAGCAGCCTGCTCTGAAACAAAGGTTTTACCCATATACATGTCACAGCAGTCACGGCTACTCTGCACACAAAGATCAGGAATAGGGTGCAGAGGACACAAGGAAGAAAAACCCCACGCCCACAATCAGGTACATACCTGCGTCTTCCTCTGCAAGTGCACCTCAATGCCCAGCTCACCTGAGCAGACAGACCCCCTGCACCAAATGCCCATAACCACTCTCCAGACTGACCCATCACTTCTAAGAAGGCAACTCCAAGGCCATTACATTATCTCTATTCATAGAGGCAGAAATTAGCATTAAGGAATTCATTCTCTCAGTCTCCTCTGAAGCCTGACCAGAGAGAGGAACCCAAAAGTTCTGGCTCCCAGGGCCGCACTTTGCTGACTCTTCTGCAATGACCATCTCATAAATGTGAAAAGATACAAACACTGAAACTACAGGAAGGAGCTGTGGGGTCAGGATCTCAAAACAGATGGTCTTGTTTTAATCTCTTGTACTTCTCCCAGCCCAGCCAAAACTCAATTACACTCTAAAATTGCTAAGATCTTTAGGTCACTCAGGGGACACCACACTGCTTATACATACTCAAAGGGATTAAAAACCAAGGAGGAAAGAGAATTTTTTTAAGACCCCCAACACTGTGTAACTAAAAGTAATAGGATAACTGCAGGAAAGGGAAATTTGGGTTAGCTATGGAGAGATCCCAGTATCCATTCAATGGAGAAGATGCAATGGGAGTGAGGGGGAGCCACCCTCTTTGTGTCACTTAAAACCAGGAAGGGATGAAGTCCTTGCAAAAACGTACTGTGCTAGCAGAAGCACAGCCTCTGATGGTTATTTGTGCCGTGCTGGGTATGCAAGCCACATTGTACCAGTCATGGGGCAAACACACAGGCAGTCCCCATCCTCAAGAAAACACACAAAGAGCGAGCATGTGCATGACATGGAGGGGAAAAGTAAAGTGACAGGCAATGTGACCTGCTGAGACCACACAACATCACGTTCCCTAAGCCTCCCTGCTACTTTTCTTTGAAAGCCACTTTATGAAGCATAGCAATGGTTCCTTACGTATGTCAAGGACCCGGAAACTCGACCGGGACACGCAGGAAATTAACCCTTTACACATGAGTTTGGAGTAGGGTTCCAGAGCCTGCTTCCAGAAAAAGGAGCGACAAGAAACAAGACATGGCCCCGCTGAGAACTAACCCCAAGCAAAGGCAGCACGCACAGACGGAGCGGAGCGCCTGGGAAAACCATCTTGCAGCCAGCTCCTAATGCCCTTTTTGGCAGAGAGCACGGCAGGGCTACAGTGTTCATTCATCATCTGTCCAGGTGAGGGGTGAAGGGACAGGACCTGCCAGATGTGTTTGGCGCTCTGTCTGCCGGGGAGCAGTGGAGATCCAAGGGGAAAATCCAAGTTATCCCTGTTTCAACAGCAGGCTCTGTTTCAGAGCTGCGTGACTGTATCCAGCTCTCCCGTCTTCTCTCTTCCTTTCCAGCTCAAAACACCAATTCCCCAGGGAAGGTCTGCAAATTTGCACCATGAAGTCTGCACAGCCGAAACATCTGCAGCTTTTACAGCACCACTGTGCACCGCCACTCTCTGCCCTGCCTGTGTAAGGCCAGCATGTGTTTGGCCACCGACATGCAATACAGCCTTCCCCACATGATGGGGAAGTCACACCGCTAAGGGGAATGACACTTTGGGGTTTTTTAGGCCATGCAAATATGACAGAAAGGGGTCAAGCTAACTGCTGCCTCTACTGGGAAAAGGCCTTTAATAAGGGAGATGGAACAATTCCCAGCCATCGTATCAGGAACAGGGAGGGGGGGGGAAGGACAATTGGGCAGAAAAGCTATAGGGAAACGGATTCTTTTGCTATGCACAGCCAGTTCAAATCCAGTGCTGTCTGGCAGGGGCAGAGGCATGAACATGAGATGTTCCCAGGCCTGAGGGCTGGCAACCCAGTGCAACTGGAAGTGTTTGCATTATAACCAGCACAGCCCCAAAATCTGTTCCTGAGTGCACAGACTCGGTGATCACCACACGGCACTGCCTAGTGCTGTCAGCGGGACACCACAGCTGCAGGCACAGGTGGAAAGGAGACACTAGGTCCCACTGCACAAACCTTTTCCAGAGGCCTTGGCAGTGCAGTGGGACTGAAAGACTGAACTCTCATCTTACCTCAGCACAAATGGCTCACTAGCCACTGGCAGGGAGCGAAGAAGTAGTTTAGTTGCTCCTGCCTGCAAACACATAGGAGTTTGGTCCTCGAAATTTCTACATAAGCAACTCAAGCAACACTAAATAGCTTTCACGCTAATGTTCTGGTTTGGTTTTCCCCCTGGAATTTTTTGTTTGTTTGGATTTAGTTTGGTTTTATTTTTTACAGCGAGCAAAGGATTTCTGCTACTCCAACTATTATCAGCTGCTTCCGAACTGGGAGGAAAAGACGTACCAAGCCAGTCCAGGCATCTGATGGTGAAGTGCTGAAACAAAAAAGGATCAATACCATGCCAGTCACTCATGGAGGAGTTCGCAGTCTGTACAGGTCACTGCAGTTTCCCATCTGTCTCAGAGATACTTCTCCCCAATTATAAAAAACCCCAGAGATTTAACAGGCATGTTTTTCATCACTATCAGCTCAATCTGGTGAAAAACTCAACCTCGCATATTTGTTTTTGCAGCCAGCGGGTGGTGTGGTGCTGCAGAAGCGAGATTTGGGTGAGAACTCCAGGCAGAAATCTGCTCAGGCCGGCTGGTGCTCCAGAAGGAACGCTTCCCATTTAACCTCTTCCATTGCCTCCGTTTGCAAAGCAGATTAAACACTGCAGAGTTACAAGATACAATTACACAGAACGAGTTATGATGCCAAGGACAGCATATTCACCTTTGCGCCTTGATCAATATTACTTATCAATAGCAAACCAGACCCAACAAGGGAGTTGTGTCTACAGTGTGGAACTGCCCATAGCAAGCATTCCCCCTCGCCTCCGTGCTTCATTAAGCACACAGAGGATCTGGCAGGGGCTGGCGATTAGACACAGAGCATTCAACCGCTCACGAATTCTCTGCAGATTCCACACAGATTACCTCCACGACACAATCCATTGATCAGAGGTGTGTTCGCAGGCTCCACAGTTAATTATACTCCCTGCTGATGGATGAACAGCAAAGCCACCTCTGTGAAAATACAGTGGTAGCAGAATGCCAAGCAACGCAATCCTAAACAAAGACAAAAGGGGCTCGGAAGGATTTCAGAGCTTTCAAGGTTAAAGCTGCCTACAAAATATGCTGGGGACAGCACGAATAGGAGACAGACGTGGCAGGGGGTCACTGTCCCAAGAGAAAGGATAGCTCACCCAGACTCCCAGCTCTGGCGAGTTTGTCCGCCTGCAGGACAAGGATTATACTATACTGGGGAGGCAGCCAGGTGTGCTGGGAAGGATGCTGGAGTCTGGAGACCCCCACTGCACTTATGCTCTCAGCTACGTTCTCATGTCCAGACTTGCCCGCTGCACTCTTAGTTAACAAAGAAAAATGCACTCAGAGACTGAGGCCCAGATCGGGAGGCAAAGGACAACTCTCACCTAAAGCCTTGTTCCAGTGGTCTGTGTCTCCAGAAGAAATCCCAGCTGAGGCTGTTCCCAAATACCACAAAAAGATCTCTGGAGCTACCCAACAGCTCAGCAAAGGGCCAGCAACATGGACACAGATGTCACTGTGCTTAACCTCCTCTGGACTCTGCAAGGCAACCTGGAGTAGACACAGCCCTGTCAACTACTCCAGCCTCCAACTGTTTCTCTTGCTAGCTTGGGCAAGCATCTTCCTCTGTCTGTGCCAGCCTTCACTTGTCTTGCCATCCGAGGCCACTGGAGATAAGATCACAACAACGAGGCCACTGGAGATAAGATCACAACAACGCTGCACTGCCCAAGGTGCAAACAGGGTGCCTGACCCCTTCTAACATGCCCAGAGCATAAAGGAGCCTAGGGCTGTTAAAATGCACCCGCTGTTACAATCTGCCTGCAAAAGAAAATCCCTGGGCACAGAGAGGAACAACCCCACTATTACTGTTGGCTGCCTAGTCCCGTGGCTGGGCAGAGTGGCCAGTGTGACTCCCAGGTGGCAATACCTCCCAACTCAGCCTGCTTACCCCATAAGAGTAAAGAGAAGTCTTTAATAAAACACCTTCTCTAAGTTTTTTTTTAAACCAAAGCCATGTGCAGAGCCACACCAGCTGGAGAAATTGTCACTGATATTTCAGCTCAGCTTGCCATCACAGGCAATGGCTGTCTGGCAGATGTGCCCAGCCCAACACACTCCTGCCTACATCTTACCTTTCAGAACACTGAGGACTGCGTCATTGCTGTAGCGTTTTCGGGCAGCGTTGGTTGCCACACAGTGGTAAGCCCCAGCATCACTCTCTTGCACATCCACGATTTGGAGGACGCCATTTGGAAGAGTTATAAACCTGGGTGACCAAAAGGAAGAGTGTGTGAGACAGGCTATGCCTTACCTGAGCTATTCATCAACTCAAAGCCCTTTTACCCCTTTCTTTTCTCCTGCAAATGTATCATGTGAAGGTCCTGGTAACCACAGCAGAATGGGACCAAAAAACCTTTAGGCAACCCAACTGGTGGTTCTTAAAAACCAGCTGGTACAGAGCTATCCATCACCCTGGAGACTTCACAACATAGGATCTGTTCTTGGGAGACCAGGCCAACAGGACTTCACTGATATAAACCAATTGTATTGTATGAAACTACTACATACACACACACATGCATGTTTCTACATACAGATTTGCAGATGTCTCAAAGTGTAGAAGGGCCTTTGCACACAGTACAGCCAGTTTCACCACCTGCTTTTCACAAAGGTTTGGTAGCCGGAGAAAAAAATATATTGCAAAGAAGTCTGAACATCATCTTTTTCCTGCTGCACTTCAAGTACATGAAGGAAGCAACTGATAAACAGCTGCACTTTCATGGCCCAAAGCATCCAGGACACAGCCACCTGAAGCTGCACCATTCCTGGGTTGTGTTGATTCCTTCTGTTCTTCCATGGGCTTCTGGCTTTCACAAGCCGACAAACTTACAGCCAGGAATTCAGTATTCCCCCATTTGCCCATGGGGGGCTACTGGGCAACACTTCCATGGACTGAAATGGCTACATGGCTCACAACATGAACACAATCCTTCCTGCATTATACTGAACAAAGCAGATGATTAGCAATTAGCATAAAAGTAGGAGCTGGCTGTCAGCATCTCCATTTTCTGCCTGGATTCCTAGATGGCAGCCTCTTTATTCTTGAATGCAAGGCGCAAAGCCTACGTGATCCTTTTTAATTATATATGAGATCCATTTTTAATTGCAAGCCTCTCTAAACAGAGCTGCCGAGCTTTGACAGGCAGTTCTGGGTTATCAGTCTTCATTATGAAGAGGACACATTCAAAGGCAATTGCTATGGGGAGGGACAACAGTTATTCCACAGGAACAGCACAAAGACAAGTTACAACCATGAATACCAGTCCTTCCATCCACAAAGATCACGGTAAGTAAATCCAATAAGTAAAACTGTGGTTCTCCAGGTGCTGAGACAGCCGGTTTACCATGAGTGAGGGTCATGGAACCAGGAGGACCTTAAGAGATCACTCAGCCTGTGTTCAAGCCATGGTCATCAACAGCACACCTGCTTCTGCAAACTTTTACCCTAAATCTCCAGTAATGGGAATATCTCCCTTGCCCTAAGCAGTCTATTCCAGAGACAAATATCCCTGCTGTGAGGCTAGCACCTATCCTGGATCTCAGTTGCCACAATCTGAGCTCAACACTTCTTGTCCTTTTCACAGCTGTTAAAAAAACAGAAAAGCAAACAGAGCTCCTCTAGTGACCATATTGTCTCTGCTGGCACACAATACTGCAGCCCGATTCATGGACGCAGACCTGCTGAAGCTTCCCACGTACACAAGGGCAACTGCCCCACATCCCTAAAGCCACGCTCCCACTACTTACAAAGATGCTCTTCACAGGACCAAGCTCAAGAGACCTCAGAGGAGGTGGCAGCCAGAAAGCCCTCATCAGGATGCCTCATCAGGACTCAGGAGAAAGACAACAAATATTTGCATCCTCTCAGCTCTGTAGAGGGAAAGCCTCCCACTGCGATAATATTTATTTTTGTCGTGCATCTGCTATTTGAGTCTGTAATTAATATCAAAATATTTCAAACACTAGGCATGGCATCTCCCAGCCACAAAAAGACACTCCAGTTATGTATCACAGATACGCTGAGGCTGGGAAGGACCTCTGAAAATTGTCTATGGTCCGTCCCCTCTCAAGAGTAGGGTCAGCCAGACCAGGCTGCTCAGGACCGTGTCCACGTTCACGCTCCTCCAACACACCCAGCTTCTCCCGAGGGCAGAAAACAAGCCGCTGTGTTTCTAAAGAGAGCATGAGCTAAAGGCAAGGGGGTGTGAGTGGGGAGACTCAATCAGCGTGTAGCTCAAGATGGTCCCTTCAGCAAGGCCAGCAGTAGAGAGATCTACTTAACGCACGTCCTGTCGGGAAAGCATGACAGAGGGGAGCACTGCTCTCCCAGGGAAGCAAGGAGGGCAGAAAGGCAGAATTTCTCTATCCACAATTTCTCCCAGCTGCTCACAAAGCCTCCAGCTCTTCAGGCTCCCGGCAGCGCTGATCTAGAAGCCTCCAGGCAGCCTGCAACGGCATTTTGCTCCATCACCAGGCTCTCTGCAAGGAACCTAAGTTTGCCTGATACTTCAGAGCGTACAGTTGGCGCTAGCTTTTCTTCCATACACAGGGCAGATCTTTTTGTCTGCTCACCTTCACTACAGATCGAGCAGAAAACCAAATGCAAAGGACAAACAGACAAAGGCACTGAGAGAAACAGAAATGCTGGAACCTCAGCAGTTTTGGGAGTTTTTCCATTGACAGCTACTGCACCAGGATCTCACAGAAGACTTCCTTGAATGGGGGTGAAAGGGAAGCCCCCCACGCGCAGCAGCTACCCAGTTAAAGGGCAGCCACTCAGGCCACAGCCCAACCACCATAAGCACAGACGGCAGCAACCTGCAAGAGCAACAAGGCACAAAGAGGCAGCTGCTCCTCCCTCCGCTCCTCCCTGAGCAGAACGCGCAAGAGGCTGACGGCTGCCCACCTTTTCAGTGTCAATTACCAAGGCTCAAGTACTCAAGAACTTAAAATCAAGCACCACTGCCTTGAGTCCAAACCCTGCAACCCTACAGATCAGGGTGTTACACTGTGCGTATAGCAGAGAATATTCCAGCATCGACAGTCCAATTCCCTTTCTCACTTTCTCCCCAGTAAAAAGAGTAAGAGGCTTACTTTCCTTGCAGCCTTTTGGAGGTACGCAAAACTGACTAATAACCAGGCTCAGGACAAGTGAGGAACCTGCAGCTGTGTTGCAAACTCTAAAGTTTGCAAGCCCTTTTGCTTACAGTTCAGGAGTCCTGTACGTGAACGTGAAGCCGTACTAAGGCACTGCTGACACATGACAGAAGTAAACTCTCCACACAGATAAAACCCTCACTTAGCCAAAATGTGGAAAAAGATACTGTGATTGCAGACCATGTGATCTGTAGGGTATGTGTTTATGCGCAGAACTCCAAAGACTTCCAGTTCCTAGCAAGTACTCATCTTGGCTCTAGAGAAAATAAACAGCAATTTGAATCCTGGGGAGAAACCCAGCCAGCACCTAAAACAGAGAAAAGATTATGCCAAGAGATGTAGCACACGTCCCAAAGCAACTGCAAGCTGGAGAAATCCTGCAAGCCACCCCTCAAGCAGCTGCTGCAGATTTAATAGCATGTTTTTTAAAAGTACTTCAGAGCCAGAATTTAAAAATATTTCTGTGCCTTACTCACATATGAAAGTTTATCCTGAGCTTCAGCAGGGCAGCAAAGGTATTCCAAAAAACATCAGTAAGCACTTCTATACCCTTTAGGTTGCCTAAATATTTTTTAAGTTCAGCCTTCAGCACCTTTGAGGTGGTACCATGCTAGAACCTGTACCCAAGGGCAAAGGGCAAAGAAAGTGCCCAAAGATAAGATCAACACACACAAAAAGAAGAAAAAAGGAAAAAAACCCCACAATGTCAGTTTCCCATGATTATTCTATCCCTCTTAAAAGAAATCATAAACATTGGTGTAGTAGTATTATCTCAAGGGCTATTATCTACAGCCCGAGCCTGATTTTGTACATACACGTAACCGTGCTATTCTGAAATATGAAATCATCATCCTGATGCCTACCTATCCAAATGATTGCATTTTCACAGGCTCATCAAAGCGTGCACAGGAGGGAGTCCACAGTAATCAGGCTGGCCTGAGATCTGTCCTTAGGCATGATGTAGTAAGGATAACAGAACGCTCTGGTTGGCAGCCAACATTTCCTGGAATTCACTTAACTCCTTCGAAAGCTGGTTATATTAAATCCAACAACAACAACTAGACAACAACAAAAAAGCAAATCCTTCTGGAAAAGCGTATTATCTAAAACACGATTTAAAAAGAAAGATCTGCAGCCAGATATTATGGTCTGGCTTTTACAAGGAAAACAATTTTCAGGCTGCCCGTGTTGAAAGCAATCTCTGAGCAAGTAATTTCACAACATCCATCGAGTTGTCTCATTAAAAAGCCATTGCCCTATCTATGGCACACTTCTCCCTGCAATCCCTTCTTTTTTGTTTTTTAATTTCTTTTTTTATTAATTAATTTTCTTCTCATTACAAATCAACAGTCTCCTATAAACCTTTAGATGCCACACCTCATACTCAAGGATATAAGCAGTTATTCTTATAGAAACAGTCACTGCTGCAGAATTATTCCTAAATCTTTCCCCACCTCTCTTTTCTTCCTCTCCTCCTGCCTCTTGGCTTAACTACCCTGGGAGGGAAACAGCTCCTTCTGCACAACAGAAAATGAGTTTTTAAGAACTAAAGGACAATATAGCCACTGCTCCCCTGCAGACCAACTAACAGCTAACTACTGGTTTATCCTCTTCTCCTGCCTGTAACTGACTTTCATTAAGGAAAAGGTATCATGCTGCAGGACTCTTACCTTTTTCAAAAGAAAAGAAAAAAAAAAATTCAGGGTCTTTTATTAGATGACCTCTAAACATGGGAATAAAACAAATGGAAAGACCTCCCAGATTACTGAGCACACACAGTGGTCTAGAAGAATCATTAACCCTGAGATAAATATGTGAAAACAGTGAAGAAAACTACTGTCTCTAAAACCACAACCAAAATGAAAGAAAAACCACATCATGGAGTTCAGTTGGGTATGCCCAGTACCCCCAACATGGCACCCCCGCAGTCGGCTGCAGAAATATTCCTCATGCCAGGCCCCAATCCCCCAAAGACTTCTACCTCACTTAACTTCACACAAAAGGACAAGCCAAAGGCAGTCCATGCCACTGCCTGCTGCGCTCTGTTCCGCACAACACAGGCTTTAGTAGGGTGCAGGTTCTGTGCTGTAAGAACTGGCACAATTTCAAGTTTTTCCATTCACTTTTATGCTGCTGTCTGCCCTTCTGCATACTCTTCTTGGTGTCCCTCCAATGTTTTGCACGGGGAGTAAATGGCTGATGTAAACTGTGCTGAAATTGCACATCTCTGCATACAGACCTTCCACGCCACTGGAAAACTGAGGCTCCGGTCTCAATTACTTTGTTTATCAGCCAATTTCACTTCCTTGAAACTATTTTTTATAGAGCGAGCACTTGGTACATCACGGTAAAGGTTCCAGAACAAGAGATCAGTAATAAAAGTGGACTTGGTTTTTTTATTATTATTATTATTCCTCTTCCCCCTGCCTTTTTTTTTTTTTTTGTTTGGGTGGATTGGATGTTTGGGGGAAAGTTAATTTTATTTAGGTGTTTTATGGACCTGTTTGCATGGGCCCCTTATACACCTCCTCTTACATCACTTAATTACCAGGCCCAAACCTGGTCGCTTCATTCTACCTTTTTATGAAGGATTTCCACATCCTAAATGGTCAGGTTTTGTTTTGTTTTTTTTTCAAGCTGACCCAGGAAAGCAATCAGGGAATCACCTGGGTTCTGCTGGAACAGCTTCATGGTCCTTCTCCCACGTGATGACAGGGGAGGGTAGTCCTTCGATGCGACACTCAAACCGGGCCATGCCATTTTCTTCCACTGTCTGCGACTCTGGCTGCTGGAAAAAGCGTGATAATGCTGGGGAAAGAAGAAGGGAAGGAAAGTTATTAACTCAAGTGTTTCTGCTGAGAAATGCAAACCTGTTATAATATATAAGTTAAGAGGAAGGCTTTTCTCTCCTAAAGATAGCCTGAAATGTAATTCGTCACTTCCCCATGCCCTACAGACCCTCAGCAATCTTAACAATAGTAACTGAAAGGTTTCAATGTGCAAATTTGCTTCTTGCCTCATTTTCTCCTTTAAGGCAGTGTGACAGAAAAGACAGGCAATTTGCTGGTTTCAGCAGTTACCTTCCTAAATTGCTTCCTTGTTTGTTCACTTGTGCCACTTGGGAAGGACACGTAGAATGAGAAAAAGAAGAGGGGAAATGCCGCAGCCCTGAGAGACGAGTTTCCCCTTGCCTTGTGGCATTCCTGCAGCCACAGGAAATTAAAACAGGGCAAGAGGAAGAACAAAGCCAGATGTCAAGTTACTTACACAAAACAACTGCCCACAGGCTGGCAATGCTGGAGACTAGGGAAAGAGACCATGAGGCTTACGATACTCCTTCCCCACAGTGAGCAGCTTTGCCTGCAAAAACCAACTTCATCCTACTCAAGCAGATGACATGCAGTCAAGGGGATACAGACACAGCCACCTTGCTAAGAGGAGGAGGACTGATTTCATACATGCCAGGACACTTGTTTACTCTCCAAGGCTCACCCCTGTCTGTATGCTTCTTTCTATACCAGAGAGGCTGAACTGGCTTCAGAGACAAAGCACTAACATTTGTGATTGCTCTTGGACTGCACCCTTCCCATCTTCATAGACACCTGCCTCATCTTCTCTTTCCATGCACACAGCAAAACCCTGCGACTTCAGCAGAGCAGAAATCTTCCCCCTGGGGCTGTCAGCATCTCTCCTGCCAATAGCATAACCCAAAGGCATCTCAGTCACACGGTAGAGTTTTGAATATGCATGCAGGCTCCTTGACTGGGGTAGAAAGCTTGTATTCTTCTCCATGAGAAGAACTGGCTTCTGCTTTCAATAAGTCTCTGTTAAATCGCCTTTGCTGTTAAACCTACCCTGTCGTACAAATTCATCCAGCAACGCTATAACACAAGCGCCAGAAATCCTGACTGTGGCACAATAAACATAAATTTCAGCCAGAAAACAGAAAACTGGGCCAAGCACAGTGTGGTGCTTATAAGGACCTCAAGTAACCTTCTGGTCCTCCAACACAATCATGGGCTTGTCCCACCACCGCCTCCCAAGAACTTCCATCATTGCTTTGCATTGAATAGTACTCGAAATCTCAAGTTTTCTTTGCATCACACACACAAACACTTTATTGCAGTGTTAGCTTGAGAAAGCATGTAGAATTTTGAAAATTAAATGCTTTTACATGACCTATTTTAACCTTGGCGTATTCTCAGCTGTCATCAGTGTTTTTCTTTAATTTAAATAGTTATCACATGTTTAAAGGAACTCATGGCTCTCCACAGCAGCTACAGACTGAATTCTCCCACCAGCTGTCTGCCGAGTCTAGTTTTTCAATTCAATGCAAATAACAATAAAAAATGTTTTCCTGGAAAAAACTGAAAAAGACATTAATATACAGGCCCCAATTCAGCCACCTGCTTTAGTATTTTCAAATATTTACTGCAGACTAACACAAAGTAATTTCTACAGATTACAAGATCTTTAAAGCTCATGTTAATAAAACTCTCTGAACCTAAGAGTTCAAAAGAAAATCCATCAAATGCCAGCACACATTCAGGATGGCACCATCAAAGCAACCTTCTCCTGGCAGCAGATATCCTTAGTGCTCTTTCCCTTACTCTCTTTTCATCCTACAAGCATAAATAAGAATACTTTTGGCAGGCTCTGAAGGGTCATGTACCCAGAAAGGTCACGATGGGAGGCAGGAATCGTTCTAAAAAGACAAAATCTGTAGGCATCTCTGTTTCCTCCCCTTCATGTCAGGTTACCTGTCTGTTCTGTTCGTTATTAGTGACATCATCTAAGGTGATACAATGAGGTCCTGAAGTTTACAGCCGCTTTAAACCAGTCTCCAGAGATCAGAGAACCTAGCACATGGTGTGCATGAACAGCAACCCCCGGTCACCAGCAGTGGTGAAAAGGCTCCCCAAATCCCAGGGGGAAGCTCCTCACTCTCTCTGCTCTCCCTCACGGCTGCATGCATGTATATTTTGTACAGTTTGGTAAGAACGCAGGGCATTTAGCAAACCAGGCTTAACTCTGCACATTTTGGCATGAAGTGCAAAGGCGTACAAAAGGTGACTGTGCCTCCTGGGCCCCCCGGAGTTATCCACACAATAACCTGTCCCAAAGCATGGGGCTGCCAGCTATTCCTCCCTGCCACCTGCCAGACCTGCACCTGCAAGCCTGAAATTCCCTGCTGAGAACCAGATCCTGTCCTTCACCTCCATCCAGCCCCGTCTGCCTGCTGTGCTGGGCTCCGGAATGGCTCTTCAAAAGCAAAGAGCCAAGAAATGCACCCATGACAGATTTTTCATTAGGGTGTGGAGGAGCGTGACTAAACAGCGACCCCGATTAGGCAGCGCAGTGTCCCTCTCACTCTGAGCAGCACAGAGAAACAGTCAGGCTTCCCAGGCAGAGGCACAGCTTGCCAGCAAAGGCTGAGCTCAGTGGGCACGGGAGGCTCAACCCTGGCAGCGCAGAGCAAACCACGTTTTGTCTGTTAATGCCTTCTCGTGATAACTCTTGCAGTGGGATTCAGAGGCTGAGCACTGCTGTCGTATTTTTTTTACAGCATCAGGACAGGGACTGTAGGGATCACTGAGGACAGGCTGAAAATAAATCACCTCTGCAAGCTCTGAAAGGAGCAGTGTGTAGCCTCTCCAATGAAGGAGAGGACAAGGAACATGAACAGGGATCTCTTGTGCATAGCAAGCAAGATAAGAACGGTGAATAGGTTTCTTTAATGTAGGACTCACAAGAACCCTGGATCTCAGCATTGGCAAAGCTCAGTCAGAGAGACTTGCTGGCCAGGCTTGTTGCTGCTCCACAAGCATCCTCTGCATCAGCTTGGAGCCAAGTCCACAGCACGCTGTGATCCCTTGTGCTCCTCCTCTCTCCACCTCAATACCCCTTGGGATGAATGGACAAGGCAGAACATGTCCAGCACCTACAACGTGACGCAGCCTAGGCTCAGAGCTGTGCTGCAAACAGCTGATGCTTGGAGGAAAGGAGAGAATCAGCCAGAGCAAGGCAAGCCTGCTGCGGAAGGAGAGGACAGGAAAGCAGATCCTGCTACTCTGACGCACTGCACAGATGTGCGTGTGGGTCACAGCCAGCGCAAGACAGGCTCCAACACACTGCTCACCCTAGGGCCACCGGGATACTTAGGAGGGGCTGTTCTCCTCCCAGAAACACGATCTGATAGAAGGGACTACTGCAGAGGTGCTACAAAGCAAGAGGTCTTCACATAGGGAGGCAGGGAAAGAAGATGATTGAGGGGAAGAGAAACAAGGATGATAGACAGATACTCTACTTTCAATGCCTCAGCTAGGTTTTAGCTTGCAAAGCCATCCTGAGCCCCAAAACACCCCTCAGCCCTGTTGCACCGATTACCCTGAACACCTTAACAGGCCACTCAGTAAAAATTACCCACTGCAGGTGAGAAGGTGAGGAGCTTACAGCAAATTGCCCTGAGCAACATGCCAAAGCAGCAGGCTCTGCACTTTCGGGAATGGAGCATGCAGCTCCCTCCCCACTGACAAGTTAAACCCAGCTGGAGCCAAGCCGTGTGTGCCAAGGCTTTTAGCAGCGAGCCCAGGGGCGACTGCAGCATGGTGAAACACAGCACCCTCCCCCTCTCCCAGCAGACTGATCCGTACAGGAGGCCGAGAGCTTGGAAAGACTGCCAGCCAGCAACACTACACCCCAGGCAGAAAATGCAGTCTATGCAAGGAATTCAGCCTTCTGAAAGGGGCTTGCTGCTCCCTCCCACAGTGCTTTGCCCCCACTCTCTGTGTGCTCATCCTCTTTGTACCTTTTGTAATTATTAGTAGGTATTTCTAAGATTCTATCTAACTTCAGTCCCGTCCCGTCCCCCGTCCGTGTCCCCCCCCCCCCCCCGCAAGAGATCACGTATACTGCCTAAACCATCCGTCTCTGAACAGGCCAGGGGAGCAGAAGGGAAACACTCACAGAGTCATGGGAGCAATTTGCCAAAGCACAGCGGAGGCAGAGCCAGAACAGTGCTCAGTTTGCAGGGCCATATGGCCGCACAGGTCCTGTGCTGCCCAGCTAATCCGTACATCAGTAATCCTTGCTCCTGCCTCTTCACATATGCCAGTTCCCCACCTACTTGGACCAGCATCTGAAAGTTACATCTGCAGATGGTCCAAAGCCTGTGCATTCATCTCCTGGAGGTTTTCCTGCCCAGCCTGGTTCTGCCTACAGCCACCGGCTTTCACTCACCCATACACCTAATCCACAAAATAAATTGCATAAAATCCATAAAATAAACCCTTAAAATAAGAGCAAATCCCAATCTGCCTTTCCTCAAATCCCAGGCACACCGTGCATGACAGAGAAGAGATGCTCTCCCTGTGGAGAGTGGATCACAAGAGCCCGCGTGCATTGATTCCTGCTGTGGCCTGTCCCTCCAGCTGCAGTAACACACCAAACCTCTCCTGCGCTTGCTGCCAGCAGCCACGCAACACAGGCCCATTCCCTCCAGGCACAGCAAACATCTTCATCTGACAGTCACAATTACTGTAATTTTCTAGAACCTCCCTCGCATAAATTGTTTAAGCTAAATTAACAGCTTTAACAAATCTTCACAAATGTAGTTATTAACAGGTAGAAAGCTACACCTTCCCACAACTACAATAATGCCCCTGGTATTTCCACATGGGAGCACACAGGGCTCAAAGAAACCCGTAGACCTAATTCATCAGCCTGAGCAGCTGTTCAATTAACAGGCACGCTCACACCAAGAGCCACCACAGACTGCTCACTCCTCCTCATTTGCCACAGCCACCACTGCCACGAGGTGTGGATGGTGGACCGAGGCACGGGTGTCCCTTGGTTGCACACAGGATGCTGGGGAACACTGGGCAGTGAGCCACATGTTTATCCAGGAAAATATGAACAAGCTGAACACCTGGGTCACACTGGAAGGGGAAGGATGGAAGTCGTCACAGTGCCATAGCCCGCATACACCGTTCAGCCTCTGTCACTCCCACCTGTCTGCTCTGAACGGCCCCCTTCCAGCCTCCGGGCTTGCTGCTGCCTGGCGCATCCCCTCCCTTCACTGGGGAGCCAGCAGCCCTTACAGCTGGAGGTGCCAGAGCTGTTCTTGGGGCTGTCAGCAGGGAGATGCAGACTTCCACAAGCCTGAAACATGGCAGATGACACTAACGGCACAGAAGCAGTGCTAAGAAAGGCAGGAAATACATGAAAGCCCTTGCACACACGGGCAAACAAGGCTGACGGACTCAGCATGGCACGGGCAGAGGCAAGAAGCGGAGTGTATCCCTACCACCACGAGGTGCATTTGGCATCTGCCTTCAGGGAAGTGGCACAGGACTCATCCAAATCCCCCAGCAGCAGCTTTTGCACCTACTGCAACAAGGCACTGGGCTGAGCCCTTAGCTGCCCTGCCACAGCGTCCTGGTGGCACCAAGTACTGTACTCATACAAGGCAAGCTGAACAAATAAATGAATCGAGGTATGAAAAGCCATAGGAGGTTACTTGGTATTATGAATACCCAAATATTCCTCCTTGGCATTGCAAGACTCTATGGCGCACAGAGTGTCCCACATCCCCAGGTGAGAAACCCCAGCCCAGGGAAGGAAATGCACTGCGGGTCAGAAGCGCAAGCTGATGGCAGGGATAACACATCCCACCTGCTGAACAGGTTTTCTTCTACTGCTCTGTACTGATCAGCAGCGCCCAGGGCAATCAGCACAAAGAATAACTGCACTTACACGTAAACAGCTTTGGATAGACTACTGTATTCAGCAGCAGGAGAGAAAAAAACAAAACACAACAGGCCTTTACAATCTCATTTGCACCAGCTGAATGCTAATATAGTGAGTGCTTCTGCCCAACCCACAAAACAAATCGAAGTGAGATGCATTTCATTAATCAATTCCCTCGCTGCTCTCCATTCAGAAATGAGTATCTTTGTCCGGTGCATGTGTGTGCCACAGAAGCAGCGCTTTCCCTGTGCAGAAATTTATTAATTATTTTATCATTTTATATTATTTATTATAAATTTTATTACCATTATTATTGTAATAAAAGGAGACATACAAGTACGCACAAGGAGAGAGTTCACCTGAAATTCCCTGTTTCTGGGAGAAACCCAGAATGGGATGGAGAAATGTGTCACCTATGCATGCTCCTCTGGAAAAATCCAGGGGAAATGAAGGGCAATTTAAGTCAGTCTCCTGGTTTTGAGAGGTCTCCACTGTTCTCACACATGAGACGCCAAACAATAAACCTAGGTCTGTAACAAGAGGCACAAACCACTGCAAAAGGCAAAAGGCAAGGTGCAAACTTCAACGCAAGTCATCCCTAAAAGGGAATATATCCTAATTCAGGGTGGCTAGGATTGGGGCAGGAACAGCCAAATAAATCCACCTGAACCTTTTCTACTGCACGCCTCCCACCTCCCCAGACAGTATCTGCATGCAGGACCCCCGACCATCTTCTCAGCCCTCAGGGGTCCCTTCGCTTAATGAAAGGCTGGAACCAGCTAATTTATCTGGCACTACAAATCACCAAAAGGATGGAACAGGAGGGATGGGTCACCAGCAATCCGTGGGTGTTACATGCTAAACATTTTCTGACTGTAAAAGCAGGACACGTTGCAAAGGTCAAAGATTTTCCCTTGATCTGGCAAAAGCTTCACCTGCCATCAGGAGTGCTAGTTTCTATAGCACAGTGCTCACAGACTGAAATACGTGCTTGGCCAAAGCTGAACCACCCTGCTTGGGGCAGCAGAGGCTGAACACATCACAGTGTGAAGTGGGTGTTAGGACATCCACTCCGCATCTTCACCTAACATGGCTCTGAGCAAGTGCAAAAGCACCTCAGCCCTGATAGTGTGCTGTGCAGCTGCACCCATCAACATTTACATAAGCCACGGTACCAGAGAGAAGTTGTTACTGTATTTGCATTATTTTTTAACCTCACCTGTTTGATAGGTCAAGGAATCATTTATTGGCACTCACACACTTGAAATATCTTCAGGAGCCATTCCTGAATACAAAGGAACTTTATTCTTGAACACTGAGCAAAGATTCAGCGGTTCAGATTGTGGAATGTCACATCTTGGAGTGTCGTTCTCAAAGATCGAAATGAAAAACAGCCTGAAGAGCCCTTTCTTTCATCTCTTCCGTTATAAAGGGATATCCACCTCACAAGACGGTCCTGACACCAAGCAGAGCCACACACTCATGTAGACAGCTGTCTGTTCTAGCCTGCACGCTGCTCTTCATTTTCTGAAGTTTCCCCTGGAGTTCAGAGATTTGCACCATGCTGAGATGAGGTAAATTCTGCCTGCTGGGAACATCTGACCAAACCCAATGGCACCTACTGCATTCACCAGCTACTGAGGGAGCTACAGCTGCTTGGCTCTACCCTGGTCTCAACGTTCCTTGCTCAGCATCAAACTCCCCAAGTCACCTCCATGCTCCTCCCCAAACTGTGCTGACTGTTCACCAGGGAACCCAGAAGAGAGCAGTGGTAACCTGGAGGCAGCTGAGCTGATGTGCATGGCCAAATCCGGTGCATGAGACCCACAGCACATTTCCAGTGCTGCTACCCTCTCTGCTCAGGGCTACAATGTCCTCCCTTCAGCCCTCCAGTTGAACTTGCTCTCAGTTCCTTCCAGAGAGCTTTGCCAAGTCCTCACAAGACCAGACCACCCTGTGACAGCAGGACAGGCTGAAAAGTATTTGAGCAGCTCCTCACTTGCATTGTGCTCAGCTCTTCAGGCCCAGCACCAACAGCTGGGGCTGCAGAAGAGGAACCTTCAGATTAGTGAAAAGGTGTCAGAAAAGGCTGCCCTGCCCTGCCTGCCCATTTCAGTTTAAATGCCCCCTTTTGCAGTTCTGGTGCTGCCAACACCACTCAAATGCACCATTAGAAAGTCAAGGACAAGAGCAGCCCAGTAACTTGCATTAGAGGGCAGAGGAGAAGCAGCCGTGGGGCCAGGAACTCTGGGTCCTGCATAGCCATGGGGGCCTGGCAAGGCTAGTCAGACACAGAAGGACAACGGTAGAAGGTTGACTGGGAGCACAAATCCAGTGCCATGGTCTAGTTTGGTCTCTGTGGGAGGACAGGATCTCATTATAGGCGTTTCAGACCGTGCTAATGGACAAAGATGCCCTGAGCACACTGCTCTCTCCTGATGCATGACGGTTGAAAAGCAGGGTGCTGGACACATCCTTCCATGCTGGGACATGCTCACTAGCACCAAAGCATTGTAAAACTGTTTCGGCTTACCTACTTTCCTCCCACACCTGAAATCAGCAGCACTGTGCTTTAAGAAAGCATGTTTGGGAACTGTAATTTGGTGCATCTGTACCCACTGGGACCCTGGTACCTCCCTCAGCTCCACCAAGCACATAGAAAGCCTCAACACTCCTGCTCACTATGGTCACCAGCCTGGGCTCTCATCAGATAAGTTGCTTTGCCAGAGATTAAGCTCCTGCTCTTCCGCTACTTACTGCACTAAAGGCAGAGCTAAGCTTTCACAAACAAAAGCCACCAGAAGGGGAGACGTCCAACATCCTGTCTGTCAGGACCTCCCAGTGCAGAAGACGAAAGAACCCAAGGCCTCCTTTGGTACATCAGTTCCCAGCTATGTTCACAGCCTTTACCGTTTTCATAAGGCCATATGCAAATACACTAAAGCTGTTCCAAATGGGGAAAGCAGTCGGTGCCCCTAGAATCCTGTTAAGATCTAAGGCAGCTGCTGAGAGCAGGGACAAAGGGGAAACTCAGACCACCTGAGTACAGCCTGGCTTGTTTCCAGCCCATTTTGCACCTCAAGTGACCACTCGTCCACCTGACTGTCTCTTTACCAGTGTATCTACACTCTTCGCTCAGGGCAGCTCTGCACAGAGCTGGAGCCCATCCACTGCCACCTCTGGGGTGTGGACAGCACAAAGAGCCCAGCACAGCTGAGCTGGGAGCACAAAGCACACCAATGCAAGCGGCCCCATCACAAACACTGCCAGTCCTCCCCGCTGTCCCCACATAAGTAATGCAGACGCACTCCTGTACACATCATCCAGAGCAGACTCATGCAGAGGAAAGGCAATGGGTGCCTTCTCCCGACCACTTCCCCATCACTCAGCCCCTTGGCTTCAGCCAGCGCTCACAGATTTAGGGCAGTGCTTCTTATCTACATCACTGGGGCAACAAGCCCATCGCAGCCTTAGCCAGACCCTTACAGCCACCTTCCCAGGCAGAGGGTACCTGCACTCAGGGCTGTGAAGTGTTGAGTTCTCTGCAAAAACAAGCACTATCTTTTGGAGAGTGAGGAGGGTCCTGTTTTTAATTCATGGTTGATGGCACTTACCTGGGAGAGTTACACAAGACGTTAACAGTGGTATAAGAGAAAGACACCACTGCTTATTTGTGGACTATCCCAAATCCCACCTACACATCATTAACAGAATTTCACTTCATAAACACATTATCTCTAATTCTCTGGGAGGCAGATGGTCTGTATGAGTACCAGGAGGGGGGGGAAATTTAACATAATTAAAAAAAAACCAACCAACACTTACTTGAAAATCTGACTGCAGCCGTTTGACTGGTGACAGCCCCTAGGGAGCTGTAAGACACGCAGGAGTAATTACCCTCAGCACCATCCCTCTCAGGATATTTACTGTCCTTTGCCACAGCCTGGGATGAGATGAAGAGTGATCCATTTGGAAGCACGTGGAGATGTTCCTGCTCCACTAATGGAAATCCATTCTTCTTCCACGTGATGTTAATCACCTGCTCAACAGGGGCCAAGTTACAGTCCAAAATGACTACTTGGTTTGGTTCCAGTATCACCTTTGCAGGCCCAGCACTACAGCTTAGCTCCAGAGAATCCCCTTCCAACAGCCTCCCTGCAAAGAAAAGACAGCATAGCAGTGGGGGTTGCTTTCCTTGGTTAATCACATCCCAGTTCTACACAGCAAAGGATGCACAGTTCTCCATGAATATGGTTAGAGATAACAGGTGAAATTCAGCCCTGCTAGGTGACCAGCCACCTCAGATGACATTTGTGCACTGCATTCTCCATCGCACAGCCCCAGGGCTGCACAACGTGCATCATTTCTGCCATCCCACACTGTACCCAGCAGCCACTCCTTCCATTCACACTTGCTTTTTCCATGCTGGATTCAAGAAAAGAAAAACTGGAAGAAGGTCAAGTGAATGGCAACAGCAAGAGCAAGTACAGAAGAAGCAGTAAGGGCCACAACCTGCCATGGCTGCCCATGACAAGCAATGGCTCCCCTTCACCTGCCTGCATACCAGAGCCTCCTCCAAGGCTGATCAACCCCCACCAGACAACTAAGTGCAAATAAAGGTATTCAAGCCCAGCTTGGTACACCATTGCCAACGATCACAACTTGGTTGGAGCAGTTCCCCCTCAGGGGGAGCTGGCAGTAAGAGCTCACACCCAGCTGGGACTCCAGAAAGATCAGATCTCCCACTGATGTTCATGTACTGGGAAACTAATTTCAAAGGAAAGACAACAAAAGAACGGCTAAAAATGTGACCTGCTGTCTCTGAGCGTTTTTATCCCATATAGGCAAATTCAGAATGAGAATGGAGCTATACATTTTCTGCACTAGAAAAGGATATTCCAGCTGCAAGCAGACAGTACCCAGAACATGCCCTTAGTCAACCTGCCTGCTGCAGCTGGAGGCCAGAGCAGTGACCAGTAGAAGCTAAGCTGAACAGGTCTTGGTCTGGCCGATTTCCAAATCTACGTTACTCATAGGAGAGCTCCACCTCTGAAACAAGGCTCAGCATTTCTTAAAAGAATATTGTCATTAATAAAATGCATTTGCCATTAGAGTTCTCCAGAGACACTAAGTCAATGTTAGCTGGCAGCGCTGCTTCCACACACCAGCAATTTCAATCTCCGCTGTGCTCAAACCATCACCATCCACTCTTTTTATGGCTCCGCTCCAAATTATTTTGTCACTGCTCCAATCAGAAATGTTTCCTGCCTCTATAACAAGTTTATCAACACTGGATATGAACCACATGGCTCCCTGCCCGTCTCCTATCGCAGAAGGCTACAGATTAATTTTATAGGAATTCAAACACCCTATTAAACCTGCTACTACCTACTGCTGATAAAAGGGCTGCATTCTAAAAGAGTGTGTGTTAAGCACGCAATTAGGGGCAATGACATGCAAAATTACACATGCAGGGAGATGGAATTATTTCAAGGCATGTGCTGGAACCTGCAGGTGCCCCTGAAAGGAAGGGCCTAACCCTGCCCACGCATGGGTCTCATTCGGTGCCCACCCAAGCCTGCAGGGATGGGAACTTGTCAGGTTTGCCATCACTGCTGGTTTGCAGAATGACCACCCAGAACTTGATGCTGGCCAGCTATGTCCCTTCAGTGACGAGGAGGCTGCACAAGTATCCTACCTGTCTGCTGCCTGTTGATCGTCATTGTCACTGGACAGAACAGACCCTGCCTCAAGCACCACCATCTTCACTAGGACGTGCAGGCAACAGTCCCCCAGCCCCCAAAGCCAAACACCCGCAGGATGCAGAGATGCCCATTTCACACCACGTTACGCAGCCAGCACAACAGCCAGGCACCGTGCTCCATGACAAAGTGGTAGCTGCCACCAACACAGAGCTGTCTGCCAGTCCCTGGATTTAGGGCTTTCCCACACAGATGCTTCCACTGTGCTGCTAACTCACACCCTGCAGGAAGAAGGCACAGCAAGAAGCAACAGATGTCGCTGAGCTCCAGACCTGCACACACCTCAATGTGATTTCTGGATTTTTCAGCCAGCACAGCCCTAGCAAGTTAATTGCTGCCCAGCCTCCTCAGGCCGGGGAGCAAGCTGACAAATGCCACTACCCATGAACTGTTACCAAATGCCATCCTGAAAGAGCAATTCTGCCCATTCATGTCTCCCTGGGAAGATGAGTCCGTTGAGGATCACCGCAAGCTACAGAACTCACTCGCTGGTTCCACAGGAGGTTAGAAGTAGAGCAACATGAAGCTGAAAGACTGCCCCAAATGCTCGGGGAAGACACTGCCTCTGGAAGCCTTCCATTCAAGACTGCCAATACAAAAAAAAAATATGTATGAAATAGGGAGAAATTAAGCACAAAGCAAATTAACACCAAATATATCTGCAGAAGGTGACATGGCCAAACACAGGAGAGGTTTAACAGTCTGAGGCTGGGAAAAACTCAGCTGAGGAGGCACACTCAGAGCCATGAGTGGTGTGGTGAGAATGCTGTGGTGAGAACCCCCATCCACGGAGGTGCAGCAACCCAGACACTTCTCTGAAGGCATCTCTCCCCATAGCAGCTGCTCCTGGCAGCATGTCACACGGAGATTAGTCAGCCTGTGTGTATACACCACCTCCAGGGAGGCAGGGCTGCTCAGGCAAAGGCTGAGGCATGTGATGCAGAGCTTATTTCAGAAGATGTTGAAACTTTGTTGGCTAAAGTCTTAAACCTTTGCCCTTCCTTAAATTTGTTGTCTTTAGAAACACAAGTAGAGACTGAGGAAACAAGGAATTAACTCAAGTCGCAAGCCAGTCCCCTTAGCCGATGGCTCCAGCTTTCTCTTTGCATCATTCCCCTCAACCCCTTCTTTACACATCACTGCCAGCAGCGACACATCAGTGCATCTTGGACAGCTCTTGTGCAGCACCAGCATTATGGGCACCAATGATGCCTGTGGCTACTCTTACCCTCCTTCAACACCGTCCCTCCCGTAACACAGCAGGGCTGGGTGGGCATGGCCATGTGGGCTGGCTCTGCACGCTGCGCATCCCATGTGCCCTCTGCCACCACACACACACACGGGATCTCCTCCTGTCTTTACATTCTCCACAGGCTCCTGCTCCGTGCCAGGCACTCCTGTTCATCACTTGGGGAAATGGCCTGTATATCTGTCCTATTTTCGATTTTCTTCAGACAGCAATTAAAAAGGCATTTTGCTGAAAATACTACTCCTCCTCAAAAGGTGAAGCGCAAGGGGACAGCTCGCAAGCTCAGGCAGCCAGGAATAGAGCAGAGATCTGCAGTGCAGCTTCCCACGCCAGCCAGGTCGGTAAGAAGCAATTACCAGCCTCTGAAACTTCAATCCCTTAAAAATCAACTCAACCTGCTTGCAGCAGAGTAAGAACAGACAGTTCGACAGTTCCACACTTTGCATCACAGCTGAAGTATTTGCTTTTTAAAAACATGTGATGATGAAAACATGTGATGATGTTTCTATATCCCTAAATATCACACAGTTCTTTTCCCCAAAGCCAAAACCCACCTGGATCCAAGCTTCTGGCTGGTATGTTAGAGGAAAAAAAGGGCCAGTTACAAAACTCAGTGCTGGACTGCAGAGCTCACCCACACCAAACCCAACAACCTGGTTCAGGTCTCTTTCTGCTATACCAAGAGAGGAGAAAAGACCATTGAAGGGAAATACATTTGAAGTCTGGACCTCACAGGTGACTGTTCTGCCACAGCTCAGGAGCACACTCACCAAGGAACATATCAACACCAGGAGCAAAGGATCCTCCACCAGCAACCAGAGTGGTCTGTGTCCATCATCAATATTTGGTGCGCTTGCTAAGCTGGTCATGACAATACCATCTCCCTGGCTATTGACCCAAGGAGGTCTCATTCTTTCATACGTTCACACCAATGAACACATGATTGCACAACATCTTCAAAGACCAATAGTTACTCCTTTTCTGGAAACCTGTTCCCACCACATAATCCATCCAGTAACAGCAGAAACCATTGACAAGCAACCAGCCCCCAGGGTATCAGTGTATTTCTACTTGCAAGTGCCTACTGCATCACCAAGCAATGCAGGCTCCACGTGATGGTGAGAGCTTGTGACCATACTCAAACTACTGCTCTTTATTTGAGGAGCACCGAAAGTGTTTCTAGACCAAAAGCCACATAAAAACCCAGATGTACTCACAACCCTCAGAGCTCAAACCAAGCACCTGGCAGAAGACCATGACCAGGTCA
The DNA here is from genome assembly GCF_017639655.2 of Falco naumanni. Taxonomy (NCBI): domain Eukaryota; kingdom Metazoa; phylum Chordata; class Aves; order Falconiformes; family Falconidae; genus Falco; species Falco naumanni. The sequence continues at coordinate 6,168,183 of NC_054060.1, read as the reverse complement.
AACACACGTGATAACCCATCGCTGTCTGTCACTTAATGCGGCCTAGGAAGGCTTCCAGCTGGGTAAATGAAGCCCCCAAGCAACATCAGGCTGCTCTGACCTGTCCTGAATCATCCAGCTCTCCTTCCCACCCTTTTGGCCCCAAAATACTGCAGGTTTTTGGGGACAGGCCATTTGCACGTACAGAGGTTGGAGCAGCAGGGCCCAAGACCCAGCCCTGGCATTGCAAAAAGCCCCACTATGACTCTTGTCCTACGATGTTCAAACAACCATATAAACACTCCTTGATTAAGGAAAAAAATACTTTCCAGTGTCTGGAAACATAGGAGGAGGTCTGGTTCAAAACACTGTACTAAATTAGCAAGCCTGACAATGAGATAAAAGCTCCTTCAAGGGAAAGGATCAGAAGAGAGTAAAATTTGTCCAAGTGAGATCAAAGACAAATGAAATCAGGAACGTTAAGTGCTTACAGAAGCTGCCGACTATTTCCAACCTCCATTCTTCATCATATAGTGACAGGAATGGATAAGACCCTGTTTAAACACACAGCCACATCCTCGCCCAGCCTCCTGCTCACCTTCACCCTCCTACCTGCTGCAGATAAAGCTGTAATGAATGGAGTGAAGACAAGGAACAGCCACCTGCCTCATACAGCAAACACAGCTACTCCAACAGACAACGATAACATGCAGGTGGGCTTCCGAGTCAGAAGCTGGAAGGTCTTCTCACATACCGGTTGAAGGCAGGTGTTTCAGCTACAGACCTGTGCTTTAGAGCCGGAGAGCTTTTTGCCTTCAGCTCCTCCTAGATGTAGTTTCAAGCATCAACACCCAGCAGAACTGTAACTGTCCAGGTCATGGATCTCTAAAGGGAGGCCAGGGAATCCTGTGCAGCACTGCCCTTCAATGGACAACTTCACATATACATTCAAAGCGGGCTTTTACATCACAGCACACAAAACCACCTGTCTACCAACTACCCAGAAACAACCCAACACAACTGGGAGCATCTCAAAACACTTCTCTGGGGGAAAAGGGGGAAAACCAGAGTGGTGAGTTGCAAGGAGAGAGGAACAGCACAGTCTGTGTCCATCCCAGACCCAGGTAACCAGCACAGTTCATACTAAACTCCACTAAGCCCAGCAAACTATTCCAAGAACAGCAGCAGCTTTGAGATTATAAACTTATGTGCAAATACACACCTACATGTAGATATTTACCACATGCACGTGCATTCATATACACAGAGTTCTGGGAGAATGCAGATGTATTCAAAGGTAGAGCGTGCCCCAAAATGGATGGTCTTTGATGCAGCAAGTTAAAAGCATCTTGTTCCCGTGAAAATTATATTTTCTGACCCAGGCTCTGCAGGGGTTTTTTACTCTCTCCTGTGTTGCTAACCTCCAGGCTACGTTATGCACAAAAACAGTCCCAGAGAAAAATTATTCTTTTTCTCCCATCTGTTTCCTACTTCCATCAGCCAGCCAGCCATCTCCAGCGTCCAGGCCCAGTGAAGTAAATTAAAAAGTCTCCTGTTGAGTAGTATAAAAAACAGGGCGTTTCAGATGAACAAAGGTTGTAAAATCTTCAAGGCATGAAGCTGTCCTCTGCCCTCAATGGGAGCACAGCCCCTGGCAGCAGCAGGCTTGCATTCCAGCCCCAAAGCAGGCATCTGAAAATCCATGTTAAACCAGCCAACGTCTCCCTTCCCAAATCACACATCTCAACGTACAGCCAAAGACCACTCCTATCATCTCCTCTCCCCAACACCAAACAGAGGCAGGAATAGCCCAACTTACCACTGAGCAAAGGGAAAAAAGAATGAGTTCTCTTGGTTTTGTAATTTCAAAACCATAAATAACCAGGTGAAGCGTTGAGCTAGCAATACAATGAAGTTTGACAGATTCCTGACAATGCAATTACTTGGTCAGAGGCAAGACCCTCAGAGCCCATAGATCTGTTGGGAGCTCATACTACATGGCTGATAACAGCACAAAACCACCTTTGTCTCCTTGTACATAGGATTATTTCCCTTCCCTGGGATTTAACCACTTAAATCAAGGAGGGAAGACCTAGACAAGGGAGATGCTTGTTCTGGTGACATTTTGGCTATCAGCAGTAAACATGTCCTTGAGCTCTGTTACACAGCACAAGCAAATAAAAGGTTACTGTTCAACAGGAGACAAATGGCTTTGTTTGGAAGAGGACGAGGTGTGTTTTAGTAATTACTTTAAAAGCAAAACATACAGGCATAAACCAAAAGTCATTACTTTCTGAGCACTGGCGTATCTATGCTGCCTTTTTTTTTTTTTTTTTTTTTTTTTTTTAACAGCACCTAGCACAGCTGGAATCATCTGATCCATAATCCCTCAATAAGGTCCATGAGCAAGCTTACTGCCAGCTCCCGAATGGCACATCACCATGGGGATACACAGCACTGCCATGCCGCTTCAGACAGCCAGCATATGCCCCAGCTCCAAACGCAGAGCTGCCGTAAACTCAGCAGATAAACCCATTCTAGTTACACACCACAGCTCAGGCTCTTCTCTGGCTGGTGTGAGGACAGTCTCAACAGCTCTCCATCATGGCCACAACCTTGACACCAGCCATGCCACCATCCAAAGAGGCTGTCCCAAAGGCAGACAGAAAGGTAGTATTTGGGGACACGCACTATCTTCTCTTCAACAGATTCAGCTGGGGGAAGTCAAAGAGATTTAGGCACATACAAGGTCCCGAGGCACAATCATTCCTACAAACATCCAACCTGGCAATTACAAGGCTTAAACCTTCTCTTCAAGGCAGGGGAGGCCCCAGGATCAACTCAAGGGCAGCACTCAACCCAAAGCAGCTAAACCACTGACAGCTTCCAGTGCCTTCACGCGAAAACCCTCCAACACTTCCAGCCCAAAACAAATAAAGTTGCGCCGAGCCAGACAGGACCCATTACAGCACAGGCCTTGGGAGATTAATACTTCACAGAGAGCAAAGTACAAGGGTTTTTAATCTGACACACTTCCAGAGCTGACATCACTTTAGATTTTGGCAGCCAGAGATTTTCCTGGGGAGCCGCTGTTGTGCTGCAGGTCCCACAGCCTGGAGCCTGGCCAGCGCGTTTCCTATTCCACACACATCTGGCGCTTTGGAACTGGCTTGTGCACCTTGCAGAGCTCCAGCCAAAGAAAACCTTCCCAGGAGCAAGGAAAGCAGCTCAGGGAAGGCGAGCAGAGCGTTCGGTCGTTGTGTGTGTTCTGCAGGATATCAGGCAGTAAGAGGAAAGGGCTCCTCTCTCCCCTCCACATCCCACAGGAGGTGGCAGGAATTCAAACTGCAGTTGAGCCTTTGCACTGTTGCCTGTCTTAATTTATGTATTTATTTTGGACGCTGAACTTGTGGAACTCAACAGCACAATTAATCTCATTTAATCGGGAGTGAACACTACTGAAGAAAAGTGGAGTTATTACTTCCAAAGGGTTTTCCTACCTCTCAGCAAGCCAACTACTGTGCCATTGTTCTGCTCAATGTAACCTTCTGCCGATGCTCTTCAGACACTCTTAGAGCTGCAGAAAATCTTTACTTTCTCATTGTCTAATTCAAAGAGCAACTATACTTCACTGTGTCCCCATTAAAGCAACACAAAGCCCTCTTTCTTCTTGGAAACTTATGCATTGACAATTAAAAGTCAATAGCTTGGTCTCAGCCTGTTTTTAGGGCAACTGCACTTGGCAAGTGATGACCCAGAAAGAAATCTGGACAGAGGTCTCTGACAAAGTCTGCATTCTGGGTGCTCAGCAACATCAGCACTGAAAGCAGAACCACAGGAGCTCTGGGGTAGGAGCACCCCACTCCCGTGATCTCTATAGAACACGAGGCTTAAAGAGAAGCTGAGCACCTCAGCTCCCTTGTGCATTAGGTCTTCAGCCTCCCCACAGCACAATAAAACAGAAAACATTCTTCCACTCAGCTGTAATGAGGCCTGTGAGATGAAGGGGTCAAGATCCCTACATTCCCTTCCCAGTTACCAGATGTTACTGGAACTTTCCACCTTGTATTGGCAACACGAACAAGCTAAGAATAAGAAAGTTACGCCTTCAGTCTCCACTAGCCTCTCTGGAACAGAAGGCTCCTAAAACTATCTCCAGGGCTGCCAGAAAGACCATTTTATTAACACTCGATATCCACACACAGCAGAGTGGTTTCAGCACTGAGCAGCGCTCGCCCGTAGGAAGCGGGGCTTATCCTAATTCTGCATATAAGCAACCTAGATGGTTTATTTAATAATGCAACGTCTCCCACTGCTGCAAGAATATTTATCCAGCTGGCAGCAAGGGACTCTCAGATCATCCTCTGTCACTAAGCAGATCCCAGCCTTTCACGAGCAGCTGGGTGCCAGGCCGGCACTGCGTGCAGCAAGAGACTGCACTCAAAATACTGTCACACTGTCCCCACATCAAGGAGCCATGTACGAGGCCACAGCAGGAGCGATCCCCTCACAGCCAGCACAGACCCACTGCATGGAAGGAGCGTGCAGTGTCATGGTCACTCCCCAGTGCGGGCTCAGGAGCCCTGTAGTGCCCCTCATGTCCTGGTACACACCAGGACCCAGGATGGGCACTGCCAGGCCAAGCTCAGCTCTATCCATGCACAGTCCCGTGGAAACGCCCTGGAGCTGGCTGCTGAGCATGGGCTTGGCCATCCCGTAGCCTAGGCCAGCCTCAACAGCTACAGACAACTCTAGACCTGCATTTTAGACAGAAGTACTTTGTAATATGCTCTCAGGATGACATGCGTTGCTCTAAAGCTTTAGGAGGGTCATGAGCAAAGTGTCACAAGGGAGCAAACACATTTGAGTCCTATCAACGGTATCTGTTCAAGCAGGTGAGCTGTGCATCCCTGGAAAGGTCAAAAGGGAACTCAGTTACTGCAACAAGATCAGTGGAGGCAGCATGCACAAAAATACCCTTCCTACAGCTCTACTTCACTTAATTATAGAGCTTTGCATCTAACATCTTTGTGGCTTCAGAACATCGATCCAACCCATTCACTTCATAGTGGTGCACTATTATATCTTCACATGTATACAAAGCCCTTCCATTGAAAAGGTAAATTAATCACAATTTATTGATCAGTTGTAGCATGCTCTGAATGCAACTCCCCCTGAAAAACAGTGCTGGGCAAGAGCTTCTTGCCTTTGTTCTGTTCAGACCCCCAGTTAAAAACAAGAGAACAGAAGGGGCAGCATGAAAGAAGCATAATCTAAAACACATGCAATGCCACATCACTGTTTATAGGTCACACCTGAAGAGACCGATACTATCTAAAGCCATAATTAAGGTAAACAGGCATGCTGGTTTGGGCTGGGATAGAGTTAATTTTCTTCATAGTAGCTAGTATGAGGCTGTGTTTTGGATTTGTGCTAGAAGCTATTGATAATACAGAGATGGTTTCATTACCGCTGAGCAGTGCTTACACAAAGTCAAGGCTTTTTTTGCTCCTCACCCCACCCCACCAGCAAGCAGGCTGGTGGTGCACAAGCTAGGAGGGGACACAGCCGGGACAGCTGACCCCGACTGACCAAAGGGTACCATGTCATGCTCAGCATATAAAGCTGAGGAGGAAGGGGAGGACATTTGGAGTTACGGCATTTGTCTTCCCGTTATGTGAGTCCTGCTTTCCTGAGGATGGCTAAACACCTGAGAGCCAATGGAGAGTAGTGAATTAATTCCTTGTTCTGCTTTGCTTGCATGCGCGTCTTTTGCTTTACCTATTAAACTGTCATTATCTCAACCCATGAGTTTTCTCGCTTTTACTCTTCTGATTCTCTCCCCCATCCCACTGTGAGGGAATTGAGCAAGCGAGCAGCTGTATGGTGCTTAGCTGGCAGCTGGGGTTAAACCACAACGAGAGGTTAATGACTAGATTCGCTTAGATAAAAGCAAAGGCTGTCAAAGCCCTGAATATCTTTGTGTATAAATATAAAATACCAGGCATCAAGGAAATAAAACGGCTGAAAAGGTCCCCACCTAAGTATTTATAAAGATACTTCTGATGTTCCCAACGCTGAACTTGGAACTGCAGCTGCTCATTTCAGCCACCCAAGACCACCAGAGCCACCAACCCATGGTTCATGTAAGCCTGGAGACCCCAACCCAGTTATCAGCTGGTTTCCTGGAAGGACTACATGTTCTCATACTTCTGTAGAAGCATCAGGTTTGCCCAAACACCTTTATCTGTATCTACAGATGATGCCTAGCAGATAGGGATAAACACAAAACCAGTTCTCAAGACTGAGCTCAGTTTCACCGAGATGTGTGTTTCTCTGATGTATCCCCTGCAAACAAATGGTCCAGAAAGATGAAACAAATCAAAAGTAGTAATAATTTATTCATCATGTTGAACTGTCAATGGCAATCATAATGGTAAAGTGCTTAACTGTTTCACAAAGGTTAAGGCTTTGTATTTTCTCGTCTCTGACCCCAGAAAGGCTTCTGAAACAGCCGATGAAGTCTAGAGCAGGCCAAAATCTAGACGTGTTACACTCAGCCTTTTTCAGGTCTTCTCTCCAGGGTGTCTCGCACGACAGAGAGCAGAACAGGGAGAACTGCCCCTGGGTACAGCAAGCCTCCCTTGCACTGAAGGATGCTTATTTAATGTCAAAGTGACTTAAATACTGAAATTGCTGAAAAAAGTCTTCACAAGATCCCATACTACCTGAGCCAGGGAGGGCTGAGCTGTTTCTGTCCCTTTCCCACCTGGTCCACACCAAGCACACTGAACTTCAGCCTTTGCCCTGTGAACATCTCTGAGGAAGCCTCCATCTCCTAGCTGTCATCCTTCCCTTCGTAAAAAGCTGATGAGAAGCAGCTGAGACTTATCTCTGCAGAAACTGCTGCAAGCGCAGGATGCATGGGGAACTCAGGACAGAGCTTTGGGTTTGCATTCATAAATTTACAGTGTAGAAGCATATTAAAATTACAAGCTTGAACAAGCGCACTGGAACAATAACACATCAGAGTCCTGTAATTGGGCCCTGAAATACACTTAGTGAAAAATACAGACCAGATGCAATGTTGGAAATGCTCCTAATGCAATCCAAGGTAATTATTGGTAACAGACCATCAAACAAGTGCATTAATATGCTCTGATCAGAGACAGAATCAGATGGACAGTCTGGCACAGCAGCTTGTACCTGCAAATTATGTAAATTATTTGAAAGAGCAAAGCCCCAAAGCCCTAGAAACACTAACTCTAATGAAAGTTATTAAATGCTATTTTTGTTATCTGCTGGTGTTAACATTAGAAGGCCCATTTGCTGTAGTGACTGTAATTTTGCTGCTGAGCAGTGGTCTGAGCTGAATAAGCCTGATATTTGCCATTTTAAAGGACTACATCACGCTAAAATGACTGGCTTAGATTTGCATGATTTCATGGACAACATTTAAACACATAACTACTTCCTGCATTTTTCACTGATGTTGGAAAGGAAACCAAATCATTTTGCTTTTGTTAGATGTAGAAATTTCTGATTTTATCTCATGCATCATATACACATATTTGATCTGCAAACCACACAGGGAGTCTGAAACACCATCTCCTCTTACAATGTTACCTATTTTTGCACTTAAATAGTTCAAGTTTAGCATATTTTTAGGATATACTTTCATCTCTCCACGCCTGAGAAAGCTAAAAGTATGCAATATGATACAAGTTTCAGTATCAGGCCTCTTGAGAATAGTCACTTAACCAGAAACTAATATTACCAAATAAAATACACAAAAGATCCTTCACCTGCGGGCTACAGTTAAAACTCTAAGTATATTTTGTAACTCCTTCCCCCTCGGTTAATGGGTTTGTATATTCCAAAGATACAAATATAGACACGTTAAACTGAAAAATGTTCAGCTCCAACAGCAAGTATTTCTCACCAGCCAGGGGCGGGGGGAGAACTCATCACACTCAATTTCAAACCTTGGGAAAAGTAAAGGCACACAGGAATGAAACAGTGTCTCCGTGGCAGGTCTCAAACTAGCAGCCAATCTTCCAAGCCAATAAATCCCATCCTCTCTACCAGACAATACTTCAGCCTTTGCAACTCAAGCTCCTATATGCAAAACGCAAGGTAAAGCTCTGGAGCAAACTGACTGAGCATATCCTGCCCCTCCCCCATTTTAAAGGCCGCCAGAAACCTGGGTTATGCTTTGTAATTTCCAAAGAAAAACACCACCTGTAATTTTATTTTCTTTTGTTCACACCGTAAGCAAGGCTCTTGAAAGGGGGATGGAGAGCCACCCTGGCCAAGTGGGTAATTATTAGCCCTGTGATAAGCAGCCTGAGGTCACAATGCAGAGATGGCTGCTTGAGCTATCCTTAACAAGTTGGACACAATTCCAGCTTTGACAGAGAACCCAAAGACTCATCCACCTCCAGGGCATGGGCTCAAACCCAACGAGAGCCAGAGCCATCGCCAGTGGATTTCATGACCCAGTTCACTGTCTGTTTTGCTTCCCAGACGTCAGCCACGTTGCGTGTCACCAAGGACAGCAAGAAGGCTCGGCAGCAACGGAAAGAGGAAGAGCATGTGACAGGGAAAGGAGGACGTGAGCCCTTTGACTCTGCTGGGGTATACAAGGCCTGTGCTTCCAAGTGTCAGCTTGGCCCAGCAGCCCTAAATCACCCACCACGGCAATATGCAAAGAAGGAAGGTGATGACAACAGCTGCTCTAATTTATTAGTTGTCCCTGTTCACGCTCACCAGCCCTGCGCCAGGACGCACTGCTCCATTTGCAACCAGACGGAAACAACGAGTGTGACTCAAGGCAGCGGGAGAAACACTTCTCTATCACATACACTTTCTCCTTCACAGGCTCTGCTTCCAGTTGCCTCGCCTGTCATTAAAAGGAACTTACAAAACGCCACTGAATGATGTACTCTAATCAATACAAATAGCCATAAGATCCCCTGAAAAGCTCAGGAGCGATATTTATGAGCAGAGGATACCACAGACCAGAACAGTCCCAACTCTCTGGAGTATTTCCACTATTTACACTGAGATCAGAAAATTAAAATGATATTTTATGCTTAATGGTTCGAACAAGACCTGTGAAGTCCTTCTCTCAGTCCCATTTACAACACAAACGCCAATGACAGAGCAGCAGATGGTCAGAAACACTCCCCTAGAATATTCAGGCGATTCAACTTGAATCTGTGCCCAAATCATTTAACTTTAATGGATTCTTTCATTAACAACCGAAGAAAGGGAATATGGTTGCCAGGACATTAAAATCACTTTTTCAATTATACTGTTATAAAATCGAACAAATTAGCTGTAATTCTTAGCTGAAGCCTAAATGGAAGCATGACTTTATGAAAGAAATGAAAATTGATTTGGATTAGTGGGCATCAAGGGCTTTTTAAAAATTAACAAGATTCTTATGACTTCATAGCATGGATGGATTAGCTGGAGGTTTCACTGCCCTGCGTTTGCTACCTGCCAAAGCATGGCAGCTGGCTTCACAGCATTTGTTACAGCGGGTTTTAATTAGACTGAGGGGAAAGGATGCAAGGATTGAAGCTGGAAACAAAGTTCTAGAGAAGCTGGGTGGCATCTGAATTCACCTTTCTGACCCAGCCCAGCAGGGTCTTGGCAAAAATCAGGGAAATCAGAATCTCGTAAGCTTTGGCAGGATAAGGACTGCAGGTTGCATTATTTTGCTTGGGATGGTCTTGCTTGAAGATCAAGGAAAAGCTGTAATGGATGCTTCACAAATACAAAATAAAAATCAAGCCCAAGATACTTGCTGTTAAAAGTGCACAAATTTAATGCAGGCTATAAAAAAAAAAACAAACCAACCACAAAAACAACCCACAAAAAACCAAACCAGGTAAGGATAACAATGGAAGCAGCATAAAGAGCAATTCATAGCGGGAAAAGGAGTTGTAACACTGGGCACCAGATGCAAGGTAACTACAACACAGAGCAACGGGGTCACACTAGGAAGGAAGAAAAATGTTCTTTATATCTTGGAATATGAACTTAATGAAAGAGACATTCACTGAACACAATTTGCATTGATCATACAGACCAGGAACCCCAAGATACATTTTAGGGAGCCATCACCCTGCCAGGCATGATAGTAGTGTAGAACTGCTGCCCAGATAAAAAGAGACCAAAAATCAAGCTGAAGACTTTTATACCTGGCACTGGACAAAGCCTTTCAAAAATTATTTATTTTTTTCAAAAAGACACTACTGGGAACAATCCTATTTTGACCCCCGTGAGATGGACGGGATGTTCTAGCTCACACACTCCACCCTGAACATCTCCAGGATGATGCACTGCTGAGAGCACCTGCCAGCTGGCAGAACTGGCCTCTCTGTCAGGTGAATGCAGCAGAACATTTCAAAACCATTTTCGTGAAATCTTGCAACACAAAGCACTTTAGATGACTCCCTTTTACGAGTCAGCACTTTATATTTAGTTATTTCTTTATTGCAACACAGTGGTTGACAATTTGCATCAGTAAAAGCTGGCTTGAAAAGTCAATCTGTCTTTGGACAATCCTGAATATTACTACTTCATCGTAATCATGCTGGTTTGTCACCCTGTATCTGGCTTTCAGATATGCCACAGGGTAATATTCTCAAATAAATCAAGAACTGTACCCTTTGAGCCAACCTTGTATTGTAATCACTGTGTGTCTCCATGTGCTTGTTAGCAGTTTTTGTATTTAAGAAAACAGGAGAACACATTTTAATCCAGAACCTCTCAAGCTCCAGGTATCTTAGAGTTCTAAAAATCAGAGCACTCTCTGGTTTTCTGTTATAACTAATGGCAAGATTTAGCCTAGTAGGGTAGCAGCTATATAGGCAAACATAACATGCACAATCAAGAGCTTTATCTCATCTAGGGTAGTAATCTGAAAAGCCTGGAGTTAGCGCGCTTTACGAAAGGACACCCCCCCGATGAGACTACCACTGGCAGATCCTTTCTACAAGGCAAAGCAGAATGGGCTTCTCCAAACTGATGCTTTAGGCTGAAGGTGACTTAAGCAATGTCCTTTTACTTTAGCACCACTGCAATAGCATAGGAGCATGCAAACATCAAATTACTGTGCTTCTGCTGAGTGGCAGCAAATGCCAGGGTAGAGAACAGTAATTTCCAGCTAAAAGCATAGGAACTTCCTGACCCAAACTGTCTGAACCAACCAGCTAGCACAGATAAACACATTAAACTGTACCTGTGAAATCTAGCCTCCCGGCTCACACTACTCCCAGGCAGAAAACAGGCATTTCTCACCACATTGTACACACACCAGCACCTTCGTGTCCATCAACTGTGATTCAAAAGTACCTACAGGGACTTCTGAATATCCATTTTGACTGTTATCTATGAAAAAAAGCTTATTACCATAATTATTAATAACAATCATACAACTATCATATACGTTAATATACACCAACAGAATAAGAATATTACTAGTCTCTACAGGGTATTCCACAAAATTAATGAGATCTAGTAATGAGCCTAACCTCTCTGACATTTTGCTGATACTTATTTCTAAGCAAGCTACTAAATTGAGTGTGCATCTGCTCAGGCAGTGCACTAGCTTGCAACTAACCCAGTACCTGTAGGTCAAAAGGACGTGAACATTGACGAACAGAGGTTTATGCCTTGCTCAGGGCAGCGATGGAAGAGGGAGACACACACTTGCTCCTGCTACCTGTATTATCAAGCTGGTACCCTCTACCACAGGGACAAGCAGCTCTAAGTAGCCAAGTCTCAAACCATCCCAGCAATCTGCTGCAGTGAATGCCGATCCGTCCCCAAGAGCTGTTTGCCATTGCCACAACAATCCAAGCACATCACCGGGCTGTCCCCATCTCCGGTCCCACCTCCTCTCAAAGGTCTTGAAGCTTGGCAGTGCTGCAAGAAGGCGACTCCAATGAGGCTGCTGTTCACAACACTGTTGTACCAGCAGTCTTAGCTGAAATGCAGGGCTTCCCATCCTCTGACACCTTTCTATCACCCTCAAGTGCCAAGGAAAGAGAAATAAGCACTCTCCAATGCACTGGGAAACAAATCACAGGGCAGTCCTAAACAGTGAAATATGCCCCCCAGGATCCTCAGAGCAAGGCACACTGAGAATACCCCAGAGGCAGAAACGGCAACTTGTATGTTACTTTGCATCCTACCTCCTATATAAGCTGAGGTTTGGGATCAGCAGCAGACTCTAAAACCCCTAATTCTAGTGTGGTGAAATCAGCAGCAAAGTTCCCACAGACAGAGCAGAGGATTTAGCCCTAGAGAAGTTCAAAATAAAAGCAGCATCTGCAGCTCACCCATGAGACGCACAGTGTACAATGGTGTAAAAATTACATTCACATAGACCTGACGCTGCTTCATGGAGAACAACTCTGGAGCCTTTCTGCTTGCAGACCCCATCTCTGAGCAGGCTTCTCGCTTTCTTGTGCTCTTTATAGGATATTTGCATGGAAACAAGAGCTCCATTTCTCAGCTGCTCATCTCCTCTTGCTGTCGATCTTTCCCCAACAGAAGACAGACTTTACAGAGAACCTCTTTTCATGCAAATAGCCCTGAATTAGGGCTACAGAAGAACAGAGCAGGTGAGCACCTTCCAGAGCCAGTGTGCCACCTACCATGCTAAGGATACCCCATGTGCACAGAAACCATCTCACCATTTTGCTGACAAAAGCTGCTGCATACATGGGAAGTGTTCACTGGGAGACTTTCAGAGCATTTTCCATGGAAGGCATGTCTCTTACTTTGAGACCATGTTGAGAAGGTCCAGCTGTGTAGGATGCAACATCAGCCAGGAAGAGCCCTGGTAGCCCGCAGCATCCTCCGACTCAGCACTAACATGTGGCACTGGCAAAGAGGAACCATCAATATGAGACTCAGACTCCTTCACAAAAAACACAAAAGTTACAGGAGGTTCAAGTTCTGCTTTTGCCCCTGAACCTTCCTGTAATCTTTGCTTTTTTAAAAGTATATTAGTGTTGCTCCAGTGGGTTAGTTATGTGGAAAGTCTAACCAAAGCAGGGAAGCTGACAGGGACCTGCTCCATGTATCTAACTCCGAGCGTGAGCCAGATAGCGCTGTCAAAGGGCAAAGAATACACTCTGGAAACAACACCTCTTTGTTCCTCTAATTTTGTTCCAGTTAAGTCAGTTCAGCTGTTCCATATAACCAGTCAAAAACATTCAGCATTTCCCAAAGTATTTTAAGACTTCAAAGTTGTAGGTTTTATTTTGACAGTTTTAAAGTGCATAGCTTTTCTTTCTTTACAGATTTTTTTGCATTAAAAACAAGGCTGTTTAATAAATTAAGCTTTACAACAACCAGTGCCGGTCTGCTTTTATCATGGCTTCAATTAAAATATTGTTTCTTGAAGACAGCTAACAGCTTCTGAGAGAAAAAATAAAAAAAGAGGGTGTTTCACTGAGAATGTTTTCAATAGACTCAATTTGTTAAAACTTGTGATTAAAACCAAACTCCAAGTAGGGCAGACTCAAAACCAGGGGTGTTTTAAATTTGTCCAAGTTGCTGATCTGAACTCAAAACTTCCCAGCCTTAAATGAACACACTCACTTAAAAAATAAACTCTCCAGCACTCACTGATGAGGAAATGTAGGAAAAAGCGACCTCTCCAACACTCACCAATGAGGAAAATGTAGGAAAAACACGGTTCAGACCAGTGCCTGGCAGCTCAGCAGAGACAGGAGCTGATCAGAAGCAGGCTATTCCAGAACAAAACCTTTCTATGTAACCCAGGCAAGAGACCTGACCTTTTCATCTATAAAAAAAAGTCAACCTACCACTGAACTCATTACCATGGCAGATCTGCCCCTCCAAACTGTTTTGTTCAGTCTCGAGGCCAAACCTGTTCTGACACCGATTGCCTCCTGTCAGGAAAGTGCTGGAACAGCTTGGGGATAAGACCTGCGCTGAAACCAAACCTGTCTGAAGTCCCCCTGCGTAACATGAGCTTCGCACACTTGTGCTGACATTGTCACAACATGGAGAATGGGAGCCAGGCAAGCAAGCGACAGACTCGTGTCTTCAAAAGCAAACAAAAGAGGTTTATAAAAACTAATTAGCTGTTAGCGTTTGCCACTGCTCTTCTCTGCAAAGCCGTAATCACAGCATTTTGAAGCAAGTACACCTCCGAGGGCTTCTTACAGGCAGCACTGGGATGGACTAGGCTTGACCGGCTTCACGGTGCCAGCAGCCCAGACCCTAATCCCACAGTTCTGAGGCCAAAGCTCCATTCGCACAGTTCACAATACAGCCCACAACCAGCTGTGTCAGCACAACCAAGAAAGCAGGATCAAGCAGCCATGGGGAGGGAGCTTTTAAGCCTGCAATGCTGCCAAATGCTTCGTATCACAGCCCTGCCTATTTGCATTTCTGCCTTGGGCCCCATCTGTAGCTTCCCATCCATGTAAAAGCCGTCCCCAGGGAGAAGAAAGGCCACTGTCCATTTGTTCAACACATCTCGAGCGCATCCAGTTTCAAATGAAGTAGGTGGTAAAACTCCTAATGCAAATCTTTTCCATGCAATTCTGAATCCCTTGTCATCTGAGGGCAGGGAAGATCACAAATGGAAATAGCTGGTCCAGTGGCCCTGATCAGTCAGCACCAGACACCAGTGCGGTTCCTCAGCCCTGCATCCCAGCTCCCAGCCCTCCAAGGCAGCACCACATCCTCACCATCACAAAGGTGCACACACTTGATTCTTTTCTCAACTTCCACTTCAGACAAAAGTGGGCTTACAAAGTAGGTGTCCAAATGCAGTATCAGTTAAATCACTTAGCAATAACACATAAGGAATAAAGTATCTTTAAAACATGGTTACATCCTGTTCAGAAGTCTTAAAGGGCCATATTTTTAGCCCAGGAATAACTTGAAAGCCAGCACAGACAGACTGCAGCACTGAAAGTGTGTCACTGCAAAGCTATTTCACTATAGCCACAGCTCTCTTTGCAAAGACAATTTCTTCCAAGAGCCCAACTAAGCTGGTACAAGATTTTCCAGCACACATTATGTGTAGGACAGCCAGAAATGAACCCAATATATCATGTAAAAGTTGAGAACCAGGAGAAAGAAACCAAGAAACACCAGAGATCGGTGCCTTTCAACACACATCTCGGCAGAGGTCACTGCAATGACTTGGAGCTGGAGGAGGGCCAGGGCACCGTGCATGCATCTGTTAAGAGATCTGACCCAGGCTCCAGGCAGGCATCCTCAGACACATGCTAACTGTAAGACGGGAGGAAGCAGGAGCTCAAGCTGAGACCACCCATACTCTTGTGCCTCTCACTACCTGCAACGACAAACTGCCCAGCACAGCCAAGGAGATAACAGCCGGCAGAGCTGCACAAGGGAGCACAGACACTGATGACACAGCCACTATTTTCAGAGCTTTGTTCACAGCCAGGTCAGCACAACACTGAGCCACCAACACCTGGAGGTGACAAGACACACAGAAGACACAGGCAAGACAAAGCATCTCACATCTTAAACTCTAAGTAAGCAGCTGTGGAAAGAAAGGGCAGATGGGGTACAAACCTGGGTCTCAGCTGGATCCAGAGATGTCAGTGCCAGGCACTGTGAGGTCCCTTCTGCTCAAACCCAGAAGTTTGAAGAATTCAGCAGCCCCCACAGCAGCTCAGCCCCAAAGGCCCTGGCTTGAACACTGCGCTCCAACTGCTTGGGAGTCCTGCAGGGCTTATGAGCTCAGATGGGGCTGAGGAGAGACACCAACACAGCCCTCACCACCGATGATTCCTGGGGGGAACTGCATCACTCTCCTATTCCCTCTAAAGGGCAAACAGGTCATGGAGATGCCCCAAGCAAATGCTGGGGGACCCGACACCCTACCTAACTCAGAGGCATAGTTTGGGGCTTCAGCGGCTCTCAGACTGTAGAGGGAAACTGTACCTTGCTTTTCTGGAAGCTGCTCCTCCCTGCATGATCCTGGAAGAAAGCTGGATAAGAGAACACCCATACAGTCCTTATCTCCTTTATTATGAGGAAAAGAAGAATCTGAAATTGGCTTCTCCTCTGAATCAGCTCCAAAGCTATCTCATGAAAGGCATGTTATCTCTCACCAACCCAAACCACTCCTATTTGTTACAGAATAATAAAGACATTAGTACTGAGCAATCATACTATTACACTGTGGTTTTACACAGTTATAATTTAACAGTTCCTCACTGTTTGCTTTAGGAAATCTATTCTTGAAAGGTCTATAAAATTATGAACTCTTGCTCCAGGTTGAAAACATAGGCACGAGCAGGGATTTCTGTTCTCTAATGAATCACATTCCCCTACTAGTAAACACCAGCTTATAAGAAACATCTTTTGTTTATTGAAAGTAAGTGGCATGTGGACATTTTAAACAAAAAGAAGGTGGGAGTCTGAGGGGAACAGACAGATTATGTTTTCCACTTTCATTTTGCCTTGTGTCTAAACAAACAGTTCCTAACAGCTTTGTTTTCCAAACCAACTTTCTCCCAGCTGCTATCGGGAACCACAGAAAGGGAAAGCAATACTCAAGATGTGCAAGGATTACTTGACTTTGCACACTCATTTTACTCAGTAATCAGTGTTCTGGATATGCAAGCCACAAGGAGCATCATAAGGTGCAAGCAATAGCCTTGTAGAGACTGCTTGGCTTCACCTGCAAAGCAGTACTGGGAGGGTTCACTCAGACCCCTCAAGCCACACAAGGGGAAACCAGCATTTTGCCAAGCTTCTGTGACAGGTCAGCTTGCCACAGGACCTGACTCATTGCCTTCCACCCAGCCACAACTGCACATACACTTGGAAGATGACTCTGAACCCATACAACAACAGCTAACATAGAAGGCCAAAGAAAACTCCTCACTGACCAGACACCTTTAGCATCTGAAAACGATCTACCACCCACAATTCTTTTTGGCTGTGGTCACGCCTGCTCCCATAAGGTAAGGGCAGCACAGAGGTACTGACCCAAAGATGACCCAAGAAATTATGCCAGGATGAAGTACATTCTAATGTTTCTGAATTTCTCATCACCTTAAAGATCAAAGATCTTAATCATCAAAAACCTTTCTCACTCCTCTGCCTTCCAACTGATGATCAAGGCATCTTGTATTCGTGTACTACTTTTCCTTGCCTTCTTGCTACACACAGTTTAGTGTTACTTAGACCCCATCCGCCTCAGAAGTTCCTTGCCTACACAAGAGACGTGGCAACACTTTGCTAAAGCCTCAGGATGAGAATAGCTAGGGTTAATAATATTTTGACCCATTTCACTCAAATAGCAGAAGATTCTTTGTATCCAAGCACAAATACAGAGATATGTCTCTATCAGAGTCTCAGAAATTATGTGCAAATACATGGTCCTATCACAGCCTTCACATAGACGCACCCCACTGATCCTTGCTACATTTGACCACCACCTTTGTAATTATATGTCACAGCACAAAAAACTACGCAACGACCAAACAGCCCCTCCGTAGAAAGAGGGATAACAGGTTGCATCTCCACAGCAGCAGCTAGGCACCCACGTTCGTGGAACACCTCTGTGAAGCACCCAGCATTTTCTATCCACGTCAGAGGGAAAGCCCCCAGGCAAGACACCGCTCAGCCTCCACTGCCACCTCACTTTGGTGCACCCTGACATGGAAGAGATGCATCTACATCCAAAGCAAGGATGGAGCTGCCAACCTTTGTGGCTCCAGGATCCTGCCTCAGCACCCCAAGAGAGGGCTACAGTTGTGTTCTTTTGGGGATACCCATCTTGGTTTTGCTCCTTAAGTTAGTTTCTGGAACTGCTTCATGCAGCCTCAGCAAACACCACCTCTTCCCTTCCTGGGTGTCTTTGGCAATCTCCTGTCAGTCACAACCCATTAGCTGTACCCTGTCCAGTTGTTAGCTCCAGAGACAGCCTCTGGCTATGCTAAGAGAGTTTGCAAGCCCTCAATGTAATCCATGGACCACAAACTGCAACATAGTTCCTTCTGCTACTGCCTTTCTCAAGGTTACAGTCTTGCTCTGCAACTCTCTCCTGTTAGAAGTGAGCTGGCTAGAAAAGAGTTGGAAAAACCTAGTTTCCTAAAACCCTCCATATGCAAGACTGTTGGTAATTACATGAAAGTACCTAAAACTTCCTGCTGAGGAAGCCATTAGGAAGTCACGTACGCAGAAAACAGGCCTAAACCTTCCCCAGGGACAGCAGATGACGTTTAACCAAATGGCAGATTCTACATAACATTAATCTGCTTTTACAGTCCTGATGAAGAAAGAAGTCAGCTTTGCGAACTGGACCTTCACGAGCATTACCTAACAAAGGCATCTGCAGAGCCACAGATGGAGTCAAGAACAGATTTGCTTCTCACTTGCACCTCATTCACCCCATCCAGATCTTGCAGTAAATCCCACAGCATCTGTACAGCTGGGAATACGCAGGCAGCCCGAGCCAGCCTGCACTGCCAGAAGCACACTCTGCCCAAACCCTTTCATGAGGCTTTTCTCTTTCACCCCTGTACAGCCAGCACAATAGCGAAGTCTCCCTGACAGCACACGGATTTCGTTGCTACTCAGTGCAAATAAGATAATTACGCCAGAAATCTTCAAAGCCTTGCCACTGTCATTGGTAATGAGATTCTGCAGTTCACCTGAGAGTAAAAATGGAAGGAGGAGGGCAGGTAAAGCCCCTTCTCCACCAACAGCCTGAACTCTAATTGTGAAACCACCCATCAAACAGCTTAGTCCAGCTTCCATCAATAGGTCCCTCCTAGCAGCTGGGAAGCTCGTGTATGAATACAATTCTTAAAAAAGTGGAGCATTCATACAGGGAAACCAGTGGCACAACATATTTGTCAGTAAAACACAAGCTACAAGCAGAGAAACTGCGACGTTTTAATCAGTGACAGCCCTTTTATCTTGCTGTGTGCTGGATTTCTCCCTGCAAAAAGAGACCAGATCACATCTCTATTCTTACCTGAAATGCTGTCTTCAAAGAAAAAGGGCAAAGAACCTTTCTGCAGGGGTGACACTGCTCTGACACACATCCCAAGACACATGCACTCCTCAGACTGAGCTGAAAGCTTTCACAAACAAAATCCCCTGGCATGTATCTAGAACTATTTATTATACGTTTATGTTTTTTAAATTTAAGCAAAGAGCCTCCCCTGTTTGCTCACATTTTCTTGATAGGGTGTGGTTCAAGCCTGGAGTGTCTCTTCAGGACAGGGTGTAAAAAGCTGTAATACAGAGCAGATACGTAACGTCAAGCATGGCTCTGCTTTCAGTCCCCAAGATACCTGCACATACCGTCTCTCTGCCCCTTGTCCCTTCCAGCCCTCTTCAAAACAGCCAACCTGCCCCACAGAGCCCCAGCAGTGAGGCCTGGGTGTGCAGCCTGCCACTCCAAGAAAATGAAAACCAACTTTCCAACACTGTACTGTTACAAAGTCGCCTACCCCTGAGAAGAGAAGTCAGGCTCATCAAACTCCTGCCAACTCTCCTGCATTTCCCAAGTAATTGCACAAACCATGAATTAATGAGAAATAATGAGCCAGCACACAGGGGAAGAGAAGAAAATTCAGAACAGCAACAAAGAAAACTAATGGGAAAGCTCACTGCAGACGACTGTCACTGCAAGCCTATGTCACCCCAAGAGAAGTTTTACTTCTCTGGGAGGACACAGGGACCGCAGAGCATGCACACCGCCTCACACAGCATGGGAACACAAGAGAATGCTATGGTGGGCTTGGGCCAGGAGTTAATTTTGCAGAGAACAGACAGCGTGGGCAGCCCAGACGAAGCACCAGGCTCTGTCCAGGTACAGTTTTGCCACCATCCACCGCACCACCTCTGGCAAGTCCCAAAACCCATCTGTGCTTCGCTGCCTGGCTACTTGCTGCAGTGTCCAACACCAGCTCCCTCCATGGGTGTGGACTACCCCTGGCTTTATCTAGCCATGCTGTGCTCCTTTTTGTTATCACTTAACCCACAAAGGTGTGTTATCAAGACAGCTAACCAACCAGTCTTACTTGGACAATAGCAGATAAGAGTGTAGGCTTGAGAAGGAGGCACTGAAAATAAGAGAACAGCAGATACTAAACTGTTAAGTCAAAGGATTGCCCATAGCTAGACAAGGCAATGGTCTTCACCAAGGACTTGACCATCCCAGGACTTTGCATCCTCTTGACATAACTTCTCACCTAGTCCAGTTTTAAAAGACAGTATCTGACTGTGATCTGGAAACTTCGTTATCATTTAAAACACAAAGTGAGCTCTTACAGCTCAGGGAGCCTCTTTGGAGAAATAGCAAGATAATGCCCATATCCGAGGCTATCAAGATGCACTTGAAGGTGGAGGAAAACAAGGAGCAGTACCACCCTTTGAAGATGCTTAGGACTGAGGGTCAGAATGGGTAGGAATTTGCCATCCCATTTCCAAATTTAAACTTGCTTCTATCACAACAACAGGAGAAAAATATATTTCATAGCCTATGTTCCAAAATCCCTCACACCTACTTGGCTGTTTAACTTTCCAACATCTAGAATGCATTTACCCACTTAAAGTGCAAGTTTCTCTTCAGAGCACATTAATCTTGCCTTTTTCCAAAGCTGCAGCCAGCTGAAACCTGACAGTTTGAGGACAAAGCTGTAAAAGAACTGGGTCTGCTTCCAAACGGTGAAGGACACGCTTTCAACGCTATGGTATCCGAGCAGCAGATGCCTGTGGGGACCGTCACACCACTCTGGGGCCCTCCTGTATCAATAGGGTCCAGGCTCGGATGTGATGCTTCTCCCTGCTGTCTCTGGGCTTCTGCTTATTTCACCAACACTAATCTAAAAACAACACCTGAATTTATAGAGATTTCAGCAAAGAAGTCCAAATCGCCCATTTTTCTCCACGATGAGGAGAGGTTCTGCCTCTGCAAATCAGACTGCTAGATGAGCACTATAGATGGTGGCTGCTCTGGACCAAGAAACACAACCTCATTTATTAGTAAAACCAGATTTATTTCCATTCATCTAGACTAATTACTGCTGCTCCTCTTCTAATGAGGTCCTGTGTGCCTCAGCACGTAACATCAGCATGAGAGAAATGTTCATCTTCATAACCAGGCAATTTCAGGCCATTTTGAATAGCTCCTCCTCTAGTGTAAGAAGGAAATTGTGAGAATGATACTTCTTCCAAAGAACCAGTTTCCTTATGTTCAGGTCAGTAACAGCCTTGCAAAATCTCGACTTTATCCAACTTTTACTACTGTTGAGCAGGGATTAACAGGGAGCCCACCCTGTATTAGCCAAGGATTATTTGTTAGTCACCAGCCTATAATCACTTGTATTTTCCAGCAGAGACCTTCACATCGCTCAGCTAGCAGGATAATCCAAGTCACATTTTTAATGAAATCTACATAAAAACACACATCCACACCCTTGTCTTCCCCCTTCCAAAATACCCAATTAGTTCAGCTTAGAAAATGCCATAAAAATTAGTACTGTGAAATTTCCAGTCTAACAAGTTTCTGGTGAGAAGATAATATTCCCCATGAGGTCAGCATTTTTTTTAAACCCGCAAACTTTAAAATACATGAACAAGTAATGAGGAACTTTTGTTTACAGGCCTACACGTACCACGTACCCATCTCTGCAGTCACACTGCACCCGTACACATCCAGTGTTGGTGCAGCACAGGCAGCTAGGCACAACTGTGTCTGCACAGCCGCACAAACAGATGTATTTTGTACAGCACCTATTCCCCATCTCTGCCGGCCTCTGCATCTGCAACACACACCTGCAGCACACTGCCCCGTAGCATCTGGACTCCTCTACCCCGGAAGCATTCATGTTCAGCCGAGAGGAATTTTAATACCTCATTTTACAAATTAAAAACTATGATGCAGACAACGGGTTGCCTGAAGCCACTCTTAAGTGTGTTGTGCAGCAGGAAACCAAATACCTCCATCCTAAAGCCCAGGAAGTCCTACTACTGCTGCTTCTGAAGGCTCACTGCTACTTCACGGACACAGCTGGGCAGAGGCTGGAGGCATTCACACAAGAATATGAAAACTGCACTGTGCAGGTGACACGGAAAAGGGCAGAGGCATCTTTATGAGTCAGAGGATGGCAAACCTCCATACACTCCACCTGTACTTGAAGTGCTGATGGAAGACATGGCTGAGATGTTATTTGGTGAAAGCTGCTGTAAGACTAAGTATTTTTCTACGCAAGTGTAACAACATGGTGTGATCCCATTTTAGGTGGCAGTTTTTCTCTTTAAAAGCTATATGGAAGCTGCACATACGTGCCCCCATCCCAATTCTGGTTTCCTGCATGAGCATCCTGTTGCAACACCCAAAATCTGTCTCAGCAACAGCTCGGCTGCTCACCAAAGAAGCACTCTCCAAGCTGAAGGTTTCTTTACTTTTCCCTCTGCTTGGCTCTGATCCCGTCACATCTGGAAAGCCACATCCAGCTCTGGCTGTCTGAGCTGAACAGCAGCTCTGTGCTGAGCTGTGGAGAAACAGGTGCCCTTAGGGACTCACAGGGTCCAGATCCTAAAAGTCAGGCTCTGAATCAAACTAGCTAAGAAATTTCCTCTTCTGAGCAAACACCTAACTGCTGAGAAAAGCTGGGCTTTTACTTACACTAGTATTAGCTACACAGAAGGATGAGATTAAGGGATGGAAAACAGGTGAAAGACTCGAGGACCTGCATGTATTCAGCTTCGTAAAGAGCAGGTTACCAGGAAATTTGATCAGTGTACACATATTCACAGGAGGCTTTCCATACATGTCTTCGTATACGCCTATAAACCACAGCTAGGTAAACTCAGACTGAATGAAGGTGCATGTTACTGAGCAAGGACATCAAACCAGCTTACCGGGGGTTGTGACAGACAAGTACCCACAAGACATTTTTAAGTCAGAAGTGGATGTTGCTCATTAAGAGATGCTCTTGATCAGGCACAACCATTAAACCCAAAACAAGAAACACCCTCATCCTCAGCTTCCCACACTACACATGAAGGCAGCACACCCTCGCTAGCCTTAAACCTACAAAACTATCCAAGTGCCTTGACTGCTATAAAAAACAAAGAGCAAGAAGAATTATTTGACAGCTCAGCCTCGTGCCCGGATGCTGAAGTGTTACTGAAGCCTTTCACTCCGCGTTTAACTCCCTCTGCTGCTAAACAGAAAACCCTGGCAGCAGCCACAAGCATTAAGTAAACGGGCAGCTATTCTCTGCCAGCAGCTGGGAGAAACTTCCTTCTCTCCCCACTCTGCACGTAAAGAAAACCCCACAATAGTACTTGTGGTAATGCTGCTAGCCAGATTTTCAACCGACAGGCTCTTGAGGAAAGCCTCCAGGTATGAAGTCTGTTCCTAAGGACCCTCTTCAAGTGGATGACATTTGACTTCGGGAACGTACAGCTCATCTCCTTGAGGAAAGGTTCGCTTTGTTTTCAGTACAGAGAAAGGAGTACAAAGGAAAAGAAAGAAAAGACACATTTACTGTGACCTAGGAAAAACAGAGCTGAATAATTTCGATCAATATTTTGATTTCTCTGACAAAAGCCACAATCAGCGTTGACATAAACAACGGGTTAGCAAGCCTGGGGGGGCAGAAGTGGTAAATCAAACCAGAGTTTCAAGACACTTATCTTTCCATCACAACAATTGCCACCAATGACAGTAATTTACATGGCTAATAGGCAGTATTATGTTTACAAAATCATTCTTTGGAAGGAGGATCTAAACAATTTTCACCAACCCAGCCAAGGAGCTGGTATTGGATCAGATGCTGGGTTTCCTCTTCTCCTTTTATCTTCTATGTGTATTTTGCCAAGATGCCTTGCTATGCAACACACAGTGCCTCCACAAGCACACACAAACCTGTGGAGCGTACCATCTCCTACAACAACCCGAATTCTCTAACTGCAGGGCCGCCTGAGCCTCTACAGCAGGGGAAAATACCTATCAAGCAGGAAATAATGGAGTCAAGCCAGCAGCCCCAGATGCTCCACCCCATGCCACATTTCTTATCCCACTGCTGAAGATAACCTCAAACGAGCCCAAACACCTCCTACACAAGCCTTATCTCCCATACAGTGACAAGTGCCATCCCAACACCACAGGCTAAACCTCTGAACATCAGCCTGAACATCTGCTGATTCTCTGCCCTCCCTAACCCTCTGTCTTTTGTTGTTGGTGGTGGTTTTGGTCACAAAAAGCTCCACATCTCCTTCTTACAAGCTCTCTCAAGGCTTTGCCAGGAGTCAAGCAGGAAAGTGGAACTGGTAGGGCACAGAAATGGGCTGCAACTGGCCCAGTCCCTCCGGGTCAACATGATTAAGAGGACTATGCATATCATCCTTTTAAAACAGCACTGACATTGCCAGGAAGGTAAGAGCACATCACATCAGCACTACAAGGAGCACACTGGAGTTTTTCACTAGACCATTTCCAAGAAAAGAGACCAAAAAAGGGACAAGGATTTCCAAAAGAACATAAAAACTTTCTCAGTTGCAATAACAAACGGAAAAAAAATAAATCAGTGAACACTTGGCTAGTTTTCTTTTAATATCAGGCACAATTCCACTTTCATCTCGAAAATACACGCACCTGTTCTGCAAATTGTATCCAACTAGCTAGCTGAGAGACACAGAGAAGACAGTCTTGCATGTGCAAAACTTTATGTAATTTTAGAGCCTGTAAGCACTGCTGATGCTCTTGAAAAAGATTTATCGCAGTCCCAAGTGCATGAACAGCCAGGTTTTGCCAAAGCCCTCAGTGTATTCACACAATACATAGTGGGAAATCCATCCCATTAAGTAATGACCTTTTTGGTCACACCAATTAACTTGATCATCTATCGACAATCAATTTAGAAACTATCAAGAATGCACATTTACCAGCACAGACAGTGAAACATAAAGCAGGACCTTACTATGTCACCCCAACCCACTGCCAGCCTGACATTGCTTCTTCGTCCCAGGTTTGCTCCACCTCTGCTCCAAATTCTGCCATCCCAGCACCTCTCCCAGGAGCTCCATTTTAACTGTTTAATTTCCCAAACTCTTACATTTAACAAGGTGCTAAGCCATCCCAACTCCAAAGGGAATGTGATTCAAAGACCCAAACAAGAAATGAGGGTAGGGAAGTCAGTCAGAATAAAGGAAAGAGCCAGAGCAGACTGAGCACAAATGCCATAGATTCACACACTGGGTATTAATTCTCCCACCAATCTGGGCTGAGAAGAACCTCTGGAGATGCTCATATTTCACTAACACACCTTTAATATTAATGACCTTTCCTCAAGAAATCCACATAAGAGATCTTGGAAAAAAATTTAAACATTAAAAAACAAGAAAGCAGAGAATAAACCAGGTTATTCAATAGCTCAGCTGAATTTAATATGGCAGTAATAGGCAACTGTGTTTAAAATGCGGATAAAGATTTTTAAATAATTTCAGAACGTCTGATATGTAAGTTTCAGTGAAATACCGCAATTGCTTACCATAACCACCACCAAGTTTATTTGTTTCTTACCCATGGAGGTAACACATGGCATCTGCTAGACTTCTCAGATAAAGCAGGCCCACATCACAACAGCAGGAACAGTGGATTAAGAGCAGGAGAGGACCTGACCCAAAGACACCAAAAGGCATCAGCGACATGAACAAAAACACGTCCAGGGGAGAAAAGACAAGCAAAGTGTCCTGACACCTGCAAACGGGAAAGTGTTAGATACGCTCAAACAAGGCTGATGACAAGCATTTGGGTTCTCCCAGGGAATTTACCTTCCCAGCAGCTGGAACTCCAGCAAGTATTTAACTTCCTGGAAGCAAACACTGACCACCTCTTCCCCTCCCGACAAGGCTCTGTTTCTCCTCAGAAGTAGGAAATTCAATGGTGTTTCAAGGATGACTTCAGCATACCAATGAAAGTCAAGACAAACCAGAAGGAGCAACTCGGTCCTTCCCCCTATGCCTGGTGTGGGGTTTAGCATCTCTAGAAGGGCTCACGAAACACCGCTCAATTCTGCTTTTTATGAAGATGGCAGATTCGGTTTTAACTACTGTGGATCTTCTCACCAAAAAGCTATTCGGTCAGAAAAGCATAAGCAGCACATGGAGGTCAATTACTCATGGGATTTTAAGAAAAAGAAAGAAGGGTGCTTAAGAGTGCTGGTGTTCTTCATATTTTTAGTGTGAAACAGTGTCTACTGCCCAGCTGGAACAAATGGGAAACTGAGGCAGAGACAGCAAGTGACCAACAGAAAGCGTCAATGTCACAGCAGCTCTGAGTCCCGTGTTTGGAAAATGCTTTCCCAAGAAGAAAGGAAAGCAAAACAGCTACCAAGGGCTGTGACATGAATGGTGGCGTAACCATAAAACAGGAGCATGTTTTAAAGCACAAAAGACTTAAAAAATAAAGCAAGTGGACACAAAGACTTAAGATTGTGATTTCCTGCATCCTTCTGTCTTGTGACTGGATTACCCTGTCCTACCTGAACAAGGTGCAAGCTCTGTTCAAAGCTCTTCCTGCAGTTGAGGCACTTGAGGTTCCTCCCCCTCCTTCAGTCCCTGCAGAAACTGCATCTCTCTCCTCTGCTTGACCACTTCTTTTCAAAAACTCTGAATTCTCCACATCCACACTAGCTATGACTGGCCAACAGGCCCAAGAATTACTTGGAAATGAAGAGGGAGATGGACAGACAACCAGACGGCATGACTACGGAAGTCTCTTTTCCATAGAAAACCAGGCTAAAAATACTGCAGACAAGCGATCCAGCTCTTCTCCAGAAAGTAAGCGAATTGCACCAGAGTTGATTTTGGCCCAACGTGCACTTGGCAAATACTGATAACAAGGATTTACCATATCCCCTCTAGTATTACAGCTGACTATAAAACAAACATTTGCTTCCTACAGATAACAAAATGACTATGATTGCCCCGGGTTTGTAAAGTTTAGAGTTTCTGCCATCAACCAAGGCAGGCCTGTAATTCTCAGTGTCCAAACATCTCCTACATGTAACAGTGGCCTCAGTTTTCCCTCAGGTACCCACTCACCCCACACAGAGATACGGTTCGGGATGGATTCTAGAAACAAATTACAATCAGATTAAATATTAATTCCCATCTTAATTATATAACCATGACTAGGCTTAATGGCCAGGCAGCCATTTAAACAGGAGAGGAGCATGTAAATCATTCCAGCAGCATCTCTTATGCTGCAAATACCCAAACTGGTTCACAAGTACCTGGATTTTCCCTAGGAGAACAATCAACCTTTGGGAAGGCAGCTCCAAGGGAGGAAGAGTTCATATTGCCCAGCAAGCAATACGGTATCAGGAGCCACAAACTTGTGAGCCACCCTGCCCTCTGGATAATTGTACACTATGGTGATGAAGATCATGTATGTGCTGAACACTTATTGATGGACTTCATCCTCATTGTTGGATTTTATCCTCTCAACATCTTCCGACAGAGAGAAGCATGCAGCACCTCTACTTTTGTTTAAAGGTGAGCCCTGAGGATCCCAGAGCAGACAACGCAACCAGCCCAGGACCACAGCGGGCACTCAAGCAAGACATTCTATACGCCACGGCAACACCCAGCCCAGCAGTTCCCAAACACAGGTGGCTCTGGTGCCCCCACTGCAGAGAGACCTGTGCCATACCACAGAGGCTGCCTCCAGCTCCAAATCAGGCTGTGAGCATGCATGCAGGGAGAATCGCCTCCCTTCTTCGCCAGGGAAAGGCAGACTGCCAAACATTTTCTTTTTAAATTATTACTTGCGCCACTCTGAAGTGGCTCGCGTACCATCAGCAATACACCCACCCCACATGGGGCCCCCTGCGGCAGATCAAACTTGCCACAGCTGCCAGGAGAAAATCTGCTGCAGGAGTTGGGGAACATCAGGAAATGAGCAGGTTCTGCTTCACTTTGGACTTCAAGGTAGTGAAAGGAAAAGGGACAAAAAAAAGAGAGAGAGAAGGAAAAACTAGAGAAAACAAAACCAGAACCAAGCCTGAGTGGTCTCTCCTTCAGCCTCACGCACCAGAACAGAAAACCACCAGCAGAAACATTCCCCACGTCCGAGCAGCTTCTGCCATCAGGGCTCAGAGAGTGGCTGTCGACAGCCACAGCACAACGGCAGCAAGCTCCTGCCCGAGAAACCTGCCCCTGGAAACACGACACAGGCAAACCCTCGCTAACGCTGTGCGCAGGAGTGGCACTGTCAGTACCCCCCGGTTTTGGAGACTGTAAGAAATAACCCTTCCCCGCACCGCTCCACCCGCCTCCTTGCGACCCAGCCCACGGACAACAGGAAACACAGCAACACCACAGTCAACAGGGCAAGCGGATCTGCATGCAGGTGACGTCCTGCGAAGCGCAGGCGACCGGAGCGGCGGACACTGGATCCCCGAACAATGGCAACACCGACTTCCCCAGGCAAAGGCACTAACTGCACGCAGCAAGCTGCGGGGTTATGCCGCCAAGACAAATGCGACAGGATGGATAAAACAAATCAGAACGAAAGTTAGGTGATGTCAAAAGAGGAAATCTGTTCTATGGCAAGAAGAGTCAACTGCAAATCCAAATGACACTAACGCAGATGGATTTCAGCTGATCCCTCGGACGGAAAGCTCAGCGCACTTCCCACCAACGCATCCCCTCTACAGAGCCCCAAGGAAAGCAACCGGCACAACCTCCCTGCCAGAGCTAACTGAAGAGGGGTTGTTTTGTTCTTGGTTTTCTTAAACCCTCTCCTGCTACTGCAGGGAAAACAGTCTCAAAGTAGGACAGGCAGAAGGCTTTCAAAACAACCTCCTCACATCCCCAGCTAGCGTAAACTGGCACGGCTTCCATCAAGTCCACAGAGAGGGGAAGGTTTTCCAGTCTGCTTCTCTCCTAGATATTTCATCCCCAGCAAAGCTTGAACTTTGGATCAAAACACATGGGCTTCGGGTTCAAACGCAGGCTTTCCCAAAACCGTTTCAACCCTCTGCCACATTAATTTCAGATTGAAGTCAGTCCGTGTTTCTCTTTTCAGAATCAAACCCACCTGTTGGAAAGCACATCCGCATGGTACCAAGCGGCACGTCCTCAGACTGCACGGGCTCACTACCTCTCCACACAGCACAAAGCCCATTGTTAGAGAACAAACAGGAACAATTTTCACTAGTTGCCTAACTGCTTGCAAAAAAAGCAGA
Organism: Falco naumanni; assembly: GCF_017639655.2. NCBI lineage: Eukaryota > Metazoa > Chordata > Aves > Falconiformes > Falconidae > Falco > Falco naumanni. The sequence goes on along the minus strand of NC_054060.1, from coordinate 6,138,940 downwards.
GAAGCCACAGCTTCAGATTCCCGCAAAGCATTTAAAGTTTTCTGGTTGAAGCGGGTTTGAAAAACAACATCCACTCCACCACCACCCTTTTTTTCTTTTTTTAGAATCATTGTTCTCCATTACAAACCTCGGGATCCACTTAGCTGTTTGCTCAAATACACAGGAGACGCAGCTCCCACCCGCTCCAGCTCGCTGGTGGGGTCACAGACTGCCATCCATCTAGAAAAACCCACATGCACTGACGACAATGGGCCATTTACATGAACCGTTATTCATTTCTTCGCACAGCCACTGTAATGCTGCACCTATATCAAATGATAACCTACCCCTTACAGGAGCTCACAACATTCCAAAAAGAAAAAAAAAACAACAACACAGTGATCCACGTGCTGGTATTACGTTCTGCCAAACCTGAATGCAAGATAAAAAGGAGTGAAAACGTACAACGGCATAGGGACGGCTCCTCCACTGCAACCCCCTGTTAAGAGGGCGCTTTTAAACGGGAACAGCTCCAGGGTGCACGCATTTTTCAGTGCAGTTCGGCCAGCCAACACTTTCCCAACCCCTTCTTGGGGACGAGGGCAAAAGCTTTTGCAAGATCTCTGTGCGCGCAGGGAAGGAACCACACGCCCCGAGGCCCGCAGCTCGAGCGACCCTAGATGCAAACTTCGATGACAAACGCCGAAAGTCGGCAGAGCGTGGCGGGCATTCGTGGACCCCCACGCGTGGAGCCGCCTGCGGAGCTGCTGCAAACCAGGGGCACGTGGAGCATGGCGATCCCTGGGTCGCTTCCTTGACCCACGGGACATCTGCCCACCCAGCCCCCCATGCTGGCGACAGCGGGGCGGGGGTCCCTGCCGGGCACCCGGGCCTGCTCCGGGCCAGCCAAGCGCTTCGTCCCTTCGTCCCCAGGCTGGCCTGGCGCAGAAGCCATCACTTCAGGGAAAGGGGTCGGGGGGGGGGGGGGTGCTGCTGCTGGCCCGCTCGCCCACCCAGCCCGGCCCTCTGAGGGGGCTCCCTGCGGGGATGCCCTGGGTCAGCCCCAAAAGCTGACCCCCAAGGTGGCACCGTCCCGATATGGGTCGAGGCCACGAGCACGGCTGGTCGCCCAGCTCAGGGGAACGAACAAGCGGCCAGAGGAGAGAAGGGGGCGGGGGGTGGCCACTGAGGGGAGCATGGCCACTGAGGGAGCGGGCTGTTACTGAGGGGGGAGAAGCGGCGGGGAGAGGGTCCCGGCCGGGAGCGCATCCCGCGGGGCGCCGGGCGCTGCCCACGGCCGAGCGGGGCGCGGCGCGAAGGCAGGTGGCACCGCAGCCCCCGCGGGCCCCGCGGGCTCGGGGACAGTGACCTTCCCGCCCCCTCCCGCCCTCCTCACCCACCTTGCACAGCCAGGACGGCGAGGGCTGAGAAGCAGAGACAAAGCAGGTCCTCCAGCGCCATGTAAGCCCTGCCGGGCGCCGGGAGCAGGGGCCGCCGCGGCCGCATCTAAGAGGGGAGCGCGCTCTCCCGCCGCCCCACCGCCATCTTGTGCAGCGCCCCAGCCCCAGCCCCGCGCTGCCCGCCGGCGCCGGGCCCCGCTGCCGGGGGCGGGGGACGGGGGCGGCCCTGGCCTGCCGCTGCTCCGCCTTTGTCAGCGGGCTCGCCGCCGAGCCGAGGGGCTGCTCCCGCCCTCCGCCACAGCGGCGGGACCAACAGGTTGCTGCCAGCCCGCGGCGGGGGGGCGGCCCGTGTGCTGAGGGGAGAGCGGGGGGCCGGGCGCCCGCGGCAGGTGCGGGGCTGCTCCGCCGGGCCGGCAGCTCCCCGGCCGGCAGACGGGCGGGTATAAGCATTTTATGTCCTTCTTCATTAATTTTTTCTCCCTTCCTATAGTGTTTTGGGGCTTGTTTTTGGGGGTTTTTTTTCTTCTTTTTTGCCGCAGGTGAGCGTAGAGGACACCGCGCTGCGACCACCCGTGTCCTTCCCCCTCGCGGTGCGGCGGCGGGGGGTGTCCCCCACACACAGAGACCTCCGCGGCCCCCCCCGGTCCGGCAGGGCTGCCCCGACCCCCGCCGCTTTCCGCGCAGCAGCTCGCAGGGCCGCTGCCGGCCCCGGGCTAGCAGCCGTCGGAGGGCTGGTGGCCGCCGGCAGCTGAGGGGAGGAGGGGGGCGCGGCTGCCGGCTTGCGGTGCCGCTGGGGCCGTGTGGAAGCGCAGCTCCTGCAGCTGGATCCCCTTCATTGGGCTTTTCAGGCGTCGAAGCCCAGCCTGTGCCTCGCAGCTGCCTTTAGAGCAAACGAAACAGGCGGCGCAGCCTGCCTCTGCACCCCGTCTGCGGGGACCGGCCGGGCCCATCCACCCGCCCAGCCACGCGGTGGACCGAGGGGGGCGCAGCCCGCAGCCTCCCCGGCCGGCCGGGTCCCCGGCACACGGTCACGCCGCACCTCCAGGAGCAAAGCCGCAGCTGCGGGGTTAGTCCTGAGGGCAAGTGCCACCGAGGCCTCCTCGGGCAGCCGCGGCAGGTGCCAGCACAAGGGCAGCCGCGTCCATGGCGGGTGGGAGCGGGGCTGCTTCGGCCTCCGAAGGGAGAAGAGGCCGGCCGGCGCACCGGGATGTTTTATCGCAGCCACGTGGAATGCAGAGAGGGCTCCAGCTATGTAGAATATGAAAAAAGAAACCTTTTTAATCTAGACCCTCCTATTTATTAGCTTGTATAATGAATGAACTGTAAGTCCTTAAGTGAAACCAGCGGGGCTGCGTGGTGTGAAGCGGGTTTCCCATGTGTATGAGTGATGCGACTGTAGGTTGGTACTTGGTGCTATCGGCGCAGAGAAGCCCCAGGAGCCAGCAGCCCCCTGCTCTGCACAGACGTGCCGGGAGGCTTTGCCCAGCATCGGAGCCCCCCCGGCTGGGTGGGCACTCACTGCACACCTCACTGGGAAGGAGGGGGTAACAGGGCCACAGCAAACCCACCTCCCCTATTCCTGCACCATCCATATGCTTATCTCCTTGCAAAAAGAAAAGAGGATAGTAACAGCCGCACTCCCTTCTGTGCTACGCCAGCATGGAGCTAAAAATTAACAACCTCTGCAAACCCTTCTTTCTCTCTGGGCCTTTCCCACCTGCTCCTTTCTGCGTGAGGTGGTTTTAAAGGTGCTGTCAAATTGCTTTAACTGGGCTGCAGAGGAATGTCTCCTCATTGTGTCTGCCAGTGGTTTCTTTCAGACACACCCCTTCCCTTTTTTTTCCTCAAATCCCTGACATTTCTCCCTCCCTTTAAGCAAGAAAACCTTTGCCTAAAAGTCAGGCAAGTCTGGCATTATATAAATAATGAAAACTGCTAGTGGTCTGCAAAATGCTGCACATGCTGGCTAACAGCCCCTGCCTGTGTTAAGATGTTGATCCAGCTCCCTGCCGACAAGCCAGGGCTAGAAGCAAGCGCTAGCTTCAACAGACCCAGGCCTAATTCTCATCTTTGCTTACTGCCTGGTATTACAGTGTTACTTGATTCCTCCATGGCATCTCTTTGCCTTCCTGCATGTCAGTTGAAACAGAAATTAAACCAGCATTTCGACAAACCCAAGCTTGCAACATATATTCCTTGAATATCTGTCCCTAGGGAAAAGAAAAAAAAAAACAAAAGCAAGCAGCCCCTGAACTGCAAAAGCGCCGGTAACGTGACCCAGAGCACCAGCTCCTTTCACACGTATGTGTGTATGCTGAGAGAGTAACACGAAGTCCCCACCATCCACCCCTCTCGGCCGCATCAGCACACACAAACTGAGCTCACGACAGCCAGTGTTTCCGCAGGGTGACTCCTTCACAACTTCGCTGACATGTGCACTCACAGGAGTGAGTCCTGTGGCTGCAGGGAGGCATTCCTGGTGTCACACCTCCTGGGTAAGCATTAGCTGCTTCAGCCGCCTGCAGAGATGCCCTGTGCTGTGTGAAATGACTTGTGGCACTTGCAGAGGAAGAAGAGACACTTTCTAGATTTGGGAAGGATCGCATAACTCCCTGGCTGTGAGTCCGTGAAGAACAAAGCAACAGCAGTCATGCCAACAGAAGGGACATTCCTTCCTCAGATAATGGCATTTCTGCCCCCATACTTATGGCAAGCAAAAGCCCCCATTTATGTGCTGCAGACTCCCCAGTGTTCCTGTCCCTGTTGGCACGGAGTTCTTCTACCTTTCAATAGCTGCAAACCTCTGATACTTTGAGCTAAGAAAGTGTGAATGGCAAAGAGTAGCAGCAGCAAGCGGCAGGTGTTTGTAGTTCAGCCTTTTGTTCCCCCTTCAGGAGACATTATTTCTGTGCTCCAAAAAAACCCTTTTGGTGAGTCAGGTATATGGGCAGTATATCGTACACATCTCTTGGTTTGTATGAGATCCCAGCAATGAAAAAAAGCTCACTAGGGAAATACAGCAAAAAATGGTGTAAAATTTATCTAGCTCAGCAGGAGCTTTTCCCACGCAGCCAGGCTGCAGCCCAGGGGGGATCCACGCTTTTGAAAGGTAGATGCAAGAGGCCTTGAAGCACAGCAGCACACGTTACGGAGGTAGCTGAACCAGAATTTCTCCAGGGTCTGAATCCAAACCCACTCTAAGCGGCCCATATCCACTCCCAGCTGGCAGCTGCAGGGTTCAGACTACCAGGATCCAGTTGCGCAAGATACAAAACAAATGCAGGTAAAGAACAATGCTTGCTCCCAAAAAAGACCCCCTAAAATAAAAGAAACTCATAGACCAGGGAAAAGCCGTTTCAGAGAGAAAGCAGCGAGGAACAAGCAGATTCACAGCACATTGCGCGTTATTATTTAATAGGCAGCGCAGTCTTGTCCCAGTTCTAGGTTCAGTCTGAATCCTACTGCTGAAAGTGCTGCCTGGATGCCTCCCGTGGGCTGGAGTTTGGATCAGTGAGGAGCTGGGGTCGAGTTGGAGCAGTTAAAGCAAATTAATGTTAATTTAAAGTTAAGGGAGACAGCAATGTAAAGCAGGATAGCTATTTTAAAAATCACGATGAGCGTGTTCTTATTCCAGATGAAGGTCGCTTTATATTCTCTTAGTTTAATAGTCCACTTCAGGCTGAAGAGGACTGTTTAAATTTGGAATAGGCACTTTCTTTGCAGACTGAGCGTGCACCCCCGCAGACCGCTGATCAGGCACAGCAGTTCGGACGCAAATCCCCATGCTGCCAAATCTCCTAGCTCTGAAGTTAGAGCACGTTGAAGCTTTTGTAGATGCAGTTGTTCAAAAACACTTCTCAGTGAAAGCGTCCCCAGGGTTTAGTGCCCTCCAGTTTGTCGGGTATGAGGTGCTGCCCGCAGCTACTCAGCCCCCATCTCGCAGGGGGTCAGTGCCCGAGTCGCCTTTGCGACGGTGCTTAGGTTCTTTCTCTCCCAAGCAGGATTAACATTCCCAGTCTGAAATACAGCCTTGCTCTGGTTTCTGACCACCTCTGGCTCCAGACAGGTCTACAGCACTGAAGTTGACATTTTAGGATGGACTTAAGTTGCTCTAATTACCAGAAGAGTTGGCTGCTCTTTCCTTTGTGACAGCACTAGTGCTTGAACGAGCCCAGAGCTGGACAGAGGAAAGGATGGTGCTGAAAACTTAATTGGCAACAACAATAACAACAAAATCAGTCCCCTGCTACAGCTCCCTGTGCAATCACCCGAGAGTTACTGCCAGCACAAGGAAAGCAATGGGAATATACAGAGGCACAAGGAAGCTTTCAACAGCAGCACAAAGCTGGATCGGCTCAAACTCATTGCAAAACTGCAACCTCAGTCTTCCCAGCAAAAGAGTCTGTCTCCCAAGGACCTTTACCACCAGGACTCGCTTTGTTGCCAGATTTCTTCTGGTCTGGCAGCAACTTCGGCGCTAGAGGGAACGTTGACTTCCAGACGAGAAAAGTGACGGTAGCCTCCTGTTCTGTATGTGCAAGCAATGCCAAACAGGAGCAGCTGGTTGCACATAATAACATGCATTGTGTAAGTGAGCAACACAATAAGCAATTTGCTCGACAACCCAGGGACATCAGGACAATTCTGTATCGCAGAGAAGAAAGAAAAGAGGAAAAAAACATGTGATGACCAAACCCCAAGGGAGCCCCAGTATACTACAGATTCATTTCATTACGCTTGTTCTTATAAATATTTATTACACAGCCTATCTCATCATTCTTCCAGGAATGGGTGTTGTGTTATTGTTATACCCAGGGAGGGCTTTCCCTCTTCCTCTGGTCCTGCTGCAGGCAGTTGGCAGTTGCCAAAGATAGATAGGGAGCAAGAGTGTGACATTAACTGTGGAAAATGCTACTTAAAATGGGGCTCAGGGGCAGATATCGGCAGGTGCATTGTTAGGAGAAAAACGAATGGAAGAGGAAAAGACAGCAAGTAATGAGATTCGGAAGCTTGTATTTAAAATATGTTCACGGCAAAAGGGATTTCTGCATCCAAGGGCCCTGGCCCTACAGGCAAAGCCACGAGTGAGCAGAGACTCTCGCACCCTGCAGAAACCTGCACAGACCAAGGAGGGGGGAGTTTGGATTTAGATGAGAGCCAGGCTCACACGGCGGTGAGGCTAAGGTGTGTTCTGAGTATCAACATCATCTGTCTGTCTACACATGGAAAGCTGTCATGTTAAAGTAAGGTAAAAACATTCCAGCCTTTATAAAGCTTTGCAGATAAAACGGGAAGTGGTGGGGGTTTTGTCTCTTCCATTTGTATTGCTACCTGAACGTCCCCTGCGCCCTGCTCCTTGCTCTTACTGGTACTTGTCACCCAAGTGAGGCTTTGCAAAATCAAATGCTAATTTGCCTTACAGAGACACACATCGACTGATTCATTATTCGAGACAAGTGACTTGGGTTGGGTTACTGGCAGTCTGATTTAGAAAAACATGCCGAGACAATCCAGGCTGGGTAGATTTTAGATGAAATGAATATGTTTCATTTCACTTAGTCTCCCTTGCCGTCACGTGAGTCTTTTTGGTGCATATTTGTTAACCAGCTTGTTCACTGTCAGCTATAATCAAATAAAGAGCTGCTAGAAACATCCCAATGAGTCATAAAGCAGTCACAAAGAACATCGCTGTCTTGTAAACATGCCTGACTATGAAAAATAATATTTGCTCATAAACAACATCTGTGGACTTCTCCCTACAGCAGTTACCAAGTACCAATAAAAGTTTTGATCCCTAAATAGTCTAAATTTTATATGCTGCTATGGTACCTACTAACTAAGGCTGGTTTTAGGCATAAAGAACACATGTAACTTCAAGGAATACTGCACAGTCGGAGCTGCCTTCACAAACACCCGTCCGGCTCCTTTGTAGTGGGAAATGTGTTCGTGTGCCAAAAATAAGGATCTGTTCTGAAGTTTTATTACATCTACAGGGCTGGCTGTAAAATGCCACGCTAGAAGCGAAACAGCCGAAGCAGGGAGGCTGCCTGGTGCGTATCATCATGCCACCCTCTTGTGGCTAAGCCCAGAACACAGAGCACTGTGTGCCCGAGGATGCGATGGGAACGCAGCGGGTTATTTTCGGAGCGCCTCGCTCCACGCTGATGGGCACACCTCGTGTGCAAGCGGCAAGGTCCACCTTTTAGCCTGGTGTCACTGGAAGCTAGCTGAGGAGCAAAAAGCAAGGTTGAGATAAAACCACTTCTGCACTTTGGAAGCTTTGGAATCTGGATCTGATCTAAGGACAAGATTTCATTCCAGTCCAACATTCTGAAGATTTGTAGATGTTCATAGTGGACAGATGTTTGACTTCCATGTCTCTGGCTATTTTCTGCGCAGAAACTGGGACCGTATACCTGCCTCCTGAGACAGTTTTAGCTATAAAAGTCTGGCCTTCATTGATATTTCATACAGAGAACCTGATGCTTTTATGCATTTCTATTCCTGCATCGAGAACTCCATTGCCCTTTACCTTCCAGAGAGCCCCACAGGGCACCAGGAAGGTGGCTGGGCAGCTCTCGCATCCCCTGTCTACATAAAGAGTTTTAATGCTGGTGCTCAGAAATGGCCAGTTTGCACCAGAAGGGTGCTGGCTTTCACAGCGTCCTCAGTGCCCTCGTTGTATAATGCAGGCTATTCCCATCCATCAGACAGTTCTGCAAACCTAAATAGATGATGTATTTATTTATGGATTACTGACCACAAGAAAGAGAAGCTTTGCACTATTGTCAACCTTACAGCATTCGGTCTGCTATAAATAATGCATCATTGTTCGGTGTTGGTTTATGGTTTAAGTTCCAATGAGCATTGCAGACCAGCAGACTCAGCAAAGATGAAGGCAGCACAGGGTATTAGTAAGAGAAATAGTACCATCTGACGAAGAGTATTAGAAAAACAAAGCAAAAAATGTAATGTTCTCAGAGTTATTTTAATGTCAACTTCAGCAACCAAAGAGCTGCTTTTACCTCCAATTGAGAATCATGCAAATCTATGATTATCCCCTGATTTTCACTCTGCTTTCTCCCAATTGTGAGCTAATTCGATTTCAGATAAACACTAATTAACACAAGAGGTCATTGCCGTGGCCAGCAGGCACCGTTGCAACGTGGCATTCAAACACACCAAGAGATCAAAAGAGCCTCCACTGCTTCCTTTGAACTATCCAATTAAAATTTTCACAAATAAAGCTATTGTTTTACATCTGCTTCATCCAGGGGGGAGAGAGGGCAGGGAGCTAAGAGATCATTGCTTCTAATTGGGCTGCTTTCCCTCTTTTCTGACAGTTTTCCTCCGTGTGGGTTTTTCCTCCGAACCCGTAGAAGAAAATGATACCCAGATCATTTGCGATGCAGCTATAGCACTGCAAGGCTACAGCAGGCTGAAAGCAAAGCCATGGGGAATCTGATTTCCCTCTCGTGAGCAAAAAGGGCATCAATGCCTTTCTTGGAAAGTTTGATTGATAGCCCTTAAGAAGGACTCATAAAATGTGTCTCTCTCTGGCTATTTAGGCAATTCTCTTTAGAAGATGAAGGAGCATATTAGATTAATCCAACTGCTATAATAGCATTATCTCCTGCTTTTAAAGAAAACATATTTTATGGCATCCGTACTCTAATGGAAACAACCTGCGGCTGCACAAACCCTGGGCCAGTGTGTTGCTGCAAAACGGGCTGTGGGCTCCTTGGAAGGGGTTTTCATGCAGCTTCTGGGGAATCAGCGTAAATATTAGACTTGTGCCACCATCCCACGTGGACCACTTGTGGGCAACAGGCAAACCAAGGCTAGGATGGACCACAGGGTCCGAATTCCACTCTTATCCATGGGGGAGCTCACTTAAACTCAGGATTAAGGCAAATTAGCAGGAGCGCAGGGAGAAGGCTGCACGGCAGCTGTCTCGGCTGTACAGACAGTGAACATCAATCTTGAGAGCTGTCAGCCCCGAGCCTTCTGGAAAAAACTAGATGGAAACACCGGTCAAGTGTCTGGTGTTATCTGCCTGGCAAAGGTTTAGTGACCCGCAGCACCGGGAAGCAGATGGGTGCAGCCCTGTGGGAGCGCACCACAATGTGCATGTTTATGCAGAATATACCTGCAGGAGGGTGCATCAGTCCTCTCCGCAGGTGAGCCACGATAAAATCCCCACTACCACCATCTGCCATCCAGAGACTTCACCAGAGAAGAAATACTCTTGGTGGGAAGGGAATTGCGGGGTGGGTATGACTCGGATGGGGCACATCAACTTACCTCCATGTGAACCTGCTCTGTTTGCTCATCCTGGTCTGCTCGCTGCCAGTGCGGGGGGAACAGGGCAGCCCCTGCCTGGCAGGGGTCTAGTCCCTTGGGCAGGGAAGAACTGATTAACCGATTATTCACTCCTGGAAAGGAACGTTGTCTCCTCTCAGCAGCACTGAAGGGAGAAAAGAAATCAAGACATAGCGGCTGCAAAGGAGATCAGGCTGTGGCTTATGCTCACTAATGGCTTAAACTCACCTTCCGGGGAGTTCATTCATTTGTGCCAAAGGATGAAAGAAGATCTGGACTCCCCAAAACCAGAGCAGCTGCTGTGGGTTTGTGAAGTTCAGCTCCTCGCTTGGCCCTGAAGCTGCAATGAGCTTTGCCTGGCTGCCAGGTCTCAGGGCAGAGCCCGAGCGCGGCTGTACCACATTGGCCTTTTGCACTGAGCCCCAGCAAGCAGCCAGTCTTTGTGATATTTAAGAGATGCCTGGCTTTGTAGGTCTAAGCTTCTCACCTTGCATGTTGCACTGGTTTTTGGGTTGCACCTTCTACGGCTCTACTCTTGTACCTTGATTCACCAGCTGAGCTGGCCTGGCCCTCCTGTGACCCTCCTGCTCCCTGTGTTACCTTAAAATGCTCCTTTTCCCTGTGATGTACTCCTAGATGCTGCAAACAGTACATTGCTTGTCCTAGGCTTTAATCAGATTAATTAAGCTGCACTTGTATTAATTTAAATTACAATTATCTGAGGGCTCAGCCAAATCAAGTGATTTATGGGCCATATCAATCTAATTAATACCACCAACTCTTAAAATAAAAACCTAATAAATGAGTTTATTATACAGATGTAAAATTGACTTATTAGCTTTGGGTCTCTAGTGACGTGGCCAATTTGACGGAAGTTTTATGTCCTTGTTGGGAAAAGGTCTTATTCATTTATTTACTTATTTATTATTCCTTCCCACTTGCTGTATTTTTAAAAAGTATCTTCTGCAGGGCAAGGGGAGGGAGAAACACGAGCTCGGTTATCAAAATACTAGCCAAGCCAAGAGGTCCCCAAAGTCTTGCTGTACACAAATTGTGTGGGTTTTACAACTGCAAGTGCCCACAGGAGAATAGTTTATCTGGCTTCTCTGTGTGCCTGGCCTGTGTGCTTACTGTTACGCACTCTGAAAGAGGAGTTAGCCAGGGAATGGGAAAGGAAAAGGAGTAAGAAGAGAATTAAAAGCTTCTCAGAAGCAAACCTGCAGCAGAGCAGGAAGGAGCTGGGCTGGCGTGGAAGGTGCCTCTGTGCTGCTCAGCAAGGTGACTCTGTCAGGCTGAGTGATGGGTGCCATCTGCAGCAGCTGGGAAGCCGAAGCGCCCTAAAATGTCACTTGCACAGGGACGACTTAAAGATGCAAAAGCTTCCCTTTGTTACAGCAGTGTGGGATTTCAAAATTTACGGGGGGGGGGGGGGGGCGGGGCGGAATAAAAAAAAAGAAAGGTGTTTTTCTGCAGAGGAGCCAAATGCCACGGTGAAACTAACTACAGAGAGTACAGGAGGCACCTCCAATCTGCAGCTCAGGTGAAATGAAACGCAGAGCTAAAGGAGGAGGGAGAGCCACGCTCGCCCGTGCCGTCACCCGTCTCCCCAGCCCACTGGCTGCTCCCCCCATCGTCGCCCTTGGCAGCTTGGCTCTGTGTTGACTGGTTTTTCAGCAAGATGCTTTTGCTTCAGTCCTGGAGTTCACGCTCGATTTCCTGAGCTGTAAGATTGTTTCCCTTGCTTTGCAATCCCCCTTGGAGCAAACAGCCATGCAAGGGAAAAAGGAGCAGGCTCCATCTCTTTACCCTTTGCTTACAAAATAAGTTCTTCAAACACATTTGTCTTATTGTGTTCAGGATAACAACCTTCTCCAGCAAAGAAAAGGGAAGGAACTGGGAGGGCTTTCTGGGGGAGAAAATGGGGCGATTTATGGAATAATTACATAAAGACAACACCATCCTGTGCATCTGTCGCTGTGATTTATTATAGTTACACAGAAAATTGGCCAAGTTGACCATAAAAGACGGCTGCAGGCAAACCTGACCCCCTTTGCTTTCCTGTTCACCACTCCACACACACAAAAGCCAATGAATTAACTCAGCAATGTTTATAACATGCTTGGAGAAATGACTCATCTTTGCTATCTTAAAAGAGGTGCGACAGCAGAAGTGCTGTAAGGAGCAGTTTATGGGACACGTCCGCATTTACTATTCGTGCTGCAAAGCCGTGGGCTGGCTGCTTACATGGGAAACCTCTGCAAAGTCCACCACCACCTTCGCTGATGTACATCAGGGTCTGGGGGTACTTTATTCCATTCCACCCAGTGTTAGCCGGATCGGTCCAAAGATTTTTTGCAGTAACCCCTGCCTCCCCTCTGGCTGTTATGCTTTCTGTGTGTCCCCACCATTATACACCCTCTTTCCGTGCACTGCCCCCAGTCATCATTCTGCATTCATCTACATCCAGCTGCATTTTCCATTTACCAGCTCACTTGGCTAAAATATCCTGATCCCTTTAGTATCGGATGAAGTGGTTTCTACTGCCTTCCACACACTACTCTCATTTTAGTAATTTATATTTATGCTAAACAAAAAAAAAAGCATTCGAAGGATGGAGCAGAGAGGCACAAGAGAGTGGAAAGCAGAGGCTACCGTGGGACTTGGGAAAAAGGGTTGATCCTTAATTCTACTGCAGCCCACCATGGAGCCGGGTGAGTCTGGAAGTCCCCCTGTCCTGCGACATCCCACTGGCCAAGGGCAGCTGACACACGACTGTTTGCAGGGTGACGTCCCTTGGGTTTACACGGGTCATGTATCACAGCAGTACCTGGAACAGGCAGGCTAAAAATAAGCTGGAAGGCAAAACAGCAACAGCCTATGATAAAAACAAGCTACAGGATGATTTACAGATGAGCAAACTCCCTGCAATGGCCAGCAGGGAGGGGGTTATACCTCACACTTTCCAAAACACAAACTCCTCTCCAATAATTCCTGCTCACCAGTCATTAACCTGCTGCTAATCTTGCTGCAAGTGATATAGATACTAGTTGTTGCTTCAGGCTGTGAGTTGAAGGTCACCAGCTTCTACTAATAAAAAGAGTAGAAGAAACATTTCTTTTAGCTAAAACAGGAGAACTCATCTTTATCCTTCTCGTCAGGGGAAAGTTTCTTGTGGCCACTGTGTGCAGAACAGCAGGCAGAACTCAGCGACCATAACTTGTAACTATATGGCAGAATTACTTGTTTTATTTAAAAATGCATGAGCTGGAAGAGGAAAGAATTTGAGGTACAAATAGATTTTATTAAAAATAATTATATCCAGGAAGAGCGGGGACAGGTTTTATTACAGCTGTGGTTCCAGGCAGCATTTCTGCATGTGGGCAGGGTCATTATAGCAGGTCTCTTGTAAAGCGATGTCTGCTGAATGTGTGGCCAGTGATCGCAGAGAAAATTTTGAATGAAAGCCTGAGCTAATCCAGGAACTATGTTAAAAGGTGTAAAAAGGCTGAATGGCACGGAAATGTTTAAATCTGTCCTTTGCTAAATGTTAATGGAGAAACTGCGTAATACAACCTACCTCCAGCAGAAGAATCAGGTCTGGCCAATAAAAGGATGAAAAATGAAAACTACTTTTGTATAAAGATAAGAAGTAACTTTTACCTCAGTACAGCTTCAAGCTGCATTGGAAAGAGTTGGGTTTCCTTCTTAGACGGCCTATATAACACAAACCAAAACATTTTCATTTAGTACAGGGTTTAGTCTGGCTGCACATAAAATTAAACCTCGGGGTAAATACAATGATAAATTGGGATAATTGAAAACAATAATCGTGAAAATCATATCTGAAAGCAAAACAGTCCAAGGGGCTGATGCTGTCGCAGTGATACAGCGCAGGTTTGGGGAGCATATCGTCCCCCAGCATGTTTTGCACCCTGGTTTTTAGGGTCTGCAAGTCACCAGGTGTGTTTGCACATGCATGTGGGCATGAAGTTGCTCCAGCCAGAACAGATGAGACGACCCAAGGTGGAAAGGACATGGGGCTGGGACCTTTCCGGGGCTGGAGACAATGCCCTGCTGGGACGGAATGGGTTTATAGCCCAGGACCAGCAACAGGGCTGGTGCTGCCTTTCCCAGTCCCGACTGATGCAATACCCAGCTGGAGCCCACGGACAGCTGCAGCACAGGAGTGGAAATTCCTCCCGACCCAGAGAGCGCACAGCGGGGAAGAGCATAATCTCCGTGATTTACAGGCTGCGGCTCTAGTTTAAAATACATTAGACTCCAACTATTTAATTACTGGGCACTACCAAATCACAGAGACAGAGGAGTCAGTCACGTCTGCTAATGCCAGCATTTATCATCCTATTTATCTACTCCAGCTTCTGAGACCCATATCGAATCACTTTCCTGTATTAGCTAATAACGTATGAGTTTATTCCTTGTACCTCTGGGCGGCCCTCGATGGATATTATAGCACTGCTGGCAGCACACATCCACCTAGGGATAGATAAACTGGTTTAGAGCATATAAAGAATTGTAATCATCAGCCAAAACTCAAATCCAAATCAAAGCCTTTTTCTCCACTGCGTCCTGCCCCCAGATACTAATCCTCACCGGAGAGTAAATGCAAACAGTGCCTGGGCTCTCTGTGTGGCTGGAAGACTGTAAGCCTCCTGATAGTTCTGAGAAATCATTAAGTATCTCCATTTTACAGTTGCAGAAGGGCATATTAAGTGGTTGCCTGAGAGCCGGGGAGCAGGGCAGGGTGCTCTCTGGGCAGCGCTTTGTACCCCTCCAGCAACATGCCCCCATCCTGCTCGTCCTGCAGGGTGGGCAGAACTGAGCTGCTGCGGGCACGGAGACAACGCCGGCTCTCGCAGGACTGTGAGATACCAAACCAGCCACAAAAGAAATTCCACAGGTGAAGCAAATTTGTCCGTGGAAACACGTTGGGTGTTAAAAGAAACATCAAGGAGAGTGAGAAACAGCCCCGCAATGAGTGAGGCTGCTCCTTCTGCTCAGCCTGTTCCCAGTGAAGTCCCAATAAACCCAGCACCACTTTCCTCTGCCCATTTTTCCCACCAAAAATAATATGCCTTTCATTTTGCTTGCCTGTGCTGCTTTCCATAAGGAAAACAAGTTTTAATTGCTCTATTTGGAAACTTTCAAGCAGCCTCACTTTCAGAAGAAACACTCGGCATCCTTTCAGCTTTGCACGCGTGTCTGTCTTCAAGCTGGTAATCAAGAAAAAAAAAAAAAAAGAGGCTTTTCCTCTTCCCAGAGTGTCCCAAAAGAGCACTATAAAGCAAACATCCTTTTATTCCATGCAGGTTTTCTGGCTGGTGCCTTTTACTTACTTCCCTCACTATGATGGTTACCTCATTATTGCTATATATTACAGCCTGCCACATACATGTATATATATATTATCTGGTGGTTTGTTATTAACCCACCTAATTCTATTTGTCAGGCAGGTGATCCTGCCTTTGAGACTGGTAATGCTCAGAAAACCTGAATGCACTGGGCTCTGACTGAGCAGTCATTACTGAAAAGGCAGCTCAGTAACAAACAGAGCATTGCAGAGAAATTATCTCTGGATCTTCGCAGAGTCCACTGGAAGAGTTCAGACACGAAGCTGTCTTAATTGATAGCGTGGCCACTTAGGGAGCAGTATCCATAGAAACTCAGGGGCCTTGACAAGATGACAAACAATGCTGCGAGAGCCTAATAATAGCAGAAATAATGAGGTGTGGCCAAAAAAAACCCCAACAACAAGCGAGGCATCTCGCGGTATTGAATGGGTGGGCCCAGCCTAATGAAAGCCTGGCAGATAACAGTGATGGCTGGAGGAAGGCAAAGCACAACTATAGGATGGAAAAAAAAAAGCTGCCAAAGCCGGGTGGGCTTTCTGTCCCATGGAAAAGCCCCACGGCAGACGGTGCCATTGGGGAAGTGGCTACGGGGCTCTGCCCTCTCCATAGGGCCATAAATCAGGAGCAATGTCACCGGGAGCATCCCAGGAGCGTGGCAACCTGAGTGCAGAAGCCTGGTCATGTTTTGGAAGAGTGACCGCCCAGCGTGGCCTTGGGGATGGTGCTTTGGCCCCTGGGGACGTCCAGCCAGGCTGGGACCCAGGGAGCCCTCGGGAACCACGGCAGGTGGTCTCAGCCCCTCTTCAGAGCCTCTCACCGAGCTTTAATCACCTCTAGATCCAACTATGGCTCTTTCTGCTTGGCGCGGGCAGAACGATGCCACTCGTGGCACAACTTTCCCACGCGCTGTGGCGTGCGGCAGGAGAGCCCATCGCCCACCAATTTGGGGCTGCGTCGCATGCTGCTCTCTGGGCTCATTGTAGCACCATAACTCATTGTTCAAGGAGACCTGACCTTTTTCTTAATTAGCTTAAAACTGCACAATAAAAAAAAAAAAAAAAAAAAAAAAGGAAAAAAGGAAGAAAGGGAAGGAAAAAAAAAGAAAAAACCCTCCGTAAAAGCCAGTCGCAAATCAAAAGAGGCAACAGTGAGAGCAAGCAATGTGTCACCACAAGTGTCCAAGTCAATGGAAACCTTGTTAGGTGGGGAACAAGGGTCTCCACTAACAAGCTCTTATCTGTGTTTTTGTTTTCTATTGAAGGTGCATGTCATTAGGAGGAGTGTTAACAAGAGCTCTCAATAGCTTCATATGGCCAATGGCCTCTGAATATTCATGAAGGTGTGAACAGAATGTGGGAAAGCGGTGGAAGAAAAGGCAAGAAAAGCAGCAAGAGGGCTGATTGTGCTGGGAAGAAAGGACCCAGGGCTCTGTGGGAAAAAGGGATCCTGAATCCCTCAAACAAGAGTGTATTCCCCAGGCAAAACCTGTCCTTCAGGCTGCGCGGATGCTATTGATGGAGCGAAAGATGTGGGATTTTTCTGAGCAGCAGTGGCAGGGAACCAGTGTCTGTCATTTTAGGTGACAGCGGTCAGATCTGGGTTGTTCTTAAACTAAAATCACAGTGGCCAGTGGCCTGGAGACCTGAGCGTGAACAATGTAAAACCTAGACGTATTTTCCAGCCTTACTTCTGTGTGTCAAGTGCCTCTTATCCCACGTGTCTCACCAGTCCTCCCAGGGATGAACATCAACGCCCCAACACCTGCTGCATGGATGTTGCAACCTCAACGCCCAGTGCTGTCCTCAATATTACTGCACAATACCCAGCAACCAGACTGGCGGAGACAGGCACCCTGCAGATGCCCATCACTTTCCACTGGGGAAGAGGCAGGCACCTATTTTTGGAGATGTGCAACCCTCTCGCCAGGCTTATTGGGTCCCAGGAGGGATCCAGAGGGTAATTTTTTGCTGGACGCCTGATATTGAAGAGGGGATGTGCTCACGGGGGATGGAGAAGACGGGAGGTAAAGGAGCACACCCAGACGCTGCTCCAGCACCACTGTGCTCGCCATGCAGGGGGGAACAACGCACCTGCACTCAGATACCTGCTGCCCAGCACTGCCTCCCCACACACCTCCCGGCATCCCCACCCCTAGAAAAACCCCAAATTTACCTCCAGCAATAATCCAGCAGGGCTGCCCTGGAGGCCAGGCGGGGAAAGGAAAGATGCTTTTCCTACAAAACACCTCTGTAGGTTTTGCAGCTGTGGCTTCTGCACCATCACAGGGCCAGGGATTTTGGCTGGGCTGTTTTAATGCAGAGCTCTCGCTTTGCTTGTTTTGGAGCAAAATTATACCACAGAGTTGCCTCTTCTTGAAAGGCTCCAATCTTGCATGTCAGTCCTGGATAAATAGTTTTCATTCAACAAATCAATGAATAGAAACAAAGTACGGCAAAATAATGTCAAGTCATTTCACTGATAACGACAGCTGCTGGGCTGCACGGGAGAAAGGGAGAAGCAGGAGGGGGGTGCGGGGGAATAGATTAAAAAAAATGTAAAAAGCAATGAATCACAGCTGGGGGGGAAATCATAAAACCGCAAGGCACCACTGCTCCCACACAAACGTACATGGTATTTACTCATATATTTCTAACGAAATTTAAAGTAGAATAGAAAAGGAAGGGGCGGGGACGGGGACAACATACACTGTGCAAGAGAATTGTCAAAACCATCTTCATTAGAAAAGCAAAATTGGTGTTTGTTTGGCATGAAGACCCAATGCAGAATGCAAAGCAGCGCCACACCAAGTGCCAAGCGAGTGGGCTGCACCCCCAGCCCCACACCACCACCCTTCCTCCCACCATGACTTCCTAACTCACTGCTTTTCAGTCATCATTCGCTTACTGCCGGGTTTCCTTATCAGACGAGCTCTGTGGCGCTAATAGCTTTGTCGACAGGAAAAGAAGCTGGGGAAAAAAAGAAACCAGGCTGAGAAGCGTTTTGCAAGTGTGAAGGAAGGGGGTTTGGCTGCCCAAGGCCAGGAGGACAGCAGAGCCAGGCAGATGGGGTTTTTGCTGAGCTGCAGACCGGGTGCTGCCAACCACCCGCTTCACAACGTACCAGCCTGGCTGCCAATGTGGGAGAAGTTTCCTCAGGCTCCACGCCTGCCCTGTCCATCGGATGGACAACCTACCCAGAGCTGCTGCAGGCGCCTCGCTCCCACCGGGCAGCCCAGCAGCCTTGAGTGACAGGGTGACGTCTCCGACATCTTGCTTGATGTCCTGCCACTGCCAAACTGCCCCAAAACAACCCAAATCCTCTCCCCACAGCAAGACGGGGTGCATGGCCAAGACGATGCCCTGCAAAGTCCGCCTCTTAAATCCCGAGCTGCAGCTGCTCTTTGTTTGCTCTGTGAAGTCTCCCTCCCAGGCCAGCACTCTGCATCCTGCCCCAGCTGGGCACCTTCCCTGGCTCTCATGTTTCTGCAACCTTTTGTTTGGTTTTTAAGTTATGTTTTTCAGCAAAAAGCTGCTTGAAGTTAATAAATGGCTCCTTGCAGCTCCTGGAAGAGCTTCTCATGGACACAGCAGTAAAATGGCCCTTGATGAAAACACAGATGCTGCTGAGCAGCGTGATGAGAGCAGAGTCCGACACAAAATGTTGGTTCAAGGGGGTTTTCTGGCCTCTTTCCCTCACTGAGGATGTGTTAAGGCAGCTTGGAGCCCTCCACCTCCTACCAGACCCCAAATGCACAGACCTTGCCCAGGGCAGGATTTGTCCCCGGAGGGTTGCTGTTTGAAGAAATGCAAACCTCAGAGTAAGCCACCTCCAAGTACGAGAGACCCTGAGAAGATGGGAAATACCAGAAACTCAGTGATTGCCAGGGAGGAAGCCCTGGGAAGATGGGGCTGTGGTTCAGAGCTCAACTGGCAGCTCCATGCTGTCCTTCCCAGAGGCTGCCCCAGGACTGCTGTGGGGAGCGGGGACCTGAGCCTGACACCTCCCGGGACACAGCTGCACGGAGGTGGCTGCTGGAAGAGCTGACTGCCCTGCAGCACCAGACACTGAGTCTGTGCATACAAGTGAAACTGTAACCTGGATCAAGTTGTACGATGTGTCTATTTAGACAAAATTTTGCTTGGAAGTCAACCTGAAGAAAGCTTCCAGAGGCTCAAATAACTGTTTCTGCTCCATTCCTGCAAGTTTGACTTTCCATTTCAAACAAGCTTTAAATTTTCAAGTAAAACACTGTCAAACACTGTAAAAGGCTTAATTCAAAGTGCAACATCTCAAGTTTTCTCCTGCCAGGATTCTGCCTGCCAGAGCAGTCCCTTGCTGTTTGCTTTTAAGAGAGGAAATCTGGAAATTGGGAATTCCTTGGGAAATGCACAGCCTGGTGCTGCCGCCTGGGGAGTAAGCAGGGAAAGCTTGTGGAGCCAACATGCGATGGATGGTGCCTGGGCAGCCTCAGTTAAATGGCACTGGTTCTTCATGGATCTGTTGGCAGGGGCAGCCAGGAGAACTATCATCTTGAGAAAAGACTCAAGGAAAAAGCAACCCTTTAATCTCAGCTACCACTTGCAGTTTCATTATTAACCCCATAAGGTGAAGAGAGGGTTTATTTTGCTTAGGCTGTAAGTTCTTCCAGGAAAGATTTTCTCCTTACACTATCCCAGACCAGCACTAGGCCCCCAACATTAAAAATAAATCACAACTTCAGCCCTGAAAGGACTTTGCTAAATCTTCACTCCTTTCTCTTGGGTCTCAGAAACACCCATGGTGCAAGCACTAAGGACTGCCAGCTGGAACCTCGTGTAGGAAACAGGGCTCGGGCTGAACCATGCAGGGCGTGATGCCAAAAGCAGTCACCCAGCGAGAAGCAGCTTTTCCAGAGCAAATTATCTTAACATCACAAACCCCAAACGAGGACTCTTGTGGTCTTACACAGAAGGATTCAACTTGCACCAGCCAGAGCAAGCTAAGCTGCCCTCTTGCATCAAGGCCCAATTTTAAGCATCACTTCATCAACCAGCCATGACAGCAACACAACCATGGCTGCTGGTATGGGATTTCAGGGTTGCTGCTGTGCCGTGGCCATGGGAAGCTCAAGAGTAGTGTGGGGAAAGCCCTGCTGCTCTGCACTGTGCCAGGCCACAGAGGTGAGCACTTTCCCTGACACCCAGGGTATTTTCTGGCTCCTTCCAGCAGCAAGCAACAGAAAGCACACCTGCCCACTAGCTGGCTGCGTTGCAAATAAAACCCCCTTTTAAAACATGGTGGAAAACACGTTTTGTTGCAGCCTGAAAAGGCTGTGAAGTACTCCGGCTCCGGCTGCACCGATGCGGTGGGAAGGACAAGTCTCCATGGGAACTGCACGCTTGTTCATCTCCAACAGGCAAGCCAGCAGCCCCATAAAGTGCCACTGTTGACATCTCACCAGGAGTGGGGAGAAACCCATGCCAGAAAGCCCAATGAGTTGGCAGGGCACTTGTGGCTGAAGA
Organism: Falco naumanni; assembly: GCF_017639655.2. Lineage (NCBI taxonomy): Eukaryota > Metazoa > Chordata > Aves > Falconiformes > Falconidae > Falco > Falco naumanni. The sequence continues at coordinate 6,118,366 of NC_054060.1, read as the reverse complement.
GTGACTTGCGATGCTGTGGCCATCTGCTCCTGCAGTTCCTTGCCTGGCAGCCAAGGTGGGGTTGGGACTGGGTCTGAGCAAGGGTCCTGCCGCTCCCCGGCCTGCAGCTGCCACTGACGCCGGTCAATGGAGGTGCAGAGGGAAAGGCAGGATCCTGCACCCTGGCAGCCTCTCCAGGCACTGACCCAACCAGGGTGACAGGAAACAAGATTCCCTTCTTCCAAAAAAATAGGAAAAAAATTTTCAAAGATTCCTAGAATTTCAGAGGAAAATTAATGAAGTGAGGAAAGGGCTCTGCCGGCATCCTGGAGCCCATCGTTCACAGCAGGGCTGTTGCAGCTGTAGGTAGTGTGCAAGCATACGCCAGGACAATCCCTTTCCTGTTACACCCCCCTGCACACACACACTTCACAGTATTTGAGGGGCCATGGGCAAGCAAACCACCCTGAAAATGATGCCCATTAAAACCAGGATACGTCTTTTTACCTGGAGCGTGTGGGCACCTCCCATTGACAATGCCAGCGTGACACTACTGCTGCAGGCAGGTGAAGCTGGTACATGCACCCATCGTGCCCAGCTGGGTCCCGCCGCCCCACACCAGCCCCATGGCAAGTCTCACACCAAAGCACCAGGGCACTGACATTAGCTATGGCTGTATTTAGGGTAACAAAGATAGGACAAGCAGAGCTCACAGCCAGAAAAGTCTGGAATTTAACTTAAAACCTCTTGGGCTGGTACATCCAAAGGGATTTTTGCTCTTTTCCCACTAAATTCCTTTTAAGAGCTCCCAGAGATGCCAAATGTATTCCTGTAGGCTTGAAAACACTGCGGGGAGAGCACTCAGGTGGCTCCCTTGGTGCACAACGGGGCATGACGGTGGCTTTCATGCCTCCCCTGCAAAATTAGAAGCGCGCTAAGCCATGCATCTTCCTTGAAGAGCACAGCTGCTTTTTGGTCTAACCAGGACCTGTCCTGTGTTTTAAAAATCAAAACGTGGGGGGTTTAATGGGTTTTTGCTCCTGTGCAAGCGGTGGCTACGGATGGGAGACAGCGCTCAGAAGCTGTTGAACCCACCTGCTGAAACACTCTGAGAGCAGTTAAACTTGCTCAGGCCCTGGCATCGGGTTTCTCACAGGAAATTAGTCTTTTATACAAAGCTGGAGGCTGAGCACTATCTCCTAGCTCATCAGAAGAACACAATCACCGTGTGTTTCTGTACCACGTGTCACAAAGGGGGCTGGGGGATGTTTTGGACTCCGGAATGCTGTTTCATGTCCCTTGCATACCTGGAGAGAAGGAATGAGGAGGAGGAGGGCAAGGGGAAGGGCTGGGTCCCTGCAGCAGCTTTGCCCCGGACAGGGCTGAGCTGCTCCAAATGCCTCTGTCACCAATCAGCAAGGCACTCAAACCCAGAGCCTACTGGGACAGGTGGCCACAGGTCTCAGGCAGCTCTGCCCGAATACTCAGGGTGGGTTGAGCAGGGAAATTCTGTTGAGAAACTATTAAAAAGGAAATTGTGTTTTGGGGGGGGGGGGGGGGGGGGGGGGGCGGGATTAGTAGGATTTATTGCTGTCCTTCAGCTTGCACGGATGGGAAACCGTGTTGAGACAGGATCAGCTCATCCCTCCCATGTGGGTCACCCCTGCCCCAGCTCACTCACCCCTGCCTGTCTGTATGCCCCAGCTCCTTCCTCCACTGCACCTCTCCACGCAGATCCAGTGCTGCCCAACTGAGTATCCAACACGGGGCTCAGCCTCCTGCACTTGGCAGCATCATAACTGGGAAATAACTGCCACTCAAGTGAGGATATTCGGCCGTAGCAGAGGACTTCGGGTGCTTCACCTGATGCAAAGCTCACACTGATCTCCAGAGCTTAAGAAATGGGTGGCTGCGCTAAGGCGGAGAGTGGGACAGCACAACGGCTCATGGAATTGGTTTCCTCCTCTTCTGTGAACACAGGTTGATAAATGGTTACTTAAAAGACCACAACTCGTTTTCCAAAGTAATTTAGAATTAGAGGCACAGCAAAAACGCTCATTTGTCAGCATGACACAGAAATGCAGCGACCTGCTAATTTATCAAGCCCAACCTGAGGAACGTGCCCCTGCCCGCAGTGCCTGCACAGGAGCAGGAGCCATCCTCGCCATGGGAGAGCTGCTCGCTCCTGAAGCTGCTCCCAGCTGGCACAGCCCGTGGGTGAGACAAACGCTGCTTCAGGCTTGCTCCATCTCCAGCCCAGCCCAAGAGGGCTGTGCCAGCGTGAGCCAGACTCTCTGTTCCTGCACAGCGGGAACATTTTATAAACCAGCAGGACAGCACAGATGGAAAATGAGTTTACAATATTAACATTTCCAGGATTAAGACCCATCGGTGTTTCTAAATAGCACAAAGAACTGCCAGAGTTTATATTAAATGATACTGCTGAAAGCTCACCTCGATTCCCCTGTCTCTGATGACTGCAGAAGGGGCAGCTGCAGGGCAGTTGTAGCTCTCCCTGCTTATCCCACCTCAAATGGCAGGCCATCACGAGGCCTCAGGGCACCTGGAGGAGGACAGAAATGCTTTGCCATAATAAAGTCCTCCAGGCAGAACAGCATGTGGATAAACCTCCCTCCCTACTCTCCGGTGATGAAGACACAGCTACACACCTAGCTCAAAGGCACCAGCAGGTTCCACCACCAGCCACAATCCAAAAGCCTACAGCCAGTTGCTGGTGTGACACTCGTGTCCTGGCTTGCATTGCACAAGGGCTGCTGAAGGCTCCTGGGGAAGCTCTGGCATATTATGGTAGGGCCTTCACAAACCCCAGAGGGAGACACAATGCAACTTATCAACACACCATTAGTTACCAGCTTATTTCTGAAAGACACCAAAACAGGGGGTGCTTCCCTGTGGGTGAAAAATCAGGAATTAATGAGTGAAAACATGAACCCTGACTGCCCTGAGTCCCCCACCAGCCCTTTTGGGGCAGCACTAAGCAGAATCAGGGTGCCTGCAAAGCCCATACTGTTCACACAGACGTACATGAGGCCAAGCACAAGGTGACTGTGTGAAGATACATCTTTTGGCAGAGCTTGTCTGCTACACGCAGGTCCCTCTGTACTTCTGCCTGGACACCAGGACCACCTTCTCCCCTGTGGGCTTGGCCCACCTCAGCCAGGGAGGATGCGCTGTACTCGGTGCGACAGCTCCGGCTGGTGGCTGCCAGGGCTGCTGACAGCATTCACACGGAAACATTCAGGAGGGGGAAACAGTGGCGCCAAGCTAATGCCCGATCTTCTTATTTGTATCAAACTACCTAACCACAAGGGACACGAAAAGTCACAGGTGCTTTTGCTGAACACCCAACATGTATACAGAACGCACACAAACATCTTCTATCATTGCCGCTTTCCACAGCACAATGAAAGAAGAGATTTAATTACACATAAACTCTACTAAATCAAGAAGAGAGACAGCTGAAAATGGGGGGGGGGGGGGGGGAGGGGGGAACATTTAATTCAATTTATTTAGCAGCATCTTTATTGCAACAAAGGTTTTGTAATAAAATGCAGCAAAACTAATGTCTCCACTTTACATGATTAAAAGCCATGTAGCTAGAAAGGTGGGGGAGGAAGACCAATAAACCCACTGGAGTGAGACATGCAATTCTGTTAACGCAAACAGCAGGCACTTCATGTTCTAAAATTAAACACCTGAACTACTGTGCAGAACATCCAAGTAAAAACCGCATGAAGATCTCTCTTCCCCTTCCAAAGGAGTGGCCCAGAGAACCATGAGGGGCACACAAAAAGTCTTTACAGGGTTCTGGTACTCAAGTAAACAGGCAATTCAAGGCAGTGTTCTAATCTGGCTGATTATTTCATTTATTTATACTCTACTATTGCCTCATCAGAAGTCGAGCATCACACCAGCAGCAAAACAGCCTGCCACACACACGGACACACACAAAGCAGAAACATAACTACTTCTTCTGGTAGGGAATAAGGGCTGGGACCCTCAGGCTCAGAGTTTGCGAAGTCTCTGTAATTTTCCACACAGGCTCAGCCGTACAGTGCGCCAGGGTTAAAGCCTTACTACACCACCCCGCTCAGAAAGTATTTCCATAGCCTGTTCTCAAATGCCACTAATAAGCAGGGAATGCATTTTCCATTCTAATATAATGACGTTAGTTGATTTTCAAAGCTCTACTTGGTGCTTTGAACTCATTATTTCATCAACTTTATAAAAATTAAACAGTCCTGGGTAGACAATAATTCTACTTTATTCTGAATAAAAAGAGATAATTGAAAACAAAGAGGGGGTAGGAGGTGCAACTTCAATGTGAAGGTGAAACCCAACAGCTTTGCACATTGCACACTCAAGAGGAATTACTGGAAGCTATGTTAAAACAGGGCAAAAGAACGTGCTTCCACTAGAAACAAGCACAACCAGTCCCAACCACTGCAAACGAGAAGAAACCACCGGCATCAACACTCAATGACTTCAGCACCTCATTGCTCATATCCCCAGATTTCATATATATATTTTTAAATGCATGAAATTAATACATTCATCTCAAAGATACCTCTGCAACTAATATCCACCACACAACAAAGGCTTAATCCTGCTCCCGCTCAGAGCGGATGTCCTGCTGGGCACAGAGGACACCGCTGCTGAAGGCAGAAGATCCTCCAAAGGGACATACCAATGTCTGTTTTGGGAGCCACAGGGATGATTCCTCCTCACATTTTCGCCTCACAGACAACCTATGTGCTCTCCCAGGATCTCACTAGTTCTCCTCAATACATTAATCAAGACATTTCTGAACATGCAGGAAGTGACAAAGTATAACCCCAAGTATCAAACAGGCTGGAAACCTCTTCCTGAGTGACACTACCATCTCCTGGACTATAAGGTGCAACCTCATCCTGCAGCAAGCAACTCCAGCGGCACAGAGCAGGGCAGAGCCACCACTCTCCATGCCACCCCAGTGCCAGTCCAACACTTTGCCATACGAGGTGCAGGACTACTACTCCCCCAAGTACTGACGCAATGCTCCTCAGCACTAACGCTTTCCTACCTCTGCAGTCTCACTTGCAACAGGCTTTGCCCTTCTTTTCCTGTCACTGGGACTTTAGTTGTTCACAACACAGGGCTGGATCAGACCTCACAGAAGGCAGCTCTCACACCTTCACCTACAAGCAGGCACCTTTTGCAAGAACTACAACTCTGATGATAAATCCTCGCAGCACTTCCACAGGATAAGAGAGCACAGGGGTCTTAAAGTGCTTAACTACTGTAAAAAGGAAAAAAATATTGTAGAAAAGAAAGAAATACATAATTATGTTGCAAAATACAGTACTTACAGTATGTTGTACTTCAATAGCTTTTAGATATATCTATTTAAAACGGTGGAAGAATGCATTATTAAAAAGTTTTATGTTAGCACTTATGACATCCTATGCTAAATCAAAACCTAGCCTGGTTTGCTGCATAACATTTAGTTCTTCAGTTCCCTAAAAATCACTGTTTGATGAAGGCCATTTTTGTTGTTTTTCAAAAAAAATGATCAATTTAGTCTTAGAAATCATATACATTTACATTCAAGGGTAATCACCTCTAGAAAAAGAACAATAACACCCTAAAAGCAAGTTAATTTAATATTGAACAAAATATAAACAACCTTGGAAAAGGTGATACTATCCACGTGTAATTTTATACATATATGTATATATGAACAGATATAGATATATGTATATATAATACAGCATAAACACGTAAGAGACACAATGAAGTTCCATAGTAACAGCTTATACTTGCCTCTACTCACTGTTGTGTTGTTCTAGCTGAAATACATCAGCACATGTATTTGTGTCTTAATACTGACTATAGCACGCTCCATAGGGACGCTGCATTCACTTCAGTCATAATTAACTACTAAGAGAAGATGTTATAGGAGCTGGGCTCCTTCCCTGCCATGCCCTTCCCAAAATAAAACTGTAAGCCTGTTACTGACCTGTTAATGGTGTTTTAACTCATCCAGTTATAATCACTGTGATCTGAAAACCAGAAAACCAGTCCAAACCAAACATTCCCACCTGGGGGGAAATCTGCATTTACTGCATGCCCGTCTGCTTTGGCTATCTTTTGTGTAAGCCAAAAACCAGATCCTGTTCTTACACACAGATTTTACAACCGTGTAACTGCACCAGCTCCGACAGCTTTGGTGCACATGCCCAGCAGCCTATCTGACAACTGATGCTGTTTGATACAATACAGCCAGATTGTGTTAAATCCCGGAGTTTCAGGATCAAGCTGAACAGTACAAAAGCAAGGAAAATGCAAGGTTACAACATGTGGAGTACTAAAAGCATAAACACTGAGAGTGATTCCAGATTTTTAGAAGATGAAAAGAAAATCATGCTCTGCTTCTCTCTAGCACCAAAACAGGGGAAAAAAAAAAAAAAAAGAAAAAGGAAGTTCTTAGGTTTCCAAGAAAAACATTAAAACTTATAGGAGTCTTAGAGGCAAGCCCCAAGGGGAGAATTTCCTGGATTAAAAGAGAATCATTTTGCTATGGATTTCTATCCTATATGACCTGTTGCAAGTTAAAAGTTACTCCACACACTTATGATGCTTTTTAGCCAAGCCTGCTGCTTAGTTAAAACCTCACTAGCAAAAACACAACTGGGATTGCATATCCTTTAGGCTTAGCAGGGTTACCTAAAGCTCTACAGAAGGGGGGGGGTCTCAAATACAGCATCATAATCATGCTACACAGCAGTGCTAGAAAGGACCCAGGAATGGAGAACTGAACAGAGTATGAGCCTGGGAAATAGTCCCTCAAATTAAGCAGGAAATTCAATGAAACAATTCATATTGCCTCACATAAGAGTGTTCGCGAGGTCCCTCCTCACCAAACCTTCTGTAGACCTTAGAATTACAGCATTGAATTTTACAATTGTAACAGGATGCATATACCTGTATCATGCTGATGTGACGGTAAGAAAACAGTATTGCAAAACCAGCTCCAGAATGAACATCAGGGGAAAACGTCAATGAGAAATGGGCTGCACTTTTAGGCTTATTTTAAAATTTACAGAGTTTCAGCTCTGTGACTTAAGTTAGTTTGCATTTCAGAATTAAAGACTGTTATGCCCGTTATCACAGTAAAATATCATTTCACTTCTTCACTGAAATCAAGTATAATCAGGATAGGATCTCAAGCTGCTAGGGTAAAAAAAAATAAAATAAAAGGTATGAATTATCCTGGGGAGAGAAGAAATCATCAAAAAGAACCTGTCATCAACCAAACTGAATCCAAAATTTAAATTCTTTAGGAGGCAGTTTAAAAGTCTTTCTTCTTAAAAAAGAATTAACATCTATGTAGGTGATGTGTCTAACTTGTGACCAGCTTCTAAAGAGTAAGACACATCCCTTTCATGAAGCACAAAAGCTGTATGATAGCATTTAAAATGTAATACAAGTTGTAACCATTCAGGTAAACTCTTGCTGTGTAGTGAGTAAATCATCCAGTATTATGTAGTAAGATACCAAGGAACACACTGTAAAAATACATCAATTATGTCATAATGCTTTTAAAAAGTGAAGATCTGGTGCTGTAGAAGTATGTTATTTTCAGTTTCAGCTCCTCTCCCAAGAGAATACCCATGGTACTGCATCATACCACAGGCATTTGATTTTATTTGCATCTTAAGCTTTAAAGTTATTACATCACTGTATTTTGATCTCCTGTATGGCACCAAATTTACTTTTAAAAAAGTGTCTGTGTGTGTGTACGTGTGTGTACATGTGGCAGGCACCAGAATGCAATGTTCCACGCTATTTTCTCTAGTTTCCTATATCTTCTCGTTCAGTAAAGCAGCCAGTGGAGCAGAGTTCTGCAGAGGTCAGTTACATTGCCTTCAGGGCAGCAATACGAGAGCCCAGGTTCTCTTGCAGGTAATACAGTAGATGGAGTTCATAGTGCTCTCCCGACTCAGGTACCCTTATACTGTGTCTCTCCTGAGGGTAGATCTAAAATATAAAATAAAGTCGTAAGTATCCACAAGAGTTGTGGGCACCGACATTTAAACTGGTCCCCAGAGACACATTCAAAATATTGATGTAATCTCTCTGCATTAACTCTGCATCTGAGCTAATACACCCCATCATCCATTGCCTGAACCCAGAGACAACCCCCTGCACCCTCTAACCCAACTAATGCTGTGCTGGAGGTGACCAGCCTGGCTGAACACAGGCAGATCCTGTCCAGAGCCACATAAACCAGCATGCTCCCAGTTCTGCAGCGCCGTGTGGGATACCCGGGCTACATCTGCTCAGAACCAGCAGGGTTTAATTAAACGCATAACCCTGTTCCACACTGCACAAACACTGCGGTACTGCCTTCAAACTGCACATCTCCTCAGGAGCAGCCTTAACTGCTCTTAACTGCTCATTTGCCTAACATGTTTTCCATTCACTCATTAAATCCTCCTTTTAAAAAAAATGTTAGGGTCAAATACCACAGTTTTATGCTAGAATTCCAAGTTGCCCAGCACAGCCATGTCACAAGTTCCAATTTTGGACTCCTCAGTCAGAGACAGATGCAAATTACCTTTGCATCCTGGTTCTGGCCTTACCTGTAAGTCATACGGTTTCCCAGCTCTCACTAAAAAGCTGAGTAAAATACTAGTGTGTGCAAAGTGAACATTCTCATCCAAGAATCCATGTAGCAGCAGCAAACGATTTGGTCTGAGAAAAGCAAGAGACAAACATTTCTAGACAGCATCCCAGAACCTGCCAGTCTTTTCACAGTCCACACACATCCCTTCAAAAACAGTCAATAGAAAGAAAACATCTGCATTAAAGACAGTGATTTCACTATTATAAATCGCTCTGGATGGACGTGTCTTCCAACCCTATACCTTCCTCCTCTGTAAGTTCTTCCTGCATATGCACGTCCTGGTCAGCCGTTTTATCTGTATATCTTCTTTATTCTCAGAAGTATTTCCTAGCTTGGACAATACAACAGCTTAACACTTGCTCAGAATCAATGCTGATTTTCAGCTCTTTGGCAAGAAAGCCCATGGTCTCGGCCTGCTCTGCAGGCAGCCCCATGCTGATACAGCCATCAAGCACGCAGAAAGCATCCTGATCAACTAATTTTTGTCTAGCTTAATGTGGTTCTAAAGTGCTAATCATAATATGAAGGTATGTTTGTCATTTCTTCAGACATAAAAGACAGTCCTTAATTACACCTAGTATAAAAGGGATTACATGGAATGGCCTGTAATTATGCAAATGTTCATCCAAGTATTAAGTTTATCAGTGTTGGGTTTTGGTCTTTTTTTTAAAAAAAAATAATTATTATTTAATACTAGCATTTGTGATTCCAGGATTCAATTGCCAAGAACAGGGAGATAAAAACATGTCTGTGGGGCTTGAAAAGAACAGGGAGATAAAAACATGTCTGTGGGGCTTGAACTTTCCTGGTAGGAAAAGTAGAAGGCAAAAGACAGAACCAAACTTACTCAGAAGGAAACTTCTCAGCTTGCATGGCCACTGACCCTAGGTAATACCCCTGCTCATTGTGATCCGGGTGGCCCATGTAGCGCTCCGTGTAACCAGTGTCATAGAAAATCCACAGCGTGACAGGTGCTCCAGCAATGGCAACCTGCAAGTTCAACAGGACTCTCAGACGAGGAGGGGAATGACACCACCTGAGCTGCTGATACAGGAATGTCCTTCCCTCCCACCCACAGCTCTGTCCCAGTGCAACTACAATTGCCCAAAACACACTGATAAGTTTACAACCCACAGCCTGCAGTGGAAAAAGCAAAGCAACCCTCACTCTCCCTCCCACAGTTCAGCTACGACCTACACGTGCTGAAAACAAGGCGGCTGCTGAAAACTAGGAAGATCTTACAGACAAATCAGAAGCAACACTAAACATATAACCTGCAAGGCCTGCTGAGGGAAGGGGATTTTGTCCAAATGCAGAGTGCTCTGCTTTTGGGTTGCAAAACTTTTGTTGATATGAATGTCTAACAGAAACTGGGATCGATAGCTCCCTAGGACTCAGCAAACTACCTTGCATAGCTACCACTGGCTTGCAGAGAGGCTTCTGAAAGATGACCAATGAGGAAACAAAAACCTCACCATAAAACCCTTTGCAAGGCAGGTATTTTTAAAAGTAAAAATTTAACAAACCTTAAGGAGTTGACACAAGTAATTATTAAACCTCCCAGGAATATTCAGGTTGGACTTAGAGAAAGCAAGAGATGCCACAAAGAACAAAACACATCCCAAGAGCAATATCCAGCTCTTAGCACACCATCACCTTTGAGACTGGCCCAACAGCAGCCTGGCCATTTACCACAGTGGTCTAAAGTCACAAAATCACAAGAACCTCTTTTCAGTACCTCTCCCCATCCCCAGGCTGCCCTTCTGGCTGCTTCAGAACACACTGCTATGAAGCAACACAGGCAATTTGATCTGGGAAAGATCTGCAAAGAAACTATTCTTTCATGGCTGGAAAGGGGGAGGAGAAAAAGAAGGTGTTGTTTTTCAGCAGGATCATTTCCCTTAGTTGGTTCACAGCAAAGAACTCTGCTGACACAAAGCAGGAAATGGTTGAGACTATATAAGGTACCTTCAGCATAGGTGACCTGAGATTGGTGTAGCTATACCACAGCACAGTTAAGTTATTGCAGGCTTAACGGTCCAAAAGTTTAAAGCTCTCTCACGTGGATCCAGAGAGGGAATATCCTTCTGTGCTCAGCTGAACAGGGTTAACAGTTGCTCCTCCTCACCCCAGCTCATGAGAACAGATCCTCAGATATTCCAGTAAAACTGGCCTACCTAAACAGCCTCACACACCTCTTACATGCCAGGCTTCTTGGATGACAAGTGCGTTTTGCACAAAACCACCCTTCTTGCGTTAATGCAGGAAGCCTCATGGACAACACCACACCTTCACATCAGGTCAAGATTAGGTCTGGCTCATTTGGAGCTGGGGGAAGCAAGCACAATGACGGTGCAGTCACACCACACTCCTTGGGGTAGTTACACTCAAATAAGAACATATAGTCCTGAGGAAAAAAGTTGCAAATTTGCATGAAGAGGTAGGAGAGCACAGCACTTAATTTCACAAAGGCAATTTTCTGATTTGAGGCATCTCTGTTAGTATTAATTATTGAGGCTGTACTGCTATGACTGCCTCTGAAAAGCTGAGTCCTATAGCTGTACCAGTATAGACTCAATGCAAATGCCAGCCCAACAGCGACAACTGGCTTATAGAAGAAAAGCATATCACCATGCTTCACACAGAAACACAAGTGGAGAACCAAGGATCCTGACAGCCCAAGGTCACACAGTACCTTATAACTGCTCTTGTGATACCCATTGAGTGCTGGTACTGTGCTTGTTAGCAGGCACTAGCTTTAAAAAGTTAATAGATTCCCAGATTTGCTGTCTGTGAAATATCAAAAAATAACCAAAGCCTGGAAGCCTAATTAGAAATGCTGTGGAAGAAATGTTTGCTAGAAAAGCAACTTCTCACTGAAGTCACCCAAATAGAAGGGTCTTGAAGAAAACAGCCAGAGCACTGTGTCCTCACTTGTCCAGAGTAAGCTCAAAAGTCTTTGTGCTGTGAACACCCATGGAAGGTTATATGATTAATGGAAATATTCTGTCTGCACCATCAGAATAAGTACTCAATGTATGGACATACCCTGAAGATATCTGACCTCTGCATTAAAGCCATAAGAGAGAGGTAGCCTCCATAGGACCAGCCATGAATGCCAACGCGATCCAAATCAATGAAGTCATACTGCGATGCTAGATACTGCAGCCCTTCCACTTGGTCATCGATTTCTATCTGTCCCTGGGAGGGGAGAGAAAAAGGTAAATTTTGTTAGTTACTGACAAAAGTTACATTCTCAGGATTTCCAAAGGCAACCATCTCCAGATGTTGGCTGCTTCTGTTTGTGCAGCACCCAGCCACAGGCCAGCACTTCACAGTGCTAAGTATGTTCCTAAAACATGACTCCTTTCCCTGCATAAGACAGTAAGTTCATGCTAACCCACCTCTTAACTATCCTTTTTTCATTTGTCTCCTTGTTTGGGGAAAAGTAAGATTTTCAGTGTTTTCACTTTTTGCTGTTACAAAAGCAAGGCTGCGTTCTGGCTCTGTGCATGAAAATGCCACTCCCAACAGAGACCCTGGCGCTGGCTCTCCCTGCCTGTACACATGGCCACAACACATTCACCCTCTCCAGCTTGACACAGAAACTACCCTAAATATTAATCCACGCTGTGAATGTAACTATCCTGCTCCGCGTGAGCAGCAAAGCATATCTGGTGCGTGTCAGAGACCCCCTTAAGAACCACCTTGCATTATGCCTGCCAAGCTGGAACTGATATGCAACCTCAAACCCTGATGCCGTATCTTTCCCATACTGAGCATCCTTCCACCCTCAAATCCACACTGCACAACTCTACGTAGTTCCCACGCCACAGGGTCACACAGGCAATGCTAGGCATCTGCGCCAAATCAGCGCTTCAGCTCAGGTAACACTGGGACTCAAACCTGTCTCTGGCTGAAAACAAAGAGCCAGACACAGAGCTCCACTTACCATTTTGTATTTAAAGGCTCCTTCAAACTTCAGCCCTCGGTGGCAGGACCCCCTGTTGTCAATGACAACAACAACGTAGCCCAAAGAGGCCAAAGTATTCAGACGGAAATACTTGATGCCTTTAAACCGATTGTTCACTAGCTGTACCTGGAATAGAAGACCAGCAATGACACAACCACGCACATAATGAAATCATAGGTCGCCTCCTAATCCACTTCCAGATTTTATTTATATTTAACTTCCTTTAAACATCTTATACATTTTTATAATGTAAAGTTTTCAAGATCCCTACTCCCTGCTTGTGGTCTGCTATGAAATAAACTCTCTTACCCCTGCAATAAGCCATTCTGTGTCACAGATATGAAGAGCTGAAGTCCACTGCGGCACCATGGAACAAGAGGAGTGGCTGCTGACTGCACAACCCAACGCCAAGCCTACAGCTCCAGCTCTGCTCTCTGTTCTTTCCCAGGAGAAAATCTTCCCCTTCACCAAGTCTCACTCCAGCTGCCTTGGACCACAGCAAGGCACAGCAGAGTTGGGAGAAACAAAGCAGGGCTAAGGGGCTCACCTTCTATTTATCAGTGGAACAAGAATGACTGGGAAGCAAGCTCTCCTAAAAACACACCGGTAATGGTCAGTGCCAACACAGAGCTCCCCTCACATACACATGGGGGAAGTGGAAACAAAGAACAGGAGCCCCTATGGAGCAGGGGGAGATAGAACAGGACTATCTGCACACCCCTTTCTCCCAGTTCCAGCTCTGCTAGTTCATACCTATTCTCAGATCAGTGGCAGTGGCCTGATCCATGACCTGGAAATCACAACCACTTACAGCACCCTCAGCCAAGCAGCTACTCGCTGAACAGGCAAAATGCTACATGCTATGCTCAGCACGGAGCAGGAACCTTTCATACAGGAGAGCAGTGGAGTGATCCTGGCGAGCCCACCCCACTGCTGCACTCACCTGAGGACCTCCATAGATGAAGAGCACAGTGGGATACTTCTTTCCAGGCTGCAGATTGTGAGGTTTGTACATCATCCCATAGAGCGTAAACCCCGTGGAGCTCTCGAAGGAGAACACTTCTGGGGGAATGTAATCAGGAAGAGGGCCTGCCATGGGAGGGAACAGAGAGCCTAGTTTAAAAGGGAACGAATGAATAATGCAGCTCTGCTTCAGCCCCGACCCATCACCAATCTTGCTGCAATCCCAGTAGGGCTCTCCCACGCTTTCCAGTGGATGTAGCTGGGACCAGGCAGAGACTGAGAATGTCCCAGCCCTAGGGAAGCTTTCTCAGTCCCATCACGTCCCCATCCCTACTCTCCTGTGAACAGTAGTAACTCTTCTCCCCTGACACAGCCATTACAGGTATCCCATCCCTTCTTAACCCCACTGAGGACTCACTACATTAATACATGGAAATCACAGGATGTGGAGTATGCCTTAGGGAAGGAGAGATGAAAGGGAACAGAAACACAATGAAAAAGTAAAATCCCAAGAGCTGTCTCACAAAGACATGAGTAGGAAGCAGCACACAACTAAGAAGTGTATACCCCTCCCCAGAAGCTCAAAAGCATGCTCATTAGCAGGTATATAGCACAGAGTAAATGAACATGCTTAAACCTCTCCCCCAATGCAAAAACTGGCTGTCTACAGTTTCTACTGACTCCAGCAGCAGAAACTTGGTAATTTCCACTCTAAATTCCTTCATGGCTAGTTTATACCCATTTGTGGCTGAGCTGAAAACGTCACTCCTGTACTTCCAAGAACTCACACAAGCATGAGTTTCAGAGACAAGTCTAGTCACCCACAGCAGCAAATCTCAAACAAACATATCCTGGGACATCTTTAATTTTGTGATCCTGGTTGTCCTTTTCCAGTTCCTCATCCATGCTGTTACCTGCTGAATCTAAAATGGTAGCCCAGAATTCCTTTGTCCTGTGTGCTGCATCATCTTCAGGTCCTGTCAGCCGGTACAGCGACACACAGTGTGGGTTCTTCTGATTACTGAACTTGCTGATGAACATGTCACAATCCTTGGGGGAAAAAGAACATTATCTTGAACTCCTTGGTGCAGCGACACAAGCAAAAGTGATCATTTCATTGTGCATTTAGATCTTTCAGAAGATGTTTATGGATCAAATTAACCCTGGAAGTCTGAGCACTTCTGAGAACAGCAGATAGACTCCGAGAAGCTACAGTCCTTAGCACACTGTTATTAACACTCCAAAGCCAAAAGTACACCTGCAAAACCCACAGTGGAACAAGGACCTTGCCACACATCCTCTTCTTGGTAAAGCATTCCCAGCTGAACAGGCCACGGCTCCAGATGCCTGGAACCCCTCTGAACACTGCCACAGGCTCATCTCCTCTGGTGATTGCTCTGTAGCCCACTTCAGGTGAAAAGTGTCAGGCTCCAACAGTTTCAAAAAATTCATCCCGGCTCCTTTTGCCTGAAGTGAGCTGAAGAGCAACTGCACAGGGAGGTCAAATCTGGTTTCCAGGGCAGGTTTATGCACTCACTGTACAACATATATGAGCACATAAAACAGTGTAAAATCTGCTTTTGTTATAGTCAAATACAGCCTTGTCTGCTGACTGATGAAGGACAAGACTGGTGATAAGCCGCAGCACAGCCGGCCAGCCCTGCCTATACAGGACCTCACAAGCAGACAGGTACCTGGCTGACACAGCAGGCATGAGAGTAACCACGTTCTGTCAGCCGCTTTACTTCTCCAGGATTCTCGTAGTTTACAACGTACAAGTGATGCTCTAAAGGTGAGTCTTTTGTGCCTTGGAAGTACACCAGTTTTTTGGCTTCATCAACATAGATCTGTCAAAAACGAAACAAACAATACATCCCTCAATATCGTTTCTTTCCAAAACAATACCCAGTTTTACCACCTCCAAGTCTCCCCCCACCGCCCCACTTCCATAGAGATGAGTTACAGCCCAACAATCTGCAAAGAATAAGATAAATGATTGTTCTCACTGTCCACAACTCTGTCGGTTATGATTTGCACTTGTTGCTCAACTCTCTTACGCAGGTAGGTCCTTTACTCTTCCCACTCTCCCCTACTGTCTACTATGCTAAATAACTCTGTCCCCCATTCTTTGTCACCTCCCCACTCTTCTCTTTCCTAAATCACATATGATAAAAACCACCCATGGAAATCAAGGCAGCAGCTGACTGTAAACCACTGCTATGTTAAATACTCCTCAGTAATCCCCTCTTTTTGAGCAGAGCGCAGAACAGATTCGGCAGGTCAACCTACACACCTCATTCCCTAAGCCCATTTCCAGTTACCGTTCAGGAAGGATTCAAAGATGTGTATGAAGTTCAGACCAGTCAAACAGTTCTCCTAGAACTGCTGTTTGTTTCAAATGATCAAAGAATTCATCCAGCTCAGAGCCAGAAGAGCAGCAGTTTAAGAAGCATTCCTTCCCTCCTTGTGCAAGCTACATGGAACAGAAACACTGTGTGTTCTGGCTAAAAAGAGACAGGGCTAATGGATTTATGCTAATCCCTCCAACCAGTTTGTCTTCATTCCAGGACAGCAGTTGGACACCACCATAACATCTTGCTGCTCATGAAACACGGAATTTCCTCATTGCTGCCTTGCAGTATCTTTGCTCCCTTCTCTTTAAGGCTTGAACTTAAGGGGGAAAATTCCTTGTTGACAAGGATCCAATGCAGGAACATGCAAGAAAAGAATGCCAACTAATGCTGCTTGTGTTGCTTTCCCACACTGCCAAAACAACCACCTTTGGTGCAGAATACCATACCCGAGGTAGAGAAGGATGAAAGCACACTGTAGACCAAAAAAAACCCCCACATATGACACATATGCTCAAACTCAATACCAGGGAGCAGCAAGGTCCACTCTTAGGGAGCAGAGCCTCACCAATGCGACATGTACTGATTTGTGAGGCCCCAGAGCTCATCTCCCTGCAGCGTGTGCTGCTTTCAGGGTATCCCTGCAGCAAGAGCAGAGACTTACATTGGATCCATGTCTGCCAAGCACTTCCCATTCCCCACTGGTAATCGCTGTCTCCTCTTTGATGAGGCACTTGAAGTCACCTGCGAACAGCCAACATACAGAGATTTTACATTTTTACATTTTATAAAACACGTGGTCACAATAATACTTCTTCCTTCCAAGCTTTTTTACTAGAATAAATTCAAGAGCAAGCTGCAGGAGACCTCTGCCAGCTCCCCAGACAAATGTTAGGGCTAGTACTATTTAATGTTCTGTGAAATATATGTTAAAGGATTCACAGGATTCAACCCAAGGCCTGGACAGCTTGCTTACTTCTTTTCTTTTTCTTTCTTTTTTTTTTTTAAACTATTTTGTCAGTTGCACAGAAACAGAGATTTCATACGGAAAAATGGGTGTGCAAAGGGAATCTTGGGTGTCAAAAAATGGGGAATTTTGCAACAGAACAACTCTGTTTTTTCATTTCCCTTAGAATGAGGAAGATATGGGGAGAAAAAGAAGTCAAATGCATTCAGAGAAATCTAATCAACGCAGGATATAATGCTATCTGGGAAAAAACCCACACAACAATAGCTGCACGGAACTAGGACCTCTAGTAAAATTAGGTGTATTTTTTGTGCATGCAGAGCTCAGTAAGTGCCTTCAACACACACCAAGTAAATTAAGTATCACAGCATGAAACTGTAAATTGAAGAATACATGCTGTGGAAAAAACTCTGGGAGCTTTGCACACAGCTATATCACGCATCTGAGCAAGACCAACCCTTGACTGCAGCTCAGAAGCACATGGTCCTTGCATATTTTTTGCTTGAAATGACTCTTCCTGCATTCCCATTCGCAACAGCTGCTGGTAATTTTCTCCTACTAACATCTCTGTCTATATAGCAATACCATGATTGTTTTTAAGACCAGAGAGAAATTCTTCGGATAGTTGTCATATCATAGGTTTTGCTGCCAAGCACACATACTCATTTTAAAGGGAGTAACATGTGGGTCCACTCAGACCAGGAGGCACTCCATGGACTTTCTCACAGCATGTTCAAACCATGCTCTCTGTCAGCGCCTCTGCTACCAATCTGTTTGTAAAGGCTGACTGGGACTATGTTGGGTTTACTTGCAAAATCAAGTCCTGAACTAACACGCACCTATTAGATACACCGGACCCTGCACACCAGAGGTAGTAACACCTTGTTACTGCTATAATGATTAACCTCTGGCAAAGCCAGCGCACAAACAGTCCCAAAATTGACAGGGAAAAGCCAACTAAGTGCATTTCATGGCATCACAGGGACCTTGTTTCCCCCATCTGATTTTTTAAACTTTTTAAAACTTCCCTCTGGTCTGTGAAGAAGAATTGGGGTTAAAACTAAGGCATGCTGAATACAGAACAAACCCTGTATAATTTCAAGAGGAACGGCTATACAGTGAAGTGCTTTCCTGGACAACAGCGGGAGTTTCCAATAAGACAGTAATTCCTGCCACCTGCAAGAACATTTATTTCCTCCAGTTGACAGCAAATGCCCAATTAAAGCAAAAGAATAATTTCACTTACTTGGAGCAGGGAGGCCTCCACACGACCGTTTATACTTGCTCTCCTTCAAAACTGAGATGACTTTGTATAGGTGCCGGAAACCCGTTTTACACTCAGAGGCAAAAATGAACTCTATCTCATCTTCATGGGTTTGAGGGAAAACATAAAAGATATCATGGATCTGTGGAGACAGGGCAGTGGATTGTTATCAGAAGTACCTTGGCACTGAAATCACACATAGTAAGTTCCTCTTACGGCTCAACACTGACAACACAGTTCATGCTAGCAGGGTGCAGCACTGTCCTGTACTGGGAAAGCCAGTTATGCTGCCGAGCCAGGGGGTGTCTGCAGACAGCAGCCACATACGCTGCACAGCTCCTGGTGTTTTGCTAGCCTAACTCTTAGCTTCTGGCCACCAAACTAATTAAGTTTGGGTTTCTGCACCTGCCTTTCTAGATTAGATACAGAGGTGGGTCCAGCTCTGCAGACAGCATAGGAGAGCCACCCAGAGAAGCCAGAGTTCAGTGGCCTCCTCTGTCCAATGCTGTCTGGAAGCCCACAAGTGAAGGGTGACATCATCTTCCCACTCATGAAGATGCCAACTCTTGCTTCAAGGGACAATCTTTTTAGCGACTCGGGAGCATTTATCTGTGCAGTATGAGCTGCCAGTCAAAAACTACTCCAGCTAGTAAAAATAATGGAGAAAGGAAAACTCACTGCATCATCCTGAAACCATGCCCACTACTGCTAAGGAGAAAACATGGTATCAGAGGAAGCGCTTCCTGTGTAGGGACCATTCACTGGAAGGCTTTGTGTAAACGCTGTCTGCTGAAAGATCCAACTACTGGTCAGTGATTGATGTTCCCAGGCCTTTCTGCTTGCTGGCACACCTCCAATGGGGCATCATTTTAGAGACATCGATCTTTATCCACAGAAGTGTGAACAGCAGTCATTTTTACAGCATTAGCTTAGCACACCGATGTCTGGCCTCACAGCACAGGCCCTACGGCACATCTCCAAGAACATTACACACAAACCTATTTCACCAGACCACAGGTCGTTAAGGAGGGTTTTTAGTGACTGTTAGCAGACTCTCAGGACTTGTTCACCCAATATCATCTAGATACATCTTTGATAGCTGAAGAATACTTCATCTGCTGGCACTGCCGCTGGTGAACAAATGGCACCAAGAAGGTGGAGGGCGTTGGTGGGTAACGCTGCAGGCAGGGGGTGCCCTGGAACACCAGAGCCCTGGGCCCTGCTCTGAGCTCTGTCTGACCGTGGCACAGCCTCAAGCAAAGCAGCTCTGCTTTCACATCCCAAATCTCTCTGTTCTGTTCTCTACATACCTGGTTTTTTTACAGCAGGAAGCATAGAATATGAACAGAACTTGCACAATGGGATCATTCTCCTAGGTGGCACAGTAACACCAATGTTGCTCAAGTGCTACAAATAGGGTCTTGAACAAAAAACTGCCAGAGAAAGCTGAAATTCAAATTCTTACATTTATCCAGATGTCCGTTGTTTCTTCATAAATAATGAAAGGTGTAATCGAATCTGGTACAGCATCGATAAGTTTCTGTCTTTCCATTGCATCATCTTCTGTGGGGATGAATAATGCAGGAGGGATCAAGACTATCTGAAGTCGAGTTTGGGAGCGATCCAGTAAGATGGACCAGATGCTGTTGAGGAGACGGATATTAGAGGAAATAGCACACAACCATGAGTATTAGACAGGTCTGAAAATCTCAACTCATTAACACTAGGCATTTTGAGGGACTCAAGAATGTTCAATTTCAGTTTAAGCACAAAGCCATGTGTAAAATTTCACCCACATAAACAAATATCTTCCATAACACAAGAACCTATTTCACTTCAATATTGCATAAGCACTGCAGGTTCAAAAGTTTAATTAATTCTATTCTCCCAGATTTGAATTGTGCTTTAAGGGAGAAAGAGAAGAGAAAAATCAGAGGGAATAATGAAGCAGAAAAATTTCAATTGAAATATCAGGAAACTTGTGAAAACACTAATGTCTTAAATCTGTCCCTGGCAGAGAGTAATACTGGCACCTAAATGGACTGGCAGCAGACCTGCCATACTGCTGATGGCTTTGCACATAGCTCTAACAGTAATCCCACAAAAAGCAAGATAATGTAGCAAATGCGTCCCTGCATTTCTTCCACATTTTGGGGGAAAAAAATAAATTAAAAAGGTGAAAGCCATCTTTAGATTCAAGAACTGAAGAAGGAAAACTCTGGAGAATCATAGCATTGTTTAGGTTGGAAAAGACCTTTAAGATCATAGAGTCCAACCATTAACCCAGCACTGCCAAGCCCATCACTAAACAATGTCCCTAAGTGCCACATCTACACATCTTTTAAATACCTCCAGGGATGGCGACTCAACCACTTCCCTAGGCAGCCTGTTCCAGTGCTTGACAACCTTTTCAGTAAGAAACCCTTTCAGAGAAGCTTCTGGTGAGTTAGAAACACTGTACTACATCATCTACAGGGTTAAAAATGACATGCAAATGTAAGTAGCACTTACAGCAGGTTTTCTGATCAGTAAGTCTGGTCAGCAAGGATGGTCCAGTGGTTAGGGTGCTAGCCTAGGGCCTGGGGGACCTGGGCTCATTTCTCTCCTCAGCCACAGACTTCCTGTGTGACCATGGCAAGTCACTTAGCCTCTCTGGGCTTCAGTTCCCCATCTGTAAAATGGGGATAATAGCACTGCACTCTCTCTCACAGGGATGCTGAGAGGACACATACATCAAAGGCTGTGAGTGCCCAATACCAAAGCAGCAGGGCCAGGTACCAGAGAAAGAGACAAGGAGGATGTTCTTTTGGTTTTTTGGAAAAATCATCCCTTTTGCACAAACAAGTTTGCAGCAATGTAAAAATGAAAGCAGGCTTAAGCTTGAAGAAGACAGAGACCACTACATTCTGCTTCTAACTGTATTGCCCCAAACCCTCTAAGCAGAGACAGGATTAACATACGCACTATTTTCCTTCTGGCGTCCACCCAGCTCTAGCAATGTACTCTACTCCTTCAAAGAGGATCTCGAACGGCTGAACTAGCTCTTTATCCACAACATCTGCAATCTGTTGACAAAGCAGCAATTCAGTGACACTGAGATGAACCCCCACAACCAGTTTTCATGCACGATGAGAGTCTGGACACAGAAGACTTCTTCTGTGTAGCTCATGCAATTTAGATTGTTCAGCCTTTGCAACACAGGGGATTCAACCCTGTCTGTAGCCAGACACCAGCATAGTAGGAGAGCTGCAGCACACTACCAGCACAGCCAGGGCTGGGACTTGAGAAACCTGGATGCTGCCCACAAATCCATCGTTTGTCTCGGACAAGTCACTTGAACATTCAGTTTTCCCATGTAAAGGGGAGGTGATTTGTACCGAGCTATTTTGTAAGGTGTTTTCATCGGTAGGTGTTGAACATCCTGCATGGCATCCAGTTATCAATGTGGTTCTAATTCATGATATGCAGTTCTGCAGTCTGTCCCTGCTGGCACCGGGAACAAGTCACAGTGGTACCCAAAGGGTACTGATGGCTTTCCCTGCCTTTGCTGGCTGATGTCAGCATCACTATCCCAGCAGGTGACTGTTGATGGCTGAAGTAGCTCAAGAGTAGAGAGAATCCAAAATAATATATGGCTGTTACTGTATCTGTTTGGTAAGATTAATTTCCCAACTGTCCAAAGATCTTGGACTGGACTATGGAAATTTCTGCACCAGTTAAAAAATCCTGGGGCAAAAGCAAAGCTCATCCCTTTCTATATGTTCACACTTTTGTAAAGTGATATGTTGTCTTTGCAATCAAATTTTCCCAGTATCTGCAGCCAATCAAGAGATCTGTCACATAAGAAGGTCTAACCATCCACACCTAAAATATTCTGCTCTGCAGCTGAGCTCATAAACCAGTGGTAGGGAAGGAAAGCATAGCCTTGAGAAATACTGCTGCACACACAGACACCAAGCATCTGCGTGGGAATGAGCCAAGTTCACTGCCTCCAGAGAAGCCATTAAGTTATCACAACCAAGAAAATTTATTTGTAATGAACTGGAAAATGAATTTTACCAAATAAGAATCACAGGAATTGTATTTATTTGGAAAACAAGAAGAACATAGAACTTACTCTGCCTTCCGCATTGATTGTCACTTCAGATATCTTGAAAGTGACCTTTGGATTTGCTGTACCTATAAAAACAGATGTTAGCAGTCAGGCACCAATTGTTTGCTTCCAAGAGGGCAGACTTGAACTGTGGATTATTGTGGTGTTATGAACTGTGGTTCTAGAACTGGAAAAGGCAAACAGCAGAATGCTCTTTGATCAAATAGCCTACTTGCACATGTTAGGGACAGCACAGAACCAGACAGGGAAAAATGAAACTGCAAATATGAGGCAGATTCCGATCTGATCAAGAGCCATGCTACTGTCACAGTCAGTCGTCTCTCCCACAATCAAAGAATGCATGTATTACTTGGAAGTAAATGCTCAGGAGTGATCAGAATAGCGAAGTAAACGTTGGTTTACTGTTTGGCTGTTATTCTCAAGGTGGTACATAGAAAAGTGGTCTAGTGCTAAAAAGCATCTGTGAAAATGAAACACTTAAAAACCTATTACCATGACTAGTGCAGTTAAGATAACAAAGCTACATATTTGTGTTGAACACTGAAAATCTAAAGTGAAGTCTTTACACAAAGTCTGCACGAAGCAGCAACTCAGCCTGCTGTACAGCACCTGCAGTGCTAAATGCTGGGGTGTGCTCCACAGCAAGAAAAGAGGGGCTAAAGAATAAAGCCACTGCCAGCTGATCCACAAGAAGCCACCTGTGGCAAATTCCATGTACTCTGAATATTCTCAATGCTCCTGTGAAGTACTCCCACTTCATTAACCTGGTTTACACCAAAAAACTGCGGCACTGAAGTGAAACAACTTGCCTTGTGCCACAGTGCCAGCCTGTTTAAGTACCTATCTTCTCCCTGGGAAGAATTTTCTCCACTACCTCAAGCTTTGCCCTCATAACCCACAGAAAAGGGCTATTGCCCCTGCAGCTCAGAAACTGAGGCCCAGAGATTAAAACCTAGATTTCAAAAGTTTTTTTAAAAGGAATTTGGACTTTGGTTGGCTCATTTTCCTGAACTGCTGAAACTTAGCATTGAGCAGAGCTATGACAAAATACTTTCAAAAATCTGGGTGTATACATGTGCCAAAAAAACATCAGGAGTCATCTCTCGCTTCCCAGGCTAATACTGAGCATTTCTTCCTCCTTGAAACAAGAAATAATCATAAGCAGAAAACTTTTCCCAGTGGATCAGGGAATCTGCAAGATCTGAATGAATTCTACAGCTTCGGAAGGTCAGCCAAAGAGAAGATATTTCTCCACAAAAGGAAGATTACAGGTACGAGGAAAGAGAATGTTATCTGTGAGCAACACACCCTGCTGTAAAAGCAGGGAAGTCTCAGAAGAACGAGGGCTGAACTGTTCAAACTTGGCCCATACACCTGACAGTAAATCAACCCTCAACAGCTCTACTGAAGTCCCACCTCCCTGCTTCCAAGACCACTCCACTTAATATGCTACAAGCCTGCCCTCACCCTTTACTGCTGAAGCCTCCAGATCATTTACTGTTTGAAAATATGACAACAGGCTGTAAGCATGCCGAGTTTGTTGTTCAAAGTCCAGGAGCAATCACAGAGACCAGAGTCCTTCAGAACTTGAACTGTCAGGGCACTGCCAGCAGCTATACAGAAACCCTCCCCCCAGAAAAATCAAAAAGCCATAATACTGCAGCTATTCCCTCAGAGACACAGGGCTGTAATGAGAATCAACTCCTCAACAACTCAGATCTGCCCGGATCTGAGACAGCAGCTCCAAAACAGTGACAATCAGATAGGGTTTCCACCAACTCCTGAGACACCAGACTCAGAGCTCTTAGAAATCATATGGTTGGAATATCAGCATGGTCACCAGTGACTAATCTAACCTCCACAGCAGCAGTTTCCCCAAACACATTTCCACCACCTGGACACCAATTCAAAGATGACTCAACACCTCTCCAACAACCCCCTGCTCCAGGCTAGAAGAGTCACTGCTGTCAGGCACATGGAATAAAATACATGTCTCCCAGAAACAGAGATGTAAGGGTCTCACCAGTTTTGGGGTACCGGAAGGAATCTGTTCTTCTTGTCTCCAGCATAGGCGATGTGACATGAATAATTTCCACCTCTGACTCATCATTTTCTTCATAAAGAATTCGAAGAACTTTACCTCCATCCAGTGCTGTAAATGAATTAACATTTCCTGGTCAGAACAGCTCTTAATATCAGTTATTGCAGTCATCAATAGTCTCACAGGAGCACAAGCTGGCTGGAAGGATGAATAAAAATCCAACAAAGTCTGTGATTCATGTTTCATTAAGCAAAACACTCTGAGAATCTCACAACTCCTACCATCGCTGTGAAAAGGAAAGCCTCTTCCTCCAATAACGTGCTCACGAGGCCACTGTAACATGCCCACTGCTGCAGATAGTTCAAAAGGAGCTATGAGTATAAGGCTCTTATCTTGCATAAAGACAAGTAACAGAGAAAAGTAACTCTGCACTGGACAGCACAGCAGGGGTGCCACCACATGCCTGTCAGGCATGCTGGATTCACCACACTTACTTGGCTGTGCCTTTGGGCTCCACCAGTAGCCAGTGTATCTGTCAAACTCCTCCTGCAGCACAAAAGTAGCCACGCCAGCAGATTTTGGATCCTCTTCAACATTGGCCAGTTCTAAAATAAGACACAAAAGAATTAGTTCATTGGGTACTGCAGAACCAAACTAGTTCTGCATTATCCCAAACATGGCCCAAGTTCATCCCCAGGGAACAATTACATGATAATAAATCTGACTTCTCATCAGATTTGTTTTCTGCTTCCACCCTGCTCTGTTCATTTATTTAGAGAGGATCTAATCCTCTCTGACATGGCAGCTTCTTTTAGGAAAAGAAAGCCATACTCCCTTCTTACTCCTACCCAAATAGTCTCTCTATTTTCTATGTACTAGTCAAAAAAAAGAAAATGTTCTCTCTGAGCTCACTGAATTGGAAACACAATTTTTAAGGAAAACAAAGAAAAAAAAACCCCAAACCAAACCTTTCTGAACAACTGAAACTACCAACATTCAGAAAAATGAAAGCATCAGTATTTCATTCACTGTACCAACCAAAAGTAACAGACTTACATAACATCTCAACATGCTGACATATCCATAGGCCTTCAATATTTTTCCTGTTACCCTGGAGGTAACTTAGCAGCGCTTCATAAATAATTATCATCTGAGAAGGAGTCATTGCTACCGTTTATTTTTAATGTACTTACATAATGTTTTAATATTTAACATTTAAATGAGCTAAAGCATTATTATAAAGTGTCAGAAATTTTAATTTAACTAAAATTTAAATGATACCGTTTAAATACAAAGTTATGATTTAAATACAGAACGCAATCCACTTCTGAAAAGCCTTTTATCCACAATTTTCAATTTTCCTTCCTCCGTGACACATGTCTAAAACAGAGCTGGAGAGAGTAAGAAGCAAGGACCCAAGTTACCGAGTATGAGGGGCCAGCAGAAGCCACAATGCTATTCAGAAACTGTCTATACTGTTTCTAAAAGGCCCTGCAGCCTGATTTCACTGACAGAAACTTTCCTCCAGTTCTATTCCACCCACAGCTCCTCCACACAAAAAAGGCTGTTCCAGTAAAAAGGAATGTTCTGTGTTTCAGGCGAAGAGCCCTTCCATATGCATTCAACAAATAACTCATTCTGCCACATTCCACAGTGCAGGGAGAAGAATCATCCCACAAGATCTGCACTAGAGGAAACATGTAGAACGTGACACACAAGGTGGTCACTCGCCCAGATTTCAGAAGAACCCCTAGTTCCATTGCTTAATTTTATCTAGCAAGAACAAGCGCAAAGGAGATGCAGATATTTTGATTCAGGATGCATTACCATTGTGCACAAATGTTAGCCTCCTTTCTTCTCTGGTTTCTATATTAGATATCCAGATGTCATTGCTATGGATAAATGCAATCCAATTTGGATCAGCTGGACAAAGCTTGGGATCCATCCGGATATTTGGACAACTGGTCTCTACCAGAATAGGTCTTAAAGGCTGTTGCTGTTTGAAAGAAAAAAAGAAAAAAAGCATAGTAGGCAATGATAACACACAGACACTTACATAAACTAACCTGGATTATCAGAAGGTCTCTAAAACCACAGTAATGTGGACACTGACTTCAAATGCACAGGTTTACAGAGGAATTTTAAACACAGAAAAAAACTATGCAGTTATTTTATAGGGAAACTTGTGCTTCTACCATGATTACACAGATCCCACCAGGGCCTCTTTCACCAGTGCTGAGGATTAGCCACAAATCAGAAGACAGCTTGCCTAGAGAAGCCTGGCACACTCTTAAAAACAGCACCCTAAAAAGGGGGTTGGCAGAACATACAATCTTGTCCTCCAAAAGCATCTCAGGGTACAGTAAATTCCCCCTGACAGCAGGGTTAGACAGACATCAAGCATCTGTTACGATAATAAGAAATTATTTCAGCTTTGAAGTCAAATTTCAGCACCAGCAGAGTAAAGGCTGCTTGTTTTGCAAGTTAAACAGCCAATCTTGTAACATATACAGCACTGACTGCTGAACGGTGACCTCTAAACCACAGCTTGGGAACAAAAGTTGCCTCTGATGTCACTTCTGACTACATGAAAGAGCATATAGCCTTTGTGTTGCTTTTTATTGCCATTGCTAAAGAAAAAGAAAAGAGATCAGGCGTTCTGTCCTGCTGTCACTGTTACCACCATGTCTGGTAATTCCCCACCCGAGTCTCTACAACCATGCAAATGCAGCTCTGCGGAGGACTCCTCCACATTTCAAGGGTTCTCAAGGCTACCTGCCATGTTAGTGCAACAATAACTAATGATCACGTCCTTTTGCTTTCACTCCAAGCCAAAGGAGCTTCTAGCCAGAGCAAAGAAGTACTGCAGTGAGACAGGAGATGAGTAAACTCACAGTGAATCCATGAGGGCCTCCGTCTTTTACATGATAAATTCCACTCCCCGCCTGAAACAGAAAGGTGCCACTTTCTCGGTGGTAATCGTAAGAGGCAATCCCAATGGTGCCAATTCGCTTCCTCTCCCGTAGCAACTCCTCTTCACGAGAGTACATCCCATAGTCCAGGATGGCCTGAATACAGGCAGAGAAGCACAATCAACACCTCTGCTCTGCACGTCCTACTATGCTGTCAGAGCGTCTCTACATGACAAGCTTTCAGCAGCAGATGGCTGTGCTGACATCTTCCTCCTCCAGACTCGTGCTGGCAGCTACAAGCTCGCTCCTGCTTGTGCCTCTGCCATCAGCACTTGTAGGTGCAGGCCATGATCAGACCCCACACAGCTGTAAACCAGATAGCCGCTCTTCCCATAGCAAGGCCAGCACCATTTCCAATATTCACTGGTCTAAGAAAGATCAGACCGAAGGTCTGTTATTTCTAGAATGAGCAGGAGAGTTTTTGCAAACTTTCGCAAAGATACGCAGTGACTGGTCAGGTGGGAGGAGAACACAGCATGAATCCTGTGTCTGGCTGACAGCCTCAGGAAATAACACAGGGCAAAATACACCTAATTCCACACGGGGTTTGTCCCACCTCCTCCAGCCTGTCACAGTGTCTGGGATGGGACTGATGCAGGCTTGCTATGTGCAGAGGTGAAAAGGGATACACACCCCAGTGAGTGGGAAAAGAATCCCTTGCTCTAGCATGAGTCGTGAAGCCACTGACTGATCCTCTGGGGGACTCAGCACTTCCCCCTGCAAGACAGTGATTATCAGAGACTACAGGCTCCTTCAACAATCCCCAGCATCTCACAGCAGAGAAACCGCTGCATATTAGCACTTGCAATCTCTGCCAGCAAAGGAAGAATCATCCAGCGCACAGCTGTTATGGCGTACAAGGGCTGTAACTCCAATCACTGGTGAGAATGCTGTGCTTGTTTTAGAGATGGCTGCAGTTAGCCAAGTACAAGGAGAATCTTAAAATATTTGAGACAATAAACTCCAAAATTTAATAACGGCTTATAGGTGCAACCCCCAAGTCCGTGTACATGCCACGCTTCCAAGAAGCAAGAAGGAAATCAGGACCCACCGGAAAAAGATCCAAAAGAGGTTTCCAGGAAAGCAACAGGACAGCAGCTTTGTTTATGGTTTTGGGAATTTCAGAGTAGAAGAGCGTATTCTCCCTGTTCTCGCCAGACATTGCTATTGTGAAAGCGTGGAGAGAAAAAAAAAAAAAAAAGTATGTTAGCTTTCTGTTATTAATCCAAATACTCTCAAAGGATGCCCAGGAACAGTTTTCACGGGCCCTTCCTACCAGACAAAGTACTTATGGTCTCTGCGCTGCAGCCCTGCTTTGGGAATTCCCTGCTTCACAGAAACGCAGGTCACAGAGAAGGCAGAGAACAAGGAACTACACCCAGGCTTACTGCATGATGCCTGAAGCATATGTGTGTCTTCTTGAAGGCTGGGGGCCCTTTTATTTTATAAGCTTTTAAAATCAAGGAGGGCCTTTCTGCTAATTCCCCTGGCTAGAATACACCGTGATGCAGCTTGTGTTTGAAAGATAATGCATCTTTAGGAAGGTTTGAAAGTTCCTTTCCTGCTCCTCTCCCTCAGTGCTATTTAGATTTCTGAAAGCTCCTGCCAAGGCACATGGGGATTGGCCCAAAGGGAGCCAGATGTGCCCCGGGGAAGGCCAAGTCTGATCTGTAGCTCAGGAAGTGGCCTGTAGGAAGGCAGAGCTCAGCCTTAACCCACCCTCAATGTGTTTGAACTCAGCATCATCCAAGGGTTATGACCCCCATCCTTTGAAAAGGGGAAAAAGGAGACAGATCAGCAGCTTTCTGTGTCACTGCACAGCACATACAAAGACTCTGTGAATCACAAATCAGAGCTTAAGCGCACGCAAAGGGGCTAGAACATGGTTCTTGCTCCTCAGCCCTTGCTCTAGCCATTGCTTCTCCCTCAACTCAGTTTTTCATGGACTTATGTTCAGCTAGTGTAGCTTTGGACAAAAGCATTCCTCTGCCGTAAGGCCTGCTCCAAAAAGCCACTCAGAAGGTTGCTCACTGTATAATTTACAGTGCCAAATCACTGCAAGCACAGCTGCAATTTAGAAATGCAGACATATCAAGGGAACACTAATTGGTGAAACAATGCAGAAGTGACAATAATAAGGCCAAGAACAATAAATTACATTAAGTTTTCCATTATCAAGACCAAAAATGTTGAGGAAAATAGTTACTCTTGCCCTGCCCTACACTGCTATTTATTCCCCACAAGATCCCTGGAAAACCTACTCCATCAGTAGCTGAGACACAAAGGAATTCCAAAATTACACTTATAATCTGCTTTGGAAGGGAACTTTGAAGGACAACAAGGTTCTACTCACCAATCCTAATTAAGAGAAAGGAAATCAAACCTACACAGTTTTTGGAGAGGGGATCTCATACTTGGGAGTGAGAGAAAACAGACCGAACAGACGTAACCTGTCCTCCCAGCTAGCGAACATGCCCCAAAGGACACTTCACTGTCCTCTTCCAGCTCTAACAGGCCTAATGAGTTACCTCCAACTACACCATTTCTGTGAGAGATTAAATTGCAAGTTCTAATGAGACATTACCATCACAAACACGACATTTGACCAGCCAATCTGCCCTGAAATCCATTTTAACCACCAGAAACATCCAGCTCTCAAGAACAGTCAAACCCAAACAGCCTCTGCAGTGACTGTTTAATCAAGAGGCAGGCTGTCGCAGCAAGCTTACCCAGATAGTAGATCCTATCGGAATGAGGTCCTTCAGGATCATTTTTCTTCACAAATGTGAAGTCATGAGGGGCTTTTGCCATCATGTATCCATGATACTTTCGCGTATCTGTGAGCAGTTTTCGAAGCTGGCTCCATGAATGTCTCTCTACATAGAAAGGTTCCAGTTTTGGCTGCTCCTCTCTCTGGACCTGCTCCTCACAGCCCGCAGTTTCAAAGATTTCAAGGCCCGGCTGTTCAGTTTCCATGGCTGCTGCCATGTTGCATGTTT
Organism: Falco naumanni; assembly: GCF_017639655.2. NCBI lineage: Eukaryota > Metazoa > Chordata > Aves > Falconiformes > Falconidae > Falco > Falco naumanni. The sequence goes on along the minus strand of NC_054060.1, from coordinate 6,088,054 downwards.
CTGGAAGAACAGAATAGCAGAGGTTCAGCATTGCCTTTCAGCAGCCCAGCAAACATTCACTTCAGACTCCCAAAACACACCACAGCAAAAGCGCTATAAGAAAATCACCATTTCATGGCGGGGGTGGGGAACCCACAGCAGAATGAAGAGGACTAGGAAAAAGATTTCTGCTGTGGAACACAGGCTGCTGTCACTCATCCTTTCAGAATGGGAATAAAAACTTCATAGAGCCACACAGATTTATTGCTATTTGCATTTCCCACGCCCCCATATACCAACTACTTAGTTCACGAAGTGGATAAATTCCTCCCATTAAGCTCCTATCTGCTCCTTCCTCCGTGTGAACTGTACAAATGTCATCTTGCTACACCGATACCACAACAGGGGATGATTAGGACTGTAGCACGACCTGGAACAACCAGCTGCTTAGGAGAAACAACATTAGTAGTTGATTTGGAACCACCGAGCCATACACACATCATGAGCCCAGGCAACTGCATGCCCACATTCCCATTATTCTCCTATAATTTCTTGGGTTTGTTTGCATCTCCTTTCAAACAAAGCTTGGAAGGGTCTAGCAACGATCATCATTATTATATCAGGGATTTATATCACAGGGATATAATTACAAATACTGTACGGATAAGACTCTTCCAGAAGCATGAGGCGATACCAGAAGAAAGGGGACACAGTGAAAAAAGCATTTTCCAAATAGGTTTATCTGCAGGATAAGTCTTATCCTTCTGAACAGGTTGTTAATTTAGCAGATATCTCTTCCTGCAGTCAGCTGTATAGTCTACAAAGTATATCTGAGCTAGAATTAACAGCCCAGATGTCTGGCAAGAGGAAACCAAACCAAGCCCTTCTACTGTAAATCCCAGATCTGAGGACAGGTTCAAAAGCATCCAAACTATAAAATCCCACCGCAGAGATCATTACCGGGGAGACCAAGGCATAAGGATTGTCAAGTCTCAAAAGGAGGGTTCTTTCTATATATAGAATGGAAATACTTCACATTTGTTCTGCACACTGCTAGGGTTGAGCCTGGTGGCTTGAGCCTGACAGAAACACTTATGCAGACTAAGTAAAGCATTCCCGTTGAGCAAACAGGTACTAAAGGACCACCAGATCTTGAGGCACGGGCTCAGGCAGCTGTGCCGCCTGAGACAAAGCTCCCTGACAGACTAGCTCTCCTGCAGCTGACAGATCTCATCACAGAAAAACAGACGACCTACACCTCTGGACCAAACCCAGTTCAACACAAACTGCTAAAAGCAAAGCAGAGCATGTCTGGATTAAGTGTTTGGTTCCATCTTTGACAATACAAACACAGGCTTTCTTTTGTCCAAGCTATTTACAACACAAAAATACAGCAGAAATTAAACGTCCCTGTAAAACTAGAAGGAGAGTCCAAACACATATACAAAACAGTGCTCTGTTCAGACAGCATTAGAAACTGAGAATGAGACTTCAAATCCCCATCGCAAAACTCTTATTTAATTTGCAGGATTCCAACAAAGAAAAATCTCCTTTCCCCACCTATACCCAGATACTGGTATGTCTTAACATGACCTACCTCTCAAACCTCCCTCCCAATAAAAGATAAAATCCGAGAGGCGTAGACTTTAACGAGCAAACGAGAGAACATCCTGATGTTAACCCAGGGTAACGCAAGGACCTGCCCCTCAGGAGATCACTGCGGGATCTCAACTGCAGGCACCTTCTGCTAGGTGAAGCATTTCATTTCCACCTTCCCGCAGCCAACAATGAGAGCCCGCCCCATCCCTCGCTCAGGGTGCGAAGCACTACAACGTAGGACACCTCGCACACCCGCAGGGCACGCCAGAGGTGCAGGTCGGGCCTGAGCGGGGTGAACGGCCACGGGCCTGCCCTTGCCGCCGAGGTCTGATCCCGGGAGGGGCCCTCCACCGCCTGGAGCAGCGGGCAGGCCTGGCCGGGGGCGGAAAGCCAGGCCGCCCCCGGGCAACCCCCACGCCCACCCTCACCTCACCCCACGAGGTCCCAGCAGCTCCCTCCAGGACGGAGGCGGCGGCCCCGCTCCCGTAAGACCCACCTCCACCGGGAACCCCGGGCCCCAGGAGGGTCCTCACCCACCCCGGTACTCACGGCGCTCCGCAGCGGCGATGCTGCCGAGCCCAGCCGAGCCGCTTCCGCTTCCGCCAGGAGGGGCCGCCGGGCCGCGCTGGGCGAGGGCGCCCCCTGCATGCGGGGAGGAAGCGGCGGCGCCGCACGTGCCTCAGCCGCGCCGCGCCGGGCGAGGGCGCCGCCTGCCGGCCGGGGGGACCGGGCTGCGGGGAGCCAAGGGGAGGGACGTGCAACGCTCCAGCCGTGCACGGGGACCCGGGGCAAACATTTTACCCCTTGCACGGGGACCCGGGGCACACACACACGCACACACATTACCCTATGCACGGGGGTCAGGTCAGGGAAACCCCCATGCACGGGAACCGTTCAATTTCAAAGGTCGGCCCTTTGCCCCGCAAAATAAGCTAGCACTTCCACACCAACATGCTTCCCACACACAAAAAAATTTCCCAGCTACTAGCGACACGTGTTCAGCCCAGGGCACCCACAGGCTCCAGTGCAGTAAGCCCCCAGCCAAATGTTTCTTCTATACATTTGAATTTCCCTTTGCAAAGCGAAGTCATTTTTGTAAAGCAAAGGCTTTTTTGATCCACTATAAACCAGAAAAAATAATCTTGCTGCAGGTGCCCCCTCCTAAAGACATGCGCAGGTAGAATCTCCAGGCCATAGAGACCCGGCGGCTGTTTTTCCTGCACCAGCTCTTCAGCACAGCCTCCCACGTGCTGCCTGGGGGCTTGTTGCTCCCTAAAGGGTACGTGGGGCTTGTGTTCCAAAATAAAGAAGCCCGGCAGGCAACAACTGCCACAGCACACCTGACCTTACCCAGTGGCTTTGCAGTCCCAGGGGCTGGCAGAGGCTGAAAATCCTCCATTCAGAGGCAAGCTGAGGCATGGCGTGGGTCTCTTACTGGTGCAGAGATATGCACAGAAAAACCCTCTGTGGGAGCACAAGGAAGCGCCTAGAAGCTGTGAGGGAGAGGTCTTGCCAGGATGGGTTGGAGGGCAGGATGAATGTCACCAGCACCATGTGGGAGGCCACAGGCGAGGTGCCCTTGTGTGAGCTGCTAGGGGAGCCTTTTTGAAAGTATCACCAGAACCAACCCTATCCTTCTTTAGCCTCATTGGCACAAGGTCCTCGGGCTTGTAATAATTACAATGGAAGAGTTAAAAAGGTTGTGGCATGTGGTCACGGGGCAGGCTACAGAAAGCACGGTGTTTTCTAAATTTTTAACAGCCTTCCTTGGCTGTGGTTAAGATGAGCAGCTCGCACGCCCTTGCAGGAGGCAGCTGCTTGGTGAAGGCCTGTGGCAGACGGAGGAGGACGGGGCCCAACGCCATGGCCACCTCCCTGCGGGTTAGGTTCCCTCAGCCTGACATCCCCTGCAGTAGAAAGCTGCCAGAGGGGGCTGAAAGCCAGCGGTGCCCCACAGGCCTCGCAGCTGTGTTAGGGCACCTGAGGTGCTCCCTCAGCGAGGTCACCACCACGGCGGCAACACAGGCGGCACCTCCGCGGCCGCCCGGCGCAGGGCCGGGAAGGGAACACACGGTCCTCCCCAGGGGCCGGAGGGATCACGCAGTGCCCCCGGGGCCGGAGGGGACGCCCGTAGCCACGGGCCGGGTGGCGGAGGGGGCGGGCTGGTACCTCAGCCGCGGTACTTCAGCCGCGGTGCGCAGGCGCAGCGGGCGCGGCCCGCCCCGGCGCGGGCGTGGGGGGGAGGGGGAGGGGCGGGGGCGCGGTGCGCAGGCGCAGTGGGATCCCTCCGCCGCCGCCGCCGCCGCCGCCTCGGTGGAGCGGCGCGCCGCGCGCCATGGCGGGCCCCAGCCTGCGGCCGCACGTGCACTGGGCGCAGCGGCACCGCGAGCTCTACCTGCGCGTGGAGCTGAGTGACGTGCAGGTACCGGGGGGGGGGGAGCGTCGGGTCACCCACCCGCGGGGTCACCCACCCGCGGGGTCACCCACCCGCCGGCACGGGCAGTGCGTCCGCGCAGCCCCGCTGCACGCCGGGGTGGGCGCGGGGTCTTGGCGGTGTGGGGGGGGCGGTGCTCGCCCGGGGGTCCCCGCGTGTCCCCGGTGCGCCTGCTCCCGGCTAACGCTGCGCTCCTCCTGCAGAACCCGGACATCGCCATCACCGACAACGTGCTGCACTTCAAAGGTAGGGGCGGGGGGGTCCTGCAGCCTGGCCCGCCCGGTGCGCGGGGGCCGCGGGCACGGGGAGCCCTGTCCCCACCGCTGCCCTTGGTGGCCGGGCATGTGCGGAGCCGTGGTGACACGCACCTGCCTGCAGACCGTTGAGTCCCAGCGCTGACACGTTCTATCTTATCTAATAAGAAAAACCCCACCCCACCCACCCCCATATTTAAATAGCCCTGAAATTTCCGTATGTCTTGGCTGGCCGGTGTCGGCTGAACCCCGGCGATAACTGGCAGCAATTTTTCCTTTCACAAAGACCTTGTTTGCAACTGTTATCAAACCTCAGCATCGGGAACTAGCGCTGGATTTGAAAGGTAAAGCAGGTCTCTCCCGAAAGGATGGGTTTGTCCCGGCCGGGCAGCTGCGGCACCGCGGGGCTTGTGCAGCGTGGCCGGCCCCGGCTGCGCCGAGGATACGCTGCGGCTGGGCTGTTACCGGGGGTTTCTCCTTGGGTTGGTGGTTTTCGTGTAAGATGCGCTGTCTAGGGAATGCTGCCTCCCCGGTGAGCCACAGCCAGGGCCATTTGATAGGGATGCGCGCATCGTGTTGGCTGCAGGATCGGTTTACAGGGTGGGGATGAAGCTCGGCGCGGCTGGTTTTCGGAGCCCTGCCGAGGACGAGACCTGGTGTGTGTGGGAAACGGGAAAACGAAGGCACCCCCTGCCCTTGGGAGGGGACTCCCCGCATCGTGCTCCTACAGACCCACCAGACACGGCCTCCCTGGTGCTCGCCCGTGGCTGCGGAGCTGGATCCCCCAAAGGCGGGGGGGTTTGATGGGATTCCAAGCTGTCAGAAGCCTGTTTGGGAGTCTGTCACGCTGCCTTCCTGCAGCCAGGACCCTTCCCCAGCGCCGCGCAGGGCTGTGGCAACTTTAGCTGCCGAATCCAGCAACTGCAGCTCCAAGCCACGCTTTGGGTTGTGTCTTCCCCGTTACCGTGTGGTTCCCCCTGGCCTCCCGGCAGGGCAGGGGGAAGCACTGCAGATAACCGCCCAGTATTGCTGTGGGTGAAGCGTCCTTTGCAGGTGGGGCATGTGGAGCTGGCTGGGGTCCTCACACTGACTGTTAATTTTGTCTTTTAGCTCAGGGGCATGGTGCCAAAGGGGACAACATCTACGAATTTCAGATCGAGTTCCTAGAACCGGTTGAGCCTAAAGTAGGTACTTTTACTTTTTCTAACTTTTGCAAAGAAAAAGTAATTTCTGAAAAACTTGAAAATGGCTGCGAATAAAGTTCGTGATACGCTGTTTGGATTTTCTTGGTGAGTCTGTAACCGCTGCAGACTAAAAGCTGTCTGTGGCAGTCCCACGTCCTGGTGCTCAGCCTCAATGCGCGTCACTTCGCCGGAGCTAGCGCTTGCATGGGGCGGCTTTAACAGAAACAGGGCTTACATGTATCGGCTGGTAAACGGTAGTTGTAAATCTTTTAAAGGATTTAAAAAGTAGCAAAATAACGGGAGAATCTGGCAATGGGTTTTCTTATGCAGCCATGACTGAAAAGCAGGGGAACGCTGTACTGCAGAGCGTCGGTGTCATGGTTTGTGGCTTTTGCAGCCTGACAAAAGGAAACCATGAGAATTCTGCTTCTGGCTTGTGCAGATTTCGTAGGTTGCCAGTACAGATACATTGTAGCTCCTGTTGCAAAAATATTTTCTTAATTCCTGTTGTAGTCTGACAGGAGAGAGCTTTCCTGGGAGACCAGCCCCTACACGTTACTTGCTGGTGGCTGTAAAGTCTTGTCTTTGCCTCTCAAAGGTGTTAGGGGCAAAGCTCCAGGCTCTGCTCCCACTGCAGGATTTGTGCTGCTGATTCCTGGCTGATTGCTGCGGTTAGCTGCAGTCAGCCCGGGAGCCGCCGTTCACCTCTGGTGCTTCGGCAAGGGAGGAGACGGCCGGAGGGGGGATTTCTGGGGTCTGTCAGCAGGCAGGCGTCTTGTGTGGCTCCTGCCAGGTATGGAATGGCAGACAGTGAACGTCTCTTGGTTCCAGGATCCGGGCACCAGTTTGTAAAGCAGCAGCTGCCTAGTCCACGGTGTGGGGAGAGGTGCCCAGCACTGCCTGTGGCTGTCCCCTGTGCTGGCAGACTTGGGCTGTGCTGGCAGCCAGGCCTGGAAGGCAAGCCCTTGCCTCTGCCGAGCAGCCTCCTTCCAAAAGTCCGGTCACTCTGAGTCACTGTGGAGGGGCTGGAGGGCAACGGACTCTGAAACCTGTGGAGATGGTTGAGACCAGGAGGTATTGCAGCCCAGGGTTTTCTCCTTCAGCTTTGCTGTGCACCATGAGTGCCTCTTGCTAGTGTCACGCTACCAGTGAGAGATGGAGCCTCTGACAGACAAGGACCAGGCGTTAGTAGCTGTAAATTACGGCTACAGCCTTCAGATGTCCTAGGAGCATCCAGATGGCCTTGACAGAGCAGTGCTGGTGTAACGTGCTCAGTTAAGAATGCAGCTCATGCCTCTTCTGCATCATTTTCAGCTGGTGTGAGAGGCAGTCCCACGTGGAGCACCCTGGCGAAGGCTTGAGGTGTGGAGGGATGCAATGGTGGCAGTGAGGGTGGGCACCCAAGGTGACAACGCTGTGGGCTGTAAGGCTGGAGAGGTTTGCTATTATGCAAAGTGTGGCCATGGTGGAGAGGCCTTGTGCGGTAGCAATGACCACACTGCCAAGGCTGATAATTCTGCCTCTTGCTGCAGCAGATGTCACATGGGGTCCCCTGTTTTGGACACCTGTGATTGATGGTAGTGCTGTTCTTAACACTGGCTAGAGGAGGTGGGTGGCTCACAGTGCTAAATGCAAGGTCTAAAGCCAAGATCGTGGGTTCTGCCTAGGAAGGCTAGCGCTAGGGTCTGTGCTAGCTCTTTGTGGTGGGATTCAGGGGTGCTGTGCATTACGAGCAGGCTTTCAAGCTGCTTATCAAGTCCTGCAGTTGCTGTCTTCAACTGGGCTGCCCTTTGCTTCCATGCCGTGGGTGGCAGAGGCACACTTAGCGTGCTGCAGCAGTCCGTGTCATCCCTGCCTCCTTGACCAGGGGAGCTGGGGTATCAACTCAGCCTCAGAGACCGTTTCTTAGGACTTCTGCTGATGTGTGCTCCCGTGTCTGCCCTCAGCCTGTATGCAGGGTGACTCAAAGGCAACTGAACATCACTGTGCAGAAAAAGGAGAGTAACTGGTGGGAGAGACTCACCAAGCAAGAGAAGCGCCCGCTCTTCCTAGCTCCTGACTTCGACCGCTGGTTAGACGAATCGGATGCTGAAATGGAACTGAGGGAGAAGGTCAGTCCTGTGGGCACGTGTGGCTTGTGCTGCCAGCTGCAAGCAAGGATAGCTCTTCTCCTGCGTTTGAACTTGTGTTCTTTATTTACCTGAAGTTGCCTGGCATGCTGATTGTTACTGCTGTTTCATACAGATCCCACGCTGAATCGGTTAAACAGTTCACATTGTAAGCAGGAATTCAGGAGCAGGCATGCTTCTGGCTAGAAGGAGCAGCGGCGTGGATCTGAACGGGTGGCTGTGCGCCAGCGCAGTGCTGGCCAGGGTCTGCTGCCCTGCCCTGTGCCTTAGCAGCCCTGGGTCCCAGTCTGTACGAGGATCGATGTGCCATGTGGATCCCAGAGTTGCTGGTCCCAGACGTTGCTTGTCTTGGAAAGCGGGGATTTCTAAGGCTTTCCTGAGCCACTGGGCCGGCCCCGACGGTGCATTCCCAGCATCCTGGTAAGCTCAAGCAGCTTACTGCAGCAGGGAGGTGCAAGACCGTCTCGGAAAAGGCTCGAACAGACCACATTTCTGTAAATCAGTTTTACAACGAATGCTGCCCTGTTCCCCTCCACAGCCACTGAGCTTAGCGCGGAGCGGAAAGGGCCGCTGCAATGCCAGGAGCCAGAAGGCAGTGCTGAAGGGCAGGCAGAGAGCCTGGGCTGGATGTTCTCAGTTCCCTTCAGGTCACTGGTGGGTCATGAAATGTTTTAAGGAACAGCTCTAAGAAACGGTAATAACTGAGAATTAACACAGAAACCAGCAGGCTTTCTCAGCAAAAGCATCTAATTACTAGAACAAAATACATAGCAAAGGCGGGATAACTAGTTAACGCTCTCTAGCTTTTACTGTACCATAATTTCTGGATGATGAATGTGCTGTTTTATGCAGGGGAAAATTCAAACCCTCTAGCAACTGGCTGCTTAGCAGAGTTTTAAACCCACTAGCTTTGCGGTAGTATAGTTAACAAATCACTTGCTAATTACAGTAACAGTCTTTAAAACCTTATCCTTCATCTTAAGGAAGAAGAAAAGATTAACAAAATGAAAATAGAATCAAGAGTCCCAAAAGACCGTAAGTAACTCTACCTTTTTAGTGTGTAAGGTGGGGTGTAGAAAGCTGTGTTGCTCCTATGCACAAACCCCAAATCTTACAGAGAAATTTTGACTGGCTTGGTGCATCTCGGAGGGGGTTCTTTGTACTGTGAGCTATTTAGAAATTTAATAAAAACGTACTGCAGTTTCCAAGGAATTTAAAAAGTCTGACTAGCAAGAACTGAGTTTCAGCAGATGGCGGTAAAAGCAGGCAGAACCCACGGTGCACACAGCAACCCTTTTATCACAATCAATAGCTTCCTTTTTTCTTGTAAGCTTTATTCTCATAGGAAGCCTGGTTTGCAGCTGTGCTCTTTGCGTAAGTGTTACCATTGTACTCTGCTCACCTGATGTGCTTATTATTGATTTTAGCTTTCAAACACCTGAAGAAGGGATACTTAGTCATGTATAATCTTGTACAGTTTTTGGGATTCTCTTGGATTTTTGTGAACATGACTGTACGACTGTTCATCTTGGGGAAAGGCAAGTAATATGAGCTATTTTATTTACGTTGGGGGCTTTGTTTCAGTTTTTTAGTGGTGGTGTTAATGCTTTCTGAATTATGAACGCTAAAGCAAGACATATTTAGGAAACAAAACTAAATGCATGACAGAAGCCTCTCAAAAGCTATCACGGTGTCAAGGATAGCAAAATACCGTCCTCTGGTAAATTACAACTGCATATTCTGATGAATGATACTTGTGCTCTGCCAAGATTACTTTTAAAGGAATCAGCTGCAGCAAAATGTGTCTCTCACTGCAATGTTAGTATTTTTGAAAATGAGCTGGCCAGAATACTTCAGTTTTGAAGCAAGAACGACCCATTCTATTGAGGTAGAGCGCTGTTGCTTTTTCTATAAAGTAATTACTGAAGTAGCTCTTGATCTTTCTGTGTGAAACAGAGTTCTTGAGCAGTCTTTTTGGCCTAACTGCTATGACTTTTAAGGTAAGACCTATAAAGAAGTTACATAATTATGCATAATGGTTTTTTTTCAAATACAACTAGAATCCTGTAATCAAAAGATATGCTGCTGTGCCAGCTACCTGAACATGGAAATTAATTTCTTCTCTAAAGTGGTTTTCTGTGTCTTACAGATTCCTTCTATGATACATTTCACACTATTGCTGACATGATGTATTTCTGTCAGACCCTGGCATTCATGGAGATCATGAATTCACTAATAGGACTAGTGAGATCACCGCTGATACCTGCTGTAGTGCAGGTAATATTTTAGTAAGATTCTTCTTCTTGCTCTTTCCAGGTTTAAATTGTGGGGTTTTTTTTACACAAATGTTGAGACTCTCCTAAAATAAGTGGTAGAACCTCACTGGCACGGGACTAGAGAATATATTATTCAGGAGGCTGGAATCCATGCTTCCCAGCCTTAGCTGTGGCAGGCTGTCTTCTTCCATCACCTAGGTAAAATAGGAACAGGGCAGCAGAAGCAAGACGTGGCTGACAAAATGTACATGATTTTGATTTGGTACCAGTGCCCTTTTTATTCTGGTTGTGGTTGTTGTGCGCGAAAATGAGGATAGATGATTTAAGACTAGGTCCCTTGGATTGCATCTAAATACAGAGCAAAATGCATACTCCTAAGAAGCAGGTCACAGCTCAGCTGCAGAGTTAGTGATGTGCTCAGCATATGTTTCAGGGGTGAATAGATTTCCTGTGTGGTTTTGACAGCAAAAGCTTATTTTTTCTTTTGGTGAAGAGTGTGACTGTTCCTTAATTTGTTCTTCTTAAACAGGTATTTGGAAGAAACTTTCTTTTGTTTGTTGTCCTTGGAAGCTTAGAGGAAATGCAAAGCAAACCTGTGGTGTTCTTCATATTTTATTTCTGGAGTATCATTGAGCTGTTCAGGTTTGTGGGATTTTTCTTCTAGCAGGTGTGTACAGAACAACGTGGTTGTTCCCAGGAACTCTTTAAAGAAGATTTTGATCTTTGTACCTTTTGGAAGAGTGGCACTAATGCATTGGTCCACGAGGGTAAAATCTCCTTTGGTCATGGACTATCACAGCCTTCTAGATTGCTGCCAAAAGCTGAGACAAGGCTGGAGTCTGAAAATAATACTGCCCTGAACCTTTTTTCCTTGAGGGTTTTTTGCTTTGAATTTCCACTGCTAAGTGAGCTGCTCTGTTTCTTTTTCAAAAGAAATATTTTGAAAGGTTTACTAGGCAAGCCAGGCAGTTAATCCATCCATCTGGTCAGAATAATAGCATTAGTTCTGTAAACTGCCAAATAAGGATGTGTCCATCATGATCCATAGGAACAGTTTTTTGAATATTCTTGTGTCATTTGGGAATTACATTGACGATACCGCACATATATATATATATATATGTAAGACTAATTCTAGTAGTAAGTTCCGTTTTAAACAGTGTCTGTTTCTTCTCACACTGAATTGCCTTTAGGTATCCATATTACATGCTTTCATGCATCAGTATTGAATGGAAACCACTAACCTGGCTCCGTTACACTGCCTGGATCCCTCTCTACCCCTTAGGAGCCTTGGCAGAAGGTATGTCCAAAAAAGACAGTTTAATAAATAATGAATTCAAGGCTGGGCAAATAACTCAAAATTTTTTTTTTTTTTTGGCTGCTGGACTTAAAAATAGTAATTTAGAACAACAGATAAATAGATACTTGCTTTGAGCTGAACAAGATGTAAGCATTTTAATCTGTCCTACTGAATCAAATACTTTTTTTGATTGGACGAGGAAAGAAGTCTTCCTTTTGGGCACTGAGGAGGGAAGTAAAGGCAATAAAAGGTTACACGAACAAACTGGACAAGAGCATGCCGCAGTCCATGCAAGCGGCACAGGATGACAATGATCATTTCCCTCTGCTGATCCAAAGCAGCGTTGTTCGCCTCTGTCTGCTGGCCCTGACTCGGCCAGCCAAGCTTGGGTTCACACCAGCTCACAGATCTTGACATTATGTTGTAAATCATTGCACAGGACAGGCAGGGGCCAATTCTTTTTCTGCAAGAAGCATAGCCTGAGAGGCGTAGTGCTTGACAAACAGGGTTCTGCTCTCCCGCCTGGAGAGTGACTGCTCTGTGGAAGAAGCAGGCACGTGGCCTTCTTGCTGTACCCCTCTAGCGCAGGGGCTTTACACTCTACTCTTCTGTCTTAACAGGTCTGGATTACGTTTAATTTTTATTTATTTAAGAAGCATATCACCACTCAGTTTCTAGCTGTAAGAAATGTGTTGTAATTGTACCTGTCAGAACCTGTTTCTGTGAGCTGGGAGTAGGCTTGGGCATTGCTCAGCTTGAAGCACAGGAAAGACTATGCCTGTTTCATTGCCGTGGGTGTTTCTGCGTGGTAAATACTGGTGGCATGAGCCCTGCAGGCTACAGTTGTGTGTGAGAACTGTCACCAGGCAACTTCACTGTGCTGAGACCTTCATAGTTGAATTGCTATACTGCCTCTGCTAGCTGCTTTCCATCATACTGCATGTTTAAAAAGAAAACAGCTTTAAAATTGGTGTAATTAATGAGAGCTAGCAAATAAGAAGGGAATATCCTGGAACAGTTGTGGGCTATATATTTTACATGTGTTTGATAATGTTGGTGGCCTTCTGCTTTCAGCCGTCTGTATCGTTCAGTCCATTCCAATCTTCAGTGAAACAGGGAAATTTAGTCTGGGATTGCCAAATCCGCTGAACGTCACAATCCAGTTTTCAGTTTTTCTTCAAATATACCTTATAGCCTTGTTTTTAGGTAAGATATTTAATTGTATTTCTCACTACTGAAATAAAAAGGCCATTTTCCTCTGAATTAAGTATATTTTCCAAAGAAAATTAATTTCCTGCATCTTGGGGATCATGGCAACACAAACTGGTTAATGTTAAGCATTGTCCTTGTTGCTTGTTTATGTAAATTTGTCAGCGATGAGGGGAACACACCTACAATTAGCACTGGTTAGCCCCCCAAAAAGGAGATCTCGGTAACAAGTTAGTGGTATCATCTACTGATCACTTGGGTTAAAAGAATAGTTTTTACATGTATGTATTTATTAGCTTAGTATACTTAATTTTACCGTTTATATGGTATTTGAGCTTCAGAATGATTTAGTGGAAATCTAAACGTAATTTCAAATTAAAGCAGTGTTTACCTAAACTGCATTATAATCACTAATGCAACGTGAAAGTCAAGTTTTTCCAGAAAACAATATAGAAGGCTCTTTAAATAGTAGTATATTTAAAGAAGGATGGTGCTTGATACAGATCTGTTTTCTGGTGTTACATTTTTAAACCTTACGTTAATTTTGTATTATGCATACCCAGTATGTCTGTGTATCCACAACCCAGTAGACTCTAACCTGGAATTTTAAACTGTCACTGGGTTTCTCCCTTTCAGACTGCTCAAAGCACACCTTCAATTGAGTTTCATTCTGAAATTGTGTTTTACTTTGTAACAGCCTTTGCAGCAACTCCTGCCTCACCCAGCAAGGAAGTACTTGGATTAACTTTCCGTACTATACATACACTTAAAACCTCGGGTTTTTGTGTGGTGATTCGTTTGTTGGTTTTTTTAAATTTGGTACAGCCATCTAGCATTAAAATGATGTAATGATGTCCCACCTAAACGCTTCATTCCTTTTCAGGGCTATTTGTGAACTTCCGTCATCTCTACAAGCAAAGGAAACACCACCTCGGACCAAAGAAGAGAAAGATGAAGTAAAAGAGGACTGCAATGCTTTCTTATCTAACTTATCTCAATTACAAGATAAGCCTCTAATTCTTACGGTTTTACCCACTGTAATGTAAAGAATTTTGTAAAATTACATGATCACGCTAGATTACATGATTTCATAGTGAATCAGGTACCATTCCCACATACTGTATTTTGTTCCCTTTCAATCACTTATGCATGGCATTGATCATTGTACAACAGTAACATTTAAACTCGTATCCTGTCAACTACCATATTAGAAAGAAATCCTATTATCTGCATATAATATGCTTATAAACAGTGGAGCAGCACTAAATGGAAATAGTGTTTATCTTTTAATTGGATATTTGCTCTTTCAATATTGCATGCAGATAGGGCTTCTGATGTCAGGATGTACTATAAGCTGGCCCATGCTGTTCCTGGGGTGCAGCCTGGTGGCAGGAGGCGCACAGTCTGAGACCACTGTGAACTGTGTGCAGGTGTTTACTAACCGTTTGGGTAAACTTGCTCTGCATATACTCCCCTCCCCCCCCCCCCCTTTTTCTTCTGCAGCCTTCTGATGCTGCAGAATTAAAACTGGAAGTAGCTAATGCTGATTTAAGTGCTACAACCTTAGTCTGTTTCTGGTTTAGCCTTAACAGAATAGGAGCACTGTGCAGACCCTAGCAACATGTGTATTCCTGTAGCAACACATCCTATCCAGTCACTAGGGAAAGGAAGCTGCTACTCTGTGACCTGGTCAGAAATGCTCTCCTGCTTGGTAATGCAAGCACTGAAACATAACAAAATAAGGAAGCATAGGTACCAGCTTTCTCCTAGCATGGACCCAAACAGAACTCCATCCCACCCGTGCAAAGGGAAAACGTGGAACTGTCACGGGAGACCAGGCTCCTCTGATCATTCCTGGCAGGGCTGTAGCTCCTGTATTTATAGCCTTCAGAAAGGCAGTAAAGATTGCTTTTCTACTTAAGCTTAGGGATGCAGTGGAGAAGTGGGCGTATATGCTTTGTTGGCTGGCCCCTGGTGGGATGGCGTAGTGGATCAAGTAATTAACTGTGTATTATTTAGATAGCATGCATGAAATCTTACGGAGATCCCACACAGGGTTTGAAGGAACACTTTCCTCTGTGCTTACGTCAAGCAACAGCACCAACAAAAGAAGAGAAACTTCCCCCACATTGCAGGTCATCTATCTACTCTCGCAGCTGGAAACCTTTGTTTCAGTTGACTTGTATTTCAGCATGCCCTTCTGCAATCCAGTTTATAAAACGCACAACAAGTTTGCTCTAAACCATGCTGTGGTTATGAACAGGTTGCTTCACAACTGCACTGCCCCCAGGGCAACGCAAAGCAACGCCAGCAATCCAGAACAGGTGCTGAAGTTGAGATTAGCTTGGTGCCATGTTACTATTTGTCTTTTTCTACTGTAAAACAATATAAATCTTCCAGAAAATTATTTTCTATATTAAAGGTAACAAACAATGGACCCAGTGAATGTTACTGTCAAGGAAAGGAAATAATGTTATAAGGGGATTTTAACAAAGAACTGGTACAGGCTCCATGCTGCATTTCACAAACCACGTTCTGTTGACAGGAGGCATGATACAATTTCTCTTTAGGGTTACTTGAGACTCCCACTTAAAGGAGAGTGCAGCTTGCTTTACTCAGGAGAGTTAAGCATTATTTACACACTTAAATTTCACTTAGCACACACTGTACCTAGGTTTGAAGGATGTCAAAGGATTGAATTAGCTGAGTTAATGGAACAGCAAGGATCACTTTTATACTTTTAATTTCTCCACTGGGCATTTAAACTTCTTTTATGAAATCCGTATGTATTCATACACTGTATTTCTCAGTGACATTGTGGTACCTAGTGCAAGCTGTCATGGATCTTACACTACTGAATTTTAGTCCTTCAAAAAGAATGTGTTTCTATTAATAAAGATTTACAACCAAATTTTGCTTTAGTTCAGGTGTTCTTTCCCTGAATGTAAGAAATTGCATAATTTATTTAACTCTTGTGATAAACAGCTGGGAGCCAAGCCTTTACCAGGTCAATGTTTTAGGCCACACAGCCTAGTTGCTATGAAAATGGAAGAAATCCAACTTAAATTTTCATGAAGAATTACTCTTTATTAATATTACACAAATAAAATCCTGTGTCACGAGATTAAGTTACTTTCACAAGCATAAGCACTGTGATGCAAGTGATACTCAACGGCAGTACAGACTGGCTTTCACATCAGATGTGACGCTAGTGAATATACCCTGAAATCAGTTGTGTATCTTATCTTGCACAGTGATTCCCAGACATGTTTTCTTTGGACTAATCGAGTCGATGTATAAAGTATAGTAGCTGCCTTTTAACATACTTTTACCAGTGAGTTCAGTTATGTAGTAACTGCATTTTGGGAAGGCCAAAAGCCACCAGCAGTCTGCTGTCTATGATGGCATTTCTTTCTTTCCTCAATATGTAGCGAGTAACTTCCACCCATCATCCAACACAGTAATTGACTTCGGGACACCTTCCACAGTTTCCAGGTCTGACTAAAGCCACCACAAACTAGCTTTGTTTATTTACTGAGCACTAATGCTGGTAGGGGACCCCGTTTTGAAAGGAAGTTCTTCAAAGAGCAATTAAACAGGCCCTACAAATTAAACAGGACAAGAAAATGTGAACCACTCGAGCCTTAATCTATAGAAGTTCCCAAAATGGAGACTTCACATTCTTTCAGTGCTGCTACTGGAAAAGTCTGTCTGCAGTGGAGCAATGTTATGATCGTAGGCAGCATATTCCGATGCTCCAGTACTTGCCACTTTAAGCTGCTGAGCAGCATGTGTGAGCTGAAACGCTGCATCAGGATGAGCTGTGTCGGGAAGCAGGGTGCACTCCCGCTCCAGCATGTCTGCCACACCTTTCAAGAGGTCCAAAAAACCAAAGGCCAGGGCTGCCTTTCGTAAACGATTAAGTTCCTGCAAAGAAGGAAAGCTCCTTTTAAAGCCACTGTAAGCCTGTATGTAAAAAGTGAATTTCTTTCTTATTTTTTTCAAGGTAAGCTTGTTTGCTGAGAGGAAAATAACCTGAGTGATGGGTACAGCTGCTGGAAACTGCCCAGCTGCTCATGACATAAAAAATGCTTCAAGGCTGAAGATGATAGTGGCGCAACTAAACAGTTGGTTCTCCCTTGATCACTTCCTATAAATCTCCACTTCTTCCTTTTCGCTTTTGTGCATTCAGCTATTGTATCTGCCTCTTTTGTCCGTGTCCCAGCTGGAGGTGGCTTCCAACTTAGGCTTCACTGACTGCTGCCTTTAACCACAGTGACCAGCAAAATGTGTATGTATTGATTTTTCTTCACTATAAACTGACAAGTGTTTATGTGCTTTTAGGCAGGGTATTCATTCTTGAAGTCTCCGGGGGCTACAATAACAAACTGCTTCGGCACTAAGCTTATAAGAGGAACAACAATTACCTCCAGCTACAGTCTAGATTATGGATTATTATGACGTGACCAAATGTGCCTAGAATTCTGTCTTTCTCTGCTTCAGTTGTAACAAAAAAATGTAGGAGACATTTTCAGACTCAGAATGACATACCTCTGTGTTCCTATTCCTCTCTGATCCCTCGGTTTATTTCTGCCTAGACAACAGCGTAAAAATCTACAAGAAGTTCACCATGGAAGTAGCAGGGATCATGAGGGGCACCTGCAAATGTGACCCATCTATGCCACTCTGCCAGAGAATGTGGTGGCAGGGAAACCAGACCCCTTGTCTCACCCTAACTAGTCTGTAAAATAAACCCAGGATGTCTCCTTCTTTGCAGAACCATGTATGTTTTCGCAGAGCCCTACAAGCCTGCACAGAACATACCACAGACACAGCCAGGATGTGTTCCCCTGTCAAATGTACCACTATCACTGTGGATGAAACCTGGGCCAGCCTGAAATGTTACTCACTTTATAGAAGGTTTGTGTTTTCTCAGGGAGCTTCCTTGCATTTCTCAAGATCTTCTGGACATCTGTCTGCAGAAAAGAAAAATAACTAAATAAAAATCTTGGCAGCTGCTGGGGAAGCTGCAGAAAAAACCCTGAACCATTAACTGATAAATTATCCTGACCACTGACAAGACTGCAGCTCACAAAGGCTGAAACACAAATGGTAATTGTACTAAATCAAATAAACTAAGCCAGATGCTACACTGGAGACACAGCTTTCATTAAACAAGCTATGCTTTCTGATTGCATTTTAATCACAACATTTTAAAGAGGCAGTGTTTATAAAAATGAAAGAAAAGCAATAAAGCAATTACATTAAATGGACAACACGCACACAGACTGATCCAAGTAAAGCATCAAGTCCAAAACCTGTATCATTACCTGGAGGCCACTTGGTTTAATCCATACGGTAACATTCTGTGCATAACTGCGCTTGTTCTTGGGTTGCAAGGGGAAAGGGCTCTTATTGTCATCCTCTCCGTAAGGATTTTCTTTTGCATCTGGGAGAAAAAAGAAAATAAACGAACTTAACAACTAAGATTTGGCAAGGTTATTCGTGCAACACTGAATGTGTAAGCGTTATTCAAATAGTGTGACCAGTACCTGAAATGGGTCCAAGCTGTGCCATCTTCCCTAGCCATGGAAGAGGCTCAGGACCAGGTTCAAAGAGCGACATCATAAGGTTTGATTTCTTCTTGCTATCTGCTTGTGAATAGAGCATTCCATACCACTCTGGCCTGTTGAAAAGAACAAATCCCAAAGGCTGAAAACCTTCCACCCCTCTTTGCCTAGTCTTTGTCTCCCTCCCACTGTGGGGAGGCTCACTATTTGCAATTTATACTGGCAGAAACATATCCACAAATAAAAACCCACAGCTTTGTCTGGCAGTGCAGAGTTCTGTACAGCATACGGATATAAATAAGCAAAATTTATAAATGAGTTAACCAAGATTTCTCAGGCAGACATCCAGCTCCATACCCCAACTGGACGACAGCCACCATTCCCTCCACTTTCAGGCTGCCATGTAACAAAACACAGAAGTTGGGGATTTTTCCAGCAATCTGATTAGCTGAATTCTCATCTTCGGTGTCATCTGTGATCCCAGGCCCCACCTCATCACCTTCTGAGGAAGAATAAAAGGAAACAAAAGAGGCAACGTAAGAATAAATTCAAAACCATTAGTTACATTTCCAAGACACCGCCTTGTATTTTCTGTCATGCAAAAGTCAATTAATACTTTTGTAGAACAGCTGCTAAATGAAGTGTTTGGGCAAAGTGGCACTATAATGTTATATAAATATTCCATTGCATCCTACTCACAAAACCGAGTTACCAGAAAACTGTGAATAAAACCTCAGCTTTGAAGAAACTAGAAGCAAAACAAAATGGCAGTAAGAGTCTGGCAACAGATCTATGTCTGCTTCTGAAGCAAAAGCATCCGAATTTCAAGTTCTCTCCTGTGCAATTTGTGGTCATTAAGGGAAACTTACTACATTTTAGCAGCTGGAATACAGCTGTGATTTAACTGTTAATATCTTCCAAGGTGAAAGGCCTAGCAGGATAGGAGTGTTAATACAGAGATGAAAGCGTATCAGGAGCTTTCATTCCTCTTTACCAAGAGAAATCTCACATTCTCTTTACTCCACTCCAAGGCCACAACAAAAGGAAAAGGCCAGTCCTTCTCATCACAGGCTAGTGCTCTCAAGCAGCTGCAAAGTCAGTAATATGCTTAACCATCCTCAAAGCCTACACCAGTCATTTGTATAGATACATATATAGTTGGCCCCAATGAGCAGCAATTAATGCACAAGTACAACTGAGCAATCTAGTTGTGATTAAGATCAGATTTTTCACAACAACAAATCATTCCAAGAACCAATTAGATGCAGGCATTAAACATTCATCTAGCACCACATATTTCATTGCCCATTACTATTTTTAGCTTTCGGTTTAGCATGTTCTATTAATGATGATGCTATAAGGACACCGTTCCTTCTAATGACTTTCTAAAGAACACAGTATTCAAAAAAAGAAAAAGCTGGTGTTCAAGATTTTAATTTTAATGTAACCACACAAACACCTCTTTAGAGACAACTGGCATCTTGATGAAGCATAAAATCTGTGGTTCTAGTCTAAGCCATCTCAGACATAACAAGGGAAGCTTAAAACAGTTTTTGCTAAAAGAAACAAGACTTGCTCACCTCTGTTAAGTGCAATTGGCAGTACTAAGTGTCTGGACAAGACAGGAGGGCTAGAAATATCAGCTATATCTACAAAGCCAACAATTTCTAGATCTGTGGAGAGACAACAGGTTTAAGTCAGATTTGGAAATTGCTTAAACGTATTCTGAGTCCATTTAGCATTACCACCTCTTACACCACCAAGTTTTCTGAAGCAGTGACTAGAGGTAGCACAACAGAGCCCCAACATTGATTGGGGTGTCTAGGACATAGTAAGATACAAACATTTATAAATAATACCACGACACTTTAAGACGAGAACATAACTTTCATCACACACATACTGCTGTCCATGAACTGTGCTACTAGACAAACACAGAATCATGCACATTGGTTTTTTACACTGTATGCAATCCATTGCCACTTTATAAAGTCTAAAGGAGAGAAAACAAAGGACTAACCCAAATCTACTAGCTTCAAACTGGCATCACAGAACCTGCAGGAATTCCATCAACTCTTTGGCCTATGAGGCATGCTTCCAGGACTGGGAAGATGGGTTGTGGTTCTTGAGTTTTGCATGTGCACGGGAAGTTTAAATACAGCTCCATCTCATAAAGAATCATGGGCAATTGCCGGTAAAAGATCGAGGCAGCCATGTCCTTCATGCTCAGCCGTGTACTATTTCCTTGCCAATTCTTGGCTGCAAGAGATGTTGTATGGGTTCATGTGTCTCAGCCATGTGAAGGTTTTGGTGTGTGGCTCTAGCAGCTTTTGACCAGCTCTACACTGGCAGAGGTGTAGAGAGTACCTGCTTTGTAAACTCTTCTCTACATGAAGCACGGTGACACATATGTTGTGCCCTAGCTATGGACACAGGTCCATATGCGTATGGCACAATTAGAAGTTCAATGCCTTTCCAACCTGTACTGCAGCTGGAGCTGGGGAGCACAGTCTCTCCTTGACAGCCCAAGCAAAGGACCTGGCCCAAAGGCAATTCAATTGATTTTTCTCATAGCTGGACAGTTAGCACTTGATTAAAGCCAGGGAGGAATTCAGGGGCTGAGCACACCACACACTGCATTTTAATGCACACAGAACAAAATTTTCTTCAAGCCACATTCCCATCTTTGGAATGATAGGAGGAACTCTTAAGACTGAATGCAGCACCAAGCCTCCCTCACCAAGAGGAACCACATGCTCTTTTTCTTTGCTATTGCTATTTTGGTACTGATGCACTTATTCCTATTTAAACAGTATGCAGCTACAAGTAAGAAGGGATCACACCCCAAATGAGTTTTTTCTCTTGTAGATTTTAAAAAAAAACCAAACAAATCAAGGCAATCTTGGTGGCAGTAATTTATGGGTCGCAGTTCACTTCCTTGCAAAATTTTAGCACTATTGTGCCCTTATTCACATGCAAGCTCTGCATGTTTTGTTCATGAACACAGAAAAAAAGGAAGTCTACAGGTCAGATCAAGGAAATGAAATTGCCAGTAGAGTTAGAAACTCTTGAAAAAGGAATTATCTGAAAAGATGCCTGGGTATATGATCTAACCAAGTCACTCTCTTTGCACTTCCCAAATAGCGCAAAGCCAGCAGGAACTCCCATCACCTCCCTTTCAGTTAGCCACACTGGGGTGTCACTGAGGGTGCCAGCCTTTAGCTCAAGAGCCACAGCACTCTACTGCCTGACTGGAAAGAAAAACAAAATGCATGTGGGCAAGTGCACTGCTGAGGAGCTGAGAGCAATTTTGATGTTACAGTTGAAATTTAACTCTCAAGGCAAAGCAGTGAAGTTCAGTGTATTCTCTCCAAGAAATGTACCTAGCCATTTGCTAGCCACAGGCATGGGCTATCTACGGACTATCTGCTGTTCATGGGTGCTGTCCACTAATGGGAGGGCTGAGAAAGGTTTTCTTTGCACAGTTATTTTTCAAAATAACTTAGTATTAAGTTATTATGTATTAAATATTAGTATTATAAGAAGTGCCAGGGTGACAAAAACCTATAAAGACCGAGATTTCATAAATCTCAACCTTTACTTGTGCTGCCTCACCAATTCTTCTTGACTCCACTCCTAGTGGATCCCTTGGAGAAACCTCTAGAAAGATGCTAGTTTGTCTCACCTGATAATAGAGAGTGATAATACAGAGTCTTTCCGATAAAGGTAACTCATAACACAAAATGCAGCCCCTTCTTCAACAGGCCTCTCCTACTCTCCGTGAGGCTTATGAGGGTATTAACGGAAAGCAGCCTGTAGCTGTCTTCCACAGTCTTTGTGCCTAGAAATTGGCACCCAGAGCTTTGAAAGTGCCTCTACCCTGCTCCAGTCCTTTTATGAGGTACACATGGCTGAAGCAGGATGATGTTCTTGTCCTCTATTGCCACATATACCAAAAATTTACAGTCAGCAATTGATCCTTGCAGAAAGTGGATGAAACAGAAACTATGCAAGATAAGAGGTGGTAGTGAAAAGGTAGAAATAAAAAAGATTTAAGTAATAAAGCAATCAAAGATTTGTTACCTGTATTAATTGCTTTAGGAATGGGGTCTATTTCCTCATCTATAATGAAAGGTTCTGGTCTGGGAAATACTTGCACATCGGATGTTAAGTGGCCACACTTGAGAACAGCATGGAATGGTGTATAAGCCAGGTCTATTAGCTTTCTAGAACATGATCAGTTATTATTAAGGAAAATATAAAGCATATCAAAAGAAAATATTGCCTAAAGCACACTAACTTAGCTCCCAAAACCTGTTTCTTTAACTACAGTTAACTCAATAGTTCTAGCATCACTAAATTAAGAAACAAAGCAGCATATTATCACACTGATGGCAAACTAACAACAACTGTGGAAATCAGCATCTTCTATATGCCAATCATAAACAGACACTATGATTTGGTTACATAATGACTAAAATAAATATTGACCTTAACCAGTGAAGGTCAAGACGAAAATACAGTTAACAAAATCATAAACTGAAAGAAAAAAAAAAAGTTTAATTAGAACACCTCGTATCATCAGATTTCTTATAAATATTTGTTTTCCTTTACAGATACTAACTGGAAACCTTCACAAAGGCATATTATCTACAAGCCTACTAACCCAAACATCGACTGCACATTCTTCAGGCAAAGGGGTCCATCAATAGTGAAAATTTGCCCTTCTCCATTGTTTAAATCTATGAGCCGTTCCAGGCAGTCTAAGGAATCCGTGCTTTGAAGCTGCAAAAAAATTAAGGTGATATGTTTTTATTAAGTTTTCTTTTTACTCTCCTTTTATTAACCAATATGTTTTCAGAAAATATACACAACACAGCAAAAAGCACCTGACTGGATGCTATAATGACCTTTTGTTATCTCACTCCTTTCTGAATAAACCAACATTCTTGGTCTCTCAGGAAACATACTCCTTATGTTGCATTTATATTAGACCAGATGCAGCATTTGGCCTAGTAACAAATGATGCTAGAATATCTCAAGTTGGAAGGGACCCATAAGGATTATCGAGTCCAACTCCCAATACATTGCTTTATCATGTTAGGTTTTGCTTCGAAAGCAGGTTCAAGCAACTGAAAATCCCAGAAGCATTCAGTCTTCAAAGGCACAGGAATGCCTTAAGTAATAAAACATTTTATTGGTAATGTTAAGTTTCCATCCCCATCAGGACAATACAATTTTTAGGAGGGAAGTCAGATAGAATTATTTTTGAGAAGTTCTTAAAGAATGCTTGTGAAAGCACTTAAACTTCTCAGCAACAGGAGATTTATTTTAAACATTTTCCCAGTTATTCTGATGTGTAAACAATGCTTCAATCCATCTGCTTAATCAAAGAGGATCATCCTTGATAGAGACCTTGAAGCTGAAATACCTATTGTATGCCTAAGTAGAAAATCCTTCTGTGATGGACAGAATATAGGTGTCAAAAAAGCAATGCTATTAATAAAACCTAATCTAAGCAACTTTAGTCTCCATAGGCTTCTTTTTAAACATTTTTTATTCAACAGAATTCTAACTACTGTGAAGATTTTTAAAGCTGGTATTGAGATTTTCAAAGGTACCTGAAGAGACAGAAAACAGTCATCTTTCCTTCAAAACTAAGGGAAGTTGGTTTAAACGCTGGCTTGGAGACTTTAGAATTTTGCTCACTCGCATTTCTACATAAAGCTATTGTTGTTTTAAGTGCTGAGCATCTTTGCAATAGAAGTAATTTATTCAATAACTTAATTGTAGATTAAGAAAACCCCAAAAAAGCATTCAATGTAATTAATGCAGTAAAGGCAATAATATAAACGAAGAAAGAAATACTGCATAGTATTCCCCAGGGAGAAATCAACATGATTTATAAAGATTACTGTTATAATGCACTAGTAGTAGATAATAATAGTGCAATAATAAACTTCTAAAAAGATACCAGTTACATTTCACCAAATAACTAACACTAAGCACTGGAACGTCAACTAAACTTTAAAACTAAGCACAAGAACATCAAGTATGTTTTGTGCTGACCTGATCATTACTTCAGAGAAGACCAACAACTATCTAGTGCAACAAAGAAGGAGGTATGGGTTAAAAACATCACCTCTTCAAGATTTGCCATGCACATGACATACAACTTGGATGGGAAGGGGAAAGGCAGTGGAAACCGGTTGCTTTCACTTCGCTGGTTGTGAGTAGCTAGGGAGTGCCTTAGCGAGCCTCTGCCGATTCCCAAGCAGCCATCGGTGACAAGAACAACCTGGAATGAAAGAGGACAAATCAGCATTTCCAAGTAAAGACACATTTCTATCTGCAGAGGGCAACCATCCACCAACACAGTTCAGTAGCCTTCCTAACAGCATGCACTTCTATACCGAAAATCCCTGCTCACACGGGGATTTCCTCCACTGAGATGGGGAAAGAATTGCGAGTAAAACTTCCAGAAACAGGTACATAAATAAGAAATTGAGGATTTAACCATTGCAATTTAAGCTATGTGCATGGTAAATATATGCTTTGTTGTAATTAGGCAACTGCACTAAAATTTAAATTTCATAGCCAGAAACACACTATGCTGTGCATAAACACAACTATTTTTAAGTGTACACTAGAAGCACAGTGACTATACAGCCAAAAAAGCAGCCTGCTGCTGCTGGACTCAAGAACTTCAGGTTTATTCTCAGATGGAAGATAAAGCCCACTTCTGTAGAATACGCAGGGGAACCCAACTTCCACTACAAGCCACAGAAGCCCTACAAAAGGTAGTATTAATTACCCTAATTCTTTGCATACAAATACAGCTGCAGTATGCTCACATTTTGCAGCAGAACTATTAAAGCAAAAATAGGCATTCTTCCTTTCAGTTGCAGGTCCAAAGTGACTCCTTGTGGAAATGTGCGCTAATACGTTACACTGAATAATGGAACTATTTACACTCAGCTGAGACCCAGTCATTTCCAGAGTAGTAAAACCGCTGCTCTTTGAACACTGCACAGCAACAGCAGGCATTATTTTTGGCTGAGAGGTAAGGAAAATTAAATCCAACTGAAACTCAATGTACATCCGCTACATCCGGATTTGTATTCTCTCTTCATCCTCAGTCTCTCTTTTGCAGTCTCGTTACCACCTGAACTGTTGCTCACCAGTAATGTTTTTCACTATTTCAAGATTCTGCAGAGTACATTTCCCACTGCCTTTCATCACCGCATCACCTGAAGTTCCAGTAAAATGCTCTATGACACAAATGACAGACCAAATTGCTGAGGTCTCATCTATGCTTGGTTTTTACATCTTTCTAGTTCCTTGCTTTGAACATCTGCTTTTCCAAGGCGCCTTTTATCCTTGTTAAGATTATAAAGCATTGCATAACCAATAAACTTCTATCCTTTTTCTCCTTAAGGAATATAGCTTGAGACGTCTTCCTAGCTCACTGAGCTAGAAAATTACTGAACTGAAATCCTAACCCAAAGACCAACAGGCTCTTCAGTGTCTCAGAAAACAGAGGGCTAAAAGCAGACTTTGCCGTAAGAAGCCGCAAATTCAGAAGGCTGAGATCTGCAAGGGCTGAATGGAGTGCGCGAACAGATGCATGCCAAATGACTCATTTGGGAAAGAAGACAGATCAAAACAGACTCCGCAGCAGTCCCATGCTGTTGCTTGAGAACTGGAACTGTTACAAGCCCTGGAAACCATCAGGTACTGGAGGAGAAAGGTTACTATACCCTTTCCAAATTAAATGAGGCTCCCAGGACAGAAGATCGCATCCAGATCAAACGCCAAGCCTGCAAAAAAGTACTCTAGGGGCAGATTTTATAATCCACCCCGCTACAATAACACATCGAACAGGATGCAGTCTAGAGTTTTGCTGCTGAACTTTTTAATAAAGACCACCTTCTGTTCATATTCCAGATACATCCAAAATACAAATTCTTTGTCTTCCTGTAGCACTAGCATGCCTGACAGTATTCAAAGTTTTCAAATTACACCTACAATTCCATCTGCAACTTACAGGGAGTACCAAGTATATGCTAGATCCTAATAACAGTAAAATCAGTCATACCTGGCAAGGAATTGCAGCACCCCATTCCTGCTGGACAATATTGCAAACCCCCAGCAGCGCTGACTCTAAACAGGTTTTGTCATAATCATCCATGTTACTTAGGGCTTCCTGTAAAGACAAACACCACTGTCACTGCTGCATGAAATATCACTACCAGGAAACAGAAAAGTTAATCATGGTTCTGTGGTAAGTCAGTATGTTTGCTTTGCATTGTAACAACTGCGCTGTTACACAATGCAAAGTGTGATGTTCTTATATATGACCTGCAAAGTTAAAATAAAAAAAGGAAAGATATAAAAAATTATGAATGATACCATGAGACAATGAGAGCTGACTTTGAAGGAACTATAATATTACTACAAACACAGCTCTTTTGAAGAAAAAAGTCATCCTTTTCATGTCTTAAGGGAACAGTAAAGTCAAAATCTGAAACAATGTCTGATATAAAACACTTAGCTTAGAAAATCCTCCCAGGTATCACAGCAACTATAACTTCTAAGAGATTCAGAAAGCAGACCACAAGGAGCTTGTCTCACAAAAACTCTTTGGCAGAGAGAGTAACAGAATCCAAAACTCGTATCTGCATCCTGTTTCTGTAACCATAAACCAGCTTTTCTCCTTAAAATGAGAACTTCACACTTAACGCAGCATCCTAAGAAGGATGCAGCTGTAAAACTAACATGCTAGAGGAGCCTGGCTGGATTCTTGGCTTTCAGAAATTCCTCAAATGAACTCTCAGGGAGGCGAAAATAAATCAAAGAGAATGCACTGGCATTCATCTGCTAAAATGCAAATGTAACAGAGAATATTTTTAAAAATCTGTCCCACAACAGACGTATTTAAAACATGGTGCCCTGTGACAGTGACATGTCATTCATCCTGACATTATATATGATAATCAGGTATGTATGTACCATTTTTACTGGATTCAGAGACTTTCACTGTCTTACTGCATTCATCTGGAATTTCCTTCTTGGACTTTCTCCTTTCCATTTTCTCTCAAATTCTCATCACATCTGTGAGGCCTAAAATCCCTTATTCTTATTCTCGCCCTGGTTCAACCACTACACACTCTTAAAAGCACCTTCTCTCTACCAAATCACTTGACTAAGAACCTTTCTTAACTGTCCTGTCCACTGCATCACTTATTAAGACCAAATCAACAACTAGACAAAAATATGAATGTCACAGAACCACTCCTAAGAGCTTCACCAGGCAGCCTGTACCTCCATCCCCACTTTTAATACAATTAGTGACTCTTCAGTGGTTATCTGCAAAGGTACAATTTGCAAAGTAGCAAAATGTTTCAAATGCATTGATTTAATCTCTCCTTACAATAAAGATAAAACAGTCAATTCAAGTTGTTGTGCACTGGATGATATGAAATCACACAATTTCACCATGACGTGGAAACACGCGTGGGGTTCAGGTCTTTGTTTTCTTAATACTGACAGCTTACTGCTTCTGCATTTCACACACTCTACCTGGAGCGTGTTGTAATCTCTTGTAAAGGGCACCATCAGCTCCCAGAGTGACGAAAACACCACCAAAGCTGTGAACTCCAGCTTGTAGTTGGTCGCCATGTGCTCAAACAGCATGGTTAGGCCGTGGACAGCCAGGTGTTTCCGCTGGTACTCCTCAGAGCCCTCCACCGACACCGGTCGCGTCATGGAGAGCGACACGTCCATCACCACCACCGTTGGCATGATCAGCCACTCCTCTCTGCTACCGTCGTGATGAACAGTGATGCCCTGCACGGAAGGGGAAGAAAAAGTCCACACATTAGTACTGAAACTGCAGTTACAGAGCAATACACGTCTCACCCTCCCAGGCTGACCCCACTGCGCTGCTGGGGAAGCGACAATTACCCTTTTGCCCCACAGAACGTGGGGTTTAGCACAGATTAAGCCAACAAATCTTCCCCTGAACCACAGGCAGCATATCCACCCGGCTGTAAAGGCCTGGAAAGGGCCTGCGCGGCCAGGGCTGTGCCTCGGTGGAGGACAGGGCGCAGCAGTGGCCCTGCGCGGGCCGCGGACAGGCCCCGGGACCCCGGCCGAGAGCCAGCCCTCCCTCCCAGCCCTTCCCCCTCGGCGGAGCCTCCCCCCGCAGCCCTCCCCGGGGGCCGCCCGCGGAGTTGCGGAGCTGAGCGCGGCGTGAGGAAGCAGGGGGAAGGCAAATGATGGCGCTCACCCCCGGCCCGCCGTGCCGCCATGTGTCCGTCGCAGAACGCGTCCCCCCGGAACGCAGCGGCCGAGGCGGAAAGGGGCCGGGCCGCGGCTGCCGCCCGCCCCGTACAGCCGGGCAGCGCGGAAAGCGGGGTTTTCACGGGTAACGGCAGGAGAAGCCTGTAGTCCTGCAAACACTAAGGCAAAGCAGTTCAGTTAGATGCCACTACTGTGGAAAAGTACAATAAAAAAGGCTGCTGTGCGTAGAGTTCATGAACAGCGTCCCAGCTGGCAGTGCGCCTCCCTCTCCCAGTCTGTAAGGGTGGGAGTGGGATGGGGGGTTCAGTAAACTCCATTGCAAAGCCTGGATGTACCCGAGATGCCCCCCCAGACAGCAGTTTGCTTTAAAATTATCTTAAGGACGAGTGCCAGGAGGACAGGGCCAGGCTCTTCGCAGTGGTGCCCAGAGGCAGGACAAGGGGCAACGGGCAGAAGCTGCCTCCCAGGGGGTTCCATCTGAGTGTGAGGGAAAATCTTTTATCTGAGGGAGACTGAGCCCTGGGACAGGCTGCCCAGGGAAGCTGTGCAGTCCCATTTCCCAGAGAAGTTCTAAACCTGCCCAGACACGACCCAGTGCAGCCTGCTGCAGGAGAGCCTGCTGCAGCCCGGGCAGGAGCTGGGGATCTCCCCAGGGCCCTTCCAACCCCCACCACGCCATGATGCTGTGACTCTGATTATCAAATCACCATTGTCTAATTTGCCTGCGATAAATCTGCTGATTGGCTTTTTATGTCCATTGAATCTTTGGCCAGGACTGTTATTTCTTCCTCTGCGGAGCTGCACCGTGCCGGCACCATGCTGTACGGAAGGGCACTGACCCCAGCCCCAGGCTGCTCTGCCTGCACACGGGGCCCTGCAGCATCCCTCTGCCTCCGTGATCCTGGTGCAGGAGCTGAGGGATGTTTTTCCGGGAGACAGTGAGTTTTAAACGTCCCTCTGGCGTTGCAAAGTAGACTTATATTGTGATGAAGGCCAGCAGAGCTGCTTCTCTGGTCTGCCAGCCATACGAGATGCCTCAAAATGAAGCTATGTCCGAGTTGTCTTGTTTCAAGTGACGCCTGCACCATGCAGAGGAACAGTGTGATTTACCCCCACTGCTCTCTTCCCTAGGTGCTGTGACAATGATACATGTCTCTCAGTTGGTGCTTTCATCTGATAGTTGAATGGAGGTAATCGCCTGCCCTCAGACTGAGAATAACCTATAGTAGCAGACAAAGATATTAGCTTCAGAGATAGACCCAAATCTATACAATACTAATTAATCTTCTTAGGTACTGCAGGTATTAAACTGGATCAGCTATTCCTCCAGCAATGTGTCCTTCACACTTGACCCTCTCTTGTATCAGAACTCTGCCAACAGAGGCATCATGAAAATGGGATCATTTTCACCTGCCTCTCTCTGCAACAGCATCTCTCATCTGGCTGTTAAGTATCAAAGAAGCTTCCAGCACTACACTCAACCCTTGGTACTCCTCTTCCTCTTGGACAGCATCTTTGGAAGGTAAACTGTGGAGGTTCATTTGATTGCTTCAGCTCTCTTATGACTGAGACAGTCCAGCCAGTGAGAAAGGAGTTGATCAGAAGCGGGCTTGTAAGAGGCTGCTACATTTAAAAGACCAGAGAAACAAAGAGGCTGGTAGTCAGGTGTTGGGAAATGCTGGAGAGCTCTTACAATTGCTCCTAGCTTTGAATATGTTTCTACTTGCAAAAGGTCTTTTAAGCAGCTCATTTTGGAGACGAGAAGTAAAAACAGTGTGGAAATAGGAGTGTGTGCATACATCTTCTGTCTGTGTCATTCCTTTTACTCTTACCTTTGTTAGGAAAGTTTCTTTTCTAACAATGTGAAATGTGTTATGCATATTATGCAATTCTGCCATATGCATGTTTATGTTCTTTTAACATATGAAAAGCAAAGCTTATATCATCTATTTATCTAGGTACTCCCATGACCCTCTATTACTGTTGCCTTAGTGATCTTCCCAACTATTTAAAAGAAGATAATAATGCCTGTCTTGCAAGAAATTTAGGCTGATTACTTCACTGGGTGTTATGCAAGATGGTAAGTGTGTGCTAACTTGCATGAAGAGTTTATCTGAGAATGGCTTACAAAACTGTGATTCACATCCAGCTCAAGAATAATGTAACATTCCCATGCTGGGGAAAAAGAAATATCCATGAAGAGTGGTATTCTTAGGTAAAACATTCAAGCAGTGCTGAAGGGGGTAAATTCTGTCCCCGAATCACTGTCTCCATACTGTCACAGCTGCAGGCTCTGTCTGTCACCCTGGCATTTACAATTTCTCTCCCTTTCTAAAAGCTATTCAAATAATTATGCAAGATATGCTAATTATCCCCTAATAAAAGGTATGATTACAATTCCACTTTGCCAGTTCTGATGTCTAAAGAAAGGCTTGAAAAGATGTAGTCATAGAAACAAATGGATGCTCAGCACCCTCAGGTTTACCAAGTCTGCCTCATGCTCTTTTCAAACTGAAGGAAAAAATCTCACTGTTGCTCGGTTTGCATTCTGTGGGAGTGCAAGGCTGGAGAGCCATGGAGCAGCATAACTGGGAACCATTAAGCAGTTTTCAACCTCCTGTTGAGGTTACTTAGGTGAATAACTAGTCTGTTAGGAGGGAGATTTTAACAGCATGATCTTGTCTTCAGAGCATCATCTTTTCCAGCAATTTAAAGCAGGTTCCTTGACAGAAGCAGAAGCCATATCCTCTTCTCCTGCAGAACACTGACCCAGTTTTTAATATTACAGAATAACTACTCGACTCAAGTAAAAACACAAGCCTTAATAGCTCCTGGATGTGGGCATTAGGTGGAATCAGAATTCAGCTCAGATTGGACTGTCTCAGCTAACTCCTTTCTATTAAGCCAAACCTTTGATTATTAATCAGCATAGCCTACAGTCATTAAAAAAAAAAAAAGACTGAAAGCTGAATCTAGATCTGCCTTTACTCATTTAAGTCCATTTCTTTTTACTGAAGAACAGAAAAGCACTCAGTCAGTGGTGGAAAGTTGCAATTCTTTGTTTTTTACACCAGCTTTTCTTTTGCAGGATTCTGCATTTTGTGTCATGCAGCTTCACTCCTGATATTTAAGATCAGCGAGAAACTCCAATGGTGGATATAAGTGCAAAGTGGTGATTAAGAGAAGTCTTCAGTGGCTTCTGGACACGGCTCTGATTTTTGAACCTTTAGGAAATGCATTTGCCACGGAGAAGGCGGCTACAACAGAACCGAATCTTTTTCTTGCTTGCCATAGTGTTGGTCCTCTCTCTCTATCAACTCCAGTTCAGCCCCTCTACCCTTGCAGCATCACACACAGCACCCCGGCCCGTGGACCCTGTCAAAGTGACCTCCAGGGACCTCTCCAGCAACAAGACTGCCATAAAAGGCAATATCACAGCAGCACCCAAAATATGTGTGTATGTGGATCCTGAGCCAACTGTGCCCATCACTACATCAGTGAATAAAACACCACAGCGTGAAAATGTCAGTGAAAGCTACCCAGATGAGAAGCCACCATACGAGTCCAAGGGAGAATATCCCCAGGACCTATTCAGTGTGGAAGAACGCAGGCAAGGGTGGGTTGTACTTCACATCTTTGGCATGATGTATGTATTTGTGGCCTTGGCCATAGTGTGTGATGAGTATTTTGTCCCTGCTTTGGGAGCGATCACAGAGAAGCTGCAGATCTCTGAAGATGTGGCTGGAGCCACCTTCATGGCAGCAGGTGGATCAGCACCAGAACTCTTCACCTCCCTCATAGGTGTCTTCATCTCACACAGCAATGTTGGCATCGGTACCATTGTGGGCTCAGCAGTGTTTAATATCCTCTTTGTCATTGGCACCTGTGCCCTCTTCTCAAGGGAGATACTCTACCTGACATGGTGGCCCTTGTTTAGAGACATCTCATTCTACTGTGTAGACTTACTGATGCTCATCCTGTTTTTCCTAGACAGTGTCATTGATTGGTGGGAAAGCCTTCTTTTACTGACTGCCTACGCCACATACGTATTCACTATGAAACACAACGTGTACCTAGAGCAATGGGTGAAGCAGGAGCTGAACAAGAAGCTAAATGCTGTGCAGGCAGCATCAGCAGAGCATATACGGAAGGTTGGTATCCTTATTGTTCAGAGGGCAGGTTGCAAATAATTCGTTCTAGGGTAAACCACAACACAAAACATCATCTCCTTCACAAATTGCATATTCAAACAAAACCTCAAAATACAGGTATTGGTCAATAATTACGGTTATAAAATGAGGGAAATGCAATCTAGATAATAGAGATTCTAATAAATTAGGTAACACCACTAAAAGGGATTTATAACCTTGCAGTTACTGAAGATACCAGTTGCAGTTGCTTATCTACTTTCAAAGATGTGTGGGATTTTGCTTACTTGGTTATTGTAGAGGAATTAAAAAAAAAAAAAAGCACTTGCAGAAACATTCTCAGTCTGGGAACAAGACTAGATAAATTCTGCGTTGAACATAGGGAAAAAAGGCTTCTGGTAAGAGGCACTGTCCAAGCCTCTTGCAGATGAGTAATGAGTGTTCTTTTTCCCTTTCTGAAGCTAGGCGTGTTGCTGGCATATTGGTGGTATCACTCGTTACCCAGTCTGTAGCACGGAAGGGGATCTGGCAGCCTCCAGCAACCATTGCCACCTCTCCCAGTCAGCACTTGGTAACAAGACTGAAATGGCCAAACCCCATTTCCATGCACTGGCCACAGCTGTGTGTGCTCAGAGATGGTTTTATGTGCCGCTGGTGCTCCGAGTTTTGTGGCTGTAACTACACACTCCAGCTCTGAGACCAGGGCCTCTTCACTCATTGTCTTTTGAAGGTAGCGTTGACTGCTTACACAAAGACAGTATTTGAAGGTGTCCCCAGGGCCAACTACTCTTTCAGACTAGCAGGTTTGGCCAGGACATGGTCTCCAGAACACCAGGGGCTTTGTCTTTTTGAGTGTGCCTGCCCACTTCCTCCTCCTCTGTCCCTCCCCAACTCTCTTACCACCTCTTTGTCCTCTTGACCTGTGCTACTGCCAACCATCAAGCAGAAACCACTAGATTTCAAATTGTCCTCTGGCAGTGGCATGCTTTACTAGTCAGATGTGCATCACTGTCACTCAAGTG
This sequence comes from Falco naumanni, assembly GCF_017639655.2. NCBI lineage: Eukaryota > Metazoa > Chordata > Aves > Falconiformes > Falconidae > Falco > Falco naumanni. Next base: position 6,054,645 of record NC_054060.1, on the reverse strand, counting down.
TCCTTTGCCCCTTCTGATCTTGGTACTCTATGTAGTTTAAGGAAAGAAAGGAAGAGGGGTGAGGGTAGTTGAAGTGGTGCAGAATCAAGAAAGAGCTTTTCTTTCCTCTTCCTGGTCTTTCAGCCAGTGCTTGTGGCTGGGAGTCCTGAAAGCTCATGTGTTCCATTCCGGTGGGATAGATGTGCAAGATACTGCAGCTATACACATACATCACCAATCATCACAAATTGAATCCAACCCTTCAGACTGAAGGAAAAAAAAACCCAACCTGCACTTTAAGTTTACAGAGAACTCTCACTACGATATAGTAGCATGACAGAGAGCTGCTGGACCTAACCCTTGGGAAAAATAAATTACTGTATGTGAAGTAATGCTGATCACTGGAAAAAAACCCAAAACAACCATTCAAAACAACCTTCACTCTCCCTCTGCTAGAAAGTGAGTAAGGATACAGATGTTTGGGGATGAAGTCTGGGGCTGCCTGTATTGACAGGAATCAGATGGTAGATGCCATTTGAGTCTGCCCCTGGGTACCTGCATCCTCAATAAGGATTAATCCTGTAGGTAGAATCCTGTTTCTCTTGGACACCACGTGGTTTTAAGGAGGGCAGGTGGCTTCAGCTCTTCCAGTAGCATCCATGCAGAGTCAATTGTATTAGCTTTCCCACTTTCTCACAGATAGTAGCCTGAAGAGCTATCATTAGATCCTGAAAAAGCAGGTGAAGTGGTAGTGGTGTTCAATCATTTTTGTTCTTGTTTGCATGCAGAAAAGCACTGGGGCAGTTGCAGATGATGGAACGAAGCCAGCAGATGGGAGGAAGCTGCATGTAAGTATAAGCAAATTTACAGGCATCTGAATTCATTGTATTTTGAATCCCTCCCCATGTCACGTCATGAATAAAGATGTCTTCCATGTCAAGAAACCTGGACCAAAGCCTACTTTGCGTAAAGAACTAGGCATACATGGCACAATATCCACAGCTTACTTAAGAGGACACCTGGCTGAGTTGTGTCCTCGAAGTAATTTTTATAAAAACTGAAACAGCTCAGGCTTCCTGAGTAGATTTGGCTATTCACTCTACGCTTTAAACAGGCATAGAGAAATTCAGAGCATGACTTTTCTTACCTGGTTTCATGGCCAGTTTTCCTCCTGGGCTCCCAAAGCAGAGGTCAGTAGGGCGTATCCTTCCCCATAGCAAACCCTGAAGAGCTCATTCCTCTGCTGCTCGTTAAATTGCTGAGCCTTTGTCTTTGCACAGAGATGCACCACTGATGTGGTGGCTGCATATGTATGTAATGTTACAGGTGTTAGCTTCCTCATGTGGATGTCGCTTGTTCCTCTGTGCACTTAACATACCTGTACTGATTAATTCAAAAGCTCATTGGGACTCTGGTGTTGACTGTAAGAACAGAGCACCAGAGCTTTCAAGTTTTAAGTCAGGACACCTGACATGACTGTAGCATTACCTCAAAACAGCATGTAAACCTACAGAGTTACTAACAAGTTTATGGTTAAAAGCACTAGATGCTTTGATTATTATAATTTATAACACCATTGTATTGACGCTGAGTCCATGCAAGCCCATTGCATTTACCTAAGGACAGGCTGGCCTGCTATCTCAAGATCACGTCTCTTGCTGTGAATGGTCGGTGCTGACGGCCATCCTGTGAACTTGAGCACAGAGGCTGTTTAAAATCCATGCTGAGGCTGCTCCTTGGGCTGGGGAGATCAGCCTCCATATAAACACATCCTCAGGGCAGAGGCAAACCAAGGGTGGAGATGTTTTGAGGAGGAAATTGTTATTGACTGGTGCGTTGTACCTTCCCATAGCCTGCAACAGCCTTACAGCGAGGCAGCAGCTCAGCCTCCCTTCACAACTCTCAAATGCGCAGCACCATCTTCCAGCTCATGATCCACACCCTGGACCCCCTGGCAGAAGGTGAGTGAATGCTCCACATCTGCGGGACTTTGGTTTGCAGCCCCGAGCGCGGAGCAGTTTATCTGGGAATACAGCCTTTGTATGTCAGGGTGTTGGGGGTCAGCAACTGATCCTTGAAACGCAGCTATGAGCATCACAGATAACGTTAGGTGGGGGGAGCTCTGCAACAGCAGGATGTACCCCTTCTGATCACATGGCCAGCAAGGACAAACATCTCACATTTTGGCAATGACATATCTACTTTGCCTGTGCCAAACTGGTTACTGCTGTGGTGGCAGCTACTGCATGAGGGGGAACGAGGGCATGTGGAGCAGCTGCTGTTGCTGGGATCCCTGCAAGTGGTGGTGATCACCACAGTCATCCATCTTCTGCTGTCTCTCTGATAGCAGGGGCAGCAAACATGAGTTACTGGCTTCCTCCACCTCATAGCATGTCACATCTTCCTTCATCTTCTTAGCTCATACTGCACCCCGGTCTTGAAATAGTAGCGTTCCACGTTGACTGCATTTTCAAGAAAGAGCTGCTCAACCTATCAGTCTCATTTATAATGGGAAAACGAACACATGGAGAGCTCATTACCTATACACCTCCACAGCTATGCACACAGCCCCTCACAAGGCATAAATCTGAAGAGGAGGAAAACTAAGTTAAAACCCTTGAAGAATTACCATTTTGAGAGTGGTTAAAATCCCAGCTGAGATCTAAAACACACAACAAGCTCCAATTTATGATGGTTAAGCCAATCTGTATGTGATTTAGACCAACACTAAACACCTCTGAAAACCACCTGCAACACAGCAGTATCATCATAGCCCTTTGCAGCCAAGGGGCAGCTCCCCAGGGCCAAGGGTTGATCAACTCAGGACTAAGACATCTTCTTTTAAACTGCCCAGGGTGCAAAGAAGCCACATCTTCAGATGCACCCAGGGTCTTTGTACACAAACTTGTAACATGCCGCTTTGTATCAACTTTAATCCAAACACAGTGTGGAGGTTCATTTTCCAAGAAATGATGAAGCATATTAAAAAAGACTTTTTTTAGGTTTTCTTTCCTAGCTCAGCATATGCCTTGCACCTCCACTGCCCTACTTGTTCTAAAGAGATTATCTGTTGTCCATTCAAAGAGAGATTGAAGCTAAGCAGATCAACACCTCTCAGTCTATCACAGAGGTTACAAAAAGGACTCTCCAGATCAAAATCCCAGTTGCACAAACTGATGGAGAGAACAAAGGAGGCTTGATAAGGACAGAAAGACAGATAAGTGTCTGCTTTGACAAATTTTCATGAAGGCACCCATTGTGTTACTAATGATAGCCTAACAAGAGCCAGACTCATCAGGATTTGCCCAACTGCCCTTGCCTCCTGTCCCCCCAAAAGGTGATATCAAAAGCATAAGGATAAACCATAAAACTTCTAAGAGGACATGCCATTGCCTTTAGCATCAAAAAGTGCCAGACCTGAGGGAGTGCTGCCACTCAGAGACCCCTCCAGCACGTCCTTAACCTTCCTGTACAGAGGTACAGGATTTGCAGAAGCAAATGTCTTTGTGCAGCATCTGCCCATCCCAGGCCAGCACACACCTGGCTTTCTGGTCCAGGCTGGTGCCCTGGTGAAGCCCTGGGACCTCAGCAGGACTTGGGGGCGGGTGTGCGTGTGTGGGCTGGGTTTGCCATCCCAGGCCAAGGAGAGCACTCCAGTGCTGCCCCAGTCAGTTCTGCCCAGAATACGCTGCTGGGGGTTTCAATGCGGTTGTAAGCCACTAGCCTCGCTAAAGAAGCTGTTATTGCCACGACTTGTGAATACTGAATAAACAGGCCTGGGGGGCGGCAGGGTAGGGGTGGGGGGTAGCAGTTTGGATCTTCTCTGAAGGACAACTTCCCCTCTTTTCAGCCAGACTTTGAGTTACTGTCGCTGCATGCGGCAGCCACTAGATGGGAGTGTGACCACATACACCTAATACATAGTCTTACTACAAGTCTAATACAGCCGGGATGGTGCGAGGATGGGCTAGTCTCTCTAAAAGGTTGTTATTTCTTAGACCATTTACTATAATAATGCCACTGAGGTTAATCTGCCCCAGGTACATGCCTGTTCCGCTCAACACTGTCGGAACAGAGACAGCTCCTTAGAAAAGGTACCCATGAAGAAAGTTACCGATGCTACGACAGCACAGCACTCAAAATCAAGGAGCCAGTGTCCAAGGTCCTGTGCATCCCTACCCTGATAAATTTATCCCTAAAGAAAGGGAGTCTGGAGAAAATGAATCATTTATGAATGGACTGAGAAACCTAAGTGCCTTGAAGATCTTGGCCAAACAGATCAAGTGACTTCCCCAGGATGACTGAAAAAGAATCTGAACCCACCAAGGCATATCAGGTCTGCAAGCTCTGCATTTGTGTTATTAGTGCTGCAGCCCTCTGGTACCCTTGGGACAGCTGGGTGCCTGCTTCCCACTGATCACCAGCAAAGTCCTCTTTGCAGCATGGGCAGCACTGTCTGTACCAGACACATTTCTGTAATTAGGTTGCAACATAAAAGATGATCCCAAAGCAATTTATCTTTCCTCAAGGGTCCTTGGTTCCTTCTTGCCAATGCCTGTAGCATCAGCACTTAGAGGCTGTGGTAAAGAACACTCTACAAAAGAAAAAGGTTGCCAACTATTGCTCAGCAGTTCCTAACTTAAGCTACTGAAATTAAGATCTCTATAGGGTTTCCTTCTTTCTGCTGCAGTTGCATTTTATTTGGGCAGCACAGAAGCAGCTTCAGAGCAGCAAGGCCCAAAATGTGGAAAAATTGGCAGCACTGGGCCTCCAGAACTAACTCCCAGATCTCTGCAGAGGCAGAGAACTTAGAAATACAGTAGAAATCTGAAATACAAACTTTGTTTCACTGTTTCTAATGCAATGCCCCTTGTGTGAAACAGAATTTCTCATTTGAACAGTGGATTAAGTTCAGAATGTTTGGTTTTCCTTGTATTAGGAAGGGATCACTACTTAAGTCTTCTCCTCTGTCTACAGGAGACTAGGTGGTTTACTTAGATGTTCTAACATTTACACTGCATCCTGAATTATGTTTTTGACAGAAGCTTTTATTTTCAAAGTGCCTTTTTTGTTTTGTTTTGTTTTAATGAGGAATTTCTAGCAACTTTGGTGTTTTCCCCACTTTCTCTGGAAGCGTGTAGAAGCAGAGCGTGAGATCTTTTCAAGTTAGACACCAGAGGGAACTGTTGGGGAATTAAAGGGAGGAAGGATTTTGGAAAGACTGAGGAACGTCCTCATTTCTGAATCTCCAGTTTTACCATTGGATTATTCTTTAAACTCTCATCACACAAGGAAGAAGACAGAAGCCTACTTTTAAATGAAGAAAAAGGCTCCAGCAGCAAGGTTGTCAGAGCTGTCTACCCTCAGTATGCCCCAGTTAACAAGCTAACGATTTAGGAAATTAGACCAGAACAGAGCAGCAGGCAGCGTTGCAGGCTAGAGCTGAGCTAGAAGACTGAAAGCAGCTACAGCCTCTCCTTGTTTCATTAGCATTCAATGACTTGTTTTAAGAGAATTATGATACAAAGGGGCAAAAGGAATCATGAGATTATTTTTTTTACTTCTACTTTTAGACAGCAGAATTTCCAAATCCTCCAGGTTCATGCCAAATTTTAAAGAAAAAAAATCCTTCCTGCTGTTCATGTTGTAAGTTAGTCCTTTTAGATTAAATATTAGCGCCAAAGAATTGATTAAACATAAGGGCTAAACAAAGGTAGAAGCTCAGCTGCCACCTTAAATCCAGTCGGGATGCTGTCAATCCACAGGATAGGAATTTTCCTGAAGAGCATCTCCGGGCCCCTGGCCACAGGCATGTCCCGTGCAATGGGCTTTCAGACCAGGGGGCAGTTACCAGCAGTGAACACCCCAGGGACTGCACTGCTGAGTGAGGGCTGAGCCCCCAGGGCTGCACAGCACCCACAGCACCCTGCCCTGGCTGCTGAAACAGCCAGCACCCTGCCCTGCTCAGCTAATCCCCAGCACTAGCAAGGGCTGAGCTGACAGATATCCTTCCTCCCCATGCTGACCTGCAGATCTTGCCAGCTTATAGCCAGCCCTTCCTCCAGCCTCAGCCCACCCTGCATGAATTGCGTGTCAGAGGAATTAACACCTTTTTAAATGAGGCTGATCTCATGAGAACTGGATAGTGGCCTGGACCTAATCTGTTTATCCTGACAGAGAGATGCTCACAGGCATTGCTCGGGTTGGGGCTCACAGCCTGCAGCCTAGGGAAGGGCAAGAAGCCAGGGGCTTGAATTTATATAATCTCTTTCAGGCTGAGCCTGACCGCCCTGACCCTGCTGACAGAAGCTTTTGCAATAGCTTCTGGGAAAAGCTGAACAGAAAGATGCATTGCGCAGTGGTTAGAGCAGACTGGGAGCAAAAGGTCACCTCTTCATTGTCCTGCACCAATGGGTATGCTTATGTTGAGCATCAGCTGAAGGGAACGAAGCAAAGCGCTTCACATTCCCCATGGTAGGCTTCAATATTGACAAGGAGCATGGAAGAGTCAGGCTCCTTAGTCCCAGCCAGCCTTCTAATGGAGAAGAGCTCATTGTTTCATCTCTGTCCAGCCATTCTAATGTTCACTGGAAACCCCAGTTGGTGAAAAATGTTTCTGTCAGATGGTAACAGGAATCACCCCAGAGTCCTTAATGTCTGAGCTGGTCCCAGTTATTGGACATATACCAGAGTCTACTGATTTTCACGAGGTTCAGATCAGAATCTGCCTGCAGGGCTCAAGGCCTCGGACCTGCTATATATATTAACTCAGTATCATGGTGATTAATAAAGTGACAGGGCCCTGCCCTTGAGGCAAAAGACAACAGCAAGTTCTGGTTTCATAGTCAACAGGATAGTAGATTAAATTGATGTGATAAAACTTTCGGAGGAAATTAATTTACAGCCCTGCACACAAGCCAAGCATAACACGGCCAATTTCTTGTGGCTACTGTCCACAGGCAAACCCTGCAACCCACGTCATTGGGTAGGCAGCTCACTAGAGGATATAGATTGAAGCAAAATGAAGCTTTTCTTTGAGCCAATGATTTGCTCACTTTCAATGAGAGCAGGAGTTAAGATATTTGAGCACAACGTCTAACTGAAGACACGCACACTGTTTCACAACTCACTGTAAAACAATAATAAAGCAGCTCAGCGGAGCAGAGCATAGTTTACAGCGAAAGTCAGCAGTCCCAGAAATACAGTACTGGACACTGCACTGGTGCAGATGATCTCTCGGGTAGCCTGGGTCATGTTGAACCTGGATACCAGGAATTTAAATCAACTCCAGCAGGGGAGACACTCATTCGTACTTAGAGAAATCAGTACTTTTCCAGTTAATGGGAATGCAAAAGGTTTTAATTTTTCCTTACCATCAGGTCGCCAGGCTGCAAGCAGCACAGTAAAGCCTCTTTAACAGCCACATGGCAGAAGGAAGCTTTCATTTTTAGCTTGCACACAATCTAGCCTGAAAAAAATCAACAGCCCTTTTAGAACAAAATGATATTGCATTGAAACTGCTCCTCTGTTCTTTCTGCATTTGCTTCCTACGAAGTACAGATATCCTCTGTATTACTGAACTGGAAAAGATTTCCATTCCCTCTTGATTCTCTTTTAAATATGAAAGTATTGGTTACATGTCAGACTGCTGGCATAATTGCCATAGTACTAAGCATTTAAATGTAACAGCTATGATCAACAAGCAGCAGCCAGAATCCAGGGCCACAGCCAGAAAGGTGACTAACAAGTCAGCGCTGACTGCAACCTGTGCAAGAGGAAAGGGACAAGAGTGTGTGTGTGCGCTGGGGGGAGGTGGGTAAAGGGGGCCTTTGCATAGCTGACAGCTGCTGATGAACGCATCCTTCTCACCCACAGCAAAATTTAAAGACAGGGTTGACATCCTGAGCCACATAGCCAAGGCCAAAGTAGAGACTCTGGCTGGACAAGGATCAAAACCAGAAGGTGAGTGCAAGAAGAGTCAGTGCTGTTTGCCTAGTTGTGTGCTGCAATCCCTCACCTTCCCAGCACTCGACACCCAAGGGCTGGCAAAGAAACACTATGGTCTAACACAAATTCTCTGTTATTGCTGGTCACAGATGGCTGCTATAATAATGCAGCAGAAATCAATCGATATACACTAACAGTGGGCAATAAAAACCATCCCCACAGGAGCCTAGGAGTGGTTAGTGAGATAGCATCCAAACAGAAAGCGCTACAAGGATGTAGCATAAATTGCCACCAGAAGGGTGGAAGAGGGGAAATCAGGCCATTACAGGCAGCAGTTGGGTGCTGCCACACTGCTGGTCTTTGGTAGACCTTGCAAATGCGGTGTTCGTTAAAACAAAGTACTTTCATTTTAGCTTGGAAGTTTGGCACACTTGCAGAAGAGCACAAAAGATTCCTCCAGAGAGAAAAGCCGCACTGACTTTGCCTATATCAATTCTAAGGGTCTGTGCATCCTCCCTTTTAATAGCTTTTGTATTTTTCTATATCCTACTGATACACAGGCTTCCTGAGCCGATTCAGAGGCAGCAGCCGGCCATGCTACAACCTGGGTCTGTGCTGGCAGTGAGGCTAGAGATTTTGAAAAACAAGCAAACTTTTGTGTGGAAGGTGACACCTCCACAAGCACCCTGCTGCAGTACAGCAGCCACCCAAGTACCTCACAGTGTTGCGCCTCACCTATGTCAATGAGACCAAACTTGGGGAAATCACAGTTTAAGAAACAAGTACATTCTTGGTGAGTGACTGACACCATGTTGACTTCACTGAACCAAGAATTTTCATCCTGTGACATGTTCCACACATTTTGTTAGTGCATAGAGAGAGCTGTGCACATTCCAAAGACATTATCACCCTGTTTCACACTTTGGGCTGAAATTATCCCACGTGAACTCTCTGAAGGCCTGGTTTCAGAAATCCCAAATGGCACCCCTTGAAGCCACGCATTTCTAAAGATCTCTCCTCTAGACTTGCTCCCTAGTGCAGTTGTGAGGCACTGCACTGGGTCAGCTTACCCAGTTCAGGGCAAGATACCCTGTAACACCCCATCCAGGTGCAATTCATGGGATAATATGATCCTACTGACTTTACAGGCTTGACCACGTGGAGGGGATCCCTTAACATAAATTGCAGCAGTCTGAAAGGTGCCCTTGCTGTGACAGAGCAGTGAGCCAATCTCTCCTCTCCCCTCTGCTCTGGGTTATCTGAGTTTCTACTTTTCTGCACAGAGGTTTCTGTGTTCCTCCTGGCTATGCTGGTTAGCACAGAGGACACTGCAGTTATTCCCTTGTATGTGTCAGCACTATTCCAAATGATTAGGAATTAAAGTCTGGCAGCACATAACTGTCATTTCTCAGAAGCCTTGAAGAGTATCAGTTCCCTGGAGAATGCCATACTCTACTAGAAAAAAACTCCCAAACACCAGGGAAGCAAAACTTTACATCCTTTCTGGCTTTTAAGGATGGCTTTAATAAGATCTTCAGAATCCAGAATGAAACAAAGAAACACTCATCAGCTGTAGGTCAGATAATTAGCATTTCCCTGTTAGGCATGTGCCACACAGCAGTTTCAGACAGAAGGTCACAGAGCCGTCAAGGGATCATTCTACAGCAGGCAGGCCAGATTCTGCCCAGCCTTTACTGATTGCAATCCATGGTAGACAGAGAGGACAAACAAAACCTAAGCAATCAGACTAGGTTTAACATGAAATGCCACAAATTTTTGTAGGAAAAACTCAAACCTCCCTGCTGATCAAGGGGAAGGCGACCACCTGACGCTAAGGTGACTGAAACCCGTATTGCTTCTTATCACTTTTAGCAGAAAAGGCAGCACCAAACACCATTCAAGTAACTCCTGCCAGTGACTCTGAACCCAGAAAAGACAAACAGAAGGCAGATGCACCGCAAGATGGACAGGTATCGAAAGTACCATAAGCAGCAAGCGCTCAGTCCAGACCAAACTTCGTATGTACTTCTTCCCTCTCTAGAGCTTTTGGGATAGGACCCAACCCATTTCCCGTAACTGGCAACTATAAGTAGACTGCATGTGTAGCAGTAAGATATGTTAAAGTGTTAGCTGAAACATTTCAGCTTGCAAACATAAATCAGCTCCAAACGCAACACCAACTGACACTATGTACTATTTTCTCAAGTCACTCTTCAGAGGTCCCATGGATCCTCCAACACAAGGGAAGATATGAGCATCTGCCTGTCCTGTGTTCACCAGTAGATGTTTCTGGTTTATTTCCCAAATCCCTCCTTTCAGTCAATGTGATTTAGCTGTTCTGACAAGAAAAGATTTTTCAAGGATGCGCAGTAAATGCTGCATTTGTGTCAAAAACCCATCTAAAAGTTGATTCTAGTTAATGGATACAGATTGGTTAACATAATACACAGGCACCCAGCTAGGGCACACCTGGATTTTGTCCCACAATAGCAAGACCGAGGCTGTGGCTGCCCTCCGCCACATTACAAATGTGTCCTCTGCCCAGGCAAGGCCATGCTGCTGTGCAGCAACTTGGTAGTGTGAAAACATACTGTTTGTTTTTTTCCCCCACCCTGATCTACAGTCCTCATCAGACAGTGACACCTCAGAAGACAGCAGCTCTGGGAGTGAGGAAGACAGTGATGATGACAGCACAGATGATGATGAAAACGACGAGCCATTATCTCTTGAATGGCCAGAAACTAGGAAAAAACAAGCCATTTACCTTTTCCTCTTTCCCATTGTCTTTCCTCTCTGGAGCACCCTGCCTGACGTTAGAAACCCAGTAAGAATCTATCTTCCTTCTGCTACTGGATTCATTAACTGAACTATAGATTTCCTCTCAGCAAGAGTCACCAGTTCTATTTTTCCATGTTTAGTCTTTGCATAAGTGCTGTTAATGCTGCAGGGAGAGGGACAGGATCCCCAGCTGCAGCACAGCATAGTTCCAGAGACTGAATTTAATAAGCCACAAAAGACTAGCAACCACTGGTCATCTAATCAAGCTGACAAAAACCAAATGCAATTAGAGAGAGCAGGTTAAAACAATTGATTGCAGTGAAGTGTTTCAAGTGAATACTTTTCATTGGAGATTGTTAACTTTCCTGAAACTTCTTTTTTTGTTTTTCTTTTCAAACATGATTTTAACAGGACTCCAAAAAATTCTTTGTCATCACATTTTTTGGATCCATCATCTGGATTGCTGTATTCTCTTACCTCATGGTGTGGTGGGCTCACCAGGTGAGGGGTTTATTTTCTCTCTGCAAACAAGACTATTTCAGAACAAGTATATGGAAAGAGAGGGAACAGTGTTGCTGTGGCATTTTATCTGATGAATTACAGCTGCAGTCATCCATCAAAATAGTAGAAACTTTGTTTTGTTAGAACCCAAAAGGGGATTTTCAATTTCATTCTTTTCAATTTGACAAAGAGTCATTCTTTTTTGAGAGCTTCCAAGGGAATTTGTGCATCTGTGAAAGGAAAAGTGCCATCAAGATTTGTCTTAATACTGCCTTTTCATTGATGAATGATTCTGTGCAGAACATAATTACCCCTTAATTGAAATTCTAGGAAAATACAGGTTCTGGAAGCTGCTAAATGATCTCAACTCCCACTGCCTTAACGTTCACCTGGTGTTCTGGGAAATAATACTTGCATCTTTTAAAAATCACACCCACAATTTGTATTTAGTGATCTACTGCACATTCGCAGTACAGCTGGATCATGCTATAAATCCACAGGCTGTCATTTCCCTAAGCTCTCACATCTTAAGATAGCTGATGTTAAATCTGGAGAGGCAGAAGACATCTGGAAGAGGTGAACTTCAGGCAGAGGAGTTGCACTGTAACCAACCTGACCTTGCTTTTAGTCTTGGCAAGACTAAGATCAGATGATCAAGTGATCAGGTGCCCTATGCTATAGAACAAATCAGAGATCAATGTACACTACTAAATTTAACTTTTTATCCTGTAAAGCAGAAAAATGCTACCATCTTTAAGGGGATTCAGAATATTTTAACTCAAATACGGCACAAAACCTAGAAGACTGCAGAGAGCAATTAAATTCCACGTTCCAAAGCTAACAGTCCTACCCAACTTTCTTTGTGTTTATTAGGTTGGTGAAACAATTGGGATATCAGAGGAAATTATGGGGTTAACCATACTGGCAGCAGGAACATCAATCCCTGACCTTATCACCAGTGTCATCGTTGCACGCAAAGGCTTAGGTGACATGGCTGTCTCCAGCTCCGTAGGCAGCAATATCTTCGACATCACTGTTGGGTGAGTATTCGGTTCAATCCTAAATGCTGCATTTCTTCTGAAACACAAAGCTAGGTGTATTTCAAACATGGTCTTAATTTTGTCGTAGCTATAATTAAATGACAGGCAGCTGGGCAACCAGTTGCCTTTTTTTTTAAGCCTAACCCAGCCATGAAAGACAGATTTTTGTATGTCAGTCCACCATTTCCACCCAATTCTGAATCAACAGAAAATTACTGCTTTTTCAAGACAAAAATGCAACAAATCTTTGGCTAACATCAAAGATTCACAGGATACTTATCTGTAGTCACCCAGAGTCATTCAGATCCTGTGCAATCAAGGCTCCGTAGCTACACCTGTATCTTTCATCAATAAACTATGCAGACCTACTTCTTTATTATAGCCTGCTAAGACACTTAATTCATAGGTATTATTGTAAAACCCCTTTTAGATTCTTGGATTGCATTATAATAGCGCAAGTATTATCCAAATGCAGTTTTTGACGTGAACAACATCAGTTTTAGATTTATGCTGAGTTATACTGAATGCAATCATGCATTTTTTTTCTGTAACAGTCTGGAAAAATTGCTTAGTTACAATGCAGAAAATGAACTGCCTTCGAACATTTGTTTCAATTACTTTTCCTTTACTTGCAGTTTGCCAGTTCCTTGGTTCCTTTATTCTGTCTTCAATGGGCTCAGTCCAGTTGCAGTCAGTAGCAATGGTTTGTTTTGTGCAATTGTTCTCCTTTTTCTCATGCTCCTATTTGTGATTATCTCAATTGCTTCATGTAAATGGAAAATGAACAAGCTACTGGGTTTCACTATGTTTGCGCTTTACTTTGTGTTCTTGGTCATCAGCGTGATGTTAGAAGACAAGATAATATCCTGCCCAGTATCTGTATGACATCTGGATGCTCCAGGCTGTATGGAAGCAGACATCAGAATCAAAAGGGATTTAAGGTAGCAATTGTTCTACTGAAAAAAAGCAACCAGAATTATAACAAACTTACTGAGAATAAAGTATCTTTAACACACTAATAAAAAGAAATAAAAATTCAAGTGGTATGTCAGCCTCTACTATTTTTCTTCAGGATCAGGAAAGATCAGATAATGACGTGACCGATATCAAACAACATACATGTTTAGGCATTCACGGAAAGGCTGACAGGATATAGATGCATGAAGTTTTCAAGCATGGTTGATTCCCTCAAGTTAATGGACCTGATTTTCAGCACACAATATTTACTCACTCTAGAAATATTTTCAGGAACACAGTCTAAACTACTTAAACTGCCCAAACTCGCTGAAATCAATGAATGGTACTTCAGGCGGAATGGAATAAGGCACACCGTAGAGGTCTTTAGACAACTACTCTGCTTAAAATCACTGGGTAGGCACGCATTCTGCATCTCCGAAGTGAACTCCCTCAAACTGCATATAAGCAGAGAGCACAGCAGTTCCCACCGTTTGTGCTACAGCTTGTTTGCCATGACTCCCCTGTGCAGAGGTAGTTTTCATCCTTTCCGTGAATGCCACTATAAAGCACACGCAGCTGGTGCTCTACACATACCTCCAGGAAAGCGTACACAGAACAATGTGATGCGCTTCAGGGGAAATGCTTTTTGCTGGCCCTCTTAAGACCATGGGAAATGGAATTCTACGGTTTTCAAGGGAAAAGCAAAGCAGTAAGAGTTATTTCTGCATGCAGAAGAACACAGGATTTGAGAGCTGCGGAGCAATCCTGAAAGCTACCCGTACGGCCCCTTTTAAATCTGTACCTGATCTTGCAATACAATCTCTACAATTTACACCAAGTGCCACCAGTACAAGTGTGATGTCACACGGATTTACATCTTACTGTAATGAGGCTAAACATATCTGGGGTTAGAATATCACATTGCCACCAATAAAAACCAGAAATCAGAAAAAAATAAAAACCAGGAATCAGAAATACTGCAAGAAGTTGAACTCCTTGAGTCTCGTTTTCATCCCGCCACTAATCTCTGAAATTTACAGATTATTATATCCAGCACTAACTCATGTAGTTAGCCCTGTCTTCTACATAACCACTATGAAAAAATGCCACTGACATCAACTATCAACAAACCTGAAAGGTTTATTGTTAACAATGCCTCATGTGAGCAAACAACCTAGTTCAGAGTTGCAGACATTTGTCATTCTCAGCCATCTAATAAAACGTTAATGAAAATAACAGGATAGGTTTTAAGCTTTTTATTGACTCACTGTAAAACTTCTTTTTTCGGATGAGACAGAAAAAAACCTTAACATTGTGAACACTGACTTTGCATATTTTAAAGGAACTACAAACAAAAGCAAACATCCAACATACTGGTTTTTGGTAAATAAAATTTAAACATTACATATTTACAAATCTACAACCATTCATTTAAAAAGTGCTGCTTGCAGACTAACAAAGTACCATTTTTAAATCCCAGTGAGATAATATCCAGAAATACCCCTCTCTATTATTACTATTTGCATCTCCCGTTTGTTATACAAAGATTTTACGTGCAGGAATTTTCTCTTTCTCGGGTTAAAAATCATTTAATTTGGCAGTGGAGGTCTAATTCATCAGGCTGTAACTGTACCAACAGCAAACCTTCTCAAAATGGGAAACAGTTAGCAGTGTCAGAGAAACAGCACAATTTCTATTCACATTTAAGTATTTCATCTCCAATAATAATTCCAGTGGAACCATACATAAAGCAAAATATATATTGCACTGCAAATGTAAAACCTTTGTTTAAGGTTTTTGACGTAAGCATTATTTAGTACACAAAAGGAGAAAATTCAGTTCATACAAAATTTTAAATTGAAAATATGTCTCAAATATTTCATTTATCCATCTTTGTGGTACTGGAAAATATAGTCAAATTGCTTTTCTAATAAAGGACAGTGAGATTTGAAAACTGTTTCAACATTGAATTGTATGATGCTTAAAAATTATCCACCTCAGGACCTACGTTTTGAACATTATGACTTGAATGAGGAAAAATTTCCCACTTGAAGTATATCACTATTCCAACTATATTTTATTATAGTACTTCTACAGTGGACTGACTTGCAACAGACTTTATGAAACAATTCATTAAGTATAATGATTTCACTTGATGAACTACTACATGATACAGTAATTTAAAAGCACACCCAAATAAACGCCAGCAATGCTTCAGGAGTGCCACTCTGAGGATGCAAGGACACAGGGAAATTGTTTGTCTGAAGGATGCATATACAATCCTTTCCATGGTACACTATATACTCCTCTGGTAATACTGGCAGGACTGTTGGGATATCTGAATGAAGTGGCAAACCTGTTGGCTTTTTAAGTCCAAAGACAGCTGGAAGTACTTATAACAAAGCTGGGACTAGGATGGAGAAAGTGGGCCACGTGTTACAAGTGGTGCATCTCTTCCTGTGCTAGCACACGCAGATGCAGTGTTACGTCCTAGTAAGTGAGGGGTGGTTAGAGACCAGGCTCAGTCGCTTCAGCCAGACTAAAATAGGAAGCGTGAAGCTTCCTTCATAGCTCAGTACCTCTAACACACCACAGCAGCTCTGGAAAAAGCACTTGCCCTCCTTCACGGCTTGAAGGTCCTATAAAACAGTGGCTGCCCCAAGTGGGAAATGGCATGGGCAACAGAACTGCAAAGAGCTCGCATCACTACCTTGTACACGGCGCAAACATGTGTGAGTTTATACACACAGCGACTACTGTATGCAACTTTTACTTGGTAAATACAGCGTACCTACTGTACAGAGCATACACGCACACTAATAGGTACTTACAATGAGTATGTTAAAAAATAACGTGGTGTTTTCACGATAGCTCAGAAGGATGAAGGGGGTATGTATCCACCCTACACCGACACACGGCTTACTACATACTTGCGTAAAAAAAGTAGCTATATTTCATGCATGAAGAATACTTTACAAGCGTGGCAGTACAAAAGAAAGCATCACAAAATGTTAAAATAAATTAAATGTGAAAAATGTTGGTAAGTGTAGCATTGCTAGCTTCACCTCAGGGTGTGTGTAGGATGCTTTCAAAAAGGTCAGCTACATAATTAGCAGCAAATTAGAGAAGAGGTATTACCCAATGAAAGCTGTATCCAACAAGACTGCATCTTGGAATTATCATCAGCACATACCTGCAGCTCTAAAAATTTTAAATCCTTTCTCCTTAGGGCAGCACCTTCTTACTACTTTACAGAGGTCTGGGAGGAGGTTACATAGAGCTTCATAGCAGCATCGCTTCTCATCTAAGCCTTTAAGAGGCTCACTATTCCAATTAATAAAGTAAATGTGAGCTTTAAAAAGTTTATCTCCTTTCTGCCTAACTAAATATTGCTGTATTATTACACTTGCAAACTAAACAGATTTTTAAAAATATCTGCTGGTAGGCAGACCAAAATATAAAATCTAATTTAACAGCTGAATATTTAGAAGTATTGTAACAGCAACAACTAAAAGAAATTAGAATTGGAAACACATTAACATTACTTAAAATAAAGCTGTTTGTTAAAGCATGGTTTAACTGGTTTAGGGTGTTCTATACAATTCAATGTCTGTTTTCCCACCTCCATAACAAGACTTCTGATATTTTCTCTGTAGCCTACCTTCTGGTGAGGAGTTGCTACGTGACTGAAAGCACAGAACATTTTTTTAAATCTCTAGAACAAGAAAACATGAGTGAAAAGCCATGACTCCACCACAAGGACTGACATAGCGCTTTTCTTCACAGAAAAAAAGAAAAGTTAGTTTTGCCTGTGAAAGAGAGACCAAACATTCTAAGTACATTTAATTATGCACAATATGCCCCAATAAGTTACATTCCCTATATATTCCCTGTAGCAAGTCTGCTGTATGTACTTTAGTTAAAAGCTTTGGATTAGCATTATGTACGTGTCATATTTAGTGTGTTTCTAACACATCCACCAAGACTCTGAACACTGCATGTTTATGAAAAACCTCTTGCAGGCTGTCATTTGCTTTGTATTACATCTGTAATGAGGTCACATTAACAAATACTAACAGCTGAGATGGACTGATTCCATAACATAATCTGTAGGACTCTTCAATATGCTTTCTCTTTACTAGGGAGTGAGGAGTGAAAGGAACAGGAGAGGAAAAGGAGGTTTCTACAGAAGTGTTTTACAGAGACATCAGTGTGTTCGTTAAAGAGTTTTTACAGAAGCTTACCATACCTTCTTTCTGATTGCTGTGGTAACACATTTTCCATGTGTGCATGAGAGAAATCCCGTATCTAGGGTACTGTCTAGGTGAAGGTTAACATTTTCTGCTTTAAAAACAAATCACTCTTCAAAAAGTAACTGGACGAGTTACTATAAATAGCAGTGTACTGCAAAAAAAATAAGCACTGTATTGCTTATGCAGCAAGTCCATTTAAAATTCACTCCAGTAATTTAAAAAAATTAAAAAAATATCAACTTACTATAAACAATTTAAAATATGTATAATACAACTTTGTATGCTCTTCATAACATCATGAATATTCTATGTAAACAATAGATTTTGAAGAATTTACTTCGCTCACATTAGTTTCAGTGCATTGTTTCTGTCCACCTGTTATTTTTTTTTTTTTTTTTAAGAAGGGAACTATAATATATTGTCCCAAGTTAGAGAACTGATTTTGTTTAGAATCTTCCTTTCTACACACTGATTTGCAGAAAGGACAAGGGAATAACATTTGGCTCATTTCTCACTCTGCCCGTTTCCACAACTGCAGACAGGCCTAGTTTTTCCAAGGCCTTCCACCACAGTATGTTCGTACATATGTTCTTGAACACTGAAGACTGAGATGTTCCTTGTGACTGAAGTGGTTATTTTACACAGGTATACGTCATAGGTATCACCTCTATATCTAGGTATATTTAAAGATATGGTTCTCCAAAAATCTTTCGGCATTCCATCACTCCGGTACTTGGTGGTCTATCACAATTATGAGTATTCTTCACTTGATTAGCTGTGAGACGGTCATAAGCCATTTTGTACTCTCTGTCAAAAGCATCTGCAGAAATAGAAAAAAAACCTTCTATATACTGTTCTTAAAACCACAACCCAAATACAGTGACAGCGACTAAGCAAGTCCATTTTATTCAGCACTTACACAGAATGGCACACATCTAATCTACTTCTTTTTGGAAGCTGAAAAACTAGTTTGCATACATTCATCATCTATGCTTATCTGAATGATTTATAAAACTTACCTATATCAATGTTATCTCTTCCTAGGGCAACAAGTGAAAGAAATAGTATTTCCCTATAAAGGCTCCTGAAATTGTAAAAAGAAATGTCAATTTATATACTGCAATAATAAACCACAAAACAATTTATATTAAAAATAGGTTGAGGCATTTAAAGATAACTTTTTTAAAAAGTGCCGTTTTGAACACAACTCCTGACTACCACCTCCAAAATGTTGTCACTTCTGACCCCTGGAGAATGCCCTGGACTCCCCACATATAGACATCATTTGTGGTAGGTCCTTAAGGTGTCCACTGCTGTGCTGGAAGTTGCACTAAATGGATGCAGAGTGAAACATGCACTTAAGGCACTCAAACAAATCCCACCAAATGTAACAAGTAAGGAGCTTGCTTTTCCACATCCACATTATCTTGAAAAAGCAGGCAGACCTATCAAATGATCTTGTCAACGCTCCAGCTATTGAAAAGGCTGCTATATAGCCTATTACAAATAAAAATCAGTAAATCCAGGCAAAAAGTAGAAAATCATAGGAAATAATTTTCATTAATTCCACCACTAATGAAAAAAACCTTTCTAAATAGGAGACTATTATATAGTCTAAATAGGAGACTAAACAGACAAAAAAATTCACCTATGCACCCTAGGAACAAGTTATATATACAATATATATACACACAAGTGCAAGGTTATTTAAAAAAACAAACCCACCAATATAAAAATAACATTTAGTAACAAAACATAAGCAGTCCCTACTTGATTTCCCATTGTTCAGAGGTAAGAAGAAAACAAAAAAGCTGGCTGTAAAGGGGAAAGGAAGGAGTGCAAGATAATTTTCTCCAGTTTTTTTTTTCCTAAAATAAGTTTGTGAAAGTTATCACAGAAAAGAATAATATTTACTAGACTGGGTGATAAATTTGAGAACACTGCTGAAAAGCAGTGCTTTCTTCTTTAAAACACGCACCATGAAAATAAAAGTCATATTACAATAGCCTTACAACAGGAAGGTCCAACTGGTCCAGCTTTGCTCCAGTTAAGCACGTTCATATTCTTACCGCTGTCTTTTAATATGTGGCCATTTGTTCAGTCTCTCCAATATTTGACTCATTGGTCCGTACACATCATTCATCTTAATGCTTTTCACCATACTTCTCAAGAGCTCCTGGTTAAAAGAGTCATCATCTTTTTGCAATAAATGGACCATTGGGTACTTCTGGGCTGAAAAACATTAGCAATGCTATAAGAATATATTCTTTGTGTAGCAAGGGAAGTTGTTAAAGAAAGGTGGGAGGCTAAGCAAACTGTGAAAACGTTGACATACACGTCGTGAACAAAAGAACAATAAACATCAAATCAAAATAATATCAACATAAGAAACAAAAAGCACAAAGAGAAAAGGCAACAGCTGTAATGGGTCATGAGCTATTTTCAGGCATATGATCCAACACTGGCAACAGAATTCTCTGTAAGCAAACTCTAAAAATAAGAAAACAAGCTAAGTGGATGAATTGCCAATATAAGTTCAGTGTTATCACTGAAACATATTCCCCCTTACTTCTCCCTTCCCAATGAAGAAAAAGCCACTGGAGATACTGGTCAATGACTTGGAAGTGATATGCTGGAAAACTAAACTCGTTCAAGCAGTTTGCTGCTATACAACCACCCTCCTTCCCAAAACAAGTCACACAAACTTAGCATAGCAACACCAAACTGAACACTCACTCTCAAACAAAAGAGTGCGATTTTGACCTGCAAGACAAAAAGTAGTATGATCAAAAATCAGTTATGTACCCTGCATGAACTATCCACAAAGACATCTTATTTCAAAACACATCTTCAGTTGCTCAAAATTAAAACTATTCTTTAAAAACAAACAAACAAAGAACAACAAACACCAAAACCCACAAGAAACAAAGCTTACTCTGAGCATTCCACAAAATATATAGAGGCTGCCTTGGATCCTGATGCAATTTCATATTGTCCCACAGCATCTGAATGAGAACGTATTTACTGTCCTCTGACATACAGTTTCGTGGAATCTGAACAGGAGAATGCATACATAAAGATATTTTATTACAAAGTCATGATAGAGGATTTCTATATTTAAAATACATCTTCACATCTATAGGCCTTCTGGTAAAAAGCTGTACTATGAAAACTGCTGTAAAGCCAGAGAAAGCTAAATCTGAACAGGGTATCAGTGACAGAAAATGAGTATTTTGTGTATCTTCCTATAATCCTAAAATCAAAACTTCCTGCTACTGCTTAACTAGTTAAACTGCAACAAAACCAACTAATCTTCTTTGTAACTTTGTGGATCACAAATCATAGTGTGACTAGTAAGAGCTAAACACTTTCCCCATCCAAGTACTGCTGAGCCCAAGTTCGGGAGTTAGGCATTTTTTCCTTCAGTTGACACATTCTTTAGCAATTCAGGACTGGGCCCAGCATATTGTAAGACACTTGAAGAGTTACTGAATTATCTGATGTTTTCCCATATGGGGAAGCAAGTATCCCTCATACATCAGTATTTCCTATTTGATTCCATACCTTGGAGTTTTTATTACAGTGCTCAGAAGAAAGTATTAATCCTGGTAAATTGCTGGGCAAGTCCAAGCGTCTGAAATACCACACCAAATTCCAGAACACAATGGGATGATGATCTACAAAGTCTGCCACCGTTATTGCATGATCCCCTTCATTTTCAAGTAAACTCTCAAGCTCTTTCCAGACCACGAGAGGACTGAGATAAGGAACCGTTATAGGATCAGGACTAGGTAAGCGCCATTCTAGGCCCAAGGAATCCTATGGTAAAAACAGAAAAAATGCCTTTAGTTGGAATGTAACTAGCTTTACAAAGTTTTATGAAAGCTTTTGTCCCCTGTGACACACACCTAGACATCTAAAAGCTACAACTAGTATTAGTTTAAATAACAAACCCTAGTATTTCTCCTAATTTGGGATGCTTAATTCTGTTCTACTAATTAATGCTGTTTCACATTTCTCTAATCTATCACACGCTTAAAAAAAAAAAAAAAAAAAAAAGACATTTAAGGTAGAAAAACTACACACTGTTGGTCCTTGTAAAGTAGCAGGCAGGCTACCAGTAGGAATGATATGGCTGATCTTCTGGTTTTCCTTCTCATCTTCTGCCAACGGACCAAAAGTACTGATACTCCTTGCTACGGGGTGACTTGTACATTCTGACCCAGAGGTATTTTGTCTTCTTCCTGAGGGGATCTGGATACTTCTGGCACAAATATTGTCATGCTGCTTAGATTTGCTGGGGGTGGGAGGGAAGGAAAAAAAAAAGTTAAGAATCTCAGCTTTTTGCTCAAACATGTACGCAGACAGAAATAAACTGGAAATAATTGACCTGACATCTCTAATTCTACCTTGTCAGCTACTACACTTGTTCATGTTACAGTGCAAGTTTTATTCCCCCCTGCACTGATAATGAACACAAACGTCCTAAGAAGAGTTCATAAAATTTGCAGAATTACAGATGCCTACATGAATTTTTATATTAGGGATGAAATGGCAAACACCATGCTGAAAAAGCATGATGTGGCCAAGGCCAACTCTGAGATAAGGAAAAGGCAGCAAGGAGATCCTCTCTCAGATCAAATTCTCCTCTTCAGAGAGTATCTTACAAAGTTTATTTCTCTTGATAAAACATACATGCATGTTGACAGAGAACTTGAATAATTTCTATGCAGAAAATGCAGGTTTACCTGTTTGAATTTATATCCTCTTGAACGGACATTAGAGATGTAGCAAGGCCAACAGTAGCTGCAGTGTTACAGGACTTCCCACTCTGACTGGAAAAAAGTGATGGGAACTGCATGTTTTCTGTAGAAGGGCTGGACTTCAGAAAATAACTGCAGGGAAAGCAAAAGCTTATTATTATATAAAAAGACCAAACTATAAACACTTCACAAGCAATAAACACTACAAGCATTCAAAATTGAGGGAAATTCAAATAATGTTATTACCGTCCAGGTCGCCGAAGATCTCTGATTTCTATGCTTAAAAAAGGCAGAAATAAGTTGCCACAGAACGGACACGTGGTATTGAGATTTGAATCATCTGCTGTCCAGCCTGCCATGATTTCTTCATCATGAACCAAACAGTCACAAGTTCGACATCGTGAACAGCTTGAGATGAGGACCTGCATACAGCAGATAACACAACTCCACTGTAACACATTCTCAAAACTACCCTTCTTTTACAAAGCAGTTTAAATTGTAGCCAGAATCTTTGCCCTTAGATGAATGCTACTCACCACTTGCATACAAGTTTAGTCACATATCTGGTCCCAGGCTTTAGGTTGGAACATTTGGGTTTAAACTTAAGCATTTTGGAACAACTATAAATCTTGAATCCAAACTGCATTAGCAGATAGGCTGATATAACAACTGACTGGAATGAGCACTGTCTGAAAAATGTATTAAATGCAGGTCTTTGTTCTATTGTGGTAAGTAGACTGGGATCTGGAACTATGCTCATGAAATAAATATACTTTAATTAATTGGGTTAGGTGATTCTTTTATGGCTTCCCAGAGTAAAACCAGCCAGTTAGTCAATAAAATTTTTATTAACAAGTCATTAGTAATCTGTTTGCAAACATAATAGTACAGAAATATTTATGCAACTACAGAAGTTATTCTTAGAATTTAAACACTCTTCTGTAGTGACGGCCAGTATAATAGAAACAAGGGGGGATAAAAGATGAAAATGACCAGTCATTAATCCAAATCCACTGAAACAAAAACAACAAAAAAAAAGTCACCCAAAGCCAGCGTAATACTGCAAAGCAAAATGATCTTACTAGAAGGTACAACAGTAAATAGCTAGTTATCTGTTCTCTGTTTTTAAATGTACAGTGCCATTAAAGACTTGCTGTCTTCACTTTAAACAAATTTAGCTGCACAAGGGATTTAGATGCCTGAATTCAGTGGCATCCAGCTCTCAAACTCTTGAGAACTGCAGCTTTAAGGACCAGAAGATGTGACTGCAATAAAAGCACTTCTAGAGTGGGATTTGAAATGAAACCTACTCGGGCACAGAAATATTTATCTATCTTTCAGTGGATTAGTTTTAAGCTTTGAACTTTAACAGAGGTTCAGATAGCATTATATTTAAAGACATATGTTTTTAGCGTATCAATTTAAACAAATAAATCATTCTGTACCTCCATAGCATAGTTCTGAAACACACTGGTACTACTTGTACTGCAAGATGATATCAACTCCGATTTGTCAGGTAAAGGGAACTTTGAAAGAGAACCTATTAACAGAAGAAACCGAAAGTATTAGTAATTCAGAATATGCATTTTTAGTAAACTTTCTCTGGCCAAACAACACTAAAGGTTAAAAAAATGTGTGATGGAGGATGCAACAAATGAGATTACTCAGATAGAAAGAAACGTGAAGCTGGAGTGTGAGGCTGCCATCTGCCCAGTACCAACAACGGCAAAAATAAAATCTACCAACATAGAATTTCCATATGTTCAGTTTTTTCTTTTACAACAGTTGGTAGCTTGGAAACAAACTTTACAGATTAATTCATATCCACACTTTCTGTCTGGACAAAAACTAGGGAAGGATAAGAGATGCTGCTTGTAACTGCAGATAACCCCCACCCCTTCCCTTTACCACACTAAAACAGCCAGGGTCCCCTCAGGCTCAGGGTGCCCCAATGCCCTGGACATGATGACACCTTCCACTGCCCCTCTCCAGCCTACAAACTGGGGATGTGGAGGCAGCTCTTCTAGGTGCTAAGTGAGGGATCTAAGTAGACAGATCTTCCTTTCGCCCTGATTCTGCTCAACACGCTGTACTCCATAATGACAGTAGTACAGAAATTGATCCAACAGTCACTACCAACTACTCAGTGCAGATAAGAGAAAAAAATTTACAAACACAGAGCGAGTCTGATAATCGGCTTCAACAGTGGCTTCCAGAAAATGGTAACAATTTTCCAAAAAGGATTTTTACTACTTTTAGAAAGCAAAATCAGACTAATAAAGTTACTATCTGGAAGTTTTTAATAGGTGTTTTCTGGAGCTGCACAGCTTACACAAATAAGGTGATTACATGGATACTGAAGGGACCCAAAGGATCACTTATTCGCATAGCTGTAGCATCCAGACACTTATTCAGGGACAGGATGTTATTGAGCAAGTTATTCCACAAGAAAGAACACCCAAAACAAGGTTCTACAACGAAAATATCCACAGGTATGGACATATATGTATGAGTAATAATTTGCAGGTAGAAAAAGAAAAATGAACTTCTTCCACAAAAAAGACCAACAACTAGGATGATCCCAAACTGAAATTTATGGAAGAACAACTTCTGAAACAGGAATATTTTTGTTCAGATCAATGAATGCAGTGCAAAAGTTGTCTCTTACCACACTGCTCAAATTGTTTTGATGAGCCATCATGGGAAGCTGAGCTTTCTAGGCTTGTCCTGCTGAGGCCAATTCCCTTAATTTCTGACGTGGTATTCTCTTGAGGAGAAGCACTTTCAAAATCATTGCAGACATCTTCATCAGTTAGAGAAGTAGATTCTGAGTCCAGAGCTCCAAGAGATGAAACACTTGCTCGGTCTGAATTTTGATCCTGAGAGAACAAAACAAATTCCACTGAGAAAAGGAAAGGAAAGCAAAAATATTTCTGAAAATAAGAGGTAGCCTCCTTTGTCTCAGTAAATTCAAGGCATGAACTTCCTTCCTTGGAAAAATCATTCAGCACCAATGTAAAACAAGGCAAGTTTCACTCAGGGTTAAATAGCTACACAAGAAGCTTTTTAAAAGATTCTTCTAATACAAATATCTAAATGAAAACTTAAACCATTTTAATCTTACAACTTTTCCCAACCACTGATATAAAAGTTACCAGCAGCTGTAGGAATACATTAGGATAGGCAAGGCATCATTAGCACTTTAATTAGCCTCAGATTGGTTTGAAGCACATTAGAACAATACATAAACAGAAAACTGCATCTATTTTCACTCCCAAGGAGTGGGAACAAAATTAATTTTGGTTTGAGCTGGCAGCAGCAAAGAACACTAGCCAAATGACCTCAGGTCAAAGTTAGCCTTAAATCACTTCAGTAATCAATACAAGCAGATTTCCATTTTTTCATAAAAGCGGTAAAGCCTTAAAAACATTGTTTATTTGAGTATTTTTTCTTTTGTTTACCTGAAGAAGGCAGAGCAGTCTTGTCTGCCCTGTCAACACACTACAGTATACTTATGTTTTCCCATTAAATATACTCCGAGCCCATGCTAGACCAAAATTTTGTTTGATTCAAGACAATAAAACCAGGTTCCTGGCAATTCAAACATGATTGAAACTACTTAATACGCATAGTCTATCATGATGCATGTCATTCAAATGGGGGATTCATCAGATAAAAGTCAGCTATAAAACCTTTACAAAGCTTTTTCCTTAGTTTATAGGAGCTTAGGTTTGGGAGGGAGGAGAAGTAATTATAAAAGTTTACCTTTGAGGATGCAGCATACATTGTAAATTTTGAGTACCACTTGCTAGCTTTCTCTGCAACCCCTTTTCCAGCAGAAAACATGCTGCTTTTTAGAACATCAAACTTAGGTGTTAACAGTGTATCCAAGTTGAATGAGGGTGAAGAGACAAGTGTTAATGCACTAGTTGCATCCTGTGGCTGTTCCTTTGCTGGACTGTTTGGAGAATAAGCCGGGGAGGACCAAAGCCTGTCTCTTGGCCTTTCTTCATTTTTTGCGTGATAACTCTTGGATTTGGTAAGACGGGATGGCCTTGGGGAGTTTGGGGGCAGGCTGGACCTCCTACAAGGCTGGATTACTGTTGGGCTCTTTTTATTAGCATTTCTGTCATCATAAGGTTTCTGCAACTCAATGCTTGGGGCACGACTTGACAAAGGGCTGCTCATATTGTTCATGTACATGACTATTTCTTCAGCTAAATCTCGTCTTGCAGATGGAGTGGAAACACTTCTGTCATCCTCCTCCTCCTCATCCTCTTTCTGCTGTTCTGTCTCAGCAACCAGCAGAGACAGTGGATCAAATCCAGTTTCAACATCTGTCTTTTCAACTGGCTTTACTGGAAAGCTGCTCTTTCTTTGCAACCTTCTAGATTTCTCACTGGAGGATTTCACTGCTGTAGATGTTTCAGGTTCTGCATCCAAGTCTTCCAGATCAAAGATAACAGGAGACTCTGTTTTATCTGTAAAACTGCAATCAAAAGCTACATCTTCATCACTAGATTCTTTCTCCAGGCTTTCTCTCTTAGATTCTAACGAGGAAGTTCTGATATTAAGAGTTTTTGGCCTTATGCTTTTCTGTAATGCACTAGATAGGATTTTGGCATCAGCTCCTAGTTTTTCAACAATTTCCCCAGGGTTTGCTTCCTGGTTTATTCTGTTTATCATGAGTCCCACTAAGCCATCTCCACTCAGGTTACGGTTCCTGCTTTCCCATGGTATCTCCCTTAAGTCAGGTTCTACTGCGCTTTTATGTCTCTTTCTTAAAGATTTACTTTTTATAAGTTCCGCTTCACTGGCATCCTCAAAAGATGATGTAAACAGCAATCCTACAGAGCTCTCTGAAAAACATGAAACAAGGTGCTTTATTTCTTGCTCTGAAAGAAAGCTAAACAAAATTACGAAAGAATGCAAATTTGTCTCAACTTTCAAAGAGTTTACAACACAGAGATGGAATTGACTACGTATTATTCTAGTGGTTGAAAAACTGAGTTGACCATGGCCATAACTTTTAGGAATAAAACATTTAAAAGGAAGTCTAATTATACAACTCCAGAGTACTTCGAGAGACACCAAAAAGTCTCAGACATATTTAGTTTCCCCTTTTGGAGACATACACCATTATTAAGAGGCTTGAAAGCTAGGGACAGGCAAAGGTATCTAGGAAATGGCAAAAAAGGGCAACACCTGATGAATCAGAAATAGATCCAACAAAAGAAGTTATCATCAGAGAATTTTCCATTGTTTTGCCAGAGCTTAAAGACGTGGACTTTAAAGTATGATATTTCAGTATTTCAAGCACAGCTGACAGTATTATAATAACGAGATTTGACATGAAAAACTTGTGAAAATGCCTGAAAGCTTCTTTTAATCGTACTGCATAGAAACCTCTTGTCCAACCCAGAGGAATTCATTTGTTGCTGGAGTTTATAAGAAAAAAAAACAACGGGGATTTTGTAAGTAGATGTTAACTATAGTGAAAAAAAAAAAAAAAAAGGCAAACAAGAAAAAAAAATGTAGAAACGCAGAATATTCAGAGGTGTCTCCCCGACACAGCGTACGCAGACAACAACCTAAACTCACTCCCACAAATTTCATCAGCCACTGCACCAATAAAATAGTGTAAGTTTTGTGGTCAACAGAACTCAGGCACATTCCTTACAGCTCTTGTTACAAATGAAATATATATGTAGGCAAAACTGCAGAGGAACGATTGGTCTTTTCCAGCCTAAACGATCCTGTGATTTTAAGAAACAAAATCTATCTTCTCTTTTGCTCACCTGTGCTAGCTTCTGCGACGGTATTGTCAACCGTACCATTGAGCCGCACTATGCTAGAAGTGGCTTTGGCATTACTTGAGTTCTGATAATTTAGTTTAGGTAGGCAGTCACCGCTCCCTTTTGCGCTCTCCACTTCAGAAACTGTATACAGAAAAGGACAGAGAGTTCTTTAAAATCAAAGCAACTTCCTTTAAATCTCAGGTTTCCATTACCTATTAGATGCTTTACTCAGGATTAAGTGACAGTATGTGGTACATATCGCACGATGCGCAGGCTGGTATCTACTTGGACAGAGGTTTTCAAGCTGCTGCAACTGAACTATCGATAGTTAATTCCCAGCATTACTCCTACAACTGGAAGTTCCATAAGCTTCTGTACACAGAGTCCAAGTAACCAGTACTTGCATACCAAAATCTGTGGTGGTTGTGGAGTCTTAAGACCATCGTTGTTCACTTGCAAAGGATAGGTAGGTGTAAGAGTATTTTCTCCTGCCTTTGCAAGAGCTCAGGGCCAAGGAGCCTATCTTCATACCGATATCATTACCCCCATGACCACAGCAACACAAGGGAAAATGAAGCAGATGTTGCAGTATTTATGTTCACCTCTTAGATATGAAAGAGAAATTCTGTTGCAGGTGGCTACCCAAAATAGACGATTGCTTCTCTAGAGGAATTCAAGCAACTTAAAATTCAAGTTGTATTCAAAAGTGCAAAACATTCTCAGCACATAATATTACTGTAGAGAGCCACAAACTTGTCTTAATTATGGCTAAAAATACAAGCTTTCAGCAGAATCCACATTTTCTGTGTCCTCAAAAGTTTCATTAAGCCTAAATAACCTGCCTGCATCTTACAGGCATGTTTTTATGCCCGTGGGTAACACACAAATTTTTCAAGCAAACTGAAGAAAAAATTCTAATTCTAGAAGAAAGACTATGGTGAAAAGAAAACAATGAAGTAACTATTCTGGTTCCGTATTTTCTCATACTTTTACACCACTTCCACTTCACAAGGGGAAAGTTAAATGGTAGGGGAAAACACACTGAAAAAATGAAATAGTCTTATTAGGAGAAATTTATTATTAAAAATATTTTCAATTAATGTATATGGGAATCTATAGTACTTACACATTTTAACTAACATATTAAAGGTCTGTGCTGCTCAGCTGCAGTTAAGGAAATCATGAGCAGCACATGTAAAACCTGAAGGAAAAAAAAAGGCCCACAGCAAATCCAAAACCTATTTTCCTTTCTGATGCATCTCCTAAAGTTTGGTAATTCCAGGGAGCAGAGTAAGATCTCACAGACCTGCAAAAATTCAGCTGTTCTCATCTTAAGGGATTTATAAAGAAAACAGACTGGTAAAAAAGGCTTTCCTGTAGATTATGCCTATAAAGCAATTTAATTTTTTTTAAAGACAAAACTATTACTCTGTAATTATCATTAAGCCTTTATATTACCATTATCACTTATTTGAAACAGAGGAGGGAAGAAGAACTGTAATATTAGAAATTAAACCATTAGACATCCAGAAAATTACATTTAGAGAAAAGAACTTAAAGCATGGGCATAAACTGGCATTATGACATACACTTGCATAAAAAATATCAGCTGTCCCACTTAGCTTTTGCTGAAATCCCTATTTATTCATAATGAGCTAGATATCTACATTCACAAGATACATACGAGAACTGGAGTCACTCTCTCTCTTGTCCTCTTTTTGTTCTTGTATATCTTGAAGACAAGTTTTCTCTTGCTTGGCTTCTTCCTTGAATGATGTGTTATTGCCAAAGTCTGAAAGTCCCCCTATCATAAAGACAATTATGGCATTTAATAGTGTGACATCGTTAAACAGAATAAATTGAATATCCACACCAATTCAAAGGCCACTTATCAAGTACCTTCCAATTAACAGTGAACATTTTACCACAAAAAAGCAAGAAAAATGATTGGCTTACTTTTACAGTATAAAATACTGAAGCAATGCTCTACAGGATGAAATTAAAGGGGTAATTTGCAACATTTCTTTTTAAATACTAAAGCACTCCTTGTCTTTGATTCTCTTGCATGGTTTATTTGATCAAAATGTCACATCTTTTCAAGAACTCTAAGAGGCATCTAAACATGGTTTCATTTTAGTGTTGTACGTTTCTCAGAGTTAATGCATGTAATTCTCATGGGTTTACTCTAGAAAGTAAAAAAATTAAAATAATGCAGCAGCAACCATGAGTTTGTTTGCAAAGTAAGATTAAGATAAAAATAGCTAACACCACCCCCAAAAAAACCCTGCAGACATTCAAGCCACTATCTGGTAACTGTTATGACAAAACACTGCCCCAGGTGTAACTAATAAGTCTAAATGATTGATTTCAAGAATCAAATTTACTTAACACTAACATGGCTATTCCTCTTCCAGGTTGTTACAAAGCATTAGCACCCAAACTAACAAAGCAGGTGAGAAAGTTTATGTTCACTATAAATGCTAGTGAGCACTTCAAGTCACACACATTCCACGTCCTTTGTCCAGGTCAACCTGAGTCTCCAGCAGTGCCACAGCATCTTTAGGGGGTCTGCTCTCATGCAGTTTAGGAAGTAACAGCAAGTACCTGTCCAGGATCGAGGGTACGATACAGCTGAAAGTCAGCTTCTTTCCCTCTTTTCCCTAAAGATGCTGCACTCAGTCTCTACAGAGAGGGTAAAAACCTTGTTGTAATTGTAGAGATAACAGAATTAAAATATTCTGGAATTTATGGAAGAGTTTTTGGGAATGGGATTGCCTGAAGAGTCAGCATGCATTCTAGCTATGCACTTTTATGCAAAAAAACTTGAAAAAAAATGTATCAGATTGTCAACAGCAAATACCATTAATTATAAGTGACAGTTCCTTAATAAAGGACTAATTACACTTCCTTAGTTTACATGGTCCGAGTTGTGACCAGCATCTATAAGCTCTCCTGTAGTGCTTTGCATGGAAAGGTTTCAAAAAAGTAGTTTATCAGGAAGGTCAGCTTCATGAAGGACAGGCAGAAAACCAGTAAATTTGTTCAAGGTCACCCAGAAGGCTAGTGACAGAGCCAGAAGTAGGACTGTAGTCTCCTGAGTCTAGGACAGATACTCCAGCCATAAGGCCATCATATCTGTTGTGTTAGTCAGGGCAAGTATTTATTTGCACATATTTGTAATCATAGAATAGCCCTGGTTGGAAGGGACCTCAGGAGATTCAGGTGATCTTCATACACTCAGACATGTATGTTGTAACGGTCTTCCCAGGCAAACTACAACTAAACTAAAACTAAACTATATTGCTGGTACTTTAAAATGTGCCATCATGCTTCGCTAGTCATAAATATTGTGGAAAGTAGTACCTATGAAAAACACAAACTACCAGTGACCACTGCCATGGTAATATAGCCATTTGAACGTCACTGGAAAGAAAAGGAAAGAAAACCAGAGATCTTGTACTTATAGTCTATATAAAAAATAAATATCATCATTTCAGTTGGTATGCAGAACCTGCAAGCTCAAGGACTAGTTCTAGTAGTCTCTTCACTAACATTAAAAAAAGTGGGGGGGGAAACGGCAAGGCTGGACAGAGGTTTCTGCCAGTTATGAGACTGCCTGTTGTATGAACTAGGATAATGATCACATCAGCTGCAGGTTCATATTTTGTCTCCACGAAGAGCTGATACAATAAAGAGCAGACTTTTGGATTCAAAGACCAAAAAAAAGCTGTTTTTAAAAAGTTATGCAAGAACTTCTTTTATCCCCTCTCTTAAAATGGTTTTATCAAAATTCACAACAGAAAGCTTTTTGAAATAATGTTATCAGCATAAAAATAAAAAAGAAAAGGATGTGAATACTCTACCAGGAATGGCTGTATGTGAAGTGCTTGCTGGCAGCTTTTTCAATGCTTTTTTAAACTGTGCTATTCCTAAAACAACATTTCGTATTTTCATCCATAGGAAATAGCCACCTCGATTGCTTGAAGGCCAGGTACTTTCCAAAACAGCCTATTTTGGAAATACCAA
Organism: Falco naumanni; assembly: GCF_017639655.2. Lineage (NCBI taxonomy): Eukaryota > Metazoa > Chordata > Aves > Falconiformes > Falconidae > Falco > Falco naumanni. The sequence continues at coordinate 6,022,603 of NC_054060.1, read as the reverse complement.
AGTCAAATACAGTCATCTTAAGGAACAGTTAGATGTAAGAACAGTATGAAATCATTAATTTAAATTTCAAATTGGGTTACATTGGCAGTATAAAGTAGACTTCTAAACCTACAAAAATGAAGACAACACAGTTATTGTCTTTTATTTCTTCCTTTTACTAGAAATGAGAAAATTACATCTGAACTCCTCCCTTATTTTGCTTGCTTCTATTTGCCTGGAAGAAAATGCAATTATTTTTTTTCTTCTATTTCAAAAATACTTACCTTATTGTAGTAGCCATAAGTAATGGCATTAGGGTCAACACCAGCTTTCTGCATTTCAAAAAGCACTCTCACTGCTAGTACAGGCTGACCGTACTGTCCACACAGTTGCATGAGTACTCGGTAGCATACCTGAAAATATACACAAGTTAGTATTGTGCTTCTACAGCCAAACATGTACTCCATTCAATAAAACCCATGGGCCATCTCTGGAGTTCTGGGGTTGACTTATTTTACCTCATCAGGTGGATCTATTTTTTTGGTATGCATTTTTTGTAGCACATCATACGCAGTTCTCAGAGCCCTGACTTTTGAATGGCACACTTTGACGTATGCAGGAAGGCAAATGAACCAAAGACCATAGCAGTGACGTAACAAACACCTGGACCACATCTGTGGTATGGACGAGTACTTCTTAGCAATTTTATGTGCAGATTTAATTTCCTGTAAAGAATCATAAAGACTATTTGTGTATATGTACATGCACAATACACAAACCTAGATGTTAAAATCTGAACATGCATCATTAGACCTAGAGAAACTGCAACATTAATATGAACATACTCAAAATGGGAATTCGGTAGAGTTAGCAATACCAAAACCTGTGCTATATTCCACTCCTACATTTAAAAGAAATGTAAGTTTTTATGTCTATTACTCTTGGTCTGCATTTTTTGTAAGAAACATTTGAAAGTTAAGAGTCCCTTTTAAAGCCCCAGACAGTGAAAACCAACCAAGAAGTGGATGTGGGCATGCAATTTATGCTCCTGAACAGCGCAAAGAACACAGAAGGTATAGGGACATCACAACAGACAGCAATCTGTGTACAGGGGCCCTGTACGATACAGTGTAGGCATGAAACACAGGTAAACATCCAAAGAACAGTTAGCATGGCTACCCTATGGACACTGCAGTAGTGAAGAACCATTAGGCTGGAGTCACTGCCAGTCAGTCTTTATAGCCAAAACTCAAGATGAAGGCAGCAAGCTGTCACCTTCCAAAAGCACCTCATGCTACAAGAATGTCTGCAAGTACCTGCTTAGTTCTTCTGAACATTGGCGATGGACTGTTGGGGCTACTGGCTTTGGAAGACAGTTTGTTATTTGGTGCTGTGAGAAATCCTTCAGGTCGCTCAAACAAATCTAGTTTTAATACTGGAAATCCATTATAGCTGTAAAAGAAATGTGTCGCTTAACTTCTGTAAGTCAGTTCCAAAGTAAACACATCACACAATATCAAACAAAATCAATTACACAGTTGTGCTAGAAGCTACACAGGAAATAAAAAACACAAAAGTAAATCTCTAAAGACACCGTTGACAAAGTGGTTTACTAATCCATCTGCATGATTTCATAAGCCTGCACAGTCTCTTAACCTGTTACTTCAGTGTAAGCAACTTAAATTGATAAATACATTTGCTTCCATAGTATTTTCTTTCATTAATGTGTCAAATGCATTAGTATTGATTCTAGTTAATAAAAAAAATAATCCGTGTCTTTTAGTCCCTGGTGAGCATCACATGACAGATGTTTATAAAAATCAATGTGAACAATATCAAACCATCTGAAAGGTTAAATTAGATTAGATTTTAAAATGTTTCTCAGAATTAATGAAGAAACCAATAGACAAGCTCATCTGATACCATTACTAAATTAGTAACACCAGTTTTCAGTGATTCTTTTAAATGTACTCTCTCTTTCCAAAGAGTATCTCCAGCTTGTATCCTTATCAGTAGTAGCAGCAGGCCAACAGACTGGGTCCATTAACTTAAATTTTAATCTTAAAAAGTGTCAACAGCTAGCACAATGTAATGTGAACACAAAGCCAGCTTTAATATTACTGTTTCTGTGTGTACACGCACACAAAATCATTCAAACTTCAAAAGAGGTGGCACACTAGGTGTTTTACATACACATTTTTACTTGAGCAACATAAAGGGACAGAAAAAAATATATCTGTACTTTGTGGCTATCACAAGAAACTAAAAACTAAACCCTACAAGGGCAGCTGTTAGGATTTTGGCTAGCATCCTTCTGTGTCCTTAGGTTACCTGTATTGTAGAGGGTGCTCTTCACCATTTGGCAGATGAGGGATCTCAGGTGGTGTTATGAAAACTGTATGCTCACTCTTGTATGACTCATCCAGCTCAATAAGTCGTGTTTCCCCAGTTTTGTCTGTATCTACCTGTAGAAGTTACGTTAAAAGAAAAAGTAGTTACTAGTGTGATTATATTTTCTGTCATTACAGCTATATGTTCAAGTAGGACAAAGTCTGTATTAGCATCAAAGGACTACATCTTAAAAGTAAGGATGCCTTGCAAAGTTATAATGTGAATAGTAAGTGTTGCATCTTTTTTGTAAACTTCACCCCAACACAATAATCAATGTTTAATGTTATAGTCTGAATTGACTGTTTTCAGGTAAATATCGTAAAGTAGTTGTACAAAGAGGTTAATCTTTGTGAATTCAACCATTTCTGGATCTACATTTCCAACTGCAGCAGTGACTTCAATTTTACTTTTAAATATGAAAGAAAGAACTTTTCCCCCCCATCTTAACCACTAAACCCCCTCACTTTATCCAATTGTCTGACGTATACAGAATCTAAAAATGACACTACCTAGCAATTTCAGTCACTTACATAGTCATTAAGGTCATGCTAGTTTGCAGAGACTGCAGAAATACACATGCATTCAAAAAGATAATGGAATAAAAACATGGAATCTTACTAAAATTAAAGGAGGCTAGAAGTAACTGGTTTTTTTTTTTAGAAAAACAAAGTAATCTGAAAGGTGAAGGGTAAATTTAGGTGTTTTTTTTTCCTCTTTCAGATAACTTTATAGCTGTACACATGGAAATACAGCAAATATTGTGTGGTCCCGTCCTCTCATAACCAAGACAGAAATTCAGTTCACAGATAACAAAGGCAACTTGCAATAATACTATCATTAAGCATAAATTACGGCTGCATTTGTTTGGTTTTGTTTTCAGCTTTGTAACTGGCAATTTGACTATATGTCTTTGCTTTGCTAGCCTGGCTGTTGCAGAGAGGGGGAGAAATCTGCACTTCCCAAATTCACGGCCCTGCTTTAAAGACAGCAGCAGAGACGTACATCAAGGCTCCAGGCAAATTTCATTCCATTAAGACAAAAATAAAGAGCCAAAGCAAAACTTAGCCACCTCAAACGAGATACTGGGGAACTATGGACTATTTCCCTTTGAGAAAAAGGACAGATAGGTCTTTAACTTAGAAGCTTCCTCTGCTACTGTTCACACTGCAGAAACCACTAGTGACAGAGCAAGTATAACTCATATTACATTCTACCTGAGAGTCTTGATACTTGTACTGATATTTGTATTGCTTTGTCTCTGATCTTCTGTCACCAACCACGTCTCCTCCAATACCTCATAAGCGCTGCTTCTGCTTATGGCATGAAATGCATCTCCATCTCAGAGCTGGCACTATCAAAAACTATTTACTTCGTAGCATACAGAACATGCTATTTATTCACATATTGCTAGCCCCACTGTTCAGCTAAAATAATGTCACAGTTTACATTTATAGCCATTATTTAAGTGGTTTAAATGGCAACGAAATCACAGCCAAATGGTACATTATTTCAAAGAAATTAATAAGCAACCTGTGGAACCCAAGGATGCACGTTATTCATGCCTTAAGAGTTTAGCAACAGAGAATTAATATACAAAAAGCAGCATATTCCACAGTTCTCTCCCTGCGGTGAGGTGGAAATATATCAAGTAGTTTCAGCAGAATTCCTGAATATTTAAAGTTTCATAAACATACGAAGAGGTGTTCTTAATTACACGTTTTACTGCACGAGACAGATGGAAAGTATTAGCAAATTGAACCAGCCGAGTAGCAAGAACATATGGCTCCTGAAAGTGGAAATAAACGAAACGTTACATGGCAATTTAAATACTTTCAAGGATGTAAGCCCCCCCACCAGTTACAAGTTTCACCAGTGAAATACTTTAAAGCCAGCAGCTTAAATACATATTGAATTGAGGTAATTCTTGAATTCCTGGAGAAAATGAAAACTTGTGAGACAATTACACCATATCTTTTAGCAGAAAAAAAAAGGGTAATCAATTACAATCTCTGCTGCTGCTGCCTAAGATAAAATAACATGTAGAGGAGATTATTCTTCAGCTTAAACTATTATTATAAATTATTTATGACAAGGCTTAGATTGTATTTTATAGATAACTAATTTCATAGTTCATAAAATTTGTCTCAACCCAATGGCCTATAACTAACCATAAGAAAGTGTTGCATCGTCTTTCAACCCATGATATCACTCTTTCATACATACCCTTTCAGGTACTGGTGTGCCTTGTGAAACGCATAAATATATATATATATATATAAAAACACGTTCACTTCATTGGAATCATTCAAATTTGGTATGTGGTCAAAGAGCACCTTGGCTAAAGCTCTGGTTCATATAACAGTCCTTGGTACACTTCAGTATTTTGACTTTGTATACAGTTTCTGTTAAGCACAGTATCAGAAATAAGAGCCATCAAGAAAGAAGCAGGGAAGGTGAGGCAAATCTATTATTGTTCAAATAAATCCTACATGGGAACCCACTCCTTCATGTCAGTGAGCACCTAGGTTCACAAGCAATTCTAAAGCCATGGCAAATCCTAAGTGCATAGTAATTCCAGTGCCTCGGTTTCCCCACAATTATCACTGTCATTGAAGTAGCTGTCCCATTAATAAAACTGAATGAAATCCTCGCCGACAGAAGCTGGAGAAGTACAACTACTTTCTGTAAAATTTATTGTCATGGCACTGTCATGAGCGTTTTTTTATAGCAGAAGCAAGCTGCCCACAGCATCAACTAGCAAAATAACTGGCATTAGAACAGAGGAGTCTTTGCTTCAGCTGTACAAGCGGCTACTTAACCTTTGAGAAAAGGTGAAAGCTCCAACAGCTCCACAGATTATTTGCAGTCTCACAGTGGCATCACCAACCTAAGCATTACTTTTTCAGAAGAACAGTTTGAATTCCCAGGCAAGGTAACTTTAGCTAGGGCATCAGCTTCAGTGCCCTCGTAAACCATTCTATAAAATGAAATATAGCAGATAGAATTTGACACTTACATAGCCATCGCATTCTGAATAAAAAACCTATTTAACGTTAGTCAGAGAACTAACCAGCAACACAGTGGAAATGAAGTACTGCTCAACAGTGTTTAGTCACTGGGGTATACTCCTGTCTACAAGACCTCCCATTTTTAAACACCCACTGGCATACAGCAAAGCAAGCCCTACATGTTGAAAGCTTTTTAACTGAACTATAGGATAACTGAGTGAATATTACAGAAATGTTCGTCATTAAATCAATTTACAACCCATGAATACATGCAACTCATGCTGCAGAGCTATGGAGCACACTTTTGAGAACTACTACTGAAAAAATAGAGACTAGCAAAAGCTATGAAGAGCATTAAATAACATTAGACCATGCTTTTATGCTTCTCTCAAACTTAACTGCTTTCAGATTTGTTTTCAAAACAACTTACAGCTCTTCTGCACTTTCATAGCAGAAACAGCCATAAATAGAAACTGTAAATAGCAGGTTTTATAGTCTTCAGTATTAATTCCTGTGGAACAAACAGCAGGTGACCTACTTTACAGGCAATCCTAGACAACTCTGCATTACTTAAACATCAGTGTCCCAGAATAGTGTGTTACAGGTAGCCAGTGAGATGACAAGTAGGTGTGGAATGTCTTATAATATTCATAAAAATTTCTTTGATGTCACAATAGAAGCAAACAGGGATATAAGAGAGGGTTTCACTTTAGTTCTTCTGAAAACAAAAACTAATGCAAAAAAATTGTCAAGCTGCCTCAAAACACTTTTGTAGACCCTCTTTTGAAAATTCATTGTCTTTCCAAAGCTAATATACCTGTCCTTTTTAGAAAATTAGTCCTTGAACAGTGCTGAACACTATACTAATGTGGACCTTTCTTACAAACAAGTCTGAGTGATACTTCCATGGAAGATTAAAACAGAAATCCACTTTGAACTAGGAAATCCAACATTCTGAGAGCTCCAGTCCAGCAGAAGTTCTAAGTTTACTTCAAGAAAAACATCAATTGTGATCATGTTGCACTTTCACACTCCTTGTCACATAATCCTGAACAATTCTCTTTCTGTCTCATTACAAATGAGAGAACAGCACAGCAACAGATAGCAAGGTATTCCTTTACTGCAACATAACACAATGGCAGAGTAACAGAACCCGCAAAAAATGACAGCTTCTGCAAAACTTGTGTGACACACCATAATAAATATTGCTTATGTTAAGAAACCCATACATTTAATATCCATCAATATTTGATAACAACGTCATTAGAAAATACTCCTATCCAAGAGAAGACTATCAATACAACCATTGTATTCAAAATATCAACATCAGCAAGCTGGTTTTGAATCAGGGGAAACAAGTGACAGCAGTATGAGTGAAAGGAGAATTGATAAAGATTCGGTTTAGTTATTTACTTTTAGTACAACCATTCTAAAAATTCTCCAAGAGTAACTAGAGAATTGCTATTAGAAAAAACTGGCCAGCACATTAATCAAAAGCGGGTCAAGGAACCCTTTATTTATAATGATTAAAGAACAGTGAGACTGCATTATATCTTTTAGCGTGCTGCTCATCAACTCCATTCCTAAATGGCTGCATGAAGTAGAACTACAATAATTTTTATAGATTGTGTTATATCTAAGGAATATTAATCTCCGACAAAGAACCCAAAGCTGCTGCTTTACAGTCAGAATATTACACTTCCTACTATGGGCCAATATTTCAGACACACACATGTGAAAATCGGTACTTCTATTTGTTCTCATATTTATACTTTCAAGAATTCAAACCAGAAAGTGAAATTAAGCCCAACAAAAGAGGAAAATGGAAGTCTACAGTGACTAGAAAAAAAAGGAAGAAAAAACCAGAAATAAACTTGTCCTTCAAATATATTCTGCTTGTACTATATCAGATAATGTAAGCTACAGCAGAAGTTAAAAAACTATATGGATTTGAAGACATGCTTACTTTATCTACGCAGTCATCAAAAAATGCAAGGCTTGCATCCTTATCACTGACAAAAGAACACTCTTCAATGAAGCGAATAAACATTTGAGTTTTGGTCATCAGGGTGTAGAACTTCTGATGTGAACGATCTCGACTTTTGAGGAAACCTGTAAAGTGAAGTCACAGGCATGTAAAGAAAGCCCAAACCAAAAAAGCCCTCACCAAAAGTCAGCATACATTCTGCTAACGAGCAGTAACCTTTCTGTAATCTTTGCTACTACTATGCGATTTTTTCTGCACTTACATTTCTATCACCATTTACAACACTAACACCACAAATGTTTTTATTCTTTAAATAAGAGAGAATCAAAAATTAATAAATTAATATAAATAAAACAAGTTTATGACTCTTCACCTTGTAGTTCAAACAGAGAACTTGCATCTGTGGCTGTTTCAGAGGGTGCCTCGGTTATTGGCCTGAGATAAGACCTGTAACCTTTTAGTATTGAGGCCATGAAACACAGAAACGCTTCTTGGATCTCCAAATCTAACAGATGCAATTTCTTCCCAGAATTAAAATCATAGTCATTCATTGCTAATTCCATTAATGCATCTTCTCTAGGTCGCTGTTGCACTGTGAACAAAAACAACATAATGTTTTACTTTTTTTTCCCCCCCCAATACTGGAAAAAAATTCTCTTTATCCTACTAGGTTCACTGATTACTGAGCTCCATTAAGTTTGGAACAGATTAAAATATATGCAATTAAATTCAATCATGACACGTGACAATGGATTCAGCTTGACCTTATATGACCCCTGTATCTCTGGATAATATCAAAAGCAAGATACACTTACCTTTTCAGAACATTAGTTACTACAGCAACAGAGAGTATCAGTATGGACAGAGCTTTAAAAAAACACTTAAAGAAAGCTGTTTGTAAAAATATGGGAAAATTTATACAAAAGCTGATTAAAGAAGCATATTTTAGGGACAAACACATAGGTATGATGTGTGTTACTTTTTTTTTTTTTACGTTGCCTTTCATTTCAAGGTGTTCCCAAAAAGCAGACTATACATATTAAGTACCTCTATACACAGAAAAACACCACTCAGATGTAAAATGGAGCCATCAAAACACAACACAATGCAAAACACCCATACAAAGTAGGTGGTTTTTTTTTTTTAGTATCTAGCAAAATCCCTATCCTTAAAGCAGATACTTGTATAAACATTTTAAAGCCATCAAAACTCTAGCTAAGACTTCACTGTTACACCCACAGAGTATGGTAACATTCCAAAAATGTCTCAAAAAGGTGAAAGGATGGTTTCATTCCTGTCTTTCCATGTAATACAATTATAGCCAACTTTATAATGGTACCATGTTTAAACAATTCACTCTAATAAATTTAAGACCAGTACCACATATATACAGAAGGCTGAAAAATTTTTCTAAAGAAATCCTCACAGTAAAATATAACAAAATTTTGAAGCAACAGACAATTTTCGTTACCTATCATCTATACACATTTTTTTTGTGCAGCACACCCCAATAAACTTCTGTTTCTGTACATTGTAACTAGGACACAAAGTCTAGTGACCTCAATAGCCAAGGAGATGTAAACAGCCTTTAAAAAAAATAGTGTCCTAAATCCTAAATACAAAGGTCTCATGCAATATGCTTTCCGGGTATGTATTTCTCAAACACGCAGTGTTGATCATCCCTGTCCTTATCATACTCAGATTTAAGTCTTAACCACTTGCTGCCTGTGCCACAGCAACTTGATTTTATAAATGCATTATTGCTCCTTAAGGCTCCCTCCAATGCCTACGGAAGACACCTAAGCAGACAGATAATGCCAGAGTGCTGATGGACTTCCTTCCTTCCCACTTCACAAAGCCTGTTAGCTATGATGTCCAAGCACATCAGCTGGCCTTGACTACATTTATATTTGCAAATGTTTTGTTTTAAAGAATTTCACTAACATTATCCCTATCTATCTTTCTGCTTTCTCACATCAAGGTTCAATATACCTTGCTCTGTAATATTTGAGGATTCTATCAACAACCAATCTTTTTTCTTAGAAATGTCCACTAATTGCTATACCTTTAAATACACAATATTTAAGACATTTGCTATTTCCATCTTAAAATTTTAGCTGAAGTACTGCCAGCTTGAGTGTCAAAGTTATCTCAATTGTCAAGACATCAGCAGACTTTGAAACAGGCTTTGAAAACAAAACAAAGGTCTTTATTAGGTCCTGGCCTACTCTTTGCTTCACTATTCTCTTCTCATTAAAGCTCTGCATTTTTTTTTATATGAGGATCACATCAATACAAAAGAGTATTATCTACTGAGCATTGCCTTACATATGGAAGTCTCCTCCACCCCATTATCTCCAAAGCGGGTTCTAATCCCTGGATGTAAAGCACAGATTTTCCCATTCTGTATGAAAACATTATGTTTAGTGTAATGGGTGACTTAACAACACGTTTAATTAGCTTTATGCATCTGTCCATGTGGCACACTACAGCCAATGTAAATCTTATAAAGTACTTCCCCAACTCACATTCTGCCAGTTGCTGATATAAATTACTTAAAGTGTTCATCAGATGTTTACAAGGTTTCTTTGGTAATATCTTCCATGCAATAGCTTTCTTATCTCCAGTTCTGAAAGGGAAAAAAAACAAACCCCAAAACAAAACTATGAGTATATACTAGAATACATGTATATAGGCCTATATTCAGATGATTTTTCTATCCCACCAGAGAAATGCAAGTACACAATTTGCTCCATTAAAACAGGCCTTTGAAGGATTGAAAACCAACCAAAGTCAAACCTGATTTACTATATGGATATCTGATCACAGTCATTCAACCAATGCCCCGTATTTCAGGATGACAATTATGCACCCACACTCTAGCACTGAAATCAATCCACTTAGAACTCATGAAAGATGGATTAATAGTACTAAGCACCTGCCACTGCAAAAGCCACCACCACACATGCTATGTTCTGAGCTATAGTTACTTAAACTAGGATGGAGACAACGACTAGAATGCTTGTAGTAACCTGAATCAATTTGGGATAACTGCATTGTGTTTTGTGCATATAGACTTGGACTTAACTATATCATTACTGGGATTAAAAAAAAATTACAACATTCTTTGTCAACAGAGGGCACCAGCAAGCCTCAAGACTCTATTGGTCAAAGTTGCAAAAATTGTAAGCATTTGTTTAACACTTCTTTCCATACAATGAAACTGAATTAATCTGTTTTAAGAAAATTCATAGAAAATCAGTTAAAAGTATAACTAAAACAGAAACAAGCGGAATTACTTTCAATTAATGAATATGTAGCTTATTAGACAAATACCAGACAAAATGCACAAATGTGTTCCTCAACCAAAAACTAACAAAATCAAACCCAAAGCTATCATAGTCTAGCTTGTACTAGTTACTAAAAACTTCAGAGCAGAACTGCTATACCAACTTGGTATCACCATGAAATTCTTAACAGAAAAATTCTACTTACTAATAATGTATGCAATATTCTTTAAATCTACACACAACTACTGAAGCAAAAATAAACCCATAACTAAGAAAATGTCAGAAAAAAGTTTTTAGTTAGGCATAATAATGCCGAAAGACTGCTACCAACAGGATGATGATACAAAAGAACACTAATCAAAGAGTTTGAGAAGTTAACACTAAATGTATACCAAGTATATTAAACAGTATACTAAAATAAAATGTTTGTGATACACAAGTTTCATTTTGTGTGGTTTAGAATCTTAAATTAGAAGTCTTACTCTATTTTTGGATCACATCATCACAAGGAAATAAATAGTTTTGTTTTGAAAATCATAATAACATGGACTGTTTCTCAATGGTTTTAACAGTGCAGCACTGTCCCTTGCTAGTATTTTAGATACAAGATAATTAGTATTACAGAATAACATAATACTCTACACAGTTCTGAAGGAGAAATATTACAATACTGTTATTTCAGTTTGTTAATGGCATGATTCTAAGTCTTAATTAAGACTCTCTCACCCATGAAAGTTCACAGCTCTAATTCTCAACATGAAGTTCCTATACTTCATATTGATATGGTGTAAGATTTAATTGTTTTAATTTTCAAGCAGATTCCCATATGAAGATACTAGAATTTCTCCAACGCTAAGAAAGCTGATCACGAAAAATGAAAATGACTATTCTCCTCTAGGGACAACAAAGTGAAACACAATATGGCTAATCCAGGAAATGTGCCAAAGTGTGCAGTAAGATCTTAATGTAATAGAATAAAAAGACAATAATGTTCCATGAGGATTGTACCTCCGCTCTGATGTGTTGAATAGGAGATATAATTTCTAGCTTGCTCATTTCAAGACTGATGATACATTAGAAGTTTAGAGGTTTAAAACAAACAAAACCCTCCAAATTTTTTAAAAAAGCTGGTTTCTGCCTTTGAAAACAAGAAGCAAAAGAAAAAAAATCTAAGGCAGAAGAAAAACTGTTAACATACTTACTGAGAAATTGTATTGGTATCTAGGTCAACGCAGCTAACATCTGGTGGAGGGTCATAGAGGTCAAAGTATCTTGAATCAATTCCCACTATGAATGGGCACGGTGCACTTAGCACATCTGCCAGTGCCAAGGGACAGAGAGGAATATACGGGCAAGGCCAGTGGAAAGGAAATATCATCTTTGAAAATATGCAGAGACAAAACATAGGTTAAACATGTATAAAACCATCATCCATGTAAGTATAAACCATACTTCGCTAACTGCCAGTTCAAAGTTATTTAACATGGTAGATTATTACTGAAAATCTAGATGCAGCTTATTAAAAAAAAAAGTACACTCACTTCTCTAAAATTCAATTTGTAGGAAAAAGCTCTTCAGTATAATAAACTGTATATAGCAGAGGTAGCAAAACAATGCTTACTGAAGACAGACAGGAAAATAACATGCATTTAAAATTCCACAAGAGAGAATACAGTGCCATTTGGGAAAAATCAGGAACTCTTACTTAGTGCATTGTGATGACAAAACAACGTGCTTATTTACAATATTTACACAGAAAGAACCAAAAAGTTACTTTTTCTCTTTTGTCTTTGCAAGAAGGCATCATCAGCAACATGAATTTTTCTCTTTAATTATATTGTTCTTATTTTTAAATAACTGTTAAGCCTAACAGCACTACTACTAGTTTTAGATTTTATCTAAAACCTATTATTTTTTCCAGTTACAGATGTATGATTAAAAAAACAACATTACTTACAGAGACTAATGCCTCTGTCACACTAGTAAGGACAGAAGGTCGCAATGAATGGATGAGAATTTTATGTTCCGTCACAGCAAATACAAGTAGAGTTACTGCATTTTCAGGTCCTAAATTTTGAAGTAGTGTAGAAAACTTGCCCCCACTGTCAGAAAATATAAACACACTGGTGAGTTACAAGGGACCATAAAAAAAATGTTCAATAACAAAACAGAAAACAAGGCATTACATTAGGATTTCATAAGCGTAAGTCTGCACATCTTTCTTTTAAAGAAGACTGCAAGGCAGACGACTTAGTACACTTCACTGTTCAGTGAATAACGGTTACTTGCCAATAGTAACCACGATTCCTTGAGGCTCTTCAATCAGCCTAGACTATTTTCAAGACACATGCATGATGATTTTTCTCTTTGAGAAGCAATTTACAGGGAGACAACATGGATTTCTTTTATCCTTCTCCTGCACCAAGACATGAAAGTTAAGACAGTCACAGAACTCCTTCAATTACCTTGCAATACAACAGCTGCACTATCTTGGGAGCCCAGGTACCAACTCCTAGTAAGGGGATCTAACAATCTATATTCTGCCTCAAGAATCACTAAAATTGTTTGAAAAAACCCGCAGATATTGTTCATTAAGTATGCATCCTTGCCAGGGCACAAGTCTAATCACATAAATAAACTTCAGATACACTAACTACAAAAGGTACCAGCCAAGGTATGTTTATTTGCACAATTACAACTCAAAGTACCAAATTCTTCTGCAATGTAAGTCAGAATATGTTTCACAATTAAACAGAAGGTACTGCAACTTGCCTCAGTGGAAGGGGTGATGACACAGGTTGACTAAGAATCAGGTTATCGTGTGGAGATAGCTGGAAAAAGATTTTAGAATACATTCTTTTTATTCTGAACTTTGGAAATATTTGTTAGAAATTACACAACTCTAACAAAGAACACCTAAAAACAAAATTTAAAATGAGCTGAAACTTACATATCCCAGTTGTATAGCAGTGTAAGAAGTGGCCTGCAATGCTCTGCATCAGTATCTTATCAAAAACCAGGCAAAGCATGACCTTCCTTTCTGGATCAGTTAATACATTGCATATTCATAAACAGAAATTTAAACTAGCTAATACTGCAAAAATTGAAGGGAAGTGAGGACCCATAGCTTATGCACAGCTTTCAGCAGCCTGGGGCGGGGAATTCTTGCTGGGTTTAGCGGGTAAGAGACTGATAAAATGCATGAAGGGGAGAGATGGCACAGGGTGATGTAAAGCAGTCTTTTCTTTGGAAGACATCAAAATTAGGCTCTTAGCTGGTAGAAATGGCTCAGCTCAGCTTTGATAGCATCTTCAAAATTTGCATTAGTTGAAGATGCAAGACAAAGATCTTACTAATTCTTACTTTTCTTACATCAAGAGCAACCATTCATATATTCAGCATGAACAGGAAGATTCAAATGAGTACAAGAATGCAGATATACAATCTATTTATTTAAAAGCTTAACTGACATTTTCAGCCATAGCAAATCCAAGGTTACAACATAGCAGTTAGCTTAATCCTCCCTGCTAAGTAGTCATGCATTTTCCATCTATTGTATAAAAGCACACGTACAAGTAGCTGTAGTAATTCAGTAAGTCACCGTAACTTGTACAACTAAGCTACAGTTCTAGTTGTTACTGCAGACAACTTGCAGTAAATACTTCATTTTTGAACGTGTTTCAACTTAGACGCCACTGCAGGTGACCAGACAATAGAAGTCAGAAGATCCGATGAATTAGTCATACAAATGCCAAAGCACTAAGTCACCTAATACTGTGCTGGACAGGCACACAAAACATACAACATGAACAAAAGTCTATGCACTACTGCTTCCCTGCATATTTCACATAACAGAGCCTTTGAAGGCTTATACGACATTTAGCTTCACTGACAAACGAGGATGGCCACACCATTCTACATGCTGCATTTGTCTTGAAGTAAGTCACCTTGTGACAACCACCACCATTAGCTTGTTCAGTGAAAAAAAAAAAAAAAAAAAAATCAGAGAACTCATTTTTTCAGCCTGAGGTAACCTTCATAAACCACCCTCAGAAAGAAAGCATCAGCCTAATGTCCTATGACTTTTGTGTTTCAGCAAAAGCAGATAAAAACAATCAAGCATCTATTCAAAGAGCATGCCTCCCTTCGGCAGAAGGGGCACTTACTGCCCTCATTCTTCAGAGGGAGAAACACATTACTCTTGAAGTCTGAAGCTTGCAAATACATCATTAGAACAGGAACATCTGTGTAATAAGGAAATGTAGGACACCAAGAACAGTGTCTAGCAGATTCCAAATCAGAAACAACATATCAACAATGGCAGCTGGAAACTGGCAATCAGGTACATTCCTGAATGTTTTACTAATGGCTGTAATTTCTTTAAACTTAAAAAGTCAGACACATGCCATGTTCTCTCTCACTTGTAACAGATGCTAAGAAGGATCTAAGTATGGGTTACACATCCAGACTGGCATACATGTAGTTACTAAAATACAACAGCTCTCATTTTCAGGAAGCGTGTAAGCACTTGCGAGACATTCTACAACACCACATACACAGAAGGATTTGCTAGAATAATTATTTAGCAAAAGACTACCCTGTTTTAAATTAACAAGCTTCAGAGAGAAATTACTATTTCTTCAACAAAATTGAAACCCAAAAGCTTGTAATTTTAAAAAATCCAGGCATTTCCCACACTACTTTTGGAAAAATATCTTAGATACCACACTGAGTAAGATCACAGGTGACTGTATCAAACACAACTCTAAAGTCCCTGAAAGCTGCTGGAAGGAAGTACTTAGTCATAGACCTCAACTACCTACTTTAAAAGCAGTGGGTTTTCTATCTGCACATCATTTACATCTAGGTCTTCCTGGAACGTATACACCCATGTATACTTTGACAGAGTTCCCTATAGATTCAGACTAAAAATAATTAGTGTTTTTCTCTAAACTCAAATATAGTTCTCTGTAAATTTTGTTTCACATTCCCTAGCAGAAATATATTATTGAATGTGAATACAAAAAAACACCCCCAAGATTTTAAAATACTGTGTCTTGAATTGAACTTTAAAATCATAGTAATTGACAGAAGTGTCACATACAGTTGTAGTATAACTGTTCTCCAACCCCTTTTCACTAACAGTAATAAATATAACTTCTTTAAAATAGCCAAGTACAGTAAAGAGTGTCTTTAATATTCAATACATTCTATAAAGATATAACCCAAGACGTATTTACTCTGAAACACTTCACTACCATATGGTATGCTGCACTAAGACTGAAAACTGCACAGGGTTCTCCATATTTTATTTCATACAAGTAGTAGCAGAGAGTAACATCATTTTGTAACAATTTGTTCAAAACCATGGGATTAGTAGAATAACTACAACTGGAATAGAGCTGTCTTTTCCTAGCAAAAAAACCCCAAACAGAACGGTCTCTACCCGTTTTGACTCTTAGGAGAAAAGAAAATAAGGAAGATTTAATAACACTGCACTTAAGAAGTCTTTGAGATACAGGTTTCCTCTCTCCCACCAACAGTAACATGGGTTGAAATTTCAAATAACAGGTAACCTAATTCTGGCAATTCTATCATTTCACTCACACACAGTAAAATATGCTAGGTCTTCCAGGTGGGACAGAGTAAGGGTCATATTTGATAAAGTGTGCCTCTTTTGAACATGCACGGCTCTTGCAGTTTTCAGTAAGAGCTATCCATTATGTAGAGGACAGCATGAAACCCTTCTGGAAAATGGGTAATCATGAATATACGCTTCACATCTGGTTTTAATTTTGTTTATTTTACACTCAGTAGCAAGAAGAAAACAGATCAAAAGCTATTGCAAAAGTCAAACCAGGTATCTACTTTGAGTAGTTTTTCGTAAATTTCCATATACTTTGGAAAAGAAAATTAAGTTCTAAGCTCACTAAACAGTTCCTTATAATATCTCAATAAAGTCCTTAACTAAACTGGAAACAGAACAGTGAAAAATCTGTAAGGATTAAGTGTATAAATTTAGGGGAAAAAAAAAATCCTGAAAACAATCTGAAGATAAAAATTACATTTTCCATTCACTAACCTGTTCAACAGCTGTTTTGTCTTTCTTAAGATATAGCTATTAAGAAGAAATTTACACTTACCTGAACTAGAATTCTTGGCCTCTGAGGGGATGGAAAAGGAACTTTATGCATGAAATGGGAAATGTGTCTAGAGGAAAAGAAAAATGCTGATTTAGTGTAAATTATAAGCTTAAACTGCTATACCTCAAGACAAAATTATTGCCAGTAAGATTAATTATTATATAAAAATGACACATACTTATTCAGAAAACAGAGAGGAAAGAAAAAAAACCCCGAAACATTCACCCAAATGCTACAGGGATATTCTGACCTTCAAAACCTATTTTTCTACTAGAGACAACCAAAATGGCAGGACAGATTACCTTTCAGACTACAAGCTTGGTTTCTGAGACTGAAAAATTACAAGGAGCTTTTCTTTAAAGAAAAAAATAATAATTTGTAAAGTAGAAATATTGATGTTTGAGTATCATAATACCATTTTATAATCATTCGTTTGAAACTGGCTTGAAATAGCACTATACCTCAGAGACTAGCACTGGTTATTTGCAAAAAATTATTCACAGCTGAGTATCAAGGAGAATCATTAATTTCATCCATTTTCTTCACATCCATTTTCTTCAGTTCCAAATACAAATGTTATGTAAGATTTCTGATGAAAAAAGTGTTAAATTTTTTCCATATACTACAAATACAGAAAATGTTTTTAAAATTTGAACAAGTTCTCAGTTTTATGAATTGATTAAACTTCGAAAAATTCTAAAAGCATAAGAATTCTGCATAATACACACTTCCACATTAAAAGATACTACATGCAATCAGTAGAAACTAAGGAAGAAACAAGTAATTCATCATAAACTGCATGCTGCAGCACATACTTTACTGTGATTTCTATGACTCTTATCATTATGACAGAGACAACCAACAAAATTTTGAAGAAATTCAGGCAAACCCACAAATAAGCACTGATTTATAAAGACTTATTTTACATGTTTCTGATTCAAAGCTATGTATTTCATATGCATATTGCAGTGGGCTGCATATTACACCATTAGGTGTATGCAAAACAGATTTTTACTGTGTTTTTAATTGTGTGTGCTTGTACTCAGCTTAACTTTTTGTTGCAGTTCTATAGTCACATAACTGGCATCAACCAGAAGCAGTCTTGTGCCTTCTCTTCACCATTCCTCAATTGAGCTCCTTTGTGTCAGCATCAATGCCTGTGCAGCCACATGGCAAATGAGAACGGGAAAGGAACTGGGCTGACAACAGATTTGGGGTTTTGTCTTTATTACCAGTGTATGAAGAAGATTGTTGCAGAAATATGGAACCTACAAGCAAACATCAAGGGAAAGGTCCGCTGCTTGCAGAAGCAGGGATGACCGAAAATGTTCAAGTATGCACGTATGGCAGAGACAACTTCATCATCAATTAACACCCAAAGAAACTAGGCTAGATGCTATAGTAGTCTTGTGCAAGACAGTGTAGCTATATTTACACTATCCACAGTAAATTGACCAGTTTACAAACCAGAATAAGCAAATAAATCTGTAAAATCAAAATTCATAAAACATTATATTTACTTCTAATTTTATCCAGTCCCAAATCTGAAAAACCAAAAATAGTTCTCAGCCCCCCCAAAAAACCAACCAACATCTTTTCATTATCAGAAGCTTACACTATCAGAATTTTAAAATTCTGATAATTTTAAAATTCTGATAAAAATAATGAAGTGGATAAACAGTCACAAAAAAATGCTTAATCCACAAAGTCAGAGTCTCTGACAAAAGTTAATATTGAAGTTTAATCAGAAAAAAAAAAAAAACTAATGTGCAATAAAATAAAAAAGCAAATACTGCACTTGAAATCTGATGCATTAAAAAGTGATGTTAGCCTAGAAATATTAAATAGTATTATGCATCAATTACAGGTATCAACCACTTCTTGGATGTAAGGATTTCTCTACACTTGAAAATGTGAAATCCTTTATGTGAGAAGGAAATTAAATTTATCACAAATACAGGAGAATTACTAGTGTAAAAAACCTCAATCTGGTTTGTTATCTCTCATTACACAACAAATAGGCATTTGAAAAAATGCAGAACTATGTATTTCATTCTCCTAACAACATATGCAACATTAAGAAAGGATTTGTAATCTTTCCCCTCCTAATCACTGTGCTAAAGGGGGCAAAGCTAATTAAAAAAGGTTTTCAGAGATATCTTTGCAGGCACTTAAGTCACAAATAAAAACCTGGGCTTTTTCAAGGAGTAGGTAAAGATACATTTAATCAATGGAGAAAAGTGCTTCATCTAGCATAACCATTATATTTAACGTTTGATGACTAAAATCAAAAGGATATGATAGGAAACTCAGAAGTAAAACCAGAGCTCTCATCAACTGAAATTACTATTAAAATTTTTGAATTTACTTACTTCTCAATGGGTAGGACATGTGGGCCAGAAATGGAGTAACGATACAGAAAGGTAAGAAACTTCTTGAAAGCATCAAAGAAAGGCCAGTGAGAGAGCAGACAGATGCATTTATTTGTTTGAACTGTTCTGCATGTGTCTGACTTTCCTTCAACAGCAGCTGCTAATCCCAGTTGAGATTTTTGTTTCTCTGAGAGATTCTCTTCAGGATACAGTTCATAAAACTGAATAGCAGCACCATACACCTGCAAAAAACACAGTTGATTTGAAGTCAATAAATCTGCCTCAGTCTTCAAAGCAATCTAACAAACCCCAAACGTGCAAGGAAAATCAAGTCTATGTTACTGTTTGAAAAGTTACATTAATTCATCATCTTCTGAAACAATCTATTCCGGAATATTCTTGTGGCTGTGAAAATTCAGACTGTCTATTATTTATTTAAAATACTTAATGTCACATGAGAAAAAGTAATTTATGAAACCATTTAAGTGAGAGAAAAATAATCATTATACAGAGTACAACTACAGTCAACTGCTCCTACAATTGCTTTTAAAGCTATTTTGGGAATCCTTTATATACAATTCAAAGCAGTATTCCTCTGACATCCAATTTACTTTTTTGAACAAGTATTTACATGCAAGGTTGTTTCCATGCTTGCAATAAAAATAGTATACTTACATGTATATACAGTCAGAATTTTTACAGCTCTCTAGTTTCAAAGACTAACATGATCGGAAAGCAAAAGGAATACAGGTTTATATGATCAACAGTCCAGCAGTGAAATAAATGCAAGTCAGTCTTTAAAGTAGTCTTGGATATAAGCCCAAAAGAAGAGATTCAAGTTTGTCTATGAAAATATGCACTACCATCATCCCGAAGAGATAAGCAACCAAATTTTTCAACTTAAATTATTAGCAATATTTTTTTAAACTTTAAAAATACCTTTTCTGCAGAAGCTCCAGTTAGTACAAACGTCGAAAAAACTGGGAGAGGGTATTTACTGTTAGACGGCCAACATTCAATAGTTGCACCCATAGGCAGACAAAAAAGAGGCACAGATTCTGGTAATGGGAATGATTCATAATCTTCTTCAGGATACCTGCATATTAAACCTAGAAAGGCAATTTGTAAAGAGGCAGTTACGTAAGGAATAGCAGAAATATATTTGCAATAGCTCACGTTACAAAAAATGCCCAGAAAATTCATATATAAGCATATACTAACTTCATAAGATCAATAAAGTTGTAAAGATGGAAAGGGGTGTCACGCTGGGTCTATGGAGAAGTCACCTCACTAAAAAACTGCACTCAAGTCCTACCTGCTGTTCTTGGAACTATTCATAACTAATTTATCTTTCTCTGTTTGCAGGTTGTGTGCATCTCAGCTATTATTATGATAGTTCACATTGATCACTAGTATGAGGACAGATTTAAAATTTAGTTAAAAAAACGTAACCTCGATAATTGAAAAATAAGACCGATGCTCTCAATTATGATGGCAATTAATTCTTGCCAACAAAAGTTTCCCAGAAAATCTGATAATAATATTAATTATTTTTAGTATCAATAGAATCAAAGCAATTAATTATGCTGATTCACCTCTGCTGAGGATTCGGCTAATATGCCAGGCTCATGTGTTAAGACTTAAAGACAGCTGTAAATCACCAAGTTCTGAAGCAGGGGCTTTAACATACAGGCCATACACATCATCCAGCTGTAGCAATCTATCCTTTCCTATTGCCAACCCCAGGAACTCCAAACTGAGAATGAATATCACATGAAAGGACTTAGGATTCCTCTGTAATACAGAACACAATCACTACACATTCTTTCCTAATACACAGTGAATTATTAGTACGCAATAAAAAATGGTAATCAAGAAGGACAGTGGTTTTTTCCCCTCACTCATGAAAAAAAAATTCTGTGCAAGCTACTACCAGATGTAGGGCCTTTTAAAATTTTTATTTTGTTTACAAGTTCATTGTCCACCTTTCAGTTTGTAAACAACAGTAGTTTAAGACTGAGAGCAGCATCTCACAGGGATGTAAGTGAATTAAAGCCTGAATCAGGCTCAGGATTTGTACTCAAACAAAATCAGGGGTTAAAAAACAAAAACAAAAAACCAACAAACCAACACATTTCATCAGAGTCATAGCAAATCTGTCTAACAAATATATCAACAAAATAAAGATGATACACAATCCAAAAACATCTTAAGAGATAAATGCCACTGATGTTCAGGGCAGCGTGGAAGTTCCACATTATTCTTCAAGATGTTTCTTAAAGAAAGTGATCATGAAAATGCATCAAATAATTTTTGTGGTATTTTCTTCTGCGTATATACAACATTAAGAGACAGTTATCAGCAACAGGTAGGCACAGAGGTTTGTAGAAACCTGTTAAAATACAAGTAAGCTTCTAATTAAAAGCAAGTTTTAAAACAAAATTGTCATGATACATAATGCTAAGGCTTATTTTAGGACATGTTTTTAAAAGAATTCTTCAGGGATTGTTTCCTTTTTGCGTAATGCAAAGACTGTGTCTTTGTCAAATAATTCTTTAATAGAAAAAAGTATTAAATTACAAATAAGCCTGTATATCCTAAAGATAAAAAAAGCTACATAGGAGTTACATACCAGCTTTATATGATATGGTGTTGGTTTTTGCCACAGACTTTTTATAACATAAATACACTGCTGAGCCCCACTGTAAAACAAAAGAAATTATCAGATTACGTGATGAAGTACAACAACAGGACCTAACAGAAAACAGCGGAGGCAAACCTTCTCTTCCGTGTTTACATAGAACCATAACATACACACAAAACCACAGAGCATTAACATACAGGAATTTTGGGCCTACTACGCTATTTTTTCTGACAATGGCCACAAACATAACTGAAAGACAAGTACTGTGTTCGCCCTGAGCTAACCAATCCATGGCAGGCCCCCGCCTGGTCTCTGCAACAGAACTGGTTTATATACTGAAGCATGACATCTATAATTCTTCACTGAAATATTTATTAACACAACTACAGAATTTTAAGTATAACTGTCATTCATATAAATATTTAAACCTTTCTCCATTTTGTTAAACTTCTGGATTAAATGTGTCTATAGACACATGCACACATTTTTATATACACACAGAGAGAGATTGTAATGTTTCCATTATTAACTACATTTGTTTATTACTTTAAGTTAATACTTTATTTTCTTTTGTGCCTGCATTTTTATTTTAATCATGCTAATCTTTAAAACTAATTAATTATTCCATCTGTGATTTCACGGTCTGTGAAACACTGCACCACAATGTCATTTTTTTGCAGCTTCTAAATAACAATTTCTTTTCTGGTACTGTTAATGTTTTTAAATATTTTTAAAGTTCTGAATTCCTGGACATGAAAACAAAGAACACAGAAAGCAACAGAATGGAAAAGACCAGCACCCTTTAAGGGCACGCAAAGCTTTTAGAAATGTGAGAAAGACAAAACAATTTCTGTAGGATGACAGGTGACAAGTTCTCAAGGATTAATCCAAAACTGCTGAAGTCAGCACTAAAAAGACTATCTGCTCCAAGACTTCCAAAAAGACTTTGTTCTAAGCAGGAACAAAGAAATGTAATCCTCCAGCTCTTCCAAAACTTGAATTATCTTTGAAGAGCGCTTATCACAGTTTTTCACAAGGTATTCTGAGAACTGTCACAAATACTCCACACACATTACATCACTGAGTATCAAGTGTTCAAAATCCAGATTTGCAATCTTACCATACTATTATTAAGATTCTTGTCAACCTTGCAGAAGGTATGTGGAGGTGTCTCTCCTTTACTTGGTATGATTATACATATATCCGTAACAGCCAAGGTGTTTTGTGTCATGTTTTCAGATGCTCTTCGGTAAGTGATGTACACTCTCTGTGATGAAGCACTGCCACTAATATTAGCAGGCCGACCATACGGAGTAGTTTGAATTATTTCACAACCTTGCTTCACTCTTTCTTTCCCATCATATAAAACCCTAGTTAAAATGGGATGAACAAAGTCAGAAGGCACTTTTTTTTTAACACTTTGAATACTTATACTATACTAAGAGTTATAACTGAATAGCACTAATTTAATAGCAGCTCTTGTTTCATCTCTGATCAAAACATTTTTACTGACAATTTCCAGTCACGTTACATCACATTGCATTCTAACAGAAAAGTTTTGTGATGAAGCTATACTAGTTTTTCCTCACATATAATTTTTCTAAGTGTTTTGTTTACTGCAAAATAGTGTTTTCAGTTCTATTACAGATGCTTTGCCTGATCCTAAGAACACTCTACAACTCACTTCTTCTCAATCTGTATTAAATAGGTTAAGCATCTTATCTCAACCCAAATATATACATTCAAAGTTATAAATGGCTTTGACAGCTCTAAAATGCAAAGAATTACAGCTATCATTAAAATCTACTCAGTATGCATTTTTCCTACCATACTGGGTTACAGTATGCTCAAGTCAACAAATATCTTCTGGTTCAGAGTTTTGCCTTACATTAAAGAAGTATGGTATTTCAATAAACCTGCCTTATTTGCTCATTAGTCAAACAAAACTGCCAAAATCACCTACCAGAACAGAAAAGAACAACTCACCCCAAATCAGTAAGTGGGGGCTTATCCCTTCCTCGACGATAACACAGGTATATTTGTGGTCCTACAAGACTGCCATTATTGAGATCTGCAGACAGTCCTGAGGGAGTAACATCTATGCATTTATATCCCTGAGGAACTTCCTCCCCCAGAGATTTATTAAGTACTGTTACATCTGTAATAGGTTCTTTTGGTTTAGCGATTTTATGGCAAGCATCATTGAAGTGGATTTCTTCCTCTAGTGGTTTCGAAATATCCGTTAATCCTGCGACAACAAAGTAGTCAGCAACACGAGCCCCTTTGTCTTCCATCTTCCATTACAAGATGTTATAACTGGTAAGAAAGAAATAAGTTATCAGTATTTTTAAAGGCAATCGTAAGATATCAGAAATAATAAAATCATGTTTATTTTAAAAACCAGAAAATTTGCAATAATATAAATGAAAACACAATAGAAGAAATTAAAAGAAAGAAAATCATCATCAGATCACATAATATTTTTCATTTGTAATCACAATCTTTCTAATTTGGAATTCTGAGTCACAGTTTTCCAAGATTTAACAACTCAGATTAGAAAATTCAAATGGCCTCTTTTCATTAACTTACACACTAGAGTAGCTGAACCAACAGGAACAGTTACAACAAAATACTGTGCAAAGTTCTGCAAATAGTTCATTACTTCAAGTTCATGGTTGAATCAAAAAGTAGTTCTCATGTATTCTGCACATAGTCTTTATTATGGCATCGTGTTCCCCGTGACAATGGATCTTCTAAGGCATGATCTGCAGTTAATTTGCTTCCTGAATATTAAATGTATATGCAAAGGCTGTCTTGACTATTTTAAAGATATAACTCTAGTATTTGCAGCCAGGTCATCCTATAAGATTTTACATCAGATACCAAGGCCAGATCTTCTTGGAGTATTTTTGCAGGCCGTAAGTTGATACCATTTTATTTTACTGTGTTTTGCAACTCGGGTCCTTGATATGCAACCCATGCACAGCCAGCAATATACCAGCCTTTATACAGAACATTTAAACAGAGTCAACTTCCATGGACTACAGACCACTGTGAAACAAAAACATTCAAGACCACGTGAAGAAGTTTTTCATAATGAGAAGACAGTCCTGCTGTTCCAGCCAAACTGTGTTGGGAAATTACATTCTTTCTTCCTGGGTCATATTGATCTTTATATATGAATTCTTTCTGTATAGCGATTTTCTGGTTTTTGGTTGGTGGATGGTTTGTTTTTGGTTTTTTTTTTTAGTGTTTGCTACCAATGTTGTAAATTAACTTCAGCTCAGGACAAAGTAACATCTATAGGATGAAAAGATGGCCTTGCAAACAATGCACTGCACTACCTATCAGGAGGTTCATTTTCCTCTTTGTCAGAGACTCCTGGATACCTTTGCAAGTCACTTAAGCGTCATGTCACATTTAATAGCTGGGTTTTGCAAATAAAGAAAATACTTTCCACGCTTTCATGGAACACTGAGAAATAGGCTAAAACTGTTTATCGAAATCACCCATATCTGCTGGAACCTCAATAAAGTAGCTTCAGGAAGTTTACTGTCATCAAGTTCCAGACTTCTTAAACCAGACATGATATTTAAAACTCACTTTTGTTGAATTAATTTTGTTTGGGTGTAAAATTTTTTCACGAGAGAAACTATTAAAACACAGAGTCTGAAGAGCTTGCTAATGTTCAGAAACTCAAAAACCAGAATTTAAAACTGTTTGAATGGTTGGTACAAGACTTCAGTTCTCGTGTCATTTTTATTTCATCTGCTTTATCTCCCTTTATTTTCTGCTCTAGGTAGCAAGTATCAAGCCTTATCAAGCTTTGTACAATTACAATTCTTGGGCTTTACCAACAAATCTTCATTAAAACAAGCAAAATAAAATTAGACATCTTTCACTGGAAATTAGGAAAATTATTTCCTAAATTGATACTGTGCATTTAATCAAATTGTTCTCAGATGACCTCAGATTTCCAGCACCAGCCCCTGCTCAGGAAGAAAAAAAATGTCAGCCAGTGCCTGATTACTACTATCAGCCTCATCCACTAGTGCAAGAAAGCTAATTCCATCTCCTGGCTCTTATTTTGTAGGTTGTTTGTATTTTGTTGGAGCAACTGACTTGTCTGGCTTCTAAAGTTGCAAGGAAATGAGTAACAGTTTTTATTTAAGGATTATTTACATTATTCAAGAAAATACCAAGAAAACCCCACAAACCATCAGACCTTTGTTTCTTTCTATATAGTTAATGATCAATATGGGACACTTGAGAACACGATTACCGGGAAACAATCATCTATATAAAGCAGTGTAACAGTTTGTAAATGAACTGTTCAGCTTGCTTTCTGAGAGAAGAGAGAACGCAGTTACAAAACTGCTTAATTTAGCCTAAATTCAATTATTTCAAAAACATCTGGAATACGTTACTCAATTAGCAGTATATGAGCATAATAACTACAAACTCAAACTTCTCTGAGTGACATATCCAAAGACACACAAATTCAACCACTGCATACGCTGCCTATTACTTCACTGTACGTCTGGCTTCAGCAAATTCAGAACGTAAGTTTCATAAAGCATCTTTAAACTCTAACATACAACCAAACACTAATATCTTTCAGCTAACGCAACTTAAGTTCTAAATATTTTGTA
This sequence comes from Falco naumanni, assembly GCF_017639655.2. Classification (NCBI taxonomy): domain Eukaryota; kingdom Metazoa; phylum Chordata; class Aves; order Falconiformes; family Falconidae; genus Falco; species Falco naumanni. Next base: position 5,996,137 of record NC_054060.1, on the reverse strand, counting down.
ACACTAACAATTCTCTGTAAAACTATGGTATGCTACATTTTAACTAGCAAAAAAAAACCTTTTAACTTTACCAACCAACACTGACTCTAAATCAATGGATAAGCAATAACGGTGGTGGGGTTTTTAAGCTACAACACACAGGGCAAGCATTTGCTCTGAAGTCCAAAAAAACCAACTACTTAAAACATGCAAGGGAGTGTAAGTAGTAGCTTTTAAAAAAGTATCATTTGAAAATGCATCAAGAAATGCACAAAGAAAATAATGAATACTTTAGAACATAGATCAGAAAAGAGCTGTGGTCAAAGATACAAGACAGAGGGTGTTCTGTGAATGTATATATATACACACACCAGTATAAACCCCCAAATACTCCTCAAGAACTGCTGAGGAAGAAAGGGTTGGCTAAGTAAAAGCTACCAACTAAACAATTTAAGCTCAATGCTTACCCCATCATGAGCTCTAGTGAAAAAGTTTTCAATCAAAAGACAAAAGGTAGACTGAAAGCTAAGTCTTGCACGGTTGTGTATGAAAAATGCCCTGTAACCACAGGCTCAGTACAAAGCAGCAGAAACACTACGAAACTGAACTATGCCTTAGTGATTCTAAGTTAGAAAAATAGAAAGTTTTGTTACTTTTCTCAACAGCATTATTTCACATAAATACACCATTTTCTAGAGTGCTTCACAAAGCCTTTTAAGTTGAAAACAAAACAGTATTTTAGGAATAAAAATTTATACAAACTATGACTGTTAAAATAGCAACTAAGTCTTACAAATTCAGTGTATTAGCAGTACACTATTCCAGTTTAATTAGCCAAGACAGCATTACAAATAAACAGAAAGATATATATACACATCATACTGAAGAATCATACCTACCTCACAACTTAAGCCTCACTATTCATTATTTCATATTAATTTTATAGCAAAAGTTCTTAAATTCAAACATTCATTTTTTCCCAAAATCCCTTTCAAGCAAAACTGGGACAAGGTCTCCTCATTTAGAGCCAGTTAAAATTAGAATCCCCTACATACAAACACCTGCTATCACACGAATTTGCTTCCTAAGGTTACAGCAAGTAATACACCAGTCAGCAAGACTTTCATAATTTAATGCAGCTTTTACAGAAGGCGGGGGGCGGGGGGAAGGCCTAGCTGATGATGTATCATCCCTTCCTATCTGCCCCATCCCTGGCAGTGCCCAAGGCCAGGCTGGACGGGGCTGGGAGCAACCTGGCCTGGTGGAAGGTGTCCCTGCCCAGGCAGGGGGGTGGGACTGGATGGGCTTGAAGGTCCCTTCCAACCCAAACCATCCTATGATGATTCTGTGATCTTTGCCTTCTGATACAAAGGCTTCCAGCTAAAAAAAGGTATAAAACGCAAAAGATATCAAAACAATTCAGTGGTATTTTATTCAAGCCAACTTCAACTTTACTACAGCTACTGTGATACTAAAATTTTCAACATCTGTTTACTGTGAGAACATACTTACACAAAATTTATGTTAACAGACCCCAGAAAGAAGATATATAATGACAGCTAATTCAGTGACAAATAATCGTTCTGTAAAAAGCAATTTCACATAAAGTGAAAAATCTGAATAATTTCTCTAGAAACTCTTACAAATGAAGGTATTCCAAAGCATGTTAAAATTATATGCATCACAAAGTACTGCAAGTCAACCTCCAGGTAAGAAAAAAACAGAAATAATGTCACACTGTACAAGGGTTTTGCTTGAAACAGCAGGTCCCAGGTGAAATTCAACATTAACAGTGTCACACTGAGAAGCAGCTGCTATTGCTTCTCTACACTTGGACAATGCCCTGGCATCGTAAATGTAACCTCTTACAAAAGTCCCTGGAAACAAATGCAATATATAGTCTTCGAGCCATCTCATGACAACCATTTTAAACAAACTGCATATAACTAATACCACTACAAATTAAGCATGATAAACATCAGTAAAAACCACTTTATGCTTGCAAATAGCAAACTGACTTGTAAGAACTTACTAAAAAACACACACAGACTTTGCAGATCATAACTGTACAAATGTGGGAGAAAAGACGGCTTTCTGCAGTTTCTAAAAACATGGGAACAGGGGATACAATCAGATAATCCTGCCATAGATCCACAAACTATTACCTTGATTACTTTGCTGAAAGACAAACTGTAAACTCAGTTTCATTGTTTATTCAATTTCATTTTTCAGTATCAATGTATTTCTTCATAAACATTTAGGAAGTATTAATAATTTTCAGTAACTGTCACCACTGGTGTAATTGATAGGTGCTGGCATTTTAGCAACTGTGCAAAAGAGATTAATCTGAAAAATCAGCTTTGTGATCTAATGCTATAGATATATTGCTAGTGTTAAGAGAACCTGCCTGCTGCAAAGGTCAAAACAATCTGCTATTACAAGATGATCAGGAGGTTTACAGGAATTCCATGTGGCTGACCCTTTTGTGATAAAGTATCAGTGGGACTTTGATCTAAACCTGAATTCAGAAAGCAGAGCATATTATGTTAACTTATTCTACATCCAACAAAGTTTTTTTTCTATTTGCTACAAGCTACACACAACTTTCATATAGAAAGCAAACAAAAATTGAAAGGCATGATTTTAAAGCAGCTCACATAAAACAACTAAATCTGTGTCCAAGCTTTTTGAACAGATCACATTTTTCATTCAAATACTAGAAGAGGGAAGTACACATCAGCTTTTTCCCCAACATGACCAGAAATAACGTGGATGTGCCGTATATTCCATCTCTGCAGCAGCAACCAGGCATGATGTTTCATGAAGCAGAGTTTACTACAGAGGCACTAGACCATTTTCAAGGAAAAAGATACTGATACAATTCATACAACCTGCTCCTACCCACAAACCTTTGTAGAGGTAACTTGTTATTGGGCCCCAGACAAGAAGAACTGCTCTAGCAGTGCCAGCTTCTTTCCAGGAGTTTCCCAGATAGCAAAAAGTGTTTACTTGTATGATTTTTGCACGTGCAAGAGATACACAACTTGTGAAAGATAACAGTAAGGACCGTCTGACTAGAACAGTTGCACCAGTCCACCTCTGGCAGACACAAATACAACAACTGCCTTGTAATCTTTTAATCTTGTCTTTATTTCCATTCCTTCATGCGTTTTCTTTTGAGAACATTAAATAGCTTATCAATTTGAGTTCCTTATTAGGTCCATTTTCTGTCTAAAGCAGATGACATTTTACCCTGTTAACATCTCTTTGGAGTCAGGCTATGTTTGTAAACAAAGAATGAATGGCTCCTAGCATAGGATGGAAACCAGTGCAGTGCTCTGCAACACCCTTTTTTAAAAACAGTCCTAAACTTTATCAAAAATTGTGTTGTTTTTTTTTTAATTAAAGCATTCATCATATAATCACTTTCCAAGAACTTCCTCTGAAGGTACACGAAGAGTAGACAACCAAACAAAGCAATGACCAATTTTTAAAACTTGCCAGTAAAATTCTAACAGTCCCTAGGATTTCAGTCTCATATGTGTACTGCTGCATTATCCTGCCAACACACAGAAATGTGGTGGCTAGTCATGCAAGAGCAAAATGAAGTTAACCGGATCAGTCAGTCCTGCTATGGCTACTCAGAACCATTTCTCAGGCATGAGGCTGCACAAATCACATGACAGCTCAACAGTCTTGAGAACATGTAAGTGCCAAAGTTGCCTGGTAAAAGTGACAGACAAGTTTGGGTTCCCCCCCCCGGTATATTCTTCATAGCAAGCAAACAATCCTGGGAACCAAGTGGAAGCACCTAAAACATCACAGGAATTCTTTCAAGTCAGAACACAAGTCTTTTGAAATCTCTACCAATGTGTTCCCTACCTTTTCATCAGGGCATTGCTTCTACACTTTGCCTCTCTTGCTGTCAGCCAGGCTTTAACATAGACTTCTTGTTAAAGTTTCATTCCCTACAGAAACAGCAAAACCAACAATTAAACAATGTACACATTTGTTGAAACTTACACTTAGCACACATTCCAAGCATCAGTCGCATTAAATGAACATTGTGAACTGTAGGAGTCCCTTGCTAAGACAAGGTTACATTAAAAAAAAGTGTATGAAACCAGGATTTAAACTGGTTTAAAATAAAGAAACAAAATATCAAGTTTTACGCTGCATTGATATTTTAAGAGTGTAAACAACATTTCATGCTTTAAAAACCTAAAATCAATCAAAGAATGGTTGAGCCAGACACTTCAAATCATTTCAACTCTTCCGCTATTTTCTGATAAATACCTTCTGTGTCTATTCATAGAACGCTTTCACAGCTAGGTAACACCTTTTAGCTCAATAACCTCTCAAAGTCTACTTCAAGACACTGTTGCTCTTTGCAAGATTATGGTATTTAAACAGATGCTTTTTACTCCACAATAAGCAATACACACGTACTCTTCCATGTAGCCACCTTATTCCCATTCCCCGTTCTTGCAGCTAGGGTTACAGTCTGCTTGCCATTTACTGTCAAAAAATCACTTTTTTTTCAGGTATGGTAAACACTAGTATGACCACTTTTAAACACTGGTAGGACCCCAGAGAGCTTGAGCTTGTATTTGACACCGAGGCATGTGCAAGCCAGGCAGCCTGTGCTGCATTTAAGCATTCTGATGCAACAGCACTCCACTCCAGGACTGAGGAGAATACCTCGCTGGAGACTTCCAGACTTCAATCTCCCAGAACAACTCGTTAGCATCAGCAACGCTGTAGTCAAAAATAAACTTTGCCTAAATGAGGCCAAGACTTGGAGAACACTCTAGGAAGATGACTGTGAGAAGATGCAGAAAACAAACTGTAATGTAAGCAGGGCTAGGAGGAAACACATCTCAGGGGGAATTAAGCAAACCATGAAAGATTTGCTTCAGTTCCTGAAATGGCAAGAAGTGGGGAAAACCCCCTACACTAGATGATCGAAATTACATTTTTGGGAGTACAAAGTTCAAGATTCTGTTTATAACCCCAGCCTGCAAGACCAACTTATTTCAGATCAGGCAGAAGCAGTCAGCACTGCTAGCTCATGACTCCTGCAGCAAGGGGGCTGGGGGTGCGTGTGTATGTGTGCGACAGCGCAGAGAGCGAACCAGCGCCTGGTGCCGGTCCTTCTAATCCACAAGCACCAGTTTCAGTCACTTACTCTTCAGTAACTGACTTTGAACATTTTCACACAAGCCTACAAAGAGAGCATGCAGCAGTAGCACTATGTATTTTTGCCCAATGAGAAACTACAATTTTGTCTAATGATCTGTAATATAAAGTTTCCAGGAGTGTCAGAAGTTATGATTTTAGGGATCACCCGCAGACCTCAACCACAGCTGCAAAAACTAAGAAATAACCAGCATTAGCATATGAATAATTTCCCTGTGGACACTTCAAAAAACATGTTTCCTAGTCCACTCTCTGGAAAGTCAAGGAGGAGAGTTAAGGGAAAGAAAAAGAAAAATATACCTTCGTGCATTACAAGGAGACTGCTGCCAGTGTACCTGCAGCTGCGTTTCATAGTACTTGCAGCTTGTAGAGCATATTTACAACTAGTTTGTTGTCCTCCACCTATCAGGTAAAAGATCCACTTGTTCAAGAAACAAGATGCAAAGGACCTACATTATCACCTCAATACAACCAGAACTTCTCATCGCATTTTTATTTTTCAGTAGGATCTTGCCTATACTTTTTCTTCACATTTCCTACTACTACAGTTAAACAAATTACAGCAACAGAGAAAGCTGCTAAGAAACAGGGCTAAAGTGATCACTGCATTACTTTCTAAACCCTATTGCATACACCTGCACTCACGTCAGACAAAGCAGTGATTAATAAGAAGCCACTAGCCTCCACTAAACTCCCTTTGGTGCTGCAGTAGTAGCACTAGTGCTAAGAAACATATTGGGATATAAAAAAAACAAAACAAGAAAAACCACAGCATTGTTCTGCCCCTAGACATCAAAGGGCTAGAATTGCTATCAAGTGTTTTGCAGACCCATTCGCAATCTTCTGCACCAACTCATGGTTAACACACTCTGATCCAAACAGCTGAGGAGATAATCGTGAGCGCTCAGAAAACTTAGCAACAAAGGATCTCTAAGAGGTGCCCAGGAAACAGAAAAGTGCCGGATAAAAGCGCAGGGACAGAACAGAAGACCATGAGGTTGGGAGAAGAAAACAGGAATACAGGCCAAGAACTAAGGGACAAGCAGATTTGTTCAGTAATGCCTAGGAAGAAAGAAAAATCAGGCCTAAATTCAGAGGCTAATCTAGATTCAGTGGGATTGCTCAGTCAATGAGCAAGGACTCGCCATCTAGAGTTCAAAGCTTGGAGGAAGAAGCTGAGTAACTGGCAGAGAGAAGGCAGGAACAGACTTCACCCTGAGGGAGAGAGATCAGGCATTTTCTACATCTTTTATACTTTCCAGCATCACCCACCAAGTCTTCCATGTTTGTTGTTCTTTGCTGGTTTTAGTCTCAATAAAATCAAAGCATTTACTAACAGGGTCTAACAAGGCACAGACAGCTTAGGTGTTTACCACAGCTGTGCCACAGCAAAATCCCATGATATTCATCCCCGACTACAAAAATTCAAGGAAGTGACATTCAAGTATCCCATGAGATTCATGACAGAGAGAAATCTTAACCAGGCCAGTTTTAAAACTTCTACTTTTCTTTCTAGATTACAGTATTTGTGGCCAAAAAGCACAACCAAAGAATGGAAATAATTTCTGAAGTATAACTGTCTTTGTAGGGAGGGATGCACAGAACAATTTATAGCAAATGATAGGGAGGGAAGCCAAGGTAAGCACTATAAAATGTAAATATTACTACATCCAAAAAAGAGTTCAGGAGGAGAGTTAGTCCATGTTTTTTGTACAGCTATGCATTATACAACTTTTAAAAGGAGAAGTCCCCCAAACAGAACCTTCTGTTTTCCTTGGCATAGTAGATAAAGGCAAATGAAAGCAGCAAATCTTCCAAGATTGAACTTCAAACACAAAATCTGTCACTGAAAATGTCAAAGTACGTGAACCAAGAGCGACAGAAGTAGCCTGCTGTCACCCAGCCATATCTGGATACACACGCAACCACAGTTTAGTTTTGAAGCCATTCTCTACCCAAATTAAAACTCTGAATGCATGGTGTGGTGGGGGAAAAGACAGGTGGGAATTGTTTCCTAACATTTTTTCTACTTTTAAAATACACTTTCATTGTGACTTAGAACATTTAACATTCTTTTTTTCTCTGGCCCACAAAAATGTCGTGTAAGGCAAGAAAACTGGACCCAGCCACGCTGCAAATTACAGACACTGAGTAGATGACCCGCACAGCCTGCGGCTGCAGGGCTGTAACTGCTGTTTGCAGATGATCTACACCACATTGGAAAGGTTTAATGGAGAGGTAACACTGACTAATACCTTCCTCATCTAGTAAAATCTCTACACACAGTTAGCAAAAAGTTCATCATCCGCCCCACAGAAAAGTGTGAATGTACCGTTACCAGTCCAGCTACAAATATATCTATCACCTAACATATTGCTGTGACAATCTCCTAGTTAGTTTAGCTAGCAAAGCAATATAAAGCAACATTAGAGTATCCCCCCAATAATCACAGTAAATTACCCGAAGTGCAATGGTATGCTAAGGTAACTACTGCTTCAGAACAGGAGTTAGACATACAAGGTCACTACGAAGTTGTACAATTTGTTACAACACTGCTCCTGTACCGGGATTTAACTGACAGCACTGTGCTGAGCCTCATTACTTTTGCACTTGCAGGATCTGGACAGCATCGACTCTTTCACTGTAATTTTATAGTCAAAATATCATGCAGACAAACTTGCTGGCATACGGAAGCTACTGGAGCTGGGCCAGATCCTCATCTTGGTTGTACAACTGAGAGTAATTCCTTAAGCCCACAAGTTTCTTCTGAAGCTCAAGACAAAACCAAAACTGGAGTTGAGCCTACACTGCCCTTCTCCTTGTTTGCATAATGCTTGCACACAAAAAAGTGGGGGTTTCCTCTTGGGACTTTTTCATTTGCAAGTACATACACAAAACTCATACAGCACACTTACTGCTTGTCCACTTATTTCAAATGGCTAAACTGAAATAATGTCATTAATTAGTATTAATGATTTTTTCCTGACCCAAATTAAAACAAGTAAAATTTTACAGTAAAAATCAAATAGTGAGGATATAATTGGCCAACTGACACCCTTCCTTACCCTTCCCATCCTATTTCTATACCATAGTTCCTCCTTCTTTCACATGCGCACACACCCCCCCGCCCCTCCATTAATGTTTACTTTAATTTCCTTCTATTTTGGCATCTACAGTAACCCTGTATCTAATACATGAAAATACACTTTGAGGGGGTAAAAACATGCCATTTGAAAAAGTAGGGCCACGCTTTCAGAAGTGTTTTGTTTCCACTTCTCCTCCACAATTTCCTTCTGGTACTGTTTGTGCACTCTTTAGGGAACTAGCAGTGACTTCTGCATCACAGACTGCTCCTAAAATGACTGCTATAGATCAAACCTCTCAGCATCACTGCCTCACACAGCCTTCACGGTACGTTTTAATTTTTACTTTATAGTCTGTGGGGGCACTTTATAAGCATACATGCATCGGCAGAGTATTCCCAGACCAGTCATAGATTAAGCTTCCAGACCCGTCATAGACTAAGTCTGAACTGAAGGATAGAAGAAAATATCCAAGGCTTATTATGCAACATAGCAAAGAACCTCATTCACTTGAGGTTATTAGTCAGTACCACTGTTAGAAAACAGCTGATTTTAAGTAGTTGAATAGTGGTGACGCATTCACCATTTGTACGTATTCATCTCCTACCTGTATAGCTATCCTCAGTTATGGCAAGGCGTAACTGGCTTTAGCTTGCAGAGGATTTGCTGCTTTTAGCATGGCATAACATTTCTATCATGGTTTGTGCTCACAGTAGCAAATATTATTCATATACAGGACTGATACGAGGGAATAGATGCAGGGCCTTTTCTGGGCTCTTGCCTACGACCACCCAGCGAGGCTACAGCAGGATGAGGGACACATACAACTCAGACCTTTAAATCTCTACCCTTGCTTTTTGTGAAAGCTCAACCTAAACTTTCTTCAAAGGTGCCAAATCTTTCAAGGGTTTGGTTGGGGGCGGGGGGGCTGGTTTGCTTTTAGGAGAGTTAGCATAAAAAAAGTTTGAAATCTCAATACATCACAGAGAAGTCCAATTTAAATAGTTTCTCTTTTACAAACAAGAGAATTGTACTGGAAACACACCAATCCACATAAATTACATCATGCTTTGTTAAGGCACTTAAATAGAAGTTATTTCAGTGTCTTTTTTTGGTCCTTTCCCTCTCCTTTTGAGAAGTATTACAGTTCTTTCCAGGAAACTTCAGAACAAATACCTTAAAAATCCACAGCTACAGATGTATCAAAACCTGAGCTACTGGAACCCTCTGTCAGACAGCAACATACTTTGAAATCACCAATACCTCAAACATAATGTTTGAACAACATCACATTGATATATATATTTTTTTTTAATCCAACAAATTGTGCAACATTTTAGCCTCCAAGTTTTTGGTCAGGCCAACACCACATTTTTAAAAACCCAAGGTCAAAGTTGAGTAAAGTAAAAATGGAAAGAAAACTTCCAGCAAGTCTTCATTTCAGGAGATACTGAAGATTCAAGAAAGGTTTTGGCTAAGTAGTTCTTGCACTAGTCCCTTTCCACAGCCTGCTGATGCTTGACCATGAGTGCAACTGTTCCTACAGTCACTTATAAAAAGCATTTCAATCTACTATGACTTGCAAAACCAACTCCAATTCAGTTGCTAGGAGTTATGATGGAAATAGCAAAAGGATGCTGAAGATGTAAGTGACACTGCAAATTCTTCTTCCCAATTTAAAACTTCAAGATTAACAAATCCCATTATCATTACTCAGCTCAGTCTAGATATCATCTTCCTCTACTTAGGAGTCACAAGACAGTTTTCTCTAGCTATCACACACTACAGCAGGAATTTACCTAGAAATTAGCAAACGCCTCAATGCAAAATCCTGTAGATTAGAAACTGCCAGACTCGCCTCTGCACAGTGGTGCCACAATTCCCTTGTAAGAGTGACACAGTAGTATGAGACACCTTCCTGAAACAATCTCATTCTCTTTAGGAGCACCAGCTAGGCTCTACTCTCTACCTTGCTACTTTCCCTTTCAAGCACGTAATAGGAACAGGTTATTTACATTGTTCCTAATGCTTGACCCAAATCAGCTACGCTCACCTGAGCCCTATAGTGTGTGCCAGGCTATGTCAATATTTGTGCTTTTACTAACTAATAATTAACTCTGGCCACGTAACTACAAAATTGCTAATATTGCTATTAATGCATACAGAAATTCCATTAAGTGCCATACCAGCAATATATCCAAGTAAAGCACAGAGAACAAGCTGCACCTACAACCACCCTGCTACAAGAAGTACGAAAACTCACACATATGATTATCCATAATACTGGGAAAACATTCCTAAGTAAGCCTGTGTTTGACAAAAAGTGGTCCTCGTGCCTTTTGGCTTTACTGCTTGTTGGAACAGGTCTGACCTTTTTGTGCTACTTTGTAGTAAGTTCACTGCTTAAAGGAGGCCATTGGGTAAAGCCTGTTCCAAAGGAACAGAAACTTCTCACGAACTTCAGCAAAGAACCTCATCCAGCTAGACCCTAGCGTTTCTAGAATAAGTAAAATATGTACATCGCACAAACTCTTAAGGCTGTAAAGAAACATAATGGTTTTTTGCTCTGTCTTTAAGGCTCCATGCAATTTTCCCCTTCCCCAAAAGCTAACCACAAAAACTCTAATGCTCCATTTTTGATAATTAAAACAATTTCAATGCCAAGTCATGAATACCCCTAGAAAACTTCGCTTCATTTACTGGAGCTGCAGTTCCACTTTAACATTCGCTTTAAATGAGCTTACAGGCTCCTCAATACTCTAAAAGCAAGACAGAGTTTCACCGATAGTCTAAATATACGGTTTTTTTTAAAAAGAAGAGAGAAATGGGAGACTTATAAAGTAAGACTTGTACACTAGACACACAAACCAGAAATAATCCATTCACTCCCCGTCGACCTTCCTTGGCCAGACTAACTCAATGAGTTTCCCTAAACCACCACAGATACTTGCCAAGATTAAATATTTGTGTTTAATCATTCAGAAAGTGAAAGATTATGTACTGTAATGTAACACTCTTTACGGAAACCTCCAGTTGAGCAACAGTTCCAGAAAAAATTGTGAAATGAAGTAAAAAGCTGTCCAGAACACCACAATTCTGCTTGGTTAATTAAAAAAAAAAATTAAAAAAAATCAAACTTCAGGACTAAGCGCCAAGCCAAGACCTCATTTTTAGCAAATCAACACTCACAGGCGGCACATTTTTAAACGCAGCCCGTTTGAAATTACTCCGGAATAACAACCATTACTAAGAAGTTACTAAATATTACCGTCCCCGGGCCAGGAACTTACGCTATGCGCTGACAGCGTGATACAAGCGTGATAAAAATGTCAGGGCTCATTTCTGCCGGGCACACCGACAGCCGGGCACACCGAGCGGTGGCCGGGCACACCGACGGACCGACAGCCGGGCTGCGGAGCCGCCGGGAACGGGCCGCCATCCCCCGCCCGCCGCCGCTGCCCGTGCGGTGCCCGCTGACGCCGCGATGCGGGCACACAGCCCCGCCCGCTCGCCCCCCAGCCCGCCCGCGGGCTCCTGCGCTGCCTTTGTAACATGGCAGGTCAGCGGGGAGCGCTCAGGCGCGGCGCGGGCAGCCCTCCGCCCTGAGGAGCGCCGGCCGCCGCGGCCCCGCAAGCCGGCCCCGGGCTCCGCCGCTCCGGCCCGGCCGCGGCCGCGGCGGGGGGCTGGCGGGAAGCACCGGGCCGGCGGGGAAAAGGAGAAAGTTTTGCCCCCCTCTCGCCGCGGCCCAGCGGAAAGTTACCGCCGCCCCCGCGCCTCCCTCAGCCCCTCGCCCGCCGGCGCCCGGCCTCCCCCGCCCGGCACTGACAGCCCAGCGCGCCGCCGGCCCCGCCGCACGCCCCTGCCCCGCCGGCCCGGGCTCGCCACAGCGCCCGCCCCGCGGGGAGCCCCCGCCGCGCTGACAGCCCGGCGCGCTCCCCCGCCGCCCCGCAGCCCTCACCTCGGGCGGGGGCCGCGCTCCCCGGGGCAGCGGGGAACGGCCGCCGGCGGCGCCCGCCCCCGGCGCCGAGGAGCGGGAGGGCGAAGGGGGTAAAGAGGGGGGAGCGCGCCCGGTCCCCGCGCCCTTATCTCATCTTAGCGGAGCCCGCACTCGCCTTCGCCGCCTCCCCGCCGTGTGGGCGTCTCAGGCGGGATCCCCCCTCCCCTCCGCGCCGCCTCCTCGCGCCGCCATCTTGGCCGTCACGGGGGGCGGGTGGGGGAGAGGCGGGCGCCGACTCGTGATCGCGGCGCGGATGGCGCGGGAGGGCGCCCGCCGGGTCCTGCTGCTGCGCGGCGGGGCCTGAGGCGAGCCCGCCACCGCCCCTGCGCCCAGCCCGCCTCCGAGGGCGCCCTCCGACAGGGCGGGCCCGGCGGGGCCCTCGCTCCGGCCGCCCCCGTCCCGCTGCTCCCTCAGGGGGCGGTGAGGCTGAGCCGTGGGGGGAGCGCGGCCCCAGATGGGACGCGCGGACTGTCCCTGCCTCCCGCCCGCCGGCAGCACCTTTAATGTAAAATTAATTAATCTCCGGTCCAAAAATGCCCGTCCTTGGCTCACCTGCGGTGCTCGTTGCGAGGGCCCGGAGGAGGTGCCGGCTGTCTGGAAAACGAGGGAAGAGAAAACCAGGGATTTTCTCCAGTCTTGGTGTAACCCGCGCCAGGCTGTTGCATCAAAGACTAGCAAAGAACCCGAGACAAAAATAATCTTTTAAGAGCGTGCGGCTAAGATTAGTGCAGCGTGTCAGGATGTTGCTGAGCACAAGGACGTGAGCCCTCCTTGTGCCACCACGCACGGGCACGCTGCTTCTCCAGCACCTTGTGTTGAGCAGCCATGGGATTCAACATTTTATGCCATGTGCTATTTTGGAAGCGATGTTTAGGGATAGGCATCAACCATACAATTTTGGCTTTGAATTCCAACTTGCCTCAGTTCTGGACGTTTGGCTGGAGGGTTTATATGTGGCTCGTAAAGACAGACGGGACTGTAAATGCTTATGTATGTTCAAACCTACTGTATGGGTTGACCTCATCCCTCTGAAAAAACACAGCAAACAGGCGAATATAAAAGCAAAAAGTACAAACTAAGACTTCCACCCCACCCCACGTTTATTAACGTGGCTTTATAGCAGCAGTGCAGCTCCTCCTAACCCCCCATGTAGCAAACAGAGCGGCTGACACAAGCCGATCTCTACTCAGGCAGCAGCACCCATGTGCAAGCCTGCACATGCAGACGCAGCTTGGCGCTGTCAGGTTTGATACTTGTGAGCTGAGTCTGCCTCTTCTTGTTTTTTTTTCTCAACAGCCAGCATATGGACTAAGGAATGTGTCAAACCCCTGTCCCAGGCAGGGACTACAAGAACAACATTGGCCATTCGTTGTATTTCTACATAAAATGCATTTCTAGCCATGCTTATAAAGACGTTGTCTCTCTCAACTATACACAGCGCGATAAGTGAGAGATCAAGAACGCAAAACCTCATGATTTTTTGCAGCAAGCTGGTCTGCATTCTGTAGTGAGTCCTTAAATTATTTAGTGTGCTGGCAGAAATTTTTCTAAATCCTTTGACAGTTGGTGGTATATTTTAATTTTGGAAATGTTTTTCAAATAAATAGCTATAATGAAGCCCATCTTCTGGCTTGTGCTAGTAATTTTGATATGCAGACTGTTCTGTGCTCTCTACTCTTGCTCGTTTTTCATGTAGGCATAATTTTCAGGCTTCAGCGTTAACATCCAAGATTAATGGGCCTGTTCCTAGTTCTAAGAGTATTGTTTCAGCTGCCTGTATACTGAGGCAAAATCACTGCACTGATGTATGAATACTTCACCTCGCACAGTTTAGGTTCATAACCATTAAAATATACTTGACTCTTTCTCATGGAAACTTTGATTTGAGAGAAACATAATTCTTAAACGTTCTGTGGCAGTTTTCATACTTTTCAGCTCATGTCATGGGTAAAACTTTGTGTAGACGTCTTTGATTTGCTGGTAATTTATAGCCCGACCAGTTTGTTTCCCTCCACCTTTTTCTGTCCTTCTAGGACTTATCTGCATTTAATTACATATTGTGTCAGTCTCAACAAACTGCAGCCAGGGATGCAGATCTCACTGTGCAAGGCCTGATACAAACACCAAAGTAGTTTCTGCCCAGTCCTACCATCGCAGCTAACACAGGACTTATCTCTGTCCTGTCTTTCTTGTTCTCGTGTCTCCCCCTCCCTCCCACCCTATTCCATCAAGCCTCTTCTGCTTTCTGGCCGTGACCTACCTGCCACTCGCTCGCTGTCTTGGCCGTGGCATACTTTCTCCCCCACCAGCACATTTAATTGCAATGCTCCATTTCATTATTAGCTTGTCACCACCTTTATCAAGTCACCTTTCCTAACATATCTAGCCGCAAAGCTTCCCTGTGTAGCTTGTCATCGGTTTTCCACATTAAGGCTTGTCTAAAGCTACATGCGAAAGATTCTATGAGACATAGTGACTATAGTGCTGTATTTATTTCTGAATAAAGAGCATCATCAGTGAATGGTGTTACTGTACAGACTTACTGTGTGCCCAGCTCCTGCAGGCTCCTTGCACAGAAATGTGTCTGTGTGTCAGTCAAACAAAGCCTTTCCCTTCGTGGGGACTTCAGGGATCTCTCGGCAGTGGTCTCTACATGCACATGGGGACCCCAAGGTCATTAAGTCAAGACAAGTCTTTCTATTCATTTCAGTTAGTGTTGGATCGGATTCTTGAGCATAGTGAGTTAATTAAACAAGTTAGCAACTGCATGTGCTCCAGGGGGGCAGGCATCGAGCATGCTTAATGTGGTATTCTGCTGCCTCGCAAGCGCAGGGTGGAGCACCGTCAGCCAGATTTAGCCTCCCCAGGAGTGCGGCCAGGGAGACGAGCCGGGTTTCTGTGGACAGGCAACCACAGAACCATTGTTTTCCATGTTGCAACCCCAAATTTCTAGCTTGTGGCACTGAAGTCCTTTTCAAAGTATGGTTTAGCTTATTTTAAGTGCATTTTACACATGGGTAAAATCAAGCAAGGCAGAGGACCAGTGGCAGATGGTCAGTGACACAGCCAGGAATGGAATGGAGATCTTCCCTGTCCCAGGACATGGTTTTAACAGATTTTGTCCCAGGATTGTGAGATTTGACTGCTTACAATTCATGAGGCTTTAGCAGTGCTCAAAGGAAAGCGAAAAAAAAAAAAATGGGGGTGGGGGAATGACGATGGTACAGCTATTACTGTTGACAGTATTTCCTGGCAGAGACTGGCTTCCATAGGCAAAACTATTTCAGTTTCTTAAGTACACAATTTGGGGCTTAATCTGTTCACTTTCTTAGCAGTTTTATTCCTTTTGAAGTCTCTTGGCTGTGCTGTGTGCACTGCTCATTTATGGCTACAGGGGGGGAAGAATGAGTCTCCAAAAGAACCCAACACAACATCTTTCAAGTAGACACAGCATATCTGTAACCTTGGTAAAAATAACTATAAAGATAATGATAATGGATAATTATAAACCGTGTAACTGGCAAAACAACACTCTGCATTTCAGAGGATGAATTGCCTTACCCTGTCCAGTAACCCACTTTACGGTGCAGTAATGGATCTACATCCGGAGGGTTATGCAATGAAATTGAGCCTTTGGCAAGCTGGAATCACGCTGGAAATGAAGCAACATCTTTGCGGGTTTTTTTATATATGCACATTTGAAAATCTGGAACTTATCCCTTTTGACATAAAGAGACCATCCCTGCTTGGGATGATTAAATTCTAGGACAGATTATGAAATAATAAAGTATTTAAATATTATGATGCAGCAGTACAACAGTGCAGTTATCCTTCCTTTTACTGCTTCAAGTATAGTATTTCTGAAAAGCTTTTTGCACTCCAGGGAAACTACTGATCATAAATTATAGAAGAGGCAATAGAATATCATGCATGTATGCAAAAAAAAAAAAAAAAGAAAAGAAAAGAAAAGAGAAAAAAAAAAGAAGAGGTTTCAGACCCTTCTCTAGATAAAGAACTTACTGAAGCAGCTAAAAATATGGAGAAATGAAGCGAACACAGGGCCTGATCCAAAGGCCGCCGAACTCAGAAGGAGCACTGCGGGAGGGTTCATTAGGCACCAGTCTCATGTATGTCATGAATTACTATTCACCAAATGCAAATGAAGAATGTTATTGTATATGAGTAAGGATAAAGTCTAATTACAATGTCTAGGAATTCCACTTGGATAAAATGAGCAGATTTTTCTCCAGCAGGTAGACTTTCTCAGCAAGGATTTATTGCCAATATTTATGTGAGAATTCCTAGTCCCAAAAGCACAGAAATGCTGGGAAACAAAAAGGAAAGAAAATATATCCAAAGAGGAGACCCAAATGTTTCCAAGTCACCTCTATAAATAGAAATCTGATGCAAACTCATTTCACTTTTCAGTACTGATTTGCTTCCTCAGGATTTCAGAGTGTGCATCTGAGAATTTAGACTGTGCATCATAAAATTTCCCTCAGCAAATGCTAGAACTACTCACAAGGCATTGCAGCATGGCAGCAGCTATCAAATATCAAATGATGACAGACCCAGTGGATGGCCATTGGTATTGTTTGGTGAGAAAACAGTTAACATCATGCTTGGCTGTGTTGCTGGCGGTAGGGGTATCAAGGAGCGATGCCATACCTCTTCTCCTGTTGATAGTAGGCAAACAGGGATGTACAGCTGGAGCATATTTCTGGAATGGCTCTTCCCATAGACACTGGAAGCTCCAAAAGAAATGCTTGCAGCAGATTGTTTGAGAACGGGATGGCAGAAGGGTTGCTTGAGGCTGACCCAAGTCCTAGTGCACGTACCAAACCCAACCTGTTGTCTGTTCCAGCACTAACCTGGTTTACGTATTGCTCTCATCAGTAAAGCAAGAGAACAAAAGCTTCTCTTTGTGGACTAATATCAGGAAGGAAATTATGCATGCAGATCCGCCAACAAAAATAACAGTCTCGGGGTGTAAATGTACACACTGATACTGCTGTTTCGTTGCTATTTTCAGCAGTCCCTGTACCCTCATGGGTGAGAGTAAGGACTTAACTGCTATTTCTGCTGTTTGTGCATCAGCCTTAAAGGTTCAATTTGGACTCATGCTCTTTGGCCCATCTGGAGGTGATTTCTGCAAACAGCAGTCTTTTCTCTGAATTAGTCCAATTCATCACCCAGAGCCACACCATGTGATACTGTGGTGCTGTGGGTATCTTCTCTCACATCAGATATAAACCCACTTTCCTTCATTAAACATCTCGGTTCCTTATTATTTGTGCTTTTATTTAACTTCAGGTCATGCCTAGGCCAAGTAATCGCATTTCACACACCTAAGCGTTCCCCACGGTTTTGTCTGGCCAAGATACTTACTTCAGGCTCTAAACTCTGGTGTAGTCCTGCTGTTTAAAGTTTTTGTATTTTGTTGGAGAGAACACTTATGTCATGGTGGGTTAAGTGAAGTGTATCTATCAGTTAACCACTTCTCAGGAGTACTATTAGGCTTAATTAATGTTTGTAGAACGCTATCGAGATTCTCAAGAGAAGCAGCTATAGAAGTGCAAAGGATTATAATTAATTTAAAACTCCCTCATTTTTGAGTAAATGGCTAACAACACTTAAGCTGATATTCTCCAAGTAAAACTAATTTTTTTGATTCTTAGACAAAACATTCTGAAATTGGGGGTTCCATTTTCCACCACCACTGTATGATGCATTTTGATTTTTATTGTCCTTTGACATCCTTTGATATATCCAGGCACATAACATAGCTTGCTTTAGTTCAGGAAACACTGTCCAATATATGTAAGTCAGATTAAAATACAACAAACGACCAAAATCACTAAATTAATAAACTCAAAGGCAGTCCACATCGCGATTTTCCTTTAATATATTAAGTATTTGAACCAAAAAGCCTGTAATTAATATTATGAAATAATTTCCATACTTATTTAAAAGACATCTCATTTACATAAATAGTCATTATCTGGAAATAGATCATTAACATTCAGAAAACTGACAAGCCAGATTGAGAGCAGTCAAGATGTACCAAAGAGATTTGCAAGACTCCCTGTTTGAAACTGTTCTGAGAGAAAAATCTCTGCCCCTGAACAAGCTTAAAGAGGACACCGCTTTGGAAATACAAGCAGTGCTTCATCCACATGACATCACCAAACAGAACAGTTATTTTGTGCGGTGAGAGAACATTGGGTCAGTCTTCTCACTAACTGTCATGGAGGGTTTCCAAGAAAATGCATCTGACACATCTGCACTGAAAATCTGACCCAGATTATAGCCGATGTTCTCATAACACAGTTTTTCTGCTTTTCTGAAACCCTGCAGCTTTAAAGCATACCTTTTAAAATACTTCTGTTTTTCAAAATACTTTCAGTACTTTCAAATTTTGCATCTTGTCAGAAAACATATTATGCAGAAAAGAGAAAGAAGAAAGAAATGGCACTTCCATGTTTCTATTTGCAATCTAGATTCTTCACTCCTCAGCTATTAGCTAGAGAGTCACAGGTATTTAAAAGTATGTCCTGGTTGACTGAAAGAATGCATGTCAAGCCCTGCTGTTAGTGCTTTTGCCATCCAAGATCCAGAACACTCATTATTAGAATTTTTTCTAGGTAGAAACAAACTCACCAATTTTTTAAAAGCTACAGCTACAGAACATGTTCAAAAAAATGTTGCAGTCGCCCTGTTAAGCAGACCTGTGTCTATCCTTTTTCAGTATAAGACACTTCTTTGAAGTATAAGTGTAAGCCCACCAGAGTAAGGTGATACAATACAATCTTCCCTGTTTGGACATTTTTCTTACTAAGTCCTAAAGAATGCAGGTTGTCCCGAGTACTGAGTCATGAGGATTTCATCTCAATATTGATATTTTTAGTATCTTGGGTCATTTTAAAATCTGTATCTGTATCACTGCCCAGCTCCTCTCCTAACTATCTGAAATTCTTTTCTTCTGTAACTGCTTTGGAATGTTCCCTTATATTATTGCAAATACTGGCCTTATTATATTGGGTCCTAATTATACTCACGTATCGATTCGGTTAGGTGAGAGTGTACTTGTTTAAAATGTGAGCAACTGCTGAGAAACTGAGGAAAGACAGAGTAACGACATTATGTCTGAGCGGTGAGCCATCGTGAGTACAATCAGATCAAGCTTCTGCCCTTTTCTGAGCTCTCTGATGATCTGGTCCAGCTTACCTGAAGGAGCCCCTAACCTCAACAGACCCCTCATGCAGTCAGAACTCAAACTTACATTTGCATTCCTTCGACTGACACCTCGACATGGAAGCCTGGAGGAGATGAACGGTTTCGTAGCAGCTAGTCCATAACCTGGAGCTGGCAAAGGAGAGTGAACACAAACCAAAGCACCTTGAGAGTAAAACACAAAACCTACTTGTTTAGCCCAAGCTGCCCCAAATAATACTATGGATCCGCTCAATCTCATCCACTTAAGTCCCAAAATCAATGTGCTTGAGAGCAGAAGAGGAAGAGTGTCGTATCTGATCGGATTCATACCTGGGGGAGGCCCTCTGCTGCAGCTGGAGGGAGCTCTATAGAACGAGGCAGGCAGAGAGAACTGTGGATTAATTAAACTCCTTCATCACCCTCTTGAAAAAAGTACGGTCAAATGCTGATGCAATAGAAGTAGTTCATGTAACCAAGTTTGAATTTTACTCAAAATGATGCGACAAAATTATATTAATATACGGAAAAGTAAAAAATCACAGTCTGACTTTTAATACAAAAAAGAATACTTGCCATATAGGTAATGAGATTGGAGGAAATGTCCTTGGCAAGTCAATTTGTTCCATGCTGCTGATGGTTCCTGTTAGTGACAAGGATTTTTTTCAAGAAGGAAACAATGGAAAACAGATGCAAAAGCATTTACCAGAAGGCCAGGCAACAGCAGCTTTTCCAAAATGTCAAGTGTGCAGAGTAGAGTCAATTTAAAAGAGAATTAATTATTTAAACTGAATTAATTTGACTACAATGAAGCCCTGTTAAGCCATCTCATCCATCCTGCTTCCTACTGTGCTACCCCTTACAGTCTAAGTCTCAATACTGACCTCTATTTCCAAATACTTTAATGGAAAAATCCCTTAACCAGTCATAGTACCAATATGATGCTTTTAAAATATATTTACTGCATCCCTTCCAGGAACTCACCCAAACTATCGTGCTCACCTCCTCCACATTCATATGATTTTAACCCCTGGGTCCCCATTTTGTCCCTTTTCCTCTTTCAGCTTTTACTTCTTGTGACATTTTCCTAGACGTTTCAGGCAATTTCCATCACTGCATTCATCAGATCCATCTTTTTCCTGCAAATCTGCCTTTTGCATAAAGTCCCTCATATCATCATTTTCAACAACTTTTCTCCTGTGCTTCATGTGTTGCCTTGTTGTTTCTTGCCTTTGGAGAAAGGAAGGTGACAGAATTTTAGGTCTACAGCTTTCAGATGGAAGTTCATTTTCTCAAAAGCTTATCCATACCTATTTCCCCTGGAACCACTTGTCCCAAAGTGCTTCCTTTCCTTCAAGGACGTGGACCTTAATGTTGTAATACAACAGATCGTCACCTGCAGAAGGACTGCTCAAGGAACCGCTGTGCCCACTCTTTGCGTTTTCCAGGTCAGGACAGATTTGCAATGCTATTGACGTTATAGAAGTGGCAATAATAGTTACCTGGTGCTCTTTTTCCTTGACAGCATTATGTGAAATGTGGCAAATATCTGCAGAGCCACTGTTGCTCTGAAACCTTTAGTTTCCCCCCAGGGAATATCTATAACTGTGTCTACCAGGGATGGGCCAAAGCCGTCACTTCTGGTTTCCAGTTTCAGCATGGGCAAAAGAACCATTCCAAACCCATCCTTTTCTGTTACTGTTAAAAATTTGAAGCAAAAACATCTGTGCTAGGTTTTACATAAAGTAAATTCCTTTATGACTTCTATTTCATGGAAGAAAAAGAATTCCTGCCTATTAAGCAATAAACTTAATTGCCCTGGGTCTTGCCTTTACTGGGAATGCATATCAATTTAAATACATCAGTGTAAAAATCAGGCTCATTAAATTAGCTCAAAGCCCTAAAATAGATTGAATACTGTTTTAACACTTGCATACAGTCATTTATATTAAAGTTATAATTTGTAGGAGCTCATAATGAATATAAACAGGAATTAAAACACCTGAGGTGCAACAAAAAATGTTTAACTGATTTTTAAATTGACAGTCAGGAACTCTCTTCTGTAGCATATTAAAGGCCTTGGAGGAGTACAGTTGGTTGGGATGTACCACTCCTTATTTCATGGTATACTAGAAACAACACATAAAATGTGAGCACAGTGAGGCCAAACTAACACCTTCACTCTGCCCATTATACCAAGGGATGTGAACTGAAGTCGGTGAAAAATTTCACCACAGAGATGTAACCCAGCAGATGCTAATTCACTTTTATTTTTTTTTAACCTAAAGCATGCAACTGCCATCAAGCACTACATGTAACTGCTGTTCAGGTGCTGTAACATAAAGGCATTGCGTGGAGTCCTCTCTGACAACAGTCCCAATCAAAAGGCCAGGTCAAACTGGAAAGGATCCTATGGAAGGTCCAAAGAGACACAATTCATTAATGATACTTAAATTAATCTTCATAGACCTGCGGTAATGTAGTATTTCTTACATTCTTTTCTACACTGGCATTTTCTTGTCGTGTGAGGGGAATGACTCATGTACATACGGAACAATTTGAGGGAGTTCTTAGAAACCATAATATTTTGCTTCATCATTCATAACCAAATACGTAAAGAACTGTTCACACTATCACTATTGCGCAGCTTGTATTAGATCTCCATAGTTACACTTGGCATAACAAGTACAAAACCGAAGTGTCTTTGCAGGGCTGATAAGCAGGCAGGAAGCAAGTGAACATCTGCTACAGCTTTAGATGGTTTTGCCTTCAGCGACCGCTGAGAAACTTCAGGCTCTGCATTCCACGTACTACTTGCTTGGCCTTTGACACTAGCAGCTGTTGAACAGGAGAAGTAAAATGTTATACCTACAGGAAAGGAGGTGCATTATTTTCTAAAGGAGTCTTGAGATGTTAAATGTTTTTTTTTTTCTTTCCATTTTCTGATCACTAGAAACGCTGGATAGCAGACACTGCAGATGGAGTTATCTCCTGAAGGTCAACCACTTCCTATTTTACAGGGTTTTTTTCCTAATGTTCTGTTTTCCTTTCCAAAACTGCTTTGTTTTGTTTTGTTTTGTTTTGTTCTGGTTTAAACACCAGAAACAATTGTGCCATATACTGAATAGTAATTATAATCATTGTAAGGAAACCATGTGCTTCCCTGAATCAGGGCTGGGGCTTCCAGTCCAGGCAATCTGTCTTCTTGTAGCATAACAGCATTGCTAGAGCATGGACAGCCAAGGAACAGAGTTATGCAAAATAAACAGCAAACAATTTTGAGCAAACCATTTCTCCGTTTAAAAAAAGAGCTGTTGAAAATGATGTTTTACAAATGAGCTCAGCCATCGAGTGCAGATTCTCTGCTTGTGTATGTGGAGAAAATCTCTGCTCCAGATAGTTCAGCAGTTCTCCACCTACAGAGTACTTTCATTTGCATGGAAAACTACTAACAGAGAACAACTGACAGCAGCATATTTCTGAGAATATTGAGGCCCATGTACTGTAAATGCATCTTCATGTACTTTCTCTGAGATTGTAAGTTTGCCTAGGAAATTACAACAGTTCTGATGAAATCAGATGTAGCCATATATGGTAGATCCTTTGGATCTGACGCAATGAAATGAAAATGGATTTCAGAGTAACAACGAGAAAGATGAAGACACTACTCCAGAGTTATGTAAGTGTAACTGAGAAGAGAATTTTGCCCATAAATTCTGTGTTCTGTGCTTTGCAGTTGTATGCAGTTTTTTATATGTGGTACTCTTAAACTGCAGATGGATGCTGTTTTGCCAGAAAATGAATGAAATACAAAGATGACTTCAAACATTTGCAGGAGCCATGCTGACACTCAAAATAAAGAAACATCGAGGAACTTTCCTAGTGAGACCATAAAAGCAGAGATACAGTGATCAAAGCAAGAAAAGACAAGACGTACTCCATCCCTAATGCAAGATGCTTTCTCTTTCTAGGACTAAGGTCCTACCTGGCACCGAGATGTTACGGTAGTCCACAAATACAGTACATGATCTGATCATCTCCGTGGCCTCCTCTGGACTTACTCCAATGGGTCCGTGTGCTTCTCATGTTGGGGGCCCCAGAGCTGAACACAGTGCTGCAGGTGGGGTCTCATGGAGCGGAGCGAGGGGGAGGATCCCCTCCCCTGACCTGCTGGCCACGCCGCTGCCGATGCAGCCCAGGATACAGTTCACTCCCTGGGCTGCAAACGATGCTATTATCTTCCAGATTTCACAGGGAACTGAATTATTGAAGCTGTATTCATATTAGAATAATTAAATATCTGTCTTGAAGTGTGTGCACATAGCATGTAATCAGCTTGGAAACAGGCCAACACTTGAAGAAATATTTAGGAGAATTGCAGAATCAATGCATCAATTCCCATTAATTTGGTATCAGAGGAAACAAATGTGTACCTGTCTGAAGCGTGTGTGCTCCCCTCAGAGATGTACTAAAACAGGCATCTTCTGTCTGCCTGCCTTCTCTGTGCCCTCCAAACATCAGAAACCAGGGGCAGCACGGGGGAAACCTGGTCTGGCTCCAAAATCTAATTAAGCCAGTTTTAGTAACCCAATATCTCAGCCAACTTGTACACAAACTCTTGGCGAAGTCCAAGCCATCCCAAACTCAACCCCATCCACTGCACTGAGTTCCTTGTTGTTCCCCTGGTGCTCCAGCCTCTCTAAAATACATCTCCACTCCAGGGCAGGGAACATCCAGGCAAGCTGAGACAGACCTCCTTTCAGTCTGTCAAAGCCGTAAGCTGTAATTCTGCACAGTAGAGAGACAAGATTAATGACTAATTGTAATCGAGAGTGCATTTTAAACCAGCCAGATTTTTTGATCAGTCCAGGCTTCACAACCAAAATGATTCTATGATTCTATAAAATGTGCTCTGCTCCAAATATCTTGCACATCTTCCTCACTGCCCAACTGGCTACTGAGAAGAATCTTATCCCAGAAGGTTTGCTCGAGCACATGAGATGCATTTTTAGCATTCCCAAAGGTGCGCGTTCTCACAGAGCTGAGAGTGCAACCTGTCTGACAGCAGCTTTCCAGAGAAAGGAGCAGGAAAGAGGCAATGGGTGATGAGATTAGCCCCCATGGAAGGCGGCTCCTGCTTGGAATATCAACACATCTTTTCAGTCTCTCTTGTTGTGACTGTTTGTGCTTTTATCAAATTTTCAGTTTGCTTCTTCAGCTACGGGACCAGATGGCTCCCATGCATAATGCACTGAATCATGGCAAGGCTTGAGGTATTTGTTATGTATAACAGCAAACACATGCGCTGGACCAGGTTAAACTCTTTCACAGTTAGCATATGGTGCATGCTGCATATGGATGGTAGTACAGCAGGTATCTATATATACATACAGTCAGGAGATTGGAGTATTTTTTCTTCTTTCAGGTTGTCAGGAAAATGACTGTCATACCTTCAACACAAATAGCAAGAAATAGAGGCAGTGCAGTAACACATGGCAGAGGACAGATGCTAGGCACTTCCTGTGATGCGCAATGCCTGATGGCAAGGAATCCTGGTGGGCCAAGGACAGGAGGCTCTCGTTCCCCCTCTGATTCCCCCTTGCAGCTTGTGATTAAACTGGTGCTGACACCTTGCCCAGAGCCTATTTGCACAGCCAATAGCCATGGGCAGTACTCCTGGCCATGAAGCACCTACTGAAAAAGGAGATAACCTCATTGTTTGAGAGCATCTTTGCCTCTGGCATTTTTTAAATAGACAAAACCTCCTGATTTTGTCCTCACTTGCCTTACATAGATCTGGGGTAGACTGAAGATGTGGCATCCCTGTGAAACTGGAGTGAATGGGAGGGGTGTTTGCAAATGCAGCAATCGCTGCTTGGCGAAGGGCGGGGTTCATACAGGATGGGATTTGTGCTTCAGGGACAAGACCATAAAAATCACCCGATAGTCCTCCCTTGCTGATATATTGCAAAGACCCATTTCTGAGCGCTGAAAGACACCAGAATAATGAAAGATGCTTTTTAGATACCAAGGAGGTGACTGTTGTAGAGAATTCTAAACTGTCATGCTGGGACTCAGTACAAGTAACAGATCCCAAGGTGGTTGAGGGATGTCCCAAATAGCACGCCTGGATACGCTCTGGGTCGCACAGTGAAGGAGCAGCTGAGCAGCCAGCCACTTTCCAACGGCCATGCTCCACCCAAGTATTTTCTGGAATGAAAAAAATTCTCCTTTGGCTATTTTTCAGTCTGCTTTTCTTCGTATGTGTTTGACATGCCCTCTGTGTTCGGAGTGACAGGACACCTCATGAGCGGGTGCTGTGCTGGCCTTTGCACACAGGCGTGAGCGCTGGCAAGCAGCGGGACACCCATCAAGGACTGGGACAGTGACCAGGAATGTCAAAACTGCAGCCTGTGCAGAGTGGCTCTGATGAAGGTTAACGCGTGTTGCCACCACCTTTGAGGTCAGCATTGGGCTCACTTTAGCAGCCCTATAAATAGATGCCCAAGGTTGACTGAGAAGAGGCTTTGGCTCTGATGGATCTGGTTTAGCATTCCCAAGAGAGGAAGGCAAATTCTTTTCCTTTTTCTCTTCTAGCCTCTAACCTTGAGTCGGTCTCTGTGGGAAACATTAGTGGCATTTGCCAGAAGAGCTGCCGCTGTGAGCCAGATGTCCTGCTGTGTTGCACAAAGCATATGTACCTGCAAACCTAGACCTAATTCCACTAGAGACTGAAACTAATTTCTCACTGGCAAAACTAGGGAAAAAAACCAAACAAACTTGAACCTAATTGCTTGGAAACAGTCGGACACCTAGTGGATTTATAGGGAATATCTTTGGGATTATGAGCAACATTTTGTCATTTTCTTGGCAAAACCAACTACGAATATATTTAGAGAGGAATCATTGTAAAATCAGGGTTTCTATTTAATAAATTAATCTTGTTATAACTGTTACAGCCTCCGGTTTGCCTGAAGAAGTTATTGCGTTCTCTAAAAAACCAACGAGCTTTGTTTGAATGACAAAAAAAAAGAAAAAAAAAAAGAAAAAAAAAAGATGAGGAGCTGGATGGTTCCCAAGGTCTGGGAACAGGAGGAAGGGTATACTGCCAGATCAAAGCCATCCCAGTTGTTCCATCTGACAGCTCTCTAATGATCTTAATGAGCAAAGTTTTATAGTCTCAGCCTGGCTCCCCGGATAATTGTACAGCTTCACAACAAGCATTGCCACGCTGAGTACAGCCAGCCAGCTCTGTTGGTTGTTTCAGCAGTGAATGAATTGGCCACAGAAATCAAACTGCCTTCTTCATTCCCCAGGGCTGATCTTTTGAATCCAAACTAGAATAGGATGTGATGTGATAATGCTTGCACTGCTGTCGTTGACATTGTAGCTGTCTGGTAGCAACACCAACATCAAGCAGATTTTGACCCTTGATAGGAAATAAAACCCTGTAGTAGGGTGTAGTAAGAGGAAGATTTTGAACCATGTCACAGAAATTATATCTTGGCTAGAAATTATCCTGAAGCTGCCAGTATTATCTCGCTAATATGTCTCTGGAGGCAGCAGACACAGACAAGGAGATGCGTGTTGAGTCCAAAATGGATGCAGGAAACTGATGACTTCATTTTGACAGTCATCACAAGAAACACCAAGTCATCAGGTCTGTTGCATTCAATTCCTCCTCCCAAAGCATACTGAAAATGTTCCTTCCTTTCTTTTTACGGTAATATTGTCCTAGTGAAAAAATGTCTCCAGAAGATGGTTAATTTTTCTAGAGCTGCTCCTTTCCCACTCTTTCTTCAGTGCTACCGAGATCCCTGGAGAACAGCAAAACCAGGATGAGGTTTGATTTTGGATAGACCTCTGTTCAGATCCAGGTCCTTTTTTATTCCAACTCCAGGGTTAGGAAAGAAAAGGCTCATACAGAAAATAAATTGATTGAGTCCAATTGTTCTTATATATTATTTTCTTCTTAGAGCTGTAGAACTAGAAAAAGAATATCGTGGATACTGCAATTCAAGTGAGTTATCAACTGAAAAATCCCTATTGACTCTATGCATTTTCATTACTCCTACCTCTGGCATGGAATTACCTGAAAAACAGAACTCCTTGTATATCATAGACCCTTTCATTTGGTCCAGGGTTTTAAAAAGAGAGGTGTTTTGGTTGGTTTTTTTTTGAAATTATTATTTCAGTGGATGGATTTTATACTTAAAGGCATTTTTTTTCTGACTGACATGTCAAACTGGGGGTAGTGAGTGCTGAGAGTATGCTTTTCTCTAATTTAGCAGCTGGATTGGAAAGCTTGAATTATCTCTGCATAATTGCAATGATTCATGGATTGTTAGAAAATTGCAAAGTATTGATTGGATTTCCCCCTTAGGAAATATTTCTCCTCTGATAAAACAGAGTAGGTTCTGGGGCTTTTGTCCTTTCTGCCTTCTGCCCTGGGGAAGCCAGGGGCTCCTTTCATCTGGGAAATGGGAATTTGGGTCAACAGCCATTCAAGGGCGGTTTTGAATTATTGTGATTTCCAGTTCCAAATCTTTCCCTGAGTTTTGCAAAGTGATGAGCTTTGCAAAGTGTGAATGGGGATTTCAGAGTCAGAAAAGCTGGGACCAGCAGCAAATACTGGCCATGCCCGTTTCACATTCTTCTGTTTCCATGTCAAATACCACTGGTGTGTTCTGCAGAGACCTTGACCTCATTGTGGGAATGCTATAACCTTCAAAAATGGTGGCAAATTTTCCACTTTATTAGGCCAGGATTTCTCTTGGGGTCTCAGGAGCTGGTGGCAGGAGGGAAGTGAGAGAATGAAGTGAGAATCAGGCACGGGGAGAGCCTGGTGCACAGTGCCTGGGGCTGAGCAGTTCTGAGCTGATAGCCCTGACACACATCTGCACGTTAATGGTGCTGCCGAGGCAAAAGCTGGGGCCTTTTTGGCAGCTGCTGTATGAATTTCCAGGACAGAACCATAAATATGCAGTTATGACTGTGACCTCTGCTTCTTTTCTTCACTAAATTGAACATCCAAGGGCCAGCTGAGTATCATTCCTTGTCTCTGCTCCAGTTGCTTGGAACGTGCTGCCTCCGCAAATGGTTGTGTCCAAGTACAAACTGAAGAATTACGAGACGGCGCTAATTCAAGGTTTGCAATGAATTTAGTGTTCCCGCAAGGATGACACTAATGGCAATTAATGCAGCAGAAACGCCAGCGCTGAATGACTGTTCTCACATTAAAAGCTGTCAGTCGAAGAGCACACTGTCCTCTGTTATTTCAGGCCTGACCTCTGCTTTTTGGCCATGTTTCATAGGCATGGCAGGTGTCCTAGGCCATCCCGTAACTACAGCAGCGTGCTCCAGGTGGGGACACAAAGGAAGAGCAGAGCAGCCAAAACCGGCCAGCGCTGACAGCAACATTTCCTGAGGGTTTGTACATTCTCATCTGGGGCTTGCTCGAACAGGAACAAAATTAACCCAGGGCTGAACAGAACGGAAGACTTCTACTCCTGGAGCTCCCTGCTAGTCCAATGCTATCCTCATGCCCCGCTGTGTGTTGGTTCCTGTTTAGATGCAATATTCTTTCTGCTGTTTCGGTTTTCACCATGAAGAACCTCATTACCAACGATCAAACACATTTAAACAGGCTTAACTAGAAATAACCCCTGCTGCTGCTCACATACATGGCAACCTGCAGAAATGTTTGTTACACTGCACAATTGGCAAAAACGCTTCTGCTTCGTAATGTCTTCACGTTCAGCCAGTGACAGCGGTACAGCAACGTAGGGACTGTGTTTTTCAGCTCACCAGAAAAGACGCCGTCCTCACTTTGTGCTCTAAAGTCTTGCATAGGATGAGCCAGTTCCAGATGAGGAACGTCTGCAATTTGGTGCAAGAGGAAGTAACGCTTACGTATATGAAAGATGTAAATAAAGGGTGTTTCCAGGCTCACAAACAAAATCCAAAACACAAAAAGGAGAACAGCTCTTACAGGAGGATAACTAAAAATAGTTCATTTGTGTTATTTTTATATCTTTACAACTAATAACAATCCTGGAGAATGTAACCAGGCCTGAGAAACACAGACTGAAAATTAATAGCTTTTAAACAACCAAATTAAATGGAGAACTGCAAATAGGATGTGAGATGAAAACCTTAACTACAGGGTTATAAATATACCCCAGCCTCTACACATACAAGTATCTATTGTCAATTTTAATGCACTACTGAGTGTGGTAGGATTGCCAAGGGTGGCAGGAGCAGGATGAGCATTTTCAGACTCAAGATTTTGGGTGTTCTGGGTTCATCTGGAGATAAAAAGGATGAATCCAAAGATGACGCGGACTCCTGCAGACCTCGCTGCTATGCTACCAGAGTGCTTTCTGCTCCTGCAAGGCCTGGCCTTGCAATGCCATTACGGAACTGGCACATGCAATTATTTGTACGGGACACATGGAGCAGGGTCCTGGGGATGCGAAGCCCCGAATGCTTGGTGGGTTTTGTGTACCCTTGAGAGGCTGGAGGTGCACGATCTGCCAGGGGTGCTGGCAGCAGGACACGTGCTGAGCCCAGACCCCGAAGCTCCAAGCTCGCCCCGGTGCTCCCAGAGACTCCCCACCAGCAGCACTGTGCTCCTGCGGCGCGAGGCACTGTGGTCACATCACGTGTCGTTGTTATTAGCGCTTTGTTTTCCCTGCTCAGAAGCTCCAAGGCAGTGTGGACTATTTATTTTTAAATGCAGAGGACCACGTTACGGTTCATTATTGCTCCAGCAGACAGTAAGGGATGCATGTGCTGCTGCCAATGCCCAGGGGTTACTTTCCGCACCCAGGAGCGACAGCAGAGCCACCGACTGTGGGGAAGGTGCCCGTCCCGCTGCTGCTGGCGGCAGGCTGGTGGCAAAGACCAGTTTTAAGGGCTTCGGTTTAATCACCTGGATGCAAGTGCTGTTTTTTATCCTCTTCTGTTTAGGTCTAAACACTGTGCCCAGGGAAGCCAGTGACACAGCTGGTGTCTCCCACGGCACAGGGCAGCTGCGGGGCCCTCGCGGGTGGGGATGCGCGGGGCGGGCAGCGGCATGGCAGCGGGGCAGGGGCCTGTGCTTACGGCCTGTTTGCACCTCCAGAGCTGAAAGAGCGCGTCGCCACCTCTGATGCCTCCACCAGCTGCTCCATCAGCTACACACGCCGCTCTCAGCCCATGCAGGAAAGATCTGTGAGACCCGGGGGGGTCCTGCCCGTCTGTCTCAAGCTCCGCCGCGGCTGCAGGCAGCGCTGGGGTGGAGGCCATGGCCAGGGTCGAGGCCAATGCCAGGGTGGAGGCCATCGCCTTCCCCCGCAGGCAGGAGACAGGCACCCGCACGGCGCTGAGGGGAGCGCTGGTGGGTGCCAGCCGCGAGCAGCGAGGTGAGGCTGTCACACCTCGGTCCGCGAGGGGCACGACTGGCCGTAACTGAGGCAGAGCAGCTCGACAAAACCTCAAAAGGGAAAGGCCGTGAGGAGAAAAAAAGATCAGGTTCCACCGAGATTTGAACTCGGATCGCTGGATTCAGAGTCCAGAGTGCTAACCATTACACCATGGAACCGCTCTGCCAACACCCCCTCCCGCCCAGCACTAGTCCCTTCCCCGCGGCCCCGGCGCTCCTGCCGCAGCCAGCCTGCCTGCCTGCCTGCCTGCCTGCCTGCCCGCCCGCCCGCCCCCCGGCTCTCCCCGCTGCGGCTGCTCCCCGCGGGCTCTGCACACCGCCCACGCCCCGCTGCCCCTCGCCGCACAGGCCCTTTAAGGCTGGGGTGGGCGCGGCGGCGGCCCTGCCCCCCCCCGGAAGTAGTTTCGCGCCGCCGCCGCGCTGCCCCGGAACCACCTGTCCTCCGCGGAGGGCGGAAGCGCTGCGGCGGCTGCAGGGAGGGTCCGGCTCCCGCTCCCAGTGCTCGGCCTCGGCGCACCCCACCATGGGCACCCGCGACGACGAGTACGACTACCTCTTCAAAGGTAACGGGGGCGCCGGGCCCTCGCTGCAGCAGCCGGTGGGGTCACCTTCCGCAGGGGGTCCCGGCCTTGGCGGGGGGTGGCGAGAGGTCTCCTCACGGCGCGACCTTCCGGCGGGCGCCGCTTCCCGTCGCTGTCCCCCGCGCAGCCCCGGGGAGGGGCCCGGCCCGCGGCCGCCGCTCCGCTGAGGGAGCAGGCCGCCGGGGTGGGGCGGGGGGCCGCGGGCGGCTCTGTGCCGGCCCGGCGGGGGCTGCGGGGCGGCGGGACGTGTCGCTGGGCCCGGACGCGGCGGGGTGCTGGGCCCCGCTGCCTGCCCCGCCACCAGAATGTCCCGTTGGGGCCGGTGTCCGTGGCGGGGCCGCGCTTGTGCGGGGCGTCTGCGCCCTTCGGGGCCCGGGGCGCCGGCAGCCCGCTGGGCTGGCGGGCGGACATCGCTGGAGGCGATGCCCGGGGCTGATAAGGAGTATTCCCAGTCCTTTTTAATAGCTGGAAGAGGAAGGAGAATTGAGTTATGCGCTCAGCGTTGGTAGATGATGCAGCTAATTTAATAAAGCGGGATTATTTACCGCCTTCTGCACTCTGAGCTCTTCACGAGGGGCGACTGGAGCTGCTGTTTCACACCCTGTGATCCCGCGTCCTGCCCTGGCACCCGGCTGGGGGCAGGGGAACCTTCCCCCCCTTTTCCTCCAGGGCTGGTGGTGCCCTTGCAGTCAACCCTGCCAACGCAAGTTGGGTTAAAGTGTTGCGGCTTGTAGTTAACTACCCAGTTTTTGCTCCCTGCAGAGTAAAATACCAGCCTGCTGTAAAGGTTCGTAAAGCACGCTGTGAAATGTGTATGGAAATGCTGCTGGTTTGAGGTTGACAGTCCAGCTTCTTAAATCCTACTCTAAAAGCAAGCACAGTATTGTAGAAAGTAGGGTTTTTATTGCGATGGTATTGTGAATTTGGATTTAGGATTTAGAGTATTTCTTACTGCATTGTAATGGTGAGGGACCCAGTGCTTTTCATCATGAAACTTAGGTAAAGAAAAACATCAAGTGTGTTCTTTCTGTACCCTTAAGCTCATGTAATAACTTTGAGGAATTACATTCTTTTTTGTTGCCTGTTTTATCCAACTGCCATGTGCAAAGTGGCATTATTTCTAACTGTAAATCAGTCATCTGCACTGCTATTAAAATAAAATCAGGAAGTACCCAGAAACGCCTTTTCTCTCAGCTTGCAGTGTTGGCAAGGGCCTTGCTGACAGCTTAACTTAATTGCATCAAGCAATCTTACTGTAGGTACTCATGTGTATGAGTTATCAAAACCATTGCATTATTTTTACTTGTTCATACAGTTTATAACTAATGCTTTAGCTATGAAGGCCTAGGAATATCAGTGATGCAGGGTTTGTTGGGAGAGGTCCTATCTTTCATTAGGCCTGCTTCCTTATGTAATTGGAAGATAATAAAGTTGTGATCCAGTTACGTGGAAAAGTGCAAATCTAGTTTAATTGATTGCCCTTTCTAAAGGTTTTTCTGTTTAGACTGGTTTATAGAGGCTCTTGGGAGTTCAGGGAATGCTTTGAAAATGGTGTTATGAAGGTGAGTGATTCAGGCTTTGCAAAGCTGGAGTAGACTGCAGGAAGTTGATGCAGTGTCACGTAACTGGGATTAATGTGGCAGCTGAAATAACATGACAAATGCAGAGTAATACAAATTGTGGAAACTTCTGTAACTTGCCAAAGGTGACGGTTGTTCTAAACAAGCTGTCACCACTCTGGAATGATCATGAAATTACTGCAAGTAGGTCTCGGAAATGAATGTCTCTTTACCAGGTGCTGGTCAAAAAGGCAAGGGGTAGGTAAAAACTCTTGGAACAGGAAATGAAAACTCAAGGGAATGTTAAACTGATGTTTGAATCTGAAACATGAGCATCTTGGGGATTGAGGGGAAAATACAGGCAGGAATGGGTATATCCATTTTGAAAGGGATATTGTAGAATTAAAAAGATGGAGAAGGGCATCAGTATAATCAGGAGAGAGAACTAATAGATTCATATCCCATATACTGAAGTGATCTACAACTTTATCAAAATTAAAACAGTGATTGATAAGGGCAAATAGGGGAAGTTATCTACTGGTTTTGTCACAGTTTCTCTGGATATCTGTAATGCTGCTTTTATTGAGCAGCAGGCGAAAACAAAAGGACATAAAAGTCCCACAGATGTATATGTAAATTGAGTGCTGCAGTGCCATAAATACTACAGAGGGGTTTGAAAAGCTACAGAAATTTACAGAGGAAGAGAAATGTCTGTTGGAGCATTTCAGTGCAATGGTTTCAATGACAAGCCAGAAGGTATTGCTTGTTTGAAGATTCAGGGGCTTGCTAGGGCAAAGATTAGCTTGTTGTGTTACACGGAATGTTTCTCAGACATCGGTTGCTGACAGTCAGACTGGGTGTTGGTCTGTAAGGACACTTAATCCAGTAGGACAGTGGTTGTGGGTTTATGAACTTGAAGGGACATGGTAGGTTGGTGGGACTGAGTTCAGAGTTTGACTTGGTTTAAAGTAATTGGGTGATATTCTCTAGTCTAAGCTGTCTTTTATTACTCTTGAGTTAAACTGTCATGTGTCTGTGAGACCTGGTTTTGTCCTGTCAGCCACTGACAGCAGCTGTATGTTGTAATCAGGCTGCCTTTGCTGGTGGGTGTAAGCTGAGCCCACCTATGTTACCATACAATAAAATCCAAGTACCTGTTACAAACTACCCCCCTCCTGCCCCGCTTCAGCACAGGCTAAAGCCTAAGCCTAGCTTGCAAAGAGGCAGCTTCTGGCAAATTTTTCTTGTCCAGCTGCACGTGTCTTTGTAGTCTTCACTGCTTTTGGGGTTTAGCTGGGAACAGTGCCTACTGTTTGCGTTTGAAGACATGCAAGACCTATGAAGTCCAGTTTGTAGGAATTTTGCTCTAATTTTAATGGGAGGGAAATATAATGGCAATATAAGGATATTACTTATTAAATAAAGTTAAGCCCGGCTTAAATGCAGGAACTTTTTACTCTCTTTGATTAAAGTAGTGTACTTGCAGTAGATGAAGAGTTATCACAGTAACCCTCACTTGTAGATGCCGTCTGTGTTTTCTATGACCAAAGCTTGAGAAGGTTATGTCTGCACCTTGACCATCTGGACACTCTGGATTTGGGGTCAAGCTTCTCATTTCTGAACATTGACCTGACTTGCGGTGACATTCAGCTTATTGTTAGGAAAAACATTTTTGACTGTTTCCTACTTTGCATGTTATTTTCTCCAGCTTTTCCCTTTGATATTGAGGAAATGCTCTGAAATGCAATAAACTCGTTGCTTTGGGTTTTAAAAACCACATTTTTTTCCTTGTTTGTTTTGTTGAGAGAAATTTGTAGGGAAAAGCGGTTGCATGACACCTTGGTTTTTACAATGGTAGCAGGCCCTTTGCCTTCACTGTGTTAGATGTGGAGCCCTTTTGTGCCATAACCTGCCAGTTTAGACATTTTACTACAGAGGCATTTGGAGGCCCAGCTCTGCATTACGTGTAGTATGTACAGGTAGTAAACAAGCCCTACCCTGAAGTGCCTTTGAGATGCCAGTTCTCTGCGACAGGAAGTGGGTGAATAAAGCAGGGGGGCACAGGTGAGGAGGGAGATTAATATAGGACATGATCGTGTTAGGTTTATCAGCAGCTACTTACAAGATGTAGAATCAGGTCATCTTACTCTGGTTTCCTTTAAACTCCAACTGAAGTGGGCAGGAAGAGGTGTTCGTCAGCGGGTTCTTCTGGAGGCCGTGAAGACGTGTCCAGGTTCTTCATTGCTGCGCCTCTTAATAGCCGAGCTCAGTGTAGAGATGGGGCCTTTCAGACATTGTAGTTCCCTAGTGCTGGTGAGCTTGTTTTAAATCGTGTAATATATGACTTGTGTAATAACTTTTATCATAGACAATACAAGCTAGTGATGCTGGACTTTCTATTTTCAACCTGATTAGGTTGTCTGTAATATACTTTATGAGATAATTAAAGTATTTTCTGAAAACTTCAGCTAAAAGGTTTAACAGAAATAAAAATTGGGTGAGTGAGCTGGAGTGTTGGTGAAAAATTAATAATCCTTTCTTGATGTAGTTCTCTAAATTGCTTTTTATGCAACTTAGGAAATTGAATTCTTATTTTGGTCTTCTACAGAAATAAAACTGGAGTTACAGAATGAAATTTATGCAGTAGCATAGACTTCATACTTTTTTATTTTTTTTTCCCCCCGTCCACCAAATACTTGTCTTAAACCTTTTGGGGTGGTAAATGCTGTAGATAGTCAAATGCACTGATTTAAAGAGCAATGCTTGCAAGTATTGAACTCGCTGATCAGTAAACGAGTAAGAATGACCTGCCTAGTAGCAGTCACCTGGGGCAAGGAGATCACTTTCATGATTTCCACAATGTGCCAATACAAATCTCCCTTGATTGTGAAGCTTTCTAAGGCGCTGCTGCTGTAAGGGAAGGTTATTGATGGAGGTTTACAAGAGTAGATCCTGTTGCTGAACTTGCTTGAATGTTTCCTGTAAACCTTCCTCCTTGCAGCCCTGATGTAGTAAAGGAATTTGCTGATGATGCAAGGTGAGTGGTGCAGGAGAAAGTCAGAGTGCAGCACTGGAAGGGCCGTGTGCTTATGAGGACTACCATCCCCCAAATCGGGTGGGATTCAGGATGTAACATTTTATGCCTGGGGACTTACAGGAGTTTGGCAAAGTAAAATTTGCCAACTTAAAGCTAGAACAGTTAGGTCTGATCACAGGTTGAGCTGTCAAGGTGTCAGGAAAAGGTAATTCCAGCTCTAGGTATGCCTGGTAGAGATGGAAATAGTAAATTTCCTGTATTTGTCACAGGGAGACCTTGCTTAGAATGATGTGTACAGTTCGTGCTGTGTGGAAAAGAAATTAAAAAACTTCTAGGGAGGATGTTTGGGGAAATGGACAGTCTGTTTATAAGGAAACATTTGGGGACTTGGCTTATTTAGCTAGTAGAACAAAGCCAAGAGAAGATGGGGTTGCTTTCTGTAAATACCCCAGTGTAAACACCACTGGGAGTAGAAACTAATAAGCTAATGGACAGTGCTGGCACATGAACACCACCATCAGCTGACCGCTAATTTCTTCTGAAAATTAGAAGGCAATTTCTAACCATTAGGAGTGAGTTTCTGGAAGAAAAGCCCAATAAAAGTATGTGTGCAGGAACAATTAGCTTTAACATGGAACTAGATAATGTCATTTCCCTCCCAGAAACTGTTTGCCTGGGAGTTAGAATAGGACTCAGCCATCCAGGGTCATTCCTGCTCTGTTTGTATGCTAAGAATATAATACCTGGGAACACTATGTAGTATAAAGCATCAAAATGAGGTAATTTGATAAGGAAAGCAAGCTTAAAATTAATAATACAGTCTGACTGGCTGTTAAAGCTGTTTTAGTTCATAATTGTATTCAAAGGGTCATACTTGCTCAGACTGGCAGAAATGCAGAAAATGTGAGGGGCCATAGGTGCCTGCTGACATAGCAAGCTGTTCTTGTGTCCGCATTCAAGAGGAGCTGCATTGGCCTAATTAAGTAGAAGAAATAGCTGACTTCAAGGAGGAGAGTCTAATATTTTCCACTTTTAACTGGGACATATTAATCTGCTGCAGGAAACCATTCAGAACATAAGCAGCATGGGATTCAGACAAGGGAAGGAAAAAACCCACACCTGGTGGTGGAATTAAAATGATCTGTCTATTGTGAAATGACTTTAAAGCTGTGCTTTGACATATGCACTGAACAACAGAAATATGTTTGAGTGGAATACTTGACAGGTATATGGTGCATCCTGTTGGGAAAAGGAAATTACGTATGTATATTGCTTTTCCTGTTTAGAGAAGTTTTCAGCCGCTGCCAAAGCTAGTGCTGGGTGATAGCAGGACTGAGGTGTGCCTCCTAGGAACTTAATTAGAACATGTCCCAGTGAATACAAATGTGATGTCATCTAAAGCCATGGCCTAAACCTGCCAAAATTGTATAAAGAACTTATTTGCTATGGCAGTTTGCCAGGTGGTGACGATGCAATTAGGTGCCCTGTCCCCTGCACCAAATTCATTAGTTTAGCATCTTCTGTGCCGGCAAGGCTATTCAGCTGTGTCAGGGCAGCCGACACCGAACAGCGCTGACCTGTCACGTAGGAAAGCAGGATCCTGTTTGCATTCAGCACATGTGCTTGCCACCTACCTGCACTTGTGATCTTCATAAACAGAAGTGGTTAACAGAACCACTGTGTGCTTTGTGCAACTTCTGCAGCTTGGCCGGCTGTGTGCTGAGTCAGCTGGCAGGGGAAGCTGGAAAGATGTTTATTTTGATGAAGTATTCTCCACAAGGCTGTGTTTGAAGCTAGCATTTGCTGCAATTTTCATTTTGTCCAGGGTGTTTAAAAGGTGCTGCTCTGCCCTTAAAGTCAGAGAGAATCCCATTTGCCAGAATTGTTTTATGTTATTTGAATAGAGGATGGTGTTCAGAGGGCTGTTGTGTGGTGCAGCAGCAGATGGGAGTATTTGCACTGTGAGACCAAGACTCCTCGGGGAGGGTTCTCACGTGATTTAAGTGTTTGGTGCACTCATTCCTCTGTTGTACCACACAGAATCTTTAACACCGTGCTGCAGTGTCTTAACTAGTATGTGATGTATGTTACTGAGTAGGTATTTCTGTTGGGTTGGTTTTTTCCAAAACAAGCATAGCCACAACTACTTTTTTTTTTTTGTCGTCGGAGTGTACATTCTTTTGCTTGGACTGGCATTGATTCATTGCCACATGTAAAAGTTATCAGCCTTCCTTCTCAAGGTTCTTACTTATCCTCTTTTTATTCCATTTCCTGCTGTTAGCAGTTCAGTACCTTATCTTCGTAGGATCATCCCGAAAAACTCCTGTTGGTGTGGTTCTGGGTTGTGAATGTTTCATCCAGTGAGCTGCATCTTGGTAGTGAGTTTTTAAGTTACACTTAAACTTGCACGTTTCAACTCAGCATTACAGGATATTGCAGCAAATCCTCACGATGCTTTTTTTTCCGTGTAGGAACTGGACTTTAAACCTTCTGTCAATGTCTTGTCAAGCATAGCTGAATCCTTCCAATTAGTTTGCTGGCACTGGTGCCATGATGAGCCAAGCTGAGCTAGGGAAGGGGGAGTGCGTGGCGGTTCTGAGGCCTAGCAATGCCCAGCAGCATTTTAGGGCAGTTTCAGGCTCTGGCCTAAAATGGCCGGTAGTTGCAGCAGCAGAGGATGACTGTGGAAGGGCAGAGTGCTGTAGCTCAGCTAACATTTTAAACTGTCCATCA
The DNA here is from genome assembly GCF_017639655.2 of Falco naumanni. Taxonomy (NCBI): domain Eukaryota; kingdom Metazoa; phylum Chordata; class Aves; order Falconiformes; family Falconidae; genus Falco; species Falco naumanni. The sequence continues at coordinate 5,957,332 of NC_054060.1, read as the reverse complement.
GGGTGACAGTGGTCTTGTGGGTTTCTATGGGTTTGGTTCTTTTTTTCTATTCATAAATTTTTCTTTTCTATTCATTTTCCCCAGTTGGGGAACCTGCTTTCTGCAAAGGTATAGAGAGTGTAAAATGAAGGCAGAGTCTGCTGCTTGCCCTATGTTTTAGACTTCTTCAGCAAAACAGATTTCTGTTGCGTGGTGTGGAGTTTTCATTTTGTTTTTTTAGCTCGAGTGTTGTTTCGAGGATGTGAAATACATGAAAAACAATTTCCAACTTTTGGAGTGACAACCATGTATATTCTTCCTGGAGGAGGAATGTTCTTTCATGTTGGGTAAAGGAGACTGAAATGTAACAAGTAAAAGTCAAGTCTAATGTCTGTTCAAAATGCTGCTGAATGTGATGGCTCTGTTTCTCTAGGAATATCAAGACTTGGACAGTAGGCCTGTGACAAGGGTAGTGGTTTTGCCACTGTTTTCCTTTGTGCTTCATTCTGGAAAATAAATGTTTATTGCAGGTGATTATCAATGTCTTACCTACATCTGGAATCTGATTCTTACATCCTTTTTTGTCTTGTAGTTGTACTTATTGGAGACTCTGGAGTAGGCAAGAGCAACCTTTTGTCTCGATTCACTCGCAATGAGTTTAACTTGGAAAGCAAAAGTACCATTGGAGTAGAGTTTGCAACAAGAAGCATTCAAGTTGATGGGAAGACAATAAAGGCTCAGATATGGGACACGGCAGGGCAGGAGCGATACCGAGCTATAACATCAGCGTAAGTGATAGTTTGTATGGCTGCAGAGAAGCTTTTGCCCAGGAGGGTAATTCTGGGCCTTTCTGATTCTTCAGAAACTGCAAACGGGGTGTTTTTCTATTTTATCGAGTAGTATCCACAACTTATGGTGGAAAGAAGGTTAAATACTATTCAGCCCAGAAACTTGATAAAGTGTGTGCTTGCGCAAACTGATTTACTTCTCAGTGCTCTCATGATGTGTAACTGGAAGCAAGACAAGCCTAGAATGCAGACCGTTGAGAGACTTATTTCAATGCAAGCACTTGATAAAGTAATATCAAGTGTTTAAGGAGGTTTTATCAGTGGTAGCTAGGACCAGAAGCCCTCCTGTAGCAGCAAGGAAAGACTGCAAGACTGCTCACTTTGCACACTTTTTTAAATTGAAAAAGAACAGCGTGGGAAAAGCTGCACTTCAGTAAAGCTGGAGGGGATCGTAGGGTGGGAGAACACAGCCTGTTTGTTTTTGTATGTGTTACTGTGCCTCTCTGGTCTGAAAGGAGATCAGCTGTGGCCTTTTATAAAGGGAATAGAGCCGCTGGACGTTTTTATGATCCAGTGAGTCGTTCTGAAGTCTTTCTGTCACTATGGGCCGTGCACCCACAGTGATGGGTGGGGGACTTTTCAGGAGTGGGTCAGAGGTTGAAGGCAACAGTAGTTCCCCACAGATTCCAAAGCTTCATTTTTGGGATGCAGGGTTCTCCCCACAAACACAAGCTTTGGCTTACTCCCTAGACTCCAAGCTGCCCTGGCTGCTCTGGTGGTTCTGTGGCATAACCCTGGTCTGGACGCTCTACGTGGCTGTTTGAAGTCCCATGTAGCTGGGTTCTGGTTATTTTTTGTTTAGCTGTCTTAGTAATAGCTACTTCCCATTACTGCACAGTAACTTACTGCTTCTAATTGTGTTTCTCGCTGGTTCTCTAATGTGCCTTTTCACCCACAGGTACTATCGTGGAGCTGTAGGGGCATTATTGGTGTATGACATTGCTAAGCATCTTACTTACGAGAATGTAGAGCGATGGTTGAAAGAGCTGAGAGACCATGCTGACAGCAATATTGTGATCATGCTTGTGGGGAACAAGAGTGACTTGCGCCACCTGAGAGCGGTCCCTACAGATGAGGCCAGAGCTTTTGCAGGTTGGTGAATTCAAAATAATGTTCTAATGCTGACTGTCTGGGGAATCTGCCTACCTTGTCTTAGATACAGGTGAGTGTGCTGGTAGAATGAAAAAGAGTGCTGCTGGTGATGTTCCTGTGTCACGTACTGATGTTTGCCCCTTTATAATTCAGCCAAAAAGGAAGCCTTTAGAATGTGCTTGCTGACGTGGTGTAAAGAATCAGCAAGAGGCACTTGAAGGTTTTAAACCAGATTTATTCTCTTGCCTATGCATTGCTACTCTTGCAGAAACTGCCCATGGTTTTAGGTTTGAGTTTCTTGTATGGTGGGTAGCTGTGCACCTACTTGTATACTGCCTTCTTTGCACCAGCTGATCTGGAGCCTTTGGCAGATGCCCATGGCTGAACAGACTTCCATTAAACTGGCTTTCCAACTCTTGTTACATAATGATCTGTGGAAAAAAAAAATAATTCTGGTTTCTGTAAATCTTGCCTTGTTTTAGGCCAGATTTCTTTCATTCAGGAGTGTAGCTGGGTTTCTTACATTAAGGCTTGCTGTAGCTGCGTTTGCAGAGATTACGGCCTGTGCTGAGGATCCCTGCCTGCAGGTGGAAGACACCCATTCCCCTGGCGGGGCTAGGGCTAGCCCTGCTAAATAAAATAAGCTGCCATGACATACTAGCAGGTGGGAGGTGGAGAAACTTGATGAAGTTAAAGAAAATCCCGGAAGCTTCATTACACAATTCTTGAAAGTGCAACAAATTCTCACTTTCAGTGATGCGGGGAAATGTGCCTCAAAGTAAAACAGCACTGGGCTGATCCCCCTGTGCTCGGGAATCAGTCTAAATTCTAGTGGTGGTGTTGCTTTCAGATCACGTAAGGGGGAAAACCCCACAACTTGATGCCTGTGCATCTCATCAGAAACACTGCACAAATAATCTGGAACAGAAGTTTTTCCAGATGTGAAACAGATATGTGATGTACCCCTCTAATTATAGCATTTCTGTCCACACAGAGAAGAATGGTTTGTCATTTATTGAGACATCTGCTTTAGACTCTACAAATGTGGAAGCAGCTTTCCAGACTATTCTGACAGGTGAGTCATCTAGTGCTTAGTGTTTCAAGGGGGAAGGGCAGAAGGCTGCTCAGATATGATGCAAATAGGCATTTCTTTGCCTATAAAGTGTTTAAGATTTTGCTATTTAATCATTCCTCGCAGCTGTAAGATTTGAAGTCCAGTTTTGAAGTGTCACAGTTGAAAGGCCAGCCTTGAACTAGGCTGACTAGAAACCTGGGGCAGATCAAAGTGAACAAGGATTCGTTCCCGAGTTCGTTTCAGTTTCCCATTTGTGTATGGTATAGGGAGTGCCCACGGGAGAGAATTGGCTCATGCAAGCAGCAAGTTTAACAGCCATTGTTTATCAGAGGAGAAGTCAATCTAGTTTTTTTCCATCTTTAATGGTAACCATAGTAGTTGCCAAGGGAAGAGGGATGAAAGTGTAGAGATCCTTCCTTTGAACAATACTGCTACTGGTAGTCTGAGACATAGTGACTCCTGAACTGCAGGGTAGTCATTGTCGTTGCATTTAATAGTCCTGGCTGGACTTTTGGCCTCTGGAACATGTGATTGCAGAGTGCGCTGTGTTTTTTACGCTCTGTGGATAAAGTACTTCCTTTTTGTTTAAATCCATCTTTAGATATGCAAAACTTGTTAAGACTCTTGAGACATTGAACTACAACGACATGGGGGGCCTTAATTTAACCATGGCTTATAAAGGATAGGGTAGGAATTCACAAATTGGCATGGAAATCACTAGTTCTTGCCGGGGACTTGTGTTACTGTGTACCCTGTTGCCTGTAGCCGGGGCATAGTGGAACGACAGCGGCGTGCATGCCTTTTGAGCTGTCACCATTCCCTGCTTTGGCAAATGATTCTCTAAATCTCTACTCTTGGTCTTGAAAACACCTGAGAGACTCCTCTGTTCTGGTATGTCTCAGTTCTAGAAGTGCCAGGCAGCGTTTCCATTTTCTCCAAGTGCCCCCAACGTGTTTCCCAGTTGCAATTTTAAACGCCCTCCTTTCTGATGTAGCATGTGCCGGGCTACGTGATGTGCTTGGTGTGAGGAACAGCCCCACTTTCTAAACTGTGTGTCTCTGTTAATCAGATCTCATCGCCGTGACGTTGGCACCTCGTTAGTTTTGGGGTTTTTTTTCCTCTTTGCTTGCTAATTTAGACATTCTATTAAAAATGCATCAAAAAGGACTTGTTAGCCATACTGGAACATGCAGGTGAGGAGGCAGCGAGGAAGCTATTTACTGTAATAGAAGTATAAATTCTGTACAATTTTTTGAGGAGTTCGAAATGCTTTATGAGCACCCTAGCAGTGAAGAGAGTTGTTAGGATGCTGGCGTGTTACCTGCCTGTGTCCATCTGTTTGTTGTCTTATTAGTTAAGAGGCCACCGAGAGGTTCTGGTTGTATTGTGGTCTTTGCAGTGGATCCCCAAGCAGTAGTGCTCCTGCCCATATACTAGCAAAAAAGTGTGTCTGTGTTAGATGAATAAACAGTGCATGGGGATGCCTGTCATCTTGTTGCTTCATACAGTGCTGGGACTAAAAGTTTGAGTTTGTTTCCTCTTTAGCTGCACCATGTGGTTCCCTTTTAACTTCAGTGTTGTCATCTGGTTGTAATTCAACATTGCACAATTTTTTTTAATTTTTTTTTTTTTTTAGAAAAAGAGATGTTGGCTTATAGATTTACTCCCTACATGACTAATTAATTACTAATGCCGTCAAGAGGGTGGATGGTTAAGGAGTGGCTGAACACCATGGTATCTGGGGTGCCTGCTGGACTTCCTGTTTTCTTCACCTGCCTAAAGGCAGTCCTGTCAAAAATGCTCATGAATTTGGGCATGGAATTTCAGGAGAAAGACATTTTTGTTGCTTATTTGTAATTGCTAAAACCTTAAGCGTCTTCCATTTATGCGTATGTCCTTGGTTGTCACCTGTTTCCTCTCAGGAGCACCTAGACTGAACTTTGAGGTCAGGTTCTGGCCAAATGTGCTGCGTGTAATGTGGAACAAACAGCCTCTCTGCTTGTTGTTTCAGTTTTCAGAGGGGATCAGGGCCCTCAGATGAAGGTTAGTTAATAAACTTTCATACTTACGCAGCAACAGCACTAAGAAAACAGAACTGGAAATACATCAGGCACTGTTTACCCCTTCGCTGGTGGGAAGCGGTGGCTGTCAGGCTGTCATAGTCAATACACGCCAGTCACCTAATTGCGCCCATCACCCGTTAGACCGTTCTGTTCTCTAACAGTGATGGCTGAAGGGGTGCAAAGCTTCCTGCATGCCCTGGGCTGGTGCTTTACTTCCACAGAGCTGTGTGACGCTGGGATGATACACTGCCGTTGCCATGGGGAAGCAGTTCACCTCTTGGGCACAGGCTAGGCTGTTTCTTTATCTCTTCTCGCATGCTTCCACTAGTACCTTTTATTCCAGAAATTACTTGGGATTTTAATTTGTGGAGGTTTGTTATTTTTTTTATTTATTTTTCCCCTGGTTGAATTTTTCTGTAAGGGGAGCAGTCTGTAACAGAAGAACAAGTGATTAAAACTTGCCCTTGGTGGACTCTGACAGATTGCTGAGGCTGTTGCTTTTCCACAAACGTCAATGTTCCCTGTGTGTTGCTGTGGCAGTATTTTGGGTAAAGAGCTCCTGGGTTTGCGGACAGGATCCTTGTTTAGGAGGGTTTGGTTCAACTCTGCTGGAAGAAACACTTCTGCTGATTAGTGGGCATGTGGCTCACTCCAGACAGGAGCTCCTGTTTCAGGGAGATAAAGATGAAGTAAATAATGCATTAACAGCAGGTTGGCTCCATCTCGGCTGTGACTGGCATGCTAAGGACGAATGTTCTGCCAATAGACTTCTTGATAACACTTCACAGCTGGCTTTTTCTGTTAATGATTTGCTTTGGAGGAAAGAGGGGAGCAGTCATCTGCGGAATGTCATTTTTGGAGTGACCCTGCAGAATCATGGATCGCGTGTATTTGGCCAGGCTGCCTCCAAGCATAGTGCCTGCAGGTGGAATGCTCACTGTCCTTTGAAGAAGGAAGTTCGTAAAGCCAACAGGCTTTTTTGCCCACAGGCTGTGGGCGGAGGTGGCTGGCAGAAGGAGGGGCAGGGCACGCTGCCGCACCAGCTCTGCTAGTATTTGCAGTGCTGGGAGCTGCACCACGGAGACATCCCAGGCTGCTCCCAGTGCCTTTCACACAGCTGCTTAGATCTCCCCTGATACAGGGTGTCACAACTAAGGTCTGTAGCAAAACTCCTTTCTCCTGCAGCCCTACTGAAGCTGGTCTGGTTGGGACAGTGTTGGAAACTTGTAAGAGTACTTCCCTTGGAGGTGTAGCAGGGTCTGTGTTAAGCTTGTCCATGCCTAGATTCTCAGGTTAAGCCACTTTGAATGGATGGCTTTGGGCATGGGAAATATGTTATAGTTATATATAGATATATAGAAATATATTATAGTTAGAAAAGCCTAAGTGTGTGTTCTGCTGTTACACTTCCACTGTACAGGTGGAAGAAGGGGGAGGAAGCTTTTCTTGCCTCTCCCTGTATTATAGAGGACTCTTAGAGGGGGGGTATGTCTTGGATCTAGTGGGCTTCCTGTCCTGCTGTGGATTCCAGATGAGGTTTTGGGGACCTTTTCCTTCTGTGGCTTTGAGTAATGGTCCCTGTCCAAATTCTTCTGTTGCAAGATGTCTAGACTCTAAGGGCTGATTGTTGTGCACACAAAGCTGCTTTGTATCATCTGGCAAGTAGGAGAGACTGGTATTATAATCCTAGCTACTCAGAGCATTCACAGCAGGATAAACCATCCTTAAAGTAAACTGGAGTCTGCCTCTGTTCCCTGCCTGGCTCTGTACTGTCTCTATTCCTGCACTGCCTTCTGCTGTGGTTTCATCTCTAAGGAATCCCATCTCCAAGGAAACACAATCACAGAGCATTAACATCAAAAAACCTAGGGATTTCCTCTTTTGTTAGCTCTGTACACCTGAGAATGAATGAAACGCTAGTGCAGGCTGAGCGGACAGGGTCTGGTCAAGCTCCTCCTAGGCAGCAGTATCACTTTTTCCCAGCCGTCTTTACAGTGCAAGGCCTGTCTCACACAGTTACCAATTATGCAGTGATGCATTCTGTGAATGTGTTCTTAATAAGGTCTCATTCAGTTACTGAGCAGAGCATAAAATGTAGTGTCTTCATTAAAAAGCGCATGTCTTCATTAGCCTGGCATTCCTCTGTGCAGACCAGTTTCTGTGTATGCCTCTGGGCAGTTCGCTCCAGTGAGAGCAGGTTTAAGCTGTTCCCGCCTCCCCTTTCACACCAGCACAGCTGTGTGTGGTGAAGGAGCATGCAGCTGCTCCAGGGAAATGCAGGTTTTAGCCATTTAGGCTTTTAGGGCAGTACAACGTGGCTGCGCAAAGGTTTGCGCTGCAGAGGAGGGAGAAGCAGCAGCAAGCAACTCCTTGGGGCTGCTGCGAGTTGGTTAAAGCAGCACAGCTGCTACATGTCCTGGCAGGGTGGCTGGGGAGGTGGTGGAAGTGGGGACATGGAAATGCCTTCCCAAGTCAGAGGGGATAGACCCTTCATCGGCAGAGAAATCAGTGCTGTTAGGATTGTTTTTAAGGCTTCAGGGCTGCTGTAAGGTGAGGATGTTATACAGAGGGCACTGTTCAGATTCCTTGCTCATAGGGCTGGAGGAAGTGTGTGACAGCTCATGTTAGGGACGAGTATGAACTTGTTCAGGAAGTTCTCTGGAAAATTGAGAATTGCTGCTGAAAGTGCTACTGGAGAGTTTCCGGTAACGAAGGTGGTGAGAGCTTTCTGCCAATGACTGGGAGCGGGCAGCGTTCTGCACTTGGGGGTAAGCCGGCTGTCTGCCCTGTGCTGGGGCAGGGCAGCGGATCAGAAAACTTGAAGAACGCGGGGTAGGTCTTTTCCAGCTGTGCTCCTCCCACCTCTGCACCCCAGCGCTCTGCTGAGCCTTGCTGAGTGGCCTGCCACAGGGTGAAGCTGATCTTTATCTGCAAATTCCCACACGGGGTTGCAGGTGGCTTTAAAGATCTGATTTCATGGGATTCATTTAACTTGTGAAGTTGTTTATGTGTAAGACTGTTGGAAAGAAGAGTGAACTCGAGAAAGGGTGAAATCAGAAAATCCTTTTATGTGTGCAGCTCTTGGTTGCCTCAGTGGCTTTATCTGTAACTGAATGCGTATGTAGCATCCCATCCATTTTTCTGAACGGTTTAGCCCTGTCTGAGTCTGAGCGGTCAGTTGGAGGCCCGGCAGGCAGATTCCTTCAAAGCGCCGCTTGCAAAGGTTGGTGTTACTTCTATAGCCTGTAGATACAGCACAGTATTTACGTGACAGATTTTTATTTTGCCAACAGCCCCGTGGACGCTTGCAGCCCTGCTGCTACTTTTCCTGGGGAGCACTTGGCCTCTGTGTTGGCAGCTTAAATCAGTGCAGGCTCGCTGCATCAAGGCTGAGGTTTTCAAGCCCTGTTTGGCAAGGACCCTTTTCAGCTCCTCAGTGCCATCTCTTCCCATTGTCATAAAAGCAGGCGCTTAGCTGTGTGCTCAGCCCTTGGCAGCAAAGAGGACCTCTCTGCACTAGGCTGCTTGCTCAATTTCCAGTACTGAAACAATGTCAGAATGTGCGCTAAGCAGCAGCAGCTCATCAAAATTCTGAACAAAGGCTACTCACTAATGACAAAATTTCTGGTGGAAAAGATGCGTCTTGTGTTGGGGTCAGAGGTGTGTGTTTGGACAGTCGTTATTCAGGCTGATAAGAGACTTCAGAAGAACTTGGACCTTTGCTTTGTTTTGCCAGAGCTGTTTGCGAGCTGTGCTCATCCCTGCTTCCCTCTGCGAGGAGTGAAGTGCAGACACTCATCTTCTGCAGCCTGGGCTTACCCGATGCCTTACGGCAGGGCAGTGAGCTGGAGTGTGCAAATTGGGTGTGGGCATCAACCGCCTTCTCTCGGGGCTCTGCTGCTTGGCAGTGCTGCCGTGTTTGTTGCCAGCACGCTTTTCTGTTGTGCAAAGTAAAATACGCGATGTTGTCATTTCAGGGTCGGCTCTTTGCTGAATCTGAAACGCTTTCAAACTTGTTTGTTAAACTGAGGTTTAGTGAGCCTGTTGTTGTTGGTGTTTTTTTTTTTAAACTTTACTGGTTTTAAAAGTCAAATTTGCAAGTGAGTTCCCCATGTTCTATTTTTGGTGTCCTTGATTTCCTTTCTGGGGGTGAAGTGCTACTATGTATGCTGTACTTTCTTCTGTGCAGCTGAAATAAGTGCTTTTGTAGTTACTCTGAGTTTATGTACAGCGAGTGCCACCAACCACTAACAAAGGCATTCCCCACTGGGTGCCTGCTGGGGAAGGCACAGGAGTTTAACCCATGCTTTCCAATTGATGCTGCAATTTTTTCGTCTGGAGTCCATATTTCTTCTCTATAGTTTTGAATTTTAGCTATGCTAACACAGCCAGAAATTCATTAAAGGATTTGTGTGCTGCTTAAGGTGCTGAGTCTCCCCTTTTGGGCCCCAGTCAACCTTTTCTGAAGATTTAAAACCATTTGGGGTGATAGGTGAGGTATTGTATGTGATAGGCATGCCAAGAGGGAAGCAATGGCCCTTGCAGTCCTATCGGAGAAATTTTGAGTGGCTGTTTTTAATCTTGCTGTTGTCCATGGGTACGTCAGCAAGCACGTGACCACTGTCCTTGGAGCCTTAAGAACCATGAGGAGGAATTGACGGGGCACATAGTTTATGATTCCTAGTAAAAAACCCCTGTGAATTCTGTCTATTTACCAACCCTTATCTCAAGGGAAGTAAAACAGTTGTTAAAAACCTCATTTCTTTTGCAAACACATATTTTATATTCTGAATATAGAAAGCATCACAATTGAACTTCTTGTGAAACCTTCTGTGCGTTACCAATATAGTTTCAAAACTGTGGGAAATCTTTATATAATTTATGCCTGGTTTCCCCCAGTTTTAACTTTCTGATGGTGTTTTGCTGGTGTACGTGTAATGACTAGATCTTTCTCATCTTCCAGAGATCTATCGTATTGTTTCCCAGAAGCAAATGTCTGACAGACGTGAAAACGATATGTCTCCAAGCAACAACGTGGTTCCCATTCACGTCCCTCCAACCACTGAAAACAAACCAAAGATGCAGTGCTGTCAGAATATATAAATTGTTCATTCTTTCCTAAAAGGCTGTGTATATTCCCCACGTCCGAGATTTAAATATATTTGTAATTCTTGTGGTTACTTTCTTGTTTTTAGTTTCTGCTTATTTCATCTGAATTTTTCCATGTCTTAAACACTTTGATTTCAGTGTTTATGAATCTATTACTTCTATGTGGCTGCAGTATTTTTCCAACACTGACTTGTCGGTTTTGGTTCAGTAAATTGTTTGGAACTGAACTGATCTCTTTCCAACGTGATGCCTGCTAGTCAGAGCACAGACACCTTTAGTGAGCACTTGAAGACGTTATTCTGCTCCTCGCAAAACAGTTACTGTTGGTTGAACTAGGAAAATATCTCTGGGCAGGATAATCTTTCCTTGTCTTAAGGTGTTGTATACTGCATCTAAAGCTTGATGAAATGCCCATTGCTCTGAAGTGCAATTTTAATGTAAGTTAAATGTTTTTGGCTCTATCTTCAGATTGTCAAGTTAAGGATTTTTTTTTTTATGGAATATTATGGGGGAGAAAAAGAATTTCTTGTGAACATAGCAGCAGGGTTCTTGCTACCTGTGAAGGAGCTGTTGTGGTTTGGCACCTGCTGCAGAGGTTGTAATGTGAGGCAGAGCTGCTGGGAGGCTGGCCAGGGAGATGCTGGTGGCACTCCCACTGAGGTGCCTCTTGTGCATGAAGAAAAGCACGAGCAGTCTTAACTGATGAAGGGTCACTCCAACACTGGAACTTGCAGCGTGTTTTTGTGCTGCCCGAGACTTGGCCCCCGCAGTGCTGGTGGTATCAGGATTTGAAGATGCCTTTTTTCTTTCATGGTCCACAGACTTGAAGGGTGTTGTCACGTATTACATGCTTATTCAAATGCTTGAGTTGATGAATCAATAACTTCCACAACCTCGTCTTAGTCTCCAGTTCTGTTTCATCCAGTATTTTTAAACTATTCCAGTGGTTTGTTATAATGTTCCTTAAGAGAAACATCTGGAGTAGTTTTCTTACTGGATGCGTTCCCTCTGTGGACTGTTGCTCAGTACAAATCATCTGTTTGATTTGCTTGTTCAGGGATACATGAACTGTGCCTTCTGTCACTGCGCTCACTGCATATCGCTCACTGCATATCACTCGCTGTGTGCTATTCCTAAACGCATCGTTAGTACTGAGATTTAGGGGCTATAGGTGCTGAATTTCTACAGTATTTAAAAGAGCTGTTTGTTGTATAAATGGCTGCAGTTATTTATACAATTACAGGGAACTAATTGCTTGTAGGGGAAGTTTCTCAAACTCTGATATGACCCACTTGGAACATCCAAATCTGGGTAGGCACTACCAGCTGCGTTTCATACCCAACCTTTCTGTCTTGCGGTGCTCATGATGTGTAAGGCACACAGAAGGCATTGCTGTAGTCGGTCACTTGTTTTTTGTGTTGTTTTTTTTTTTTTAAATCCATTTCTCCTCCTGGTATTAGTTCTGAAGATGCTATTTTGATCTGTTTGTAAATTACTTTGTATTTTATGCATGTACTGTACCTTGATTCATTATTTTTTTAGATTGATTTAAAATATAATCATCCATGATTCTAATAAAGAATTACAGGGGACAACTCAGTGTGGTGTTGGGTGCAGTTTTTTGGGAGAACTGGGAACTGACATGAAGGTTTTTATGTGCTGGAAGCTAGTAAGCTTCTTTGAACTGGTTCTGAGAAGATGCTGAAGTGGAAATACACCCAGAAAAGGAACCGAAAGGGTCGTGTTACATGACAGTTGCCTTCGTTATTCAGACCAGGCCTGCAGCTTTTTGGGGCTGCTGCAGTTCACAGCCATGACGGTTTGGCAGTGTCAGGGAGCTCTTGGACTCTGAGAGGTCTGTGGGTTCACTCCAGTCAAACCTCTGAATAGCTTTTACAAACCTGTCTGGGTTTTCTTGTCCGTATTGTCACCAGTAAGAAACTTCTGTGGGACAGCAAGGTATTGCTTTCTACAGCAAATTATAGCTTTGTGATCCCGCCGTGGGTCCTGCTGAAGAGGTGGCGCTCAGGTGCCAGACTGCCAGTGTCCCCAGCAGCAGCTGCCCCCGCACGTGTGGTGGCTCTGGGGACAAAGGCTGTGTAGGGCCTCTTGGTATTGCAGGAGAGCGTAAGGACAAGGCGTCAGGCTGGGCCCTTGCTCACTGTGGGAGTTGTTCCCACAGCATTTTCTCTAACCAGACCGGAGCATATTTTGGAATTAACCAAATTACCGCAGCAGCCAAGTTCTAAATTTGTCAACTGGAAATGCAGGATGAGTTTCGCTTCGCTTTCTGTTCTGATTCATGCAAGCAGGCAACTTGACTTAGCTGTCATGTCAGGTTTGGATTTCACGTGCTTTTATGCAAGTTGCTTTCTTCTGCAGCAAATGCAACCGTGACAAAGGCTGTGGGAGCACAGATGGCTGTTGGAGGCCGATGCCACCCCTGCCCCACGCAGAGTTTGCACGTGCTTCTTCCTTTGGTCCACAACAGAGAGTGCTGTGTGTAAGTCCTGGGCAGCTGTGAAATGGCTGTGGGTGCTGTTAGAGACAGTAAGAGCTCTTAATTTCTTGTTTTCCATCAGGCCTTGGGTGGAAATGCTGTGCAAAATCTGATTTTGTACTTACGAACTGCTGCAACATAGAACAATGTTTTCATGCGATAGTTTGTAAAGCCTTCATAAGCCATCGACTTCTAAAGCAAAATCAAACAGAGTTTATACAGGGATGTAACTTCTTACCCATTAAAGCCTTTGCCTCGTGTTCTATGGTTTTATACTGCTTTTTCCTGACTAAGCACTGCAGTGCTGCGGCAGCAGATCCTGGCTGGCCCTGGGCTGGGTGACGCTCCTGGGACAAGAACGTGCTTCACAAAGTGCTTTGGGAGAGACAATGCAAGACATTATTCTGTCTGAACACTGACCCAACGGCATATTGTTCCTGTTCAGCTGCTGATTAATCATTCTCTTCTGTAATTGGCGTTATTTCTGCACTGAAATGTCTCTTTTCTGCTAATAAGAGACAACTGATTATAACAGATATTGCTTTTGGGCCCTGAAATGAGCTTTTGGAGTTTCTGGGAACTCTCTATAATGCTGCAAAATGAGCTTTACTTGCCAAAAAGCTTTTGCTGTCATTTACATATTTGAATAGTCACAACCTTAACAATTCTGAAGCTGTTCAGCAAGCATCAGTGGTTCTTGTATTTGATGGGAGTTGAGGTTCTGACTCTTAAGCAGAAAGGACATGGAGTTGTTCTGATTTAAAGACATTTTTATTAAGCTAGAATTACTTATTCTATCAGTTCAAACCTGATGAATTTCCAGCTTTAAATAGCTTATTGAGTATGGCTTGTCAAATAAGAAGATTACATGCTGGGCTTTAGTTAACAAGATTTTTGGAAATATGAAGCACAAATATTGGAAAAGCTTCAGCATGTAGCAGTCAGCTGCATTGCCTGGGAGTCATTAATTCTGAAGGTGTTTCTGCTGCAAATCTATGCTCGTGATTTATTGATTAGGCTTCCTGGGAGTGCTGTCAAACCTGCTGAGGTGGCTGCCATGTGTCCTGGCTCATCACTGCGGGGGCAGTAGGGTACACTGTGCTGGCCTGTACCCTCCAGCGCCCACCTGAAGGCATGGTGACCCGCTAGTGGCACAGAGGCTGTCCTGACACGCGCTGAATTGCATTGCGTGAAAATCAGAGACACACCTGGTGCTGGTACTTGCTGCAGATTGCTCTTTGTAGGTGTGCAGGATCTGGTCCGGCTGGGTTTGTGCATCATCGAGGTCTCTTGCTCAGACCCGCTAAGGTTAAACTGTTGAGGAATTTAAGAAGGATACGTACAGAGCCAGTTACGTTTTGTTTTAAACTGAGGCGTTACTTGAAATGAACTCCAAATTACAGTCTGAATTACAGCATTGTGGTTTCTGAGAAATCCTGCGACTTCTGGCTTGTAAACCTGATTGCCTCCTGTTTGTTTGGTTTTTTTTGTTGAGGGGGCAGCCCCTTTGTGACCGGCCACGTCGCCTGGAGGACTCTGACCTGTTTAAGTCTGCAAATGAGTACGTTTCAGAAAATACACACTGAGAGAAGTTCAATTTATTTTGTACAAGGTGAATACCTTTGCACAGTGAACAAATATATTACAAATCTGTCTTGCCTTAAAAAAGTATTGCCATTTTGGTGCCTATTTCCTAAGCTAATGCTAATATACAAGAAGGTACTTTTTTGTTGGTTTTGTTTTGTTTTTTTCCTGTTAAGCTCTGTGCACACTGTTGCATTTGGTTTGAAAATCCAGCTTTGAAAAAAAACCCAACTGAGCACAACTCTGCTCTCTGGAGTCTCATCGGAAGCTTTACAGCAACACACACAAAGATTGGTCAGGCCGGCAGCTGAGACTGCTTGTGCTAGGTGTCAAGGTAGGTCTCTAACGAGAGTATTCCTTACCAAACTGCCTTTCTCTTGATAGATTTGAGGTAAGTCTTTCTATTCAGGTACATAAAATATATTTCTACTGGCCCTACAAAATAATTGTCTACTTACATCTCAAATAAGGCTTTCCTGGAAAATAAAATTACTATTGCTGATCAGTCATTGCCCCCATGCACACATGCAGCATTCATGTAACTACTTATGCATTATCCTGCAACATGAAAATCTGCTGCTCTGGAAGCCTGGGGCATCTCTGGGCTCAGCTCAGCTGCCTCACTGCAGAACTGGTTTGCACAGTGGGGTTCAGAGCCGAGCCGACCACCCGCTGGGGTCCCAGCTCCTTCTGCAGCGCCGCGCCGGGGCTCCCCGCAGCCTGATACACGAGCGTGTTGCAGTGGTGCACCCAGGGGTGCTGTGCAGGTTGCGGGTGGCTCAGTACCACTGTGTGAGGGGTTTCCATCCCAGAGGTGAGGGCTGAGCCCGTCTGCGGGGACACGGGCTCGGCCCCATCAGGGTGCTCCGAGTGATCCGATGCCTGGTCTGACTCTGAGCCAGCATCAAGCTGCTGCCTCTGAGCTGGAAGGCTCCTTGTCCCCGTCCCCTAGACCAGCAGGTTACGCGAAAGATCATGCTTAGAGCAAACAGATGGATGCTGGTTTCATTCTCTTCTACTTCCATCAAACTGGTGAATGTGCAACAGAATTATTTTTTTTTTTATATATTTAAGAGGAAATCAACTTGCTGCTTCCACGTTTGCCTAATAAAATTACATACTTAGAATCAATACTATTTCATGCTCAAAATCTACAAGGAACTGCTTAACGGCAAGTATTCTACTATCTAGGTCAATAAAGATCATTAAAAAAAAAATACTCATGGTGGCTTAGTCCAAAACTTTACCATGGGCTAACCCCTTGATAATTAGTTCACAAACAGGTGCTGAAAAAGAAAACCCAGTTTCAGCTCAATTTAATGACATTTCAGGTAGAATCATCAACGGATAAAGTTGCACTACATGGTAATGCACATCAAATCAAAGGGTATCACAAACGGCATGCTGTTAAGCGAATCGTGATGAGATGGTTTGTAAAGATGAGCAGACGTGTCTTAGCTTTAGGAAAGGAAACCAAACCAGGGTTAGTCTGTGCAAACCTGCAGTGTCCCCGGGCCGGGAGTGAAGGTGCATCGGCTTACACTGCCTGACAAAGCTGGTGGAATTATCTAAAAAAATAAAAGCTGTATAAGGAAAATTAATGCCTATCTGTGCCAATCAAAGTACTTTATAGCTTTTTAAAAGTGTGGTAGGTTGGCTGTGAGACTCACTGTTGAAACTCAAGTCATTAGCAGAGATCAGTGGATGTTTGCCAAGATGTTACATTTTAAAAAACTGTACAGAATGTGTCTGTGCTAATACGCTTCAACTGAAATACCCTGGTACTGAATATAAGGATGAAAATCTCAGTGCTCATTACCAAGTGTGAGCTGCACAGGTTGCACATGGTGAGGGCAGTAAATGAGGTTTCCAGACAGTGAAATGACAAGTTTCCCTGCTTTCATTCAGAAAAAATGTCCATTTCCATGACAAAGATGAAAATATATTCCAGCGAATTCCTAGTCACTTTGTTCCTAACAGCAAAAGGTTTCTTGATGCAGTTGGTAGTATAAGTCCGTCTACTTAGCATGTTTTTGTGTTTTATTTTACAGCAAAGCCAGGGTTAGAATACACGCCACAGAGTTTTTGCCTGGAGTATGTAGCCACCTTCCTGGGGTGATGTACTCCAGTCACACGTGGAGGAGGTTCTCGTTAGTTCCTGTTACCCATATAAAAATGTCTTTATAAATAACATCATGCAGCAGCAGTTGGCCCAGGCAGATGTTGTGTTACATTAGGTCCTTGCGTAAGACAGTCTGAAATCCCGTCAGCATCCTGCAGCGCAGAAAAGGATTGTCTTCTCTTTTGCTTCCTCAGAGTGTGTGTTTGCAGCACAGTGCACAATGAAGTTCATCCCTTTTAAGACTGCTTGTCCCAAGATGGCCCGTGCGTCGGGCTGTGCCTTACGGGGAGGAGGTCGTAGTGACTAGGAATGTGACTGTTCCTAGGCAGGTCGTATGGGTTTTGGAGGTAACTGGCACTCCGAGCGCGGGCGTCTTGGACCACACTGACAGTGGGCTCTGGGGGAGCAAGGAAAATGCAGTTATGGTAACTAGCAGCACTCCCAAAATGAGTTACTCGTTCGTTTTGTCACAAGCACAGAACATCAGCTTCCCAAACCATCTCTTCCCCTCACAGCTTTACTGGCAGCACACAAGGCAATGCGTGGGGCTGACCAGGGAGGAAAACACCGAACAGATCCAAGGGCAGGTAGTTCCTTCAGCCCTGCAGATAATGTCTTCAAAAGACCAACACTTCTGCACTTTCAGAATCCTGCATTGGGACTTTGCAGCAGTTTAAAAGGAGAGCACGAGGAGGGGACTGCAGCCCTCTGCTGCCAGGGCCGGAGGAGCAATTCGGTGCTGTACCACGCTCACATCCACCACCACGGCACAAGCTCCCACCGAGGGCTCAGCTTCCCAGACCAACACACTAATGCACGGGCCTTCTCCCCGAGCCAGCACCTCCCCGCACCGTGCCAAGTCCATGCTACTTGTGTCAGGAAACGAAAAAAATAATCAGCATCTACAACAAAAACACCAACTGTAGGAACAGACCTCCTGCTGCTCGCCCCACTTACCAACTTCGTAGATGTTTTTATTGGCTGTTGATGAAGTTGGCATTTCTGAATATGGGGACTCCCTGTGACCAGGTGATTTCATTTCCACGTAGCTGCTCTCGGAGTGTTTGCATGTTAAAATGGGGGGGTCTTTAATGGTGGCATATGGGTTTTCACTGCTGTTCAGAGAACAAGTGCTGGAGCTGCACACAGATTCTTTCATATAATCTGCAAAACAAGAGTGGTGTGGGAGTGTTAGAGTTGTTAGCTCTCTTAGGCTAATTACAGCTGAACCTCTGCAGGAAGGGGGTGGGGGTGGGGATGACAAGGGGCAGGGGGTAAGAAAGATCCTTGAAGCATCCAGCACAGTCACCCGACGCTTGTGCTCTGGGTGCATCCAGACCATTGCATCCACAAATCACGGGCAGGACAGAGATAAAAACCTGCTCAATACCGAAGGCTTTCCTGTAAAAGCTTCTAGTTGTCATTTACTGCAGTATTTAATCTGAGGTGGCAATCCTTTTCCTCCCTCCCCCTAATTCCTAAGGAGCTATGTTTTAATCCCGCTCCGCCTGCCCCGCTGACCCATTCATGCAGCCACGATGAGTCGGCTCTGCAAGCAGGACCTTCTGCTGGTACTTGGCCTGCTGGGCCAGCTACAGGGTTAGTGACCCGGGGGCTTTTGTCAACACCAAACACCGTATGTTTGAATGCAAAACATTTCCAGCAGGCTTAGAACTGCATCAGTGCAGCGTATGTGCATATGTCGCCTGAGAGCTCCGGTTTCTGGGGCTACCCAGCACTAGGAGAAACAGACTTCTTCGTATTCCCTCTGCCATTAAGACTGGGAGGAGGCTGCTCCTGCTAGTGGGGAATGCTTGGGTTTCCACAGGGGGGACAAGCCTCCATTTGAGCCTCGCTTTTGCTTTATTTTTTTTTTTTTTTCCCCCTTTGCTGCTCCTCTCCCCTAGGCTGGAGAAAACAGGAGACAGTGATGGAGCAGGCGCTACATGGGGAGAACAAGGTTGGCATGAGAGTTGTAACCACGAGTCTCCCATGTCTGTGACCCTGGCTGGGGTTTGCCAGCCTGCTGCAAGGTACAGCGCCAGTCTTGCTTTAAAAATAATAATAATAAAAAACAATAGAGAATAAATAGGTCTTAACATCGACATTCAAGAACGTGCCATTGCTGCTGTGTGCATCCTGCTGGGCAGTGCCATTAATTTAGAATTAGAGCGATGCAATGAAAGATGAGGCATTTTCTTGTGCTGGGTTACAGTACAAAGGCAGATCCTGGTATATATGAAATACTCCCGGTGAAATAGCGGGACTTGCAAAATAGCTGCAATCCCAGCTGCCCCCGCTATCTAGTATGGGAGACAAAAAGAGAAATTCAGGTTAAGAAATAGACAGACAACAAGATATCGCTTCTCCTTTACAAACCTCATCTCTGTGCCTAGCCGCCCCATCCTGCTAACTCACTTGTCAAGTTTGCTTCACTCTGTGGCGCGATCATCCCTCTGTCAGCTCTGTGTCTGTGTCTGTGTGTGTGTGTCCATCAGCCCCAGGCCTGGTGCCCTTCGTCTTGGCTCAGCTGGGGGATAGCACTGAGCACGCGTCCAGAGCAAGGTGTCAGGTCGTGCCCTGTGGCCTGCAGCAAGCTATTGCATTTCTCTGCTCCCGATTTCAGTGACACGAGCCTATCTTGAGAGTCCTCGGCTCTCAGGGTTAGCGAAACCAGCCTGGTAGGAAGCTCTACCGCAAAGCAAACCAGCTGGACCATGCTGGGCCTGTCAGAGACATGAGGGCTGGCAGAGCCGTGCCACCAGTGCAATGTTTATTTAGTAATAATAAAATTAAGATACTCCTCATCTGACTTCAGCCTAGGTGAGATTAACAATGCCTTTGCTTCAAAGCAAAACAAATCTGTTTTGGTACATCACAGGAGACAGGAACCAAAGCAACACAGATACTCCCCAACTGCTGGCAGCAGGGTTTGGCCCTCCAGCTTTACCAACCCCATCCCAGTACAGGCAAGTCAGTGACAAGCTGTCCTGTTCTGTCCTAACGAGCAGTGGAGCAACCCTGCAAGACCGAAGGACTTCTGCACATGAATGAGCTCGGCGTTACTAGGTTTTGCTATGGATATGATTTAAATTAAGGTGCCACGCAGTCTAGGATCCATTAGTGTTTAAAGGTAAGGAGACAATAGACAAAGACTAACAAATGCTATAATAGAATTTAAATCTTCAGGCTAAAATACCTGTGCTATACGGACTGAGCCCTGTTCTTCAGTCACTGGGAAGGTTGTGCATGTGTGAACTGTCTCATGTTGGCAAGAAGCTGAAAGCTCCTGGCGCTGCCTGAGCAAATGCCAGTGCAGGAGCACTCACTGCTTCAGGGACACTGCCTGGATGAGGAGGAGAGACTCAGCCCCAAGGCTTTTATTTCATTCTTAGCCAAAGAAAGGCTCAGCTCTACCTGCCAGCAAGTTAGAGCTTCTGGTAGCTACTGCAAGTATGTAGTGCTCGTTAGGAGAGCGCAGGTAGCCTTAATAAGCCAGCTCTAAATGCTGGGGCAAGAGGACAGAAAGACGTCATAAACTTGCTTCTCTGTCTCAAGCCATGCTGCTGAGCTCATGAGGGCAAAAGGCAGGAGCTCACAAAAGCAGGAGCTCACAAAAGCAGGCAGCGTGAATAGGTCTGCGTGGCTTTTGGACTGTGCGAGGACGAGAGGGCGAAGTGAGCTCTGTGTGCGAGCAGGAGGCTGCCGGTGCCCCACGAGTCCGCTACAAAGCACTCCCTGTTGGCACCACACCTGGGAGGGAACAAATCAACACAGAGCTGGGTTTAGATTCATAAAATGTAGATTCTAAAGGACTGCTGGCTACTACAGTGAACAAGGGGGAAGATGAGAAGTCCTGCTCCTGTGGTGCTGTAGCATGCAGGTAAATAGCTGTGCATGTCAGTGCTGGCCTGTTTATGGAAGCGGGCACATCAGAGCTGGCATAGGCAAAACCCCCAGCACATCATGTATTTTATTAAGTCCAGCTCAGCTACTTCTGTCTTCCCAAGCTAAAATTCACCTGCACTGCTGCTAGGGCTGACGCTACCTCTCAGGCAGCTGTAGCTGCAGCACCAGCCCTTCCCTTCCCAGGACCATGTCAGAGAAGACCAGTGAAATACCACTTGGGCCGCCCAGACTCATTTGGCCTCTCCTGGGAACTGCCTTTTCTCAGAAGATATTGAGAAACAGCACGTCCAAGAGCCAATTCCTGCTGACGTAAATGGGAACTCTGTGTCTAGCTAGGGATTAGACCCTTTGCTCTGGATACAGTATAATTCACGGAGCACCGGCGTATGTCTGGTGATGTGCTATACACCAGGGAGTCATTAGCCAACAAGACACATTAAGTACAAGATCATGGAGAACTTAACTCTAAAGGATGCAGAAGCATCTGGGTTACTTTCTTATTAAGGTAGTTCGGGGCTAATTAAGAAGTCTGGCATCAATTGTCAAAGTTCATTTTATGAATTAATTTAACCAAGAACAAACATATTTAGAAATTCTCAGCCCATTTACCCTGCAGGCCACATGTGAGCTCCGGCAATGCTGCCTCATCACCCTCCCATGACCGAGGTTGAGCTCTCACGGAGGTGCAAAGCTCAGCCCGAGCCACGCCACTGCCACCGGCAGCACCGGTACTCGCTGTAAGCATTGATCAGCTGGACACGCTAAAGAAATATGGGGAACATGCTCTAATTTTGAAGTCCCTGTCTTCTGTGTTGCTTGGATACCAAACACCAGACCTTTGAGGGAGGTTTTATTTTTGTTACCAGGGGCTGGAAATGTACTTGTCCCTCCCACAGACCGGGTTCCTCTCTTTTGCCCTGAATATCCTCTGGCATACTAATGACAAGCCTCAGTACCTACTGCCACATTTGAAGTGCTAAGAAAATATGATGTACACAGGTAAAACATGCTCTCCAACTATTTAATCACATTTATGGATGCCGTTCAGTGTAGCATGCCTTTCTGGCTGCTTTCATTAACCTGGCCAACCTTCGCTGCTGCTAGGACAGTAACATAGCGATAGCTTATTGCTGCTTGTCATCGTGACACGGTTGTGGGGACGCATTCCTGTACAACAAACAAATGAACCGCACTAAACCAAGTCCCGAGTCCCTGAGCATTAGTGTTTCTAAGTGCTGGGATTTTGCTGGCTATCATGCAAAGTGTAGAGGGTTTTTTTTTCCTTAAAATGTTAGTGCCTGAGGTCACATTATTCCACCAGTGCATCAGCATTCATTTAAAAAACAACAACGAGAACAACAAAACAACTAAAAAAAGACAGAAGAACTCAGCTGCAAGGAAGAGCTTGGAAGAGGTGTCACTGAACACCATGCACAGGAAAGAAACTGCTCTGAAAACCTTGCGACTGGTCAACCCCTGTCCCCAGGTGCCACAGGGCTCAGAGCTGGCACCATGGCATCCAGCCCCTCGCTGCCCCGAAGGGTTCCTGCTGCTTTGTCAGCACAAGGAGCTGTCGGACACTGCAGCATGAGCTGGGATTGCCTGTGGGTGGCCCGGGCAAACACAAACCACCATGCCTAACCCCCTGGGCCTCCTCTAGCAGCACAGCCACCGCATTGCTAGTGGCAGGTTGCAAAAGGGACATCCCTCTCCTAGCTGCCCTGCCTGGGGACAGCCTCCAGCCAGGCCAGCGCAGAGCAGGGGCTGCAGAGCTGGGGGCTCTCACCTTCCCCGAGGAGAACTAGGGGAAGCGAGTGGTGAGCCAGTTCCACCACAGCCTGAACTTGAGGTGTCCTCAAGCCACAGGACCCCCGTGCCCCCTCCTGGCAGTGCATCCCATGCAATGCTCTGGGCTGGGGTCAGGAGTGCCAAACACAATTTTCAGGTGCAGGTCAAGCTGTCTCCAGTCAGAGCTAGCAAGTCCTGATAGGAAAAGACATTATCTTTAAAGCACATAGAAGTATATGAAAACAAAGCACCCACCTGCCAAGTCTTTCGCTGACAGAATCTAACTGTTTGGGACTGGGAGTTTCTTTTATGTGAATGACCCAGCTCAGCAGAGGCTTTCTCTCCGTCTTAGATGAACTTGGCTGTTCAGGGCCAAGGCAATGCCTGGCAGGGCAAGGAGAGCTGCAGACTGAGCACCGGGCATGTCACCCAGCTCCTCCTGGTAGGAGACTCATCTGGGACTGAGGGTGCCCACGCCACTGCCAGAGCCCTGGCACTGCCTACACCCAGAAACTGACCTTCAGACTGCACTGTCGGAAACCTTTAGCCATCCAAAGGCAGACACTTTGAAAAATCTCATCAGCTGCTAACTACCTGCAGGTTGGCTACTGAAAATCCTTGGGAAGTCAGGTGTGTTCCTGCATCCCCAGCACCCTGCCCTTGTCAGCACCACCTGTGCCTGTTTGCAGCTGCTGAGCAGCCACAAAAAAAACACGGCAACTTTTCTGACATGGCTTCTAAGCCTGATTTTTCAATTTATAAGGAGGTAAACATGTAAAGAAAATGGCTTAGATCCTAAATAATAAACAAAATATGTAGCAGCAGAAAATAGACTTCACAGTTCACTGTTACTGTAATTCTTTTTCTCTTGTTCACACTGGTACCCCACTCTCTGTGTGACTCTATGGATGGGAATTTCTACTGCATGTGTTTAAAGCAGCTTTTAAACTATAGACACAGTTATTTAGTTTAAACTAATCTTGAAATTAATAGTTCCATCTAAAAAGAACAACTAGCTATGCTATAAGATTTTTTTTTCTGAAAGAGAATCACTAAAGTAATTGAAACCAGTGGATTGAGTCAAATCTACATACATAATCTTTTTAATAGTTTAAATTTAGCTTTATAAAGAAACAGTTGGTCATGGATTATTGTTTTTTTTGGTGATTCTGTGTGGTAAGGTGATGTTTTAGGAAATATTGTATCACTTTATTTTGTAAACAGCAGCTACAAAGTGATTAAGTGCTCTCTAGGCCTGGCTGTAAGGTGATCATTGCTTTTTATATGGACTCGCTTTTAGTGTTCCTTGTTAGTTCAGCTAAAGGTCTGCTCTGTAACACCTCGGCCACAGCGGACCAGTGGGTGTCTTGAAACTAACTCTGTGTGAAGGTGCAATTTTCCCCGTTGCTCGGCCGATACCAGCTGAAGGCCATTGCGGAAAGAGGCTGTGCAGTATTTACCTCCTTGCCTGATGGAGGGACATTCCAGCTGGTGTGTACAGACGCAATAGCCTTGAGTTCAGTTCCAGGACCTCAGCTGAAACCTGCCTATGCTGGATGAGACAGACTCCTTGCTCCATCTTCTGGACCACAAGTTCAGTGTGCCAACCCCCAGCCCAGTCAATCAGAAGCTTGTGGGGACCACTGTGCCACGCAGTCTTGTAGTCCATACATAACTGGAATATTTTGAATGTAAACCTGGAGGACAACTGAAATCTAAAATCATTGGGCCTTGAGCTCATGATTCGTCTATGAGCCCTTTTTAGAAGTGCCCTGGAGTCAATGCCCATTAATTGCTTCGTGCCAGCGTGACTGCTTAATGTACTGAGTGAGGTCTTTTCTCAAGCTCTGCTATAAATCTCCTTCAGCAAGGGCCACATAGCAGGGTCAGCTTGTTTTCTAGTGGCTTTCTTTAAGCTCAGGATGGCTAAGAGCCTTACTGAGCCACAACTTAGCAGGCAAATGCACCAGTCTGTCATCAGCAACTGCCACCAGAAAGCCCTTGTGGGATGGCTAATATGTCCTAAAAGAGCTTCCCCTGGCCAGACAGCTCCACCTGTACCTGTCACTGCAGCAGAGCCCTCCCTTTCTGTCTTAACGCTGCTTTGCTGAGGCAGGAGCCTATGGCCTTGTAAAGACTTGCATCCATAATTCATGGGCCCCAGACATCTGGCTCAGAGTCAAAAGTGCTGCCAGCTGAGCCACGCAAGTGTGTTTTGTAGGTTATTGCTCTGTCCCTTTCTGTCTGCATGGCCACTCTCCCGGGTGCTCAGGTCTCCTATCTCACCTCTTCTACGACACCCTCCTCAAACTCTTTGCCAGGGTGACTGCAGGCACTGGATACCATACCTTTGAAGCTTTTTTCCATTATGTATGTGTTCTGACGTCTATCCATCCCACAAGCACCTGCATAAAAATGATATATAATGGAAAACAAATAAATATTTATGTAAATTGGATTGCTTTGACTACTGAGCAGCATATATTTTTTCCTCTAAATTGTACATCAAGGCCCTCATTTAGGGAGGCTCTTAAGCACATACTCAGCTGTGAGCATGCACTCAGCTTCAGCAGGGATTCTGTGCACACCTAAAATTATGCATATGCTTAAGAGCTTCCCTGGAAGGGAGGACTTTCCTGAAGCAGGGTACTGTTCATTACCAAGAACAGCTATCCATCAGGAGAACAGAAAAAAATCATCTGCCAATACCTTCATTACTGAAACACTGGGTCAGATTAGTAAAAGAAGCCTAAAACATATCCCTTCCAATTTGAGTCTGCAGGTTACCTTATGTTACTCTGTGACTAGTTTTAGGTTTTGTTTCATTCATGGATAGTATGTTGTTTAACTCACAGTCTTAGAATCTAAAGTGTGTGCAATCTTTCTAAATTACCTAATATGACTTGGCTTATAAATTTGCGAAGTTCAAGAACTGATGTGACAGTAGTCCCTAAGCGACTACTACAGTGGTCTGAAAATGCACCGAGAGCAGAGAAGTGATAGAAAAGACTTCTGCCTTACGCAGCTCCAGAAGAACTTACTGTTCCTTACAGAAGCAGAGATAGAAGGGAATGGGAACCTTTTCCATTTTCACTGCTGCAAATTATCCTAGATATCAACCAAAAGGAAAATCTAATGTAAGGCTTCAAATCTTTTTAACTATAGAGTCTGATATTTCTTATCAGCTAGCAAAATCAACACAAATTTGGTTACTGAGATAGAATGTCTTTGTGGCTTATGGGATTCCCAATCAAGTAACTAACCTACGCTGGTAAAAAAGCCCTGCAAACAGCATGTCCCAGAGGTCTCCCAGCTGTTTGTCCTTGCATGTCTTCTGGCCTCTACAGAAATAGCTGTCACCACCACTGACAATGCCGCCCCTTTTTCATGACAGCTTTGGGTTTTGCTAAATGAGGAAAATCACGAAATTAGACAGTAAATGTGTTACTGGCTCATCAGAGAGAAATCCCTTTGCTTTGATAGTTTGTCTCTGAGCACAGGGCTGGTGGTACACCACTGGCTCTCTGCGATAGGGCTCTTCCCCTTCTGGCCAAGAGTGACACCCACCCACCCACCCCACCCCAAGGCATTTGAGCACCTTCTGCTTTGTTTTCCACCACTTGTCCTGAGCCAATTCCCAGACTCACCCCCTGAAAGAAGATACAGAGGGCAAACTTGACTGGGTAGCCTGGGCACAGTGGGGAAGCTCTTTCACATAATGGTATTAGCTGTGTGCTTTTCTCCTCTCCTGTATTTTGCTAGGGCAGAGTCCTGAGTGAAGAGGATGGAGCTAATTCATCCCTTGGCCCACATCCACAGGGCTGGTGCTCTCTTTCCCAGCAGCAGTGTTCCCAAAGGCCATCCCTGGTGATCATGGGTCCTCCTGCCAGGGCTGGGCAAGGCCCCAGGGGCAGGCATGCCCAGGCAGTATTTGGGCCAGCTTCACAGGTAAACATGCAGGGTGCCTCGGGCAAGAAACAGCTCACACCGAGCAAGGTGGGCATATAAGAAGCTGGTGAGCACACAGCTGGGGTTACAGGGTGAAGGGGGCCGTACTGTGGAGAGAGGGCAGCAGCAGGGAAGTGAAGGAGACCCAGGCTGACCCATGGGGATGTGCACTGGGCATGGCATTGCCCAGAGTGCAACAGCAACACTGGCTACAGAAGACTGAGATGAACAGCTTTGCTCAAGACCATGATCTAGTCCTCTAGTAATTTTAAAATATTGCCTAGCCATGCTGGAGTTAGAGACAAAGCAAGCAGCAAAAAGCATAGGAGTGAAGGACCATGAAGAATAAATGACTTATTGAAACAGAGGTTACCCAGGGAATGGTCAGCTGTGCTCATTGCACAGTCCATGCTTGTACAAGAATGTTGCATCTGTTCTGAGCATCCTCATCACATCTTTTCAGAAATGTTCCCACTGTGACTGCGAAGACCTGAATGAAGGCTGGAGCCTTGGGGCTGCTGTGAGGATGCAGCAATATCAACCAGCGCTTTTGGCAGCTTGGAGGGGAAGAACTCCACCTTCTGAGTGTATTTTGTTAGTTCAGCTCCATGTGAGCTCCTGCCAGTCCTGTTGGAAATAACAGGCACGTCTGGAAGGGTTCTGCAGCAGCAGAGATCACTGTTTCTGCTCTCAGTAAGCCCAACCTTGCTGTGAGACCATCCCGGAGGGCAGGCTGCTGTATTAATACAGGGTTCATCTGAGTGAGCCTGATTTCTGGTTCTGAGTTGGGTAACAGATAGTCCTAGCCCACACTGAGCTGCAAAATAGCACATTTCCATGCTTGAGCTCAGTTTTCACTTATTCCAGTGTAGCTACAGAAAAATGAGAATCCTTACAGGAGGATGGCTAAGAAAAGGTGGGATTCACCTGCTAGGAAAGATACAGGTAGGATTGGTGCTGCCTTGGGAGGGCTACAGGACCCCCCAAAGCCCTTCCCAACCTATTTCCTGTAATTCTGCCTGTAGTCTTCTTTTATGTCTGCTGTAATTCTGTGGGCTTTATGACCCATTTTTGTGTATTCACTGCATTCCTCAGGAGGTGAAATGAATACATTATTTTTCAAACTGCAAAAGCAGTTAATGTGGAAAAGCCCTCAACAGGCCAGGAAGCTGGCATTTCAGGAAAGTCTAGCTTAAGTCTGAAGCTAAATTGTCTGCTGGGGTGAAATCAGAGTCACAGCTGGAAATATTTTTCCACACCCCTTGGCTTTGAGAAAAATGCAGAGTCAGCTCTGATTCAAATTTGTGGCTTTGGTCCTCTGGAATAAATGCAGCTTTGAGTCACTCAAGATGTGCTGCAAATCACACTTTAGTCTTTGCATTGAAGACTGCTGTTAAAAACCATTACAGATACAGCCACTTCTGTCTGCAGTTCGATGTGCCCAGCACTCAAGCTAATGTGCATAACAACCTTTTCTGAACTCAGCAGGTGGTTTAGGACATTTGACTTGCTTGGAATAGGAGCTGGAAGCTGGATGCTGCAATTGCTTAATGCAGACTGGACTAGTGCAGGAGAGATTAGTCACAGGGCAAACAATTCTGGTTCTGCAACAAGAGACAGCAAATAGAAAATGCAAACATAAGCCATTCCTCAAAACTGGTAGGACTAGGCTGCATTGAACAGGTGAACAGGTGAACACACAACCAGTGTGACAAAGCTGCCTCTTCCTGGCACCACAGATTCCCCAGACTCTGATCTCTCAAACACACATCCATGAGAATTACTTGTGCCTCATCGCTAATCATCCATTTAACAGAGACGATTATCTCGCTGACAAGGCTTGATATTTGAAGCTCACAAGCAAATGTGCCAGCAGTGAAAGTACAGGCTTTGTTCTGCTCCTTGCATTTCCCCGTTGGGAAGAACAGAAACCTGGCAACTGAAGTCCTGCAAAACAGGCAAAATACCTGCAGTCTGGTAAGATCCACTGTATATGTATGTACAGTGGAATACCTATGGATAATTTTATATATATTTATAGTATATATGCATAGGTATGCATACACATACATAAGATTCATGTTTTTCTACACAATTTCTTCCTGTTAGGCTCAGAAAGCCCCATTGTTATCAGAGGGAACATACACATTGACTTAGATAGGAGATACGTTGGGTCCTCAGTTAAGACTAAATAGTTTTTCTTAGCATCACGTATAGCAAACGGCCTCTGGCCACCTGACCCGCACTCTTCCCAGGAAGCTGGTGCTGGGTCAGGTGGATTCGCTCTCACACTTCATTGCCATGTTTGCTCTATCTCCTTGATCTGTGCTGCTGTGGCAGTGTGTAGGACATGCATCTGGAATAGGGACCATGGTGGACCCTGAAATGGTTGTTCCTTTGGCCATAAGCCCCCTTGGTATGAACAGCCCTTCCTCTGCTCCCTCAGAGAACATCTTTCATTCTTTTCCTTTCCACATAAAATGTCTGAGGAATGACCTCTGGCTGAGCAAAGGCCAATGATGCAAACTGTGAGCAATCAAAAGGTGTTTTCCAAAGCTGCAAAAGTGCAGCCTGCAAGAATGAGGCAAGCAAAGAGCAGTTAATTAAAGCACTCATATGGGATTGCCTTTATGAGATACACAAGCAAATAGAAAGTACATGGTATTTCCTGAAAGCATTCTGTTGATCCTCTTTTAGACACAGATACAGAGATACATTGCTTGGAAGTGAGGAGCTGTGGTGCCAAGCACACAGAAAAGGGCATGATGGCACCAATCAGCTGAGCAGTAGCGTTCTGCTTCTGCTAGAAACAGTCCCCTGGCTTCTCCTGAGCTGCCAGCCGCTGCTCTGGGCAAGTCAGGATCTTCTCCTTGGGAGTAGCTGCTTCTCCTGCTCTCCCTGAGCTGTGAGATCAAAGGGGAATCTAAGCCTGGATCCAGCGTGGTATTGAGAAGCAAGGTTTTCCCCATCAGGAGAGCCCCTGAATCCTTACATCCAGTCTGAGCACAGTCATAACTCTGGAAAGTGATGGTATGCTGCAGTTCAAAATACAAAAGGTGTCAGCCTGGGGCAGGTCTGGACAGTGTCCAACTTTGAGCACTGTATTTGAGCAGAAATACATTTCATAGGTCAGGGTAAAAAAAAAAGAGACTTAAGAAAACTCCTTATGATTGCAGGTTTTAGAAGATCAGTGTCTGAGTTAATTTTCACATGGATATTCTTACGATTTCCTTTCCTAAAATTCATATTTTTGACACTTGCAATTTCTAACAAGGCTACGGACATTTTGTGAGCCTGATACTCTTTCTCATCTGGTTGGTCCAAAGATCCTGTCCTTTGGGATTACTGCCTCAGCCGGAGTCATCGCTGGCTGAAGAACCAGGGAGGTGACCAGAAGAGTTGAGGGTTTTCTATCTGTTCCAAATGTCTCTTCAATTTCCCTTTAAGTTCTCTTCCCTGCCTCTAGCTAACTCGCACATCTGCTTTCTATAGTATTTCATGGGGTCACAACAGAGGAGTTGTCCACTGTTGTTTTAACTATTTTTAATGGAATCCAGCTATGCACAATGCTTGGCTGTCATTCCATCATCAGCTGGAGCATCTGTGTACTAGTGGGATGAGAAGGTGGTACATCTCTTCAACTCTGTGATACTTCCAAGTGTGATGCAGTTTAGAGGTCAAGATCCCCCATGTGACCATATTAGGCTCCACTTGTATTTTATGTTTACAATGAAAAATTGAGGTTTTCCACTTTCTTCTGAAATTTGCACATGTAAGTAGAATCTGCAGCTTTTATTGCAGAAAAGTAATACCATGAAATGAAAAAAAAAATTAGTTTCATGTAAAAATGGCCAAGTTAGCATAAGCAAGCATTACATTTAGTACTGAAAAGGAAGGAAAAAAATCTCCTTTTATCAATTAGTGTGAAAAAGATTTTGAAAGAAACAAAGGGAAAAAAAGTAAAAAAAGTATCTGGGATGCAAAATGCCATGGAAAAAATTGTGACTGTTTTGCTGGAGACCACTTAGCTAAAGTATTTATCACCTCTACATCATTCTTATTGCAAAGGCATTTAGCATCACTTCTGCTAGCAAAATAAAATGCGTGAATACAGGACAAATGTGGCACACAGGGAGTTCAGGACACTGCAAGATAAACCCAAACAAAGCTAGTGCACAAAGCCGTAAAATGGTAAAAGGAAAATTAACTTGACTTGAGGAGCATTTGGAAATCCTCACCACCGCCAACTCTCCACGTCACGTACAGATAAGCACAACAGCAGTTCTGCAGCTTATTATACAGAAGAAAACATAGATGGTTGATAATGATGGAAAAGGTTTTGCATTGAAGCTTGACAGGTTTGTGATTTTCCTGATGCAGGGAAGACTTGATCTTTGGAGCAAGGCATGGTGTGTGACCAAAAGAGCAGTGACAAGATGTGATGCCTGATGGTCCCCTATGTTAATTCCTTTGCCACGTGAGCTGCAAGATAGTTGACCTTAAAAATCCCATAATACCACTTAATACTGCACTTTCCCCTATACTGCAAATTTTCAGTAAGATATGAGTAATCCCAGTAAAGGAAAGGGCAAATGCTTTCTGCCACTGACAAGCTAAACTCCAAGTGCTCAGATAGGAAAACAAATAGCATCCAAAGCACTAAATCTGGATAGGCTTTGAGATAACAGCTGCTAAAAACCCTGTTAAAACTGAGGCCAGGGGGAATAAACTCAGAAAGGGCAATTAAACTGCACTCTTGGCTTGTCTGCACTGGCTGGTCATTCAAAATTGCCTGAAAAGTGGCCACTGTATGATTAACTGGGAGATAACAGGGTGTATCACATGCTCCAGCTCCTGCAGAGGCTCCACAATTTTATCAAGATGCTAGTATCTAGTGCTAAGTTTTATTAAGCACGAAAGAAAAAAAAAATTCCAAATTTGAATTTTTAATGTTTTAAGTCAGACCTTAAAAAAGCATTTATAGAGTAGATGACAGTCATTCAACTGAGCAACCTAGGAAGGGAGACTAGAATGAATATTGACTCTGCTTTCCCAATCAGTGGTTTGTGGTAAAGGAAACAATTTTCAATTCTCCATCTTTCACTACTGGCAATTCTGATTGTGAAATAAAGACAACACCGATATTATTCTTTATTATTAATGCCTTTATGAAAGGCTGACTTGGATTTGGAATTGCTCTAAAGTCTACTAAAGTGATTAAATTGTTTAAAAATTACTGACCTAGTTCATTCAGATAGCTGTAGGGTCTCCAGTCTGCAGTTTCTCTGTCAAGGATTTTGTTACTGAGCTGTTCAAAAAGTATGATAATGGGTTAATGCTGAAATAAACAGACAGTTCCCACCCAAGACTACAGCCCAATGATGTCACGAATAAAAATGGGAGATGACTATTACCTTGGCCTCACCATTTCAGTTCTTTATCTGTATGAATTTGAGAGTTGTTCACTAGCATTAGGGAAAATCACAAAGGAAAGTCACTTCACCAAGCAATGAACACAAGCATGCTGGAAAATACAGGATTTCCTTCAGTAACCAGTAATCACGACGAATGCCTGTGTACGTGAAGTAACATGCTGGCAGTTTCAAAATAACTAATGAAGATGGATGGATTAAAACCACCTACGTAAGCATGCAGAGGGGAGCTGCTTGGAACAAAGGGGGTTTGCTAATACATCTGTGTATTTAGTTAAAAGAGATGTAATGGCTACAAGATTTCTCTCAATTCAAGGAAAATAACACTGGTAATAATGAAACATAAAGCCCCGTGCAGATCTGCCAGCAAAAGCGGAGAGGAGTCCAGAGCTGCCATCCAGATGCTACTGTTGGAAAAACACCTCTTGCAGGGTGGCAGCTGGGACCCTCCGTGTGCCCAGGGCACAGCTGGCTCCTGTGCCAGTGTGGCTGGAGGGGCGGCGGGGCACAGCTGGGCCACCACGGTGGTACCATCTGGAGGAGGCTGCTGTTGTAATAGGCACACGTGTCAAGATGCTCTTGGGTTTTCAGCTGTTTGTAGAAGTCCCACTTGAGCTAGGTAGCGCTTAAGCACAACACCAAGAGGCAAGCACAGTGTCAGCCTGATGGACGGGGATTTTGGGGACCTGGAGTGAGCTTGCTGGAGCATCTCTTCTGGTGGGGTCAATGAAAGGAGAGGGGCTGCTGTTTTGGGGGTGCATGGCTCTGCCAGACTGGGGCACCACGGCACAAGTGGCTCTACAATGCATATGGTGATCAGGTGAATCACTGTAGTTGCTAAAGCTGCTGAGTTTTCCACCTTGACATTTTTCCCTTGAAAGCCACACCTGCTGAAAGTACAGCTGGTCCTGGGGAAGTGTCAGTTGAAGAGCAAATCCCAACCCTGTTTCTGAAAAATTAAAGTTATGAAGCCTTTGTTGCTCTCCTGTGTCTGCTTCCAAACTGGAAAGCCTCCTCCTGCCTCTGTTTCAGAGGGTTCAGCTCTGCCATTTTATTATATTTACAAGAAAATGCTTAACAATAAAGGAGGTAAAAACTGAAACAAAGTATTCAAAACTACCACAACATTTTTCCTGATCACTTATTAATTTTTGCTTAGCTTTTGTAATGGGTTTTAAGACCTGGAACAAAAAAAACCCCACGTATGTATTGTTGGGATATAAAATCCCAGCTGGTACCCAGCACCTACAACCACACCTTCACAGTCCTGTTCAACAGCCCTCGGTGCCACAGCCACCCCACTCCGGGGTGCAGCAGCCCCGCACTGTCCCTGTGCCCGCAGAGCACCTGCTGTCCCCGGACACCGAGGATGAGTCCCCCGCCACTCCTGGAAACACCTGACAGTGCACGTGCCACCTGAGGAAGGGGGGCATGGCCTTGTGCTCCCAGGGCAGGTAGTGCCCCCTGAGTGCATGGTCACAAATATCTTTATGTTGTGCTACCAGCCCAGAAGCCCGGTGAAGGGTGAGCTGCCCTGCACAGGGTGCTAGGCAAAGAGACACGATAGCCCACACCCCATTTTGGAGAGATTGCCTTAAAGGAAACAGCCAGATGGGGAGGGGTAGAAGGGCTCTCCCATGTAGCAGTCGGGGACCTCGCTGTGTGCCGTGTAACACGGCCAGGATCTCAGGGGCAGGGCAGTGACCAAGCCAAGTGATGTAGCCAGTTGAATCCGCTGCAAGGAGCACAACACGACATTCCTGCAAGGAATAACTGTCACAGGAGGTGAAGAAATACAGCAGGAAGGAGAGATGCTGGGCCAAGAGAGAGGAGGAGGGCATGGGGCTGGGCAGCCGTGCAGTTCCTCTGCCCCTTGGTTTAGGTAGTGACCACAATGGGGAGGGCTTAGGGCCAGAAAAGCTCCTCTGGCAAAAGTTCCTCTATAAATAAGGCAATGGGAACCAGCAGGATCCTCGCAGCCAGGAAAACATTCTGTGAGCTTCCCCAAAGCTGGGTCACTGAGGAAGAAGCTACAAACCCCTGCTGCCTCGTCCTTATCTCTAGGGAAAGCATCTGCAAATACCTTTCTCTACCAGGAGCACCACATTTAGGACAACTACACTATGTATTACAAACTGTGCATTTAGAAGCTTTTATCTGATCACAGAAACTGGGTTTCATTTGGGTGAAGATTTGTAACAACCACAGGCAAAACCTTGCCCTCATTGACTGAATCCTGTTGATGGAATTCCACATCCGATTCAGGATGCAGAAAGTGGTCTGATGTGTTTGTACACCAAATGTAATCTGCCCTGGCTTAAACAGACATAGGAGAAACCACAGTGTGAGCACTGCACAGAGGCACAGGAGACAGCACAGAGAGAAAAGGCTGTGCACGCACACACACACACGAGGTGCTGGGTCTCTCTACAAGCAACTGCAGAGTGTTTTTAGAGTTATTTGGCTGAAGCTTTTCTACAAATAGTTTTCATCATTTGCAAAGCATGTAATTGTGCTCCAAACGGGCTGAACTCCAGCCTGGAAGAAAGATTCAGGACACACAATAGTGCAAATACATTGACCACACACACACAGAGATGTGTGTGTACACATACATATATAAATATACATGTATATAAAAGTATAGACACAGGCACACAGGCAGACAAAGGCAGGTTAATGCCAGCACGCTGAAAGGAGCCCATTGCAAATCCATCTGAGAGCCAGGCTCTGGTTGAAAGGGCCCCTGCTGCTGAGCCACCAGCACTGCTCTTGAAAGAGGCATTAATTCGGTGTGGTTCTGTGCCCTGTACTGTGTGGGAAGCAAAGCCAGGTGATCACAAGGGTCCCTCGTGGCCCCACAGTCCATGAATCTCACATCAGACAGCACCAGCAGCGCAGTGAGAGCTGTACCTAGTGCCTCATCCTGTTCCTTCTCATTTTCTGTCTCTATATATTCCCACTAAGGTAACGTGTCATCAGCTCATTAGGCACCTTTGCCACCAGCCCCTCTCCTCAAGGACATGCCCAGTGCAGAGAGAAAGTTGATAAAGCTGGTTGCCTGCAATATTTCTAGAGCAATCATTGCCCAAGAGCAGTGGCTGCGACAGCATATCCTTGCTCCTGGCACGGACTGTGCATCTGGCATCTCCCAGTTGACAACACAAGAGTCATTTCTTTGTCATTCAGCGGTTCCTTGTACTTCCCCAGAACTGAGGACACAAACACTGGCAGCAGATGCACAGTATGGACGGATGGGGCAGTCAGAGCAGACGAGCAACAGCAAGGCAATGAAAAGCAGATGGGTTTGTAATGTGGTCACAGAGAAGCCGACGTTCCTGGCCCTGCGCTCGGCTGGTGTAAATCAGTGCAGCCCGACTAACGGCACTGTCAGTTTTCATCAGTGAAGCCCATGGCTTTTTTCTTCATTCCAAAATTTGCAGAATAACGTGAATGCTGATTTTCATTCCAGCTGCACCACTTAGATCACATTTATTGAAGTCTTGGGGTTTCTATTAAAAGCTGTGTTTTTGCAGGATTTATAAATCAGCTCACAAACCTAAAATTTGGCATGAAGAGCTATAGGCTAGAATTGATTTTTTTTTAATGAAATGATTTGGGGACATTTCTAAGTTTTTTAGAATGCAGTAATTACGAAGAAATGTGATTATAGCTGTCTCTTTGTGCTACTATCATTTCTTAACACACTATAATTTGTTAACTTTTTTTTTTTTAAGATAGAAGATACTTCAATTTTTAGTGTGAAGCAAAATTGCTTTTCTGGAGGAAAAAATACTTCATTGTAAATTTATCCACTAAAAATCCTAGCTTGTAATTTTAGCAATTTGGTTAGAACTACCTCATATCTGGCAACTTTTCCTTTAAGATCAACGAGATACTAGCACGAGTAAAGCAAAGCCATTATCTGCCCGTCTGAAATAGCTGGATAGATCGCAGGGGCAAGCTGATCACCAGCCATGCCATTTGTCAATGCTCAGGTTTTCAAAGAGACCATGGTGATTAGGCAAAGGAGTGCTGGCAGGAACTCCATCATACCTTTATCTTCCAGGACAGCAATCAATAGGAGTTTTGCATTCACTTTCCTGACTACTGACTTCAGATTTCCACAGTCCAAGCCTGTGTTTCTGTTTTAGATGGCTATTCTGAACACTCTGCAGCCATTCTGTATTATTTGCAGTCTTCCTTTTCCTTGGGCAAGTTTTAGTCAAAGGTACTTTAATGATGCTTTCTGTGGTTGAGTTCCTTTTTATTAGCTGGGTGACATCCAGTCAGACCATTTTCAGTGACCTCTGTTTTGCAGTTTCTAATTTAATGTGATGTCTTTGGTAGAATTTAGATCTTCCTTTAATGGATATGAATCTGCTAGCTTTAAAAATTCAGAACATCTAATAGCAATTGATTTTTATGATGACTGTAGAAACCAGCAACACCTAGACTCTAGCTGCGATGCTGTTCTCGTTTGGTAGGGAGTGAGGGTGGAATTAAAAGCTTTGCAAAAGTGCAAGGTGAGAATCCTCCATTTGCTTGTGACACACCTGTGCAGCCTCGTGCTTTATACTGAGTATTCACAAAGTTTTGCAGCCTTCTGTAGGTGAGCTATATTCCTACCTTCACGCCCAATTCAAAACCTCAAATCCAGAGCTGGCATCGAAGCATAGAGAAGTGGTTCTGTGAATGGTCCCACTGAACTCCCTCTGAGTCCTCAGCATCTGAAGGTCTGGTCTCTCACTCAAGCAATGAGAGTTCTGATGTGAAGACGTGGGTATGGAGGTAAGTGTGTATCTCTGTTTATCTGCTTTGGAAATTTTTCGTGCAGTAATTCCGTGGCACAATTTCACTTGAGTTCATGTGTGATACTCCTTGGTAACTCACATCATCATTATTATTCGCTGTTGCACAGGTCATAAAAATAAAGGCCAAACCTACTTGTAGGAGCTAATAAGCAAAGGTCACTTTTTGGTGTCACTTAAGTGGATAGTAAAATATTATTGACTTAATATTTTACCGTTAAATAGTAATATTTAACTATTTAACCCAAGCTGACTTTGCAAGCTCACTCACATGGGAAGACATTTATTTGTCGTAAGGTGCTGGTAGTTACTAACTTGCACTGAGATGGAGGAGCCTCTGCCTTCTCCTTAACCCTAGAGATGCAGTGCCATTCTCCTGGACCTTGCACAGAGACAAAGCTCAGCCCTACAAACTCCTGCTGGCAGCTGGAGCAGACTTCAGGGACACAGGACCGGAAGGGCTTTGATCACTGAGTCCCTGAGTCCAGCCACCTTTTACTGCAAACACCCAGGCACATAATCACTTAGCTGATCAAGCTCCATTTTAACAGTAATCAGATTTCTTTGTCCCATTAGTCTTACTGGGAAGCTATTCCAAAATCTCACTGATCTGATGTTAGAAATCTAATTTCCAGCTTCAATGCATTCATGGCCACTTCATCCCCATTTGTTCTTGTGCCAGCTCTGTCATCTAACTTAAATAGCTCTTCTCCCTCCTAGTGTTTACCTCGTTGTATTTATAGATGGCAATCATACTCCCTCTCAGCATTCATTTTGCTAGATAAAAGAAGTCAAGCCTTTTTTTAGCCTTTTCTCATACGCTCCCCCTTACCCTCCCACTTGCTTTTGCCTGCACGTATTCCTGTCTGAGCACTCCACTAGCACCGCTGACCAGTCTTGTACACACCAGAGGGTTTTAATGCCTCCACTCCTACTTGTCTCTCAGCAGCTTCAGAGTTTTTACCTTCAGGACGTGCATAGGGTCCTGAGCGGTGCCAAAATATCTGTCTGGCAGAGGGGAGATGAGGAGGTGAGATACCTTCCCTCTGGTCCTAGAAAAGATGCAGGAAAGCTCAGCACTGCTCCCTCCCTCTGAAGGCATATCTGTCTCACAAACTGCGGTCCTCAGTGCAGTGCTGGACCTTTTAGCTTCTGCTATCAGCCATCTGTCCCCACCTTGATTCCCTAGTGAGGTACCCACTGTGTGCACCCATAACAGCAGCAAGGTCAGTAAATGCAGACAACAGCACAGGACAGCTGTGCTCGGTGCCCCACAGCCAGACTGACCCTTGGTGCAGGGCTGGGAGAGGGAAGCAGAGGCAGCAGGAAGGGAAAAAGAAACAATATGTGTATAGTTGGGTGAGAAAAGAGAATAGGAAAATGGATATGAGGAAACCCAGAAAAGATAATGAAGTGGAGAGAACACCAAGGGAAGAGGAGAGAAAAGGCAAAGTAAGACACAGAAAAAAAGAAAAGGACAAGAGGGGCAGGGGGAGCACAGGAGAAAGAAAGCCTTCTCAAACTGGAGCAGGGCTGCATCTCCTTGTTGCCCTTCCTCTCTTTGTACCTTTGCCCAAGCTGTCTCTCCGAAAGAAGTGCTAGAGGAATGGCTCCAGTCCATTGCCTCAAGGCATGATCTCCTCTGAGCACAGGGAGGATAATACATCGAGGGCTCTGGCTCAGCAGTTCAGAGATTCCTCTGCCACTTTTTTTCATTTTGCATCTGTGCTGGCTCCTTTGTGACCCCAGCTGGCACCATAAAGAAATGAATCCTCCAAGTACAACTTGTGCACATTTCCCTGCAGAAAGTGGGAATGGCACCAGACAAACTGATTTTGGAAATGAAACTCGTTAAGGCAGCCATTAGGGGCTTTATATGCTCTTTTGTCTTACTTGGCTGGAGAACTGCATAGACGGAAGAAGCGTATTTTTGGCCATCCCCAGCTATTCAGCACTGCAAAGCATTCTCATGAATAAGCAAGATGGTGGGAGATTTAAAGGAAATATCAGGCCATGTATTTTGATAAGTGCCCTGAAAATACCAGATCCATTGGTTTTTTTACTATTTGAATGTCAGAACAACCTGCTGACCTACTGACAGTGAGTTCTACAGCAGGCGAGCCGCTTTCACGACTAGTCCAAATGCATCACTCGGGCTTTAAACCGGTTTTTGGGCAGCTTAGTATTTGAAGTAGCTCTGTGACAAGATGGCACTGCAGGCTGGGAAACCAGGAGAGGTGCTTACTTTGACCTCTTCTGAATTCATTTAAAGTACGGCAATGGGATTGGTGGTCCAGGCCCACACTCACGGTGTTCATCCTAAACTTGACATTATAAGCATTTTGCACTTTCAATTTGGGGAGCAAAAATGCAGGATGCAAGGGGACCATCTACATTGGAAAACATATTTACACATCTGTCTAAACTTTCCTCTGAGAAATCTCTGGAGCCAGCCTTTTTATTACATTTTAATGAGATTTTCTTTTAATAAGTAAGAAATGGCTTTACAGGAGCACATGTAAAAATATTTTTGCATACATCTTGTGCAGTAGTGCCTTTTTTGCATTAAATTTTGTTCCCATGGCTTTCCGGTTAGAAGAGCTACATTTGGGTTAAGGTGACACAGCCTGCAAGTGCCATCATTTTTAAAGCTGACAACCTTGATTAAATCAATTGCATTTCCTTTTTCCTCTGCTCCCTACCCTTTGCCCCACCTTGGCTTATCAAGGCTCTAAAGCAAGAGCTGTCTTACCGTTTACCACATCTAAATCTATTCCTAAAGTGGTGAATTGAGTAACAGTGTTGTCTATGAACGGTCCTAGGGGATCAATAGCAACATGCGATAAGTAAGCTACTCCTGGATGTTCAAGCAATACAGTCTGGACAGCTCTGCTGGAAAGCCATGAGTAACAGCAGAGCTCTCAGAACATCCCTGGACAAGAACAGTGCTCAGAAGGACCCCAAGTACCTTCTTGCATCTATCTGCTTCTCTGTGTCAGCAGCAGATTTGTGTGTCTACTGATCTGGGAAACAATGATATAGCAAAGTTAGATTACTGACTTAATGCTTCATTGATTTACTTTTGTTATATTAACAGATAATTACAATAATCCACTTATTTATCTTTTCTGAGAAGCAAACATACCTTATAGTTGCTAAGACACCACGCCTTATTGACCCAGACAGGCATGCGCTGAAACTCCAGTTACCATGCACAGAGATTACGAAGATACAGGCAGGGGAAAGCAGAGACCTTTTAGTGTCTGTTAGAGCTATGGTGTCAGGAATTGCTGCACTGGATATTTAAATAATGCTGGCAGACAACAGGATCCAACAGGCATTGCTTTGGTTGATTTCCTTGAACTGATAAGAACATTGCTAAAGTGGGGTGGGATAATATCTACCTTACTGGAGCTGTTTCCATCCAGATTACTGGTAAAGAAGCGTGAAGTCACACCACATGAGAGAGTGTGGTAGCTTGGATTGGAAAAACAATGTACACTGCCGCTACCTTGGGATATATCTGGGAAGAAAACAAGTCATCACAAAATACTTTGGAAGCCATAATGATTCTTAAGAAACTGAAAACATGGTAGAGATTACCTAGTTCAGAAAACTTTGTTAAATATACTGGGTGTTACAAAACATCTGCAGATGAAATCTATCCTGCATTATCACGGTGTGAAGCTCTTGACTATTAGCATTAAACATACGATAAAAGCGCACAATATTTAATTAATACAGTGTTATCTTTTTGAAGATCTTAAAAAAGGAATTCCTGACAGGCCAGCTGCTTTTCAGGTGAGGGAGGAAATTCAAAACTCAGGAAATGCATGAGCGGCAACACCATTTCTTCCTTAGTTTATACACAAGTAAGAGCTACTGATGAGAATAAGCCCTGTAGTTATGAAACAATTAATGAAAACTTTTTTGTTACAAAAAAAGGTAGTTAATGTTAGAAATCAAGGTGCTTTAACCATAGAGTCCAAAACATTTTACATAGCTTTTTGTGCAAAGGCTTGGAGAAAAAAAGAAAACTGCAGCGCTGAAAGGCAAACTTGGGCAATTACATTGTTACGCTTGGAGACATTTTAATCTCTTTCCTCACTTTAACTTATGAGCACATTTACCAAACAAAACAATTTACCAGGAAAGGCATCATATTTATACTGGCAGTTCTAATGAAAACATCAATCCCTATCTGTTTCCAGCTTAATAATAAAATGATAAATATTTTAAAGTGCCATCAGAAGAAAGGATGAAAAACGTAAACTGAAGCAACACCATTTAAAAAGCCAAGCCCTGTAAGAAGTAAATGAATGGGCTTTAATAAACCATGGGCTTAAATTAGAAAGGCAGAAAGGTTAATTATAGGAAACACCCTCACACGGAAAGGGTAATGAAGTGCTGGGGTGGCTGCCTGTCCCCATCATCAGAGCTCTTTAATGAAGATTGGCAGCAGATGGGTGAGGAAGGAGGTGGACCTGGCTGGCACTGTCTGTGGGAGGGGGGTACCAAGTCACCATCAACCATCTCTTCTTGCCCTTTGTATTCCTGTGAACATGCATTTTGCTTTGCTGACATCTTGTGGAGATCTAGTTTTAGCTTAATTTACTGCAAAATATCCTGTTTCAAATAAGTGGGTTTATCTGCAGGGTGTCTATTACATAAGTGCTGTGGCACACAGCTGACAGAGGAAACGGCACAGGCACATGCGTATCTGACCGAGCATTTATTTTCTGCTGAAACATACAGAGCAACTTCTGAAGTCAGCTCTATTTTGCAGTAAGTGCAGAGCTTTTTAGTTCTAGCTATTTTCTGAGGCTGTTGCTAACGAAGTATCCCACATCAGGATGCGGTTCCAGAAGTAAAGTCTTTGCATTTACCTTCTTTCAGCTAACCATTGCCCAGCTCAGCAGCCAGGCTGCCAGGACTTTGCCATCTCCCCTAACTGTAACTCTGTGATATTTGCAGTAGAATTAACAAAAAACAGATGTCTCTTGGGGTCTGCAAATGAGAACTGGGGCTGGAACCCAAACACTGCGATCAGTGTACGCCCATCACAAACACAGCTGCTCGCATATACTATGCCTTGAACCTGCTAATGAGGGACTGGCAGCTCACCAGGGGAGCACAGCTCATCTACCCTTCACACAACCTGCAGTCCCGGTTAAATATAGACACTTGAAGCCATGCCTTTCTGCTTTGTAGGTGAGTGTTGATGGCTGAGTCACACCAGCTCCCAGCTCTGCCTTCCCCCTTCCCTTATCTGTCATGCTCTCGCTCAGCTGTGGGCAAGAAGGACCAGCTGGAAGGGAAAGAGGCACAGTCCCCTGCCTTTGCTGCAAGATAAGAGGGCACGTACCAAAGGTTTCTGTGAGCCTGCTGACACATTACAAGTTCACACCCAGCTTATCTGGTCGTAGCTTGTTTTGTGCACCCGAAATGAGCTGAAGGAAAAGTCTAACAGACTGCCCTCTACTTAGCACAGTGCTGAATTAATGAACCTGAGCTCACACACAAGTCTGCATTGCCAAAAACCTTTTCTTCCTTCATTGCATGCAGGACCATATACTCAGAATTACTCCTTCCACACAGTTCCATTTGGTCGATACTTAAGTACCCACCCAGGCTGATTTACCTTGATAGCATAGTCCATTTTCTACACATTTATTCATGAAGCTCTTATAACTGCTGGCTGGAAATACATCAAATTCAAACCTAATGCTATCCCAGTTAAAAGAAAAAAAAAAAACCAACCACCAACAAAAAATAGCCCACAAAACTCCCTCTCTTCCCACAGATGAGTTTTATCCTGCTCTGAACAGTAAGCAAAGACTTAACTATCTAAAAGAAAAGGAATTATTTAAATTAAAACAAAACAAAAAAAAATCCAAAGGTTATGTTAATGTTAACACAGGGAGATGAGTCCTGTGAAGGGATCCATGACGACTGAGTCCTGCCGTGAGCCCCTTAAGCCTGAGGCTGTACTCCAGTGGAAGACCCATGAGGTCTGGATGAAGGCCAGACTGCTCTATAACTTGAAGGACTGAGCTTCTGCCCCAAGCCAGGGCTGTGAAATGACACAAAGAACATTGGTCTCCATCCTGCAGTGGCAGCAGGACAGTGTAGTGTGGAAACTGGGCACAAGGCCAACCATGAAAAAAGGGAGTAAGTAAGCACTCTGCAGTAAATACAAACCCAGATATGTCAAGCTGCAAAATGGAACTGTTTTCTTCTTCTTTTTGTGTGGCTCTTCTCCACCCACACAGAGTGTCAGTGGGGTGGCTGAAGACTCCAAACAGGAGGGTTCACTCTGCCACCTCCTACTACACATCATCTGCAGATCATTTCTGTAAATGTCTTATCTAGGCTGCAGGATCCACGATGCTCTATTTGTATCGAGCTTTGCTTAGGTTTTGGCTCTCAGCACAGGATTCACCCATATCAGAAAGTTTGTTAAGACCCTGATAAGACCTTGAGCATCACTTCAGCCAATAACCAAGTCTTTGTGACAGTCCTGAAAAGAAATCTCTGCTGCTCTTTAGCACTACCACATAGTTTCCCCCTCTGTTCCTATCTCCTTGAATTAAACAACCTGCAGTTGAAAATCTCTTGTTGGATGCAATGGACCATTCTCATGCTGAGGAGCACCATTTTAAAGTCTGCTTTCAGATCCATGTGCTGTGGTTAAGCTCTCCCAGCATGGATGGCTTTCTTTCCCACTGGCTGCTGGGCAGAGTGTGTGCTTTGCTGCCACATCCTTCATCCACAAATGCAAAAGAGTCTACGGGCTGCCCAGGGGGTTCCCCATTCTTATAATCTCTCTCACACACATGCACGGATTATCAGCATCAGAAAAGCTGAAGGCGTAAAGACCAAAAACATCCTCCAGAAATAAATTAATGTGCTGGAAGAAATTACTGCCTCCAGGAGCTAGACATCTGCATATGTGACTCTATTCAGAAACAACAGTACCCTAACTAGAGTAAACAAGCAAAATAACAACAGTGGTGGTTCAGGTTAGCCAAAATGTTACAACCCGCATAGGGCTGGATATTGCAGTCATTGTTCAGGTGGAATTCCTGCTGAAGTCCATGGGTTTATGTGGGTTTATATTAATTGGACAAGTATATCTGCATAATATTCTGCCCTTAATTCACATCCAAAATTCCAGGTTAAGGTTGAAATCCCTGTTACCTCTATGTAATACTGTTACTGTCCTTCAGCATCCTCTGCAACGCACAAATGCACACACACATACACTCATACGCACAGGCGTTGTTCTTGCCATCCAGCCATGCTATGAGTCTCTGTTTCTCATCTGTCATCTCGTCTCAGTATCCACCTCCCCATTCTCTGCTGGGGAAGATGCACATCAGCACCTTTTGCTGTCTTTCTGCTCTATGGAAGTGAAAGACTGGAAACAGCATTGGTAAGGCCAAAGCTGGGAAGGTTACTGATGGGTAGAAAGTTTCAGCAGAAGAACGTACTGGAGGACAGTCAGAATTTGGCAGAGAGCTTTCAGAAGCCCTTGTCTAGAATTTGTAAATGCCCTTCTAAAACAAAGTCCAAAACCTGAAATGATGTTGATACCTGCATACAATTTATAATGAGATGAAGGTGGAGCACTGTGATTTCTAACATCGTAGT
This sequence comes from Falco naumanni, assembly GCF_017639655.2. Lineage (NCBI taxonomy): Eukaryota > Metazoa > Chordata > Aves > Falconiformes > Falconidae > Falco > Falco naumanni. The sequence goes on along the minus strand of NC_054060.1, from coordinate 5,913,419 downwards.
CTTCCTCTGAAAGCTCAGGTAGCAGAGTTTTTCAAGGGGGAGGCACAAAGGAAACTCTTCTTGTGGCCTCCAGAAAGAGATGGCTGACCCCACTCCGCTGCAGCTTCCTGAGTGATAAAATTTATATTGCTACAAGGACTGCACAGAGCAAGAAGAAAGCAGAACGAAAAGTCCAAGTCTCTGCATCCCCGTCACTTACTGAGATGAACAGAAAGGAAACATCACCCAATTTCTTTCCAGAGAAGCCCATACAACACCACTGACCTGGTGCTGTTTGGGGTTGCAAAGACCTGGTAGTTCAGACTTTTTACAAACTGAGCTGACACAGAGCAGCAATGCCACAAGGGCAAGAATTAAATTCATTGTCATTGCCCAAGGACCAGAAGAGACCCCAGGTTCAATGCAGCTGAAGGATGTGATCCCTCAGATATTTATGGTGTATCCAGGAATTCAGCCATCCCCAAAATATTTTTTTTCCTCAAGTACTTAAGTATCATGTGGCATCAGGAACTTTGGGATAGGTGGCTGCACCTGAAAGGAATGTGAAGAACATTGTATAGGGGCACGCAATGCCCACAAAGACACAACCTGCAAGGGCAGTTCTGGGCCACCAACATCATGAAATGCAATGGCTTTCTCTCTGTGGCTGGGGAGGAGTCCCCTGTCTATGATAACTCTGAAGGATGAAAGAATCTTTCCTCAGCATTAGCCTTTTTTCAGACCTTGCAGAGTGCTAGACTGGGATACAGCAGATCAGTTGGGAAGTCTCCATTCATGGTAAAATATGGGGTGAAAAAAAGGCATTTTTGTTCCCTTGTCTGAAAAGGGAAGCTCAATTATTCCAGTCAGGAACTCCAAACAATATTCTTCTCCTTATTTTGAGGTTTGTAAGTCGTGCCTCTTAAGCATGCTGAGTTACACACACATTAACTAGAAAAGCACAGAAGTAAATGAGCTGTAGCAGGCTTTGTAAATAAACGGATAAGGTGCCAATATGAAAGAAATGTATCACTCAAAAGTTCAGAACGCTTTTCCACGCCAGCAGCTGTGATCTGCTCTCTCAGAACTCGGAGCCTCGCTGCTGCTGAGATGTGCCACAGCTGTCTTTTGCGTGTTCATGGTCTGGCTCTTCAAATGATGTTGAAATGACAAATTTCAGGCCAAATTGTGCTGGTAACTAGCCAAGGATCAGACGAGCCCTCTCTGGCAACACTTTCATACATTTCTTACCCAAATGGGCAGCTTAAGCAAGAGCCTGCAAAGCTAAAATTCAAAAATAAGAGGCAATGGGAAGAGGTCCAAGGCTGATTTTTTTCCTGATCTTGTAGCTGTCAGAAGGAGGAACGCTAGTTTGGGTCTGAGTGGTCTAAATATGGGTTTAGTCAATGATGTTCAGTAAGAAGTCCACGATGTGTGATATGCCACCACTGGAGACCATGCCCCTGATATGAAGACTGAAGTCACGGTGACATGAGAGAAGCTCCTTGATTAACTCCCAGTCGTAGCCAGGCAATAATATTGTGGCTCAGTGGAAGAGGCTCCTTCCAGGTGCACCCCAGGCAGGGAAGTCCAGAACAAAGCCTCCAGCCACGCCACCTCAAGACAGCACAGAAGCCAAGTCAGAGCCAGCAACAAGTGGCTGGACCTCATGCATTTACAGTAGAAAGCAGAAAGAAAAAGACTGTGCAGGACTGGGAAAGCAGAGCTGCAAGGCCAACTTCTGCCTGTTTCAGGAGCTTGTATTTACTTGGACTTACAGGTTCAGCCATTTAAAGGGAAGTGAAGAAGTGAAGTGCAGTCAGAGGGCAGCAGACCCTGAGGAGATCCCCATTAGAGACAGACTGAAGGAAACAAGAAGGAAGTAAAGCCATCTCCTGACTGGCATCCTATCTCATATTCGTGATAGAGGAGTGAAGAAGAATTGAGTCTTAAAAAGGAGATCACATCCTCCAAAATTTAGCCAATTTGTCAAGAAAAGCTGTCCTCCATAGCAGTAGCAGAAGATAGAAGCGAGAAATGTGATCTCAGTATGATTTCTTTTTGATCCTAACAAGCCTTCCTCTTCCTCTCTCCTGCTTTCATCAGCCTCTGTGAAGAAAATTCACACCAGCTGTCTAGCCGACGGGGACTGGTCTGTACACAGAAGAAAGTGACAATGAATAGGATGCCTCAAATCACAAACTGCAACATAGATAAAAATAAAACCTTATGACTGACCAGGTCAATCCCATTCCTCAAGCAAAAAAAAAAGTCTTCTTCTGAAGGTTTCACAAAGGGAAAACTTCTCTGTACTGAAATAGGAATGCAGCTGATTTAAAAAAGTGAAGTTGATGTATTCCATGCAGCATATTTCTTGCCTAGATATATCCTGTATCATGTTAAGTAAAGTCTCAGATATAAAAGAGCTTAAATCAGTTTTAAGTTATATTTGCTTTCCTGTCCCTGTTAAGTGTTCCAAGATCATGGTATTCAGGAGAAGAACAGAAGTGTCATTATTTTTGAGGCTCAATAACGCATGTTATACATCATAGAAACTTGTATTTCCCCAGCATACAGAAATATGAGTCTATATTTGATTAACATAAAAAGACCCTTACCAGAAAGTGAGTAATCTCTATTAGTCATCCTCATGGCTGGAGTATAAGATACACTTGGCATGTCATGGCCCTTCTCCTTCTGTTTCCGTCGATACCACACAAACAGTGCCAGCAAGACCATAATAATTAGAAGGAGAATAATAATTCCAATGATTGCTCCCACTGAGTGCCTCTCTGATCCAAGAGCAGGGCTAATTTTAGTATAGGGGTTTAATTCTTCCATCATGAGAGCCGCTGTTAAAAGTAATTCATAATACACTGTAAATTGAATTGTGCATTTCATTTCTTAGATACTATTTTTTTAAAACAAGTACAGCATTGAAGGGGGAGAGAGAAAGAAAGAGAGAAAAAGAGAGAGATATAGATATTTTACAGGTAGAATTTCACTGTACCTTGATCACATCGGATTCCTTTGAAGCCTGGACTGCAGTAGCAAGTACCTGTGACATGGTCACATGTAGCATTATTCATGCATTCGCATAGTTGTTTGCAACCATAACCAAATGTTCCTGGTGAGCACTCTGGGAAGCCAAAGAGAAAGATTGGAAAGAATTCTACTTTTTTCAGGGATGGGTGAAACACTTGCCATGGAAAATTCAGTAGAAAGGTCTCCCTGGTTTCAGCATCTCTAGGATGACACCCTAGTGTTAGATTATTATTATCTTAAAGCAGGAAATAAACGTATGTACATGTACAATTTGGGGTATTACTTCTTAAGCTGTAACTTTCTGGGAAATTCATACAAGCCTTCACAAGGATTAAACCAATAATATGTACAGAGATTTTAAAAGGCTTGATAAATACTACAAGTGTACAGAATTTAACAGGGCATGAGCTCAGAAGCCATAGAGTACATCTTGAAAGAGCATAGCATTCTCCACTGGCTCTGCATATTTTTTTTTCATGGGGGTAGTTGCAAAGAAGTTTTAATGTACCTTTATATGAACACAATAGACTTTTGCCAAACAAATCCTGCGTGCTTTCATACTTATCCCCTACTAGTGCTAGAAGATGAATATATAGCATTGTAGGTGGAATTACAAAATTGAGCATCTGAGTGGTTTGATTTGCTCTGCTTTTGTATTAGGTTTCCTAATACAGAAGGAATTTCTATCTTGTCTTTGTATTTCTGTCAAAGACAAAATGATTGAATGTCCAGCTGAGAAATTTATTCATACAATTACCATGATGGGCTATTACAATAAATCTGTAGGCAGCTTACTATACTTTGTGAGGCACTATTCAATAATAAAATGAAAGAAACAACTTCTGTCACATCATACTTATTTCTATGGAGACAATGCATTATTGAATGTATGCGCACTTGCTATGATTCTTTAGGATATATATTGTTTGTTTTAAGATGTGATTTCTTGTGTGTCACTGCGAATATTTTGCATAGCATGACAATACCTTCCCAATGTCAGTCTCTAAGTAACTTCTAGTAGCCAAAATTTAATATTAAGTGATGAACAGTAGCCAGTACCTAATGATTTACAGTGCATACTGAAGTTCCCGTATCTCTTTCTTTCATCCTTAATCAAGACTCAAAGACAAATAAAACTATTACAATTGATGCTTACTCTGACATTCTGATATTCTGTAGCCTACTTAAAAAGTGTACAGCCTAAATTTTTGGACTGCACTACAGAAATGAAGTCTGCATTTGGGCATTTCACCTGCAATGTGGTGGGACTGCCCATTCAGCAGGATTTTGAGAAGGAAGGAGTCTTAATGAACAGATACTTTTAGATGAAATGGTAGAAAAACAAATAAATAAATACGTTCATAGTTTGGATAGAAAAGAAAGCCTCAGGCTTTGTACAGAGATTGAATTATAAACATAGCTTCTTATATAACATCTGCTATGATGCAGATCTATAGAATTTTTTAGTTTGCAGTAAGGGTGAACACAAATTCACGGTAAGTTGGCCACTTACAGAGTTACAGTGGCGCCATATGTAATCCCCACATGAGCATGCAGATTTGGTCCTGAGATACATGATTTGCTGAATGCAGTATGTGCAAAAAGAAAAGATGCTAATGAATTTAGTTATATGTGAAAATACCTTCATAATGTTCCATGTACTAAGCTACAGTTAAGAAGCTTTCACTTGCAAATCTAGCAGGAATACTACTGTGTTACCTTACTGCCAAAAAAGGAAAGGAACACTGTGGAATTAATGCCTTGGTAAGGTGAGACGGATTTCACCCTGCATTTAGAATCCAAGTACGTGCATGAGAATTTTCTTTTGATTTACTATACTGGAAAAACAAGTAATTATTCAACTACAGCACATACAGTTTCCACTACCCTAATTCTTTGTTCTTAAAAGAAGCCATTTGGCACAGCGAGCTAAATATGCCAGCAAGACATTGACAACAATTACAGTAAGATATGCCAGTATCCTTGCAAGGTAATTGAAGTTCATTGTTAAACACTTGCTCACTACTCAAGTTAAACACAGATGCTTCCAAAAAGAGACAAGCAACTTTTTTTTCCTTGATCTGTTTTCATTGTAAAGATGAATTTTTATTTGGTCCACATCTATAGGAGAATAACTTATGGAAGAAAGCCCCAGTGTTCCTTGGAAGGCAGAAAGCAGAAAGGACTTCTTTCTTTTAACCCTTGTGTCTCCTTCATGCCTAGGGAAACCTGATGCTGCTGCTCTCAACAGCATTAGCAAGGCATGATGAAGCTTGTGTTTTTCCATTAATTAGGCACATGTTGTTTGGGGAGGCTACATCCAGTCAGCACTGAATGCAGTGACTTGCTTTTATCTCACCTAACTTTAGGCTGAGAACGGGTAAGGCCTAATTTGCAGGGGTTTCACTATATTTCTTTATGCTTAAACAGACTGTCCAGCTTTCCAGAGATGCTGCCTTCTCCCTACGGATTATATAAGGTGCCTGGGGTTACTGTATTGCTGACATCAACACCTCATGTAAGAGCCTATTTCTGCAAAGAATTCTGAAATACAACCCCCAACCACGCCCCCACCCCCCACCCCCCACCCCCCCGGAGAAACAGAAAAATGAAGTCATGTTGCTACTTACTTTGCTCACATTGTTTGCCTGTAAATCCAGTCCTGCACGTGCACTGGCCAGTGATGTGGTCACAGTCCGCTCCGTTCTGACACTGACAAACATTGGCACAGTTTTTTCCATAAAAAGCAGCTGGGCAACCTTTCAGGAATCAGAATAAGGAAAGACTAAGAAAGAAGCTGAATCACAAACTCAGAGGCATTATCAGCACAAAATATGTGCGCCTATAAATCTATGGATTTTCAGCTTCTCTATATTTAATAACATTTATTTGATCATCTAAATGCAGAGATACTACGACGGCCAATTTTCTTGAGGTAGTGTTTCTCATACCTTACAGAATTGCCTCTTGAGTGTTTCAGAAGAACGAAATCTTGACCCATCTATACAAACTACATTTTCAAGAAGTGAAAGATCACTAAACAGAAAATCTCTAAAGAGCCAGAGATCAATCAATCACTTGCAAGTGAAAGAGCCTTCTTAAAAGGCTCACCAGAATTTGATCTCCTCTTTCCTGCGGTGCTGATAATTTGGCACTAGTAGGATGAGAAATCTCAAACGTTCTCCTAAACCAGACCACATATACCGGGGCTTTAACAAGCAACGACACAGACTCTGCCAACTCTGACAATGGAGAAATAATCTAAATGGTTGGTCCCTCCTTTATCAAGTGCCAAAGGCATAAAAAACCTTGAAAAGCTTTAGGAGTATTTTCTTCGGGGTGATGTGAAGTTATCCCCAGAAGCAGGTGATTTCAGAGGAAGGACTGCAATACTTGGAAGAGACACGAGGTAGCAGCACATACTTTGACAGATTCCCTGGCACAACAGTGTCTCTGAAAGGCTTACGCTGAGTGCAGTAGAGCCCCGTCCAACCGTGAGTACATCGACATTCTCCATCGTAAGGGCTGCACATTGCTCCGTTGTGGCAGTTGCATGAATGAAAGCAATCAGGGCCCCAAAAACCAGAGGGACAAGCTATGAAAAAAAAAAAAAAAAAAAGATTTATCAGCTGACAAAAAAAGCAATGATACTGTGTTAATGCTGCGGAGGAACAACAATAAGGGAAGAACTTGTGAGACACCAGCAAAGGCAGAACTTGCATTGCAGAGCTTGGCATCACTGCAGCATCTCCCTGACAATGACCAGTTCTGACAATGACCAGTTTGCTAACGATTACTTTGCAAACCCAGGTGCCAGCCTGCAACATCACCCACGCTGTCGAGCCCTGGCACAAGGGATTTCTTCTAGCAGGTTGAGGGAGGTGATCCTCCCCTTCTACTCTGCTCTGGTGAGACCCCACCTGCAGCACTGTGTTCGGCTCTGAGGTCCCCAACATGAGAAGCACATGGACCCATTGGAGCAAGCCCAGAGGAGGCCACGGAGATGATCAGAGGGCTGAGCCCCTCTCCTATGCAGACAGGCTGAGAGAGTTGGGAGTGTCCAGCCTGGAGAAGAGAAGGCTCCAGGGAGACCTTACAGCACCTTCCAGTACCTAACAGGGCCGACAGGAAAGCTGGAGAGGGGCTTTTTACAAGGGCATGTAGTGATTGGGCAAGGGGGGATGGTTTTAAACTGGAAGAGGGTAGATTAGATATTAGATATTAGGAAGAAATTCTTCATTGTGAGGCACAGGCTGCCCGGAGAGGCTGTGGGTGCCCCATCCCTGGCAGTGCCCAAGGCCAGGCTGGACGGGGCTGGGAGCAACCTGGGCTGGGGGAAGGTGTCCCTGCCCATGGTGGGAGGGGTGGAACTGGGTGGGCTTTAAGGTCCCTTCCAGCCCAAACCATCCTATGGTTCTATGATTCCCTGTGTGGGTCAGGTGGCAGAATCAGGTCTTCACTGCATGTGTGCACTGAGAACCACTGAAACAGTGACCCTCAACTACGTTACTCTAAGTGCTCTAGCCACTCTCCCTGCCTTATTGGCATTTCCTGTGAAGACAATTTAGACAGGGTTTTAAGATATGGAGGTAATTTAATTTTCTTTTTGATATTCTGGAATTCTTGTATAATAAAGTATGGCTATTCATGGTTTACTTTTGCTATGCAATCAACTACTAAAATTACCACATTCATTTGAAGCATAGAGTGCTACTCAAATTACGTAAAAATGTAAAGAAAACTTCCTACAGTATAAATTCCCATCCACAAAATCAGATTGCTTTTGTTGATGGGCTAATATTAAATTAAAATCTGCAGGTCTATTATATATTTCAACAAGTACAATATTAATACATTTTCAAAAGTTATTTTAAGGCTCCCTCCAAAAATGAATGCAGTAAGTTACAGTTATTAGTGCCAGAATAAAAGATCCAAAATGATGATAACCCTTCAATATAACAACTATATTTTTGCTTTAAAAAGCACTTTCCATTGCTTCCTATTAAAGACATGAATTAATAAGGCATGGTTCCCAGGAAACCTGAAAGTACAGAAACCGTGCCTATTTCCCTGTATGCCATTGGCTCCAATTCTGAAGCTAAATGCAAGTTTCTGGCATATGACAGACATCTCTAAAGCCAGAATGAATAGCAAAAAAACCCTGCCATGACGTAAATTAAACAAAAGGTCACTGAACTCACACAATGTAAAGCTGAACAGGATTTGGCCTAAAGTATTTGTGCCATAAGCAACCAGAAATATTTTTACAATGCCTTTGCAAGCCAGAGCTGCAGGGTCTGTTAGTGTCTCCAGAACTGGCTGTGGGGTTGGAGCTAAAATTATCTCTTCTGCAGCTCCATCTCTCAGTCATTCCAGGTTAACTGGTGCGGAGGGAGGTCTGAACTGCGACAGCTCAGTACCAGGCTCGGGTACTTGAGGCAAGGTGCCAACAGGAGCCTGGTGTGAGGCCAGGTTCATATTGGGAGATTTACACTTTCTTTACAAGAAGGTAACTGAAGTAACAGTAAGGTTCCCACTTAGTTAATCCAAAATACAAAGGAGCTATTGCCAGGTCCTTCTGCCTGCTAAACTGGAAATTGTTGCTGCTGGCCTGCCTCACTCCGTAAGAAAAAACACCTTTTTTCAAGGTTAACAGAAACTAGCAGTCATTTCCCAATTACATGGCTAAATATAATGAGGAATCTGTGGAGCTTTCTGTCTTTTTTTCTTTTTTTTTTTCCTATTTTTGAGTGACAGCAATATTCTGTCTGTGGAAGACACACAATAAAAGCAAAATTACAGCCGTCTGTTTTTATCCGATTCCTACTTTATCACTTGAAGTTTAATATATTTTACTCTGGAATGCTGTCTAATATGCTAGTTGTATCCTGAATATGAAGTAACATTTCTGAATGATAGGATATTGCTTCCCTCTGTGATCTATCTTCAATTAAGGGATGCTCTCAGGAAATGACACTTTGGGATCAGAAAATGCCAATCTTCTACCTGGGCAATTTTCAAGAAGAAATCCTCCATCCCTCCAAGCCCACAATGACTTCTACAATTAAATTACATTTAATAGAAATATTTCAGCTGCCTAATTTCTCAATTCTGGGGGCTTGGTACATGAAAACATTTACTGGTTAATAATTTCTAATGTAATAGCGGAAAGAAATTTTTTTCAAAAAGTAAATAAAAGGGAATCTAGCTAGAAATTAAAAGGGAGCATGAAGCTTTCTTTTCTGAGAAGAGCTTGTGACCTCCCTTTCCTGTAACACAAAACAGTAACAGCTTCTGCAAATTCCAAATGCAGAAGCCAAAGCTAACTTAGATTAATTAAAAGAAATAAACTATAAAGAGAGTAAGGCACTGGCTGCTGTAATACTTCAGGGATTTCCCCAGAATCTGTCTTTAACTTTCAGAAAACACTAAACAAGAAAATACGTTATTTGAAAGTGGAGGTGGAAAAATAACACTTTGCTTACTCTGAGAGCAGTCTGTCCCTATCCAGCCTGGGAAACACTGACAGGATCCATCAATAGGGTTGCACGTCCCGTTCTCAGTGCACTGACAGGCCTCGGCACAGTTCTTCCCATATTTTCCACTGGGACAGACTGTGAAAATATAAGGCAGTTTACTGAAGGCTCTTCATAATGAATATGAGGAATTCATAGGACTTAACATTTACCAATTAGAGATAAAAGTAATTACAACATTTCCTCTTTGCTGAAGCCAAATGGGCAAATTTCTACTGGAAAGGAGGAAAAGGCAGAAAGATTTCAAGCACATTTTTTTGCTTACATCCTAGGAATAAAAACAACAGGAAACGGTTGCCTCAAAATCCATTTTTCTGCTGGAAAATTAGTCTAATATAGTTAGAAGATTACAATTATTGAAGGGCATTATGGAAGGATAAAGAGAGGAGAGACAAAACAGAGAAAAGGGGTTATTGGGAGAGTAAGGTTGAGGAGAATTCAAAGAGTAGTACCAAACACAAGTAAGTGGCTGGGAGGGATCGATCTGGGGCTGAGGGGGGTTCCTTAGTGCAAACTCTGGAATAGGATTCTGCGCTGGCTCGGAGGATCACAGGCTCAAAAATAAGAACAAGAAAAGCTGGAAAGGAACATTTTAGGCTAAATACAACCCTAGTGAAGAAGTCTTGAGATGACGAAGAACAATGGGGACTCTCAGGTCTGTCACTAGAACTTAACTCCCTTGTATTGTACGACTGATAATGACAGTATTAATGGACCAAAAGCTGAAAAACTTACCACCTGGTATGATGGCCTGGCTTACTAGCCATGAGCACTGTACTAGAAGGCCAGTGTCCATGAAATGGCTGATGGCAGGTAAGCTTGCAAGCAGAGGCTGAAAGACCTGTAGTCCTTTCCCCTGCGATCCCACTAGCACCACGATACGCACTACGCAACGTGCAGCGCTGCAATATTGGGCACCTAGAGTACCTATCTCATCACTGTCCTGATTCTTTCTGGATCAAGCGGTGGTGAGAGGAAAGTGCCTTTGCCTCTAAATACACTAGGCTTTGCTGAAGACCAACCTTCAGCAATGTTGGCGGGAGGCAGGCTCCCAGCATCTCACAGATTCAAATCATGCAAGCAGGGAGTAAACCAGGAGGAAGGCTTGTTTCTGTAAGTATTTTTACCGTGTAAGTCTGGTGGAAGACTGGTCCCCCTAATAAAGCACATATCCAATTGCTGAAATGTCATACTTGTCTTTTGGCATCTGTTCACCTATTCTTCTCCAGTACCCCTTGCTGTAGTAAGTGTTCAATTAGGTTGCAAATGTGGTTTCCAAAGATTATATATGTGTTTGGCTGAGAGTTGTTAAACCGATGCGCTGCATACTAACAAAATCAGCACCTATTCCTGTTTGTCTACCTAGTTTACTCCTGAAGTTGGAAGAAAAGAAACCAATTTTTTTTTCAGTCATCTTATAACAGCCTAAGCACAGTGACATAAAACTAATAGACATGTAGATCTTCAGCCTCCCACCATATTATTGGAAATCTTTAACATTAAAGTTGATGGAAAGCTCTGCTCAGTAATGAATGAAATGTTTAATTTCTGTGCTCTTATTGGCTGTGTTCCCTGACAAAAACAGATGTATTTTCAAAACAAGATAAAACATACAGTCCATCTTTGCAAAGAATGTAACAAATGGAACTGGACTTGTATCCTGGTAAATAATAGTGATGTCAAAATAGTGATTAAGGCACTTCCCTGAATTATGCAACTGTTTTACCACTTCAGCCACTCTCCCTTTCTCATATGTAGTCTCTGCAGATGACCTCAATCTATCCTGACTGTGAATCAACCACAGATTGAAATCCTGAGCTGTGATTCATTTTATTTTATACAATATGCCATCCTCTACTCTTGCTATGGCAGAAGCCTAAGAATGTGCGTACTATTGTTTTCCGCATGCATTTCTATATACTACGGACTTATCTGTAGGAGTGGATAAAGTTGGTTTTGACTTTCAAATTATGTGCTTAACCAAATAGTTCTCTAACTGAAAAGAGATAAAACTAAACACAATATACAGAGACAATGAAACGAACAATACACAGACACAAAGAGCAAGAAAGCGAAGGAAAGAAAAGCCCTCGTATCGCAGAAAGAGCAAAACCTAAAATGATCTGTCAGCCTAGGTTCTCATACATGCTACACCATTATTCGGTTCCAATGCTCTATATAGAGCAGTTCAATGCAGTATTTTTATTGCATCTTTAAGTTGTAGATAGATAACATCACTTAAATGAAGGCTGGATTTTTTATATGTACAAAAAATGGTTCTCAAAAGACTTACTTAAAATAGGAGCTGATTTGCACTGCAACATGGAATACTAATGAATCAGGAAAAGATTTGTGATCCAGACACTGATGCTGACAAAGGCAATAGGTCACATTTCATAAAGAAATGCTTTGAGTCCACACAGTGAGATCTAGCAGAGGGGTTCCTACCGTGTGAGCACCTCCTGTCTCAGTGAAATAGTATGATGCTCCCCAGAACATCAACACAGAAGGATTACAAAACCAATCCTGCCAAAATGGTTGTTTGCATTAATGTAAGTAGCCTAGTTGTGAATTGAAACAGTGACTCTCTTGTAAAGATGGGAGATCCAAATAGAAGCACTTTTTCAAATGTTTTAAACATTTTTAAACAAAGCTGTAAAGTAAGGACTAATACCATTTTTTCCAGGAGTAATCTGATTGTACAATGCAGATAGTGATGTTAATTAGCTATAAAAGCTCTGAAGTGGGACTCTGAAAGTCCCTGTGGGACGTCAGGTGTGTTCTAGCAGTAATAACAAGTTATTATCAATCCATCTTGCTACATGATTGTGAAAGATATTCATAAAACAGCTGCTTAGTTGTTTGCTGCTCAGAATCCTTAGCACAGTCAAGTCAACTTGTGCAATTTTGGAGGTTACACAGCTCCTTGCACGCATGTGCTGCTGATGGAAGAATGTTCCTGCTGCCAGAAAAGAGACAGCACAAGGAGATGAAAATTCAAAAGTGAAATTTCTTCATTTCACATTATTCTAATGGAAAACATTAATTAGCATTTTTCTTTCTACAAAATAAAGTTACATGCTAACTCATTATGACAAACTGCAACACAAATTGATTTTAATTAGGACATGAATATTTTAAAATTAATTTGCTGGATAGATCAACATTTCAAAGTAAAACCAGAAGTGCTGAACATCTGAGCAAAAATAAAATAGTTTTCTTAAGAGGATAATTAGCCATGCTTACGCTTTGAAATCTGGCTAACTTTTCACATAAAATGGACAATTTCACTGAAATATGTTCATTTTAATAAATTAATTGGTATAATGTTTAGTTGACTATACAGCACAGGAAAAAGAAAACATGGTTATACTTAATCTATGTTTAATGATTTTGCATAAGTGCTGCCTGCAATTTCTAACTTACTGAAAAGCAGGTCATTAAAAAGTGTCAGTTCAATTTTTACAGGGATGGTGACTTCACAAGGGCAGTAGCCATTACAAATCTTCTCTTTTAAATCTGTATGTAGAAAATACCCACGAGAGTATGCCATAACGGAGACTCTGCATAATACTGTAATGATGTTTAGGATAAAACTGGAAATGAAACCCAAGGTTAGAAGTGGACTGACTTTCAAAGGTACAGAAAGGTGATAGACATTAGAGGGAGTTGAAGCTACTCTTCGCCTGTGAAAATTAATTTGCTTTCCCTGCCTCACTGCAAATTTTTCTGCCTCCTGCACTTGTGTTTGGGTGTGCATGATTTTAGTTATTCCCTGTCAGGTCCTAGGCAGTGTAAATAAGGTTCCATGCATTAACTGGGTGTTCGAGCTTGGGTACCTGTGCTGGCTTTTACCTTGACTAGTATCTACACCTCCTGCTGAAGACAAGTGCATGAAGGTGCCATCGACATTTAGGATATGATGGGCTTAGCAGAAAGGAAGATGAAACCATTGGGCCGATATATTTACAGCAGGTGTCTCATTCCATATTCATTTCAATACAGAGACTTGTTTTATTTATGAAAGCAGGAGCACATCATATTTACAAAAGGGCGACTAAGTACCTATTTGCATTTCCCCTCTGAAGTAAAGAATTTCTTGTGATCTAAACTGCTGAAACAGGGGAAAAAAGCAGGAACCTTGTGATCGGCCTTGCTGCAAAGTCACAGACACAGAAACTCAGGAAAGGAGGTGGCATCTGGGGGTCTTGGGCTCAGTACCTTGGTTGCAGAGAGCGCCAAAGAATCCAGGCAAGCAATCGCAGTGTCCTGACACATGGTGACAAGGCCCGCTGCTGTGCACGCACTGAGGGCACGGCTGGCTGCAGTGGTGTCCATAAAAGCCAGGGGGACAAACTGAAGACAAAACAAAATAAGCTGTCAGAGGTTTTCAGATTTTTCATTGCTGAGAGCTTGAGAATTCTCTCTGTCTTCATCCCAAACCAGTATTTCTTAACTTATAAAACCACAATTTTGTGAACAGCTGAAATTATGAAGCCTGTTGGATTATTCCATGTCTAATAAAGTGTGAGCTCTGAGTAACACTGCTCCTGTGGTTCAAACATTCACACCACACTACTACCTCATGTAAGTCCCTGGCTATTTAATAATACAGTGAAGCTCTCCCAGCAGCCTCTTTCTCTCAAAACAATGGTTTGAGTCTCTCTAGCCTGCTCCAGCTAAACTCTTTTACAAAACATGGGAGTTCAAGACCTCATAGCCTACTGGCAGATATGGTTAGTAACACATATTCTGAAGCTTTTAAGGTAAGTAGGAAGAGAAACACTCACACACCGGTACAGGCAACAGAAATTCAGAATTCCATTTCCATTGGAATTTAAGCTATGAAATCAGGGAAGGTGTATTAGGAAGCTCTCAGTGTTTTAAGTGTAAACAACTATGTCAAGAGCTGATTTCTAAACATAGTAGGTGTAATACCTGTGTTCAATCGGGACAGTCAGTTTATATGTGCCGTTGCAGGAGTGGCATTCATCAGTGATGAACAGAATCTAAAAATGGTAATTACGGTAACTGCATACAAAATCGCCTAATTTGCATCACTAATAACACTGGATAGCTGAGTAAACTTGTCATGAACTGTGTGCTTAATTTGCCTAAAACCTGGATTGAAATTATTATAGAATTTGTACATAAAGTATAGTGCAAGATTATGGCTCGGTATCTCTTATAAATGCGTACTGTTGCTTCTAAGCACATGTAGAATGAAAAACCATCCCCTGTCCAAACATTCACTGCGATATATAAGCACAAAGAAATGTTAAATTGCAGTAAGTGACTGTAAAAATGACTTTATATGTTTTTATTTTTACTCCTGTGATTCTCTGTTATATAATTCTGGCTCAGTGGTTACTATATCATGTCCATTCTATTTTTTCACCGAATGAGAATTTTTCTCTTGGTCTGTAAGTTCACAGAGGGTGTCAGGTTCTTACACTACTGCAGATTTCCAGCTGGAACTTAGCTGACAGGTTTGTTGATGATGCGCTAGCTGTAAAACAACCTGGATCATTCCTGGAGACATTTCTGCAAGCCCAAGAGCAGTAAACTATCCTGGTGTCTCATGTAATCCTGATTACACAGACAGAACAAGCTGGCTGAGTCTCATCTTCAGTACTGCCCTTTACAAGCTAAATTCTATTTCTAAGTGAATTTTCAAGACAAAAATGGGAATGATTCTGAGAGCAAACTTAGCAAGCTAAAGCTTCACTTACGGACGTGTCCTGTTCATAAGGCAGCCTTGAGCCTGTATCCCACAGAGGAGGTAGAAGCAAGCTCAATTCTCCAGCTGTGTATTAAGAGAGGCCTTTCAGCAACATCAGGCAATGGCAGAAGCATCCACAGGACCCCTCTGCTGTCACCGCAGTGCGGAGGAAATCTTCTCCCATTAGGTCCTTAGCAAAAGTCCCCAAGAAGTAGCCTGATTACTGGAGTTGCAAACTGGGGAACATGGTTTGCCTGTTGCAGCCTAATGTGCTATCAGCTGATAAAAAAAAGCTTTTTTTTTTTTTTTTTTCATCTCAGAAAGGTCAGAAACTATTAACTTCTGGAAGTTTTGCACTCTTAAGGTTTCAAATTTGTAAAACAATTTCTTCGCCAACTCCCTGAAGCTCTGAGCACCACAATTTAGCCTTGGAGAGAGGTTTTACAACTATATAGATATGCTGGAGCACCTGGAAATCAGGGTTTATAATGGAAATGCTTATAGGCCATTAACTACAGCAGTGCTAGAGGTCATCCTTATAATGGCTTTAAATAAAAACTGTCAGCTACAAATTATTTTTAGAGATGAGTGTGTTCTAGTGTCAAGTGTAACTGGTGAAATCAAAGGGGATATATGAACTGGGCATGCAGAATGTCTTACAGGAAGAACAAGAGCTGCTGCAGAAAAGAAAGACAAATCCATTTCTTGTTTACATAGGAAGATGGTTGAATGTAGTTTGGATCAGCAAATAAGGGTCCCTAAGGGGCAAATGCGGCTTCCTGGATAAAGCAAATGAGAGCATTTTTATCTCCTTGGCACATTTTAATATGTAACAGCAGAGCATCAGACAGGAGCTATTTCAGGCTGCTGTGGTTTTTTTTCTGGCACATAAGAAATCATTGTCTTGTTATTTTGAAAGCCAACACTCATCCACCTGTCATTATGTCATGGGTTGTAGCTGACTGTTTAATAGGTAGCCTATAGTGCACCGTGACTTAAACATCTTTTTTTGCCCAGGTCCTGCCAAGTTTGGCATGTAAAGGTGTTGCTTCTTCTTTCAGGTCATCTGTGACCTCCAGGTGCAGTGGAAGGCCAGAAGAAGAAACACAAGGCATGACTCAATGCAGTGGAGTCTTGATTTCTTGGTCAAGAAGCAATTTTTAGGCTAGTATTTGCCCTTAAGATGTCATGAGCTAAAGAAGTTCAGAAACCTGTAGCTATGTCTGTCAGAGCATTTTTATCTATCTGCTTTGCTTCTGCCACCACACCTACGGAAAACCTTACTTCTCTGGCACAAGGGTCCTCTGTATCCTGGTGCACAGTCACAGGTGCCATCCTCTGGGGAGCAGGATCCCCCGTTCTCACAGTTACAGGAGATGGAGCAATTTGGTCCCCAGCGGCCCTGGGTGCATATGTTATCACAGTGGATGCCTAAAGACATAAAGGCACAAGTTAGGTTTCACACAACTTATTCTGCTCATTGATTAAAGAAATGTTTGCCTGGACCGATATCTCACAGTACATCACACAGCAAACAGGGGAGCCTGAAAAGGAAATAGCTATCCTTTTATCTTCTTAATAAAGTGAAAATTAAGAAAATGCCAAAGAGGTGAATTCTGTAGGTGTTAGTGAGCTCCTGTTCAGTCCTTAGCACCATTAAAGAAACTCTGCATGTCATCTGGGAGATGAAGGTCAGGAATTCTTTAAAGTCACAAAATATCACAAATAACTGGTCTGAAAAAATGCAGCTGATTGAGGCCTGATTACTTAACTGTTGTGAATTGGAAGACCAAAAAAAAGAAAAACTGGGTTGCTGCAAAAACATGTCCGGTATTGGGATTCTTGAACATATGTAAATTCAGTTCTATGCTGTTTATTGTTCTCTTCCTGGTTTAAAGCACTGTGCTCTGGGGTATTATGCCCATACCCCACTCCCACCCAGAGCTCTCCAAGTTCTGTGTTAATGAACTGAGTTCTGATCTAGCAAGTGGCCATATGCGGGCACAGGCTGATAATTTGCATGTTAAATGGAGACTGAGACCTGCCAATCCAGCTCCCAATGATTCTCAGGGTTGTTGTTTGATATTTATTATTATGAAAAGCAAAGCTTGGAAGCACTGAAAAAAGCACACAGCCAGAAAGCTTAACATGAGGCTTCTGGCATTGTTTCAACTGGTGACTTCTGAAAACAATCTTGTGCCATGGCTCATCACATATAAATATCTAAGGATTTGATCCTGCACACCATTACTTGTCCGACAGGCTCTTACTCCACTGGGATAAGACAGTACCAATACCTGCAATTAGCAGAGCTAGTTGCACGATCAAGGGCTCCTTGGATTGAAAAAAGTTTGCCGGATCATGAACTAAGAGAGATGTTAAGCACTGCCAGCTGCAGGGAGTGGCATTAGCAGTAGCACGCTGGAGGTACTGATAACAACAGAAAAAATGATTCACAGACTGGCTTGAAAATTTTCCTTACAGCATTACCACACCGGGTGCCTTAGAACTGCGCCACCAAGATTTGATGGTATACACATGCCCTGGCTAGACTTTCAACACGAAGATGTTCTTTATCATCCATGCACATGTCCCCACTGCATAATGGGATAAATGCAGACAAGGGCTCTGAGAGCCCCAGCCTCACCCAGAGGTTGGATTAGTGCATCGCTAAGGAGAAATACAATCCCAAGTAATTTCCTCCACCTCTGATAACTTCATCTGGATGCTACAGGTAATGGACTGTATTTGTGAAGCTGTGATCTGTACAGTCACCAAACTTAGAGGATTATTAAATCAGCTAAAAGTCATTATAAACACACTTACAGTGCAGTTTCAACTTGGTTTTATAAATCTCTGAAGTTAATACAGTAAGGAATACTGCAGAGCCAAAATTCCCCTTTCTGAAGATTAATCACACAATTATAATGTCCCTTCCTAGAAAATCTTAACCAAGTCTGGCAAAAGTACAGTTTGAAATGGGGCTTCTAGTAATACATGATCATAGCTTTATTTATAAAGAGGCATGGTCCCTGCTGTAGAGCTTAATAAAAAACACTTTAAAATACAGTAAAAATATAATACAAGCTTAATCCTTTAATAACCAAGTAAATAAATCTGAAAAAAAGAAATGCAAAAAGAGACAAGGAACATTTGTATTAGTAAAATCAAGAAAAACAATTATATTTACAGTCTTCCCTACTCCCTTTGCAATCAAGCATATCCTTAGATTACTTAAACAGTAAATGCTTTGTGTGTGCATTTATGTAATACATCTACAGTACTCTGCAATTAAAAAGTCAGACAATAAACTGTAAATAATTGAATGCATTTCATATTTATACAGATATATATGATCATTTATAGCTTCGAGAGTCTCAGTGTGAGCTCCCAGAAATGAAATTCAGACACAAATGTAGAAAAATGTGTATCTTTTCCTCCTGACTGCAGCATTAAAAATACAATTTTCTCATTGAGAATGGGCTATTTATAAACGGAGACAATTAAACAGCATTATTTCTTGTCTCATTTGGCAAAGTTTGGGAAGAATGACATTGACTCCTTTCTCTTGAAAGGTAGCTCAATTAGAATGCCATGGCTGTTCTTTGCAGCAGCAAAGTCCTTCCTTTAGTAATGAATAATGAGGGATGTCTTCCCGCTCCTAACGAAGGCAATGAGTCATTGTGAAGCCGACTGTTGTAACGAAATGTAAAGGGGGAAAAGGAAACCTTCTAGAAGACACTGATACCCATTACAGCAGTTATTTATTTATAAATTTTCAGAAGACAACCAAGAAGGTGCCACAATCAATTTTTATTACTTTATATTACTCTAAGTTAATTCTCATGGAAGACTTATTTTTGGAGGCTCCTACACACAGTGAATTGCAAATGTAAATGAGAAGTTAAAATTGCATCTGGACATGCATGTTGTATGGAATTGTGCTAAAAAAAGCACCTTAATTTTACAATTCCCTAACTTGACAGCATATGAAGGGGGAGTCCATCCCTCCCAGCTACTTTACAATCAGAGTCAGTGAAGCAGTAAGCTTCTTTAATGTAAAACTTCAATATTTACTTAGGAACTTGCTGATGAACATTTCTGATAAGCAATTAGTTTTCAATTTCCAGAAATATAAAAAAATGCTGAAGTTGACACATCTCTGTATTATCTCATGTTACAACCACAGATTCCTAATTTATGAACAAAATCCTTGTTTCACAAGCATGATGTAGAAATTAGAAGTACAACTATCAGAAGTCCTTGAAGCTGCAGGAAGAGTTCTATACATAAACTCTATTGCCTAGCTACCAGGAAATTATCTTACTGCCTGAGGCTGTGGTTCACCATTGCAGATACCAGTATAAAATTACACTTCCAAGACCTTAAACAATGTTCTGAGGGTGAATTGTAAATGAAATTCACATAACTTACATAAATTTACAGTTACCCACTGTACGTGGGCAAAGGACATTTGCACTCTCATGCAGTAAGCCAGAGCCAAGGTAAGAGCAGGGTCCACTGTGGCTTTTAATTCAGCTTGTAAAACTGCAGCCACAAAACCTCCATGTCCCAGCATGGATCTGGGGTACTGGATTTCTGCAAACACTGTCTGATCTCTAGTAGGTTTTCCACTGCTGTCCTTTGGACTGCTCTGTCCATGAAATTTAGCTGACAGTCCCAGGAGTGGCTTCACTCCCCCTTCCCCACCCCATCCTCCTTTGCACACACAGTGGGTCAGAAAAACAGTACTTAGGGCCCAAACTGCTGTTGTGTATGCTGTGAAAAACACAGCCTGGAACAAAATTGACCCACCAGAGCAGTCATGACTGCACTTTTTTAAGGGATAACTACATGGGAGAGCTGTTCCAAGCTCCTTCTCCTTAAGGGTCCTTCCAGGGTTGTTTAGTACCAACTGGCAAAACAGCTGCTGTCTGGGAGATCGGGACTATCTGGTGTATCTCCAGCCCAGACTTCCTGAGGGTGAAGCAGTTGGGTTGTGCAGGGGTCTCCCAGTGCAGAGCTGAGGGTGGTACTTTGGTAAAGCAAAGCGGTAGGCACAGAAGTAGAGGGAAGAGTGTCTGGCAAGAGCACTGGCTGATGGAAACTTGGCAGTGCACATATGTTTTGTAACAGACATCACATGTTGTAGTCCAGTTCTGCTGCACTGTAACTAGAGAGGTGTGTGTCTGGTGACTTGATGTGATACAACCTTGTCTCTGGCTTACAAGGAACAGCGTTAATTTTTACCAGATGAAGTTAGTTCTTTGTATTAAAGTTTATGAATCGAGCTGTGAAGGATTCAACCAACATCCACACAAGTGTCACGAAAAGAAGCAAGAAAAAGAAAAAAACAACCCGAGCCATACAGCTGGGATGTAAGGCGTCTATTGAAGAGCTACTTCACATACCGTTTCCACTAATAATCTCCAATGGCTTCAATGAAAGTTTGTCAAAGTAATGCAGATTTAGTACTGCCTGAAACTGTATCACGCTGAAGGACTTTTGAGTGTGAAATTCCTGAAAGCCAAACGTAAGTAGAACTCTCTTTTTTCCCTCTCCAGCTTACTTGTGCAATTGCACTTGTGCTTAGGGATTGCACCTCTAGCTCTTAATAAAGCCTGCCATTGTTTTTTTTGCTTTGTCTCTAGATAGCTGGAAACTAATATTCCAAACACAATAGAAGACCAAAAATGGATGGAATAAATGAGAGCCAGTGGCCTATTTTTGACCACTGCTATCCCCTTGACAGTAGCCTCTGCAGCAGGGCCTGCATGCTGCCCAGCATCTAATTATTTTTCAGTGACGTAAGAATTCGATAAATTATAGGATGTAGCTCCCCTCCCCCCATGTACTTTAATTTTATATCTACCAGTGTACAACTGTAATTATTTCTCTGAATAGGATCTTCATCTTTTTATTTTTTTATTTTAATAGTCACAATCTAAAGACAGATGCAACATCAATTAGCAATGACAGGAATTATTTCAGCAGACATTTGAATCCAACACAAACATTGTGCTCTCCTCCACCTGTCTTTCAACATGACAAGAAGTCATAATAATCTCTTATTTCTGGCATTTGAATAGCTTTGGAAAGAACTGCTTTTTATGCATAAATAGGCATTGGATTTATGCAGGCAATACAGTGGAAACCTGAAGTTTGGTGAGTCACGCTTGGCTTTGATCTGGAATGCCTGATGGCTTTTGTCTGGGGTACTAGTTATTCATAATGGTGGTTTGTCTACCTGTTGACACACAGTGTGCAGCGACAAAAACACAACAGTAGCAATACTGCTTCAAATAGCAGAAAATAGCCTGATGATTATAGCTGCAAGGCTATTTTAGATAAGTAATTGTGGAAAGTGGGCCAGCAAGCACTTGATTGTACTGAAAAGAGGTATGGGAATTTATCACTGAATGTGATCTCTAGAATGGTTGGCTCCTTTGCACGATACCATCCCTCTGGTCTCCATCACGCAGAACTATCCCACCTGCAGCAATCCCTTTGGCGGCTGTAGCACATCTCCCACCAAACTGTCAGCCCTGGAGGGGTTTCTAGGCATGTGGTTTTCACACCAGGGTCAGAGCCAGAGTCCACTGAGGTCATCTGGAAGCCTTGCCTTGGCCTCCTAACTCATACATTTATTTCCAATAAAGATTTCTGTAATCTCATGCTCACGTGTTTGGGTTTTTTTTAACTTTATTCTCTTCTCTTTCCCCAGTACTTGTATTGCTGTTACACTTCCATTTTCCCTATAAATCCTGTTCAAATCAGCTTTGTATTGAGATCAGATCACTGTGCTTTCCTAAGTAGTGAATATTTTGCTGCTTCAGTCCATAAAAGGTAAAACAAAATTCAATAAGAACATAAGAAAAAACTGTCCGATTAAGTCTGGATCAGCTGTTCAGCTGATGACAGCATATGAACAAGAGTTCATAAGGAATACTTGATGCTTTTCTATCACTTTTTGCATCTTCATATTTATTCCTACCTGAGGCAAACCCTGAAGTATTTGACTCAGATTCAGTAAGAAACACCACAGCACAATTCGTGACAGCTCAGCATTTAAGGATGCTGAAAAACAAGAAAATCTGCTTGGGGAGGGCAGCAGATAGAAGAAAACATAAAGGGATCTCTCATAAAATTAAATGGAAACATTAAGAATTGATAGCTGCTCATCCAGTCTGCAAATAAGCTATTTTTGTTTTTATATAGTGAAGCTATTCGGCAGAGATAACAGCAGCCACATTCACATTATCTATGAACTTTTGTGGTGTTCTCAAAATGCTTTTCTAACTGTGATTTTTTTTCAAATTGATGCAGCGGAGCCCTTTCTTACCTTGCTAAGCACTGTTCACCGGTGGGCTTCAGAGGGGTGAGTCCTGTGTGTAACGGCCCATCAGTCTAAATGAAAGTCCTATGATCTGGTCCTAAATAATGAAGAATAAGGCTTTCTCTGCAGCCAGTGAAAATTCTAAATTGTTTCTCCTCTCATCATTGCATGGCCGATTTATGCACCCATTAGTGTAAGTGTTTTTCTGAAAGTAATATACTTAGAGCCTAATGCACCTCTGTGGAGCACTAATCGTACCCCTATTTTTAATTATCTAGAGAAAACTCCAGATATGAATCATCCAACTCAGGGACTTTATGCAATAAAAGCTTTTGAGACAAGAGGCCTACCTCACAAGAAATTGAGTAAGTCAAAATGTTTGCTAAAACTAAGGATCATCTGATTCCCTTTGGTACAGGTTATTCTCCGGGGTGCACTACTGCTGGAAGAAACATCGCCACTAGCAGAAAGGGCAGACCTTGAAGAAAACAGTACTAAAAGGGGTCCAGTCCTATGCAGTCCTCCTTCACCTTTTGGGCGTTTCCTTCCTAGTATTTCTCAAACTCTGGATGTGGTTTCAAGACAGGAAGGAAGAGAAGCCTGAGAGATCCAAGCAGACCATCAGCAGCTAAGCGAGGAACTTGCAAGTGGGAAAAAAATGTACCGCTTTCCTGACTTAAATGTTCAAGCCCCCAAGCTAAGCCATGAGCTAAGAACGCAGCTTAGCAAGAGCTGTTGTACAACTGATTGTGTGCAAGCATTTCTGTTTAATAACATTGACTGTAATTCAGCCTTTTCTCCTTTGTGTAGAATGGGAAGGAAGATGTTTACATTTGTCACTGCAAACACTTTCACCAATAACATATATATACAACATTTTAGCTTGCTGGCTGTTTATTGAATGATCTTTCCTTTTTCTTCTTTCAGTACCAGCATGCCAGCATCCACTATTATTTAGTCTGCTGAAATGTTCACAAATAATTTTTCACCGCTTCTTGCCCACATTTATTTATAGGTGAATGTATTGTACACACAGCCAAGCTTATATATAGAATGCCTCCATATTAAAATGGAAAATGGTTGAATATCTCTAGCATCAAGTTCATTTTTTTAGAACCCATTAAATTAGCATAATCCAGGATGCCATCCAAGCTCTATCTTTTCACATAAATTTAAAGCTGTCCTTTAATAAGTGAAAATAAACCCCAAAATAAATACAAAGATAAATGAGCCCATATCTCTTCCGTGTTTATAAGACTAATACTGCAATCATTTGCACGCATGCTTAAGTTTAGCAGTAGGCTTGCTGCAGATTCTAATTATAGTCTAAGGGTCTGATCCAACTCCCACTGAATAAGTGGCAAAAATCCAATTGCTTTCAGGAAAGGTGAAATATATACTAAATCTGGTGCAGGACAAACACAACTAAACCTTACTTGGATGAGAATCTGGAGCCCCCTAGATATCTGTCGAGGAATGCACAGACATAATTAATGTCAGGACATCAATGGAGTATTTGATATAACTTCATAATTCATATTTTTGAAAATTAGCCCTATATCAGCAGGAACCATACTTAAAGGTTCCTGTCAAAGAGAGAATTTTTAAGCACAGCCTGACATTAAAATCTTATCAACTCACTTGAAATTAAGTCAATGAAAAATTAAAGCTAATTTCTAATAAGCTTATGTTACATTCATAGACTAAAGGGCACTTGTCGAATCCAGAGAGTAAGCGTATCTTTTCATATGGAAAAGATTTTCAGAACTGAAAGGCAGAGGCCAGAGGAAGAGACTAAAATGTACCATTTTAGACTGACTCTAAACATTTCTAGGTTTTCTGTCTCTTTAAAGCTAATGTAAGGATACAGAGTAATCACAGAAATAAATTATTAATTTAAAAATCTGGGATAAGACTGCCAAAAGTGATAAATTCAAAATATGGTTTCGATAATGGGATTAGACGTCTAGAAAATGCATGTTTAATAGGATCTTACTATTGCTCCATTCTGATATTATAGGCTTTGTACTACAAACCAAGAGAGTACGTAACAGTCTAATGTGAAAAAAAAAAAAAAAAAAAGCAAGCCAACCCACGACATTGTGAATTCAAAAATACTGTGGATCTCTTCAGCTAAAAACTTGTAGGTGCGTAAAATGAGTCCTAGATTTTTTCTGGTTTTAAAGATGCATGGAAAAGGCAACTACCAATTATATCAGTATGTTCTTGGAGTTGATCTGTTAATGACAATGTAATTATTTTGGCTACCCAGTACAGCTGAGGACAGGATCTGGCCCTAAGATTATAAACTGGAAATTGCTGCAATGGCAGAAAACTCATATTAATACAAACAAAATGCATTTTACGGAAAACAAGATGGAAAGGCAGTTTTTTTCTTCAAAGATCCACCGCTCTCTTGCAAAGAACTCAGAAAAACTGAAGTTAAAAATACCTTAGAGTTCACCGTCAAAGTGGTCACTGTTTCTTTAAAATTCAAAAAGGCTTCCCTTGAGTAACAGACTTATCAGTTTTACTGAATTAATGTGTCCACAGGAGGGAAGAAACATGTTTCTGTGTTTGAGTGACAGTGCAGATGTCACTCGCAGCCTGCAAATTCTCACAAACATGAAGTCTCATTCCTCAAAGCTCACCTTATCTGTGACCAGCTGACGTCTCCTGACCCCATTAACTCGCCTATACAGTCACACGTGGAAATCCCTACAACTCGAGACTACCACAACTACTGTACAATATTTCTGACATGATAAGAGACAATTAGGTTTATGTTGCTGGCAACGTATGAATGTTATTGAGGCTCTAAAGGACAGTGAAATATATATTTTGCTTTCCCGTATGTAATGGCAAAGAGGGAGGCTGCTCTTACAAGACATGAATGATGCCTGAAGGTGAAAGGTACCAATGCAGTACCAAGATGTTTCTTCCTTACCAGCATATATCATTTTCATACTTGTATTTGCCGTCCTGATTAATGAAGGAAAATCTGTGAGGAGTTCTTTTATAATTAACTATGGGATGCATACTTCTAAATTTTCCATCTTACAGTACCATCCTATTTTCCCCACACGTTTTGGGGATGTTAAAATCTACTGAATAAACTTCAGCTTTGGATATTCAGAAAAGCTAAAGTAAACTAGTTCAGTGGATAATTGAGATAGCATCACGACTGCAGCATTCTATAAAAACCAGAGCGTGATACAAAAAAAAAAAAAAAAAGACAGACAGAACCAAGATTCGGATAAGACAGCATTTCAGATTAAAGGAATTCAGATAAACAGGATTTTAACTGACCTTAACGTTTGCAGGAATGGAATATATCCCCCTGCAGATTGCTTCCTATTTAATCCCACTGTAATATCTGAAAGGTTAACAAAATACACACTGCCACAATTAACTTGAAGCACATTGACTCGTTACAGGGAGGAAATGAGCTTGCTGTGAATATCAGCCAGGCCTGTGGCTTTCCTTTCTGTAATCTGTTTGCGAGCGGGATGTCTGACTGTGAAAACGGACGGACTCAGGTCTTAGAGACAGGATGAGCAATGGCTGCATCTGCCTTCCCAGAGAGTCCTGCTAACCTGGCTCAGGTCAAGCACGAAGGGAGCACCTCCAGAAATTAGAGGACAGGCCAGCAGCTATGACCAATTTAATTACGGAGGGTTGTACTGAGTGAACCAGCTAAAGGCTGGTATCCGTGAGGAAGCCATTTCTGGTATGAAACTTGCTGCCAGCAGCCACCTTGAGGAGAGAGGACCAACGTGGTGGGGTTTGCAGTTCAGCTTGCAAAATCCATATGGCTTAGCTGGAGCTGTAATTTCCAGTCACACAGCATTACAGCTAACAGAGGGACACTGCCTCCCCATGTTCTCCCTAGATTCTAATCCATCCGACAAGTTTATCAGGGCAGCTGGTCCTTTTCTGTCCAGTTTCAGATTATTCATTAAGAAGCC
The DNA here is from genome assembly GCF_017639655.2 of Falco naumanni. Taxonomy (NCBI): domain Eukaryota; kingdom Metazoa; phylum Chordata; class Aves; order Falconiformes; family Falconidae; genus Falco; species Falco naumanni. The sequence continues at coordinate 5,886,833 of NC_054060.1, read as the reverse complement.
TAACTGATATTTATGCTCTTAGCACTGTCATGGAGCATCCAGGAAAGGAGGCTGCATCTAGGTGAGATGAGACTGATGCCTGCATCTGCGGGGCCTGTTTGCTTGCAAAGGACTTCCAGGAAATGCTCCACCACACACAGCTTTTCTGTACTTCCATTCTCTCTGTGGATTCAGTGTGTGCAAGATTCCTAATTAACCAAATTCAATTAGCACTGAAGGACTCATTTTTCAAGCATTTTCATTTTAACCTGAATGTACACAAAATAACACCTCTTCCACAAATAACTAGTATGTTGGGAGCTTTAAGGTATCTGTGTGCACACATATAGACAGGCATAGAGCTGCAAAGCACAGAAGCAATGTGTATCTAAAGTTCATTGCAGATCTGGAGTAAGAGAGACCCTATTAATCTTTAGAAGACAATCAGTCTAATCAGTCAAGACTTGATCCTGCTGGAGGCTATGCTTTTCCTTTTTAACCTAGCAATAGATATGAACATGTCTTCTTTTGATTTCAAGGGTACTATTTATATATATGAGGTTACGTATATGCAGTACTGGTGCGAGCTGGAGTAGTCCATCAGTGTGAGGCTGAGCCCTTAATGTTACTGAATCTGACATTTCCCTCATGTGGAAGAAAATTCAGCTCTGCATTGTGTCAGCAGGTCACAGATCCGATTTCAGCCCACATTTGAGCAAGTTTCACTTTGCTTGTATCCCATGAGATCCTTTTGCCAATGTGATTTTGTTCTTTCATGTACAAATGTTATGCTTGCCATGCGCTCTACAATGCCATTTGTGATACAATGAGCCTGTGTACCTGGTTAGGTAATTTTCAGCAATAACGACAGGGTGCAATCATCTTTAGATCTGATCTAACCTCAACCGTTGGCTGTAACACACATGCAATTCCCCACTGAACTTAATGGAAACGGTGTATGCATGTCTCTAAGCAGCTTGTTGCCAGTGTGCTTATTTATGCATACAGCTGGTTTGCACAGCTTTGTGATCTCCTGGTTGATATGTGGGAATCTCTTCATCATCTTCCCATCTGCCAGGTACACTCAGCTCCTGAAAATTACCTTCCCCCAGCTGGTACACTCAGAAAGGCATCGTCCTGAATAATAGTCTTGATGGGTGGCAGTCATAACATAATAAAGGGACGGTAGACTGCTATTAACTTACATTGTATGCTACTCTTTACATGCCTTTTTTTCTTCTTTTCCCAGTCTTCCTCCAAGCTCCTACCATCTATCAGTCTCTGAAGGTTTCTATCAGTAACATCTTGAAAACCACTTTAAAGAAAATGGGTTCAATCTTCCTCTTGATCTTTACATAAAACACTGACATCAAGAGGGAGTCCCACGTGTGGGATGAACATACAGAATATGCTGTTTCAGATGAAGTTTTGTGGCTATTAGGATCAGAAAGCCACGTGAATTCTCTGTCTGGCGTGAGTGGGCAGGAAAACCTTCAGATGTTTCGTGATCCTGAACTTTTCTGATCTTTTTGCAGGCCATGCCTAATTAGTACCAAATTCAGAAAGCAAAAATTTAAGCCTGAATTATTTATCACGTTGTATTTATAAAATGCACTGCAATACACGTCACAGCCCAGTTCACAACAGCTACAGATAAGATTAATCTTTCACTGATGCCATACTCCTTAATATGAAAATATAATTATCTAGCTGAAGAGTTTCTTAAATTACATACTTTCAAACTAGCACGAACAGAATTTATCCTTGTGTCTGATGCTAAGCCAAGTTGAAAAAACATTGGATGCAGAATTGACAAAACATGTGTTGGCTCTGCCTATAAACATTTCCAGTGCACACCTTACATGGCCCTGTCAACATCTCAGCTCCGACCTGGTCTCAAATACTAACATAGTATTTTCCTCCCTGAAATGTGGTCCTGAAGAAGGAAGTTCCAGAAATGCAGGGGCACACTTGAGTATAAAGTGGTTAGTTCGCAGTAAGTCCCCTGCAAGTTAATAGACATCTATCTTGCCCAATACGGAAATCAAAAAAAAGAAGGATGTCCCAGAAATTATTCTTATCTTTACTTGGAGTAATTTGTAACCCCATTTGAAGTACATTTACACATGTGCATGGGAGCAAGTATAAAGTATTTGTTGCAAATGCCGTTAAGAAAAAGCCACGCCTTTAGTCTGCATTGTCTGCAAAGTACATCTTCTGAAGTTCCCTCTGGAATGCTACATCCAGAAAGATGTGTAATAAACTTCTAGACTAAGAGTGTATAAATCTATCCCTTTAATTTACTGTACTTTTACAAACCATTTTCTCCCTTGAAGAAACTCACAATGACTACAGGAAAGCCTACTGTTTCTCTGATGATCATCAATAATGCACTGTAGAGTTTTAAAGCCTGATAGGTGTATATATTGATGGTAAAGAGGCTCGAAGAAAGACGAATGCAGTCCAGTGAGTGAAGAATGCAAGCTGGAGGGGGACACATTAGTGAGCTTATAAAATGGATTTTCCTGTGGAAAAATGCCCCTTTCAGGGATGCATGCCCAGTATCTTTGAAAAGTAGCCTTGTTATAAGCAGCATGTAGAACTTCCCATTTTTTAATTTTATTAAATTCTTAAGAGATTTTTTCCATTGTACATTCTAGGTATAATTTCACTGCTGCCTCATGATTCTGGAAACTGAGCTGCTGTGGTGACGTTCTCTCCATCAGAAATAGAAAGCATGCATTGGTTTAAGGCATAAATGAAGGTGTAGGTGACAGCAACTCAAATGTCGGCTGGTTGATCAGCCTGCCTTGCTCCATACATTCTTCCAACTTGTACTTGTTTGAAAAACAATTAAATTTTCCAAATGAATTGCTGTTAATATAAATGCATTTTAATTGTCTGTGCCACTGGTGGTTCTGCAGTTATGGGCAAGAATATAAGTTTATTTCCCTCCAGGGCCTCTACAATGAGCTCAGGAAGATTAACCAGTATTTTAGGCAGCAAAGTGTGAAATACTGGTTGGGTCAATAACTTGCTCCCCGCTGCTGTTATGTGAGCTGTCAAAAGCTGGCAAAGAGACGTATCAGTATGGAGTCGAGTGCAGGTCTGATTGTACTGGGATCTCCAGCTTGGACTCTGTGACTTCACTGAATATTCCTTCCTGCTTCTGTGTAATCACGAAAACTCTTTGTCAAGCCAGCATCAATCTGCTCTCCTTAACTACCCTTCTGTGTGGCAAGAAGCATGGCAAAATGGGAAAAGCATAAAGACAATGTTTTGTGACAAAACTGGATTTTGTACAATGGAGCAGCTGTAATGACTTTTAGCATTCAGAAAACATCTCTCCGCATCCCCAGGTGTGATGGTCCCAGGATTCACCGTACCACAACCGCACCCCTGTGGAAAGGGCTATTCAAGGAGAAAAACTCTGCAGGATTTCCAGATGATCTGCATCCCTCCTGTGGTTTCTTTTTACAGAAGGCTAACATCTGGCTCCAGATTTGGAGCCATCTTCAACTAATCTGAATACAAATTTAATGAATGCCAATTATTGTCACTATCGTGAGTGATTTAAATATGGGTAAGTTCAGCTGATCTTGTCCAAATCTATTATTTAAGTTTGCAGTCACAAGTCCAATGCTATCACTGATGCAACAGCAAAGCAGAACAACCCACCAAAAGTGCCCCAAAACCCCAAAAAACAAAATCCCCAAGGTTTACTAAAGTAATTGCTAATTTTACCTGTCCAGCCCGCAAGACAGCAGCAGTAACCGGTGACAGGATCACACCCATCTGCGTGGCTACAGTCACAACGTTCACTGCAATTAAGACCATATGTCCCATCCTTCCAAAAACATAAATAAAAAAGTCTCTCAGTAATCAGGTTTTTGTTCTAAAACGTGCAAAATCATCTATCATGTCCCTCTTAATGCTGAGTTGCATTTTTAAAATTAACATACAGAGACAACAAAAACAACTCAGTGCCTAACATTTCTATATAAAACCAAATGAGGAATCACTTTAAAAAATGATGTTCCAAGAAAATGCAGATAACACGGCAATAGCTCTGATAAAATACAATGCAAAGTATAATACATCTACTTGACTGCTAGAACCCCAATCTGTTATTTACACATGATTTCCTTCAGATATCCCTAGACATAATGAGATAGTGACCTACTGTACATTTAGAAGAGCTACATGGACTACGGTTTTAAAGGGGATACAAGACCATCCCAGCTGTACTTACAGGACAGGGCTGATCACAGTAGTCCCCTTGCCACCCAGGTGAGCAGAGACAAAAGCCGTCAGCTGGCCTGCAGGCTGCTCCGTTTGTGCAGTAACATGTCTGGTTACAGTTAAGACCCCAGCTTCCACTTGAACATGGAATAGAGCAATCCACTCCTTGCCACCCTAAAGAAACATACGAGAGAAACAGCATTTGGGATGTTTTCATGAAAAAAAAAAAGGTAAAGACAGTGAGAAAGGCAGCTTATAAACTGCAGCTCTTTGATTCTAGGACCGGTTTCCTGCTGATCTTGGTCTAAGTTAAGACTACCTTGGGGTCAAAGACTGACCCTTTAATTATGACCTCCCAATCTACTAACATCTATACATACAGAAGGGCAATGCAGGTATCACTGTGTCAGCTGTTTACCAGATTAAGATGTCTGATGCCCCTCTGGGAGCTGCTCAGGCAGCAGGAGGGTGCAGTACTGTCTGGCAGGCTGGAGGCCTGCTGATCAGCGAGGATGCGAGAAACTTGCCATTTGATGCTGCCTGTTTCTTACCTCATATTTTTGAGAATACCCTTTAATATAAAGAAGCTATTACACCTAAAAAAAAGACCAAGGCCATCATTTCTAACCATTAAGGCTCAAATCTTAACTACCAGCTGCACAATGGCTTTCATTACACTGCAGCTGTACGTAATGGAGTTGAGCAGTAACTCATGGTTTATACACCCTCATTAAATGGGGTTCTACAGTGATCCATTAATTCATGTTTGAAATGCCAGATTTTATCATTATTTGCCTCACTTCTGTTTTAGGGCTTATGTATGCCATACAGGCGTAGCTCATGTTGGTATTCTGAGGGAAGGCACCACTACACCGGGAACGTAAGAGACACTGGGCTATGGAACAGTACAAGATTTCTCAGGTGATTACTAGATACATAGGTTATGCTCACTACTGAGAACACAAGGCAATTGTGGACATATGTGTGGGAAGAAAAGATGTTAGTCCTGCAAAGAGACTCCCGAGCAGGCTAGACTTCTAATTTCCCCAGATAAAAGACCAGCACATCCTGCAACCCCATACCAGCTCAGGAGGCAGAGGATACCTGCACATGGCTGGGCTGTCACAGTGTCAGGGTACAGGGAGAAGGGGACCTGAGGATGGCAGCAAGGGCAGACAGCCAGGGCCTGCCCAACAGCAGGGTTGGCAGCTGGGATGGGTTAGGAGCCCCGGTCACCAGGAAAGCCTGTGGGAATGAGAGCATTCCGAGGTCGAGACAGGTGGCCAGACTGCATGTCAGGGTCAGGTCTGGCGAGGATAACCATGGCTGGGCACGGCCCAGCGCAGTGGGCTGAAGAAAAGACAGGCAGGAGGCTGCCTCAGCTCCCTTGCCCAGTTGTGCCACCCTGGGCATGGAGGGGAGAACAGGGCCTTCAGTCCCAGAGAAATGAGGCAGCAAAGTGATAGAGAAAAGACACCAACGGTCTGGGGATTGCTTTGTGTCCTGGTTTCAGCTGGGATGGACTTAATTGTCTTCTTAGGAGTTAGTACGGTGCTGTGTTTTAGCTTTGATGTGAGACTTCTTCAGTTCCTCAGGCCTCGTTAGTGAAAAGGCACAAAGAATTGTGAGGGGACACAGCCAGGCCAGCTGACCTGAACTAACCAAAGGGGTACTCCATACCACGGGATGTCACGCTCGGTATATATACCGGGGGGCCTGGCTGGGGCGGGCAGGTTGCTGCTCGGGGACTGGCTGGGCATCGGTCAGTGGGTGATGAGCAGTTGCATTGTGCACCACATGTTTCTTTCTTTCTTTCCCTCTGGATTTTATTCTTTCCCTTCCCCTTTTCATTATAGCTGTTATTGTCATCATTGTTATTATTGTTCTTTCATTTTTATTCTATTTCAATTATTAAATTGCTCTTACCTCAACCCTCGAGTTTTACATTCCTGTCCAACTCTCCTCCCCATCCCTCTAGGTGAGGCGGAGTGAGCAAGTGGCTGCGTGCTACTTAATTACCAGCCAGGGTTAACCCATGACACTTTGCCTTTCCTCTGGAGAGGAGCTGTGGCTCTGCCAGCACTCTTCGTTCTGTGACCTGTTCTTGCAGCAGAGCAGTTAAGTCTGGCCCCTGTTCAGGGCAGAGACAAAACATACAGTCAAGCCCCTGTTGAGTTTTGATACTTGGGCAGACTGTCGAATTACTGACAGGCACATGAAAATAGTGGAGTTACTGACTGCACAGCTGTGCCACTTTAAAAGGGGAGAAGCATCGATGCCAAATTGCAGACAATTGTTAAATCTGAATTTTGTTTACCTTCTTTGCAATAGCACAGACCATCCACAGGGGAACATGCACCATCATTTTTGCAATTACAAACTGATGAGCAATTGGTTCCGTAGGTTCCTGCCATGCAGGTAATGGTGCAGTCGTCTCCCTGCAAACCAAAAAAAAGTCAGTGTCAGCCAAAGAAATCTGAATTGCAGGAAATTCCCATCTCTGCACAGGGAGGCTTTCTCTTTCAAAACAGTGAACAGTGTTATGAGTTGATTGCTGAGTCTTCAGCACTTGAGCAGTCACTGCTGCTTCCCATGATTATGATGCAATTAGTGCTTTGATTGACTTGGAGGAAAGGGACAAGTTTCTGGCGTTCATTCAGCAGGAGGTGGGGAAGTTACAAAAACAAACCTCCTAGAACAGATGTTAGATCATTAAGCAAAACATCACTTACAAAACGCTAATCACAAAATATACAGTCTGCAACTGTGCAAAGATTGCTCTGCATTTCTGGAAAAATATATTCTAAGAATAGGGTTGTTAAAAAGCTAAAGGATCCCATACGTGCTCATCTTCCACAGACTGGCAAGGAGGAAAACTACACGGCAGGTGCATTAGACCTTTTTGAGGCATAGCTGGTACCTGCATTTGTTTTCAATTAATTTGCACGAGATTGTGACTCCAGGAAGAATGCTGAACAAGGAGTGATGCACATGTCAGAAAGGAGGGACACAGAGCAGAACACAGAAACAGACGGTCTCTGTCCTATTTCTGCTTTAGGTGTGGGGAAAGTAGGGGAAAGGAGAGTAAATGCAGAAATAGAGACCGTATCAACAGTAAGTGACGGTACGCTGTATGCACTGATTAGCTTGTGTGGCTGAAAGAGAGACATAGTTCTTACTAATATTGCTGATCTGATACAACAAGGGAATTAAAATGGGAGCACAGCTCCTTTAAACCTTCTTACCGAGTCCCGTAGTCAGGTCTACCTATGCTAGCATATACAAGGTATTCTTGCTCCTTTTTCTACTATGTGTAGTCCTGACTTTCATATCACAAATTAGCTCCTGAATTCACTTCTTCAGTGAGTCAAACTTTAATAATTTAGTTTTATGTCAGAGAAAGCTATTCTACTCCAGAGTTAAATAGTAACTACATTGAGCAGTGTGACCTATACCATAGCTCAGGGGAAAAGATACTGGTCAAAATGTATTTTTGCAGGTGAGAGGCTTCACTGTTTGATAGGAGCAGCCATTTTTCAGGAGATAAATGCACAAAATGTCAGCTTCCCTATGCCATGGCAAGTACCTCCAGGAGCTTGTATATCACAGCATCAGACACTGAGACAGTAAAAGGAAATATGAACAGATTTCTAAGCACCATAAACCCCCATATGCTTGCTGTAGCAGTTCTGCCTAGCACCAGTATGACTCATCCTATTTTATACTAAAAACTTTGTTTTCGGGGGAAGTAAAAGAAATGGTTAAAATACGTACCGCTCAGAAGTAAATCCTAGAAGTCTCTAATTTTTGAGTGAAAGCAGTGTTTGTAAAAGATGCTATCTTTGACCTTGGTGGAGTAAAACAAGTTCCCCTGAAAAGGCCCGGCAGTAAAAGGTGATGTCTTGACAGCCAGAAAATCCAGAGCATGCTGCCCCTCATTACCCTGCCAGCATGCCTGCAGAATGTGCTACAGGAACCCAGAGCCGAGCAGGATGGCAGAGGGGCATTCAGTCTCCACGCCTAATCAATCCTCTGCCTTTCTCCTGTGTGTGACAATTAGACAGCCAATTAGTGCTACTTAGAAAGCTGTATCTTGTGTGAATGAAACTCCCAACTCATTTAATGTACAACACAGAACTGCTGGTACTGCTAATAATTTCTGTGACAACTGACCTTATCTGGATCTGAACTAGTGATCTAGAAGTAAAAGAAAATTCCTCTGAAAAGGAAAGTAGAGCAGAGTGATGTGGAACTAAAATATCCCTTTGGGAACCAGATTAACTAAAACAGCATCTGGGCCATGGGTGGAAGCAGAAGGTGGATTTACAGTTCCTCAGCTGACGCTCTGTGATGGCAGATCAGCTTGTGTTATGCAGTAAGTTCTCCATGGCCATGTGCACAACAGGCTGGTGTGGATTCACTGGTTTTCTGTAGGCTTTGCATGGAGAGCAGTCAGACACAGGCACTTTGCGTATCCCAAAGAAAAGGTAGGGTATACAAGCTAAACATCAAGCTGTTTCGTTTTTATTCAACGTGTCTTTGAGTTTTGGCATTTACTTTAATGTACTGTACTTTATGGACTAACAGAGCTTGGTCATTCTGGCTGTCCACCTTATACGCACGTACTTTGCAAACACAGCTTAAGTGAAAAAATAACTGGCTTAATGAGATTTCTATCTCTGGGTTTGACAAGCGAGACCTTCAGAGCTGTCTGAGTGACAACTGCCAAATACACTTAACTTCTTAATTACATAAGAGGAAAATGCACTTGAACTATAGCACTGGCTCTAAGATTTTATTAATTATAAATGCACACCCCGTTATTAACATTTTGAACTTGATTTGGGAGGATGACCTATGAAATTAAATGCATTCAGGTACTGTTAAAGATATGTAAATTCCACCTCCCTCTCACCACCTGCCCAAGTGAATAATGCCGCAGTATGTGTCTATCCAGTTGTTAATGAGTTATATATTCTATTAAACAGATTTCAAATGTTGTGCATTGAATCTTCACTCTTGCAATATGGTACTTTATATTTCTATCCTATTTAGTAAAATTAATCAACAGCTGTGCTCCTTATGTTGATTATTCTTTTTTCTATTAAGATCGGGAGGTTAATGAGAGTAGTGGAATGCCTGGATGTGGTATACGTGATAGGAAGGAGTAGCTAATTCAATCAAACATATACCCCTGAAAATGTTACAGCTATATTAAGAAATCCAGCTATAAATAACTTGGTATTTTACATCTCTATTTTCCAAGTCAGAATGATCCATATGGACATCACAAACTTTCAAAAGTCCTTCATTTTCTTTATCATTTTCACTTAGAAGGCCCACTTCATCAAAATATACCCCTGAAATCTATCCAATGTATTATTTCCTAATTTCAGGGAATTTCAAATCTGACTCTAACATAGTCAATGGAGAAACTTTTCACGGCATGTGGGATCAGGGCCGGCTCCAGTAAATGTCCTGCTCCATGTGTGAAGCAGCATGTTCCATCCCTCTGCTTTGCATTACACCTTCCCACTCTCTGATCTGCGAGATGTCCCATCAGGGCAACCAAGGACAGGGTGTCCCACATCTCCATGCAGCTGCTCAGAAGCCAACACAAGTGAGATTTTTTTGTTTGAAATCGAAATCCAATGAGAGTATCCCAACACAGCAAAGATACAGGTGGGGGATCTGTGACCCCTGGGACCCTAAAAGATGACCTTTAAATGAAAATGAACAGTGGCAGCAATGTGACTAACATCACCTATATGACCCTCCATACCTTTAAGTACTTCAGAAATACTAATAGTTGCTGAAACCAAACGACGGACCTTTCTAGCACCATGAGAGGTTTGGGCACACAGTTCTTGTTATTGTTAATTCTCCCCTATGTATTGAGGGTTAGGTCCAAGGAACCAAACTCCATTAATAACTCAGGCTGCCAGCTCACATCCATCAGCATCAAATATTAATAGACTCAGAGGGCCAGAGCATACATCTTTCCGGATGGCAGTCAATAATATGTCTTGTTTCTGTTCAGGGAGAGGGGAAGATTTTCTTCCACAAAAATTATTATTGTACAATATTAGTAGAGCTTAAAGACACACTGCTGCCTTAGGTGTTAGCTGTGTTAACAAGCTCTGGACACTTCAGAAAGGATTTTCCCCAGATTAATGTTGCCCTAACAGATTGGATTTCTTGTTTCTGGTAAAAATACATTCCTGCTGTAAACAATGACCAACTCCCCTTAAAATCCTTTTCCAGTGTTCAATACAGAGTTTTGTATTTATTCCTGTACATTTTGGATCAGGCCTTTAAATCCATGAAATGCATTTTCAAAGGAACGGAAAGGGTATCCCAGACCATAAGGGAAGTTAATAACCCAGCAATGGTGAGCAACACCCGGCAAAGTCTGCACCCATAGCTGGTCTGTCTCAAAACTGACTATTTAAGGATGTGAAATTAAGAATTTCAGAAGAGGCTACAATCTACAGGAATAAATTTGCCTCGGAGGGCTAAAGCCTGGTTCCACTGAAGTCAGTGGCAAAACAGAAAATCAATTTTTCATGGCAACTGCAATGCAGAAAACTAACAGGGCTGTTATTGAACTTGGCCTCAAGTTTGCATGATAAAGACCTATGTGACAGGTTTGTTTGAGTGTTCTTAAGGTTTAATCTGTCAAGGTGCTGAAAATCCTCAACTCCTGTGCAGATTATTAGGTAGGACTGACAACACTGAAAGGCAACGTATTTGAACCTTGGTAATCCGTAATGTGACTCCAACTAATCTGAGATTTTTAATATGGTATCTGATTTCCTTCCTCTCCCCTCCTCACTGTTTTTGTGCCAGATGAATTAGAGGTGCAACACCTGTCACGAGCACCAGGGAAACTCAATGCTCAGTACTCAGAGCTCACAGTGCAGGCATTAAAGAGAAGGAAGGGCATGGTGCAGTGCCATATGTATGTAATGATAAACAGATCAGAAAGACAAAATGCTGGTGCTGTTTGTACCTGATGTCTGTGTGTCCAGATAAGCTGATTGGTATGGATATAGTACATAAAAGTATATATTTATATGTGCACACATTACATGGCACACCAGTGGTACAGAGTGCCTGTGCACTGATGCAAATCACAGATACAGTTCTGTATATTTACTTATTTAATTGTGACATTTACAATTAACCCAAAGTGGTTCTCCACAAACATTCCCTCAAGGTAAACATATGGTATCCAGCAACACAAACTGTCAGAACAAACTAATTTCCTTAATGGTGTTCCAGTGGAAATTAATGTGCTTTTCATAAGCATATTAGCAGCAGTAGGAAACTTTGTACTTTTACCGGTCTTCTCCTCCACCCTAGACTCAAACAATTTATTCATGACCTTACTACACAGCATCTTTAGTTTTCCAGACATAATGATGTCCTCTGGCAGAATTCCTTTCCCCTCTGGATGTCTCTAATTACTCCCTGCAGATGCTATTATTGGTGCTAATGATAAAATGCAGAAAAAAAGGTTGGGGAAAGATCTTATGCCCTGCACAAGCCAAGTGTTCAGTTTGCAGGTAATCACTGTTACTAAGATCTGACAAATGTTCCTTTACCCACTTTGTAATATTATACGACATAGTTGTGCTAGAGTTTGATATACATCTAACACCGCTGATGACCTTATTCAGCCTCCTTTTCCCTTTGCCCTTTTCATGGAAGAAGATGGGGTAAGGTGGAAAGGATGGGAAAGGGCTTTCTTATATTTTAAAAGCGACTTTACAGTTCGTGACTCATCCAGAGACACATCCATTGGCAGTCCCGAATGCTGAAGTCTTTCATTAAATCATGAAGCACTTCCAACAGCCATCTGCAAAGCTTTCCTCAATCTGCACCTCAGTGGCGGCACAGTCCTCCGAGTGTACTGTAAAACCTGGACATGCCTGAGGACCAAGCACAGCTACCTTTGGGAGTGGGAAGAACTTGACGGCTTTGCTTTCTATAATCTTACAAGGATTTACAAACATTTACAAATGGATGTCAGCATCTTATTTCACCTCTGAATTTGTGCTAATATGCTAATTCATACTGTAAATTTCACAGTAAATGCCAAGTTCAAAACCTGTCAGCCTGATACTAATTCTTAAATTTTGTGTTTGATCAAAAGTATTCAGCAAAACATGCACAGAAACAAAATGGAAACTTGTTATAAAGAGAGTAGTAAGCAAAATTATCATAATGTCAATTTTAGTACATACAGTACTTGATTAAAAACAGTTTAATTTCATTTTAGCAGTCATAGCTGTAGCCTTTATTGTGCAAAAGCAAAGCTGGGAGCGCTGACTGTGAGGGCAGCAGAAGTAACCCAAAGTAACTGCGGTTCATGTACAAATTATTCTCCAGGTGGCCAAGTGCTAATCAGAGGCTTTCCTCAGCTGTGGCCAAAGGCTTCACAAGGTGCCTGGTCAATGTGATGGGGAAGGTCCCTTCTGGGAAGATGGATAGATAATTGTTGCTCTGACACCCATACAGCCCTGGGACCACAGGCTGACCGCTCCTTTTTTTGAAATAAAAATAACCCAAATATACTGTTAACGTACCTTGGATTAATTGTGCAGCTGTGCAATGGGAAACAGAAAAACCCAGATGGGGGACTGAGAGGCTCTAGGGGCACAGCAGGCCAGAAACAAGAATCTGGCCAGGTTCTGCTGTGGCCTTACTGATGGAGTGACATGGGCTACGACAGACCAGATCAGAGAACCTGTGCAGCCTTTCAGTCTGGACACCATGTAAGTGTGTGCAGAGCTGGAATTAACTGCACAGAGCTCATGGTTTCCAGCACAGTAAATCCCAGCTGTGAGAGATGCAAGGATCTGTGCATCTAAGGAGTCAGGCAGTGCGTATTGGCTCAGGGTCCTTTCAAACTGGGAATTCAGGACACTGTCCCACTAACTCATGGGAAGGCAGTAACGGAGGCGAGCTGTGCTGAAGCTGGGTGCCCTCATCCCAGGCGCAGAGAGGGTTTTACCATGTGCATGCACCACATGATCTGTGTACAGTAAACCCACACAGGCAAAATAATAGACACTGTGTGTGCAAGACAGTTCTCATCTTTTGAAGCAGGGGGTGAGCAGAATCTCAGCACTCTCCTGTCCTCCAGCAGCTTGCTTCCAACGTGCTTCATACATCCAAAAGGAACAATGCTCTGGCACAATAAAACTGACGATGAGGTGGAGCAGTATTCTGCCAGAATAAAGGCAGCAAATTCTAGCTTTGTGAGGTCTTTTTTCCTCCATGAAATCAAGTGAAAACAAATAAAACTTTCATTTAAAAAATTGGATTTTGCATACGAAAACTAAGTAAACCTGAGTTGGATTTCTGTCACTGAGTACTCTAATCCCCCTCATCGTCAGGGAATATTTTTCTAGTTTGCACCAAAAATATGCCCAATACCAGTCAGTTATCTGCAAATGAAAACCCTATTCCTACTGTTCAAGTCACCTAAATATGGGCATTAAAAAAAGACAGAGAATTCAATAAAAAGAGCAGGCAAGAGATAGCACCCTCCCCCCACCTGCTTCCTGTAAATCAGTGTAGCACTTTTGCTGGCATAAAAAAAGAAAAAAAAAAAAAAGAGACTAACTTTACAACGCTTGAATATCTGCCTGGTTTAGTATTTAGGCCTTAACTGCAGAGCACTTTAGTGTCAGCGAGGCAATGAATACAGCATCATATAATTAAATGTATTCACAAGGAAAGTAGTGTGGAGAGTAAAAAAGATGATCATCAACCTCTGAACAAGATTTTTTTATACAGTCAGCACATTTCACCTAATAAAATATCACAAAACACATTTATCCAGGAGGGACCTCTCCGAAAATAGGAGACTGGATTTAGACTGGGTAAAACAACTCCTACATCTGGGTAAAACAACTCCTACATCATTTCCTCGGGACATTTCCTCTGGTGAGACGGCGCATCATACCTGAGAGGACAGCCTCCCACAGGCAACCGGTAATGGAGTACAAGCAACAGAGCCACGTACAGTTCAAAAAACCTGATGGAGGTCAGTGTTCAGCTAAATCATCTAGGTGTGCAGAGCTTGGCCAGCCCCAGCAGTGGGCTACATGCGGGCAAGACACAAAACCAAACTCCTAATTCTGTTCACAGTGGAGGTGGGGAGATTTTTTATGGAGCAGATATTTCAGATGGAAATGAAAACAGCTATCATACATGGGTTTAGATTTAGGTAACAGGGAGATACATTATCAAGGCAGGTCAATCATGCCTATATCAGGAGCATTACCAAAATACATTAAGCGGCCAGCTGGATAACCAAGTCCTCTGTTTAGTTAAAGCAATATAAATCTGGAACAGGGCCACCTCAGATTTATTCAGGTGAGGCAGGGAGCAAACTCGGAATATTTTAAACTTAACTCTGGGGAAGCTATAAAGAGTCAAACATCTGTGGACCTCATTGCTGTTCCTATAATCAACTTTCATCAGCTGCTATTCTAAAATGCTCCAAAGAACACAGCCATATCACAATTAAATGTCCCAAAAGGTAAAATGGTCCACATATAATGTGCACAATTTCAAGTAAGTGGAAAGTATTTACATGCCTGAGAAGTATATACTTGGTACATGTGCTCCTCATGATCTACTCAATAATCTACTTGTGTCCAAACTGTGGGACAGAAGCTAGCTAAGTATGTCAAAATACTAAATCGCAGTCCTTGGATACTAGTGGTAAAGACAAATTATAAAAAAAGCTGTTTTCTTCTGCTTTTTAAAATGGAGGCATCTGAACTGGAGTTATCACTGTGGTAAAGGAAAGATTTTAACACCGTGTGCAGTTCCATCGTTTTCTTTCCCAGATCTGGGCAGAATAGATCAGTGGCTAACAGAAGCCTAAGACACTTAGAAATACAGATAAGGATTTCAGTGCAGTGCAGTGTATTTCAGAGTGAGAATTAAAAGCTGGCTATGACAAACCTGCATCAGGAGTATCTTTCTCTGGAAACAGAGATGGTTTCTGCTCTGTCCACATAGCCTGAGTGGCACAGTCCAAGATCTACCTTGTAGGACAATTGTTGCCTCCTGACTTTCTTGCAATAATAAATTTGGGCTCTGGCTGACAAATCTGAACAGTTCTGCAAAAAGCACCTTAGAAAAAACAGGAAAGTATCATTTATACTTTCAGCCTCTATGATGTCCTCTGGCGAGAAGATCCACAGTTTAATTATAAATACAAAGGAGAAAAATTATCTTTATTTGTTTGCTTCAAATCCACTGCCTGATTTTTAATTGGGAAACTTCTTATGCTCTGATAAATAGCAAACATGCATTCTGCCTTCCCCTTCCCCCATGGTGTAAGAGACTTCTCACATATCTACCCTTGGTGACCCCTTTTCTAAGCAAAATCATCCCACTCTCTTATTCTCATTTTATGGGAGCCATTTCACAATTTAATTACGCATTCTGTGAAAAGCACTATCTTTGTCTTTAAACCTGCTGTGCAATCATTTAATTGGTTGCCCCTTGTTCCTGTGTTATTAGAAATAGTAAATAACCATTCCTTGTTCATGTTCTATGCACCATCCACAGTTTCATAGATCACTATCGTACCCCTCCTCAGCCATCTGTTTTCTGAGCTGAGTTCTACCTTATCTAGTCATTCTTTGTATAGAAACTATTCCATAGAAAAGATGATCTTTGTCACCATTCACTACTTCCATTATATCCTTTGTAAGCAGGAATCAGCCAAACTGTATGCAGTAATTTGAGATTTAGATATATTATGGATTTACACAATACCACAAAAATGGTTTTTCCATCCTGTTTTGTTCTCCTCCTGATCATTCTAACTATTCTATCTGGCGCTCTGGATTTGTTTGTTTTTTGACTAGTGCCGAGCACTCATTTGAGTTTTTCAGAAAGCTTCCCCCTGTGATTGCCTGATCTCTTTCTCTGAATGGTAGGAATTAAATTACAACTCACCTTTTGTGTATTTACTTAACATTGTTTTCCCGTCGTCTATTAGTCTGCATTTTTGAACACTGAATTTCAACCTACCCAGTCATTCAGTAACATGAAGCCTCTCCTCAAATTTGCTACCATCTTTATATTTGACAAGCCTAATAGTTTTGCATTATCTGCAAACATTCTTTTAGAATTCTTCTACAGCTGTACTACACAGTTAAGGATAATGTCCAAGCACAGTCTCAAGTCTAAACCTTCCTACCATGCACACTGCATTCACCAGGGTGGTCACTAGCCAAGTCCTGCATCTTTCTGTAGTGGAAGTTGCAACAAGTTCAGTACATCAGTGCGTGCCTAAACTCTTGTTCGCAGAGACAGGATGGACGGAGTCCAGGAGGAGTTAAGTGTGTTGTACACAGCTGGTATCCTCAGCTGATCTCTTACTAAGAGCACTGCAGCCACAGAAGCCGCAATGTGGATGGGAAATATGCACATACGGGCATACAGGGCTGATAACGCTAACGCCTGCAGCTGACCTTGGTTCTAAGCTGCATGACCCACCCACATGTAAAAGATCAAAGCAAAAAAAGAAAGCATCTAAAAAAGAAAAGATACGTCAACTTTAAGCTAATGGGGTTTGCAACGTAACTTCTGAAAAGCTGGTAAATAACCCAGCAATCAGACACAGGCAGATACACAGACATCCCCTTCAAACTTTCACAGATATTCCTAAATCCAAAACCCTTCAGCAAGAGTTCAAGATCTGGCAAAATTTCAGTTGGTTTTTGGCATAAGAAAACACAACCATGATTTTCCATTTATATGTGTCTGTTTGCAAAGAATAAAGTATTTTCCTTTGACAGTACAGTTAGATAGACAGAAAATAAAATTAAAAACTAACCTTAGTAACTTAAATCCTATATTTAGGTGGTTTTAATGGAGTCAGTTTGCAATCTGAACTACCAGGAGAGTCAGCTACCAACACTTTTATCCATAGATCCACAGATAGTATAGTTAAAGATATATTTATACACACACGCATTTAGAAGCTTAATA
The DNA here is from genome assembly GCF_017639655.2 of Falco naumanni. Taxonomy (NCBI): domain Eukaryota; kingdom Metazoa; phylum Chordata; class Aves; order Falconiformes; family Falconidae; genus Falco; species Falco naumanni. Next base: position 5,869,583 of record NC_054060.1, on the reverse strand, counting down.
GATGAAAAGAGACATTGCTATTGGCAAGCAGTTTTTTCCTCTGCAAAATTCAGATCAAACAACTCAGTCTGAACAGAATATTGAGCTCCACTGATTCTGGATGAGGCTACAGGAACAGAAATGCAATTTGACATAACCACATTGCCAATTAAGGAAAAAATACAGGAAATATGTCAACTAGCAACAAAGGCAGAGGCATTCAGGCTTTCTATATGAAGTTGGTTCCTTTGGACCCACTTACGAAAACTTTGGAGTTATTCAGGTAAATAAAACTGCAGCAGAGCCCAGAAGTAAAAGTAAATATAAGAAGAAAGAGGAGGAGACCTGGGACTTACTAACAGTTCTTACCGAATTATAGACACTGTGTGTGACTGAGTAAGTTCTCATTAGTAGAGGCAGTCACTGAGACAAACTCCACTCATATATCTGGGACAATCCTACCAAAGCCAGCGGTTGTGTTCAGGTAAACTTGGGCTGACAAAGTAGAATTTGAGCTGTCACAGACAATTTCTGCAGCTTGCACATTGATAAAAGAGTGAGCAAACAAAATGAAATAGCAGCAGTTCATAAAAGGGTCTGAAAAATTCCATTGAATCCAAAGAAAGGGATGCAGTTTCCACAACTGAGGGAGACCCACTGTGTCTTGCACATCCAGTGACCTTGTTAAATGCTCTGGCACAATAGTTCACTTGCTCAAAAGCATATAACAAATGCCCTGAAGTGAGAGAAGACCTTCATTATGGCTCATGCAGCCAGGTGCTGACATGAACACTGTTAGGGTTTAGAAAAACACAGGCTCCTAAACGCTGTGGCTGCTGGTGCTCCAGTAGAAATGTCTAATTGGTCAATAGGAGCTCTGGGGGGAGAACACCAACAAGCCTAATAGGCAGCAAGCACTTGGTTCATTGATACAAAAATCAATAGGGGAGCAGCTTAGTCTGAAAGCCTGGGAATACACAGGTGGCCTCCCCGTAATGATCTTCCCCGTTGGGATCTGAGTGTAGGATATCTTCTGCTGTAATAGAGCAGAGCCAGAAGAATCCATTTGTGCGTTGTTATTGAAATACTGGTTTTAGCCTGCATCCAGTTTCTTTGCATTGAGGTGATGTTCATTGTTTCCTAGTCTACATGCAGCAGGGCCACCTCACAAGTGGATTGACTTTTCAGAAAGGCACCTGTTATTTAAGAAAGATGCAGTACAATCTGGGTGGCTTGCAATGCTTATGAAGGGTGCTGTTCCAAAAGCTCGGAGCACCTGTGCTGTTTGTCCCAGAAAAAAGTTCTACAGGGACTTTGAAATGGATCACACAGCCACGCTGCCAAGCTTGACCTGAAGCAATGGCTTGTGAAGGTAAAATGGTAAAATGGCTCAGTCTGCCAGGAAATTTGCCAGTCACTGCTGATAGAAACGGGGTCTGCGATGTACATACTGATCCACAGGGAGCTGGACTGGGACCAAAGTCATTTCATGCAGGCCGCTGCACAGCCAAGAGAAGATAATTTGCAGTCTGCACTGACCTGGCCTGGATCAGACCTAGTAGCCTTGGGATGCAAAACTTTATAGTCTGTTGTTAGTCTCAATGGCCTACAAAAACCTAAAAGAACAGCCATTTTATGCACATAAATATGTACTTTTGTATGCATGGAGAAAGTGGGTAAGAAAATTCAGGCGTCATCAGTGAAAAGGGGTATCAAGATGCCATTCAGAGGTATTTTTCTTCTGGTTTATGAATATGCAAAAATCCTGATAGCTACAAATGATCCATATATGAGGAATGTACTAAAATATGGGGAATGAGATGCTTTGATTTATGTTAATAAACTCAGACCTTCCAACACACAGCTCAGTTGACAGAAAAACTTCTGTACAACTAGAAAGTGAGAGTGCTTTCATTTCAAGAACAATTTTCCAGCTCATTCTTAATTAGGCTGTATGGAACAGAGTGTTTTTTGTTGCCTGCTTGAGATCTGCTTCTTGTTCTACACTCATTTGTGAAGTAATTTGTAAGCTTAAAAAAAAAAAAATTCAGATGAGTTTTCAGACTTTGCGCCATCTGGAAGACACCAAGAACATGCAAGTCTGACGAACAGTGCATTCCTCAGAGACCAGAACCAGGAAAGGGGGAGCTAGGATGCAGCCATAGTTAGTATAGAGGACCTGATTGTCTAGCATTTTCATCTTTATCCACTTTTCAAGCACCATGTGAATATAATTTTTAACTTTTCCCATCATGGTTCCCCAGGGCACAGTTACATCTTCCATTTTTTTAAAAGTTATTTTAGTTGAATTTCCTATATCCCTGTCTTTCACTTTACCCCCAGACCTCAAACTCACATCGATATGTGTTATCAAAGAGGCTTCATTTCCTTCTTGCTGACTTTGACAAAACGAACTTCTCAAAACTGTTCAGAACACTTTGAAACTGCCAGGTCTTTTTGCTCTTTCTTCGGCTGCATCCCACTACTCTTTTTGTATCCAGGCAGGGACTTTCCCTTTTGTGGTGCTTCTTGCATCAGCGGTGGCAGTCCACCCGGGTTGGGTTTGCCTTTCCGTTGTCTATGTCTCTCTACTTTAAGGGCAGCTGAGGAATTACTCATGGCTACAGAAGGATATTCCCAAACATCTTAAAATGAAGTAAATGAAGAACTTCTGAATAATTGAGGGGAAACAAAGGAAAGAAAAAAAAAAAAAAAAAAAAAAAAAGGAAAGAGTTCAAAGACTGGGAGCATGGGAAACGATTTCTTCCATGTTGTGACTTCATATTCAGTCTTTGTTCAGGCAAAATCCTTTCCTTTTTAGGGAATGTGATGCATGGTACTTTTAACCTGGTTATGTGGGGGGTGGGGGGGGATTATGTGAATTTGAGCTCTATGAGCTCATCTGAGTGTCCTTTGCTAGCTAAAGTGTCATAGAACTTTAACAGAGACAGTGTTACTGCAGTGGGGTAGAAAAGGCCAGGGCAGTAAGGATAGAAATATGTGGAAAACAAGGCTCTTTAAACTCCGCTACTTGTAGGAATACTTGTTTTACTTTTATTATTAATCAAAAATTCACTCACTGCCAGCTATAGCCTGCGCTCAAACCCACCTGCACAGTACAGACACCTTTTTGTGTACCCATGGTCACCACTGCTAGCCATTCACAACCGTTTTGAGACATTGGATTATGAATACAAATAGAAAACCAGTGAGAAGAAAATGCATCTTCCTCGTGCATCTATGTAATTCATGAAATGAGACTGGGCAAACTATTTCTGTTGCCTGTAATACTCCCGTTAATTGGACAACTGCTGTGCCAGAAAACCTTCTTCCCAACTACAGCAAGTAAAATTTATACTGGTGGCTGGTAACAAGAACATCTTGATAAAATGTTTGAATTTATTTTATACCTATAAATGAAAAGAGCTCTTAACAAAGGGGGGTAACTGATATGCTCGGTAAATCAAGGATAAAAGGACACAGGTTCTATTGAAGAATTTTTCCCCTCGTCTTTTCTTTTTAAACCTTTTGATGAGGTGCCCTGTTGCTCTGAGAGCAGCTTCCACTGAAGTACTTTTGGAATCATCTCAAAGAGAAACAGAACATTTAAATGAGTTAAAGCCCCCAAAACACATCCATTAGCTCCAACCTTGGGTTCATTTTTTGTATTAAGAATTTTGTAAAATTTATAAAATAATTTTACTACTGAACCAGGGGCTTATAAGACAAGTCTCATTCATTTTTTCCTGCTTCCTTCTGAAGCGGTAAAGGTTGATACATTTAGAATAAAGATGAAAGCAAATATGTAGAAGAGAGGGAATATTCTGATAAGTTTGTATTTATCAACCTTGAGTGTTTAGAAAACACCTACAAGCAATGATTCTCGAAGTTCTTCCACACCTACCTGGGATTTTGATCCTTCAGGGAAAATTCAATTGAAGATAAGATAAGGTGCTCCATTCTGTTTATTTATTTTTTTTTTTTGCTTTTATACAACAGAGAGAATTTTAAAGGTGTAGGACAGGAGAGCAGGCTTCAATTTTTTTTTAATATAGAGGGAAAAATTATTTTTTCTCTGCTGTATATCTTCTTCAGGGAGCAAGAGATATATTGTATGTGCCAGAAGGAAGCCAGTCATGGCTGGAATACTCAACAGGCTGGACCTGTAAAGTCCTTATGACCTCTATAGGTAACACAAAATTATGGTCCTCCTCATTTCTATAGAATGGTAAATTGGGTCATTTTACTCTCTGGGTAGGCATGGGGCAGAAAAAAACTGGCCTGAGACTGTGTGTGGGTGTTTGTACTGACTGAGAGACTATCTGTTACAAAGTTTGCTATAATTTGCTATGCATTTCAACCGATTTATAGCACTATGATATACATTTATTTGTCCTAAGTGCTCAAACTATTGCCTGTTGTGTGTTACAGGGACTGATTTTTACCCCGATGTGCAGGCAGGTTGTAAACTTTTACTCCAATGTAAACCTTAGAAGCAATTTGTACTCCTGTGGTAGAGAAAACATTATGTTGAGAAACTCTGTCATGCTAGACAAAATCATGGATTTATAGCCCCAGATTAAGCCTGTGTTTCAGTCCTTAAGAGCACAGATTCCCACTGAGATGAGCCAGAGATCTATATACATAAGCACTTATATAAGGATATATTTGCAAGGCATTATTTTATTGTTTTTAAAATCCAATGTTGACATCAACAGAAGATGCAAATGGCTAGAGATGCACAGCGCCGGGATATATCTTGGAAAGTCTTAGGGAAGCCAAATGACGTTCCAAAAGCTGAAAAATCTCCTAGTAAGAGGTCATCACTGCTATAGTTTCCACACTTTCCTGTACTGTGATTGGCTTGTATGGGATCTACCAATATAGTCAAGGAATAGAAAAATGTCAAAATGGATTCTTTCATTTTGGTGATGAAGTGCTAGCTTTGCTTGCCAGCATGCAGGGTTCAATAAAAGCAGACAGGTCTTCAAAAAATTGCAGCATAAATAGATGAACTCTTTAAAGTAATATAAGTACTGTCATCTAGATGTGAAATATAGACCTAAGTGCTCGCCGAAGTAAAAGCTGACCGCACATTCCATAGATAAGTGTTAAAGTTTTCTCAGAGTGTCTTGGGCTGAGAAATGTTTTAACTACATATCTCCATGCCACAATAGACAGAATGAAAGCATTTGAAGTTAAATCTATTTTTCAAAGGAAGAAAACAAAGCATCCATAAAGAAACAAAGACATGTAACAGGATGAGGTCTCTAGATAGCTACTGTTTTCAGGAAAGTTGCAATTAGCTGTGCAATGGAGAAGGTGAACTTATTTGTATTTCAATAGCATTTATAATGATTTCGGTAGCTAGAACGCTGATAGGTACATGCAGGGGGTTGGATTTAAGGTTTCCTTGTGAGACAGAAGGTCAGGATTCCTGTGGTCTCCTGTCATATTTAATTCATATCCTCTGGCCTTCTTCACCACATTTATTGAATTACGGGAATAAAATTCAATGAACCAAAAACAAAAGAAGAGAGGACAGGGCAAATCCTGATTTCTTTTACATCCCTACTGCACAACTGACTTCAGTGGGCTTATAAGAGATCATCTTAAAGCAGAATTTGGAAGGAGGGGGAGGTACAAGTTAGTATAACCCCTCTCACCATCCCCGCAATTGTATCCCGGTAATTTCTTGCAAGGAGTGACTATTTGCATGCGGGAATAAGGATCCAATGTCTACCAGTCAAGAATCTCCATATATGCTTGTTAATCTTTGTGTACTCCCTGTGTGTGTTTATCAGATTCCTTCTTGCCACCAATGAGATGGCAGTAGAATGGCTTTTCAAAACCATTCTTCAGAAAAGCATCACTGGCAGGCAATTCATCACTTCAGTACTAAGAGACAATCCTCAAATACATTAAAAGTACCCATTTCAGGGAAGTGCCCTATTGGCATGCTTATAACGATGATTCCCTGCAATCATATTAGTTAAACTGATACAACCTTTATCCTCCCTTCACAAGCGAGACGCAATAACACAGGGTTTCCAACAGGCCTGCAGTGTGGACTTGACTGCTGGAGCATATGGGGAATAGCTCTAGACATGCTCTGTGATTTTGGGGAAGAAGATTTTGTTGTGCCTCCCCTCCACTCCTGTTATCCTATTTTTATTGTCTTGGATGCTGCCTCCAAGAACTCAGCTGGTTTGGGTATAATTGTGTGTCACTCAGCTTTCTCTTCAGTCAAATCTCACATAGTGTGTGCACTGTGGTTTAGACACCCGTACAGTTACAACAGTGCAATCCCCTGATGTGAGCACAGTCATATCAGAACCTCACACCGAAATAACCTGTACCGGTACACCCAGTAACAACTTTGCAACAGTGTAATTTAGTTTTACAGCTAGGTATGTGCAAATGTGGTTGTTGAGTCTGACCAAAAATATTAGTCGAGAAAAAGGAGGCATAAAATGTTTTAAAATTCTGTCCAAAACTGCAAACTCACCAATATTTAGCTTTTGCATTTGAATTTTTGGAAATGTCACAGCTAATAAATAATGTATTATTTTCTGAGCTAAAATGTACATTTTTATTTTAAAACTTGAATCTGCTTAACTTCCAAAAATTAAGTGCTCTGCTCGTGTACTTGTCAACCTATGGAATGCTTGCTTTTCCACTTAATACGTTTAATAAAGGTGACCAGATGCTTTGTGTTTTTAATGGCTTGTTCTGCATCCCAACAAAATGTCCCTGTTTTGGCTCCGATTGCAGATGATTCATTCTGAAACCCAGCCCAGCTGCCCTGACACAGCCGAGGCAGGGCACAGTTAAAAAACAAGCCATCTGTGCAAAAGAAGTGGGCTGGAGGAGTGCTTTGTCAGGGAAAGACTACCATTTCTTGGTCACTATGTTTTCTGGGCATCCAGAAACCCAAAAGTCTTATGGGTCCAACATCTCTCCCTTTGCAGCTAAATTTTGCAGTTATACCCCATGTTCCATCATATTCTTTTCCTTTTCCCCTTATTTAGAAACCCTCCAGCCTGCTCTGCTACATACTGTGTAAATCAAATGTTGCGGTAAAATGTAAGGTGCTGCTCCCACTTCCATTCTTTCCAATCAGATGGCAAAATTCCTGATCCTGTGGCTGCATCAGTCAAGCCTCATGCTAGAAAAAGCAAGAGGGATTAATTTATGGCTTTTCTGAATAATTAGCTCTGCCCAGTTCTGTATTAGCAACACTGTTGTCAGCACTGCCAAAAGAGACATCCTGCACTCATGAACAGTCGTGCCACTTGCTTGCAGGCAAGCCGAACACAAGGGCAAAAGTCTACCCACAGGCAAAGCTCCTCGTTGCCTCAGCGAGAGGCAGGCATGCACATTTGAAGGCAAAGTCTGGTCTTGAGCGTGCCATTGAGATAAGCCACTTCGAGCCCTGAGGGTTCTGGCCCCCCAGCATCTTTCACGTGACCCGCAGGCCCCGTTGTGAAGTAGTGCTGACACCCTCTCCCTGCCCAGACGATGGAGTGTACAGCAAAAGCAGCTTGGCAGAGCACCCCCGTTACGGGGTAGGAAGTAAAGGTTCCTGTCAAGTTTTCTTTACAGCTTATATTCTCCAGCATTTGAAAAAAACATTGCAACTCAAGTCATCTGGCATGCATGCGAATGACAAATATGCTTCAGAGGCAATAAATTAGCAATTTCAAGGCTTTAGTTCCCCTCATGGACTAATTGCCAGAGATTATAGTATATTATGAGAGAGCAATGATACTAATGCCTAAATATGCTTCAGTGATTATAGAGCTATCCTCAATAACCAAGCTGTTTAAATGTCAATGCAAGAAAGCTCTTTATTATGAGATTAAATATTATTTTGAAGCAATGCAATAGGAACTTCCCGGGCTTCATGCCTGCAATAATACTGTCTTGGAGCAATATATATTGGGCAAAATATGCTTCTTAAAAAACTGTGTACACTAAAGGGTCCCAAAATATTTTTGTGCTGCAAACTTGAACAGCATTCCTGATAAGAAAGAGGATCTTGGTATCTTTTTATTTTGCATTTGTTACTAACACACTGCTGCCTTCATTCTTTCCTCCACTCTATATTAATACTTGTATATCACCACTGTATAGAGGAGATAAATTCTTGTTGTCTGTTAGTGTGAGTGGCGAATCAAACCTCAAATCCTTTTTCTTCTTTTTTTTCCCATCTCTAAGTACTCGTGTCTCGCATAGATACTTCTGACAGTCCTGCCTCTCATACCTAAATATATCTGTTTATACCTGGCATTGAGAGTACCCCTGAAAATTAGATGGAAGGTCCAACTTTCAGGTTCAGCTGCTGACATGATGCAGAGAACAAGTGTCTTTAAGCTGTAACTCCAATTCCACAGTTCTGGAGATGACAGCTGGTGATCACAAGGTGATCAAATCAGTTATGGATTTAAAATGGAGGGAGGCTCAAAAGGCTTTAGCATCCCACTAATCTCATCTAGGACTCCCACACTATGGATCTTGTCACAGCTGTGCAGCTTTCCCCTAAAGATGACAACAGCATATCACCCTGCAGAATACCACAATGTTTTTTTTCTGGAAAACCCTAAACACTGCAGTGGGTGCTGATGGTAGGACGTGGCTGCTCTGCTGCCCAGATCCAATATGCCATTCACCTCCTATTGTTTCTAAAGCTACCTGGTACGATGACGACCATATTTCACAAATGCAAATCAAACGAGCTACAACATGGTCAAAGATCACAACTTATGTTCCCTAGTATCTGAAGATATTTATTCATCTCATTTTGAAGTTGTAACTTAAAATATCAGAGGCTAAAACTCATGTAGGAGGCTGCACATTTTAGTTGGCTGCTCAAAGTCAGTGGAAGTTCTAAAAATATTGGGAATGTCTTTGAATCTGAAGGTTGATTTCTTGTAAATTTAGTAATTGTAACTAATAATTACTGTAATAGTACAGAAAAATATAGATGGGCCTGTGGGGGCAGATCACGTAAAATTAAGAACACAAATTACAGAAAGACAACTGCTAATGAAGTTGCAGTGGAATTCTCTCTTGAAAATATTTTTTTTTCTTTAGGAAGTACTGTTTCATAAACATAGCCTGCACATTTCTTCCAAGGTGTGCTCCTGAAGTAAAGAGGTACTTCACATACAGATGACCAGGGAACTTATTAGTAAGAGTTCCACTAAGCCCAGCTGTAGCAGGGCTGGGCATCTGGATTCATGTCCTAATACCTTCTGCTACAACCTGACAATTGTTAATTCTGAATTTTTGTTGTTTCATTTAGGCTGATTTCTTCAGCCATTTTAGGTCTTATCTATAAAACGTAATGCTTGTTTACCTCAGAATGTCTGAAGCTCTTTCTGATGCTCAGGTAAAAGACACCTGCCATATATGCTCAGAAAAGACATAAATTGCTCTATCTTTTGTAACATTTTAAAAGATTTTAATCTATTAAAATCACAGTGTGACTGACAAGGAACATGCTGAAAGGCCATGAGAATTCTTTTTCTGTGTTTCCAGGCAGACAATAACCTGACATCTTTTTTGTTATGTCTTGACTCAGAATATACAACGGGAAACCATGTCTTTATCCTTATAACAGTAATAAACTTACAATACTGATGTTAAGTAAATAACCAGGAGCAATAACTACACTGCTCAAAGGAGAATTATGTGGACTTATAATAGAATGGGAAAAATTACTTGTATTTGGCCCCTTTTATGCAAATATTATTTGAAAACAGATTTAAATCCTCTTTAATTTTTTGCAGGCACTTTATGAAATGCCCCATTATTCCCAGCTCTCACTTACCATATATCCTGGTGCACATGTACACTTCCCTGTGATGCTGTCACAATCTGCACCATTCTGGCAAGGGCAGGTCAGCTGGCAGCCTTCACCGTAGTATCCAGGGGGACAGGTTTCATTGCAGTAGAGTCCAGCCCAGCCAGCTTTGCAGCTACATTCTCCAGACAATGGATGGCAACTAATGAAGGCAAACAGACATTAACAAAATGTGAACATGGAAGAAAAATACAGTTTGTAACTAGCAGTACATTGTTTTACATGCGGTGCCAGCAAGAGTCACACTAAGACCATAAGAAACCTGAGAACTGCTAAGGATGGTGAACATAAGCAGACGTATAACTTAGGAAGTGGATAGGGAATATGGTGTTAAATACCAGCCTGGCATGGCACTTCCAAACATCTGGGAACTGCCACAGCACCGATAATTTTACACCTTTGGAATGTATGCTTTTCCATTCTCAAACCAATGTGAATTAGATTAGTGACATTAGCCACATCACAATTAATCCATACTGTTGTATGACATATATTTGGTTGTAATACAGTCGGTAAAGATGTTCAGGGTTAGGAGAAATTCCAGTGGATGGAGGAATGCAATCAAGAGAGTTGTGAAGATAAACTCGAGTACTGAGGCACAATATTCTATTCTATTCTGTTCTGTTCTGCTCTACTCTACTCTCTACTCTGTGTTTTAAAAATGAGTGCCAGCTCAGCAGAACTTTTCAGCAGGGAGAGGTAGAAAGGAATGTGCTTTGGAAGGGAAAAATCTTGGAAAAAGAGTTTTGCAGGGAATACTCAGCCATAGTGAACAGAACTGATCCCTACCTGAAGCCTTGGGATTTACTTGGGGCAGGAGTCAACAGGAGCCCTGGGACTAAATCTGAGCTGTGCAGGAAAAAGAGTCAAGTTCTTTTGTGCTGAATAATGAGCATTGCTGCTCACCATTGGAGCCTCTGGCTTTCATTTCTATTCAGACAACTCCACAGTGTTGTGAGAACACACAGAGAGAAAAATAGAAGGAAGAATCAAGTCCAAAAGACAAGACAATACCTGGTCCTTCTGCACCTGGTGGGTGGAAGACTTACTCCTTTGTTCCTCCTGCTATGAAACAGTTTACCTTTATTCACCATTCTTTTTCTTGTACAAACAGTAAAAGCATCTCCAGGTGTTCTTGGGGCACTAACTTGCCACAGCAGGAGAGCTGTGCTGAGGGCTATGGGCTAGGAAAGAACAGAAGGCTAGACTTGTGTTAAGTCCTGGTTTAAAGAGATGGAGGTTTCAGGGGGATGGAAAGGGAGAGCACAGGGGGATGTCTAGTTTGGAGAGACGAGGTGGTCAAAAGACAGAGCAGGGGATGGAGAAGGAATCTGACCTTTGGAGAAGGACTCTATGTTATCTGAGGCCAGCTGGGAGGGTAAGGCTTCACCTGAGAGCTCATTATGCTCTGGGGGCCTCTGCACCACAAGAGCGTACCATAATAGAGCTGTCTAGCCCTCAGTGAGAAAGATGAGAAATAATATTGCTACAAATCAGATTTTCTTTATTTTTCTCAGAACAAGAAAGAATAGAGTTCTGCAAGGTGGCACCTCTCTGTGGACCTGTCTTGTGTTTTTTTGCCTCCTAGAAACTATTTATTTTCCTTTATGATTATTTATTGCTATAGTTTAGTATTGCGGACATGACTGAATGGGTTTCTTTACACCTATAAAATTAATATCGTATATGTTAATTTTCAAGGCAACCTCATAAAACGTAATTTCCAAGTATGTTTCTGGCAATTACTGGTAGGAGAGGTTAGTCATATACTGTTGTGACTAAGAATGATCAAATTTTGTGAGTGTCATATGCTACATCATAAATAGTGTTTTACTGACTAATTAAAACAATTCATCAGCTTAACAAACTACCATCCATGAAATTCTTCTGACAAAGCAGTCCCTGAAATTATGGTTGTTCACAAAGCACCTCTTAACATTCAGATGAAAATAATAAAAGCTTGTTTTTTCACCCTCTGCATCCATTAATCATTATCTAATAGGAGCAGAAAGCTAAACATTAAAGAAATATTTTAAAGTGGATTTTTTGTTTCTCTGTTTTTACTACAACTGCACGTATCATACGGTTCCATGAGAACTGCATCTGTTGGCTAAATTAAATCTTTCAGAGGTAATATATGATCATGGCAGTTTGAATCAGTCTATGACAATTCAATTGAAAATACTATACTCAGTAAGGATTTCTACTCTAAGGTTGGCTCCTTCATCAAAATGGACAGCTTTTTTGCATGGGATGCAAGGTATGCATTAAGGACTAAAAACCATCCTAACATGCACTAAAATAAGAAGCAAAAACCAAACAGGCTTTGCAGAAGAGTCTGCAGGACACAGGGGGCTTGGAATCCAAAACAAGTTCCAGTAGAAGGCTGAGACCATATTCTGCCCCCCTAAAGCCTTTTCTACTCTTTCACAAGGCTATGAGCTAGGAAAAGTCCAAGGCAGATGTTTGGGGCCACTGCATCCATATAATCTTCCCACTGAAGCAAGAACAATTTCGTTATCAGCCTGAGCATATCACAGTTTTGTTTTTCTCCTAGGCTAAGCACTTGCAGACTTTCAGTGATTTGAAATACTTATCTTTTGCTGCCTCACAGAGTGCTGGCATTGTAGGATTAGGAAAAATCCTCCACATCCTCCAGAGTTACAGTGCTCATAACAATAGTCTGTGTAGGTAGCAACAGTTGGTGAATAGACTGCACGGCAGGGGAAGGAAAATTTCTCCTTGACAGTAGCAGAATAAATCTTTCCAAAGCTTTTGGCAAGCCAAACATTAACACACACCATCGTGTTGTAGTAGCATAACAAGCAAAAGGACCTCAAACCTACATAGCTGGGTCTGAAATGAGGTTGCAGGCTGTGTCTGGCCAGGGGACACAGGAGACTTGTCTCAGGTACAAAGAATACAATTCAATGCCCTGAATCAAAAATACTTGTTTAACAATTAAGATGCCCTGATGCAGTGTTAACTTGAAGATGGCTAAGATTTAGATGCTTAACCGAAATTCAGAAGATAGCTGTTGCCTTCCCAATCGTGTCAGTAAATCTTGGCTATGTAACTTACTCTTTCTGCCTTCATTTTTCCCATTTGTAAAACAATGCCTTGCTTCCTCTGGAAACCCCTTTAAGATCTGCAGCTGATATCACTAAATAGTGCTAAGTTTTTATTATTGATTGTTTTTTCCTATTCTGGTATGTATGAACTATTCCAGTAATTAAAGTGATCAGTTACATACTAAATACATTGCAGCTCATGACGTAGAAGCAGTATATGTATGCACGTATGTGTGAGTTAAGGATGTTTCTCTCATACTGGCATTCTGTGAAATTTCATTCTGTTCAAACTGTGTACCCAGACACATAACAATAGCTAGGAAATTCGTCTATCATCCATGCAACCACCTACGCACCCAGACTGTGCAGTGAACTAAATGCTAGCTGCAAAGAAGTTGAAAAGTTTGAGGCACTTAATGACAAAAGTGTTAAGGCAAAGAACAGGAAATAGAGCCAGCAATGTGACCTGTTGGTATAGTTCTTCCCTGTTCTGAACGTACCATTCAAGGTCATCAGTCCATCCAACATTTTGCCAGCACGGTTACAGCATACTAAGGCATTTCTCCATGCCCCCAGTAAACTGAAATTAAGAAACACACACATTTCCTCTAGAGGAGGATCACTGAATGGATGGGTAAGAGAATGTGAGGCCTCCAAAAGGATCCCAGAAGGCAAACCCACTAACATCTGCTTTCCAACCACTTGCTCTGAGCAGGAAGGGAACCTTACACTCTTGGAAGCATTTGGCAGGGTTATACATTAGTATTTTGCATTGAATCTTAACAACTTTTATTTCTTCAAATCTCTTGCATAACAGGAAGGAATAGTGTAGAAAACCTAGAGTGAATGCAAGCAGCCAAGTGTTCCTCTGGCTCTAGGCCAAGCAGAGGTGGAAACGAAGCTGTCCACTGCGCACAACGTGGCACGAGAAGGAAATTGTTCCATGGCTCTTGCTGCAGTTTGCAAGCTACTGTGCAGCCCCTGGCTCTTGAGCCACGTTTACAGCAATAAAAGATTTATTTTTTAAAAATTTACCACCCGAACTGAAAAACAGAAAGTAATTTTGACCTTTAAATATTTTAAGCATCTAATTTTGAGGAAATCTGAGGAAACCAGGTAACTTTCTTAAAGTAAATTGGGAAAAGAAATGCTTTAGACAGCACAGTCTGCTCCAGATTTTGAATTTATTCTTCACATATCTTTCAACCGAAACAACTTCTTCCCGACTTTCTGTTTATACGTTAGCTTCAGTCATCTCATCTTAATGAACAACAGCCCTAATCCTTATTTAACAGCATTTTCTGTCTTTTGGTGTTCATACTACATTATTACATTCAGTCTCCCTCACTAAAATGCCCTCTTGCTTTTAAAGAAGCAGCCACAATGAGACTGCAGTGCCAGTACTTCAGTCCAGCACATCTTCAAAGCCAGCCTCATTCAAACACATTGTTGACTTAGGTCAAGGCAAAACTCCATGCAGGGTCCATGGGGTTTGATCCTTCCAAACTTTTCAGTGTTGAGGCAATTAGAGCAATAATTAGAGCCTCTGGAGATCTATCCATATCATTTGACTTTGTAACAGTGTCTTCCTTCCCTTCTCATGCCTCTGACCTGGGAAATACATTACTGAAGACATACTGGTTCCACACCAGTGCTCAGGAAGGGTGGGCGTGGCTTAGACTATTCCAGCTATTCATTTCCCTCTCTGCTTTTCAGAAAAGCAAGCCAGGATTATGCCTTTCCACCTTGTAGACTGTCTCAACGTGGACTTTTTGCATAGGGGAATTTTTTACAGGTGTATCCTTCCCTGTGGAAGGACAGTCCAAGTCACCAATGCATTCTAAATTACCTAATTCTGAGGTTGTTCAGAAGTCCTGTACAAAGTGCCTTCAGTGTGCTTTGATGCAGAAATTATTGGATGATGTTCTTCAGCCATTACTATGCAGGAGGTTAGACTAGATGATCACACTGATCTCTTCAGACATTAAAATAGATAGATCTACAAAAATAGAAAAGCTGATTGTGTATTTCTTAATGTTCCTCCTGAACCTGCTCCTCAAAGCTTCCAGAACTTTCCATTCCAGCCAGCTCTCCAATAACTAGATCAAATGAGTCAAAACCACTGACAGAAATAAGCAGAGTTCCCTCACCTTCTTTCAAGTCTTTATATAATATTTCTACACACTTATGTATTGCAACAAGTAGCCAACAGTTTAAACTGCTTCTGGGGAAAATAGATGGCTGTCAGTAAATGAATCACTTCAGAAGACCACAGTTCCAGTAATGATAAAAATTCAGGGGAGAAATGGGAGGAGGTGGGTGGGAAGAGATGTGTGCTGCATGAGACTGGTTAAACAATCGGTGAAAAGGTTTGTTCAGAATACGGAGTGCCTTTGGAGAAGGTCATTTTCCATCAGCTCTAAGACTCCTTGGCTCAGAAATTGACAGCACTCTGAGGAGCTCATTGAAAAGTGGAAAGCTGAAATACCATGGATGAATGAAAGAACATTTACAGATCTACAGCTTACTGATATCTCTTTGTTCCATAACAGCAGTGATAAGATGTAGCAAAAAGGGAGATTTTATCAATGTAGAGACTAGACTCATTTATTAAGGAAATGGAGATACCATCTTAGCAGAGGATGCTGCAAGTGAAGCTGAGGGAGCAGTGATGGGAGGGAAGGCATAAAATGTATCTGTCAGACAGCAGCCAGGCACAGGTCAGGCACATGGTGTGTAAGAATGACCACATGCCCAGAGAAGAGCTGTGAGAGGATTCAATCCTCCACCTTCCTGAGCTCTCTCAAACTTGAGAACTCATCTTTCTTCACAGCTGGATGGTGCTAATCTGCTCTTTCAGGAAGGATCTTCTGGCAACCCCCCAGAGCACCTCCCAGTTAGTTCTTTGAGTAAGCCAGGATCAATTCTAGCACCCTCAAACCTACGGTCTTCCTCTACGTAAAAGACTTACGGAATTGAGCACTTAGCTGAGAAACAGCAGCCAAACTCAGCCTTGCCTGTGGCCTGCAGTCTTTTCACTCTATTTAAACCTTTATAGGAAAATGGGCACACAGAGAGGTTTCTGCAGGCTAGGAGAGGGAGTGAAGGCACACTGTATCAGCTACAGTCCAAGAGCATGTTCTCACCCTCCAGTGCACATGAAGAACAGCTTTCACTGAGGAGCAGTTTAGCTGGTATTTACCGCAGGTTTAAGTCGTGCACACTGGCAGGTACTGCAGAGTAGTATGACACACAGGGATTTATACCTTAGCTCACTCTGCAGTAATTCTGGAGACATCCCCTATTCTCAGTACAGCACGTTAACTTTTTGTGTATAATGCTCAGCTCATGCCTTAGGGATGTTATGTTTTCGCAATGATTTCATGATACACAAAATAATCAGAAGTAATGGAAGCCTGTTGTACAGAGTTACTTTTGAGGTGTCAAACACTTTGGAACCTTGCTGTCAAACCCACTGGAGCTAGAGCTATCTTTCTGTAGAGGACTCGTACCATCAGAATTACAAGGCTTTTAAATAATCCACTGTGAGCTCTGACTTTCAGTTAAGCAAACCCTCACCGCTTGCAGTTGAACTTGAATTCACAAGAAAGATCACCTGTTTATTTCCAAGACTGAGACAAATAGAGTCTATCTCAAGCACACAAACGGATTTGCCTGAAGTGTTTGTGTGTGTGTGAGTGTGTGTGTGTGTGCACGCACACAAATTAGGTGGTATTGCTTGCACACATAATGGAGGAGAGTGCTTATATTTTAGCAGGCTGCAAGATTGCAAGGTAGGTTTGTCATCATCAGCAAGACAGTCAGGTCCCTACCTGTCTGGTTTAAAATTGAAGAATGTCTGCATCAAGGGCATATTTGCTTGGGCATCAATTATCCCCACCTCCCTCTGAAGCCTGCACAATCCTGAATTGGCTGTGAATGCATAACAGTAATGGACAGAAAAAAGGAGGAAATCAAGTCGGGGCTGAGGGGCTCAGCATCTTGCAGGCATGGTAAGGAAATGTGGGCACTCTACTCCACCAGGATAGCTCAGGCCAGAGTGCTTTTGCTGCCCAGGCTCCCTTTACTACATGTGAGGGAGTAAGAAATCTCCAAACAGCAATTCCAGCAGTCAGTCAACAAGGCAAGGAGTTACAAAAGGCAACAAATAGGATAATAGGGAAGAGCCTTAAATTCCTCCTGTTTTCAGGGTTTGGAAAACTTATTCAAGCCTGCAACAAGACAGTAAATGCAACCTGGCTCATGTTAGGTACTCAAGTCTGTTTGTGGCTCTAGCTCTTAGGAATGAGAACCTCAAGAATTAGATCCTTAAAAAACCAAAAGGGAATAAAACATTGAAACCTGACCTTTTAAGTGAGGTTTATTCCACTTTAGATATACTTCCCTGATATTTATTTTCCTGAATATTGCACACATACACATACTGAATGAAGAGCAAAAATAGGCACACATGAGAAGTCTATCTTGACAATGTCGACTTTCTTCCAGTTCCATAGACTGGCTTGGGGATATTGATTTCAGTCTATTTATACATCTGCCTCAAGTGTTTTCAACAAGGTAATTTGCCACAAGATATAAACTGAAGCAAATTAGGTTTCATTTTGAAAGTCTACTTGCTGTCTATAGATCTAACAAGAAAACACACGCATGTCATATAAAGAGCCAAAATGATAGATTTCAGTAAATATATCTGTATTTTTTAAACTTCAGTGGGTTATTAAACACACATATGGGCATCATATGACAGTTCTTATGCCTAGAAGACTGCAGTTACAGGATAAGGCCATATGTCTTATTGTTTCAGATTTTAGCAGTACTGTTTAAATACTTAACAGATGCTTAGTAGCTGGCTGGACTGATGCTTATGGTTCCAAACCCGAGGTCATTTAAATCAAAGGTTACAACCTAGAGGAACTGTCTGTGTTCTTAATTAAAACTATAGAGAAAAAGGGAGTAGGTGTAGCTGACTGATTTTTTTTCCCCAATGCATTTATTTGAGCAGTCCCTGCACTAGTATATATTATGATGTACATACCTGAGAGTGTTGGTAATATTGCAAGGACATCTCTTGTTGCATTTGAGGCCATAAAATCCTTCTGGACACATTCTTTCTTGGCAATAAATACCTTTAAATCCAGGGTCACACATACACACTCCATTTACATGATAACACTTTGCACCATTTTGGCAGTCACATCTTTGTGTGCACTGAAAGCCGTATGTTCCAATAGGACACTCTTCTTGACACCTGCAATGAAATATGTGAGACAGGATCCAGTCAAATGCTATAGTTTAGTCTGCTTATGACTTCTACATAGGAATGTTTTTGCTAATGAATTAAGTACAAAATCATTGCTCATTTATTTAAGTAATATACTGTGAACTGATACCATTGGAGTTATGTGATATCATGGGCACATAAATTGCTGTTAACTGAAAGTGCATTAATGTCTGTCCAAATATATCCCACAAAATTTGCATTAGTTAATATTACCTCAGTTAACAAAGTGGATTTTGTTTTCTGGACCTTGACAATTCCATTCATTAACAATAATAAATTGATACAGAATAGGATACTTTATAAAAAACCCGCTCATACATTTGCTTTCTTTTTATTACAAAAGGATTGTGTACCTTCTTTAAAAGCATGCAGTCCTCTTAGTGATAACGTGGATTGAAAGGGAATGTGGTCTATTAAGCAATATTGAATAAAGTGTTCTCCTGCAATGAAAAGTTTTACTTTCCCCCTATGCTGTCATTGCAGTAGCTTTATACCAACTAGGAGAAAATATACTCCCTTGCCTTTTGTGTGTGTTCCGAGTAACTAAAGCTCAGATTTGCTTTTAATCTCTTACTCCAGGGATGCTCAGTAGTATAAAATCTCAAGACAAATCACTTTCGTACTCCTTAGTGTAGTATCTTCTCCAAAATTGTCAACATGTTTAATATTTGATACACATAAAAATGGAACCTGCAAATGCTATACACAGATTGTTTTAAATTGCACCTCCCATGCACTGTTTAAAATATTTCCCTACTGGATACATTATGAAATCTGCCAAAAAGTCATGTTTCATTGTCCTATGCAACCAGTTTAAGCGTTTGTAATATTTCCTACTTTGAAAAGCTAAACTAAGGTCCTAAAGAAAGCAACTGATTCTGTGCTTGACATAATTCAGTGGTTGCAAAATTCTGCAATGAGTCAGTACTACAGTTTACATGATCCACCGTGAAATACAGATAGACCTTTTTCAGTAATAAAAAAAGAAAAAGAAGCCCAGAAAAGCCCAATTCCCTTATCGCAAGGATGCCAGATATTGGAAATTGCCTATCAGCATTAATTTAATCCTGAGCATTGATTAAAGTGTATACTGTAAACTCAGTGGATAGAGGCAATTGTTAAATGTCTTTCTGCAGGTCATTTCACAGCTGGCAGGTGAGAGTTAATATAATGATAAGTAATAAAAGATTAATGTGTGATGCAAGCCAGGCAAAACTGCCCTGAACACAGTCAGTATATAAGAAGAGCATTGCTTTTGCAGCTTCAGATTATCACGTTTTACTAAAAATAAATGAACAAATCAAAAGGCCTAGCTAGTGATTTAATTGCAGCAAGCATCAACACAGTTACTAGTTACACAATCCAAGTTCAGGAGTTCATACGAGACCTAAAGAGAGAGGAGCCTGTGACAAACAGGAAGGGAAGGAGCCCAGAGAATCATCAACGGTACTGGCTGCTAGCCCTGCTGCTCTCATAGTAGTTCAGCTGCAGAGGAAATAACCAGCAAAGAACGGGTAACGTTAGGACTAGAAACACTTAAAGCAAATGAAATGCAATGAAGAACATATTAAGATGCCTTATGTCTCCATTGCTGTATGCAGCTCTACTAGTTAGCAGGAGAGCACTGTACTCAACGAGATGAATACTTAGTCAATAGTGTACTATATCATTCTATATTTATAGAAGATGAAGCATTACCTAGCAGGGAGAAAAGCATCTGGAAATGAAATATTGACGACCTAATCCATTTACATAATTAGCCTTTTTCTACTAACAATTTAACCAACTTATTTATTTGGAGATCAAGCAGCTACTGCTAATGAATTTTATACAAAGAATACTAATAATGACTCCTCTGGAACATAAGAATAATCACAGCAGGAATTAGCCTTCTACTTAAACATCTTTCCTTTGCAACATATCAATCTAATGTGTCCATAGCACCATTAACAACCAGATACATTGTTCAATTAAATTACAAAATGAGCTGCTAAGCCCTAGTTATGTTTCTTTTTTAATTTACATTGCTTTCTGCCTATCTGGGGAGATTCGTATTATAATATCCACTGAACTTTAATATGTACTATAATTATTTGGGTTGGGATAGGATAATATGGCTGTCACCTGTAGAATTAATGGAAGCAATTTCACAAAATATTAAACATAAGACAGCCTGCTTAACAGATGAACTTAGTACATACACCTACATTTTTTCCAGATAATTTTTTTTCATGGAATAATGCTGTAATGTTTTTTTAGTTTTTCTGTTTGTTTGTTTTGTAACAGTAATCGCATTTATGTAGCATAGAGAAATATTAAAAGCCATCCAAAATGTGCTAGCCTGGAGATTGCCATTCTGTCAATAAAAGATACAGGTACAAACACAACAAGAGAATAAGTCTGCTCATATAGTTGTAACAAATGTGGTATTTATTCTGTTAAGATTCGATCTTTAGGTTTAATGGCAATATGGGAAACAAAACTAAAACAGTATGTTCAATTTTCCTGGCAGCCACGGAATTCTTAGGCACTCTATCCTCAGCTTCTAACTGTGCCTCTGCTATTATTCCTTTCCAGTTTGCAAAACATACATTTACATGACATACCCAGTCATTTTAGCAGAGCACAAAGCTTCCTGGAGTTATTAATAGTGCTTGCCAATTTCCTAGATATTTAGTGCAGTGCTGCTTCCTAGAAAACAGGTACAGAACGAAGTGTGGCAATCACACTTACATAGACCTTTATGACCATTTAATCTCCACAGATATTTATCTAACTAGAAGTTATTATCTTCTGCACAAGACAATGAACCATAGTATTATATAGTACTTATAGACAATTTAAAAAAATGATAGTAGATAAAGTATGTTTACATTTTATTGTTGTTATTCACTATTTCTGTTATTATTAACAAGATTTTTTCAATGCTTTGTAAAATTTTAAAGAAAATACAATTTTGCTGTGCAGCAGCATTCTCCTGCTCCACTTCTAATTGTACTGTAACACTGCAATAGTTGCATGGGATCCAGAAAGTAAAATAGACTTTAGGCTAAAGTGGTGTTAACTAATCTGTCCCATTGTCTATGCTGTATGAATGCTTAACTAAGGAAAGCAATTTAGACTTTTTTAAGACCTTGTGTTTGCTCCTGCCCTCACTGAAATCAATGGGCAATCTAGCATCAGCTAACTGTAACTAACAGCAAAGGTATGCACGCCTGTTCAGAGCAAACCATTACAGGCAACGTGCTGTCCTAGCCCAAGCGAGAGGCAGAACTCCAACGGAATATAATGGGCCTAAGGTTTCACCTCCCTTATTGAAGGCTCATTAAAGGCTGATAAAAAAACATGTTTTAACCTTCTGACAACCCATTTGAAAGGTGAGAATTTTTAGGCTAATAGTTTTTCCCTGCTGCTAGAAAAGCTTTCTGAACTGCCCATTTACCTAACTTTCTCCTGATCTCATTCATCCTTCCGCACACCTGCGTTTCTGCTCTTCTGCCTCTCCCTTCAGTGTCTGTTGTTAACTTCGCTGCTCTTTGAGGCTGCAGGTGAGCCATTCCTAAGGGTTTTGCTTGGGTGCGGGTCCACAATGGGATCTTCCTTTGGCTTCTCTTCCACCTCTTCCAACTGATTATGCTTTATTTTCTCCCTCCCTGCTTCTGTCTTTGCAAGCAACATCTCTCTTCGGAGTCCAAATCTTTCTCACTTTTCTCCAAGTACAGCTCTGAAAAGCCCACACTCCCTTTGCTCAAGGACAATTCTTGCGAACTCCTGTCAGGTCTGCCCTGCAGTGCCTCCTCTGCCCAGTCTCTCCCGGAGCCACCTTCTCCATTCCCACTCTAAGGGCAACCAGAAGCAAACCTTTTTGCTTTTGATAGCAGGCAGAACTAGGTCTTCTGTTTTCTACATCTCCTTTCCTCACCCCCAACAGTCCTTTCTGTTATTGTTGGAGTGCCTAAGTGTTGCTGTTTGGCAACTCCATTACTGTTCTTTCCCTGTGCCACACGCCTGTAGCAGAGCCAGCTCTTCTGCTGCATGTCCTCCCTCGCGGCTGGGGTTATATTGGCAGCTGAGCAAAGAAGCTGGCTCAGCTGCAGGCTGCTGGCTGGGAGCTCCTGACAGCTCTGACACTTTTGATTTACCTACAGCCAGAAATCAATCTAGGTCTGCAACAATCAAAAGAAGAGATCTAGAGACAGAGGGCCTCTGTCAGCTTTCCTGAGCATGGCCAGAACTGGGGACAGCTTGGGAGTGAAGTGTGGTCACCAATGTAAGTGTCCAGGCTGCACAGTCGCTTCCTTCAGTGAAATTGTCTCCAAAATGAGAGAAAGGGAAAGCTTTGGTTAGCAACAGTAATTATATGGTACACCATGGCTGAAATCACTGTCTCCAGATGGAGGATGGGGGAAGAGGTGTCTTCTCTACAAAATTAATTTGAAATAATTAGTATTTCCACCATATTCAACCACATGCAAATCCTGACATAATCTCCAGAACCCTCTCCGATTACTGCTGTTGATAAAATGGAAACAAAGAACTTGCACATTTCATGGGAAAGCGCACAGCCTTCTGAACCCCAGCCCAGTGCTGAAGGTTGGTATGTTTGTGTGCTATAAAGACCTGATGATTATACAGTGAAGCAAGAAATAAGAAATTCCAACAAGCATTGCTGCATAAAAGTATAATTGTAGCATATGTCAGTATACTGATACTAGCTTGTTCTAGCTAATAAAAGAAGGAAAGATACAGGAGAAAGGGCTTTAGCACAGCATACACTACTGAGCTGTGCCCACAGTCTCTGGAAACCCTGGTGACACAGTCCAACCCCTGGTGAAAACTGCGTATGAAAGGTTATTTAACTGCAGCTTCCCCACTGTTAACCCTGCTGGCAGGATTAGCTGGAGGGCTAAACCAACACGTGTCACAATCCCACCTTGACTTCGCTGTGTAGTCATTTTGCTGAACCCATGACACCTTTGTAAAACAATATTATCATCTTCCCTGACTGATTTATGAGTGAAGGCTCTCGTTTATAAATTTTGAGGATTTATCACCTTTTGTTGGTGTCTGAGATGGATCAGTGCTGCAGCAGCACAGAGGGGCTGAAGGAAACGTTAAACTACTGCATTGCTTACTCTTGAGGATATTAATTTGTATAAATATAGTTCATTTACATATCTTGTAAACATGTAATGCTCTCTATTAAATTTATCACTGTAAATATCTAAATTAAATTTAATCCATTAAATTTTAAAAGTTATATTAAAAAAAACCCTGTAAATGGGGAGCACTGCCAATAAAAAGTAATAACATTGCCACATTTATAATGCTTGAACTGCTTCAGAAGGATGAACCTAATCGGAGCAATAGAAACATAACACCATTTTTCAGAGAGTAAGATTGTCCTGCAAGGGATATAAAAATTGCCAATCCATGGTTAAAACTAAGGGCTTTTGGGTTTTGGTTTTTACCTGTCTCCTATATAGCCAGCTGTACAGATGCATTTTCCTGTCACGGGATCACAGTGTCCTCCATTGTGGCATGGACAGTCCTGGCTGCAGTTAATTCCAAATGTTCCAGGAGGACATGGCTGTGCACACACCAGCCCCTGGTAAAGGTTGCAGAAAGAGCAATATTTAGTCAACATTCATAATACAATAAATTTCTGTATGCAGCTCGGATTTTTATTGTCCTTCTTGCTAAAACTATATGTAAATAGTGGCAATATTTATTTATTTTTTTGTTTAAGATGGGCTAAAGACAGCCTCAAAATTCTGCTACCAGAGTAAATGCTTGTTCTACCCTGTCTCCAGAAGGGATTTTGCTTACCACTGTACAATCACTGATAATTGTCTTACTTGGCTTGACCCCATAAACCGCAGCTGGGGTGGCTGGATATTCACTGCCCCTTGAATCGATGCAGGAGGGCTTGGGAGAGGTTAAAGGCAATCAGAGAAGGCTACAAAGCTGCGTATGTGCAGGTGGGGTTTTTGTGAAATACAGGGTCTGAAAAATTGTTGGATCTACCCTGGGTACGTGTTGCAAAGTGAACATTTGGGAAGAGAGGGATTCTTGGAAAGGCTGCACTGGGAGGATGAAGTTCTGCTAGTTGTCATAGTCTGTGATGATCTCCCCTGTTCAGACAGCCCCACATCAATGAACCATGAAGAAGACCAAATAAAGCTGCTGCAGAAGTCCATTACTACTCTTCAGATCCTACCTACTTCAATCCCTCCCATCTCACCTAGCCCCCACACTTATCTCTTCAAGCAGCACAGAACGGCATCTGCCACTTCTTTGTCTAAGCCATTGAGGAGGCAGGGTGGGAACAAGAGATTAGGATAGTTGCAGAAAGCCACCAGTGATGACACAGAAGCAATCTGACTCGTCACATTAGCAGTGCAGTAGCGTTTTCGCCACAAGAATTGAATCTGCAGCGGAATATCTGCCTAATCCCTGAACACTGGCTGGATGCATCATCCAACATCCTCCCAGCTCCTTATCCCCAGCCTTGGAGCCACATCTCTGTCCCTGACCTGCCTCAACTCCACATCTTGGTGGCTAGCTCTCTCTCCCATTTTATGCTCCCAGCCCTCTGCTTTCCTGCCTCTTTATTCCACTCTACCACAAACCCTTGTTGCAGACTCCCTTTTAGCCCTCTCCTTCATCTGGACCCAAAACCCCACCTCTGAGTTGTTTTCTCTTTCCCTTCCCTGCTTAAGCACCCCAAAAGTGAAGAAAAGACAGACTGTCACTCTTGACTGCGCACCCTGGCACTGCTCATAAGGAAAAGCAATTGCTGGGCAAGCCTTGTTCCAGCCCCAAGGTGGACAATGCTTACCATGGCTTGTGCCTTTGAAGAATTTATCTGCTGAACTCAGGCGGTTTTCCCCCCAAGTATTGCATTATGTCCCCTGCCAAATATTAAGACCTTAGAAGGACTTCCCTAGACTTTCTTAGAAGTTGTATGAACCTTTTTTTTTTTATGTGAGCAAACATAAAATCTGAGGCTGGTATCCAGCTGAGTAACTTCAGCCAAAACAAGTTTGGCACTGCTGTGATCTGAAGATGGGGTCCTGTAACGAGAACGTTTGGCAACGGTAGCAAGTGGTGCTGCTGCCAGTGCCATGCACAGTGTGCAGAGGGGTTCACAGAAACAGTGTTTTTCTGTCCTTATTATTATTTTGTTTTAATCTCTCAGAAGCCACATTTCCCTTACCAAGGCCCAGGGGCTCTGAGTTTTGAACAAGGCACATATTAGACACAACTTATACAAAACATAAAACAGGAACATAATGGCTGCTTTCATTCCCTGGGGTTCTTGCTCAACAGTTTGGGAAGTTTAGTAATATCAACAACCCCAAAGTGGAGAGGCTGCTCTTCAATGTAATCATAAAAGAAGATACTTCAAGCCTTTCCCAAGGAGTGATAGGTGGCTCCTTGGCTGTAAAACAGACAGGTTGGCCTCAGTTCAAGAACTTTCAGATTACAGTGTTAAAAAACTGGT
Source organism: Falco naumanni (assembly GCF_017639655.2). Taxonomy (NCBI): domain Eukaryota; kingdom Metazoa; phylum Chordata; class Aves; order Falconiformes; family Falconidae; genus Falco; species Falco naumanni. The sequence continues at coordinate 5,843,856 of NC_054060.1, read as the reverse complement.
GTCTCTGGACTTGAGTAATACACAACACTATATATCTGAAAATGTAAGTATCCATTTATCTTGATAATAAATACTTTCTCTCTTCATGTCTCAAAAGGAACAGGATTTCTATCAACAAATGATGAGAAAGCAATACTCTGTGATGCATCCCCCCGGAGCCAAGAGAATCTTTAGGCATGCTTTTTGCATTAATATGTACTAAGGGAATCCAAAACATCCGTCTCTGGAGGATCAAATGTCAGACCAACGTTTCCTGCTGCTCATACATCTAATCAGTAAAATTCACCCCATCAGCACCTTTTTTAAGGCCCTGATCTCATCAGCTTCTGCTTTTGACATTGTTTGCTATATTATTACCATTTTGTAGTATAGGAATGATTTTTTCCTGCTCCATTTTCTCCACCCCCTTCCCCCCCAACTTTAAAATCCACAACAGAAAGAAAAATAGACAAAAATACATATTACAGTTGCTTTATAAAGCTCAGAGGCAATAAGAAGTGATTAGCAGAATGAGTTGTAATTAACATGGCACCATGATGCAAAGCCCTGAAAACAGGATCAGGGACCAAACAGGGTGTGTTACCAGTGACAAATGTTCTGTCATGCAAGGAAAAATTCCTGCTTCCTTGAGCACGGAGATCTAGTCCTTCAAAAGTGTTTCTGAGAAGCACTGTAATGCTAAATTTAACTTTTCTCCCTACTTCCCGAGAGCACTTGGAGAATTTAATGCTGCAAATGAGAAAGATGTATAGAATTAAACCTGTAAATTGTTAATGAGGCCCTAAAGCAGCCACCCACTAACTCCCACAGCCACAAAGACACAGAAGTGGGAAAAGCCCAACATCATAGTATGCTGGAAGCCACATTTTGTTGACTAGTTCAACAATATATGCTATTAGCCATCATCCTCTTGGTGAAAAAACCATGGGACAGTAAAATCTCACAGGACACAGTTTGTATAACTTGTTGTGCTTCTGGGAGCATCTGCACTGAGTGGGAGGAAGCAGGAGGAAGGAAATGTTACAAGTAATAAAAGAACCAGGCTTTGAAGATGGCAGATTCAAGGAAGAACCTCAGAACCCTAGAACTTCCTCCTATTCAACTTATTGCCTCCCCTTGCACATCCCACAGGCAACCAAACCCCTAAGGGAGCTGAGCTGCTGTTAATAAGCCCAACCTAGGAAAAGATAAAAGTTGTAGCTCATCTAGCAGCAATAAGATCCAACCGGTTATGCACTTGTATAAATCCTGAGAGAATTCCCTCCTTCGAGCATGATGGTATATTCAACACATACATGCAGTCTCAAGCCTCAAAATCAGCAAGTAAAATTCCTGATGTCAAAGAAAGACTATCCATGCTGTGAAAGAAAATGAATGCTGTCTAGCAATCCCATCTTGCTGGCTCGTTTACAGCCCACTCATGTCTCACGTCCCAAACCATTCCAACCACCAAGAGTTAAAAATATAGCTTGAAAAAATATTTTTTTCTCTCTGCGTACTGAATTACCAGCTTTTCATTAAAACCCTGGAGAGACCCTTTATTCTTAAAATCTCAACATTTACAAGCTGAGTGCTTTTACTTATAATTTGAGTTTCTTTCCCCAGAATACTTGATCTCTCTCTTCAATTTTCAGTTATGCTTGTTTGAAACATCAATTGTCAACTCTAGGGTTTCTCTGGGGACAGAGCAGCCAACAACACAGTTTTCAGGAAAGTCTCTCTGGGCCCCTAAAAATGCAGAGAAGAAATTCCAAGCTGTAAGGAACAGGGCAGAAGTGGGCCAGAATACATGACCACAGCTGCTGTGCAGCCCCAGTGCTGCGGTTCTTCTTTAGGGTCTATGCTGCATCCTAAGAGACCTCTAAAAACTTACTGCTCTATTCGGATATTCTCATCTCTTCAGTGACTTTTCAACTTTGCAATAAAAAAAAAAAAAAAAAAAAAAAAAAAAAAAAAAAAAAAAGAGAAAACTCCTGATAAAATACAGGTAAGGAAGAGTACAGCAGAACAACTCAGATCCTGAGAAATATTGTCATGCAGAAGATAAGGGAAAGTGAAAAAAATACCCTAAGGGTAATATTTTCATTATAATCACTTTATTGATCACTTTTTTGGGGTAGTGTCAGAATGGACTGACAGGCCCTCAGAAATATTTGAATTGCTGCTTTAGCTCCAACACTCTTCAGGAAAGACCCTTTCCTTTGTCTCCATGGAATGCCAGTTCCGGGTAAAGTGTCATGTTCTTACTTAACTTTCTGAAAAGTTTTGCCTGCTTTATCATTTGAAATGGAATAATGCCATCACACCTTTGCCATGACTATCAGTTAGAGATTTTCCATACGCAGCTTCCACCAAAATTATGAGCATCAATGTTCTTCCACGATGCTGCCTGATAGCCACCAGAACATCATGGTTGGTACTGTTTAAATAAAAGCAGCTGTGTGATCAAATGGAGGCAGCATTTGCTGTACTCGTCAAAAGGAACATAAACATCTCTCTCAGCCCTTATATGTTTCAACAGGTATAAGGTCCACTTGAGAAGCCACAGTCATATGATGATATTCAGGGTCTTCCATGTATTAAAATAAAAAGTCACAGCACTTGTATGCATCAAAACCCAGCAAGATTGCCAAGAGACTAATTATCGGATACAGGAAAAATGCCAGGAAATTTAGTACGGCTAAATGGTCTGTAGGCCTGTAAGACTTGGCAAATCCCAAGAGAGTTAATTATTACATTACTGATAAAGTTGAAGACTTTTAAAATGTTTGGCCTTGCTTTCTTGACACAAAGGATTAAAGGTTAGGGCAATCTGCTCTTGCCAGTGCAACCCCCGATGCAAGCAAATCTATTGCAATCAATGTGAATTATGTCTGAGTAAGGACAGGACACTGAACTGGTCTCTGTGTCCTATGTATAGTCCTGCTTTAACAACACACTGAGTCACTGAATTCCCTCTGGCTATCCCTCTACCTTTCTCCTGAAGGGGAAATAGGACAGTGCTTTTGACAATGTTGAGCTGAGCTTTGAGCTTTCTAAGGGTGAAGAGATTATTCCATGGAACTATAATTCAGAGACATTTTTTTTCTCTTCTCCCACACAGAAGTGTAACGAGCAGGCACTGCTTGGTTTACTGTTGTTTGTTTAACTCTGTGATGGTAGCTACCAGCCATAGACTGGTGGCCTCTCTGTGTAAATGCTGTGCAGACACAACAAAGGTAATCCCAGTTTCAGAACTGTTAGGGCCCTGTGACAAGAAATGGCAGATAGGCATGACAAGCACACAAGGCATCTGCTGAAATAGTGAACACTTAACTTCCTATTCCAACCTTTAAATGAGAGATGAGTATGAACAAACTACACACCATCCATCCAGGAGGACAGGAGCACTCTCCAGTGATGTGGTGGCAGACTCCTCCGTTCTGGCAAGGGCAGCGCAATTCACACTGAGCTCCATGACTGCCTGGGGGACAACGCTCTTCACAACTTCATGAAAAGAAAAAAAAAGAAAAAAAAAAAAGGAGATCATTTGAAAGAACTTACAGGAAACATGAAGAAAATCCACAGGATGGGTCATCACGGGAGTCCTTATGCAAATTATGAAACCTCAGTAAGCCTCAGCTGGCATTACCAATTAGCCAAGATTTCTTTTATTTCTGCTGGGCTTATTTATTCACCATGGATCCAGTCCTGTAAGACTGATGCATGTGTGTAATCTTTATGCACATACCAAATTCCACCCATCTCAACAGGACAACTCATATCCATTAAAATAGCCCAGGAAAGTAAGAGTTGCAGGATGAAGCCCTCAATGTGAATTATGTGACATGGCAATAAAAGAAGCTGCAAAAAGAATGAAAGGATGGGATTAAAATGTTTGAAATTTCTCCAGTCACTACTAAATGTTCACATTTGCAGTGTATAATAGACTGGCAAGAACTCAGCATCATTTAAACGCTATTTAAGCTTGTTGGGTCTCTCTCAGTATTCAAGTGGGGCCAATGCAAGGCTAGTGCCTGCAAAAACCAGTGCTTCCTGCATTTGTGCACTGGTGCTTTTCAGCATCACTTCTTTCCTCTAATCTCAGGTTCTGAAACTACAGTAGGTTCTTGCTCTAACTGACTATCCTCTGATGAAGATGTTCATACAGCATATTGGGGGCTGGCCCTGCAAGTGCTTACTGCTGAGAACTGACATGCTAACGTCAATGCGACCACTCCGAATAGTAAGCAGAGTCTTTAGCAGTGAGTACTTCCAGGACTGAGGTCACAAGCCTACGAGGAAATCAGGTACTAAATAAAATATTCAAAAGTCATATAACTTATTTATGAAGGTTAATATTGTCTTTATTTTTTACCTTCCCCTTTATGCAGGTCAACAAATAATATTAGACTGCAAAAGTAGTAAGTCACCTGTAACAGATCTCCAACGAAATTCAGTGACTAAATTCTCTTTTCCCCTTAAATAATTTTGAAAAACATAATTACTTCTGAAACTACTAAAAGATCTCTAATGAGAACTGATGTTACACTGTGGGCAATTTTAAACAAGGAACTATTGCTTGCTGTCCTGAAATTAATATGCAGATTTTGTGAATCCTACTGGTAAACTTTCAATGTGGTGAATGGGGATTTATCTACGTGATTCTCGTTAAAGTTAATAGGAGTCACACCGCTAAATCCCTGCTCACTATGCTTAAAATTTACCCCCTAGATAGTAAGCTGATATAGCTAACAGCAATACTTCCTCAGTTAGATTGAAAGTCAAATAAATTGGGGATAGTAACTCCCATTAGATACTGCACTGGACTGCTAATGAGTCAAATGTCCAATTGCTTATAAAAACTCAACTGTAATTTGGATTGTATTCACATACTGAAATTAGGAACAGGTACAGTTGTTGTACAAGCTGGAAAATATAATGATTTTTTAAGCTCCCTTTAGCACTAAATTTTACTTTATTTTGCAGACTGGTCTAATTAGCAGCAAAAAAAGATATTTCCTTTATTTAGTTTCTCTGAAATTCCATTACCTGATTCCTCAATGTGTGTAATACATAGATTGTGTAAATTTTACCAATTACTCATTGCATTAAAAGTGGGCAAAGCAAGGCGGTTAAATGATGCAGAGTAAAATACACCTTTCATTGAACTTACAATACCCCCGTGTATCCAGGAGCACAGTGACATTCTCCTGTTTCATGGTCGCAAGTAGCTCCATTGTGACATTGGCATTTAAACTGGCAGCCCTTGCCGTAGCTCCCAGGGTCACAGAGCTCTTCACAGCGCCATCCTCGGTACCCATCCGCGCAGACGCAGGCACCTGTGATGGGGTTGCAGAGAGCCTCATTCTGACACTGGCAGCGGTTGCTGCAGTGTGGTCCCCAGTGATCGCTATCGCAACCTGCAAAACATGCAGTCATTTACCACGATGATTAGGAAAGTGCATCGCAAGCATCTCATCCCAGCCTCTTCTGCTTAGGCTGGCAAGCAGGCAGAGGCACTGTTAATGCCAGAAACTTTATAAAGGGCCCTCAGACTTTCTAAAACTAACCCCCTGATTCAGAAACGTACTTTAGCATGCAAGGAGACAACAGCACTAGTATTATACCTAAATTTGAGGACTTGTTTAACAACCTTATTGGATCAGGACCTAGATCTTTTAATATCCTGTTTCTTAGTGCTCTTAGATAGCTGGAAGGAATGAATTTATAGTGGAATTAGATGCAGAGGATCACATCCTGGCTGCAGTGCAGTTAATGGCAGGTAGTACTGCCAAGCAAATCCTGTAGATTTAATAATGTCATCAAATATTTTCTTTGCACTGTTCCCATAAGATAATAAATACGATAATCTAAAGAAGGTTTTCTCCTTTGAGGTTGGGTTTGTTAATTTTTTTTTCTGGTTGTTTGGTAGTTTTTGAGTTTTTTTTTTTTTCTAGACTAAAGAGACCGTAGGGAAGAAAAAACCACAATAACACTGGAGATGGGATTTCATGAGGCTGACCAGGTTTACGGATGAAGGTATGGAGTATGTACATCAGCTAATTTCTGTGCTAATGACAGTATGCACTAGCAATACAGAAAGACCCTATGGCGGTTCACACAGACAGGAGGTTCCCTATAGAATGCATTATGGCACAGTGAGAATCCTTCACATGACAACCCTGTCTGATCCCTTCTCCTTGTTTGTGGACCATATGCAGGATGAGAGGAACAAGTCAGCATTAGGGAACAGTTTGATCCTGATTTGCTATAGAAATAGCAATAAGCACCTGCAAAATACCCATTTAAGATGTACTCATACTAAAAAACCACTCAAAGCAAACACCCAGAGGTTAAAGTTTCATCAGTAAACAGTCAACAGAAAACCAAGGATTTCTTCAGTAGTTCTACCCTCCTCTTAGTAGCCTTTTAATATATAGCTACATCAAGGGTGAAGAAAATCATCGTTCTGTTCAGAATAGAGTTGCTGGCAAAATCCTTGGTAAAGACACAGTTACAGATCATTTTCAGGTACAGCTGGTTGTGCTCAGAGAGCTGGTATCAATTATACTAACAACTTTTCTGTTGGTGTAAAATCCAGTGCCATGTAGGAAACAAGTGTGTAATCCCAGCAATACAGCTGTCTTCACAAACTCTTTTATTTGCAAACACGTAAACTAATCCCCAAGTGATACTCACTGCTTCTCAGGCCTGGATCTCTGTTTCCAGATTTAGCAAGGTACATGTAAACCCCACTTAAGCCTGATGCTCCCGTCCTAGAAACTTCATAGCTGCCGCCTTCTACGGTACATGGCTGTAAACTCACCCTGCATGACTATATCAGTTAATTTTAGCAATATTTTTGTCCTTCTTGAGAAGTGGGATACTCATTGGTCAGTCCGAGGTTATTCAGCAGAAAAAGAAGAGGAACTATTCAATTTGCACTGCTGATTACACAAACTTGTGTTTCTTGAGCAAGTGTTAAAGGCCAAAATAAACCCATGAGAAGACAATTTCAGGGTCTCCAAAAGGATCTGCAGGGTCCTACAGGTGTGCACGTGCAGAAAGATGGTTTCATGTCCTGCAGAGTATGCAATGTACCCCTGAGCACAATTCTGCTTGTGCCTCACACAAGGTATTTTATTGCTTTGCCTCATTTTTTCCCACAGCTGTAAACATGGATGATAGTTCTTCACTAACACCTCTGGGAGCCAAGCAAACAAAATCTTACTCTTTATAAGTCTTAAATTATTACTGAGAATCTATGGAAAGAGATCATCTATCTTTATTTCACATAGACGCTCACTAAGACTCTGTAAGCCTTCTGAGCTGGGGAGCAAATCTGAGGGAGCTGACGGAGTACCCCAACAATTTCCGTTCCAGAAACACTGATTTGTTTTCTGCAGAACTTGAACATCAGGGGATGCAGTTTTACACCTCCACAAAGGGTAAGATCGAAACCACACAAGCATAGCTGATAGCCCTTTGCATGGGGAAGGGGAATGCAGGAATCAAACCTAACCCTGCCTGCTTCAGGGACTTGATTCCGACCTTAGCACACCTCACATCAGAGCCCCAACTGCCAGCCTGTGGGTTGCTCTGGGCTGATATGATTCCAGCTGCAATTAATTTGCTTAATATGAATAAATAACACTCATTAGAAGATGTGACTTATATCCTTGGTCTTCCATATCCCAAATGACTGTTCCAATTATCAGATTTGTCTGCTTGGTTTGTGTTTTTCACTTTGAAAGAAAGTGAAGGAGAAAGAAAACTTTTTATAGGAAGGGAAAACTATTTCCCATCATCATCTCAAGCATCTTGATTCAAATTTATGGTGTCTGCTCCAAACACAACTCCTTTTATGTAAGTCGCTCTTATCTGAACACTTACTTTCTTTTGATATTTAGTCACATGCTTGCTTTGTGCCTGTACCAAATTTCACTCTGCAATCTAGCCAAAGAGAAGAGCAAAATGTTGGAGTAAAGAGCAGAAATTCCTCCAATTGGTTGTAAAATAATAAAAACCCAAATCTGGATAATAAAAGAAGCTTATAGTGACCAGAAAATCAGCTGGCAGTTAGACAGATTTTTCCCAAGGCTTCCAAGTACAAGGCATCAGTGAGCGCACATCACAATGTTCAGTACGTTTAGCCCAAAGTAGCTAGCCAAAATGTTTTAACTATCTATGAAAAAAACCAGCGTGGCATACCAGATAGCTACTAAGAATGTGAATTTCATGGGAATTTATCAGGGAAAGGACATAAAAATGAGGATTAAAGTACATCTGAAGGCTCATGGAAGACACCAAAATAAAAAAAAAATTACAAAAACACGGGTTTTGTACTGTGTCTCATTTACAATGTCTGATACAGCCTTTGCACTTGTTCAGCTTCTTTTTATGTTCCTAAAACTACTAGCAGGTTTTGACTGCAGTTCTCTAAATGGTTTGAAACCAGAGTCATAGTATGTGTGCATAACTAAAGTGAACATAGTATGTGTGCATAACTAAGGTGAACCTCCTGTTGTCCCTCCAGTGATGGGATCGTATGTACACCATGACAAGTTGACCTCTTCTAGGTGTGAGCCTTTACCTCCGATGGTAAAGATGTTCTGCTTTTAACTATCAGTTCAAGCCCTATATATGTCACAATGAGCAAAGCCATTTCATGTAGTATCAATTCATCCACTGCTGATTAATTGCAAAGGGAAGTGAGTGAAATTCATTGGCAACGTGTTAGTGCAAAATTTGTGATAATGAAATATCATCCTCACTTGATTTTACACTGCACTAATCTCACATAAAAATAAGATCTTTGTTGCTCAAAGTTTATCAGTTCCTGTTGGTTTTCTTTTCCCCTTTCCATTAAGTCCCATATTGTAGTGACAGCCTGTGGAGTTGCAAGTAAATTCATTACCTGTGTGATTTCATTGGGACATCATGTGATATTTATATTGTGATAACTGATAGATCTGCACTGTGGTAACTTCTGTACCTTTACAAAGGTAGGCAGATATGGAGTTGCTAAGCTAAATCCAAGTAGTTATGCATATAAGTAATTCCATTGAGCTCAATAGGACTGTTTGTGTGTGAGACTACTCAAGTGCATAACTAGCTATGGGATTAGTCTAGTAGCTCCCACTAGAAATGAAAAAACAGAAGAAACCAAAGACTTCAGCAGCCAAGACATATTTTTTCCATATACATCAGCGTGGCAACTCCTAGCTGACATGTGATAGTGATTCCGGTTTCTGAGATACAGCACAAAGCACCCTGAGAGCCATGGAAGCCCGCTGCACTTCAGGATCATTAGCACCACTTCTCCTGTGGGCATAACAGACACCATTTTAAAACACAACCCAAGTCTAGCACAGTCTAATCCTGCTCCTGTTGATAGCTTCTATGTGTTACCATAATAGAAATAAATAATAATAGCAACAACATGTGAAGAGAAAGCTGATTAAAGCTTACACAACAGCGACACTGTAAATGCATATGACACTAAATGTCAAAATGATACAGAGGCTTTAACTATACCATCAATAAGAAAAGCAACCTGAGAGTGGTGATGTCAGGGAGGTACAAATGCTCCTTTTAGACTGCGTGTGTGGATGTCAATACCATGAGAGATGAGTCTGAAATAGCTAGCACTCCCTTGGGAGATGCTACATTAAGGGGAGCTGCCATATTTCAGGTCACGTGCTAACATTCCCTGGCAAACGTGCTAACTTACTGTTTCTCTCCTTCAAAAATATGACTAGAGATTAATCGCCACTAATAAAAATGAATATAACTCTGTAAAGGATGATGCTGGGTGCCCAAGCATAATTACAGTTGTCTGCATACAGTGGTATGACAGGTGAGGGATTCACCCCTTGGTGGAAATCTTGCTCAAAGCAGCACAAAGTGTTTTCTTCCTCCCTGCGTCCCTACCCCCGCCCCAAAGCCTCAGTGGCTTGCTGAAGTGAGGGCTAATTGCAGCAGGCTCTGCACACCCACCGCTATGGTCGTGCATGGCATCCTGTCTCCAATCCTGTCCTGTTAAACACACAAGGAGGACACATTGGAAGTGCTGCTTCACTCCCAAATGGCTGGTTTTCCCTCTAGGAATGATTAGTGAATCGCTGTGCTCTGGGTCAATAGAGCTACCCAGTATTTAGTGCAGCAGCACAAGTTGGACAAGGATGAAGCAAACACACAAGCTTGAAAATGTAGCAGATATATAAAAGGACTTCCAAGGAAGGGATGACATTTATCAAGTGACTTATCCCAACACCAGAGAGTCAAAAGAGCTCTTCCAGTCCTTTTCCATCACTGCACAAATATGCTATTAATATGAAAACAGCATCTTCTATCACAGCAGCAACAGACTCTGTAGTCTTAAGGCCTGTGTTTATTTTTTCCTCATTAGCGTAAGCCTGCAGGTGTCTCTTTTTATAGCCAGTGACCAGTCCTGTATTCTAGGTGTGCAAAGTCAGTGGGACATTCATAAACATTCTGCAGAAGGCACAGCTGAAAAAAATCAAGTTGTTGATTTTCTTAGCCTAAGGACTCAGGACCACATTTGGCGGATGGTGATCTTCAATTAATCCACACTACAAAAGAACTTACCGCAAATTTTCTAAAGCACAGAATTTAGCTTATAGTCAATAATCAATATCCCAAATTCAGTCTGAAATGTTTAAATGAGATACTGGCCTTTGAAAAATGAAAACGGGAAATACAAGTAATGTATTAAATCTAGGAGGACATAGTTTAAGGCAGATTATTTTAGAATTTATTTTGAAATTAGGGCTAGACTCTCCCCTTAATATGACTACACTGCTGTAGAACGACTTTATGAATACCAATTAAAGGTGAAATGCAGCCTGAACTCTGGGTGGATTTTTTTTGGTCGAATTCAGTTTTGGAATCTGACTGGATCTTAAATGGCTGGCCCAGCTAACGTAAAGCAGGCAAAGAAACAGCAAAAGCTAAAACATGCCTGGATGCATTGAATAAAAAAATGAACATAATCAGTTACTAGCTTTTTGTTCCCTTCACTTAGCCCTATAGAAAAATTATAGTCCCTATATTGAACTGGTCTACTCACTGTACAAACATGATTAATTTTGGAAACAGAAGCCAAGCCTGCAATGGACTTTGGAAACAAGGTCCTTGAAGGGGGAATCCCCTTACAATGACAGTTTACACCACCTTGTGTTTGGCTCTGAGCAGCGCCGAGTCCCTCACACGCTGGCACTGCAGGCAATACCAATACTCTTATAAAGGCATGAGCCAGTATATTGAAAAATCACTTGCTGATCTGCTCAATTCTAAACTAAACCCTGTTTATCTTACAGCCTGTTTACCCTTGGAATTTCTAACATATGTTTATGGACAATGTCTGTCCTCGAAATAACCCAGATTTTTAGAAATTCCCTTCAAAAATGTTCTTACAAATGCTTAGAGACCTTAGAGCGCTTCCAGAATGAGGAAACCTCATCCATACAGATACACTAGTGGGTACAGGCAGGTGAGGCCACACTGCTCAAACTGCAGCTGGTTTTCTTCCTGCAACATGTCCTTCAATCTACTGTGGAACAACATGTCCTGCTCAGGTCTCCTCTTCAGACAGGTCCTATAACTGTCAAAGCAACAAATAGATTGGATTTCTGTAAATAAATACCTTCTTGAGGGATAATGAAATGAACAATAGATTCTAATAAATAATCCTTCTCCAAATATAATTTTGATTAGCTGAACTGTGTCACAGGCAGTTAGCTGGTAGCGTTGGAAACATCCAAGGTCAGGTTGGATGGGGCTCTAAACAACCTGATCTAGTTGAAGGTCCCTGCTCATTGCAGGGTGCTTGGACTAGTGACTTTAAAGGTCCTGTCCAACCCAAATTGTTCTATGATTCTACAACTGATCAGTTTCCACTGTAAGATGCTTTGTTCAGCCCCTGACAACTTCTGTTATGCAGAATTTACCATCTCCAGTTTCAGCTTCAGGCTCACTCAGTCTGTTGGTTTGAGGAATAGAGGTAAGGGGATTTTAGCTTAAATCAGTAAGCTAAAACGGTAGTTTTTGCTTGTTAAAGTACATTTTTATATCCTTTTCACTGACAAGCTGGGACACCTCCCATGTACAGAGCAATAGGTTGAAATCTGGCAAAGCACTGTCCCACACCCAGGGGTATGCTCATGCGTCCCCAGTGAAAATCCACCTGTACTTGATCAGACTATGAAAAATGCAATTTTCAGACACTCAGTGCCACCTCTGGATAATTCATTACCTACATTCCTTAAAGATTTCATCTGTATTAAAAGCAATCTGCAATTAAAGGCTTCAGGGGCTTAGCAGGACTTCTCCTACAATTGTTCCTAGTAGCAGCCATGGGCCACTGGCTGTTTAATCTCCATGTAGTAAGTGGTCCACAGAGAGGGTGACAGCCTTCTACTCTTAGTCCATTACCCACATGTCAGAGGTTTGTTGTGGTCCATGCTGATGAACTGTCTGTACATCAGCCTGATGACACTCTTGAAGGGATTTTTCATATTCTCCATTTGATTTTAAGGAAAAACAAACAAACCAGGGAACATCACATAAAAATAAGGCACTTATAAAGCTGGTGTCACAAAAATAAGAAAATGTCAGATTAAAGGTTGGAAGTGCAGCAGTAATTCAGTACTTGAGCCTATGAATTATGATATTTTCTTTAATTATGTGAGCACAGGCTACCATTTACGTGCCCTGGCATTTTCTGTCTTCTGAGCTTGTAGCTTTGCAGCCTTAAGGTTCCTAAACATGGGCTTCTGTGCAACGGTGTATGCACTAGCATTTTTATCTCCAATGCCAGACTTTCAGTCACAGCACACAAAACTATAATGAAGAAAATGCCAGTTTCAATGTTTACATCTCTAACACTGCCCAGAGAATGTACTTTGCACATGTAAATATGCATTTGTAAAACTATCCACTCAAGTGGCAAAAACCTGAGGTTAATCTGAGGCTGGCAGGACTTGCAGTCAATCTCATTTTCCAAGTTTCTATAAACTCTTCACCAGATAGAAAGGAAAAGATGGGAAGGGAACATCAGCTGATTTTTCAAAAAATGCATAGATTATTACTCACAGGAGGAAATTAATCTAATTTTGTGTGTGTGTGTGTGTGTGTTTGTTTTCTTAGAGACAGAACAGGTTTTCATCCTTCAAGAAAGATTGTACTGATTGTCTCTGAAGTTCATTGTCTGAATCAGATAAGAAACATGTGGCTGATTTAGGTCATGATTTAATCTCAGATGATGATCTCATTAGTCATTGACTCTCCAACATGTGGTACCTAATTCAATCACAGCACTTTAGAGACCCTGCAGTTTATTTATATCCTCTTAGGAAACATTTTCTATCCAAAGTAATCCTTGTTAAAAGAACATTCCTACAGTATTCTGTAGAGTGCTCAGAACACTTGCCTAGTTGTACAATTTTATTTTGGATAAATGAAAATACAATCAAAGTCAAAGAAAAGTTGAATATTTGGATGTCAGCCTCGTCAAATCCTGTAATGAACTCAATATATTTTGGAAGCAGCAAAATGGGAGAAACAACTTCTACTCCTGACAGATATGAAAGTGTTGCGTTTTCAGAATTTCCATCATGAGCTATTTTGACAGAGGCTTCAAAAGAAGTGAAAATTAGAACACACAAAAAATCCGAGAATATTTCCTATTTCTTTTTGTAGAAATTAATGCTCAGTTTAATGAGCCTTTACCTCTACTGACACTCTAGATGTTACAAGGAGCTTAAAATCATGAAACGCTTCATAAGGGAGCGACAACATTCTATACAACACTGGCAGCTTGTCTTCTCATTATAATTTTTTTAGAGAAGATGCTGCATTCTTTAAAATGTTTTTTTTTAGTGTCATATTAATGGGAGGCAAAGTCTGTTCTTTAATTAGAATTTTACTGTGGCGAATTAAAAAAAACACGGGCAGAGTATCAAGAGTCTAATAAAACTAAATGAAGACACTATCTTTTCTCTGTATGAAACCCAGCAGTCTTTGCTCTGGCAAAACTTCCATCAATACTTCATTATTATTGTCTAGGACAGGATTGTAATAATAAGATCTGCAAGTAACTTACTTCCAAATTCTGTCTTCCAACTGGGTAAAACATTCTCTCTTAACGTCTCTAATGGACTTTAGATGTTTTCATTGACTATATCATGAAATTTTCTGTAATGCCTTTGCACAGAAGTGCTATGTATAGGTAAAGTACTAAATATATGCCTAAAAAGACCGCCTAAAAGACTGCAGTGCAGGTATAGAAGAAGACATCCAGCGTCCTTCAACAAACAAGTGTTGGAGAGGCTACCAGTGGGGCTCTGGAGCGGTGACAGCAACATCGCTCTAAGGAGATTCAAAGAAAATTACACAGAAATAGAGAGAGGTCTTTCCCACTGGAGATGAGGAGCTGTTGATACAACATCTGTGCCTGGTGTGAAACAGTTCAGAGGCTTATAACAAGCTATGTGCAATTACCTACGTACAGCTACTTGCTATTCTAAATAGTGCATGGTCTTTAGCTGAGTGCTTAGCAAGGCACAGTTGTGGAAACAGAAAAAACCCTCTTCCCCTTCTCAGTTCATTAATGCCAGTTGACTTTGATATAGTTTAGAGCAGATCCCTAGGGCCAGTTCAGCAACTGCAGTAGGCTAGCCATGCTGGATGCCCTTCAGTCACATCCTCATCAAGTTCCCTGCACCTGGGCAGGAGAATGTTGCTCATCACCTGAGGAATCTACCATGCTGAAAGTAACCTGATCTAAGCACCAACATCCACCTTCTGTGACTGTGCAGTGGTGTTAACTGCATAGGATTGAGTGGGATCAACCCCGTCTGGCAAAGCTCTCAGGGAGATGTGCTCAGCTCTTTATTTTTCACAGCACATAAACTGAGCATCGGAAGGTCACCCTGCTGATGTTTTGCCAGATATGCAATACACCTTTAGTTGCAGTTAAAGCAGTGCTTAAAGAAGAAAAGCTTCTTGTCACTAAAATAGCAAGCATTATTGAGCATGTTCCTTCTCATTCTCATTCACACGCAGGGATGTATGCACCCCTTCACCTTCGACTGCGTAGGTCAGCATGCAAATTGACGTGAGCGAAAAGATTGCCTGATCACTGGATAAAATGGTACTATCAAGATAAGCATATGGAAGAAATGCTACAGCTAGCTTCAGGTTATACCATAAAGATTCACCTTCAAGGGGGTGTATAAGCACATCCCTCATGCATAACATAACACACAGTACTGACTCATCAGTCATTTTTAAGGTACTCAATAAGCTATTTATTTTATTGCATTGATATTGAAACCCAAAGTAAACACTGGGATTGTGGTACTTGCTTTTATTTCTACCAGTATAGCTGTAGAGTAAAAAGAACTGCTTCTTCCCCTTTGCCACAGACCCACCCTAATGTCTACTACCTATGCACTGCTTCTGAGCCAAGTAACATCGGCTTTAAGGATGTTCTGCTCCAGTAACTGAATCTAGGCACAATCCTATCTTCTCTAGCACGAATTCTGTTACCTCAGGACTTCAGGAGAGAATGAGAGCAGCGGAAGGACTGCTGGCCTTTGAAATAGGGGTGTCTTTTATATCTAAAACAGTTCAAAGGCTTACAAAACGCTATGTACAGGTATCCACTCAAGCTACTTGCTGTTCTCTTTTCTTCTAGACATACTTGATTCATCACATGGCTCTTTAATGTTATCTAATGCCTTCAAGATATCTTAGAAACAGAGGTATCTTTCCCTTATAAACCATTAATAGTAATGCCCTTTTCAGGCACATAAAAATAAACATTTTTTAAAAAAAGTCTTGCCCTGTGTAACCCAGTGAAAACTAGAATGTTCACTCATCAAAACCACACTGCAAGATTCAGCACGGTCTCTGCAAAACCTTTCTTATATTTACCAACAGAAAATAACAAGTCTGAAACTGTTGGGGAAAAAAAAAAGTAAAAATACTGAAAGGCTAGAACATTAGACCTTATTTTCATGTTGCTCAGGCACTGGGATGTAGGATGTTCCGTTAATTAAGAGATAATCAGAGAGGTAGATGAATACTGCATGGCTTAAATACCATGAGTTAAAGTATGGATGACTTGAAGCAGGTAGTGGATGGCAGAGGATACACAGCCCAGCACCAAGACAGTTTTATCTAGTACAATCCCAGTGTCCCTAAAGCAGCTCCTGGGACTGCAACACTGCTGCAGCTCTTCTGCACCACTTCTTTAGGATGCTGATGCTGAGAAAGCAAAGCAGCCACAGGTTTCTAACCTGAGCAACCTGATCCAGCAGTTTACACTCACATCACAGACAGCCACAAAATGCACAAGCCCCAAGTACTGAGCAGAAAATAAAAGACACCGCCACTGTCTCCCTGTGGCTTCCTCTACATGTTGGTAAGGCTTTGGTTTCATTCTGGAGAGCTAGGCAGGAAAATAAAGTCTCATCTCATAAATTCTTGAGATTGGATGTCTAAACCTTGCTATTTTATTTTGACTTCCAAACATGTTCAAATGTTGTTTGCAGAAGCATAAATTAATGCCAATTTCTAAACCAGAAGTTGCTCTAAAACGGGAAATGAAACTTTTTGTTATGATGTTAAAAACAGACAATTCTTAAACTGTTTTACATTTTGAAAAACAGGATGATCAAAACTGTTCATCCTCACAATCAGTTATGGGTTTGCTGAACTGAAATGTTTTGACAAAATCACAACCATATGGAAGCCAGTACTCAGAACAGTTTCACCCATTGTGGATTACTGCATTAAGCAATCAAATGTCAGGCAGGCAGAAAATTAAATCGTCACTCCACATGTTTTCTCCTCATTGTTTACAAACAATGTGTTAGTGCCTCCAGCATTATCAGTGGGTCAGCTTCAAAGAAACCAGGAAAATTTACACAGCAGCTCAAGTTCACGGCTCTGCTGTGTCAGTTCTTGGAGGTTCAGTCTCACTTTCAGCAGTCCGAGAAACTGCCTATGTGAAACAGCTTTATCTCTGGATTAATTTAATTTCTCTTTTTTTTAGTGACAACTGTCACTGAAAAGTGAAAAGCAAAATAGACATACGTGACTTCCTGGCTGGGTGGCAGCAGGGAAGTGAATGGGATTTTTCTGGAAGAGAACACAGCATCTGTGCATTAAGGTTTTTAAATGCTAGTTTCCCTATAAGGTTCAGATCTCTATATTTTCCTAGTGGCAGCCGAGCTATATTATAAAAAGCCACAGGGAAAAAGAGAGGTTTTAAGATGAAACCATCATCAAAACTGTCCACTGACCATGCTGTACGATGCCCATCACAAGTGTTTTGGACTCAAATCTAGTGCTCCTTACAGCCAGGGAATTTCTTTCTGTTGACTGTGATGGTCTTTGATAGGGGCTGGCCATTGTGGGTTAAGTTAATGCCATCTGGAAAATGACATTGACACCACTACTTGTATGCATCCTTTGCTAAGCAAGGTTCTCTGCTTACCACTTAACATCTGAACAGAGCAAACAAGTGCACACTCCCACCAAATATTAAATAATCAATGAGAAGAAAATGACACGACCCCAAAGTAGACTGTTTGCCTTGCCAATAAACAGGAACCACCCAGGGAAATGCTGCCTGATGCTTGTGTAGATGGTGATTGTGTAGTAGATGGTGATTTAGGAATGCTGCTGACACACATACACAAATCTGATGACACAGGAAATTAGCATCCGTTTGTCTCCCCCCACCCCCTTCGGAAGAATTTACTAAATATAGCTCACCCTTTAAATATTTAAGGATATCTTCAGAATGTTGTTGTTTTTGAAAGGGCTCTTTCCTGACTGGATTTTCCTCATCAGGCTTAGTAATCAAGTTGTTTTATTTGGAATGGATAATTATTAGTTGAATAATTAATTATTCAGAGTACATTACTAAATAAAATTCAAAGTATGCTGGTATAATAAAAAAATGACAATATGCAACAATTTGGATTCTAAACTGTGCAATAAGATCAAAATGTGTAGGTTTTTTTGCACATTTAATAGAATTGCCTCGATCATCAAAGTCTCATACAAACACTGACTAATTCTTATGGTCCTTTTATGAGCTAGAAAATACATTTTAAAACCATTTCATAGAAGGGAAACTGAGACAGTCAAATTACATTAAACTACAAAGCTACCCAGAAAGTAAGTGGTAGCACTGAGACAGAACAGCTCCAAGTTCTGGAGTCTAAATTTATGCTATAAATAATTTACAGTACATTTCTTCACTACATTTATAGGTCTGTGCTGAATTAAACATATGAAAAATGATACTTTATTTATACAGAAATTAATTTGTAAAGTGTTTTTCTGTCTTTCATCAATAATAGTGTTTAAAAAGTGTAAACTTGATACAAACATGCACTGGTATGCAAACTGAAGCGGCATGTGGCTTGGTGCAGACTTGAATGTCCTGGGGAAGGTACCCAGCCACGAATGCCCACTACCACCCGGCCAACATGGTTTCAGCTACTTCTAGCTCAGCAAGTGACACTCGGGCCACATCTACGCAGCATGTGGCAATGTGACAGCGGCATGCACAGGCCTATTGAGCTGGCTGTAATCCAGCTCTGACAGGCAAGGAGAGCAGTGAAGCTTCAGCAGTGTCGTCTTTATCGTGGGCTAAGTAAGAATCACCTACATACCTGTGCTGACAACTTCACCCGTAAAAGCCCTTGCTACCCGTGGCTTCACTACTGCTGGTAATTGAAAAGGCTGGCTAGAAATAACAAGGCTGCCTACTTCAATCACCCCTCTGACTGCAAAGTTGATGCAACCCTAATAAATGCTTATTCAGCATAATGAGATTCCAATTAGAGATGGCTAAAACAGTAATCATGTCTTCATTTTCTCTAACTGCAATTGTCCAAACTTCCAGTCAAAACAAGACAGAGGCTGGATGCACAGAGAAAAGGGGCACCTCTTGATCCAAGGCTTTCCCAGCTGTATCAAGCTTACTGGCTTGCACCAGAAAACCACAGAAGAAAAACTGAAGGAAATCTTAGTCTTTCATTTACACAAACTATATACAGCGATTCAATAAAAAGGCTCCACTTTACGTGATTCCCTCTCCTGGTTTTACAGGTCCCAGCTCTACCATTCTCTTTTAGGGAAGGCAGGATTATCCGTCCACAGTTTGTTTCTCTGTATTTTCTTCCATCACCATTATCACTATCACTTATATTGTTTTTTAAAGACCTGGGCTGATCTCCTTACTCACTTGGGGTCTAACAAAACAAAACCCAAGATAAGTTACACAATATGTGCTGCAAGATTTTCCACAGACTGTGCTGGGACCTGGTACGTTTTGTTTCCCCATTGATTGCCAGGGTTGCAGAATTGGAATTTTTGCAAGGCAAGGGTTCTGAAGGCAGTAAAACTACACATACAGAGACTGTTGGAGCTTCTTCACATACTTGTTAATTAAAATCATTAAATGTAAAAAGAATTAAATTCATATTGTACCAGGACTTGTCCTTATAGAGACCTTGTAGCTAGCAAAGTTTAAATGCTTTATTGTTCTGTAACTCACATATATGCAGACTCCTCTATTTGGCACATCCTTAATTTCTGTCAAACTAAAAGAATTCTAACATTTTCTGTCAGTGAGCTGGTGTAAATCTTCAAGAAAGCTTAAAAAAGCCTCTACCGTTGACTCATTTCACTCATCCCTAGGCAGATCTGAAAGAAGGAAGACTTGAAAGCAACATTATGAGCCCAAGAATTATCCTTGGCTCTTGAAAGGCATACAGAAAATTAAATTGGGGGATCGGTATAGTAAGGTAGTAGAAATTATTGGGTCTGCACTTAAAAGATTAAGAAGGTGACTTCCCACTGAGACTTGAGAACACAGGTGCACATAATTTTTAAAATCTGCATTTTTAACCTTTTAAATTTGCTAGCAAAGCAAGGAAGTTGTTGAGGAACTGCAGTAAACACAGCAATTCAATCAGCTTCTTTCAGACTATATCTCACAACTTTCTGATTCTTTAACCCAACAGGTCAGTCAGTAGTGGAAAGACTCTCTGGCAGCTAGTAATACAGCAGCTAAACTGAGCTGAAAGCAATACAGGAACACTTTTTCAGCAACTGGATAACAAAATCTCCTAATTTGCTGCGATGCTGGCTCTGGCCACCAATGCTTATGGTCGTTGTTGAAACCAGTGTCCTGTTCTCTGCTCTTCCTCCTAGGAATTGCAAGAGCACCTGTGTAAAAGAGCTAAAGCCAACTTTTTAATAGCAGTCTGGAAAAGGATTCAACTTTTAAAAGTTTGGTATCAGTTTCTGTACATTTTTTAAATACAGGGTTCTACAATCAACAATTAGTGGGTGATAACACTATTTTTTTAAAGTTCCTAAAGCATGTCAGAGGTGAACACAGATTTCAAAGTGTTTGCTTTGCGTACTCCAGTCAAGAGACTTCAGGCTAACTCTTAGACCTATGGACTCTTAAAACACTTATAACCTCATAATGCAAATACCTTGAATTTCATTAAAAATCAAAACACCACTTGACTGCCAAGCAACAACGAGCACATTTTACGCATAAGCTAACTAATTCCATCTTCCAAGCCTCTGAAAAAACAGTAATTGTAGCTCGTCATAGCTCAACCTAGAAAGATAACCTTGCAATTGATTTCTGCCTGCCCTGCAATTACAGGCGAACCATTGTGATGTCTGTTTACATCTCACTTACTGCAACAGGACCCAGTTGTGGAGTAGGGCTACCATGCTGACAGCCGTTCTATACACATAACAAATATTACAACAAAAACTTATAAAGTAAATAGGCTAGTTAATATCCTGATCTACAGCCCACTGAAATGAAAGCAAAAGACACTACTTGTTTCCCAAAGGTAGCCCTATAATCCAATTGATCTTCAGATTTGTTCTGGCAACAGACCATCTAGCTGCCATGCACAAAATATTGCCAGGCTGAATCTTAGTAAAAAAAAATTGAAAATGTCGATCCAAGTCCTTGTTTACTCAAGTCTCAAATATTGTAACTTTTTCTTTGTGGGGGGCCTTTATTACGTCCCATCCAGAGCACAGCTCACCCTGAGCGTAGCTGCCAGCAGTCCTCCTCACAGGTTCTGACCGCTTGAGTACATCCACCTTATTTTACACTGTTTACACTAGCGCTGTAGAATTCTTTATTGATGCCAAGGTTTTACAGCTTAATTTTAAGGCGCTCAACAGTTGTGCTCAAATATATCTGAAAGAATCTCCATGCTATCCATATGTTCTCAATTGCCAGTGAGGTCAAAACTGGCAGCTTGCTCAGCCCGCCTCAGATACAGCCATAAGCCTTTGGAATTAGGGCTTTTAACAACTCTGCTTTCCCTGATTCTTCTGCAAACCACTCAATCTGTCTTGGCATTAAAACTAAAGATATTTTTATTTGTTGTTACTTTTGACTGGGCTTGGAAATGTACTTCAATGACATACTGTTATTGTAAAACACCTTAAAAAACAGTTTTAAGTCTAGAAAATCTACAGGAATTTGGTCATATTAATCTTTTTCCCTAGCATATCTGGCAACAATACTTTGACAACCAGCAATGATCTAAATAATAACAGCAGTTAACTCTACAAACCAGTTAACTTAAAAACCAAGGAATGCTTAGTACTATTTTCCTATCAGCATTTCACCACCCCATAAAAGAATAAAACACTTCCTGTTTTACAAATGACCTTAGCCAAATTTAATTTATAGCAATCATAATAAAATAGCTGAGGGCTTCCCCCCCCCCCCCCCCCCCCCCCCCTAAATATTTTAAGTTGGACATAGCGGAGCAGTTAAGATTTTTATTAGGTTTTGATCTTGCATTTTGTGAAGATTGGAGGAATTATTTTTTACTGAGATGGATTTCCCAGGTTATCAACTACTTACTGCACAGTAATGTAGGGACAGGTATTCCTGAGAAAAATAAGGAGATTAAAAAGATAATAATAAAGGTGCTAGAGCTTACACAAATGATGTCCATTACAATTCACGGTGGGGTAATGAAGAGCCATTGTGTAACACTTGGAAAGTATGCTGTGACATTAAGAACTACTGCAGTGCCTGATGGCAGAAAACAATAGCAAAGCTTTTCTCAGGGGAATACTTGCACACTCCATTCTTAAATCTCCCTGGTGTGCACACGTTTTTGAGAAAAGCTCAAAGCCATTCATCTTGTATAGCTGGTCCTAAAAGTCTGCCATTCATAAGTCAGCATCTATAAAAAAAATAATAAATGCCTGAGATAGCCCAAAAATAAGCAAAGACAAGGTTTACATTTGTATGCACAGCCTGGTTAAGGACTATTTACAGGGTAATTGCCATAGATCACTTTCCTACACATTCGTCTACCTGTAAGGTTTTCCACACAAAAGATTTTGTCTTATAAGTGACCAACTCTTTTTAGTAATCAAAGCATCACGAGTTTGATAACTAGTTTACCACCAGCTTTTAGCAGAAGTACATTATACAGCACCACCAGTTACCAGTCATACATCTACCCTAAGCAGTCATACTTTTTGCCTTCAGATCTTTCATAGGTGTGAAAGGTCAGAGAAAATATTTGACTGTAGGCTGAGCAAACCACTGGAGTATGTAGACCCAAAGTATTCCCGCACTTTGATGCTGCTCTCCTCTACTGAATGTGTGCAAGCAGAACAGGAGGAAGAAAACACAGGATGGAAAGTATTAGACAGAGATAAGAAAATCCCTAAGACAAGGAGGAAAGAAGGAGAAAGTGTATGTAATGAGAAGAAAAATGAGGGAAATAAGTCAAAAGAAAGAAAAGAAAACCCACACAAAATCCAGAAACAAGAGAAAAATAAACAGCTGAAAAGAAAGAAGATGTACATGCCTGCTGTCCTTACGAACAGTGTCCCACATAATATGTCCCTGAAAATAATGAAGGTCATCAACATATTATAGGAAGTAGCCAGCAATGAGTAGCCCATTACAACCACCACAGAAATGATCAATTTGTTTATCTTTGTTAACTGAAAACAGAAAACAATGTGATAAGGGGATAGGCTACATCTTGTTCCCCAAGGCTTTCATTCCCCCAGCCTCTTCCTCTCCCCAGTGACATGCACAGGACTCTTGATTTTCACTCGTGGATAAGCAGGGAATAATGACTAGCTGTAATAAAACAAGTAACTGCTTCGTGCACATACAAAACCTAATGTCTGGTTTCCTGGGAGCTGCATTAGCAGGGTTTTAGAAGTCAATTTTTAAAACTCAGGACAGCATCAAAAAACTGACAAATGCCACTCGGTCACGTCCATGTTGTCACAGCTATTGAGGCCTCTGGAGAGAGTGTCAAAGAAATAAAGCAGATTTCTCTTTTGCTTAATTTGTGTCAATTGATTTCCTATTTTTAATTAATAATTCTAATTATGATGCAGCAAATTTACCCAACAGACAGAACTAGTTTAATCAGCATGTATTGATTGTAACAGTAGAATTATCCCAATGTTCCTGACACCATTGATTTTCTGTTGCACGACTATAAGAAAACAGGAACTGGACTGACTCTGTTGTCAGCTCACTGTGCCGATGATCCCTAAGCTGTGAATTGGTGATCCTGACCCTACAAATAAAAACACAGACATTATCTACTACTTCAGCTCTTCAGAGAAGGAATCTGGTGATTGAGTTACGACACAAATAAGGGAGTTTAATCATAGCTATAGCAGCTGGAAAATAAAGCTGATAGACACAGTTTTGAAGAAAAAAGCAAATGGTAAGGCAGCAGTTAGAAAAGTCTTTGCAAAACTGAACTAAATAATTTGCTTATCATTCCTAATTATTCCTCATTTAGAGAAGCCCCAAAACATCTATTTAACTTTAAGCACATGCTTAAATATCTGTGGTAAACGCTTCAGCACAATTTTCACCCTGAGTCTAGCATTTTTCCTTTTTTTTTGTTTTTTCAACAGCTCATCTAGGGAGGGTGCTTATAGGGGCAGCAGGGCGGACAGGCCATTGACACCTGCTCACATATAGTCAGTGCTCATTTTAATGCCACTGTATGACTGTGCCCAGCAGCTGCCCATTGCTGGCTCCAGAAGTAGTGCACTAGCGGTGAGAAAGGAAAGGGAATTTACAGAAAAGGCATAGTGTGGTCCAAGCTCCTGTTTAGCTGCTTTGCTAGAGTCCTGCGATTCTTTTGCTCATCGAGCTCCAAATTCTGCAGAAATGATGTAAAAAGCCACCTGTAGTGGCATAGAGAATTTTTAACTATTTGCAATCTGAATGCTCCAAGTTTGAAAGTGTACGAAGGCTTGGCAGGAAATCTGCTCTCCGGTTGCACACCTGCCCAGGGCCCTCCGCTTTACGGAAAAATGTCAGAGCACAAACATGTGGCAACTTAAATGTCTGCAGTGGAATGAGTGGCCCCTAGTTTATGGTGTGGAGCAACTAATATTTCTCACCTGTGACTGCCTCAATCTATTTGTAGTAAAGGAATCAAAAGCATCGGAATCCAGAGGGAAATGGCAACTTCTTGCCGGCAGCACAGAATATGCATGTACAATGGCACAGACTGTAACTGAGATGGGTTTGAACCATACCTCTGGAACCAAGCTGCTCCCAGGTTTGTATACAAATATGCAGCGAGATCTGAAGGCCAGACAAAATACCATTACAGAATGGAAAAGAAAAAACAATGTGGATGCTACTGCCTGAATGCAATGGAAAGGCAGAGACATGTCACACCATTCACCATAGGTAACACAGGCCAGAGTATTCTTTTACCTGAAGTGTAGGGAGGAATAGCCTGGGGTTGGAACCAGCTTTTGCAGAGAGGTGTGAAAGGGAGAGTATGACTTAATCTGCTTGTTTCATTGCAAAGCTAATCATAGTCTAGCAAAAGATAACCAAGTTTCCCCTTATTTGGTTTTTCACAATAGTTGACAATGAAAGCAGATTTAGCAGAAAAGCTGCTGTACTAGAGGTGAAATCACTAGTAATAGAAAAACCAGATTTTTTCCTAAAGCTGTTAATTCATATTAAACATTTTCTGCTTACTCAAACTATAATGTGTCAGTAATAAACATGTGATTTTAGTAGTTCGCTTTTTGGCTAAAATATTTGGAACAGTAACATTGATAATTACAGTAACAGTTATTTGCTCCCTGCCAAACCTGCAGTAAGGCACGCCTGCCTGCAGTTATGTCTTTTTAAGCCCAAAAAGATAAGCAGTACACATCATACACTTTGAATAATGAGAAAGATTTCCTATGGCCAGCATTTCAGAAGTGGAAACAGACTGGTTTGGTACAAACCATATCTATTTATGTAAAATGGGATTTTAATTGGAGTTACTTATCCCCATGATATAAATGAGGCAATGAAAAATGATTGATGCACTCTGGTAATTATTGTTATACCACCTTGCAAACTGCAACAAAAAAGTCTTTCATGTACATAATGGCTGTTTAAATTTTAATAAGATACAGAACTGCACTTCAGTAGGCAAAATATTAATGCTACATTTTGGGAAATATTTATATTTAAATACAAACATTATTTAACTGAAAAATCAGAATACATGAGGAATGCTGGGTGGATTTATTTAAGTGATAAATAGATCTATTTTGGAAACATACAAAAGAAAGTAAAAAATGCATTAGCTAGTTATTTTTCACAGTGGGAAAGTACAATCATGACACAGCATAAACTCATTGTCTCCCAAAGCATAAAAAGTGGCAGTAAGTATGATGGCGTAGATATATACAGTTCTCATAGTAGTCACTGTTGCTGCTTCTTTATTTCTACCTAACAGCAAAGGTTAAGAGTGCAAAAACAGTTTCTGTTCATTATTATACAGAATGAATAGCAATATAAATTCTTAATAATTGTTATACCTCTGGGGGAAGTAAAGCATTTCTGCTCATTTAAATGAAATGAAAGCTGGGCGCTAGAGCCATCCTTCTCTTCTTCTCCAGCTATGGAACAATGCCCCACCCCAATGTAAAAACGTGTTGATTCTCTCCATCACAGCTATATCAGACTTTACGGAAAACTGAACAGCCAATAAGGCTCAAAAAGGCTATTACAGAGTACAAGAGTCCTATTATAGATAAGTCTTCTAAAGATAGAAAAAACTGCAGAAAAGAGTCTGTCTCTATGATCAACTAATGCATCATTTGTCAGAAAAGAAATGTCTAGGCTATCTTGAAAAAAATGCCAAGAAGTTGCTTGTAACACAGGAGTGTATTGAATAAAAGACCAAAGCAATCAAGACCTTTTGTGGTTATAATCTCATTTGTGCATTGACAGTGTTTCAGTCAATAGACTGTCATACACTAGCTAAGAGTTCTATTGTAAAAATGTTTGGACCATCATATCAAATTTCATAGCTGATGCCCTACAAGGTCAGAGAGTGGAATCATTATTCATAATAGTGTGATTGATCAAACCATAAATACAGCAAAATAAAATTTTACTTTGGTGACTTCTATGATGAAAAATGAAAAAAAATATTTAATTCATACGTATCATCATTTCTAGCAACCAGATCACATTGCATCAGGAAAATCCATGGCCTACTCTGCATATAAAGCATGATCTTGCTTTTATTGAAATCAAGTGCAAGTTCAGACTTTCTCTAAGGGAAGCAGGGAATAATGAAGGGGAACAGTCAGGTTTGAAAGGGGTAGTTCATAATTCTACACAATTCTGGATGCAGTTTACCACATTCTGAATGTTAATAATGGACCAAGAAAATGCAAAAGTAGAAACGGAAGCTTAGCTTATTCTCCCCCATTTTACCAGTGCAGTACAATCTATGCAGTCAGCTTTTCAATGCATATGCTTAATATACACCTCCACGGAAGTCAGGTCAACACAGTACAAGTGATGGGTCATACTCTGTCTATCAGGGATCTCAACCCACTCTTTGGTTTACTGAGCCTCTCAGTGAACCTGAATCAAGTATCAGAAACTGAATGAAACCTTCAAATCATGTCATTTAGTTTCAGTTTTTATTATGAAACCACTGCACTGTGGAATTATGGAGAGAACAGTGCTGTTGACTAGGGAACAGTAGTAGTTGGTCTTAAACCACCACAGGAACTCATTGCACTGCACATTTCTGTATCGCATTGCAGGGTTCAGAATATAATTGAACTGTTTGGCTTTTGAGTCCCTTTTCATTGAAAATGCAATATTAATGAACCATATTGAGCTTCCCCAAACAATAACAGGGATACAAATTAAAAAAAAAAATCCAACCCTGTCCTAATTCTACATGCTTTATTTAGCCACCAAAAAAGAGGAAAAATACCCAAAGCAGAAAACATTAACGAATTGTGAAACAGGGATCAAGGGCATTTTTCTTAAGATTTGATCAGTTCAAGATATGTCACTTTTATATACCAGTAATCAGCTGGATACAGGGTTTAGCAGCTAAGTCTAATTATAGAGATGTTGAGCAGTGAATTTTTTAAAGTGAGAGTTAAGCTGAGAAGAGCTTCTTGACTAGGAAACGGTGTGTTCAATCAATTAAATCATCATAAAAGAAGAATCAGACCAAGGGGGGAATGTGTATGTGAGACTGAACTGAACTGTCACCTCAGTGTAGGCTGGAATATGGCCATAGAAGTAGATGGATGGATGAATCTTGCTCAGCAGAGAGCAGCCCACAGTGAATTGCTGATAAGATCTCAAAATAAATCTTACAATATTACAAGCCAAGGTGGGACTGCAGCCTCTGCAGCCTTGCTGTAGCTCACAAGCTAAACAGGTCCCTCCTGCCTATCTGCCTTCAGGGGGCTTTCAAGGTCTGAAAGAAGTTCTTCTACCTGCCTTCCTGGGACGTTTGTACTGTGTTAGTGAGGTATTACACAGCAGCTCATGAAAACTGGAAGTGGAGTGAGATTAACAAGCCTGGGAAGATTTGGATGAGTTTTTGTGACCGACCCAAAAATGCTGATTTCCCCTGTAACTACTGTTTTCCTAGATGACAGCTTAATGTCTGCCAACTAGAGGAAGGCGCGACTCTGACTGGAACCATTGCAATCCAAAGCAAAAAGGCAATGGTGGGATGTAAGGATTAAGCTGTCTGGCAGATTGGTTTCTGGGGTCATAGATAACTATGATAACTACTGACCTGCAGAGTACATATGAAGTGGAGATGGATGTCAGACAGCTCATTGATAAAGGTTCCTTTACTGTGTTTAGTTATTTAAGTCCTCAGTATATGGGGGCATTTTGGTTTAGGCTTTTTGTTTGTGCTGTAAGATATGCAAGGCTCATTCCTAACTATTACACAGTCAAGGGAACGCCTTTACAAATTATCATAAAAATCATTATTTAACTCCTGTGGGAGCTCAAAGACACAAAGATCTGCGCTATTCTGAAAAGGCATGAGCTGCGAGACTTGAAATGTCTCTTTTTGTCACTTTACTGCAAACAGATATTTTTAGAATAGGATATCCAAATAGAGATTTTTTTTTCCCAAAAAACTGTGCCCTAGATAAGATTTACACCGTGTGATTTCTGTCTGGCATGGACAAAGCTCTCACATCCCCCTTAACAGTACAGTGCACTCTAATTAAGACTGGGTAGTGAGTTGGCTTTTTATAGTGTGCAAAGTCCATAAACCAAAGCCATTTATACAGCTGCCCACTAAACCTCACACCCCTTTAAAGGCATGGCGAGATCTTCCCCAAACCGCTGTTATATTTCTGTTCCAAGAGTTTTTAGTATTGGTGATTCATGGCCAAGCTGAGAGCAGGAGAAAGAGCAGCTCTTAACTTATCCATGAAGCTTGAGCTAGCACAAGTAGGAGAAGTATAAAAGAGTCCTCATAGTTAAATGTCTCCCTTAAGGATGACAGTGTCCATTCCTTAGTGTCCTTAAGCTGCAAGGAAAGAGAATGGTTTTTGGCATGCAGTAAACCTCTACTAAATAAATTAAAATCTTTCCACTGACCTAAGCTGTCTCTCTGTTAAAACCAAAACACTGAACTGAATTCAGATGCATGGAAATAGGGTGCTGATGTTTTTCTGAAAATCATGGTGGACCCCTTCTGCACTTCTGCTTACAAATTCTTAAAGCATTTGTGTCTCCTCTCATGCTGCCCTCTTGCCTCTAAGAGATACCTCATCAGCAGAAAAGGTATCACATTTGTTCTTCTTCACTTCTTTCCTTAGAAATCCTCCTTTGCTGCAGCAGATGAGAAACTTGGCAGCAGGGAGGCAGCAGGTGTGCTGAATGCTGCTCTCATCAACCCTCACACTGACTACTCTGCCTCATTAGTTATAACTGTATCGGTAAACCAACCAGGGTACGGGGCCAGTATCAGCATGTGACTGCCCGGAATACTCGACTCATAACACAGGGTTAGGCCAGCATGAAATAATATTTCTTCAGACCATGCCTCGGTGCCACGCAGGGGTTAGCAGAGCCCAGGGACTAATCCCAGAGGGCAGGCTGGATGCAGCCAGCTTATTTGGGAGAACGCTACATTTGAGCTCTATGGACATGACCGAGGCTGTGCCAGTTAACCTCAGGGTCAGAAAATCACCTGGCCCAACGACATACCTACTGTTTCCTTGGATCCCTTTGTTTGGCAGACCCTAACAAACCCTCATCTCCTGCCTTATACACACATCTTTCAGTTCACAGAGCCTAGGCTGCCTACAAAAAGCAGCACTACCCCTTGCAGATAATATGGAGATAAATTTCACCCACCCTCTAGAAACGCTAAAATAATTTGTCAGATGGTGTAGATCACTCTGTATGAATGCTCTGTCCTCATCCGTACTCTCCACTCTGCCAGTTTTTCTGTCATTAACAAATTTTATCTGCAGTGACTTTATATTTACTTTTAGATCATTAATGTAAATATTGATAGCAGTGACTCTAATACCAGAATACACCAAAAATACATTTGATGATTATTCCACATTGACAACTGCTTGTCAAGATCTGTCATTTAGCCAGTATTCAATTTTTTAATGCATGCTATTGATAATTGTATAGTGCTAATTTTTAATGAGAATATCCTTCAGAATTGAATCAAACATGTTAAAAAATTATTATATTTGCACAGCTATCCTAATAAAACTAGCAATTAATCCTGTGATCTCATCAAAGAATGAAATCAGGTTTGTGTAGAATGACCGATTCTTGTGAAAAACTAATGTTCATTTTCATTCCTATCTTTTAATTTTTCATTGATTGCATCCAATTAGTACCATAATTTATTGGTTTTCCACCTGGAGTTAACAATGTCTTGTCCAAAATCTGCTCAGGATTGTGAAAATGTGCAAGTTTTTGTTTTTCATTAAAGACATTTTCTAAAATTAGAGGACACTAAAGGAAAACGAGTGAGAACTTGCAATAGAGGCATCCAGAATAGTGACTTAGTTGCTGGGCTGGCATATCAAGAAATCCCAGGGTAAAGAAGGAATATCTGAGTCATCCTCAAAACTCTCCCTTTTCCAGGTCTCAAGCACAAATCAAAGAGCAATAGGGAATTGCTCACACGCTGCTTCAATACAGGCAGAGATTGATTTCAAGCTGCACAATGTTACACAGGCCTCTTGCTCTGCAGCAGGGCTTGTCAGGAGGGATAGGGAGACCTCTCTGCCCTAAGGGCAGGGCAGAGAATTAATAGCATAGGTTACTGATGTGTGCATTAGCAGCAAAGTAGCTATTGCTTTTTTCTCCAGCTCACCCTCACGCTTATCCTGTTTTCACAAAGGAGTATGATTAAGATGTAAGTTGTTTAGATCCATTTTTAATATCTCCTGATCAAAGATCAGAAGTGGAAGCTTAAATAGCATATAAGAAATGACTTTGATATTAAAGAGAGAGAAAGAAGAACAAATAGTTTAATTTGCTTCTTGTCTTTCTTGGCTTGGGATTTTGAAGCAGATGTTCATATGCAAACACAAAAAACCCATCTTCCCTCCAAGTCTGAGCACATATCACATGGTTCAGAAAGATGTATAGTGAGGACTACAACAGCGTGCTTTCTGCTTTAGTGTCACAAGAATGTCACAGGCAATGACCTACGTAAAATGCCTGAATGTGGGATGAGAAAAAACCCCCAAGAACAAGTCTTTACAAAGGAACAAAATACTCGAAGCAACCCATACTCATAAAACACGTGTAAGTATGCTATTTCAAGCATATCCATAGATCCAAAAAATAGGAAAAACACAGATTATTACAGCAAGATTTTAATGACAATCTGAAGAGACAAAGAAGCAAGCAATGTTAAAAGAAAGGGGCTGATTTCTGGGTCTTAGGCTGATGAGACCACAGGGTAGCACATACAAAGCCTCTGATTACTCATAAATACGGGAAACAGACTCTTCATGTCACCCAAATTCTAAAGGGCTGGAATGTCAGATTTTCAAGAGGGCTTTGATTCTTTTTGCTCTGTGTATGTATTGAGGAATGAGCAATAGCTAAATCGTGGAAACCAAAGCCAGACACAAGGGGAAAACCCAATCAACAAGGAATGAAACAGGAGGATGTGTGATGTTTCACACATTCACTTTAATGCATAACACGAGAGAAATGGTCCATTGTAGCAAATACCACCTACCTTCCACCTGTCCAGGAAGAGGCACAACACTTGCCAGCAGAACCTCCCTGCTCTGCAAGGCTGATTCCAAAGCAGGCAGGCAGTTAACCTGCTTGGGAAGAGCAAACCACCTCACCATTGCCCAGGAAGAGAACTGGCGTGAATGCAGGCACAGGTTGAGAGTTTTCAAAGACTAATCCCACCCCATTCCCTTCAACCACAGAATCACCACAGATGGACATTATCACTGATTCTAGTATTTTCTATGGGTTTCTGATTTTTAAAATGTTTTTTAGACATTTAATCGCCGTTTCTTACAAGAACCTCAGAAAGACCTCCAGAAACACTTGCTAACTGTTTGTGATGAAGATGGAGGAAAAGCGGGAAGTAGACTATAAATATTAACAAATATGAAGATTCAAGTTTTGGTTATAGATCTGGGATGCTTGATCCCACAGCAAGACAGTTCTTGAACTTTTACCATGTAAAAGCCTATTCATGTAAGCATGGCTATAGATCCAGAACATACAGGCATACGTTACACATCTATATATGCACACCCTACTGGATTTATTTCGTGGAGACATTGCCAGTTATACCTCTCTGGATATATATATATTTATATATATATATATAAAAAAAATATTTGACACAAGCCAAAATGTGTCATGGGGACTTCTGTATCTCATAGCGTTCAAGCACACTCATACATCTATGTCCTTAGACCTCACAGAAGTCATAGAATCACAGCATCACAGACTGGTCAAGGTTGGAAGGAACCACTGAAGTTCACCTAGTCCAACCTCCCTGCTAAAGCAGGTTCACCTACAGCACGTTGCACAGAGTTGCATCCAGACGGGTTTTGAATGGCTCCAGAGAAGGACACTCTACAACCTCTCTGGGCAGCCTGTTCCAGTGCTCTGTCACTTCCTCCTATTCAGATGGAACTCCCTGTGTAGCATGTTGCTCCCATTGCCCTTTGTCCTGTCACTGGGCACTACTGAAAAGAGCCTGGCCCCATCTTCTTGACACTCACCCTTGACATTCGTAAGATCCCATCTCAGTCTTCCTTTTTCCAGCTCTAGTCACAGCAACTGCATTCACCATCCTATCATGTTACAGGCCAATACCTCTTCCATGCTTGCTTCTAAATATACTGAAGTTTCATATAGGAAATTAAAACATTTTAAAATGTCTCTTTGTGATTGGACTTGTATCCTTAGACCAGTATTTTCTATGCATTAACTGAGCATAAGCTGAGTGCAAAATCTGGCCCCTCATACAATGGGATATTTTTGGCATTGGGCCCAGATAAGAACAAAAAAACAATTGTCTGAATTTAATGAGTTGGTGTCAGTTGGCAGTACAAGAAGTCTTTATGCAGGTATTTATTTGTCCCAGCAATAACAAGAATATTGGAATTTATATCCAGGAGATAAGGGAGCACCTTGTCACTCAAGCACAGCTAACAAGGGAAACACTATTTGGTACAGGCATGTAAATGCCAAATGCTTAGTCTGGTTATTACTGTAAATTCCATTTTTACAACCTCTTTTTTTCTAAATGGTCTCTTAATCAATTTTTAATTATATTTTTCAATGACATTTAACTACACATGCTTTGTAAATATACCCACACATATGACAAAATATTAAAGGGGAAAATACCGATACACTAAAGGTACTATCTTCACAGACTGCACTAAGAAGAAATTCTAGTGCTCTCATTATGTGTTTTGCATAAGGAAGCAAGATCAAATTCATTCTGGGTATAAGTGGGTACAGTCCTACACAGGCAGCTGATGCCAGCTGATCTGGTCCTCAGAGCGCTAACGACACACATCACCAACCCATCAGTACAGAGCTGCACTGCTCCTACCTGACAGTCATCAAAATGGAACAGGAAGGTACATAAACAGTCACCGCCGGGTCACTAGCTCAACCAGCCACAGTGATTCAAAGCAACTTCTAATCCACCTCAGCACAAAGCAGCTGGGGAGCCAATGGTTGCTGAAAATAATGTACTCTAACATTTTTCACTTATACAGCGTGTGTTATTTATTACAAGGGGCAAAATACATGCCAAAGTATTATTTAACCTAAAATATAACCAACATAGAGATTCTTTAACAAATGAGTCACAGCTATCTAACCTGTAGATCAAGACAGCAGACCAAACCTTAGGAAAGGTTAGTGCCTTTTATAACTGAGGCTGAGAGAGATGACCAAGAGAAAGTAAATGGTGTTACGTGGCTTTTGCCTAAATAAGGAGTGAGAAAAAATTGAGTGATAACTTCCAATTCTGGGCCCTGAATGACTACCCACGTTGAAATTTGGCCAGGACATACTGATCAAGTGCTGGTTTAACACAAAGTTCCACAAGGTCTTGAGTGATCAGAATAGGTAAGGACACCTTTTTTACTTTACAAAGACCATGTTAGAGAAAAGCAGAAGGCAATGTATCTCGTGTCTCCAGTGTGGTGTTTTGGAGGTGTCGAATAGCACAGCTGGAGCATCGGGCAGGCCTGCAGCACACAGGGTGGCATTAAAAGACATAGCACTATAAATTGCATCCATTCAGCTGCCTAAAACACAGGTTTGGGATAGGTTTAAAAAGTTAAACCAGTTAAAAGTAACAAATGACAAAATCCTAGGAAGCCTGAACCACTGTACAAAACTACTCAATTCTCTTGAGTTTCTGGCACAGCATCCCTCAGGTCTGGGGTCCAAAGGATTAGATGCCATTCAAGAGAGAAACCATGCACAGGGAAAGGCTGGAAGCAGCACCCTCAGATCCCACCACCCGAGGCACCCTACATTAGCCATTGGATTTTTTGGAAACCACTCACTGTTGAAGTTGCTGTTCCCACTAGTCTCTGCCGGTGCGGTGCTGTGCTCCCCTGGCCCTTCACTGGTGGCCCTTCCTGACACGGAATGGGGAGAAAAGGGAGGAGACGACACAAAGAAAGGGAAGAAGGGGACATGGGAGGTGAAAGAAGGGAAAGGGAGCATCTGTAACCAAACGCTTCCAACAGTTTCGTTACACGTACATACTGAGTACACTTAGGGCCTGTCAATGACAGCTTTGCATTGACCCTAACTGGCCTCAGGTCAGGTATAAAGAAACTGTTTCACACAAAAGCAGGTTCATGCAAGGGCTCCAGAGCAGGCAGGCACCCGAGGTGGTTTTGCAGTCTGTCCTTAACCTGCAGTCACAGGCAGCTGGAAATTTCAACAAATCTGCACTACAAAAATTATTTTTATCTTTTCTGTTCCGTTGAAAATGCCACTTCTTATTGAAAAATTTACCATTTCTGACTGCAAAACTCAATCTACTTTTAAACAAAAAAATATTTTTCTGCCAAAAGTGCTTTTTTCCCCAAAATTCAATTTCCCACAAAAAGAATGTTATGACAATTTTTGTAAATAAGCGCTATTGATACATTTTATGGAAAATCAAAATGATAACTTGAAAATTACCACTTCCTGTGCATTTTTGAAAACCACGTATAAACTTATTGAAGTCAGCAGGATAACAACAGGTGAAGGCCTCCGTTTTTCACTCAGACTTGTATCTGCTGACAAAATTGTTCACACATACCTTTTACATGGACAGGGTGTCATATTATTATTAGCAAGACTGTAATTTCATTGATGGTTACAGAAGCAGTGGAAACACTAGAAGAACAGAATTTAGTATTTATCCAATTCCCAAGCTTAACAATTATGGCAGAGGCATAGTGCTTTTGTTGTGGAAGGACCTGATTTCTTTATGTTGTGGAACTCATAAAAACCACAGGACTGGGGAATGACTATATTGATCTTGGATAAGATTCACTCCTGTGCAGAGATCCAGCACAAGCCAGTATACCACATAAATTTTGTTTAAGCCCCAATACTGGGTAATAAAGTGACACGCATATCATGCATTAGTGTTACAATAATGCTTTGTTGCTAAATATTGCTACTCCTGAGCAGACTACAAAACTCTTTCAGATTGTCAAAATAACCTCCACTGTGCAAATAGGGAGACATCGAAAGGAGATGTGACTTGCCAAAGGTCACCCAGCAGGGAAGCAGAAGAGCTTGGATACATCCAGATGCCAGGGTAGAAATCTATCTTCTGTCCGTTGCCCTCATATGCAGTTCAAACACACAGTCCATGACAGCTTCTGCCCCACAAAACGTCTTATCTAAAAGGCCTCTTGTAAAGTCTGCTGGCACAATGGCAGCCGAGTGTTCATCACAAAATGCATGCATTAATTCATGCCATTTATTTTAATTTCAATGAAACCTGATTTAATTAGGTGTTGTATACGCTCTGCATAGATGACTAATGCCTTTTTTATTTTTTTCCTGTGGATATGTATTTTAAATGCTCTTTTTTCTTTCAGCAGGAGCTTTGGCTCACCTGCCCTTCCTCCTATGGGATCTGAGGAAAAGGAATGTAACTGGCATCCCTTGCCACCCGTTAATGAAACTAGGGTTCACATTACTGTCATGATGTGAAGACTGGTAAAACATCTTCGTTGACAGTTTTAAAACTTCCAGAACACAGAAATTAAGCAACAATGAACTGGAAATCTCAGAGACAGATTTCAGTAGATACCAATGCACACTCAGTTCATTAACTAACTCTGCAAAATTGCAATGGCTATATTTCATGTGTCACAAACCCTTAAGAACAATAAAAGTGTTTGTTAACAGACTTTTTGGGGAAAAAAAGCTAAACCAAGTTGCAGTGCATGCTGCACTTCTGTGTCTCAGCAAAAGCTGGCTGTAAAATAAAGTAAACTGTGGATACATTTTAGGGAACTACAAATACAGTTTCAGATCAATCTATTCCTGAACTTGTGCTGCTGGTCAAAACGGTAATGGAAAAACAACCCTGCTAAGGTTTCTTGCATTAAGGATAGAATTCCTTCCCTCATCACAAGCTGGCCTTCTTGTTTTCTGGGGAAGGGAATACATCACTCTGCTGGGGATCCAACAATTCTTTGTTGGTTCTTTTTAAGTAAACATATATGCACTTGTACTTATGAATGGTTGCTTTTTTGTTTGGCCATAAAGTGTCCAGGTGACCATCTAAGCATATAATTCCTCACCTAACTGCATAACCCTGACTATTCATGTACAAATTGTAATTACAAGTGCACATTTATTATGCAAATACAGTCTTTATTTTGCTATTTTTAATTGCCAAAACACAAAAGCTTTCAAAATATAAGTGAACTGTTATGTTAGATCCTGTTTTGCAAACTGTCTGCTCAAAGGCTGAACACTAATAAAGGTACTAGCCCAAGGAAATGTGCAATTCAAGCTTGGTTCTATGAACAGTTAAAGCAAGCTAATGAACATCCCAACTTGCTTTCCCAGTCCTTGAATGTTCAGAATCACACAGGTTCCCAATTTATTGTGCATTCGACCACAAGATAAATATAAGAACAAACCTTAGAAAGGATTTTGGAATTCAGGTTGGCCTAACAGCAGGTAACAGTAAGAAATCCACTTCTCTTCAGATGGATGGAGTGATAGAAACACAAGGTAGACCGAAAAGGATCAATTTGTCATGACCAGTAAAAGAGAGTTGAAGCTTATGTTTTCATTTCTGATACCTAAACTGGCAAAGCACTTCAGAAGCTGACATTTATTGATCATGTAGCCTCAAAACAATACTGCTGAAGTTCAGAGCCCACGCAGGCAAAAGACATGCATTAAATATAACAGGAAAGTTCCTAAAATTGCTTTTGATAGCAGGAAAAAATAGAGAAATAAATTCCATTTACAGAATTGGTCTATGTATGGGAAGCATATAGCTACTTTTACCAGCAAGAAAGTGTTGGGATTTTGCTATTACGTGGCTTTTTCTTTCATGTTAGATCACCATTTTGAGATGCAGAGCGAAAGTTGTGCCTGTTAATGTCACTGGCCTCAATCATGCAATCCTTAATCAAGCAGAAATCCCTGCAGCTTTGCCCATATAAGAATTACAGACTTAGTTATAGGTCTTCTGGTGCAGATTTGACCCCTGCTGCCTCCCTGCCGCAATAAAACTCCTAAACCCTTTTGGATCATTACTTCTACAACTTGCCAGAGGGCATGGGAGTGCAGCATTTATGGGGTTGCTTTCTGTTTTTAACCAAGAGTTGAGGCTCCATCCAGACTGTACTGGCAAACATACAGCAAGAGAAATAATCTAAACCAGATACAGGGCTGGTAGGGATTACTCATTCCAGAATAAAACATTCTCTTCACCAATTCTGCCTCCATGCAAAACAACTACTTGCTAGTCCTTGTTCGACCGTTGCCAGTATGCCCTTTTTTAGAACATAAAAATAGGTTTCCTTAATGGTGTAAAAAGGTTATTAGGATTGTTTATTCTAAGCTCTGAAATATGTATTCAATTCTCAATTTGCTTATACGTCTTTTAATTATATCACCATTGGTGTTCTGTCTTTTTAGTGGTAATTGGAAACTGATATAAAATCAAGACTAGAAAACATTAAGCATTGTAGTGACTGGAGTTGTTTTTCACGGCATTTATCATCTCACTGCTTGTTCTTCAGAATTAATTTTCCAACACAATTCTCTTTAACATACAATATTGGGTGAAAATATTAAACATGTTCACTGGCAGACGATGTCTATTTGTCAGAGACAAGCACAATAAAAGCCATACCCTGCTAAATTCTGAGCCTGCAATTCACTAAATTATGTAATTCAGCATTAGAGGGGAAGGAATATCAATCTAGGAGGTTTTGTGCAGCCAGAATCTTAAAAACTTTTGACATAGCCTGGATGTGAACGTATAGAAGACCAATGCAAATAAAACCATGTTGTGTCCTTGGGTAACAGAATGACAGCGGTGTCCCTCGCAATTCCCGAAGGAGGCAGTAGACAGGCTGCAGTGAGAAAGGAGAGGAGGATGCAAATACTTCTGTTCTGAAACACAAATAATGTGAGTTGTCCGGACAGACATACTAGTTGAATTTGTTTCTTGAAATGAGATCATCTGTAGGCAAACACATACACAAATGAGATTATGCGTAAATGGAGAAGGGAAGGAGACCAAAACTGATTTTGAGGCAGGGACAGCCATCACTGTCAAAGGAGAGTGAGAGAGATAGCATTTTGCAGGGGCTTGGCAAAAAGAGAAGTACTATGCCAGAATGAAAAGTCCGTGATTGCACTGGAGAAAAGGAGGTCCAGACAGCACCCGGAACCATGGATTGAGCCCGAGGGCAGCTTGCTCATTCATGTTTGTGAAGAGGCCCAGAATCAACAGAGGTTAAAAGTCTTTTCAAAAGAGAAAGAGAAGGAAAAGGAGCGATCCAGGCAAAGGCAAAAGTAGCTCCTGAACGGCACCAATGGCTTCTGATTTAGGAAATACCTCAGAGGGGAAGTGTGTAAGTAGAAAGACAATAGCTATCTATCTATCTACACATGCATATAGTTTCATAGCCACAGACGACTAAAGATGGCCAGCCATGAGTACAAGAAGCACAAATCTGTATGCACAAAGGCACATACATGCATATATAAAGACATAGAAATATACAGGTTATAAAAATGTATATTACATATATATGTAACACATAGAGATGAAATATAGAATACATGTACACCTGATTAATATACATTGAATGTATACTGTTTAGCCAGAACTGAAATATTCAGGTGTACATATACGCACTCATCTACAAGATATTTACCTGGATAAAATTCAAAACTTCCTGAAGTCTGTACAAGTATTCCTACAACGTTAGTGGTCTGATTCTATACAAAGGCCATGATTTAGACTGAACTTAAAATCCCCATGAAATAAACAACAAAATCCTTCTGGGTTCTCATTTCCCAATGAAAAGAGGAGGCAAATGTTTGAAATTGTACCAGGAGACATTAATCATCCTGTAGGCATTTTGCCTCAACCCTGAAGTAATGACTGGTGAAGTGTGTTCTTTGGTGCAACCAAAAGCCACTTTCAGGATGGGGCTTCAGTCTCCAAGAGGTCTGTGGAAGCTGCTGCATATTAAAGCCGACTCAAGGCAAGTGAAATGATTCTCCATTGAAATCCATATGAACATTTTGATAATGACAAATGCCATACATCATTAGAGTTCTTTATTCAAGGTGCGCTTCAAGGTGCTTTATTTACCATATTTTGATTGGGAATAATAGTAGAATAATAAATGGGGAAAAATATGGGGTTTGTTGTCTTTGTTCAAATTTCTTGGTGTGAGAGAGCAACATGTGTCTAATTTTTCATATATCCTTGAACAGCCTGAAATGACAGATTGCCCATAATCTGTTATAAAATCTCAGTGCCAGAATATGACAATAGATAGCACCATGGAGTGTCTTGGTTATCTTAAAGGGAATAATTTAACACTAACCAACAGCAAAAGGGTGACCCAGTTCGGAGAGGCCTGGAGAGAGATACATTGCTGGTGGCTCCAACCATGTGTGGCTACGTGCAGGCACAGTTAAAAGGCAGATTAATAGGCATTCAGGTGTGAGGAAAAAAGCCAAGGAGCCCTACTGTGGAACACACGGCATTCATCCTATTTTGTAAAGCACTTTATGAACTAACCTAGCCTGGTCTTTTTTTAAATAGTGAGCATCCAAAGATTTACCCCAGTGTTTCTCCAGCCTGATCTGTATTCCAAAACAGTACTGCTCACATAAA
Source organism: Falco naumanni (assembly GCF_017639655.2). Taxonomy (NCBI): domain Eukaryota; kingdom Metazoa; phylum Chordata; class Aves; order Falconiformes; family Falconidae; genus Falco; species Falco naumanni. The sequence continues at coordinate 5,803,573 of NC_054060.1, read as the reverse complement.
TCTGTGTTGTTTTTTACTAGAGAGTGAAAGGGAAAAGAGAAAAGCTGCCATTAAATCAATAGGCTGCATTGCACACCACAGTATATGAAAGTAATAGTGCTGTGCTTACCATTTGTGCTGCCACCAACTAATTGCTGTAACTTGCACTTCATTATCCTCTGTAATATGGTTACAATAATAGAGAATGACAAATAAGAACTGTTACCTTTCTACTGGCCAGTCTTTACTCGCAGGGTGAGTTCTCATTCAAATGCATCTATCTGGATGAATAAGATTTCCCAGATTACACATTGACTTAAAAGATATAATATGAGCAGTGATGGAGAACTGCCTTAGGAAATATTTTCACAGGCACACTTTTGGGATCTAGCACAAAAAATCTTTACTGCTGCTTTTGTACCCACCATGGTGTCTCCCTTAGCTCTCCCTGCATTTAAGTCAGCAATGCTGGCAGACAGAAAACCTGATTCTTATGAAACACTTAACATGCCTTATGCCTTCCCTGAATCAGGTCTTCCAGTCATTCACACACCAGAGAGGTGGTCTGATTCTTTTGATGTTAAATTGGGTACCATAACTAATAAAAATGACTACATTACATTGATTATCAAGCAGAAACAGCAAAGAACATTATGGATAGGAGAAAAGATTTGGGGCTCTGGCAAGAAAGGATAAAAGTATTTGATCATTAATGTGTGTCCTAGTTAAAGAAAATCCTTTGTTGCAGCAAAAAAGAGGAACTGTAGAAAATCTGAATGAAATATCCAATACCCGCATTATGGCCATCTGGTCTCTGATGGTGTTCAGAAAGGGAAGAGGAGCCTCCCAGTCCTCTTCTGTTGCTTCTAAATTCTGTGCAAGAGATCAGTTTTCCCCATTGGAGGTAAAGGATGTGCACAGTATCAGAAGGAAAGAAAGAATGGGGAAGCCATCATTACAAAGTCTTTATTTATGCTAATGATCCTCAAAAATGTCAGTGCTCCTATGCAAAGACGTATGGACTTTATAAGACACTGCAATGAAAACTCAAAAGTTTCACTAATCAAATGAATGCACTTATAAATTAATTTTTTTTAATCCCACGGTAGCCTCACATGTAAGTGTCTCAAAAGTCAGCATTTACCCTAGGCATACACAACATTCACAAATATCACTAATATTTGTCTGCAAAAAAAGGCAAAATTGCATTAAGGCATGCATATACATAATTAAAGACATCCGTAGGTGAAGAACGATGAAAAAAGCATAACAAATTTCCAAAGCCTTCCAAACCAAATTTGAGGTAACTAATTGCCGAATATCTACTGTTACAACAGACACTCCATAATAATGGTTGTGAGGTAGTTTCCATTCTTACCCCGTGCTGAGCTCTCTTGTAAACTTCTGCATTTTTCTAACCCCTTTTGGGGATTTTATTTCTTTCTTTTTTTCTTTTAGGGACACAAGATGCTCTTTTTGTTTTCTGCTTGGTTACAAACTAGCTATAATCAAGAGTCTCTCTTAGAAAACAGTACTAAGTGTCCATAATTATGTGTAAACTAGCCTAAACAGTTAAGGACCACAACAGTAAATGAAAGTAAATCTAAACATGACCACGAATCAATGTCTCCTTTGCATTATTTCAAATGCTCTGCTAGTTAACGATGTTTGGAATTGGTTTATGATTATTATAACCTCTCCGATAGTTAAATCAATCAAATAACTATTGCTGTAGTTCATCAAATATATACCTCTAAAAAGAAGGTACTTCCCTTGCATGCTGCTAAGGAAAAACAGCATTTCGTTATTACAGACATGATTAGTTAGTCTTCATATTCTAGAAATGTGGTGAAATAATGCCTTGGAGGTAATAGTTAAATATTTTTGCATATGTTTACAGAGTTTCTATTTTTCTTAGAAAGAAAAAGACATAAATTATACTGCACACTGTTAGGTAGTCAATGGCATGTATTGACTGCAATATGTTACTCAACACTGCTTCATACCAGGCATTTACATACACTTCTAGAAATTCATCCAGCATTTTTTATTTCACAACTATACTGTATCACACTGATGTTGCTTTTTAATTTTATTAAACCAGTTTTTCAGAAGCTTTTCTACATCTATGTGGATACCAGCTTTTCTGTGAACAGCATTAAAAGGAACTACTTGTCTTAGCCCTGCACTGACATTATCATGGTAAATTGCTTTAAAATATCACTTGTAACTGTAATATTAACACAATAAAATGTTTTAAATTTGCCTACTGTGTCTGAGAAATTGCCTTGATGTTGAATTACTTCTCATAGTACATTAACAATTATTCTAATAATTGTCAGGAGCAGTGATGGACATTTTGTTCTCCTAAATGAAGGGAGACTGTAGCTCCAAGGACACAGGCAGTTTATTAAATTTCATAACTCTTGGTGTTCAGGTAGCTGATGTGGAAGATTTATACCTATATATCAATTACAAGTTTATTGTACTAATAGCTTGTAAGATTAGAGCATCTGCAAGCTGCAGTATTATGCAAAACTCAAGATCAAGGCTTCCCATGCAGTGATTCCCATTACTGCATAATAAAGATGAATGCAACCCAGTGTTGCTCAGAAAGACCGTTAACTAAATGAAGAAAGCAGTTCAGTGAATGTGGAATCTGTACAGGAGCCAAATCGAACTCCCTCTTATAACTCAGAGATGCAACATTTGGGTAGCTGCCCAAGGAAGGAAAGAGAAGAAAAACCAAGTCTGCATGCATTTTCGTTTCTCACTAACTATAAGCCCATGGTTATAAAATCTAACTAAATTTTTGATTTCTTTATACGTGCTGTTCCAGACTCTTTAACCCATGTATTCTTGATTACAGGAATGTAATTGGTATGCAGGCCATGTTAGATGCATTACAATAACTTTGCAGTTACAGATATAACATATTCCCACTAAATTTCAGTATGTGCAGTCCAAAGTGAAAACAAGATAAAAAGAATTCCAAAGATGAGAACTCAGTGGGGTTTCATAATCCTCAGCATGTGTATAGTTGAGAGGCAGAGATCCAGATGACCTGGACAAATCTGCATAAAGTTTTTTTGAAAACACAAATGAATTTCTGAAGTAATCACTCCATCAACACATGGGATTGTATCTCCACCTCTCCCACTCTTCACTTCTGCTTGCAGAAGTAGACTTGCATAATAAGTAGAAACCGCATTTGCAATGTACTCTTTTTTGAGCCTTTAGGATGAATGCTGTTCAACCTGACTACCTGGTGGATATATTTAATAATGTATCAAAAATATGTGTGCTGTGTCTGATTCTAAGATGAGAAACAAGGAATGATAGTCTCTAAACATTAGGTTTGTTACACAGCTTTCAAAATATAAAGGGCTGACCACTAATGTAACCTCTGCATTGCACAGTCAAAGTAGAGAATTTGGAATTCACGATGTGTTCCAAATTTGACCCATCACTCAGAGGAAGGTTACCAAAGAATGCTGGCATGGGATGGTTAAGAAGATAGCTTGGAAAGGAAGTTACATTTGTTAACCAGAAGTGAAATTCTGGTCAAACTGAAATGATGACACATACATGACACGAGACACCAAACCCTCTGAAGGAAGAGGCTGTGGTTATCACAGCTGAAAGTGACTTCAGAAGTGACTACCTGGAAGCCCGTGACTGGAGAGAAACCTCTGGAACATACTGTTCAAAGTACTGCTGTCTATACTGAACTGTATTGTCAGGGTCCTGGGTGCACAATGGGCTTTGACAGCCCTGTCCAGCCTCCCCGGGGACTGCCACCCACAGTCCCTGCCCAAAGACCCAGAAGCTCCATTTCAGCTCAGCCCTGGGCCTTCAGTCCCTGCCTGAGCTATGCTGTAGATGCGTTTGTCTCCAGCTCTGTCCCAGCCAGGGCCCTGCCTGGCCATGAACCCTGTTGACCCCTAGCCCATGGAGCCCATCCTGGCCTGACCTCAGACCAGCCTCATCACCATGGATCTGCTTGACAGTTGCTGTACTGTGCCTCAGTATCTGGAGCAAGTCTCCTAACACAGACTTTCAAAAAGTCACTCATGAGGAGCAAGCAAAGAAATGTACAAGATGACGATATGCCACTTTATATACATCTGTATGAGATTCAAGACATGATTGATTGCCTTCTGTAAACTCAGAAATGGAAGTCTGTGATCTAAGTATTGGTCAGCCACAGAAAAACCCCAGGCTTTACATCGTAGAGATCAAAAAGGCGACAAAATAAGGCCTAATCAAATGTGGCATGGAAGAAAGTGCCAGTGTTTAATGTTAATAAATTTATTACAGAGAACTCTCTCATCAATAGGGGCAACACCACTCACTGGTTTGGAAAACATAGTTACTTGCAGATTTGCCAGTATACTGACAGGCAAAGAAGGCATTAACTGTAAACTCTTAAAAGTGTAGGCATGTTGTAAGCAGCAAATTAGAAAAGAAAGATGAAGAAATTAGAAAGCAAGCATCCAAGCAGTTCTTCAGAACCCCATTATTAAACTAGAGATGCATTTTATATATCCTAATAATTGCCCAGTATAATCCCATCATTTCCATTGTTGATGTTTGATGTTGATTAACTTTAATGTTTGATTAACTGTTGATATCATAGGCATTTGTTCATGATAGCTAGTGTGTGACATCATTCATGCTAATGTTAAACGTATGGTCAAATGTAATACTATCTTACTTACTGCTACATTATGTTACATAATCCAAATGCAAAACATGCAAAAAGTCAAGAAGCTGAAGCCTGCACTTAGTTATGTTAATTCTCTCAAGTATGATGATATTTCATTGCACCTCTTAATAGCCAAACCTTTCCTGCAACTCAACTGCTGCTTGGCAGTCTGGATAAGAAAGATGTGGGTGATCCGTTCCTGTAGCTGAGATCACACCCTGCCTGCAAGTGCCTCACCAGATGGTCAGCATATTGCATTTTCCCCTTGGTAACATCCTTTTTTCTCCCTGCATCTGGAACTCAAGTGGGAAAATACTTATGTTGTTTCCTGTAGTGCTAAAGGTAGGGACGTATCCTCAGCTATTGCACAGTGCAGCTACCCATGTCTACACAGTATCTTGCTTGCTTTAACTTGAGATGTATCTGAATTTCGGGTTTTATTTCACCCTCTCACAGTCTGTTGATTCACCAGTCAGGTAACTACTGTGATGAAGAACTTCTACAAAACAATTGCTTATTTGATCTCAGGTGCTTGAAGTGTTGCTTATTCTATTCCAATGTTGCTTTGAAATGGGCTTTTAGCATTCATGACGTCCATCCTAAGATGCCTCTATTAGATGATCAGAAGGTTTTCTTGACCCCGTTTAAAACTTCATGAGCTCTGCCTGCCTATTGTCCCCTAATTAGTCACAGTGCCACTGAAGTCCCAAGCTGATGATGTTTTCCAGAGAGACTTGTGTCTGAACAGAAAACACTGAGTCATACAGTAGGTTTTTGGTAGCTTTACAGCGAGTCCTGTGAAGTACCAGCACTCCACATGAGGTCACAAGTGTGACCTGATGAGATTGTATTCATTTTATTGTTTCCTTGCTCTGAGCACCAAAGAATGTAATAGCTTTTTAAAAATCCTGTGTTTGCATTAACTGATAATGTGTTCTGGGTGGAATGACTTTTTTATTGTAACATTTTAGTAACAGCTTCAGAGCTTTGAAAAGGCATCATTTTAATATGCACAGTGTTCACCTCCCTCAAATAGCTGGTACTTCTAAACACTTTTCAAAAGAGTTAAAAATGTTCCTGGTCGTATTTTAGTAGTTCATTTCCAAGTGTTTTCAATTTCTTTAGAAAACAACATCCTGAAATCACCAATCATTCTGGAGCCTACACTACGGAGATAGCTTGGCAAACAGTGAATCCAAATGTGCTGCCGTAAAAGTGACTGTGGTGTTTGACCCAGGCTGGATGCCAGGTGCCCACCAAAGCCACTCTATCTCTCCCCTCCTCAGCTGGACCGGGGAGACAAAATGTAACAAAAGGCTCATGGGTTGAGATAAGGACAGGGAGATCACTCACCAATTACCAGTGAAATCAGAGTAGGATAATGAAAAAAAACCCCAAACCTTAAAACACCTTCCCCCCACCCTTCCCTTCTTCCTGGGCTTAACTTCACTCCCAAATTCTCCACCTCCTCCCCAGCAGCAGCTCAGGAGGACAGGGAATGGGCGTTGTGTTCAGCTCATCACACATTGTCTCTGCCACTCCTTCCTCCTCAGCAGGAGGGCTCCTCACACTCTTCACCTGCTCCAGCATGGGGTCCCTCCCAGGGGACACTTCTCCACAAACTTCCTCAGTTTCTCTGTCCTTCCTATGGGCTGCAGTTCTTCACAAACTGCTCTAGCATGTGTCCCTTCCACAGGGCACAGTCCTTCAGGACTCCACCATGGGTCCCCCATGGGGCCATGAGTCCTACCAGTAAATCTGCTCCAGCCTGGGCTCCTCTATCCGTGGGGCCACAGGTCCCGGCAGGAGCCTGCTCCAGTGTGAGCTTCCCACAGGGTCACAGACTCCTTCAGGCATCCCCCTGTTCTGGTGTGGGGTCCTCCACAGGCTTTTTAACTCTTGTTTTAACAAGGTCAACACCGGTGCCTCTATGTAAGCAGTACACACACATACTCTGAGAAAGAATGCAAATCCATACCATAAATTTAAAAAAATAAAACCCAACTCCATTCACCTTAGTGGTGGCCTGCCCACTAATCCACCTCCCCAGTACAGAATCAAACTTCTGAGTTTAGAGCTGCTGCTATTTCTGAGGTCATCCCACAAAACTACCTTTGCCCACTGGCCAGGCTACAGAACTCCCTTACTCCATCTCTTTAAAACTACACCTAGTGGAAAAATTGCCCTTTGAACAGCTATAGGGCTTCTATATCCACGGAGAACTGTGAACTTTCAGCATTATGAGAAGAGAAACTCTTGGATTATCAATGGCCTAAACAACATATCAGCTCAGAGACTCAGTATACTCCTGGCTAAAAGACATTACAGTCACGATATTTTGCATATTCAAAAGCACAACAATATCTGGAGAGCTTCATTTGCTTTATAGACATTTAAGATTCCTTTGATCTCCATACAGAAGGACCACCAGCATACCAAAATGAAATTTACATGTGCCATGATATGGAAAATTGTCTCAAAAATATGAATTTTAACTCTGCAAAATTTTAATATTTTTTTTTTCTGTAAATCTATCTAAAATAGACTATTTGGGTTTATTTGCATGCACTTCAGATGACCCACTTAATTCATACCTGGCTTTTCTACATCACTTATGCACTTATCTCAGAACCATGTTCTTTTAAACCTTCAGACCATCCACCTTGTCTTGGGGGGCAGCTAAAGCCTCTTAAGGAACAAGGACCAGGGTGTCATATTCCACTATCATTCCATAAATGAATTCCCACTGAAGTGAATGGGATGTCACATAAAAAAAATCAATGTTAGATGCGTCCCCAAGCAATGTTTTCTTCAACCATAGGTTATGTTTTTGGTGATGGACATGAGTTCTCATCACTGTTGACAATTTTTACATATCTAATTAATTCCCTGAGCTCCCTATTAAAACTTCATGCAGAGCCTAGCCACAGTCTAGAGGTGGCATTTTTTGCTGGAGAAATTTCAACGTATTTGGTATGTGTTCCTATCACTTTTTAATAAAACAGGAACTAATCTTGACATCTGAGTCAACAGGCATTTCATCCAAGAAGAACAGGATAAAGGTGACAGGATTTGATGGAAAGTAGTGGTTTTTCTATGCAGTATGTGGAGAGCTTGCACGCTAAGACAGCGACATTGTATAAAAGCAAAGCAAAACTTGTTCATACTAATCTATAGAATAAATTAAACAGAACTCTTTAAGAACAAATGAACATGTAAGACACAGTGATACAATTCTCTATTATTAATGGTGGTTTAGGCTGCGAATAAAGCCAGAAAGTCTACTGTCTAGGTCCCTAGGATCTTTTGCTCCCAAACAGAAGTGCTCTGCAGGGGGACGCTCAGGCATTATGCACACAATTGATAGGCTTTTCAAAAGTTGCTCATAATGACAGTACTTATTCCAGCCAGACACTTACCCATATGCTTAAATTTAAACGTGCTTAAAACCGTTTCTATTCAGCAAAGCATGCGATTAACTTTAAACATGTGCTTAAAAGCTTTGTTGAACTAGGTTTAAATAAGTAGATATTGCGAGCAAGGAGAACAGACACAAAAGCGACCACAGAGCTGGAGCCAGCCAAAACTGAGCAGAGTCAGGTCCCACGGGCCCGCAGGAATGGGATGCCAGCCTGACGCAGACTGTCCCCAACAACAACACAGACGCGGTTTTCACACAAATGGCACAATGGTAATGAAATGTTACAATCTGTTAGTTTAATGTTCCGACTTAATATGGCCAGCTGCTTTTCAGGCAGCAGTTCTGTACTGTAAACAGTATCACAGGGTCAGGTCCGAAGGAGTAATAAACATGCTTGAAAGAGGATTCAAAATGCAGACTTTGCTCCTGTTGGTGTGAATCTTACCCTTGCCTCCACCTGCCCCCTTGTGCCACTTCCCTCTTGTCTGCTTGTTCATGAATGGTTCATCTCTGATTTCAGAGAAGTACATCTTAGCTGAAATGGGTTTAAACCTTCATTCAGGGTTCATAGAGCTTTCCCCACGAATTTGCAGAACACCACTTTTGATGTTCAGTTATGCCTCAAAGCATGTGTGCGGTAATTTTTTTGGCAGCATTCCTTCTGGAAAGTCCAAGTGATATTAGAGCTGAGCCAGGGCCTGGCAGAGTCCAGGTGAACATCCCAAGGAGCTTGACTAGTTGGTCTGTCAGTCTGTCCTAGGGACACTAAAGGGGTCAGGGACAGATGGGATGCTCTAATATCAAAAGTTTCTGCAGTGCGTAAGAGGCTCTGTCGTTTGCATTTCCTTGCAGGGAACAAAGAAGAAGTACATAAAACCTTTCACTCAGCTGCTGAAGTCTTCATTGTTGCAAAGATGAAGTAGCTGGATAGGAGCTGGGGCCATTTAGCAATTAACTGACATTTAAAAAAAAACAATTCTTTTGCAACATTCAGGCAACTCTTTTTATTATCTAGTTAATGGCAGCCCTTACCAAAGCTGATTTTATGTGTAATAAAACTTCATTACTATCTTTTCTTCTGAGAGAAGGGGTGCAGAGGACAATTAGAATAAGAAACATATGGTTTCTTATACTTTATCAGTCATACATGTATATATGATGCATCACAGGTATCTAAACCATTCTCCTTTCTTTTTTTCCCCAACTCTCTTTCTTTTTCTGGCTGTGTAACTGCTGTACCCTTTCATGTCAGAGGTCACCTATCAAATTCTACTCTTCTTTTTTTTCCCAATCACAAATCAATGATGAGGACAACAGAAGGTTAGAGCCTTTTTAAAAATAGCACTGATGGTGCTGTTTGCTTATTCAAGATCTGCTGAGTCTCTCTCAGGCAGAGACTCCTAAGCATTATGTTCCAAATCAGCAATACTGGGGGCTTGCTGACCCCCCGCTGAGCTGCAGCTGAGGAAAGATGGATTAACTGTCTGTCCAAGCTGCCGTGCTCCAGCCCTCAGATTCTTGCTGGGTACTGTCAGTGTAGCAGTTGGTGTTAAGACGCAAGGAAAATGAAGGGTGAGCAGGGAGCACTGTCACAGTGGAAGGTGACAAGATGACATGGCTTTTAACTCTTTTTCAATCAACAGAGGTTTTCAGCTAGCCCATCTCAATTCAGGTGGATCTGGTTTTCTATCAATCATTGTTATTAGCTTTATGATTATTATTCAATTATCAGAGAGAACAATAATTCAGAGAGAAAAAAGTGGACAGTTGGTATTTCGTATGATATAGATTTAAAAGCACAAGACCGAGATTTTATAAGAAGTCACAATTCGGAGAGTACACTTTATTTTCTAACACAAAGAAAGGAGAGAGTGTAACAAACCCGAACTGTTTCTGCACAATATTTAAAGAAAGCATGGGGACTTCCTCAGTGGGAAAAATTCAGTCTGTATTACATCACTGCATAATTTAGGTGCTCCTCATGGCTATTCTGTCAGCCTCACCTCATAGTAAACAATGCTGTAGGCAAATAGCTACAGGTTTATGCTTTAAAAATTTTTCCATTGACGCTGCTGAGGCTACATCAGTGGACATCCACTGAGGACCTGCTTATACCACTTCTCTGCAGGCTCAAGCAAAAGTAGCTGGACTGTGTGGAAAAGGCACTTACTAAAACACAAACACTTCTATCACAAAGAAAGATCATCTGGAAAGTGCTGGCAAAGTATCTCTCCTTCTCCTATTTGTTCTAACAGGACAAACCAAACTCAGCTGTCACTTGCAACGCTGCAAACAAAATAAGCTGGTGTAAATTGACGAAACTTCATCTGGGGTTGAAAGTGCTGATATACACCAAGTGAGGATCTGAGCCACTGGCTAATTTTACTGGTGTTGCTCTGCTGTAGCCCAAAGTAGGATTTTTCTTTCTATCTTTTGTTTCTGTTTAAGTTGAAGCAATTTTATGAATATGTTTAACAATGAGCACCCCAGGGACAGCTTGGTAAACCAAGCATGAGAGAGAAGAAAGAAATTATAGATCTGTTTTTCAGGCATTACAGTGTATACGCAACTCAGTGATCATGTCTTTATGCATACCATATCCTCACTGTGACAAGAATAGATACCTACATTACTGCAAAAGTCAAAGGCACTGGATAGAGGAGAAATGATTTAAAAAACTTGCTATTTGGATGCAACTGTTTTCCATTCTTTGTAATTACTTTAACTTTCAACATTAGCTTTTCCTCTGAGCAATTCAGTAAGCAAATCAATTTCACCTTTTCCTAGGAGAGGAAGCTATGTGGCAGAGTGTTTCAGATGTGTGTTCTTCATCTGAGAACAGCTTTATTCCTTATTTCAGTTGGAGGTATAGTCTGTACCTATTTCCATCTAACTTCCCACAGACAGGTATATTTACTTTACCATGTATGTGGTAGTGATAATCCTTTAAAAATCCAGGAGGGAACTCAAGAACCCCAGCTTTTCACTGTGATATACAGAACTTTCTCCCAATCATGGGATGGCTTAAGATGTAAAATCTTACACAGAAACCATCGGAAAGCAATTGCAAACTATTTTAGGCAGGCATCATTACTACCTCAGCGATCTGCACTGGTGAATTTATGACAACTTCAGTATCTGTAGTAATTCTAGTAAAATGATACTGCATGTCTTTGGAATATCTTTGGGAGACACGCTTTCTGAAAAGCATGTGGCACATGAGGGCTGTGGGGCAGAACAGCATCGAAGTGTGAAAGCGCTCAGCTGGGGCAGCCAGAGGATTGGGTTACATGCCAAACTCACCCTGTTGTAGCCTTTTAGACCATGTCGTAGGACTGGATGTTCCTTCATGCTAATTCAGTGCAGTCTTACAGCATTTGCTTTGCTTTAATCACATGCATATGCATATGTAAACTTGGCCTAGGATGTGCTAAATGTGTTTCTAAATATGGATGAACTTCTGAATTGAAGCCTTATCACAGTCATATTCCCACCTTTGTGAAATGTAAGAAGCAGTGGGAGGTGGTTTTTGCTTTGCAGTATCATAAAAATACAATGTTAAAACTGGCTTCATGCCTATTGTATGGGAAATGATCTGAGAGCCTAGCATTTAAAGAGAAGTGGCTGACCTACTGTGAAACATGAATAATGTCCCACATTTCATGCCTTGGTCTGCCCATCAGAAGGCCTTCTCTGACATTTAAGTATTGTTTTTATATTACTTCAGTATTTTCAGATGAAAGGTGCTAATATCCCATTATTAAGTGAAATTCATTGCATAGCTGGAATATCTAAGAGCCTGATGTTACATGAGACACACTGAGAACTGTATTATTTCACAGAGTAAAGTGACTGTACTACACTTTACAAAGAATCTCAACATTCATATAGCTGAAAGAATTATTTAAAAAATACATTTTTAATTTTAAATTAGAATTTTTAATCAAAGTGGTAGATTGCAGCAGCTACACCCAACCTAAATGCGTGACTCAGTTCCTAGTGAGGATGTTCTTTAAACAGATGAGCAAAGTTTCAGGCTGAAAAATATCCTTACAATTACAAGTGCCTTCTATAAGTACAAACGGGAAAAGAAACCTTCTTAGGAATGAGAATGTATAGTGTATTCTTTACATCCAATTGTGCTGATTTTTTTCTCTACTCTTTCAGTCCTCTCTTTTTGTTGAACAATTGGAGCCCCGCTAGTAAGTGTGTTTACAAATTTATTCTTGACTGCTTTGTTTCTCTGACTCTCAAAGGGGTCAATAAATGTTGGGTTTATTTTCTGTATCGGTTTCCCAGTGAGGCAGAGAAAAGAATCTTGGTCAATGATCACTAGAAAGATGCACATGGTATGGCAGAATAGGTGCTGAGACTGATGCATTTGTGCTACATAAGGTCAATTTGTCCATTCAGTTTTGCTTCCAGCTATGAAAATTGTAGAAGGTTGGAAGTTTTGTTCACTGTCAGTGATTCCATGCTATTTTACATCACTACAGACTGTGCATTATTGGTTTATGAATTCAGGCCTTAAAACCTCATGAGAAGCCTTGATTGTGGAAGTACAAACTCTTGCCATCTTAAACATGTACATGCATAAGTGCACGTTTAATTCTACAGATTGGTTTTGTGACAGGTGTAGCAGCACAAGCAGCAAGATAAGCAAATCAGTGTTCACCCTCTCCAGTTTTGACCCAGTTCAGTGACCTTGGAAGTCAACAGAAACACTGCAGTAAGCTGGTATAGAGAGAGATACAGAAAAAGCCCACAAAAAAGAAGGAACTTCACTACTCCAAAAGCAGGGTCCTTATGACACTATCTATTAGTATATTTTCTGTTGGCTGACTATTACATGCTTCATGACAGATAAGAGAATTAACTGTTCTACCAGTAGTACACATGGAGACCACACACCACCTCGCACACTGTGTTTCCACTGATTTCTAGCACTGGACTGGATCCTTCATCTGCCCTTCTGCTTTTTCCTGACTGTTTCATCTTCTTTATTCTTTCCACTGTGTTATCAAGCATTTCTTTGCATACACCAAGAAAAAATTATTGAGCTGTTACTCTGGAATGCCAGGGCTAAAGAACATGAACTCTATTGTAGTGTGTATCTTCCTAGTTTATGCAGCTGCTGTGATGATTAATTCTATGTAATACTTGGAACATGAAGGTATATAGCTATGAGTATCCATTAATTATTATTATTGTATAATGTCAAGCAGAGGGCAAGCCAGTTAATAGTAACAAAACTCTAGTATGTACTTCCAAACATGGAGCAAAATTCACCAGATAAAACTGAATCTTGTATTTAAGATCTTTGCTAAATCTATTCAAATTTTATCTGTGTTGGGAAACTATATAGATGGGTGTTGGAACTGGACCACTGTTTAATAGTGTCTTCCAAATGCTGACTTTAGAAGTACTATTTTCCTCTAAGCAAAACTTAGCTGATCCAGATATTTCAACATTTGTGACCCTAGTAGTCTCTTTCAGAATCATAATTGTTAAAACATTTGAGATTTCTATACTGTGCTAATGGAGAGAAGGTGAGCTGGTGCTAGGCATCTGCTTCTTGATAATAATTATCACAGTAATTAAGTTTTGCTATAGCTGTTAAAATAAGAATCCAGTTTTGACATTTATAAGAGTGGCATTATGAAAAGCTGAACTCAGAATTATCTCTTTATCATACGACTAAAACAATTACAGATGTTCTATTGATATATGCTGTGGTCCTCTTCTCAGCAGAATAATTATCTTTTAATGAGCACACATTAATGTAAATTGGATTCATCAGGAAATAAATTTCACAATGAATGTGAGGCACTCTACAGGTAACCTTTCATGAAAGCAAAGCAAATACTAATTTTGATCATTTGTGGACTAGAGATTTCCTTTCAGATTTGAGACAAGCAAGAAAATCTAGGTGGATCACATAGTTTCCTCACATTCTAGGCAACTTGAAGGTTTCACGGAAATAAACTGAATTTGTCACTTTTGTACAATTTGCCTTAGGTAAAGGATGGATATTAATGCACATTTTATCTTGGTTCCTACTTCCATCATGCCCTTAAAACTTCAAAGTCATTTGTGCCATGGTACAAATAGTGGGAGTCTCAGTGCCAAAAGCTGCTGTTCTCGAGTTATTCCAGAAACAGTGTTCTAAGAATACCTGGTACCTTGCTGCTTCTGCTCCACTCTGTGCCATATTCTTGTCTTGAATTCTCTAACAATCAGGTTTCACTGAATAATAAATATCCTGCTTCATATCCACAAAAAAGGAAAAGAAAGACCAATTTTAAAAAACTCTTATGAATATATAAAAATATTGTATTATGAATAATACCACAAGTAATTCTGGTGCTCACAGTCATTTGACAATCTTAAACAAGACAGGGTTAGCAAACATTCATAGAGAAAATTGAAATGTAAGTTCCTGCCTAATGACATTCTTCAATCTATATTTTCTATTTTAATTTCAGTGGAGTTAGAAGATCATCAGTCTGCAAACCAGCCAGCTTCAAAGCGTTTACAACTCAGATTTGAATGACATCCTGTTGCCCTTAGGAAAACCGACATGGCCAACTGGTGAATATCAAAACTAGTTGTGAAAAGCAAAACAACATTTTTGTGTTCCTAAAGTTGATTCACTATTAAAACAGTGAACTGGAGAACAAGGAACACCAGTCACGGTATCCTTCAACAGTCTGGCTTTGGTTCAACAGCTGCCTAATGCTGACAACCAAATATATAATGTGTCAATTTTGGATGAGACTGGATAGTTTTTGCTATAAGTCTTCAACCTAAGACCTTAACGAGTAACTCAAAACATGTGTAGACAAGGTGTGTCTACTGTGATTCACTGGGATGAAACAAGGTTCCATACAATCTTCTAAAACTCTTCTGTATTCTTTACCCTAAAAAAAGCTACTGAAGGAAAAGACACAGTTAAAGGTAAAGGTGAGTTTGTAACAGAATAGGGGAAAGAAGCAACTCCCTAAGGATTCGGCTTGTGGTAGATAAGCCTTTGCTCAAAGTGTGAAATGCTGAGTGCCCTGGTTGTTCCTACATCACTAATAAAGAAAAGGGTAAGTCAGATGCGGGGCAGCTTGTCAGAGAAAATTCATCTTACCATTAGTTGTGTTCTCCTATGTCACTGGGCTAAGCATGATACACAAAGAACTAAAATGCAGTCTCTGCCACAAAGAGGTGACTGTCTAAGGAGTCGAGGCTGTGGGGCAGAGGCGTGAAGGCAACCTGCCCTAATGCATACAAGTTAGTTCCCAAACTTCAGACATCAGCACTGTTGCACCTCCTATTTAGCCAGAGCCTTGAGTGAGTTCATTCCACTTACGCTGAAACCCCTGCGTGTCAACCAAGAAATTTTGAGAGTACATGCGACATATACACACGACTGTCACACCAAATGAGCTGTAATGCAGACATATTTCTTGTCTAAGTCAGGAGGCAACAGATGTCTAAAACCAAAGAGAACAAAAGGGAACAAGAAGATGATCCCTGTCAGTGACAGGCTTACCAGTACACTAGATACATAACTGTCATCAAGCTTTTTTGTGGGCCTTATCTCTGTTCCAGAAGCGAACAAAAGGTCTATGTATTACTTCAGGTCTATTTTGAGGACTGAAATTTGATTTCATAGGTTTACAGGCTTGGTTTTGGCCTTCTGCAGAGAAGGATTTTCTCCCACATTGGAATATTTAAAATAATATTCATTCAATTATGGCGACTACATCAGCTCTTTTTCCCCCTGAATAAAATGGCCCACTGAAATTCAACAGGATATATATATTGAAATGCATGCAAATTGTGTACATACATTTACACCCTCACAGATATGGCACAAGTCTCCATTAAAAAACATTCACTTTCTTACTGCAGCTTTTGTCTGCAGATTCTAAATGTCAATATTATCCCCAGTGAGAAGAGAGAGGAGGCTGAAAGGTTGGTAGTTTTAGAAAGCTAATTGCCATCCGTAAATTGGAGTTATAAACACACCATGCCTTCTGCAGCAGCGAAGTGCAGGAATGCTGCAATTTCAGGTCTGCCCAAGCTGGAATTTACAGAGGTGCACTTTGTATTACCATGGTCGTCACAGGAAATGAATTCATGTTGATGAGAAGGTATATCAGTAGATTAAAATAACATTCTTTACAAGTTATTGATAATAGGCCCTTTGAAATAAAATGGAGAAAAATCCCTGTGCAAAAATCGACTTCTACAGATTGTTCCCTGTTTTCATCATGGACTTGGCCAACATATGAATGCCCAGCACTAAAAGACAAGCTTTAAGTGATTTTTTTTTAAAAGATGTCACAAATAAGAAATAACACTCTATTTGAAGCAGCAGTGATCACCAATTTGACTCCATATGGCATTTTTGTTGCACATCAAAAATGGATGTTAGTCAGAAACTCCCTCCCCCATCGTTAATGCTAGGAAAAACTGAACACCAAATTTCTTTTGGCACGAAGACAATGTAGTGGATGGAGCAGTTTAAAGGTTGTGCATTAGATTTTCACTGAATGTCACCTGTGCCTCTGTGGACAAAACGAAATCACAGAAATGCACTACTTTTTATCTAAAATGGGTATGCCACTCCCTTCAAATATAGCCCTTTATCAAAACAGTTTCACAAGGTTATTTAATTGGAATTAATCTTCGATACTTTCTAATATGTCACTCTTGCTTTTCAAGTTTGGCTTTTTGAGTAGACTGCCAATAAATAAGTGATTTTTTCCACCAGCAGGTTACCTCTTGAAGACAGTTTTCTATGGATGAAGGGAGAAGGGATGTGTTGACAGTGACAGATACCAAGACCATATGCTGCCTAATCTCATCTTGAGCACATACTCTGAACCTCATGAAATCTATGTGATATTTAAATATATCTACAGTACACAACTCCAGGTCCATCAGATCTCTATCTAGCTCCATGTTCTTGGTCCACACATATACCCATGTTGCTAGTTGTTCTACAATATTAGATCCTGTGGGGTAGGTGTTTAATGATTGCCTACTCGTTTCAATGGATTTTCTGAGGTTTTCCTAACCCTGCCTGAGATCAGTGTTTTATCTTCTGCAACATTATCAAAATATTTTTAATGTTTTACCCTGTCTTATCAAAGTCATTGGGCATTCAGACTAGATTCTGCGCTGAAACAATGCTGCACTGATTTTACTGGTGTAAAAGATCTCTTTTGTTTTCTTCCTGAAGTAAGATTTATACTGTCACTGTGTCTATGCCTGCCTGCCTGCCTGCCTGCCTGCCTACCTGCCTGTCTCCCACCCTCACTAGGAACTTATTTTAACCCACTGCCCAACTTCAACAGCTTTTGGCAGACCAGTAGCATACCAAAAATGCTGCAATCCTCAGGCTGCAGTTAGGCAATGAGACAGAAAAGGATGATTTTATTACTGCCCTGAGGAAAAGAACCCTCTTTTTAAGCATCAAAGGATGCGTATTGGACTAACGAGTAGGAGGCAAAGGTTTTAAATTTGGTCTCCTGATAATACAATCCCTACCACAACAAAGCGTAAGTTCCTGACTGGGGCTGCAAAACACTACTGTAAATATTAATACCAACATGATCCTCTTTGTCTACCAACTAGGAATAGCAGAGGTGTGGTATCATTTAATAAAACAGCCTTTCTATAATTACAGAGGGATCACTGCTACAAGTGCAGCCCAGACACCAAAGCTGTCTTTTGCCTCTGCTGAGATTACAAGTGTGACAAGTGTGATTTGGAGAAACACACCATGATGTTACAATTTCATGCTCAGTTTGCCATGCTTACAATCAGGCAATGGGAAAAAAAGCCTTCAACTGGAAATGGAGTAAATTTGCTATGGAAATCACTGAGAGAAGATAAATATAGAGTCCTACGATGTCATTTTTACAGTCAATTTTCTCTCTGTATCTGAAGTTTATATCAAAAGAAGGGAAATTACATAAACATTTCATCTGGACTGTAATAGTACTAAATTAGGTGCTCTAGAGATTATTTATATAATGTAGATAGGCTGTCGGTGGCAAATATGAGAATTACAGTAACATTGAAACAGGATCCTCCCTAATTCATGTACAGTAGTAAGTGAGAGCTTATGCAACTTTTAAATAAACATTTTTTACTGATATTTACAATCGTTTCAGCTGAGCAGTGTGTTGAAGCAATAGTTATTCTTTCCCCTCATGCAGAGACTTTCTTTTGAGGAACGTGGTGCACTTCAGTATTAAATCTTACATGAAGTTTTATGTCCATCATTTCAGTGACGATACTGAAGCACAATGTACTAAACAAACTGCCACTGGTCCCACACCAGGTCCATGGTCAGAACTGGCCACTGGAGTGGAGGGAGGTTTCTCCCAGTCATGAAAGTCAGTCATTTGTTCCAACTACCAGAGACATTCCCTCGCAAAACAAGGTACTGTGTGATACATTCCTCAGCATTCATATCTCGTCCACCAAACATGCAGCAGACGAGAGATCACCCACTCAGTTCATCTGTCACCAAGGAAAAGTCACGTTTGCTTCCTTGTTGGGATTCTGAATTAGAAGCAGAGGTAAAAGGTGGATTTTTCTCTTTGACTTACTCCCAAATTATAGCTCTGCTCAAACAGTGGGAATAAAATACTCTTTGAAGATCCTTACCAGATGCATTCTGTTTGGTGAAGACACCAACAGATGCAAATGTATTAAAGCCAATGCCTCCTGTCCTGGCAAAGGAGCATTTGTGGTGTAGGCTATGAAGAGGGGAGGGATAGCAGCCAAAGTCCATCTCCAAGTGATCTCAGTGGGAGTTAAACTCTTGCTTGTGCGCTGGGAATTGGGGCATCAGAACTGCTCACCTACCCAGTTCCTCAAAGCAAGTGGAAACACAGCCAGCCTTTCCCAGGGATGCACTGGCCTGGGAGCTGTGGGGCCATGCTGATGAGGGAGGAGAGTGTTTTCCTGGATACTCACTCTTAGAGGTGTTGACTCACCTAATGAAAATCAAATCAGCTGCTAAAGCTACATAGTCTCCCTTCTGTGGACAGGACTGCAATGTATTCAATTACTATTCAGTAGGAAAAGTAAGTTCTGTTACCTGCAGCCACAGAATTAGCAGTAGAAAAAGCCCTTCCTACAGCCTGTGACTCACTAAATCACATTCTTAAGTAACATCTGGAACATCTTTCCCCTATTAGCTGATACTGCAGTAGTGGCAGATGCACAACAAATAATACATTATACAACTGTACTTCAAAGACCTGAATAGTGCAAGTGTGGTATCTTTCTTAGATTCAGTTTATTTAATGCTTTCCATAAAAAGCATGTGTTATATTTATATATTTCTTTTTCAACTGAGTGCTTTGACTATGTGTCATTCCAGTTTTCATTCTACTGCTTGGTGACCTGGCTGCTCCAGTGAGTGCAAAGGCCATTTGAGAAATAAAATGGATAGAAATACAGTTATTAATCAGCACAGCTTACTGAAAATAAGCATGCTGCACAGGGTCAAGCCCCAAGGAAAGGAAAAAAAGTCATGACATTTCTAGGAATGCCACTGGGAGCTGTGTGGCAAACCTCTGAATAATGAGATGAGAAGGTAAAATGAATGTGCTTTGAGTGGCCTGAAGGGTTAAAAATCACAAACCTCTGTCTGAGAGAGGAAACTTCAACAGGACTTAACTGTGCATTCATGTTCGAAAGGAGTTCTCACAAAACTCCTCTGTTTCCATTCAGTTTTGTCTGCTACTCAGATCTTTTCTAGAATACTGCCCCAGGACCATGCCATATGCCAGAGGGAAGGGTACAAGGCAAAGCCCCAAAGCCTCACAAATGTGCTCAGGGGGGAGGCATAGGCCAGCTCAAAGTAAACTACTAAAACGGAACATACCAGGGTCACCAGAGCACTGTCCACTTCCTGTATCATTACAGGGCTGGCAAAGAATTACACTTCCCAGAGCAGCAAACTGGATGAGATGGGCCGAATCCCTCACTAGAGGCTGCCATTCACATTAGAAACCAGCCCATGAAGTGAAATTATCCCATTACAGGACATTTAACTCATAAGCAAATAACCTGACCTACGACCACCCAATACATGACTCTCATTTTAGAACCAGGTCACAACTTGAGCAAGACATGCGATTCTTATTGCCATCAGGTGCACATCAGTGCAGTAACTGTTTCTGCAACATCAGTCCCAAGGTGCAATATGTAGCCGGTGTTGGAACATGGCCCTAGCATCGCCTGCTGTGAAAGAACATTTCTAAACAACTGGCTGCAATTATAGATGAATAACAATTTCAAATTAACAGCCAACTGACTTTACAAATCTCACCCCTACAAGACCACCATATATTCAAAAGCTTTTATATATATATATATTTATATATATATACACACATACAAAAATTGATTCCGATATTTAAACAAGTTAATCAGTTCACAACTTTAATGCACAGTATATTTTCTTTACTGTATCAACTGTACACTGCAATGGAGATTAAATTAAGAATGTTGTAGCAAAGCATAGACCACAGTTTATAATAGATTTGTAAGTACTGTATGGACATGTTTGTCTTTTCTTTTATTTCCTCATAAGCGATGCCATTATGGCTGCCATAATTCTTATTTACTCGACTTCTAGGCTGCTGGCAATAGCATAAAAATAGATTTTGAGAATTTATGTCATACATGCATCATAAGAAAGCAACAAAAGAGCACAGGTGAGATTTATTTAGGTTTAGAGCCAGTGTTCTTCATATTCATTTTCATGCTAACCCTGTTCCCCCCAAACAGAAAAGTTAGTCGCCTTGCTTCCCAACAGAGTGAGGACCTGAGGTTCCCAGCAAGACAAAAAGGAACTGCTACAACTGTCTGTCTAACTCTGGGCTTAGTTTTGATACAGGAATTGGAAGACAGCACAAATAAATTCCCACAGGAACACTGTTGTATTCCCCGTATATTCAATCCCAAAACTGAGGAGCTCGTTTCTAATTAAAAATGTACTGCATGCAACAAGACAGCTCCTTTCAGCTTCACATAGAGGAGTTCATCTAACAGCACCTGGAGAAACCAACATTGATGTTGAGAGGGGATCAACTAATATATTGCTAGTCATCGGAACTGCACCAATGTGGGATCTGGACACCAGAGTTGAAAGAACAGTGTTTCAAGTGTCATTCCACATGAATAACATCATGGGATATTGTTCTGCTTGTGATATTAAATGATAGAATTTAATTATTACTCTTTTCAAGGCTGGCTATTTTCAAAGGCAACGCCTGTTTGCATATTTGGCAGGTGCAAAAATATACACTCTCAACAAGCTAGGGAGTACTGCTGGTAACTTTTATCAGTGGTGTAGCTAGGCCCTCTGTAGATGTCTACTGAACTGTGGTCAGCTGTGCAAGGTACCCATGGTGCAAAACCTGAACCATCACTCTACCCACTTTTCCTTTCATGCGCATCGTTGTTTGTTGAGTGACAAAGCAGGAAATATTCATTACCTTCATGTTCTGGGATGTTTGCTTTAAGAGGACTTTCCTTCCACCTATTATAAATGTTCATAAATCCAGAGTGAAATATTCAATAAAAAAGGGAAGATTTGCAGTTATAGAGAAGAGCTCAAATAAAGTTCATGGTTTCTAAGTAATGCAGCTTTCAATTACCATACCCTTTTTAAACTGTGAAAGATGTAATGTTAATCAAACATGTAATTTGCAAGTGTTTTTCTTTAGTAAATGTCATGTACAAGTAGATATTTAGGATGTAATGCAAAAAGTAATTGCAGTTGGATAACTTTCCATGGTAATATTTATTTACATTAGAGCAGACACGAAGATTCCTGAAAAAGGAAATGAATGTTGTGCATGAAATCCTAACCCCACTGAAGGCAATTCCAAAACTCCCATTGCCTTCCAGAACTAGCATGTCATCCTTTATTAATTCAGTATGTTAACTACTCCCTTTCCTTCTTATTATTAAATAAGAGTGAAAAATTGAGTTAGCATAATGGAGCTCTATGGATAAAGTGTTCAGACTTTCACCAAGGCAAAAAATACCAAAAATGATGAAAAGTATCTGAAAACCAGAAGAGTGGTGAAGTCAGATATGGACTCTAAAGGCAGAGGTTCCATTCCAGGGTCACAGGATCCTTAAAAATTCCCAGGATAAAGTTTTCACAGGAGCTTATTCTTCTGTTTAGGCACCTACATGAGGATTAGAGCACCCAGAAACTTCTGCCAGGTCACTCCAGCCCAGATATCTAGATTTCTCTCACAAGTCAGTCCTGATCTTGCTGGGGTATCCCTCCCACTGCTACTAGGTATAAATATTGATGAATTGCTTTATAAGGTTAATAGCCAAGTTCAATTTTACCAAAAAATACATTTCTACTTTTACTAAAAGAGTGCTCTTTACACACATCAGCCAGAAACTAACTCCTTTATCTAACATGCAGGGGTCAACAGGAAAGTATTTTAAGCTGAAATGCTGACTGACAGTGATGCCTATAAAGAGAATTGGGGAACTGTCAACAAGATGAGGAATTGGATGCACCCAGTACGAAAACAATCTTTACATTCATGGAAAGAGGTTTCATAATGGGACATCCTGCACTGTGAACTGCAGCCTCTCAAACCACCCATAGAGGTCAACTCTGTGGCTGAGTTAATAGTTAAAAAGTAACTGTGAAGTCCTAAATAGGGGCTTTCATTAGAAAACAAATGTTCTTTCAGAAATTCTTTGCCAATGGCACATTTAAAACTTCTGCAACATCCTCTTAGGAAGACTAAAGGCTCTGTTCTGCTTTCCGCAGTTATATACACATATTCCCCAGCACCACCACCTTTGCCCTTCCCATACATTTTCCTACAAGACATGTGCAGTTTATTAGCTACAGAGCAGCCGGTAAACAAGAGCATCCAAGACAGACAACTGAATCCTGGACATGGGGGCCAAGGGTCACTTAAGTGCCAGTCCCACATACTGAGGAACAAGGGTTCCTCTTCTGGCATGCAGTGCATATGTTAGAATGATGTAAACCCCACCTGGACCAAACATCTAAAACTGTATTTGGCAAGTAGGAGGCAGCTCCAATACTGCACACACAATGTAGCTGGCTTCCTAGTATGTGTTACATGGTTCACACTGATATTTTCATATAAATAAACTGAACACAATTTTTTTTCTTAAGACAAGCTACAAAATTCATGGCAAGGCAACATTTACAGTGAACCCATCAGCCAGCAATTTGCCTCCACTTGTTTATGTTTACAAAGCATTTTCCTTTGCCTGGAAAATTGGTTATTTTATCAAAGAAAGCTATCAGCTTCCTTTAGTACTATCTACCTTAGATAAATATATGTTGTAGTTTATCCCATTTTTCATTTACTTCTAGGCATTTGATTCTCTTATTTCCTTCAAAATGTATTCTATGATGTTTATATTATTGAGATTGGAAAAACAGGCCTCTAGCTATGTGAGCTATTTTTCCACCATTTTGTAGCAACTATGTTTGATTTACTTCGAGTACACGATACTGTGACCAATCAATGAACTGCTACAGTGGAAGAAGACTCTGCAGGGAGAGACAAAGGCTATGTGTCCTTGAGGCTCAGGGATGAATGAGTGATTGATCACAGTGATTACAAAGGAAGTTGATCTTCTCTCAACAAAAAGGGAAGCAGAGGGTAGCCTTTGTTCTAGATCCACGGGCTGTATCAGCTGCGTGGATCAACCACCTCTGCAACTGCCTTTCCCTGTGTTAATCACAAGAATGCAAACATACGTGTTCCTGAGCCAGCTAGACCAGCACTGGGACTGTCCACCTGACACAACCCAACATGGAATATAAAAAATCAACAATGAAGAAGTTAATTTTAAAGGGAGCATGGGTTTGAGCTGGTTTCAACCCACATACTCCTTCCCAGCAACTGGGGATGCAGGGCATTGTGACTTATAAAGACCAGTAATGAAATTCATGTTTGTATTGTGATTCAGCTGTAAACTGCAATTGCTACACTCTGCTTGTACTGTAATTTAAGTGCATTGCTGTATCACCCTGCTAAATAAAAACGCCATGTAACTTCAAATAAGTAAACTTTGTATTAAGCATTAAACCCCACACATGTGCAATAAATATCTGCAAGAACCTGGTCAGCATATATCGGACTCTGACAAGTACCCCTTTCACCTTGGCAAGATTTATTAACAAATCCTCGCGATCAGGTCAGATTTCGTATGCATGGCTGGCAGATTATCTGGCTTCTCTTACCTGAGCATACTAATGTCTTCAAACTTTGCTCCTACCTCAGTTGTGGTTATTTCTTTCCCCTTTACTTATCTTCTTTTTGACCCCATATTTACCATTCTTGCAGAACTCTGGAGAAACAATCTGTCTAGTTTTGGTGACACTGGTGCCCTACTCCATTTCAACTAAAGCAGAACTCTCCCATCCTTTTCTCTTTTTACCTACACAGCTGCTATTTTTTTAATAGTCCGTGATAGCCATAACCCAACTTGACTATAACAAATATCACTTTATCCCTAACATATTTTGACTTCTAAGATGTAGTTGTGCCTGCTCTTCAGTTCCTTTTTCCATTCCTTACAGATCTCTATTTATTTCTACTATCTTTTCCTTTGATAACTAATATGAAAAAGGCTCTAGGGTCTCCAGCTACAAGTTCCTGCCTCTTAAGCTTAAGTTGCTGATTCCTGACAGTTTTCCCAGAACCTGGACTTCGGGGCATCTATCATATGAAATTTCCTGAGTGTTCCAGGCCAGAAGACATTCAAAATTAATTTTCTTAGTTTTGAATGTTTGTTTTATAGAGATGTGATTTTTTTTTTCTTTTTTACTTCCCTTGGATTTAAATGAACCAAACAGTCATTATTCAGCCTGATGCTATTTTCTGTGGCTGGGTCATTTATTCTATCTTCATTATCTAGTGATACTACATCTGAAATAGTATTTTCTGGGTTCAGTAATCCGTTGGCAGGAATATCTACTATTTCAGTAACACTTGTTCTCCAAAATATATCAGAGAAATTAAAGCTTGGAAATGATACAAGTCCTAGATATATTTCTCTCTGTAGTAACATTTGACAGGCCTCTCCATATAGCCAACTCAAGTGCTAAGCCTGCAAAACAGATTTCTAGCACTACACCACTCAAAACTTTTAGCAGCCTTTCCCGCAGTGATTTTGACCTAAACAGATGTTGATGGATCTTTACTATCCTTTATTTCTCTTAAGCCAATCATAACCCTACAGCATAATGCTATCCTGTCAGCTTAACTGTCTTTCATATATAGACTATAATAAAGTGGCTCTGTGCATTTTATAATCATGTAATTACAGAATTTTGTACAAAAGTCTGTGCTTTCACAGATAATGCCTCTTTGCATGCAGTGTGTGATGGAGCCTTTAAAACTATAAACTGAGTAAGAAGCGAAGGAGTCTTGCTTTCCCAAATGTTTGAGACTTCAAAAAACAGCTCTGTGCAGAGCGAGTTTCTCATAAACAGAAGGAACCAATGAGATCTGTGGGTGCAGCTAAATCACACTGGGTTTTCCAGGCTGCGCAATTTAACTCTAAATTCCTCAATACAGAAAAAGTGATTTGACTTCATGGGGTCTTTTCAGCTCTCCTTTTCCTCTCCAAAACCCCATCAGGTGCAGAGAGGGGGTTGGCTGTATCTGACTGGTTGTTGAGTTTTTCGAAAGACCACATGCTTATTTCCCATATTGTACAACCAGTCTCAAATTGGTCACATCACTGGTCTGAAAGCAGTTCCACCATGCCTGGAGAGGGAGGTATCATTTCATTCACCTGACAGGCGTACTGCCACTGCCTTGCAGCAAGAGTTTGCAGCATGCACCTGTTTGAGGACCTCACTTGGTACTGACTTAGAATCAGTCTGAAAGGAGGTTTTGAACTTTGATGAACCAAAGACAACATCCATAAGAATGTTTGATCATATTATATCAAATGTATATGATTGCATAGTGCAACAGTTTATAAACATGGCAGGAAAAAATATTCTCTTTTTGAGAACGTAAGTAAAACATTTTATGAAGCCTACAGATTTGCATGCACATGAAATACAAGATCAATCTACTACAGAGTTTGACATACAAGGACTTTATGTTTACACTTTGGCTGATGTTTAGCATGCTGCAGTGCAGCAAATAGAAAAGTGTAGTTGAGCTGTCATGTAACATAATTGATTTTGACAAGACTACAAGTTAATTCGTCACTATTTTGCAAGTTATTTGGAAATTCTTTGCAGCAGTGTCCCAGAGGACAGCATGTAATCGCTTGTAAACTGAAATTAGGTCCAGAGTTAAATATCATTAAATCTCAGGTACCGCCAGAGCTCAGCATGTGACTACTAATGCAATACCTTCCCTATTACATCAAGGACACAACTGTAGCAAAGGTTATGAAGATTATTGCTCAAGTTGCAAATTGCTTATAACTAGAGAATTAGGTTGAGATAAATTTCCAGGCAACTTACAAATGGGTATAAGAGAAAAGCCAATGAATGGACACCTGAAAATCATTAATGTCCCCATGCACTCACATTTCCTTGCATTTCTCTTGCACACACACACGCAAAAACCCTAAGTGAAATAAAGAGGATTATTAAAGCTCATCTTTGTATAATATAACCAAATTAAATCACCAACACATTAGCTATTCCAATATTTTATTATAACAGAGTGTGAAGGATTGGTAGATATTTTAAAACTGTATTGCAAAGACTATATTGTTTGACAGTTTTATTTGAGACCATTAAATATTAATTGCTGAACAAAAGAGTGCATTAAAAAATTATGTTGGATACAAATAATTCAACTCCTTGCAACTAGAAAGAATATTTGCATATACACCTTCTCTCAAGCCACAGCTAATGATCTCACTTTGGGTAGGTTTTGGGGGTCCTGATAGTAGTTTCTACCAGAGTGAACGCACAACTACAGTTAGCGTTTGACTTATGTATTAAAGTGAAGGTCAAAAACATCACAGAACAAGTCAAAACATCACTGACAGCTTTGCAGTGGCAATTGAAGTAGTGCCCCTCAACAATTCCCGATATTTCAGCCCGAGAGCACTGCCTGTTTAGGATCTTTTGGGCCGGTAGGAAAGGTATTACATCAACAGATGATGATGCTGTTAACCAGGCTGCTTCCTGGGACTCCCCACCTACATAAAGAACATGCTGGTTGCTCTCTGTCTTGGAGCAATGCAACCCCTCGCTCAGCTGAAGAAATAGCCAGAGCTGCTTGAGAGCAGTTGTGTTTTATGGAGTATTTGTGTCCTGAAATGGCAGTGGGGAGCAGCCCCTCCACACCCTTCAGCACTATACAAAGTAGGCTGCAGAAGCTACAGGCTCTTCTTCCCTGAGGCATGAGGCATAACTTACTCTACATGTGGCAAAGACGTGTGTCCTTGCATGTTTTGGTCTCTGACATAGAACGTAAACTGCTCGCCAGGATCTAAATTGACAGTCTTTACCAAAATCCATCTTGTTTTCAAATAGACAGTACATTACAGTCAGAAGAACTCCTTAATTTCACTAATTACTTTTTAATGATCATAAGCAAACAAAAGACACTAGTTAGGTGCCATGTGCCAGGAGACTCAGTGCAGTATATGGTCGGAGTCAGAAAACTAATCACACCCACCTGTTCTCAAAACCTGCCAGCATCTGAGATTGGTTTGGGTTCAATTTCTAAAGAAATGGAGACTGTTCATTCTAATTAGTTTTTTGGAGCAGGGACACCTGTACTGAAAAGCTATCTGAAAGTAGGCTCAGATGGTGACTATGATGCTTTCAACAATCAATGATTTTGCAGAAACAGTCCTCTGGCCATTAATAGAACTGAAGTGAATACAAATCCTCACATGTTTTACAGACTCTTTCCCAAATTTTAGAAAATGCCTCTAAAACCTTTACATACATCTCTTCCCTTTCCCCACCCTGTCTTCTCGTCCCCTTACTTAAAGTTCAAATATAGAAATACATTGCTGAAGTCCCCTGGGGTGTCAGTCTGGCATCCCTTGCAAATGTTCAATTCACAGATTACATTAAATAAGTGCTGCTGATCACCGGTCTCTGTTTTCCACTATTACGCGAAAGGGGGGCCACAATGTGACACCAGTGGCACACTTGGCAGTTTCCACTTAAATAGCGACTCAGCTAAGAAAGTAACCACATTGAACAGTTGTTATGTGGATGCATAGCCTGAAAAGGCAGACTGTAATTTTGAAATACATTAAAGGAATATGTCTGTGATATAAAATGGTGTTGCAGTCTCTTAGCCAGGCTACCTAAGCAGCACCAGGGCAATCTAGGGAAGACAGGGAATAACAGAGAACTTGAGGTACTAAATCCTGCCACTGATCTGCTTGAGAGCCATTTCGTTGCTCTGTTGCAACGTCTTACTGTGGGTAAAACAGTAGGCAGCTCCTTGAAACCCACTTTACTCCCTGCCCGGTGGATAACGTAATCAGGAAGGCAGCTCACCATGTGGAGCTGTGAGCTCAGGAGGCCTCTGCACAAACAAGCCTGTGGCCTCTGACTAGCTGTAAGGCAGACTGGTCCTGAGAGCAAGGGTATCTGACTCTCTTCCCACCCAGGAGTTAGGTGGTATTAAGGGCAATAAGGGAGGAAGTAAAGAAAAAGAGTGGATAAAACAGAAATCAAGAGAAAAATGAGATGGAAGGGTGATGATACGAGACAGAAGGGGGGACATGGGGACAAAAGGCAGTCAGAGCCTGGGTCCAGCACAAAGGATCATCTCTTAACTTCAGCCTGCTCTAGTAGTAGCATCTCATGACTAGGGTATTTTAGGAACTGGTGATGCCAGCCATGCCTCAGTATAAACCCCAGTTCCCTTCCCAATGAGGAAAAAACTTAGCCTGCTTTCTGGCCTGTATTTATTTGAGAAACATAAAAGTTTTAGTAATGTGACATTGTTCACTGTGAGTTAGTTTTTTAATGAGATACAGGACTGCACTCAACTACTAAAAACAAAGGAACTGATTCATGTTTAATGTGTCCAGAGAATCGCTGTGTTGAAAGCCTGACATGAAAGGGTGGATGAGTCAGGAGAAACCAGAAAGCCTCATTTAACGCACCATCCTGTATTTACCATTAACTGTCAGATGTCCCTTTGTTAACAATGGAGGGGCTGCATGTAAAGTATTCTGGTAAGAGAAGCTTTGGACCTTGAAAAGTCTGGCAGTGCCATCATCCAGGTGCTACACAAATTGTCCCTTATGCAGAGCATGAAACAATCCCAAATATATAGAAGACAAATTTCTGGGATCATATGAGTGATGTCAGTGGGAACACTACAAGCAGATAAAAGACAGGGAGGAAGAACTTTGCTTCATGGTTTTGAAATACAGTTTCATTAACTATAGGTGAGGTCAAGGCTAGTTATACATTGATGTTTACGTATTCTGGTTAGATGAAACCAGAATAACTAACTCAAATGAACCTGTTTCTTTCTCTTGAAAACAAAAAGTAACCCAAGTGTAACTTTCTCTGTTCTATACATTTTTTTTTCTGGAGTTTAAAAGCTTTTACCCATTTACAGAGCTCTAGTAGCCTTGTAACACTGAGCTGCTGTGGAGGTTTTTATTCTTTAAATCTTATCAAAATAGTGAATATCTGCAATTCACTTCAGAACTGTGCTCTGCATTAGGAAGTTAATGTACTGATTAATTTACCTAATTACAGTAAAACAAACATCCTGCAACTGAGACTGGTCTGTTCACTTACTTAAAAGGCAATTACATACAGCCACTGCACAGACAGAATCAGCTGCTAGATATCTGAGGACAATAAAATTTTAAACATTTCTTCTGGTCATGTTTCTGTTTTTCAAGTCTGTCTCTTCTGAAATATCAGAGACTAGTTTGACATTTAATTTCTATTTCTGTATTGAAACCAGGAAAATATGTGGCTCTAGAGGAAGACACTGAGAGAGAAGTAAATATAAGCTCATCAGTCACCGAGTTACTGGATGGTAAATTAACATCTTTCCTATGTACAATGTACGGGGAATGTAAAGTTCAGTTTCTGTGCAGAGAGCTCACACTAGATCCATTAACTACTGAAATCTCATTTAGGATGGATAGGAGCTAGATCTGAGACCCATTTTGAGATGTTCAGTGAAATGTAAGTGGTAGAGGAACCTCATAATTCTCCTCACAGAACACTGAGCATAGCTGTAAATGCTCGGTGTAGAGACTTCCATTGACAAAATAACTTTTTCACAAAGGTGCCATATCCCAAATAGAAAATTTCAAAACAGGTGTCCCTCCTGAATCTCATTGTAGTGGAAATATAAGAAGAAATTCTCAGTGATGAGGAAAAATAGGATTTTTAACCTAATTTACTATAATTTTAACTTGCCTTTCTTTAATGTTATGAAACTCTCTGTTCCATATACAAGATGCATGACTCGTGTACCTGAGCTCATCTGTGCTTATTTTATGAAAGGAAATATTTGATTTTGGTACAGAAACTTGGAAATTCTGTGTTGTGCAACAAGCACAGGAGGCATCATGGAAAATGGTACGAACTGAGTCAGAACATCTCTTGATCAAGACAGGACATATCTTGGTCAAGACTGGTACTCTGCTCTGACATAGAGTTTTAGAGTTTCTATTTACTTCAACATTCTATTCTGCTACTCATATTTTTTAATGTGTGAAAGACTTACAGGAAAGGTAGAATTTGGACTTTTATCTGCAGCAGAGCACTGTGTGGCAGCCTTTAATTGCAAATTAGGAGTGAAGCCATCCTGTATCTTAATTTGAGGAACTGCCTTGTTAAAAGACAATTGGAAGGAGTGTCTTTTCAAAAGGCAGTATTGTTATAGGATTAGAAACAATTCAGTTTTATGACTTTTCTAAGAAAAAATAA
The DNA here is from genome assembly GCF_017639655.2 of Falco naumanni. NCBI lineage: Eukaryota > Metazoa > Chordata > Aves > Falconiformes > Falconidae > Falco > Falco naumanni. The sequence goes on along the minus strand of NC_054060.1, from coordinate 5,772,505 downwards.
TTAATATTAAAAAATTGGTAATTTTTCTCCTCTAGTCTTCAACTTGACAAAACCATCTTACGTTGAGAAACAGTTTGGTTAGTTCAAAATTCCTGTTTTCCCTAAGAGCCCCATTTACTCCTGAATAAGTCTGATAAAAAAATAATCATCCAGTGGAACAAATTTTGCACAGTATTATCTGAATACTAGGCTGGTTTACATACCAAGAGAGACTCAATGATCTTGGTATCACTGGCAAATGATGTAATAAAACAATAAACGAGTTTTCTTGTGAAAATTTTAAAAGAAAGGAAGAATTGATACCAAGAGACTACAACTGTTTCTTTACTGGCCTTTTTTTTTTTTTTAAAGTACTTAAAATAATTTCAGTTTCAGTATTTTAAAGCCTGCAGAACTTGCATAGAGAATCTAGCAGAGCACAGAATAATTTAGAAAAAAATTAATTCCTATTGAAAACACAGAGAGAAATAAAATGTTGTTTAAGAATTAATTAAATGAACAAAATAATTAGTATTGAATCCTAAAAGTTGTCCTAAAAATTACAAAGGCAAAGACAAAAATGATATAATAACAGAATAACAGTTAGAGGTGTAAGGCCATATGGAAAAGTCAGCACATTTAAATGTTCATGAACCAGACATTTATTAGAATTGTCCTAAGCAGCTGCAGAATCAATTCAGAACTAAGCACAGAAGATACTTGGGTCCCTCCATGTTCCCAGAAGTGTCTCCACTGTAAAGGAAACCATGGAAATTTGAAAAGCATAAATCCCTCTAATTTGACCTGATCATTCTCATCTTGACTCTGCTTGTTATGACTTAACTGAGCAAAAGGGAGGAAAAATTGGCTATTAGAGGACAAAGGATTAAAAGAAACCGTATTACTTCAAGAGGAAGTAACTCCCTCATTTGGCAGTGCACTGACCACATAGTCACATGACTGGCATTTCAAAAACATAGATGAAATAGGATTTGCAAAGATCCTGAGAATCAGAATTCGGGTTTAAATTTTAGTTTACATAATGAAGATTGTTCTCCTACAGACAGGTCTGTGATCTGTTTCCCTGCTCTCCCGTTATCACGATACCAGCCCGATCCATAGAATTCCCTGCAATTTCATACACCTTTGCAATATCTGTAGTTCCTCCTCTCTACGTCTCTCCGTTGCCACACCTGCTCAGTATTAATAGACCATTCCTATGCCATCTAACACCCAAAAGAGCAACCAAAAACCTGTTCCTGTTTCCGAGCACCACGTGCTGCTTGGCTGGCCTGGGTGTGCATGCTGAATGGTAATCTGACAAATCAAACAGAATAAATAATTTTGAGGTTGATCTATAAAGCTTCCCTTCACTATGGAACAAATGTGTGTCTCCCTGCTCTATCCAGACAACGCTTTTCACAAAACATGCAGGAAGCTGATAACTTTGAACTCTCTCCCAACCCATCAGATTTGGATGAATTGGTCAGTGCAGGAAACAGAAAAGGCCCACATGAAGATTACCTACGTCTTCTCTAATCAGACTAGAAAAAAATTCTGATGAGTAGTTGTACCTACTATAAAGAAACAACCCAGAAATGTTTAATACTGAGTTTAAAAATCTGGCAATGGGTGACTTTCTGCTGCCATTTATACGAATCCAGAACAATTCTACTTGTGTAGTTCTGTATTAATAAAACTGCAATCAAAATATGTTCCAATGCTCTCCCAAGATGTGACATGTCCTTTACAACAACAAAGCAAATGAAGCAAAAGAGAATGAAACATGAATTAAAAAAACATTGATCTTGCAGATACAAAACAAAGCTGGGATAAATATTAGAGCTGATGATTTCCTTTCCATTATCCACAATGTGTTTTTCCTCACAAAGAAGTGGTTTAATACCATCTATCACTCATATAATGGATGAAGCGTGAAAGATGCCTTCAAGCAAGTTAGCAGTTTGGCTGTGCCTCAATTTGTCATAGTCATACACAAAGAAAAAATGCACCTCCTAATACATTCAAACATGTTGCATCCTGAAAGAATAACCCAACATCTGGACATCTATAATACAGACTGCAACATCATGACTGCATGTCAAAGTAATTAATTAACATCATTTCTTTCTGCCAGATAGGACACATACATTCACTACAGAACACACATTCACATTTGATCTTACTAAATTAATGAGAACACCTATTTCTTCTGTAGCAGTTCTCACCTAGAAACTCTAGTATCCCACACAAGGAGGTTAGGTTCACCATTTCATAAAATGGGAAAAAAAATAAAAAGAGGGAAGGGGACACGTCCAGAATGACACAGTCCAGAAACAGAGTTGGGAATAGAGCCTAAATTCTTGAATATGAGTAAGGAATTTGAGTACTGTTGAATTTACTGGTACCCCAAATCCATTCTGTCAAGAGAATTTCCATGGCACTTGAGGATTTCAAAATGAGAATAACCACATAACTCTTTGGATAGGCTCACCATAATAAAGCTCTACTCTCATATGCAGAAGATTCCTATGGGCTTTCAGAATACTCTGACCTGCTGCTTATATATTCTGTCTTCTATTATCTAGCAATTCAGTAAGTCCTTTGCTCTGATTCAAAGAATAGTTACAGGAATAAAATAATTCATAGAATCATAGAATTGTAGAATAGTTGATGTGGAAAGGGCCCCTGGAGATCGTCTAGTTCAACCCCCTTGCTCGAAGCAGGATAAGTTACAACAAGCTGCCAGACTGTGTCCAGTTGCATTTTGAGTATATCCAAGGACAGACTCCACAATCTCTATGAGCAACCTATTCCAGTATTTAATCACCCTTACAGTAAAAGAGAGGGGTTTAATGCTTAAATGGAAATTTTTATACTCAGTGATCTCAGTAAACTGTGAATCTAAGCATTTTGAAGAAGCCTGGAACCCAGCTGCTGAGGATCAAAGATAGTGAGACTGGCTTACTGACCTCACAGAGTGGTGATTCTATGAACAGGCTAAATAACAGGACTCTTTTCCCAATACGCTTCTGAATAAGCTCTAATAAAAGTAATTAATCACCTGATGTTGAAAACAAATTCATCAGGCTCTCCTGAAACTCATATTCCAAAGTGTAGCATAATCCCACCAAATCTGGAAGGAAGAGTTACCACCCTCTATCCCCAGACTGAAAACTGGGGAATTTCAGTGGCTGGAATTTATCCTAGAAGACAGAAATAGTATTTGCAGAAATGCATGTATTTTCCTACTGCTATCCCAATTGAACTAGATACTATGTAACTGGGAAGCACTAACAGACAGGCTAAAGTAAATCATGAAGCAAAGGTTATTCTGGATTCCCAGGAATTCAACAAGCTTACAGTCATGCCTCCCTACCTCCCAGCCCAGCAGCAAATCTTGCAATCTCTATGGGAAAATGGGCCTTCAATGTGAATTCTCACATCTTTCTGCAAACCTGCCCCCTTCGGCAGTTTGTTTCTAGTCTTTGATACTTATTTAGAAAGCTATCACTGCAATCTAAGTGAGATAAGGTATCAGACTTTGGTCCTTGGCTAAAAACTCCTGCAATCAATTTTCATGATTTACTAATACTGCTACATAACTAGAACACTGCAACTCTGTACGTAGGTTTCATAAAGGTGAGATTTAAGCAGACAGTAAGAAGTGTAAGAAACCCTTACCTCTATTACTGCCACAAATGTCCTTTGTTTCATGTTTTAGCTGTTTCTGTTAAAATTTGAATCTTGCAGGCTAATTTCACCCAATCTACCCTGCATTTGATGCACATATTGTTAAGTATTCTGGACAGGGCTTACATAGCCTAGCCGTCTCTGGCCTTTATACGAATAGGCACTGTATGATAGGCAGAAAAGCTATTGAAAATGATGAACTGCAGAGACTTTTTTGTTGAATGACCACCCTCCAAGATCAAAGAACTAGTGTTTTATCTCTCTTCTTTCTGGTTGATGCCCACAAAGATCTTCCTGATATAAAATACTCTCAGTAATAATACACACATCATTTCTACTTGGCATTTACTGTTGTTCTTAATGGAGGCTAAATCCTTCTTGTACAGCACACACCAAAGCCATGAAAGTGGTTAAAACTTACTGTTACAAAGTAGCTGTGGATGAGATTTTTTTCTCACATGCTTTCCCTTTTCTACCTTTCTTCAGTGAAGTCCCTACAGTTCTTTAAGCATGAGTTTATGTGTAGCAGTAGATCTCTCTTTATTTTACTCCACAACCCCGAAACTCAACATGCATTGTTACTATCTGATTCTACCAATTTTTTTAAGTCACTGATCGTATTTCATGGGTTCTTGCCATTATAAAGAGAGTGACACCCATATCTGTAACACTTGGGTCTCTTCCCAGCTTCCCTGATAAATGGCCTTCACCATGCTTTCTTGAACAAGATTCAGGTCTTTTGAACTCTCATTTACACTCCCAAACTTTCAGATATTCTGCTGGGTTATCACAGGCATGTTCAATAAATAAAATCCTGCAGTTCATCTGCACTGAATCAAGTCTTTTTTAGCTGTAAAGAAATGACTGGAGGGTATGCTTGTTATAGACCACACATTCAAGACAATCAAATGGCATAAGGAAGGGTTAAGACTGAAAGTGTAAAGTATTTTCATGAGTACAGCAATACAAGTGAACTTTTGACTGTAGACAATCTCCTTAATATGCAAAATTTCTGGTATTTCCCCTAAAATTTTTGTCAGTTACAAAATAAAAACTGATGATTGAAAATTGTGTTTTCTTTCTTTGCACTACCCTTCAAGGCTAAGAAAGGCAGTTTTGGCAGTTGAACGCGCTATAACTTCCAGCATCCCACTTCAATACATTGTGTTTAAACATTGAACAGTGTTTATTGAAGCTATAGTGCCGATGACTACTACAGAATAGATGTTTACATCCCTCCATAAACACTTAAATGGGTTTCTTTGCCAACACCAAAAAAAGACAAATGCCACTTTAACCAGAGCACTTCATCTCCAAATCCTTCTTATGTCAGGTTATCACCACTGGTTTGGAAGCATTAGATTCTTTCCAACTTTACTAAACTGCTTGCATGATAAAAAGACATTCTTCCAACATCCTGGCTTTTCCTGTTTGAGGCAATTCCTGGCATGTTGAAGTTTTCCTTCCCTTTACCATTGCTGTTCCTTTTGTCGTCTCAAATTCATTGCAGTCTTCACCCTTATTGCCCTGGCTATGTTATTTCCCACCACCAATCTATCCCTTCTCCTTCCATTTCACTTCCTTATTTTGGCAAAATCTGTAATTTCTACTTGGTAGAATCACCCATAATTATCTGCTCACAAGTCTGAAATTCTGGTGCCTCACATGCTGCAGCGTACATTTTGCAAAACATCTGAATTTGGCTATTTATTGCCTCAAGTCCAGTTATCTGCCCACTGGGAACTCCCTTCCTATCCCCAGATACTTCTCGTTGCTGTCTCACCCATCTTATTTTTCTGTTTTTCCCCCAAATTCCTTCTCTGTCATGTCTCAATCTCTATTTTGCACTGCTTTTTATTCCATGCTTCCATGCATATCACCTTCCCTCTGCTCTTCTTGGATTTGGCCTCTGTTCATAACTATATGTTTGTAATCAGTGGTTATGCTACAACAATCTCCTCTGGAGTGTCAGGTATGATGCTAGCTCACCATCTGCTCATTTATTTCCTTTGGTCACAACACATTTCCTCATTTTGTATGCTTTTCCTTACAGATAACTATGGGCCCTCTACGTTCCCTGCCAAAGCTAGATTAGCAGTGAGAGCAAAATGCTCACCTGTGAGCAGTGGTGTGAAGACTCTGTTCTGCCAAACCCTGGATTTACAGTCAGATATGCACTTGTTAAGCCCTCTGCTATTTCATTATTTCTCTCCACATCACCGAGGCAGACAAGCTGTCAGCAAACATTCATTTCATTGGGGACACAAGATATCTGCTCCTGTGGTAAACTGTTTTTCAGCGTTTTATACAGACTACAAATATGTATCAGGGTATCATTTGAGGGGTCTAGGAGGGATTTTCATAAGCATAATTTAGGAGAACGGGATTTTGCAGAGAAACTTCTGAAAATATTTCACTTCAAAAGTATGCTGTCACACTTACAATAGCACAAACACTGGGTAAAACAAAGAAGAAAACTTCCTGAAACTTTCCCATCTCACACATAGTGATTTAAGGTCATCATGGCCTACTCTTGGCACTGGGAAGCTACTAGAAATGCAAGTGATTGTAAAGCTACGGTAAAAAGAAACTCCAAAGAAAATTGGTGCCTAAGTTTTACCTGTACAGTGGCACGTTTATCTCTAGCTTATGTTCTAAAAGAAGTCTCTTACTCATACACAGATATTTTATTGGCATGGAAATAACTATTAAAACAACAAATAATAGAATGATCCAACGTATTGTCATATTAGGCAATGAAGTAAATCAGCATTTTCATTCTTTCATTTTAAACTGTCATGTTGCATCACTTCTGCATACTCTTCTGCAGATCTGATCATCACATCTCTAAGGTTAGTAAGGCTGCCTCCAGGCTATATTTTAGATGCAACCCACCCAAGACACCAAGGCCAGCTGCACATTACAGCATCGCTCATCTTTAGCAAGGATATTAATTGATGACTAAGCTCTTACTAACACCACTGCAGTTTGCCCTCCTTTTTCAGCTCTGATACGGGCCCAGTTAATCCACATGATGAATACACTCAACCCCCATGGAAATCAAAAAGAAATAAGGACTCCCCACCTTGTAAAGGCTTGTCTAAGATCACACAAAAGCAGAGTGAAGTCTGTGGAAAAATTTTAGCATGTAACACTTTCCTTTAGCAAAGGCACTGCCTACGTTAAGCACTGGGCCAGCGAGCAGGCATAGGAAGGGAGGGGACACGACAGATACAGGCTTCATTTTCACAAAGCTCTTCAGTACAGCAGCCAAAGTATAGTTAAATACACCTAAGTGCTATTTTTGGAAACAAAGGATTTTAATTTCTTTGTATATAGATGCTGGAATTTGAAGTTAAACAAAGAATCACTAACAGGGAAAGCTGAGTACATGCTTTCTCCCCACAATATTTCCTCCCATGCTTGCGCATACCCACTGGTGCTGTTTGAATGGATTTACTGACTGCCTCATCTCTCAGGTATCAGTACACCAGAAGGCTTGCATCTAATCCTAGGTGATGAAGGACTGCTATTTTCTAGTAAATTTTACTTGCTGGGGACCCAAGGTAAATTTCAAGTCTTCCTTCTGAATGAAACCTTTCATTTCCCTTTTAGACTTCAATGTTTAAAGACTGCCCATAAAATAGTATAAGTAGGAAGAACAGCACTTTTGAAAAATCCTAAGAGCACTGAATGAGGCAGTAGGGCCTTTCCCAGCCGTAGCATGTGTCTTTGGAGACAGTTACAATGTGTATGTTCCTTTCTGTAGAAAAAACACTAAGGCATTACTAAGGACTTGATGAAGCTTGTTATTCATTGATTCAGGGTTCAGTAATAAATCACTGCTTGCAGCACTCTCCCTGCTCACTGCTATTCCATTTTAGTCATAATTGAATTTTTGAAATTTGTTATTGGTAATCCAAGAATACCTCCGCTCTGCATCAGTAATGAGATGAGATGCAAAGAGCTGTCTTTAGTTAACAGTTGGACTCGATCTTAAAGGTCTTTTCCAACCTAAACAATCCTATGATTCTGTGATAACCCAGAAGAAGTCAGCGCAGCCCTGAGGCTTCTCTAGGTTCAGGTGCCTGAAATAGCTCCCAGGGGATTTCCTGATACCTTAGTGTCAGCCAGTGAGCTGAGCTCTGCCCTCACCAAGCATTCCTTGAAATACCTCACCATACCTAGCACAGAGACAACTGGTTTAGATGTTTTCCAAAGGACCACTATACCTTTTCTTCTGTTGGTAAGCAAGCAAAATGCCTGGGAATACTTTGGAGTGGGTGTCTGTGTCCGAGATTTTTGCCTATACTTTGGGAGAGGGAATTCTGCTCTTTTCTCCAAGCGACAGCTCTTTAGTGACCAGGCTATAAAATTATACCAATGGTACTTTTAAATTGATCTAAAGTCTATTCATTGGTGTAGTGCACATTTAAAGCCACATTATTGTAAGATGCTCCAGCAATGAAATTTAGCATTAGCAATTCAGTTCATTAAAAAGGATATTTTAGTAGGTTCTTTCTTTTATAGCTATTGCCCTGTCTAAAGTGAGGAAACCCTCAGTCAGATTAATAAAACTAACAACTCGTCACACATACGCTGCCTTTCGATGAAGTCTCCTCTGCTCTCACCAGTTCAGCAGCCAAGGAAAGCTGTATGTGAGCCAAATCCCCCTTTGCATAACCACACAAAACCTGCACAGGAATGCATTTAGCCCATTCAGTACTAGTAACCATGGTTTCATTTACTGAAAATTATCCTTAAAGTGTGAAGATTTATTCAACCATCAAGCCATTCCCCAGATAAGAGAACAGCTACATTATAAAGTTCATTTCCAGATGTGGCAGTTGTGCTCAAAGTTCAGTGGAGACCTGCTTTGAGGGGGAAAGCTACTCTGTACGTTCAGTTACAAACACCTCATCAACACGATTGTCTTGCTTTGGTACAGAACTTCCACAGGAGTATGTAAGACCCTGCTTGCTCCCAAAGGTTAACACCCAACTCTCTTTGAAATCTAGATGTCTTTTCACACCCACTTTTGAAGCATCAGTCCCTGACATACTGTCCTAATGACAGGCAATAAGGTTTTATGCAAGGTTTGCCCACAGCTTCCCTTACTGGTTTTCAGCATGAATTCAGTGTTGGATTCAGAGAGCCAGTAGCCTCATTTTCCAGATATACCCAGCATATATAATTGCCTAATAATTTGGTTACATGAAACACAGAATTTCCATATTGCTCACCAGGGGCTGGTGAGAGTGTAAATATAAGGTGATACGCCCAGATAGCCATTAGGTCTTAAACCTGTCCCCTCACCTCCCATTTGTCAGCTATGTGCCTTAAAGCAATGTATATGTATAAATATATAAAAATTATAATTATACAATTGTTGGTTATTAATTATATAACACATAAAATTTTCAATGTATCATTTATCTAGATTAGGAAGGACCCTTTTCTATGTATTTTTTATTCCCAGTTAAGCACTCAAGGACCAGATCAATACAGGCATATCTGTTGACCACTGCAGCTGGCCACATAAATTCCAGCAGACTCAGTGTGGATCCACAGAGTCACTTTCTTTACAGTAATATATAGAGAAAGTCTGTGTACAGACAAAGACTACATCAAGAGAAAGACTCTAAAATGATGTTGCTGCCTCATGCCAATTTAGAAGACTAATGCTTCACATGCAGCAGCCTCAGCAGTTACTACTCTGGGTACAAATGGGAAGCATAGTTTTAACAGATCACCTGACTTTTATGAGTATTTACTCCCGTACACAAATCATTATGGGCTTACGTCTTAAACCAAAGCAGCCAAACATGGAAAGAACTGGATGCTTCAACATAGAAGACAATTGAGGTCATATTGTAATAAATACATAGAATTGTGCAGAATTACTCTGATAAAATTTTACTTTTTTTTACCTTTATTGGACAACTGATGCCCGTTACACTGCACACCCAAATTATTTTCTTAGCCCACCTCTATCCCCTGGTCCTCACCTATGTGGTAGGCCAAAACATCATCTCTGTCTAGAACTAAGGAGTATGTTCAGATCACTGACCTGTGTACCATGCTCTGCTCTGAAAGAGAACTGTCTTAGGCTTGAGCCTGTTTTTCTTGATACAGGTGAAACTGACAGTGGTTTTATTTCATTGAAGGAAGTACCTGCCATTGCTCAGCCTAGATGATACTCAATAACTCTTGGTCCCTAAATGAGATCCTCACCAACCTGATTTCCCCCATCATCTCTTAAGTCCCCATTCAGATAACGACTTAAGCATTTATCTAACTTAACATAGGTTGTTCACTATTGACTTTAAAAGGACCATTCATATGCATGAAGTACGTTGCTAGATCAAATGTTAAGAGAAATGGCACACACTGGAGGGCAGAACTCCAGGGACTGGAGCAGACAGTCAGGTCAGTCCAATTGACTCTTCAAAATCGTTCAAGAGAGGCAGTCTCAAAGGAGGGCTGGGACTGCTGGGGGGAAATGATCTGTCACTACCTTGGCTTTAGACGGAACCCCTGATTTAAGGAAGGAAGGAAGTCCTTTCCCACACTCTGACAGGAACATGAAAATGAAGGTGAAAAGTAAAAGTACACAGGGTGCTGAATTTTCACTCTCTTTAGTACAAGATTTAGGATAACTGGCAACTGATCTATTCATCATCAATGAATCACACAGAAGTATAGAAAGGAATTTCTTCCCAAAGTAAATCTGGAATCTACTTTTCCTTTTTCAGAATCGACTATTGTCCTTTGCTCAGCCCTGGTTACTCTGGAAAAAGCCAAGGCTAATATTAATATGACTTTCATACCCTTCCATAAGCTTGCAGCACCTCCAAAGTGGTTAAGTCACCAAAGCTTAGAGGATCCTACCTTATCTCTAACAGAGTGAGGAGAAACTGCCACAAACAATTGACTAGATATTAACAGCATCAGCAAGAGACAAAATATTTCCACGGAATGAGAAATGATGGATTAGTCCAGTTTAATGCAACCAAATTATCTGTGTAAAAATACATACAGGACATGCTGCTGTGCTACTAACTGCACTGAACAGCAGCTTGTGTTTACATTTTTATTCCCTGGTTACAGGCTGTCCTGCGTAGGCTGGGCCCATGAAGATATGCTGCTACAGAGACTGCTTAACACATGCAACCTGGGTATGCAAGCCCAAGTGCGTGGGCCCAACATCCAGCAGAGGCAAAAATTAAACACAAGCTGTTTACCTGATTACATCAGTTCAGCAGTGATTGAAGGGCTTGGATATTTTTTAAGTTTAAGGAAGAGAAAACTGTTAGAACTGAAACAGACAGAAATCAATTCCATTCTGTAATTGCTACAGAAAGATCCTTGTATGAGCCTTATTGAGCTTGGTTTTATACATTTGCATCTCTTTGCATGATGTAGTTGTCACTGAGTCTGCAAATCACACCAAAATAAAGCTACAATTTGAGCTTGGCTTAAATAAACAGCATATGAAAACTTTAAAGTCCACATGTTATGGATATGAAATCCTGTTTCAGGTAAAGCAATAATTGAGCCTGGATCCCAACTGGAGTTTAATAACTTTCAACAGATCTTTAGAATCTGCATCTAAACCCAACAAATGGAATGACACATAAAATACATGGGCTTTGGTGGAAACAGAAACGTTGTACCCCGTTCTGTCACCTCATCTGGCACTTAGATACAACAGTTACTGTGATAAAAACCCATGGCATATACAAATTCTCATAAAAGAGACCTGGACTGATGTCCTTCAGGGGCAGGCCTTGAATCTAAATAGTAGCTCACTAACAGTTCAGAACAGCTTGGCACCTTTGCACCTCTTTGGTGGACCATGGTGGTTTCCCAGTCAATCCTATCTCAAAAACCTGAGAATAAAAAATTAACTAATGATTCCAACAGATCAGTCCTTGACAACAGGTTGAATTTTGTTTGAGCCTGTACTCACAAACCAGGAATCTTTCCTTCGAACTTTATTTCTTTTTTGGAAATAGTTCAAAGCATTTTGAGAACATGGAAGCCAATATCAAACCTGAAAACACCACAGACTCACTTCAGAATACTCTATTTTTCTCCTGAGATTTCTACTGTTGCTTTCCATAGCTTGTCAAACAACCTCCCTTCAGATTTAGCAAAGTATCTGCAGTTCTCATTCATCACAAGTCTCAGAACTGAAGCACTCCAGCTGCTCTAGGGCTATACCCTTAAATGTGATCTTGCTGCGATGTTATACTTGCCTGTTGTTATGACCTTGGCTATTTTTGACACAAAGATAAAGATAAAATAGGTTCTTGCTCTTAATGGCAGTTTGTACAAAACATCCTTTCCAAAGAAAACTGTTATCCATATGTGTACATTAATGATCAGCCTATGCCAGACAGCAATATTATAATCTCTCTCCCTGAGGTGACATAGCACTGAAGAAAGATGATTTGGCATTATTATGCCGACATCTCTTTAATTACACTTTGGGCAAATATCATATTTTCTTCTGAAACTAACAGCAAAGCAAACATTTTGAAAACCATTTTATTTTTTCATTATAACCTCTGTGTTTGTTTACTTTGAAACTTCTCAAACTGGCACACACAATTTTGGAAAGTTCTTGCTTTTACTTCAGGGCTTTTGCTTTAAACTTTCTTTTTCCTACCCATTGACCGCTGTTTTGTGAATCCCCTATTAACCAGAAAGATTTCTGTGATCTTCCCCACAATGAAAAATGCTTATGAGAGTCAAAATGATCTTCAGTAACATTGTCTGATGAGTTTTAGCATTTTGAAAGAAAAATCACCTTATTCCTTACAGGCCTGATAAATTCAATGAGAGGCTTGTTTAGATTTCACCGAGGTCTTTTTAGCTGTTTCTTCAAAACTGACTCAGCAACATCCTTAAACACCTGCTTAATTTAAAGCAGATGAAAAGTCCTACTCATGTGTCAAGTTAAGGATATGCTTAAGTGCTTTGCTGGATTGGGGCCTAACAGCTCGCAAATACAGATGGCTATTATCAAGACCCACAAGAGGCCAGGTAACCACCAATAGTCAATTATATTCCTACCAGAACTTCAAGCCATATCATACTGTTTGAAGTTAATTGCTTTGAAATAATTGGACAGGTGAGCAGGTGAGTTCACACAGAGCATTTGCAATTTTCCTTTGTATTTAAAAAAACAACAGTGCAGATTGCATGGACAAAATGGGCGCGATTTTAATAAAACAAGTTAAAAGGAAAGGGAAAAACTATGGGATTTTTTTAAAGACTTCCTTTTAATTTTTAGCATCATTAAAACCTTGAAAACATTTTATTCAAGAGCTTCTTTAGTTAATACCTCATTACTTCTCTTTTTATTGTTATGGTAATCTAGCCTTAATATATTGCAGCTTTATAGCATGAAATCAAGGCTAGGCCGGTGGGCATTGACAGATGTACAACAGCATGCAGTAAAACACAGGTATAGAGCCATGCAGAGCTGAATATGGCACAGGGTTTTTTTATAATTGTTTAGCAATTCATCTGAAGTTATTTTAACCTTGACATAAGATGAACTCTAACATGTACCATGATCAGTCACTGGAAAACTGCACTGAATAGCAAGTTTTGTGATTGTTGTCTTATAGGCTGAGTTTTAAGAAAGCATGAAGCAAAGTCTGAGAAAGATTATTAAATTGCTTGGATGACTACAGGCTGTAGCTGTAACTATTCAAATCATTTAGCTGAGTATATTCTAGCCAAGGGAAAACAGTAACACTGGGAAACTGCATTTAACACCAAAACCTTGACTCCCCATTGGAAATCCATGCCCAGTGTCAGAGTTCATACCCTCTCCTGGCATAGGCAGTCTTTGCAGTGCACCAAAAAAGAAACACATTTATCTGACTTCTGGTTTTGAAGTGACACTTGGACCTTGTGCTGGAGCTCTGCTTATGGTTGAATTCCACCCATCAAACCAAATGAAAGATATGTGTAACTTTTAGAAAGTTATAACGGTCTTGTCTACAGGGTGTTCAAATACCATCTCAAAGAAAGTGAGTGTCCCTCGATCTTTTCCAAGTAAATGACAACAGACGACTGCCAGTGTCAGGTAGGCTTCACTTCTCAACATTGTTTTTAGGAAACAATTACAGCTCCTGGGAAGTGTTTTGGCTAACAATCCCCTTCCCAGTAAGTTTCACACAGCCAACATTAAAAGCAATATGCCTGCAACTTAATAAAATCTCTGATACTGAGTACCATACAGGGAAGTTCTGTGGCACGCACACAGCCAACAGCTTCAGCTTAGTCAGAGCACAGCCGTACAGGGCCAGCCATTCAGAAACATCCAACAAATGGTATTTGGCATTGCAAACATGAAACTTTCATAGCAGCTACCCAGTATTAACGAATGAATAGGAAGAAGTAGGCACAGGTAATATATTATTCCAACACAAGTGAAAAACGTTTTCCTTGCTATTACTGGGTAACAGCAAGGCACAACTCAATACGTGGATCATCAATGTATCCAAAAAACACAGTTAACTTCAGTTAGGCAAAGGCTCTCAGCTTCTTTCTGCTCCCTTGGAAATACTCAAGAGTAACAATGTACTGCATTCAGCTGATATCTGTTCTATACCTTTTAATTTAAACAAAGTTTCCCAGCAATAGAGAGGCCAGTCATCCAAATTTCTAGTGCCAGACATAAAGGTGAGCAGCTCTCTCGGCTGTAGTAAAAGCAAACTTCCATAAGGCCATTCACGCTTACGGGCATTACATCGGACGGTGCTTGTCAGATCAGGCCTTAGGACAAGAATGCATGTTGCCGAACGTTTAACAGATGGAATGAAAGACAATGGGCAGTATAGTCCAGCGAGCACACTAATTATATTAATAAAATGAAAGCTTAAATTTTGAAGCTAATCCTGGGCTATCATTTATAAAAGTTAACAGGGCATATTTAATTTAGGAATTGGCTAACGCTTCTCTTTCCACTGCTGAAACCTCATAAATGAAATATACTGGATTGCTGCCCGGTGCGGAAATAAAAGTTATGAATAATGTTTCTATCTCAATCATTGTCAGTGCTTTAATATTCCTAATTACTTTAAAAAGCTAAATATTCAATATAGGAAAAACCTTCTTTTTCTTTTTATCTTCACTTGCAAGATTAGTGCAATTTAATAAGAGTCACTGGGTAGTTTTAGTCCATGAGACCATTCTGTACTTTGACATCTTATCCTTTCCTCTTCATTTTTACAAAGAATGGAGTGCTTGTTACTCTGTGTATGCATGTGTTTATAAATGTATACATCTATATGTGTATGCACATGTTGTCACAGTATTTTTAACTTCTCTAAGTGCATATGCACTGCATAAATACTCACTGGCCGTTAGGTTAAATATATCTATTGTTAAAAATAACCAAAGGTTAAAATGAGTTTCTGAGATTCTATATAATATTTTACAACTGAAGGCACTACTTCTCGTTTTTAAAATATTGTTATGGATAAGTATTCAGTATGTTACACTGCACAGTTTTCCTCTTGTCTACATATCAGGTCAGGTAATCCCAAAAGTTTTCTCCAAACCCCAAAGTATGGCCTTTTTTTCTGTCCTTCCTCCCTGCTCTCTCCCTATTGCCTTTTCTTCTGTAACTGAGGAGACATCAGCAAAGCCGCAGACTAAACACCAGTAACTTGACTGGAGAAGGGTCTGTCATTTAACCGCTATTCTCTTCTCTCTTTATAGATTGCTTTTCTGTTATCTTTTTGTCTGGTAATGATGCCTCTTTTTTAAGATCCCAATCAGTTTGGGAGAAAGGGAGGAAGTAAAAGCAAAATGAAACATTCATTCAGTAAATGACTCACAGCATCTTTCTTGATGCAGCTTTATTTACTTGCCTGACGCACAAATAGACTTCATTTAACAAGCTTATTTCTGTTATGTCAATAACGTATTGGGCCTGTGTTACATAACATCTCTGATGTTTGCACTGGAAAGAATGCTAGCTGTTTCATTCCAGCATGAACTAATCACATAGACTTAAACTTAACATTACCAATTAAGAGAGTTAAACATACACAGCTTTGCCAGCTGAGAGAATTGAAAGCCTCAAGTGTGAATTAATTTCTTAGCAAAAGGTGCAGAACTCCCACCTCTACCATTTCCCTAACTTCTGCAGTATGGATAATTTAAGGTGTCGATTTCAAGTCAGAAGGTAGAATTTGGGCTGCATGAAAAGTCAATGGCAAAACTCCCACTGGTTTCAACAGGACAAGGTTTCTGTCTAAAAAGAGTGCTTTCCAAATGACTGCAAGTATTCCACAAAGTATTTAATGAAGACTGTTGTATTAATGATTTAAGAGGAAAAGAATTCATAATAGAGGCATGTTATCCATACCAGTATCCTAATAGCAGGACCAAAAGCATTAAGGGCATCCTCTACTGCATTTAACATTTCTTTGTGAAAACAAGCAAAAAAGGTGAAAGTCATTGTCATAGGAAAGGGTATCATCACACATTAATTGTTGCAAAATAACCAATGGACAACATTCATTTTTGCACTTAAGGCATTCAAATTCTAAGGCCTGCTTTATTTAAGGCCTTTTTTTTTTTAAATAGTAGTGCACATATTTTTTTATCATATTTTTGTAATCTTTACTCACCACTAGAGCAATCAGTACCTCCCCATCCTGGTTCACAATGACAAGTGTCAGGAGAGACACATCTTCCATGCACACACTCCTCTGTGCAGAGTGCTGTTAAGAAGAAACAATACACAGCATTGTAAACATGTTAAGTGGTTGGTAAACACACTAAACTATGCCTTAGAGAGCAATATTTTGTTTAAAAATATTAAACAAAGCAAACACACAAAAAAAGAATTACTTGCAAGATTTAATTAATACTAAGTGACCAAAAAAAGAAATACAGGTCTCGTGACAGCGATAAACTAATTTGTCACTTCAGCTCTTTGTAATGAAAAACTCTTAACACCAGAAATCACTTTGGTTAGCAGTTTTGCTTCATAATAAAATTTTTACCAAACTAACATTATTATTGTATTACAAAATATCAGCTTCTTGTATTGCACTCAAGTTGCTACTGTTCATAAGATAAAACGGAGCTCAGTTTTGAAAGTATATTAAGATCCAAAGTAGATTTCTAAAAAATAGCTCAAGGAAAAGAAATAATTCTACTACATGATGCAGTAGCTCTAAGTGCAGTCTTGTCTTTTCAAGGTCATCAAGTTCCCCTTAACTACAGTGTTCTATATCTTACTTGTCCACTTGGATTACTGAAAATTCAATATCCTCAAGGTTCAAACTATGAAAAACTGGTTGGTTTTACTGTCTCACTTGCCAGTTGTCTAGAGATACACATGGGAGAACCTCCTTTTCTTCTCCCTGAGTAGGAACAGCTCATGGTTTTAAGACTTTTCTTCTGTGCTGTTTCAGTGTCTGATTTAGTTTCCAATGTATGCCAGTATGCCCAACACATACAAAAAACCCCAACTTGAACAATACTGAATAACTACTTTAAAGGTTGAACTTTCCTGCTTACTACCTTATTTCCATTTTACCACTTAGGATATTGCCAAAACCTCAGCATGCCAGTGATTCAAATTGGGTGGGTAAGTTGGAACATACAATTTCCATCTAGACTAACATGTATGAGTTACTAATGAATATGATGCAGTGGCAATGAGATCACTATTAATATATATAAAATATGGATATAATATATATGATTTATATAAAACATAACTCATGTTAGTATATTAGTATATCCTTTGGTTTTAGATCAGATGGGAAATGTGGCTATTGGGCTTACTTAACCAAGAACTGGCTGAAGCTGGACTACAAAAGACTTATTCCAAGACAAAGATTAATTCATTCCTGTCTAAAACAAGGCCAGCAAAGCTGATTTGGGAAGTAGTTTTCTGTTGCTGAAAACCAGGCTGAACTACCCAATTCATTTTAAATCAGCCAGGAAACCTTCTTCAGTGTTGCACTGGACCTGCATATGAAACATCCTTTCAGTTCTCTGGTCCCTCATGGGCCAAAAATTTTCCACCAATTTCTTGCGCATTTGAAGGACTCCTGCTATATTTGACATTCTGTTTGGACTATCACATCTTGAATCTTTACTCGGGCTGGCATAAAAGTTCATGGAAACATTTTGCTGTTATTCTCTGTTTGAGTTATTGCAGACTAAACCCACTAAGCTATTCATAATATATTTAAATCCAACTCCAAATTATGAGTGAACTTTAAATAATCCTATGGGACAAATCTTCCTGTTTTCATCCATGAAATCACAAGTGACCAGTGAGTAGAATGTTGCCTTGTTATAACGACTACAAGATTGTTCTAGATTAGTCATTTCCTTTCTAGGTTCACTGCATGTCAAAAATGTAATTTATTCTTATTTCATATCTTGTGTTTAGACAGTACTGCAGTGGATATAAAATATTAATAGCTAATTCTCTAGTCACTAATTGTTCTAATCTTTTGTGCATTTATTTTACTTGAGATAGGGTTTCTGAAGACAGTGAGGCACCCTAGTCTACAGCTGTCAGATAAAATTCAAAACAGGATATTAGATAAACAGGATTTTCCAGTAAAGAAATACACACCTTGATGCAATCATTTAAAAATGGCTGGTTGTCTAGAACAAGAAGTCCACCTACAGAACTGCCACAAACTTGTAAGTTGTTATTACAACTACAGGATAGTAAAAGATATGCAATATGCTGGGATAGGGATATTTTAAAAATGGTGTCCTGTATAGCTTTATCTAAGAATACAATTCTTATTGATGTGACTCTTACATACTAGTTTTATAAAAGTTATGGAAATTGGAACTGAGATTCTTCTCTTGCCTGTATGGACATTTACAATAAAAAATCATCCTTACATGTAAAATGTGCAACTTTTTGATCCTTTTAACTAGGGCAAGTTCTCAGCTCAAGGAATAATTTGTAAGCAACAAGGTTGATTGTTCACTCCTCCAAAGAGCAAAACTCCTGCTCATTCCTGGTCTAAATTTAGTTGATATATTGCCAGACAAACATATCACACCTTAACTATGTTAACATAAATATGAAATAATAATAACTAACTATGAAATAATAAAAAGCAGCTATGTACTCATTATTATATAGTCATTTAAAGCTCTGAAATTACACAGGATTAATCCCATATGTGGGGGTCACAGAAGTGCCCCTTTTTTAAAAGGGGAAGCTTGAGTATAAGCCATTTTATTCAAGGAGGCAAATAATCAGATTCCTGCACTGCCTGATTCGAATCAGGTCTATAAAGGTCTGTACAAGGGTCATACCAGGGTACAACCCTAAAGTTTTACCATAGCAAATAAAATTCTGAATTTCCCCTATAAAAGGGAAGTCTTGCCTTGCTCTAATCTTTAGAATTTAAATTAATTTTTCATTCTATTAACATTCAACATAATAGGACACAATGGTCCCCAAGGCATTCTTCATAATATACTTTGTACAGTGGTTTGCAAATGATCTTACTATTTAATGGAACTATAAAAATTACTTGCACATAAAGGTCAAGAAAAATAAAGATAAGTGTATACTTTCTGACACTGTCCTGTTCAACACTCAGCTAAAGGCCCCTGGAGTAAAGAAAACTTGTACTAATGCAAGGAATATAATTCCTCCTAGTATAATAGCCCAAGCAGTTCAACCTTTGGAATTCCAGACTTTTTATGTCTGCATTTTCCCTTGACCAATTCTCTTGAACAATCCAGCACCTCATTGATCACTTTATTATTAGCATTCTTGGCACGAGTTTAAGATCAGTTTGTAGTTTGATTCAGCCTGGTAATAAAATGACCTACATCAAAGCCCTGCCAAAATGCCATCTTTGTAGCAGTGTGTTTAGCATGAGTTATTTGGCCATATTCAAGGTTACACAGCGACTGCTCCTTATCATGGAATAAAGTAAACAAAAGAGTTCTGTAACAATTCATTTGATGCTTATCACTTACTTTATAATTACAAACAGTGCTTTTTTTTTTAACATATAAGGTCAATCTTCAGGGAAACAGACCTAAAGATTAAACTCTTCACACCTGAAATGACTGCATAGATTTCTCTAACACTAGCACTTATTTTTTAATTGTTGTCCCAGATTTGAATTTAGGTATGTTAAATGTGTTGTCTGTGTCTCCTACCTACAGTGTATGAAATAGCCAGGATATTGTTATTGAGGAGTACACTGCTAAGTGGAGCAGGCTCTTCTGCCTGGAGAATACTTTCACTGCAGAGCTACTTCAACTGAGTGGCACCACAGTTAGTTTATCCCAGACAAAAACAGCCACAGTCCAGAGATGGAGAGCTACTCTGTCTTCCTTGGTGCTGCATTCCTCTGTATGGACCCAAACTATGACTTCGCAGGGTTTAACCCTGCTGTACTGCACTGTTTATACACAGTTACCATGCTCATCACCACATTAACAACCCATTGACTTTCTTGTACTCCATTAAGCAATGTAACTAACACCTGCCACAATTACGTTCTCAGCCTCTTTCCTAGAGGTAAAAGTGCATTTAGAGATGAGTTTCATTCTAGAGGAGTAAGTATAGAGTGATTTAACTTGCGTAAGTTTTGTTAGCTTGTCCAAAAATATCACTCATGTATTTATTTCACAAAAAGCAGAGCCAAAAATCCCCAATGTCTTGTGCTTGTGATGGAATGTGGTAACATTTGCAGTCGTCCTTTGAACCTGGAACGCTTCACAGCCACCAACCCAGCAAGTTCCATCTCCCTCACACTTCAGCTGGTGGAACTTTGTTGTGCCAGACAAGCAAATACCTTCAAAACAAAGACCAGTGTAATTACAAAGTCTAAAGGAACCCAGCAAAGAACACAGAAAACAGACTTCGTGAACTGCACTCATTCATAGCAGCCTGTGCTGCTGAAGAGATGTGCTCGAGTGTTCCAGCATGAGTTTCCTGCGCTCTGCAGGCTTTCTGCCCAGGGCTTGTAGCGCAGCCAGAAGGTGATAGAAAGCATAAATAAATGTAGATACATTATAATAATGGAAAACATTACTAAATGAAGATACAGATGCTACTATATGACAACACAGACACAATGAGAAACACAGGAACACTCCTGCAACTACACAGAATGAACTGTCTATTGTGACTGCTCACGTGTCAGAAGGACACTGCCCCATGACAGCAAGTTCTTCAAAATACTTTTCTTCTTCCCCTCTGTCCTACCTTAGGCAGTCTCTGCCAGTTTTAATTCGCTATATGGATCTTACCCAAACTCTGACCAATTTCAGTTACTTGCTGTGAACCAAGGTAGACCTGCACTTTTTCTATTATGTTGCTGGTATTTTAACTTCAGGTCATCTAATCAGTTTGCCCCATGCTTGATAGCTGTTAGACTATACAAAGTAGAAATTTAATGGAAAAGCTTATGTTTTCCTTCACTAATTAATATGTGTCCCTGAAACAATTTGGGCCATTTTAGCACATTCTCCCAGTCCTTCATTCCAGCTTTAGGGGAAAAAATATTTTTGTCAGGTCAAATAGCAGTTATCTCATGGCCAGTGGTTTCACATAATGCAGAGAGGTCAAAGAAGATGAGAAAAGATGAAAAAGATGCTTATCCCTTATCCATTAGGAATATACATATTCACTCAGGGCTACTCTGGTGTTTCCATCTTAATGTACTGGCCTGAATCTGGTTTGTGCTGAGTCTACAATAATAGCTTCATTAGATAAGCCTGTAGTCAGCTTTTGGCTAGATTCTTAGAATGTGCTCATAAAAGGGAGGTTTGATAGCAAGAGAAAGATGACTACAGCTAATGGCATCTATGTAGGTTTTCCTCATTCTTAGATTATTGGTTATTTGTGGAACGGAAGATTCCCTCTCTAAATTACCGACTATCTGTCAGGAATCATGCTGATTAGATGGTTTCCTGGATAATTGTTTCAATGAAGTGGGATAATAGTTCTTTGCATTTCTTAATGTCTATTTCTGTGGTCATCACTCAGGAGAGATCCATTAATTTATCACCTCGGATAGCACTTTAATGTAGGGTTTAGCAACTTCAATAGATGAAGATATGAAGAGATCTCAAAGTCCAGTCAGGCTTTGAGGAAATTATTGTTTCAATGTATGGCAACCCTTATTTTTCATCTCCCTCTTGGTAGCTGATGAAAGTACTAATCAAAAACTAGAAAACCCAAGGAGACCAATGTGAGCAAAGGAAAGATGACACTGATGCAGATCATATAAAAGCAATGGGTCGCAAGATCAACTCCTTTTCCTGTAGGTGCAATTCCATCACATTTTTTGGCAGATTTGGAATTAGAGACTATGCATCTATGCAATCAGAACAGAATCAATGGTCTGTCTTGTCATCTGGGACATGGGGAATCTCTGACCATTGCCTTAGCAAGATATTGATCTGTTCAAAATAGCAGCTAGGTTGTGTTATCCTCAGTCTTGGTACCATGCCAAAGCTTAGGGAGTAGGCTATGCCAGAGATGACTTGTGAATGTCTGAAGTAAAAGAATTGAGGAGAAACATTTTTGAGGATTTTGTCTTCTCCCAGGAGCAGAATCTGACATATGTCAGTGTCATCACTGATAAAATCTCAGTAAATCCCTATATCAGTCTGCTAGGAGGTGAAGATGTGCTAATAAGCATAAAATCTACAATAGTTTCAGCTTAAATTTCTATTACCAGATAAATGGCAATCTGGGGCTCGATGACTAATGAGAAAGTGAAAACACAAGGCCTCCCACATTCTTGTCATAGCTAAGTGTCCCAGGCAGATGACACAGGCTGGTTTACAGGTCCTAGAATAATTCCAGCCAGACTTCAGGTTTTTAGACTTTCAGGTCCCTCACAGGAGAAATGTTCACAGTTTACTGATCACTGGAGGATCTGGCACTGATAAGAATCTAGTTTAGTTCACGTTGCAATCTATTGCCTGCTGTAGGCCTTTACTGTAGGCAGCAGTTAGGGAAGTAAACTGTGCCGGGGGAAGGTCAAGGTGGAGAAGATACCACCACTTTTTCTACGCACCCTGAGAAAACCAAGACTGGTAGAACACTTTTTGGAATTGCAGTCTTGTAGTTCTGAGGAACAGCTGAGCTGGAGCAGCACATCCCTGAGAGGAATGCCATCACACCAATGACCATAGAATAGTTCCAGTGGCAATAATTGAGGGGAAGGTTAGAGCTCTGCAAAAGGAGAGGTTGATGGGAATCACACATTTAATAGTGTCATTTTGATGCCCCATTGGCTTCATCTGCCCTGGCAGAGGGAGGGAATGGGAGACAGTACTTACCATTTAATAATGTTTGAATGAGAGCTGAAAAGCAGCCTCCTTGTAGCAGCAAATGTCAGAAGAGCAGAACTGGGGTCAGTAAGCTGAAACGCTTTGTATCTTTGGCTGTGTGAATAACAGAAGAGCTCTGCAGCACTTCCGAGCACAAAAAGGGAACGGTGGAAAGGCATTGCAGGACTCATCACTGAAATGCATTTGCCCTGCAAAGTGGACAGGTTACAAGGTAGGGTAAAAGCAGCACTAATCCTTTAGTCTGTAGCTAGTCACAGCCGAGCTCTGCAGGAGGAATATGTGCAAAGGCACAAAGGAGTTAAGTTTAAAAACTAGGCAAATTCTGCAATGAAGACAAAGCATTTGTCTAATCCCTGATGTCAACAGATTCATTACTAATGTCACATACAAAGGGAAGACCTCAGACCAAGGTCAGAGATGACAATCACACAGGGATGTCTCCTGCTCACCCCCAGTGCTCCACGGAGGTCATGAGATACAAGCACCTGAGGTTGCTCTGTGGGGTGAAGAGTGAAATTCCATCGTCAGGTGAAGTCCTGACCACACTAAGGTAAGTTCCAAATCACATACCATTTCTAAGGCTCAGTCTTTGTCACTGCCATCACAGAAAGTTAATCTGAGCCCACAGACATCTATTTGGAGATCAGCTACATATTGATAATTGTTGATCGTTAAAGGTCTGCAACTGATTTTATGCATTTTTCTGCTATTGCTTCAACTAGAAATAATCATTGCATTCTACCATGTTGAGAGGAAAGACTTCTGCTGAGATCAATTCTGCTGATCGATGTTCTAATACAATATCATTCTGTGGGATAATTTCAGCATTTAACTTATTCTGGTAAACGATTTCCATTGTGGGGTTCAAAACAATCATTATCACTAGTTCAAACTGCTAATGAGGTTAAGAGAGATCCTGAATCAGCAGAGCAGAATCTATGATCCAGGAAAGCTTTTCCCCTTCTGTGCCCTCTCTCTACTCCTTCCATTTTGGCAAATTGACCTACTCTTTCCAGCAATTTGTAGAAAATACATTTTCACTAGTTAATTTTCTACTAGAATTTGATTCATCCAACCAGCAAACTTAATGATAATTTGTCTGCAAATGTGCTTTATATTGCACCTTTACAAAAAGCATTACTATCTTTTCCTAAGTAATGTAGAAATATTAACATCTACTCTTTTGCATTGTCTTTCATTCTCTCTGACATAGCAGACCTCTCTCCACTAGAATTAAATGCAGTCAAATAGTATTTGCCAGCAGGATGCTCCCGGTATTTTGAGGACAGAAGAGGAAAGAAGCAATTCTCCTGTGCCAAAAGCAGTGGAAGTATTTCCCAATCATACTGTTCTTAACCTTAGGGCAATTTTTTTTTTTTTGTTGCCTGGGGGAATAAAAATCTTGACAGGCTGGGGAATAGAGGAGAAGCTCATACCTAACTAAGATCCCTGGTCCTTTCAGCTTTCCTGCCAACATATGGAGAATCAGCCAAACATACCAGAAGAAGAGCAAGCATAACCTGATCTACCAAAATACCTGTGACGGCAGGTAGTACCAAACTGCACTCAACAGATTGCTGAAGGAATGACTGTTCTCCACTCATAGGTATGGGTATCTTCTTCTGAGTCTGGGCCCTCCTAGGAGTTGTGTTGGAATAGAATGTGAGCTGCCAGTTGCAAAGTACAAAGTTAGAAAAATTAGCTAGAAGTGGTAACTCAAAAATAAACAAACATTTCCATCATAAAAAGACTGGAGGAATGTAAGAGTGTCCTACAGCTGAGGAAGATGATAACTAAATTACAGATGAACAGGTAAGTACTTATATCACACATGGCAGAACTGTATGAAACTCACCAGTTATGGGATGGCATTTCTAGCTGAGTGAGCCTCACTATAGAAATTTTTCTAGCACATTACGACTGCCTTGCTTCATATCACAGCTACCTCTGCTTTCCTGCTATGACTGTATCACTTAGACCAAGAATTTATGGGTTCCAATACTGGCTGAATAGCTGTTTGATTTAAGCAGTGATAGAGGAAGCATATGGGATAATGTCAAAGAAAATGAGCTATTATCAGAAAAAACATTTATAACACGGGCAAGATTCTCAGAGATGCTACAGCAGGCTGTCAGAGAGACATGAACAAGACTTTGGCCTAAACAGTCTAGTAAAATAACCAAGTCATCTTGCCTTTTTCTCTGAAAATCACCTCAAAATTACAGCACTTGCGTATTTTGCTATTGGTTACCTACTCAGGGTATTAAGTGAATGTCTTTGTGTTCAAATTCCATCATATTACTGTTCCTGTGAAATGTTTATTTTTGGATCTGGTAGCATTGCTACATGTCTGCAATTGTCTGATTACTGACTTGCCCTGAATTGTGGGTCTTATGCCAAGAAACTTCTATTTTCTGTCAGTAAATGACACAGTTCCACTGCTGATTGATTTTCATAGGCAGAAGGTATGTGCTGTGTGTAAGACTGAGGACGGGTGCATCAAAAAGTTGTTCCTAAAAGATCAAAAGTAGATAGATGAAGACATCTGGACTGAATGATACTTCTGGCTATCTTTGCTGAGCAATGCAACAACTAATAAAACTAAATGACACCGATTCTCCTAGATAAATTTCAGTCCAGTAGCACGTTGAATAAACTATTGATTCCTCAAACAAAATCTTTCTTAATTCTTATTCCAAATTTCATCCAGACAATCTAACAAAAACCCTTTTTTTGTTTCTCTACCAAAACAGGATGAATATGGACAAATTTCTAAAGGCAAACCCGTCATTGAAGCCAGGCTATTAGGTAGCATGGGCCCTAGAAGGCCAACACATTTCAGATTTCATTTAAGATCAAGCCACACACTGCAAATGAAGGTCACCCTGATGGAATCAAGGATAGAAGTATAGTCTGTTTGAAGATCATGTTAATGTATAAGCCACACTAACATTACCGGGGATGGAACATTTAAATGCAGACACTTTTCTCACATTTCAAAAGGAACAGAAGCAATGTGTTTCAGAGCAACTTACTGAAAAGAGCTGCAAAAAAGACCCCAGGAAACACATTAATGTATAATTTTGGGGGCTGATCCTCATCTCAAGCCAGTAGTTCAATCTTTCTGTAACCAACTCTAGATTGCAGGGGGTCTGCTGATTTGGGATCAAGCCCAATTTCTCAGGAATGTCTAAGTGTCTAGAGAAACTTTCTACTAATAAGATGTGGTAAAATGTACTTTCCAACTCCTGTGACTTACACTGTTGCCTGAAAATAGAAGATGGGAGCTGGAAATAAAAACTTTTACCTACATTATCAGAATCCATTGAAGATGTCAGATGTCTACCCTTTACTATCAGGTAGATGTTACATGGCATTTGCATAAAGAAAACCATTACACAGTATTTGGTGAAGAAAAAAATAAGATCATTTTGGCTGCCTTTAAAAGGAATTCTATTTAAACTGTAAATTTTCCTGAAATGTGACACCTGTGAATGCAGGTGTAGTGATATCAGCTCCTAAGATATGTACCAGCGACTTGCTTCAGCAGAGCTCGTATATGCACTACACTGCTGTAACTGAAAGCCTCCTTTTGTTGCTTGCTATACCGAATACCAGGTTTAATTTCTTTGTAAGTGTGCTTATAACATTTTATACACAGTTTCTTGTTTTTAATCCAAAAAGTCTCTTTATTTGACTCAATTTGTATACTTTAGTTGTAAGCTTTTTCAAGTAAGGCTATCTTAGTTGTTTCACACATGGATTTCTGGGCATTACAGTAATAAAAGTAAACGAAAGTATGCAGAAAGGAAAAGTCTTGATAAAAAGGAAAGCTTTGGGATTAAATAGACTGAAAATACCTCTTGACTGACTGCATCAGAGAAAGTGAGGTTTGTGAAAATGAATACCTACTTTTATAGAAATACTGAGCTTAAGATAAATTATTTAAAAATGTTTTGTGATCAAATTGACCACGGACTGAAGTTTCATGAAAAATTTCCCTGGAGAGCCTTAAAGAACCTTTAGTAAAGTGAAAAGCATATGCACCAATACAAAAATATGAAGTGAAATACTATACTTCTGTAACAGAAAGAAAAAGAGAATGTCTGTGTGAACAGTCAAAGAATACCTGGTTCTAGAGGAAGTATCCATGGCTGGTTAGAAGAGCTCTGTCTCTGATTAGCCTTTTTGAGATCTGATTAATACTCTTACACTGTACTAGAGTATGAAGTGTTAACAGATGCTTTTCAAGCTATCAGCTGACATCATCATCTCTTTCACTGAGAACAATTAGGGAACCAAAAGTGAACACCAATTTGCCAACTGACTATTGCAAACCTATGTGCACTTTGGGCACGTTTAGTTCACTCTTACTATTGATTTTGCTCTATCACACTCCCTTTTTTTGTCCCATGAAGAATTCTTGCAATTTTGCTTCACTATCACTCACGTCACTAAAGTCACTCATGCAAATGTCTCAGGAAGATGCTTTGCTATGTAGAGATACAGAAATTAGTACATCCATATGAAAGCATAACTCAATCTGCAGATCAGATGTTCCTTCAACAGCAACAGTTAATATTTGGTTTTGTTGAGATGTTAATGCTACTTTAGAAATGGTGTGTATCCACAGTTCTCAGCCAAGTTGATGGAAACTGTAGCATTCAACACCTTTTAAAGCCAGGCTCCCGGTGCAAAAGTACAGTTTCAATAGGCAGAAGGTACTTATTTTCTAAAGTTCCACAATGATCTTCTGCATAACTTGGCATCTTAGTATTTTTAAACTTTGGACTAAATGATTTAGGCTTCAGAGTTGCAAGTACATTTTTTTTTTAACATACATAATTGTTTTCTACAAATTTTGAAGACATGGTCATAGCAGAGTATGATCTGTTTGCATTAAACTACAGAGTAGCTGGGCTATTTTTATAAGCTATCACATATTCATCAGATATTGTTGCAGTTGCAAAAGCAATTGGAAATTAATGGAATAACATGTCTTTAACCTACCATGAGACATGGAATACATGACACACAAGACAAAGCTAATTGGGAACAAAGGGAACTACAACCTCTTTAAATTCCTACCCTGTAAAGCCACTCCCAGGTATTACCTAGCATTTGAAAAACCAACATCAATAAATATAACTAGTTTGGCATTCTATTTCCTGTGGCAGGCTTGTGTGGTATTCCTAGTGTGAATGTCATCAGTATTTTTAAGACAGACTGCTAAAAGGACATAATAATTACAGATACAGGTTCCAAAAGTTTGCATAAAAGGAATGTATGCTATGCACAGGAAGATGCTGGAAGTGGTATACTTAAGCCTAACCTGCAGCTTTTGGGCCAAATTCCATCTGCAAAGTGATTCCAGTCAGTCTCATTCCTGTGATAAAGGAGATGGTGAATAGCTGAACGGTAAGTAAACACACCCAGGTAGCCAAATGCCTCCTCCTGCCTGCACAGGTTGGTGTATTTAGGGCATCCACAGCTGTTGCTATAAATGGCTGGGAGAGCAGAGGGTGACAGGGGCAAGGCTGACAAACCCACAGCCACCCAGAGAACTGCTGATGCCAGCTCATCCTTTCCAAGGTTCTGAAGTGAGTGAAAAGTATTTGAAAAGAATGGTTCACATCAGCTTTCAAAGTAGTCCCCTGTCACTACTGAAACGGAGAGGTGGAAAGACCAAAAAAACCCCATAAGGAAATTTAATGAGGATCATATTGATAAGTATGTTTTATTAACTACAGTTTGACTGTATGCACTGGCTCTGGCTGGGATGGAGTTGATTTTCTTCATAGCAGCTTGGATGATGCTGCGTTTTAGATCTGTGACCAGAACAACACTGATAATGCTAACATTGTGAACAGTATTTGCACAGCATCAAGGCTTTCTCTGTTTCTCATGCTATTGCCCCTTCCCAGCGAATAGATTGGCAGTGTGCAAGAAGCTGGGAGAGGACACAACCAGGCAGATGACCCAACCTAACCAAAGGGATATTCCATGCACTGCAATGTCATGCTCAGCAATAAAAAGGGAGAGGAGGGCCTTTTAGATTAGCCATCTTTTGCTCAGTAACTGGCTAGTATCAATCTACACATAGGAGGTGGCGAGTGATTTCCTTTGCATCACTTGTTTTGTTTCTTCTTCCACTTCTATTTTGCTTATTAAATTATTTTTATTTTTTTAATCTCAAGCCACAAGTTTTCTTTCTTCTACTTTTCCTTTCCTCTTCCCCTGTCCCACAGGGGGAAGTGAGTGAGAGTGGCTCTATGGGTCAGTGAGCGAGCAGGTACTGAGGTTAACCCACCGCACTGTGCTATGCTATTATTCTATTGTTTGTACTTCAGACATTTATGGTTTCAGTCTTATAAAATGACTAGAAGTAAGGAAGAGGGGCAACTGGCGCTTACAGCTGGCATAGGTTGCAGTAGTTCTTTTTCTCATCAACAAGGCATCTGCCTTAGAATGCTCCCCCACACCTGACTGATGGCTTCCCAGACATCTAGAGTTAATGTGTGACAAAGACTCTGGAGCTGGTCAGGGGAAGGTCACAGCCAGAGGAAACTACAATAGAAAAGAAATGGAAAAAGATACTATCTCAGATTTTGTATGTACATCAGAGGCTCTTTTTAAAGGCCATCTAGATTTAGGTAACTTCTTTTCCTCTCTCTCTCCCCCCCCCCTCCTTTTCTACCAGGCTTTAAAACTTCTTCAGAGCCAAGGGAAATAAATCTATTAAATGGGAGAAGGATGTAAAGGAGCAGTCAAGAAAACAACTTCAATTTTAAACATGTGTTTCATTTCATACACCTGTCTTCTTTCTGACCCTATTGATTTCAATAAGTTAACCCAGCTCACCACACGTCTGGACTACTAATGAACTTCAAACTCTTTTGGAGGGAAAAATCTTCTGGAGTTCTGCGATAAATGGCAAGTGTGTTGTGTCTATATCTCCACTCATATATGGGGTGGATGGGATCTGGTTTTTATAAGCCTACACAAGTGAATGGATACCAGCGACATAGGAAGTTTGAGCCATAAAAGCTACTGCGGATTAGCATCGGTGCCCTCCACACCATTGTAGAACAGTGCAAACCAGCATTAACAACACTGAAGTGTATCAAAGCAGGAGAAGGAGGAAGGGGATTCCAAAAGGGACTCCAGACATTAAAGATGTGGAAGTGAGGATGAAGTAACTGAAGATACCCATTCAAACATGGTGGATTTGGGTTGATTTACAGCAGCTGCAGACCAACATGTCCTTGCTAAAAGTAGGCAAACTAATGGACTACATTTTGCATGGCTGTTTCTCTGAATTCAACAATGAACTCACACCTATGGTTCTTGTGCCTTTTTTCTGATCCTGCTGAAGCTTCCAGGCATCCAGGCCATTGGCATGAATACTATGAGTAGCTCTGGATCCAGTACCGCCTGTGTCTACACCACAGTTTTCTTTTATACTGATCTGAGATTGCCTAAAGCAGCCAGAAAAGCTTTTTCACGACTACACTAGCAATAGGCTAAATCTTCTTCTAACTATAATGCCTGCATAATTTTTCCTCTGATATTTATTAAGCCCCTTGAGACATTATATAGCTTCAGCATACTCTCGTTTCCAACTTCATGCTATTTTCATTCGTTTGTATGAACATTTTGTTTCTCTTCCCTCTACTGCATCTCTTCCAGAAGTCCTTCCCTTATTTCGTTACTGCTCTACAAGAGCATCTTTGCAAATCTATCAGCATCCAGCAGCTGACTGTAAATATAAAATGACCGATGGGAGATGAGAACTGATTTTTTCACCTTCCCATCAAAAAGGTCTCTCTGTTATCTTTAGGCTAAATAGTAACCCAGCTTCTTCATCTATGCCACAAAATGAACTGGCCTACTTACAAGGCTGGTCTGCCTCTTCCTGTCCACATACATCTGCCTCCCAAGATGCTCACAATGAATAAGCAAAGGCCTCTCCTGCTTGCAGAGCTGTGGCCTGCTCCACTGTGTTCTGTAAAATGGCATATTACACATTGGTATACGGCTTCTAGGTTACACTCTGCAGCACAGTAGTAGAAGCCGAATGCAGATAACCAGATCTGTTGCATGCTCCTTCTGTTGCTTTCCTATCAGCCCACCTGCTCATTAAATAAAAAACAGGGATTCCTCCCAGTCACCACACATGGTAAGAATGTTGCTGCTACTATGGCTATGACTACTACTATTACAAGCAAAATTTCTTAATTCTTGTGCAAGTTTCCCCTCAGATGGGAACACAGGACCCAAATTATTTGCCCCTGTACTGTTCACTGGAAAAAGATGTATGAAGTCTTCTTGAATGCATATAAAAGGATAAATTTCAAAGCGTCCCCTATTGTCATTTCAACTCTATAATTAATAACCCTACATGCAGAATGGCCTTCCACCCATTTTCTCGCACTCATACATCCCAAATCAGAAAAAGAATGTCTCCTGATAGAAAGTATCTATGTACTGCTATATCATTTCCCTTAATTTATGTTGCATTATTGATGTACAGAATGCTGTACTTGAATAATGTAACAGTAAGGCTCTTACAGAAAGCACTAGCACCAGCTTTAATGTGTGTCTATAAAGATAAGAAAAATATATTTCCTAAGTCCAGCAGTTTTCAAACAATATATTTTCAAGTTACAGGAATGCTCACCATGAGGAATTTAAAATTGAGGTGAGAAGCAGGGGGACAACATTTCTTCTAAAATGTTAATGAGCTACTGCCTTATAAAGTGAAAAGAATCAACAAATCTGACATATGAACAAACACTATGAATATTCAGGAAGTTTAAGCCGCTGATTCAACATTTTCTAAGTGTGTACAACTTTTACATTGATCACATAAGCTATTATTTTTCTTTTCATCATAAGTACACTCCACTCTGGTGTTGGTGCATTGCTGTAACATATGCATTGAATTGCAAGTATTGTAATTCATCCAGATGGCAGGAAGCTTTGGAATTGTTACTCCTATGGTACAGATGTTTAACAATCTAGCCATATGGCTCCAATACGGCAGCTTTTTCAAAGATTACAAAAGCTACACTAGACATACAGCCTTGTACATTTGAGTGCAATCCTAAGGTATATTTGAATGTTCATATTGCTACAATATAAAGGCATACGTCATGCTATGAAGTTGGCACATCTATTGGAATTACAGAATTTATGAAAGAAACATTATTTAAAATCCCGAAAAGAATCAGATCTCCAATTTGCATAATTTCATCGTCAGCTATTAAAAGAACGTTCCTAATTTGTTTTTTAAATTCATTAAAGGTGTCAGACATAGGCTACCTGTAAAGATGCATAAATAACTACATGCGAATATAATAATGTCCATAACCTCTGGCCTGAACGAACTACCACTCCAGGTGACAAATTGATATTCAACCAGTGAGACCAAGAATTTCTCTATAAAAAGATTTGTCAAAGTCACAGGGCCCTGATGATGGCTGTAGCAATTGTAGCATGGAAAGCTGAATGTTGAGAAACAATCTGAGATCAATAATATCTTGGCCAAGAAAGGAAAGAACCATGAAATGGTCAATCTATAACTCTACTGAATTTTGGCAGGTTAGAATGACAGATAAATGGCAGCAAATAAGATTGTTAAATCACTAATCCTGTCATTATTACATCGTGTCACATTGCATAGATTTATACACTAGAAAAATAGTTTAAATTATGAGAGTGAAAGATAAAACTATTAAAAACTAAAATATCTCAATCTATGAAGAAAAGTTGAATTCTCAACTTTGTGTTTCATGGTTGGTTTTTTCTGCCAAAAAGTCAGACATAAGTAGATGCTCCTTGAAGTCCCATCTTTTCTCTCGTGCTTGGGTCTCTGACCCTTTGTTACCTAGAAGGAACATCTCTTTTATATAAATCTGTTTTACAAGAATAAGATTAAAATGGACAGACTGAACAAAGCATTGGTGTTTCAGACAAAAATGTATCCATTTAGTACACAGGGAATCTTTCCACCTGACATATTCTTAAAGGGAAGTATTCAATTACCATCTACTCAAAGAGTAAAAATCACGAAAGAGCCATGTAATATTCCTTTTCTTTTTCTTTTCTTTGAGCTGCAAAGTATTCAGAGATGCTTTATCTACCACAGATATTAATCTAGGCAATATCATTTTAAAACATCCTTATGAAAACCTTGAAGGGCAGCTGAACCCTGTGGTTGTTTAAAAAAGATTTTCTGCAGTTTATGCATTTGCACTGCCAAAAGCTTACCTTAGTAAATCATAGTTGCTCTGATTTACTACCCAGACTATGCTGTTTGTTTTCAGGGACAGCTCAGTGAAAAGCTATGTCATGTATAAGAACATTCAGAGAAGGGGAATCATTCTGCAAAACTACCAGTATGGTAGCAACCATTTCTAAGACATCAATGGCAAAAAAATGCAGATGTGCATTTCCAACATTTTCAGGTGGTATTTTTTGAATACCATTACAACCCAAAAATATTCCTAGCCCTTTATAGGCACAAAGACAGTTTCATACCCCAAAACTCTTCAGCCTAAGTACTAATGGGCTGGCCAGATGTATAACTTGCCAGTCAAGAATTTAAATTATTTGACCTTGTGCCTGAGTTCCACATTTTATGGGGAAGTAGCATACATAGATCTCAAAAAGGCAAAGAAGATACCAAAGAGTGGCAAGGTAAGAATATCTGGGTCAAACTGATTATTTAGAACTGAGGGTAGATTTTATTAGACCTAATCCATTTAGTAAGTTCCAACAGGAGGACAAAGATAACAACATGTATCTAATGTTCATTTCAGAAATAGTAAATGAGAAGGGAAAAGATCAAAACAGTAGCTGAAAGCCTTCACTCTTGCTTTAAAATCCAAGAAACCATCATTAAAAGATATTTAAACTCAGCCTTCTCTAGTCTAAACATGTCACTGTTAATTACAAAGCTATTTAACTTTTGCAAGAAATAAAGACTGCTATTAATGAAAGAAGAACCAATTAGCCTTTAATCTACAAACTGTTTTTTAATCAAACTTTCTTTTGATCATCAGATTCACTGCGGGATGTATTCTCTCCTCCCCATGTTGTAGTGGCTTCCATGATTGCTAATGGAACAGTCTTTAAAGGGCTGGCTGAGTGGGGAGGACTTTCTCTGCAGGGCTGGAGCTTCGTCCCTTCGCGTCAGTGGGGCTTAGCGGAAGCACTCTCACCTCCAGACTGTGCTGCCCTGTGACAGCACAGCCAAGTGGAATGATTTTCCTGGTGTCTCCTGACATCTCTCTTGTCACAGCTGCCATTAAAGGAGCAGGCATTGAACATGTACGTCTAGAGGAATGTGGGACAGGAGTACTAGACCACCTTGGTACAAAATGGCAGAAAATACCACTTTAAAGAAAAGAAAGAAATGGGAAAGGGAAGGTAAGGAAAGAGGCAAAAGCAGGGAGGTGCCACCAGGAATGAAAATGGTGTTCAGTGCTGACTGCAAAGAATGAGTAATGGAAGAATTTGCTTGTTGGCACAGGAACATATTTTGGAAAAAACAATGCAAACCAGAACCAATGACACCAGGGCTTGATGTGTTAGAAACAAAAGAGATGACATGAAAAGGATCACATTAGCTAGATGTTGTGCCCTTGAATGACAGTAGGTTGCAGGGTCAGAGGGCTTCAATGAGCTTTTTTGTTTGTTTTGCTATATGGCTACTTGTGATATCAAAACAACAAGACCAAGTATGTAGAATCAATCATGATGGAGAACTTCCCCCTTTACCTTATTTCTTTCTCAGCTGCACTTGCTGCTCAGATCTCTCTGAGGAAGGATAGATAGAAAATGTCCCTGAGGCATGCACTTTGCATTTATTATCATGCAAATAATGAAATATGAGAACCTGACTCCTGTACATGTGAACAACAGAGAGAATATAACTATTATATGCACCGTGTCAAACATGAAACTCCTGGTCTAACCAGATACCTGCTGTCTGTTCTGCATTAACAAAACTTTGGTGTATGGTGTATGCTGTTCTTCTTCCACAATATGAAGACAAAATTTGCCTGGTAGCAGCAGAGCTCTTAAGCATTAATACTAAGAAAAAAGCACTTTAAAATAAATGTTGTTGCAGCCAGTATGGCAATTAACAATTAAAACTAAAAAAAAATCCATAGATTGGAGAGAGAAAAGTGAAAATAAATATGTTCTGTGCCAGACAGGATTTTGAGTTACAAAATTCAAATTGGTAATAAAAGGATGTGGAACAACTGTTGAAATGATATTGACACTTGAGAAATTTAAAGGTAAGCACATACTTAACATAGGAAGGATTTTAGCAAATATAATAGGTTACATTAAATGTTTAGCAGGACTCGCAGTACTTTGCACTTCAAAAGATCAAATTATTACTCTCTGTAAAATCAGGATAATTCTAACGCCTTATCTCAAAGGGCTGGTAATTTTTCACAGTCTAAAGCTCCTTTAAAGTAACTGTTTGGCGTAAAGGTCATTTAAAATGATGTTAGGGCCCATGTTTTTGAGGTGCTCATATATTATAAGTACAATACCGGTACTTAGATAAAAACACCAACAGGACTCGACAGAAATAGCTTTAAAGCATTATATGTCAAGATATTTAAAGTTAGCTGGATAATTGTATCACTTTCATATTTAAATTATTCTATGGCATTCTAAACCTGTCAATAAAATTTGAATTCTGATGCTGATCAAAACCTCCTTGTGTTTTTCTCATGTCATAATCCCATTCTAATAAGATGTAGACAAGACAGCCCCAGCTCCACACTCCTGTACAGCAAAGTGTAGCAAATGTGTTCTGTCTCCAAGTACTTAGAAAGTTGCAATCCTGAAAACACGTGACATTAATGTACAGGACATTTTTAATTAACAAAGCTCTTAGGCATTGCTGAAAGATCCATTTTGCTTTTTGCTCCCCTCAGACTGACCTAACACGCTCCAGAGCTTTTTATTTACTTACACAGTGTAATTAGGACAAAGTGCTTCTGACATTTGCAAAGCTTTAAAAAGAGCAAAATTATTGACGGGAACTGTGTGAAAAACAATAAAATTTTAACTGTTCTTACCTGAAGTAAGAGCTTTCAAAGTTAAAAGCCAAAAACTTTACACTGCTTCTTAAACTATGTAATAGTTTATTCCTAAGAGCGTTCTCATTTCCCCTAATTGTTTAACATTAGTGCATACTTGCATATATCACTCCCTAACGTAAGGTCTGATTCAAGAAAGCACTCAGGAACTTGATTAACTCCCTCCCCAATGATTTCAGCAAAATTTTACTTAGGTACTTGAAATACATATACCTGAAATGACCTAAAATGTTCTGTATCTGCACTGCTGACTGAAATCAGTGGGAACTGAAAAATCTTAGCAGCTCTGAAAATCAGCTCTTAATATTACTACTGCAATACATCTTTAATTTGTCTACAGCTCCTCCAAAAATGACTTTTAATTGTCACATCTGAATCAAAGCTCTGTACATACGTATACAGTAGTCTCCACTTTCATAATATCCAGGGCAGCACTGAGATCTTCGCCGATACATAGTTCTTAGTCCTCTTCGATATGCTGTTTTATAACTTATTCTAAATTGCAAGACAGAAAGCCATTTGACAATATTGAAAATCAATGCCTACTGTTGGAATTATATTTGTGTTAAATTATAGTAAGGATAGCATTCAATAATTATTTTAAAATGCATGAAAGCTTTTGATATTAAAAGCCACAATAAAAAAAAAAATCAATACTTGTTTTGAAACTTGAAATATAACTTGTATTATAAACACAATACTCATGACAGTCAATCACCATAGCCCTTCCTAGGACTGTTATTTCAAAAAATTTCCTCAATCCTAAATCAAGGGCAAGGAGTTTCTTCAAGAATAAATGATTCATTTCTGCACATCAGCAAGGTCAGTTATCATCAATGGAATGAACAGAACCTTCTACAGAGACCACTGTGCCAGCATGCTACACAAGAAATCACCATAGTGGAAACTCCTCTCAATACACAAAATGTGAAGTTAACCCCAAGTGATTTCTTCCTACTTGCTAATCCTCCCAAGGCACTAATGCCTTGCAAAATGATATCATAGTTCCAATTCAGTATTTAAAGCATGTTTTCCCCACCACAATATATAGTCCACATAAATTAAAAGGTGTTAAGTATTCTGTAGCTTTTCTAGACTTACTCATAGCATTAGCAGTGATACCACACTAGAAAAGGAATATTTAATAGAGAATATTTTAACAGTTAACACTTCAAAACAGTTTTGTTCATGTTAGTTTATTTGAAATTGCCTAAATTGAACAAAATCTATTGTCCCTCATGTTAGATAAACTGGTCGAATTTACACTGCTGCATTCCAGTCTACACAACAGTCCAGAAAGCACTGCCTCTCTTTTCAATTCCACATATTGTAAAGCAGAAGCTAAAACACAGAACCCCAGCCAGACTGCGAAGGTGCTGAACAACCTCTTTGCTACTGAATGCATGAAAGTTAAGGTAACAATTAACTTGCTAAAACTCCCTTGAAAGATTGCAAATATTAGTGGATGCTTATTAGGATACTTTTCTACTGGAAATCAGAATGAATACAACAGCGATATCTTGCAGCCTGGGAAAAGTTAATTCTTTGGTATCAGCTTTCATTTAGTGCTAGAAATGGACCCATCCTCATTTTACCTGATTTTCAATACAGATTTGGGTGCAGTGCAGTATTTCAAATATGGGTCCATTTATAATTATCACTAACCTCTGAGTGCCTGAATTTTCAAGATTTAGGAGCTGCAGGGACTTCCTACCATCAACCTGGATATGCAATGATCACTTGGAAAAGATAGTTGGTCATGTTTGATCATGTAATAAACACTTCCAATCACATGGCAGGGTGAACATCAAGGATACATACCCCTGAATGGCCCTGTAAGAGACTGACTACCATTAATCTCACTCCAATTTCATGCAAAAATCTACTTCAACCAATGCCCTAGAATGCCAAACACCCTGGCTATTGTACTAAAATACATCTTTCTGTATATATCATTAGAATATGACAAAAAATTGGATAAATAAAAGGTACATGAGGAGATAAAAAGGAAAAATAAAAGTAAAATTCCTGGGGATTAGCTCTTACCTATGTCTAGTGCACTTGAACCAGTTCAGTATGTCAGTACATCTTGTATAATAGATCTGATCAAAAGGATGAGCATAAGATTCCTGTACTGTCACAGCGTAGCTAGGAGTGGACAAGACAGAAAGTGAAAAGCTGTTTGTTGCAACATGAAAAGCTTCAGTTTCTGTATATGGTACTCATCTAACACCAGTATGAAAAATAATTAAATCAATAGTCTTACAAACTTGGGGCATTATCAAAACCCAGAAAAGGGCTTCCTTCAACCACAGGTCTTTCTGAAAATTTTGAAAATGCTTCCAACTTGGGCTTCATAACTGAAATAGGCAGAGAGATTTCAGTCTGAGTAATAAACCATTCCCTTCTGGAAAAGAAATTTAATGTTGCTAAAATTCATGGTAGTTTAGAAGGTGAAAAGGGCATTTGGATAACTTGATAGTGCAAATTTTAAAAGGGAGGAATGCACCATGTTTTTAAAATGTCTCAGTTGCCTTACGACTGATTTTTTGTTTGTATTCCACAATGCTAATAACAGCTCATATTAACAGCACTGCCGCATTTTGCTAGCATGATGTGATGCTCACACTTCATTTTATGATGAAGCAGCATCATTACTTCAAATATTGGGTGCACCAAATAGGATCATTTGTAAAAGGTTGAAGAGTGTTTATTTTTCTGCACAAATTTAATCCTTTTAATCTGTAGCAAAAATAACCTCAGAACTATCAGAAAACTGTAACATGAGTTAACTGGTATCTAGTTTTGGAGCACTTTGACATACAGTTAGAATGGGGTTGCCTCCCTTTGTACAAATGAATAGACATAAACAAAAACTGGGCAAATCGATTAAAAAACACAGAGCTCCAACAATACTAAGATGTCAGTGTTCTCCTCCCCAAAAGACTACTTATTCATGCAACAGGTACTATATTAATTACTATGATTATAGTGAAAGCGTCCAGGTCTCTTACATGATATAGGAACACAAATCTTATTGACTTGTTAGTGCCAGTCATTTTAGAACACTGTATCGCCCTATAGTAAGTGTGCACTGTTTAAGAGACTCAATCTTGGGGTCTGATCTTGAAACAAGCTCTACTTTATCAGATCTACGATATCTTTAGAGAATGATACTGAAATCATTCTAGGCAGGGTCAAGACCCAGGAATTAGATCCTTCAAGTCATTCATTACATTGATTGTCTTAATCCTCCAAGTGATTTCCTTCTCATCAGTAGGACTGCTGATGTGATTAAGCCCTGTGAGATTGCACCTGTAAAGTAATACCAAAATATTTGCTTGGAGGATCTGATTGTCTTGAAATCAAACATTGGACTATTACTGCCCTGCTAGCCACGCCCCTTCTAGACAAGCTGAGATTCTACCAGGTGTTGCTTTTGCCCTTTATTGTCAAACCCAGCAAACTGTGATAACGTTTTTATTTCTACTAATACCAAAATGTAAAATATTTATATTGCTCATTGTTAATGTAAGACAGTAACACTTACAAATGTTGATTATTATTTTATGATTCCATTTGTTATCCAGCAATTGCCCTAACAATCTTTTCCCTTTGATTTATTAACATCTAAGTAACAAAGTCATCTTGGTCAGTACAACCAATCAATTTTGGTATTTAATTTTTGTTT
This sequence comes from Falco naumanni, assembly GCF_017639655.2. NCBI lineage: Eukaryota > Metazoa > Chordata > Aves > Falconiformes > Falconidae > Falco > Falco naumanni. The sequence continues at coordinate 5,732,662 of NC_054060.1, read as the reverse complement.
CTTCTTGATTGGGTCTCTAGGTTGCTGACTTTCTTCAGACAAAATCAATATTTTATTCCTGTGCTCTGAATGCATTTCACCTCACAACACAGACTGCAAAATTCTCTTCCTGTATAGTCTTTGCTTTGCAGTTGCATTACGTACAAACAGTTAATTCTGTAATTAAGGCCTCTAAATTCAAAACACAGTGCCATTAAAGTATGATTGCATTTTTGCTCTTGTTAAGGGGTTTATTTTGCTAAAGTGTACAGTATTGCATATTTGTGTGGAACTAAACCACAGAACATTACTGGAGGTTTAGCAAATTAAACTTAAAGTGTACAGGAACTTTAGTCTCTGCAAACAGACCCTGCATAAATGTGAACCTATCAAAGCTAGCGGGTTTCTATGTTCTCATAAGAACTGTCCTGCACAGATCCACTTTTAGGAGTAGGACACTGTAACAATAGAAAGAACAAGAATTACTGGGGCCTTTAATTCTCAGTGCTTTCATGCAGATACTCTTTGATGCTGACACAAACTTGGCAGACACAGCCACAAAGTTCAGGACATACGCAATAAGCCTGCATGTTGCAGCAGGATGGGCTTAAAACTTAGTAAAAAACTCTAACAGTCTTGCCTGACAACAACTGGAAAAAAGCAAGACAGCCACCATTTCTCTAGGTCTCTCCATGAGTGCAGTCCTCCAGCTGAAACTATGGAGGAGCTTTCCAAAGCACAGCTCAGCAGACAGGTGACACAGGGGTATGCCGTCTGTACCACCAGCTTTAGAACCAATTCTTTGGGATGATCCGAATCCTCAAAGGCACCCAGAAGTACTATTTCTGTCATGCAAATCCACAGTCTTCTGTGAGGCAGGGTGAAATTTAGCAAATTATAGATCTTATTTTGCCTTTTAAATGTAAAAATCTGAAACAGCTAGTAAAAAATATAAATGTTGGCATGTTATACATTACCTTTCCCAATGACTACAAACATTTGGATCATCTGGATTTAGGGACAGAGTAGTTCTGAGCAGAAAACACAGAATAAAGCCTTTTAGAATCTGCTTGAACAGCATATGTGCCACCATTGTTGTATCTAGATAAAGGAAAGAAAGTATAGCCATTAAAGACAATTTTGAAGAAAACATCCTTCTAGGCCTTTTCATCCCTGCTTTTGTACAAATCCAAATACTGTGGAGTTACTTACAAACTGAAATACTTGAAAAAGCAAACAACTAAACAGTAAATTTTTATATAAGTACAAATGCATTCTAAAAGGAATTTATACATTTAAAATTACTAAAACCTATTAATTTAATGATTAAGCCACCTGAGATATCAATACCCCCAATGATTCTTCCAAAGAACATTTCTGACTCTGATCATTTTTTTGCCTGGCTGTCTGCACCAACAAAATAAGTAACAAGTATTAAAACAATCTATTCTTCCGTTAACCTATAGGCAAAGGAAAAATACTCAAATACCCCCTTTGATTTATTTAAATGAGTTTTACACATGTCAATATATTAGGCTAGATCTGAGACATATGTTTATTAGATGACTGAAGGAAAATCAATCCACTTTTCAAGTCTTAGAGGGGAATCACTTGAAATGACGGAGGCCAACATATTGGGTCACATTATGCAGAACACTAAACATGAAATAAAAATATTTGAATTGAAGCTAGAAACAGATTGTATAAAATTAGGTGTGGTCTCTTCATCACCTTACAGTTCATCTATTAAGTGTACCAACTTATACCTACTTATTGCTCACCGGGGGCTTTGAAACCCAAGTCATGGTGTTTGCCTAGACGTCCCCAATGACATCAGTCAAAATTACAAAACAGTTAGGAAACACACAGCTGCTTCTAAATGTAACTGTATCAGAGGTGTTAATCTGTTAAACATTAAGTCAGTAAAAAATATTTTTAAATCTCCATTTCAGGCATTTACATCGTCACATAATCCACCATTCAAATCAAAAGTCCCAGAAATTGTTCTTGGCAACAAGACTGTCCTAAAAATAGACTGAATCCTCATGTGATCATCTAAAAAACACATGGCTCATTGCCTCTTGGTCCAGAACAGCAAAAGGGATGTTAAGGGGTTTGCTCTGCATGGCACTGATATACAGCCCAGCATAAAGAAGTCATCAGAAAGCAGAATGAACAGCAGAGGGATAGCCAGGAAAGCTGATCTGAAATTACCTCCCAATTCAAAGCCTTCTTAGCTAGTTCAAGGACACCCATTGCCTTTAGTGGATTCGAAGTCAAGTTCCCAATGGGAATAATAGCTCATCTTTTAAATTATTCCTAGAGCTCTGCTAAACCCAAAGATAGGCCTTAAGCCATGTAAGCCATATTAATGTTAATTAACATGATTTAATGTTAATGTTCCTCATGAAATGGATTTAAGTCTATGAGTGACCATTCTCTACCTGCAGGCTGTTTCAAACTCCCATGGCAACAATGCAAAAGCTTACTCTGGAAATTAAGTGGGCTGACGAGATAAGGACATGAGAGGTATCTCTGTTTATTGAAAAGACATATGATAGACTTGTCCTAGACTCTACTTCCTCCATGGAGGAAAAGTGCCTTGAATGGCTGACCTGCAAGTGCTCATGGGACAAAAGATCAACAAACCCAATGTCCAAAATCTCAGAGCTTGTCTGAGAGTAGAATCGAACTTTCTTTTAACGTAACATGTACCAACAGATGTGAACTACCCAAGTATGAGGCTCAACAAAAAGACAGACAGCCCTTTAATAAAAAATTTTCAAAAAATGCCTTTAATGTATTACACTAGCTACCATTAGAACAATACCAAAGTAGAGAGGACAAGTTTTTCTGAGCACTGTATTTATAAGTTGCAAAAAAACCCCAGAACACCCCTTTCTTCATTCTCTACACCTTTGGTACGTGGCAAGACTGAAAAAATAGGACTAGAGAAAAGCCTGCTTCTAATCAACAGAAATGGTCAAAGCATGAACAGGGCAAAACTGCTTGAGAAATACAATCCTTAAGAAAAGAGTGTGGGTGTGGGTGTGTTCAATCAAAACATAGTTCTGTGCTCCTAGTTTGTTAACTCCTTCAAAACATCAACTGCCTGGGTTTATCCCTAAATTAGAGGCAGAAAGACAGTCTGACTTCTACCTAGCGAAGTTTCCACATTTAACTAAAGCAGCCATATATTTGAATTCTATAGTTCTCAGAGATCTCCGTTTGTTCTTAAAGAAAACAATGTATCAGTTTAGTTTTAAACCAAACAACAAATCATCATTTATAAGCCTTAATAGCACACAGAACATTTGTTCGCAATGTATTTGAAAGAGGTTCAAAATCGCTAAGCTTCTAATGCTAATGCTATTTTGTTATCTGTTTATAAATGAACTGCTTTGTACAATTAGTTTTCTAACTTTCTAAGTCAGATCGTATATCAGAAACATCCAACTCTCCAAATACAGCAGAACCTCATTCATCTCAAGTGCCTCTTTTTCTAACTCAAATGAAATATTTCACTTTGATCACTGTTAATAGAAAAGACCTCATACCAAAATGGAATGGTTGCTATTACAAGATTCAGAATAAAACTCTAAAAATAGAAGCACATATATTAAAAACCAACATCAAAAAAGAATCCAGTAATGACATTTAACACACTTTTTTTCCCCAGCTTTTATTGCTCACTGTAATACATACTACGTTCCTGCATTGCATTTAATGTTTGGAACATATTCTCCAAGGCAGCAGCATCAGCCTTTCAGGGGGACAATGCCTGTAACTTCATTAAAGAAATAGCCAAATTATATAAACATTTCCAATGTCTGTCACTGCCACTCTCCTGAGAACAGGCAGCCTTTCAAGCTTAACAAGAAAATAAATGACACACAGGTCCTCTGTGCTATCCCTAAATAGACTCTTAACTTTTTGTCTTTCTAGGCCTGATTTTTCTTTTCAGGGGTGAAATAAGTCAATTTAGGTGCAATTTGGCAAAAAAAGAGGGTCTTCCAATCCAAAATATTATTTGGTGATTTTTTGCAAGTGCCTCACTCTCTGTTAATTATAACTGATTAGGTTAAGTATCTGTTACTCATTAAGCCATTTTCACATATCTTGCTACTTTTTGAATATTATTTCAGTATTTCACCTACAATATTGATACAGGTCACTGGTTCCATCACAAAAGCAAGGAAACACACTTTCACTGTTAAGCCCAGATCTTAGCTATAGAAAAACTAATAGTTTTGACATATTTGTCTGTGGATTCACTTTACAAAAATCTTTATTAAGGAAACTGTGTTGGGGTTTGTAAAGTGACCAGAAGATGTAGACAACCCTTTAAACTGGATGAAGTACAATAAAGTGTGGACAAAAGCAGGTTTGTTACTCTCTTTTGCAGTTTGTACAACATAAACTGAAGACGACAGTACCCCACAAGATTACAACCCACATGCAAAGAAAATAAGACTCCAAAGAATCCTTGTTGGGTGAGGCAAGTATCCTCTAAAGTTTTCTCTAGGTCTTGAGGACCTGGGTTTGGTAATATTCTTGTGAAAGAGGACTAGTGTATACTTTAAATGATTGGAAGAAAAAGGAAAATCAAAACCAAAACCACAGATTAAATTTCTCCTCTGCTTCATTGCATGACAGACTAGAAAATTTAACTAAAAATGACCACTCTAAGAATTGCCTGTTCATGGGCAGAAGTAATGGAACATTTCATTTTCACATTTCTGTCATAAAATATTTCGTAACATGACTTTGACATGAAATTCAAGCAGAATTTCTAGTCCATGACAGAATTCTAAATTTAATGCTTTTCTCTCAATTTGGGATGAAGTGGGTTCTAAACTAGGCAAAAAACCCTCATATGGTGTCCAGCTGTTATTAGGGAAAACATCTACAGAAGTGTCTTTCACTAGGATGCAATGTTCTTAAATCCTTATATACCTTTGAAGATCATTCCTTTAGATGTCTAAATGTATATGCAGTCAACTAAACCAAGCTAAATTTTTCCCACAAATTTTGATGCAATGTATTTAACAAAGAACCATTTTAAAAAGTCTTACCTCAAAGTGCTAAAAAATCCTAGTGGATCCTGTTTTTACAGACTATCAGCACATGAAGACACACAGCACATTAACAGGATAGCAGAAGAAAGCTCTTCGGAAATTGCTTGGCCCTGTAAGGAATCAATTTGAAAAACAGAAAATGTATGGAGTCAAAGAAAGTGTGTTTGGGGGAGCAGAAATAAATTAAGACAGAAATAAGATAAACCATTCCAAATGATTACATATCATAATTGTGCTATCAGACTGAAGGCCACTATCCTGCTTTCAGCCACAGCAAGTACCTAGGAAAGAGTGTAAGATGACTGCTGACAGTAACAGATCATTTTTAAACCTTTCTAGCTTCCAGCAGTTTGCAATTTTGTGACTTCCTCTGCCACAAGTGGTATCTTTGTGTTTAATCGCATGTGATAGATTCTATTCCAATAATTTGTCTAACAGTTTTTGGTCCACTAAAATGTAAATTTCAACCCCCTAAATTTAAATTTTAGTGCCAATAACATCCTGTGATGGTCTCACATCTAAGCCACATACTGTATGAACTACTTTGTTTTTCCCTCTGCCTCCTCAATTTGACTCCTCCTTGCTCCTCTGTTAGAAATCAATCACTGATTCTCAGACTTTGTTTTCTATCATTTCCTATCATACAAACAACTTGGTTTTTCTTCTTTAATATTGCAACAAGAAAGTTCAGTTTCTTTCAGGAAGTTTGATTAAAGACCTTGCAAAAGCCTTCTGGAAAGCTAACCAGATCTTCTTGATCCACATGTTTACTTCAAAGAGCTTTAACAACTTGTGAAGCCTTTACAAAGCCATATTGATTCTTCACAACTGTATTGTATTTATCAAGTAATTATCCCTAATTCTGTTCTTTATTTTAGTTTCTACCAAATAGGAAAATCTAGGTGCATCAAAATTAAAATGTATTCTAGTATTTCTGTATGAGCAATTGAGGAAAATGCAAAAGAATAGTTAAGCCAGAAAAAAAAAAGTTGGATTTCACTGAAGAAGCATTAAAGTGACTGAGTGTTTGCTGATTACACTATTTTAGTCTCTAAGTAGTAGCAAGCTTCCAACAAGCTGCCCTCTGTGGCATTCCTCCTTCTCATCCCATCTGAAATTTTCATGATAGTTTAGGCAAGGGATCATTTAAACACACACTTCATTTGGCTCTACATCAGATTTTGTTAGAAACAAGCTGTTATGAAAGCTAAATGAGGCCATGAGTTTCAAAACTGATCAGGATTTTTTTTGGATGTCTCACTTTGTGATTAATAACTTGAGATACCACGAAAGGGCTAAAGAATATGCAGAGCTCAGAATGCATGCTAAGAAACAGGTAGTTTTAATCTGGGCAGGCAAGAACTAAGCCACTCAGACTCACTAATCACCTCTAGAAATTGTTGCCACAATCAAAAGAAATATTGCCAAAGACAGGTTGTGGTTTTGTTTTGGTTTTAATGAAAATTAAAGCTGTTTTAAACAGATAAACACTTCCAGTAAGGCTCAGGTACTGAACACAAAAGCACTGACAATGTGATTCTTGTCATCTGAGCACAGAGAAATTCAAGTGATAGAAGAACTAGCAGAAACACCAGACTACGCACCAGTTTTCTGGGTTCCCTCTACTGACATCTTGCACAATTAATGCAGGAAGATAGTAGACAAGAAGCTGCTTTTGTTAAAAGATGATATTTCAGTTAACAGGTTCTATTTAAGCCTTTATGACTCACTGTAATGAGGACAAATTATTATCCCTTACGCACAGGGCAAAACAACTGGTCTATAATTTGTGCTAGAAAATCCATGCCGTCAGTCATATATTCAGCTTTTCCATGTTCTCCTTAAGCACCGCTCTCTAAGGGTTGCATGCATGTCTGCCTGTGATTTCAAGAAGGCAGTTCAATAGCTGGAAATACTTGGAGTAGATACAGAAGCCACTACTATTCACAAGTGTCCCTGACACCATTACTAGACATGTCTCGTGTCACCTGGAGGTGACACAGCCAAGGGGAGAAACACAGCTGACCAGGACAGCACAACTGCTATTGACTTCCAGCAGGTTTCCTTGACAGTATCCTGTGAAGGCTCATGGCACAGGACCAGTTTGTACAGTTCAGTTCCTTGAAGAGGCCAATCCCAGCAGTGGCACAAGCTAGGACCTACAGACCAACAAGATGTACAAAACTAGGAACTTTCTTACCTTACACTCGAGTTCATACGATGGAGACAAGCTTGTTCCTTGTCCTAGCCATAATGGCAGTGCCAATAGACTTAAGCAGAAACCGTAACTTTTCAGGATAAAAGTATTCTATGCTCTCTGTGAAAGTTAACCATGCTCCTCTGCTACTCAACCACAGCTCACGGCTGAAGTTACAGTAAATGCTGGGAATGAAACAAATTAAACAATTCTACGGTATTTTCTGTAGTTAACATGGCTTGGGAAATAAAAGAATAAAAGTAAAATTTAGAGATTTGCACCGTTTATGGGGAAGTCATCAAGGAAAAGTATGAAGAGCTCCATCCTCAGTCCCGTTTGCTTAGTCTTAGCAGCCATCACCTCTGCTACATCATTCAGTGAAGTAGGTGCTGTTTAGCACAAATAACAGAACTAATTCCATTTCCCAAGATGTAATTTTAGAGGTTTTCTTTTAAAGACTTGATAAATGCACTGGGGTCCTAAGTACTAGAGTGCCCTCACGACTCTCCCTTACATTTTGAACCACAGTTGTTCAGTTTTTCAAAACTGGTTGGGGAGCTGATTTTAATGGGAACTGAATGTCCAAACCTCTTGAATTGCTAGAAGTTCCTAAGCTCTAAAATATATCAGCATGAGTTGCAATTGCTGTGGTGAACACTCTTACAGTTCCACAGGTATCTTATGAAGTCTGAAGATCTGCTTCAATGCTAAACACTCATATAAGCTGACTTCCACTGGAGTCATAGGGAGCTTGGCTAGAGCAGAGCAGGAATAAATAATGAAGTAAGCTCTTCCCAATCTATCAAATGTTATTTTTGGAAGTTCAGGATTGTTCCTTTGGTGTTCTCAGAGGAAAACTGGGTCAAAATACCACAGAGACATGCCACTAGGCAAGCAATACAGGCAATTAGTTTAGTTACGGGTAATGAAACACGTTTATCAAGACAAAGGCTGGCACGTGTTTGGGATTCAGAGGACCTGAGTTTAAAATCATACTGTCAAAGACTTAAGGCCTGACACCAGGTTAGCAAAGTTAGCTAGACTGGGGTAGCTCAAATTCCACCCAAGTTCTGCATCTAGTCTTTTCTGTAGGCTAGCTCTGAGCCTTCAGAGGCACCCAAACACCATCCAACACCAGGCTTTGAAACTTCAGGGGAAATTAAGGACATACAATTTCTCAAAGTCTCAGTATCTTCCACAGAAAATGGGAAGATGAATGACCAACCTGCCAGGTGCTTTAAGAATAAGTATATTACAAACTGAAAAGGGATTAGATACTGAAGCAACAAGATATAAACACATTTGGCATTATCCATCCAGTCTATGAGATCAACATCAACACACAAAGAAATGCAGACACTTACTTTATCAGTACTTACACAAGCTCAAATCCATGCACACTTGTGCAAAGCACAAGCACCAATCCAAGAAGCTATTATTCATTACAATCTAGATTTCTTTTTCTTAAATAACAGTTAATCAATAGTCCAGCAGAAATTTAATGAAAATAATACATTACCAACACCTAAAAATGCTGCTGAAATAGTGCCCAAAAACAGATAATTGCTGGCTCCTTTCCAGAAAGGTCAGCTTGGGAAAAAATTATCTGTGATTTTCTGCCCATAAATTTGTGCTTTTACTCAACTACCAGTGTAAAATTGGAAGCTAGCCCTTTGAACATTTGGCCCTTTAAGTTATTAATCCAAACTCAAGTCCACTGAAATGTTACTGTTCCTTGTAGTGCCTAAGCCCTGAACTATCTTCCAAGCCCTGCCAGTTAGGACAGGGAGATGGCTGACATTCCACTGGCACTTTCTGCCAAAAGCAAGTTGGTGCTGGCAGGCTTTGAAGGCAAAATCCTGGTACACTGCAGTATTTCAACAAAAGACGACCTCCTGCAAGAAATCCTCCCAAGCCAGTCATCTCTGAACCCTCTGAATTAAAACATGGTAAACAAGAAAAGTCAGAAAGAACCACTTTATGCATTTGCTTGCTTAACCTTCCTACTCTGTTGTCCCCATTTAACCATTGCTGTAAGGGGACGGAACAAGAAGACAGCCAGTGCTGTAGTGTCCCCAGTACTGATCCCAGACTTCTTGCATAGTCAAATTTTAAGGCTGCTGAAACTGTGTGGGGAGTCACATTCTCTACTGATTTAACAGTATATTTATATTCACTATCCCATGCATATTTCACATATCCCTTCACATACAGTACTTCAGAACAGAAAGTAAGCTGACACACATCAAAAAGCTGATCTCCTGAGAACTCAAGTTAGTTTGCTTACATATAGCCACCCACCTAATCCATGTTCAAGATGTCAAACAATTACAACATATGCTTCCTTAGACATTTAGAGCAACAAAGACCTTGTATCCCCAGAACACCCAGGATAAATAAAGCAACCTAAGCGTTACAGGCATGCCCAGATGAGCAATATGTTTCTAAGTATTTAGCTAAAAAAACCCAATCATTCCAACATCATTTTATTACAGCATTTAAAGAGTGCACATGAAGTTGACCTGAAAATAGGAGTAACAAGCAATGAAATACAATACATGCAGTCAAATAAATTAAGTATGATTCTGTGAAGTGCTGTGAAAGTCAGAAAAAAAAGTGCTGTTTGAAAATATAGAATATCCTTTATGGTATATTTTTAAAAATTGCTTCTATTTGTCAAGAACAATTGGCCCTTTCTTTTTGTCTTCATTTATCTCAGAGGAAAATAAAGCAAAACAAACAACAAAAAAGTCCCAAGCAGAGTGAACAGCTGAGCCAGGGACAAATTAACTAACACAGATTGATGGCTGTTGATCTACAGCAGCACTATCACATCCCAATGCTATATCTCATATTTCATTTAAAGACCTGTCTTTTCTTTTCCAGAAACTGTGCAGTATTTATGGAAGAAGGCTGATTTGCAAGCCTTGGAGCTGCACTGAGAAACCAGATTCGTTTTTTTCAATTTGGTTTTAAAGTTGGAGAATGCCTTGAACTTTTAAGGTAGTAATCCAAACAAAATGAAATTGAACACTGGAATAAAATGAATACTGAAACTAAACATGTATTTTCAAAAATGCTGCAGGCAGGGCAAAGCTTTTTATCTTCAGTTTCTTCCATAAGACATTAAGAAAATAATGTTTGCTCCCTACGCATCTATACCTTTACTAATCCCACTGGTCCAATAACATATATATTCATCTGTTCTCTGGGTTTTCCCAGTGCTTTATCCTCCCTGGCATTCTCCGTTACAACAGCACTCAGATGTTCTCTTCCTGTACTCTATTTCCCTGTTAGCCTCTTGAAAATTTTAACTTCATAACTATTAAAAACATTGACTGGCCCATACAGAGTATAACTTTTTCTATTAAAGTCTGCTAAACAGCAAGACAAATCTTAAATCAATTTTTAGATTTCTAATGACTTAAGAATTAGAGTGGCTACTTAAACACTGCCAGTTTGATTTGAAATACGAGAGGTTTCCTCAGAAGCTGCAATAATCCTTTGTGCTTTCCTGTGCTTCTTCTGGAACACTATCAATAGTGGAGGAATGGTATTTGGTTCAATCATGTCAAAGCTAAAAGCCTAAAGCTAGGAGTCCATGTAATTTATCTGATTTTCAGAGCATGCACAAATATCTCTATGTGAGAATTAGGCCAGTTACTTAGGTGCCTAGAAATAAACTCTAAGGTTTAGGCATCCAACATGGAAAGCAGGCTGAACCGATTTGCCCTTCTCTAAGACAGAAAGCTGAGGCCATGGAGGAGGTCATGGTGTGTGAAGAAGGTCTTTGCAATTACTGCTGGTCACCGCTATGAAGGGACATGCTGCAGAAATATTGCTTCACAACTATCCACCAGCTGGTCACATGTGCTGGTAACAAGGAACCTACTCAAAGTGCCTAAAGCTAGTATCTCAAAACACCTCTAAAGAAAGCTTAAGATGCATATTCAAATGTGAGGCCAGGTTTATATCCTAGCAAAGGCCTGGCTCCATGTCAAGTCAAGACTCAGACACACATCAAATCCCTTCTCCATGCGTTGATTCCCCTGTGAGCCCAGCTGTGGACCAGAAAAGAGGAGTGCTGTGCCAACTGGGCTGACCACGGGGCTCAGGAATATAGGTCACTTCAAGAAGCAAAATATCTCTGCGATCTAGACTTAAACTTGCATCTCTCAACCACCCACCACTGACTGTAAACCTTAAAGCTATATAACCAAGGACAGTCACCATGAACAATCTTCATTCAGCTACAGAGCAGTAGCCAACTGCAACTTCACTGAGATGGGTCTCAACGGGTTAAGATGGGCAATAGCAGCATCTGCAAATGCTCTTTCATAACATCCAAGTCTTACACTTCTGTGCTGGTTTTCTCCTCTGTGCAGAGTGGAGAGAAGAGGAGACTGCAGCCAAAATTCCCAGCAGATCCAGTCAGTCTCCCAAAACATCCTCACCTTTCCAGGAACCATCACAGACACCGTTAGAGCAATAACTGGAGAGATAAATGAGAACATGACCCCAGACTTATTTAATTTTACATCACTATGCAAAGCTCTTGACTCTGCTGTCTCCATGACCTACTTTATCTATTGTTTATTTCTTTTCTTTTTTTTTTTTTTTTCCAGGAAATTGTTCATTAAGGATAAAAGCACCTGGCTTACAGTAACAGGGCACTGTGCAAAGTATCTGTCATAAAGTCAGGAGAGGAACATTCATAAATATATCAAAAAGAGCAAAGCCATAAAGAACTGAGGGGCTGCAGGGGACTATCTCAGGCAGAATGAAAGCAAAGAAGATATAAGGGCCAAGGTCTCTACTGGTGTAAATGGCTGAACTCCATTGAGTTCACTGTGCCAATTTGTATCAGGAGAGAATTTGGATCTACCAGCTCAGTCATCAGACACAGATGGTACTGGAGCTACTCAGGTTAGAGCTAGTATTTTCCTTCTGGCAGAAAATCAGTAGCTAGAAAAATCCCTATGGACAAAACCAGATCTGAATAACTGGTGCATGCTACTACCTTGCCTTCCTCTTCCCCCTCCTCCTAAATGTGGCACTGAAAACTTATTTAACTATTTTGAGAAAAAATGTTAATAAAAATTATAGGAAAGAGAGAGTTTATGGGGTAATTTTAGGGCTTAACTTCCATCATTTTACAGATGTACTAATCAAGTTTTTTCACAAGTTAAGACAAATAAAGTTTTCTCTCTACATTCTTCCCTCATCAAGATCTTATATATATATATATATATATATCATCTGCTAGGTCTTTTTACTCATAGCCCTCCTTGTAGCTTGCTCTCACATCCACAGCACTCAGATTAGAGAACTCTTCCCTATGCGTGCTTTATTAATCCCTTCGCAGAGGCATAAAAATAGGAGCTTAAAAGTTGTTTTTACATTTTTTAACTCAATGTATCATAAACTTAACACAGCTTACTCTGTGTTGATATTATCCGAGCAGATATCACTTACATGTATGCTGCTAAACAAAACCAAACATAATGTAAGTCCTCCCGTCCACAAAATAGGCACACAAGGTAATGGCTGGCAGGAAACAAGTAGTTCCCCATTCTTCTCTCCTCTCCTATCACATATAATCTTCAGCACAGTAAAGCATAAGCTTTGAGACTCTTGTATTGGTTAGCATACTTGTGGAAATCTTACAATTGTAAGCATGAGCTAATCATCATCTCCCTTCCAGAGCACAGCAATGATGAAGGTCTTTTAAGCTCCTCACAGACTGTTCATCTCCTTCCAATTACCCCTGTTCTTTAGGTACGTCCTGTGAGTCCTGTTTCCCTCCTCAGCTATTTTTCTGACCTCCTCATTATCTTCAAGGTCTTATTATCTTACACACTGCTGCCAAACCCCCCTCTAAATAATCCCATTTAAAATTGTATGGGCACTTCTACCAAAGATCAACAACCACTTTCCACTTCCCCTTCACAAAACTCACTTCAGGCAATTGCATCTCTATTTGTTTAAACTGCAACTTCACTAAGTCCATCTCCAAGGGAACCTGTGCAGTTTCTAGGCTCTTAGCTACAAGTTTTAGCATCTGCTGGGACTCCAGGTTGCCATGCGTTGCAGGGTGAAGGGTCACAGTCTTACGATTTGATGATCCATCCTTTACCACAGAAGAAAACAGTTTTCTCTGTGCATAAAAATGTTTAGGAACAGTGGAAGCAAGATTGGTGGTTATAAACTCTCTTCTTGCCACCCATTAGAATCTTACTAGCCTGCACATTACTCATCTATCTTAGCCACCTCTTCTTCCTCCCGTCTTTCATCGCACACAGCATTGCTTCATTTTATGGCATTCCTTTCTTCAAATAGGGAGAAGCTGAACTAGATCTTATCTCTTCCTAAATCAACACTTTACATGACTTACTACTGTTATAACTGTGACATACAAAGTTGAAGATGTTCAACAGGTATGTATGAGCCAACTCCTTGGGACAGAGTAATCACTGTCCAATTAAACAACTGACAGCTACAAGGATAAATAGATAAATACAGCACAAATTTGAATAAATCATCAATCACTGCTTTATATCCTGGGCTGTTCAAATAACTCCTGAGTTGCTCCTTTCACTGATTCTTGAGGACTATGTTGATAATACACCTTGCAATATCCTTTGGATTTTCTACCAAGCAAACAAGAGTGTGTACTGGCTTTCTTTCACATAAAGATGGAACACAGAGCTTGATTCCCTACAACACCCATGCTTTCAGACCTGTGATTGCTGCCCTGTTCTGAATCCCCCTAGGAGAGTGGGTTGCAAGTCAAAACAGTACATGTGTCTAGACTTCTGGCCTTATGCTCTGCACCTTGGAAATTATTTACCTTGTTCTGTCTTAAGGCATTCTTACTTCACTACTTGTTTCAAAAAAAGTCTCTGATATGAACTAGGAAAATAAAGCTAGTCTTGCAACCCACACACAATAGCAAGAACCAAGAGTTTAGGTCTCAGGTATTACAGCAATGAGTGCTAAAGAAACAAGTAGAATAGAATAAAGCAGTACTGTGTACCAAGCTCACTTGTCAACCAATGGCTGTGTGCACACTCTGAGCTGCCCTTGCCTCAGCCTTGCCCCTGGTAAAATGGAACAAGTCCTTCTTCCCAACATCCTATTTCTGACAGTCTTTCATAGAAGAAAAATAGATGTAAATGCACAGTGTAATGGTTAACTATTAATTGTTAATTATTTTTCATAACTTACGCTGGCCAGTCTCATCTACTGAGGAACAAAACCTCTTCATCCTATGCCAAAGTAGACAACAGACACAAATGAAGTACGGGGATATGATGTGTTTTGTTTGTTTGTTTAAATTTGGAGCCCACCCACCAGCCCAGTCATTCATTTTTCAGACTGATTCTTTATTTGCTAACTAGCAAGTCAAACATCAGGTGGGAGTAGGAATGAGTAGGTGGGAACCAGAGCAGTCAGAAGCTCTTAGAATGTTACTCGAAGAGCTTGAACATATGAAAATTGAAAGTTGTTTTCGAAAAATAAGAGTAAACAATTCTCATTTTTTCAGACACTGTTTTTTTTTAAAAAAGAAATATTGACTCTGGCAGAGTATTTTATTGTCTGTAAGTTCCTCCTCAGAAGGATTTGGTCAAAATATCCCCTTCAGATCTTATAACATCTCAATGAAAACAGGCACAAAAAGGCCAGCTGGAAATATGGATGTTTAGCTCTAAAAGATGTTCACACTTTTCAATTTAAACAAAATATTTACTAGCAATGTATCACCTTATTATCATGAATTGAGAGTAAATTGAAATTTCATGCAACTGAATAGGCTAATTACATACTCAGGCACATGCTTTAAAAACTAGGCTTTTCATGTTCTTAAGTATAAGCAATTAAGGGCAAGAGTAACATTTCATGATTATGTCATTGATCTAAATTCCTTTTCATTTTTCTATGAAAGCACACATGTGTCTTACATAAGACACATCTGAGGTCGCTCCTGTTTCTCAGATCTGCATTTGTTCTAATCAAATATTCACCTCAAGACTTGGTGGGGGTTTTTTTAGTTTTTTACCTTCACATGAAATTAAAATTTTGAAAGTCTGGATCTATCATTAACTTTGAAGAAAGTACTAAAAACTCATTTGAAAAAAAAGAAGTCATAGGGAGCTATGGGAAATTCTGTATTAGACTGGCCTGCTAATTAAAATCAACCATGCCATATTACTTCCAGTGTTCAAAAGTATCCGCCTACAGATCTAAAATATTTTCGGAATGATTAAAATCAGGAGTAAAAAATCCCAAATCTCTTTCCTCTTTCATGTGGAGCCACACAGAATGCACTTTTTCAGATTTCAAAGTCCATTAAAACATCACCTTTGAAAACAGATGCACAATCAGGCCCAGAAGTGATTTATGCAAGCAAGATGTTCAGAACTGCCAGGAATTGCTCATGTTCAAAGTACCCCCAGCAGGCTCAGTTAGGTCCAGTTTGTATCACATATAATTAGGATTCTTCAGACCATAAAATCAATAATATAATTAGTAAATGTTATGTTGTTTCTCCGAATCTTGCTACAACTTATCTGTCTTTGATCAAGCAGAGCTGACTGCTAACGACATGTAATGTTAATTAATGAAAACACATGTGATAAAAAGTTCTTTGGAAAATTATCTAATTAGGTACCATAAAAAATTAAGTATGTAATAACAGTAATTTATGTTCATATCAATGACTATTGTTAAGGAGACTCTAAGAAGACATTAGGATTACAAGTCATCTTTAGCTACACTTACTCTTGCCTTACAGAAACAACTTCTTGAGTTAGTGTGTGTACAACAGATGACCCAGTTCATTAATGAGTTATGTCTCATTTATAAAACCAAAGTCTGCAAGTAAATTCTTCCTCAGCTGTGGGAGAGCACCAACAGAATATTTTAGGAAATCCACTTATCTTTTGACAATGGATGATTGACAGCAAACCATCACAACTGAAGTTACTGACAAAATAAATAGCAGAACCTGCAGAGATAAAGCATAGATTTCAAAAGAATTACTACAATCCTTAGAGAAGAATGACTACAGAAGGCCAAAGTATTTAATAATCTCATAGGAATGCAACATTTTGCTACCAATCACTTTGACTGTCCGAGAACCCAGCTAATGAGAAACATTTATATTTAAAAATATTCCAATTTGATGTAACATGTCTAAGTAAGTTTTCGTGATTGTCAGGCACATGGAGAAAAGCAAAAGGAAATTTTTCATTATTATAAAATGCCGTGGGATTCACCAGAAACATTTTATCAGATTTAATATGTCTGTTTCTAAACTAGAAAGGAATGGTAGAATAAATGCATCGTATTAACACCATAGGGCAGCGTCTATAGTTAATATGTCATGTCAATTAGCTCCCATTTCCCAAGACATTTTGTCTTTGATAATATACATCCTAATGCTCTTGCTTAATATTCACTACATATAGTAAATGAACCTCTGGGTTCAGTGAGATTATTCTAATACCAGACTCTGAGCATACACCTTACTTGCAACAACTTTTTCCAATACAGATGGAACACTCATATTATGTCACTTTCCTCTCTGATAAACGCACAGGGTAGCATAATAATATTCAGAAAGTCTAAATATTTTTAAAGCTGCTCCATTAATGCCTCCTTGTTCAGTGGCACGCTATTGTCAGTATGAGCAGGAAACACTGAACTTACAAGTAAGCTAAGGTTTTCAACTATTTAAATTCCTAGGAAAAATAAGACACACGGGGGGGGGAGGGGGAAATTAGAATAATCTTGCTGCATGGTCTAGCAGTTTGGTTTAGTTTGAAAGACGAAGTATGAAATTGCTGAGAGCAGGATGTTGGCTAAATAGGTGCCACTTGTACTTGCCCCAGATGTGATGGAGCTACCATGCTGTTCAATACAAAGTGATTAATGATTGCCTGCAATCAGCCCTAGAAATCAATTGGCATTGAGTGACATAATGATTCTATGACATCATATAGCCTCACATCTGATGCTTGTTCTTGGACACATTTCTCCTCATGCTGCCATTTTTGGCACTGTGAGTGGTCTCAGAAAAATTAGGGGCTTTATGATGTTCATGAATAAACAAGTTTTCACATGACAGAGGTTTCTATTTCTTTCTGCCAATTTATTTTTTCCTGTTCATTCATGACCCCTCCCCATCACCACCCCTCAGCATGTCAAATTCAACTACATGAGCAGTGCATAGGAAAAGTATTTAAGGTTCGTCCTTTATTTTGATTAATAATTATGATAGACTATAGGAAAACCATATAAAAGAAAAGGAAAGAAGGTGCTATGGCTAGTAGAATTGCAGGTGTTGTGAGCCATGTAAATCTGTTTCTCAATTTCAGCTGTACCATTGTTGCATGAGCAGACTATTATTTTGTCACTATTTTTGGCACTATTGATAACAAGTTTCTCCAAAGCAACTGTTCTAAAGCAATTAATGTTTTTTAATGACCCCAAATTCCCACTTCCAAATGCATTTTAGGATGCTATACATGGAAAGAAAAAAAAGAAAGAAAAAATGAGTGACAGCAGACACTGAGGAATAAAAGGCAGCTTCTTTAATCTGTTTGCATGTGATAGGTTTCTTCAGACTTAATTACCATAGTGGCTGCCTTTACATTTGTTCAAGTTTAATTTTTATTTTTTTTTAAATAAGGGGGACAGCAGCAATACATAACATGCTAAATTAAGTCTCACCACTCCCTTGTACAATGGTTCTGACATTTTTGTGTCTGCATAAAAATACCTTACTGAATCAGTCCTAGAACAGCATTGCACTTCATGTTGGCAGTTCACAGATGTCCTATAACCTGTGACTATAACGAGATCTCTCTTCTCATCTGTCATGCTCAAATTATAAACTTCTACCTTACAGCAAAGATTCATGTACAGTCCCCGACTGTACATCTTTGCATTTGTTCTACTACATTTCTTGCTGCTACTCCAATCCACGAAATCATCCAGTTCTTCCTGTATCACAATCCTGCCCACCTTGGTACTGAGAAGCTCATTTATCTCCTAGATTAAATATGGAGTACCATTCTAGCAAGCAAGGAACAGTCAAGAACTCTGGTACCTCATAGCTTTCATAGATGAAAATCCCATAACACAATAAATGAGCAAAAGCTTAGTACAGTCTACAAGGTCCCATGCAGTCATTTAGTGTATAATGTAAAATTGTAATAGGCCATATCTGGAAGAAGGTTCTAATTCAATCATTCAAGTTACAGAATTCTTCTTAATCACAACATTGCCTTATATCACCAGAATTTACATCTAGAAAATGGAAACAGAGTCTCTGGGTTCTGCATTCATATTAATTATAGGCTGAAGAGTATGCATTTCTTCATGGAGAATTAGCTAGATGCTCCTGATTGAATATATAAAAGCAAAAGTAGGCTTGATAAATCTGCTCCTGTATTCCATTATTTGCAGCTCGCTTCACCATAAGTTGTACCAGTATAAACAACAGAGAATAACTCCCGCATGATAAATAGTCACTGTAAGTTTCTAAAGAAAAAGTTCTTTGGTCCAGCTTGTAACGTGTTCTTTCAGCAGATGCACACATGCCCAGCACAGAACACCTGTGGCCACAAACAAGCAGTACAGTACAGGCAAGCATGTGCTAGGAAACCAGGCATCAGTCGGTGCATTTGAAGCAAATGATAGCTTAAGTCTTAGTAAAGATAGAACAACAACATAACTGTCAGAGCAATTTTCCACATCACTAGTTTAACACCTGAACTATTGCTTATTTTTGCAACTGAACTATTCCCAGTTTCTATCTGTTCTACTGTGAATCAACATCAGTTCTGAGCTGTGTCAAAAACAATGTTTGCCCGAAAGAGCCAAACATACCATGGCGGAGGTGGAGACTTAATGAGGAAACAGTAGTTCCTTTAATAAATAAATAAATTAGTTGTTTCATTTTCTGTAAACATTTGGGTTGTAAATAACTGTAGGCTTCATAGACAGTGTAGCATTAGACTGCCTCTGACTTAACGTCATAAAGATTGAGTTAATAATTTTAATTTAATGCTACCATAATTTTCATCTTTGCATATGAATATAATCTTATAGTCTGTTACCAGCTATTTCAGGAATGTAGCAGAAATTACAACATTCTTACATCTTCTATTTTTCAATAGAACAACCGGCAAAGCATCTCTACTTGTCAGGCATTTTTAAAGTTTTTTCATAGTTAACAGCAGTGCACAAAGCAAGTTTGACTTCAAAATGAAAAAACAGACAACTTATTTAATATACTAATTTTCCAGATTCAAAACAGTTTAATTATTTCCATGGTCTAAGAGGACTCAAAAACAAACTGTGAGGTGTAAAAAAATAATTTATTTCCAATGGTTAATCCTTCAAAAAGCCACAGGGCAAGAGACTCGGTATGTAAAAATCATTAATGGAAGAGTGATTCCTGAGTTTTATTCTTAGAAGCAAAGAAATAGGCTACAGCTGGTTCACAGAAGCAGGTAAGTTCTGACTGACCTACTGTGTGGACTGTTGCTCACATTGCAACTCTGAAAAGGCTCTTTCAGAATCTCATCAAACTACTGTTGTGGGGAAGATCAAGTTTAACTATAATTTTCTGTAAAATACACTTTAAATGGTTCCATTCATACTTTTCTACCTGATGTCTTTCTTCAAGCTATTTTGATTCATAACTGTTTCGATTTTCGTGAAACTGTCCTCAAAGAACCAAGTGAATATGCTGTTCACACCACCGACTCTTCATTGTCCAGTTATGGATGGAAACACAGGAAGAAAAGCAGGCAGTGAGAAGCTCACACCTAACTACAAAGCCTGGGTATGTAGTGAAGATCCACGTCCTACAAGGAGCATATACAAGAGGGTGAAATCCCAGCCCGTAGCAAAAATACTAGCAGACAAGGCAAAGAAAGCACCAACTGCCAATACAACCTCTAAGAAAAACAAAATATTCTCACAGAAGCCTAAAGCTTCCCACAGCTGGGCAGGTTGGAAGCCAGTATCTAGCTATCCTCATTACTGATACAGAAAACATGCTTACTCCATGACCCTACAGCATGTGGATTCTGGCACAGAATCTCAAGGACACTTTGTGTCTATAGATTTGTTTGCAAAATATTATGCAGAAGAAATATAGCTATAATACTGGTAACATTAACTTGTTCTCTTTAACCTTACTAATAAGGAATCCTGTAGAGTACTGAAGATAGCAAGCCCACATATATGAAGTATTTCTCTTTCTGAAGTGCATGGTAAGCCAAAAAGTTATTAGGCACCAGGCCAGCAGGAGGAAACAGGAACAAATGAATGAATGAGAGTAGAGGTAATTGTAGCACTTATTTGGATTAGATGCAGATCACCAATGAACTCTTTTGCCACTTGTTTTCTCCTAAGGGAAATTTCACTTTCCCAGCTTTAATTTAATCATGGGGAAAATATGTCAAGTATTGATTGTAACTAGAAACTAAAGTCTTCTACAAGCATGTACACATTAACACTATCACTCAGACATGACCTGGAAGAAATCCTCTGTTTGCCTTTTTTCATGCTGATTCCCACTTCTTCCAATAGATTGGAAGAAGTCTACTGTCTTCTACAGAACTGCATGTTCAAGCTCGTAAACATCAGTTTTGGTGATCAGAAAGTCCAGGAAGGAATTTGTTAAAACCGTAAAATTTATGTTGCTTGTGATGCTAAGCATAACTAAAAAACACATCTTCCAGCTATGAAATCAGAATACAATAAAGCCTCTAAGGAAGTACAGTCAAATCTAAAATAGGAGAATTTGTCAGAAACACTCATGAAAACCCTAAAATGGTGCTGTTTGTTCATGACCCTTGAGAAACAAAAGAAAAGAAGCAAGTGATACATCTACAATGCATTAGATCGCAAAGCAAGAACAGGAAATTAATACTGGGAGATTTCTAAAAATGACCCTCTGCCACTTCCTCCATACCTGCACAGGCCACACTCCCCGCCCTTCAGTCTTTAGTCTGTTCCAGATCACATCACACTCACATTTTGAAACTCATCAGTATTAGAGAAAGGTGGTATGTAGTTTCAATTCCCTGAAAAAGTTCTCAAGATTACAAAAAATTCCCATTCTAGTGTGAAATGAATTCAGACCTTTCAGAGGAGAATAGCGAATGCCTTTGCCACACATCTATGTTATAGTTTATGTTATATAATAGCCCCTAAACTCATTTAGACAGGCAGAAGTTCAAAACCCTGAGCTGAATCTAGAACAAGTACTTGAAACAGAATCGGTTCCCTTCCAAATGTTAGCAATTTGAGATGCACAGCCTTTCTCTTTTTGACCAGAAAATCACCCTTGTCAAAAACATTACACATGCTCTGACAAAAAGCTAGCTTCGTGTATTACCATCTTCTGATTAAGAAAACGTTACCAATTACATGTACTCATTCCTCATTGTGATCAGCCATCTTTGATTGCATCCCTACTTAGATTTCTCCTGTTTTCAGTGTGACACACCTGGACGTGTACAGTCCCATGGAAACCCACTGAGCAGAATTCATTCACCCTTCTGCATAAGCTGCCTGATATCTCTCTGAAAAAACAGTGAATTCATTGTCCCTTGCTTTCTGCCCATCTGCTTCTCACTGATCAATGTCCTTTGGGGTATAAACCTCACACAGCTATAGTCTCTCTCTCGTAAAACCATTTTGTTCACAACCATTATTTTCAATTAAATAAACTTTTCCATTTTCATGATGCTATTGCCTTTTGCAGGTCATATTGTATGACACTTTTTGCTTTATCTGTATCCCTATATATCTGCAAGTCACAAGACTTATACCAAACTCAAAGAAAAACAACCATATTTCCAGAACCTTTTTCTGTTGAATGAAATGCCAACATGTGATGCTCCTTGTTCCACTGAAGACATTCAACAGCTTAACAGTACTAGTTAGACTAAATTGAATTTTACACGGTTTTTATACACAGGTTCTATTTGATTGGGGAAAAGCTGGGATTAACAGCATTATGCCTAAACCTGTAGCTGCAAAATGCGATCTCTACTTTCAGTAGGAGAAGGCTACCAAGCCTCATCAACAACCAAAAGGTAGTAAGAAAGTCACCCTCAGGTAATGCTTGAGTCCCAAATACAAACAGGCAGAAAACTTCACGAACCCACAAACTACAGCTAAGGGTACCCTCTCTACTGGTTGCAGTTCTTCCATGATGCATGATCTGCTCATCTCCATTTTGACAATACTGCTATGAGCAAACCATGCAAACACAGCCCAGAAGCATCTCCTGTAAGCCTTGGGTTTATTGTTATAGAAGCTGGACTAGAATCTCTCCAACTACTTCTGCATGTTTCTCTGTCTCTTTATTTAGACTGAAGACCACATCGCTGGGTATCTTTGCAAAACAATGCTCCTATGTGGTGATCTGGATAGACACAAATTTTATGACACAGTGCATTAATCTAAGAAGTCATTTTATCTTTTCCTTGTCTTCTGGGCCAGAAACATTGCTGTCATCAACCTGCATGATTTGCTGTGACATTTCATGCCCCATGCATTACTCTATTGCATGGGATTTGCACTTTTTGCTCCTGTTATGCCCAGCAACACCAGTTCTGTCCAAAGCTACTCTGAGCTTCTGATTATGATATTCTACTCTTTCTCGAAATCAAAATGTAAGCTACATAGTCCTAAGACACTCTTTATTATCCAAGTTTGTTGTATTTTCTTACCAAACACAGCCCCAAAGATACAAAATAATGAACAGCCACACTCATATATTCTGATTGTACACAGACATACACTTGCTGGAAACTTCCTGGAATAACAAACATTTTTCCCCAACCACTCCAGTCACGTACAAGTGGAAGAACTATAGAAAGTTCCTGAATGTTCTGCCCATGTTTTTGGTACGAGTTACTAAGTAATGACATTGTTAAAGAGTTTAATGTTACAGCTTCACTGCTCCTCTAGCACCTGTCCAGTCAGTGCCTGACAGAAGCAGATAAATATATTTATAATACACAGCAAAGTGAATAACAAAAAGTTTATTTAGTTGTCTCTGACAAAACTGACAAGTCATAGCTGGCAGCTTTAATCAGCTCCCAGCTGAGCCTGGGAAATTGGAGGGAAGAGAGTTCTGACCTTTCTGATGAATTTCTGAAGGAAGGTTAAAGTGTTGTTTACTTTTTTAATGGGAAGAGGTACCAAGTTCTAAGACCTTTGGATAAAAGGAAGATTGCTGTACAAGAGCACTGTACACCATATTTAACAAAGTAATTATTGGTTTATCTAAAATGGATTTTTTCAAATAAAGGGATATGGCCTAATGTTACATAGACGAAAATGCCTGTAAGGTTTAATGCCACAAATCACTACCAGATGCTGAAAATATACTAGATACAATTTTCATGTCTTGAATGTGAAAAATGCTGAATATAGTTTAAAATTAATTTTTACAGGTCAGTGGTTCTTAAAATCACCTTTTGGTTTTGTCATCTTTTTTTTTTATTGCAACAAGTATTCAGCTCCTACTTGTTTTGTACAGAAACTGTGATTTTTTTCATGTGCATTTGCTTAACCGGTACAAAGACAACAAATGCAAGTAATGACTAATGAGTTGATCAGATATTTCAAAGTAAACTACAATTTATTATTTTGCAGTATGTATAAAATCTCTGGCATTGATTTTAAAAACTACTGAAAAACCTATCCTTTCAAAATCAAGCTCCTTGAAATCATGTCTGTGGATTGAGAGATCCCGCAGCACTTTTCCAAGTATTTCACCCTATGGTTTATACCCCCCTGCAAGCCACTACCTAAACTGACACCACAGGGGACTCTGTTTTTCTAAAAAGCCAAAACTGTTTTCTGATTAACAGTACCGTATCACAAAAGTATCTGCTCATGTTGCTACCTCAAGTGTCTACTCCGTATGAATGGCTGACACAGAGACCTCACAAGAATTTAGGAAGGTTGGTGACTTGTAAATCAAGAGCAATGAGAGTTTCGCAGTAAACAAACTGCAAACCATTTGCTTTTCTGCAATCTAACTCACCGATCACTTTCTGTCCACTAACTTTAAAAAAAATGAACCCACAGCTTTAAATCACCACCATACATGTACTCAAACACCTCCAAAGTTGTTTGCTGAACTAGTTAGTCACTATATAAGTTGCTGTACAATTTTTCAAACAACACTGAGGGAACTTAAGTATTGATTTTTGCCAGAATAGCACAGGATACACCTGAATGTCCATCAAAACCACTTGCAGCAGTAGTTTCATGTTCTAGTTTGGTTTTTACTTTCCTTACAGTTCTACTTCAACAACTTCTATGTGGTATCAGTGGCAGACATTGAAACTTGATTATAGGTTTGGGCCTTCCAACTTACGCTCATTGTTCATATACCTGTATATAATGTTTAGAGAATACTATATGTATTTACAGTATATGTGTAAACATGAGCATGATATAATCAGTTCCTCATGACTGATGTCAGTGGAATTGTTCAAATGGACCATTTATTTACTGGTAAGGTGACAAATAACCTCACTGATGTAGGAGCGCTTCCACAACTGTCATAATTGAGAGGTGCTGACTATAATGGCATCTTTTCTATTCTGACCTATTTGGTTAAGAAATGTTTCAGAAACATATGCTTTAGTGGTAAGGAAAAATAGTATACACTTCCCTTGTGAGATAAGTCTGTGCTATATTCTTACAGTGAAGGGATACGAGGATCAGGAGGTAACAGCACATGTAACTGAAGCACAATTCCTCTGGTCTCAGAGAAGGGCTCCATTTCCTCAGCAGCAGAAATCAGCAAGTGAATTATAACCTTACTGTAAGCATAAGACAACCCACACACTATAAAAAGTTTTTATAAATTGTGGTGGATGATAATTCCGTAGCTGCTTCCGTCCACTCCTGCACACTAATACAAAGATCAGCTCAAGAAATTAACGTGGAACATAGAAGCTACATTAACAAAAAATAGATGTTTGTACTACTACAAAATTAATATGCTGCCATTGCAGATCTACAACCCCATTTAGCGGAGTTACACTCATGAAAAGATACAAACAAAATTATTCATATCACTGTGGAATATCAATCAAAAGGATTCCCACTACTTAAAGCATAATAAAAATCAACAAGTTGATTTTACACCAATAAATCTACTAAAGTGTGGGTCAGAAATAATTTTATATAAATATATATGTTAATATATATATGTGTATATATAATCAATATATAAATAATTAAGATTCTGCTTATGGTTCAAAGAATCCACATCTTGATATAAAAATGCAGGAGAGTCAGAGTTTTTCTGAAGCTGATAAAACTCATCATATTGTCACTATCATTGCTCTTTCAGAGTACCTGTAAAACTGAAAATATTAGAGAGCTAAAGGAGATTAAAAAATGTTACATTTAGTCAAAACAGCTGTCCAAGTAGTTCAGATTCTTTACTATTTACATGCTAGAGGCATGCAAGAGATCCTTGACTACCAAACAGTGGATATTTTTGCCTGATTTTTTGTTTGAATTATGCCAAATGCTTGACCTCTGACATGTTCATAGAATCATGGAATAGTTTGGGTTGAAAAAGCAGGGGCATCTTCAATCAGATCAAGTTGCTCAGAGCCTCATCCAGCCTGACCTTGAATGTTTCTCTGTGACAGTGTTTTAATCAACCCTCATCATAAAAAATGACCCAAGCCCCTTTTAGTTTAAAACCATCACCCCTTGTCCGATTGCTACAGGCCCTACTAAAAAGTCTGTCCCCATCTTTCTTATAAGCTCCTTTGAAGT
Organism: Falco naumanni; assembly: GCF_017639655.2. Taxonomy (NCBI): domain Eukaryota; kingdom Metazoa; phylum Chordata; class Aves; order Falconiformes; family Falconidae; genus Falco; species Falco naumanni. The sequence continues at coordinate 5,706,562 of NC_054060.1, read as the reverse complement.
ATTGAAAGGCTGCAAGAAGGTCTCCTTGGAGCCTTTCCTTCTCCAGGCTGAACAACCCCAACTCTCGCAGCCTGTTTTCACAGCAGAGGTGCCCCAGCCCTCTGATCATCTCCGTGGCCTCCTCTGGACTCACTCCAACAAGACTATGTGTCTCCTGTACTAAGGACCCCAGAGCTGGACACACTGCTGCAGGTGGGGTCTCAAGAGAGCAGAGGGGCAGAATCACCTCCTTCAACCTGCTGATCACGGTCCTTTTCATGCAGCCCAGGATACGGTTGACTTGCCAGGCTGCAAGCGCACATTGCCGGGTCATGTTCAGCTTTCCATCTACCAGTACCCCCAAGTCCTTCTCCACAGGGCTGCTCTCAATCCCTTCGTCCCCCAGACTGTATTGATACTGTGGGCTGCCCCGACCCAGGTGCAGGACCCTGTACCTTTGTATGAGTGTTGTTTCACTTCTTCCCTTTTCATTCTTTTGTAACTGAAATTTCATTGGAGTTCAGACAAACTGATCTGTTTGATCCACATACTCCAAACTGCTCATCATTTATTATATAAATATATTATCCATTTCTATGCTAACATAAACAATTTCTAGATCTTCAACATAGTCTAAAAGGAGTTTTGCTACATTTCAAAGCATTCCTGTCACATCTGTAAAACTCATTCAGCTGCTACAGGAGCAACATTTCAAAACTTTCTTTGAAAAATAAATCCATTTTTTTTAAAAACTGTGTGTTCAAAATTCATTCAAATGCAAAGTACTCCGTGAATTTAATTGGGCTTTTGAAAATGTCAGATCTGCTCTTGAATTGGAGCATCACCTGATGTCCTTTCTTACTTGCTCAAGGATATGAGCAGATTTCTTGGATTGTTTCAAAGTTTCAGTAGAATGACACTGATTCAATTAAGCTAAGGATCTGAATCCAAGTGACTTTCATTGCAGGAAACACACTTGGAAAAGCTCTCTGCTGCTGTAGTCACAGAACAATCTGATGGTTTAACACATTATTTTCACCACTTTCAAATTGGAATAACCTCACTGACTGGAGGAAAGTTCCTTCTTGGTTAGTGAAATCAGAATCAGCTTCCTGAATCAGATCGTATGATGTATAGGTCATCTCAGTTTTTGCATGAAGAGCATATTACATATATCACTCTAGTGGCAGACCGAGGGAACAAAAGCAGTAAAATATTTCCTCAGGGTAAAATATAGTTCCCTGGAGTCGTAAAGCCTGAAGCAAAAGGTTATTTCACGTAAGACATATCCTGTATGTTTTATTGTTGGGGGGTGGGGGTGTGTACACAGTGGTGTTGTTTTAATATGCTAGTATTCCAATATCTGAGACTTCATCCTACCTGCCCTTTGCAGACCTTGGAAGCAAAACATCCTTAATGACACTGATGAGCAGAAAGGGAAGTGAAACAGAGAAGTCAAGACACCAGTGCAGAACCACTTCAAGTTTAGTGAAACACAGTGAAGAATGATGGATGTAGATAATTACCTGTAATTTGTATCTCAGACAATCTTTCAGACAAAACACCACATAAGGTTTTAAAAGTCCAAGGTGATATTCCAGATGGTAGTAATTAACAGTGGCAAGGCAATCAGTAGCCTAGACCTTTGGGGAGTGCAACAGAGAAGTGCTGGTCAGTATTTCAGGGTTATCTGTATCAGTATAAGATGGGGATGACTGTCCCTTAGTACAGGCTCCAGCCTTCCTCACGACAGCTAACAAAAGCCTCTTTCTTCTTGAAAATTGCAAACAGTAAGGAAGGAGAAAGATCACACAGGACTAAATAGAGAAGAAATAAAAATGTTTAAGAAAAAGAATACTGAAATGGAATACTAGCAGAAACTTTTTGACAAGAGCTACAAAATGTATGGAAAGTTTATATAAAATAAGCAGCACAGTCACCAAGAAAAAAAAAAAACATTAGAAAACTCAGCAGAGGAGACATTCACACTGTCCATAGAAAGTCCAATAGGATAATGTTGCCCTACCGTCTAAAACTTGTATTTGGAAGAACACTCAGAATCCCAGCTGAGCTGAATATCCACAGCACCAGGTACTGCATAGGCAAGCATGAACAGAGGCTAGTATCTAATACTTTTCCAGAAAACCATCGTTGAAATATTCATACATTCTCTTATTATATCTAAACATAATGAACTTTGATATTTGCATCTGTGTTCCTGTTCTTTGCAGCAGATATTGCTTATAGAAAATATGCTGAATATTTCGGAAGAAAATTCTGAGGAAGAGTTGAATGGATAGGCAAGCCTGACTTGTTACAGCTGGGCTAAAGGATTTATGGCACCTATGGCAGAGCACGTTCAGACAGGCCTGTTGATTTCAAGCTTCAGGAGGCTAAGAGGGAAAACATTTATGGGCACAATTCACTGCTCATGTACATAAACTCCCCATGTGCTATAGCTATAACAGATCCCAAGGCATGGTGTGGTGTATTTGACTCATGAAAAGTAAAGAGGAAGAATCCAAACACTATAATAGCATTTTCCTCTCTGGGGAACTTTACAAAAAAATCAGTCAGGGCAGAGGAGAAAATAATGGCCCAAATATTTCAACCTTGGAAGTGTCCTATTAATGTATTTCCAACTTCTCTTTATGTGGAATGACTTGCATACAAATCCAATGGAATTAGATTTAGCTGCTTCTGAACATGCATATAGAGGTTTGGGGGTTTTCCTCTTTTTGATCAAAAATAATGAAAGGACTAAGTTTTGAGGGGTTTCTTATTTTCTTTTTTAAATAGAGATTTACTGTTGTCTGGAGAGCTTCTGATAGAGTCACTAGGATCCTTAAATGCAGAAATTACAAACTAGGTAGCAACAGGAAAACAAGAACTTGAACGTTGAGACAGGAAATCATACAGGTTCACAGAAGTTGAAGGATGTAAGAATTTGATACAACACTTAAAGAGAGATGACTTAGGGTATAACCCAGGTGAGGAGGCTTATCAAGGATGAATTGCATTCATATGTCCTCTTGTCTTACTAATATTCCTCATTCCTGGGATGCTGTACATGACAAATGATATCCATGCCTTAAGGGAATATGCTGAACTGAGGGGCTCAGATCCTGTTTTCAGCCAGATCACAATCAATAGACTTATTCCTGCTCCATTATTATTTACATGGTGCAATGCACAAGACCGAGGGAGGGATGGAGGACTCCCATGCTATGCAGTAGGCACAAGCACACTCAAAAGCACACAAAATTCTTCTTTGTCAAATTAATATCAGCACGTCTTACTTCAAATGACTGACTCTGTGTTTATACTTACATAACAGAGATAAAGATGTATTTGCATCAGTTATTTTAACAAGATTACTCTGTTCTCCTTTGTCCAGTCCCAGGAATGCAAATTTTAGTCAGAGGGGAGGAAAAAAAGAAGGAAAAGCATTACCAGGTTGCGCAGATTAGATGCATCTTCAGCTTGTTACATCCTCTTTCAATAACCGTGAGCAAGAGGGCAACTCAGTGCCACAGACATAACACTGATCTCCTATATGTGTTACTGTGAATGAGAAGCACTGAAAGCAAGGACATCTTCAGCTCTCAGTGAGAGCACTTTTTTTGTTGAAATATCATTCCTCACTGTTTGGAATGAAACCCATTATTACCAATTAACCTGCTGTGAACCCATATCACTGGCTGAATTGAGCATAATTATTCATCCATAGTAATAGCTAAAGTAAATTCTGGCAATCTCGGCTAACATTGACTTCTCCTTTGGGAAAATTTTCAAAGATGCCACGTCCTTGGTTATGTTTTTAAAACCTTTTTTTGTGCTAAGCTCCAACTGAAAATGTATCATTATGACTCATTTCTTCTTGTTTTGTAGTGTTGTTTTATTTTTTCTTGCACAAACATCTATAACTAACTATTATCAACTGAAAAATTACCTCCACATGTTCAGAAACCTGATTTTGCTTAAACAAAGTTTTAGCATTGGTAGCCCGTGTAGGTTGCCTAAAAATACATTTTTAAATTAGTTGTTACTTTTCATAGCTTTTTAACCACACAGTCTGATGAACCACAGCCCTGTGAGAAAATGCAGGCATAAATCTTGGTTTGAATTTATTTCAGGTTGTCAAATGTAATTTACTAAGAGAACGTCTGCCAAAAAAGAATCCAGAGGCAAACCTAAGTTGTCATCTTAAATTAAGTGTGGTTCTTTTTTGTTAATCTTTCTACATAAAAGGTTGTAAAGTAGTGCATTAAAGATGCAGCAGTCCTCTTTCCTAATAAAAAAGCAGAGGTGAAAAAACAGAATAAAGACAGAATGTTTCTCGAGCTGATGGAACACGTGCATGAGACGATTAAGTAAATGCTCACTTGCTCTCTGAAAACCGCAGTCTTCTGTTTATTTTTACGCTACACGCAATGTGGGAAATGACACTGAAGAGGAAGAACAGCAAAACATCAGCATAGCTTCGCGTTCATTTTTTGCAAAGAATTATTCAGAAGGGCAAGGAATACCTATGGTGATAGCTCAGCTGGCGGCTGGATGTATCATGTCCCATCCAGACTGCACTGGAACTATGGAACTAATTTCGTTAATGACAGGCTGGATTCTGGCTCTCACTGAAGAACCATTTTACTTTCATAGTCAAGAAATTCTGAATTGTTAAACCACATCAAATCCTTTGAATCTTTGCACTGGTACCCCTCCTCTCATCACAGTAAGGTTGTCTTGCCTTCAGGGCCCAAATCAAGCAGTTACTGCCTTTTTTTTCCCTGTGGGTTACTATCTTCTGGACATCATCTATGTCTCAGTTGTTCACCTTAACTATTGGCACCACATTGTACCTTCTTCATACCCTTCCCCCATGTAAAACTGTCAAAACTGATCCACAAAGTTAGTACCTTTCAGAGCCTTCAGTAAGTCTTCCACCACACAGCTCCTTTACAATTTTAAGATCAAGGCAACCTGTAGAAGGAAGGAAAAGCTCCAGGCATAAACCTGGAGCAAGAAGCACCATAGCAATTACACACAAAGGATGCAAGCATTATTTGAAATGTGAGAAACTAGCAGCACGTGCATGGAAACGAACATATCAGCCATAGGTTTCTTTGTCAATGTAGGGCAGAGATACAGGATTGTGAAGAGTTTGCATTAGCTGTTTGGGGATTTTTAAAATAGTACCAGCTTGACTGGCCACAAATTGATCTGTTCATGTGTTCTAAGGCCTAAACTTTTGTGTTGAGTAAGGTAATGCTTGGGAACGGATTGTGTACTTTAACAATCAAAACAGGCCACGCCACAAGACTCACACAAATGTACCTTAAAAGTTTAGGTGAGTAAAATATTCCAGATGTGGCTGATTGCCCCCCTGAGCTACACAGGTGTTTTGCCTCTCTGGTTTACTCCTTTGTTTTCTAACCCTTGTCTTTCTTCTGCATTCACACAACAGTGTGCGTTCAACATGGCAACACCAATAGCCATATTAATATATATGAACTGAAAAAAAACCACAAATTAGTTTGACAGCCCTGCTGGCTAATACATTACTATGCCCCATTGCATTCAGACAATACAATCTTAAATGGAAATAATTATACTCTAAACCTGGTGACTAAATATTATTTAATGCAATGTTCCTACAACAATGCCACTTTGGTACAGATGAGGATTTGTGACTCTTTATTAGCCCATCAATTAAACATTTGTTTTTCACAAAATAAATGGAAGAAAAAGAGGCTCGTTGGATTAATGTGTACCATATTTTCCTTTAGGCCTATATCCTGCATCTCAGTATGTTTAATTATTTCCTGTGAAAGTGAGACCTCCATTTAAGCACAACACCTCCCACCAAAACACCTCAACTCCCCCCAGAAGGTTCCCTGCCCTCTAAACTAACCCAAAGGGCTCATTTTCAAATGCAGAATTTAGGGAATGCATGCAAAAACAGAGCATGGATGGCCTGCAGCAATGTTGTAATTGCCCATGCAAATTGGGTATGTGCATGGTTAGTTAAAACCTAATTAATCTGCAAGCAGGTATACCTCACTTGTGCATACACTCAGGTAAATGCGTATACAATTGGGCTAGGAAGCTCCCTTAGCAGTTTCTATAGCATGCCTTGCTCTGTGCCCAGTTCTCAGATTTGAAACTGGTCTAAGAATTCCTGGGGCGTCAAGACACTTCTAACAGGCCAGTGAAAGGTAATTAAGAAAAAATACACCTTCCATCATTTGACTTATATTTGCCATACAAAAGTCCACACCTAAACCTGAAAACGTCCAGGAGTCATAAACTGAGCTCAGTAACACATATTTGTTAAAGCTTCCACCTACAAAGCCCAACTTTTAGCTGAAATTCATTAAATGTATGTTTTCAGGCCCACAAGTCACTCTTGGTCTTTCATATGACTGCCAGACATACTCCTTTGCTGATCATGCACCTCATTTCTCTGAGTGGGAGCTAGGGCCTCTGTTTTTGAAGACATGCCCTTTCTATATCCCTCCTATGTACGGATTTCTCACCAACAGTATCATCAGTCACTGGGAAAAAATGAATGTCCTACAAGACTCTTCTATCTCCAGTGGTCTCAATGCTGGTGCTAAGCAAGTTAGAGGCACAGGCACTCTGGCTTTAGTCAGATTTATATGCACCTCTGCTATACCCTTGGCACTTTGCATAGATTAAAAGACAATATTCTACACAACCAATTAAGATCTTATCATATTAATTGAACTGCCATTATAACATTACCACAAGCCATCTAAGTAATCACTATATGATAACTCCTTATAAACCAGTTCATTGACCTACCAGATGCCTGCAGAAAAGGTAGGTTTGGCAGTATGCCTTGAAAACTCAGAATCTGACAGAGAATTCCTAAAACAAGGGACCGTTTCCACCTAAATGAAGCCTCCCACTTATCTGTATGTATTATATGAGGGGAAAACAGGCAGGTTTTTTACTTTCTGCAAACACTTTTGAAAGTTTAATAATACCTAGGCACTACACAGAGGAAAAAAGAAAAACATAAAGCCACTACACTTTGTATATACATAATTACCCATCATCTGAGACCAAGAGGAAGACTGCTTTTCTAGGCCAATGATCTAGGACCTTATTTAGAATGGGAAAAATATCAGGTACAAGCCACAGATCTGAATCAGGGTTTTGACTTTTGATCTGTTCCTTCCATTCAAACCAACTGCTTTAGTCACCGGGTCAGTCTGCAATATCTTTTCTCGTGTTTTAACCTTGTGTTCCAGGAAACCGCATTTTCCTGTTTTGCCATTCAATTTCTCATCAGCTGTAACAAGATGAAGACTTACCAACATGATCTTATACCTTCCCTCTTTTCTTCCCTTTATGTCCTCCAGTTGTAGTGTACTTCTGGGCAAATGGATGTGTTTGTTCCAAGCTACCTCTGCCTGCTTGACTCAGACACCCTGAAAGGGGCCTGTTTATATGCTTTGAGAGCTAGTATCAGGGGACTAAAAGCTGTCCAGTATAAAACCGGAGGAGCCTTCAGAGAACAGGTCAGACTGCAGAAACAGGAGGGAGTACTGGGAAAGAAGAGATTTCCTTTACCCAGTAAAAACAGTAGAACAGTGGCATCAGCCAGGCAATCCACCCTCATTTTGATATAAAGTTCTCTCTTGGAAGAAGAGACTTAGGAAAGTATATCCTGGTAGACAAGAGCATGGCAGCTGTTTGCCATCTACATATCACAGACCCTTACAGTTTAAGCCCAACCATTTCAGGAACATTGTGGCATGTGTTGACAGCTACTGCAGAGTATCATGCCATGTTGTAAGGTGGATTACAGGTGTCACATCACTTAGTAATCTGCTTCCAAAGAGTTATGCACATTTCTAGCATCCTGTGGTGATCACTACTTGAATTTAATGGTAAAATCAAACACCAATGATAATTGTGAAAAGCCCAGCATACAAAAGGAAACATTCTTTGAGAACACATATAAGCAACAGATACCTTGAATCTATGGGACATTCCCCACTGGATCATATTGGAACGACACTTTTAAATGAAATATTTCATTTAAACTACTGATTAGTGTACAGTCTTTTAATTTCTGGAATCACTAAATAATACTTAAAAAAATATAGGATGGTTTCAAATATACCCCAACTGATGGCTTGAAGGTTTCTAAAAGCTGTTTACAGTTGTATTGAAGCATACTGAGTTCCTAGGAAGATTTGTGGAACTGAGACAATCTGAGTACTTGACAGTTTCCAAGACTGTGAAACTGCAAATTTTCTGTCAAAATCCATTGCAGCAAATATGTCAGCAGCTTCCTTCAGTTCTACCTCAACCACACATACTAAACACACAATCTTTTTTTTTTCCATGCTGAACCACCAGTGTTGGTAATTCTAATACACAATGTTAATGTCCAGCTATACCACCTGACCAGCACCATAACCAAGCGCATTTTGAATGTCATTGTGTGGTAAGTAAAATGACTGCTGCATTTCTCTCCATCCCAGCTTGTTTGTTGGTGTCTGGCTTTTATATTATTCATAGAATGGTTATTACCCGAATTTTCAGTTATGCAGTACAAAATCTTAAGCTGTAGTCAAAAGCTGTTTAATTTACAATCTCAAGTCTGAGCCATTGATTTCAGGTCAAGTACTCCTGCTGAATAAGCCCAACTATTAAGAAAGTGACACACAGGAGACTTCACCAATAACAGATGGGTAACACTAAGATCTATAAGGTCACAGTAATAATGCTATACAGTGATGCAAATCTCAAGTTTCTCTGACATAACATAGATCAGGCTAGTCAGATAACCTGTTTCTTCCAACCTTCTCCTAAAATAACAGCTTCTGCCTACATCTCCCCTCTTTTTTTTTCTGTTATTTCCCATTTTCTTTTTCTTAGCCCTGGCTCCACTTCCTACCTTGCACAATCAGCCTGTTTAGCTCATTAACCTCACAGAAAACTAGACGCATTTTTTTGTTCTCCTGGCACATAGTATTTTCTCCGAGTTCTGTCATCTGTATCATCTACGGCATGCAAAGGCTCCTGTACACCAATCCTGCAATGCACAAGGATTTCACATTCCCCTCCACATGAAAGTAGTGGAAGTGACAGCAGAGTGAAGTAGGCCTTGCACTTTTAGCTTGTTCATTACTGAGCACAGTGTTGACTCTGAAGGTATTAATAACTAACTTAATAAAGCAGTTATCAAAGAGCTTATAAATTGCAGAGAAATGAACTAAAGATTAGACACTGCCTTTTCTTCACAAAATAATTACTGGTTTTCCGAACAATCTGCGGTCAAAATCTACCCATAGTTATAATCACACCAGCTGCACTGCCTACAGTGAGACATACACCTCTGTGTGCCTCTGAAATACAGATTTCAATGTGAAAGAAGTTCTATTAACACTCTAAGCTAATAAGCTTGAAAAATACATAGGGTTTTTTTTGCTTAATATGTGTACATGGTAAATGCAGTAGCACTGAGCAGAACACAACTATCATTCATCTCAGCAGTTCAGCCTGTCATATGCCATGACAGAAGAACTCTGGAGGTTTTTACAAGCAGTGAGAAAACCGAGACTGAAAGAAAACCACAGACTTCACAAGGTCAATTGTGTTTTTCTTGAAAAACAATAAATATTTTTTCTGGAATAATTCTGTCTCAATCCACATCAATGTTAGGAAGCAAGCTTGATATGACAAGAAAAAGTTCAACATGTAACTGAAGCAGAAAGACTACTAGTATGTTATGAGAACAGTAAGGAAATTTTAGCTGGGTACTCCCTAGAAGACAATGTAATACCTGTAAGTCCTATTATATACATTACAGGTAACAGCTAAATTCCAGCAAATTTGTATTTCATTTTGCACGGGTCTCCTTTTACATAATGCATGCTGTCAGCAATCATTCTGTGCTTAATATGCATAACAATTCTTCTTCTGTGACACTTATTCAATAATTTGTCCCTTTCTACCAAAGAAAAGGAATGTGATGTCCTAATCTTGCTCTGGGTAGTGCAGGCAGGGAGATGGGAAGCCAAGTAAATGTGTCCTCTACTGAAGAAACTCGGGCAAGCAGAACATCCACAGTGAGGTACGCTGGAGATCACCACGGTGTGAACCAGCTGCCAGTAAGAGTACATTTGCAAGGGAACAAGCCACATCTAAAGCTGGTCGTCACCATCATTGAAGTTATGATGCATTCATTACTCTTTATTTGCCTAAAATTCTGCATGGTACATGACCACAGTTTTCTTCAGCTCCTCAACATCTCAATATAACACATACCTTTGAAGCAAAAAGAAGTGGTACAGGAAATTTTTCTATTTATTTGTAGCTACAAAACTCATTGTAAATACTTCCTGACTGCAAACATGAGCTGTGATTCAGTTAGATACTAAAATACATGCCAAAGTACAAGCTCTCTAGTAGAACAACTGAACCCCTTTTAAAGTCAGGCATATAGCACGAAAGCTGAGCTGAACCCAGCCCAAGAACAGAAATTTCATTTCAGTTCTGAAAGTCTTAGCCATTTCAGTGATACGCTGCATTTCCTGCTTTGCTTTTGGAGCTGATTTCTGGCTTATTTTTGTTAAAATAAAAGTTATGCTACTGGGGACTTGAGAGGAGTATTTTATATCAGAAGCCAAGATGCCACCAAAAGAACACAGATTTTTCAGTTTGAATATTTTTCCCTTTAGGAGAAAGAGATTTAACATAAAATAAACCATCCAACTCTTCTATCTGAACACAGCAGATATTAGTAAACATTATTGTGCCAGTAAGTTAATACTTGTGAAGATAATTCATAACAAGTTTCAAAGCTTTACCTCAGGACTGTAGGAAGCAAAAGATAACTGCAGCACAGAAAAAAACAACTATTGAGCTTGATACTTTCCTTGCTAAGAACAGCCACGATGGAATTTTACCCTTCCCCTTAATTTTTTTACTCCCATAAATCAAAAAAGTCTTACATTAAAAAAATTGGCAAGCAATCAGTCAGAGCAGACTAATTGCTTTTGCTATTTAAAAAGAACCTAATTTTAAATGGCTAAAGTGTTGTGGTTTAAAGTAGCTATTGTACATGTGCATTAATTAATTTCCTAAGGATTTTTATTACATCCCCATGACACAGTCTAATTATCTGATAATGTTTTTTCCCATGTATATGAGAACGACATTGCTACAGCATGTACTTCAATTGTACTCAAAGAGCCTGCAAAGTGTGAAACCAAAGGACTCACAGTCTGTCTACTCTGTTAAATAACACGTCAGGAAGCCCTACTGCAAAATCTTTTCATTCCGAAGGGATACAAGAGATAATCTGTCAAACATCATTGTCCAACTTATGCATTTTTCATACTCTTTCAAAGATGCAGAGAAAGAGAAAAAATGAGAGACTGTGCACACAGTATTTCATTAAACATTTCCCTTCTTGAGCGAGAAAAGTAAACATCACTTTCTTAAACTGGTCAGCATAAAGAATGCAAACAATGCTGGCTGGCAGTCTATTACCATCTACTTCCATCTATTTCTAATACTTAAAATACATTTTTGGTAAGACTAACTCCACGTCACTAGATGAATGTTCTGTCTGTTGTTCTCAAATTCAGGTCCACCAGCTGGCAGTGTTAACTTGTCACAACCAGGACACAGGGCACAGTAACTTTCCCAAAATCCTTAAGTAGTTTTCAGAAGGCAAAGAGTAAGTGTCACAATGAATAGAAGAAACACAGAACATAAAGTGTAGCCTGGTCTCTGGAAAGTACCAAATAGATATGACTCGCAATATGCCGCAGGAATTTGCAGTTTTCCTCTGTGCTATTCCACAGTGAATCAAGGCAAGGGTTGGAAAGTGAAGACCCGTGCTAGGGAGAGGTTCCAGTGGGACTCTACTCCTTACAATGCACTGAGAAGACTCTATTCTCCATACTACAGGAGACATGGTCCCAACATGGAACAAACAGGATGGTGCATGCATATATACCACCCCCTGATTCAATTTCTATTACCTAGAAGAAGAAGTCATCAAACTCTATCAATATCTAATGAGAAATACATAAATCTCTGACTGAAAATAAAGAATAGATAAAGGCCCAGGAATCTGCTCATTGAATAAGTCATTGCAGCTGGTAGGTGAAAGAGCTTGGATCTCAACTACACCAAAGGCAATGGGGAACCCAGCAAAATGAATTATAAATATAGGCCTCAGGAAAAAAGAACTTCTGTATGTTTTCCTTTATTTTCATTCTGTTTAGGCAAAACTCCAGTGAACTCAAATCTTGGCAATGACTTAGACTAACTTAAAATTAATTTAGACTAAATATACTAGATAACAGTAGTGGAAGGCTCCCCTGTTAAAGTAACAGTAATTGCTACAGCAATAGGTATGCATCTGGGCAGGTTTCAGCAGAGAATAGCTACCAAACAGGAAGAGGCCAGTCTCACCTCAAATTGCATTTAGCTTGCCTCACGTTGAATCATTAGCATCCCATGTACATAGATACTGAGAGACTCAACACTGAAAATATGATCTACTTGCTTTAGACTAGAAACCAAGCCACAAATGAACATACCACTGTTGGCCTAAGCATTACAGAGACTGCTTCTCTGAGTTTGTGTGGGTACAAATCAAACAAAATACTGCACAGCATATGGAATATAACCTGGGGGAGGGAAAGCTGGAGAGACAGCAAACTAATTTGTAAAGTCTAATCTGTGTTTGATGCATACAAGTAACTCCCATTAATGTGAAATCAAGTAATATCACACCAAAAAGAGACTACACTCCAAAAGTGGCTAGCTGCTGCCCACTACAACCCACTCCTCTGCAGTGTCTGCTGTATGTTCTGCAGTAGCACAACCTTCTGCTAGCTGCTTCTGCTGAATTTAACTAGTTAAGCTTGTGCCAAAGACTAGACTGGCTTCAGGGTGAGTTTGGCATCCTCACTAGGTGAGAAATATACACAAATATTCAGACACATTTCAAGCTCAGTTCTTGGGCTTCTTGGCCCTAACTACCTGCTTAAAGAAACTTTGAATCCAGCTGGCAAGTCAACAAATCATATCCCCAGTCCAGCAGTGTAAGGCCATTTCCCACATGCTTGAATCCTATACATACCTTCTCCCAGCAGCCAGCACAAGGAGACGGCTGGATACCACTTTGTTGTCTGCAGCTATCAGTATGCAGCAATGAGGCTACAGTCATATATTGCAGGGATTTGGATGGTATTATAACCTCCTGCAGAAGATGCACACTTGAGTATATACACAAACCCACTTCTCTGGTTCAATAATATTGGTTAAACAATACTTGCAAAGTTAAGGTCCAAACCTTCCAGACCCTGAACACCTTTACAGAAATTCTTGCTCCCTGGGGTGATAAAGCTCAGTACTTTACCAGAGTGGGATGGAAAACACAGAAAGGAAAAAGAACATGAACGGTGTGCATCATTTGTACATACTATGTTTCTGTTTCCTTGTGCTCTGTATGCTTGCAATAGACGTGTGCCCTCTCTGGCAGAGAAAAGGCTATAGACCGAAAATGTGAGAGCAATAAAACATTGCAGCACTTTAGGGGAAACTGCAATTTCCATTCTATTGATCTTCCGTGGACATCAATGATACACTGAGTTTATTTGGAAAACTGAATTCTAAAGCATGTTGCATGAAGCCGCTCTAGTTAAGCTTGTTTGACTGAGTGACTAAAATTTAATTACATTTATTATTGAATTCTAAGATACAGCAAGAAAATATATATTCACAGCTAAATAAGCATACAAATTGCCATACTTTGTAACTGTGGCATATAGAAGATACAAAACTTTCTGGGATTAAAAGGTGCATTCTTTTTTAGTGCTTTATAAGGTTAAAACTTCATTGTAAATTATTATCAAAACTATAGCATTAAAAAATTAAATTTTAGCTAAGTTCAGATTCCCTTAATTGTAAAACCCCTAGGATCTGAGCACTTCATTCATGCAGCAGCTTCAAATGGTGCACAAAACTTTCCCCCAAAGAAACAAACAGAAAAATTGGTACTTAAAAAACCCCAAACTTTAATACTAGCTGTCTGTAATATGAAACTCCTGACAATAGTAAAATCCAGATACTAATTTGTTTCTTTTCATAATGTACATTGCTGCTCAATTAATTTTTGCTGACAACAAAGGTGCCAAGGAACTGTCATGCAGGATTATTTTGAATGGAGACAGTTCTTACCTATCTCCTTCACCTGTTTATAAATAAGGCAACATTGGCAGACATACCGGGTGTATCAGCAATATTTAACAAAAGTGCCTGGGCTCCCTTGAGTAGAGAAATGTCATTATGGCACAGGAGAAGATCATTATCTGATCCATAAATGATTATCTGGTGGTGGGATTTTGTCACTCTGTTTACCACTGTTTGCAAAATCTGTGTTTTAAAATAGTCCATAAAAAAGTCATTCTACCCTTCGAAGTACGAACCAGGAACCTGACTCAGCATTTCTTGTATACCCACGTTTTTGTTACATACCTTCAAAGTGTCAAGACTGTTCTGCTGCATCAAGAGTTACATTGGTCCCTCAGTACTGTAAAACTTGCTTTCCAAACACTATGTGGACTACCAGTAAGTGCTGACTCATTAACTTTCACTGTAAGACTTGGTTCCTACCCTGCTGTAGACAGATGACTTACCTGACATTCTAGTTTTCAATCATAAATTGTTAATTTTCAGGAGAGTTCCTCTCTTCTGAAATCTGGTCAAAGTATTTCTTTGATTCTTCAGACTCCTGAATATTAAGAATATTTTTCTTTTTTTTTTCCTTCTTTTTTTTTTCCCCTCATAAATGTCTTAGTTACTTTTTTGGCCATTACAGGGAGATCCATATAAAGTACACCATTCACCTTCCTATTCCAGTTCTGCCCAAGATTACACTGACTATCCAAAATAGCATTCATATGCTCTTGAAAAGATGAGCATAGTCCTTTTCTTTCTTCTCTAGTACAAATGCATGTGCATATCAGTTCTGCTCTTCTACTACTATCATAATGCCCTTCAGACAACAAATTTGTAATCAGCTTGTACACAGGTAGGTGATGATTCCCAGGTACACCTACAAACATTGTTTAGGGAGCATCTTGAATTAAAATTCTCCATGTCCTATTCTCTCAGAGTATCATAGAATCATTTAGGTTGGAAAAGACCTTTAAGATCATCAACTGTTAACCCAGGACTGTCAAGCCCATCACTAAACCATGTCCAAAGCACTGCATCTATGCATTTTTTAAACTTACTGAGGGTGAATATGGCAGAGTTTAGATAAGAATACATTAAAGATGATGTATGAACCAAGATCCAAATCTTTCAATAAGTATTGTTCAAGATGAGTGAGCTATTTAAATGGATTACTTTACAGAAGAAAAGACTTAATGCTGTATTATCATAAATCTATATTTCCATGGCAGAGACGCTGTCATTTAATAATAATGTTGTTTGCTTCCATAGGTTTAAGGTGCAACTTTGTGTCCTTTCAAATCTATATGGGCAGGCATCTTTTCTACCTCAAGGAATATGCCATGTAACTCAGAGAAGTATTGTATAGGAAAAAGCAGAATATTAAGCATCAAACTGTGAAGGACGTGCATTTCACTAAGAAAAGGATCAAAATAAATGGCCAGGAAGTACTTGACATGACAAGTAACAGGCACTTACTTCAAGCAAGTGGTACGATTTTTGTCATAATGCTACCTGAACATTAAATCGGTTGGCAAAACAAAATCTTACTGATTAGGAGCTACCTTAAAGAAAAAGACTCTTTTTTAGCTATTTTTTATTATCCATCGCTGAAGACAGTCTAGCATATGCTTTGAGCTAACTGTATAAGAATATTCAAATACCTAATAGGGCATGGTGTGGAAAGACTCCTCACCAGAGTCTCCACAGTGGGAATGACACATTCTAGAACAATTTCACACTGTGAAAAAACAGAGGCAGAATGTCACTCAGCACAGGTTGCTTTTGTGACTTCTTCACCCGCCAATGGCTGTCTAATTCACAGGATCATAGAATATCACAAGCTGGAAGGGACCCATAAGGATCACTGCTGAGTACAACTCACTGCTCCTGACAGGAATATCTTACCTCTTAGAAAGAAAAACCTGTTTTATCCAGTGCTGCTTTCACACTGAGGGGTCATACTGAACACAGAGCTCTTCATAAACAAGACAGGCACCCTATTCTGATGGTAGGTAGATGTGGACTATCTGTATGTCCAAACATCTCAAAGAGAACCACCTGAACAATTCCTGGCTCACTGCAGCTGGACACCGCTACGTTTCAGGCAGACAGTAGCCTCCCACAACATAAACCACAAACAAAAGATTTCAATGAGAAAGCTCCTGAACAACTGCTAAGAGAGAAAAGTTGTTAATGTTTAGCAGCAGACACCTTGCTGTTCAGATTAAGTTCTTGTGTTTTCACGACCTGCACCATAACATAAAGGCTCCAAAACATACCACAGCTTCACCCATATTGTAACTAACTCCAAGATGAAATGATGGAATACAGGTAGATAAATGGAACCAATCATGTCTTTATCTGCGTGACTGCAAAACTAAACCTACCTAAAATCACCAGCTAAGCCGTCCACTTTCTGTAGAATTAATATTAACACTAAAGAATATTAATTCATCCAGTTCTGTTCAGCGAAGACAGCGTTACAGAGACAAAAGTAGTAATATGCTCAGCTACTTTAACTATATCTAAAAGTAAAGTCTCTCCAAGGCCTGAAATAAGTGGAAAACATTAGTCAGCTGATGCAAGCTGCACTGACAACCTTGTTCTTAAACTGTTTAGCCAAACTGAGCCTCAACAAATGCCAGATTCAAGACCATTATTTTGGAAATCATAAGGACGTGGCCCACTGTGAAGAGTGAGACACATTTACAGCTGATTGCTATGAAGAACAGATAATAAGGGTACCACATGAAAAAAACTTGATTTCCTGTGATACAGCACATACTTTCAGTTGCAAACCAGCAAAACAGAATAAAGCTGTGGTCATCAGCAATCCATGCAACTGTATGCACTTTGCTCTATGTAAACCTGGGGAAAAAAACATTAACCAAAAAAGAGCCTAACTTTTTTTCTATAAAAAAATACATTTTATTTCCCACTAAAATGTCACATTCAGAAATTAATCCTTCCTTACTTTATTCTGTTCTCTCATCTGAGGTCTTTATCATGGTATCAGCATGCTTGAATAGCCCACACAGCATGAGCTCTATTGGTAGTTTATTAGTGGGATTAGGTCTCTGACTGTGCACTACTCAACCATCCTGAGTGTGGGAAACATGTACCTTTGCTCAGGAAATTAATCATTCCAATCATGTTGCCTTTACTGACCAGCAAAACGAGCTATCATCTTTTAAACTTAAGTTACTAAAAATCTAATTGTATTGCAACTTGCTAATCTTCTAAATAAAAATCTTAATTAGATGCCTAATGAAAAAACATTGAATAGACCTTCACATGAGATTTGAAAAAATATTTTAAAAAATCTCACCATAATACCAGATTTTACTATTTTCTTTTTATTGCTCTTTAGTTGATTTTCTTTCCTGTTTCCTTCATAGCTTCTTTCATTCCTTTTAGGTAGACTTGCAGTGGGACAGAAGGGAGAACTCTAGCCAGCAACTCAATCAGCACAGGAGTCACAGTTCCCAGTTTAGCTCAGAGCAGTAGGAAATCCTATTGTAGTTTTTTCTTCAGTCTTGGGGAAAAAACCAAACCCCTAAAGCCTAGTCTTTCACATGTTTTCACACTGTCTGCTTGTGTCAGCAGAATTCACTGCCAAGTAACTTAAAATCTGCACCTTTTTCTTTGCAAGTTTGGCTAACTGCCATTAGACAAAACAGTCACACGTACATGAGAACTAATACTAAATTGCTGAAAGGACAGTTGAGGATTAATGATTGAGAATACATTTGACTAATAATGCCCATTTAAAGATTTAATCAGAGTAATATTTTTTTTACTGTGATATTGGACTGCAAAGCCCTCTCCACAGCACCATCCCATGGTTCTAATACTTAAAGTGAAAAATAGTAGAGATCAGGGATTTTATCCAAAACCCACTGAAATCAATGAAAATTTGCCCACTGATTCCAACTGCCTAGTAATCAAGCCTTTAAGGCAGTTTTTATACAAAAGAGAAAGCAGTATGCAAAAGGCAACATTACCTGTACAATAGGGCTGCTCCTCTTAAGACGTAGAGCACACATGCATGTATTTCTGCCTCAGACATTCCAGACAAAAATAAAGAAGCTGTTCTCTCCAGTGGTCAGTGCTAAACCAGAAATCTCCCCCCATGTATAGGAAGAGGTCAAAGAATTGTAGAGGAAATAAGACCCCACTGACTGATTCATTTTGCAGGACAAGATGCAGACAGCAGCTACAGTAAATCTGCATTTCAGCCACTGCAGAGAAGCACCCCAGGTAATACTTCATGCAGCCCGAGTCCAGTTAGGTCATGAATTTCCAGTCTCTGTTCCATGAGATCTATGCAGTGGTTCACATGCCAATTCTACTGCAAGCCTAAAACCAAAGTACATCCAGAACAAAGATTTGCTCCAACCCCTAAACTTGACAATTTAGCTTTTCATACTGTGCTCCTGGACACAAGATGTTGAAGGGTTTTTTTTGTCTCAAAAATTTTTTTCTTAGTCCTTTAATATTGTGCATGTGCGGCTACTAGATCACCCTACTCAAAACAAGCTTTTGGTAGTATTAGCAAAAAAGCTGGGTCTCAAAAAGCAAAGATCATAGATTTTGTCTTCAGGAAGAAGAGAGAGAAGTTCATGCCACTTCTTATACCTGCCCAGGGCTCTGGCAGGGTCCTCCTGGCTCCCTCTTTACTGGTATTGCCACTATTGAGTATGGTGCATTTAGAACCTGAAAAAAACCTGAAGAAATCTTGCCCCAAGATAATTCCCCATATTGAAGTAAACCACAGAGATAATCTTTTTGCTGCCTAGAGAATCTATTTTAAGATATTGGCATTTGATTTAAATAAAACAAAAGCTGTTTGGGATTAATTGTTCTGTCTGCTGAATAATGAACACCAACGTGTTAATTACATCAAAATTGATTGGTTTAAAAATGTCTACTTTAATTAATTTATTATAATACTTATAAAACAGTTTCGGAGAAGGTCTAATGCACCAAGGATTAAATGTCTTTCACTTGCAATGCCTGGAGGGTGGACACACCCACAAAGAACATTTCCCATGTTAGTCAATGCAGAATATGTTTGTGAAGGATTCTTCCCTTCAGGCATTGGTGTTGCTTCATGTGCCATATGTGCTCAGCATTACAACTTGATGTGAAATGCTCTTATTAAAATACATGTGTATTAAAAACATTCCTTCAGACCAATTTTGGGGGTTTTTTTATAGCGTTTTAGATTCACAATATTGGAAAATCTTGAAAGAACCAGCAAATAGTTACTGTTCCTCATCAGAAGTACAATAGAAGTAATGCGAAGACCAGATCATCCATCAGAGTGCAGTACTTCCTTTTTTGCCACCTTGCATTAACAAAGTAGTAATTTGCTACTATGGATTGCGGCAAACTATAAGACATTGGACGAGGATTTGCAATCTCAGTCATGCTGACCAGTGTATTTGGAGCATAAGGGAGGAGTACTTTCTCCTATTCTTCATGAACATCCAGCACACCTGCACACAGGGGATGTCACAGGCAGCCATGAAAAAAGTACACAACATTTCCCTGGGAAGGTGATGGAGCAAACACTTCCAAACATATAACGGACAAGAAGGCAATTGGGAGTAGTCAGCAGAGATTTATGACAGGGAAATCACACTTAACCAACCTGATAGCATTCTATGATGAGATGACTGCCTTATTAGACAAAACAACAGTGGCTGTTGTTTATCCCAGCTTTAGTAAGGCTTTTGACACTGTCTCTCTTAGCACTCCAGCATGAAGTCCTTATCCATGTAGATATCTAAAACCCAACTAGACAAGCTCCTGAGCAACCTGCTCTAGATGAGCAAATCTGGGAGGGGGTTGAACTAGATGACCTCATGAGGACCCTTCCAACCTCAACTATTCTATGATTCTGTAACACCCATCATGAATGGCTTATTTACATCCTGTCAGAAAGACAGATGAGATGACCTTTTGATGTCCTTCCTTTCTCTGCTGGCTATATCAATACCTGTATACAAAGCATCATCCACAAAGAATATCATGAATCTTTTCCATTGCTTTCTTTTTGCCTAGACGAGGAGCTATGATGTTTTCTAGACATTAAATAGTTAACAGAAGCAATATCAGTAATTAAGGCTGCTACCTTAAACATACTGTTAAGTTTGTCCCCAAACTAAATCACTTTCTAATCCTTTCAGAGATGTCCTTTGGTGGTCTCTTTCCATTACCCTTAGCTAGCAAGACTGATTTGTGGACCAATGTGTCTAGTGCATTTTCCAGGCTTACGTCAGTTACTTCACTTGCAGTTGTGTGTTAAGCTCTCTCTGATTCTCTGAGCAAGAATTAGAACTAGTAGCTATTATAGTGGATCATGGCCTTCACTTGAAGACTGTTGATGTTTGCATCTTTCAAATCACTCCAAACTGCAATTTTCAGCACAATTTACTGGCTGAGGATACTTCAAGTGAGAAATAACTTAGATGTTTAACATTTAGAAAGTGCTAAACACTTGTAAATTATGGCAATTTTTCCTGTACAAGCCATGTTAAGAAGTGAGTTGCCAAGCAAAATATCTCAGTTGAGGAAATACTTAAAACTCTTGCAACTTAGACCAGATAGAAACAGGAGGTTCACAAAAGCAAAGCTGTCATCCTTCACTAGCCAGAGATGTCACAGCTCACAGCCACAAGGAGAAAACTCCATACTCAAAACCCGAGCCTGTACTCAACCTTCTGCCTGTGAACCAAGTTCAGCTAACCTTGGCATATAGACATAGCAACACTCGGCTTACACTTTCATGCTCTTATTAGCATGTTAGTCCCATTGCAACCTTTGAATGAATCACTGACATGAAACCAGCCTAACAGTTTGTATAATTTCTAGAACAGAGAACAATCTTTAACATTAAGGTAGGATTAGGAATTTAAAAGAATTAATTTTTTAAAAAGCAGCTTTGAGTTTACAAACATTTCAAGAATATTTTACTTGGCAACAGAAAAAAACCACAGAAATTAAAAATCAACACATTTAGAGATATGTGAAAATTAAAAGAAAAATCAGATGTTTAAAAACAGCCTGGCAGTAGAAGTTGGTTGACCCAAATACGAGAATGGCTGGTCTGATCTAAAAACTGAAACAGAAAGATTATTCTCATGATTCTGTTTTCCAGGTAGATGGAACTTCTGTAAATAAAGCAATGTCCTATTTGCTAAGTTTTTTACTTAAGATTTTCAGATAAGCCTCTATTTTATTTTTCTTTTTAAACAAAGCAAAGCAGCACATGGGTTTTTTTTTAAAATAACCCCCTTTTTTAAAAATATATCTTTTGTATTACCTCAGAAGTCTCCAAGTGATTTAGGAGAGTACTATCTATATTAGAAAGTATCACAGGCATTTAGGGAAGTGTTAATATTTGCATTTTCAAAGCCTCTACTTCAAAACTTAAAAGCGTGAAAGAAGGGAAAAGTTCTCCTTTGCAACAAACCGTGAAGACAATATGAGGAGAAAAGATTTTTTTACGATGTTTTCAATATGTCCTCTTGCAAAAGAAATATTCTTAATTGCAAGTTTTCTGTTTCAAGGAAATATACATTGCAACCGATCAATCTGATAGCACAAAAATTCATTGTGCAAGAACAGAAATTAGTTTAACTTTTTAATTTCCTGATCCTTATTTTCTTTGCTTTTAGTATTATGGGAATGTATTTTATATTTAACTTTCTCCTTTGTTCTCTTTTAAATAAGGAAAGGGAAAACATGAGAGATCTCTGATTTTTTTTTCTGCCTGATGGGAAAACCTGGCTAGGGATTTTACTGCTTATCCAGACTGTGGGAAGGACAGCTCTTCTCCTATGACGTGGGAGTTTAGACACATGTGTTAGCTAGAAAGAAAAAGATTTTTAAAAAACAGCAAATAATTGAAGCATGTTGATTTAGTCATTTTCAGATAGTTTGCCAAATAATTCAGGCAACAAAGATAAGTTATAATTTTTGCATTAGTATTTACATGCTTTGGCTGTGACTTGATCTCATTGAGCTAGGATCTTCATAAACAAATACATCAGGCCACCCGTCCCAATTGCTAACATCGTACAGTTTCACTTACAGTGTATAAATGTGCTCTTCTACTCAAATATATTGGCTGAAAAATACCGGGCAAATGTTTTAACTACAGATATAAGGGGGGAAAAAAAGTATTAATCAGAATTCTCAGAATATTTGATAATTTTCAGATTTTTAAAATTTGGTAACCTTAACTCAGTTCGAAAAGCTTAACTGCACAACCCACTGTGAGGGCAAGAGTTTTCTTTTTAAAGAAAGTCAGTTTACATCTCATCAACTGAACACAAGCTTTATTTCTTTTTTGTTTAAAAGCAGGAAAGCGTAATGCCACAAAGACCAAAAGCCCTCTGTTGGTATATAAAAAACTGCTGTTCTATTGAGTAAAAGCTTGGCCTGAGTTAGAGTCCATTAATAGCTATCTGTACTAGAAAGACATTCATGTATTTTTGTTTGTTTCTGTTCTCCAATTCCTACCCTCCTAAAGAGAGCCAAAGGCTAAATTGTGCTGCTTCTAGTAAAGATTAAATAGCAAGCAATTCAACTCCTGGCACTACACTTTCAAATACGAAAGGGGTTATGTCATGCAAAACAAAAGGGTTTTCTTTGGAATTGTGCATTCTTCTTCTTTCATGACATAATGAAAGGGAAGGGCTGCCTTTTAAACCTCTGCACAACATTATCAAACTTTGCTACAGTCACACTGTTTGAAAGAAGACCAGTACATCACCAAAGCTATGTAGATACATAAATGATAATGATAATGGGAAAAAAAAGCATTAATTGTTCATATAGTTAGTGTATATCCATGTATACAAATAAGTGCACAGATCTGTCCCATTACTTCATGGTACTAGGGAAGAAAAGATGTTACTTTCACACACTGATTGTTTACTATGTAGTTACTCAGTGAATAGTAAGAAGAATCTGAGGCATAGCAAGTCAGCAAATAAATCACAATTGGCAGGTTTTTCATTTCAGTCACACTGTGGTAAATTCAAATAATTCTAATGAAGTCAACTGTGCTGCTCCAGACTGACCCACCATTAAGCAGCGTGGGACAATTGTAGTGTTAATTCAGCAAACTGAAAAGATACATTAAGGTATTTCTGCAGATATGGTGATACATAACTTACATCCTTCATTAATAGTTTCTGTTTAAGGTATTTAATTAGCATTATGATAAAACTAACCAAACTGCATACAGTGCAACAAACAATCTAAATTGAATTTGCAGGCTGAACAGTTACACCTCTCTGACAGCTATGTGACTGCTTGCAATTCTAATGGCTAGTCTAGCAATTAACGTTCTCTCATTAATCACTACTAATTAACTTCATTGATCCTTAACACTGGGATTTCCACATTAAAGCATGCTGCAAGAAGCATCTTATTTGTTATGATATAATATTCAGAGGAAATGAAATAAAAGTGCTGTGTCAGGGGACAAAAATACCATTTAGGCCAGAACGTTAAGTTACACCTAAAACTATGCATTGATCTTAGCTTGCTTTATTTTTTTTTAACTGAACCTGCTCTCTTAAGAAGGAAAAACCAACTATTTGTTACATGGACATGAGTATGAGGAAGAAAAACACACAAAGTTTAATGAATGGACTGCAAAGTTGCTTTGCAGATACACTACTCTTGCATAAACTCTATCACTTCAAATACACAGCCTGAAATCCCCACATTTCCCAAAGATGTTATTGCTAACCATTGAGATTTCAAGTCATATTGGGTAGGGCTCAGTGCATCACCCTGCGAGATACAACATTAATAAGCAACCCCACCACCACTGTCATTGCTGTAGTCCTAGCTGTACTGCACTAAAGACAAGCGTTGGACTCCTGATAATACTGTGAAACTACACACTTATGCACATGTGGCTACCAGCCTAGCTAGTGACATGCAGCAGTTAGCTGGAAGGACCGTGTTAAAGGCAAGTAACATTTTTTAAGTAAACATTTAGAAGATGTTAAGGTTCTGCATCTGTCAAATCTGTAGGAAGGGGAAGGTGGGGGAGAGATAAAATGTTGTAGTTTCTCTAACAGGTACCTGAACTTTAAATTATAAGATGCATATGAGAAGTTAATATAAGAACTACAATACTAATCGAGCATGAAGACTGATTCTCTGAAGATAGTATAGCCAGTCAAGAAAGAGCAAACTATCACAAGAAATTAAAGTTACACTGTGTCATTAAACTAGGTTGCGCAGCTAGATCAATATAGCATTGACAACACATTTCAATTCCAGGAACATACAATGAAAGCGCATGCTTGCATTGCAGCTGGATGCTTTCAATAAAATATAAGCTATCATAGTGCAAAGAACTGAAGGAAAGAATATCATCTTATTCCTTAAAATGCTATTTTAATAAGCTGATGACCTGAACTGATCCTAGGGGACCAAAGTGGTCCTGCTTGTCACTTGACACTGATTTACTGCATGAGCTTGACCAAATCATATTCCCCACACAAGTCTCAGGCTTTCCTCCACTTGAAAATCTGAAAACTGCTCTTAGATTTTTCTTTTTATGAAGAGCTTGAGAAGGGACCACAGTATTCCATGATGCAAATTAAGCCATTTTATAGCATAATAAATCATAAATAAATGCAAAAATAAATTGGGTGAGAAAAAAGTTCTGTATCTGGCAATTTTTTTAATCTTTTTCCACAGGCTAGTTACAGATGGTTTGAAGGTGACACCATATAGCACATAAATGAAGAACATACTTTCTACTGAACTTCAGCTTAAAATGCTGGCTGAAAAAGTAGCAAGCTCATGGTGTACAGGAGTCACTAAGGTTCTTCCAAATCTTCCATGAAGGCTCTCTGCTTAACTTTCTCAATAGGGAATGTATAAAGAAGATGTAGTACATACAGAGAAACACAATGATGGCGGCAGCCAGAAAAATTGAGTAAGAATTACATGAAAGCAAACATATAAAGATTTTCAAGATCAAAATTTGTTAATCTGTGAAGTAAATGCCCCATATTGCCTCTTGACTTCTTGCCTCGTGCCTTTGGAAGACACAAACAAGGTTTCCTTTGTATTTTAAGTTCTGCTTAGATGTACACTAATGCACTAGATAGTACTGAATCACCTGTTCCTGTCTGCAAGTAGTGCTGAGGATTTCTAGCTATATAGCAGAACGTCAAAAGTAATTTGTATGGGCAAAGTTTAAAAGAAGACAGACAAGGTCGTCCACAAACAGCAGTCCTTAAAAAAGGAAGTAGTAACACTGAGAAAATTAATTATGGAAAGATATTAATAAACATCTAACAGATTTTCCATTATATTCTGATCATTAAATTCTGATCATTAAAATACCCTACTGTTATCAGGCATGAAGTAGAAAAGTTTTGGTCTATTATCACTTAGCTCAGTATCTGGTGCATAATCTCAGTATTAATATCTCTAGTGTCCAAGAACTTTCTCCATCATAACCTGTCCCCTTTCTCTGCAGAGGCTCCAGCATTCACTGCCAGAAAGACCTGGAGAACTTATACCACAAGGTGGGGTGTACGGAGTGATGTAGTGGAGATCTCCACAGCTCCTTTCAGCATGTAAGAAACAAAGCAGGCAACATGTTGAAATAAGAGGAATGTGAAGTCATAAATTAATGTCCTTTCAACATAAAGATAGACAAATTTTGCAGAAAGCTGCTTCTTATCATATTGTTTTCAAGTGAACCAAGAGCAGATCAGATTCCTGACTACCTATTTTTTGCATATTGTGTGTGAAACAAAGGACAAACTTTGGCTAGCAGCTTGATGATATGGTTGCCATGATTCAATTAAGATTGAGATATTATGATTTTAAAGCTACATCTTTTGCAAATCTTCTCTGTGGCCTTGGGATGTCTATATGTATTTCAGATGGCTCAGCCTGCAAAGATCTCTAAAGTTAGATGCTGTATATATCAGAGTTCTGTTCAGGACTTAGCTTCCAACACTCTTTCCCATTGAAATCAATGGGACTTACAGGTCTAATAAAAATAAGTGCATACTTAAGTGCTTTCCTGTAGACCTGCAAATTGCAAAATATTGCCAAAATCCACCCCAGGAGAGTCCCCTTGTTTGTGGTCCACACTCCTGTTTTAGTCATGCAGACTGGACCCTCCACAGAACCTGTATGGACTAATCTGGGAGTGACTCAGTATTCCCTGTTTTGGAATGGAGAATGAGACTGAAAACAGCTGCTGCAGAAGATAAAAACAAAACAAAACAAAAAAATTGCTAACTCACTTTCCTCTCTGGATTTTCTCAGTTACACTTCTTCCCCTGAGCTCTGCCTCAAGGCAAGTTTTGCCCCAATATACATGTAGATCCACTAAACCCATTTCTTCTATCCTTGTTTCAACATAAAAATCTCATGAGACACACCTTATGAAGTCTCAACCCAATCTCAGAGATTCATATTGTATCCAGCCTGCTATACCATATCTGCATTGCTTTGGCTATTCTTTTGTTCTCATTGAAGGCATTTTGAGGTGGCTTCTACTGTAAAAAGAAATAGAACAATGGTATATCTTTGACAGACTGGAAACCAGCAGAGGGTAGGATGAGCAACGCCTGCTAGCTAGAGAGGTGGACAAAACAGGAGCTTTTGCCAATTCTACAGAATGTGGTACATTTGCCCCAGGAAAAAAAGATGCTTTGAAACAACATAGTGTGATCTTTGTTGTGCAGTGAACTGAATAAAGATCTGATACTGAATGACATTCCATCAAGAGCAGGAGAAGCAAAGAACTGACTTAACCAGGCAGTGCCTACTCAGCCTTCTTAGCAAGTACCAAACATCTTGCAGTGATTACCATCAGAGGAGGCAACTTTCTCTAATTCAGGATAATATAAGCCTATCAGCTGAATATAAAATGTTTTTAAGAGGTAGTGTTACTCTGACTTATGTCAGTACAATATTGGGTGTCATTCTTTACCTAAGTGTTTGAGGGCACTCTCCACAGAACCTTACTGGGTGTGGTGTTCAACAGACACTGATGGAGAATGCTTTAGATATTAACAATGCAATTGGCAACTTCAAAGAAGTGGTGTTTGTTAACAAAATAAACATTTTCAAGATCACAGCACAGCTCTGTGACAGAAATTTCAGAAATATTCGCACTTCATCTTAACAAAGATGTCACAGGCAAATTTACCTTTGTAACAACACTGCTGCTTGAGAAAAGCACAGTACAAAGGTCATCAATTCCTCACACAGATTTTAAACAGGTCTTCAAAACCTAGCATATTCCTACTGCATCCCAGCACTAACCATTTAAATTACTGGGTTTGCACCTGATCACACAAGGTTCACAATCCAAGTCTGTATTTGATATGCATATTCTGGTATAACTTTGTGCATGCAGAATATGTTATGATTTCCAAATGCTAGAAAAAGAAGTTTAAAAAATAAAATAAATTTTAAAGCCCACTTGTTTAGATAAAGATTTTTTTAACCTGCTTCTCATCAGAGGAAGTAACTACACCTACATCTTTATCATCCACAATTTGCAATAAGAATTAACAATCTGATACCCAACTCTAACTTGTCCCCACCAAGCAGACAATAATGGCAGACCATATCTACTAAGCATTGAGTTTGTAACTCAATGCAAATAAAATCAATCATAACACCTGAAATTGCTGCTGTTACCACAATTTTTGCAGCAGAATTTAGTTCTACTGAGGCAAATGGCCATGGAGCATTTAAAGTAAAATAAAGAAAAATTTTTGCATCACTGGAATACACAGAAATATTTTCTAAAGTAGAAACCAATTTGTATTATTAAAAGTTTCACTGCAAAACAATGAGAATTTTAGAATACAGATCATTCACTACAGAACCAAATGGAATAACTGAAAAAATCCACCTGATAGTCACACCATATTAGTAAAGAAACAATCTTCCTTACCAGAAGTGCAATTCTATTAGGTATTTGCATTTGTTCACCTCAAAAGGGGAATGATATTAAGAATGTTTGGGGTAAATCACAAATATTGCTGCAAATTAAGATAAGGCCTATCAATATACACTTGTTTCTTGCTTCATGAATAAATTTAGCTTATATTGGTGCCACACAACACAGGAACAGCATGGGGAAAATGATGAGAAAGGTACATGAAATCAGGTAATTCAAGACACATTTAAATCTGTTCTGATTCCAGCTAGTTCAGAAGTGTTTTACCATCAATGATTTTGGCCCAACTCAGATGTTTTCAGTTGGTAGAGGATCAGTAGAAAAAGCATGGGGTTTACAAGTGAAATATAAAATGAGGTGCAAATACATTTGCATAGACTGATTTGTATCTATAAGTGCTGTTATTTGGTGTTAAAAAAAAAAATCAGAAAAATGTATCACACACACCTAGCATCTCTGAGGAGCAAACATCACAAACGTCTTGTATCTGGAAGATATTATTGCCATCACAATCTCATGTGTAAGTCACAAACTGATTTCATTTCTGTGCTAGAACAACACTGCTAGCAAGGGAGGAGGTCACTGGGACTTTTAAAATGGTTATAGAATATCGATTTCACTAGTTCAGAGTAGAAAGCTCCACAGTTTATTAGAAATATATGAATACAAAAAAGACCTTAACTTTGGATTATATTTTCTTCTTATTGGAATGGTGATCAAGATGGGTTTGTATTATGATAGACGTTTAATACTACATACTAATTTCAATACTGATAAAAAAAGTCTTCCATGATGATCACTCATGGCCAATCCCATATGGTTTGCTGACAGAACATAAACTGCAGCTGGGTGTAATATGCTGGCATGAGAGTGAACCTGAACACGGTCAAACAACAACATATAAATTGCAAGACACATTAACAGATGGATATCTGTTTCAATTATGTACCTTACCAGTGAAATAAAGAATTATTACAAAAGTGACTGTTCAGGTTTCTCAACAAATTTTATACCAGCAATATTATTATTGTTTACATTTAATTAATAGTTCTAGTTTTAATAGCGCTGTAGGTTAATAACATTAAAACATATTCTTTCTAATTACATTCATGAAATTAAAAATAATTAAATACAACTTAAATTCATTAAAAGCCAACATGCACATTTCTATGACACATTATCCTATCAGTTCACAAAATATAATGAAAATTATAAGGTTTGCAACTGTACACAAAGAGGTGACAAAATGAATAAGCATCACTGTAGAATACTTTAAGGAGCAATGCTAGTAAAAATTAGTGTAAGCTGACCCTATAGGGTTTGCAAGCAATTTAGTTCTACTGCCTGAGCATTTCATTAAGGCAACTAACATACCTAGTCTAAAAATGGTTACTGGTACAGTAGAGATATGGGTGAAGACTAGCCTGCATTTTTTTATTGGGTTGTTTTTTTCCAAATAAACAAAACAGTAAGTATGAGGAATACATCTGAACACAGTTTTGACTGGAGTGAGCTGCTGCAATTATCCCCTCTAGTGATTCCTTTTATTGTATGATGAGAACCAGCTCAAGTAATTAATTTATAGCTTCCTCTGCAACTATGATTAGCTTTCCTGTGATATTCAATATTTTTTTCTGCCTGTGCTCAAGACATGTTCTCCTCAAATAAATTGCCTGATCCTCACCTGTAATACACACAAAGACTTGGCATAGAATATACATCCTATTCCCATAATTGGTAAGCAATATGAAGTAGAAAATCTATCAATAAATACAAATATGCTATCAGGCAGCATATTCACATCTAAAACTAATGTCATTATTGTCTTCTAGATTATTGTGCCCTCCATAAAGCTTCCCATATTTATCAATAATAAACATGTTCTGTATTTTTTTCATTCCTTTTTTCTGTCTCAAATTTTACTGTCCTCCTTCCACATCTTCTGAAGATGATTGGTACTTACAAATTTTATTGTATGGTCTCATGTTGTAATTAAAATTTAATTTAGATAGGTACTTTTAGGTATTGGTGCAGTTTGTGGTTGGTTTTTTTTATTCTGCTATGTGCTTAGAAAAAGACACATGAATTTACATTAATCCTACAACTCCCGTTAATATTTTTATAAACTGAATACTGACCCAAAGATCTAAAAGAAGCTGCTGATATTCCAATTGCTGTCACGTATGCTGAACCACCTGATATACCGACCTAAATATACACCCACTATGAACACTTTTGTCAGCAATATGGAAAAAAATGGCCTTTCTTTAGCCAAATGAAAGAAATACCTACAGAGCCAAAACTGCAGAAAATAAAATGCATTGAATATTCAAATTTATATATATATACACACATGCATACACACAGTTTCTTTTATATATATGTATATTTATCTCCTATTTTTTCCCTAAACTCCCATGCTCACAGACCTGAGAACAGTTGTTCTAATTACATGAAGAACTATACAAGAGTGTAATTTTCCTGAAGATTTCTCTCACATAATGGAGTATTTCAATACGAAATAGTTCTTAATGATGACCAGGACAGTATAATTTAAAGTATTCCAAGGTTTCAGATGATGGTTCAAAGATAATTCACTGTAAATTATCCCTACAAAGAATGTCCTCATTTTCAAAAGAAGATATAAATGATGTAAATCTTATGTGCTCATCTTGTCAGTCAGCTCTACATTTATAACCAAGTAACCAGTTGTTTCCTAAAAACATGAGTCAATGCAGCCAGCAAGTATACCCCTATATGGTTTGACTAATGTATTTTAAATGACTTGAAAATATGCTTTTCCATGTTCTGACAACAGATACGTACATGTACACCTACTACAGGACTGTATTTTTTAATATTCAAGCTGAGTCTTTGAGAGCATCAAGTGGTATATTTTTCTTCTTGATGTACTAATCCATTAAAAGGAATTATGCATGTAAACTTGGCCACAGCAAGAAGAGACCTTATGTCTTATACTGGGCTGAATTTGATTATTCAGATAAAGTTTGTAATAAAATGAAAGCAGGGGGTGTGTGGGCTGGGGGGTGGGTGTTTTAACTCCAAAGAAGAGCAAGATCTTCAGTAACGAAATGTTTCCACCTGAAATCTTACACCAAAAGCAATTTGAATGGTCAATAAACTGCAGTTCTAACTAGTTCATAAATACAGCAGATGTATTAATGCCTGCCTTTGTTCCCTTCACCCTAGTACAGCTTACAGGCATTTCAATCATTCAAGTGAAAGAACAAGGGTACTAACATCGAGGGGGACTCTTTCATCTCATCATTTAAACTGCTACATAGTAAAAGAAGCCTGACAGTCACATAATACAAACCAAATTAAAATACTGGTCCCACAACACTGTTGAAATGCTGCTGAGAGTGGGTTCGAACAGCAAGGAGAAATTTGAGAGGAAAGTCATATCCAAGTTGAGAAAGGAAGAGAGAAGGAATAGACTGACAACAAGACTGACAGGTGAGAAGTGCAAAAACAAGGTACATGCAATTATGTGGACCACTACTTAGTTACAAGACCTGCTGTCAGATATACAGAGAAGGACTTGCTTAAAGCTGGCGTCATATTATTAGAAAATGACTGGAAGGTAAGCTTCCGTCTTCTCAAAAATGGTAAAATACCTTCAACATGTCTTCATTTCAATGAAGACTTCCCCACTTTTTGCCCTAAATGCTCACTTCCTGTGAGTCATGGAAGAAGTCCTTGAAGCAATAAAATCATCAAAGTAGACCAGAACAAAAATGTAACTTGTAAAGAACATTGTAATATCTGGGCCGGGGACACAAGGGATATGTGGGACACAAGGTGACAGCACTAGAAGGAGCGCCTGGAGACACAAACAATATAGGAATATGCACAACTTCTGTTGACAAACTTCCAGTAATAAACTAGGAATTCATATAGAAAGGAGACTAGCTAAAAGTCAGAAACACTTAAAATGCTTTGCAAGCTTCTGTAAGGAAGTGAATTAAGAGAGGTATTTTCAGCATTTCAGATTAAAATTAGTCTATTTTCTGAAACAAAGTCATAGTACATTCTTTTACCAGCAGCCCAAAACGTGGCCCTTCTACGAGGCACAAATTTCCTCCAAGCACAGGACATGCAGGGGTGGGTGTTTCTGGCTATTTCTAAGTTAGAGGTTATTGAGTTCAACAAAGATTTTGCATTTAATTTGAAGCTGACTGGAAAACGTTATCAAGTTATCTCCTAACCAGATTGAGAATACAGCAGCAAAATCAAATCATGGGATAAGTTTCATGCTTTCTTACAGTAGTGGTTTAAATTTGCTAAAGTTAATGGTGTCTTGTTGAATTACATCAGCTTTTTCGCTCTAAAAGAGCATACTAGTATAAACTAAAATGTTATCAACTTCTTGCCAGCAATCTGCTTTTCAGTGCCTGCAAGGCCAGAAAGGAAGACCATTGTTTTAGACACAGTCCTGTAAACAAAGCCAATTCATACACTCTCAAGAAGTCACAGCTCAAAGTAATCAAAAAGCCTGAAATCCCACTAGATACCTTGATAGTCATGGTCGCAGTAAACAAAACACAGTCACCAGAAACTATTTCTTTTATCTCCAAATGTTCTGAAATCTGTGATTATTCTTCTTAAGCACTAATCACAGTCATCTAAAAATCTACATTCTATTTTCTGGCCTATTGCTCTGATGCTGAGCTAAAAGATGCCGCTAAAGCATCTTATATCTGCCCATTTATACACGGAGTGGACTGAGAGCAGCAATGTCTTGGTACGCCACTGACTGCCAGCTGGTTTGGGATAGAATCCTAAATACCAGTTTTCCTGTTACAAGCCCCCAACGGTCCCAACTGCAGGTCTCTGAAACTCTCTTCTGAGTCAGTCAGTGCCATATATCACAGATAATTAAGGACTGGGAATCAGGAAATCTCTACATTTAGAATTCCACTTTCTGGAGTTCCAGCCAACTCTAAGCTTGATGAGCAAAGCCTTTACATCTAGGCTTTTCATTATTAGCAAGCACAGGTTTTCCCTGGTATTTATCCTTGTGCTGACTGCCTTCACAGGATTCCGCAAGGAATCAAGTAGGCTACTGCAGGGATTTGACACATATGGATGTGTGTACCCCATCTTGACACTACGCTAATCTTGCCAAAAATAGAATGCCCCTGGCAATGCAATTCTTTAAAAAGTAAATTTGGAAGGAATAACAAATGGTAATTAATTGCCTCAAATAAATGACTCTGGACTAAGTAAAACCCAATTTGATTATATAACAAATAAACCCACCTTCCTAGGTGGTAACCCAATTCATAAAGTTGGGCAGGGAAAAAAACTGATAAACAAGTTTTTTGCTGTCCTGCACTCTTCTTTCTTGTGAATTGTATGTCACTCAGCCTAAGGCTTTAGCTGATTTATACATGCAGATAGACAAAAGCCAGCTAAAAGAATACTCAACTTTCCCTTTCTTTGCGGCAAACCAGAGGGAAGCAACATTGGAACCAATTGCCTTGTGCTTCTCAACGGAGACAGAGAGATGCTCTTTCCCTTTGCTTATACTTCACAATGGAAAAGGTTGTAGGAGTGAACTGACAAAAAGGAGAAAGCCTAATTCCTACCCACTACATAACTGATTGTTGTTGCAGGTATTTGAAAAGCAGATGAACAAAAGAGGCAGTGGGGATTGGGCTTTGTGCAAATAAAACGGAAACTGAAAAAGCTCTACTGTCTACCTCCATAGTCCTGTTGTTACAAAGATTATTTAAACACAAAGTGTCACATAATTCATGTAGAGTTTGGCCTTTCTCACCAGCTTCCCTGGCATCTTACTGATCTCTAATCTCCAAAGGACCGTGACACTCTAACCTGACCATGTAAGTACCACTTGCCATTAAATTCTGTCAAGCAACTGCTGTACCCAAACTCAAGACTCCCTGCGGTATTGCTATAGGGTGTCCCACAGATACAGCCTCACTTCCCTGAGTACCACTCCTCCGATGCTGCGTTAGCTTCAGTGCCAGCATCTGCTAGCCAAACAAGTGCCGCAGAAGAGAACACCTGACAACTCCTGCCATTTCCGCCCACATGACCCCAGTAAAACCACTGGGTTTACATAGAACAGAATTTGGCTAAATCATTTTATTTTCTATTGAATATGTTTTGTTTGATCATAACAAATCAACACAGTGTGATGTAAACTAGCTGATCTTAATCAGAAGTGTACTAAATACCCATTTGACATCTGCACACATTGTTAGGTTCCTGCCTGCTCTGCATGCACAATTTAATTAGATGAGTAATAAATGTGTCAAATCTATCAATGGTGTAAAACATTTGACTGCAGTGAATTTACATCCTTGATTTGTATTGTTCACAGATGGCTTATTATTGCTAACAGTGTTTACCTATTTATCCTAAAAAAATAATAATAATCTTCTTTCATTTACATTGATTTGTCCAATTTTCCAGGAGGGAAATACAATTAACCACCAATAAGAAGAAAAAATTCAAAGTTGACAGATGAGATGCTGTTTTAAGACACTCAGTTCTATTATGCTAAAAGCATTCTCTCTTTGTTGCAACAACACTTCCAAAATAAAGCCCAAATTGCAACAGGAGTAAAGTGAAAACTCAACTATAAGTTTGAGAAAGTATTTTCCATGTATCATAATTTCCTCTATTGAGCAGTGATTGTGTATTATACATAGCCAACATAAATTATTTGTTAACATGGTACAATAATTAAAAATATTCATCAATTCTTAATAAATAAATATATTTTCTCAAAAGCTCTTTTTTTAGAAGAATTGAAACACTTGAGTCTTAGATATTGAAGTGTTTGTGGAAGTCGTGCTAGTAACAAGGGAACAGACAAAGGCAAACTCCAGTTTAAAAAGGCTGGTCTGCAGGATTACACACAATATCAAAAAACAAGTCTGTTCCAACTCAGCCACTAGAATAGCCTCTTTCTCTGCATCAACTGTAGAAAGTGCCCAGGAAAAGTAAATTAGAATATTCAGGGAAGTATTGCTGTAGGCTTGCCACTGCTACATGCTGCAGCTGAATACGGAATAATAGACTAGTAGCCATTGCTATGTCGTTACATTCTGGTATAGAGTTCCTTAGTGGGAGATAGTCTTGTGAATTCCTTCTTTCCTGTCTCCCCAAGTGTCAAGCTGTGTGCTAATTTGCCTGAAAATCTGTGCTTAGGTTCCTAAAATGTTAATCCAAAATGCACTAACTGAAAATTCTTTTGAATTGAATTGCATTGGGATTAGGCCAAATAAACTTCTCTACTTTCAAAAATCATAATAGAGAATAGAATTGACTAGCACCAAAGTTTATGACACCGGACACAAATGCATTCAATATAATCAAGTTGCTACTTCTCAAATTTTAATTATAGGAAAAGCATTGTAAAAGTCAGACTTCCATTAAAACCAGGCAGTTTAACAAGACCCAATAATAAATTTTTTATCAATAGGAATATTCAGAATTAACTTTCTGTGTACAAATTAGATTTTAAATAGCAGGTTCATTTCTCCGGTGATCTAATTTAGGGTTTGGTATCAAACAATGTTTCAAACACATAAAAAACCTCCTATGGTAGATTTTTATCCCTAATGTTTTCCAGCTGGTCTCTAATAACTATTCCTAATTGTACTTGTTAAAAAGTGGATTTATGAATCTCAATTAGACTGGTTTTATTTATCCTACAGCAATTTTCAGTACCAACCAAGACCATTTCAAGACAGAAAAAGTTTTATGTGGATGACAGAATAATTATGAAAATAAAAAGGAAAATGCCTTTTATACAACTTAATTCTCAGTAATTCTATTTCAATAATCCAAAACAGAAAATACAACGTGTAATAACCATTTTGGGAACTTTGTTCATTCCACAAGTTACAAGGTACTTTTATTACTAGGATATTCAGCTTTGCTTGTGTGCCCTACTGTGAACGTAAAGATTTACAACATTCTCAGTGAATCTATTATAATTTTCTTTGCAAACTTAATATCCTGATTCAGCAAAGTATTGAGATACAAGCTTACTCTAAGCACACACTGAAGATTCCAGTCAATGTAAAATTTCCTGAAATTCATGCAGGGCAGCTTCAGCAAAGTTGTTAAGTGTATGCTTATCTTGAAAGTTTAATGTGACTAAATCTTCATCGGGCACCCAGGTAGTGATTTAACTAACTGTTTTGCTGACCAGTGTCCAGTGTTGTGAAAGTTACAATACATCTTTGCAAAACAATGGCTTCCCTCCCATGACTAATACATACTCTAAGACCAGTTCTCACTTGGCCCCAGTATAAACATATGCTATACAAAATTTTTTGTCATCTTACTGTGAAATGTATCCTTAAAGAGACAGCACCTCGGTTGCAGGACTTATGAGACGGCATTGCTGTCAGGATTCAGACACTAAACAGTATCAGCCACATCTCTGCATGAGCGTTATCCATCTCCCACAGAAAGCTAAGCAAAATTAGTAAACATGACTATGTGCCTGCTGTGCCGTATCTATGAAAAAGCAAAGATTCCACAGTTTAATAGAGAAAAAAATTATAAGTGACATAAACTGTTTTAGACTAAAATATATCCCATACATGTGAAAAAACTTCTGCTACAAACACATTTTTCTATTACAGTCTCCTACAGCTTTCCCAGATGGCCAGGTAGTGGCTATTTCTTGGAGGCCACCATATGCTGTACAATTAGTGCGTCATGTCTCCGATTAACATTCAGATTTCTGACAAATGTCCATGAAATCAGAGCTGGAGACCAAGACTTGTGCATCAAAGAAGGAAAAAGAGGCTCTTCCATGGCAAATACTGAAACTCAAAGTCATTATACCTAATGTAATAACCATGAACGTTCTCCTTGAACACCACTTCTAGCCAAGTCAATGGACAAGGCAGTCTTATTTCTGCAAGTTTCTACTCATTGCTAGGCTGAATATAGACACAAGAATGCTATTTTTACAACATTACATTACAACATTGTCTGTTGTTGCAGCCAAACACTTTGGCTTGAAAATTTGACTTCAGATATGCGTTAAGTAATGCACAGTAAATTCTCATCCAAGAGAAAAAAAAGATATGCTAGTGTGCATGCAAAGCTGTGCTCTGGGCACAGCACAGTTAACACATGCCTGCTGTCCACTCGACATTTTCCTTAAAAGCTGCTGTGAAAAAATCAGATTTCTCCCCAGAAGTACTATGATTGAAAGTAGCAACTTGAAAACAGCAATGTTTTTATGGGCTCCTGTGAAGAGGATTCTCCAGCGCTCAGTAGGGTGAATCCAACCTTCTCAAAAATACTGATCCCATTATTCAGTTTTGGTAATTAAAATGTTTTCTAAATGATTGTTCCCCAGCAGGAGGAAATTGATTAATTTTAATGCATTATTGTATTTTAGCATGGAACAACTTTTTTTTTTCCTCCTCCTCTTGTTCCCACCATTTGCAGATGAATTATTTAGATGTGAAGATTTGCCTACTCTATTTGACATGAAGCTTTAGGGAGTAAGTGGAGAAACCCAAGGAGTGCCTCATCATTTACAAGTTCAGTTTCTTTCTATTTGGATATTGATTAGCAGAGCATGTATTGTGAGGAAGCGGCCTGACTAAGGGAACACAGATCTAAATGTGACTTTAACAGAATTTACATATTTAGAAATGCATTTGAGGGTTTCAATATATGCTGCTTTCAAGTAGTTTCGTTTGTGGTTTTTGGGGTTTTGTTATACCAGGCCACAGAATCTTATTTGATTTAAACATATTTGAATAACACTATGAGTATCATTTACAAACACAGTGCACTACTTATTTAGCCCCAATTGCTGATTCCTTTAAAGCACACCCATTGACTTCAGTTGGTTTTGGGTTAGGCTGTTAATCACTTACATGAGTGTAAAAAGAAGAAGCAAACATCTGGAGAGCTAACCTCAAACACTGGTTCAAAACTAGACCCTGTCCCATCTGAAGAAAAGTGATGCATGTATCTTACAATTCTATCACAGCAAGCAATATTTTAAATAATTAAAATTATTTTGTGTGTTTTCATCTTTTGCAGTAATTTGAGTAGAATCAATGCTGCCACAGATGACCTAAAAACCTGCTCCCAACATTTTTTTTCCTTTTTAGAAAGGCTTCTGCATGATTACAAATTAGAAGGAAAATCCAATATGATTTTAGCAGACAATAAAAGTTTGCTTACATATCCACTTTATTTTCAAGCAGACTTCAGATACATGACAAAACTGATATATAATCGGGTCTTCTGGAATGAAACTATTATCAACCAATTGCACAAAATACAGCAACAACTAACTGGCTTTGGACTTAGTAGCAACTGGCAGCAGCAACATCCAAAAAATTAAGAGAAATGACCAGGGTAGACTGGTCTATAGGTAATGCAAGACTAATTTGCCTAGAGATGCATACAGATGCATACTCACAAGAACTTTGCACAGGATCTTGGAGCACTCTATAAGTATGTTAAGATTTTTTAAAAAAGTATCAGGAGCATTAGTATTCCCAGAAAATAGAAGGCACTGATGTTATAGGCAGTCTTTGACAAAGCCAAGAACAGGCTTCACCTTTCCTGATTCTGTAGCACATTTCTTTTTCTGGCAGTAGATTTATCCAATAAACAACAGTAATCATAACATTTATTGCTTAATATTAAATTTACTAAAGTGCTCAAAGGTCTCAAGTAGAACGAAGGCCATCCAAAGAAACTGTTTGTCCTAAAAAACTTACTGTCCTACATATCTCTGACGAAAGTCTCATCTTCAAAAGAACAGCAAGACTTCACTGCAGTTGAATATCCCAGCTGCTAGCACTTTCCATCATTGTGGACTTAGTTTGAGTTCACGTTTGAAACTCAGCTCTGATAGAGGCCAAAAATAAAAAAGTCATGTCCTTCATACAGCAAAGTTATGAATGTATGTTACAAGATAGTAAGCAACACAGAGGCTACATTATATTTTGGGCATACTGTACAGACTTAAGTCTTGTGTACAATTAAAGAAAAGAATACTACAGTATAAAAGGAGAATGGCATGAAGAACACATTATCCTATTTCCAAAGAGTCCGGTATCTGATGCCTTTGAATAATGAGGTTTAGCTAGATGAGAAGAATTCTTTGTCCATTATGAATTCATACATATATGTAATGAATAACAACCAACTAGGTGAATGCAAGAAAATACTTATTTGTATCAAAGTTGGGGTTTTTTTTATGACAGGCAACATGCAACACAAGACATCTTTTAACTCATACACAGATGTCCAAGACATTAGCTAGAAAGAAAGAATCTGATTAGCAGCTGGGGTTTCAGTATGAAATGCACACACTCAAACACTGCTTTCTCTTTGAGTGGATCAGATGGTTTAAACGGGGATCATATCTGCTCATAAGATATTTCTCACTGTGGCTTAAGAATTTACCTGAAGTGACATCAATTTTTAAGACTGCATTCTTCACACTACTAACCAGAGTGATTAATGAGGGCAGATGTACAAACCCCCACACGCAAGGAGTCAAGCTTATAATTTACAGCGTCGCCTCCTAACAGTGATATTTTTATGCATACTGACTTGCACTATTTCTTCTCCAGAACTCTAATGCAAGAGTTAAGACTTTATATTGCTTTTTATTTTTCCCATGCAATGTAATAAGCAAGCAGTATGCAAGTACCCCAGAATATGGAAAAGAACCACTTTTAAACCAAAAAGGTAACCTATATGTAAAAAGAATCAATGGTACTAAATGGCTTCACTGAAAAAAATCCAGTGCTAACAAATGTATAATGCTCTCTGTTGGCAATTGAAAAAAGAAAAAAACAAACAAATCAAAAAGGGCCCAAATAACCCAGAAGCATTAATGAAACCACTATCAATGTCTTCTAGTGAATTCAGCATTCACGAAAGAATACTGGGCAGGTCTGCTCACTTTTCAGTGCCAACTGTTAAGTATTTAATTCATCCCAATTTCACAAAGTCACAGAATGGTTAAGGTTGGAAGGGATCTCTGGAAGTCATCTGATCTAATGCCCCCCCACTCAAGCAGAGCCACTGAGAGCTAGTTGCCCAGGACAGTGTTGAGGTTCCAAAGATGGAGATTCCACATCCTTGGAGTTTTTTAAGATTACATCCTTGTTTTTTATGATGACATTCCTAGCTTTTTGAAACCTGTAAATGCCTAAAGATACATCTACATACCCAAATATTGTCCTTTCAGTGGTTTATGTCCTCCTTTTGTAC
This sequence comes from Falco naumanni, assembly GCF_017639655.2. Classification (NCBI taxonomy): domain Eukaryota; kingdom Metazoa; phylum Chordata; class Aves; order Falconiformes; family Falconidae; genus Falco; species Falco naumanni. Next base: position 5,666,088 of record NC_054060.1, on the reverse strand, counting down.
TACTTCCTCTTCCAGAATTAAGCTGAATTCCTTTCACCCCCCCTACTTATTCTTTTCGGTGCTGTCACCAGTAAACCTGCAAACTCCCATTATTGCAAACACCAATGGGGTGTCTGTTGACTACCAGATCCTCAAAAAAAACCAACCAAACAAAAAACCCCACCAACTGGAAAGCCACAACTGAAAGGCAGCTGGGGATTGCACTTCTGAAGCCAGACACAGACAAACTTGGAGAATACCAGGCAGGTGGGTAGCAGTCCTCGGTGGAGTAGGAGCACACAGGCAACAGGGTCTTTGCAACAAGTTTACATCAGTGGCCAAATTGAGGCCACATTCCATCCCGAAGTGGAAAAGTAGCACTGAGACACCAGTCCTTCCCCTTTCTGGGTGCTGTTTCAAGCACAATTCAGCAGGATATAATAATCAGATCCTAACATTTATGTATCCCTTCAAGTAAATGCAGTGTGCTGCATTACTAACATTTACACCACAAGAGCACTTTTGCAAGCTCAGAATACATATTTGCCTCCTCCTTCAGTAGTCTGCACATTGGTAGGTTGCGTTATGAAAGTCAGAGCCTATTTCATTCCAGAGTACCTGTGCAAACATGTTTCTTTTACAAAAGTCAACAGAACTACTAGTCTATATTCTGCTTCCAGTGCAGATTATTTTAAGTAGGTCTCTTTTTTTTTTTTTGAATGTCTGCATACAGAAGAAACAACCTCAACTTAGCTCTTTGCTACATAGAGAAGACAGACCCTAAAATTGTCCTCTGCTTAATGTTCTACCAAGCTGCCCTTCAAGCAGAAAACTTAATCCTTAAACAAAGCCTAAAAGGCAGGATAAGACAAAAGACAGACCTGCAGAAAAATAGGGGGGGGGGGGGGGGGGGGGGCGGGGGGAAACATCTGGAACATCTGCTGAAAATATTCGGAGGATGCCTGAATTATCTAGAAACCATCAGAGTTAAATGCTGGACGTTAATCAGCACAGCAGCATCCTGCTGTTTCTCTTTGTCTCTCTTTTTCTGTCAAGCAAAAGGATTTTGCACACCACACACAGATCTGATTCCTCACCTTAACATTCTCATTTAACTCAGTAATGTCTGGGTGAGCCTTTTATCTGTTGCTGAATTTTATTTAGTTGTTTCTTTGTCCTCTCCTGTTTATTTTCCTAATTATGTTTTTTTTTCTTGCTCTTTTCTACCTATAAGTAACTTTCTGTATCTTTCCTACCCACACACCTCTGCCTACCAAAATAGTTTCCATTGCCTTTCTTGTTTGACATTGTTTGCCCCTCACACAGGGTTCCCACATTTTTTGCGTTTTACAGATCAGAGCAAGAGGAACAAGACCAGTTTCCAGGCTGCACTCAGACAATCCACAAACAATCCCACGGAACATATTCTGAGAAATAAATTTCATTTACATCTTTATCAGCCAGAGTGGTACAATATAAACCAGAAAGAAAGATAAATAAAACTTTTCAAAATTCCTATGGATTGGAATGTACATAGCAGCTGTCTCAAGTATTAAGAGCACCCACTGCATTCATTTGTTAACTGATACTTTGCTATCTTTTGACCACAAACAGCAGACAGTATTTTGTCATTGGACAGATCTCAGTTTACGTAAATCACAGCTTCTGCCCAGTTTATAACCCAGTGCTACGTAACAACCTCATGGATCTCCTGCAACAGGCAGTACCAAGCAAATGAGTCTCCTCCCATTTGCAACATACAAATCTGTGTATTTGACCATCATTATTTACTATAAATGAATATTTTGTAAATATAATCTACCACTGTTGTAATTTCTGTGACTTACTCCCAGCAGCCCTCACTGCAGAGACTGCATCTAATCAATCCTCAATTAATATGCAAATATATCCGATAGGCTACTGATGTCTTTCCTTTAAAATACACAATACATAATTAACGACAGCTATAATGGCACCAAAGACTCCAAACCAAAAGAACTTCTCACTGTAATTTACACTTACCACCACTAAAGAAGACTGATTTGTTGGAGTATTTCTTTTTCAAGTTTTTTGCAGTCTTCTGGAAAAGCCATTATTAGTAGTTCTAGTCAGTGACTGCAGTTACTATACTTGGCTCCTCAAAACAAAATTCTATGTAACTAAGTACAATGTTATTTCCTATTGTAACATCTGCTGGTAATAGCTAGAGCTACATCCAAAAATCCTATTTCAGGGAAAGTTTATAGTAAAACAGCAAAAACATCACTGTATACACAGCTCTGTCCTGCTTTAACACTACAGCTATCAAGATCCATCATATCTAAATTAATGTTCAGAGTTATAAATGATATTTTTTAAATTTGTTCATTCATTCATTTACAATAGTTTTTAGTCTTTTTACCTTTCTTCACAAGTAAAATAGAAACTAGGCATTATTATGAAAGGGTGGGATTAATCTCGCCAGATTTGAGTAATCCAAAACTTAGATGCCTGGTCTGGTCTGATAGTCCACCTTGAGGACTAGTAGACTACCAAGGACTACCTTGACTTCCTTGGAGGAGGGTGGCAGGCATCATATCCAGAAGGCAATTAATCCTAAAGGTGATACCATCTGCAAAAACAAGCCTCCAAATGTCTAATCTCTCTGCAAATAAACACTGGTATAAAACTCTTCTTTCTTTAGCATTTCAGTGCATGACTAGTCACATGGTGTTTTGCAGAAGGCAATGCATAGTAACACTGAGAAGTAAATTTTCTGATGCTTGAATTGTATCTATAAAATAACTGATTGGCTCTGTTTGGTTGATAAAATACCTACCCGAAATATGCACACAAAAAAAAGGGGGTGGGGAATGAGGAGAAGGGATGAAGAACATTCCTGCATTGGACATTTTTACTAAGTTTGAGAAATGGTAGGTGTTATAACTTTAATGGTTCTGATTTGCCTTATCCATTTTAACACACAGAATTTAATATGATTTCAAATTAATCACAGTATTTCTTTAAAGTGATATTTACAGCTTTTACATTTAAATGAAGGCAAACACAAGTATAATTTATGCTATAATAATGTCATATAAAGTATCGTTGTTTTAATTCTTTAATAGAATTAAGCTAGCTGTGGCAAGTAGATAAAACCCCTTTGAATAGTGAAACACTGCCATAGTTTGTCTTGTCAAGGCTCCTGCTTCTAAGAATATTTATGATTTTACCGTTCCTTGAGAACCATAAATGACACAGCATGTCAATGAGACAGTTTCAATCTCAAGTCTGGATATTTCTGTCCAGAACTAGAGTATAATTCAGTCTCCATCCCCAGATAACCCCAGCCTTTCTCGTTATACTGCTAACAAAGGGATTAATACTGGACTTCCTCCTGAGAAACAAATTCTATACCTTGTGCTAACCTCCATGACTTTGCCAAGACTGCATGGAATGAAAATGAACACAGCATTTCATTGTGAATTAAGAAAGCACGAATCAGACCCCAGTGTGCAAAGCAGAATGGCAATTTTCTGGAGTGACTGCCTGTCAAGTAGGTACTAGACTATGATGCACAATTCATTTGACAAACTGAGTGTCAGTGAAGTCACCTACCAGTGTCCTATGCTGCTACCAAAAGCATGTTGGCTGCTAAATGACTTGACATTCTTTTTTCTTTTTCTACTGAGCTTATTTTAGAAAGGTTGTATATCAATCTGGAAAGTGCTGTGAACATGATGTTATCATAATGGTACCATATGCCAGTCGACTACTTACAAATCATCCATGCTTCCCTCACTTGGTAGATTTTAAAAGCATGATAAAGAACTTGATTCTCCTCATGCTTACACTGGCTTTATATCCGTATACTTCCATGTTTTATGCTGGTAAAAAAAAAAAGGACAAATATTTATACCAAATCCTCAAAAAACCTTTAAAGGCTCTTAAAATAGTTGTGTCAAATGACAGTTTTTCCTATTTGAATATTTGTCTCAAAAACAGATGTGAGTATTAGAAATGCAAACCCTATGAAGAAGTAGAATATGCTCCCAAAACACCTTATCTAGCCATACAATATATAGAAATAGGTTACATCCTTTAACTAAAGAGCTTTGGAGCTTTTAATTTATCTTCCTGGTTTGGCCCCTTAAGGAGGCAACTGTGAATTCCACTACTCCATCTTACAGTTTCTCTATGTTTTTTCCCACCTTCTTTGTTCTAGAGAAAGCAGATTTTTATGTGTTTACAACACTCCATAAACCTTGCAAAAAATCATGTAACCTAAGATGTGATAAAAACAGGAAGTTAGCAAAAGTTTACATCTTAACAAGGAATCCAAGAAAAAAGGTTACAGAAAACTTCAGCAGCATATCTGAACTTAAGAGAGCCTGAACCCAATGGGGACACCAAAAAAAAAAAAAAAAAAAAAAAAAAAAAAGGATTTGTTCACAAATTTCACACTTGCCTAACCTTCAAGCTGTCATCTTCTGGCAGTTCTCTGGTGCCATTTTAACCCTTTAAGACATTTTTCAGAGCGACTATTAGTGCTCATCAAACGCTTTAGGTTGAAAAACCTAAAAAATTAAGTATATGAAGTTTGAGCATAGAACTATTTTCACTCAGCTACTGCACCTTACTCCTCCTCCAGGCAAAGCATATCTCTAGCAGTGAACCCGATTTCAGCTTCATGCCCTGCTCGTTCACCAGCCTATATAGCCAGGTTGTTACTAGGAGAAATTCTCAGTACCAGTTCTTACTGCAAAAGAAAAAGTTAGGCCTACCAGTTGTGATCTTGTTTGCAATCTGGTGCAAATTGGATGTGCTCTTCTTTCCTGCTGTATTTCTGAGTGTGCTAAGTAGTGACCTTCATGTTTTATCTCTCTCCTGCTCTCTGAAAGAAGCTTTCATACAAATTTCAGTATTTTGCCTTCAGAACAGCAGCCAGATAGGAGAAATGGCCTGAAGGGCTTAGCACTACTGTTAATACACAAGTGGTTGTAAGCACACTTAACTTAGAGAATTCTAGACTTGTCTTTGGACATCCTAACTGAATACTTTAGACTGTCTGGGCTATAGCCCACTGTTTTATAGCTACCCAGTCTGATCTTCCCAAGGGCATGGAATATCATCTTTTCATGAATGGGTACATAATCATTAATTCCTAAGCTAAGGATCACATTTTGTAAACTTTAAATAAAATTTATCCTCTGTATATGTATACACCAATTGTACATCACTCACAGGAATCACACAGAAGTATCACATAGCTGAATTCATCTGGCAATCTTAAAAAGTGATTCTATCTGGGATTTGTCTCCTTTGAGAGTAGCTCTTCTAATTTTCTACAAGCTTTTTCATCTCTCTCTCCTTAACATACAGAACTTCCTCACTGAGGTTTCAGTCAGTTTTGTGCAAAGGAAAGTACCAATCGCTACTGCAGCATGGTCAGCCTGCACAGTACAGAACAATGAGGTTGAATTTTTTTAATCTTTTCCATTAACAGCTGAACAACCCTTTCTAGGGGTATCTCATTAGTTACAATTACCATCGTGAATAATTTCCTTGGTCCCAGGTTTTACATACTAGTCATTTTTAGTAATATGTGAGACAGGCAGAGAAGGACTCCGTTGCCTCAACAGGGATGACAAGTGCTGTTTGAGAAACCTGAGGAACACTAAGATATCTGCATTGGGCACTAGATACAACATGTGTCTCACAGGACAACTGAATGCTGTTGGAGCAGCAACTAGAGACCAGGCAGGATACCCTGAAGACCCTTAGATGACTGTGAGATCTGAGTCCTAACTGCAACTACAGCACAGTCTGAACTCCATCACCATCAGTGGAGAAATTCCCAGTGACTTTGGCTTTGAATTGGAACTAGACTGACTCTTGTAGTGTCACACTTTCTTTTGCACAGATATGTGTAAGGAAACCCATGCCTTCTAGCACTCCTCTGCAAGATGCAACAAGAATTGACACATTTTCATAAAATGACAATAAGAATTAAGTGTGTAAACAGGTAATTCAAACCCAAAGTGGTACAGATGGATAGTTTGTGGGAACCCACCACAGACAGACCCTCTATGCACCAGGAAGTACATGAAGGCCAATGGCAAGTATGCATGTTGCAATAATTAAAATGTAAAAACTAATGCAGGCACCATACTTACACACTCCCCAGTGCCTGCAGCCCCCACGTTTCAAGAAAAAGAGCTTATAGCTTTTATATAAAGTAACTGTGAACTGTATAAAGCCTCCATTTAAATTTCCACCCCAGAGATTTGCACAGCAGTACTGCAAAAAGTAGTAATTATATAGAAGCTTTTTAATAGGCAATGGTATGCAGCACATCTCTTTTTAAGCTGAGCAACCGAAGTAGTATCATAAATATTACGTTTAAATAGTAGATCAAACCACATGGTTTTGAAAACAATAACTAAGCACATGCTTTGCGGGAGCACAGAATTAGAAATGATTTCACAGAGAAGGATAAAAGGTTTGCAGGAATGGCGATCACACTACAGAGAAATAGTTTATACAGCCTGTACTTGAAGGTACATTCACAGTTCCAACATAATTAACTGTTTTCAGAGATTTATAGTTTTGCTGTATGCATTTGCTTAAATATTAATTCTGCTGCCTAGCATTTAAAGAACGATGGATTATTCAAAGTAAAAATGGCTGAATGACCCATTCATAGTAAATATGCTTACAGACTTGCAACTTATTAAGAGAGAACACAGGCTTCTGTTTGATACTTCTGAGTATTAATGTATTTTTAATCGTAAAAACAAGAGATAAAATTAGTCTTTTTTCAATGACTACAAAACAGGAGCAACATAATGCATCTCTAATATTGTATATTTTACCTCCAGATTTTTTTTTTACTAAAACTATAAAATTTTATGAAGTGGATGACCAGATGACTGGAAAGAAAGACATTGAAATTTTATTTTGAAAACCACATAGTGACCACACCACCATTTTCAATGTTTCGTATGTTGAAACACTGAAACACTTTCACCTTTTCAACTTTTGCAATTCTGTAACAAATTTACTCAGATATTAATAAGAAGCTGAAAGAAAAGTTAAGTTCAACAGTTTGCACATTGAAGAAGCCTTCAGAAAATGTTAGTAACAAATAAGAACTCCTGTACCTGCACCGAAACTAATTTTGCAAGCATGTACCATTACCCTTAAACATATGTGCTTATTAGTATTTATTGTTCTAATGCAAAGCCAATTCAGGTGCCTCACACTAACTTTAATAGACTCCAGACCAGCTCCCATGAATGTAAACTTGTTCATCAGCTTTTGCAAGACCTGATCATCAGTCTGTAAAAGATCACATAAAATCATATCCTACGATGAGACTGGTTGGTTGGTTCACTTGCCTTTACTTAGCACTACTATAAGCAAGGCAACACACATAAAGGAATCCATCTATCAGACATTAGTCTGCGAAGGAAAACTTGTGGGATTTAATAACAAAGTGGACATGTAAGGAAGGTCCAAACAGAGAAAGAAAAGCTCTGGCTGCACTCTAAGAGAAATCTAACAGAATGGGAAGGATTCAAACTGAGACTTGGCTATCCCAGAAGAAATCTCCACAAAATTACTCAGCCCTGTAATGTGAAATTAAGAGACATAACATCCAATCACCTGACTCGATATTTCCATTACCAAAATACAGGTAATATTTTGGGTGGGGGTGGGCAAGGGTCTCCCCCATTTGACGGGATATGGAAGGTAGACAGGTACGGCATTCTAATTAATTCATAATTCATATGCTATGTATTTATGTTCTAAACCAGGAGGTCATAAACATATGAACTGTAGGCTTCCTTTTAGTTAACTCTGGACTTTCTTTCTGCTGGGGATGAGGGGGGGAACGGGGGCTAATGCCAGCCTTCACAGTATTTAGTGATCACAGGGGGTTATTTAAATCTCCAAGCCCTGTGATACTTTGAGAGACGGCTGCCTTGGTTTCACAAAATATTGATCCTCTGCCCACCTCTCCGGGCCAACCAGATGCCCGGTGCTTGCAGCTGAATATTAATAAACATAGACATCAAAACTCTGTGCTGTCACCCGAGGATGTCAGGTGAGCATTTTATTTGGGAGCTGGTATCTTGACACTCCCAAACTTCTCTTTGTTAAGAGCCATCTGGCAGGGTGGCCAGAGTCCTTCCTAAGCAAAAGGGAATGTTTGGCAGCGAGTAGCACCAGTGAGAGTGATTCCACCAGCTCCCCAGCCTCAAGAAACAGGCATCACTTACACACTGCATCCTACAACTTCTCACCCTGTGCCTCTCCTTATCCCCAAAACAACCCTTTTCATCAGGAGCCCTGCTAAGTACAGACAAGGGAAACTGCTACAACCCGACAGCGGAGGCACAGCCCGAGACTCCGCTCACCCGCGCAGAGCAGCAGCCCACGGACGGGGATACACAGGGACCAAATCTGCCTCCTGCAACCAGAAGAAAGTTCGTGCCGACACAACACCCCAGTAAACCATGCGGTGGGGGGGCGGTTTCTGAGAGAAGCGCTGAGAGGGGAGAGTCCTAATAAAGCCGTAAGATTTCACCCACGCACACATCTCCTAGATCAGCACTTCCAAAATCACCAACGAGAACCCAAAGAAAGATCGAGGGAAGGGACAGAAACGGGAGGCTGGAGAGAGACTGCCTCCCCCCGGGTTTTCCTCGATGCCTGGGCAGTTCCGGGAGGAACAGGGAAGGGGGCTTCCTCCCTTGCAGCCAGAGGGTACAGAGGAAGCTCCTTGCCCCGCAGCAGCAGCAACGCTCGGAACAAACGGGGTGTGGGGGGCCGCAGCTGCAGACCCAGGGGCTTCGGCGCCACGTCCCCCGCAGCGCCCAGCCCCTGTCCCGACTGCGCACCTACCTCGGCGGGATCCGGGGCCGAAGCCCCGTCGTGGGGGCCGATCCGTGGGGCTGCGGCGGCGGCAGCGCGACGCTGCGAGAGGCGGCGGCGAGAGGCGGCGAGCGGCAGCCCGGGCTGCAACGGCCGAGCCAGGGCCGCTCGCGCGGGTGCACCGCACTGGCACCGCTGCCCAGGACAGGGAGGCGATGCTGCTGCGGGGGACTCCGGCCGCCTCTTTGGCTCTGTTAGGAAAGTTACCGCGGCCACACGACCCACCTTAAACCCGCCTCCCCGCAGGACACGGGGGAGGGGGAAAGAGGAGGAGGGAGGGAGGAGACGGGGGTGGGGGCTCGGAGCCGTTCATTTCCCAGCGCAGAACCAAGTCACAGCAGCATCTCTCGGGCTGTCGCTCCGGGATGCAGGGCTGGGCGCACCAGTACTGCCCCGGCTCCCGCAGACGCCGGACTGGGGCCGCGCTCCGCTCCGCTCCCCTCCCCTCCCCCTGGATTCTTGCATTTACGCGCGGTACCACGGGGCCGGCTTCAGAGCGCAGAAACTTTCCCGTTTCCTGCGGCGCTGACGCTGATTTTTTGGCTTACTCGTTTGGTGATGACTGGTTTGGCATCTCGTTATTTATTTAACCATTTGTTGTTTGGGGGAAGGGGGATCTAGTCCTGAAACCTTGGGGTTTGTGTATGTGTTCTGGGTTGGTTTTTTTCTCCGCCCGATTCAATTAAAATACCTTAAACAGACTAAGAGGACAAAGAATTGACACCCCGGCATCCCAAGGTTGCCCGCCCGAACAGTGCATGTGGGAATGAGGAAGCAAACTCTATAGCTGAGGCAGAAACACTTAGCAGCTCAGCAGAGGGTAGCAGATGAGGAAAAACCAAGGCTCCCTGCCTCCTGCAGCTAAAAGAAGGGGATCTCCAGAGCAGAGACCTATCAAACTCCTCTGACGCACTTAGCGGGAGATCATGTAAACTTCTGGACCCATTTCAAGGTGCCTCGGTTTGCAACTACACGCACGCAGTTGTAGGGGCGTGCATAGGTAAACACATGCAGGGCTCTGACTGCCTAAAGCAGCCCCTGGATGGAGAGAAGCTGGCTAGAGCTGATATCAGGCAAGACGGAGGGGATGCTAGTAGACAGAGAAAAGCGTGATGGAAAATTTACCTCTTCTCTAGCATCCTCTACCGTCCAGAGCATCTGCCCTCGTACTGTCAAATCGACTGCACTGCTGCTGTTCTTTAGGGTTGCTCAGTGCCACTGGATGCTCAGAGAGGTATCAGACCGGGAACGAGTTGCACCCCATGGCCGTCATTTTCTTCCTGAAAGATGTACCAGAAGTTACAAATGTATAATGGTAAAAATTGTTAGACCAAAATGCTTATGACAGGTGATCTGAACAGCTGCATTAACTTTGCTCTTAGCCAGCAATCTTATGCTTGCACAGTCTTTTCAAGATGAAATGCTCTATTTGTGTTATGTACTGATTATTTTCTAATTAGAATAATAATGTTGGCTGAGTTCCTCCTTTATCATCTCAGTATGTAAAAAACATAAGACCAAGTCCCTTTTTGATAATGTACCAAAATAGCTAATAGAACTTTTTTGTCATTGTAGCCACACAATGAATAGCCACATTGCACAATATTTTATGTACATATAAGGCTGCCAAACCCCTTTGTCTGCACTGTGAGTTTCTTGGTAACATGCCAGTACATGACCGCAGGTGATGGCAGAGTTTCAAAATGGATAAAGAGAGTTTGAGCCAGAATTGGTACAGTTTCCATAAGGGACTCCCTGCAATCTTCCAGCCTCCCAAAAAACTTCTCCACTCCCACCACAGCTTTCATGCCTTCAGATGCCCAACCTTCCCCTTGCTGCCTTGCCCTGGTTTGCAGCCTTCCCAAGATCCTGCACCAGCCACCTAAATCAGGAGAATGGGGCAGTGCACAGAATACATGATGCGTGCTGGAGTGACTGCTGGCTTCCCCACCTCTTTTTTGCAAACCCAGCTCCCTGCTCTCTCACTAGCTCCAGATGACTATTTTTCTTCGTTAGCTATGGTTAAGGCAACCTAACCAGGATCTGCAGCAGTATTGGTGCCTGAGGCAAATTCATCCCCATCTTTTCCGACCTGTTTCTAATTATTTTTACAAACATCCTAATAATGAATATCAATAATAAATTAGCAATCATGTTTATTTATTATTTTCATTATTTAATAAAATTTAACAGATCAAATTTGAACTAGATTTCTTGAATAAATAAAGATAATTAGGTTTTGTTGTTTGTATAAGAATATTAAAAACACCAGTTGCTCTATACTGACAGCATTGTTTATGACTCAGTTTTGTCACCAGTTTCCAGTTGGAGAACTATTTAGCCTCCCTGACTTTTCTTGTGAAAAGGTAAGATGCTGTCTGAAATGCGCAGACAAAACCAGTCTGCTTAAAATAAATTAGACCACCTTGCTGCCACACTTTTTTTCCCTCATGTTTTATTTTTTTCTTTCCAGAGTTCTCCTTAAAACTTTCCAAAGAAATGTCCTATCAAACTATGACTGCCTTGGACACCAAAAAAACCCCAAGATATTACACTGTTGTAGACTGTTTACAGATGTTTGAGACAAAGCATTCAGCCCTGCTCTTCTTTCTCGTGTAAAATCTCATCCAGCTCAGTAATTTCCTTTGGAAAGTATAGTTCTGGTTTTCTGTGCAGTATAGTTGTCTACTTGAGGGGTAGTAGATGTTAGTAAATGTCAATGAATCTGGCTATGGATGTGTTTTACATTTGAGGGTGACTACTATAATGCTCATTTATTATTGGTGTCTACTTAAATGCAACCTTCCCCTAAACAGTCATTTAGTATAAGCAGCATTCGATTGCAGCACACTGATTCTAGTTCAGTAATTCTGGTTTTAAAATGCACAGTTTACAAATAAAGATATAAAAAAATGGTTTGGCTTTTTTCTTATTATTGTTGACTCAATGAGTCTAGCCTAGAGTTATAACTCTGTAAACTCAAGCTGAATCTTCAAGCTTAGATAGATTCTTTCATAAATCAGAATGAGATGTTGAAATTCTGAAGGACAAAATAACTCTCAGTTATGGGTGCACAGCTTCAGTTTGGTGAAATGATATCTTTGGTTATACCCATGCAACATGAGCACTAACATGAAAATGAGAAAAGAATTTAAAAAAAAAAAAAAAGGCAAGAGTGCATTACAAGAGCGACTTTGCAACAGAAAACTGCTTAATAATTCTGCTGATAAAGTGTGAGCCAGAGAAGAATTCATTTCCCTCTCCCACAGCTCAGCTGGGGCAACAGCAGTTTAAAGAAGCGCGGCTCTTTCATACAAGTAAGCAGGTATGTCCTTCAGTACAGACAGACAATAGAAGTTTGAAAACACTGAAGTCACTGGGAGCTTTGCCATTGACTTTATGGGGAGACAGAATTTTACCCTAGGAGAAGATCTGCCAAGTAAGAAATGTCCATTTGCACATGCTTTCTCTTCAAAGTCAAATCACCTTTCAAGAGCATTTTTACTGCTTTTGTTTGCCTGCTTCTTCACGTCCAATTCAAAACTAGTTCCTATCCACATTTTCATTTTCCATATATTCTTTTTTCTTAAAGGGAGAATTTGGCCTCAGAAAATAACAGCATACTTAATCATGTTATTGTTTGCAAAAGCATCAGTTTTTAACACTGAAAAATTATTACACATTTCATATTAAAGCTCAAGAAATTAAATATGCATAATTTGTGTCTGAACGAACAAATTATTATTGAAAATAATGCTTGAAAAAGAAAAACAAAGCTTTTCAGACACAACATGAATTTTAACTTGTTTTTTATAAAACCAATCAGGGTTTTAGTTTATGCATCATTCTGTTCCCTGCAATAATATGCTGTCTGTGCAATCAGTGATGATAAATGGTACATAATTGTAAACTTGATATTGGTTTTCAATATTGAATTCATCATTCTGTCCTTTTAACACATATTAAATACTTTAAAGGATTTATATATTTGTTTGATTTATCTGCGATTTTTTTCCAATATGTAAAATGTATTAGTTTTCTGGTTTTTGAGAAACTAAGAGTAGACAACATCATTAATAATACTGAATAAGTGTTGGCCTCATTTATGCATGACTCCCTTCTACCAATACAAAGTGTCCAAATCAAATACGAACATCTTGGTTGTAGGCAGCATAGAAAATAGTCTTAACTAGAGCCAGTTCTGCATATGTTTTGTTTGACTTCCCTGATCTATCCAAATAACGATTTCAAGAATTTACTCTCATTTAGAAAGGCAACTCCTGCATTCACAGGACTTGCATTTCACTTTATTCTAAGTCAGAGTTGTTGACTAAGCTACCAGGTTTGCAGAAGTCAAATGCCTCAATCCAAGGGTGAAAAAGTTTTGATACCCTTCAAGAGTTTGGGTCTACTCCAGAGACAACATTAATTTACCTTTTTCCATATCATGGACCTATTCTCTCAAACACAGAGGTTCACTCAAATTGTCCCAGTACTCTTAATGAACAGACAACAACAAAAAAAAAAAAATAAAAGAAAACATTAATCCTGCATAACACCACCAAAAGTATACAGAAGCTATTCACGTAATTCAAATAGACACTAAGCATATAGCGCCTGATTCAATCACATCAATTGGTTTTTCCATTAACGCAGCTTTTAAGTCTGTTCCCCATACACAATATAAAGGGCACTCAAAATGAGTTAAGAACTGGTCAGTGACTAAGGGATTTGTGTAAATCTTATCCTACGTGAGGTCAAATTCTGCTATTAATCATGTGCGTATGACCAGCATTCTTAGTAACTACTGTTTTTCTTAATCAAGGCATCTGCACTGGACCAGGGTATGAAATTATTTTTTGTTTAGCATGATGTAAATTTAAAAATTGGTAAGGTTGAACAAAATAATTATGCACTGATGAAAATGGAAGAAATAGCACTAATTCAAGTGAATGGTAGCTGATTATTTCAAGGAGAAATTTGATCTACTAACAAAAATAGCAAAAGGAAGTCAGTTGTACACAGTTACTACTCCTTTTATTATAAAGGAAACTGGATAAAAGATCAAATTTTCACAGAATTTACGAGTGGAATCCCCTGCTGCAGGATAGCTGTGACAGCTTTGCTGTATAAAAAGATCAGCTATTTTGATGAATCAGAGTAGCCTAAGCAGTTAAAATGGCTTGGGTATATTACAGTCTTGCAGCATAAATGGTTTGCTGTCCAGAGCATAGAAAAGGAGTTACAGTGTGTAATTCTGTATGAAACACATCAGGATACTCAAGCACATGCTGGCAACAAGAATGACATTCTGCCTTTATTTGAAGCACATGAGACTGGTAAGCGTGGAGAAGGATATCAAAATAGATTGACAATCACTCTAGAACACCTGAATTCTTATTAAGTTTAATGAGTTACGCTTATGAACTGAGAAGCAAAGAGGCTCCTCACAATGAAAAAGAAATATGAAAAGCAGCATATATAATGCGTAATTAATAGCAATGTCATATAGGTCAACAGCAACCATTGTCTTTCTAGTGAAAATTCCAATGTGAATAGCCTCAAAGACGACAATTTTTTCTATCAAGAAAACACATACTGCAACTGAAGCAAGAAACCGATTGCTTCCAACCACATCTTCACCTTCTGTTTTTGAGAGTTAAAGGATAATTTATCGGTCAGACTCCTGCGTGTCTACAGGACATTCCTCTTAGTACTGGCTGAGGTAGAATCAAGGGCATGAGAGGAATTTAACAAATTCCCAACTTTATACCACCAAACAGGCATCTACAGGTTGAATGTTATCAGCTGTATTTGTAATTGAGTTAAAAGCTGCATACACTATTACCAGTCTCTTGAGTTTGTCCCATCATTCAGAGCACCATTGTTTAAAGACTATACATCTACATTTCCTGAAATGGAGGTGGATCAATTTGGAAACCTGCTGGCACTGACATAAAGTAGTAATACTGCAAGAGATCTTCTGTGAAGAAAGGTAGTGATATTAAGAACCAGAATTTCTCCTTCACCAAAACCCAAAGGCTGGAACAGCCATAAGCAAGTACAGACCAAAAAATCAGCAGCTAAAGAAGAATAGAATGGTGATTCACTTCATCTGCCTACACCAATACAGTGAGGTCCCCCAAGTTCTGCTCCTTCACACAGAAATGCAAGAGACTGCTCTCCCTTAGGAAATTCCTCTCTGGAGAAAGCTGGCCAGAACTCCAAGTGATAGCAAACCAGATAATAAAGTTAAAATAAGGACTGAAGCAGATAGAAATTCCTATCGTTGACATTCTGAAACAAGTCCATATGATATCTTTTTTACACCTTATTTACAAGTACTTCTAAATATGCTGTGGCAAATTTATCACCACGCTTAGCCAGTTTTCTTCAAAACAGCTGTCTCCAGATAGACATAATATTAAGGACAGAACTTAAATCTGTATGAAATGTACTGTTACAGCAATTGGCATTATTTGGACACACTGTGGAATGCACATTGCTACGCTATGTTTCTGTCAAAAGGAATTTTGAGTTCACTAGTCTTTTATTCAGTGAGGAATGGGTTTTATTACAGCAAGAAGAGACAAGCTGAAAGAAGCTGTGAATTTATCTTTATGATAGATTTCTGCATGAATTCTTACCTTGACATTTTAGGAACTAGTTGAATGTGAACACTGGATATAAGCATTCTCTTAACTGTACCCATTTTCTATGACCATATTTATCTTTAGCCATTATAATTTATTTGTATAAAAGTAACACCCAGAGTTCTTCATCAAGACCCAGGACTTACTGATTTCCATGTATACATACTAATATGCAATCTCAAAAAAAAAACCCAACCAAACCCCAAAAACCCCACCAAACACACAAGCAAGAAAGAGTAAGGGCAAAATAGAAGAAAAGCAACTGCTACAGTTGCAACAACAAGGCAGGGAATAAAACCTGGGAGTCCTGATTCCTAGTCCAAAACTCTGCCAATTGGTCTTGTATATTTCAATGCCGTGGTCTGCTATCTTAATCTTCAAAGGGTTCAGCATGGGACTTTTGGAAAGAGAATAATCTGAATTTTTATCTGCTGTGGGATTTTTTGTTACTGCTTTTTTTCATCATTGCAGAGATAAGCAGCCTACAAAGCTAGTCCATTCTGCATAAGACCTTATCTTGCTACAGTCAGATCTAAAGATACACCTTTAATTGATTGTAATGACTACTGGACTGGACCACAGATTATGTTATGCCTCGTTTTCCTACTTGCAAAAATGGAAATAGCATTCCATGTGCTGATTAATATTAACTTCTGTACAGAATCTAGGTCTATACTGCACATGCTACAGACACAAAAATTATAACGGACATTTTCAAGTTTTGGAATTTCAAGGAATTATGTTCATTGACATTTTAAATTTTAAAAGAAAATAGCAAATCCTAACAGAAATTCCCACAAGTTTTATTTCATTTTTCATAGAAAATCTAAGAAATCTTGGTTGCAAATATTTTTCATTTTCATCCACTCAATAGGCGTTCATAGAATTTTGAAAGTCAGAATCTGCCAGAAGTTTATTTGCAAAATGACAGCATGCTGCAATGCATTTATTTGTCTGTTTTGCCACTTTACAAGGGGGAAAAAATATTTCTAAGATATTTTCGGTAATGTATGACTAAGTAGCAAAATTAAAACTAGGAAATTAATAACTACATGGCATTTCAATCCCATCAGCTCTAATCAACATAAATCCATTCTAATTAAAACCTGCAAATCCTAAGGATACCAAACAGATAGCCCTCTACTACAGGGAGATGGCAACAACAGACACATTACACACAAATGGAGAGTATGGAAATCTCCGAAAGAGGTGAAGAAGAATCAGGCCTAAAAGTATTCCTATATTTTTTTAATACCATTAGCCCCCAGTAATGTATAATTGGTGAAAACAAACACAAATGTTGTCCTTTAAAACTTAAAGAGCTCTTTTACAAGCTAAATGAAGGATCTGAAGGAAGTATACAACTTCAGAGGCTGGAAAAGGTTACTCAGTTTATCACAATCATCAAACTAGAAATAGTAAAGTGATGCAAAACATGTTTTGATCAGCATGATGAATAATACACATCAGTTTAAATAAGAGTAATAGAAATTATGTAATTGCACCAGAGCATTTGTTTGAAAGTCAAAACATCTTAAATCTTGACATTGTCTTTAGGGTTTGATCAAAAATCCATGAACATTAAAAAGAATCTTCGCGCTGACTCCCCTGGGCCTTGCACATGCCCTTTATACAGAAGTGGAAAGGTACTGTCCACTGGCTTCATGCAACCTAAATCAATTCAGGAAGCTCCTCATCTCTCCCATATTCCATTCAGTCTTGCACTTAACAATTGGCATTAGCTTTTAAGTACATAATAATGGACACCAAACTTACCTGGTTCTGATAAACTTTTCATGTTACACTGGTATCAGTAGTTGTCCCAGCAATGCACTGTCAGATAAAGAAAGGGATCCAAACTGAGCTTGGACATGTATTATTTGTACACATCTACAGCAGTTAATACTGATACTTTGGGGTTTAAGGGGACAACCCATTTTCACCCAGCTTTAAATCAGCTCTTAAAAAAAAAGGGCCTCTCTTGTCTGTTGGAGGTTTTTATCCACAACCAGCAGAGATTAAACAAATGCATTTGCTTGGCATGCAGTGTTTGTCACCCTGCCAATTAGCTCAACAGGAAGCAAACAACCTGCTGACCTCCCTGGACAAGCAGTCTCTCTGAGGCAAGCAAATGAGATTGTAGTAAGAACTGTAGCTCAGACAGTTGTTATTATCATATATAATCACAAACTCATTCTACCATTGCCCTGGAATTATGGCAGCAGTACAGAACCACAGAAGTATAAAGCTGGAAGGAACCAAAGCCATCATTATGTCTAGTGGTTTCCAAACCGTAATTTATGAAATCATAGCAAGCATTGTCTTTATTATGTTTTCAGCAACCACTGAACTAAGGGGATCTGCTGGGCTGTAGAGAAGTCCTGAGAGATGACAATGGTTTGCTAGACTAGAAAGCCTGGGAATTACTGATCTGATTACTGTGGCAAGGAGCAAGTTACACCTAGACTATTCCCAACATTTAACTTGTTCTTACAAATTTCCAGTGCGTGATATTCTAACAATCTCTTTATGCAAACTGTGCCAGAATTTAATACAATGATGATATTCAAGAATATATAATGCTAGTTGTAGTTTCCTTTTCAAAACTGCAAACTGTGTGTTGTTTGGGTTTTTTTTTTCCTTTTAATGAAGTAGAAGAAAAATGGAACTTCACATACATAGCTGCTTGGACAACGTTATATTTAGAAAAGCAAGAAAATAAAATTGGCCTTTCTTCTTCATCCTAGCCTATTGTGATGTCCACTAGTACTAGTTTAGTAAAATAATTACTCCCCCTACGTTTTAATTTGAAGCAACAGTTCTAGTTAGCCTTTGCTTTAATATGGTATGCTCTGGAAGCAGTATCTGGAACAGCATGAGGACTTTGGTGAATAATGAGGAAGGAAGCTTTAGTAACATTCCTCAGCTATGAGCATGCATACGCTTCAGGTGAAACTTTCATCTAACTCTCCCCTGCATGTCATACCATTGGATCAAATAAACAGGAGAAGCTGAAAAGACGACCAAGATAAAAATGTGTTGGGACACAGAAAGATGCTTTAACAGATAAAAACCTACAGTCTTTTTTAGAAAGGATTTTTCCACTTTGTATTCCTATTGTCTGAAATCAGGCCTGAATAGAAGAAGCTAACTTGATAATATATAGGCAAACAAAAATCATATAAGAAAATAATGGAAATGCTGTTATGGACTTTAGTGAGTATAAATTGTTTCGGAAATGAAACTGTCAAGCCCAGCATGTGAAATGCTGTAGAAATAAAGTCATTTTAATGGTCAACCCGCTGCAACCACATAAACATTCTCTAGTTCCTTTCACAGCCTAGCATCTTGTAATTTTTTTTTTTTTAATCTGACATATGGGGAGACATTTGTTGGAGACTCAAGGGGACAGAATCTAACAGAGAAGCAGAAATGGATCAAGGGAAGATAAGGAACAGAAATCATCAACGGGAGATATTAAATTCCAAAAATGAAACTGAAGGAATGGGACATACCAGAAGGGGAGAGAGAAAAAAAAAAAAAAAAAAAAAAAGCAGGGGTGGTGAGATAAGCTAGAAAATAACATGCTGAACTCAACTTTAAGCAAAAATATTAGACTTAAATAATCCAAGATTGTCCCTCCATTTTCTTACATGCTTCTAAAGGTATAAGCTGTCATGTCTGAAAGAGTATACATGTCACATTGACTCTAAACACAGAACTGTTCTGCCACAGAGTTGGGTCTGCTCTTTTGCCTTCAGTTTGCACCAGAAGAAAAACTTTCTCTTACCTGCAGCTGCACACACTAGTCCAACATGTGGGACACCTCCTCACACTGGTGCTTTGCACTTCCTCAGTAGCACACACTACGTACTCGAATGTGGAATCAGGACTAGAGAAAGAGTGGAAAAAAACCCTAAAATAAGCATCAATATGAAAAATATACAATATCAGGCAGTCTATCACTAGATTAAATGAGCATCTTAGTATTTGATGGGCGTTCTCATGTCCTTTGCATCCACAGAAAGTTCCACATCATATCAGCCGCCACGTAAAGTAGCTCAATTCCTAGAGCTAAACATAAATCTTCTGAAAAGTATGTGTTGAAATGCTGGTTTATTACTGATCTATATTTATAATGTCTTAGGCAATCTACAAAAGCCTCTTTATAACAGGAGCACACACTCAAATGATTCTGTGTGCACTATGCATAGCAGCAGCCACTTTCTTCCCTGTGACCTGTAAAGGGAGGAAACACAATGTATTTGGCCATCTCTTTATACACTGTCAGTTCCACAGATCTGGACAGAACTCTGGGTGAGAAGAAGATCACTGCAGAGTGGGCAGTGCTGTATCTGAAGGAGTATGAAAGTCACCCATTTCTAAGCACAGCAGTTTTTCTCCTTGTTCACTAGAAAAAAGCTAGGTCAGCCTACATCCTTGACTTTAGGTATCTACCTGAAGTGATGTAACTTACAATATCCATGGTGGGTTTTCGCTTTGGAGGCCTCAGGGACAGCCAGAGTGCCTCGCTGTGCAACCCATACTGGCCTTCGCAGGGAAACCCTGTACACTGGTTCAGACTATTTAACAAAAGAGTAAACTACTGGTCCAAGGTTTAATTTTTTCCTCTAGTATTTCCTGTATCTGTTTTTTTCTTAACTTTTTATTAGCCCATTAGACTATTTCCTCATTGTAATGGCAGCTCAGTCTCTTTCAGAAGCTTATAAAACATTATGCTACCTGCCTAATATCTTCATAAACCAGCATGAAATCTACTATTTACAGTCAAGGGTGATGAACCAAGGGAATGGATCTCTGGCTCAAATCCTGGCAGAGCCACTCAGTTGGCATATGATCCCAGGCAAATAATTTGATCTTCTTTGCTTTAGTTCAAGCAGTTATAAATTTGGCTAAGAAGCAAGACCTTTCTGAAAAGCACTAGCCTTTGACCGCAATTTGCATGAATAAATGCGTCTCCAAAACCTCAGGTTGAATGATGCAGCAAATTCTTTTTCAGTTATCTACCCCTGGAAACCATGCCTTTGCTCACATAACTTTAACTGTCCAGCATAATAGGGAATTATGACACATAAATGTTGCACTATTTAACTATAGTATAAAGCTTATAACCCACATTTTAACATTTTTTCTTCATTCAGAAATTACAGTAAGCCAAGTGTTACTGTAGGTTCACATGTGAAGGCTATTTCAATTTGCTTTATTTAAAAATAAAGAAAAAGAGCAACTACTTATATTGTTCTTTACCGTTGGACTTCAAATCAATTTCCTTTCTATATTTATACCAATGTGTAATGAAAATAATCCCTAACTGCCATCCAGAAGAACAAAACCCCAAAAAAGTCTTTTCTCATTTGAAGTCCATCCCTCCAGAAAGTTCTAGGAGTTAGCTTAAGGCATAACATAAGAAGAGAAAGCTCAAGGGGGATTTCATCAGTGTGTATATAGTCCTATCAGAGAAGTAAAGACGACAGAGCCAGACTCTTCTCAGTGATGCTCAGTGACAGGATGCAAAGCAGTGAAAAACAGGGAATTCCACTTAAAACTAAGAAAAAACTGTTTTATTGTGAGGGTGGTCAGGCATGAAGAGGTTTCCAAAAGAGGTTGTGGAGTCTCCATCCTTGGAAATATTAAAAACCCAACTAGACAAGGTCCTAGTCAACCTGCTCAACAAGGAGGGTCTAGAAATCTACCTTCAACTATTCCATGATTCAGTACACAGAGGGTGAAGACAACACTGGTATGCCTTAAGCTGACACCTCAGCCACAGTCACTACCCCATCACATTGCTAACTAATTTCTGCTCTCACAGCTATGACCCAGATTCTTCCCATCACTAGTTAAGTATATTTTCTACTATATACTATATTTTCTACTATGGTATTTCTATAGGCAATTACAGAGGGAGAACTGGAGTCCCTGAGGCTGGTATGGGCAAGGCTATTGGAAGTCATGCCTCATCTTTTAGGAAGGGATGACGACCTGAGTTTCTTTGACTCCACCACATTTAAACTCAGCAGTTAGTACCACAACAATAAGTTTTTAACTGATTTGAAAAAGGAGCAGCCACATGGTAAACACACTCTTACCTAGCATCACTCTAACAGAACCATTTTAACAATATCAAGAACAAATTTCGCATAATGACTGCAACATGAAGTCATAACAAAACTAGCTAACATTTGTGATGAAAGCCTTAAGGACAGTGACAAAGACACCCATTAATAAGACATTCAGCAGCAAAGTATACCCAGTAGAGTTGAGCAAATACTGCAATCCATTTCCCTTGGATATTAATTTGAATTTTTAAATGGATTTCTTTTGACTGTTCACATCCCTTTTGTGCTCACTTTCCATGAATAGCAAATGAGCTTTAATAAGGGGAATAATCATGAAAAACACATTTTAAGCTTGAATATTTGCCAAATGAAAACCTCAAATTGCACAATCAATGGTTGGCAGAACATATGTCATTTTATGACTTTTACACTAAATTCAAAATAGTCACTGTTGGTCAATTTTCACACACTCACAGAAGGAAACACAAATAATATCATTACATACTGAACCTGGCAGTATAGGTCAGAGTATTGCTATATACAGTTACGGCATACCTGAATTCTTTGTGGCTAAGACTTAGTTCTTGACAATAATAATGACAAAAGAAGGTACTTTGAAATTTTGCATTTTTAAATTAAAAATAATTTTTAAAAGAATAAATGTTATTTACCCAGCCCAGCTAGGCAATAGGATTTGCAAGAGGATAGAGCAGTTATGGGTATAAAATCTTTACTCGTGCCTTTTAGTGAGAAAACTATAAAGCACATAAGATGCACAGCTACAGACCAGAAATGCAGTATATTTCCTTTTAGTTTCAATACACATCTCTGAGCTCTCAAGGAAAACCTTTTGTATCTCATTTGCAGAGCAAATCACAACAGCAGGGTTCTCTACAGGTCAACCCCATTTAATTTCTTATGATAGGAGCCTAAAAGGAAATTAATCAGTTTCACCCAGAAACTTCTAGTTGCAATTTTGAAAGTAGGGCTAAAAAAAAGTCACCCTTGCAATCCTGTTTTCTATTTACTGTGGCATATAAATAAATAAACCTTAGAACATTATATTGTGCAGCACTGACCCCAGACTTGAGCTACGTATACTACAGGGAGCAATCCCAATTTGGTGGTGGGTGGAAAGGGTGAACTGTTAGGTCTTTCCATCTCTACCTGCGATTATCTTTTGAATCACACAGGAGCTACTCCAGAGGCCAAGGCACCACAAAGCATCATTTCAATGCAAAGATTTCAACCAAATCAAACACGTTTTGATGACAAAAAGATTGATATGGAGGACTCCTTTGATCTAACTAAATTGATTCATAATTTCTAGCATAATGAATATAAACACCTTTTATGAAAGCAAAAATACTGGAATCTACCAAATTGTTATCATGTACAAATAACCTAAAGCTCCTTAATCAGCTAAAGCTTGACATTCTAATGATGTTAGTATAAAGGCTCTTTTACTTTAAATAATATTTGAGATCTCTCATCAGTAAATAGAGTAAAAACCCTGCAGGAAACAAAGTAAAGGTATAGAAAATAAGTGCAATGGAATATCATACAACTTTGCAGTTCAGTGATGACGTAAACTTTTGAACTGCATCCAAGGAGGAAAAGGGTGGTGGGAAGAAAATCAATGCATAATATAGTAAAAATCAGGTATTATGATAAAAAAATTGCTGATATACTACCAAGAATTGTAAACATCATGTAGTTTCATATTCCTGACACGACTGAGGAGACCTGCAGGACTTTTTTTATTATTATTATTACAGAACAGCATCAGTTTCTAGTTTATTTTGAGAAGAAATTTGTCTAGTTACGTTATTTTGAGAAGAAATTTGTCTAGTTACGTTATAAGCAACTGAAAGCAGTTTGTTCACAAAAGCTGAAAGGTTGAATTTTAGCCTATTAGACACGGTAACAGAAGCAAGTTACCCTTTAAACCCAAAATCAATTACATAGTGTCTCCCAGTGGTG
Organism: Falco naumanni; assembly: GCF_017639655.2. NCBI lineage: Eukaryota > Metazoa > Chordata > Aves > Falconiformes > Falconidae > Falco > Falco naumanni. The sequence continues at coordinate 5,642,474 of NC_054060.1, read as the reverse complement.
ATAACCGGTATTGCAAACTTAAAAGTAGTAAAATCGTTTAGGACTAACTGAAATCCAGGGAGAAAAACTGAAAGCCTAATGTACGAATAAAAAATCATTTTCTTTTCACTAAAATAAAAATAACATTAGCATGTTCTTTGTAATATTTTATAAAATTATTTTAAAGGATAAATGGGATAATCCAGATAATTATAGGTCTGTCAGTCAAAGTGCAAACCCAAGCAAAGTAACTGAAAGTTTAATACGGGATTCAACAATAATTAAAGGAGGGTGATATAATTAATTCCAGTTGCCATAGGATTAGAGAAAATAAACCCTAGTAAAACAACCTGATATCTTTCTTAGTCTTGTTGAGTAAATGCAATATTGCCACTATAACAAGAATTCTGCTAGGAATTTAAAGCTTTTTGAAAACTACCTGTTTGTTAGCATACACAGAGTTTCTTTGAAAGCTGCAAATCAGCATGGCATATATCAAACTGACTAAGGAAATTTTAACTAGTAGGTCTTATAATTAAATGTTATTTACAGATTTCCTACTAGGGTCATTGTGGAGACTTCTTTTGCATATTCTTGTGAGTGGCACACCAGAGGACAGATGCAGACCTAGATCACTTCATAAACTGGGTTCCAGCAAATAACATATATAGATATAAATTAATTTAAAGTTTAAAATTCAAGCAACAAAAGGATGTAAACCATGCTTACATAGCAGCAGTCCTGTCTAGGAAATACTGACTTTTCAGAATATTTGAAAATAGCGATAGATGAATAACTGAACCTGAGCCCTCAGCACACTGCTAATTTGAAAAAGGAAAAAAAAACAACCATCTAATTTCAAGATGCATGTACAGGAGAAAAAGTAGGAAGATTTTTACATGGTATCTGTTTCAGGCCATGGTGCAGTTTTCAATTCTAGGACACACAATGCAATGAGGATTTTAAGCAAAGGAATCTTCTTCAAAAATAAAACACAAAAACAGTAAAGAGTTGCAAAACATGAAAAATTAGAAGTTTGACCTGTTTCAGTTATCAAACAAAAAGCAAAAGAGATCACTAGAAGACAACATAAAAGCAGAAGATGAAAATAAATTTGATGGGAGAGAGCTTTCCAGTTTTACAAATACATCACAAGACAAAAACCAAATTAGCAAACCCAGACTAGAAATGATTTTTTTTCCAACAATAATTAGCCTTGGTACGGCTCCTTTAAGTAGAAAGAGATTTCCAACTGGAATATTGCTGATAAAGAGAACAATATAAAAGCATGTGCTACATCAGTTAATGACAAGCTGACCATTCTGACCATGTAATAAAATTCTTGGACCTTCAGCTATGACATCACCACAAATTTCATCACTCCTAACAAACGCAGGGAGTTTTTACATGCTTTCTCACAAATGAAGGCAAAGAATTCTACTTCATAAATGCAGCTAAGTGTAACGGAGCCATGGATACTGATCCTGAGTTTACATTCTATCATTCAGAAAATACAGACAGCTTCCTTTATCTCTGCTGCTTAGTAGGAAGGAGACCAAAGCTTTAAAAGTCACTATGTATTGGCATCCAGAGTGCAACCGGGCAAGAACTGTACATTACACTTGTTTATGAGTGCAAGGAATGGCATATTAATCTTGAGAACATTCCAGATGTGAGTAGTATTTTTACAATATTTGGCTTTTACTGAGCCAGCAATATTGGAGATGGAATTTCCAAGAGAAAAGACAGCATTTATTCTGTTTTTTATGAGTTAGAAGCAGATGCTGAATTGCCAGTTGCTTCAAAATTGCTTTAAGAATGGAGGAACCAACTTCAAAGATGCTGTAAGGTAATCACATCTTGCACCCTCTACCTCAGTAATGGGAGTTCTTGGAGGAAAAAAAAAAAGGGCTTTTTCAAATGGAAAGATATGATTTCTATTGATTCTATGGCTGTGTGGATCCCAGACTTTAATACTCTGTCTCATTTATGCTACTCCATCTTCCTTCTCTTTAAACAGCCTGTATTAGACCTCATAGTTTACATAACCCCATCTTTACTGCAGAGTTGTTTATAAGCACAGTAGCTGACCAGAATGTAATTTGCTATATACATTTCTATTTATTTTTCTGTCACCATCTTAAACTTGGCTAATTAAGCCAAATTTAGCTATGCAGCCCATCTCGCAACAGGAGGGAGGGAGGTGGGTACAGTAACAGGCTTTACAAATCCAAGGAAGAAGTCCCATTGCAAGAAGAAAACAGCAGTTGCTTTGCCAAGGCGGAAGTGAGGCATAGCAAAGACATACCCATGTGGTACCAACTGACAAATACTGGTAAGCAGGTGAACACTAAATGCTGAACAATGTATTACGCCTATATTTGTATGCCTGCTTTTGCCTTGTGCACATTCCATTTCCCCGTATAGCTGCCTAATGATCGACATAATAAACTTACACTTCTGCACTCAAAATTAGTCTCTTAGGTCATAGTGTTTTCAGGCACTGGTCAGATGAGTCAGGCTTCAAGCTTGGGAAACTTGAGCCAAAAGCTGGTGTTCTCCAATGACCTGAAACATTTGCCAAAATATTGAGCAACTTCTATCAAAAGGTACTACATTGAAATTCCGTACTGCATCTCCTAGTATGCTTTTCCAAGCAGGGAGACCTCCTGAGAGGCTCACACTCCACAACATAAACAAGAACAAACATGCAATTGAACTTTAAAGATACTTTCTCACTCATTTAAAATAAAAGCTTCTCTAGCACTCAGTGGTGTTATCCAAGGGAGCACAGTATGAAGTAAGGAATACTCTATGAAAAGAATATTTGTACTGCTTGCTTTCTGTTCTACCATGGTTTTTTTCTCAAGCACTTAATGAAGGAAAACTGCATGAGGAAATGTATGTCCCACCATCCTGCAGCTGTGCTGCACTCCACCTTCATTCCTCGACACTTAATACAATCTTCTGATACTTAGAACATTTTTGCAGCTTTATTTTAAAGACACTCTGTTACCCTGTTAGTTTTGGCTGTCCACACACAAACTTCTTGCAATGTATAAGGACAATTACCAGACAAGCATGAAGTTTTGTTTCTGATCTCACTGGGAAAAACTGTTGTTAGATAAAGCGTAAACAGTTCTCTCTGCCTTTGACTTATAGGAGGTTGCTCTCCAAAAGAAGGAAGGGGGAAACTGAGAATTTTAAAAAAATAATATTCTGACTAGGACATTAGAAATAATCATGCAGCTACTCAACAGTACCAACAATGCATAAACTTAGTCCACAGGTCTTAGATTTTTCTCTGTGAAACAGTGATAAAATGACAGCAGTGATCTCAGTCACTTTTATTTAATTAACCTTCATGCCATTGCAGTCATTGAATGAAACTGAGTAAGCACACTGGTCTGTGTTCTTCACTGTGTCAGCAATCAGCACCTGCTACATTTCAAACTGAATTAAATATCTTTTCTCCCAAATGTTGTGGTTTTCTTCCCATCACCACTGGTTATTTCATCTTTGTTCTTACTGAACAAGAGCTCTGTCGTTTTCGTCTCCATTTCTCCTTTCCTCTCACATCCTGCTTACATAATATGTCTAAAATCATCCTGACTACCAAAACGAAGTCTACACTTCGGTCGTCTCTCACTAAGTTATAACACCTCCTCCTCCTCATATGTTTGAGAAGTTGGCTTCTGCAAATCAGTTTCTTACAGATGGTACTTCCATTTACTGGCACCAATTGGTTACTTAGAAGTATTAGTCACTGGAGATACAAATTTCATAAAACATGTGAAAAATAAGAAGTAGAATAAACAGGAACATACAGTGACATACTGCCTTGGCTCTTTGCCAGTCTTTTTTCCTCATAAGGACAAATACTAGCTAGTCTGCAGCACGTATTTATGTTCAAGTAAGGTTATGATGTAGGCAATTAATTGATATTGTAAGTATGAATGCTTTTCTAATAGTCAAAATAATAATCCCAAAATGCCATGCTTACACCATTACAGCCTTATTTAGAGAGCACTGACTCAGACCCAGAAACAGTGCATTGCACTCATGACCTTCTGCTACTTATCTGTTTGATCTTGAGCTATACTTAATCTTTCAGTACCTTTACCTTTCCTTACATACATGTGAAGAATATTGGTGTCTACTGTAAAATTAGCTGACATTAGTGTTTGCCTGCACTCCTCACACACCCTAGCCCTGTTCCCCATCTCAACTCCCCAAGTGCTGGCAGGTGATTACACAAAACCAGATGATCTGAGGTAAGGACCTGGGATTTCTCCTAGAAGATGCCATGAAAGACCACTGAGGTTCACACATATCAATTTATGTGAGACTACAGCTTAGGCAAAGCAAGACAGCCTTGTTCTGTTCTTGCTCTTCCCTGGACACTTTTTGATCCTCCAGTGGCTCTAACGCTAAAAAAACCCACATCACCCACCCTTGTAAAAAGAAACCTAAACCCAGAAAACCTTTGCATCTATCTTCACCATGACCACCCCATCCTTAGACCACTGCAGCCTAACAGAGCTTCCCATTTGCCTTCCATGGACATCCCAGCCACTTTTTCAGCATTTTCTCCACTGTCCTCCGTATCTCTCGGTTTTCTTCTCACCAAAGAGGGCATGTGTCCTCTCTACCCACACAAGCTAGGGCTCTCCCAGGGCTCAGCACCTGCCAATGGCCAGTCTCCCCCTCAGCTTCCACCTGGTCCCAGCCCCTCAGAGTCTCCCCTCAGCTGCCGCCCCGGTTCCCTCAGCAAGTGCAAGTTCCCGCTTCCACTCTGCCGCTGCCCGGTTCCCTCAGGAAGTTCCCGCCCGCCCGCCCGCTGCTGCCACCCGGTTCCCTCAGTAAGTTCCCGCCTCCCCTCCGCTGCAGCCCCGGCTCCCTCAGCAAGTTCCCACCCGCCTGCTGCTGCAGCCCCGGTTCCCTCAGCAAGTGCAAGTTCCCGCTTCCCCTCTGCCGCTGCCCGGTTCCCTCAGGAAGTTCCCGCCCGCCCGCCCGCTGCTGCCACCCGGTTCCCTCAGTAAGTTCCCGCCTCCCCTCCGCTGCAGCCCCGGCTCCCTCAGCAAGTTCCCACCCGCCTGCTGCTGCAGCCCCGGTTCCCTCAGCAAGTGCAAGTTCCCGCTTCCCCTCTGCCGCTGCCCGGTTCCCTCAGGAAGTTCCCGCCCGCTCGCCCGCTGCTGCCACCCGCTGCTGCCACCCGGTTCCCTCAGTAAGTTCCCGCCTCCCCTCCGCTGCAGCCCCAGCTCTCTCAGCAAGTTCCCACCCGCCTGCTGCTGCAGCCCCGGTTCCCTCAGCATGTGCCCGCCTCCCCTCCGCTCCCGCCCCGGTTCCCTCAGCAAGTTCCCACCCGCCTGCTGCTCCCGCCCCGGTTCCCTCAGCAAGTGCCCGCCTCCCCTCCGCTGCCGCCCCGGTTCCCTCAGCAAGTGCCCGCCTCCCCTCCGCTGCCGCCCCGGTTCCCTCAGCATGTGCCCACCCCCCCATCCGCTGCCGGCCCGGTTCCCTCAGCGAGTGCCCGTCTGCCCCTAGCAAGTTCCCGCCTCCCCTCCACTGCAGCCCCGGTCCCCCCAGCAAGTACCCGCCTCCCCTCAGGCTTCCCTCGCCTCAGCCCAACACGCCCCAGCACCGCCAGCCCGCTCGTTTCCCGCCCCTCCACCGAGTCTCTGCCTCGTACGGTTGCACCGCCCCGCGCACCATGCGCAAGCGCTCTGGGAGCGGCGGGCCTGGCCGAGGGGCTGCCGCTTCCCGCCATCTCAATGCTCCGCACGGAGAAAGTGCTGCAGCTGCGGGGCCAGCAGGGCCGCTCGGTGCGCGTCGTGCGGGAGCACTACCTGCGCCCCGACGTGCCGTGCCGCAGCGCCTTGTGCCCGGCCGCCTGTCCTCGCGGTGAGGGGGCCGGCGGCGGGAGGCTGGGGTCGGGGCTCCTGTGAGGAAAGGCGGGGGGGATCCGGGCCGCCAGACCCACGGTCGCGCCGGGGGCGAGCTGCGGCAGTGGGCAGCTTGCCCCGGGAGGGGGGGCCGTTGTGCCTCAGGTTCCGTAGGCCAAAGCTGGGTGCAGAGGGCGATCCCTGGGCTGAGGTGATGACAGGCGGGGAGGGCCGGGACGCGGAGGCCTGACTGGAGCTGGCAGGACCCCGGTGCGGGCGCGGGGAGCAGCGCAGGGGGGCAGCGAGCGGGACGAGCCATGAATAAAAAGAGAGAGAACGGCGGGAGGGGGCCGGGGTGGGCTGCGGGGTGCTGGGGTCTGCCCCAGGCCCCCCATGGCCCTCCCGGGCCGGCCACCACCGGTGCGGAAGAGCGGCGTAAAAGTCGTGGAAAAAACAGACGGTACCAAAGCAAGGCTATAGCAAAAGTACTCTTTCAAAGCAAAACCTGTCGGAAATAAACCAGGCGTTAAGAGAAAAAGGAATTGAGAAGTTGATTGTTACAGGATTTAACTGTGAGCAGTTTACAGACAGTGATAAAAGGCTAAAGGATTATGCAAATTTCACACTTCCCTGTTTTACAAAGATCTTTAAAAAATGTATTAGTTTTTTCAGGGTGGTGGTTTATACCATTAATTAAATGCTGTACATACCTGTTAAGTACTGCAGTGGGGCCAAGCCGTTATCTTGAAGCGACTAACTCTGCATCAGCAGTGATTTCTGTTAAGTAATTAAATGTAATTGCCTGTGTTATATCCGGTCATTTCAGACACGGGAAGACTGCCAGTCCCTATGATGTCTAGATTTGTTGTTGTTTTTACATACCGTGGTGCTATTATGTGCATCATAGATCATCATGTGACCTTTGGCTGATATTTAAGGGGTTGGTTTTTTTGGTTTTGTTAAATAACACAATTTATTTGATGCAGGAAACTGGCAAATAACATAATATCCAGCCTGTTTGAATCGACCAAATTGTTTGCTTAACTGCTTACCTAAAAGAAAAGGTGGAGAATTTCAACTCTATAGTTTGGGGTTTTTTTTCCTTCTTCTGAACTGTGATTGACATAGATGTTGTTACTTTTGAATTAGGTGCCCATGGTAATTGCGAGTAGAAGGTAGTGTAGTATATTACTGCTATCCAGGATGTCAGGGCCAGTGATAGTTACTGCTCCCCAATGTATTGAATTTAGTTATTAATTCCTTAAGGATAAGTTACAGGCACATACCAGAAAAAAAGTCTTGCCTCTCTTGCCATGCCTAACTTCTCCTCTTCTGGACTTAAATGTAAATTATGCTGCAGGCAAGCATCAGGGTATGTCCCTTTGTAATTATTCTAGGTAACTCAGAAGTGAGGTGAACATTTGTTTTCATTCCTGACTCTACACAGTGTGCTGAGCAAACTTATTTCATGCACTGTGAGAGACTGCCTGCATAAATCACATCTACAGATACTTGTAGTGTGCTGTGCCTACTTAGAAGTTATTCTGATCTAGATGTATAGGTTAGGCAAGGATAGCTTAATATGGGCAGATTACATAAATCTTCAAGTGACATTTCACTTTTAATGCTCTTCTGAATTATTGATAAATATTACCTTTCTTGTATGCATTCTGCCATCATCCATTATATGCCTTCAGTGTGAGATGTAGCCATATTACTGTATGCAGAGTTGTGCCTACTGGATTCACACTTCTAGTGATCACAGTTAATAGACAGATTGTCCCGCATCAGCTTCTGAGAAATACGTGAAAATAACATAACTTGTCAAAATCTATATACTTTTATTATATATAATTTGCCTGCACTGCGGTAAGTTCAGCAGTTCAGTGTTTATAAAGTCATAAGGGATGAATAGGCAGTGAGAGAAAATACAGATCCCCTCCCGCCCAAAAGTTCATTGGGTAATCTTTGAAACATCTGAAACAATTAAACTCGTCAGGTTTTAGGTACATTTTAAGATGTCATCTGTGATGGTTGTTCGTGGTATTTTGACGGTGTGTTCCTAAGGGATGGAATCTCTTTAGAAGAAATAAATAATGATGGTTAATAGTTTAGATTCAATAACATCTCTTTGCAGTAGCATTGCTTTTCTCCACATACACCCTTATCTGTATTCTTTTTTGTAAAGATACATAAAAAGAGCCTGCTATAAATGGATAGTGTTTAATAGAGATATCTGTGGAAGCAGTGTAACAGAAGTATCCATAATTCTATACCCTTTGAAAATGCCATGAAAAGATTTTCTGTGGCAGGTATACATTGTCTTTCTTCGTATGGAAGTACAGAAAAAAGACTGCTACCTGCACTCTTTAGATTCCATCCTTTTCATAATGCAAGTGGATCTTTTTCACTCATTTGGATAGAATTTGCACTAAATTTTGGCATCAGTGGATGCAAAAGGGTTATCTCATAAATTTTAGAGCTTGTACCACAGTAGTCATAGTTTTGTTCATTCAGAAAAGAGGTATGTATACTGTTGAGATTACACAACTCTAATTTCCTGACATCTGAAAGTATTTTTAAGAAACCAGTATTGCCACTGAAAGTTTAAACATTTAAATTCTGGATTATTTTTTAGATGGCAAATTGTTATCAGATGATGTTACACATTATGTTGTCCCCGACTGCAAGGTTGTTCAAGATTACCTTGAGATTCTCGAGTTTCCAGAGCTGAAGGGTATTATTTTCATGCAGACAGCATGTCAAGCTGTGCAACATCAAAAAGGACGCAGGTACTTATCCTATTATATCTTATTTTAAAATCAGATTGAAAAAAAGATACTAGCTTGTGAAGTGTATGTTTTAAGCACAGTAACCCAAAGTCAGCAAGTGTCAGTAACCCAAAGTCAGCAAATATACTGTGCTTAATTTGGTTTTGGGTCTTTCAAGTGTCTTAATATACTTTTACAGAAGCGAAAGAGCTGTATTCCTTTGTGGTCCACGGACATCAATGCGTCATAGTTTTTGCTTGATAGGAACAATATTAAACCTGTAGCATTATTAACTAATCAGATAGCTTATGATAGGAATTGAGGACACTCTGCAGTAGCAATGGATCATGTGCCACAACCAGATTGTGACATGTTTTTGGTTTGCTGTATTAAAGACTGAGCACTTGTCTTTGGGGAGCAATTAATACTGTTACGTAGTATTTACCTTACCAGACATTAACCGATGTATTGCCATAGCCTTTAAGAGTGTTACCAAAGTCTTCCTACATTTCTAAAACACAAATGCCTTTGAAGAAATAGCTCTTGTCCCAGCAGTGACAAAATAAGTTCCTAAATACTTAGAGTGTTTTGTGGGGCTCATTGAATAACAAATGTTTAAAAGTCAGAAGCATTGATAATGGAAATCAGGAAAAGCTCACTTACAGATGATGTTTTAGGTTTTGTCACCAGTGATGTAATTCAATGAGATAATTTCTTTGTGCGTGACAATACCTTTCCTTGAGTTTTTCAGCTTTATTTTCATCTGGAGTTAAAATAATATTAGCAAAAGAAAGCACAAGACAATATTTACCTTTTTCATATTACAGACTGTACAACAAGTTACGAAATCTAGTAAAGGATGCCCGTCATGACTGTATTGTGTTTGCTAATGAGTTCCACCAGCATTCTTACTTGCCAAGAGAGAAGGGAGAATCCATGGAGAAATGGCAGACCAGGTTTGTTTTAACTTATGTAGCACTACACTGGACAACATTGTGATAATGTATTTAGGAATATTAGCATGCATTGTGTACATAAGAGTTCACACTCTTGCTCTGCTTAGCTCCGGAACAGTTTGCAATAACTGAAAGTCTAGATTGTCCATTTGTGATTAAGAAAGTGTCAACATTGTTTTCTTAGAAACATAGACAAAAATGTACTTAATTCAATGCAATTGAATTAAAAAATGCTGGATCATTTTCAAGGTGCGCAGCCATTTTAAAGGATGCTTTAGCATAATAAATATATCACGTGAACCTTACTGGACTGTTAGATGTAATATCTGATAGCCTGTAAACACCATAGCACTGGAGTCTTGGCAGTGCCAGCTTGCTTTTTACAAACTTTCCCTCAGAGGAACAGTATGTTACATTGCAGTTAGGGCACAAGCAGATATATTGGAGAGGAAACATTTCATTTTCCTCTGGTCTCTTGGTGCTTATGTACTGCGCATAAAAATTTTTGCAGATATAAGGTTTATATAGCTTGGTGTATATATCTCAAGAGTATACGTGTTAAACCAAAATCTTGTTCACACAAAGCTGGCAAATGTCTTGCAAGTAGCAAATGAGATATATTGGAAACCTTATTTCAAACTTTGCTTTTCTAGGAGTATTTACAATGCAGCAGTCTGGTACTATAATCACTGCTTGGGTCAGATGCCAGTTGTTATGGTTACAGAAGATGAAGATGCTATCAGGCAGTATGGAAATGAAACAGAAGGAGTGTTTGTGATTTCCTTCAAGGTAACATGCCAGAAAAGTAGAAGGTGGTTTCCTTTATGCTATATCAAATGGATGAAGCAAGTACATTAAAGCCCAATGTATGGTGCAAATCATTTCAGACTTTATGTTTAAGAAAACTATGATGGTAACTCATGTCTTCATTTATCAAAGAAAGCAAAGATGTCAGTCATGGGAATGTCATAAAAAATGGTGGCAGTGAGCGAACCAGAGAACTAAAAAGAAAAATGGCAGCTTTAAAGCTAGAGTTCATCTGTCTTAGGAGCCCTTCTCGTTGTTTTCCTTGTTTTTAAAGAATTTGGCATTGGTGAACAATGATCAGTTACCTCAGCCAGCTGTCTAAATCTTTAGTGCAAGCAGTCCATAAACAGCTGTAGTATAAATATCCATCAGCGTTATTCTGCCAGTTTACTTTAGCCTTGACTACTTAGGATACAGTGGTGCATGAGAAGATAATTCATTCTGCATTTAGTTGTTGATCTCTGATACTGCTTGTATTCAGTAGGTTATATGGATGGCATGTTTATGTTTAGCTGGGAAAAGACATTAAGTAAAAACAGGACCAAACAGATTTACCTTAAAGCTATATTAAATGATGATGCTTGAGTTTTTTAACTGCTATGAGACAATGGGAAGTGGAGCAAATGTAGCATAAAAAGTCATGTAAGAAGTGTAAACTTAATAGTGGGTTGCCAGTTTGAATTTTCTGTTACGGCACTTTGCAAGAAGTATGTGGCCTGAATTGGGTATATTGGTAGAAAAAGTTTTTGAATCTGTAGTCTAGGGTGCTGTCTTAACAGTCATGCCTCCTTTGTTGTACTTAGCAAATTAGTTAGGTTGAACCTGGAACAAATCTGTGGTGTTTAGAGCAAACACACCATTACCACTTGGAAGTGCTAGTTGAGTTAGCGTTTGAGACAGCTCTTGTCCATTATGGGCTTTCCAAATGCATTATTCAAAGAACAGATCTCTAAATATTTCATGTTTGTTTATGTATGTGCACACAGAATTACTTGGATAACTTTTGGCCTGACTTAAAGGCTGCCCATGAACTCTTTGACTCTATACTTCAAGTTCGGCGTGAACGGGAGAGTGAAAGCCAAGAAAACAATGGGAAAGAATATCCTGAGCACTTACCTGTGGAAATATTGGAAGCTGGAATCAAATCTGGAAGATACATACAGGTCATTTGCTATATAGAGAGCATACAGAGAACAGTGCAGTCTTGTGCTTGGTCTCTTTAGTTGCCTGAATTAGACTGGTTACCTGAAGAAGTGTTGCTATAGTGGGGAGAGGAAAGGAAATAAAAAAAATAGGAGTAAGAGGATGGAAGGCATTAGGATTCTCTGTATTTCCCCTACTTCATCTTGTGAACACATGGATTCTTTTTTGTCTTGGAGAAGTTAAAATCATAATTAGTAATTTAGAATATTAAATTTGCTATGGATTTTTCCTCAGGTTGATATGTGATACACCTCTAAATTGAGAAACTAGCAGCTAGATCTCATTCTTAAATATAAATAATACTGCACAGAGATCTCTCAGTCAGTGTCATGGTTTAACTCCAGCCAACAAGTAAGTACCACGCTGCCACTCACTCACTCCCCCTCCTGCCCTAGTGGGATGGGGAGGAGAATCAGAAAAAGGTATAACCCATGAGCTGAGATAAGAACAGTTTAATAACTGGAAAGAATTATAATTGTAATGAAGAGGAGAGTGGGAGAGAGGAATAAAATTCAAGAGGAAAAAAACAAACAAGTGATGCACAATACTCACCACCCACTGACCTGTGTCCAGCCGGTCCTCCAGCAGTGATCAGCGGCCCCTGGCCAACTCCCCACAGTTTATATACTGAGCATGACATTCTATGGTATGGAATATCCCTTTGGCTAGTTCTAGTCAGCTGTCCTGGCTCTGCTCCCTCCCAGCTTCTTGTGCACCTGCTCACTGGCAGAGCATGGGAAACTTGAGAAGTCCTTGATTTAGAGTAAGCACTGCTTAGCAAAAACTGAAACATCTGTGTGTTCTCGACATTATTCTTATGCTAAATCCAAACCACAGAACTGTACCAGCTACAAATCCATTGTACTATGGATTGTTGGTGGACAAGTGTCCTTGTCTTAAAAATACTTTAAAGAATTAGGGGTAATAATTTCCTTCTTTCTTGACAATTTCAGCAGCGAGGCAAGAACAGAATATGAACAAAAATAATGAGGGTTTTCTTGTAGGAGTAACTCTAGATTCTATATTAAGGCAGGCAGCAAAAGTAATCTTACACTGCCTATGCTTTGAATAAAAGGATCTTTACCATCTCACAATTAAATTGAGCATTTAAAAGAATTTCCTTTTCTTTTCCAGAAGCGAGTACTTGGAAGTTCTGCATCGCATCTTTTCCCCCTATAGAGAGAACAGTTGTGTTCAAAATACCCCACTTACCAATAATGACTACTATTTTATGTAAAAATAATCGTAACCCCCAACATTTTATATTTTGAAGTTGGCAGTTTAGAGGTGTGACTGTTTCATTCTGTTTATTGGTTTGTTATTTTCTTTTAGGGTACACTGAATGTCAATAAGCATAGAGCACAACTGGAAGCTTTTGTTCGACTTCAGGGATTTGGCAGCAAAGAAACAGGTGAAAAGACAATGAGAGGATGTACTCAATGCCTTTTTGACACAGTCTGTGCTTTTTACATGAAGCTGTGTAGCCATACGTATGTAGCTGTCCGGTTACTAAACAAGATGAAAGCTAAGATACTGCAATGCTTGAGTTATTTTCATGGGCCAGAAAGGAGGCTGAAGATAACCCAGAGGGTGGGCCTCGTGAGAAAGCAATACCCTTTATGTCCTACTTCATCTTTCTTAGTACCTTTGGCTGTGTTTTGGACTCCTGTCCTGCTAACAGGTTTCCCTAGATCTTTTTGGAGGTTGAATACTGATGCAAATTTATTATCCCTGTGCTTTGTTCTGCCTTCAGGTGACCACTCATTTGACTGAAATAAGTGTTTGCATAGATGTTGGCAGGATTAGGAAGTTGGTCATTGTGAACGTAATAGGAAAAATGCCTTTTGGAGCAGATTGGAACACCAATATTGTCTTTCTGGTATGAGTTAGTAATAAATACCTTTGAAGGAACAGCCCATGATCTTTGTGCAAGTATTTTGTGCAGTACTTAGTTCAGCTTTCAGTAATAAGTACTTTCAAATGTTCCCATGACAGGCCCTGCAGTCAACCAGTGTTTGATTTACTAATATTTTTTTAAAAACTTGCTTTGTTCTGGACCCTCTTCAGAATCCTGTGGCAGTGGTTTCCACAATTTTAACTATGTTGTGTGTTTTTAAAGTTGCTGCTTAAAAACAATGAACTCAGCCAGCCTATGCTGCTTTTCATCCAAGAGTTGGCTTACAGAATTGTGTAATATCTCCTTTTAAAATAAAGGGGGGGTTAATTTTCTTGAAATATTAATTACTTGCCAATAGTCCTTTTTAAAAAGAAATATATTGCAAATGTCATTTTCTGTTATTTCAGCAGAACGCTGCCAAGAGTGGAAGAACTTGGATATTTTAACAATTTATAGTTCTGTTTCTTTTTATTTTAAATCTAGAACTCCAAAGTGACATCCTTATTTATGAGGCCAGAGCTCGAAACCGTGCAATCCATGGTGATGTGGTAGCTGTTGAGTTACTGCCTTTGCATGAATGGAAAGGAAGGACTGTTGCTCTTTGTGAAAATGAGAGTGAGGATAAAGCACCTGCAGACACCACTGGTGACCCTATGCCCACAGGTAAAGTAGATAGCATGATGAAATGCTTTGTTAAGATTACCTCACTTCCTTGGTCCAAGCTGTGTTGCATTCTTTATTATATAGTCCCCTTGATTTCTGTGATTGTCACATTTTTTGCACCTTAGTAAATTTGAAGTGGTTATCCCAAATGAAAGCATTCTAACATATCCCAACAAGAAGGCCACTAAATTCTTTCTATATGTGACCCACCCCTTTGTTTTCCTTCAAATTCATTCTCAGAAACAGCTGAATTATTGTAGTTCTCTTCCAGAAATACTGAGTTTGGAATACTTTGCTACCCAAATGCATGCTGTCACTCTTCACAGCTCTTCAAGAGACGAACTAACATTCTAATACAGACTAATTTACCAGAGGGTGTGCTCGAATCCTCAACTGTCATTGTTGATTACACAGAAAGATAACAGCATCCTTTTAACTCCTTGATGATAAATAATGCTCAAGATGAAAAAAAAAATTTGTTAGGTGAAGTATCGAACTCCTGTTAAAATGTGACATGCCTGTGTACCATGGAAACTTAGAGCCTGACTTGAAAATATTACTCCGCAAGTATAGCTACATCTTAAAAGTTTGCTGAGGTCAGAGTTAAAAGTTTTAGGAGGTTAATTCTCTTCCTGCAAGAAAATGCTATTTGATCTTGATTTTTGCTGTTAAAAATGTTCTGTATTTTTTACTAGAATTGGCCACGTTTCAGTAGTGGTGGGAATCTCTCTGAATACTTTATGTACTGTGTCAGTTGAAATCTATACAGTGAGTTAGTCTGCATAAATAAAAGCTCATTAAATTCTAGCTGTGCCAATGATAATTTATTGTATTGTTGTCTGCAATACCATATGTTGTTAGCAAGTGTAGTACAGATTTGTGGACACATTAGTTCATATTACAAAGCAATGAATCTTCTGTACCTCCCACATACTTGCTTTCATGTTCCTGTTTAACTCTTTAATGTACAGCCAACAATGTCCCCTATTAAAAGGTAAAGTTGTTGGAATCCTTCAGAAGAACTGGAGGGACTATGTGGTCACTTTCCCCTCTAAAGAAGAGACCCAGTCCCAGGGCAGAAATGCTCAGAAAATCCTTGTTACACCTTGGGACTACCGAATTCCCAAAATTCGGATCAGTACCCAGCAGGCTGAAGCATTACAGGTAATTTGAAAAGTCTTTCTCTATCCTGTGTTCCTACAAAATTGTGTGGGTGTATATGCTCTAATGATTTCCTTGGCAAAAACATGGGTAAAACTATTAATAAAGTTAAGTCTCTGAGAATAGTTCAATTTCTGCCTTGAAGGAACATGTTCAATTCTGGTGAAAACCACGTCAGCTTCAGGTACTAAAGCTTCCTTGAGATCTGAATTTGGGCCACAGTCCAGGTACCCTGAGCATTTATATACTACTTGCTTTGGGTTTTTTCTGATGAATTAAAGGTCATATTGGGGGTGTAAATTGTAATAGCTCTTGTGGCTTTATTGGAGCTGTGACTATACATAACTTTCATGAAAGCAGTAAGGAGAGCTTTTCAACAAGTTGATAATGTATTACGATGATTAACCTGCCATTGCTGTAGAGAGAAGTTTGTTCATTCCTGTCTGCTTTTACCTTGTAGTGTTAAGTACTTCTTCATGGCCAAGAAGTAAATTCCAATTGTGTCTTTTCTGGTATAAGAATAATTGTGTACCTCTTGGTTTTGCTTTCATTCTTTATACTTTAAGATAGAGATTCTCCATGTAATGACCTCAAGTGTGTCTTGGACAGGAAAGAAATGTAATTCTCAGTATTTGCTTGTATGCTTCTCATTGTGTGGGTTTCTTTTTCCTTTCTATAGAGGTTTTAGAGTTGCTAGACTCTGGATAGCATTTTTTTTCCCCTGATTGCTTGTCAGGAACAGATTGCTGTTCTAACAATTGTTTTGCTGCAGGATTATAGAGTTGTCGTGCGTATTGATTCTTGGGAGTCAACTTCCGTATATCCAAATGGACACTTTGTGAGAGTGCTAGGAAGAATTGGAGATCTTGAGGGGGAAATTGCAGCTATTCTGGTGGAGAACAGCATTTGTGTTGCCCCTTTCTCAGAAATGCAGGTTAGTCTTTCTGATTAGGTACATTCTTTTCTGTTGATTTTCAGGGTCTTGTTTCTCCAAGAGGGGGACCCTCTTAGAGCTGAATGTCTTAGTTGCCAACAGGTTTTTGAAAGCTGAAAACTATTTATAGATAATTTTTCTGAAATTACTTTTGGATCAGTGGTTCTATGGTACTACAAATTTTCAAATCAAGAGTGATTTTAAGATAATCTGTTCGCTATGAGATGACAATTCTTAATTGTAATTTGAGGTTGACTTTTAAGATATTGCTGTCTTTAATATGTGTTTATGTGACTGATCCTAAAGGCCTGGTCCTACTGAAATCATTGTCTTAAATCCTTTCGTCTTCAACCAGGAGAGCAACCAGCTCTCATAGATAACTTATTTTGATTATACTTACAATTAATTGAAAGATAAAGAACATAAAAAAACCCAGTATGCAGTGGTTATGTTTGCCAGAGCTGCAATATCACCACAATATTGTAGCATTCTTCTCAATTCTGTTTTGTACTTTCCGTAAAGTACATGTAATAGACTGACGTGGAAAATGGAAGGAAAGAAGAATTTGTTAGGGATGAAAAAGCATGCAAAACAATTAAAAGTGTAGAAAAAGAAAAGCTAAATTAATTTGTTGGCTGGCTTGTTTTTGTAGAGAAGATAGTCATCAATCATCTTTTTATACAGATGAGTGAAATGCCAGTGAGTTCTTCAAAGAATCCATGGAAGGTGAATCCTGAGGAGGAAAAAAAACGTCTTGACTTGAGAGATACACACTTGATATTCAGCATTGACCCAAAAGGCTGTGAGGATGTGGATGACGCACTCTCCCTTAGAACTCTGCCTAATGGGAATCTGGAGTTAGGTGTCCACATTGCAGATGTAACCCATTTTGTGGCAGCAAATTCTTACACTGATGTTGAGGCCAGAGCAAGGTAAATTGTTTTCTAAAAATTAGAAAATGTATTTAGCTTAGAAGTTTGTGATGCTGCCTTAAGGAAACATTGAGAAATATTGGAAGGAAGGAAACATTATTTCTTCTTTCACGTCATGAAAACAGCATATTAAAACTAATGTGTAACTAATGGTATTCTGCATTTATTTGGATAAAATAGGCCTGCTGGGGAAGAAACTGCTATCTGACCTACTGCTTTGCTGTTTTACTATGAAATTGCTCTTTTCCACAGAGTTACAGTTTAGGTTTATCTTTCACTAATCACTACTGTTTGCTTTATAGTCTACTTCAACATTTGAGATTTGAAGTATTTACAAACCACGTGTTTGCATTCCAAGGGGGGTGAATCTTCACACAGAACACCCACAAAATGGAATTAAGTCTTACATGAATTCAATTCTAGAGGTAGTTGGCAGGCTTATGTTTTAATATTCAACCTTGTGTTTTAATATGCCAGATAGTGCATTTCTTTTTTACTTTCATTGCCATTGCTTTGAACTTAAACTGCTGAATCACTTTATGAAATGTATTCTTTGTAGATGCAAAGAAATGTAAACTGTAGAGCAGAGACGTTAGGTATAGCCATTAAATGATCTCTTCTTAGTTGAGCCTGTTTTGTACAGCCCTAGTTCTGGCCTTAATAATTTGACTTTGGTATTGCACATGTGTTTGTTCTGTAAGAATAACCTTTTAAAATCATGCTGTGTCTTGTTTTGGTGAAGCTATGCTTATGCCCCAAAGTGCTTGGGAGACACGCACCAATGAGTCCTTGTGAAAACAATAGTAAATGTATTTTATTCCTCAGGGCAACAACCTACTATTTAGCGGATCGTCGTTATGACATGCTGCCCTCTGTCTTGAGTGCTGACATATGCTCTCTTCTTAGTGGAGTTGATAGGTAAGATTTTATAATATTTCTGAGGAAGGAGATTTTTAGAAGTAATTTCATTATCACTGCCAGTCTCTGTGTTTATCAGTTGGTTGAACGTTTCTGCGTTATTACTAAATCCTCAACTGAAAGAACAGCGTACACTAAAAAATACTTTTCAATCTACGATAGTTAGGTAGGGTGAACACTTTGTAATGCTTTACCCTGCCGAAGTATTTCGTTTGAGCAGGACAGTCCAGCTGAACATAGAGGTAGTGCATGCAAGATTCAAACAATGAGATCACTAAGAAGATTGAGGCATGGACCTTTTTTTTAAACAAGATAAATGCATTCCTGAAATCATTAGTTGTGGGCACATCGCCCCATTAGAAGAACTCTTGTAATATTTACCTTTCATCAATGTTAAATCTTTTCTTGGATTAAATTAACTACTGACAGATTAATTCTGATGCAAAAGCAAGGTTTCATACCTATATTAGCCCTGTTGAGGTTTCCAGAGAGCACCACAAATTACTTTTCTATGTAGACATTTTTTTCAGGGGGAGTTAACTCTAAATACTGAATATCCACCTCTGTAATTCTATGATCAGTTTTATATTCTCACCATGCTGCTACGAAAGAGAGTGAAGGTGAGTCTTCCCCAATTCTGCCCCAGTTGCAGATTCCCAGTGCTGCTTTTAGGCTGTCCTTAGCAGTCGTGTCACTGTATGAGAAACTGATTTGGCTGGGGGAGGGGGAATTAATTGTGTGTGGAGGGTGAGTTTCCCACCCATTGTGAACACTTTGTGGGTGCCCAAAAATGTTAACATTAGTGTTAACCTATTCCATAGCAACTGCTCTTTGCAGTTAGGTGCACTTGTTCTTTGAATTATTTGTTACTATTTGTGAGCGAAGTAGTAAGGAGTCACAAAAAGCAGAAATACAGTATTATACAATGACTGTCTCATTCTCCCATAATGTTTACCTATACCCTTAGCAATTCGCATTATTTTTAAACAGCAGCCTAAAGGTGAAGGCATCTTTGTGTTTCATTTGTTTTTTGACATGGGTGTTGGTCTGGAGGGCATGTACCCATGTGAATGGTTGCTTTTTTCCCTATTGTCCTATTCCTCAAACATGCTGTTAGCCTGTTTTATTACAATTTACAGGGTTAGTTGGCTGGCTGGCATGAAGATATGCAGGGTGCAGATATTCATTGTGAATGCATCAGACTGAAAATAAAAATGAAGAAGAATAATGCTGCAGTGTATCTGTGCTTTAAAATAGATGTGGCCTTATATCTTAGGGGTACTCTGCTTCAACAGATGGATTGAAAATGCTGCTGATGTAGCTGGTCCTCATTTAAGTTGTGATACATGAGAGAGAGAGGGAAGTGCATTAATTAGTGGCATTGCTGAGTGCTGGTTTGTTTCATGAAGAAAAAGATGTTTCCTGTAAAAAAAACAAACCATAATTGAACTTGTAAATGTGTAACAGTTGGATGTGCTTGAAATGCTAGTTTAAGTCAACCAGAACTATTTATAGAATTGTGATCTTATCTTTCAGGTATGCTGTAAGTGTCTTGTGGGAGCTAGAAAAAGAATCATATGAAATTCTGAGTGTCTGCTACAACAAAACCATCATTCGATCTGCGTACAAGCTAGTTTATGAAGCAGCACAGGGATTATTAGATGGAGACACTAGTGTTGTTGGTGATATCCCAGAGCTGAGAAACTTGGATGAAAGAACAAGACAGACCAGGTTGGCTGAACTGGTTTGGGCAATATCAAAGCTCACCGATATAGCCCGACACGTTAGAGCTAAGCGGAACAGCTGTGGTGCTCTGGAACTGGAAGGGGTAGAAATCCGAGTGCAACTGGATGATAAACATAATATCCACGATCTCATCCCTAAGCAGCCACTGGAGGTGCATGAGACTGTAGCGGAATGTATGATTCTTGCCAACCACTGGGTGGCAAAAAAGATTTCAGAAAATTTTCCTCACCAAGCTCTATTGCGTCAACACCCCCCACCACGGCAGGAATTTTTCACTGAACTTCGAGAATGTGCCAGTGCCAAAGGTTTCTCAATGGACACACGGTATCTTTTTATTATTTATCTTAAGCACTTTAATTCAAGTTAAGCAATTAACTATTGAGGTATCTTATCGTTACAAATCATTACAGCTCTCAGTATCAATGTTCATAGACGCTGCATAGCAATTCTTAAAAATACCCACTACCTTAACCTTCCTGTGAGCAGGAGATGATGATCTAAGCAGGAGGTGCTGCCTGCACGCTGCCAGCTGTTCTGAAAATGGCAGTATCTGGATAATTTCAGACATACCCAAAAAGAATTTGTTCAGTCACTGTGAGCGGTTAAGCTCTGCAATAGCCTTGTTTGCACCGTATTTCCTGTAATAGCAGCGTAATACAGTACTTGTTTAAATCAAGTTAATTCTGTGCAATATAGTAATTTTAAATGACTTAATTCAGAATTAATTTTTCAAGATAATAGAAGGCTATGAGCTTCATCACATTGGGAGGCATCATTTCTGGACATCAGAGCGTGAGAGGCATCAGTAGTGCCTCTGTTTACTTGGATGTCACCTTCTCCCCATTGTGCTCTCCTGTACAGAACAGGTTTTGGAGCAGCTCACCGTTTGGTTTGTGCTGCATGGAATGGGGCTCTGTGCCTGTCCTCCTTCATTCTCCAGGTTGCAGGAGACAGGACTGTTGGTGAAAACTGGAGGGGTTGTAAACATTTTTCTAGAGCAGAGCTGTTAGTAAACTATGGTAAAAGTTTTAATGTCATTCTGCTTGTCACTCATATTTTCCATTAATACCTATTAATCAATTTTTACATGGTTTTGTATGCTATTTTTACCTATAAGCTATTCTGATCAAAGATGGCATAATCTTCAGAATTAACACTTTTTTTTGACAGGTCTAACAAAACATTGGCTGAGTCTCTGGATAAAGCAAATGACCCGTTGGATCCAGTTGTAAATCAGCTGTTGCGATCTATGGCCACTCAGGCAATGTCTAACGCGTTGTACTTCTCAACCGGCTCTTGTTCTGAGGAAGAGTTTCATCATTATGGTATCTTGTCACTTCATTTTTTATGCTGTTCCTGTTATTATTGCTGAACTGCTGGGGGGAGGCAGTTCATTGCTTTGATTCCTTGTCACTGCTTTTTTATTTGTAGGACTTGCCTTAGAGAAGTACACTCATTTTACTTCTCCAATTAGAAGATATGCTGATATGGTTGTCCACAGACTCTTGATAGCAGCAACTCTGAAGGAAACTAAAGGAGATGTGAAGAGTAATATATTCAGTAATAAGGATCTTGAGGAGCTGTGCAGACACATTAATAACAGAAACCGGGTAAGATGGTCATCGAGTGTGTCTCCGTACATTTGTATGCTGCCCAGTGGACGGGATAGCAGTCCTGACCTTTTGGGTTCTACAATGACATAGCATCGCTTCATTTTTATTTATAACGCTTTGGGTTTTTTTTACTTAAATGTCAATTTTCTTCTGAGGGTGGTAGTAAATGTGACTTCATATTTCACCTGTGCTACCTGTAGGATTTCCTTTTAGGTAAAATTTTTCTAGGGCACAGATAAGGAAGTAATGGGAAAAAGAAACTATGGAAATTGAAGCCAAACAAGCTCGTTGAAATATTTATTCAGAATTTTTTTGTCTCCTTTTTGTGGCGGGTGCTTGCAGGCAGCCCAGCGTGCTCAGAAACAGTCCACTGAACTCTTCCAGTGCATGTACTTCAAAGACAAGACCCTGGAAACAGATGAGCGCTGCATAGCAGATGGTGTTATTTACTCAATTCGAACAAACGGTGTCCTTGTTTTTGTACCAAGGTGAGTTCATGGGAGCTTGCACTGAGCTTAAAAATAAGACGGAAGTGTTACTAGAATGCTGTCAGGACATCACCAGTCCTTGAGAAAAGAAGTGTTTGCAGCATGGTCTGGTGTTGACAGATGACTGCATTTTAGATTTTTGTTGTAAATCATAAGCAGTGCTTTTCTGTGCTTTGACCCTGAAGAAAAGTTTCTATGAGGAAATGGTAAGACTATGCTGCACGGTATATATCTCAAAACATTAAAAGGGCAAAGGACGTATTCTGCCAAAGCAGCTGCTAAGGCAGAACAAGGACTGGAATATTTTTTCTCCCTTTTTTAAAAAAAGAAACACAATAGAAAGTGATTTTCCAAATCACAAAGCCATGCATTCTTCAGCACTCTTTTCCTTCCGTACAGACTGCAGGTTATGCAGCTGGGAGCACCTTTTCAACAGCTACTCCTTGCAGGCAGCAGGGAAACAGAAGAAATGTTTACATGGTGCTGTTTATGGTAGTTGGGCTCCCAGAAGTGCCTCTACCTCAGCTCAGCCTCTGTCATAGAAAGCAACTCTTTGTGTGATGCTAACATTACCTATTAATTTCTGAGCTTTTAAATCTGTAAAGTGCACTAAATCTGTCCTGTTCATGTTATAAAATTGACTAGTGAGTGATGTAAGAAGGCACTAGGCACCACAGAACTGGAGAGTGCTGCCTTCCTAAGCCTTGGCCAGCTCCCCAGGCTTGGGGGAAGAGAATACCTGGCCTTTCCCTTGCTGGCTCTGCACAGCTTGGATTACTGAATGATCTTTGTGTGTGTGCATTACTGTAGCAACGCTGTCTGCCTGGCTGGCTAACAGGTATGAGAAAAAAGGCACAAGAGCTCTCCTTTAAAAAAACAAACCCAGAAGCGAACTAAAAACCATTCTAGAGCGGTGTTAGGTAAAGGAAACCATTACACGAATACCCTCAGCTTCTATGAATACAGCCAGGGGCTGCTCGATCCTGGCCACAGACTGAGCTTGGATATAAACCAGCTGGATGTAGGCCTGTCACCTGCAGCACTCCAGATGGCTTGGCCTGGCTGCACAGCCAAAGAGCCAGAACCTAACCAGGAGAGGCTTCCTTACAGACAACCCACTGCAGACATGCTGCTGGTCTTCAAGTAATTTCAGCAGAGAACTCTTTCCTCACCGTGCTGTCTGGAAGAACCTGTAATGCTGCTTCTCTTCTGTTATCAGGGCATTCCAGGCTCCACCCGACACACAAGATCACGGATCACTAACTATATTTTATTTCACTGCTTTCAAAACACTTCAGTCAATGTCTTCATGCTCTGGGGCTTGCTTTGACAATGTGCATCGTCAACCCTGAAGCAAGATTATCAGGCTACAGTGTTTGCCCCCTGATGTTGCTTTTATATAATCGTAGGTAGCCATCTGTTGGTTTCAAAAGTAAAAGAACTGGTAATGGTAAAAATCATTAAAACAGTTTCTGTGTACTCACCTGCTTTTTTGTAGATATGGAATCAAAGGTGCTGCATATATGAAAAACAAAGAAGGCTTAGTCATCTCCTGTCAAGGTGATAGGAGCTGTGAGTGGAAGCCTGGATCACTCCATCGTTTTCAGAACAAAATTACTTCCACTACAACTACTGGAGAATCAGTTACATTAAGCCTTTTTGATCATATTACAGTGAGTATTTAATCTGAGGGAAGTAAAAGGAAATAGCGCTATCAGAAATAAAATTATTTTTTATGTTGCTTTTAAGGTGAAAATACTTGTGCAGACTTCCCGCTGCCATGCTGACACGATCAAGCTAGAAATAATCAGGAACACACCATACCAGACTCCAGATGCAGAGGTTTCCCAGAATTTTCACGTGGTGAAGTCTGACTTAGTAAAAGAAGTCAGTCAGTCTGCCGAAGCCCAGCGTGCTCAAGAAGCAGCAAGGGTTGAAGCAATTGATGAAGACTATCAGGAGTACTGCCAGACCAAGGGGGCAAGCCTGTACCAGCTGCTGGAGGAGATCAGGGATTTGGCACTATTAGATGTTTCAGCTGACATCAGAACTTGAACTATAACCTAGCACATCTGCTTGTTCATGTTCTGCTCCTATTCACTTTGTATCATGAAGTTGGGGGGTTTTTTTAGAAGCATTATTTAAAAGATTCAAGTCCTTTTAATAAGAAATTAAATGTCTATTTTAAATAAGAATTATTTTTATCTGACTGTGATGAACATGTATGAGTTTTGAAAGATTTTATACATGATAAATCTCAACTTCCAGGTTAAAGACTGTGTCATGAATTCTTTTAACTTATCATTCCAAAAATTACTTTCCCGTGTTGTCCAAAAATTAAGTTACCTGAGGATTTCCAACAGCTGTCGGCAACCTTGCACACATAGCTACAACGATATAAAAAGCAGTTTCCTTCATACGAACCAGAACACAGCATTTTGTTTATTGAAATCCCCCAGCTGCGTATCACAGCATCATGGCGGCTGGAAGCGCCCTGGCCCGGGCTGCCGCAGGCTCCCTACAGCAGGCTGCACTGGGTCACGGCCGGGCAGGTTTGGAATGGCTCCAGAGGAGGAGACTGCACAGCCTCTGGGCAGCCTGTCCCAGGGCTCAGTCTCCCTCAAGGTAAAAAATTTTTCCCTCACACTCAGATGGAACCCCCAGGGGAGGCAGTTTGTGCCCATTGCCCCTTGTCCTACCTCTGGGCACCACTGAAAAGAGCCTGGCCCTGTCCTCTTAGCACTCACCCTTAAGATACTTGTATACACAGGCAAAATATCTAGCATAAAATAACACCCGTGACAAACTTACTTCATTCAAGTGCTGCTCTTGTCTTAATTAAGTTTCTAGAAATGTAGGTTCTGTTCTGCACAGCAGTCTGCCTTGTGCTCTTGGCGCAGGGCTTTACCATTACCACAGTGACTGTTCATTCCACAAAAGGGAAAAAAAGCTTGAGTGTGTGCAAGAGAAGCAAGGCTGTAAGAGGAGGATAACAGAGCCTCAAAGCAGAGAGCACTATCAGCCCAAGGAAGATAACCCATGTGGTCAAAGCCAAAGCATGTTCCTATCAGGGGCTGTGCCCGTCCCCGGGGAGATGTCTGACGGGCACAAGGGCTGGGGAAGGCTGGAGGGCCTGTAGCTGTAACAGCTCCATACAAGAATTTCACGTTCGACTTTTGAAATTTAATAGCTTCCATTTTATAAGAAAAAGATGCAGGTACTTGATAAGCAAGTTAAAAAATCCAGGACACCTGCTCAGACATAACACCACTTGCTATTATATATACCCTCTATTAAACCCCCCCTAAACAATACAACTTTAATAGAAACAGCACCTGTCAACATCCCAGCTAATTCAGTCTGAAATCAACTGTAAACAAAATTCAAAGTAGGTCAAAAAACTCATTAATGTTTCCTAAAGAACGCTGCAGGAGGTGGAAAAGATGTCTCCAATGCAGATGAAGAACCTTGTTCTGCTTCCCCGTGTACAGAGCTGCTCACCTGCAGTTTGAAGCTCTGTGCAATACAGAAGTCACAGTGAAGACTTCCAGAGTCAGAATGCAAAGAGCCAGCTACATTTCAATATAATGATAATACTTCAAAGTCTTCTGGTCAAGAAAGTGGCCCAAAGTATGGGGAACAGTTACTGCTCTTCAGTGGCATATTCCAACTCTCCATCTTCAGCATCTGTAACCGCACCCTCAGCTGTGGTACCTTCCATGTCTTCAATAAAGTCAGCAGGATCCTGAGCCCCTGGGGTATTAATCTCCTCTGCCAAGTAACTAGTGGAGAGCTCTGCTGAAAAAAAAACCAAATAAAACAAAAATCAATTTCCTACCATGAGAAAACACTGTTTCTGTGTCTTTAACTGCAGCTTCTACCACCAGAATCAGTCTGTGGGAAAGCCAACCCCAGAGATGCCCAGCAAGCTGAGTTTCATTTCAAAGACCAAGCTGTCACAACTGGGCATGACAACTAAGTAGGGAGAGCAGTACTGACTTGGCTTTGGAGTTGTCCAACTACAGTAACAGTTTAAGTTTCAGTTACACATTTTGCTATTTACTAGAAAAGCGATCACTACCTTCCGTTAAATTCACTCAGCAGCTCAGTTGTATGAGCTTCCCAGGCTACTGACCTTAAAACATTACCACTTAAGTTACACACCGAAGTTACCTAGTTGATTACCATTGTGTTGCGACTGGCTGTTACACTGCATCTTTGCTCGCCTACGCTCCAAGGCCAGCTGCCTGTTCTTCATCATTCGCTGCTGGTGCTCTTCCGTAAGAGTTGTACCAGACAGAGAAGCGAGTTGTTGTTCTGCATTTCCAGGGCAGGAAGGTTCATCTTCAATGGCGGTGTCCAGCCCATTGCTCTCCCCTCCACCACCTGGTTAGAAACAAACACTTGTGGGAGATCTCACACATACAACCATAAAAGCCTCGGTTTAGGAGAAGCATAGCTCTGTCTACTATGTTAGCAATCATGAGCTGTGCCTGATGGTGAAAAGCAGTCAATTCAGGCAAACCTTACCGAAAGGGTAGATAATTTTCTTCCCACCCCTATCAACAGGATGCTGTCTGTTGGGAAGCCGCAGGACTAGTTACCAGAATCAGACAGAGGTTCAAACATTGACACCGAATAGTCAGTTTTGAATTCAGTGTGCTACTATTATGGAATATTAACTCATTTGCCACATAACACATGCAAAACAGAGGCTGTCCAACTCCATTATTCAAACTTCACCCACCAACAGAGAAGCAGAGCACTCTGAAAGAGTACCTAAGGCCAAGTATGCTTGTGCCTCTGCCACCGCTTTAAGCCTGTGAATACAGAAGTTAGGTGACAACAAAGACCTGGGTTTTAATACAATATTCTAGCTTGAGTTTTTATTTCAAAACTGCAAGACAAGTTTTTCAACTGAAGACTGGACCAGTTGTAGCAGTACACTCGCTACCATAGTTCAGGAACAGATCAGAACCGCATTTAAATACAAGTGTATGGAACCATCGCACAGAAAAATCTGATAGCTCTACAGACACTGTCGGCAGGAACCATTTGCTTTACTGTTTGTGGCTGCTTACGGCTGCATTCCATCACTCACAAATGCAGCCAACAGTGAAGGCAGCCACATCTCACTGACTGCCCAAAGGTGGTCCCACAGGTGAGGCAAGGCTTCACCATCTGTTAACTCATCCACCAGAAGACCTTCCCCAAGCACTGGCTTGTCTGGAGGCTGAGGTTCACATGAAAACAAACTGGACAACGGGTAGATAATTGTTCCAAGAGAGACTCACAGTGGAAGTGTGAACACCTACAAAGGACCTTAGGAACAACTGAAATTCATTTCTGCTAATAAAGTTTCTTTCAAAGTACCAGATGAACTCTGCTCTTTTTAAATTTAAAAAAACTATTTCCTTCTAGTCTAAAAACTATAATCTGATTGCAAGAGACTCTTAAATTACCTACTTGTTAAGTGGCTGCATTTTTATATTGGAAGAAGAAATGCTCAATAGCTGCTATACGCCAAGACTGACAAACAGACGCAAGGGTGCCCACAAGCATTAATAACTGCTTTCTCTGTAAAGGGCACTACAGCCTGACTGCACAGCAACGGCTTGTAGTATAAACAGTACCATGAGTCTTTGATTTCTGCATTAACAAGATCCAAGAAATCTTCAGACAGCATGCTCATATGAGTACAATACAAAACAGTATGTTCACTTAATAATTGTGGGTTTAGCAGTTTTTTTGAAGCATATTTCTAACAATGCTGGTAATAATACCCATTTTCCATTTCCTTTCAGTACACCACACAAATTCATTTATTTTTTTTTATATTTATATATAGCATTTTAATACAAGAACCAGCTCAGTTTTGTTATTGGAAGTCTCACAGAAGCTTGGTTTTAAAATAGAGAACCACTCAAGAATTTCTTCTACATTACAAAAACATACCATGATTCATTAATTTCTGGTCAGTAGGAGGGAAAGTAAAGTAATTTTAAGCACTGAACTACTGAACAAACAGCACAATGAGCATACCTTCGTTACCTGCAAAGTCTTCATGTAAAATAGGAAGATCAAGTCTAATTCGCTTTAGGCAGGTCTGCAAATGAGAGGTTAAAGCACTGATACTTCATCTGTAACAAAATCTTTTGTGCAACACTGCTATGTTTTTAACACTACTCCAAATTTCTTTTTACACTTTATTACTCTGAAAAAAAAAATTCCTTTCACTACATGTCTGTTTGACCCACAACTTTTAAAGCTGTGGATCATATGCCTAGTTCTTCACCTACCATCTAGCTAGATGAAGCAGCATTTGTCCTAAGTCTTCTTTCTGAGTTCAAACATTAACAACCAACCCACCCACCCCCCTAAATCCAACAAGTTCAAGCACTCTTAAGCAAATTACTTTGGTTGAAGATGTCCTGAAAAAGCTGAAGCCAATTCTCTGAAGTACTAAGGTTATAGCTAAATGTAAACTTAAATATTGAAAAGAGCCATTTTTAAAAAGAGATAAATTAATTTGAATAACATAGTACTCCTTAGCAGTATGCATAACTTAAAGGCCTCTTTTGGTGTGTAATTGCTCTCCTAAATCTACCTCTTAGACTATTCATAGATATTCACATACTGCATGAAGAGAAACGGACAGAGCAAAACATACCTGAACTTCCTTTTTGTTTCCCAAAGACTCTACTCTGTCAATAAAATCCTCAAACCGCAATTTTGGAAACAGTCTATGAGCCCAGTGTTCCATGTGTCGTATGAGTGTTTTCAGGTCCTCTGCCTAGAGCATAAAGGAAGACATCCAGCTAGTAAAAGCTGACTAAGTCAGTAGACTGCCGAGGGAAACGGGACAGTAACATTTCTAAAAATACTAAACATCTGCAGCTTGAAAGTCTCTTGAAAATTTAAGTAATATGAATGCGTGGGTAATCTTTCTTCCCACAGCCAAGTCTGTAGGTGCAATTTCAAGCTATGAGAAAAACAGCAATTCAGGTTCAGGAACTGCATTTACATATACTGTAAAGTATCTGACAGGCTTCTCAGAAGTTACCCTTAAGCAACCTAGGTCTGAACCCAGACCGAAAAAAAAATAATAAAAATGTGGCCCCCATAGGGTCACAGCTGGCATTTATTTGAATGTTTAGAACATACAGAAAAATGTACATCTAAAAAATCTTATTTAATAAAGATTCTTGGTCAGATCTGCAGTATTGCCTAGTTTCTTTGTGCCTCCAGTTGTAAAGGGAAAATTTATACCATGACTGTTCTCTGTAAACCAGTGATGCACAGGCATCCTTGCAATTGCACCAATAGTCTGATGATATTTAAAGAAAAATAAGGTTTTTATTTTTCTTTAAAATGTATCTTTTAAGATACGTGTATCCAAGACATAGACAGTTTGTAGAGAAAATACTGCTTCCTCTTTGCTTAAGTGGTATTTCACACTTTTTTTTCAAATATTAAAAGCTTTGGGATAGAGGTGTCACAACAGCCAATTATTTTCACTGAGAGGAAACAGACCACGAAGTGAGATGGTAAAGGCATTCCTGACATAGCAGACAGTCTTACCAGCCTGCTCCAACCTCAGAAACCTCTTTCTATGAACAATACAAAGAGTCACACATGTGATATTCTAGTTTTGGAGTAGACGAAAACAGTTTTAAGACCAAAACATAGATTTTGTTAAAACATTCATGTATGTTTGATTTTTTAAATTTGCAACTACAAACCACATCAGACTACATTCAAACACTGCTAGAAAGCTGGCTACCCAGAGCGTAACATCAATTTTCCCCATATCAGATTGGCAGCAATGTACAAAATCTAGATTGACCTCCCAGGAAACAAAACAAAAGCTCACTATGTCTTACCTCATGCCCTTTACCCTTGAACTTTACATTGTCAAACATGTGTCTTAGGGCTGGAAGTCCCCTTTCCGAAATTAACCTGGTAATAGGAAATGGGTGAAGGTATTTAAAACTCATACTTTCTCACTCTAACAAAACCAACAAAACCCTCACAAACAAACATAAAAGAACCAGTATGCCAACAAAAATACCTCACATTCCTCTGAACAGAGCTCTCCTTGAAAGATCTACAGAATTAGAAGTCATTATTAAAATGCACAAAATAGGATAAGGACTGCTGCAAGAACCAGGACTTTTAAACTGCATGGTCAGTTCTAGTGTCTATATTGGCCAAGTAAAACTAGTTAGACGCATGACCCTCTGGTATCGCTGTGGTATCACTAACTTCATCAGACTATTTAAAATGGAAGAAACCGAAAGTTCAGACTTTTCCATTACTTATAAAGAACTTAACACCAGTTTTACTGATAACAGCAAAGAAACTATTAAAATCCTTTATACGGTTTATCTAGTTTGTACGTAAGTCAGGTGTAAGTCTATTTTAGGTAGTGCCCCACAATCACAATTATATTGAGTTTTTATTTTGAAGCAGACCTTAATTAAAGAAAGAAATCTACCGTACTATATCTGAAGCAAAATTAAAAACATCGGTGGAAGAGTCCTATGCATAAATAATAAATATCTGTTAACAAAGTCCCAAGGAGACTCAAGAAAGTTTGACCAGTTACAGCATTATACAGGTAGGCAAGGAATAAAAAGGCTGAGATACAGCACGCAAAAGGCACTTTTATCTCCAAAACTCCTGATCTTTGACTTGGCCATGACCATGCAGGGATCACAGTAACTTTAATTGTTCTCCACAGCCGTATACCAAATTCATCAAGGAAAGAAATACTCTGTAAAAAATTACCTCTGGGCATCTAGTTTAGGCATTGGCCTTTTAACTGCTTTCCGTGTAGCTACAGCAGAATCCTTGGTTTGTGACTGCTGGTTTCCATCTGGTCCCAATAAAGAAAAATAACATACTTTAAGTATAAAATCAATCGATATCAACTACAATTGCATCATGCAAATTTTAAATTTCTACGCTCTCAAAGACAGCATCACAAGTATTCCATTGCAGGTACAGTAGTCCAAACAAACGCCTGCCTATTTCACCTTGCTCCTCCCACAAGACAGGTTAGAAATACACCATCTCTTCAAAATAGTAATACTGACAACTCAACTTTTGTAGCAAAGTAGGTTCATTGAAAGGGACGTTTCCTAATTTTAGAACTTTTATATTATATCTCTGATGAGATATGTACCGAGAGTAGATGATGCTTCTAAAAGTTAAGAAACTCAAATTATCAATAAACATAATGATAGGTCCCAAAATTTCCACCAAGAGATCTGAAAGACAGACCTAAACCACCAGCATCGCCTTCAAGAAACAGAAAGAGGTGATGTGTGACCACAATTAGCACGTCTTTTAAGAACCAAAGTCCATGTACTTTTTGATTATCATGCATATATTTTATTTGACTGCAAAAGACAAGGCACCACTCATCTCAGAGCTAGCAGCTAGGTATCATAGTGATTTCTTGGTGTACTTTTTGTTCAAACATCAGGAATTCAGAAGTTCTTCTTTTCACATATCAAGGAATTAAATCTATTCAAATTTGTATTTTCTAGTGAACAGGCAGAGCAGGGATCAAGGAAAACATACATCTAACAGTTATACTTCCTGTTAGCTTGTTCAGTATAGAGTGAGATCTTTCCAAATACAAATATTTCTGAGTTTTACTGTCCTGAAAAATCTTGGATTTTTC
Source organism: Falco naumanni (assembly GCF_017639655.2). Taxonomy (NCBI): domain Eukaryota; kingdom Metazoa; phylum Chordata; class Aves; order Falconiformes; family Falconidae; genus Falco; species Falco naumanni. The sequence continues at coordinate 5,610,833 of NC_054060.1, read as the reverse complement.
CTAGGTCACACACTCTACAAAATCTATCAACATATCCCTGGAATACTACCTTCAACACTCTCACTTTTCCAAAATCCAAGTCATAAAGGGTAACTATAGATCACCACTGTATAATTATCTTTAGCAGCATTTGGTCTGAAGAGCTTGAATTTTATAAAGATTCATTTGTGTACACATTTGCGTGGAATCTACAAAAATAAACTTCTCCCACAAGCTTGGAAACATAGAATCAATAACAATTTAAATTCTACAGATTGCTTTCTTATCTACACAAGACTATCTTTATGCAGTAAACTCAAGTAGTGAAGTGTAACACCAACAGGACTGATTTCACAGCACTTCACTGTCTATACTGCAAAATGGGATCTGTAGGGGTCACAGGTGTTCACCTCCATTAGTTTGAGCCCATTCAGCATCATCTCTTCCCGGAGAGGCAGGAGGTGGAAGAGGTGGGAACGTTTCATCTTCTGTATTCTCATAATCAGGAAGTTCAAACAAGTTGTTCTCCAAAGGATCTATCATTGCCGCAGATAAGCTTTTTATCCCCTCCTGCCAGAAATACCAAAAGCATTCAGAAGACTAGTGAGAAGAAAAAGCTGCTGCCGAAGCACAGGCATCAGCTGTATACAGTATGTCCACAGCTTTACCAGAAAAAAATTGCCAACCAGAACAAACAGCATCATAGAAATTAAAGAGTTGATACCATACAGAGGGATGACACGATCCAGCCTCAGGAGGCCGAATAAAATAAGGGTTTGTCATGTTTAAACTCCTCAAAGTCACTTGGGAGTGGCAGGTACGGGTCACAGGAATAAAACAAAAGAAACGGATGTTTAACCCCAGCACTTATCAAGACAGCTGTTTGCCACTCACATCCTTGGTAATCAAAAACTACGGGGCAGGGGTGGGTGGTAATTTCTCTGATTTACAGCTTACCCACGTAGGAACGCAGAACGCTGGAGGAAGATTCCCCTTTCCCGGCTCCTTACACAAATCCAATTCCCGGCTTTAGCACATCTGCACAACCGGGTTTAGGACGGCCCAGTCTCGCTACGACTGCGTTCCCAAGGCGTCAGGAACACCTTTTTTTATTTTTTTTTTTTCCTTAAGGGAAAGTTGTTTCTCAGACAGTTCTAGTAACAAGAAGACAACGCGTCTGTCCGTCTTACACCGACCTTCGCAGGTGAGCTCCCTACCTGCGGGCTGCGAGCCCCTCACGGATGCTGAGGGAGCCGAAGGAGGGCACTGAGGCAGGCGGCTGGCGTCTCCAGGGCCCGCCCCAGCACCCGCCGGGCGCCACGAAGGCCCCGCTCCCCGCACACGGCCAGAGTAGCCCGGAGGCGCGCTGCGCAGAGGGGGGAGCTGTCCCCTCGCACCGGCGGGACGCGGGGGAGCGGGGCTTCCCGCCCGCCTTCTCAGGGGACGCGGCTCCGCGCCGCCGCCGCTGCCCCACGCTCCCGCGCTTCCCGCCCCGCCGAGCCCCGGCGCGCCCCGCCCCGCCCGGTGCCGCGAGAGGGCCAGGTCTCGCGAGCTCCGGGCGGGTTGGCTGAAGCGAGCGGAGGTCAAGCGGCCGCGGCCAGCCCAGGGCGCGTGCGCGGCGGGTTTTGGCGCCAAAGCGCGGCGGGCGGGGCGGCGCTGCTGAGGCGCTTCCAGAGCGGCCTTTCGGGCGGGGAGGGGGCGCGTCCTCAGGGAAAGGTCGCAGCGGGAGAGTTTTATTGGAAGCACTAAGGCTGGCAGGCGGCACGACGAGTCAACCCTAAGCATGGCACTCAAAATAGTTATGTTGAGCCCTTTTCTCGCTCCCTGCCTCTTAGGAAAAGGCTCACTGAAGAGCCATCCCAGGTTGCGATCCCAAGCTTTTCTCCATACGGAGGCTGGCTAAAGCCTTATGGTGATTTAAGACAACGGTTTGCAGTTTTCCAGGCTGTAATAAGCACGCCAAACCCTCTGAGACGAGGCAGTTGTGCGCATAAAATGCCATTTAAGGACTTGGATTGCAGGCTGCAGGGACAACAGGAGAGGCTCCAGGCTGTGGTCTCCAGTGCTGTCGCATCTGAAGAAAGCTGTTTTCCTGCTTTGACGGGTTGGTCCATGGAAGTGTATCTCACTGAAATTATAGGCTCTTCATTTAAGCAAAATGAGAGAAATTAATGATGTCCAATATTATACATTAAAGGAATTGGTTTTCCCTTATTTCTATAAATTCACATTTGACATGCAATGTTTCTGGTAGTGTAAGATATTCCTTCTAACATGACAAAGAAAATCAATCACCGTTACTTTCCAGTTAAAAAAAAAAACCAAAACGTATGTTCCTCTAGTCAAAATTATTTTAACAGATACTGTTTAAAATGTGTACTCCCAAATGAAGCAGCATCTTTTATAGAGTAGGATACATTAAATATAGGGAGAACACTTTAATGGATTTGTTAGCATTGAATCCATTTATCTTAACTTTTTAGATATGGCCAATTCTTCAATTGACTCAGCCACGTCAAGTATGAAAATAAACACAAAGACATACTAATAATTGTAGAGCAAGTGGCTGCTGATTTCCAGTGTAAAACAGTGTAAAAGGTTGTTAAAGTTTTGTTAAAGTTACTGAAAATCCAATGTCTACATGGTAAGGTCTTTGCATTGAAAATACTAGTCACTCTTTATATTAAAAAAATCTTTACAAGCCACTGAGGTTTTGGGGGTGTAACCTAAGTATCTGAATCATAGCTATTAGTGTGATACATCTTTCCATGTAAATGTTTTCCTTAATATTTAACGGGGGGGGGGGGGGGGGGGGGGGGGTGTTACATGTGAAGTAATTGGTTTTAAATACATTGCTAATGTCAACTGAACTTGGAGGCTCAAGATTTCAAAATTCCCTTAAGTCCCTTCATATTTTCTGCAAAATCAACTGGTGATTTTGTGAAAAAAGTGAAAAGAAGTAGCGTAGTAGGGCTCTCTGAGAGCAAAGGCAGCGAGAAAGCAGGATTAATTTATGTGGCTGGCCAGTCTCTGTATACCCAGGTCAACCAGTCTGCACAAGCAGAGCTCTGTCCTGTGGTGTCTTGTCTTTGCCAGAATAGGTTGATAACAGATATGAAAAAAGTGCTAGAAAGGTATAAAAATACTATACAAAGGCTAAAGCAGAAGATCACTTACAGTCTCTGCAGAGGAGTACAGTGTTACAAAACCTACCATATTTATGCAACTTTGATTAATCAATATTTTTGAAGAGTGTTTAATTAGAGAGTGGACTTGATGACCTAGGTGGTTCTTTCCAGTCCTATGTTCCTAATTAAATGAAAAGCATATGCTGGCAGGCATTGATTATTGTTTTTTTCCTCAGGAAATGAATAACCAGCCACATGCTGATAAAATAACAACTCAGGGAAAAAAATAAAACCAACAAGCCGCTTGCCTCTATTCTAGAAAACACTTCTGGTTTCTAGTTTAGGTGAAATGGTAATGGTACTCGCTTTTGTATTGTAATTTCATTAGAAAAGCTCTAGAAAATTAGCACTTAATTATTATTTCAGTCTCATTTCCTGTTTTATGTTACCCATAACATATGACAAAGAAAATCTGTAAAATGGATAATTGACTGCTACCACATTTGAAGGGTTTTACTCCTATGGGAGCAGTACTTGTTCTGCAAAAAGCCTCTTATGTTGGCAAAGCTGTGCATGCAATAAACCCTACGCAAAATGGGTACCATTGTAGCTGTGCTAGTTGGAGATCACATCTGATGGACTGAGCAAACTTCAGCTATTTGTGATTTATCTAATCTAATGTAAATTTTATATTATATAATCATCTTAAACATTACTAAGCTTTTAGAATATTACTAAACAATTAAGATTGGGTTCTGATCCACAGCGTTCTTTTCAATCCCTGCTTCTTGAAGAAGACAAAATGTACAAGACCAGTTGTGATCTCTGGCTGTTTGAAAGTCCATCTGTCTGCTTGTCTGATAATTTTTTATCCTATTGGCCAGTTTCAATCAAATTTGAATCAGGTTTCTTAAATTCAATTGATTATGGGACTGTTTCCTTAAATTGCTTTGTTAACCACAAAATAGATTAAGAAGTATTGAATCTTACAAATAAGAGTTCGCATGTATATGTTTTGGCAGTAAAATACGCAGCTTTATGTGGCAATTGAATTTAAGAATTTGGGTTAATTTAGTGATGCAGTTATCTATACAGTAATCAAGTTTTCCTTTTCCTGCAAGAAACTAGACAAAAATCAGGTTGCCATGAGGGAAGAAAGTGGTAATGAAGACAACCTTCTTTGTTCCATTTCTATTTACAGACATATTTCAGTTCTATTTTTCCAAGCAGCAGTGGAATCAATAAATCAGAAAATCTCCCTGCTCAGAAGTCTTTCATAGAAATTATGCTACCTTTTATTTTTTCTGCTTCTTTTCCTTTGTGATCCACCTTCAGAAACACCTGTCTGTAAAGCAAAACACAGTTCCTTCCACAGAGAATATTCAAATTCCCAGAACATGTGTTTTGTTTTGGCTGGGGAAATGTGCTTAATTCTTAGTTGCAAATGCACTGAAGCTAAGAAGTTCAAACCAACGTACAACGATCTTGAAACACTTTAAATGTGCTATATAATCACATAAATGAAAACTGGTCATTCAATATGTCTATATAGATCAGTGTGACAACCATTTGAAAAAAATAAACCACAACAAAACCAAGAAGGTGTCCTACTAGGCTTTTAGCAAAGCCCTGAAGCCACCCTGCTCTTGGGTCCCTCAAAGGTTCTGGGTGTATGATAGCGCCTGAGCAACTTGGTGGTGGCAGCAGCAGTTAGACAGAAATGATTCCTGCAGTGGCATCAATCCATGTGCACATGACTTTATTTCTATATTCAGTCAACTCAAAATACCTTTGTTTTTGTGCTGTAGGTCAAAGTGACTTTAAAAGAGATGAGTGAATTCAGTAATTTTCCAAAGATTCCACAGTATCGTGTTTGCAGTGCAGATATGAAGTGCTCCGCGGGGGGGAGCTATCTCTTAATAACTAGAATTGGATGGAGGGAGTGTGTCCTTGAACGGCAAAGCTGTGAAAATAATAATTCAATCTTTTCTACTTTATAAATCTACTTTCGGAACAATACAGCATTTTTGGATAATATAGGGAAATTAATTTGTATTTTCTATTTCTATAAAAGCATTAATGACTACTTTGATTAAAAACACTTTTACTTTTTGCAAACCACAAAAATTTAAAACGTGGAATTCAGAGTGTTTCTTTATGCAAAATACTTACAATATAACTTTTGTTACGGAATTTACTTTGCGTTTTTACTGTCAGCTGAGTGAATCAACGTGATCCACACTTCTTCATTGCTGTGTTTCAAAAATTTTGCATACCAAAACCTCTGTTTTCGGTAGATATGTCCAGTCATTCATCTGTTTATGTAATCTGCTTTTTTTTTTTTTTTTTTTTTTCTGATGGAGAAACCCAAGCAATGTTACAAGGAGAAAAATAATTCAAACTCTATATGAAAATTCACAATTTACGACTAAAATGCTTCTTTGTTTAGTCCAAATATTTAAATGAAAACTTCATTGCAATAATCTTTTCAGAGAAAAAGAGGCCATACTTCGCAACACAGCAGAATAACTGTAGTTGCATAACTCATGTGGGCAATTACGGCATAGAGCAACTGCAATTATATGGAGCATATGTAGTAATTGTGCATTTGATACCTGTCTGATATTCACATGTTCTCTGCAAAGGAGTCCAGTGTTTCAGACACAGGAGTCCTTGTGTTTCCCCGCACACAGTAAAAGATAAAACCCCCTCAGCTCCAACTCAATGTCTTCTTCAGAAAAAGTCTGATATTAACATAGAAGGACTTGATACTTCATGAGTTACCGTGATAGTCATTCAGTTTTATTGTAGCACCTTAATACTGTGGCAAAAAAGAAAGGAAAATAACATGTAATTAGAAATTCTCAAATAACTATGTAAGTCCCGATTTCTTATATTTTTATTTGTGGACGAATCAACTTACTGGAGTATAAAACCTGTCCACAGCTGTAAGGAAGTTATTGATCTAAGTGCTGTATTCATATGTCTGCATTGTATATGAAAAAAGACCACATTGCTTCAAAAGTTAGGGAACCTCAGCAAAATATGTGGTTTATGGAATGAGTGATAAAGAGCGTGTGACCGAGAACTGCTTCACAAGATGGAGGTCACTGCCTTTGCACTGAAACCAGGCGTAGTGTTTGTTACAGGCACTGAATGCTGCGGGAGCTCGTGAGCCATTCCCACTCCTAGCCTCGAGACACAAACAGTCCTGAAGCTACTGCTGGAGTAGCTGCCTAGCAAGGAAGAAAGGTGTTTCTAGGCATTGATCTTTTTCTGCTCTCAGGCAAAGAAAATAAAGCAGAGAAATACAATACTAGTTACAGTGGTTAGTGCTGGAACTGCCAAAGAAATGGGTATTTCACTCTTCTACCCAGTATCAAACCATTAACCACCACCTTAGCACCAAGTTATTCTGTACTACTTCAGTTCTTGGCTGACGTGTTTCTGTGAGAGATTTAATTTACCCCTTAAGCAAATTTACAAGTAAGTGTAGTGTCTTTCCTTCTAGATGTGTCACATTTGTTGACAGAGCACTGTACAGTACAAAAACTTAAGAGTAGCAACGGAAAGAGTTTCTCAGCTGTGTCAGAAAGCAGAAGGAATCTGCAAGCCCTTCTTAATGCTTAACTTCTCAGGGTACAGGCCTTTCAGGAGTTTTCATCTTACTTCCACCAGATTCAGACAATGAGAAATTAATCTTCTAGAGAAGCCCAGCCTTTCCTTACAGGAGTTTTCATCTTAATTTCCACCAGAATCAGACAATGAGAAATTAATCTTCCAGAGAAGCCCAGCCTTTACCAAACTTCTTTACAGATCTCAGCAGCAGAGGCATGACTGTAATGTCATTCTATTCATGAAAGTCAAATACATGTAATTGCCTTTATCTCATTAATTTTATCATATGATTAGCATATAAATGTCATAGTTACTCTGCACATGTGTAATGTCCAGACTGGCTTTGCTGATCCAAATTGGGCCATTGGTAGATGCCAAGATGTATAACTAAATAACAGGAATCTTTACATTTAAATTCTCCCTCTTGGAAAAAGAACAGCTTCTCTGAGTGACCTGTGCCAGTGTCTTGCCACTGTCATAGTGAATTTCTTCCTAATATCTAATCTAAATCCACCCTCTATTAGTTTAAAGGCATCACCCCTTGTCCAGTCACTACATGACCTACTAAAAAAACTGTCCAGATCTTTCTTCTAAGCCCTGTGAAGTACTGAAAGGCCGCAGGAAGGTCTCCCTGGAGCCTTCTCTCCTCCAGGCTGGACAACCCCATCTCTCAGCCTGTTTTCACAGCAGAGGTGCCCCAGCCCTTAGATCATCTCTGTGGTCTCCTCTGGAGTAACTCCAATGGGTCTGTGTCCTTCTTATGTTGGGGGCCCCAGATCTGCACACAGTGCTGCAGGTGGGGTCTCACCAGAGCGGAGCAGAAGTGGAGGGATCACCTCCCCTGACCTGCAGCCCGGGACAGACGTGTGGAAGCAAGCTGTTAAAGCAAGGCAGCGTTCGGTTTAAATCCCAGCGCGGAAGCTTTTTTCAGCAGTAAGGTGGCTTTTTGTTCATTGAAACTTTAACCTCCTATTTATGTTAGTGTTTTCCTCCCCAGAATTACCCGTATAAAAGAGGCACTTTTCTTTCCATGGTATGGGGGCACAGCCTTGACTCTAATAGTTCAGGACTTGCATGTTCAGGACTTTTACATCTAACCTTAAAACTGTAAAAGAAGCAGCAGGTTCATAAAGTACAATCCTCATATACAACATAGATTTTTAAAAATTATTTTATAAATCATACTTTCTCAGGCATATATTCTTGCTTTTGTATGCTAAAACATGATAGTGCCTGGAAAATAAAATTATATTTTTAGATTCACTAAAATAATGTTATTACAAAATCCTAGATAGCCCCAAAATCAGAGCGATGCAAGTGAGAACATCACAGTGATGTACACACCACCATGGTGCGAATGTGTGAAACGTACGTGACCAGATCCGGCCGTTCCTTGAGGCTACAGCAGCGCTTTAACAAACGCAGCTCGGGTATTTAATTTTCATACTCGTTTTACTATTTATAATTCACAGTTTTGTAACTGTAATCCTCAGTTTCCATTTTTAATTCAGGCATTTACTTTGGGAAAAATTTAGCAGCCGTTATTACCCCAGACGAGGCTTATGTTTTAATTACCAATGCAGTAGTTTCCACATCGGGGTACTTCAGCGATGGCATACAGGGAGATAAATGCACCGCTCCATAACCCCCCGTTCTACCAACGGGGGAGGGGGGCTCTGCGGGCAAAACGATACTGCTGGTTGGGAGCGGCTATTTTAATTAACCGCTGTGAGACTTCTCCAAAGCACAGGACAAACAACGCACAAACTTTGTCACCACGTCGCTGGCCGTGCGAGGCGGCGGGAGGGTCCCCCGCACCCCCCGCGCTGCCCGCGCCCCAGCACCCGCAGCTGCGGGCAGCGCCGTCAGGGCACGGCTCGGGGCGGCTTCTCTGCCCACAGCGCGCCTGCGCCTGCGCCCCGCGCCTGCGCGCCGGGCGGCCCGGGGGGTGCGCGCAGGCGCAGGCCCGAAGAAGGGCACATTTTGAGCCCGGGAGCTGCCCGGGAGGGAGCTGAGCGTTGCTCTGCCGGGGGAGGCCGGCGCTGGGGCGGGGGGGGGGGCGGCGGCGCGGCCGGGGTCTGGCGGCGGCAGGGGTGCCCGCCTGCTGAGGAGGCCGCCCCACGCAGCCCGCGGGGGGAGCGGCGGCAAGGGGAGCCCCCAACTTTGCTCCGCCGCAGGAAGTCCCCCGAACCTGGCTGGAGCGGGGCCGGGGCGCCTCCGTCCGCTAGCCTCTGCGCCGTCTGGGGGCCAGAATGCCGAAGAAGAAGCCCGGGCCGATCCAGCTGAACCCCGCTCCGGATGGCTCCGCCGTCAACGGGACCAGCTCCGCAGAGTGAGTGCAGCCGGTCGGGGGTGGCCGGGGCTCCGGCGGGGCTGCCCGCGCCTTGCGGCCGCCGCCGTCCTGCGTCCCTGAGGTGCGGGGCGCGGCCGCCCCCTGCCGCAGCCCTCCCGCCGGCCGGGGCGGGGGTGGGCCCCGCTGGGAGAGCGCCGGTCCCACCCGCGGAGCGGCCCCGGCCCCGCCGCGCCGGCTTCCCCTTCGGCCCTCGCTGTAAACCGGCCCGGCCTGGTTTCCAGAAAAATCAGATAGTGGGTTCCCGGGGGTGCGTGCCCCCGCCGCGGTAGCTGCTATGAGTTTCTGCAGCCGGGGAAGCGGATGGGGTCTTCGGCAATAAACAAACTTCTGTCAGACGCGCGAGGTAATTAAGCCGGGGGAAAAAATAGGGGAAAACTTGGGTAACTCTGTTCTCGTAGTCCGTGCTGGTATCCACTGAATTCCTAGATTATATAATTACCTAGTAAGTGCCAAATTACACATCTCCGATAGCGTCTTTCATAAATGCATCTGTGGGAGAAATCATATGGTAAATCACCGATTTGTAAAAAAGGCGTCCTGTGGTATTTCGGGGGTTTTTTTCTCCTTGTCCTTGGCTTTAAACCAAACTAATGCTAGTTTCAGTAAATCTGTTTTTCAGTAATTAGCACCTTGTGCTAGGTACATGAGTGAATGTTTAGAGAAACTGCTTCTGAGCTTTCCTACGTGTAACACAAACATTACATGGTACAGACGTGTGGAAGGTAGGTCTGAGCTAATCATGGGTGCACTTCTGGGGGGGGGAAGACTGAGTGTTGGGTTGTTACAGGCTGCTTGTGGTCCTGGGTGAGCGTGGTGGCTCCAGCTGTGCAGGTACAGTGCCAGCACCTTAAAGTGGTGAGGTGTCATAAGAGGTTTTTCTTTGAGGTTAACAGGTTTGTGTTCGCCGCTTAATTTTTAGATTAAGGTGATGGGCTAGCTCTTAACTGAGCCTTGAAACAAAAGAAGGATGTGTCTTGGAAGAACAGATTCTTGCCCCTGTATGGTTAGTTCGGTCTTCTCTTGGGTATGTAAACTGAGCTCTCATAAGCTGGTGTACCACCCTGACAGAGGGTGTGCGAGACAGAACTGCAGTGAGACGTACAAGGCTTGGGCTGTAAAGTGCTGTGCATGTGTCATTGTTGCCACATTTTCAGACAGGCTCCGATCTCGTTTAACCACCCAAACACCTTAAAAAAAAAAAAAAAAAAAAAAAATTCAGCATCTAACAGCTGTGACATTTCTAGCAAACTCTTTTGATGATTAACTGAGAGATGAGCTGTTTAAAAACTATTCTTTGGCAGGAGTTACTGATTGTATCTAAGCATTATGATCTGAATATTATGCAGTTTTTGTTCTGGATTGATGGGGGGGAAAATACTATTTTTATATTTGCCTGTATAGCACTTTCTAGTTTATTTTCTGCAAGGTAGTTGGGGATATGTTGATTTAGTCTTCAGGGATCCCTACTGCATATTAGTCTTGTGTTCTCAAATAAATCAGATGTACCTATCACTTGCTGATTTTAGCACCTGAAGTTAATCACCAGACATGCAATATATTAAATATTGTGTTTCTTCACTCAAGAAATGTTAAGTTTAAATCACCTTTGTATGTCTGATACTCATTTACTTGTTGGAAACCTTTGGAAATTCATGGGAATGTTGAATCTTGTTTACTTTGAATTATCTTGCTCCGTTTTCTCTTTATGTTGATTTGTTTGGCATGTGTGTCTCCTAGACTTCTGCTCTTTGTCCTATATAAGACCTTATACTCAGCTTTTGCCAGGTTTAGAGATTGTCAAGTATTTCTAAAAGAAGTAGCTTAGTGAAAGTAAATCCAGCAATCTGTTGTCCTATAAAAAGCCAGAATTAATTAATCATGGAAATATCCCCTCATCCTGCTAATATTAAATCATCATTGTGAAAGATTTCAAATAGCAAAAAATAGTTGCATCAGAGTTTGGAAATGTTTTTGGAATTAAATTGAAAACTTTTTTCTTTTCTTCATCTGTAAGATTGTTTCTTTTTTCCCCCCCCTCTCCTGCTTTGCGCTTTTTTTTTTTTCTCCTTTGGTTACTGCTTGGAATCAACAGTAGAGGTGTTTGTCAGCCTGTATACATTCTCAAGCGTTTCAAGTATGCTATGCATCTGTGGGCTACCATATTAACACTTTTCTAAAGCTCTGTTCCTGGTATAATGGAATTTTGGCTAGGTGAGTCTCCAGTTACTCATTTGCTTCCACTGTATACGAACCTGTCACTTTGCAAATGATCTTGGATGCTTCCCTGTTCTTTTTCAGAGGAGAGAACCTCTCAAGAGAAAGAATGAAATAAACCTCTGAATCGTTATTTTACTTAGCTAGGTGATATGATTACCATCTGTAAATGCATGAAGGACCTAAACATCCAGAAGGAAGTAAGCTATTTAGGCCCAAAACCCAATGGATATATATTGGCCATCAGTAGTTGTACATTGGCATTCAGAAACTTCCTAGCTGTCATGGTGGAAAGTTCTAGAACATATTGTGACGGGTATTTGATCCCCAGAATCTCTTGCTAGTTGTAAAACACTGAAGCTTAATACTTTGAGGAATGAGAACATATGATACTTTGACTTCCTGGCAGAAAGGAAGGGGAAAGGGAGGAAATGAAAGAAGAAGGGGCTGGGTGATTCAGGATGTTGTGCTTTCTATTCATGTCTTGCCCTCCATCTTCATCCTTGGTGATAGGAACTCATTGACTAGAGTAAGAGAAAGCTTATAGCGTGAGGTGTAGGGCTTTAAGAAGTATGCATAAGAGGCCTGGTTTTCACCTGCTTGATGCTTCCCCCCCTTTTTTCTTTTTTTTTCCCTAGCAAACTTGTATAAAGGAGAGTTAGAGTACTTGCAATTTGAATATATGTATACCAAATATCTTAATGAAAATTTCACAATATTTTTCTCTGACAGCAGGTTTTGTTATTTGTAGTGGTTAATTATTTGTACAGGATGTTGTGGTTCTCTCTAGGGCCATCCAAATCCCTAGCTACCCTGCTGGACAATAGAGACAACTTAATGAAAGATTTTCCTGTGCTGTGAGCTTCACTTCTGTTTTTGATGCTTCCCGCTGAAAAGCAGTTGCATGGAGTCGAACCTGTGCTGCTGTTCTTGAGCTTTGTGTTGCTTCATATTGTCAGAATGAAACAAAGATGACGTTGGCCAGCTGCAGGCTTAATTTTATTCTGCTACTTTTGGAGCTGCAGTTACACCTGTGCAAAGATTTTGCAGAGAAAAATCGGGGCAGGGGGAAGAACACCAAACAAACCTGAAAGAAAATTAATAAAAGGAATACTTCTCATTTGACTGAACGTGCTCAGATAGTTTGTTTTTATAGCCAGAAGAAACAAGAACAAAATTTCCACTTTCTGTTCCTTTCAAACCTCTCACTCCCCGTCCCGTTGAATATCTGACTGCTGTTACCCAATTTCTGTCTTCCCTAAATCCAAACTAGACCCAGAATGTGAAGCAGAAGCTCCACAAAGGACCAAGGGGTAGGTGTCAAGATAATGCCACTTCCTGTATTACAGTACCTTTTTTCTTCATGTGAAAAGAAAGTTGCTTCATGTCATTCTTTAATTGTCTTTACAAAAAAAGTAAGCGAAGGATCATATTTATCTTGAGAAAGGTAATTTAATATAAGATGCCAGTGAAGATAAGGTACAAGTGGATTTTTAGGTTGCTGTAGGTATTCCACTAAATGCTGGATAAGGACGTGTATCATCCTATGTACAGCCTGTGCTGAAACAGATGTTCCACTGTCTTGTCTCAAATAGTATTTTATATTGAGGTGCATAGTGTTTGTGTGGATTTTTGATTTTATTTCCTGGGTGAAAACATAATATTAAACAGCCACCTAACGATTCTCTTGCATAGCAGAACAGAATTAAGGTACCTTATTGTTTTCCAACTTCGGTCTCTTGCTTTCTTTGATGCACTAGTCTTATAATGGCTCATCACTGAACGCTGGAACAGCTGACGCTATTAGTAATACATTATGAGCCTGTCAAACTCTTACTGATTTTTAATTTTTTTGTTGTCTTAAACAAAAAAATTATCAAGCATCTATTTGTCTCTCATTAAATATAAATTTTAATTCAAATCAAATATCTAAACGTGATTAATTTACTTAAACTGCTTTTAACTGAGATGGCACAAAAAGCAAGACTTCCGTAGTTAGTCTTATAATTTTTAAAAAAAATCGGTACTTTTTTATTGATCAAAACTTATTGTCTAAAAGTTCGAGTGCATAATGAGCTTTGAAGTGTTGCACTGATCTTAGGAAAGTGTATTAAAACTTACTAGTTAAAATGCCCATGTCCAGAAGTGCACATATAGGGGAAAAAAAAGTTGATTGAGCCTGTGCCTTGAGATCCTAAATTATATTTAATGAGATAGAATGTCTTGGCCTGTAATGTAGACTATATTCACAGCCTGTTGTAACTTACTTGAAAGAGTGTAATAGTCAATACAACATATTTTGTCATAGAGCACAACAATCCAACAAGCCACCAAATGAGCATTATAATTATTTTTTTTTAGTTCATTTGTCTACATTGGAAGAGTTTACTGCTGCAGTTAATGCCTATTAATGTTTGTCACTGCTTAAAACTCATAATTACAGAAAGAGACTCTTTCTGGTTGCTTTTCCTGTACATCAGTTACACTTGAATATGTTTACAAACTAACTGCTCTAAAGCCTTACCTTTTACCTTGACTCATTAAATAAAGACAACTTCCCTGTCTCTGGTATTATAACTTGAATCTTCCAGAAGTGCCTGGGACTTTGATTAAATATAAAAATGAAATAATTTTTTTTCAAATTGAGTGCCACTGACTTTTTTTTGTTGTACAAGCATTGACATTGAGAAGGTGGTTGGGACTGAAATGTCCTTTTCCCCTTGTTCTGTTTAAAGAATTACAAAGTATACAAACTGTGTATGTGTTTTAGCAACAACCAGTGTCTTCCCAGATCAAGCTTCAGCTACCATCTCTGCTCTAGGAAGATGGGGCCAAGCAAATCTTAAATGTGACGCAGCGAGGTATACTGTGAGGCAGAATGAGCAGAGTAAGATTATATTCTTGGCAAGGAGGAGTGAGGATGGTATGAAAAAAGGCTTCTGGTTTGTGTTTAGTTAGGTAAAAATGTAAACAAAAAAAGTAGATAGTGGCGTTTGCATCTTCCTTTAGTATTCTCTAAAGAACTAGATTTATGAGAGGAACTTAAGAAGGTACTGTCTATGGGTCTTTTCCACCTTAGGAACTATTTTTTTCAAAGGCCTGAAAGTCCAACTACAACTGTGAGTGGAAACAGGTCATGAGGCATGATGATGTTATTGGTGGTCCTTATGCTCATGACGGGCAGTTCTGGGTTTTCTTTTGTAAAAACTTTGCATTTATAGTACATCTGTGCCTTAGAACTGTTCAAACCAAAGAGTAATTTTGTAGAAATGGATGACTGGCAAGTTCCAATCACAGGTTAAGAACTGTGGTGTTAATTTGCTAGCTTTTTCTTGATGTTTCTTTCAGTTTGCTCTGTTTACATTGCATTTAAAGAAGCCCCTGAATGGCTGGCATGACCTCTGAGTACAATTGCCTGTATTTGATAGTCAAAGAAGAACTTGGGCGTTATGCAAAACTGGTTTGAACTTCAATTTATATTACAAATTGCAAAATAAATAGTTGCTTGCTTACTATGCATCTTGCAATTTTCATGTTTTCCAATATCTTTCTCAAGGGAACTTCACTTTGGGCTTTTTAGGAGTAGAAAGGGGGATTATCTCCCATCATCTGTAGTGTGGTTTTGGGGTTTTTTGTCTTTTAAGTTGGCATTGCGGAGTAGCATGAGGGAGCAGCAGAACCAGTGGACTGTTTCCCCATAGACCTTGTTCCAAGAGGATCTGTCCTCCGTGAAGTGATTTTTTTTGTGAGTTTTCTTGGGTGTGAGTTTAGATTAAATGGAAGGAAGATTTTCAGAGTTCTTAATTTTAATGCTTGCTGGGTTGCTTCTGCCTTTGTTCTGGGGAGAGTTTTTTTTCTTTCCTTCTAAAACCACAAAGTCTCTGAGGAGGGGCAGCTGTTCTATGGAATTCTTTTGGCTTCAGGGGAGCTTTGGACCTGTGTGTAGTGTTCAGGAAGATTAGATCCTGGAATTTTATTGACAGATCTGGCAGGACTGCGGTTGCATTGAATATGCATGTGGAATTACTGCGACTTTGTAAATATTTTTAAGAAAAAAAAAAATCAGAAACTTGTTTTCATCCCCCTACTAATGAAGGATTAACCAAGTGTACAAATACATGTGGAATGAGAGAATGCATTTTAGTCAGGCAATCGTAAATGCTAGGTAATTCCAAGGAAACTGTGAGCTTTTTGTTATTCACTAAATCTTCCAAATTTAGATTAAAACATGCTCATAGCATTCTCCTTAAATGTGCATGAACTTGGCATAGTCCTTCATTGAATTATAAATAGGGTTTTAATAATACTTAAGAAGCTGGTAGAACATATGATCTGTTACAATAGTGACAAGTAAGAGCCTGCATCACCTTATTGACTTCCTATATTATTTCTGGATGAGGGTGCTGAAAAAATTGATAATGAAGTATATGCGACTAGTATAGAAATCAATGCAAGTGGCAAATCGACCTGTGCTGTTTTCTTACCTGATAAGCAGCTTTTCGTTTACAATTATGGATGTAGGAAAGATTTTAAGATACTTAATGCTGAGGTGACAGTAAATAACAAATCTTTGAGTACATAACAAATGTTACGTACTTACATGTATGTTTAAATATAATGATAGGAATGGAGGTATACTTTAGTTGTTATGGTGTCTTTTTTTCTGAAAAGCCTAAACCATTTAGGACAGTTAAATAAAAACTGTGTGTAAAACTATATGTTGCTGTATTCCAATGAAATGAAAGGTAAGGGGAGTGCAGGCTGTAAATAGGATCCAGCCACTTTTCCTTTTCTGACCTTTACGACATCCATTCTGCAGATAATTATGAAGATGTGATTTCACGGTTAAACAGGTGCGGAATCCTGCACCTTCTGAAGAAGTCCCTTCCACTCTTTGCTGTGCCTGTGGCTTCATGATGCTTTTTTCTTGTATTAACTTGTACAGTGAGTCAGATGTGCATACGGATTTGAGGACTTACCCACCAAAGAAGCCTAGGTTAGTTTTTGGAGGGCTGCCCTCTTCTGCTCACAGCAGCATTGATGTAGCTGCACAGTGAACTTAATCAGAGGAGTAATCTGGCTGAGAATTTGCAGTACTTTTTAGTTAACTTTTAAATGAGTCTGTTACCCAAATTGGTTGCTTAGGAATGAATGGCTAGGGGTACAAGTAAGGCAGAGCCACCTCCTCTGGCAGGAGTCCAGGCTTTTGCAGGATGAAGTGACAGTATACTTGGAACCTGAGAGATACTACTGAGATATGTTGAAATTCAGTAATTACAACAATGAGTAGCACTTTTTTTTAATTGAATAGTCTCAGATCTTTCTCAAGAGGAATGGATTACCTCTGAGACCTTGCAGTATTACCTGGTCACCAAAGAAGACTTAAAAAAAAAAAAAAAAAAGGTTGAAAGGGGCTAGGTAAACCAAGTATGTAGCTGAATTATTTATTTGGCATAACAGTGCTACTGTTGTTAATCTGAGCAAAGAGTCTTTGCTTTAGCACTAGCTTAAAAAAAAGGGAAATTATTGGGAATTTACATGAGACAGGTTATTTCAGTGGATATTGACTATTTCAGTGTATACAAGAGAAGCATTGTGACATGAACTGAGGAAGGAATTTTCTTTTATGTATGGTAAACCTAGATGTTTCCTTTAAATTATTAAGTTCTAAATCTTCCAGTAAAAAAGGCTTCCCCCACCCCTTCTTGCCTGTGTTACCCTTTTTACAGCTGCATTTGTTCTCCCATAATAGCCCTGGGGATTGACTGGGATTCGTAAAGTGTACAGATTCCACTGCCAAAGCACAAAAATGTGTCTTTGAGGAAGCAATGTTAGTTGGCAGCATTGTTGCTAGCTTGCTGAATTTTTTTGGAAACAGGTTCTTTGCTTCCTTTGAAAAAAAAATTTAAAAAATGAAGTAATCTTTGGAAGAATGGAATATATATTTTTTAAACTTGCTAATGTGTTGGTAGAAATTACTAATCAGATGACTTCTGATTTGATGTATGTTCAATATTACTTGGACAAAATCTTGATTATACTTTGGAATGAATGTGCAAGGCTTTCTGCCAGTTAGTGCCCACAGGAGTTGAGCAACTGGGAAAGACTAATTCACTGCTCAGTATCTCTTTGCAAACATCTGTTGAGAAGCTGTTGGCATCCTGAGCCTTGTCTGAACAAGAGGAGAGTTGAATTCCAGCAGAACATCTACCTACTGACATGCTCTTTTCAGCTGGATTTGGTCGCCTCACAAGCACCCAGTGGAAGGAGGTGTAAAGTGGTGTCCCTGGCTGGGTGACACATGCAAGAGGAGTAAGGACAAAAGCAGATTGTTTTACTTTACACCCTCAGAACTGGGGCAGAGATATTCCAGTAGTGTGTGATTCTTTGGATGAACAAATATCTTAAAAATCTACTTGCGAGTTTTTAAAACGAACTGTTGAAAATTCCTGGCAACTCTTCTTTCTTTCAGTGTTGTTTTTACAGCTCAGCATTGTTCTGTGTTTTTCTAGAACTTTTTTCGATGTGGTGGGAAGATGAATCAGCAGATATAATGTAGCAAATATAATAATTGCAGAATACATTTTTTGGGAAAATTATTCTGTCTGGGTATAGATGTGTGTGTTTATATGTCTTGGTACAGTCTATACATATATTAAGTAAAAATTATTAATTTATTCCTCTAAATGGCTATACTGGCAAATGTTCTCTGTTATGCAGTCCCTCCATTTGAAATACAGGCAAGGATCCAAACCTTCCATCCATGGCTTTTATCTCAGTCCCAGTTACGGAGGTTTTGTTGTATATTTTCAACTGCACGTTCTGGCAATTTTCTTTCCCAGTCCCTGATGTATTGACTGCGGCTTTTGATGAAGTTTGTGATCCTGTGCTCCTTGCTGAGCTCTTGCACAGAAGGCATCTCAGTTCTAATCCCAGCTTTTTCATGGGCCTTGTAAACTGATACTGTAACTTCATCTTTCTTACTATCGTAGTCTCTTAAAAGCTGTGTATCCACCACATAAGGGAGTTGTGAAGATACTGTTACCATTACTACTGCACCTGTTCATGCCTTGTTTTTATCATTAATTTTAACACACAGTTCAGAGAAAAACAATGGAAAAGCAGGACTTTATAAATAAAAGTGTTGGCAAAGTCAGAATTTTATAACTTCTATTTATCCTTTGTGTTGTGTTTTAAATACACAATAAATAAGTTCCTTTTTCTGTCTGTAAGGAAGTGTTAATTGCCCTGTGGTTTACTTGTTCTGGTTGTGTTTAGTGCTGGCTAGGAAAAGTCAGTGGTAGGTGCACAGATACTTATGAAAGGAGGATTGAAAACTTGGATTTCTGGTTCTGGAGGTTTGGCTTTTGAATTTCTTAATTTGAGATGGCAGAGTTCATTTGTGGCAAACTTTGAATTCAGTGCTACAGTAAGTTCTAAGGAGGCCTTTTAATTGAGGGGGGGGGGGGGGGGAACCTTCAAAAAACCACACCCTAAGACCAACAAAACTTATCAGTTGCATTGTTTAGCCACAGAGCTAAATCTGTGAAAGGGGTGCCTGAGCCTGCCACCTGGGATAAAGGGCTGTAACTCCAAGTGGTGGCTGGGAACAGCTGCAGAGAAATCTGGTAGGAAGAGGCACCGCGGGTGTGAATCTGTTAGCTGTCCATTTGTGCTACGGCATCTGTGGCTTGACTCTCTTGGGTGAACTGTCTTCAGTTCAAACACGTTCTTTGGCATGCTTTAGCTTATTTAAGAAAAAAATAGTCTGAAATGTTTAATGGGATGGTGTTTAGGCTAAAGTAAAAGAGGAAGCTTAAAGCAAAGATTCCTACCCAGCAGCTCAGCCCATAAGGAGTTTTTGAAGTTAAGTTTTCCTATTGATTGGAGACTCAACACAAGACTTGAAGTTGTATTGCATATTTCTTCTTCAAAGTATATGCTTTTCAGCTCCAGAAACGTGAGAATTCTTAAATTGAATTAGTCTAGCAGGATACTTTTTTGGATAGAGCAATACTTTTCTAATAGTTTTATTTTACATACTGTTTACGAAGAACCAGATCGTAATCAAATTGCCTCTTATTCTTAATGGGTAACTTTTTCTGGCAGTATTAAACCTCAAAATATGCCTTGCCATGTCTTATTGCATCATGAAAGTGAAACTGTATTTTCAGATGTTAAAATTCATGCTAGAACGAGCAGGTGTGTGGGGCAATCGTATACCACCTGCATTTAAGGGTTGCTTATGAAGGACCTCTAACATGTTGCCAGGATTGGAAATAAGCAGGAATTGAAAAATACTGGGGGTTTTCCCAAACAAGACACCTTTGCACTTACAATGAGCTTAGATATTTTTGAGTTTTTAACTGCAAGTTTGATGAGACTGCACTGAAGTTAGTCCAGACACAGACACACCTGTAAGTGTGCAGTAAGCTATGAGAGTACTGTAATTACGTTTATCTTACGTGCTATTTTGTGAACTGATCTTTGTTAAAGGAAAAGTTAAATAAATTTGTCTTATTGCCCAGGTTTGGTACAGTCATACAAAATACTAGTCTGTCTCTTCAAAACCACAGAATGTCTTCATGTTCCTAATACTTTATTTCAGCTCCCTGATTGAGGTGGTTCATGGAAATTATGTAGTGAACTGCCTACTTTCTTCTCTAAATTGACAGCTGTGTAGGCTTGGGGAAAGCATTACTGTCACTGTTCTGGAAAACAACTCCCAAGCCTGTATCCTCATGTGACAGTAGATCTGAAAGTGAATGTACTTCTTTATGCTTTCACTCATACTAATTGTTCAGCTTGCAAAACTGATAGTAATAACTTTGAACAACTATTTGACAAGTTACTGTTAAAGACTTATCAGACTTTTTTCCTTCTACTGCATTTTTTTTCTTCTCTGTAAAGTAGACTTCATGGTTGAGTACAATTCAATGTAGCCCATAGGGTTGAGTATATGATTAACATCACTAGTGTGCATTCAAAAATTCTCAAAGATTTGGACTATTATTAGTCTGAATTAAGAGTAACGATTTATTTTCTGTTTTTGTTATATCATGTACTAGCAGACTAAAAGTAGCATTTTTCTTCTCATTACTGGTTCAAAGAGAGCTAGTATGCTCTAAAATGTTAATGCATCTCTGCCAGGCGCCCTTTCTTCCGTGCTGGGGTGGCTGCCCCCAAAGTCACAAACTGAGAAGTCTCTTCCTGCCTTCTGCCCACCTTTGTGTATAGGGTGAGAGCACTCTGCAGAACCCGTTGCTCCTCCCTGCCCAACCTGCGTGTAGGAAATACGGGTTTGCTCGATATCCCCAAACGCACTAATATGTATCTACGTTGCCTACCTGTGTGAGATACACACATGTTTACAGTGGTTATAAATCACAGGGGATTTGATGTTTAATAAGAAAGTCTGAAAAAACCTACAACCAAACCTTAAGGGAATAGTATGATACTCAGAAAGTGACCTGGTAACCTGGGAAGTGATGGTACTTGTGATGTAGCTTATCCTGTGCATCGCTGGGAAGCAGAGAACAGAACGTGTACACCAGCAGTAACTAGAGGTGTTGCTGTGTACTGACTTTCCTTTGTTGTTGTTACCACCCAGTATTTTTTATCTAAGCATCTGCTTCTGGCTGTTGTTATGAGGTAAGGTACTGGGATAGGTGAGATGGTTCTGAAGGTCTTAGATGAGTGCCCATACAGAGGGGGTGGCACTGAATCTGAAAAGCTCCCAGCATCCCGTGCCGTGATTCTCCTCAGAAAACCTTTCTCCCCTCTGTGATATTCTGCAGACTGGCTGCAGAAGGGGTGGATGTGCCTTCCCCCAGGATGTCAGATTGCAGTTGTCTTCCTGCCTCTAAACCGGGGATGTTGCAAAGTGTAAACTGCCAGTAGCAGAGGTGAAGTTTCTCTGCACACATCAGAGGGTCACTGTTTTGTGGGGAGGTGGGCTGTGTTTGTGTGCATTCAGTAGGAGACCACGCTGATTCTGTTCTGTAACTGAAGTCTAAAAAAAAAAGCAGAAGTGCTGTGTGGCTAGGAGGACACTGCACTTGTCAGCATACTTGCTTGCGTACAAAAAGGAAGAAGTGGTGTTGACTTATGAATAGGAAATATCCTACCTGATCAAGTGTGGGTGGGGATAATTCCTCCTCTAGAGCACCTGGTGCTGCACTTGAGCAGGGGGAACAAAAATTTGTCCCGAGTGTGCATCTTTAACTTTCCATTTAGTCTGGAAGAGATACCTTGTAATAACTGCTGGACTTCAGATACAATTAAGACGGTATGCTTTCTTCTTTCTGCTAGCTGAGTAAGAATGTATTTATTGATAGCCTGTGAAGCTACACTGTTCCTTTAACAAATGGAGAAAACAGCACTGACCTCCCCCTGGCTTCATTCATATGATCACATTACGAAAGCTGGATTCTTTCCCTAGTGCAATATGTTTAGTATGTGCTTGGCTGTAAAACTGATGGCAATAAATTAAATGATAACCTATTGCTTTAGAGTAGTGCTTGGAATAGTGAAGCACTGAGGTGATTTGATGATTTCCTGCTTTGATGGAACTCTGGCAAAGGCATAGCACTTTGACAGTGAAAAAACAACTCCAAGACTGCAGCAGGTAATGGTTATGAATTTTAATAGGAATCTTTGTCTCCAAATAAAAGTTTTATATAAGATTAACTACTAGTGCTCCTTTTGGAGGCAGACATGAGCACACTCGTGTGCTGCTACTTTTAGCTGCCAAAGCTTCCTTAACGTTTTTATGGTGTTCTAGTGATGAACTGACTTAAGCATTCCCTCTTCTGTATTTCATATGTGTTGATTTAGTGTCATTTGTAAAACTTGGTGTGCAGTAATTTACTTATCCACCTATTCCTGTATGTGCTTTGCACTGCATCTTGGCTGTGATGTTTTTATGTGGTGAGGGTCCAGATAAGTCATAGTTATTGGTCAAGGGATAGTATTCTTATGGTGGTCTGAGTTCAAAACAAAAACTACTGAAGTCCTGCCTCCTAGAAATACTGAGAGTAATTACCACCACCAGTTTTGATGATACAATTATTCTTTTGTTTTAACTATTCACATTTTAAGTTGATTAAAATTTAGTGCTTCAAGCAAAGGATCAGAATGAAAAAAAATTAAATCTATCCTGTTGTCTGTCATTCAATTATCATAAAACTAACGGGAGATGTTACTTACATTCTGAATAGTAATTATGACAATGCATTTATTGGGTTAATACTTTCACAAAAACTCTTCATATTAATTTACAGTTAGAGAATTGGCTGTGAAAAATTCAAGTGAGATCTGAGAACTTCATTGCTGTCATTGTCTTGCACATCACTGCAACTAATGAAGGTTGTACTGTATGATCTTAGAACATTCTGGTGATTTTTGCTGGTGGCCACATTCTAGATGGAGAAATGTGATGTACTGAGATTCATGGGAGAAATACTTTTCCATCTGTGACACTCTTTGGAATCTTCTGACTAGTGTTTGAGCAAGGACCCCAATAATAATTCATACTTTCAAGCAAGGGCATGCCAAGTTTATTGAGGGGAGGAAATAAAAAAGCTTTATACAGATGTATGTAGACTAACGTAGATGTGATAAATGCTATCCTAGCAAATTTTTTTGTTACTAAAGCTGTCAGCATGATCGAGTGTTTTGTTTCATCACACTAACATTTTGTCTGGTCTAAGGCAGGTGCTCAAGCATCTCTGTGTTGTCTCTAAACCTAGAAAACCCCTTCTGCTTCAGAGGAAAAACTGAATAGTGTTTGGGTTTTTTTTCTTCAAAACAGACCAAGAAAAGCATGTTATGTCCTGTTTCTATGTCTCCAGTTTCTTTATTTTTCCAGATGAGTAGTCCTACCTTCTTCAGCAATCCCAAAAACGACAGCAAGCGCCTTCTCAAAACTTGCAGATAAAGATAATTTTTTGCTGTGACTTACTGGACCAAATTTTTCAAAGGAAACTGAAATTTTCTGTAAAGTTAGATTTTTTTTGGGGGGGGAGGGGAGAGTTTTGTTCCATTTTGGCATTACTTCCATATGCAAACTTGAGAGAGCTAAAGGTGTTGCTTGCTGAGTTTCTCTGAAAATGTGGCCCTATATATCAAAAGGGCATTTAATATTGAAATATTACATTTAGGAGCTTCATATATTTGTATTTCAGAGATATTTAACTTAATTCAAGAAAACTGTGTCTGTGAAGTTATTTGGATGTTCCTTCAAAATCTGCTGTATAGCCTGAATTGGCTTGGCTTCTTTTGAAAGACGTCCAGGTAGTGGATGCTGAGCTCTTTTCTACGTGGTCCTGACTCCTTTAAAGCAGTGATACAGAATAGTAGGTTTGTCTCTGCAAAAGTCACATCCAATAAAACTGCCTCATTGATTATGTTTTGCACGCCATATGTTCTGAGCAGTGATGATTTTGATATAAGCACAGGGTAAAAGCAGGTAAAAGGTACTATTGAGAGAGTTTATTTTTGAGTAATGTGACCTATGAAGTTGCTCTGCTCCTAATACAGAGAAATAATTGAAGGATACTGTCTTGGTAGCGGCCCTAAAAATTCCAGGAATCTCTGTTACCCATTTCTGCTAGTTGTGTATGGTTTTATAGAATAAAGAAAAACAATCTGTACTCCCTAAAAATATCAGTTTAACATACTGTGCTCAAGAGAAAAACACTGAATTTATGTATCTGTCAAGTGTGTGTAGAAAGCTTTCTGTTCAAGCCCACTACAGGAGCGAACCACCTGAGCAAGCCGGCGGCGCGTTCCTGGCCTCACAAGTCACGCACTAGAGCACTTCCCCAGGAGGCAGTCTGGCGTGGGGAGCGTATCGGAGTGCTGTACTGGCAGAGTTTGCCAGCCTATCTTCTTTGAAAAATATGAGTTCTGTCTTTTCATGACAGTAAGGTAAAAGACAGAGTTTGTGTCTGGTGTTCGTTGTTCCAGAGTTTATTGCAGGAAAGTAAGGGGTGCTTAACTTTGCTCCAATTTTTATCTTGCAATCAGAGTGTAAGAAGAGCTAGTTCAGCTGCGTCCTAGAAAAGACACATGTTACTTTGACTTCAGGCTAGGATTTGTTTGTTTTACTGGGCACATTTGAGGGGGGGGGGGGGAAAGAATCCAGTGATTAATCTGCTTTCTGTTTTGCATTTAGAAATCAGATTTCAAAACTGTCTTTCTCTTAATGGCTTCTCCTTAAAACGGATTCTGTAAGTCAGATTAACTTAAATGTTCTTATAAGCTGTGCTTATCTACACAGGGAAACTTGTCATTGTGGATACTCTAGGATATTTGTTGTATGATTATATTCCAGTGTAATCATACTGGTATAAAGCATGGTACAAGGACAGAAATAAGAGTATGTTTCTCTTTGCAGGATAGTCTGAAAATGGACTATGTGCACCAAAATGCAATGATTTTTATACTAAGATAGTGAGTTACGGTAGTATAACTACAGTAGAATAAGTACATAAAAATTTACAATGTAAGACTGTTCTGGTTTTGAACAGCTTTGCCAAATTATATTGCCCAGGGTGAGTGTTTGTGAAAATTGCTCACACATGTTGCCTGGTAATCTTTACGCTTGGACTGTTAAAACATCAAAATAACAGACTGAACAGAACTCCCCTTTCCATCAGGTGTCATTCTGTTTCCTCTATTTAGCTCTTCTAAGCTTTATAACTTTCTAAGTTAGCTTAGCAATTGCATCCTGTCCAATATTTAAACTGATAAATGAAGTAGGAGTACATCATCACTTGAACTTTCATAGTGATTGTGTAGTAAGAAAAAGCTGTCAATATTTATATTATTTCTGTTTGCGTTGTTTAAACCCTATGTACAGTCAGACCAAGTTTGTTATCCTGCCTGGCAGTGCAGGCTGTCTAATAAATGAGCTGAGGGTTTCATCCTCTAATTTTGTCTTCCTCTTGAGTCTGGGGCTTACCTGTCATTGCTTCTTGGAGCATCAACCTTGTATCTTCTCAAATGACTGGCACTTTATGGGGCTTTCAGGGGAGATCTCTTGTACAGCATGTTTTGAAAGTGGGCATTTTATGAAGTGATGAATAGAAATAGGGTGGGTTTTTTTATTATTGGTGTTGAGAGTTTTTTTTGATAATGGAAAGTGATTTAGGCTCTGAAGAAGTAGTTTCTGTTCCTCAAGTTTTTCATCCTAGCAACACTGTTACTCCCTAGGAACATTGCATTAAGTTTTGCTAAGCAGAACAGCTATTTGCTGTTTAAATATTTACTCTTGCAGCAACTTACTGTTGCAGCTGAAAGCAGGAAAATTTTAAATGAGCTTTTAAGCTGTTACATTATTGGAATTAAGTGTTTCCATAGGATCTGAAGTTTAGTTATTAAAAAAAAGCCTCTTCCTGGGAAACTGAACCTCTGCCTGGAATCCCAAATTTAACTACTGTGGAAAGTTTTGTGTTTCTGGTTTGTATTTCCTAATAATATTAAATCTAGGTTTCTAGTAGATGTGCCCGAAAAGAAAAAGGAAGCTTAAAGCCTTTGGGCTGTTGCTTTTCCCCAGTTAAACCAAAAAAACCTCGAACAACCAACGCCCCACCCTGCACCCTCACAAAAAGACAGAAAAACCAAACCAAAACAAAAAAAACACCACCGACAATGACAAAACCCCACAGAAAAGTCCGTGTTTCTAGTGGCTGTATTTTTTTAATACATGTTTGTTTGGCTGTGGTTGCTAACTTTGTCCTGATATGTAAATGAGAAGCTTCTGAATGGATTATTAGTTACACAGTTATATGAAAATCAGTAGATAAAACATTTAGACAAACTCTGTAGGAAATTACAACATTATTCTTGAAAATGCGAAAGTAAAAATAGTGATGTGCTGTGATTCATGAGATCTCTGATCATAAGTGCTGAGTCATTAAGCCACTCCCATAGGTAGTGAAACTTAACATGCATGAATTGGGACAGAACCTCAAAGATGGGGAAACTGGGTATCATCTGTTCGTATCTGCCATTTTTCATCTGAATAAAATACTGTTTACTTAAATCAGAATTCCAATAATATGTCTCATGGGGATGACTGTGCATGTTGGATCCTTCTAGATATATATAGGTGCAAACATGTGGATTTAATCTGACCTCAGTGCTCTGTTGCTCTTTCTTTTGCCACACTGCTGGGTACACTCAAACAGCTTAGTAACAGAGCTGTTCTTTCTGTGTTGTACAGGACAAATTTGGAAGCGCTTCAGAAGAAGCTGGAAGAACTGGAGTTGGACGAACAGCAACGAAAGCGCCTTGAAGCTTTCCTTACCCAGAAACAAAAAGTTGGAGAGCTGAAGGATGATGACTTCGAGAAGATCAGTGAGCTGGGAGCAGGAAATGGTGGTGTGGTCTTCAAAGTATCTCACAAGCCTTCTGGTCTCATAATGGCAAGAAAGGTGAGTGCCTAAAAATAGGAATTTAGGGGTTACTCTTATAAAGGAGGCTGTCTTCAATGAAATACAGTGACTTTATTTAGAGAAGTAAGTGGTGTTAACACAAGAACATTACTAATGCAAACTTTCACAAAAGTTGTGTTTCAAAAAGTAGGAAAGGTTGCATTTGCTTATGCTAAACTTCCCAGATTTTCGGAAATTGTTCCATATGTTAGTAATTAAAGCATAGGCATTCATTCCCCCCCCCCCCCCCTTTTTTTTTTCCATTTTGACAATACTATCTTTTCAGGTGAGTATATGTCTTTGAAAGAAAATGTTGTAGACTCTATAGTGAGTAGAAGGCCTAAAAACTTGCTGAAAGGTATAAACTAGAGAAAAGGGATAATACCTTGTATTCTGGGCCGTAAGTTCAGAGGAATGGAAAAGATATCACCTGTCCTAAGATCTTCCTTCACAGCTGTAGACCAGAAAAGGGCCTCTAGATGATACTGGAAAAAGAAAACTCAAAAAAACTGAGAATGAAGAATGCATTGGAGTACAGTGACATCTCCTGTTCTATAGTTTCATCATGGGGTGCTGGTGGCTTCTGTACAAAAAGGTGCTTGCCCTTCTGGTGAGATTATTTTGCAATGATTCAGCTTTATGCTTTACAACTAATAGTGGTTGTGACCTAGTTTGTAAGAGAACTGAGATTTATTTTTTTAAAACTGAAATAGCTTGATGTTTTAATTCTCATTTTGTTTGTGAGGAGCTTTTGCTTTCTCTCAATGTCCCTCAGAACCAAGTATAG
The DNA here is from genome assembly GCF_017639655.2 of Falco naumanni. NCBI lineage: Eukaryota > Metazoa > Chordata > Aves > Falconiformes > Falconidae > Falco > Falco naumanni. Next base: position 5,583,314 of record NC_054060.1, on the reverse strand, counting down.
TAAGGGAACATGCATCTCTGATACTGGCTGATTATTTTCATTAGGACACCTCATACCTCTTCCTTCCAGAAGCAAAACTCATTGCCCAGGTGGCACTTGTTTACAAGGCAGTGTGCCAGCACGTATGTCATTGTACTGCAGCGGGTGAGGTGGGAGGCAGGTGACTGTGGTTCACCCAGCCTTTCAGAGGGATAAAACACAGGTTGTGCTCAAATCCCAGATTGCATTGTTATACTTCTGTGTTTGTAAATTCAGAAGTTGAAAGAGTTCAGGTATCTCTTTTTCTTAAGAAGACACGGTTATCTTCAGCAAAACTAAAGGCAAACGTGCATGTACTAGTTTTAGAATAAACCATGCTCAGTACACTGACAGTTTGAAGAGAAGCAAAGAAAAATGCCCATTTTTGAGGTGTGAGAATTTAAAAAAAATATGCAAATCACTGAGGTTTTCTTCAACTAACTCAATTTAATTGATTTTTTTTTTTTCCACCTACTGTGTGCTTAACAGGAAGTGTTGCCCCAGTTCATTAATATTTGATGCAACTGAGGTGTTTGAACTGCAATTTTTCTTTCATATATTGACTAAAATCTGATTTCCATAATGTCTGTTAGTCTTCCCTTTCACAAAAGAAATACACTTGTATTGTATGAGATAAACAGTCTAGTAGAACAAAGTATTGTATGTAGTTTCCCCTTTAGATTCAGTTTGCAGAGTGTTTAATTCAAGGTTCAGCTCATTCCTTCTACTAAGGCTTTACAAACACCTATGCAATTACTTTTCAGCAGCTGCTTCTGAGTCAGTATGTCTTTGACACGTTTCCTTTAGACATTTATTCATGGCTTTTCTTGAACATAAAGAACTTCAGTTTCTGAACTACCCATGAAAAACAGAAGCGAAGAAAATGTGCTGGAACAAGAAGTTTCTAGTAAATAAGCCTTTTGGGAAAAAAAGAGGTAGAAATCCCACCTTTTCATGGGTGCTGATGTTTCAACCTTCTTTATGCTGTATTGTAGTGTTTTCTTTTCCCTTTGCCACTAAGAAAATAAGGATTATTTTATAATTAAGTCAGAATAATTCTTGTTGAAAGGGTCCTCAGGAGGTCATGCAGTCCGACCTTCTCAAAGCAGTCGTGAGATCAGAGCAGGCTGCTCAAGGCCTTATCCAGCTATGTATTGAAAACCTCTCTGAACAACCTGTTCCTTCTGAATGGCACTTTGCCACTTCAGAAAATAATAGTGGTTTATTTTACAGTTAATTCATCTAGAGATCAAGCCGGCTATTCGAAACCAGATCATTCGTGAACTGCAAGTTCTACATGAGTGCAACTCTCCATACATAGTGGGCTTTTATGGAGCTTTTTACAGTGATGGAGAAATCAGCATTTGCATGGAACATATGGTAAGTACATATAAATCTGTCTTAGCTTGCAGCTAGTAACAGCCCATTAATGCAAAACCCGAGTTCAACAGGACTGAAGTTAACAAGGTAGACCTTCCTGCATGAATAAAGAATGAAATACTGTGTTCTGGATTTACTTTGCAAATCCAAGGTTGGGATTGGTAGTCTGTTTTATTCCCTTCTCCAGTATCTGTTCTTCTGTAGAAGTCAAAGCTGTACAAATGTAGCCTCCCAATTGCTTCTCCTTTATCCGCGGCCCTTTTTATTTTGTTTTATTTAAAAAATTTTACCCAGTTCTGCTGCTTAGACACTTGTTCTGATTTGGGGTTAGTTTTGTTTTTGTGCAGAGTGAACAAAATCACTCTGATACTACAGCTGTATAGTCCTTCGTAGCTATTATAATAAGAATATAGTTTATTCTTATTTAGATGAATCCATATATTTTGTCTCCTTTTTTCAAATTTTATGGAAAATGCAAACAAAGAATAGTGCACAGGAAGTGAACAAGCCCAGAAGGATCTTACACAACTCTTTAATATAGCAACAATATTTTTAACTGTGTTTCATTTTAATAGAAAAGTACACGTTCTTCTCGACTTCTGTTTGCCTTTCTCTAACCATATGGAGCCAAACACTAAAAGTAAATTTTCTGTAATTAAAGGTCAGTCAGACTTTTTGCCTCATTTGCTTAGTAGAGGATGTTTTTAACAATATGAAATGCAGCAAGGCTGAAGACATTTTTATTTTTTTCCCCTGGAAAAAAATGTTTCTTTGGAGAGAAACCTTATTTTTTCTGGAAAGTACATGTGATTGTTTTAATGCTTCTCTGGTCTTCTCTTACGGAAATTTTTAGAAGAAATCGATGGTTGCCTAGAAACGAGTGATCATGATCCAGTTTTTAAGCATGTGCTAGCCGAATAGAAGGTGTGCATACCCCAAAATACAAATGACTATTGGGAATTATACAGAAGTTAGTTTCTCAGAACTGAAAAGAATAGTGAAAAATAAGAAAATAAATGTTAAAAATGCCTGAGCATTGCTTCAGAATACACTATTAAATGTCCCAGATGTGCACCTCTGCAATTGCTAAAAGAGCGCATATGTTAATGCATGCCAAAAGAGAGGTGATGGTGGCATATAATTAATTACACATTGAAATAAAAGGCCTAAAGAATCTCAATTTGTCAATGAAAAATTAACAGGAGCAATTGGGTTTTGGAAGTTGCTAAGCAGGGAATGATACATCTGACAATAGACATCTTAGGCTGAAGAGAAGGCAGTATGAAGTCTGGTGTTTCAGTGCTGAATCTGATGTAGGTTGGACTGGATACAAGATTTTACACATAGAACAGTTGATCAGTAAGGTATGAAATATAAAGAGAAGGTGGATTATTTAAACTGTAGTCTTAATTAAGCCGTTAAGCTGTTAGCTTAATGCAGGTGATTATGTGGAAGTTTTTGGTCTCCTTTTGGATAAAAGATTAGATGAGAATCTCCATGGTCTTTTTTGTACCTATCTTTCAATTACTGTCAGTCAAAATTCTTATTTTTAGCAGTGAGTTACAAAACATAAGTATGAATATGAACAAAAAGTTGGAGGTGGAAAAAGCATGGAACTTGAAGATTTGAGCGTTTTATATTTTTAGCTATATAAATTCAAAAGCAGTGCATAACTTTGCTTAGCAGCAGGTATTTAACGGGCAAAAGGTTTGGAGTCTCCTTCCAAAGGACACTGAAGGCTGCAGCCAGCACTGGGCAGTCGAATTGTATTTGGCCTCTTCCAGGACTGGAGCTAGTCCTCAAGGGGGGGGGGCGGGAAATAATGGTGTGTTTCTCTGCATGAAATCTTTGTTAATATACTGGGGTCTCTGCTGAGAAAGCTGTCCAGAAATACAGTCTAGTTATGTAAGAGTTTTATATAGACTTTTTTCTGTTGGTGTATTTTTAATCGAGTACAGTGTATGTGGGTGTGTTTTTTTACAAAAATACATGATCAAATAAGTATTTACATACTTTCCTTCTCTTAAGAGTTTTGTACTTCAGTCCTCAAATAATAAAACTTTGTATTCTAGCTTTTTGCTCTACATGTACAGATGATGATGAAAACTTCCAAAAGCTAGGTTAAAGTAGAAGACAGTTACTTTTCTGTAGTTGGATTTTTGTCTTTGAGTACTAGGAGGTATCAAATGCTGATCCAGACAACAGGATACTGTTGTGGTTTTTTTTTTTTTTAATTTGAGAGATAATTTTCTAATTTCTTCTTTGTACATTCTCTGTTCTAGATTTTCTAGAATTTTGCACAAGCCTATTGTTGGATTAGTTGCTAAAAATAAATAGCATTTTTTACAGTTTTCCTTCTCAAAAGCTCTTGGCAACAATGGAGTGTATTTGACTTTGGGTGTGTGTGTGCCTGCATTTATTTATTTAGTCTAATAAGATCAGCAAGATTGTTAAACTTTAAAAATGTATCTTCCTATCTTGGCTCTGAGAGCCATGCCAAATCAACCCTCCATCCTTGGAAGCTGACAGTCGGCCCGATATGCAGAGCGAAGAGGCCAACTTTCTCTGTGTGGGATCTCATCTGGGAGATGAGGGGAACAGGGATCCAGGTTTAATGATGATCATGGGGTGCCACTAGCACATGTTACATTCAGGAGGAGAACTCTGTTTTTTCCAGTTTTCATCCCTGTAATCAGGATCATAAAATCTATTAATTCTGACTTTTGGATGCGGAGAGTGTGTCATGGCATGCCTGTGACAAGAAAAAAACTCGTATGTTATTGCAGTGGACCTAAAGTTACAGACACTTGTAAGATTCTTCATGCTTGGTTGACAGCTATTTGTGGACAGTACTTCCTTAACAAGTTCCAAACCATGGAAATGCTAGTATGAAAGATCATTGTGTGAAGTGTTTATTTGAGAGGATGTTGTTACTGGCTAAATGTTTGTTTAAAATAAACATAAACCTGACTATTTCCTGTTGAGGTGACTTATTTTTTTCAGATATGCACCGTAACAATGTTAAACATGAAAATCAATGCTTTTTACCTCACCAAATTGAAGCTTCAGTCCTGTCTAAAATGTTTGAGAGTAATTTGATTAGAGCTTGACTATTCAAAAATTTATTATTAGGATGGTGGCTCTTTGGATCAAGTACTGAAAAAGGCTGGAAGAATTCCAGAGCAGATACTGGGCAAAGTTAGCATTGCGGTAAGTGTGTTTGTAGCTCTTGATGGCTGGGAGCGGGTACGTGTGTCTTTGTGTGGTAATGCCAGATCCAGGAAGCTGCCACTTCAGGACTGAAGGATGTGGGAGAGAGAAATATTACCGGATTAAGTACGTCGCTTGCTTTTAAAAAAGTCAGTCTTTGTAACATGTCATTTGGTAGATCAGGGCATTGGAATGTGTAACACATTCTATTGTGTTTGCTTTGATTTTCTGCTTTTGTATCAGCTGATTCTTCTGGATAAGAACAGAATTAGCACTTCATTAAAATATTTTAATTACATGGTTATCTCTTCATATCTATTGTGCAACAAACTCTGTATGCAAAACTTCCAGCAAGATGTTGCTTGACTATCTTTTTCTAGTCTGAGCTAGATGTACAGATTAAAACATACTGATTTGCAATGATTACATTTGGGGATTTCTGTCCTGTTGCATTCAGCTGGAATTCTTCTATAGACAAAGCATGCAATTATGTCTTCTGCTTCATAAATTAATTTTTTTATTTTGTCTTTAGGTAATAAAAGGACTCACGTATCTGAGAGAAAAGCATAAAATAATGCACAGAGGTGAGATAAAATTTTACGTTGTAACTTTTCTTGAATATAATTTTTATTCAAGTTACAATACATGCTTTTTCTGTGGTTGGTTCTTTATGGCTCAATATGGCTTTGGTTCAGAGGGTTTTTCTTGGGTGTAAGGCAATGTCTGAATTTCTTACTATGACTATCACGTATCTTCAACTTCTGCTATCTTACTGTGGTTTATCTGGGATTATATATATATATATTTTTTTTTTTACCAGTTTGCTTGCTGGCAGAGTGACTTGGCTGGTTTGGCAGCATGTACTAGAGCTGGCAATCTTGAGACCAGAAAGAGGTACTTCCTCTGCAGTCAAGATAGGAATATGTTGAAGGACCAGAGTGATTCAGTCTCTGTTTCCCTTAATTACCAAATAAGCCTTCCTGCGTTTTCTGGGAAGAGAAGAATGTTTTTTCTACACAAAAAAGTACATGGTAAACTTCTAGGTCAACACAGACAGGTGCAGAAACAGACTGCAGTCTTGGACAATAGTATGCACTGGAGAAGCTCTCAAACATTTCTACCTGCAGCAATGGCACTAGGTCCAAGTTAACTATTGCTGAGTGTAGCTGCAGGGAGGACATACTCTGTGTAGTACAGTTGTGGGTATCTTTCTTAAAGAGCCCTTGAAATGAGGCAACATGTATGGAGGTAAGCTCTTCATGTAGCTTCCATTCCTGTACTCAGTTGAGACAGAGAAGCCAAAGGCAGTTAAGATACCTATAGATGGGGTTTTGTAGTGGCATAATTAACTCTTCATGAAGAAAACTATATTTAAAAAGCATTGTCCCACTGTATCTATTTCTTCATCACAACTGCTAGTTTTTTGGTAGTACAGATCTAATAAGGATGGCAACAACAAACTTTGGAAATATTCAAAGTTAAAACCTCTGGCCTAAAATTAATTTGTCGGTTCAACACTTACTATTGCCATTAAAACTTTTAAAAGAAAGTCAGTCTTTCTACCAGCTGTCTTACATTAACATGCTATTTATAGACATCTGTCATGCAGAATTGTATCTCTTTTTATACTTAAATGATTTTAAAAACATGCTGAAGCTATGTAAAATGAGTGTTGCTGCTATACTCCTGCAGTCTTTAGTTACTTTACCGTAAAATAAATGCACTGCCTTATTTTCAGCTTAGTCATCCTTTTTAAAATCCAGCTTTCATTAATTTGTTGCATGTTCCATCAAACAAAGATGACACTTGATATGGTAAAGTAATAAGTTATCTTATTCCTGACATGAGTGTAAGTTGAAGGCTGGAGACGGAGAGTTTCATGGTTTCTGTTTGAATGGCACTATTCATTGCGGTGATCGTGCAATGTGTATAAACCATGCCAACTGTTCGGTGAGTTTTGTACCATATGAGATCAGTCTTCATATGATAAAAATATCTTCATCAGACACTAATATGTGTCTGAGTTTACATCTGTTGGCCAGACCAAAAAGAGTAATTGGCAATCCTAGCTTATACAATCTGTTGTAGGATCACCTTAGACTGAAGTAGACTCTATTTATTACACGTTTCTATCTTGTTTTATTTTTTTTAAACCATCAAATATAGCTCTTTTCCAGAGAAAGGAGGCTGAAGTAGGCTGTGAAGATATCTGGTGGTAGTTGTGAAGTCATTTGTCTTTGCATAAAGGAGACTCTTAGGAAAGGAGGTAATATTGGTTTAGGGCGTACTGGAAGAGTTACTGTTGTATTCTGTAGTTCTCAATTCAGCCATAGCAGTGGTTTGTTCCCATGTTGGTCACTTGGCATTTTTGCGTTGTTATTCAGCTGGCTGCTGAGACAGCAATTTTTTTTCCCAGTTTTACAGCGTGTAAATCTGATAAATTCAAAATAAAGTTCTCCTGATCTTGTTTAGGTGCAGCTTAACTCACAGTATTTGCAACATCAGAGATTATACTTTAACTGCATGGACCAACAAAGGTTCCTCTTCTATGTCGCTTCCAATGTTACTGGATTGAAAGTGTCCTGCAGCGTGTAGTTTCATGTAAAAATTGTGATTCTCATTTTTTCAGCTCAGCTTTCCTGCTGTATGCTCTGACAACATCAGGAATACGTGACCTTTATACTTTTTGCAGAAACTGACATTGAAATGTGTGATGTCTGATAAAGTGGGAGCTAAAATGACATTTTGGAAATTGGTCATGGCTGGTGCTAGCAGCTAAAAGGAAAACCAGTCGGAACAATATTTATGTCTCTTGACACATGGAGCCGAATTTGCTGGCTTCTGTGTTACAGGTTGCCCTTTGTGCATTATTCATAGACCTCCCATATGTAGGCTGGACCTCATGTGTAAGCTGTCACACTAGACTGTTGCAACTTATGTTTGAGGAGGGCAGTGATTCAGCTTCCCGCACATCAGATTTGAGCGAGATGCTCTCCTGCTGTGTGCAGCTCTCTCCTGGAGGTTGGCTGATGCTCAGCTGTTTACTGGCTGTATTGTTGTGTGGTACTCATGATTAAGGACGGATTGGCAAGTGGAAAAAATGTAATACATGAAAAGTGTGTAGAGTGAAATGGTGTCAGTAGGGTTTAGCATTGTCAGAACATGCTTAGATAATGCATGTCTGCACGTTAAATGTGGCTTCAAAATACAAGAATACCATTGTAGATACCAAATAGCAGAGAAGTCAGTGTGTATTAGATGCTTGGCCTTTTTGTAATAAAAAAGAAAAAAAGCTTCCTATGCTATAATTTTACTTTCCTTAGTCTTTTTTAAAATTTCTGATGTGTTAAGAGCTCTTGGAGTCAGGTGGCCTTGGGTTAAGGATGCTGCCTAGTGAAGCCAAAATGGAGCCAGGTCTGTAGTACAAGAACAGCAATATGTTACACTAGGAAAACCCTTGTAGTGTAAGTGAAGCTTTTTTTGGCAAAGTCAACGCTTTTCCAGACTGTCTCTTTCTTGAATCCCAGCTGAAATAAATAGTACTAGTACAAGCACATTTGTCCTGGTATAACCGGGTCAGCGTCACTGTGGTGACACAGCTATAATAATCAGATTTCTGTGGTTTACTTTATTTAGCCCCTATAGTTTGCCCTCAGTGATTATCTAGCACTGCACTGACATAGTGTGACCAACATCTAACATGTACTCTTTGTTCCCCCTCATCCTGTTGCTGGGGAAAAATGTGTGCAGTTGGTGAGCTTGGTTTAATAAAGGTTTTTTGGGGTTGTGTTGTGTTGAGTGTGGGAGACTTAAAAACGAATTATGTCCTCACTAAACATAAGTGCATAGCAACATAAGGCCAAAAAAATTTCTTGGATGTAAAGAGAGCAAGGCTTGTGGTAACTCATTTTCAGGGAGGAATTTATTCCATTACTATATTTTGTTACTTGTGTGTGATACGGCAATACCAGCAAGCTTGTAATACTGACCTGGCCTTTGAGATTACCAGGAAAAGTAGAAGTATGGTGCTGTAAAACATCTTCTAACAGTAAGATGCAAAATGTTGAGTTTATATGCTTTTATTTAAAAAAGGAACTGTTTAGCATGAAAACAGCTGTGTTGCCTACCCAGTAAATAAACACACCATTCTCAATATTTTTGGTTGGGGATTATTTTTTTTTTGATGCAATGTAATGCTACAAAATATAAGACTTGCTCAGGGGCAGGAATCTGTGTATGGGATCCCTACTTTGAAACACATAGGTACCCATCTTGGTTTTTGGTTCCTGGACTAGTCTCACCCATTAATGTAAATTTTAACTGAAGTGTTCGTGTCGCTGCTTTTGTTGCACTGTATATAAACCTGGGGAAGAAAAATCAGTTTAAATCAAGTTGTCAGGAGCTTCAGGTAATGCTTTGTTTCTCTAGCTCTTAGTGTTGCAATGAACTGTTCGATAGGCTAAGTGCACACAGAGCAGTTTAAGACAACCTAATTTTCTTAGGCTATGCAACCTCATCAAAGTACTATTTTTTAAGATCAGAGATTGAGTATCCTCTTTGAATAGAGAGTTGTGAAGTTCTGTATGTTGGTGTAGTTGATGTCATTACTTGTCATTGGACGGCTCAAGGAAGAAGTCATTAGGGCTTGTTAAGGAAGGAATGGAAAATACTGTGGTTTTACAGACCATTAGCTCATCTGGACTGCCACGCTTTGTTTTGGTCCTCCCAGAAAAGACATGATAGAAATTGCAAAACTTCTGGAAAACAAACTGGTGGGATACAAAGCAAGCATAGAAAAGTAAGGGGCAAGGAGCATGACTGTGGTAGATATTTTTACATATTCTGTGAAAGATATTTGTATCAGGGAAAGTCATTGAAAATGCTGCTACTTTGGTCCTATTTACCTTTGTGGTTAATACCAGAAGGCACTAAATAAGGAAAGAAATGTCCTGTAACTAATTATAAAGTATAGTCCTGCAAGTTAAGACACAAACTTTTTTGCTGTATTTTGTCTCTGGTTGAATAAAACTCCTCGAAGTTAATCAGAACATGATTTTAGTTGGTTTTGTGCACAGTCTGGAGTGGGATTTCCTCTGGAAATCCTTGTCTCGCACAGGAGGCGCTTTGTAAGGTTTCTGAATTCCAGCTGCAGCCTGCAACTCCAGGGCAGGAGGTACCCTGCAGCAGGGATGCTGTCAGTGGTCTGTCCTAGCGTGTTAATTCCTGGAGTATTCTTAGGAGATCCTGGTTTAGGGGAATTGAAATTGCTTGGAAGATTCCGATAATGTGCTGCAAGACAAATATGTTCTCAAGTGTCTGGCTACCCAGTAACTTTTGTACAAAAAGAAATTCTTCCTGTTGGTGTTATGAAGAAGTCCAGGGCCACCTTTCTTTCAGAATGAGCTAGGTTAGTGCCTGTGGGGGCGAGCAGGGCTCAGTAGAGGAGGCGTGCCTCTTACAGAGATTACAGAGATCCCTGTAAATCCTGGGAACTTCTTTGTATTAATTAGCTCCCTTTTTAGGGTCATGTATCCATCCCTCTGGACCGGCTAAGGACTTCTCTAGAATTACACTGCTCGTGTTTCTGGGTTGTCTGGGATGATACATGAAATGTCCTTTCACTTTACTTAAAACTTAAATACTTACCTGGCACGCTTGGTTTTCCTTTCTAGACTTGTCAGTTTCTTGCAAGTTACAGCATACGTTTTGAAGGATGCCTTGGCATCCCTATTCCATTTGGTAATAAAAATCCCTGGTTTCCAGAGGAACTGCTGAAGTGCTCAGACACTCTGGAGTTGCATAATGTGCTACATTTAGAGGGGTGGAAAGACAGCAGCCTTCTAAACATCACGCTCTGATTGCAGTGGGCACCTTGAGAGGAAAATGAAAATGGAGAGGGAAAGGCGAGTTTATATAAAACCCCAGTAAGGAGTCATGATTTGCTGTGCTATTGTAAGAAAGGTACAGTGTGGGATTATCAGCTGTAGAAACACTGAAGGTAAAAGTTAAATCTTCAAAAGACCAGGTGGATTCTAGAGTACATAAGATGCTTATAAAGAGATATGTCGTTTGGTTCACTGACAGTGGAATGCTAACCTTATTTTTTTGCCATTTAATTATGAACATGAAGTATTCATGAGCTGTAGAGATAAGCAAAGATTTATGTCTTTGTTCTCAATTGAGAACTAGTAGATGTGCATAGATAAGCAGTACAAATCTAGAGGCCGTATCTAATAATTTGTTCAGGCTGTGCAGTGCTTCCAGTGTGTTTTGCAAACCTCATTCTTTCCACCTTGCTTTTACACAGAACTTCAGGCGCAGGTTCCTGTGTAGCTGGGAATCTCTAATCCCTGCTGACTGCTTCACTGCACCATCTGCTTGTTTTCTGGTTTTGGCTTCCTCCCCCCCCACACACCCCCACACCCCGCTAAGATTTTAAACTGGGAAATCAAACTTCTGGACTGGATTCTTCCTTTTTGTTGTGAACTGTACTTGTCATGAAGTCTCGACAAGTAGTCAAAACTTGCAGAAGGTTCAGCTGCATGCTCAGAAGGCCTCCAAAACTTCCCTTCACTGAGGACCGATTTTGAGTTAACCAGTACGTAACGTTCTGTTTCCTGCCTAGTAAACAGCTCCACAGACTGCCCGGTACCTCTGCTGTTCGCACAGGAGGGAAGTCTGTTGAGCAGAGCAGTGTTTGTAAGCCAGTTACTTTCCTAGGGATGGGCAGTTAAGGGTATGTGTAAAATATGTGCCCATATTCTTACCCCTCCGTGAGATTCCGCTTGCAAAAGCAGCTAGGATTTTCTTTGTGGTAAAAGATGTACGCAGGCACGAATTCTTCAGCGTTAAGGGCCAGGGAGTCGTTTGTGTTAGATCACTGTGTGGATTTTCTGTGGGCTGATGATTGCTCCAAGCGAAGTGGACAAGCTGTAGACTCGAAGACCTTGTATATGAACAGATAATCACAAAAAAAAACTGTTTCCAGTGTGCCTGGGCAGTTTCAGTTACCTAGAAAGGTGATGTCAGGAACCAGAAAATGCAGCTGCAGTTTCCAAAAGTAGGTAACTTCAGTCCAGCTTTGTTTTTTTCTTTAAAAGGGGGCTGGGGGAGGAACAGCTGAAATAGTTTTGTCTTTGTTTCCAATCTCCACGGGTCTTGTTCAGTGAGGCATAGCTTTCTGCATGGAGATCTTTTTCCAGTGATGAGGAGTCACATTAGTATCATCTTTCCAGGGACATCCTGTTGACATCACAAACTAAGGTCAGTTCCTCAGCTGCTGAAATGAAGTATTAAAAACTAAAAAGCAAATGAAGATACGCTACAGGCTACAGACTTCTGGCTCTGCTCTCAAACAGCAGAGTCTAAAGTGAAATTCTAATAGGCTGAACTGACCTTTCTTCAAAACCGATTTATAGTGTCCTTTTTTCTGTAGCATTAATTTGCAAATGTGAGCTGTTGATTACTTATCTCAATAATGCATTGGTAATGACCAGCTAAGCCACAAGCTGTATTTAAAAGAACCCCAAACTTCTTCCAGCTATAAAAGAAATACGAAACAACTGTTCTCTGTACCTTTGCATTCACAAAGAGCTGTTATTAGTTGCTTAGCTACCAGTGACCCTTCTTAAATTTCCCTTTAGAAAAAGTGATGAATTCAAAATCATGAGGGGGTTCTATCACAGATAAAAAATCTCGAAGTATATTAACTGCAGAATTTCAATAAGATTATTTTTTCAGAGCTTTAAACATCAACAACAACATACAAACAAAACCAAGATCACTCACTGCCCCCACCCCCCAAAAAAACTCCCAAACCCCAACAACCCCAAAAAAAGGCAAACAAGCAAAACCCAGGACAGCAAGAACACACTCAATGTTTTGCTAAAGGACTTTGTGTATATGCTTTGTGTATATATATATATGAAGACTAAGTTAGGGCTGATTATGTGCTCATGTGTAGGGCCTCTTTACTGATCATTTCTAGGCAAAAGAACATCATTAAAGAAGAGTTATGCTGACATACGCTTTCAGATTTATCTCAAATGTTAGTCACTGCAAAGAGGGTGTAGATGCCCAAACGGTAATATTTGAAAGCCAAGAAACAGGATGAAATCAAAACTTAAAACTAACAGGCTTTTTGCACTTTTAATAAATTTATTTTTATTTATCTGTAGTTAAATAGAGAGCCTGTGAAATGGACCTGGGTAGGGAACCAAATCTCTTCTCTGAGTATTCCCAGAGAAGGGATAGAATTGTGCCATAGTTAGAAGGGAAACAAAGGGAGGCACATGGTAATTCTCACCTTTCATGTTACTTTCATTGTCAAACTTCCCATTTTATCTATTATAAATATATATCATCCATTCATTTTTTTCCAGATGTTAAACCATCTAACATTTTGGTAAACTCTAGAGGTGAAATCAAGCTTTGTGATTTTGGTGTCAGTGGACAACTGATAGATTCTATGGCAAACTCGTTTGTTGGCACACGCTCCTACATGTCTGTAAGTACAGATTTTATAGCTTTGAGTTTACTATACATTATGGTAGAGTTATCACATTTCCAGTAATCAAACAAGAAACCAACTATTGCCGTTACTACTGCTGTCATAGTCAAGTGCTTCCGGCATTCCAGGAATATTCCAGTATCATATCAGATTGTGCGTGGGGGTAAGGAACCGTTGAAAGAAAAGACGAGCAACGTGTGGAATATTTTATAACATTACAAGAGAGATGCAGTTGTGTCTACACTGCAGAATCAAATCGGTTAATGCATTTGGGGTTTGTGTACATGTGTCTGCAAAAAAGCCAAGTATTTTTAGCTTGCTTTCCTTGTGAAGTGTGGTTCTCCTTCCACTTCAGCATTTTGCTGCAGTCACTTACGCAGGCAAGCTGCTGCCTCACTAGTGATCCTGTTGTGTCTCTCCCCGGGATCCAACACAGCTGCAGCAAGAAGAGAAAGCATGGGAGTGGCTAGTGTGGACAAGGCCACAGCAGCTAATCTGAGGCTGTTTACAGGGTGTTCTTTATTCCTGTATAGGAGGAATACCTTGAAACTTGCTCCTCAGATGAACTACGCGTTATGTGAAAGTCAGAGTTAATGGAAATAACAGGTCTCTTATTCTAAACTGCACGCCTTGTTCAGCATACAGCCAATTAACTCGTGCGATCAGAGTGTTCAGAGGTTCTGCTCTGATTGAAACCGTGTGGGCTTAAACTTAAAGGAGAAAAGCATAATAATGCTGCTTCTGCTCAGCATGGGACCTGCATTTCAACATCTCTTCTCTTTGTCATTTAATATTGGTGAGATACTTGAAGTAAAACTGTGGCTTATGTTCCCACATACATCTAGGGGCTGCTGTTAATTAGCAAAAAAATCACAGCTCCATCTCTTTTAGGCCCTTGACATCCAGCTGGCTTTCCCTTTTTCTTCTAGTAGAAGGAATGAGAGCAAAGTGCTTTCTACCTTCCATTTTCTTCAATTCATTGTTTTTACAGACTGAGATTTAGTTTTGCTCTGTCATCAAATGTCACGGACCAAGCCACGATGGAGACTTTATTCTTTTTGATAGTGTCTCAAATACCTGTTCTTGTAGTATGTCCCTTAGCATTTTTTTTCAAATAACAGCTATAGGATTGTTACGTGCCGAACAACATCCTGTTCTACCATCTGAAGGTGTGTACAATCAACATTTAACTCGAACATGTTTTCTAGATTTAAATTATTTTTGTGTAACTAGTACTCTGTGTGTGTGTTCTGCTTTTTCTCATCCATTCACTTCTTCCTTTACACTTATATTTATGAAAATGTATTGTGTGTCTTTGGTTTTGGGTATCTTTATCCATTGTTCATCAATTGTGTAGTTTATCCAGATGGCTTTGGAACTAGCTGAGGTGGGACACTGAAGAAAGCTCAAATATAATCTCGGTAATTGTTAAAAAATTAATGTAACAACACTATCACCCATTATGGCAGAGGGAAGAGGCTTTACAGTAATGCTGTATTCTTACGTTCTGCACGTTTCAAATTACATACGTGTACACATATAGTTTGGCAAGAATCTCCATCATTTTGGTAAAATACGAGATTGATCTTTTAAAAGAGAACAGAAAAGCAAAGTTAGTGTTTTCTTTGAGAAGTCTTAGAACAGATTCAAGGATGATGTAGACTGATGTATTAAAACATGTATTGCAGAAACCATTCAGTACTCAGTGTAGGACTGATAAAGCAAGAGCAAAAACTAAGCCAAAGGAGTTAGTTAAGGACTAATCTTATGTGTTATATTTTAGGCAGAAACAGAAAATGGTTGTGTTGACCAAAACTGAGTATCTGTGGAACAATGTGATTGGAATATCCACATATGGTTTTAATCATTATTCAGTTGACCAAAAAAAAAAAATCCCGTACCTGAATATCTTTCCAGTGTTCAAGTCTCCTAAAGAGAATACAGAATATACTTCTAGCTGTCTCTTACCTGCATAAGTTTTAGTGATACTTACATCAGCATGTGCTTATGATCTATCTAGAATTTGTTTGTTCCTTTTCAGTTTTGGTTTTTTTTCCTGAGAAAAAAATTTAAGCCTGTTGCCTTTTTGTTTGTCAGGCCAGAATGTGCAAGCGATTAAGCTGGCAGAACACATGTTTATCTTCCTATCTGGTACATATATTTTTCAATAATTATACCTCCAGGAAAGGTCTGTGCCCTACATAATGCTTTATCATTCAATTTGTATGTTATGTTTCATTATTATTTTGCTGGATTATAGAGCTCAACAGTTTGTTTGGAAATTACTTGTTTATGGATCTAAAATGGCAGTATGCATGCGTATAATAGTCCTTGCATCGATGCATTTCTGCTATAGGGAGCTATGCGAACGGTATTGGCTGGAAAGTGTCACAAACCACAAGATTATTACTAGAATACTGGGTCACTTTTAGACCCATATAAAATCAATAAAGTTACTTTCCCTCTCCTTCCCACAGCAGAAAACCAAGAACAGCTTCTCAGAGAAACCAGGTGAATCTTTAGTTGCCCATACTAGTTTTGCTTTTTTGCTTTTTAATTATCCCATCATTAATAGTTGTAACATTTAGATATTATGCTAAAGAAATAAAACATCAACATAATAGCATCAGTTTTAAAAAGTCTCAAAGTAA
This sequence comes from Falco naumanni, assembly GCF_017639655.2. NCBI lineage: Eukaryota > Metazoa > Chordata > Aves > Falconiformes > Falconidae > Falco > Falco naumanni. The sequence continues at coordinate 5,567,546 of NC_054060.1, read as the reverse complement.
TTTGCAGTGGTGGTATGCAGTGTTTGTGGAACTTTTGGAATTCCAGATGATACATTTTAAAGAAAAAGATCAATAAGTCACTGGAATGTTACGCTAACAATTTGGGGTTTCATCCTTCATTTTATCCAGGCTGTTGCAGAATGCAGTCTTTTGCTTTCTTGTTACAATACTGTCTCTCCTCCCATTTGTTTTATATTATTATTTTGTAGCCGGAAAGACTACAGGGAACTCATTATTCAGTGCAATCGGATATATGGAGTATGGGGTTGTCACTGGTAGAAATGGCTATTGGCAGATACCCGATTCCTCCTCCTGACTCGAAGGAGCTTGAGTTAATGTTTGGCTGCCCAGTGGAGGGAGATTCTCCAGTTACAGAGACCTCGCCCAGGCAAAGAACTCCTGGTCGACCAGTGAGCTGTAAGTTACAACAACTCTTTTCCAGTACCCTCCTTTGTCAGGTTAAAGGTCTTCCTTACCCAGTACTAGTCTGCAGTGTGGCTTTAAACTTTAAAAAAGAAAAAAAATAATCAGGATTGTATTGGGCACCTGGCTCAGTCTCACTATGAGGAGGTACCTGACGGTCAAGGACCAGAGATCCTTTAGTTAATAACTGAGTGTTCGTGAGCACCATTAAGATCCCAGTCTATTGTAATGGTTCATGTCTCTTAAGATGCAGTGCTGATCAAAGTACAGTAGGATGATTCCTAGTGAAGGTTATGGTTTGGATCAGACCTGGAAACGATGTCTTCTTGCATTAAAGTCTTTCCCTGTTGCTGTTCCTTTTTTCCCCTGTAAATTTACTGGATGCCATGTAGGAATAGAGTGAGTATCTGACTTCGCTTCTTAAAACACCCCTACCATGGAAGGAGAGTAACGCTGTATTTTTTCACTTCTACAATTTCTTCTTAGCCTATGGACCAGACAGCAGACCCCCAATGGCAATCTTTGAACTTCTTGATTACATCGTCAATGAGGTAATTGGCGATTTGCACTCGTACTAATACAATTGTATATTTTTAAGTATCCCAGAATTGAGGGGCTATGGGGTTAGTGTTAGGATAAGCCAGGTCTTCTGATCTTTTTATTGCTGCAGTGTGAGAGAGACATCCTTGTTATTTGTGTTGGCTTGATTTTAAATTATATCCAGGAAAAATCTAGTTCATTGTTCTGCATCATTTAAGTAGGTTTATATGCATTTTTCCAGCCTGGATCATGCAACCTGTTAGGCAACTCAATACCAAACAGTATGGTCGAGCATATACAAAACTTTTTTTTTTATTTAACTTGTTTTAGTCTTATGAACAACCTAAGTGATAATACTGTATTTTTCAAATAGTTAAGCTGCAAGGCTAGTTAACAAAGACTATCAATTCTAAAATACCAGTCTGTTTCCAGTATTTTCACAAGTGCTACTGAAATTGATGTGACTTCACTGCTTCTGTCCTTTGGGGGGGCAGGGGGAAGCATGCTCATGTTAGCTGTGGTTTGTAATAGCTGGATAACATTGTTCCAGGTGAATGAATTATAAAGTCTGATGCACCTAGTTAAAAAGCACAGTTGGTGTGCAGGTCACTGCAAAGACTAATGTTGCTTATGCTACTGTACATATACTGATAAATTGCTTCACTTCCTTGCACAATTCTCGTCTCGCATTACAAACCTGTTTTAATATATATTTAATGGAGTTAGCATTGGATTACTTAAAATACTATGGTCCTGTGTTTGGAGCGTCCCTGAGGGGAGCAGTTTAAGATGAAAAGCTGTGATAGTTGAGAATTTGGCACGATTATCTTCTGCAGCCTTTACTGTAGGGCAAGCGATATTCAGCATGAACTGCTGCATCCAACAAAGCCTGTTCCGCAGGGGTAACGGAAAGCAGGCCACATCTCAACTCTGTACATACAAGTAACCGGTGTGTAAGTGCTTGCAGGACCCATGGTGTAAGCATGAAAAGTTAACTCTTGACCATATAGCAAATGTCATGGAGCAGAAGACAGTAATACGCAGTTCTACACAGTATCTTTCCTGTCTTCATCAGACTTATTTTTCAATTCAGAACCTGAACAGACTCATTCCCTGGGACAGCATATTTAGATCAAAAGGATTATGAAGCTAATGATGTGCAGGGCATCTTCCCTATCCCAAACCTGAGATTAGTGGCAAAGAGAATAACAGTGCTAATCACTGCCAGCTGCTCTGAGCCTTCTTTAATGACAGCTCAAGGCTGTTAACCCCATTCAGGTGTGTTTATGGAAAAAACCCCACCAAATACAAAACCCAACAAAAAACACCCCACCATAGAAACTAGCTCTGGTCTGATTTGTTACTGAAACACCTAAACTCCACCAGCTGTGAGACTAATAACCCAAATTAGTCAGTAATAAACTCAGCATCTTTACTTTTATAAATCCTGTGACAGCATGTCCTTTATTCGTAAGTATGGAGGCTGAAGCCTGCCTGACTTCTGTTTCAGAGATCAGCTTTAAAAGGCGGCCTGGGTAGCGTAGGGCTTTGCAGCTTTACCCAGATGTAGGACATATTATTGGTAGATCTCTGGGTAGGTTGTGCATCATCATGTATTAGTTATGCTGAATGACTGCTGTGTGTGTTTTGTTTTGTTTTTTTTTTTAATTTATTTTTAGCCACCTCCAAAACTGCCCAATGGTGTGTTTGGCTCTGAATTTCAAGATTTTGTTAACAAATGGTGAGTATTTTCTCTATGGCTAAGTTGTGAAGGGTCACATTTGGGATCAGCCCTGCTGCATTACTTTATCAATATCAATCAGTGGGAGTCCCTGCTTGTAGGCCATGGCAAATGGAAAGTCATTTCAATTAGCATAATCCTCTTTCTGTGACTGTTGATGTGACTAAAGCTCATTTTACAGGCACCAGCTTGACAGCATATACATCCAAAGAGAATCCCAAAGCTGAGAGATGTTCTGCTTTTTTTAAGATGCAATGTCTGCTTCTGTGCAATTTGGAGTACTTTCTCAGTATTGAAGGCCCCGTAGTACTTGGGGACCCTGATCATACAGCACATTTCTAAAGCAGAATCCTTACTTCTAAGGTTAACCTTTGCAGCGACTGTTCCATATGATGCAGAAGTCTTACAGGATCCAGATGTGTTTTCTTTCCCAGTCCTTCCCTGAACTAACATCTTTATCACAGCAGTCGTTCTCCCATCTGTTTACTTTTCCAGTTGTACTTCAGTGGTACCAGCACTGAACCAGTTTATCCAGTGCTGAGGGAGGAGGTTCATTGCAGTTTGAAAAGTTAGTTTATATATTAAAAGCTATGTATGTGTATTTACTGTTTCCAAAAGGAATAACAGTTATGCGATATCTGTGCTTGATACTGAGCTTGAGAAGACTTGAGTAAAAGAAACTTGAGGAGTAAAGTAGTTCATATGGTTGAGTTTTTGTTAAATAGGAATTTGATCTCTGCAGTTTGTTGTAGACCTTCCTTCCTGCCCCACCGACCAGTACTGGACAACTCAGGATTTCATACCTCTAGCAATACCTGTGAAACCTACAGAGGGGGACTGCGTACGGACCCCGATCCGTGTGTGCGAGGCACTGCGTTACCTGATGCTTTTATCTAGAGTGGTAGCTGCTTCAGGACAGAGCAGTACACCAGCATGAGACAACTTTGAAAGATAATAGCGTGTAACTTGTGTAACACTTTCTGTTTTCCCAGTTTAATTAAAAATCCTGCTGAGAGAGCTGATTTGAAGCAGCTGATGGTAAGTGAAAGCTTGTAACTTGAACTAAGAGCACTCTTGCATGCAGGGTGGGTTCCTCAGCTGACCTGAGATCAGGATCAGAGCATATGGCCTGGTGTCATTTGTGGTCATTGACACAAGCAGCTCAAACCGTTTGAGGAGGGGCTGCAGGCTTCCACACACTCCTAGAACAGGGACTGTCAAGGAGATGAAAAGCGGTGGGTTGGAGTCTGCCATTTGGTAATTACAGTGAGTATATGACCTAATGCTGTTAAATTAATTAGCAAAATAATTCTTTCTTGAGTTTATTAGCCAATAATAAAGTATATAGATTAGTACTTTTAGGAGGATGGAAGAAGAAAATTCGCCATACCTTATGGACTAGTTAAATACATTTTTATTATCCATTGTGAAATGCTATTTGCCTTTTTCTCATCAGCTTTGTCTTGCAAAATCTTTAGAACTACTAGACACAAACAAATCCTGCATCTTTTCTGCATGAAAGGACCTTATCTGTTTCAGTGGATCTTTTCACAGCCTTAAGTGTAATGCTAAGGCTTAAGTTTTACTGCAGAAAATCAAGTTTGCCCTGCCCCGATCCTGCTGTACAATATGGGTGCAAAATGCAACCAGACTTGTATGACAAAAAGCCTTTCTGTGCACAGGCAAACATTTTCCAGAGTATTATCTTAAGTGGCTGAGTCACATCCTTATCGCATACTGCGGTGCGAGTATTCTGCAATAGGCACTGTGTAGGCAGTATTCCTCTGGAATACTTTGCGATGTGTACATTTCTTATGCTGTTACGTTATGTTATTGCTGGAATCCTGCAGAAAAGCTCTACTGGGCACTTCCTGTGGTTTGCCAGATGTTATAGCTGGCTTGAATACCGAAAGTGAACTGGACTTACTGTATTTCATGTTCTTCAACATAATTATTTAACAGATTGAGTACTTGACTAATACTGTTGTTCTCCTCTGCTCAGATTCACGCTTTCATTAAGAGATCTGAAGCGGAGGAGGTGGATTTTGCGGGGTGGCTTTGTTCAACCATAGGCCTTAACCAACCGAGTACACCCACGCATGCTGCTGGAGTCTGAATATGGAAGAGCAAATCCTGTACTGTACATCTGTTAACAACAATGCTATTTTGGTCCTATTTCCTCAGCTTGTACCTGTTCAAACATGTATTTCACCTCTTAAGGAAGAATGTCTTTATAGCATGTGCCAAATGGTTTTAAATTTTGTCATAAACTAATTGGTATTGTATTGGACTACCTACGTTTACTGACCAAAAATGTAAGATGTTTAAGTTACAGTGCTTGCTGATTTTAAGTGATTATGGATATTCTTTCTTAATGAAAATATCACTGGGGGTGTTTACCCCCAGCTTGTTTGAACTTTATCGAGATTCTTTGTAAATCGTTGGTACTTCAATCATGCTTACCTGATCTCCTACGCAGAAAGGGTTAGGGATGCTCTAAAACTGTATCTGTCGAGCATGCTTCTGCTGCTGCCAAACTGTATCTGAAAGTTAGGCCTAAATGGTTCCAGTTTTGCTGTTGTTAGAGATCTCTCTTTCTAAGTAAAGAAGACAAGAGCTCTGCATTTCTTGGAATGTACAGGGCAATATTCTAATTGTAGACTTGTTCATATTTCTATATTTATTTTTAAAACATATCATCATACTTGGATTTAGTGATGTATGTCTTTCTAATTGATTTTTAAAAGTTAGTTCTTGGAAGTGTCCTACAGAATCAAGACAAAGATCCAGGCAGTTTGCTTTCTTTTAACCTAAAGTTTCATGACAACTGTGTTTGGTGTCTAAAGTGTATGAAGATTCTCTATTGTTTTATTCTCTCAGATGTTTAGCAATGGGTTCTCTTAATAAATATATTATCATGTAACTTGCCGAAGCTTTTTTTTAGAACTGGAAAACTTCACCAAAGCCTTAGTCCGAAGTCATTGCTGCATTACACACCCTTTTTCTGTCTTTTTCCACAGCTGTGCAACATCCCCCTTTCCCAGAGGTACAAGACTGTGTGTGTAAAATGACAGTGTGAGATGGGGCTTGAGGCGGTCGCCATTCACTGTGTTCATACCTGGCGTAGTGGGTGTCTGTGGGCTGTCAGAGGGAAGCCAGACCACAGAGGTTCTGTCCTGTACAACTGGTACAGCAGCACTCGATGCTCAGTGCGGTGCTGGAACCCCCACGTGGGGTGTGACAGGCCTTTCCTGTCACATTAACCACGAGTGTTTGTACTGCGCTCATTTCTTCAGCTTATTTTTTTTCAGAAGACTGTCTTCTGTCAGCAGCAAGTACAGCAACAGCTATGAGCAACGGACCGGGGAGAGGCAGGCGCAGCTGTGTCCTCAGCACAATGCCCTGCTCCTGTAACAGCCTTGCTGAGCAGCTCTATATAAAAAGTTCAGCTCCTTGAAAGGATGTTTCAGACAAGGAAATGGCTGAAGTTCTTTCCTAAAAGGAATCCCCATCAGTCTAGACGTGAACTTCCACTTGGCCTTGCAGTATCGAGTAGCGGAGAGGGATAGAGTAGCCCTCAACCCATCAACAGAGGAAATGACTCATTGACATAACCAAGGTTTGCTTCAGCTCCTCCTCCCTTGAATGTGACTGGTGGTAGTAGTGACACAGCTGTACAGTGCTTGATTTAATATCTGTCCTGGGTTTTATATGTGAATTACACTAACACACAAAAGAACTACACCAGTACTTTTTACTACTCTGTCAAAGAAATATGCAGTGTGTGAAAAATACGCTTTCAGAGATTTAACTCCCATTTTACTGGTCTGTTACACAGAGGGCAGTTAACTGGAACACTGCAAAGCGCTGTTACGCAGTTATACATAGTAGGACACCAGGAAAAGTACTTTATTCCAATGTGCAATAGAACTGGTCTGTTTTAATCCAAAAGACTCATTCACAGAAGGCAGCAGGAGGTATATCCATGAAAACTACTCTGGACTCTGCTAGGGACAAGTAATGTTTTTTGACAGTCAAATTTAGCCTTTGGAGCTGAAACGTGTGAAGGATGGAGAGCCTGGCTGCTGAGCTCCTTCCAAACCAGCTCTTCGCACACATGCTGTCAAAGAATTATTTGACGCTTGAAGCTGTAACATTTTCACCTTGGACTTTTGGAGGGTTTTTTTTACTCCCTGTCAGTCTTGTGAAAGCTTTGCTACATCTTTTGCACTCATGCTCTAAGCTCCTTTGTTAAGACACACAGGATTGTCAAAGAACAATTAGTCTTTAGTACAGGATCAAGCTACATTCAGTTTCTATTGCTGCAAACCGAATCTGAGCCAAATAAACAATCTCTCCTCAGACAATGGCAAGTTGAATCCAAGTCTGATCACACCCAGCATACCTGATGTTTTTCATCATTTCCTTTCCTGTTCTTGGAATACTAACACTCTTCTGAAGTTTGCTTTTATTTTCTCTGAGTGATGCCAGAGACAGCAACAGCACCTTTAGATACTAGTAAGGCAGCTGACAAAGTGGCTGAGTTAGAATATTACTTTTCTTGTTTGCTTTTTATTGGCTTAACAGTTTAGGTTTCTGTGCTTTTTTTTTTTTTTAAAAAAAAGTCTTTAAGAACTGATAAAATAACCCCCTGCACCACATGGTGTCTGTACTCTATGAGATGAAAGAAGGTATTCTCTGTCGGTAAGAGGAGCACTAGCTCATCACCTAACCATTGAAGAAATCACAGAGGAGACTTCACATCACTTTCCATTTTATAGCTAAGTTCCTAAACTACCAATAGTCCTCCTTGACGATAATTTGAAAGCAGAAGGTAGATTTCTGAAATTACTTTGAGGAAAAAAAAACCAACACTGATTTAAAAATATTAGTTCTGTATTACAAGTAACACAGAACTTAAGGGAAAGAGCAAAAGTAGAAAACCCTTCACTACTACAGTTGGGCTGAGAGTAAAGAGCACCAGTAGGTAGGAAGAGAGGCCACCTCATTACTGCAATCACAGTTGGCTTGATGGTGCAGGACCTGCTTCTCCCAGTGTAGGAACACTACCTCTCCATCACGAGTCCAGTCTTCCATGTAACAGAGAACAGAGCAGCTGAATGCCTGGAGACAATCCTGGACACATCTTTTCTCACCGTGTATCTTAAAATTCCCAGTTCAGGCAAATGAAGTTATAATATAATCATTGATTCAAGAAACCAGCCTCCACGGCCTGGTTTTATTTGTCAGCATCAGCAAATAAGAACAGACAAATTATTGCTTTTAGCATACATGTTAAATTAGTCAGACTTGATTAACAACTTCTCCCATCCACATATAAAAGACTTGGTAAACTACATTAGATTGTAAATGTGGAACAGATTATATGCTACATATTTGCGCAGCAAATTTTCCTTCTTTTAACATGTAAGCCAAGATGTGCCAAGCTTGTGACATTCATGTGCTCAAGAGTAACCTCCCTCGGCTCCAAGAGCCTGGCAGATCACACTGTTCGTACACCGGACAAAACAAAAATCCGTTAGTGATTTTACAGTTGATGAAGAAATTCCTGAGTCTGTATTAAAAACCTTCTCTCCTTTTTCCTTCTCTCAAGAATCTGATTCCTCCTCCTCTTCCTCCTCCTCCTCTTCATGATGTTTAAGACTTAGGTGTAATTCAGTTTGATTGATAGCAGCCTCATTGTCCATCTGCCCAAGAGTCTGTTGCAATAAAAAAGTTTATCTTGCAGATTATCAAAACGAGCAGCGATACTGAATGCTTCTCAAATTGCTATTAAAACTGCACAGTCACAGGGTCGTTTAGAACCTCATTGCTAGAACTGCTGCCTGCAAGAGCCCATCACACTGACAAGCACCGGTTCACAGAAGAGCTTCGCCTAGTTCAGGCTGACCGTACATTTTGTAAGTTCAGATGGAATCTGTGCCTCCACCATTGGTTGGTTTAAACAGTTGAAGAGTATCGGCACAACACTTAATGAGCGGCAAACTGAAGCTACGCCAGCAGAAAGGAGGCTTTTCTCCACCTCCCTGGAAACAACAGGCTGCTTTCAGGAATGGGAAAAGGCAAAAGCCTTGAAACATAAACCAGCACCAAACCAGACAGGTTTTGCAGCTGAGCTTTTCAGTTCACAAGCAGCATAAAGACAGTCAGTGTGAAGAACTCTAAATGCAAACCACCCACAGCAGCACCTGCAGCTGCTCACAGCGCTGGCTCTCCCCAGCGCAGGGCAGGCCAGTGCCTCGCCTTCCCCCGGCAAGGGCTGCTCTTACCGTTTGTGTCTCCTCCGCAGCAGACGAAGAGGCTGCTACGCTCTCCTCCCCGGACCTCATCATGGACTGCAGCGCCAGCTCTTCCACCTGCCAACAAGGGAACGCAGAAGCCTTTGCATTTATTTCTTGGACATTGTATTTCAAGTACTACATATTTTTTAAAAAAATTTTTTTTAATAACAGAAAGCTTTTAAATCGCGTTTCACCACTTTCCAGCTTCAATACACGGCAGGACGGTGATGACCCCGCACCAGCCGCCTTTACCGGGACACCCCAGCTGAGTGTAGCTTCGCGTGTATTTTGCCGAGGTGAAAAGCCACGGGGGTTCAGCAGCAGGCACGGCCCCCCCGAGCGCGGCAGCCGCTGGCTCACAGCGCCGGTGCTGGGCGCAGTCACCGGGGCTGGAACAGACCTTTGGGACCACGGAGCCCACCCGTTAACACGGCTCTGCCAAGGCCGCCACTAAGCCATGCCGCTAAGCGCCGCAGCCGCGCGGTTTCTAAGCGCCTGGAGGGGTGGCGGACCCCCGCGCCGCCGGTGCTCGCGGAGGCTGTACCCGCCCCGCGCCTTAGGCCCCGGCCAACAGGCAGGCGCGGCCCCGCCGCAGCCCGCGCCCCCCCTCCCCGCCTCCCGCCGCGCCGGGCCCGGCCGCCCCCGCCCCGCGTTGGGCCCCCGCCCCGGCCGGTGCCCGCGGACCTTGAGGCGGGTGAGCTGGTCGCGCAGCGCCGCCTTCACCCGCAGCAGCGTCTCCTCCTCCTTGCGCAGCTCCTGCAGGCGGCTCAGCATCCTGCGCCGCGCCCCGCCACGCCGCGGGCACCGCACCGAGCGGCGGCAGCGCCCCCTGCGGCAGGGCGGACCGCCCGCCCCCGCCCGCCGTCACGCCGCCGCCATTTGCACGTGTCCGGGCAGCGGCTGCCCCCACGTGGCCGCTTGGCGTCACGGCCCCGCTCCGGCCCCAGCGGCGCCCCGGGCAGCCCGGCACCGCCCTGCTCTTCGGTTTCCACTTGAAAACCGGCTCGAAAACGCAGGGCCGCGCCGGGAAGAACGCACAAGACGGCGGTTCCCTGCTCCAACAGCATTTATTGGCTGCAAACCCGCGGTACCGCGCTCCCAGCCCCAACGGGCGCGCAGCGCGCAGGGTTCACGCTTCAGCCTTGGCCTTGGCCGCTGGCTTGGCTGCCTTGGCAGGCTTGGCTGCCTTGGCTGGGGTCTTCGCCCTGGGCTCGGCTGGGGCCTTGGCTGCAAGCTTGGCCTTGGCTTTCTTCTCCTCCTTAAGTTTATGCTAAAAAATAAAAGAAGACAAAAAGATCATCAGCGCATAATCTGAAGCACCAAACCCTATTTCGGCTGCCCCCGGCTTCCACGCTCACTCACATTCTGCGCATGGCGCAGGATGGTGTTGCGTCGCATTGTTTTGGCGTATGGGTTCAACTTGATCATGATTCTCAGGTTCTTCAGTGGGTTCTTCTTCAGGACTCTACGGCGAATCTTCTTCCTGAGAAGAAAACAGGTGTCACCATCTTATTTCACAATTCATGTTCTGCTACATTTTCCCTGAAGTTTGGAGCACTGTAATCTCTTACTATTTAAACCCAGAAATTAAAGAAACCCCAGCTCTACCCGACGTCCCAGCGCAGAGATTGCCAAGCTCACTACAAAGCCTCAGGCGTGGCAGTTACTAAAGGGGCACAGCACTTCACATTCCTCAAGTAAGAATTCTTACTTTGGAGCACGCAGTGCCTTCTGGATTTCTTGGCTTCTCATGATTCTCCCAATGTCTGTATTGGTCATCTTGTGCATCGGCAGGCTGCGAAACAATGTCCAAAGCGTTAAGTTGGGTGATAAAAATACGGCTTGTTCAATGAAAACTGGCATTCAGGAAGAAGTACTCGTATTCATCTCACTAATATTCTGCCTCCCAACGGAAGAGCCCATGACAGCCCCGCCGCGCCCATGCTGTCCGAGCTTACTTATAGTCGCTCTTCAGCGTAGCGGCTTTGCGCCAGGTGCCGTACAGATCATCCAGCTTGCGGAAGGCACTTTCCGTCCAAATGCAGAAACGTCCAACGTGGCCCCCGGGAGCAAGTCTCAGCAGGTTCAGCTTGTTCACATTGAGAAGAGTGATTCCTGTAGGAAAACAGGCAAACCAATCCCTTTAGTTTGGGATTAAAATAAAGGAATGCAAAACCAAGCAATAAACACACGAGAAAGCCCCTGTCTGTTTAAGTGTACTTCTTAGCTTCGACATTAGTTACACCTATGTATGAAAAATTATTACATTTTAAAAATAATCATCAGCCTTTTACCAGCAACAAACTTGACAGCCTCATTTTTAACTGCTCCAAATGCAGTTTTGGGTCAGCAACGGCTGTAACATTTGTCATAAACACTCTCCATATCACCAGAACACATTCTTAGAACATATTAGCTACTTCAGCAAGTCAGAACTTCCACAAAATCATGTGTTTCAGAAACACGGACCAGTGAAGTGGAATCTCATCATTCTAGGCAGTCTCCCAACCCAAAAGCAAGCGTGTCCCAGGTTAAAATTACCTGGGATATTCCGGAAGGCTCTAATGATACCATTGTCCTCATTGTAGATGATGCAGGGCCCCCGGCGCTGGATCCGACGGCGATTCCTCATTTTACCCTTTCCGGCCCGCATACGCTGGGAGGCATAAACCTGTATAAAAATGAGATGGTGAATATTCAAAATAGCCCAAATCCCACCAGTAAGACACAGTAAAACTGCCTTAGTCAGAACTTCACAATCATCACTACGTATCTGAAACACGGACCAGTGAGAAGTTCATCATTCTTTACAGTTAAAAAAAAAAAAAAAGCATTTACAGTTTCTAGTAGTTTTGTTACCAAGGCATTTCTGGCAGCATCAAAACACACACTATTTGGAGTTCCTACTGTGACAAGGCAGAGTTGAATCACCCAGGTTTTGCTTTGAAGAACATCCCCATCAACTCACCTTTTTGATGTCATTCCAAGCTTTAAGCTTCTTAAGAAGGAGAACAGCTTCCTTGGTTTTCTTGTAACTCTCAACTTTGTCCTCAACGACCAGAGGGAGTTCTGGAATCTCCTCAATGCGGTGGCCTAGCAAGGATTTTACAAGACACCAAGTTACCCACTGATCTCGGCTGTACGCACTTCTCAGGGTTATTGTCTTGCATAGTCACAAATGATACAAAACAATAAACGGTGGAAATTAATGATCTAATATTCAGGCCTAGTAACTGCAGCAGTGACATTTTAGTGGACTCATGGGTCTGCCTCTGACAGCACTTTACGTACCCAAGTATATATTAAGCAAACCTTTGGCTTCCATGAACAGAAATCAAGCCGAACTGCTGTGCAATTCAAAATTCAATTCCTTTCCATAAACTGCACTGACAAGATTCACATCAGCAACACACACAAAAGCGCCCCAGCATCACCTAACTTCCCACATCGCATAACCGCTACCTTCCCGAGCTGTGTGTAACAGTAATACCCTGCCACCCAGGAACGGACTGCCTCTAAAAAGAATTTAGTTATCCACGAGAAATGTTTTGAGCAATCACATAGTGACTGGTACTGCCCAGGCAACGCAGAACCACCAGCAAACATTTCCAGAGACAGAATTCTCACCTTTAGACATGACTAGTGCCGGAAGAGCAGAGGCTGCCAGAGCAGAACAGATGGCGTAACGCTTTTGAGTCGTGTTCACTCTACGGTGCCAGCGTCGCCAAGTCTTGGTTGGGGCAAACATGCGGCCTCCACGACACATCTATGTATCTACAGTTAAGAACAACCTTTCTGAAGCTTCTTTTTCTAGTGAGACTCTTTAGTCCTTGCTCAGCATTAACTGTTCGTCAACCATCTGTACCAGTACACTGACAGCAGGCAACTGTCACTGAGCACAGAGTAGGACGCAAATTACGACATCATGGCAAGACAATATGCATCACATGAGATTCAAGGTATCCACCGCTCTTGCAGCATGTGGGGGAAATCAGTGACAGCTGCTGTTCATTAAAGCAAGTCTGAATTTGCATTCAGAAGGTTCTAATCACATTACAAATTTCTCAAGCCTGGTGGTCTAGATCCCTGCAGGTAGCCATTACCTCAAGTAGAAGATTCCATTTCACATTTACATACTTAAAAAATAATTTTTCTGCTCGATGAGTTCAGTGCACCCAATGCAAGCAGCAGCTATGAAAGGATACATTTCCAAAGGCACCCTGGCCAGAGCGGTGAGTTCCACCACCTCGTACTCGAGGAATACGAGCAACAGCTCTCCCAGTACCCCAAGATTCGGCACTGGTCTGATGACCTGGAACAGAAACATTTTAACTCACATAGCGACATCGCTGCAATTTTCCCAAAGTCACAGATACACTGAGTTCAAGAACACCCATCAGAACTTCCACTGTTATCATGTGTTTCAAAAACACGGACCAATGAAGTGGAATCTCATCATTTCAGCAAAACTAATCCTGATCAGGGGTAAACTAACTCTTACCACATTAAAAATGTGTTTTGGTAGAATCAGGTACATTAACACATGAACTTCTAAGCTTGATTCTCAATTTGGAGGTCCAAAGTGGCACTGCTGTCCCTAGTAAGCTAAAATGTTTACGTGAAACACCATCAGAAACAAACTTGATAATGCATGTTCCTAGCACAAATTTATTGGGAAGCAAAAGCTCTCTGCACCTGCAAGCTTTTGAAGCAACTCTTTTTATTTATGCCCATTTGCACAGGTTTCTTCTTGGCAAATGCCTCAGCGAAGTGCCATGTGGTCAACCCGGAGCAGGGATTATAAAGCACTATTTTTCATCACAGTTTTGTGCCTGATCAATGCTTTCAGACATTTTCTGTTCTTCTTGCAAAGAATGTAGATTCCACTCAAGGAGCTAGGCACCACAGCACTCCTGGTAACAACATTTCAGATAAAAGCCCAGATGCATCAAGAACTTACATCACCATGCTGTTCCCCAGAATATTACAAAAATTTCATACAATTTTAAATGAGATCGAATAACCAGAAGAGTTGCCTCTCCTTCTATACAGAACCCCACTGAACAGAGCTTCTCTTATTTCAGTTCTAAATTAGTTTCAATTTTAGCTCACCTACATTAAAGTCAAAGGTTAACACAAGCATTTCTTTCCATTTTGTGGTCTAGCCATACCTGCAAGTTCACTGACAGCATAGGGCTGCCGGTTGTTCTTGCGCAAATTGGTGTGAACGAAGTTCACAACATCGGGGCGAATGGGAGCCTTGAACACAGCAGGCAAGGTGACATTTTTGCCTGATGCTTCCCCCTTCTCAGAGTAGACTGATATCAACGGTCGAGCGCAAGCCTGAAAAAGAAAAAAACCCAGCTCTGAAGCACAAGTAAGGTCAATTGTTAGCACTCAGTTTCATCAAATATTGCTCAGAACGAAGGGGTCTTCAGTTCAACAGTGCCAGCATGCTGACAGCAGGCAACTGTCACTGAACACTGGATAAGACGCAAATTACATCATCATAGCAATAATTTTCACTTAAAATCGTACTCCACAGCACAATCCACATTCAGAAAACTGTACCTGAAGTTTGAAATTCAATCGATTTCCAAGTCATTTGAGCAAAACTAACCTAGAAGTGAAACTCTGGGCTCTTTAGAAACACCTTCTAAATTACTTCCCTTCTACCATTTAAAGAGCCTATATAAAATCCACCTGTGTTTATCCAGTTCACCAAAAGCTTGTTATTTAGATTGTGTTTAACATTTGAAACGCTGCAGCGACTTCTCCAATATAGACTACAAGCAACCAAACTTAGCATCAGACTGAAGTTTGTAAGACTGTAAAGTCTGGGCACTCTGAACAATCCCTGATGCCTCAAAATTTGAGATGAAAAATTTAACTGCTAGCAGTACCAGCTTCCCTTCCAAAAGCTGAAGAGATGTCCAATAATCGCCTGCTGGTACGACCAACACCCTTTAAAAAATAATCTTTTAGCATTATACTGTATTTGTTATTAATTAATAACTCGTGGCAATAGCACAGGCAAAGCATCTTCCTTCCCCTTCCCATCCACAATCCATTTTAGAGGTATTAAAAATACTACATGACTCAGAACTAACCACCTAACAGCAAAGTACTATCTGTGTATCCAATACTGGTTACTAGCAAGGCACCGACTGCTGCAGTTAGTGTGGAGACCCCAACGCAAGAAAAAAACTTGATCAGGGTGAAGGAACCATATCAAAACCTCAGTTGTACTGGTAAGATACGTTGTTCATTTGCGACCTGGTTCCAGACCAAGGCCTCTAAAAGCCTGTTTCGGAACAACAAAAAAAGGTTAAAATAAACAGAAGGGGTTTTACAGAAATCACTCTTTTTCACTCTACATGGGTGCAAAGCATCTGTTTGGCTTTGCTTTAGAGAAACACGTGAGCAAAATAAAAAAGCCCTGCCAGGAGGTGACGCGGGCCCCACGTCCCACGCTGCCCGAGGACAGCGTGACTTCTAACGTCCCGAGCCGAGCTCTCGGCCGCGACCCCCGCCGCGGCCCGCCCCGGCCCCTCTCCAGCCCGCCGGCCGGCCCGGCCTCCCCACACCGCTCCACGCGGCAGGCCCAGCGCTGACGGCTCCAAAATGGCGGCCGGCCGGCCGCCCCACGCCCCCAGCCCTCGGGCCGCCCGCGGCACGGCTCTGCTCGCCGGCACGGCCTGCCTCCCACCAGCCCCGACCCGCCACCCGGCCCGGCCCGGCCCAGCCCCCCCGGCCCGCCGCGCTCCCGCGGCCCGCGCCTCACCATGGTGGCGGCGGCGGAGCCTCTCGTGCTGCCGCCCGTCCCCGCCGCAGCCCCGACCGGAAAAGGAAGGACTCGTGCCTCTCGCCTCAGATGAGCGATGTCCTTCCGCACCCTGCCCGCCGCCTTCTGCCGCGCTGGCCGGTCGGCTCCGGACCCCGGCCTTAGGCCGAGCCCCTCCGGCTGCGCCGCGCCGCGCGGTGCCCAGCTCTCTCCCTCCCGGCCCCTCTGTCGCTCTCAGTCGCCTCCCAAACCGGGGAACTCCTTTCTGGCGGAGGGATTCAACGTTGCGAGTCACTCAGTCTCACAGAAATTATAACATTTTTGAGGTAATTTTTTTCTTTTTCCTCCACGAGGAGGCGTGCGGAGAGAATAAATACAAATAAAAATTTCTCCTAGGAGAGTAAAGAATAATTATTTTGTCTCCGTCGGGCACCCGCCCCGGATGTAGGGGCGGGGGGCGGGCGAGGCGCGCAGTTCAGTTGCGGCGGGCGGCGATGGCGGCGGGGCGGTGGCGGGCGGCTGCCGCGCTGTACGGGCAGCTGCGCCGGTGGGTCCGGGCCCGCCGCGGGGTGGCGGCTGCCGTGACGCTGAGGGGGCTGGCTTGGGGCAGCGGTGCCCCGGCGTGTGGGGAAGCTGCCGAGGCACAGATTCTGGATCTGCGGTGGTGTAGTTTACGCAATTAAGCTTAGTGCTTAATGAGGAATGCAGAGGAAAAGATATTATGTACGTTAACGTTTTATTTTCTTTTAGAATATATGAAGAAGCGGGGAGAAGCACCCTTGAACATCCGTATCTCTTCGAGGTAAGTATATCTGTGAAAATACAGTCACGTAACCTGTGTGTGTGTGTTTAAAATGCGCAGCCATTGACCGACAGCTGAATTATGTGTGGGGATATCGCATAAAAAAGAATATTTACCTCAGCAACACCTCTTTGGGTCTGCCTCTGCCTCAGGAGGGGGAAGGAGACCCGGTGCCAGAGTGCCGCCCTCCCGGGGCCGGCACCAGCCTGCACCTCCCTGCTCATTCCCGACTTCCACCTGATATTTTTGGCACCTGTAAACAGTTATCTTGTTTGTAACTGTTGTGATGATCAGGTACACCAGCGAGTGTGGGGCTGCGGCGGGCGGCTGCTGGTGGGAGCGGAACGAGCTGCTGCAGCCCCTGCGCGGCTGTGGCCTGCACTCGGGGCGGGGGGGAGCTTTGTGCTTCACTTGCAGCTCTGGTGGCACGCTTTTTGTCTAAGTACTTTTATGAGGGGTAAGATAACTGTATGAGAACAGCGGTTGCTTCAAGTGGCTTTTGGAACATAGGAATGGCGGGAAAATCTCTAATGCTATTTAGTTGTGTTAATCTTGGGATTTGTGTAGGTTTGATAATAGCTTGGAAATAAAATCAAGTGATTGTTTAATTGTACAGTAATGTGAAAAACAGACTAGATGTGAGGGATCAAGCATCAATACTTCTCTGTGTGCATGGGAAAACCTAAGATTGATATCCCTTCGTTCTCGCAAACAGGCTTGATTTATTTAACGTCTCCAAACAGTGCTTAGAGCTCTCATGAGACATTCAGAGAAATGATCAATTGATACTTAATGTTACTTTAAACGAGCAATCTCCATCTCAAGGATATCTGTTGACTGCAGTCGCTACTTGACAGCAATGATCCCTCACGTCTCGGATTATCTGAAGTTTTGTGCGTCAAACCAAACCTCAGTTTCTCAAAGAATCAAACTGTTAAAGATTAAATTTTTTGTGTTGGTTAGTTGAAAGCTGTTGCATTTTCAGTTGATTTGATTCCACCTCTGGCATGCAGCAACTGTGTTCTCCTGAAGTAAGAAAGCCTTATGAGTTACGAGTGGTTACAGTAGGGTTGGGAAATGGTTTGTGGAATTAGTTACTAATTTTGCAATTTCTGGTGTAAAAAAATGCTGAAATGGAGCATTTGTATGTAGTGTATTAAAAAGTTTTTGCTTTTGGGTTTTTTTTTTCAGACTGATGTAGAGATCTGTTTGATTGGTGGTAGTCACAAAAGTCCCATCAGAGGATTTTGGAACGGAAAAAGTACGATATATATTTTGCAGAAAGCAGTAAGTGTGTATGTTGTTAATTTTTTTTCGTGTAAACTAGACTTTTGAATTCCCATCAAATATTTTCACATACCTTGCACTTTTTGACTTACCTATGCATTTTGCTTAGAGACACAATGAAGAAGGTGACCCAATGGAAAAATCAAAAACTGATCATGCTATTTATGCTTCTGAGCTTTCACCAAAGGAGAGTTCTGGGCCAGTGGCTCTTTCTGTCAGCAGAGCAAAGTAAGTGTCAAAGGTCTTCCTCCCCTTTTGATGTAGTTTTCTTCTGCAACTTTTGTTTCTCGTGCTAATATTGAGAATCTGTATTATTTCTAGACCCCCCAAATTAAATTACTAATTATTTTAGGGAATAGATACTTTTCATCCTGCAAAATGGTCTCCCCTGGCTAAAAGTATTCCTAACAAAGTAGCTAAAGTCAAGGTACTGGAAAAGTGCTTGTGAGCTGTCCCATTAGGTTAATGGGACTGTCTGGGTGTAGGCGAGCAAAGAAAGCTTACTAAGACTTCAGTGCTTGTTTTTGTAAAGCTTCTGTTAAAAAAATAAATAAATAAAGCTGATTGGGATCTTTGGCTCTTAATAAAATATCAAGGCATGGTACCAAAACATGGTGACTAGTTTGCTTAAGTACCTTATCCTTTTAACATGCTTAAAATGTAAGTTTAAATTATAACTTCAGAATCTTCAGTGTAGATTAAAATATTATATTAAATATATTCTCAGTTATGATATTTTTTTTCCTCCTTTGTGACTTCAGAGGATTATAATACTGCATTCTTTTTGTGAAATGATTTGATGTCTGCTAATGAAGCATAGTAGATAGGAGTCAAGGAATAGATTTAGCTATACTTGCTGGCATCTTTATATATTTTTTCTCTGTTCATATTTCTAGGCAGTTGATTTCATTATATACAATGGCACAAAATCCAAATATGACGCACTTGCAGATAGGTGAACTGGTTGTGCTCCCTCCCCTCTGGATAAGGTGTGATGGTTCTGATCCTGAACATACTTGTTGGCTTGGAGCTGAACCTCTGAAAGCTGGAAACAAAATCACAGGGATCAATCTGTATATGGTTACATGTGATAGTAAGTTTATAATGTTACACATACAATTACATAAGGAAGGATTAAAAATGTAGGAATGTTGATGTAGCGGTGCTATGTTTGTCCTTTGTGTGATGTTGGCTTGGTACTACTCTATCGTCCTTTTTTAAAAAAAACAGGGGGGTAGGAAAGAAAGATAGAGAAAAGAAAAGATGTTTTTAACATGGTGTGTGGTGGAGATAACTTTTTAACATAATGCAATAGTAACTGCAGGATGCCTTCACTCAGGTGCAGTAACTTAGCAAACTTAAATTGCTGCCATTCAACTTCTTACACAAGCAGACTCTTATAGAACATTTATATGTTAACACCAGCTCTTACTAACAATAGGACAAATGCAAGAAGAATGCCTGCTTTCTAAAAAGCAACGCAAGTTGTACTTGCCTGAAAGGAGTATTTGAGAATTAATTTTAAGCACCAAACTTGAATTGTGTCAAATGTTCTTTTGATTCTTACTTTTTTCCTTTCCTAGGTCCTACATCTAATAAAACCAATTTTGCAAACCTGGAAGAGCTCAAAATGGCACATAAAATGACCCATCACACATCTAATGTAGGTTTTTACAGTCTGTCATGTCTCCAATCTAAGTTTCAAAACTCTGCGTTTGGGTATATGATACTGGTTTTGGGAAGCTTTATAGATCTATTTAGAAACTCACTTTCGTATGATTCTAGAGTATAATAGTTTGAAGTATCTTTTGAACTCCCTATGTTGTAATGCATTTGTCGGATACTAGCCCTTTTTGTGTGTGTGCTTGAAATGCTTTTAAAATTATTTTGCATGCGTACAAAATGACGTTGTGGTGGTTTGGGCATTTTTTGGTGGTTTTTTAAATTTATTTAATCTGTTCCTTTTAGGTGATGACAAAAGGTTTTGTTCAGTATGAACTTAGTAGAGGTGCTGCAGTAGGGGACACAATTGTACGATATGAAAGGAATATATATGTTGATATTACCTGGAATCCTATAGATAAGATTCTGCAGACACCCCCGCTAATTTCAGCTGCCACACTGGTAAGTCAAGAAGGAAAAAGCAAACAAACCCAAACTCTTTCCATGGCTTACATCATGAGTAGTGTAAAGGATAGAAAGTAAGTTTGACTCCTGATATTTGTGTTTATTATTCTTTATGTAAGCAACACAATGTATTCTTAAGCTAATTCATAAATTATGCTAATGAGAGTTTTACTAATGAAGATTTTAGGACTCTTGCTTTTGAAAGTTTGAAACTGACACAAACTTCTGGAACTTTCAGAATATTGCACTGGAGTCCGGGGACCCCCGAAGTCCTGTATATCAGCTATATAAGGAACTGCAGTTTCTTCTTGTAAGTATAAGTGAGAAATTCCAATTTCAGATTTACATGGAATCGTGATATATTTTTTTGGTGTTAATTTACTTTATTTAAAACTTTATCAGATGTTTCAAAGATAACTTTAGGCTTTTATTTTAGAATAAACTTTGAGTTCAATTTTAGGAATCTTGAAGACAAAGAGGACAACTCATGAACACCAAAGCCAGGAAATTCAAGAAGTTTCTAAATTGATGGTTAGCTGTACAGAGAGAGTTGTATGATCCTTGGAGAAGTTAACTACATCTTGAAGTATGACACATGTGGAACCTCAAACAAGAACTGATTTGTGTTATTTTGATTTTCATGCTGCCTTTAGGCTTTGGCCGAGGGTTTGAAGACAGGTGTGACTGAGTGGCCTCAGCCCTTACAGTCCGATTCAGCTGTCAAACTGGTACAGGAATTTCTGACTGGTAATTGCTGCTTGTTACATGGGGGGATGTCACATTTCATAGAAATAAAAAGGAAGTTCCACATACAGTTTTTAAAGTATTAGAATTAGACATGTTAATTTCTATGCTATAACCACCTACACAAAGTAGTTAAATAGGTAAGTACATCTCTGTCATTTTTCTTTGTCCTAATATCTTTTATAAAAGTAGTAATTCTTTATAAAATGACACAATTATCTTTAAAAAGCAATTGAGAGATTTCTGGATGCATCTTTCAAGTTTATCTGGCACACATATGAACTTCTAAATGTGCTAAGTGTCCCTTTGCTGGTGGAAAACAATACTTTGATGAGATCTTAAAATGAAGTGAATTCCTTCTGAATACTGTTGTGAACAATATGTGTATTGTCAGAAGATTAAGATACTAGAACACAAGTCTAAAAAGAGAATCATATGTAGGAATGCACCAAGAGATTTTCAAATACAACTGTAAATTTTTTTAGTATGTGGATGAAATTTCGGCAAAAGATACAACAGGCTAAAACTCTGACAAATACATATGGAAGAAAACCAGAGACACTTATTAGACCACTTACTACCCCTTCTTGCTTCCACACTGGAATGTAACAAGTTAATACTTAGAATTTAGTAAAGGTATATGGGGAAAATCTATAGCTTATAATAAAAAATATTTAAGAAATTATCTTTTCAGACTCTATTCTTACCCAGTAAAACCAATTCTGAAGTGGATAAATTTGTCTATTAGCCATCCAGTCAGTGTATTTGTTAATTATGATGTGTCTGGGGATTTATACAATGGGTTTGATGGTATTTTTTTTTCATAATGATGAAATTTATTTTTGTTGTCTGCTAGATCTAAAGAAGAAGCTGGATGGATGTTGTATATCTGGGAACAAGAATGAAACGGAGGTATATGCAATTTCCTACCGATTACTGTGTTAGCTTGTTTCCCTTATAACTGTAATTGTTTCATATTTTGACTGTCTTGTATATTATTTAGGTATATATACAAATAGACAAAGATGTAAAGAAAGAAAGATCTCTTGCTTTCTGTTTCTGCTGTGTAAAAATAATGGAAGAAGGCCTTACGGCAAAATTAGGAATTCCGTAGCTATTCTCTAATAGAAAGTCCACGTAATTTTTACCTTCAGAAAACCTCCCCCCCCTTTTTTTTTTTTTATCTGAATGATCTACCAATGCCTATTATTCTTACTTTTTATATAACTTAGTGGCGTGGAGCCGTTTTGATTTGCTTCATTCCCCTGCTTTTTTGCTACCAAAAGCTTGCAAATTGAACTGTTTATGTCAGCTGCAATCACGCACCATTGTCTGTCATCACCTAAAGCTATCAGTCTCCTGATGTCCTAGTTTCTTTCAGGAGTTCTGATCTTTACACTATTCCGTTCTATCGCTAATTTGCTTTTCTTGCCTAATTTAATGATTTGGGGCCAATTTAATAGTATCAATTGGATATGTGCTCTATTTATCTAAAGCCATATGATATTCTAAAGCAATGGACAAATACAAATTAGAAAAATGTCTTCAGCTATATTAAGACTCTATTTCCCTTTCAGTCTACGAGGAAAGCTTTTGAGTCTTTTTGCTATTGAGAGGGAAGTTGCGTTTTGTTGATAAGCTAAAAATACAGTGATTTCTGTATCAGCTAAACCAGAAGGATTTAGGATCAGGGTAACAGGAAGATAGTCTTGTGTTCTGAGAATTTTGGCGTCCCAGAGCACTGTGTGTCATGCTATTGTAAGGCAAAAAGGACCATCCTGAGCTAAGCAGTTGGGTTTTGCTAGGCAGTCTGGTCGAGCTTTACTTGGCTATGATTGAAAGTCTTTCTGATAGCAGGCTTCACTTCCTGGTCCAAAGCTAGCAGTGATCCAGTGTGATCATTCTGAAGAGGATTAGTCTCATGTTTAAATAAAAATATGCTTCCAAATTACTGTGCGCTAGTGGTTTCTGTGTGGTAGTTTCCCTGGAAAAGGAGAAAAATTAGTGATGTACCCAGTTTTGATCTCTGGAGAAAATTTGAATTCATAAGGTCTTTGAATCTTAGGCATCCTTTTTTACTTAAGACAAATACTTTCAGAAAATCAAATGTGACACAGCTGCAGTGGACAGTTCAATAAAATCAGTCTTCAGTGAGCGAGAAGACCTGGATTTTGCTGAACAATTATGGTGCAAAATGAGAAGTAAGTGTATTGTGGGGTTTTGCCTCATATGTTTTACTTTAATTCTTCTGTTCTGTGTATCTACTATACTGTACTGCTTTCACTGTGAAATGAATATAAATTTCTCTGAGTTTTAAGGACTGGTCAGCTCTTCAGAAAATTATCAACAGGCTTTTTCTAAAAGAGCTAGTTTTAGAATTGTAAGATGATATACTTCCTTACAACATATAAAGGTAGACCAGCATCTAGCAGGGGATACTATATTTCATTTTATTGTAAAAGGTAATGTAGTACTCATCTGCTCTAAGACTGAAAACTTTATCAAATGTTTGTGTTTCTAGATCTGAAGGACGATTTTTAAGTTGATAAAGCTGGACAGAACCTTTATAATTTTTGTAATAACTCTCACAATCCTTCAGTAAAATATATTTTTATGACTTTATTTTCAGATTGCTAATTAACTTTTGTTAAGCTGTTCCAGAATTTGGAACAACTTCTTTCTGTTTGAGGGGTGGAGTTATGCAACTTTTAAATCCCTTGCATTTCTACTAGTGTGACCACTGTTGTGTTTAGCTGTAGATAGCTACAATTGTTTTTTCGTTTTCTTTTAGTTGTAGATAGCGAAAATGTACTGTGATTGCAGCAGTGTGTCCTGCATAAAGGCAGTGTTAGCTGCACAATGTTGAAGGTTTTTTTCTTGCTTAGGAAGCAGTTAGTTGGATAAATGGACACTAATAGTTCATATTCTAGATAGATGTTCAGTTAAATTTATGAAATGTGCCGAGCTTCAATGTATATAGAAAGAATGTAGCCAAAATGTGTTACATGACAATCTGCTTCTGCCCTGTGCTGTTCTTCAACAGTCAAGTGCAGTTCAGTGGTCTTTTGATCATTGTTTCTTTAGAGTAACCCTTTTTACAATCATGATATGAAAAACTTAACAAAAAGCAGTGCAATCTCTCATTTCAGCTATCGCTCTTTAAATGAGGGGGTTTGTTCTTGCAAGTATGTGTTGCCCTATTGTTACTGACTTAACAGCTAGACAGAGAGCCTGGACTGATAAATAAAATACTGCATCTTTTTTCTTAAGGTGTCAGTTCCTATCAAGAGTTGATAGATTGTTTCACACTGATCATAAAATCCCTGGAACATGGTGAGATACAGCCGTGGGTACGTATTTGTACTTCACAATATATGTTAAAATTTTGAGTTGTTTGAAGTAGAATATAGCTTGTCACTTAACTGCTCCTCGTTTCTGTGTTTATTGTTTTGTAAATAACTCTCACATATCAGAGTTTGCCTCGGTTTCCGTGGTGTTGTACTTCTAAACAATGTTTATGATGTTTTGTACACAGTTAACACCACAAGAAAACTTTTCTAATTTTTAGATTCATCAAGGGAGTAGCAGTTTGCTAAGTAAATTGATTCAGCAGTCTTATCATGGAAAGATGGAGGTCATTTCCCTCAATGGCATCACCCCAGTTCAAATGCTCCTGGAGATTGGTTTGGATAAGGTGAAGAAGGATTATGTCAATTTTTTCGTCGGTAAGCCTGATAGCTGTTACCTTTTCTTTCAAATCTCTAATCATGTTATTTCATGCAGGAAACAATGAAGGTTTTGGTAACCTTGATCTCACTTCTGCTCCCATCTGCTGAAGTGCTGTTTCCAGCCTCCTTAGTAATTATACTTCTAAGTTGTATATAGTTTTGAAATTAAAAAAAATTACTTTTGTTGAATTACTTTGTTTCAAAATAACTATAGCTTGCATAACAGTATTTCTTTTTCAATTTGAAAAAACCTTTAAGTTGACCTTCAGATAAAATAAATATCAGATTTATATAACTGTGGATTGTTTTGTTTCCTTATCTGTTTGCTGTAGGTGAAAAAATAGCACTCTCGTTCTTTCTGTCTTTTCCTTTATGGTCTACATGGGTTAAAAGGAAATGAGGCGAGGGTATTTATTTGTAATAGCTGTGTCTGTACAGTCTGTAGTATTTAGAATGATATTTTTAATTATTCTTACATATATAATATTGGAAACAAAAGCTAGGGTGGAAAGCTTTTTGTAAATTACATGTCTTTTCTCTTGAAAACATGGCTTTGTTTTCAGTGTTACAGCTTTCATATTATTATTTTTTTGAATCTGTGCGAGGGGTTTGTGGTTTATCATTGTTGTTACCTGCATCACTTGTCTCTTCATGTCTTCATTTCTTTTTTGCTTTTCATCCTGTTTTCATTCTTGGTTTCATTTGCTTTTTTATTTTCACTATTTGTAAATCTATGTCCCAAGGAGGGTGGTTGTCTCCAAGTATGTGGTGGGTTTCTTCATTGCGCAGCCTTGGTGGTAAATAAAATAATGCCTATACAGCCATGCCACTTTACAGGTGTTTTCTTGTTTTGATTGAGTAATCATGTCAATAAATTGTATCACAGTCCTAGTGACATTGTGCTTTTCTTTGGTAGAATTCCCTGTTTGATTACCTGAAAGTTGCTTATATTTCATCTGATGCTATATAGTAAATTTTAATATTTTCCCCCTGCCCCTGTTCATTTTACAGGCCAGGAACTTGCAACATTAACCTACTTGGTGAGATGCTTTATTTTTATTTTTTTTTAACTCTGAAAGTAGTATAAAGTAGAGCACACCTAGCTGATGGTGGGATGCGAGTCATATCATTCCTATAAGCTGAGAAACTGAATTGCAAATCGTAAGGATGAAACAATATACTGCAGAAATGTCATTATGTTGTTGCCTTATTTGTATATTGTTTCCTGGGTATCTGGTATGGGTCATTGTCAGGCAAGGCAGTGAACCTTTGCCTGTACTTTGATAGCATGGAACTTTGTTCTGAGTTTGCTGGGCCATTCTTAAAATTCGAGCTTCTCAAAAGAAACAGGAAAATTATTTCAGTATGCTGAGGATGTGTTGTGTGTCTGTAGAAATTGAGTGTCCAGTTAAGAGCAGAAGCTGTTTGCTGTTGCAGGATTACTTCATTTCCACATCAGTTGATCTACAAGAACAAGTTCATCGTGTTCAAAAGCTTCACCATATGCTGGAAATAATGCTCAGCTGTACAGTCTTACTTGAGTTTAAACATGAGAACCTCTTCCCTTTGACACAGTAATTATTGCTTTTTTACTTCTTGCTCTTTAAATGACAAAACCAAATAGATTCTTTTTGACAGTTGTAAAGAAACTCTCTTATAAAAAAAAAATAAGCAGCCCTGCTTAATGTTGATGATAATGAGACTGGAGAAGCAGCAATTATATCTTCCTGCTAAATTTTGCTCTGTGACTAAAATCTGTAAACCAAAGGAAATCCTGAAATCAGAGAGTATAGCTAATTTTGCACAAGGTTTATGCAGTGTTGCACAGATGTTTCTCCAACGAAAGTAACTAGTTGATATCTGTTCTAGAATTTGCATAAAGTATTATAAGGAAAACCCTCTGAATGAGAAACATGTATTTCAACTGCCGATCAGACCAGCTCTTGTCAAGAAATTCTATCGCAAGTAAGAGAAACTTCAATGTTTGTAGCATTAAAATTCAGGTGTGACAGAATACATGACTGAGTTTTGACATTTTTTGATTATTCTCTCAGTGATCAACCAGAAGTATGGAAGGTGGACATAAGTAGTGGGCATGGACTGCAGAAGGTTAGAACAACATGGCAAGTTAGTACTAATCCTCCAGCTGAACATAAGCTATCAAACAATACAGGTGAGGAATATTTGTAGTGAAATGAAATAGTGAAAGTACATGCTTCAAATAAATTCATTTTTTATACTGGGTTTTGGTGGGTCTAAATGTTTTTGTACTTACACTTTTCAGCAAAAGAGAAATGATGTTTTGCCTTTTAACAAAAGGCTGAGATGGTATTTAGAGACTAAAAAATTTTCAGAAAGTGGTGACTTTCTGCCTTCTCACCTTTGCTGAGTTGTTTTTAACGTTAAAATGTTGGAATAGTTCCAAATACAATATGATTAAGCATTCTTTATGCTGACTTACAGCTTATTTCTAAAATCTTTGCCAGTGTATCTGAGAATGGGTTTGAAGAGAAATTTACCTGGTTTTGAATGCTGGTCTCTAGTCAGAGAAGCAAGCAGGTGTTAAAGAGAGAAGCCATGCCTTGCTGCAATCAAATGTAGAACAAGTGAAAAAGCATGAGAAGGGGGAAGAATTAAACATATAGACTGGTATAGAAATAATTTGCCTTTTTGAGGTGAGGTTTGATACAGGGTAATGCTTTAGTAAAGCTTTCCTGTCATTCTTAGTTTTTGTAATGAAGTGCTACTTACAGTAAACCTGAAGTTTTGAAACCAGTTCTTGAAGCTGCTGTGTGAACTAATCACTGCAATTTCTCTTTCTAAGAAGAGTGGCTCATCATATCTTTTCCTTTTGTCTATGCAGGTCTCTTTTCTGATTCCACGGTTAAAGAAAGCAGCGAAGAAAAAATGTATTTTATTACAATGGCTAAGTGCAGTCAGGTGCATTTCACATAATGCATGTTACTCTGCAGGCAGGCACTTGAAAGGTACAGTAAAGGGGAAGGTTCAGTATTGTCTGTGTCCCAACAGTATATTTAGAAACACCCTGTGACTGGAAGAGCAATGTATCTTTTAAAAAAAGAGTTACTTGCTTTAGTATGCTTGAAGTGTAACATACATAGCCATAGTTCATCCGTACGCACCTAGTTTGTTTATAAAGGTTGTGCAATTATAACTGTACAGTATAATTATCCTGAAAATACAGTAGATATTTTTGTTCATATATTTACAATCATTCAATAAAGTTCTGCACTTTGGGGTTTAAAGTTTTATTTTTATTCATTAAGAATGCAATCAGACACTGTTCAAAGTGTGAATTATCTTAACAAAACAAGCAATATTGTCATGTTTTCCTGGTGTCAAGTGACATTTCATCATCCAGATATATTTGGGAAGTGTTCGTGCAGGGCATTTTGAACTTCTTACAGTTTGATTTTCTTTGTCCTTGTATTTATATTTTGGAGTATTCTTGGATATACTTCTCTTTCCTCTTCAAATTAATTTTTTTCCTTCATGCAAAGTAATTATTTTAGAAATGTTGTCTTTGTATACTTTTGCATCATTTTTTGGAAAACAAAAGTCAGTATAAGTGGCCAGGCATAATCATTTTAATACATGGGGATGAGAGCTGTGTATGTTCTTATGTTGATTAGATAGCGTATGTAACATTTTGGTGGTGTAATTCTAAACAATTACATAGTTCATTATATGCTGATGAAATAATTGGAGACAGATATGTTTTGTGTAAAAGAAACTATTCTTGATAAGAATAAGGAAAATGCCAATATTGGTGCTTTTAAAAAACTGTAAATTTATATAATTTCTGGTTTCTCGTCAGTGTATCTTATTTCTTATCCCTTTCCTAGTATTATATCTTAATATCAGTTTAGTAGTTAGCCTTTGAAGAGAAGCTAAGAACAAGTTCCTTTCTTGGATTTATGTGCTGCTGCTCTGCATTCAGTATATGCACATGCAGTGTGAAAATACAGTGCAAGCTAAATAGGAAACTTGGTGGTTTGCTTTAGAGAAATAATTGCAAGCACAACAGAAGGACAGATATAGCCAGATGGCCATGTTCTGGAATAATTTTTTTATAATCATGTACTTAACTTGTTCCTACCCGCAGCAGAAGTGAATTTGAGGGGACTATTACTTTTGGAAGGGCTTGGATTACTTATAATACACTTCTGTCTGTAATATATTATAAAGTCGTATGAGGTAAACCTAGTTCCCTCGAAACAAAACTAGAGAGACAGGAGTCATTAGTTCAAATTTGAACAATTGTTGCCTTCAATTAATCACTTCAAATAGTTCTTTTCCACGCATAAATAGTAAGGTATATATTATCCTAGCTTTTAGACGTGCATGACAAACTAATGTTTGAACAGTGCTCTTGGAATATTTAAATGCTTTTCAATTTTAAAATTATGTGTCTGTCTGTCTTCAAATAGCAGTTACATGCTAATTAAAAGTATTGATGAACAGATTGAAATCAGAATTTGCAAGCGGCTTTTAGTTACTTGAAATTTCTACTGTCAGGATTTGAATCACTGTAATCTTAGTTAACTATTTTCCTAGTGAACAAAGTGTATAGTAGTTTAAAAAATAAGAAGAAACAAAATCTGCTACTAAAAATTAGTAGAAAGTAATGCAGAAAGAAAATGTACTTTAGGTTTTGGTTTTAACAAATTATATTTTTGAGAATTGAATAGAAAAAACTTAAATGGATAAGTGAAGTAGTATTTCTTCACAATGGTATAAAAAGGCATCTGTGGTAAACTAACAGATATAATCACAGTTGCATTTTATTTATTATGCACAATGAAGATGTGTGTAGGCGTGCAATTTTAACTATGATTTCGAAGGTAGAATATTAGTAGGACAATACTGATGAGTATGCAGAGCATGAAAACTGTAGGAAGAACAATCTCTGTCACCATTTCCATGTGAGTAATCAGGGAATCTAAAATTTGAGAAATGAGTAATACGTAAGAAGTTTAATCTTCTGGAGTATGGTAATTGTGAACTTAGAGTTTCCATAGATAAAGGATGTTTTTGAACGTTTATGGCAAAAATTCTTCTGTTAAATGTTGACATTGGCATAAATAGCAAACAAAACAAAGAAAATTCTGTAGGTCTGCAAAAGCTGGAGCAAATCCATGACAGTTCCCTCTCCCCCCGCACCCCCCCTTTTTTTTTTTTTATTTTATTTTTTTGAAGATATGTCAGTGCTCGAAGGGCTACAGAAACTGTGCTTACTATGAATTGGCTTCAGTTCATTAGCAGTATTCTACTGTTCCTTTGATTTTTCTTCCTTCCACCCCAAGGGAAGGGTAGAAAAGAAAATTGTCAAAGAGAAATCCTTGGGAAGCACTTCAGACTTTTTATGATTGTCTTGTAGCTCTTTGAAAAACTAAATTAGTTTTATTTTGTAGAATTTTACTCCACAGATAAGCCTCAAACAGTTCAGTAAACACAATTAATTCACTTAGAACATGTAACTCGGCAGTTGAGGCCAAGTAGGATAAAATTAGGATGACTGTTTTGACGTTTTTCTACCATGTGGAATTTATCTCATCCTTCTCATGAGGCTTTATAATACTTCATCTTTCTTAAAAGTTTCAGAAAACCATTGTGGTAGACTATTCTTCTAGTTCAGGAATTAATGAAAAGTCCTGAATTACACTGGGGAGGTCTTAAGTGAGATGGATTAGCTTGGCACTGTGGAAACTGCAGGGAAAGTCTGCTGTATTAAGTATTCTTGAGCAGCTGCTCTAAGTCGTGCTGGTATTAGCTTTGTTACCAGGAGTATGAAAGAGCAGAAATGTGGCTTAGCAGTACCTTAGGCTAGTACTTAGTCCATTTTTTTTTATAGTTCTATTTTATATAGCAGTCAAACATTTAGAGATTTTGTTATCTGCATGGTTGTTTTGATTTGTCTGGGTTTGTTTTCTGTTTGGAAGAGCTTTTAGCACTTTCATTATTTTAAGGAGAATGCTGCCATCCCTAGTCTTAATCTTAAATAGTGACTCTTCGAGTTTGTGGATTCCATTAATATCCAAAGTTGATCTGTTTAGGTACAGTGATTTTAGTTGGAGAGAGTAAATAAAGAAATTTTGGTTAGAGGCTTGTTGTACTTGAAAACTGTTGTATTTTCAGGGAGAAAATACCTTTTAGGACCTGCTAATTTAGTATTCCAGAGAAATTTTAAATCTGAAAGTTACATAATATGCTTTTATAAAACAGAAGACACATCATTACCTGTAGCAAGGAGTTGGTGTGCGATAGAGCAAGTGTCCATGGCCTTCCGATACCAATTTTCCACCTGAGAAGGTTGACATATAGCAGTTCTATTAAACTGTAACATTCTGTCTCGTTCACAGCAGCTTCTTCTCTGTCCTTGAACATTTATCCACTACAATTGCTGCAAAACTATTTTATTCCATTAACACATGATTTTCTGAAAGTTTCTCTGTATCTTTGTGATTTTTATTGCAATATATGTCTAATAGTTAATTGTTTAATAGAATTTTTCAAAGCACGTAATATATTCCATATAATTTTCCAGTAAGGTAGCACATATGTGTAACTTTCTGCCTAGAAATCTGGCAGAGCACTGGTAACTTATGTTTCAAAATTTTTGATCGCATCTCTGAAGTCCAGTTAGAGTTCATGAAATGCTTTAGAAACAGTGATTGAGGCTGTTTCCACTTTCTCTGTCTCTTCTCGGCCTGTGCCTAGTTCACATCCCTAATTCACAGAACCAAAGTGTCATTTCATGTACTGTATTCCTGCAAGTTGTTTCATGGAATTCAATGTGATATTTGCCCATATATCAAAGAAAAAAAATTAGCAATTGACGTCACCTGTCTTGGATTTGGGAATCCATTTGCACTGATAATCTTTTTATAATATTCAACGGATGCCTTTGGGTATCGTGGTTTGTTCTTGTTTTCAAAATCAATGTGATAAAATCCAAATCTTTCAGAGAAGCCTTTGTTCCATTCAAATTTATCCAGCAGTGACCAGGCAGTATAGCCTTTGATATTAACACCGTCCTTTAGAGCTGTAAACAGAACACAGATTATTCTGTTAAACTTGTTGCCTGTGTTCATCATCCTTAAAATATGGTTCTGTAGGTGTTTTCTTTTATACCAGAAAGAGATGGGAGTGGGGGGGAATGGCAAGTATAAAGTAATTTAGATTATTTGAAAATGTTATCTTTAGCTTAGAGGCACTAGAGCTCTGTAAGAACTGTAATAAGGTGCAATTTCTCCATTCTGATAGTGGAAACCAATGATCTATTACAGTATTAAATCTCATGTAGGTTACTCTATTTATTAGCATCAGTATGTTTGGCTAGATTGTCATTTTTGTGAAAACTTACCAGTCTAGTTTGCCATCTTATTTGATCTGTGAATATTTCTCTATGATGTCAAATACAAGAGCAAAAAAATAACCAGAAGGTGAAAATGCTCAAAAAGCTTATGCACTGAAAAGATGTTTTTAAAATTACCTTTCAGTATTTCATTAATATATCCTTTCAGATACTCCATCCGCCATTCATCGCACAGTTGAGTATGCTGTGCCTTCTCAGAAACTCCATTCTCTGTCACATAAATGAGAGGGTTCCCATACTGTGTCTGCAAGCAAAGATATGTTTAGACAGTGTCATATAAACAAAGTCATCTTATTTTGACAGAACATGAGATTCTTAGTAAAATGCATTAAAAGCCATTTACTAGGCTTACTTACAGTTACCTGTAGTAAGAAGAATGTGTAACTAGGAATTTAAGTTAGCTATGGTTTTTATTTTAAAATTACTGAATTCTGTAGTTTTCTGAAGTGAAATTAGGGTGGGTTTTTTTGGCAAAGAAACTTCCCAGTATGACAAGACATAAATATAGGTAAAGCTGTTGAAAATCTAAAATGCTCCTGCAGCTTCTGTCTGTAACCAGGCGTTATTTTGTTTGCTTTCTTTTAAAGATTTACTCTGTAATCACCTTAATGAAATTGAGTAATCTTCTGAATCCCCAAGGCACAGAATATAACCATTTAGATCCTGTAGCTGGCCATTTTGGGTCCACCAGTTCAGCCAAATCACGGTCAGTGTGGTAACTGGACACTTGTAGAAAGGGAAAGCTCTTCTGTAGAACATAACGAGTTGTAAAATGACCTATTCCCAGGAAATCCGATGTGCCTTTAATATAGGTTTTCTCTTGCACTGAGAAAGTTGGTAATCTTGATGTCCCCAGGCCCTGCTGGGCACTCTTCCTACCTATCAAAATAATTATAGGAAACATACTTCTGAGGAGCACAGAAATTTGTTTTCTTTACCTCACCAGCAATAAATACGTTTTTCCTGAGCTTAGTGTTAGTGTAGAGGGGCTCTTTAGTTTGATTGCTTTTTTTAAGATTAAATAATCTTTTGTCCTTTTGGTTTGGAGAAGTTGGGTGCAATACATGGAGAAGACAGTGAATTAAAGTGTGTTTTTTTCCAAAGAGCATGGTAAATGTCAACAGAATGATTGGAAATATAACATGACAAGAACACAGGCGCTTTGCTGCTGGGTACGTTGCCTGTCTTCTTCATTCTGTGAAACAAAGATAGTGGAGCCCTGTAGAAAGGCAAGCTTTACAGATGAGAAACTGCTGGTTCCTTGTCCTTAGGTGAAAAATCCAGAAAAATATTTACCAACTCTCTCCCTGGCTTGATTAGGCCACTAAAAACTGTGACTGAAAAGTGAGGTAGTTGCTTGCTTTGAAGTGTGGAGCGCTGAAATGTGCAACATTTGGGCTCAACAGCAGCCTTGCTTTTCAGTTCTAGTGTGTTCCCCGGACTGGTCAGGAGCTGTGGCTGGCCCATGGGCTGCTTAGCCTTGTCTCACCGATGTCCTCATACCTGACTAAATGACACGTTGGTCAAGGGGTATTCTGTTGTGATATGCTGTGTGTAATTTATTCAAGTTCTAGTCGGTTACTGGGGCTTACCTACATAATTCTTCATAACTTCTGGATAGTCTCCTCTGTAAATTGGATTTGCAAACCATCCCAAATGAAACTGTATGTATCTTTCAGCAGCGTCTCTATCTGTTTGGCTATGTGGATCAACAGGTTCACCCCAACCACTAGTTAGGGAAATTCCAACCATACCTTAAAACACAAAGTGATAATTCTGCAGTTTATGCATAATCTTTAAGCCCTTAATAGAAGCATAATCACAGAATGAATCCTTATTACCTTGCTGCTCACTACGCCATGTGTTATTGTAAGAGTGCCATACCTTTGCGTGAGTCTGTAAGTTAAAAGAAAACATAATCATATGCACATTTTACTCTGTTACGCCGTGGTCAGCATAGAAAGCTAGTGAAAATCAAGAGCAGTTTTTACCCTAAGGTGTTCCTGAAAATATCACGTAATTTCTTTTATGTATATTGTGAAAAACTTATTTCATATAAGATGTCAAAAAAGCATTTAAGCAAGATTCCCTTCCTAAATTCCAGGAGGTCTCCATGAAGATAACACACAGCATTCAGTATAGTGTCCTGTCCAATGTCTCCAGTCTTTGGGTGTCTTTGCCTAATTTATTCGGGCAAATGAAAGTTTATTTTTATGAGAGCTAGCTTTACTGAAGTCACACAGAAAATTCAAGTCCTTTCAGCAGGTCAGTATTTTACTCCTTGTTTCTAGAGTAACTCTGATATTTTCTTATTCAACCAGTTTGAAACATACTGTAAAAGACACTTAAGTTGTAAAGAAAAATCTTAAGTTGTTGCAACAGTGTCACATCAACTACCTTGAATATGCATGGGGGGCTTAAAGTCAGGTGGCAATTTCGATGTGCTATTTGGAAATTGCATCATTGCAAAACTGTATTACCATTTAAAGAATCAAAATAACTATCAGTCTGCTAAAAATTCTTAATTTACACATACTTTAAAGCACAATTTTAGTTTTACTTTAATTATATGGTGTGCTGCTTTGTATGCTCCACATCCACCGAGCTTCAGTCCTGGTGCATGTTCTCCTGTTTCATAACCCTTTTCAGCAACTGCCTACAAATACACAGAGTCGTTATTCTCAGAACAGCAGAGGTAGTGAATTTGCTGTCATCCTATGGGCTTAGGTCCTGTGCTCTTCTGCACAGTCTGTCTGCGTCTCAATCTCTCTGTCCTCTCCAATCCCCTTTTTCCTTTCCCTCCCCTTGGTTTGCATCTACTACCCCACTGCTTGGTTGATAATATGCTGTGGCTTGTTAGTGACTAGTTAGTGGGCTGACTTGCCAGTTTGCTGTTCCCTGATGAAATGCACAAAGGGCAAGTTATAACTGCACCTCTGATTTCTGTGCCTCTCTCCTCTCCAGCTACTGATTTTTCAACATTTCACTGGAATTTCATTGATTAAAACTCCGTCCATGTGCAGAATCTGGCCACTGAGACTTTTTGGGCACAAAGACTAATGGAATAAGTCTCTCCCTTCCCCGTTCCCTTTCCAATTTTTAACTTGCTTTTCTGTAGTGTCACTTTCATAGAATATTGGGAACAGGACTGTGTAATGGGAGCGATTGGAAGGAAAGCATTGGTGACTTACCCAAGGATTACTAAAAGTAATCCAATGTTTCACTCGATCGCCAAACTTCTCAAAACACAGATTTGCATAATCATTAAAATAATTTACCATGCTTATATTTTGCCAGCCACCATACTTGTCTTGGAGAACCTTCATAAATAAGAATTTCAAGAATCAATAATGTTATTTAAAAAATAACATTTCTTATTAACAAAGACTGTTATTTATATTTCAGTAGCTCAGAAGATTTTTTCAAAACTTCAATGTATATGAACTACAGTATATATAAAATGCAAATGGATAAAAAATTATAAGTGCATTTAAAAGCATACAGACATCTTTAAACATTTTTCTAAAGTACGCATAGTCCTTAAACTTAGAAATAAACTTCCTTTCCTATCAGAAGCATTTGTATTAGAGATTTCACTAATTTAAATGTTGTCCAACCTGTGGAAGATCCCAGTGGTAGAGGCTCACGATAGGGATAATATTGTTTTCCAGAAGACTATTAATTATATCATTGTAGAACTGTATTCCTTTTTCATTCAGTTGCTCTGCTGATGAAATGCATAGACAAGAAGTTACCTAGGTTTTTCAAATAACTGGAAGAACAGAAATCTGAAAATTTTAGCCAAGGAATTTTACATTACAGTGATGGTTGTGCTGTAATGGATGTGTGATAGTTAAACTTTGGTCTGCAGACAAAGAGAAATCTATTTAACAGTAACATTGAACAGCTATGGTATACTCATGAGTAAAATTACTTGCCTACTAATACCGGTAAGAATATGGTGAAATTGTTATGCTTACTTTTGATGCCAGTGGGCATAATCCGAGGCCATGAAATAGAGAATAGGTAGTGATTAACTTTCAGCTCCTTCAGTAACTGAATATCATCCTGTGAAAAGAAAATCCAATTAACATAGCTGAACTCTGAGCAGAATAAAGATTCCATCAGTTATTTTTTGCATTTGTATTGAGATGATGGCTTTTTCTACCTGTATTCTTCCTTTTTCTTGTATGTTTCTTCTTGACTCCGAAGAAGTCCTGTAATATTTGTGTTAACAACTATAGAAGCTGAACATTTTCACCACCAAATAGAGGACAGAAAAATGTGTTGAGGTGTTCTGCAACACAATTACGTCAGAATTTGTGATGTGTATGTTTTAAAAATAATACAAACCTTTAAATCTTGACCTCAAACATTTCAGCTTAGGCACAAAAACATGATTATGCAGGCTATTGTTTACTGTCTCATACTGGAGTTAGCACAAACAAAAATATTCAGTGCAAATACATGTTCTTTTTCGAAGTAATAGTGTATCTTCAATATTAAATTAAATTAGAAATTGATGGTATGAGCCAATGCAAAGAGAATTATGATGATGAAAGCAGAGGAGTGTTTTTATATAAAAAGGATCATGTAACCGAACACACACAAGCAAATTTTAGAAAGTATCTCAAAATACAAGCCCACAGTAGCAAGTAAATGTTGAAATGCTATCATTTATGTCTGAATCCTCTCTGAAAAATAGCCCTTGTGATCATTGTGTCAATCTCTTTTGATGCAACAGCCCAGTGAGCGTCAGAGTTCCAGCCTCTCTGTGGGTTTTTATTAAGCTGTTCTTTCAAGCTTTTACTTGTTTGAGAGAGATCAAATGAAATCTCCCATTTTAGGATAGTAAGGCATAATTAGTTTCTTTCTTCTTGGTTCTTGCTGAGACCTCTGGTTCTCCCTGGGATTTCATTATGTGCAAAACCCTCAGTGGAATATGACTTTTATCAAGTTAGTTGAAATTCCAATTAGGTAATATTGGCTTATCACAGTCATTTGGATTCCTCTTGCTGTGTATCTCTTTCCTCCAGGACAGTAATTCTGAAATTGTTTTTTACAGTTTTAATCTTAGAAACATATTGCTAATAGAGCTTTATTGATTATTTATTTGTTATCCATTCAGAAAAATGGAAAACATTCAAACCGAATTTTAAAGCCCCTAATGGTCTTACTATTCTTAAATATACATAGAAACCCTTTCAAGCTGCTCGAACACACACACACAAATGTTAATTTTATTCAAAGCTCAGATGTGTTCATTGTTGTTCTAACTAAGCATTTGAACTTCCCACAAAATTTAGAATATTTCTTTGGACACAATAATCTGGAAAAACTGAGACATATTTGGGAAGTACTGTGGTATTATTGATTCTGTAGGATTATTAGGAAAAAAAATTTACTAAACTAATTGAAAATATCATCCCTTGGCTTCCTAACTTAAATGAGCCTATAGAGCAACTGAAGTATTTCACCTTTGCTGTTATTTCAAAATGGGAAATCAGTATCATGAAATCATGAAAACAAATGAATGTTTCTAGAGGGATAGTTCATCTTTAACAATACCTTAACTTTGTAGTAGCTATCACATGCTGAATCTCCTGTTTCGTTTCTAAATGTTTTCCCTTTCTTGTGAGTAAAAGCATCCCAGATACTTGGTCCTTTCCCATCCTTGTCCCAAGCCCCTTCAGTCTGGTATGCAGAACTTCCAACACCCCATAAAAAACCTAAAAGTAAAAATAAGTGAGTTACGATTTAAAGTTTCCTGCATTCATACTAAATTTTCATATGAGAAAGTAATTGATAACACCTTTACAGCTGCATAGCTTGGTGTGAAATGAGCATGATTGAATACCTACTGAACAAGAGGCCAATGTTTTCTATGTCAGACTGTATCGGTGTGTATAAAGGGACTGTCTGAAAATGTGGTCTAGGCTAAAGGTATCCTTTTCTGAGGCACTGAAAAAAAAGTCTAATTCTTTCATATATTAAACCTTGTTACTATAATTTTGCAGTGAGGAGGCATGGACAGTGTGGCAGAAGTGTCTCACTGTAAGAAAAAAATAAGGTTCTGACATAATTTCTGCTTGCTAGTTTTTCTGGGGTTTTTAACATGTAAAAGTTTAGCTGTTATGTAAAATATATAGAAAGATTCTGGATTACTTCCCTAGTATTATACAAAAGGACACGATTAATACATTTCATAAGCCACTTAACTTGAGCATGAAAACAAATCAGTGCCTGTATCTTTTTAGTTTTGATTTTGGTTGAATGAAATGTGTGAGTATAAACATATGTTGAAGAAAGGACAGGGTTTCATAAAGCAGTACTGAAGGGTGAATTAGATAGTACTAAACAGCTTGAAACAAACCCAATGTGATTATTTCACTCATGTTCATTCTTACGTTAGCTGCATCTGCATAACAAAGGATATTTTTAGTTTATAGTTCTTCAGTAGTGGTAGATAATATATGAAAAAGGAGAAGAGTTCTCAGCTGTGATTTTTGTTATACCATGCATCTTAATCACAGACAGGAAAGGGAGATCTGGATTTGAAGTATTAATCTATTAGCATTTATTCTTGAGATTACTGTTTTAAGTGACTATATGAAATGCAGGGTTATGCGAATCCCTGTATTTCCAGAGCTAGGTGCAGAAGGTGATATTAAGTGTGTATTCTGCAAGAGTCTGAATCTTTGTTTCTGTCATTTCAGTGAAAGAACAAGGAAAACCTTTTGGTAGCTTGCTTGTGCACACACACACATAGGTCTAGAGCATTATAAAACCCGCCATCAAGTGTAGTTCAAAAGTACCAGCTGGAAAAGTGCCATAATAGAAAGAGCCTGGATTATTCTTTGTCCACTGGAAATCCTCAGCTGAATTCAGCTGTATTATCGGCACAAGCATACACCATATTCTCAAAATGTAAATCTTCATCGCTGTTAATTTCATCACTGCAAACTGTTCTCTGTAAGTTCCCACCTGATAAAATAGAAGAGCATTGTCAAGTATTGCGGGTCTACAAAGTAGGCTTAGGGTGATCAAAAGGGAAAAGCTTATTTTTTACACTGAATAGGTACAATTTTCATTGAAGGCTAAAAGCAGTGCTTGCGCAAAGTGGAAGATGCAGGTAAGCTTCTGGCAGGGTGATGAAAATGGATGAAATGCATGCTTACAACTATTAGATGTGCTCCCTGCATATTTTCCATAATGTTACTTATCTTTACTATATTCTAAACGTCTCTTTGTTGGTAGCTGTTTTGTTCTGGATTTCAGACTGTCCCACCAGTGTCAATAACTACAGCCCTGCAAACAGTGGTTGTGAGTGGGAGCAAGAAATAAAAGTGCATATGCTGCTAGCATTTTGTCACCTAAATGTGTAACGGAAACAAACCTTGTGGAAGTTGAAAAAGAAAATTAGTACTTGCAGTTGTTGCAGTTTTCATAATTGCAACTTTTATCTTGATGATATCCCTTTTATCCAGTTACAGCATCAATTTAAGATTTTAACTGCTGAATCAGGTTGAACTATTGGTGGGATGACCAATTGCAACCATTTAAAATAAAGTTTCAGAAGGGCTTTGTAGAATGGCAGTATTTTCCCAAAGGATGTATTTTACATTCCTGAGCCTCTGTTGGTGAATTTGAAGATGGGGTTAAGGGTGAGGAGAAGTAGAACAAATAACATTAAAAATAATCATATTTTGCACTGGAGCATTGTAAGAAAGAAAAAATAGATCCGAAGCTTTTAAAAGGAAACTGGGACTACAGGATTGCACATGTACTCTAAGCCAGTGAGACACAGCATTTCATAGTCTTAGGGATCCCAAGAGCAGGTAAATGAAGGTCTGAAAACACCACATCCGTGCCTGCCTCTATGAAACCAGCCTTGCTGCAGTCTTTGTGCAACATGCAAGAAGGGAACTGCTTTGTACACAGCATCTCTTCTCATCAGCTCCTCTTGCACAGCCCTGGGGCAAATGACAGAATGAGGGTGGAAAAACCACCTTCGGAATGAGGTGACCCATGGGTGAGCCTGCTGTGTGCTTTTTCACTTTCTCTGTTAGGAGATGTCAGTAAAGGGAGAGACTGGCAAAACAGAGCTAAGCAGCAATTTATTTTTTACTTGCTTTTTACCATGACTTTGTAGCATCTGTCTCCTGCACATAAAAAGTTAGGAACTGCACCAAAGCCTGATGGGAATCTTTGCCCTGACTTCCCTGGACTGTAGGTCAAGCCTCTAGTGATCTGTGATACCAAATCCAACCAGCCTGTTTAATACCTGTGTGGCTTGCAGGTTGATTCATGATCAAAATGAAAAAACAAGTTTGGCTAAAACAAAAAGGCAAAGGAATCACTTTTCAGAGCATGTAATAAATGTATGACCTCACAGACCTCTCGTTTTTCTGCGCTTGTTAAAGAGCTTTCCATATCTCCTAATTAACACAGGAACTGCACAGCTGGTTTGGGAAAATGTATCTACTTCAACATCAAAAGCCTTTAGCCTTGGATTAAAAGAATCTTTACCTCTTTATTTCTATTGTGAACATTTAGATTGCAAGGGGCGAGGGGGAAGAGAGCAGGCTACAACCATTTAAAAGATCCACAGGGTCTAAATAAGTTTGTATTTTGAATATAGAAGGTTGCAAATACATGTGATTTTAATTTAGGCACTGCCAGTCATATCTAGCTCTTCAGCATAGTCAATAAATTAGTTTATTTTTAGAGTTGCCCTTTGTATTCTTGTTAGCAATAACTGACAGTCATATGAAAAGAAGCAAGGAGCACAGAAAAATTTTTCACGAGGTGTATCGTTGGTTTCTATAGCAGAGGCATTAACCCTATGGGCATAGGAGGACTATGCTTTTGCAGGGGTGTTGGTATTTCTGTTCCAAAGTTCGAGCATAGCTTTAATAACATTTTAGGGTGTTTATTATCATTTTAGACATTTGTAACTATCTGATTTTTATTTTGGGTAACTCACTTGGAGCTAGGAATAACAGTTGAATCAAAATCAGTATTTTTTTTTTCTCTTTAGCTTGATAACTGTATTAGAAATAGTTTCAGTACTTCAAGAATTGCTCAAACACAAGAAACAAGTTTTTAAGCAAACAATTTTATACCTGTATTGAAGAACAGTATTATTTTATGCACCATTCTCTGTGGAATATTCTATCAATTACTTTTCAAATTAATACATACTTTTTGGAACTCTTTATTGCTCCATTTTTCTGGCACATACCTTTACAAATACAGTAGAAGACACAGCTATTCAAATAGTGCAAAAAGGTTCATCAAGTTTAGGCTGTAAGGCTGGTACTGTAAAGCACTCTTTTGACTCTCTTGTTCTCTAGCAGCTGTGTTACCTTATACCCTGGTTATAGATTTATTTTCATTTTCCCCAATTTCTGACTTACCTGGTGTTCTTTGCAATGGATGTGTCCCAAATGGGAGATTCCTCTGAACTGCCAGAAATTTACTAGGGCGTTCAGAATAAATTTACTTTCACAGAATAATTGCACAGAATTAATCCAACTGTTACAAAAACTCGGAGAAACATCTAGTTGAAAACAGCATTTTGTTCACTTACAGCCAAAACAAAAAAGAACAATCCTTTTGTATTCACAGCAAATGCTGCAGGAAAAGGTTTAGCTTAACCGTACGAATCTTTTAGCAATGAGGTATTTTCCTTTGTAAGCAAAATTAGCTTTGCGAAAGATCTATACGTTCATACATAATTGCACTTGCTCTTGATTTGGGTATTTGTAGACCTTTTTCTCTCAGTGCAGTTATCCGTATCCTAGATGGTATTTGGCAGGGAGATCTCTGGGAGATTTTGTGAGGCCAAGCGTTTTGTTATTACATGGCATAATTTTGAATCAGATATTTAGGATGCAGTCTTGAAAAATAACATGCTTTTTCTTTTCTCTTGTTTCTGGAAGAATTCCTTATGGTGATGTCTTTGTGGAAAAAATAACTCGCCCAGTCCTGGAGGTCAGCTGTTCAGCTTGAACTACAGCTGCTCATTCTTTAGTTCTGCGAGTTACCATGCAGTCCCCCCTCAAAGACAGTGTGCATTGAAAAGACTATCAAATGAGCACACCCATTCTAGGGCTTGCTGGGCTGAAAACGTGGTTTCAGGCATTGCAGCTCACCTGATGACGGACAAAAAGGCCTTCTCTGCCGAGAGGCGGGGGCGAGCCTCCCAAGGGCAGCAGTGAAGGTGGCTGCTCCTGTGTGGGAGGCCTGCAGTGGGAGAGAGGTGCTGCAGGGGGAGGCTGTGGACAACACCGATACAAAAAGATGTGTGAACCTTCCGCCTATCCACCCTAAGGAAGGGGGTCTGTAAGCAAAGGGAGTCTTGCAGGGAAGCAGGGGAAGCACTAGCTCTGTTGGCTCTAGGTAGTTGAGTCATTTTCTCCCCACTGCAGTGCATTCGTGTAGCTGCCTGACACTTGGGCATTCTGTGAGTGGCGTGACTTGTGACTGTAGAACCTGCTATCCTATACCTTTGAAGCTATACTGTTTGTAAGCGAATTCCCATTTATTTATTTAGCTACTCATTTTTTTCTTTTTTTTTTTTTCCCCCTCTTTTAATTTGGGGGGTTTTTTTGAGCAGTACTGGTGCCCTCTCGTGGTCAATTTCATGAAAAAGCATTAACATTAAAAAGGTTGCCTGGTAGTGTAAAATAAGTAACAACATATTACC
This sequence comes from Falco naumanni, assembly GCF_017639655.2. Lineage (NCBI taxonomy): Eukaryota > Metazoa > Chordata > Aves > Falconiformes > Falconidae > Falco > Falco naumanni. The sequence goes on along the minus strand of NC_054060.1, from coordinate 5,524,958 downwards.
TCTGATCTCGGAAGTGAAAAAGTGCTTTGAAACTACAGAGGGAATATCATCAGGAGCTCTTTGGTCATCCATGCCGGTCTCTTGGTATGCTTGCTTGACTTCCTGCTTATCAGAATGGACCATTTTCAAGCACAGAGGAGGTGATCCTTGAAAATCAACCAGCTCATGTGCCTTGTGATTGATGATGCACATAACGGCAGTATTGTATACATAGGTCAGCCTACTACAGAGGAGTTTGGTGTTCAAGGCACGTTTTTAAGTACTTGCTATACATTTGGCATGCTTTATCTCCTGCAGAAGTGAGTGGGGCAGTGTATAGAGTCACTGCAGTACTGTATGATGCTAGAGTTGTGAGGGCTGAGGGTGCGTGCACATTAGTCAGTCCTTGTTAAATCACAATTGCACCCAAACAACATACCAAAACCAAAGGCTTTGGTGTGCCAAGAGAGAGACTATGACTATTCAGAGAGCTGACAGTGGAAGCAGACAAAGACAGATCACCCCTCTTTACAGAGGAGAAGCTGAGGCCTGGGTAGATTGGACAGAAATCACACAGGGAGTTTGTATCAAGCTAGGAACGAACTCGGATCTCTTGGCTCTCTGCCCAGTGCCATACATACAAGCTGGTCTGCTGCTTTAGGGACTAGCTCATGCATCACTAAAGTTATTTGGTGAATTGTACTGACTTCAGTGGTCAGAAGGAGCAAGCCCTTGGTCTCCATGAAAACACGATTCTTTCAGGCTACATTTAACATGGGCTGCTAGAAGCATGATACTGTTCCACTTTAAGTTGTGCTTACATGCGTTTTCTTCTCTGAACACAATCTTTTCCGTGATGCTGTTTCCCGGTTTCCTGCATAAAAGCCCAAATTTACAAAAATTAAAAAAAAAATATCATGAGATATTTACATTGCTACAGCTTGGTCATTTTTTCCTCCCGTTTCATCTTGGAAAAGTTTTATTAGCAGCAGTTTTTAAAATATGCCAGAAACACATCAAGGCTATAAAATCTTTTATTTTGTTTTATTGGTAAAAAGAATGTTAAAAAAATGTACTCAGTGGCGTCCATCCAAAATTGCCCAACGACTGCAGTAAAATAACCTGGAAAGTAGATTATGTAACTGGTTTACTACAGTGGGCTGTGAAATCAGGGGAAACTTGGGATTGACTCTCAGTTTATGGTTTATCTGCTGTTCATTTGTCTACAGCCTGGAGTGGATCTTCATCCATAAATGATGTAGATATTTACATATTGTCTTGCTGAGGAATACTATGTGAGCATACCACAAAAAGTTTGGCAGAAAACCCACTATCTTAAGTGAATTGATACTTATCCTCCCACTTCATTTTCCATCTGTGCTACACTTCTTGTTGCAAAACTTATCTCCAGATAGACAAGCAGAGATGGCGTCACCCCTAATAACAGATACCATAAAACTGGAATTTATTTGATTTTTTGCTTTTAGCTCTTATGTTTTGCCTAGGCTGATGAAAAAGTTGAAGCTGTCTTTCCTAATTCCCTGGCAGCTGTTCAGACAAATAGACCAAATCCTCCTCCTACAATTATAACCTATCCCCCCAGTTTCCTGATTCTTCATTCTTCCAAGTTGCACTCCCTTTCCAACCTTGAATAGGCCTTTTCTGTCTCAGAGAGAAAAATCCTTTCTTATTATACAGTGACCAGAACACGTAATTTTTCCAGTGTGTGGTCTACTGCAGCTACCCTGAGATATTGGAGATTTTTCAAAATCAAAACAAAACCCACTTACAATTGTTCTTGGAACAAGAACACTTGTATAACTGTACTTGTATTTTTCTGTGTTATAAAATTACTTTTGTTGCATTATGTTAGCTTTTTTTGGAAACCTTTTGTCTAACACTCAACTGTACTAATGGCCTGGACTTGTTTTCAGAGAAAAATAGAAAATTGGAAGTAACTGGAATGAGGGTGCCTTGCTTTACAATCAGTCATGTTGCTTTGACTTGAAGCAGTTGGGGGAATATAGTAGTTGATAGAGATGATGTTCAAAACTGTTTCTTATGAGCAAGTGAATTCTAAAGGCAGAAAGGAGTGTTTGGAAATGTGGGAAATGCATTTTATTGCCTATAAAAAGAGATTAAGGACACTGAAGGCTCATTCTGCTCTAAAAAGCCTGGTTTTGAACTTGCACATATACACCAGGGTTGCTCAGTAACTTTAGAATAAAGATTGCCAAGTGTTCCGTGCTTAGAGCCATTTTTATTTCTTACATAAAAGCTTTTAGCCAGACTAATCTGGTCATGTTTGTGCAGCTCTACCCAATAAACTTTGGTGGACCTGACCTTGTTTATGCCTTTTCCCCAGCTCCTTATGCCATCAGCTGGCCTGGTCAGTTGACAAGCCTGCCTTTCCTTGGACTACCAGGAGGCTCAACACCCCTACCAGGGCACCTGGGATACAATGCATTGACAACACTGGCTGGTGCCATTCACAGAATTTTACTGTGCAACTGGTTGGTTCCCAGTTTGACCATTCTGTGGGGGATACCCATCCTCTTGTATCCTGGGAAATCTGTGGGCAGCTTCTGAAGACAGTCTCCATCTTAAGAAACCCTCCAGAAGTCTGGAAGATCTTGTGTTTTAACTGTGATCCCTGAGATGAGATCAAGATAGGTAACTTTGAATCTTACACCATATATACTTAGCAGTTTCTACACTATTGTGAAAGTTAATGCTATCATATTTTATTCCCATTGAGCACACTGAATAGATGTTATCACAAACTACTGGTTTTACTGGGGTAATTTTGGGACAAACTAAAATATTTGAGAATCTGCCACCTCTGTTTTGCAAAGAAAGCCTGTAAAGATTGACAAGGATAAAGTTAAACTGCAGAATCTATCCTAGTTATACTAAAAGCTGAAATTTTAAAGGTGTCATTTTCAAGTAAGGTCTTAAATTGTGTATTCTTAATAATGATTCTTGGTGCATGTAGAGAGGTGCAGACACTTCCCCCTTTTGTGGAATGCTCTTCTCCCAAATGTTTGAAACTATTGGATTTTGAATGCCCAAGCTGAGTGGATGGTTGAAAATCCCAACCATGATATATAATAAATTACAGATGTTATAGATACTCCTGGGTGCAATGAAGAAAGTCATGGAAGTTTGCTTCTAAAAATCAATTTTAATTTATCTTTTCCTGCTGACAGCTTCATGCTAAGAGTTGGCCTCCATTTGATGTGAACACTGAGAAGCTGCTGCAGGCTACCACTGATTGGAATTTACTTCTATTAGTCTAATTGCATGCTCTACCATCATCTGTTTGCAATCACAAAAAGGAAGCTTCTGAAGCCTGGGAATGAGAGAAAATGAAGTGTCTTGACAACTACAAAACACTGAATGCTTTTGGAGGTTTTCCCATCACTGTGAGTACAAACAAAAAGGCACAGCTATATTTTTTTTCCATGTCCATCTTTACACTGCATCTATAACATAAATACATACAACAACTAGGAATAGTGATAATTAATGAAGGACCCCAAGCACTGTAAATTGATAATGAGTAAGAGTTCATGAATCTTTATGGAGGAGGTTGAGTTAGTTCATGATTGAATTAGTTGAATTAGGTCATTACTAAAATCATACAATTGTTCTTTCTATGGGTATTCAACTTAGCTTATGAAACATTCAAATTCAGTGCTTCTGGCTGTCCAGTTTAACTACTGGTTTTAAAACACACTCCTTGGGTATTTTTTCTCTACACTAGAAGGTCTGATATTAGTCCTTTTCTCATGCAGCAGGGCAGACACAAACTGTAAGGAAGTGAACAGACAAAGCACCTTAATAACTAAAGACGCCAAGACTAGTTTTGCGTCAAGTCTAGAGGTTTAGGCTGCGGAGAAAGGTTGAGAGCCTTGCAGAGCATTTAGCTGAACTCCACCAAGAGGCAGCATTGTACAGCTCTGGAGGAGCCGCGGAGAGCCAGGCTGACCCTGGGCTTGCTTCACTAGTCCCTTCACCTGTGAAATGGTTGCAATGCTGATCACCCACTCTGCAGACCACATTGAAAAATGCTAGTGAGTAGTACCGTGCTGGGTACCCTGGATTTGGAAATCTGTTATTTATGGATGAACTACTAATACTAATTCAGTGGTAGGAATCTGTCTCTGCCTGGCCAGTAGATGTGGAGAAGAGCAGCGAAGAATGCAAAAGGTACCCTGCAGCTGTTAGTGGGACAGGAGTGTCAGGTCTGCGAGGGAAAGGAAGACTTTACTCACATGAGCACAACCTGTGAGAACTGCTTTCTAAACTACCAGGCTCTTTATTTTCTAGGTAAACTTTTAAACTTCATGGGGAAAGTGTGAAGATGAACTAAGATAATCTCAATTCTTGTACAGCTGGGGTGAACTCCTCTAGTGACAGTTGTTTGGTGGTGTGGCATGTATTAAGCTTGTAGCTTATTTATTAGAACAAAAAAACAGTAAAAAAAAAAAAGCAATGGCTTTTACTTTTGCATTTTCAGGAATAAATTTCAGAGATGAGACCTTACTAGTACTTATTAGCAACTTCTACTCAAGCAGAATGCCAAGTGATGCCAACGGAGATTTAATGTATTTTTAAAGTGAAATATCTGCCCCAATGCTTTGCTGTATCATAGCCCCCTTATTGGGGACTGATCCAAAACTAAGCTGGCAGAAAGTCTAGCTAATTACAGCATGGTTTAGATGAGGTTCTGAGAGTATTTGTCACTTTGTGATGTAAGGGGTTAAAAATCCAGGAGCCTTTATTCAATTTTAGGCAGCAAAAAAGGGAATAATGGAAATAATTCACTGAAACATTGCAATGAATCATAGAATATATTTATTACTGTTTAAAAAAACCAAACCAACAACCCTGAGCTGAGATTTAATCCAAACTCAGAAAAGCGTGAGGAACTTTATAAGATTTCCATCTTAAACTTGACCAGATGTTGGCAGTAAGGTGATAATAATTTGTACTTTGTATCGTATCTGTGGCAACTGTTACATCACCATTATCCTGAGGCACGTAGGTGAAGCAACACTGACTTGTTTCCCTGTGTGTTAGTGAGCCTGTATGCATTCCTTTGACAGGCATTTTTGCACTGAGAGCAATTCAGTAAGCTCAGCTGAGAGCATCAGATGGCTAGTGGGTAGTCTCTCAATCAGGCTGAGGAGGTGGGTGCTCCTAAGCCGGGTTAAATACTGATTTCAGGCTTGTGAGTTTCTATGGATTCTGAGCTTTAGTGCTAATTTCTGCAAAAATGGAAAAATCAGCGAGCTTTCAGTCCAGCACCCTGAGTATGTCCACTTTCAGAGAGGAAACATAATTCATTGTGTCTTGCTACTGAACTCATTCCTCCTAAAGTTGCCCCTCTCTAAAACAGAACTGAAAATACAGTCTTCCTCAGAGACCTAACTGCAAAATGCCTCGTGATCCTCATGCTAGAACAACAAAACAATTGCATCAATGTCTTTGAGGAAGGACTAATTTTTTTTCCCCTGCTGTGTTTATACAATACTTAATTAAGTGAAGTCCATGTCTGCAATGGAAGATTCTTGGTGCTTTTACAACTGATTTCTATTGAGCTGTAGGACTAATACTATTTAAAGAATATTGTTGGGTGGGAGGATGGACTTACAATCTAGACAGTAGCATCAACTTCTGTATGCATAAATTAGAGGCCTTGCCTTAAACTAGGAGGTGTTACAATGGAGTAACTTGCATTGTGAATTAAGCATGTCCTTGAAAATCCAGAGCAGAAGATAGGCTGGACAGTAGTAGTTTCAGTTAGGGATGATTTGTTTGGTTTTCTTAATCTTTTTAAACCTTAAAATACCTGTGAATTAAAGAAAAAAGCTATTCTAATTCTCAAGACTGTACAACCAATCCATGCAGGTTGTAGCAGCACCAGTGTTTCAGATAGCTGCATCCTAGAATAATAATGGTGGTATTTTTAAAGATGCTGCTAAGTGATACTTGAGATAATGTTTTTAACTTTCTTTTTAACTACATCAAGTCAAAAAAGAATCTTGGTTACAGTCAGTGCTGAAGTACTTGAATTTGAAATAATCCAAGCTGATTTAACACATTTTAAAAAAGAAGAGCTACATTCTTGACAAGAATCTTCCAGTCATGCCAAAAATACAAATTCCAAAATAGATTTGTAATATTAATAATAACAATGCTAAAGCCTCCAGACATGCCAAATCTCCAGTCTTGCGGATATAAACTGTAATTATTGTGCATTTTTCTTTCAGCTGTCAGATCCTCTCCTCTGAAGAGAGTATCATTGAGGAACAGTTTTAAGACAAGCAATATGGACCAGAAGAATATAAAGAAATCCCTGATGGCTGTTGGAACAGTAAGTAATTTTTAAATTTTTATTTAATATTTCTAATATAAGCATTTTTTTCTTACGACTGTAATGTAAAACAAGCAGTATGACATAGAGAATCAACTTGATTTGTCTGAGATTTGTGCAGGTAGCATTGCAGACTTGGCATAAATGTGAAAATTGTATTTCTCAAATGGGTTTCATACTGGTGGAAGAACTTGAGATAACGTTTTTTTCTACAGAGACAACATATCAAAACAAGAGTTACTTGGTTTGTACCTGAGATCCAAATCAAATGCATGGATATAAATTGTCTTGTTTGTGAGCAGAATGATTATGTAGTCTGTGAATTAGAGTTTATTTAAAACTCTGGTGGTGGTTGATTAACTGCTGAAAAAGAACATTAGTACTGTTGTGTTCCAACAAAAATCCTACGAACATAAAGTTGCTTCAGATTTTTTGCAATCAGATGTAACTACTTGTTTGGGTTTAGGTGTATATGCGTAATCACAAGCATATTTATTTCAAAATAAGGGCATGCAAACAGAGGCAGGGAGTATCTTTTTTTCTTTTAATTGGGAAGTTTCAGTGGGAATCTTCCAAAATCAAGTCAGCTAGAAATAATTTCATTCTAGCTTTACTCTGTTACATTGCTTGGCTCCACACTAGGCCTTGCTTGTTGTTTGCCCAGTGGTCTTAGAAGGAGATGCTTTAAACCACAGAAAACAAGGTTTGCAAATGCTGTGGATGATCCTGAAAGGAAACAGATGGTTCCTTAAACACAGAACTCATGGCAGTGGGTTTTAGAGCTCTCTCTCAGAGAAGCGGGGTTTTGTTACCACTGGTTTGCTAAAAACAAGAATATATTATACACTATATTACATTCAGATGATCTCATACTAATCAAAGCAATCTTGTGGGACCTCTGATTCTGATTAAGCATTTGGGCTGAAGGGACTATGCTACCAACCTACCTCATTGGCAGGGGTTTTGTCATGAGACATTTGTTATGTTTTTGAAGCAAATATTTCTGTGATAAGTGTTATATTAAAACCCACAAGGATATGAATAATCCTGTTTTCAGTGAAGATTTTAAACTGCATGCTATAAATAAAACCAAGGCCACACATTGACTCAAAAAGGTAAAAAAAGAAATACTGAATAGCTCTGTTCATCCTGCCCACTAAATGGGGTGAGGCCATGGGGGAAAATATCTTTTAATTGTATCACACAGGAGAAGTGAATTAGGACTACACAAGGCGACCTTAATTCGGGTGCTTCCAGCTCTTGATTCCTTGGCTTTTCAACCTTAGCATAGGTGGGTGGAGAGATTGTTATTATTTTTGTTTTTTCATCATGCAGCTAAGTTCCACTTCAAAGTACTTGGTGTTTTAAAATTTACTCTGCTAGAGCATTCCATTTACTTATTCTCAAATGCTAGTTTTTAAACTGAGCTGGGGTGACAAATTCTCCCTTAGAAGGATTACTTTACTCATTGTGAAGTGAGGCTTCTAGCTGCCATCTTCATTTCTTTCTGGTCATAATACTCCAGCCATCAGACAAAGATCAGCAAGTCTCCTAAAATGAATAGGCGACCCAAGGAAAACTGAATAGCCTCCAAAGCAATTGTATCGAAGTGACATCAGCGCTCAGATATTTTCATCTTGGCTATTGCAACAACATTCAGTCAATAACGGGCAGTAGAGCCAGTACACGCTGACTCTCTTTATGGCTCCCCCACTGGGAACATGTCTCTGTAAGAGACCCGCAGAAAGTGGTAGGTCCAAAAACTGAACAACTTTGTTCCATATTGAAGGACTTGCCTTCAAAGTCCACGCAGCGCACTGTTGTCCTTCAGCCAGAGCTTGCTCAGTGAGCAAAGCCATGCTGAAATTCAGCCTTATGATCCTGTAAATTCTCTGAGCGTTAAGTTCTCTGACTGCTAGGCATCAGCCTGGACATCAGCCTTTATGGGTCTTACATACCTTTTAAGTGTTGTATGGCCAGCTACCACCTGAAAATCCTGCCTGACATTGCCACTGACCCGTTCTGAGAAGCTGAAGAATATGTTCTGTCTGCTGTATTCAGTTTCTCAGCGTGGGATATTGTGATGATAATGTTGGTAACCACTTTAAAGGGCTGCCAGAGTTAGAGATTAAAAATTACCTTTAGCATCTTAGTATTTTAGCTCTTAAGTATTACTGGTAGTCCTCTAAGATCATTCATTCCTTTCACACCACCTTAAAGAATTCTGGCACTATAATCCCTACTTTACAAGTGGGAAGTAGATGCACTGGGCAGGATAAGAACTTGTTTTGTGCTTTCTTAGTGTAGCAGAGGTGGGATAGGAACAGGGGAATACATTGATGTTCTTGAGCTGGGATGGTTTAGCTCTCCTCTCCTGTATTATACCTTTTGGGGAGCAAGTAATTTTCCCAACCTCCCCCCACCTCCTCACTAATGTCTTTCCATGTAGAAATAATATTTGGAATCTGAGATTGTGCCTTCTGAAGTGGTTTCCATCTTGCTGTCCTCCTAAGAGAACGTTAACCTTTTTTGAATGATCATGTTCAGCTACATATAATTTCCAATCCATAAAAAAACAAGTCCCCTTGTATTTATATACACTGCAGCAAAATGTACCTTTAAGGAGAAAACATTGCTTCACTGTGACTATCTGAATTTATTGGCTATTAGAAGTCTTATAGTGTGTGGCTCACATTTTAGAACTCTGATTTCAAGCTTAATGTGGTCAGGAAATATAAAAATACATTTATTTATGTCATCTACTAAAAATCTCAACCTATGTTACTGCTAGTCTAACCAAATCTGTGTTTATGTTGGAGATGAATGATTGGTTTGTAGCTGCCTGTGTTTCTAGCCAGGCTGAATGGAATGATTCTGCAGCAGAACTATGTGTGTATTTTTTTTTTTAACTTCTTTTTATTTACTGCATGTGGCAGCTATTTCCTTCCTCCCAGAACCCACTGCCCAGTTCTCAAGGGCAGTGCAGCTGTCTGACTCCTATCAAGCTGTGTACGTGGAGTGATGTGATTTATTGAATTGTTCAAGGTCATCAATATTCAGGCAAATATTTCATTCCTACTGATACCTGTTCACTGTTGCGAGCTTGGATTTGATTTGCTTTTCCAAGTCTTTGGAGCCTGCACATCAGCTACTACTTTAACTGATATTTGCACAGGCGTTCCTTGTTATTAATCTTTAGGAAAATATCTTTGAATATAGTTTCTTCTCAGACATTTGATAACTAGATATTCACGCAGGATGTGAGATCCCAATCTATTCCTCTGGTAATAACTGGTTAGGAAGAAGTCAGAATAGCTGCCAAAGGAGAATAATCATCAGGCTTGAGACATTTTCTTAAACAACCATAGAATTATAGAATATCTCAAGTTGGAGGGGACCCATAAGGATCATCGAGTCGCATGAGCTTTTTAGGGTGTAATGTTCAGTGATCCTGAACAGCCACATGTCAGTGAAATGATCCTCTATAAGGTGTTTTCCACCTTGAAAACTATTTTTTGGGGGGTCTTTTTCTATTTAAAATATATTTTCTATATAAAAGACTATTATTTCTTGGGTCTTTTCCCAAAGAGGTGAATGAATCTGTATTATTTTCTATGTTCAGGACTGAATGGGCTGGAAGGAGTTCACTGCTTTTACACAACACAAAGCACAGGAAAGAGCTACTTTAAATCTGAGCAGACAGCGAGTCTGCCTACACCAACATGCCTCGTAGCTTTTTGTTTTCAAGCACTGTATGTATCTTTTTGGTGCTCTGTTCAGTTCAATTATTTAAATATAATAAATATATTACTATAATAATCACATGAATTTATTATTATATTTATATATTTGTAAATATTAATATATTTCTCTATTTATAAATATTAATATATTTATTAATATATTTATAATAAGTATATTGTTGTAAATATATAAAAACATATTAATTTCTATCCCAATGGTAAGCTTACAGCATTTTGTTACCTGCCTGAGATGTGCTGAGCCATATGAAACCAAACTGACAGAAGCTGCTTCTGCCAAGAAGCAGGAAAGGTATCTCTATACCTGTTGTGTTCCACCAGCTTTCCTAAGCCATCCAGCAATTAAGTATAAGGACTTTGACTAAATTCACTTAAAATGCATCCACCCCTTGTTTATGCCTCAGATTACTTTTTAGAGCACATTTTTCAGAGGTTGCAGGCAGCATACATATACTGGAGAGCACACCGACTCTGGTAGGCTCTCCAGGACAGGAGGGCAGTAACTGGACAATCTCCAGAGATCCCTTATAACCTTTACCATTATGTAAGCTCCCAGTTTTACTGGTTAAGCTTAGCAGATTTACATGTGAGGATAAGGTGCTGTTTATCATCAGAGATCCATCCAAAGAAAAAAAGTTTTGGAAACAGACAAGCTTTGTATTTTCAAGTTCTGCTCTAAACTGAAAGATGAAAAATGATTCAGTGAATATAAATTAAGCTAGGAAAAGACAGTGGGAAAAGACTCAGAGGAGCTCTGGGAAGCTTCCTGGAAAGAAAAATAGGGGTTAGAGTCTTTTACCACCACAGGTATAATATCTAATATCAGATCAAACGTTAAAGGAAGAAAGAAAAGTCATCTTCTCTAAAACACTTAAAAAACTGACTTGCAATCTTTTTTGAACTGCAGGTGCCTAAAGCTTCCCAGTGGAGAGAGCTACATCTTGGTAGCAAATTGTAACCTTCTGACAATAGGCTTTTCTGTCTCAGTCATGTTTCACAGATCCTGCAGCAGCAGCCCTAGGCTCCAGCTGATTCTGTGAACCACAGGCTGGGAAGAGCCGTCTTGCATGGTAAAGACCACAAACTTTTTTGCAACAGGCATAAAGAACTCTTGTATCATTTTTCCAGTCAAGGGTCCCTTGATAAACATTTTGCAGGAGGACATTTCTCTGTTGATCTAAAGTGACATATTGGAGTAAACCGCGACAGATGGGCTGCAGCAGCTTCCCTTCTGTTACCTTCTTTCACTTGAGCTTAATTTTTAGTTTTGGTACACTTGGACTGCTCCTGGGATGAAATAATACACACAGCAATCTCAGCTGACCTTTTATGTACTGTAAGAAACAGGTCTGACTCCCCTGAGCCATGAATGCAGAGGTTTTTTGATGTAATTTCCTGGAACAGGTACAGCTGAGACGCTTTCATCGCTGAGACCGGCTCTGCAACGGGCAAGCCCTCTTGGCATCAGCACACTTAACCTTTTTGTTCAGCAAATTTCCCATCCTGTGTAGGTGGACAATGAATACTAATATGATGCAAATGATTTCCTTTCAAATGTGAAGGCTCCTTGATTAAAAACACACTGCCCAGGAACTCTAGGTCTGTTCTATTCCCATGGAACAGAACACCCTTGTTGCCTTTGACTTTGGTGATTGCAGGATCAAGCTGTTAGTTTCAAATAGGTTGCAGGTAAAATTCTTTTCCTCTAAAACTGAGGGTGAATTACCAACTCAGTAAAGAAGGTGTAAACAATACAGAGCAAAAAATGCCAGGAAGATCTGGGGAAAAAAATCAGAGAAGGAAAAAAATAGTGTTAAATGTCTTGCTTGAGAGTCCAGAAGTTTGTCAGAAAATCAGAAGCCGAGGTTGGTGGAAGGTATCGTGGGACTTCTTTTGATATAAGCAGGAGGAGAGTTGATGAAAAGCTAAATTACTACTATGCCTGAGAGAATGCTGGAATTTCCATGATATCTTGGGTTTGATAGACTCTGAAATGCAGTCTGGATCATGCAGCTACCTTCCTCATTACTGGGGAAGTTATACCTTGGGATTTTTCACCCGGTGAGGAAATGATGTTTTAAGTATCTTTATTTGGGTTTCCATCTCTCATTGACATTGCTTCTCCCTTCATATATAAAGACTCTTAAAACAACATTAATATGTGTTACAGAACTGAAAATAATATGGATGTACAGAGTTGGGTAGTTCCTTCATGAGGCTATTTTTAATTCATGTTAGCACTAGTTTAGTTAAAAAAAACCATACATATACATATATATCTATCTATCTCTACCAGATATCAGAACTCTGCTCATACTGCGGTTTTGGTATACTGTTCTCCTACTTTGTTTTTATTGAAAGATACTCTAAAATTATGGGAGAGCATTTCTCATTCTACTATTTTCTAATTAAGATTTTCTCATGAGTGCCATGACCCAGCAAGCAACCCTAACGCTCTAGTGGGCCCATAAATGCGTGTAAAGCTACCAGCCCATGTAGTCCTGTAGGCAGAGTTGGGGTCTAGGTGATTTTAAAGGAGCTGCTTTGTTTGCTGTAGGAATTAATCTATCTCTGGGGAAGAACTTCCAGTTTTTTTAACAGTGTGTATCAAGGTTAGTAGCTAAGTCTTTTATATTCTCACCTCCTCATGCCAGCCCCTAAATGCATATCATGAAAAAAACCCACTCAAAAAACCAAACCAAAACCAGTTTGGATAGGCCTTGTTTATGGGTGTGCTTGAAAGAAAACCAGCCAGCAATAATGCCCACCAAGAAATTCCACATAGAAAAACGTGACAGTACTGTAATACAAGGCTTTAACACCAACAGAAATGGAGAGACTGTTGTTCTGAATGGGCTGTCTCTGGAGTATCCACTTTATGAAAGTTCTTTGACTTCTATAAGGATTTCTGTATAGGTTAGCTATAAAGTAGCCTAGGTCTCCTGGGCTCTTTTGCCTTGTCTTGCCACAGAAATCTCATCTAGCAGCACTGGTTCGGGAAAGGAGCCATAAAGGAAAAAAAGAACAGGCTCCTTTTGTAGCTAATAACTTCCTTTAATTGGTAATTAAGCTGCCTGCTACTTATAAATGTCAATAAAGGTCAAAATATTTAGAAGCAGAATCATTTTAGTGGCTTCCCATTTCTCATTGCATAAGCTGCCTGCTCAGACCACACACACGCACATTTGAAGATGGTTAAGATTTCAGAGACCTAGTCTTCCCACCAAATTCTTATATAAAGCGGCCCAGAAGGGGACAGAGCAGCTTTAGTCAATAGGAGGGAGGATGTGAACTGAGTCTACTGGGTGAGCATTCCTCACATTTTGGAATACCACCGCAGGCGCTGGGGCTGAATCAGACAAGGGGCTGGCCAGATGGTGCACTCATTTACTCTTTAATTCAGGGAAAGGGGGTTGCATCTGATCCATGTGCAAAATGACTCAAGAAAAAACTGCCTGGTAACAGATTAAATACCAATTGCAGCTTGAAAATGAGCATTAGTGTAAATCCTGTTGTTTCTATTGAGCAGAGAAAAATAGAGGTTTCTCTTGGTTTTGCTTGCAGTCCCTGAGTTAACATGTACGAATAAATTTCACTGCATGAATTTGTTGATTTTGTGAGCAGATTCTTCACACTGAAATTAATCAGTTAACAAGGGGGCAAGCGAGGGGACATTTGGCTTTGAAGAGTGCAGAGAATGTATTCCCAGAGGGATCTTTAATCTTTTTATGGTGTTTTGTTTTTTAAAGTGTGTGTGTGTGTCTTGCAGGGGCTTGGCATTTTGGAAATTAGAGCAATAGACACTAGACTTTTACATTACACTTTTAGAATATGGACTCCTTTTAATGCTTTCCCAAAACATGTTCAAGAAACTCAACAGTCTAATTCACCATTCCATGAGCTTGCTGTAGAGGATGGAGCGTGGTTTTGTGTGTGCAAGTACGAATACATGTATATGTGAAAAAAACCTTACATTGATGTGAGGCACATCTAATTCCTGCCTCTTGCTATGCTGCATCTAGGACCATAGCTCAGTGACCCCCCTCTCCATGACCTCTAGTTCTGGTTGACATGAGACCTGTGTTCAGACAAGCCCAATCAGCAAACATGTTCCTCAGCAGTTGTAAAGGTTAGTTTCCCTTTCACAACAGATGTCCCAGTGTGGTCCCTTGCCCTCTCCTGTGATTGTGTGCCAAATGTCTTGCATGTGTCATGATCATCACCAGAGGGGAAGTGACAGTGTGAGTGGTTTAGTGAATGAGTTGTTGTCGTAGTCCCTGTGAAGATGTCAGCTGATTAACAGATCTCTGACCTTAGAAGAAAGCAAGAGATTTGAAGTCCTCTTTTGTATTTCAGTCCTTAGTGGCCAAGGACTTCGTAAGGATTTTCCTTTTGCCTGCCTCTGACTGGTGGGAGGGCCATGCAGTGGTGCTTTGTGAATCTGGAGGTGGAGAAGTGACCAGATAGCTTGTCAAGTAGAGCTGGGAATGGGAAAGGGATGATCCTCTGGTCTTTCCTTCCTGCCAGACTGAATTGTGGATATTGGTGAGGGTGCAACATGCACCGATCTCAAGTTTACTCTTGGTAGCATCAGACTGGATAGGTGGAAGACTGACCTGAAAATTTTCTGATGTCCTGCTGGCACATTCACCCTGTCTGGGAACTTCACATTTGATCCACCCGCCCCAGCTCGGCATAGCTATAATTAGAAGCAAACATTCCATGCAGTCTTGCGTGTAAATAATAATGCCAGCCAAGTTGGATCTCTTATGTTTTCTTGGGGCAGATATGCTTACTGGCTGTGCTGTGTGATGTGTGTTACTGGGTAACTCATAAAACATCGCTGTTTTTGCGTATATATGTGCTTATGCCATAAAAACATCAAACCAGGGAAACACGAGGTAGTCATGCTATATGTGAATCTTGCTTCCTTGTTTGCTCTCTGTGTCAGTTGCAGATGTTTTCTGGAAAGATTTTAAGGAAATGGCTTTGAAGGGCAACATTACGTATCCAAGTGCTAGCTTTCAAAAGTCAAAAATGCTTTCCAAAGTCATGAGATTTTCTTAAAGACCGTAAGCTCAAAGTGGATAAGTATGCTTTCAAAATTTGTTGTTTGCCTTCTGTTTTTGAGCCATTAGACTGCTTTTACTGATTTTCTTCCAAACTTTAATTCTCTAATTGTGATGGTGAGAAGCTTCTTATTAAAAAACCTGAAGAAAGAGCACTCTGAAAATCAATGTCATGACTTCAGAAGCTGCTCATTTGCTAGTAATAACATATAATTATCCCAGAAGAGCAATATAACCGTTGGACCATCATAGCAGAAAAATAATACATATTTTTATATTGAAGACACAAACATGAATTAAATAGTATTTTGAGACTTCTATTCAACTTCATGTGTCATTTATATAGCTTTTCTACAGCAGGTCTAGATCCCAAGATCTCATGATGCAGTGTAGAGAGTCCTCCAAAACCATCTTTTTTTCTTGGAACATCCTTCCACCCCTTTCCAGAGGTACAGTTTACAGTGTGGTCCCACAGACTGTTGCAGCAGCAAAAATGAAGGGGTGCTGAGCTTCAGCAGTGGAGTTAATGGTGCTTCCATCACCCCCAAAAATGCCTCCTGTAACTCTGCTGACAGGACGCAGAGATCTCAGCTGGCTGTTCTTCAGTTTCAGTTCATATTGCTTCACCTTTCATAAATTCACTCATAATTCTGGTGGGGGTGGTATTGTGTATGCATCCATCTTGTTAATAGCCAAATATATACAAAAGGAGACAAACAGTCAAGGAATTTAAACTTTCATTTTCATCTTACAGTTTCTATAATACAATTAGGGTTTTGTACTGAGCTTTCTCATAAAACTCTTCCACAGTAACAACACAGCTCTGCACCGAGCAGCCAGTGAGTGCCAGGCCACCAGACGCTACCAGGCAGTATTTCTGTCTGCGCCTCCCTGTCTGCCCCAATCCATCCCAGTGTCCCACATCATCTCAGCTAATAGAATTTGCAGATTATTGGAGGAGGACTAGAGGAACGGGAACGGTGACTTATTTCTTCGATCATGATCCTGTGTATCTTCATTGAGACTGAAGGAAAAAGCAAAAAGAGGGAGAGGAAAGGAATGCAGGCAGGATTGAAAAACAAGGTTAAAAAAAACAAAGCAGAAAGAGGACAAAAGAAGGTAATTCCTAAGTGTAATTTCAGTACTGATAATTATTGCTTAAATATCTATATATTTTCCTGGGACATATGTAAGAGGCAGTGAATGAGTAGGGAGGAAGGTCTGTATAAAACTCCCATATCTACTGGATTTGTTTCTCCTATGTCTGGGCCTTCTAAGGTGGAAATCTGCCCTGTGTGCCCCACTGGCACAGAGTATCTAGCCCGTCATCTCCTGGGCGCACGTTATACAACTGATCTGCATCAGACATCTGCACACAGGCTGCAGAGTTCATCTGTGAATGTCAGCGGTTGTTTGTGCAGAGTAATTGCTGTAACCAGGCCGTTGGGTATTTGGAAGCCCCTGGCAGTGGGCTTGAGCTTTCACATTCTGTCCAGTCAAAATCTGTAGCCACAAAGGAGGTAGCCTCTGTATTTTTCAAGACCTGTGGAAGCCGCACACATGCCAGAGTCGTGTCAGGATTGCTGCATAATGACATGCAGAGATCATAATGCCTGTTGTAGTGTTTGTCGCGGTGTGTTCAAAGTAGTTCTTTTTTCTACTTAGTGCATCTACTCAATGCCTGTGCATCTTCTACCTGTACCAGGACAGTGAAGGATAATAAAAAACAAGTTAGATGAAGGTGGGAATCTCCTTCAGGTCTCGTCAGTGCTACTTGGCATCATACCTGTTATCTGTCCTTCTCCATTAAAGCAGTTTAGATGGGGACACCCCCAAAAGAGCTGGGATGCTCCAGGCTGCCCAGGAACCCCAGCAGTGGTAGCATGAGTTAGCCTCTTAGTCTGCCTGAGTCCATCTCCCTGTCTTGCTGCAAGTTTTTGTTTAGCTTAGGCTGTGGCAGGCGGTGTGGAAACACTTGTGATCACTCATTAGGAATTCTTTCCACAGTTCCTTTCTCTTCTAATTCACATAAATAGTAAATCACTGCTGTCAATTATGTAACCCTGCACATCAGCAGTGCAGCTGAGCTCTCGCATAACACTGAGCAGTGACAGCTACAGTCAACCAACAAATGGTGCCGCAGATTTTCCTATATGGTTTCCCAGCACTTGAGTGTATGATTTAGATTCCTTAGCCTCTAAAGTACTCCACTGGGTGTCCTTTAATATTGCATTATATTACTCGTGATGCATAGTCGATTCCATTGCTTCCATTTACTTTAGCAATGATAAATGTCAGAAACTGTATGAGAAGTTTATAAATTTTAAGTGCTTTGTAGGCAACTGTTACCCAGAGAAATTTTCAAACTGTTTGTTACTGGTGAAGTGTAAGGCTTGTGGAAAAATTTCTTCCAGAAGCTTGGTTAATGAGTTTCAAAATAGGGTAAAATGCATGAATTCTTTATGACTGAGAAGTACTTTAGTGTCAGGATTTTCTCTTCTGTAGTAGTCCTCAATTATGCACAGTGAATATTTAAAAAGGGTTACAAGAATTTAGTAAAAAAACCCTGAACCCAAGAAACTTGCAACTCAGCTTTTCTCACTGTAATAGTCTCACAATGAGGTGTAAAGTTCCTAAACACTTTCTGTTCAGCTGCAGGAGCTAGGAGTGCTGCACTGGTGGGGTTTGAGCATCCTGGCCCAGACGATGTACGCGTATGGAAAGTAACCATTTAGGCAGTTGGAGTGAAACCATGCTTTGGTCAGGCTGGTGTTAATACAAGTCTGCATCACCCCAGTTACTTGTGTTCATAGTATCACAGTGTGGAGCGGGTTGGAGGCTGTTCGTTGTGGTCTGGCAGTGCTTTCCTCACCAGGAATGATTTGGCCAGCCTGTGTATTACTGGTCCCTCTGGCTATTTGTTGGCCACAGATTAGCCACACTGTAGGATGTAAACAGGTCTCCTGGCCTGCTGTCTCTTCTGCTGGAAGTGGTAAACAACAGCTAGTAAAGCAGGAGGACAAAGAAAATTGGGAAGGAGTTAAGGAAACTTTACTGGATACTATTGTCTCCGTTTCCCACAAACAGTGAGGTAAAGCATTCGGTGAGAGGAATACGAGATGTTGGCTTTACTACACAGAAGTGCTGAACCTTAGGGGATGGAATATTCTCTGCCTAGAGATGTTCATTCTTATTTAATCATCACAGGAGGGCCCACTCACGTCCTGCCTGCCTCAGAGAGCTCGCTGTCTATGACATTAGTCCTGAGGAAGCAGGGTTTGCCCGAGCCCACGCGGTGCCTGTTGAAGGGGTTCAACACCTACACTCAGGCATGTAATTTGGGCAGTTGTGCTCATCTATCAGTGTGGCTTAATTGCCTTTGGACCAAACTACTAGTGTAGGGTTAATTAATTTATCAGTTGCTCTGAAGTACCAGATGCAATTCCCGCTTGTCCGCAAAATGTGGAAGAGCTCCTGCACGTTGCTTTCTGAAGGTCCTGTAGCTGGATCTCTGTTGCAGAGGTAGCTCAGGCTGTCGATGCCCCTGCTGAGGTCGCCCAACTGGCATAGGAGCGCTCAGCACATCGCTGCAGCAGCGCAGGCTGATCAGATGAGCCCCTGCCGAGCTCTGCCAGCCACTTCTCCCGACCTGACCCTTCCTGCTCCCTGAACCAGGCGCTGAATTTCAGGCAACAGCCACCGCAAAGGACCCCCCGAGCTGCAGAAACGGGCAGCGTGAATTATCATGCAGCTGCTGCTACAGCAAAGATGATTTCTGGGAAGTCCAAAAGTTTCTCTCTGCAAACTCGTTTTAAGGGGATGGTGGGTGGCCCGAGGGAGCAGCGGGGGCTCTCTCCGATCTGCCTTTGGTGGGAGCCCCGCGGTAGGTGAGGCTGTGGGTTGATGCCGTTATTCCCCGCGGTCACTGCACTGCGGATGAGCAGCCGCCCTGCCCCGGGGGGGTGGGGGGAAGGTGCCCGGGGGCAGGTGCCCTGGTGGGGGGGAGGGTGCCCTGGAGGGGAGGAAGGTGCCCTGCGGGGGAAGAAGGTACCCGGGGGGAGAGGAAGGTGCCCGGGGGCAGGTGCCCTGGGGGGAGGGGGGGGGGGGGGGGAAGATGCCCGGGGGCAGGTGCCCTGGGGGGGAGGAAGGTGCCCGGGGGCAGGTGCCCTGGGGGGGAGGAAGGTGCCCGGGGGCAGGTGCCCGGGGTAAGGTACCCCGGGGCAGGGGAGCGAAGGTGCCCCGGGGGGGGGGGGGGGCGGGAAGGCACCTTGCGGGGGAGGAAGGTGCCTGGGGACAGGTGCTGGGCGGGCGGGGGGGGGGAGGGGAGGAAGGGAAGGTGCCCCGGGGGGGCTAAGGTGCCCGGGGGCTATAATGTACCCGGGGGCAGGTGCCCCGGCAGCCGCTGTCGCTGCCAGGAGCAGGCAGCGGCCGCACGATGGCAGCGCGGGGCCGCCGGGGGAAGCGGCTGCAGCCCCGGCACAGCACCGCCGGGCAGGGTAATCTTTAGCCTTGTGTTCTGCTGCTGCAAGCAGTCACTGCAGCAGGTCAGGGTTATTTTAAATTAGACTTTGACATTTTACTTTCCTGTGTTTTGTGGTTTCTCGTTTCCCTTCCCCCACAGTCCAGCCGATGTGGGGGTCTTGGGGGAGGTGGAAGCTTCCAAGTGGTAAAATATGACCTAACAAGAATACAACAGTTCGCAGAGACTCATTTGCTGCAAGACAAATTCAGATTGCAGGCTGGTAGGAATCCACACAGGGGCTGCGTGAGGCTCGAAAGTAAATACGCAATGAGGCGACGGGCTGCATTTGTTCTGGCCTTCAAAGCTGTGTCTGTGAAAGCATGTGGATGATAGGCAGTGTGGAAGACCTTTGGAAGTCTATAGCAAAAATAATGCATAACTGCTAATATCAGGTCCATATGGCATCTGGTATAGCTGCACAGAAATATTTATCTAGACTTTTTATTCTTTGCAAGCTATGCTTAGATTATATACATTGTCCCTATTGTGCATTGTAGGGGATGGTCTCTTTCATATGCCAGCGTCTTATGGCTTTCATTTGTTCACAGACCTCCCACTAAGTGACTGCTGATTGAAAACCTTTTTACTTTCTTGCCAGGTTTAGCAAAAAGGGCTTGGTGTACTTAGTGCCTTTGATCTATCTAGGATGAACATTTTCATTGAAAGAGGTAGATGAGTCATTCTATATTTGACACGGAGCTATCTTGGAATACCTCTGGGTTTGCCTTTTCAAGCTCTTTTGTATTTTTTTGCATGTGGCTATAAATATTTTGCTCTGTGAGAAGCATGAACCTCCTTTTTGGAAATGAAAGAGCCCTATTCCAAATAGGAAAAACACACTTAGCTAAGGTTTGTGCAGTGCATATTTAGTGGTAGAAGGTGCTGTGTTGGCCCTGCCTTGCTTTTCAATACAATATCCTGCAGTGTGAAATGAATGGCTGTATTTAGAGGTATCTGGAAGTGATGACTGATGTTTGGAGAAGTTACAAGGCTTTTCCTTTTCCACATGAACTCTCCAACCTGGCATTTCCACAGCAGTGAAATACTTCTGGGGCTGAGATCATCTGATTATTATTTCCTGTGTCATGTGCTGAATTTATTATTTTGTTGAATATTACAGATATATTCTTAAGTTGCCTGAGTTTCGGATTTTTCGGCAAAGTTCACTGGCATAACAAGGATATTGGACTTGCAAAAATAACTGTTTCTCCTTGGGGATTAGTTAGTTGTGATTAGTGAATGAAAGTCCCAAATGAAAGGAAAAAAAAAAAAAGAAGAGAGGGAGAGGGAGGTGTAAATTCAGTAAAAAAGCTGGTCTGATATTCTGCCAGCACATTATATAGCCAGTTCCGGAAAAACTGAAATTTGTATTTTTGTACTGAAAACTATTAAAAGCCAGGAATTTGTACATTTTATTTGCTTCAGTGTCCCACTTTTTTTCTCTTCTCTTGTTTGGAAAAGTGAACGCATTCGTGCTAATCTAGGATTATTTCTGGTCACAGCAGAATCACAGTGTTGTTTGTTACTGGGAATTGTACAGGCCAATAATAGGTTCATTGCCTCAGAAATACTTTCATGGAGATTACTTTTTTTTTCATACCTCTAAAAACCAAAACAGAACAGAGACTAAAATTTAGTAAAAGCTCTTCATATAAGCATCTGTGTCCCCTGTTGACATTAAAATGTGTGCGTTCTTTGCAAGACCAGTAAGTATAAAATAAAGATATTGGAAATAGTGAGAGTCTTCTCCTGTTTAAATGTCATTGTTTAAAACTGTATATAATACTCTACAAAACTGACTCAAAGCCACGTAGGTCTCTTGAACTCTTGAGCTGCTTTGTGTGTTGCTCAGAGCAAGGCCTGTTCAGGGCTTTTCTTTAGCTTACAAATGAGGGGAAGACAAAGCAGTGTTTAAAAAAAATTGAAATCTTGGTATCTGGATTCTTGTGATTAGTCTGTTTGTAACGCTGACTATATTTCTTCCTCACTTGTTTTGGAATATTGCATGGCAGGCAGGTCTTCATTAAGGGATATTTTGTCCTTTGGCTTTTTCTACACGTGATTACACAGTAGCCATCCGTTCCCAACATCTGTGTTTATTAAAACCTTTCCAATAAATCTGTGCAGAAGGGAACTGTCCACATTTCCTCCAAGTTCTGCAAAAGATACTGTTTTTCTTTGTGATGAATCGGTTAAAGATTAACCAGCTGAGATATTTGGTCTTTAGCAAGATCTACAACATTACTACTCATTGCCCCAAAAGTTCATTAAAAATGGAGACTGGGTGGACAGGCGGCGCCTCCAAGCCTCTCTAGGACACTGAGTCCCTTCTGACTGAAATCCCATTAAAGAGGGAAGAGTTAATACTGCTGACATTTGTGCTTCACACCTTCGCTCTGCTGCCTGGAGGTGGCAAAAGCCAGCAAAGGCTGCGCTAGGCGTATTTCGACCAGGGGCATTTTCCAATGAGACAATCTAAGGAGTGACTTAGAGAATAAGCTCTTCTATCTGTTGTGTCACATACCCCGGTGCAGCACACTCGTGCCATGTTCAGTGAGTGGTAGTGGCTGGTGTGTGTCCACACTCCACACTAGCTAAGAAGAAATGTACTGGCACTGACGATCAGCACTGTATGCTGTGCAGGATTGCATACTGCGTAAGGCAAGGCTGTTCTCAAGGAGATTTTTGGCTGTGTGATTCTGATCACCTAAGGTTGAATGCTTCTGACGGTGGTCTTGGAACCAAAGCCTCACTGACTCTGTCGGTGTTTTGGAGGGACCTTGTGAGGAGTTCTTCAGCAGTATATGAACCAGAGACAGCAGCTATATGTGGCTATTTTTTTGGCTGGGCAACTTCTCTTAACTGTCATGCTGAGCATGTTTTTAAGCACAGTTTCACCAACTGGCAATCAAATCCTCGCAGGTAACACTGTTCTGGGCAGAATTGTCAGTATTATATGGGTACAACCTGAAAATGTTAAGAGCTGATGAGCTTTTATCAGGGGCTTCTGTAGGACAGATGTATCTTGGAAACTTATGTGGATGACTTAAATTTTGCATAGCTCACCTTATTCTGGATGCCTGTAAGGTCCAGCAGTTATGAAGACAACCTGAATAAGTATGTGGATTTTGAAATACTTCACAATTAGTTTTTGATCAGTAAGATAACACTATCTTTAACTCTTGTGGTGCTTCTGTGGCATGTTTATTATAGACTGAATTCTCAACTTGATAGGTCATACATCCTCAGAACTATATGTCTTCTACACAAGATTTTCAGAAGCAGAGGCTGGTGCCCTCCAGACTTCTAAATTCACAACTTATCTACTGTTTTTTTCTTTCAATAGCTTCCAGTAACATTGGCAAGGGGGCCAGCATTAATTTATATTGGGATTGGGAGTGTTGAACAGGTGTGAAGACATGGGGTTTCAGAGGTGGCTTTTTTTTTGCTCTCTGCATCTGTGCTGAGCGTGGCTTGGCCAGATGCAAGGATGTGACTCTTGTGCCGAAGAACTTTTGGACATGATAGTTACTTGACCTGAAAAGTTACACAAAGGCTTATGAATTAGGAACTGATCACCATACAATTAAGCTTAGTCAGATGACGTTCCATCATAAACCACGATTCTTTGGGGCTGAAAGCACTGCACCTCCAGTTTTTCCAGCTCATGCTCGCCATGGGAGGAAAGAGGCAAAATATAAACTGCAGATTTAGACATGTTCATATGCGTTGTCCATATGTCCATTACATGGTATTGTGACAGCACTGGTCTGCCTCTCTGTAGCCTTAAAAGCTATTATCATTTGTATTCAGAAAAATAGCAGTGGCCACTGAAAAGTGACAATTTACTGCCAGGTGACACTTTGTGAGAACGGCATGCTGTACTGGTCCAAGCACTACAGCGGGGGTTGAGTTGGTAACTTATTCAACCAGTACAACCAAGACTCTAGTAAAGCTTCAATTCAGATGTTCAAAGAGCAGAGGGAGTGTGAGGGTTTTTGGTGAAATCGGTAGAGAATGGACTTTGATACATGACTCTGAGTGAAAGAATCGTCTTGGCGTTAAGGCACTGAACTATACCTCAAGATATCAAGATTCACTTTGTGGTTCTTGGGTAAAGGATTTAGTCTCTCTGGCAGTCAAGTGACTTCCCCATCAATAAAACTGTAGTTATTTTGTTTCTAATACTGGGGAGAGCCAGTTTTCCTGAAAATAAGGAAAGGTCTTGCTCTTCTCCATGATGTGAAAATCAGACTGTCAAGGGCAGTATATCATAATCTTCAAGTGCCTAAAGCTCCCATTTTGCTGTAGTCCTGAGTTGAAAGTTTCCTGACCATTGGCAAACATTTTGTTCAGTTTCTCCTCCAAAGTCTAAAGAAGTCAGTGGAAAAAACGCTCAGGCCCTGTTTCAAGGGGGTAGATTAGAGATGTTATCTATCAACTGTCTTTAAACTCCATTGCTGGGATTTTTATAACATTGTTTTTCCTTTCTTCTCATTTGTGTTTTGCGTACAAGTCCTGGTATTTTGGTTTAGCCCACAAGCAACATGAAGCTGCTTTGAATGCCTTAATTTTTCCTGCCTACTGCAAACCAGACTTTTCCCCAGCATCAATTATCCTGAAGGGAACTGCGTATGTAAAACCACACCAAAAAGTCTGAAGGCCATATAAATGTATTTGCATTTCTTATAAAAGACTGCGTTCTTCTGCGTGTGTTGTCTTTGGGTGAACTTGTTTTTCACAATTGCTGATGACTAAGTTGGGGCAGAGGTACTGTCCATTATACCATACTCTTCCTTATGGTGGTCACTCTGGCAAACAGTAGGAGATCTAGCGGTTGCCACTGAGGACAAAAGAGCTGTCTAGAGCTTGTGTAGAGCTTCTTATTTTTTATTCATGCCATGGGAACCCAATCTAGACATGAGGTTATGACAAACTATTTGCATACAGCCCTCTCTTCCAATGACCAGTGCACTAATGCTTGGTTTCCAGGGAAAACATTTTTCTAAGAACACACTTTGTTTAGAGTGATAAAAAGTGTTTGTCTGACGTGTCTGAGCAGATTTAGCTGGGAAGGCTGATGGGGATAATAGCTTCTGTCTCAGTAGCAGGGACAGCTGTGGAAGGCACTTCTTAATTGCCCCAGTTTATAGCCCAATTTTTTAACCTGAGCTGCCGCTGGTTTCAGTTTATTATTACACAAGGTTGTAAAATGGGATAGGTGCAACCCATCAGCTATCTCTGCCAGGGCCTGGCAGCAGAATGAGAGCTACCTCAAGTGATGATATCTGTAGCGATGAGTTAGCACTTTACAGGACAAACTTTCTCTGGTTTGCCAAAGCTCCCTCTGAAAGAGGTAACCGTGAGAGTGTGGCAGCACAAACGTTAGGGGCTGAGACACCAAATTGTATTTAGATCTCAGTGTTATGCAGCCTTTCCCTACTGTCAATTTTTATTTCTTATTCTTTGTTTCCTACTAAGCTACCTGCTGCAGGAAGCGGGGAGAATATAGTCAGGAAGAAGTTCAGTCCACACATGCTCTGATGTTTGCGTTTTCTCCCCCAAAGCATTTGCTACTGGGAGTCACTGGAGACAGGATGCTGTTCTATATGGACTTCTGATCTGATGCAGGTTGACTGTTTTCCTGGTTTAAAATATTGTAATACTGGATTTTGGCCAGATCTCCTAGGGCCTATATGAAGATAACAGATCAAAATGTCTTCCCTGAGGAGCAAACAATTTAAGCATAAGACAAGAAAGACACAGGAACAGAGACAGTCTGGGGAGTATTGAGAACAAGTTTAAAATTTCCAGCTATAAATGAGAAAAGGTCTTTCATTTTTCATCCAGCTCTGGGGAGGACATCTGAAGAGTTTGGATTTCAGTTTCATGGTCTGGGAAGCCATGCTGGCAGGATTGTTGTATATCTCTCCTGAGAAACAGCATGTTTCAAGTTGATCCTCTATCGAATAAAGGTTTTAAAAAAATATTTTGTTTGCTGCTTTCTCAGCTGTGCACAGCATTTGTCTTCATCCTTTGCTGGTATAATATTATAATAGTTTCTTGTAAGTGCTGAGCCTTTACTGCTGACAGCTGCTGAGAAATGATGCTGTCATGAATCATGCTTGCAAACACAGTTCTGTGATGTGACCAGTTCTCAGCCCCCATAATTAACAGCCAATTACTTCCTCTCAGAGAAGCCAAAACTCAAACAGATGAAAGAAATAGTGTTGTGGAAGCAGTGGGAGCAGATGTGTTGTATCAGTTCCTGTGTTCTTTACAAACATACACAATACTGCGGACCAAACTGAGCATTTGTTTACATCAATATGCAGCTCAGAAGTGTGGAAGTTCCTAACACCAAGCCTGGGTTTGGCCATCTATGCTCAAAGTGTACGAGGAAAGTGAAAGGGAGGAGGGAGGAAAGGTTCATTACAACTTCAAGATGATATGGTTGCAGTAATAGTAGGTCACCACTTTAGAGTTTTTTGGCTATTCCCTCAAGGTAACAGTCCGTATTTATTAATGGGTGTGTGTGCACATGCATAAGCACATGTATGAGAGAGCTGTGTGCTACAGATGCCAAAAACCAAAACCAGAATGTTTACAGTCCCTAGGCTGCAGCCCTGCCTGCTCTTTTGTTTAACCAGGAGACCCAAAGCTGAGCCTTTTCCATCTGGAGTTGGTGTGGTAGAAACCAGTGTGGTTTAGAAGACAGGGCTCAGGAATAGGAGCCAGGAACTCCTGACCAGAGCCTGCAGTTAGTAATTTACTGAATTTTTCTCTTCTTTCTAGATTATTTTTTAACAGAATTTAATTTTTGTTGGTTCACACATATATACTATGCAGGAATCATTTCCTGGGAACAGATTAGAGTCCATCAGATGTTCTTAAAATTTTTGCTTCCTATTTCTTTCATCATTTGGTATGTGCAGTATGCAGTAAACTGCATGATGATCCTGTTTCCTGAACAGCTAACTGAGAATTTGTAAGTAGGAAAAGGTAAATCAGGATTTCAAAAGGACTCTTTGCTTTGGATGTTTCATTACCAGTCCTCCACAGTGCTTGGTTTTGTTGACGTAACATTCAGTGTCAACATTATTTCATATCATGAGATGTATGCAGAAATAATGAGCATCTAAAAATAAATACAGGTTTCTGTTTTATTTGCTTTATCATAGGTGGTGGTGGTGGTGCCACCAATCTCTTTTCCACAAATATGTGATAGAATTTTTATTAAAAAAGTATAATAATCCTCAAACCATAAGAATAAAAGTGGAGGTTTAATTCCACAAGCTGAGGTTTTAATAGCATGCACATTTTGTGAAGTGTGCATTTCATGGTAAAAGTTGTCAGCAGAGATGCAAAAACATGCGAGTATTTGAGACTTCTGCTTCTCTCTATTGAACAAAATAATGACTTGAACGGAAACCTGCTGACCCGGGTCAAAAAGCATGGTGAATGCTGTTGAAGTAAATCTACATGTGCTATGAAATAAGCATTCTTAATCTTCTGCAATACTTTTTAGCTCTGGATCTCTTCAAAACTGCTACTGACTGTCTGGCTTTGGAGCAAACTACTTTTCTAACTCTGCTGCTTCTATAAAATGTGTTCAGAACATTTACAGGGAGACTGTAGGAGTTAGTATTTCTATAATTCTCTAAACATTTGAAAATGTAAAATATTTGCAGATGTAGTGCCATATGTAACTACATAGCAAATTTTTATTCCTTGTTTACTAAATTTCTGAAGAGTAAGAGTCTCTTGGCTGGCTGCTTCTCAGCTGTGAGACTTTTAAAGATCTTTTTTGGGAATGAGTCATACAGACTGTGCTCCCAAGTCACAGCTTTACCACCTCCTGCCCTGTTTTGTTGTTGCTTTCAGATCAATATCGGTGCAAAGTGAGAGTCTGCTCCTGTCTTTATCCTAGCAAGCATCCCGTGATCAGCTGGTTCTGTGATTCATGCTCTGGGATCAACAGCAGTTCACAATAGATCAAGGAACAGGCTCTCTTGCCTTTCAACCTTTTGTAATTTTGCACCAACGCTTTCCCCTGCAGTTGCAAAATACCTGTGTGTATCTGAAAGGCATGTGAAAGCATTGCCCACCTGCTGACGCTGACTCAGCAAAACTGAGTTTCATAATGTGTCAATTGTATTATTTTCCCCAATACTTTCCTAAGGCTGATTCATTCCCTCCTTCTCTCCCCATCACCCCTTCTCTACAGGATTCTAAAAGTTTTATGGAGTTTAACATGGCCTCTCACCCTTTGTAGTTGCATAACGCTAATGAAATAACTAACAGATCATCAAAATTATCAAAGTGGATTTACGGAGCATATGGCATTAAAATTCAGTCTTTCTGTTCAGCAGAAATCCCAATGTCTAATGAAAAAAATTAGAATATTTTTCAAAGAGAGAAATGCTTTGGGTGAATGTGAGAGCTTGAGAAAAAGGAAAAATTCACTTCTCTAGTTAATGTGCCAGTAAGGAGCATAATTGCCTCAACTTCCTATCTCTGTAGGGCTCTACAGAAACACACTGTCCAGCATATGCTCTTGGGGCACTTCAAGTGCCATCCCAAACCACTGCCTTTCTGGTTAGTATTTCTGCTAGTGTGCTTCCTTCCAATTTATCTTCATCTTCTCTGCCACTGGCAGCCCAGAAAAGAAAATAGTTTGTGCTGCTGACAGTGACTGGGAGGTGACGTTGGGTGGCAGAGCTGTATCTCTGAGCATAGCTCTGACCTGGCACGGGGTGGTTGTGATAAAGACTGGCCATTTCTCACCATCCTCAGCGTGCCTGTTCAGGGGAAGAGAAGAGGTTATCAGCCGTTGGTGTTCCTATCAATCTCCCACCCTGTAAGGCTG
This sequence comes from Falco naumanni, assembly GCF_017639655.2. NCBI lineage: Eukaryota > Metazoa > Chordata > Aves > Falconiformes > Falconidae > Falco > Falco naumanni. The sequence continues at coordinate 5,496,376 of NC_054060.1, read as the reverse complement.
CCTGGATATCTCACAGTCTCACAGGACAGACCTGGAAGTGCATTTCTGATTTTGGAGGTAGCTTTGGTTTTGTGTTTCTGTTGATTCCTGGTTTACATGAACAGCTTTGTCAGTCTTCAGTGAGAACTGGCTCTTTAAAGTCCATTTCTGAGCATCTTGTACCTGCAAGAGTCCCAGTGATTGCTCTGGGGCCCCCACTTGCTGCACTGCTGTCAAAAGGGGCTTGTAAAGCAGAACTGCTGCTTTAAACCTTCTGCCTACCTGGTCTTTTTAAAACCATTGTAATCAGTCTATTTTAGGACAAGCTGTCCAATGACATCCTGGTCATTTTTTAAAAAGTTCAACAGGAAATTCTGAATGTGAGTCATGCCTTTGTCTTAGTGTTTTTCAAGGATTTTTTGAATTTATTAAAAAAAGAAAAAGCAGAAATCCTTGGATGTTGACAGAAACAACCACACAAAGTCCATGTATTGACAAGTTACTCAGCAAAGAAGGAACATCTTTAAGCTGCAGATATTTACTCAATGTAAAGCATAAATAACAAAAAACCACAACTCCCCAAAACCCCAGAGTGAGACTGAGAGAGACCTGGTGACCCTGCTATTGTTTCTTCTACCTGAGAAAGCTGAGCGTTATTATTTGGTGGTAGAAAAGGTCTGCATTGTGGGACGCTACAAAAATCCCAGATGTTTGTGAATATCAGGTGCTTTAGAAACCACGTACATGGATTAATCCTGTGCTCCCATCTGGAGTTTATAGACTCCTGATGAATGTGTTAACGGTAGCTGCCAGCTCGCTGTGCTCCAGGAACAGAAGTAAACTGCTGTAGAGAGGTACAGAAAACGGAAGCACGTTAAGAGGAACTGGGATTCTGCAAAGACTAGAGCATTCAAGAAGATGCTCATTCTATGAGTTCACAGTTTTTTCACCTTTAAACTGAACATTGTCTTTATTACAGAAGTGTGAAAGCTTTTAAGTGGTTACTGGTCAACAGCTGTTAATTCATGATCACAAGTCTTTTATATTAATGACTCTAAGACAGGAAATCATTCTTAATCACACAAGAAATACCCATGGTCTTTAACAAAAAAACTTGTATCAAAATAATATTTAAAATTTATTGTAGTAAACGTTGTCATTTTTCTTGTCCTCTTCATGCATTTCATCAAGAAACAAAAGAAATTATGGACTGGAATGGAGACAAAATCATACAACCTATAAGCAGGTTGTCCTGAAAGACCTGAAGTCCTTTCCCAGGACTTTTTGGGAAAGTCCTTGTTCTTGGGAGGGGCAGGATACATTTTCTGTGTGAGATTGGACTGCTGAATGTTCATCCTTGAATTATGGCCTTTTAGCTGCTGAAATAAATTTCAAAATAAAAATGAAGCTGGATTCAGAGTGAAGTTGAACAATGCAGAAGCACTGTTATCAACAACACAGGTTCTGAAAAATCAAATCAGACTCTCTGATGTTGCAGTAACATTTTAAAAATAGCAAAAACCTAAAAGGGAAAATAACCTTGGGTTTTGTCAGGTTTGATTTCTGGCACTGAAACATTGCATCCTAGCAGTGGTTTTAGGTGTTTCTTTGTAACTTTGAGAACCAGATTTTTCTTTTCTTTTTAATAAAGTAAATGTTGAGGTTCTCATGAAACTGAAGACAATGTGAAATACAGCAAGTCTGTTGGCATAACTGTGAGTGCAGGGAACTGTACTGCAGCATGCTACCTGTTAACTCCCAGCTGCACTTGGTGTACGGTGGGCTGATTCCTCTCCAGCCTCAGGCTCTTTGAAAGGCCTCTTTGAAGCGAGGGATAAAAGCACTATCTGGCCAGAGATGAACAAAGGGTTAACGTCTGCTTTCTCTCCCTCTTTGCCTGGGTTTGTGGAGGAAACTGAGAAGAAGAAAGGAAAGAGGTTGTGACTGCAGAGGCAAAACTGCAGTTACGTGCACTTTGCTGTTGGGCTGGTACCGGGGCATGTGGGCACTAACTGCAGGCGGCTCAGCACTGCCGGGCATGGGTTAGAGGGGGAGGTGAGGCTCTGCAAGCCCTCCTGCAGGCTGCGGGGCCCTGCTTACGCTCTTTGGGAAAGGTAATGTGGTTAAGCCAGTGGTGCTCTGCCTGTTCCTCCTGCTCCTCTGGCAGCCCAGGAGACAGCAGCTCCTGGGGTGGCCATCCCAGGCAGCATCCCCCAGTGCTCTGGGAAAACCTGTGAGCACAGAGGGGTCACACAGCGAAAGGGCAGAGGGATGCGTGACGGGGGGACTGCTGCTCAGGGCTGCCCACTGAGAACTAAAGCACAGTCAGTGGGGATGACCGGTGGATTCACTTCACAAAATCACTCTTGTAATCTGAATGAAAATGCCGTTACAGATACACCTAGAGTTACCTTATGACGGATGCTACCTCTGAGGAAAGGTCTGGCCTCATCACTTTGCTGTTCTTATTTATAAAGCACTACCTGATAGCTGTTGATACGTAAGGTGGCAGTTCAGTAGCTGTTGGGGAGAAGGTAGCCCTTGGCCTTCTCTCTGAAAGAGAAGCCTCAGGTGCTGGGCCCTGAAGTGCGGGTGGTGGCTGTGTCGGTGTGTCCATGGCCAAGGTGCCAGCAGATGGTGCTCAAGAACATGAAATGTTCTCCCGAGGTTTTCAGGGCTGTTGAGCTTTTGAGGTTTTGCACTCCAAATGGCTGCTATCGTACAGCACTGTCACTCAGCAGCTTTGTCATCCTCCCCTCCAAAGGAGTGCAGATGCAAACTTGGAAGCATTCTGCATTATTTTGTATCAAGGATTTAAGAAAAAAAAACATGTGCCTTGGGCAAAGGCCCAAGTCAGAGTGCTGAGAAGGCCAGCAGTCTATAACCAGTTCTTTAAGCAAAATATAAGAAACTGAATGTTCAGGGATCACTCTTCTCCTGGTTGCCACTGTAAGTGGCCGTACACATGCAGAGCAGCGAGGAATGCAGCAGAGCCTTTGCATTGTGCTACTGACACATTTCTTCCAAAACACACAGATTACATTTACTTTTGTATCATTCCTGCCACTTCCTTTATGCTGCAAATCACTCTGACGTGGGATGAGGGGGACTGTTCAGTGTAACAGTGGGAAAATATGTTTGATCAGGTCTTGTTGCAGTCGCTTTGCAAATGGGCGTGTTTTTTCTTTAAACCTCCACTGTATACTTGAAAAAGGAATCCTATGCCCCAAGTCAAGTGAATTAATGTTTTGTAAAAGGAGGGTGTAATCATTTATTAGCATTGTGCTGGACAAAGTTCTTTGTCTTTGGAGATTTGGCCAACTGCCCAGATTCAGGCAGCCTCTGACTTTTGCTTTAGTCTCTGAGATAAACTCTCAATGAAACAACGCTGGAGTTGCACCAGCTGACATGGATCCAGGGAGCAAACCCTGTCAGGAGGAACAGTTTGGAGCAATGCCAAGCCCAGCAGAGGTGGCAGAACTTTTTATAGATGTTTGGGGTATTTGTAGGATGAGAGGAAGAAGGGATCTGTTTGCAATGCAAGTCCAGGTTCTGCTCAGGTTTTACTTAATTGAAGCTGATTTCCTCATCCCTGTGACCAGATGTTATTAGAAGAAGGGTCAGTTTCTCTCATCTGTCATTTTTTTTTCTATGGAGTATTGAATTTACTACTGTCTAAATATCAAAACGTTCCTGGCTTGTTTTCAGCATTTGGTTGCGTATTCTGTTTCCTATGGACATGTATTCTATGGCTGACTTAGGCTTTGTTTGAAAAACACCGCCAACTTCAAGGGTAAACCCTTTCCAGAATGAATGCAGTTAATTTAGTATGAATGTCACTTTGAGCGTTTTCCCAACGTAATCTCTTTAAAGGTTAATCATAAAGTGAAAGAATGTGCTCTGGATTCTGACACAATGCCTGACAAATATTTTCAGCAGGCCACCGCTAAAGAAACACAGGTGTGGTCTCCCTCTTAATGTCTCTGAAATAGTGTTGTATCTTTGGAGAAACAAAGATAAATTGAGAGCTTAACCCATTGGCTTCTTGGCATTTAAAAAAAAATTATTTAACTTCCACTTGTTCTGGTTTTGCTCATCCATAATTCCCTGGGGGAGATCGTGTTTCAGAGAGATGAAATACTCTTGATGTCTTTATGAAAAATGCAAACAATGTGTTATTTTTAATGATGCCTTAGACTTTCTGTGCTGTTGAATTCAGCAGGATGCTGGGAAGCCCAGTATTTACACAGTGAGCTTTAAACTGTTTTGGACTTGAAAACAAACAGTTTAAGGAGATTAAATAATCTTATTGAAATATGTCAGTGATTTCTGGGATTAATCCTGATTATTTTTTTTTTCTCCAGACAAACCTATGATTCAGTATTCTTGTTTGAAAGTAAGCTGAAGAAAAAGGAGTAGTTCTAGAATTGTTTGAGTTTTGCTTCAGCACCAAAGGAGATACATGTGTCTGCTTCTAGTAATTGGGGACATCTTTTTTTTTTCTTTTTTAAAGTGCTACCCTGTTTTTCTTAATATAACTTGTAATTTCCTTCTTTAGTCTTAGAACCTAGAATTAATAGATTTTTTTTTGGTGTTGTTTTGTTTTGTTTCCTGAGATAGGATTGTATAGAGGGAAATGGGATGTTTTATGGAAACATGGGAAATCTTTCCAGCTCCTGTCCTGGTCATGAAAACAGCTTCTACTAAATTATGTAATGTTACTGTCTGCTTTAGTAGTCTCTCTTGTATTCACAGAGTAATTGCATTTCGGGAATTGATATTCTAGCGTGGCAAAACTGCCAGGGTGAGAAGTCTGCCTAGCTCCGATAATGCTTCTTGCACAAGTCATTAAAGAGGCGAAAGAAAGCTCAGTGCAAGGTGTAAATAGGTCTCTTGCACAGCAGCTGGTTTACTTGTGCAAACAATTTTTGGTTTATCCTTTTAATTATCACTTTAGGATGTTCTCAACCCAGGCATGTCCCTACCCTTTCCCTGAACCCTCCATTCAGGAGAGGGAAGGAGGGACAGAGGGCAGCAAAAAGGGCTGCCTTCCCTCCTTCCTCTCACCAGAGTCCACTCCCTCTGATGAGCCAAATGGTGAATGGACTGTATGTGTGGCTCTGAGGGAGGAGGCTTGACGGGGGGAATTGATACCCGCCCCCCGTTTCTTCCTCCAACAGAATTATTCTTTGTATTTCTGAAGCAAAATGCTAGATAAAACCACTCAGTATTTTGAACTGTGGTCCCTCTACTGCATTTTCTGAAAGCAAGTGTATTGTAGACAATACTGTCTGCAGGTTAGGGTCTTCTAGCCCTTTGGTCAATCACTGTTCTATATGAGGCCTAATTTTCCTAAGCTCTTCGATTTTTATCTTTTCCATGTCTCTGTGAGGTGATCCTGTTACCCCATTTCATAGGTATGAAAGTAAGCCACAAAAACATGGAGACTTGCCCTGTGCCTCATAGAAAATCTGTGGCAGGGCAAGAAATGAAATTCAGGTTGCTAAAATCCTAGGTGACAGCACTGACCTCTAGCCCTCCTTCCCCTAATTGCATTGGGAGGTCTCTGGCTAACGGAACATGCACACAAAACCCAACAGGAATGCGGTTTTTAATGCCATCGTTCAGCCCACTGGCTTTCACCGAGGAATTCCTTCACTGAGACACGCGGTCTGGGCTTGACATGAAAATCTGATTAAAGTATTTGAAAAAATAGAACAAGACTTTCCAGTTTCCTCAAATATTTTTTCCATTTTCCAGTGTTTGAAACCTGGTCAACCTTTTGGAAGTCTGAGGGGGGAGAAAACCCTCCTACTGATAGATATTCATTCAAGTCATGCGGTAAACTGGCCATTATGATATTTCATTTGTCAGCATGTACTACAATCACTTCTTCTGGATCCCTTGGGCAGGCTGCCTTTCAAATCAATATTAATTATGTACCACTAGACAGTAGCTAATCTGAAAGAAAGAACAGGTTTCATTTAACAGATGACTGATGGTTAGTTGCTTCCCCATGAGTGTAGGTTTTGGTTTGTGTTCTGGTTTTGGTGGTTTTTTGTTTTTCCTTTTGAGAAATCTCCGATCACAGTATCGGAGAACTGACTCTTGTTTTGCTTTGTCTAATAAAATAGAATAAAATAAAATAAAAAGTATCACCTTGTTTTCCATAAATCTAACATTGAATTCAGATTTACTGGCATCCTCATAATTGAAATTCTGTAAGATCCATCAGCGCAGAAGTTCAGCTCCAGCACCTAATGCCTTCAGAAAGCTCACCCCTGGGTAACATTTTTATTCTTTCTGGCAACTGTCCAGTGAACAACAGAGGAACCTGGCGAAAGTGGCTTTGAAATGTGTGTTTATTGCATTGTCATCATGCCAAAACTAGCCGTTCATCTGAAATTTGTAAAAACTGCTCCTAATAATCATCTGAGTTTCTGGAGAGTGATCTGTAATAACCATGAGCTAGATGCTCTGCTGGGATGTCTGAGGCTGACAGGTAATTTCTGTTAGGGTTAGATGTGTGTCTGCTTGCTTTCTTCACTGGGAGCGTAAACTGAAAGGTATCTGTTCTATAGATAATGTAGTAGCAAGACTGTTGGTAACTGGTGAAATTGAGGATGTTGGATATGTATTTGTTACTGTAAGATTCGTTTAGGTAGGAGTAAAAATCCAATTAATATAGCTGATAATGTGAAAATGCTCACTGAATGGGAAGAGAGAGCTGGGAGGTTTCTGAGAAGATCTCCTGCTCTGTTCCCTTGATCACATACACCAACATCGCTCTTGACCGTTGTTTGTCCAATCTGTTCTCAAACTTCTTGTCATCGCAGCTCACGGCCTCCCCAGCTGAACCACCTAAGGCTTTTACCAAGTGTCTGAAGGGCTCCAGGAGCTCTTTGGCAGCCGGCAGAGCTGTGATTTTTGCTGGCTGCAGACAAAAAGGTTCCCTTTTTCTGTAGGAACTGAAATATTCAGGTTTGGAAGGAAAATGTGCTGTATGGACTTGCAGTGTGCCATATCATTAACAGGCAGATTTTTTTTTTTTTTAATAGTTTAGCCTAGAAACTGTAGAACCAAAAAGATGAGAGTCCTATCTAGTGCATCTATCTGCAAACGGGTGCAAGAAAAATAATAGAGAGCAATCAGATATTTCGGCGTATGCTTCTGGTCAGTACCTCACATCCATCACATGGCTGGCCATGGGTGCAGTGTCCTCACAGCCTTGTCTCCGTGCAGCTGGAAGTGCCGGTATTTAGAATTTTTCTAACATGAGTTGTTCCTGGATTTGCAAAGAACAAAGTGTTACTTGATCTGGGCAGTGTGTCATTGATGCCGCACATTGCTGCATCTCTGGTTGCCACTTTAGCCCTGCCCTCTTACTTTTCCTGATGGCTGAAATGGATATGAATTTTGGTCCTCCTTTTGTAGATTACAATATCTATTAATCAACATTCTTGGGTCTTCCTTCATCGCCATAACTCACTTGAGCCCCTTAGCTAGAAGAAAACTCTTGTCAACTCTCCATGTAAACTGAGACATCGCTGCTGTGAATAGTGCTGGAATTTTGTTTATTAAGTAAAGACTCTTGGATTTCTAACTTTTGCTTTGGAATGGCAGCCGCGAAATACTACCCTCCCCTGCCTGTCCCTAGAGAAAGGAAGCCTGTAGTATAGCAGGCAGTGCAGGGTCAGGGGTCAATCTCATGATATAGGTGGCCCAACCACAGCTGCGTATGGAAGGCACGCTTTTAAAAGGAAGGAGTATCTTCATGGGGCTTAGCACAAAGGCCTCCATGCCAGGGAAGAAACATCTGCTGAAGGAATCATAAGGGAGAGACAATCCCTGTTGCTGTCCTCCTGTCATCACTGTACGATGTCCCTTTAGCCTTATTCCATAGTTGTAGCTTTGCATCTGTTAAGTTTGAATCCTAAAGAAAATCCATTAGAAAATGATGTCAGTATTAGGAGAAGGTATGGCAGAAACTCACTTTAATTTGGGGCGTTCCATTTTAGGTAGTAAACTGTAAATACTTTGAAAATCCTAATGCTTAGGACTGCAGTATGAACGAAGTTTTAGAGCACTGTGGTTTGTGGTTTTTTCTTTGCTTGTTTTGCCATCTATGTCAATGGGAACAAGTGTTCTCACTGAGATAGTGGCTTTTTCATTATCTTATATATTTCTTTGAAAACTGAGGGGGGAAACAAAACAATGCAGCAAACAGTGTGAACACCATCAAGGAACGCTTATCTTTTAATTCTCAGTGCATTAGGAAATATCCCTGGGGAAGCTGTGGGAGGGAGACTTTAAAGTCTCCAGACATTTAGATTAGGGAATTTAAGAATTTAGGGAAGTCTGATATTAAAAAAAAAATTGGAATGGGCATCATGTGCTTGTCGTAAGTAGGCGTATCTAAATATGGTTTGCAAGTTACTCATTAGTATATGTAAAAAACCCTTTAAAATTAATCTTTTTTATAATTTTGTGGTCTACTTTCTCATATCTTATGGTCCTTAGTTGAAAAACATCCACAATTCAGAGCACAAGTGACTTCCTTTTATGAAAGGTCTGTTTTAAAAATAAAGTTTTGTGCTTCCACTTGTACAAGCACAGAAATACATACAATTGAAACATAAAAGCAATAAACAAACATTCACAGTTTGGACTTTTTTTTGTTGTTAAAAAAGTGTAAAACAAACTAGGCAACACTCCAGGAAATGATTCTTAATGTTTTAAATATATTGTTTTAAATTTAGGTGATCCTTCACGTTATTAAGTGGGTGGGGGGAATAAGAAACATTGTTGTAGGTTACCTGTTTATAAACTTTGCTTACTGTTATTCCAGAAATAACTGAATGGCACAATTCACATAAGCACTATCAGAAAACAAATCATCTAAATCAAAGCTTACAAGCTGAAATTCTTGTTTACCATTTTAACTTAACCTCACTTACTGTGTTTCTATTCAGATAAAGATGTAAATAAGATACAAAAAAGAAATTGTTATGGGCCGGATGTGAACTGAGATGCATAGAACTTTTCCAATGCAATACTTTGTGTCCCAGTTTTGACCTTAGTTTGTGCAAATGACTGCCTGGATTTGCAGGCACAGTCACTTCAAAATCCCTGGTCGTGTTGCATACAATGTATGCTTGGTTCTTCACGGTGGTTGAATATCTGCACCATGCCTGAAGGTGAGCCACCTACACAGTGGATGGTTGCTATAGAGTAGTCTCAGAACCGATGGCTTTGAGGTACCCGGCTTAGCCTTCTGGTGAATTGTGGATTTGGTTGGCTTGAATTAATGAAGTTGGGTTGCCAATACTGCCTGTCCTCCTGAGTTGGAAGGCTTTCCTTGCCTTCTCCTGCCTGTTTATATCCATAACTTTTCCTGTTCTGAACACAACCTTTGTAGCCAGAACTGTCATTTTGTAAAGCACATTTTCAGTGCCTGGTTTATGACCAGAAGTACTTTGTATTGTAATAATGAGCCTCAAGCCTCACAGTCTTGAATACGTTTGAGTATCTGGGTCTGTGAGAACCCAAATAGTGAGACATTATACTCACTGAGGGTGTCAGTAACATGAAAGTACAAATTACTCTTGGGTTTCTACACAGCCTTCCACACACCCAGGCACTTGATTTACACACTTACTCGTAGGCCATGCATCTGCAGACTTTGCAGGATATTTGCATTCTTTACATGTTAAACCTTCGGCTTTTTCCTTGAATTCGTCCATTAGAAAAGCACTTTACATTCCTCCGACATCTGCAGTCTAATATATATTATATATAAATCTGGATTTATTGGAAATGTCTTTACTTATTTTTCAACTTCTTTCAGAACGTTTATTGGAGAAGATACATTTGGCATGATAGGCTGTAATGCAGTACAACTGTGTTTTATCTAGCACTGTTTTCAAGAGAGTAGATTCTCTAGAGAAGCGTAGCTGTCTCCAGTAAAGATTTACTGTCTGTTTGGTACAGCTCGATACAAGCCTGCAAACCCTCCGAGATGGAGGCACTGTGAAACTGTAATACACAAGGCCACAATTTTCTCCCTCTCTGGGAGAATTTTTAATCTGGGCCAGCACTTCAGTTTGGGGTTTGGCTCAGTGGTGGAAGCGGAGCTGCTCTCTAATTTCTGAATGTTAGATGGTGACCCGGTTATTGGATGTTTACTCTGTGGACATGTTGCTTTAGTTTAACAGGAGGCTGGCAGTAAAAACAAGCAACAAGGAAACAATGTCTCAGGGTGAACCACCCAAATGCCTGGTGCTTTTATGGGACAATGGTAGAACCAGTGGCTTGAAAGGGTCTGGCTCAACCTCAGACTCTACGTGAGCAGGAATTCAAAGAACAAAAAGTCTGTCTAGATTATAAGGGACTCCCTTTCTCCAGAAATTTGGAACTGTTTGAGAGAGCTAGGTTAACACAGGTGTCAACATGAATGTTTTGAAGAAACCAATACTGCCTAGTCTACAATAAAAGTGTGGTAGGACACACAAGTAAAATAGACTGCTGTTTAGTTTGTTTGGGTTTGTTTTTTTTCTCTTTAAATAAAGCCTTTCTTATAACCTTGTTACACCTGATTGAAAACCAAAGGCTGTGTCTCAGAATGAAGGATTACTCTTCATGTCACCATGTGAAAACGGGAAGAATTGTAGGTACCAAATTTGGGTGTACCTTTGGGGAAAATAAGGTTTACATGCAGAGCACAGGGCTTCAGAATATGCTGTGATGCTAGGAAATTCACATAATTTCCAAAGAAGAGATTCCAGGAAAGACTTCTGAAAGGGAGTATGAATGGAATAATTATGCAGTTAGTACAAAAGTGGACTGAAATCAACCAAGCAGTGACTGAGCCCTGGTAGAAAGAAGAATGATTTTTTCCTAAACTCACACTTCACACTGTTACAAGCAACTTCCTGGCTCTCCCAATACTGACTCTGTAATTTGGATCTACTTTTAAACGCTTCAAAAGTCCCACTGACTTCAGTGGAATTCCTTCAGGTGTTTCTTAAGCATATGCTTAAATTTTCAGTTTGTGGCCAAAGGTACTCAGCTTTTGATTGTTCACTAAGTTATAACCTCTAAATTAATTTTCTTTTAGCTGTGTCAAAGCTTTGTTGTAGCAAAGGATTTTAACAGAATGGGACAAATTGGGTGCTATCTGTAGAGTACGGTTTCTTGAGACTCTTGTGCTTCATCCTACAGCTTTATTACCCTCTTGTGGCATGATGTGTTGCCCACGTGACAGATGTTAATTGTGAGGTTTGTTGTACAAACCAGCTTCTTACCAATAAGTTATGTGTACCAGGTTCTTAAACCCTTAATTTAACACAGTAAAGAACTTACGCTCTGAAAAGAAGGCAAGCAGATGAGGTGTCTAATATCTAATGAGATCTTAGTCAAGTAGCTCTTCCCAGAAATTGTTAGCTGTTTTTTTTGTAGGCACGTGCTGCTGGAACCCTTTAACTTGTTCCAGAGAGTGCAAATGAAATGAAATTCTTTATAGGCCACTGAATGTTGCTGGATTTTTTGTTTTACAAATTAATTCCTAACAGTTCCAAACTGCCTCCTCATACTGAGCCTGCAGGACTGAGATAGTCGATGCAGTCTGATGTGAGAGAAGAATCGCCTTGTTTGTGTCCAGTCCACCTCCAGGTATCTTTTTCCTTCATGGGTCACCACCATCTAAATGTGTGAGTTAAAAATAGGTGCTGCAGAGCCTGTTACTGCCAAGGAAGCCTTCTGCTATGAGTATATGGTATCTGAGTGGCATGGGAACGTGAAAGACATTGATGTATGGTTTTCCTAAAAGCTGCCCAATAGAGCTGAAAAGCTTGGTACAGCGCCCTTTGGCAACTCTTTAGGTGGGAGCATGATTTACCCCCTTGCAGTGATACTAAAGCTGTAACCTATATCTACAAATTAAAGTCAAGGATTTATGAACCTTGGAATATTTTACCCATGCCTCTGAACTGCCAAGTGTAACTATTCTGGGCTGTAACCCAAAACATAGTTTACTGAAATTCCACTGCTTTAATGATGACTTTTTTTTTCCTATAGAAAACAATATGAAACATTCTGCCATCCAAACATAATTACATTCTGCATCTGGAATTTGTTGATGTTTCCTATTGCTGCTCATATACATTCAAGTCAATGAAATGGTTAGGGAATGCCATCATATCCTAGATTTTGGATACTGTCGGCTGTTACAGCTCTTGCATTACAAAAGAGAACTTTTGGATGGTGAATTCCGGTGGTCACTGTGTGGTACACTGTCTTGTCCTTTCTCTCAAGATTTGAAGAAGTAGGTCAGTCAGGCTGAAATATGTCTTGGGAATGAAGATGAAACCATTCGGGTGTATATCACTCAGGATGGTCCATGTCCTGCATGCATAGGCAGCAAGCTTCCTGCAGCTCTCAGTGAACAGGGATGCTGGAATCAGAATGGAAAAGGCACCTAGATCTGCACTCGGCAGAGGTAGGAGTGTGGATCTCTTACAAAATATTTGGTGATGCTGTGGATACTGAAAGCGCAGGAAGACGCTATAGCCCCTTGCCTTCCCAGTGCTTGAAGGAGAACCCTAGGCCTTCCCTGCTCCCCTTGCTGCCCAGTACGTAAATAGGCTTTGACCCAGGGCTGAGAAAAGAGCTTGTTCTGCATGAGAATTAGCGTTCAGTCATCAGAGGTGAGCTGCTGCCTTTGTTTTCAGATTTGAACATATGGTAGTGTATATCATGAGTTCTTTCATCCCAGGATGATCTGTGGCAACTGGGGAGGGTTAAAAGGAGGCATAGCTGTCAGGGACAGAGGCACCAAAGCATTCAACACGTCAGGAGTTGTGTTGTGAAAAGCTCTCTCGAGGCAATGGCAAGCTTTCAGGTAACCACAAAATGAGCTCTGAAACCAGCCCTTAGACAAGGGCAGAGGTAATCCACAAATGTGGCGCTAGTGGAGTACACAGACAATCTAATTTTCTCTGGTTCCTTCTATGGTGGGTGTAGCAAGTGGATGTTTTCCAGATGTTTGGAGAGATGTATTTCTGAAATCGTTTTGTAGGAAAACAAACTACCACATGAAAGGATGCCAATGCCAGGAAAGTGAAGGAGAATGGCATGCATTAACAGTGTTTAATCCTTCCTTTTTTCGTTCTTGCATTCTGAGAAGTGGAAGCTTGTGCTGATCAGGAAAGCTCTTCTGTACTAAACCTGTAGCTTTACATGTCATCTTCTAGTGAATTTTCATCAGGTGGATTTAAGTAGGTTGTGCACAAGCAGTCCTAATACAGCCTCCAGGCATCTTCACTGTTGGGGATGCCGCAGAGACAGCTGAATTGGGAATATGTATGTGTTTTATTTCTTTTTTAAAGCCTGATCCCCAGAGCATCTCCACCAGAAGTCTCCCATGATGAGAATGATATGAAGCAGTGTGGGAGATGGAAGGCCATTAGACAGCCAGAGTTACAACAAGTCTGATGACTGCATTTTTGAGCAGCAGTTGTGTTTAGACAGAAGAAAAAACAAGGGAGCAAAAGTGATTTAATGCAGTTCCGTGGAAAGAGACATTTTTGCTGCTTGCATAAATTTCAGGAGATCTAAGCTTCTTCCAGCTCTGAAGGACTCTACAGCCCATCTAGCTGTGGTGGAAATTAGGCTGGCCTTTGGGTCAGATTATGTGTGGATCGTATGTGAAGGGCATTTGCTCTGGAACACATTAAACCAATGTGGTCATCAGCTGAAAATGAGCAGTTCCGTGAGAGTCAGAAACCCCAGGCTGTTTCCTGCCTTTTGCCTGGGTAATTCAGCGGTTTCGGGGGTTTCCGTGTGTGTGTGTCTTTCAGCATTTTACAATGAAGATCCCTTTCAGTCAGGGCTTTTCTGAAAGTAATTTGGCAAAGTTTAGCTATGTGCTTCTTGCCTGAGAGCTCAGGTTCTGAGCACGCGTGCTTAGCTCTGTCTGTCATCAGCAACCACTTTAACCTGAGGTGAGGATACAGGCTCTGAAATCCCCCCCAAGCTATATTTGTTAAAGCAAGATGGTAAAAGGTGAGGGAGGCAGATTACAATGCGTGGAATGAAACCCAAAGGAATAAATGCACCTTCAACTTCTACTGTGGTTTTACGAAACCTTGAGAGTCGACTTCATAATTACCTGCTCAGCAATATATGCTGATATGCTGCCCTTTACTTCCAGTCACTGGGAGCTTAACCAGAGCTACCTGTCCAGGAGCAATCTCTTCAAGGAAGTACAGCAAGACTCACAGAAGCAATTCCAGAAAATATTTTGGTAGGGCAGTGCAGCAATGTTAGTCACTAGTCTGTTATCCCGGTAAACCATCCCTATTCCAGCAGCCCCTGCACTGGGTGAGGGTTATCACACCTTCCTTCTCAACAGCTGCCATGCTTTGCCAGGTAACACCTTCCCTTTGATCCACTGGTATCGGGGCATCTGTAATCTCAACCCAGCTCAGTTCAGAGTAGGCTGGTAAGCTTGGAGTGCTTCTCAACCTCTGTTGCTGTGACCTGCATTTAGGGCACCGTTACATGCAGAGCTTTGTTTGTAAATCTGTCTGGTGAGGTCTGGAAGATGGGCAGAAGGCCTGATGAGGAGCCTTATAGACATGGTAACCTGTTCACCTGCATCAGCAACGTCCACAACAGAACAATCAGCCCCATGTAAACACATCCAACTCCCTTTGCAATCATATCTTGCTCTCTGAAAATACTCCTACATAATCATTTTAGTGATACTCTTGCAGTTCATGAGCATTAAACAGATGCCAGAACATTACCCTGGCTGGAAAAGAAGGGTATTTGGGGGAACATGAAGCATAAATCCAGGGTAAGAACTGAGAAAGTCCAGTCCCTGCAGTCACAGGTCACTATGTCCTCTCATCTGCTCTGTGAGTTTATAAACAAGCATTTTAAAACACAGTAACATTTTTGTGTGGTTTGTGTTTCTCCCATCCTGTTGGAAGGCTGTGCCAGAATCTTTCTGCACCTTTTTCTAATTTCTAGCAGAAATTTATTAATGACTGGCTTATGTCCACTGCTTGTTGTGCAAATGTTTTCCTTCAGATTAGATGGCTTTTCTTCCTGCTGTTTGCCCTTCTGATTTATTTACAGAGAGCCTTGTGTACCTCCTCTCAGTCTCACTTCTGCTGCCTCTTAAAAGGTGCATCTTTGCAGTGCCTGGGAGAGCAGTGCAGAGACTTCTGAGCTACTGATTCCAGATGATGTGGAATGGCCTTTGTGTGGGCTTTGCAGCCAGGTTCAAAAAAGCTGTCCACGCTGTGATGCTTCGTAGCTTGGGTTTGTGTCCAGAAGGATTACAGGTGTGTTCCCATCTGTCCCAGACCCAGCCAGCTTGAGTGAGTAGAAGATGAAAATGTTGAAGCCATATCCTGAATCTCCTCCTACCATATTACCTCTCTGACTTGGCCAGGGTGTCTCAAAGCTTTGAAGCAAATGATCACCAACCCCCTGCTGCCTTTCTGAGACTGCAGGCTGTTTAGCGACATGAAACAGTCATATGTGATCATACCGAAATTGTTCATTCATCTCCTAGACTTCAGCAAACTAGCAACTACTTGGTGTGATGTAAAACATGGAAGTTATTAAAGTGAAATAACATATCTTTCCATTCTGAAATTTACTAACCATATGGGAAGTTTCCAGGAATAACTCATACATATCAATTTAGTGCTTGCCAGGAAGACCGTTTCAGAAATTTGTAGGCCAGTACAGTGGTTACCCCGTCCTGTATCACATGGAAAGATTTTCCTTGTGTCCTTTATAAGCACTTGACACTGAGAACAGTGTGCTCACAGCAACAATTACATGTTAATGTAGGTTAATAGAAGTTCATGTGTTTGAGTCTTGAAATGCTTAGCACTCCTTTTCTGTGTTGCTTGACAGCTTTATTACTGCAAATTCTAGGAGAAGCCAGTTCAATATGCTGAACACTATCAAAAGATTTTTCTTTATGGTCTTAAGAGGGCTTATCTGTAATTCCAGGCTGCACAGTCTTTGAAAACTATAATGTTACAGACAGTGATTTTTTTTTTTTCCATTTTTTTTTTAAACGCATGTTTTATTTTTTAAAAAAATCATTCTGAGACAGAATGGGGTCACTGTTAACTCTTTTTTTTCCCTCTACGCTCTTTTAGGGAAGCTGCAGATTTGACACAGTCGCTTTGTTTTGTCAGTCTCCAGCAATTTCATTGAATTATTTCATTTGAACAATTGCCTCAAGAGTGCAAAGAATTGAAATATTTAATTGTGAAATTTCCAAAATGAAACTGCAATTTGTGTTAGCAGTTTGCTTTGAATTTTTTAACACTTCAAAACCAAAATGAAACACTTCAGAAGGACTCAAACCAAAACCAGCATAATGAAGACTGCTTTTTTCCTTCAAGTTTTACTTTTTGATGAATTAAAAATATTACTTTTACCTGAACTGACTATGCCCTTCTAATCCACAACAACCAATTAGTAAGAAAAATCTGCTGGTCACCTAGCACTGCTCCTGGGCTGTGGGTCTGAGCCAGCCAGGGCGGATTTGTCTGCAGCGTGACCTGGCCCACAGGCTTGTGGTCACCTACAAGCCTTTATTCCAGCTCATGTAAGCTTGCTGGGATGCACGTTTCCCTTTGAGCTGCAGATTCACTGAGGGCAGCAGCCATGTGCTGAGCTCTAAATACAGTTGACAGATCCTCAGCTGACATAAATTGTCATAAGTCTGTTCAAGCCAGTGACGTGTGATCCACATTAGCTGTCAGCTAGGTAAGAGCTAAAGGCATCACTGAGATGTCATTGCTCCCTTTGGGAGGGCTGAGGGAGAACTGAAGTTTGACTGTCATTCCCTCTGCCAAGCACAGTTCCTAGCTGGCCAGTACTGCATCAATCTGAAGATGGCTCAGTCACCTTTTATTGTTACTTTTGTAATTTGCTAGTTCTAACTGAGGATTTGCAGTAACGCTGCTATCATGAAACACTTCATTTTAATTTCTCATCCTCTTCCAGTCTGTCCATCCTGCTTCCATCGTGCTCCCCTCTGGAGCTGGAAATAAATGGGATGCATTTGCACTCCTTTGATAGGAAGGAGAACGCATGTCAGGGATGGGACTCCGCTCTGGAACATGCTGTCTGGCTGGCAGGAAAGGAGTGATCCCTGCCCAAAGGCCATCCCTTCCCTTAAACCATCCACTTAGGAAAGGTGCGAAGTGGACTGAACCCAGTGGGGCTTAAGCATATGCCCATATTTTACTCTGCCCTCTGAATAGCCACCAACTTAAGCATCTGCTCAGCTCACTTGTTAGGACATGGTAAGGTGACCACGCATCGAAGCACTCTGCAGGAACACACATTTCAATTGCCACTTTGAGAAAAAACTGTCTGCGGCATTGTCGACAATCAAAGGGATGCCTGATGCAGCATCAAGCTGCAAATGATGAGTCAGGCTGTGTGTGAGCAATAAAACACCCTTCCCTGGTGCACAGGAGTTGTCAAAAATTCCCAGTAGCAAAGAGGAGCTGCAGGAAAGTCTGGCATGCCAGACCCAGTCTTTGATCTGGCCTGAGCTATAACAAGGGCTAGACCTGCGTGTTATTTGTCTAATGCTTTTGCCTTCATCTGCAAGGCTTGAAACCTGTTTTTGAGAACGATGCTGTCATTACAAAATGTGAGCACATGTTGCAAAGGAGATTTTTGATCTCGGAATTTTTTTGAAAGCTTCTTCCTCTTTTTTCTTTGAAAAACTGAAGTGCTCAGCTTTTCACTTGAATTTCTCTTCTTTCCCGTCCTTCTTTTTGTCCTCTTCAGTTTTACCCATCAATATCTAACAGATAAATTTAGTGCACAGTGATGCCTAACAGGCAGATCGGCAACTCCACACTACGTGTCCCCACCACAGGGTCCTGCCGCTGCTGCTCAGCAGGTCTCAGGGGGGCTCACTGAATGAGTCACGTCAACAGGTTGTGCTGAAACATTTTTCCATCTCAGTGACTTTTTCACTCATAAGACAAGGCAACTGCTAGAGGGGATCAATCCACATTAGATGTTAACAACTCATTGTATGTACACAAGCTTTTTTAAAATGTAAGGTATATTTGATTTGCCCTTGCTGCAATATTAGGACTGCTCATCCCTGTTCTATGGCCACAGCTCGCTCTATACTGAAGCACAGATATGTCACCAATTACCTGCAGCACTATTTGGCACTTGAACTGCATCATGAATCTCAGCATTGCTTTTTTATGCCTTTAAAGTTCTACTCAGATTTCATCCCTAGAAGAACAAAGACTGTATGTTATGTATAGCTGCAAAAATCTCTTAAGTAGAATAGGAAAACCATTCAATTGAATACTGATACAACTGGGATGTATAAAGAAGCTATAGTTGTAAATGTATTTATAGGTAACCATGTTTCTCTTAACAGGCACTGGAAATGTTTGGAGATTACTGTGGGCAACTTGATTCAGGGCTGTCTGGAAAAAGGTAACTTGGAAGCTCTGTGTTCTCACCATCTGAAAATTTAAAAAATCTCCAAGTATCCAAGCTGAGCACTTGGTAACTGAAACATTAGAAATCAAATAGTTGCTGTAAAAATGTAGGGTTTGGTTTTACAAAATGACTGTGCTGAGCTCAGAGTGGCTGCTCAAAAGCATGAGATAAGCAGGAGAAATAAAAGGTTGCAAAACTGACTGTAAATTTTAATGCTTAATCTAGTTTCAAGGAATACTTTAGATTATTGTAATGTTAATGGGGGAAAATGCATTTCTGCTTTACACGTAGTACATATGGAGTCCAGCTCATAGGCAGGGAAGGAGGAACTGTTTGAGCCAGGAAATCTATAGAAACTTTTTTTTTATTTCTGTTCACACACAGTTAAAACTGTCTGTAAGGCAGTGGCTCCCGCTGGGAGATTCACGCTGTGGAGAGGGGGGCAGTGGGAGGAAGATGGTGGGGAGAACGTACTGTTCTTTCTACCAGTGCTTTGTTTCTGTAGTCCAAAAAAGTGCAACATGACCTTAAGTATATGAACGGGCAGTTTCTACATCTTTTGTAAATTACAGAACTGAGAGTATGAAATCCTTTGTGTATTCATCTCTTTTTTTAGATTTGGTGAACTAAGAAGCTCTTTGCAGAGAGGTGCTGAGTGCATTGTCCCCTCCCAAGTCCAGGGTCTGCATGTGTCTCAGCTATATTCCAAATCCATCATAGCCTTGGAATACATGTAAATCTTTTAAAAGTAACTCTCTGAGCTTCTTATTTTCTTCCTCTTCCAAAAGCACAGGCATCAGTACTTACTGAGATCAGAGTTGTAGCCAAATAGGTATGGTCTATACCATGAGCAAGCTATGCTTTTGAGATATGATGTTCCCAGAAATGGTAGTAGACTTTTCAAAATTAAAAACCTCTGGTCATTTTCTTTTTATTTATGCTCCTCTGTTAACAAATGCCTTATTTGATTACTTTAAAATGTTATGTTTCTGGAACAAAAATAGAATACCAGCTTTTAATTCTGCCTTTTAATTCTGTGTGCCTTATTATTTCAGCTTATGAGAAGGCTGAGAGGGGTTATTTTTCTACAAAGACTGGATTGTTTTAAGATCATTGTAAAGCCAAATGTTTAAATACTGACCATTTTAACTTCTAGTGCTCTGCAGTAATTGGTAGAAAGCTTGAATCTTTTTCTACGACTTCTTGAAAAGTCCTTAGTTGCTGGAAAAGTTTTATGTCAAAATCGTGGCTAACTGTTGGAACAGTGTACAAGACCCTGGTGGAAACATCTTGCATTCTAGGATTTCTCTGACTTGGGGTGTTGCTTTTTAGCTAGACTGACTTTCCTGATAATTAAATGAAAATGAAAGCTATAGACAATTGACTTGCCATGAAGCCACACAGAAGTAGGATTCAGGATCTGGATGTATTTTGGCTAACAGCTGTTTTACATGGCTAATACAAAGGATAGGAAGAAGGGGAATAGATGTCAAGCATTTGTACAGAATGGCCTGAAGAGTGCCTTAGATCTGAATATGTCTATGAATTTGGGGAAAAGGTAATTCTCCACCTGAAGTTCATGGCTGGCATTTTCTTTAAATACAGGAGGTTCTGTCCCTGCTTTGCATGTGAGCAATTGTCATGTTGTTGGTTAACTGGGACCCTAATCTGGCACCAAAATTTTCTTTTAACCAAAAAATTGCTCTGAGCTCTTCTATGGATCTGGAGTTGTCTAAAAGTTGTCTAAAACAAGGGTCAGGTCTAACAGTTTTTTCCGTTTACCCATTTCTGAACTGTACTAAGGAGTAAAATCAGATTCTCTGTGAAGTCTAGTTATTAGTATACGCTGCATTCTAGTTTTGCATGCTGCTTCCAGGTCTTCAGCTTGTCCTGAAAATTAAGGAGCTGTTTTGTTTGTTTGTTTTTATTATTAAGTATTTTTATAGTTAATTGAAAAGCATGAAACATGGAATGAATTGCAAGTATACATCAGAGGGGACAGGAGTGATAATTTTTTCTGTGTGCTGAAAACAGTTAGAAACCTTTGAAAATTTTTGTCCAGAGCTTTTAATTGGTATTTAAATGTTTATCACTACTTTAGTGATAATTAGTGTCTAAATTTGTCAGCTCATATGGTGTAGCTGCAGCTTCTTAGATCAGAAATACGTTCTGTTTTCTATCCAGCTGGTTTCCTGTAAAGTGCTGAATTATTCTAGCTTTTATGGGTCATTGTTAAAAATGGCAGGAAGGGTCATTGTTAAAAATGTTTTCAGAACTTTGATAACCAGTTTATCAACTGATTCACATGTTTAATCAGTTAATAGGTTTTCCTTTTCAGTGCATGGGAATTTCTTTGTTTATCTTAACTGAGTAACTGTTTCTACAGTGGAAAGAACTGTAGTTGACTGATAATCTTTTCAAATATGTGGAGTTTGCTCTTGTGTTGCAAGTTACATGGCCATATCTTGTACTCTTACTCTTAAGTCTGTATTTATAGGGAATAGTCCCGATTGCGAGGGTTTGCACGTGAATGAAACCCCCAGATGATCCAGTGTTCTGAGTGTGCAGAGCATGGAGCCATAGTTATTAGGCAGTTTATTATAAGGCTTTTAAAGGAATTTGGGTATTTTAGAAAGATGGACAGGTGATTTTGAGAATTCTACTGGGTGGTGAAGTGCCGCAGTTCCTCTAATACATGGTCAAGAGTTTCTTAACAGGATATTTTATCACTAGAAATGCCAATGTGTCAAAAAGTACACGTTTAGCATGAAACATCTCCAAAGGCTGAAATCCCCTGCCTCTCTGGTGACCTGTTCTAGGGCTGCACCACGTTTCTTCTGTAAAAGTTTTTCATAATTTCTGATCTGAACCTGCCAAGATGCAGTTTTTGATATTGCCCCTTGTTATATCATCTGTCTCAGATGTTTAGCTTTCTTGTCAGTGTGATTTCCATTTAAGTAAGGGAATTCAGTGTAGGCTGCTTCCCTGCAGGCTACTGTTAGATAGCCTGTCACTAGATCTCCATCTTTTCATCAGACCAAACGGGCCAGGGCCGTGCTACAGATGAAGCCCAGTAAGCACTTTGCCTTCCTTGCTGAAAGCACACTGTTGGCTCATACTCAACTTGAAGATAGGGTTGTTCTTTTTCTGCCATTCCCGTTGTAATAAGGCCAGTCTGCTTACTGTGTTTATAAACAAACTTCATGCCAAGCAGAACTGTAAACTTTATTTTGCTTTTTTTGAAATAAATTCAGTGATGTTTGCTTTCTATGTAAAGAGCGACTTGGCATGAAATAATACACAATAATAAAGTTGCAAAATTTGAGTTTACATAACATTTATCTGCCTTGAAATTGCAGATACTTACAGAGCGCTGCAACACTCAGTTGGGTTTGTAAAAGAACCATATTCGTGCAATCACAACAGCTTCTGCGAATTGGCATCGTGTTTCCACATGTGAGAAACAGTTAGCAGCTTGTTTTATGTGATCTGGTTTCTTTCTAGATATGTTCATTCTAGTTGCTGCATGAAGGAAATGTGTTCAGATGAATGCAACTTGTAAGTAAAAACCCAGGTTACACTGGAAACCCAGAGATGGGAGTTTCTTTGGTACGCCTTGGACTGGGAAAGGCACAGGCATGTTAGTAGAAGGTCAGCCCAGCTTGACGGACCTGATTTCACACATTGTGGCTCACGTCTCAACTATAAAGACATTTCTCACTTTCTCCTATGACTGGCACAGAGGTGAAATGGAGCACATTCTGTCTTGTTGAGAGAGCACTGGGGACTATTGATGGAGAGGCATGATTCAAAAATGCAACTGGGCTTGGTTATGCACCATGAAAAATGTGTACCTGGAGCCTGCCATTTCAGGTTTGTATTAAGCTGGGGCAGGAGTGTATTACTACCTGAAATGATCCACTGCTTTGCCAGCTGATGTGACAGAGAATGAGCAGGGAGGAGGCTGCAGGGATTAATTTTTTCCTCTGGCCACTAAAAAAGCAGGAGGTGATGGGAGAGGAGCAATAGGATCTTATGGATGTAGGTGAGAAGAAAGCAGAAGATTGGGTTAAGCCACTTGTAAAACTTGTGTTGAGTCAGACACTTTCATATGGAGCATTAATTCAGTGTTTCACTTGATAAAGCAGAACTTTCTAACTTCTTGAGACTTGAGCAGGTGCTAGCCTTTGAGAAGCATTGCTCCATATTTGCCTGTGGGTATTGAAATACAGTGATACCAGTCCTGCTCACAGTGTTGGAGTATTTCCCTGTTTTAAAAAATATCTTATCAACAAAGATGCTTGTTTTAAAAATACTGCTGTGAAATACAGTGAAGATGAATGGAGTGGGGTTTTTTTGTTGTCAATTTTCTGTTCTAGTCTACTAAAAAGTCCTCTTTGTTGGAGAGTCAGAAGAAAATAAGATCTTTCAGTTTGTTGCTGAAGCTTTCTGAAGTTTAAAACCAATTCATTAGGTACAACGTAGGTGTAGAGTGTAGGCAGTTATTAGGATTTCAACAGCAAATAATGCAGCCCATGAAACATTAGACTTATTTCCTTCTCATTTAAAACATTGTAATGCGTTTTACCCCAGCTAAATGTGCTCTTGAGCTTTTATGTCAAAGTGAATCATGATCTAATGCTCACCAGATTAAATCTAAACGTTGCAGTATTTCCTTTCTAATTCTGGCTCTTCCCACTATGATAATATTATTTGTCTAGTCAGTTATGTGCAAGTGTGAATGAGAAGATGTAATTTTTATATGTATGCGAACACCCATAGAAGTGTTGCCGAAGGAAACGGCGCTCCAGTTGTGCTCAGCAGAGCTTGCCTTTAACTGCCACCCGTCTTTTTTAGATGCATAAAGAAAAAAGCTAAGTTGATAATTAGGTAAAAAGCATAATAAGATCCATGTCTATAAGGCCAGCGTGGCCCGAAAGACTTTCATTTGTGTGAATTTCTGGTACAAATGTTAAAGATCCCGGCTACTTAATTGGTTGCTAAGCTACACGGGGAGAACATTTGGGTTAATGACCGCTGGGCCCAAAGCCGCCTGCTCAGCCGAGCGGGCCCTGAGTGGAAGGGACAGGCCTGGCCGGGCTGTCAGGAGCCAGCTCACACTGGCGGCCACCTGCGCTGCGGGGTTATTAGAACATTTCATGTCAAAGTGTTTGTGGCGTTGGAGCAAACAGGCCCAATTAACAGGCCTGAAAGCCCCTCTCCAGCCAGCCATCACTAACACTCCAGATAAAATTTGACATCTTCCCCCTGCCTCCCCCTGCCCCAAACTCCAATTAATTTAAATGGTTTTACTGAGGGACCGTGGCACTGCTGAAAAGGCAGAGGACTTTGCTTGGGTAATCAGCTTAAATACCGGCCCGTTTCCTGCCCTTCCTGCTCCAAACTTCCCATTTGGGAGACATAAATACTGTTTTTATTTTAAAATAATTTTTATCTCCAATTTCCTCCAGTTTTTCTGATGTGCCTTGTACAAGACTCCATTTCAAAGAGCAGGATGGTAAAGCCTGTAAACTGGATGCAGACAGGAACCTTTAAGTTCAATGTTGATTGCCTTTATTTGAAGGAAGGGGTAATGAGGGGTTTCCCTTGGAAAATGTACATCTTCTCTGACAGTCAGAAACTGGTGATAATTAGGAATAAGTCTGCAGTTTCATTTATTTTTATACTTCTTGTCTAAATAATCATTTTGCATCTCCAGCTGCAGCAGCAGATCAATTTAATTTTTTTTAAGTTTAAAAAAAGGTAACAGCTTTTTGTGTACATTTTTTTAAGTATATTCATTTGAAGACATGCCAAGGTCTGTGTCATTTGTAAGATAAGCTCCAAAATACCAGTATTACAAGACCATGTATAGGTAGAAGTTGTTACAGAAGTATCTGTTAATTCAGTTGGAATACGTACCTCAGCTTCGGCTGGTATTGAATTCTTCACTGTCATTACTCAAGGGAATTGCTATCAAGTGGGAGAGTGCTTCATGGGGTCAGGGTCTTTAGTCAGGTGAAAGACTTGAGTGAATTTTAGGAGGGTGAGTAATCTGTGGAAACATTCCTATGCTTCAGATTATGCATGCACACGATTTTATTCCTGTATTCACCAAGAATTTCTTGTCCATCATACCCCCCTTCTTAAACTGGTGGGAAAATTCTGTTTTCTAGCAGGAGAGCTTGGGATCAAAGAAATATCCTGCTCTTGAGAATGTTTTTTCTTTTAGATGACCAGTATTTCTCTAACTTAACATTCTCTCTTTTTCTTAACAAGCAGTAGCGGTTGGCCTAGAAGACAAACTGCCTTCCAACCGCAATCCCTTACCATGGCTGATGCAGTGTGCTTGGTAAGCGGGTACATGGTGACCTCTGGAGATAGCAGCCAGCAGCAAAACCACAGCTGGACCTGCAGTGATCCAGCACAACAAAAGTGAGTATATCATCCTCTTCCCAGCTGACACGCCGTTCTCAGAAATTCCCTCCCAACCATTTTAGGGGTCTGTATAAAACTGTCACATATTTTTATACTAAAGGCTGTAAGTGACACTATGCAGTAGTCAGAAAATTGTTCTTGGACACTGTGCAGATTTCTGGAGGCAGGTACATGTCACACACTAGAAGAGGTTCATCCTCTCCTTAGAGCTCAAGTTAGGAACTGTGTGGTTGGTTGGGGATTTGCATGCTTACATGTGAAGTTTGCAGGTGTACGTGTGCACCTGCATGCAGTGTGTGTTTGGCAATCTGTGTTCAAGATCTAACTGAAATCTCCTAAGACTTATTCAGAAGCTACTCTGATATTAAGGAGAAGTGGCCTATAGGAAAACCAAGCTTTTTATCACCATTGTAATGGATCAATCTTTGTTTCAAAAGGAAGGGGCTGGGTGGTCTTGCTATTAATCATACTACTTGATTGGAAGTATTGGGTTCCACATCCAGAGTTTTCCTATGTGTTTTGGAATCACAGCGTCTGGACTCAGCTCAGCTCCTACAAGGGCACTAAAATAAATTGGCAGACATTTGCAAGACTATTGCATACAGCACTTCCAAAACTAAGCTTAGGCAGCTAAATGGCAGTCAAGCTTTCTTAAACATTAACATGTTAACAGTAGTGGTCCGAGCATGATTTTCTCTGGGGGAGAAGATACTGTATTCTTCACCTCATGCCAGCAAAGCCAGTATTCACTTCCATCTACCCCAACCAGAAATGGATAATATCTTTTCCCGACCGGATTTAATGGTAGAGACATACTCTGTTCCCAAGTGTTTGATAATTGGAACAATTACTTTTTTTATATTTTATTGATGTCAGTTTACACATTTGCTAGCATTTCTTTTTTTAAATGTTATCCTACTGTGCTGCTATTTCTCCAGTCCTGTTTTTCTAGCGTTGTTTAATGATGAATCATGAACATTAACTTTATATATGTGTAATGCTTTATATATATACATGTATATTTATATAAAAATCTGGGTGGTGGCAGGGAGAGACTTATTCTGACTGCTCCATCTTTTGTTTTGATCTAGTTGCTATAGAAATACTAAGATCAATTTTGACAGAATAAAATACTACAAATTACATTGTCGGATTACCTCATTACAGAGGGCTGGCACTTTGGATTGCAACATTACTGAAACGAAAAGCGTGAACGCTACAGGAATTTCTGCTCTCTGGAAAAATGTTATTTTTGGATTCTTCAGGAAGGCGTGCATATAAAACCACCGGTTCCCTGGTGAGTGACTGGTCCCTGAGACCGGCAGAACTTTCATCTTAATTTTTGGTTGTGGTAGGTGATGTCATATTTGGCCATACATGTACTTTAAGCTGCAACTGGCATCTCACTGACAAAGGCCCTCATGTTTTTTCTGTTAAACACTTAGGTAACTGAGTTCTTATAGCAAGACTGATGGAACGAGTCTTTTTTCTTCCTTTTTTGGTGTCATCTCCTACCTGTGTGCCTTTGCATTGATACTACTAACCTTGGTTTAGTGATTTTCCCTCCCTGATCAAGTAGAAGTACTGCAGTATGCTTTCTGGTCTCAAAACTGGCTAATGTTAGAAACAACTGCCCTTTAGTTCATTAGCAGTGAAGGGCGTGCTTTCAGAACGAGCAGCTTTGGGATGTCATCTCCCTTGCAGTGAGAGGTCTCTGTGCTGCATGGAGATGGTCGTGAAACCTCAAGTAGCTGTGGGTTTCTTTTTCATGCTGATGTAGCTTACATATGTTTACATGTGGATACGGGCCTTGCTTGAAGAAGTTATGCAGTTTGAGTCAGGGAATTGTCTTGTGCTCTAACTACTGGTAGAACTTTATTGCTGTGTTAGTGAAAGACACGTTTAGTACTACATTTTATTTAGGAAACCATTTATACGTTGGTATTATTTGTATACAGGGAGACAGATCTGTGTGATTTGGCAAATGGTTTAGTCATTCTGTTTTTCTTCTAGTCAAGAATATTACTCTTGCTATATCTAATCTAGAGTTGTAAATTGCAGCGGAGGTACAAATCCAAAACAAACATTTTGAAGAATTTGAATGGAGTAGAGCCCCAATTTCCATTTCAGTACTCTCTCTGTTGTCCAATTTGTTAAACTCAAGTGGTCCCATGTGCGAGTAGCATGACTGCCAGAAGCGCTCTCCAGCCATCTGCTTTTTTGGTAACTCTTTGATTATTTCTTTGTCCGTTTTTCTATCCAAAATTAGAACTGGCAACTCGATTGGTTGATTAATACTGTATTTTTTGTAATTTAACATTTGCAGCTTATGGCTAGGAAATGGCAGCAAGGTAATAAAAAGCACAAGAAATAAACTCTCCTGCTGAAGTCCAACTGCACTATGGTGGAGCTTTTCTACTACGTTGTTTCAGCCTTTCAAGAGTAGCAAGAGAATTGAATAGGGAAAGTTTTACTGTTTGTAGGTAATGACAAACTGGAAGGAAGAGACATAGCAGCCTGCACTGACTTGACGAGCTGTCTTGGAAATGTGAAGAGCTGCCAAGCACTGATAGAAGCATTTGCGATAGACCCGAACTGAGAAGCTAGCACTGCATTTCAATCTGAACCAAACCATACAGTAGAGGAACAAAAGTTAATGAACCAGAAAGCTGGTTCAGAGCCCTGTAGGAGAGGTTCTGATCTGTGTCCTGCAAGTGAATGGGGCGTGTGTTCTGATGGCTTCAACTGAAGCTTAACTAGAGGTCCTGGGATTCTTCACCAAGAAGGGGTGAAGCCTTGTCCTGTAGTGGTATCTAGAGACAGGAGAGGGAATCAGGGCTGAAGTGGATGCTGTGAGATGCTCTAGTACACCTAGGTGTACCAGCCTCTGACTGGCTATTCCTCCTGGTTCAGGTTATCAGAAGGAACCACTAGATCTTTTAGAGGCTGTGATTCATTTGGGCTGACTTGTAGAGTTTAACACATTGGTGGTGAAGGGAAAGCTGACTTTAAAGGAGGCAGCCTAGAGGACCCCTGCACTTCAGTGCATGTTGTGGGCAGAATCCTGCTATGTTTGTATGGCCTTAAGTTTTCAGCTTCAGTTCACAAGTGGCATCAGTTGACAGAAACTGAAAGGTTTTAGACACTTAAATGAAGAAATTCACCTGGACAAATGAATGCTGAAAGACAAGCAGAAGGTAAATGAGAACTCTAGATCATTGCCCTTGTATTTGCTGCATTTAACTACCTAATCCATGACATGGTGTTTCTGGATCTGAGCAGGCTGGGTCTGTTCTAGATGGAAGCCAGAGAAGGTAGTAATGGATCTGCCCTGTAATGCAGACTTGGCCAGAGAGATTGCATGATAAATGAATAATAAGTTATTGTTTGGTGGTGGGTTTCTTCCCCCTTTTTAAATACATTGCTTCGGAATTTTGGTCTGATCAGCAGTGAAAGTGCAACAGGTTTGCAGGATAATGATTGAAGTCTCATGTGCCACATGCAGAGGTTTGGTATTTCCAGCAGCCACTTTGAACTGCAGTGCTGACAGGGGAGGAGAAAGAGAAGGGCTTGCTCTTTGGTGCAGGCTCACATTGTAAAATGTGCCATGTTCAGATATTACTGTTGGGGAGAACGTCGGTCTCCAAACACAACCTCAGTCCATGTGTTCATCCTTGTCATTTCTCTTACTGTGAAGACAAAGGGAAAGTGTTTCTTTCAGATCATAAAGGGCTCTGGAAACTTAACTCCCTTTGTGTTTCAAGAATTTCCCTGTGATTGTTTAGGAGACATTGGTTTTCATGGCAGTATCATGCAGAAAATCAGAAGTTCACAGAAGACTGGTGGTTTCAGGGATGCTGTGGAGGGTGGGCTGCTGTGACTTGGTATATCTGGCTGGTCTGCATCTCTTGACTTGCAGGCTGCTAATGGCTAGCAGTGCTCAGAGCTGTCAGAATGGAGAAAAGGCAGGCACTGTTTCCGAATATACAAATGTTCAACACATTAAAAATATTTTTGTTTTAAATTATACTGAAGGGGGGAGGGGGAGGGAAGAGGAAAAGGGAGTAATTTAGCAAGTAGAGATGTGGTGGGAGCCAGCCAGGCTAGGATTTGCTAATATCTGAACTAGGCTGTTGAAAAATGTTCTAAATCTGTCAGAAGGTCCTGAAGGCTTAACTCTGCCCAGTTTAAGTTAGTGGCGACAGGATTGGGCCCTCTATTACTTTTTTATGTGGTGTTATAAATTACTTTCCCATATTTCCAAAAACATTAATGAAGCTTTTCAAAGCACATTGTGAAATCATTGTATGTGTTACTGAAACTACTTATCCATATGCACAATAGGTTAATACAATATATGAGCTTTCTCCTTTTCTTTTGCTTTTGCAAACTAAAAATCTTTCCTCCTCTCCCCACTTTGATTTTTTCCAGGTAAAATGATGGCAGATGTACTCAGCTCAGTTTCATATAACATATTGCTTACTGGAAGAACAAATTTAGCTCTCTGCCTTTTTACTGTAAACTTAGTTTTGGTTTTTATGTATTTGTAATTTCCTTTAAACCATTTATAAACAGGTTAGAAATACCATTTCATGCCATCTGACTATTAACAATCAGAGCTTTTTATATGGGTTCTCTAGGAATCTGTCAAGCAGGAACACACTGTATGGTAAACAAACATCTCCAAACTCTTCCTGCTGCACAAATATTCATTGCATTGTTTTGTTATTCCTTAGAGCATTCTGCCTTTACTTAGGATGTTACAGTCAGGGGTTTAACTGCTAATTGTTATTTCCAGAATTTTATACCTTTAGGGTACAAAAAGAAGTAATTTTTGCAACAATTTTCATGTTGCATTAAAAAAAATAAAAATGCCATTGGAAAATTGTGAGAGTTGGGTTTTTGATGACAGAGCCAGGAGGCTGCTGACTGGTTTCCTGCTCATTTTAATGATTCACCATCACTGGACTTGATGACCTCCAGAGGTCCCTTTACACCTAAATAATTTTGTGATCCCACAAAACTGGAAGGTTCCCCTCGCTTTCTTCCTCATGTCCGACTACACACCCCCTCCACTTCCCTTGTGCTGTTCTGGTATTTGTACTCCTGTCTGAGCATATTCAACTCACTACACCTGCAGAAAACTAACCTTGGGGAAAAAAAAGAGGATTTCCTGTGTGGTTAGCAGGTCAAGTGTGCTCAGTGAAGGTCCTGTAAATGCTGAGACCAGCATAAAGGAGTGGGCAGGATGGTGTGATGGGGAGTGGTGTTGGAAAAGAGAAGGGAGAGAAGATTGTGGGACAGACCTTTTGACAGCATTGAGCTGTTGGACCATCTCAGCTGTGTTACTGTACTTACCTCCAAATGGGTTTGGTTATATCAGTGGTGGCTCACATCTCTTACTGTTCCTGCCTAGGGATGTATGGACACAGAGACAGTCCTTTCCCAGGTCATGGTCTCCTCCCCGATTTCATTATTCAGTTCTAGCCTGATGCGAACATACCCATATATGACCTTGTTATCACAACAATAGAAAATGTGAACTTGTCTAGATTGGCTTGATCTGGCACAAGGAAGCAAGCAGCTATGCAAGGTGCTGTTCTGTGGTTTCTGTGGTTTCTGTGGTGAAGTTGGTTTAAGAAGTTTGTGGCTACTCATTCCCATCCTCGAGAGCACTGCAATTTGCTGCTTGCTCGGGCTGCACCTTATCCCCTCCCTCTCATCAGTTCTGGTGCTGAAAAGACCCTGTGAACTGATTTACTTATTCCTCCTAGTTAGTTTTTAGTCAGTGTAGTGAGTTGAATCAGTTCACTGCAGGGTCAGACAAGTACTGGAGCCAGCAGCACCTGAGGGATGGATGAGACCATGACTGAGGTGGCAACTGGCTGCTTGTTCAGCCTGTCTGCTTCAACTGCACCATCAGGTGTTTCACTGCCATTACTTGGAAACTGTTGTGTAGATAGATCACGAGATGCTCCCTGCTAAAAATAATTCCCTGCTCTCTTCTGAATACTTGTTTTAAACTGAGAGATTGGTAACATTTGCAGTGCACTCTTTTACACCATTGCATGGTTGATAAATTGTAGTGAAAAGGCAGCCAAGGGCTGGTAATTTCTGAAAGTAGTGTGTTATAGGACTCTGCCACTGAAGTGATCCAGTCTGCCTCTGCATTTGCTGGTGATGGTACTGCTTCTTTCTGTATCTGTAAGAGTACAAGAGACTGTAAGAATACAAGGGAGGATTTTTCTGAACCATTGCCTATACACTTGACCATCCTCCAGTGGCTAAAAATGAAAAATTACCCACAGCATTAAGAAGATGAAAATTTGATGAATGCTAGTCCTGGCTGAAAACAGCCCCGTCATGTCCTTCTGTCTTTCCCGAGATGGACTGACTCTTATATCGTAAGGTGATGGAATAACCTAGAGAGATTTTTGCTGCATGGGTGGTAAGAAAGGGCAACTGGAGAAATAATGAAAAACATGATTTTTCTGTGTGGAGAGGCAGACCTTGGGAGGATTTGTGTGTACAAGTTACAGACTGTGAATTGCTTTTCATTTTGGTGAGCAGTTGCTCACATGAGTATTCAATTAATTTCCAGTGGGATCTCATGGGGGTAGCCACTGACCACTAAAACTTAATGGCTTGCTATGTAGAGTGCACGCTTTCTGCTTTGATTTTGAATGTGGTAGTTTACTGGCAAAGTAGACTTCTCTTGTAAGGAAGAAATAGAGTTAACTTTTACAAATGTTCTACATAAATTCTGGTTTCTAATACTTTCTGCACGTATATAACAATTCAGAAACTAAACATGAATCAAGAGACCCCTAACATCATTTTTGAGCTGTAATGTTGGTAATAGTATATTTTCTGAACTCTAGCTTTGCCTGTTGAGAAGTAAGGTGGATTTCAGGCAGACAGCTGGCTGTTCCTTGTCTTAACACCTCATGCTCTCTTTGCATTCTGATGTAAACCACTACCAGATCTCCACCTCAGGAAAGCTGCAGTTACCACTTGTATATCAGTTGGTAAAAAGCACTTTGAGCTCCAGTAGGATGAGAGCTGTAGAAAGAAAGAAGCAAGAAATCATTGATAAGCTTGTTTCTGTGAACAATGATAAATTTGTTATTCACTTGCAAGATAAATAAATTGGGTTAAAGGTTTAAAATGTGCAGTTAATGGGTGACTGAGAGTAAGGGATGATCGTGGTATTTAAGACCTTAATGTTTTTATTATCTGTGTTTGCTTTGGGCCCATAAGCAACAGATAACTTAAAGAAAGGGAGAAAAAAAAAAGAATTAATATCTTCATTTATACATAACTCTGGATATCTCCTTGGACAGAAAGATTGAAAGTTCCTGAATACTGTTGCAACATATGACTGCCTTGTCTCACAAAATAAATGAGATCACCAAGAAATGAAGGGTTTCAGCAGTGCAGCAACTGAACAATTAGAACATGCTTCTAATGCTTTCTTACCTCTACATGTAAAATACAGGCACCCACTTTTCTACTCGGTTATGTGCTGATCACTGATAACCTTTTCCTGAACTGTTCTGGGTCTTCTGCTTTCACCTGTTAAAATAAATGACGTTTATTAAAAGAACAGTAACAATAACACCAAAACCATATTGTTTTAGGGCATAAATCTACCACTTCAATTGCATGAGCCTGTCAGTGAATTTCTGACACCAAGTTATGTTATTTAATGAGTGCTATTAGGTAGTTCTGTCACTTAATAGGATTGAGGGTTTGAAATGCCATGTAATATCACTTCACTGGAGAAAAAATCAACAAACAGCCCTCACTAAAAACCTCACATCCCCTTTGATGTCGGTAAGATCTGCTGTCACTTCAGAAAGGAACCCGCCGGGCCTGTTTTCACAGGGCTACAGCTGCCATTTTAGGAGAGGCAACAGTTATTCTTGGCAATTTTACACTTAGGGGCAACCAAAAAAAAAAAAATATCTCTCACCATCTGACTGAGGGTGAAGAAACATAGAATAGTTATGGCAAAAGGCAATTTGCAGGCTTATGGCCATAAAATGTCATCTAGTTCAAGGAAATGGGAATATAGACTCTGCATGTCAGAAAGATGCTAATGGCCATTATTGTCATGTGTTGTCATTTACACTGGGGTATCATCTAAAATCTTTGGATAAGTTCTGGGCTACTTTGTGTATCATACAATTAGTGAGAGCCAGTTTTTCTCCTGAAGAATTGTTGGTGGTTGTGCAGTCATCTGTATCTCCAGGTGTCCATCTGGTTGCCCTCGACACGACCTGAGACTGCATCTTTATAGGAAGAAGTGTCAGTGTGTTGTGAAGGAAGTGGCAACAGCCTGCAGAAAGAAAGATGGAGATTGGTAGCAGAAATTCTGTTTCAGGTCTTAGTTTGCAGGTTCATGGCACTGGGCAGCTTAAACCCACCAGGGTTTTATCTTTTGGTGTTTTCCTGTGTAAGGAAAAAGTCTCTTTTCTCCTGAGAAAATTTCCCACTTCACTGGGAGAGCAAACATCAACTACAAGTACTACTGAAAAGTGCAGAAAGAGGAAATAATGCTCCACTTATGGTCCGTAATGAACACTCTGAGACTGAGCGTGGTTGGTGACACTGTTCTGTTTTGATCCAGAAAGTCAAATTCTCACTTTAATGCTGGTGTCCAAAGGTAGCAAAGGAGCTAATTTCCCTCTGCAGTGGCTGAGCAACTGAAGTGGTGTTAAAACCAGAAAAGTTAGGTCCCTTTGGAAAATTCAGTAGAAAAATGTGTTATGCCTTTCCCATTAGTTTTGCTTCCTGTGAATGTTCTGGGCATAGACATGCTTGCTGTTGGTACCATCATGAGGAGTCCCATGTGTCTTTAGATCTTCCCTTAACATGAGCTGAGTTTGCTCCTGAACTGTTCAGAAGCCTTTTCTTTAAATTGCAGTTGCACTTTTTCTGATCAGAATATTTTGGCCGTATGAGATTCCTCTGGGACTATGTCCTGTGTTGTCTGAGCACGTGTAGAAGACAAACTAGCAGACTGATCTCAGAAAAGGAGTGCTCAGCAGCCACATGTCTTTTGCTGGGCTGCATGTGTTTATAGGCTGTGGACTAGTGACTGGTGCAGAGGATGAATCTGTGTTCCTTAAACTTTTAATTTTCTATGGATACAGCACACAGGATGCAGTCAGTACTTTGTGGCACCTGTGTGCAATGGCAAATAAACTCCCAATCATTTAGAATAAGGGGAGCTATAACATTATATCCAAATCAGTTGTACTGGTTTGCTTCTCCTAAATCTACCAAAGTAGTGGGTAAAATGAAAAATTCTGGATAAATGCTGAAATATATGTAATAAAATACTAATTAAAGACATCAAAACCTTTTAAGAACATCGCTGTTGAGAGCTAGCTAGGTAGATTGCATGTGAGCATATTTTTAAGTGCTCTGCGTACATACCTAAAGACAAGGTAAATTGCAGAAGTGAAGAATTGCAGCTCCCCTGAAGTCCCTGACAGAAGCCTCTCTCACTTCGGAGCGGTCAGGATTTCATCACAAATCCCATTGAGCCCATTTCAGGCTAGGTAGGCCGTATACAGTGGAAACAAAAAAGTCTTGTGCAGTGTATTCAGTTTTTATAAAGAGATCTGGAAGCTTGGTGGTAGATGTTCTTCAGTGCTAAGGTGTACTTATGGGGTTAAGATAAGCTCAGATTTTTCCTGTGACAAATCAGATTTGCCATTACTTGAGCAAATGCTGATAGAGACCTAGGGAGAAGTTAAATCCTCTACATAACTTCATGAGATAATACCAATGACAATGCTGAATGAGTCAATTAGACTGCAGTATCCTCATTTCTTCCCACATGATTTCCAAAGCCTGTGGCAGATTTTGGCAGTAAAACTGGATCTAGGGATGGAGGGTCTTCCCGAGACTGGACCTTTTGCATTTCATTTTAGGTGCTTCAGTTTTGCAGATCTTCAGGTGTGTTTTTTATTCAGATTGTTGTGTGGTTGTTAATTAGTATGTGTCTAATTCAGTGTTTCCAACTGGAATTTGTGACTTCAGAAGAAAGTGTGTTATGCAAAAAATTACTTTGGCTTTGTCAAGAATACTGAAAAGCTCTATTGCAGCTGAAGAGACTCAAGCCGTGTAAAAAATTGTGCTGTGGGTCAAAATGATATATACATGTAGAGAAAGAAAGTGAAGCCCCAGAGTCTGAATCCTTAGTATAAAGAAGGTTTATTAAGTGCAGATCTTTTTTGGGACCTTGAAAGTAGGATCTAAATAGGAAGTGCCCAGCTAAGCTTAGTGAAGCCTTGCAGGAACAGATCATCTTTGGAATAATCCAGACATGACTTGGGCCAACTTTTTGTGTCTAGAAAGTTGCATAGGTCCCTGGTTTAAAACAGACCGCTTTTTAAGGGATTTTCTGTGGAAAGACGTGCAATGTCTAATCTCAGTATGAAATTGTTGCTGTGTTTATGCATAAGTGGCTCCACTAAAGGGATATCCAGGTGAAACATTCACCCATTCCCTTTATTTCATTTATTTTTGCATTCATGGACCCTTGAATTCTTGAGGGCAAAGAGTTTCCCATTGGTTAGATGCTTAGACACAGAATAAGATGCAGAAATAAGAGTGGTGTTTGCATTTGTCTCAGAAAGCTGCTCAGCTGGACTGACAGTTAATACTTCACTGCATCACCTAACCGTGCTTACCCAAGAAATGCCAGCAGAAAACCTTCTGCTTCCTTAGACGGTGGCCATTAATATTTTGACACTTGTTTTCATTCTTTCACAGGCAAAAGCATTTGATGTGTTCAGTAAAACAAAAATACTGCCATGCAAGACCTCATCCTGATGGGACCACCTTGATAAACCCACTCTTAATATGATTTCAGTTATGAAATGCATTTTAATAAGGAGCTGAGATTTCAGTGTCCTCTGTTAAATGCCATCCTTGTATATCAGAGACTTTGAACGCTGTATCGGTGCCTGCACAGCGAGTGCACAGGGCTGCGTTTGAGGCGGTCTCACCTCCCGGGCAGGGATTGTCTGTGTGGGAAAGGCATGAGAGGGAGCCGTCCATCAGTGAGTGCCAGCGTCACTGAACCATGCCTGTGCCTGGTCTGAATGCTGCCAAGGCTTCATTCCCTACCTTGTCCCGAAAAACAGTTTGTAAGATTTAAATGGGATTTTTAAAAGCGTGGCATGATCTGATGTAGCAGAGGGGACCAGTGAGAATCTGGGAGAAGTGAATATAGAGATACTCTGTTTCTTAAGTGAATAAACAAAAGCTGTAGAACCAAGTGCTCCTGAACACTAATAATTATTTTCTTTTGAATCTCCAAATTTCCTATGTTAGGCCATTTTTCTTTTGAAGTCTTCTATTTCTTAAAAAGACATACTGCTTTGGACAAGCAGTAAAATGCCCAGAGTATAACCTATACTTCTGTTCCCTCTCTTCCACTGGTACCTCTATGAAAACTCAATGATCACATATTGCACCGAGGAGAACTTCAATACCTGGACAGAGTCTGGCTGGTGTTCAGGCTGCAGACCCGCTGATAGCCAGCACATGGGTGGGCACGGGGGGAACATGCTCTGCTCAGGCAGATGCATTCAAAAGCCATTTTGACGCTGCATGGGAGATACCTCGCAGATACTGTGAAACTAGGATAGTTTCGCAAGCAATGGAATAGATGTAGTTTGTGGTGGTGTGTCAAGAAGGTGTTCACAAAAGCACGTGAGGAAGCTGTTGTATGGTCACTTCATCCTGAAATCAAGTGTCTACTGTCAGCAAAAGGGAAATCCCATCCCACTCTTTTCTAGCCCCAGATGTTTGCTCCTGCTGCCTCCCTTACTCCAACATTAGTCTTCAGAGCAATGACCTGGATCAGGAAAATGATCCAGCTAAAAACTAGCCAGACTATTAAAAAACAAATAAATAAAAAGTCACCAACTTGGACTTAGGCCAGGCTGAAGTGCCTCTGCAGCTTGCAGCTTGTAGGAGTAAAAGTCAGGACAGAACCGTTAAAACGCGCCCATAAGGATCTAGGAGGGAGCCATGCTAAGAAATGGGTCATGTGAAGTTCAAAAGCTGACTTCTTTTCCCCAATAAACTACTCCCTGCATCAGTAACTTTGCCAAGACCAACCTCTGAGGTCTCTGTGTGCAGCCATTCACCGGTGCAGTTTCTTCTATGTGGGAGCTTCTCCCTGCTCCAGTGCATTAGCATTTTTTTCCATGGGCACAGGCTAGGAGAGACAGGTTTCTTCACATTCTACTGTATCTGCATGAGAACAGCCTTCAGGAAGAACGGCGAGACACCACAGACTTCATATGTAACAACTTCGGTGTGGGAACTGTGATCAACTGCTCTTTAAGGTTTTGGCTGGCATCCCAGTTTTCTGGTGCTTCAGTTCTGGGGATGTCCTTGCACAGAAGTTGGAGTTGATTTATAGCTTGTGTGTTGAGAAACAGCATTTGTGTAAATGTTTTTTCCCAGATAATGGGGAAATTTGGAGTCTTCTGGGACTTTCAGGTGGAAAGACTTTAGATATTTATTTATTTGCCCTTTTGAAGCAACAAGGCAATGCTCCCACTACTTGTATCCTAAGTAGGAAGCATTTATGTTTTGGAAGACTTTTGTTTTGTACAGTCTGTATAAAAGAAACAAAACAAAAACCCATAATTTGAACCTCCATCTCCTCACAAACATCCCTGACTGAGTGTATTAATGAAATGGTTTTGATTTTAAAAGACACATGACTGATATTTTTAGTTGTACCGTTAAGAGTGAGATTATGGCTACTAAAATGCGGTGCTGCTTCCAGATGCTGACGTGCAGTATTGATGACTGGTAGTGAGAGACCCCGAGCAGAGGAGAATTTTTCGTAAGACCAGAGCTGTTAGCGTGAGACTCCTGGGCCCATTCCAGTCAGCCTGCGTGATATTTCCTCTGGAGTTTCAATCGGATTAGATATTCATCTTCTCTTCCTGTTCCAAACTGTTGTTTAGTGTTGATGTGTCCTCTTAAACCGTTGCCAAGTTCCAGCACAGTGGTAGTGAAGCCAGTCCTACATCTATGCTGGGATTTTTAAACTTTTGGAGAAGTTTAACCCTTTGTCTCCATTGAAATCCAGGGGATGTATGCACCTAAATCTCTTAAACAGCTTTGAGAATTCCAGCACTGCCGTGACCAAAAGGCCAAGCTCAGGAGCTCGCAGCAGCTCTGAACCTGCTTCCAGCCTGTTCCCCTCTGCAAGGTGCAGAGTGAGTATTTATAATCTCTTTGGGAATGCCTGCGATAAGCAAATTTACTCCAATGTTTATGAGGTAGTTCCAAGTGAGATGCAAGAAACAAAAGTCTGCCTTCGCTGCTTTTGCTGCAGGGTGGATGAGGAGGGGGTCTCTCCAGGCCCTCCCTGCCCAGGTTAGAGTCATGCCTGGGGGTAGACTCACACCAACCTGAACCCATGCAGGAGCTGTCAGAGGTGTGGAAGCTAGCACGGTTTCTCTATCTGAAGAAACTAAATCTTGGTGATACCTGTAGTTAACTTTGCTAGGGAGGGTAACTGGAGTCTGCCCTCAGTTCCCTGGTGGTCCCCGGCAGCCTGGACCTCTGCCTTCCAAAATGGGCTGTGCCCTGTAATTTTCTGCATTGTTGGCCAGCCTTTACACCGGAATGGCTGCTCCAGCTCTTCTTTTGGCTCCCTTTTGAAGGGAGCATGACTGGAGCAAAATGACTGGCACACTGATGAGTGAGTGAAGAGCACTGTGGAGAAATTGTAATACTGTAGTATTTGAAGATAAAGTGAGCAAAAGAACATGAGGATGGCTGTCCTGGGTCGGACCAGAGGTCTGTCTAGTCCAGCAGTCTGTGTCTGAAAGGAACTAAAGACAGGCACAGACTCGCTGCTTTTGCAATGTACATAAATTCTCACTTCTCAGAGACAATCCTATGGCAAACATTCTGAATATTTAGCAAATTCTGGATATTGCTCAGATATTCTTGAGAAGGTCAATTATATCAGCAAGACTGCGCCTCTGCAAGCCAAGTATCCTTTATCCTAAATACATTAGGAAAAGATTAGGCATGTGACACAGCTCTGGTTATTCAAACACTTCTTACTTGCAGTCTTTGTGAACTGTTCTTCTGACTGCCACAAGGTATTTCACCAAGACTTTGTACTAATTTCTGAGAAATTTAGAAAGTGCAAAGAGAGGCAAAAATCTAAACACTGTATTAACAAAAATTAGTATTAAATGTTCTAATGCATAAGTATTTAGCATATATGCTTTTGATAGGTCACCATATACCTGACTGGGTATGCAATGACTAACTAAAAGCTTAGAGCATATGGGCTGGGGGTTAATTTTTCCACTGGAAATATAAGTGGCAAAAATGTTTCATAAATGGCTATTGTTTTCTAAAATGACCAGATTTCTTGTGGTGCTTTGTTTTTTTTTTTTTTTTTTTAAATTCTTGGAGCTATAATATATACATATACCACACTTGGTTATCCACATACATTTCATTTATTTGTGTTTGCCCGCTTAGTGCAAATTCATTACTTGCCAGCAAAGTCCTCTGTTGACACAAAAAGACACTAGGGAAATATATTTTTTTTTACAATAAAGTCTTGTGTTCATATAAAATGTTTCTCAATGGTAAAACAAAATAAAGAACTCAGAAACACTAGCGTGTGGAAGTTCACAGCTTCTTACACAGTACATGTGCCAAAGCACAAAGGATCATGTAGCCACATAATGAGGAACCTAACACTCTGAAAAACTTTTAAAACTCACTGTCTGAGAGTGCGAGAAAGAATAACCCTAATAAGCTGTGAGATGTATTTACCTTTAGAACAATATGCTTTGTTCCTTGAAGTTCAAGCCTTTGATTCATTGAAAGGGCTCGGATGATTTCTAAGACAGAGAGTTAGAGGAGTCAAAATGGAATTCAAACTTTAAACTTGGTAAAGGACCTGTATCTACAAAAGCATTTTGCAATAAAAAAAAAACAAATTGAAAATGCAAATAAACATCAAAACCCTCCCCCAAATCCTCAACCCTTTGCACAGAAGAGATGGCAGCTTTTGTTGTAGCATTATTGTGACATTTTAATTCCAAATACAACTGCAGCCTTCTGTCACTGGTGATTGGGATATAGCAATGTGGATATATTCTGTGTGTGCGTGTGTGTGGAAATAATTGTGGTGATATACTTCTGGTGTCAGTGTGCAAAATGTGAGTTGTGGATGAAGCTGCTTTACTCCCTTTCTTCTGGTCCTCAGAAAGATTAGACTCTTGTGCTTGTTTCTGCATGGCTGTGTGAAGAAATGACCGTGGAAGAACGTATGTGAGTGAGTTTTGCACAGAAATCACATCCAGAGTCATTTTCTTCTCTGTCAGGTCTGTGGTTTGGGGCCAGCTTTGAAGAAAGACACTTTTCTGCATGTGAGTGTAAGTCGCAAAGGATAGCATTTTGTCAGGAGACAGAGGCATTTTTTCCACTGGAGTAAATGAAAGCATAAATTAAAGCAGCCTCAAGGTGCAGCTGTGTGCTAAGTAACACCTCAGAAAGGCTCAGTGATCATAAACTCATAGAAGACCTGCTTTTGGAAAGATCTCTCTAGGCCTCGAGGTGAACCATCTGCTCAGAGCTAACTTCCAAGCTAGATGAAGTCGTGCAGAGTATTACTGACTTTTGAAAAGCCAAAGTTGAAGATTATTTTATAACCTCTCTGGTCACTGTTCCAGCGCTGAGCTACTGTCATTGTAAGAAACTTTTTCCTTATGTCCAGGCAGGATTTCTTGTGCTGTGCCTTCTTGCCTCCTGTCCTTTCACTGAGCACCCATGAGAACTGTCTGGTTCCATCACCTCTCTCAGCCTCTCAGGCAAGTGAAGAGTGCAGTACGGTGTCACTCGTCCCTCTCTTCCTCAGGTTTCCTTCAGGCTGAAGCAACCCTCAGCTTTTCCTTGCCAGCCCCAACCATTTTAGTGGCTCTCTGCTAGACTTTTCCCAGTTTGTTGATGTACAAATATATCCGTATCGTATGCTGGATATTCTTATATCTGGTGATATCATATGCCATATTCTTTCTGCATATTATCATCCTCTCAATGTCTGTGTGCTTGCTATGATTTTGTTTCCCTTCTGCCACAGCCGCGCAGCTTCCGCTCCATGGCTGCTACAGATTGTCGAGCTGTGTTGTGAGATCTGTACTTGAGGGTGCTTTTGATTTGCAGATTGAAGTGCTCTGTTCATGTCACATGCGTGGGGTAAGTCAGAGAGCTCCTGGGTATGCAGAGAGCTCAGGGTGATGATGGTTTGTTTCGAGGCAGGGGAGTCCCTTAACCTTGGTGGGAGTTAAGTAAACACGCCAGGGTGAGAGCAGCCCTGTTGCAGGCAGAGCTGTACTGACTTGAGCATTCACTTTTGCAGGCTGTAAGACCTGAAAAAAAGCTGTTCAGAAGGAAGTCCTCTCCATCTGAGAGGATTTTTCTAGCTATTGGACTGTTGTCGCTTGTATATGAGCAGTGACTAGCCTGAAGATACAGCATTAATACAGCTGCTGCCTCAAAAGCTGCCTCTAATAACTCAGAAGAATTTTGAAATAGAAAAAAAAAAGACTGGTCTTTTCCTCCCTCCTCTTCTCCCTTGAGCCTGTGGCCAATAGCTTAAATGATTCTTCCTGTCCTTGAACATCCTTTTCCAGCTCTCCTCAAAGCCAGAATAAATACCGTACTTTTAGCATCATTTGGGAAACGCAGCCCTAACAGAGAGTTGAGATTCTGGCTGCAAACAAACATCGTTCTAGTTGAAATCCTTTCTTTGAGTGTGAACCAGTAATTCCAACTCAGATGGGAATAGCAGAGTGCTGAGGAGGACATGAGGGGTATTTGATGACCGATGCCCAAGTTCATAGCCCCTTTCCCCTGACAGAGGCTCTGCCTGTAATGCAGTAAGCTGAGTTAGGAGGATCCGCGTGTAATACAGTGCACGTACTGTTGTGGAGCCAAACGTGCTACTCACTGCTAAATTTACAGAAAAGCAAAGCACTGCATGCCAAAATTACATAAATTCTGCTGGTTTCCTATAGACTAAACCTCATATTCAGTAGGTGTGATTACCTCATGCTCACCTCTGCACCTGGGGAGTATACAAGGCCAACAAACAGACAGGCCGAGCCAGAAGAAAGCTTCCTGGTTCCTGAAATTACTTTGCTTATTCAGTGAAATAATGTATGCACAGTGCACAGGTTCAGGGTGGGGGCACACGTGATTTGGAGGTCTGTGTTTGTTTATTGTGCAGGTCAGCCTCTCTAGCACTGACTAATACAAGGTCTGCCTGCTGAAAGGGACCGAGGTGTGCTGCGGAGCGTGGTTCTGAGCGAAGGGGAGAGAGCCATAGCATATGTCCCAGCTTCTCCAGGACAAACACACACAGTGGAAACCTCCTGTTTGGCTATCATGACTCCGTTATACACTGCTGTGGTGGTGCACAAGCTCTGTGTCCTGCTGACATCTCCATCTGCACATGTCCTGTTCACAGGGGGAGATGAGATGGGAAGTTTTCTTCACTGTAGGGCAGCAGGTGCTAGTAGACAATAACTACCAAGTCAGGCAAACCTCATTAGTTACAAGAAACGCCTTTCTGGCCCAAACAGGGTTTTTCACAGTCATTTTTTATTTGTGTTAAAATTTGTTTTGCAAATGAAAGCTTGATTAATTTTCTTTTTAAATCACAATAACTTTTCAGGAAAAACAAGAACTCATTTACCCTCCATTAAATAAAACTTAGTGTCTTCCTCTGCTGTCCTGAGCATTTAAAGCAAAGACGTGACTACTCTTCATATGGAACAGAAAGATGATCTGTAATAAGGACCACTATGTTTTCATTGTTATCTGCTCCATTTTTGCAAGACGTTTTGAGCTGAGTGATGTCAGAGGTAGTGGGAAATCAGGTCAGGATACAAGATTTGCTGTCTTTAGAGGAAGTGCTGCAGGGCTGCCCCTGAAAAGCAACAAAACACCCCAAGTGTATCCATAGGGCCCTAAAACCAGGTGGCATGTCTCCAGATCCTTGCAGCCTGTCCAGCCACTCTGGTGGTGACTGGGCAATGCACAGGCCTTTCACATTCATGACATCTGTTCTCTGATGCTCTGCATGTTTGGAAGCTGGTTTCCCAAGGAAAAGTTGTTTTTCATGGTCTCATGTGTTTGTGTATCTGTCTCCCTCCTCTTAAATGCTGAGGCTGTTCCCCGAAGAGAATTTAACTCTCTCCAAGTTTTGTGATACAAACAAGCTGCACTGGTGAGGGAGATGCCATAAATGTTTTGGCTGTGATGTGGTCTCACACCTTGCTAGACACCTGAGAACCCACATGTGAGTGAGGCGTTGTAATGTCTCGACCACAGGCTGTGTCATAAAACAAAATCCATCCAAGTTTTCTTAATTCCAGTGTTCGTGAACTACTGGTTTTACTTTCACCCGGCTACCTTCCCTGGTTATTGCTCCTAAACATTTTTGCCACACCTTCCTTCTCTATACTCTTTTCAATCCTTCCTGGAAATGTATCTAAGTCATTAATTAAATCACTTAATGGGAGCATCAAGATAGTTACAGGATATAACAAGTGATCCTATTACTGTGACCGTTGTCCTGCCTTCCCCGGTCCCCACCCACCTCTTTCATTTTTGCTCCTCTGGCCTGTTGTATCATGTCTCCATGGAAGATTACCATTTCAAGGCAAAGACTGTGCCATTGTTTTCTGAGAACCACCCAGGATAGCTAGGGGAGCTCAAGGAATAATAACTATTATTAATAGTGTGGTAGAGGTGGAATTTGGCTGCTGGATCCTTTTTGTGTGGAGGGCTTTTATGCTGAGATACGTTGCTATGCTTCAGCATGTACTTGCCCTTGGAAAACATGGACTTTTCCTCAGTTTTTAATGTTCCTGATACTGAAAATACTTTTGCGTCAGTGTAGCTTGAAAATCTCATTTAAAATGAACTTCTGTCTCTGTGGCAAGTGTGTTTGTCCCTAACTGGATCTGTCACTAGGTTAACTCAAGCCAGTGTTTGGATGAGCAGCAACATTGGAAGTCCTGGCCCTAGAACTGCTACATGATGACCGTTCAGAACAAGGGGGTTCTCTTGCTCATAAGCTGCTTGAGGAGAAGTGAGAGAGAGACTGAGTGAGGTGAGACATACAGGTACAGAGGTATGTGGGAATGTACCACTGTTCCTCGAGTCTTATCTACCCTGGCAAGCAAGAATATTTTTACATAATTGACTTAATTAGCCCAATCGAACTAGTGATTGCACAATAAACTGAATATACAAGCTTTCTTCTAGAAGAATGAATATGTTAACTTGGTTAACAGCTTTTCTTTAGTCACCTGCCAAACACTTGACTTGGTTTTTATTGTGACTTGATAAAGAAATGACCTCATTAATACGATAATAACAAATAATTTCTATGTAAATCAGTGGACCTTCTACCTGGATCATTTTAGTGATTGCCCTCCAGCTCACTTTTTCTTTCAAAGAGCATCTTCACTTCAGTCATAATTATTCATTAATTTATTTCTGATTGTTTTGGATTTGATAAAGGAAACAAAAAAGGCCAGAACCCTTCAGAAGCTTCCAGGACCCAAACAAATAAATTATTTTATTGCCTTTTATCAGGTTCTTGTAATTTTGTTTAATGTTTACCAATTTAATGTTTTTTTCCCCTGAGTTTTTAAGGTTTGGAATACAAAGTATTCTTTTATCATTTTTACCATTTTGCAATACCCAAAATATTTTATGCTTTCTATAGAAAAGCAACATCTCACAGTTCAAGTCAACTCTTCTTTACAATACGAGGTTTGCAGTATCATCTGAAGTCAAGATGAAATTTGACTTGAGTTAG
The DNA here is from genome assembly GCF_017639655.2 of Falco naumanni. Classification (NCBI taxonomy): domain Eukaryota; kingdom Metazoa; phylum Chordata; class Aves; order Falconiformes; family Falconidae; genus Falco; species Falco naumanni. Next base: position 5,451,528 of record NC_054060.1, on the reverse strand, counting down.
TACATCCACTGGGGAGAGTTTCCTATCAATGGGGACTGGAACTGTCTTTCGACCTCTTTTCCTGACTATGCCTTTAAGTCACTGTCTGGTTTAGCATTTGCCTGCAAAACAGGGATCCTTATTTTATCCTCACAAAGGAGTTAAGAAGCTTAATTAAGCTGTGCCTTTAAAGTACTTTCCTTAATACACTACAAAAGATTAGTGTGGTAATGTATATCACATGCATTACCTATAAGTAGCTTTATACCAAGAACATTAAGTGAATGTATACTTTGGAAAAGGCCTTTGTGTGCATCTCCACTCATGGCAGTGTTTTATGTCAATTCACTTCTTTGAGTCAGAAACTTAAATGTAGTAATTAAGATCTTTTTGTGCCTGAAAGCCAAAGCTCCACAATTAACAAGAATGTGCATGTGATAATTAAGCTTGTTCTATATCCTGTGTCTAGCAGCTGATAATAGGCACAATCTGAGCTGCCTGGTCATAGCTGATATTTCAGGGAAGGGCAGTGAGGAAGCTAAGATTGTTTTAAAAAAAAAGATGATGTAACCATGCAGGAATGCAGTCATCTGAAAAGTACCTATGATAGATGAGGAAAAAATGCTTCAGTCTTCCATAACTAGGTCTCTCTAATGGTTCCCTATGATCAACATAACACATGTCAAAAACTGAGTTTACGTGGACCAAGACTTGGCAGGTTTTACTGCCAAAGCATCAGCCATCTAGTGATGTGAAGAGCTGGCAAGGTGCTCAAGCTAGCAAGGCAGCCCACACTTAGGTGATAATTTATGGCTACCTGTAATCTCCTCTAAATAGAAACCATTCATATTCTCACTAGGGAAGCTAGAAATGACCAGACAATGTGAGTTCAGCCAAACCAAGACTTCATATAACTTTACAAAAGACAAATGCTCTCTGGTACTGACATTAACAACGGTGCAGGCTCTTAGAAAGTGTTCACTTTTAGGTTTTATTTATTTTAGTATTGTTTGCTTGTGTAATTTCAGAAACTGGCAGTTTATAAGAGCTGAAATAGAGTTTTAACTCTTGGACTTTGATTCTGTTTGTTTAAAGCATAAAAAAGACTGGGGACCAGCCCAAGTCAGTGCTATGCTGTGCAGTGTTGTTTGTGCACTCCCAACGGGTGACTTGCTGATAATTCCAAATGTGCGCGATGCTGAAATCATTAGTCACTGATGCTATCTATCATGGTGCTGCAGAATTCGTGCAGACACTCTTCTTGCCCCACCCTGTGGTTTGGCATTGCTCTGCCCTTCCCTGGTGAGCTTCTGCCGCCGCTTTGGGAGGTAAGGTGGGTGTTGGCCGGGTAGGCATGGGCCACATCCACCAGGCTGGGGATGCTCTTCTCTCTCCTCAGCACACGGTCACAGCCGATTAGAGCTGTGTGTGCAGGAGGCAGTGGATCTTGGGAAGATCTTGTGCTTTGGGAAAAAGTCTGGTAATCTTAAGCAAGAGGCAGTGGTTGATCTAAGTCCTTCTGATGCTGGGATGCGCCACCTTGCATGTATGAAGTCTTCCAGGAACAGGTCTGAAGCCTTCAGTGAGATCAGATAAGATCACCAGGAGACAAGCTGTTAGAAAGGAGTAAGGGAAATTTCTCCATTCACAGGTCCTGGTGTCCTCATTCAAAGAACTAATATTCCCATAGCTGGTGGTGTAATAATTTGAATATTATGGCCTGCCTGTAGTCACACTGAAGTTAACAGATCTAGGTTGAGAATCTCAGTTTAAATCTACCTTTTCTTTGAACCTGATTTATTCATGTGCCAAGATCAAGGATTCCACTTGAAATTCTCTTAATTCTGTGGGCACTGATGTCTGATTTTGGTCCGAGCTGTTCTCTGCACTGCCTGTCGGTCTGTATGTGCTGTTTATCGTTGCACACATACATAGCTGTACATTATTTTTTATGAATGTTCTTCGTTACTCTCCTGAAGAGAGTGTAATACTGCAAGGGAACAGGGGCTCATTATATACAGTAATACAATACAGCCTTTAGGTATCACTGAAACTCAGATCATTAATTCCATTAAGTTTAAGCAGTGAGGAAAACTGTACTTGTTTCATAGTTCTTTGTGTTTTATTAACTTCTCTTATGTGGACCAGCAGATTCAAGTCTTCTCTCTCTTTTTTTTTAAGTTTTCTTTTTTTGTAACTGTTAAGCAATTCCACCTGGAGATGTGAAAACTTCGCAGGCTATAAAGCTTACATCCTGCAAATCTCCCTATACAATATTAAAAACATCTAAAGGAAGGGAGGGACCGTTGAAATATTTTGAGTTATGTTTAGGAATGAACACAGGGATTGGATTTGTTCAATAAAATAGTCTTTGTGGTTTTAGGAATGGCCCAATGGATGAATCTCAATGCAATGGAAGTACGGAAAATACCTTTTACCAGATTGTGGGCTGAAACAACTTCTTTAACACTGTTAGTAGAGTTAAAGCCATGTGAAAAAGATCTTAAAAGCAGAAGGGACAGTGGCAGCTACCACTGCCTTTTGTCAGTTGTAGAAGTCCTTCTCTCCCACTGGTGATCTTTGAAAAAGATGCGTTTCCTTGCAAAGGGGAAACATCTGTTTCTCATGTAAGTTAATACCTGATCTAAGATACACAGGAGAAACACCTTATCAAAAATAGGATAGAGGCAAAGACTGGAAGGATTGGTTTATGCATCCACAGTGGAAGCAAGGTGATACTTTCAAATCAAGCAGAAGAACATTGATCTTGGGTTGAAAAATAGCATATAAGAAGCATGGGATCATTTGTGTGTGTGTGTGTGTATATTTATGCTTATATAGCTATATCTATCTATCTATCTCTAATTAGTAACTGTTTCTAATAGGTTATGTTTTTGGAGATGCTAGCCTTTGCATTATTAGTCTCACCTTCATGTTTATTTAAGATGCTTGTGAGGATAGCCATGTTACATTGAATTTAGTACTTGTTTCTTGTTAACTTGTGGAAAAATGTCCTAATTACCTTCCAAACTCTTTTGTACTACACCTGCCATCGTACCACCTGTATAGTGTGGTGCTCCTGTGGTTCTTTTTAAAGATAAAGATGGAATGCTAAAACTATCTGAAGCAAATCTACAGAATATCCTGATCCATATAGTAGGCTTATCTATCTGCTTGATAAGCAATGAAAACTGAAGTCTGGTGTCATATGAGCATCATCAGAGGAGTGAAAAAGAGCATGTGAGTGTGCAGTTATGTTATTGAAATATCACAGGTATTTGCTTAAATGCAGGCAGCAGTATGTGGAGTTTTGTAGTTCTTTGTGCCTTAAAGGCAAACCTTATAACTTGTTTTCCTTCATGTTGCCATAACACTTTGTATCTTAGCAATAAATATTGGGTAAATTTGGTGTTATCTCAAGAAATTTGTGCTCCAGAGATTTATTGTTCCACTCCCACAGTACCTTTAAACCCCACATCAGTAGTAGGACAGCAATTCCTGGCCTGTGTTAGGACCAATCTACCTCATTTCCTCTGCTTCAGCAAAGTGAGATTGAAGAGGTTAGAAAAATAACAAACATGAAAAACAGGAGGAAAGCTATTGCCAACCTCTGTATGAAACGCTCCCCAAGTCACCCTGCAGAACAAGCCCAAAGCGTTCTGCTCAGCAAAGGTGAGGGGAAATCATTCTTTCGTAGCGCTAAGCAGGACCCTGTTTAAATCCATGCTTGTCACTGTTGTCATGTCTCATCTGGGTGTCTTTAACATGAAATAAAATACTGCTGTGTTTAAGACCAAAAAGAAGTGGAAAATGCACTCATCTGTGTCCCTCACTTGTGCCAAAGAATTTTTCATTCCCACCTCAGCTCTAATTTGAAATGTGTTAAATAAAAATCTCCAGGAGAGTATCCAGAATAGATAGGCATGTTTAGGTCAGCGTACTACTTGGCATTGCCATGGACCTCATCTCTAATTACTAAAGAAATAGTGAGTTAGTGAGTTAAAATACACAGCAACTGTGACCTAAATAATTTCCATTCTGGATACTGGCCTGAAATAAAGAGGGCTTTTCATTAGCATGGCACAGATTTAGTGTCGTGGGACATAGAGTTTGTGCTTCGGAGGAAGTGCGGTCAATGGGCCATTAAGTTTTGAAACAGGAGGCAGGCATCTTCTAATCTCAGTGCTGTTGACAATAAATATTAGGGAATAGCTTAATATAGATTCACGATAGCCATGCCAAAGTCATTCAAGTAAACTCAGATTTGTAATACTATGAATGTGCATGCACTGCATTCACATAATGGAGGGATCGTTTGCAGGTCCCAAAGGAAATCTTGCCTTTCAGCCCTGGAAGATGAGAAACCGACTGGGAAATCTAACCCAGTGTATAGATTGAATGGCAATTACTTGTATTGTGGGGATTTGCTTTTCCCCTGTTGAAAATAAAATGTTAAAATTAGAAAACAGTTCCTGAATTTTGGCAGTTTCCCATTTAAAACAAGTAAACAAACAAACCTCCAAACCAAGATTTACACCTTCTGAAACCCTTCAGGGTATGCATGTAAGGGGAAGCCTTAATAGCTGGGGAAGGCAGCAAGGCAAGGGGATGGAGCACAGGGGTCCCTGGGAGCACGGCTTTCGGGGAGGGACAGGAGCAAGCTCAGTTTAATGTAGTAGGGTCTCTGACTCACATTGGAGTGCTTTAGACTGCCACTTTTCGGGCTGTCATTTTAAGTGGTTATAACTCCACAAGGCCGTATCTAAGCAGCTTGTCTGTGTGTGTCAGGGTCCTGCCTGTCTTTTCAGGTGTGCATCCTGGCTAAGGTAAGCCAAATGTAAAAGAACTGCTCATTTAAATGGATGTGTGTGTTCTGCAGCATTAGGATGCTCAAATTTGCAGAGGACATTTCGGTGTCCACATCCAAGGGTTAATCTTGGAAAGCCTTAGCCTTCACAGCTGAAAACCCACTTCTATAAAAAAGTGGACAACTGTTGGCCTCACTGGGCTCCTGGAGCCAGACCATCCTATGAACAGGTCCTATGGAAAGACAGCATACTGTCCACTAATTAGACTGTGTCATAACATACACACTCAGAGAGATCAAACAGAGGTTGAGAAGGCAAAATCAAGCTTATTTCTGTCTTTTCCTTGGTTTTGACTTTGCAGCCTTAATAAACACTTTTTTCTCCGTTTCTACGTGCATCTGCATCAGGCGGGTTCCTCCTTTTCCATGCTACCTCCTGCTGGTTCCAGTGTTGGTGAGCTTGTGGGAGTGAGCTGCAGAGGCACTGCCTGCGCCCCAGGCTGGCGGGCAATGCCTGTCTGTGGGCCCCAGCTTTGGGCTGGAAGGACCGTACACATTTGCTGCTTTGACAAATGAGAGAAAGGAGTCATTGGGGATTTTAGCTATTAGAGGCCACTGTCTCTGCAATGTAGATACATGTACCTTGCTATATAAATTTAGGCAGACTTATTTAGGAATAGGAAAAAGTGTGCCCCTGCCACAAAACCCTGCCTATCTCATCCCCAGGGAAATGTCATTTCCTATAATGCAGCACAGAGGTGCAAAGCCTTCTTGGAGGAAATGCGACCATTTTGACATAAGGACAAAGCAGGTTTTTTTCCCTGTACTCCTCTTCAGAGACAATTTGGGTTTAAATTACTGTAAACAATTCAACTAGAGGCAGACACTTTCTTGGAAGATCACAACCCAAATGTTGAAAATATTCAAATAATAATTAGTCAGAAGTAGTATTTTACAAGTCAAGCAACGCTAGTAGTAGGTGTAGGCATAGCCCTGTTTATCGGTATTCTGAGCGGATTAAACAGTTCACTGAAACAATCAGAAGTGTGTTTAGTGGATGTACTTTGAAAAAGTTTGATCTAGTAGTTGTATGAAAATGCTGAATGGAGTTGAAATGGGCTCTTGTACTCTGTTGACTGAGAGTCTCGTGACAGTATTTACCAAAAGAATAGGTAAGGAAAACCAAGCAGCAATGAGGGCTGGTAGCACTTGGAAGTGAGTGCTAAAATGTCTCTGACTTGAAGGAACTAAAAATGCTATTTTATGGGCTGTTCATCCAGCCTCCACCTTGTAGAAACCACAGCTTGTCTCAAAGGCTGGACCCTCACCGAACCTGTCCCTTGTAGCATGTGGTCTGGCCAGCAGTGCTGTGCCAGCTCCAGGGTGCCCTGCCATTCCCCCGGCTCCACTGCTCGTTACTCTGTAAGCAACACTGCAAGGGGAGCATAAAGCTTTATATACATACATATATGTGTGTATGTGTATATATATAGACACACACACATATGGATATGTGTGGATATATATATGGACATAAAAAGAAAAAGGAAAGCTACAGTCTGATCAATTTATGATTATTCCTACTGGTTATTTAACTCTCAAAGAATGCGAAACTGCCACTCTGTTAAATTAAAGTCTGGTTTTCTTCAGTCCTGCTTTTGCCCGGCAGCTGTCCCTCATGTAGGTAGGCCCCATGGGAGGAATGTGCTTGTTACATGTACGTCTGGGGGAAGCGGCCAGCCACGCTGCTTGAGTCTTTGGTTTTTATTTTAAACCCTCTTAAGTGGATAAAATTTTCTGACAAACTTAAGCCAAATGAGGAAGGAGCGTACTGTGTACAGGTTGAGCTTATCTGTGATCCAGCGGGCTTGCAGAAACTTGTGTATAGCTCAGGTAGGAGCTTGGGGTGCAGCTTGGACTGTGGGTCGGTGAGCACAAGTGCATCCCTCCAGCTGCTTTTTGCTCGAGAGCCTGAATGCCGTGAAGTGCATCCAGCTGTTTGAGAAGCTTCTGGCTTACTGCTTGTAGTAGCAAATAATGGCAACAACTAGCTTTTATCTGGACCTGATTCATGCAGTGTGCTCAGAAATGTGTGACTTGGGGGAGGTTGGCACATCTGATTTGGAGGTATTTACTGCTTTAGTTCATTTGTAGCTGGGCTACTCTAGGCCTTGTATGGCAGAGTTGCTCTCTGTTTCCAGTGCAGCACAGGGATTCAAGGCCAATGTTTACCAGATGCTGGATGAACAAAAGTTACCATAAAAATGAAGTTCTGCAGTGTTGGAGGAATTATTTTATGGGGCCAGAGAAATACCATGGCTACCTCAGCATACCACAAGCAGAAGTTCTTGTTTCTAACTAATAAGTAAACCTGAAGACAGAGGGGGAAAGTGCCTACAATGCAGACAGGGTGCCACCTGTATTAGCAGCTTCTGGGGTGAGTTTACTGAGAGGAGCTAGGAGACTGTAGCATCCCATCTACCTCCAAACTATTGAAGCATGTGCCCAGATAAAGTGACAGAAAAGCAGCTGTGGGAATGGTCCGCCTCTTTGGTGACTGTCCTTGCTCTCACAGTTGCAACCAGCCTGGCCTTTTCTAGTACCTTTGCTATACACTCTAGCTGCCGCCTTCATGCTGCAAAGTATGTCAAGGTTATTTTTTATATATGTGAGCTTCTCAGATTGTGCCACACTGTTGAAAAATTCTGAAAATAGAGCTGTAAGACATCAGCTGTGCAGCTGTTCTAACAAAGTCTCCTGGACTTTGCCCATTTAAGAAAGTTTTTACTCAGGCAAACACTGATGCTAATGGGAACTAAAAAACTGAAGTCAGGGGAGTTTGTCTAAGTAAGGGCTAAGTTGGATGGAAAAGCCAAAATTTGCAAGCCAAAATTTTGCTTGGCTACAGCACCGTGTAACGGCATCATCTGGGGATGTGGTACCTGGAATCCTGTTCTAAGAGAAAAATACATAACATCGGCTCCCCCAGCCAGGCCTGCAGAATTACTTTGATAGTGGAAGGCACAACACAGCACATGGAGCATGGGAGAGCTGCTGCTCAGTTCCAACCTTGAGTTTTGGAAGTGGATTCACCTTAAAAATGTTTCCATGCTCAGGAGTCGATCACAAGATTTTGGTTTGGTACTGGCTGAAAAGATGAGGTAAATGTTTTTGAGGCAGCTCTTGAACTAGAAACCAAGACAAGGACAAAACTTGCACTTCAAAAGGGAAGGCTGATGATGTAAAGCTTCTCATGTGTACCCATTTTCAGTCTTGTGTCTGTGAGTGAAGACTGTTGGTGCTGAAGGCAGTGGGCTGTGGCAGGGTAGGAGCCCCTCCGGCTGGGTGGGCTGTACCCGGTCACTGGAGGGGTCTGGCAGACGAGGCTCTGTGCAGGCAGCCTTGATGGGGGAGCTGTAAAGCTGCACCCTCCTCACGTGCTAGTGGGAAACCTGACGCTACCCTTTGTGGGACAGCACAGGTTGTGTGATGCAGACCTGTCACCTGCATGGGCCATGGGCTAGAGGTGGGCTTGTGGTCAAGGAGGGACATCCGCTCCATGGCAGGTAGACAGCTGTAGTCTCTTTCCCCTTCCAGAAACTCAGGGACCACTTACATCTGCCTGGCAGGAGGGTGAGCTCTGCCTGGTGTCTTGGTTCCCAAATTTGGAGACAAGAATGTTGAGGGTGCCATGATGGGGAGCCATGAGAACAGCTGCAGACTCTTTTGCACCTTCCAGGGTGTCCATACCTGGCACATGACCTGGGAAAAGATAAACTTGGAGAGCATCCTTGGCAGAACTGGCCAGGGAGAAAACTTACAGTGCCTGCGTGGGAGCTGCCTGGGAGCTGCCTGGGAGCTGCCTGCTGATCTTTCAGGTTTTGGAAAAACAAATTCACCTTCAAAATTTGAAAATTGAGAGTATGTTTCAACCCAGGGTGTTTCAATGCTTCTATGGAAAATAATGTTATGCTCACAGTATTGATATGTTTGGAGCTCTGTGCAAAGAGTTAAGTTATTGTATATTTTAGTTTTTTAATTGACTCCATATCTGCTGGCAGCAGAATAGACATTGATCTGTTTTTTTCCTTTGCTTTATTTAGGAAAATACAGCACATAGTGTTTACTCTGCCTCCATACAGCATTACTTTGTAGGGTGAAAGTGAGGGCGAGACCACAGTGAAGAATTCCCTCATTGTCAATTTTAAAGGCTTCATAATAAATGGTAGGCTTTTTTGGATGGGAATCAGAAATGCTTTCATGACAGTGTTTTGCTTAACTTTTTGTATTCAGATGGGATTTTAGAAACTCTTTTAAATTTGCTGGTTTGATCATTTAAACATCTCCTTCTGGGCGCCAACTACTTGATCAAATTACCGGAGTGACACTGTACCTGACATCTATTAAGAAAGGATTTGAAAAATCAGATTGGTGATGGTAAACTAAAATTTATCTTTAGTAGCAATGGCATCATTCGCCCTGGAGATAGCATCCAGACTGCCTTTCAGTGGGAGAGGATGAAGAGCTGGACCCATAATTTCATACGGGGAGAAGCAGAACAGTCTCTACTGTAAAGTTTTGACTGAGAAAGGACTAGAGTGTTAAGACCAACCTCAGAAGGAAACGAAAAGGAATGGATGCCCAGAGTTGATCTATTCCATATATACCAGCTGAACTATCTACTGAAGGTGATTTGCACTGGGCCAGGACAAAAATGTTAGTAAGTGGCACTCGGCTCCTTGTGACTTTCCCTTTTGAATTCAATTTCTGTAATTGTGAAGCTGCGTTCCTCCAGGATCCTTAGCAAGAGCTTACTGGTTTCTGTAAAGGCATACTGTTTTGTGCTTCATATAGACTCCTAGCAGAACAGTATTATATTGATTATTTTTTTTCCATATTCCCCTAGGCTTGAGAAAATATTGGTTTATTGGTCTCTTCACAACTACAGAGTTGCCAGCAGTCATGCAGTCCTTTTAAGGGTTACTCTTGGTTTCCTCTGAAAACTGTCCAGGACGTTTGTTTGTTTTTCATCTTGCTTTTTTTCATAGTGCTTTGTTCTTGGAGGTCTCTATGCCTATCGCAGCCCTCCCTGAGAACATTGTATTCAAACAACTTCTGCGATATTGCTCATAAAATGTGCTTTGGCGCAGGTCTGTCTCACTCTACACAGTACTGCTGCTCAGTACTTGCCCGCTGAAGAATGTCCTGAGGAGTGAAAAGCTTTGAGTAGAGGAGCCCCTTCGGAAGGCGTTTGTATTTTCCTCAACTTTAATAGCACAAAGCACGAGAGTGTGATCTTTGTGATTGATGAGCAGCTGAGGTGTTGATGCCTTTTTCTGTAAAGTCAGTACCAAGTTCAGGCATCTCCTAGAATGGCCACTTACTGTAATGCATATTTCTTTCACTTCTTTTTAAATGGCAAAACTTCCTTTGGAAAAAAAAAAAAACTTGTTACCCTTAATGCTATGCAAACCACCCACAGAGCCTCTTGGTACAATCTGAGGATTGCTGGGGTCCATTTGTTTATTTTTACCAGGATCACTAACAGTTGCAGCACTATTTTGCATGTGCTGCTGAAAGATGTCCTGGAGATCTGTTTTACCATCTTAGCACCATAAAGTGCTTTCATTCTTTTAATCCTCTTGCACAATATCACATCAGTGGCAGGACGTGTCCTGGATAGGGGAATTTTTATTAGGCAGAAATGTACTCGGGAGGTTTAACGCACTCCCAGTGTTACTGGTCGAGTCACACTGTCATGCTCCCAGTTCTGTGCTGGACCGAGCTCATCACTCATTTATTGCATTTAATCATTAGCTTGGACTACACTTTTGTGAAGATCATTTTTGCTGTTTCTCCATTTGCCTGGTGGTTTGGAAGTTCTGCTTCACTGTTGTGTTTTCAGTTTAAACTGTGGACCAGTGCAGGCAAATCTTGAGTTGTTAAAAAGCTTACTAGGAACTTTCCTGATCACAGTGTGTTTGTGTCAATCTGCTGATCATCATCCTCCAAATTCCTGTGATTTTGTGGCAGAAGAATCCCATGGGGTTACCCAGCTACTTCAGAACCTAAAGTATAGGTTAAATAATGCAAATGCTTAAGACTCCTTCCCCCCTCTTCCCCTTCCTCATGGCTATGGGTTTGGGGTTTGCTTTCCTTCTTAAGAAGTTTTGGGGAAGAAGGTGGTCAGCAGTAATGCAAATCACCAAAGTTTGTATTGTTTATGCTTCCTTTACTATGAGATAGTATTCTTTGCTTTGTATCTTTTCCTCACCCCATGAGATATGTTTTTCTCTTCTCTGTGAGTGAGGCTCTTTTCCCTTCCCTGGCATAGAAATAATATACTCAAACATGCTTCAGTACAGGAAACCCTATATCCAGTGTGGGGAGGAAAGGCCTTAATCAGTAAAAATTCCATTGTGTTTATATCAATCCTGACCCTTGGTGTCATTTCGACAAAGCTTTTTAGTCTGGGCCCCAGGCACTGGTTGGTGCTGCCGGTTCACAGCTATGTCGCTGCAAGTCCACAAGGCCCATATATGCCGGATTTCTGCTCTGTAAGTTATTCTTTATGGAGATTGCCTGGCCTTTCCATGGGAGGGGCTGAGATAAGAGGCAAGTACGCAGGGAGCTCCTCTTAATTGCAAGCTTTTCCCTTTTTTGGAGAATAGGTTAATCCCCCGGTATTTCCTGAGTATGAAAGCCTTTCATAAGAGAGAAGACGATTATTTAGGAGAATTTGTGATCTGTTTCACAATCCCTATCCCTGTTTTCTAGCTCATGCTACAAGCTGGCTGCATCATGATCTTACAGTGATGGTCTGGTCCAGAGGGAAAAAGCCTGGTGAGATACTGGTCCCCTCTAAGCTGTCAAAGGGATGACAAGGTTCTGCTGTGTGCCAAGAGCAGAGGTCCATAGTGTGGCCCTCAACATTTAAATCAGGAGGAAAATTTCCAACCTGCCTGGCCCATTAGTGAAAGCTTTAAATAGAGGATTGACTCTCTGTAGAAAGAGCCCTGCACAAATAAACATTCCAACAGCACCCTTCCTTCGGCTTTCAATGTGTTTTTTATCAGGCTTTGAATTAAACCACTGTCCAATTATTTGAAGGCATGATTTTCAGGAGTCATCCAAAATATAATTAATGGCAACTCAACGCATTCTCTGGGAATGGAAGGAGAGAGTCTTGCTGCTTTATCTTAAAGAGGCAGCTCTGTGTAACTCACTCATGGGTGTCCAAGCAGCACATGTGTAACAAGCTGCTGAGCAGAGCATCCTGGCTGAGCAGGTGGGCCAGCCTGGGCAGGGGTCCCGGGGTCCTGTGTCTGGTCCTTCTGGCTCTCTGTGAGATGGGAAAGGTGACTGAGGGACATGACTGAGGTGCAGAATGAGTGCTGGCTGTACACTGTCTCCTAGCCTGATGCTGGGATTGAGGTTGAAGCAAATCCCTGTGGTGTCTGTGGGCAGTGAGCAGAGTCCTCTGCCTTATTTTCCCCTCCTTCCTCCCTCCAGCACTCTTTCTTCAGACCAGCAGCTCCCCAGGGCTCTTTTCTGGCTGCAGGAGAAGCAGGCTTAGCCTAACACAGCACGCTGCTCCTCACTGCGCTCCCTCCTTCTCTAGCTGCTGCCCATTCCCCTCCCCGACCCTGCTATGGCTTTGGCTGAAATGGTTTCTGCAAGCTCCTTACACTGCTGCTTTTCGCTAGAGAGAAGGCTGGGCTGGTCTCGTTGGGATTGTCTCATTGCTTACCCCAGGATCTGCCGGTAGCTTTTCTTTTGGGAGGCAGCCATGTCCCTTTCCTGAGCATTCAAGGCATTCCCACACATGGCATCTGAGGACACTCTCCTTGTTGAATGTTTTCATCTTGTAGGTAACAAATGAAAATAAGTCATCTCACCGGCACTTTTCTGAGTGTTTAATTAAGGCTGTGCATTTATGACAGGAAACGAGAGCCAATATTTGACCTCTGAAATGTTTATACAATTGATATATAGCTTTTTCTTACCTCATCTCATGTTTACATATAAGATACAGTGTCAGTACATTCCCAACACGATGCAATGCTTTGTTATGTGATAGACATTTAAAAGAACAAACTATTTTTTTAATAGTTAGGAGTATCTGCTGTAATTCTTGGACTGGGAAATGGGCTGGCTGGAATCTTTTAGATGCAGATGGCAATAGTTCAGGTACTAGTATTATTGTTATTTTTTGCCAAATAACCAAATTAACATTGAGTAGTTTGGCTTGATGCTGAAAAATTCACTTTTGGAAGTGAATTAGATTTTTTTTTTCCTTCCAGGTCCTGGCACTAGTTGCAAGGGCCTCAACATTGGAAGAAATAGATTTGGATGGTCTTCAAAGAACACTGCTGTGGTTCTGCCGTTTTTAACTTTTTACCTTGCTGTTCTTTCTCCCCACCTCTTCCCTGGGGAATTGAAGGTAAATGATTGATACTCTGTCTCTCCTGCTCGCTTTCTTTTTTTCAATCTCTTTTTGGCTAGACTTCTCCAATGTAGAAATATTTACCAAAAGGAAAATCACAAGGGCGGGGGAATGGAGAGAAAAAAGGGAATTGAGAAATAAAATATAAACATTCAGCAGTCCAGGATGGTGACTTTGTTGGGGAAAGAGGCTGAATTGTTTGTAGAACCTAATGAGATTTAGGATTAGATTTCCTGTATCAGTGGGCAGCCGCTGGGGAAAAGTAAATTCACTGCACTTAATACACTTTGCAAGAGAGGCATTTATCTTATGTTGTTTGCATATGACTATACCTAAGGGATCCCGGCCTTGGTAGGTGCCTGCCCCCAAAGAAATTCCAAACTAAAACAGACAAAGAAGAAAAAAGACTGGTAAAGGACACAGGAGCATGGAGAAAGGTGGACACTTGCGCAAACCTGTCTGGCAAACAGAGCTGAGATGGCCATTCCTGTAGTGCAGTGAGCCCAGCACTTGCCACACTGCTTTTGCAAGGAAGGCAAAGAAAGTGATGACCAGGTACTGAAGTAGCATGATGCAAAGTACAGCTAAATGTGTTTGCTGGCAAGTGCTTGTAGGTGGGGTGAAATAATGGCGTGAAGTTTCTATCTGTTTTGTGCTAACCTTTCCATCAGTCTAAGAGCCAAATACTTTGTCTGGTTTACTGTTGTATGGGTCCAATTTTATGTGCCAAAGAGACTGAATGTAATGGGAATTTTTTGCAGTGCCTGGAAGGTGACTTTTCAGGTACACAATTAAATTTTGCTGCTTTTTTTTTTAATTGACAGGTGTCTATTTTTCAGCTCAGATAAAATATCCAGATTTATACCTGTTGTCCTAGATCTTACTTATAAGGACCAAAGCGTTTGTGTCCAGGAACTGACAGGACATCTCACCTAGTCCAGTTTTCACTTGAAATTTCCTTGTACCACATCCTGACCCCAGGTAGATTCAATCCCCAGGAAAAAGTCTTTTCCTAGCCAAAAAACTTCAATGCTTACATTTGATAGGAGCTTTGGGTGAAAATTTTTGCAGTTTCCTGTTTCTGTGGTTTGTATTGATCGCTAGGTTCGGAGGCTCTTCTAGAAATTAATCCATGGGATAGAATTTGGTCTGCAAGAGGAGGATATGTATCCCCACGCAGTGGGCATGGCATTAGTAATTCTTCGGAGACTGTAGGTCTGGGGAAAGACTGAAGGCTGTGACCCGTAGTCTGGCCTTCTCCCCCTCTGAAATCCAGCCAAGATGCCTCTGTGTGATGCTGTGCTGGGACCCTGCTTTAGAGGAGCTCTCCAAGTATGTGTGTGGGCTGCATCCCCACAAACTTCCACCTAACCTCAGGCCAAGTTGAGTTTCTCAGGAGATTCCCTGCAAGGCTGAGCAAGGACAATACCCTACAGGATGAAGCTGCAAGTTTTAATTCTTCAAAACTAGGCTGAATTTTTTTCTATCCAGGCAGATGGCTTTGGAAGCTTACTGGAGGCAGCCTGACCTAGCAGGCTGAGCACTGCTGTGGAAACCAGGTAGCTGGGAATTCTGATTCCCTCACCGGCTCCCTGAAAGTTTGTAGACAGATCACGAATCACTCTGATTTGTTTTTTTGTAGTTGTACCAGTATATGTATTTTTTCCTTTTCTTCTTCTAAGCCACATATCACACCCTTGCATCTTGGCGTCAGTGAAGGTTCTGTTTTTCACATCAGTGTATGAAAAAAATCTTGCCAGATCAACTCTGGCAGCTGTCAGCAGCCTAAGGTGCAGGCAATTCTTCCTTTCAGGAGACCTGGCTCAATGGAATGTCATCTCTGACGTTAAGGTAGACACACAGAAGTTCAATATAAGGAGGGCAAACTTTTGAGACTGTGCTTATTCTTCATTGCCAGCTGAAGGTATGACTCTTGCTAAGTGCATAGTTGGAGAGTTTAGACCTCCGGCTGGAAAGGAGGATGGGACAGTGACTGATGTTTGATTCTTCGGGTGAAAGTTTCTTCCCCTCTGCCCAGGTCTTTCGGCCAGCCTCTATCAGAGGGAACTCCCGTGCTTTCACTTGGAAGAGTAAGTGGAGCCATGTCTCTTTTTTCCATATGCAACAATTGGAGTCGGTTGGTTTGGGAAAGGATCTACCTTGCACTGGCCAGCAGGCTAAGAAGGCATATATTCATCCTCCATGCCTGAGGTAAAATGAGCTTTGACAGCAGGGAGGTGTATCTAAGGCATAGCTTCTTCCAGGCTGAAGGAGCGATACCCCACATTTAACACAGACCTTGCTAAAAACTTGCACATATTTTAATCCTCAGCAAAGTTGTACCAGGCCATTGGATTCCATTGTACTAAAAACGTCCTCAGTGTAGTGTCTTGTTTGTTTTTCTTAAGCTAACCTCTGTTTCCCTTTGTGATACAGATCCCTTTTCAAACAATCCTCCCCCCTCTCCCCAAATAAAATCTTGCTGAGACTTAATAACATTTTTTAATACATACCCATAAAACAAATTTCCTTCCCCAATCATTTGTGTGGTTTTTCAAATCATTAAGAGAGTTTCCTTGTTCTGTGATGTCAAGAGTCACCCAGATCAAAGCCTTTACTGATACTACAATTAAGCACTCTGCACCATTAAATTCACTTTCTACACTGTAATTTTTATAATAGGTCGGGAAGGAGCTTCATGGTTTGATTTCATTCCAGCCATGACGCCAGATTCTGATTTCTCATTAGCTCTTACACCATGGTTTGTGAAATACTGAAGTTAACAAGGAGTCTGAATTAATATTGAACTGGCATCTGTCCAGCTGAATTGTGTTCAGTGGACTTGCATGCATATGAAATGACAGGGAAATATGGTATGTTATAGTCAAGAGAAAGTAACAGCTTCAAGATAAGAACGAGGTAATCCCTCTTGCTCCCCCCAAAATACATTCCTGGGTAAACCAAGGTAGGGCTTAGCAGATTCAAGCAGCTGCTTCAGTTCTTCATCTTTGTGTTAAAATTATAACATAGAGAAGCTCAACTTAAGGGAAGAGAAAGGCCAAAACGAAAATGGATCTTGCAGCAAAAGCAGAGAGGAAAAGGAAAGATGGACATCTTCATTGAGTGATAATGGGAGAGTTTCCCATTGCCTGCCTTCCCGGTATCTGGAGGGAGTGCTAAGCGCTCTCAAAATGGAAGGGTCACTGGACTGCCTTAGATACATTTAAAAAATAAAAGTAGTAGGTGTTTGCTTTTCTTTCTAGGTGGGGAAGAATGAAAGGGCAAAAGCATACATGTGTGCATGCATGTGCTCACTGTTCCTTTTGCTGTTAATGGGAATTGCATGAATGCAAGCATCTGGATTCTGAGTTCATTGATGCTCTTGTGAACCTGTAAGGATGTGGAGTTTTGCTGACAATTGATACCAGCCTCGCTGAGAATCACTGTCCGGCCCTCCAAAAGGAGAATATATTGCTGGAGAGTTCATAATCTGGAATGTTAGCCTGCATGACTTTCTCTGCATAGCACAGTAACTAACACTGGGTGGGTGTTTCTTGAAAACTATTCAAGCAAATGTCAGAAAAACTGATCCAAAGAGAGCGTTTTCAGGCAAATATTTGGAGATACATAAGCTACACTTCTGCCTCAAGCCATAGAGAATGGAGCGCTGCAGTCCTGCCAGCTCTGAGGCACTCGGGTGGGAGTCATGCTGTGTAATTTGTAACAGATGACGTTTATTACCTGAGTTTCTGTGGAGAGTCAGATCTGGGAGGAAAAGGGGGAAATACTTGACCAAGTTGGGAGCCAGTGATAAATTTATACAAACTTGTCCTAAACTTGCAGCACATGCCACCACCTAATCTAATACATTCTGCTGAGCCAGGGCAAGGACTTGGTTCTGCACCAACAAGACTTACTGTCTGAGCATTTTGGGTTGCAGCTGCAAACTTTGTGCTGACCTATGAATCCTGCATGTATGTTTTTTTAAAGAAGTGTTGTCTAATGTGTTTTTCCTGGAAGATCCCTCCATAAGCATCCCCATTCCAGATGCAATTTCAAACTACAGCCAGACAGCTTTGAGATCTGCTACTGAATTGGGGTCATGACAGATGATAGCTGTGACAGAGCATCACTCCAGTACATGTCATGTCTTTCCCCACCCCAGTTCTGACAGACCTGTCTCTGAGCAGCCAGGGTATAAAAAGGGCTGTGCTGAGATGAGGATGTAGCTGCAGTGACTAGAATTCATCACACTGGCAGCCTGCTAATGGGCGCTTTGCATTATCACAAAGGGGACAAAACAAGTCATCTACCAGTTTTGCAGATTTTTTGGACTAGGATGCAGACTCAGGAGCCTTTATAATGAAAACACAGTGACACCTCCCAGAAACTCAGACTTTGAGGAATCATCTACCCTGGTGGGCCAGGTCTGTTCTCTGCACGCCTGGTCCATGAAACAAGGATCTGGGGGTGGGGGCTTGGCTCAGAGCTGAGATTCATTTCCTCGGTGGTCAGAGCCAGGCCCCAGATCTATACAACATCTCCTTTGGCACTGGAAATCTGGTCCCTGCTTTGAAGGAGTTTGAAGCCACCTCTGCTGCTAGGAGCTTCAGGCGGTCCAGTTCATGATATTGCAAATAAAATCAGGTCTCTTTTTACACATTCTGAGTTTATAAACCAAAAAAGGAGATAGAGCCATACGTTAGATGAATTACCTTCAGCAGACATAACATGGATAATAGTCTTAATTCAGTTTTGATGATACTCTTGAAGTCTTAATAATCCAAGCCTAATTTAGTGTGAGCAGCTACTGAGCACAAGATGCAGCTTGTTGGTGGATCCAAGTCATGCTGACCGACTGCATCAGGCGTGTAGGATGCGGGTGTGAGTAACAGCTACTGCTGTGCCCCAGGAGCACTCAGCCTCCAGGTGCTGCGGTGGGGGAATGTGAGGCAGGGGGCAAGAGAACTTGTCTCATGCAGAATGCACAGGCCTGGACATGTGGCCACATTTACTGCTTTCTTTACAACCCCGTCTCTCTGCAAGTAAACCTCGTTGGAGAGGAGAGAAAATGTTGAATACCTATACAGTCTTGTGAACTCCACAGTAAACCTGCAGTACTGCTGAAACACATCACTTGGTGCAGCACTTTCTCAGGGGTTGCTCAGTCAGGGCTTCCTGCCTCCTCCCTTGTTTACCTTGTCCCTAAAGTGTGGGGCTCCTCCAAGCACGTGCTGAGGCTCTCCCCTGTTTCTGAGAAAGAGCAAGTCTTCAAAGCGAGAGCCCAGCAATAAATTTTCCCTCTAGTGTCCAAATTTCTGTTTGGCCAGAGGCCAGAAGCCAAGGTGTGGCATTGCTAGTTTTGGTCTTCAGCAGCAGCAGATTTTTCTCAAATGCTACTGAGAAATCTGGGCAGGTTAATTCCAAGATAATGTTCCTGGGAATGAAAGCAGAAGTGGTGGTTCCTTGAGCTGTCTAGGAAGAAGAGGTTTTTGCTGGCATACCTCTGTGTCAGACTTTGCTGCTGCTGTATGCTTTTTCTTGGGGCTCATTTGGCATCTGGCTTAAATTAGAGGCATCACACAGCAAATGGGGACCGGAGATGCAGTCGCCACAGGACAGAGCCTGTCACTAAGCCACCTCTGTACAGCCGTTAGTGATTGCTCTCGGTAGTGCAGCCGCCCCCCAGGTTCAGTCCCCAGTTGCACTTCGGGAGGTGGGGGTGATGTTAGAGGGAACGTGTACCTGTTTCCCCTGCTGAGTTTCAGTTTAAAGTCTGAGAGTTTTGGAGTGGGGCGCTGTGCCTCAGGAATGAGCTCAAAAAGATGAAGCAGGATGGTTCAGGCTTTTATATTTGTGGTACCTATGAGGAACTGTAATGCATTGCAGGCTTGATAGCAACACACTAGCAGTTTCAAACAAAAATGTCTTTTTTTCCTATCCTTTAACAGAAATCCCCTGGAAACTGCAGAACTGCCTTCTATCTTTGCCCCCACCCCCTGCACATTCCTGCAAAAAGTAGGATGAAACTCCCTCTGTTTTAGGCAAAATATTTTGCAATTTTCCAATGACCTTGCCAATAAGAAAATTATTACCCATATATCATGGGAAATGCCTGCTTTCTCACAAGGCTGTAATGTTAAACTATCACCAGTAAAAGGCTGTGCTGGCTGCAAGTTTGGCAGGAACACGAAGATCTTCTGGTATGGTACATTACATGAACTATTGACTTGAGAATGCCAAAAACTTCACCCCATTTTAAATGAGCTCCATTTTTAAAAATAAATCAGCGTATGAATTGAATGTGTTTATTCCAGAAAATAAGAGTATCAGCCCCTGTACTGAGTTTACATCATTGCCATTTTTATAAGAGGAATCAATCTTAACAGTTGAATTGCTTAATCATCTCATCAAACGGTTTTGTTGAATTCTGCAGTCCAAGGGACGGTGCAGGCACCGTTTTGCAGCTAAGTGTTAATATTGTCTTGACTAAAAGTGTCCCTTTCCCTGGCTAGTTAGTGGTATGTGCGTGCCAGGAGCTATTCATTATGGATGAAGAATGGTTTTGTGGTTAAAGTACTGGACTGTGTTGTGGGAGATCTGAGTTCAATCCCAGATTCTTCTTCCATTTCCCTGTGTGACTATGAGCAAGTCGTTTAATCTTTCAGTGCCTCAATTCTCTTCTGGTAAAATGGGAATAATCCTATTTCCTTTCTTCCACCCTTCACTTGTATGGTATTTGTTTTCACTGTTGCCTGTTCATCTGTAGGACATAGAAAACAGACCATTAACCAGAGTGTTAAAACATTATAAAAACATGAATAATAATTTATTGTTTCACTTAATTTTTCATATTCCTATTTTAAATTGAGGAAGATAACGAAAGCTTGATGGCAGTGCTGTCTGTTTATATGCAACGACCTACTTGTCCCAGAAAGCAGTATGGCCAAGAAATTGAAACAAGATCTTGTGAAGTGCCATTGCAAATAAATCTGTTCAACTTCCCTTCTGTCAAGGCATCTCACGCTAGGGAAGGCCACTGGGAGTCATTAATTGTATAATGGATATACTTGATTCTTTAAAAGGGCTGTTTTCCCAAAGATTAAAGCGATTATGAGCAAAGTGGTTTGAAAAGAAAAAAACCCACCCTAAACCAAACAGTGTGAATGATAATTGGGAATGGTTTAAGAAAACTTCAGCAGATGCTGTAAAAGTCACAGTTCTGCAGTTGTGGAAGAGGGCTTTGTCAGTGTGAACCAAACACACCCTTCCCCTCCTTCAGCCCAGCCTAAAAGGGAGATGAAAGCTAGCATATACATATGAAAATATGCACTTCTATATATATAAATGAAAATAAAATGAAAATAGGCAACTGATAATGATGCTGGAAATTATTGGTATTTATGAAATAAGGGTTGCAGATGAAGGAAAATAAGGAAAATCATTAAAGTTGTTAATGGGGGCGGTAGAATTGGTCACATCAACACAGAAAAGACAGGAGAATTTCCCTAATTAGCCGTTTCTATATTAAGGAAAAACTTTACTGATATTTTTAGAAGTTACAGGAGTACTGAAATAGTTTATATTCCTACACCCAAGATGTTGAACAGCAACTGCTACAGCTCCAGCACTTAGATTCAGAAGCTCTGCAAGGTTAGCTGATGAGGTGCTTGAGCCAACATTGACAATTAAATAATCTTCAAGTATTGGGTGGGTCCCAGGCGCTCAGGAGGTAACACAAATGTTGGGTCAGCATTTACAAAGGCTAAGTAGGATGAAATCAGCAGCAGCGCCCTGTTTAGCTGGCTATTAATTCAGTATAAAATCATGTGAACTTATAAATGACATCCTCAGTAAATGTTATAGGACAGGAGCAGAATTATTGTTGCATCAACAGGATTTTTAAGGAAGTGGATATTGTCAAAGAAATTTGATACTGGTTTTCAATAGTTTGTTGAAAGTAGGTTTTCCATAATGTGATTTGTGCAAGGTTTAGATTTTATATGAAGCTATTTGTTTATGAAATCTAAATTGTATAAAATCAAGATAGTACTTACTCAATATGATAAAAACTGGTTAACTGATATTTCTCAGACAAGTCCTTGAAAATGGAGAAACCTTATCAAGTACTAAAGGTTTCTGGGAGAATGTCTCAAAAAGCAGGTTTTTTAGTGCTGCTCTTCCCTCCCTGCTTCTATTCAGTATCTTGACTTTGTCATAATGAAAAACCGTTGGTAGCATCTGGTAGTGTTAACTGCAAAAATTAGTGGGTAATAAAATAATAATGAAAATCAAACAGTCCCACAAGATGATAAATTTTAATCTCAGGTGAGTTAAATAATATAGGTCACATGTAGTGGGCCTTTATTCAGGTAAAGGCCCAAGTGATTAACCAACCTTATTAATAATTACCATCTGCACAGTTATTTTAGGGAGTTAATACAGCTTGTGTGTGAATGTCAGTGGATATACGGAGATGAGGTTTTCACCACCAATGTCGTACAGATGCATGCTGAAATACTAGTTTCGTTTTTGATTAGTGATTACAAAAGAATTGACAAACTGATGTGAGTTCAGAAATGAGTTATGGAAAACCTGTCTCGGAGTGAGGAATCAAGAAGGTTGAGACTATTTAATTTCTCAGACAGATTGTATGAAAGGGACCCGATTTGGTGTATGTCAGGCACGTTGTTTACTAGGAAGAAGAGAAAATGATCTGGAGGCTTGAAATTGGGTATATTCAGCTAGCAGTATGGTGCCTTTTATTGTATTTTGTATTTCTTAATCCCTGAAGGTAAGATAACCATTGAAACATCTTACATAGGTAGGTGGTTGATTCTCTGTTGTTCAAATGCACTGTTTAAAGTTCAGCTTCTAGCTTGAAAGAAATTCTTGTGCAGTTACAGGGCTAGAGATTGTGGTCTTAATTTACCAATAGCTTGAGGAAATCCTAATTTTTGCGTATGTGGGAGGTCACAGTAGATTATCACAATGATTCCTTTTACCTTAAAATCTTACCAGTCAGTGTGGTGGCCTGTATGCTGTGGCAAGAGATGTTGTAAGTATTTGTAGACACCAAAAGCTGTGCAAGAACAACAAAAAACCCCTGTGAACTTCCTCTGTGAACACTGCTCCCCAGCAACCTCCCGAGACTTAACCTGTGAAGTTAATTTACCAGGAGTCTGCCCTTCCCCAAGTGCAAACTTCCTCCTGAAGCTCAGGTTGGATGTCACAGTCAAAACATGATGGGACTGGGATGAAGACGCATTTTCCTGATTTCACTAAGAAACTTCGGAGGTGACAGGATTAACACTGTGAGCTGATCATACAGTCTAATACATTTCCCTGCCCAGCCTGGTTAGGAAGGTTAAATCACAGTATCATCTCTGCCGTGGTGACCGTGCTGGGAGTGCTTCTTCCTTCCATGCCCAATGCCTGGATTTAGAGTTTAGCTAGTGTCTGAATAGGCGAGACTTTAAATTCCCATGCTGTGATGCAAGAAGTCACACCTGGGCTCCAGTGACAGCCTGCAGAGTGCAAACAAGGCTTCCTCCTCAAGCTTGCAGTCCTTTAGGTGTCAGCCCTGCTTCACCCGCATGCCACCCTTCCCACCCCTCTGGGACTGAAGCAGCCGTTGGGCTGGGTGTGTTATTTCTTACTTTTTCCCATTCTCTCCACATCTGAAAGCGGGTGGGGGTGTGTGGGTCATACCCTCAGATAAGTGGTGAAATGACAGGTCATGCAGCCCCCTGCCCAGTGAGTGCCTTCAGGGTTCAATGGCGTTGCTCTTCCCAGGGCTGAGTGGACGAGGCTGTCCTTCACTCATCGGCTGAGCAGCTGTTTCTCTCCTATTTGGGTGGCTCAACGCTGACTGCTATTTAGGTGCTTGTAAGTAGAGGGATTACTTTGCAACAGCTCTTCCAAGTGAAGAGTGACACAGGCAGGCAATTTTCAAGCAAAAGTATTTCAGGCTAGGAGCTTAACTTTTAACGACCAGTTCTTTGCCCCCATCCAGTCTCCAGAAACATCAGAGAGTAAGGGAATTGTAGCTTGTGTGCTTGTACGGTCTCCTTGCAAGTGTAATTGGCATTTTGATGAAGGTACTGACACTTGAGAGATGCCATTAACCTATCTAAAATTGTAACTTGACAGACAGCACAGCTTCACAAGAAGTACCAGCTAAGCTTCAGTTAATACTAAAGCAGATCTAGTTTTTGTCTGGAAAATGAATTAAAATCAAAATAACATCATCATCTCAGTTCAAGGAAAAAATTTAGCTTGGCAGCTCAGTAACAGACAGTCCCCTGTGCTTGCATGTGTTCACCTGGACATCAGTTCAATTTGACAGTTTGGTTTACATAAGTAATTTCTTAAGTTAAATTCATCTTCATATCTTTTATTTAAGGATGTGGCTTCTGAATCCCCTATCTGTGAATGGCAGAGCCCGGGTTCCTGCCTTAAGTTCCTGCATTAAACAAGTGGATACTCCCTTTAGAAGTATAACAGCATGAAATGCATTTTCTTGAAAGCAAGATCCAGTCCCCTGATAGTGTAGGGATATAGAAATGACTCTTTACCTGAAGAACCCGTGCCTCTGTACATGATCTTATTAGTTCTTTTTTGAAAGACGACACATAAGCTAGCTTTTGCAAAATGTTTTGAATGAGCAAATTCTTTCATCCTGTCTGAATGCCTTTAGAGGCACAGCAGCAGCGCTAAGGAACTCATGTGATGGACCTGCAAAGCAAATCTGAGTGTATGTAAAGGAACTCATTACAGCAGCTTGGAGTGATTTAACAAGTCTTAAATTGTATTTATATGGTTACTTGAATCTGCCGTTATGTCTGCTGTATTGCAGAAAAGGGTGATTCCATCCTTCCAGCCACTGCCTGCTGTTGCTATTCATCCCCGTTCCTCTCGTGCTGACATGACCGTTTTATCGGTTCAGTTATTTTTCAGCTGGATCGGTTCTCTGATCTGGATCACAACCCAGCCGCAGACCTGTAGTGCTGGCACAGGGCAGATAGCGAGGGCGAGCAGTTATGGAGGAGGACACATTGCCAGCAGTGACTTATGCCGGATTTAATGACCGTATAATTGCATCGTGGTGTTTTCTACAGCTTTTCTCCACCCCTCTGTAAAAGTTGGAAATGGGGTAGAAGACAGAAGTTAGAGAGCAAAAACGTTGTTGACAGAAGTTAGAGAGCAAAAAGGTTGTCTACAGAATTTTGTGTGGGTACTATATTTACAAAACCCAGTGATAAATAACGTTTGATGCATAGAGATAAGCACTAGCACGCTATGGCCAGGTTAGGGTTGGGGCAGTCCAAATCACGCAGAAAGAACTTTGCTCTCTTTTGTTCTTTTGCTCCTGCCTGTTGAATTTGAAAAAGCAATCACGGACGTGAAATTTTTGTCTTGAGGACTTTTCATAACTTCCAAACCCTAGCTGCAGCCAGCCTTTCAGGGGTGCCAAACTACCTCTCTCACCAGAGCTGCTGTTACCTGTCTGCTGCTGGCATCGGTTCCTAGTGTACCCTCTGTCATTTGAGGACTCCCAGAGTAGAGTGCCATCATATTTTACACCTTTACGCAGAATCCATCAAGAAAGGAAAATACTTTAAGGTATAAAGTGCACATCAGTTGATAATACATCAGCCTCAGCTGGCTGCTTCTTTTTATCTTGTTTCCATATGCAGTGTCTGCATCTCAAAGCAAGCTGCTCCATGCTTGTGTGTGCAAAAGTTGTATGTTTGCATTTTGGTGGATTTCATTTATTCTTGTATCAATTACAGCTGGGTGTGAGTGTGTGCAAACGAATGCTCAGCACTTAGGCACATGCTTATTTTTTGTTAAATACAAACATGAGCTTCCTTAAAAGGAGATGGTTATTTTTCTGCAAAGTCAAGTGCTTGGATGTTCAGAAATGTCACAGTTAACCTACAGCTGACCCCTTGGCACATGTATTGTGTTATCTGTCTTTAATGACAGGTTGCTAGGGTTTTTTATTCCTTTGTTTTAACCCTTTTCTTCTGAAGTTGCTGAACCATTTGGTTAGGAAAAAAAAAAATCAGTACATAGCATGGAAAGCTTCATTAGAAATGGTTCAAGTTTGGCAGGGTTACAGGCAATAGTAGAAAGGGTTTCTTTTTGGCAGACTTGAACAATCTTGATAAAAAGAAGGGTTGCAACCTGTGTGTGAGCTAATAGCTCCTACGCAATTGTTCATACCCAAATGAAAGCAAGGCTGAGACCACTATTTATTCAATAAACAGGATACATTTGATTAACCAGAGAAACAATTTGGCAGTACCATGATTTATGTAAAAAGTTATTGAAAGTACAACTAAATTTAAATTAAAAAGAATACATCATCACCACGTTTAATATTTTTCTGTAGCCTAGTTTTGAAAACCATTAGTAGTAATAAACTTTCCTCCCATAAAAGTTCTGCCATTTTAATTTCCAATTAGAACTTGCAAAAGATATATACATGGCAGTAAAAGTAAAGAAATTAAGTTTCAGACCATGCTGCAGCCTGACACAATGATGCCCCAATGCTCATAAATCAGTTTCTGTTTGTTGTGAACCTCTTAAATCCACACTGGTAAGAGGTGTAGAGGTATTTGTCTCCCATGAAAACATTCTCCCACACCCTTTGTAATTAAAAGTAATCTTAAATTTCATCTAGTTCCATGAGAAAGAGCTTTCATACAGTAATTTGAGTTGGACTCCAGAACGATGGAATGTGAGTTGAAAGCTTAATGAATTTACTCTATAAATCTTTTTCTCTGTTTTTCTTGTCAGTTATATCAAGGCATTACACATATTTTTCCTTACATTGCTAGCTGGGGAATTTTTTAAGAGAACCTCAGTGCATGTTTTTCTGTGGAACTGTGTCTGCTGAAGTTCATTTTATTAATACTGTAGCATGATTGCTGCTCTTTGGGATCAGGGTTGAATGCCATTCTTCTAATGAAACAAGACTGGGAAAGCTCTTCTTGGTTAAGTGATTTCATGAGTGTTGTTTTAGTTTATTGGCTCTGTAGCATGATAGCACAACAGAGCTTTGGTTATGCTTTCAGCAGGATTATTTATGCAGTGGGATTTACTGAACACAGGCCTTGAGCACTGCTCTTCCAGCTTCTAGAAAAAGCTTAAGAATGGAAACCTGCTAAGAAGGAATTGGTGTATATTCTTACTTTTTGAGGTGCCGCTGCTCCTGGAAATTGTGATCTGAACCCCGTTGTGCTAATAGGTAAGAAAAGGTCTTCTGTTCAGGACAAAATGCACACCGAGCTACAAGCAGGGCTCCTTTAGTGCTCAGACTTGCCACGTGCGTTTCTTTAAGGTCTTCATTATTGCTATTTCAAGTTGCCATCATGCGTGTTTCCTTCCAGGTGCACTGAAATTAGTATTAAAATGAATAAAGGAACAACAGGAATGATGACAGAATGGAGTGGGGAAGGGGAGCAGTGGGGTGAGGACAAGGAGAAGGTGGGAAAGATTGCCAAAGGAGTTTGGCAATTAGGACTTTAGAGTGACCTCACCATTCTCCCACGCAGAACAATTTTCTGAAGCTAGACAGACTTATAAGGATTATGGGAAAGTTTATTTTGCGCTACTACTGCATTTAGTTATATATATATATATAAACAAAACTGAGGTTTCCTTAAACATTTTTACAAAACGTAATTCAGCAGTGTCCAGAAAGATTAAAAAAATCAGGAGGAATTTACGTAAATAAAATAAAATGTTAAAAAAAGGGGAGATTAGCAGGGAAAGCTGAGGTAGTTACTGATTTGGAGGGGAAGGAAGGAGTGCTTTTCCCTGTTACCCCGGCAGTGTTACAGGGAACACATGCAAGTTCAGATGCTCTCTGTGGGAGAACAGCAAAGTGAACGAAGGACAGGTTGGAGGTTTTCTGTTACCAGAGCCTGTCCCTTTTCTGGTAGTATCTGCAGGCATGTGAAGCGAGGGTGGAAATCCACCATTCTGATCTGGCAGGAACATGAACCATTTGTGCCAGCACAGCTACCTAATATTAAGTTGAAGAGGGAAGCTGAGGTTGAGCTTTCTATAACCTCAGATGCTTCTTGGGGTTTTTAGCATCAAAATATGAAACGTTAACTAATAATACATTAAATTCCTATGTGCTGCTGGCTTAAGCAAATAGAAATGCTTCTTTTATGTTGACAGCTTACATGACTAACTCGGAGCTTTGCATTTTTTAATAATAAAAAAATGATTGTAAATGTTCAAAAAGAAATCTCAAAACACGCAATCATAAAGAGCAATTGTGTGTTTAAACAGAGAGACTCCCTGTTTTGTGCTGGCCTTTTGTGTGAGCGCTCTTGCTCCTTTAGCTTTGTTGCTCTGGAGGAGATGCAGCATGGATTGACATCATTATTTTCTTCGTTCATCTTTCAGTATGGAAGACTGCAGTCTGTCACCTGTCAACGCTGTCTTTATTATTTTGGAGAAGCCCAGGGGAAAAAAAGTGCCTTGGGGTGTTTCCATATCGGTGGATGTTGCAGTGTGGTCTCTGTAGCCAAATAATGTTGAAATATCACAGGTTTTTCTTACCGCTACTTTCCATATTTCATCTACAGCAACCTGTCTTTCAGATGGTAGGCAATGAGACAGTGCATATTTTTCTTTCGTAGCAGACACTGGCCAGGATGAGCTCTCTGTGCTGCAGATCCTGGCCATGCCTCTGCCTGACTTCACAGGCTCGGTTTAGGACTTGTGATAGCACTATTGCGTTGGTGACAGTTTTTCTTCACGTTTAGACTGCTGCAGAGTAGCCCCACACAAATAACACAGCAGAAGCCCCAGCAGCTCTGCTAGGCAAGTACTAGAAAGTGGACTCTTGGGAACAGACCTGCTTTGGCAGAAAGTTCTTTGAGGTGTTTTTGCCATGTCTAGTCTATCCGTGTTAGCTGAATCTGGTTATGTGGTAACCCAGATTGCTATCACTGGGAAAACTGGGGTGCACTTTTAGTTTGTAGGCAGGAACTTTTCCAAATAACTGGTTCTTTTGAACCTTAAAACCCCTCTACCCCAACCGTATGAAGATGGAACTCAGACGAAATGCAGCCATTGAGATACCAGCCAGGAGAGCTGCTCCTCCATGCAGAAGTGACTGTCAGAAATACACTATTGCTTTTCCCAGGCTTTTTGCCCTGTCAAGGTAAATTCTCCTCCGTTTTCATCTGAAAAGGGTGGCAAACTGCATTAAGGTACTGGTGAGACAATTCATTTCACAGATTACAGTCAAGTTCAAGTCTACTCAGATGGCCAGCAGTTCAGTCTATCAGGGCACCCATAAATAACTTCAACAGCACTCAGTCCAAACCCAGTATTTAGGTTTCTTTGTATGTGTATGGGGGGTGGTGGTGGTGATGGTGGTGCAGGGAAGGTAAATTGTGATGATTAATGTAGATGTCATGGAAAGCAATGGGTATAAAGGCCTCTTCATTTTTGACAGGTGCATTGTGCATTCTGGGCTCCCAGCCAAGACACATTGTCATCAAATGTTAATAAAATCTGCAAATAATATACAAAGTATTTAATTGTGCTTATTCTTAGAGTAATTTGAGATGTAAATTTATCAAACCATGCTATACATTAAGATTCCTTAAAATGAAGAAAATTAGAAATATGAAGCAGATAAAAAGATTGTGACAACAAAGGGCATTCAGTGAGCCATTACCCTGTTTGAGAAGAATTAAGCATTTAAAACTCCTTAGTATTTTTGTTCAGAAGTTGTTCTAATGTAAACAATTAAATCCAAAAATAAAGCGAAGGAGGCTGGGATGAGAACATAAGAAATTTCCCTACAGCTGCACGCTTAAGAAAATAGTAATTTTTCAGTCTTCTGCATGTGGCTGTGCGCTTACTCGTAAGGACTAAGGCTGCAGGCCCCTACCTCCCAGCCATTTACATCTGCACCTGAGAAAAGCATGTGTATTATAACAAGAAACTCTGTTTTCGGGCAGGAGGGCTTTCTGCAGCTGTCCTTTTTGTGCATTCGGCTGCTCACCCTGCTTACTGCTGGGATCCTTCCTGGCAGCTCTGGTGCAGTGCTTTGGTATCCTCCTAATGCTTCCATTTGAAAATGAGATCCATAGTGTCCTGAATGTTTGTGTCTGAGCAAGGGTATTCAGAACGGTACTGAATCTTTTGACTTTTGGTATGCTTAGTAATGGGAGACTCTCCTTTAATAAGTATTCTTTAAATTAAATGTCTTTTAAGAAGTGTTAAATGCACGTAAGAAATATTCAAAATTCAATACAGAGTGTGAAGATGCTATAGAAGCAGCCTGCCTACCACAGGAGTCCTTTTCGATTCTCATAAATGATGACTGTGCTAGGAAAACATTTTGAATCCTGAACAGCCATGTCAGCATAAAGAGAGCACCTCTGAGTGGCTCAGTGCCCCACTTAGCCTCTTTTAACACTAAAGCTTTCCTTCCCATCCTGCTTTACGGTGATCTAAAAGAAGTGAAGCTGTTCCAGTCTCCAGAGTACTGGCTGGTCTCTGCTGTGGATGGAGCTAATTTAGAAATGTGTCAAACACAGGACCCATCTTACATTTTAGTCTGGGGCAGGAGATGCTTGCTGACAGGATGCATTCACAGGATGCAAAGGGACAACTATCAAATTCATATGGAGCAACTCTGGGTTATCCATGTTAGGTTGAGGAAGAAAGATGATGGTGCATTGCACCCATGCCATAATGCTGATATGCCTTAAAACCCTGGCTAACAGGTTGCACAGATCTACCAGCATGTGTGGCTTGAAGGTGTGGCCACAAACGTTAAGCCCCAAACACAGCTGCTCCCAAGGCAGAGAACATCCCACAAGCATGTTTCTCAAGCTGGACCCACACGGCATGGTATTCCCAGATCCAGAGGGGATCCTCCCTGCCCAGATCCCAGAGGGGAGCTGCATGAGGAAGAGTGAGTCAGCAGAGCCTCACAGAAGGTATGACACCATGCAGTCCTCCCAGGTCAGGAACACTTGCCCTGTGGTTTGGGAGGTAGGAAGGGCTTATCGGTGTGAGCCTGGCCTCACTTCACCAACACCAGGCACTCCTGGGGAGGCTGGGAGGTGCAGAATGTCAGAAGCAACCCCATTCTGCACCTCTGAGACACCTTCCTCTTCCTCCTGCAGCTCAGTCTGGTGCCAGGGGCTGGGCACACCTCTGCCCGCTGCAGTGGCTCCCTGGGGGTAAAGCTGCCTTGGGATAGTGCTGTGTTCAGGCCTGGAAACACAGTGGGTGAGCGGGGAGCAGGAGCTGGCTAATAAAACTATAAAGCTTTGGGGCTTGCATTGCATTATGCAATGGAAGGAGTTTTTTTGCATGCTTGCAACGCTTGCTGCTGCCTCCCACGGGACTGTGCCCTCAGACACATGCAGCTACTGCTGAGGTCTGTACTGCGCTTCTCAAGCCTCCCAGCATGAGGATTTTCAATTGTATTTTCTTTCCCTGGCGAAGTGCTTCCCAGTTCTTTGCTCTAAGCCTACCCAGACAGGATTTTCATTGAAATACCTTTCTGGATAAGCTTCTTAACCACTTGTGCCGGTGGGATGGATGGATAGCACAGAAAAGTGTGACTGTGTAAATGCAGGTGAGAACAAAACTCTCACACTGAAGCTCTGGGGTGAGGCTCTCTAATGAGTCCTTCGTTTTCTTTAGTGGGTTTTGGAGAGTGGAGTTGTTGTCATGTTTATATCAAGCAGGAAAATAAAGAGGGGCTGGCAAAGACCTGAGCCTGGATCCTGCCTCTGCTGTTGTCCACCCTGCCACCTTCCCTGCTCTGCTAGCATCTACTGCCACTTTAAACACAGGGCAGCTCTCTCCCAGCCTTGTCTGTACCTCTCAAGAATGTAATTGCTTTACTCTCTATCCCCTTAGCAAAGCAGAAATATAGCAACCAAAACTGTTCCTCCTCAAGAATGTGCCTTGCCAATGGCCTTTGTCAGGGCCAGGTTGTTATCAGTATAATGCCTGATGTTTACTTTTCAGTGCCAGTAAATAAATCTCAGTCCTGCTTGACCCTTCACTCTCCAGCCTCCCCCAAGCTGAAAACAAAAATGCTGTTCTGGATACAATCAACCAGTTTGGTTCAAGTCCTGCTTTTCAGGATCTGAGTCTGAAACTGGTGGTCTCAGAGTCTCTTAATGCCATTAAAGCTCAGATTTCAAAGATGTGTGCCTTGGAGCTTTTGGGTTTGATTTAAAGATAAGCCACTCAAGCTATGTTGATCAAGGGAGTGTCTTTATGTGAATTTTCCTTTTCAAATAAATCCAGGCCAAGATTTATCGGGTCCTTCTAAAGGCATGTGTTACTGGAAGACATTCCTGCCTGCTTCCAGCTCTTCTTTTTTATTCCTTTAAGGAAGGATCCTGAACTGGCCTTTTTCTTTTCCAAGATCAGAAGCTGTAACTGGATTGTGGGGAGTTTGTAAAACGATGACATGCCCTCATATGCTGGGGGCTTTGTGTGATTTGTGAAGCCTCCATGACCATTCCTCACTTTTCTGCTTCTTTTTTCCTTCATTAAAATTTATGAGAGTCTTTCTACATCCAGCAAAGCGATGAAAATAGCCAGGAAAGTGAGAAGTGGTGGTAATTAAGGCCTTCTCACCTACCAGTGTAATCAGTGGAGCTGGCTCACCAAAATGCCACTAGCAATGCTCCTCCTCCACCTGCAGATATAAAGGTGTCACCTCCAAGCACATGGGAGCCATCTCTAACTGGACTGGTTTGAGCAGCAGCAAGATTGAAAAATTTTGCAGTAATGATTCGATTATCTGATTGTGTTAAACATTTCAGACATTTATTTTCTTTCTTTTTTTTATGATATGTACTGTTTACACTGACTAGTTGTTTTGACTCTTCTCCACAAATTTCTACAAAATCAAATTCAGGTCTTCAGAATAGGAGCAGATGCTGTTATTTTGATAGAAATAGTGCTTAAATGTAAATGTTTTGGAGATTGTCTTTGTATTTGTTTGTAAAAGAAGTTCCAGGTATAGGTGGTAACAAGGGGCAGTGGAAGGAGCTCTGACTAACTGCTAGACCTCAAGGCAGAGATGCTGTTGCTGGGCTGTTGTCACATGGACAGGCCTGAATCCATTTCCTTTTCTCATTATTCACCCTAGACTTTTTTTTTTTTTTCTTTTTCCTTGTTTTTGCCCTTAGTTGGTTTTATGCTGCTGGTTTGCATTCTTTCATATTTAGAACACTTCATAAATCCATGTAAGGGTAATTTCCTTTGCAGAGAATTCCAAGTGTTTTATATATTTTGTATACATTTAATAGTTACAAATTGGAAAAACAAACCACCACCTTATGCTTTTTTCCTCACTTTGCATGTTGGCTGAAAGAACTGGTGCAAACCCCAGATATGGGAGTTTGGGCTGAATTGTGGGGATTGCCTGGAGGGTGGCTGGTGTCCACATGGATGTACTGCAGCTCCTGTGCAGGGCAGTCACTTGTGGAAGGGGCAGAGCGGTGGAGTCCAGGTCTTCCCAGGTAGAGTCACTAGCTCTCTGCTACCCCTTTTCCAGCTGCACTGCATCCCCAGCATGGTTATCCTTACAGTCGTCCAGACATCCCCGATCTCTCACAGGAGGGCGGCGTGTGTGACAAATCTTATGTTAAAAACCAGCAGAGTGAAAGCTGCAGCTTCTGTCTAGGACAGACCAAACCATAAGGGCCTCTTTTCTCTAGAAATACCTTCTGAAGTATACAAGCAAGTACCATTTCCCTCCCTATCCCATTATGTTTTCAGATCTTAAGTCTGTTTATTAAAGCTGTCCCATTTGGTTTTTATCCTTTCCTGCCTTTTGTGCTCACTTTGGTTTAGCTCTGCCCCTACGGAAGTCCTGGTGATAGGAATCCCACCCAAAATCATTCCGTTTGCATGGCTGTAGCTGGTAAAAAACCACCACCAACAACAACAAAAAGAAATTTATTTTAGCATTTTAAATATTTGAAAGATGTGCAGAGTCCTAGAGTCCTAAAGCCAGCTGGAGATGTCAGGAGGGTGAAGCAGCATCTGCATCCAGGAGGGAAACACAAGAGGCCAGGGTCTGGGGGAGGGTGGGTGTATGTGAAAGCAGCCTGGAGAGATCGTGTAACCTGAGCCTGGGCCATTTAGGTAGTTTAATGCAGCAGTTCTTTTCGGTAACTGCTAAAATGAGTCCAACACATGGCATGTGTGTACCCTGGGGTACCAGCTACCTCCATAAGAAAGCGTGTTCCCTGCTAGATAATACAAAAACTGCGATTCCTGAGGGTATTTTAAAAAGAATAACGTGTTTCTGATCAGCAGGGATATTTTTACCCCCTCCTATTTTGATTCCTTCCTGGCACTAACGTGTATATATGTATATACACACACTAATGTGTGGCTTAGTGAATCAGAACCGTCGCTGGTGCTGTGTGCCCGCACGTGTGTGCCCATCGGGTGGCAGTTACATGGGCCAGCGCTGCTGCACAGGGACTACACAGAGCCCCCACTGTGTGTGTGTGGTGTGTTCTCTGCCTCTAGCACATTTTTTGCCATTCCACCCCACTCCCTTGGCTGATTATCAGGGGGTGAGATTGGGTGGTTACTGAAGACCTGTGCAGCACCTTTGTCCATGTCTGGGTGACATTTGCATATGGAGGAGATAGAGTCAGAGGAATGTTTTTGCACTGACATAATCTGTCAGCATTGGTGCTTCCAGCAGGCACACAGGGGAGGAGCAGACTCCTGATGCTCTATCCCTGCTTGAGCAGAGCACAGCTCTTCTCTCCTAGGCATCTTGCCCTTGTAACTGCTATTTAGCAGCCAGTGCTCCTGGATCCAGAGAAGTCAGCGAGGAGGGTTTTGTCTTCTCTGAGCATTCCCGCTGGCCCATACCCAACACACTGGGTCCTGCTTCAAAATCAGTGTTATGTCAGCACCCTCTGTACAGTCCCCTGGGTATCCCTGGCTCCAGGCCTGGGTATCCCAAGAGCAGGATTCCCATTTCAGTGACCAGGACCTGTCCTCTGGGCTCATGCAAAGAAGTAAATGGAGGTCAGCCCAACATCTCATCAACCGTCATGACGAGTTGCCTCTTTGTGTGTCGTGCTGGAAACCTCGCCCCTGTATCTTTCCTGAGCAGCAGGGTGCTGGATCTCTCTGTGGCCCTTAGCAGCAGCCTCAGGCTGGCTGAACAGCGTTGCTGCTGACTACCATTTTTGTTAATTATCCTAATACTATGTGCAGGAAATGCACATTTTTCTTCTACCCATGTGAAGCGAATACAGGGCTGCAGGAAGGTGTGAGTTGCTGGACACAGCAGGATCAGAGTGAACACTGAAAGACTGAGATAGGGGAAAGTGACAGAGAGGGTGGTGGCTTCCCACCTGCTCACCTGCTCTTCTGCCTTTCTCATGGCCCTCTCTGATATGGCAGCTTCCATCACAGACCGCTGTACTGTGTCTCTATCCCTGTAAGCACCAGATGGGCAAATCCTGCACAGTGCGTTCGGCCAGTGACAGATCTGCAGAGGTTTCCTGGAGGGGAACAAAGGGGTTTCTCTGTCCTGGACAAGAAACACTTGTGTGCAGTGGCTCCATGTATGACTGCATGCTTACTGAGCTGAGCTGCTTGGGTTCCACACTGGAGCTTTGCAAGGAAAACCTCCCGAGGAAGTGAAAGAGTAGGAGGGCACAGGTCTGGCCCTGTTCCATCTCAGCTCCGAGCCCTGTTGTTGTCCCTGGTGCTTCCAAGGGAGACAGATTTCACTGGGAATACCTGAGGAGGCCTTCTCTGCAAATGCAGAGCAGATGCATTGCCAGGACAGCTAAACAAGAGACACAAAAGGAATTCTGGATTTGGGGGTCCGAAGAGATTTTGCTCACAGCCAGTAAATAAGGGGCACTCATGTCAGATGTTCCCAGGAGTCCCGTCTCCCCGCACCTCCCATCAGAGGAAATGCTGCTTTATTCCTCTTGCCGAAGCTGTGGGAGCATGGGATGGGGTTGCAGAGCACCAAGAACAACGTGGGCAGTCGTCTTCTCCTTGAGGCCAGGGAAGGACAGCGATATATGGAGTGATACAGATTGCCCAGCCCTAAACCCCAGATAAACATCCAGCTTGATCTCATCCCCTTTCCCTTCCATCTGCTTCCAGCCCCTAGACCTTCACCCAGACCCAAATTAGATACTGTTTTCTAGAATGATATCTGATTTCACTGTAACATTTCTGAGCAATAGTGAGGCTACCTTTCATGAGAAATTGTTCCAGTATGTCATTATCCTCACAGCTAGAAGATTACATCTTAATTTAAGGTCGAATATGTCTAGTTGCAAGTTCCAGTCATTAGATCTCATTAAGCAAGGTTGAAAAGTCCCCCACTATCAGATCCCTTTTTGATGTTCCTCTGTGCAGTAATAAAATTGTCTCTTAATTTTTTGGGAGACAGTCTTTGGAGAGAGGCCTAAACATAGCACTGAGCATAATAAAAAGAAGTTTAAATTGGCAGAGAAGCCAAAAAAAAAAAAAAAAATCAACCCCAAAGCCCATCCCTTCCCTCCAAGAACTTTAAGGAACTGAATTAAAAATGAAAGCTGGGAAATTTCATGTTTGTGGTTGCATCCACCCACCTCGGCTGTCTGTGCTGCAGCTGCAAGAGATACTGAGAGGTCGCCCAAGAGGTGGTTTTTAAATTTACCAAATAAAAAGTGCAGCATTCTTATCTTGCATGCAATGTGCATTGACTTATGGTGGGGAGAGCAGCTTTGGAGCATTTCCTTGGTTTTGTGGGTTTAAGCTAGATCACTAATGTTAATTTAAAATAGATCTTTGTGGTTTAATAGTTCTCCATCTGCGGTGTGGTTATCTGAAGAACACAATTCTTTCTCTTCAGGAAGACAGAGAATGGGAAAACAAAGCCTGTTCTGAAAATACTGTACTGAAAGAGCTGCTGCCTTCTCAGACAACACAAGGAGCTCAAGACTTGCTCCACTGTGGGTTTAACACTCCTGTGATCCTTCACAGCCGTAGTAGGGGTTCTTCGCTCCAGTCCCTTGGTTGGATTCCAGCTCAGATAATTACCCTCTGCCCACTTAAGTTTCTTCCTGCAGTTTCAACTGAATGTTATTTTTTGCTTCCGCCTTTGAAAAGAAACCGATAGTTAGCATAATTGGCACAGAGGTGGCAGCAGTGGTAGAGAAAGCGATCTGTGTATCTACTGGAAGGTATTATTTAATATAATTAACTGGAGTGTGGATCTGCTGCCTCCCTCTATGGATTCAGCTCCCAGCTCAGACCCAGGCTCTGTGCTCCTCATTTTAAAGCTGGTTCTTCAGGTACTGTAGCAGTTTTCGACTGCACAGGTCTGATCCTGTATTCTGCTAAGCAGCCTCAGCTCCCCTTGGAACAAATGAGAACTGAGATAGTTCAGCATCTCCCAGAAGGAAGGATTTGAATGTGAAATGAGTTGAGGATATGGTTTTTGGATCAGTATTTGGTTCATGACTGTGGGGTTAAGGGCTTAAAATAATTTTGCTATGAACAGGCTTAGAGTTTAGCTACCTTAGAGCTAAACATCTGAAAACATGCCTTACAGCAGGAATCAAAGCCTTCATCAAAGTCTGTCTGTCTAAGGGCTTGACCACAAGTGGAAGTTGTCTGGAATAACCTCTCAATGACAGCTCTCACGCAGTCCCTTCTAGCACGGACACTAACTCTGAAACGAGTCACGCTGGACCAGCAGCAGCACTTCTTTTCACACCATGCTTATTTTCAGAAGGCGGCCCTGTGTGGCTAGTTAGTCCATTTGGGGGGTGTTTCTCTTTCCATCTTGCCTGATGCCACTGTGGCTGTATTTCACCTGCAGTTAGCAACAGAACAACCAGAGCGACAGAGTCCTACTAGTATTTATACAAATGATGCTAGACCTTCAGAAGGACTATTCTGGTTAGCATCATTTCCACTTAATAACTTAGACCACTGATACTAGTTAAAGCCCCTGATATATCAGAGTCTGAGAGTGGCTGTTTCTAAATTGATTTGTCTATCTGGAGTAACGTTTATTGGTAAACCAGTGGAATGTTCCTCCTAATGACCAGGCTCACATAAGAGTCAGTGAGAGAGATATGAGCAATAGCATTAATATTCCGATGTGAACAGCGAGCTAAAAATACGCAGCCCGGCATTGGCAGTATTGCTAGCAGGACCTGCAGAGAACAGTCGTCAGGAGATGCCACCCACAGATCTGCATAGGGTGAGCAAACCCCAGAGGGGGAGGAGGTTCTGTTTTGATATACATCCAAGAGTTGCTCTAGAAACAAGGCTAATAACAGTCTTCTGGGGATGGGCTTTTACTTGTGATGTCTTTGGTTCTCCCTGGCATTTCATGCAGAACCAGGAAATGGAGAAAGGTGCACTCAACATCAAAAAGCTTTCAACTAGGCATTTTTGCCTAATATCCTAAGGAAATGAGTCTTGTATGATCACACTGCCTCTGGGGGTGTATGTGTGTGTCTAATAGCTTTTGAATTCGCTGGCCAATTTCAACCAGATTTAGCAAAAGGGTGAAGATCTCAAAGAGGGATACGTTCCTACAAGTTTGGGGAAAACAGGTGGCAGGGGAATGAATGGGAGAGCCCCTGTTAGCACCACGCTGAGGGAGGAGGCCAAGGAGCTCACCTTTTATTAAACATCAGAGATTCACATGGGGAGAAGGGAGTGGAGAAAGATTGGGAGTCAGACAAGTGGAAAATGAGCCTTTATTAGTTTTGCTTATCACGGATGTGCTTCATGAAATCCCAGAATTGGTGAGTTAGTTACATTTGCTGCACCGTGTGCTTTCCAGACGATAGGAGCTTTGTGGAGCTGGGTCACAGGACTTCTCTTTTGGTCAACACCTCTGCCTGTGGGAACAGGTTGGCTGCTTTGAGAGGGCTGCACTCTCTGTGGGGAGCCTACCGATACCCACAGTCCTGCTCCAGGCCCTCCTAGACTAATGGTACAGGATGATGCACGTGTGTAAGGACAGCAGAGAACTGTCTTGCCTTTCCAGAGAAGAAGTGGAGGGGAGCACTGTGATGCCAGAAGTACTTGCAGTCATTAGGGGTATTATGTCTAACTCTGTGCCCTTGGCAAATGTCAGTGCACTGAGTTGCGCTATTTTTTTCTGCAGTTCCAAGCAGTGGTTGTATCCTTCCTCACCTCCCGGCCTGAAAACCTGTATTTATTGTTGTATGCTGCTAAAGAACTGCTGCTTACCTGGAGGTTTAGCACCTATTCAGTAGCATCTAGTCCCTTATCTGCATAGCTTGACAGAAGCATGGCATGGTTTAAATAATGATTGGAAATGCATTCCTGTATCAGTCCATACTGTTATTGTTCAAAGCAGTCTCCTGCACCGCTAAGCTGTGCAAGAATGAGTTTCATATGAGATTCCCCAAATAACCTTCTGGGACAGCAAAGTTGGTTGTCAAAGGCTTTAAGTAGTAAGATCAATTTTTAGGCCTTGCTATGCTGCCTCCAGGGAGATGCAACCCTTTAATGGTAGACGAGCATATGGAATTTTAAAGGGCCCAAAGGCTTTTTGAATTATATTTATAGAGACTGAACTCTTTGAGCACAAACATTTGATTCTAATGATCTGTCTGGCTGTATTGCTAATAACGCTTTACATGCAGAATTTAGCAGGGACACCTAAGCTAACATTCTTCCTGCAGGGAAAATCCTCTGGAACGTTTATGGACCCTCACAAGTTTGCTTAGGCTCCCAGCTTCCATAAATCTTGCTGGACTAAAACTGAGGGGTACTTGCTGCTGGGATTTACCATCCAATGGAAGGTGGTCATGGAAACTCTGTACTACTGTCTGGGTGACTGCCTGCTCTCTGGCTTCCTCTGCTAAGTCTAGAGAGCAATTCATTTTGTAGATAGAAGGCCACCATCAGTTTCAAGCAAGTCTCTTGCCGTTGACGTAAGGAAGGAAGGAAACCTATAGCAACACTTGTGGCCACAGCAAGTATTTTATTTCATGCTGAGCCTGCAGAAGGACTGCGTGAGCCTGTTCCTGGGGACACTCTCCTCTTTTTCATGTGTGGTTCAGGAGTCTGGGAATGCTTTGCTTTAAAACTCCCCGTTGCCTCTTGGGATGGTCAGGTGCTGCTTGCTGCAGGCAGCCCAGCAGCTCCACAGCAGTGAGCCAGGGACAGGGGCTGTTCAGCCATTCCTGGGCTGGCGTGGCAAACCCGGGGACAGCTGGGGTAAGAACCACATCTGAACCTGCACCCAAGCAAGCACCTACCCAGTGCACAGCTATGAAATGACTTGGTTTGAGTGGATATTTTTTTAATTTCAGGGTTTTGCAGGCTTGGATGCTTTGATTGGTTTTACCTACCTAGGTTGCTTCACAGACCCAGTTAGTGTGAGGCCACATGGGCAGCTGAATCACCCCGCTGAGGCAGCCTGTAACGCCCGTGGTGGAGAGGGAGAGTGGGAGTGAGAGGAAGAGCTGCGGAGAGCAGAGGGATCACTCAAGCCAGCTTTTCCCATAGTAACACACAGCTGAGCACTCAGCAGAAAACTGGGATTGGCTTGGAGGGTGTATTTGAAATGGGTAGGAAATCCCACTTTTAGCCGTACCTGTTCTTGGAAGTACTCGGGTATTTCCTGGTTGGCTCTGCATCCTCTTAGCGCAGAGATCTTTCACACAGGCTCAGCATGAAATAAAATCATATAATTATAACATATACCCGCTCTCAGTCTGCTTGGTCATGTTGGGAAGAGCAGTTTCAATCAGTAGCGTAGCGGTGCAATATTTCGGTTAAAGGGCTTTGGACACCTAAGTGTAAAGCCCTAGGTTAAAAATATAATAGTGTTGGCAAAGTGACTGGCAAATGTAGTTTGCATTTTACTGGCTTGACTAATCCAGCAGCTCTCCTGAGAACTGCTTTAATGAGCTTCCCTGACTTACTGCTACCATGGGTAGGTTTCAGAACCTGCCATTTCCTTAGAGGAACAGTATTTGTTGCAGAACATTAGATTGGCCCATTTTGATTCAACTTTCACAAAGTCCTGTGCTGAAATCAGATGTGCTTCAGCTGTAGAGTTCACTTCTTAGTGGTTCTGTGGATACACACGGGGACACATTGAGGTCCATTCATTTCTGTGGCAGCCACTATTTTTTTTTTTTTAAATGAGAAGCTAAATACTGAAAACGATGGTTGTGACATAGTGGGTGGGATTCCCTCAGGGAAAATGTAGTAGGCAGGTTGGATTTCTCCTCTGAGTCCTAACAGATATGGCATTCACACTTGTTAGTGTTTGAAAATTAGTAATGAATAATGTTAATGTGGCTGAACAATCCACTGTCAGTGTTGTTGGCCACATGCAAGGAAGGAGTTTTGAAAAGCACGGGTGGCTCAGAGCCTGCGGTCTCAAACCTTCAAGCTGCAAAACAGTTTGGCCTTGATATGCAAAGCACTTTGGTGCATAATTAATGCTAATTATCTTGTATAGTCACATTTATATCAATGAAACTACTCGCTAGCTTAAAGTTAAGTGTATACTTAAATTCTTCCCTGGATTAAGCAGTGATGTGCAGACCCTGGAGCTGATGCCTCGTTGTCTTTAGTAGCTCATGCTGTCAGACTCGTCACGTTTTATAATTACTGAGCCTCAGTAGTGTTAATTCACACAGGTGGGGTAAAGTTCTTGTTTCATTCAAGTCAAAATCCAGGATTTTACTTCACTCTAAGAAAAGATAACCAGGGGAATAGTAGTTGACAGGGTATGCTTTTCTCAGGAATGCCTGCAGTGTGCTGAGAAATAGAATAGCAAGCCTCAAAGGAAAAAAAGTGCAAAGTTGCCTCTATTCTGCTTTCCACGTTTCTAAAAATAAAAACTACGACTGTTTTCTGCTGAAAGTAGTGAACAGCTATGGAAAGGATTGAGGGCAATTTTCATGTATTGGCCTCTTCTGTTTTCAGCAATCAAATAATTCCAGTAAGGTAGACAGTTGCAAAAAAAAAAAAAAAAAAAAGAAACCCAGAAAAATAGTCATAGGAAGTGATGAAGCTGGCAGTTAAGTATAATAGAAACAATATTACTTATTTTTATTAAATGCCTTTTCAATAAGAAAACTTTTTGGGGGTGTTTCAGCTGTCTGTAATAGCCCACAGTAATCTCTCACCACACAGACTCATTTGAAAACAATTCATACCTCTGTATAAAATAGTTTATTCTCTCTCATCCAGGAAACAAGGGTGGAGTGTACAGAAAAAGAGCATCTATAAATCATGTCTTTGATGCCAGATTAATGAGATATGCGTTATGAATCATGTATTACCATGAGAAGGCTATGACTTCCATTATCACAACTGACCAATATCTTTGTTTGCGTTAACTATTCTCATTCCATTAACACATTTTAAATTAAAAACTTGTACATCTGAAAATATTGCACTTTGAGGTTTCTTTGAAATACGTGCTATAACAGGCATTTGAGGAAGAACCGAGAGGCTTAGCATGCATTGCCTTTTGTGTAAAGGTGTTGATGTTAGTAGAAGATTTAGTCTGTTGGGGTCTAGACTATTTCTTGGTTGAG
Organism: Falco naumanni; assembly: GCF_017639655.2. Taxonomy (NCBI): domain Eukaryota; kingdom Metazoa; phylum Chordata; class Aves; order Falconiformes; family Falconidae; genus Falco; species Falco naumanni. The sequence goes on along the minus strand of NC_054060.1, from coordinate 5,409,680 downwards.
AATGAGTGGTTGAGGGAAGGGTAAAGTAAGTAAATATTTCATCTCTTTCATTTTTCATACAGGCATGCTTGGAATCCTTCCTCATCAATAGAGGTTTTGCTGGATGTTGGCAATGTCCCTCAGGCAATGCATAAGATTAATACTACTCCCTATCTAATTACAGGTTTACTGACGGATATTACTAAGGTCCTAGCAATGCAAGTTCCTTACTTTGCACTTTTCCCCCTGTGGAGAGCTTACAGAAAGAAAAAGACAGAAAAAGTAAGCGTAGTAAGGTATAAAGGCATGACGCAAATTCTATTTCTGCAGTAATACTTAGAAGCGAATATTTTGCTCCTAAAGTGGCACAAGTTTAGAGGGAACGTGTTTTTGAACAAACCATCTATGTTTATGTGAGAACTAGATGTTTTGTAGTCTGGAGGTAATATCAGGGAGTAACAAAAGGAGTTTTCTTCATCAGTTTGTGCTCAGTGGCAAATAGCTTTTATCAGATAATGTCTATTCAGGAATGCTTATAGGCAGAATTTTACCCTTGCTCTAGCTGGACCTTTCCTTATTTTGCTTAAGAACGGATAAGTGAATTCAGGAATTAAACTTATCCATAAACAAAAGCAAACAGCCCCTTCCCCTATTTAGATATCAAAACTAGGGTTAGGAAAATGCCATTTCTTTTCAGATCTGTAGCCATGGCAGATTCTAGTGATTAAAGCATGAGCTTTAATGTGATTTTGAGCCGTGGGACTTCTTAAATCCAAAGAGTGTCAGACCACAGTGAATAACCAGGGGAAAACCAGAAGACAGCGGTTTATTATGATTTGACTTTTCCACCCTTAATTATTGTGATCACAAAATGTCTTTCTGATCTATTACCTCCTTTATTTCAAAGACTCTATACAGCCCCGTGTACAGGCAGTTTTAATATGGCCATTGTTGTGGTGGCTTGTGAGTATTTCCCTTCTAGGTGCATGTTGGTTGGAAATTTAAATACTTTCATTCAACAATCAAGTCTCTGTAGGTGGTTTTCTTTCTAGGAAACAGCTTTTTTTCTGACAATGTGACATGAAACAGTGACTCAAGACTCCTTCCCACATTAAAAGGGTCCTAGAGGAACTTCTAATTGTTGCGGAAATGCTGATTTAAGGTTCCAGGATAATTTTCATGGACTGGTTTCATGGAATTAATTTTCATCTTACATATTTTCTTGCATAATTAATTGGGTTGAGGCAATTAGTGGAATATACTGCTGTCTTTTATAAGTAGTAGCATGGTAACAGAAGTTTCAGTTTAGGACAGTGTTTTATTGGACATGGTTGTGCTTTGTGGAGGGCTGCACAAAGAAATGGTGTTTGTACCTTCGGGACGGCTGTGCTGGGGTGTTCTGTTAGAGGGATTTTCAAGAGCTTTCCCTGCAAATAGACACAACAGAAGGTGAAAAACATGTGTTGTGAGCCAGTGTCACCCAATGAAAGCTTAGCCTTCAGCACCCAGTCCTGCAACAGCCACGTTGCATCCCAGCATGGTAAGCAGGTCCATCCCTCACATCCTGAGCTCCTTTCCTGACCTGGGGCTTCCTGGGGTACAGAAGGGTGCAGCCCCCCACCGCTTGCCCTAGCAGGTACTACAGGGCTGCCGGACTTCCCAAATGCCCGTCTTGTGCCTTCACACCACGGCTTGTCTGCACGGCGGGGGAGGGAGGCGCGGGGCAGGCATTTGACAGAGAAGTTCTGTACCCCCAGGGAGGGAGATGCGCCAGGGCCAAGAAAGCAGCTGCCTTGGCCCCCTCTTCTGAGAGCTTGAAGTGCATTTCTATGCATGTTCCTTCTAATTCTCAACGTAGCTCCTGCTATGCTGGGTCCCCATGAGGCCCTGTGCTCCTTGCTGTGACGGGGACCCTGCCCTAGGACCCTCCCGGCTCAGGGCTATGTGTGGCTCCTGGCTCTGCTTCTCCCATCACCATCTCGGAGGAGAGCTGGGAGCGCAGCAAAGCCTCGCTCCACTGGACTTCTCACTTACTTTTTTCCTCCCCTTTATGTGTGTTGTCTTCTAATAATACCTTCTCTATGAATTCATTGCCTACAGCACAGACATTAGATAAATAAAGCTAGCATGGGCCCAGAGCCAGACTGGATTGCATAAATATACTGAAACCTTGAGTAGTTAGGCTTTACTTGCTGAGACAGTTTAAGTACTGCTTGTTACTGGTGCAGGGTTTCCTGACAACTGGAGGAGACTGAAACAGGGAGGGCAGGAGGAAGGAGGGGGTGTGATGGACAGTGTGGTGCCGCTCAGGGGTGTTCCTGTTTGACTCCATGTCAGTCTTTTCAACAGCTAAGCGGTAGTTTCCTTCTCCCCAGTTACATCTGTGCTTTGCTGAGATGGATGCAGAGTGGCACTGAATTTTCAGTTTCTAAAAATACAGAGATGGAAGGTAACAGGAGGTAATCCACAGCCAGAAAGCTCTGTCCTCTCCTTTCTATGGATAATCATGCCACTTCTTTTGGAGATGCATCAGCAGCTGTAGGATTTAAACAGGGGACAGGGATGAAAGGGAAAGAATTAAACTGCCTGACACCACAGCCTGTAGCTGTCTGGGCTGAAGATGGGGAAACCTGTTTGTCTGGCTTTGGCTGCACGAGGAGGAAGGTAAGGAGGTTCAGAGATGGCCTCTTCTTTTAGTAAAACCCGCACACACGTCAGGCGTACCTAGGGCACTACCTGGGGTGAGGGGGGAGTGCTGCTTGCTGCAATGCATGTTGCCTTCTTCCCCTCCCACCAAGGACTGCAGGTGAATTCTCTTCCCATTTTTTTTCGGTCACTTCACCAATTTGTGAATGATTGAGAAATATGAAATACACTGCTCCAGATTTTCCTGGACTTTCCCTGAGTTAGCACCATGAGTATTTTTTTTTCATTTCAGATGTCTGCCATCATTGAAGTTACTGTGTTCTCAGATGTTATTACATTAATACATCACCCAAGTTCCAAGGCTTTTGATGAGATATATGATATATTTGTGTCTGACTTCAGAAACCCTGCTGCTCCAGTGACACATCAATCAGCAACATGCAACCAGTTCAGACCAAATACTGGTGGGCTCAGTTACTGTGGGCCAGCCCTTCTTTTGGTGTAAGCTGGCAAAGCTCCTTTGTGAGGCGATGCAGTGATTTACTCACCTTCCCAGGTGAGGATGTGGCCCTAACAGTCCTTCGTGTTCTGAAATGTGAGAACCTGATTCAAAAGAAAACAAACCTACCTCCCTATCTTGCAGCACTGGGCAGCCTGAAGCCATTAGCCCAGCAGTCCGGGTTTGCTGGGGCCAGTGCTATTCTGGGCAGCTCACTTGTGTGCCTTGTAACTCGCAGCTGAAATGCACGTCAAGAAACTCAGATCTGACTGGGCTCACTTGGCTGCAGGCTCCTTTTCAGCCTGTTTTCAGCTCCTATATATTTGAGCAGAAAGCACCGTTGTTTGGAAACATTTGAATTGTGCCGAATGCAAGTGTCCTCCATGAGAAGGATATTGATGAACTGGCACCTTTATAAAGAGCTTTTTGCTGTGTTACTTCACTCTCCGCTGACTCCCTGCGTTCCTGTAACAAGGCTCTCTGTTGCCAGTGGACCATGGTTCTGTAAAACATTTTGAAATGCCAATAAATTCAGAGACACGGTTTGGAAGCTGTCAGCTGGAATTTGCTAGTTGAGCTTGAACAAGCTGGGCATATCTGCTTACTCCTATTTTATTTGCCTAGGTGTAGTGAGAGCGGTGCAGTTAGCATGGCTGTGGGTTTTATTGGAAAAGTTTGGGGAAGGTAAATCTATAAGGAGCCATGCTAAGTTTGTCTCCTCATCCTCACTGCTAATACATTCAGGCCATTTTGTGTCATGTTGTAGGTAGATTATAGGTGGCCCTAAGGACACTTCCATGTTGCTTGTTGGAAATATAATTCTTAAGATTCACACAAAAGCGGCTATTTTGCTCTTTTTAGTTGTTGATCGGCTTCCAGCTGAAACATAAACCTGAGCTTGTGAGCTCTGGAGGGCATTAAGGATCTCTGACAGCTTTTTGCAAATGTAGGGGTATTAAACCCAAAGGCTTGGCTAAATTCCAAATGAAGGAGTCTTATTCTGAAACCTTTAGGTTTCTTCTATACTTAAGGGAGTTTAAGATATTTTGCAATTAGATCTCACATGGTTATAAGCGACTTGCCCAGGTCACACAGCAAATCTGTTGGGGAAAAGACTTACATCTCAGTTTTCCTGACTTCCCAGAGAGCTCCTGGCCAGATTGAGAGATGTGCCGTGTGAGGATGAGCTGGGGTTCATAACAAGTAATTCCCAAAGCACCCCTGAGCTCTGGGGTCCTCAGGGGAGCAGCTGTGAGCTCTCCAGTGGTGGAAGAGGTGTGAGTCCATGCTCAGCCTCCCTTCCTTCCAAAAGGGAAACAAACCCCCCTGCCCTCTTTAGTCTGTTTCCATGGAACTTGAAGAACTGAGTATATCTCTGAGGCTGCTGTTAGTACCACGGAGACTGGCCGTTAACAGTGATGTGAGCCTGGGAACGCAACCAGGTTAAATGGGAAGCCGTGGTGCAGTGGGCACGGTGACAGAGTTGGCCCGCTGCTGCACCCACCAAGTTAAGCAAGAGTTAGACCAGTGACAAGGGTGATTCTGCTTTGTGGTAAGCCAGTCCTAAAGAGAAGATACAGTGCTGTCTGTGGTGGGGATTGTCACCTGCTTGCAGATATTGGGAGAACTGGTGGGACCTTCTTGAAGGCCCTGATGCTACTTGAGAAGAGAGCCTCTGGTTATGGTGCCGTGGATTTTCATACGGGCATCTGGCTTGCCTTGTGTAAAGAAATGCATGGTTTGGCTAAGGACAAAATCCTTAAAGGCCTAAAGTCAAGCTGTGCTGCCTCTGACATGTCTGCTGAGCTGGGCCAAATCATACTGCTGCTGTGTTTGAATCTGCAAGCTTTAACAGGCAGGCGTCTGGTGCATTTCTTGGCCCCAGAGCAGGGAAGCAGATACGTTTAGGAAAGACTGGCCAGAAAGCTCCCTGTGGTGTGGGAGTTTGCATGCAATGTCAGAGAGCATCCGTGGGTATTGTAGTGCCTATGAGCTTTGTGCCTTTGCAAGCTTTGTTAGCAGCCTTGCTAATTGCTTTTGATTTGTAAAGTGAGGGGCTCAGTAAAGCACCTAGCAGGAGAAGAAACATAGATGAAAAACAGACCTTGATGAAGTGTCTCATTAACTAAAAAGGCAGCAACTTCTGGCATTAACCTGCACTCCCCCACCCCCCCAGGCCCCCCCACCCCCCCACCCCCCCCCATAAGGCTGGTTATAATGTCTTGGCAAATACACAATAAACAGATGATCAGAGCACACCTTGGAGCAGATTCAGGCTTGTGCTACTTGTGCTTTATAGGGGTGTAATTCCACTGACATCAAGCTGGGACAGTGCAGTAGGGGATCAGGGCTCTGGCTCTTCTCCCCTGCCTCTCTGAACTTTGTGCCTTTTTTTTCCCATGTGCTGAGCTCACGATGAAGAAAATAGAAATAGGATCAACTTGAACCGGTGCAAAAAAAGTAGCCCTTTCCAAGGGTAGCAGAGCTCGGGGAGGCGGGATCGATCATCATGCAGGCAATGAACATTGCCACATAAATCTTTGCTTCCAACTTAACTTCAGTCCTTTGGTAGATACAAATTCAACCTGATTAAAACTGACCTGTTCGAGTTCTGCAGTGGCAAGGGTGGCTGGAGCTGACACCTAATGAAAGACACTGGGATTCTCTTTGGTTTTGCTAACAGAAAGGAAAACAGAACAGCCACATATCATCCATCTGAAAAAGACTGTAATTACCACTCCCAGAAATTATTTCTTATTTAATGAAATGTCTCTTTAGACCGAACAAAGGAATTTTCAGAGAGGAGAGCACTGAAGGGCGGGACAGAGAACACAGGCAAGAACACAGTTCAATTACAGGGAGTAAAATCCTCTTGACATTATGACGCACTTTGTGGGAGATCTTATTAAAAACCTTGCCAGGCCAGTGCAATGTGTGCTTTTTTATACAGATATTCTGTATCTATTTATACTGACCCTACCCGCTGTGAACCACTATCTATAGTTCGCCAAGAGGCATGAGGGACATGCAGCTCATTCCTGCATGCAAGTTTTGAAAGGGATCTGCTTTCTTTTCTACCAGTGAAATGCCAGATAAATTCTCGAAGCAGGGATGCTGCCAAGTTTGGGAACACCCTCTTCTGCATCGGAAGGAGAAACGTCTGTGGATGAGTTGCTTTGGCATTGGGAAGCAGGGTGGAAGTAGGGAGCGGTCAGTCCTTTAGAGGTGTCTTCCTCCCCCTGGCACCCTGTGATTGCAGGGATGGGTGCTGTTAGCCCAAGAGGAGACACCCCATGGGTCAGATGGAGGGAAGAAAGATCTACCTTCCCTTTGGTGGTGGCTGCAGAAGGTGGGCAGGAACCACAGGGTGCCGCAGGAGGTGGTACCCATATCAGGGTCCACTGGCCTTGGTGCATGATGGAGGTTTGTTGCCCCCCCATCATGGTGAGGGAGAAGCTTAACCCAACTTGAAGCAAAGCTCATAGTCTCTCGAGTCTCCTGGCTGTACTGAGAACGAAGCCTTTTGATTATTCTCCAAGCACTTGAAGGTCTGTGACCCATTTGGCACTGGGAAAACTGCGAGAACTTCACGGCCCAGCTATTTAATGATGGATTGGGATGGCTTGCAAAGAAGTGAGGATGCTGCCAGGTCAGCTACTGCATCCCTAGGACTTCATCTCCCATAGCATCACCTGGCTGGACACATACAGACTTGCCAGTCTCTGCAGCTGGAGTTGTACGATTGGTTTTGGCCCAGTGCTTAAGGGCATGCGCAGCTTTAGGGGTACTGAGGCAGTCAGCTGAGTTCTTCTTGTTGAACACTTGATCAGAGTTCACCTCAGTTGAACAGGGTGGTTATTAATTTTAGAGCAATGCCCCAAATCAGGAGGACGGCATTTTTAGTAGTTTACATAATATTTTTCTACTGATTACCTTTTGAAAAATGAGGCAAATGTGATTCTCCCTCCAGGCATGACTTACTGGATTAAAAAAAAATAAATTATTTTTTCCCTTTTTCTTTGTCTGTCTTTGCTTTTTAAAATTATTTATTTATTGTTTTTATTTAAGTTCCTCTTTTGGAAAACAGTGCTGCTGGTATATCTTTTTATTGCTTGGATTAAATGAATACTATGTACTGTAATGTACAGTAAAGTCAGGCCATGTAGGAAATAACAGTGGATTTAACCTCTAGCACTGCTATAAAAGCAGCCTTAGTAAAATCTGAGGTAAATAATGCAGCTGTGGAAATTGCCTTTCTCCAGTTTATGCTGGTGGAAAAAAAAAATCTCCTGTAATTAAGTAAGACCCTTAGTCTTTGGTGTTAAGTTTCATGGGCAGGTTCAGGGACAGAACATGGGATCATTCTAAATGCCTAACAAAAAGGGCTTACGTTCTGAACAGGCAGTCGGAACAAGAACACATAATTTGCAAGTCTGCCTGTAGCAGAGATCATCCGATCAGGTCATAACCAGCTCAGTGAGGAAAGAGCAAGAAAAGGGACAAATCTGGAACCCAATTAAAATACACAGTAAGACATCAGAGACCAAGTCCTGGTGACTTAGAGCCAGGCACAACTGCATGCATGCCACATCTTCTGCAGAGGTGAATGCTGTAGAAATGTAGTGCCTGGTGGAGACAGAACATCTCCTGATGTTCCTGCAGGACCAGATGGCTCCTCTAGCACTCCCTTTCCAGTTGGTTTGCTCTCCACAGAGCCTCAGCTTCAGTTTGGGCTCCACATCTCATTGAAGTAGGACAATTTGGTGGCCCTCGGGCTTGGGCCAGTATTCTGTGGTGCTTTGCGGATTGTTGCTAATATCAAAAGGCAAGTTGCGATGAAAGAGACACAGTGCTAAACTGACAGTCAAAAGGCAAGAGCCCTTTAGAGCTGTCTCAGCAGAAATGGCAGCTCTAGACCCATGTCATCAAAGCTCATCAATGTAGGCAGGAAAACAGGCAGCCCGTTGGAATATCATATACTTAATGAGGTTCAGGAAACTTCTGAAATGTATAGTTAAAACAGCAAATGTTAAACTGCCACTACCCTCGGGCCAATTTGAGAACCTCTTTGCTCTTAGGATTGTTGCATGCTGGCAATCACCCTAACATAATTAAGTAGTTTATTCTGTCATGTTTTGATAAATTCCAACCTTCACCCACTGGCTTACGCTGTGAAGCCTCGGTCCGTATGCTGTCTAATGTTTGTGGTATACAGGGATTTGTTTCTGCTGTTCATTAATTCTTTCAAATTAAATGTTCTTGGGAAGGAAAAATATTGATGGAAAAATAAAGAGCAACTTTCTCACAGAGGGCTGCAGTGCGTTCTGCTTTGAATCCTGATTCACACTAAGCCAAGTTTTTCTAGTTTTGTGAAATCATAGGTTTTCCTGCGACAAATTGATAAAACATACCTGTTTGCATTTTAAAACTGATATCCAGGTGCAGCACATTGCTGTGAAAAAAGCGTAACATGACCTCAGCAGTATTCAGCTTTGGTTTTGGTAATGTCTCTTTGGCATTTGTTAGCCAAAGCAAATGCAAATAACATGCTGGAATGATTAAAGTATTCAGTCTTTGCCTTAGCTAATGTTTTGACTCCGCAATGTAGGTATAACTTGCACTTGATTCTCAGTCAAAAACAGTTTATAGCAGCAATTCTGGCTAGAAGAGTGCCAAAAATGAGTGGGAACTGAATATCCTGTTGCTTACAGGCTGCAGAGTTAGTGGGAGCCAGGCCTTGGGGTGCAGTCCTGGAGATGACCAAGGGGGATATTTACTCAACTGTAATTAACTTAATCAGCCACTGGGTATCAGTATTGTCTCACATCAATATATAAAAAAAGGTATTTTTATGGAGCTGAACAACTTGACACATAAAGAGGCATTGCAGAGGTCTAAAGCCGGACCTGCTTCACAGGTGTGTGGGCATGAAGGTCAGAGGGTGAATTGCCTTCAGCTTGTAGATACCTCTAGAATAAACCTGCCTTCTGAAGCGCTGCTCCACAAAGCCTTGTGCCCATGCAGCTGAAGGAGGGGTGGGCGACAGCATGGGAGCAGGGTGCAGGGGGTTTGCCAGCACCTTGCCACCCAGGGAAATGCTCTGTTAATGCTCGTGCCTGACTGTGGACCCTGGAAAGCTGGGCATGCTGGAGGTTGGGGTGAGCTCTACCTCTCAGGGAAAGAGCTATGTACATGAACTCCATAATCAGTGTCAGATGGGATGTGGAGATGTTAAGCCAAGGCATGGCCTGTGCTGGGGGTGTGAGGGAGCATGTCTGTTTGCATAGGTGCCCTGCAATGTTGCAATGACCTTAGTGCTACCTCCTGGTATGAGCAGATGGAGGAAGAGAGAGATGTGACCGTTTACCCAGCTGCGTTCCTTTTGTGTGGTGCCACTCTCCTTGCCTGCCTGCCAAAGCAGGCGGTCGGGTTTGGGTTTAATGGGGTACTCCGGTCAGGATGCACAAAAGGTGCTGCCCAGCTGCTCCATGAACATACCTGGGACCAGCTTGCTGTGTGATGGACGCCTGAGGCAAGAGCTGCTGCCCTGCGCAGGAGAAGCCCACCCAAGCTAGGTGTGTTGTCAGAGTGCTGTGTGCAAGGGCAGTCCCACCACATGTGCTTCAGCAGCAGGGGATGCTGACAAAGGCTTGCGCAGGTTTTTCTCTTGGGCCCCTTGCCTTCTTCACTAGGGATGGGACTCCAACACTGGTGGGATTTCTGCCTGAGTTTCCATTCAGTTTTGGCTCCAGGTAACAGTTGCTTCCCTTTGTGCTGCCTTACAGGCTTGCCTCCTTTGCCAAAATGCTAATTTAGCCCTTCAGCTATGTTTAAAAATAAAAAATCCTCCACTTCTCAGGGTAATAAAAGGCCAAAAGGAATATAAAAAGTTCACCAGACTGGTCAGTTCACTCCCTGCCGTGTCTTCCCGGGGCGTTGCAGCAAAAACACAGGCACAAAATCCAAAGCAAACAGCTTCCTCCTCGGTCTCCCCTGGAGCCGCTGGCTCCCCGCTGCAGTCTGTGCCAAGGTGCCCAGCTCCCTCCTCCACCCCCTGCCTCTCCGCTCCACCTTGGGCAGCACCAGCATCTTTCCAGGCTATAGTGGCATCTTCTGCAGCTCTTCAGCCAGACTTGGAGGCTGCTTTTCCAACACCTGGTTCATTCCTTTTCTTGCTTTCTCTTGACCTGAAATTTCCCCACCGATTTCTGGGTTGTTTGGGCACAGACCCAACAAAAAGCCCCAGCAACAAGGATTTTTCCCCTCTAATTCCTTCTGGAGTGAGATAATGTATCCACATCCTCCCTGCTGTTCCTGCCATTCCCAGGCTACCCCACAAAGAGACCCTGCTAGGCAGCGAGACTGAAGTCCTCTGCTTCACTTTATTTCTGCTTTAGTACCAGATGTGGCATCGTTGGAAGCTGTAGAGGGATTTATATAAAAATACAAACAGGAGTATGGCAATGCATTGGATTTCTAGAAGCTCTGTGTGGTTGGTAAAACCTGTAGGATCACAAGATTTGTGTTTGTTCCTACTTGGTCGAGGTCTTATGTTGTAATACAGGAAACAGATAACTAGAGCAGAAAAAAGGTTATTTGAAAGGTTGAAAGTTTCAGTGTTTATTGATCTAGCGTGAAGTTAAGGTCTCATTTCAAGCCCAAATAAGAAAAACAAGAAGTGCTCACCACACAACTTCCCTGTTCTGATTTCTTTCAATCTGTGCTGAGAACAGCTAGCAAGGGATACAGATCTCCCCTCCACATCGCTTTTTTTGTTGTGCCTTATGAAAGTAGGGGAAAATGCCTCCTAACGTATTAGAAATGAAAGAACATCCTGAGTGATTATCCTGTAGTCTGAGAAACCTTCCGAGAACATATCAGTTAAGGCCTCTGAAATGTTTACTGGGAGCAGGTAAACTTTTGTAACCATAACTGGCTCTGGAGTCACTGAGTTTTGAAAGGCAAACCCACAAATACTGGAAATGGCACAGCTCTGCTCATGGTTTCCCAGCACTGCATGCTGGGTCCGTGAGTGACTCCGGATCTGCAAGACTTGGCAGTGTGGCAGCCTATGGGAATATGCTGTTTGATGGCTTGTTTTGAAATATTTTAAAAGTACAGGACTTTTTGGAGTGGTAGATTGCAGAAAAGCTTTTCTTCTTTTGTTGTAATAATGCCTGTGAGCTTGTTTCCTGACTTCAGTACTGGTTGTGACTTGGAGTACAGGGGATGCTCTGCTTTAAATCGTGCTATGGATAGGAATTGGAGTTCCTGAGTTAGATCCTTTTCTTCATGAAGTATTTCATTTTTCACTAAGCATGGCTGTATCTCTCCTAAAAAGGTGCCACTTTGAAGCAGCCATGGAGGAGCAACCTCTCTTTAAAGGTCTTGTTTGGATTGTGTTCTGTGTTTGGGGCAGTGCTTGTTTCATTTTAGAGCTGTTCACTGTATGGAGAAAGAGGTGATTTATTTTCCTCAAAATGAATTGTCATTTCACAGAACTGATGAATCGCTAGGAAATACAAGCCTTGCAGTGCTTGTATCAATGTGTAGCTTCAAAAGGCTGAGTCAGCAAAACACAGTGCACGGACACTGTCTCATTCCTGGGATTAACCCGTGTCTCAGATTTAAGCATACGCTGCAGTTCCTTGCTGTCAGCCTGATATAGTCTTTAAGAATTTAGCAAAAGTCATTTCATTGAATCAGGACCAGGGAGAATCAAAAGCAGACCACCACACAGATGTCAAGGAGCATGCCAGCTGGTGCTCAGTGTTTCAGCAGCATGAACCCAACAACATGATAGGAAGTAAAACTGGAATGGAATAAAATGCAGTGGGGACATGGAAAGAAGAAAGGGGCAGATGTAACTCCCAACACCTGAGCAAATGGCATGCAACTAAATTAACCCGACAAAACATGCCCAGTGACCATTATTCTGCAAAGACATACTTTTAAAAGTAACTAATGTTGAGGCATTGAGTTCAACCTTTTTTCACTGCAACACATGCCTTTTCTCCTTTAACTTTTATCCTGTTCGCATCAGTTTTGCTTTCTTTTCCATCAAAGATCCTTTTTTTCCTGAACAAGAAAGACCCTAATCATTTCAGGGTGCTTGCCACCTACTATCAGTGGTTATTTTGGGGATAGCTCAGCAAAGCTTTAAAATATCTGAACTGCATTAAAATGAATTGTTGGCATTCCAGCCCAAACCTCAGGAGGCAGGAATCTGCCATGAGAGCATGGAGGGAAGCACAGTTATAATAAAGCATACATGTAATGAGGTTTGATGTGCTTCAAATTCAAAGTCTGGTCCACATTACACAACATTCACTGGTTTAACTAAATCAGTTTCAAATTGATCTAATTAAACTCCTAGACAGTCTCAGTGTAAACATCTTCATGTTGGTTTTATCCATTCTTAAACCAGTTTAGCTGAGGTGCGTTAGGAAAAAAAATGTTCAGGAAATCCTCAGAGGGGGTTGCCACTTGCAGATCTGAGCTAGGTTGCCATTTCACACTTGTTCTCACCTATCTTGCGTCTTCAGCTTCTTGCAAATCTCATGTTTGTTCACCTCTAACTCTGAGCTCTTCTTGCCTTTGGACATGGTTAACTGGCCCTGAATCAGAGCGCACTGCTCTACAGAGGAAGAGGAGTACATCCGTCCTTATACTGTGATGTACAGTAAGCAGCAAACCAGGAGTGCAAGTGGCATGCTGTGAAACCTTTATCATGATAGATATAAATTTTGATCTCATGGGGCTTGAAATTGACCTCAAGGCTGAACATTCAGTGTCTGGGTTCAGGCATGTGGTTCTGGTGGGGTCTCCAGGCAAGGATCCACAACAAAGTTGGATCCGCGACAGATTCACAACACGTGAAGAACTGCAGATCCACGAGCAGCACGAGACTGGTAAAATGTACATACAGAAGCAGTTGTCTTCTGTGCTGCTGTGCCAAGAACATCAATATCTTACTGGTCCATCTAGGGAGACTGTGTGCTCCCTGAGTGAAGGGCTGCAGTTCATGTCTCAGTCCCAGGAGCTGTTGGTGGCCTTCGGGGAGGCAGCCCTCCCACCTGGCATAATGCAGTGGCAGCCTTCAAATTGCCACTGTGTTGCCGAGCTGTACCAAGGGATGCAACTGAAAGAATCCCTTCTAGTGGGAAAGAGAGGCTCAGTGTTGAGCTTGCTTGATTTTTCTTTGCAGGAGAAGGAGTGATGATGCCAATTCTGCACTGAGGCATGGACTTTGCAGAGGTTAATGTACCCCTGGAGACTGTGGAACAAAACTGTCTGTCAAACAAAACTGTTTTTTGGGGCAGGGAGGTGGAGTGCATAGAAGTACATTATATTCTGTTGACCATTAATTGTATAAATAAAACACCACTAAGAATGTTTTTATATGCCACTTTGTTTTCTTATAAAATACAGGGATTCTTGAAGCTGTGTAGAAATTCCATAGTAAACACAAAATCCAGCAAATTATATCCATCCCGTGGAACATGGACAGATATTTGCAGCTCTCTGGGGAGCAGCATCATCATGCGAACAGGAGAGGCTGTAGGTCTTTCCACAAATGACAGGGACAGAAAAGCAGAAAAGAAAACTGCAACTCTGACCCCACGTGTTCTTCCTGGGAAAAGGAGCTGTCATTCCCGGGGGGCTAGGGAATCCCTCCTCCCTTTCTAAGACAGAGCAGGTGATACTTTGTGAGGATTAGTGATTTGAACATGACGTTCTGGTCTTAAAACCCTTCTAGAGGGCAGGAGCGGTTGCAATTGTTCCTGAACACAGTATGGAGAAAACAGTGCTTTGTCTCGAGTATTGCCTGGTGCACAGCAACTAGGAGGCATCAATATGATTTTTAGAAAACTTCTAGGGCACGTCTGAGTGTTTCTGATACCAGCTGCCTGACTGCGGCTAATGAAAGGTTTTCACATTCCTTTCCATATGCTTTGAAATGCCAGAGGAAATGTCCCAGTGACTCAAATTATAGGTGTTACTTGGGAGTAACTGCTGCATTATTGTTGAACACCTGGAACTGGCAGCAGGCAGGCTGCATGCTGGAAAATGAAGGAATTGGATGCTCTTAGCTGCCCCTTCCTACCTCCAACAACAGGTCGTTAGGCAACCCTCACCCTGGGCTTTGTTCAGCGGGAATAGGTTGCAGCGGAGGGGCTGCAAATGGTCAGTCAGATGAACCTTGTCCCATTGCCACCCTCTGGTCTGGTTCTGTCTCTTGAATCTTCCTGTTCCCTGCTAAAGCACAAGAGAATTTAGTTTCAGTGTCAAAGATTCATTCCATGAAGTTAAGCCATGGTTGGATTTGGATAGGTATCTTCACAGATATTACTAGATGTTCACAGAGGATAAAGCATATCTGCGTTCCATGGTGAAGGACAGCTGAGGGGATGTTCTGCAGCCCCCTGCTATTTATTTAATTTATATAACATCTTGACAGTAACCCACTGGAACCAAACCCAAAGCCAAAGATACTTCTTTTTCCTCCAACTTATCATCTCCTCTCAACCTGTCTAAGAAAAGCATTCTTGGCATGGCAGAGGCATCCCTTTATCCCACTGCTTTGCCTTTGAAGTTGGGTTCTCCAACACGATTGGTATACAGCCAGGAAAGAAAAAACAAAGTCTGGTACTGCCAGTTGGCTGCACACTCATTGCGCAAAGGTGGTATTGAAGGAAAAAACTTGCATTTCACAGTAGAAATAGTGGGAGGACAGTATTATTGTTTCTGTTTACATTACCTGATGCAACACGGAAGCTGCATTCAAGATGAAGGCCCAGGTGTGCTCCATGCAAACTCATATTGGCAGTCAGCTCCTGCACTGATGGATTTAATACAACAAACAAGTCCGTACCGCAGTCAGAGTTCTGCATCTCTTACCGCAAGGTGAGATCTACCATGAGCGTACTCTGGCAGTGTTGGCTTCATCATAGAAACTACCTGCATCTTGTTTCTTGTCTTGTCAACCTGGTGAAAAAAATCCCCTGACAGTGATAACATAGTTTGTACGTGTCAACTTGCAAAGTACATGTAGTTTGGAGCTCTTTGCTAGTATTTATATACCTACAGTTGCCTTATCTACATTGGTTCACTCTGAGTATATTAACATCTGGTAAACATAGAGTTTGAAATGGTACTTCAGAATACCAACGTGGTCGTTTGGAAGTACAGGAAAGAGAAAGTACCTATGAGCTGAGGTCCAGAACCACTTACCCTGGCAAGAACTTTAAAAAATCCATCTGTGGTGCCAGTATTGATCCATCTCAGCGATCGGGTAGACATAACACTGGGTGAGGTCCTAGCAGAAACACCCGAGGAGAACTGTAGGCAGGAAGCAACCAGGGGAATGGCTGAAAAATGGAAATTAAAATAAAGCAGGTCTTTCATGTATAACCTCTTTGAGATATTGATGGTACCAGCATAGCCTTGTCACTGTAGGGAAATTGGGAAGATTTAACTGGTGTTGATTCGACTGGTGTCCTGCTGCTGGGTGGGTGCGATGAGGATGAGGGTCTGGGGTGTATTCTTTTTCCATTCGGTGGTGCGGGAAGGATCTCTTCTGTCTAGGTGCCTTATAAAGTGACCTAGTTAGGCTGGCATAAATCTGTTTTGTAGATAAGGCTAAAAATTCCCAATGTTCAGTTAATACAATCTTCAACAGCCCCTCTGTGTTTGGTCTAGGACAAATTCTGGTGAGGGTGTTTTCAGCCACAGGGCTCAAATACTAATAAGATCAAATGGCATCTTTGTTGTAACCATGGCAGCCTTTTTGTTCCTTCTCCTGATTTATGACAAGGATTCCTATGGGCTTCCACAGTTTGATCCAGAGAAGTCAGAAGTAGTCTGCAAGCCAGCGTGTAGTTAAGCTTTGCTCAGTTCTTGACTGGAGTTGTCAGAGTTTTACTTAAGCTTTGTTTTCTAAATGTTATCTTTACTAATTACTTCACCAAAGTGGTTTAGTTGCATTACTTATATATATTTAGTTGCAGTATTAGCAGGCTGTGAATCTGTGGTGTCCTAAAGCTACCACCAAAAATTTGTCTTTTGGGGCTTATGATAAAGTTGCTGCAGGTTTCTGGGTTAGTTTTTTTTGTTTGGTTTTTTTTTTTTTTTTTTTTTTTGGCTTTGATGGCCTTTTTTGTTTCTCTCTGGCTTGAGTAGGAGGTACCAAAATGAATAACCTAGTAGTACCTGTATTAAGGTACCTCTGCCATGTGAGTTGTTATAGTTGTTTACTTCATGCAAAGACACTGTGTAAGTCAGGTGAAATATTACAGCTAAAACACAGGCCTTGAGGTCCTGTACATTGTTATTATTGTTGAGGGAACACTTCATATTGAGCTGAACGTCAAGCTGGTCCTTCACGTAGCCAAGTCCTCCAATTAGCCAATATAGCCAATATTGGAGGAAGAACTTAATTTTCTGCAAGCAAAAAGGACTGTGCTCACTGACACTGAGCTTGCAATATGCGCAAGCCTTTTTCCATGGGTATGAAAGTGAGCACTCAGAAAATAGGGAAAAACTTGTCAAAAGTAATTACTTGGGTTTGTTGGCCGTAGAAGTCTGGAGCTAAGATGGACTTCAGCCTGCCAGAGCTGGGGAGCTGAAAGGTGGGCTATGTGGATACATTCACCCATTGTGTTTCAGTCTTGGTTGTCGAGCTTGGCTGCCAAACTCCTCCTTCCAGCTATGATTTGTCATCAGGCTCCTGAGAACAGGGAACCCAAACAGTGTTACCCTCAAACATTTTGCAATCTCCTCATTGTCTGTGTCACAACCCACCCATCGGGAAGCCAGTATCCCCTGCTGCTGAGGTTTATTCTCATCTCCTGACATGGAGGTCTGTTCCTTTGGTGCTGGAGCCCCGTGAAAGCATCTGCCTTGCTTTCAGGGGGAGGAGGGCTGGCTCTGGATGAGTGTGCTGCCAGCATCTTGAGTTTCAACCTTTTTTGTTGCCTTGTTGCACCCTTATGGTGGTGCTCTATAGAAATCAGAGATCCGTGCTTGAGAGAAGTAGGTCTGCCCATGTGTGGTGTTACTTAGTGTGCTGAAGACTGCATGATAAAGGAAGTTCACAGACACAGCAGTGCTGTGGTGCTTCAAAACCCATCTGGGATAAATGCTGCTTTGGATCTGTTGTGAATTCAGACTTCCAGCCCAAAATGAAAAATAAAGCCTTGGGGAGAAGTGTCTGGGTGACATTTTGGATTGTGCTTATGAACTAGTGGGGGCAGAAAATCTGTTAAAGACCCAGGAGGCTTTAATAGCTTGGATGATGATTTACAGCTGTTTTATTCAGTGATTTATAGACTGCCTCTTATCACAGAGGCAGGATACCAATACTGAATTTAATAAAAGCACACAATTCTTGTTTCTTTCTCAGAAACTTATAGACAGAATGGACAATCCACAGTAAACAGCAGTCTCTTCCCATCATCTAACCACCCCCTCACACAAAGACTTGAGACTACAGAGCACAGCCAGCACTGCCTGGGCATATCTCTTCCCATATAATTTCCGTAATACAGCCCTTTCCTCTGACTGTAATGCAGACTCCCTAAATATACAGTCTGTTACCATAATGCTACATTCCCACTCCCCCGTCTGCGATAGGCACCTCAAAATAACATACAAAGACTTAGCTCTCAGGAGTCCCAAAGGAAAGGATTGGGGTTTTTGCTGGCAGTGGGCGCTGCAGCTCGTCATGCACACTCCAGCTGGCTGGAGCAGGCCATGATGGATCATCTTCTTGTGGCCTCCAAGAGCACTGAGGAACTGATATCTAACCAGGGCTGCCCAGGTGTTGTACTCAGAGTCCATGGCCCAAACAGCTAGCAATTGCCTCAACAAACTTATAAATGGGTGAGGAAAGTGAGCTCTAGATAAGAAGGAGGACATAGCTGAGGTCACCCTGACCTCATGCTCTGCCTGCTAGGCTGTGCTGCTTCCTCACAGCTGACAAAACCGCTCCTTGGAAACCTTCCTCCCTACCCTGGGAACCATAAGAGAAAATCTGGTGTCTCCCAGTTGTGGCGACCAATGCTACCTCCAAGCATGAGCTTGGTTTCTGTGTGCGGGTCCCTCACTGTATCTCCAATGGTGGTGGTGATTAGCTCAAGCACAAGTCATGCAGGCATCAGCACCGTCTGCTAATAGAAAAAAAAATGCATTTCCACATGGTACCTCTCTGCTGGGAAGCTGAAAACAGTGTGTAAACAGGAATTAAGCTTGGATCATCCCAGTGTAATGAGTCATTTTTCTTAACCCTATTTTCAGACTAATACATTTAGCTTCAGAAATGTCAGACAACTTCTCCAAATGAAACCATGAGAGGGCCAGGAAGAGATCCCCAGGATCCTGGTGCTCCTGTCCCTGCTAGAAGGTGTCGCTGCCTTGGCTCCTGCTTCTGCTATGATACAGTAGCTGTGCTGGGGTAGCCAAGAAGAGGTGGAGGGATAATGCTATTCCTTTCCTAAATATCATTGTTGCTAAGTATTTCCCAAGTGCTCTAATCTTTCCAGCTATATTGTGATTCTTTGATTTCTCCTCCTGTCCTCAGTAATTGTTTTTTGCAAGTAGAAATAGCCTGAGGCAGAACTGGAAAGCAAAACAGGATCACACTGAATAAATCCATCTTCACAGTTCTTTTTTTGTATACGCCTTCATATCAATTAGGTTCAAAGAAAGTACCTCCTTACTCCGCCTGGACTGTTTAGCATTTTTTATTAACAAAGTCTTCTTTTAGCCTGTAGCCCATTGAAGTTCATTAATCAACAATTGCCATGAAGTGAAAAATTCTCAAACTTCCAAAAATCTTTTTCTTGGAGTAAGTTAATACTAACAATGAAGTTTTCCTTGGCTAACTGTCCCTTGCTTTGATGTGTCTGGGTGAGAAGCTCAAAGCCACAAAGGTGTTATAAACTGGGCACCAATCACAGATTTAGACAGGCTGGTATGTGCTTTTAATCAATAAATATATATAGTATTGCCAGAATTAGTATTTGTTTTGCATGAGAGAGAATTTTTGGCATTTCAATGATTTTCTTATCAGTTTTTCATTAGTTGAACTATTTTATTTTTTTTTTTAAGAACAGCAAATTCCCCTCAGTGTCCTGAAAATGGCACTGAAACTGGTCACCCAAACCCCATTCCTAGAGTAACATTAGTTTACGTTATTTCTGGCAGGAGCGATAATACAGCTCTTCTTAATTTTGGGAGCAGGCTGTTATTCAAACATATGCCTCTGCAGTTTTGAAAGCTTTTGAGTACCTCTGGAAGCCCTGGCACGGTGAGCTGTATTGGCAACCAGGAGATGCGACCTTGTTCAAAGGTCCATTCCTGGGGCCAGATCTGGCAGGAGAATCCACTGCTGCCCTTCAAATGGGGGCAGAGCTGATGTGCAGAGCTTTGTCACTGTTCTTCCTCAGGGTAGGTGATTTTTTTACAAAAACAGGCAAAGAAAAAGCTTGGGGATTACTTTTGAGAGTGTGAAGTCCCTAGACCTGCTCGAGGTTGCCTCCCCAAATAAAGCCTTGCTCCTGAGGCCAGTAAGATAAATAGAAAGACTCCCATGGCATCCTATGGGCCAGTGAATGGGGACGAAGGACCAAATAGCTCCTGAGAGCAGTCAGCTGCTTAAGTGCTGTTTCAGACTGGCCAGATCCATGCTCCGAAGGTCAGGAGGAGGCAGAGCATTCCACAAAACCAAGATTGCAGAAGTATGAGTGCTGCCCCTCCAGTGCCTACAAACCACAGACTCCAGCAGTCCTCTGCCCTCCAACCAAAGAGGGTGAAAAGTTTTGTTCTTCACCGACATGTTCCTCGGGTTTGCCTTGACTGCTGCAGTTGTTCTGACAACATGAAGTTATTGCTTGCATCATCTTTGCACGGCAATATTGTTATATTTTAACCTACTATAAAAAGCGAGCAGAAATAAGAGGCGCTGCTCTGTCCTGCATAAATAAGATGTAGTGTTTACCATTGATAATAGTTACCAGGGTGCTTCTTCCTCCAGTGAGTCTGAAGTGGATAAAATCATCCATCTTTGTTTCTGTTTTTGTGTGCGTCTATTTTTGTTGCTTACATTTCAAATTACTGTATTTTTCTAACAGTTAAAGACTGCATTTTGCACGCATAGCACATTCTATAAAACCCCTGGAAAAAAATTGGCAGTGTGAATTCTCTCTCCAGTGGGGTTGGAAGGATTTTAAAGTTTCATGAAAGAAAGACCATGCCAGCTTTCTGCATACAAATTCTGAAATAAGTAGTACTGATCAAACAGCTAATGTGCAAGTTCCATATGCACACACACACAGAGGGAGTACCAGCCGTCGGAGAAAAGCAAAGCTTATGAACAAGAGCTTGTTTCTTATCTCACATCAGCTCATATTCAAACAGAGTAAATATTTCATTGCAGTAACAGAGGTCTAAAACTTGCAGGGCTACATGGGTGAGGTTCATGCACTCAGCGTAGTGGAGGGGGGTGCATAGGCTGCATCGGTGGGATGTGGGTTCTCCCTCCAGCTCTGCTGATTTGTTATTGCATGGGGGTGAGTGAATCTCCATGGGCCTGGTGGTGTCCCCTTGGAGATCCATGGGAATCTTTTGGGGAAACATATGGTGCTTGTTCCTTTTAGGGTTACGTTGCTTTGGTGGGGCCAGTTTGGGCAAAAACAAGTAAAAATGTATGGAAGTGCCACTGCCTAGTGTCCTGCCACTTGAAAACTTATTGCTGAGATATAAGTAATGGTTGATTAGTGATTTGTACCGATTTAATAATTTCAATTTAGTAATATTTTAAATAAACCTAATAGAAAATAGATGGGAATTTTTCCATAGTTGGCAGGGTAGCTCCAGCATTGTCCAGCATTATTTTTATATCATTTTAATGAGGCTGTTTTTCCACCCTGTTTCCACTCTGTGGGTTTGCTTTCCCCGAAGAGAGTAAACAACTCTATGCAGGAAGGTGATCCGATTTCCACTGTTAATAATTTGAGGCTTGAATAAGTGAGAAGTGCTGTTTACAAAGAAAAAAACCCAGATAAATATAAAAATCAGAAGCTCTGTTTGGCTTTGCAAACAAAAGTAGCCCAAAAATAAACAGGCCTACCCAGCAGAAAAGAGACTGAGGGGAAGTGGATGCCAACTGAAGAGGCAGATGTAAAGAGCGTTTCCTATTTGGTTTAGCAACTGCAGACTTTTGTCTCCAGTCTGCATGCATTTCCTCCAATGATTCATCATAAATGTGCATTTATAAATAAACTTCACCTTGGCCTGGCACATTGATTGCAGGCTGGTTACTTAGGGGGAAAAAAATGTCATACTCCCCATTTTTGAATGATACCTGTCTGACAATATGTTTTTATAGAACTGTTTCCAGGCTGTTTATTTTATTTATGTTGAGGGGTTATGACTCTGAGAGATGGGACCTGTGGTTTTCTCATTTCATCTGAGTAACAATTCATTAAAGAGCTTATTTAAGCCAACCCCCGTGTTACCGCTCTCCGTGTTGTAACGTCCAGGGACTTGGGTTTGGAAGCCTCTCCCAAGCCTTGGGCTGAGATGGCGGGAGGCTGGGAGCGGCGCAGCTGGGTGACTTTGGGAGCTGGAGAAAGGTGTCATTTAGAAGACTGTCACTTTAGCGGCTTCCCCTGGGATGTGGGGTGCGACAGTGGCTGTCAGGAAGGCAGGGTGCGAGAGGCTGAGCAAACCCACAGTGTTTATCGCTGCATTTTTTATGTTTGTCCAAAGCAGCAGCCCAGGAAGATTCCCATAGCGGTGTCTGAGAGAGACCCCAGTGCAAGGCAGCTTGTAGCAAAGCCAAGTTGTAAGTTATTTCTCCCTCTTTTGAACTCTGGCCTTGAACCTGGCCTTGCAGCCTTACCTGCATGGGAAGCTGCCACAGAATCACCTAGAAAAATTGTAACAACCATGCTATGTCGCTGTGGTTCGTTAGCACTCTAGAAAGCCAGTGCAATTGCATTTGGGCTGTGCCCTTGATGGTTAGGGACCAGATGCCTGGCAACCCAGCCCAGCTATCTACACCATAGACCCCTCAGACTTGGCTCCTTACCATCTTCGCCCCCTCAGAGCTCTGCAGAGCTGCCCTGGAGGCTCTTCCCATCTCTGCTGCCTTCCCAGCCCCACACCACGCTGGGAACCAACCCAGCTTGCTGGCATCAGTCCTGGAGGGCCACCAGCAATCCCACAGTTTTCTTTCCCTGCCTTGCTCCTATAGTACCTATTGTACTCCCATAGCACTCATCCTATGGCACAAGTTTTGCAGACTGAGTACTGAGGGGGTCAATTTGCATGTAGTAATTGTAGCTGAACTGTCTTTGAGGAGAGGAGCAAGGCTTGATACAGCTGGGAGGACACCACATCAGGTGGTTTAGGCTGAGGGAAGCCAATCTTAGGATCAAGTCTTCATATAGACACATACCCTCATGGTCTGTTGTCATGTGCTTGGAGTAAGGTCTAGTCTTTCCCAAGGAATGTGCCATTCTTTTACATCAGGTGCTATACTGAAGGCTTCTGCACTGAGTGTATCTCACTGCCAGATATGTGAGCGGCATTCAGGAAAGGGGGAACCCTAGAACTGTTGTGATGGTAATACCAGCATGGGCATCATTCACACAAAGCTATGGCTTTGCCGTTTTGCTATTTGAATCTCTCTCCATTGGAATGAAGGTGGAGGAGCAGTTAAATAAGTTGAAATCTTTTTTAAGAGCAGGAGCTAGTCAATAGTAAATATTCCTAACTTTTTTTACAGGTCTAATCCTGAACACGTTCAGAGTACTCCTGAACTCTTACTGACTCGTGGAGCTGAGGCAAAAATCTGCAAACCAAAGGGCTGCTTTCTCTGCAGACAGTGTAAAGGTGCAATGCAGAGAAAACAAAGGCAAGGCAGTCTCAGACTCCACACAGCACATGATTCTCTAATAAAAAATGTTTGGCCTCTTCTCAGGAATAACATGGCCATGCTTGTAGCTCCAAAAGAAGCCCTGAATGATATTAATACATTCATTAGAACAAGTTCAAAGAAAATCATCTTAATTAGCTTGCCTGGCTGAAACTGAGGTTCATTAATCTAAAGTAGATTAACCTGATGGTAATGCCATTAAAGCTGGCTGGGATATTAATGAAATATATGCAGTTGCAGAGAGCCCAAATGTCCTCCTGCCAGTCGCCGACTGATAAAAATGCTGGTGTTTTCTGCGGTTCAGGCTATTTTAAGGAAGACCTGCCTATTGTACAATCACCACCCTAGTTCTGTAACTCAGCCATGGCATTGCTTTTGAGACACGTTAAAAAGGGGGAGAGCATCCCACAGAAACTCAGGAAAACAGCTCACTTTAGCCTTTTGTGCAAAAAACTTGCTAGAGCAGAGCGTGCACGTGCACGTTTGGAACAGGTAGGGATTTGCCCATGCAGGCTTTTTACAAGGCAAACTGTAGTGCAGGACTTCAAAAATTTGACCTGCTTTTCAGATATATGTTGGTGCACAGTACTCAGTAAGGATCTAAAAACTTCCAGAAAGCCAGGGAAGACCTAGAGGGCTTAAAATGGCCTTCTCCTTCTCCCCAGGCTCCAGTATTCTTAATCTCAACTCTTTTTAGTCTTTGACACATCATTAAAGTGACAGTTCAAGAACAGCTCTGAGATCAAAGGCCTGCAGAGCTTCTATCGTGTTGCAATGCTTTCGGCAACTCTTTCTCCAGGCCTGCTTCTTAACTCCCTGCCTCCAGCCAGGAGGTTGAATCTGTCTTGCTGAAGGCCAGCAGCATCTGGCAGCGCTGCCTACGTCCCTTCCCTGCCCCTTGGCCTTCCTGGGGCTCTGCCTCTCCGCTGGGTCACTCCGGGTTTCACAGGACCAAGGCTCGGTACCATCACTAAATGTGGTGTATTCACTAATTTAGGTGTGTGTGCACTGCTGGAACAACTTCAGGTTTGGGCATGGCTGTATACAAATATATACAAATCCAAAATGCAAATAAGGAGGATTTGCAAAATCAGCTCTGATCCAGAGTGCCAAAAGAAGACGCCGGATGGAGTATGAGATGGGGAAGTGGGGAGATCGGGGTTCCTCTCCCAACTCTTCCCTTGGCATGTCATGCTGCTGCAGGGAAAGCTGCTAATATCCTGGAGAGGCTCCTGGGTTTTGCCACATGTACCTTCACGGTGCCTACACAAGTGCATGAGAACTGATGATTTCGTGCTGTAATGTGCCCAGTGTCCGGCACGGGGTACCGGTGGTGCTAAACAACAGAAGCCTAGGCATCACTGATCTTCTGTTTACATATACCCCCACCTACCTAAGTGTTGAATATTTTGCAGCTTCACTGATATATATTTGTAGAAAGCTTTCTGAACCAAATGCAAAAGGAAATATATATGCACACAGTATTGTTCTTAGGACAACATCTAAGCACCTTCCTTCCTCTGCAGTGGCTCAGACGTGGGTTTTCAGATGTGGAGGACCGAGCTTTGCCAACCTCACTGCATTGCCTCTCCCTAATGCTGAGTATTCGGTGACTAAGTGTCTTTCTCTTGTTGCACTGCAAAATCCTTGGTTGGCGCACAGCTTATTTACAAGGTAACATGGTGTGATGCATCATAAAGACACTTTTGAAGAATTTCTGTTATTAAAAACTGCCCATGGAAAGAATTAGGTCAGGTGTTTACAAGTCAAAGCTTTGGGGATAATTAGGTGGAAGGCAGCAACTTTAGAAAAGAGGGTTATTTTCCAGCCCTCCAAGAAGCATGTAGTAATGTGTATGTTAGCAGCAACCTCTCATCAGTGAGTTTCCCACCTCCTTACTGTAGGTTCTGTTACAGCCATTGCTTTGGGGATGGGGAAGAAAGCGCGGCTTAGAAAAGTCTCCAAAAATACAGAACCCCATGAGCAAACCTGTTGATGTCCGGGCCAAAAATACAGAACCCCATGAGCAAACCTGTTGATGTCCGGGCTTTCTATAAACAGCCATCGAAGTCCTCTTAAGGGGGCTTCTTGTAAATATAAGCTCTAGCTTGCTACTGCTGTGCAGTGAGGGTGAATTCTATACCACCTTTGAGGAAAGAAAGTTGTGTTTTTTTTTTTTTTTTTTTTTGTAAAAAAAAAAAAGGCCACTTGTTCCTGATGGCAGAGCGTGTGTGTGGAGAGGAGGGACGGGACAGGGCGCTGGCTGTTTGTGCACTTCAAGCAGAGCGACCTCCTTGAACCCCACCGTGCACAATGATGCTTTCCATGGAAAGTCTGGCTGTATTACCTTTGGCAAGGGCTGAGGGAATATTTTTGGAAGCTTTAAAATCCTCTGTGGAACATGCTTCATTTTTGTTCATATACAGTATCTTTATACTTATTCAGTAAAAAAAAAAAGGTTTCTGTTTTGCTGCAATTGGCTGCCCGACCCTTCCCCTTCAGCTCTTCTCCAGCAGTGCCCAGGGTGTCGGAAAGGCTGGTCCTCCTGGGACGAGAAAAAGATCAGGCCTAGAACATCAGCCCCTACCATATTGTACTGGTTAAAACCCAGTTGCCCCCCTCTCCTAAAAGTTTGTTTAAAGTGGTAAGAATATAACCTGTTCAAAGTGAGACCTCCAAGGGCCTGGTTCCCATTTGCATTTAAGCCTTTATGCGGTGCTGCAGCAGGGTAAAGGGGCCCTCTGTCCTAAATGGGAATCAGACTCCACATCTGCGTTTTTCAAAGTGTCCTTCCTTTCTGCAAGCAAAGCCAGGAAACGTCTCTGGAGTGGGAAAGGGACAATTAAAAAAAAATAATAATAAATTGCCTATCAGGGTTTGCAGAGCGGTAACGTGCAGTGTTACCTGGCAGGGGATAACTGTCCCGGCTGGGTCCCCAGGATCACACCCTGGGCTGCCTTGCAGAGGGGTTGGGGTGTAACACACAGGAGGTGTTAAACCCAGTTTTAGCTTTGAGGTTGCATTTCATAGCTGGAAGGAACAGGGTATGAGCAGGAATGTGGGAAGGCAAATCATTAGGGCATCCTAAGAGGAGGTTTTATAATTTTTAATTTTATTAGATTTAGGAAATAAATGTGATCTGCTGGCTTTTCTTCTCTTGGGTCAGCTATGATGGCTAAACTAGAGCGGTGCCGGAAGGAGAAGGTACCCAGATGCCACCAACCTGAGCATCCTGAAGCAGGATGGGGATGGAGCAGGACAAGCAGGGAGGCCATACGCCAGCCAGGCTCCGACCTCGCTCACACTGCTCTGCACCAGCGACTTTTTTCCATATGTTTTGATGACAGCAGATGCAGGCGAAGACAGGACTTCTAGCAGCTGCTTTACAATTAGCTATTCTTTTATGTTTTAAGTATATTTGGCAGTGCTTTAGGAAGCAAGGGAAGCATTTGTATCCCCGCGATACAGATAGCAACAGCGGGATGGGATTGCAGAGCCGGCTGAGTCACCGTTGGGGCCAGACACAGAACCCGTTGTTCCTGGCTCCTGGGCTGGCAGGGTGTGTGTACCTGCATGCTTCCCTTTTCCCGAGGGGTGGGAATTGACCAAATCACACCCTGTGTGACAGCCACCAGCCCTCTAAGCTCAGAGAGGGGTCAGGATGAGGTTCCTGCCTGCTGAGCCTGCGACCCATGTGCTTTGCAGCCACGCTGCTGGCTGAGATGGGCTGGAGCTGGGGCTGCCTGCCTTTCCCTGAGCTGCAGCACGCCTTGCACCGCTCTGCCTGATTTGTCTAGACTGAGTGAGAACTTGGCCTTGTGCAGAGAGTTTACAACCTGGATGATGGGCGAGTCTGGTCTTGACTGTGGCTTGCAACTGTACAAGCAAAGGAGACTGGATGTCTCTTTTGCAGAGGCCTGTAATCTTCAGCGGGCTGGTAATCACCCTTTGCAGATGATACCTGGGACAGATTTGTGATGGGGGATCGTTGGCATACAGGTGATGTGGCTGTGATGCTGTCCTCAGGGCAGCATCGCAGAGTAAGTGGGTTAAAAGGTACCTTGGAAAGTCAACTTGTCCACCCCCGTCACGGGGCAGAATCTTTGTCTGGCTGGTTTAGGTCGGATATTTTCTTGCAGACATCCCACAATGGAAATTCTACCTAACCTTTATAATCCTTTTTATAATTATCCCATTTATCCTGAATCTTCTTTGCTGTAGCTTTCTTTGTCCTGCCTGTCCTGGACACGGAGGAGGGAGTACCCAAATATGATGAGTACAAGCATCTACTCTTGCTATGCCAGTTTTGAGTTTGCAGGTTAAAATCCCCAGAGTGATGCCTTCATAAAATTTGGATATAATGGCAGAAATCTCTTCTACTTCACCACATTTCAGCCCAAAAAGTATGTGTGAGGATGAGTTAAACACCAGAGAATTGGGATCTCTAGCAAAAACAAACGCAAACAGCCTCTTAGCTATTGCAACTCCGCTATCAAAACCCCTTTTCAGAAAATGTTTAGTTAAAGATTTAGTTTGGAACAAACATTGTTAAAGCATGACCATCGGGCTGCTTATTGGAGCCAGATGTTGATTTTAAAGACTTTTGGGTCCATTCAGTGATTTTGCATGCCCTGATAGGCTGGGGTGAGCAGAAGGATTTGGAAAGCTCTGACTCAGATCCTCAACTTGCCCAAAAATGCACAACCCCACTGAAAGTGCCTCACCCTGTGCCATCACAGAGAGATACTCCATAATGGCCAACATCCTTTTTATCTGTCTGTCTGCTTTTTTAAAGAATTTAGGGGTTTTTTAGGAATGACTGGCCTCTCTTGAGTTGTTGTTCTTGATTTGTCTGTTAATCCTGCATACTTCTTGAACAGTCTTTTAGGAATACTTCTCCCTGAGGGCTGATTTTCTTAACAATTAAAAAATGAGTATCGTTGACCTAATCCTGCAAGCTGTCTGGGTGTGACCATCCCGTGTTAGCCAGTGGAATGGTGCCCTCAGAAGACGTGCAGAAATCCGACCCTTGTTTCTAAACCAAAGGCCAGCAGAGCCAAACGCCTTGCGAGTTGTGTGCAGGTTTGGCCAAATCCATGTGCTGAAAAAAAACTGAAACCAACAAAAGCTTTGCAAGGCTGATTTTATTACTTTTTTTCGAACAGCTTCTTCGATTTTTACTGCTTGGATATTGATTACTGGCTACTTTGTGGATGGGAAGCTGGATGGAGAAGCTCAGCAGGAGAAAAACAAACATGAGAATGGGCCAAGAGTGTGCATCATTTCCTCTGGACCAAGCTCACCTGTGCTTTTGGGGCCTGATCCTTGAAGGAAATGAGGTTTGGAGCAGGTCAGGTCACTGCAGGCTTGGCTGAGGTGTGGGCTGGGAAGTAGCCACTAGATGGCCATGTGGCTTGTCCCGACCTGTCCCGCCCTGCTCCCGTGTGCAGGACAGGAATGTGCCAGCCTCCAGCCCCGCACTGCAAGCTCAAGGGGCTGCAAGCAGGCTGAAGCCCACCCAGGGCTGTTGGACCTTCCCTGGGAACAGATCATTGGGGCGGGAAGGGAGTGCTTGTGTGGAGGGGAAGAGCAGCCCCCACAGCTGAGGACATGTATGACACATGGGGGACCCTAGTGCTTTCAAGGCTGAAGGATCTGCATCTCTGGGGAGGTGGCCTGACTCTGGCAGGGCTGAGCTGTGCTGAGCTTCTCGGTGTTCTGCAGGGGAGGAGGGGGGTGCCAGCAGGCAGTAGGGGTAGGACCAGGCTTCACTGGAGCTGGGTTGCAGGACTCAGCTGCAGTTTGCTGTGGGAAGGCAAAACCATGTATTTTTTTCCATCCTGGACTTCCTTGAGATTAGAAGATGAGAGAAGTTGGGGGTGGGGGGGAAGTAGAGAATAGCAGGGCAGATCCTCAAAACCTTTTCTCCCCAAGTGATGTAGCATTTGGGACTTGCACCCATTCAGACTTGGAGCACATCTTCTGCAGACTGCCCTGAGAGGCAAACCAGACATGGCAATGGGAAAGAATTGGGGGATTTGCTTCACAAGTGCACTCTGTAAATAAAACACCATTGCAGGAGTTCCCTGCTCTTTCTTCTGTCCTGCCTCAGAGGGCACAGGGTGGAGGCTGGTGTGTCCCCAGAGCCCATAGCTACATGCTGCAGGTAGGTCTTGGGCTTAGCATTGCTGGAAAACACAAAAGCATTTGCAGAAAAGATCATAGAATGGCCATGGTGAAAAAATTAACTTTGTGATGTGAAAAGGGAGTTTACATTATCAGAAAAACATGAGTTTCCTTCTAGTAGCACTACTGAAACGTTGCTTTCACTCTTTTACGTGTCCTCTTTGCCTGTGAGCAGGAGTGTTTTACAGAGGTGTGTAGCTCCAACTCATCCAGCAGAGAGTCACTAGCGTCCACCCAGTGCTTGAATGACTGATGCTGTTTACTGGAAGGTTTGGTTCCTTAGAGCTGAGCTTGACAACACAGCATGCCTGGACAACACGGCAAACTTTGCTCAGTGGGACAATTGTCCAAGGCTTATAAGACTTTCCACTGCCTTAAGATTCTGTGACGTGACTCAGAGTTGTAAACATTGGCACCAGCTGGTCTTCTCACTGAAACCGTAAACCCATTAAGGGAAATTTGTTTTCTAAAAATAATCTGATCAATGAAAGGACTCTCTCAGCGTCCCCAGCCCCTCTTCCCCACCTCCCTCATAATGACTTCCTCGTAAATACGTTTGGTTAGAGGAGTATGATGCCTCTTACCAGCCTCCCCATTGACCAGCTTCAGTCCTCCAAGAGAAGATATTTAAGGGGTAGTGTAGGGCCTTATTAAAAGACATTTAGCTCTTCGGGGTGTAACAGGGAGAATGGAAGGGAAAGGCATGACTGCAGCACAGTTCTTGTAGGGAGAGGTGAACTTGGGCCTGGTGCATGAGAAGTTTTATAATTTCTGTGTTGTATTTATAATATCAATGTCTACAGATGATCAGCACCGTGCAGCTGGTGAAGCCAGGCTGGAGGTTTGGCAGGTGTTTTTAAATGAATCCTGTGGCATTACTACCTGGATCAACTCAGCTTTTCTTTTACTGTGTCACAAAAGGGAGTCTCAAATCATCCTTCATGGTTTAAGGGAATCAAAGGATTGTCTCCATATTGTTTCAGATGTCAGCGCAATCTGGATGAAGGCGCGTTGAGCTGGGAGTCAGGCGTCTCTATTTTCTAATCCAGGCTCTTCACTTTGTACTCTGGTCCTCTGCTCTCTAGCTGTCAAGTGAGGATCAGGCTAATGCAAGGCCATCTGGCAGGCAAAGGCGGATTGGTTGGCTAATACTGTGGAATGCCAAACATCACTGAGTGCATGCTAGTAATTTTGGAAAGCCAGCAATAGTCAATCTATAATTTGCTCTTTGCTTAAGTAATACTCCACTCTATCCATGTAGTGTTGCAGAAGGCTCTGTTCAGAATCTGTGTTCTGTTGTGACTGGATTGTGCATGAATCTACTAGAAAAAAAGTAATGCTGAATTCTGCACCAAGGTGAGTGGCATGAACAGCTACAATTGGTGTTGGATGTGACTCTGAACATCCCTCAGCATGGTCGCTGGTCTCAGATGCCTCCACCTTCATGACAGCTGATGGGGTGATGGTCTGGAAGAGGAGAACATTTCTGATCTAGAAAGGCTGTGACTTTGTACATCTGGTGTGAGCAGAAATGGACTAGAGCCCTCAATGTCCATGAAAACCATCATGGACCACCCAGACCACCTAGCTCCACAGCCCCTCTCAGGCTTGCAGCTGTGCTCTTCCCAAGCAACTGCATTACCCCTTCAATGACTGGCCACACTCCTCGAGTTCTGGGTCACAAATCTTATCTCTTACCTTTCAAATCCATTGATATTGTTTCAGAGTAATACATTTATGGTCCAATCCACTGCAGGCAGAAGGAAAGGGCAAGGTGCATTTGGCAGCAGCGAGGCTGGCTATAGCCGTGCGTTTTGTGTTCAGAACTCATGTAAAGGTGACCTGAACTGCTGACCTAACACCTGTCCAAGGGGCAACACTCGGACATCCCACTGTCCCCTGGATGTCAGCTAGACACGGTCATGCTACTGCTTGTGCAGCCCTGATCTGTCTCAACAGCATCTTAGTGGCCCGTCACAGAGAAAAACTAAGGAAAAAAAATTGAAGACAAGCTGATATGAGCCTCTATGCCTTCCCTCGTGCTCCTCCTGATGCCATTTCATCTCTCTGCCCCTAACCTCTTCTGAAGGATCAATATCCTCTTAAATAAATGGAAAGTGATCACCTTGAGCCAGAATCCATGCAGTCATCTGTTGCTGGCTGCAAAGCAGTGCCATGCCATCACTGTTTTCTCCATCATAGTGTACCATCACATAACAGTCACTTGGTGCTTTCATTCAGAAAGAACTGAATTTCATTACTTTTGCTGCTGACCATGTTATTTGCAAAGTGCAAGTGTGAACCTGTTTAATCTGGCTATTAAATGGAGATTTTGAAATAACACAGAACAAAACTGCCGGCTGAGACGAGAGGTGCCAGCAGTGCATTTGTGACCACAATAGAAAGAAACCTATCACGGGATTAATTCCTGGTGCCATGGGCTGATCTTTTCATAGGGAGGCTTGCAAGAAGGCTCTGAGACTTCATTTGGTTTGGCACACACACCTAGTAACTGGTCAGATCTTCTCACCTTTTATCTGATCACGCTGCCCTGTACTTTGCTACTTGGGACACGGGGGGTTTATTATTTTAATAAACCTGCTCGGTTTTGCCAAAGGCTAGCTTTGAAGCAAGCCCTACCCCTGTAATTGGGGTCTGTGGTGGTTTTTCGTGCTGTGCTGTTGTTTGACGAATGCCTGCGGCTCACTCACATTATGCTGAAGACCTCAGTTGAACTGAGGCGCAGTGTTGCTCCTCCTGTGCAGGGTCAGGTGAGCCTACCTCCAGGCCAGGGGGGTGCCCACACCTGCAGCATCACTGCATGCTCCCTTGGGTCCCATCAGCGACCATGGGTGCCATCTCCCAGGTCAGCACCCTGGGAGCTGCCACATGGGTGCTATCCTCTTCAAAACACATCCCAGTGTGACTGGGAGAGGGGGGAGGTTAGTGGGCGAGTGAGGGGGACTGTCCAGGATGCGATGGGGTGGGGAGGAAGAGAGCATCTATCATTGCAGCGTGATGGCTGTGCTCCCCCCATATCCTGCCCCACAGATAAAGGACTGACGCTTTGGGGAAGAGAAACAGTGTCTGCAGCTAAGCAGGAAGGAAGGGAAGAGGAAATATGGAAAGAACAGGGGAGTTTCCAAGAGAGAGATGGGAAAGGAAGGGATGTCTTCAGCAGGGATGAGGAGGAACTGGAAGATAGGAGTGTTTTGGAGCAGGATGGCCTTAGGTCAGTGGAGATAACCCAGCCTTGGACATGAAGGGGTGAAAGGAGGAGTACAGGACCCCTGAAGTGGCTGGATGGGTGGGTGGATGGGTGGAGAGGCCCCAAAGCAGCATCAATGAGGTGCCCTCAAATCCCTGTTTATCTTCCTGGAGGTTTCCGTTGAAAGTCCTGGCAAGGTCCTTCCATGCCATCCTTTTGCAGTGGGACAAACATTGTGGGGGGGTGACCTTCGCTGTCCCCAAATCCATCTCTTGGGCGAGGCGGGGGGCAGGGTAAATCCTGAAAGCCAGGCACCCAGGCAGTTAGGAATGTGGGTGCAGTCCTGACATATAAAGGGATCATTTCCATATGAGTTTTACTACTGTGGCACTGTCACTGTCCCAAGTCTCGCCATAGATAATCAGTTTATTTTTAATGAGTGCTGAGATTCTTGCACAATCAAATCAAAGGGAGTTTAAGATAAAGTAAAAAAGTTACTAAATTAAGAAACTAGGGCTTGTGATCAGTGGAGACCTTTGGAAAGCTGACATAAACGCATGCTGGGGGTTTAAAAACAGAAGAGGAATTAAATAAAATCATTTTTTATTCTGCTGCTGCTGTTAATTATAGTAGAAATCATAGTATGTGCATTTTAACTCATGCTTTTTAACACATCCCATGGTTTGGGAACAGCCTGAAGAGTGATCTTTAAACTCCAGGAGCTGGCAGCGCTGCCCGTGCCAGGCACCTCCTGCTCCAGCGGGCAGGGTGCAGCTCCCAGACCGTGCCTCTGCCTCCTGTTTGATGCTACTGCGAGATTTCAGTCGGGCTTCGCCATGAACAGCCGCAGCCCTTTCTTTTCTAAACATGTGTGCTTTGAAAGGGAAAAGGTTGTTGCCAGCATGTCTGACTCCTTCGTCCTGACAACATCCGACCATCCATGTTATCAAGCCTTACTGGGACCTATCAAGAGACATAGTTAAACAAGCTCATGTTTATCTGAGGGAAGCTGTATTAATTGCGCAGTGGGATAAAGAACTGGCCGGCACCAGGCAAATCTCTCGCTGGCATGGGAAAGGGACAGCAGGCCTCCGCTTAACAATGGGCTGCAGCAAAAGAAAGTCGCTTAGTGCTGTAGCTTTTTTTTCTTTGCAGACTTCAGTGTTGTTTTTTTTTTAATAGCTCTTACCCCTATGTTTTGTTTGCCCATTTTAAAAATAAGAAAACAGTAACAGCTCTGCCGGCTTTCGGCTGAGCGGCTCCCTTAAAAGCGTCGTTGCAGGAAATGCTGTTGCTCTGGAGCAGGGCTGTGGAGCCAGGCGGGGGCTCAGGTGCTGCGACCCCTCCATCCTGTGCCCTGCGCCTGGCGTCTCCCGTTCGCCGCCTCTGCTGCCGTCGACACAGCGGCAACGTCTCACCGCACCCCAGGGTTGCTTCGGGCAGCAAGCTGCTGTGTTTCCACCCAGGCAAAGCTGTGCCTTGGTTCCGCTCGGCAAGCCCCTGAAAAGATGTTTGGGAAGTGCTCAGTGCCAGGGAGCTTGAGGATGGTGCTGGGTCTCGGGTTTCCCATGGGAGTGCCAAACGGGCTGGGGAGCAGTGGTTGCTGCTGGCTGGGGGAAAGGCTCAGTGGTCCAAGGGGAACTTCTCAGCAGGGAGTCCTCAAGAAGATGCTGAGTTTCCCAAGAGAACAAGACCTGACAGCATGGTTGTTACCCCCATCTTGAAGCAGGTATAAAAGGAGGCTTTGCTGCTAAATCCCATCAAATAGTCACACAGTGAGAAGAGAACAAGAAAGCTGCTCCTGCTGTTCATCAGGTACCTAGAAAAATGGGATGGAAATATTTCCAAATCTCCTTGTTTCGCAGGTTTAAACTTGAAAATTAGTACTGAAAATATGTGGTTTCCTGTTTTTTTTTAAAAAAAACACTAAACCCTCAGCCAGTTGGAGAAGCACAGCAGCACCGGGTGAGCTCCGTGGGCAGCCCTGCCGCACGCGAGCCATACCGCAAGCTGGGAGCTATTGATTAATACTCCAAACAAGCCTCTCGCAGACGGCCAGGAGGCATGGAGATGACCCGCCTCACCCAGCCAAAGGGAGAAGTTCTGCCTGATGGCAGAAACTGGTTCAGTTTGGGCACGATTCACTTATCAGATAAAGGGAGCTGCGTTGGCCTGCAGGGCCCAGCTGGGCTGCGGAGCGGGGGGCAGCCCCGGCCATGCCGTGCCACAGAGGCAGGCAAGTACCGATGGGCACCGGAAAGCAGAACAGCCCTGGATCGTGTCCTCTTGTGAAGGAGCAGGCTATCATCAATTGCCAGCTTTTGTCTGATGATGCTTCACTCAAAGCAAGATCTAAGAAAGGGGAAACTACCAAATGAATCACATCCCTTTTCTAATCTTATTTTCTCTTGGGGGTGGATTTGGGCATGCTCCAAAGCCACAGCCTAATTTAAATCAGGAGAAAGGTGGCTGTGAAGAGCAGAGGAGCAAGAAAGCTGGGAAAAAAGGACAGAAATATTTGTCCTTCCATGAATGAATATCTGTCCTGATGGGAAACGACCACATCTGGTGATAGAAAACAGAGGTTTCTTCTAGACGCTAATCGCTTGCTTTTTATCTGAGATTCACAAGCCATTTTAAATACGGTGTTGTGATGTGACTGGAGGCTTAAGAGGGGGAATGGTTCCTGGCTTCCCCACGTCTGCTGCCCTTCCTAGGGGATGCTGACAAATGTCTTGGGGAGATAGCGAGCAGCTTGCAGGAAGGAGCCTCTTCAAAGTCTTCTCTCCCTTATCTCCCCGCTGGAGTTGTTTTGACAGCGGCTAGTTAGAGACAGGAGCCCTTGCTGGGATGAAGTCAAGATTGCAAGAAAAAAAACAAACCCAAGAGACTGCATCGGCAGCACATGCTATAACTCTAATTTGGAGTGGGCAGATGGAGACTGTGATTGCTGCTAGGCCAGGGAAGCTCAGCCAGTCTAAATAGTACTAGAGGTAACATGAAAGGTCACTCCTGGTGTAGTTCAGCAGTACTGTGCTGCTAGTGCTCAAATTCACGTTTCAGCTCTGAACGGGCAGATTCTAGGTTCATGGTGGGTTTTGTGATAGGGACAACATCAGCCCCCTGGTTTTCTTTGCCCTGCTGGCTCAGAGATCTCATTTGGTTTCATTGCTCCATGCCATTTGCAGCCATGTGTTAGCCAGCCCCCGTGCATGCCCCTGGCTCACCTCTCCGCACCGTTGAGCTCGCTCTGAGGGCTCACACTGGCTTCTTTCCCCACCTCCTCTGCCAAGTGCAATGTGCCTGACCCTCCCAGCTTGCTACTGAAATCACTGACAGTAAGGTCCCATGGATGGAGGCTGTCTCAGGGGCAGAGGGGGTCTGTGCTTTAAACAAGCTGCATGGCACTCACCCACGGCCCATCAGTCCCAGAGATAGATGCTGAGGCACGTAGCTGCTCAGTCATCCTTGCAGCCCATGGAGATGCCCCCCACTTGGCTATGCAAAGGGCTTGCAGCCATGTAAACATGCCCCCAAATTCTTACTCTGGCCTTCCAATCAAGTTTGCTGACCAAAGCCGTGCTCTCGAGCAAAGCCGGTGCACGCTATGCCTAAGGGAATCCAGTTTTGATAAACAGTGGCCAAAAGAAGTTAGCTCTGATGGCTTTGCTGCATCTCCCAGCACCATCTCTGCCAGGTCTTCAACATGCAGGTGAAAGGCACCCTGGCAAAAAGGACCTATGTCAGGCAGGAATGGAGCTTCATCCAGATTTGCTGTAACCACCTGGGCCTTGCCCCGACATCCATCTGTCCAGTCATTTCCATTTATCAGTGCAGTTGAAAAAATAGAACTATGCCTCTCTTTTTAAAGATTTTGGCAATATTTTTAGCTCCCCAAGCTATGCAATCACAGCTCCATGACACAGAGAGATAAGCAAAGTATTTAGGAACACAGACGGGATCTGGGATGTGGCCCAGCTAGTTCTGTACCCTCTCTCTGACAGTAGCCAGCAGGAAATTAATCAGAAATTTTTGCAAAAACGGCTGGAAAGATGATAAGCCTCTCTCCTCAGATGCTGTCTCATGGACTATTTTGCTGTGTGTCCGAGTGCAGCTCCCACCCCTTGCCTCTTCATAACACAGCAGTCCTGGCTCCTATGGAGCTCTGATCCTATCCAAGAAGTCTTGCCTTTTTATGTTGACTTCTGGAGGCAGCCAGTTCATCCACCTTGCCAGATCAGCCAAGCCCAGCAGGCTGGTAGCTGTGCAAGCCCCAGCTGTTTGTACCTGGGAAGCTACTGTGGCTCTCACATTGCTACTGCTCACTAAGCTCCGTCACGAGAAGTTTCAAGTACAAAGCTATCAGTGGAAATAAATCTGTTCTGCAGTGGTGGTTGAAGACCTTTTGTAATAGATAAAAAACGCACTGTTTCCAAAATCCCTGTGATTTTTCGCTAGGTCCCAAAATGTTGGCTGATGGCACTGAATTTGTTGTTGCTGCTGGAGTATTTTGTATCTATTCATACTTCCATGCAAACCCCCCTATCAGATGCAATTACAGAGCTCTTCCTCATGCCTTCTTTTCCTGATTGATTTGGCCTAAGAAATTCTCCAAATAATGTAAATTCTACTTTTTTCAGTAAGAGCTACACCTGGCAGGGCCCCCATTTCAGAGCCCTAATCACCTGCTGCCAGGTGAACACCTTGCCTGCCCTCTCCCCTTTGCCATGGGGGCGGTGGGATTGGGCAAAGCTGCTGAGGGCCAGGGGGCTTTGATGGTCTGCTGAAAGCCTGGACCTTCGGGTTCAGTGCCTCCAGAGTGACTTTCAGCAATTAGCATGCATCAGAAAACCAAGCGTGCAAACATAAAGTTTGCATTCAAAAAGGAAAAGGCTATTCAATTTTTGGCCGGTTTAAAGTAGCATTGGAGCATCCTTGATGTGTCTATAAATAACGAATTATTATTTAAGGGACCCTTTGCATTAGTGGTTACTATGGCAATGAATCATTCGGTCTCTGCTGGTGCCAGATTGAACATTATTGTCTAACGTTCATCCAAACAATATTCAGTCATGGTGCAGTTAGTTAAAGACTTAGCAGATGTTCTAAAGTAAATTCTATTCAGAGCTGTGCACGCTGGCAAAATGCCATTTTCTAATATCTATGCTGAGTATGTAAAGACTACTGAATTTCTCTGTTTAAAAAAAATGTTTGTTAATTGTCTGTACCAAGCCTGTCTAATTAATTGCACATGGATCCACCCTAATGTGCAGGGAGAAATGTAAGTGAATCCATTCTGCCACTATTTCCAAAAGTATAATAAGTGCATGTAAAAGCTGTAATCACTGGCTGTAATGGCTTCCTAGTTGCAGGCTGTTTCGTAGACTATGAAAATATGCTGTGTGGAAATAAACCATTTGTGCATTGGACTGAATTAAAACCAAATGCTTGAACTTCTAATTAAAATTTTTCTTCAAGTCGGGGAAAGGAAAGACTTAATTACCACCAAAATGCTCTCCTTTTCTTTCTTTCTTTTCTTCTAATTTTTTTTTAATGTTGTTGTTCATAATTTAGCTACGTCCAATAGTTTTTGGTACATTTTGCGTTATTGCCCGAGCAGTCCCTGAAAGCCAGGTTAGCTTTCCAGGATACCTGCCCATGTGGTCCTCATTGGGTCTGCTTTCAAAGTTTACTGCAAACACATGGTTTGCTGCCTACACGTTCCAGATGCTAAGTAAGCTTTAGGAAAATGAGAAAAAAAAAAAAGAGGGAGAAATGCGCGTGGGGTGGAGGGGGAATAAGCAGAGTTAAAGAGAGATACCATGCCTGGCAGAGACAAAGATGCTAACTTCCCTCTTGCATAAATGGCAGCACTGGAATCAGTCGGTTTTGTTATTTCTCCCTATCTTGTATGCTGTATAATAGAGGGCTTTTTTTGAACTTTAACATTTGGGCTTCTTAACAGACTGTTCTTTAGTGTGGTTTGGGAAGGACAAAAGAAGACTTTTGTTGATTTGGCAGAAATTATACAGTGGGTATTTTTGGCATAAATGTTGGAGTTTGATGCTTTTTGTTGGTTTGGCAAAATATACCTTGAAATCACAAAAATATGCTTCTAATTACAGAATGTATGTTGCAGTGATGTGGGACAGTGAAGTAAGGAACCTTTCAGTATTTATATTAACTGAATCAAAAAATTAACCTCTTCCTGTTGAATGTTTACAGCTGGAACCCAGTCAAAGAATCTGAGGCTGGAGCTAGTAATGCCTAATACGTTTCTGCCTCAACAGCAAAGATAAGTAATTCATTATTCAGATGCTAAGCATTCAGCAGGCCAGTCCCAGCAATTAGGGTTTAGACTTGCTTGAAAGGAGAACTGGCAGGTACCGTGGGCCCCAAGTTTAAGCTGTGCGGTGATGTTTTATGAAACCCTACGTGAATAGAAACCTTGCAGGGAAATAAAAGGGTGAAAACGCAATGAAAACGGGTTCTTGTTTAGACTGAAACCTCCTCCTGCCACGTTTGTCACTCAAGCATTTCAGCAGCCTGCTAGAGCTTGACAGGCAGAAAGCAAAGCTGTTTTCACTGCCCAGGTAGAGCAGAAAGCAAACAAACAGCTTTCACAGTTCAAGCAAAGCCTGGTTTGGTCAAAGATCTTCTCAGCGCCTGCAGTCCTTCAGCAATAAAAAGCAGTAAAAAATGTTTTACCAACTTGAACAGGATCCGGTTCTCCATCCAGCATTGCCCAGCCCAGCTGGGTCTCCCTCTGCAAGCCATCCCGCGCCTGTCCTCTCCTGCGCTCTTCCTCTGAGCAGGGGAGCTGAGTGCTGACTCTGCCTTGCTGTCCTTGATAAGGATCGTTCCGCAGAGAAGTCAATGACCCTAATTAACAGCGTATGTAATGTTTTGCCTGAAGAGCTTCCTGTGAGTGGCTCTCCCAACATGTCTGTCTTGTTCAGAGATGCTCTTTCTGGAATTACCATTAAATTGCAGTGCTGCGTAATTGCTCCGAACGGTTGTAAATCTCATTTAACCCTTCTCGCTGCTTAGGTTATGGAATGTGAGTGCTGCAGAGCATTTCCAAGGTATTGGATCTGAGTGCACTGTTTATATAGCAAGAAAGACTTTTCTGGGGCCTTTTTTTAAATGTATATATATATTTCTCCTGAAGGACTTTTTATTAAGCCAGGCAGAAAGTACTGAGTAGAAGTGCAAGAACAGCTAACTAATTTAGTGCACCCTAGACAAATCTGAAGGAGATTGCAAAGGTTTACTTGACAAAACAGGCACCAAGCATGTCAACATTTGGGAATGTTACAGAGAAACTATTATGGTTTCAGGCCCTTCAAACACCAGCAGTAGGAAACTACCTCGCCCTGCAGCGTATAGGCAGCAAAATGCAAAAACAATGAGTGTGGAACCTACTCTGGCTGTATATGTGCAACCTCAACTTCAGCAAATCATATCAGCTCTCACGTCATAAAATATAGAAAGGAATAAATGCTTTCCCCTTCCCGTTTCTTTAGGAATGGTTATACAATTCCTGTGGTAAAATCTGCTTTGCTGTGCTGGTTGCTAAGATAATACGATCGTGTTTTGAACAGGGGGGGAAGCAGTCTTTTTATTACTGTATATAATGGCTTTTCCTGTTTCTTCGTCGTTATAGTTATTCTTTTTCTTTTTTTTCCCACGTTTCTCAGTCCTTCTGAGAGACATCAAGGAAAGACTTAAGTTTTCTAAGGTACTTGATGGCAGTAAGAACAGGGGTCTGTGGAAAATCAGCGGGATACATGCAGGTAAATTATTGCCACTCCGGAAAATTTGTCCCCAAGAAACACCTGAGAAGTTGGTGGTAGTGCTAGTTTTTCTGTTACTGTTGTTCAAAAAAGGGGTGCCATAAGGAGCTGTCATATGTGGGCCAAAAAGGCCAGTTTTGCCCATGATGTTCACTGGTGATGGTTCAGTTGGAGAGAGGTTGGTTTCTCCCCAAACCACTGGTTCCCCAGTCTCGAGAAGCTTTTTGTATGATGGTGGGCAGAGGCTGGATCTCTCCAGGCCTCTCTTTCCCTACCTACAGTACGGAGATAAGGAAATTACATGATACCGAAATGACTTGATGAGCTGGTGTTATGTATATATATATATGGGGCAGGGACTATTTATTCCTAATAATCAACCAGCGCCTTTTTGAAATCCCATTTCATTTTCCCCTTATGGTTCTTCCTACATATTCTTAATTTTTTCTCAAATTGTTATGAGGAACAGTCTTGCAGGGAAGGCAAACCTATGAAATGGAGAACGTGGCCAGCTGTCAGAGGACCGGGGAGCAGAGGTTTCCGAGGACACCATTGCTCAGCTACCATCAGCCAGGCTTTTGCCACACCAAGAATAGGTTGACCACCGCTCTCTGTCCCGGTGCCCGGTGTGGCAGCCTGCTTTGCTGGTGTGGGATCTCTCCAGGCACACGGCAGCAGCTCTCGGGCATGGGGCATGGGGTTCTTGTGTTTGACAGCTGAAATGTCAGGCTTTGGCTTCGTACAATGGCCATCAGTGTGAGCGATCGATGGCGACTGCCCGAGCCCCTTGTACACAAGAGAGGGACCTTAGCTTTACACTGATTTTTCCATTTGGGATCATTTCTCATGGAGATCTGAAGAGAAAAAAAGTGATACATTTCCCATTCTTTGAAGAAAGACCTTTAACTTCCGTGGATAAAATAATGTGTAAAACAATGTTTGGGAAAACTTCCAGGGGGCTCGTTTGGGCTTTACAAAGGAACCCTCCACACTGGAATCCTGATGGAAAGATAAGATAATTCTCCAGCACTGTTTAGTTATCGCATGCAGTATAAACAGCCATCCTCTCTTCATCTCCTGAGAATGCAGTGCTATTTGGGAAATAGTGTTATGAACAATTAGAGTAACTGGAATAAACTCCGCATTCCCCAGGAGATCATGGACTCTGTCCTCATCTCTGCTTGGTGGCTGTCAGTAGGGCTGTGGATCTAAAGGTTGCTGTTCGTATCTTCAGGGTGATTTGCTGAGGTCTCTAGATGATTTTAGTCTTTTAAAGTAACCCAAACTTTAATTACATGAGCAGTCATTACCATTAGATCTTTTCTTGGCTTCTGTTAGTTCCCCAGAAGACTGAGAGTGCTATTGCTGCGCTGTGCTGGGAGAAGTGCTGGGAGGTCTGTTTAACATGCCAGGGTAATTCATCGCCCGCCGGGATGGGGGAGAAGGAGCACTTAACAGGCAGGAAGAGCCTTAGGGGAGACGGACCCCACGCTTGCTCTCAGTCCGTAGCAGCGATATAGCTGGGACAGCCCCCTCGGCAAAAGCAGTTTAAGCCTGGGCATGGCTCAGCACCTGCATCGTGTGCTGTCTCAGAAGCTGCTGGTAGGGCGGCACGGCCTGGAAAACGAGAGGAGCAGGGACATGGCTGTGGCAGTTCTCCCTCGTGGGGTTTGGGGTTTCTGGCCCGTGCAGCAGGGTTGGGAGGGGATGGAGCACTGCTGGCCTTCAGAGCTACACAGCTTTCCTGGAGCACCGAGCCTGGCAGGAATCGATCATCTCACTTGCTCGCGTCACATTTTGGATGTGATTTTAAAGGGAAAACCTTGCTCCATGGAAGCAGCCGCAGTCAGCGGTAACAGTGATATGTCCAACCGCTTATCTAGAACTTTTTGCTAGTAACTTTTAAAGTACTTCACAGAGAGGTCAGAGGTATTACCCTCATTTAATGAGAGGGGAACCATTACTCGTTTTGCTCTTGACATTTCTCTCTCATTGCTCTTTTGTTACCAAGCCCCTATAACAGCAAAGAGATCCCTTCCACTCAAATTTATCTGCAGGGAAGGATGCTGGAGCAGTGACAAAATGACAGCGTTGGTTGGAGACCTGTGACTGTAACAGAGCAGTGGTTAAGTCAGCCAGAAGAATGTTTTGCCAGTTTGTCTCTGTTATTTTTTGTTTGTTTGTGTGTTCAGCAGAGCACTCTGTTATCTTCCGCCCGTCCCGACGCCATGCTTTTCCTGTTTAAAATTCCTACTTCTGATTTTCCCTTCAGGTTTTTTTTGTTGTTGGTTTTTTTTTTTTCTTTTTTGCTTCCCCAATTGTTCTAGTTTTATGTTCCCAGCACCAATCACCAAACTATATCTAATGAAAGCGTTTAAGGACGTAAGCATGCGGTGTGCCTGCCTTCTTCTAACATGTATCCCTGTTCAATTCTTGTTTCACCTCTCTTGCTTGCAAGACCAGCTGAATATTTCTATATGTCATTAACTAAATGTTACCTGGTAATCCCTCTTTGCAAATGGAGCTCATAATGCAAGCACACTGAGAGCAAATTGGTGTCACAAAGGATATCTTATGGTCGACATAAAACTGGGGAGGAGAAACTCAAGTCCCTTTCTGTAGTGCCTCAGGTGACAGACACTTGTCACGTCGCGGAGCGGTGCAGCGCACTGCGTGGTGCTTCAGGCAGGCTTGGCTCCAGCGGGGGTTGTGCATCAGACCGTGCATTTCTGGGGGGATGGACCAACGTGCCTCAGAGTGGTCAGGAGGCTCTTCTGATACAGACTGACTCTAAATTAGGAGGAAACTTGCTTCTGGTACATCACTGCATGCCGGCTCAAGGTGATGTGACCGTCTGCATAGCCTGATAGAGCAAGGACCAGAGTGGGGCAGCACTTGGTGGCTGGGTTGAGATGAAGAATTCCTTAGCGGACACTTGTTGCTGTGGAGTGCATTGAATGGTTTGGAAGGTGCTTTCAAGCGTGCTTTCAAACCCTGCTAGTGAAACAAAGGAGGCATTGAGACTTGGTGCTGTGCAGGTATTGGTTATACAGTTGGTGCTTTTCAGGATGAATCATTGTGCCAGTTGTTGCCCAGAGAAGTGGAAACTCTGTAAAGGGCCAAAACATCCACAAACGTCCAATGCTGAAGGCTTTGCAGAACCCTGAGACCAGGAGGACATCGTGTAGAAGGTACATGAGAGACAAGGGCAGGGCAGAGAGCTTCTGGGTTGGTGTCACACATATCTCCAGAACAACTCACAGAAGCTGTGTGCCAGGATACCGGGTCCTGTCTCCATCAGTGCTCGGACACTGCAGTCTGCAGAGACTGAGCAAAAAGAGCCGGTACCTGAGTTTCCAGCCTGCCCTTCGGCACAGAACACGGGGAAGGACTTTAGAGAAGCTGCTGTGATTATGGCACTGTGGATGTTCACTGCAGCCCAGCATGAGAAGGATGTTACCGTGTATGGTGTCTGCATAGTTTGTGCAGAGGGAAAGGATGGGCCCTTTCAATATTTTCGTAGTTGATAAATCCTTATTTTTTAATAATCAGGTTATGGCTCATTTCACACATCATTTTTGTTTTGTATAGAATAAGGTTTCAAAAGGGAAATGTTCAGTAAATTCATTTTTGAGTGTAGAGAGGTCAAATTTAGAGGGTTTCTCAGAATCTGCAATACCACCTGTGGGTACAAAGTTACAGTACTCAGAGGTTTTATAGATATGCCTGGCTGTCAGAGGCAGTAATGATGCACCTTTTTTGTAGTTCTGATGATACCCATGACAAATTTGGGCTATTTTCTCAGGAACAGTACAACAGATTTACAAGATGCTGTGAAAGAATAAAAAAATCAACTGTCTGCACATGAGACAAAATAGAAGCAGTATAGCTTTATTGGGGACAGAAGTAATCTAGGTTCATCAAAAAGACAAGCTACCGTGGTTTGGATCTCTGTGCTATGAATACCAGC
The DNA here is from genome assembly GCF_017639655.2 of Falco naumanni. NCBI lineage: Eukaryota > Metazoa > Chordata > Aves > Falconiformes > Falconidae > Falco > Falco naumanni. The sequence goes on along the minus strand of NC_054060.1, from coordinate 5,365,454 downwards.
AGGAATGCTAAGGAAGCAGTTCTGTGCCCCCCTCTCTCACACACACACAAATACGCTCAGTATTTCGTAAAGATGTTCTTTTGTCCCTCTCTGCATGGGAAAATGTGCTTTCCACCCAAACATAAATTACTGTGCAAACTGCAGCTTACAATTCAGAAGTCTGCATTTTTAGTGGCACACTGTGCAGATCATTTTGGCACAGCTCTGAGCAAACACACCAGAAGAAAGCACTGGGTGAGTGACGAAGAAGCAAACAACCTGAATTCACTGTAATAAACTTTTTTGGAAGTCCTGAAGAACATTTTCACGGCAGGGACTATTTTAAAATACATTCTGGGAATACAGGACTTGAAGAAACAAACAAACAAAAAAACCCCAGCAAAACCCAACCCCAAACCCCTAGACAACAGCAGAAATCCAGAAGCTACTCATGTTGTTCCCAGATCATGAATTAATGCCAAGAGTTACAGCCCAAAGGAATCGTGATCCCCTCACCCAGACAATCCCAGATTTTTCAGGTTCTCTTAAAGTCTCTCATTCCAGTATAGTCCCTGATTTGTGGCGTTAAGCTTTTTATAGTTTTGCTTATCCTAGCATTTAAGGTATTTTCAAACTTTCATACACTTTAATTTGTTACATTTGGAATGAGATGCTGGGTTTAGCACATAAAAAGGGTATTTTCATTGGAGATGTGATGAAGAGTTCAATGAGGAGGAACTTCTGACCGTGGCGACCTGCCATCCCACAGGTAGAGCAAAGCACAGCAATGCCCGTGGCGCAGCAGTCCCACCAAAAGGCTCACGTGGACAGGGAATGTCTGGGACCGTTGATGGAGCCGAGCCCTTCACTGCCAAACAGCCCTGATCTGCCTAGTCCCTGGGAGCCACCAAGCTGGGAAGGGTTTCCAGCCGTGTTCAGGAGAGATCACCGCTCAGCTGGATCTCATCCATTCTTTGCTGAACTGCACAGAATGGAGGAGGAAGCCCAAAGATCTTCTTGCAGGATAAATCTAGCAAAAGATCAAGTTCAGAGCTCATTTTCTTAGGTGAATAGCTGACCTCAGCCAAGGATGGACCAGCTGAACCAGCAGTGATTGGTAACAAGGGAGAGTGCAGCTGAAATGGTGCCAGGGCAGGTGGGAATGGCGCTTGATGCACCCATCACAGGAGGATCTGGCACCCACGGGCACCAGAACATGGAGTGTGCAGAAAACTGACTTCTCCCTGTTTCTACTGAATTCTGGGGCAGCTCAGACCCTGTGCCAGGGAGTTGTGTTTGAATTTCCCTGTCTGTATCATCCCAGTACACCTAATGTTGTCTGTGATGGAAAGATTAAATCTGCTATTTTGGAACAACAGAACTATTTCAGAGGGATAAATCCCAAGTGAATTTGGGAGATGTTGTGAAGGAGCACTGTTCTACCCGCTTGGCCATGGGCTGTGGAGTGTTTCAGTGTTACTCTTCTGCTGAGAGAATTGCCATAGAAAGTTCAACAGTGAGAAGATCATTTGCTGCAGGGAAGGAGTCCACACTTGGGCAATAAACAAAATTCATTGCACAGTTCTGCACTTCTGTGGATTCATCCCACACTTACCTAGGCATTTCATGGCATGGGATGCCTGAAGTAGAGCTTGGCTCCCTCTGTTGTGGAGGAATGCAGGTGAACACCTCCAGGGATTAATTAAGATCTTAGGGAGTAATTAAGGTCTTAGGCAGTGCCCACTGGAGATGCATACAGCTCTCCACTTACTGTGGAGGGAGCCTAAGGTGACCAGACGCTTAGACTTGTGAGATGTCTGTGTAAGGTGGGTTGAATCTTGGCTTGGGACTCACTCACATACCCTCTGGGAGTTGTGCATCATCATAAAAAAGAAAATGCAAGCCTGTGGTTTGTGTATTTCTCCCACTTTGTAGGTTACTGTATAATTCTCCTTTTCAAGCGGATCACAGCAAATACACAAATAAATCACTACATTAGAGAACAAGACCTTTTAATGCTCTTTCAAGCATTATTCTACAATGACTGTTTTTCCCCTGCACTAAAGAAAACTGCATGTTAAGGTGTAACAGCCAACTTTGAGGAGGCTCTTTGCCTGTGACTCATCAGCCATTGTGGTGATGCCACAGGGGTTTGCCACCAGCAGAGAAGACAGGCCAGGGCTTCCTGGACAGGCTTCTGGATCTTCTGTAAGGTGACAATGTGACATCTTCAGCCTGCACTGGAATTGAAGTTGGCCTGCCTACAGGATGGGATGGAACAGAGCTGCTAGGTGTCGGGGTGGTCCTGAGCTCCAGGACACCTCCAGCACCTCAATCAAGAAGTCAGCATAAGTGTTTGGATCCTCTGGGGGATGATTCCTGCAAAAGATCTAGTGCTTGAAACCAAACAGAAGCTAAGCCACGTGATGGTGCCAACGCTGAAGCTGTAATGCTTGGGTGCGTGTTGTCCATTTAGCCGAGTGTGCTTGCTTGGAGACTTGAGACTGTACAAGTCAGCAAGATGTGATTTGAAAAAACCTTTGCCTGTACCACATTGCTCCTGGTCACCAACAAGTCAAACATATGGAAAATAATATGAAAGGTTACACGTGCAATGTGCAATGATCTAGTGGTACCCTCACTGCCTGGAAGGGGACGGCACCACCAGCACCATGCCAACCTATTACTCTCACAAAATTTTGATACAGTGCAAATGTACAGCACATATTGCGCAGCTGTTGCAATACTCTCAAGAGATTGCCAGAGTGTCAGTATGATCTTTTTGTTGGTTGAAGCAGCCTGCAGAGATCCAGAGCCAGCCAGTGGTTTGCTTCTTGCCTCATGACTCTCCAAGATTCAATTAATGTGAGCTCTTTTCAGGAGAGATCCTGCCATATCTGCATCAGGACCATCACACCTTTCCAGTAAAGCATTCATTATCGTGCTTGGTGAACACAATGACAGAGATTGCAAAAACAAACAAACAAGAAAACAAACCTTTGAAGTGGGACGGGGAGTGGCCAGCTCTTGAGGAATGATCTTTCATAAGATTAAGAGGTTGCCGAATAAAAAAGCAGCCTTCTCTATAACACCATTAAAATGCAATGCACCTCAGGCAAAAACCCCAATCTGTGCAGCTATTTTTAGGAAGCATGTTGGTTTGGGAAAGTCTCAGAGGAATTCCCTTGCTCTCTGTCCCATCTAGAAAAAAAAAAAAAAGATAATAAAAATTGCGGGTCCAAATTCCAGTTCTGTACAAGTATAGAATTGGGGCTGAGGTCAAAATAAGTCATTTCTTGTTTCTTGATTTGCATTTTCCAGCTAAAACCCATGTAAATAAATACAAGTATGCATGAGGCGACCTATAGTCATGAAAATTCCTTCTGAAGATTTTGTGGAAGATCAGCCCATAGGCACACAAGGATTTTGGGTGAGGATTTGGATGAGGATCTTGCTGAGTAAGCACAGAGCAAGGGGCCACCTCTACCTGTGGTGGAACTTGTCCACTCTCAGTTACAAGGTTTTGGGGACAGGACGGGGAGCAGTTCAGCCCTGTTTGTATTAGTGAAAGTTTTACCACAGGTTAGACGTAATGTTTAATGTTGAAGTTTGGTCTTTAAAAAGAATTTCTACTTGAGGAAGAGCTGGCTCCCAAATAGTACCAGGGACCATATCTTTTGTCCAGGCTCTACAAGACTATCCCATTCTGGATCCCTTTGGCAAGTGTAAAAACAGGAAACATTACACACCAGTGAATTTCCACGCACTTAGTTCCCTCTATCTGCAGAATGTTAGCTAGTGCTTATGGTATCATTTTGGATGAAAAGTTCTCCTTGAAATTTAATTATTATCAGAATTAGTCATTAGTACTGTCGTCATCACAAGGAGTTTTGCCACTGATGTAGTAGGACCAGACCTTGGAGCCAGAGTTAGGTCAGCACTTCTCATGTGTTTGTAGGCAGGTGGCTGCGTTTGGGATGTAGCATGTGAAAAATATTGTGAGGAACAGTTTGAACTAAGTAAATATATCAATCCTCAATTGTCTTCTAAGTTCTGTTCATATAATCTGTTGACCTTACAGGAGTGTCCAAGAGCCCACTTTTAGTGAAGGACTAGAGATGATAGACCCAGGATCCAGTCTTTATGCTTGCTGAGCAATTAGAACGGGACTTTGCTGCCCAGCTCCTGGTTGGGAGACATGAAATCCAGAAAAAGCACTCATCTTCAAAGGAATGCTGAAAAAAGTGCTATTTCCCATATTTCCCACATTTCCACAAGTGCTTACTGGCATGTGATTTCTCCCTTATGAATTTAGGTGTGTTATCATATGGATAACACACAGAGGAGCATCTTAGCCCATGGTTGTGCTCAGCTGGCTGGTTGCAGTAGTGTCCTGTGCTGGTGGGTTTGATGCTGAGCACTGTAGAGCCTCTTTTCCTGCAGTGATTGCTGCTTCGCACAGCGACTTGGGGGCAGCGGCCCTTGCTGAACTTGCAGAGGGCCTCACACAGTGGCACGATGTGCAGCCAACCCTCGTCCATACTGGCTGCACCCAGCAGCTCCTCTAGTCCTGCCAGCCCTGGGGCTCATCAGGAGGTGATGTCCCATGCCAAGGCAAGCATCCAGCATGTCCCTTTGGGAACTGGGTGCTCCTGCCTCTCCCTCCCCCCCATCTCTTTCCGCTGCCCCAAGGCACTGACTTTCTCTGACTGAGATACCAGAGATTGGATGGATTATCTACTGGCTGTTTCCAGACTGCTGTTTGTTTGGAGAAATCATATTGGAGATAAGATGTTAAAATACAGAGAATTAAGTTTCCTTGATATGAGTGTAATTCTGAATTGAGATTTAAATAGCCTGCTTTGAATTATGCCTTACGTGCCTTTCCATGGCTTTGCTTTGGGTCTCTGCTGAAGGAGACGAGGAGGAGAGTCCTGCATTGTTGACATTTGCTCTACAAAAAATTTGCAGCTCTTCTCAGGGCTGTTTCAGAGAAAGAAACTAGTTCAACTACTTCCTCATGAACATTATGTGCATTACACAGCCGAGGAGCAGACTGTACTGCTGGGCTGGGGCTGGCTGTGATTCATTCCTTTGCGTTTCTCTCATTAACACCTCTTCGTCTCACACCGGGGAAATTTGGGAAGTTTCATCTCGAACAGAGGGCAAATTGAACTGCAAGGAGACCCTCCTTAACAATGTGCAAAGCCCTTACACACGAATGTAAAAGAAAATAGAAAAGCCTTTCAAACCTGAGGGCCCTGCTGTCAATTACGGCAGCCGTGAAATGTAATAAACCTTTTAAACAGCATTGATTGATGTGGGATTCTGTTTACTCGGTTGCTCCAGCAATAAACGCTCTGTCACGCCAGCCCCTCCATCGTGTGGTTGGGGGGTAACACACAGAGATGCAGAGTTTGTGAGCAGAGGGAGGTGCTGATACTTCAGGATCTGCTCCCTCCCTGTCCAAAATGTGCCGTGTTGTAAGCAGGAGACACAGTTCGGGGAAAATGAATAAGCAACTGAAAAGTAAGTTCAAAACAGTGAAGTTTGGGCGACCAACCAGTAGCAATTATCCTCAGTCTGCCGGAAACCGAGCTGTCTCAGACTAATTTGAGCTTTCTGAAGATATTAGTCTTCTGGTTTACATCATATTTCCAAAGCTGGGTAAGAGGCAGCTGAACAGTGGGTAATTTTTAAACCCAGGGCAAATTAACATTGCAGCCTCCGATGGTCTCTGCTGAGCAGCTCTGCCTGGTTATGGGCTGACCCTCACACGAGCTGGAGACCAGGGCAAAGGACTTGCCATCTTCCTAACCTTGGTGCCCACATGTGGTTGGCATCAGTGCAGAGGGCTGGGGCTGCCTGCAGTCTCTGAACATGCCAGGGACGATGATGACAGTCAGCGAACGTCTTCGTCTGCTTAGAAGGGCACCAGGTCAGGGAGATTTTTCATAGGGGAAGACGTCGTCACCCCATGTTCTGTTGTCTGCCTCCATTTCAGGCTGTCCAGCTGATTACAGAGAGATTACTTGGAGAAGAGGCAGACCACTGCTTATCGACTCTGTTTTATTGTTAGGCAGAAGCTTTCTTTTCATTGTCATTAAAAAAGTGTGTGTGTGTGTGTGTGTGCGCGCGCGCGCACGCATGTGCAAAGTGCTGTGTGAGGCTGATGGACTGTGCCGTGTAGCTTTGAAATTCGAGTGGGCTCCTCTAGGCTATGTTTACACTACAGCATAATTTGTGTGTGTGAAAGAGCCTCTACTTCTGTTTCAGCAACATTACAAGGATGGAAGTAATACCCTGTGACAGCCTCTCCCCCTGCTCTGCAGACACGTTTCTGGAGTGTTTGTTCAAGAGAGACTCCTGGCTAAGCAACACGGCGCAAGCGTGTCCTGAGCAGATGGGGAAACCATCCAAAAAAGCAGCTCCTGCCCCGAACTCACATGCAAAACTCTTTTTGTGGTCATCGCCCTGCCAGAGCCTTAGGTTGCTGAAGGCTCCGGATCCCTTTCTACTTATTTCTCTCCAAAAAGTGTCATTGTGTCACTTGGCTACTTACACATTGGTCATACTGCCCCATCACAGACATCGGGGGGATCTTGGGGTAGGAACGTCACGGCAATTCCAGGCACCTGCCTGCTTCCCTGCAATATCTTAAACGGGGGAAGAGGGTTTACTTGATAAAAATTACCTATTATCTTAAACAGAGCTTTATAGCACTATAAAGCAATTTCTACACTTTCAAAACAGACAGGTCAGTTGTGAAATGGAAGTACTGTAATAGTGTGAGGGAGACCTGAAAGCGCGGGTATAACCATCCTGACGCCACCAACAATTTTGCTAATGGTCAGTTGTGCAAGCTTCTGCAGAGAGACAAAATTGCTTCTGTCTCCAAATTGGAGCTATCTGAAAATCTCTGCCTCCCCCACCTCCCTGCCAGAGCATGGTTGAATGTGCATTTAAATATATTTTAAATTAATTAATTTAAATTATTTGAACTTGTTTGAAAAAAATCACCATGTGAGAGCTCTGGATCCCATTGAAATGTTATCCTTTAGAAAGAAAAAGAACAGAAATTCCATGAATGCCATTAAAGGTTTGGCCATTGCAAGCTGTTTGATTTGGGGAAGGGATTTGGGCACCACAGTGATGGGCAATGGTATAAAAACCTACGATGGACGGACACCTTGAAATCCTTTTAAATTTGGGAGCAAACATGGAAGCCAGTTCACATTCAACAGTGACTGCCTTCCCGTTCTTCTTACATTTACAGGAATGGATTTGAGGGCTTCCAAGTTGCCTGCACTACTGACTGGAGATTTTAATGATCTTTAAATTACCAAAGGGTTTCGTGGATCAGGTGCCTTCGGTAGAGGAATTGTTCATAGGCACTGGAACTGGGGTTCAAAAGCTGCTCTTGAAGCCACACAAGCAGAACGCTTGAGTCTCCAGCTGCCAAGTGCCCGAGTGCCCTTGCCTTGCCCTACTTATCTGAAGAGGCTGTCAGCATGTTCTATAACTAGTGGAAACCACTTTAGAGCTGGAGCCAGACACCGAGGTGCCGGGGTCCACATTTCATTTCTGTGCATGGGAAAGTTCGGAAGCAGATAAAACCAGATCCTTCTCCCAGCAACATTTTTTCTGCCTATCTAGTTCTCAGCCCTGAGCTGGCATGTCTGAAGATTGACATAGGCCCTGCTGTTTGTAGATATTAGTTTTTTTGTTCTAGGAAAGAGAAAAATGTGGCCATCAAAAATTGTTGCAAAAGGTTAAGCTGCAGCAGTTTTTAGTGCAATCTGAGCATTTTAATTGTACGTTTGCAAAGAATTTAAGCTCCACTGTGGGAAATGTGTCCCAGAGCACTCTATAACCCCAAATCTAGCTAAACTTCAGCTGTAGGGTGTTTGAAATTCCTCCCATTAACAGACCTATTTGAGTGTAATGACATCCAAGCAGCATATTGGAAAGTTGCTCTAAACTGGTTCCTTTTCAACTGGGTAATTAAACAAGTTGTTCATTAAGAAGTGGCACTAACAAAGCTTGGTTTCATTGGGATTTGTAGTCTCTGTCCCTTGCATACTTCCCTGTGACAATCCTGTCTTGGCTGGATGATTTTCTGTGGTCTGCCCACCTGAGTCCCTGCCGCCACCTTGCACGTTCCCATGCGAGCAGGCAGCGGAAGGTGCTGGTCACTGCCCGTGTGCTCCCAGTCACCCTCTGGGGACACAAAGCTGCCCCTTGTGTTGCGCAGCGGGGCAGATGCTGTGGGACTTGAGGTCTCAAGGTCTCAGTTACTGGAATTGGGTTCGGGAGGTGTGTGAGGAGGGGCCAAGAGCCTTGCAAATGGACATGCAGGATGGTGGCTGCTTTAGCAGGCAAGGTGAAAGCTTGCTCACTTGCAGGTATGCCCAGTTACGCTGTGGGCTCTGTGGGAAGAGCTTTCCCTTCTCTCCCTGTGCTAAACTGAGAGCGCTTTGCTCCCTGAGAGCCGGGCAAAGCCAACCTCCTCCTGCTGCCCCAGGCTGCAAGCAGGCCAGTGAAGGTGCCGGTTTTATGGCAGGGACACGTTCCCAGATGGAGTGCTGTGTAATTTCTCACATCCTCTGAGCCCTCTTGTCTCAGCGCCCCGAGGTTTCCATGCCAAGGGCAGTTTGTCATTGGCAGCACAACAAACCAACCTTGGTCCGTGGGCTCAGTGCGACACGTTATGCTGCCACTTGAAGTAACCAAGATGTACCATCAAAATGCATGCCCTCCATTAAGGAATCAGAAACGTAGCAGTGTTAGCATCCTAACTCCTCTTTCTGGATTCATGTGTAGGATAAACCCATCCTATTCTCACTCCAGATAATTCTTAACTCCACTGATGTTCAGTTTCTTCTTCCGTTTCCTTAAAACTTTTCTTTCATCATGACCTTGGGCAAGTCAGTTATTTTTGCTTTGTCTTCCCAAGTGTAAGCGAGACCGGCAGCACTTGGGAGGTGCTGCGGAGGTGGGTGCAGCAGGGCTTTGGGGGTACAGGGGTGGTGTGGTAATGGGGGACCCCCAGGAATGTTGTGTGAGCAAGTGGTCCTACACACAAGTGATCACAAGATCTCACCTAAAGATGGAATAAAAGAGCTTTGAGTCATGAATGCTTTACAAGTGCAGACATTTAGAGTTTCTTTGTCAGGCGAAGCGGTATTATTTTAAGGGAAGGAGAATGTTTTCCTAGGGACAGGTTATGCTCCTTAAGAAACACTTCAGATATTATTACTTTACACAGATTCCTGGTTGGGGAAAAACAGAGTTTAAAACCAGCCAGAACTGTTAAAATTTATGGTTTCAAAATATATTCTGTCAAAATATTTGTACCATAAACTAGCATCGTTAACTGTCCCCTCATACTGCTCTTGGGAAAGGAGGGAGAGGAATCCAAGATGTCTGATGTGTAAATTCCTTCATTTATCGCTGGTTTATTGCCTGGCATAGCAACAAAAAGTGGCTTTAGAGTTTGAATGAATATAGATCTGAAGGAATTCCTGTTGTTGAACAGTGCTTCTGTGGGCTAAAGGGGTGTTTTCTAAGTGACATATTTCCAGAGGCACCTACTCACATACTTAACGTCCCAACCCACATGCCAGCACATGTTATTAGCCTACAATTACTCCCCAGGAGTTGAGCAAGCAGATTCTGCTCCCATCAAATCGTATGGCAGCAGAAAGGGACCTGGGAGTTTTGTGTGTGAAAATACAAGGCTGAGACCCTAACGCCTTCATCTTCATGGTGTTGGCTTGCCTTTGATGTAAAGTAGTGCAAAGTTTGTGTAAAGCCTGATACCAGCTTCCAGCACACCCCTGTGAAATTGCCTCTCCATCTTTTTTGTCCTACACCATTAATTAGAAGGTTCCAGGGATATGCCCATTATTTTAGAGGCACTCACCGTGTGATGCTGTCTGTCCAACGTGAATGGAGTTGCATTGATGGAGGAACAGGCACCCAGCACCCTGCACCCTTCCTGTGGGCTGCAACAGGGTGACCAATGACCTTTAAAATTCCCACCGCCATCCACTCCCCCCGCAGCAGCAGCAATGAACTTTTTGCTACCAGATCACTCTATGGAAGGCCAACAGTACCGCTGTCTTTCATAAAAATGAATTGTTCTGCTTCCTGGAATTATTACTTTCTGTCTTATCACTTATCTATTAATTACCAGTGCTTTTGGATGGAAAGCAGCAGATAGACAGGAGTGCATTAAACATGTGATTTAAGAAGCAGGGTTACAGCGTCACTTTCTTTTATTATTTCACAGAAGTTTGGGTCTAACGTAGCAATTGTTAATATTTGCGTTTATTTGACTGTGAATGCCTGGAAAAAAAGGCATCTATGAGTTTATTTATCTTGGCAAAGGCAGTCCGATACATACAATGCATCTTTAGTTTTTGTAACAAGTTGAAAAACAGCCTAGAAATGGTGATGTCTGGAGACTGTGGTGAAGTACTTCCCAGGCTAAGAACCCCAGTGGGGGGTGGGTGTTGTGCTGGACCCTGTTTCCAAAGGAGGTGCTGGAGCAGGGTCCCAGGCTGTGTTCCCAAACCGCTGCCAACCCCAGCTCATGAGATACCCTTAAAAATCCAGCAAATGCATATCCTTTTAAATCGTAACAAGGGAGTTCATTTTCTCTGCCTTTTACTTTTTGCATTATTGGGGTTCCTGAGTTTTATGCTTTCCTCTGTAACCATGAAGGCTAGAAAATTACTTCTGAAAAAAATGAAAGTCAAGATTCTGGTATATTCACAGCTCTCCCAGGACCAAGGCCTTACAAAAACCATCAACTATGAGGATACATTTGTAAGAGTTGGCAATGGCAAGGTTTTTAAGTCCAAGTGTTTGTGCAAGTGAAAGCCCAGATTTTCATTTGTCTGAAAATTATATGGTGTGATAAGGAAACAAAGTGCATGAAAAATATGGCCAAGAAAAAGCAGCCTGCAGTTTCAGAGATGGGGTGAAGGCCCTGTAAAAATGTGTTCCATTAAGTAAATGAAACAATGGTCTTCCATGTAATGCAGGGGGTGATTCAGCCCTTTCTGTTTTCTGGGACATAAGCATGTGAGGAGACACCTTTTCTAGCATGGGGATGGACAGTGAGGGTGTGCAAGAGGTACCCGTCAAAGTAAAATAAAACTTCCCTAAATATCTCAGATCAGTGCCTGCACAAGTAAGTGGTCAAGGCAAGTTCGTCCATGTTATTAAATGAAAGAAGAAAAAAAAAATCTGCAGTTTCTTTAAAGGGCATATGAAATCCTGCAGGTTTTAAGGGATTATTGAGCATTTAGGGCTGCAATCCCAGTTGCCAGGAGCGTGCAGGGACTGTGCCAGCACAGACACCGTGCCGCAGCACCGCTGTGCTCCTGCGGGTCGGAGCAAGCCTGTAGCTCATCAGGGGTGACAGCAACGACTACGTGTCTCACCAGAAAATGCCATCACCAGGGTGATTAACCTCAGAAATACTTGGAGACGACCTTTTTGTCAAAGGATAGAGGTAGTTCCAGCTCTGGGGAGAGACAACTCATAAATAGAGCTGATGGAAAAATGCACTGATCGTTGCTCTCCGGGCTCCAGGCCAAGAGGCGGTGGGCCTGGCTCTCTGCTGTCTTGTTTGACCATTTACACCAGTCCTGTGGGGATAAATGAAGCCACTGAGGTTTGATAGTGTGCTGCAAACATTTTGTTCTTATTTTGCAACGTGTCAGCCTTTAAAGACACCAGTGTGCAGAGTGCGGGGCAGTGGAAATACATCCTCACAACATGCAGAGCTGTAGTTCCCAAATGGCAGCCACCGGTGACCCCGGAGGCCATGGGAAGGAGCCTGCAGCTTATCTGCAAACTGCTGTCAACCATAAAAGTCACCTCTCCATCCCACTGGTCTCCTTTAGGGGCTGGCCAGGGCGTGTGGTTGTCTGCAAGAGGCTCCTGATGCTCCACAGCGCAGGAGGTTTGGAAGCCATCGGGCAAGGCATTGGGCAGGGGGGTTGGGAACCATTGGGAACGAGTTGTTCCCTTGGGGTGGCAGCACCCGTGCTGTGAATAGTCCCCAGTGCAGGACTGGGCAAGGGAGATGTTCGGAGGAGTCTCTGCCGCTCCTTTTAGAGCACAGTTACTCACCCTGTGGGCATCTCCTTCACACTGTGATGCCCCTGCCTACTCCGTTACGATTAGGATAAGCCTGGGACACACTAGGAACAAGCCTGGGGATGAGCCTAGGATAAGCCTTTGCCGTGACAGCATGTGAAGGTGGGGGCTCACCAAGCTGCTGCCTGCAATATCTGTGCCTGCCTCTGCCTTCGCACGGTGCTCCCATCGCTCGTCTGATACTGGGGGAGAAAATCCCAATGTTCACTGAGGCAGGAGCCCAAGACAGGCTCCAAAACCCGGCTCAGCGGCTTGCACCAAGCCTGGCCCTACACCCAGCCAGCGAGACAGTCACCCAAACACAATCGTCCGCTGGCAGTCATCACTGCCAGATCACGGAGCCCCCTTGCAGAGGTGTGCAGGAGCAGGTTTGGCTGGCACGGAGGAAAGGAGAGGCGTGCCGTGCCAGGATTTCGCTGTTACTGATAAGCAAGGCCAATCTTTTATTTTCTTCCCCACCCCCACCCCCCCCCCAAAAAAAAGAAAAGTATATAATGGTTTACGCAGACAGGGTTTGAATGTCCTCAGGCAGCAGATGTGTCAGTAGTTAGTGATGGCTTGTTACTTTCTGGCACTGTAACAGGAGTGGTGCCAAAGCTTTGGTTGGGAAATCTAAGCCACGTGAGCCAAGTGTCACCGATGTGAGAAAGAGGTCAGGTTCAGGCAACCTGCAGAGCACAGGGGCTCGAACCCAGCGGTGTCTCGGCCAGCCCCAAGCCGTTCAAGACTAGGTTTCAACTTGCCCACATTTCGGAACTATTTCTGCTTTCAGTGTTTGATATAAGCCTGGTTTTTTTCAGCTGAGACTAAGCCTAGGTTTTAAGAGGAATCAAAAAAAATGTCAAGCATGTGTAAAACAGGGGGTCCCAGAGAAGTTGTCTCAGATAACAGGAGTGCTCCAGGCAGGAGATAAACGGACCTTGCAGAGCATGGCTAGGGCTGTGCTGGGGGTGCAGCATCACCTCTCTGTGACCACATGCAGGACCCAACCCTCAGAGGCAAGCTGCTAGGACCCCTCCCAAATGCGTGGGCAGGTTCCTTTCAGGGTGAATGCAACTAGGATTTTTGTCCCTCTGTGCTTGTGGCATGTTGGTGTTGAGAGGAAAGCAAATCTCCTTGAAAAGCTCTGGGTGTGGGCTGAGCTCCCATTTTTCTTATGAAGAGGCTTAGTGGTACCAAGACAGCCCTTTGCAGGCTGATATATTTTCTGAAAGGATGTTCAAGCATAGATAAGAGTGTTTCCAAAGCTATTTGTGTCCCAGCCAAAGGGCCCTGGAATGGGAGCAGACCTGCATTTTATCTCCCAGTGGGAAATGACTAAAATTAGTTTTCTGGAGGGACAGGGTGAGACTGGATGTTTAATAGCCCAACCCCCTGAGTTACTGATCAAGCTAGCTGAAAGTTGGACTTCACTGGCCAGGCTTTGTGTTCCCCCTCTCCTAAACTGTCCCAAAAATGAATCAATGAAGAAAGTTTCAAATACAATTGAAGCACAAGTCATAGATCACGGTTTGAACAGCTTAGTGTGGTGCTGGGATGCAGCTTGTGTAAACCAATGGACTGTAATATAAAAAATCCTCTGAACATTCACCCAGGGTTTTCACTGGATTAAAATCAGATTTTTATGGAGGATTCATCTTCTTTTTCTGTTTTTTCCTTCTCGGTGCAAGAGGAATCAGGAAACTTGTGTAGCAGTGCAGGACACTGGCAGGGTTTCTAGCTCACCTGCAGAAGAAGAGAGGTGCAGGAGGAAAAATAACCTTTATAATATATAAGTAGGATGAACCAACCAACTTCCAAAGGAAAACTTTTATTTTCAGAAGCCATTAAGGCAATTGTGTGTCCAGATCTCCGGTCAGGGGGATTTGAATAGGGGGATTGAAGCTTGGAGAGCTGGATCATGTGAAGGCTGCAAATCTGATTCTCCATCTGTGACCAGACTTCTAGGCTTCAGTGGCAGGTAGGATTTGGCCTTACCCAGTCATCCAAAATACATCTGCTTGTCTCAAGTGAAATCTAATTTGGCACTTTTTTGAGATTTGGCCATCGTTAATTATTCCTGCAATTAGTGGCATAATGTAGGTTCCAAGAGCTGATCAACTTGAGTCTGCTGCAAAGTCAGGGCTTGGCTTTGAAAAATGTTTTGAGATGCCATTCTTATGGAAGATGTTTTACCAGGCTCTTTGTTTAGGACAAGTCCTAATGGGTGTTTGGTTCAGGAAAGAACTAATAGTTATACAGGCTATTTAAACACTACCTGAGAGATTATAGGTTGGCAATGTGTGTTAAACAAAACTATATACTTCTGCAAAATCGAAATGAGATTTAATCATGCAGCCAAACCAATGCACCGAGAAGCAGTGAAGCATCAAGCTAGCAGAAAGCTGGTAGCAGTTGTTTGCTGTCCTGTTATTAACTCTGATTTGTTACTTAAAAAAGCTGCCTCTTACTTGATTTTTCTAGTGTGATCTTACAAAGCATAGCCCTCCTACTCCTCTTGGAAAAGCAGGAAAGCATATTAAGAGCACTGATAAAAGGTAAACAAACCAGGAGACACAAAGTTTCTTGATATGCTCTAATTGAGCTAGTTTCCTTACTTCAGCTTTGAAAAGGAACAGCCATAAGGCATTCTTGAGAGAGCCAAGTGAACTGTTGTTATCTCAAAAAGGTCTCCTTAATGTCTCGCTCGTGGGGGCTCCAAGTCTGCTCTGGCCATTGCCTGGAAGTCTAAGAAAAGAAGTCTACTGGCCTCTGTGATAAAGCACCCATTTTTAGGCCTTGGGAAGGATGGGATTGTTGACAGTTCATTCCTGTGAAAATTCAGTGCAGTCCAGTCTCCTGATTGTAAATGGAAGGAATATATGGCAGCACTAATGCAAAAGGTATGTGATTAGATAGTCCTGTCTGCTATCTGCCCCAGCTTTCTGCTGATAGGCAGCTCTCGCTGGTGCTAAATGGGAGCCATCAGAGTTGCCAGACTGACGCCAGGCCCTTCATCAACTGCCTCGCAGATAAGGGGAGAAGGCTGCAATCTTCACGTAACATAATGTTTCCCCAGTGGGTGAACTTGAGTATTCCTGGCTGCATCTTTCACAGACATCTTGCGGAGCCAGTGAGGGTATAATATATAGTTTCATACTGTAAGGAGTCCAAAAGTTCCGTGTAAGAGATCCTGTCGCAGCCACACGCAGCTCACGGTGATCTGCCCAGGCTTTAACCTTCTCTTGAACACGACTAGCTGTGCTGCCAGCAGATGTACTCCCTTGGACAGTGCCGGTGCTCCAGGCTCTGAGCTGCCCCGCGTTCCTCAGCTGGCGGGAGCAGCACACCCCATGTGATAACTCGCCTGAAACCCTGGGCTTGCAGTAGAGGCAAAAATAGAAAAAAATGATCTGCTGTAAAAGGACCCATTTAGGCTCTGTGGGGTTGCTCTGAGAAAGTGTTGACAGGGTCCCCGTCGGCAGCCTGGCGCTGGCTCTGCCCGTGCAGGTAAGCAGCCTCCGGTCACTAATGGTCTGAGCCCTGTGAGGCTGCGGTAGGGCAGAGTGAAGGTGGCTTCAGCACATATATGATGAAATCTCCAGGTTGTGTGTTGCTCCAGCTTGTTCTCTGAACTCTGCGTATCAGTATATGGTCGGAGAGGAGCAGTTTCTTGCTTATCTGAGACTTTGTGTAGTGGTGGTAGGGTTTGGTCCACAAACTTATCATGCAGACCAAAAGAGATGCTCTTCTATGGGCCTCCCACCCACGTACTATCCAAGTCTTGGGAGATGTAAGCCAGCAAAATCTGCTGTCTCAACCTGTGTGCACACCTCTGGTTTCTGCTGCTGCTTGGGACCTGGAATAAGGGTCATAGCCTGTCTCTGCCCTTTCCTTGAGGCATGGAGCAAGTACAGCTAGATACTCCTAGTGCCACAGTTGTTTCTGCAGATTTCCAGGGATCTAGGTTGGCACAGCGAAGTTTCTTCCACCATTAACTTCACTGCATGCGGACAGCTTCAGTGAATAACCCTTCCAAGGCTTTTCCATGTGGCTGTTAGGTGGTACGTGAAGATCTCTGTAAAACCTGTGAACGCTCCGCAGTGAAATGTATTGCTATTAGGATCTCAGGTACACTACTTCCAGTTAGACAGTCCAGAAAATGATTTGAAGGCACCTGTATGTTATATGATCAAATGCCAGCTGTTTCTAGGAATGTGCTGGAAGCACTAGGTAGACCTGAAAGCTACGCAGACAACTGCATTTCCTCCTTAAGCCTTATCTTTTTCCACACCCTAGAAAAATCTTAGAGCTTATTCATTCATTAAAACAGAAGGGAACTTTCCTCTAATCTTTTCCCGGTGACTCATACGCTCTGTCAGAGCTGCCATCGGAGGCGTGACCAGAGCATGTGTATGTTGACCCGAGTCTTCTCTGGTCTTTTCAGCTTGCGTGCCCCGAACAGTGTTTTCATAGCAGAGCGGATTTCCTTGCTGGCTACCTGGCCACGTCCATGCCAAGCAGTGGGGCGACTCTTGCAGCCCGTCCTGGGGCTAGATTATGAGTGAGTTAGGTTTAAACAAGCATGTGCATGCCTCCCTTTGGTACAAACCAACTTTCAAACACAAGGCAGCCATCCCCATAGCCAAACGTGGTGTGACACAGCCAGCCGGGCAGATCGGGAGGGATGGTGAGCACAGTGGTGTGCTTGATCAGAGCAATGTGTGGGCTCATGTTAGTCATTGTTTGCAAGTATTTGAGTGATGGCCAGGACTGATATAAATGTCTACAGAGCCTTAAAGATTTGTAACTGTCGGCACAGAAGAGCCTCCTACTGAAAATCCTTAACCTTAAATCCCTAAATCCAGGAGTCAGGACTTTATCGGCAGCCGTTTGCTGCAGGCACCCAGGGCAGGGCTCTGAGCAGCTCCCCAGCGGTCTGCCAGGAGGTCCCGCTGCAGCCCAGCCTCGCGGCTGGAAGTTCAGACAAGCCACGTAGTCAGACATTACAAGTAGTAGGTGTGAAACTCAGTTTAACTGAACTGATCTGCGGACAGTAAAAGAACAGGGGTGACATTTGCAGCAAACGTTGCACTCAGTAAATAACGTGCCTCGGCTCATTGCAATGCATTTATTTGGTGCTTGTTTTGTTCTTCTTTTGCTATGTGCTCTTCTTCCTCTGTCTCTTTTAAAAACTGTTTTGTACTTGGTTTTATAGTATTTTCCATAGAGTAACTGTATGCCAGTAATTTTGCAGCAAGATAACTGTGAGATTTCATATTGAGTTTGTTTCTGGTTTCTTTTAGCTTGCCAGTTCAACAAGCTATGTGAAGCTGGAGATAAGTTTGAGCCGTTTCTTAAAATGTACAACTCTGGTGCAATGCATTGCTTAATATAAAAAAGAAACAAACATCATTTGAGGGGGGGTGATGGTTGGCACTAGCTCTAACATCCAATGGATGGCTGTCTGGGTCTGATGCGTCACCTCCTGCAGCCAGAGGAGAGAAGTCAAAAGAGTGTCCCTAAAGGAAAAATAAATGAAAATGGACTTCTTGCATGCCTGTATTTCTGCATGTTTGGTTTTAGAAGCACCTTTAGGATTTCAACCTTCATTTTCATGCCTGAAAGAAGCAGGGTGACACATGCTTACCAGAGAAAGCTGTCTCATCGGACATTGCAGCCACCTGTATGTTATGGATATCCTGTCCGATGCTGATGCACTGGAGTGTGGGCCATTCATTTCTGGGAGCAAATCTGAAAGCCGAGTTTAAACACGCAGACCACTGTTTATTTCAGTGAATCATGCATGCTTCGGACCTGATCCTGCTAGCTCCAGAACATCTCCTGGGAGATCTTGAGAGCTCTCACTGATAATGCAATTACCCTTTTTCAATTGGAAGACTAAGGCAGCAGCTCTGTTGCTTGGAGGATTGCAAGAGAGGGCTCAGTGGTTTGGGTTCTGCTTATGAAAACCCATTAGGGGCTAGCTCACCCCGTTAATCACCCAGGTAGCATCTTGCAATGTGCATAGATGTGCACAAACAAGCGGTTACATGAACAACAGATGCAGTTAAACACATACGTAGGTGCACAGCCATGGGTTGTTAAACACATACGTAGGTGCACAGCCATGGGTTGTTTCTGCTTGTTTGCGTGCTGCTTACAGCACAGGAAGAGTGTAAGGAGCTGACTTCGAGACCATCACTATTAGCAGCAGCAGAACCCATCCATGTGGGAGATGACCACAGCCACAGCATCACATTTTCTCCCATCCCATTGTCCATTTCCAGCCTGGAGGGAAGCTCAGAACTGCCAGTGGCAGGACTCTCAGGGATTTCTACGAGTTTTGAATCCAGCCTGGTTTACTGTAAATCATTCATCTCCTTTTTCTTTTTATTCAGACAGAGAAGATCTTGGTGCTAACTATTCATTGGGTGAGATCTGATGAACCCAGCATGAGCAGGGTCCCTTATGAAGCGAATGAAGTGCGTACCTGTGTTCAGGAGGTTTTATCTCTTTCTTTCACAGTACCTCCTGTTAGTTGCTTGGCAACTAGGATAATATTATTGCACACACACACATTTTATATTAGGTATTACCTGCAGTTAGAATTTATTTATCATTTTCATTTAGCAGATTCAAACCCTGCCATTTTGAATACTGCACTAGTAGCCGTACAGAACAGCTGCCAAAAAGGGGGGAGTTCACAGCATTAAAGGAGTGAGTCACATTCTTACACACTCGACAGGATTAGACATTTCACTCCTTAATGCTTAAATGGAAGGTCATTAAAACAACCCTGTGGTTTGGGGAGGATAGCAATTCCATAATATGCTTATTTTGGTGGCAAGTGAAAAGCTTGGTTTGAATCTAAATCGGTTCACCCTGTATCATCGCAGAGCAGAGCAGCACTGGCTCTGTTTTGTATTGGAGGATGCAGTCCGTCTTTGCTCACTCAGTTCTTGCTGCGTTGTGGCCAGCCATGTGTCAGAAAAGCAGGGACTTCACTGAGACGATGTATATTTAGACCATGGTCCTGGCAGGGTCCTCCTGGAGCTCAGAAGCTGGTAGTGCCGCAGGCAGTCACATGAGAGCCCCTGCTCCGAGGGCACACGGTCCGGGGGTCAGACAAAACAAGGGATATGGGAAACACTGGGGAGGGGTCAAGGCTTGAGGGAGACTGTTATGTTTTACATAGGGTCAGTGGTCACCACCTTTTCCAGAGAGAGGTTTTAGAAAGCCATTGGTACTCCCCCACACCTCTGGAGGTAGAGTCTTTTTCTGTTTATTATGATAATAAAAATCTGCTCTGTGAGCAGCAGAAATAATGAAGCTCTGATTTCCTCCATATTTTTGCCTTGGGATTGGATTTCTGGTAACAAAGAAAGTGCAGCCTCTGATTCAAGCTTTTTCTGACATAGTATTTCCATGCTGCTGGTGTCGCATCTTCTGAGCTCGTAGTTTGGTCTTTCTCCAGCAGCAGTGCTCAGAGGCGGTGCTCCTCCCGGCTGCAGTGTTCACAGAGCCCCTTCCATGCGGTACAGCTGAGCCTGCTGGGCTGCTGCTAAATTAGATGGTGAGTGACCCATGACTTTAAAAGTCCTTGCCATGGTTGTGAGGAACATGTGCACATAGACACGCAACCACTGTGAATGACTATGTAAGCATTTGTTTTCTTGGAAGGCCAGGTTAAAACATGAAAAGTGTTGTATACTGGATAAGGCCATGTAAAATACTATTTCCCAGTCTCCCAAACTGAGCCTGGAGGAGGACTTGGGAGGAGGCTGGAGCGGCCGTGGTGGGTCTGGCTGAGCAGGACATGGAAAGCATGTGTTGAAAACAGCAGTCGCTTAGGGCTGAGTGCTGTCACAGGGTACGAAGCATCTGCAGCAGTTTGAGGAAAAGCACCGTGCAAATTGTTTTCACAGCTAAACATCCCCGTATATCTGAAATATGTCAGTCTGTGTCTCTATCACAGACGCCGACTATTGCTTCAGTCTGATGAAGCTATGAGCAATCCATAAAACCAAATGCCTTTCGCCTTCTAATGGAGTGGTTGAAGCTGAGGGATAGATGATGAAATGTGTTTCTCTTTAATCTGCTTGGATTAGGTACGTTTCATTGCTCACTGGGAAGAAACTTCAACAGGGTAAGTGATGTTAACACCAACTAATCTGATGGTGCCAAAGCAAGTTCCTACAGATCAGTCACATGAAGCTGGTAGAAGAGGCAAAGCCTTGCTCTGCGGTGAGCAAGGGGAACGCTTTCCCAGTCTGTCAGCTAAAGTACATGAACAATATGTTCTGAAAGCCAAGGGCAAGCACAAATGATCATGGTGAAGGTACAAGCCCTGATACATGGGCAAATAGTGATTTCCTTTAAGAATAGGGAAGAGAATAGAGGTGACCACAGTGTCGGTTGTGGCGGGGGTAGTGCCAAGGAGAGGCAGATAGTTATTCTATCAAAAGGCAGCTGCTATTCTTTCTTGATGGTGGTGATACTAGAATAAAGTGAAACCTGTAGTTACTTGGGGATTTTGAGTGAAAGAGATGTTGTTTTTAAAATTACTGATTTTTAGGGTCAGGTCTATTTTGGGAGGTGGGAAGGGGGGCAGGCGCTGTTCTATGGTTTGTGAACGCTTGGCACTGAACACTTGGCTTGCACCATTTCTTGTTTCACCAAGCTGTCTATTAATTTTATAAGTTTTAAAAAGGAAAAGGACTAAAGCCCTCTGTTCCTGTAGAGATCCATACCAGAACGGCACTTGTACTCAGTGTTCAAACTTTTCTGTTGGTCTTAAAACTGTGTGTTGCTTTTTCATCCATCTCATTCCAAAATTGGTGCTATATTCTGGTTTTGCCTTCTCTAGCACAGATCCAGAGCAACTCCATTGGCTTCGGGTATCACTTGGAGCAAGATGGAGCGCACAGCCTTCTTCCTTTTCTGTTTCCTTGGGACCTCTGGTCCTGCCTGCAAGTTGGATGTTGTAGTTGCCTTCATATAGTCTAAATATCCTCTCACCCACTATCAAAGCAGCACTTAGCCTCTTCCTGTGATCCCTGTATGTTGCCGGCTGCTGGACACTCTTGGTCATATCAGAAGTGACTTCAGCCTGGGAGTCTGATCCTGTGCCTGGAGTATGATTTAAAGGTGAATGGGCAGCACAGGGTACAGCTGTGCTTTCATCCATGTTGGCTACTCGGATTGGATCTTAGACTCCCAAATAACTGAATTATTCTTCTCTTTAAAACCTAAAGCTTATGTTCTGCAGAATCTGCTGGAGCCAGCAAAGAAAATGTTGATACCAAAGGACTGTCTCAACCTCCTGCCTAGACTCCTGACTTCCAGCTCTGTGCCTTAACCACAGGGCCACCCCTTGTCCCCTTGGATATAACCATTTATTTGTAGACTAAAAGCAAGCTGATGAAAGCCCCCAAACAGCATCCAACTTAGAGAAAGCATCTGCTGTGCATACAGACCTCCACCCAAGCACCAGGGCGGGCAGACTGGCCTGTTGTGTTAAACAGCTCCTCTGTGCCACCGCAGAGGTGGTGGCATTTCGGTGGTGGATAATCACCACATGTGCTTTGGAAGGCTGTCAGTGACGAAAAGGCTCTATGCAATTGTAGGGTTTTTTTCCCTCCTCTAAAGCCAGCATTTGGCTTGGACTCTCCAAAGCAGTTAAGTTTATTAATAGTCTGTTTCTGGAGCCCATAGAGGGGAGTTACTCCGTGTAAAACAAAACAGGAAAAGAAAACAATGTCCAACTCCTCTGTTCTGGAGGGGTGCTCAGAAAGCAGTGTTGTTCCACCTTCTCACATGAAGCAGAGGAGATCTAAGTCAGAGCAGCCACTGCAGGAGGAGTGTGATGTGGTCCAGCACAGAGACGCTCCGCGGTGGGAGGGACGTAGAGAGAGCATTTCGGGATGAAATGTGACTGCCTCTTTTGAAAATTAGTCTGTTCCTGGCCAAGTCACTGGCTTAAGCACTCAGCAAGAGAATCAAAGGGGAGAACTTCACAGGCAGCAGCACAGTCTGTTATTTGGTAGGATCCAAGTTCTTGTACCCTTGGAAGGCAGCAGGATATGTGAATTCCCATTATGGACTGCAAGGTGTATGCCAGACAGTGGGACTTGCTCCATCTACAGAGCGAAGTGCAGCTTTTAAGTGTCTCTTAAACCTGAGGTGTTGTGTGGCTTTTCTATTTAGGAACCAGTTCACTCTTTTATCAGCCCTGTGCTGTTGGTTTCCATCCTTAATCAGCATGGCTGGTTTCTCACACACAGCTAGCAGCCGGGTGCTTGCAGACGTAGGGAGAAAGTGCATCAGGACAGCAGAGGAGATACAGAAGACCCAGGTAGAGACAACAGCTGAGGAACAAGCATGCAGATGGCTGTTCTTCCAGGGATGGTGAAGATTAAAGGAAGCCTCTCAGCACAGGAGAGCCCAGGAGGAGGATGTTGTTTCTTTTTGCAACTGATGTGTTTTTGTCGTTATTACTTCCAAGCCTTCTTCCCATCCTGGCTAATAAAGCTATGTGGGCTGAAAAGGACATGGAGAGAGAAAGTAGGTTTGCTCCAGCTCTCATAGTAAGCAACCTGGTGTTGTGAAACACTGGAGACAGTTGTTCATTAGAAAAATAAAGTGTGGAACTTTTCCCATGGCAGGGAAATCTCCCTAGAAATGTTCTTCATCATGAAAAACCCAACATCATCCGGCTCCTGCCTTTCCCCTCCTCTGACTAAATATAAAATATTCTTCACATGTCTCATTCCACTGGGATTCTGCAGTGGTTTGAGCTTTGCTGGCTTTTTTCATTGCCATATTTCAACATATGCCCCTTATGACAGACAGCAATGTGCCTTTCATCAGTTTTAGCTCTTGGGTTAATTTTGCCTAAGGAGGAAGAATAAGCTGTAAACATCCCTTGGACAGGGGTGCTGAAGCCTGAGACAAGTTTGGGGAATTACAGGATTACAAAATGGCATGAATTTTAGTGACAGTGCAAGGTATCCGCTTAATGACAACTTCAAGTTCCAGCAGTTCCAGTAAAGGAGTTTTATAACAACATTAAATCTGGGATAAAAATGGATTATTGGCAGTTGCAAAGTTTTGGGGAAAAGGTTTGTTCTAGTTCTGAATAAAACAAATGGGCTACAATTTTTTCTGGGAAATGAGGATTTGAACAAAAATGTTGGTTTGGTTGAATGCATGGTTGGATTTGCTCTCAAAACTTTGTAGCATTGTAAAAATAGAATGAAATGTCATTTAGAAATGGAGGCGATTTCTGCTCAGTGTCAAAATGCTTCATTTTGAAATGCTTTGAATTTTCTTCTAATAGAAATTCAGCATCCATATTATAAGGAAGTGACCAGCTTTGCGCTGGGGCATGTCTGAGACAGCTAATTTTGAATCTTTAACTTAAAATCACTCATCTGGGTGGAGGAGCACATGACCCATCACCAGCAACGTCTGAGGGAGGGCAGGCTGCCGCTGGGCACCAGGTAGGCTGCAAGGCAAATTAACTCATTATACCACAGGCTCGTCAGCTTATTTTGCTCCCTTTGAACACCACAAAATTCCTACTTGTTAGTCACTATTTATACAGTTGCACACAGATTCTTTCTTAAGCATTCACATATTTTATGAAGTTAGTGAAGACTTTTAAGATGCAAAAACCCTGATGTTTTTAATGATTTTAACAATAAACAGGCAGAGACTAAAGTGTGCATAGTCCTCGGGTCAAACCCACACCGAATTTCCACTGGCCTCTGCACAGAGTAGCTTCAAGCCCATGCTTTTGCTTCCAAATCACGCTGGGCTGGTGAAAACAGAGTTTTTACTGATGCTTCACACATAAATGAAGAATTTTGGACTGGGGGTCACTCAGAGCTTGCTAACAGCTCATCGGCATGTGCTGGGCGCTGCTTTGGTTTGTTTTATGCAGGGGAACTCTTTTGTTTGATGCGTCCTGCTGGCGTCCAGCGTGGCCCGGTGCAGAACTCGCAGCAGAAAACTTTCTTCACATGCCTTTACATTTAACTGAGGCAGCTTAATTGTTACTCAATGAAAGCACACATCTGCAGCAGGGGCATCGCACCCCCTCCAGGGAGAGGAGCTCACATTAAAGCCCTGGCAGGGAAAGACCCTTATGCAAGGGTAGAAAGATCATTCAGAAATATTCATAAAATGCAAGGCGAATCTTTAAATATTTATTAAAAACAAAGTGTGAATGTTAATTCCCCCTCACACATCACCCGTGAAAGAGATTCTAGGGATGAGGAAATGCAACCACAAAGCCAGTAAGTGATTTGCCTGAGGCCTCAGCTGTAAATCAGGCTCTAAACTTGAGATCAGCTCCTCCTGCCTCCCTCTGTCGCCTTTCCTGGCTCCGTCGCCCCTCCGCAATAAGTCAAAGGGCCGAGCTTGTGCCCACGTTCCCCAGGTACCACCCGGCAGTGATGCTTATCGAGGTTTCAGACCTCGGTTCTGCAGCGAGAGATGAACCCTGCAGCCACGTGAGGAGCACCAGGGAGCAGCTGGGAACCTTCTCCAGAGGGTTATCATGCTGAGATGAAATGACTTGCCTTCTGCAGCTTGTGAGTGTTTTCATGGCTTTATCAATGAAAACACACCTGAATTGAGTTTGGTAGAGTATTCTGTGTACTTAGCGGGAAAAATGATTAGTGTTGGCTGTTTTGTGCTGAAAGAGTTTTTAAGTCTTTTTTTAGAGCCTTTCTGATTTTGCCCAACTGTTTCGCGATTAATAACTTGGGTGGCCCAAGTCCTACATGTGCAACCATGAGGCCACCGATGGACCAGGAGCCCCAGCCCTCCTCCCAGAGACAAACCCAGCTATCTCGATTCCCTTTTGCAAGTTGGTGGAGCCTTCACCCTGGCCCTGGTGAGCACCCATGAGCACCTGGGCTCCCCAAAACCACCTGGTTGCCAGAGCTGGGTCACCGTCCCCACACTGCGCTGTACCACACAGCGCAGATGTGCCTGCAGAGCCTTGCACCAGATACGCTTCCTCCTGGGGGACGTTCCAGATAACCAGCTTGTGTATCAAAAATTGTTTACCCCATGCTTAAAGCAGGATGCTTTCCTTATCTGCAAGCAGAGTAAATTTCCCCCAGTGCCTCCACACCATCATTCCTGGCCCGCTCCTGACTCCTGAGCTTGCTGAGCGCTGGTGGTGGCTCTGCATTATCTCCCGTCTGCAGCGCAGACAGACCCCGCCTGGAGCAGCCTCCGGGCTCTGCAATACCAAGACCAATGTCTTCAAAGACTGAAAATTACTCTGTAATTTGAATCTTTAACAACACATGGAAAAATCTACAGGAACTGGCCTGTATCATGTCTCCGAATGGCTTCATAAATATAACACTGAGGAATTTGGATACTCTCGTGTGTGTCCATGATGGATGTTTGTATTCTAAGAAATGCATTTTCTGCTTTTCCCTATCTCTGCAAAGCTGCTCAGATCCACTGTGCAGCTCCTTTTCCCGTCCCTTCCTTACTTTCAACCCCTGTCCCAAGTCACCGGCGATTGCACCCATACCAGAGGGCAGGGTTTAGCCCCTGTCACTGGGTCCTGAGCCAGTGGGCTTCGGTGGCTCTTCCTGGGCCACCAGTGTTTTTGTCAAACCCCCATTCCCATCAGCCTGAAACGCAGAAGCCACATGCAGAAAGTTCAGATACAAAAAAGCTCAATGGAATGTATTTATCTGAAAACAATAGTTTTTCTGGATGGAAAATCAGTGTTTTACACCAATCATGTGGTTGTTATTAATGTTTTCCATAACACCCAGAGGTACCTTATGTGTTAAGTAAGAGTGGCCTGGCCTGTTTTGCTTAAAAAGCAAAATGCGCATCTCTGCACCTAAAACTGCTCTTGTATTTCAGCCCTGTATTGACGCCCAGATGGCTGCCAGAGGAATTTCCCGTTCCCCCAAATCTGCAGTCACGGGGCTTGATTTCAGCCCAAGATGCTGCAGCAAATATTTATGGTTGTGTTTCAATGCTTCTTTTCCATTCCCTTCCTTAAAGCGGGAGAGCATCCTGGCGTGCAGATCATGCCTGAACTGTGGCCCTCACAGCCCTGCTGTGCTTTCTGCTGCCCTGCCTGGGCCGAGGTGCCATCCCCAGAGCCGGGCGCCGCCGTGGCAGTGCCAGCGGTACACCGTGGGGATGCTGGTGGGGTCCATGCTCACAGGCACCGCAGGGCGGTACCCTGGGCTTCGGCCGGGTTTTACACCCAGGGCTTTAACCAGGCAAAGGAGCAAACCCGGCGGAGAGCTGCTGGAAGGAGGAATTGTTTAAAGCAGCTCTGGCAGCAAAGGCTGAGCTGGAGGGTTCATTTCCTCGGCCGTAACTCTGCTGCAGCCCCAGAAACCCAAGATCCACTGATAGCCATTGAGCAAGGATTTCCATTTTTGGTGTGAGCTCAGCCTTAAAATAGACAGGCTTGAGCGAGGAAGAAACTCTGTTGACAGAACATAGGGAACATTCCTCCAGTGTACTTTTGCAAAGGACTATCTCTGTCTTTAATCTCCGCGTTTCCTGCAGGTCTCCTGGGCCCAGCTTCCCTCTCATTGTTAGTGGAGCTTTTGGAAATGACCTCAGGCAGTTTGCAGTGACTGGCGACCCACGGTCAGAATGACTAACCCAGTCTGTCTCCATCCCTTGGACAAGTCCCATTGACTAAATAAATGACAGGCACTGACATGTGAATAGAAACAAAAACAGACTGACAAGTGAAATCTTAACTCTTTGGAGCAAAGAAACGTCCGGACGCGTGTTCAGCCTGCTGGCAGGGTGGAGGGGAATCGCTGTGAACAGCCCTGTTGATGGTCAGAATACAGCAATCCTCCCCGAGCGGCTCAGGACACATGCAGATTGGGTAGACAAACACCTCTAATATTATTTTTAATTGTTTAAAATTGCTTTCTGAAGCTTTTTATCTCGGCACATCTTTAATTAAAAGCGCGGCCATGTGTTTATATGGCCATTTGTGTGTCTGGGTTCAGTGTGAATAATTCCCCTGAACGTTACAAGTGAGGGTTAACGACAAGAGTGCCTGTCACAGGATGGTGGCCTTATGCTGTACCCTTAACAGTAGCTCTGTAAGTCACCATAAGTAAGCCTATAGGTGCTTCCCACCAAGTGCACATAACACCTGTCGGAGAGGTGATCCTGGTTCCCCCAAGCCTGTACAGAGCCTGCCAGCATCCCCGAGCTCAGGTTTAGGGGGGATGTAAGCTGTAAGGGGTGTGTGTGTATCTATGCCTCTCCTAAAGGCCACCGGCGCAGGGTGCTGTCAGCTTCAAGGGCTGAATTCCTCATCCTGGTCCCCGCTAACACATTTTGCCAAGCTCCCTCCAGCCCCCACCCCAGCTAAGTGACACCAGAGTTTGAGAACATGCCACGCCGTCCCAGCGTGATACATTTTTGTAGGGCCCAGACTAGCCGCCTTTGAAATCTAACAATAGTTTTACCAATAAGAATAGAATTAGTGTTAATAAGCTACATTTGTGGATTTTTTTGGTTGGAAAAGTAGGAAAGTATTCTCTTTAATATAATCAAAATATATTTTAAATGCTGTAATTAAAATAATTAATAATGCTGCTTAGCAGTTATTAGCACTCGGCGCATTGTTAGGATGTCTGCATTAGCTAAGGTTTAATGATGAGGTTCATATAAATCCAAAAGAAAAAAATAATGATATGGGGAGCGGTTGTAGTCCTGTGGTCTGATGGCTTCTTGCTTTAATGTAAGTAACAAATAATTCCCTCTGGCTCTCAGCATTTGTGGATAAGGCCATAAAAAAGGAGAAAAAAAAAAAAAGGAGGAAACCTCAGCTAATAAAAATGCCACCCTTGCTTTACGACTCTGAGAGAAACGTTTGTTGTTTGGCTAATGACGATATTAATAAGTTGTGTTGGGATGGTTGATGTCATTCTTTTGTCCTGCGCATTCAACATCTGCATCGAGAGTATGGGACCACGGGCTGGCAGTTGGCAGCGAGCTGGTCCTTGGTCGAGGCACTGGCGATCCAGTGGGTCACTGGTGTCACAGCGGGGGCATGTGGGAGCCGTGGTGGGCGGCAGCTCGCAGCTGGAGGTGGCTTTGGGAGATGCTTGCAGGTCTTGCAGCTGAGATGAAAATTATGTTCTAACCTGGCTTTGGGGATTAATTTTTAATGCGACACAATTTATTGTCTTTCCTCCCAAATGACTCTTGTCTTTAGCTGTTGTTGACAAGCTGCTGTCCCCTGCCATGGAGCTGGGTGAAGCTCAATGAAGAGTGAACTGGTCTCATGAAAAGTGGGACAAGAATTTCTGGGACTCAGTTCCCGCAGGTCTTGTGCCTGAGCCCTCAGCCAAGCTCTTCTGCACTCGCACACACTCCTCTCTCTCTCAGTGCTGCTTTGGTCTCAGTTCACCCCATCTGACCACCGTGCATTAATTGTTACTTACTCACTAGCTGAATATAAAGAGGCTGAGAGCTAAAAAACACTCACCTTATATAAAATTTGTTTTCTATCAGGTATTGTCACCAGGTATCTGCTGCAGTCAATGCTCCACCACTCTCGTTCTCATCTTGATTTACGCTGGGATAGCCTGATGGGCCGTGGGAAGCCTTCTGCCGTTTCCAGACAACAGGACAGCTTTGCATCCCTGTGCGAGGTCAGCTCTAGCACGGGCTGGACTTTGGGTAGGGTGGGTAAGAGCCAGCGGGCAGGGTCAGGCTGTGCGGTCAGGCATCATCCCAGGTAATCGCCTGCGTAAGAAGGTAAATAAATGGTCAGATTTTGGCTGGGACCTGTCCACCGAAGACGATAGGCACCACGCCAGTTTACACCCTCGGAGGGCTTGGCTGCTAGGGATGGCTGGCACCAAAACACCAGTGAAAGGTTTAGTGTCATAAATGCATGCCAAACTATGGAGAGCCCCAGACGTGGCTCTAAAAGGTTGATACGGGGTCTGCAGAGGAGACCTGCACCTCCAGAGCTGCCTGGAGGTGTTTCATCCAGGCACAAACCAACAGGTCTGTGCCCACGAGCAGCTGTGCTGGTGGCCAGGGCGGCTGCCCAGCGGGAAGACGCGCTGCTGGCACCCAGGGTGCCTCAGGGCAGAAGCTGCTACTTCTGATCATCTCGCAACAGCCCGAGATGTGGAGCCAGCAGTTTCCTGGACAGAGGCGGCTTTTCAGCACAGTTCAGGGTACAGCAGGACTGTCCCCATGGGGTGCCTGCTCAGAGAGGGGTTTTCTCATTCCACGGTGTGGCAATGGGATGGAGGAGATCCCCTGGAGACTCGACTGGATTCCAGCCACCATCTCCTTTCTCAGCAAAGCACGCTCCGCAAGCTGGGTGTCTAAGAAGCAACTGTGCTACTGCTGGTCAGACCGCGTACTTCTGTGTCCTGCTGCATACGTAAGGGTGATCTGCTCTCAGTAACACCCAGCAGTGCCAATGACTTTAGGGCTAGCTCCTTTCTTCCCTAATCCTGCTTTCTATTTTCACACACTTCTGCATGAGCAAGCCCTGGAGATCCTGCTGCCAGCAGAGATACTCAAAATACAGTTTCAACACAAAAAGAGATGTAGTTTTGGGACTTTAGCAATGATTGCCTCTGGCTACCTTTGGTCCAGGCTCAAAACAGAGAAGACAATATTCTCATTCCCACAA
The DNA here is from genome assembly GCF_017639655.2 of Falco naumanni. Lineage (NCBI taxonomy): Eukaryota > Metazoa > Chordata > Aves > Falconiformes > Falconidae > Falco > Falco naumanni. The sequence goes on along the minus strand of NC_054060.1, from coordinate 5,335,630 downwards.
TGACTTTCATATCCCCATTTTGAGGCTGCAAGAAATTTGGGGAAGCAGCAGACCAGTGCGTGCTGGCCCCACAGACTTGTCCTGGGACCAGCTTTTGAAGCCTGCCTTTTTTTTTTTTTTCACTTTCTGCACTCAGTCTCTCCAGCCAATGACTCAGTCACTATTTCTATTCTCTCCCCACTTCTGTTCCTGCTTCTCTAAAGTTTTGGTCAGTGGCAGCAGCTTTAGTTAATGTCTTGTGGCTGCTTCTCTCTGAGTTATTATTGGAGATGCCTACGAAATAACAGTGCTGCTCTTTAAGATGCTACTGCACCACTGCAGAAAATATTTACCAAAGATGTGGTAAGCAGCTCTTTACTGGAGTGACTGGCGTCTGCTCTGAATCGGACCAGACGCCAGTCACTTCAGCAAAGAGCTGCTGCAACAGAACAAATTGCCCAGGGCAGCAGATCTTGGGAAGGGAGAAAAGCCAGCAGCCCAGTCTGTCTGTCTTTGTGTTTTCTAAGGGAGAAAAATTATCTTTTTACAAGCCTGCCCTAGTTGGCTCTGACCAGCTCTTCCCAGAAAATACCATCATAAATAGAAGAGCAAACTATTGCATAAATGGACAGGTTGCCATTTATATCTGACCTTTCTCAGATCTGCTTTGATGTCTTCGTCAACCTATGCTTCCTTCTCGTCCAGCCTCACCGTGTTTTTAGTTCCTGCGTCTAGGAGAGCACCACTGGACACAACAAACCTCAATTAAAATCCATTTTTGACATATACATATACTCCCTCTGTTCTCTGGACCAGCTCCAAATAGAAGAATCCTTTTTTTAATCCTGCCCTCCCAGGGAACTTCCAGTTTTGTATTTGCAAATTGTATGGGTAAATAAGGATAAGGATAAATTTTTTTATTTTTTTTTTAAGACACTGGGCTTGGCATATTACGCAGTCTGTTGCTAGATCAGCGTGGTGGCAGCATGCAGCGCTGGACTGTTTTTCTTACTTGGATAGACCCTTTCCAGCTCAAAAATGAGAATTCACCAAAGCCAAGCCAAAAAAAAAAAAAAAAAAAAGTAAAGGGCAGTTTCAAAACTAGGTGTTATCTGCCTGGAAAAGGCTCCAGAAAGGCAGACTGTCTCCACAGGCTGCTGAATAAATGCTGATAAAAAGGACAAACTCCTGTGTGTTTGTTATGGGTGGTGTGGTTTTTAGACGTATCCTCTGGTGGACGCGGGTGGTTGTAATTCCCTTCCTATTTGAACAGAGCATCTGTTTTATGTGATATTACTTGACTCGTATAGCCAGACCAGGGCAGGAGGAGTTTAATGGCTAGCCCTGCTGTTCTGCCTGCAACTGGGGAAGTAGAGAACCAGGCTGACATAGATGCTATGAGTTTCTGTGGGCCTAGAAATCCCCAAACTGTTCTCATGCTGGCGGATGGCTGGACTCAGCATGTCCCTCTCTCTCCCACAGGAGTCTCAGAGGCTGCACCATCCCTGGACTGGCTGAATGTGACTTCTCCTCCCCATCTACTTCTCCATCTTGCACTGATAACCTCCTCATGCAAGTCCAGGAGCCAATCACTGTGCTCCCACTGCTGCGGGATCTGTTGGAGGGGGGTCGTTCATACTTGACCATGAGGTAGGATGTCCCGGATAAAGCCCTAGATTAAGGCTTAGGAGTCAATGTCTTCGCCCTCTCTACCCACATGCCTAATTTTATTAGATCATCAGTTCAAAAAGACATAAAAAATCACTACCAGTGGCATCAGGAAAGGTTTGCTGGCAGGTAGATCTTCCCCTGGATCAGCAGCTTCATTCCAGAGCACAGAGGAGTAGTGATGCCTGTCGTACGTTCCTGTGCCACCCTGATGGCTGGGAGAGTCACGTTCTGCAGCCGTCTAGTGAATCTGTAAAGTGGGGGTAGGCCCACAAGATCCTGTTGCTTTGAGGAATTGTAGCTTTGCTTTCCAACCCCACGAAGTCCTCAGAAACCCATGTTCTGAGAAGCAGTGGCCCGATGCCCTCCATGTTCTCTACAGCACTCGCTGGGTGTGAACAGAAGTTAAGGAACTTCTGTCTCCGTTCTCCTGAACAGAAGGACAGGGTCAGAGCAGTTTTGGGGTATGGTAACTGGGGAACATTCTCAGGGGACAGTTGTGTCCCTGTGGGCCATTTGGCCTTTCCTAGATGCTGAGACCAGGTTCTAAGCTGGAACTATCAGCTGTGTTTCACTGAGCACCCAACCAACAAAACCAACTCATAGCTACTGGGCACAGGACTGGCAAGCCTGCTGAAACCTGGGAGTGGTGTTCCCTTGCCTGATACCAACCTCCTGGGTGAGCAGCAGTGCCCAGCAGTTGTCAGTCTGAATCCCGTGTGCTCAGCTGGGGAAAAATGGAAAAGAAAGGAATGGGTTTGGGCAGGGGCTCCCTGGCTGGTGGGTGCACATTGCTGCTCGCAACGTTTTGTTGGTTGGGTGCTCAGTGAAACAGAGCTGATAGTTCCAGCTTAGAACCTGGTCTCAGCATCTAGGAAAGGCCAAATGGCCCACAGGGACACAACTGTCCCCTGAGAATGTTCCCCAGTTATCATCCCCCAAAACTGCTCTGACCCTGTCCTTCTGTCCAGGAGAACGGAGACAGAAGTTCCTTAACTTCTGTTCACACCCAGCGAGTGCTGTAGAGAACATGGAGGGCATCGGGCCACTGCTTCTCAGAACATGGGTTTCTGAGGACTTCGTGGGGTTGGAAAGCAAAGCTACAATTCCTCAAAGCAACAGGATCTTGTGGGCCTACCCCCACTTTACAGATTCACTAGACGGCTGCAGAACGTGACTCTCCCAGCCATCAGGGTGGCACAGGAATGTACGACAGGCATCACTACTCCTCTGTGCTCTGGAATGAAGCTGCTGATCCAGGGGAAGATCTACCTGCCAGCAAACCTTTCCCGATGCCACTGGTAGTGATTTTTTATGTCTTTTTGAACTGATGATCTAATAAAATTAGGCATGTGGGTAGAGAGGGCGAAGACATTGACTCCTAAGCCTTAATCTAGGTGGGGACCCAGGGCAGCTCCTGTGGCCCAGCACAGTCCCATTCAGGTAGAGAAGCTTTTCAGTCCTGGACTTTCACATGCGCTCTGTTCCCTTCTCTGGCATAGACACTGCCCATTACCTCGGGCAAACCACTTTCCCCTGGACCAGCAAAGGTAATTAGATCTCTGTGTCCCACTGGACTCTGTGGGAGCCGGGCACTGATGTGCCTCTGAGAGCCTTCCCCATTGCAGCCCTTCCAGACAAGTGCACGGGGATGTTAACAAGTTAATGAACATTGCATGGGATCGAGGGGGAGAGCCTAAGGAGGTGGTACAGGGACGCTCTGGAGGTCTGAGAGCTGGGTTTGATTAGGCAGCAGGAACCGGCTGATAAAGCAGATCTCATCCAATTTGAGACTCTGCCTGGCTGGCCAGGGGACGGGCTCGTGTGGGAGACAGCGGTGCGCATTGCTGATGCTGCCCACGCTCAGGAAATGTATTGGCTGCTGGAGGAGGAATAAAAGTTATTGACATGAAATTTGCTGAACCTCAGAAGAAGTTTGGCTTGGGTTTGGTTCAAGTCCGACGGCTTCTCCTTTTTCCCTGGCTGGTTTGTGCCTGCCTGGTTGGACCTGCCGCACGCCTGAGCCGCAGCCACGCGCGGGCGGCCAGCAGAAAGCCGGATGGGCTGCCGGCAGCACGCACTTGCCGATTGCCTTCCCCAGAGCGCCGGAGAAGGGAAGCCCGCCACGCTTCATGGAGCTCTTCATCCTTTGCGGTGTCCAGATTGCTGAGGTTACGCTGGATTTGTTGAAGGTGTCTGTCTGAGGCTGCTCGGAGAGAAGTGGTCTTCTCAGCTGGGATTTTCAGCACCGTTCTCCTGTCTTTACAGGAGAAGATGTTCCTCCTGCTCCGTGTTTCACCGTGTGCCCTATGGCTGACACAAGAGCCAAGGTGTCCCTTTGGCTTGTTCTCCCATTGGAAGAATTGCAGTTCAGCCTAGAGGAAACAGCAGGTGCTTATGGTTTGGAAATCGTAAGAGGTCTGTGTTCATTGCTGCGTTATTTGCTACTGTGTCTTCTCTGTGGATTGGATCCCGTGGGAAGCTGCACCCCACAGCTCTTTCTGCTTCAGCATCCTTTGCTCTCGCTGAGGCTGGCAGCAAGTGACTTCAGGCTGTGAAGCCACCACCGGTCCAGCCCAACCAGCTTCTCCCTGGGAGCAAGATGCACCTTCTGCAATACTCCCAAAATTTTCTCTTTTCACTTCTCGCTGCCTGGTATATGTAATAACGAACTTCATGGCAAGGATACATTTCTTGATGTTCTGTATTTTTCAGATGGAGAAAGTGTGTGAATATTGTCCCTGGCTGAATGTGAAATGACACCGCAGGGCAGTGGGACTGAATGAGGTCCCCCAGCTGTGTTCGGAGAGAGAGGCAGCACACAACAGATGGAAACACAGCTTTTATTAAGGGGAAAAATCCACCTTTCTCTGCTGTGGAAGTTGGCATTAGGTTTGGATGAAGGCAGCCTTTCCGTCCTGCAAACCCAGGACACCAGTGCTTTACTTGGATTGCAGCAGGACTTTACTGGGATGGCTTGAATTTGTTTTCTTACAAAATGAGAGCAGCAGCACAGGGGGATAATCTGCACTCATGGCACTCGCCTGACTTGTGGTTCTGTCCCTGTTCGTCCTAACCCAAACCAGAGAACCTAATACCCCGTATCTTACATGGGTCCTTGCATCTCCAGTGTTAAAGTTGGACTCTTTCTCCCTGAATAACTGCTTGATTATTTATACAAATTGGCCGAGATCCATCCGGAAGAGATTTAAAGAAATTGGGCTGCAATTGCCCATGGAGCTGAGTCTCCTCCTGGGATGCAAGAGTCCATGTCCCTACCCCAAGCAAGGAGCTTCTCCTGGCGTGGTGGTCCACCACGGATGGGTGCCATCGCCCACCGGTGAGGATCTTCTGGGAGATGATTTTACTTCTGTGGGTTTGACTAGAAATCCAGGCTTGAGCCCAGGTAACCTTTCCAAGCAGCACTTTGTGGAAACCGGTAGTTTGCTACCAAAAAGGAAAAAAAAAAAGTTTTGGTTTTGCCCAACTGACATTTTCTGACACAAGAAAACATGTTGTCAAAAAACTTCCCAACCACTCTGCTGGGAATGTGCTCTTTGCCATCAGTCCCCAAGGCTGGAGTGCCGGGGTGTTGAAATGTTACTACAGCCCTGGAAACTGTGAGTCAGCTTGTCCCCACCCACAGCAGATACTCGTGGGAAGGGCCTTGAAAAGCCTGGAAACTCAGCAGCTCTTGCCTTGTGGAGTTTCCATTAACCCATTAACATTAATTTCAGGTCCAGTGAAATTCGGTATTTGGCGAATTTCTGTTGGATTTTGTCCCTTTTTTCCCCCGCCCCCTTCCTGATTCTGATAAATTTTGGAGGTTATTTGATTTCAACTCATCCCTAAGCAATTTGGCTGCCGTGGCCCCGGTTCACCGCCGGGGCCCCGTGGGACAGGCTGGCCCTGGGCAGCAAACGCAGCACCCACTGTGGTGCCACTGGATCTGGTGGGAGCTTGGATGGGGTCACTGGATGGTGAAACTTTGATCCTACTTGCAGGAAGGATGCTAGTGAAAACTTCCCTAGTGCAAAACCCTCCTGGCTGTACTGCTGTGTCGGGATGTAAATGCACTGACTTGGGCATCTCCTGGCAGGGATGAGGGTTGTGCAGTGATGTCCCAGCTTTTCTGGGAGAAGACATGCCTTGTTCCCCGTGGGGATGCAGGCAAGGAAGCCGTGTGGGTGCCTGCCACCCCTGCCAGCTGGGCAACCTGCCTGACCACACCGGCGGTGGCCACAGCGCAGTGACACACACAGCAGAGTTGCCTCAAGCAGGTCAGGGACTGGGTGCGATGATGCTGTGAGTGTGCAGGCTCCGCCTGCAAGCCCTGCTGCAGTGGGACATGCAAACCCACTTTCGGGGCGCGAGGTTGGCGGGATGGGAGCTGTGCTTCCCGCCGGTGAATCCACCGCACCCAGGCTCAGCTCTACCTTCACACGCGCACAGTTCGGAGCAGTCTGTGCAAACCACTGACCTCAGGCTATCTCAGAGCCATCTGCAAACTGCATTTACTGCCGACTGGAAAACATGTGAAGGTAGCAAATCCCAGGTCTTAACTCAGCGGACGATGATGTGAAAGAACCCTTGCATTCCCCTGACGCATGCCCTCGCCTGTGTCCCAGGAGCGGTGGCAAAGGGTCGCTACGACGTGAGCCTGGAGGAGCCGGGATGGACTTTGCCATGGCTGTAGCCTACATGGGATGGGGGCACGCACCCAGATGGGGGTGGGGTCACATCCTCGGCATGAAGAGTTTCAAGACGCCAAAGTCTGGGAGCGTGGAGTCCAACGGCTGTGAAATTCTCCATAAAGGAAAATTTTTCAAACATAATTTTTTTTAAACTTTGGATTTATCAAAATGCCTTGTTCTGATTTAACTTTTCCATTTTGAAGACAGTCCAAAGTCCTATCACAGTGTGTTACTGCACAGAATATAACATTTGCAAGAGTAAAATGAAAAGTCGGTTTGAACTGGAAAATCACGGCAATGTCATTAAAACAAAGGAAACAGGACATTCTGATGTTGTCAAAACTTTTTTTTCTCTGGTTCCTTTCAAAATCAGCTTCCAGCAAAACCAGCCTGATTTTATGAGGCATTTTAGTTCTTGGCAGAGCCCCTCTCCCTGGCGCAGCAGTTTTGTCATGGTTTCTCTGGCCAGGCTCACGCGCTCTGTGCCCCCGATCCCAGCGGTGAAAGGGGGGTGCAGTGTTCACTGCCCCTCAGCATTGAGTCAGAGCCGTCCCTGTCTCAACTCCATTTTCGAGGCATTAGAATAACCTACAAATTGAGCTGTTAAAACATTGTTTCAATGGCAATTACTCATTTTCTATTTTAACCTCGGCATCCTTCTCTTTGACCGGAAACGTATAAGATACTAGAGATAAAAAAAAGGCAGAAAATCATGAAACATATAAAATGACAGAGATACAAAAAAGCAGAAAATCATGAGATTTATTTTTCCTTACCAAAACCTTAGAGCTCAGTGGTCTGTGTCTGCAGGTTTGGGCTCTGCTGATACCTTCGACCATGCTGGCATGGACACAATGGCAGTGCTGGCCCCTGTCCCCCCACCCTAGCTGCAGTTTGGCTTGGGGAAGAGGTTGGTGCTGGTGCCCTCCTGGCCACCCATGGTCCTCCTGGGCCCAAGAGGATTTGGCTTTATATACTACCTGGGAGATCCATGTCAGATAAGACTGGCAGGCTTTCAAAAGCTTCTCTTCAGCTTTTGTGCCAAGATCTATAGGATGTGTTCCAGAGCATCTCCCAGGAATGTTTGTTGTTATGACAGGCAAAAAAAAGAAGAAAAAAAAAAAAAGAGGGGGGGGAAAAAGGCAGTGAAAGAGCACATTGCTGTTAATTACTAGAAATCCTTTAATAACCAACATTACTATAAATTATGTGTGCATTATGACAAGTACAATTGAGCGCTCTGTTTGTCTTGCCCATGTTAACAGCACGGAACAGTGTGCTGTTGTTGCAAGAGCTGACATGGATGGCACTGGGTGAAACCAGGACTTCTCCATCGCATACCTGTGCCCACAGAGACCGGCAGCCACCCCGCGTCCCATGAAAGCTCCATTGTTCTTCGTGCCATATAGCACGCACCATGATTGTATAGTGTTGGATAAGCAGTAATACGTTGCTTCCTGAAATAACCTATCCTTAGTTTAAACAGTGCTATATTTAAGATTTATATATATTTAAATGTTGGTAATTGCACATTGGTGACTTATTATAATTTGGATGACAGTTTGTAAATACGATATTGGGAAGAAAAGCATCAGCTGCATTTAGGGAGGTAAATTTTGGGGTCATGCAGGACAGGCCGATTGATGTGGATTTTAAACAAGCGTTGGAACCTCTCTGGAGCAGCCAGGGGATGGGCAGGGATCCTACCTGGGTCCAACATCCAGGAAATCCCGATTTCTGCTTCCACATCTGAAGCTGAATCTTTTTTGTAGCCTTTCCATGCCTTTTAACTTCTCTTTATTCCCTAATGTGAAGAAAGGCTAATAGCATTTACCTACCACAGTGGGATGTTGGCTGACTGTTGTAAATAGCTCTAAACCGTGAGATAGGTGTAAAATGTCGCGGCTGTGCAGGTCGGTAAGAGCGCTGGGCTTTAGCCCAGATGTCATGGGACATTATTTCCACACGAAGCGAGTTGGTACCCCAATACCATCATCTGGTTTTATGCCCGGTTTGGTTTCGACATAGGGAGGGAGCTGGTGGGAGGGCAGTGCTGCACGGGACCATCAAGCCCCCATCCGCAGCAGTTAGGAAACCCGATGGCAGAGGCAGCAGGTCCCTTACAGGATTTGTATCATTTTTCACATTGCATTTTTAACACACATTTCCTAAAACCACCCCCAAAAAGGTGGGTTTGTTGTTGTTTTTTTAGGTGGGCAGGGGACAAGGAGCTTTGCCCTTGCTCCTGCAGGTCAGTAGGGGCAGAAGGCACCTGGAAGGCAAAACCCTCATTTACGTATTGTAATGATGGTGCAAACCTCAGTGGCACACACGTATCGATTTTAAATGGAGCATTTTTTTTAATCCTTTACGTTAAGCTGATGCACGCAAGTTGTATTTGCCATAAAAAGCTGGACTGACTTAACCAAATGGATTTGTATTTAAATTCTTAGGTGCGTTAGAGCCAGTCTGGGGAAATGTGAATGTAAGCCTTCCGTGATGGCAAGAGCTACCCAAAGATGCCAAGAGAAAAGGTATGGACAGTCAGGTTGGCTGCGATTTGTAGGTTGAAATATTTTTATGGTGGTGGTTTTGGTGTTGGGGTTTTTTGGTGTTTGGTTTTCCCTTTTTTTCCCTTTTCCCTAGCTGGTCAGCTGCTGGGAAATCAATTGCCACGGTGTGGTTTCGCTCGCCAGAGCTTAAGTTCCACGGCCGGTTCTCAGCGGATGCCCCCGGCAGCAGGTTCCCGGCGCTGGGTGCGCTGAGGCCGGGCCCCCCTCGGCCCGCGGTGCCTGCGCGGGGCGGAGCGAAGCCCGGAGCCCCCATAACGGGGCCGGCCGCAGTAGCCGCTTCGTGCCGAGCGTGTCCCTGCGACGAGCAGCGGCTGGTGCGCCCGGGGACCGGCCGCGCGGGGTCAGCGGGGATCGCCATTTTAGCCGGTTTTAGTTATTTTTTAGTATTTTTTCGAGGCGGGAGGGGTGTCCCTGTCCCTACACGCAGCTCCCCAGCAGCACCCTCCCTCCGCCGCCGTGCCAACCGGGCCGTGCGGGGCGGGACACGGCGCCGCGCCGCCTCCACGCACCCCCCCGCACCTCCCACGGGGCCGCCGCTCCCCGCCGGCCTGGGCCCCCGCGGCGGCGGGCGCAGGGACCCAGCCGAACGCGGCCGCCGGCGCCCGCGGAATGTCTTTCATTCACGGGCACGCCGCGCCGCGCTGAGGAGAGGGGGGGCGGTGCCGGCGCCGTGCCCGGGCCAATGAGCGGCGTCGAGGCCGGGCGTCACGCGGAGGCGGACCAATGGGCGCCCGCCGGGCCTGAACTTTTGCCACGGCGGACAAGTTGATACATCGCGGGGGTGTGTCCCGCCGCCGCGGCTCCGGCGGGGGGAGCGGCCTTAACCCCTGCGCTGCCGCCGTGCCGCCATGACCTACTTTCCTGCGGGGCGGCCGCGGCGGGGCGGGGGGCCCCCCCCGGCCCTTCCCTTTCCCCTTCCCGGTCCCCGCGGGGCCACCCGCCCGCTGGAAGCCTGGGGAGGAGGATGGCGGGGCGGCGGCGGGGGGGGGGGGGTCCGGGTCCGCCTGTGTGTTTGTGTGCGTGTGTGTGGCGGCGGCGGCGGGGTGCGTGTCCCTTTAAGAGTTGGGAAACTTGAGCCGGTGTTTGCGCAACGCCCGGTGCCGCGCGGAGCCGCCAAAGTGTCTAGACTGGCACATGATGGGCGGCAGCCAATCGCGCCGCCGCTCGCGAGGGGCCCTGCGCGCGCGCCCCGGCCACACAAAAGCCAGCGAGGGCGGGCGGGCGCGGAGGCGGCGGCGGCCCCGGCAGCCGCGCGCAGGGCAGCGCGGGGACCCGGCGGCGGCGGGAGCGGAGCAGCGGAGCGGAGCGCCCCGACCGCGGGACGGGCCGCGCCCCGGGGATGCGCACCGCGCACGTGCCGGCACCGGCCTGCGCTGCGCTGCGGGCGTCCTGCCCTGCCGCCGCTCGCCGGCTTCTCTCTCCGTCTCTTCGTTTTTCTTAATTTTTATTTCCTTCTTTTCCACTCCCTCGCTCTTCAAATTTGGATTTTTTTCCCCCGGTTTTTCAATTTTCTAAAAAAAATTTTTTTTTAAACTATTTTTGGCCGAAAGGAATCGCCTTACCTCCGCCCGCGGCCCCGGCGCCGCTTGCCCGCCGGGCGGCACCCCCCGCCTCCTCTCCGCGTACGGTGGAGCCGCCGAGGGGCGCAGCCGAGCGCTGCCCCGGCCCCCCCCCGCACCGCGCCCCCGCCGCTCCCCTCCCGGCCCCGCGTTGGCAGCCGATGTAGGGCCCGGCGCGGCGCGCCCGAGCCCCAGCGCCGCCACGGGAGCGGCCCCGCACCGCCGCGGGCGTCGGCGCAGCCCTCGCGGCCCCGTCTATGCCCGCGCCGCGCCGCCTGCCCGGTGCGGCCCCGCCGCGGGCCGTCGGCGAGTGGCTGGGCAGGGCGGCGGGGAAGCGGGCGAGCGGCGGCGGGCGTGAGATGAGATAAAGCCGGCGGCGGAGCGAGGAGCCCCGCGGAGGAGGGCGCGGGGGGGCGGCGGCGGAGAGCGACGCGACCCCCGGCCGCCCGCGTGTCGTATGTTCAGGTCCAAACGCTCAGGGCTGGTGCGGCGACTTTGGAGGAGCCGCGTCATTCCGGACCGGGACGGCGGAGATGGGAGCGCCAGGAGCGGCCACGACCTCGGAGCCACCGGCAGCTGCAAAATCCCGGAGAAGAACCCCTCGGCGGAGATCCGCGCGGTAGCGCGCAGCCTGCTGCGGGAGGCGGAGGAGCGGCGCGGCGGGGCGGCGGGCGAGGCGGCGCCCGGCGGGGACCCCATGGCGGAGCGGCGCGGGGCCCGGCTCCGCGCTCCGCCGCGGCGGGACGGCGCCGAGGGGGCGACCCCGCGGCGGGCGCGGGAGAGCGACGGCCGGACGGTGACCTGCTGCCTCTTCAAGGAGCGGGAGCCGGGCGGCCCCCAGCCCGCCGCCGCCGCCCTGGCCGCCCGTGGCCCCGACGGCGCGACCGACGGCGGCTCCCCGGAGCGGCGCGGCCGGGAGGCGCGGTCGCGGCTGGTGCTGCTGGAGCAGGAGCTGAAGGCCGTCACCTACTCGCTGCTGAAGCGGCTGAAGGAGCGCTCGCTGGACAGCCTGCTGGAGGCGGTGGAGTCCCGCGGGGGCATGCCCAGCGGCTGCGTGCTGGTGGCCCGCACCGAGCTGCGCCTGGGGGGCCAGGCGGCCCCCCCACACCTGCTCCTGGGCAAACTCTTCCGCTGGCCCGACCTGCAGCATCCCGCCGAGCTGAAGCCCCTCTGCGAGTGCCAGAGCTTCGGCGTCGCCGACGGACCCACTGTCTGCTGCAACCCCTACCACTTCAGCCGCCTCTGTGGGCCAGGTGAGGAGCTGGGCGGTGGGGGCTTTCCACCCCCCCACCACCCCACCCCCCGTCCCAATTCGGGACATCGAGGCTTCAAGGCTCAGCCCATCCGGCACCCTCGAGGGCAGGCGGGATGCCCGGCCGGGATGCGCCTTGGCGTTGGTGTGGGGTCCCCGGCCTGGCATCCCCACCGGCACCGGCTCCCCCTTGTGCTTAAAAACCCCTTTGCCCCCCTGCACGCGAGGGTCCTCCCAGCCTGTTTGCGCAGTTTGCGGCTGCTAGCCTGGCCGGCTGCGCTGGGCAACCGGGCATGGCCACCGGGGCTGCGGGGATGCTCGCCGAGCGCCGTACCAGCCGGGCAGCCCAGGCATTTCTGGGTGATTGCTCATGGGTTTTTATACCGTGGCCAGAGGGATCCCGGAGGACACCAGCCTCCTGCTGACGGTCCCTTTCCTGACAAGAGCTTCGGTTATTTTATGGTTTTTTGCAATCCGGGAGCCTGCCATGCGTTGCAGTACTTATTTGAGAGAAACTTGTAGGCTGGGCGTGCTTCCCCTGAAGGTAGCTGGAGGCTAGCAGCAGGTTTTTTGCTTCAGTCGGAGGTGATGTGCATTTGTTGGGACTGCGCATTTATTTTAGAAACTGGCGAAGCCTCCGTGTTGCTTTCCTGCAGTGGTGGCTGTTTTCCCAGCGGTGAGTGGCCACCAGCCCTGTGCGGGCATTGCGGAGAGCAGCACTTTGATCGAGGGGCTGCTTAGCGTTTGGATAGCAGGTGACTGTACCCGGACCCCACCAGGCACTGGGGACAGTGGCAGGAGCCCGAGGAGGGCCTTGATGCCCTTTTCCGCAAGGGTTTGCCAGGCTCCCTGCAGAGACCATGCACATTCAGCTCTGCCACCCAGTTCACAGTGGGGTGACGCGGCCGAGCCCAGTGAAAACGCCTCTCGCTGCCTGGGAGGCGTCCCCTGCGGCGGCAGGTCTGGCTCTGGCATGGGACCAGCCAGACATCCCGAGACATCGGCGCTGTTAAGTTTTTATTTTCAGACTCTAAGCGCCCTGCAAGGAGAGCATCTTGTTGCTTGTCAGCTTGCTTGGTTAGGGGAGATGAGCAACCTTTTCTTAGCAGCAGTAAGTGACCCAAGGCCATCCCAGGGCAGTTACACAGGGGATGCTGAGGTTGTTCTTCAGGAGCTAACCCAAGCGGGGATGGAGTCGGTGGGCCCAGTACCTTGTGTTCGGATCCGTGTGGGAACCGAGGAGCACACCCTTGTTTCGGTAGCGTGGGGTCAACGTGATGCCGTTTGTTTTCAGTGCGGTCTCTCACTGGAGTGGGTGCCCAGTGCTGGATGCTGTGATAGAGCCCAGCTGGCTGGGTGCCTCTCAATTTTAGCAATAATTCAAGAAATGCATCACTGCTGTAATTTAGAAGGAACTCCCCCCCTTCCCCTTTGAACAGCGCACAGAGGTGATGGCGGACCTCTGTCAGCCTTCCGTGTGGTCTGGGCTCTTCCAAGGACAGCCAGAGCTAGTTAGCTGACCTGATTTAGTAAGGACTTGCTTCACTTTCAGTGCATGACTGCTGATGTGCTGCTGCTCGCAGCCCAGCGCTTGGGGAGCTTTGCTGAGCGAAGGTCGGGGGAGCGGGATCAGCCGCTCCTGCACCCAGGGGCTTCTTGGGATGGACCAGGGTTACTTTGGTGGCTGAGGCCAGCCTGGCTGCTGGCAGCAGGCTGCATGTGCCGAGAGAGGAGTGTCCTTTTCAGCACCTGACACCCTTTTGCAGTCCTTGGAATGTAGTCGTGTGTGTTTGAGCCATGGTTGGACGGTTGTCTCCCAGCGCGGATGAGGAAAGCATCGCTCTTTGGGAGCCGTGCTGCAGTTTGTGCGCTTCAGGGTGGTGGGTGCAGGGCAGGGGGGGACGGGGAGAACTGCAGCCTTTCCTGTGGTGAAGCCCACTTTGAAAGACCAGGGTGGAACCCCCAGTCTTGAAAGAGTAGGAAAACTCTTGGTCTTGAGTTGCTTCCAAGCGGGTTTTCTTCCATTGGGCGTTTGTAACCTTGGGAGGTTCCTACCCAGAAAGTGAAAGCATGAGGGTTGGGTTGATAAACCAAACACAGCACTAACGTAAAGTTTTGTTTTTCCAGAGTCTCCACCGCCTCCCTACTCTCGGCTGTCTCCTAATGATGAGCAAAAGCCACTGGGTACGTGTTTTCTCTCTTTCGATCTCCTGGCAGCTCTTTCATGGCGCAGTCCTGGTGTTGGTTCTAAGACAACCCTACGTGGCATGTCAGGCAAAAGCCAACAAGTCGGGATTTTATGGCTGCTCATTATTTCTGAGCAAGCATCAGCTGATGGGTTTTAAGAAGTAAATGGATGTCAGTTTATCATACCAAATTACCATGTAGGCACATGCATATTTTCCAAAATAATATGAAGCGCTATTTTTAATGAAGGCATAATGAAAGGTTACCAGACGTCATGTTTTGTCTGTGTGTGTAATCTGCGGGATGATGGAGTGGAGGGGGAGTGGGAGCTCCTGGGTGCCATTTCCATAAAGCCCTGCCTGTGCTGTGCCACGGGGGAACCGGCTATTACCCTTCCTCTGCGTATTAAAATGAGATGTAAACTCTTTGAACGTTGGCACTATATAATTTCAGAGTGATGTTTTGCTTTTCCTGGTGAATGACAAAAGCTTTTTTAAGAAAAGCCTAGCAAAAGCGGCTTGGGTGGGTAGGCTGGGTGTGAAGCAAAAGCCGCTGGAGAGCCTGGAAAATGCAGCCTGGGGTCTTGGTCCTGCGTGGTGCGCGCTGCCTTGGGGACCTTTTGAATTGGCATCGCTGCATCCTGACCGTCCTTTCTCAGTGCCCGCTGCTTGCTCAAGTAAATGGGGAGCAAAGATGTGGGAGGGAAGGGAGGAATCCCGTGTCCCTTTTGGGTTTCTTGCTGGGATCGGTGCAGCTGTGGCCGCATCTGGAGCGTGGGATTTCTCTCTTCGTCCCGTAGTCGGTGGCTGTGATTCACTGGGCGGGTAGTGACGGAGGCGAGCCGCTCTTGCTCCCCGTCGGGCAGTGACAGGGAGGAGGCTGGCAGGGTTTGCCAGGGTGATAGGAGCAGGACAGTGTGCCTGCCTGTCCCACCCAGCCCCGAGGGACGGCGGGAGCTGCCCCGTGCCAAAGGTGAGTCCCTGCCCTGCCAGGCCTGGGAACTGCCGGTGACCTGCCCACAACCTGCCATTTTTTCCCCATTTTTTGGGTGTTTGTTTTTTGTTTTTTTTTTGTTTTTGTTTGGTGTGGAGGCAGAAAAAAGGAGTTGTCCCTCCCTGTGCTCCCCCTTCTGAGTTAATTCCCTTCAGAAACTGCTTGTGTTGCAGGGAGAGATGATAGTGGGTGACATGTGACTTTATTAAAACAACAGCCAGGGATTGAAATTTGCTTCACTGGCTTGTTTGATTGGAAAAATAATAGTTAATCTGTGAGCAAACAGTTGAGCACTTAATTAGAGGCGTGTAAGCAAGAGAGAATAACAAAGACTCTTAACTTGTTAAAACAAAGTTTCCTTCGCTTCAGCAAAGAGGAAGGAAGGAAGGAAGCAAGAATAAACAGCTTCAAGAATTTTAATGGTGATAATTAAGTATAGTAACTGTGAGTTGTTTAGAGGCTTAATGTAACTTTATCCAGTAAGCACCAAGTTCCTACTTGTTTGATCAACTTAACTGCAGTTATTTTTGTGGTCGAAGCAATTCAAACTTTGCATTTGCGTGGTAGAGGTACAAAGTTAATCGTTGCTTTCTGGCCCGGTGGAGAGTTTCTCTTGCGGAGATGATGGGAAACTGAAGAGCCACAGATGCTCACATAGTGCTTGCAAATGCAGGAAAACTAAAAATGCTCTTTTTTTTTTTTTCTTTTTCCTTTCTTTCCCCCCCAGATCTATCAGATTCCACGTTGTCTTACACTGAAACAGAGGCTACAAACTCACCCAATGTCACGCCCGGAGACTTCTCAGGTTGGCAGATGTTTGTGCCTTCGTGCACGCGTGGTCTGTGCTGGGGAGCTTGTGTGGGGCAGGACAGCAGGAGATGGTGGCTGCTGCTGCTGGTGGTTTATATTCTTGGTGGAAAAAGAAGGGGGCGGGGGGGGTGGGGGAAGCGCAATTTTGAGTTGATTGTTCCGAGGCGCATGCGTTCCACGTGTCGTGATAAGATGGTGTTTGTGGGATGAGTGTGCTGGGACAAGTGGAAAGGTTTGGGAGGTGGCCACGGGGCCACACGTGTCCCCTGTGGAAGCCACCTAGACCTCTCCCGAGCCCCAGGGCTGTGGGCTGGCACGAGGTTGGGCTCTGTGCCGTCACTGTTTTCATGGCAGGAGCAGTGAGGCCATGGCGAACGATGACTGCTTTGTGGTGGTTCTTGCTGAGTCTGTCTGGCTTGTGTTACCTGTTGGGTCCTGGCCCTGCAGTGCAAACCCTGCTTTCATGAGTAGGGCTCCCAGCTACGATGCCATTGAAGCTCCTGAACAAAGCTTTGCTTAATTAGGTCCTGGTTTTTGCACTGCCCCACCCCTGCAGCCTTTCATTCATGTAATGGTGCTGTGTAAGGCCCTGGGTGGTTTTACCCACGAGCAGGTGGGGAGTTGGGGCTTCCATTTGCTCTGGCTGCCGTGATGGTTTCTCATCTTTCTCCTCTGATGCTGCATCCCAGGCTGGGGGCTGAATGGTGTGTCGGGCAGGAGGGACCTGTCTGTAGGACCAGGTTTAATTTCCATATAAGAAATGACATGGTTAACGGTGTGAGAGCCAAGATGAAGACAGATAAACCTTCGTCCTGCTGAAGCCCCGTGTGCCTCCTTGGGTGGTTGGGCTGGGCTCTGTGGTAGAGCAGGACTCTGGCACCTCTGTGCCCAGGTGCTGGATTGCTGAGCATGTGGATGGGCTTTGCTGCTCTCTGGGGGATGCTGCAAGGTGACAGCAGTGGAGGGGACCCTTAGGATGCTGGTCCTCCGGGTCCTAAACCAGTCCCAACCCCACAGCATTTTAAGGGGCATTTAAACAGCACAGCACCACAGTGTCAAGGGATGCTGGCATGTTTCCCTTCGGGGATTTTTTTCCTACTTCTCCTTTAAGGTTCTCCTGCTGCGGCCGGTTTTGCCACGGTGCTGCCGCGTGCCGAATGCAGCGTGCCGGCCCGCCTTGCTTTTGTTGTGCTGCCAAGTGTCCATAGCAGGGGAACAATTGATAGCCAGGAGTTGGATCATTCAGGGTTGTGCTCTAATAAATATGTGTTCAGTTCCTAACAAACATTCCTCAGGCTGGATATGCGTCCGTAAAGCTCCCCATGCCCATGGCTTTTATCGTAACTTGATAATTGCCGTTAATTATGGCAGCCGAGTTTGAAAACCACGGTTCCTGAGGATGTAGTGGTTCGGCTCCTCTCGCAGCGGAGCCCTTTATGGGACATCTGGTAGATTTTCTGGACTAGAAGAGATTTTTAACTTTTACTTGAACAATATAACAATAACATGTGACCGAGATTGTACTGAAATCGGATACCTCCTCTCCCCCTGCGTAGTTTCCAATGGTGTAACTTTTAATAAGAGTCTGGGGCTGTGTGATTTATTTTTCCCCAGTGCTCACGATTGCTGAAAGAGGATAAGAGCTTCACTGAAGTTAACCCATACTTGTCATCACAGGGAAGTAAAAGGAGAAAAAGCACTTAGACTCTAGTCTATCTGCCATATTTCAGTTTGTTTGTTCTCCATTTCAACTTATTTAATAGGTCTGCTTGAAATGTAGGCCTGTGTAAAGGATACACAAAGCACGTGGTCTTCCCTGCCTTCCCTTATGTGTACCGGAGGAGCTCAGTGTGCATTTAACTCCTGTTCCAAAAATAAGTACATTTTGGATCTAGCATCAAGCCACTACTATTTATTGCTTCAGCTTTGATCATCAAAAAGGCTTTTCCTACTAAACCCACGAAATTCAATTTTGGATAACAAAGAGAACCATTCTTCTACTGTTACTCGTTTACTTGATGAGCTTCTAAACAGGAAGTTTTAGCATGAAGTCAGAAGATAATCTCTGTTGTACGTATACATCTAAAAAAACCCACAGCCACCCTCTTTTTGAAGTGTAGACCTTCTCATGGCTATAATACTGCTCTTAAAAATAGCAAGAAGTCTTCAGTGAACTAGCAGGCTTGCTATAAAATTTGGAGGAACAGTCAATGCTAACTGGAAGCACAAGCTGTGCATAGTTGTGCAGATGAGACCTTCTGTGGGAACTGGATCGATGGATGGTGCTGCAGAGTCCTCTTCAGCTGAGGTTCAGAGCGTTTGGGTCACGAAAGGAAGCTCACTGTCCAAGGATTGGTGTCCAGCCACAGTGTTTCCCTCGGATTGGGGATGTCTCCGATGTCTCGGTGAGGTACAGTGGCTTGGGAAGATCTGGGTTGGTGGCAAAGGCACCTGGAGGTGTTTGATCCCGAAGTTTCCATCTTCTGAGTTTAAGCAGTGTCACATTCAGGCTCGCAGGAGTACGAGTTCCTCGTTGGGTTTTTTTTCTGCAGCTGTGCACACTTGGGGAGCAGAGGTGAAGAAAACCTGCCATTTCGGGAGTTGTATCTTGAGCCCTGTTGCTTCCCCTGGCTGGAGTTGTGCCAGAGCCTTGGCCAGTGTCGGTGTCCCCACGGCTCCCCCGGCCGGAGCTGGGGAAATACCAGGGAAAGGGCAAAATCCAGCAAGGCAGAAACAAAAGCTCAGCCCCGTGACTCATAATTGGTGGAACATTTGTAGTAATTTTTTTTTTTTTTTTTCCCTTCCCCTCAGACTTGGCTCCTCTACCACATGCCAAGAAGCTGCTGTACCCGTTAGACTTGCCAGGCTTGTAGAGGGCCACGCTGCTGCTGCGGGAACTGGTTCAGTACGGTGGGGACGTGCTGGAGCAGATGCTGTGGGCTTTGGGATCACCTGCCTTCCCCTGAATCCCACAAAGATATCCCTCGCCTTCCCAAGGAAGGACCTTCTCTTAAAGACCGTGAAATAGCCCTTCTCCCCTGGCACAGCGTGCCACATCGGTCTGTCTTTTTGGCTAAAAAAGTCCCCTGAAATGGTACAGTTAGTGACCAGAGTTCTTGTTAGTGGTGGCAATACCTTCTGGAGGTCCTAGGGACCATGCAGGAGGGGAGGAGTTGAGCACAGGTAGGGAGGGAAGAAGGTGGTGTTGCTGCTCGGGAGCCTTCTGTAGGTCTCTGCGCTGACTTGGCCATCACTCGTGGCTGCGGCTGCTGCTGCTGTAGGTCTTGTCTTCTAGAGAGTGCAAAAATGCATCAGTTTTCTTTGGAGCAGTAGTAAGGGTGAGTCATTGGCTGTAGGAGCAGACAGGTAGTGATGGGTACAACTCACTGTTGCCTCACCGCAAAGTCCCTGGCTACCATGCTGAGGTCCTGCACCGGCTGCGTGTCTCTGCTGAAGATACCAAACAAAAACTGCCTGCAGCAGTCAGTGCCAGGCTCGTGATAGCTATTTTTTCTCAAAAGGAGCCACTCGTCACTGGAGCCTGTGTCCTTACATGCCTGCTCGTTGCTCCTCGCTTCATCGGGCATTGTACCGGTGTTTGCATGGAAAATCTTGTCGCTCGTATAGAAATGCCTTTGTGAACCGGTGGGGCCCGTGAGGCTCGAGCCCAGCGCATGGCAGGGTTTTCCAGAGGGAAAGGGCTCCTTGCCAAGTGTGGGTGTCCGTGTCCAACCCACCTCCCTCAGTTCTGCAGCATGCCAGGGGACCCTGTCCCGCACCCGGTCCTTCTGCCACGGACTGGCCAAGCCGGTGCTGGAGCCAGGGGATGCTCGGCACCGGGTGGTTTCAGAGAGGAGAAAGGAGGGTGGCTTGGGGCTGGGTATCACACCCGAGCGGGGAGAAGTGCTGCCAGAGCAGTGAGAGCTGAGGAGAGTGGGGACAGCAGGGGCTGGTGAGGGGAGGTTGCACCAGCAACAAGAGGCTTTGCAGGAGGCAGTGGAAGATGCTGGTTTAGATTTTTCCAAAAACACTATTTATTTATTTTTTTGGACTTTGAAAGCAGTTCACTTCCCATATGCTGTTACTTCAAGATTCCAGCTCTGGTGAACCCACTTGGTAGCTGGGAATGTGCATCCAAAAGAAGAAATAGTGAGCTGGTGGTCTGTTGGAGGAGTGATTAATTCCTCTCTGCACTCCGGAGTAGTGGGGAGCCGGCCCCAAAAGTGGAAGCACAGATGTGAGCCTGCTCCAGGCAGCTCTGCCGAAGTCTGGAAGAGGACAGACTCCGTGTAGAAATGAGCTCTGCTCAGTCACTTACTCACTGTTCCCTTCTCCGAAGTTGGTGGAGGATAATTGTGAATTAACAGAGAGGGGAGAAACAAACAGAGACTGAAGGGCCTGGAGATTATTTAAAGTTTTGGGGGTTTTTGTATTTTATTTTTTTTAAGACCTGGGAAGGTAGAGACATTGCTTGCAGGGCACTGGTGGAACTGGGGGTGTTAGATTTGGGGAGCGGGGTCCCTGTATCCCTGCAGGGAGGAGGAAGGTGGGAGCATGCCTGTCCATCCCGGCTGATGACTCAGCCCTGCTGAAGCGATGCCATGGCTCCAGTGCGAGAGCCGGAGGGTTTTTTCTGCTTCCAGCAATATTTAGGATGAACTTAAGGAAGCATTTTTTTAAAACCCACTGAATGGAGAAAGTGAACGTTTCTCTTCCTCTCCCCCCAGAAATAACAGACTGCAAGGATTTATGCTAACAAGGAAATTTATGAAGATCCTGTGTGTTAGAAGTAGGGGGGAAAAAAAGGCGCCTATTAAATATGTAAGGCGGATATGTGTGGAAACTGGGCAAACATTGCCTTTTCCAGAGTGGGGGAGAGATTGTGAAATTACCTGTTAACAGAAACAGGAAAAAAAAAAAAAAGACATTTTCTCATTAATAGGGTGGCAGTTTCTTCTGGGGGTGAAATGTTGGCTTTGCAACTTTCTGATGGCCACCTCTGGCTTCGGCATGCCGGGGTGCCAGGCTCGCACCGCAGCCCTGGGTGCGGGTGCTGGCTCCGGCTGGGGGCAGCAGGTTGGGTCTGACCCAGCAGCACTGTGGAGCCTTTTCATCCTTTTTTGCCCCCATCCTATTGCAGAAACATAAATCTACTTTAAAAAAAAAAAAAAGTGGAGCATATCTGCACATCCAGTTTAATCACAGACAGATGTTTATTTGGGCCAGTAATGGTTTTGGTTTCCTTTTTCTTTCATATTTAACTTTAAGTTTGCTGGCGTGTCTTACCCTGCGCAGTCTATAACAATCAGGGTTTGGCTAAAAACTTTTCTTGTCGGAGGAGCGAGCCTGTTGCCAAGAGCTACTTCTCTGATGCAAAAAAACACATCCTGGAGGTGCTTTGTCAGATGTTTTTATATTAAACAGTTTTCCTCCATAATTTTAGTTTGCCAGTGGGAAATAAAGTGCATCTATTTTCTAATGTGCTTCAGAGAGGAATTCTTTGCTTGGTGTGAAGGTTTTCCCCGCGCGGCTGTGGATGGCTGTGAATGTTGGAATCCCCATCAGAGAGCGTGACCGCACAGCAGCATCCTTCCCCATGCTTGGGAGAACTTCCAAACAATAACCTACCTTCACTTCGGGTTTGTTCTTGTGCAGCTTCTGGCCCTACCTGAGGTTTACATCAAAGGCAACTGTGCAAACTACAGAGTGAATCATGGAATTAATCCCTGAAAGGGAATGTGGGCAAGCTCTCAGAGACAGCATCCCTGGGCTTTCAGTGCCTGTCCCTTTCAGAGGGCTGCAGGTGTGCTGTTTTATTCTACAACAAGCGTCTTTCTGGGCTGATGATAAATCCACCGGAGCCTGTAGCTTTACAGGAGGATTGCAGGTCTTTTTGCATTACGTTTGTGCTTGCCACAGTTGGGTGACTCAAGTGGCAGCTCCTGGGATTCAGACATTTTTGTCTTTGGAGCAGAAGGGAAATGGAAACCATCGTTGATTCTGCAGCCAGGTGGGCTCCTCGTTGTGTCCGAAGCCTGTTGATGGCAGTGCTTCATCCATGAGCAGTATAACCCAGCAGAGAGCACTCTGGGTTGTTAATGTGCAGCTGAAGATGCTGTCCAGAGCATTGAGATGGAGCAAATAAACCCCTACTTACCAAATGAAGCTGAAGCACCTTAGATCAAGGCTGGGGAAGATAACAGCATCACAGACTGGTCATGTTAGGAAGGGGCCTCTGGAGATGTAGTTCAACCCCTGCTGCTGCAGGCTTTCCTACAGCAGGCTGGACAGGGTTTTGTCCAGGTGGGTGCTGAATGTCTCCAGGGAAGGAGACTGCAAGCCTGTCCGGGCAGCCTGTCCCAGTGTTTGGTCTCCTTCAAGGCAAAGAAGTTCTTCCTTGTATTCAGATGGAACTCCCTGGGGGGCAGTTTGTCACCGTGGCCCCTTGTCCTGCCTGTGGGCACCACTGAGAAGAACCTGGCCCAGTCCTCGTGGCACTTGCCCTTAAGGTATTTGTAGACATTGATAAGATCCCATCTCAGTCTTCCCTTCTTCAGTCTTCTCTCCTCCCTGTGCACGGTTGTTTCTCCCTTAAAACCGTGCAGGGCAACTCCTGCTGCCCACCAAACCCAACAGCTGTAGCGCTGAGGTCTGCTGGAGCTTGCTCATGTAGAGCTTGTGGATGACCACGCTTGGGTGACAGTACACCTTCATGTTGCCACCGGTACCCAACGGCCTGTCTGGAGAAGCAGGAGAGGTGCCAGTGACCCCGTCCGTGCAGAGTGTGGGCTTCTGGAAGGAGGATGAAATTTCGGCAGT
This sequence comes from Falco naumanni, assembly GCF_017639655.2. NCBI lineage: Eukaryota > Metazoa > Chordata > Aves > Falconiformes > Falconidae > Falco > Falco naumanni. The sequence goes on along the minus strand of NC_054060.1, from coordinate 5,313,096 downwards.
GGCTGTGCAGCTGTGGAAGGATTTCTAAAGCAAGTGACACCTGTTCGTAAAACAAAAAAAATATATATCCTACGGGTTATGAGCTCACAATACAAGACTTTCAGTCTTGAAATTAATTTGGAGCTGAGCCAGGTTTAGTACCATGGGGAGGGGAAATTAATTTCATGAAGGGTGAGGGACCTCTGGGGAACTCGCTGGAGATGGGAAAAGAGGTGATTTGTGCTGAAGGTCTCCTGAGAAGGGAAGTAAAGGTTGTTCTGAGGCTTTGTGTCCCGTGCAGCATGAGAGCATCGTCACCAGCCTCCAAAAATACTGTCTTCCAAGAGGGAAGGTGTCTTCTGGACTGGGAGGTGGAGAAATGTCCCTTCGTTATCAGCAGCACAAATGGTTTGCGAGAGCAACGCTGTTCTCCAGCGCATTGATGGTGCTGAGCGGGGAAGATGGGAGGGACCTCCCACAGCATCCTGCGTTCGGCCAGGGCTGCTGCATCCCAGGGACCTGCCTGCTCCAAGGAGCATCTTCAGTTGATGCAGCTCCGGTGACATTCATCTGAACTGGTAGAACAGTGGTGGACTCCCTTCTCCCATGTGTTTTCTCCTGCAAGGATCCAGGGTAGATGGGGCAGCTGTTGCAGAGATGTGAATCGAGCCGAAATCCCTCCCATCACTGTCCATTGCTTGTGTTGCTTCACGTGCGAGAAGATCTTTCCTCTTCGATGATGATGATGGCTGGTCCTCCTGCTTTAACCCTCCAACACAGGCAACACTTCCTAAAACGAGGACAAAAAGAGCTGTCCCTGGTCCAGAAGACAGAGAGAAAAAAATGCAAAACTAGCTGCCAGAGCTTAGGATCATCTGCCTGTCGTCACACAGGCTGCCCGTTGCAGGAGGGGTGGAGGAAGGTTGGTCTTACCAATACCTGGCCCCGTGCCTAATGCAGGGATTAAAGCTGCTTTGCGGATGATAGCTCTGCGTTTGTTCGTGTGAACGCTGCTCCGCGGCTCTGAAGGAGAGTTTGCGGTGACAGAGCCAGGCAGGGTGATGCCCTGAAACGAGCGTATCATGGGCAGCGTTGGGGAGCGCTGTTTCCGTGCAGGCAATACGCTGAATTTCTCAGTCTGTTTCTGCAGAAGAGGAAGGGACAGTTGCCCTTTTTCTCCTTCCCTTACCTGGAGCCGGGATGGCTTTTCACAGCTAGCTGGGATGTTTTCAGCCTAGAAGTTCTTGGAGTAAGTACAACACCTCGATAAAATGTTTTTGTCTGTGGTTCATTGAGTAGTTATGATGCTTGGCCTTGAATCACAGAATAATCACATCCCTCACTTCTCCCAGCACCTAAGCATCACACTTAAAAAAAGAAACATCAGGAAGTAAGCAAGTTACTTAAAAGTAAATTAGGTTAAGCTTTGTAGCCAAAACATAACATTCTTGCACTCTATTAAGAGTTGGATATAGCTTTCTAGGTAGTAAAAGTTCTTTTGATGTAACTCCGGTTGTGTCTTTTAAACAGTGCGTATCTGATGGTATGTCTTTGTTTGAACTTTACTTTTTCTCTGTGCCTGTGTTTTGCTTTTTAAACAGATTTCCTGAATGCTGGACATAATGTATTTATGACCTTTGAAAATGGTGAACGTTCTGAAGGAGGAATGTTGGCTTCTTACAGGGACCTGTAGAGAGAGGCTTGTATTCACAGTTACAGTAATAGAAATTATTTTTTTTTTTTGTGGCACTTTGATGAGTGAGAGGTGTTTATAGGCTTGATTCATAACTGAGTTACTAAGGTTTTCCACGGAAATAACTTATTAAATCTGTGGCGCTCACCAAAACGATTGAAGTCTGTAAACTTGCTGTTCATCAAAGGCACCTCCTTTCCCGGACTCCAGTACCTAACTCAGCATTTTATCTCTGGAGGATGCTCAAGACCCAAAAGGGGTGTGCAGTGTGGGAGCTTGAGACGTGTTTTAATAAGAAATTTAAAAAAAAAAAACAACCAACCAAAAAACCAAAACCTCAAGACAAACTGGAAAGGAGGAGGAAGGAAAAAAAACCCTTCAGGAAAAACATCCCTCGTCGTTCGGAGCTGCTGATGGTTAAACCTGGTTTTCTGGAACACTGCTTATTTGTGTGGGTTTTACTTTGCTGCTCGACAGCCGAAAAGTACATCCCTTTGCTGCTGGCCGGGCTGCTGCAGGCTTTGAAGTGCCTTGAGTCCCTGGAACCGCAGGTTCAATTTACTGGCAAAGGAGACTCGGCTCTTTGTCCTTCCAAAGTGCTTGGAATCGGAGGGGATTAGGCACGCGGCTGCTGTGGTTCCCAGCCCTGCCGAGCACTGCCATGCGTCCTGCCGTGGGCTGCAGGAGGGAGGAGAGGAGCGTGCTGCCTCCCGCTCCTGCGTGGGGATCAAAGTGTTTGGTGGTGATCGAGGATGAGGAGGGACATCTGCTCATTGAGGTCGCACCTTGCTCATGGCGATTGGGGTTGGATGATGGTTGTCCCAGCAGTGGGCTGGACTCGCTCTCCCTCCTCTCCCTTGGTTGATTCCCCCAGAAAGTGGGTGTTCAGCCTGGAAAAAAGCATTGCGGCGGGGGCTGAGTGCTGGGAGAGGGGAGGTTGATATGAAGTTGTGCAAAGCACCGCCAGCACTGGGGTCTGGCCTTCGGATGCTGAGAACTGTTGAATTCCTGTTTGTTTTTTGGTTTTTTGTTGGTTTTTTTTTATTGTAAGAACAAAAACATTTCACATGGAAACGCCTGTTTTGGCTGACCTCTTCTAGAGTTGCTGAATGCTGACTTGTAATGGTCTTTGCAGCTCCTGGGGCTGGAGCAGGGATTAAACGGACTCCAGCGTTGAAGTGCTGGAGCGTGTTGCTGCCCCGCTGCCTGCTTCCCGGAGGTGCTTTTCCTTTGGTGAGAAGCTGAGCATCGTTTTGGTTTGTCATCCTGGGCTTTGGTTATGGGAAAATACCAGCAGCGTCAGAAGACATAGTTTTAATTGTATTTATCTCCTTAATCAGCCTTTTTTCAGCCGTTTCAAGGCAAGCACTGGGGTTGAGCCCGTGTTGGGGTTCAGGGTTGTGCCTCGTGGCAGCACAGGGAGGCTGATCTGTGGCCAGGTGCTGAGTCGCACTGATCCAGCATTGTGCCCAGGGTACATGATAAAGCCACCCTGCAGTGGTGATGGGCCGGTGCTCTGGCTTGTGCCCCCGCGCTGGGATGCAGCTGAGTCTCTTGGCTGTGCCCAGTCACAGCCGTGTCAGCCCAGCCAGCCACCCTGACGCTGCCCTGCAGAGCTCTGGCCGCAGCCTGGGCTCCTTCGCCTGGGAGTGGGCTGCGATGCCTCTCTGTGTCTCAGCATTTTGCATTTCAGGTTATAAAATCCCAAGTACGAAACCTGCCAAAAAGTCAAATTCCCAACAGTGCAAGAGAAGAGGGATCAGTATAGAATTTGTTTTTTAATTTGCAGCAGTTTTCTGTTCCCTGGGGGAGCAGGAGCCCTTTCCTGATGGCGCAAGGGCTGCTTGCAGCAGAGCCCACATAGTCCTCCCTTACAGCATCCCTCAGCCCTCCCCACCCTGCTCCAAGCACAGTTCCCAGAGGAAACCTTGGACCAAAGCCCTCCTTTCCTCCCCAAATGGCAATTCATGCAAGTGCCCTCGTGTCACATTTGCTCTCCCAGCTGGATGCCGACACTCAGCTGGACCCAGTGCAGCTTGGCCATCTCCCTGCCTGGGCTTTGAAGAGCTGGTTGCTGCCCTCCCCTTCCTCCGCCTGTGTTCGGGTTTTATGGATTTGGAGATGTTCCTCCTCCTAAGTGCTCTTTGGTGGCTGGGGAGGATCAGGCTGCCCTTTCCTTGTGTTGGCTGTGTTGTAGAGGCTGGAGGAGGAGCTGGAGGCTTCATCCTGCTGCAGGGGCATCTTTTGCTGCAAAGAGGACCACGCCAGGGATGCCTGGGCAGGATTTCTTGCAGCAGCAGCACTGCAGAAGGGGTTGAGACACAACTCTGTCAGGTTTATCTAGGTATTCGATTAGCAGGAGTGAAATGTGCCAGCAGGAAGGCTATTTTTCAGTACTTTCCATTTATTAAGGTCTGATTTGCTAAGATTTTTCCGTTTGAGGAGCCAGAGAATGTTAAAGACTTGTAAAAAAATGCCAGCTGCTTTATGCTTTCACACATAATGATGCAAACCACTGTTGTCTATTTAATAAAAAAAGCAGTGACTGAAGGGTTTGCAAAAAAGCCCCATAGTTACCTGCATGGCGGTGTAGCACTTGGGTGCCTGGTTGGTGGGTGATGATAACACTGCATTTTCTTCAGATTTATTCCACCTGTCTCCGGAGGGATGGATGTGCTGTTCAGAGCACGTCACTTTTCTTTATTTCCTCTTTTTTTTTTTTCCATTTTCCTTCTGGCTGTTAAAAAGCATGGCCTATTCTGGGGGCGAGTGCCTAGCGCTGTGCTCAGACAACGGTCCATTTGTGAGATCCTGCGCCGGCAAAATGCAAGTTTGTCCACTTGGAAGAATGAGGCAGTTGATTCGTCTCCCCCTGCGGAAGGGCTGTGGGATCTCAGAGCATCCCTGCTCTGTCCCACAGAGGCGGCAGTGAAGACAAACACGGACAGTGGTGGCTGGGAACTCCCCTGGCTCTGCTTTCCCTCACTTCTGAATAAATGACGTCGGTGTTGCTGGTCCCTGGCAATGCCTTTGGGAGCACCATTGCATCTTCCCCCGAGCTCTGTAGCACACACGGTCATTGTGCCCTGAGCCCTTCCTGTGGCTTTTATATTTGTTGCTCTTTGAGCCCTAAAGTGAGAGCTGTTTGTGAAAAAGACCTATATGTATTTTTATTTTTGCCCCATTCTTCTTAAGATCCAAAGGAGCCACAGTATAAGCCGGCTGTGCAGAGAGGGAACTGTGGAATTACACTGAGTAGACCCTCGTCTTGTGCTCAGTGCTGCAGGTTTCTTTAGGGTCCAGCACTTGGAAAAGGAAAGCAAATATGTAGAGAAGGCTCTTTACATTAGTTAAGTGTCAGCAATTAGCAAAGCTTACAGGAAGTGCCGTACTAAAGCATTAAAGACACTTTGAAATACCACACAGGCGTAAGTGATGCTGGGGGAGGCGATGCTGCATGGGCTTGGTCCCGTAGCATCTTCCTCCTGGGCTTGGCTTGGCTGACGGTGCTCTCGGCTCATGGCCAGGGGTCCAGCTCGGTGCTAAGTGCGTGTGTGTTGCACAGTCTCTGTGTTGGGGTTTTTGGTGGAGTAAAACTGTTGTGGCCCTTCTGGCGTTGGCAGGGTGTATCGCTTTGGCTGTCCTTGCCCATCCCAAAGGAGGAGCTCTCATCCATGCAGGCGTTGCAATCAGTGACCAAAGCTGTGCCGAGTCTCGCAGCTAATAGTTGCCGGTACTTCTAAAAGGTTCAGGTTGCAAGATTAGATCTGGTTGGTTTTGTCTAGTGCGACAACCTGGTGCACCCAGCTGTGGAGAGGGGGAGCAGATGGGAAAACGGGGACTTTAATGTCTTCGACCCAAACTGTTCCTGTAAAATGTGTGTCTGCAGCTGCCATTGAAGTCTCAAGCGTTTCTGCGCAGGGCTGATAATAGCAAAACCGAATCCATGAGGTTTTGATTTTGGCCTATTCAAAACTAGAGCACTCTTTCTCCTAAGATTTTATTGAAGCCCTGAAAACAAGACGACGTAGTTCTGCGGGGGATGGAGCCGCCTGTGCCAGGGTGCAGGAGCAGCCCTTCGTGGGGAGGCCAGGGCTTGTTTTTCCCCAAGTGTCTCAGGAATTGCTTTCCGAGATTCGCAAAAAAACCCAACCGAACAAAAAAAAAAAAAAACCAACAAAACTTTATGAATCAACCGGGAAGCCAGTAAAAATTAGTACTAACAACCTCATTTCAATAGAAATAGGTTTGCTGCTCTGCCGGCTGCCAACCATTTATGAGACTGGCTGGGTGCCGGCGAGCAGGGTCCAGCACGCTGCATCCTTCCACCCTCCTGCTGCTGGAAATAATTTGTGACTTAAAAAAAATAAATAACACTATTGTGGAGCTTGTTTTATGGTTGGGGCCTGAGCTGGGCAAGGGTGACAGCTCTAGCTAGCGCTGGAGTTTGTAAAACGTGGCTGGGGGCTTTCTCCTCCATCTCTGGTGGGTTTCTGCAGGGTCTGGGCAGCGCAGGTGAGGACACTGGGTGAGTGTTGCATCCACGGCGTGTTCGCTCTGCTCACCGGATCCCACGCAAGGGGGAAGAGCTGGGGTGGTGGCCATGCCCATGCGGGGCTGTTGCAGGGAGCACTGGATGCCATTAGGTGCCACGTGTTGAGTAGCTCAGCAGCCCTTTGCAAAAGCCTTGCCTGGAGCTTTGACACTGATGCCCCAGACACATCTGCTCATGTCGTTTTTACATCGATGCCCCAGACACGTCTGCTTGTGTCATGTTTTCTGCCCATTTTGTTCAATTTTCCTGCAAGGAGTCTAGAGAAATGCTGCATGCAAGGGAGTGAGTAGGTCGGTCAGTCCGAGTTACTGCTATAACTAACTCACTGACCTGCTGCAGTCTGTAACCATCAGTGGAGGTCGATGAACGTGGGATGAAAGAGCCCATTGCACCCCTGCGGTGGGACGGCCGTGGGGTGGTGGGCTCTGCGGAGGTGGTGTTTCCTGCAGGCAAATACAGGGTTTGGGCAGCCCCACCGGGATCCAGGCCACAGGGCTGCCCCGGTTCTGGGTGCCTGTCACAGGACGGGACTGGGCTGGCTCTTACTCCATCACTCGGTCCTCCCCCCGGCTCAGCCAAGCCGTTGGTGTTCCTGTGGTGTGAGCTCTGGTCCTCACAGGATGGGGTTATCCTGGGACGAGGGATGGGCAAGGGGAGACTCTTGGGCTATGTTGTGCACTCAGTGGGCTGGTGATACGCCATGTGCTTTGCTTCCCGAGCCCACATCTGTGGTGGGGATATCCTGGCCCCACCAAAACCCAAAGCTGTTTCCCAGTGAGCCAGGTGACAGTTTGTTTGGAGGACCAGACTCCAGAACAAGCCCTTTCTTTGATTTGACCCATCTTTCAGTACTGCGGGAGGTTCCCAGCATGGGAATCCATCCGACTTTCTCCAATTGCACGAGGTTTTATTTCCACACTTGCACAGAGGGGTGGTTGTGCTGAAAACCGGTGTCTGTGGCGCCTGTCGGCAAAGCCTCTGTCCGTCCCTGGCAGACACAGTCACCTGAAGCCGTGCCAAGCGCTGGGGACGGCTGTTGGTCTGCAAGGCAGCCACAGTGCCCGTCGGGGTGAGTGCGGAGGGGTGGCCATTTGCACCCTGTTGGCAGCACGTCGCATCTGTCTTCGCTTAGTCCAGCTGATTTATACCTGGCTTGCAAAGATTTACAGCCGTCTCATGGAAAAAGGGAGAAAACCAGTTTCTGGGATGCCACGGGACTCCCTGCTAAAGTCACTCGCGTGTGACGGTGGAAACTTCCACCCCAGAGGAGAGCAAGGAAATTCCTTTGTGAGTACAAAGTAAGGTAAAGATCCTATGTGCGTGGTGAGTTGCTCTTCCCCCCATTGTTGAGCTATTTTAATGAAAGGGAAATGTCAGCAAAAGTATGTTTAAAAAAAAAAAAAAGTCACTTGCATATCACTGGGTTTAGAATAGGAGTGCTCTGGGCAGCTGCTTTGCTGCTGAAACAAGAAAATTAGAGTCTTCTTTTATTTCCAGGTAGCAATGACCACATATTTTGAAATATCCATGGTCTTTTCCACTTTGAATCATCAGTGTGGACCTTTAGATTTGTATCAAATTCAGCTGTGCTTGAACAGCTCGGTCACTTGAGACTTATTTGAAGATACTTGTAAATTAGTTTTGTTCTTGCCATACTGAATTTGTTTGTAAAAAACCTCGGTGGATTTGGTATGTGTCTCTTTGAAGGGCTTCGCTTCAAAGACTGCTCGCACTTGGTGTTTTATACGCTGAGCTCCGCTGTCCGTGAAGCTCTGCTGCTGCACACGGAAGTGTCAGCTAATGACTTCGTTAAAACCTGCAGGAAGGAAAAGCCGAGTGTAGCTTTTCAGAGCCATCAAGGAAACTGGATGCCCAAGGCTCATTCCTGATAGGAAACTAGTGCCGGAGCCCTGTCGGGGACTCGTGTGTGCTGGTGTGCAATCCGCCCTCCCCATCCCGTAGCACACCCCTGGGGATGCACTTAAGCCTTCCATGCACTGGCTGCATGGAGGCAAGCACGTATGTATATATATGTAGGGGCATCGGGGGGTATAGCTGGCTTTTTAATTATCTTAAATGAGGCTTGCGTACAAACCCAGACATGCAGAACTGGGGCAGGTTGGCCACCCCCAGCCAGAGAGGTGTTTGGGGGTGGGGAGATGGGCAGATGGGCATTATGGTGCCGGGCGGCTTGGAGGCATCACAACAGCTTGCGTGGCTGCAGTCACCTTGGGTTTGGTCTCTGTGAACGACACAGTCCTAACCGGGGTTTGGCTTGCTTTGGCTGTGGATGAAGGGAGCCTGTGGGCGACCTGCATGGCATTCAGAGATTTAGGGATAGTTGGTCCCAGAAAATTCGACCAGGATCTTTGCAGTCAGCAGCCAACCCCAAGAGATGCAGTTGGACTGTAGCTATTGTTTTTAAAAAGGTAAACAGTAAAAATAATACTGCAGAGTTTCCCAATTCTTGGCTCGAAATCTGATTTTTTTGCAAAAGTAATTTAATCTCAAAGGCAAAAATGCAAGAACCTGTCTAACATTGTGGCATTTTGCATGTTTGTGTCAGATCTGTCACCAAACAGGTTTTGTTCAAGGTGGGGCAGGAAGCCCTTTCCCGCCCAGCCTGATGTATGCCTGCACATCCCAGCTGCTGCAAACTGGGATTGTTCATTTTAAAATACATAAGCAGCAGGGGGGGGAAAAAAAAAAAGGTCACCTCCCAAAGTCTTGAGCTGATAAAGAGAGTTGCTTTCAGAGCCCACCACAAAAGTGATTAAGGTTTATGTGAGCGGAGAACGTGTTGTCCACATTAAATGCAGAGGCTCGTTCCCAGTGATGCTTTTGGGCTGCTTTATCTCACCGATGGGAAGGGGCTGCCCTGGCTGGATGTATGCAATGCGATCAATCAGGGTTTAAATGAGGACAAACTAACCAACACCAGAACGTTTCTGAGAGCCAGAAGATAATCCCAGATCAGCCACAGCTCAAATCACTGCCGCTCCATCCCTGCCTTGCAGAAAACATTTCTCTCCTCTCCCCCTTTTCTCCCTCTCATTGAGATTTCTACACAATATTATTTTAATCCCAATACTCCCACCCCTCCTTTTCCCTCTCCCCTTCCCTGCAGGCTCTCTTCCCCCCATGCAGGCTGCGAGAGGCACACAATGAGAAACAGCTGGCTCGAAAAGCGCATTTCCCCTCGGAGCAAGCTGCGCGCGGGGGCCGGGCGAGGGCGAAGCTGGCACCGCGTGGAGCTGGGGCGTGCTCAGCCCCTGCTTCACGCTGCTGCCCAGCTCTCCAAAACGCTGCTTCTCCTGGCTCTGTCCTCCCTGGAACACACGGTGGTTTTACGCCTGGGGTCTTGGGCTGGCTTTTGAGCATCGCCTGGATGCCTGTACAGGCGGTGCGGAGGGAGGACCGGGATGCGGGATGTGCTGCACAGCTTTACGACTCGCTGCCATGGCTCGGCCGCCTCCGGCCATCGCAGCACAAGCTTGCTTTGATTAGAGGTTTGTTAAGACATGGCGCTTATTTGTTTCTGCGGGTCAGGCTTTCTCAGTGCAGATCCCTGGGTTTGAGTGCTTGTGGCGTATTGAGCACGGAAGGCATCCGCTGGGATTTTGAGCCATGTTTTTCCACCCTGTTCAAACACTCATGAAGGTCTTGAGCATCCAGAGGATGCTTGCAAGGCTGGCAAGCAAGCTGGGGATTTAACTCCAAGTGAAATTGGTTAAAGCATTAACAACTCACACCTGTCTGCTTCATGAAGTACCAACACACCTGCTCGCATCCATCCTTAAGTGCCCCAGAGTTGTGCAGGCAGCACAGACTGGGGAACTGGGGGCTGCAGCTGAAACACCCATCAGGGTTAATGGTTTGGCTGGGGCTGTCGCCCAGGCAGGCATCTCTGCCAGCTCTGGTCGAGCCCTGTGGATGGCAAAGGGAGCTGCAAACAGGAGCTGGCGTTTCCCTGCAGGATTGAGCATCCGCATGCTAGTGCCGTGCAGTGCCTCTCCCAGTGGGGTGCTCTGCTACCCCCGAGCTGTGAGGGCGAGCAGGATCAGGCCACTGTGATGGGTGCAGCGCTGGCACTTGGTGGGAAAATAAATGTCTGCAGCTGGGTCTGATGAAAAAAAGAAATGCAGCTGCAGTAGGTGAGCGTGAGCACAGTTACCTGTGGTGGTTTATTTCCTTAACAGGGGAAAGAGCGTTTCTTTGGCACCTGGGTGAGTGCATTCACCTGAAGGAAACAGCATGGGCTTATCTGGGAGCTTTTATTACTTACTTCTCCTTTAAAGTTGCATTTAATGCTTCTGTCAAGTGAATAAGCTGAAACAATGTGTAAGGCGTATAATGTGCAGGCAGCAGAAATGGTTTTCCACGGTGCTGGATCTTTATCCCGTCTTAACTGACGGTAGCGGGTTGTGACCGTGTCTCCTGGGCGCGATGCTCCCGTGCCACGGCTGTGAGTGGTGCGGGGTCGTACATGCTTGGAGACTTGTGTGGTCTCCAAACTGACTTGGATCGGTGCTTCAAAGGCAACAGCAAGTGTTAAACACGGATACGCTCCCAGACTTCAAGCATCAGGTCACCCTGGTACTTTAAATTCTCTTCCTCTGGTGTGATGAAGCGAACTGTGATGCAGGGAGAAATTCTCCAGAATTCAACATTTCAGAGCTTCAGAAACACAGTTTTTCTGGCTGGCTCAACCTAGCAGCTCTCTGCAGAAGGGGTGATGAGAAAATGCTAGATATGCGTGCCAGGCTGGCTGTGTGCCCCGTGGAGTGCTCCGGCCATCGCTCCCTTCCCGAGGTACCGGCCAGCCCAGCGGCATTGCTGCAGCAAAAGGCACAGGTTTTTGGGAATACAGTGACTCGAGTGCTCCCAGAGTGGTGCCTCTCTGTTTTGAGTAAGACTGTGGGTGTTTATTTGAGGGAAGAGCAGCTCAGCCAAACATCCTGCTTTTAAACTTGACTTTGCAGCAGTCGGAAAGATGCCTGCAGCTATATTTGTGTGCAGCCGCTGACTGCCGCCGTTGCAAGCGCTCATCTCTGGGCACGAATGGGATTTGCAGCAGGGGCTTAGGAACGGGCTCCCATCGTTCAGGGGTTCCTGCTGCATTAAAAGCTGTGATTGCCTTGTCTTTGCCCTGGAGAAGTGCGGGCTGGTGTAGCACACGTCCATCCAGATGCCCAACCTCAGGCAGGCAGCTGGGTGTCTCGCAGGCCTCTGAAAATCCCACCCCTTCCCAAAGGAGGGTGTTCGAGCCCTGAGTTTTGAGGCAAAATAAAAAGCAGTGGAAACTGCCAAGTTCTGGGGGTGAGATCTTGCTTTTGGGTCAAAAATGCTGTGGGTTTTTTCCCTCCTTGTTTCAGTCCCAAACACAGCCCTGTCAGGAACTTGGCTCAGTGTCACCAGCAGAATTGGGGACATACTGGTATTTTGGGGTTTGTAAAGAAACCTGGAGGCCAGGTGGGTTTGGCCAGGGCCAGGGGCTGAGCACCGCTCACCCCGTCCTCTGCTGTGTCTCTCTGCTGAGGGGGTGCAGCAAGGGTGTGCCTGGGGGAGGGGGCAAGCAGGATTTATTTTTGTTAGCAACAGGGCTAAAAAAGAAAGGATGCTCTGCTTGCTACATTGCACATAAGAGGAAACCCTTTTTCTACTGATGCAGAGACCCTTTTGTGGCTGGGATGGGTCTGTGTTCAGCAGCAGCCTTCCTTTGGCCATCATGGGGTCCTTCAAGCTGCAAGAGAAGTCAGTGGTAGCTTTTATTTTTTAAAATTGATTCTGAGATAGGGGATGCATGAATATGAGTTGTAACTTTACCATTTCCTGCACACCACAGTGTCGTGCTTTTTCAGCCCTGGGCTCCTCCAAAAAGTCCATTTAATCTTCTGTCAGCTTCTTTGGTTTTTGCAAAGCTGGGGCCTGCAGTCTGTAGCTGTTAGAGACCATCGGATGATCTCATTTACCCTCTGCAAGGCCTGGGGTGTATGTGTGCTTTGTTTTCAGCAACACTGAATAATACTGAAGACATCCTTCAGTTACGTAGGTGTAGCTAAATGCCACCAATTACACATCAGTTTTGTGTCTGCAGGTAGAAGGATCCACTCATGTATTTATATTCACAGTCCACTTCCAGCTTGATTTCGTATCCAGAGTAATCCAGGAGGATGACACATTACCCATAAGATTTGAATTCTCTTTGTGAGATGTTGCTTTTGCGTGTCATTACAGAGCTGATAATTTTTGGGGCCATTTTGATGCTGCCTGGGTAGCAGACCTCACACTTAATCACAGATTAATACAGATGCCCATGTCTGTGCTGTTCTTCTAGATACTTAACTGCAGTCATCAGGGAGAAAGAGACACTTGTGGGACACAATTAATCTTCTCTCTGAGGAAGAGGTCTAAAATAGGTCAGATGAGTTGTGCCCCAAAGTTTGCATCACTGACTGGTGGGGAGTGCAGCCACGAAGGTCAGGGCTTGCTGGCACAGACCCGGGATGCTGTGATTTATCCTTGGGTCAGCTGAGCCGGCGGAGGGTATTTGGGTGGTTGCATGTGAAAAAATAATAAAAAAAATCCGTTTCTGAAAGAGGGAAACATACTGCAGTGGCCACTGAAGCGAACACTAAAGTTCTCTGCAACTTCAACCAGCCCTGGACTATCTCTCTTGTTTAATAGTGGTTGGGAGCATGATGTCATGGGCAGAAAATAGCGCCTGTTGTTATCAGAGTAAAAGTTTAATTTCTTGTAATCTTTTCCTGGGCTGCCGCCCCTTCCAGCCTTCCTCACGGGAACCTGTGAGCACATCTCCAGTCCCTTCCTAATTGTTTTTCCAGCTCCATTACACAACGCGCGTTTGTTTGGTTTTGCAAATTGGTCATGAGCAGTGTCAATAGCTGGAGATACACAGAAAGGGGAATGGACTTTATTTGAGTTTTAGGGCCTTCTAAAGGAACAATGCCAGAATAAATACAGAGTTTTATACTGGGACGCCCTAACTAAACAGCCCTGCGAGCTCGTGGAGAGAGGTTCAGTGGAGTACAGCGGGGATGAAACCATCAGGGTACCCTGAGCATTGAGCGGGACTCGGGATTCATGGGTTGGTTTTTTTCTTTAACGATGGATTTACAAGGAAGTAAGAACATCAGGGCTGGTAACAGCACGCTGGGTGACTTAGCCCAGTTACCTTCCGTCTTTGGAAACTGCTACATTTATCAAACTCTTGTCTTAAACTCCGATTTCCATTCCCCTGCTACTGCTGTGTTGTCCTCTGATAAAAACCTTTCCTGTGTGTCTACTCCAGATGGACTTGGGGCAAGTTTGTTCCCATTTATTCTTTATCTCTTTATAGTTACTCCTTCCTCGAAGCTTTGTCGCACAGGCTGAGGGAGGGCGGGTTAGCGCATCATTGCATCGTGAGGCTTGAGCGTTGTGCTGCGTGGTTGCATGAGTTGTACCTTCTCAACAAACTCCAGGACTTCAGATGGGCACCTCAGTGAATGAGACATCCCAGGTCTGCATGGTCTGAGCACGTCTCTGGAGTGACACGGGTGTTTTAAAGCTTCCCCAGCACAGAATCCTAGAACCGTTTAGGTCGGAAGAGAGCTCTGAGATCATCCAGTCCAGCTGCACACCATCTCGCATCACAGTGGCAGCAAGGCAGTGGTTTCTTCGCCATCGCTGTTGTCTCTGAGCATTGAAATGACATCGGTGAGGTCCTATCACTGGGACCTATGGCCGGACCCTTCCATTGGATACAATTGCGTCATTAGAAGCAAGAATCACACTCAGATTTTAAGCTTATTGGAGCTGTTTCATGGTGGTGATGGCAGAGCCATACCCTGTGTTCGGATGAGTAAGGCTGACTTCATCACTGACGGGAGACTGGAACAGCCCAAGCGTTTCTAAAAAAGACAATTTGAACACCCAGGCCAATTTCTGCTCTGAGTTACAGCTGTCTAAATACAACCACAGTGAAGTCGGTTGAGTTACTCTGAATTTCTGGTCAGTATTTGGAGCAGAACCGGGCTGTCCCCACGTGCAGCGTGGAAGAATTTATTTGTAAGAAAAAGAGGAAAATATGATGGTGGCTGGAGAGTAAGTAGGGGTTGGAGAATAAGAGTCAGGCTACCCTGCTCATCATGGATTTTTACTGTCCTGCAAGAACTTTCCCTTTAGAAAACAGGTTGCCTCAAATAGCCGTGGTAGCTTGCTGAGGGTACTGGGTTACGACAATAAATAAAAGTGAACAGCACTTCTAGAAATGTGAGGAATGTGAAAATGTTTAAATGATTTAGTATGAGAAAACTTTATTTCAATATTTAATCAAAGAGCATGCTTTCATCTTTAAAACATCGATGTTGAACTCCCATCCAAGTTTCTTCCGGACTTTCTGTGCACTTCATCATACACAACAGAAAGCTGTGATTTGCGAAGCGAGTAAACTTCCAGTTCCCTGCTCCCATTTGCTGGTGTTGTTGCCTCAGACACACCTGAATTACGGTAGAGAAGCTGTTCCGGGGAAAAACTTGTTATTTCCTGCGTTAGATAAGAAGATTTGTATTTATTTGAAGAATTCGAGCTGCAAAACACCGTGTCCAAGCAAATCTCATAAAGCTGGATGGCTTTCCATATGGAAACCGCCCTGAATACAGCTGTGTCAGTCAGCGCAGCATCTCTTTATTTCTGCTGCAGGGAATGTTCACCTCTGCGAAGTGCGTCTCTCCCAGCTGCACCCAGGGGAGCGGCCGTGGCGGGTGGCTGGCGCTAGTTGGGTTCCAGTCATCTGTACCGGTGAGGGGTGCAGAAGTCGGCTGTAACGCATTAGGCTTTGTTTCAAATCTGCCACATGGCATTTAAAAAGAAACCTCTTAATTCCTGAAATGGATGCGTATTAGTGGATGATGTTGGACTTACATAATTTTTGCCTGTATGACATTAAATCTGGTGCTGCATTTCAAAGAGAAAAATCTCAGGACTTCTATCTCTTATGCCGCCTGCTACGCAGTAACTGTAAATCAATTTTTTTTTAAAAAAAGTGACACTGGAGTTACACTTAGTGCAATGACTGGTTGCACATAACCACGCTCCATTTTGGGGTGAGTGAAGGGGATCAGCTTAGTAATGATTTCCATAAGATTGTGACCTTAGGGCCCCTTGGGTCCAGCATTAGCATTAGAAATGTCCCTGTTTGTGTTCTTAAAACCATCTAAGCGTGCTCCGCTGCGATGGCCTGCTGTGCTCTGATGGGGAGATTTATGCTTCCTAAGTACATTGTAAAAGTTTTATAAAGTAGCTTAAATATTTACACAATAAGCATTTAAGGGAACAGTTATGTTTCTAAGGGAGCTGCTGATCCTTTGGGCCCATCAGACCATGGACATGGGGGTTTTTTTAACTGTCGGACCTCCAGGAATTTCTTTTTTTTCACCTAACTGTTTTTAAGCAGACAAATGGAAACTCATACACAGGAACCTATAAATAATGTTAATGACCTGGCTTGTATCCTCAAAAGCCAGGAAATTTAGGAATATGACAGTGAGCTGGCCCTTCACTCACTGAAGGGTGGAAGGCATAGCTGGGAGGAGGTGGTGGCACAGGTCCTGGGGGTGACACGTGGCTCTCCCCAAACAGGGGGACACGATGGCCACAGCCACCAAGCCTGGGCAGGAGGCACCCTGCTGGAGGTGCAGCCATTGCATGTGCAGGATCTTGTCTCCATGCAGGGTTTGATCGGTGACTTGCAGCCTGGGGAGCTCCACTGGGGGTTCAGGTGGTGCTGGTGCTGTGGTCTGTAGGTGGCTTGGTATGACACGGGTGGTCTTTATGTTGCTTGGTGATTGTCAAGGATGCATGAGCATCCCCAGTGCTTTCACCCTGCCCTTGAAATGACTTTGGTTGCCCAGTCCTGCCCCTCCACAGCATCCCGCTGGCTGCCGAGCTAGCTGGAGCTGTGCAACTGGACATGACTTGGGAGCAAGTGCTGGTGGCAGGCAGGCGTTTGCCTGCTTTGCCTTGCACTTGCCCCAGGGCAACCACCTTTCTTTTGCTCCTAAATGTGATTTTGCAAGGCTCCAGCCATGCCGTGTCTCTAGCATGCCTACAAGGTGCCCGTGTGGCTTTTACTTCTTGCTTCATCCGGCACGAGGCTGCAGGAATGCCTGTCCTTCAGCCTGGGGAGATGCTCAGTAAGACAGTGCAGCTGCTGGTGGTGAGGAGCTGGGCAGCCTTTGCCATCATGGACATGTTAAGGAAGATGCGAGGGTCTGCCCAGGGGTCCTTCGCTTGGTTTGCTTCAAGGAGAGCAGCCCAGAGCCTTGGGGGCAGCCATTCCGCTTCCTTTAGGGCCGGCAGGGGATGGATGCCCCCTTGGATGGCAATAAATGAAGAGGCGGCGGAGGGGGGAGCAGCAGCGGGGTGGGCGCCTGCCCACTCTCCTCCCCGCTGGTACCCACCACCCCTTCCTTCGTGCTTCCTCAGATGCACGGGGGTTTGGGTGGTGGTTTTTTTTCCTCCCGCTCGCACGACAAACGGATGTTTAGATCAGAAAGGAAATAGGAACACTGTTTTCTCGGCTCCTCATGAAGCAAACAGCCCTTCAAAATAACTCCGGTGTCGTAAGTGCCAGGAAAAATAGCGAAGCCAAAATGTTGTAAGCAAATAATTGGTCTTTTTGTTAAAAGTCTCTTCTTCAGCTCCGAGTTTGCATATTGGAACAGTTGTTTTTAGGTTTTGTTTTGAGGTTTTGCAATTATTTTCAAAGCAAACAGATTCAGTATGTGCCGGATGAGAGATTTTACTGATCCCAGAGTGCTGCTTCCAGGTGATTTCCCTGGGACAGCAGAGCTTTTGGGTGGGAAATTGTAAATACTGTAATTTTGAAGCAAGTATTTGGACCCCATGTGCCCAGTGCTGGGGGGGTCCACCCTGGAGGAGGTGGCCCCAGAGGATGGTGCCCTCTGGGATGTCCCCCCCAGCCAGGCAGTGCCTGTCCCTGTCCCCCATCCCCTGCAGGGACGACTCCTGCAGAGGCTTTTGGCCGGCGCTGTGGGAAGAGTCCAGCCTCCCCACGCAGCCCAGCCCAGCCCGCCTGAGTCACCCCCGAGCAGGAAAGGCGCTCGGCATGCTTGGAAAACGGGCTGGAAGGGCAGGCGATGCCCTGCCTGCTCCCTGCCTGCTCCCTGCCTGCCCCAGGTGGTGCCGGCAGCAGCTGCTTCTCCAGGCTGAGGTTCGCTCTGGGGCTGGGGGTGGGTGGCATTGCAGCCTGAGCGTGTGCGCATGGTGCCATGACCCCCCCGAAACGCTGGTCACAAAGGAGACCTCAAAAGCAGCTCCCTGTGGGAGAGCACCGCTGTCCTGCTCGGTAGCAGGACACGTGTCCTGTCGCTTCGGGGACTTCGTTGGGATACCCAAGTGAGAAGCCCAGTTGCTGCCACCCAGCCCCCGTGGGCACCCAGCCCCCATGGGCACCTGCACAGGACCACGCTGCCCGCCCGGGCACTGGCCTCTGGCTGGCTCCTGGTCTTGTGCAGGGGAGCAGGATGTGTTTAAGATGTAGAAAGTGATGAAGTGTTGCCTGGACGGAGCTGTTTCTCAGACCTGCAGCCATCTAATCCCAGCTTTCGGCGGCTCAGGCTGCAGGCAAAGGGCTGGCTCCGTGCTGGCTCCATGCTGGCTTGGAACCGCAGGCTGCAGACCCTCAGGGGTGTACCCGAGCCCGCTTGGCTCCAGGGGCTCCACAGACATTGTCACCCGTAACCCCCACCACCGCATAGGCATCTGGGTGCTCCCGCGGTGGAAAATCCTGCATTTTGCAGAATTGGTGGGTTTGCTACCCAAGGATGCGGGGCTGAGAGTGGGTCCTGCTCCCTCTTCATCTGCCTGGGGAAGAGCTCGTTAGCGTAATGATTGCAGACACTATGGTGCGCAGAGCAGGGGGAACAGGTACTTTTTTTTAAACTTTATTTTTTCGTTTGGAAATGCAGCCTCTTGCAGTCATACTGTCACTGTTAAAATAAGGTTTAAATTACAGGGCTGGCTGTGGCTTTTTCCCTTTCTTTCAGAGTTTTTGCCAACTTGCAATTTACTTAATGAAATCCTGCTATTTCGTTTAACAGGGATATTTTTTGCAGATGTTGATTTAACCCAGCTTTATAAAATATGTGAACTGTGCAGTTTCTTTCCTATTTTTAACAATTTAAGGATACTAGTGCAGGAACTTTACAGAGTTTATAACATTGATAGCGTTAGTTTATTTGTACCGTGCAAATACTGGGGTTGAACGGTGAGGCATCCCCATCATCCGCAGCCCCGACGGAAATAGTCCGAAATGTTGCAATAATGAGCAAAAGTTGTCCAGAGTGGGAACTTGTGTTGCTTGTTGGAGCTTTGTGGATGTATTTCTGCAAAATATCCGACCCTGATTTTACACTCAGTTATCCTTCAGGTTTTGTACAGGGGGGGTTCTTTGCATCCATGTGGATATTTTATATATATGATACATACAGAGTGGAGAAGAGAAACGGGTCTGGTTTAGGCTTCTGACAGGCTGCCTTTTTAATGTATAATCCCAGGTGTATTTCCCCCCAATACGCCTTTATTTTTTAAAAACAATTTCCCTTGAGGGGAGGGGAAGAATTTGCTCTTTCTCCTTCAGCGCTCAGCTGTGTGGAGGGTGTGCAGTGCTGAACTCGTTAGCCATAACGACGTGTTCACATGTTCCCTTAATCTCCCTGCCCTTGATTTACAAAGAGCCCGACCCGATCTCCTTCCCATTCCCCTCTCGATGGGAAGGTCGTTTACCTGGGTACTGAATTTGCAGAGTTTATAACTGCAGCCCGTGCATTTCCCCCCGAAACATCTCGTGGAGGAGTTGCAACCTCGAACCCTGCATAGGCTGGGCCTGAAAAGGTTATTTTTAACTTTAAATTTCAGCTGCCCTCCAAGAAAGGTGAGAGCTTGTCCGAGAAAGGTGAGAGGGGTTTTAATCTGAACGAAGGACCCTTCCTGAGCTCTGCTCATACGCGCACAAATTATTTTAGCTGGGTTGTGTTGAAGGAGTGTTACTGGAAATCAGGAGACCTGGAGGTAACGCTGGCAGCGTCTCTGCCGCGTGCCTCTGGCTGTGGCCGTGCTGTAACTTATTAATCCCTTTCTCTTTGAACATCCTGAGCAAAGCTGGAGTTTTGGGGTGTCTGGGATTCGTATTAGCGCAGCAGGACAGGATGTAGCCCATGGAGTTCTGTGTGTATTTTGGTATTTTCCTATTTCTTCCCCCTTTTTTTAAAAGAAACTGTGGTTTTTAGAAATGAAAACAAGTCCTCCTTGGCCAGGAAGGGTAATTAGCATGAGTCACCTCCACTCTCCGTGGCAAATACAGTGTTAGGAATTCTGTCATCTGGGAGATGACTGTGAAGATGCTTTCAGAGGCCACACATTGCTGCCTCGCTGGGCTGCAGCGATGCTTGCGAACATTGTGGATTTCATGCAAATACATCCCCCACTTAACCCCGGCGCAAATCTTCTTACTGTTTATCTGCACTTTAATAGATTTACAGCACCATCGCAAAGAGTATAAAAACAAGGTGAGGCATGTTTGGTCTTTGGGGGTGATCTTAGCCCAGGCTAGCAGGAGTGCATCTGGGCTGCCAGTTTGTGGATTTTACAGAAAAAAAAAAGGCCAGGAGACCCCTCCCAGTGCATCCACCGAGGCACCCCAATGGCACAAGGGTTATTCATGGCATTCACAGTGATGCAGGTCCTCCTGCAAAGCAGAAGCCACCAGCGCGGCATCCTTGCTGCTTTGACTGTGAATGTGAGGGACCAGCTATGGGGCTTAAATCCTGAAATGCTTAAGTCATTGTTTAGTCTTTGCTTTAAGTGGGAGTAAGAGCCCATGGATGCTGGCCACGAGTAGTTGTCAGTGGAACGAGCTGCTTGCTTGGAATAAGGGCTGGAATGGACTCAGAAAATGTTTACACGTAAATACATGAAGTAGCTATCAGAAAATCTGGCGTGTGGGTGCACACGCATGCACGCATCCCTCTGCACGTTCCTCCCAGCCTGGCTGTGGCTGTGCAGACGTGCATGCGTGTGCGAGCAGCAGGGCAGGAGCCATCCCCGTACTCCCTTCCAGTGCCGCAGGACCCGAGCCCGGCCTCTGCCTCGCCGGCTGCCTGCCGCTGGGCTCTTCCCATGGCTGCTCACACCGCCTATGGACTCCATCCCCATCGCTTTTAAATTTTCCAAGAGATAAGAACCCTGAGACCTCCCCATACAGGTTTATCCTTTCAGCATGACCAAATTGGCTTGCACACCGGAGGGATTGTTTCCTTGCAAAGGCCACGCTGGCACCCAAAATCCTTTAATTCCATCTGAAACTTTGGCAAATCCATCATGAGCGAGGACTTGAAGCAGCCACGGGTGGCATGACGTGTGGTGGCAGCCGTGGAGCCGTGGCTCCCGTCTTGCTCAGACAGCAGACAGCGAGGCTCGGGGAGGGCTTTATCAGGAGAAGGATCTTGGGCTTTGGCCACCGAGAACAAAGCCTGAATTTCCATTTCACTCTCAACCCTGCCTGCTTCCCATGTATGTGAGGGCACTGATACCGTGCTGGGAAAAAAAAGCATTTTTAAAGGATGCTGGGGGAGAATTGTCAGGTGAGGGGGAGTATCGGCTGGAGCCCTTCTTGGGGGCAGAGCATGGGTTGGGATGGGGGACCCACAGCTGGTCTGGGTACCAGCAGGGATTTGGGACAAAAGCCTGAGCTTTTTGTTGTCCCAGAGGTCCCAGACTGGGGTCTCATGGCTGCCCAGCACCAGCCTCTGCACCCAGCCGGCCAGGGAGCAGCAGAGCAGCTCATTCCCAGCCCATACGGAGCAAAACATTTGGTGGGTACCTGCTCGTGGCCACCGGGGAGCCTCCCCAGCCCAGCACTCCTCCATCACAGCTGGTTTTCCATGTTGGTGATAGTTCCCTCAAGATTTTACAGTCCTTCATTTTTGCACTGGTATTGGCATCAAGTTGACAGACATTTGCCTCCAGCACCTTGGTCTTCTCCCGAAGGTGCTGCTTCAAGGAAATCAGGGTGGCCTTGGGTTTTTCACCCTGCTCGATGCTTCTCACGTCATCTTCCTCAACTTTGAAACCCTGTGGTTTATTCTCGGGGGTAAATCCAATAGAGGTGCAATAGCAGAGTAAAGCTGACTTTGGTCTTGCTCCGGAGAGAACAGCTCGGCATGGAGCGCAATTGCAGGTTCTCAAAATATGTCTGATGGGGGCATTTTATTGGGTATTGGCTTTGATTTTCCTCCCCTGAAAGCATCTCCGCTCATTTTCTGGGTGGTAACAATATAAAAGTGCGGCAGAGCTGCCACAGTCGCAGCCTTTTTGTTTTCCATGTCCTGTGTGAGCTCTTAAGCCTGAAGTTTCCAGTTTTGCTGGTGTTTTGGGGAGTGGGTTTTGCATGACCAGTCAGGGACATCTGAAGGAGGCCTCATGTAGGGGAACCACCAAGCATTTGCCTTCTGGAAATGGCAAATTTTGGTTGTTATAGAAGGGAGCTGAGCTGTAATTTGGGGTTGGGGCTGTGCTGGGAGCAGTGTGGGTAGGTGCTGGTGTGCTGCCTGGCTGCCAGCCCTCTTTGTTTGGAGGAGCTCAGGGTTTCCTGAGCATTAACCTAACCACCAGAGGGAAGAAAAGGCTTTTTTTGTTTTGTTTTGTTTAATCTGCTGCTTTTCTCTGGAGCAGGTGTCAGTGTCAGGCACCCTATGCTGGATTAGTGATCCTGCTGCCACCACGGATGCTCCAGTGCTCTTAGCAAACATGGCAGCGTGGGGAGGCTGAAGTGAAGCATCTTTAGGAGCATCTCTGCAGCCACCTTAGCAATGTCCTCACCAACTCGGCATCTGGCTTCCCAAAACAGCTCGGTCACCTCAATGCCCCCTCCACCCTGGCAGAAACCCCATCATTTAGTGCCAGTGTGAACCAGGCAGGGGTTTGGTTCAGGTACAGCCCGAGCCTCGTGCCTCTGGACCGTCACCCTCCAGTAAGATGATTCCCAGGCTGAGCTGGGAGCCAAGCCCGGCACCCAACGTGCTCTGCCTGAGAGGCGTGATGGAGGCGGAAAGTGGTGTTATTCTTACTTCTCTTCAGAGGGACCTACTAATTAGTTTCTGCTTTTAAAATGCTTTGAAGTGCTCAGCCGAAACTTCTCTATGAGCAAAAACCATTATTATTCATTTATACCATTTTCCAGAGTCCCTGCTCCACCGCGGGATGTTCCAATTTGCTGCAGCTCTGGTCATTGAGCAGATTATTTCCCTCCCCGAGGGCATCAGTCAGGATTTCTAAGAGCACCTAAAATTGCTCTGCAAAGCCAAAATGGGTTTGAAAGGCAGAGGAGAGCTCAGGAGGTCCCGCGGGATGTAGGGCCAGCCCAACTTCTGCCCACCAGCCCAGCCCAAGTCGGATGCGGTTGGCGTAGCCGGGATTGCAGCAGGCGGCCCCTGGATTAATTAATAGCGAGTGCTGGCGCAGCTCCAGGTGGGAGCGGCGCTGGGAAGGGAGCTTTGGACATTGCGGCGGCGGCTAAAAGGGAATTCTGCCATCGGGTGATTTATGGGGTGATTTCTCTTGGATTCTCAGCGTTTTTCAGGCTCTGGGAGAAAAAAAAAGAAAAAAAAAAAGGATTGCATATACAGTTGTTTGGAAGAGAAAAAAAAAGGGGTATTTCCCCCCATTTTTTTGTCCCAGTGTCCCCCACCCTCGCAGTCCCGCCTTGCGGAGGGCAGTCGGGGAACAGCCTTCTCCCCTCCAAGGGAAGTCTGTGCCTTGCCCAGCTGGCAGGAGGCGGCAACCCCAACTAGATGGTACTCGGAAGATTTTCCACAAACCTCCTGATTTTACGGAAAATGAACAGGGAGACATTCCCCCCACCTCATCCCCTCTGTCTTTCACCAGCTCGTTCCTCTCCCCATTTTTGTGGCTGGCTGGGGTGCAGGGTGGGGGCACCCGGGGGCAGGCAGCGGGGATGCTGCGGATGCTCACGGAGGTGCCGCGCACGACCCGACCCTGGGATTTTGCTGGGCTTGGACTTACCCAGGGCTGGTTTCCAACAGGGGAGAAGTCTCAGCCAAATTCTGGCTGATGACAGGTCTGGTGCTTTCATAATTGGCAGCCAACATAGGTGATTACGTTTTGGGCTCCTTTTGAAGATGTATTTACATTGTTGTGTTAACTTTTACATGCCAGGTATAAAGCGGTTACATGCACAGCCCAGGAACTTTAAAGCGATGAATGTGCCTGTGAAAGCTGTGAGCAAGGGAAGCTGAGATTATATGGAGACTGTTCGACTCAAAAAAAAAAAAAAAAAATCACCTAAATCTCTGAAAACACTGGCCTTCAGAAGTAACACATAAAAATGTCAGTGAAAAATACCTGCGTTGGGCTTTTCCAGTTTTCTTACTTTCTAGGACTTTTCACCCTTGGCTGAAAAGACCTTTGTAAACCATGCAGGGGAGCTGGAAAAAAACCCTGCTGAAATACCTTAAAATCATGTTCTGGAGTACGTATATTAATGGCCAGAGAAGGTACATTTAGAAACAACTCCTTGAATTTAACTTGAGAATAAGCTAACTGACGATGACTTACAAATTTCCGGGCAGAACTAAACGTGGCATGTGTTTTTCTTTGAAGGATATAAAAAAATTAGCATGAGCTGATGATTTTGCAGAGTGGTTTCTTTTATGCAGAGAAAATTGTTTTCATTCTAATTCTTGGCATTGGCTCCTGTCCTGTGTTGCTTTTGTTTCTTGGGCTGCCATGGAAATGTCCCCCTTTCTCCCCAGGCCTCTCCACGCACCTCTTCCACCGGCTCTGTTGCCTGTCAGACCCTTTTTTGAACTAATTTAATTAATTAACCCAGCACAAGTGTTCTTTTGAGTTAATCATCTACTGGGTTAACAAATTAAATTGGCTCACGGAGGAGGCTGGGGAGCACCAGAGCTCTGATCCAAGGTGGAGGCTGGAGGAGGAGGAGGAAGGTGGCTCCTCCACGGCGGGTGCGGTGGCAGTAAGGGCGCTTTTCGGCGGCTGGTGGCACTTGCTTTGGTGTTGGGTTCTGCCAGATGGGTGAGCTGAACTGCTCTTCACAGTTGCACAACAGCCACATCCAAACATGAGGAACACGCCAGAGCCATGCTGGG
This sequence comes from Falco naumanni, assembly GCF_017639655.2. Lineage (NCBI taxonomy): Eukaryota > Metazoa > Chordata > Aves > Falconiformes > Falconidae > Falco > Falco naumanni. The sequence continues at coordinate 5,288,657 of NC_054060.1, read as the reverse complement.
GTTGGAGGAGATGGCACCCCACCACAACAGTGTTGACACCAGATTAATTGTAATACGAAATCAGTGTCTTATTTTATAATTGGGGTATGAGGTGGGCTGAACCTTTATGTCTCAGCAGAGCAAAACAGAAGTCTGGGGGGGAGAGCTTGATGCTCTGCAGCGTGGAGAAGGTCAGAGTCATGGAATGGTTTGGGTTGGAAGAGACCTTAAAGACCACCCAGTTCCACACCCCTCTGCCATGGGCAGGGACGCCTTCCACCGGACCAGGATGCTCCAAGCCCCGTCCAGCCTGGCCTTGGGCACTGCCAGGGATGGGGCACCCACAGCTGCTCTGGGCAGCCTGTGCCAGCGCCGTGCCACCCTTACAGCAAAGAATTTCTTCCTAATATCTAACCTGAACCCATCCTCTTTTAGTTTAAAACCATCACCCCTGGTCCCGGTGCTACAGACCTTGCTAGGTCCACACTAGGTCTAGGCTGCTGTCCCTGTGGCTGACCTCGGTCATCGGCTGGGGAGCTGGTGGCAGTTGTTCAGGGCCTCTGTGAATCAGGGAGCAAGGGTTTCTTGGTGAGAGCTGGGACGTGAAAGGATCCTCAGTTGATTCTGAGCCTTAAGGAAAAGTTTTGGGAAGAAGCTTAGGGGGCTGTCCAGCCCCCTGCTTGCACCCAGCTGCCATCTCCTTGCCCAGACCTGTTGTCCTGCCGTAACAGACAGCTTCTTGCTTCCTCGGAGAGACCTGGAAGTAATTGGAAAAGGGAACTAAACTGTCCTTGTCCTCATCAGGGCTTTCCCTGACTTTTCACTGGGGGACAGCATGGAGACCCTCCTGCTGCCTTTGCTCTCCCAGTGTCTCCGGGGCCACCGAGGATGGCAACCCCGGTCCTGCCCAGCCCCCCGCGTTCAGCTGGTGGGCTGGGGACATTCCCTTAAATGTATCCGGTGGATCCAGCGTCGGAGTGCTCCAGCAGGCTGGCCAAGCCACAGCTCACCAAGGGCTGCAGCTCCTTCGAGGGTGGGAAGGTGCCTCCAAAGTCCCACCCCACGGCTCCGGTGAGGAGGGGCAGACAGATGGTGGCCGCTTTGTGGCCCTGTATCCCCAGGGCATCTGCACGGGGGTGCCCTGTGTGTGGGGCAAGATCAGCTCCCCCCCCCCCCCCCCCCGCACTGGGAGGGGCTGGTGCTGGGGTGGATGCTGTGGTGCTGGCTGCAGCGCGGGGGCTCTCAGGGGGGCCGCAGTGATGCATTCCAGCTGAAACTTGTAAGGCAGAGGTATTTTAAGTATATTGGCTTAACAAAAATGGTTGTGAGCTTTGCTGGGGCAGATTGACAATTAATTTTTTTTTTTTTTCAGGGCCATAAAAATTCCATTTCTGCTGTGGAAAGTTTTAACCCCTTCCTTACCCTGGAGCTTGTTTCAAAGGGTATTAATGGGGGATTCTTTTAACCAGTTGCTCCCCAGTGAACTTAAAAATATTTTTGGGAAATGTACGTGTTCTTTGTGCTGGGCTTTTTATCTGGACTTTGTTTACAGTGACCTGTGTATGGCTGTAACCATCCTGCTTCCACGCTCTGGCGTGTTGGGTAGTATGAGCATGCATCTGTGCTGTGCAGAGGTGAGAAAAAAGCCTGAGCCTGTATCTAATAGAAGCTGAAGTGGGATAAAACTGGATGGAAAGATGGTGGCAGTTGAGAAAGGATGTAACTGAGCTCCATGGCTAGAGAAGCCTCAAGCTGCCCCGTGGTGCAGGAGTACGGGAGGGTGGGACATGAAACTGGGCTGTGAGCTGAGTTGTGGGGACACCTGAATATCTCACTTCATCTCTTCAGGTGCCCAGATGTTCACTCGAGTCCTCGTCACATCTGGAGAGAGCAGTGATGTTTGGGTTTTACGTGCATGGTCTTCCCTGTGGGCGCCTCTTAAATGTGTTTTGAAAACCCATGAGTGTGGTTTGGGGTTAGGTGGGAAAGGTGGGGCTGGCATCACCCATTCCTCATGGAATGCTTGGATAAACAACACAGTGCCACGCGTGACTGTTTCCTCAGGAGTCTGTGTGAAAATGGGAATATTCCTCAAAGCACTGCGGCAAACTTCCCTTCTCACCCCTGTTTCCCTACACAGCAAGGTCTTACGTGCAGCCAAATACCGTGGGGGCCATTTGACCTGCTGAGAAGAGGTTTGGTGGCTTTGGAAGAGCCCAAGCATGAATCAGAGATGTTTCATGAGTTCTGTGATCTGCCCATGTTTTCCATCCCGCTCTGAAGTGCAACATCAAGCAGTGGGACTGTGCAGCATTTTGTTTTGGAAAAAAAGCATCTTTCTTTTCCCTTTCAGTGCGCTGCTTTGAACTTCACTGGCATAAAATGCTGTCAAAGCACAAATAATAGAAAACCTCGAGTTATTTTCTTTACCTCCACACTCTGCAGGGAGCAAAAGCAGCAGTGCTGCTAACACTGTGAGGATTTACAGTATTTGCTCTTTGCATTTATTCCCGTACCCGGATTTCTTTTGCCTGAGCTGCGCATTAAGTTCTGGTTTTGATTCCCTGACTTGCTTCCTATCTTGTTTTTTTATCTTAAATTGTTTGAGTTTCCTTTTGGATGTGTCTGCTGCGAGGCATCGCTGCAGCGGAGGAAACGGCACTTGGAGGAAGGAGTAAACAAGAGCCAGGGTTTCAGCCCATCCATCTGATCGATAAAGGTGGCTTTGATGGAGGAGATAGCCCTGACGCCAGCCTAAATGTAGCTGTTAGAAGTTGTAGCTGCCTGCAATGATAGTTGTTAAAAATGCATCGTATACCATCGAGGGAGGCACTGCAGGACTAAAACATTTTTCTTTCTTCAAAAAGGAAGCTAACAGGCCTGCCTCTGTTCCAGCAGAAAGGGGGTGGGTGGGAGGACAGAAAAAAGAAGTGGATTTTCTTGTCTGTGCATAAAGGGCAGTGTGGAAAAAGAGGAGGAAAAAACTGAATATTTATTTAAAAGGCAGAGGACATGCTTTTCTGCCGGCCGCCCCTGCTGTCTGCTGAGTGGTAGTGGCTAATAGCTGGAGGCGAAACTAATACTTGGCAGGGGATAAGACACAGCGCAGGCCCCCTTGTATCAGGGGCTTGCTAAAGTGCTTGCTTTATGTCAGGGCTGCGAGAGGAGTTCATCTTTTCAGGATTTGGTTGAGCGCGCTGGGAGATAAAAAAGGCGAAGGACCCCAGCGTGGCATGGGGGGAGCGAGGCAGCTGGCAAGGGCGGCGCGGGATGGGGCTGGGGGGGAAGAGGGACCCTGCCGAAAGCCTTCTGGAGGGAGAGGCTCTTTGGATGAGCCTTTTAACAGTCTCCTTTTGGGATGTTTTATTTGCCTGCACGCCACAGACAGGTTGCTTTGCGGCTGGTGCATGGCTTCTAAAGCCTTTCTTTCTAAAGCTCCATAGAGGGATGGAGAGGAAACTTCAGCTGCTTGATGTGTAGTTACCTAAAACTCAATGTCCTCGCCCATTTGAAGGAGCACAGGACACCTCTGGGAGCACTTTGAGCTGGCAGAGCTGGCCCTGCCAGGCAGGAGCTGTGACAGAGAAGAGGAGCACGTTGGCGGGGGGTGTTTCACCCTGCGAGACGCGTGCATGTACGGGTAGACCGAAGCTCATGCCGTAAATTGCATGGAAGTTATTTTAATAAGGCTGTTTCAGATGAGTGAAAGCAGGAGGTGTAAAAAAAAACTTCCCCTCTTCTCAGTGTGTGTAGATTTGATGATTTTGCCAAAATATTTGCCAGTTCCTGGAAAGCAGAGATGGCATGGGGGTGGTGGCACCTACAGCGAGATGTTCGTGTAGAATAGACACTGGTTTCCTCCTGCTTTGCTTTCCCCCACTAGGTATGTTAATTTGCAATAAACCCTAGGAAACACCTATTTAAATATTTATTGTTGACTGTTCCCCTGATTAATTCAGCTGATGGGGAAACCTGAGTTTTGAAGTTATCCCATACTTGGTCTGTAAGGGAAATACGGGGGCTGAGTGGTAGTTTCTAAAAAATGTAATAACAAAACCAACTTACCTAATGGGCATGCAGGGCTTTGTGGAGGTCGGGAGGTTAAACAGATGCAGAGCTCAGTAATTGCTACCAGCCTCTGGGCCTGGCAGATGAAAAGCTCTGAGCTTGTCTGTAGCCCCCCAGCATCACTTGAGTGGGATGACAGCAAAATTCGGTGTTTGAGAGGAGTTCTGGAAAGGTGTTGGGAGCGTCTTGACTATATTTTGTCCCAGGGGAAAGATGACTGTGGGAACTGGATGCTGTGGAAGAGGCACCTGCAGATGAAGCTCAGTTACTCAGTGCCTCTTCCTTCTGCTGTCGCGTCATTTATGAACTACATCTTGTGTCACCTCTTAAAGAAAATCTGGAACTATTTGCTGTAGTGTATTTTAAAGAGCAGAACACACTCACAATCTGCATGGTGGTAGACCAAGAGGTGTTATCAGAGAAAGTCAGAAGGTTTTCATCCATGCCAAGCTCTTGATTTCAGGGGGTTGTACAGATGTAGCCGAGGATGGTCTTGCTTCAGTAACGTTCAGTTAGGTAAGACTGTTTGGGTCAGATCTGTGTTAATGCCATTAACATTGTTAACGTAATTTTTGCAACTGCTGCAGAAGTACTGCAGAGAGGTTCTGAAACCTTTTGTCACCAATTTTATCAGTTTCTGTTCGTGGTGTAGATGTTAGTGCATCATATTGGCACTAGGCAGCTGTGGAGGGTTTCTAACCCAGAATTACATTTGAATCTTCTCTTCCTTCTTTAAAACTCCTTGTATCGTCTGGCTGGTGCTTTGCAAGGCATCATGAGGTACTTCAGGAAGGGTCAAGTCCAGTCGTCAGTATTTAATGATGTGCTTGGGTGCAACATATTCATCATGCACTTGCCGATGAAGTCATTACTATTTCAGAGCAAGTTGGGTTGTTCGTTTAACTCCTGGCGATCCGGATGCAGGATGGTCATTTGAAATGGCAAAAGAAATACTGTTATTGGCCAAAGAGTAAGAATGGTGAAGAACTTTAGGTTTTGCTGATACTTGTTGGTAGCAGAGTATGGCATTAGGATGAGCTTATTACAGAGTGACTCTGGGTGGTTTCCTTCGAGGATGGCTCAGAAGCAAAGAGACACAAAGACCCATTGTTGCCACTGTGATGTGGTGCAGTGGCCCACCCCACCACAGGGGCTGTGGCTGGGGGACAGGACCTTGTCCCTGGGGAAAGAAACCCAAGTTTGCTTCACCTGGCTCTGGGATGCTGCCATTGCCCTCACCAAGAGTCTTCACCCATTTCCCTGCTGTGCAGAGCCACTAACTCTGACTCCAAGGGGAGCATCTCACCCACTTGTGCTCAGCAGGGCTTTTCCCACGCCTTAGGTGGCCCAGGACATCTCCTCCAGTGTTAGTGGGCACAAAGCTGTTGGCTCGCTCTTCCATAAAGGTTTGCCATAAATGCAGGGAAATGGTGTTGCTTTTCCCAGTGGGGTTGAAGTGTCTTGATTGCTGTGGGGTTTCCTTCCCGGTTGTGGATAAAATATGCGTCAGTCTGAAAAGGGGCTGTTGGTGGCCATGCTGGGTCCTAAAAATAATGTAAACAGATGACGGGGGAGAAGGGGGCCAATCTGTCATTTCTGGGGTGGTTTAGACCTGTAGCAGGTGAAGGGGTCGGTGCAAGATGATGAGCATCACCCATGGCAAAGGGCATCCCGCTGCCTCCCCGTCTGCCTGATTACCCTCCCCCCCACAATCCCTCCATCTCCCTCCCCTTAAATTTGTATGGTTACAACTCAAGTTAAACTCTAACAAAGCCGCTTAATTCAAAGACTGTTAATGGGGAGGAGAGCTCGTTCCCCTCCGGGGTAATTTGAGCCTGAAAAGAAAGGGGGCTGCGGGGCTGCGCTTGAAATCCGGTGCGTCAATAGGGTCTCTGAAGCAAAATAATGGCATCACCTCGCGTGCGAGTTAATCGGACATGATGGCACGAAGGCAGAGGGGTCAGCAGGCCGCGGGCGCGTGATATATTGTCAGGGAGCTTAATGCCAGGCACGGAGCGAGGCTGACTTGATGGAGAGCTCCTGGCCTGAGATTTCAGGGTGGATTTCTTTTAACTGGTGTGGTAGGAGCAGGAATGATGTTCGGCAAGAGGTTTGTTTCCCCTCTTCAGGGCTTTTTTAGGGCTGAGAGTTTCCATCTTCCTTCTGGAGGCATCATAAATCAAGCAGCTTTCTGGCAGTCTGCGTCCCTCCTGTCTTTCCTGAACGTAATTCCTAGAAAGGAGAGACATTTCTCATTGTCCTGGAGTGAGTTCCAGTGGCTTTGTAGGAGAACATATATAGTTCATAGCAGCTACTCCCCCTTGGCATGAAACGCTTCCTCAGATTTCATGTTCCCCATGGGAACATCGGCATCACTGTCAAAGAATAATCCGTGGCAGAGAGAACTGTCGGGTCAGTCATCCAGGCACTCCGTGGACATCCCTGCGTTCCAGCTCAACACAGGTTGGCCTTGGGCAGTGGGGTGCAGCACCGCGGCGGAGCTTGGGGACCTGCCGCGCTGCAGGGTGGCTGAGCGGCAGCGGTGCAGTGTCCGTGCTGGCTCCTGGTGGCAGAAACCCACAGGGTCCCGGCTGCCGGGTGCAGGGCTGAACATTGAATTGGAGAAGAGAAAGAGGCATCGAGCTTCATGGGAGCTGGCGGGTGGCCCGTTGGGTCACTAACCTTTGCTGGAGCCTTCTTTCTTGGTGGCGTTTGACATAACTGGGGACGGGCTTTGGGTTGGACGCAAGTTTTGGGTTGAACCAAGTTCATTTCCCGCATGAGCAAAGCCAGCGGGTGGGGAGAGCCGTTTGCTTACCCTCCATCCCTGTCTGTTCCCAGGCGATCACAGCAAACCCTGACTCTTCCCTGCTTTTCCCCGCAGATGCCAGTACGTCGCCCGATGCCGTGAAGAGGAGCCATTGGTGCAACGTGGCCTACTGGGAGCACCGGACACGCGTCGGCCGCCTCTACACAGTGTACGAACAGTCTGTCAGTATATTTTATGACCTACCTCAAGGAAACGGCTTCTGCCTCGGACAGCTAAACCTGGAAAACAGGAGCGAGACTGTGAGAAGGACTCGAAGTAAAATCGGCTATGGGATCTTACTTAGCAAAGAACCGGACGGTGTGTGGGCTTACAACCGCAGTGAGCATCCCATCTTCGTCAACTCCCCGACACTGGACATCCCCAACTGTAGGACTCTGATAGTGCGCAAGGTGATGCCGGGCTATTCCATCAAGGTGTTTGACTACGAGAAGTCCTGCCTCTTGCAGCACACGGCCGATCTGGATTACGCGGACGGGCCCTACGACCCGAACAGCGTGCGGATTAGCTTTGCCAAAGGCTGGGGGCCGTGTTACTCGAGACAGTTTATCACGTCGTGTCCTTGTTGGCTGGAGATTTTACTCAGTAACAATCGATAACGGTCAGCCTCTGACGTAAGGAAAAAAAAAAAAAAAGACACAGACTATCCCAAATATCATCTACCTAGATTTAATATAAAGTTTTATATATTATATGAAAATATATATTATACTTGTAATTATGGAGTCATTTTTACAATGTAATTATTTATGTATGGTGCAATGTGTATATGGACAAAAAACAGAAAATGCACTTTGGCTTATATAATTCTTTCAATACAGATTTTTTTAAAAAAGAAAAATTATACAGCAAAAATAGGAGAAAGCCCTAATTTTGATGTATGGTTTTTTGAAATATTATTAATACCCAGACAAAAAGCTAATACCAGTCACTCATTGATAATAAAGTATTCACATTATAGGGGGGGGGGTTTAATTGTCTTTTTGTTTCCCCCCCTCCCCGACTGAAGTCTGCAGCAGTATCTGCTTGAGCACTCTTCAGTCAGGGGGTATTTCCAGAGGGGTGACCACTGTCTCCCATCTCAGCCAGGACCCTTAGAAAAGCAGCAAATGAGTTGCTGGAAGGCTGCAGCTGTCTCCAAGAGGGTAAATGAGGACAGTTTGGGAGCCGGGGAGCAAGCGGAGAAGGTGAGAGGAAAATCTCCCCTAGCTGTTCTTGCTCAGGGTTCTCTGGTCTCTCTGATGACCCAAACATGATGGAGACATCCTGAAGGTGAGCGTGCATGTTCGTATTTGTGCAAATTGATGGTTGTCATTGCAAATCAATGGGTACCGGTGCTGGTAGAAAGAGCAGAACAGACCGTGGCCCTAAAAGCTGCCCAGTAGGACCAGTTTGCATTATCGACCTCGCACAGGGGTTGGCTGTGAGTCTGGTATCTCCTGGACGTGTTTGTTGGTTGAGAAACAAATGGTGGTTTTGGACAACTCACAGTTGGGCGGATCCTCAGTTGGAGACACTGTAGCATGGCCCGAGTTTTGGGAACCTCTCCAGCAACTTGAAATCAGGCGGCGGTGAGCTGGGTGAGGTCTGTGCAGCTTTGTCCTGTAGATCTCCCAGTCTGTCGTCTGGGCAATAAACTGATACGGGGTTGCTTGGGAAGAACATGTTTGCTCTGAGGAGCAGTTGCAGCCAGAAGAAGTCCTGGTGAAATGAGCTTGACTTGGCTGATTTACTTTCTCTGGAAATCCTGGATAAAATCAGGCATTTTGCTGACTTCTGCATGAGCTTGGCTGCTGTCAGCGCTCTAGCACCCATGCACTTGCATGGGCAGGTTGGACATTGCCTGGCTTTGTTTGGTTAGTAAAGTTATTTATTGCCAGTGCCTAGCGTTGCCAAGTCTTAGAGTTGTATTGCAAATCTGTGTACGTTGGATTTTCATAAAGCCCCGGCCTCTGGAGTCCGGTGACTGCAGAAGCACCTCGGCTTTTACGCAACAAGACCTCCTCAATGGTTCAAAACGCAGAGAGTAAAATAGGATGTAAAGTTATTATTAAAGAACCCTCCTGATGCATGTCGGGGTCGTGCATTTTGGCAGCTGGACTTGGTGTTTCTACAGCAGCCCCGAGCGAGGGTGGGGAAGGTGGGGACGCATCCCGTCAGGGGGACATGCAGGCCTGGGGGGTGTCGGGGGGAGACGGGCAGGGAATGTCGCAATGACGTTTCCGCTGTCATTTTTCAAATTATAACCACGCTTGATATTTAATTGGGACCACATTGGCTGAATTCATGCAGCATCAGTATTAATACTTGACATCATTAATTTTTGTTCGTGTTACAGCCATTGTTGTCAGGGAACGCTGTCAAAACATGTCATTATCGTTTAAAGCCAGATTTTTTTCATCCCCTTTGGCTTAGATCTGGTGTGTCCTGCCATACCACCTACATCACTCACTGTATCACTCACGCCATTGGTCAAGGGGCCGTTGTTATGTTTGGGGTTTTTTTAAGAGATCTTTGTTAATACCATCCTCATTTTAACGGGGAAGGATCAGCCAAAAGCCGAATTGTTTCTCCCCATTTCCTTTTCCCTGGCATTTCCCACCACCAAACCCAGAAGGTTTGGCCTTTGCAGCCTGAGCCGGCTGCTGCCTCCCTCCCTGTCCTCGTGTGCACGCACAGGGATGCAGCAGTGCTGTCATCTTCCACCTTCTGCCCTCTTCTTCCATGTTTTGGACAAAATGGCACCAAGAATGGACATTGTTGTTTGCTTTTATACCACCCACAAGAGACCTCACCCCAGTGCCCCAGAAGCGGCTGTTCCTGGGCTGTTGGTTTTCCCTGACTTCACGCAGTGCATTTGCAGCGCAGCTGGGCTGGTCGGGCAACTTGCTGCTATTCCGGGTTCGCATCAGCGAAAGGATTTTTGTGGATTGAAATGTGAGGGTTAACTATGGGGTTTCCCTTGCGCAATCTACTGATTGTACTTAATTTTTTTCTTTTTCTATTATTACTCATGCGCTTCCCCAGAAATAAATCTGCAGTTTTATTTCAGTTGACAGCAAGGTTTTAAAGGGAATAGAAAAGGATTTTATGGTGAGGGAATGAAATAAGACATCAAGTATTCTTTCCTGTCCTGTTTCTCCCCTTTCGTACCTTACTGTAATCATTCAAACTTGGGACCCTTTAAAGATGCTTTAAGACTTCCAGGCTGTTGGAACTCCAGGCTGGACTGTTGCAAAGCTCAGCTGAAGCCGCCCCGCTGTGATTACCCCGCACTGGGTTTGAACCTGGGGGCTGTTGGGTGACTGTAAGTGAGCAGTCGGAGCAGCCTTTGGGGTGGGGGTAGCTATGGGTGGAGGGCACTGGCATCAGGGCAACAACAATTATTTCCCTGCCAGGTTTGTGGGTGCAGCTGAGCATCGTTAGGTTTTGCTGACGACCCAATGGGTCACTCCTGTGCCCAACAGCTGTTGCCATTTGCTCATCAGCCACAGCCCCTGCAAAAACAAGATGGCCACAACCCTCTGGGCAGCTTTTGGGTGTCCTCTGTGAGGTTTTCCAGGTCCTTCTTTTTGTCTTCTGGAACAGTCGTGCTCTTCCAGCACCTGAGGTAAGTGCCATGTTCTTGTTCTTTTAAGGTCTGTGTGGGGTTACGCTGGTTTAAAGGCAGGTGTGAAAGCGGTCTGCTGGGCTGCTTCTGCGTGGGCTGTGCTTGGGCTGAGCTCCTGCTCTGGGTGCCGCAGGGTTTTGTGCGATAGCTGTGGAGCTGGGGCTGGCTTAGCTTTGTCCTGGGAAGGTTATTGGGCTGCCTGTGTGGCTGTGGTATTACAGAGCGCTCTTTATTTTTCAGAAGGATGCACTAGCAGTGCAGTAGGGAAATGCGTTTTTGGGTTTTTTGGTTTTTTTTCCCCCTGTAGTAGTGCTGGGACACACATAGTGTTGCTATCGAGGGTTGAGCTAAGCTGAAGGAGCTGGGTGTGCTACCAGTGAGTAGCATGGCAGGATCCCTGTAGCACCTTCCAGGCCGGCGTGGGCAGGTGAGACGCAGGAGCAGCAAATCCCTGAGCAAACACACCTTCCCCCCTGTGCTGAAGGGCTTCAGCAACGCACTGACCTTGGAGCAAGCTCCAGCTCAGCAGTTACTTGTATGGAGACACTGCGGTTTTGTTGTAGGATGGGGGTGTTGCATGGGTTTGGTGCTTCAGCTGATCTTAAGCTGGTGAGTCTCACCCCTCCAAGGCAGTGACTCCTCAGGTGGAGCTTCCCCACACCACAGCCCTCAAATTCCCTTGTCAGCGAGGAGTAAGACCTTGATCCTCCAGAAGAGCTGGAGGTGAATGGTCTGACTCACCCTGGCTGCTTTATGGATCATCTGTGGAGGTGGTGGGACACAGAGATGTATTAAGGTGTTATTTGGGCAGTGAAACCTGCTGGACGCTTTTATCTGTGAGTGCCGGAGCACTGGCGGAGGCATTAGGTGGTTCCTCACAGTGTTACGGGTGCAACCAGGAGGCTGAAGGCTGCATGGTCTGTTTCTGGCTTCCCTGTGCCAAATATGCTCAAAATCTATCTGGGTGGAAGTCCTGAATTAGTAATTCTCCTAGTATTGGACCTGAGTCCTTGTGGGCTTTGTTTTGTGGAGTGTGCTTATTTGACAAGATCCTCTTAATCTGAGTAATCCTGCATTGTTAAACTGTGATGGGCTGATGAGCAGCCAGTTGCTGCTGGTAGGTCCCAGAGGCTTCTCCTGCGAGAAGGAATTTGTCATCCTTGTCCTTGACGTTCATTGCTACTGTGACTGAGGAATACCTTTTACTCCCCAGAACAGAAAAGAAATGAATGCTAAAAGGAACCGCATTCAGTTCCTCTTAAAAAGAGGGGCTGAGATCCCTCTGTGTCACAGGCTTTGCCATGGTTCTGCAGGGTCTGTCGGTCTCTAGACCGTAATCCTCCTCCTCAGGATTTTAATTCTGCAGGAAAAGGGGGGCAGGGGGGCTTGTTGAATGCATAATTAAAAGCTGAATATTGCCCCCACCCACCCCACCCCCGCCACGTATGGACTAGCAAGGGAAAAAGAAAAATCCCTGTTGGTGCAGGGGAAGGAGCAAGAGCTCTGACAGCTGCCCGGGGCATGGTGTGGTCCTGGGTCAGAGGGTGAAGCAGCTGCCTGCTCGGAGCTGCTGCTCTCCTGGAGCCTCTGAGCAGTGTGACACGAGCCTCAGTAGCCAGAGTGGATTTTTTCTTTTCTGACAAATGCCAGGAGCAAAACCCAAATGTCTCATCCAGGTGAATGGCCCTGTGGAGGGAGCCAGCTGTGGGGACGGGGCTGTGCATGGCCTTGGGTTTGGGCTGTTGAGTTTGAGTGGGGCTGGTGGTGAAGCTGCTGCTACCTGGTTGCCCTGGCTGGTTTTTAAGCTCAGTTTTCAGAGAAGCTGGGAGTGAGAGATCCTGGTGCCTTCACCCTATTGTGTCCCTCCTGTCCCTTGCCTGAGGCGTTTGGGAGGAGAAGCTGCCCTGTGGGTGAACATGGATCTGGTCTGATGGATGGCCAGTGTGGACCGCTAATTTCCTAGAAAGTAAGAATAAAGATTCATCTCCACTTCCCCTCACTTGAGGAGGGCTGGGTTGCTGAATCTGGCAAAGCCCCAGGAAGGGAGGTGTGCTGGGGGTGACGTGGCATTGCAATGAGGTCCACAGCATCACTTGGTGCTGGGTGGCATCCTGGGCCTGGTCCCTGCAGCCACTGTGCCAGCACCAGCACCCCAAGGCTGGGTCCAGGAGTCTGAGGTGCAGTGGTTAACTGGAGCATCCAGAGTTATTTCCTGTAAATAACTTCTTTTGCTTTCCTCAAAGGTCTTATTTTCCATTTGGTGCATGATGAAGCATTGCTTGCTGCTTTGTGGATTATCCTTTCTATATTCCCGATTTATGCATGTGCTGGTATGATGCACAAAGTAGCATCTGTACTATATGCACTGTGGGAACAACCCAAAATTGCTCTGAAACTCGACTGGCTTACAATTATATTGGATTCTATTAAATTAAAACACATAGCACATATATTACACAATAAACCACAGCTATTTCATGGATCAAATTAAGTTTTATTTGGGCAAATTACAACCTTTCTTACAGTTGGGCCTTTGTGAAACCATTCCTTTTTAATAAAAGCAGGCATTTTTGGCAAATGCTCTTAAAGTGTGCATTCCCAATAATTGCATATACTGTTGCTATTCTTTCTGGGATATATGTGGCTAATTATCTTCTCCTATTTAGGATAGGTTCAAATGAGTGGTATCTTCCCTTTCCACCTCCCTTCTGCTGGAATTTCTTATTGCTTTCCATTTTTATTAGCTTGGCTATGGAAGTCGGCAAAAAAAATCTTCTCCTCATTAAAAGCAGGAGTGCCTTTCCCGGAATTTCTTGGGGAAATGTGACTCTTGCAGCTGCCCTCGAGCCCCAGCTTGGGGGACAAAGCTGAAAACAAGCCTCTGAGAAGTAGGGTGCGTGATGGAGCTCTTGGAGGGTGGTGGAGAGGCAAAGCTGTGGGGGAAGTAAAGTAGAGGTGTTTCTTGAGGAGGGGGCTCCAGCTGCTGTGGGGCTGGGGGTTGGATTTTCCTTCTTGTCTGAGAAGATGCAGGCTCTGGTTGTAGGTGTTAAGGCTGGAACATCTCTTGTAGCTCCTTATTAAATCAGAATTTTGTTTCTGCTCCAGCCTTTTTCTGTGCAGGGACAGCAAGGGGTGTGAGATGGCATGCCAGGCCCCATGAAATGTCTTTTGCAATTGCTTATCCTCACATAGCTTTTGTTAAAATCCAATAAATGGTTCGTAAATTGTGGGGATGGACAGACAGGGTGGCTCGCTCCCATGTTTCCTTAGGAAACTTGGTTAAAAAAATAAACCCCATCAGCTACTCTTCAGTTATGAGGAGTGCCACTCTGCGCTCTCCTGCCGCTGGCTTTCTGCTTGCTGGCTTGGAGCTACCAGTTTTTTTTCTGGGAATAATTTTTCCCACAGTATTTTCAGCCTGGACCAGGAGACAGAAGAAATGCCCTCGGTGCAGTCTTGCTTGGGTAATGTCAGTGTGATTTCTAGACCACCGAGCCAGAGATGAGCAGCATCCAAGCTTCCCGATTCCTGAACACACAGCACAAGCCCCACGTAAACTTTTGGCTCTTATTTCTTGACGTGGCTGCACCTCTGGGTGTGGGAAGGGTGCTCAGCCCCTTAGCTGGGTGGGGTGGGGGTGATGGAGCTGTTGCTGTAGAAATCCTAAGCTTATTACATAAAACTTCAAAGCTTTTTGTCAGTTTTCCAAATCCTTCTGGGCACTATTGTCAGAAGATCAAGAACTATTATTTAGCCTCCCAAACCACATCTGGATGCTGTTTATGGGATTGTGTTCAGCCTGTTTGCATCTATGGGAAGGGGTTAGCACTGGCAGTGGGAACTGGTTTTGGGGATGCCAGGCTGTCTGCTGCCAGGGCCATGGACTGGTGGCATCTCCCCATCCTGCTCTGAGCCTGCCATCCCGATAAAGGATCGGTGGAGCTAATGGTTTCTGTGTTGCTTTACAACTGCTGCCAAGTGTTTGCTCAGAGATTCCTCATCTGCCTGTTGGTGTTTCCCAGCTCCTTCCCTCCGCAGCTTCCTGGGGGTGCAGGCAACCTCAGCACCCTTCAGCTGCCACTTTGAGTTGGGTGACAAGCTGGTGGCCCCGTGGCATATGTGATGGGACTGTCTGCATTTTCCACAGCTCCTGCAGAGAGTAAACGTCAAAGCGACACAGGGGAAAGAGAAAATGGGATTATCCCTATTAAAAAAAAAAACTCCCAGAAATGCCTTTATTGATTATATTTTTTCAAGTAATAAATTGAAAATATCTCTGATCTGTTGCCTGCTTCCCAGTACGGTCAGGATGGGGTTGCCCCTTGCCTGTTGCTGTGTAGTATGTGATAGTGGTGGAGGAGACACCAGCACGTGTGCTGCTGCACCAGGGACCTGTGGTGGGGCAGGAAACTGAATGAAATGGCCACAAAACATTTTTGATGTCCTGCCTGTGTGACCACAGTGTTGGAGGATGGTGCGGGTCTGTGCCACTCAGTTGCAGGAGGTCACAGCCTGGCTCTGTCCCCAGAGCATCCTGGCATCGCAGGGAAGAGCATGTGCAACGGGAGAGAAAGGGAAGGGTCCTCAGAGCATCCCTTGCAGCCCGGCTGTGGGTTTTGGAGAGAGAAGGTTCTGCGCTTTGTCCCTGGCAGTCTCTTCCATCCAGCACCCACGCCATCTGTCATCTTCCAGCTTGGGTTGTGTGTTTGAGGCTGGATGATGCACTGGTCTGAGGCGAGTCATGGTGCTGTGCGGTGGGATGGTGTTTAGGATGTGAGGCTTTACAGGCAGGTGGTGTGAACTGCTCTGGGAGCTAACGGGAACCCTGGCTGTGGTTAAACGCCACCATCTGAAGGGCTTTGTGTGGAGCATGTGCTCTGCCTCCCCCCGTGGCAGCAGGGATATCTGACACTCTGCTGCATCCACTTTGGGGACACAAAATTGAAACCACAACCCGTTTCTGGGGAAGACACATGATGAGTGTGAAGTGCCATCTCCTGAAGGATGCTTGGGGGGAAGGGTGAGAAGAAAACCCCCACTAGTCTCTAGAAATTGCTTTCCTTCCTCTTCTCCTTCCAAAATAGCATAATTAACAGAAATAAACTTTGCAGTGCTCTTAATTTTGAAGGTTTTATGCCAAGCTTGAACATGCAGAGCTTAACTGAGCAGGCACTGAGCACTGGGAACAGTTAATTATTATCCAAACGGTGTCTGAGCTGGTCTGAAAGGACTGAAGAATTATGAAACTGTAACGAGGGAGGCCTGTTCTTGGCAAATGTTTATGTGATTCAAATGCTGGGGAATTCAGCATGTTTTTCTCTTTCTTCTGAGAACTTTAAGCCAGCCGATGGTCCAGTTTGCATGGTAGGGATTGAGTGGGACCATCAGTCCTGGGGAGCTGATGCTGTAAGGGCTTCTGCAGTTCTTCTGTCGCAGCAGCAGTTTAAAAATAGCTTTGGTGAGTCAATAATTAACCCGTCGTTACTTCTTAAAACTCCCAAGTGTGTGAATTTCTGGATGCGATGGTTTGGCGCTGGATCTGTAGGAGAAGCTCTGTGTGATGTGTGTGGCTCTTCCCTCTGCTCACCTCTGCAGAGGTCTCTGGGTACTCTTTGGGCTCACATGGACAGTGGTCATAGGGAAGGGGCTTGTTTTCCTGTGACAGAGCTGGTCTTTGGCCTTGGAAGACCAAGAAAAATGTTAAAACACTTTAGAGGCTTTGGCAGAAACTTCTTAGGTTTTCTGCTGAATATCTGAATGCTATAGAATCCTCCTTTCTTTCATCTTCAGACCACATGTGGTCCACATCCATTCTCTTGGATTTTGGCCTGTCTGCCTGCTTGGAAAAACAGAAGTCATGGTGCCTCGAGAACTTCTGCTTACTCCACCCCTCCAGACATCATGGTCCGTGCATGCATGGCTGGGGTTCAGCCTCCTTCAAGCAGGATTTTGGTCCCAAATCTTGTGGCCAAGGTGGTGGGAGTGGACAGCCCTATTGGTGGGAAGTGGTCTCTCTAAAGGTGACTTGTTCTGAGGAGTTTCATTTGAACCGCTGTAGTCTCTGTCTCCAGCTCAGTTTGCTTTCCTCCAGTTCAGGTCTTTGAAGTAGCATAAATAAAGCTGGAAACCGAACTGTGTGAAAGTGTAGAAGTCCTTTGGTGACCCCTGTCTTGATGCTCTTCAGGCTGCCCCACAGAGCCCAGGGCTCCCCCAGTCCTCCCTCTGCTGTGGAGTGGAGGAGGCTCCCTGCAAAGTGACACTCCGGGAGCTGAACCTTTGACATGGGAAACTTTATAAAAAGCTTTTTTTCTTCCTACAGATGTTTTCCCTCCATTCTAGTGAAACAAGCAAGTTAAGCATGTGGGAGTGCCTTCAATGTTCTAACCTTGGGTGTTTGATGCCTTTCTTTCTAAGATGTCCCTTGTGCTTCTGTCCCCGAGCTCATCCGGGTTTTGGCTGCTTTGCGTGCAGCTCTCCACGGGAGAGTTGTCCGTAGATGGTCAGTAAGGCTGTTCTGCTTTGCTCAAAATGTCTCGCACCAGGAAAGTCCCCACTGAGCTGTCTTTCTGCTGCATGCAGTGAACTGCATGAGATTCCCCTCTGTTCATTGCTTCTGCTATTTCGTAAGGCCTTCTCCCCCCGCCCTGCAGCTGGCTGGGTTTGCAGGGTAACCCCCTGTGCTCCTCTCCGGGAGGTGGCTGGAAGGAACCTTTGACATTGCTGATCTAAAGTACTTACGAAAACTCTACTGCTTTCTTGTGGGTCCATGTAGTCCCAGTGATGGATTGCTTGGGTGCCTGGCTGGAGCCTCTTGGACAAGCCAAGGAACCGGCTCCTTGGAAAAACACAGCTTTGACACCTGGCCTCTGGGCTATGGTACCTGGAAAGGGGTTCAGCTGCCCCAGGCTTTCCTTCTCTCTCTGGGCTGGAGGCAGAGGCCACAAACTGATGT
This sequence comes from Falco naumanni, assembly GCF_017639655.2. Lineage (NCBI taxonomy): Eukaryota > Metazoa > Chordata > Aves > Falconiformes > Falconidae > Falco > Falco naumanni. The sequence continues at coordinate 5,271,221 of NC_054060.1, read as the reverse complement.
AAGATGGAGGCACGGAGGAAACAAATCCCACCTGTGTCCCCTCAGACCACCGGTGGTGGTGGGACAGGATGTTTGGCTGGGGTGCAGCTTGCTGTGTGACCTGTCGCTGGGCTCTGACATGTATGTGGTGATGAGCTAATGGGTTGGATCAGCAGGCTGTTACTACCACCAAACTCAAATTTGGAGGGTTTCACGTGTGAACTGGAGGATGAGCACTCCAAGCAGCATCCAAATTCCTTCTCCAGAGAAAGGATGTCCAGAAGACTCTTCTGAACCAAGAACTCCTTTGTTCTGGAGCACTGGAGTTCTTGTCTGTCCTTCCTGCTTTAAAAATCGTGAAGAAACGAAGAATGTGAATAGTTAGAAGAGTGCTCGACTGTGCTGTTTTCATCTACAGCTTAGTCTAAAAGGCTGCAGTCTTGCAAATGGTTCTAGTTCCATCAGATCAGAAATCTCTGATCAAAACTTACTCTCCCATTATTTTTTTTTTTTAAGACCTGGACTTTTAGTTCAGCTGATAGTTTTGGTGATCTGTGCTTTTGCAGCTTCCTCCCCTTGTGTCTCTGGGGAAAGATCTGTGTGTAGTTAGTTGCCACTTCTAGTTCCTCCTGTCTCACATGCAGAGTTATTGCAAATCCCAAGGAGGAGGATAACAGATAACAAAACGGAGGTTCCACTTCCAGTGGACTCTGATTAATCAAAGGAGTATACTTATTTCCATTACGGGCAGCTGGTGCTTACTAACCTTGCTTTGGAAATAACTTCTTAGAGCTGTGTGCTGGGGCGTGCTTCTCGTGCCCAGGTCCTTCAGTCGGTGCAAGCCACGGCTGGAGCTGTGCTGGGCTCCCGTGGGGCCTGGGAGCGTGTTCCTCTGCACGGGGGGGGGGGGGGGGGGGGGGGGAGGGGCTGGGGATTGAGGTGCCACATCCTTGTGTGGGTTCCCTCTCCCTGCGCTCACCCACAGCACTTCTGTGGGTGCAAAGGTCCCACCGGTGTGCCCTGCACATAAACCTGCAGCCCTTCCCCTAGGGAGAATTTCCATGCAGGAGTGCAGCCCTCCTTCTGTAGGAATGTGATGGGAGACCTATTTCTTCCCCTCTGCTTCCCAGTTTTATCAATCCCCGAAATGTGACATATCACCCAACTGGATCAAACCTGCCTCCTGTGCTGGGTTCAGTAGGCAGTCCTTAAATAAAAAGCAGGATTTAAGCTGCTGGTGGTGTAAGTAGCCTGTTAAACTGCAGCGTGTTTGTGGTACCTTGGGCAGGAAGCCTCTCTGCATCTCAGGTGACTTCAAGTGTGTGGTGCCCTGATAGGAACTGACCTCAGTATTTCTTTTCCTCTAAAAAGATCCTTGATGGCCATGCCCTTGAATTCTTGCATTAGTAAACATCTCACAAAAATGCGTATATGAGCTTTTATCAGGCAAGATGGAAGGGGCTGTGCAATGGCTTTGGGTTGTACCTTCTTATTCTGAAACCAGGCAATCTGAGACTAAATTTCCAGGAGATTTTTGGTATCAGCTTAATATTCATAGACTTTCTTTTATCAGATGTAAAAGAAAGCTCTGAGGTAATTTCTTTTAATGTGATCTTATGAAATGTTTCCTTCAAGATAAGTGGTGGTACATGGGGAGGGGAGGTCAGGGCTGCTCCTTGAGTAAGACTTGGGCAATTCTTCCCCTCCTGCCAGCCCACACTCCCCATAAGAAACCCTTCCTCTGTGTGTCTGAGCTGCCTTCGGCACAACACACCAGAGAAAGGAAAAGAAAGTCAAAGCTGACACAGCCTCTGGACAAGACCTCCTGGAGCAGCAGTCCTTGTGTCGGTGGGAGCAGTCTGCAAAAAGGTTCTGAAATCCCTGTGGGCAGGAAAGTGGTAGAGGGAAACAGCAGCTGGACTTTGAAAGCTCAGCCTACCTCTTACGTGGATGTGAATGAAATTTCTGTGGCAGTGTTGGACAAGGTGTTCCCTTATTTTAAAAACACCTCTGGGATTATTGTTTTGAGATGAGCCGGGGAATGTTCTGTTCCCTCCTTCTCCAGAGCTGCTGTTGGCACCGTAGCCCTCAGGTGGATCAAGAAGCAGGAAGGACTTAGGAGCTGATAACATTGAAAGACCTTGCAGCATCACAGAGATCGTGTGTACAAAAGGTCACGGTGCCACATGGTCGGACAGAGGCTTGGGCTGCGCTTCAGGCAGGCTTGGGTTGTTACTGATGCACCGCTGCTCTCCTGTGCAGCCTCGTGCCGCTCCACTCTCCATCATGCCCAGGCTGGGCTGATGTCCCCAGCCATGCTGGGGCTGACACCGCCCGACTGGGACACACCAGGGCACCCGAGGAGAGCCCTGAGCTCACTGCGCAGCTGTACCAGTGTTGTGGAACTGGGTGTACCCAAGGGGCTGTGGTCCTGCTGTCCCTTTGTGGCATTGCTCTCCCACATTGGAGGATGTTTTGGAGCACTGGGAAGGCTGGTGATACTGAGCCCCCTCCCTGTCTGGCCCCAACATCCATCCTGGTTGAGCAACGCAGGTCCAAGGTCAGCATCCCCCTTCAGGGCTCTGGCTGGGTGCTGCCCCTCCAAAGAGGTTGCTTGCAACGAAGCAAGCAGAGAAATAGTGTGGCAAAGCAGAATTGCTGCTTAAGTTGCTTTTTTTTTTTTTTTTCCATTAAAGGGAGGGAGCAACATCAAAATCGACCCCGTGCCCCCACAAGTCCTACCCTTGTCTTGGAGTATTAAAAACATCCTGGAGCTGAGACCATGCTTGTGCTCCTCAACGTTGAAAAAAGGATTTCTGCCAAGACACTGACCCCTTGTGGATCTTGCAAATGTCTTTGCATCTCTTTTTTTTTCTCGTCGAAAGGCAAAAAAATTCTCTTTCAGACCTTTGCTTGGTCCCTTGCAGTCCAGAGGTATCAGAAGATTTATTATTAAACGGAGGCTCCAGGGTGATTTATGAAATTACAGCTGAGCTGTATTGTGTGCTGGTTACAAATTGCAAAGATATTCCATGGGACGTAAGCTCCAACGAGCACGGGATATATTACACTACGGGGAAAAGGGGAGCTTAAAACCAGCTGGCCAACTGTAACAACTACAGCCACTTCTCTTTGATGAGAAGATGATATACATCTGGGTTTAATACAAAACATGATGGACTGACACCGGGTTTCGGAATATCTTATACAAACTGGATAATTTTTGCTTGTTTTTTTCCAGAGCTGTTGCGCCACTTTATTCAAAGTTATATTCCTTTTTCCTGTTGTTTCTTCACGTGTTAGTGACTCCTTGTTCAACTTTATAAAGTGCTGGGGATCATTTCTCACTGCTTTCCAGAAGAAGGATTTCTCCGTGTGTACAGCGAGCACCAAGGCTTGAAAAAGGCGATGCTGCAGTACCATATGTGGAATCGCTGAGCTAAATTGGCTACCTATAAATATACCCCAGATGCTACTAGGAAAAAGGAAACTGGAACACATTATCAGGAAGGATGTGTCTTCTTGGGAGTAAATCCCTCCCACGGAGACCCCTCCTCTAGCTGTTAATGACTGCACTTCTCCAGGAGAAGTCATCTGTGAGCCTGGTTGTGGTGGGTACGTTCTGGGGGGTGCTGTACGTTAAGGGCACCTCCTGCAACCTTCCGGTCAGTAGGAAGTCCCGGCGAGCCAGATGCGATGGGTTGTAAAGCTGTGTCGTTGCTCTGAAGATGAACCTACGCTGGCTGACACATCTGGTCTAAAGTCTGCCATCCACACAGGCATGTACTGGCCGGGCCTTGGTAGCCTGTGAGTGGGAGGAACTGGTGAATTGACGAGATTCCTTTCAAACACTCTGATCCAAGAGAACAGCGAGCTTCTACGTGAGCAGTCTCGTGTTCTGGCTTGTTAGTAAGTCATGGCATTTTTATTTAACTCTCTTGATGGGGTAACATCACTTAGCACTGACTTTGTTTCCTGGCCTGGTTGAGCATAGCTCTTACTCACAGCTGAAGTCTGTGATAATAGCAAATTAGAATTTCTTCCCTTTTTGGATTAGAATGGCTGTTATGAGTGAATAATCTTTCCAGTCAATGGTCCCCAAATTCTGACTGCACTAACTAACTTCATCCTTCCCCAAACTCTACAGGCTGTCTGTGGTTCCCTGCCACAACGCTCCTGGGAAGCACCTATAAATATCAGCTCGGAGTAGAAATCCTGCTCTCCAGTAGCTGATGGCAAAGCATCTGCGTTCCCGAGAGTAGCTGCTAGCTGGTGGTTCTGGAGGGGGTGTGGGTTGTATCTGTCCTGCTCCACCTCAAGTCTCCTGCATCTCCAGGAGCTTTCTTGGGTGGATGCAACCTCCCAAGCTGAGCTCCTCACCTTTGGGCTTAAACGGACAAAATTTTGGAGTGTTTATCTTCACTGGGAGCTGCAAGCAATATGCTGAGTTTATCTCCTTTGTGGCCCAACTTTGGATGGCGAAGTCATTATTCCTCTGTAGCTGGTACAATCCAGCATGCTCCCGGCGCTGGCTTCAGGCCAGGGCTCTCCAGCTCCCAGAAGATCCTGTTTCAGTCGCCTTTTTAGGACTCTCTGGGCCAAAGTGCGCTTTGATGTCTGGCAGTTTGGCCCCTGGCACACCCTGTGGTCTGGCCTGGGAGAAGTGCTAGGAGGACAAAGCATAAGCTATAAAATTCTGCAACACCAAGCAATCCTGGCTGAGCCTCCCCACTCTAGTCGGTATTTCGTAACCCCGCATGGCTTTCTCTGAGATACTAATTAGGGATGGACAAACCAGAGGGATGAAACTAAGAAATCCCTTTGCACTCCTTCTGGGGTTAAAGAAAGTTCAGCTAACTTTCTTCCTCCCCCGTGTTATTTTTCCCTTTAGTGCAGGCTCTCCTCATCCAGGTTCCAACAGGGTTGGGATGTGGAGCTGCTGAAGTGCTGGGGGAGGCTCTAGCTGTTGCTGCCGGTTTTCCAAACCAGGCTGAAACAAGCCAGTAACCTAAATCTGAGAGTGCATGTGTGACCTAGAGCAATCCTGCTGTTGCAGTGCTCCTGGCTGTCCAAACACAATGGCTTGCGTCATGTATCCAGCAAAGATCCGAGCATTGCTCGGGGTAGCAGATGATCTTTATTCCTCCTTTTACAGATGAGGATGGTGCTCGGGTGGGTCGGGCTGTGCTTAGTTGGTGCTGCAGGATTGGTGCAGTGCCCGGCCGCTTTGTGCTGGAGGCAGCCGCAGCTGGAACACCCATCCCGGCTTTGCTGATGCATTCTGCAGCCGGCAGCCTTGCTGAAGTGGTGGACTTGGAAGTGTTAGTGGACTTGGTAGCGTTAGGTTAATGGCTAGACTTTATCTTAAGTGTCTCTTTTTCCAACCTGAGTGATTCTATGATCCTATAAATCCTTCACATAGCATAATGAATGCTTACAAATCCTTTCTGTGCTGCTGACGTTCCCTCTTTGCAGTTCATTGAATGCAGAAAGCAAGCTTTCTAAATAAATGATAATAAAAAGCAGTGTGAGTAAATTAACACGCATCAGTGCACGTGTCTCTGGCTGCGCTCTGCTCATCTCATTTTCAACAGGAGCCTCTTTCCACAGACCTCCCCGCCACAACGTGCTCTCAGTGCCGGCTTGGACCCCGCATAGATTAAAACCATGCGATCACAATGGATTTGTCTCTGGCTAATGAAGCTCCGCATCTAGTGCAAAATTCCTCTAATGCATTAGGAAATAGTTATCATTTTTCTTTGGCACTGCATTTGATAAGCAATTGCCTTTGGCCAAAAGCAATGCCAAGATTTTACTGCTTGTTACAGACCTAAATATGTGACATTGCAACACATGTAATTGGGATAATTTAACACCCCATTAACAGAGTGTAGGAATGGCCTCTTCTTACTGTTGTTTGGGTCCACTTTTTATAGATCTTATGCTCTTTTGGGAGAATATTTTTTTTTTTAGTGGAAAAACGGGCATGTTCCTTGTTAGTCGCTCATTTTGAAACATTGAGCAGAAGCTTTTTTGCAGCATGGATGGGATGTGCTGCTGAGCTCCAACAGGAAACGTGGAGTCAGCCATGTCCCAGTTTGGTAAACTGGGAACTAATGTACTCCTGGCTTCAGGCTAAGTCACTTCTTTTTCAAGGGATTGTAAAATGAAGATGATACTCTGAATTTTATGATCCCAGCGGGGTTTCTGTGATGTCCTTATCGCAAGGCAGGAGGTGCCTGGAGGAGACCCTTGCTTGGAGAAGGGGACGTCAGCGATGAGACTGTCATCACCTCGTGTCCCATGACCTTCAGTGAAGATGTGTGTGCAGAGAGGTGGAGAAGTCTAAAAACAGGTCTTTTGAACTATCTTCAGAAAGGCTCTTTCAGGGCAATTCCAGATCTTATTAGAAGCAGGAAAGACTGGATGTCACAAGGGCTCCCAGTCTGAAGAAGCTGTATTTCTGGTTGAGTGTCGCTTTTGAGCTCTGGGTAATGGGGCTGGGTGTATTTGCATAAGAATACCTGGTTTCCCGATCCCAAGCAGCCTCTCCAAAGCCTTTTGATGTTTATGAGCATATGCAGGCTTAGAGATGGGCTTCTGTATGTGGCATCACACTGAGGAGCTGGCAGCAACAGCCAAATCCAGGAGCTAGCAATTAAACCTGTTAATCTTCTTGTCATCTTTCTAGTGGGTTTGGGTGAAATCTTGATGAATTTGTGCGAGCCCATCCTTCCTCTGGCTTGGTGTTGGCTGGTTGGTAGGTTCCTTTATGTAGGGTAGGGCAAAAGAGGTCAGTTTGGGTCCGGGCCACCCATTCTCCCTTCTTCATGCTTGGTGGACCATCAGGATGCTGAGGAGCACTGGCATGGCCAGCAATCTTGTTTTACTTCTGTCTCCTTGGATAAGGAGCAGCTCTGGCTTTAGAGCAGTGACCACAGCACTAGTCAGCCTGTCCCTGCTCATGCATTTTTCCAGAAAGTTGCCTATTTTGTTGTTGAAATCCTGATTTAATTAAATTAGCATCCAACTACCGAGCAGGGTCTGAAGGCAGGGGAGTGCCTGGTGCTCCCAGAGAGCCGAGCCAAAGAAACAGACAGTAAACCAGGAGCCCAGAGGTCCTGCTTTCCTGCCAGCAATGTTTTGCTAATTGAAGGGACAGTTTAATTTCAGCCTTTCTGGTGGTGCTGCTCCTTTCATAATTAGATCCAGCCCAATAGAAAAGAAGAAAAAAAAAAATCACTTGAAACCTGCTGATGGGTTTTTCTCCTTCAGCAAAGCAGCAGTGGGGACTGGTTTTAGTCTTCGAGTCAGAGAGGGCTGGTTCCGATTAGCACGGGGAAGGCTGGTGGGTGTCTGTCTGTGAGCGCTGCTCTGCCCGAGCCATCTTTAACTAGAGCAGCAAGACCCAGAGAGCTCTTTTATGGCGCTCTGGTGTGAAATGACCTGATTTGCCATGATCCCGCTCATGTTTTCAGCAACACGTACATAAAAGGCAGCGCAGATGACTTTAAAATTCACGAGTATTGCTCTTTTAACTTGCATCTCCCCCGATAGGCTCCTTCCCCTATAAAACACGGGCGAGCTTGTCTTTGCAACTGGGAAAAGCCTGTTGAAATGAGTTAGAATGACTTTGTTATGGCTCCAGTGAAAACTTCTAGACACTTATTCAGAAGTCATTGCACTTGCAAAACTGGTCTGAAGCAGTAATCCAGGTGAGCGTGGCTTTGCTGTTCTGAGGTCATCGAGCTGCTCTGGTTACACGGCCCCGGTTTGCACCACGCTCGGTGGGGTGGCATCCTGTGGCTCTGGACCTTCCCTTCTGAGGACTGGTGACTATGCTGCAAACATGAGCTCTGAGCTCAAACGAGGTTTTCCTGGTCTGTGCCACAGACCAAACAGTACAGTTTTTTTTAAAAAAAAAAAATTCTTTGGTATAAATCAGTCTAGTTATAATTCCATTTGAAAAAAAATTCTTCTTCCCCTCCCCCTCAAGCAATAACTTATTTTTTCCATAGTGTCGGGTTCTGTGATTTAATCAATTACCTTTATAAGTTGTAACAAGGTGTTTTCTTAAATTTAGCAACTCCCAAAACCTTGGTTTTGAATGCTGAGCCAATTCTGTGCCTGGCATAAGTGTTGCTAGTTACTTTCCTGACCCTATCAAAATGCTTTTTGAATAATCCTCCACGGCTTGGTTTGGTGGGGTTATTTTCCCACAATGCTTTTCCATCCCCAGTGGGAAGTTTAGAACACTCAACACCTGAAAATCTTGGACTTTCAGGGCCAAAGGCAGAGGAGCGATGCTTTTTGGAAGCTGGAATTTTTATGAAACTTGGCTGTTTATGAAACTCTGGGCTGATGCCCCGCTTGGACATGTGAAACTGGTTCCTTGTGGAAGGTTTTATCTTCATCTGCTTCTGGTGCATTGAAGTCTGGAACATTCTGGTATCCTGGGTGGTACTGGTGCCCAAGTACCATTAGTGCACCTTCCCCTAATTAATTGAATCACTCTTTGGGGTTGATGGGGGAAGGAAATGGTTGGGGGGGTTGCTTTGTAGGTCTTGCTATGATGCCCACAGCACTGCCTTGTATCGTGGGTTCCAGGACGCGGGTAATGCCACTGTGGGTGTTTGCACCGGCTCCCTAAGCATCTCACCCTTGTGAGGAGCCCAAACCTTCCTCCAGCAAAGCCCCGGCAGGTTTGTTACAGTCTGGACCCCCTGTCAGACAGGTCCATACCCTTGGGTAGCTAATGACAACGTGCAACGTTGGGGTCTTGCCACAAACAGGTTTAAAATGAGCTGAGCTAACTCAGTCAAAGGTGTGAGAGCGCTCCACAGGCACAGGGATATTACCAGCTCCTTGCTTTCTCCTCGGGGCACTGTCCCACTCATTAACGGGAGGCTGTTGAATCAAGAGAGCTGTGGCTTGTTTGAACTACGGGGCTGCTCTGCTTACACATGTCTTCTCTGCTTTGAAGGCTCTGTCGCTTTTCAGTTTACATCAGAAATATAGGCTCTCCTGATCTGCAAAGCCTACCGAGCTCTCCTCTCCCTACCATGAAAAAGACCTTTCAAACAGCTCCTGAGGTCTCTGAGGGCTTCTCTTCTCCTGAAAGCTGAATTGCCTGTTGGTTTTGGAGGCCCGTGTTCCCCCTGGCAGCCTTCCACGCGTATATTTAGAAAGGAAGATCATACCTTCCATCTCAAAAATAACCAAACCTGATGACTTAATTTAGAGTATGAAAATTAAAAGCTCCCTCTTAAACTTGCTGGGTAGTTCAGGCTCCTCTTGCTTGCTCGTTGGCCATGGAGTCTCCCCGCTTGACTGTATGTTTATCTCTGTTGGCTTTGGGCATCTCATGGGTTATCTGTGAGCAGGAGTGCACTGAGCCACATGGACCGGTGTTTCTTCTGCTGATGCTGACTTCTGTTCTTTGGTTGTTAATTGGGCATCAATGTCAAGTTGGACTTCATGGGAGGCTATTTCTCATTACTAGCAGACAGATGGTTGTAAAAAAAACTTCTTAAAATCTCTTTATTAATAAACAATTCTACATTTTCTATAGGGCTTTCTGGGTACCATCAGAGAGCTATGTCTGAAAAATTATCAAAAACAGGCTGAAAACCTGTGTGATGTGCATCCTGGTGGAGAAAACCCATCTCTACAGGCAGCAACAGTGTCCTTCACACAGGCTGGATTTTGATCCTTTGCTCACAAACGCTTGTCTCCTCCAGCAGTTTCTGCTTGTGTAGTCAGACCCCGGCCAGCTCGGAGCTGTGCCAGGGGCAGGATGCCTGGTTCCCTCCTTACCTCTCACCGCGACTTGTTGGGCAAGCCTATCCCAGCTGCTCAGCTCCTTTACACCTGGTTTTATTTGTAAATCTGGGATAAGCTGAAACCTTAGCGCTGAAACTGGGTTCCTGAATGCCTTTCCTGCTGCTTGTATGTATCAAGTGTAATATTTAATAACAGCGTGGGGGTGCTTGAGCTGGGTTAGTTATTGATAAAGCCCTGGAGACCTGCAGAACAAAGATGCTGTGTGCTGCTGTGACAAATGCCTTTGTCTCACCCACTGAAGCTCAGCCTTACCTATAGCTGCAGATCACTCCACTTGTTTTTGTACTTACTCTATCAGCTGTATTATCTGAAGTGTGCTCTGAGTGACTGCAATGCTGAAAGGTCCCAGAGTTAATTGGCATTAAGAATGGTGTAGTATTATTAGGTGTACCTTAATGTAACAATCTCCATTTTCATGTATTTACTCTGTTCTACTGAGTAAACGTGGAGATAAAAGAAGGTGGAATTAGCACTTCTCTTGCTTGTGCTAAAGCCAAGCTGCATTATTTTCTTTTCTGTGGGCTTAGGCCTAAAAGTAGCTCAGGTATGTGCAAGTTTAAACAAGACGAACCAGGGCCCCATTAAAAATTACTCTCTCCTGGATAATATTCAACACAGGATTAATAGTAAAGAGGCTGATGTCATCTCAAAGCTCCTGTGACCCTTTGCACTTCTTTAGCACGTTGCTGAAATAAAACATTTGTTACTGAGAAGACCTTTCCTGGTGGAAAATCTGATGCAGCCATCTTTCCAAAAGCAGAGAGGGGCATTTGGAGCAGCGTGCAAAAAAAAAATAAAATAAAAAATTGGGTATTAAAAGCTTAACCTGAGAAACCACCTTCTCCTAAGAATAACCTGGCTGCTGCATGGTGTGCCATGTGTGATCCCTGCCACGTCCTGCTCGTGGACTCATGCTTTGCAGGGTGTCCAGCTCCTGTGGCCCTGCAACACGGAGCAGACTGGTCACACCGTGACTTTACCCATGCGGATGGGAAGGCTCCCTCCTCGTTCATGGATGGTGTTGTATGGGTCTTCCAGGGGTGCCATTGTAGACACGGCGGTGGAATTGCTCCTAATTCATGCCAGGCTTGCCTTGGCTGGGAATAAAAGGACTGTGAAAGAGTTTGGTGGTTTTAGATGCTATCAGTGATGTTACAAGGTCCCAGCGCTGTTCCTGCAGAAATCTCTCTTGCGTTTTAGCATTAATTTTATCTTCCTGGCTAGGCTGGGCTCTGAAACCCTGAATTGTCCCTCAGGGGCTTAGACGAGTCATGTTCTGCACTGCACCAGCCTAACTACTGCCAAATTGGGCTGGAAAAGGGCTGGATTAAACCAAAGTGTCATTCTAGGCTCTAAGGTTACGAACAGGTCTCTTGATAAGGAATTGGGTATGCTATAAAATAATTTTATAGTGACTCTCATCTCTGAATCTTTATAAATGTTAATTAGCGGATTACGTAAGATCTGTTAACTAATTTCCCCTGTGCCTGTAGGGACAGGTAAATATTACAGTTCTGCCCTGATGCACAGTCTGCGACTTTGGGAGGGCAAGTGCGTTGTAATGGTGTTGGAGCCTGCGTTTCCTCGTGATCTTGCTCACACTGGCTTTTTTCAGTGGTTTGTTTCCCAGGTATAAACCCTCACCCTTATGAGAGCCTACCTTAGGGCAGCCTGGGGACGTTACTTGGGCAGCTCTGCAGTAGGAGTGAGGGAGCATTAGGTGCTGGCAATATTCATCTCGTGCCTCCACACAGTGGCTGGTTATCAGCCCCAGGTCCAGCCTCTGCTCATTGCTTTTTCTTCTCTCCGAAGGTCTCCTTTTAGTTTTATCTTGGGAATCCATTGTGATACTGTTGCTCTTTCAGGGATGCTGAAGATCAACTACCTTTGGAGCAAAGGCTTGTAGTTACAGCCTGTGAGTGTTCTTTTTAACAATATCAATACAGCAATGAAAATACTTTTTTCAGTGTTTTTATACAGTAGTCACAATGAGAAACAATGTACAAAATCCCCCATTAAGCTAACAGCTACCTGCCTAAATGTCTCTTCCCTGGAGAGCCTGGGGGCCTCAGCCCTGATTCGAGGGTTAGTTCCAAGTGGGGTCATGTGGGAAGGGGTTATCACCATTGCTGAAGTAGCCTTTTCATTGCTGTATCGGTAAGTGAAATCTTGTTTTATTGGCTGTATATGCTGCTCGCTGCTGTTTCTGTGCAGGGGAAAAAAATCAAATTATGCTGATTTGCTGTGCCCTAAAAAAAGAAACACAACCACCACCAAACCAGGAGTACCACAAAGCATAAGGCAGCCAAGTCCAGCGTGAACTCCCCTGTGCTGGGTGAGGGTTGGTGCCAGGGCTGAGCAACCTTCTGCAATGGAAAGTATCCCCTTGGAGACGCAAATAAGCATGAGAAGATGCTGACAAACCTAATCTTCTGGCCCGAAGCTGGTGGCTGAGAGTTTAACGGCTTCCCAATGATGGATGTAAGTTTTATTTTTGGTGCTGTTGGAGGTGAGTTGTGCTGACACTGTGGCTGTCCCAGAGGGTGCAGCCATCCCAGCTGGGGAAGCCCTAGGGGCTGGCTGGGTGGGTGGAATAGTCCCCAGACCCCTGCCCCATATGTGGGGAAGGTGAGGAGGAGCCCTGGCTGGCAGGGTTTGCTGCAGGAGCAATAGCTTTGGCGCCCTTTGGGCCAGGTACGGGGAGTGGTTTGTTGTGAGTGGCTCTTGAAGGGGATGGTCCATCAGTCCCCATGTGGCTTTAACAGCCCATTCAGCAGCAATTCTGCCAGATGCCCGTGTCTCACATCTGAGCATGTGGCACAGGAAACCCTTGCGGTATCGTAGCTGGAGGCCTTTGAATGCAGCCTACACAGCAGCCCAGAGCATCTGTGCCCTGGTCCTGCATCCCCACCTGCAGCACCTGGGCGCTCTCACACTGCAGTGGCTGGGGAGGTGCCTGAGGCACTGGCATCCTTGCTCTGCTGATGGGACATGGGTGTACCTGCCCACACTGGGGGATGGAGCTGGGTGGCAGGCGCACCACGGTCCCAGAGGTGACAAAACTCCTGTCCCATAAGGGATGTCACCACAATGAACACATCCACTGTGGAGCAGCTGCTTGTCACCTGCAGAAGCTCGTTAGTGTGGACAAGTGATGTTCCTTCATCCAGACAGCATTTTCTGACTGTGTTAAGCTCTTTAGATGGCTTTTTAAAATTATTTTTATTGTTCTTGCTTGCACATCTTGAAGTCTCTGAGGATCATGAGAAGTGACTGGAAACATCCAGAGCGCAACTGTCTCCTGCAGGAGGGTGGTTAGGGGCCTGGACAAGGCAGGGGAGGGGAAGCAGGTGGGCCTGTGCTGGGGCATGGGCCCTGTGGCCATCCTGGGCACCTTCCCCTGGCCCCAGCCAGGGACTTGGGCACCTCTCCAGTAAATCCCTGCACAACAGAAAAATGTCACAGGACAAGCTGTGCCTGTTCTCCCAAGATTAGTTCTGAAATAGCATGGAGAGAGCAGAGCTGCTTTCATTAGTACGTGCCATCAGTGCTGGGCCCCTGGTGCCACAGCTCCTGCCAGGTCAGAGCAAGGGGTGGCTTGGAAAGTGACAAAATCGACCTGTCCCCTTCTCCGTGCACCCATCTGCTCTTTAAACCAAAGGCTGCCTTTTCTTTCCTGTGCTGTATTGCATTTGATGAGGTTTTGCAGATCAGTCTATCTTCTGCAGTGCTACTTGGTGTCTTGTTGGGTTTTTTTTGTATGTAGCTTTCTGCAAGGTGCGTTATCTCACCCAAACTTTCCTTCACCTAATAGGGCCCTACATCGTGGTTAATCCATTTCAAATTATCCCCAAATAGCTGCTTTTGCACTTGCAATGTTGTACTGTTGTAAGTATTTAAAGCATAACACAAGGCTCTTGGAGCAGCCAGTCTTGGTGTCACCTTTTTCAGGTGTTATTCCATAGGAGATGTGGAGGAAACTACTGCCAATGATTAATCAGCAGCAAAGGCTCTGCCTTAACCTCTTCAGGTGTGTGAGCAGCAAACATTTTAACCCTTGAATAGCACAAGTGCCTAAAGATGTTTACAGACAGAGATATGAAATAAGTGGGACAAAAGACAAGGGGGGGGATGGGTTGTGGTTCAGTGTAACACTGAACACTGTGACACTGGCACTAGTGATGGTGCCTTTCACCAGCCAGCTCTGCCCCTCAAGGGAGCGCTGGGGCACTTGGGTGTGCAAAGGAGAGATGGGATCGTGGCTCTTGAGCAGTGGCGGTGCTGGACTTGAAATCATGTTGCTTTTTTTTTTTTTTTTTTTTTTTACAAACAGGATATAGTGGTTTAGCTCACTAGGTAAATATGGACAGCTCGGAAACTGGAAAGCTTTCCTGTTTCACAAGGGCTTGCAAAGCTGTGCTTGGGAGAGTGCTTATCTGGCCCGTGCTTAGCTGTGGGTTTGACCTTCTGTGCTCATTATTGCAATTTCCTCTCAACAGCTGACATGCAGAGGGGAAAGTTGTGCTGTTTCTACTGAAAAATCTTCCTCATTACAGAAAATCCTTAATTTCTAATGTGGGCTTTGGCAGGTTAGCTGGGAAGGCAGAAGATGGGGCAGAGCTCACCCATCATGAGAAGCAGGGAGGGATGCTCTGAAAGCTGCTGTGTGTAACCGACTGCAGAGCTGTCATCTCAAGGGAACGGGAGGTTGTGATGGACTTAGCAGGAAAGATTTATGCTTGAAACATTTCCCTCCAGCTCTGTTTTGGAAAAGCATCCCTGAGAAGTTGCTCTTCCCCTGGTCAGGGTGGTGCTGGTGTCTTGTGTATGTTAAGGATACTACCCTGCCCTGGGGAGGAGGGTACCTGCCTGGTTTTTAGAAGATGCTGTGTGTTACCTTTGCTTTAGAGTCCCTTGCTTGGAGGATGCTACATCATTAGCAAAGACATGAGACAAACCTTACTGTGGTGCTCTCTGGTTTTATTTTTTCAGTTATCTTTCTGATTTTATTTTTTCAGTTATGGGTTCATCACAGGACTAGCCTTTGCCATGCAGGGGGGCAGACAGGAACACTTGCACTTGTTCCAAGGGTGACTCCTGCAGCTCGGGATTCATGCTGGGATGTGAGTGATAAAAATGAAGTTCCATAGAGGATGCTCTGTTTCCAAAATGGATATAAACTGACCCAAACTGAGTTCTGAATCGCTGCTCGGCAAATGGGGGGGGTGGGGAGGAACCCTGCAGTGTCTTGGCTTTGTGGCTCCAGTTGAAATCCCAATATGCCAACAGCGATGGTTCATAACTCTGCTTGTCCCCATAGGTATTTATAAAGCCTAACATGTCCCTATAAATTAGGCAGCCAACGTGTTTTACAGGCTCCCTCGTATGATTTTTTTGTGAACTCATGCAAGATAAAAGTATTACTTGTAATGAGGCCCTATGTTATCTGAGAGCATCTGGTAAGCATAAGAGTCTGCCTTGTAAATGCAGATACACTGCTGAGTTGCACAGCAAGGCAGGGATGGTTGGGGAGGTGGTAAAGTGAAAACCCAAAACCTGCTTCCCTGGGCAGCCCTTGCACAGTGTGGAAGCCCACTGTGGGGCTGAGCAGAAGTGATGCCTTAGGGGACTGGATTTCCTATGGGAAATGTGAATTAGTTTCTGCTGTTGGCTGCGATGGGGAGTTGCTGGGTTCCGTTTTTGCCCATATGTACTGAAAAGAGCTGAGAACCATTCTGGAGGGCTGCTGTGGTAGTTTCAGGGTGAGGAAGAGCTGATTCTGGTCATCATTCCCTATCCTGGACGGGTTCCTGCCATGCCGGGTGTGCACCCCAGTAGGGTGAGAGCTGCTTGCTCCAGCTGGTGAAGCTCAGCCTGTCGAGGCCTCCCCATCGCTGTCTGTAGGCAGAGTTGCACCCTGAAAGCAAACAAAGCATCAGGTTTGAGTTCCATGCCTCTTGTCTTTTGCCATGAGACACAGAGGCATTTCTCCAAGTGGCCCAAGTTTAAATAAATCACAAGTTTGAATTCAAACTGCCCTTGTTGATGCTTTAGGTACGGCAGGGACTTTGTTTAGCAGATGTACAAATCTTCTGGAGCCAGCCCATTGGCACGATGGTGAAGTTTGTTGGCCGAAACCATTTTGCTGACCACAAGCTTTGGGTAACTGCACACGTTTTCCCCATGTTTATGTTTTCCTGTGAGCCTGCTGGCAGGTTCAGGCTTGTGCTGCATCTGACATGGAGAATTTCGGCAGTATCAGGGCTTTATAAAGGCAGTGTGGCCAGGCAGACTGGGCAGAGCTTGCTGCAGATGGCTCTGCTGGGGATGCCAGTGCCTCGTGCCATGTGGGGTGGCTTCTTATCCAAAGGAATTCTGGAAGTTGCTGTGTGGGTGTTGCACTAGTGAACAGGCATGATCTGCAGATGTCTGTGCAGCCACGAAGTTGGCAGCTGGGTCTGGCTGTAGCTGGGCTTGGGGCGAGGGGATTCTCTAGCCACCAAACCACAGCCAGCGTGTCTGTGCTGTAGTGGGGCTAAATGGTAATAGCGCTGCTGGCTTCCACTGTGGGGTGAGACTGGAGATACCTGCGTGCAGACGTGGCTGGGCTCTGGCACAGCACTGGGGTAAACGTTCTTTGTTCTGTCTGGGTTGAGAAGCTCTGTGCAGAGATGATTTTTGAGAAATAAAACCGGCTTTTCTTGTATGGCTTTTTCTACGTGCCCTGATGGAGGGTGTGAAGATGTTAAGTGCATCAGTAGATCGTATTGTGTAATTGGCACATCCAGATGTTGCCGGAAAGATTTGTCAAAGCTTGAGGAAAATTGCAGCTGTGCAAACTGCAGTGGAGAGGGGACAGGCACTGCCCTGAGGGCATGGCCAGCCTGAGGTGAAGCTGGAGGTGCTTGAGACCTGGGTTGGAGGCTCAGCCAGAGCTGAACCCCAGACCAGGCAATAGCTGGGTGAATTTCTCAAGGAAAAGGTAACTATGTCGCACTGGTGGCTGGAGGGACAGCCAGCAGCACTAGGATTTGGGGCACGTCCACAGCACTGCCAGAAAACCCCATGAGCTTAGACACAGCCAAGCAACCAGCATGTTGGTGCTGGTCTGTGCCTGGGGACAGCCTGAACCGACCTCTGCTAAAACAATGCTGATTTTCTCCTTTGATAATACTAATCTTGGTGGTGTCCCAAAAGCCTTACCCAATGGCTTTGAGCTTTGCCTTGCTGTGAAACTTTCCTTCTAAAATGGTTGTTCTTGGAACAAAGTCATCCCTGGAGTAACTTCACTGATGGTGAGCTTGACAGGAAAAATCTGGGCTATTTAAGGCTGCAAATCTCTGCAGTTCTTAGGAACTTGCTCATGTGTACAAACAGCTCAGATATAATCAACGGCAAAAACACGCTGTTTCTTTTGGAAGCTGTTTACATAACATTTCAGCAGTGTTTAAACTAAGATTTACTTGTACAGAAAGGCTGCAATGTCAAAAAGCAAAGCAACATTACCTTTTGACAGAAAGGATGGGGGAAGGCAGCCCTCTCTGCCAGCAGCGGGGCTGCAGCCTCCCCCACGCTTGTGTAGCACCCTGCTGCGAGCGCTGCTTTCTGGGAGGGTTCATGATTCCTCAGGGAAAATAAAGACGCTGGGATGAAGGTTGGTGTTTGTGGTCGTATGAATGCGAACAACCCAGCTGTGGCTTGGTGTAAAAGATACCTTCTCCCCAGGTGCTCACCCAGAAAAGCTAACCAGGGGGTTATGGAAGAGAGCTCCAGAGTGGGATTATGTAGAAATACAGACTTCTCGGAGTTTCCCATTTTTAGCTTGAGTTTTGAGTGGCAGCCTGAACACCTGAAACAGCTAGATAAGTCTGGGGAGTTACTGCCCTGTTTCAGTTATGGTCAGTGTTCCATAAAAACCTTTGGAAATGAAGTAAAGGAACACCTTCCCTCTACAGAGAAGCTCGGATAAAGATGCGAAGTAGCTAGAGAAAAAAAATCTCCTGCACAAGCGGGACTATCCCTGTGCTAAGGGCTGCAGCATCCTGCGCTGAAGGTTGATGAGATGATGGAAGTGGCATTTGGGATGTGTGTGATGTGGGTTTCTCTGACAGAGCGGGTTAAGCTCCCCCAGGTTCTGGGTCCTGAACACATCCTCCTGCTGAGCAGGCTCAGCTGGCAGCTTCAAAGGCTGCACAGTCCAAAACAAAAACCTCAATAAAGGGTTCAGCCATGAGAAAAATGTACGTATGCAAGAGGCCACGTGCCTTGCATATGCCTGATAAACCACTCCTGAATTTGTTCCTATTAAGTGTCAAAAAAAATACATCTCATGGTTTGGTCTTTCCTCTTCCTGTCGTGAAGCCAAAAGTCTGATTTCTAGGTCACATCTCTGTAAGTTGTGATAACTTATTTAAAATCATTTTGGAAATTACTTAAGCAGGTGCTGACCCTTGGTGTGCATGGTTTGATTGAAGCCATGGATAGAGGCTCTGCTGAGACCTCTGCCTGGAGGGGAGGGGTGGGAAGGGAATGGCCACCAGGTTTCATCGGTTGTCCTGCAGGGCCTGGAAGGAGCTTGGATGTTGGAGTGGGCTGGGACTGTCTGAAAACTGGACTTTGCATGGAATCAGAGGGCAAAGCACCAACTTGCTCGATGCCTCCAAACATCAGCTTGAATTCTTGTGGAGGGATAACAGCAAAGCTAAGGATGTGCAAATGAGGTGCTGGGCAGACTTTTTTTAAGTGGAAAAAGCGAGCTTCTACCCTTGTCTGGGCTCTGATAGCCAGCATGGGAAGCGAGCAAGAAGCAGTTCCAGAAAAAAACCATCAGTGTTCATAATAGCACTATTTTGAGTATACATCTAAATTCTCATGTAAATTGCTCGTGTAAAGCTCCAGTGATGCTTTCAATGACTCGAGTTGAGACCAGAAGTCTTGGAGATAAGATAGGAACCTCTTTTGCAGGTTGCCATTAGTGCATAGTTGTTAACTTTGCAGGCAACCTAAATTCTTCTTTATAAAATAGGGTGAGATGGAAACCCTGACTGTAGCTGTGCTGCACATCCTGGGAGCTGGTGGGATTCCACAAGACGTGACAGCTGTCAGACGCTCACCGACCAGCCCTAGAAACAGAGCCACTCAGGCTAGCGTTTCAGAATGGTGATATGATGAGGAAGAAAGATAAAATGATTTCACAAAAGCTGGTGCTTTTTTCTTTTGGGAGAGGAGTGTTCCAATGGGCTTTGGTTTTACCTGCGGGATCAGAGGATTTGTGCAGGCTCTGCCAGAGAAACCTGACTGAAGAAGGTAATGGTGGCTTAAGATTTGGGCCAAAAGATAACGTCTGTCAGATGCTTCTGGTTGATGTTGCAAAAGCCACTTGCTGCAGGTTTGTTTCCAGTAATCTGGGGCCAGAGACTGAACTGGGTTGTAAATGCACCTAGTGCAGCCAAAGGGGTGTCCTGCGGCGCGGGAGAGCTGGACCTTGCTGTCCGAGTCGCTGGCATAGGTGGAGAGTGTCAGTTCTTGGTAGCCATGTGTCTTGGTGCTCCGTGCACCTCCTTAATGCATCACCAAGAGTGAGTTCACTTCTCTGCAGGAAGCAGACCTTCACATGCATCTCTTCTGGGGTTTGTGGTTTGGTTTTTTTGGGGGGGCTGAGATAAATGTGGGAGTGTATTACCCAAAGCCATTCCATCTGGAGGTGGAAGTGTGTGGGATCTGGGTGAGACTTCCCCTGCTTCAGGGAATAACAAGACACTTCAAAGGATTCACGATGTGCATCAGCAGAGATGGGAAGGACAACAAGTCTCAAAGCAAAAAAAGGGGCAAAATATGATAATACAGATTCAGAGAAGCAAAGGGAGGGGCGAAAGCTGAGGAAAGGCTAATACAAAGGTCTGGTAAATGAGAAGAAATCAAAGTATAGTAAAGACAATGAGTTAAATCCCAACCAGAAAGGGAGAAGCAAGAAAAGCTGTTGTGGATGCAAAACAGAAGAAGGGTTAGGGCTGAACTTATGCAGGAAGCTGGATTAATTGCTCTCCCAGGGTCCTGCCTTTCTAGGCTGATAATTATTTCTTCTCTGTGCTAATACAAAATGCTGAGTGACATCAGGGATTAAACTGGCTGTCGGCAGAAGCAGGACCATGGGTTTGGACCTCTGCCTCCTCACCCTGCCAGCTTTCCCCTCTTCCCAGGGTGGGTATGTTGGTGTGACCCATGGCGGAGCCTGTCCCCTTGCTAGGGGGACGGGCACCACGGTTACACAGGGTTTGAGGTTTGGGTCTTTGTCACTGTCTAGAAAGAAACTGCAGGACCAGTGTGCTGTGGCTTGGAGGGTTTGGATCCCAACTCGGATCAAAGGAAGCCTGGGGAGAAAATGCCCATGAGAAACAACAAAAGGATGTAGAAATGTGGCATCCCTGTTTCCCTTCATTTGGAAGGGTAGCTCAGGCTTTGTAGCGTAACAGCAGAGGGAACAAAAAGTTGCATCCAGCTGCTGCTAACCATCAGGAGCTTGTGGAAAACACCCAGAGGAGCAAGGAGCATGTGTGGGGTGGATGTGGCCACTAATTTGTTCCACATGTGAAGCTAGAAAAAAAAAAAGTGTTGAAGAAATAGTGTCACTGTACTTACTCCAGAGCCATGAATGCAAGTGTGGTGTGGGCTTTCCTTCAGTGCTCAAAACACAAGAAGTTTGGCTGGAAAATGTTAGGAGAGAATCCTACAGGAACAAGGCTGAAGGCTAGTGTGGCCCCAGCATGCAGGATGGAGCCACAACATTTGGCTTTTGAGAGGTGATAGGGAGGTGGGTCTGGCTACTGGGGTCCTGCTTAACATCTGTTTCTCTGGATCTTCCTGGAAAATAACTTTACTGTTTCTTCCTGGAATAGCGGCACGCAGAGCCATTAGATGTGTCTGAAATCTCTGTCCCATTTCCCCAGGGTGTCCTTGCAGGGGTTGGCTTTGGGCTGGTCACACTGGTGGGGACGGGGTAAACCCCATCCCTGTGGTGGTGGTGTGGATAGGGGCTGACAAGGTGACATGAGATTCACTGTAGTTTCCAACTTTGGTGAAATAACTAATTGGAGAAGCGTTAGTTTCTTGAGCTCATTGGAGGCGGCGGTGGCTGTCTCCTCTGCCTGTCACTGTCGATCTGTGCTGCTGTCCCCACGACATGACTTCAGTTCCTGCAACACTTCTCCCAAAAGCTGGAAGTGAGGTGGGGATGGATGGTAGCAGGAACGAGCTGCCCTGTGCTGCTCGCAGGGGGAGAGAGCCCCTTGGACAGGGCAGCAGCTTGGAGCTGACCTCACGTGAACTTCTGCAGGACAGGGATGCCCAGATGTGAGAAGGTGGCTGATGGGGAATAGAGGGATTTGCGGTCTGCAGCCTGAAGCTGGCTAATGGAGAAGCTGTTTACAGTGATATCATGTCCTGTTTGTTTTTAAATGTTTGTCAACCATTAATTGTTTCCATTGAAGTATGTCACTGCGCTTCAGCTGCGAGACCAGTTCGAGCAAGATTTATTGGAGCAGACTTGTATTGCATCTGGCAGAATGATGGGGTTAGTGCTTCAGGAGGGGCAGCAGGGAGCTTTCTCCAGTGGAAAGGTAGAAGATGTGGGTTTAAGCACAGGGCACGTCTGTAGCTGAGATTTTGGGGTTAGATCTGGCACCCCTGAGGCACGGGGGGTACGGAGGCAGCCCCAGAGTGTGGTGTGCTCTGGCTGAGTGTCAGGGACATTGGGTGGTTTAGGGGCAGTTGCACAGAGCAGCTTGTTCTGAAGATGGAAAACAGAAGGGGGCTGAAATTGTGGCACTCTCCCACATGCTGGATTGTGTCAAATATGGATGTACGCGGGTGACCCCTTGGAGAAACTCCTGGCTTTCTAGGGTCGTGATGCAGGTTGTGGTGGGAGGGCTGCATGCATGACCCTATGTATGGGCGCATCTGAGGGGTGGGAAGGGCATGTGCCTGGACCAGTCTGGGTCAGGGCCACCCACTACTCTTGGGCTGTGAGACACTTCTTGTCCTATTTATATAGTACTGAAGCGTCCCTGGTGCACCTGTCACCTCCCTGGGGCAGTTTCATAGATTTTAGCAGCAGAAGAGCCATTAGGTCCAGGCTGTTCTGATGTAGGTTATAGACCTTCCCAGTTCTGCAGGGGCTGTGCTGGCTGGCTGGCTGCAGACTGCAAATCCTTGATGCAGGCTCAAGATGGGAGAAGCTGTTGTGTTCTTAAGTCACCTCCTCTAAATGGGGGTGGTTAATATCTGCATCTGGTTCCAAGTCTGAACTCATTCTGGTCTGGAAAAGGGATGCTATGCCCTCTAGTCCTGGTGGCACTGAACTTCACCTTTCCTCCTCTGTAATCCTGGGCCACAGCGAGATCTTGTGAATCATTGTGGAGAGGACTTCCATAAGGAAGAGTTGCTCAACCTGGCTCTCGTCCAGAGCACTCGCTTCCCAGTTATCTCACTCATGTTTCCTGCAGGATTTGCCATATTGAGGCTTCACAGCCCACTGGGATGGTGGTGCTAAATGGGCAGGTGACAAGAGGACGAGGTGGCTTTTTGTTGTTGTTGTTTAAAAAAAAAAAAAAAAGGATGGTCTGTCTGACCCTGCTGTGGGTCAAGCCCTTGGCCCCTCCGTGCTGGGTTTGCAGTTCAGAGCAAATGCTGTGATCAAGCCACAGCTGCAAAAGAGAAACCTGCCTGGAGGAGAAGGTGGCTTCCCTGTGTGCCCAAGCAACTGGAGGTACACCAGGATGGGCAAGGCTTGGTAGAAGCTGGTCAGGAAGAATAAGTATCACAGGTCCTTGCTGCTAACTGGTGGGAAGGAACTTGCAGGTCCTCTGCTCCCAAAGGAGCAAAGAGGAGGGATTGACTCCAAGAGCCCACTCTTTAAAAATATTACTGCCTGATGTTCAAGTAACTTCTTGTCTTGTACTTAGTCTTGATCTAGGAATAAAATCTCTTTTGTCTGTGCGTCATTGAGCGACAGCAAGTTACCAGTGTTCCTGAACTCCAGACACACTCTTATTTTGGCCTTTGGCCCCAAGACCTGATATTTGCTTGTATTTACAAGCCCAGTAATTACTGTCCTGAACCTGTTATCAACGTAAATACATACAAGGGAAATTGCAAGGTTATGGTTGAAGCTTGCAGGCTTTTAGACTAACAAATATTTTAGCCTGAAGATATATTCAACTTTAGTTTCCTTTTAAGTGGCTCTGGGTAAGATGAGAAGTTGCCTGTCAAATTTGATGGGGTCAGTAAAATTCAACCATGTTCTACTGTAATTAACATTTGAAAAGAATTTGCTTAGGAATTAGCTGTTGGCAGTGAAAAGCACCTCCTTGTATGAAAACAGATCGAGCCCATCAGGGTCGATGCTGTCCTGTGCAGAGCAGTGTAGGAAGGGAAATCCATCTATTAACACTTGTCTTCCTGACAGTTACGTGAAGATTCATCATGGGATGCTGACTAGATCAACCACAAATGTCATCCCTGTGTCATTTAGAAATGCAATAATCATCCCAGCACACACTGAGTGGGAGAGACATTTCTACAGTGATGGGGGGGGGGGGGGGGCAAAAGCTTATAATTAAAAATGTTTAAAGAATGCAATGGTCTGAAAGTTGATTTGTTGCTTCCTGCTATGTGTTCTGATGGAATGGAGTGGTGGTCTTGCTGGGAAACCTCTCTGGCGGTATCAGAGTGGTGGTTGGTCTGCAGCTGCTGTGCTGCTGGAGAAAGCAGGAGCAACTGGGACTGCAATGTCACCTAGAAATCCTTGTTGGGGTCTGGCCCCTTGTGGTGACAGGTCTGAGGTACTCGTTCCTGATGTGAGTTTAGTTAGGTCTGGGCTGGTGGTGGCAAGCGGTGGGCTAGCATCTGTGCCAGGCTGCAGTGTGACTTTGTATGAGGCATCAGCATCCCTGGGACATGCGTGGTCCTGGCCTGCAGCAGTTGCAGGCAAAGCGCTCCGTGGGGTTTGCACCCTCCTGGGAGGGTGAGGCTCTGACAAAAGGCAGCTCTGCTCTTGCGTACCATGAGAAGGTCTCAGAATAAATGGCAATCCAGAAAATTAGGGGCCACCTTGCAGGAAAAAAAGAAAGAGGCTTCTGGTTCATTTCTCTGTGGTCCCCAATCCCTAAAGCATGGATGATGTATTAGGCTTTCTACAGTGCCCTCAAACAAAAGGTATCTGAGCATGTTGCCTACTGCAGAGATGAAATAAAGTAGCACCCAATCTTGTTGCTTTGGCCAAGTTATTTTTCACTGTAAAGACCAGTAAAATTTCAATTTTTTCTGAGTGGCAGGAAAACAGCCCTTTGTCATCATCACTTAGTGACAACTACTCAGACTTCAGATTTCAAAGCGCTAAGGGGGGGAGGGGGGAAATCTGTTTTATTGAGATCACAGGGAAAATGAGGTTTCAGTTTATCAAAGGTTTGGCAGTTTGGCTCAATCTGCCCATTTCTTTCCTAATAAATAATTCGACAGGTTTTTTTCAGGGAACAATAGTGTTACTTAATAGTGCTCTGTAATTAAGGCTGAAATGTATTGATAGAAACCCAAAGGCTTTTTCAGTTGGCATGGATTAGAGCATGGGGTCAGGAGCTGGTTTCAGAAGGTGCTGGGCTCAGCAAGCAACGATGACTTCTGATAGCTTGAGTGCCATCTCTGAAACTTTAATGGCGTTGAGGTACAGCTGCCTTCTTTCTTCTTCTGTAGCTCTGAGTAAGACACTGTGTGCTTGCTGTTTGGGGGACTAGGTGATTATTTTTTTTCAATAAGCTCTAAAAAGCAAACATTAGTGAGGAGTGCGAAATGTCAAGTACTGGTAGATACAGCGGATTGGCAGTGTTGCTGTTAATTAGGCTAATCAATGTGCCAGTGCAGTTATTAATGCTGGGGACAGGTGATGAGATTAAAGAGCATCTGTTTTGTTGTGCTACTACGTAACTGGCGGAGAGCTGATCTTCTGCCCTTCTGAACATCTCCACAATACCAGTGTAGTAAAAAACAACCCAGCTGTTTGGAGTCTTTTGCCTTTTAGTAGTGAGTTATGGGCACTTTCCCCAGTTTCCCTTTCTGGATTTTGGCAATAGCTGTGTGCAGTGTGGATGCTTGAGCCCTGCAGATCCCTGGGGCTCAGCTCCACAAGCCCATCCGCCTGGATGCATCTATAGGTCTCACAAGCGGAGTGCAAGAGGCACGCTGCTGAGCTCTTCGCTTGCATGGCTTTGAGCCCCAGTTTCACTGGGGAGCTGCTCCCAGTGTTTAGAGGAGTCAGGTTTGGGAAGCTGAGTCTAGGAGCATCTGGATAAATTATGCTGACTTTTAATCCCCGCAATGAGCAATAGCACTGTCTACAGCTTCTTGTGGTGCCTTTTTGAGATACACATGCAGGTGGCTGAAAAAATAGGCTGCTGTGTTCCTCAATGAGGGGGCTGGGCTGGGGGCACTCGTGCAGCTCAGCCAGGCAGCAGGGAGGATACGCAGCACCGCACCAAACCTGTCACACCTATTCGGGGCAGCTGGAGCAGCCTGTGCTTGTGCAAAGCAGCGTCTGGGCACTTCTTGGCACTGCCAGAGGTCAGCCTGAATAAGGAAAATGCTTGTGGATTTATTCCCTAAGCAAAACTCCATGGGGCCGTAAAAAGTCTAAAATAATTGCAGGGATTGTCTTGTTCCTACAACACCCCCCACGTTGTCGGAGCTTTACAGACGCGACATTGTTCATGGTTGGAGCCTACATTCAGCCCGGTGCCAAGTGGGTGCTGTGCCTCCTCTGCCAGTTTCGACCGTGGGCAGCGGCAATGCTTTTTTTTTGCTTTTTTTTGCTTTTTTCCTTTTTCCTTTTTTCTTTTTTTTCCTTCTTTCCTCTTTTGCCTTTTTCCTCTTTTGCCTTTTTCCTTTTTCCTCTTTTTCCTTTTTCTTTTTTTCTTTTTTTTCCTTTTTTCTTTTTCTTTTTTTTCTTTTCTTCCTTTTTTTTTTTTTCTTTATTTTCTTCTTTTTTTTTTTTTTTTTTTCAACTAAAATGCCAGAATTCTCTTTCCCTTAGGGCATGGCTCATTTGGGGCCACCGCTTGTGGTAAATGGCTCGTTTCCCCTTTGCCAGGTCCCCACCAGACCCAGCTCAGCTTTAGTGCCACCAAACTGCAAAGCCACAGAGGTTACAGAGCAGAGCTGGGCTGTGTGCCTGGCCACCACCTTCCTAGGAGCTTCCCTACACCGATTAAGATGTCTGGGTCCCTTGCTGGGGTTTGAGAATGTGGTCCCATGTGGCAAAGGAGTTCTGCCTCCCAGCTGCTAATGCCTCCAAACTGCCTAAAACCCTCGGAAATGGGTTTCTGCTGCTGAGCTGGAGAAGTCAACTTGTTGGCCAACAGAGCTGGTGGACCCTAGCTTGTGTCTTCATCAACACAGGTGTCCAGGCAAGGTGTTCAGAGCCTGATCAAATGAGATGCTTCAGTCAGCTGGTGGTTGGCTGCATGTCACCTCCTGCCCTTCTTCATTTTCTGGTGGCACTCGCAGTATGTGGATGCCAAGCATCTTGCAAGGGACTTTTCCAGCTCCTGTAGAACCAAATAAACTATATTCATTTATTCTGAATTAGCTGATCAAGCAACCTTATCTCATGGATCTTGCCTGCTAAAGTCCACCCTGCATGTTTGGACGTGCACTGGGTGGGTATGAGCAGAGCGTGGTGGGGATCAACTGGCCCTAACCAGCCTCTGGGGAGGGGGATTAGGCTGTGCTGCTGTGCAGGGGCTGCTCAGCTCTGCTCCAGCTTGCTGGTGCCATGCAGCTGCTCTGCAGAACCGATGTTCCCTGTTGACGCGGTGCTCAGGGTCAGCTCCACTTGGTCGAGACCATCTTTAAGATATCCTCAGAGCATTTTCTTGGGCAAACATGCTTTCTCTTCCACATCACTGGGTCTGAGTTATTTGGGCTTTCTGATGTTATCTCTTCTGAATTAGTTTACCATTGTTGCTGCCTCAGGGATGTTGCTGGGGTAGCAAAGCAGATTTATAAGTTTTGTTGCTGTCCTGCAAGGCTGGTGTTGGGAAAGCTGACCTTGGTTTTATAGCACTCCTCTGGATCTGTCACTTCCACAGTAAAATGGCAAGAAGCCTTCTTCTCCAACAAGGGACATCATTGGATTTGGCTTTTGTTGTGCTGACAAAGATGGTCTGTGTAAAAAGGAGATGAGAAAAGACCAGGCAGAGGGAGGGTCCTTCAGGGTGGTGGGTCAAGGACCAGCCAGGGCTGGGCATGTGCCAGTGTGCACAGTAGACATCCATCTAGAAAATTAATCCTTTAATTTCCCTTCATCAAGCAGGTTGAAATAATAATAATAAAGAAAAAGGCTTTCTCATGGTGATGTGAGCTGTAATTCAGGGCAACCTTTTTCATTTAGCATTCTCTCCTGCATAAAGGTACTGTTTCTTGTTCCAGAAGAAGCTGCATTTGAGAGGAGTAATGAGCTGCCCTGGCAGGACTACAAAGGGCTTCGGAGGAGCAGGTACGCGGAGGATGAGGTAAGTGTTGTCGTTTGGGTGAAATAGGTGTGGAAAGTGCACTCTGCACACGTTAGTCTTCAAAGCCAGCAATAATTACTGCATTTGAGACTGTATCAGCAGTCAGGGCTGTGATTCAAGTCAGGCAAGAATACTTTGTGTAGTGCTTTTGTTCTCCAGACATCCAAACTCCCCATCGGTTTGCCCCGTCGCAACCGAGGAACGCAACTGGAAGTGTTGTGGCTTTGAGTTGGCGATTGTTTTCTGTGTAGCCCTGTCTTTGATGCATTCATTCGAGGTGCCCTGTGAGTCCGTGAATATGACTAGACTGTAATTGCTTTTAATCACAAAACCATGAAAAGAGAAAATGAGAAATGGGGTGGGTGGCAGCAAGACAGATCTTGCATGGCGCTGGCAGCCGAGAGGTCTGTCTGCATGGTGGCTCCCGGCAGGTCTCGGCTGCCCGGGAATGCTGCTCTTCATCCCACCTCTCTTCCTTCTGCCTCTGCAGTCACTGCAGAAGCTTGGATTTGAACTGGTGTTGTGGGGCAGGTGTCTCCAAGATGATGTGTACTTTTTTTTTTTTCTGTAAACGCGTGCAAAATATAACATTGTTTGGTGTACGGAGCCAAGAAACTGCTCTCAAATGGGGATTCACGATAGATCTCAGCGAATGAGATCAGCATGTGCTGGTTTTACAGGAGAGAAATGGGTGAAGTGACTTGTCCTGGGTCACCAGCAAGCTAGTGACAAAATTAAGGAAAATGTTCTGATGCATTGAGTTGGAGCTACAGAGCTACATCACCCCTGTGCACCCTTCTTTAACTAAACCGTGGTTTTCCTACACAATCCTATCAAACGATGCTTCTCAGTGCATTCCCCAAGGATGCTGAGGTGGGCCGTCATAGTAAACATTTAGAGCACAGAGCTTTGGAACCAATGGGGTTGGGGGTCTTCTGCAAGGGAAGTTCATCTCCAGGCTTGGGGGATGCTCAAGGCTGCTGCTGTCCCCCTGTGCCTTCAGAATGGGATGCAGCCATCTCCCTGGAGTATGTGTCTCCTCTCCCGGGGGGGGAGATTCCCAAAATGGTTGCGGTTGCCCCTGGGGTTCAGATATTAGCATTGCCGCTGCCACCCTCATCCCCAGCTGAGCCGTGGCCCAAGGCTAGACTGCTCAGAGACGGTCCCAGTTCCGCAGCCCGACTGTCGCCGATCCGGAGAATGTCCCTTTTTGTAAACTGTGGGGTCACTTTCCCTGCTGGGAACGGCTTTAAAGAGCGGAGGCCCCGGAGCACACAAAGACAGCGTCAGATGCTCCATCATCCGCCGTCGCCAGTTTCATCTCAGAGCATAATAGTAATGAAGGGAAATGGTCTAATCTTTCCTCAAAGGCACTTGGTGAAACTTTTCTCCCTAAAGAGCTCTTGTGCCCTGGAACAATAAATGCCATGGATGCGCTGCCAGCCTGGGGTTGTTAATCGTATTCAAACCCGTGGGCATTTCTTTCCCAGGGCTGGTGGGGTCTCGGCACCTCTCTGGCCGCTGCCTACGCGGGCTGGCGACGGCAGGTCTGCTGGCATGAGCAAGGGTGGGTACCGCAGGGTCCGATGCTTCGGCCGCGTGATGACTTCTGAGCCGGCGCGTCCCCCCGCACAATGCGCCAGTATGGCAAAGCGCAGGAGGAATGCGGCCCCGGGGCACCGTGTCACCAAAGGCAATCGGGGTCTTGCTGGAAAGGTCAGGCAAACGAAACACAGTGGAGCTTGTCTGGCAGACAATAAGGGATGTGTTGACGCAGGATGAATGAGCTGATCTAGTGGATGTCAAATGTTTATTCTGGGTTTCCATAGAGTGGTCAGACGAGGACTGATGCCTCCGTTCTTCCTCTGGGCGGTAAAGACTGCTGTAGAAGCATCGGGGCTGTTCTGGTGGGATGGGCTGCGGTGAACCTGGGTCTTTTCACTTCTGCCACCTTTGTGGCCAAAACCAGGTCTCACACAAAGCCAACAGCACTAGCAGGAATGATGGATGTCACTTTAGTTGGTGTTCCAGGGATCCCATTATCCCATTCAAACCCTCTCTCAGAATTCATTTAACCAATGCAAGCATCTGTCACTAATTCTGTTGTGCATCATAATGCCTTCCAACATGTCGAAGGTCCCCCAGTCCTGGGTAGGACAAAGGGCCGGATGGTGGCAGTTGAAGAGGCATCTGTGCTGTCCCCACGGAACAGTTTCCGTGTTGCTTATGGTTATGAGCTGCTCTTGTAACCCTGCAGCCAGAGTATGTGATGAAATGGTTGCAGTAGCCCAGGTGGTGCTTTGAGGTGGATCTGAGCAGTGCAGGCACATCGTTAACATGCTCTACATATACAATCTAATGCACTGTGGAGTCAATGGGTATTTTTTTCCTGTTTAACTTACTTGGGCTCTGGACAAAGTGGGGAAAAAGATCTGTTTATTCTTACTGTACAATGAAGTGAAAGAATAATTTCCTTAAGCCCTGAGCTGCAGCAGCGAGAAGATGGACTTCATCAGCACTCCAGTGCTGCCTGTGGGGAAACTGGGATCTGCTGTGCACGGATGCTGTTACGTGTCCGTGGTGTTTGTCTGGAGCTGCTTGACTCTGTGTGCTGCCCGTAGAAGGATGCATCCAGGGCCATGGATGGTGCTTTTCACTGGCTTGGGAGGAGAGAGTAAACATGATCTCTGGCAGCTGTATGAACTGAGAGTGCCAGTCCCATGTGGACCACAAAATATGGGCAGTGTGGTGTTCACCATCCATAGGCACTGCAGCGACAGGATGCAGGGACACTGCTCTTCAGCAGAGCAACTTGGTAGGAAAGAGGACTTGTGTGAAGCTGTTAGGGCAAGTGAGGCACGATCAGGTGAGACCCGAGCCCTGCATCTGTGCTGGGCAGCTCGGTGGCCCATTGCACTTGTACGAGCTGCAGGGACTGAGGAGGTCTGCAGCCTGTGGAGAGTGTGACTCGTGCTTTGCATCCGCTCCTCTTGCCAATGCTACAATCCCATTTATTAGAGAGAACTTCACAGGCTTTTAATATATGTTCCTGGGTTTAATTTACAACTTGGGGAAAGATAGACAAGGTGACAAAGTGAACCGAAATATGAAATTACTTTAATTGCAGAGGAGGACAGTTTATAGGCTTCAGAATCCAAGTAATTTATTTTAATGATCTCCTCTGCCCTCAACGCATAATTACCATTCCCATTTAGAGCTGGTTTCAGTAGAGGTATGCAGTGAAAGCTGGTTGGACCTGTTCAGACAGCAAAACTTTTGGCAACTAATAATCTGAGATGAAAAACGAATTAAAAGCAAAATATATTGCAATGTCAGAAACACTTCTCACTTAAGATGCTGTTTTTTGCTTAGTTTCCTAGAGACAGCTGTGGTCCATCTAAAAGCAGCAATCCAAGGCGCATGGCATGCCTGGTTGAGTTCATTTCCAAACCTACATGGTAAAACACTTGGAAAATCCTTAGGAGTTGACACAGGGGCCAATGGGTAGTATGTCCTTTGTGGAGAGAAGATGGGAACGTTTTCTTTCTCTGCCATTTGTTATATTGGTGGGTTGAACACTAGAGGTGGTAGTAACAAAAAAAAACAACCCAAACCCAAGCAGTGGACTTTAAGACAAATGGGTGCTGGATTTCTTGCATGAATATTTGCTTTTGACTAGTCACACTTAAAACCAGCTGTGGATTTTCATCCCCTGTGGAAGTGGGGCTGTCCATGAGCAGCTCCAAGCTTGCTTTCGTGGCATTTGAGGTCCCACAGTGCAAAAAAACTGTGGACGTTGTTGAAGTTTCTTGATGGGTGATTTGGCACATGAATGCCTTGGTTCTTCCTGATTTTTTTCTGGTGTAGCGCTGTGGCTGTTCATATGGGTATGGCCTGGCACGAGTGGCTGCTGGAGGTGTGATGAGACTTGATCTACCTTCCCTTTGAAGGAGGCTGTCTTGTAATTACCTGGCTTGGCTCAGCTCTGCCTTCACATCTCTGCTTCTCCAGTGTTCAAGAGCTCTCCAGCTGAGCTTGGCCTGGCTTATTCGGAAGAAAAACACTGGTGCCTTCAGAAACCTGAGCACAATGCTGGGCTCTTCTTCTGGCAGGGTGGTAAAGTGGGAGGAAATTGGGTGTAACGTGAAGAAGCTGGAAAGCAATGATGAGCCCAGGCTGGTGGGACACATGCCAAGGAGTGGGCTGTGCAGCCAGGCTGATGTGCCTTCCTGCGGGGAAAAAGAGGTGAAAATACCTTTTTCTTGTAAGGATCATTAAGTTCCTTGGATTGGACAGTTGTGGCACAGAGCCCTCCAAGTGTAGTCTTCCTAGGGTGTTTCTTGATTATTTTCAGGTGGTGGGTTTTTTGGTTTTTTTTAAAACCACAAGGATGGGCTGTAGACCAAGTGATCACAGAAGCCCTTAAAGTCTGTTAGCTCTCCTTGTGTAAAGTGGTCACAAATATGTGGCAAAATGGGACAAAATCCAAAGACACCTGGTCCCTCCATCCCCCTGCTGGAACAGGCTGGCTGGGATTTCACGTGGCCCTGGCTGAAGTCACGCAGCACCAGAGATCAGGGATTCAGGAGTGCCATGGGACACCAGACCCTAAAATTCACCCACCCCCTAGTTTCTCAGACCATGCTGGCGTTGGGTCTGGGCTGGACCCACCTACCACAAGTGCCGGTGAGCTGCACGTGCCCAGGGGCACAGCAGCTTGTCCCAGTGCTGGCAGCAGCTTGCTGGTATGGAAAGCCAAGGATCTGAAAAGCTAGAGTTTCCCAATGTTGGCACTTTGCTGAAATCTTTGAGCTTGATTTGTTATCTAAATGTTGGACTGTTGGATTTGAACTGCAGCAGGTAGAGCCGGCACTGGAGCTGGTGCAGCTCTGTGGGTTCACAGCTGCTGGTAATCTGGCCTGGAAGACTTACCAGTAACAAGAAATAGTAAATTAATTTTCCTGAGTAGCTCTGTCTCCTTGGCCAGATCAGTCTCCAGAATGAAGTGCTCCTGGCCTGAAGGAGAAGTGCGACATTCCTCCCCAAAACGAAATATCACAGGTCCATCACGCACCCACCCCAGCGCTTGGACAGCCTTTCTGGCCCACTTCCCATGCCACCTCCAATGTCTTTGCTTTAAAACCACACTAAGGAGAAAAAACGTTAAAAAGAATGCAAAGGATGCGAAGTTCAGGTCTTAAAATTGGGAAATACTAAAATAAAGCTGCTTTTGTAAATTTATTTCAGCTGCCTTATGCAATATGCCACCCTGATTTCTAGCCTGCTTTCTTCTCTTTGCTGCTGCTAGAAATGAGTGGAAGAAGCGGCCACATGGCCTTTTTATCCTCTTCTTCATGCTTGGTGGCCTGTGCTGCCAGCAGCTGGGCGATGCGATGAGGGGGCACTCCTGTTGGACTCTGCACCTTTGCTTTGTGGTATACGTAGCCATGGGAATGGTGCGTTATGGGCTGACGGGTCGTTGAATGGGTGGGGGGGAAATGCTCAGAGGTGCCGGTGGTGCTGCATGTGCAGCTGTTGTGCATCTGCCCGGCCGGAC
The DNA here is from genome assembly GCF_017639655.2 of Falco naumanni. NCBI lineage: Eukaryota > Metazoa > Chordata > Aves > Falconiformes > Falconidae > Falco > Falco naumanni. The sequence goes on along the minus strand of NC_054060.1, from coordinate 5,238,284 downwards.
AGCTGGAGGCTTGAGGCTGCAAAAAATTAGGGAAAATTTATTTAGGGGTAAAATGGAGTGGGCTGGTTGGCTGGGTGATGGCCATGGGAGCTCAGATACCTCCACAAATGGCCAGGGTGCTTAGGGCCTGGCCTCCCCTTGGCCACTCGTGATGGGCTGCCTTTGCTAATCCCCGCTCCTGGGAAGCCCCCCAAGCCCTGCTTTGCAGCCGGGCCGTCTGTGCCCATGGCTGGTCACGCTCGGTGTGCAGGGGCCCACATCCCATCAGCAGTGTCCCTAATCCCTGGTGGCCTTGGTGCAAGCTAGCCCTGGCAACGGGTTTCCAGGACAGTCTCTAGTTGGGTGTGGGTTTGCCCAAAGCAGTTTTACCAGTGGCCCTTTAAGGGTCATGGGTGATGGAGATGTTGCAGGATGGCTCAGACTGGCTCCTCTCCTTATTTCAAATGTCAGCTCCTACTTTTTAGGGAAAACATCTTTTTTTGTTGTTTTGTTTTGACATTTGGAGGTTGGGGTTTTTTCTGCTTTTCTTTTGACCTGAAGTAACGGCAGTTTCCAGCCAATTCAGACTTAGGAAGTGGGGATCGAATTGCTTTCTTAATCCTTTGTGTTTTTCTATACAAGGGTGTGTGAACTACAAGAAGGATCTTGTTCAGACCCTCACTTTCTGATTTATGTCCAAGCCAACGGAGCAAGGCTTGGAACTGCAATGCTGCTGGAAAAAAGAAAAAAAAAAAAAAAAGTGGTGGGAAGGTTGTGGGATTGGTGGTGCTGCTCAGCAAACAGAAAGAGGAAAAGGAGAGTGATTTCTCATTCTGTTTCCTAACTCCAAACATGACCCAAAGTTTTTATAAACTTTCTGCTCAGGTTTCAGGAAACTGCAAATGAAACTGCATTCCTCTGTGTGTTGGGTTTTTTTTTTCCCCTATTTCTTTTTGAGATGTAATAAAACATCATCACCTACAAGTCTGTGGCCTTTAAAAGTATTCTCTGGGGGGCAGGCGAGGAGTGGAGGGAGAGTGAGTGACAGCTGGAATAAAACCTCTTTATTATCTCTGGGATTATAATTTCACTCTCTTCTGCGTGCTGGAGCAACAGGAGCTTGGTTGTCTCTGTTCTTGCTGGCTTCTCACGTGTGCTCCAGATACCGTGCCGGTGATGTCCGTCCCCCTTCAGTGCTCTGTCTGCAGGGGACTACTCATCAGCTGAGGAAGCTGAACTTCTCATCACCTAAGAAAACAGTGTTTTTTCCAAAATTGTGGCTTGAGGGCCTCAAGTGTAATTAGTGAGAAAAAGACAGCATGTTAAATAAGAATATAAAAATAGTAGGAGAAGGGGGTGGGCCAAGGGCCAGGTGCCACTAGGGATGGAGCAGCCATGGCAGGACATGGTTGCAGCATCGTGTGGCTGGGGCGGGGGGCTGTCCGTCCTCCACCAGTTCTTTTACCTCTTTAAACTGGTTTTGGTGTCCAAAGCTTACAAATCCACAAGCCAGTTCTGGAGCCGAAACGTACAGGCTTGCTTGGAGAGAGCAAGGAACTGGGAAATGGCCAGAATGGAGGTAAAAACAAATGGGATGACAGTTAAGGCAGTCATCCCTGTGTCTGTGGCTATTCTCAAGCAGTTCAAACATGGGGAGTGTGGGGTGTGAGTTGAGTGGATGCGTTGCAGTATTTGCATCCCATGTCAAGATAAAGCTGCAGAGCAGGGCTCGGTGCGCAGCAGCGAACGACCACGGCCTTTGGTACAGGACCAGCCTCGCCTCTGAGACAGCTCACCCACAGCACTGAACTGAGTTTTTTTTTTAATGTGAATTGCATAGCTTCAAGAAGAAAAAGGCAGGTAAAACTGAAGGAGAAAAACTCTGGCTGCTGGAGCAGGAGTGGGGCAGGGAACAGAGAGGATGGTAGCCAGATTTCATCCAAATGCTGTGTTATGCTTGACCCAGGCAGAAAGTAGAGGTTGGACCTGTACAGCCCCTCTCGTTCCTTTAAGTGTAGCTCCTCTTGCAGGAAAACTGCTTCCAGGATGCAAGGGTTCCCCTGTGCGGAAGCACAGATGGAGAAAGACTCCACCCAGATGAAGAAAGGAGTCAAAGGAAAAAAAAACATGGTATGGGAGAATTCACCCCAGGCTTTCAGGGGTCATGTCAGAACTCGGGCAACTGGGCAAAAGCAGGCGATGAGGGCTGGGCGGTGGGATGCTGTAGAGTAGCATCAAAAGCTGTTGTGGTGGGACAATGTCTCTCCTGCAGTTCCTAGGCAGGAAAAGGGATGGGGAGTGCGAGGCTGGACGGGCGCGGTGTAGTCCCTAGCCTGCTTGCTGGGAAGTCAGAGGGCCCGCCTGGTTTCTTCGGGGAGGGATTCCTGGAGTTTTCCCTGTGTTCCTGTCAGGACTGCTCCAGGAGATGGGGTGAGAGGTGTCTGGGTTGGGTGTGATCCGGCATGGCCACCTTTTTTCAGTGCGCTCCTGCTCCTTAGTAAATCCACCTGGGCTAGTAAATGCATGGTGTAGAGAATTCTTGGAAGCCAAATTGCTCTTAATAATTAATCTTTAGGGTCCACTGCGAGAATAATACAGTATATGTGATACCCTACAGCATGTGTGTGTACAGAAAAGACCTTGAGATGTTGTGCATGCTTGGCATATTGTGCCATAGATCTCCTGGGACTTGTGGCGCTGACCATGATTGAGTGCAGACCTCGGTGGCATGTCCTTTTTGCCTCATTGGCACCCCATTAACACATTAATGGCAGCTCCTCACCCCGCTGCCTCTCTCCGGTGGAAATGGGGGCAGTGCTCTCAGAAGGAGCTGGATTAGTGAGGGACCCAGCAGAGTTCATCCAGGCCCTGTGTAATGGAGAGCAGTCCCTAAAGGCAGCCGCTGGCTCAGCACTAGAGGCCTAAAATTCTTCGGTGAAGGCAGTCAGGATGCTTCATTAATTAGAGAAGACCCGTTACTGGCAGGCACAGGGCATATTTATTTTTAAAGCCTGTTACTGACAGTGAGAACATGCCTCTGGCGAGAGATCTGAGGCTCTGGCTATGTAATTCAGTTGAAAAAGGGATTTTACTTTTTTCAAAACAAAACCAAACCCCCCTGTCCCATCTCCTTTCTGCCAAGGAATGGGCACGATCAACAAGGCAGGGAGCTGGAAGGGGTGAGGGCTGTTATTTATGCAAGGTTTCCACCTCCTTCCTTCCTACCAACTCCCCATGACCCAGACCTGCCTGGTGAGGAAAACTGCTCCCTAGCCTTGCCAATTCTGGGATAAATAGGTCATCCAAAATACGCACAAGCCAGTTCCAAGTCTTCCAGCAGTCGGAAAGACCTCAGAAGTCTTTGGATGCATAAAGCCTGTAATAATTGTGTTACTTCCAGCGTGGGTTTTGAAGCTCTGGGTCCTCCCAAAGCAGGGTTGTCTACAACGGTCCAGGGGCAGCGATGTGGCAGACCAGAAAGCAGAACACCATTTCTAGTTTTATTTCACCCATTTGCTTGCTCAGACCTTTTCAGTGGCAATGGCAGCTGTAGCCTGTATCATTACAAAAACAGTACTTTATACCTCCCTGTGGATGGGGCTGTAATATTTCAATTAAAATAGAGACTAGTTAAGCCAAGGATGCCTTCATATTTAAACCTCAGCGATGGTTTTAACCTTGTGAAGAGAAGCTGCCAAATTTTGCTGGATGACTGAGGGTGATATAAGAGGGTTTCCTTGAGGAAACTCTCCAGCATCCTGCAGGCACCGGCAGATTTATCCAGCTACCCAAGTCACCTCTAGAAGTAAGGGGGGAGAAAATGGGCCACAGAACTGTTGAAAACTCTTTTGTCTGCCCATATTCACACATCCCCACTTTCACCTTCATTCCAGTTTGATTTTGCTAAATATCCTGAAATCTGGTGAAATCCTTGGGTTGTTTTTTTAAACGTTGTTCCCACCACCACCACCCCCTTCAAAACTTTTCTTTAAATGGTAACAAGCTGGTTTTCTTGCTTCTGAATTGGTGCTAGCACCTGATGAATTGGCAGTTGACATGAGCCTTGGGCGGGATGAATCAGTGTTCTTTACTTGCTCCAACTTAATTGAAAACTGAATCCTTGGTTTTTAGTGTTAAAAGCAGGCTTTGAGGTTTTTTGTGCGCTGGCCTGATATTGTAACTGTAAAGCCTGTAGCATGTAAGTATGAGTAGTATTACAAGAAAATAATACCTAAGGTAGTATTTCTTTGGGTCCTCTTACTGTTTCCACCGCTTTGTCAAACTTCTGCTCTCAGCGAACATTTAACCTGTTTGCAAGGCTGTCTGTACCCCTCCAAGCACCCTGGGATATGATCATAAATCGGATTTATCACGGGCCAGACCCAGGTAGTGTCATAGTTTGAATCATTTCAAAGCTTTGCAAGTACCTCTGCAAGTCGCTGACACTGTGGCGATGATTTCGGTGTCCCTGTGGCATTCCCTGGGCTGCAGCAACGTTACCCACATTGTAGGGACTCCAACGGTGGCCTTCAGGGAGCTTTAATCTGCCCACTGGGAGATAAGGTACTTATGCTGCGGCAGGAGCTGATAATGACTACACCTTGGAGAGCTTGTGCAGGAGTATCCCTTTGCTGCAAAAGTAGAATGAAGTCTATAAGCTGTTTTATCTATTTTTTTTTCAAATATATTCATATTTTAAAGAATCTGTTCTGTCCAGTGGAAACTTCCTCGTGCGTTAGTGCAGCGGCTCTCGCACTAACTAGCAAGCTAGCTAGTTTTCTAGCAGCGAGAGCCAGGCAGGTGCCAAGGTTTTGTCGTCGTGCTGTTATTACACAGCAGAGGCACTGAGCCTGGAGTAGTGAAAGGTGGGAAATAAAGGAAGCAAATGTCGTTAGTGGGCATTGAGTCAGTTATCAACAACTTCCTGACATTGTTAGTCCTCGCTCCATTTGCGGTCCCGCAGGCTGGCCCGTGGCCAGGCGTCGTCAGCAGGTATTTCCCTCCTGCCCACAGCTTCATCCATCAGCATCCTCCACCAGGTCCATCCTGTTGCGCTCTGAGGAAGCATTAAAAAATAATAATGTGAGCTATGCGGTGACCTGTGGGCGAGAGCATCTCTGCACCTGCAGATCCAGGGGCTGGTTTCTTAAAAGGCCCTTACCTAAGGGCAACTGCGTGAACAAATGTCTTGGCATTTGGTGATAAACAAAGAAATAGAGACCAAACTGCTGTTGGAGGATCCATAATTGGGGTATAATGTTTAAAAAAGTGATGGAGGACGGTAAACTTGTAAATTTCCTACCTTAATATATAAAAAAGTCTTACATTTGTGAAACGATAACAGTTTGCTTAAAACACCCATGCTAAATTTTTGTTCTGTTTATTTTCTGAGCTCTACTCTTTTCCCAAATGCTGTTTAGAAAAAGTGGCTTGCTGAGGAATAGGTTTTAAACCTCTCTTTGGTACTATTTCTACAGTGAAGTCACCCATGTAAGATAAATAGTAGCGGATCTCTTGTTAGCAAAGTACACGCTCTCCTTCACGCTCAGCTTGAATGTAAATGCAAAATACTCTGCCATCTGCTTCCAGCAAGCGGCTGGAGTGAAGGATGCAGCCTCGGGGTCCTCCACCCCAGGCCAGAAGCAATGCCTGCTCCCTTGCTGGTGCCGCATCAGCGAGCAGCCCCATCTGTCCACTGCAAGCCCCAGTGATAGGCAGTGTGATAGTTCTTAGCACAAAGTGAATTTATTATTTAAAAAAAAAAAAAAATACTTCCCTGCTCATCATAAATGCAAATTGCAACTTGCTGTGGAGGTGAGGTTTCCCACCAGAAGTGCCTGAAGAGGGTTGTGTGCCCAGCAAGTGCTGTTCAGCCTTGTCTTGCCATGGCGTAAACCCCCAGCCACAGGGGACTGGCTCTATCTCTACAGAGCAACCAAGCCATGCTTCCTTCAGGAATGGTTCTTCTTTTTTTAAAAAAAAAAACACAAAAGCAACAGCAACAGAAAAGGGGTACCCTTCTCTCAGGGTACAGCGCGTCGGCTGGTTTGTGTGAGATTTTAAGCTGTTCCACAGCTGATGTGACAGACAAATACCCCCAAGTTTGTATTTGGTTGTTTTGAGTTTCCAGCCACAGAGTGCAATTATCACATGTTATGCTGTTTATTTAAAGAAGGAAAAATACTGTGGCAATCAGATTTTGTGCCAAGTTACAGGGGAAAATGCTTTTTAAAGAAGTAAGTATGCGTGTGGGCAGCTGGTGCACGTGAAATCCTGGAAACAAAAGTGAGTTGCCCTCCCGCCGGCTGCAGAGCCTGCGAGGATCCCGTGCAGCTCTGCTCTTACTGATCTCAGGGAGAATGATGCAAACAAAGACACTTAATTGCATGAAAAACAAGAGCATCAGGCAGGCAGCTGATGAGCGGTGAGCCCATGCTGAATTGCTTGAGGAGAAAGGCTTATTCTTGAGGCTAGGGTGCCCTGGATGAGGGATGCAGGGTGACTAAGAAATTTTATGTTTACGCAGGACTGGGTACCACTGTTTCAATGCTGCGGGGCTCTGCCTGCTTCCCTGGCCATGCTGAACTTTCTGTAACTTAGCTCTTTTTGCCACTCTCTATTTCAGCAGTCCTGACTTTTCCACTTATAAATGTGCCTCTTGCTTTTACATACCATAAATATTTTAAAATTGGGTCCTACCTGCTCAGTATCTGGGCTCGTGGGAGGGAAGCGATGCTTGTGGCGGTGCCTGAGCTGTGTGGGATTGCTCAGCTGGGAGCCAGCTTCCCCGGGCCAACCCTGGGTGAACAGCGACAGAGATTAACTAACCCGCTGGGTGCTGGGGAGGGGATGACCTGCAGCACCCCAGCTCGTGGCCCTGGGCCCTCTGCTCGTTGCCCATCTCCTGCTCTTTCACGAGGTTTGCAGACCACGTGAGGGCAGTTTTTCACTGAGTGACTCCTGGAAAAGATGGCGTGAGAATGCAGCTCCTACTCGGAAACTGAAAAACTTGTTGTTCTACCTGTTTTCAGGGACGAGCATTAACATGTGACCTGTGGGTGCTGGACTGATTCTGAACCCAGAGGCCAGCCTGTCCTTCCCCAAAGCCCTCATTATCTTTTTGATAGTTTATAAATGGCATGATTCTGGGGAGTCTGACTGTCTGTTTCCAAACACGTGACCTAGAAGCACCAGCTGGCATTTTGCTCCTGGTTGCTCTGCAGGAGGATGCAGGACTGGGAGCACCACAGCAGCCAGCCCCCCCCCCCGCCACCCCAACGCTGCTTTGGCGTGTGCTGGAGAAAAACCGAATTCAGAATGAAAACCTATTGAGTAAATGGGTCTAGAACCCATTTCTAAAGACTGGAGGGGGGTGAGATAAGAGGTGTGGGGCAGAGCTGTGTGCCTGGGGGGACTGTTTCTGGCTACCTCGCTGCAGCGTTGGGCTAGCAGCAGCTTGGCATGGGTGGTGCTTAGAGGGGGAGCTATGCTGCAGCACAGCTGGCTGCAGGATAAGAATTTTGGGGTTCTGTGAAAACCTTTAAGGTTTGGATATTTGTTTCTATTCTTCTAGGGACAGCGTGGGGTGGTCTTACTGTTTTCTGGGTTGATTTGATTTTTTTTAGCTTTGCAAAAGCAATAGACTGTGCCAGATAACCACTCAGTGCAATGCAAAGTTTAAAGCTATGGCTCCCATGTGTCCAGGGCCAAGTGCATTATCACTCGCCAGCCATGCAGAATAGGCCAGGGTGCTCCCCAAAAAGTCCATCCCAAGCACCGAAGGAGTTGTCCATATCAGGGTTTTTAAAGTAGCGCAAGAGTTTAAAAACAAAAAAACCTACCCCAGAACACAACAAATATTCTTCCTTGCATGGAACAAGAATGTGTGAAATCCACAGCATCTGGGGCAAACAGCTTCACTATTTAATCTGCACCCTGGAAAAGTCCCTCTGTGGCCTCTGGCTTCAGGCCATCGCTTGTGAAGGAATTGCCAGCAGATCTACAGCAGCAAAAATATATATGCTATCTGGAAAAGATGCTTAAATCAAACAGTTATTGGGCTCAGCAGAGCTCGGTCATCTTCTGCATGATATAGCAGGGAGGATGTTATAAAGCAATGTAGTTCTGCAATATGAAGCAGGGAAGATGAGATGAGCCAAGGGCCCTGACCTTAAATTTTATGAGCAGCTTATTGTTTGTAAAGAGCGGGGAGCGGTGGAGCGGGGCTTGGAGATGGGAAGCAGGATTTCTGCTGTTGTGTGGAATCAGGAAAAATGTAGAAATCTTGCTAATCTGTAGCGGTTTTCCTTTTGTGCTTCCTCAGATCTGTTGCAAGAGCTAATAAATGAGGTATTTTAAAAATAATGTTGAGTATAAAAAGGCAGAGGCTGTGGCGTCCCCGGTACCCGGACACATGCAGAGCTGCTCTATGGCCGGGATAAAGCAGTCTCAACAGCTGACCCTGACCTCCCCGGATTATCTGATGTTCTCAGCATTTATAAGCAAGGAAGAGCCAGTGGTTGTCAGACCGACTGGCTCCGCTCTGAGCTTGCAGCCCAGATGGGAGGCGAGACCTGCTCTCTGAGTATCCCAGTCCCGGGGTCAGGGAGATGAGTGCCTCGTCCCTCCTTTTCCCCAAAAAGGCCCTGTACAAATTGCCATCCGGGGCGTTAGGGCAGCGTTTCTCAGCAGGTCACTGGGGCTGGGACCATCCTGGACAGAGAAGTCACCGGGGAACGTCTCGCCTTGCAGATGTCTCCAGGGTGGCTCCAAATTAGCTGCATCCTTTCAGCAGTGCAGCAGGAGCTTAAAAAAAAAAAAAAAAAAAAAAAAAAAAAAAAAAAAAAAAAAAAAAAAAGCTTAAGCTGACATGGAGTGAAGCCACGGTAGCATTGTTGGGTTCAGGATGCTGTCTGTCCTCCATGAACACAGATGTCACTGACTTCTCATATTGCTGGGGGGAGACACCTCCTGCCTTGTTTTTTGGTGGCCCAGCAGCAGGGAGCTCCCACGCCCCTGTCTGGAGCACTGAGCGTGTTTATTTAAGTTAAAATCAAGTGTTAAAATAATTCTGCGCAAGTGTTAAGCGAGGGTGATTGGAGTTTGCATGACTTTATGTTCAAACTATGATTTCTTTAGGGCAGAGGAGTTATTTTCATTAACTCTTCAGTGCTTGCTCTCTCTGGCAGGAGGAAAGGTTGGATTAGCTAAATGTTGACATACGGACTTTCAGCCCTTCTCAAGCTGTTTTAAATCAAAGTGGGGTAGGTAAATGTTTGGCTGCGTTTCCTGCGACGGCCTTGTCCGCAGCCTGCAAAGTAGCACGATCCAAAGGGCAGCTGTTAAACAAAGTGAAAACAGGCATCAGGCTGCACGGCTCCCCAGCATCTGCTGCCCAGCGCTCGGGGAATCCTCCCTCCTCCCCCAGCATCTGCAGGGACAGTCCTTTGTTAAATCAGACAAAGGAGCCTGGAGCTTTTGGGAGGGTGATACAGGCCAGGGGTTGCCAACAGGGTGATGACGTTGGGATGCAGTTGTAGCTGAGGTGATGTGATTGGGATGCGGTGGTACCCAGGATGAAGTGGTTGGGATGCTGCCCTATCATCACTTCACACTCTCATGAGAAAATTCTGTGGGTTATATGGGTTTCTTCTTCTCCCCCTCCTTTTCACCCAGAAAATCTTCTGCCCAAGCCACAGGTGGAGATACAGGTCCATATTTATCTGTCTGGAATATAACAAGAAAGCTGGTCATGCTTGGTTCCTCTGAACGTAGCCGTTTTGCTAGGATTCATTGCAGGCTGTTACAGGGAATGGTAACAGGGCTATGCTGGTGAGTATTTATAGGAGCCATAAAGCTCAGGAATTCATCATGTCCATGATTTAAATGAGATGTGGAGGAATTTTCTGTCTCCAGCCATCCCTGCCCTGCTGGAGTGGGTGGCAGAGGCTGGGTCTGTGAGAGAGCACATGGTGCATCCTCACTCCTGCCTTTTATAGGGATGCCTTAAAGGAAAAGGGTGATAAAATGCAGTAGGATTCAGTGGATGTTTCTTATTGGAGCTGCGTAACTCTCTTTCTCCAGGTTTTTGGCCAGGACAAGCTTGTTTCCAGGGCTTGGCAAAGCAGCCTGTTTCTCAGACAGGCACTCTTGCATTAGGACATGTAATTATAAATAGCACATCATGGTATCTTGAGCCCAAAGATGTTCCTTGAGTTGTTGTAGGTTTTCCTCTGCTCCAGCCCTGTCTTCCCAAGAGCCGGTGTGAAGAGACAGAGGTGATTTGTGAGAGGTGAGCCCTTTCTCCTGGGCTTTGGGCTTCAGGGCGCTGTTTGTGGGCAGGGTGACATGGGCTGTGCATGCACGAGGGTTTTTTTAATTCAGGAAAAGTTGGAATATTGTTCCAAACAGATTCTCTGCTTGAAGTTTCACCTGCAGCACTGCCCTGCAGGGGCCTGGCAGGACTTTTTACCATTTCCAGTTGCATCTTTAGTTTGGTTTGCTCAAAGCACAAGCTTGGTAAAAATGGGAAACCAGTTCTGCTTATCACGTTTCTAAGGCGACGTCGCAGCCTGCGGCAGGATAAACCCCGCTTCCGTCTCCAGGTCATGGATTACGCAGGAGTCACAAGCGTAAAATGAGCTGGGTTTTGTGTGTGTTTCTTGTCCTTTTGCAATTCCTGTGAAGCGAATTTAATGCACTTTCAGTTTGGGTACAACAAAGTCGAGCTGCAGATCAGAAACACATGTTGTAAGTGCTGCAGGCACTGAGTGAAACTTGATCTGCCGAGGTTTCCCTTAAATCTGCACTTTCTCATTTGGCTCTCATATTAAAGCTGTATTTCAGAGCTGTCTAACCCTCTCGAAAGATGATGAATAACAATAAAAACATTCACTGGAGGACTGTCATCATTTCCAAAGGAAGTGTAATAAATACTTTACGACAGGACTTTTTTTTTTTTTTTTCTCTATGTACAGCCATAAACTAGTTTTAAGTTACAACTTATTAAGCCTCTAAACAATTAGAGCTTGGCTGTAGGGAGGGCACTGGGGCTGGTCCCTGAGCTGGGGTTTGCCTTGCTTTTGGGCTTGAGGGACCTGGAGGGAATCACTTTGCTTTCATGTGCCTCAGTTTCCCCTTGTGCTAGTTGAGCCATGGGTGTTTATGGTCACCAAGGTCTTAGGAGGTTTGTGGTCAGGCTCTTGCAATACAGCTAACTGGTGTACCAACACCTCCCATGCTTGGTGCTTGTGCAAACAAGAGTTGTCCTTTCCCTTGAGAGTCCCTGTGTGCTTTCCACCACTGTGTGCTTTCTGCTCCTTATTTTAGTTAAAAAACATGCAACTGTTTGGTAGCGTCAATCAAAAAAAAAAAATTAAAATCTGTTTGTGTGACCTGCCCTAAACCGCCTTGCCTGCACAGCAAAACCCTTCATCCCCACAGCTGGTCTGCGGAGCTGCCTTGTTGCAAAGCCCCCTTCCCTCTCTGATGCTTTAGTAGAGGAAAATCTGAGAGAAGCTGGCTGAAAATAATCCAATCAGGAGAGATTCAGATTCCCCTTTATTATTGTGCCTTTTATTTTGCTTTTGTTTTGGCTGAAGGGTAATAAAAATAAAACGGGGCTTGTGGACGTTGCCTTTTGCAGCATCATCCTGTTCTGGGTACAACACGAGACTGCTGAAAAGTCTCCTGGGTTTTTTTTGGTGGTTGAGCCTTCCCCCAGCTCAGTCCTTTGTTTGGATGATGCTCACTCCTTGTGGCTAAAGAAGTGTTTCCTGGGGGCTGCAGAGACCTGGGATGTGCTGAAAGGTGCCTGGTCCCTGCGGAGGGCAGCTTCGGGCAGGGATGGGCATGGTAGGATGGAGCGTGGGCAAGGACCCACAGTCATGAGCAACAGTGAAATGCTTAAAATGTGATCTCCCTCTGGTTACCATGATGTTTCCATAATGGTTCCAGCTCTTCTTCCCATGGTGGCTGTTGTGTACAACCAGTATCGGACCAAATCCCAACCTGCCTTTCACCCATCCAAAATCCAGGGATGGAAGCAGTGCAGCGGTTTGCAGTCCTGCTCCAGCTGCTTCCCCGAAGGGGGTTGTGCAGTCCAGCTGGTGTCTGCATTGGAGAAATTTCTGAGCAAATGTTGAAATTGGTTCTAAATGTAAAGCTGCATAAATTGTTCCTCTGTTCCTTATGCTGTTGTTCGGCCATGGTCTTTAAATCTGCAAAAGGAAAGCATTGCTGTAACCCAGCACTGAGGATTCAGCTAGTCGATGCGATCTGATGCCATATGTGTGTGCTGACTGCTTCTATAACTTACTGATAAATTCATTTCATGCCACAGAAATTAATTTGTGAGTAAAAAAAGTGTATTTCTAATGAAGGCTTTGCCCTCCTTGCTAATGGCAGCCTCAAGTTTCTGATGGGGGGGTCATTTCTAACCCCCGGTTCTTGGATTTCTCTCGTTCCATGTATTTGCCGTCTGTGTAATTACATTGCTGTGAAAACATTGCTGGAGAGGCAGGTGAAATAAAAGCTACCCCACGAGCAACATACCCCACACACACCCCTTTGTTGGGTGTTTATTCAGCCCTCTGCCTTCGGGTGCTATTTTCCAGCCTTGAGCCTCAGCCCCAGCATTCACCTAAAAAAGCCTTTTGGGGAAGAAAGTTGAAAACACCATCGTAGTCAGCCCAGAAGAAGATAGTATAATTAATTGTTTCCTCTACCAAGGCTCTGTGCCAGCACCCAGCTCAGGACAGCCCACCGAAGGCATTGTGAAGGTGTGTAGGAAGAGAAAAAATTGCTCCTGAGATGGTCAAGGCTTGAGTGTGGCAAAGCGAGTGGAGGTTTTCTGTGGCACATGGGTGTAACGAGGCTTAGCACAAAAAAGGCTGAGAAGTCTGAAGCAGCTGGTTACGCTTGGGCTAGCTCCAAAGCTGTCCCTACCTGGCCGGTCCAAAAAATCCCCGTACCTCCAGTTATCGTTGCAGCTGGAGGTGGATTCTGCTCCTTGGTTGTGGCCGTGACCTCACAGTTTCCACCTTGCCTTTACCCTTGCTGTGATTTACCTCAATGAACAGTGCTATTAGGTTGATGGAAGATACAGCATCACATGCAAAAACCACCCTGAGGTCTGTAGTAAGTGACTACTTATGGCATTTTGCTTACATTTAATTGTGAAAACTTCACAGACCTCTATTCCATGGACTTTGCCGGTAGTTAAGCTTGTAGAAGATGCTGTTGTTTTTTACGTGTTTCTTTCCAGTGCCGGTCGTTTGCTAACTGGGCTCTAATGAACATGAGTATCCGAGAGCAGTCAAACTGAAATGAAAATAGATGTCTCTGGTTAGGCTTTATGGCTCCTACGGCAAGTGGATTTGTCTTCTATTACCAACTGGGGATGATATTCGCTAGAGATATTTGTGTTTCAAGCCTGGTTTTGACCATGAAAAAAACAATTTGCCATTTTCTGAAGATCTCTCTACGCAATCCCACATCTCCTATACTGTGAACGACCTTTCACGTGTAATTCATGCTTTTTGAGCTCGTACCCTTACAAATGTTACCAGCTGAAAAGCAAAGACTGAGTCTTTGGACTGTGCTGTATCTCTCCACCTGTGGAGCACCTTGGCAGCAGATCACGGATCTCTGTCCCCTGCCCATCCTCTGCCTCTGGTCCTGCCCCAGGGATGTGGGGATGTTCACAGCCGCCCTTGGACCACCAGTGCCCCCAGTGCTGGCCATCAGGTTACCAAGGTGCCTGCCCAACTGGAAATCTGCAAGGATGGTTTGGGGTTTTACATCTATTTTCTTAATCTGCTTGGAAAATGGAGCTCATATGGGATATCCAGGCAAAAAGAGAAGATCTATTCTGGCTTCTGCAAAAAGCTGTATGAACATGCACCCGCAGGGTGCTCTGCTTGCCCGCGGCGCAACTGGTGGGAGATGCTGTGGGGACCCTCACCTCCTTGGTGGATGTGTTTAACGTTTTCCACATGCAGGCACAAAAAGGAACTGGTGCAGCCTGTGAATTTATTTTCTCCTTTAAAGCCTTTCCAGGCAGACTTTGGTTTGGACTGCTGGCTCACTTTTTTTTTTTTTACTTTTTTTTTTTAATTGCAATTAACGCCACAAACATTTCTCATGGAGCACTAGATGTTATTGGCAGCAGGGTTATTAAAAAGCAAAACAACCCCCAAACCCAACTGTAACCTGAAACATATTTGATTCAAGCTATTTTATATTAAAGAGGATTTGCACTTTGAACGTGGAAGAATTTCTAGTTCTGGGTCCAGAATATCTGAAAACATAATTCTTAAGGTGCCTGAAATCAGCTTTTTGTTGCTTTCCAAAGCTTTCAAAGTCCTCAAACCTCTGCTTGGCTGCATGGGTGCCCCAGGCTAGGTGATGGAGCTGGCTTGCAGTTACCCAGCCCGTCAGTCCCACCACACGATGCTTCACCACCTCGAAGTAGAAACCAGAGCACCATGATGAACCCTCCAGCCTTATTTACTCAGGTCTCCTTTGCTCTACAATCAAACACCAAGCAGCACAAAAATAATTCATAAAGTATGTTGCTTTGTGACATGGACCAGAGTTACTGTGTGAATTGGCTTCGGAGAGCGCTTCTGCGAAGTCCAGCGTGTGATGAGTGGCTCTGGGCTCCAGCGCTGATGGACAGTGTATTTTGTTAGCTGCGTTGTTTTGACTTGTTTTATTGATTTAAATGGATCTGAATAGCAGATTTATTAGGAATTCACATTACTCAATGTTTGTTTACTGTGCTCAAATGAGCCAATTTTTATGCTCATTGAAATGTTATGCATAAGTAATTGATGGATACATATGCATGGAAGCTGCTTCTTAAATGCAAGGTTGTTTGGTGCCAGTAATTTACAGAAAGAGCCAGCCCAGCACTGCTGGGGGTGCTCATGTAAAAAATAGTGTTTTGGGGGGTTGCTTTGATTTCAGAGGTCAATGCTGAGCCTCTGGGAGGGGTAACTGGGCACTGTGGACTCTCCCGCTGGCAAGTGCTCCTGGTGGCCACCAGCCCTCATATGAAATGTGGTCTCCTGAGACCAGTTGTTTGAGCAGGAGCCAGCTGTGGGGCTCAGCCTGGGTATCTGCACCACAGAGGGATTCAGAGGATGCTCTTAATTCGGGCAGGGAAGATGCTTTGCTAAAACCAGGCTGGGCTGCTGAGTCTAAGAAGACAACCATGTAGAAAGATCTCTGCAAGGTCCAGAGAGCTTATTCTGTCCAGAGGACTTTGGTGAAAGGCTAAAGTGGACCTTGAGGGAAGATGAGCTGGAAGGGACAGATGAACTCTGTCAGGGTGTATCAGCCCTGACCTTGGGAAGGCAACTGCTGGCTGTGCAGGAGGATGTACGAGGGGAAGAGGCACCGTGCCCTGGGACAGTCCTTTGCTGGTCAGAAATCACACAAAATGCACATTTTCCTTCATTGTTGCAAAGCAAAACTGGCAAAGAGAGGCTAGTATTTGGGAGATGGCTGTGTTTAGGGAAAGGGAAGAAATCCCCAAACACATCCCATCACTGGCAGCACAGGATAAAACCAAGAGTTTGTCCCCAGAGCAGCTGTGCACAGGGTGACTGCTCTGGTGCTGCAGAGCATCTGCTCCTGAGTTGAGACTGGGGCTCAGGCTTGGCCCTGGGCTCATCTTCTCCGAAACGGCAACCCCAAAGTGGGGACAGAGCCACGCGGCTTCTCAGAGGTGGCTGGGGGTGTTCGCTGGCTCCCTGCGCTTGGGCAGGCTCTGTTCCTCGGGGATTTATAAATCTAGCTCAGGGAAAGCTGCTGGTGCTTGGTTTCTGCATGTATTTGTGTTTATCAAAGTGACAGGCTGAGTTTCACAGAAGCATTCCCAGGTTTAATTTTCTCCTTTTCTATTTGCCAGGCCCAGGGCTGTAACAGCAAAACCTTTTTTTCTTCTTCTTTTTTTTTTTTTTCCCCCCACATTGAACAGAAAACCGTTTTTCCCACTGCGGTTTTTACAAGGTTCAAACCTATAACATCGGCAATGCTCAGATGTGTCATTCAGCTCCTCTTGTGTACTTGGAATTAGCATCGTCCCCATGGCTGCATTTCCCCACAAACTCTGGGTTCAGTGGAAGCTCAGGGGCTGCAATCACAAAGCACACACACTGCCTGGAAATGAGTAGGCAGTTGACTTACAAAGTTAGTTTAATCTTTCTTCACCCCCCCCCCGATTATTACTGTCCCCCAGGTGTCACAGGGTTCAGGGTGACCTGAGCACGTGTTGTGTTTTCAAGCTGTCTGAAGCCCCGAGCAGCGTTCTGGGGAGCAGTTAGTGTTTGGCTGAGTGGGACTGACCGGATGAGCTGTGTGGAAGCCGCCCTGGTCCCTGATCAGATGAACGCTTGGATGCTTGCAAGTGCTCAGGCATGTGCTTTGAAATTAATTTTCCACGAATCCATGTGGCTTTGAAATTCACTCTCCATAAACGTTCCTGCTGGTAAAACCTGATCCCGAGAAGGTCTCTGGGAGCTGAGGGCAGGGGGCTGTGAGCAGAGCGAGGGGAAATTTGCTTTGAAATCTAGACTGATAGCAAAGAAATGCTGTTGCCTAGGCTCGCTTTATATAGGTACCGGCTGTATGTCCAGGTTCTGTTCAGAGCTGAAGCACTTCAGCTCTGCTCCCCTCCACTGTCCACAGGTATTGACTCAGGTGCGATCTGGATGGGCAGGAGTTCTGATGCTGAACCCTGGGTCCAATTCATGCATGTGAAATCTGGAATTTGTAGAATTAATAGGAAAAAAAAAATGAGCTGGTTTGGTACTCACCTGTTAATTTGGTTTTATACACCGTGAAAAATAATTTTAGAAGGCCTATGTAATATATGAGCCAGGGTTTATATGAGCTGGCAGCTTTACAGAGGTATTTCATTACCATAGCTGGCAAAAAATAAAGAAGTGCCATTACTGGAAGTAAGATAGCAGGACTGGGAACGTTTTGAGCTGGAGGTGTGCAGGCCCCTGGCAGGTTTCTGAGCCATCCACCCTCTGGCTGGACAAGGACCTTGCTCCCCCCTGCCCTGCTGCAAGCTTGTAGGTACCAGTGGCCACCACCGAAACACGGGCTGGGGCTGCTGCTTGGAGCTGGCTCTGGATAAGACCGAATATTGATAAAATAAAGCATTTCTCAATGACCTGTGCCATCTAGTGGCAAAGCCGAGCTGGAGCTGGAGGAGTTGTGCTGAGCGCAGCCTGGTCAGATGAGTGCCCACCAGGCTGGTGGAGGGTCCTGCTGTCGGTGGTCCCCTCTGCAGAAAGCCGCCCGCCTGCTGTGGGATGCAGCTCTTTGGGCTCTGCGCCATGAGCACGCACCCCAGGTATCTCATCTTCTGTCGCTGCTCGCTCTGAGTGCTGTGCCTTAGACATCTGGAAGGGAAAAGGTGGTGGGGTGTGCCAAGACGTGGAGGTGGCTGCCTGCTCCGTGTCTCTCTGGTGACACAGGCCACAACCCTGTTTCCAACAGTGGCAAAGAGCTGCCCTGCTCTGAATGCCCCTGTCCCCCAGGGACACCCTGTGCTCACCCTTGCAGCATCTCAGCACCTCTCAAATCTGCCTTGGACACGTGCTGAGGTAGGAGATTGAAAAAGATTTTGAATAAATAACTCCGTGTTAGAACCCACAATCTACATATAGCTGCCCTGCACAGCCATGAGGATTTCTCCAGCCAGCTCTCCTGGGCTGCAGCTCGGCGGGGATGACACGGAGCTTGCAGCAGGTGCCCAAGGAGGGTCCCTGGCACCGGGCAGGGCTCCGAAGCTGTAGGCTGAAGGTGGGCACCACCGACGGTGCGAGCACATCTGGCATGGGTGTGGGAGGCCCAAGAGTTTTGACAACAACTTTTCAATTCAGCTTTGCCTGGAAGTACTGCGCATCGTCCAGCATCTGTTGGAAGGTCATTCGGTTTTGAGATCAAGTTTAAAACAAAAGCTTAGACGTGCCCTTTCCGGCAACAGAGCACTTGGTGCTGCATGATGGGGCTGGCAGGAGGGTTGATGCCAAGCTCTCCTTGTTTACTTTTCCCCCACGCTTTTCTCGAGGGAGCTACCCCAACCCATCTGACTGCAGGGGTGGGAGCAGAGCTCCTGAGCTGGACCAGACCCCTGCAAACCCCGCTTCCACATGGAGAGCTGAGGGCAGTGCCCTGGGGTTGACAGCAGTTTGCAGGGAAGATGATGTCTAAAGATTTGCAGTTTAACCCTTTTGCCAATATCTTCTTAGATATGATGCTCTACATCAAAAAGATTTATTATAGTTGGGCTTGGTTTTGGGTAGCAGCTGAGCAGCTCAGGTGCATGGCCAGCCAAGGGCTGTCCTTCAAACTGAAATGCAAGTTGCACGTAAACTAAAACAGGTTGATGAGTCTATAACCCAAAAAAGAACCTGAAACAAACCATCCCATTAAGCTGTGTATTTACACTGCTATTTCTAAACTAATGCTCTCTGCTATTTACTGAGCCTAAACCACAATATTTTACCAAGTGCTTCAGAATCCAAAATGCATTTTTGCAACTCCAAGTCAGTGGAAACTTAGCAGTTTATTTTTCCCTTTGGAAAGTAACCAGTTCCTATTTTTATCCTGGTTAAAGCCCACAGCGTCACCCATCAGACTCCTGCAAGCAAACATTTCTTCCACCCTTTGCACCAAAACTGCCAGGCTTCCCCAGAAATCAAACAGTGAATCGTTACTTTTGTGACCCCGATTCATTACTCTGAAATAGAAATGGAAAATGCCATGCCAGGAATAGAGGGTTCTGTCAGTAAAGAAAACCAGGCAAACTGTTAAAGTACATTTAATCATGGGTTGCTGGATATAAACTAATCTTTCTTAGAGGTCTGGATGAAAGAGGTTGGATTCTCCTGTGTCTGACTACTCCATTGTTTTTATACCTTCCTCCGAAGCATCCGGCGCTGGCTGCTCTCAGAGACAGGATGCTGGACCAGCTAGACAGTGGCTTTTATCCCGAATGGCAGGTTTGGTACTCATATAAACGGGTCCAGTCTGTGAAATATATTGAAAAACATTTTTATAGGAACTGGTTTCTGTCCTTCGTCCTCAAAGGATTCCTTCAAGCCCATCAGCAGTTTTTCTTCAAAGACTTTCTCCTACTTTTAACCCCTTGGTTGCCTGACAGGAACAGCCCATGCCCTTTCCCAGGCATGCCAGCTCGCTGCAATTTAAAAGCAAAGGCAAGGTTTGCGATTTAAAAGAATGCTCGTGGGGCTGAACTGCTCAAAAATAGGGCCTTAGGTGTAATGAAACGTGAGCTGGTGCCTGATGCCAGCAATCTCCTACCAGACTGGCTGGCGGTGGCACCATCGCACGGCCAGGCTCCATGGCAGGTGAGCAATGTACTTGTTTTCTGGCAAAAAGGCATTACTCATGGCAGGTGCTGAGCTCCTGGCCCTGCTGGTGCTGTTGGGGAACCTCGACTGGTGACATTGAGTCCAGGATCCCATCAATAGAGTGTTTGGTGGTCCGTAACTTACGGTTCTTCATTAAATCCTCTGTGTAATGTTTCTTCACTTGCTATCGTTTTCAGCCGCACTCTGTGGGACTTCTCCCATAAGGCAAGCATGGAGAATCAACAAACACTGAATCGTTATCAAGCTACTACAGGTTAAATTTCTTGTGCTTTTGGTTTTAAAGCGTAGCGTATCTTTCGGTCACTCTTTTCCAGGGTTTACTCTGCTTGCTTACACAAACTGAGTTCAGTGGGGCTCCAGCCCTGGTGCCCACAGGGACCTCCCCAGCATTTTCCATCGCCAGAAGTCCTCCCTTGCTACCGTGCAAATTTTGGGCAAAATGCCGAGAGTTTTTGCACCCGAGCAGGAGCTGGCACAGACCCAACATTTTGTTGGTTCCAAGCCTGTTTAAATAGCCCTTGAACACAGAAAGGGCTTCACTGCCTAAATATTCCAGCTTTTCGTTAAATACTCGGGTTATTCTCATCAGCCAGGCTCAGCGCCAGCCCTACGCTGTCTCTTTTCACCAGTCCATCTCACGCGATGGAAGGTGCTGTCTGCCTTGTTGGCAGCACGTTGTGAGACAGCTGAGGCTCGGGGAGGTGCAGCCGCGGTGTGGTGCGGGGGAAGGCTCGGGCTGTGCTGCCAGCAGCACCTTTGGGTGCTTGGCTGAAGAAATGCGTTTTCTCCTGGTGCTCATATGAACCAGCATCACCTCCAGTGCGTTGGAAACTCCCCCACCACCTTTTACTGCTTTTAAAAGAGGACAAGTGAGGAACATGGTATGAAAGTTAAGTTAAAGTTATTGGAAAGAAAGATTCCCAGCCAAGGAGTCATGCTCTAATCACAGTCCCAACTGATTAAGCTGGTATGACCCCCCGCAGTCGGCCCTGCAAGTGCTAATTAGCAATAGCATGGGTGGATACAGGTTATTATTTTTTTATCTGTCAGGAAACAGTCCTGTCCTAACTGTGCATCAGTGGGCTCTCCTGTGTGGGACATGATGGTGTGCTCACCCCAGGTACCTCTGTGGGTGTTGGGAAAGCCTTCTGCTCTGGCCTGCTGCTCCGAGCTGCTGCTGACATGCAGTAGTAATGTTTTGGTTCAAAGGATGAAGGTTCAGCTACACACATACTCTAGCAATTGCTTTTTCCAATCTATACACATGGCTTAGGAGCACCTGTCCCTTGGGTTTTGGCACTGAACATAATCCAGCACCAACCACTGTGGCCACTCAGCTGAGGTCCGCATTCGCTCCTTGCTGTTGCTTTTCCCCAAGGACATGGAGGAGAACCCACAGCCACCTTGGGCATCAGTACATCCACTGTAAACCCTGCCATCCCACAGCACAACACAGCTCGCGAGCAGGTGGAAAAAAATATTGGGGTTTTCCCTTTAAGCCCTTTATCCCAAGGAAATGGACAATTTGTGACCACACCTGTCTGTAGAGCCTTCTCCAGTGACTTCTGAACCTATGGCTGATGTAAAATGAATTTGCTGGAGAGGCTGGGTCTGGAGGCCTTGAGGGTTCTCGATGCAGAGTGAAAGTAGCTGTTGGGGCCACCTCCGAGCCCCACAGAAGGAACTTCCACCCTGCACCGAGCAGTCCCTGGGGGCAGCAGGAAGACATAGGAAGCCACGCTCCATCAGTGCCACCGATCGTGGAAAAATGTGTCTGAAGTTGTGTCTAGGTTTCTATGCCATGATTAATATGACTGCAGGAACCGCAAAGAGATAGCACAATAAAGGGAACAACACATTGACTTTGAGCTGAACAATATTGAAGGAAACGGAGCAATTGTGCCGCAAGCTCGTTAAATCGCAGGTACGTGGGTGGGAAGGAGATGGGATGCAGCCTGCTGCTCTGAGATGCTTTCTCCCTACTCAGTCCTCTGGTTACACCCCAGCACTGGAAAACAGTGTCTTCCCTAATACACAGCCTTGGGTTTACAAACTGTGTTAAAGCTTGCCTGCAAAAAAATATTGTTTGAAATATTTTCTTGTCATTTTTCACTTTAATCTTCCTGGGTTTGCGCATCTGGGGATAACACTGGCAGGGCAAAAGCCCCTTCCTTCATGCAGCAAACCTTTCTGCAGACCCTTGAGCCAGCCTTGTACAGCAGCCTGCGCTTCGCGCTGGGGAGGAGGGAATCCTGCATTTTCATCCTGCTACGCTCAGCAGCCTTCAGGTCTCAGCTGGAACATACCCCTTCTGCAAATCGAAGGCCTTTGAAGGAGTTTCATGTAGCTGAATTTGGATGTTTTGATGCCTTGTATTTGAATTTTCAGTTGTGGACAAGCTGACAATGTTTCATGATCTCTTGCAAAGAGAGTATAACACATCGGGAAAAGGTGCTGTTGGTTTTTCCTGGGCGATGGGGAGTGAATCCCGCGTTTGTTCCCGCGGAGCTGTAGGTCAGGTCGCAGCACAAGCCGTGCCAACCTCGTGGAAACACAAGAAGCTGTCGAGCTTGAAAGCCAAACCAAGTAACAGCGGGAAGGCCCCAGCCAACATGCAAATTCTCATTTTTCGCTACCTCGACAGCCTCTCTACGTGGCAGGTGAGCAGTGAAAAGTGCTCCGTCCCCTGCGGCTCCCTCGGCATGCGGCTCCACGCGAGCCGGAGGAGCTGATCCTCGGCGGCACAGGTCCATCAGCCGGGCTGTCAGGGATCTCGGTAACGGGTGATGGCAGTGGCTGTGATTGCAGCCAAGGGGAAAAAAAAAAGCATGAAGTTTATTTCAGCCCCAGTGCTGCCAAGGAGACTCCAGATATGGGTTATAAGGGGAAATATTGAGGCAGTGCAGCTGGAAGGTGTGAGCCAGGGACGCGTCCGAAGCACTCCTGAGCAGTCTTGGAGCCAAGTCTGGGGGATTCAAAGCCTCAGGCTGTCCCGTAAGCCAAGATCTAGCCAAAAGCTTATTTGCTTAATGGACCCTTCTAGCTTAAACAGGAAAAAAAGCCTGAAACCAGTGACCAAAGCCTACCTCTGCTGGGAGTTCTGCTGAGGCAGCAGCTGTCCTGGATGCTCCCTGGGCTTAGGGAGCAGGAGCAGTTGCCAAACATGTACCTTTTTAATTACACTTATTTAATGGAAAGCAGCGCTGAGCCTGTTGACTTGCCTTCTGGAGGTGCCTCTGTACCACCTGAAATCTTGATGCTGCCTGTGGTTTCCCCTCGCACAGCTCTGTGCTGCGGTGCTGCACTGAGCACGTGGGGATTTCACCGGGCAGCGCTCAATGTCGGGCTGTAAACCGGGGGGAGACGGGACAGAGGGGGGGCTGTGTGCAAGCAGCAAGCTTCGGAGCCCTCGTGCACTCTTTGTCCTGTGGTTTCTCAGGTAAGAAAAGGGATTTCTGTAAACAGCAGCAAAGTCCTTGGTGGTCCTCAGGCTCATCACAACTGTGACACCTTTGGGGAGCTCTGCAGTGGCTGGGACGAGGCACCTGGCTCTTGGGCTGTGCTCTGCATCTGCTCCTGCTCTGCACTTATAAAACGGACATGCTGTATGTTCGTATCTCTGGAGTTAAACTGTGTGCTGCTTTGCTTCACTGTCCTCTTACGCAGAATTTGTCCAGATGTCCTCCTGATCGGTTGACACTAAATAGGAGGGAAGTTTGTGGTTGAAGAGGGGATTTAGGATTAGAGGAAACAGCCTCAAGTTGCACCAGAGGAAGTTTAGATTGGATACTAGGAAAAATTTCTTTGCTGGAAGGGTCGTCAAGCGCTGGAACAGGCTGCCTGGGGAAGGGGTGGAGTCACCATCCCTGGAGGTATTTAAAAGACGTGTAAATGTGGTGCTTAGGGACATGGTTTAGTGGTGGACTTGGCAGTGCTGGGTTAACGGTTGGACTCAGTGATCTTAAAGGTCTTTTCCAACCTAAATGATTCCATGATTCCTATGGTTTATGCAGGCAACGCGGTTGCCTCGGGGTGATATCGCTCCAGAACCTACAGGAGGTCACAAGATGACAAAGAAGGGTTTCTCTGAGGTTGCCCTTTCCATATGCGCTGGTGTGGGTGCATGAAAGGCCATTCTGCTACTCTGCAGTACGAATTCAATTCCTTTCTATTCCCCCTTTCTATTCCCTTTTGCTTACAGCAGATTTAACTTGCTCTGTGCCTCCAAGTTTGCCTCTCCTCGACACTAGTGGAAGGTAAACAAACATCCCTGCGTTTTAACAGGAGGAGCAGTATTAAGCAAATCTCTGTCTACATAGAAATATTACCTTAAGTAAACTGCGGCAGTGTTAAGTTTAGAAGTGCAGGTGTGAAGAGCAAAGCGGAGCTGCCGGGCGCTGCCTGGTGTGCAGGCAGGATGAGGCAACCCCAGGTGACAAGCACATCCAGGGAAGAGGAGAGCTCAGGTAGGGGTGAATGACCCGTGAGCACCATAACTGCTGCCAGCCTGGGGCCAGGGTTGGCTCTCAGCCGGTGGCTCCGTCACCAGAAACGCATCTTTTAGCAACGTAGCACGTGAGGCTGGCGGTGCAAATGACCAGGAGTGGTCCTGGGAATCTGAGCCTGGAAACTTATTCTGTGCTCCCTGTGTTCAGGGCAGAGAGACCCTCCTGGTTGATACTGGGAGGACTGGGCTGGGGAAGGCTGAATTTCCTGCTTTATTGGGGTTTTCCCCTCTGTGGCTGTATTTGAGCGGAAATCATGACTTGCTACAGACCGCGGTGGTGGCCAGGAGGACTCATTGACAAATCTGGTGGGACATACCCAGGGTTTTGCCATGGTGGCTCATGACAGAGCCACTCCAGCCCCAAAACAGCGCCCTTCGGTGCAGGACCCCCGTGGCTGCGGAGCACCAGCGACCTCGGGCCAAGCGGGAAGCTCAACAGCAGCAATAGATCCTGCACAAGGGGAAGTTAATATCTAAATGTGATTTTTATCTCTGCTTCCTGGGTTGCAGATAAGGTCTCTCAGGGCGTATAGAATTTGACACTGTGTTTTCTGGAGCTATAAATGTAACACCACTGTGTTTTCATTAGGACTGAGGACAAATATGTTGACTGAAACCTTATCTCTTACATTACCCTAATGGCTTTAATAATACGAAGGCAGTAGGCTGAAGGAAGTGTACCAAGGGTGACCTAGCAGCGACGATGGGTTTTCTGCTGCTCAGACCCATCGTGCCAGACGTGTGCAACAACATGCAGTGAAGCAACAGATGCCAGAGTGCCACGTTAACACAAAACACAAACAAACCACGTGCTTTATTTGCAGATCAGATGCTTTCCAGCCCAGCACAATTATGTCGAACGTTAATTACTTGAACCGCATGTTACATGGAGACTTATCTGTTTCGATGAACTGGTGTTGAACCACAAGTTCCCAAGGGGCCTACCTCTTGTCATGCCTCAGAGATAAATATTTTGGGGTTTTTAACCAGAAACTTGCGGCTGCTCCTTTCCTGAGGCTCTGCGTGGAGCAGGGCTCAGGGTCACAAGGACAAGGATGTGACAGGGGGTCCCAGTTGTGTCCCACTGCAAGAACAAGGACATCTAAGCCCTGCAGGAGCCTAGAGTTGCCTGGGTCCCCTGGGGATCCCCAGCTTTGGCACAGCCTGGATTGCAACCTTGATCCCTTGGCAGATGCTGAGCAAAGTTCACATGTTCTCAGTAGCTATCTGGTCCCCAAAGGACAGAGTGTGTTTTTGGGGTGCCACTTTTCTGTGTTTCTTGAAAGCAAAGTGCAGGGTATTCTTATTCTACAGGAAATTTAAGAAAACATCTGTTTCGTTCCAAGTCAGAATAAAACTATTTCAAATGGTCAAAATGTCCTGACATCCACCGATTCTGGGAGTTGGCCAATCTGGCTAACATTGCCTGAATGACATTTCAAACCATGAAATTAAAACTAGTGTTATGGCAAATTATACCATATTAAAAGGTTTCTTTCTTTCCCTACTGGGTGTACAGTTCATGTTAACCCATCTTAAGAAATAGTGGTTTATTTTTAATCAGCCATGACTTAAATCTGGCCTGACCTGCAATTTGTATTGCTTTGGTCGGGGTTGAGCATGTCCCACCTCCTCTGTCAGCAGCTCTCAAACTGTGGTCCACCGCCATGGCTGCAGCGTTGTGTTACCCTCCCAGAACTGGGAGAGTAGGTTCAGACACGCAGTAAATCCCACCTGAACCTCAACCCCTTCATTTTCATGTGCCTGTTTCACAGACAACAACTGAAACATCCCATGTGTGCAGGGGTGGGGGGGTAAATCAGTTGATCATTCAGCTTGGCAGCCATGCAGCGGGTATGTGTTATCCATCTTTTGCCATCGTTTAATGTATTACTTTATACAGAGGGTTCGTGTCTTAGAGGGATACGGCTGCATTTGGTTTTCACTGGTGGATGCAAAGCCATGTGGCTCTCTGCTCTCCTCCCTCCACTGTTGCGTTTTGTGGTAGGTTTGCTCATGATGCGGATTGAGATGTCAGATGTAACAGCGATGTGGTTCAGTATGGTACCGGGGAATATTATAGACCTGTCAGATTGCTGAGAGACAAATCCATCCAAGGGGCACAGCAATAAACCTAGGTGCATCAAGCAGATGCATACTGTGATGGCTCAGGGTTGCTTTTCTTGGTTCTGAGCAGGTCTGTTATTTTTTTTGCAAATGCTCATGGCTTGATAAGCATTGTGGAAAAAAAAACAGGGTTTTAGAAATATTTAAGGACCTTCCTCCTTTCAGTTTAATAATTTTTTTCATTCGCTTCTGTTGGTATCTCAGGTATTTCTCTACTCAGCTGTTCTTGGTAAGCATGCATAGAGAAACGTCAGTGGGGTTTAGTTAGGATAAAGCCCTGCTAATTACTCTGTCGCATTTCGGGTGGGGGGGGGTGGGGGGGGTGGGGACCAACACAACAATCAACCCTGAGAAGTGATAAATTAATCACTAGCTTGGAAAGAAAGCTGTGTATAACCCACACATTTCCATACAGGTGGGAAACACTTTTTTCCATCTGGCTGAATAAACTGTTAATAGAGTAGCCCAGCAATTTAAACATGCCCTTAGCTGCACAAACAAAGCCTATTTCTCAAAGATATAAAATACACATAAAAGCAAGGGGATACCAGGGGATTATGCTGCAAGTCTGCCGTGTCGGAGGGAGGCGGCTGCAGCAACAAAGAGCAAATTCATGGCCGGGGTCCTGCCCCATATGAGGTCATTTTCTGTTGAAGTTGGGCTCATTAGTCCAGCCGGCTTGTTGATACAGCTCGAAGTGTGGGTGACAAGTGTGACTGGGTTTGCTGAATTAGGCCTGCCCACCGCGCCCGGCACGCAGAGATTCATCATTGTCTCTCTCTGGGAACAGGACCGTTAATTACACAAACTGCCCGAGCCGAATTTTCCAGCCGCGTGTCTCCGCGAGGTCATTGCTGTCCCAGAACCATCAGGTTTTGACAGCGGAGTGTTTAAACAACACGAGAGTGGTTTATTTGGGACAATAAGGGAGAGGGCTGGGTCACGGGACTTCTTTAGGTAACTTCCTCCGCATCGGAGGGGGTGGGCTTGGCCCCTGACCAACCCCCCAAGCAGGGCTGCGTCTGCGCTCCGGCACATCACCCTCCTGCCGCAGCAATCCCGAGCTGTGTTTCACCATGGGGCTTCGGGATGTGGGAGCCGGGATGAGCTGAGCATCACCATGCCGCCTTTTCTCCCAGTGTAAATCAGCCCAACTACGAGATCCCGGTTGCCAGCCCTTTCTTTTGATTGATTTTGTTAACCAGCATGGGAAAAAGCAATACAACTTTGCTTGCCACTGCGAGCGTGTTGCTCCAATGGGGAGAGTCGGCCGCTCCTCGAGCGCTGCTCCAGCCCAATCATTGAGCTGGCTTTTGGGTGGCCACAGGCAGTGTTTAATTTCGATAACCCATCCCAGAGGCCACTGAACGCGCTGTTAGTTTTTCTCAGTTGAGTTTGGGGTTTGAGGAGTCAGGCACTTGAGTCTTGCTTTCAGAAGTCACTTCAGATATTCAGCCCTGTGAATGGTTACATGCACACTGCAGAAATGCTTGACCCTGTGGTCACAGCAAGGAGTCACTGAAAGCACTTTTTTTGCAATTTTTTTTTAAGAAAGTTATTACTTGAATGTAGCTTTTTTATTAGGAATTAGGGGCTAAAACCCTTGGACTGTAAGTGCTCAGTTTTTTGGGTGTTTTTGTTTTTTTTTACTAATGCTGCATAATAATTTAATTACATAAGTAGTAGCAAATTATTTTAAAAAGTGATTCTTTAAACTTAGTACAAGAAGTGGACCTTTCATTTCTCTGAGTGGGAACATATGATGAAGCTTCTGATCTGGAAGGTTTCTATCCCAGCCAGGAGGTTGGGCCAGTGCTGAAGAAGGAATGGATGTGGGGGAAATCTGGTCCAAAGCAGGTGATACATGGTCAGCCAAGCAGGTGCGGGGATGCTTGGGGATGCAGCACCCCACAAGGATGCTCCAATTACTCCAGCTCAGCAGCGTCTGGCCGCTGAACCCACCTGGAGGTTTTTCACCTCCCGTTTTGGTTCAGAGAGGTATAAATGGCTTTGTGACAGGCGGTGTGTTTAAAGGTGGGCTTTAGCCAAAACCCAAGCCCAAGGTCCAGGGATGGCTGGGGCACGGCGTGTCTGCTTGGGTGGGTCAGCGTACCCCTTCAGTTGCTGTACGCCGGCAGTGATGGATTGCAGCACCTGGCCATTAACGCAGCATTTTGGAGATGAAATGCTAGTTGTGTTTTCCACTTGTTGGTCTGGATTTTGTTTCTGCCTCGAGAGCAGGCAGTGCTTCCCGTCGTGCCCAGATCTGCCTTTAAAAAGACGGCTGTGCCAAGGATGGAGGGAGGGTGGTATTTCAAGCCCAGATTTTCTTGCTGCTGTGACAGGGTGGCGTTAGGAAATAACAGGCTGCAGCGGATGGATAGCAGTGGTAAAAGGCTACACTTCATTTTACTCTAACCAGAAAGTTTGTTCACCCAGAAGCCCTTTTGGGGGAGCTACTTATTTTCTAATCTTGCGGTAATAATGAAATGATACAGGAGTCCGGGGATAATGAAGACAAACTGATTTCCTAATGCACTGAGCACAAAAGGAAGCAGAGAAGGGTTTCAGCAACAAGACAGAAAAAGAGTTTATTTTAAATAAAGATTACAAAAATAACCTACTGTCAAAGATGATGTGAAAACCATTAAATAGCAATTTAACGTAATTATTATCACGGGTGAGCTAAGGGCTATCTTACACAATTACAATCAATCTTCCTGTCTGGATGTGTTATCCGGAGCCCTTACTCCTGACTCCAGCCCCTGCTCTGTTCAGAAAGCGTCTCCGTGCCCGCCGAAGCCATCGGGACACAGCGATATCCTGATGGAGGAACCCACCCGGGCTCTGCTCCTCCAGCCGCGACAGCCCTGTAACAGCCGCCGCCGGAGCCAATAACTGAGTGTGGTACCTTACTGCTGCCGATTGCTGTAGAGCCGATGTCTCGCCAAACAAGGAGCAGATGGCACTATCATGCTTGGCTGTGTTGAAATTTTATGAGCATGGTGGATCCTTAGTTACTAAAATAGTAGAACTGTGCAGGCACCCGACGCTTAAAAAGAAGGGCATCAATCAGCTGGACTGTGCCGTGCTCATCCATGGAATGTGCTTCTGCTCTTGAGAAATAAGAAATAATGTTTAAGAGAGAAAGTGAATGCAAAAGCATTTGCTTCTAATAGGCAAAGCCAGCTGTTGACCTGCAAAAGTGCCACCCAAAAGGGTGCCGAGAGACCCTTCAAGCTGGAAATTGAAGGACTGTGCGAGTGTCCGTAGGCGTTGGTGGGATCCTGCCCGCTGGATTGCGGTGGCCTCAGCCAGGACCCGATGTGGGAGGCACTGGTGTGTGATACCCCGTGTCTTGCTACAGCATTTCCAGTCTGAAACAAAGGCTCCTCTGTCAGCTCTGAATGAAAACCCACAAAAAAAAAATAAAACTAATCTCGGTAATCTAATTTAGTGCTGGTTCGAAGGTTTCTGTAAGCATGGGAAGTTAATCAGAGACTAATTAATAGGGCTTGGAGCTACCCTCCATTGCTCAGCAGCAGTTTTCGCAATGCTGGACCAAAAGCCCCATCTCGGGGAGCTGGTGGGACCATCCCACCCCATCAGGTGTGACTCATGGCTTGGCCAGGGCCTGTGATTTGGCTCTGGCTGCTGCCAACAGCTTTGGACATGCTGTGCCTCTCATTCCCGGGAAAATCCATGTGAAGGGGCAACCATTTGTTCTTCTTGCTGACAGGTCTAAATGTGCTGATCCCAAAGAGGTCTACAGTCTTCTCTGCAGCACCTGGAAATGCAAACAGAAACCAATGCTGGACCAGAAGGGGCAGACAGATGTTTCTTCATGTCCAAATTGTTGTCATCTTGTTTGTCTAATACATTTTCAGAGCATTTGCAAGTGTTTTAAGAAGTTTCTGTGCCCTCCAGAGACATTTGTACAAGCAGTTGATGAATCTCACCACCGACATCGTGGATGAACTTGCCCTGGGTTCATTGGCTCCTCAGTATTGTGAACTTGTTTGGGCAGTGATGCTCAATACAACATGATCTCCACCAGAGTCTGAGGCCTTGTGCCAAGGCTGGAGTATCCATGGAGCTTACTCCTGGCCCAAAGCATACCTGCTGGGAAGAGAAGTTAAAGGGACTGGGACCAGCAGAGCAAACCTGATAAATGTCTTCTGTCCTGTGGGACGGGTGTGTGACCCGACTGCGTGGTCCATGCTGGGCACTCGGGGCGTGCAAACGGTCCCCGTGATGATGTGCTTGTTTATGCTTCAGAGTCACTGAAGGGGAGCAAAGGATGGGAAAATCAATAAGGTTAGGCTGTCATAAAGTAGCACTAACAGTCCTTGCTTTTAAAAGCCATGGACATTGTTTATATATGGGCTTTTCAGAGCGTGGCCATCAAACAATTCCTTCGAAGGCAATGGTGCAGATGATAACCCTTGTCACGTGCTGGAGCTCCCTCAAGGTCCCAGCTTTTGTTGAGGGGGTCACATAATGTTTCCTTCTCTCTGATGCAACATTGCCTGCAGGTTTGCCAGCCAGGTTCGATTCTGCCAGCCACAGAATCAGGTTTTTAGCTGATCTCACTGGATCGTGGTATGGGCGTTGCATGGGGCCAGCACAGCAGTATTGTGCATGCCGTGGGAGCGGCCCCTGAGGATTGTAGGTCAATGTGAGAGATGCAAATGCCTCTGCCTCAGTTTCCCACCCCTAAGTGGGGCCTGGGAGGAGCATCTGAGTTGCTTTGAGTAAGTGACAAGGAGTAAAATGCTTTAACAAGACCCAACAATGGGTCTGTGGGAAGCACAAAGGCTTCTGCTGAAGGAGATCCAAGCAGCTTCCCCTGCCTCCTCCTGAGCAGAGGAACCCTTCCCAACCCTCCACACTGATACTTCCCAGGTCGAGCTTAGCCACGATGTGGCCTGGATGGCAAGAATTGCCCCTTAAAAAGGAAAAGTGAGCAAATGGCAGCCAGGACCAAGGGGGAGATGCCCAGAACCGCTGTCAGCAGCATCAGGGAGCTCATTTCATCTCCAAGCAAAAAGGAGCTGGGAATTAGCTTTGCATAAAAGATTGCTCTGAGGGGGGAAAACTTACTAATTAATTTGATTTTCGTTTGGAAAAGGGGCGGTGGTTTGAGAACTGAAATTGCCTGATTATTGCCAGCACATAAATTTCTCCTAGAAATGTGGCTGCAGTTTATCCTAATCATATTCAACTTTAGGCAATGAAAATACTTCTTGCTATTTGTTTTGGCTTCTCTTGCTGTTACAGCGTCTGCAAAAACATGTCATGCGTGAAATGCTCCCCTATAGTTTGACAAGTTATTCCTTATGCTCACTAATTTTTCATTAAGAAAAATGACAGAAACACCAGATACCCAGTAAGGTCTCCATAATAGCTGTGCATCAAGATTAAAGACTGAGAAGTGTGGGTTTGCTGGAATTGCTTCGTCTCCATTATTTTAGTGTATTTGTTAAAAAGAAAGTCTCCCGACCCGTTCCTGCACTTCTCGGCTATGACAGCTGGAATTTTGCCTCTGTAAAACATGCACGATAGGTTGTAATGTATAGTTTGTACAAGGCAAAGCTGCTGGCGAGCCTGAGCTGTTACAGGCATGTTCAGCCAAAAACTGCCTCTAGCTGGCTTTGGGTGCTGCTGGTGGTTGAAGGGGGGCAATTAGTGTTATTATAGCAGAAAGCGGTGGTTCCAACCAAAACAAAGGGGTTGGTGGATTAGGCAGTCTAGAAAAAGTTGAACACAGACAGTCTCTGCCCCAGCTCCAAATAACTTCTTGACTGAGGTCGTGCGCTGGGTGCAAGGGACCACAAGGTACCCAGGCAGGTTGCCGGGGGATGCAGGCAGAGGATGGTCCACCAATGTCTTAAAGAAGAGCAGGAGCGATGCTCTAGAGGTTCAATTTGAGGCTGAGGCCTCCTCGGATACGTTCTCTAAATTCCTGCAAGATCTGGGGAGGTCTGAGGTGGGCAGAGGACCCAGAGTGTTGATGAGATGATGGAAGTGAGAGAGAGGATTTAGGCATGTGAAGATCCCAGGAGCTGAGGCTGGATAAACCGCTGCGAGAAAGTAGGTCAGGTGTTTTGAGTGCGATAAATGGTGCTTTTAACAATGACCAATGTTATAACCCGCTGGAAAAAATGTCACTGAGCAGCGAGCACGTGGGGTTTGGTGCAGTGGTGGCAAACAGCAAGGCAGGTCCCTCTGCAGAAAGGGAACGTGCAGCAATGAAGTAGCTGGTATTTTGGGGTATCTTTAAGGCTGCATTGCACGTTGGCCTCCTTACCCCTACCACCCTCTGCCTAGGACAGTCAGCTTCCTAAAGCACAGGGAAATCTTTTATAAAACCCATTAAACGTGATTTTAGAACCCAAGCGCACCGCTTAACTGAGCAGTGTCTGACAGATGGTTTGAAGCTCCTACAACAAAGCAGCAGTAGACGAGAAAATCGGTGTTTGGGTACCCGAAGTAGCTGTCCCCCCGCACAGAGCAGCACGTGCCTTAAAGCACGGAGCAAACTTGGAGATGCGGCTGCAGAGGGCTGTGTACCAGCTTCCCTGACGGCTTGCGAGAACTGGGGCGGGGGGGGTGTGTGTGAGGCTTTGCACAGAGTCATTTACATGGTAATTAATAGCGTCTGTGCATGCGGAGGAGCGAGGGCGGGTGTCTCCCCAGGGAGCTGCCTCGTCCCTGTGCGCTCGCGGGGAGCCCTCATCCCCGAGAGCAGGGAAGGAAGCGAAGCCCCCAAATAGCTTCATTTCCTCAAGGACTTTCCCAAGCAGATGGGA
Organism: Falco naumanni; assembly: GCF_017639655.2. Classification (NCBI taxonomy): domain Eukaryota; kingdom Metazoa; phylum Chordata; class Aves; order Falconiformes; family Falconidae; genus Falco; species Falco naumanni. The sequence continues at coordinate 5,205,441 of NC_054060.1, read as the reverse complement.
TAAAATTGCTATAAAAAAAGGAATCCCAAGACAGAAAAATATAATGAGCTATGGGCAAGGGGAAAAATAAATGCTGAGGGATATTTATGCAGCGTGGGGAGTAGATAGATCAAATCAGAAATTCCAATTAAGTCCATAATTTATTTCAACGGAAATAATAAAATTAGAGATGGGCCCAAGTGGAAAAATTCAGACCGGGGTCCCGATCCAAACAGCGTGTTTGGGCAAGGTTCGTGTCTGGCAGCCTCCATCCTGACAGAACGGGGAGCACAGTCCTGCACCCAGTGGCAGGCCTTCCAGAAGTTACGCTGGAACCTGGTTAGATAGAGTAACAGGCATTTGGAAGCCATCGTACATGGTAGATATTGTGAGACAGAGTCATTTTTAAAAAATATATAAATATCCCCCAGCATAAAATTTGCAAGAAGGAAGGATACATGATGCAAAGACAAATATATACATTGGATACAAGGAGAAGGGTTGGTTTCCTAATGCATTGACTAGAAAAAGAGGTATTTATCAGACCTAACAGCAATTGCAGTCATTGCTGAAAAGTCCTGCTGGCAAAAATGAAAAATCCCCTTGATCTTTCTCTTCTTTAATCTAGCTAACTGGACTGGAGTCCTGGCAAAAGCAGATGTGCATCCTTGCTAGGGAACCAAGGCAGACTCCAAAGAGGGTTTGGGAGAGACAGAGAAATGTGTTTTGGGTTTTTTTTCCCTGTGTGTCCAGGTGTCTGCAGCCACAGGGCACAGCTGGTACATGGGTACACTGGCACTGGTTTGTGATGGGAAGATGCAGTTGCGAAGCTGTGGCCAAGGAGCTGCCCTGCTTGCTGCAGAATCACTCTTTGTGGTACCCGTCTGCCCCACTTTAATTCAGCATCAGAATCACTGCGAGTGGCGCAGACACAAACATTTCCCCAAGCTTGAAGAAGGGTAGGGGCTGGACAAATTTTTTTGACACCCCCCCAACAGCAAGTGACAGAATCCCTTGAAACACAAAGGAATGACGAAGACAGATCGTTGTCTTCAGCTCTCGCGTTCCAGCAGCCCGTGGCGAGCCCGAGGAGGACACAGCAGTAATCAATCATCTGCAAAGTGCATGAACTGGGGCTCCTCCACCTTGAGACCCGATCAAGAAATAGCACGTAACACCCTGCCCAAACAGCCCTGATTAAGCAAGTGGGAATTAGCACTGGGGAATGCCTGGGACAAAGAACGAGCAGTTCCCCTTTCACATGGTTTGGCTCATGATGCGAGGAATTAAAAGGCTGGTAAAAGCCACTGCAGGTTTATAAAAGGATGAGAGTGCAGCACTTTTAATCCCATTTCAGCAGGGCTCCGCGTTGCAAATAGTTACTTATTATAAAAAAATTCTCAGTGCTTGACCTGAAATTACTCGGGGTTTGGTGCATGGCTCCGTCACTGCTGGGAGTAGCATCTGGGCAGCGGCCCCAGCGGCACACAGCCGGTCCCAGTACCCTGCGTGTGGCCAGATGGTGATTGGGGCATCCCCACTGCCTTTGACACCCATACCGGTACCGCCGATATGGCAGTCTGGAGGATTTACAAGGGAAAAGCTTCATTTTCTCCTGTAAGAGTGACACCTCGGTGGCTAACTCTGCAGCTTGCATTAAAAATAATAATAATAGGTAGCAAGGAGTGGGTCTGTATGGTTTCTTTCTGCCTGGGGTGCTCACTGAGCATCTGTACCTGGGTGTGTGTTATGATGCTGTCTGGGATCCTCATCCCATGACTTCTGTGCACTGAGTGGATGGGGTAGAGGGATCGCACCACTGCGGATGCAACCAGGGTCACCGAAGCATACACAGTAGCAGCCCAAACTCTTCTGCAGGCCACCAGGTCAACCCCACACGGCCAGCCCTGCCCACACTGCCGCCCCAGCTGCTGGGCTTTCGTTTCAAAGCTTCACATCTCCTCAGGAGGCTGGTGTTAGCATTTCATTTTAGCCTTCCAAGTGCTATACATCCACAGCTTGTGAGTCATGTTTTCCACCCCCTATTATTTAACATTGCGCTTTCAGCCAACATATTTTATGGACCGAAGTTGTCGTGATTAGAAATGTATGTTTTCAATAATGACAATGTACTTTCTCTCTCTCTACCCCATTCAAACCCTCAATTTACAAAATGGAGAAAAGTATTTTAAACATGTAGATCAAAATTACACACCAGCTTAAATGTGTCACTTTTTGGCACCACCGTCTCATTTCTCAGCCAAGACTTGCAACTAAGATTTTTGCTCCTCTGTTTTATTGATTTCTATTTTCTTTCCAAGAGCACAAATAGCCACTTAGCAAAAAAAAAAATAAAAAATTAACCCCTAACCAACTTTGCCATCTGCTTTCTTGGGGGTTGTTTTTTGTGCTAATCCACAGTGTTTCCCAGTGCCAGTGGCTGCTCATTGACCATGTGAAGTTTCTCGGCTGCTCTAGATTGTCTCAGGTCCTTCACCTTTGGCTGAGACCAGCTGATGGCTGCTCCACCTGAGGTGTCCTTCAGCAGTCATGGGTTTTTCCAGGTGCAGATATGGGTTTCTTAAATGGAAAGGTCTGAATCCCCTGTAAATGGAGGCTAATTTATAGCCTAGCATCTTATTTCAAAGGACCTCTGAGTTTCTCAGATGTTGTAGCCTTCTATGCAGCATGTAACTAAAAAGGGGATCGTAGCCGCAAACATGAATGGCTGCATTTGCAGCTGAGGAAAAAAAAAAAAAAAGAGACTATGAAACAGTATTTTGCACTGTATTTGTGCAAGGCTGTTGCAATGGGAAGATCCCACCAGGCAAAGGGGGTTGAGATGTTGAGGCTGGAAATGGAGTTAGTTCCGTGACATGCTGCGCAGAGAACATACGTTTTTGTCTCCCGGCACATGCAATATAAAACACAACCCTGTTGTGCAGTTGAGGGGGGTTTCAGGCTTCTCTGCTGTATTTTGAACTCTGTGGCCTCAGGTACTAAATATGTGTGTATGCACACTCACACTTATCGTTGTCCCAGACTAGGAATTAACCAAAACAGAGAAACTGCATCCTCGGTTGAGTTCAGTTACCAAGGCTGTGCTGGAGCCACCTGGTTAAACCTGAGCAAGGGCTTTGAGCAGCAAGAACAAAGGGGACAGTGTTTGTCCTCCTGGGTTTGCATCTCTGGGTGGCTGCAGGGCATGATTTGGGGACATCCAGGAGTATGGGGGTTGTCCCCTGCACATGCCTGATGCCAGCAGAGCAGACCTGAGCTGCCCTTTCACAGCACAGCTGGAAACAAGCATTACAGTGGTCCTTACCCTGCAAACCAGTGAGCAAATCTTCTCTTCCACATCTCTGCGGTGACAGCTGCACACACTTCCCAGGCTGATGGTATATGACAGGTCTGATGTGAGCAAGGATTTTCATTTACACTATGTAGCAGTTAGCAACAGATGGAACCATAAGATCAATATATAGTCCAAATAATTAAGAATCGTGTTTTTAATTGTGCCTTTTCAACAAGCATTTCAAATGCTCCTTAAATCAGCCACGCGGTTGTTGATATAGGGAACAGTTGCAATATATTGCGTTTTGAAAGACGTATTGAAACTGCAGAGACTGATCTAAACAAGACGAGCGAGTGCCTTGTGAAAGGGTTTTTGCAGCTCCGGGGGGTCACTGCAAACCATCACTGTGCAGATGGGTTGTGATACCCAAGAGATTAACCTGGCCGGTAAAGTAAAGCACAATTGATTTTAGCCTTTTGAAGGCTTTGGGCTTTATCCTTCAAAATGCTATGCTTTCAGATGAATCCAACTGTTTTAAACTCTCATAGTTCTCGTCTGAGAACGTAGTTCTCGTGTGGTATTTGGGTAAACTGAGGCACGCAGGTGCTATGGGCCAGGGTAAGTGAGGGGAGCAGGAGCACTGGGCTCTCCTTGCATCCTTCTGCTTTGCTCAAGCGTTTGACCTAGTAGGACTAAAAGCCTTCCCAAAAGCGATGTTATTTAGCAAGCGTTACAGCACAGTACGATCCAAGCAGCCTGGTTTCAAACTCAGATGAACTGGGTGTTCCCTAACATCAGTGTTCTTGCTTGAAAAGCTGAAATGAAAGATTTTGCATCCTTTGGAAAAATTATCCTATTTGGCTATTCTTTTAGGCATTTAACCAAAGTAACTGGCTGAAGGTCAAACCTGATGAAGTGGTGGCTTGGAAGCTATGCTGTCACCTGTCGCCCTCTCCCAGACGCACAGCAGGATGCTCAGATAGGCAAAATCCTCACTTGCCTCTGGGAAGGGGCTGTGACCCCCAGCTGCAGGTAGCCTGGTGCCAGTGCTTGCATGAGTGGTGGGAAAGGTGCTTTTATTGGGGAAGGCTGGAAAAACATTCCCCTTAGCAGCTGGGTCCATTGCCCCCCAGCAGCCTTCTGCATGATGCTGCTCCGATGCTGCGCTCCTGTGCATTTAAGGTGTTGATTTGGGGAGAGTAGGTGCCATGCAGCTCTCATAGAACCATGGAATGGTTTGGTTTGGAAGGGACCTTTAAAGGTTATATAGCCCACCCCCCCTGCAATGAACAGGGACACCCCAGCTTCCCACCAGCACCGTATGGACCTTGAGACCAGCCAGGCATAGTTGTGATGGTCAGCAGAGCCCAGGGTGCTGTGGGAAGCGCTGCAGCTCTGCGCTGCCTTTGCAAACGCAGGGGAAGATGAAGTCATGCCTCCTGTATTTTGTATTTTTGGATGTGTCTTAGAAGGTCATTTGGTGTCTTCTCTTGTTCTAAGGGGTTTCAGCATCACAGCAAGGTGCTTTTGGGTTGTTTCCAGTCACTAATGTAATTTTAGGAGGTCATTTGTTTATCCTCTGGTTGGAACAGAACAGAAAGCCACATCCAGATACAGCCAGTGCAGATGACGTGCCTGGGTTTGCCACCGGCCCTGTGGGTCCGGTCCCCTGGGACCCTTGGCCGTGCCACCCGGCCAGGCTCAGCCCCGGCTCCAGCCCTGCCCTGTGGGCGCTCGCAGGCTCAGAGGGCCGTGCCTCCATCATCGGGGGATGGAGGGGGGATCAAGGGAGGCATCCAAGCTTCACCGTCCCCAGCACCTACCGGTGTGAGTCGGACCACGAGCACTGCCTGCGCGTGGTTACTCCCCAGCTTAATTTATATTAAAAGTGGCCACATCATTCAAGCAATCTCCACGCTCTTCTGTTTGTGCAGGTAATGATGATATAGACTCATTTATGCAAGATTATCCTTTTATCACATTTCCAGACTCATTTATGAGGCTCATGTTTTTCCCCCAAGGGCATCATCAAGTGAGTTAAGTTGTACTATTTGCCTCCCGCAGTGAACTGGCAGGAGCCTACTTCATTGACTGATGAGGGCTGCTGCCTTCGCCAAATAGGGTCTGTGTGATGGATATTTTACTTGTGAATATTATAGCTGGAAATTAGCATGTTTATTGAGGTAGAATGCGTTTGTTTACATTCTGCTACCCATGGTATTACCTTTTATGACCTGAGTTATTTAGCTGAAGATAAGCATAAGTGCTTCCCATCTGGGGGAGGGGAGAGAGGAAAAAAAAATTAATGAACTACTAGATATCAAATTATGCCTTAAGTAAGTGACAGAGACACCTCGCTGGGAGCTGCCCCAGTCCCCTCACCTGGGCTGGACCAGCTCGAGCACAGAGGGGTGGGAGGGAGCGACGCGGCTCGGTTTTACCTACAACTTTAGCTATTTTTGCCGATCCGGAAGGAGTCTTTCCAGGGAGGAAACCATCCCATCTCTCTTGAAGCATCCAACAGTAATTGGATACCCACTAGTGGGGATGGCAGGTGGGAAGAGCTCGGGATCCGAGCCCATCCCACAGGGCAGCCCCTGCAGTCTTCCCCTTTCCAGGTTTGTTCACCATCCCATTGCCTTGACTGCGTGGTGAGAGCCAGGGCAGAGCTTGGCTAAAAGATTAGGAGAAGACCGATTAACTTCATAGTTTTAAGTTGACAGCAGCTTAATGAAGCGTTCGCAGCTGTTGAAAGGTTAAAAAATAAAAAAGGTTAAAAAAACCAGTGTGGCTTTCAGCATTACAGGAGCACACACAACACAGCGTGGTGGGTTTGTGCCATGCCTGCAGCTATGGGCAGGTAGATGCCATCTTTCCCCATTTGTTTCTGCTTTTAATTTTTCTTGTGGATGCCGTCGATCCTTTTTGGCATCACCTACCTCCGCAAGGTCTGGCCAGCACACAGGCGTGACTCTTATTCCCTCCATGATGTGTGATTACTCCTCCACGATGATGATGGCAGTTCATTGATGAGTGACAAACTCCCACGGGATGCTTAGGGCTGCAGGGAGCCTGACCAGCACTTTTCAGAGAGGGCGTGCTTTCCCTAGCAAGGGAAAGCTTTGACCTATGAGATAACATATAAAGTTACCCTGATGGTGTCAAATTTTCCTTAAAAGAGTCATTCTTTACCTACTTAAAATGACGATGGTACGTTCATTATGTGAATTACCTGGATGCAGAGCCGACTGCCATCTGATGCAATGCAGCCCTGCAGTCAGTTGGGTCTGGAAAATAACACAAAATAACTACAAAATGGATGTTGAGAAACGTGCTTAAATCCATACATCAAATGCTTGGGAACACATGGTTTAGTGGTGGACTTGGCAGTGCTAGGTTAACGGTTGGACTCAATGATCTTAAAGGCCTTTTCCAACCTAAACAATTCTGTGATTCTGTGTTCTCTCCATATTCAGAAATGCCTCTGTGGAGTAGGGGATTTGCCTGGGCAAATAGGGGACTGGGTGCGGGACTGGGCACCGTGCTCCTGGGCAGGAGCTGTTTGTGGAATTACAGACACAGCCTGTCCTGTAGCCTGTGTCACGACTTAGTTTCATTTTAAAAGGTGCCTGCCAAGCTCTCTTCTACTTGGTGCACATCTGCAGACAAAAACGTGTTTTATATCAAGTCAAAAGCATGCTCTTTTCCTCTTTCAGCAAGATTTGGCTCTAAATTTTACGGCCTTTAAATATATATTATCACATGTGAGCAAAAGAGAAGGGAATTAGTGTCGTGTCAGCCAGAGAGCAAAGGCGAGGCTTCAGCGACGGGCAGTGCCAGTGCCAAAGCTCCCACTGTGCCAGCTCATGGAGGACAAATGGGGGCTGGGAAATCCTCCTGCTGCCCAGAGTCTCATGAGCCTTGCCCTGGGCTGCCCTGGGCTGTGGGTTGAGACTGAACTGGCGCCCACATCCCCATCTCCATGCAGCGGGCATGGGCCCCTGCACGTGGGTGATGCGGTGGCCTCGAAGAACCTGCAGCTGGCACCAGCAGTGCCACCGCTTCGTCTGCAAGAAGTGACACCTTGGGAGTGCCGCGATAGCGTTACCCCATCAGCATCTGCCTATCTTGCTTTGCTTACCATGTTAATTTGCTGCTGCGTGACTCTCCAGGGTGAAATGGAGACAAATATGACTTCACTGTTACAATAACTAGTAATAAAAAATATGATTGCCAATATCTGGGAGGCACGCACTTGTGAGTTGTAAGATGAAGTGAATTAACAGCTTGAAAAATTGTTGGCCCTGCTAGAAAGCAAAGCTGTAAATGTTGGGATTATTTCCCCTGTGACACTGCTGTCAGCAGGGGATGGTGCAAGTGGGGATGTTCTCTGGCCCCCACAAGAAATCATTTCCCCTTTCCCTCGGCCGTGCAAAGCCCGTCGTCACAGGCGTCTGTGGGGCTTGGTTGGCATGTTTGACGTATGGCATGATGCATTTTGCGCAGGGATAGCTGTGCGTGTGTAGATCTGCTTTTACTGGTCAGGTGTGGGAGCATCCCTGGGCCACGCATGCATGACAGTGGCCACAGCGGGTTTGTACCCATAAAGTCATTTCTTCCTGACCTCTTCCCCAGCTGTTAGGCCAACACGATGATTTATCCTGGGTCTGTGCCTCTTCCTGCTCTGCAAAAGAGCTCTCGATGCTCTCATTATCCACGTTGACTTCCCCTCCTCATCCTGCTTTTGGCCTTTAAGATATCATGATGTAATAAATTCTTGGGGCTAATTGTGCGTTATGTAGCAAATATCCAAAGCAAACAGTTCGCCCAACGGGCTAAAATACATTTGCCTGAAGTGTTCGTTGAGCAATTATGAATAACCTACAAGTTTTAAAAACAGCCTCTTTGTGGATAATTTGAATGTTTGCTGCAAAGTGCAGCATTTGCTGAATTAATGAGTCGTTACAGATATTTCACTGAGCTCTGGTGGCACTGCCTGCTGCTGCATCAAGGGTTTTTTTTCTTCCATTGCACCTGTACCATTTCAGTGACATGCAATGCTTAATTTCTGCAAATTACTCCTACTAGAGCAATATGAAATACAACTAACTTGGGGGAAGGAGAGGTATAGTTTAATTAAATCATCTTGCAATTAGTCCTTGAGTGATGAGATAAGGTGTTTTATCTCTGTGCAAGTGGTACCAAACCACCAAGGAGATGCACGGAGAGGGAATTCCAGAATTGGACATCATAGTCAGATGAGTTGTTCAACCATCTGAGATTTCTTAAAAGCGGCCAGCCAGCTATTTGGGCATTACTTTTGCTGTTTGCTTGGGACCATCCATATTTACAGCATTAGAACAACCGACTCAATTAAAATCAATATTTTCTGGAAGTGCCTTTAGGCCTAAGGACTGTGGCAAAATACACAGACAAATTAAAATACACCATTGGTCAGATACTTTGTGATGAGCAGGATGCGCAACATTGCATCCCTTGTGTATAGATACAGGACCTGGTCCTTTGTGATCTCCTCAGCCGTGGGACGCTGGCTCCGCTCCTCTGCGCTCTGCAGCGCTTTTGGGGAGCATTGCTTGGGGAGCACAGAGTGAAAGGCTGTTTGCACTAAATGTGGGTGCGATGGTCCCATTTGTACCTTCTATGGTGACACTTGCACCCTGAGAAGTCAGAGTTATGGGCACCATCTGAAGCATCTCCAAGGGGGAATAGAGATTTCACCATCCACTCCCCTTTGGATTCTTTCCTGGAGAAAGAGATGAATGGCTGAATGCTTCTGAATATTTAATTCCCCCAGCAGCATTTAGCATGGTGTAACGTTTTCTTAATGATTTATTGCCCCTAGTGTTTTAGACAGACGAAATATGTTTGCAGTCTGTCCTGCCTGACACTGGAAACCTGGGCTGGTGTATTGACCCCTCCAAAAGAGACAAACATCTTGTTTGAAGCCATCTAAGAGCCCCTCGGGAAGCAAATGGGAATTCCTCTATGCCTGCAGTCTAAGTGTTTGTGGCTGTTTGTGCAACCCAGGACCAAGCCCTGCGTGCTCCTGCAGCACAGCAGAGTCATTATGTACATCCGAGGCTGAGAGGCATCTCAGACACGAGCACTGCGCCAGCCTCTGCGCCTGGGCATTGGACCGAGTTCAGCCGAGGTCCAAGAAGTCCATTTCATTGACTCTGGCAATTGCTCGGTCTGGCCTATCATACAGATGGAGTCATCTTTCCGCTGTCAGGTCGTGCTCAGGGAAACTTGGTTTCAAGGAGAAGAGCAGGCAGTGGCACTGGGGAGATCTGTCCCAAATTGAAGAGCAAGCGCTGAACAAGAGTATGCACGGGATAAACCTATCCTTCAGATCACTGTTGTCCAGCTATAAGAAAAATAAATTTAGTCAAAAAGAAACACCACCAAACCCTAAGTGCAGTTTAGTAGCAGGATTTGGAATAAAATCATCAAAAGCAAGGAAATTCAAAGTGGCAGCAGCAATTTCTCCCTCTCCTTTCAGCAGACCTCAGTATTACAAGAACCAGTGGGATGCGATCCGGGGACCTGCACAGGGGTAGTTTCATGCAAAATGTAATTTCTTTGAAGTTTAGAAAACTGCATGTGTAATAACATAGCATCAAGTTATTTCCTCTGTGAAGCCAATAGCTAGCACGCTCATGAGTACACGTATACGTACAATGGAGACAACAATAAGCAAAGAGTCCAGCTTGAATTTAGATTTTCGGTTTGTATTAGGTTGCATAACAACCTTAATGTTACTTAAATGTAGGTGTTTTGTGTGTGGGTGCACGCGCCTATGTGTGTATGTGCATTAATAGCAATTTGTGATAGATGCCTTTGGGGCCCACACATTCAATAAGAAAAAAGGAGTTTTTATGGGAGATAACATAACTGTTTGCAATTTGGCTATTCATTGTATCTTTGGCATTTTATGTACCGCATTAGCTGAGGCAATTTCATGCATATGGATATAATGCATTAAGTAGAAGCATTTAAATATAGTGAAACTAATTTTATGATGATTAGTTGAAGGAAAACATTGCATTCGTATCATCTATATAGGAGCCAATTTGCATGAAAATGCCCAAAGTTGCTATGCCAACATTTTCTGTGTTGTCGGTCGGGGTCGTCTCTGTGTCAAGACTTTGTATTAAAAATCGGTCTCCAGTGCCCGTGTCTTTTAATTCATTGCAAGCTGTAGGCCATTTGCTCACAAAGCGCTTGCAGTAAAACAAATGAATAGCTAAAATACTCATTTGCATGATTCCCATTTGAAAACGATTCCCCTGAAATTAAGGAAGCGTGTTACTCGGTTGTGAAGATGGATGGGCAGATGAGCCATGCAATTAATATTTTTCGGCATTCTCTTTTAAAGCCCTCCTAAGACTAAAAGCAACACATGCTGCCTTCCAGACAAATTGGGTCCCGCAACAGTTCCAGGGCTGCCATGGCAGCAGCTTGTTCCCACTCTCTCCCCTTTATTGTCTCACTTACATTATGCAGTAATTAAAACTATTTACCATTCCTACTTATCTGCCATCTGCTGCCATTGAAGTTTCCTCTTCTTTATAAAGCCATCTTAAGCAGCAACAAGAAAAGTAACGGATTCAAGGACAAGCAGGGGGAGGGAGAAAATTCTCCTGCTTTTTATTAATAGGTAGCGGACCAGGACGAGGGTTGAGTATTATAAACGACTGGGTACTTCCGTGTAGCGTGGCATTTTCTGCGATTTACAACCCGGCCACTGTGGTAAGGAGGACAAGCATGGGCACACGACAGAGGGAAATAGGTACAACAGATGTATATAGTGCTATAGGCGCACCGATGGGATACTCCTCTATTTACACCAGGGCGAGTGGGAAGGAGGATTGTGCTGATGGTTTCGTTCGCTCCTGAGCCAAGTCATGGGGAATGAATGAAAGATTTTGATTTGAACGGACACTGGTTTCGAAGAACAGATGAGTTTGAGCAGACCCTTGAATGGGACCTCAGTTCAGGCTGGGTTAAATCCTGTGGGATGCACAAATTGCACTCAGGCGTGGATGTTAGGCAGAGGCAGCACTTCATGTCAATGCATCGGAGAAATGGGGATGAAAATACCCAGAGATCTCCAGCCGAACGATGGTGCTTGCAGGTCTTACTATGGAAAATACGGTTAGTGCTTATGGCCTGAAGAGTGCTTAAATCATCCCCGGTGCTGGCGGGACAGGAAGCGATGACAGCCAGGTAAACGGAGCCTGCGGGGGACTCCGGAGAGCCCAGCCCCGAAGGCAGATTTAGGGAGGGCAAGACGTACCCCAGCAGGGCTGTTATACACTCAAATGGGCCAATAAAACAGCTCCCAGTGTGCTGTTGGTAATAAAAAGTGAAGAAGCCGGCAATTACTGTCGCCCTCGTGGCATAACTCATGCTCCGTATTATTTACAGTGACTCTAAAATTTTAAAAATCCAGTTAGCTTAATTGCCTTTTCTACTGCACGGGCATCAGTGAGGGAGGGCGGCACGAGCCGGCTGCTCCGGCTGCAGAACCCATGGACGGCTCCCAGGGACCCGCTTGCCCCGTGCTGCGTCTGGAAGGGGTAGTTGGTAGTAATCCATAGAAACATCCAACTTTGCTGGGTAACTGCTAAAAAGCAGTTTCGGTAGTATATCCTCCTTTATTAAAACTCCGGCAGTCTGAGTTACTGCTGCATAAACCCAGCCATGGCACAAAGGACTCTGGCGGAGTTGGGTTTTTTCTTAGAAAGCTGTGGCAGTTTCATTAGTTTTCCATCGTTTGACTACAATTGATTTTTCTCAGTATTTTTTTTTTAATATATAAACACTCAGTTCCATGTTTCAGCTATTTTTCATGAGAGTCTGTGTTTTTGCCACCATCTCCTGGCCTGAGTAAAAAGTCAAAGAAAAGAAAGTTGAGAAAATGTTTAGTTTTGGGTTTCGGTGGTTTTTTTAACCCCAAAGTCTTAAACATCAGTGATGATGGTGTAAAGCATCATCCAAAAAACTCTGGCAGAAATATTCCCAAACCTATAAAACTATGCAACACAGAGCAAATTACACGTTCACGTTACAAACAATGCTGGCAAAGAGCTGGCTGTTCGCTGGGGTGGCTTATTCAGTTTTACAGATATTTCATTCTCCCCACATCTGGAAGGATTTAATGGTTAGGTGAGAAACAGCATCCAGTTTTTCAGCACTTTGTGCAATTTCTCAAATACAGTGGAAAGCCCCATGTTCAAAAGGACAGTCATTTTCCAATCCATTGAATTCTTTTGTTAACGTGCAAATACTTTTCATTCCTTGTGAAGTACAGTAGAGCAGGCATTGTTGCACCAAATTATTTACAGACACACAGCTGAAACCTAAAAACACAGGCTCTTTCTAGTCTTTTTTTTGTAACCACAGTGGGCTTCTCCCCAGATCAAACACCCTTCAAACACAGGGAGGCTGGAGCATCTCACATGCATCCCAGTCCATTCCCGCAGGATGGGACCACCCTGCTCTCCCATCATGATATTTCTGCATGATGCAGAAACATCATCCAGATATCAGTGGGAGGGTGCAAATTGGCCCCAGAGTGGCGTAATTAGCTTTTTTCTTGGTGCTGGGCTCCTTACAGCCTCCAAGCAGCCGTGGTGCGGTTGGGTTCCTAGAGGTGCCCAGCCATTGTCACCTCTTGAGTGAAGCATCTCTTGCAGCGCTGGAAAACTATCAAATATTCCCTTCGTCCAAAGTTGAAAAACTGGCTGAGGTTCTTTTTACACCATACAGCACTCCCGTCCCTTTTAGTAAATGATTTTGCATCACAACCCTGCAAAAAAAATTACCATAGAGATCCCATTTAAGGCAAGGAAAAAAAAAATGTAAAAGGAAATATTTTAGGTAGGAGTTGAACAGCAAATGCTTTTTGGTCTCTGTGGGGAGTAATGATCCACAACAAGGACACAATTCTATATGCATGTAATATTATCACATGCTTCAAAAAGCTTTTAAATCACATAAATGCAGTTATGGACCATTGTACAAAATAAACATTCCACTTGTGTTTAGGCTGTTTTTAGTTCTTTGATCTAAAGGGATGCTTGCAGATTTTATTGCTTTGTAAATTAAAGCAGCTTTGATTTGATTGAACTAAATTAATAAGACTTCTGCCTTGTTGCAAGATAACAGCTACAGTATATTTTGGCTGCACTGCACATAAGAAAACTGCAGTCTGTAACAATTCCACTGAAGCTTCATGGAGGATTTCAATACCTATTTTAATTAAAACAAAAGCCTATGTAGCACTAATGCGTTCCTTAAAGAGAAAAAACTTAAAGTGTCCTTTTAAATCTATTTTAATATGTCTTAAGGACTAGAAGATAAATGGCAGGAGAAGGGGGCTCTGACAAGGTACTTTTTCACTGCCTTTTGAATTTTCTTCTTGCATGTCTAAGGCATGTCTCCTTTTAAAAAATAAATCTCGCATGGAAAAGCAAGCGGCTTTCAGGTGTCCTCTCAGGCGCTGAACAATGGCAGAGCTCTCAACCCCCACTCAAGGACCACAAAAATCATCCACGTCCATGGGCAGAGCTGGTGATGGGTTCAGCCCCCAGGACCACCCCACAGGGCTCCACTGTCAGGTCGGCTCCCACCGTGCTGGCAAGGTCCTCAGCCCGTTAGCCAACGTGTAATTACACTTTTCTAGCTCATACCTCATCTGTGGCTCTTTTTAGATCTGGGGCCTCTCGGGGCGGCTGTGCATCACTGGGAGAAAGGGGAGCCCTGACCCAGCTGTCTTTTCGATGCCCTGAAGAGACTCCAATAGTTCACAGCAGGGCCTGTGACGGGCAGTTGTGGGACGAGGCTGTTTTAAACCTGCTGATGGTTCTAAATGATTGTTGCTTGTGGGTCTCGGTGGCTTCTTTTTTTCCCCTTGAGCAGACTTGGGAAGTTTGAAACCAGCAACGGTTTTTACTTAATTCCATTTACCAAAAATCCTTAAACAAGAGCAGCTTATTGAAATCTGTAACAATAAAAAACCAGCAAGCGCCAAAAAAATGGAGCTGCCTCATCCCGACCGCAGGGGCACTGTGGGAGGAGCGGGAGAACTGCTTGCAGCAGGGAAACACAAGGGGCACAGGGGCTGTGCCCCTCCACCAGCACCTCCCTGGCAGGAGCCAGGGCATCCCCGCATCTAGCAGGGTCCCTGGGCACAACCGCAGCCAGATCTCGAGCTACAGCTCTCCCTGCACATCTCCAGGGCTCCAGAATGGGAACAGCCAAAGCAAGTGTAGGAGCAACATCTCCCTCAAAACCTTCCTCTCCGCATCCCTCCAGCCCCTGGTTCAATGCTGCTGCATAAAGCAGACCCACGGTGTGGTGCCGAAACTACGCCGGGGTTTCTGCCCTGGCTGAGCAGGGATCTGGACAATGTAGAGCAGCAGGGCTTCTTTGCATCCACTGTTTGTCCTGCAGTTTGTCTCCTTCAAATAGAAAAGAAAAAAAAGAAAATGTTTTAGCTGCAGGCACTGCAAATTTTGCCTGGAGTCAAGAGATCAGCAAACACGTCAAAGGGACAGGGTTTGCTCGTTGACCACCATGTGCTTGTGGGCTTCATCCCTTTTGTCCCAGAAGTTCAGATTCATCTGATCTTCTCTCTTTCACCATGACGGTGGATCTGCCTCACACAATAGTGCTGGGAGATTCTGGGATCCTTCCCAGTGCCTTGCTAGCTGGGTTGGAGGGACAGATGCTGACCCGACCTTTGCATGAGCAGGTGACCCGTGGTCCTGCGGCTGAGACCTGGCTCAGCATCCCAGCCCCTGACATGCTGCAAGCTCAGTGGCAGGATGAAAAAATCCCCCCAGGCTGATCTCCCCCAGCAGCAGCCCCGGCTCCCCATGCTTCCCCTCCTTCTTACCCTTTTCATAAATAATTTTAATATAGTACAGAGTGGCTCAAAACAGGAAACTCTGCTGTTTTAGTTTGGTCTGGAGTCAATTTTCCTAATCCCTGTGGTGGAGTTGCTAAGTTACCCTATCCCAGGGCCCTCACTGCTGTTTTCATGTGGAAAAAAAAAAAATTTAAAAAAAAAAAATCTGTTCTTCACTAAAGTACTGGGGTTTGAAAAAGCCGTGGCTCATTACTGCGTGAAAGGTCCAGCACGCTGGGCATTTACAGCGCTGTCATTTAGAAATCGCATTTCCCGCAGCTGAAATCCGGCCAGCGAAAAGCAAAGTCTTTGCCGGCTTCGCCGAGGTCAGGCGGGTCAGACATGAGATGAAATGAAAGACAAACAGTGGCCGTGGAAAGCTTTCACTGCCATCTCCTCCGGCGTAATGAGCCCTGGCTGCGCGCTTGGACAGAGGCCAAACATTCATTTACCACAAATCTTCTGTAAATGATTACATTACCTTACATTAGTTTCTGTAGTACCCCCAACTGTTCCTTCCAAAGCAAGTTAAGCAGAAGGAAAGCTG
This sequence comes from Falco naumanni, assembly GCF_017639655.2. Classification (NCBI taxonomy): domain Eukaryota; kingdom Metazoa; phylum Chordata; class Aves; order Falconiformes; family Falconidae; genus Falco; species Falco naumanni. Next base: position 5,189,682 of record NC_054060.1, on the reverse strand, counting down.
CCACTTCCCTGTAATTATTCTCCCTCGGCCAACGGGCCACGTTCCTCCTGTCCCTCCTGCCCGGAATGGAGAAGGGACAAACCTGCCTTCCCGTGGTGGCTCATTGGATGCTGTCATGGATGCAGGCTCGGATGAAGGAACAGTGGTACCCACCACGGACAGGGGAGGGTGATGAGCACAGATGCAGCCAGAGGCACAGAAGCTCCCTGGCACCGCAGCCGGGGACACAGGCAGATGCCCGATGTTGCTTCATGACCGTGGGTGACGGTTTGCACTTATGCTCCTGGGTATCTCCTTCGCTGCTGGAGGTCCTTTGGGTTAAAATCTGGACCTCAGCAAGCGTGACCTTGACTCATGCCAAGGGAGACTGTGGCATTTCTGGTCTTGCTGCAGTCCAAGCAGCGTGTAAAGCCAGTGCTTTGGATCAGATAACTCTCTGGCTTGCAAGTAAGTGTCATCCCAGAATCCAACATGTTTTAGAGAAGCTTCGTATCTCCCTAAGCAATTCCTCTTTCCTCCCACTCTACCCCCTGCTTTCCCTAAAGTAGGCTAAAGCAAAAATGCTTGACATAACCCCTCATCTTTACCCACACTGATATCCTCTGCTCATTTGTTGAAGCCGCATTTGAATTCTGGGGGCTACTTCTTAAAATTCACCCATATGCACATGGGTGATGAAAGAACAACGGGGCCGTTACAGCCTGGTGTAAACTCACAGTCTGCTGGTGTGAACTAGTTTTCCCAGATGGGAGTGACAACCACGTGGTGATTTCTCCCCTCTCCAGTGCTCCTCGGATGACAAATTCCTGTGGCTTGCAATACGGGGCCAGTTTATTTATTTTTTCCAGTCCTACATGTGCAGCCCATGTTGCAAAGAGGCAGCGCGATCCCTATCCCCTCAGCTTTCCATTTCTCTGAGGCGCAGGAAACAGCATCGCCTCACTGGCCAAGACCTACAGTTATGCTGGAGGCTGCTGTTGGGGGAGCACGCTGCTCAAAAAGTCCTTGCAAAGATGCTGTGAGATGAGCAGCAACAAAAAAACACAAAAACAAAAAAAAAAACCCAAAAAAACAACCCTGGGAGTTAAACCCTGCTTAAGTTAAGCCAGGGAGCACCGGCGCTATCTGACATTCCCAGGTGTGCTCCCCTGCGCACCCCTCCCCGTGTCCTCCCTCCCTCTTTCAGCCTTTTCCCAAGGCCTTCTGCAAAACTGCCATTTGTTATCGATTTCATTTAAGCTGCAGCAGTTTGTTATTATTATTAATTCCAGGCACATTTTTAATAGCACCAATAGGTTGAAAGAGAGAAATGCTCTCATTTGCACGCCCTTTCTTTAGGCTGGCTGTAGCTGATTTAAGTGCATGCATCTCCACAGCACAGGAACAAATTGGAAAGGAAGATATAGGCTGTTAACAGTATTTTTAAAGTGTTGGAGTATGAGTGTGAGGGAGTGAGGCAATACCAGGAGGTGTTTAATTATCATCCTGTACCAGCTCGGGGTGTTAAAAAGGATTGAGCTTGTGCTAGACTGGCAGGCTTTTGCAATATCACCCTAAAGGCAATTTCCCTAATTGCCAAATACTGTCCTAAAGCGTTGCAATTTGGCCACAAGTTAGCAACTTGCTCTTGAATTTGTCCTTGTGCTGAAACCCATAGGCTTCATCCCATGGACGAGTGATGGAGAGAGTGTTTCCATTCCTCATAGTTACATCTGTTATCTCACCGCTGAAGTTTTCTCTCTGCTCCGATGCAGAGGATTTTCCCAGGAAGGGAGAATGCATTTGTTGGTGTGAATTTTGGAGTAAATAACTCCTGATGCGTGCTTGGCAAGCATTGGCTTGCATGGAGACAATGTGCAAAGTACAAGCGTGCCCTTGGGGCTCCTGCCCTTAAACCAGCAGGATTTTTCTCTGTCAGCATCACCCCCTTCACCTCCTGGAGTGCAGGAGCCTCCGGCCAGGGACAAGGGAAGGTCACTGCTTGCCATGAAAGACCTTGCACGGGGCAGGAGCCGTTTCCAAGTCCCCACGGGTGATGCAGAGCCACAGCCGTGCGTGCATCCTCCTGATGCCATCATTGCCATTGCTTCTGGGCATGCAACTCCGCTGTCCCCCAGGCTGGCGAACCGGGAGCCCTCTGGGTCTGCTGTAGATTAAAACAATCAGATTAACAGTGGGACATAAGATGTGCGTAGGAAAAACCCAATTTTAAGGCATCACAAAGGGGCCCTGGTTTGAACCAAAGCTTCTGCTACCAGAAGTTTGCCTTTTGTTTGATCTATTTTGCACATCCCTATTAAATAACTAATTATTTAACATCTTTTAAAGCTTTGCTATATATTACAGCAGGCAGGACACAAATGGCTGCTTTCAATAATATAAAAGCCCATTAGCTTCATTTACTGTTAATGTTAAAATAAACATGAGGCAATTTAGATATACTATTCCAATTTCACGGAAACTTTGATGTTTTTCTTCTCCACTCACATAATTAAGGGAAAAAACTACTAATGATATTAAGTTTGTACAGTGTTAATGACAGAAACAAGCTGCAGTAGAAATTGCAGCCATTAATATAGAAAAATAAAATATTTAACACAGGAGATAAATGAAAGCAATTTTAATAAAGTAAAATGAAGAAAATTAATTTTAGAAACTTTCAGCATTCTTAAAATGCTATCGGTTTATGACACATCTTGTGTATTTTTCTGGTTGGGATTACTTATAGGTGGTATGGAAATTTATCATTATTACTTTTAACACCTACCTGGTTTCTTTTTCTACTGCCCATTGTTTTCTCTGAAGGCCAAATTCTGCCCCGATTTACACCCCACAGTCTGACAGCAGCTAAAGGTCAGCTTATCCCTATGAGATGCTTTATCGCAAGGTTTTTTGGGAGGCAGGAGCCCTTTAAGCACCTCAAACACCTAAACGCCATGCCAGGATGCAGGATGGCACTATCCCATCTGGTGGGGCTTTATGGTTGCTCATCCCAGGCGTCACCAGCAGCTTTCCAGCACGGATGTGCGGTGGTGGAAGGCAGCAGCAGCACTGTGCGGAGGGTCTATGCCCCTTGGGGGGGGTTGCGGTTGGGAGTCAAGTGATGCTGTGGTAGCGCTGGGTGGGTTGAGGGCTGAGTATCAGTAATGCAGAGAGCAGCTAACAGGGCTCTGCTTCAGGTGGATCTGGACTGAGATCCACGGTGTGGTGCGAATTTGAGTCCTCAGAGCAACCTGGAGCTTGAAGAGGAACAAAAGAGTCTGTAGCAAGGTAGGTTAGAGCAGAGATAGCCCAGCGGGTCTGGCAGCTGAGCACCAACCTGTGCTGGTGTACCCACGGGAGCCCTGGGGCTCTGCTGTGGTGGAGATGAGACCCGTGAGGAACATCTCACAGGTTCTCCATTAAACGTGCTTCCCCCAGGAGAGAGGCAGGGAGGGCTCGTACCCAAGGAGAGAGCCTCTTGCTACGTGGCTCCGCAGCCCAGTCCCCAGCATCTCGCTCTCTTTGGAGCCCCTCAGCAGCTACAGCAAGTCCCTTCCCTATGAAAATTCCCCCGTTTCCAAAGCTCAGAGGAAGGATGACTGGCATCCACTTAATATTTCAACCTCTCTGGTGCCTCTTCCACACCACCAGCTCCATCATGCTAACATGTGGCAGCCTTTTGCAGCAAACCATTTTTAGAAACAACGCAGTGATTTATTTTATTCTGATGCATTTATTTACAGGAAATGATTAATTAAATGAATTCTTTTCCTCGCCATTAATTGTTCTGCAGACAACCCGAAGAGATAATCATCACATGCTGACAATCACTTGCCATCAATTATCCACACGCCACTGCTGTCAATGAATGACAGCCCCTACCTGGTGGGAGAGTCACTGCTGGTGCCGCTGAGGCATTTCGCCAGTAATGTATAACGGGGGAGGATATTAGACGCTATTTTCAGACAGGCTGAGAGATTGATATGCAAGCCAAAGGGAAATGCATTAAACTATTTAACTGCCTGGAAATCCAGCGTAATGAACATCCAAAGGTATCTTATTACTAGGTCACTGTAGCTTGCCTTTATTTATTTGTTAGCATTTAAATTTTGTTCAAATTAGTTCTTGTGTTGGAAACGCTCTTGCTGCCAGGGTAGGGCCCGCTCTCGCGCTGCTGAGGGCCATGGCTGAAGACCCTCCCTCCGTTTGCACAGGTCACTGCAGCAGGGGGTGGAAGGGAGAGGGATGGGGGTGGCAGACCCCGAGCACCGGCGGGTTGAGGACGGTGGCAGCACTTGCGTGGACAAAGGGTGGTGGCACTTGGGTGGGTGTGAGTGAGCACGTCCCTGCCTCTGAGCGCAGTCGCCCCTTGAAGCTGCACTGCCCAAGATGCTGCGTTTGATGCTGGGGCAGCATCCGCGGTGCTGCGGCTCAGGGCTTACAGCAGAGACGTGCTAGGCAGTGTGATCCTAGCGCCCAGGTAGTATTTCTTATTGCCACTCAGGGCTGGCAGGAGGAAAGAAAGCGTCCTGTTTCCCCATGCTGTCACATCCCCATCAAAGGCTCCACGTGCCCAGCTGGGGCTCGTTACCACCCCCGCTCCCCTTCCCCAAGCCAACGCTGAATTTGTCTTGCTGGTGCTGCCCACCACTGCCTCTAGCATCGCACCTGTTAGATGTTTTAGAAAGAAACCCAAAACTTTCCTCCCTCAGCCATCCAGGGCTGTGCGGCACCCTGGCTGGGCGAGGGGATACTGGGGACACTGGTGGCCTCCAGCTCTCCCCAAACCTCCCACAGCTGGGAAGAGCATCCAGTAAGCAAAGTTTGTCTGAAACCGGACCAATGTGCTCAGCAATGACTGAGCTTCTTAAACATGCCAGAAGGACATTAAATTGAATGTATTCAGTGCTAAGAATTATGGTATCTTTAGAACTTAAAGTGTATAATTAAATTATAGCATCTGAGATTGGAATTGCTTTTTCACTTGTAGGGGAAAAAAATAAGACGTTTTAATAACATGTCATAAGTTTTACAGTTATTGGATTTTCAAATTGTTTACAAAAGCAATATTGTTAAATTGCATAGTTGGGGTTTTTTTTCTTAAGTCTTTTGATAAAAAGAATAAACTAACAATAATGTTCCCAGGAGGTAAAACAAAATTGCATTTCACTTTTGTTATTTGTTTAATTATCCATTCAGCCAGTCAGTATATAAAACTCATTTTCAGCAGATTCGTTCTGAAAGTCTCTGGCTCCAGCTGTAACTGCAAAGAGCATTCAACTTTTATTTAACATTAATAAGCCAAGGCAAAGCCTGGTGGTGCCGGTGCTGCCAGCACCTTGCCTGCAATTCCAGCAGCCCGTAACAGGGACATGGGTGGGAGGAGACATCAGGCTCGTGATTCCAAATTTTTAGGAGGGGGGGGGGGGGGGGAGGGGAACTCTGGGTCATAGTGTCCTGTTTATTTTAAATAAGGAACCACTGGGACTCCTTCCTAAAAATCAACAGTCCCCCATGGCCTAATACCAGTGCAGTTTTACAAACCACAGTGTCAATTAAAGCTGGGTAAATCTTGAGCAGTTTGAAGGGGTTTGTGAACTCCCTGGCTGTTGTTTCTTGTAAGTCTGGTGGGGTATTTTTCCTGGCTGTTTCTCCCCGTTGTTGGTGGGAGAAGGGAGCCTGTCCAGCAGCAGGCAGGTCCCCCGTGCCATAACCTGGGCGAGGTTCGCGTTTGACAGGTGACTTGGCGCGATGGTAAGACAGGAGCTGGTCCCATGGCTGGTTTGGTTGGTTGTGTCTTGGTTTTCAGGAGATTTAATCAATGGATTTAATCGATAGCTTTCTGCCTCCATCAAAATTCTGCCATTTCTATGCAACCGTCCCTAGCCAAGTGTGTATTTTTAGCAAAGGTAGTTTCCATAGCTTTTAAACCCATGATTTCCTTGACAAGGAGAGGTTTTGCATAGCAGGAAACCTACCGAAGCCCTCAGTAACCACTCTGTGTAGATGCTACAGGATTACTACACACTGCATGATACTTCTGTAGATGCTTTCTCTCTTCTTTTTCAGCATCTTATTCCAAAGGCTGATCTCTGCTGTGCCTGAAGCACCAATGCTGATACGCAAGATCACCTTCCAACCTCACACGATACCAGAGAGCTGTTTTCAGGCAGCAGCAGGATCCTAATTGTTCCCAGTAGCTTTGCAGGACACCCCACTGGAATGAGCTTGCTCTTTTGGACTTACTGCCACATAACCCCCACCCCGAGCAGTGCTGAGCTGGAGGCTGGGGCGGGAAAAAAAAAGAAACAGGTTATAAAGAGGCACAAAACGGAGCCACCTTCCTTCACTGCCCTCAGCCAGAGGGATGCAACAGAAGAAGAAAGTATTTCATTCTTCTGGATGACCAGCCTGCTCCTCCTGACAAAGTGCATTGGCTGTTAAATGCTGACCCAACAGTCAGAGGGAGGTTATTAAGAGCAGTGAATTCCTTCCATAAGTTCTCAAGTCATAAAGATGTTTGACTCCTCATTTGCACGTTTCGCTCAGAATCAATCAAAGCGGAAAAGCTTGAGGATAAAAATCAATAAAGGAAAAGAAGTCTGTGCAAGGCATGGGAAGACATACAGCTACAGATGCGTAGGTGCGAGGCAGTCATTTAGTGTGCTAATAGACGGGAAGATCATAATTCTGAATTGATCAGATGCTGCCTAAGCTGATGCAACTCAGCGGCTCCAGAAGTCCTGGTCTGGAAGATCTCGCAAAGGGATGCTTGGATTAGCTGCACCGTTCCCAGCCCACTCGGCTGCAGGTATTGGCAGGTATATTTATAGCACAGGGGAAAAGCAAAATGAGACTTGCTCTGGGTTAAATACCTAATAAACCAGAACTTTGCTAATAAGTGCGGTCACTACTCCAGTAGATATTCGTTGCCCACTCCATCTTGCACGGTATGGATTCAGAGGCTGTCACCGCACCCGTGCTGACACACAGCCTGCTCCTCCTCTGAAAACTGTTCTGTCAGCTGATGGCGAGCTTTGCCTTCCACCAGAGCATCACAGGACATTAATTAATCCTCCCGACACCCTTATGGGCTGAAACCAGCTCTGTCCAAAAGTCCCAGTGGGAAAACTGAGGCACAGGGAAAGTGAAGCATCTCAGTCTCATCCAGAGGATGGAGAAGACCTGGTTGCTCTTGAGACTCACCATGAGAGGAGATCAGAAATGTGCACCACAGCTGTTCCCTGCAGGTTGCACATTTTTTGCAGGGTGGTCCCAGGCATGAAGCACTGCCGTTGTAGGATGAGACAGGAGTCTTCCTGCCCAAGGCTGCCCTCGAAGGCACAGATTTGACATTCCCAGTAAGTATTTCTGGATGAAACTTAGCTTGAATGTCGGAGGGAAGCCTGTGGACCCATATTTATTTTGGAAGGCGTGCAATAGGATAAACCAGATCCATACCACTTGTGTGTACCCTCCATGGAATTTTGTGGCAGGGCTGTGGGCCAGACTGTGCTCTGATTCCTCCCTGGGTAACTCTGCTGCTGGATGGCACCATCCATGCAGTTCCTTGAAACAAATTATACTTTGAGGATAATTTCTGGAAGATCGGCCCTTAACCTGGATGGGTTTCAGCACCCAGGAGCCCACAAAAAAAGCCACCTCTGCTGCACGGCTCCAGCAGGGACCCCGCAACTGGAGAATGGAGTACCCACCAGCTTCCAGCACTGGAAATTTTGAAGACCAGGTCAGGAAAACGTGCCCAGGAGAGTTTAGACAGGGCTGAGCCCTGGGGCAAAGGAGGTGGTAGGTGACCAGGCAAGGTCCTCCCAGGCCTGAGCCCCTTCCTCGCTGCAGGGTGCTGCCCAGAAAGGGGCTTTGCAGGTGCCCAGGTACCTTGGGCTTCTCCTCTGCCCTGCAGCCAAAAAAAGGAAAGGAAAACCAAATTTCTTGGTAACAGCTGTGTTTCCTTAACAAACAAATGTTCACTTAAAACATCCAGGATGACGAGTTGACAGTAATGAAGTAACATCTGTCCAATCAGTGCACTTTTTGGCAGCTCCGGAGCCTCCAAGTGAATGTTCCCTAATGTTCACCAGACACTCGCAGCACCTGCTTTTCACCCCCAGCCTCGTACCACTGCCTCCAAATGCAGAACAGATGTGAGGGCTGAGATAAAAAGCTTCCCCAAACAATCTATCAGTTTAATAGCATTGATCAAACAAAACAATCTCGGAACATCACTTGTTTTGCTCCGGGCACCTTGCATGTTGCTGGGGCATGAACCCTGCCGTTAACCCTTGCAGGGATGCCAGGAGGGAGGATGGGGCTCTTGGGACTCATGAATGGTGCCTATTACAGACTATAGCTAGTGCTGGGACTGCAGCACTTATGGACGTGTGAGAGTCACTACAACAGTCTGCTGTGAGTAATAGAGGGGCAGAAAGACCATCGAAAGCTCCAGCGTGGCTCTGAGCCTGCTAGCGGCTGAGAAAATGCAAAGCAAGGACAGGTCGAGGGAGGCCTTTTCCATGGAGGCAGGGGAATGTTGTTGGCATTGCATATGGTGCTGGGGAGACCTGGCATATCCAGTGCAATTCTGGTTGCTCGTGCCCAAGACCAGTGAAACCAGCACAGAAGGGCAGCTTGGACACATGGGCAGCTGCGCAGTTCATCTCCTGAGAGGCAGCTTGTCCTGTCTGACCCAGTGCAGGTAAGATCAGGGGTATAAGGCTGTGCTTTGCAGATCTGGAGGGAGGGAAGGAGCTATCTACGGTGTATGACCGCTACTGCCTGGCTGTCTGCATCACGTGCTGTGTGGGCAAAGCAAAGTGATCGCCTTGGCTGCCTGCGTTTGGCTTCTTGGCTCATGCCTGCTCCACTTCACTCTGTACCAACCATTTTTTTACACCCGAATTCAATCCATAAACACACACTGAGAGTGCATGAGCCATGAACCCAGAGCCAGGGGGGCTGTCCTCCCCACGGCCAGCCATGCATGGCATCAGCACCAACCCCCTGTCTCCTGTATCGTCCCATTTTTTGGCACATGAGCCGGCATGGGCCAGTCTCCACGCGGGCAGCCAGCCTGCCTGGGCAAGTGGCACTTCAGGGTTGTTTGTTTTCTGTTTAATTAGCTCAGCTCCAGCCTCAGCTCAGGGGTCAGCAGGTCCCAGCCCTGAAAGATGCTGCCATTGCTGGTTTGTTGCTATTCAGTTCTCAACAGCCTCTTTCATCCCTTTGGCTCCGCGCACTAAACCCCCCCTGAGAGGGGTCCCTCTGGGCTGTCCTCCTCTTTAATGGGGCTGTGTTTATAGGCCTGCAGAGTGACAAAAAGAGCAGCTAATCTCCTTGCTTCTTCCTCTGGTCTCGTCTTGAAAGGTAAGAGCAACCTTGTGCTCCTTCTGAATGGGGGATGTGTGAAAGAGCTTCAAGTGTGATGCTGAGAGGGTCCCAAGGACGTGCCATGGGACACCCTGTCCCTGGGATGGAGCTGGTCCCATTTGCCCAAGCCCCGTGGCATGGCACAGCACCACCAACGTGGAGCATCGGGGGGGGGGACTGAGCAGGGCATGGCCAGAGCTGATATAAAAACATGTCCCACATTGATTGCAGCGCAGGTTAAGTAAGTGGAAGCCTTATTAGTCATAAAAGATGTGATATGGAAACACTTAAGGCGACCACTCAGATAGAAAGAGCCAATTTAGAAATCTATTAGGTGCAAAAAGCACAACATATGTGGTGCAATAAGGGAGAGCGATGCAATCACCAAAGCATATGGACACCTTCCCATGTCTAAACCTATCCATTAGCTTGGCGTATCAGCTCCTGCGAGCGCTGTCGCTCAGGGTTATTAATGTGCTGTCTGAGCACTTGCAGGGAACAGCCACCGGCTCTTCTCAGGGTCACAACCCCAGCTCACATCTCTAACCAGCCTGGCCCCAAACTCCAGAGGGGTGGCTGAGGTCAGAGAGCTCTCGGGCACTGCTTGCTGCTGGCTGGCACAGGCTGATTTCCCTGCCACATGCGCCGAGGGTGACCCAGCCACCAGTACAGGCTGAATGGCATCTGTGCGCTTCGGGAGCCGTCCCCTAGGCAGCTGCGGGTGGGCAAGGCTGAGCTGCTCCGCGCAGTTTTCCAGAGATTGGCCTGCAAAATGGTAACAGCAGCTGTAGCCAGTGGGTTGTTGTACCCACCAGCCACTCACACTGTGTTATTGGGCCTCTTTTATTTACTGGGCTGTGAGAAATAGAGGTTAACACAGATACCTGGTGATACAGGCTCTGTCCAGCAATTAGATGGGATCCCTTCCTGCAGTCCCAGTGCCGGGGGGGCAGCGGGATGGTGCTGTCTTTGGGGGTAACGTGCGCTCCAAAGTCTTTCCAATCCTGTAATCTGCTGCCTGTGATGGGACTTGGCAGCGCAGCACAACACAAACACATCCAGGAGCATGAGAACAGCAGAGCCCACAGCCACAACACGTCAGTCCACTGCATCGTTCTGTGCAGTTGATGGCCCTGGCCGCCTAGAAGGGCTCTAATCTGGAAATAAACTGCTGCTGCCTGCTGCAGCAGCTGCTGGGAAGGGCTGTACACAAGCGTCTACCACACTAGGGCCAGAAGCCTCCCACTTCTGTCCTGCCCCAGGGCTGCCTCCGCAGCGGCATCTCAGCCCCGCTTGCTTTCAGGTTGGTGGGTGCAGCCCAGGAGGCAGCCAGCTGCAGGGACCCCGCCGCAGGTCAGCATTGCCCCTGGCCCACCCCTCCCCAGGCCACCAAGCAGTGCTCCTGGTTGTCCTGCCCCACAGCACTGTGCAGGGTCAGCGAGCAGCGTCAGCTGTGGGTGCTGGAGAAGCACCCAACTGGACCCACAGCTGGGAGACATGGGTCCCCAGAAAAGCAGGCAGCAGGAGAGGTGCTTTTCATCTCTCAGGGGCTCATGCCCAGGCAGAAGCATGCACAGCTGGGGGCAGAGACCCCACAGCATGGACTTGGGGTCAGGGAAATGCCCAGAAGGGCTTTGCACAGTGGGCTGCGCACTGTACCATGTAGTATATGCTGTGCAACGTGTGCTGTGCACCATGTACTTTGCACTGTGTACTGTATGCTTTGCACTGTGCAGCGTGTGCTGTGCACTATGCAGCATGTACTTTGCACTGTGCTTGTGCGCTGTGCAGCATGTGCTTTGCACTGTGCGCCATGTGCTTTGCACTGCAGCATGTGCTGTGCGGCGTGTGCTCTACACTGTGTAGCATGTGCTTTGCACTGTGCAGCGTGTAATGCGCGGCGTATGCTTTGCACTGTGCGGTGTGTGCTCTACACTGTGTAAAACGTGCTTTGTGTTGTGCAGCGCATGTTTTGCACTGTGCAGCGTGCTTTACGCTGTGCAGCGTGTGCTGCACGGCATGTACTTTTCACTGTGCTTGTGCGCTGTGCAGCATGTGTTGTGCAGCGTGTGCTGTGCACTGCGCAGCATGTGCTTTGCTCTGTGCAGTTTGTGCTGTGCAGCGTGTACTTTGCACTATGCTTGTGCGCTGTGCACCGTGCAGCACGTACCGTGTGCAGCGTGCGTGGTGCCGCGAGCGCCGTGCGCTGCCCGAAAATGCCACCAGAGGGCGCCAGCACACCGAGCACGGTGCCGGCACGGGCAGGACCGGCCGGGCTGCTGCAGGCTCGGGCGCTGCGGTCTCCGGGGGGTGGGGGGCTGTCAGCATCAGGTCGATTTGAGTACCTGGAGGGATGCGGTGACTTGGAAGCGTTTGGTGTGAGTTGGTGTCACTTCACACGTTGGAATACGGTCTAGGAGCAGAAAATGAAGTATTTTCTTGTTACGTAGAAGATACTTCAAAACGTTGTGCTTTGAATGCAATCTTTTCAAGTAGTACTTGGTGCTGAGGTCCTTCCTCTAAGGAAAGCGAGACATCTCCTCTGGCCCTTTGCTACAATAACTATTTCTCATTATTTATATTTCAAAATCTATCTTTTTTTAAAAGAAAATGTAATTGTCACTCTAATTTGAGCTCTGCTCCCCAGATTAATCTTCCCACCAATTAAATATTTTTGTAGCTTTTTTTTTTTTCCTTCTTTTTCAGTTTTAACAAATAACCCACCAGTAATTTGGCATATCCTCATGCAGAGTCACTTCATGGAGTTTGTGGAGTTCCTGAGTTCCCATGTGCGGTGCAGAGGCTGGCTGCAGAGCAGGACTCATCCTGCTGCCCTGGCTCCTCTCTAACCACCATCTTCCTGCTCACGGCTCCTTCTAACAAACATAATAGCTTATTTAAACCTGAGCAACTCATAAAGTGAAACACATGAATTAGAGGCCATAGCATTAATGAATACAATTGTCCTTTAAAAGCCATTGCAGCCACACGGGTTTATTGCAGCTGAGGGTCTGGCTCAGAGCACATGTGTGGAGATACCGCAGTATCTTTTGGGCTGGAAGGAAATTTAATATCGAAGTAAAATATGCTGCCAAAACCTTCGGAGATTTTGCGATAGAGATTGCCTTCCCCGAGCTGACTGCGGAGCATGGCAGGGCACCCTGCCTCTCCCCTGCCTGCAGTGATTAGATCTATTCTGAGGACTAAAAGCTGAATTTGTTGTCCCATTAACACAAAGTGAAGATGAATTAGCAAAGGTGGAAGGTGAAAGGTCTGTCTGCAGGCTCGCCTGGAGTCAAATAGAGGGGTCTCAGCTCATTTTGCATGAAGCGCAGCAAACTAAAGGCTCAGCCTTGGGGCTTGTGGCCATTGAGTTTATGTATATTGATTTCACACCTTCACTCATTTGCTTCAGCTTTCCATAGTGCTTTCATGCGGACAAATTTAAGGCCCAGCAGAGAAGGAACATCCTTAGCTGGAAAAATCAACTGTGGCAAATTCGCGATAAAAGTCAATCTTCCATGCACCTTTGTTTTACTATGTGTTGTAAGAGATTAGACATTTATTTTATCCAGCTGGATTTTCACCCTGAGCACGCTGAGCTTTCCCTTGGTATGGATGAAACGGGAGGGAGGTTGCTGTGCTTCGCTCTCCTGCGAGCCCAGCCCAGCCGGCAGCCTCCCCAGAGCATGCTGAAAGTACAGACCCTTCTGAGAGGATGCTGGGGAGGAGGCAGGGGGTGTTTTGTTCTTTTGAGGCAAATTGCAAGGTGCTGTGATTTCCAATTGACTTTAATTTTAGGAAAATCTAATTAGCCATGTAGGCACACTTTGCTGAAGTGGGTGATATTGGTCCAATGTCGCAGCAACGAGGGGGTCGCCTCTCCCCCCATTTCTGGTGCTGTTTCCAGAGCTGTGGCCCTTTTCCTTTCCAGTTCGGTTGGATCTGAGCATCCCTGGAGCTCTCCACTGCGAACACCAGCTCATAGCTAGTTTACTCGTTCTTCCTGTCTTATGCTGCAACCTGAAACAAGTCATAGCTCTTAACACAGAACAAAATAAAGTCTATTCCTGCATCCCCTCCAGTCTCCATCCTCTTTCTCCACACCAAAGAAGCTAAATCCAGTTTATTAATTTGGCAAATGCACTTCAGGGCACTTCTGACATCAAAACTGAGACGGTTTGATTGGCACTGGTGCGGTCCTGGGCATGTTTTGCAAGAAGCAGCTCTCAACACTGAAAGCTGCAGGTCCCAAGGTGGGCGCTGCAGGCGTGAGCTGGGTCCTGTCTTCGGGGAAAAGCCTTTACCTGCCCTTGCAGAGGGACCCGCTCCTTCTGCAGGAGAGCTAGGGACCACCCTCGGCTTTGCTGGGCGTTCATCCTGCTGAATGCGTGCAGCTGCAGCGTGCAAGGCACAGAGCTCAAGCTGGCTGAGGCATCTCTGTCCAGCGCTGTTGTTTGGATTAAGCAGCACTGCTCCCAGCTGCAGCCTGTTTGATCTTTTCCCAGGATTGAGGAGATAAGAGTAAGATTATCATGGAGTTAGGAAATCCTCCCCGCTTGCCGGAGCTGAGGGTGAGGCGAGCGCTCTGCACAGGATTGTTTTTCTCACAGTCCCGTAAATCAGTATTACAGGCTGCTCTGTCCCCGGTGCAGAGCAGGAGAGGAGGGTCAGCGGAGCAGGTTTTAATCCTGGATCTCCTCCGAGAGCCACGACTGTGCACCGGAGAGGCAGAGGTTGGTCCAGGTCTGGGGCTGTGTGTGCCAGCATGGGAGCTGGGCCGCTCTGCTGTGTGCTTTCACTTATAATTGGCAATTAAGAACAGAGGTGGTCATGGAAAAATGCCTACAGAGTCATCATGCCTTCACCCACAACAAATACAGCTGGGCAGAAAGTGAGAAGGAAGAGGAGGAAGAGGTGACTAAGGGGGGAAGGGTGTCAGTTAATCCAGAGTAAGGAATGACCAGGCTGGCACCGCGGTGAGCCCCGTAGGGGATGCAGTAGAGCATCCTTCTCATTCACAAGCATCAGCGCTGGGGATAGCTATAGGGAAAGTGACCAAAACTCTTTCCTTCAGACATTACATGGGCTTTGTTATATGTATCCCACAAAAATGTGCTTTAATCCTGGAGTAATGGGGGAGAAAGTCTGTGGTTTCATCCCTAGCATCTAGACAAGGGATTAAAAAAAAAAAACCAACCCCAATCTCCACGTACCCATAAATGGCTAATTTTATTAGGCAGGGCTGCAGGAACAGGGTGGCCTCGTTAGGGGTGATTCATGCTCGCCGGGGCAGTAGGCATTCCTTGTTAAAGGTGTCTTTCCCTCAATCTGCTTTGTCGCTGTGTGAGTAACAGGGAACCTCGGCTCTCTGTTATTAATATGCCATCGGACCATATGTTCTCAGCCTCAGCCCATATGTATTTTTGAAAAGAACCACCTGTGAGTAATTCTGCCTCCTCAGAGTAGTGAGTAAAATCTGCTTCGGTGTGTGCGTGCGCCGCACAGGGAAGGGGGGCTTCAGGCTTTTCCTGAATTTGTAGGAATGTCACTGTCTTTGGGTCCTCCTTGTTGCGGCTCAGGGGTTACCCTGGCCCCAGTGCCATCAGTCGTGCCACCACAGCCACCTCACTTCTGCAGGCACCAGCCCCAAAGAAGAGTCTGCTGCTGTTTTCCAGGCAATTGATGGTTCTGTTCGTCTCAGGTTATTTTAACAGCTGTCGTGAGCGGTTCAGTTAGGAGCTGGTATTTCAGCCGGCACTGAGGCGCTGCCAGTGAGTCACCTCCACTGCCAAGGACAAAACACAGACCTGCTCGGGGATGCCAAGGACAAAAGGATGACCTGCTCGGGGATGCTGGCAGTGCTCAGTCACCCCAAATAGGCAGACGTGTCTGCCTCACCCTCGTCATAGGCTCCCTTTTTTTCCCCTGTACTTCATTTTTGAAGGATCTTGGATGGACCAAGGCCCTTTTTGGAGCTGTCGGAGTCTCTCATCCACTGCAGCCCCGGGATGTGCTGCCGAAGGCTGTCCCAAGACAGCTCTGACTCCCATTTTCAGAGGGCACCAGTGCAGAGGGTTAAATCTCAGCCCCTCTGAGCTGATGGGGATAGTGCACTCCCAGCCCCAGCCGGGAAGCAGGAGCAAGGCAGAGCCATTTGGAGGGGCAGCTGTCACTCAGAAAGAAACCACCTTTTTGGTTTTGGGGACGCTAACACGTTTAGCAGCAGCAATCACGGGCCAGTGAAAGTCTGGAAGTAGCTATTGTTTGCAGATGCAGGAGAAAATGTTTGCTAAACACGTTATGAATCAGTGTTTGAATGGATTGAAACCACATGCTTGTGTGGCTGATGTGTATATTTTTTCATGGTAAAATGTTAATGAAAAACTTTCGGGCAAGCCAGTTCCAGTAAGCAATATAGCCCGTGTCTGTGCAGTGCTAGGAATGCAGGAGAAAGAGGGGCAGATTTACTGCTCCATCAGAGTAAAAAAAAAGTGCTGTACAAGAAAGTGTGAATACAACAGAAGAGTTGTTTTGCATCCCTTTCATGCCCCACTCGTGCTATCCTCACTCTCCTGGCACACACGTGGCGAATTATCCCAGCACCTGGGATAATTAATGTCACTTCCAGGGTATTGCGGAGAGAAGTCTGTGCATGTGGAAAGCCAGCACCTTGGATCACTCCCCTCTGTCTGAGCAGGCTGGCTGGAACTCACAGAGACTTTTTTTCCCCTTGCAGACGGAAAATATTCCTCAGTGGAGCCTCAGTATTTGACTGACAAAACAATAATATTCACTTTGAGCGTGTCAGGCAGCCAGGTAAACAGAGGCTTTGCTGGCATCGCCAGGGATGCTCTGACGCCGACTCCTGGCCCCAACTGAAGGCTTCGAAGCACAGCGTGATGCTTTCCAACATGAGCCCTTAGCAAGCGGGGTTGCACCTGAAGATTTACACCTTGCCTGGAGTGCAAGGAGTGAGCAGGACGAGAGTGCCTTGCTGAAACCACGCTGTAGCCAGTGCCCAGGTATTTTTCCATTACAGTGTGCGTGGGCTAAAACCACCTGAACTTCACACCTCGGCTTTTCCTGGTGCTGGAAATTTGGGTCTAGAAAAGAAAAACAAACCAAAAACATGCTTTTGGGCAAGTTGTTAGATTTCAGTGCTCACTGCAGCTGACGAACGGAGCTGTTCAGAAACGCCCACCGCAAAGCCCCTCTCTCTGGGGATAGAGGGGCCCTGGATCTGCTCCCGGCACGCAGCCCCGGTTCGATGGAGGAACACCTTGGCCAGGGGGTCACCCTCAGCGTACAGACAGCAACAGCACCGGCAGGCAGCAAGCTCCCAGGCACCCACCAAAGGCCATTCTGAGCAGGAATAAGGCCAATTGCTGCTTCTCTGTGTCATCCAGGGCACTGAGTCAGCACAGTCCTTCAGCGTATGCTTAACATCAAGCCCATTCAAGATCCAGTTAAGTACATTTACTTATTTTAGTGCCTAGATGTGGCTCAGACACCAGATACTTTTGCAGTATGTGCTTATTCGCTTTCTGGACTGCTTTCCTTTCTGTATCACTCAGGCAGCAAGTGCTTGCTCATCCCCATTCTGCTTCAACTGTGGAGTTTCACTCTTGCTTTGAAGAAAAATTAGGAAGTTGTAAACTCTGCAAATAGACTGTGCATGTGTGGTGCGAGAGGTTCATTTGTTTAAAAGAAAGAAAGAAAAAGTAAAAGAGCCCCATGCAACTCAGCAAGTGGAAAGGAGGGAAATAATCTGAGTGAAGATGCATTTCAGACCCACCAGTGTTACATATTGCATGCTGCAGTCTGGAAGGGGAAGGGGTTTATCAGATCCTTTACCTTTCTTTTATCTCCTGGCGTTGCAGTGGCACGTGCTCACAAGGGAACTCACTGCAGTGGCTAGCAGCACCTTTTCCCAATCCTGGCATCATACTTCTGGTCTCAAACGAAGGTTCAGACTCACTGAGGTCTTGTCCTCACTAGTGGCTTCCAGTGTGTGGTACCAGCAAACCATCCCGTGAGATGGAAAGGGTTTGTACTGGTGAGGGAGGTGTTTCCCTATATGAGAATACCGTAAGGTATGGCACCAAAGTCTTCCTTGGCCTGGCGGCAGTAGGTGTGGGGCTTTGGCTGGTCCATACATGTGGTGAAAAGCCATACTCCTAAGCAGGGAAGCTGTGGAAGGGAAAGTTTCCAGAGCAGACCTGGCCTTTGTTTATGAATCATTTAAATCATCCATTTAATGTAATGCAGAAGGATTAACCCACTACAGATTTTTGAAAGGAAGCTTTAGAAAGATCACTCTCCTACATCGTAGGAGGTTTTTTTAGAGCAATGACTCAATTTAATCTTTCTGGAAGCTATTGTTTAAGCCTGTTAAATTCCAGAGGATTTCTCATGGGGTTGAGGATGAGAGAGAGGTAGACAGAGAGCTGATGACCAACACTGACTATTCCAGCTGCTGTTTTCTGTTCAAGGACTCTCTTTAGTAGGGGTAATCTTAAATGTCATGCCCCGAACAAGAAACAGAGATATTTCAAGGTCCCCTTTCCTGGTGATCTCATGTCTACACCAGGGAAACCTTAATTATAAATCATAGTAACACCAACAGGGATGTATCATAGCCATCCCTGCAGCCCCTCCTTGCAGCCGGAGCCCCGTTCCCAGCTCGTCCTCCCTATCTGCTCCCTCCTCAGACGATGTTTACAGCAGCCTCCCAGCACTGGGAGCTCCCAGCAAAGGGAGGAGCGGGGTTTTGGCTTTAGGGATTAGGACCAAAAATAAAACCCTCTGCTGCAAGCCACGCAGCGCTTGGAATCTTGAGAAACACTCCCGCCCAAACACGCAGACGGGCTTCCTTGGGTGGAAAATTAGAGATGGGTATTGGAGCAGGCGTGGGCGGCAGGTCGCGTATATAGAATGTGCAGAAACCAATGCTGCCTTGACACAGACATGTCCGGGACTCAAATAACCAGTGACTTACACTGGTGTAAGCGAGAGCAGATCCTGATGGGCTGCCCAAGCCTAGCTAGTTCAGGAGGAAGCCCTGAAGTCACCAGGGATGACCATGTGTGGGTGCGGAAGCTGGGCCGGTGCTGCTCAGTTGAAGATTCCCACCAGTATTTGATTTTCAAACTAAGTTAGTTCAGATGTCTTCAAAGCAAAAGCTTTGATTCTGCTCTTTCTTGAACTGGTCTAAGAAAAGAAGGAGTCCCCTGAAGTTAATGAGTAGCTGCTGCAGATCATGCGTCCCGGTGGTCCTACTTGGTGCACTTACATTTCCAAGATAAGCTTCGAGCCACTGCCCCCACCTCAAAGGGACAGTTTTGTGAAACGGCTTAAAATGCTAGATTGCTGCCAGGCACAGCTGTCACTAACCAGG
The DNA here is from genome assembly GCF_017639655.2 of Falco naumanni. Classification (NCBI taxonomy): domain Eukaryota; kingdom Metazoa; phylum Chordata; class Aves; order Falconiformes; family Falconidae; genus Falco; species Falco naumanni. The sequence continues at coordinate 5,170,916 of NC_054060.1, read as the reverse complement.
TTGGTTAGTCACAACTTCATCCTGGCACCGTCACGACAAAGTGTGTGAGTACTGCCTCTTACCGCCCCGCAGCACCTGTGTTTAACAGGGCTGGTCTAAGTCAGAGGAGGTTCAGTCGGTGGTAACTAGGGTTTGGAAGCCAGAAAGGAATTGGTGCCAGGCAGTTATCTGTTTATTCTTTCTCACAGCGTGACTTAAAACATCCTGTCTGGATAGTTTTGCATAAAATTAATCCAATTTCATTCCATACTGCTGAATACATTGGATTAATTCTTTAACCTTAATTATTAATCTTAGCCCACCAATCTGTTCCTATACAAAATGCAGCTGGAGGTTTAGAGGATTGAGTGGGAAATCAAGGAGCAAACTAGCGGTGTGTTTGTATAGGTTAAGATTGAAACTGTGGAAGAAAGGCTTCTCAGCTAGGACTGGCCAGCAGGCAGCTGTGTGCCAGTGCTGGAACCCTTTTGCCAGAAACTCTAAGCCTCACGGATCTAAAAATCTCCTGATCTTGCAAAACTATGTCTCTAAAATTAGTGAATCACTTACATTCACCGTGCACGAGCAGCACGGCTGTTCCTCTGATCGGGGCAGCTCCAGCACAGCCAGGCAGTGTTTTTTCCACCCGTGATTCAGATACTCACCTGCAAAATGGGTGGGTGTACCATGCCCTGAACTACTGTGTCTCCAGGTGGGTACTGACCCCAGGACCACTGTGTTGGCTGATCTGCTTTTTCATATTTTGAAGTTTTTCCTAGAGACACTGTTCAGGCAGCTATGAAGCCCCTCACTGCCTGCAGGGCCAAACATCTCCCATAGCCTCAGGTAGGCTCGTGCAGTGTGTAGCCCAACTAGGGCCAACCTCTTGTCTCCAAAGATAATTTTCCCATTAATGATATGGATACCTATCGTTTTGGCTCTGGCTTCTGGCCTTTGTTACCTATGCTTGAAAATGCCTGGTACTACAAGACCATTTTGTGTCACCAGCTTAACAGGTAACACCAGGCTTTGGTGTGTCTCTCCATTCAGATGTGTCCCCAAGACTTTGCTCCTGCATCTAACTCTTCTGGTACACTAGGAAATACCTATGGCTTTTGAAAGCCCATAGAGTGAATCTCCAAATTCATATTTGCAGAAAAACATTAATGTTTGCATGTGGTGTCAGAACAAGATAAGTGCCTTTGCAATTAAGAAACAGCTGTTGCTGGCAGTCTGCCCCAACCAGTCTCAACAAGGAGCAAGACAGGTAGCCCGCTTTCATCAGACCCTGGAATCCCTTTCAAACCACCCCAGCATATTCACACCGCGAGAAAATAAAATAAGCATTTTTATTAGCCTGTAGGAATGGCACATTGGTTTGGGTCCAAAACACAAGATTAAGTTGTTCTGAGACATAATGCGCTGCGGCGAGGACAGCATGTTTCCACAAACAACACCTGGCAGAAAGAATTAAAAACAATGCTGAAATCACGCCAATCTAAAGATTTTCTGAAGTTGATAGCGATGCGAAACGAGGACAGGTGTGGCCATATTTTCAAAATCGCCCAGAGCCAGTGTTTCAGGAACTTGGCAGCAACTGGCAGGGCCAGATTTTCTAAGGAGGTCAGCATCCAAGATGCGAAGCTCGCTTGAAAGCCTGTCCCATTATATCTAGCAGAGAAATACATACCTTGAGGGTGTCACAAATGTTTCCGCACTGCACCAAATGCAAGGAGACCTGAGACTCTTCTCCAGACCCCTGGACACAGCCTGCCCATGCTAACTACCTCTCCTACTGCCATTCAGAAGTGAATGAGGAATCCCTTGGATTTATCTGGCAGCTTGTGGCTTGAAAGCAGCTACTGTCGTTTTTCAAATACAATCTGTGCAATTCCCTTCCTTTTGCTTTCTCTCCTTACCTCTTCCCTTTCACTCTTGTTTTTTTCTGTAGTTGGCTGTAATTTGCAAAGCATTATGATTTGCTGTTGTGATTCATTAATCGTATTATAGCAGGGAGCGTTCCCAGCGTGGTGCTGGGAGCTGTACAGACGCCTCCGTCTGTCCTGCTTTCCCTGCCCAGGGCTGGGGCAGGGTGGAAGCAAGCCAGCTCCTCTGGGCCAGAGCGGGATGCTCCCCCCGCCTGCCAGGGCTGATGCTCTGTATGAAGAGGTGTCTCCAAACCATCTCTGTCTGGCCTCGGGAGAGGTGGGAGTTGGATCTCCGCTCCTGGCATGCTTCATACTGGGCTGAACCAAACCCAGACAGGGACACCCATAAAGTTGGGGAAAGTCTGGTTCTGAACTCTGTGGCTTGGACTCCTCTTTAATTACAGGTCACTGGTAAAGCCGGTTGGAAAATGTTATATATATTCTCTGCAAAAATGGTTGTTCAGTTAAAAAATTTTCACATGTTTCATTCCTTGATTATTCTATCTTTTTAATGAGGCCTCACATCAATTTAGGTGTCGTTTTTTTCTTTAGCTTCCATTTTTCCATTAGAAGAGCAGATTAAGTGATAGAAAATCAAAACCTTTCCTTATGTGCAGTTTTGTCCAAAACCTAGGAAAATTCCAACCAAAACAAAGACGTACTTCAGCCAAGAGCCATTTTTGTCAATGAAGTGCTCAGTGAAAAACAAAATTGAAACCAGCCCTGGTCACAAAGCTGAACTGGCTGCCACCGCATCCACAAAGTGCTGTGGGAAGAAGTTACCCAAGCGCTCACCCACCCGCTGCTCCCTAGCCCAATACCCAGGGCTGTTGTCCTCTGCTGAGAAACCCCACCGCCCAGCTGGAGGTGGCACAAGCTCTGCTGACCCGCCAGCTTGTGCCTCTGTGCGGTATCTCTGCTCCTTCCTTGTCTTCAGGGCTGGAGAAAGCCGTATTTGCTGCAAATGCAGTGCCTGTGCACAGTGTGCAAGCCGTGCCGTGCTCGGGAGGATGATCCAAGCAGGCAGATGTTCCCGGGAAGTCCAGGGTGTGGAAAGAGAATTTCTGCAGCACGTCAGTGGAAAAAAATAAAATAAAATAAAAAATAATGAAGGCCAAGTGTCTTAAGCAATGGTGCTTCCTGCAGAGCCAAACAACAGTGAGGACAACCACCTTTGGGAATTGATGATGTAGAAGTGCTCTTCTACCGGAGGAGGAAGCGAGGAAGTGGGAGGAAGCAAGTCAGCAAGAAAGGCCAACACTTCTGAGCAGCGTGACCCACATCCCATTGAAGTTCGCATTTTATTATTAGAATCATTATTATTTGTACTGTGGTAGCATCAAGTGGCCCCAACTGGAAGAGAGCCTCATTGTGCTAGGCACTAAACAAACACAGAAGAAGAGACACTCCCTTCCCCATGGGATTTGCTGGCAGAGAAGACACACAGAGGGCTGCAGAGGACAGGAAATTATCCTTTACTGGCATTCATCGTAAATATAACGGCACTTCTGTGCTAATGAGACTGTCTCCCACTACCCTTATTCCCATCTAGGGCCTGATCCAAAACCTGGTGGAGTCAGTGGAAACGTGGACTCGAGCACAGCACAAACCAACACGTTTATTATGCTCCCTTCCTGTATGTCTGTCCACACAGCTCCTAAACATGCAAGAATTCTGGTTTCCAACCACCACTGGCTGAATAAAGATGCAGCCTCAAGGCAGAGGAGAGATGAAGAGATATGCTTACACTCCTCCCAGAGCTGGTAAATCTAATTCTAGGTTTATCAGCCTTGATTAAGTCCTTCTAAAGATTGACCCAGGAGGGAAAAGCTAACTATGCATCTGGGCAGAGACCACGCACAAGGATCACAAGTCTCTCTGATTCCCCTGGCCTTCAGCTTTGTAAGCTGGAGATTACTACAGCAACCTCAGAAGGGAAACCCGAGATAGATCCAAGGTTGACAGGTCTCCCTGTCATCCCTGGATTAAGGTCACTTGCTTTAAAAGTTATTTATTTCCACATTCAACATTTTGTATCTAAGTGGCTGTGAATCACTGCGTACATCTCCAGGGAAAGTAGGGCAGGAAAGTATATTCTCCAGGGACCCAAATACCAAAAGACAGCCCTTGTGCTACCAGATATGTGACAAATAATACTTCTGAATTACACTGGTTTTTCTCCTTCTGTTTTATTCAACTGACTAGTACCATTAGTTCAAGTCTGGCAGGTGATGATCACTTCAAAATCCATTTGAAATGGAGGGAGCGGTGGAAGAAACTTGGAATCACAGAGTTGCAGTGGACGGTGCTCTACGTGAGGCATCACTCTCTGCTTCAAAGGCAAGGTCCAAAACCTTACAGTGGGTCATAGTAGGCATACCCATATGCAGTCTGCTCAGGGACTGACACACAAGACTGTATATTCCCAATGCTTTTGCTGAGCCTGACAAAAAGTCTTTGCACAACTCAGCTGAAAAAAAGCTCCTGCTCCAACACAGCTCCCTCTGCAACACGTGGGAGTTCTGCCATTTGCCATGGGTGTGATCAAGGCTGTTGTTGATGGAGGTGGAACAGAGCTACTCCAATCTCAAGCAGAAAAAATCGAATGTGGTGCTAGTGAACTCCAACCTGTGTCGCTGCATTGCTGATTGAGAAGCTGTGAGTCTTTTTGTTCATGTGTCTGGTGAGCAGCAGTGTGCTGTTGGGGCTTGCTGGCATAGTAGAGCAAGGGCTCCAGCCTTAATCTGGTGTTAAGATGAGTGTGGATGCACATTCCCACTGTCCATGCAGGACTGTTATTTGACTCCAGCTTGTGAGCCCAGTTTCAGACACAAGCAACCCACCACCTGCTCTCCCCAGCATACAGGTCTGTGGCGCAGAAGAAAAACCCTACCACCACAGTGCCAAGCCTGAGCCACAGCCGTGGGGTCTGTGCTGGAAGAGGTCAGTAAACAGTATTTAATCGGTCACTGGGAGAGCTGCATCATCTGGCAGATGCTCCCCTAAGTCTTTAGGGATGTTCTAGCAAGGGCTGAGACCAGGCAGCTCCCCGCAGCCTTCCCAGAAGTGGCACGGGTGTCTACCTGCTGGTGTCCCAAGAAAGGTGACATGAGTGCAGGCGAGCACAGCAGCTTCTGCCCAAGTTTGTGGTGGCTCTGAGAACAGGAAACTCTCTAGACAATTGTTCGGAGAGGTGTGGGCAGGGAACCATTTGTGGGCAGAGACCAAAAGCCAAAAAATCCTTTCCAGCCCAAAGTGACCTCTAACCCTCTTCATTGTGCACAAGGTATCTACCTCCTTTCTGACTTGAACGATGCTTTTTTTTCACAGGAAGACTTATTTTGGTACTCGAGCATCAAAATCAAGCACTGAAATGGTGACAAACTCAAGTACTCAAAAGGTAGGAAATGCCACTAACAAAGAATGATGCTCACTGAATCTACTTGAATGTATATGTGCTCTTGTGTTACGATGTTGTCTTCTACTGTATGACTATGCACAATTTTGCTCGTAGGGCTCTGTCTCCTTCCATGTACAAACTTGCTTAGTGAACCATTATTCAACCTCTTGTTCTTTCTTGTTGTGCAATGTGGGGCCCCATGCCTTATTTGCTGCACACTCGTCAAATCCTGCTATGAAGACAGAATTATTCATTTCCTTATGAGCTCTCTTAGGGCACTGATGACAAGTGTTGGCAAATGTATTTTTCACCATTCCCCTGTGAGATGTGGGGGTGGCATTATGCTTGGTTTATAGATGACATTTGAGGCAGAGAGAAATCAAGTTCAAGAGTATTCACCAACTCTGATTTTGGACACACTATATCTGTGATCGTAGTCCCGTGCAGCACTGCAGCTTCTCGAAGCCCAGCTGTCTTCAGGTCCAGTCAGGAGCCAGGAACACAGCGAATGAAGAATGTACATTTAGTGACCATCTGGGAATATTTTATGTAAGTGACTTGCCTAATTCTGCTCAACAATTCTGTGGCAGAGGCACAGATTTTACAGGTATTTTTTCCAGGTTGGTTATCAGCTGCATTAAAGGGTTCTCCTTCTAGTTTCCTCCTTAATTTGGTACATGCTTCCCACCTCCTGCAACAAGCGGTGTAGGGGCCCACCAGGTGACAGCCTCCATCCCTTGCAATCCTAATTCACCCCTTAATAGGGTTTTGCCTGTCTGCTGATAGAAACTGAGGGGAAAACAAGGATGTGGTAATACAATCTGTAATAGATGGTTTTGTGGGGGCCACAGTAGAATGACACAGACAGATCATCGGGTCTGTGTCTTCTCTGGTTCCTTCCACAACTCCTACTCATTTCCAGTTCTGTCTTCCTCCCCACTCCCCTTCTGCACATATCTCCTGTTCCATCCTCTAATGCATAGCCAAGTTCTCTGCCCTCTCTCCTCTCCTGCACTGGCATCAATTCCCAGTTTAATTGACCAAACTTTATTCTGCAAGATCATGACAGCTTCCAGCTCCTCTCCAGATGTAGCACACGAGGCCACTGGACCTGCATCGCCCGCAGCACCCACGAGCTGTGGTGGCAGACTAGGTCTGCCAGACCAGGCCATCCACAGAGCACAAGTGGATGCTTATCCAGCAGGTCCCTTCTGAGCCTTCCCAAACTGCAGTGCTTCATAGTTTTGTAACTTGGGCAAATTTGAGTGGGTTTTGAGGGGTTCTTTTCCCAAAAAATACTCCCCTTCCCTTGCCAAATTTCCACTTTCTCTTCTGGACAGAAAGGATGTTTCTCAGAGGAAAATTCAACAGAGTTATTGTAAGAAAGGCAAAATAACCTATTTTACTCTGTCCCCATTTCAGAAATGGCTGAATTGTTTCACTTCATTTCATTTAAATCAAAAAAGCAAATAAAACCTCAAGGCAAACCAGACCATGGCAAGCCTTTGACATGAAATTTTCAACCCAAGTGACAAAAGTTTGGCAAAGGTTTCAGCAAGCCTTAGCATCGAGGCCGAGCTGTAGCATCAACTGTAATAGCTGCATTTTACTCAAGGAGACTGCAGTGACCTCATGCTGTTTTGCAACTAAAGAAAGTGAGACGAGACGGTGATATTAAAGGTATTAAACCATTGAAGATTGCAGAGGCGGTAATCTTTGGTTCAAAGAGTTTGCATGCTCTTGTGGTGTCAGGTAAAGACGGTTGAAGACAGGGCTGAGCACTGCATCCATCAGCAGGGAGACCACCATCCCTGGAGCGCTGTCCTTCACAGTGACTGTGCTGAGATTCTCAGGGAGAAAGCTTGACCAAGTCTTCGTAGCTCTTTCATTTTTTATGGTGGATTTCTGGGTGTGGCAGTAGTTACAACAAAAACTGAATCACTCCCATGTATCTTCAATAAATACAAAGGCTTTAAAGGGGAAAGCTCTTTTGCAAGAGCAGGGATGACTTGAGTCAGGGACCCATGAGATGCAATGGAAGTCAGGGCAGAGGGTACATTATATCTGAAGTTTTAACCTGGTGGATGGAGCCATGGCAAGGGGAGCATTCCAATAAAGTAGGATCCATCTGGCTTATCCAGGTGACCCTTTCTGAAACCAGCCTCAGGTGTAGGAGGGGAGGGGTTGTTCTTTAAAACTCTGATAGGGACCTACTTACTGTTCAAGACAGCCAGCGATGAACTTTGGCTGTGTGAACCTACGTAAATCAGAGATCGATCAGGACACAAAATTCAGATGTGATAAGCAGGCAAAGGGTCTCTAGCTTCAGGATTTACCAGCATGGGCCTGAATTCATCACCAAGGCCTAAAGCAATGACTCTTTTTTCTAATGGCAGATGCTAATGACAGAAATCCTTGATCCCACAGGCTCAAAAAAAATGGAATAAACCTTTCAAGGCTATTCTGTGCTCTTCTCTTGATGTTAATACATGTTGCTTCGTTCAGCTTTGCATCAGCACAGCTCTTCCCCCATGGCACCTCCTTTGGGACAGGTAGCATTAGTGTCCAGCAGTTCTTTTTAAGTGCTGTATGGTTAAGGAAATTTTCACAAGTGGCCATATATTGCTTACAAACTTTTCCTCTAAAAAGTCTTCTGTTTAGAGAGCAGAGTAACAACCATCCCTTAATATAATATATTTAAACATCATGATAAAAATCCTCTCTGGAGAATCTGACAACACGCTATTCCACCAGCATTATAATGGATGGTTTTCTTCTTTTAAACGCCTTGCCATTAAAGTTTAACGAGCAATACTTACTTTCATTCTAAACTTATTTTTCTCCTTGACAGATTGGATACTTAGTTTGGATTTGTTAACACAGCTAGTCATAAAAATGTCTGCTTCGAAGAAACTGATAGATACTGTCTTTAGGAAATTGGACTTTGATGCCTTATTTGATTTCCATGGCAAAATAAGTTCATATTTTCTTGTTTGGAAGAAATGAACATGAAGTGCTATACAGAGCAAGCTAATAAGCTCATGCCCCTTTTTATTTGCCTGGAATTTAAGTTTATATCAAGCATAACAGATTGTGTAGCTCAGAAATGTCCTAACTCAGGACTGTACCTTTTAACAATAGGGGAGCTCATTTGCAGAATTTCTGGTCTAGCTTTAGATGTTTGCAGGACTTTCCACCTTCTAATCCTTTACTTTAAAAATATGTAGTGGTACAAGGAGTAAGTAGAAATTAAATTGCAACTAAGGCTCACATTTTTATGTAGAGGTTATTTATGGCAACACATATCTTAACCAAGTGTCTGGTAAATGTTCTTGGTAGTGTTTCCAGTTCTCACGGTTTTACTTTGACTCTCACAATATTCATATTTCTCTTAACCTTTCGGTTTCCTTCCAAAAATGATTTCTGTCCTTAAATTTGGAAAGGGAAGATTCAGCTTTTGAATTCTCATGCTCCAAGACAAGTATACATTTATTTTTGAACCATAAAACAAAACAAGCTGCAAGGAAGGAGGGATGAGTCTGACTCATGATTCTTCTTACATTCTTTTTGTCCTTCCTCTGATATACTTAGGCTCTCTTAGAACAGTCTCTGTGATCTTGCCAAGCTTTGTGCTTCAAGAACAAACATTTGAGGAAAAATCGCCTTGACCCCCTTAGTGCTTTGGTGCCTAATGGGTTAGTATGTTGTCAAGAGTTGCAGTAGAGAAACAAAGTGAGTGATTCAAAGACTTGCAAAAAATTTCACAGGGAAAGAATGCTGAGCAAGGACATTCAGAATTTCTTTAGCATCATTTCCTTACAACAGCTGCCATCATTACCTTCTTCCCCAAAGCCGAGCTATAGCACCTACTGATGAGCCTTTTCCTAGCTCAGACAAGGGCAACCGGCAACTGCTTGATATCTGAAGACAGTAAGATCCGCTGGAAAAGAAAAGAACACACCACAAATAGATCATCTACACAAATACAACATCGCAGCAAACATTTCCTAATTTACTGCAATGCCAGAAGATGATTCACCCCAGTGTTCCTGTTGCATAATCTTCCCCACAGCTCAGGAGAGTGAAACTAGAAAACCAAAGGTCTCGCTGGGCTTTCAGTGGCATTTATGTTTAGACTGAACTTTCAGTTAGGAAACTGTGAGTTTTTCTCTCATGACAAAGGAGGGGGAACTGATATAGTAAGGTGTTGTTTCAGAAATGGTAAACTGCTGAGTGTACCAGATTGTCATCTCCCTTGGCCTGGCGTAAACCCCAAACCAGACCACAGGCTTCATGTGCCCTTCCTGAATTTCACACAGGTCTCATTGCAATGACATTCTGGCCCATTCAGCCTGCCTGGTCCCTGGGAGATCACAGCTGGACCCTGAGAGCTGTAAACCCCCTCCAGATAAACATGCCAGGGTCCCTCAGGGCTGGGTTGTCGGGGTGGAAGGTATCGTGGGGGATCCCCCGCCACGGACCTTTCAGCAGGAGGTCTGGAAACTCCAGGCACATGTTTGCTCTGCCCAAGCATCGTGCACATGGTAGGTCTAATGCTTTCCAAAAGCACCAGGCTTGCCACACGCCTGCAGGATCTCCCAGGCGTGCAGGGAGCCCCGGGCATAAGCACAGCTGCCAAACTGCCTGTGTAGTCACCAGGGAAATTCCACCCCGGCAGCCACTTGCCAGAGAGAATGGGGAGAAGGGAGTAAGACAGCAGCAAGCAGCAAGGATCACTGCTTCAGAGCCTCTAAGAGGTGTCGTACATATACAGCTATGTACTTTAGGGGCCCTATCTACTTTTTTATTGCTTAAAATCAAGTAAAATCAAGTCACGTGAATTAGTGAATGCTGCACATCTTCAAAGGAATGTCAGGCTGAAGACTACATTCTTGTTAGGCTATGTTGTCTTGGGTTAGTGACTGGGTGCCAGGCATTTTTCTGTGCTGATTTGGTGAATATTGTTTCAGAAGAGCCGGTGTGAGCAGCATGTGAGCCCTCCACACCTCAGCAACTTTTTGCTCTCTGTTACACCAGAGTGAACCAGGTTAGTTCCTCCTTCAGGGCAGCATTACTACAGGCGATGTAATTTCTTCCCCTGTCTGTTGAGAGTAGAAAAATTTCCTTTATTCAGAGAGGGGAAAAAAAAAAAGTTAAGTATTCTGAGGGTAGCTTTGTTTTTCTCAGCATTTCTGTGGGATTTCCAGTGTCACCGTATTTCACATCTCCTCCCTCCAGCTGATATGTGGCATGGTCTAAATGAGCTGCCACTTGCCAATTTGTGGGGTAGATAAGATATGTGCTGAGCACTTGTCTTGAGCAAATGCCCTTTTCGGTAGGGACAGCTGCTGTTCAGCACAGCCTTGGCTCTGCAGGTGCGTGGCCCTGACTCACGAGGCAAGGCTGTCTCTTTCCTGCAGCAGGGAAATTCTCCTGCTGGCTCTCTGCCCCGTGCTCTGCCCTCTCGCCAGGTCTGGATGCGCTGTCTGCATCTGAGGCTGTATCTAAAGCATCCATAGACCCTGCCTCGAGGAGGAAAGTGGGTGATCTCCAGGCAATCAGCAACACCTGCTGTCAAAAACAATGGGGAATCCCGAAACTAAAGAGGCTTTAAGGGTTTGAAAACAAAAGGACGGACTGAGGGCAACCTCAGTGAAATGGAGAACACTGTAAGCCTTGTGTTAAGGTTAGCGAAATGAAGGTTCCTCGCGTTTTGCTGGCGGAGACCACAAACCCAACAGGCAGCTGCCTGTGGGTGAGAAAGGGCTGCCTGACTCACCGCCTCTGAACACTTCTTCATGCCACCATGGGATGAAAGTGGAGAGCTCAAGCAGAGCTTTATCCCTACCAGCTAGGGTGAAGCTGAAGTAGGAGCATATGCCAAAAAGGGAACAAAAACTCATCAAGTCAACCACAGCTGTGGCCAGAGAAGGGAAGATGGGGTTTCACAGCCTCTCTCCTCTCACATCAGGACTGCATACCATAGGGGAGGAGGGGTAACCCACATCGCTCCCACCCAGGCATCGCCTCTCTGTAGCTGGGAGACAGAGCCTTGCAAGCATGATTCCCCCATCCTGCTAGGATCGCTGCCCTCGGCAGCTGTGTAGCCAAACGGTTGTGGCATTTGGATGAGGTTGGGGATGAAGAGCCCTGCCAGCAGGCAAAGACATCAAGGTGTATGTGCCTCCCACCTCCCTAAAACTGTTACATCAACTGGAAAGTCATCCATGAGCAGTAAGCAGAAAAAGAACAAACTGGGTGCATTGGTGGAAATACAGGTCATAGCTGATAGCCTGAGCAGAGAGATAAAAAGCTGGGCCTGTGTTAGTAAAGATGATGCCAAGAGAGCACACAGGGCTTACAGATCAGAGGTCCTCAGCTGCATGGTACAGCAAAAGGGAAAAAACAAATATGTGTGTATTTAGAAACTAACTGGGAGGCCATAATTCCTACCATAGCCTATTTGTATGTCATGTTCTGTACACTAAAGATTTCACCTGAAGAGTCAGTCAGCTTTCCCTTGCACTGATGAACAGGATGGTGTCACAGTTCACTCAGAGATACGAAGTTGTTTTGAAATGACAGGAATACCTACCCAAAAGGAAACTTTATAAATCACAGATATTCTGCATTAAAGTACTTGTGGAATTTTCAAGACTCGGGAGAAGGGAAATGTCTTCATAACTGCTGAAGAACTGATAATTTTCGATGCCAAGTCTCAGCATGAAGTAAGTATTTATGGCCAAGGTATTAAATGGTGTCTATAAGGTTTCTAATGGAAAGGCTGGCACCACCTTAGCTGTAGTTACACTGGAGGGGCTGCTATGATTCTGATACTGACATCAGCCATGGCTGCAGAAATGGGAAACGGCCTCTTGTTTGTTCCTCATTCTGAAGCAGGGAGAGCATATGTGCCTCTCGTGGCACATCTCTTCCTCTTCTGTCCTCTAATTTTTAATCTTTAATATCCTGTTTTAACTGGAAATTAATATTTTAGCTTCATAATGCTGCCCACACACTAGGAGCATGAAACTGAAGCGCGGCATTGACTGCACATTAAGTTCAAAGTCCTGTAAAAAAGATATATGTTTAACTGTTTACTCAAATCCATTCTAAATCAGGAAAAATAATATAAAGATGTTTCAGTGTTTTGATGAACAAAGGCAGATTTAAGCACACATCCTGACTTATATTTGTGCCCAAGGCCAGTTCCAGGAGTATTACGAGATGTTCCCTTTTACAGATGGTCTTTTAGAGCGTTCTCTTCCCAGAGTCTAATGTTATTATTCTATCTTATTCATTACAGGCTAGACATTGCCACTTCCATTAATGCGAAACCATCCCTTCACAGTGAACTGAAAATAGCTAAAAGTAAAAACCTAATTTAACTCTTAAAATGAAAAAAATGTTTGGAAGGATATGTTACCAGAGAGTGTAGGCTTTGCAGCACTTGTTTTCTATTTTATCTGTGTTAACTGCTGTAGCATTCAGGCTTTTGACATGCATTGTTCACTGGAAATGAAATTGCACACTGTCATAACAGTCTATTAACAGCACTGAATTTCTGCAGAACTTCACCTCTTTTCTGGAAGATAACATTTCTCTTTCCTTCCAAGGATAAAATAGCTTCCTTTCTTGCAGTGGTACATATAATAGTGCTATTGCTTGACGGGGATGTCAACTTCCCTTGACTATTAAGGAGAGGGGAAATGTTTTTGTTACACATTTCTATTCTCCTTTTATCCTCTTCAGAGAGGCCCCCAGCTCAATCTAAACAAAATAAAGCCAGGGTATCATTTAAAAACAAAACCATTTTGAAAACCCTTTGATCTCCCTGACTTCCTGTTAAATACACAATCGACTGTTTCTCTACATCCTCGACCTCTACAGATCTGATTTTCTCTACCGTTTATATTGTCCTTGGCATTACACAAAATTAACATAGCATTGGCTATAAAATCTCTTAAAGACAAAGAAATCCAACCCCTCCTTAGCTTCATCTTTGCCTTTCTGTGTACCCATCTTTTCAACCTTGCCACCCACCTTTCTGTTTATGTACAAGGACCTTGAGGTTGGTCCGGCTCTTTTGTTGAACCCCTACTTTCCAACTCTCCTGTCAGTCCATCTTTACCTTTCCCCAGTCCAGTGAAGATCCTTTATGCATGCTAGCCCTGGAAAAACTCGGCATCTCTTTTCTTCTGTATCTACACACTGTTCTGTTGTGGATTTGGGTTTGGGTTTTTTTTTTTTTCCCCCTGAGAAGCTTCTCCAGGCCTGCTCCACCAGCACTGCTACCAGGTCACTCTATTGACTTTGGTCTTCTTCTCCACCATGGTGACTCTTTGCTCCACTCCTGCCCAAGGCCTGCACCGTCCTCTGGGTGGGGAAAAGCATCATTTATCCTGTCCCCTGCCTCACCACTGCTCCTGCATGGTTGGGCCCTGACTTCCCTTGTCCTTCCCTTTCTCCTCACCTCTGACTCTTCACATAGCTCAGCACTCAGCTGCCTCTCAGCCCTGCCCTTACCTCTTTTCAAAATTTAACCTTTTCCAGTCTATTAATAATGCTATTTCTTCTCTCTCAAATGCCTTTATGCCTTCATTCTCACTGCAGTGTAGTTTGAACAACTGATTGCCTTTTCTCTTCTTGTCCTTTTTTTCCTTTTTTTTTTTTTTTTCTGAGGAGGTGAGATTGGGTGGATGAGAATGAGACAGTTTGCTATCAACTTTCTACTCCTTAAGCCTATCTCTTAACTGTCTAGTGTTCATCAGTTCTGGTGCGTTAATGACTCAGGCAACATATATTAATTATTTAGGCTGAGAAGGGAGTTATATCTGATATAGGTGAATAGATGGTAAGGTATTTAGGTCTTAGTGTATTTGTGCAAAGCACTGCACATCATCTATTGAGCTATACAAGTAGCAACAGGAAGTTTAATCCTCTGTACTGGCAAATTGTTGACTTGGTCTCCTCCAGATTTAATTACATTGAAGAAAAACAAAACATTGTAGTTCTAAGGACTAACTGCTTCATTAAGTGTAACGTTTTAAGCAAGAGAAATGTTTGCACGCAATGGAAAGACAAATAATGTCGCTCCATGCACAAATCAGATAAATTGTTCTCTAGCTTCAGTGACAGCAGAGACAAAAGCCTCTGTCTCCCACATTGCAGCTGCAACATCTGGGTGGCTGCCTTCAAATTTCTCCCCTTACTTGAGGCCTCTCTGTGTTCAAATAGCAGGAGAAAGAACATTGTTTCACGTACCTCAGGTAGCGCCAAAATCGGCCAAGGCATGGAGCAGGCTGTAAGAGCATGATGGATGCAAGTTTTAACATGACAGTGCAAAAGTGAGAATTGAGTTTGCATGCCCCATGGGGAGATTTGCTGCCAGAATAATAGATTTCATGGGCCTTTGAGTGGCTGATCAGAGAATTATTTTCCAACTTTCTTGGTTTCCCTTCTAGCCTCAGAGGTATTTTATAAAATTAAACCTATATTTCATTAAATAAAGGGCCCAGAATATCAAAACAGATTGCTACATAGCACAGTCACTCAGGTGACCAAGTCTCATAACCCCAGAAAGCAATGGCCCTTTTCAGGATTCTCCTCCCACAGAAGCACAAACCAATGATGAAGAAATGACACTGAGATTGGATCCTCTTCTTCTTCCCTGCTCACAGCACCCTTGTAGCCTGCTCCTCTGTGCTCCCCAGCACCCGTTTTAATAACCAATGGGAACTATTGACAACTGAGCAGCGTGTAAAAGCCACCCTCCCCAGGATGCCAGGCTCTAGACCCAAGAGATCCTCGGGTTACAACTCAGTTATCTTTGAGGGAAACTCGTAACTCTCAGAATTGGCAGAAGATATAAAAAATGAGCTGATAATTTGAAATGTGCCTCAATCTCTACCTTGGCAAGCTTGGTTAAGTTTTTAAAAAACAAGCCAGAAAACACAAGCAACACCAAAACCAGAAATCAGAGTTGAAAAAACCCATCTTTGTACCCTTTCATTGCAAACTTAGTTTCTAGCCTGGCTTCCTTTCTTTTAGGAATAGTGCATCTCTCTGGAAACGGTCAGTTCTGTTAACCTTTGTACCTCTGGTTTGTCATGACTGCATCTGGTCAGAAAGAGTGATAGTACAGGAGATGAGTTAACCACTTCTCTTTTACTGAGGCAGCTTCACTAAAATAAAGGTCAGCCAGAAGGTCACTCCCTATAAACTAGAGCAGAGATATGGGCCCATTTACTAAACATATGCTTTATCTAGCAGTACATTCAGTATCCTGTAAGGATATGGCATAGTGAAATTTCTGCCTAAAGTGATTGCTACTAATATTTTCTGTACCTCTTGTTACAAAAATATTCTTATTTTCAGCAGTTTGTCTACGTGACTAAAGGTCAAGTGTTCTGAGCTTAGGCCATAATTTATGCAGCACTACAAACGATACTGAAATGTATATGCATTTTTAAATGTGAATGTATATGAGAAAGCAAGGAATCAATGGGCATTTAATAACTGAGTTACAGCACTTTGTCTTTTTTAACCCAGGGATCTTCAGACTCTTTACAAACCCTGTTTTTTTGACTGTAATGGATTTTGGATCAGCCCCCCCAAAATAAAGAAGCCAGTTCTCTTTTACCCAGCTCCTTCTTTGCACTGTAGGCGTAAATTACATTTTACTTTCTCTAAGTGGGGAGCTGCAAACAACTCTGGTGCCTTTAGGGTAGGCGGGGAAAAGAACTATGGCTGATTCTAAATAAAAGTTACTTGTCAGATCAATCTTGATAGCAGAGATAATGAGGGTGATCACATGGGAATATAGATTCAGGGTTTAGTTTAATCATCGTTCCATATCAGCTGCACTGATCCAGTTCTGTGTGACTAAGTCAAATAAATGCTAGGTAACTGAAATTATCTCTAGCCTTCTTATTTTTCAGTCCCCCCTCCACTGCCCACAGCATTTGTTTCAGTGACTTTAAAACAGGTAGATCTCTAAAGGACATCTGTAAGTGCTGATAAATAAACAGAGGACAGACTTTTCATGAAAAGGTATCTGAAGTTAAGCTACGGAAGAGGTTTCTAAAGGCAAAAAATAGTAGTAAGGTCATAAAAGTCACATGTGCTTTTGAAAATCTCTATCAAGGCTGTACCCAGGTGCCTAAATTGGCTTCCATTAACTTCACAGGGACTCTCTGAGTGCTGAAGCATGTGATTTTCAATTCTGCTTCCAACTCCATGGGGGGAAAAGACCATCAATATTGAAAATATAGCTCTTTGATACATTACAAAAAGGCTCATAAAATAAATTCCCAAAATCTCATATCAAAAACAACAAGAAGCCTTACATAGGCAGCCTTGAGCTTTGGTTTGAAATCTTGATACAGATCCAAATTATGCTGGTTAGCTCACACTAAAAGAAAGAATAAATAGTGTAGGATCCCAACATGTTACAGTAAAGCAGTGTTTGAGGTTTCCTTAATTTGTTCAGTATCTCAGGTAAATTTAGAATTAATTGCATTTTCTCCTCAGCTCTGGTTTCTTTTGCACTGTTTCTACCCCTCACAGGTTCATTGCAAGACTCACACAGGTGATGTTTCTTAAAGCCCATAGCTCCTGGAAACATGTAATTGCATTAGAACCTCAGCCTTTGTTTCATTTCACCTCCTACGTGGGCCAAGACAAGGTAGGAAACATGAACCCTTTGAGATGCAGAAAAAAGGAAACAACATTATTATTTTAATTTAATTGCTACAATTTCAAGCCCATTTGATGATATGCTAGGATCTTAAGTCAGGAGTTTTGAATGCTTGAGTTGGTAAGTCTGCCTTTAGCCTTCATAGCAAGTACTACACTGTGTGCTTAAACTGAATTTGATTTGAGTTCAGTTTTAATTTAGGGCAGTCTGCCCAGATTTCTTTCCTCTCTCCTGACAGACTTGGCAATGCTTTAGCAGGGCCCTGAGAGTGTTTCAGCCTCACTAGCAAAGAGCCCTCACACAAAGCACTTTATTTCCCCCCAGAATAAATAAACAACGAGTAAACATCCCTCCTCTCACACACACAGAGCAGGAGCGTTTCTTTGTGATTCGCTTCCCCTTCTGTGCCATTCCTATGGCCTAAATAGGGCTCAAGCTTTATGAAAACTTCATGAAAAAGCAAAGCTGCATTTTTGCAGTAGTAAGAACACAGAATAAGACTTAAAGAAAAAAAGCAAACTGGGGGGGGAGGTGTATATGTGTGCATGCACAGCTTGTAGACTCTCCAGTTGAGCTGTGTTTGAGGATCCCCATGTTAATGTGGCTGGGCTCTCTTCAAAATGTAGCAAAATCCCTAGCAGAAAAGATGAGCAGGCAGATTGTAGTGGTTTAACTTTTTTTTTTCCTTTGTAATTTTTTTTTTTTTTTTACCCTGAAGAATGCACTTTCTTGGGTTACACATTAAACTGTCAGGAGGCAAAATCAACACTTGGGATTCTACATGGAGCTTGAAAAGTTGCTCCACAAAGCATGGCCATACAGAGCTTCTCCCATAAATCTTCAAGTTGTTTTTCTTATCTAAGCAAGCTATGTATAAATATTAACATATTATTCATGGGCAAATAATTCCACGCCACTCCTTGCTGCTGCTGCCTTAAAGAGGATTCTTGATGGATGAGAATGACAGTCCCTTTGTGGGGCCTCAACTGTGTTTCAGGTTAAAAGAATTAAAACAAAAAAGAGGGTAATGGCAAGTCTTAATTAAGTAAACCTCAAAAATGAAGGAGTAAGCAGCCTTTAAATGTTGGTTTTAATATAGAGGAGCCACCACATAAAAACTACTGGCTCAACTCTGTAGTAATCGAAATTAGTAAACTCCCACTTGACTTTGGTGAGGCAGGGCTGGGATCCAAAGCATTTGTTCTGTGATGTGTCTGTGCATGGACGTATGTTACAAGCAGCCTCAAGCTCTACCCAGGCTCAGCACAAATGTTATAGCAAGCAGGTGGTGTCTGAGACACAGTTCGAATCTGGATCAGGATCTCCCTATAGTGCTGAGTGTGTGTGTGTGTGTGTGTCAGTTCCAGCACATTGGCCAGGGTCGTTTCTGCTACCCAAGACTGCAGCACAATTGTGGGATTTCCCCCTGCACTACAGGTGATTTTTTTCATTAAAATGTTCTTTGAGAATCTCCCTTGTGCACAGCAAGGAAAAGTGTATTCCTCCAGAACTGCATTCTTCCCGTAGGGGGTTTGACATGCCAGCAGTTGTGGACAAGAGGCCGTTGCAAATGGAACATGTGAAAACAGGGGCCTATTCATAAAAATAATATATTTATATTTACTTGTTAAAAGCCTTTGCTCAGGATCTTTCTAAAGTTCAGCTGGATATAAAATGCCCACTTCAAAAGCCAAAATTAAGACTTTTAACAGATGTGCCCTGGCAAAGGGTGTAGACATAGCAAGGAATTCATAAGGGACAGACAGTCATATATGGACATAGGAAAAGAATCTCAAATAAAATGCTTGTGGCTGGGAGCTGGAGTTTTTGTGTTACCTTGTAACGAGCCTGTGTTTGGGGCTTTGGGGCCTGGCCTATTCCCTTCTTTTTTTCTGACTGCAGCTTTTTTACTGGTGCTTTTTGGACCACAAGAGACTATCCACGTAATTTTACGTGGACCTCAGTCACTCTAGCAACCAGAGGAGAGAAATGTCTTGTAAGGAGAAAATTCCTGTAACTGAGAATTTGGATCTTATTTGAATGACATAGCATACTTTAAAAAAATAAAATATTTCAGGTTTCAAGACTTGGAACAGGCAAGTGTTTGTATGTGTGTGCACATGCAGCCACATTGAGCAACAGCCTGACGGCGGCTACTTGTATGCAAAGTCTCGGCAGTGCTGAGCGTTTGCAGGTGCTGCCTCCTCCCAGACCCGGGTGTTGAAAATACTCCACTCCGTGCCATCAGGATATCTGCACAGCCTCGTGGATGGCTATACTAGTAGACAGTTTTATCTCCAGGTTAATTGAAAGCATATTAATTTCAGGCTGTTAACGCATTTGTAAAGATTAGATCGTGCCTTATCCAAGCGATTGTGGTTCAACTAAGGGCTCACCCTCAGGAGGCTTTTGTGTCCCTGTGTGCACTTCTCCCGTCTTCCGAGAGCAGTGTAGGGGAAGGTGCCATAGCGTCCCCAGCAAGATGCTTTATTGTCTCTCATGAAACAAAAAGAACAAACCAAAGAACTACCCTCCGTGCTATTGACTGCCATCTCCCATCACTTACTGGACACATGTAAACCATGTTAAGAGTTATCATATAATAAGGTATTTCAAAGTCAAGCCTTCAATGACCAGGGAAACCCAGAATTAAGATTGCCATTTGCAAAACCCTGCTAGATGTGTGTTTTTAAGGAGGTCCTTCAGGACCCTGACCACCACGACGTCCCGCTTTATTGAAGCAAAGCTCTCAGCAGCTTCCCGTGCAGCTGTGTGCACCCTGCTGCAGACACGACCCCAGGGGAGCAGCCAGACCTCCTGAGAGTGCGGTGCACATAAAAAATATGCACCGTTTTGGCTGCAAGTTGCCTCATATCACACGGGATCATTGTGATGGGGAGGGGAAAATTCCAGTTTCCCGGCAAAGCACTCACCTGCCCTAACCACAACACTGCTCTTTCTCTTCCTAGGTGGTCACCAAGTACTGTCCAGTCTGTAAAATAAATAACAAGGGAATCTTATAGGTAATATATTTTCACTGGACAATTTCAGTTCTTCTTTAGAGTAGCTCTGTTCTGTGTTCCAGATGGGACATGGGGGTCTAGTGAAGGCCACTTGTAAACCTGTCAGAAGCAGAGAGGTCTTGGAGTGCAGGAATGGCCTATCCGTGGCTCTCCAGGGAGGTCAACTCCAGTTCAGGAGTGCCTACACAAACAATTGCCAAAAATGTGGAAAGTACGTTAGAACAAAGATCGCTCTGGACATGCTGCTGCCTTGTATTTTTTCCTTAGGCAAGAGGTACTGCCACAGGCATAGACAGGATTAACTCAACCCTTGGTTAGAGGTGGTTGTGTGATTTTTATGCTACCAAGCCTCTTGGAACATGCAGGTGAATCAGCTTGTGTGTATTAAGTATCACAAATTTTCAACAAAGCAACTTTTTATTGTATGTTTTCTCATATGTAGAGAAGAGTAATTGCTGTACCCTGAAAGTATTTGCCTGAACTGTGTATTTCACAGCATTGAAGTTAACTCTGAAGACATTAACTTAGAATGACCTTGCTTTATTCGTGACTCACACCAAAAGTTATTTTCCTGTAGGTTTGTTCTGAGTGATTAAGATAGGTTTGCTTGCATATAAATGCTGTTCTACATATATATATATATATATTACCTTAACCAAGGAAAGCTCCCACACTTTCCCTTGTTTATGCATATTATATGTGACATAGATTCAGAGTTAAATGTCATAGCCCTTATTTACAAGTTAGCATATGAATATAACCGAATTTAAAATTATCTCGTTTTCACTGCTGCCTATCTCACCCTTCAGTGGGGCTGCTACTTGCGTAATGCAGAACAAATGGAATTGAGGAGGTCACAGCTCTTTTAGCTGTTCTGGTAAATCCCTGTCTGCTGTGAACTTCACAGGTTGCCCACCTGCTGCTCAGCTGTCTCGGCCAGTGCCATTGTGAAATGCTCTTCAGCATACAGGTAATGACCACACAGGAAATTATACTTAATATTTCAGTCAGTGAGCGAAAGAGGGATGGGGGCTGTACGTTAGAAGCTGGTTCTCAACCACTCCCTGATTTTCAAACTAGCCACAATTGCATGTTAAGACAGCCTGGGAGCTGTTTCAGCAGGCACCAGGCTCCCTGAAGAACCGCCTGTCGGCTGAGCGTAGCCAGAGAACAGTGTGCTCTGGCCATGCTTCCTCCAGCCCGCCTGTTCCAGCACGCCCCTGCACAAGGGGTGTCAGGGAGAGCGGCGGGAGCTGATGGAACCGGCTTCGTGCCTGCCTGAAAATCCCTCACTCCCTTCTCACTACTTGAAAGATATAAAAGGAACATAGACTGAAGCATAGAAGCTATTCTTCAGTCTCTGAAGCTGTTAAAAATATTTCTAATGAAGGCACATATGAGTGTGTGTGAGCTTCAGTGAACACCTTCTTGTTTCTCATGCTAATTTTATATTGTTCCCGAATCAGACCCCAATTTTTCTCTTTGTGGAAGTAAAGTTTAAATTCTGTTCCTAGTCATTGATTGATCCTATTAATAAACAAGGTATTTAAAGATTATTTTTTTAGTAATTGTTAAGGTGCTAGTGTATTAGTAAAAGGTTAAGAAATGCAAGATAGCTGTAAATGGTATGGGTTTTTTTCTTCAAGTATATGAACCAAGTATATGGTTTCCTCATGTTGCTGCAGACTATGTATGTCTTTATTTTTCAGTAAGAGCAACCTACAGTAAGTGAAATCCCTGAACCTGTACTATGCCACAAACACAAACAAAGATGATGATTTTTTAAAAGAAAAGAAAAAAAATATCGCAACAAAATGAATAAACTTACTCTGCCTAGAGGTGGCTTGCAAGACGTCAGGCATTTTGTAAACCAGCAAATGGATCCAGACCATGCAAAACTGGGATGGTCCTGTCTTTTCCTGTCTGTTAATTTTTCCACTATGAGAGTGTCCAAAACTCTCTGAAATAAAGGATTACTGTCTAGGGGTTCATAAAGTCATATTTTCATAGAACAGTTCATTCTGACAGGTAACTCCAGCAGGCATACAAGCTGTTCCATAAAATGTGATGTCCCTAATCTTAAAAACTTATTCTACATCCCAAAACCAAATGTTTATTTGTTTTTAGTAATGTTCTCAGTGCTGCTGTGGCCTAGAGTTTAGATCTGCTGCCTACCTCATTTATGAGATTGTAAACAAGTGAGACCCAGTTTGGTTTAGTGTTTAGCAAATTCTACTCAACCTTTTGCCACTAAATCACTGTACAAGTGTGAGCAAAACACTCACCTCTTCCTCTCCTCCTTATTCAAATTTACCCAGCTGATCACTTGCAATATGACTGTAACAGAGTGAAGATTAGCCCATTAATATGTACAGAAAATTCTGGAAGCCTTGCTGAATGGAGGTCAGAGCATGGATTCTGAGTGTAGAGATGAGATTTGAGTATTATTGCAAACTTTCTGGATGAAAAAAGTATGGAACGGTCCCCACGATTTCCTAGCCAGAACAGCTAGAAAGAAATGGGTATGGTCCCCACAGAAATCTGCATGGAGGTCACCCTGATGTAGTACTGATTTGCCAGGTCTGAGACAGATCCTTCTGGCTTTCTTCTGGGCTTCTTTTAATTGTGAAATATGCTGGGAAAATTAGGAAAATAGAAAAAATTACTTTCAACTTCACATTTAAAATTATAATAAGTAGTCATTTCTACATTAAAAATGCGTTTAACTTCACCATCTCTATTTCACTTGGTTCACATATTCAGGTTATTCCCTAAAGTTGTGAAAAAAAAATGTTTTTAAATGAAAGTTCAGATTCTTAACTAATGATCAGCTACCAGGAACTAGGCCTTTTCAGAAAAACACAAATATACATCAAGTCAATGCCACTAGCAAGAGTCAGTAATTTAGGCACCCTGACTTTAGTGTAATTAGTATCAAAATTTTTTTTGCATTGTTTCAGAGATATTGAAGAACTATTTCCTCAAATGATGTTCGGACCATCAACAGAGGTTCCACATCTCTCCACTTCAGGCATCTCAACCAAGGGAGCCAAAAACTGGGTCAGGGCAACAGTCCAAAATTTCAGTGGTGAGCCTCCAAAATTCAAGACACTCAGGGAATGCATGCTGGGGAATAATGTAAGAATGCTGGGAGGGGGGAAGTAAAGAGAAGGGAGTATTTAATTTGTATCCAATATTGAGATTTCAAAATTTGGTACTGTCAATTTGGAATTACACATGCTGTTTGTTTTAAATCCCTGTGAAAGCCAAGCCAGTTGCCTCTGAGCCTCAGACACTGTCTGAACCCATAGGTTCCTAACTTGCCACAAGGCAATCTGTATGCCTGGCTGCTTCGAATCAGCAGGCATGGGAAGTTTTTGGATGCCGGCTTTCGAGGAGTCTCCTCACTGGGTTACACTGGAACCTGGAATATGAGAATGTGGGTTGGCAAGAACCTGCGTGTCTGGGAGCTGCCAAGCAGCCCCGGAGGCTTCCCAAACTTGGGCTCACCATCATCCCTTCTGATAGGATGGAGAAAACTGGGAAGCATATCTCAGCTCAAACCCTGAGAGTTTGGGAGCCAGGTCCCCTGAAACGTTCAGCCCTTGTTCCTGGGCAGCTGCTGCCAGGAGCTGTGAAGCAGCTGAGAGTTCAGAAACTCGAACTAGCCTCGGTGGAGGCACCTGGGGACTCTGCAGGTGGCCCCAGCCTCCGGCTGCGTGCCAGGCTGCCATTTGAGAGTAGTTTATCAGAGAAGTGGAGCCCTGAGGAGCTGTGCCTTGTATTTACATGGTTTTTAGGGCCTGGGCTCCTTGTTAGTGTGGAGGGGGGCAATGGTAGAGGCCGAGAAGTGTGACAGCCAAGTCTGTCCAGTGATGGAAAGTGAGAAACTGGAAATTTACCTGGATGCCACCCTGAGTCAGCCAAATACGAAGCATCTCTACAAAGTACCTAGATGTGAACAAACGGCTGTCCTCTGACAAAAATATTCTGAGAATTTCTGACCAGGTCTGGTAGTAAACATCTCCAGGGTGTTACTTGTGCCTGATACAGGGCAAACATTATTTGGGTACCTACCTGGTGCTCAGGGTGGAAAGATGAGGGAATGGAATAGTAAATTAAAGGGGTTGAAACAAAAGCTGCTGATGGTCTGAGTAGGGCTGACCAGGTCGAGTTAAACTGCCTCCGTGTGGAAACACGCCTTTCCGCAGCGCAAACGGCAGCGGCAAGGGCCGCATGCATCCCACCCTGCCCCAGGGCCCTCCGTCCCTTCCCCTCGCCGAGGGGCACTCTGTCACTCGTGTTTATTTTTGCTGCCTCCCCCTCGCTGGGCTGTATCCCGGCACAGCTCTTTATCTTGCTTCTGGGCTCTCCCGCCCGCGCTAATCCTCCCTGCGAGCCCCCGGCCCCGCGGAGGACGAGCCCCCCGCGCCGCGGGGAGAGCGAGGGCCCAGGCGCGGGCGGGCAGAGCCGCGCCGCAGGGGGAGGACGCGCCTTCCCGCCGCGGCGGCCCTGAGGGGACCTTCCCGCCCTGCGCTGAGGGGGCTCGCGGCGGGAAGGCCGCGCGGAGGGAGGGAGGGAGGGAGGGAGATAGAAAAGGGAGAGAGCGAGCGAGCGCCCCGTCCCGCCCGGGCAGCGGGGGCCTCTGTCGGGAGCGCGGGGGCCGCCGGCGGCGGGGAGGAGGGGGAGCGGAGTTCCCGGCGGGCCGGCCGCCTCCCCGCCCTCCCTCGGCGGCGTGAGTGAGCGTGTTTGGGAGGGAAGGAGGGGGTGGAAGCCGGGCCGGGGCAGCCAGCAGGCAATTTGCATGAGAGACAGACTGGGAATGAGCTGGAGTGGGTGCCTCTCCGCGCACACAGAGCGGGGCAGGAGGGGGAGGAGGGAGCTGCCGCCGCCGCCGCCGGGGAGAGGCGGCGAACTCCGGGCAAAGTTTGGTGCCGCGGGCCCGAGGCGCTGAGGCTCCGGCGGAGCAGCGCGGCGCCGGGCCAGGCCAGGCCACCGCCGCCCGGGGCCGGGCTTTGTGCTGCCCGCGGCGCGGCGGGGCCTGCGCGGAGCGGCGCGGGGGGCGGCGGGGCGAGCGCGGAGCCAGCGGCGGGGCCCTGCCGGGCGAGCCAGCATGTCCTCCATCCTGCCTTTCACTCCCCCCATCGTCAAGCGGCTCCTGGGCTGGAAGAAGGGGGAGCAGAACGGGCAGGAGGAGAAATGGTGCGAGAAGGCGGTGAAGAGCCTGGTGAAGAAGCTGAAGAAGACGGGGCAGCTGGACGAGCTGGAGAAGGCGATCACCACGCAGAACATCAACACCAAGTGCATCACCATCCCCAGGTAGAGCGGGTGCGCGGCGGCGGGGAGCACACAGAACGAAGGGCACAGCAGCCCCCCGCCCGCCTACCCCCGCGGCAGGGGGCGGCCGCGGGGTGCTCGGAGGCCCCTCGGTAGCAGCCCCCTGCCCGGGGGCTCGGCGTGCTCTGGCACAGCCTGCTAGAGGGCTTGTTTTGCTTTCCAGCCCCGCTGCACTTCGGTGCAGTGTTAGTCCGCTCCTGCATGCTCTATCCTGGCTCTATATATAGTTAAAAAAACCCAAACCCCAACAAACTGGCTACAGATCTGGATTACTGTCTAGTAAGAGAGGAAGAAAGTAAGAGGGGAATGTAGGGGAGAAATATGTCTCCAGCCGAGATTAAAAAAAAAAAAAAAAAAGTTGGAAACGCTCTGGATTACAGTTATACTTACTGTGGACACTCATTGTCAAAACTTTCAGCGTGTTCTCTAGTACTGCTACATTAAGATTTTCTTTTGATTAATGTGTCAGGAAAATGGTTTTGTTTGGGTTGCTTGGTTTCTTCCATATTAGCTAGACAGATACTACTGTGAAGAGGTGATTTAGAGCCCTGCTGTGCATATGTTTTCAAATTACTTTTTAAATCGGGAATGCAAATGGCATAGCTGAAGGGGATTGTTTGGAGTGCAAAAAAAGCATGTGAGTGTGAATATAACTGATTTTTCCCTCCAGTTTTTGAATTAACGTAGATTTTATTTTTAGCCTCCGTTCTGAGATCGAACCATAAGACCATTATAAATCATAAAAGACGTGTATGTAAGTGGCCCATCTAAGAAAAATTTTCTGAGTAACTTCCAGATAGCTGGCCACAAGTGGTGTTTTATTACTGAAGATCTGTTGATTTCTGTGAGCTCAGCCAGATGACTGCTGATTCTATTACTGATTGTTGTTTGAGGATACTTTTTTTTTAAAAAACAAAGGCCAAAGTTCATCCCAAATATTTGAATGCTCCATAATTGTATGCTTCTGCGTGAGAAGATATCTCTGTGTGTGTGTATTCATGCTTCTCTCTCGCGCAAACAAATGTATGCTTTCTTGCTTGTCAGAATGATTTAATATGCAGTAGCTAATACAAAGCAGCATCTGTTGGATGAAAAAGTGAAGCAAGTAGCGTAGAAATGTGGATATTTGGAACTCCTAAAATTTTCTTCCAACAACTATTGTGTTTCTTTAAAGGAAAAATAAAGTCTCCTTATCTTTTTGGTGGTTGAATGACTGTGGCAAAGATTTTGGCCAGTAATACAAATAGACACCTCAGCCTTTGTTAGTTACTCTGGCTTTGCCTGTTTGAAACAGCAATCAAAAACTGTAGAGCTACCACCCGATAAACATGCCTTAAAACATTTATTTTAAAATTCTTGGTAAGTGGTAAGCAGTGTGCTTTCCACATACATGATACCTTATTTAAACCACTTCCCTGAAATACTTAACCATTTCAGAAGAAGAAAATTTGCTTGAGCAGCCCTGCTGATGGGACCTGGGTATTGTGTCTAGCTGATGCTGACCTGTTAGGGAGCAGAGTGTGAAGCTTCTTGGTACTTCTTTTACTAGTAACAAGGTGGTTTAGATGGGTGAGTAAGGTTCTTATATTTTATAATTCAAAGGAAGCAAAGAGATGGCTGGAGTAACAGTGCTTTAATTTAGAAAAAGAACTAAAGCTTGGAAATAAGTGACAGCACAAGATAATATTTATGACTTGTGATATCTGCATGTCCAAAGACTGCCCTGGCTGTTCCTGCCATACAGAAGTGAGTTTCTGTTTCTCCTAGACCTTGCTCACTTAAAGAAAATCCGTACAAAAATTAAAACATTTCATGTTCATTTATGACACAGAGCTTGGAGCCTGCAGATCTTAAACCTTGGTGTGGGTGAAGTGTCAGCATATTTTGATGGTAGCTCCTTATGCCTTGGTACTAATTTTTTAAACATGACACTTTATATGTACTTTTTTTGTTGTTTAGTATGTATATTACAGAGATCCAAATGAGTGTGGTTAGGCTAGTCTGTGCTGGACCTTCTGCAGCAGTATACTGAGAGGTTAATATCTATATATCAGAGATTGGGGAATGGTGTGGAAATGTGAAACAGCTTGTGTAGAAGTGGCAGAGCTGGAACTATAACCAGGCCTTGTGACTTTAAGAGCTGTGTCTTCTCAGGACTATGCTGTTTGTCCTAATGTATCTGTGAATCTGATTATCATGTCACTTGAAATTAGTGTTTGCAAGACAATTTTAGTGTGGTTTTTAGTTAGTTTGTTTGTTCTTTTTGAATAATTCTACTTACATTGTTTTACTTTTTAGTGAAGTATGTTGGGAGGGGGAAAAAGGGGGGGAAAATGATCATTAAGGATTAGATCATGTTGTGCATTGTCTGTAATGCATCAGTAGACTGAATTACAGTGGAGCTATGCCAGTGATGACTCTGGCCCAGCAGGAGTAGGGTAAGTCCAAAATTAGCTGTTGTATCCATGAGACGAAGCAAGTTTCAGATGTAAAAGTGCTTGAGCTTTGCAGAAACATTGCTCATGGGAATAAGGGCTACACAGCAAATTCCTGTAGCGATCAGGTGGGATTGTTTTTAGAAAGAACAAGAAAAAAATTTTTTGTTGTAGGGCTGAGGAATTAGAATACCAATTTTATTCCTGCTGTCACTTTTATCTACTTGGAACTGGAAATATACATACTACATTCTATCACGTGATGGATTATTAAACAATGAATAGTTTTATTTGCTTGTATACTTGTTCAGCGTGTATTACTTTTCTGAGTTTGCCATTTGTAAGATATGTGACAGACACCTCATGCCCCAGGTTTTCTGTTGGAAGGACCTGTGGCAGACAACAGAAGGCTGGAGAGACCTTCCATTGTAACACTCTGCTGGCAGGATTTTTACTTCTTGTTTTTTTTCTGCTGGAGCAGAAAGTAATTTCCACCTGAAAAACCTACCAGTCTCAGACCATATGATTGTTTCTTGTGCCACAGTTACTAGTGCTCAACAGAATGGCATGTTCAGAGGACCTTCCTCCCTCCCTCATCTGATGCATGGCTGCCAAAGTCCGTCCTGCTCCAGAAGGGAGCTGCCGTTAAACCTCTGAGCACTAAGCTGGTGAGCTTCAGTGTCAGGAGCTGACCTAAGTGTGTTGTAGCAAGCTGAGTCTGCATGGCAGTAAGACCTTTTTTCATGCTGTATTCAGAGATAGAAGTTGAAAACACACATTCTTTTGCCTTTGTAGCAGCTACGTTGATTTTGAAAACCCATCTTTAAGGATGGGCATTTTTACCACTTTCCAGACAAGCTTGAGGGTAGTGTGTCATTAGCACATACCCCAGCACAGCCAGGTGTCTGAGTTTGCAGCTTCTCTGCTTTGCTGTGACAGCAAGCTTAGGTCTACTCCAGCTGCCCTCAGTTTTTTTTTTAATTTTTGATGGCTCTATTCACTTCTGAGACCAAAAAGCATGGTAAGCATGGAATCTGATGGCAGCAAAGTCTGCAGCTGACATTACTACATACCTGCAGAACCCCATGGACTTCATCCTTGGGATAAAAGCAGTGAGTTTCTAATACCATTCCTGATCTGAAGAGAGGCCGTACTGTGCACCTCACAAACCGTCGGCATTTTACTCTAGAAATTAATTGCATTAGGCTGAACTGTGATGAGTGTTTAACTCTTAAGCTATATAGGGGTCCGAACTGCAGAAGCCAGGAATGTTTGATGAGCACTTAGTAATTTCTAAAAGCTGTGCAATACAGGATGAGATAGTAAATGCTTTGTTTCGAGAGCTTTAGTGGTACTACATATATTAAGACATAAATCTACTGACGTTTTGTAATATATTTTCATATGCATATTTCTCTTTTGAACCTACTACTGTATTTATTTTTTTTGTATCGCCAGTGGTTTTAGGGGAGCCAGGATTCTTGTATGTAAGGAACACCTTCTTTTAAGTGGTGTTTTTTTTTAATTTAGAAAATAGTTTTGAAGAGAAGTGGGTGTTATTTCTTCTGGAACTCATCTGATAAGGACAGAACGTACCAACTGCAATGGAAACATGGCACATACACTTCTTAAAAGCAGCTGAACAAGGTGTTCTTTACATGATTTACGTTTTGGTCGGGAAAACCAGGGATAATACATAAGTGATTTCAGGAACATCTTGGGTGTAAGCATACCATTTGTTGTGTTACTAGTTGACCACACACTAGAATTGACCATGTTCTTAGGATTGCCTTGATACCAGGAAAATATGAAAAACATAAATATAGTAAGTGTCAGAGGCTGTCTGCAAGACCATGAACTGTATTCTTCTTTTGAGACTGGTGGCCATCTGTTTCAGAACTAAGCAAAGGGCCAATCATGGTTTTGTATGTCCATGCACATAGTTGTATATATTTTAATGCCATTTTTAAACTACCTTGTTTTCAGTTTGTCCTGTCCCTGTGTGTGAGGAGCTTTAATATTGCATAGCTTTGTTTAAGAGTGTCTGCACTTTAAATTGACCTAACAGTAGCGCACTGGAGATGGTTACAGTACCATCCCTGTGTGCAAACAGTCTAGTGGCCATTTTACTTGTTAGCTCCCCGTTGCCAGTAATTTTACTGCTACAAAACTGTGTCTGCTAACCTCAGTACTGACCTACCTTTGTGGGCAGGTTTTTACAGTCCTGTCCTAACCTTTGTGCTGGCACAAATGTGCTGCTAGCTGTACCCACATGAGCTAGTTTAGCTGTTGCGGTGATAGCTGCAGGATAGGCATGGTTTTACAAGCCTCTTTGTAACTAGCTTTTGTGGTTGTATGACTTTGCAGATCGAGTCTAAAGGTGAAAATACAGTTAGCATATGTAGGCCTTTAATCAGGTGTCCTTTCTGCTTGCAGTCCCACCTGACCGCCAGTACCTTTCTCATCTTCCCCCTTTTCATTTCCCCAAAGGTCAGCCCCCACCCTCTTCAGACACAGAGGTTTCTCCTCCCCACAGCCCCTCCAGATTCTTCTCCCCACCCTTGCATCAGAGTTACTGCCTCTTAGATTCACCTGGATAATAGCGTGTGTAGTTGACTTTTAGTCCACACTATGCCATTTTAAGCAACAAAAAGCTACTGTTCAGATAATGATATTGATACAACCAGTGAGGGAGCAACTATGCATTCAGTTATGTTGGCAGAGGTGAAGGAACTGATGAAAGGATGGAGGTTGGGAGAAAGCATTGCCCAGCATTGCAGCCTCTTCCTTCAAAGTAGCTGCTGCTGGAACAGCACGGCAGACCCAGCCCTTAGTAAGATGTCTTGTCAAATTTGTGATCTGTCTGTCAGCAGCCAATACAAATCAAAACCTTTTGTCAATATATATAATTATCTTTTTTACTGAGATGGGCGGGCCAGCTAACATTTTGCATTAGAACAGTGGTAAAACTCCTCTTGACTTGAAAGACAACACAGCAGTGTTTGTATAGAACATTGATGGGCTAAGGGGAAATTATGTATTTTACCATTTGTTGAGATGTTTTCAAATATTCATAGAGCTTGTCTTTATTTTTTCTTCTCCCCTTTCCCAAGAGACTAAAATATTTAAAATAGTTTCTGAAAGGACTCATGAGATTCTCATTATATTGTGTAGTAAGTGTTGAATCTTTGTGAATTAAAATGTTTAAAATGGTTGCTTAACTTTTATAGTATTAGGAAAAGACCCTGAACATTGCAGTCATTTAAATATAATGAGAAATAAATGCAAAAAATTTATGAAATCAAGAAATACATACTGTACAGGATTATCACATCAGGGATCCAATTAAAATGAGTTCTTCTAATAAATATTGGTTTAATAATGTAAACTTGTGATTGCTATATTATTGCAACAAAAATAAAATTAACAAGATTTAATGGACTGAGCAGCTATTAATTTTCACTTGTTAATTTATTAGGAGCTTCTAATGCTGTTAGATGCACAGTAATGCTGTTATCCTAGATGAACTACTTCTTGCAATAAATAGGGCCAAACAGTGCTTGAATTAAATTGAAATCAGATTTTATTCCCAAATTATCTTTTTCCGTTTTTTATTTTTTGTATTATTATTATTTTTTCTAGCTTTCCTCTATTGAGTGCAATTAAATTTTCAGGGATGGGATGCCGCACTCTCTTCCAGTAAAGCTTATGAATAGTCCTAATTAACTTTTGTCCTTGTCTGCCTTGATGTGTTGTGTAAAAAGCTTTTTCCAGTCCAAAGCTGATTGTGTTGATTGGCAGTGAAGAGAGCAGACAGGAGCTAGGGGAATAAAGACAGGGCAGAGATTCTTGTCCAGACACTCTAGTTCTAGTAGGCCGACTCCACCAAGCTTAGCAAATGTTTGCTAATTACATTTTGTTACATGCGACTAGAGTCCAAGCATAAAGACAAGGAAGTTGTTAATAATTGGGCTCTTGTACTTGTCACTGTTAGCACAACTTTCTGTGTAACTGAAGAGACAATAATGTGTCAATTGTTGCAGTTAATACTGCTTTTAAAGATGTTTTGAAGCCTTTTAGACCTGATCCTCATTTGCGCACTCATCTAGCACTCATCTCTTTACCATAGCTGTCAGAACGGTGGGACTTGCCCTTAGGCAAGCAGGAAAGTTTGATTGCTACTGGTGCTGTGGCTCTGTAGAAACAGAATAAAAAGCCAGAGCTCACTCTTTCTGTATTAAAGGCTTGATCCTTTAGAAACATAGGTCACAAATGTGAGCAGGAACTTATGCATAGTAAGAGGGGCCTCATTAAAAAAAAAAGAAAGAAAAGAAAAAAGAAAAAGGTAACCCTTCTCTTCAGAAGAGCCCAACCAAGTAAGAAACAGTAACCCCTTGCTTTTTAGAGGATCACCCAGAAATCGTGTGAGCTCCAGGATGGGAAATCTTCATCGTCAGCTAAGAAGCCTGTTAAACATAAGCTGCTGTAGCTACACTGTTTTGGATATCCAGATTTGCTCATTTATTGAGAAGAGAGGTTTCTCTATCATACATGGCTATGTGCGGGGCAGACATACTTCAGGTCATTCAAAATGAGTAGGTCAGGAAATCTGTGGGATTGAGTGCCCCAACAGTTGCTCCAAGTATTGAACTGTCATTCCTTTCTCGGCAGTGGGGAATCTCCACATGAGTGCTGATACTGGCCTTGCTTACATCAAGAGTGTGCTTCTGAAGTAGCAGATGTCAGTTGATAGGAGCACTGCAGAAAGGCCACTGGGAAGCATGGGGAAAAAATGGTAGTTGTTTGATTTTCTATTCTACTTGTGTTTGGAATTTTGCTATTCTATGGGGATTGAATTTGATTGCATTTTTAAAGTATTAGGAGCTGCTGTGGCTGTGGAAGACGTGATGAAATTATAAATCTCATTGGTAAGCCTGAGAGAATGTGTTTAAAAATCCAGTAAAACCTACCTATTAGAAATGTAACCTGTGTAAGTCTAGGAAAGGTGACTAAGTGATCTTGATGTATTTCATTTGTCACTAGACACACCTTTTCAGTTCAGCACTGAGGGTATGAGGGCAAAGAAGCTGCAGGTTTTGGGTAGCCGTGTGACTGGGCTCTGTGTGTGCCTGCCTTGCCTTAGGGCATTTGCACACTCACAACAAATGGTCTGTGTGCCTGACCCCGTGAATGGGAGCATTAGCTTTTCTATCTGCGGAGGAATATGCATCAGTTTATGAAAAGTCAGGTGTGTGAATCCTGGAGAGAAGATTGCAGGGGACAAGGTGTCAGGAGAGTCAGTCTGTCAGCCTGGGGCCCTTGCTTCCTTCAGGCTTTGGGGTCCTCAAGAAGGAAAGTTTCAGGGTCAAGGTATTAAGTGGACTATCCTTAGCTCTCTTTGTAATTTTTAGTTATCTGGTCTGAAAAATTTATTAAGCTTTTGCTTAGGAAATAGCTTATTAAGCTTTTGCTTAGGAAAAGCTGGAGAGTATCTTTGAATTGGTGCTGTTCATTAATCATAATGTAATCTTTTTACAAAAGGAAGTCAAAACAAAAATTTCCTCCTTTGTGGTGAAGTAGCAGCCATCATTGGTTGAATGATGGATCCCGAAACTGACTCTTCTTTTTTCACATTAAAAGAGGAAAAACTTTGTCCTTCCTGTTCTAGTTGCTTGAACATGAAAAGAGAAATTCACTTACTCTTCACAGATGTAGAACAGTTAAAGTTCACAAAAATATTGGGCTTAGTAGAAGACATCTGTGGAACATGAGAATGCCTCTTTGTTTTTGTGTTGAATGTGCAACTGTTGTTGCTTTATCTACTTGACAGCTAGAGAACACCATCTTCCCCAGATTTCCTCTCCCTTCATAACTGGATTTAAGTTGCTGTGTGGGAAGACAAAGACCCAACTACAAGCACCTTTAATTTTGTTATACTCGGAAAGACCAAATGTGGGTTTTTTCATAGGGATACAAAGTCTGTGGTTTCCATACATGTGGAACTATACAGGAAGGTCCTTTTCTTATCATTATTTGTTGAACAAATTGTTGTTCCCCTTCAGTCAGATGCATAGTCAATTTGTAGCAGACATGTAACAGTATCTGAAAAATTTTATCAGAGTTTAAAAAGCACTCTTTGCCTAAAGAAAGGCTAACAAGCAGCTGGAGTCTGGATGTTTTCCCACTCTTTTTGCATTTATGTAATTACATGGATTTTAGTAAATTTACTTTTGATTTACATGCAAGAGAAAGGAGAGCGAGGCCAACACAAGGAAGCAGTGAACTGAAAATGGAAAGTAGAGGTGTTTGTAGTTTGAATATTGTCAATTTTCCTCTTTTAAATTTAGGGGGTTTGGGGCTTCTGTGGGTTCTTTTCAGGACTTGAAGCCTGCCCTCAGAGTCTGTGGGACCAGAGGGCTCCAGTCCCACAGGACTTGTCAGCCCTGGGCTGGAAATCTGGCGGGAAGCCAGGCAGGATTGAGCGGGAAGTTTATGGAAAATGATACTTCTCTGCAAAACATTTTGGTTTTAGAGGAGTTCTCGCTCTTGTTTCATTGAGGGTTTTCTGATGGGCATTGGTGTGGCTTGGCAGAGGCTCTCCATGTTTTGTAGCTGAGATAACACTGGCAGTGGGTTTGCCATTGGCGCTGGCTTCTGATCCTGTGCCTGTGCAGAAGGCGGCATTTGGCTATTCTCACTGTGGATTTTTTGTCTGTCTTTCTCTTTTTTTAACCAACTTGCATGCTGATGGTGAAGCCTTTATAATGTACTAATGTACTTCTCCCTGAGCCCCCTTCCCACCTCCCCTGCTACACAGCTATACAAATACAGGAAGGAGCAGAGTTTCCTCTTGCATGGCCTAGATAAAGCCCACCCACAATTATAGGCCTTGAACGCAGAAGAGCACAAGGTCTGCTAATGACACCTACCCTTTCACAGTCAGCAGCCTGTTGGAGGAAAGGTCTAGAATATTTATTGATCTTGGCCTGGAACCTTCAAGCAAAACTCCAGTGAACTCTGGAGACCCTGGATTAATTACCTGGTGAGAGTTTCATGGGCTTGGAATGGTGAAACTTGCATGCAATTTGGGTAATCTTTTTCCATATCTGCTTCTTGGGCCTAAATTTACCTGACTTAACATAAGTTTCACCGTAAGTTAAACCTGTCTTATTGGCCTGTTTAATGTTATTGTTCTCTGTTCAAAATCTTATGGCTTTTTTTTTTTTTCCCAGCCGGTGGAGTTTTTGCAGAAAATGACTGTTAGAATGGTAGAAAGTGGAAATCAGCTGATTTGAAATCACTGCATCAGAAACAAGCATTACAAAATAACTAAATGTATTTTTTTTCCAGAAGTAGATAATTACTGTCTGATTATCAAAGCTAATACTACTTTATAGCTGATTTCTGTCTCCAGTAAAAGTCTGCTGGCGGTCTGCAAACTGTCTTAAGCTTTGCGCTGAATTAGATGCCATAAATAACTTGTGTGTAGGCAGACAGCTGATCATTGAAGCTTTTTCCCAAATCTGGTTTTGCTTGTTTGGTGGAACTATAGGCTGAAAGTTCATCTGTAGAGTTACAATTACATATTTGTTTTTTGCAGTCATAACTGAATTAAGGTGTGTTTTCAGTTGTGGATTACTGCATAAGGAATGTATATCGTGGTTAGGGAAGACTGAAAACACCAGGTTTTGTTCCATACCACCATGTAGCATTGAACAAAATCTTTAACCTGCTTGTACTCTTAACTACCTAGCAAATACAGTACCTGCCTCACAAGGATGTCAGAGAATTTAATAACAGTTGTGAAAAGCTCTTAAATTGAGAGGTAGAATGTTGAAAACCCAATACCTTGGTACTTTAATAGGGCTTCTGCTGCTGTTCAGCACCTTGTTGGTTCTAAGAAAGCAGTTTCAATTTTTTTTGGAAATGTCTTTGAAAATATGTAGGTGCTACATCAGTGAGAATATTAGAATTCCGTAGAAACTTTAACTGGGTTTGCATAATATTTATCTATTCATCTGTATGCTGGTGCCTCCTGTACACATGGAATATTTTGACTGGTTGATACACATCATATCACCGCAGTCTGCTACTGAGCTCAAGTTTGAAGTTTGTTAGCACAAGTCCAAGGGAAGCACTATACATGTAGCCTCATGTTTTCATTTAAGTAGTATTATATAACCATATGTGAATTTAATGCCATCCAAATACAAAATGTTAAATGAAATAAATGGGTCTGTCAAGCAGTTGTGATGTTCCTAGTGGACTTTTACAACCATGACTCACAGCAGCACAAGTTGGCAAAACAAAACTTTTCAGTGTCTTTTACTGAACATCTTAGCAGCCACTGAGAGTGCTGGGGGGGTCACATCTATTTGCTTTAAAACTCCTTTGCATCTGAAGAGTTCTGGTGAATTGTTCTGAAAGAGATGACTGAAAACTAATAGTTGGCCATCTGGCTGGAAACAACATCATTAATTAAGCTTTTTCTTTTAAGTCATTTACAAGTTTGAAATAAATGTTCTTTTCAAAGCTATTGAAGCAAGTTGAGTTTGAATTCTTGCTGTGGGGAAACAGTGTGTTTAATGTATCTCCTCAGTAAAATTGAGGATTGAGAAGTAATGCTACTTAGATTTCCTAAGAGCAAAACAACCTCTGGATTAGTCATTGTGTGTTCTAAATGGTTACTTGCTTTGAAGGACAACAATTAAACTCCGATGCTGTCAGCTACTCCCATTTAAAAATAAATTAAAAAACCCCCTTTACTCTGCAATATTCATTGAGTCCTTTTAAAGACCTTTTCATTGTGGTTTTCCTACAGCCTGTGAAGGGCCCATGCACTATTGAAGGGGGAGCATTTCTGACCTCTCATTTTATACCATAGATCTTAAAGTCCTTTATAGCAGAAGGATTTTTGCCCCCTTTTGCTGATGGGGAGAGTGAAGTCCTGAGAACTCAGTTGACTTACCTGAGGTTCATGGGGGGCAGAGGCAAAGCAACATGTAGGGTGAAGACATCCTAAGGCCTGCTACAGTGTTCCATGCTCAAGGTAGAAGTGACATGACTTTTGAGAGTGCGTCTTCCCATGCTCTGGGTGGAAAACAGGCATCATTTTGAAAGCTGCTCTTCCTGCATTATACCAACAATTCATATATTCATGGTGTAGCATTGTTAATTATATTCGTAAAACTAATTTTCAATTAAATACAAGAATTGACCTCTAGCATTTTAGAATCATGGGCTGATAGAGTGGTTTAAGTTGGAAGAGACCTTCAAAGATCACCTAGTCCAGCTCCCTGCCATGGCCAGGGACATCTTTTACTAGATCCGATTACGCAGAGCACTGTCCAACCTGACTTTGGACACTTCCATTGATGAAGCATTCACAACTTCTTTGGGCAACTTGCACACAAAGGAGGTATGAAAGTGCTGAGGATACACCTCCTTGGATACTTGAGAGATGGAGTTTCATTACGCTTGCATGTTTTCCAGACTTAACAGCTCCTTATTGTCTTGATTTTTCAGTACCTTAAGGGTACCTAATAACTGTTACTGGTATGTCTGAGGGCCAGAAGAACAAGCTTGAATTCAAACCTATCTGTAAGTATTGCAGTTCTTGATGATTGCACTTGGAGAATATATGTCTTAGGATATCAAAAGAACTGTATAGTCATTTAGATACATGGTATGGTGTACAGTCATGAAGGAGAAACCTTAAATTCTGTTCTGGTGTAAAAGAATAGTTTCATGTAAACATCCCCTTAGTTTCCTGCCCTTAGTTCTCCATTTTTTGCTAATGGTGTCGGTGCTGTGAAACATTGGTGTGCCAGGAACAAATAAACCCATATAAACAAGTGAAGGCCTTGGAAGTGATAGCTTGAAATTGAGTTTTTTAAGTCACTGCTTTGCATGCCAGGCTCTACTGGTTTGAAAGCCCTGTTAAGATAGCTACTTCTAAACAGGAATAAAAATAGACATTTGAGTGTTCTGATTTTAGAAAAAAAAAAAAAAAAAAGCATTTATTGGATTATAATTGGCTGATGACTTTGAAGCTGGAGACAGTTTTATATTACAGAGCTTCTCTCACTCTGCTTATTCTCTCAGTTCCTGTTCTCCCCTGTCCGTCCCCCCCCCCCCCCCTTTTTTTTTTTTCCTCTTTTCTTGCTTTCTATTTTTAGGATGGCATTTCAGAGTTTCTGCTGTACTGGCAGGCCAGCAATTCCAGAAGAAAAAGAAAGAGGAAAGGTGGGAGGTAGAGCTAATGAGCACTAATAGTCTGTTACTACTTTGGCTTTTGAGTGCTTATGCTCAAAGTTTATGTGTTTCCAATTTATCTGATAGTTGATGAAAGATCCGATTGAGCTTGAAACCACTGATTACGTGCATTTTGACAGTCTTTGTGCACTTCAGTAGTGGAGAGGAAAAGTAGGAAGTTTAGGAATGGGGAGAGGCCATTGGAAGTTTTAGGACAATTGTGCATTTTTGTGTGTGTGTGTGTATATATTATTTTTTAAATATCTGTATATATATAAATAAAGACTTAGTAGAATTAGCTTCAGGTGGAAAATGGTATTCTAATTAATCATTCTGTGGAGAAAAAAAAGTATTGTAACTTCATTAAAAAAAAGTTAATAGTCAACATTTGAACAAAATACGACTAGCCCTTGTTTAGTATGTACATGTGCCTACATAAATGAAATAATGGGATAATGTTTTTCCAGTCAGCTCTACTGCTGATCAGAGATTTGAGTTGCTTCAGAGGCATAAAAACAGGAAGAGGGAATTCCACAGGTATGGAGCAGTTAGTGTATATGGATGTGAAATTCCTCTACCCCTTACTGGTGAAGGGGCTGTGATGTTTTGTGGCCCTGCCAAAACTGTCCTGTGAGATGCAGCTGACCATAGACTCTGCGCTAATTTGTGACTTGCGTTCTCCTGTGTGTGTATGTGGTTTTCTTTGTTTGTTATGGAGTTGGGGTGGATTTTTTTGTTTAAATACTATTTTTCTTCCTTGTGCTGCATCTGGGAACCTTAGACAACAGGGGAAGGTGGTTGGAGGGGAAAGAAAATGACAAAAATGTTCTTGTTTTTGAAAGCAAAACAGGCATTACTTGGTGTGACAATGTGTAAAACAATCCAGGCATAGGTGTTCTTGGTTTTGAAGCCTGAGTTGGATTTGATTTTTGTTATTAGTTCAGAAAATCACATGGTTTTTTCACCTGTGTGAGTTCAGGGCTGTCATTTTTGCGCATGCAGAGAATTTACATCACTTTGAGAGAATAACTGGGGAAGTGTAAAATACTTTCTTGCACTTTTGCTTTAGAATCACATCTTGATTTTACGAATCATATCGTATTGCATCATTTAGGTTTGCAGTCACTGTGCTACTTGGAGCTATGGAATATTTGTCTAGGTTCATTTGAGGGTTGAGTGCTGTCAAAAACTGGCTAAAAGTTGGTCCAGTGTAACTGTGTATGTAATGTATTGCTATAAATTAAATCACTGAAGAATTGTTTTTAGAAGGCAAGGATTATTTCCAAACACAGGCCATAACTTTTCTACCAGTCATTCAGTAACTTAATTCCTGTCGGTTAAAAATTGTACCTCATATTGAGTTGGATCCAATGCTAGTTTACAGGATTTTTTTTTTTTTTTTTTTACGGCAAGTGAGGTTGTTACTCAAAGGAACTTTGCTTTTTTAGAAGAAACATGTATTTAGAATAAACAAGAGACAAACATGTTTCTTGTTTAGCAAAAACTGATACGTGTAGTTTGTTTTGTAGCTATCATGGGGACTGAGGTCTGCTGCTTAATCTGAAGTTGGCAGTCCTTTGGGAATGCAGTGTGCAGGCTTGCTCATAGGATAACCTTTCTCCAGTTTTGTTTTCTGCTGTTATCTCCTGGCACAAAAGTCTGGAGGAGGAGTAAGCGAAGTGTTTAAAATTTGCATAGGTTTGTATCTACTGCAGTGGTTTTCAGGGACTGTAGAAGAGGTGACTAAGGAAAATATGTGTGTGTGGTGCTGCAGTGTACATGGATGAAACTGCTCATGCAGTCTTGTCTTTTGGGAATTTTTAAGTTTTCCACAGGGTGAAGAAGCTGAAAGCCACTGTGAATACATGCAGTTGGCTGGCAGATGCATCCAAGCCAGCTGTTGTAGCAGGTGGCATTATGTTGGTGGAAGGTGAGATAGCAATAACCCCCACTTTTATTTGTCAGTAATTTTTTTGTCTTGTAACCCCAGATATTTTCTTAATGTGCCAATAAATGGCAGAGTGGATTTGGATAGATTAGACATCTCAGGCTGTGCTTCTGTGTCTCATTAACATTGTTGGGAAGCCAAGTTAATTTTGACAGAAATGACAACTCCAAATAGTCTCATTTCCATGTAATTTTATGCTATCATATCTCTACATATTATGGTAATGATATATCAGTAACATAATTATATTCTTGGTTTCTACTTCTACAAGCATAGTTCATGTTACCTACACACCACTGCAGGTCTGTTACTCACTGGATGAACTGCTTGACTTTGCAGAATGTGACTGTGAAGAAGTGTGGTGTTCTCTCACATCCTACACCACTGAGTGGTAGTTTCTTGTCACTGTTGCTACCAGGGACTGTTCAATACAAGTTTGTGGCTTTACTAGCAGATAGGTATGTTGTGATTCCTTATTGAACAGGCATCTAACCACATGCAAAGCCATTACAGTTGGCCATTTGGTAACTGTGGTTACAAGGTGTCTCTGAAGTAACTAGAGCTGAAGATGCAGACTCCTTTATGCCTTTTGATGTCCCCTTCAAAGAGAAGACTAAATGATGTCTTATTGCGTAAGGTAGGTGGCCTGTTGGTGGTCATGTCCTCTATTGAAGAACTTGAGCTCTGGAGATATTCTTAGTCTAGCACTTTTCCTGAGAGTTGAAAGCATTTTTCAGGCTCGAACAAGGTGTTACAACAAAGTGAATGTGGGTGCAAAACTGTCTGGGCATTGCTGGACTCCGCAGGGGTTTGGCATTCATCATGTGGAACGTGAGTAGCTGCGTGACCCTTATGCAACAAGTAAATGAGCAACCTTTGAAATACTCCTCCATCGTCTTAGCTGAGTCTGTCTCTGCAATTTGAGCATTTGTTAGCACACAGATAAGCTAATTGTACGAGAGACAACATTACCTGGCAATTGCCTAATCTTCCCATGTGCAATAGTCTGCTACCCAGATATGATGGACAATGCAGATGTGAAGTGTAACAACTTAATGGGACTCTTTACTGAAAATTAGCTAGATCACCACTGTGCATTTTGTTGGACACAAAAATATTTCAGAATATGGATGTGTAAATGTCGATGACAGTAATTGTGCCTAGAGTGTACTGAGTGAAAATATGCTTCTTAAAATCTGTTTCCTTTAAGTTACATCAAATCAAAATAATCTTGTATAATTTTAACATATTGTTGCCATCAGGTGGTGGTGTTCATATACATCTCTAATCAATGTAGCATTACTTTCCTTTTCTATTTGCCTTAGTTGAAGCCCTTCATGAGATTATTTTAGCTAAAATATCTCAGTCTGGCATTTTGTCTCTTCCTCTGCAGTGCACTAGCAATACTTAAAGTGATAGATCAGCACCTAATAAAAGTGGGATTATCTCTAAACTGAAAATAAGTAGAAGGAGCCTACTGTGGAAATCACAGGGTTTGCTTGTCATTACTGATTCATTTTGTAATACTCGTAGTAACTTTCAGTGCAGTAATCAGCAAGGTGAGGGTCTGCAGAGAACTTTGTCACTAACTGTTTTTTACTATTTGTAAACTATTTAGACTTTGGCTGTTCAGACTGTTCAGATGATCTCTCCCTAATCATGCAAATATCACAAGCTGTTCAACTTGTTCATTTATTCTGTTGGAAAGGCAGAGGGGAAAAAACAGCCTTGTCTTGCACCCTGGAGGGATGCTATGCAAAATCAGTCTAAGGTTTCTGGGGCGGGAGCTGTGGAGTTTTCTATTCTTTTGTTTATTATACTTTGCTTTCTGTCATCTCTTAGCAAATAATGAATAACAGTAATAGTATGCTGCGAGACATGAAATCTGGAAGTGTTTATTACAATATGTGTGTGAACCATAGTCATCACCAGAACTTATTTTCTCACGGACTGGTCTAGTAACTGCCTGGGGGAAGAAGCTTATGGCTATCTTTGTAATAAGGTCTCTGGGACTCTGGTATTTCTGCTTCCCAGGTTCCCTCTGCACAGCAATTACTGTCCTTTCTGCAGTCAACACCTGTCTCTAATTTCCATTAGTAACAAAGGACTCTGCCTGCTGTATAAAGCCCTTTGCCATTTCTGTATGGAGTACTTTGCTTTTGCAGTCAAGGGCTAGGAAACACCATAAAAACAGATAAAAGCTAAGTAAAGCAGTTGCTGCAGTAGGCCTAAAGCAAGCATAAAAAATAGTGAGGTTTTTGCTTTTTTCCCTTTGTGGTTTATTTTTGTCTTTATTTTTGATATGGGGGAGGGGAGGGGTGTGAGTGGGGAAGATTCATCTCTAAGCATGAACACTGAAGTTTTGTTGGTGTTTGTGCATGCTGTTTGTTGTGATTTGTATTGGGGTTTTGTTTGGTTTTTTTCATCTTCCCCTCCTTTAAGAACGTCTTTCTTTAAATTAAGATTTCTGTTATCTCAGTCCTGCAGCGAGCTTCCCATGGTCGGCCCTGTGTCCATGTAGAGCTGTAGGAAGCCCTTTTGTCCTATGGACACTTAAGATGAGTAGTAGCAGTCCCACCAAATCCACACGTGCTCAAGGTCGGACATGTTCTGAAGAGTCTTTCCAGATTTGAGTCTCATCTTAAGTCAGTGGAACTAATCACACATCTAAGTCTAACCATACAATTCCCTTCCTAAAATCTGCAACTGCTTGTTCGTGGCTATGGTTTTGCCTGGGGTGTTGCCAGATACATGCGTTTCTGAAGGAGCTGCTTTGCCTGCAGTAGTATTTCTTTAACTTTATTTTTCACTTCTCATAGCAGATCTGTTTAACAGTGCTGCTACATTGGCCTCTAAAGGCATGTTGGAGGGGATTGCTTGTAAAGTGATTTTTTCAGCTTGCAGTGACTGCAGTCTGCTTACTAAATATATATCTAGTATTATTCTTTGGGGTTTTAGAGAAAATGGAGCATGAGATAATTAGTTGAGCCTCCTTGTTTCTAGAAATCACATCTCTACTGCCAAGCAAGTGTAGAACAAAAGGGAGCATTCTGGGACTGAGTAAGTATGCAGGTTCATGTTACACCTCTGATTAGTCTAGTGGTAGATTGCCATTAAAAGGCATAATCCCATTTCTGTCTGTCTCTCTGTGAGTCTGCTACTTGCTTGTGCAGAGTTTACTGTAGTTCTCAAAGTGTTTTACTGTCTTTTTGGCAGCAAGATCACCCAGTCTAATATCTTGTAAGTTGTGCACTTCTAAATCAGATTTGTGGGTAGGGTTTTGACCTCTGTATTGAAATTAGTAATCTGTGCCTCCAAGAAATGCATCCTGTCTTCATTTAAAGATACCAAGACAGAGATTCCACTATGTTCTCAATTTTTTTTTCAACAGCTAATAATCTCCTCACGTTAGGGGGGGGAAAAAAAAAAAGTACCATATTTCAGCTGCAGTTGGCCTGGTGTCAGTGTACACCATTCCTGCATTATACCTCTCTTGGCTAGACTGAAGTATCCTTCAGTATTTATTCACTTTTTCCCCTTCAACAAACATACTCTTAACACTGCTGTGATTCAGTCGTCACTCGGCCATTGTTTTAATAAAAACCGTGAACTGAAATTCTCACATCTTTTATTTTAAAACCTTTTCTTTTGCCCTGAACTGGTTTTGCAGCTATATTTTTACCAAGATGTGCATAGCTAATTGCCTTATTGAAGTCTAAATGTACTGTTTTTAGAAAATTACCTTTTATCAACAAAAATTCTCCTCTAATAATGGAGTCAAACTAAATTTGAGAAGACCTTAAAACTAGACTGCCCAGAGTTGTGGTGGTCTTTCATTCTGCTGTGGTCTTCAAATTTTTTTCACTGTAGATACAATTTACCCTGTACCTGCCTCTAGAAGTCCTCCACACCTCAGATGATGTTAAATTTTGTCCCGTGGTGGGTTTTTTATTTTGTTCTGTGTGCCCTTATAGCTTGTACAGTTCTTCAAAGAAGCTTTCTGAAGAGAAGCTGTCCCCAGAAGCACAGCTTTTGGGTCTGCTTGCTTCAAGAGGGTAAAGGTGCTGACTTAGACTGAATTAGTCTGTGGTTTGCCCCATGATTTGAGAGGGATAGGAGAGAGCGTGTTGGAACATGGGTGTCCCCATGGCCTGACACTTCTGACTCTCTGGAAACAACTTCACAAATTCCTCTGTACAGGCAGCGGGAGGTGAGGCAGCTTGCCATGGACCTGACATCTGACTCAAGAGGCTTGATTCATTCCACCTGGAGAAGTCCTGCAATTATTTTTAATACTTCTGATTTTGCTTAGAAATAGTTTTGAATAGTATGGACTGTTGTAGGAAGGTGGGCAATTTGCCCAGGAAGATACCTGACAAAAGTTTCATTAAAAACCCATCACCTCTGTTGGAGTAGAACAGTGCCAGGTAGTGAACAAGCTCATGTGTGCTGTGCTTATGAACAACAGTGAAGCAAGTCAGAGTTTGGATTTGAGTGTGATTTCCATAATTTTATGAAAAATGGAAATCTAAGATCTATACTCTTTCCAATTTGTCTTTGTTTTTATTTCAAATGCTAGTATGATTTTACAGTTTCAGGAGGGGTGTGGGAATGGCATATATTAACAACAATACTTCAAGTATTTCTTTTATGGGTAAACTCAGGACAAAACAGTATCTTGTTGTTTCAAGCTATGCTTAGCATTTCTGCCCTGAGGAGAAGAATATGATTACACAGCATATAAGGCTTGCTTGGACAAGCTGTAATGAATGTTAAATAACTGTTTGGTAGCAGTGCACGTGCTTTTAACTTAATAAATATACATTGTGGTAATGTTAGAGAAGACCTCAAGATTATAATTATTTGAAATACGCTTTGCAAGTGCTTAGCAAAGCAAACTAGTTTGTAGTCTCAGTGAGGAGCATACGCTCTAAGGAGATGCAAGGAATTTTCATTCACCCCATGTGGTTA
The DNA here is from genome assembly GCF_017639655.2 of Falco naumanni. Taxonomy (NCBI): domain Eukaryota; kingdom Metazoa; phylum Chordata; class Aves; order Falconiformes; family Falconidae; genus Falco; species Falco naumanni. The sequence continues at coordinate 5,125,943 of NC_054060.1, read as the reverse complement.
AAACCAGCAGAAGACATCTGCCTGTCTTTTGGCATTAGCTACTTTGCAAGGGCTGTGTAGTGCTCACAGATGAGCACACTGAAAGTTGTTAAATACTTGCCCAAACTGGGACTTATGGTGGCATACTGATCTTCAGGTGGTTTAGGAATCCAAAGTTGGAGACCATTTGAGCAATGAGTCACCAGAATGGTGTCCTGAGCTTCCTGCACCTGAAAAACTGCAATTCCAGGGAATAACCTGAAAGATACATTTTGACTGATAGATAGCTGATGCTGTTGCAAAGCTTAGAGACTTGGTGGGGTGATAGGGGGCTGTTTGGCTGTAAGCAAAAGGATGAGTAATTAGCATTCACCTTGAGTAGTTCTGAGGTGCAAAAGAAGCCTCCGGTGCCTGTTATTTCTTTTGGTTTTATAAAAGCTGAAGGGTCCCCCTCCAGTGTTATCAGTTTGGGTAGGAAAAAAGGGCTCTTAGTACTGAGCTGTGCGATGAAGGGTGATTGCCATTTTGTGGAATTTTTTCTTTGGTTTATTCTTGGTTTTAATCCAGTGCAGAATGAACTTTGACACTTTTGGGAAATTAAAAAGCAGATAGGATTATAAACTGTTGTGGTGGAAATTGTCAAAATGTGATTAATACTAGAAGATTTTTTTGGTATTGTGTGGACAGTCTCCAATGTAGAGCTGCAGTGTTAATTGTAATGCAAACACTGTAGGCAAAATTTAAGGCTGTTCTAGTTCTGTTCAGGATTTCCTTGCAGTTTTGGAAAATCTAGACCCATTGTAATGGGCTGCTCGGATGGTCTCACAGTCTGTGAATTGACTACAAAATGTGTGGTAGCTGAGATGCCTTTTCAAAGTGTCAGACTCGGACTTCCTGGTCCTACTACCACCTGTAGCTTTGACCAGGCTTCATTCAGTAGGTCTAGAAAGCATGAAGAAATGTAGAAAATCTTCAAGCTCTGCCTAAACACTTTTTTCCTTTTTTTTTTCCTCCTTTTTTTCCCTTTTTTCCCCTTTTTTCTTTTTTCTTTCTTCTTTCTCTTTTTTCTTTATTCTTTCTTTTCCTTCTTTCTTTCTCTTTTTTTTTTCCCTTTTTTTCTCTTTTTCTTTTTTTTTTTAGATGAAAAAGAGCTGATGGCCCTGGGGAAACCTGGAAACACATTAGCTGGAGGAAAGCTGTTTAAAATGGCAATGTGATTAATTTCCACTTCATTTCTTCAGCTAGAGTCAATACTTGGACAAGAGTTGCACCCTGGGAACCAAGCATTCAAATGCAGGCTGAGAAAAAAGGAGATTGCTTGCATACCTTTTGGCTTGTTTCTGCTCAAAATAGCACATACAAATGGAAATTGGTGCCCAGCTTCTGCTAACTGGGCCCTAAGTGGGCCCTGTTCTTTCTCTCAGTGGTGGGAGGACTGTTAAGGCCCCTTCTTAGGTAAACCTATAGTATGTTGTGCATTTAGTCATGTTTCATTTCTCTGGGGAAATTTTTGGGTTGTCCTGTTTCTGTTCAGGGTCTTTCAGACGGAAATGAGAGCACACCCAGGGTATAATACATGGACAAGGAGGAAGCGCTCAAGCGTTTTCTGAAGCTCTGAATTTCCTGGGCATACGTATGCTATAGCTTGTGGGAGCACCAGTGCTTTGTGGGAGCATATTCCTTACTATTAATTCTCTGTATAGCACATGAGCCTGTTTCCTGTCGGCAGGCTGTTCCCTGCAGGGAAAAGATGTGGTTTAAAAGCAGCCTGCCATTGCATTCCAGGGCAATATTCAGCCAGCTCCCAGCTGCCCTCTTTCCCAGACACTCTTCAGATCTAAGCAGGGGATAGGATGCAAACGGGATGAATTGCATTTGTGGTAGCAATAGGCCATTTCCAGCCACCATCTTTCCTAGAGAAAGTTTGCCCTCTGCCGCATGAAAGGGAAGGAGGGTGGTGAGGTTTGGGCCACTTGGGTCTTGGTTGAGCAGCCTGGGGTGGGAAGCACAATGTGTGTGTCAGCTTCCTCTTCAAGAGAATGTCCAGACTCATCATGTGCTGTGGCAAAATTTATGGGATACTCAGATGTACAGGTTTTTTGGTTTTTGAAAGAAGGATCAGCTTGCAAAACATTAGATGTTGATGCCAGATGTATTTGGATGTGGTTTGCTTTGTTCTTAAACAATAGACAGTTTTAAAGAAAGAGGAGTATTACTTGTGCCCATATGTCCCATTGTTTCCATCATGGGTATAATCCTGGCTACAGAGTTCAGCATTATCATGCTGATTCTGGTTTTAGCAACTCATATTGTCATGCAGTTTGTGGAATCTTTGATCTTTTTGCTTCTTTTCTGATCAAATCTGAAATTTGCATCCTGTGCATGTTTTTGTGAAGCAGTTCTGAAGGAGTAAATTCCATCACTGCACACCTACTAGGTGTTGGGTATAAGCATTTAGTTAGTTCTGCATATTTCTGTCATAGTTTTCCATGGCCCTGTATTTTACCCACAGTGATTTCAAAGGGAAACAATATGCAGGTTTTTTAAAAAACATGTCTAACGGCAGACCAACAGCATGCGTTTAAAAATAATATTCTGAATACTCTGTTGAAAAAGAATCAAGAAATCCTCCTGAGTGACTCTGGCTGTTAGTATAAGCTAAGCATCTCTTTCTTCCATGAGGCTAGTTAAGAGGTACTTTGAAAATGCTAGCAAGCATTCAGGAGATCATGCAGATGAGGGTCATTTAGCGTTCTTTTATTTGGAATTCTCAGGTCTTAATTTAACAGATATCAATTAGTATCTTTCACCTCTCTCTGAAAAGCAGGGCTGACTGCTGAATTTAAATAAACAGATACCGTAACACAATTTCCTGGCTGTGTGAACAAAGCTTGAAAAACTAAGAGTAATGAAACCATAATTGGATTAAATATATTATTTTACTGTTGGGAATATGGATAAAATTTGTCTTTCAATAGTTTTGTTTTGACCATGCTAGTTAAAGATCCTAGGCTGATGTCTTGTGTTACAATGGGTTGAATAGCAGATGGCAACTATGGATGTGTAAATTAGCTAGCAGCTGACATTACTTGGAGAGCTATTGATTGTGTTGGTAGCATTATATGAGGGTAAGTGCTAGATACTCAGTCAATCAATAAGGGGAGAATAGAATTTACTTGGAATCATTTCATTAAGTTGACCCATCAAGAGTTCTTACAGCTATCCAGTTACACAGCAAAACTTTTTTTCAGGTGGTTTATTTTGGGTTTTGTTTAGTTCCTTGCCCCCAGCCCCCCACCCCAGCTTGTTGTTTTGAAAACTAGACTCTGATTCTTTATGGACAAAAATTCCTAGGCTTCACAGTGGTAGCAAAGACTTTTATTTTTAATTATTTTGTCCTTATTTCCTGGACTATTCACATTCAGGCACGCAAAAGTGAGGGATGGAGAGTGGGCCAAACATTCCCATCAGAAGATTCCTCCCATCTTTCTTTCTCTTGAGCAATTTTTCAGTGACTTGGGAGTGGTGGTGACAGGTTTTGCAGAAAGTAACATCCGGTTTCCTTGGCCAACAGAGTACTAAATGTGATTCAAGGTTTTTCAGGGAAACAATGGATTTAGCAATACAGGATTATCATATTGGCTCAATAACTTGGGTACCTGCCTTGGATCATAGCTGACGTGATGCATCATAGGAGTTTCCAGTCCTTCCCGTAAAGATCTTGGCAAAGCTAGCAGCAAAAGAAAAGAAAGTCTGTGCCTTGATACAGTGCACAGCCTAGGATGATTGACTACCTTCTACAGCAAAAAAATGACTTGATTTTTAGTAATTTTTTTACTCAATTACCTAAAATGGCCATCCCATTTTTAAATCTATCTTTAGTATTGGAGTTACTGGGCTAATTTTATTTTTTTTTTAAATCCTCAGAATTATGGAAGTCCACTCAAGGTAAGGCATAACATGAGTGGAGTAGAGCAGCAAACCCAAAGCACTGGTCTCTTTTCCCCAGCCTACTAAATAAATAGATGTGCAGCTTGTGGTCCAACAGTATTTGGATGGTGATGCTTTACTCTGTGACTGCTCCACAGCTGGAAATGTTGCATTAACACTGGACAAAAGGAAAATACAGGACTTAAGTTCGAAAGAGATATCAGGCTTCCTGAGAAAGATCTTCAAATCCAGCTGCTGCCGGATAGGTGACCAACCTGCAAATTACTGTTGTGTGGTTTAAAACTTTTCTACCAGGTGCTCCCTGTTCAACCCTGGGAAATCTGGAGGGTAAGCATTGTGCAGAATATTAACATTTGCAAGACACTGAGGTGAGGCTTTTGTTACCATCTCCGTCCCAAGTCACAGGTTCAACTGTCTCTGCTGGCTTGGAGCTGAATGAAGCAAATGGAAGTTGAGACTGGACTCTGGACTTCCATGTTAGGTCAAGAAGTGATTTTAAACATAAGCAATTTATCTGCATATTGTTGAGAATTTATTTGTGGCTTGATTTTATTGTTTGGAAATATTTCTGGTTTCACTCCAAGGGAACTGGTTTCCTGGGGGTCCTTTGCTTTCTGTGGTTCCACTGTCCAAAATTGCTTCTGCAGCTGCCGGAGGCTGTGTGAGCCTTCCATGCTCTCCAGCCAGAGATGCTATTCCTTTCTCAGGGTATTTCTCCAGTTTTAGCCTGGAGCAGCTGTGTGTGCTGCCCCATTCCCTAGAGCCGTATTATATCTAGCAGTGCAAGGAGGCCTCGCTGGGGTAGATGGGCAAAGCAGTGAGAAATGGGATCAGTACCACAAGAAAACTGCTGCAGACGTGGCGACTGGGTTCCGCTCCCTCCTGCACAAGCAGGGGCCCCAAGCCTGGCACAGCAGACTGAAGTTTCTCCTGGTACAGCAGCCCAAATCCAGCCGGTCTGGGGTTTGCATACCCTCTAGTATAAGGTGCCTTTTTCCTCTTGAGCGAAGAAATGAGTTCTGGGTAGGTCTCTCATTCTTTGACCAGACTGATTTCATCTTTGGCTTTCATGCCTGAATCAGCGAGGATGCATGTGGCATCATTTTTGAACAGAATCACCCAGGAGTTGCATCTCAGGCCTCATCTTACTTTCAGTGATTCCAAGGCAGAGCTAGGACTCCCCCACAGCTGACAGGACTTGTTCTTTTGTACTTTCTCTCTCTCTCTTTCTCTCTCTCTCTCTTTCTCTCTCTCTCTCTTTCTCTCTCTCTCTCTTTCTCTCTCTCTCTCTTTCTCTCTCTCTCTCTTTCTCTCTCTCTCTCTTTCTCTCTCTCTCTCTTTCTCTCTCTCTCTCTTTCTCTCTCTCTCTCTTTCTCTCTCTCTCTCTTTCTCTCTCTCTCTTTCTCTCTCTCTCTTTCTCTCTCTCTCTTTCTCTCTCTCTCTCTTTCTCTCTCTCTCTCTTTCTCTCTCTCTCTTTTTCTCTCTCTCTCTTTTTCTCTCTCTCTCTTTTTCTCTCTCTCTCTTTTTCTCTCTCTCTCTTTTTCTCTCTCTCTCTTTTTCTCTCTCTCTCTTTTTCTCTCTCATAAACCTGACACTTTTCTTTTTTCTTCCTTGTTGAAGTCAGGGGCATCTTGTTTTTAAGCTACCCTTAAAAAGGGGTTAAACTGAATGCGTGAGGTGTGACAGAAGCTGCCTTTCCAACATTGATTCTGCAATAGAGGAAGGTCTCTCTTCAGGCTTTGAGGAGCAGCAAGAAAGCGCAGCATGGACTCAAAGAGGCTCCTGTTATTCAGCGCTCAGGAATGCAGAGGCATGCTCCAGCCGGGGTGTGGGCGGCTGTTTGGTTTGCGGTTCTTGCTAGGGGGTGGGTGATTTTGAAAAGCACTTGCTGAATTCGCATTTGGTTGAATAATGGCTACTTTATATACAAATGATAAATGTTAGTCACAGCGGAGCAAAAGAAGTTTCTTGTGTTGGTCATGGATTTGGCATATCAAAAAAAGAGAGAGAGGGGGGAAGGAAAAAAAAGAGAGTAAGCCTAGGGTTTCACTGTTACAGAAACTGCAAAGTTAAACAGAGCTGCATTTATGTTATGTGACATCTTTAAGCCTTTGGCTCTCTCAGCTTAATGCCAGATATCTAATTTGGAAATATTTATTGTAACTGGCATATTTTTTTAGAAGCCTGTCATCACAGAAAAACTGTCATCAAACTGTCCTTGCTAACTTGTTTCTGTTAAGTGGTATTTTTTTTTTCTCCGCACTGCTTCAAGTTAGATGAATCATTTCTGCTTTCCTATGGCAAGTTGTGGCTGCTACAGAAAAGCTTGTAGGATCTTAACTGGATTTATGTGATGTGTTGATTTTTTTTGTTGGGGTTTGTTGTTTGGGTTTTTTTTTCATTCTAGAATCAAAGATTCTGCAAAATTAGATACCTGAAGGTATATTCCTGGATTTTTAAAAGTATGTCTGACTGACCACTTTGATACTCATTTATTTTTTCCCCAAGTGCTGGAGGCTCACCAACCTCTTGGAGTCACGCTTTGCTGATCTGATTTTTTCAGGTTACTTTAGTGCATTAATATGGAATGAGGATGGAGTTCTACATGAAAAAAGAACAGGTTAGGCATAGAACTTGTTTAAGAATGGAATTTTATTTTCCAGCTGACTTTGTTTTTTCAAACTATTCGCTTATTTGCTATTATTGCTTATTTTGAAAAAGCAAAGCTCAGTGCTCCACATTTGGGTGAGGTTAATCACATTGTCTGGGCTGCTGAGATACTTCCTGGGAAATGACCTTCTGGATCCTGTATTTTTGCACCCCTCTGTATTGGCCCTGTTCTCAGCCAGGCGCCCAGAATTTCCAGCTGTAGTGCCTGTCTTAACTTGGTGTCAGATCCCAAAAAAAAGTACCACACAGTAGATCCTAGGATGTAGAATCCAATAATGAACATTGCCTTTAGGAAAAAATTAGGCTTATAACAAACAACATCATTATAGCAACTCCCAGGAGGGTATGCAATGTTTTAGGTGGGGACAGATGATGTTGATTTGAAGCAGAATGTTGCAAAGCTTTGCTGGCCTGGTTTGTCACTGCTTTGCTCCTGGGGTTAACATGGAGACTTGTTTAAAACTCAGCTTTGCTCTGCTTATTTTAAATTACCCATGTGTCAAGCACTTAGATTCAGACCCAAAAGGAACCAGTTCAAAACACTCTTGATGAAGCCAAACGCTGACTTCTTGCTCTGCTAAACTGCAAAGCCCTTCCTGGGAAGAGTGGATTATAGAAATCCTGGTTCCACTGAAGGAAAAAGGATTTCTTCTATTGACTTCTGTGCAGCAAAGGCCTAATAGAGTGGCTAAAGAAGGTTGCAGGCAAGTTTTTAATTAATGGAGGGGGGAGGAATCCACAAATATTTCCATGCTTTCTGAAAGATGAATAGGGGACTGCGTATCACTTTTAACGTCAATAATGTTAATAATGCAAAGCCACAAAAAGGAAATTAAACTTTAAAAACCATGTTAAAATAACACTGAGGATTTGACTATAGCACGCAGAGGCAAGAAAGTTCAAAGGCAAGACTGAACTTTATCTGACCCTGATGTGCCTAGGCATTGCAACACAGTTTCTCTGTAATATTATCCAATTTTTAGAGTCTTTACCAGAGCAGGAAGAGGAAGGTCAGTGGCACCCTATTGAAACTTGAAGTTGTTCCCTGACTAGTTTGTACAGCACTAAAAAGACTTCAAAATTGCAACTTAATACATCCAAACTATCAAATTACTATATATGTGTCTATTTATATGATACCTGTCATTAAAGTAGAAATCTCCTTAAATGTACTAGATTTCTCTATTTTTGTTTTTCCTAGAGAGGGCATATGAGCAAATGTCTTCCCCCTTGGAATTAATACTCTGTTGTTCATCTAAACCTTTAAAGTTGTAAATCACTTCACTTGATACGTGCTTCTTATTAAAAACTAAACTTTTCTGTTTTATCTCCCTGGCTGATGGTTATTTCTTTTCCCTTTTTCTTTTCCTCCCCCACGCCACTCTTGTGCTACAGGTATCTTGGGTTTGTTATGCATATGTGTGTGGGGAGCTTTTTTTAGTGTTTTTGTGCTAGTTTGGAGTTTGTTACAAGTGTTGGTATTTTTCAGCCTTGCAGTTGAAATACTGTCAAGAAATGTAAGACTGAAGAAACAGGGAAATTCTTGAATTAATTAGTGCTGCCTTTCACACAGGTGTTACAACTGTTTCACTTTTGGCTTCAAGAAGAGTTTTTAATCAGAGGTTGGAGTGTTTGCTTGTGTCTTGGCAACCTACAGAAGAGATGTATGCCAGCTGCCTTCCTCACAACATGCTTGTATAAACTGTTATTGCAAAGGAGAGATTAACTTTATGCCATTACTTCGGTTTTATACTAGTCTAATGAGATGAGGCTGTTTGAAGTAACAATTCCTCATGGTATTGTGGTATTCACCCTTGAGCTCTGAGCAGAGGTGGTATGTCCCTACCAGAGCCCATTCTCTGTGCCAGCAGCTTCACACTGTGGGGCTAGATATATCCTTTGTTCTGGCCATCAGCCACAAGCCTCGTGTCACTTTCCTTCCTTCCCTACTGTAATGGTTTCCATTCTGTCTACCTCTGGAGCTCTCTGCAATTCTCTGTCACCATTTTTCCATTTCTCCTGGATGCTCATGTCCATCACTTTTTGTCTCTTAGCTAGTTTTGTCCTTCACCAGTGAGTCCATCCCTGATCTCTGTTTTTTATTGCAATGTGGCAGATACTCAGCATGGCATTCTCCCTTGCCCATGGCATGGGCACCCTGTATGTTTCCATTTCCTTCTGCCTCACTGTTTTACACTTTTTATTTTCCACTTCACTTTGAAGGTACCAGGTATTGGACCCACAGACAGAGTCAACATGTGTAGATATTTTGCTGTAGTGTGGTGGCATGCTGTTAGCTTGCGCTATGATCTACAGATTGTTACAGATCTCCTTTAAGCCATTGGCAAGTTGCCTTCTGCTTTTGGTAGTCTGTCACTTCCAGTGGGTGTTTTCATTTTCACCAGAATTGGTAGGGGGGTTTCTCACTAATACTCTTAAAAGTTGCTGTATTACAGCCAAATGCTTTTTAGAGAAAGGCCGGCAAGTTGTGCACACAGCTTTCTGTACTTGGCTGACCAAAATAAACCAAAAACCAGAGTAGCCCAAAAGACGTAGAGGTGTTTGTGGCCTAGGCTGGAATTTGCAAATGAGTAATACGGTGTGCAACAGTAGTGTGAAGCTGCTCTTACGGACCTCTGTGTCATGGTTGGGTAGTTTAGAGTAACTGAATCTAAGAGGAGGGAAGTCCCCAGAAGATCCCCGCTTTCACTGGGGAAGCCGTGGTGAGAGAAAGCGCAGTACAGAGCCTCGCCGTCTGCCAGCTGGGTGCCTGCCATGGGTGCCTTCGAAGGCTGTGTAAGGGACTCTGCTCAGGTGGGGTGAAAAGGTTGGTGAGTAGAGGTTTTTCCCTAGCTTGTCTGCTTTAACGTCTGTGCAGATCTATGAACTCCTCAGTTTCAGTAATACCATTTGGAGAGGGTTGTCAAACTCCTGTGGTTTTACTGTGTGTGTGCTTCACATGTGTATTTTATTGATACCTCAGAGGGTGAATTTTGCTGTTTTGTCAGTGTAAGGGGGAGGGGTTTTGGGTGAAGTGTGAAGTCTGCAATGTGGGTACTTGAATTTGGTTTTGTATTTACTTTTTTTGGAGACACTCCAGTGAATCTCTTCTCCTCTGAGTAACGCTGGAGGCCTCCTGCACAGACTGAGCAAATGGAATTCCCACAAGAGACACTCCAAATTTTTTTTTTTTTAAAATAACAGCCAATTAATGAAAGACTGCTGCTGTGTATACTCACTCCATACTCATTCAAAATGTATTTGATTATACCAAACCACATAGTATAGATGGAACAAAGACATGAAAGTTTGCAAGGGAAGGGTCATTATTTCATTTTTACAGTGACCTGTGAGAGACCCGGAGAGGGTGAGTGGTAAAGGGCAATCCACAGAATTCACTGTTGAAGCAACATGGGAATGACGTGTAAGCCCTGGACTGTGAGAAGATTTTTTAATAGATTTTTTTAAAGTTGTACTAAGCAAATATATACACAGGCATGACTGGCCCGACCCAAAACCCATGTGCATTTCACAAACTCTTCCTGAGCTTTGGATTAAGTCCTAAGTCTCTGAAGAGGAACGAGGGAGTTGCTTATTAGGATTGTGTCTGGCTTTCCTGGGCTCTGCCTAATAAAGCAGGGGTGACTGTTCTATAAAGAAGATTGCAAGGAGGGCATGCATGATAGCAAGGTGGATGGCACCATTCCTTCCCCCTTCTACACAAGCACGCTTTTAGAAGTTTTTAGGCAAGAGGACTGTAACAAGTAGGGAAGCTCTTAGAAATGTCTATTTTAGAATAGCATGTGTGTAGTAAATGCTACTCTTTACTGTTGTAAATTATTGTGAAGAATTTCCTGTCTTGCCACTGTGAGATATAAGATAAAGTTTATTATTTCTTGTTGCAGTTACTTTCTGCAAAGAACATTTACACACATACGTAATATGGAAACGGTATTGCACATTAGGCACAACAGAGAACTGGTAGACTTGCACTTCTGTTCTTGTAATAACTTGAGATCTGTTGGTGTCCCTTTGCCTCAGTGTCCTTTCTTTGAAATGGAGCAGATAATTCTTTTGGGCACTGAGACAAGTATTTGAAAGTGTATGAGACGCTTGGATGCTAAGGTAATGGGGACCATATGATTGCATAATTACACATAAAACGCAGTTTTCTCTTTCAGGTTATTGTAAACACTTTGTTGTGTAATGATGTAATGAATGAAAACTTAAAGCTCTTGAAAACCGTGTAGAATTTTAGTGTTGTGAGCAATGTTTCTGCTTCAAGATAGAGTATGGTGTAAAGGCTGCATCGCAGCATCCTTTTATTAATGAGTAAAGATAATCTTTGCAGCCCACAGGTTTTGCCCCAGTGCTGCAAGGGAAGGCAGATGCTGTGGTGGCAGGCAAGCAACAAAGTGTGACTTTTTGTAACCCTTGCCCGCTACGTGACCACAACCAGGAAGGGAAATCAAGTTGCCTACCAGTGCTGTCATGCGTGAAATGCAGCTGATGTAGCACTCAAATACCCTTTCTGGGGACTTTTGAGCTCTGCAGGGCAGTAGGCACAGTCATCTTCTCCGGTTACCCTTTCTCATAGCTTTGCTTTTTTTAGGGTAAGAGAAGACTTAGCCATTTGCAGGCCTAACTTCTTATTCAGCAGTAGTTCTGCTTGAACTGGATTTCTGTGATGAGATAAGGACTCTTTCAAGTTGCCTCGTATATCTCCCCTCTACTTTCCTCCCTCCTTTTGGGGAATAACAAAATGAATCCCTGCCTCAGTTAGACAAGGGAGTGGGTGGACTTCATAGTTCATAGAGAAAGCTGATGTAAAACCTAAACTGGTTCCTGAAGTGGCTAGGTTAGGCTTGTTCAGGTGCAGAATATCTCCTGATCCCATACAGAGTCCTAATGGGTCAGTATGTGCCAGAAGGGATGCTAGCAGTCGGAAAAGCATTAGATACCTCTTGCAGGTTGCATGAGGACAATGAAGCACAATTTTCAACTTGAACTTCTAAATTACTTTTTTTAAAAAAAGACTCTGACCCCAATTGTCAGGAGAAATGGAATCAAAACTTGACTTGCCAAGAGTCATGAGCAGATTAAGAGGAGGAAAAGAGCAGTAAGTAAACATGCTAATTGAGCAAGGTATTTTTAAGGCAAATAAACATAGCCAATGAGTTATATTTTGGAATCTTTAATATTTTTAAGATTTTATTGGTGAAACATTTGGTGTCTCAATGACTTCACTCGGATAATTTTGGTCAATTATTTTGTATAACTCTGTCTCATGGGAAGGTGCCCTTTTACAGCACAGAGGATCTTTTATCAGTATGTATCCTGATTTGCCACTAAATTTTCTGAGAGTTTCAACAGAGGCATTTGCAGCAAAGATGTTTTGACTGTATATCTGCTAGTGAAGATCTGACATTTCAGATGGCTTTTTGTCTTGCACAAATATATAGAACCACATTGTGACAGCAAAAGGCAGTGGAAGGAAGATGGTAGAACTTGAAAAGGAGGACCCCGCTGAACTTGAGCATTTTGCAGCCCCTTCTGGACTGTGTTCTTCCTCAAGTTGACAGTGACTGATGGAGACATGAAATGTCTCTGCCAGCTGGTTACCACTAAGACCATATGCAGCCATACTCAGTGCTGGACTGGTGAAGAAACCGGGGTGAGTTCTCACTCCTTGCAGAGCCAGAGGCTCCAGCAGAAGCCTTGTTCTTGATCCCTTTTCCCTCTGTCAGAAAGGTGAATGAGAGAATAATTCCTAGGGGGCAGCTGACAGAAGAGAAGAGGCTCTTGCTCAGCAACCTGGGAGGGAGAACTTGGATATTTGGTGTCAATTGCATTGCTATTAGCTCTAGGTCCCTACTGAAAAGGAGATTAATGGAAGCAAGGATGTTCCCTACAAAGCTGGTGCTTTGTTATTACTCTTGCAATCAAGTCTGCCTTAAGAATTGAACTAAAGTTGGAGATTTCACAAAAAGGTTAAGTTTTACTGTGCAGTATAGTGCCTTAGTAATATTCTCCAAGGTAACTAAACAGCCTGATAGTATAATTTTATATCAGTTATAAATGTTAAATAATTTATAATGGTAAAAAAAGCCATCTCTTACTGATACCGCTGCATCAACAGTAGGGCTTTGGTAAAAAAACCCTATATTACAAGAATCACACTTCATTTCACATTGCTGTGCCAATGAAGATGTCAGGCCTGGGTTGGTGAAAACAGAAGATAAAGGAGCTGAGGTTTCCCCTTCTGAGTTTTCATCTAAGAGTTAGAGCTGTGCAAAACCAGGCTGGAGCAAAACAGAACTGCACAACGATGAGATGTTCTACCACACGCAGGCCTGAAATGTGTCTCTGTTCATGTGCCTTGTCAGCAGAAATACCTTGCTGGGGGAAAAGGAGAATCACGGAGTTCTGTATGGGATTACTGCCAATTTGAAATACAGCCTTGTGCTTGCTCGCCTACAGTGTATAATGCAAAGCCCATGTGTTGGTTAGAGCTGTAGTTAGATCATGGTTAAGAGTGAAAGGACTTGATCGCATAAATGGGAACAAAACATGGGTAACAATTGGTGGTAGGAAGAACAAGGAGAATAAAAAATGTCTTCCTAAATTGTTTTAATCGGTAGCATTCCACATGAAGGAGGGCTTGTTCTTTGGGAATGTAGTCCCACAAGGAGTGGTGAATACATGCTGCCCACAAGTTTGATGAGGTCAAACCATCGTTTTTTAGCAAGGCTTATTATTTCTTTGTTGTTTTCGGGCCTTAGGGGGTGGGGGTGGGGTTTTTTGGCAATGCAGGTTGCTTTTACTTTGTGATCTTTGGAATGACCTTTGAGCATCATTACTGGGAAGTGTGCATTTTCAATCAGTGAAGAACATATGCTTTGATATGTGCCACCTCTTGGTACCAGTCCAGCTAATGGTGATACTGGCCTTCATTTATCATCCTTCATACTCAGTCATTAAGATTTTAATGTCTGGTAATCTATCATGAAATGCCATTAAAAAAGCAATTCATAATGTAAATTAAACAAACAGTGGTGGTTATTTAATAGTGTGCTATCTTTCTGCATAGTGTGTGGAAGCTGTTCCCGTGAAAAATGTTAGGCATTACCTGCAAAAGTAAAGACAAGTATTAAAGAGAACCTATGGACTGAAAACAGGGAGTGGAGTCCAGTGGGACCCAGCTGCCTCCTGCATTTGCAGACTGATCCTTTCACACTTAAGTCAGTGCCAAGGTAGCTTTCCCTGTGCCTAATATGTGACTATCACTGGTAGCTGTACCTTCTCTGGTTAGTCTCTCTCAAGTTAATGGAGCTATTTGTGGATACACTGTTGTAAAGTCAGAATCCAGCCTGTGATTTTTAATTCCGCTTTTTTTTTAAGTGAGTGAAAATTGGTTATGACCCCACAGTTGCATTGTTAATTTCACAGAAGCCTAAAGAATAAAGAAGAAGTTCTATATAATGCCAACAGATTCTCTGTAGCATGCCCATCAGTGCTTTTGGATTTGTGCTGCAGTTGTTCATACCACAGTAGATGGGTATGTGCCTCAGCAAACAAGCTTTTCATTAAGTAGACCATGTGGAGGGCCCTGGGTCAGGGGGAGTGTCTGTTCGCTGCAGAAATAAAAGAGTATGAAGTTTTAAGGTATCCCCTGAAGTGGCACAGCCAGATGGAGGCTGGTTTCCCATTAGGTACTCTGGTTGCTGTGCCAAGAAGGCTGTATGTTCTGCTGCCTGGGTTTTCTGAAGCCCACACCTTCTCCGTTACTGAGGCACCTACGTAAAGCTGCCAGTCAACACCTGTAATACAGGCCTGTGCAGTTGGTGCCAATTGTTTTTTACTGGCTTTAAAAGTACCTCACTAAACATGGCTTAGAGTTTTTGTTTTGAACGATTAATTGTTCTAAAAATGTTGAGGTCCAAGCTATAACTAACACAAGTGAGGAGGGTGCCAAGCAGTGGTTCAGTGAGGAAATTCAATGCCCCTGCAGCCTGTGTACAGAGACAACGCCAGCAGCAAGGTAGCTGAGCCCTCCTTCCCATCAGGCAGCCAAGCCAATGTCCTTGCTGGGCAGCTTGCTTTCAAGGTACCTCTGATTTGATCATCTCTAAAACTTCTGTCTTCACTAGAACCTGCTTCCCCAGCGCTGATAGATGGGCTCATTCCTTCTTGCTCCTTTTGTGCCGGCACAAGTGCTTTATCTCACCACCTTTAAAAAGAGCCTATTGTGCCTCTCGCCTTCCTGTCTCTGTTTCTTTGTGCCTTTTTCCGTTTCTAGATTTCATATTAGAGGGCTCGTTTGGTTCATTTCAGGGAACTGCATACTCCACTGGGGTTTAGTTTCTTTTTCTGGGGACAAATTGTGACATGCAGCCATTTTTTCTCAAGCCGCTGCCACCAATGGCACAGGAAAGCTGCAGCCTCCCTCCCTGCAACGCTTCTGGGGTGTCCAGTGCCACTGCACATTTGCGCTCTCCTGGTTGCCCATACAGTTCTGCAGTATCAGTCTCACCTGTTACTGGCCTGTGTTGAAAAACAGGAGCATACTGGAGATGGGAATCTGTGTCTGGACAACGGAGTGTTTTGGGTTTTAACTTTGCCTCTGCCATATCATGTCCCTCTTGGCCTAATTAATCTACTGAGAAGTGAAAATTGTCATATCTGCTTCTTGAGAAATGTTTCATTTGTTGTAAGTGGAGGCTTCCAGGTCTGATCAGAACCTCTTACCTTTTGTGCTTTTGATAGAAGCCAGAACACTGATGCAATGGGAATTTTTTTCAGTATAGCAGTGAACATAGAGATTTGTTTTATGAAGCCTGATTATTGCTATGTTCTGGAAGGTGGATTCTGGACAACCATACTGCTAAGGTAAACACACTGCTGAAGGAAATCAGCTTGTGGTTAATTAGCAGCACAGAGAACGAGTATGTATCAGTGTTCAGATGTTTGTATTGGAAGTTCTTTATGTGACTTTACAGGCTTGGATGCACTAGCGTTTTTTCAAATGCTGAAGAGCCACCGAAAATGTATTTTTAAAAGCTTCTTTGAAGGCAGCTTTCTGTATTAGGCTGATTGAACTGAGGGCTGGTGATGTCATTTCCCTCAAACTTGCTGCAAAACTCTCCTATAAAAGCATAATGTTAGGAAAACCACAGCAAAATGAGAGAAGCAAAGGCATGTGCCCGAGGAATAATGCCATGGTAACAGCACCAGGCTTGCAC
This sequence comes from Falco naumanni, assembly GCF_017639655.2. Lineage (NCBI taxonomy): Eukaryota > Metazoa > Chordata > Aves > Falconiformes > Falconidae > Falco > Falco naumanni. Next base: position 5,110,101 of record NC_054060.1, on the reverse strand, counting down.
CACCAACTGGAAAGAGCCCAGGCGGCATTTCACTAAGGAGGTGGCTGACAATCTCCCTTCCTTCTTGGAGCCTGTTTGTGCAGTGCTGACACTTTTCAGGAAGGGTGTCTTGAGATTCTTGTGATCCTCCAAGAAGAAAACAGCCTTGTTGTAAAACAGCCTTTAAAAACAGAATGTTCCATCTAGAGCAAGTTGGCAGCACCATTGTGTGCTTTCTTTGAAATGTCTACTAACTTAAAGTAAGGCGCTTCTGGTTTGCCTTGTCTGTGAGCTCCTTTCGTATATTTTCTTTCATGGCTTCCCTTGGTGTTTTTTTCAGGTGTGTGTTCTCCTCAAGTAGGACTTGAAGCAATGCAGGGAAGCTTAATGCCATTGCTCATATGCATTAAGACCTGCCAGGAATGCCATTCTTGAGCATTAGTGCATATGGAAAGTCCTGGCTTTTTTACTGTGAAAGGAACCGTATGTATAGAGTAACTCCGACTCTGTGTGTGTGTGGGAGAGTTACCAAGTGTAAAAAATATATGTTGCTAAATTTGCCCACATGTCTTGTAAACATTCTGTGTAAAATGTAAGTCAAAGTGGTTTAATGTTGCAACAAATGCCAAGTAGAATAAAATAATCTTAAAGAAGAAATGTAATGAATATATGTAGCAGTCTCCATTCCTATGTTCCCTCCCCAAAATATCCAGCAGACTGTTTCTAGAATGATATGGTAGAAATAACCTTGTGCATTTCCTGCAGTCTGCCATGCTGAATTTTGGGCAGGGTATGCACTGAGATTTCACTAGTGATGCCGAAGTACAAATCCAGATGGGTTTGGGAAGCTGCGGCCCAGGACTGCTTAAATAGATGTACAATCAAATTAAATCTGTTGAAGCATGAGGATAAGTGGCCTGATGGGAGTTTGTTGAGCACCCAGCAACTTCCACAGAGCACAAGCCTCATTTTCTCTTACCATAGGCTTTTTGTAATGATTTCCACTACCAAGGCAGGAAATCGTACTCACCCAGCAGCAGTGTTTCATATACACTCTTGCACTTGCTGGCCCAGCTGTGGAGGAAACATGAAGAAGCTGTAGGCCTCCGAGCAGTGCTGCAATCCTCACGTGGCTGCAGCAGACTGCCGAGAGCTTTCCAGAGCTGCTCCGGCCTCTTTCAGCTGCCCACATGCTCGGGTGCATCCCTTGTACTTGGGAGAGCACTGGCGTAGGGCTGGCTTTCCTTCCTCGGGAAATGTCAGGCGGAGGAATTGTTAGTTATACCTTCCTAAGCTTGCTTTGCATCTTCTGTTGGCTGAGCTGTCTAAAAGCACAGGATGGTGCTGAGCATCTCGTCTGCTTTGTGTGGTGGCTGCACATGGTGCTGGGTGGTACAAAACCAAGTGAGCTCTTGCTGACTTAAGATTGTTGGATTTGGCCCCAAAAGAATGTGCCTTTTGGATGAAGGAAAAAACAGGAGAACTACTGGCTAAGAAATCCTTTGTAGAGCACAGTAGACTGGAGTGATGTTAACCTCGTATCACATGTAGATGAGTTACAGAACTGTATAAGAGGAACAGAACTGGTCCTTCACATAGGCTGGTGTAACTTCATCATTTATTTTTAGGGGAAAGACTTTTGAAGTTGCCTTTTCCATTCAGTGAAGTTTGGCTTCAAGTTTTTTCAACTGTTCCAAGAAAGAAAACGAAATGTTGACTTTAAGCACCTCGGTTAAATACTCCCAAGCTGTGAAAGTGCATATTTCGTAGGGGAAAGTTCTGTTTTTAATGCAGTAGTTTGCATTTATAGGAAAGATAAACCTAGTCTGAAGTAACATTCCTCTAAGCCTTTTTTGGTAGAATTTGATCAGTGGTTTAAGCAACTGTAACTGATTCCAGGAACACTTCAAAGCAGGCACTTCTCATTGGCCTTTTGCAAAATCACCTTCTGAGACTGAGGCTCTGGAAATGCATTTATTCACAGAATATGTCTTGCGTTAGTCCTCAGCTGGCCAACAAAATTATCTAAGGCATGTCTGAGGCAGCTACTAAAAAGAAAGTTAAAAGGCATTACTGTTCTAGTGAAGATGATGCAATACACCGGTGCTATTATCAGTCTCACAGTAAAATTAAATACATTCAAATGAACTTGTTCTGAAGGGATTTGATTAATATAGAGCTGTAAAGAAAAGCTGGTTTGAATTAAGGCCCATCCTTAATTTATTGTGCATGAAAGCTTAGGTAAAAGGCAAGTGCCTTTACCTGTCCCTGTTGTTTATCCCAGGTTTGCATGCGATGAAAATGAAGTGACACATGATATTCCATGTTGGTTTTCCTCATCTCACAGGCAAGGCCTACAGTTGTTGAATCTTTACAGCAGGAAGCAGAATGCTGAGTATGTTGGCTTTTATTCAGATAGGAGTTTAGAACAGAGTGGGGGTTGAATATTCTCTTTAAATAAGCATTCATAGTTGTTGCCTTGAGGTACATTAGACAGTATTGCCTGCTGGGGTTGAAATAATAGGTGCTCGCAAAAGTAATTATTGAAGGCCTTTAGTTTTATTTTTTTATAACACTTCATTATCTAAGAATACAGCAGTGTTTTAAGATTTCAAAGTCTCTTTCATCCTGAGCAAAGCATCTAAGTTCTTCCTCAATCCATCTCCTTTCTGCAGGGCCCTCTAAGTATATGCTTAGATTTAAGCAGTTAAATTAACAGAGCTGATGCACAAAGCCTACCAAGTGCTTAAACGTAACATCGACGGGGCGTTTCTGGAGTGCCAACTTGGGTAATGAGAAATTGTTCGCTGGGGACCACACTTAGAGCTTTCTGAACACATCAGCAGGTGAGAATGTCAGAGACGCAGACGGGAAGCAGGTGGTTGGTTTGCTCTACACCTGCTCATGAGAAATGGCACACTGTCTTCCAAATTTCTGGCTTCATAGCCCTCTGGAGAACGTGTCATGGCTGTCAGAAAACAATTAAGAAGCCATTATGAGGGAATGCTTTTGCCAATCAAGCACCTGACACAGCCACCGGATGCACCTTAGTTGATGAGTCAGGAATGCACCACCCACAGCCTTGGTCACAAAAAGGCTTCCCCTGCTGCTGGTATGCACCCTGGCCCTTCTCCAGCCCTTCCTTGTCTTTGACTTTTTTTTTTTTTTTTAACATCTGAAGGATTTGGCTCAAGAAAATCCAGTGCCACCATTTTGCATGGTTTCCATATTATTGCTATATATTTGTTGAGAAAGAAATGCCTTAAAACTGTATCATTATTCATGCATCAACTGTGTTTATTTGCAGTGCTGCTGAGTCTCAGGTGCTGGTCCTGCCCACACAGCCACATGCAGGGCTCCTGCTCCTCCCACCCGTGGCAAAGTTTAAAAGGTTTCGTATAAGCAAATGTGTGCTGTGTGGTATGCAGGCACACCACTCAGCCCTCAGCGGCTTCTGGGGGCAAGTCATTTGTAAGTTATGTTTTTGTCTTCTTTACAGCGTGCATCCAGGAGCATTACAGGGTCTTAGTGCCTCTTGTAGTGGTTCATGTTGCTTTTTTTATTGCACCAGAGCTACTAAGTAGTAGCTGGCTGAGCAGCCAGAGCTTTTATGGCAGTGAAATTCTTCTGTGTGGGAGTGTGTGGCCCTTGTTGAAGTTTCAAAAGCAGAGACAACCTTATCTTCCTTAAAAATGGGAGTAATAATAAAAAACAGATTTAAAAAATCCCTAAGAGAGTCATGATAATTTATTAAGGGTGATCTGCAGAGGAAAGCAAAAAGGGTTGGTGCTCTATGCTTTACTGATATACATGTTTCCCCACAGCCTCCTCTTCCTGATGCCACTCTGTGATTTTCAGAAAAATAAGTATTTTTCAGTTTTCTGCATGCCTCTTGCCCTCTTTTCTTCCCCCGAAATGTAAAAAGAAAAAAATGCTTCCCAGATTTGCCCACCTGGACTTTTAGCACGCAGTTTTTGAAAGTAAAATCTGATTAATTGCTGGAAGAAGAATGTGGTGGTGATATTTTTAATTTTTTTCCCCGTGGAGGCCATTCACACTTTTGGTAGATAATATCTGCTTCTGTGATAACTGCTCCTTCCTGTTTGTCCATTTCATTTACCTGTTGTATCCTGTTGTAAATGGAAATCACATTCTCTTTGGGTCAGGGACTTTCTCTTTTGTGCTGGTTGTGTATAAGCCTTGATATTTGATTGAGGTTTAGTGGGGATTAGTGGTTACTACCATAAAACAATTAGTATCCTCAAAAGTCAGTGAACTAGAGGTCCGGAATGGAATTTACTGAATTCATTGCATGTGCAAATGAGCCCACACCATTCAGCTGGAGGGCTCTGCTCATTTGCTTCCTGGAAGGTAACTAAACTTCCAGATTTTGGGAATCTGTGTTTGTTTGCCTTTCTAAATATCCTTTTATATCTTAAACTTTGCTTTACATAGCTCTGGGAACATTGGTGGTTCTGAGAAAAGATTAGGCTCTCTGAATGGTCACGTATATTGTTATACCCAAGGATCGTTTATGGCTTTTGTATGCATGACTGCATTGAATGCTTTTAAAGTTTGATATCCATTCTTGTTGTATCAAAACTCTGGAGTGTTTCCAGTGTCCTTGCGTACTTCCACAAGAGAGACCTATCACATGTATTTTATAGAAAAGCATTGAGACCAATGGGGGTGGGTGGGTGTAATTTTGGTGAGAATAAAAGACGTAAAAGGAGTCTGAAGGTTTTGAGAACTTGGGACTAAATCACCTAAATCTAGCTAAACTGCATCCACTAGAACAAGAAATGAATCTTACTTTACTCTGGTGGAGAACTGTGCCCCAGTGCTTCACTTTTTTTCAGTCTGGTACGGCTTTTACCATTCTCTCATGTATGCTAAACAGAGTACTTGCCCCTTCAAGCCCAGAATTTGCAAATGGGAACAAGAAATGCAGGATATAATGTCTTCTAGTTTACCCGGGGCACTTCTGTTTTTTCTTTGATTTCTGTGTAGAGAAAGGAGATGGCAACAGTCCTTCAGTTGCAGGGAAGAGGAGTGTTCTTAGAAGACTGAAAAACCACTACCAACTGCAGGGAACCACGCTACAGTGAGTCAGCACATCTCAAGGCTGGTTTTCCTGCTGCGGGCAGGTGCTGTCCTTGTCAGAAAATGGATGGTAACACCATCTCCTCTTTCCGTACCTCCTCCCTGTGCCCTCAGCAGGCGTGTGCTGCTGCTGCCGGTGCCGGAGGCTGAGGCAGCCCAGCCATGCTCCCGCCAGGTTTCTTGTTCTTCCAATATAGAACAAGATATCTGGGACAAGGAGTGTCACGGCTCCGGGATGAAGGCTGCAGTTTATTACAAACTACTGTCCTACTTTTTGTATGGGTGGCCTGATTTGTACAATAGTGCCAATTCGCATTGTGGTGTTTACAGAGTAAAGACAGGATGTGCGCCGGCCTGTCTCAATGCATTATCTGCTCGTGTTGTATTTTTAGGCTCTTGCTTCCATGACAAAATATTCAGTGACAGTATATTTGCCTACAAGCCTTTGAAGGTCTGTTTTTGCCTCATGTAGGCGTTCCCATTGTTTGGGATCCACCAGCATTTAAGCAGCAATGCTGTTTTACATGTCATCTCCATAATGTTTTTAGAAACAAACTTTGTGTTGCTTTCAATAAAACCACGGGTCCTGCCTTAAAAAGGTTGAGTTTGTGGCAAGCTGGCTGCTGATCAGTTCTTCATGCCAAACAAATTGTGGCGAGTGTTATGAAAGCAATGGGATGTGTGTGGTGCTGTTAATTATGATAAACATAACGGCCTGTGAGTAGCTGTACTCAGGGGCCGCTCCTCAAGCTGGTGTTACAAGTAAGCCCGAATTCATAGGAGGGCCAAGAACTACGCAGTGATCCTCAGATCATTCAGTAAAACAGGAGCAAAAATTACTGTTGCTGGTATTGGAGCTGAAATGTGAGAACGCAGTGTTTGGAGAAGGAGGAGGACATATACTTTGGGTGTGAAGAGTTGGGTCAGAACTGTGGAACTTTCCACCAGCAGAGAGAGCGCTAGATCCCCAAGCTCAGCACATTCAAAACCTGAATGCAAAACTCATCTTTTCCTTGAGTTTGTTTGTTTGGTCTTTTCACAAGCTCACAATGGATAAAAATAAATGTGAAGAACTAACCCAGTTAAGCTTTTTCTTGCCATGGAGAGGAGAGACAGAACAATAAACACTTTGTTTCTCTTTTGCAGTATCTGGTCAATGTTCAGATACAACAGAGGTAAAGAGGTCATGTAAACACAGATAATTTGGAGCTGCCTTATGGGTCTGGGTGGGAGACTGAAATTTTGATGGGGACAGAACCAGGACAAAGCATGTGGGCATGATGACTTGGATGATTGAAGAAGACAAATCATGTCTTTTGGGCTCATCTATGAATCAATTACCGTTTTTTCCTTATTAATAATTTAGCTGCCAAGAATGTGCTTATTGCTTTGGGGGCGTGGGGGCGGGAAATACAGACTGTCCCTGTACTGAGTAGCTGGCAGTCTAAAAGACACAAGACAGTACTCTCAGGAGTATCCAGAGAACTGTAGCTGTGGTCTATATTAATAGCTTTAATATTTTTGTACCATCTCCTCCCTGTAAACCTTTTTGTCCGCTTGCATCATGTTGATAGGGTGTGGCACACTTGGTTTAACTGGCCTTTCCAAAGAAATGAGATGGTGAAGGATCATCCTTCCATCTCGTCAGGACTGGAAGGTTTTTCTCTGCCCCAGTGTAATGCTGAAAGCTGCACGAGGCAGGGAAAGGGGCTGAGGGGGGGAGGGAAGGAGAAGCCAAGGGGAAGCATGTGGTTGATGTCCAGTCTAGGCAAGGAATTTGGGAGGAGGAGGGAGAAGCTGCAGTTGGGATGAGCTCTCAAATGTGACATAAAGAGGGCTGAAGTGCTCTGAGGACTGTAGGCTGTTTGAACTTAATACCTTGTAGAAGATACCAGACCGATTAAGAAGGAAGTGTGATTGATGGGTCGGAATGATAATTTTAGCAGCTGGGTTTTTTGATGGGTTAGAGGAACAAGATATTTATTTGATGTGCCAGAGATTAGTTGGGATGGCGTAAGGACAGGCATGTTGTTTTGGTTGCTAAAAGGAAAAAGGAGTAGATTTTATTTTGCGTTGGGGGTTTGTTTTTTCTTAAATTTTGTGCGGGAAAATGTATTGAGGTACAAGTAGTGAACAAAACAGAAAATGGCTGGGAAGGCTGCTAGAGGTGGTGTGGAGCAGTGGTTCCAGATGGTGAGTAGATTTCTAGAACAAAGTTTAATACCGTTTTTATGCAGTAGGTCTGTGCCAGGATGGGGATGAGATCTGGGTTTTCTGCCTCCACTGGCAGGCAGTGTCCTTGCCATCACAGCAGCAGTGCTTAGCCATCACAGTAGCAGTGCATCAAAGGTAAGGCATGGCACAAAGCCTAAGTTAATAAACTCAGCGGGATGTTGGGAGGCAGTGAGGCATGGAGTGCTGCCAGTGCCTGCCCTTAGCGAAAGGCAAGAACCTCTGTGACACAGCCCACTGCCCTCATTTCCGTGCCGTACTTTTGAGCCCTGGTGGTTTAGGATCAATTCTGATCTGTGGCACACTGGGCACTGCAGTGTCCTCTCCCTGGAAGCAGCTAGGAGTGATTTCAGAAAGTTTGTCTGGGTGAACGATGTTGTCTGCAGACTCGGAGGTTTGGGAATGGGATAAGAAAAATGGAGATGAGTTGGACTTGCTAGTGTTTAATGTCTGGTTGAGAGAGGGAGTTGGATCCTGTTACATACAAAGTAGACAGTTGGTGCAGACTCTTAGTAAATAGACTTAGTGCTGTGAGGAGGAGGTGTGATTGGTCATTGCCTGTGCGTATTTTAGAGCAATCAAATTTGTTTCATGGAGATGTTTTTTGAGGATGGAGTGGGTGTGTGGACCAAAGGCTTAGTCACGAGGGGAGGGGAAAGAAAACTGTCTTGACTTGTGAAATCAAATATTTGTGACTTACCTTATTGTTTCCCTATCTTTGTGTGGCTTATGCCCATATTCACATGCTGTAGGAGTGAGCACTGCTGCTAGATTTGCGTGTGGCTTGTATTCCTTTCCACAGCATTCAGGTATTCAGAGAGGATTGCTGACTCTTTTGCACCCTTGATAGTATGCTCTCTCTCACTCTCACTCATGCTTGGACAGCCCAGTAAATATTTAGGGAAGGTGTAGGTAGTGAGACATCTCCCAATCAACAAAACCTGGAGGGTGCTTAAAAATGTGTGGATGATTCACTGGAAGGCCCTCTGTTCTGAGTCACTGCTGACCCAGGGACCTAGCTAGTGCTTTGGGCTGCTAAAGAGGAGACATAAAAAGAAGGTCATAATTGACTGTTACCTCTATATGCCTCATTGTGGTGTTTTAGAGAAGCTGGGTGGTGTTCCTGGGTCTCCTGTCTGCATTTCATCTTGAGTAGTTACTATGGTTTGCTTCTAAAGTTCCCCCAAGCTTTGATTTGGAATGAGTGGTGGTGGTCTTCATGTTGGCCATGAAAGTGCTGTAGTGTTGCTGTGAGCTGTTAAGTAACGTTTTAGTGTTACTCTTGTCTTGGCTATACCACAAGATGGACAGATCTATTTGTACACTTCTGTGGTTTTGAAAACACTTCAGGATTTGAAGAACTGAAAAAAGTTTTGTCTCCTGTGGATTCCCTTTTCAGGTCACAGCAGAGCAATGCTGGTCTACTGCTGCAGGCCAGGAGGGATCTCTCCTGTGGCTTTAAAGAGCTTCCAGTCTTTATCTAGTGTTATTGCTCAGGCCAGTACTCATGAAGTTGCCAGATGGCAAGGTGATACGATGCCTGGGAAAGGGAGGCCTGTGTGGTTACGGGATGGGAGCAAAGAGGAGGAGAGCTGTGCTCCCAAACAGCATTCTTTGCCTCTTTTGTGAGTGCCAAAACCACACACAACAGTACAGCCAAACTCCTGTGTGGCTGGCATTAAAGGCACCCGCCAAGAGGGGCCAGAGAGAAAATAAGGAAGAAAAACATCCCTTGTTTCTGGAATTCTGCTGATCATTTTCCCTAATTTAGCTGATAATGACTGGCAGTGTCACTGTCACCCTGGACCAGCTGCCAAAGACGACACGAGGTGCTTATTCCCCCTGTGCTACCCTGCCCTACTAACATTTGACAGAAAACGATGTGAAGTTGGCTCGAAAATCAAAAACAGCTTTAAAATATACTCTGGCTTTTTCAAGTACAAACTAATATTTATATGTGACTCTGCTTCCCTCCTTGTTCCCCTCTCCTTGGCAAGCTCTAGATCTGCTTCTAGTTTAACCTTAATGTTTAAGCATCTATCCAGTGAGGTTCCCAGGACATGAATATTAAATATTTTTTTTAGTTCAGGGAGATGACAACAGGAAAACTACTTGAAATGGTGCTGTCTTACTTAAATGTGAGTTTTGATGCAGTTGGTATTTTCAGCTATTTGTTATGGACGCCTCATGGAAAACTTTTGAAAAACATCTCATTTGGGAACAGTTCTGTCTCCTGTGGTGGTTGAAGGGTGACCTGTTTTCGTGTTGTTTTTTTCTGGACCATTCTTTAATCACTTCTTGCCTCAAGTTTTTATTACTGCTGAAATTTACATGAAAATAAGGTATTTGTTTATGTTGATTTCAGCTACTTGCCTTTTCCTGGTCCTTTTTGTGTCATACCAGCTGGATTTCCATACAAGCAATAGTAATGATAAGACCTTTACAGGAAAGGTACTGTGCACGCACATGCTTGAGATCCTGTTTGGATGATAAGAATGACTTAGTGTGGTACTGATACGTGCTTTATAGAGCTGTTATTCATGCCGCTGGGTTGCTCTCCCACACATCCTGCATTAGTCAGAGTTAAGCATTGAAATTATACATCCTTGCTCCCAGCCGTATCACCAGTGCAGAGCTGGTGTAGTTTACAGCAGGGGAGAGTGAAGGAGAGAGGGAAAACATCTGTGCTTGTGTTGGTGCTGCTTTCCTTCAGATAGATAGCGAGTGCTGCACATCTTGATGAGAAAATGGTGCATCCTGATTCAGGGAGCTACAACATGTTAAAGTCTGGTGAGCAAGGGAATTCCTCGTGCCTTGCAGCGTCGGGAAAATGCTGTTCTCCCCTCCTGTTCTCAAAGTTTTTCAGTGTGGTTTATTTATTTATTTATTAACATAAACTGTAATTTAGGAAAGCAGAATTGGGCTTCCATGAAGAAGGTAATTATCTTGGCCAGAGGGGATGGCTGAGGGAGTGACTTTCTCTTGCTGCATGGCATGTCTGCTGTGCTGTTAGGCTTCTAGTGGTAGCCTGAAAGAAAACCCTTTCAACTGATCTGTAGATTTACTAAAAGAAAGGAAGCTTTCAGGTAGGCCACATACATAGCTTCCCTTTTTGCTGCTAAGAGTTTTTTGTGGGGAAAAAAAAAACATTTCAGCTGAAGCTTTTTCCACCTCTCTGGTATAAGAAACCCTCTTCTCTTATTGTATAGAAACAGTCCCTCAAAATAAAACTAACCAACCGAAAACCTATAACACCACCTCCTCTCATCCCTCCCTTCCTCAGATGTGTTGTAAAACCTGATTATGAGACAGAGAAGTTTACAAAGGTGTTATTCCAAACACACACGAACTCTTGCAGAGTCTTGAGTCTCTGATTTCACTAGTAATTACAGACATAAGAGACTGTAAAATATTAACTTCTGTGGGCTTTTAATGAGGCATTTCATCTTAAATCTGCAGCATTCCCCTAAGACATCACACTCTTTTAGGTTTACTTTTTAATCTGGATTTCTCCTGCATTGCTGGTGACTCATAATTAAGGAAGTCAGAGTTGTAAAATTAACACAGCCTTCTTCCACTACCCTTTTCACCTCTCTCACACACCTTCTGTTAACTCCTTGTGGAAACTTCAAGGCTTGTTTTGGTAGCGGAGGTAGTTCTTTGTCATCGGGACCAAGGAGGAAAGTCTGTGAGAATCTGCTCTGTGATGAAATACGCAGTCTGCACATGGGAAATGATTCATGCAGAACTGATTCATTAACAACTCGCAGGATGCCAGAGTGGGTCGGAGGCTGGGAAAGCTCGATTGGAAAAGAGAGGTGGTTAATTGTTTGAGAGAATGGGAGAGACTGAAGGCTAAGGAACACAGACTAAAGTTTTTGTAAGCAAGCTGCATTTCATTTCACGTTGATCACCCTTAATGAAGAACAGGTCCTCATCACAGAGCCATCTGAGCACATGTGTAGCTCTGCTGCTGAACGGATCCCAAAGGACGTCCCTGCGGAGGGGCTTGGGGTGGGGGTGGATGTTGGACGGAAGTGTGAGCGTCTGTGGGACCGGGTCCCCTGGTTTGTGGTATGCTGTTAATTAGTACTGGTTGTGCAAATAATTATATATCTGAATTGCTGTTAAACCAGCTTGAAAAGCAATATAATGTAGAGCCAGTGGAATTAATGAAAGACTTTAAAGGCCTACGTAATTCAAGGAAAGTATCGATCTGTGTCTTAAGTAGCAGAGTTGCTTTCAAAAATAGGAGATGGGCACTCTGGAAAATTTCACTCTGGATTTTGTTATCCGTGCGTGGGAGGTACAAACACAGATGTCAAATCTTGAAATAGCTGCTTTTCAAATTACAGGAAAAGCAGCAACTTTTTCACTATATAATAAAGAAAATAACAACAAGGAACCTTGAGTAGCCTCAAACTATTCCAAACAAGATAATTGGAGGCTGTAACACAGTGTATTTTTAGTTATATCTGCTATACAGTAAACATGTTCTTTGCCCAGGACCACCAGAAATGTTTCCATAAGAAATGTTGGCTTTGCCCCAACTTGATAAAATGCACAAACATTTCTCTGAGAAGTCAGTTCCGACTCCTGGTATTTATATGAAGTTTCTGTTGAAGGCGCTGGGAATTGTATATATTACGAAGGAGAGTCCAAGGTCTTAAAACTGTCATTTTTCAACACTCACTATGATAATCACTTTTGCTTTTGTTAGCAGACATGTATTTGGGGCAGTAGTTCTTGGTGTGAGACTTCTGTCTAAACATTGAGCAGTACGTTAGTTTATTTTCTCTTTCAGCAATTAAGAAGCATATTCTTTTCTTGGTTCTTTTGCTCTGGTTTTATTTGGACTGTATCAACAGCTGATGCTAATTTGCAAAGCTCTCCTGACTTCAGTGAAAATAGGAAGATTTTTTTTCCCCTACAGTATCAAGAAGATGCATGTTGAAGCTAGATATTAAATGTAAATCAGCATAAGTACCATGGAAGCTAACAGAATAACTGAGAAAAGAGCTTTCTTTTCTCTTTCGTGTGGTTTTTTTTTTGGTTGTTGTTGTTGTGGTGGTGGTTTTTGATTGCTAACAGGACCATGTGCTCCAGTTATTCAGTCTTTCTTGAAATGCCTTTGTTTTGAATGCACTCTGTGTTATGAAAGATTATCTGAATCTCTTCGGCATTTCCATCCATCCATTTTCTCCTTATGAAACTCTTCTGAACATACAAATACACAGACCCATCAGTATGCCTGGAATCTCCTCGGAGAGAGGAAGTTGCTGGTTTGGTTGGATGGAAGTGTGTTGGGTTTTGGATTTCATGATTGGAGTTAAACACAGGATTCTGGGAAGAAATGACGAGCTCATATGATAAATGACTTTTCAGAAAGGCACGCTCCTTTTGAGAGGCTGATTTTCTTATTGTGTCTGTTTCCTCCACCCCCAGTCCCCTTAAGGATCAAGCACAAATAAATTTAGATGAGTCTGACACAGATTTGGACAAATAAACTTCGCTGAAATAAATGAAAGGACTAGAACTGCTTAGAAAAACTGGATTTCAAATTTAGAGTGGTTATGAAAATCAATCAAAAAGTCACATTTGCTCCACAAAAGGTAACTGGGAAAGGGCTTGGATGCAATACCTTCAGATTCCACTTATATCTCTTATTTGCTACCAATTTCTATTCATGGTAGATTAGTAGTAGTGAATTACCACATTGCTACAAAAATACAGCTTGCCCTATCTGCCTCTTGCAGTAGTAACAAGGATAGTTGGGGGGTGGGTTACCGTTTTTTGTTTTTTTTTTAAATTTTTGCTGACAGCTGTGAGCTTCTGAAGGGTGGAGGGGTACCACTGGAGACATTTTAACTGCGTAATTTCTGCTGCAGCTACTAGTAACGGTGTGTCTTCGGGATTGTGCCTTGCTGGGTAATTCATTGCTTTCCTTTGAAATGTCAGTAAAAGAGTGCCTTTTCTGAGAACTGCCATCTGCCTTGCAGGTCCAAGTGCAGTTGGACAAGTGTAGATGGCAGAAATATTGGGATGTATATTAGGAAGTTTAGCAATGGGTTTATGATTAAGCCTTAGTTAAACATTAGGATATATTATGTCCATTCTAGGGTAGGAGGGTGAAGGACATGCATGGCTGGGCCTCTGAAGTACCTAGCTGCTGTGCCACTGGCTATCAGAAAGAGGAGGAGGTGAGAGGGATGCAGGGGCGGATAATTACAAAATGGCCAAAAATAAAGGAAAGAGAGCTGGATTTGATAGCCAGTAGCCAATATTCTGTAGCTGTGGCATGAGCAGGAATGGTGTAAATAACAGAGATTAGTAAAAAGTGCGGAGGAAAAAATAGTTAGATTGTGATGCTACATGACAAAACAAGATCTATCTGTAGCTTTAAAGAAATCTAAATTAAACTAAGGTGTTATTTGCATGCCAGCAGGGAGTAGAAGTGGACACAGCTCGGAGAAGAGAGCTGTGGGGTACAGGACAAGCAGAAGGCAGCTTTAGAGAAGCAACAATGGACAGACAGTTTATGGTAAACCAATAAAATGTACTTATGTCTGAATCTGAAATTAGACTCTGAAAAATATGGTCTCAAGGCACCTGCTAAAGAGCTTAGCATTACTGGAATCTTAATAAATGACTCATGCTGTCATAATCTGATCCTGACATCAACTCTCTGTGCTGTATTTCTTCAGCTTTTGAGTGGGGGAAGGGGAAGTCTGCAAACCTTAGTAAAGACCAAGAGATGTAAATAGGTAGTTAGAAGCCCACACAAGAGATATTGGTAATTTCTGTATTGTCAGCTACTTTTCAAACCCAGAACAAATGAGACTTGAGTACCAGAATTGTGCAGCATCAGAAGAAATAGGAATTGCTCTTAACCTTTAAAATCTTTACCTGATGCTGCAGGCTGTAGGTTCTATCGGTCTCTGTTCAAGACTTCATGGCCAGCAGATGCGTGGAGCTGTGCCACCCACTGGCTGTGATCCTGTGCTTACCTGTAAGTACACACGCAGCGGTCTGCTCAGAGGGCGTGATAACCTTTGCATGGGTTTCCAGGCTTTGCCCATTGCTTCCTCTTCATGTGTTTGCCAGTCCTTCTGCTCCTGTTAGCAACTCCTTGCGAAGGTCAGAAGCATCCGAAGTCAGCTACCATCTGCAGATGTAAAGGATGTGTTTTACTTCTAAATCCAAAGGAGGACTTTAGTGGGAAGAATAAGCAATGCGGATGAGAGAAATACCAGTGCCAAATAGCAGTGATCTTTGATAGCATCAAGGGAGTGATGAACTCCTTACTCCTGGTGTTGGCTCTGACACAAACTTTTCTTTTGCTTTGGGAGAATCGTTTACCTTCATTGTTTTGGGGGTAGTGAAAAGTTACCCTCTTCATAGAGATGTGTTGCAAAGTAGAAGTTTGTTAATACTTTTAATCTTCTATAAATTTAAGTGCTAAGTAGAAGTATTAATTATTAGTTTCCTCCATGGCAGTGTGATAACATGCATTGCAAGCCTCAGTTCGACACAGTTACTTCTATTTCTAGAACTTGAATGACAGTACTGTTAAAACTGCACCAGAAATTGGAAAATTTAGTGATGCTGAGCAAATTGAGGGGAAAGAGATGGCAAAGGATCAGCTTTGAATTACAGATGTGCTGCATCAGTCTTTTTTTGTATTCAGTGTTGTTTGTTTGGCCAGTATGCAGGGAAAGTTGAGATATTATCCAACTTTTCAGTGAAGCCCTGTGGATATTGCAGTGCTCTGCACACAAAAGCCAGATTCTGCTACAAGAATAAATGCTTATTTTCCTGGTGTAGACCAGATGCAGGGCCAGTAAGGAGCTACTAATCATGTTTTGTGCTTAAGAGAAAATCACAGCCTGTGGCCATAGTTCTTGGTGCATTTTAGAGCATGCTGGCAACTTATTTATCATGGTTTTTAAAACCAGCTTCTGCTCATGGTTTTTAAAACCAGGTTCTGCTCATGGTTTTTAATAAGAACCTCTTGGAAATGCATAACTTAAACTTTTTCTTCCTGATTGTTTTTCTCTTTTCCTAACCATTTTTTTTGCACATGCTGGTGTTACTGGATACTTGAGCTTTCAGCTATTTTGCTTTCTTGGAAGATTAATGACAGGGATATAAAACTGATGGGCTTTGCAAACAGGAGTGTACGTGTCTGAGTGGTAAGGGAAGGGAGTGGCTCTCTGATAGAGTTTATCTGAAGATTTCCAACTTGACAAAAACTTGTAACAATTTATTGCTTATATCACTTTGCTTAATTTGCACTACTGCATTCCATGGATTTCAACTTTACTTTTAAAGAAGGCAATGGGGTGCAAGGAAGAGTTCCATTATCCATCTGGAGGAAAGACAGCTGCAGAATACTCAAGGACGAAAATAGAAAATAACAAGTACATCTTTCAAAGTGTGGAGTGGTTTTTGGTTTTTGTTCTTTCCCAGTTCAGGATCTTACAAATTAAATTAGGTTAAAAAAAAACACAACCAAACACCACGAACCAAACCAAACAAAACACCACCACCCCCAACAACAACAAGAAAAAAACCCTAATGAGGCCCAGAAATCAAATTCCTCTTATGCAGTGTAATGTTCTCCTATTTACCCCTCATTTTTTTTCAGGCAGGCACAGAGGGTTGGTTTTTTTTTCTTTTTATAAAAAGCTTGTCAGTGTTTTTGTCCTTTTTTCCTCCCTTCTCTGTTTTTGCTGTTAAGTCACTGTTGCCCTCTGTTCTTTGAGCAGCAGTAGTCTGGACAGTTTGGAGTAGCAGTTTCATGTGTTAAACATTCCTAGTAAATGGCTTGTAACAAAATATAAGCATGGACTAATCCTAAAGGTGTTCAGCCTGAGAGTTTTTTTTGTTTGTTTCTTATGGACACTGCAAATGGTGTCCTGACCATGCCTTACACTGTTGTGCAAGCAATTAAGTGACCTGATTGCATTCCTGGAGTCTTGGTGTCTCTTTCTTCTTCATTCAGTACTTTTTAATCTCTGGTTATAACTGCCCAAGGTGTGGAGTAACCACTCCACTGGGTACCTCTTGATCGTGTTTGAATGCCCTGTATTGGAACCCTCAAGCCTTTGGCTGGCTTCTCCTTGGGCATCTTTTGCCAAGCACTGAGTCTTCTGAGCTGTATCCTACATGCAGGATAAGGGTGCACAGTTACTGTCTGCATTGCTACCACCCACAGCACAGGCTGGGACAAACGTACTGCGAGGCATTAGCCAGTTCTCCCACCCCGGCACAGCCACCTCGGGGGTCTGCTGGCCACCTAGTCATCATTCAGGTGGCTGATCTTTGACATTGCTGAGCCTCTGTGTTCCTCCTTGCTGCTGCTTCTTTGTCTTGTCATGTCAGGCCTTTGTTTTTCTGAATCATTGTTGAATTTATTTGTTTGTTATAAACCACTGCTAAGTGGTATCAGCTCAGGAATCTTGCTATGTTCTGGTGTTGTTTTTACCTTATCTTGCAGGCTGTCATAGCCTACGTGCTCTTACACTTGCAGGCGGTGATAACTACAGCTCATCATATTTCCCTTAGTAAAGCAGGCTTGTGGATCACAATATTTTCTCATTTTTTCTTGCAAGTTCAGGACACGTGCTAGTTACGAAAGATGCACTAGAACACCCTCTGGCAGTGAGTCTGCATCACCCGCTCCGTCTAAACATTGACACTGTGCAAAGAAAAGCTCTTTACAACTTCTGCTATTTAAGCCCACCATGCAGTACAGAGACACTTTGAAAACATAGTGTTGCATCAAAATAAACGGTGCTGATTTTAGAGAGAACCATCCAATACTGAATTTTTGGCCAAAGAAAGATATTAAAAGAAATCCTGTTAGGTAGTATGGAATAATAAATGTACCAAGTCTGTTGTACAGGGAGATCTGCTCAACACAGGCTGATTAAAAGAAAGGTAAGAGGCAGGGTTCAGTAACCCAGCGGAAATCTTAGTGCTTAAATTCTGCTAATTTTAGTGAAGCCTGGATATGCTGAGCTTGTGGGTGATTTGGGGAATACTTCAGCCTTCAAGATCAGACTGTGCTTCAGAACAAGACCAAGAAAGGGTGGAAGTTGTGTGTCCTATGGAGCTTATTGTCAGATTACTCTGCATATGGATGTGTGAGACACATGCTCGGGTCATCCCTGAGGGCGGTAGACTCCAGAGATGGTGAGCCAGTCAAACGCATCCTCAGCTGTAGTACATGCTAACAGAAGTACATACTAGCTTAACTCACATCAGCTTTTGGCTTTCATCAGGTTCCTCCAAGAATGATCACAGCCTGCTAACCCGTGAAAAAGTGGATAGCCTTCTGCCAAGTTAGAGACCTGAGCCAGCTTGTGGTATGATGCTGAGGGGACAAGAGCCAATGAACCAAGGGAGATGAGATGAGATATGACAGGGCTGTGGGAATGGGAATGTATTGGGCAGGAGGAAGACCATCTTACCAAGGTCGTGCTAGTCCTGTAGCTTGGCACATCTGCACTTAAGACTGCAGCTTGCCAGGCTGATGGTTGGATTTGATGATTTTAAAGGTCTTTTCCAATCTAAATGATTCTGTGATTCATAAGTGAGATGACTGGGTGCTCAAGACGGTTCTTGTGGTCCATCAAGTGTTTGCATCAACAAATGCACATTCAGTTAGCTAATAAAGACATGGCAATTGACTGGAGTAATTGGGGTGCTATATCTACATAAAAAGCTGCCTTTAGAAGAGCACAGTCTTTCTTCATCTAATCTTGTGTCCCATCTCAGCCATACCAGCTATTTGTTGCATTGGAGAAAATACTTGAGGGTTGAGGCAGGACAGCTGAAAGAAATAAAGCTGCCCTGTTGCTTAGCCACGTTCTTCCCAAGAACATGCAGACAATGTTGTTTTGTCCCAAGTCCCTTAACAGAGAGGAGGGATTTCACAATCATAAAAATGTAATTAGCCCCCAGGGCTTTGGGGAAATAGAATTTATTTTACCTTATCTTCATATTGAGGGGAGAGGGGAGAAGGGGAGGTTATTATATTTGAGAATAAAACATATGGCTCTGTCATTTTAAAAAGTCTTCTTAGATAAGATTATAGAGAAGTCCATCTCTTCTGCCTTGTAGAGAGCATTCATGCTGTGAGCAGTGGTAGATAGCAAGCCCAACACAGTTTTTGCAGTGTGCAGTCTCTGGTAACAAAAATTGAGTAGCTGTGTTACTGGTGCTCGAGAGCTGTGTTATGCTTTTAGGCTGGTTTTGTTTTAGATAACTGCTGGAGCTGTTCAGGATTTGGGGGCTGGTCAGACATCAGTGACTTGGTGACTGTCTCCTGCAAGACCTTTGTCAGCGGAAGGGCTCCATCAGCCTGGGTGGCGAGGGCCACTGCATCCAGAGAGTGAGCCAGGCATGTGGATATGCTGGCTCCTCTTCTGTAAAGACTTCATAGCTTTTACCAGGAGTCCTGGGGTGGTAGTGAGAAGTGCACTTCACCATGTAGCTGACTGAGAAATTTGTTGTAAGTATAAAAGAGTTTCTTCTATCCTGGGAAATGTAGGGAGAGACCCATCCCTGCAAGCAATCCCAAAGTCATGCAGACTTTGTATTAGTCCCCCCATCTCAGCTGCTAATGTCAACCCGAATCTGTCTGTGCTGCTGTGATGTCCATCTGCTGATGGTGAATGGGAACAGTGTAAGAACACTTGCCAAAGTTGTGTCTCCTGCGGGACACTTGGAATAATCTTGAAGTCATTTTTTTTCCTTTACTCTTACTTAGATGTAAGATACCCTTCTAAGTGGGCAAAGATGTTTGAAAGCGGAACAGAAAAGCAGTCTTATTTTCTTCCTTCTTTCAGCCTACTCTCTTCTTGTTAAATTTAGTTAATATTTTCATGCTTTTGGTGTGGTTTGTTTTTTTTTTAAATTTTCTAAACTGACAAGTTTTGAGGTCACGTAAGTCAAGTCTCGGCCCCATTGAAATCGGTACCAAGATTCCCACCTTCCACAGAAGATCAGTTCTAGACGATTCCACTTGGGAAGACACAATTTCTGCTTTCCTGTCCTTGGAAGGAGCTTGGCATAAGAACATGCTTGGAAAATATGCCAGATACTCAGCTGGCTGATTACCCCATAACAGAGCAGTCTGAAGAGAATGCATGATCCATAAATAACAGGCACAATATGAAGAAATACATACTATAAGTGCGTACTATAAATAATAACTGTGGGCGTTGTGCATTTTTTAGGGCTGTAATATACTTGCAGGTTTCAGATGTTTTGTAACCAGTACCAGCAAGTCCCTCAGTGATGGCATAGCCTCTTTACATACTTCATAGTTAACAGTTAAATGACATGTTTTCTTGCTCCCCTAAATCAAGTGCTTGCTGGTAATAGCTTGAATTGTTTGCGTTTTGCCTTCCTTGTTGTTGTAACAGTGTTTACAGGAGGTGTGCGTGTTACCACGCTCTGCCAGAGAAGCTTTTGGAAAAACTCTTTTACGGCAGCCAAGACTGGCGCAACCACTGTTAGAATAATTGTTTGTGTGTTTTGGTTTGGTTTGCTTTTGGTTTTCTGGAGTGGCTGCCAACACGAAGAACCAAGGGAAATAATTCCGAGTTAATTTTTTTTTTCCCTTTCCTTGACAAATTAAAAGTAGAAATATTTAATTTCACCAACCCCCTGAAGTGTTTCATTTTGGTCATTAAGAAAAGCAAGGGAAATGAAGGGTTAGACTTCAAAGAAAGTGCCTGGGGGTAGTTGCCATTTAGCAGCTCAAGAAGTGGAGCCCTCATTCAGGGTGGAGGAGACCCTCCTACAACTCTTTCCTCTGCTGGAGAGGATTTGAACATGCTTGTCTTGCTTCCCAGGAAGGTTTGCTAGGAACAGGCTGTTCTGGGGTGAGGATAGGATTAGGTGAAAAATAAGTTGGAGGAGACATGGGCTAGATGTAAAAACAAAAGTAAGCAATGCTGAAAAAAAATTTTCTCTCGTTTTCAAGCTGCCATTTGGAAAACGAAACTGGAAGCCTTTCTTGTTTGTAATGTTTGTGAATACTTACAGAAAAGGAATCTGTATCAATTTTGGATTATTTTGTCACAATGGAAATTCATGTCTCTGTTTTAAAAGTCTAGTTTTATTGGCACATATTTTAAGATGTGATACCTTTACATGCACAGCACAAATTGATGAGAGCTGTGCAAATGGCCTGTTTGTTAGGACACACACAAATACTTCAGATGTACCGCTGATTCAATGTATTCTTACTTACTGTAGCTCTTGTTTCTGCCTCCAAATTAACCTCTTCTCAGAAAATTAGTAAATCCTATGTAAAACAAACATTTTACAGTTTTCAGAGATGACTCCTTGGCCTGAAGACTGGGACCAGAATGCCTCCTTGCAGCACTGTCCCCGTGGGTTTTGGTGACTAGCACCTTTTGGGATTGTGTCAAGGTTGACTGAGTTGGCTGGGCCGCCTGTGCTTCGAGCCTCCTGCCGGTCTGCAGTCTTCCCATTAGGTTCCCCTGTGCAGTGTTTGATGGGATGTCGTCAGTACTACACATGTATTAACGCCATTAAATTGCTGTCATTTGCATATTCTGGCTGCAGATCACTAGATGGCCGGCTGCAAGTGTCTCACCGGAAGGGTCTTCCCCATGTGATCTACTGCCGGCTGTGGCGGTGGCCAGACCTTCATAGCCACCATGAGCTGCGTGCCATGGAGATGTGCGAGTATGCCTTTAACATGAAGAAGGATGAAGTCTGTGTGAATCCTTATCATTACCAAAGAGTGGAAACCCCAGGTACTGCTGGCCCTGTGTGCAGATGCCTCAGCTTCTCAGTGCCAGCATAAGGGATTTATAAGTGCATTTCAAAATTGAATAAAGCAGCAGGCGTAGGGTTTTAAAACCAAAGGGTATCTATTATTGATGATAATCTCTTACTGTATGCAGTAGAATAATTTATGAATCTGCACTCGGGGGGAAAATACCATTTTAAATCGATAAAATCCAAGTCGGGCAGGTTGCGTTGTTGCCAGGTCCCTAATACGGCATTGTGTGCACGTAAACAATTCACACACATAGTGGATACAACTATGAACTATGGCAGTGTTCTGTGCATCCCTAATTCTTGGTATTAAGTTAAGGATAAACTTACTGTTAAGTTGAAGTGGATCTAAGAATAGCTCCCAACACAACTGAACTTCCTGTTCTGAAGTCTCCTCCTGCCTCTAAAAGAGACTTTCATCTGGAACTGCAAATACTTCTGCTGCGTGTCAGTACAAATCTGCAGAACCAGTCTGGATGTTTATGCTAATCCTACCTTACTGTTTCATTTTATGTGAAATTTATTCCTTTTGAATCATGTGGTATAACTTCTCTTAAATGGTTTTTCAGGATGACCTGTTTCTTTGCCTTAGAAGGGGCAGACAGGCTGGGTGTGTTCAGATAAGCACTTATCCTGTCCCCAGCTGAGATGTGTTAAGAATAACTGCTGCTGTTATTTCAGAAGCAAGTATCGAGTTGTGTCCCTTAATTAGTGACTTTGGTGTTGCATGTATTTAAGGGTGTTACTCCAGACTAGTTTCTCTTCATTTTCTAGGGTTTCAGTCATTTTATTTTAAAGCTGTTCTATTTTTTTCCTTTCCATTTGTGCAGTGTTACCTCCAGTGCTGGTGCCTCGGCACACAGAGATCCCAGCTGAGTTCCCGCCATTAGATGATTATAGTCATTCTATTCCAGAGAACACTAACTTCCCAGCGGGTATCGAGCCACAGAGCAACTACATTCCAGGTACCATATATCTTCCATACAGCGAGTGGAGGGAAAAGGGTCACATTGCACAGAGAATTGTGTCTATGTATGCTAAGCTTGAGGACTGGAAAGTCTTTTTTCCATTGTTGCTACAAAGTTAAGGAGTGGGAATCTATACAAAAATAGATGAAAGCTGTAAATGTAGGCACACGACAGCGCTGTTTATAGTTTTGTTTTGTTTTCATTAAACTCACCTCTTCCCTTCAGTAGTGCATACTCATTTTATTGTGAAATCTAAAGCTGAATGTTCCCTTAGCAAGTTTAGATTTGAGTGAAATTCAGCCATTTTGATTTGAGTAAAACTCTCTACATTTCTGATGAAATTGAGCTCTTCTATTTATGTATCTCTTTTACAAGCAATTTACACCTTATTTGCATGGACAAGCTATGCAGCTGCACACCAGGAGAGGAAAAATATGCGGACAGAAAACTGTCTACATGGCTTAAAGGTTTATGGGACTGAAAATCCAGATTTTTTTGTTTCCCCCTCCTCTGTTATTCAGAAATACCATCCTGATTGTGCCAGCTCCTCCTTTCAGCAGCTTGAGGAAGAAAAGTAATGAAAAAGAAATTCAGCTCCTTGTGCATAACAGAGTATATGTTTTTGGCATCTAAAATCCAGACTTTGCATCTAGTTGCAATGACAGTATGATCATTTTATGCTTCTAGAGACACCTCCTCCAGGCTATTTGAGTGAGGATGGAGAAACTAGTGACCACCAGATGAACCCCAGCATGGATGCGGGTAAGTCATCTTGTGCCATTTGCTGCAGCTTTCTAGGTCATATCAGAGACACTTTTAAAGTTTTTCTTTGTGACAATGAAGATCAGATGGTGGTTTCAGGTATTTTATCCCTGTAGGAGTGCAAGTGTAGCCTGACATGTCATGCAAAGCACAAGTTGGTGTGTTTTGGAGCTGCTGGTGAAAGGTACAGCATGTTCTGTTCTCCCCAATATTCATCATTAGATACTACTAATGATACAGGAGCCTGCAACAGTGGAGACACATCTAAGGATGATAGTTTGTGTTGTATTTGTGTCCTTGCATCTGTACACACTTGAAAATTTAGCACATAACTGGCACTTTTCTGCAGAGGCATTTTCCTTATCGCTTGGTTGTTTACATACTTAAACATCCAGTTTTATTATACTTGAAATGACCACTAGCAGTTTTTTTTTTTTAAATGGGTTTATCATTTAGTGGCTATGTCTCAAAGGAAGTTGAAAGTCTGGGTTCTCTTTCATTTCCAAGAAAACCAGTAACCAGGTTTAGAATGAGCAGCCTTAGTGTTCACGCTAACCTGTATCAACACTTTAAACCAAAACATGCAGGTCTCATCTTTCTGGGAGTAACTGTTTAGGGCATCTTGTTGATCTGAGTGGTGTCACTGCTTATAAGAAGCACTGAATCAGACTCCGAATTCATAAAACTTTTGCTTGAAGAGCAAAAACACATCCTTGGTTAGAAGGGCTGATGCTTTGCAAGAGTGATATGCAAATCCATGGCACTTACATACAGGTAGACATGCAGAACCTAATTAATGCAAATACTGCACATAAATATCCTGGTTTCTTGCATGCCTTCAGCCGTAGAGCGTACGTGGGATTCTAAAAGAGGGATGACTGATTTGCAGTCTTTCACCACAGTTATACAGATGGAGGAAGGCAGCGTGGGTTGGTTTGTCTACACCAAGTGTAAGCCTATTGACACGATCTGTTTTAGTGCATACAATTATTGGCAGTGTGGTTGACATGTGGAATGTATGTATGGCTTTTTGGGAAGTGGACTGGAATAGGATTGGCCTGGAAGATGCTATAAATACCCAATTTATGTTCAAATGCTATATCCCTCCCTTCAAGTATTGTGGACTTCCTCCTTTCTAGAAAAACAAGTTTTAAAGAAACCAGCCAAACTCAGTGTAGAGATGAAAAGAAAAATGGACTGTACAACCCGTCTGCATCCTTGTGACATCCAGAGACTGTGGAAATTGCTCTGGACATCCAAGTGCAGATATTTGAAATATATGCACAGAATATGTGGACCAAATTGAAATGATTTGGGATAAAATTCTGACAGTTGTTCGGTCAGATCTGTGTAGCTTGATCCAATGCTTCATTGTCCCGAAAACAGTAAGATTTGTTGATACAAAGCGGTATGGTTTTGACTGTTCCGAATGTGTTTTGTGCCTAGCGATGTAAAATCAAGCTCTTAAATGCCCAGCTAACTAGCTGTCATGATGGTACCTGGAGTTTTGATAACTGGAAGTGAAAGTAAAACAGCCAACTGCATGCTCAGTTTTGAAAATTAATGGGCTCAGCTTAAGTGAATGCATTATGAAGATGCTTAGCAGTGTTGCAGATGCAGCAAGATGATATAAGTAATAGCATTTGGAAATTTATGTAAAGAGTAATCAACATCAGAGAAGCTGCTGGTGTCACAAAGTGAGACTTCAGCGAGAAATGGGTTATCCCGCCAACAAGCCTGGGCAGCACTGAACTTTTGGGGCAAGTGTTTGTCCTTGTGCAGGTGCCACATTAACAGTTATAATGTCTTGATTTTCAGGTTCTCCAAACTTATCACCAAACCCTATGTCTCCAGCACACAATAATCTGGGTAAGCATGTGATCTTGAGAACTGTATGCAATTATAGTCAAGATAGTGACATATTAATGATGATGTTACTGCTTGAAGTTGTGCACTTTTGATGAGGTGGAGAGCACTGTTGACATTCCTTTCTGCTAATCCTCTTTACTGTGATGACGGTGGTTCATAGTAACTCTGTGTGAAATAAAAGACATCTGAACTCTGAACTTACATCAGAGAATTAAATAAAACCAGGAAATGTTGGCAGACAAATAGCAAAAAGGATGAGTGGAGGACTGCGGAAAAAACACACTTGTTGGATTACATGAATTTGCAAGGAATATGTCCCGTACCTGTTCTGCTGATGGGTTTGTGTTCTTATATTTTTAAAGGACAGACTGGGGTAAAGTTTTGTCTCCTGGAATTTACTTTGTAAATTTGTAGTGTTTACTGGTCTCTTTTACAGCGTACCAGAGCAACTTGCAATTTTTTGGTATTTATTAACTTGGTGTTACATTCATTATAGGGCAGATGCTGTTATCCACATATTGTGGACAGGGGGCTGAGGTTCAGAGTGACAGATCTGCCTGCACCGCTTTGCCAGCTCGTGCAATCAACTGCTTTGGTGAAGGGCAGCAAAGGCATTACGTTCTCACATAAACCCAGTGCAGGAGCAAGCCCAGGTCCCCAGCAGAGCAAGTATGCTGTTACGCAGCACGGATGGGCATGGCCTTGAGGGTTTAGGTTGCAGTGGCTGGGGACTCCTAACAAAACTGAGTGCTGGGATGTGTCAGACCACAAGGTAACTCTACCTGCAGGGCATCCCTAGACCACATAGCAGTAAAGCAGCCCAGAGCCCTTGTGTCCCAGTGCCCTAAACCACTGGAAAAACTGATGTTGCAGGAGTTTAAGTTATTAAGGTATGAAACTGAGCAGGATAAAATGGAGGCGGCAGCTGGTTGGTGGTTGTGTGGTTGGAGAGTCCAAATAAATGGAGAGAGGGCAGGAATGCTAACGTATGGAGAGGTGCAGAAGTCACAGGCAGCCCTACTTGAACATCAGAGGTGTTTGTGGGGTCTTAGGTTCAAATGAGCCTGGAGGAATGTTGTAGGTGAGATGCACAAACCACAGATGCACTGTGGGATTTTTCTGACCGACAGCCAGTTGGTTTTCATCAAGCAAACTCAAGTTACAGTGCAGTCTTGAGTTGTCTTTCCCCCACCTAACCCCATGCTGAGCGCCAGGGAGATAGACCAGCCTTAAGTGCTATACCAGACCACTGAGGTCACTGATTCACTCCATAACCTGTAGACAGTAAATAGGAGCAAAGCTGAAGAAGAAGGAATAGCAGCTGAACAGGGTCTTTACCTTTGAGATACTGTTAGAGGTTGTGTGGCTATCTCTGAACCTCTGTTGTCTTCTGAAATGGCTCTGCCCTTGATTTTCATACCTACAGACATAAAAGGTCTGATCTTCATCAGTTTGAGCTCTTAGCCTGTTTGAAATTGCTCTCAATGGTCTGTCATAAAAAGCACTCATAGCTCTGGCTAGGTGCAGGATCAATTCTCTAAATGTTCATTAAGCCAGCAGACAGAGGCCACTTGAGATTACTCTTGAATAACCATAGCCATAAAGTTTACATATGCTTTTAATCCTGGCACAGAGCACTTTGACACTGCTCCAGAATTTGTCAGTCATTGGCTGACTTGTGGATATCTTGGGGCTGTTGAAGAGGGGATTTCTTTTCTCTTTTTTTTTGCCCCCCCCCCCCTTTTTTTTTGGTAAAGCATGAGATATATTGCCACAGTGCCACTAGATTTTTATTTGCTTTAACTGTTAAAGCCTAAGAAGAGAATGCATAGCTGACTTATTTTTACTCCCGCTTTTCTTTTTTTGTTTGTGTCCGTTATACTCCAGTGTGCTGCCTAGGAGTTGATGAGAATTTCTAGCAATTTTTTTCAACCTAAAAATAAAAAGGCAATTACATGTAACAAAACCAACCTGGCAAGTTGACTGTGGCATCTGCCTTACATAAGGAAGAAAGGAGTTTCTAGGAAAGAGGCCCCAGTGCATATTCTTTCTAACAAGGATGCTGGTTATTAACACATGCTGCTCAGCTGATGGGCCTCTCAGATGTCTAATGTGCTGTCTGGTGACAAAATCTAAGTAGGACCAGGTGAAGCTGGTTAACCACAAGGAATCTTTTTGTAGTCTAAGGAGCAGACATCAGAAAAGCATTTTAGCTTACCAATATTAGAAGATACCTTTAAGTTTTGCAAGCCAAATGTTTATTCCTCTTAGGCAAGAACTTCCACAAATTAAGAATGTCTTGTCTCTTCTAAAAAAATTTACTGTAAATTTTTGCATCTGAGGAAGTTATAAAATAAAAAAAATGAAATGGCATGTAGCTGAGCAACTCTTAAAACGGCCAAATGGCAAAATTGTCATCAGCTGTACTTGTAGATAGGCCTGTAGATGTCATGTCTGAAGGAAGGAGCTGCTTACAGCAGCGTAGGTGAAAACACCAGCAGCCCAGCTGACCTTCAGCCTGATGGTCTCTGCAGCCCAGAAGGGGGTTGCATGGGCTGGGAGAGCAGAACTTATCATCTCTGCAGGTTCTCTCTCCACCTGGATGTTACTTGGTGGCTGGTGGCCTGCAGTGCTCCGGCTTTTGCTGTGCTATAGAATTGTGTGGACAAGCAGAACACTCCCATGTCTGGAGCTGTACTTTGATCTGCAGAAGTTTAATCTGGCTTTCTCGGTATGTTTGTTAAGGAGATTGAATAGAAATTAAAAAAAACCACAACAGTATGCAATGAGGAAAATTATCAGCAGGTTCTCAGTGGCAAAATGTGGTGAGCTTTTGCAGTTTTGCCATTGAGAAAATAATGTCACAGTATTGATGTCTGTTTATTTAACCAGAACTACCTGAAGCTTTTAAGACAGTTTACTTTGTGTAAGCTGAATTTTGGGCTTAAATCCCATGGCCGTATTCCAGAGAATTACAAAGGTAATAAATTAGCATGAAGCAAACCAACTGGGACAATAGAAGCAAGGTTTGTTTGAGGTGCAATGTATGTATTTCAGCAGAAAGCTGTAAGACTGTGCTATGGGATTGAGGGAGTTTAGGGAGTTTCATCTTTCCGTTCACAGGCACAAAAGCGTTGCAAGGTAACATATTGGGATTTTATTTTTTCCTTCATTCAGCTTGGGTGTTTGATTTGGAAGCATTCTCATTTTGGTCCAGAATTTCAGTTGTCACATTTTCAGTTGTCAGACATAGCTATAGTTTCCATTTAAAGCCTATCCAATGATCTCTTCTGTATTACTGAAATATGAACTGGAGAAAATACAGAAAAGAACCAAAATGAAAGGAGATTTGCCAGCATTATGTGGACATTCGGAATGAAGTCAGGGAGTTTACACTGGCTGAGGGCCAGGCCTGCGGTTGCATGCATATTGTTATTTTGGAGCGAGGCAGTCCCTTGGTGTACAGGAAATCCATTGTCAGTGTTTGCTCCGCAAAAGACTTGACGCAAAAGCTGTAAGTGAAATAAGCACATACCCTACGGTCAAATCCATCAGGAACATAAGCCTCTGTTACTCTCTGTGTTGAAACGCTGTTTCCCAAAGGAGTGAAAAGGCAGCCCTTCTCAAAGTACAGAGGGGAAGGGAGCATGCATGCCTATTTATCTTTCTGGTTCTGAGAAAGGAGTTAGAATTAATGTGGCTGCAACTAACACCGCTGGAAAACATGTATCGGTAATTTCTGATATACATTGTGAATCAAATGCATTAACTGAAAGTAAGCTAACAGCTGTTCTTGGGCACGTTGTTGAGAGTGCAAAGCAGCCAGCAGATCTTTTTTCCTCCGCAGCTGGACAGAGAGTACTCTCATGTTGTAGGGAAGATGCAGTATGGGTAGCATCCCAACACTCGGTGGACGTTTGTGAAAGCGAAGCTGTAGTGAGTCAAGGTTGAAATTGTATAGAGAAGATTCAGGCAGGATTTGCTTGGGTTTAGTGCATCATGTTTTAGTTGATTGTGTACCCCCTCAGGATTCTTTGGCTTTAGTGGAGCTATGTTCTCTTACTTTTCCCCGAACAGTAAATCCATGAATTGAAAATGAATATTCAGGACTGATCTAACACAAGAGGAGGCTTGCCCATCCCATGACAGCTTAAGCTGAAGCCTAAGACCACAAATCACTGGAGAAAGCAGCATTGTTAAGAGCTTGGTTGCATTTTTTAGAGACAAGTTTTTCTTCAAAATAGGATTTGTTGGTTTGTGTCTTTCCTCAAGTGGCAAATAAGCCGGAAATAAGATTTCCGTACATCCTTCAGTGGGGAATCCACAGTTCCCTTGAGTCGCAACCAAACGGAGGTGGTTTCTGAAGGAAAGGACCACGAAACCATAGAGAGCAATACAAGCTCTGGTGTTTTTATAACTCGAATAGTACCCATCTGAGGACGTTACTTAAGGATCAAGAAAAGTTGATTTGTTTTTTCTGGAGCCGAGCAGCCTTACAATTAGAAAGGCACTGGCTGTGGAGTAAGAGCACAGTCATGTGGAGCACAGTCTGTTTTCTTAAGTGGGTGGGCACACCTGAAGAGACTCTGGTTAGTGCTGGTATTTGCTGTACCTCTATACAAATGGCACTGGTGTCGTGAAGCCCAGAGTCAGTTGTGACGTGTACAGACTGCTGCTGCAGGCCACAGCCGCTAATTGATGAAATGAGGCTGGTATGGGAGAAATATGCCTGATGTGGCAGTTTCCAGTGGGAAAACCAAGTATGTCATACAAGAAAAAAAGGCAGAGACAGTAAACCTGTGTGGCTCCTGGTTGTGTTTGATATCATCTGTGCATCTCAGGAGAGGGGCTTGCTTTAAGCTATAAAATTATTTAAAATGTGACGAAACAGCAGGTATGCTTACCAGATCTCTTAAGCTGATGCAGCAACCCCTGTCCTGTTGAGCTGCCTTCTGTTAGCTTTTGTTTTGAACATTATGTCCTTTTCCTTAAGAGGAGGATACGCTTTTGCTTTGTGGGTGTAATGTGTGGAAGAGAGCAGGAACATTGAGCTTTGCTTGTGATAGAGCGTTTTTCTTTCTGATGATACAATTAAGGAAAGAGAGAGACTGAAAGAAGCTGGGAATGGGTATAAGGTCCAAAATTCACAGACTTTGAAAATCTACTAAGGATTACAGAGTTCCCCAGATTCACTTTTACTCAATTCCTTATTTGCTGTCAGCAAAGTTTATAACAAAGCAGAAACCGAAGTTTTTTTTCTCATTGTTAGCTACTTAGGGAACTCATACACCACAGTAATAAAGAGGAAACCAGCATGTCTTTTGGCTAGAGCCAGGCTCTTCAACCAGTTTCTAAAGGTTACAGAGTAACAGCAGGTACCAGATGAGAAATTACTCTCAAACCTCTGTGGAGACACTCTATTCAGTGTGAGAGGAAGCTGGGATGCTAAAAACCTATCTTTGACTTTTGGAGCTGATCTGTTAAGCCCCAGATTTGCTGAAGCCTTGCAGGAGCAACAGATGGGAAAGCCTATGGAAAAAGCTGGGGTTTGCTGCTTGATATTAACTCTTTGCCCAGATGGGAAGCTCTGTGTTCCGCTTGTAAGTACCATTTGAGTGAGGATGAAGTGATAAACTGGGGGGAGGACTGGAGGAAATTCTTCTCTCGCTTTTAATTCTTGCATTGAATGTGGGGAATAGAGCACTTATCAATTAGCTTCGTCTGCTTTTCACTTCCTCTGCTCAGCAGATTCTTGGCTCACAGCAGGACTGGGCACCATCTAGTGCATTATTTCCTGGAAATCTGACCTGAGCCTTCCTCTGCTGAAATCTCATTGGATTTAGTGCGAGCAATTAAATCATTTGATGCCATTTGAATGTCCTACCTTTCTTGTGTATGAAGTATTGTCTTCCTGAGATTGCC
Organism: Falco naumanni; assembly: GCF_017639655.2. Lineage (NCBI taxonomy): Eukaryota > Metazoa > Chordata > Aves > Falconiformes > Falconidae > Falco > Falco naumanni. The sequence continues at coordinate 5,079,442 of NC_054060.1, read as the reverse complement.
TCAGCCTGCTCGTGAACTTTGGTCCTTTCGCTTCGCTCCACAGGTTGAGTCAAACTATAACCCCAATAAAAAAGGCGTGCCATCATCTACTGGGGAACTGGATTTCTTTTAATAATTTGAGATCAAGTGCACTGGAAGAAAGTATCTAATTTTCAAATCACTTTGATGCCAGTCTTACGTACAATTTGATGCATATTTCAGACAGCTGTACTGTTTTCATCAGTGCCAGAGAAATTGTAACAGAGTCAGTAAGAACAAAAGTTGGACTTAGTGTAAGTGCACAGCATTAGGGTTCTGGAGACCCGTGTTACTGAAAGCAGATTTGTGGTCTACTCTTTCTGTTTCTTCCTTTTCTCTCCTTTTCTCCTTCTTAGGGTACTGGCTACCTAAAAGTGATCCCACATTTCATAGTAAAGCTAAGGTTATTTTTTTAAATTTTCTGCGAGTATGAAGATAGTTAAGTGACACCCCACTTGCTAAGTGACTAATATCTTCGCCTGTTTGTGATTGTTCCATGTGCCAAAAGCTTCAGGAGTGATGTAACTTTCTAGCTGCAGTCCATTAAAATCTGTCAAGTAATTAAAGTTTGGTGGTTAAAGTGAGCCCAAGGAATGAAGCAGAACAATATTTCAAAACAGTCGGGTTTTTTCATCCCCCTTTCCCCGCCCGAGGGCCTGTGATTCATTTTGCTTTTTATTTTTGTGCAGATCTGCAGCCTGTTACCTACTGCGAGCCAGCTTTCTGGTGCTCGATATCCTACTATGAACTCAACCAGCGAGTGGGAGAGACTTTCCATGCCTCTCAGCCCTCTATGACCGTGGATGGTTTCACTGACCCATCTAATTCTGAACGCTTCTGCCTTGGTTTACTGTCTAATGTGAACAGAAATGCGGCAGTGGAACTCACAAGACGACACATCGGTAATTTCTGTTTCCTTGGTTTAGTCAGTGTCTTTCAAGGTGGAAGGTGGAGACCTGTGTGTAAAGCTTTTTATCTAGCTGCTCGGCATGCAGCTCCGTCAGTTTCAGAACACTGCAATGTTTTAATAGCCATGGTGTTTTAGCAGGCTAATCTTCCATAAAGGAACACTAATTGTGTTTTTTCATAAAAGTATAATTAAAACAATGCACTGAGGAACACTAAAATTGCTGCGTGTAATAGAGACAGAATTCAAACTTCTGCGTGCACTCTTCTGTATTTGGATGGATGTTAGTGATAATCTGCTGTATTCATTTTCCCTCCTGCACTGTTTTGTTTTCTAACTGACCGTTAGTTTATAAATGGAAACTTATTTCCTTGATTTTCATCTCGGTTTCCACTTTTCCTGCTTTTACTGCAAAGTAATGTTCAGGGAGTTTTTCAGTTAAACTTGGGCTAAATAGACTATCTCAAATTTATGCAATTTTAATAAAAAGCAAAATTGCTTATGCTTTGCTGTGTTTTCTGCTGACTTCTATAAAAAATGAACGTGGTTTTTGTCCTAATTTTTCTCCCCTTTATACCCTTTCCTGAGCAGTAAACTTCATATAGGAGCATCTTTCTTTGCTTGTTTCTAATATGATTTCTAGGACCAAAAAAACCCAACCCCCAACACCTAACCAAGATTCAGAAATCAGACTTTAAATTCAGCAGGCTCCTTATGCTCTATGGAAGGATGAAAGCAATATTCAGCTAGGAATGTGAGACCGCAGCAAGTCTTTATTTGAGCAACAAGGATGTATTCCCAAAATTGGTTTCTTTATTAACTGAGATTTTAATAATTTGTGTAAACTCCTGTGGGAAACACATGTTTGTCCTTGTATACAATATGATCTGAAGCAAAAGGCAATGATTTGAAAATGTTGTATAGTTTAATTCCAAATCACTAAGTAAATAAACAAACACATTGTATCCAGCTGCGAAGACTTTCAGAAAAGGTTGAAAACCATACGTTAACTGATAGAATGTTTGTATGGAAAATGTCAGACGTGCGTGTTAGAGTAAGCAGTCTGTGAGGTGGTGAATGGATGCAGTCCAGGCTGTGATTTACAGTGGGACCGGGGAGTGCAATTCTGACTTTATAAATTGATCCTCCCACCTCCCTCACCTTAACTCGCTCTCAGAGCAACTTTGCGGCTCCCCGGTGGGAGTACCCATGGGTCAGAAGAGGTGGTTTTCATTTTCCATCATTCATAGTTTAGCTGCTTTTGGCGAGCTGTCTCGTTCAGAGGTTGCCCACGTCTCTAGCAGCTCCTCTTGCAGACTTTGCAGATGATTGTTCTAAGCTAAACCAAAACTGCCATGTGTTTCCTAGGAAGGGGAGTAAGGCTCTACTACATTGGCGGCGAGGTGTTTGCCGAGTGCCTTAGTGACAGTGCCATTTTCGTCCAGTCTCCCAACTGCAACCAACGCTACGGCTGGCACCCAGCAACAGTTTGCAAGATTCCACCAGGTAAGGATGCCTTATCGGTGATCCTACACAGACTTCGCTTTTGCGAACAGGGACTTGCTGCGGAAAGCTCTACTCCTTGTTGAGGTAGGCACGGGTCTGCTGACCTCTGTTCTGGACAATAATCAGAAACTTTTACCCTGTTATAAGCAACTTGACAATTCAAGCAGGGAATTTTTTATAGCATGAAGATAGCTATAAAGGAAGCTCCAATAATTGTTTGCGCTACGTTCATACACGTAGGAAGAAACAGTACTTCAGGATCTAAGCAGAACTAAGAGTAGAATCTGCCACTTGTTCTGTGCCATGTTTTATCAGTCCATTATTGCATAGTAATTATCTGAAAATCATGTTTATCATTTTGTTTGTACATTTAAGTGAAAGAATATAATGTAAGGATTTTTTCTTAATTTAGCTTCACCCGTAATAGGTTTAAATTGTTACTTTTATCTGTTCTGTAGCAAAACTTTCCCCTACGCTTTGTGAATTAGTTTTATTCTAGGGAAATCGCATTTGCAGGCACCTTGTTGTTCTGGTTACAGCAAACGTATGCTGAAAGATTACAAGAGAATTTATTGCATCTATCTGGAAAGAAAATATTTTGCTGTTAGACACATGCAAGAGAGCTAGTATGAAAGGATGCCATTTGAAACGGAATTTAGCTAGTTAGCTAGGCTTACAAAAGTTAGGTTTTTTACAGTTAAAAGTATATATGTATTTAAAAAAAACTCTTTAATTTAGAAGTAATTGAATAAAGATTGTCTTTCTTTTGAGAAGAGATCTATATGCTGCAAGCTCTGGCCCATCTTAATGGGTTTCCTTTCTCAGATGCTTAGGAAGCAGCTGCCAGTGTTGCAAACATGACTTAATTCTCCAGCCACATCACAAGAGTCCACCCTGGCTGGAGTCAACATCTGAAGACATAAACAACCCACACTTCCGCTGTGGATTCATCTAAGGCACATTTTTTGGACTGCAACTCTCCCCACTTTTGCCACAGTCTTTGGCCGCCTTCTTAGACTCATCTTCAAATCTTTGTGGGGTTGAAGCAGTTTCTTCACTCCCTTGTTGACATGATCAAGTTGTACCCGCTCCTCCCAGGCACAGTCGTGGAGAGACCTCTTCCCATCCCGTCCTGAAGTCTGAGCCGCTTGGCAGCCTGATCCTCATCAAGTTTTTTGCTTCCCTTGCCATAGCACTTTCTCTGCTCAACCTGGCGCTGATGCTCTCGCCCTTCTTATTTTCCCCCCTTAGACTGCAGTGTGCCTGCCACGGCTTCCCGTCAAACCCTCTGCAAGATGCACAGCTCTTGGGCTGTGCTCTTTTATGGTTACAAAAATGGGTGGCTGTTTCTGCAGCTGATGAGTTGTTGCATGCGGTTATGCTTTGCTATACGCAGCGTGACCCAAAACAGATGACAGTATGAGTCCAGCCCAGGAGAGCAGGCTCGGAAGTGATCTTAGAAAAATACAGTTTGTCGCAGCCCAAGTGGTTGTTTTTCAGACTTGGCCCACACCTAATCCCAAATGAGCATTAGTTGCATGCCAGGTTTCAAAGCTTCACTTGTTTATGGTTATCCGGGAGGAAGCAAGCATAGCGACGCGTTGGTTTTTTGTTTTTTTTTTTTTTTAAAGAGTTGTTCATTTAAGCTATGATGGATGTTGTTGTATTTCACCTTTATCACCTAAAACCAGTGGAATAAGTTGTTCTCAGTCTTAGCTGGGACTAAACATTGTGGAAAAAACTCCAGTTTTAAAGGAAAATTCTTTGGCACCTGATAGTTAAATTTAAGAGAGGATTATAGCAGAAGCAGCTCTGCTAGCAGCCTTTTTAACCCCGATAACTGGTTTCTGGGTTACCAGAGAGGTTTCACTTCAGAGCTTCTCCGTTACTTCCGCTGATGGACACCATGTAAAGCCAACACCGGTGATTCCGTATTTTCAGCCTGTGCATTCCTTCCTTTCAGGCCCTGTAGTGATTGCCCTTATGAAGCATTAAGGTCATAGTTGGGCTTTTAAATTGCAATATAAGGGAAATATGTGAAGGAGATAGGAAGAGGTTCTACATGGGGATCCCAGGTCTGGTCTCGCAGATTGTAATCTGCTGTGTGGGCACTAGCATCAATCGTTCTCTGTCCTGTAACACAGTTTTCTTCCTTTTCAGCATATGAGCTGTGGAAGTGTGGCAACCGTGATTCCTTTTTCTGAAATCCTGTGTTTAAACAATCTGTATACAGCGTCGCATGGTCTGAGGATATGGAGAAGCAACACTTGAGTTTCTTTTCATCCTCAGAAAGAAATGGATTTCTTAATCTAGTTAAGCTAATGCCTTGGTCTTGTCATCTTCTTTTTTCACAGGATGTAATCTGAAGATTTTTAACAACCAGGAATTCGCCGCTCTCTTGGCTCAGTCTGTAAATCAGGGCTTCGAAGCTGTGTACCAGCTGACCAGAATGTGCACGATTCGAATGAGCTTTGTCAAGGGATGGGGAGCAGAATACAGGTCAGGCCTTCTGAATGAAACTTTGCTTGTGCTTGCCATCGTCACCCCTGTATTTCACAGCCTGGGGCAGTGTTCTGCAAAGCTGCTTCAGTCAGCTTTTAAGGTGATGAAGAATTAGCACAGAGTCTCTTCAGGTTGTAGCTGTTGAGAGTGGATTGATCTTGCCTCTCGTTTTTCCCATCCTATTTGTGTAAAACATACATCGTGTGATGTACCTGGAAGACCACATGTATTTGGTCACAGAGCCAAGAGCTTTACCTGAGAACAGCTGATGAATCCAGATGGCCAGTGTAGGAACTATGGCTTTTATTTCTGCTTAAAATTATATGTATATTGGATAGCTTGAGTGTCTTGTGACTACACTGCTATCAGGACAGGATCAGTGGGAGTGCTTCCTAACAGATTTGGGTGGGGTTTGATGCTTCTTTTATCAGGGACTAGTGGGATTCAAATAAAAGCAGATTGGCTTGAAAATCTGTATTTGGAAGAACTGTTAGAGTTGCTTCAAAGTTACAGTTAAATCTCCTCATCCTTTCCTTAGTGCTTGTTGTAGGGCAATTGCTTAAATGTGACTGGAGGCAGCAGGAGAAGCAGGGTTGCTGTTTTCCCCGGTGAATATTGATGATATAAAACCGAGGTGCAGTAGGGTCTGATGTTTGGCATCGGTGGTGTGGTTATTCTGACAACACGGGGACAGTGGAGACAGGGTGAGGGATGGAATACTTCATAGCTTGCGTTGCTGTTGCTCCACCGCATTAGCAAGCAAATGTCTCTAAGTAGCGAAGGGAATGAAATCAGCGTTTAACAGTACAAGTAGGGGAGATGAAATTCGTTGGAAAATTAAGGTCGTTTTATGAGAGAGAAAGCTGGCAGGGATTTAAGCCAAATGTGATTTTGAAATACTTGACTGTATACCCTTTAAATCTGTGGCCTTATTTGAAAATCTGGGGGCAGTCCCTGCCTCCTGGAGCAGCAAGGCCGTCTGCTGGTGCTCCCCTTTCGCAGCTGCCGGCAGCAGACGGGGGAGATGCCATAGTATCAGCTGGAGCCCGGGCCCTGCACGTTACTCTCCCACTTTCTTCATTTCTCCAGATGTTTGGAGTCCATTTTGTTTTGAAATTGTCGTGCACCCGGGCCAGAGCATTTCAGCCCTGGCTTGCAGCCACGGCTCGTAATGAAATCCAGATGAGCATGACTTACGGAAAGTCAACTATCTCATTTAGAGTATTGTAGTCAGTGAAACCCTACACTCACGCTGACCGCACCGAAGCTGCTCTCCTGCTCCTTCATTTCCCTGCCGCAAAATACTACATCTGATTGCCTTTGTCCGAGCACGTTTATTTGTTGAACTGATTCATATATGAAAACGTTACTGGGGGAGCGGCCTCCAGAGCACTGTCCCAGTGATTTCTGGTTCAGCTGCTTAGCCTTTTGAGCAGTCTAGTTGTGGGGTGTTTAGTGCTCACGAGTGCCAGGGATTTGGTGGAGGGAAGAGGGGAGAAGCCAACTGCATAAGCAGCCTGTGCTGCAGAGGTTCTCCTCTGTCCAGCGGGAGCCTGGTAGAGCAGGCTGAAGGCACGGAGAGCTTTGAGGGTTTGCCTTTCCGAAAGGCTGGAGCCAGCGTGCTGGTCGCCTAGGTGGGAAGGCAGAATGAAGTTTGCCGTGATAGATGTGCAGTGGGCAGAAGTGTGGTAGCCCTGTGGGTCGTGGGTTTCTGTGCAGAGGTGCCAGGGCGGCTGTTGGACCGCGGCGTTAGGCTGGTTTTGGGCAGCCAAGTGCTCTGCGCGGAGGGGGACGGGGTTTTCCTGGGACCCACGAGGTCTGTGTGCTGCTTCCTGACGGAGCGAGAGGTGCTCTGCTCTCCCCGACCGTCCTGTGGTCCTCCTGCCGGCACAGCTCAGGAGACACCCTTTAATGCCAAACACCATGAAGCGGCCGCATGGGACAAGCCCTGCCCACACGCCCACTCCCGGGCACTGGTGGCCCGCCAGCCCCGGCCGCCTGAGCTGGGAATGGGTGGGGTGCCCGCGGGAGCTGCTGCTCGGAGGGTTTGAGGGATCCGGATTCACCAGCAGAGCGGGTTACAGCCCTTGGCCAAAGCCTTGCAGAGCTGTACCCTCTCCCTGCTCCTCGCCCCCGCCACGAGGGGACTGGGATGGTGGTGGGAGCGCAGGGCAGCCCCACGGAGCAGGGGGTCCCCTTTTCAGCAGCGGTTTCTCCCTGGGCCCCACAGACTTTGGCTTCTCCCTCCCACAAACAGATTCCAAGAACAGCTTCTGTGGGAAATGAGGGTGTAAAACAAGGCTGTTTCCGGGCTATTTCTCTCTCTCCATAATCTTCCTCCTCCACAGCAGCTGTCCCTGCCTCTCTGCCTGGAATAAGGCTTAGGCCACCCCTCAGCAGAGGAGGGAGAGCTCCTTGCCCTCTGTCTCGGGCTCCCTCCCCTCCCTCCCCTCCCCATCTCTTCCTGCTTTACCACCTGAAGACACTGCATGGGGTCTGGCCTCAGGGACAATACAGAGGCAAATAGGAGAGGAGGAAGGTCTGACCGCAGCCACCAGCTCTTGAGGGATTTTAAAACAACATTTCTGCTTTTCTGATAGGTTTTGCAACTTTTTACGCTCTGCAGCATTTCTGCTTCTTTTGAAGCAGCTGATGAAATGCAAATCTGTTGGACTGCCCCGTACACAGCGTGTGTAGGGTAGGGTTCAAGCCTCCCGTGCATCCTCCCAAGCTGTGCGAAAAGGATGCTCAGCGGCAGCTCTGGCCACACAAGGAGAGGGCTCCGCAGGGCTGCGGGAGGGAGTCTGGACAGCTGAGTGGTGATCTCTCTCCATCGCTTCCACATTCTGCTAAAACCTAAAGATACAGTAAAAAAGAGAGTATCCTTGTCTTATACATAGAGAAATTTTAACATATTTGGTAAACGGCTTACGTTGCTATTTAATTAGGCGAGGTCTGCAAAATAAAACTGAAGAATTCTGCTTAGGTAAACACCTTACTTTCTCTTCAGGGAATCAGATGCTGCCTGTTTTCAGGAATCTGAGTAGTAAATAGGTTATGTAGTGATCTGCTCCCTTGGGATCATAAGAAATGTAAGGAGAAAGGTAGGATTTTTAAAAGCAGTTGGCAGCATAGGCCAAAAGCGTGTTATAGAGGAGAGAGACATTCCTTTGGCCCCACATGCAAGACTATTGTCTAAGCAGGAAAGAATGCTTCAGTAGCTGTAAAACCTTTTCACATTTGCAAAGTTTTGTAAGTCACATTTATGGTTTTTTTTTTTTCTTCTCTCCCCCCCCAAACCCTTCTTTCTTGTAGGCGGCAGACTGTGACCAGTACTCCCTGCTGGATTGAACTGCATCTTAATGGTCCTTTGCAGTGGCTAGACAAGGTCCTTACACAAATGGGCTCCCCGAGTATTCGTTGTTCCAGTGTCTCCTAAGGAAACATCTCCTGGGGGTGGGTGGGGGAACAAAGACTCTGGAAAAAGGAATTGGCTTAACCCTTAGCAAAACGCATAGTGCATAGTCAACAAATTCCCAGTTATTGAAGTGATGAGAAAAAAAAAAATCTGCTTTAAAAAAGAAAGTGGTTTTCTTTGTTTCATTTTGTGTTTTTTAAACTAAATGCCCATTTAAGCCACTTCCACTGAAACTGTTAGCACTTTGGTTACAATGCTATGGGCCATTGCAGTTAGAATTTGAAGCTGAAGTTTATAATGATAAAAAAGTGGACTTTGTTTTAGCGGAGAGAAGCCAGTGCTCCGCCTCCAGCCGTGCCGTGCCTGCCTGGCCGTGCGCTCTGTGCTGGTGTGAGCGTGCAGGAGGCACCAGCAGCTCAGAGACTTCCCATTTGCCTCGCACAACTCCAGCGTGTCATGCAGCATCTCTGAAAAGCCAGATACCGTGGGACTTTGGGATGACTCTTGCTCTTGCACTCCTGTCGCCATCCACCTGATCCACACCAGTCCTCCCTGGGATTGCAGCAGCAGGGGAAAAGGAAGCATTTAAAGCACACACAAGAGCTAATTCCCCCGGTAACATTCCCAAAAGGAATCTATTTCCCACGCTGGACTGCTAACAAGGAGGCAGAGTCTTGTTTCATGCCTGAGGGATGCAGCTGATACCCTGATGGGCTCAGGCTGGATTGCCATTGAAGCAAAAGGCCAAACTTAAGGCTTCCTCTGATATTGCTGCAGCAACTTTTGACTTGAGCTGCTCACAGACGGACATTTGTCATGTGGGGAGCTCTGTCTGGATAAATTAAGCCTTCGTTATTGTGCAGTCTATTTGCATTAACTACAGGAAGTTTGTATTCTATTTTATCAGTATTTTGAATGGTATCTGCCACTTCTGAAGTCTTAGGGGCTTAATGAATTCTGTGTCCAGGTCTGTCTAGTAATGGAAGTCAACAGGCCCTTGCTGCCATTTTCAGAACATGCCATTTAATAGCTTATCCCATGCTGTCACGTGTGACTGCGCATGAACCAGGGCATCTCAGACACAAAACCTCTCTGTTTAAAACTTATTTCAGCTGATTAAAATGCTCTGAGATGTGTTTTTGCCTGGAGAAATTGGGAGAGTGTGTATTTACTTGTATTATAAAATGTTCATTTTAAACATACATGCTCCAGACTGTTTAATATTTTTTTTTTCCCTGCAGCAACTTTCATGGCAAACAACTTCTACAACTGGAAAAAACCCTTAGCACTTGTTTTTATGGTTCACATTTGCCAAATAAGTCTCATAACTTTGTCAGTGCTCTCCAATTATCTGTTTCTTTATATCTGCATTGAATATCATATGCATTTGTGCCAAAATATTAGAAGGGGGAGGGGAGAAAGTGATAATCAGTTTCCTATGGAAATCCTTTTTTCTGCCTTTAATTTTTTTATATATATATATATATATATATATATATATATATGAAAGATAAACACCCAAGCCTAGATCTGGCTCTGGGAAGGACAGACTTGGATGGACTTTACAATGGTTTGTGTGAAGGCTCTAGCCCTGCAAATTTTTGTGCTCCCAGGTGTGAACGTGAGCGGCCCCACTGAGTTGGGTGGAAGTTTCCCTGCGTGCTGGGTTGAGGTTTGCAGCTTCAGAGCACCTGGGTCCTGTGACGGGGTGCTGGCTTGTAATAGCATTTCAGACGCTTACTGGGAACTCCTGTGTCCCTGCCTTTCTGTGGAGAGGGGCTTTTCCGACGTGCTTGTTCCTTTGAGACCACTCTGTCAACCCCACCACCTGGGTTGCAAAAAAACCCAGCACTTCTGGGCCTGCAGCATCGGCAAGATGGGTACAATGTACCCCTTGCTTGGTGGGCACGGGCACAGCTGACCCAAGAGGCTCGGTGCCCGTGTTTGTTTTACCAGGTCATGAAGGGATGCTTTGGAGAGAGTCTTCTAGAAACAAGACATTGTATTTGGTAGATGAAATCTAAATTCTGAGGAAGACTTTCAGTGGTGGATGTGCTTCTAAACAATAACAGGCACTTTTCAATATCCTCTTGCGGAATTTTGACTGGAGCTTTCACTGTGCAACACGGCCTGTATCATAGTGCTGGAGGTTTTCTAGGATTTTTAATTTCTATTTTTATTTTTGTTCTTTCAGATTTTTGCAATGTGTCTGATTTTAGTTAAATTTCTGATTGCATGACCTTGTGCGATAAGAGGATCTGTATTTTCTGTTTTCTAGCCAGTAGAAATACTTTAAAAAGTATTTTTTAATACTTTAAAAAGTAGATCTATCTGTCATTGCGGATTGATTTGGCGTATATTTCAGATACAGGTTTCTAACATAGTTGCAAACAAAAATTTATCCTGACTTTTGTGGAAGTATTTGACTTGCTGTTTTAGTGAGAGAGGCGAAAAAAATGTGCCATGTAAAATGGCCCCAGGTTTCCTCTCTCAGTGTCTTTAAGTCATATTTGCTTATTTTAGTGAACAAACTGTTTTCATTGCCCGCATAATCACGGAGGAAGTTGGACTCTGTGCTGCCTTGTGCATTAGCAACAAAAATGACATCTTGAATTGCAGTGTCAAGAGTTCATTCCACGTGATGGTGTGCGCAGGAACCCGGCCTGACCCCAAGGCTACAAGCTGGAATAAACCCTGACTTTAATATGAAGTTCGCACACAGATTCACCTCTTCAGCCAGACTAAGAATTGGGCCTGGATTTCTGCTAGGAACCAGATTTCTATCTTCTACCTGATAAAGGATAATTAATTGCTAACAGTTATTAGTAGAGGCCTTTTGAAGAACAGGATTCAGATGATGCATAAAAACTTGGGTTAATCTCACTTCATCATCCCTGAAGTAAAATGACTTCAAATGGAAAATGTAAGCTGGTCTAGCAGTACAGTCAGATAAAATTGAGAAGATTATCTCCACTAAAGTATTAATTTCCTCTCCTCCCCTCTGTTTGCCTTCTCACTAATTCATAAAAGCTTTCTGGTTTCTCGAGTTACCTTATAAAGTCAAATGGAAAGTCCTGTACCACGCAACAAACGAAAAGCTAAAGGCTGGGGAAGGGGTGTGATCCAAGGGACATCAGGCCTGAGCTTCCTTTTGTGTGGCACGGTTGCAGCGGATCGTAGCGATGAAAGCTTGCTCCCCGCCAGAGCTGAGACGTGCTTAATCACGCCACTCACGTGGACACTAACGAGAGGGAAGAGGTAGCGTTCGGCTGTAGGTCGCTGTAGGCAGCGGTGCCGCAGAGCTGCGCGTTGCTGCTTCTTGGTTTTACTTTTTTCTAAAACTTTATTAAAGTAGCTTTGATATGTAGCACAAATGTATGCGATCGTCCATGCCCTAGCTTAGATTACATGTGTGTCCTGGAATATCTTCTCATTTAATGGTAGTCTTGGCTAGTTTTACCAGGATTTCATACATTTTTGTTACTAGTAGAGAGTCACTAGCAGGAACTTTGACTCTTTTTAATTGGTGTAGCCATACACAAGGGCCTGGCTGCTGGCAGATGATATTGATGGCCTTGTGGTTTTAAATGACTGTGGTGATTTTTTTTTTATTATTATTAATGTATTGAACTGATTTGCAGTTTGTATTTTCTGTTAAGCTTGTCTTGGAAGTAATCCAGTGCTGTCCATTTGATTTAATTGCCAGGAATCAGCATGTGTATGTGCAAAAGATGGAGAATCTCATCATAACAAATTTCCCCAAAGCTCTGGCTACCCATATACGCCACGAAAAGGCTGCTGGGGGGTAACCTTTGAGAAAGAGTTAAATCAGTTTCCTCTCCCCTGAAGGATCAGCATAGTTTGAACCATGCAGAGGACTCCTTTGCAGGGCGAAGAATATTCAGGACTCCATCTCAAGCAGCAAGTATTGACATCCGTGCCTTGTGCTGCTTACTAACTGGAAAAAGCACAAGGAGCAAGAAGAACACAGCTCAGTGAAGGACTTCAGCCGTATCCCACAGCATCTGTGAGCTCTCCTAGTTCTCTAAGGTACTGGATAGGTAGGAGGAGCGGAATTTCACAAACAAGCTGGTAAGCTAGAACGAGAAATAATTAGTCACTATATAGTAGTTATTTGAGCGGTATGGTTAAGAAGTTCAGTATACGTTTTTTATTATGTACATGCTCTTGTATTTATGTTGTCTTTCTTGAATATTCAGATGAATCAAATATTTAATTTTTAACAGAAAGGGCCATTAAAGACTCAAGAGTATTAAATCTTTTGTATGTTCCTTTCTGACGATTGCTAGAAATGAGGCAGTTACTGATGTGAGAACAAGAGGCTCACCTCAGAACTGCACAACAAACCCTCGCCAGTAAAACTGAACAAGGACTTCTCCAGCGGACGCCTTTGCCCCAGTTCCCGTTTTATCTTTTAACAACCAGTCAGGTTCCCAGCTGGGCCCCTGAATTGTGCTCTTCAGGTCTTTTCAGATTTCTGAGGCTTTAAAGAGACAGTAACATACTACTCCGTAAATGTTTTGGTTCATCTTGCATTTCCTCCGGTACGTGGATACTGGAGGAATCTGCGCCAGTCTCTGCTGCCAAGATGCGTCTCGCTCCCTCTCCCAACGGAGGCAGCCTACTTTCTTCACGCTAGGTCGAACTATCCCCCCCTTGATAGCTATGTACGAGCATGCTTGCATTAGTGTTTAGTTTTTCTTAACCTGAGATTGTATGTTAATGACTGGTGATGTCACCTACATGCTTTAGCTTGTTAAGCATTATTCACCTATTTTGTTACCGAAGGCCTGTACTATGTATGCCCTCTTATTTCGTATGTGAAACTGTAAGTTCTATTTTTGACATTTTAATAAACTTTGATTTGAAAACTGAGGCTCATGAGAAAATAAGGATATTGGCAAAATATATTTAAGGACAAAAACTGGAAGCGTTTGGAGTTGTGAAACCACAAGTAATTCAGAGAGAGCAGCATCTTTAGGTATGTATGATGAAGGCTGTTCCCAGTAATTTGCGTGAGATCCCAGTTACAGGTAAGATCTTTATTCTTCTTACAGTTTGGACAGCTTGGTTTAAGAATTTAAAGCCAGATATAAGAAATGATAAAAAAAAAATTGCAACTAGTTCTTTTAACTAACGGGCTTCAAAGGTGAGTAGAAGTGGAGCACTGTGGCTTAAAGGATTTATTGTCAAAATGCTGGGGAGGTCAGATGCAGCTAAACGTTCACCCTGCCTGGTACACCGAGCTGGGGCTGTACTTTCACCTTACAGCTGTGAATTGGGAAACTCAGAAGTGCAGAAGCTGCAGGGGAGTATTTACCGCTTTGTCCTCAGTGTCTTGTCACCAGGCAGAACCCTGAAACACCTCTGATGTCTTTGTGTTGAGGAACTGAAGTCCCGCGATGGAGACCCGTTAAACCTCTCCGTTGTTCGCTCCTGCAGTAGGGAGTGAACCGCCCTCCAGCGGGTGGGTGGGCACAAACGTGGGCTCTGGGCCGCAGTGCGTTTGCGAGAAGGTGTGAAGTTAATCTTCTGGTCCAGCTCGGTAGCGTTCACCCAGTCAGCGTGTGCCGCCTTGCGGAAAGACATGGCTTCTCTCAGGCCTGGTTCCAAGTGCCCCACCGTTCCACCAGTTCAGAAGAGCGATGGTTGGAAGAGACTACTGGAGGTCTCTAGTCCAACCTTGTGCTTGATCCAAGACTGTTGCGAACACTAGATCAGGTCAGCTGGGCTTTTGTCCAGATAACTCTTCAAGAAAAATCCTACAAAAGAGATTCTGGCCACCTCCTCCCCAGATAAGCTGTCGCATGGCTGCATCTTGTTCCTAGTGGAAAAGTTTTCCCATCTTAATCTCCCAGGCTGTATTTTTGGCTGTTACTCCTTGCTGCAACAGGCTTCTCAGGTCTATGGTCTCTCTTTGCACCAGTGATGCTGCTCCTCCCTGCCACTCAAAGAGGCAGAGTTGGAAATTAAACAGCAGCCGAGTTTGAAGAGCAGCAGCTGCGCGGTGGTGGAGCCCTTTGCACCCACACTGGTCAGCTGGAGAGAGCCGGACGCCGTAGATGTGTCCCTGCTGCCTCAAGGTGACTCGGCCATGGAATGTCCAGTGAAGCAGCTGTTCCAGTTGAAGGCAGGCAGGTCAGGTGCTACACTGAGGGGAAAAATACACATATACTGGCGTTCAGCTGGCCTCGGAGCGGGCATTCTCCAAATAGCATTGCGAACTAAGCCAAGGCACACTATGATCTAATTCTGTGAACTCCTAATGTTCCTCCTAGGGTTTCACTGAAATTCAGATATTTTTTGTTGTTTTTCCTGACACAGGATTTACGAGAATACTTTTTCCACTCACTTTTCCAACAATGTGGTAATAAAAGGGTCTCGTCCAGGTTTTGTACTGGGGTTGCCAAAACTCAAGTGTGATGTAGTAAATCAGCTCTGAGCTGCGAGTTCTGCTAGTTGTCACCTGAATATATCACGGATTTCAGTATCACAGTCTTCTCATCTGTGCTGAAAATGGGAAGCTGAAGCAAAGTACAGGTTTGATAAATGAAAAATCTCAAAGCCTTAGCAAAAAAATATATATATAAAAAAATAATTGACATTGCATGGCTGTTTTAGTTCAGGCAAAAGTTGGGTAAAAAGCAGTGGGTCTGTACTGGCAGGGAAGTCGCGCCAAGTGCCATCCCAGACCTTCCTGAGGAGTGCAGCCTGGCTTGTACAGCCACGCCGGAATGCCGGACCAGAACTGGGAACACCGGACCAGAACTGGGAACGCCGGTGATCAGCTGCTCTGAAGCTAGGGCAGCGGGGCAGGCCTCTGGTTTAACACTGGAGACGGGTGGCTCTGGACTGAGGTTTCCACCCCATCTGCCTGCTTTCTCCTGGCTCAGAGGAGGGGTTTCTCCTCCCCGGGTTGCACCAGGCAGGCTGCTGGGGGGGAGGGAGGGAAGAAGGTGGAAGCAGTGACAGCGAGCCCCACCAAGGCTGGGAACCAGAGCCTTAACACCACAGCACCCACTTTACAAAGGATATAAACCTTTTTATCTTTTTTTTTTTTTTTTTCCCTTCTTCTTTTTTTCCTATAATCTACTAATTGTGGGTGTTCAGGACAAACGTTCCTGTAGCCTTTAGTCAGAGTTGGAAGTTGACTAGCAAACAGTGGCACGTACTTGCAGTTTGTCAGTTTAATTTTACTCTCAATGTATTGTATTTATAATTACCCAGTGACTAGTTTAATCACAAAAAGAACTGGCTACAGAGAAAGACAGGACTTGGCCTCAGAAGCTGTATGGCCTGTTTCATATAGGTAACAAAATCAGTACCAGACGGCGTAACGAAAGCGCCTTTCCTCAGGTCAGAGAGCAGCGGTACTGCAATGGAAAGCCTTCCAAGGCCAGGAAAACTAGAGCGTGTTTTGGCTGTATTTAAGGATGGATTAGTAAAACTACCAAACCTGAATGCTGAAGGCGATGGAGCCGCATTTGTAATAGATACAGAGTCGTAACTGACTCCTGAATGAGTTTCTCTAAGGCCACGAACTCTTAACTCCCTTCTGCAAATGCTCCTTTAGATTAGCAAGTGTCCAAGCAAACACAGGTGGAGAGACAAGAGGATTCCCCCCGCCCGCTGCCGTGCAGAACAGGCTTCCACCGGAGCAGGCAGGCTGCCGGGCTGGGGGTGGGAGGTGACTTGGGGAGCTAAGCCAGCCCTAAGGCCAGGGGGTTATGCCAACTGCAGCGGGCTGCCAGCCGCGCGCAGGGAGAGCCAGGCGTTCCCAGGCGTGCCCGTGCCATCGCGAGTGCAGGCTGCCCGGCCGGGTGGCTTCTCTGAGGCCCTTCATTGACCGCTACACGTAGCAGCAGTGTGGAGCGATGGGAAGACGATGTTTAAATACTGTTTGATTCCTTCACTGCTTCTCGCACGCTCAGTCTCTGTTCTTGATTGCGTCCCCTGCTCGGTCGCTCTCTTGCCACCAGCTGCTCATGTGGCCGCTGTGGACCCTCGGGGAGAATGAACTGCAGGCAGTCGTGCAGGGAACTCCTAGACTGATGGAGCCTCCAAGGTTTAATTGGCCACAGTGTGTTCTCATGAGTTTCAGTGATTGTTGTGCCATGGCTAATGCTGGAAGTGCAATTCCTTCGGTTCTGTTTAGTTTAAAGGGCCTCCACAGCATTTGGCGTGTTTGCTGTGACCCTTTTCAGATGCTCTTTGCTAAACACCGATGCAATTACTTTCCTTTGAACTTTCTTGCAAAGACCACACTCAGAAACCAATGCTTGCCATTTTCACTGAAGCAGCATCGTGTTTTCCTTCAAAACTGTGTCTAACGATTCAGTTACTGTATATCTAGATGCTCTCATGACCATCTTTACCTGGGAAAAGCTGCTACATCTAGCCACAGTGCATTAACTTAACTGCAGAGCTGTTCCACAGCAGTTCCAGTTCAGCACTGGAGTACCAGTACCAGCGAAAGCTAACACCTCCAAAACTGTTACAAGGACTTAAAACCTGACCTAGCGGCAGGGGTACGGCACTAGATGATCTTTAAGGTGCCTTCCAACCCAAAACTGAAAACCAAGATGGGAATTCTTTTGTTGTTGCTAAACAATGCTGTGGCATACAAAGAAAAACTAAGTAAAAGACACAACAACTTTCAGGTTTGTTTTTCTGCTAATGCCCCTTTTTATTAATTTCTCTAACATCTATTATGTGAAGAAATTCTGCAGCCAAACCCAAAGCCTCTCTTCAGAAAAAAAACCCAAAACAAAACAACCCACAAAACAAAAAACAAGCTGCCAGCAAAGAAAACTTTGATTAAAAAATACAATAGTCCTTAATGATCCTTAAAACTATTTCCTAGTTTCTTCTAGCTATACTTCCTACCTTGATGAACTGTGCTTTTTTAAAGCACAGGCTGCATCTACAAACAAGACAGACATACACAACAAAAATACATTTGAAAGAGTTCTTGCTATGTTATCAAATTTTCCACCAAAATATTGTCTGTGCAAATGTTCTGCTAACCTCAGGCAGAAGCAGCGCGGATGCCTTCCCTGTGGCACGGTGGCTATCAGGCCTTCCTGCTACGGTACCAGCCTCCTTGTTCTTCTGGTCAAACCATGCTTGCTTGTCCTGTCAATGCCTCTTCTGTGCTTTCAAAGGCTTGTTTTCGTCATTAAACCAAGAGCTGTGACTCCTTCCAGGATGTATTTCCTGTAATACAAATCTCCTCCTCCTATTTGTAACAGGCTGAAGAAGCGTGTTCCCCAACTGGTAATTCTGATTCCTTGGATAAGGCATCATTTATGGGGAATTTAGATGCTGCTACCTCGTAAAAAGGCAGGAAAGAACTTTATTTTAATTTGTATAATGTTACTAAATAAACCGTCACATGTACATCACACGTCTAAAGAACTGGTTTTTACCAAGTATCCATGTGCATTATTTTCTTCTCTGCCTTCATCTAATTCACTCTGTGCTTTTGCCATTTATCACTATTGCACAGTAAGTATTTAGAAAGAAAAAAAAAAGAAGTCTTCAGCTACCAAGAGGCAAACATGGAAAACCATTCCCTACTTGGAAGGAACCACCTTCAGTTCTTTTATTAGAACCACAGTTCTCTGTGCTGGGGAAAAAGGAGGAGAGAACGGGAGGAGCTGGCAACATCACAGCAAAGCCTGGCGGCTGTTTTGTATTGCTCGCTTTGGCAGAGGTGGCCCTGGTAGATGTGCTTCCTTGACATCTGTACATGTATCGCTGTAAAAGGAACATTGCTTCTTAAAAAATAGGTACTTTACTATGGCAAAGCTATTGCTCAGTCTTTGTATGAGAGATACTTCTCAAACTACGAGCCAAGGCTTCAGTTCTATTTCTTAGAGTTGAAAACGCTGCAGTTTTTACTCAGGAAATTGTTTACAGCAGTCCAAGAAGCTTATTATTTTATCTTTGCTTAATCTTAAAAGAAGAGGCAATGACTGTCAAGAACCACTGTGAAAGTGCTTTCAGGATTTAAAGCTATCAAATAAATTATGGAAAGCCATCGTCTCAAGACTCACAAAATTTACTGTCACAAAAAAACAGACGTTGGAAAAGTTAATTTCGAAATTTCTGAGGAAGATTGCTTAACGTGGTGTATTTTCAGGTTGATAAGGAATGCTCTGGGGGAAAATACATGTCGTTTCCCAGGGTATGCCAGACAAGCAGCAGAGAAAGCCTGGTTCTTCAACAGGGGATCTGCCGGCTACCTCCTCCCGCTGGTCCACAGATTGTATCTGACAGCTGACTGCAGCAGAGAAGGAGCCAGACTGACGTTCACCTTTTCTCTTCTTCCTCCCCCACCAGCCCACACCTTCCTCCTTGTTTTCCTGGTGCCTTGCGTGTTTATACTCTCCAGCGAGTCTATGACCGCCTGCCTGTGCAGAAGGTGAGAACACACCACATCTGAGGACGAAGGAGTTTTTTCTAATGCCTGATGCCACGAAGCAGCCATCTGAGACTTGTTACTCTGGTGCCTTCTCACGGAGCGTAAGTCTGTAATACCTGCCTCAGGTGACAGTGTAGGGTTTTTGAAATCACGCTTTTCTCTTCAGCTGTCTGGGACAGAATTCACCACCAGAAGGCCTGTGCATTCTGCTAGGCCTCGGAGGCCAAGCACTGCAGAAGGTTTAGGCAGGGATCTTCCCCCCTGGAACAGCAGCAATACTCAGTCTTGCATTTAATCCCAAATTTAGTTTCTAATGGAAACCCAGGGAGTGTGGCGCAACACCTGCCTTTCCAGGGAAGGACCACGTACTTACAGACAAAAACAGAACTCGGAGCCTGTGGGCCATTTTTAATAGTTTTGGCACTCAGCAGGATTAACCTTGCAGCCTTGGCAGAGCATCCCTCAATAGGGCACAATTCAGCAACTTTCACTTCATGGCTCATATAAATCTGGTTTGTTTTAACTAGTAAGTCAGTTATAAAGCTACATAAAAACATCAAACAGGCCTACATCGAAAATGTTGAGTTTAGAATTAAGCAGTCACTTAATAACCACCAGCCATATGGGGAAAGATAACTGGTAGTAAATTTGTTTATTTAAACTCAAAAGAGAAAACAATAAAAATGTTAATTTGAAAAATGTAAACAAATTATTATTTCCTGTAACTGCGTGCATCACCTTCCAAAATTCTCTGAGAGAGAATAGAACAGTCAGACAAAACCACTCTAACCATCAGGTGTTGTGGAATGTGTTACTTACTACAATGATGCGGGGAATCCTTTAACCAAAGAAAGCAACTAAAGCTAAATGGGGCTTTTCGCAATAAACACTCATTGCAGGAAAAGATTGCTCTTTTAGGATTGCTCTGTCGCTTACAGCTACAGAAGAGCTTAGTTTTCTTCATCTGAGGAGAGACCTTCAATTTCATCTCTGTCTCCTCCAATTGCCATCCAGAACGCTTTGGCCACCTAGCAATGGAAAACAAGATGGGAAAGGGAGAAAAATTCCCCTCAAATGACTGAATATTTTCATTTACCATCAAAAATCAGAAACTGAGCAGCAGCTAAATCTAGCAGCCGTAGATTCTAAGTACAATGCTAATCCTCTCTGAAGTCAAGACATTTCAACAACACAAAGGCAACAGAATTCATGGGAGGAATATGTGATACAAAACTTGTGATAATTAAGGCATGATTAATTTTTTCTTGAGATCCAAGACTTTTCCATTGACTTAAGTGGAAGCTGGCTTACACCCCCCGTGACTGCAGGGCCTTTGTTTCAGAAATTTTGGAAGGGGAAAGCCCATTCTGGCATTTCAAAATTCCAGGTTTGTTATTCAGTTCTTGGGAGATACAAGACAGTCTTCCCCAAGGCTGTGCAGTTTGTTCTTACTACTCTTAATACAGGAACTCTACAAGTAGAGATGTCATTGTGGCTTAGAAATAAAACCCCTGGTTTTAATCATTCCAATGCCAATTTCAAAACCTCACCTTTTCCGCGTGTAGTTTTCTTTGTTCATGAGGCAACGCTGCTGCTTTATCTGTGGGAAAGAACATGACATAGGCTGTCAACCTCAGCAGTGAGCAGGGAGAGAAATGCCTATTGCAGCTGTTTTTAGGGGGACTACCAAGAAACTAATTTAAGATCATAAAAAAGGAATGTTATTTATTTAGTAAGATCAATCGCAATTCCCAAACAGCAGAAAGCTGATGCTTCTGAGCACACTGGATTTTATCTCAAACATGTGCAGCTTTAAACTGCAGGATTAGCAGGCAGTTGTAGAGCTAAAAAAATATAAAGTCTTCTTACAGTGTTTATAGAAAACTGCAGCATTAGTTCACAGAGAACAAAATGAGTGCAACAGCTGTCAGCTGAGCAATTACTTCTTTCAAGAGCACTATCAAGACAGGCAAATAAATGAAAAGATCAGCTACTTATAAAGAACCTCAGATAAGAGAACAGGAACTCGTACAATCTTCCCAACATACACACTGGGTTTTATGCCTTCCAGTCATCAGAACCGGTGATGTAGCTCAGTATGTCTCTCCCTAGTACATTACCTTTCATTTCTTTCAGCTTTGACAACAGCCTTTCCAAGTTCTCCAGGTCACCATCTCCCGTGGTTAGGCTGGCTAACTCTTGAATGTCCACATCTAACAGGGGATCTGAAATAAATGCCTATAGGTTGGTTTAAGGTAAATTATTGTTTTGTCAGCAGGTATGAAAGCCTTTCTGATAAAACCAGTATTTTAAGATCTGCAAATCCCCTTTGCAAATTCCAACCCCACAGGAAGGAAAGAAACATTTCATTTACCAACTGTTCATACAGAACCAACTGTTCATACAGACAACTCAAGGCATAATTACAGTGGTAATTAATTTTTACACATTAGATTACAAGAGTGTTTTTGAGTTCATCCAATATTTAAGGTTTCTTGCTTATTATAAAATGATCTGTCTATGAACAGCCACAGAGTAAATTAAAGATTATGCTTAGACCACAACTACCATCACCCAACCCTTAGAAGATCTCCACAATACAACTTGCAAGAAAGTCCCATCTCCTGGAATAGTGCAATTATTTAAGGACCTGTAGCTCAAAACTCTTGAACCTCTTAGGACTGACCCAAGCAGACAGTGCTTCACTCACCTCCAAACTGCAATGATTTTTCTCTGCAACCATAAAGCTTGAAGCTTTATTCATATAAAGATGCAATATATGCGTCAGGAAATTGCACAAAATCAGATCTGAACATTTCCAGTCCCTAGTACTGCAGGGGCTCTGTCCTATCCAAACCTCGGCCCATTTTTTCAAGAAGAACACCTAAAGTCACAACAGTTAGCCTCTACAGGCTCTGGCAAGCACACTTAGGCCACACTTTCTGCTGAGAAGCAGCCAATGGCTTTCTAGGACCATCCCAGCCGGGGGTGCCTGCTCCAACGAATCTTCCAAGCAAAGAAAAAGCTTACCTACAGTGTTGTCAGTCTGTAGGTTGTTTGTGCTAGCTCCATCTTCTCTGCTGTCCAAATGGGATTCTTCTCTGTCTGCTGCTGATGGTTTGGACTGTCAGGAAACAAACAGACAGTAGAATATCCAACAATGCACCTAAAAAGCACCATCAGCAAATCAGGCGCTCCCCATTTTCACTTCAAAACTTATGCTTTATCTTAAACTTTTACTTACTGCAAAACCTGTACCACCTGTATTATGAAAAGCCACTTTAACAACACTGTAAACAGGTACTACAAGGTTTTCTATGATAGGTTTCTTGTTGTTTTCTAAATAAAAAAATCAAGTGATAGTTTTTGTCTTGCACAAAGTACAGCTCTTGGATATAGATGAAAAACAGCATTTTGAATGGAGCTTTTAACAATCTTTCCTTGGCTCCAGTGAGTTGTCTGGATAAAACATTTAGTGCACAAGTCAGTGTGATCAACACCCAACACTGAGCACAGAACTGGACATCTCAGGTAACATGATGAGTTCTGTGGCAATGTCCTGAAAAACAGCAAGCTCCCAGCCATCAGGTGATAGCTCCTAGGAGCAACTGTTTCAGGAAGACTTGTAGGAAAAATGCAGAGTTTTTCAGACTTTACGAATATGTCCTTTAAAATACATTCCAACAGGCTGCGAAGCATCCCTTGAGAAAAGAGGGAAAAAAAGAAAGCTGCTGCCACCACTACACCAAGCATGACAACAGGGAAGAGCAACACCAGAAACAGTACGAGCAAAGAGCAAGAAATAAGGATTACTGTTTACTTCTCTATCTTGGTTCTCTTCTGACCCAACGCTATGGTTCGCGCCCGCCAATGTACTGAGAAGACCAAAGCCCTGGGTCCTGTCTAAAAACAAAACAGCTGTTAGTTTGGCTGAAGATGCAATATTATTACAAATAGTTCTAACTGCTGAGTTGGGACAGAGAATATTTTAGGGAAGATACACAGCACCCTGCAAAACTGAGTCAATGCACTTGAAAATATATTTTAAGCAGAAAATTTTTATATTCTGTAAGTTTTTTAAAAACTATATTAACAACATTTACTGCTAAATATTACCAACAGGGAATAGATGTGTACGCGATACGAGATGTGACTCTTTCTTATTACTGGAAGTCACTGCTCTGTGAGGAGTTCGTCTGGACCATCTGTTCTGATTCCAAACAAGGCAGTTTTCAAAATACAGAAGCAGCATTTGCTATTACAGACATGCAGCGGACCAGGTTTCACCATCCATGGGAAGCAGCACCAAGTCTGTGGTTAGATACAGGAAATGCAACAAGTGCCTTTGCTTGTACACATATTATCTAAATAGGCTGAGCACTACAGTGATGGCAAAGGCAATTTTTAAATATCTAATTCAGAATTCGTGGAAGGACCCAGCCGTTAAATCCAACGTTTCTTCACACTGCAAGGTGCTTTGGGCTTTCCGCATCTGCTAACCTACTGTGTATTTCAATGATATTTTAAAATCCAACCTAAAAAGAAAAGTTAAGTTCAAGCCTAAAACTAAACAACCATCTAATAGATGCAGTGCAGTATTTTTGAATTAAATTAACTGTATTTTAAAACTTCACTTAAAAAAAAATGATCTTAGGTGATCTTAGGACAGTTTGGGGTTTTTTCTAAGCCATGTTTTCAGCTGGCCTTGCATAGAGTAGCAAATATTTGCAGTTATACAAGCAACTCAAGAGGAGATTTTTCTGAAAATCTTAGTATTTTAGTCAACTAAAGAAATAAAAGTTAAGTTGTTGCACCACAGATAGCCAGGGAACAATGTCTTGTGCCAGAAGAAAGATTAATATTACTTTCTAAAAAAAATGTGTTCTAAATTATTGCACTAATGACTAAGCTCTAGACTCAAATGTTGAGATGATGTAATTTTTATGCACTGTCCAAATTTACTTGCCATTTATACAAAACTTCATTTTGAAGAGTTGAATGTGTAACTAAAACCATCAGCTATCCAGAAAACATGTAAACATGTTGCCATTAGAGAATTACTAAGACATCATTTCCTGTTTAATAATCTTCACTGTGTACTTAGGCTAATGTGTGTCCTGCCCCAGTCCTCCCCTCGTGCTCCCCACATCCCCCAGCAGGTATTTCTTTCAACTGGCCCTGTTTTACACTGTTTTACTGCTTTAACAGATCACTCGCCAAAGGTTTGGGAAGAAGTGAATCAGTTTAGCCGAATTAATTGCCTCAAAAACCTTCAGTTGCAGGATGTGAAAGCCCGTGAAGTCTGCCAGCTGAATTAACAGACAATTGAGTGATAAAAGTTTGGGACTTGCAACCCCCCCAAATTGCAGCAGACTGAGCAAAGAGCTTGCTTTTGGGAAATTGTAAAGATCAGCATTTAGCCAATTTCTTAGTCCTCTGAAGCTAGACTGGACATTGCAGTCCAGAACGTACTTGGGAGAGAACATTCCCACATTGGCAGAGGGGTGGATGAAGTGATCTAATCACGTGCCTCTTCCATATCTACAGAGAAAGTTAATCCTGTACAGAAAACCAGCAGTGGCTCCATCCCCACCACCACCACATACACATAACCTCAGCCAGCATCATTACAAAATGTCCCCGTTACAACTGGAATCTACAGCAGGGATCTCTGAAAAGCAGCTATTTGTTTCTGGATCCATGGCTAGGGAGGTGGCAGACAGAACACTTGGTTGCAGGCACACCCTTGAAAAAGCCTGAAAGCCTTCCTATAAACTCTTTTTATTGGATGTAAAAGTTATTTCAACTTCTGGGTGCAATTCAGGAAGTGGCTGATGCCTTACACAGTGTTCTTACAGCATCAAAGCCAAAAATTATCTCACTCGGCTTATTGTAACAGTTGATGGCTTCATTATGATAGAGTTTCTGTAGTTTCACAGGTGTCACCCATTAATAGTTGCAGAGCTCTATTACACCGTGCTCTGAGCATGGCTTCGAGATGCACATATGCTCATTTCATAGCGAATGTTTTCCGCTGCCTTCATCCACCATTCCTCCATAGCGTGCCTCTAGCTGACATGTGGTGATCCTGACTTCCATACAAAATTGGAACGAAAAAGTCAAAATTCATAATTTCTTTAAATTACTAAGCCTAAACAGTCCTCCTAAATCAGGTTAATTTTTTGTAAAGAGAGCCAGGCTAATTACTGGCCCCACCCTAGGTAACCAGCTTCAGCTGGGACCAATAAAGCATGTATTTAAGCAGGAAAGGAGCCCAGCAGCCCCCTTCAGAGGGCACTAGGTTGTTTCTCTTCCTGATATCCAGGCCAACTAGCTTTGCTCTCGAAGGGACAGATAAGGACAACAGCAGCACATGACCTTTGTGGGGGGGGGGAAAGATGTTAGCTGGAGAACTCCTCGTGCTCTTGCACACAAAGGGAAGAAACCCACCTGATTCTCAGGCTGAAGAGAGCTCTGAGGCCGGGAGAACCAACAACTTTACGCCAACTACAAAAGAGAATTGCCCTCTGGAGACTCTCAGGTAAGACTGCTTATTTTTCTTTTGCTAGAGACATTGCTGCTTTATTTACTCACAAAGCATATGGTATTAATTGATGAAAAAATGTTTATAATTTGACTGTATTATAATTAATACCTTTTTTATGAATTGGTGTAAGAATCAATGTCTTTAATAGTTAGAATAAAATTCCTGACCTTTTGATTTTTTTCCTAATAGGTGTGTGTGGGAAAAAAAACCTACTTTGTAACTTAAGAAGAGCTGTCTTTGGGTTTAAGATAAAACACCTTAAAATAACATGGTTTTAATGTTTGTACTTGAAAAAAGTTATTCCTGCTGTCAGTAAACTTCTCATACAGATAGCTGAAGTAAGGCAATGCTGTAACACTGGCTTTTTGGATAGCCACAATTAACAGCGCTATAAACATTTACTACTACACCTACTCTATGAGAAATCTTCATGTGAAGTATGACTGTGTGGTTTCTAAACGGCCAGCAGTTATAGCCAATTCGCTAGAAAATCTGAAGTTTGATTTACGTGGCAGCCAGTTTCCAGGATCAGGAGGAAGCTGAAAACAAAAGGTACTTTACAGGTTGTAAAAAGTTTTATTTTAAGTAAAATGAGCTCAACAATTTCCCTTTGAAGGCATAGTCAGGTTGCAACAACTTCCAAATACAGCTCACTTCCTGAGGGCTTTGTAGCAATGTGCATTAACGCTGTGTGGTTTCTGTACTGTGGAGACAGAAAATCTGGATTTTCAGGGAGCCTGACCTTTACAGAACACACCAATGATGCACAGGAATTTCCGCCCCATGAAGAACTGAACATGTGACTAAGTTCTGTTCTTCTGTAACCTGGCATCTGTCAAATGCAGGAAATAATGATGCTAAGAAAACAATTTAACACTAGTGAGACAACTTCACACCATCTCAAATGGCTACCTATTTCTCTACAATGGTTACATTAAGTTAGAATCCACCTTAACCACAGTCTGATGTGGTATAAGAAATACTCAAAAGGCTACGACATTTACAATATTAACAAAAAAAATTAAAAAAGATTATCAGTTTAGTAGTTCTCATTCTAGTTCTACTGAGCCCCAGTAACCATCCTGCAGTTACAGGAACTAGTAGAAGCCACTCAGCACTTGAAAACATTACACAGTTAAAAGACGCAGGAAGGAAGCAGCCGCAGCGGTGGAAAATTGTACAACAGGGAGCAGACAGACATTGGCAACTTGCTAGTGGGATAAGGTTTTGTGAAAGAAGAAATGTAAGGCCAAGCACTCAACAAGGTTTTAATCTTCTTACATTTCCTGCAACAGCTTGTGTTATTAGAAAGGTAATTAATGGTTTTCAAGTAAATGGAAGTATCTACACTTGCAGTAACCCTGGGCTAGCCACAGCATTTTGTTGTCTAATGAGTCTATCCCTAAAGTGATTTTTCCAAGTTTCTAACTCTACCTGATAATCAATTATCTTCAGGAAATCATCTGGGCTTGCCTGCTTTTTGCACTGTTTTAAAAAAATTCTGTGACTTCCATGTACTCAAGTGGGGTTCTCTGTAGGGAAGACAGTCCTTCCAGCAATGCACTTAGTATGTCCTTCAACAGACATGTGAAATCACTCTTTGCCAAATCTCATTTCCACACTTGGTATTCAATTCTCATCCCCATTTTGAAAAAAAAATTTAAAAAGTAACAAATTTGGAATTGTAAACTTCTACACTTAAACCATATATCGGGTCTTTAGACAAAGCTGATAATGACTAGCTATTTTCTGCTAAGAGTCTGATGGAACAAGCTTTCATTTTTCATTCAAACTTGAGGAGTTAGTGGAATATTTAACTCAAGCTATTGGTAGGGAGCAAGTTATACAGAGGGCACAGGAACAGATGCTGAAACAGTTATAAATCTCATCCATTGCCTATGAGTTTCTCTGTCATCCAAAGACAATGAAAGCAATACCTGAAACCCTACTATTCCATGTAAAAAGAGTGGTCTAGTTCTCTTCATACTGATTCAGTTGCAGCAGTACTGTAGCTGCTCAGTTTACACATTTGCTAAAAATACTAAGCCCTCTCGGCCCTGCATTCTCCAGAATTCATATAAAAGGAACTGTTACATACCGCTCTTCATGACTACGTTGGACCACACATTGGCATTCAAGGCTTGTACAATTCGTTTCACTCCTGTGGACTCTGGAAAGTCATCTAAACCAAAAGACAAAGATATTGCTCTCCTAACAATTAGACTAAAAAGCATGACATGCCTGAAAGTAAGAAAGTGTGTGTCTAAACCCGTCCTACTCAATGTAAGTTACTTCTGTTAGGAAACACAGATTTCTTGCCTTTGCTTCGTGAACGGCCAAATCTAGGCTTCCAGGTACTATGTATGAGCTGTGACCTCTCAGCCTTTTGTAGAGAAATCTAAATTCGGAGTGGGGTTTTGTTAGGTATGTCGCATGAGGCCTACATCGTTAAATAACTGAAGTAAATTTAATAGTAACAGACAATTTTTAAGTTGCTGTTAAAAGCAAGGCATCTTTCACCCCATTATCTTTTACAATGCTGAATGGCATACAAAATGGATGTTAGAATTACTTTTCCTTCCTTTAGAAAGTAAAGAACTTCAGACAACCATTTAGAAAAGGTGTGACACTTTTAAAAAATGAAAATTGTCATTGTAAAGCTATCTCCACAACATCTAATTCCAAATGTTCCAGTAATCCTGTGAATTACAGTAACTTGAAAGATTATGAAAAGCACTATTTGGACTTCAAATTATTTTCTGAATAGATCTGACACCACTTTGTATAAAGTCAGTTTTCCCATTTCCTCAGTTTAGTCAGCTTCCCATGTTTGTGCAGGTCTCACAAAGCAATAGGGAAAAAAAAAAAAACACCCTTTGGATACAGAAGTGTAATTGCTTAAAAATCAAACTCTTCTAAGATGACTCAGGGACAGGTGCAGTAATTGAAACTGCCTTTAAAAATTAAATTAAAGCTGCCTATCAACCCTTAGATCAAATCTTTTGCCTTCTATGATACTGTTGTTCGGTTTTGTATCAGAGTTGTTACCAAGTCTCAGTTTAGGGTTCTTGTCCTTACTGCACAAACAACTGACTGACAGTGTAGTCATAGCAAGTGCTCCAGCTCAGTTGTGATGAGCTGCCAGAAATGTTGTAATTTGTAAACAGATATCGGCCCAGTATGTTTACTGCATCCATTGTATCTCTTGTAATTCACACACCATGTTTATGGGGCAAACATGTTACTCACTGGAACACAATGGCTCCTATGCGTGAGTCACAGTGAATCAACTACTGTATTAAAAAGCCATGAAAGAATATATATAAATATGCCACAGATTAACATCCTATTATTCCTATTACTTATATTATTTAAATGGTAAATAGCTTGTTCTTTACAACAACTATTGAATAGAAAAATAACTTGACTTACTACTACTAGTATTTCCTTTTAAAGCACTTCATAAGAAAACTGTAGTCTAAGAGGTATGCACTTCTGATTTTTCTGGTTTCTATCCATCAGAGGTATGTGTATCCCTTCCTCCTTGACTAACACAGTGCGAAAAAGAAGCACCTCTTTAAAGACATGGCACGGGGACAAGGAGCATTCTTAGCTTAGATTTTTATCTAGGCCTTTAAAGGACAGAAGGGGTGGGACTTGTGCTCTGGCTTAGGATTTTAGACTACATTATTTCTGGTGACAGCTATGTACTTGGTGAACCTGAAATAGAGCAAATGTTAGTGACTAATTCCACTCAAGTCTGGAAATGGGGTCGGTTATCTCATTTTGGCTCTATAGAGGTAAGATGTAAACACTTCTTTTCTATCTCTGTAATGAGGAGATAAGGCTGATGCTGATAAGGCTGTCAGGAAGTGCACAGTCACTTTTTAAGAGTGGAACATCACACATCATGCTGCTGACTTTGATGGGATTTTTCAAGTTATAAACATATGGTCAGCCAGTGATTTTGAAACTGGTTTATTTCCTGTGTAACAGTGCATGCTATTCTAAAATGTTTTTAACAGTCTCTCATTTTCAACCTATCGTGTCACTATTTGAATAAGGTCTATCTTCTCTGGTAGGTACAATAGTTTTTAAAGTCTTTTAAAAAGAATAAGAATTTTCATGCCCTTGTGCATCTCTGGTCGTTGTTCTTTAGATTTCCAGAGTGGAATATAAATGCTTCTGATCTGTCAATATAGTCCTAAGATTAGTGCCAGAAAAAGGAGCAGATATTATTTTTATGTAGGTGCTATATAAACAGCAGCTGTATTTGGGAGGAGACAAATAGAATTTCTTGGAGGAAATAACCCCCTCCTCCTCCTGACCTTTTATAGCTGGGACTAAGCCTCACCAACTGGAAGCATTTCTTGCTGTAATCAGGTAGCACATAAATAAAGTTATGCCCCCTTGCAATTGCTTAGAAGATATTTTGGTATGTTTTTTTCATTCTAAACATTAACACAGAAGTAGCAGTCCTACCATCTTCATCAGGCAGTTCCTCAGGACTAAGTTCTACCAGTTCAAAGCCATGCTTGATGCACCATTCTTGAGCTTTCTGTCTGTTAACACCTAAATTTGGGAAACAAAAATGCATACTGAACATATACATTTCAGACTAGCATCAGCAGCTGAATCTTTAGCTACATTTTATTCCCTCATAGTTGTTTGCTTATTCTGGATTGTATGGGGAAAGAGTATACAGTAGCTGGTGTAGGTCCTCCATTCACTTTGAATTTCATTCCAAAAACTCCAGAGTTAAACAAACTCCTCCTTTGAATTGTTTCTTTTAAAATACCATAAAATCAAATGGCTTTGCAGTGGGTACTCAAAGGGAAAATGTCTGTGAAGTGCCACGGGGAATGAAGACGTTCTATTAAGCTTGAATTTGAATTAAGTTACAGGGACATACCTGCACCTTACAGCTTGCTATTGTATCGCATATGCTAATTGAGAACCAAAGCAAACGTGCGTATTTAATGTCCAAATGGTCAAAATGTTGAATGTACTTTCCACTGTAGTTAAGCAACCAACAGTAATCCTCCCTCTTCACCAGAGGGGGTCATGCACATCCAGTAACACAAATGCCTTTTTAGTTACCTTGCAGTACATTCTGGTATACTTATTAGGAATGGAATACAAAGAGCTCATTTTAAGCAAGCTTGTAAAAATCTGGTTCAGTTTTAACCACAACTAGATTAAGACTTCTGTTCCTGGTCACGAGAATAACCTGGCTCTTCTCAATCAAATCTCAAACCCAATCTCACCCAGGTATTTTGAGAAACAATTGCCTTGATTTAACTAGAAAATAAATCATTATACAGGGTTAATAACTCTAAGCCAGTATGGAACTACTTCAGGTTTCATACCATTTTCAGATACTCTGTTACAAACCAGGATCATGACTTCTGGTAACCACTCTTCTGTCAGGGGAAGCCATTCAGAGACACTATCAAGTCCAGATTTCTATATAGAGGAGGGAAAAAAAAAGTTCTTTGGAACACATCCTCAAATACTTTTAAACTAGTTTTTAAATCATTAATAGTATTAGAATAAAATGAAGTAAGGAAATATGCTAGGCTGCATATCAAGTATGTTTCAGATGTGTTCTACTGGAAGTTGACTTATATGCAACTTCCTACTGATTCTTGACACCTTACAGATGAGTTAATCCTACTGCCTTGGACCTCCCTTTTATGTTTAATATTAATTATGTAATCCTCATGTAGATTAGTAAAGATTTTTACTGAAGGCTAATCATGAGTATTTCATTTTAAGCATGTCTTGCGTTTAATGTGCAGCTACTCCATCTTCCACACTAAAGTGGATGTTATGGGGGCTGATGAATTACTCCCGTTGCTCTAGTTTATTCTGAGACAGCCCTGAGATGTCTGGTTAATGGTATCTTTGCAGAACGCGTGGTATGCACCCTTTCCCATCTGTGGTGAAAAACAGTTCCTTATTTAGAATATTTTTTTGCCTCAGAATCTTTCTGGCTTTTGCTAAAGCATTGTTTTCACTCCTGCCAGCTTAGGAGAACCAATTTTGGGTAAAATGATAGCACTGAACCTTACGTTTAGCTCACATTCTTGGCTATCTTAAAGCAGCCTTTTTGAACTAGCATCAGCTAGGAGTAAAGTTGGAGGTGGTAGGTTGGAGGAGGAACTGCCTTAGTGGCATATTTGCATCCTGAAAACCTCTCTTCCAGCTGGAGTATAATAGTAAAAGGGAAGGGAACTTCTTCCATTGTTAGCAGGCATAATTTAACTTTGATCTACTGACAATTAATAGAACAGCCTAAAAGGAATGGATGGCACAAGATGAAGAGCATATAATTTGTGGTTATTGCTGTGATAAAGCAACCGTACTGTACAGATAAAGCAATATAGGGAAGCAGAAGAGTCTTACTATTGTGCTGTCGAAGTACACAACGAATGCTTGCACAGATTCAGCAATATCTCCAGTAACAAGAAATGTGTTTGGTACTACACAGAGGTGAATATCTGCAGAATAATATTTATTATCTATTGTCCAGGGGTAAAAATTCACTTGTCCACGTGTAGCTGCACCCACAGTAAGGTCATCTCTTCCTATGATACCTGTAGAAAAGAAAATGAGATGGATGATTAAAACCAGCATCAAGAAAATAATTTGTCTAGAGAAGCTTGGTACAATGCCAATACAGAGCCATCCTCACTTACTATAATAAACCACTATATATTTAAGATCTTTAAAAATTCATGCTCAATTTGTTCCTCTGTCCTAGAGCTTATTATTTAGCTTTCAGAAGAGTTTGTTTTCTGGATTTCAAAATAAAATGTGGTACAGAAGCTCTTCAGAAAGCAAGCCTTTTTTTCCTAGAAATGCCTTTTGAAGTGTTAGCTTCAAACTCCCTACCTGTAAACAGGATGTATGGAGAGAATACGTAGACTTTATTACAGCAGAAATAAACCTTGCATGTTCATTCAGATGTAAAGAACTGTTTGACTGTGACCAAAACCTGAAGGTAACTAATGAGAAAATAAACCAAGTTACTACAATTCAGTTGTAATTCCCATTAAATTCTACGTAGGAGTTCAACAATTAAAATCCAAGGCAGTGCTTTGATAATGTAATGTTAAACACTGCCCTTCATGTGCTCGTAGCAACCTTCACAGCGTACACTCTCATAGCATGACAGCCACCTGGTGGAGCTGAATTATAGTTAGTAGCAGAGCATCCCATCTATACCTTGCTGGAAAGGGCAAAACACCATGTTCTAGCTGGACAAACTTATGGACACTTTAAACCACAGGTTAATTATATAGAAAACTGACAGTCATCTAAAACTGCCTTGGGCATCAGAAGAGTTGAAAACCCATGTATTTATTTTGGTTTTTAAAGATCTTAAAGGTCATATTTTAAAGGTACTGAGAGATGTTCCTGGAGATTCTGGAACAGGCTGCTCCCCAAATAGTGTAGAAAAGAATTTGAAATTCTGTACCGTATCAACAAAAAATCGGGAAAATTCCATTGCCAAGGTTGCCATAGAAAAGGTTCAACGATTTTTGCAGCTGACTGCAGAGTCTGAGATTAACTGGTGAACGAGCATGGTGCACAAGGCTGCACAGAGGAGAGCTCTAAATGAGAAGGGTTATTTGCAGCAGTCAGTGAGGAAGATGACACGGGGAATCTGAGAAAATCGACCTTGGAAACTGAAACCTGGAAGGGAATCTCCTGTCTGGTTTTCTTTAAAAAAAAAAAAAGGAAAAGTGCCAAATCTACATGTTTTTTCCAGATTAAGTCTGAACTTTTAATTTGGATGACAATAGTTTTCATAGTAATTGGTCTCCAGTCAGAAGCTATGCTGTGATAAGACTATCCATGTCTCCTTGGGGCCAGGGGATGATGATACTGAGTCAATCCCAACAAACCTTGATTCTGAACTTTGTATTCTTACAGCATTATCTTGTTCACATAAATATGGAAGAGGCTATCAATACAGCTAACCAAAACAGGTAACACTAAAATATTTTCATTCTTTCCCAGCTCTTTAAATCACTCTTAAGCAGTACACACTAGTTCCAGTGGCACAGAGAAACTGTTTTCCCATGCTTATCTCAATTTGTACATGTGGATCTCCTCTTGCCCTGCAATACTTCATTGTAACACTGCAGTCACTTTGCAGCAGGTATCTCCATCCTGTTTGCATTAGCTGATATTATGCACCGCTGACTTGAAGCAAACACCTATGCAGTCATCTTCCACGGAGACATGAGAATAGCTTTTCAGTGTTTTAACTCAAGCTTTTCAATTTAGGCTACGCGAATATATCAAGCCCGTTCTTCCTCATGCTCCCCCCCGCCACCCCCCCAGTAACTAGTAAAACAGATCATCAAATGTCACTATGGCACTTTACAAATTCTATAGCTTTAATGTACGTATTCTCTTCTATAATAAAGGCATTTTGGGAGATGACAATTTTTTTTTCTGCCATGAAACAAGAGCTTTACGAATGACTAGTTAAGTGCTATATGTGGTATAATGCAGTTTTGTGTCTTTGGTAAATAGGACTATGTATGTGCCAATTGCTACTAGACCAGGAGTTATGTTTAAACAGGTATTGGGCCCATGGAGGTAGCTTTCATTCTGCTTGAATAAAACGTTGACAATTTCCTGAAACTGGGAGAGGAAACAGGTTAGGCAGACAATGTTACTGTTCATGTCCAGAACACAGGGATACCTTTTATTTCCAGAATTATCCATCGCCTAGCTTTCCAAATGCAGGCATAATCTTAATTTTCTGCCCTGGAAACCAGATGTTTGGTTTAGAGGTTTTGAATGCTAAACAAAATGTGTTTTAAATTTCCCTTCACAGGTGTTTTGACAGCTAAAAATAAATAACTATATAAAAATCAGTTCTAAGCTAAGAGAATTGCTAGTCAATGCTGCAAGAAGCTAAGAATAAAGGAGCCCAGAGAAATTACTGAAACCCAGAAAATCTGCAATCAGACTTAGAAAGCCTAAGAGAGGAAAACAGGGTGAGGAAGGAAAATCAATTCAAAAGCTATTTCAGTGAAGTTAGCCACCCTAGCAGGAATACAGAAGAAAAGAACTTTTTTTATAAAAAATTTTCAAAAGCTGATAGCAAAGAATTTTCACATTTACTTTGTAAGTGCTTTTTTTTTCTTCTTACAAAAGAGTTCATGGACAAACTTAAGCCTCAAAGTACAACTAGAAGAATGAGGATGTGTCCCATTTCCTATTGCATGCTACTTGTTCCTGTATTTTAAGCAGTCTTCTTTCATCCCATTGTGCTTCTGATTACCCATCATTCATCTGAAGAGATTTTGCCAATCCCCTGTGAAATTTCTCTCCCAGTAAAAATGGATGTTGCGCACACTAAACTCCAAGGACTGCAGGAACTTTCTGAAAGGATTCAGACTTGCTATGTCTCAGCCTGCGTGTAGGGTTGAAGAAATTACTGCACAACAGCCCGATTACTCATGGCAGGAAACTAAATGCAGTCTGGGTATCTTGTGATTAGTTCTCTTCCACAAAAGTCACTTAGACCAATTAGGTTTTGGCCTTTAGAAAACAAGCAGAGACTATAAAAAAATACACACTGCAACTCAAACTGAGTTGTCAAGGTTATATTCCATGACGGAACTAGTTTTACATTTGCCACCACCCCTGGATTCCAGAAATTTCTTTCCAAGACAGCCTGTATTTTAATGAAAAAAGTAAATTCAGCCAGAATTGTTTCGTATCTAATTTAGAGATATTCATCAGAATAAACCCCACTTAGTTTTATGTGGATACAGAATAAACCTCTAGAAAATTAACACTGCAAAAGGAGGTGGCTTTCAAACTTATCTCTAGTGAGTTATTTGTTTTTAATTTTAAACTCCTCAGCCATTGAAAGTGCTAGTGGTTTGCCATCCAAAGAGCCTGGAAAACCAACTGAGTCAGGCTTTGACCACAACAGTAGGCAGGCCTACTGGGCTGACTTAATTAGCTTGCCTTTTCATAGAGCAGAATTGGCTTGTTTGGATGACAGGAATGCAAACAGACACCAAATGCATCACCATTAGAGAGTACTAAAAACATGCATGGAAAAGTTCATGCCACAAAAGAGCACTAATTAGTGTCATTCAACAACATGATTTAGAGTTCAAGGTCCTCTAAGAAGTATGGCAACTACTAATGCTGGACACTTTACTGAAATAACTTTCACAATTTTATCAATAACTGCTGAATACTAATTAAGATATCCTCTATTTCAGTGTCCCACACTCTTCCTCATCTACAGTGAATTATTTGATCCTAGGGACCAAGCAGGCCATTTCTAAGCTAGCTCCAGTATCATCCTCGGGCCATTATTTCCTGAGTAAGTTGGCAGTATTCACCTATGCAACCTCCAAAGCCCCTGTACTAACGCTCACCTACGCAAAGATCAACACATTTTTTGGACATGGCCAATTCTCTTCTTCCAATTTATCCCAGGTCACGACTCGCTTTGCTTGTTTTCTATCAGAAAACCATTTAAGAATAAAACAGCAATTGGCATACAATATCAGTTTATGGCTCAATCCAGTAACTGATAGTGACTGATGAGCTACAGCTCAATGAACTTCCAAACTTTTGTAGAATCTGTCCAGAAGGTTTTTTACTTCCAGCCAGAAAGTCACTAGCTTGTGTTTTGCAAACTCATTAGTTGTGTCCCTTCTTCACTCACGACTATCTGTAACTTTTAATAAAGTGGACAAAATTCTGACCAATACTTTTAGAAATTAATTTTAGTATTTACATAAATGTCTGCTCATTTTACTGACTAAACTTGTTGACTTTTAATTTCATGTTCTTGCATATGTAAACAATGATGCAAAAAACAAGGAAGAGGGCATGGCAAAATTATAAAACCTAACATCCATTCCCTTTTTGTAATACAGAAGCTTAGTAAATATTCTATAAGTGTGAGACAGCAAGTACTTTTTCAAAAGAACTGGAGACCAGAAATAACTTTTCAGAAAAGAGCTGAGTAATAACGAAAGAACCAGAGGTAGGTCTCTTGCCTCTTGGCGCAGTGCTCCCTGTTCTCTGAACCCATCTGGTATTTAAGCACTTCTACTATATTGTGTGTTTAATAGCAACTTTTTTTCAGAATCGTTGCAACTCCTTTATGCAGCTGCTTGGATTAAGATACTGATCACTTTTCCTGGTGTATTTCAGATTTGATTACATGCTGTAAGAACATAATCCAGTCTTCTACAATGCCCTAAACAATCCCAAACCCTTTTAGTTGGTATGTTCACCAAGCACTTCTCACATTCTGGGCCTTGAGAGCCACCTGGTGGAATATGCCATAAAAAATACTCCTGCAAATTACACAAGGAGTAAAGAGAACTCAAAAATATGCTGTGGGGGAGGAGGGGAGTGGTAAACAGTCATAAACGGGGGGGGGGTGGGGAATCGAGTCAGATAGTATTCACCTGTTGGCCAGTGTTTTTTAAAACCTAAAACAATTTTATTTTCCACTTTTATTTGTGATAAATATAACTGAAATAAGCCAGTCCTATTCTGTGCATTTTAAATAGCTTTGTTTTGTGACAGTATACAGTGAAACAAAGCATTCAGGGCATCCCACAAAACTTGAAAGAATAAAAGTGTATCTAGCAAATGTACTATAATATTTTTCTCATTCTCAAGCCATTTCCTACTTACTAGGATGAAAACACCGGGAAAAGCCTTGTAATTAGCCTGGAAAATTCTGGCAGGCAGCAGGAGAAATTGGTTCTCATGTATATCCTAACAGTGAATGCTCTAAGCAGCTTCTTTCTACTTATAAAAGGGGTTTGCCTACTAAGAGCATGTACCAGAGAAAGCCAGAAACACAGTGGCAAAAGCAGTAATAATACCGATAAGGAGGGCTTTGTTTCATGTTTCGGTTATGAACACAAAGCCTGACTGCTGTATGGCTCCTACCTGTAGAGGAATTAGAGGACTGTATGAAAAATTTATTTGTAAAAGGGTTGTAATGATTGTTAAAAACATAAGGTATGAAATGTTAAAAAAAAAAAGCAAGCGGGGGAATTGTAGAAGAATGA
The DNA here is from genome assembly GCF_017639655.2 of Falco naumanni. Taxonomy (NCBI): domain Eukaryota; kingdom Metazoa; phylum Chordata; class Aves; order Falconiformes; family Falconidae; genus Falco; species Falco naumanni. The sequence goes on along the minus strand of NC_054060.1, from coordinate 5,042,011 downwards.
AGCTGGGTTAATCAGCATTGATAATATACAACTGTGGGTTGGCTTCAGGGGTGGTGGGTTGGCTGATGTAGGTAAAATGCAGGTGTGGCTAATTAACTTAAGTGGTTGAGAGCCAATGAAGAGAGAGCAGCTGAGGAAGACGCAAGGGAAGAGAGAGCAGGCCCTGGATGAGGCAAGATGAGAAGGCAGCAGAGGGATTCTATGAAGAATATGCTGGTATGAGATGGTAAAAGACCTTGTCGCAGCTTGATAGCTTGGAGAGTGCTGTGACACCTACCAACACAGTATTTAATAGCATATTTAACCATACATATTATATCTCAAACACTCTACTGCCTCAGAGGTGCCAATATAATGGTCTGGTTCTCAGCATTCAGCTAAACTACTATCAAATAGTGCCTTTAATCTGGTGTGATGCTTTCATGCTGTAAAAGCACAAGTTCTCCAGCCTAGCCACAGCTGCCTTGTCCTTACCGGTATGTCCTTGAATGTTTTACAATGTTTGTTTTGCTTATGCTTCTGTATCTGATGTAATTTCACTTGTTATACAAAGCAGGCACTTAAAATTCTCATGGTTTTTATTTTAAGAAATGATCATATTTCAGGAAGATTTTAATGTCTTCTGTGAAGCAATCCTACCAGAGGACACACAGACTATCTGTAAGACTCCAGTTTCGGCACTAGAAAACAGTGGAAAGGTAGACATTTCAAAGTGAGTACCATTTTAAGAAAATACAATCAGAAGTTAAGTTTTAAGACTTTCTCAGATTAAATAGCATTTCTATGAAGCTTTTTGCTTGCCTTTATTTAATTTTGCTACAAAAAATAATCAAAAGAAACCTACAGGAACTTTGAATATTCCTTCTAATTTGCTTATCCCTTCCTCAAAAATAAGGAACAACCAATAATAAGATTCTTTGGTATGGAATCCTTACATAATTCAGTATTAACCCAGCTGCTTTGACAGAATAGCCTTTGACAGCAGACCTTGTACTGTTACTCTTGTTCCAAAATGTGATTTAATGAGATGGAGGGAGCCAGTCCCTAGGGACAGCCCTGTGCTATATGAAGTCCTAAAATTTTACTCAGAAGTGGCTGGAAACAAATCTAGAAGAGGGGATGGAGGGTGTTCTAAGTTATACATTTTAGTATGCGCACAAAACTGTTCATGACAGTCCCCTAAAAAGTAAGGCTATAGTAATAAGTTTTAATGGCAAACCCAGCAAGATCTAAGCAACTTCTTCCTGAAATCTGCAATTTTAGAATGACTAGAAAATCCACCAAATTTTTCTCTATTGGGTCTTACTCTCTTCCATTCCCTTTTTCAAGCCATAAAAAGAGGAACTAAAAGGGGTTCCAAGAAAATCACTTCCTACAGAATGAATTCTAGGTATTTGATATGGACTAAGTGTGATCTACAATTCCAGCAACTGCAGAAATATTATTTTTTCTTAGCTTTCCCTCTTTTGTGCTTCTCTATAGGGACAACAAATGGTCTAATGCATGAAAGCGAGCCTAAGTAAACCAAGAGTTCAGACCCACCAGGAATTCTGAAAATTTTACCATTCTTAAGGTCCAAGATAGTCTGTTTCCTTCATAAATGGAAAGAGGAAACCAAAGGGACAGCAGTCTGCCTTTGGTTTCCTTTGCCCATACTCCTGAGCCGCTCTGGTTGCTTTTAGGCCCACCTGGGCCACCATGTCCCAATGAAAGACGTTCATTTTTGCACTGTGTGTGAATGACTAGAACAGCCAGCAGCAAACCTTACGTTATGGTCTCATGAATCTGTTCTTCATTTGATATTCTCCAAAGTATTGTTTTTATTCAGCATCGAGGCAGTTCTCAAATTACCTAGTCCAAGTATAACTCAGGATGGCTTAGTCCCATCTAAGCCATGGCAAGTGGCCAGCAGACAACAAAGCATTTTGGGATGCGGGGCTGCTTTTATTTCCTGTCGGTTGTGGTGGTGCTGCCTGCCCCTTGCTCTCAGGCTACTGAATACAAGACCTGCGGCTCTGCACCACCTCTCTTAAATAGCTTATTTCCTTGAAGCGATAAGGAGGCCCTGGCGCCCTCCTCAAGGGCAGGTGGTTAAACGCGCAGGCCCGGGGGCCGGGGGGGGCTCCCTGGCGGCCTCGGCCGCTCTGGGGTCGGTGCGTGAGGGGAGCGCGGCCGCCCCCAGGGCGCGGGATGGGGGCTCGGAGCTGCCAGGCCGAGGCCTGCGGCTGCGGGCGGGCCGGGGCCCCGCGGCTGCGCCCGTCCGGGCCCCGCAGAGGCGACGACGACGACTCACGTTTGACGAGCTCCTCGGCCGCGAAGCCAGCGGCGCAGCTGGTCACCAGCGCGAAGGGCCCCGCCGCCGCCATGGCGTCCGCCGCCGCGCCCCTTCCGGCCCCGCCGCTACCACCCAGCTGCGGAGGGGGAGGCGGCGAGCGGCCGAGCCCTTCCAGGGAGGGGAGGGAGGAGCGAGCCGGGGAGCGGGCTCGGCCCCCGCTTGGTGTGGCCGTCCCCCCGCGGCGAGGCGGATGGTGCGGTCCGGCCAGCGCGTCCCGTTGCTAGGGGCGAGGGCGGCAGCCGCCATGGCCGGCTTCGCGGGGCCGGGGCTGGAGGCGGGAGCCGCGCAGGTGGGTCCGGGCAGCGCCCGAGCCGGCCCCGTCTCTCCCCGGCAGCCGGGGTGGCGATCGCCGCGGGGCCCCTCCTGCCCCGGGGAGGCCGCCTCCCGCGCAGCTGTGGCGCGGGCCGCCGCTGAGGGCCGGGGGGCTCAGCCCCTGCGAGAGGCGGGAGCGGCTGCCGCGGGTTCTGAGGGGCCTGGGCCCTCGAACTTCTCTGCTTAACGCTGCGTAAATACACATTTTTGTCGCGGGCTAACGTGATCTCCTCCGAGGCTGCCGCTGCTCTTCAGTCCCTCGTTAATGCTTTTGAGATTCCTGCATAGTTAAGCCATCTGTGCCAAGAGAGAGGTTTGAAATGTCAAAGGAAATGTTCCTTGGCTGAGGACCTCAGTCCTGAAGTTTATTGCCTTTTTTTGTGAGATTTGTTTTAAAATCAAGTCTTTTCGAGTTTTCGACAATCAACGACTTCGAAGGCATTGGCTTTGTATTCCTTTATTTATAAAAGTATGGAAGATTGTGTGTATTTTTTCCTGTATTTAGGAAGCATTTAATTTGGATTAAATCCTGCTACGTAATCCAGTGGGTTTTGGTTATGGGTATGACTTTTGTCATAACTTGTTTTTTAGGTTCAAGAAGACCTTCACAAGCTCAAAGTTAAAGTGAAAAATATCAACTTGAAAGGAAATGTAGAAGCCGTGGATATTAGTGTCCTTGAAACAGCAACTGAAAGAACTGAACTTGGGCTGAGAGTAAGTAAAATAGAGCAGATCCAGAAGACAATTCAGTTTTTGAGGTCTCTGTCAGTAATTCACTTGGAGTACGTTGCAAGATCCCTTTCTGATGAGCAAATCGTGGGATTCATCAAACATTACAGTTCAGAATGATGGCTTCCTTTTTTGGGTCATCAGAACTAACTGGTCTTGTGCCCATTAGCCAAAGTCAGTCCAACAAGAGCACAAACCTATCTAACTTTTCAGTCAAGTGAAGATCTGGATTTCTAAATATTCTAAATAATTTAATATCCCTCATATCTTTGTAATCGTTCTAACATAATTTTTTCCCTTTAACAGAAACATGCTGAAAATTATTTAAATGTCATAAACAGACAAGTGTTAATGATTTCTTCTGCTGATAATAAAGTGCATTCAAAAGAGCACCCTAAATGGTAAGTGAAACAGCCGTTTTATTGCAAAGACAAATACAAGCAGTGAGAGAAAAATTGTAGCATCAGAATCTTGTAAAGCAAATAGGAGTGTTGGCCCAGATGAGATTATTTTGTTCATTTGCTATTTTGGTTGTATTGGATTTAAACTTAAAACGCACTTCTAAGTAGCTACAGCAACCTTCCGCTATCTCCCTTGATTTTTTTTTTGTGAAATACTAATTTAAATAAAAAGATAGTATTTCAGATTCAACCAGATGGAAGCAGTATGGGTTTAATAGGTAAAATCAAAGTAATTTTTTTAAACCTCACTGTTTGTTTCTTTCTAAATCAGGGGCCTTCATTTTGGTGCTTCTCAGAAACAGCTTATTTTACCACGAGTATCTGTTGAGCCCATGACTGTCCAGGCGTACAGCAAATCAGCACTACGTGTTTCTCGAGGTTCACAGGTCTGAAATAACATACTACTTATTCTGCCACAGACCACATTAAATGAGTAAACTGGTGTCTTGTAGGTTACCAGTTGATCCCATAATGTTAATATTCTGTCTCCATGGATTCAGCTTTTTATAATATATGATTTAAGACTGAAAGTGTTAAAAAATTCTCAGTAGAATGAGTGGACTGAGAGATAGGAGCCTTCTCCCAGCCTCACAGTCAGAATAAAATCTAGATTAGGAAGGATTTCAGTATCATCATGGGAGCATCCACAAGCCCTCCAATCTTTATCTACACTCCTGCCCCCACATGGATATTGTTAAAGTCCTGAAACCTGGTGGTGGTTGTGCTTTAAGGTCCCAGTCTTGCAAATACCACATGCTTAATGGAGATTCTGCAAGTGACATGCTTTAAAATAAGTGGAACTATATATTGGATTAGCATGAGCACAGGTGTAAATGTTTGTGTTGTCTGAGACTGAAAGTGGTGGTTTGGGGTTTTTTTTTTGCATAAAAGATATGGCAAATTGTGGGAAAGACTTCTGTTCGTGTATAGGGTAGTCACTTCTGATAAATGTAGCTTTTATCCTTGAAGTCTGAATTTTTGCTGTTTTTCATAAATGAAATCCTTGTAAGGTCATTTAAAGCCACCTTAAAATGTTTGTATCTGAAGTATTTTTGCTTTTTTTTATTCTAAGCTGTGAATTTTGACTGGCGCCTTCAAGGTGGTTTCCTCAAACGTATTTTAAAAACAAATGAAGGTAATTTGTTGAAATGAAAAATACCCATTGTCACAATTTTACGTTATTACTGTTTAAATTCAAGGGATCTTTGAGTGGGGAAAAAGCCTTACGAGGCTCTCTATAGTACGAAGACTGTTACCAGAAGCTGGGGATTGAAGCTACTTGAAATGGTATAATCAGAATGAGCAGCCTAACAATTATATTGCTGATTAGCTTTGTAAAAGAAGTCCCAGTATAAAGTAGTGTTAAAATATTGCTTACTCTTGAGATAAAGGATAAAGTGCAATGAGATCTCAGATACTTTTTCAGACTGTATTCCAGCCCTGTCCTATATGAATACACTTATATTGTGGAAAAAAAAAAATCAGAGTTCAGCTGCTCTGTAAACTATTATCTGTGGTCTTTCAACTCTTCATGTGCACCAATGAGCTTAATTTACAGTGCAGCACATGCTCTGTCCTGCCTTGACTTTTCCTTTGTCTTTTCATTTCTGATATCTATGGCATCTGCTTAGAAATGCATATCCAGTGACACACAAGCTAGCTCTAATTTCCCATTATAAAGAAAATGGCAAACAGTGCTGTTTTACCAGCTGTTCTACATGCCTGGCATGCCAACATAAAAAGCTTTTTATTATTAAATAGTTGTGAAATCCAGCTGGGAAATTATCACCTACAATTCCTTACTTCCTGTCTTTTCCTTACTTGTAGCTATAAACAGTTTTGGGTTTTTTTTTAACTTTGGTGTTCAAAATTCCTTTCCACTCAAAAGAAATATTAGTGAACTGAACATTTTCCATTTGCAGACAGTATTTCCAGGTACATAGGCTTGAAGAAATCAATGTTTCAATTCATAGGGGTTCCAAGAGAAATTAGTAATTCACGCAGTAGTATTTTTGTGCTTTGCAGTCCATAGTATGCTGTGCAAGTGTAGGAATGGAGCATAAGTAGTGTTTGTAGTAGTTAGGATAAAACAAGGTTGCAGTCAAATAAGCACAGATGCTATTTTCACATATGCGTTGCTAGAATACTTGTCATATGGGAAATAGTTTGCCCACAGGTGTCAGAATAGGCTTAAAATTATTGTTTGCTCACACATACAGTATTTCTGAGTCATATCAGCAGCTGCGTACCATTCTGCAAAACAGGCTTACGGGGGAAACTGGAGCGCTGTCCCCCGCTTCCCCCCCACACACTATGTGTTGTAATTGGATTTGTTCTAATAAAGCATGAGAACCATAAAAAGGTGTCTTCCTCATGCAGTAATTGCAAAGCTTCCGTATAGCAATGGCTGAAGAGACATTGTTATCCATAACTGCTAAGTGTATAAGTTAAAATTACTGGTTTTCTAAAAAAAACATACTTAATTGAAAAATCCTTAACTGATGCTTGTTCAGCTTTGGGTTTTGTTTTTTTTTGTATGTTTGGGGTTTTTTCCCTAAAAGTTGATAGTTTCTGTGACATTCTGAATACACAGTAGAAGTTAATATTCTTTCATTGCTAATGGGATAAAAGATGTAAATGAAAAGATGTTTCTAGGGGATTCTGGAATATGCAAATAACATAAATAACTAGACATGAAAAGGGGTTTAGTTACCAGTAATACAGGTTGTTTCAAAGATGAATACAACGTAGTCCATTCATAAAGGAATTGGACTGTATTAGATACCATGCACCACAGGCATCTGCAAAGCATAGTGAGTCAGATTTGTTGGCTTACTACATGAAAAAATATCCTCCACTCTGAAATGAATTTTGTGTTGAAGTAGAATAAGATTTGAACCATTTAACTGTGCTAAGCACATTGGCCTGTTCAATATACTCCAGTATACTCCATGTCAATTACTAAGCACAATTCTCATTTTCATTGAGCATTATATTAGTAACAATGCATGATTTGCCTTGCTACTTTCATCTTATTCTGCATCAAGATTGTTCAAGATAGCTTAAATTTAAGACACTGGATGATATAGATAGATGGGTAATATAGATGGAAGAGACCCACAATGCCATCTGCTCCAGCTCTTGCAAATGTAGAATTGTTACTTGCCATACATCTAAGCTGACAAAGTAACTTTTAGCAGTTTTTTTGATTTATTAAGCATTTCAGTTCTTGTTATCCTGTATGGAGTCTGTCACTCCAGCATTGATCATTTCACTGTCAGTCTGAGTAGGGAGTCTGCACTGTGAATCACCTCCTATTTTAATTCAGAAGGTACTCAATTTCCCCCCAATTCTTGTTTAATAACATAAGCAGTTTCCTTTCTGTACAGCGGTGTGTTATAGTAATAAAATAAATACCACAAAATCACTGATGAGGTGAAAATTGAACTTTCCCTCTCTGTGCAGCCATGTGGGTAAAAGAGTAATTGGCTTGGATAATAACTTTCATTCTTACAACCCCAAATCTAAATGAGCATCTCATTGATACATCTGCTCATAATTACTATCAAAAGAAGAGAATATATTGTGCAGATAAATAAATTAAAGCACTTTTAGTGCTTTCATAAAGTAATACAATTGTTTAATAGTTCAAATAAACATCTAATGATTTTTAAACTTTTTATAGCATATTTTGCTTGTGAAAAAATAGAATTGTCATAAATTTATTTTTACGTTTATACAAAAGAAGTATCAGTAGAATTCTTGTGTATAAATGTGTTTATTTGGATCATACTATGTAAAGGAGCTTTTGTATTCCTGTATCCATGCAATGGGAATTAAGCATATACACCACCAGGCTCCCAGCTTCTCTGAATTACCTTAGTTCTGTTGACTTCTCTGGTGTTAGATTAGTTTCTGTCATTTGAGTATTCTTCGTTATTCAGCATAAACCCTCGTGGGTGCAGAGTCTAGTTAGCAATGTTACTACAATAAAAGTGTTGGGAGATACTACTACACTTGATACAGATCCAGGTGTAAACTAAAGCACAAGCATTAAGATGAACCCAAATGTTTTCAACCTAAGAAACTTTAGTAAAGATATATGGCATTGCTTCTGGCTTTTATAAATAAGTATGTGCTTTAGATAATACTTATAACAAGAAGAAACTTTTAAAGTTTTTTCCTGTCCATTGGGATTTAAATCAGAATTTATATTAGCAAAATATTTGAATCCATTCCATGCAGATAACACAGTACATTAAGAAACTGCTATGTTTTAATTCTTATTACTATAAGGATTTTTTATTTCCTCATTTACTTATAAGTAAGTGCTCTATCTGCATTGAATCAATGGGCCATAACTGATCCAAAGAAGCTGTTCTGGTCCATGAGGTCAATGATTCCTGAATTAAAGTCTCTGGCAAAGATGGCCAGGGTAGATTGGATTCTTATTATCATCTCTGGGAAGAACGCACATGTAACACCCTCCCAATAGATATGGTGTATATAAAACATTTGTTGTAATACAGGTAAATGGAATTCTCAAATGACCTGTGTTAATCAAATGAGTCAAACCTGATTGTCCTTTCCACTCAAAATTTGACTCAAAGGCACACAAATTCAAAAATGTCAGAGCTTGTAATAGAATTAACAGGAAAAAATCTTGGCAAAAGCATATATGTGAATAATGGTTGTATGCCTTCCTATATTTTCTATCTAATCAAAAGGTGTTTATTCATTGTTTTCCCAGTTCTATGTGGATAGTCAAATAACATGAATTATCATCATTTTGCAAATTTACGAATGTTAGCCAATGCCTGCTTATAAACACTTCTGTTTTAGTGCAGTTATTTTAAGACTATGCTTGTTATATATTTCAGCAGCAGGTGGAAATGGATATGAAAATTATGCTTGACCCAGAGAACATCGATAATAAATCTGTTCTAAAACAACAGGACTATGAGACCAGACTGCCACTTATAACTAAGAAAAAATCTGCTCCTGTAAGTAACTTATTTAATGGGCTTATTATATGCATTACTTTTCACTATTGAAGTTAGTATGTATCAAACCTAAATAAAAGATGTATTTTAAGTGAATGTACCTCATAATTTCCTACTTTCTGACACTGATATGTAATGATCAAAATGTTTTGAGTGATAATATTGGGGAAAACAACCCTGTAGCATAACAGGTTTAGGTCGCAAGACCCCAATCCACAAACGCATAAGTATAACATGGAAAGATGCGTGGTAAGTAATTGCAGTAAAATCAGGGAGTGAAGATAACCAAACTGGAGCTTGTGGAGTTATTAGGACCTGATCCAACAAACAAAGAAGTAGTAAAAAGAGTTTTGCTGACAAGAGTGACCTTTCAGTTGTTCATTCTCTGACCATTTCTTAAAAAGACAGGAATGCATTCCATTTTCAAATGATAACGGGATCGTTAGGAGTAAGTGAAAAATGTTTGTACTTTGTTTTGATGCTCTTTTTAATCGACTTTTTTTCAAAAAGCAATCCTGCCACATGATTGGTGACCCTGACCAGAAATCAGTGTCACGGAATCAAAAAAATAGAGGTTATACTGAAAGAGAACCAGAATCCTAGAGTGACTACATAAATTTAGCTGTCACTTACCTCTTGTATTTCTGACACTGTTTGGGAAGGAATGTTGAGTTCTACTTCTTATCTTCATGCTGGGAGCACTTAGTTTGAAAGGTGAGGGACAGATTCAGATCCTTCCTTTCCATATGAAGATATTTCTATGTCTTCTAGATCCCAGGTGTGTCCTCACTGTCAAGCTACAAAGTATTCTGAAGCACAGCCTTTCTTTTTTATCTAGTCAAGCTGTTTCTCTTAGTGCAAAGCAATTATCTACCAAAGCTGAGACTGAGCATTTCCACAACACTCTAAGACTAGTGGCCATCAAATCACTCTTCTCTATTCTTCTCTCTGGTCTGTGAATGTTATAATTGTGCAAGATTACATTTTGATTCTTCCAAATTTCTGTTCTGCAATTGCTGTTTGTCTTTAAACAAATGAGCATGAAGATGACATTTTCTGCAAAGTATGCATTTAAAAAATTTAATAGGCACAGGCATCCCTCCAAAGATCAATTAAGTTTACAAATTTAGCACAGCATTGTGATCTATATGAAAGTATATGCCCAATAGTCTCAGACAAGGACGCTCTTCTACAATTTAATTTATGTAATAGAAGCATTATTCAGCAATCCCAGTGTTATGAGTGATGTTCTAGGATATTTGGTTTTAAGCAACATAAACAGAATCTATGAATGGCACAGTTGCAAGCTGCCATTTATAAAAAATGATTTTTGGAAGCTGTTGCCCAGACTAAGAGGTGATTTGTCTAACCCTGTGATATAGAGTTAATTAGAAAAAAGCATCATGGCTAATAGCTTTTTAGAACCACTCTAAAACACTCACGGAGAGGAATATTGTACTACTGCAGAGAGCCATGTGTTTTGCCACTCTCACTGAAACATACTGATCAGAGAAAACTTCTTAATGTTGACTTAAATTACAAACATTTAGTGTAAATTAGTCAAGCTCTCTGATACATATTTACAGTTGCTAAGGAACTATTTATGACAGGGAGATAGGCTGAAAAAACAAGTAGGTATTTCCTATCTCTAATTTATTATTTTACAAGTTTTCAAATCCCGTGACACAATCTCTGTTTTGAAATGTTCTGGCTTCATTGGGGGTAAAATTTTTGTAGTTAGATTTGCAAAATCCACTATTGAGATTGTGAATTAAGGCATTTTTGTTAAATGTGATCTATACTAGCACTTAGAGGAATGAGAATTATAGATCACTAATAGTAACTAAAATCGGTATCATTGCAGGTCTAAAATTATATGGTCTTTACTTTTGAAAAAATAGTTCTTGTAGCTACTTTAATTGTTAAGTTAGATGCTATGTACCCTGTTTTTACTAATCAGCCATTAGAGGGCAATATTTGTACGCACACTTGCGGGCACACACACATATACCATGTACATGCCCTAGATATGTGCATAAGTTCAAAGATTATCTCAAAAAAAAATCAGTGGCAGAAGGACTCTTATTGAAGTAAATTAAAAACTAATTGCTTGGTTAACTGCATTCAGGTTTTTTCCAAGAGTTGTCAGCATCTGAGTTTTCAAGGAGACCTGAGCATTTAAAAACGTGATGAAATTAAAAACACACTGGTTTTGAGGTGACTAGATGGGTCAAGCAGAAATCTACACAGACTTTTTATTATCCTGCCATTTGAGTAGTTTGGAAAATTATTAGTAAGGATCTCATTGTTTCATGAAAAATGTCATTTTTTTTCTTGCTCTTTTGGTATTATTAAGTTGCTGATGCTGTATTTTATGATAGAAACGAAGAACGATTAATTATTGCCCTTTTGTACCTTTTTGGGTCTGATAAGCACTAATGCTTCATCCTCTGTAAAGTTCTGTAGTTATTTTAAAATGAGGACTGTAAGTCTGATTGAAACACCATGGGCAGACTGGGCATCACTTTTATTTTGCAGGCTATATCTGGATAACAAATGAAAAATGATGAGGAGATAATTATTAAATATGTATACTTCCCATGGAGTATCTAGCAATACAAATAATAATCTGAATTGCAGCAAAAATAATTCTCACATACTGCTGCAATGTAGAAAAGATTCACAACTATACCTTTCATTTTCATAGGACTGCTGTTCTTTTATAGAATTATACTGGCACTTTTTGGTCCTTGTTTTCTTATAAATGTATATTATACTGTAAACTTAGGAACCTTTTAAATTATTCATGAGGTAGAATTTAATATGGTGATGATTTCTAGCCTTTATGAGTTGCATCTTATATAGTGTGGCTCTAATGGTGATGGCAGTGATTCTGTGTTTGGGGGGGGGTTTCTTGTGTTTGTTTTTTTTTTTTAAGCTAACTTATTTGAGCACAACCATTCTAATCATATCCTCAGTTATTCATTCTTCATTCAGTATTTGCATCATGCTTATCACTGAAAGTCTATTCATTTACAAAATTAAAAAGTAAGGCAAAACAGGGCAATTATTTTTATTTCAAGTGACTAGAGTAAGTTGTAGAAGCAAAACAGGTCTTTTGGTCCTCCAGACCTGATTGTGTTTTAAACCTATGCAAGTGGCTATAATTACAGTCAAAGCATAATTTGGCAGTGGTAGCAGAATGAGACTTAAACAAATCGATGTTACACTGTAGTAATTTAAAATAAGCTTGTTGCATTTGTATTATGGTATGTAATCATAATAAGCAGCACAGTGAATTAATAAAATCTTCTTGTCACTAAAAATAAAAAGGAAATAATTGGTGAGATGGAGTTAACTTAACAGATGACTATAGTCAGCATCCTTTCAACCTAGAAATGGGAATGTGAAGGTCACCCCCATCTCAGATGACAAACGTAGAACATTTTGTTGGTAAACAAATTAATCTTTTGAAAGGTCACCATTTGTTTTAAGTTTTTATCCAGTTCTTGTCATCTGGAATTGGAGATTGACTGTCATTTTGCTAGGTAGGGGTGCAGCTGAAGCTGCTGAAGCTGTTTCTGTACATATCAGCATTCCTTGACAAAACTTGGTGCCTGATTGTGATGCTATGGGCTGCTGGTTTACAGCTGTCTCCGGACAAGAATGGAGGCCCACCCCTGAATTCCAATAAGTTGGTCCTGCATATTCTGCCTCGTGTAAGCTGGCCCTTTGCCCACAAGTAAAATGTATTGTAGTTCAAGCCAGCAATTATCTGTCTTACTTCCTTCTGTGCTGCTTCTGTTGCCTTTTTCAAGAAGCAGATGTGGGATTCACCAAAGTTCTCCATCTATTCTCTTTTGCACCTGTTACGGCATAATTTTGATAGAGGTAAATTTCTGGGAGAGCTAGCAGTAGGCTATGAAACAAACAAAGCTTCATTTTTCCAATGGAAAACTGTCGGTTCAGAGCCATCTCTGATTACTTTAAGAGCTTAAAGTAGGTAAGAATAACATAAGACCTGTTGTTAAAGATGCCTAGTTGCTCCCTAGTGAAGGTTTAATGTTGGGCTTTCCAATTTAAATAGGACTTTATTTCTGCAGGTAAACAAAACCTGAGGGAAATAAGGTGTGTTAATATCTTAGTATTACATCTAAGGGAAACTGCATCAATCATTAGGTAGATAAAATGCTGGACTATGTAAATCAGAATGAGAAGGACAAATTTTAATTTTCTATACAGTTTTCCAATTCAAAAATCTTCTTGAATAAAAAGAGAGCCAGTCATAAAAATTGTTCATGTTTTAAATCTATTACAGAGACTGTTACAAATTTGACTCGTCTGACTTGAAAATAGTTCCACTGACACTGGTGAGAATTTGTCCCTTACTTAGCATTCACTGTTTCTGCACTGAATACCATATGCTGGTTCTTAGACTTGGAGGACCAAAATTAAGTTATTTGCAACCAGAGTTAAATGCTTTCTTTTATTTGCTCTTTATTACTAAGATGATTTGGCTCAGTTGTCAGAACAAGATTCTTTTTCGTAATAGAAATTGATAGATGATGGAAGTGTGAGTGAAAGTGTTCCTTGATGCTGCTTCCTTGCTTTGCTGCTCAGGGTGTAAATCAACACAGGAAAAATACATCTGTTTAGACTGCAAGGCTGTGAATTTATAAAATGCAATGAAATTCTACAGTAATTCTCATCTAGACAAAACCAAAGCTGACCTGATCTATTGTGGATAGCAGACTCAAGACTGGACTTGGTGTCCTACAGAGATCCCTTCTAACCACATTTCTATTATTTCTATGATTCTGTGATTGAAAGCAAAGAGTGAAAATCACTTTGCACTTCTGCCTTTACTCCATTTGAGGTTTTTTTTTTCAGTCTGAAGTGATTTTCTGCCATTGCTTAACACTTAGATACCTCCTTCTCCTGTGTGAAGAGCGGACTCTGTTAATTTCTAACACTTAGGTGGCAGGCCCATTGAACCCTTTCAGTATCCTTCCATACTGACATAGAAATTATTTCAGAATTAGGTATTAAAGCAACTTTGCATCTTTCTTGAAGTTTGTCTACACCACACTTTCTTAGCTTGCTTATATAATATCATGATCAGGTAGCTTTAAAAGCCTTGCTGAAGTCAAGGTAAGTAGTGCTTACTTTTTCTCCCCTGTTCACAATGCTTGCTAATCTGTTGTAGAAAAAAATCAGATTGATCTGACAGATTTGAACTTGACAGGTTCAAGTCGTTCATTGATTTGTTACTTTCCAGATGTTTATAATTAGCCTATTTTGTTACTTAAGAATTCTTCCAAGTATCGTAGTTAAACCGGTAGGGCTAGTCAATGCATCCTTTGTCCCTTTCTAAAGATAAGCACTATGCTATTTTCCAGTGTTCTAGTGTATTTTCCATTCTAGAAGAGTTCCACCATCAGTTCTGAAATTCCTTTAGACAGTTCTTTTAAGTATCTTAGAGTGTATTTCATCAGGACCAACCGATTTCAAAACCTCTGAACACTCTCTGATCTGTTTTGCCCTTAAGTTAGCCTGTGATCTCTTCCCTTTTACATGACAATTAAGTGAGTTAATTCTATTCATAAATAGCTGCTTTTTAAATTATAGTTATGAACATACTTAATTATGTCATTTTTTTATTACCCAGAAATTTCTTTCTACTTGCATGTCGTTTTGTCTTAGCTGTTTAAGCAAATCAGAAGTGGTCATCAATACACCCACCTTCTGTTTTCTGTATGCTTTTTTTTTCTTGTGAAATTAATGAAGAACATAGGATTTATCAAGTTTGGTAATTTGCTATCCCTCCTATCCTGCTTCGTCTCTGGCATAGTTTGAGCTTGTTCCTCTAGTACTTTTTATTTGTGGAGCAGATAGTTCAGCAGAGTTCCAATTTCTTCCAATTAGATTTGCCTTCTACAAGTTCTTCCCTGCTAGTTTCCTGAGCATAAGGAAAACTGACCTTAGTTCCATTATTTATTTCGCTGTGCTTCCCACTTCCCTGTATAGGGGTTATGAACTTTGTAAATCAAACCTTGTTAGGAACTTAAAAATATAAAGGTAGATGGCAATTTGGAGAAGATAATCATGAAATGATAGATTACTGTTACATATCTTTTCTACCATTACTATCAAGCTCTGTGGTTTCCTGATACTTACTTACAAATCTCATCTACCTAACCTTCTGGGTTCATAAACTGTAGTTGTTTTTATACAGGATAGTACTCATCTTCTCTCTGTATTTAATACTAGTCTCTGTTCTTTTACTGGGGGAAAACCATAGTTATAAACATATTTTCAAAAAAGTTGTTCTAGTTAAATATTGCTGTCTAGGTAAAAAGAAAACAAATGGAGAACTAATCGGCAAATCCCTGTGGTGTTACAACAAGTGCCCTATTTAAAATGAAGCAAAAAGAAAAAAAAAATCAAGTGGGAGCGGTTTATCCACAGGAGAAAAACACTTTAGAAAGGGTAATAGAATTGTTTTTCTCATGTCCCAGGTTAATTACACTCAGAAGCACTTGAAATGGAAAAAATAGTTTTTCAGCACACTCCAAGCATATTTTAAGGCAAGTAAGCCTTAGCCTGCACTGCAAATGAAGTGCTTCCTTCCAGCCCTATAAAATTGTGTTTTAAGAGTCCCTGTGATGAAGCAGACGGTGTGCTGCCTTCAGTAAAGCATCCTTGCTGAATCATAATCTTCATAACAAACTTCACTAGAAGATGTTATTCATACAGGAAAATGTTTGAGGCTCCAGTCACCTTGCAGCAGTAGCGGTGTCTTGGGTTCCCCTCTTGCCAGAGGGGAAGCAGGTGAGGTGCCTACGGGTTAGTGTTGTATAGGGTGTGATCCTGTGCTTCCATGTTGGTTTGGTCTGTCTACACTTTAAACATTAAATGCTAGTTAGGAGCTGCTGGTTCTGGAATGCATGGTATTAAATTCCCTAGATTTTGTGTTTATGCCATAAAAACTGTAGGTGTGAGTAGTTTTAAATTGCGCTGACATTAAGCAGATGGAGGTCTATTGACAACATTTTTAAAAGATGCAATCTTTTAAATATCTTTTTAAGTTAACTTACTGAATAATGGTAATAAAACTATATAATTATGCTCAAACCAAACCTTTTTCTTGCAGTACTTAATATTTATGATGTTTAAGGTCTTATTTTTGTAATTGAGTTGGTGTAATTTTAGTGCAGATAACTGAAGGATGACAGCATTTTGTCAACTTCTGCTTTGATTGCTTACTGAAGTCTTCAAGAGGGCAGGTAATGCAGCAAACAGGCTGCTGGAAGAACATAGCAGAAGGCTGTGCAGACTGGGTGGAATTTTCATAGGTAACCATTCTGGGTTAGCTCCACAGTTCTGCGATGCCGCCCTGTATTACATAATGAAGTGAATCACAGTGGCACTGTGCAGTGTAAATGAGAGCTTAAGTTACATTACAGTTGCATCTGTCCTTATTTTAACTTGACACCTGCCCTGGACTTTATAGAAATTAAAGAATACAGCAAAGAAGAATTGAATATTTATCTCCAGTTAAAAAAAACACCAAACCAAAGCAAAAAAACCCTACCAAAACCCAAAAAAAACTCTAGGCGGCTTTTGAACTCATACCCTTCACCTGAATTGCTTTTCTTTGTAGCTTATTACATCTCTACAAACACAAATGAAATATGTATGTTTCACAGTGTTGTTTATCATCGCAAAACTGCTGGGGTTTAAACTAGGATAAAACTGACCAATAGTAAAGTCAGTGCTGCTTTACTGATACAATAGCAATAGCCTGAAAAAGGAGTCACTATTTAATTAAATTTCTTTCATTTTATATATTTTTGGGGGTCCTCAACAAACTGCTGGAGCTGAGAGCGAGTGGAAAAGTGTGGTTTATTATACCCTTTTCTCAGTATCAAGCCACTTATATGCCAGCTGGTATAAAGTTAATCTTTATTTTATGCATATCGCTATTTTCTTGGAATGCAAGGATGTGAAGATTCATACATCTAGATCCCTTAAAGCATCATGCTTCATAATGGCCATAACTAAAATGAGTGCCTATGATTTCTCTGAAAGATTCTCTATTATGATAAAGCGTACATATTTTCTATCTCCCTAATGTTTCCTGTGGACAATGTTATTATACAAATTGGGAGGAAAAATTACAATAATTTATTTTGATCTATCTCATTTCCCTGGTAGGATTATAAGTAGTTCTTTAGAGTTGCTTATCCCTTTCTATAAAGTTGATGGTTGATGTTATTCACTAATTATGGCACAATAGTGCTCAAAGAGCCCAATCATGGCCTGGATCCTATTGCTCTAAAAGCTGTATACAAGCATGATAATCAGTCATTAAAATCTAGTATTTTAAACCAGAAAGTCCCAATGTGTTCCATAACAGGTAAATATTATTCCCATTTTGCAGAATTAGAAATATTTCCTATCTTTATTATTATATGTATTTAGTATTAATTTTAAGGTGTCATCATTCATAATGAAATAATTTTTAAAAAAGACAATTAAAAAATTTCCACTATGTGGCATTATGTTGTCTTCCATGTAGCTCGTCAGTAGGGTTCAAGCGTGACTGTCCAATGTAAGAATTTCTAACCATTAGACTAATGAAGTAACTGGTAACAGATTGTCACCCACAAAAGCATAGGGCATTTTTAAAATTTGGTTTCACAGCTATTTGCTGACTAAAGATGAGACTAGGATCTTGAGCTCCACTCCAGATTGTGAGGGACGTATGTACTGTTGCATTCAAACCTGTCTGCTTCCTTTTCTCAGCCTGCCCCAGTCTCCCCTTTTCCCATTTTTTACTTGCCCCAGTCTCTGTTCCTTGAGTCTGTCTTCTGAGACTGCTTCCAGAACACATCCTAGTCTTATCTGCCTGATTCTCTGCCAGGCTCTTTGTCCAGCCTGCCCCAGTGTTCTTTCCTAGCCCTGCTGTCTTCAGGACTTTTTTCCTCATTCAATATGCCTGTTGGCTTTCCTGTTTGCTCGAAGACCCAGTATGCCCCTCCAACTACCTTTCTTCATCTTGAGATTGATAATGTATTCACCTGTGTGCTGGCACGCACTTACCCTCTTCTTTTAAACTTAGTATTTACCCTCTTTCTTGTGTTTTCTGGACCCAGCATGAAAGTTAACTGGAGAACCTGTAAACTTGCAGAGGAAGTTCTGAGCAGCATATATGAGAGCACACCCAGTCCCTAGGTAGTTTAGCTGCTAAAACTAAGAAACTTTTATCTAGATTTCTCAAAAAAAACCCCTGTTGACAGAGTGACAGAGTAAGGTTTGATAGACTAGTGTTAAATTTTCCTTTTGCTTTATAAAACATGTAAGTTGAATCTTTCATGTCTCTCTAGGTTTATCATTGTCTTTTTTAGCATCAGCCAGGTGAGAGAAAACAATATAATCTGGTGGTGGCTCACTATCATCAAGTGAGAGATCTCAATGATGTTATTTCCCTAGAAGTTGCATGTGCTGTAATGCTTTAAACCCACTGAATATCTAGCACTCTGCTTCTTTAGGAGTTGAGTACAACCCACATTGCAAATGGAATAGTATATGTATTCCTAGTCGGGAAGAAACTGAGGATACTTTGGAGAGAGAAAAAAATGTTAAGATTGTAACACAGACTTTTTCTGTTTATACTACTGAAGTATAAGGTGACAATATATTCTTTTCCCTGTACAATGCTCTGTGTGTGTGATACTAAGTGTAATAGTAAGGCACATGACATCACTGTCCCAAAGTGACGTGTGTCATTGCTTGAATTCCTGGCACTTAGAACCAGCAGGTTCTGTTTTATCAGGCAAGCACAGGTTAATTGGGGAAGTAAAGGAGCTTTAATCCCCACATTAGCACAGCCGGCATGGCACATGTTTCCACATCACATTATCAGGCTGTGTCATTCCCTGCTGTCCTTGAGGAACCCTGAAACTTCAGAAGTCTGTGATACTTACAGTTCTCAGATTTCCGAGCAGTTTCATGTATTTTAATTCTATTGGTATGCTTTCCAGGGAAGATTTATTTACATATTTGAAAGTGCTTCCTTTTTTTTCCTGGTACCTTGCCTGTATATGTATTTTATGTATTTAAAGACTGTTCTGTCAAGAAATACTATGTTTATGCTATACTCATTAAAATTGAGTAAACTTCTTGTGACTCCTTTATTAACTAGTACACTGATTTTTGCACAGCAAAAGTCAAAGACATCAATTGGATTTAATTAACTTTATTTTAAATTACTGAAGTTATGACAGCAGACAATACTGTAACATGTTCATAAGTTGTAAAAGCAGTGCTTATACTGATACATTATCAAATCTTAATGAAGCAATTCATAGCAGAAATTGTATTTGTTTATTATTGTGGGAGTAGAAAAGTGTGTCTTTGCAAATCCCCCATTTCCCTTTGTTAAAAGAAGATTCTGTCTCTTCCTAGATGTGTAGTCAGAAGACAGTGAAAGGTCATACAGTTAGCAACCTGTGGGACTTGCCTGCCTCTCACTACGTGGATTCTCCCTTACCCCTGTTAGAAGAAGATACAACAAAAGGTGAGTACCGAAGGCCACCTGGGTACTGTTGCTACCAGATGTATGCTACATAGGCAGTGTTGTTTGCAGTTTGGAGCAGATACCTGGTAATCAAATTTTCTGGCACCTCAAAACCTGTAAGAATTATGATCTCAAATGTTGCAAAGGGTAGAGATCTACTTCAGACTACTATACTCCATGTGGTAGCTAACTTAAGACATAGCATATGTTATGTTGAACATTCCTCCCCGAGTTAGTTATCTTGTAATTCACAGAGTTCAGCTGCTACTGGAAAGAACTATGTGCGATGGAGGGTTCTTGTATGACTAAATACCATGGTCAAAATAAACTGTCATGATTAATGTCTGGTTATTAATCATTCACTTTTAACTATGTCTGCACTTGGACTATTTTAGCAATCAGCCCATACTCATGATTACATTGTGGTTTACAAAAGTGTATTCTCCTCCATTCTACATACTAAATTGCCATGGTACAAGCATATAATTCCTTCTCAGAATCAGAACCATTACAGTATCTTTCATGTAGTTGTCAATTTTTATAGGCAAAGTTCACCTTCCTTGAAGGTAAAATATTGAAAGATGCAAATCTTTCAATAAAAGATGACTTCTGCTTTTCTAGTTTTGATTTAGAGTTGGGAGAACTTGGGTCTGTCTTTGTTTAATTCTTTCTTTATTGCTACTAATTTTTTTCTTTCATAGCTGGAATATATATGAATTGTAGAGTAATGTTATCCTTTTGTAGGTATTCTGAGCCTAACTGAACAAAAACTCATCCCTCCAGCAGCAAAGATAACTCTCCAGACACCTCCTGTTTTATCCAAAGTGGCACCTTTCCGTGAATTTCACAGGCAGCACAAGAAATCAGTTGTAGGTGAGTACAAAGGGTTAATAACAACCATCAACTGCACCTCCAACTTCACTTTCAGGCCCCTTGTTTTATCTTACAAGGAAACAGCTGTCTAATGAGCATTCACTCAAATTCTTAAGAATACTAAGTGCATAAAGATGTATATGAGCATCCTGTGTCTTACAGCTGAATGGGAATCAGATTTCTTAAGCCCTGTGAGGATTTGGTCCCTGTTCATTTCTGAAATCCTGGTACGCTCCCACCTGTGTGTTTCAAATTCTAAGTGCCTGAGTCTGAAGCTATGACAATTGGTGGTAGTGTAAAGCTGTGACTTACATGATTTACAACAGCTCATCAAGCAACTGTTTTGCCAGTGTGATTAAATGAATAACTCCTAGTAAGTGAATATACTCTGGGCAATGGGATTCTGAACAAAGGGTAGTCCAAACTGTTGTTGCTACAGCTGCTTCTGACATGTGAGGTCAGTATGGAGAAGAACATAAGCAACTTGAGCAGCGGACTCAGTAACAATCCCATAAACTTGAAAGTTCTAATGAAAAGGGGTGGTTGAAAACTAGAATTATATATGGAATAGCCTAGAGTATAAGTGCTGATATTTTGACATTGTTATCCTGGTTATGCCGTTGGCTGGCATATTACAAACTTTAGAACATCATAGATTAAAGCTGAAAATTGCAACCTACTTGGACATGAGAGCAAACTGGGGTGTGCCAGTACCTAATGGTAGGTGGTAAAGTATCAATTTGATGCCATTCTTGCACTTCTAACAATGAAACCTGTGATCATTTTTTTTCTTTGGTACAGGAGAGATTAGTAGTAGGGTGGACCCTGAGAATACAGACACCAGCATGTTTGCAAACTCAAAGGAAGCAATTTATGGCACATATTCCTCTAGTAAAGGTAACATTGCACCACTTCCATCCAGCAGCTTCATGGTTTCAGCAAGGAATTCAAAACCGGTGTGGATGTATTCAGCTCAACAGCTGGAATCTGAGCTGCAGATTCCTTCTCAGACACAGGTATTTAGACAGTGAGGATAATAAGGGGTTTGTTCATGTTTTTAATACTGTCTTCACCAGAGATGGTTTAGGAAGTGACTGTAAATCACTGAATTGGTACAGGAGGGTTTGAACCAAATCCAGTAAATAGTAAATATTGAAGTGTAATAGGAAATACTTTTTGTGTTGCCGGTTTCTACTGTTGCAGGTCTTCTACCTAAATTTGTGTGGTTTTTTTTTCACAGAAACTTAGAAAATAAGTCTAGAAAGGATGTTATGAGGTTATCTAGACCTCCAGGCAGAATTACCTGTACCTGTAATATTGCAGACAGATGTTTTTCTAACCTGTTCTGAAAACTTTCGGTGATAGCAACTCCACAGTCTCCCTGGGCCATCTGTTCCAGTGCTTAACTAACTATCTTTACTGTTATAAAAGAGTTTTTTAATGTCTCATCTAAATCTCCCTCACTGCAGTTAAGCAAATGTAGTGTTTCCCTTTATATTTACAGAAGACTATAGGGGAGTTTGACCTTGACTGCTTAATGCTTGCTGATTGTTCTTGATCCCCATGCAAAAAGGACTTTTTTTTTATGGCTAATTATTGTGTTCCACAGCAAACTGTCTGGAGTTTTGCTTGATATTTCCAGACTTTTTGACTTTTGTGTTATTGAGGAGATCTAAAATCAAAATAAAGCAAACTTGAGAAATGGAGATCAATGAGTTACATAAATAAAAATAATTACCTAAACCCAGTTTGCAAATAGAGCAAATGAGCTGCTGGCTAAAGTTGTCAGTAGATCTGGAATTCTGTTAAGAGGGAGGAACACTTTATTCTGAGTTTTACCCTATTTTCACTTATATGGCAGGATGATACCTGTTTTCTGGAGTAGATGGAGGCAGTCTCAGTGGAAGAATGCCATTGCAGTTACTTTCTGATTGTAGTCCAATGAATAACTGTAGAACTAAATTTTTATATTCAGCAAATTGAGTGTAGTTCCTCTGTGCAATTAATGTATTTCCTTAAAAATGCTCATAATCTTGCGTGACGTCTGAGGTCTTTATGTGGTAATGGGTTTTACAGTGTAAAGCTGGGCTAGACTGTGGTTATGATGTGTAAATCAGTACTGGTATTTCAGATGCATAAATTCCCACAGTTAAGTAATAAACAGTAATACAGTAGCATGTCTTGACCACTCATTTATGACCAGTGGCAATTACTCTTAATCTGTGGCTGTTCTTTTCCCACAGCCCCCACAAATGTTTCCACATCAGTCCTTACAGGATCTGTGCTTTGATTGCGACATTGCTGTTTGCCATGGCACGATAGACCGGAAAGCTCCAGGATTTCTGGCATTCAAGCAACATTATTGTTTATCTTGGGGGAGCATTATCTTTTTTTTGGAATGTACAGAAAAGCTTCTTAAGGACTATGATGTGCCATTGGCTACAATAAACTGTAAAAAGTTGGTGGAAGTCGCATCAGACTTTGAGCTTAACGAGAATCCTACCAAAAGCGACATTCTGTCAGTGATAAAGAATCAATCAACTGTGGAAAAGATCTTAAATCGACCTGGCCAAAGGTACAAAGGCCAAGGGGGTACTGAAATGGCCGCTACAAAGATCCAAGCAACGTGGCGATGTTATCAGGCCAGAAAAGCCTACGTCCATTTCAGGCAGCAGCAGTGGGCATCAGGTGTGATCGCGGTTTCTTGGCTCTTGCGTAATCACATGGCACGTGTGAAAAAGACCCTGAAGGAATCACGTCAGAGACACCTGGAGAATTTTTACATCAGGGCCAAGGTGTGCAGTGCTACCAGCTGTTACGGCAGCACTTCTTTTCTAAACATCTCTTGCTTCAGTGATTGCAATAAGCTGTTTCCATTTTTTCTCCCTTTAACCGTTCACTTGTCCAAGTATCATATTTCATCTTTCATCAGCAATTCAGCCTTTGTGGCTGCAAAATCTGTTGCAGTGTTTCTATGGAAAATGTCCCTTCACTTTGAGTTCAGTAGTTCTGTCAGAAAATCAATGTTTTAACTGCATTACCTTAGTTCCTTATATATACCTTGTGGCACTTAATTTGCAGAAAAAAAAATCCCTCTCTTCTCTACATTCCTGTCACCACTTTGTCAGAAAGTATTTAAGTTTGCAGACAGCCTCTTAATTAGTGCTCACAATTTCATTTATGTTTGCTTTCTTTTTTTTTTCATTCATATTCTGTTAATTAAGTGAGCAGCCTCTAATCTTCCCCTGCCAGTAGCTTCATGTAGCCACCTAATTAAATTAATTGGGGAAGATGTTTTAAGTATGTAATTAAATCAATTAATATAATTTATGCCTGGCTTAACTGTACAGTGGAAAAACAGCTGAAGTTTGACTAGATGAATCCACTACAGCTTCCTGTCACTGATCAATGCTCTTCTTGATTTTTAGCATCTGGCAGCCAACTGGAATCGCATCAGGACCTCCAGGAGGACTATTATCCATATCCCATCATTAGGTATAACACTTTTGCCTGCAAATCTATCAGCAACCTCTATTACCCACCACATTATGACTCCTTGATTGAGTTCAAGGAAGGCCCCTTGTTTTATTCAAATTGGTCTCGGCAGGAAAATGTTCTCGACATGATGAGAGTAATAACACAGGGCCTTCGCTCGAAACGGCGTTTAATTTGGGGATTAAGCAAATAAAGTCATTATGTGGGGGCCGCTATTCAGTGGAGAGGTGATTTGCTGTAATTTGCTTTCATCTGTATGAAATGAACTAAAAAGTTGTATTTTTCCCCCTGAAATAACAGATAATGTTTTCAGTCTTCTTTAATGATAGGAAAACATGGGCCTGTGTGTGTTGTTGCTGTTACAGCAATAAGCCAGGATATTGCTTGTACACTGTTTTTAATCAAATGTGCAGTCAAAATGATAAGCTACATTCTCTGAAATTATTTAGTTCTAATTACGAGCAGATGGGATGCTTTATTTGCACCTAGGGCGCCTGAGCAAAAGGAAATGCTGTGTGAACAAGAATAATTAAGAAGTTGAATAGTGGTTTTTGCGCTTAAATAATCTGCAGTTTCATGTTAATTAGTACTAATGTAATTATTTAATTACATTTATGAATTGGGGAGCTTAAAAGCTGTTTTCTGCAATGCAATGGCAGTGTAGGTGTTCAGAAATTACAGAATATGATTTCCTGGGAATTTCTAAAATGCACTGATAATCTCGTAAAGCATGAAATCCTGTCAAAATGCTTGTAACTTGATTTATAATTTGTACTTACATAGCAAATTAATTGACCTGAGAGATTCAGGATTTCATAAAGTGACTTGGTTAAGACCTGAATTAATGAAGACTGTAAATAAGTTTTAAGTTCTCAATTTTGGAGCCCAGATAGCCTTTCATTTCATGATTCTGCTGACTGTTTAACATAAATATGTTTGATGAACAACTGAGTTTAATTACACCTCTGTCTTAAAAGTCTCATGTGGATATGCTAGGTTAAATCATGTGACTGAATTCTATTTTAAAGCAGGATCGTTTAAAAATAATTTATACATTCCACTGTTCTAAACTGGTTGAAGATGTGAAGGAGAGCATTTGTTCAGGAAAAAGCAAATATTAATTAGGTGTGTGCATTCAAAAGTTAACAGAGTCATTGCACAACAGATGCATTCAAAGTTGTATTAAAAACATCTCAGCGTAATAAAAACAAACTAACAAAAAAATTAATTATGTCCTTGTTCCTCTGATGGATTTGTAGCATGCAGTGGAATTAATAGAAGTTCTTAAAATTATTTCAACTTCTTAAGTGAATTCTAAAAGTCTAGTGAAATTCCACTTCATTTAACACTTCACCTGGAGCCCAGGCCCCAATACTGTAACATGCTTTGTGCAACCTTCTGCTGTAAATACAGGATTTTGTATATGCATGCATTGGAGGCTGCAGTATTCAAGTGGAAATTTTCCCTTAATGAGGAAATAAGTAGTAAAGATAATTTGAGTGCAGATGTTTTCTTAGAAAATTAGGATACCTATTTAAGTAGGGCATGGAAAACAATATTTTATGCCCTCCAAAAGAGGGATTTGAAAGTGCTGTTTGAAAAAATTATTCATGCTTGTTGTTATTAAATGCGTCGGCTATATCAAGAGGTTTAGTAGAGTTCCATAGGGTTTTTACATGAGTTAAATAATGATAAGCATTTAGCTTATTAAAATGTAACGTAAATATATGGCATTTTTTTCTTTTGACATGTTAAGGTTGAACTGATTTTGAGAAACAGCAACATAAAATGTCGAAGAAATTGACCAAATTTGGTTTTATATCACTTTAAGAACAGCTTACATTTAAAATTTGAAAAGATAAAAACATAAAGTCTGTAAACTAAAAATCTTTAAAATATAAGAATAGAAATAATTTAAAATATTTAATTGTTCTGCTCCTACATATTTGACCTTTAAAAAAATTTGTAAAATTTTGGGCTCATTTACTGGAACACTTCCAGCTAGTAACATTTGTGTAGTTTCTTCTCAGGCCTTTTCCAGTTATGCTTTTGATCTGCCATGTCTTGTCATATTTGATTGGAAAAAGAACTGTTAAATACCCTGAAATATTTTGCCACCTTTTCTTTAGCCTTATGGAATGTTACAATTAAGAAGTCTATTTGGGCAGGAAACTGGACAATTTAAACCAGTAACATGTTGTTTCGGTCTAAGAGGACAAAAGGACAGCTGACAACAGCAGGATTTGGTTTTTAAGGCCTGAGTCTGGGTAATCATAAAAATGCTTCTAAATGGCAGGAACTGGGACAGAGCACGTAAACACCAAGACAGAGAAGTAGTTTGATATGCTGATAGTGGGTTTTCTATTCGGTTTTGTAAATCTAAAATAGAGCCTGAAATTTTCTACTCACGTTTCCTTGACTTCAGCTTTTAGGGCAAATGAGTCTGCTTTTTCTTCCCATGCAAGTGGAATTCCAGTAAATGGATATAGTCATAACTGTGAATTTCTCAGCAGTCTTCATTTTCACAGCAGTTTCAGATTCATGTAAAGTTTCTGGAAATAATCCAGAAAAAGGGATAGTGAAGGGCTTAAATTATACTGCTGCAAAATAAATGTTTCCATTTATTTCACCAAAACAAAACCTTTGGATTTCTACCATAGCTAAAAAAAGAAAGTAGATTCAATTGTTTAAAGATTGTTTAGCATTTTTATGAGCTAGTATAAGGAAAAATGAATTTGAACTTTTTAATCAGGTTTACTCCCACACTCTAATGGATGAATACACTTCTGCAGTATTTGGGATTCAAATACTGTTCCTTTTTTTAATTCAACTATTTTGAAATGATTGCCCCATCTTTCTATCCAAATAGTTAAATGTACAATAAATAAAATTTGTCACCCTATATGACCTACTGTATATGTATCAAAACTTCCTCTTGTGTGATACATGAATCCTTTTTAAAAGCAGTTTCAGTTCAACAGTAGGTGTGCCAAGTATAGTAAGAAAAGTTAACTATTATTTATTAGACCTGTCCCAAGCACTGGGAAGCACAAGGTGGCTGAATCCTAGATAGCTCTTTCCTCTTTCCCCTTCAGACATCACCCCGTGGTTACTTAAACTGTCATGTCGTGTCTCCCTGTACTCTGTACTGCTGCTTTTTTCAAAGGCAAGTTTGAAAGCATTGCAGATTCTTTGTTGAGAGAAGACACTTTGAGATGAGCGAAATTTATCAAGAAAATGGCATCTAAGGGCATTAGGTCATAGCTGAGTTTGAAAAGGGAGGTGAAAGCAGGCCCTTTACCATTTATTCATATACCCCTTATTTTAGTACTTCAATAACTCTCCCTACACTTCCCTCTGTGCAAACTGGGAGCATTGCACTGAAGTTGTTGCACATACACTACTGTAAAACTTCAAGTGAAGGAGGAAGGCCCTCAGTGTCCTTTCAGTGCCTCTGAACTGAGAAATAGAAATTTTTCAGTTCTTGCTTCCCAAGGTCAAACCTCCTGCAGACCAGCCCCACCAGCAGGCTGCCATGGTGCACTGATGCCTTGTGCAAATGAGCAACCCTGTACTCAAGCGCTCTGCCACGTCTGGCTTTTGTTACCATCGCTGTTTTCAGACACCATTTGGAGTTTAGCTTACCCAGATTGCAGGTATAGATCAACTGAAGTAGTGGTTCTTTGAATCAAAATCGGAGCTTTGGCTTCTGGCAAATGCAAATTTATCGGAAATGTGGCATGCATTTGAGACCAAATGCTGTAGCACAAAATGTTAGTGATACATAAACCAGCTGCACATAACAAACCAGAAATGATGGCACAGGTTATAGTTGTGCTGGAACACACAGACTATGATCGCAGTATATGTCATTCATTTGGGTTGAAGTTTGTTTAAACTGCAGGGAAAGGAATATTAAGCCCCTGCCTTCAGTAAGCGTTGTCAGATGACTGGCCAGGAAAGTACAGAGCATTCAAAATGTAGCAGGTGTTAGGATTAACGTGGTTCATAATGTCCATTGGAAGCTGAGTGATTCGCAAGGAGTGGATATTCCTCTCATTAAATCTAACGAGGTCATGTCAATGGGAGCTAATATATAGTGAACTAATGTTTTATTAACCTATCTAAGGAAAGTACACGTGGTAGTTGGTGTAATGCTATAGTGTATCTGCAGAACCATAGCAACATGCAAGTTTTGTTTGTTCAATTGCTAGTTTAACTCTTATCCTTTCAAATAATTACTGTTTTTCCAAGCAGTAGTTGCATGTTGTTTTTCTGCCCAGATTCCATTCTTAAAAACAAATGTGTTTTCAAGAGGACAGTTTAGTGTAGGGATACCGGCTACTTTCTACATTTGAAATTTAAATGTTTTGAGCTTGTTAGACAGCGTTGTTAGTGGCTTAAAATTGGTCCCCACCTGAGACAACAAAATGAAGCCTTGAGACTGAAGTATAAGGGATCAGAGCAAGCTTTTTTGAATTACTGTAGCTTAATATTAGAGTGGCAAAAAAAAAATCAATATCTTTTACCTTGATATAGTTCTGCAGGTGCATGGTACCATTGTGCTAACTACAATATGTAAGTTTCACAAAAAATTACTAAAAGTGGAACTGGTGATTTCCATTTCTCTGTATTTTATTATGTTCTGCTCTCCTGTGTGCAACATGTCATTGCCACAGTCCCTTAGAATCCTGATTACTTGTAATAATTGTCCTTGTAATTTGCTTGGAAGATCCACTATTGCCGTCTTTCAAAATGAAAGCACTGAAATACTAAGCAGATTTTAGTCAAAGTAAGTTTTTCATGAGTTTCAGATGATTGCTGATGTGCAGATACATGGAAATGTAAGGATCTTGGTAGCAGATTGGTCAAGATTTTATGCTGAACACTGAATGTGAGGCTTAACTTCCTTATTGATTCAATCACAGCTATTGCAACTAGCAACTCACGTTTTGTGGTGGTGTGTGTTTGTGTATGCGCACCAATTAATTTAGAATTAGCTGAATTTCGAAATTACAGGATTAGAGATTATAGTTACAGTGGTTATGTCATTTACTGCAGTCTTTTTGAATGCAAGTATGCAGTCAGTTGGAAGTGTGAGCTCCAAATAGATAATCCAAGCTCAGGCAGGCCGCCACTCATTCATCCCCTGCAACAAAGTGATCAGATATCACCCAGACATCTCCTTAATGAAGTGGTTTTGTTGCCTTTTATCTATTTGAAGAACAAAATGTACCAGGATTCTTGCTTAATGATGGTGTCAGGTTTTTTTGGTGTTTAAAAAAGATCCAGAAACATAGAAGATTCAAACAAAATAGTCTACATGTTTTAATTATAAAGCTCTATTAGGTCTGTAACATGTAGGTCTGTATTTAAAATCTCATGACATGAAAACACGGTGTTGCATCAGTTGACTAATAAAAGTAAATTCATAAAGATGATGCAATTAGTGTTATACCATGTTTGAGGGGTTTTAATACTTTTATTACAGCTTCTTTTAACCCAAAAGTCTAATTTCTTTCAAATATGTACCAGGGGTTTTCTGAATACAGTTTGTGAGGGCTTTCCCTGTTTTCCAGGATATTCCCAGTGCACCCGTGAGCATATTCCTGATCTTGCTCTCCAACAGAACATGCAGATGGGAAGGCTGTGTGACATACTGGGTATGTTATGAGCTGTTGGCTGCCTATTTTTTGATCGTTATTTGCCCGCAGTTGTGAATAAAAGAAAATGACCAGTGAGGACTTTCTTTTTGTATTAATGTTAAATACAGAGAACATATAAACTCAGAAGTAATTTATCTGCTGTGGCATTTTCTCCTGTCCAAGGTATTAAGAAAAACATGGTGATTCTTTCTGACTCCGTGGTAAAGTAAAGCAGCCTCATCCTGTGGCATGCTGAGCACCACAAATGATCAAAAGTGTTTAGTGTTCTACAAAATTAGGTAGCTAATTCTGCTAGTGTTCATCCAGGCTCATATGGAGAGAAAGATGTGCTAGAAAAGAGCAACACCTTATTTAAACCATTTTTTTTTTAATTAGCAAATGAGGCAAAAGACATGCATTTAAAAGTTTTTCCTGGAATGACAGTCCTCTTTTAAGCAAAGCAGCGAATAATATTATTTGTCAGTGACCAACTTCATTGGCTCCCTGGAATGACATACTTTACATGATTCATGTATATTTCAGTATCATTATTATTTTATAAATGCCATTTAGTAAGTTTGTAACAAAAATATATTAGATCCAGAAATTTACAGTTGCCTAAAATAATAATGTAATTGCCTTTATATATTATCTAGGCACTAATATTGTTTTTCCACTGTACAGTTTTATTTTTTAATTTTTTTAACATAGGGGTGTTTTGGGTCTGTAAAATGATAATTAGAAACTTAAAGGTACAAAGGCAGCACATTAAACAGGCATTCCTTCTCACTTTAAAATCTGTGAACGTGAGAACTGGTTCTACTGCAAAAATGTAAGATAGACTATGAGTAAAATACAAACTAATTAAATATTAATACATTATTAACTAGAGGAGATGCTCTACCTGTGCCTGGCAGAAGAGCATTGATATTTACCACATTAGTTTTCTATTTCTTTAGAATACCAGAGGATTTCCTTGCTTGTTGTGATCTGTGAGTTAATCTGTCTCTGAAGCCCCACCGTGCCCAAAGGAGACTTGTATATCTCTTTACAGGGCAATGCTAAGAGTAGTAAAATGTGTTGCCACATTTTATTCAACAAATTCACTTGAGCTTGTCAATTTTTGACAGTGCAGTCCATTCAGCATTACAGCCGAGACTGGCAAGTAGTCTTTTTGTACCCTAGCTGGTAAATTTTCAGGCTTGTTTTGCAAGTCTGAGTAAATGTCTAAAAGCAATAGAGTATTGACTAACAGTTCTACTCCTTTTAATCATTTTAAGAAGTGATATGGTAATGAACTGCATTATAGAAAGGCTGTGCGGAGGTTTCAGATACAGGGCTGATTGTTGGATACTGTACTACTTTAATGCTTCAGTTGAGATTCTGGCCGTACATTTTTAATGCGGGCTGTTTGCCTGCTGCAGTATGGCAAAACAAACAGAATGAATGGGGTATCTTATTCCTTTAGAACATTAGTCTCCGGGTTTCCTTCGTCCAATACTTGCTTTGCTTCTGATTCATTCACATGTAATAGCAGTTGTCACTGGCACTTTCCAGGCTCTTGTTCCTGTGCCCAGTAAAGACAATGAAAGACTTCCTACTGATTTCAGCAGGAGCTGGATCCAAATCTAGGAGTGCTTTTTGGCAGCGTGTTCTATTGATGTTGCAAGGCCCATTAATTCATTAGCTCATCTATTAACATTAATATTTTCGAAGAGCAGAGTAGTTAAAATTTTCCAAAACAGTGTATATTAAAGGCTTTCACTTTCTCACCTCGAAGTGTTTGTGTACACACTGTCTTTCAGCCCAAGTTGTTTTACATGCAGAAAAACAGATTTTCACACTGTGGTATTTAACTAGCTAATCTGCACACTCGCATGCTCAGCAATAGTTATTAATGGTATCCTACCGTGTGCTTTGTTGTGGACAGGACAAGAACAGGAACAGGCCATGCAAAATCCAGGCAGCATATGAAATTGCGATTTCATCAGCTTTCTAAACTTAATAGCTCAGTTTTATAATTTACTGAAGTTAATGGGATATATTTTTAAAGCAGTGCACAATTCCCATTGATGTTAATGTGAGTCGTGCATTTAAATCCCCCTGCAACACTTTCAAAATTCTGCCCCCGATATGTGCTGCCGATTGAATTTCAAAAACTAGCTATTTCTTTGGGTTGCTGACCTGTCTTCAGAGAAATGCTGAAGCACAGGAAAATCAGTTAAACAGCTAAGATTTGGGAATTACAGATCTCAGTTTTATTTCCAGTGGTCTTTTAGGGAAGCTGTTTGTTTGCAAATGATCAGGAATTATCAGATTGCTGTTCTGAATGGAGTTCACCTTTCTTCCAGTAATGAACATTGTGCCCCTTTGTTTTAGATGCCAATGTGGACGTCATCTACATCTGCCCCCTTCATCTGAGTGAGGAGTTACTGCAGTATTACAATAAACTCCTGGGTCTGCAGGCAGCTGTTAGATCTGGGAACCCTGAGGACATGGGTGACCTGCAGGACAGGTTCAAAATTCTCACCCCTGAAGCTATAAACAGCTTCCCTGTGAGTTTGTCTTCTAATTACTACAGCTTGAGGGATGCAGTAAAATTAAATTGGAAATTTTATAACTTGTAACGCTCTGGTACACATCAGTGAAATATTATTGCAAGTTTAAGGGCTTTACTGATTAGACTACTAGTTAGAGCATTGGAAATAAATATCCTGGTTTAGCTTTATAGACTTAGTTGAGAGAGTCCTATATTGGCTATTTGCAGACCACCGCCCCTTCTTACTATATGCTTGGGACTGAGAATGTGATAGATTTATATCTCTAAGCAAATCATAGCGATAAACCGCTCTTATTACTCAAACTTTTATCTCCTGGTAGCCCAGCATTCAATCATTCATGTGTTTGTAGTGTTTCTTGCAATTAAATCCAATGCAGAAATTCTTAAAAAACATAACTTAAAACGACTTGGGTTAGGTAATACAGAAATATTAGCTCCAAACTTGTCATCAGTTTTAAATCTATGTGCTAAAACATGGTCTAAAAGGAGACCTTAATTAACGTACACTACGCACAGTGTTTCTGAGAATACTGCAGTGTGGTGAAGACTCTATGCAGTGGAGACTAGTTTTATATTGTAAATATTAAGTCCACAGTGTCTTAGCTGAGATTTGATTTTTATGAATCTTTGTGGTGTCTTTATATCCCTAGGGTTTATTCCTGAAGCCCTCCTCCTAATTTTGATATATATTAATAACAATCTTCTAGTTATTTTGTTAAGCAAGTATTTGTTTTACTGTAGACTGATTGAAACTGAGGGCTTCAGAAGGTAAAGAAACTTTTTATATTCCTTAAGTGTGAGTA
Source organism: Falco naumanni (assembly GCF_017639655.2). Classification (NCBI taxonomy): domain Eukaryota; kingdom Metazoa; phylum Chordata; class Aves; order Falconiformes; family Falconidae; genus Falco; species Falco naumanni. The sequence goes on along the minus strand of NC_054060.1, from coordinate 5,009,213 downwards.
TTCAGATGTGTTGCTGAACATTATGCTACTGTAGAACTACTCTTGTGTACGTGTGTGAATCCTTTTCTGTTGAAATAGTCTGAAAATAGCTAATGCAAGAAGAGTGCTTAGCTCTTTTGCTGTATAGGGAAGGACCCCTGAGTCACAGCTGTCTCTAGGAGTTTGGCCCTAGTTAAAATGAATTCTGTAGATATGAATGTGTTCTGTTTTCTCTGAAACTGGAGAAAAGCATCAAGACTATATTTGTGTTTTTAGGAGCTGGCTTTTCTTTAGTATTGTCCTTTTATCCGAGTACTGGAAACCTGCAAGAATCACAACTGCCTGTGCTGGGTCTTAACCTTGTAAAGTAGAATTATTGGGATGGTAAATCCTTGATAAATACCAGTAATATATTTTTTCTTTTTAAATTGCACTTTGACAACTGTAGCTGGATACTGGGTTATTTTTCCAGTACTAACTACCAAATATTGGAAGCTTTAAGAAGCATTCTACATGAACCATGCTACAAATATCACCTAAACCACATCATACTATGGATACAAGATGAACTGCTAAACATGGACAGTACAGGAATGGAAAATATACTTCGTGGACAATTTTGGTCATACTGATTTGGCTGAAGTAGTTTCACTGTAAGAAAAAAAAAAAAAGCAGGTTGTTTTTAGGCATCCATCTCTTGTGTATAGCCTTCACTCTTCCAATTTCTACTGAAATATTCCAAACAATGTTTTTTTTTTCAGGTGAAGAGCAAAGAGCTTTCTGAAAATATATTACACAGCTATGATTTACTGGGGAAAGTTACATGCTGTGATGTAGGGAGCCTAACCTTAGTTTCAAGGGCTACATGGTTCTTCTGCGCTATGGATTGTGCCGCTCCCGCAGCTGTAGAGTGCTGAGGAGCATATATCGGTGCCAGGTGCCATCAGAGAGAATGGGCCATTGCAGGTGTTATGTGATACCAGGCTGAGGTACACCCTTGTTCAGTGTAGTGCACCCGTTTATATACAGAATCCTCAAAACTACCTTTTTTTCATTAAGCGTGTATTCTTTACCGTCTATTAACTGATGTGCCCAAGAAGTGTATCTTTTTTTGTGGAGAGGAATCTGTATTGATAACTGACCATAGTCATCCATTGGCTTCAGTGACCATGGGTTTAGCTGTCATTTTGTCTGGGTAAGGGTTAGAGCTTTACAGGTTCTTTAAGGATCTTTCTTCTGGGTTATTTAATAAAAAGCTTTTGTTGTACCTAATGTACCTAAATTTATTCCCAGTATGTGAAAGTGTGGCTTAAAGGCCACCTTAGCAGGCTCCTTTTAGCAGTTCTAGAAGCACAAATCGGCCTTGCCCAGTTTCCTAGCTATTTTGATGGAACTGGATGTAAGGAATATCTGTAGAAAAGACACCCAATCACAGATAGCTGTGTGCCCTTTGGCATCTGCACAGGGGAGGCAGAGAGAGACTGAGGAAAAAGTTGTCCATATACTGTCGTCCTTAGGCATTTGCTAGCTATTAGAATGACCTCTTGTGACTTGGTGCATCCACGTGCAGTGTGAAAACACTTCTAACCAAGGGTTACATATCAAATATCATATCAAAACAGCGTGGTGGTGGCTTTGCTCATCGTGGTAAAGCTGACGCCAAGGTCAGCTTCTCTGATCTTGAGAATTTTAAAGACAAAACCAAAAATCAACAGGCTTGAGAAGCAAGACTTAGCCCTTTGGTTAACCTCCTAACCACTACTCTATGCACGCTGCACTCAAATTCAGAGGATTCCTTGGTTTTCCTGCTTTCACTTGCACTACTGTATATCATGGCAGCTATACCACTCTTAAAGCAGGAATGAACTAGACTTTACAACCTGTTTCCTGCACTCCTTAATTAACTGTAAAATCCATTATTGAGAGAGACAAAGCAAATCTCATCCCTACATCACCACTTGTGGCCCCAGGGAGCAAGTGACCGGGGCTGGAAATTGATCCTGTTCTCTACACTGCAGAACTCTGCCACAAGACCAACAGAACGGGCCATCTCCCTGCTTTTATACCAGTGCTCAGGAGAAAGGAAACAAATGAATCAGAACATTGAGTCTCAGTTTTAAAACCGATGCAAGGAAAAAGACTCCAGAAAACTTGTTTGTTGTTCTTTTTGCCCTCATACTTCTGTGACTCCCTTTTTCCTACTAGAACTGTGAAAAGCATCTCATTTCTGATTTACGTTCTCATTGTCCTTGCAGTATGTCTGACTCCTTTACAGAGATACTTGGGCACTTTTTGCAGCTGCATGTTTGGTATGAGAAAGCACCAAGGAATTGACAAAAGAGGATTCCTTTTGTCCGTTTCCATGGGCCTCCTTGTCTCCTTTCCCACCATCGTCCCCATCCAAGTAGTGGAATCAGGATTTATATTTCAGTCCCTATGGAGGAGCATCCAGGATTTTGAAGGAAAATAGTCTGGGTCCTACAGTCCTGGAAATCCCTAGCAAATCCAGTATTTGTGTGATCCCAAAAAGGAATACTTTCCTGACTAGTGCCTAAATTAGACAAAAGCTCCATACGAAGAGGATTTTCTTCTTGTTACGATTATGAATTGTTTATGGCAATCTGTTGTGGTTGATGTCTCTTGTACTATTTTTGCATGATGTCTCTGCCTATCTGTCTCAGCCTCAGTGCACCTCTCTGTCTTTGGAAAGATAATTGGGTTATCTGCAGGCCATGCATAGGATACATTGTAGAAAATATTTTTGAGGTTTCACCTCCATGACTAATACTTTCAGTTTAAATTTAGAGGATATAGTATCTGTTATAAGCAGCTTGTTCAGGATTAGATCTTCTTTTTTAGAAGAAAAATTCTTTCCAAAAAGTTGAAACCCTTGTACTTAAACAACAACAAAATTACTACGCTCTCTTTGAGTACTCTGTAGTTGTGTTTACAGTAGCTATCTAGAACTACTGTGTAATGGAAATGTATATCTCTAGTAATTTAATGTGATCAGTGAAAGGTTTTGTAAATCAAAGTGGTTTATTCTCAGAGAATCACTTAAAATACTGCTGAACTGTATGGTGAAATACATTCCCTGCTATAGGGTTTTTTTCTTCATTTTTGTATTGATTTTTAGGAGCTTTAGAGTTAAACCATGCCAGAAGTGTTGCTGAGATGAATCACTATTATCCAAAGGCCACCAGCCTCTCTGCCGACTGACAGAAGGATAATTCCGCATGGATCAAATAAATACAGATGTGTAGTAATTAGTTCTATTCCCAATGAGCCCATTTCCAACACACTAAAGATGTGCACGATTATGGAGCCTCACCCCAACAGCTTTTATCAATTTAAACTGCTAAGCTACAGGATAGGTCATAACCCAGCCTGCTATTAATAATGTATTTATTGTGTGCAACATTATAAATTAGGTTCATGGAATAGAAAAGAACACCTTTTAACAAGAATAATGTTATCTTTATACAGAAGCATCACATGTGCCTAGCCACTCAGCTGAAGTACAGTCCCAAGACAATCAAAAGAATAAAAATTCTTATCCAGAACAGAAATGCCTACATTGTTGGAGGGGTTCCCCACAAAGATGATTTAGCGGTGGCTGACATGCTAAATGTGCCTATATTAGGCTCCGTGCCAGAAGTGGCTCACCTCTATAGTACCAAGTCTGGAAGTAAACGAATTTTTGCCAATGCTTGTGTGCCAACCCCTCCCGGAGAATCTGACATCTACAACACCGAACAGGTAAGCAGGATGTGGTCTGCGATGGGTCAACATGCAGGTGCCTGGTTTTACCTGATAGGATGCAAATGTTGCACAATTGCAATGACTCTTCTCAATGAAACCTTAACTGGGTTTGATTAAATCATGTATGATGTTGATTCTTTTTTGGCTCTATCTAAGTAAATGCAATTTGTTTCCTAGTCAGGAAGTAATACGGTTGTTCTGGTATTCTTCATGGTCTTTCTTGAGAAGATATAAGGGTGTTTGGCCAGTTATTTCCAACAGTTTGTGTTGCTGCTCCATGGATGAAGTCACAGCCTCAGTGAGATTAACAGGAGTTTTACCAGTGACTAAAAATAGAACAAGGGTTTCTGGGAAAATGAAGTATTTGATGAAGGGAGAATTTCTTCCACTTAAGCAGTCAGCCTATTCAAATTGAGGTTCAATGAGCCTATCTGCAACTGTGTATCTAGCTTAACATTGCTAAATTCACCTATCTTGTTAGCATGACCAGTAAGAAGAGAACAAAATATTACTGAACTAAAATCACGAGCCACAAGTTTTCTGTACTGTGTTCAATTTATATCTATTTATTTTTGCGTTCAGTGCCTCAGTATTTCACCTATAAGCTGATTTTGCAGTTTGCAATGATATGTCTAAGTATGATCTGCACTGATTTGTAAAAAAATATATTTATTGTGGTGTGACATCTCACACAGGAAAATCATCAGTGTCAGGGTTTGTAGGTATTCCTGCTTCTTAGAGAGGCTTTTCACGTTGCTTTGCTTTTTATTAATCATCCTTAACACTGAAAACAATCTAAGCTATACAAATACATTGTGACTGCTATAGTAGATGAAATAAATATTTGATCAATGATCTGAAAAACAACTGTTTGATTTATTGTAAATAATTTATGTGCATCAAATACTTTTGATTCATGCTACAGTGTTATGGAAGTTCTACTTCTGTTGTTTGCTTGTATGAGATATTGGCATTTAAGGTTAAATAATCTAAGCAAGGTGATGCTATGTTAAAGCACAATTCAGTTTTCACTTAAAGATAGAACATAATTCTTTGTGATTGGTACAGTCCTTACAATATTATTGATCCATTTCATTACTGTAGGGGGGTCATCAAGAAAAACGCATTTATGCAGTTCTCAAAAGCCACAAATAATAGCATCGAGAGCACACATGTAATTGTACTTTAGGTCAACATTAAAAAAAGAAACGAAAGTCCCCAATTTTACTACACAGAAAACGTGGAAGGCTCTAGCCAATGCAACAAGATCTGATAATACTTTTACCAGGTTCAAAGGCATTTGCAGTTTTGAAGAAGCTAATTGCATCCTACACCAGCTGGACAAAAGGCATTTTAAAGCCATTTAAATCTGTGTACATACACAAATAAATAATTAGCATTTTTATAAAGCCTGCCTGGTAACTCCTTCGTTCATTTATAACCGTACAACGTACTCTCCAGTAGGAAAATTTCACAGATGTTTTGGCTGGTGTTAGAATCTGGCACAATTATTTCTTAGATTTTGCAAATAGTGTAGCCCATCCCACATTTTACCCTGTCACAAACATTTATTGAGCAGTAGTGATTATCCAAAGCCTAAGATTCTCATCAGACAAAAAAGCCTGGACAGGCAAATTTCTCTCTGCAGAATACAGCTTCACTGACCGCCAAAGGTGCTCAGTTGCTATTTGGTAGCCTGTACTTGTGGACTGAAGTGCAGGATGGAGGCCCTAGGTTCTCCACCAAAAAATGTTCAAGGGTGCTTTCGCTCCTTATTCAAGATAAGGGTAACAACTCAAGCATCTTTAAGAAAAAGAAGCGGTATTTAGAAAATAAATTTCAAGTCCAAGCACTGGGGAACTGGAAGTCTAAATCGGGGAACAATTTAATATTGTCACGGTGCAAAAGATCTCTGTGTCATTGCTCCACAGATGATTAGTGTTCTCAGCCAGCTCATCATTGACAATATGGAAGTGCGGCGTTGGTTGTTTAAAGTGAACAATGAGTCTGGAGGAAATGGCACTGCCTATTGTGACGTTATTTCGCACCTGAAATGTTACCACTGGATTCAAAAGGAACGTCAGCGACACAGCCCTGAGATATGGAGTAAGAAGTGGGCACACGTAAGTGTGATTTGTTTAATTTGTTTTCATGGCCTCTTGATAGTCCACTGGGCTTCTTTGGCACAGCAAATCTTTTCTCTGAGCTTTCATCGTAAGACTTTGGTAAGGTTGATATTAGAGTCCAGACTCACTTGTACAAAGCAATAGGTAACAGTAATTCAAATAAAACAGTTAAATATTCCAAAATAGAAATGAATGCCTGGCATCCAACTGTGGAATAAGCTGGGTGTCATAACACTTCATTCATATGCAGTAACATGCAAATTTTACACAGAGGTTTTTTTTATCTGAAGTGAGGACATGTATAAATGAAAGCATACAGGTGGCAGAGCCTTAGATCTCCACAGAAACTTGGAATTATTGCAACAAAGTGTTGGACTAATTAGTTGAACACTACTAATCAGTTGGGGACTACATACAGACAGATTACTACTTAATCTGGTTTTCTAAGGGTTTTTTTTTTTAATGTTTTGCCTAACTAATAGCTTTTAAACCTGTGAGCTATTTTCAACTGTATATGACAGAACACTTGAGGTCTGCGAGATCATTTAAACTCCTGCGTGTTTCATTACAGCGGGTGTTTAGGTAAGGAGAGAGATCCTATAAATACTTCACTAAGGGAAACAGTATAGCATGAACTCATACAGTAGATTCCTAAGAATCCACGTGACTGGGAGGCTGAAAGATGATACATTTCAACTGCAGAAAAATCCATATGAAACTAGACTTCATTAGTTCTGGTATTCAGAGAACTATTTGTAGTTTAAATATTCATTGGTATTTAAATGTGTTAATTTCAATAAGCATTTGATATTTCTGTATATTGTGCCAAATTCATTCCTAATGTAATGGTTTTAAAGCCAGAAGGAATGTATCCAGAAAGAATGGTTTAATTTACATAAACTACTCATTATAGCTCTTTTGATTTTTTTAATTCAATCAAAACTGGTCTGAAATTTTTGTTTGATTGAATTATATTGTATATTAAAATTTCAAATTGTGCTGATTACAGTTCTGTTGCATTTGACAACTACAAAATAATTCCACATTATAGAATAGAGCTTATGATAAAAAGCTGAAGGGCTAATTTCTCTGATCTGCTGAAGATCCCTCACTCTGTGCAACTCAAGCAGTATAAAGTAGAGCACCAGAGAGCCACCCCAGTGAAGCATTACCGGGCCACCCAGCTCTCTGGGACATAAAGCCAACAGTATATCCAGATCCTGCTCCCACCGTCTGAGTCAGTGGGGCAGGAGACAGGATTCACCAAGTCTAGTTCTTTGCTGGTATAAATTCCCTATATAAGTGGTGTTACCTAGAGTTAGGACTAGTGTTCCTGTGCCTTTTCCATTCTTTCATGGCTAAGTGACTCTTTATAAAGGACATCACAGTAACTGGCTTTTTTTGGTTTACCATTTATACTGCATTTATGTTGAGATTTGATGCAACCAGGAATCAACCCGTTAGAAGCCCTTAAACACAAACATGTGTTGGCGGTTGGAAAATACATACAAAACATCATGTATTTGATCTGATTTCCTACAGTCAGCAGGAAGCTTCCATAAACCCAGACTGGTATTAGCGGGCTTTGGCAAAATGTGAAACTTGCCACCATTTTGAATGTCTTGTTTGAATATGTGTGTTCAACTTTTTCTGCCTTCTGAGTTTAGCCCTCTTTTGTAGAACAGGAGACCTTTTTTATATAATGAATTGCAGCCTCCGATGAGTATTGCCATTGAGAGCAGAGGATTAAAATCATCCTTTGTTAAGGAATACCATTGTAATGATACACATTTAAACATCAAAGCATTAGTTTATGAGCACAGGCATGCTTTAATGTCCTATTACAGTATGTAGACCTGTTTCTTTTGATAATGAAGACATTGTGTCATCGGCATAGGCTGCCACATACAAAACGTATGCTGGCAGGTTATTAAAAAATTCAGCTTCTTGATGAAAGACTATCCTGCAGGCTAAGAGTACAGTGAAAAGACTCCCCATTCTGGTAGAATTATTAGAAATGAGAATATGACTGTAAGCACTAAATTATGGTAATACTTACAAATAGCATCATTTGCATAGTAGTTTGCGACACGATACCCAGATTTTCCTCGTTGGTATGTAGTAGGCAACAGATTAAAAATAATGTAGTTTGTGAGTTTGAACTGTGTAAAAAAAATCTATTCCATCTAAAAATGAGACTGATTTTAGATTCTTCATTTCAAATACAACGTTGGGCAAACAAAAGTGCAGGACAGGATTATCGATATATTTTACCTTGTTAACTTAAATGCAACATCTGAGTTACCTGAAAAAATATTTTGCAGCTGCATAAAGGGTTGAATTCACAAACAATGCTGAGCATGCTCATCCTACTGTGCGCTGCTGAAGTCTGTCAGTGTATAAAAAAAATTCGTGAGGCCCAGATTCCAACAATATTCAGTGTCAAGATAAGTGCTGCCGCCACAAGTGCACGTTTGGCAATCGTGAGGCCATTTGTGGAGGCATTCTCCAGTGTGAAAAGGAATATTGGGATCTGGCCCCCATTTTCTGTACCAATTCAAGCTTCGGTTAGTCCATGCGTAGCAGGAAGACTGGTTCTGTTACTGTTAGAGTAAGTGAAAAACTGTTTGGAGTATCTAGAGAAAGATATCCATAATCTTTGTTAATCTATGGTTTTCCAAAGTGTGCTAAGAAGCTGGGCATCTCACTCTTGTTGGAAGTCAGCAATTCAGTTTTTCAGGTTTTGGAAAATCTCACCTCTACTTATATGAAGCCTTGCTGAGTGACTTTATAAATTCATGGAAGAGAAAATAATTAACTATCATCACCAACAAAGTCTCTGTCTTAAGAGGGATTCAGAGCTGCAAATTGTTGGAGGCTGGGAGAGTATCTGGGGAATGGAAGTGTTTGCTCTGTTTTCATACGTGCCTCGGCATCCACTTGTGACCACTGTCAGAGACAAGATTCGGGGCTAAGCAGACCTTACACAGCCATGCTTTCGTGACCCTGAAGACATTCAGATGCCCACTCACAATTCAAGCTGAAGGTTGGTGGAGAAGTGGTCTACAAAGTGTATTTGGTGCCTTTTGTTTGTTTTTGAACAGGCACCAGGCTGTCAAAGTCTGTGATGCCTCCTGGCCTTTGACTCCGAATCTTGAGACTCAGACGGCCACCTTAAACTCTCAGAACACTTGCAGCCCTCTTCCCTCTTAGAGGAAAGAGAACATCACCTTCCTGCTAGTGCTGCCATTTTTCTTCTTTTAACAGTTTCCCCTTTTATGTAAAATACAGCACTATGCAGAGTTCCCATCCTCTTGTGTAACTGTAGAATGCTAAACAGTATCTAAATCACTAGATTAAATTACTAGTGAAATTAATTTTAAAATTATCTTTTATTACACTGCAACTCTTAATTAACCACCAGGACCAGCCACACGATATGAGTTTACCTAGCAGCAATCCTAAAGATAACGAAGATCAAGCTGAAGACAAAAAAAGGGATCAGTGTGGGGGGTAAAGAAGAGAAGAGCTGAAAATACAATAGAACAAGGCACAGGAAAAAAGCATCAATGTTCTCTCAATAAGCCATTATAATTGGCCATAGCTACACAACGATTTCAAAACTCTCCATTAAATATCTGTTGTAGAAGAAAAAAGCTATTTAATGCATTTGGGCAGCCTACTGTTTTAAGTGTTAGAGTGTTTGAATCTTACTGCCTCCGGTTGTGTCACAGTGTTTTGTCACAGTTTCCTTATAGACTGCATCTTGGTTAATTCACTAAAATGTGTACAAGGAAATTAAAATCTTTTCAAAAGGTGACAAATCCAACTTTCACTCTGAGTTGCATAAAGCAATATTCAGAACCTGGCTGCAAGATTTTGCATTGATTGCTATTGGAAAATTACAGTTTCAAAGGCCGAGATAAAATTATGTGAAAGGCTGGATGTTCCTTTAAAATAAAAATTTTCTGGTCAACTTTCAAAAGTCCTGTAATAAATAATAGATAAATTTTGTGATTATCTGAAAATCGGGAATAGTGGTGAGCAGATTGTTTACTGGTTAAATGAGTCACATTCACTGTAAGAAAGCTGAAGCTTACATACCACATCTCGTTTCTTTACTGAAGTAAGGAATTCAGAGTAAAGAGCGTATGTTTGTCAAAAGAAACCCAACCGTAATACTGCCAAAGATGTAATTTTAGCAACATGGCATTGCAGGTGCACTATTTCTGACAGTCTTTGAACACAGCAAAGCTGCCTATCCTTGTTTTTTTCCTTTCTGCTACCCGTTCCCATTTTCACCACTCTGCTTGCCTCTTGTGCCGCCACCGGCCTTGTTCTAGGGCAGTGCTGCAAATAGTGCTGCAACTGGGATAAACCGCAAGCGATCAAACTGGCCTTAGTGTAACACCTGAAGTCTGCCCAGGGGGTTCTTAAGCGAGTAGCCTTTGCTCCGCTGTTGGTGCACGCACACGGTTGCAGGTGTGGTATTTTTTTCAGCCTGAAGAGGGCCAGAAACTCTTGACAGATACACAGAAGATGCGTTTACAGCATTTTGACAGGCTTGTAAAATTTCTTCTAACTGATATGATGTTTAATAGGAAAAAGAGAAAGAACCCAAAGGTTTCGGACAGGAATTGATTACCTATAAAGCAATACAGCTGCAGGTTGTTTCCTAGCACAGGCAGTGATCTTGCAGCAATATATCCTAAATAGCTTAAATATTCACCATGTCCGCGAACAGTCCAGTGTGCTCTTTCTCAGATTATTAATATACCTGTGTGCCTGCCATGGTGACGTTTCAGGTGATTCTCAAATCTTAAGTAAAATAAAGCGTGATAATTGTATCCCTCGGTTAGATTAAAGCCATGATCTCCATTCGTGAGACTTGCAATAATCAGATATGCAAGCTGTTGGTTTGTATGTCCTATTGATTTAATATGCTTCTAATCAGTACATAAAGCTATAGGCCTGCAGTGTTAATTTTTCATACGCTTACAAAGTACCCTTTGATTTTCTGTCACGCGTTAATTACAGCGTTTTGCCATTAAATAGGAAGCTTTGTGTAAACTAATTACTAGGTAATCATTGTCTACCGAAAGCGTGCTGTTTGTACCTTTTATTTTATTCTAAAAATGCACAGATCTCGCAGTCTGGAACCACTATACCTTCCAGCCATTAGCTCTCACTAATTCATAGCATTATTGTGTTAAGATTGTAGGAGTTGTAATTGTTGTGGTATCAGTGCTGTTAATTACCGGAGTAAACAGTTGAAATGGTGCCAAGGTCTATTGTACAAGGCAGAGGAAAGGAGGTTTAAATGTTACTTCCACCATCTGGGGACTGGAGTAGAGGCAAATGCTAGAAAACAGCAGTGAGGCAATATCAGAACTTCAGCTCCAGGGTTTTAGGCCATATGGATCCAGAATATTTTGAATCAATTGAATTTAAGTGCCAGTTTGTTGCAATAACAGTGTGGAAGGAGAGGATAAAGCAAGAGCACTAAAGAAATTTGAAATCCGTTAATGTTATCGCATCCAATAAAATGCCTGCTTGGATTATTTTAAAAATGTTTATTTTGCTAAAATCCAAAAAGTAACACATAGGCAACTCTAAGAATAAAAGAAGTTTAACAGTGTGTTGTTTGTGAAACACAATGCAGGTTTTGTCTGACAATTCCTTTAGCGTAACAGCTCTGCAATTTAGATAAAATTTCTGGGAAGTGACTGTGGATTATCTATATGACATCTCTTTTCTTTTTGAAATCACATTTTTGGAACTCATTAGAACCCTTTCTTTAGCGATACAAGCCAGAAAGGAGGGCAAGTGAACAGAAATGAACAAAATCTGTAGAGACTGAAAGAGAGAAAAGTAAAATATTATTAATCTGAGGGCATCTGAATTGTTTGTGCATTTGCAGAGATCTCATTAAAGTACAGAAAAAGAGGCTTTCAAATATTGCTTATCTCGTCTTTTTATGAGGATTAACACTCCGATGTCCTAAACTTACAAATGCTACATTTGAAAGAAATATATGATTTAAAAAAAAAAAAAGATTTTTTTAAGATTATGATGGTTGTTTTCTTCACTGTGAAGGTAGATGTGGGGAACCTTGAAAAACAAAGGCTGCAACCTCACAAAAAACATACTTTATGCATAAAATAGCAATGCACATCGGTTGTTTTTTTTAATTAAAAAAGCAAACTATTTAATAAAATTGTCCTAACCTCAGATTAACATGCTGTGTATAAATATGGAGAATTATTTGACAGGTTCATAGAGCTTTCAAGATCCTCTTTCGGTTTGCTTTTTGGAGCACAGGCTGTTCTGATTTTATATTTGATTTCCCCGCATATATTGTTTTCAGAGATGACATCTATGAAAAGGGATCTTGCAGCATATTGCTGCTGCCGGTTTAGGAGCGTTCAGAGGAAATAGAAAGAATCTCTCTTTCTGAACAATCCTGGTTTATTTATTTTTTATTGGTCTGTTAGCAGATGTTGAAGTAGTTCAGGGCACAATGTAAACATGTGCTTTTCAATGGAGGCACGGTAAATAGCAGAGTATACAATGAGCCAACCAATTGGGAGGGGGGGTTTGGACTAGGCCAGTGGGGTTTTTTTGCTTTTTTTTTTGGTGCGTGTGTGTGTGTAGTTGAATTTAGAATTAAAAGAAGTGCTTGATCTTTATATATTGAAATCCTCAGCGTGCAGAGTGACAGCATGAGCCAGAAGAGAAAACCATGGCCCCATGTGGTGTGAAAAAAGGAACAGCAGTTTAAGTGCTGGAAAGTTGAAAGAGAACTAACCTTCTTGTTCTTGTAGTCAAGGAAAGTGGCTGTTTTGTGCTTTTGTATTGAAACATAGCATATGTGCCTCAGTTTGACAAAAAGCCTCTTGAGTCAAAGCAACCCTAGTCCTGCGTGCTGATCCACAGCGAAGGCCATGATAATGAGGGACGGGCTCTCAGGAAGCAGTGAGTAGATAATACTACATAAGTGGAGAATTCTGTGCACTGTTTTCACCATTCTACTTAATGCAAGTTGCAGCCACGGTGAATCGCTTGCCATACAGCTGAAATGGGCCATTAGCTATCAGGGAAAATTGTCTTTGCTACTTTCAGCAGATGGAGCAAATATTTTACAAAGCAATTTTACATACAAAAAACATTTGTGTTACTTGGTAATGATGACTGTTTTACATGATGTTGCCTTCTATCAGAACATAGTTTTCCAGCTCATGGAAGGCAAAATTGGCACTTTTTAATTTCAAAATTTGCAGTTAACAATTAAATGCCTGGGCTTTAAATCAGGTTGCAAACTTTAAGTAGATAGGGTATTCAGTGTATCACTTCCAAATACATTTCCATTTTTATGAACCTCTCAGATTGTTTTGTTCAGTGTGGTAGATCGTGGTTCTGGCCAGCACGTACCTGTCTGAATTAGAAAAAATGTCAGAGCAGTTTAATTTGCAAAATAGGTAATAATGGAATAATTTGGACAGTCAGACTGCGGTCACTGGCCTCTTCCAATATAACCATATTTGCTGGTGTCGCTAAGAACATGAGAATAAGCTGGGCTGGACCAATTCACATCAAGGCAGCTGGAAAAAGTTATCATAGCTGCACTGATTGCAGTATAAAGGATATACTGTATAAATGGTATGAATTGTCATAGTGCCATCGAAGTGGCATAAATTGCCATAGCTTCATTGACTTCAGCAGAGATGTGGCACTTTGTATTGCTGAGGATCTGTCTGCTGATTTTATTCTTCTCTGGCCCACTCAGCTTTACTTATTTGGAGTTACTTTCTTCACTCTGTTTGCTTGCAAGGTGTAAATAATTTCCTTTCAATCTGATTTTTAGCTAAAAAGCCCATGGTCTTTCTCATGGATTCTGCTCTGCAGCCTCTTTCTTTCCCCAGGTCGGTCTTCCTATTTCTAAGTCTGTTTCTTCTTTCTATTTTTTACTTACCTTCTCAACAGGCTTTTCTTTGCTGCCTGATGTGTCTTGAGTAGATTTCCTACCCATGCCTTCAACATATGCCACATCTGGTCCTAATCTTTTGTTGCAACTGACATTCTAAGAAAGCCTTTCAAAATCAAGCTTGAAGAAGGGTAAGAAATCATACTTAGGGGGGGAAAGGTGTACGGGGTTTTTTTCATACTTATTCATTGTTGTAAAAAGGTGCAAGAGATTTAAAAGATTTCTACATGATGTAAACAGTATTTGGGCTGCTCCTTTTTCACTGGTGCTAAGAAACATCAGCTGAAGGTGTTGAACAAATGCTCCCTGTTTCTATTGAGCCTATGATTCTGAATTGGTTTGGGCCACATCAAGAAATAAAACATTGGTAAGCTCTGCTGGAGATACCGTCCAATTTAAATGAAATTAGCCTACCGAGCACTGATCCTTATAAAAGGTTTGACTTCATGAGTGAGTATTGGATGCGGGCTTGAATTTGCCTACTAAAACTCCCTATAATCAGGATTATTGCCTTTTTAGAGCTTACAGTTGCAAAAAACTTCCAACTAGAATTCCAGGTGCTGCTCCTTAAAAAGCGGTTGCCTGACTCCCTTCTGTGAACACCTTGATTATCTAGGCATTACCGGTTAAAAGCACTGTTACGTTGGATTTGATTTCATGAGAACATTTTTCAGATTTTCTTGAATTAGTTACTTCTTTAAAAGCCACTGTCTTGTTTCCGTAAGGCGCTTGGGTTTGATACACGCATCCTTCGCAGTTGGCAAATACTGAGGGTGCTTTGAACTGGAAGATGCTCCTGAGCTGGGCACTGTGCGTCCGCTTGCCCTGACGGGCACTCGGAGTTCATCCTGTGCTCAAGTCCCCTTCAAATGCTATTTGACCTGATGTAAACAAGCAACACTTGGTCTGCCAAGGCAGATCCGCAACAGTCTTGCCTGTCTTATGCTCATCATAAGGACGGAGAGCAGTAGCATTGTGATGTTACTATATGTATAGATTGAGGTGACTAGAGTCTCTGTGCCTTACCAGCTGCCTCCACTTCCCTGGCTCACAAGTGCCCTTCAGTATGCTTCAGAGTTTGGGAGTTCTGCTTGATTTTGCACCCAGTTTAGGAGCTTTCTTTCCCAGCCACCTGTGATCCTCAAAACCAGCTCTCTCTAAAAGGAGATACAACTGTCCCCAGCCCTATTCTGTGGAGCTGATGTGGCTGCCCTCATGTCCCTCTGAACTGTTGCAATGGAAAATTGTATCCCCTTTCACGTGCTCATAATTTTAATTTTTACTAACACAAGCTTGGTCACAGCATTCCCAAATGTTTCTACAGATCAGCAGGGATTACTGTTTTCCCCCCCCATAACTTATCAAAAGCTTTCAGGCAGCCATGGCATGTCTCTTCTTTTGTTTGTTTTTTATATTTCTGTTTAAACTGCACAATACCTGAAGTCAATGTAACTCAGGCATGAGGCAGAGTGACAGAGGTATCGCGGAATGCACTGACAGGTGCAAACTGATTTGTAGGTCAGCATCTCCATGACATCCATCATTGCTTGCATCCTCTCTCCAAAGCTGCCTTTATTTTCACTGTGCAGCAAACCACCTCATCTTGTGACTTCTTGGCTTAGCGATATTTCAACGTAAATACAAATTGAGACAAGGCCAACTGATATTTGCTCACTGCTCTGTTGTTTTAGTCAGCTGAGCTACCCAAAACCTGAATTCCTCTGTACAGGTGGTAAGGAAACGAGCAGTGTAAGACCTGAATCTGGGTTAATTCTGAACTTGGATCTCATATTTTATGTGGCCCTTTGTTTCTGCCGTAAGGTTAAGGTTGTGCTGCTTAGTATATTGATAAACTGACTAAACCCATTTTTTAATGTTTTTTTCCGAGATATTTAAAGTCAACAACATACTTTTCTCCTTGGTATACAATAGGGGCGCACATAGCCCTATGGGATCAGCATCATTACCTAAGCACCTCAATATTTTTAAGACTTTTTTTTTTTTTTCTCAATTCCAGGTGAGATAGGGACAGCAATTGTCCCCCTTTCATGGCTGGACAGCTGAGGCACAGACAGAAAGTGACTTTCCTGAGGTCTCAGGCAGAGGTCTCAGTCTCAAGTATTCAGGAACAAGATATATCTAGGTCTCCTATACGCAAAGTTGATACCCATCCTCTTCTTCCTCCTTATTCTGTTAGATACATCACAGTAAACTGATTTTGAATTTATATTTTGGTTAAGCCACATCATGTGCTTCATGAGAAAGCCCATCTCTTCAAAGTCACTGGTGTGGAAAAATAGATATTTATTTTTTTCCCGTATTCTTAGATGTTAGCCATAAGGTTTTATCATGTTCCTTCAGAGCTCAAGATGATATGATTGTGGCTTAGGACATTGCCAGGATCAGAGGATGGTTGGTCATCTTCTGAAACACAGGATGCTGAAGAGAGAGGATGTAAAACAGAAGCAAAGAGACCCAGGGGAAGCAGGCGAATGCTTATGAAGCAGCAAGAAAAGGAGCCTGAAGCAATAGAGTCAGGGTCCTTGCACTTTATATGCTTGTATACTTCTGGGACATTTTTGAACAGTAAAAGCAATGCAGTTAGTTTCTGTATTTAATGGGGTTGTTTTGTGTGTGTGATAATATAGTAAAGAATTTGAAACTAGGAAAAAGCTAGCTGATCTCCTATAGTATGACTAATCAAGTTTGACCAAAGATAGAGGCACAAATACACTTGTGAATTTATGTTACTTACTGGAGAGTGTAAAGGATTATTTCCTGCTTTAGAAATGCTTTTGGCTGATAATTCTTCCTTTTTTTTTTCTTTTTCTTTCTTAAACTAAAGGGTGTTTGTGTTGATATAACAGCTTAAACATAGAATCAGTAAAACTACTTCTGGCATATGTGACTATTTCAATACACTCAGTTTCAAAATATAAACAATGTAGAAGTTATTGACTGCTGATATTGATCCCTAAGCAGTTACCAAGTGCTTAGCATTTTCAGTTGCCAGATCAAATTATTGATATAAATTATAATGCAATAGATGCTATACTGAAAGGGGGGGATTGTCTTTCAGAGAAGGACAGTTTTCAATAGGAGGGAAGAGTAGTAAGCAGAAAAATTAAAAAAGGCTTCCTGACTGTGGGTAAACAGTAACCACATTTTTTTTTTTTTTTGCCTGTTGGAGGCCTGGTTTTTAATCACCCCACAAGCAGTTTTCATTTCTGTAGTAAAATTGCTTGTGGTTCTATTTAATTTGTTTCTGCAGGAGCCAGCTTTGGTGAAGATCTCCGAGGAGCTGCCGGGCCTTTTAGCACAGCACGTACAGCCAGTCAATGAGAAACGATTCCCTACATGGGAAAAATTCCTCCAAACATTTCTTAGTCAAGGTAAATAAGACTGCAAAGTCGCTGTTAAGTGTTATAAGGAGTAATTATACCATATTGTATGCCATATTCTTGTTAATCTTGGGCCCATTTCAATATTTATTTCCTTTTATTTCTCCATTGTGCTTCAAATGTTCATTTACGAATGAATTACAGGCAACTATTCTATCATTCATATGTCCTATCCAAGCTTTTAACCTATATTAATCCTGGATTACCTTTCTGACATGATTTGGAATCGATAAGCACCAACTCCTTAACCCTGGGTTACTGGACTCAAGGGTTAGGGTTAGGGTTAACCTTGCGTTTGGCAAAGGGCTGTCGGGAATGCTAATGTCTGAGTGTGCGCGTAGGTGAGTGGGAGCGTGTTTCATCTTAGGTGCTGGTGAGCAGACAGCTGCGGGACTAGCTTTTCCTTCCCATAGGACCAGGAAGGGTGCTATATGTAAACTCTGGATGCTACATACATACATTGCACCAAGTCAAATGTGCTCACAACCTTTAACAGATTGGCAAAGAGTGGAATTTTTGCCTCCCCAGTTTTTGCCTTTCAGGCAGGTGGTGTTGCCACTGCGGATCAGTAATGCAGTGCCATATTGTCCCTTACAGTACCTTGGCACAGACGCCTGGTCAGACCATTGCTGTGCTCTTTCTTGCCGTCCAACCAAAGGAATATGAATGAGCTCTAATCTGATAGCTGGATTGTTCTGTTCATGTGGCACTGAGTCCTCAGCAGGGCTTCCTGCATTAAACCTATTCATGGCACCTTTGGAGCAAAGTTGGCCAGTACCTAACTGGCCTAGAGCTCAGAACTGAGACTATGTCTGTCCCTAAGAGGCAGCGCAGATAATCACCTTGTCTAATCACTGCAAATCAATGTTAGCTTTGCACAGACATGTTAACATCCTATATTGGTCTGCCAGATTTTGGATGGGAAAGGAGTTTGTGGTTGGGTAGTAAATTTCTGTGGTTACTCTGCCCTGCCATCATTTTGTATTCTATATAATGGATATCTACATTCCATATACTACTTTAGCTGTGGAAGAGACAAGATTGATTCAAAGCTTTGGATGTATTTTTCTGACAAATAATGCCAGTTAACACATTTAGTACCAATTTTTATTACATAGTAGTTTATCCTGAGTTATAGCATTATCTGCAGTAAAAAGGAAAATCCAAAATGCCAAGTGGTTTTCTTTGTGATTTTCCTGGGCAAGACCATGCTAGAAGTTGTCATTTACAAGCCTTCCCATCTACATACCAAGTTCCTCATGTGGATGAATACCAAAGGGCAGGCTATTTGTCAAAGACCATCATATGAATGGAAATTTCCAAGGCTGGTCCACAGCAGGAGATACCACTCCCTCTGTGGTCCCAACATTCATTTTACTGCTGTTCTGGGCCTGGTGATTAGGTGGGCTGTAGGTCAGGCCAGGATTCATTCATCCTACCCAAGAGCATACTTCTCCAGTCAGGTGAGTGATATATCTAGTTTGGAACTGCTTGCAAAACATCTGCAGCTGAAAAGCCACTGGTTGAACTGTGCAGGGCTATAGTAGATGAGATATCTTCTTTCTCTTCTAAGAGATTAATGGGTTCTAGCTATGCTGCTCATATTACATTTATTTACTTGCTGTATCTCCATAGCAGTCCTCCCTGCAATGTCTGAGCACAATAGGAGCCGGATGGTTTCGTTCTGTGCACTCTGAGGAGCATCACATGTGAATTTGATTACTAGCTTAACAGCTAATTCATTTCTTACTAGGTGGTGTGATAGAAGCTTTCCCGCTCTCAGGAAATGTCACAAACCTTACGGTGGATATGCTGATAGAGCCAACAGGCAAGATAAAAATAGTGTCATCTGGAGACCAGCTCCATGCTGACGGTCCTTTGCGATCATCTGGCACTACCATTCCACAATGTTCTGTTGATCCAGCAGTTCTTAATTCACTCTGCTTTAAAATTGGAGAAACCTGTAAATCTAAAGGAGTGCTTGGTTACTTCTCAGTTGATTTTGTGACTTTCACCCATCCACAAACGATGGAGCAGCAGGTGAGTGGGGCAGATATATTACCTCATGCTGTCCCCCTGAGATCACAGAATGTCTGCTTTCCTACTTGATTCCAACAGATACCAGCAGAAAGCTTTGCCCTTTTGAACAAACTTCATTTCTAAGCCGTGAGGCACGCAGATGGAGGTAAAGCACATGGTTATTCTAACAGCAGCATAAAATTTAGACCTGATCCGCCAGGTGGACCTAAGGAACCTTTCTCATCAGCCTGAAGAGTAACAAACCAACAAAGCCTGCCACGGCTACTTTCAAAGCTGAGTGATAAGAAAACAATATTTTAATTCTTTCTAATCCTTTCCCCCCCCTAAAATAAGTGCATTCTGCATTAAGCTAGTAATTACAGGTGATGGTCTTACAGCTGTTTAGATGATTTTAGTTTTGATGTTCTGCATCTCTTGTATTTGCTTTGTAAAAATAATTACAGGGGTTATTGTACTATTTTGAGTAAACCAGTGTCTGTAAGAATGCACATCTGAGGTTTGAGGGTGGATCTAAAGAAGAGGGAATATTGACAATTTCTACTAGCAAATAGGATGGTAGTGAAGAACAATTTGGTTTACATCATAATGGCTAATTTAAGTAGAGAGGTGTAATGGAAAGCAGTCTGGTTATCACAACTCAAGAAGTTACAGCCCTGGGTCAGGAATTAGTGTCTCTGAGCTGGTCCAGAACATCTGACTCTGGGATATCTGTTCACTGTGAAGGGAAAGGAAGGCATGCTCATTCAAGCCACTTTTGCTCTCCATTTGACTTTAAGAATGTCTGAGTGAAGAATTTACTGCAAGAAAGACAAATGTGATCTCGCACCAGATACCAAATTATCCCCCAATATCAAAATGGAGACAGAGGTCAGTGTCTGGCATGTGACAGTGCATATGATTAAAGATGTCATTGCAGGGATTGAAATGAGCCTTCGTTGCTTCCCAGGTGTAGGGGCCTGGGGGCAATGAATGCAGCGAATCCACGTCATCTCACCTGAGGGGCAGTAACTCCTTAAAATGTGCTCATGCGATAGTTTAAGCTGTTTATCTCTAGCAATGTTCCTGTGGAATTCCCTCTGTAGATCCTTGTCCTAGTGAGTCTTCTGCTTGGGCTGCACAGGCTCCTGAGTGTTTCTGTCAGAGCCCTTTTGGTCTGTCAAGGCTCTGAGCCTTCCTGCATGTGCGGTATCAAGGGCAGTGCACGAGAGCAGAGCAGTGCAACACGCCGTTCCAGCTCTCACTCTACAGCCTGAGGCTATGTGCTGCTTTCTGCTGCAGTGCAAACGTGTCCACAATTAGCAGTTTGTTTGCTTTCAAGTATTTTGAATTTTTTAACAGACGATCAGCAGATCCAGGTACTGTGATGCATTATGAAATTCAGTTCTACAGTACCGTCTGACAGTATATCATACTTCCTCCGGTCCTGAAAACCTCATACGGTGGGCATGTTTAATGGCAGGCATAGGTTGTGTTAATGTGGGAAGAGATGGGTGGCCCTTTAGGGGAGCCTAGACTGAGGAATACAGCTTTTTGAAGAATGATATTCCAAGGTTAACACCTTGAATGATGTCGAAAGGAAAATGTTGCTAGGAAGCCAGTGCAGTTTTGGGGTGCTGGAGCACTGCTGACTTACGTCAGGCATAACTGAGTGGAATGGAAGGGACTAAAATGCTTTCTTGTGGAATCCTGCCCAGGAGAGTCTTTTGTGTAGGTGAGTAATGGTGTCTTTTTAAAAGGTAAACCCAGAACCACTCAAGTGACCCTAGTCCTCCCTGACAGAGTCTACAAGCCTATCAGCAAAACCTCATAGCTGTATCAGAACTTTTGCCAACATAAAAAGTAATATATTAAATGAAGCCAGCAGAAGGGTATTGACTCCAGAACCTACTGCTGCCTACACTGGATGGCCGGGAAACAGAGGAGAGGTGGCCACTGTCCCTTGTCATGCATAACTAAACTTTTAGATCTTATAAGTGATGGAGGATATTGTCCCAAGACACACAGCTTTCAGTGCCAAGGAACAAATAGGTAAGAGAATGGATTTAAAGCAGAAATTTAATCCCCAGCATGAATGTTGATGATCAGCCTTGATCATAGTTTGTAACAAAATATTAATCTCGTGTGCTTCTGTGCTAATCTGGTAGTTGTTTTATTCATAACGTCTGATTTCTTTGTCACAGCTTAATCTATTAAATTCTTTCACCAGTCAGACACTATGAAAACAAAATGAAGGGCATTACTGAATACTGTCTTCTATTTAAAAATAAAACCACTTTCATGAGCTTGAAAACAGTGAAGCCACGCTTCCCATAGATTTGTGCCTTGAAATTACGCTCCCATGTGTTCTCCAGCTGAACTTACCCTGCAGCCTTTCCCACTGTAAGGTCGCTAGTAAGGTCTCTTTCCTCTGTCCACCTGCTTAATTTAGCAATCTTGTGGGAGTTTAATATGTTTGACAATTTTACCTTCTTCCTAATTTGGGTGATATTGGCCACTTTGATTGAATTTTATGACAAATGTATAAACCTAGAGCATAAAGCCAGACTAAAATAAAATTAAATAAAATCTAGGTGAGAAACTGAGCTTTCAGTGTTCTAGTAGTGGCCTTGTGTTTAAAGACTAAAGAAAATAAGGTCATTTTTAAAGAACCTTATATCCTTATTGTTAGCGAGGAATAGTATTGTTGAGTTTACTAGGTACAACTATCCTAATTCAAGATTAGCATATGGATACAGATGTGAATTCAAGATCTCAGCATCAAGTCTCAATTATTTCTTATTTCCAGTGCAACTCCTTGTTATTTGCTCTCTTGACATTGTTTTCTTCTACGGTGTTCAGTTAGGACCCTCACTGTCTAAGAAGTATTTAACTGTAAAAGAGAACATACCTGTATTTAATGAGATAGGCTATGTAGTATAGGTGGACTTTCAGAAGATGGTGCGGCTGTACGCACTCACATCCACTCGGGTGTCTCTCCTAGGCATCTGAAAACCACAGCTTGTATGGTGTGAGAAAAGGCTTTAAACACAGGGCTTGTATTTAAAACCAAAGCGTTAGCATATGGTATCTATTGGCAAAAGCTGGCTCTTTGGCAGTGCTATGGTAATTATATTCCATTTGAAGCTCAGAGAAGGCTCACAATCCGGCTTTTGGTAACTGATACCACTGTAGGGTGACTGCGGTAAACCAGGGAGTCGCAGCAATGTTAGCTCTGAAATACAGATCACAATTACGTTTGACTCCCAAAATGTATTTACACAGGCATTGTAATTAGAACTGCGGATAAGCCATACTGGACAACTTCCATGTAAAGTTGCTTTAAAAAGATTAAGGGATGACATTCTCACCCACTGAAGTCAATGGGAGTTTTGCCAATTGCTTCGCTCAAGCCAGGAGTTCACCGAAACACAGAAACGCTTCCTAGATTATTAAGGTTGTGACCTTTCCTGGCATGAATGAGGACGTATTAAATCAGTCGGTGTTTCTTGTGGCCTCTTATTATTCCTGTCTGTCCTGTCTTGGTTTTCCTCCCTTGTTTCCAATTGATTCTACCTTAATATTTCCTATGTTTGTCAGCATGTACCACAACTTTAACATTATTTAAGTGCAGGTTTTTAAATTTAACTAGATGTAGAGGCAATTAATGATGCCATCTGTCTTGTGAGAGAGAGATTACACAAAAGAATGTGTTCCTGAAAGCACTATTTTTTTGCCAAACAAGAAATACTATTAGAGACTCAGAACATTTGCTCACTAATTCCAGAAGTGCCCACTTTAATGCAGTAGCTGAAAGGCTCAGATACATTTCATGGAAGCAAAGTATATTTCAAAGTTGTATTTTATAGAAAATATCAACCAATACATGATATTTTCAGTAAAACTGAAAATTAAAGATATCATTGAACATCTGTTGCCAATACAGTCTGAATATTTAAACACTTAAAAATCCCTGAAATGTTCATAAAGTTACATGCTACATAAATACAAGTCTTAAGAAATGTGAAGGGCCAAATAAGTGAAAACGTATTTCTGCTTTTGTGGACTGAGCAGCTGTATGCTGCAATCCATGTCTTCTGTTCGTCTTCAGACGAACTTCCCCTGTGCACTCGTGCGAAGGGGACTTCAGAGGAGAGGAAAGAAATGCACATATTTTCAGTTTCAGGCTCTTCATCTGAAGGCCTTTAAAAACTGTGTCATAAGCATAAAATTAACTTTGATAAAAAAAGGGAGAATTACTTATCTTCTAAAAGATTGCTCCTGTTAGCGAGTATTTCCCTTCAACGTGCTTTTGTCATATTACTGTGTTGCTTTGGAGGACTGGTAGCAAACAGACTCTGCATGATGGATAAGGAATGATGGAATGATGCATGTCTGTCAAACACACCAGTCAATGGGAAGCCAAAGTGAATGTAGAAATGAGACAGTACTCTCTGTTTGTGTCACTGTAGGGCTTTGTGCCTGTCACAGAGACATTGACATCCCCACTCCCTTGCAGTTCTTGCGGTCTACACTGACCAAAAGGTGATAACGGGGATGCTGTCCTCAGGCCCGGGGGAGCTGGGTGATGCTGTAGCATTTCAGATGTAAGATACGCTGCCTCATATTTCCACTGGGCTTTCCACATGCTTCTATTTGGTACTCAAGTGTCTCCCAGCTTCATTTTCCTCATCCTCACAAGGGAGCTTTTCAATCTGTCACTGGATGTGCAGTCCTAGCTGGCCTGTTAGCCACTGTTTCTACATACAGCAAGGGATTCACAGACTTCTACAGATTATCTCATCCTCCGTCAACATATAGGTCCTCCTTAAATTACGATAGAACTGGAGAAGGTTGCAGTTTGCAACCAACAGCATTGAGGGTAGTGCCTGTAGGAGCTCTAACTCCTGTCTGATAGCCCTCACACCTGTCTGTCCTGCAGTCTGCTGCACAGACTTCATTTCTTGCATTTCATTGTTGGTTTTATCTGAGATCGGATTCGCAGTGTTGAGTGTCAGCTGAGGAAGGTGGCGACGCAGAGCCTACCGCTGACTACGCCGTGCTCTGCGCTGCCCACCCTGCAGCACAGCATGGGGCTGGGCATGGCAGAGGCACCCACGGGATTATGCATTGGCTGCCACAAGCTGCCCGGCCACGAGCACCCTGGCAGGGATCTGAGGGGCAGAGAAAGCTGGGGACTTGACACAATTCTCTGTTTGCCTCGGGAATCTGTTTCTGTCTTGATTATAAGCATCTGTGATTTGTTCCCGAGGGAAAGGGAGATGGGAGTCATGCTGTTTTCAATGTCTTGGGGGGGAAAAAAGTGGAGGAGAAGAATTAGGTGCGTGACTTGGACTGAATCGCTTCTGATTCCCACTCTGTTTTTCAGGACTGATCTTTAAGAGCAAGGCCCTGACCCTTCAAAGTGAGGTCTTGCACGGTATTGACTGAATGCTGCTTAGGTCCCAACTTGCCGAGGAGCCGCACCTAAATAAGTCCATTTAATTGAGTGGGACTGCCTGAATGCATAAACTTACTAACTACCCAGAGATCTGTGGACAGATAATTGGGAGCAGCAGTGTTGTAAGTCACCTTTCTCATCCGCCTGATAGCTTACACAGCCCCACACCTTTTGCAGCAGTAGTGAGAGAACACTGGATTAAACTGTTCAGTTGGGCACAGAGGAAAAGATGAGGTGGAACATACTGAAAGGAAAATTACAGAGCTGGGAAGGTTTAGGGGGGTATTCTCCCTCCGTTCTAGTCCAGTGGCTTAAAAAGACCCTGAGGAGGATGGCTTCAGGGCTGCCAGCCACGCAGGCCGGTTTGGGGTTAGGAGAAGCTTCAGGTGTCTCTGAAGCCCATCAATCAGCCCTGGTGTTGCAGTTTAGTTAGTGCTTTGAGGGATGCTTTTGGTGGGACGCGTTCTTCTGTATTCATATGTGCGTCTTAAGGTTTCTTCAGACAGAATGCAGCATTTTCTATGTGTTGTTTTCAAACAAGAGCCACAGTGTTTTCATTAACCGTCCTCCAACCTTAGGTTCAGCGGGACAGAGACTAGGGCCAGTTCCAGGGCCCTGAAATTCCAGTTTTCGGGCCAGCACCAGAGCGTCCCAGCAGCTGCCACAAGGTGGCAGCCGGACAAGAGTCTGTGACCGCGGCTGAAAGAATTAATTCTATTGCGAATTTTGAAAGTCCTAAAAGAAGCTGTCTTTTCAATGCCCAAGTTGCGATAATATTTTACTAATTGACATTTTTACAGTTTCATTGAACCACTTCTTTAAAAATGGCAGGTGTGGTCTTTACAATAACAGAGAGATTAATATAAGATGCAGGTAAAACAGTTAAACTGAAGAATGAAAAGCTATAGTTTAGTAACTCGTTAAGAATTTGTTTCCTTCCCTTCTCAAGTTTGCGTTTTAAAGCTGGAGCATTTTTATGGCAGTTGTAAAGAATTACACTATAATTGTGACTTTATTCACTTGAGATGCCTTTACTGTGAAGCGTAGGCTCTAAGCTGTGCGTGCTGAAGGAGAGCATCTCCTGGCAGCGTTTGGCAGCCCGTGTAAGAAGGAGAAATTCCAGACTTCAGTGCATTTCCTTGGACAAACAGCCAGTCAGTCTTGCAGGATGTATTTCTATTTTTATTTTTTTTCCAGTGATGGGATTTTGGGAAGTCCTAATCTGTGTTGTGTTTAGCTTAATCTAAAACCACTCTTAAGACTAT
The DNA here is from genome assembly GCF_017639655.2 of Falco naumanni. Taxonomy (NCBI): domain Eukaryota; kingdom Metazoa; phylum Chordata; class Aves; order Falconiformes; family Falconidae; genus Falco; species Falco naumanni. The sequence goes on along the minus strand of NC_054060.1, from coordinate 4,983,219 downwards.
CTAAAATCTTAATTACTGCCTCTGCTTTTTTTAAAAAAAAAAAAAAATCATAAGTCATAATGAAAACTTAGATCTGATTATCTTTGAACTTGCATTTGTTGTTTGAAGATCAAGTATCAGTTCTGGACTTCACAACTCTGTTCCACTTTAATTTCTGAATGCCGTGTCCTGAAAGTCCCCAAATCTTGGGTGAAAGCTCCTTATGTTATGCTAATTTGTCATGCAATTGTAAATACCTATGACTGCATACATGCCCTTATTGTATATCCTCAGAAAATGAGGATGGAATCAAGTAATGGATATTTGTTTATCTGTATGATTATATCATTCTTTATCTTTACTTAAACTTGACCTTTGCACAGGCCTGCTTCTAACAGCTCCTAATTTACTGGAGGAGATGATAATTCATCTGGTTATTAACCGCCTGACCTCTATGGACATTGCTTTACCTAATACGGAGATATATTCATAAAGTTAAAAAAAAAAACCACCACCACCACCCCAAACCAGAAAACAACACAGCTTAGATTTTCAAGGCATTCCAGAAGCTTTTGACACCCATTTTTTATTACTTCAAAGGAAAACCTGTTGCAATCCAATAGATATTAGTAGAGAGCTGAACCTAAATGAACTTTCTAGCCTACTAAGAAAAACAGCCCAAACTAATAAGTAGGTCTGATGTTTCACTTGTTCTGCCTGTGCTTGGAGCTCTGTGGAGCTGTTAAAACTGCTTTGAAGATTATGTGCCACAAAGGTGGAGTTGGGTTGACATTTCTAAGAAACGTTTTAATTTATTTTGGGTGGTTTGTTTTGTTTTTAATAGACTGCTACTATTCTGTGTCCTGAGACAAAGTGAAAAGCCTTTAATTGATTTCAGTAGGCTCACATTTCTGTGTGTAGGGTTTTTTTTCGGTTAAAGTCTAGCACAGATAGAAATATCACATCCTGCTTGTTTTATTGGGAGGATAGTCCTCCCTTTGAAAAGGGAGCCTTGCTGGAAAATAGTGTTCCTTGTCTGTTGTAACACTAGGCATTGCTGGAAACTATATCAAGGTCTGTTCTTTGCTGCTTTTATCTGATGCTGTGTACTTTTTCTTTAGAGCTGATGTCGTGCCACTTACCTCCACCCCCCCGACTTCTATATCAGTTTCAACTGTTTCTATGTTTCATAGTATTCTAAGGCATTAATAGTGGGAGCCTGCATCAGCCCCTTCGGGTTACCAGTGGTGATGTCAAGAATGATAAGTGCCCTTTTATTTGCCATATAAAATCTAGTGCTACAAAGCATTGCAGGGAACCAAAGAATACATGGAAGAAGCCTTCAGTCCAGTCCCAGCAACAGTGGGGAGCAGTGCTCGAGGTCTGTAAATGGTATTCCTTTCTCCTCACACCATGCTCTGTGCCTCCAAGCTGCTGGAAGAGCCATCTGTGGCACCAGTGAGTCTCAGTCATCCTTCGCAGAGACTATCCTTTCAGTTTGAGTTGTGTCTCCATTTGGGGTGACTGATGCCACCTTTATTAGCATGCTTTCTTCTGCACCATACCCTCTTTTCTGTGTCTTATCTCTTTGCTCACATGCTGTGTGATGCTTCGTTAGGGCTGGCCAGCAGCACTGGGAAGGAGCAGCCAAGCTGAGAGCTTCCTGTGCTCTGACCCTTTCATATGGTAAAAGAAGCAGGAGAGAGAGCAGTAGGTATGTCTTTGTTATATTGCCCAAATTGTTCATGTAAATGTGATGCATAGCTCTTCTTGCTCCAGCATCAGATGTTTTTCTCAGTCCATGTTCTTCTCCATATCTGCTGCTGATGGCAGCCCCAGCCCTACTGATTTAGCTCAGTGCTCTGCGTGCCAAAGAGCGCTTTCAGAGCAGTGGAAATATAGGATCTTAGCATGGGCCTGGTAACATCACAGAAAATGCAAGTCATCGGCTGTGGAGTTCACCTAATTAGAATTCTTTAGACACAGATATAAAGGATTCTGGTGCTCTTTGTTTATTAGAATTAATTTTAGGTCATTACACTCAAGGGATATGTGCTAACTTCAATATGGTCAACATGTGCTTAGTATGATATAATGAGCTACCCCCTTCCATTTGGGAATATATATTCATATATTATTGGTGAAAGGCGTCAGACTGATAGAGCCAGCACACAGATATCCACTGCCTGCTTCCAGAATAAGAGCACTATAAGCAGCTGCATAGCTGTTGTCTTCCCACAGCTCCACCAGCCAGGCTCAGGCCTGCCCAACTTCCATTCTTGCTCAAAACTAACAAAAATTTTGCCTATTGCCTGATTGCTCTAATTTTGCAAAGGGCACTTGTGACCTTCAGGAACCAGAATGGGACTTAGAAATTGTTCCATTGAAGAATTCAGTCACTAATTACTAATGATCTGGCCTGCATTTGAGCTAATAAAACATTATCTGTGGCAATAAAGTTAGACCCGCTGCCCAGGCATTGTGTCTTTCCCATTTCTGTAGCAGTACAAAGGGGATTGAAATCCAGAAGTGCCCTTTAAATGGCAAAAGGGAATCCCCTGCTAGGATAAAGCCAGAATCTTATGCCATCTGATCTTTCTTCCTTTCTCCCCACATTGGGGGTGTTCTGGGACACATCCAGAGCAGAAAGGGACATGGCCACGATGTAGTGTTCTCTGACAGTCCTGAGCCAGGAAAAGAATCCTTGGGGGTGATCCCAGCTGGCACACAGGAATGACCATTTGGCTGCTTTAACTTGCAATAGGGGTGGTTCAGCCTCAGGCCCAGAATGAAAGGCGGCGGACAGGTGGCTTCCAGCTATGTCTGCTTTCCTCCCCTTTGTGCTTGTGGAAATCTAAACTCTGTATTTAAAAACGCAAAAAATACGATAACTTTACCTATATAGAATGTAGCTGTGACTGAGGCTTGCGTAGATGTTCAGAGCTCTCCTTGCATACAATCTTAGAGAGTAACAGGCAGGGGAGGGGATGGACACCTTCCTTTATGACACGGTAGGGCTGTTAGTACACCCTCTTGATCTGAGCCCTTAATTTTGTAGGCAATGGTATGAGGGTAGTCAGTCTGAGATCATGAAACCACAACCGAAACAAATAGTTGGTACACTCTGAAAATAAACAGGAACTCCTTAACTGAGCATTTGGTTGGTCTCATGATTTCCGGCATAAAACAACTTGCCCTGCTACAAGCTTTTTCTCGTCTTCCCTGTGTTGCAGCTCCTTCCTTGGACAGGGATGAGGCTGGAGGCAGCCCCTGCTGCAGGAGGATCCAGGAGTGCTTCTGTGCCTTCTCGGAGCAGCGACTGGGAATGTGCCAGTGGGGTGTTAGAGCCAGGCTGGCATGCTGGGTTTTTGTTTAGATCGTGAAATGTATCACCCAAGTAATTAATGGGTCTCTTCTCTACATCTGAAATTAAAACAACATCACTTGCACATACTTTGGTTTTAGTTACTGACATCATGGGATTCGTTGAGTAACTTGCAAAATGTGTGTGCTATCCCACGCTTGGTACATTTTGTCTGACTCTTTACCAGGGTGTAATGAATTTGTCTTGTGCTAGTGGCTGTTCAGGTTTGCCAGGCTGGATTTTAATGCTTTATCTGCTGTTAAATGCTCAACCCATTCTCTGCGTATTGCCAGAACACAGCTCTTGTACTTAGGCAGATGTGCTACAGCTGCAGGGATGTCTTGGCTTAATTTCTGTCGTTTTTCCATCTCTGCCATTTTGTGCTCCATCTTCAGTCAAACTTGCCTCCTGCCCCTCTGTTCCTGCACCAACAAAGCTTCCAGGTAGTGCTGATGCAGACTTCAAGGTTAGAGCAATATAGCTGTAGTATCATGGTCTGGATTAAAAGCATCTGGTTCACTTTGACTGAGCTAGTGAACAGTCCTTGGAGAGCCAAGATTTCCAACAGTCCCTGGTCTTCTCATGTAGCGCTGCCATCTCTTTCTGGGGGCAGAGCTTTTTAACTGAGAACCTAAAAACTCAACACAAACAAGGTTCAAGACACATTGGCTGTTATTGATTTGTTGATAATATTTATGGAAATGAATGTAATCTTCTACAGTATGTATAGTTTATAATTATTATTCAGCTCATTGAAAAGGTTAGCACATACTGGAAAAGTACAAATCGATATGAAAGTTCCTTCCTGTCTTGCAGAAGTGATGATAAAGAATAAATTATTGAAGAAAATTAAGCATTATAATTGGGGAACATTCCCCTATTACTAAGTAAAGCCAGCCATTAGCATCCAATTTGCATTTTATACCATGCAGCAGGAAATATTTAAGTTGACAAATAGGATATTTAATACAGCAACAGATACTTGGCAGTTAGATATTAACAACTGTTACTGATGTGATTTATTCACCATTATAAAAAGGGTATTACTATGTGCATATGATTCAGAAATTAACTCCAGTTTACCGAGAGGCCTTGACTGCCTGACCTCTTAATATCCTTATAATGATGCCATTTACCATTCAAAGGCTTATTCAAGTCATTCACTGCTAGATTTGTTTTAAAGGGGTCCACTGTAGGGCAGATATTTGTGTGTGTTAACATTTCTCATCGGCATAGTAGGCACAAGCATTTTTTTTAATGGAAAAAACTCACAGGTAAAACCACGCTCAGGTTATTGGGGGCGGAGGAGTCCTGCAGAAGCAAGCCACAGTACCTCTGTCTGCTACACATTTGGTGTGGACTGGCTTCACAGATCCTACCTTTTATTACTTTTATTACATGCTTTAATGCTTTGAAACTTCTCGAGGCTTGTATGAGACTTTAATCATCACCTGCATGTATGTCCTGCACCTGGGTGGGGTGAGCTTCCCCTCTGCCTGCCTGTGGGACGTGTTCCACTGGCAGCCTACGATCTTATGGTTTGATTTCTTGTGTAGTTATGTGCATGTAAATCTGAATTGGCACCACAGTATAGCAGTGTGAGTGGAAGCAGAACCATACTGCAAGTCGTATGGTCTTCTGTGTGCCGAAGCATCCAGTTTGATAAAGCTGCGCACTGCAATGGGAACGGGCTTTGCTCAACCCTGTGATGACCAACACGTGTCCGTGCACATGGATTTCACACTTCCCGACTCCTTTTACTCAGTTTAGCTTTGCCATCTGGGACTTTGCTTTTTCTGTCTCAAAACAGCTATCTGTAACTCAAGGCTGAGTTTATTTAACGCTAATTATTCTTCAGCTGAAAAATCCAGGTGTGATATTCAGTATTTGAATAATTACCTACTTAGTGTGATACAGGCTTTACAAGTGTTGAGCTCATCTATCTACTTTTTCTAATTGTTGCTAAAATCTGGATAGTTGTCCTGGTTTTGGCTGGGATAGAGTTAATTTTCGTTCTAGTAGCTGGTATAGTGCTTCATTTTGGATTTAGGATGGGAGTAACATTGATAACACGCTGATGCTTTAGCTGTTGCTGCACAGTGCTTACACTAAGCCTGAGGACTTCTCAGCTTCTCACGCTGCCCTGCCAGCCGGGGGGGGCGGGGGGGGGGGGGGGGGGTGGGCACAAGAAGCCATGAGGAGACACAGCCAGCACAGCCGACCCAGAGCAGCCAGAGCAATATTCCATACCACATGATGTCATGATGCACAATAAAACTGGGGAAAGTTGGCCGGGAAGGGCGGCTGCACTTGGGGACTGGCTGGGCACCACCACCATCACTGGCTGGTGAGCAATTGCATTGTGCATCACTTGTTTTGTGTATTCATTTATCATTACTATTACTATATTCCCTTCTTCTGTCCTAAAACTGTCTTCATCTCAACCTACAAATTTTACCCTTTTCCCCCCATCCCACTGCGGGGGAGTGAGCGAGTGGCTGGGTGTTTAGCTGCCTGCTGGTTTAAACCACAACAGTAGTACAGGTAACTGCTTTGTCTTTAACCTTTCAGTTTTCTCTGAAAAGTTATTCTGGAAGTTACCTAAGAGTTCTGACTGTTTGTATTTGGAAGTGGTTTATCACTGCCAAGGATGCACCAGCACAAACAAACCATAGTATGTGTACCAACATGCATGAAAATAAAGGCATCAATGGTCCTTTAAACGATTGCTGAGTGAATTTCACCCTTCTTGTTCTCTCTTTTTATTTTTTTTATTTTAATGCACCTGTTTGTGTTTTGATTAGGTATGGGCAACAGACCTTGACCTTTGCTATAGTGACCAGCTGGCCTTGACTCAGCTCATGTTGTACGTGACAGATGGAAATCTGGATTGTCGCTCTAGCCACTTTGAAGTATCTCTTGGTTCAAAGGAAATGAAAAACCAACATATTCAGCATGAGGAGACAAAAAATGTAAGCAGTGATTTTGTTTAAAAATAAAATTATTAATGTAAACTACCAAAAATTTAAAATCTGCCCTAGGTGACTGTTCTACAGGAGCTGAATCTGCTCCTTTAAGATTTTAAACAGATTTTGTAAGGTTAATAAAGGTGATACCACCACATTAGAAATTAAAGGAAAGTTCTGAATGCTTTAAGGGTACCTGATTATTCATCCTTTGTAGTCAGTAATATTGATTTGTGGCTGTAACTAATTTCTAAATATTTCAGGTAGTTTTCACATGGTAAAAAATGCAGCAATTTATATGTTGCAAGAAAAAGTAAAGTAAGGTGAAAGCACTGCTCTGACTACAGAAGTAACTTCAAAGAAGTTAGGAAGAAATCACCTCTTTAACTCTGATTTAGGATTGGAAGTCAGATTACTGAAGTTCTACCCCAGCTTTGTACTTTCCTGCACAAAATGCAGAGTAAAGCAATCAGGGCCGCATCTGCAGAAGGATCTGGACACCTAAATCTCTTCCAGCTCTCACCTGAGCTAAATCCATATCTTGGTTCTCACAACCTTTATCCAGTTCTGCATCCTTCTAACTGTTCAGTATTAATTATGTGAACAGGAAGAAAAACTCACAGCAACCTAATCGAGGTGAGTGTCCTAAGCAGGAAGATGCAGTCGTACTCCCTTCCTGCTCGCTCTCTCCGGACTGAAGTTACAAAGCCCTAGGGCTCGTACAAAGCAAGTGTCACACGCTCTGAATTCAAGCGTGCTTGGCTCTCCATGGGTACTGCACGCAGAGCCGAGGTGCTCAGGGCTATAGGTTTAGGGACCGAAGCCATGAGTGCTGTGGCACTTGCTTGTGGATCTCACCTTTAACCTCTCTGAAAACTCTTGATCGTGTCCGTAATAGTGCCTCACAGGGATGTGATTTTAAAATAAATATTTGCATATTGCCTTGAAATGCTTATAAACCCACTGTCACAGAAGCATGGTTAACATACTACTTGTTCATTACTTGTTATACTAGATCAAACCTGGTGCAGGATTTGCTATGGCTCTGAACCTTGCGACTGCCCTTCTAAGAAGGGAAGAAAGGCCTTTAGAAAAGTCAAGAGTAAGACGTGTATGTATATATAAACATACAGACACCAAATGGATGCCGTTTTACACATTATGGCAGAAGATTTGCAACTCCCTTTTTGTTTTTCATACATAGAGGAGGAATGCAGCACCATTCCAAAAATGTCATGGAGCTATAATTTAGAGGTTAATGAGCTCTTGATCTATTGTTCTTGTCAAGCAACCACTTTTAGTTGCAGAGAAGTAAATGAGATATGATTATTCCCAGTAGTACAAGTTTTAGAAATGAAAAGTAATCAAGTAGCAACTTTTTTTAATTAAAATTCTGTCAGAATTAACATAAATCTTCACTATATCCTTTATTTTTCTTCTTTCTGTACTTCTGAGGGTTTTATCTCCTTAAGAGTTAACTACAAAAATGTACTCTCTCAGGAAAATATCTTTAGAAAAAGAAACAAACAAATCAAGAGACAAATGCTTTTACAGCACATGATCTGTAATGAATGATTAAGTAAAACACTTTGTGTAAAATTATGATGTTAATAATGATTCTGTCCCTTTTAATTTATTATATATTCGCAATGCTGGTAGGTTTGATTTTGATAAAATGGAGCAGCAACTGAGTTTGTGTGATGATTTTATTTTTAGATATCCTTCTTTGAAAGAACAAATTTCCTAGATACTGCTGCTACTGTAATTATGTACAAAACCAATCACTCATTATAGTTAGGATACATTATCTTCTAGACAGATGAGGCTAAATAAGCAACACATTAATAATTCATACTGCAGTTCATTATGCATGTGTATGCATGCTTTGTAGCTGAAATAAGCACCTCATCAACCTGATGCCAACCCTTAAACAATAGTTCTGTGTTATTGCAGCCACATTCAAGTTTACGCTTGTTAAACTGCTACTTGGATTATTTTATCAAGCATTCATTTATTTGTGGTCCCCTACTGCAGAGAACAGATTTTGGAAGCTCCTTTTTTAAGTTAATGACTTGAGCAATGGGTGTTATTAATTCTCAGAATATTATAAACATGATTAATTTTCAGGCAGAGATGTATTATATAAGGATTTCAACTATGTCAACTTCAATGAGTCAATGTCAAAACAAATATCATTTTAGAAAAAATACTGTAAATTACACGCTTCAACATGCAGTATCCCCACTCTGAATGAACAGTCCAGTATTAAAAATAACATCACGGGAAAGCCCTGGTTTAGGAAAAACGTCTCTATTCACTTCTAAATGCAACATCTCTATTCTTTTGTCCTAAGCACTGGTAAGAGTTTACACTCAAATGCAGTACTAATTTTTATCCATAGCATGAACTCCGCTACTGTCAGTTGCGTAGCTCCTTGGAGTCACTGCACCATTGCAGTGATGAGATGACTCCTCAGAGACCTGCTGGAAAAATTATGTGTGCTAACGCTGTAGCAGAACGGTCAGTCTTGGAGAAACCCAGTTTCAAAAACTACTGATTACCCGCTTGGGAATCTCTGCGAACAAGAAGAGCTGACTCTAGAACAACGTATGTTACCGCAGGGCAGGATGAATTCAGAGAATCCACTTAGAATGATTTCGCAGGGCTGAGTTACCAATGAAGATGGGAAAATATCAAAACATGGTTCATAAAGAGTGATTCCATAGACGTGATCTAAAATACAAGAGTTTACATACCGTGTGAGGTGAGGATTTAATTTTGCTGCATAGACATGATGTCTCTGTTCAATACATATTGTAACGAACAGGAATTCCTCCAAATAAAGCCTTACTCCACACTTACATGAGTTCACTGAGAAAAAGCCGTTTAAATAGTAAAAATGTTGGTTTCTGATATAAACTGGTATGAAAATAAAGAATCCTGTATTGTTTTCTCTAGTCTTCTCCAGTGGCTAACCGGTGTGCAGTCGCGAGCAGTCAGCTGAGGCACTCCAGCCTTTCAGTAACCTACTATAATGTTCTCCTCCAGATGTGTCAAGCTCATGGTGTTGGATTTGACCTCCAGGTATGAACGGGAAAGATCAGAAAACATGATGTTCACTCTGCATGATTTTTGTATGTAAATTTTAATATGGTGAAAACACTTAACACAATGTAAAGTTTCAGTGTTATGTTTAGCATAATATAATGTTTAAGTGTTCTGTTAAAAACACAGCAAAGTGTTGTTTTACAGTCTTGTTGAAGAAGACTTTGTATAAATCATAACTGTTTTATTTTAAATTGTTTTCATGATGCTAAGGAACTCTGAATTGCATACAGGTCTTCAGTAGTTCCCGTACAAATAAGTCCAATACTGTAACACTGACCTGTCAGCTTACTTTAGCTGGGGCCTAAGTCTTGAGGACTGCACTGCCGAGATACCCAATGCGGCTGAAGACTGGAAGCAGTAAAGGATGAAAAGTGACAAATTGTTTCTGTTACATAGTAGGGAGTGAGATGGTGTCTCCCTGGGGGACTACAGAGAGAATGCTGTCCCGGCGGGTTTGCTCACATGGCTCCATGGGCAAAAAGGATTATGGCTGTCAGCCGGGAGCTGTGCTGGGTTAGGACCATGCTAGCACTGAGGTTGCGTGAGTGCTGGGCTGTTGCATGACCCTTTCACACAGCTCTGTACCCACAAGAGAAGGTACATCTCCAGAGGCCGAGAGCTTGGGTGATAACGGAGAGCAGAAAGAGGAATGAAGAAATGTAAATGCAGTCTTTGCTTTAAGGCTTATGAACAGAATTGTGTAAGAAATATAACAGAGTTTAGAAGATATTATGCAGGACAGAACAGCAGACAGAGATTTCAGATTCTAGGGTACAGGGCTTCACAGGGAAATGAAGAGTTTTAAGCGTTTTCTCAGTATAAACCCTCCCCAGGGATGGCACCTGCTCATGAGACCTCTCACAGTGACAGGTGGCACCGGTCACTTAGTGCATCTAAAAACCAAACGGTGAGTTTTGCTGCTGACCAAACTGTCACCAGTACCAGGCTTGTGATGAACCAGAGCCAAAGGCTAATGGAAGTTCACGTCCTGTGTACATCTAAGGTGAAGTATAGGCTTTAAGAACAGGAAAACCTAAACGTATTTTCACTGTCTTTCAATTTAGGTGTGGATAAGGCTTTTAGGGATTAACCTGTCCCTCAATAAAAAGAACTGTGTAAGGAGATAATTTTTAAGATATTTATGACCACCTCTTTTTGGAACAAAAATATTTTCTAATGAATAGACTCTGATGTATGTATTCCATTTACATAAACTTAATGTATTCTCTACAATAAGTTAGAGCAATGATTTACCTACACTGAGCAATAATCCATTACACAATTCAAAACTAGCCTTTCTTAGATACGGTTATGTACTTCCTGTCCCTGTATAATAGGTTTATTATAATTATCACTATTTTAGGAATCATTAAAGCAACTTTGTCTTTTTATTTAATAGGAAAAACAGGGAACAGTTTTTATATTGTACGAAGATCAGAAGCGATACAGATTAGGAATGATGTAAGTATGTACTGTCAGTTCCATAGTCTGATAAACAGCTGGGAACACACTGAAGCTGAGAATGACACCACAGTGTGTGTGGGCTTGGGCTCTGGCAAAGGTCTTGAAGGAAACGAACAGTCTGAACACCACGCACTCAAGCTCACTAACAGTCACCTCCTGTTCGGAAAAGTACAATGACTTCTTGTAAGATTGGCCTTCTGAAAAGTTTTAGGGAGGCTTTTAAGCATCTTAGTAATAAAGTAGTCCAGGAATCTGCTTAGATCAAAGCCTGACTGCATTGCAGACTAAAGGCCTACTGCAATTAGCTTTACAAGAGCTAGATTCACTGTCAATAGCAATCTAGTTGTGAGAGCACACGGATTAGCACAGGCTTACTTTTACAGGCACATTATTAAAAAACAAACTATACGTGATGCAAAGAAGGTTGAAGTTTAATGCCTTTTTATATTGTTCTTCACAAAGTGATCAACGGCAGTCAGGCAACAGCAGATCTGATAGTTTAGTAATTCTTCAGACAGATGAACCTCTTCGAAGAAGTCTAAGAAAGCATATTCTGCAAAAATCTACTATACGCTGATTGAAAACCTCTCCTCAGAGAGAATTTGTGTAAAGTTTACTGCCAAAAGAGGATGTAATGAGTGAGGAGCTGAAACAGTCTGTTCTCAGTCTGTTCTGTATTCCTTTGGTGCTGGAGCTATTTCATTAATGGCCTGGATAAGAAAACAGCTTCCTCAAGTGCTGGATGTGACTGCAAGTATTTTGGAGGGCAGGAACAGCATTCAAAAGGATCTCGAGGAAGTGAAGAAACAGTATGAAAAACAGAATTACCTTCAGTTGGAACCAGGTGCAAGAAATCACACTTGGACAGCAGTAATGAATATGAGGAACAACGAGCTTTGCAGAAAAGGATCTGTGAATTAGTGCCTTACAAACTGCCTGCAAGTCATGACATCATGATCTTACGGAAAAAAGGTAAATAATATAACCTGGGAGACACTGGAAGTAGTCTTTCCATTCTACTCAGAGGGAGGCAATGAAAACGTTTAGAGTTCTAGAAAGCATGTCTTACAAGGAAAGGCTAAGGGAGTGGGGGAGAGGAGGCAGAAGTGAGATCTGCTAACAATCTTCAAGCACATAAAAAGCCTCTGCGGGAAGGAAAAATCTGATATCTATTCCTTTGGTAGTAGGACAAGAAGAAATGACCTTAACTTGCAGCAAGGAAGATTCACATTTAACATAAGAAAAAATTCTGATAGTAAGGGGAGAACTAATTAGATTGTTTGGCGCGGTTGTCATTGACAGTGTTTAGTAACAGATTAGACAAACCTCTGTCAGGATGATGTAAGTAGCATTGATCCTGCCCTAGCACAGGGAATGGACTAAATGAATCCTAAAGATTGTTTCTCGGGCTATGATTCCTTCAGCCTGCACTGAGCTCCTTGCGGATGAGGCTATTAGTAGCATACGAGTAAGACAGATTTGTTTAAAGCTTGGATATTCATATACTGTACGGCACTCACTGGCAGTCACAATGCGGGTAGCTTACATGACTGAGCTGTAAGATAAATCTGAAATAAAATCACTAAATAAGAACTTATAAAGTATCTGCAGGAGCCATTGAAAAAAGTGATTGAAGTATCTGAAAGTGTTCCATAAACTGCTAACAGCTCCTAACAGCCCACTGATGCTGAAAGGTGAGCTCTTTCCTTCCCTGACCCCAGCTATGGAGTAGTCCTCCCTCTGACCCTCCTTTTGCATTGTCTCCAGTACTCTCCCACCACTCCAGGAGTTGATTCAGCTTAGTAATTCAGCAGAAAGCTTTTTTATTGGATTGGTTTTCTGTGAGGCCTAAGACGCAGTCCACAGAGGGGTATGCAGTGAGCATGACAGCTGTGCAAGATAGACGGGGAGAGGAGAAGGACCTGCCCTTCTCAGGCTTGTCCCTGCTTGTGGGATTTCACTCTGTTAGCTGCCTGCCTTGGAAAATGGAGTCCTTACATTTGAGATACCACATCCTGCTTACATTCATAACTACTCCTTTGGAACAGTACAGCAGCAGTGGCTCCCTTGGTAAGAAATGTAACGATATCTCTTGGATTACCAGCGTGAACTGGCAGTTATTATTGCCAGAATACACTCAAATATATTTGCTGTACATTCTGATCCCAGATTTGTCTTCCATCAGGTTTTCAATGCAATTTCATTATCTTGATTCTGAAATATTTTCAAGAATGTAACAATTTGAGCTTATAAAATCACTGAAATTCCTGAAACATCTATATGAATTATCATCCTTTTTACTACATTGGAGATCTGTTGTCAGCTCCAGTTGGTAAATGAGGTACGTTCTTCCTCAGTGCGATGTCCTGTTCCAGGAGATCGTATGTGTTGAGAGTCCGTACGTACCACTGAGAAACCAAAGCCTCAAAAGCTACAACAATCTAAGAAATGCTGATACTGCTGAAATTTCCCTCAGCTGTCTCACAAATTGCAGGCAGAAGCAACAGTTCTCTGAACTAATCTAGGTGTTCTACTGTCTCAGTCCGAACTGGAGTAGCTGAAACCTCACTACTTCTGCTAAGTTGATTAATAAAAATTATTTATTACACAAATCCTTTCTGTTGACAAGTTAAAATGGAGCCTCATCTTTCATATCTCCCTGAAGATTGCCACCTTGTGAGATTGAAAATACTCATTAAATTCCATCACCAGACAGGCACAAATGAGAGGGCGATTGTTTTTAAGCATGTGAAGGGAATCATTGGTAAACTCATTTGTTTGGATATCATTAACAGAACAATTGGAGAGGATCTCCAGGGGGTCCTGATGACCTTTGCTCGCAATCTCTTCATCATCCATCAAGAAATATCAGCACCTAATATGCAAGGCGAGACCAATTTTAAGGTGAGGTGTTAATTAACTAACGATCCTGGTTAATTTCTGTACAAGGGCTGAAAATACTTCATGCTGTATCATAAACAAGTGCTAAACCATTCCTTTTTTATTGTTAGCGGTATGTATTTTACAGTGTCTAGGTCAATATAGTAAGTCTCCCAATGAACCTGTTAGTTAAATTTAAGTTTGAAACTTTTTCTTTGAAAAGACATACTTTGGCATGAAATTATTTGTAACGTAATGCCTCTGCTTGTCCTTTGCAAGAGCAAATGAGCTATTGGCACTGCCTCAGACGGTTCTGTCACAATTGCCTGTTTTATTTTAACGGGACACCATCGAGGTAGGAATCTTAAATTAGAAACAAACTTCTCAGTTTCTAATAGCTCCTTAGATTATTAACACTGATTTCTTTTAAGCAGGCAGCCACCGAGTACTTAATCCGTTAGTTCACATCTTCCACCCCACCATCAATTTCACAAGTCAATTTTGTTCCCAATTTACTCTGCTCTTTGAATCTGCCTGCAGCGCCCATCCCTGCATGCCAGAGGATGCTCTGGGGTGGTGTGGAGGGAGGCAGGACAAAGCGCAGGGGCTTGTCACACAGGGAACGTTCCCCCAGGAGCACCCACCTTTGCTCAGAAGCTCCTTTGCGACGACCTTGCTGGCAAAAGGAGACGGTAAAGCAATAATGAATCCAACCCCGTGCCCTGAAACAAGCGCTCGTTACAATGGTGCTTTTTGATTGCAGAGAATAGCTAAACTGTCCAGAGGGAGTTCTTTTGCTAAACTGTATCACTTTTACCTTCATAAAAAGTTTCAAAGATCTTGTCTGTAAGCGTTTTGTAGGAAGGGGAAGGGGGCACTGCGTTACGGATTTGTATCTTAGATCACCTAACATAAATTATATCATTCTTTCCACTGTTAATTCTGACTACGTTTTCCTCTGACAAGCAGAGTGTGAAATGGTAGTTTTAGCGAAGATATAATTAAATTTCAACATGTTACAGAATAAACAAAGAACACACTCCCTCCCTTTTTTCCAACATGAGGGAGTGAAGAGCAACCATTGAAGAAAAATATAAAAAGGAACTCTTCTTCATAGTGAGTTAACAATTATTTACATATGTGAAATAGAACACCTGTTAGTTAATTAGAAGTACAAATTGCAACAAATTCTATTTTTTATTTACCTGAGATTTGTACGTATTTACTAATAATTCCCCCAACTGTCCCCAAAGTAATAGTAAATTTAATTGGTGCATCACGTCCTGTGTAACACTGGTTACCTTTTCGAGGCAAGTAGTACCAGCTGTGCATTTTGGCTGCTAGATTTCATTATAACGCCCATTAAATAACTTGTATTCCTTGAATCTGTTACAGATGGCAATTCAAGATATTGAAGCAATTCTAGGAATTACAGCAGAAAACAAACTGAAATTGGAAGAAGAGCAACCTTCGAAAGCAGATGCTCTGAAAGAATAGTTAACGGAAAATGTTTAAGTGCCTTATTCTTTATGCTTCTGGAAATGCTTTCTCATCTGTAAAAACAGGTCTGGTTTTCCTTCTGCACTGGCATGTGAAGTAATATTAACTGAGACAGTACGTTTCGCTGATTTCTGGGTGCAGTGTTTAGAAGAATATCCCTTCTTTCAAAAAACAAACTGTTGAAAAGCAGAGGATCATGATAAACACCCCTGATGTTCATCTTATCATTCCTGAAGTGCAGTATCTGGTTTTAAAATCTTACTAATAGGGGGTCATGCTGTCTTTGTCACTAAATCAGACTAGATCACACTCCATTGAAAAGAGTCTTGTAATGCTAAATTCCCTCTCAAACCTCCTGCCTTCTAAAATAAAGGCTTCTGACATGAAAGTAGGTCCAGTGTTTTGCCTATAAATAAATACACTTAAATGCCATCTTATCAGTAAGCCCAGCAACCCAGATTCCTCTTCAGAACTGTCTGTATTGTTATCATTCCACTATTTCTTATCTACAGATTTTTGTAGCAGTTGGTTTATGTTCATTTTGAAATTATCAAAAATAATAATAGCACTAGTTCAACAATGGATTCTGAGAGGACTATTAGAAGTATACTTGTACTTATATGTTCCCAGTATACCATGACTTTTATGGATCTGTCTGTCCATCAGATTAAATTCTGTATTTCAGATACTGGTGAGTTCTTTTGCCACAACTGCTGTGCACTGATATGTTAAAGGACAACAATTACATTTGTAAAATTCATCAAATCTCTAAAATCCCAACAGACAACACATTCTCTAAATTTTACTATAGAAGACTGCATCTTCTCTGTTGGATGGTGCTGTTGTCCCAAGTATGGCAAGTAGCTTTGAGATTACTTTCCAAAAAGCTCAGGCAAAACCAGTTTTTAAGATGAATAACGAAGGTGACCAAGCAGTTGCAGCCGATCAGTGCCCAGTTTTTCCGATGCTGGAGTCTTTGATCCATTAGCCTCATACATTTATCTTTTGTGTTAGCCTTTTTCTCTCCTACTTTGATCACAGAAGTAATTAATTGAAAATGAGAATGTTTGCATAAATGATGATCCCCGTTTCAAATAAAAACCTAAAAGAATATTTTTGTTTAATTCTTGTTTGGTTTTGTTCCTTTCTTACATGTAATCTCAATATGGTCATGGTTTTGGATATACCATAGCAGCTATGGATTTTCCTAACATGGAATTTAGTGAATGAATGAACTTCCTGGAAGTCTTTATTCTTTGTGGTTAGAAATCAAAGTGACAGAGGTGCTTTTGGCTGTGGTAGGTACAACAACAATCTCTCAATCTCCAAGAAGTAACATGCCAAAACCCACAGTATAATTACTTATTAGTTCTTCCAACAAGGTAAGATATTTTTGTTCTATGTTCTGCTTTGAGGGGCTGCAGAACGGTATGTTGTTCCGACTTTCCTCACTGCATTTACAATGCACTCCCTCCTATTTTGCTGCAAAGAAGCTCTTTGTAGATTTGTCACCTAGCTTCATGCCCAGGTTTTATCATGTTCCTCTTTGGTCAGTAGAAGCAATATGCTGGGGGAACAGGAGGCACAGGAGAGCTAGGCTGGCACTGCCATGGAGTCAGCTAGTTTCTTAATGGTTAAGGAAAATTACACCTTGATCCAAGCCAGAACAACATAAGGTCTGAGAGGCTCATTAGTTCACTGGCACTTAAAAGACTGCGGTGTCCTAGGAGTAAATGAAACCTGCACTTCCTTATGTCTTTGTTCCATTCTGACAAAAAAAAAAACCTGTACCTGTTTTTGCAGGGAACAAGTGACCTGAAAGTTCCCATCGTGAGAGAGATTTCTCAGGATGTGCAAAGTGTGAAATGTTTTTTGAGAGGAAAAAAGTTTTTAATTACTATTAACACTTCTGAGCATTGAGCTGATGGAAGGATTGAAACTGCTTTACAGTCTCTCACATTCAACTCCCATGCTGCTGGTGCCAAAACTGTATTTTATTTTTTTTAGCAATACAGCAGATATCAAATGAAATTATAATCTTTAAATAAAAAAAAAAGGTCAGAAATATAGTAGTAATTCTCTTGTTCACACAACTGGATTCTTTATTCCCATTCACTAAAGGAGTAATAAAGTTCTTGAACTGTAGCTTGAATTTCAGAATGTGATCTAGACTGGGAAGAAAAGTGCAAGTGCAAATCTAAAGATAAAAAGTGCCTCGGGTATCACTGATCATAAGAAACTGCCAAAGAATTCTGCCACTAAGGACAGCAAAAGCCCAAGCTGGGTGCCCGGCTGCAAGGTGTGGAGGAATGCTTCTGGAAGGAGGTAAGTGGGGTTTGGCATAGACTGCAGAAGATACAAACAATTAAAATAAAGGTTTTGTGCTCATTTAGCATGACAACTCTGAGCATAGAGCAAAAAAGCAGTTTATCAGCACAACCACTTCCAGGTGCCTTCTGACATAAAAGTATTCACCCTACCCCTTTCCTGAAAGATCTCTGATACCTCATTGAAATGGCCAGTTCAGGAGTATTCACCGGCTTCAATCTAGATTAAGGTAACAAATCCCTGGAATTTTAAGACTAACCGGGTCCTCAGCATTTCACAGTGATCACCTAACATCACTTCCCATTTAACAAATCACCTATCATAGACCTGAGGTGCTCCCTCTTACAGTAAACGCATTCTCTGTATTTCATTTTAGACTACAGTTGTTAAAGCAATTGGGCACTAAGATTAGGAACTACAATCATTGACAACTTTCATGAACATGATTTAACATACCATCTTGACTGAAGAATGGTTAGGCTGGTTTTTGGCTTCAACACAAATACGTACATTTCAGGAGACTGTTTTGATGTAAAAATGATCTGACTACACTGGAATCTAATGAACACAGACACCCGAATCATGCAACCAATTATTACTAAGAGAAGACTTGGAAGAATGCTTCGTAATACTTCCAGCTTCGTCATTAGGATGTTTGGTCATGACTCTTGTGTATTTTTGAAGTATGTGAAGTTTTGCTACGCATTTGTAAATACGGATGCTACTTCATTCAATTTGTACTGCGTTGTGCTAGTAGAGGGGCATCTATATTCTCTTTTAAACAGCACAAAGTTGCTCTGTCAGAGGCTGAAGGATTTTTTTCCTTTTTCTTGCACTTTTAACAATAGGAGCAACATAAAGTTAGTTAACAGCAAAACATCTTGAAAGAACTACCTTTAAGAACCAAATTAACTGTCCTATGTCCACTTTACAGCTATTGCTATGTAGGAGGGAATTCCGACCCTGAAAGATAACAGAATATCACTCTGAAGCTGTCATACAGTAGTTCAGCCCTTCACCATAGTGACCTAGTGTCAGATACCAACTTCTTTTCTATCCTCATTGTTGCCACTAATAAAGAAATATATCAAAACTAACTATATGCTCTATTAATTATAGGAAGGTGTACTTGAATCAAATTTGTTACTGAAGATGATTAATAAATACTGGTTCTACACACATGTAGTACATTCAGTAAATAAACAGGGTACATTGTAGTGTAGTAATTGATTAATTAGCATGTTCATACTACATCACCCAATGGTTTAAGATTGCTGAGTTTAAGATATTACTTGCAATTATTAAAAGGAAAAAATCTGTTTCTGTTTCTCAGTTTACTCTTCTGTACAGTCTTTTTTTCTCAAATAGAACGTTTAATGGTTCAAAGCCTTAGTTTTTATTTAGCAGAAGCATATAATGGAATATTGGCTATGATTTTAAAACTATGATTCGAAGGGGTTCTAACACTTTCAAAGAAGTACTTTTAACCTGGTATCACCGTCAAATTTCACCAGGTAAAATCAACGCAGCTGAATACGTTCCCTCCCGAGCGCCCGCTAACCGGGTCGACGCTGCAGCTGCCAGCCGTGCCGGCGGCACAGCCTGCTCCCGTCAGCTGCTCGCAAAACCATTCCGAAAAAACGTGAACTGTGCGACTCCGTGCGATACTCCCAGCGCCGCGGCGCGCCCCCCTGCAGGGCCCGGCCCGCCGGCACGGGGGCTTATCGCCGGCGCTCCGCCCGCCTCGCCGCAGGGCCGCGGCGCGGCCTTGCCCGCCCGTCCCCGCACGCACAGCGCGGGCCAGCCCCGCCGCTCGCACGGCCGAGGGCCGCCGCCGTGACCCGCCGCCGCCCCTTCCCGCCCTCCGCCGGGCCACCGTGCGCGGCCGGCGCAGGCGCCGAGGTGGCGCAGGCGCGGCGGCCCGAGCCGTGGGTGCGCGGAGCAGGGGGGGCGGGGGGGTGGCCCCGCGGGATGCGGGTGCTGAGGCGGCTGCATGAAGCGGCCGTGGGGCTGCTGCTGTGCCGGGGGGCGGCGGCGGCTCGGCCTGCCGCCTCGGAGGTGCTGAGCCAGCACCTGCGGCAGCGCGGCCTGCCCCACTGGACCTCGTACTGCGTCAAGTACAGCGCCGTACGCAACGACCAGTTCGGCCTCTCCCACTTCAACTGGCGGGTGAACGGCACCAACTACCACATCCTGCGCACCGGCTGCTTCCCCTTCATCAAGTACCACTGCTCCCGCGCCGCCCCGCAGGACCTGGCCCTGCAGAACGCCGCCTTCACCGCCCTCAAGGTCCTCAACGCCGGTGAGTCGCGTCCCGGGCCGGCTCTGCGGCCTCCCCTCAGCTGACCAGGCGGGCAGTGAGGCGCTGCCCCGCGGCTCTCGCCGCCCTCCCGCCGCCGGCGGCCGGGCCGGAGCGGGGCGCCTGAGGCGGGCGGGCTGCGACCCTCGCCGCGGGGCAGGAACGGCGCGGCCCCCGCGGGTGGGACGGCGGCGGCAGCTCCCCCGAGGTGCGGGGCCCGCCTGCGGTGAGGGGCTTCCCCGAGGTGCGGGGCCCGCCAGAGGTGAGGGGCCCCCCTGAGGCGCGGGGCCCCCCTGAGGCGCCTGCCCGCCGCCCCCGCGGGTCCGCTGCGAAGGCGCGGGGCTGTAAATGGACGTAGTACCGAGTTCGTCTTTCTCTGTCCACTTGTGTGAGAGAGAGAGAGAGAGAGAGAGAGAGAAAAAACAAACCGCCTTAAAACAAACGCGGGAGCGCTTGTTATTCACCAGGCGAACACCGCATGGTATGGATCATTTTCCATCTAAAAACCTACGTCCTGTTACCGTGGGGGAAGTTCTGCCCTCTGACTAATACAGGAGCGCCAGCTGAAGCGAAACCCTGTGTTTGTTGGGAAGTGCCCGGGCTCATCTGTGCGTCTTGCACACAGGCAGTGCCTGATCTGCTGGAGGACTTGTACCGCCTTTGATCCCAAAGTGCTGCTGCAATATAAATGCTTATAAATAAAAATGCTCCATCAGTACCTTATCATTAATGTAAAAATAGGTATAGATAGGTTTCAAAATACGTTATTATTCAAAACTTTGCCTACAGATACAACGCTTCTTTAAATGCTGGCAGTGACAGTGGCATAACTAATAAATTTATTGTTTTCATATTTCATTTTAAAAAAATACTCTCATTCCCTTTGCAAGTCTTCAGTGACTTTTTTGCAAAACTTCTGCTAATCATCATCTTCTGATCTTTCCAGACTAACATTGTGAGAAAATATGATCACAAAGATTGATCTCTTAATAATCACTTCAAGTCAGATCTTATTTTTCCCCTCCGCACAGTCAGACCTTTTATCTGCCCCATCTTTCTTGCCAGCCTCCTGTGCATATTTCATATTTAAATGATTGGCAAGCATGATTAAAAAGTCAACCCATCTCCCTCTGCTGAGAATCTAGCTTAAGCACTTGGGTAACTTTAACCACGCTAAATTCAGTGTTTCCATACCTTGCTGATTTTAGGGCCTAAATCCATCTCCATTTCCCCACCTATATTAAGTAAAATATTGTTGTCTGTAATAGATGGACTTGGCAGCGCTGAAAATGATTGCACTTGTTGTATATACATCTTCCTACTCATTCCAGTTCTGTTGGAGTTGGTATTTTTGACTACTGATCTAATTTCCCCAAGAGCAGCTTTATGATGATCTATGAAGTCGCTGCCTGTTTTCCTTCCTCCTTCTACTCTGATGCATGGACAGACTCTGAACTGATAACTAAGCGGATGTCCAGGGAGTTTGTTTTTTAGTGCTTGGCGATTTTTTTATTTTTTTTTTTAACTGATAGAAATCAGGCTGTATGCAGGACCATGTTTTACGTCTTTCATACTGCTGTCCTCCCATTTTCTTTTTCTATTAATTTCTCCCTATTGCTGCTTTTCTTAAGCTGCTTTCTGATTCTTGTGTGCTTGTTACACAAGAAGGGTATTACGAACTGGTAGCTGCTTGTAAGCATTTCAGTAAAGGCAGAATGTTAGTAAGGCAGCTTTTACAGGAATGCTTTTCCTCTGACCTGATTTTGGAGTCATTCTGTACTATTATATAGGCGGTTTTAATTTTGCTGGCTTGCTATCTTTGTATGTAACGTTTTTTTGTCTTTTCTTAGGCATCCCAACCTTACTATATGGAATTGGCTCCTGGTTCTTTGTCAGTGTCACAGAGACTGTTCATACGAGTCATGGCCCAGTTACTATTTATTTTCTAAATAAAGAAGATGAAGGCGCAATGTACTGAAATCATGCCCTCAACTACCTGTCATTTGGTGGGTTTCTGTGTTACAGCTGCTACAAATATCTACTCCCTTTGGCTAAAAAGAACTGAAGGCAACTGGGGGGGGGGGTTGCAGTGCATTCTGTTAGTTAAGATGCTGTCTTCAGGAAGCTTCATGCACTTTTTGCTCATAAGACATTTATTTTTGCAGAGGTCAGCGAAGCTGAAAAAGTAGAATCTTTGGGAGAAGAATTAGTATTTCTAAGGATATTAGAATTTATGGAAGTCAGTGACTAGTACTGCTCAACTTGGGATAATTTTAAGCGATACATCTACCAGTAACGTACAGAAAGAGCTGTAGCATGCAGGCAAGGAAACTGTGAATACACTAGACATTTTCAGAATGTCACTGAAAAGATTAAGCTGCTTAGGTTTAGACTCTGGCTAGATGTTTCATAATGCATTAATTGTCATAGTTGCAAGCATGTTTGAATGAATCCATGGTGCTGACTACTCAAAATTGCCTGGAAGACTCTTCAGAAGAACACCACCCTAAGAAGTTAAAAATGACTGTATTACATTTCTTCAAATGATATTTAAATAAAATATTTAATATATCTTTTATGCTTGTATCTTTTGCAATTCTTGAACTCCAGATACCTGCATTAATTTTTTTGTTTTGGTTGTTTTATAGGTAAGTAACAAAACCTAAATAATCTAGAAGATAGCCCCCTGCCCTAATTTACAAATTGCTGATATTTTTAATTACTACAGGGTAATAAGAATACTACCCTCATTTTTTTTGATGCAAAATAACAGATTTCTCTAGCTGTAACTGAGCACAGCTGTAACAGACACATATAATGATGGAATGACTTAAATTCAGTTGGAAACCTGGGCAAAGAAACGGTTTTGGGGGAGTTATTTGGATAGTGGAAATACGGGATTATTGGATAGTAAGTTCAAGCAACAGGAACACCTGTACAGAAGATGTTACTGGTACTTGGTTTTAGTGCCAGCAAATAATGCTGTCTATTCCAAATTCCATGTCCGTGATGAAAGTTCATGATTCCAGTTTTCCCAAGTAGGAAATGTAGAATGGGGAGGTACTGTTTTTGGAGGGTAATCACTATTTGTAAATAAATTACTATCAAGCTGTGACTACAGTATAATTCCATTTAAATACTTTTTTACTTAAATCCAGATAATGGAACTGTTTCCCACTTGATGAGCCAACACACGTGTTTTTCTAAAAGCAACACTATATAACACTTTGATCAGAGAAGTACTTGCACCATTCTGTTTAATTTTGGAGAATACTCTTGACACTTGTCTTAAATGGGTCTCAAAGATGAGACTATTACAAGAAGCCTCATTAATAATGAAAATGACTGTTAGCATTTTTCTAGAACTTATTTTTACTGTATTGGATAAAGTTAAATAACTGCAGCTCATAAGTTTAAAGTCAAATACTGCTCATTCATTGCCACGGATCTTGTCAATATCTTGCTGTAAAGGTTTAGTCTCAACGCAAGGTTGATAAAATGGTTTTTAATTACCAGACTATAAATACAGCTCTTCATTGGAGTTGCACCTCCACTCACTGCAGCTTGTTTGATTTCTGATAATGTGTACTGCTGACTTTGCTTACCTGTTTTTCAATAAATGCAGGCAACATGACTCCTTGTCCATACAGTGATGGGCAAGTCTCCTTAGAGAACATCTTTGACAAACTACCCTATTGATTACTGCAATTCTGTGCTGCTTGCAGCATTAAATAGAGACTTGATTTCTTGTTCGATGATCTCACTGTGTAACAATTAAGCAAATGTAATATTTTCTTGTATTACATGAAAATCAATAGACCTCTTGCTCTTATGAAGTTGATCATGCTAAAGGATGAACTAGAAGATGTCTGAGGGCAGAGTGCAGATATAGTATCATTCATTCATTTCATTAAGGCTTGTATGTGACCTGTTCTAGCTTAAGAGGGAAAATATGCTATTTATAAGGGATAATGCTAAAGTTACTAAATCATGACAAACCCCATTTTCAAGTATGAATATAAACCTACTTGCTTGTCTTCAACCAAAGGTAACATACTTCATCTGGCTTTCATTCTCTTTTTGCTATCAACACCTACTTACAAGTATCTCTTTTTATCACTTGAGTTTTGGCCTGAACACAAGATGGAAATGTTGATGGCCAAGAAGATTCATGCCATCTTGTCTCAAAAATTTCTGTGAGGCTCGGGACAAACGTGAGAATAGCAAGCAAGGATGAGCATGCATCCATTGAATAAAAGCAGTTCTCAGATGAACTGCTGCTGCTTTGCCTTTCTAATGCCCACCACCACAAGCTCCTTGCCTTGCTGCAGGCTGCTCCTGAAGGGGACGCTCCAGTATGAGGAGACCAGGGTCTTCTGTTGCAGAGAAGGCGGAATGAACTAAAGAGCGTTCCTGAAGTGGGCTTTAAAGATGAGCTGCTAGCAGTTCAGTTGTTCAAAGGCATGTTATTTGCACGCGTAGCACCTAACTCTTGTCTCTTGCCTGTGAGATCCTTTCAGGTTGTCTTGTAACCCTGTTGCTTCGAAAGACAAACTTGCAGGGAACCAGGCTTTGTTAATTCCTCTGGTCCAGGATAATTTATTTGTAATTGTTTTAATTAGCAGCTTCCTTTTTGGATGCATTACACTCCGCATATGTTGTGTATGCAACAACGTACACTGATGTTGATACATATTTTTTTGCTGATGACTGAACTACAAAATGACCCTTCTGACTGCAGATTTGATCTGCACCGATTCCATTTGCAATGAAGTGTAGTTCATCTTGTAAGTCTCGCCTTAATTATCTCTTTACTGTATTCAAGAATGATGTTTAAATGAGTGAGAGATGACATAAAAGGCAGAGAGCTTTGTTTCACCTCACTTAACAACTACTTCAGATAAATGAAACCTTAGTCTAAACCCAGAGGATCAGGTAGCTACTTCTTGTAGCAGTCTTTTTAAACAGTAATGACCGTTGGGGGCATCTTAACCTAAACGAGCGCTTAGCATTACATCTTACCTAGGTCAATGGTCTCAGGTATCTGAGTTAAACTGTGTTACTGTAAATTAATGGAAAATGTAACTGCGCTTTGCTGAAAGATCAATGTCCAATAAAGGCTGCACAATCAAATCTTGTTGCAATGATTGAGATCCTTAATTGCCTTTCAAAGATAAGGTGGTAATCAACATAGGTTTAACTGATCTTTTTTACCAGTTCAATTACATGCTAATGACTACAGCCAAGTCAGGATCTTTAACTACTTATACTTATTAAATCTTACGTTTGTTGTGAAAAATTACTTAAGCCACACAATCGATAAAACCCAGGTCTTAATTACTATATTTCACTTTTACACCTTTTTGTATGTTTGACAAATGTTTCACTAGAGACTGTGTAGCACTAATGATAGCACACCAAGAAATACGATTTCTGTTATTGTCTCCTCCTCCACATTGTGATAACACATGGCTGGTTTTATGTTTCTTTTAATGAAGTTTTGTACTGCAGACATGTTCCAGGCAGCTCATTGTACTTAAATTTATCATTTTTACATATAATGGCACTCCTTTTAGCACTAGAAAGATGTACTACTTGCTAACCTTCAGGTGGACAGTTTCAGCGTGAAGTTCTTAACTTTTTTCCCCAGTGTGAATTAATACTAGGTTTAGATGCTAGTAAGGATTGATATTCCTGATTGTTTATGATGAGTACACTCACATTGTCTCAAAAATAAGTTGCTGTGCCCCCTTCTTGATCTCTTTTGCTTCCTTGGAGCAATATACAGTGCTTTTCTTGTCTTCAGAGAAACCCAGAGCCACCTGAGTGCATAGCAGCATTAGGTAGAATCTTGGGGTTTTTTCTTTGTTTTTGCATATTTTTACTTTCTCTGCATGCAAAAGTTGGCAGGCATGAACAGATCTCAAGTTTCTCAAGACGTGCAAGCTAAAGCAGCAGTATCTCCAATTCAACCACAGAACTATCTCAAAGTGATGTATCTGTGCTTGTATGCAAGTCAGAGCTTCCAGGTGTGCTAGCTTAGGCTTGCCAAGCTCATTTGTGCTCAATGAACAGTAGGAATACTGAAAATCTGTAAAACGATGATTACATCAATAACCTCATCCTTAATTTCAGTCAATCATTTGCAAGAAATTGTCCTTTCTGAGCTCTTACAGGAAGGTACACTGCTATCAGCTAATTCACTTATTCAAAGGAGTTGCAATTTGGTAGCAGTTGGGAAGGAAGGCAAGTTAATTACTCATCAGCAGAGAGAAAAGTTTTTTTTTAATTATTATTATTTTTCTTTAGCTGCTGAGGTTAAAGGAATTGGAGAAGGGAAGGATAACAATGATGTGGAACTTCTGTAGCTCTTACAGGACAATGGAGTTGAGGAAACATTCTCTGACAAACGTACTGAGTAAATGAAAGACTAGCAAAAATAGTTACGGTAGAATAGAAGGGGTGGAGTAGTGTTCGGATTGAGGCCATCAATTTAGTAGGAAGGATGTCTAGAACAAGACTGAGAATGAGCAAAAAAAGTCGGGTTTTAAGAAGCTGCTTGGCTCAGCCTGGTACTCTTCAGCTGTAAGAGAATACTTCTCAAACTATTGATAGTCCTGCCATTACTAATGCTTTCTGGAAAAGGACAGGAATGCCGAGTTCATTCTTGTAGTGCCCAAAAGTGTTACTGCGTTTTGTTGTGGAGAGGTTTAAAATTTTTGATGAAATAGAATTTATCGGCATCATTATGTAGGCAAGAAAACCAAAGTAGAAAAATGTGAGTTGACTAAATGGTCCCCTTCGAGAATCTAATCACAGTAAAAAGATCCTTGATGTCTAAATCTCTTTGCAAACTATAATTATAGGTCTCCCTGATGCACATTATTATTGAATGAAATTTAGGTATTTCTTAATAGTTGAATGCCCTTAGGCCTCTGGTGTAGACCAACTTTGGCTGAAACAAAGGAGATTCTGCTTCATATATTATTTACTTTGGCCATTTAATTTAAATTGGCTTTTCCTGTAAGTCCTTAATCATGTTTGCTACAGAAAAGCAAGCTGTTAATTCTGAGCATTTTCTTGATTTCATCTCAAAATATACATATTTCTGGAAGTAGATGTCATGTTATGCTTTCTTGGGCTGTAGTGTTCAGTTTAAATATACCTTAAAAAAAGCGGCAGCTTTGGCATTACAGCAAGGGGAGTGTAGAATAAATATTGTCACTAATATATTCCAAATTTATTTAAAAGATTTTTTTTTCTTTTATTTCAAGGAAAGAATAAGATGTTATTACTGTGTTTGCATTTAAGTCTTTTCAATGAAGCACGCGGGCAGTAGAACATGAAAATTTGCATTAATGATTGGGACACAGTGTCAGTTACCGACCTTTGTGAATTAGTAAGTGAATAAATGCAGCTGAAATAAAGAGGGCTAATGCATCACAAAGTATTTATTACTCATACATAAGTGTAGTTTAACCTTAATTATTTATGCTAATATGTCATAATGTTCTAGTAAATGCACTGTGATAGGTTTTTAGAAGGTAATGATATCCACGTAGCATGAAAGCTTTCTGCAGCAGACTGTAAGAGATCATAATTTTATTTGAGTTCAAGTTATAAATGATCCAAATTATTAACATTTTCAGTGATGAGGTTGTCTTACAGAAAACTCAAATATGTATCTGTTCAGCATTTTAAAAAATACAGAGGAAACCACTAAGGTTTGAAATGATGGAATATGCTGTTATAATTTAGCCAGTTTGGATGCATTATGGTTGCTGTTTGCTTCCTAAGGTAGAATACATATGGA
Organism: Falco naumanni; assembly: GCF_017639655.2. Lineage (NCBI taxonomy): Eukaryota > Metazoa > Chordata > Aves > Falconiformes > Falconidae > Falco > Falco naumanni. Next base: position 4,955,518 of record NC_054060.1, on the reverse strand, counting down.
TTAGAGTGATTTTTAATAGCAATTGCATCACTTTAAGCACAGTTTATGAGCCCTGTTCTAGTTCATTACAAAACCAATCTATTACTTTCAGTGATATTAATAATCCTAATAGAATTAAAACTGTAAAACATGATTAAAAGCAATCTTTCAGACAAAAAAGTCTGATCAGGGAAACTCTGAAGTTTAAAATGTAAACTTCTAAGTAGACCACCTTTAAAGAACACTTTAACTTTTTGACCAAGATTACAAAATACTACAAAGTTAAACCAATTTTTATTCTTACAAGAAGAAAATGCCATTAGATATGATTGTTATATGCTTAGTGATTCATGGGCCTGGTTACATACATGCTTTGTGATATATGAATTATTTAGTAAGAAAAATCACAATAATTTTGTTGTTACTCAAGAATTTATAGGTTGACAGAAAAACAATTATGCAGACCCTGAAGCTGGTCTGATGAAGGTACAGTAACATTAACAATACACAGCCGGTTTTGCTCAATCCAACTGGTATAGTTTACGTTGTAATTTTTCAGTAACTGTATATTATGTCTAGCCTTTAAATATATATATAAAACATTTTTGTAATCTGCTTTGCTTCAAAATACGTTCAAAATTTAAAGCAAGAACTAAACATTTAATAATTCATCCTAAGTCAAGTTTGCTGTTTCGTTTTTTTTTCAGTTCAAGAAGAGTTTGCTATGAGAAAGTTTTAAAAGATCTATTTGAGGCCAGATTCTGCTCCCACTGAATTGAAAGTAAGATCAGTTTATTTCCTGATATTTGATTGACAAATGGTCCTTTACCTCTTACTCTCGAGAGGCTGTGCACACTGTTTATGCCTGTTCAAGCCCTTGCAAAGTGACTGCAAGGGGTGCTGGGCAGGCACGGAAGGGAGACAGCTAGTTTTCTGCAAGTTGCAATGCAGGCTTTAAGTGATCTTAATCTATACATGTGTTGATCAAGCTGGTACACTTGGGTGATTCTTTCCTAGGAGAGACATTTTAGAGAAGAGTATGTTTAGAAAGCCTGGACGCTGTTGACCTACTTTTTTCATAAGCCTAAGGGAACTCAGTTTGCTGCACTCAGTGGCAATCTGAAGATGTGGGAAGAAAAAAAATGTGAATTTCACCATAATAACATTATTTTATCAACACAGAAAGTTATGCATTAATCTCTTTGGAAAAAAAAAAGACATGAAAATGTATGCTACTAAAGTGATCAGGTGCCATTTTCTTTAGGAAATGAAGAGTTTGTCCTTTGTTATTTATAATACCTATCTAGAAACTGGTACAGGGAAGAAGCAGAGATGCTAAGCTGAATTTAGTGAACCAAGGATTGGCATTTAAATTCTGATTCCTCAGTCTGTTTTTTATACTGTATCTGAATTACATGTAATTACAGCACTGGTAATACAGTATTCCAAAACATTTTTTAACAGTTAACATGTTGAATAACATTTAGGACATGTAGTTAACATGTTAACTATTTAGTCTGTTACATGGTGAATGCATGCTATTCCTATGTCATAGCTGGACAAATTCTAGCAGTAGTGATGTTAAGATTTCCCAGAAGTGCTCAGTAGGAGCTATAATGAAAACACAGGACTTTCTGAGTCTGTCCTCAGTTTCCTTCCTGTGCCTCGTGTCCTTCTATCCAATGGTCTGAGCACAGGACTAGGGGAAATTAGTTTTGGGTCCTAATGGTGGTTCTAGTGCATTTCAAGTCCTGATAGGGCCCAGTGCAACTGGCATCGTTTACCTGCTTTTGTTTCCACTGAGTATTTACTGTGGGTATATTGTAAGGGTTATTATAAAAATAGCATGTATGTAAATAAAAGCTGTGTAAAGAGCGCTATGTGAGTTCAAAGCACTGCGTTTTTTCACCTGCATCAGCCTGATCCACTCCTGAGACTGAGCTCACACATCCCCCCACCAATGACAAGGAAAACCTCATAGATACAGGTCCTGGAACAGGAATATTCACAAACAGGGCCAGGGGAGTTGGCTCTTTCTTTCCTTCCTCTTCTTTTTATGAAGTTTTGGTAGAGGGAATCAAAACTTAATTATGTGATGTCTGTGATACTGAAAAGATAGAAAATGAGTTGTGTTAGATAACTTCCTTTGCAGTGGGAATTAGAGAAGGAAACAAGTCATAAAACTTCCTTACTTTTTGAGGGCCTTGCAAATTACCATGATAACCATGTTCCAGGCTATCAGTGGGGGGACAGCATTTTTTCCATACCACTCACTGATACTCCGGTGAGATTCCGCATCATGGCAAATCTAATAATTTTAGTATTCTTCTGAGTCAGCATTCTGCTTTTCCTTGAAAACAAACATTTACTTTCTTTACGTGGCCATCTCCAGATCTCCTCTGTCCTCTCTAACCGCAATGGAAAGCAGCAGAGAGCAGTAGCAGACTGCAGTGAGACAGTTTTTCTTGCACTTGTAGCATAAAACCAGCCTGGAAGTCTGTGGCAGTGATGGGAGGATATTTCCCCAACACAAATAAAAATAGAGTTTATAGAAGTCATGAGCTTCACGATCCTGCTGTAATTAAAGAACTAAGATATTGTTTCTTTGCAGATTTTGAATGTTATTTCATTGTGGATAGACAATAACTTTGGATACGTAATTATAAATAGGAAATTATGCATATTTCTTGCTGACAGCATGTCATCTGGATTTAGTGGAGAAAATAAGACTGCTTAATTATTTTTTTTATATGGCTTTCTCGAATTCTTGAACTTCCTGTGTCAGAAACCTTTTAAGAGGAGTTACTTAGGGCAGTCAAATATTGAACTTTAAGAATATTTTATGATACATGTTAAAAAAATACCTGTGTTCTTGCTACACAGATTTTGCCCCAACATTGAGGAAAAATACAAAACCAGGTTTTGGTGAAGTTCTGTTCTCATAGCAGAAGTTCTCCAGGATGATAAAATAAATGTTAACTATCAAATATTGGTGTAGTTACGAGTGAAACGTTCTTAGGAACATGGGATTTAAAGAAATACGTGGCAAAACCAAACCCGTACCAAGGAACACGTGCTTGATGTGCTGTACTTCTTAAGATACAAAAAACCTTGGAGTTTGATTACAGCTGCATCAACACAAATCAGACCAGAGGATTACGGTTATGATTAGCCCTGGAAAAGCTACATAATATTTATGCAAATTTGGCAAATTGAGTTGGTTTTCCCCATAGTCTTGTAAATGAAAAAGACATTTTAGAAAAATTGCAGTTCTATAGAAATACTATGATTTTGTATCCTATTCTTTAAAATTTAATAGAAAATGAATCTGATTGAAATGAACCTGACTGAAAGGTATACAGGGACTGCAGCTAAAAGGTTCATTTGAACAGAAAGACGTCTGTGTGGGCAGCACCAATCCCTTAGATACTTAGGAGTTGGGGCTCTATTAATTTCTAGTGTAGGAACTAAATTATAAAGTTATTGAACAGAGAGAGAATTTCTCTCTGCTAATGGCCATTGAAAGGTCCTTTTTTTTCTAAAGCTCAAAGAAAGTACAATTCTAACATGAGGAAGCCCGAAGATGTTTCAGGAATTAAATATACCTTCCGTTTTCCCCCCCTCTAAATTGATAATATAACTCAAATTGCCCAGTTTTTCATATATGATAATGTGAGAGATTGTGATAAAACATACAGATCAATAGCCTACAATTGAGGTAGATGTTCTTCTCCCACTACAAAGAACCGGAAAGTTTTGTGCCGCAGAGCTGTGCGGAGCGGAGGGACATCCCTTCAACTTTTGTTGGGCAAAAAGCTGCTTGCTTTTAAAAGCTCAGCGTAGCATATCATGGCTTGCAGTTGCGGAGGTGACAAAGGTGTTGTGCCCATGTGCAGAACCATTCTTTTCTGCTGCTGAGGACACTGGTTGTAAGCTTCTAACAGGGGTATTTTTTTTTCGTCGGAGCTGTGCTTTGAGACACAGACTGCATTTTGAAACGGCCCGTTTTCAGAGGCAGTGCTGAACAGATGTGGAAAAACTCTCTGATGAAGGAGTTTTGCCTGGACATCAGTGCGGGAGGTATTTAGCTGAGCGTTCTGTAATGCGGCACCAGGGCGAGGTTTGCGGTAGCTGTCGGCAGAGCTGCTGGCAGCATGGCGCTAGCGACGCCTGGACACCGCAGGCCCGCACCCAAGGGCCCACCTTACGGGTTTGCTTTGCTGGTGGGCACGAGGGCCTGCGGGCTGGGGGCTGCTGGAGGGGGTAACCCGAGGGCAAAAGCCCCCCCGAGTTCCTCAGGAATAGCTGTTGCTGGGGCAGGATCCCGCTCGATACTCTGAATTTCGAAGCGCTGGGGACTTTCCACACTTTTTAATTAACGCGGGAGTCCGAACCAGACTCTGTTCGATTTGTTGTCTCAACAGCGTTGAAAGTAGCAGCAGCATAACGGGGGGGGGCGGAATAATTTATATCGCTGCTGGCGCGGCTCACTGCCCGCTGCCCGGGCCGCTCAGCGCCTCCTCCCCGCAACATGGCGCCGCCTCCCCTTCCTCCTCCTCCAGCCTTCCCTCCTCCCGGCCGCTGCGTTTTGGTTCCGGGGCAGCGAGTCCTTCCTGCGGGCGAGGCGGGGCGGTGCAGCCTCGGCCCGGCCCGGTTCGGCTCGGCTCGGCAGCCCCGCGGCCCGCCGCAGCATGTGAGCCCGGCGGGGCGGGGATGCTCTGGCTGCTCTGCGGCCCCTCCCGCGCCATGGAGAGCCAGGCGCTGGTCATCCGCATCAAGATCCCCGACGGCGGCGCCGTGGACTGGACCGTGCACTCCGCGCCGCAGCTGCTCTTCAGGGACGTGCTGGTGAGTCCCGCCGGGGGCGGGGGGACGCGGTGCCGCCCCCGGGGTCTGCGGGCTGCCCCGGGCGGGGGGGGGGGGGGGGGGGGGGAGTGGTAACAAAAATCCCCCCTGGAAGGCGAAAGGTGGTTTTCTGAGGCGGTTGGGTCATTTTTTTAAGGAATGGGCTTTTTGCTGCCTCGTGTCTGCGCCTGAAAGTTTTAGTGGGAAAGTGATTCTGGGGGAGGCTGAGGAAAATCCCAGCCCTGGGGCAGCGTCGGTGCCCCCCGGTGCTTTAGGGGGTCAGGGGGAGCCGAGCAGTGGCCCCAAGCCCACCGAAGGGTCGGCTGCTCCGAGGTCAGCGTGCGGGAGGGCCAGGCGCGCAGCGTGCCCGCGCCTCTGCGCCGCGGCGTGCCGGGGGGGCACCGGGCATCGCTGCGGGGGTTGTTCGGGACTTCGGGCATCGGTGCCCCCCTGGCTGGGGCACGGGCACCGTGCGCTCTGCACGCGGGCTGGAGCTGCCCTTGCTTGTGACGATCTTGCCCGGTTTTCTGCCGTGGGTCTGCTGTGTCACCTTTGCCCTGAACAGCCCTCAACCCCTGCCTGCGTTATTGTCCCTGCCTCTGCACATCAAGTCTACAAGGATCCTCCGTTTACTCAGAAGTGGTAGTGGATATTTATCCCACTTACCATTTCTTCTCAGTTGCACCCTTAGCCCAAAGAAAAGCCTAATCGTTGCATGCAGCTCACGCTTACTTACTCCAGCGTGCCTTGACCTTCGCATGTAACACCTCACTGCCAGAGACTCCATGTGCCACTAGTTCTCGAAAGAAAAATCTTTCCGTACCACAGATCATGTGCATACTTAATTTCTTCTGTTGTTATAAATGTTGGAGAAAGATTCTGCAAATTTCTTGAAATGTGCTGCATTTTACTGAGAAGACACACGGGAATTAAGGGGTTGATTTGATGCAAAATGTTCGACGTGGGGCCTGTGGAAGATTGCAGAGGTCACTGGAGTGGGTGGCTCCAGATGTTCCAGGTTTCATTCTTCCTAACATTTAGCGTTATCCAAGACTTTCTATAGATGGAGGAGAGGGAGCAGAACTTTTGATGGATCGGTGCCATTTTTGGGAGGGGCAGTTTCCCCTTGGAGATTGCTGTGCGTTTCTAGCAGTTATACAGCAAGCTTGAGACAACCCACCCTACCCTTCAGAGACAAGTGGTGCAAAGCTGGGCCAGGTTTACTCCACATTCTGCTTCACGTTTCCTAGGGTTTTTTTTCCAAATAAAGTGATGACGCTTGGACTATCCTTTGGCATTTTAGAATTATTGGAAATTTAAGTTTGGTTGTATTTCTTAAAAGTAGAGAAATGTTGCCAGGTTGAAGGCATGGCTTTAGAAAACCATTTTGCTTCTTAGTTTTCACCCTTGTTGCTTCAGTGTAAAAGCAGCTGGGGGTGTGTGTGCCTTAAAATTGAACTGTGTAGTCTGTTTAACAAGTAGATTGAAGAAAGTGCCATTGAAATTTAACTGTGTATGCGGTAGGAACCGGAGCCTATGGTTTACTACAGGGGTGCTGACCCTACAGCTGCTCTAGGAGTTTTTGTTTGGGACAGCAGTGAGGTATGGGACCTGTATCTAAAGCCAGAGAAGGCTTCAGGCAGCACAGCTGTAACTCAGTGGTTGGACCATATCTTACCTGTGAGGCTCTGCGCCTGCGGTTTCTGTTGTAGCTCCAACAGTTGCTCCATCAGGTTGCTGCTGGGTCCAATGGATGCCTTTTTGACCTGAAGGTAAAATGAACTTGTGTGATCAGCTGTGATACAATACTAAAAGAAAGCATGCCTTTTGGAGCCAGCTCTCAAACCAGCTGAAGTACTGTAGTACAGTTGTTGGAGTAGCTCAAATAGGCTGTACCTGTATTGATTTATTAGTTTTATCAGGGCAAAGTACTGAACTCGGATCTAGAGTGAGATGTCCTGCTGCAAGTTTGAGTAATTTGCTCCAGCATGCTGAGGAGGGAGCCTGACAGAGCCCTTGACATCTGAAGTGCTTCTAAGAGTCATTATGGTCAATGCGCAACAGCAGGACCTTGAGGAGCAACCAAAATCACTGACACCTGCAGTAACCTCCAGTCATGTAGAAGTGATGCTTTCTGAGAGCTGTGGCCACGCTTACGTGTGAAAGGGAGGAGAACGTGTCAGGCAAGTCTTCAGCTTGGCATGTCTCAGGACTCAGTTTTTCACTGCTAATGTTTAGGGAGGCAGTTACGTAGGGGATCTGTTATAGAATCAGCATGACAAATCAAGACAGAAGGACTGTGATATAACGGATCATACAGAGCATTCTACCTGCCGCTGGATGGGCAGTTCCTGTGATCAGCAAGCCTCGAGTTTGCTCACACAAATCATCCCCGCTCAAAGGCCAAGAACTGCAGGTGGGCTTGGCTAATGCAGCGCTCATCTTGTTCTGCATTGCTGTTGAAGTCACTGAGAAAAGGGGTTTCTAATTCTTCCCCCTCCTCACCCAATTTGGATGCCCATCTTGTTTGTTTACAGCTGTCTAGTACATCTTCTGGACTTCGTAAAATGTATTTTTCTGGTTATGAGCAGGTTGAGCTTCCTGCTTCATAGGTGGTAGTTTCTCCAACCAGCAGGTGATGGTGGAGCATGACAAGACCATACGTTGCTGATTTTCTTACAAAATCTCAGATTTTGCTGTTACGCTCACATTGGTGATCATTGATGTTCTTCACAAATTTCTGTGATGTTTGTGTAGGAAGGTCTGTGTGTTGAGGCAGCCATGAAACCTTTGGTGATGTCCCGTGCCTGTGCTGTTGGCACTTCTGCGCCAGCAGGCACAGCTGCTGAGGCGGGGTGCGTGCCGGCACACAGTTGTTTCATGTAGCCCAGCAGAGCACTCTGGAGAACTGCACCAGGTGGGTGGCCGTGCGTGCTCTTGGCTCCCCTACATGGTGCAGGTTGAGACGACTGTTAACAGTATTTTTGAGAAGATGCAGCTGCTACAGATCACCTGTGGGTTGCTTCACCCAGCTTCTCTGCAGGTGCAGGTCTGTCTCTGGCCTTCTGCACACTGAATTATTTCTACATATTGATAGAAGAATATGAACGGTTCCTGGGTTGAAATGTCCCAGCTCTTTGTCAAGTGGAAGTGGCCAGGTGTCTGCATCAGGTCACTTCTGCGTCGGTGATGGTAATTTTCAGTTACCCACTGTTAGGCTGTTGCATTGATGGTAGTGGTGACAGCAATATCTCTGTCCTACCTGGAAGTGTTGGGTTATGTATGGTGAGTCAGTAGGTGATGACACATCTCTTGTCATCAGTGGAAATCTCAGATGTGGGGATGACGGGTGTTATGACAGTGTCAGTTGGGAGTGCATCTGTGCAGTAGTACCATTTGATGATTGTTGTTTTCATGTCAAAAACCCTCTCTTATGGACTGTGAAATCTTTAGAAGCTTGATAAGGTCCGAACTGTCTCGAGGCCCTCATTTGTCTAACTGATTGTGTTTCAGGATGTGCCATCACAGGACACGCGTGCCTAATTTGTCTGGTCACTACAGAAATTAAATGAAGTAAGGCTCCGTACACTAAAGTGTGGTAGATCTGGCACCACACGTAGCTGGGGAGGAGCCCCAAGTGTGGTGGGGACAGCAGGAGTAGGGCTGACCCAGTCTTCTGCTGTCCTCCAGCCTTCACTGTAATTTCCACTCACCTGGTAGGCAGTTACAGAGGGCTTATTTGTTAGAGTATCAATTAAAGTTAATGTGGAGAACCGAGATGTTCCCTGCTAAGGTAAATGACTGAATAGTAATAATCCAGTCAGACCCCACTGTTTCCCTTATTGTCCACGTCTCTCTAAATTGAAGATCCAGGACTGCAAGGTACCCCTTTCTTCTCAGCTCCTGCTGTGTGTGGAACAATCAAGATATGAATAATCCCTGTAGTTTGCCCTGTTCAGTACTGATCTGGCTCTGTGTGGTGCTGTCCAGAGCACAGCAGGCTCCAGCCTGCTCTGTGTACCTGCAGTCCAAGTGGTTTTGTGGGAAGTACTATCTTGCCTTGAACTGTAGAAGCACGTTTGCTAGCCAGTTCCAAAACCCAAGTGCGTAGCCCCAGGTCTCTAGCATCAGTGGGAACTAGGGGCTTGGGGGAGCCTGGAATTACCTGTGTAGTAAGGCTGTTGTTCCTCCTAAGGTAGGTCCCATGGTCCACTTTTTATTAAGAAAGCCCCATAAAATTGTCTTTGAGAACAGAAAGATATTTTTTTTTTAACCTGATTTTTGTTAATTTAGCATCCTAGAAGTGTGTACAGCCTCATGAATACAAATGAGTGTAGCCTCGCAGCATTTCAGTCTGGCATGCAAGAGTATTTCCATCTTCCTTTTTCAGAGAAGAAGCTGCAGTAGAGTCACCAAATATCCTGTCCATAGCCATAGAATAATCTGTTGGAGTCAGATGCTCAGTGCAGTGCCTTGCACACTAAATGACATGTTTCTTAATTTTCAACTGCTCTAATACTGTCTCTTGGAGGAGCCTTTGATGGTACTAAACTGTGTAGCAGGTATTCCAGCCTGAAAGCCTGATAGCTGCAGGTTGACGCTGGTGGTGGTTGGCCTTGGTGCGGTAGGACGGTACCTGACCCATGGAAGTGGCAATGCTTGTATGCTTTAGGTTAGGCATTTGCTTGATTACTTTCCTAAACAAAGGTGCTAAGAGCTGTTCTTCATGATGTCACTTTAAATATGTTCTGTGTATATCAGCTTTGCAGACCTGTAAGTTACCAGTAAATAGATTTATTTTAAAGGCACCACTAAATGAATTACAATAAGCTTATTTTTTTCATCAGGCTGTCTAGATTCGTTTTCCCCGTGTCACTGGAGTATTTAAGCACTTGGTGTTAATTCAGGATAACTTCATGATGTTGTACTGAGATAAACCAAGTTTTAACTGAAGCAGCAGTGAGGGCCATGGTTTCGATATTTACGCTGTCATTTAAAGCAGTGTTTTCACATTTTCTGCTTTCTCGCCTGAGAGATAAGTGCTCCACAGCTCTTCTAGAGAGCAGATTTGATGGAGTTCTTGTTTCAGCTGCTGTTCCCTGATTTTTCTCCTTGTTGTTAGAAGCTTTTCAGTTCTGTAAGATGGAATAGAAGCTATCATGTATGTGAGCCCACTTGAACCACGTCCACAAGTTGTAGTATATTATTGTTTGTGACCTCTGTTGTGATAGTAGAAAACCATCACACACACATAATCTGTTGAAATTTAGAGTAATCCTTTAAGCTTGGGTCACTGGGAGGTCTGCTGAATGTTTGAGGATGGAAGTCTTATGTAACTGATGAAAATACTACCATAACAACAGAGTAATGGTGTAATTTCCACCCCCACCCCCCGCTCTCTGCAAGGCTAGTTTTTCTCAGATGTGTTGGTTTCGTAGAAATACTGAAAGTTGATCGGAGCAAAAGTTTTTTTGTGGCAGTTGGTAGGGTTTTCAACTATTTATTTAGTATAAGGCAGTTACAGTGTGTAGTTCAGAAATTCATGTACTTGGTTATTACTCATTTTAAAGAAGTCCTGATATATAGAACAAGTTATTCTGAGAATGTGTACGTACATATTAAAAAAATCTGTTATCACTGTTTTAGTGCTGTCACAGCTTTGGGAGTCTTGGAGCTTTCCTAGCAGACATTTGAAGCTGTTGGAACTGTCCTCGAGTGCCATCCTTACACATCTCTTAAATACGGTTTTTAAATACCCCAGAACTAGGGTCCTTTTCTGATAACAATTTTAAAATCCCTTTCATGGAAGCATCTGTGTGCCCACATAAGAACTTTTTACAAGTGGCTTAATTCTAACACAATTAAAGTGGTTTTGCTGAGGAATTTTCGACGTTTAAATGGATTTAGAAATAATTAGTTAACAGCACAGTCTTCTGTTTAGGTAAGACTTTACAGCTTGGCTGGCTTTTGACAGAGGACTGACAGCTGTCAAACCCTGTAGAAGTATTTAAATGGGAGAATTTTTATTAACATGACAATGTTTTGGGTTAGGGGTTTGTTTTTTTCCTTTTTTTTGCTCCACAAATTTACAATCTCCATAATTAAGCAAGCTGTATTGCAAATCTTTTGTATACAGTTAATAGTTTAAATTACATAGTATTGATTTATTTTAACATTTAAAATGAAAAGGCAACATGAGAAAGTTTTAGAAATACTATTTGCTTCGGTTAAGCTCTGTGGAAATCTTCAGGTTGCTTGGCCGCTTTCTCATTGTATTGTGTCTCTTAAACATTGCACAGAATGTTTCATTTCCGATGTTTAGACTAAATGAAAAAATAGAGAAATCAAAAGTGACAAGACAGTGATCGCTAAAGCTTTGATACGGGGAGAGAAGGGGTGCTTAGCACCCCGAGATGCTCACAGTGTATGTACTACCATAAATATTGTTGTTCATTAATTTCTAATCACTTCGTGACACTGTCAGTGGAGAGATGGCGTGACATGAGAAATCAGGCAGCAGGAAGGAAAAAGCCATGCTGTGCATTTATGCCGTGCCCTGACATGACATATTGCAGCCTCACAAAGGCTGACAACAGCACATACACTGGGAGGCCAGGATGACTTCAGTCTGAGCAGCTATTTTTCACTGAATTTTGAGTAAATGCTGTATGTAAAGGCTAAAAAAAAAAACCTCAAAAATGTTCTCGGTTTAGTTTAGTTGTAAAGGAAAGACTTGTATTAGCAAAAAATAACAGAGAGATGTAACACTTGGATGTTTCTGGTATATTCTGTGATGGGCTTGTGTAGGCGAGTTGCACATCCCTTAGGAAAGGGATTGCGTGGCATTGTCGTAACGGCGAGGCTGGAGGTTGCCTTCCAGGTTGGTGCGTTCACTTCTTCGGGTATTTTAACCTTACTTCCTTCAGGGCAGCCGATGTATTTGCATCCCTCTACCAAGTTTTGAAGAAGTTTAAATTCTAATTAAGAATGACTAAGAGCCCTCCAAACTTTCTGGCTTGCGTGGAGTGGAGAGCATCTTGAGACACAGCACTGCTTTGCGAGGCAGCAGCAGGCAGCTCGACGTGGCTGCTGGGTCCCACCGCTTTCCCGGGCAGTTGCGGAGTGAAAGCAACAAAAAAATTTGTTCAGGCTCACAGCTACTGTTTTAATTCATGATGGCAGCCCTAAACCCATTCGGAGCTGTCTGTTACCCTGTTGTTCCTGAGCTGCAGGCAGGGCAGGAGATGGAGCTGTGTGATGAGGTTACGTTGCAGTGGGAGAGAGGACCAGGGCAGTTTTTCAGAAGCAAAGAGGAGGAATCAGGGTGATATAAGCAGGACTGAGAGAGAAAACGTGCTTTCTTAAGTAAAAAAGCCATTCATAAACCTCTTTTTATGACTGCGATGAGTTAGATGTACATTTTTCTATAACCTACAGACAAAATCGATTCTTTAAACTGCAAGAACAGACCACACTGACCTGTTTGCAATTATGATTGAGTTATTTGAAAAGAAAACAGTTTTCCTCAAGGTAACGTGGCGATGAAGAAGAGTGCTGTGGCTTGTACTGATTTGTGTTGTGTGCTAAAAAGTTTGTAATTTTGGGGCAGTGGTGAGTAGCAGGTCTTTAAGTCTACAGCGTGCAGCTGGGGAGTCATTAAGATGATTTAGAGTAAATCATCTCAGGCATTTCCCATTTGATATATTAGCTAATTCTTCTTTATATTTTAGGATGTCATCGGTCAAGTTTTGCCAGATGCAACGACAACAGCATTTGAGTGTAAGTATGACTTGTATAAACTGTCTCCTTTGTCACGTTATAGGGCTGTCATTTATTTAAATAAATAATGTTTACGTTCATTATATGTTACGGTTAAACATTTATGCATTAATGCAAGTTTAATGATGATACTGAACTAAGCAATATTTTATTATTTAATCACATCTTGAATGAGCATATTTCTACAATATAGCTTTAATTACCAGCATGACCTTACCGTGCTCTTACTCCTCACTGCAATTATATTGCTGGAATTAAATGAAAAGTATAAAGTACCTGTAGGTCTTAAGTTTAAAATTTTAATCCTCCATTGGAAGAAACCAAAAGAGCAGCAGCCTTTACAGAAATACGGTACAACATACGGACTTTGTACCAAATATAGCAGCGTTAGAAATTAGTGTTTCCTTTCACTGGAACAAATGTCTGTTTTTTGCTGGAAGGACTGCTGCGTTTTTATTTTTTCCTTTTTTCCTTCTGCTGGGCTGAAGCTAAATACAACATCTTCTCTGTCTCCTGTGCAAGAGCAGGAGGTGTCAGTAGTTATTCAGCTTCAGCTCCTGGAAGAGGTACGAGAGCTGCAGGAAAATGACACCTGGGTAGACTTGGGCAGCAGTAATAACTTCTGAAAGGCCATGTGCATCTGGTTGAGAAGCTGGGAAAAACAGCTTCTGTGTAGGGTCTGAGAAAGCTGTCTGTTGGTGTTGTCAATCAGGACACTTGCACCTCATGAAGGTGGTTGTATGATGCATTTGCCGAGTTAGGAAAGCTCTCGGTGAATGTTTTAGTGCAGATTCAGGCCTATATCTGCAATTATCTATTTCAGCTCTATTCTTTGAAGCCTGTTCTTATTTTATGAGCCATACCAGGGTTTTTTTCCTGTCTGGAGAGCAATAAGCTACAAAGGGGAGTCAAACAGCTGTGTCTTAGGGGGTAAGATACTGAGCTAGAGTTTCTGTCCAAGTGAAGAGAGCTCCTGCTATTCCCTTTTAATGTTTATTATTATTATTTTTTTCTATGTAAATCTGTGTTTTCCTTTGATAGAGATGAAATAGCAAGAGAGAGCTGGAGGGGATTAGAAGTGTTATATGAGTAAGGTAGTGATGCTGAAGGTGAGAGAACAGCTACAAGAAGATAGGACCTGGCCTTGCGTTCTTATTAGCATTTCTCCCCTTTTTAGAGCTTTATGGATAATTCTGTGTGTAGATAATCAAAGGAAATATTGTTCTATGGTTCTTCAAGTACTGTTTAGTGCTTTTAATCTTTCTTTTCATATGCTTGTGTTTTCCCCTCCTAAAATGCCAGAAACCTGAAAATGGAGATTATAAGTGTTATTTCTCTGTAGCCTCGATATTTCTTCTGCCTTGCTTTTTAAAACAAGACTTTCTACAGAGACCTGAGCAAAATCAGGCTTCAGACCTTGCCATTATTTTTTTTATGATATGTTAATATTTCTTTTGCATACCTCCCACATCACACATTAGCTTTGTTTGAACTTCATGCACCAGTAGCAGTCGCTGCAATCAGGGCAGTAGCCCATATTAATGGTACCATGTGTAGAACTTTCCTCGAAATACTTATTTCATTGTGTCTTCTAACATCTGCTTCTGTGCTTTCAGTTCATGTCTCTAGTCTGTCATTTACATCTGCACAAAACCATTTCCCCTGCCATTTAACTGGCATCTAAAATATGTTATGTATATTGATGTGCGATTTTTCTGGTTACTTTTTCCATATCAAATGCCTAGATTTTACCAGCTTAAGCTTCGTTCTCACCTGCTTCATTGCTTCTTCGGATGTGGATAATTGCCATCCAGTGCAGGCTCCTCTACTGTTTGTTTAGTTATTGTTATCTACAGCGTACCATCCATTGCGGCTCCTACCTGGGGCTGCACTTCTCCTACTGTTGGACCTTTATGTGGATTTCACTGTTGTATTACACATCGCTAAAAATAAAATCACTAACAACATATGGCCTGTTATGATCCTTTTATCCAAACTCTGCCATTTTGTATATTTGTGACACACTGCAGATTTTGTGAAGATTGCTTCATAATATTTGTTTACCATCTGCTGCACTCTATTTGGTATCTTGTGAGGATTTCTTCCTCCATTTTAAGTGACATTAGCAAAATCCAGCCAGTACGTAGGATTTTTTGGTTCTACTTTTGCTTCCCTAATGTGCTGGAAAATCGTATTGCTGTGCTCTAGGCAAGCAGAGAAGCCTGGAAATCTTTCTGAACCCATGTGTCACATTGAGCTAGTTTTTGGGCTGTGCCCACTTAAATGTCATGGTAGGGTGGCAAAGGATCTCTGCACAGATATGAGATGTATTTTCTTCTGGGTTTACTCTTTACAGGCATTGCCTGGCTCTTTTAGATTTGGCTTTTTTAATGCCAGGTAACATTTTCTGCCTTTTCATCAACATGTTTTTCGTTTATTCTCTTTGTACCACCATTAGGAATTTTGCAGTTCTGAGAACCTTGGAGTTAATTTCATTGAAAATGAATGATGTGTGATTGTTACAAATGTCTCGCAAGTGGACTGTAAGAATTTTCCACTTTTTTTTTTTTTCGTGGTCCCAGCTCAGTCTGTTCCCTCAAGCCAGGCCTGTTTAGCAGCTTCTGTCTCCATGTATTCATCTCCCTCTGTCATATGTTTCCCCTCCTCTGCGTTTTACTCTGATCCCTTCTTGTTGATGCATGGCGTGCATTGTGTTCACTATTCCAACAGCTGCTTCTTCAGCCTTTCTTACTCTGTTACACACTGCGACTAGGACTTGGGCTTTGGCCAGGTAGCAGTTTTACAACTCCTCCTCCTTTCTGCCTAAAATGTTTCCAGGCAAGGAAGCATTCAGTTTCAACTCACTAACTCTTCTTAATCTTTTCATCATTCATGACTTGCTGCAGGCTGGTAACCCTAGCAAGCAGTTTTAGCAATTTGGCAGTTCAGCAGTTAAATTTCCATGAGACAAGGCTCTTGTAGGACATAGCTGTGCTATCTAGTTCCTCCTCTTCCAGCTTCCAGGTTTCCAGTGTCCCACAGCTCTCTGCCAGTACATTTTTCAAGTGTAATTCTGAGGTTTTTGTGTTAATTTTTTTCCTTTCTTACCTGTCTCATGTTGTTTTGCTCTGTCTTCTGCATTGCTTTGCTCTTTCCTTGTTACAGCCTCAGAATTACCTGCTAGGTTTTCAGAGGCAAAATGAGCAAACTCCTTTTTTCGGGTAATTTTGATTTGTTGACTTCAGATCTCTTCCCAGATTCTTGTATGTAACTAGGAGCAAGAGTGAGTATTCATCCAGGGACATAATGGCACTTTTTACGTTGATGTGATATGCAGGGGCTGTGATTGCAGAGAGCTCCCGTCTAACTGATTTAGAGCACATCTGTAGAGATGGGGACGGACAGGCAGACTGCCCCAGCCTCTGCTCTGGTCCCAAAGCCATGTAAATGCACTCGCTCATCTCCATGTCCTCACCCTTTGGTATTTAACAGGTGTTTGTAATATGGGGTGTGTGTGTGTGTGTGTGTGTTGCTTCTTGATTTCCCAGTGCAGGTTAGCTTGGGCAGAGTGCTTTTCTTTTGTAGCCGTATGGCTTTCTGACCGGCTTGCTTGCGGCTTGGAGCCTGGGCAGAATTGTTCTGGTCTGTCTGTCCTGATGTGCGTGTACGTGTCCTGACACGGTGAGCTCCATCAGCTTTCAGGAAGAGGTGGGTGTCTCAGGCCTTTTAAATATCCCAACTGAAATGGGCCTTCATGGCTGAAATTCCCCGCAGTAAATGTTTTCTGGCCAAAAAAGTGTGCAAATTTGACAGCTGTTCTTTGGTATCAGTTTGATGTTTCTTGTTTTATTTTCAAAGAACTTCCTGTCCAAAGGGAAAAAAAAAAATGTAACACTGGGCTGTATACCAATGGGCTTTGCTTTTGGGTTTTTTCGTTTGTTTTTAATAAGTATCTATACAAGATATTTAATTTGCAGCAGGCAAAAATTGGAGACAGATCATTAACCCCTCCCTTCTCCCCCAAAGCTAGAGCAATAAAAATAAATTAACGTTTTCTAACTGATTTGGAGGGGAGGGGTCTTTCCATTCCTCTGGTGACTGGTGCAGGTCTCCCGTCGGTGAAAGTGTATGAGCTTTTCATGAGGACCGGTGCAGGAGTGGACAGGGTGGACACTGCTCCCATCGGAGTGAAGGAACAGCATGGGGTGTCTCAGCGACTGCTGCATGGGATGTTGGAGCGTCTTGTTGCACCAGCTGGTGCTAATGTGGGGGGATTGAGCCCCCCTGGTAAATCTGCACCTGCTGAATCCCGCCATATGTCTTTGGAAAGTCTATTCCTCCTTCAGATCTTCATATTAATAATTCTTTCTGAATGCTTTGCTCTGCTGGAGCCTTTCCGAATCTCGCTCCCTTTCCTCTGGTTCTGTCTCTACAGCAGCCTCTTCCCTTTCGCCAGACATGCCTTTTCTGTGCGATTGTGGCGGTGCCTGAGCCATCGTCACGAAACCGTGATCTCCTGATGCTGCTGCTCCTGCCTTCTGCTTCCCCTTTGCCCGCAGTTGCACTATGAACAAAAACTCAACTGGTTTTGCTCGTTCACGAACTTTATCTAAATTTCTCTGTATAAACGCTGCAGATGTGTGTCCACTTAGAAGTTACCATTTTTAAGTCGGTGTTGCTGTGTCATGAAGAAGCAGAGACGCCCATGCATTTCTAACGGGCATGGGGGCACAGGGGTGGGAGGAACTTGACACAGGGCAGGTGAGTTGAGGTGGGGTTGACAGTAAGACCAGAAGTTTTTAGTGGGAGGAAGAGGAAGACTTTTTATTATTATTATTATTATTATTTTAATTTCTAGTAATTCTGATGAAAGAAGCTGCCAAAACTTAAATCCATCTGGGAGGATTGAAGCACACTTGGAAACTTTACTTTCTGTTTGCTTAGTACCTTGATGGGTTTCAGCAAGGGGAATTGCAGCCTGTGTGAAGTGTTTGGCTTCTGGAGAGATTCTGGCAGTAAAATCTGTTGAGACCAAAGTTTTGAGCACTTTGTTCATGCCCCCTTTTTAGATGTAATTCTGGTCTTTTGTTAATTAATGTTTGGAGTTGTTAAACATTAGTATTTTAGAGTATCTTGTTACTTGTGTAGTTGGCTTATACATTCTTAGTATTTTTGCTTGCTTCTAAACGTCCAAGTAAAAACCTTACATACTAAAATTGTAAATATCCTTCTCCCATTGTTCATGAATGTAATACATTTCTTTGTTAGATGAAGATGAGGATGGTGATCGGATTACAGTCAGAAGCGATGAAGAAATGAAAGCCATGCTGTCCTATGTAGGTATAGTATAACGAATGCTGGTATTTTCCATGTTGATCAGTTTCTGTATTTTTGTTTCTATCAAAGTGTTAAGGTAAGCTGAAGTGTTCCCAGTGCGATATTCCTGTATTAAGTTCAGAGCGTGATATTCCTGTGTTAAGCATAGGTGTTTGAAAACTGTATCACATGAGATATATGGACATGCTTGACTTTAAAAACAAAAAAAAAAGACTTGTACACTTACTGATCATATCATAAACATTAAGAATAATGCATCTTAATGACTTTTGCATTAGGTATAGTGCAGGCTAAATGGACTATCAATTTCTTGTATTTTTTATGCAGTACTTAAAGTAACGGCTCATTAAAAATGAACCCCTGGGCTCTAAAAATTTTTCAAAATCTACTTTCATCTGGTGACTGTTTCACCCCTCCTAACAGAAGAGTTTCATTGTAGCTGCAGGCTCAGTATTCATAGAGGATTTAAAGATGTATTTTCTCTTTCTTAATACGAGATATATGTGTCTGTGTTTGCCTTTATATACATAGATGTGTGTAAAATCTATCTAGATACCTATAAATATAAAATCTGTCTACAGAAATAAAGTATGCAGTTACTTATTGAAACAAAACAATTTGAATGTAGCTTCAGTGTATCTTTCATGTTGTAGATGTAAGTGAAAAAACATCATTTAACATTTCCTGTCAAATGCAATCAATAAGCAAGAAAATAACAAATGGGTATTCTCTCTCTAAGCCGGATGGACTGCAAGTTCCTTTTAAAGTGCACTTCTCGCAGTAGTAATGGCCTTAACTTGGACCATGCCAGACACAAGCTCTGTTTAGTACCGTTTGTAGATGGTTTTGGTGGGACTTAGTGACTTGGTTCAGTCCTCGTCCTCAGTTCCCCGTTGCAGAGGAAGCAGAGCAGGGACACGCTTGGATCACCTACTTCTTGCCTGAGTCTCTGCTTAATGGATCCCTCTTGGGCACATGTTCTCTGGTTTGGTTTTTTTTTTTTTTTTTTTGCAAAACGATGTTGTTTCATTGTTGTGAACTTAGCACGTAAATACATAATGATCAATGTTTCCTATGAAGGGGGTTCTTGTTTTCTAGGTGCCAGGGAGGCTTCCCCACTGAAATTCTGGTCCTTTTGATATCTGCAGAGGTCGTGCTATTTCTTGCCTGGTGAAGGCTGGGTGGACGCTGGGTGACTGGAAGTCTGTTAGCAGACCCTGGTCCAAAGAGACTTTAGTTGTTGCCTATGACTTAATCCTGGGGTGAAAGAAGTGCAGGTTCCAGATGCTGGTGATTGATCTCTGTGAAACTCAAGGGATTTATTAAATAAACCCCCCTCATGTGCAGGTTTGGTTTGTCTTTTTTTCCAGAGGAGATGAAACCATTGTATTACAAGTTTGATACTAAAGAGCATTATGACAGTTGTGTGAAAGAAAGGAAGAAAATCCTTGCTGCAGTCAAGGGGGTTTTGTGCTTGTTTGAGGGGGTGTTCTATTCTTTTGTTTCATACAGCTAGATCACTGGTGGTGCTTCCCCACCTTGTGTTTCTTGATTATTTTTTTTTTTCCCTTATAAAACGTCTGCCATTTTTACTGTCAAACTGGAAAACTTGAATTTTCCTGGCACAGTCTTAAGATTAATCATGCCTTTGTAAGGTCATCTTTTTGCTATGCTTCCAAGCTTACTGTTAAAGTTTCAGTACATTAGAGTTATGATTGCTCAAGTCTCTGCTTTCCCTTAAAAATTATGGGATGTCTGTAAATGACTTCTTTCCACTTCAGCAGCTTTTCTTCTCTGAAAATTTTCCCTTTAGCTTTAAACTAGTTTTCTATTTGAGTGTTGCATTGATGGCTTAACTTTGTGACATCCTATAGGTGTCATTTTGGGATATGTTTATAAGAAAACAAATGTCCTTAGCCTACAAGAAAAGGAATGAACCTACTGTAAGCTTGAAGAATATACCAGGGGAGAAAACCACTCATTTTTTAGTGTTTTCAGGCCTGCAACAAATATTTGGAGGACTGGACAGCTGCTCACATATTTCTAGGAATTTTGACATGGAACAGTTAGCCTCCTGTTCTGCTAGTATTCTGCAAAATGAAGGTGGAGGGTTTTCTTTCAGTTTAAGAACAAAAAAAATAATTATCTGAGAATACAGATCTCTTCCATGCAAGTATGACGCTAATTGCAGAAGATGCTTTCAGTCATGCAGGACCTTTTATCTTTAGGTTCTTTGGTTTCTGAACTTGACAGTAAGTGATTTTAGGCAGTTCTGGAATTGTTTTATGTATGCGGAAATACCTTATATTATGCCTGTGCAAATATTGTGGAATGGTAAATAAGATTGTTTTCCTGTTGTGCATTGCGGTTAATTAAAGACGGACACTGAGTAGCAGTGGAGTTGCACTTTAACTGTTGTCTTGTATTGGTATAAAAAGGCAGTAATTTTTTTGACAGCCACTGATTGGAAAGTTGCTTGCAGCTTTCTGAAAGCAAGGGATACATGCTCTGGATCAATAACTGGCAAATTTTCCATTAAAAAGAATACCTGAACAATGTTCCAAATAGCCACTGGCATCTTAATTTTCCATGGAAACCTCAAATGCTCATGTGTGGAGGACAAGTCATTTTCAGACAATTTTTCCAGACTACTTGTTAACAGTTATTGCTGTCCCAAAAGGTTGACAGCTTACATGATTGATATTTCATTTACTTGTCATCGCTGTTTGAGTAATGGAGAGGGCCGTGTTTTTTTCTCGCTTTCCCCCTCTATGTTGTTTCTTTTTTACTTCTTGGTAGGAAACAGTCTCATGTATGTTTATTTTAGTTCATTATTCTAGAGAGTATGTCATGTATATTTATACCGTGTATATGTATGTCTTCAGGTCATAGAATGCCACTACTAAAACGGTAATAAAAAAGTTTGTTTTCTTAAGCAATTTTGGCCCCCAGTGGAGCAGGAGATTCTTTCACAGCTCCATAACTACTAGTACTGGTGACAACTTTCTTGTGAAGGGATTTGGGGATGTGGGGGAGGATTTGGCATGTTACTTGTGACCCCCCTGATACAAAATAAGTCTGTGGAGTAGTCCTGACCCCTGAAAAACCTCGAGTGTTTCAAAAGAGAGGGCTTTTATAATGAATAGCTTTGCTCTGTGTAAGCACGGTGGAAGCATTTGTCACACAGTTATTTAAGACGTGGATTTATATGTTTGTCTACTAACATGAGCGAGATGCCTCTCTCAAAAATCTTGCGGTGAGATTTTAATAAGGGAAATGCTTTTAGCAGCAGGCATCGTGTGAGATGTACACGCAGGAGGCGGAACTCCATGGATCCTTAAACCCTCAGGAATTTTCTTCATAACAGCTCTTTTAACAAAAAGGAAGTTTCTTCCTGTTTTTGACATGTATGTGAGAAACAGAAGCACTGAAAAGCTTCTGCATGTAAATTGTCTTTTGTGTCCATCTAACATTTGCTACTGTAGTTCATGTTTAATCCCATTGTAAGAGGAAAGAAAAATGTTTTGTAACGGTAGGTAGTAAACTTTTGTCTTTTTGAAGTTGCATAAGTAAAAACACTTGCATTGTGGGAAACCATTGGTGTGAGTGAAATACGTGTGTTTGATTCCATAGAGACTTAGAATTTTTTTCCTTGTTGACATCCATTCTTGCCAGTTTGAGTAATAGTATCACAGAACGCTGGTAACAGTGACATGCTGAAGTCTTAGACCACACTCGGCTGGTGAGAATTAGCATGAAAGTCAGTGGAGCTACACTGATTTATGCTATGAAGATCTGGCCCACAGCCAGCGTGTTTGCTTCAAAGATGTTTGGTGATTGCAAAAGAAATGTGCTTTGTGATGTGCTTTCAATATTCAACACATTGTGATAAGAGATGTGTGGGTTATAGAAAGTAAACTCACAGCAAGGTCTGTCTCCTGCCTTGGGATTGTCTGGTTGTGATGTTACGTGTCCCGTCTGGTGAGTGTTCACCCCCCCTCAGGTGAGGGTCTATTAAAAAAGGCTAATAAAGATTTGAATTTGTTCAATCCAAATGTTTATGTCTTCATTTAATGCCACTCCTTATCCTCATCCTTGTGTCACTTCTCAGGCTTCCTCATACCACATTTTCTGTCTTCTTGGGTCTTGATGTTCCCATGTACTTGCTCGCTTCTTGCCCGTTCTTCACCTGTCTTTGTTGATAAACTTCCCCCCGCACCCAGATCACTCCTAGTGGGTTCCTTCAGAGTCTGAGGTCTCACTACGTCTGCAGTGGCTTTCTAGTAATTCTGTTTTGTATACCCTACTGTGCATTAATTTTGTCCGTAAGGGAATGCACGACACCTCTGCTTATAAGGGATGTGACCCCAGCTACCCTGACTATCCCTCATCACTACCAATTTGTGGATAATTTCCAGATTTTTTCTCCTTTGGAGTCTTACTAATTGCACCTTTTTTTTTTTGTTTGTTTGTTTTTTGTTTTGTTTTTTTTTGTTACTGTATTTACAGCATTTCTTTGTTTCCACATTTGACTTGTTTTCCTGGCTTCATCAGGTGTGGCAACTGCTGTATTTGCTGTCAATGTTTCATTTGCTCCCTCTTCTGAGGTATTCCTAGGTTTCAAGTGGGCCTGAAAATTGCATAGTTGAGCCACTAACAGATCCCTTTGCTGGGTATCGCAGCCCCTTGGTTGTGTTCCTTCCATGCCAGTTTGTTGTGTGAACATTGCAAACAGTAAGAAAGCATTCTAGTGGCTGATATGTACTGCGGCAATTTAAAGAAAAATAAAAATACATTGAATTAAACAATCTTAAGTGTGCTCTTACTACTTTTCATACGTTACTGAGTAATCTCTTTCTTTAATCTCTTTGCAGTATTACTCCACTGTAATGGAACAGCAAGTAAATGGACAGTTAATAGAGCCTCTCCAGATATATCCAAGAGGTAATGCTTAACAAATTCTAATCAACAATGATGATATCAGTAAACTGTTTCATCAACGGTTATGTTTTCGGGAGGTTTAAATGCACATAACATGATGTTTACCTCTTAATTTGGATGGAAGAATTCATTATTGTGGGGAGTGTAGAGAAAACTGCATTTATTGCATATAAAATAGCTAATTTACTGGAGTAAATTAGACTAACAAGAGTCAGTTTGCATAGTACATATTTAAGTACATTTGAAAAACCCATTGGTGATGGTTCTGCATGTATTCAAACCCAAGCAGATGAATAACTTAAGTTTTGGATACTTATGAAAATTGAGCTTTGTTAAGGTCTTCTAATATCATTAATCGGTGTAACAGACTTTGGGAATGTGAATGTCATTGTTCATCTTGAAAACAGAAATGTCTGTCACAGAGGCTCCATCCGTGACATATTTTATTTGAGGTTTGGGCACTTAGCAGCAGTATCAAAATGATCACAAGTACTTTAATAGTTCTTCTGAACAGGGAAAGATGTAATCAATTATGTGGGCTGAGGCAATTAAAAAATAGGTCATCTACATCCTGAACAAAAATCCGTAGGCAGCTAGTTAGGTTTTTGGGAACGCAGTGCTCTTTTTGAGCTCAAATAATGGTTAAAAAAAGACGAATACATTACATAATTCCGCTGATTCATTCAGATGCTCTCAGTATCCAGTCTTTGAATCTCTTGATTCTTAATTGATGAAACAGATAAGGCTTAAATTCTCCAAGTAAATCTCCCAGCAATAAATTAATTGAAATAATTAAAAATTAAACTCTTCTCACTTAACTGATATTACACAAATAATCATACTATGAGTTTCCCAATTAAACATTCTAGACTTCCATTACTTACAACTCTCTGAAGTTTGAATTGGGCAATTAACAAAAGCCTTCTCAAACACATGCTAATAAGGTCTCAAAAGGAGGGTGGGTTTCCTGATAGTTCAGTACTCCTATGGAAAAGAGACTTGAATTCAAAGGGAATACGGAGGTTTATTTTTTTTTTAGGGCTTAGGCTAGCAGGTCTGGCTGGGGGGGTGCTGGGTATTTGAGCCGCGGGGCTCCAGAGCAATCAGCGGTCCAGACGTGTTCTCGTGAAGACGAGTTCCAGGACAGCCGTGAAGAGGGGAGCTGTCTTCTGCCTCTTCCCAGGCTGGGATGTGGGTGTCTCAGCCTTTCTTCTGAACCTCTTTCTGTAGAAGGCGTTTAATTACTTCCTGACAGGCGCTGTCTAAAACCACTGACCACCACTTGCCAGAAATGAAATGCTGGGCTTTCACGTGGCTTAGAGAAACTGATACAGTGGGTGATCCTAGTAGGTGGGGAACCCTTGCTGTAAATGCAAGGCAATTAGATGTATTTCCCCTTAAGCAAACGGTTCAAGGAAGTTGTGACAGGAGGTGCTTAGTAGCTGGTAGGCTGGAGTGTTCAAAGGGACGTTTTGAGATTACAGATCAGGCTTAATCTTCTTGTAGATTCTGCTTTTGGGTTGTTCCTGAAGAACCAGCCAAGTAGATTCCTACTCCTGCTGTTGTCTCCTTTTACTGTTTGCTTTACATCTAAGGATAATCTTTGACTGTACAGGTTCAGAATTCATCTCCATGCTGCTGAGCTTACGATCCCCATGTATCACCTTCACATTTTCACTGTTGGCTCAACTACACGCGTGTCTGCTGGGTATTGCCTCATAGGTGGCTCACCACTGCTCCAAATTGCTTCAGAGCTGAGTTGCTGTTTCATCTTTCCAAATCACCTTCTTAAAACATCTGTTCTTTCTAGGTTACAGCTTTAAAGCCACTGTACTCCCTTCATACCCAGACAGCCTCTAAGTTCTGCTGCTGCTCTTCTGCGATATTGAACAAAATGTGCTTTCCTGCATATGTTTGTTGTTTTTTTTTCTGTCGTGTTGTCCTGCCTCTCTAACAAACGTCCCAAATTTTGTTAGCACAAGCATTTTTCTTTCATGCCCTTTTGGCCACATCTCTCTACATAACTGCAGTTTAAAGCCCCAGCAGTAACATGAGCTTTTCTGCCTGTAATGGAAGGTGCTTTCTTTTTAAGAGCTTTCTTTGCAATCCAAATCTTCCTTTGAGTCCTCTTCCCTTGCTGCCCCTCTTACTTCGAGGAAGCCCCCCAGCTGCTGTCTCCAGCGAACTTCTGGAAAGTCATGTCTTCCGTAAAGCCTGCCAGTAGCAAATATTCCTGTGCCATCCTGTGCTGCCTTGGCTATACTGTATTCACTTCCTAATTTAAAAGTCTTTAAGGGGAACAAAGATCCATTTTTTAAAGAAATGCATTGTTACTGTCCAGGTAGTAAGAGCCAGAGTTCTTTTTTTATACTGAAAATTAACTCTGTGTATTCATATACATAAACAGTGTGTGAATACATGCACACATATAGAGATATGTATCTCCTGTCTGTTATATATATCCCATCTGTGGAATGCAAAGTGAATATACCATTCAAATATGTCTCATTAAAAATATTATTCTTTTAGTATCTTGTTAAAAATGTTTATTTTAATCTATTAGAAAAAATAATATCCTGATGTATTTTAGAGTAGCTTGTTTTTAATGCCCACAGTATCATAATATTTTTCTTCTTTAAGATACACGTGGTAATTTCTAATGTCATTTAAAGGCACATGGTCTGGCCCTAACTGATGTGTTTAATAACTATCATCTGTGTCCTTCTGACTAATAAATAGTTCTGTTTCCTGCTGTCAAAAAATGAAGTGAAACGCATGTGCATCAGAGAAAGAGAAAAATCAAATTCATCCCTCCTCAGACAATCAATCAAAAGTGACAGGCCCTTTAACATACAATTTGTAGGGCACTGTAGTTTTAAAATGGGAACTGTCTGTAACATGTAGCTAGAAGCCTTTGTGGCTTTAACATTTGACAAAAGCACGTCCACCAAATGGAAGAACAAGGCAATATACAGTTTGAGAGACTTCAGGAAAATACTTTCTTCTCAAGCAGCATGTCCCTCTGTAAACCTAGACGTCGTAATAAGATGCCACATTTGTTCATCTGTGTCCAAAATGTGGCATTTTGTATTGTGTTTATCCAGCATTTGGTTTCCTGAGACTCATTGCTGTTGCCCCTGACATGTTTTTTCCACGTTTAAAGTAAACTGTCTGCATTTGACAATATGACTAATTCATGATGTGTGGCAGCTGATTCCTTTAAAATACATCTTACAAATATTTCTGTTAAATGCCAGAAAAAATACAGCATGTGAAAATATAGTGACATAAGATTTTAATTTGAATTACAAAAAGAATCTGATAATTTAAGCCAACAGTTCTCTTGATTTTTTGATGTGTTTTAAGCCGAAATTAGAATTTATATTACATGGTGTCAGAAAGCTCTTAGCATTTATAAATGCTCACTCCTGCAAGTTAAAAATCCTGGTTCATAATTCCCACTCTGGGTCTTGTGAGGCACTTTTCAATCATTTCTCTCTGCTAATTTTGGTGTCACCCTCATTTCTTTTTAAAAGATTCATTTTGAGCAAATTTGTAAATGGCCCTGATGTGTTCTACAATTTAGTCAATTACTGTTTCAGCCTGCAAGCCTCCTGGGAAACGGAACATACATGGCCTGAAGGTACGAATTTCAATAATTGTTTCAGTAAAGTTAGATGGATTTGTAATGCTGTGTTCCACTTATTGAAATGTCAAATAAAACTGCACTTTCTTGCGCTCTGACAAGCAGATTTTTATTTATTTATTTTATTAATTTTTTTTTTGGTGAGGGTGGGAGAAGTATTCATCTGCTGGGTGTTGGCTGCGATATCTTTGTGTACAGTTTTATTAAAAATGGAATTGCCTTTCCTTTTGTTTTTAACCTCTGTTAATAAGGTTCCTAAATTCTAATATTCAGTTTATCAACTGATGTCTGCTACTACTTCAAAGAGTATAAAAAAAAAAAACCCACCATATTCGTTTGATTTCAGTAATTTATCTAAGTGTGGAAAGCACTGCAGTGATATTCTTCTAGGTTGTTTGATTCATTCAGATGTGCTTATTGCTTCTGTAATCATACTCATTTTGAAATGCAGAGATGAAGATTGTGTTAAATGATTGCTTGGTGTTTAAAATGAGGATAAATGGTGGACATACCATCTCTTTTTCTGTATTATTTAACTAAGCGTTTAAGATGTAAAGATAGTATATTGTAGTCCATGAATTATATAGCCTGCTAACCTACATACAGGCGAGACCTCAGCCATCGCCATGCCTAGCAACAAGCTAATTAACCTTCATAGTGAAATGAGAAATTCATGGCAAATTACAGGTTAATTAGAATAGTGTCCTCTGAACACAAACGACTGATAAAGATCCTTTCCCTGCCCGCAGGTAAATACAAGAGCAGGGTGTGCTAATAATAGCAGTTCGGCAGTCTCGGATTCCCTTCCAAGCAATAGGTAAGAGTCAAGAACAGGAGCATATGTTTTGTTTTGTTTTCTTTTATTAAAACAAAATGGAACCTTGTGTGCAGTAGTTACTAATGATGAGATTGATGTTGAATAACTTTTTCTATGTGACTACCGGGCACGCAGGAGTGAAGTGGGGAAGACAAAATTGCCTTGATTCATGGATATTGTTAGACTCGTACTGCTTGTTTCTTCAGGAGAAGTATTTGCTGCCAAAAGAAATAAGTCTTGGCTGGGTATTTCGGATGGTTTTGTCCTTTATAAAGCGTTGAAATACTGTTTGTGGGTGGGCTAATTGGTTTTAGTTAATCTAATAATCATTGTCTGTGGCGAGGTCTGTATGTTTAGGTCTTCGTTGCTTATCCTGTTCCAGGATTCTTTGATTTTAAAACTTGATACCCGATTCAGTAGGTTTATTACTGTGCAGTAAGATTTTTGAAAAACCTGAACAGCTTAGGTACCCTGTTTCATGCAGTTTCAGCGAAGTTTTGGAGTACATCTCCCTTAGCTTTCTCTTTAGATTCCAGCCCTAATTTGAAAACCCATATTAACATCTTAAAATGCAAGGGAACTCATTCTCTTTTTTTCTTAGAGATCTGTTTTTAAATACTGGAGCATAAACATGAACTGTTACAGGAAGTCATTATACTCAATACTGATGTTGAAACAAATAAACAAAAACCCCACAAAAACCTGTTACGTATTCGTAAAAGAAAATAAGAAAAGTCTGGCTCCATCTTCTTCATCTAAGAACATATGTGAAATGTGGGAATAGAAATCTCTGGAGGTCCCTTTCAACCTAAATTATTCTATTATTCTAATAAGCATATAATATTACATTTATCCATGCATCAGCATGCTGCTCCCTTTTCTCTCCAAGAGCGTTCTGGAAAAAAAAATCAGAACTGACAGAGAAGAGCAGGATCAAAGACACAGTTGCACCGCATTAAGCGCGTTTGGTCGGTGAAGTGTCAGTGCCTGTTCTGGCAGACACTGCGAAGCGCTGCGGTGGTGGGACTGTCCCACAAACACTGTCTTTGCGTGGTGGGAGTGATGTGGTTCCTCACTGATGAGGAGGATGCCATGCCACATGGCTGATAGTAGTGCTGGAGTTGTGCCGCTCCAGTGGGTAGCCCCATTCAAGTACCATTAAAACCAGTTTTGATGCTCCTGTTAGCGACTTAGCTAATTGCAGAGATTAAAAAAAAAAAAAGCAAGCCAATACCCTGTGTCAGTCTCCTCTGGCAAGGTTTGCCCCCATCCATTGGGGAAGATCTGCTGTGTGTTGCAATGGGGAAGATCCTGTCCAAGACTCTTTAAGAAAATAAATCTAAATGTGTTTACGAACTGCAGTCGTCCTCCCAGCCTATTATACCAGTGAACTAAATAAAGCTGTTTTCTGTTGCTGTTATGTTTGGCTTTCAGTACTTCCTGTACTTTGAGCTTGTTCTTAAAGTGCATTGAAAATGAGGCTTCTAGAAGATTCTTGTCACCTTATTTGGTGGTTAATTGCCATTCCTTTTCCGAAACCTTCTGCACTATGAGTTTTGTTTTTGAAGTAATTGAAAGTCTCTCTTTGTTTCATGTTCACAAATTGTTAGTCATGAAAGATGACAAGATCAACTTATGTTTCCTTGGAAAACTTAATTTTTCTTTAAAGTGGTCATAGGAACGAGAGGCCTATTAAAGAACAAAGCCACCAAATATGAAATCTCTGTTTTCACTGTTCTTGTTAATAATGATCTGTGATCAAGACACGTGCACATGCCTTTCAAGAATATATTATTTTGTACTTTTTTTTTTCCTTAAACTTCAGTAATAAGAGCAGAATGTCGCTTTGAGATTAAGTTTTGCAGACGTATTGCTACCTGGGCAGTTTGTGGTGTTGAATGCAGAAGGAACGGAGTTTGTCAGGAAAGGAGGTGAAGCAGTATTTCGTGAGTGGGTGGAAGTAGTTTGAAGCCATTAACAGTTTTACCTACAAAACACACCGAGCTGATAGCAGTGGTTTGTTAAAGTTCTCTTAGTAGAAAAAAAATAATACAGGTCATTTTGTGTGGTGTAAGACTACTGACACAGGAGTAGTTTCTCCTGGAAAAAGCACAGAGACTGCAGCAGCAAGCTGACTTGGAATGGGTGCCCATGGCAAGCTGGACTCACCCTCCTCAATTTAGGCATGTCCCTGAGACGCCTAAACCAGGAGTTGTACTCACCTGCTCACCATGCCCCAATCTATGGTCAGTTGAGGTAGCGAGGCATCATCGATGGCACACCCTTCAACTGCAAATTTACAGAAATTATTGAGGGATCATGCCTTAAGGAGTTTTAAAACAGCGCGCCTGAAAACTAGATGTGAACACTATTTTCCTGTTGTTTTTTGGAACACCTGGTGTGTGAAGGTATCTTTGTTGTTGTTGTTGTTTTTTAACTGTCAATAGGTTACATCTCAAAGAGTAATATAGTCAGGTACCTAAAAAGGCTACTTCGTAAAGGTGAATAATATATTGATTTTCTTAAATGTGCATTGCTTCTCCATTTCTCCTGCCTGCAGTTTGAGGAGTAGCTATACTGAACATCAATCAGCATTGCTAAAGTTAAATCTATTCAGAATATGTAAGCATGAACTTAACCTGATGGCTTGTTGTTTCTTATGGTTTCGCTTTGGTTTATAGAGTGAAATAGCACAGTCATTAAAAATAATTGCCTCTTCTTTTTTTCAGCTTAAAAAAGTCTTCTGCAGAGCTGAAGAAAATACTTGCAAATGGCCAGGTAGGTGCACTGAATTGAGTCTTGGCTACGTGCACATCTCGTTATTGCCTAATACTGCAGTGATTGGCATACCACAAATAGGTGGAGAGATGCTTACTGCTCATTTAGGTGTAATGTGTTCTTTTAATACAGAACTGGAGGGACCATGAAAACCGTCATGATATGAATGAGTTATGTGTCTTGATTTACTTTGATTGGCATAGCAATTTGCTTCCCATTTCTCAAAATGTGCTAATCAGATTTAGCTCCAAATAGATTGAAGTACCTCACACATGTTGCACTGCTGCCACAATTTCAGGGAAGAAAGTTAATCAATTTTGAATAACTAAGTCAACTGCTCGGTTAGAATGACCTTCGTATTTTTTAGGGCAGTAGATCCTTAAATATTTAGCAGGCTCTTGCAAGGAACTGCTCTGTACTGTTTGGAATCACCTTAGGTTGTAGCTTATTTAAAAAAAACCCACACACCAACCAACCAAACTAAAACAACAAAAAACCCCAAAGTTAGAAAGCTGTCTTGTTACTTTCCCTTGCTGCTCCGGGCATTCAGCTTTGGGCACCCAGAAGTGAAAGTGTAACAATTAATGGACAAGTGCACGTCTGCCACAGAGTAATCGTTTCTCACCCATTTTGAGCTGAATGTATGGGCAGGCTTGCAGTAGCGTAATGACATTAAATATACGCCGTTAAATTAAACTACCTTCGAAGAATCCCAGATTCTTCAGCAGCAACATAAATATGTTTTAATGTTTGTCATAGTGAAAGCCCTTTGATAGCCTTGGAGGCAGGCACCTGTCCATTGCGATCAGGCTTGCCTGTTAGGCTCTATTGACTGAGACATCTGTGTCACTGCAAATAAAAGACTCTTATTGATTTTCTTAACTGCTGTTCACTTCCCCTCCATGTTTCGAAGGCTGAAATCTTAATTATCTCAGATGCGTATTCAGTGCCTTCACACAATGACCTCTCCAAGCCTCATTGGCATTTCATGAATCAAGTAGTTGTAGTTGAGCGTGTCAAGAAGATAAAGGCTGGTCTTCATGCTTGTCCTTCAGTATCACCTGTAACATTGTGGTCTAATAGATGAGGGTGCCCCTCTAAAATGTGAGTCGAACAGCCCGGTATTGCAGCCTTGCCTGTTTGTATCCCTTGAATACAGCTTGGAAATGTATTTTTAAGCTTGTCAGCATTCCTTCCTTGCAGACTTAGTTTAATATTCACAAATTCCTACCAGGTAGATTTGTTAATGTTTCAAAATTATAGCTAAATGATCTGTTTCTCAGGATAAGTTAAAATTATGTAAGTACCAGCAGCATACTTCTGAACTTTTCAAGTCAAGATGACAGTTACTCCAATAATATGAAATTTTTTTTTAAGTAGAATTACGGTATGTGAGTAAAAGCCATCCTGTTGGTGATGGAGTCCATAAGCCGAATGTGGCATTTTATTTGTTCTAACAAATATGAGTTTTGTGTGCCCTGCAGTGGATTTACAGATTTCTTTCCTGCGTAGCAGAATTGTAGAAAGATGCAAAGGTATCACACCTCTTATTATGACATTGAAAAATGTTACTTAAACCATTTTAAAAAACAGAAAATTGTTTCAATAGTATCTTTTAGTCACCCTGATCTCGTAGGAGTTAGATTGCTTTCTGTCGAGAGAAACCGCTTTTTGTTATGCTGCATTGCGCTCTGCAAAATTTGGGCACAGACCTGTAACTGGAGATAGGTTTCTAGTTGTAACTTTAACTTTTTCTCCTTTTGGGGGATTTAAGTCACACTTACGATTACTTAAATATGGGTTGGGTTATTATTTTTTATTATTTTTTGGCAGTTTATGCTTTCAGGCATTCATAATGATATTCCTCTAGTAGTTTCCATTTAGGTTTAATAAGGAATTCATATTAATCATTAAAAGAAGGGGACATGATTCTTCAAGATAATCAAATATTGACAGGTTAGAAATAGCTTTCTGCCTAGGTTCATTGATATAGGTGATGTGATATAAATATTTATTTCTTTTCTGTCACTCAGAGTAAATGCCACCAATTGATTCAGCATTGATATAGTGTCAACAGTTCATAAGAAACATTTGACTGGCTTGTGTTTTCCGATTAGTCTCTGCTCTATAAAGTGGGATTTACTAAATCTCTTCAATTGTCTGCTCATAGAGTGTGACTGCTTTCTGAAACCATTATTGCTTCGATTCGTAAAGCAGAGGTATGGCTATAGGACTTTGCCTCTGTCAGGCCTCTACATATAAAATAAGGATTAATTGAGCATTTTGTTTTTAATGATTTACAAGAGATAGACGCTGATTTCTTTCAAAAACAGCAGGTATAAGCAAGGGATGTTTTGTTTGCTGATCCGTAATTGAAGTCTGTTTGGCTTTTTCATTAATTCTGTTAATATCGGCATCCAATCAAACTTGCTTTTGCAGGTTTAATATTCCAGTCCTTACTGTTGAGTTCATTGTTATTATGTTATCATTTTATGATTGAGAACCCAGTTTTCCCAGTAAAATAAATAAATCACCACATGTTTTTGGCATCTTTATTTGAGCCAGTAAATCACGCTTTATCTCTCGATCGGTTGCTGGCAGATACTTGCTCCACCCCAGTCTTCCTATTTCACCCTGGGTTTCTGGTTGCTCTTTGAAACAGTGCCGGGCTGGCAGCGGGTGCAAGCGGCGCAGCGTCAGAGGACAGAGCTGCTCCTGTCCCTGCCTTCTAGGGAACGGTGTGAAGAAAATAGTCTGCTTTTACCAATTAGCAAAAAGCGGGAGACAAGAAAGTATGCTTTACGTCTCTGGTTCTGCTCAATTTGTTGCTTATAACTTGCATAACTACAAAAAATTCTTCTTTTCCCCCCTGAAGAAGCAAAGGTGCAAGTGTGCGTGGCTTTGTGGATTCATTTGATTTCTCCTAAGAGTTTTGTTTAGAAGAAGATTGCTGGCAGTATAGGAAAGAGGTGTTTGTTGTTACCTCAAAGACTGGAGAATTAAAGTCCTCCAGCTTAGAAGAGCAGAACTCCTTAAACACGGTGTGAGCTTTAAATTAATGAGTTCTACAGTCTGAGAGAAATTGTTTTTAGTGCAAGGGATCCAGTATAGATTCTTTACATATTTTAAAACCCATTCATGAATTATCATTCCTCATGAGGTGTCTTCCCCCCCCCCCTTTATTTGCGTTTTCTGATTGATGCAAGAAGCAACATAGCTTTCAATAATAAAACAGATTTTAATTTTCTTCATAAACCTTGATAGTTGGATGAGCCATTTCATACCCTCTGATGATATCTGGCCCAGGTTTAACTACAACTAGGTAATAATGTAGAGTCAGCTTCTGATTTGAGGCATTTTGAATTTTCTCAGAACTCGGAGATTTAAACCTCACTGGAAGAAATGCGTTGTGTTTCCTGTGAGAAACAAGCTCGTTTTTTATTCAGGTAGTGAAAGGAAAGAACAGAAATTTTTGAGTTCATAATTTCTGTCCATAAAATATATTATTTTAAATCAATTAAATATTCAATTTTCTATTTGTAATTCATGCTGAGTGTTGACTCTTTAGGGCATTTCAGCTTTCTTCCATCACTTTCTTGTTCCAGTTGAAACAAAGTTCCTTGTATCTTCACTGACATCATATCAAAGGGGATTCTTAGACGTGGCTTAGTAACTGAAGGGCACGTGTCCCCACTGAATTTTAAAAGCTGTTTCAGAAGTTGGATAAATACAGATAGCTCTGCGTGCCCTCACCATGGTGCTTGCGGTACTTGAAATTGCTAATTTGAAGCTCTCTCAGACGTGCTTACATGATCTCTAATCACATCAGAAATAGCAGACCAGACATATCATTAGGGGGATTTGATGCCTTTTAACACACAAAAATGACAGTCATGCCAACTCACGTAAAATATTTAACTTGGTATCCCCTAAAATTTAAATAGTTACTAGAAACATGTTAGTGTTTCCTAGGAAAATAGCTTTTCAAAATGGGATTTGCCCTATCATTTATTACTTACAATGGTCAGGCAATGGGGGAGATCATTCTGGAATAGAGAATGCATACAGCTCAGAATTTATTCTGATTAAAATATTTTTTTTCAAGTATACACATGTGTTACAAAAATATCTTTAGTGATTATTTTGTTTTTAATAGGTGGCTTAGCTGGAGAAATCAGTATAACTTTATTTGTACAGGAGAAGGTTAAATTGTAGTTTTACATTTGAATTGCTCATTCAGCAATATAATAAGCTTTTATAAAAGCCATATCAGAAAGATCCCGAGTTGCAGCAGTTGGAACGTGCAGTGTTTGTTACCAGTCTTCTGCTTGTACGTCTGAGGATGTTGTCATATCTGGAGAGTTGTCCCACTGAACAGAAAGACTGAAGCAAGCGATTACTTGTGTATTTCAAGGAAAATGATTTTTATTGGGTAACAATTCAAGACCTTGTTTCTAAAGATATGCTTTGGTTAAAAGGTATATAAATGAAGCACTGTGAGGCAATCCTACTGACAGAACTGTCACTCAATTAGTATCAATTATGCCGATTCCAGAATAAATCAGAAACTTTTCTAGCCATACTTAAGATGACAGTTTTCTGTTGGATTGTTTCCATTCACCTCCAACTTTGGCTTTGGTTATGTGCTGTTCTGGAGACCCTTTTCCTATCAGTATCTGTGACCTGACCCTCTTGAGCTATATTATATCATTCCATTTTGACACCTTTTATCAAACTTTAATGAAATGACCCAGGCAAACAAATTGTCATTAAACTTTCCATCACTTTGTCCCTTGGTATCGTCTTTTATAAATTGGACAGCAAATGTTGTATTGATCTTCTCGTTCTTGCAGCTGAACTTGAAATGACCCAGACTGCTTGTTGTTTATGGCCTAGAGTTGCTTTTCCTTGACATTTCCATCCACAGCATGACATCTCTTTTGTTTTTCTTTCTTTCTTGTGGAGATGAATGAACAAGACATACGGTATCGAGACATCCTCGGTCATGGCAATGGAGGCACAGTCTACAAGTGAGTGTTGAATTTCACTTAAAATTTTTGAAAATAAAATTTGACAGCGCTCTTTTATTATTACTGCTTTTTTTACCCTTCATATTTGTATTGAGATGTAGGTGAGCCATTGCTGCTATGCAGAAAAGATTATAAAATAAATTTTTAATATAAACTTTTTAAGAATTCTCTTTACATATTTACAAGGTATCTGCTATTAGGTGCCGTGAGGGCTGGTGCATTTTTATTATCTTTTTAATACTTAGCTTTGAATCCCTGCTGGGTAACAAGTTAATGGTTCACAAGTGGAACTTGAAATGTCCTGGAGCATAATGAATTGCCTTCAGTATTTGCAATGCCATTATTCTTGCTGGCTTACCACGCCCTTTGCTAGCCCAGCACTGAGAATGACACCAGTGGGATGTGATGGCACCATTGCTCTGCCTTTCTCTAGCAATTCCAAATTAGTAAATGCCCCTTTTGCTGTTGCAGTGACTTCCCTCCTTACAAGCAGTTTCACACACAGGCTGATGAATATATTAAATGATAAACTCCCCCAAATTTTGGTAGTGAAGCTTATACCCTGCAGCCAGTATTAATTTTAATATTGTAAAGATTATAATAGCAGAGAGATAGTTTTCTCGACAGGAAAGTCTTTCTCATGCATAGTGCAAAGTTTAAACTACATAATGTAATATCTGGTACTTAATAGTCTGCAGTGGTGTATGAAAAATATTCCACTAGGAATTAAGAAATCCATACTTCGTAAGAAAGCCCTGAGGGAGTAATAAAGGTTTCCTCCAGAGAGCTATTTACCATATACAGTAACCCAGCATCCCATTATGATTTTGTTTATACCTTAGACATTTTAACTTTGATATTAACATTTTTTTAAAATGTTTTAAAAGCTACGGTGCATTTAGTTTAATTTCTAATTGGCTGCCAACATTGCAAAACGACCCTACTTGCAGAAGGTTTAATGAAAATGGACTTCTGAAACCTTAAAGGAACAAAGCCAGTCTTTGAATGGACTCTTCAGAAATCAGGTTAGCCTTGTAGATGGACCGTAGTTTAGAAATCTCATTGTTGTTCTCTTGCAGAAAGACATTCCCAGACCAAGGAGCTTGCAGAAACGGTGTTGTTTTCTTACTTTACAATAAGAAATATTTGACAGAGAGTGTTGAACTTAGCTCAGTCAGTGACTTCTTGGTGTTTCTGGATTTAGAGAAGGTTGCTTCTCTTCCCCATGTATGGCTGGAGGCTCCGGGAATGGATCTTGGTTGGAGAAGCATCACAGAGGAGGGCCACATGCTCTGGTCCCTGTGGAAGGCACTTGAGGCACAGTTAGGGACAAGGAATATCCCACGGAGTGACGGAACCCATGCATGCCATTGTTACCCAGTTTTAGGTTATTTTCCTTGGAGAAGTAGCTGAAATAAGGAGCCAGTAATGCGAAATCGTGAGCAGTGCAAGGGTGGTCATACCTGGTCATACCCAAAGTCTCTCCCCTTCATCCTGTGTCTAATAGCGGCCAAAGTGTAAGGAGTGTAAACCAAGGCAAGTGAACGTGTGCTTCACTAATGTCTTTGCCCTGAGGATCTGCTGAAAACGTCTGTTTGTCAGCTTGGGTCTGCCCTGCTCACAAGGAGCAGCTCTGTTCCGTGTTCAGTGCATGTGCCTGGTGCATACAATGATACGGTGCTTTTAGGTACAGAAGGTGGTATAAAAATATCTCATTCTTTTATAATGTTGCCACATGCGTAGTATATATTTCAGATTTCATAATATGGAGAATTTGGATAAAATGCTACGTAAAGCCAAACTTACGCTTTTTTACTTCTTTTTGTATTTATCGAAGGTAGTATAGTTACATGCCTGCTTTTTGTTTAATTTGACAAAAATATTTTTATCTTGTGATGAATACTACTTTAGGAAGCACGGTGAAGGAACAGAGATGTGAACACTCAAGGCACAGAGGATAATAGCGCAGGAGGGAATGCATAATACTGCTGGCACTTCTACATTGACTTGCTGCATTGTGTGGGCTGATGCTGTGATCTGCTTTGTTAAGTGGTTGAGAGTTGCATTTGCCTGCAATCTGGGAAAGTAAAAAAATTTACCTATAAAAAACCTGAGCCCTCTTCTGTATCAGGGAAATATTTCTACCTTTCTTTTTCCATTTTATTGCGTTCATATTTTAAATTAGCAGACTTCATAGTATTTTCTGCAGTGTGAGTGTCATTCTGCGCTGCTCCAGGGACTGTGCACCGTTCTTGCGAGTGGATGTTTTACACATTCCTGAAGTTTGACTTTCTTTGCAATGCAAGTAACAGCAGGATATAAATATGAAATCTGGTTTTCTCCCAAAACTGGCTTCTAAGCTACGCATGTCTCGCGGATCTTCCCAAATTTATTTCTTGGTGCGTTGGGTTGAAGAGTTGTACCAACTCACTCTTTCATCCCTGAAGAGCCTGTTGGCTGCCATTGTAGCAGGGAGCCGGCAGTTACCGTGCTGGGGTGATATGCTTTGGACAAAGCACAGACAGAACGTCCTACCGTGGAGCAATCACCCCTTTGTAAAAGGGAGACTGTGCTTCCTCATCGAAGGAGCGTCTGTGCTGCACAAGCCAACAAGAAATTGCAAAATGGAATACTTACAGGTAGCGGGATTGCACTAGTCATAGATAGCAGCCCACATATATTTTATTCCGGTAAATCAATGAACATTTGTCAAATAAAATTAATTGCAAACGTTTGGCTGTTTTCCTCTTCCAGCATTCCCTGCTGTTGGTTTGTTTCAGAAGAGGCGGTGTGTAGTATTGATCTGAATCTAAAGAACGAGCATGTCTGTGTGTTATCTTTTTTTTTTTTTTTCTTTCCTCTCTAGCTCTTTATACTAAGTCATATCCATTATGGCAATGATATATTATCAGCATTCAGCAAACAAGATAGCGTGTCGCAGGTCGCTGAGCAAAAATTTTCAGCCTCTCTTTCCATGTGAATTAACTACTATTGAAATAGTTTATTGAGATTGAAGTATTGATCACTTTTCATGCTAACCTTGGCTTAAGGGGGGAGAGGGGAGGTGGTTTTGTTCTCTTTGGAAGACGGTATGTTTAGTTAGAAAATGTATTTCATTTATTTGGGTTCTTTACAGCTGCAACTGTTTTATTGCTTGGAGAAGAGGTATCTTAGCTTTATTTTTATGACAGTATAATTATACTTCAGAAATACACTTGATTACTGTGTGTAGCAAAATTGTTCCAGTATATTGGCTTGGCCAATATTGCTATACAAACAACTTTTCAGTCAATTGAGTCTGGTAAAAAATCAATACTTTATAGCAATATTTCTAGTGAGAACTTGCTGAATCTATATGTTTTTCCTGTTCTAAACCAAAGGGATTTTATAGTTGTTTGTCTTCTTATTTTTCCCCTAGTTTTTGATACACTATTATCTTAATTAAGGAGTGGTAACAATTAGAGAATTAGATATGGCAAAACCAGTTCATTTCCTTGCTTTTAGATTGTCTGTATATTCAGAAGTATGTGAGAACATATGAACAGTCCCCAACTGTATATTGAATATACAAACAAATCGGAAAGCAAGAATTCTTCCACTGGTGTGTAGTGGGAACCGTGTACCCTGTCTTGAGTAAGATTTGTCTAGAAAGCGATAAAATCTGCTGTAGCAAAGACTGAAAGCACCTTAGTGTCCTTCTCTTCTGTTTACCAGTTGTAGGTAGTTTACCTCATTAACTGGGGTTTCCACAAGACCAGTTCTGTGAATTTTTGGAAACTCTCAGCTGCCATTATTTTGTGGAGATGTGCATCTTTCCTGACAAGAGGGCCCCAAGACTGTTACACTGGTAGATGAACAACCCTGCAGCTCTGTAACAGACTTTCTAATCGTTTATCAACTATTTTATAGAAGCCGGTAGGATGGAGAATGAATAGTTTGGGCTGCTTCACAGCAGAAGAAAACAGCTGTGTATCAGTCCATCTATTGTATTTACTTAAAATGCTTTTTTGGAAAAAAACATTCACAGGTAGGTCCAAAGGATGTTTAAAATATGTGCTTCTGTGCTGCATCTTTTAGCTCCATCGTTGGCTGCAGAGCTCTCAGAGACTGTTTTGATAGGATTGCTCCTTTTTTACTTGAGTGAAAGACGGTTGGTATTTTGGTTTGTAATAGGATGCGTGCACTTTGCCAGCCAGTCTCAGAAGTGTATTTTTTAGACCTAAAATCCTTAGTTGTATATATTTTGAACCTAAGCATTACAAAGTAGAGGTGAAGTCTCTCTCACATGGTATAGAATCATAGAATTGTTTAGGTTGGAAAAGACCTTTAAAATCATTGACTCCAGCCATTAACCCAGCGCTGCCAAGTCCACTACTGAACCATGTCCCTGGGTGCCACATCTACGTGTCTTTTAAAGACCTCCAGGGATAGTGACTCCACCACTTCCCTGGGCAGCCTGGTCCATCCTTGACAACCCTTGTGGTGAACAAAT
Organism: Falco naumanni; assembly: GCF_017639655.2. Taxonomy (NCBI): domain Eukaryota; kingdom Metazoa; phylum Chordata; class Aves; order Falconiformes; family Falconidae; genus Falco; species Falco naumanni. The sequence continues at coordinate 4,915,874 of NC_054060.1, read as the reverse complement.
TTTTCCAGTACCCAATTTGAACCTCCCCTGGTGCAACTTGAGACCGTTTCATCTTGTCTTGTTGCTTGTTACCAGGGGAAAAGAGACCGACGGTCACCCCTCTACTATCTCCATATCTAAAGTATCACTATTTCCTTCCTTTATATACAAGCAGAAATAATGTTTTTCTCTTCTTTCATGTTTTCTTGTTTTTGCCTTGCCATCGTAGCTAATGAGAAGGGTGATGTTCAAGGAACTGTGTTTAGGGGATGGTATAGCCTTCTGTGTGCCTGGGATTTTTTTACAATGTGTGTTGTGTATGGTTTGTAAATCTTTGGATTCTGTTAGAGGACTCTTCATGAGCAGCAAGCTATAACGCTTTGTATACTGAAATAAACGTAAAGCCCCAATGATGCCGTAATTAATTTGTGAAGTTACCTAGTGTCTGGGGGAGAGGGAAGAAAAGGGAGAGTTGGTTATCATCTTAGCAAAACGCTGTTAAACCAGACGGCTTCACTTTAAGTTGAGTAATTGGGAGAGAAGTGGCTGTTGATGATGTACCACCCAGAAGAATTGTATAGCTAGGGAAAATACGGATAAATGCGGAAGCTTAATTTGTTTGAGCAATTTACTTGAGCAGTTTTGCTGTTCAGTTGAGTTGTACATTCCAGCATATGCCCGTTTCTTTATTCTCTATCTCAACCAACCTTGGGGTGCCCCATTAGCACATTAAACGTAGCGCGTGGCAAGACAGCTGGAAAGTTGCTATTTCTTGCAAGACAGCCTGCAAACTGTGCCTTGCGAGTATATTGCACATGCTCTAATATTAGCAGAGGAAAGAGTTCTGGAGCGAGGAAGCTGGAGATTTAGCAGTGTTAGAGAGTTAAGGGGGGTGGAGATGATTTCGCTCCCTTTGCTGGAGTGGTGATGGAGCAGCCATTGCCTTGAGGAGCTTTGGCTCAGCAAGGTTTGCTCCTTCTGGCTTGTCCCGTGGCTCGAATGTGGGACACTGGTGCTGTCATGAAGGAGCCTCCCTCAAGCGGGTCTCTGCAGTCCCGGTTTGTTCTTTAGAAGCGGTCACTATCATGCTTCTCAAATGCTGTGGGAAGCCAGTCTAATCTAAGCAGAGCAGTTGCTCTCCTCTGTTCATTGGTTTCCGTTTTTCTGTATGAATATGCAATCCAGTAACAATCATTTGCCCCTCTTTTAATTTCACTCATAGATTATTTTGGCCCTTTTGCAAAGGGGGCTGGTGTCACCCTGTGCACAGGGCAGAGGGTAGATGAAGACGGAGGGAAGTTATTTTCCTGAGGTAGCAAAGCGGTGACAGAAGCAGGAACGGGTCCCGTCTCTGCAGGTTGGCAGCCCGGAGCGCTGCCGGCCGACCCACGCAGCTTCACTGGGGGGGTCCTTGCCAGGGGAGGTTCTCACTACGTTCTGTACACATTGCTTGTCCCAGCCTGGTGCTTGATGCGGCTCTGAAGAAAGGACCTGCAGGCAGGTTCAGTGTTTTGTTTGGCGTTAAACCACATCTGTGGGTACCTGAAGTCTGAAAATTGCCTCTCCCTGCATTCCTGTGTTGCAGTTGTGGAGGCATTTTCCTTTATTTCCTTTCCCAGACTACATTCATTCTCTGTTTCTCTTGTTTTGCTTTATGTTTAGTCACACTGAAAAGCATTGGCACAATAATAGCTGGACCAAGTTAGAAATACCCAACCAAATTTCTGCATATTATCATTGCAGTTTAAACAAGACTGACCAGTGATTGCTGTTCACTTGTTTCTTTTGACCCTGGCTATCACTTGCCTGCCTCATAAAATCTGTTATGCACAAAAGTGCATAAAATGAAGATAAAGTACCTCCTTCAAGTCTGACAAAAACCATTCCTTTGCAGAATGGTAGCTGCAGTGAAAGTAAATAAATGAATGGACAGCAATCACAGCCTAGTTGATGAAACTGTTCAATTAAAGCACAGGCATTTACATGGTGTAATTTCCCTAAATTGCCAATGAGCCCCTTTAGACACAACCAGTGTTCAAATTGATTTCAGCATTGATTTTGGCTGAAGCTGATAAATTTCTGCTTGTTAGTTAAAGTAATTTTGCAGAAGACTTTGTACTGCAGTATTGAAGTGTTCATTTAGCTGATGGTTAAAAGAGGAGTTATTTACAGAGGGTTCTACTGTTGTTCTGAGATGGGACAATTCCCCGGTCATCTTTTTACTTTTAATTTTTAAGCTTCAGTATACAATCAATAGGTTATTGAAACTGATTAAAATGTATCCAGCCAGCTGCCTATGGCTGTTTAATTAGAAACTGGATGATTCTTAAATTAAAGTTGTTTTGTTTGCATTGTATGCCCATAGCTTGGAAGATTAAGCAAATAGTAATCCTGAAAATTTGAGTTTGTTCTTGTTACCAACGCGTGAGGTGCTGTGTGAGCTTTCTTAGCGGCTTGCCCCAGTGCGGGCAATATAATCTGTTTCTTGGTTACAAATAACACTCGGCATAGCAGAGAATTGTGGAATTCCCCACAGCCACTCTATGCCAAGCGTATAGACACCGACTGTTCCCTAACATAGAATACTTTTTTAATAATGCTTTCGCTCATAGATGTGAACATGAGATGATAAGGGGCAGAAGAATGTGTATTTATGTAGGAGTCCTTTTTTACCATTGTGCTGCCTGTGTTTCAGACTCTCTCCTTAATCTCTGTTTGATATCTCTGTGAAGAACAGCGGGTGTGACAACACCAGCGAGGTGGTCGTTGATTTTTCCATTTCTTTTCACCCCAGACTCTTTGAAAACACTCACTCAAAATGCTAAAAATTAACTGCTTAGATACCGCACTGGTCATCATAAGGATTAGCCAGCTGTACCCAGCTCTGACGTATACCACCTTCCCTGTACGTCACGGCAGCTGTTTCAATGACGATGGCAGGGCACAGTACGAGAGGAGCGATGCCAAAATTGTTTCTAGCACATTGCTCGTGACGATGGTATCTCGGTGCAGTCCAGTACTGAATGGAGCGGTATAACTAACCTCGCGGTGTTTGTGCTCTCAGCCTGCTCCTCGGGAAGCACAAGCTTCCTACTGGAAACCGAACCATGATTAGAAGAAACCACTTTTTCAGCTATTATGGTGAATACCTAGAAAACTTTTCCTTCTTGGCACAGTTCTGTTTTCTTACTATTGGTGATTACTGAATTACTGAACAGCTCTGTTTTTCCTTAATAGTTGTTATGAACACATCTCTTGTGAACAAATGGTTTCATAGCACAGAGAATCCAGCTTTAGGTCTTCTTGTGGAGACATGTTAGCATCTGAATTGCCGTCACCATAGGATGTGATGTCCTTTTTAGCTCACTCTGTTGCTTCACATTTCTTCCTAAAACTGTGACGGGCTTACTTTATACTGGCAGACTTTATGCTGTGTCAGCGAATGCCTGTCCGTGTCAGTCTAAGCTTATGACTGCTCTGCTCTCTTTTGTCCTTTCAGCTAGTTTAAAGCCAGCCGCTGAAATACATTACTGTGTCTGCATCTGATCTGGGTTGGTCCTGTGGTAGTGAGTGACCTAGTATGGGTGCTGGTGGCACCACAGCCACCTCAAACAGCGTCGAGGCTAAGCCCCCTCCGTGTTTAGTCCTTTCTGTCTGTACGTGCCTCTCTAGGGAATGGGGGCTGAATTGCAATGGGATGGGTACAAGGAGAAAGACTTGTAATCCATTTTTCAAAGGGTGACCCTGAGCTTTTGGCTGCAGTGGAGAAGGAAGACTCGTGTAAGTGGTAACAGATGGAAATAGTAGTAGTAGGTTACAGCATGAAAAGAGGTGAGGGATTCATTCTGCTGTGCGTGGGCTTGGATGCCAGAACTGCCTCTTTCCCACAGAGATGGGTTAAGTGAGACATTTTGCTATCCGGCATTTTCTTTATGCAGTTGCTAGTGCCAATTTTGCTCTTTTTAAAAGTTTAAAATTTAGATACAAGTATTTTTTGTTTGTTTTCTAGTTTAACAACAAATCATTTTGCAATCAGTACTCAAGCATCTGTAATGGGATTTTAGATAGAGGAGAGGTTGGCGTAGATTGCTGTTTGAACTAGCGCAGTCCCCATAAAAGCTCCTTTTTACAACTGCTGTGCACTTTGGATTTCCTGTTTTAACAGCCAGAGAGTCAGGCTAATGTGTTTGTCTATTGCAGAAGGCAACAACTGTCAAAGTGTTTATTTCCTAGAAACAATTTGAATCTGTTTCTTTAGATGGCCATCAGAGTACGTGACGATTCTGTCATTAGACTGCCAGAGTCTGACCAGGAGCCCGACAGACAGTGGCACTACTAGGAAAAAAGAGCGGAAAAAAGGAAAAAATTAACAGTAAACCAGATCTGTGGTGATTTGCTGCATATAGTTTGCAGCTGGTGACTGGCATGTCATTCTGCAGTGCATAATACTTAGAGAATTGTATTCATCTTGCGCGACACTGATGCAGTCATTTCGCTCTAGGTTATTTCTCACAGGGCAGGAAAACGTTCAGTTTGACTTCATTCGATGCCCTTACATCTGAAGGTGCTGCTTGCTACAACCATAGCATTTTGTGTTAACTTTCTAACTCAAATCAGAAACCCAGGACTTCTATGCCTATGTTCGTTTCTGTTAGGAAATACTCTGCCTCAATCCCAAAGAAAAAAAAAAAGACTTTTTGTATGCGTTACTCTGTGTGCTGAGTGAGGGGGGTGTCTGGAGGGCTTCCTCTGCAGTTCCTCAGCGCAGTGAGCTGGCACAGGTAAGGTGAAACAGGACAGTATTTGTGACTCTGAGTCAAATGGTGTTTTGATGGGTTTTACATCAATATGTAAATTTAAAAAATAACGTAAAAAAAATATTGTAGAAAAATTATGTTAAAAAAAAATATGTATGATGAGTGCATACCAGGGTGTGAAGCAGAAGGAAACATATCTGGGAGAAAGGACCTGAAGTATCTACTTCTTATTTTTACTTTGTGGCCTCAGGTTGCCACCTTGGGAAGTGCAGATAGTTAGGAGAAACTTCTTCGCAAGTGAGATGGTACGGCACTGTAACAGGGCATGAGAGAGGGAGGGGATCTCTGTCCTTGGGGAGAGATGGACATAGCTAAGTCTGTATTCATCCACTGCTACAGTCCCACTTCAAGAGGGACGTTGGATTAGAAGGTGTGCAGAGGTCCCTTTCAACCACCCTTTTGTCCACTGAAAGCATCGTTCAGCAGAATGACACCAACACTTCTTGTGAGCCAGTAGAGCTACAGCAGATCCGAGTTTGTGGCATTAGCCATAAGTTTCCCTGGTACCTCAGCGAGAGGGGAGCGTTACATCCCTGCATCCTGCGGTCACATCGCTAACGTAACGGTACTGCCAGTATATAATTTTGTCATATTTGCTGATGTGAGTTATATTTCTAGAAATAAGGGAACGGACTGACTCATTGGCACAGCAGACAGGTCATGGCTTTCCCTTGAATCATTTGGTCTTGCCAAGGAATATCTTACTGATTAGAATTTTTTTTCTGTGGCTATTGGGGGAGAAATAGAAAAATAGATCCTGGTGGCCAGGGTGAAAATGAGAAGCAGGATCTACTGCGTGGTAGGCTGCTGCAGGCTTCCTCAGTGCTTTTTTGCATCAGCATTAGCAGCATGATATAATTCTAATGAATTCTTGCTTCTTAGTATTGTGTTTATTTTACGTTTGGAGAAAAGAGTAAACTCAGTTTGTAGTAAAAAGGTTTTGTATATGTTAGGAAAAGCTGTTTGAGAAAGCTCAGGCCCCTTTGCATACTCAGTCCATCCTTCTGATGTGACCGTCCTCAAGTCACTCGTATATGGGCAAATGCTTTACAATTAAAAATTAGAAAACAAATTCAGAATTGCTGTTTCTCTTGAGTGCCTGCATGTGGAAAGCTGAAGGTTTGTTCTTTGCTTGCCATGGAAGAAATTATACCACAATAACAGCAAGTAGTGCAGCTCCCCACTGTGCTTTTAGGTAAAAATTTCTCACAGGAAGAATATAAAATTGTTAGTCTTAGCAAGTTGAAGGAGGGAGAAAATTTTTGTTTGACTTCTAAGCTGCTTGTTAAGAAGCTTGTACATGTTTGTTTCATTGATTTTATTCGTTTTCCTTTTGAACTAAGCAAGTAGAAACTCACCATATTCGGCATGTGAATTTTTTAGCTTTAGTTATTAGGACAGGCTGTAGTTTATTCCATAAAGAGATTTGAGCCAAAGCATCTTATCACCTGTGGTTATCTTCGCAGTAGACCTCCAGAAGAACAAAGCAGACAATGTGAAATTCAGTTACTTTTTTCTTCTTTTTCTTTTTAAAACAGAAACCAGCTGCTTCTGACGCTTTCATTTTTTAATTTGCTTTCCTGTAGAAACACATCTTATATACGGGGGGAGAGATGCCGAGGAGTTGGCAGTTCCCCCAAAGCCCTATTCTAGTTTTCCATGATATCGATTTTTATTTTCTGGAACACAAGGGATGCACATGCCATGCTCCACAGTCCATCAGAAGTTTTTCCGGCTTAGCTGGAGGGCTTTGTTCAAGCAGAGTGCGCGCTCGCTCACACCGTCTTTCTTATTCCCCAAAATAACCCAGCCTTTGCCGCGGAGCTGGGCAGGCTGCCTTTGCGGCTCTCCCCGAGGGGCACTCTCGGTCCTCAGAGTTAGAGGGAACAAAGTTATGCTAAAGGACTTGGCTCGCATGGGTCCCTTCAGGGCTTTAACTGTCTAGGGATATGGTTAATAGTCAAGGTTAATAAAATATTTGACACAACTGTGCCAGCCTTGCTTAGAAACTGTTCAATGTAATAGATGTAGGGGGCTCAGAATAACGAACTCCAGTGGGAATGTGAAGGAAGAGATTTACATTTCTTTTCCCCAGTGGGAATGTTTAGAAATCCGCGGTGTTTGAAGTCTGCCTGTCCTTTCCTTACCCAACATGTGGTAGCTTGAAGCCAACCTCTGTGCATCACTAGGAGAACTTCCCAAAAGGAGATGTCGGCCGCTTCCCCCACCTCACAGATGCCAGAGCAGGGGGGAGGGCAGGCCCCCCAAAGCTCACCTTCTCCCTACCTTCCAGCTTTCTTGCTCCATTTTTCCTCTTTCTTGGAGCTTGTGCAGTGCTTTCTACCACACAGCCTCTGTTGCTGGAATATTGGGTTTTTTTCCTGAGGAGGTCTGAAGGTTGCTGCTTTCTTTCCTCCATCCTCCCTGAAGATTTCTTCCTCCTTTTGTGAAACCCTTAAAATATTTGTTGGGAGAGCTACTAGTGTAAGTTATTAAAACTTGGTTTTAATTAAGCAACAATCTTTTAGCTTGGTCCCTGCACCAAGTACTGCTAATATGCATAAGGGATGCACCTGCATTTACTTCTTTCTACCATACTGTTCATCACCTTTCTCCTCATCTAGCAGCGTTAAATGCGTTACTAAAGTGAGTGCAGGTTTTGTCTCTTATCTGCGTTGGTCATAGAAACAAAAAAATACTTCCGAACACAAGAAAGAACAGTTTGCTTCCATGGAGAATTTTCATTTTCTGGGCCAAATGAGTATGACTTAATTTCTAGTTTCCCATATATATCCTGAGACTTAAGATGCAATTTTCAGTCACTAGCCTTTACTGTTCACTTTGAAGATGTCACTGCAGATCGGTTAGAGACACCTACAACTTTTTGCACTGTCTGGTCTTTTTACAGATGCACATCACCTATTTGCAGTCAGACTTTGGTGAATTCGAAAAGGATTTATCGTCTTGTAGGATTGGTATCCCAAAATGGATTCCTGAGCTTTCCTTTTTTTTTTTTTTTCTTTAAAAAAAATACTTTGATCGTTATCCTCTGCCTAAAAAAATGCTGTGGATACCATAGCAAACAACTGTCTCTTTTTCAAGAAAATAAAATAGGTGCAGCTTATTGGACTTTGGTTTCTTTATGTGCAGAAATTGGGCACCAAATGAATTGCCTGTTTGCTGTTGCGTTTATTTTTTTTCTACTATTTTAATAAATACTATGTCATTGTTAAAAATGTGTATTTTAAAAGTATTTTTAGTATCGGACAAATTTGTTGTTATGGTGATGATTAATCTCATGCCATTACCATCAGTTTGCACTTAAAAAAAATAAGACATCAAGTTTACGGTAGATGCAGCTCTCCAACTACCCCGGGTGGGATGATCTGGATCAGGGCCTGCGTAAGAATATATTCTTTATTTGTCCCAACATCTGTTAGGAGCTTCCTTTCTAGAGAGTAAAAAGAGCACTCCGTGCTGTGGCATTTGTCTTACAAATTCCTAATGTAATGGAGAGAGAGACAGGGAAGGGGAAGCGCACCCAGCAACCTGCTTCCTGCAGTTGGCAAATTGCAACTAAATCTAAATAATAACTATTCTATTTTTTAATAGTTGACACTGGCATCAAGTGTTCAAAGTTATTTTTCAGCTTCTGATGGCAGAAGTTGGCGTGCTCTGATGTAGTACTGTCTCTTCGATTTCTCCTTAACGATAAATGATTTATAGCCACCTGCTCTCAGTCATCTGTTACAGCTTTTGCGGTGGGTCAAAAGCAAACCAAAACCAAACCCCAACAAAAAAGGGCAGAGGAATGAGCTTGTTTTCCCAGAGCTTGGTTCTGCAAGGAATGAAATTTTGCAAAGGTCAAAACAGTGTTTTCCTTGAATATTTTGCATTTCAGTGCATTTAATTTCTGCTCTTTACATTTGTCTTTAAGTTGTTCAGTAGCTATTTAGCAACTGTTTTCACTCGTCTTTAACATCCACTTGTCTTTACTGTTAGGCACTGCTCAAATGCATTCCTAGCAAGAGGAGTTGCTGTTGTAACTGTTTATTAGGCAGCATCATTTGCCTACCATCCTGGAAGATTTTTGAGCCTGTGTTCACTGAAATGTACAGCGTTGCTGGGGAACCTTTTGCATTTTGCTACTTGGCTTCGTCTAGTGATCTGGTTCTACAGTGATGAGTTTGTTTATTTGCTTTCGGCGGTGACAGTGAAATCTGAGAGAGTTTACTCTTTTGAGATGAGGCCTTCATATTACTTACAGAGTATGAATATTAGTTTAATCTCCTCGTAGACATCTGTAGACTTACTGACAGGTGCAGTATGCACAAAAAAGTATGTTTTTCTCCACGCTGTGCAAATTATTCTGTGGGGTATTTTTTTTAGCGCATCCTTCTGAAGCTACATAAAGGTACTAAATCTTCAGGCTTTAGCTGTGCTGACTGTAACCAAAATGATCAATTCCAACTTACAGTTCTACATAATATCTAACAAAAACGTTTTCCCTACACGCTCATTGGAACGGGTAATTACTGTAGCAACTACAGACTAATTTGAAGTGTTAGCTGTTAATTAAAACACTACAGAGGTGTACGGTTGTCTTTTGGTGTAACCAAAGCTCCTATTCAAACTTCATTAATCACTTTACAGTTATTGTGTTGAGGAAGGTCAGGACAATCGAGATGCCGGATCAGTCTGGAGTAAACAAATTCCTTTCCTCCCAGGTAGCATGCCATTTGCAAAGCCACTGGACACGCTGTACCCATGGGCATGGTATCTCCTTTGTGATCCAATTCTCAGCAATAATTAAATGTTAAATTGGTACTGTCAGTGCTCTGTAAACCAAACCAGGTATCTGCCCTCTGCTGGAAATTTAACCCAAACTTCCACGGATGAATTGGCGTGCATCATAATTAAATAATCAAGTCTTCCCTTTTAATTCACTTGGAAACAGGAGATCTCTCTTATGGAAAAAAGATCAGCTTTCTTGACAAGCTAATTAAGTTGCCAAACTGTCCGGCACAGTACATATTAAGCTAACAGACGTTAAGCATGCTATCTCAACCTGTTCATTTTCTTATCATTTCTGCTGATCTTAAATCCATAATGTTTTGCTACTGTTGATTCATCCATAGTTACAGCAGAGTTCATTTACTCCGTTGGATTCATTGCTTATGCATACAGCTACCAGCCTGTTCAAGCTTCGTCTGATGAATTCGCTTTTTGCGCATTGTACTGATATTAAATAACACTGATTTTTGGTATGCCTTTTTAAGCTGTGTTTGTTCCTGAAAGTTAATGCCACTTAGTTACTTAAATGTTTATCCATGAGTTATTAAATTAAGGTGAAGTTTTTAGAAACTTCCGAGCTATTAACAGAAATTATACAAGCGTTTAGGGTTATAAATAAGATTAAACAACACTCTCACCCTGTACTATGTATGATTTTGCATGCAAAAAACCCTATTACAGCTTTTTTCTTCTTCAGTAATAATTGTTAGAGGTATATAGTGGTAAAATGCTATTAATTCTTTAAAGTTAGTGCAACATACATGACATTACTGTGCATAGTGTCATAAATCAGTATGAGACAATAAAACTAGTGAAGAGGAAAACCTATAATGGTTTTGGGTTTATGCAAAATTACATTGGATTTTTAGTCGACAGTTTTTTCACCTACCTTTTTATTTTCTTACGCGTTCATGGTTAGGAATACACAAGTCATTGTTAAATAGCCAAATGTTTGTCTTCAGAAATTAAGACAAACTGCTCTTGAAGTACTGTGGAAAATTATTTTGGGTACATGTGAGCATTAACAATACTGCTTTCTAATCTTATGTGCGTGTATACATGCTAATCTTAAATACAAATGCAGAACATTCATTCCTCTGGTACTTTCTGTGCGTCCTTAGGTTGTGAAAAAGAATCATTACCTGTTTTACTTCACTTTAATTGATACAGCTGTGTATCCCACTGTCTTGCCACTGAAAATACCTGTAGGACTGGCAAACTGTGTGATAAACCTTGTTTATCATGAAGATTCTTGAATAATGGATATATCCTAATTTTTTTTCATTAAAGAAAATGTGAAAGTGAATAAATTCATATTTACAAGATTTCTATTATGCTGCACGAAAGTCTTCCATGTGTAGATTTTATGTAAAACATGCAGGCATAAAACCCTGCTAAATGGTTTCATTGTAAGTATATTCTTTTGATCAATTGTTTTCATCAGTCTTTCTTTAGAAATTATGTATAAAATTGGTTTAATGTAAAACGTATTAGCTGCAAGTCATTTTTCTGTGAAATTAGTGTGTACATGTTGCACATATGTATAGAGGTAATTTTATGTGATCTCAAGTTATTTAATTTTTTCCCTCATGCAGGGCATACCATGTCCCTAGTGGAAAAATACTAGCAGTAAAGGTAAGATATTACAGTAATTTTCTTTCTCTCTTTCTTTCTCTCCATTCTTTCTTGACCTTGGTTTCCTTCCCCTCCCTCTGATTGTTAGATCTCAATTTGTTTTATTGCATTGAAGTCCGCATTGTTTATGCAGGAAGACTCCAGCCCATAAATTTAGTAATTCCAAATGAGCACAGAGTTCCAAGAATCCAGGTTTTGTCCGCTGGGAATGGCTTGGCACCGCGCGTAGGTACCGCTGTGTCTTCCCATGGGGTTGTGTGGCTATGTCCAAGTGCAGCTGTGGTTTGTGCCTCTTCAGCGACTGGCATAGATGCTGCTTCGCTGTCCTGAACCCCGGCGCTGCAGGAGCGGGGATGGAAAGGTCACGGGATGTCAGCCAGTGCCTTTCTCTGCTAATGCCAAACCGTCCCCGAGGGCATATTCTTCAGAGGTCTCTGCAACCTCATTTTTAAATAAAGAGAATTTGCCTGTTTTCTTTGGGATAATATTCTGTTTTCCTAGGAGATTTTGTGGTTTAACAGATTTACTTATTTTAGTGTGTCAGCCCCCCGCCCCGATTTTCCTGTTAGCATTCTTTGCAGTGAAGCTGTAGTATTATGTGGACAGATAAATACCAGTCTGCTCTGAAGTTCAGTTAAAACAGTGGTAAACAGTGCAACTGACAACGATATTCCAGCTCTGGTGTGTAATTTGTTAAATGAAATTACATTTGTAAATTAAATTATTAATCTGCAGTTAATATCAACACAAAAATACTGAGATGTACTTTTTTCATGTATGAACAAATTTTTTTAATTTGGTGATTTTGTCAAACGATCAGTAGAGACTGTCAGAAAACAAATGAATTGTTGCGTTTGTACAATTCCAGTTAATAGCTTGGGATCTAAAAAAAGGGGGTATATTTTAAAGATATAATTTATGGAATAGTTACTTGTAAATCTGTAAAATGGGCTTTTTGTCTCCTTTCTCTTTTTTCCTGTCTTTAATCATTAAATTCTGGCATAATTGAGTTAAACTGGAAGAATGTGGGGGTGGAATAAGAGGGCAAGAGAAGGAGTGATGGGACCTGGTTGCTGCAAGTAGAATTGGTGTTAAATGAAATCTAAAGACATAAGTTTATGCTAAGGCATCAAATGAAGCATTTGTGTTTACTGGGCACTACTTACATGTATGGTTAACTTTCAGATTGGGGCTCAGGTTGTTCTGTGGTTCCAACCATGTATAATTTACTAAAATGAGGTTCTGCTCATGGTTCGGCTTTTCCTGAGGGTCACATAAATCCCTTCCCACCACTAGAAGAAATGCTTTTGGTTTTCCTATGAATTGAAGAAAAGCAGATGCTTACTACTGGATTTGAAAGTATTCTCTACATGTGGAAAATATGGAAATTGAAATAATATCCAAATAACTTCTAATTATATGGACTACAAATATCACTTGAGAAAGTTTTTGAAAGTGTCATTTGAAAAAGTCCTTTCAAGTGGTAACAGTCATTCCTAAAACTGTCATGAGCAGTTAGAGTAAGACAGAATTCTCTAACAGGCACAAAAGTACAGAAGATGTAATTATCAAAAATAATGTTTAATACGACTTTCAGTATGGAACTAAAAAAGCTTTTCCCCTGAACGCTGGGGTTGTGGAAGGATGCTGCTTTTCCCTGGTACCAACTACATTGCTTCCTCACGTAATCTTTTTCAAGCTCTACAGAGAGCATCCTCTGTGGCAGCTCTGCTCGGCGCTGGCATTGCTGCCCTCCGGCCTGCCCTGTGCTGCTGCGGGGCTGCGGGTACCCTCAGAAGCTGCCTAGAGAGGAGGTGGAGCACGAGAAAATTCGCACAGGCAGGAGGGGAAATGAGTTCACTCTTTGCAAGGTTAATTGAAATCACCTCCCTGTGGCAAAAAGCCTTTTCCCCCAGCAATTTCACCTCCTTGTTTCCCTTGGAGTCCACGGGTTTGGTTAGTCCTGGTGGATAATTAGCATCCTGAAGATTTGGGAAACTGGGTTCTCTTGTAGATACTGCTCATGGTGGTCCTGTCACTCTCAATTATGTTTTTTATAGTGTGATTTCAGAAGAGATACTACATCCACATGTGTGTGTTGTTATAGTTTAAAATAACATGCTCACAAACTGGAGGTCAGGGGACCTGCTATGATAGTGATCGTGCCGGCTTGCTCTATTAAGAAAATTACTTAACACATCCATGGCTCAGCATACCCAGCAATAAAGAGGGGACGGTAACACCAGCGTCTTGACACGATCATCACATGGATCAAGTGTTTTGACAGACGATTACCACGCTAATGGGAACATCACTGGATAGATCTGTGAAAGTGGAGTTCTGCATTTTTGGGGCTTTTTCTGATGGTAATATACAGGTTTGATAGGACAAGATAACTGAAAACCTGTTGATTAAAATGCGTCCAGCTGATAGATAATCTTGCAAATATATTGAACAGGAAAAGAAACCAATGCTAATACCTGTTATAGACCAAAGCTATGTCATTACTTATATATTGTGACTTTTACAGCTAGATAACGTGCAGTTAATTTAATAGATTTTTCAAAGATTACTTTTTTCTAATTAGAGGGGAAAATCTGAATGAGAAATTTGAGCATACACTGGCTGATTGCCATTCTTCAGCTGCTTTTAGTTTCTTCTGCTCTTAAGCTAGCATTTAAATGGACCATTTGATTAATCATTTGTATACTGACTATAATACTCCCAAATTTCCTTTGAGTTGTACATACTGTAAAAGACAATTATGTCGCCACAGATTAAATAAGTGAATTAAAACAGAATAGCAGCTTAATTTGACCTGTGATTTTGCTCTCGTTCCCTTTAGTGGAACGTATGCCACTCCAGCAAATAGATGAAGTCATCCATGACAGCTTGTGATGAATTGCCGTATTTATACTGTATATTTTAATAGCCTCACACTAATTTAAATTGAGCACAGAGTAAATTATAATTCAGTCACTTGACTGCTTGTATTTAACTTGACAACTCATCCTTATTTGTCCTGAAGGTGTAGTGGAGAGCAGAGGAAATATGCTCAGGTATTCCTCTTTTAAAAATTAACCCTTTTCACTTGAAATATTAGGTATGTGGAGTTCATGTACCTTATAAGTATGCTAAGCAATTTCAAGATTGCTATGTTTTTGGCAGTAACTTGATAAGGAAGGTGTGCAGGAGTACTTGGACCCCCTTGCCGAATCCCAGAGGACTGCCATGTCATTTAAAATGAGGAAAAAAAGCTCCCATTGTCTAGCATGCTTTTCCAGCTCTACCTGTGAGGCACCATTTCACCTAGGTTTGAAGTCAAGGCAGACACTGGAGCTCAGAGCTTGGCTGCCCGACACCTTCCCCAACCAGCCCAGCTTACCCACGGCCCCATCCCTAGACTGGTCCTGCTCATCCGCATCCCTGAGGCTCGGTTCCCCCCTGACAGGCACGGGTGGCCAAGGACCGCTGGTCAGTGGCAACCTGCTGAGCTCCAGTGATCTTCAGGCTTTTGTTGTAGCTTCTGATGCTAACTTGTTAAGAAACTCGGCTCCTGCACGTGTTGAAAGGTGTGTGGTATTTTATGCTGGATGAATTGGGTTTCACTTTTCTGCTCTCAATAAGCCTGGCTAAAAAACAGTGACTTTTTTGCTGCAAAGTCCTTCCCAAAGGTGCTGTTTTGGAAAAGTTTGTTGTCTGATGTTGCATTGCATTTGCTTACCCCTGTTACAGTTATGAAAGTTGCAGCCAAATCCTTACTCACAGCTTCTTCGTTGGTAGCAATGGGCTCGAGGAAGTTTGTTGGTTGGGTGTTTTTTGGGTTTTTTTTGCTTTAATAGTGTTCCAACCCATGCTTAACACTGTGAGCTCACATATTCTTTAAAAGTTGTTTCACCTGTAAAAATTCTATTTTCTAAATAGGCTTGGAAATTTTATACAAAAGGGAGTATGACCGTGGAGATTGCAAATGTAGAATAAGGCAGCACTACGGAGACACTGTGTTCCTCTCTCTGTCCCACATCCCAGTGCTGTAAATAACGGAAGGTTCCTCCAACCTTGACATCAGATGGATGTCTCTCCTCTGTTGTAAGCCACACAGGCCACGCATGTTTAGGTGGAAGAAAATACTTCCGTACAACAGTTACACAGAGGAAGCGAGGCATTGATCTCCCGATTTATTCCATGGTGACATATGCTTGCCATACTGTTGCAGTACATTTCTGTACGTGCCCTACCCTATAGTATCCTTAACACTTGCAAATAGGGTAGCTCTGCTTTTGCAGGTTATCCTCAGTATTAGAATGCAGGGTCTGTATGTAATTATAGTTAATGCAAATCAGCCAGAGACCTTTCTTCTTGCCAGGTCCTGGTTGATTGGATGTCAGTGATGTATTTGACGCTGATCATGCTAACTAGTCATTGTTCAGGTCGGTGGAAGCCTTCAGAGTGAACGAGGCAGGGAAATTTCTCACTGTGAGTAGAATTTAGTGAGATAAAATTCTAATTTTGTACTGTTGACAAGATTAAATTCTGTTAATATTCAGCAGGTAAAACTGGTGGTATTCCAGCAAATTATTTTAAGTTTTTCATGCTGGAAAAATGTAAGTGAATATTGTTGGCAAATGATTATTGATCTAGACAAGTGTGTTAAACGTTTCTTGGCAGCCCTGTATTACACTTACAATTTTGTTTAGTGACAGCTTTTATAAATAACCCTAAAGCAAACTCTTGATAGAAACAGGTTATCGTTTTTTGTTTTAGACAGATTTTAATACTGTAAAACGCGTGTGTTTGGAAATGGTCTCTCTGTATTCTGTTTTGTCAGCAGTGTATGCAGCCTATAATATCTATTCTGCTAATTCTGCAAATTTCCTAGATTTGGTTTCCCTTTAGCTTAAAGTATTAAGCTGTGAAATATTGTGTGGCAGTAGACTGAACCTGGCTAAATGCATATGGAGTCCATTTTGATTTATATAGTAGTACTTAATAATTGAGTGGGCAAATCTTCAAATAATCATGGCATAGAATTGTTTGTTAAAGTTGACTTTCAGTGCTGGTTCTGTCAGAACCAGCATCCTTATTAAGAGGCTCTGTCTTGAAAATCTTGAAAATGTATAACTCTAGACAGCCTCGCCTTTGCTGCACCACTTGGTACTGTAGTTCTGGTTAGCAGCCTGGCTCAAAATGATGAAAAATGAGGGCAGGGATGAAGGAAGCAGCGGACAAGCATGTAAGCATGGCAGGGAGCGGCTGGTTTGAGCTATTGAACGCTCAAAGTCAGGTTGTTTGTGGTTGTTTTGAGGAATGCTTTGGTGATGCTTACCTAAGCATCCGTACCATCTGCTGTCATCTGCATTTTTTTCTGCATATTTAAGTGTTCTGTGTCATACAACGTTAGGAATTTATATTTGAAAAAAGGAGGTAAATATTAATGAAACTGAAATTATAGGAGTGGGTGGTAAGAGACGCTTCTTTAGGACACCAGTGAGACATTTGGAGAGACTTTCAGTTCTGCAGTACTTACTTAGTCCTCATAGTTAACATCGGCACGTTCAGCAAGACCTGGTGGGGTCACAGCCTTCCAGGCTTTTTCACAAGACATCTTTGCAGCAAGAAGAGTCGGTGCTGGGCAGGCAAGGAGGTGGCAGTGCCGAGCAGGAGCTGCGACGCGGTTGCGCTTTGGGTGAATAAGCAGCAGCTCTTAACTTCACCAGCCTGCAGATCTACCACACCGGCTCTTTACATTACGTGTGGGGCTGGTGTTCAAGTTGTAACTCATCTCTTGGTGAAATGGTTAAAACACAAACCTTGTGGTTTTCTTAGATAAAACTGGCTATAATAACTTGGTTTACTTGTAACTGACAGTTTTAAAAGTAAATAAGTCTGTCCTTTCATTTCCATTTCCTTCCGTTGCTCACGGCTGCATTCAACCCCCTATTCCTCTCTTGCCTTTTCGCACATAAGGATAACTAATACACAGATCTTTGGGGTTTTTATTTTGAATCGTTCACTTTTTATGTCAACTCTGATCATATCTCCGATTTTTGTATTTTAGGTCATACCATTAGATATAACGCTGGAACTCCAGAAGCAGATAATGTCAGAATTAGAAATTCTTTATAAGGTATATAGATTTTCTCATTTTGGTTATTCTTGCTTATAATCTTCTTACAGCAAATTTTAAAACAGGCTTCTCTCTCTTCTTTCTTTTTTCCAGTGTGACTCATCATATATCATAGGATTTTATGGTGCTTTTTTTGTAGAAAACAGAATTTCATTGTGTACAGAGTTCATGGATGGTGAGTTGTGTATCTAGTGTGCTTTCGATTGCTAAGTATGTAAATAGGAAAATCATATAAAGATGGGCTTTTTAAGAATGGAGCAAAATGCAGCAATACAACTTGAAAATGTGAAGTATTAATAACTTTGCATGTAGTTGAAAAAAAAAAACCAAACCAACAGGTTAGTATTGGGATTGTGTTATATTCTCCATGGTATGTGGTATTTTCCTCAAGTGTAGCTTTGCTTGCTTTTATTGAAAATGTAAATAGAACAGAAATAAATGCTAGCTTAATTTGTGGTTTGATATTTGAGTCTTCCATACAATCTGTCCTCGCTGACAAAACAGCTGTTCCTCACTTTTACTGTTTTGATAGCCAAAACAGATTTTCTTTTAAAGAAATCTATTAACCCAATGTCCTATGTGTTTTCAGTGGAAATCGTCTCTTAATTGCAAGACAAGGAATTATTTTCTAACACAGCTGTTTAGCAGTGCTGCGCTGAGTTTCTTTTTGAGTGTACTCTTGTTTCTCTCCATGTGAATCTTCAGACCAACAGTACCCCTTTCCCCACAATCTGATGCTACTGTCGTTATGGAGATGTATTAGCACTTTGCTTTGAAGTCTGGTGCTGTGTAGCATTCTTGGAGAAAAGGCACAAAAAATATGCTGATTACAGCAATTTATAATCATTGCTGCCCTCTGCGTATCAGTTCTGAGAGTGTGTCTCATGACAGATGCAGTCCCCTTGTGTCTTGTGCGCAAGAAGCCTCTTCACAGCGTTCGACTTTAAACATCACATTGCTGTTACAAGCAGTAGTCTATTACTCTCTCAAGGATTTTCTTATGAGCCAGCATTTTATGCCCTATCCAGGTTTTTCACGAAGGTTCAGTTAAGCTGGATATAAAAAGTAAGGATCTCGCAAATAATTTACTGTAGAGGGGAGGCTTGCTGGCAGGAAAAATTTCCAAAGCCAAATGTGTACCATTAAGCATCGTTGAGTAGCTTCTTCCTTTCTGATAGGGACCACGGATAAAGCCCTGTAGGGTTTTGCGGTGCATTTTGTTTTCTCCCTGTTAAAACGGTCTGTTATTACTGTTAGGTCTCTCTTTTTACACGTACTACCTCTGTCCCACTGATCACTTTGCCTGATTTCCAAGTATGAGTAGTCTCTCAGATTTTCCGTATTTGACAAAAACGTATTTCATTTATTCGACAAAGCTCACAAGTTAAATTCTTGGCTGCTGTCATGCTGTGTAACTATTAGCCGTTTCTCTGTTCTGTCCTTGCAGTTGCGCTCAGACTTGCAAGCCTGTGTTAAGCAGTAGTCACATGCAGTAAGGAATCATCTGCTCATGCCAAAACATGCAGCTGCCTAGAGTATGTACGCTGCTATTAATTCAGAGATTTTTAAAAACGGTGGACATAAGTGCTCGCAGCTCTGAATTCTTGTTTGAAAATATTTGAGCCTTTAGGGTATTCATCCCTCATCATGTTGCACAACGATGGTGTTTACTGACCATGCACAAATTACTTGGAATTATACTG
Organism: Falco naumanni; assembly: GCF_017639655.2. Lineage (NCBI taxonomy): Eukaryota > Metazoa > Chordata > Aves > Falconiformes > Falconidae > Falco > Falco naumanni. The sequence continues at coordinate 4,896,819 of NC_054060.1, read as the reverse complement.
GAGATGACCTCTGGTCTGCCTCATGTTGTGCACTCCTTCTGGCAGAAAGCAACAGCAATCATTTAAAGGAAGAACAAAATGCAAATAAAGGGACCTTGCCATTGTTCTCCAAGCCCTTTAATTTTGATGCGTAAGGATGCAGATAAAGATAAGCGAAAAAACCCCACTTTCTAATCCTGTAGATGAACAGCTCTAACCTCGACAAATCTTTAGCCCTTTTGGCTGTCTTAGGCCAGTTTGTAATATTTCCTGCGTCCATTTCCCATGACTCTGTTTTCCTAGTTGTATCCTGTACCCTGTTACAAAACACAGGTATTTTCTTTATGAATTACCTAGCTACAGGTGGATCTGAGTCTTTTGGGATACTCATGACGTAGGGACACAAGTAGGGAGAAGGTGCACCTGTAGTACCATATTAGTTCTTTCTTGGCACCTGCAAGCAGGAAAAAGCCAAGTTGGCAAAGATCAAAACCCTGAGGTTAAACTGACCTGGATCACCCTCCCACCTACTGATAGATCTTAAGGAGCAACAGAGATGTGAAATGAGGCTTTCTAATCTTTGTTCTTTCATATTTAGAATAAAAATGATGTTCTAAATAAAGATGGTGAGATGCAGTATTGGCTTTTACTTACGTTGTTGCCTCTTTTCCTTGAAACTGCTGAACACCTGCTAAACTCCCCTTAAAAGCAGAGAGAGGTGCAGGTTATCAGACTCTGCCTAGGTGTCTCCACGTAGATACGGGAACTGGTGGTGTTTGGGCTTGGAAATGATGCCCACTACAGAATTTTTTCTCCATAGAAGAATGGCAGATTTCCCCGGTTGTTTGCAAAAAGATACTTTCCTTCGTTTTTCAAACAGCACTACCTTTAATGACATCTGTAGTAGTGAGATTTAGCAATTTGGTGCATGAAGATAGGTGTTTTGTCCAAAACTGAAGGATATGTTACAAGCATTGACAGGAACTACCTACCATATGATTGCCTTCTGTTTTGCCTTTGTAATGAGCTGTAGGTATCCATGGATCTACATCCTCTTATTTCCATTACGTGGTACTTACATTTACTTTTAAACTGAGAGACATTATAATCCACAGGCTAAGCTGAAAAATTAACCTTAATGAACGAATAGTAGTTTCAGTGACCTGGAATCAGAGCAACATTAGTGAAGACAAACTTACACTGTATTTCTGACAGTAGAGGTGACGTGGAGGGAAAACCCAACAACTACCACTACAAACCCCAATCATGAGAATAAGAAGTTAAATGCAAGTAAGAACCACTGTATAATTAAGGCTGAAGACTAGAGTAAGGACCTTGTGACTTCTTCGGATTGCAGCATTGCAGAATGAATGGGGTTTGTTTTTAAAAACTGAACCATAAGCAAAGTACAAAGTGTAGGTTTCTTTATTGCTTGGTATTGGCCTAACTCTTTTCCCAGTGGTGTCATCAGTAAAATCGATACGCTACACTGACAGCACAGTTAGATCAGTGTTGAGCGCTTCCGAGAACCTCGAGCTTTGAATAAGACAACACGCTCTTGCAAGCTAGCGGCAATATGTTCTGCCTGTAATTTGCTTGTCCATTTTATTTTTTTTTACTGTTCTACTTGGATATTTTCAATTCTCAATTTTAAATTTACTTTCTTACCCTAGGAACATTTTGAACGCTGGTTTGGTCACGAATCTGCTTTGCAGAAGATAAGGGAAACAGTCCTTCCCTGTCCCTTGGGAATGTCCATAGGGCTGTTAGAGGGACTTCTTTCTTTTCTCCTTTCTCCATGAATGTATGATGCTGGCTGGACAGGGTTATGCTAGGTAGCAAGTTGTGTCCCATACTGGAGATTACTGGCAAAACTCATCTGCTTGCCTAGGAGCTTCTGGTCTTTCATTTACAGATATCAGCGTGGACACAGACTGCAACGCTCAGCCCAGCTTTCACTGGTTTGGTCATCAGGAGGAAGCAGCTTCAAACATGTGTATAAGCATTGTGTCAGATACCACGTTAGCACCAGGTTTTGGGACAAGAGTTAGGATACTTCAGACTTTCAAGCCCACTGTTCCTTTTTGGGGTGATTTCATTATTCCCAAGAAGTTACTCGAAGCCTGGTGGTTGTTAGTTCTCCAATTTTGGTATTTTGCCCTGTGATGGGGAGGTCTTGTCACAGGAATTTAAGTATTAATGCTGCAAGCAAAAATAAGTAGTGTGGGTGAAAGGAGACCTGATTCATATGTTTATTCAGAGTTTGGTAGATTTTTAAGGTCAGTTATTTCTGACACAGTTATTGTTACATCGTCGATGCTTTTTTTATTAATAAGCAAGGACTAGAAAACCCTTGTGACTTCAAATCTAGGGCAGTATTTCATTTTGTATTACCTAAGCACGTTTTGTTTATCCCTGCAGGGGGTTCTTTGGATGTTTATAGAAAAATTCCAGAACATGTACTCGGAAGAATAGCAGTAGCTGTAAGTACTTTTATCTTTTTGTCTTGCAGTTTTTGATTGTGTACGTAACACATTTGAGATTTGAGTGCTCATGTGCCCCCTTGGGACACCGAGTTATCCCCAGAGTCTGTCTCTTCATTGTGGCTTTGTGAAAGGGAGGGTCCTTCTTATCTCCTGTTCTTCCTAACCGTTCCCTGTGCTCAAAGACACCGGGGTTAAGGAAGCTTTCCTTTTGAATAGCCAACACATGCGTTGCCGGAGGCTCAAGAAATTTAAAAGGATGTGATAAATTGAATGGGATAAGAAAAAAAACCCCAGAAATCGAGAATTTGCTGGAGAACTGTGTGGTCTTGTTTCTTTGTATTGACTCTTACAGAATGGAGCAGTCTGCTTAATCACCTTTATTTAGCCTTTAAGTCTTTCTGTGCTACATGGTTCCTTCAAAAACTGATTCAGAAGCCCCGTCCTAGCCCTTACGGTGATCCCTCGTCTGCTGCTTCTGCTGATTTTTGTTTATTATTTCCATACTAACTGTCCTTATTCTGTACAAAGTAACTCCATTAGGTTTGCTTCACAGGTTGAAAAACATAAGTCCATTCCTGTGACCAAAACGCAATGGCAGAACACATTTTCTGTCTTCCCCTGTGGCAGACGTACCTCTTAAGGCAGATGAGGAGGCTGAAGTTTGTATTTGGCACAAGCCAGGCTTGAGCGAGGCTGCTGGGGGCCAGGCTGCTATCTCACCCCTGTGCTGGCACCCTTCCCACGTGAGCAGTCATAGTCAAAGAGCCAATAGTCATTTTAGGGGTGATGAGCAGGGACGTGGTCTGTGATCTGGGAAGAACTATCAGTCCCCAATTTCTACTCGCTTTGTTGTAGCAGGAGTTGACAGTGGGATCCTTAGAACACCTGGTAGCCCATCATTGTGTCTCAGCAGCATTCAGTGGCTGCATTGCTAGAAATTCACTAGCCATGACTGAAAACTCAAATTAAAGAACAACAACAAAAAGGGGGGAATGGGGGGTTTGTGAAATCCCATGTTTTGGCGCAGCTGAATGCAGGGTAAATGACCAATGTCTTAGTGGATCTCACAGGGGAGAGAGATACTGCTAAACAATTGCTAAATATAAGGAATACTTTGATAACTTAAGCACTTTAAAGCATAACAAAGTTATTCTATCATGTGCCATTTAATTAAGTGCTGGGTTTTCACATTCATTATACATCAAGCTGACAATTTAAATCCTTTAATCCAACACAGGCAGCTATTTAGTCTCTGTTCATTGTAATTCACAGCTCTACTTTCCTCTTAATTTGTGTGGCCTGCCCAGGGTGATGAACATCCTTCTCTGATGCTGTTTCCTCTAAGTAGCTTCAAATCTGCTCATTATATAGCCTAGCAGTTTCTCGTGGAATCTGAATGCTTTTCACCTTTAGTTCAGAGTAAAAACGTTTCATCTCTTCTTCCCTATGGAGCAATGCAAGTTGCTGATGGTGTCCTCATATTCCTGATGCGAAGTAGCATGCGTATAGTGTAACAATACCGGGATGGGCCTTCAAGCATTTTTTCAGCTGCTTATTCCTTCTCCTTTTCCTTATCTCACTTCATGTTTGTGTACTTAATACAGCCACGCTAACTTTCCTTATCATTTCCTTACCTGCTTTTGTCTCTTCTCTTCACCATCCTCCCTGGCCCACCTGGCTTGGTATTCTGCAGAGGTTCTCTTCCAGTTTTTCACTTATCCATAATGGTGGTGCTTCAGCCCCATCTTTTATGTCTTGACTTTTTTTTTTTTTTTTTTTTTTTTGTTCACCTGCAGGGTCACCTCTTTACAAATCTGTTAGTTAGTGAGCATGACTCCCTGACATGGACGGTGAGCTGTTTCTAGTTATTTTATTTGCTGCTTTAGCAACCTGTGCTGTGCCCACTGCAGTGCAGGGGGTCACTGAAGAGGTGAACAAAGAAGTGGGTACCTTCTTAGAAGGAGCTCACCCCTTTCTCCTGCTTCTCTGTAACAGAAGGTGTGCGCTGAGGCTGAACCAGCCCTGGCAGCTTCCTCTGCTCTGGTGCTGATTTTTTGCTCAGTTGGCAGAGTAGACTTGTTGGAAAGAGGCAGTGAAACCTTTGTTTTCTCTAGAATTTATCAGCGGCAGCAGGAATGGCTCCTTTAAGCCTTCACAAATGGCTACCCTGCATCTCGGTCTCTGACGTTTCGGTAGAGCCCAGCAGCCCGTTTTGTGGGTTGGGGCACCTTTTTGCCAAGTACCGTACACAGACACCATAATCCTCACCCTGAACAGCTTGGGAAGATTACCCAAAGCCTGGAGGATTTCTGTTCATGTACTGATGAGAAGGAGAATGTCAAACAAAAGCTGGAGCTCACATGGATGGATTTTGTAGACAAAAGCTGGAGCTTCCATAGTCTTTTTTTTTTTTTTCTCCAGTCTGTATGTTTTCTTCCTACCTTCCTTGCACTACGTACACAGAGTCATTTGTCTTTTATTCTCCTGAGACATGTACAATGTGTTAGTCTATTGAAGCTGCTTAATAATATGTGTGACCTGCACATCTGTTAATTAGAGTACCCTTTTGTTATATTTGTAGAAGTTTTTAAGTGAAACCATTTCTAGAGGAAAATGGTGCAGGCAGTATAGACATTTAGCAGCATCCCTGCATCCCTCTCGCTCCGACTTGATGATTTTCTTGCTTCCTTTCTTCTTACACAAATTTTATCATCATAAAAACGGTGGACTGACAACCCTTAAAACCGATCGTCCTACTCACAGCAGCGAGCACAAAAGGTGCAGGAAATTCCAGCTGCTCTGGAACAAGATGTGTGTCTGCTCAACACAACGTGGCAAAGGGAGCATGTTGCCCCTGCGCTCCGCTTGCTCAATTAAACACCGAGTTGTACTCAAGGTCATTTCCTTGCACTCTTTGATCTCCGCAGGCTGGGGCTGAACTACCTGAGAGACATCCCTTTCTTGACAACCCTGACTTTCTCTAGCCAGAAGGACAGGACTAGGTTGCTACTTGTTTCCTTGAAACCCTGCTATGAATACTTACCGGGTACCCGCAGTGCACGGCTGAACGGGCACAAGTGGTACTTGCTTCCTCATCCACTCCCCTCCCAACCAGACTTTCCCATGATTTGGCAGGAACCAGAGGAGAGTTTTGTCTGCTGCAACAATCAATCATTCTCTGATGATAGCGACTGCTGCTGTATTTTCTTCTGATGTGAACCCTTGTCCGCTCAGAAGTAGACTGGATATCACACAGCTGTGTGTCATATATGTAGTCTGTACGTTGTAGCGTTCTTTTGCATTCTTGTTAGCCATTTCCCATTGAAAAAGTGATCACCATTAATTGTGATGGACAGTCGGCTTTCAAGCTGAAATAGTAGAAATGTGTTGCCGACTGTGATGCGCTTCTCTCCTCGTTCCTTTTTTGAGGAGTAAAGGGTGGGGAGGAAGGTTTGAGGCTGAAAGGCAGAATGCTGAAAATAAAGCAAGGCAGTGAAAAGATATCCTTAAAGGAGGAAAGCATTTGCCAATGCCTGGGGAGAAGCATTGGTTTTTCGGGGGCAGGGTAAAGTGGTAAGAGAGAGGTAGAGTCCGCTGAGACTTGGGTCCCCAAGAAGCTGGAGGGATCTCTGACTTTGTAAAATTCATCCCAGTTGCCTGTATGAGAGAGTGTTAACAAGAAGGGGAAATCTCTCTTCTTCCTTGTGTTCTTTGGTTGTGTGAAGGGCTTGTGTGTTTTTCCAAAGGAAAAGTCTTATCTTGGGAACCCCAAAATGATGATGTGGTCAGTCCTTTTTTCATACAGATGTGTAGTTATTTGGGTCTGCCAATGTAAAACCTGTTCTGCCTTTGCTTGCCACTTCACGCATTTATTTTCACTTCAATTTCTGAAGCAGTGACATTGTGCAGTGTATTTTGAGTGCTAATGTTGATTGAAGTTCTCCCTGAAAGGATGTGCACTTGAACTGTCAAGAGAGTGAGTGATTGACAGCAGGTAGAAGTACTTTTTGTGTCAAGGCTTTGTCAAGTCATTGTTGTAAAACCTACTTTACTGAATACCAATAATTCCTGCTAGATATTCAATCAAAAGATACTCTCTTCCAGCACCATTTTAGAATAATATTTAATACTTAAGAGCCCTTCCCTAATAGGCAAATGTAAGGTAAGTGAATAATAGTACTTTACACTAGGTTAGTCCATTTGGGGGGCTCCTGTGCACATATTTGCAGCCCAGGATAAAGGGTAAAACTCCTTTTATTCCTTTGTACACTGACACTGAGAGAATCTGAATGTGGGAGTTTGTTTAATACTGTGTCGTTTATAACTGCTTATTCAGCACATGTTCCATAATAAAGGTGTTTAATAACTCACAGCCGTTATCTTTTTTTTCTGTAGGAAATATTTCCTTTTGTCTATGAATACATGCTTTAAAATGAATTATTTTATAATGGTTTTGAAGATTTTAAATAGTCTAAATATATGTTTAATAATCAAAGAGGCTTACTATTCTCAAAACCACTCTCACCATTGGAGGAAGCCTGGAATGTTGCATCACCTCTATTTATTTTTGCATCAATACTTTTTTTTCCCCCCTTCTTATGTCAAAATGCTGTGTAAGTAGAATTACCCTGTTTTGCTTTTTGGAAGACTAATGTGAACAAGGCCACGCCACTGGGTATGCAGAATTTGACTAAGGCCTTTTTTTTTACAGGTAATTGTTGGGTATGGAGTGTGAGTTTAATGCTGAAGAATTGCCACCTAGAGCAATTTACTGGGGATTTGGAATCATTATTTGCTTTACAAAAGAGATTCAGATTCTTTGGTTTCGGTTACAAAATAAATTTTTTGAAAGAGTTTCTAATCCAATAGGAAAGCTGAAGATTACTCTGCAGTCTGCTGTCACACTGTATAATATTTTTAGCACTTCTGCTTCATCACTGTAACAGAAGTAATTTCATTTCAGTCTACTTGGACAATGAGAAGAATGTAATTGTTTTGACTGAAAATCTCATACTACTTCACAAATGTTGGAAATGCTTTATTGTTCTGGAGATACACAAGGAGTGTGTCTCAGTAAAATGAATGAAATGTCATCTCATAGATGGAAACTTTATAAAAAAGATTTGCTCTATTAAAAAAGCTGGCTGAGACAGCAGAGATGGTTTGGGTAAAAAGTAAGCAGTAGTGGAAATATATTTGTTGAATCTTGTTAGTTCTCTGTGCTTGTGAAAGTAGTAAATCTAAGGGAAAAATTACAGTCTTAAAAATGCAAGAAGTATTGGGGTTTAATTACTTTACAGAAACAAAACCTGCAGAGACGATAACTTGTAACACCCAGCAGCTCTCTTAGGGAGTTGACTGAACGGCTTGTTTAATTTGGGGCTATTATAATCACTTTTTATATGGAAAATAAATAGAGTGGCGGTTGGACCCAGCGAAGATCTTGTTGGTTCTGGAAGAGCCACGTGTATATATTCTGTGTAAGGAAGTGTCATGGGTTGTTGTTTAGGGAGATAACGCTTGCATTCATACTACAAATGCATGTCCTACAAATTTTCATTAAAATGCATCTCGTACATAAGGCACTCCCAACACAGTACTGGAGTAACAGGTTTTTGAGTTTGACTTTAGCAGCTTAGGTAGTGGAAGGAGCAAATTCTGGAATAAAAAGACGCCCAAAGTCAGCCCCAGTTCTTAAGTTTTAGGGGTTCCAATTGTATTTTTTGGGGGTATGGAATACAGTAAGATCTGTGATTGGTGCAAGATGAGAATTGTTTGGGTTGGCAGGGACCTTCAAGCCCATCCAGTTCCAACCCCCCTGCCATGGGCAGGGACACCTTCCCCCAGCCCAGGTTGCTCCCAGCCCCGTCCAGCCTGGCCTTGGGCACTGCCAGGGATGGGGCACCCACAGCCTCTCCGGGCATGAAGAGTGAGACAGTTTGTACAGTCCAAGAAGAAATGTTCTGCATTTGCATTGAGTAAGTAAAAGCATGGGAGGTAAAGGAGCAAAAAGTACAGATGCACCAAATGGAAAGAAAGGGAAAGGGAGGGTGACGTGGAAGAGGCTGTTAGAGATTTTGTTGTTTTCTGGCCTTCGGTGTCGCTGGGTTGCTTTTGTTGCAAGAAGACAAATCATTACGCACTTTGTATTTCGTGATGTTTCACACTCCAGCAAAGATAGATGAATTAAAAATACATTGAAATGCCTAAAGGGATTCAGTATAAGCTCAACTAACGTCAACATACAGATCCTGAGAGGAAGCTTATTTGTGTGTTCTTAAAGAACCTGTTGCCATGTGGTCCACAGCAGGTTTGCAGCAGGGGTTCATCTGCGTGCTGCGGTGGTTTGGAAGGGATGCTTAGTCTCCCCTTTTCGTGGTCCTGGCTCCATTCTTCATTGGAACTTGGGTCTTTAATAACTCACGCCAGCTGAGGTGTGTGGTGTTTCTTACCAGAAATCTTTAATATGCATGGTTGCTTTTTCTTTTAAATTCAGGTTGTGAAAGGCCTTACCTATTTATGGAGTCTAAAGATTTTACACAGAGGTGAGTAACAGATGTTTTCTGTTTTCCAATGAAATACCATGTTACTTTTAACAATACTTTCTGCAGAGACAGTAGACCATACTAACATCTGATACGATTCCAGTGGAGTAATGCAGAATGAATCTTACTCATTAGCCCTGCACATTTTCTGATAAAATACTTTATTAGTGTTCTCTTTTACTGCCCTCCCTCCTCCCCTGCAAAGAAAAATACTACAGAGAGAAGTTAATTTTACAGAGATTTAGATGCTTAGGGTAACAAACGGATGCCCAATGGAAAAATCGGCAAGGAAAATCAGATGTTTGACTAGTATCGAAAGTAGAAGATAAATAGTGAATTTTCTTATGTACTTCAAAAATCTCACAACAGCCACAAGTGTTGCTGGAGTCTCAGATCTCTAAAATTGTAGCCCGCTGTCCTCTAACATGGTCATGAATAATTAAAGAAACTTTAAACCTGCTTGGACATAAGCGATTTTGGGGTTTTGCTGTTTATTCTCTTTCAGGAAACTGTTCTATATTTTTTCTAAACATCTCATTTATTTCTGGCTTTTAATGCTACATTATTTTTTGAAATCTATCTGTTGTAGTAAGTTCAGATATACTAGACCTTTCAAAAACAATGTCAGTTCTGGAAAAAGTGGGAAATGCTATTTAAAGAACAAAGAAGCCCTTCCCTCTACACCCCCACACCCCCCCCAAAAAAGGAAGAAAAAAAAGGAGAAACTCATTACATTTATAATGTTTCTAAAGTGTCTGAAAGTAACTGCTCTGGTTCCTAATGTTGCTAACAATACTGTTTAATTTAACCCATCTGCTCACTCAGCCCGCGTGCACAGTTGGAGTGTGCAGTAACCGACTTCATTTGTGATTGAAAGAGAAGTGTAAAGCAGAGAGACACGCAGAAAATTTTAAGTTGCAAACCGAATAGGTGAGACCATTTCTTCTGGGGTGCCTAGTTTTGGAGTGGCTGAGAAGTAGGTGCGAGGCTCTGGCGAGGCGATGAGCAGTGCCTGGGTTAGGTGCCCCGTGTCCCCGTGTGAGCAGCGCAAGGAGTCAGGCACCTCTGGAGAGTCATCCGGAGATCTGTGCGCTGAGTGGGGAGAGCAGGCTAATAGGAAATACTAATTACCAGTATGTATTGAGGTCCTGCCCCTCCTTAGAGCTTAGGCTCAGACTGTCCTCAGGCTTTCGTGGAGAGTGAGTTTGTAGTGGAGGAGGAGGTTGAGCTTTCCTTTGTGTAATGACCCAGCGAGCGGCTGTGCAACAGGACATCGGCTTCAACTCCTCCTCGGTCCCACACCATCTCCTTCCTGGGAGATTGCTCTGACGTGAGAGCGCAGGCTCTCTCCTGGGTGGGAGAAAGCGGGCTGTGGCCAGAAGAGTGAGTAGAGATCAAGTAAGGGCTTTGTTACCCCGATTAGAGGGTGAGTGAATTGCTAAGGCTGCTGGTGTAGTTGACCCTGGGCTGCCACTGGATTAAAAGAACAGGAATAACCCAGAGTCCATGACCAACTCGTTGCAGACACAGGTTACCAAGGAGGCTTCGTTCCTGATGACAGTTTAAACGTTTCACCTACTAGCCTGAATGTTACCAGATCCAGAGATTTATAGTGTCCATCCACTCGCAGCAAGATGTCTAGATGCCAGAGCTGCCACAGCAATTGTCAGAATAAATATAAAAGGAAAGTAACTGCGATATGCGGGGCTGGGTATCATCTGGATAGGCTACACAGTCTTTGCCACACATCTGTAACACCAAAAAAGAAAAAAGCAGATTTGATTTTTTTTTTTTTTCATTAAAAGATTCTGGCCACATGCTGAATGTGATTTGGAGAGAGCATTGCGGTCAGGCATAAACACTGTAACTATAAGTTTATTGTTCTGCTGTAAATTTGGAAACTGGGTCTGATTTTTGCTTTGCCGGTAAAACAAAATCTCCCCTTCTGTATGGGTTTCGTTGACTTGATTGAAGAGCAGCTCTTGAGTTTTTGATGAATTGTCTGCGGTCCTTGCTATGATCTAAAGAAAAGTGCAGAAACTGATTTTTCATCACACTTCAGATTTTTCTGGCCTTGGTCTGCTGCTAGATTGACCAAGGTGATAACAGCACTGCAAAATGCCATGGAGGGCATGACTAGCATTCCAGGGTTCAGCAGGGTTTCCTCAAGGGGTTGGTTTTCAGTATTACGCTGTACCCATTTTTAGGACGCTGAAAATGCGTGTGTACTTGTGTATCTTAAAAACGGGTACAGAGTAATACAATGCAAGGAAGATGCCTGTTTCTCAAAGTATCTCCGTCAGCTGCCTACTGGTTTTAAAGCATCAGAAGTAAACGAAAGAAAATTTAACCCTGACTTCCTTGCTGTCACATGTGAAGCAGACCATGCAAGAAGCTCGCGTAGGCTAAGAAGTCAAGAATCTCCACCGTGACGGTAACAAAGGTGGGGAAGCAATCATTGTGAAGAAGCTTTGTAAGGCAGTGCAGCAAACGACAGTTTGCGACTAAATGCACGGATTAAAGCAAAGGAAACAAACAATGAGCAAGTCTTTTATTCCAGATCAGACATTTCAGCAAATATTACAGCTTAACTTCAAAACAAACCTTGCAACTAATGAGGTGATAGCCGTGCATGTTAATAAACCCGAAGCTGTAGTCATAGTCATCACACCCACATCAAACATAAACATAAGATTAACACCTACACCACTTCTTTGGAAGATGTGAGAATGTCCCAATGATAAGTGTGCTCTTTTCCCCAGAGGATAAGAAGTAGAAATGGAAGGGTAATGAGAAATTAACTTAGATTTAAAACAGAATTAGCAATTAAACAAGTCTAATCATGTACAAAGTCAAAGTTTGTATAAAGACAAACCAAAATCTGTTAAGTTCAAGAATAAGTATAGACCATATGCATTTTATCTGGTGTGTTTTTCTCTGTTCACACCTCCTTATTAAAAGAAATGTATGAAATAAATGTTACCCACTTGTGTTTAATTGTACTGATCTATATTTGTATGCATGACTGTGTACTGGGGGCCAGTACATATTGCACAGTTTGAGCACCTTGGTTTCTGTCTAGGTTTTAAATTTGTGTCAGATTTTTGGAAGTGTTTTCTAGTTCGTGATGTGCAAGGTTGAGCAGAGTTGATGATCTGGAGATCTTTCTGGGCTGTCAGTTGGTTCCGTGGCTGTGTGTGGCAGAAGAGAGGTCTGTCCACCACTCGGGCCATCTCTTTTCCCTCTGCCCCCCCCCCCCCCCCCCCCCAGGATATTCCCATGGAAGGATATTGAAATCCGCTTTGTTTTGGCTGGAGCTGTGGAGTGCTAGTTGGTAGGGTCGAGCACTAGTGCAGTACAGGCGATGAGTGTTCTCAGCTGTAGCTGCAGTTTGCTGAGGATTTCACCTAAGATTTCCAGAGGAGCATGTTTGACTCTTCCCCCCCCACCCCCAGCATTTCTAGCTTTGTGACAAATAATCAGCATTGGTGCCACATACAAGGAAGCACAAACAGAAATACTAGGGCTTGTATATGTATACAGATACATACATAGGTATATATACATGTATAGCTAAACACATAAACTCATGGACTACTTAGGCTTATTTAAGAGAAATGATCGTGGCCTCTGCAAAAAGCATGCTGATGAGGTTGTTATAACAAGAAGTATTTTTATTCTTCCAGCAGCTTCACTTTAACAGTAACATTCTGTGAGCTGTTGGCAGCTGAAATTGTGTGTTTGTATCTCTTGCCTTCCTTGAACTTGGCGTATTACGATTTTATATTTTTAAAAGACAGAAAAAGTCAAGAGACAGCTTTTAAAAAATCTGTGGGTTTTTTCCCCACAACCATTAATCTGTTTGCTTTACGATAAAACAAGATGACTGAAATGTCTGGTGTTCAAAAAGCTGAAACCTCTGACAATTCTGTTTACTGGTGAGAGCTTGGAGGTCCCGTTTATTTGCAGAGAGGTGAAACGACTTAGGCAGATATATCATAAAGAGGACTTGTTCATCCTCTATAATGATGTTTCATAGAAATCATTTGTATTAAGCAAGCACTGGTAATGGGAGCATAATGACCCCTTTTGGCTCTTGTTTAAATTCTTTTACTTCTAAACAGTAATATTAATCACAAGCAGATGGTGCAGAACATTATTTATGCACATTTGTTTTCCAAAACCAAAAAATGTTTAACCCATTAACTGAAGCCTTTTATGAAACAAAAAGGCTAATTTACTGATTGGGTGATTTTTCTCCCCACTTTCAATATGAGAGACTTTGTGAAGTGCCATTTTTATCTGGGATTGTCACTTCCTTTTTTCTTGAGGAAACCGATGTGATCCTTGGAATTCATAGCAAATATTTGCTTAAGTCCCCCGCTTGCAGTGTAATTTAAAATCTGCTGCAAGGACAGGTAGTATTTGTTCTTAGAAGTGCTTGTTTGGCTGCAGCTTGCTCAGTAGAGTCCCCAGCCTGCATAGGCTTCCCTCCCTTAATGGGCTGATTGCTGATTGCTTTTTTTCTTCTAGGATTTTCTTTTTGTTTGATTGAGGTTTTGTTCTTTGTTTTGTTTTGTTTGTGGAAGGATTTCAGGATCAAGCAACGCTTAATGAATGACAGATGTTTTTTTAATGATACTGACTTACTGCCACCTCCCACATGGTAGCAGGGAAGGGGATATGGGGTCTGCGGATCCCCAGTGACACAAGGTGATGGCTGGACAGAGCCTTGGCTCTTCCTCGGTGGGAACTGGCCAGCCCTGGTGGGACAGGGGACAGGTGTGGCCTGGTGGGTTCCTCTGGTGGGTTATGTTAAAGAAACAAGGACTTGTGGGCTGCACTGGGAGACCATCCAGAAGCAGGACAACGTGACATCCAGAACTCATGACATGGTTGAGATCTTATAGAAAGAAAATTTGGCTACGTGCCTGTTGTCTCCTCATCCCTTTCTGTGAGGTCATAGTGTTTCAAGCTTAGAGCTTCCTTCTGCCTTCCAGACCCTTCACTCAGAGTGAAAAGATTTTTGCTTCATTCAATAATGATGCTGTTGATCCGGTCCTGGTCCCACAAACCTATTTCCAGCCCTACCGCACCAAAATGTTTCTCTTGTCCACTTGGTTATCAGTTATTTTTGTTACATCCTTTACAGTTAAAAGCAAGAGCCTCGTTGTTATACTGCAGTTTTCTTTGAAAAGTGTTAGTACTGTAAACAGCTGGATCCATGGTGAAGAATGTCAGTGTTTTCTGCATGTGTGATGGCATCTGCTGTTTGGTTCATTACTATTCAGCGCAAGCGGAGTAACTAGGTAGCTCTATCGGCTGCCATATTTTTAGAAAGAAGGTTAAACAGGATTACTGTGCAACTTATTGTTCTTCTCGGGATTCAGGATAGAGCCTGCTGATGTACTCGGCATGTCTTGTTAGATTTAGCAAAGTCGGTCAACACCAGAGAGGAGTGTGCTGCTTAGTGGTTTGCCACAAGCAAATATTTGAGTCTCCCTGAAGTTTCAGTTGGAAAACATATTCCTGAAATGTTGTTGGGAAGTGTATGAGAGATTTTGTGAGTGTGTGGATTGCTCTGTAGCTGTGTTTTGTCTTACCACCTGAGGCTGGGGAGTAGGTAAAAAATCCATCAAAAATACAGCACGTGGATTGAATTCCTAGAGATGAAATGGGGATCCAGGTAGGCAGACTGAAGCCTGTTGGTGCTGTAGCACGATGGAGATGCTCATGACTTTTTTTTCTTTTGACTTTGGGGGGGGGGGGGGGGGAAATTGCAAAATATGGCAGTAGTATTGTTGCACAAAATAAAATGTACAGATTCCACTTAAAGTATATAACCTGCTGTTGAACTTTCCCCTTTTTTGAACTGGATTTTTAGCTCAAATATAGGAAAGCATTTCATCAGCTTGTTAATTGAGGTTATACATTTCTACATTACAGAGACGAATTAAGCAAGCTACTGTGGTACCAGAAAACATCTGCTAAACAAAGGCAAACTTAATGATAAACAAAATTAGGTTCTTTTCTAGTTGGGTTTCATCCATCTGCACCCAACTAGTGTTCACTTTTAAAGAAGGCAAAGATACAAGCTATTGCTTTTAATCCATTTTGACAGAAGAAAGCAGTGATTAGGCAAAGCCACTGTGCTCTAATCTTCCCAAGTTTAAGCCAGGCCATAACGTGCACATTATGCTTTCCGACTGGCATCCCTGGAACAGAAAAGATGCTCGATGTTTCCTGCACTACAGTCAGGCTGGATGATCAGCAGTTCATTCACACACCGACTTTACAGTACGCAGCAGAAGCACACCAACCTCTTTTGGCATCAGAGGGGGTCAGCATTTAGATCTTTGTGCTGACAATGTGGCTTTATGATGTACGTTGACGTTTTATTTGCTGGAGCAGGATTAGTAATCATTTTAAGGCGTTGCTGGCGGTTAACCTCTGTAAAAGCTCTGAAACCATGAGATCGAAGCAGTTTTATGCAGCAGAAGCCATGGAGGTGGAAGCCAGTAGCTTTGAATAATGATGTGCCGGGGAGCAAAGCTGCACTGAATGTGTTCTTGTAGCAGGAGGAGGCTGGAATGTGCTTGTATGTTTTGTGTTTTGACTGTGTTCCTGTATACAGGTGTTTGTATGGGATGCTTTGTATTTGTAGTTTTTATAGAATATTAAATTCTGCTCTTGTCACTATGTGGAATTAAGTGAGGGCTGCTGGAGAAGAGGGAGGCAGGGTTAATTGCAGTGTTAGAGTACAAAGTCGCAGGGCTGGGATGAACCTTAGAAGGTCAGCCCAGCTATCCCTTGATATGAAAACAGGCTTTACTGTTTGCACGGCTGCTTTTGGCTAGTTCTTAAATTGTCCAGGGTTTGCTCCCGCTCTGTTATTTCCGCTCCATGCCATAATCTACAGATCCTTTTTTGCAGACCTGCTCCAGCCTACACTCCAGGCAGCTGTTTAATCCTATATTTATGCAGTTGATTAATCCCTGTCTAAATGCAGTGCTTCCATTTGTCCCTGTTGAATTTCATCTTATTTTTTCAGTCTCATTTTCCAGTTTGGCAAGATCACTTTGAATTCTAGGTCCTGTCCTCCAGTGCACTTGCCGTCCCTCCCAGATTGGTGTCACCTGCAGATTTAATAACATGGATTATTAGTATGTGAGAGGTGCAGATATAATGTCATCTGTGCTACTGTCTGTCACAAACCAGAGATTGCATTTGAAATATATCTTTGAAGTATTTCCTATTAAAATCTATCGTACCAATATTCGTAACGATCTCCGTGTAGACGATGAGTATCTAGGATAATATAATGTAGTTTTGTTCCCTCGACAGATGTGAAGCCGTCTAATATGTTGGTGAACACGCGAGGCCAGGTGAAGCTGTGTGACTTTGGGGTTAGCACACAGGTAATTCCCCCTCTAGATCTCTGCCCGCTCTCTTTCTAATGTCAAAATCACCTGGCTGCCAGACAAACAGCCCCACAGCAAGCTCCCCTCTTCTGGGAGAGCCCTATTCATTTTTAATCTCTGGGCGACTTTTCTTCATCTGAATATGATTGTTCATTGTTTAATGACAGTAAAAACTGCTGATATTGTAATTACTACTTACGAATAGCAAACTTCATTGATATGCAGCTTTGATATGAAAGCGTTTTGGCCAGACAAAAGGGAGGGCAGAACGAGAGATGTGTCTGGGGAGCCCAACTGGCCCACAATAAAAATTAATATTGGGAGTAACAATAGTGGTGGGCTTTTACAATGTGCAGCACAAATTTTAATTAATTTCCATTTTGGGCCTCCCTGGAGAACTTCTCTGATAGTGACCCATGAGCTTGCTGTGATGTTGATTTGAATTTCAGCACCTTTACTCTCAGCCAAACACGAGGACCAAAGAGAAGGTCAGCCTTGTATTATAAGTTGTCAGAGTCTGTTGTCCCTCCAGCGTATTTAGCGCTCGTTGCATTCAAGTGATGAATGTGGCTTTATTCACATCTTGAGCCAGCTGACTGAAAAATGAGTGTGTTCAATCCTACTTCAAATTGACTTTTTATATCAGACTAGTTTGGGGTACTAAAGCGATAAGCATCCTGTTTAACAGAATTGTTTAAGGTTATCTGCCATAAACTGTAATGCAGTGCTTGTTTAAATTGGAACTCTCATTCCGAACAAAAGAGAGATTTAATCATTTTTAATGCCTTTGCAGATAAATTTGTTCCCTTTTACATAATTTTTAGTTGATTTATAGGAATGATGATTGTAGGTTAAATGAGGAATAATTGCCCATTTTATTTCCACATTATCTTTATATTGTTCTAACAGACTGTTTTGTCTGATAGCTGGTGAATTCTATAGCCAAGACGTATGTTGGAACAAATGCTTATATGGCGGTAAGTGGATTTATGCAGGAATAACATTTAAATAGAAGTATTTGTTTGCAGTCATCTTCTGTGTAATGCGGGATATGTTCTAAATCAGTTCTCAAAGTTCATCTCTCCCTGTCCCTGGCATAAGCTCTGCCGTGATTGCGGATGCCATGAAACAGCTCCCGTTCGCTCCCTGCAGACCCGCTCCCTTCCCGTCTGTGCTCACCTACCAGCTCAGTGGCAGCTGCCCTTCTTGCTGGTAGGGGACAGTAATGCTAGAAAAGTGTTTCTTTCATGTATTTTTAGTTGCCTTTACTGCCTTGTAACAAGCGGGAACAAAGAAGAGAGTTGGGTTTCACGTTTACGGAACACTTTTCCGTGGATAGTCTGCGGCTCTTTGCAGACGGCTGGCAGTCCGGTGCTGTCCCTGGGTTGGGAAGCACTGCTTCCAGCCTGCAGTTCAGCAAAGCATTTAAACCTGAGCAGCATCGCACTGGCTTCTCGACACCTAAACACTTCCCATGTGAAGCTAAAAATATTTGGACTAATAATATTAGGGTATTAAATTGCACATTGTGTAATGTCCATACGTTAAGTCACCAGTACGTTTCACTTCTCTATATAAATTTTAGTCAGTGCGTGTTACAATGAGACTATTGTTGCCCTGTTTCTGTACGTTAAAGCATAAATTCACATCATTTTTAGATCAAAGTAACACATTGCTAGAGATCTATCATTTGGGAGAACGCTGCTGCGGGTAGCTGGGGTGTGAGGTTTGGGTTTAGCAGCTCTAGCTGACCTGACACTGGATGTGGCGTTTGTGTCGTTGAGATTAATATGGTGACAAGAGCCAGTCTGAAAGCAAACCACAAAAGTTAGCCCATCTTTTCCATTAGATCAATGGGATTAATTCTAGTTTTCCATTTAACAGATGTGAAAACTTAAATGCTTCAGTTTAGAGCGGTATATTAACTGTTGTCTTTTATTTTTGGCCATTAAAATTATTTTAGCAAAGTACTTACATTGTAATATTAAAGAGGGAAAAAAAATGTTCAGCTTGTTTAAAAAAAAAGAAAGTGTGAACAATACAAAGTGGGTGATACTTGTGTTTTTCAAACCTCAGAAAATAGGAGAGAGAAATCCATGACCTTTAATCGCTTTCAGGTATTTTTTCTTACTTTGTTGAAAGAAGAAGGCAGACCAAAGCGTGCCCATTTATTTGCTAAGTGCTTTTCTAGTCAAGGTATACTCGTTATGTGGCTTCTGAAACACTCATGTCACCATCCTAGAAAGACTTGGGCTATCCTCTGTCATCAGAATATTATGTGCAGAAAAATGTTTATTAAAAAAAAAAAAAGAGAGAAAAAAATCTGGTCTTGTCTATTACCACTTTCGCTGGAAAGCCTGCTGATTTCTGTGCCTCCATTTTCTAAAAGAAATGGAATATAGTAATTCAGGCAAATAAACAGCTTCAGATTAATCAACTTTTCCAACTCAGCTGTTACTCTTAAGAGTTGTCTTAAGCAGGTCTGAGAATTAAATTGTATTATGCTTCTAGTGTACAAATCAAGATTACTGTTCTCTTTCCCAGGTGTACATTAAATAAATTACTTTTTTTTTTCTTTCCTATTGTTTATGGACAAATGTGATGTATTCATCTGTTAATTGAAAAAGAAAAGTTTAAGCTAAAATGTACTGATTTCTTGTGTTAAAATTGTTTTTCTTGCTGAACGAGTCATTTGTCGTCATAAGATTTATAGTCAAGTCCTCAAAAAATCAAGGAAGTCATAAGCTTTGGCTTGGCTGCTTGGCAGACTGAGTGAATTTGAAATCATTAAAAAAATTTGAGATTGCTGTTTGAAATAAGCAAAAAAGCTTTTTGATTGAGAAATTAGAATTCCCAACAAGAATACATTTTCTGTGAAATCGTTTTATCACCACTCCATATAGAAAAAAGATTTTGGTTTAAAAAAGTAACCAGCTGTGGAAATGAAGAGAAAATATTTTTGAACTGTATATCTTTAGGATGCTCTCCATGTTGCACACTTTACTTTATGCATGCGTTACTCTGATTTTCATCTTCTTTTCCATACTCTTTAAATTCATGTGACTAGACTTTTTGTTTAAACGTGCAAATTATTTATTTGCCACCGTCTTCTGTGAGTACATAATTTCTAAACATAAGTTGCTGTGCAAAGCTTGAGCTGTTATAACAGAAGAATAACCAATTTAATATTGCTCGGTGTGAATTATGCATCTGCTTTGGCAGCTCGGGAGAGGCCGGGGTCTCCCCTGCACTGAGATGATCTGCGGGTGTTTCCGTCTTGCCATCGGTGTGGTGTCTGCTGGTCAGAAACATGCCTGGCCAGGATAGCCGGTACCATGTTATGTTCCAAAGCCAGATGTATCTATCAGTGTATGGTTTTGGCTGCATATCTGCATCTTTATGAGGGTCTTTGTCAGTATAAAAGGATGCTTAAAAATCGTATCCCTATATGATGCTGTTACAAACATCGCTGAGATGTGATAGGCTAACTGTACTTAATGAAGGCTCGCCTTAATGAACTATAAAAAAAAAATAATAAGATTTTTGGGTCACCGTTCAGCTCAAAATAAATGAGGCTCAGTCAAGCAGATTTTGTGCCAGTTACATTCTGGGGTGGGTGGTTTTTTTTAGGTTATGGCAGTTGTGGAAGGCTATCCTTAAAGATAATGTGGGCAGCACTGTGGTTTTTTACTTAACATTCACGCTGCGATAAAAGCTCTTGACCTGGGATTAGCTGTGCAGAGGAAAAATCCGAAAACACATTGGACTGGCACTAATTTGGGAGTTTGTTTTCTAAAAAAGGTCTCTGGATTATTAAAGACTAAAAATACAGCCAGTGCTTCGTAGGTGGTGGGGCTAGACAGGTGCATTAACAGCACAGTGGGGAGAGAAGTCTCATGGAGCCTTTTATTGTTACATTTCATGCTGTACTTGACCTTGGAAATGCTTAAATTGTAGCTTTCAAGTAAAAACTAGCAGTTACATTTTACAGCACTCTATTTCATGAGGCATTAAACTTGCTATTAATAGTTTTGAGTGAAGTATTTTTTTTTTCCATAGGTCAAAAATGAAATTAAAAAGTATATAAGATAAAATTGCTGGCATGTGACTTCATTGATTCTTTTGGCTTCCCTAACTTTGCTTTTTAAACCAGAGTTACTCCCCCACACCTTCACTCAGCATGAGGAGTCTGTTTTCCTGGCACGCCTTGCTGTTGTGCCTGGGCTGAGCTATAGGTGTATATACCACCGGGTATATACCACCGGACTCTCGCAGCTTGACCTTGGTGCTTTGCTGTGCATGTGCAAGCCATCGGCTATTTTTTGTTGTTGTTGTTGGATAAAACAGCCCAAACACAAATGCCAAGGCCAACTTTACAAGGTGCATAGCAATGCATGGCTACAAGTCTGAGCGTTACCAAGTCCTTTGCTCTCGCAGAAGAAGCCAAAATAGATATATAAGTCCAGTTTGAAGAGCGGATTTGCTCTCTTCCAGGTTAGCTGGTGAGTTTTATATGCTTCTTTGCATTTTCTCAGTCGACTTGTTTGCCCTGGGCTAGCTTTTGTGGAATAAGTATGTGTATTTGTTTGCGAGGCTCAAGAAGATGTTTCTTTCCATCTCTCTGCAGCCTGAGCGGATTTCAGGAGAACAGTATGGAATTCATTCGGACGTTTGGAGTCTAGGGATTTCCTTCATGGAGGTATGCAAACATCTATCATTTTCATGTGCCCATTGCAAGAATCAGATCAATCTAGAATCAAAATATTTCAGTGTAGTCTTTGTAGACTCTTCTATATGTGCATGTTTTCAATTATTGTAAAATTTCTTGGCTGTATTTAGAATGGGTTTGTTCTTAACTGCGTTCAGTTCAGTTTAAAGAGCCTCTGTACGAACCTTAAACCCTCTAATAAAACTTAAGAGTAGGAAGTAGGGCCTGGTACATGGATGCCTTTGCATCCTTTCAGCACCTGTGGGATCAAAAGTGATAGTATTTCTGTATTATTAGGGTTAAAATTAAAACAGCGTAAGGCAGATTCCAGGTTTGAGCTGGTTAACAGCCTTGCAGAAACTTTGCAGAAATATTTGCACGACGGTATGAGTGTCTCCTTGCATGATTAAATGAAGTGTTTGAACTGAACTGTTCACAAGGCCTTTGAGAAAGCTTTCTCACAAATATGGGTTCAGGCAAGAGACAGTCTTACCAAAATGAAGCAGTTTGAAGGAATGTGGTTGTAAAGCGCGGTCACTGCGGAGAAGCCACGCTTTCGGCAGGTTTGGTCAGAACAAGGTCAGGTTTGGTTCAGGAAAAGGGTTGTTCTTTTCAGCTTAGGTCTTATCAGGTGTTTTACAAAACATAAAATTCAATGACTTTATAAATAAATGAATGATTGTTTATAGGAATGATGACCTAGAGTGTGTAAATTGAGTAGAAGTGCCTGTGTTATGATAACCTCTTGACCAGTAAAACCAGATCTGCCTTGGTCTGGCCTGGGAGCAGGGACAGGTAGCTCTGGTCTGGTGGTGGCAGAAGGGGGTGTATGGCCCACGCAGCCTTCTTCACACCCGCCTTGGCTGGCCTCCAGCAAGCCAGCTACAGCTGGGAAACCCTTGCAGCCTTGACAGCTCAAGCCATAAGCTCTCGGGGGAGTTTTCCAGCTTGGGGACAGTCCATGAGAGAGCTTCCCCCTGCTTGAAGTTGTTGTTGCGTCCTGTCAGAACAAAGCGTTCCAGCCATCGATGACTTGCCTCATCTTTCTGGCACAGCCTGGCAAAGGCATGATACTGTTAACCAGAAAATACAGATGCCCTTCCCTTTTCTTCTGGTCTAATATCGTGTCACTAAGGTGAAGCTCAATATACCTTTCAGCGAAGTGCAACTGCTGTTTTTAGGAGAAGACGATAGAAGTGAAGGGGGCTCGGTGCTGGCCCTCTGCGTCTAGGCAAATTTCACATTT
The DNA here is from genome assembly GCF_017639655.2 of Falco naumanni. Classification (NCBI taxonomy): domain Eukaryota; kingdom Metazoa; phylum Chordata; class Aves; order Falconiformes; family Falconidae; genus Falco; species Falco naumanni. The sequence goes on along the minus strand of NC_054060.1, from coordinate 4,874,434 downwards.
TGTAGCCTGAAAGTGAACCCAGACCATTGTCATGTTTTCGAACAAAAAATTCCCTGCCAAATCATTTTTAATCAAAATGAAAATACTTAATGCTGAATCACTGCGTTCAGGTCTTGTAAATCTTTTCCAGAGTCTAACTGAAGCTAACGCTGAATTACAATAATGACATACTTTAACGTGTCACAGGGGATGCAGTTCTCTTAATTTGTTTTACTGCAAACCATTTTAATGGTTTGTGGTGCTGGAGAGCCCTCACAATTTTGGGAGAGATACAGAATGTAGTCAGGCAGTCTGTAAATTAATCTAGCCAACAAAGGGCTAAACCGAAATTGTGTTACATAAAGGTCTGACTATGATGTTCTTGAGTCGTGGTGGAATAGAGTGATAGAAATGCAGAAGTCCTATATAGAGTGAGCATTTGCTCGTTCCTCTGCTGAATAAAAAATGGATTTAGATGTGCAGCAGCAATCTGATGATTTATCATGTAGACCAAGATATTTGGAATTTAGTTTGGGATTATTAGTAGGTATCCTGTCCAGTCATGAATTTGATTTGAAGGATAAATTTTACATTATATTAGCCAACATTAGGAAAACTCTTTTAATTTGCATTTACTCTCCTCTTTTAAACCTTCTGAACTTTTTTTTTTTCCCCCCTCTCTCACTTTCCACAAATGTCTTCTGAAGCAGATGTACAAAAAACAATTCGGTGCTGTGTGCTTTGTTAATTGGTATGTCATCTGGTCCTCCGAGACCTCTCTTCAACATGATCGCTGTTTTATTGAAGTGGTTTGACTGATGTGTTAAATGATGAAAGCAAGGACAGTGGCTTAGAAAAATGTCTCAGAAAAGGTGAAGAAGATGCTCAAAGAGCCACACAAGGTCACTGTCATTAAAGTAACACTGTATTGACATGGGGATTGGTAGTGGAGACACCCAGGCTCTTGTTGATGGAACTGTTAAAAAGGGAAGCTAGCATTTACTATAGGATTTTAAAATCATCTCCACTTAGTAGTGTAATGCTCCAGTCCCTACAACTTTGCGCTAGTACAGTTACAGCATGTTAATTTAAAAGAAATAGTGTGTGGGAACAAGTTAGCAAGGGCTGTTCTGACATATGATAACATAAAATAGCAGCTAAGTACATCTTCCTGAATTTTCTTTAATATTCTTCTGAGCCTTTAAAATGTCTTGAATTTTTTTTTCTGCATAGTTATGTATAAGGAGAAACTGAACCATTCTTTTTGAAGGTTAAGAAAACAGCCCCCCAAATAATTGGTAGCAGAATATAAGAGTATTAGATGTGGGTATCACCTAACTTTGGAGATATGGTGAGCGTTCTTGTTCCTTGTGAAGTAAGAGATGTCTGAGGGTGCTCAGTCTTCCCTTTGCCAAAAATAAAAAATAAATTTAAAAGGGAGGGAGGAAAAAAAAAAAGAACAAATGTTGCTAGCTTTTTCATTATTCTTTCATTTTTTGGAGTTTGTATTTCTTTCTTCAGTATTTTTTTGAAGGGAATTAAATTTAACACATAATCTGTAAAACTGTTTAAAATTGTTTCATCACAAATTGTCTGTTTTCATGAGGTCTGTAGACGTTTTATTTAAGTGCAAATAGTGGTTGACAGAGCAACTTCAATTTAAACCAATGACATAGCTGTCACTTCACTGAAGACTGTGTCAGCATTTTCATTTATAAAAGCTGTTTTTCAGGGGTTTATAACTCAGTCATAAAACACACTCCAGGCTGGCTGGGCTGAGTCTGAGTGCTGTGTGCGCTCCGTCGCCCATTCAGTCTCCCTCCAAGAGCTGTGCCCTGCACAGGAGGATAAATTAAATTGCCTAATATTTCTTGTTCCTCTCCACCATGACTCTAACCCTACCTTGCACGGCTGCTATCCAAAAGTGAACTTTAAAGCATCCAAAAGAGGATGAAATACATCGTGTTGGTTTTTAAGGGGCAGCAATCCTTGTCCGGCGGTGCCTGTTTGCGGGGATGTGAGGAGCAGGTCTGCCTTCAGCCAAGCCGCTTCTCCTGGGATAACGGGCTGCTGTAAGAGACGAGAGGCTGGGCGAGAAGAGCTTTGGTGGGACCCGTGGGGCTGGTGCCTGCTCAGGTCCTGCTTTCACAGAGGGTTGCTTCTTGGGTTTCTGCTGGATTTTACCGTCTCGGGGCAGCCTGCTGAGGAGTGCTGGCATGCTCTTCAGACAGTACGGAGGACCAGAGTCTCCTACGTGTCGTGAGGAGAGATGGTAGGTGAGAAGGGAGTTTTGGGAAGGGAATGGACTAGAGCTGTGATCAGAGTTGCTGGTTGAGGCAAAGTATAGGCTTGCAGATCTTTGCCAGAAGATCCGGGGCTCATTCAGTCTGCAGATAGAATTGATATTATATTATGTTGAAACACAAGAAATGAGAGCGATTTGCTTACACTTCCAAAACTTCCTCAGTTTGTGGCATATGAGCTCGTGTGCTTGGCTGATGATACCTTTTTGCATCTCCTTTTGTGTCACATCCCAGTCTCTACTTTCCACTGTCCGCTGCTGAGAAAAACAGCTACTTTCCTGTGTTTCAGGTCTCCTTTTAAAATTAACTTTTCTTGCAAAGATTATCAGTGTTCTCTCCTTCAGGGAAAAGGAGTTTGTATATAGGTTTTAAAGTTAGAAACAAGTCCTTAAAACTCCCAAAAGGAGAATTTTAAGTCTTCGGTCACCAGAGTTCTCTGTTATCTGTGTATTTGCAAGAGCTTTCAAGCTTTGCTAGTTGTTTGTGACATTTGTGTTAAGATGCTGGTTTAAGCAATATTTCAAGCAGTCATAGGACAGATTTTCAGCAGTTGTGTGCATTCCCACATATAGGCACAGCGGTACATATGCAACAAACATGCCTTACATCGTGTATTTCAGGCGCAGGTACATATTGTCTGAGCGGGGTCAGCACTCATTGCATGCAGTGTCAGCATCGTGGAGCACACTCTTCAGCACTCTTGGGCTGGGAGCACAGCTGGAGATGTAGGAAGAGTTCACTCAGACCACACAGGCAAAGAGGAGGAACATGTTTGAAGAGGGTGCTACAAGAGAAGCAGCTCTGCTTTAAGATGATTCTCTTAGAGCACTTCATGCTTTAAAATGTTTAACTGCATACATGTGATGTAAAGAGTTGCATCGAGGAGGTTTCAAAAGAACTCTTTCTAAAGAGTCTAAAATAAGTGATTAGTCACATATCATCAGCTTTGAAGTGATAATGGTTCAAGATCAAGATTGTGAGCTGATCTGCAGGAAGTTCTACAGACCACGATTCCGTCTTCTGCAGGATTTCACTTAGTGTGGACGTTATGGTTGGTCTTTCATCAATTTTACACCCTTACCTAATCGACAGCAGGTAAATGGATGGGGGTGGGGCAGTGGGAGCCCTGAAGCTTGGTGGCACAGCATAGTTCCTGTAGTGGCGCTGGAGACTTGGTGAAGGTTTGGTAGGAAGGGGTACAATTGTGGTGGGGCAGCAGTAGATGTCCATGGGACTGCTGGAAGCAGACAGTGACCTACAGTGTCAAAAACAACACGGAGTAGGGGTAGGAGGAATATTAATTAATAGCCCAATAGAAGATGGCAAGGGTCAAGCTTAAAAGGAAAATGAGAACTTGCATTTAATCTCCATGTAGAGCGGGAGTCTTGATATCGTAACAAAATACCTGGCTGAAGTGAGGTGTCTCCGATCAAGTGACAATTCATAGTGGACTTGGCCTGGTTTTGTGTGCTTGGAGCGAGCAGTCGCATTTTTGCTTGGTTAAACTGGAGAGGCTGGAGGCCTTGCCGTGGGGGTGCTGCTGGTGCTGGTAGAGGCGCTGAGGATGGCTCATAGTGGGTGGCATGAGGCCATCGCTAAGCAGACTTGTGAAAAGCGTGTTTCCCCGTTCCTACACGGAGAATTCAAGAAGTTCTTCAGCTGATGCATTAGATGAATCTAGGCACTTCAGTAGATACAGTAGGATGTGTCTTAAGTTACTTTTGCCTTTTTCTCCTTGTTGCCTTTTTCCCCCCCCTCTCCTTGTTGCCTTTTCCCCCCCCCCCTCTCCTTGTTGCCTTCCCCCCCCCCCCGTTGCCTTTTCCCCCCCCTCTCCTTGTTGCCTTTTTCCCCCCCCCTCTCCTTGTTGCCTTTTCCCCCCCCCCTCCTTGTTGCCTTTTTCCCCCCCCCTCTCCTTGTTGCCTTTTCCCCCCCCCCCTCTCCTTGTTGCCTTTTCCCCCCCCCCCTCTCCTTGTTGCCTTTTCCCCCCCCCTCTCCTTGTTGCCTTTCCCCCCCCCTCTCCTTGTTGCCTTTTTCTCCTTTTTTCTTCCTGTTCCGGCCTCTTTTCCACCTCTTTTCCTCTTCTTACTGAATTCCACCCTTCTCTAAACTAATTTAAAACCCCAAGCCTCACTTCTGTGCCCAGCCATCTAGTAACAAGCAATGCTTGGATGTGCTACGTGTTTACTTTGTTGCTGCAGATCACGAAATAACACCGACATTAGAGCAAACCTGAACCAAGTGTTTCTGAAAACGCAGGATTGCCACCTCTGTGGGTGGCATCTCTCTGCCCATAGCAGGGCCTGGAGCAGCGCAGGTTTCTGTGGCTCTAGCCCTTGGCCAGACCCTTCCTGGAAAGGACCCAGCTTTACAGAGCAAATGTTTCATTTCTGGCTGTTTTTGGTTTCTTGAAGTATGGCTGAGAGCAGACTCGTGCCTTGAGCTGCCTCACAGCTTGGACCATGGGTGATGTAGGTGGGACTGCGTAATAACAGACATCTTCTGTTGAGGATTAAGGCAAGCAAGCAAATAAAAAGTGCTTTTTTTGCAATGAGCCTCACCTTGTTACTCTGGTTTTAAGGGCTGTAGGAGTGTGATGTTTGTGACTTTCTTGTAGGGGCAAACCCTTGCACGTCTCACTCGGCCATTCAGAGTGGCTGCAACACGTGCAGAATTTAGTGGCCATTAGCTCCGTTTCCTTGTCTGCCATCTTCAGCGGCCACCAGGATGAAGACAATGTCCAGCTCCATCACCATCTTTGTGGCAGTGGAATTAGAAGTAAAGGTACCAGTGCCTGAGGGTTGGGTCATGAATTAATAATTGCTGTGTGGTGGGGGAGGCCCGTCAGAATAGCTGAAAACAGAGAAGTTGCCTCGCAGAGTGCTATCAATCACTCAGTGACCATAACTTCCAGTAATTAGTGTATTTTATGGGCCTTTGCTTCAGTGACTTGGAAGCACATATGCTCCACTCACAGCTAAACTTAGCCGGAGTAATATTCCAGGATGATTTATCCGCTTGCTGCGCTGGGATGTAACCCTATATTAGGTGAAGATTGTGAACTAAGCTGCAATAAAGTGTAAGTTTAGGTACAGTTTGCGCGGGTTGAGACCTCAATGTATCATATTTCTCAGCAATTGCTCTTGGGCCACCGTGGGCAGTCCGTGCGGCAGCTAAATAAATAATACAGTTCCCTACCTGAGCAGCTGGATGGGTGGACAATTAAGGGATAACATCAGCCACGGTGCGTTTGTAATATATAGGATTATGCAATGTAGATGAACGCTCCCTGTTCTTGTACTGTGTAGTACGGCTGTTTCCACCTTTAAAAAGTCAAAAATTCAGAAATGTTTGCCAGTGGAATCTGCCTTTCCCTGTTATTTATTCAGTTTGTAATGGCAGGTGAATCCTCTCGTGCCCGCGGAGGTGGGGAGCAGCTGAAGTTGAGCTGCATTTCCACCAGCACAACCAAATTTAACATTTTATTTTTTTCCCTTTAGGTATTCATTTAAATCCAGCAAACAAATAAGCGGGAAGCCTCTCTGCTCAAACAAGTAGTCTCATTAATTGTTACAGACCATTTGTGTAGATTTTGCACCTGACAATTTCCATTGATTGCCCTGAAAGGCCCGCGTCCCACCTTTTTCCCTTTAGAAAAGGCACTGCTATTCTGAGCAACACCTTTGAAGATGTAGTGGTAAAAGGCTGGGAACAGAAGGGATTCGTGGCGAGGAAGAAATGTGCAATTTAATCATGATTGTCTGCAGTCTTTAGTTTGCAGTGCATTTACTATAGTTCATATTTAAAAGAAGTCAAAGTGAAACTAATTATCTTTAATTAAGGTGAATTAGGCTTTGATTTTTAATATATTTTATGTAGAGAGATCTCAAACTCATCTGCTCAAGCCAAGGAATGTCCCAAAGGTTATTAGGGCATATTTCTGTTGGGCCTGACGGTATTAGTAATAACCTTCTTCCTCATAGTCCTAGACATGAACAAATATGTCACTTCATCAGTCTCTGTTACCCGCGCTTATGCCCCTCCGCAGGGGTCGCAGATTCCACAAGTTATCAGCTAATGGCGTTATACATTAAAAATTGAAGCTTTCCTCACTCTGAGGCCTTTCAAGGCTTTGTTCTTAAGCCCCAGACACTTTGGAGTGCAGCTGCAAACTATAGGCAGAAGATTAAATTAATTTGTAACTCTTTTTTCGTCCTGCATTACTAAATCCTGCACATTTAATTGAAACCCTACTTCAAGATGCTTTGTGTTTCTGTTCTTCTTTGTTGTCAGTTTAACCTCAGAAGCACTTTAACGCTGGTAAATTGCTGTTATATCCTTTCGGATTTTTTTTTTTTTTAAACTGTGCAATAAGAGGACAGTGAAATTGATATTAGAAGGAAAGAAAAATCTTAGAGTAGTTTTTGAGGTATTTAATATTTATTAAGGTCCGTACCCTGCAGAGTTTCAGGTGATTTTAAGCCATCTATCTAGGAATGTATAAATTGGTCCTGGAATGAAATTTCACCTAGGGAATTTTATGTTATCCAGTAGTTAAGTCTGATTTTTAAAGTTTCCTGTGTCTGAATGTTCCGAAGTGGTGTCTGCTTTTCCATAAAATGAGGGTTTAACTGCAGTGCACAATCTAAATGCAAAATCCTTAGATGGAAATTTAATTGTGTAAAATGTGCACAAGGTAATTAAGAACAAATTTTAGAACATTTCAGACTATAAAGTCCTCCTTCAGCTAGATCACTAGCGATATTGTAAGTGCTTATTTTCAATTTGCAGTTATGCTGAGAAACATGGAATGTGTCTAAATTAAGAATAAAAACATCCCATGCTTTTCTGTATAACTGTAAATTAAAAAACAACTTGCACAACATAGACAATAATCTAAGTAGGAGACTTTATTGCCTGAGTGTCCTAAAAATATGTTTTGAACTTCCTTCCCTCAGTCACTTTCTGAACAGGAGACAGACCAAGTTGCTGTTGTAATTCTTATTAACAATACACAGGCAGGCAAGCAGGGAGCGACACAGAGGAAGCGGTTTGTTGGTGAGGATTTCTGGATTTCCATTTTTGGTTCCAAAGTTGTTAATTAAATTATTTCAACAAGTCAATTTAATTTTGTGTTACTGAGCTGCACGTTAAATGTGTGTATTTGAGAACAGGTTGGTGTTGCTTTCCAGCCCTCCTCGTGGCCGCTCAGCACGGATGGTTTAGGCACCTGCCCCTGCTGAAACTGGCTGCCTCGCGCTCTTTTTGCTTTCCCTTAACATGTTTTTTAGATATGGTTTGATAAAAATCAGCATACATGCACACTGTACCTCTGCCTGTTGTTTAATAATCTGGGATGATTTCTCAGTTTATCAAGTACTGGATTACAAGCTGATGGTGCACCCCATCCCTCCATCTGCAGCTCTCTCCGGGTCTGGGGGAAGGCTCCAGCAGGTCCTTGCCCTTGGAAGTGCACCTCAATTTTCAGGACACAACCTCACTGAACGCCATAAGATGAGCGTTTTAAGTGCTCCGACCTATGTCTCAGAAAATAACAGTTTTAACAAAAACCAGGCACACGACCGCCGCCCCCCAAAAAACCCACACGCAGACATGTGTTTTTTCTGGAATGAAATGGTGTAGGAGAGTGTGTTCTGACATAGTCCTTGCTGATATGGGCTGATTCTCATTTATATTTCCCTACCAAGCTGTCACTGCAATTCGCTGGGCCTTCTTAAAATAATGTTTCCTACAGTTCCTGTGTAGTGGGAGGGTATCCATAGGGAAATGAGAACCGGCTCCTTGAATTTTAAGCATTCCCTTCTCCCCTCCTTAATATCCAGAGCTACGTAAAATACTGATCAGTCTGCAAACCTAACTTGGTGTGAGTGGAAATACTGTATTTCTGTTACAGTGCCTTAAAAACAAAATTGCAAGTTCCTGAGTTTCATCGTGCAAACGCAGGGGAGATAAGTTTCTGATAGCCTGGTAGTTTGGTAGTTTACTTTTTTTTTTTTTTTTTAAGTATCCTGCGTTGGGCTTGTGCTGCAGATGTTTATATGACTTCCTTGAGACAGATGATGGAGAGTATGAAAATCTCTTTAGTGAAGCTCTAATCTGTTTGTTCTGGGGTTGTTTTTTTTTTCTTTTAACTGTGATGCTGTTTATAAATCTAAATCTACATACAGAGGTCATTGGTTGGCTGAACTTAAACCATTTTACTTAGTAAATTTAATTAAGAAAATACAGTGCAACTCATAAGCAAATGAGTTTTTCCTAGTTTTAAACCAAACCACCCTCTTGAGTGCTGATTGCCTTGCTCGACCCCTGGTGATATAGAAACAGGCAAAATTAAAAAGGACATTAAAGCTTCATTAAATCTGAAACACATTTAGTACAGTGACATATCTGCAGGCTATTTCAGGGAAGATTACATACTCTTTGGTAAGTTTCTTAATTTATAATACCTTGACAATCTTGCAGGGAGGAAACAACTCTGACTAGATGAATCGAGTGGTGGTTCAGGGGGATGCAGAACTGGCACATGATGTGTCCATGGCTGTGTTGCTTTGCAGTTCTCATTCCAGGAGCAGCTTCACTGAGGAACATGTTTCTTTTTTAACAACCCTCAAAGAACTTGTTCCTGATGCATTTTGGATTCCTGGAAGCTCGTTTATACATGCCATACTTATGTCTGGCAGAAAACTGCTGCCTTTGGAGCCCCTGCTGAGGCCTGTGGTGGTGAGGGAGAGGAATTGTCGGTGGGAATGGAAATGTTTGAAGTCATCGTCGAGGCAGTGGTCATTTTCCTGCTTCAGTAAGATCTGCAAAACGATGCCCTGTGCATATAGCCATAATTATCTTCTTGTTCAGCAGTGGGGTAACCGTTACATTTCTATGAGTCTGTAGCTATTGTAACGACTGTTCTTAAGTCAGTAGTCATTGGGAGAATCAGGATTTCTTTTACTTCTGTTCATGCAAAAGTGTGTGGCATTTGCAGGTTTATTGCTAGGCATTTATAGGCTAAGCAGCGCTGCTTAGGATCTCAGCCAGCTTCTTGGAAGTTAAGGATCTCCTCCCAAAAGGAGAGATGAAAGAGGCTCTGGTTTAGTAACTCCTGGTCTTTAAGACTGAGCACAACAGAAAACTTAGGGTCTTTGCTTAACTATTTAGCAGCGTGTTTCAAAGCCTGCCATCAGTGACTGGAGTGACACTGAAATGGGGGAAGCTGTGAACCAGACCGAAGTGATAGAAAGGATGGCAGTCAAGCCTGCTGAGCTCAGGTTGGTTTGTTACGAGGGTGACTTTGCTGCAAAGAGAGGCACTGCACTCAGCACTGCATCAGAAACAGAACAGAAAAGTGGAATTCACCCCAAAGAGTTGAGTCTTAAAGGCAAGCCTGGAAGGCAGAGCACAGAGAAACCCAGCGGAGGAAGCTAGCTTAAATTGTGTCGCTTGGAGAACCTAAAGAGATCTTACTTGCTTTGTCACCTTAACGTCATTCCCTGTTCCAGTGTCTCTTGTAAGCCTGATTTCTTCTACATTCTGTCGTGTTGGTCTTAGAAACCAAGAAAACACGACGATTCCCAAACGGAAGTGTACAAGCAGATCACAGCTTTCGGAGAGAGGAGTGGCACAATAGAAACATCTTGGAAAAACCGCATATGCTACTGCTTGTAGGGATGCTTGGTCAACACCATACTGATAGAGCAGACCGTGATGGCTCCACCTCAGCCATTATGCAAACTCCCACTGATGAGATGTATAGAAAAGACCCGAGTGATTTTTCAGTGATGCATGGAAATTGAGGTATGTGTTTCCCATAACTGTGGTGTGTCTGTGCAGTGAGTGAGCATTCAGAGATACTGTACGAACCGAGTGGCCCCTCTAGAACCCATTTGATACATCTGTGGGTTTTCAGGACAAATACTATCTCAATATTGTGAGAGCTTCTTTCAAAGAGTAGCGACCAAATAAATTGTTTCATCTGTTAGGGTTTCTCTTGCATGCCTCTCTTACGCAAATGCTTCAAGACCTACTCTGCTTTTATAATGTCTTTCCTTGGAGGATCTGGAAGAAATTTGCTGTACTTGCTGAGGCTCACAGCCAAGTGGCTGGTACAAAACTAGGTTTGGACAGCAGCTGGAATCACAGAAAGGGTGCTGTCTCTGCTGTACCCTGGTTGCTTCCCCTCGTGCTGTCAGCTTCTTGCTACCTTCTCATGACCTTTGTCCTGGTGAGGCTCAAGTATGTCAGTGGGTCTTTGCCCCATCAGTTCCCCACCTCGCTACAGCTCTGTCTGTGCCTTATTGTTCATGCTTAGGCTAGTTTTGTGCTGCCTGCCAGGCTGCGGTTTCATCGTAGGTTAACACAGCTGCCTCAGCTGCAATCTGGCTGGGTCAAGTAACCACGGCTGTGAGGAGCTCAAGTATCGGTGGCAACACAGGTGCTGTGAAGCAGCTTTGGCCCAGCGCTGACGCGTGGTTTAGCCTTTGCAGCATGTGACAGGATGGCTGAGACCTTCAGCCCTGATGCTGTTGGTCGGTCTGATGTGAATATACCTGGTTTATCATGCATCAGTCACATCAGTGATAGCAGTGCGGCCGTAACCCTTTTGGTAGACCTCCTTCTGAAGGTTGGTGGCGGGAGGATTCGTGAAGGTTAGTTGGAGTCTGGAGAAGCTCATCTGACTCTGGCTCCTGTGTGAACCGTGGAGGGAGCTGGGCTTATCCAGGAAGGTTGGAACAGAGCTGCTTTGAATGCCCTTTTGGAGGAGTTTGTGTCAACTCTGAAAACCCTTGTCCTTCACTGAATAGTAGACAAAATAACTTAAAACTAGCTGTAGTTTGCTGAAGTTGTTTCCAAGGTTCAGATACCAAATGGGAAAACATAAAGTCTTGTAGGAAGTATTTATTGTGGAATATGTATTAGCTGTGGCAACAGTAGTGTGTTGTTGGGTCTAACGCTGGTACTGGCAGATACTCTAGTAATGCATCAGTTGACTTATAAAAGTGTGGGCAACAAATCAGCTGATATCGTGTGCAACTGAAAGTAGATCTGGAGAAAAGACAAAATGTCTTTTTGCGCGTGCCATGGTCTCTCTCCCGATCCCACGCACAGGTTCCTAGCTGGGTTTGACACCGATAAGGAAGCAAACCTCAGCTATATAACCCAGATTTTACTCTGAGCCAGTTAAGGGAGGACTTTGGGAGTTCAGTGCATGCTCTACGATACCTGTTCGTTGCAGATAATTATCAGTAAAGGTCGGTGTCGTTGGCCTCGCTATTGAGGCTGAACTGGTTTAATTTAGAGAGTCCTCAGGAACCTGGGCATCAGACGATGTTACTGAGTGGTACAGACAAAAGAGCTTGGGAAATACAGAAATACTCAGAAACATAGAACAAGGGGCAGTTGTTGTGAATTACTCCATTCTAAATACAGCTCTTTGTGTGTTTTCAGAATTACTTTTGCTGACATTTTCCAATTTATACAATAGTAAGAGTTGAGTACTTTTCTCTCTTTAAGAAAATGTGCCCTCCATGCAAATCTATATAACTAGACAAATATTATTTCCTTTCCCAGCTTGCTCTTGGGAGGTTTCCATATCCTCAGGTAAGATTGTTCATTACTGCTGTTTGCCACTGTGACATTCATTCCTATGTATGAAGGTGCAGAGAGCAATTGTGAACATTTGAGCCACATACAAATAAATCTGTCCTGTTAAATTGAAAAGTGGTATCTTGAAGGAGTCATTTAGAAGTCTCTATTGATTTCTTTTTTTTTTCCCCACCCTCTTTTTCTCTTCTCCAAACTCTAGATTTTCTTTCCCTGGAGACAATGAAAATTATGATGATGTTAACGATTGTTTTGTTGAGAGATTAAAATAATCCAATATGTACAACAGTGTTTTTGAAGCAGGAAGGTGTATCTACTCCTTTGTTGCTTTGGTTTGTTTTTTTTTAATTCCAATTTTAAATAATGGTACGATGGTCTAAAATCTTCTCAAGAATATAATGTGGATGGAATACTTAAGGGAGCTCTGGATTCTCCCTTTTAAGAGGACCTAATATTAGTATTTTATTTAGATACAGCATTTTCTAACTTTCCACTGACCTACCCCAGTTTCATTGAAGTTGGTGGTAAAACTGTTCCCATCCTCAGCGGCAATGGCTAGACCCATGCCGAGTCCCACATTACCATGTAATATTTTACTTTGTACGCTTGAAAAACCAGGAAGCTCTGAACAAAACAGCCAATCCAGAAATAAGTTGGCTGCTTACTTTAAATTCTTACTGCAAGATGGATGTTAGAAATCATAGTAACAAACTATTCTGTAGTTCCTCAAATTATTCTTTCCTGAGAGAGGGGAAAAAGTGAAGTGTCCAGGGACTAAAATGAATTATTTGAATGTGGGTTTTATGTTTTCATGTGTTTTATGAACACTGTTTTCTGCATCTTGGTCTGTACAGATCAGAGTGCCTGGAGGCATGTCTGATTTAAAGGTGGTGTTGGTCTGTGCTCTTTAAGCATCTATTAACTTGCTATTATTATGCAAATAACTGTTGTAATACACATACTAATTTATGCATGGTTAGATTATGCAGATGCATCACAAACATGGTTATTGAATAATAGGCTGGGACTCTCTCTCTCCCATTTTTATAAGCTGTTTTAAGCAAATTCTCCTGACACTTTTATGGACTTGCAAAGGTTTTGCGTATGTAGAAATACACCGATTTTTTTTTCACTTTCTCATCTCCTATAGAAAATGTGTACTGACCGAGAGCGCTGTAGCTGGTTCACAGGCCATCCTTTGCATATTTTATCCATATTTTAAAATGTACCCTCTCCTTTGAAGAGGGGATTGAAAAAGAAGCTCTTGTGTTGAAGTGTCCTCCATACATCGGCGTACTCACTTGTGCTCGTTGAGTGTCTTGGTGTTCATTGTAGATGGTGTATTGTAACACTAAATCAAAGTGACGTGGGATACAATTTAAGATAACCCTCTGTTGACAAAAGTGTTGGAGCTTGGGGAAGGAAGTTGGAGCGCATACATTATGTATGATTCTAGACAAAAATTTGTTTTCTGAATTGGGAGCAAAACATGATTGCTAGTTTAAGATCCTTTTTGCTATTCTAATTAAAAAACGGATCGGGTTTGTAAAAGAATATTTGGCAAGTCAGTAGTCCATGAAATTGTATATATTTTTTAATGTAAAACAGTTGAGGAGGTGAAACTTTAAAATGTAGCTATTAAGCTTCTCAAGCAACTGCTTTTCATAAGGATTTTTATGTGAAGAATATGTGTTTTAGACATGCACTTACATAGCTGGTCACAAGAATTTGTAGAAACCCACTCTCATTAGGAGGATAATTAGCTGGAGGGTGGAGGGGTGTTTATGTCTAAATATGTTTCACCCTTACATAAGGGCCTGATTCTGCAGTCACTCACTGGAGTAAACCTTCCTCACTTCAGTGGGCTTGTTCAAATGAGTGAAGCTAATGATATGTGTGTTGGCAGAATTTGCCCCTAAATAACTTGAAGTTACTTCTCTATGAAAATGGGAACTATGGGTCCATGTTTGAGAACACTTGAAATTTCCTGCAAATTAATATTTATCTACAGCTGTAGATGGAAAAACAAATATTTTTTTTTCCTTACTCTCTGTTTTTAAGACACAAAGAAATGGTCTGTACAAATTCAGTTGAAATGAATAAGATTTATAGGGGGAATCATTGCAGTGTGGAAATTCAGAACTCTGGAGTGTGCCAGTAAAAGCAAAAGATGATTAATTTTTTTTTTCCCTGACCCTAGTAGAATATTTTAATGATAGAACTTACCACTTCCCAGTTTCCACATCTTCTATAAGTATTTATAGTTTTGCTAACAATTACTCGTCACACTAGCATTATTTAATCTTACATTCCCTATAAAGTCTGATCTTGAAGGCACTTAAGCATGTGAGCAACTGCTCATGAAAGTAAAGTTGCTTATGGGTGTGTTTAAAGTTTCTGTAATTTTCTTTTCTCTTGATGTGCAGCTAACTTCATTATCTGTAGCTAACTGCGAAAGGTAGCGATCTGAACAAGGAAATAACAAATAGTAACCATCGGAACAGACTTTTCCACTACAAAAACTTTGCACAGGAAACTCTAATCTTTAAAATGTAGGAGATTGCTAAAACCGTTACGGTTTTCATTGTTTTGTTTGTTTTCCTGGCATGGCATTGCAAGGCGCTGTGTAAAACTCCTTTTGGAAGGAGTAGGTATGATGCTCATGGGATTTGCTGTAGCTACAGACGTAAGCACTTAAGGGTATATTCTTCCCCTGATGTGTTTGCGTAACTATTAAAACTAGTAGGAATGGTGCATGTGCTCACACACATACTAAAAAATACTCTTTTGAATGAGTTCTGTGCTACATAAACATTTAAAAAAGAAGGGCAGCCCCTTCCACCAAACCCAGTTGCTAGTCCATAGTCTGCCCAGCTTTTTAGGTACCCGAAGATGGCACGTAGGGAAAAAAAGTTTCAAATTTCTCTTAAAAGTTTAACCTTAATTTATGTGGTTTGGATTTTACATGTCTGTGCAGAAAGAACTGTAAAAAAAACCAAAAACAAACCACCAAACCTCATACTGAAAAGGCCATGGCACCTCACATTATATTTGATTAAATTTTAACTTGGAACCCCAAAGATGTGCAGTGGCTGAACAAACTGTGAGATGTACAGTTAATCACATAGATTCAAATTCCGTATATTGTATAAAAACGCGATGGGGGCAATGACTTGTTTAATGATAATGCAATTTAGGAGAAATGAAAAGAATTACCCACTAAATATTCTCGGCTTGTAGTCAAACTTTATACAAAGCAGGATGTTAAAAGGATGCTGCATCCATTAGGGAAATATTCCAAAGAAATAGGCAGCACTCGGCTGCCGAGGATTTAATCAGCTATAGGAAAGTGTGGATTATGACGACTGTATTTAAGATACTTTTGCAGTTAGAGAAATGTTTTCCTTCCTTTGGCTGCAATTCCAGGCCTCGCTTAATAAATTACATGAAAATGACCTGAAGTTGTTTTTTTATTTAAAGAAAAAAAATCCACCAAAAAAAATCCTGTCCCACATCCCTCACCCTCCCATCCCACTGCTCCCCGCCCCCAAATCTGAGCAAATACTGCCCCTGGTATTGTAAAGCTTTGAATGTTTTCACACCCCATTAATTTATTACTTCTCTTTCCTCATCTTTAAATTTTTTTCTTTTTTTTTTCCCCCTTTTTTTTCTTTTTTTTTTTTTTTTTAAATTCAGACTCCCCGCTGCTACAGCGATTTTCATCTTGTTGTTAATTTTCCCTGCTCCATATGGAGCTCCAGACATTTCACCTGGAGGCTGTACTAGATTTTGCTGTAGCGATCGCACTTCCGGAGGCCAAAACTGTCATTTAAGGTTCCTGGTGCATCTGTCTACGCCAGGCTTTTCACTGGCACCGGGAGAGTGTGAATAACAAATTGGATGCACCTGAGATTCAGATGATTAGTGTGTTTTGTGAATGCGGGCGACTTGTAAGCAGATAGCTGTAGGGATGGGGAGGGCTAAGCAGCTACCCCGGGTGAATCCGTGCTCACACCTTGCGGTTGGGATGCGCCGGGAAAGCGCGAGCATCCCGGCAGCCTGAACGCAGAGAGTAACAAATATTTCATCCTGCCTTGTCATTGATTAGAAAAGAGCCTTTAATTTCATTTCACCCCATGTTGTGATTAATTTGCATTCTTTGTCAGAAGTTAATGGAGTTTTTTATGGTTCACTCTGAAATCCTTGAAGACATCAGAGTTGATCTGATGTTTATACAACCGCCAGCGGAATTTTTTCATTTGATTGATGGAGAGCTTGATGTTATTCCAAACGGCTTTTTAAGCTGTTTTTAAGAATTATTTGAATAAAATGCAAGCAAGATATTGTTGTAACGATCAAGATTATCTGTTAAAAATCTGTTTCAAATAAAGAACATGATAAGTAGAAAAAAAGATCAAAAAGACAGGAGAAATGATGAATGCAGAAGATGATATTTGTTAAAATAGATAATCCAAGGATTCAAATAAGTTCTTTCAAAATGTAGTGAAAGTAAGAGAGACCGTAATTTAAAGGTCCTTTTTAATATAAAGAGTTTGGTTTTGCAGCATGATAAATAATGGGAATGAATTAGTAAAGAATTTAGTTCCAGTTAGATTTTTCCCTTCAGTTTTTTTTTTTTTTTTTCCTTTCCTCCCAGCTTTTTCACCTTCCTTTTCCCAGCAACACGAGCACAGAGCCCTGGTGTCTCAAACTCGGAGAGACAAGACTGTCAGGCCTGTTAGTTCAACAAAATGATGACATATTACTCGTCTCAAGGAAGAGGCATTCTTAAATCCCACTGCAAAGAAAATATAAGTGGATAATAGGAAATTTTATAGCCCAAGAAAGCATTCACTATAGTCTTGCCATTGGTTTGCTTTATAAGAAAATATACAGGGGGAAAAAAATCCTCAGTGAAAGAAAACGGCTTTTTGCTCCTCCTGTTAGGGAAAGGTTTGTACTTTTACCAAACCCCAGCATATAAAAAGCATCGGAGAGACGATGCAGAATATTCTGCGTATGCTGGGCCAGATCCTCAGCTGGAGCAAATCAGTTCTGCTGCTCCAGGGAGATCAGGGGACAATGCAGACTTACACCAGCTCTGGGACATAGCTCTTTTTTTCAGCAGAGCAAGATTTTGCAGATATATTTATTATTATTATTTCTTATACCAAAGCTGGGGTTTTTTTGCAAGATTTTGTTTTTATCCTTTCATCAGCAAATCCTACCCTCGCTGTGATTTCTGCAAGTAAGATTTAATTATAGGTCAAAAAGCTACTGTGCAAGCGCTTCCCTTTAAAACAGATTAATTTATTTGCTGTATCTTAGTTTGCTAAATAATTGCATGGTTTTAAATGAAGTTGCTGCTTTCTGATCCCTGTATTAACATGGTCTAAGATTCTTTTTATTATATGTAATCCATACTATTGACCGAATTTGCCCTGGTTTCATTTAAATGTAAGCAGGTTGTCAAGGAAAAAAATATTTAGTTTAACTTGGCATGTAAAGTAGCCATTTTACTGTTGTTTTTTCAATTGACAGAAACATCCTTTAAGCATTCATTTATTTTGTGAGAACAAATTGAGGGCTGGTTACAGCATGTCTCCCACTAAGAAAGAAATGTTTTTTTCTTCCACATGTATCATTATATCTAACCATTTAAAAGACATTAAACACTGTTCAAATGCTAATGCCAAAAATAGTGAATTAAATTACTGTATAATATCTTAAATATGATAAATTTGTGCAAATATTTTTGCTTTTATAATATATTCCAGAAATCGCTGGCAATATTTTAAGTCATTTGCTATTATTTTAAGCTCTTACCAATTTCTTAACTTAGGTTTCACTGCATATATCATTTGTGAGATAATATGCTTCAGCTCCATTTTGCTTTATTATTTTTTTTTCTCCTTAGCCAGAAATAAGTTTTGACATAAATTTGATCCGTCAATTAGAAACTTGCTGTAAAATTTGAATTTAGTTTTAGTTTTAGTTTTTTTCTGTAAGTGTTTTCTTTTTTGAAAATTAAGAGATTTTTAGGGGAGAAAAAAAATCCGTTAGGAACCTCAAATTTAAAGACAAATTTTTTATTTTTTTTTATTATTATTTTAATCTTCCTGTCTTTTTAAAAAAAAAAAAAAATGTAAAACTGATATTTGAACAATATGGTCAAGCTTGGAAATGTAGGTAATCAGTAAATCCTGATTTTACAGTATGTTTTAATTAGCTCATGATCTTGAAAGACTGATGTATCCTTTTTTTTGCTTTCTAACCCCGACAGTTCGAGGCAGTCTGGGGGACTGGGGTTAGGGGTGTTCAGTGACCAGCATTCCAGGACACGTCCTGTGCCTGTTCCCTTGGCTTGTGTAAAACCTCATGGTCACGCTGACATCAGCTTCAAGCCTCGGAAAAGTTCCATTTACTACAGGGGGAAAATTCACTACTACAGATAATTGCCCACAGGCACATCTTACGGTCAGGATGTAAGTTTGTGGTTTCCAGTTAGTTAGGGGATTGTCACCCTTCCCAGTGTGTATTGTGTAAGAAAATGGCTTAGTGCAGCGAGCCCTTTTGTTGCACTGTGTGGCTGTTACCTTTTGGACTGTGGAAGTTGAGCGAGATCCTGAAATGAGATCCCTGAAATGAAATGATGCTTGTTGCCATGAGAGCTGCTTTATCAGGAGGGGGGGGAAAAACCCCAACCATCCAGGAGGAAATACTGAAATACCTTCAGAGAGATTTTTGCAAATATATAGGGATCTGCTGCATGAGTTGGTGCTGCTGTGGAACGGGAGATGTTCCCGTTGTGACTTGAAGGAAACATTTCTCACAGTTCACAATTCCTGCAGTGGATGCCATTGAATGAATTGCCTGAATGAAAATTTAAACCTGGAAGATCGGCTCTCCTTAAGGAAAAAAAAGCTAGTGGTAGGTGGATGGATTGGTGTGGTTAGGTTGGTTTAGGTGGCCCTTTGCTTACTGTCAGCAAATCCTGGATTTACTGAAAATTTACATCTCTTCTGTGCTCTGAGCCGGCTGCCTTGGCTGGGATAAGGAGGAGGCACGTACCTGCTCCTCACTGCCCTGTGAGCTGGAGGCACCTCTGGAGATGGCCACAGCAGCCCCAACGTTTGCCGTTTGCTCTGTCCGTGGGCTGCTAAGGCAGGGGTCTCTGCCGGGGCCAAGGGCTGCGTTTCCAACATGACCTGCGGGAGCACATCACACACGGACCTTTCCTCCTCTGCTAGGTGATGGTTGCTCAATGTAGTGAGGAGCCAGAGTAAGAGTGAATGATTTGGAGGTCTGGGCAAGTGTTTCCCTTCCATGGCAGCCGTTCTTCTGCCAGCCCCGTGGAACCATGTGTTTAATTCATGAGAGTGCAACGCTACCTGCGGTGGGCGGCCGAGTGACGTAGGAGAGGGTGCTCACTGCATAGTGTGGTGCCTCAACCCACTCAGCACCTCCGTTTAGTTAGAAAACGACACTCATACAAAGCATTTTTGTAGCTTTGGGTTATATTCTTTCAGATGTCCCTAGAATTGTCTCATCTGTAGTGATCACACTTGATTTTGCAGCTCTTCGGAGAAAGCTCGGGATTTTTCTAGGTGGCTTCCAGTGGCAGGCTTTAGCAACTTTTCAGTTTCTTTCAAGCTAGAAGGGCCTGGCGGTGGTGTGCTTATGAGGAGGGACAACCCTGATGGATATTTATCTGCTGCTCCTCAATACTTCTGGTATTAGAGGCTCCCTTGTTTCCTTAGATTATTTGTTCCTCTGCTTTATTATTGGAAAGGTTCCCCTCACTGCAGCGTGTAGTGAGCACGGAGAGGAGGTGCAGGAGCGTTGGTGGTTGTCATCCTTGCTCTGTCTTTAGTCTGAAGAGCCCAGTTCCTTTAGTGTCTCCTCTCTAGGTTTCTGGCTGTTCTTACAGTTTTCCTTCAACCTTCCTCCAGCCGGCCCACGGCTCTCTGGGCGCACAGGCTTAGCCCGGTGCTGCATGGAGAAAGGATAACCTCTTCAGGCTGTCCTCCTCCCTGGGCATCCCGCTGTGGCGTTTGTCCTTTTGGGGTTCGGGGGATTTTTTGTAGCATTGTGGCATTATTCCTACTCAGTTGTGATCAGTTTTCCTCTTCTGTAGTGTCCTCTGGGTTCTCATGGTATTCCTCCTCTCTATCATCTTGGCGGTCATTTCGCTAAATTTGATAAACGAGGATGATGTTAAGCCAGAACTGGTTAGAACTAAACCCCATTCCTTTATTTGGTTTCTGGCTGACCACCCTTTGTTCTACTGACTGCACTGTTTGTGACGCTTGAAACAAGGTTTTAAACAGCGGTTTGCTAAATTTACTGTCTTCCCTAAGATGTGCTTGTCCCACATGCCTGCTGCCTGAGGAATGTGCTAACATGAGCATCCCGGTCCTACTCCTGGGTAGCACTTATTGTTGGCTTCTCGCACTCCCTCCATATTTTTCATGCCCACTTCGTTGAATTGTGTTACTGAACTCTGGTAAACAGATTTCTGTGAGAAGTGGCTGCAGTTCAGTGGTGGATGAAATAATCTCTTTATATAAATTTGTTTGTAGACCTCTGGGAAAACCAATGTAATATAATTGTAAGAATATATTTAATATTAAGGTTGTTGTGAATTGTCTTTTTTTAAAAAAAAATATTACTTTTATCCTTTTTTTTTTTTTTTTTGTCCTGTATTTTGTGACAGTGATTGAAGTTTGCCATTTGCAAAATCCACAGATTGGGATGAAGAGGGTGTTTAGAATATCAGGAACAAATTAGGGGGGGTCAGTCTTGCTGGTTTGGTGCTTTCATTTCTTTCAGAAGTATAACCAATTTCAATTTTGCAAGCATTTGTAAAATATATCTGAAGGTCATGCCTTTATTCCAGAGGAAGAGTAAAACCCACAGTGGTGAAGACCACGTGGAAACGTAGTACGCTTCCCGTATTCCTTTTCCATTTATACCAGGGCAGAAACAAACAAGTGTGAGTTGGTCATTTGTCAGCAGGAGGCAATGTTTGTGGGTTCTGCTGTTCAACAAAACTTAACCCTTATTTGTAAAGATTAAAAGTTAGTTATATGTAATTTTAAAATCCACAGTTTCTGAGATTAGGAAAATAAATGTTCTGCTGTGAAGCCTCCCTTAAAAATCATAACTGTGTGATTTGTTGGTATATGTATTTTTCTATTAAAAAAAAAATCACTAGCTTGAAAAGCAGCATAATACGTAAAGAGAAAATTTGTTAACTGATATGGGAAGATCTAACCCTAGGTCACCTGCAAATCTCTCAAACAAGAGCTCCAGGGCAAGTCCTAATTCCAGAGAGTAAAAGTGAAAATTAAAGCTATAGCTAGTGACTCCTCTAAGTTACCCGGGGTGGATTCATTTGAGTTTCCTTGATTGTGCTTGTGAATATAATGTGAGAGGGATGGTAGAGGTCTTCTCAGCCACTGCCCGTCCAAAGTATCTCCACGGAGACAGAAATATAACCTGATGGTCTGTCAAAAGTTGCTTTTCATAACCAGAGGCATTCAGTAAATAGTAGATGAAGCAGGAGGCAAAACTTTTGCATTTTTAACTAAAAAAAAAAAAAAAGCCATTTGGAGAATGTACTTTATGGAGTGGTTTATCCAGATACCGCTGATATTTCATGACCTAAGAAACAGACTGTTAATGTGATAGATTTAGTTATCATCTGCCATGCTTCTTCAAATGATAACCTGTCACATGCAGTAAGTAAACCCACAACAAATACAGCAGAGGTTCAAAACCCCCAAAGGGCTGATATTTTGCAAATTCACACCAGTTTGGTTGGGTATGGAAAGCTTACAAAACCTTCTGACCAACTGGGCTTCCCAGCGATGAGCAGGGCAAGGGCTCAGACACATTCTGGCGTGGCTGGGGGAGGTGATGGTGGTGGAAGGCTTGAAGTGACCTTTTTGAGAGGGGGAGGATGTTTTAATGAGCACATCAAAGCGTTCCTTGATATTAAAACGTATACTGCGCCTTTCTTGTCTTCCTTTCAAGCAGGGTTTTCAGTTGTGTTATTGCTACCATTTTACTATTTGAAATTCTTCATGGGAAGTACAAAAACGTGACAGTGGCCATCTCCTCCCTGATCCCCGCGTTTCTGAGCATCGCGTGGGGTAGCAACGCACCAAACGCTCGAGCTTTGGAGCTGCACTTGGATCCCTCGAGACCAACCTGCCTCCTAAACTTCTTACCTCCCAGCGGTGCACGAAAACCAGACGGTTAGGGGAGGAAGAAAAGGAGCGCGGGTGAACAGGAAGATAAAACATTTTATGTTGAGTACTTTTAAAACTGTTCTTAATGTGCTATAAAACTGGATGCTTCACTTTTTCATGAACTGTGTGCAAAAGGAGAAGCACTGACTGTAAAGTTGTCGTCAGTTAGGTTTGGTTTATAGTTGCAGAGGCTGCCCAATAATGTCATCTTGGAAAAGGTAAACAACATGGTTTTAACAGTGAAAAATATGCCTAATATAAATACAGCTAAGTTCATTGCTGTTCAGAACTTGAAAAATATGACTGTAACATTGCATTTTCTAGTGGAGTTAACAGAGGAGCACAGTGCAGCCTTACAAGCCATATATCTGAGACAGAGAAAATAGGTAATACATCTAACTGGGGAGTCTCTGTGGCATTCGCATAGAGGAAAGCACAGTAGCTTTATTTAATTGAGAAAATGAATCAATTACAATGATGTTGCATCATCAAATGCAAGTGAAATAGCAAATATGTCATTACATCGGGTAACAGTGTTAAAAAGTAATTGAGTGTCTTAAGCATTTTGAATCAATTCCAGGTACTGGCACAGCTACCTTAATGCAAAATTTATGAAGATGATCTCAAAATAATATGTTGCCATCAAAATGGTGTAATAAAACCCAGTAACAACGTGTGTGTGAGCAAGCACACGACTCTCCCTCTCGCAGAAGCTGGGCCTGCCGCTCCAGCAGAGAGTTGCAGTGTCACAGGAACAATTCTGTAATACTTTGATTTATGTTGCTTTGTCATTAGAAGCACTGAACGCTTTTATTAGAGATAATATTTTAAATCTTGTTCCAAAATTGGATGTAATCATATCTGTGTTGAGGCTACTACATATGATTCCACCTCTATTCCTTTTCATGACAAGACCTATTTTTCCAGCAAGGAAATGTGACTGATACTGTGTCGCCTGTTCATGTGCGCTAATCTAAAGAAGCTCCAAATCATCCCTATTGAATAAGCTGAGTCTATTTTATCATTTAGCATCTGGAAGTGAAGTATGGGGAGGAAGGGGGGAAGTCTTTTTATATCCACAGAATATTGTGCTTACTAGCAATAATGCAAAACAGCAAATTTATTCTGTTGAGTTGTAGTAGATTGACATTGACCATTAAAAAATATAATGGGCTACTTCTATCTATAATTTTTTTTTCCCTTCCTTGGAAAAAGAGAATTACATGCAGAAACTTTATGTGTATATTCATGCGCTACTAATACGATAATGAAAGACTTCATGTGCATAATACCAGCTATTTTCTTGGTGCTAGTTTTGAGCCTCCTCTATATTACATTTTACTACCTGTAAAGTATGACTAGAGGATCCTGCCTCTGGCTGGGTACTGGGGGAGAGCGCTTCCAAAGCTGATGGCAGCCCTACAACATTCATCATCATGGCACTATACAACAGAGAATATTACATGTAAGGGACGAGCCAAATAAACTGTGTTAGGACAGAAGACAACATTTTCACTAAGGACTGCATTCTGTTTACATCGTGATTAGGTCGGGTTGCAAGCAACTTTGTGTCCGTTCAGGAAAAATATGTAACTAATTATCCGCACCCATCAGAAACAGTACGCATATACACATCATCAAAATAGCGGCGTCCCTGAATTCGGTCAGATATTTTGCATTACATACCTGCTCTGTGCTTTGTATTTAATTGTCTGTATTGTAATTCCGCCTTTGTTTCTTTTTGTAATCAAAAGGTGCTTTGCCAATATGGGCCAGAATATTTTGTAGCTCCCTGTAAGCAATCAAATGGTCTGTTACGACGAGCTAGTAATTAATCTCTCAACCAAACCGATGTTAAGAAAATTTAGGAAGGCTCAGAAACGACTGGTAACAAGTCCTTCCTTGGCCAGTTAAAACAATGCAGAGTTCATCAAACTTCGCACAGCCTCACGGCTGGCAATGCTCTACTTATAGGCAAAGTAAAACTGGGTTGGAATACATGAAACTTGGGTAAAAGTGGAGTATTAAAGGCTTTCCTGAGCAGCGGTAGATACTTCAACCACATAATTAAAGTTTTCCTCACAAAAAAGGGATTGTGAGCAGAGTCTGGCAGCTATCCAAAATTCTAATTTCTGACTATGATTTAATTTCAATTTTAAATAAATCGGTTTTTAATTTAAAAAGAGTGAGCTTCATAACATTAGCAATGATTGCAACATTAAGCCCAGTGTTCACAATCTAGCAATATAAAACATTATTTATATCTGAATCGTAAACAGCCTTTTGAAATGGATTATGGTTTTTCTTCCTATTCTAATACAACCTGGAGGGTACTAAAAAGTGTTGTGTGAAATTAACATTCTGCTGACTTTCGCCTATAAATGAGAAGCGAGCTATTAACATTTGTGTATTTTCATTATGTAAATTGTGTTAACACATGCCCACAAATTGCCACCAGCGATGCAATAATTTTCTCTCAGTGATCATAATGTGTCCAAGTGAGTCATTTTGATTATGACATGCTAATTACATATTGCCTTTTTTCAGATTCAGAAAAACCAGGGATCTTTAATGGTAAGCTTTATGAGTTCAGAAAAAAATTCACTTTTCTTTTTCCTGATGGCTGCTTCCTCTGCATGCTTGAATGCCTTGTTTTAAACTTAGCAAATTGCATTTTGAAGAAAATGCAAACCTTTAACTGCCTGTATTAGATTAGGTACCATTAGAAATAATAGAACATCCTGAGCATCAATGTTTTTATAAGAGTTTGCTGCTGTTGATTAATCTTGCTATATTTTATTGCATTAATGATTTTTTCTTTCCACTCCACTGTAAAGATATTGCATATAGGCTAATACTTTTTCCCTCTCTTCTTTCCATTGCAGCCTCTCCAGTTATTGCAGTGCATTGTTGATGAGGTGAGTCGTCGTCTTATGTGCTTTCACTCCTAAAGTCATTCCTAATGGAGTGGAAAGCTTATATTTTGTTTCCTAATGAAGCACAATGCCCAACATCCTCAGAGCACAAGTTGCCTTGTGCAGCTTGGAGCTGTCAAACATGAACTGGCCTTGTCCCACTTTATGCTGTTTTTTTACTCTTGAGTCTTTGAAAGACTCAGTCGTCTCAAAGGCTAGTCCTTTGAGCTATTTCAGCCCTGAAGCCCCGACCTTGTCGTGCGAGTTGATCCTCTGCATTTGCCAAGATGAGTCGGAACAGAGACATTCAAGTGACGGCACGCTTTATAGGGGGCGTTTTTAATGCGGTTTAGGTAGGCGAGAAGGGTATTTTGACAGCAAGAGAAAACTGAGGCGTAAGCAGGGAAGCATCTGAGTGTCATCTAATCATTTTTATTTTGTCAGAAGGACAAAGTAAAAAGCTGAGATGCCAGACATCCAGGTGTGAACCGCAGACTGAGTTTCAGTGGCTAACATCACGTTTCTCAATTGAAATGCTTCTCTGCAGTGCCCCGTCCCCCTTCACAAACGGAGGCATAAGCAGGGGTCCCAACTCTTGACAGCAAAGCACTAGCCAAGGGCAGGCTGCTCTCAGTTTTGCTTTGTTTTTAACATTTAATAAGGTGATGATGATGATAATTGGGAAATTTGAACAAGGAAAAACAAAAAAAAGCCGTAACTTTTTCAAGACTTGCCTCAGCCTCTAGCAGAGCGTTGTTGCCGGCTCGTCAGGCTGGTGTCACTGGTGGTGTGTCCATTCAGACCAGTCAGCTGCTTCCAGCCTGTCTCACGTAACACGTTTGTTTGGCGTGATGTAAGCTCACAGCCCGCCTGATGCCCGAGTACTCAGTTCTTCCTCCATCTGTAACTGCTACTTGTATGAACTGCTAAACCCACTGCTCTTACCTGCGGTGAACACTTTCATCCTTTTATTAGAGAATTACTTTAGTGGCTTTGCTGAACTAAAAAGTGACATTTGGGCCTTGAGAGATGCAGTTAAATTAAAATGACCACGTATCCTTTGTGTAGAGGAAAGAAGCCCTCCCAGTCCTCCAGCAGTGCTAGCTCTTTTGCCTGGCTCTTTACGATGGTCTGGTTCTTTGGGAGGCTTTTAGGCAATTCTGTTTCTTTCATCTTTTCCATCCATTGTTATTCCTGTTACGTACATCTTTGGTTGAGGCATCCGAATTCCGAAGCACGATGCTGTCAGCAAAAGGCCATCTCTATCCTAAAGAAGGTCAGTTAAAAATGCTCATGTTTTCACCTGTGTTTTGCTACTGTTAGGCAAATTACTTTTAAGTGGGCTGGTACTGGTACCTAAATCTAAGCTCACTATTGTAAAGCATGGCCCTAAAGAGCTGCAGGTTACAGCGGAGTTTCTTGCAGCTTTCACATCTTTTCCTCGGGATTAGAGTTGCTCCACCAAAACTTTAACCGACGAGCTTTGCAGTCTGTAAACATCCGAGTGCCAAGCTCGCTGTAACGTTAGCACGTTGGGTTTGCTTGTTTTAACTTACTTTGTTCCACAGCGTGCCAGGGAGCCATCATTCTGCGGAGGCAGTGGTTCAGAGTGCACAGTGCTCGTGGGCACGTTGAGACGTCAGGTTACAGAGCGCAGCTCAGCTGAAAGTTCTTTAAGTGCAGCTCGCTTTGTTTTGCAGCACACTCGATGTCTAAATGGAAGTTGCGTGCCATAACGTTTAGAGCCTGGGGGGAGAGGGGAATGGATTGGCTCTGTAGTGTTATTTGCTCGGTACGTGTGCATTGTTAGGGGGTCATTTAATAAGATATATAGCATTTAGATAGTGGCTGCCACACCTGGAAGTGCAAATTCTTGGCGTGACAGTGTCTTAGAGGACATTTATATTCAGGGGGTTTTTTTGTTCTAGCTCATGGGTTGCATTGATTTTAACAGGTCCTCTTGCCACTCCTAGCCCCTTCCTGCATACAAGGGCTTCAAAGCAAAATGTGTTTAACTTAGGACTTTTTTTTTTTTTTTCCTCTTCTCACTTTGTCTTCTATGAGATGTGCCTCCTGAGGAATAACAGAGGGACCTGCTTATTTGGCTAATATGCACAAGGACCTTTTGAGAGGGCAAGACTCTTTGCTGTCTGGTACCGTACAGCTGTTGTTGCTACCATGTGTATTAAGGATTAGAAATGCTTAGTGTTGTAAGACCGATTATTTTGGCTCAGATTTTCCCCTTGGCTGTAAGGAGGTCCTAAAACTCACAGGAGGCAGGAGCAGAGCCCCTCTCCGGCAGCTGTGCTGCGCAGCCCGTCCCCGTAGGAACCCCCAGATACCGGCACAGAATTCCCCGTCTACCTTAATGACGATCAGAACAGCAAGGAGTGATGATCTGTAGCTCGTCTCTTCTTCCAAACAGATAGGGCACGGCAGTGTTCCCGTAATGGCACAGCTTCTGGATGAGCTGTGGTGTCACAGGATACGGCAGGAGCAGATCTGTGAGGGTGGGATTGAGCTGCCTCAAGGATCTTTGGTTGCCGTGTAGCTTCATGCCATGATAATAATTTGCTGAAGTTGTTGCAGTTGAAAACTCTTGAGTCATTTTTCCTGAAGTCCCTTAATACGTCTTTTGGCGTGACAGAGAATGGTTTGGACTTTGGGCTCCTAGAACTGTGATTAAACAGCTCTGTGGAAGAGAGCATTTCTTAAATCAGCTCTTTGCCGGCAGCATGCTTACCCCAGGCTTTCTCCCTGGAGCTGGCTAAAAACTCCAGAGCCTGTTATGGGAGAACTTAGAAGGTTTTTTAAATGATGGAATGGAGACCTTGATCCTTTTTAATAGCTGCTTATTATAGTGGTAGTCATTGGGTTTTGTAGAACTGTTCCATGTTCCACCAAAACACAGCAGGAACTCAAAAGTTAATTTTCTCTTTATTCATAATCATTAATTCATAGGATTTATTGATGACTGAGCTAGTTAAGAGGTTGCTTCTGTATTACCTAGGTATCCTGTACTTTTCTCAAACTCTCAAAGGTGACAGACTATGGAATAAAAAACATCCATGGGAGTTTTTTTAGACGTTCTGCCATAGTGAGATTTTTGCAGCTGTTTTTAAACCCTTAGTAATATATATGAGACATTGCAGGTCACTTTGGCAGTTTAAAAAGTCAGTTTTTTTATTTTCTAGGACTTAAATTTCCTTGCAGAAATTCTGCAGAATGAGTAAGTGATTTGAGAAGCAGGATAATTTAATGAGAAAATGTCAGGCTGCCTGACTTTTTGTTTGTTTGTTTCTGGGTTTTGGGGGTTGTTTTTGTTAAATTATGTTATTGGTCTTTTAATGGCGTTGGTTCTGGGATTATTTTTTTAATAGGAAAATTAGCGAGAAGCATTGTGTGATTAGGATACATGCCTGCCAGGACCTTTATTTTTTAACATGTGGTAATTTATAGTGAAATCTGATCCAGCTACAAATAAGACACGCTCATTTAAGCAACAGTCCTAATCGTAGCAGCATCTCCCACCATGTTAAGACTCCTGCTTCTGGTCCAAAGATGAGGCTAGCCTAGTTGTTAATGTAGTTCATCCTGCAACGCAGCCAGCAATAAAGGCAGTCTGCTGTTATTTGAGAGCTGAGAGTAATTTAATATTCTATCGCTCAACTTAGTTTGTCTCCAACTCACCGAAATGTTACGTGGAAAGCACTGAGCAGTGCAGATGAATCCCTATTGGAAAGGACATGCATCGCTTGCTGTGCATGCAGTCTTTCCAGAAACACTCCAACATGAAGGAGAATGGCGTCTGCTGGAAGCAGGAGCCATTGCCTGGCTTGGAAGATGTCCTAGATGTGGCCCTGTGTTTCACAGTCATGCAGCCAAAAAATTTGCAATGCAATCTACTCAGCAATGGGATCACGCTTCAAAAGCAGTAGGTGCGTTAAAAAAAAAAAAAAAAAATGTCATCAGAATCTGTTCCAGATGCTAATTTAGAAATACAAACAGGAGAGCCCCAGAATAGTACCATTAATGTTGTTGGCCCCAGAAATGGTGTATTTCAGAAATGCAGGCCACTCGATTTCACTTAGTGGGTTCACTCTGAAACCTAAAGATTGCAAGTGAAATCGGTATGCATTTTTACCTTTCTGCTGCTTTCATGCCTCCCGTGATTATTTATTTTTAGCTGAAAAAAAAAAAAAAAAAGAAAAAGGCTTAACTATTCCCTGCTCAGCCTCCAAACCTCCAGCAACCTCTCAGACAACCTGCATGGTCCAGTTAAGTGTTCCCTTTGCTGATGTCTGCAAAAGTCACTCAATAAATCAACTTCCACTTCCAGGCAGAGATTATGAGAACCTTAGCCTTGATTATAATTACGCATTTTCATTTTAATGCATTAGAAAATGCTCAGTTTAAAAGGTAATTGAGGGCGCTCTAGATTTTCAGTTTGGTGAGCAGCAGGTTACTGGGTTCTGCGACTTTGCAGCAAAATATGGGGTTAGGTTTTCAAGAACATCAGAGCTTTGAGCACAGCATATTCTTGCATTCCTTGCAGTCAGTTGAGAGGTGGCATTGTTTTCACGATTCTTCCAACCTGTAGTTACTTATTTCCCTGTTACCTTGATGTCAAAATGTATTATGTAGGAAATTGCTGTTTAGTTACTTCCTCGGGTATATGTATTCCAGATGCAGTATTTCTAAAACCTTCTAACAATGTCATTTTTCCTGATTGCTAGTCAGATCAGCATTCCGTAAAACACCTAGGCGATCGCAGCTTGTGTATGAAAATCCCAAAAGGCCAAATGCGACAGCTCTGTGTTTGGTAGCACGTCACCTTCCCATCCTTTTGGTCCTGTGGTTTTTGGCTTTCAGAATATCTGCTGTGCATCCAGAGAAGGTTGGGCAGACAAAACTTGCACTGTGGACTGCATCCAGCAGGCAGTCCTCCTGACTTAAGCAACTCCTTTAAATTTTCCTTAAGCTCTCCAGGGCTATTTTGTTTGACCTTTATTTAGTTAGAGTATCCCTTCTAGGAAAGCAATTATTGCCAGCCCCTTGGGTGGTTGCTGTAAACCGGGTTTCACTGTACTGGAGCAGTTGTGGTCACAAGCTCTGTAGTTAAGCATCAGCTCTAGTTTCTAACCCTTTCTTCTTCATAACCTGAAATAAATTAATTTTACTTGCGAAGTTTCCATAGCTTGTCTCAGTGTAATAGTGACTTAGGTGCTTGTTGTTTGGGCTTTTTTTTTTTTTTTTTAAACTATATTGAATTAGGGAGAAAAAATAACTCTATTTTTGTCCATCAATTTTAGTTAAAATGTTGTATTATTCCAGTTACATTTGGATCTTGAGGAGTGAAGACTTTCAGGAGCAAATCCTCTTCTTACAAATAGGAGGCAGCATTGAAAAACCTGCCTGTTTTGATGACTCTGGCAGAAATGTAAAAGGAAAATTAATTAGTTGTACTCATGAATCCTTACTCTGATAGCTTCATGAGTAAGTAGTGAGAAGCTTTCCATGAGTTTCTTGAGCATTTCGTTTAAGTGCCCCCACAGAGATACTCGGTCTCACAAGACTGCAGTTTAATCTAGCTCAAGGACTTTACAAACTCCACAAATCAAAGACCTCCTTTTTTTTTTTCTTCTTTTTAAATTTGTACTCTAGAAACATTTAGCAGCATCAGTTAACGCTGGTGTAGTGTTAATACTGAGCTGTGAAGCATTTCAGTGTCAATAAATTTTCAAATTTTCCCATGGAAAAAAATAGCTTGTACTTAATACGTGTATCCTATGTCGCTGTTTCTGTTCCCTTCTTTTTTTACCTGGTTAAATATATGCCTCCATTCAGTGCTACGGCATAGCCTTAAAAATTTGCAGGACGTTCAGCTTGATCAAATAGCACGATGAAGACCACTGTCTCTGGAGTGCTGAATTTCTTAACCTTATGCATCAGTGCCGCATTTTGCTATTTCTGTAAATGAAGAAGAAAACTCCAAAGGCTCAGAATGAAACCAGGCTTTATTTTTTCTTCAGGAATTTCTCTTTAGATTCTCAGGTATTGATTTAAGCGTATGATCAGCTATATTTAACCCTGAAAATTTCCAGGGCGTTGAAGATTTCTGTGCAAGAAAGGCTGGTATTAGGATATAGACATGTGCATGCACATGTGTTCACAAATTCGCTATAATTTGTCCTGTGAATAAGTTGTTTTAGGGTGTACTTTTATTGAGACAGAAAGTGTGACCTTACTAGTGTATGAGATTCAGAGACTTATATAGGAACAAGGTAAAACCACAGGTAGGAATTGCTGAATAATTACCTTTAGACCAACCTGAGCAAGAACCTTCCCAAGAGGGCAAGCTCATTTAATGGTTCCTAAAACTCAATCTTGTGGATGTCAATGGTCATGCTTGATTATTTGCAGCAGTGTTTTATGAAAAAGCAATAAAAATGCATTGGGAGTGTACAGAGGAAAAAGGGAACAACAAATGGGTTTAGTTTTTCAATTGAGTCCCTTCGGTGTGCACAGGTAGAGGCTACGTTTCATGCTGCTGTGCCTTAGCTATTTGAAATGTGCGTATGTGTGTGTATCTACCCAAAACACTGCTGTGCTCTGCTAGCTTATGATCGACAAGAGACCAGCAATGAGAGGAAAAAATTCTTATGTTTGTTTTAGAGGAAAAGCAATTACAGTTACGGTTAAAGGATTAACCTGTTTTCCCAGCTACCTGTATGCTTATCTGCAAGGCCCTTTGGAGAGCCGCACTAACAAGTACAAAGCTTGGCAAGAGGTAGAAAATGTCATGTCGTACGCTCTAGATTATTCCTGATGTTAATTACACTCTTCCGCTTCTTTCCTTCCCTCTTCTGGGCTCTGAAAAATACCCCACAGCAGCAAATGCTGCAGAAGTGACAACCGAATGGCCCCAGGTATCCGCTGACTGACTCAACCAGAAACGTCTGCATGCGTTCGGTACGGGCGTAGGTAACGCAGACGTGCTGTTTTCAAGAACTTGGGGAGTGGGTGGCACTGCAGAGAGAATAGCTGGCTCTCACGTGATTTGAGGTGTTAAAGGTAGGCTGAGTGTTTTGGTGGATAAAACACTGGCCTTTCGACCTTGGTTCCCGTCCAGCTAGAGATCTGGAAATAAATGAGTTTACTGCTGACACTCCAATCCCAGCAGACAAAACTTCACACCAAAATACCCCCACGTATAATTTGTCACATTTGGCATCTGCTAAGAAAAGAGCAAGAAGCGACCTGGCGCAGAGATGTAATCATCTTTCACCTTCCTGCTGGGGGTGGGAGCATAGCAGGGACAATCCAGAAATGCTTTCAAGTCTGGGCCTCTGAGCCACCTCCAGCCATCGCTTGTCTTCTGCAAACTTGTTACTTGTAGGAAATCGTCTGCCATTAGGTTTGTGCAAGGCTTTTGAAGTAGATTGGCTAGAAAGTCAGAAATGGATTTTTTTTATTTTATTTGGGTTTTTTAGGAACGCTGTGAAAGTAACTTGCCCTTGTAGGACTAAATCTGAACGTGCACAATGTTGTAATTTGCTGGTCTCCTTGAAACAGCTCGGTAACCGCAGCACATTTATTCCATGTAATTGCACCTGGCAGCATTTCTGGTGCATCTAAAAACTCAAGTTTGTCTGCAGGAGAAAAAAAAATTTAAAAATCACTATTTGGCCACAAAGTAGAATGCAGCTACTGTATGAAAATATGTGTATTCTTTGAAAGCTTTAGTAAAAGAGAAGCTGGAGTGCATAAAAATTCTTTAATCCTAGAGATTTTTTACGCTGAAGTGATAGCCAGAAAAGCTTTGTAAAGCACGCACATTATTTATTAGATACTGCCATTTCAGCATCAATGGACAAGTTGCAGAATAGGATTATCTGCCCAGAGGAGATGATCATTTCAAAGACAGGGTGTGCTGGGGAAACCCAGAGGAGAGAGGAACTGAAGTTTGGTTTGCTGGGTTCTGCTAACTTCCCTCTTGTGGCCATAGAGCCATAGGACCATGGCATTTCCTTCTGCACAGGCGTTCACACTGAGGAGAGAGTACTGCAAAATAGCAGTAGCTGTGGGGAATGGGAAAATTTAACCCTTCACAGGGCGGGAGTTAGCAGATGAGAAGAGGGAGTAAAACCTATTTGCACACTTGTGGGGATCCGCTGGGAATACCAGCTTTGTTGCCCGCAAAGTGCAGCTGAGCTCGTCTTGGAGCCTGCACGGCTGTGCAGCCTGGCTCTCTTCTGGGGACGTGTCGATGACAGGCTGCCAGCGTTCTGCACCGCGGCGGGCCATCAGGCTGGCCCCTGAAGGAGGAGGTAGGAGGAACACAGGTTTGATCTTAACACATAGCTGGGGGCTTTGCCATTGCCACCTTGAAGGTTTTATGTAGAAAGCTGCATTTGTTGGTTTTCCTGTTGTAGGGAGATCGTGAGATTTCCCTTTCTTCGGAAAGGATGTGATAAAGCTCAGGCTTTCAGTTGCTTTGGGAACATATTTCACTCCCAAGAAATCGTTGGGGTAAGACCTCTGAAGGTGTGTAAAGTATGAGGTGCTTTCGGTGTATATTGCCAGTCAAGAACCACTCCCAAATTTCACTGACATAAGAGTGTTTCCAAAGAAATAAGCACCTCAGAGCTGTATCTGTTGAATTTGCTTCATGAGTTTGCCCAAGTAAACCTCCAGGCTGGACAGAAAAGGGGGGGAAAGTGACTTGTTCATACTTATTTGTGAGTTTGATGGGCATTATCTGTTTCCTGAGACTCAGTAGCATCTCTGCTACTGCTGTGCTTAGCGAGACCAAACAGATCAGGGGACACTGAGTAACAGGTTTGAGAAGCGTAGGTGAGGATAGTGCTCGGACCTGTAATTCAAGCTCTTATTGCATAGATTGCAAAGGCTTGGTTGACTTCTGGACACGCTGTTAGGTGGTTCACTCTTCCTTTGTTCAGAGGTGTGAAAAAAAAGAAGATACAGCTAGTAATGTTATCACTCCCTTCAAAAGAGGGCTTTTGGAGGGATTGTCTCTGTATTCTCATTCTCAGGTCTTCATTTAGATAATGTGACTTCCCCTAAGTCCATGGAAGTCAATAAGGTTTATACCAGAGCCTTGGCACTCTATAAATTAAATATTAGGAGCAGTGTTTGAAGTTTAAAGCCCTCCCTCCTCCTGCTAGCTCAGATTTTCTGCTGCTGTGCTTTTTTCTTTATGCCTGAGCACCTTGCTGACAAGTGCTAATAACAAAATGCCAAGAGAGGGTCCAGTCGGAGTTACCACACATTAAACATTCTGAACTTGTCCTTTTGCTCATAGATTGTGCATAATTAATAATTAAACGGTTTCAGTTGTAATGGGTTGACCTTCTTGAACTGTTCATTATTCACAAGGCAAAGGCATCACTCAAACTTTTTTCCTATTGCCCTTCTCCGTTCTCACTGCATGTGCACAGCTTGGCGGGTTTTGAGAAATCAGAGGCTGATATTGTCTCCTGCAGCAGATCCCGGTTACGGATATGTTGCTTGGATATTTTGGGAAATAGCCAGGCTTGGGAATAAGCTGCCTGGGGATATAAGAGGCCAATGGTACATTGACCCTTAAAACCATTCCTGTCCCTACTGCCATGTTAGCAGCATCCCCAATATATAGGTCTTTGTGATATTATAAGATACAACATTTAATGACCATAGAAGAACCATTTCCCAGTTTAAAAGAGTATAATGCTTCCTCACTCCTTTAAAATCCTAGGTTTCTACTTTTTTTGCCTCTGTAGCATGTTTTCATTGTGCGGGTGGGTAAAGTAAGGCAGGCCATCAGTGTGGCTGGACTCTGATCCCGATGGTTACGTCGGATGTGACTATTGCATTATACAGACAGCGCAGGCTGGGTAGAGACGTGTAGCTTTGCTT
The DNA here is from genome assembly GCF_017639655.2 of Falco naumanni. NCBI lineage: Eukaryota > Metazoa > Chordata > Aves > Falconiformes > Falconidae > Falco > Falco naumanni. The sequence continues at coordinate 4,839,451 of NC_054060.1, read as the reverse complement.
TATTTCCCCGTTTTCCCATCTCTTTGAGTGTCAGCTGAAGTCTGGGGAACTTGGGGATACAATATGTGATGTATTTACTTTGTGTAGTTTTGGAAATGTTTGCTGTGTTCCTGATGCAACACCATTGTGATCGCTCAAGTTACAGAGGCAGCAACAGCAGAACTTTCGCTCTAGAAATAGCTCTGACTACAAAATGCTCTCACTGTTCTACTACTGAAATAGTCTTGCATAGTATAGTATCAGAAACTGAAATGTTTCAGTCATTGCTTTCCCTGGGCAGACACTGAATGGATGTTTTCTCTTTCGAACTAAGGTAAAATACAGCTTTTGAGGCAGCTCTTTGGTATTCACCTTCAGAAGCAGTTGAGGGTCCTGTACTTTCCTGGTTCAGCTAAAACCAAAATCTGCCACCTCCTCCCCTATCTTACCTATGCTGTAAAGTAGCAATTGGCTCGTATGTACAGGAGTGAGATAAAGTTTTTATCTGCACTGATCTTTTTTCCTTCAAACACACTTGCCAGCAAGTACTTCCTTGAGATTGATGCGCTCTCCCAAAAGGCTTTCAGTTTGTCAGGCAAATAGCCAATAAATTTGTGGGTGCCCAGTCTGAAATCCTTGAGAAGACTGTATTAAAGTCTTCATCAAGTTTTCATACTGAGATCCAGTTTGTGTTCATCTTCACCCACCCACAATCTCTTCCTGAGCTCCTGAGAGCAAACCAGCCAAGGCATGGCCGTGACTGACCAGTCCACAGCAGAAGAGAGTAGGCCTGGGTGGGCTTGAAATACCTGCATTGTACAGAAAAATGTGCCCCAAAAAATAGCATTTAACCTTTCCTTTCATCCAGGTGAAATTTTCTTGCAGGCTTACGCAGGAGCACCTGGTGCCCTGGCTGCGCTGCAGCGGGCAAGGCGTTGTACTGACACTGGAGCAGCTTCTTCCCTGACTGTGCAACCCCCATGCCAGCACAGCTTGGGAGAGCCAAAGTGAAATGCTGGTGGCTTCAGAGCTGTTCATCAGCTTCTCCTGCCCTCTCATCATGAAGTTTCACTCTATTATGGGTCCGTCATCTCTTTGTGATTGCAGAAATTATCACCTACCAAATGAGTGTGAAGTGCCACGTGCCTGTCCTGTTCCCCAGCATGGGCTGCTGCTCCGAGCTGGCAGCCCCGTTAGAGGGACGTTCCTAACAGGCTCCTCACTTGCATTTTACTTACAATAAACAGCAGGGATAGATTGCTGGGCAGAGCCAGTTCCCCAGGGAACGGGCTCTGATAGCTTCGCCCTGTGGTTTACAAAATGATCTGTGCTGCGTGCCCGGGGTATCTCCTGCTGTTCTGCTTTGAGTCCGTCCCACCTGGGAAAGTGGCTTTTGCTACTCCCAGCCCAGGAAGGCTCTGCCGGACGAGAAAAAATGGTGGGGGAGAGGCAAAGCCTGCTGGGCTCCACGCCGGTGTAAGCAAGCCTGACATTTTGTTCTGCGTTTTCTGTATTAATATGAATAATTTTCATGCGCGGTTCTTTGAAGTGGAGAAAGTTTAATTGCGCTGCTTATTTCTTTGTCTCCCTTCCGCTCTCAGGTGGAAACCTTCCTATATTGATGTCATTTATAAGTTTAGAAACAATAACCTCTCCCTCACCCGGTCTAAGTTCAAAGAGAATTTGGGCATGTTATATCAAACACTCCTTGTTTTTAATAGAAGTCTTTGAAAATTGTAAAGCAATTTTGGCTTCTCCTTTTACTCTTCAGTTACTTTTGATTTAATTGTATTTTCCAGCAGTTTCCAATTGTTTGAATTGGAAACAAAGCCTTAATAAGAGTTCTAGTTAATTTTCTGTCTTGTAATTACCGATCTCATTTTTCTGATAATTGGCCACAGCAATTATATGTATATTTACTAATCACATAGGAGGCTCTGCAGTTGTGTCTATCTGCCACCATTGATAATGGCACACACATTGCAGAGGTGCTTTTATCATCTTCTTTTTTCCACTACATCAAAGCTATTTCCTCGCATTCTCAATAATGAATACATGCATGCATTTGACACAGTTGTGTGCTAGAGAAATTGTTTGGCTCCCACCAAATGCTGCACGCTCTGAGTTTCTTGCCTGCAGCGCTGGAAGGTTGTATGTAATGATATATTGCTCATCCAAATGGCCAAAGCACTCCAAAGCACAGTGAGATTAAAATAAGTCATTCCTTTGTTAATTTAAATAGGTGCATGTATCATACTTTGCAGGGTACTTTGTGTAGGGATGTCAGGGAGGAAAAAAGATGCCGAAAGGTATTTTTAATAGCAAATGAGAATAGCTGAGAATGGAGTCATTTGCAGCTGCCTGTTTTATGTGGCTCTCTTGTTCCAACTGTAGGTCTAATGAGATGACACTGTTAAAGTACTCTGCAGTGTAATTTCATTACATCCTGAGCTGTTACACTATAAACACAGTGGAGCTCTCTGTCATTCTTGGAAAAACTCCTAAATTCGTAAAGCCCTTCTTTGCAAATGGTGGTGTTGTTTGTTCCCTGTTTGGTTTTTTTTTTTTTTCTCGTGCTTTAGTTGTTTTTTTTTTTCTTCCATAAATACTGGGTGGTTATTTTCTACCACTAGACTGGTAAATCCTGCATTTTTTTCCTCTTAAAAATTCTTTCGCCTTTTAAATCTAGAACAGACAGCATATGAGGACAGCCTCTAAAATGAATAAGTGTAAATAAACATGAGTGTAAATAAATAGCAAATACAGTGAAAGAACAAAGGTCAACACAAGAATAATTTCACAGCTCTTTGTTAATTACAAGACCATTTGTGTGTTACTTAAATAATCATTAATTTCTCATTTACACTTTCCCTACCTTCCTTTTTACCCTGTGGCTATCATTGTCCTTTTTTCACCTCCCCTCAGTGTCTTTCCACATGTTTTTACCCATTGTGTAATACTCATTAGTTGAAATTCAGTGTTTTATAACACATTCTCAGAAGAATTTGTACCTTTCTCCCTCAAATTCTCTGTGTGAAAAGGGGCCTTTATCACTTCCTTCGTTTTTTCTTTTTTTTGGTTTTGTTTTGTTGTCGCTGTTATATTACTATCCTCAAAAAAAAAAAAAAATTATCTTCTTTCCTTCTGACTCTGCTTCTTCTTTCAATCCAATCCCAGGAATCGCCCGTCCTTCCAGCCGGGGAGTTCTCTGAGCCATTTGTACACTTCATCACTCAATGGTAAGCTCAGTTTGCAAACATGCCATGCCCTCAATGTAAATGATACATGCCATTAACTCTGCAGCTCTGCGAGACCTTATGGCTTTCCTTGCATCCTTTCTGAGAGAAGAGGGACTTGGGGGCCTTGGGCAGATGGGGCAGCAAAGCTAAGCAAACTGTTTAAATTATGTAAACGTTATTTACACAAAGGGTCGTAAAAGTACTTACAAGGGTTTCTCCTGTTTTAATAAACCTGCCCTGAATGTGGGTGCAGTCTTGTGCGCTGAGACTCCTAAGAACTCATCTGGGGATAAAGAGGCTACAAAGACTCATGTGTATAATATTATTCAGGGTTTTTTAAAATATTACTTATAAAATTGCCTCAATATTTAGAAAGGCAAGCAGCCTTGATTAATTCATTGGCTTTTCAGTAAGTAATTTTTACTGGGAGTCGTATTTTAAAACACACCACTGGGTATATTTTCTTTCCTTAAAACTGAATAGTTCATTGAAAACCTTTTAAATGAAAGGAGAATTGGGGAGAGGAGGAATTTGCAGGATAAAGAATACAGTTCTTGAGTGACTAGAGAATAAAAATCTTGAGGGTAAGCTCTCTTAAAGAAACAAAGTGAAGGGAATTTATTTTTTTTTTTAACTGTCGCATCTCCCCCATTCCAAACACACACACCCCCCCAGAAAAAAAGAAAAGGCGAGGGGGCAGCTATTTATGTACAGCAGGAGAAACAAGCTTGAATTCTGTAAAAATATGATGTGTTTGATGGAGAAGCCATTGCTTCTGCAAACACGCGCTTCCAGGGCTGGATGCTCAGCTGTGCTAAATCGGATGGAGCCATCTCAGTGTGTGCCACTGCAAGCTGCAGCCGTGGGGCTGAGAGGGAATCCTGCTCCAGGGATGCGCCCTCCTTGGCGCCCTCAGCCCCCCGCAGGTCTATAGGTTGGGCTTCACGGCGCTTTCAGATTCTCTGCTATATGCAAAAAACCAGCACTGCAGCAAGAGTCGCCTGATAAAACTGGATTTTGAATATGCAACACAGGAGAAAGTACCTCTCAGGACTGACATAGCATGTAACAAATAATACAGACACAAAAAGCGGTCTGATTATCGGTTAATTAAAGTAACTAAATAATTAAAGTTTGTGTAACACAGGCCTCCATTTTCAATAGTTTCAGTTTACAAAGCGCGGTGCTGTTTGGAGGATTCTGCAGCGCAACGAACTGATGTGTGGGGAGGTCTACGCGCTTCATCCTTGCAAAAAAATTGACGACAGACTGTTTTTAAAAAAAAAATAATTCTCATTGAGGCAGAGAGAGGGATAACCTGTGTTAAAATTTCCACAGATGTCAAACTGAAGCATAACTGATGGTGGCTAATAGCCTTGTTTTCCCTCGGGACACAGCTACTTTGGACTGTCAGATTAGAACTGCTACCAACCCACTCGTCAGCCAGCTTGCGTTACTGGCTGATGCCTGCATTATTTGAGGGGCTTGTTGTTATTTGTAGGGAGGGTAAATCGTATTGTTAATACCTCTGATTTACAGCACAGATCATCTAGTATTTTAGAAATAGTGTCAGATTGGCCGTACTTTTTAGTGGGAAGCATTACCATTTAAAAAAAGCAAATGAGAAGAAGCTCTATACTATTTAAGCAATCAATTCCTGATAAGTATTAGAGATGTCAAGTGAACAGCGTATCAGACTTTATGACTTTATGCCAATTACGCCATAAACACTGGCTGTTTGGATGTAATCCAATTAGTAGGCAGCTCCTGATGGTCACCTCTGTGCCATGTTATTGTGTTCCTTCATGCAGCTAAGCACAGCCTTCAATAGCTAATTGCACCTGTTGCACAGAAAACTAGGACTATTTGGATGAGAAACATGATCTTATAAACAGGTTAATGCTGTGTAATGAACTATCACCCTGCAGTGTAATGGAAATAAATGTGAAAAAATTAAGGTGGAAACCCCAGGGTATTGTGCGTTCTCCTGAAGCTGTTTAGTGTTAGAGTTAAATTTCCCACCTGTTTGTATAATACTTTGTGTCGAGCTATGTAATAATCCCTAGCAAAATGAGAATCAACTTACTGTGCCTTCTGAGCTGTCTGGTTTGCAGTCATCTCTGTGTTTTATACACGTTCATGGTTACAAACGGCGTAGACCACCGCATCCTGTAAGGGAGGGGTGGAAGGGAAGGAAGAAATCCATTAACATTTTGGCCACTGTTAGGAGCCCTGTCTTCCACTGGCACGTGATAAAGTTAAGAAATACGTTGAAATTCTTCATTCTGTGTTAAAAGAGGGTATCTTCAATATTTAAGCAAGTAGGATAAATAAGCAATTGTTTATATATGAACGTTTTTGTTTTATGACACATAGCATGAAAAAACAACCAAAGGAAAGGCCAGCACCTGAAGATTTAATGGTAAGTGAAACTTCAGAGCCCCTCGGTGTGTATTTGTCTATGAATATTTTTTAATTCATGTATATAGAAGTGTATCCATTCTCTTCTGTATTTTTTAGTATTTCATGTAATTACATACTAATTTAAATGTAAGCTCTTTCTGGCTTGTGCAGCAGTTACATATTTACAGAGAGTTCCAAACCAAAGGTGGAATTATGACTCCACTGAGGTTGATGGGCATTTTGCTGTTACCTTCACCATGGCCCAGGCTTCACTGGTGATTTGGGGAGTTAATACAGAACTTTCACAGCCAGTATGAAGTTTCAGTCAAAGCCATTTTGATGCTTAATACACAGTTTTTTTCAGTTCGTATGTCCAGGGATTACAGCTTAATGTAGGTCACTCTTTTGCCATCATTTGCCAGTCTTAACCGTTCAAAATCTGAAGACTGAAAACAGAGGATATGGTCAAAATACTGTATTTTTGATGAAATGCAGGAGCCACTGTTTTCACTTATGTTCATGTAAAATGAAATTAGATTAGCTACAGAAGATTGAGTTAATACGTAGCTTTGGTCTGTCCGCAGAAGCACGCTCAGTGTTGGAATCTGAGCTCAGAGACCACTTCTTCTGCTTGCAATTGCCATTTTTTCAGGAAGGCAGTAATGGGGTACCTGCTCTCAGGCTGGTCCCCCGTGGCTGTGCATTTAGTGCAGAGTGCCGTTTTGACTGGTTTTAAGCAACTAGAAAAAATTCTATACCAAACAATTACCACAGATATTTACAGTAACTTATATTGTAGATAAGAGTTGTAGGCCCCTCTGACTCACCTCAAATATATTTGCTTTTTAAAGGTTTATTGCTTTTCTTTATATGTTGTGTTTCCTGTAACTCAGAGGTTTCTGTAGAATCAGAATTTATTTTCTGTGCATTAAATATTTGGGAATAACTTTAACACATTTTAACAAGATCAGGACACATTTGCATCGTTTCGTTTCTTGCTTACATGCTGCGAACTGCGAGTAGAATACACAAGTGTTTCTGTTGCAGCTATTCTCTAGTTAAAGGCTAATCTCTGAAGATGCCTTGGGGCAGGTATCTCACAATCCAGACTAGTCTCAATTTAGATCCTGGTTAATAAAGTATTTAACTGTGAATCTAATTTTAAGGATATTAACTTCAATAGATCTACATTTGAAGTTAGGCACCTGCTTAAATACCTTGGTAAAATGAGGCCTTAAAGTTTATCAGAGCCCCTGCACTTTGTGGTGGTGTGTGTCTCGTATGAAAGGCTTACACTGCCTTATTTTGTCTTTTTTATTAACTTTTGATGGTTGGAAAATTCTTGCAGTTAGTCACATCTGAGAAAACTTGGAACAGGTTCTAGAGATGTAGACACATTTACCTTGTGCACTATTATGCTATGGCTGGATAGCTTAGCTATTAAAACAACGGAATAGGGTTTCATAAAACCTGTGTCTGTTTGTAAATGTATGTTTCAGTGATGCAATAGGCCTGCCACTTATAAATAAAACATCTGCAGATCGCACATACCCCCATAAGTATATATGTATGTTTGTAAGCAATAACACCACTCCAGGGTGTAGAGTCATAAAAATGAGGCCAAAGGGTGAGTGCCTGCAGTACCAGGGAAGTGCACAGATTTATCTTTACAACTACATGCCCTGGAGTGTGCTAGTCCCCTTTTAAGGATGTATTTTGTAAAATAATTTTAAAATTATAGCGGCTCAGGAAAAAAAAAAAAAAAAGCCTTCCTACTTTTTAAACAAAATCTTTTCTTTAATCCATTTTTCTCCTCATTCTGCTTTCTATTCAATTATAAATGAACTTGCAACAACAAGTACTAAAGCATGAGGTAGACTGCTGCTGAAATAAAGAAGTGACCCAGTCCTTGCCTGCAATGTGGCTGACCCTCATAAGATGCCCTAAATTCCCTCCTCCAGCCTTGATGGGCTCAGAGCACCCTGTGCTTTTCTGTAACAGACTCACTATTAGCTCAGTGGTTGCTCACCGTCAAGCCCTTTGCATTCTTGCACTTACCCAGTCTTGTCAAGGAGCACTTTATTTATAAAACCCATATGCATATATACATTAGCATCATATGTTGGTATGCACACAGCATATCTGCACATACATATACATACGTGTCTGGAAATTACCATACTTTGTTGGAAATTGGGGCCAGAACAAAAGCTGTTAAATACCCTCTTTTTTCCTAGATTCTAGATTTTCTAAATTATAGAATTGCTTACCACAATACCTTTCTAGCTCCACGTCATACCTTTCTGAAACCTCTGTTGTAATTCTGATGGGTATCTCCCTGTTAACTACCAGAGTGGGTAGAGTGATGCAGGCACTATCGGTGAAATCCTGGACTTGTCAAGGTCAGCTTACCATTGATTGAAATGAGAGCAGGATTTCACCTTGTTCATTGGGTTTTGGGGGTTTGTGGTTTTTTATTTAGAAGCGTACTAGCTAGGATGAAAGGTACAACACACAATCATTGTTACCTTCAGACAAAACCATGGAGTGCAGGCTTTCTCCCCAATGAACATTAACTGTACTGGAAGTCACTATTTTGTAACCAATTAGTATAATTAAAGACTGAAAGCAAAATGAAGGAAGCAGAACATCAATCTTTTTCTGCTCTCCTGATAATCAGTGAATTGTTAAATGCGTTTGAAGAGCCGACTAACAATACCTGGCAACTCCAGTGAAGTCACAGGGCTACATCAGGGATGGATTTACCCCGTCTATCATGTTAGGAAGCCCTTTTTTTGTAAAAGCCACTGCACATTTTGTCAGAAAATAGGGCCAGAGCCAAGGCTGTGTGCAATTTCCGTGTAAAGTCAGGCATTCTATTACCATAGATATTCTTGCGCAAGTGAACACCAGATTTCCGTAACGGCTGGCATAAATCAGGTGCACGTATTCACACACGGTCGCTATGCCCTTCCTTCTACATACCCATCCACAAAACAAGATAGAACATCAGTTTCTCTGTGTGTATTTAATCAATAATTTAATTGTTTCAAAATATTTCAAATTAACAGACTTGTTCCACAGAAGTGGAGGGGGAAAAAAAGTAATTTCACCAAGCCCTGAGAAAATTGTCCATTCAGGGAAAGACATAATCTTTATAATTCACCAGTGGTGATTCTGAACCTCACGCTTACAGTGTCTGCTCTTTTGTCTCCAGTTTGTTCCCTCGTAAGAAGCGAAAGGCAAACAGTCAATTAAATTGAATATACTCCTGTTTCAGCACCAGGGAAGGCCGCACAACATCTTAGCGTATTCCTCTGTCTCTCTTCTCTTCCCTTCCAACAAGGAAAGAAAAATCTCAACAATTCTTCTGTATAAAGGTTTATTTTATTCCCCTCCCCCCGCTGTGAGCTTCCGGTTTTCATCTGGAACGTGGAGTTCCCTGGCATGGCAAGCCTGGCTCCCCGGGAAACGCAGGCACGCCTGTGTATTTAGCAGTTGTGATGTGGCGGTGCGGGTAAGGTTTGAACTCCTGCTTGTGCCGAGTGTATGGGTAGGTGTCCGCAGGCTGGTTTGCCTCGGGAAGCTGTAGTTCTGACTGTATTTACGGTATTTTTCAGCAGCTTTCCATTCTAAGCTCTATTTAATGGAATCTATGCATAGTAAGTAATCAGGTCAGAGAGAAGCAGCATCCCCTGTTTGAGATCAATCGCTGGCTAATACTTTATCTAGGCCACTTTATTATCTCATGCTGATTCCATTCCCATTCTCCTCCTCCTTTGTAGCATGCACTTCAGCTGTGGTAAAAGTACGTATCGCATACATATTAAAAACATATACCCATTCTATCTGTATGTAAATGTGTGAGACACAGCTGGATATTGCAGGAGTTTGATTTACTAATAGTTATTATCTGTTCTAGCTGTTCAGAGGCAAAGAGAGTTTCAGAAAACAAGCTAGCGCAGAAATTGCCTTTATGATATCACTATCCTGCTTTGGTAATTGTTTAAAATCTCTTCTTTAGCTGGAAGCTTGGCCTTTTATTTTGCAGATTGTGTGCACTTTTCAGAAAGCCAGCAGAATTCTTGAAGTCTCTTGTTGAGTTGTTTTGTTAGTACAGCATTGAACTCTACCATGCTACATATGGCTATTTAAACAAAAGCGATTTACTTAAAGAACTTGTGTCTGAAAACCCAAAGTTAAGCGTGTAGCAGTTATTCCATTGTGCCTTGCCACGGGTGCATAAAAGTACAGTCTTCGGGATGCTGCTTGGATTTTTTAAGGAGGGTATTGGGCAAGGGGAGGCAATGCTTTTGGCCAAGGAGATCGGTCACCTTCTGCACTTGATTACTTTTGCACAGGTCTGATAATTTTTGTTCAAGTCTCCAAATTTTAAGCACTACTTCTAGCTTTTCTCCTTTTTCAAATTTTAATTTACTGACACTTTTTATGTTGGTGTTCTGTCAGTTTAGAAGACTGTATGATAAATGGTATATTATCTGTGTCAAAACCACGGACTTGCTGGAAAACATGTTCTTTGTTTTTTCTTATTTTAATGCCAAGTGCAATTTTGAAATTTCCCATTCCTATACATTCAGCAATTCCTCTGTGTTTCAGGAGTGGCATTTAGATTAGGCACCCTGATCTTATTAGCTACAATGGGCATTTTTTCAGATGGATCGTTTGTGTATTTAAGTGTGTTAAGATACGTGTCAAGATGTTAGAGACTCTCTAAAAACGGATTCTGGCTGGCTGTTCCCCCATCTCCAACAAGTATAGGAAATTAAATAGGTGAAGCTTTTAAGTATGTATTAAGTATATGTAGTATTAATAATGTATTTTAAGTAGCTGTATTCCAGAGGGTCTGGACAGTAGCACTTCTTACCAGGCAGAGCTAAACTTATTTGGAGCTTGTTGTGTTAAACCATTGTTTGTTGCTCTTAGGAAACACTTTTATGCTTTAAACAAAGAAATGGAGGATCAGCATAATCCTATCTGGATGTTCATATAAACCTTCAGAATAAAGACAATAATATACTACCCACTTACGTTTGTCAATAAAAGGGATTTCCCCAGCGGCTGGTTGGGCTTCTGCATTAGAGCAGTGGCATCATTGACTTGAGTAGCTGAGATGGCTGTACGGGTTGGGTTTTTTGATGGTGTTAACTTCTAGGAAAGACCAGAGAGCCGTCTGTGCTTCGCTTTGCTTTTCGCAAATACATCCCATAAATCTCATGAAGACAGCTTTACAGATAAATATTTTCTCTCTCTACCTATCTGGATGTTTATGCCTCATTGCTGGATCACAGTGACCCAAGAATTTTCCCTCTTCAGCTACTTAGAAGCATTAGGGTTGGGGATTTTTTCCTGAGCCAGTTCAGGATCTCCTACCAGTGATGATTTGTCCAGCATAAAATTGTCCATGCTTGGAGCTCTGATGGATAGCTTTGTTTGCAAACATTTAGACTCTCCTCTGTCACAGTGGTCCCAGTTATTCACCCCATGACAAGGAGGAGTTCTGACACGCCAAAACACATGCCAGATGTGAAGGAAAGGGCGCTCTCCCGATTTCTCATGGAAAGAAGCACAAAGCCAAGTCTTTTGGCGGTTGTAAATATAGAATCATAGAATTGTTTATGTTGGAAAAGACTTTTTAAGATGGAGTCCAACCATTAAATGTATATGATAAATACAAAACCGTATCTTCAATCTATCAATTCAGACATAGAGTGGACGAGGAGTTCTGGATCAAATCCTGGATAGACTGGAGGCCGTGTCAAAATTTATATTGACTTCATTGATGCTAGGATTTTACACTAGGGCTCAGGGTGCTCTTGTCACTGTGTGTTCATTATCTTCCTTGCCCAGGGTAGCTCAAGAGTTGGAGAAAAAAATGTCTTCTTTCAGGTGGCAGCATTGCTCAAAGCTCAACTCAACTGAAATGGGGAAAGGTGGGTTATGGATCTTGTATGGATCTTGCTCCCTCTCTCTTTCCCTCTGTCTTTCAAAAAAAAAAAAAAAAACAAAAAAACAAACAAAAAAAAACCCTCAGCCATCTCTGTCCTTAGGGGTCTGTTTTGTTGTTCTTTGTCACTTGAGAAATCAGCTACCGAAATGGAGAAATACATTCTATCAGCGTCACTAAATCCAGCAATTACAGAAGACTGAGATTGTGACAAGGTTAACGTGTGAGCATTAGAGTTTGAAGGTGTTACGTCCATTCACTGTCTTCTGCAGTCGTATTGCTCATACCACCGCTTACTTTTTACAGAAAATGTGAACAGCTGACTTTCTAACGTGCCCTAAAGCTGCACGATATACTGGCACTTTCCAGTGAAATGTGAAGTGACTGGAGTTGGCTGGAAGAAGAGTTGAAAATCTAAGGAAATTGGACAAAAAAAAAAAAATTGGCAACAGCTTAGAGTGATACAGTTAATATTTTTGGTTACTTGACTCTCCTGGGCTTTGCGGTTTAATTTGAGCAAATGTTTCATTTGGCACTTCTGGTTGTTCTGTAGTTCTGCAGGCACAGAGACAAATATTTACATCTCACTCATTTTGGTAGCGGAATTGCAAGTCTTTCGATGATGATACATTGAGAAGCTGTGCATTTGTCTTGTTGATATTTTTGTCAGCTGTCTTCCCTACATACTTACTTTAAAAAAAAAAAAAAAAAACCTGTTAACAGTTCCTAAATAGGAGCCATAGCCTTAATTCCCAGAGTATTGTCCTCCTTGTTCATTCCAAATTCATCAAGGAATTTGGTCTAACAGGCAACTGTTGAAATCTCCATACGATATTTATTTGTTTAATGAAACTGGATTTTTAAATCTATTCACTCTGTGTGAATTAAAATTGCTGGCATTTGTGTGGTACAAGCTCCTCATGGCTCTGCGTTCCGCTCAGCACCTCCAGCCGCTCCTGCAGTATTAAATAAGAGCAATAATTGCTTCTGAATAAGCGGGGTATAAAGCAGGAGATACAGATACGGCTTCTTAGTGACCTGTGCACATTATGCCTCAAATCCCTTAATCAGATTTGTGCCGCTTGATTCTTGCATCCGCAGAAATTCAGCTGGAGGATCAGGGCCTAAAGTAGTAAAAAATCAATTAATACTACTTTCTAATTTGTGCGGTTGACAAAAACGCATATAAATAGGGGACATTTTTCTACTTAAGAGGGCCGCACTGAAAGATTTTTAATTGGATTTTCATTGTGATTGACAGCAGTTGATTATGACAGTAACTTTATTTGGCTGGACTGTTATAGCCCTCTTGTTCAGGGCTGCTTTTTTTTTTTTTTTTTTTTCCCCCCATCAAAGCTCTTTTTTATCCACAGAATCCCGGCGGAGCAGCCGTGCCTGTGAAAGAGCCTTTTAGCACCTTTGTTGCCGCCATCCCTGGTGATGATTGGGCCCAGCTGGTAGCAGATAAGAAAATGTGCCTCTCACAAAGAGGTTGCATCTCCCCTCTCCCTTGTTTCAATAATTTTAAGAGCCCCAGAAACCTGTTGAGGATTAGAAGTAGCTTTAGATGTGAAATGAGTGTTAAGTATTAGTAATCGGGAGATTAGGGCCCCGGGGACAATGGGAGATAAACAACTGCAATTAAGGCAAATCTGCCAGAGTAAACAAAATTTAGCAGAAACAGATGCCCTAACCATTTTGGGGGATTGATTGGAGGGCACCGAGGAATCGATTTTTGTCTTGTTTACACTTCCAAACCCCTGTGATAAACTGGGAGGCTAAATATTTCATACAGGCTGATTTTAGTTAATTTTTTTCCAGCTCCTCACAGTAGGCCTGCTCTCTTCTAACAGTGACCAGGCCCGAGTTTATTCAGCATTCACAGGGAGCAGCTAATTGTCTATGAAGGGCCCCTGTGTTTAAATGGGCTTGACAGGAATTTAAATTTTGTTTCAATCAACCTCTGTGCTCACAGCCTGCTCCAGTTTCTAATTTTTAAATTAAACATGATTTTTTTTTTTTTGTAATTTTTTTTTTTGAAGCTGCGGCCTCTCCTCCAGAGCCGGCTGCTCGCGCTCCCACCCGAGGCAGCTGCCGCAGCACGGGAATGCGCAGGTTTATTAAGGCCGTAATAGCAAAAGCACGACGAGCTGCAGCCATGGAAAAGTTCATTGTCCCATAAATGTGCATCTGCCTGTTTGGTTTTAATGGGAGATGCTGGGGTAAGCGCTCGGCTGGTGTAAATCAGGATGGCTCAGCCAGCGACTGCCTGCGCGGCTGGGGAGAAACAGGGTTTCCACTGGGGAAAGGCTCCCGGTAGGGAACGGTGGCATTAAAATACAAGTCTGAGAATGGAAATGGTTTTCTTGGCCTTGGACATTTGTTCAGTGACCTTGTGAGAGATTCAAAGGAATTTTTTTTTTTTTTCTCCAAGCCAACTAGTGGTGATATATTTTGCGTTCTCTGTGTTTGCAGCAGGGCTCCGTGCATTTGTTTGGGCGTTATTTCATACCTGAACTTTCTCTGCTCTGAAGATGGGCTGATTTGCCAGTATATTCATGTTCAGTCCTCTAATACTTGCTTTATTTAGTCTCTTTACCAAACCTGGCAAAAATGAGGATGCTATTTTGCACTGGATGCAGGCGATGTGTAGGCATGTAATGTGATATGATTGTACACTGTACTTTTAAAAACAACTTGTTCATTTGCAGAAACTTCATCACAGAAACGCTAGCGAAGTATGGGCTGTTTCATTCTCCCTTTTTGTTTCCAGCCAGATCATTTTCTAGGTTTTTTTGTTCATTGTTGTTATTAGAGTGTGTGTGTGTGCAGACGTGTGTATGCACGCAGCATTTTTTACTCCAAGGTTTGGTTGAAAAACATTTAGAAGATTGTTTCAGTTTACTCCGGTTTAGTGATTTCCTTTTTTTTTTTTTACCTTCCCCACCACCCACCCCCCCGCCACCCCCCACACACAAACACCCCACCCCCATCAGTAGAAACCAGTTTCTCCAAACCTGGAGAACACAACCAGGTTTTCCACCCTTCTTTGCCGGTCTAGGGGATCACTTAGCCCCTGTTTGAAGGAAATACTATATCAGCTCTTAATGTCTGACTAGCTGTTTAGTGTCAGCGAGACTGTTCTCGTGCTTGCAGTGAGGCATGAGCTGAAGACACTTCTGCAGGTGCATCTACATTAACATTAGAGTTCAGGTCAGGTGTGCCTTTTTGGTGTGAATGTCTTGCTCTCTCAGAGCTACCACTCTTTGATTCTCATCACAGACAGGTCTTGAAGCTCATGAATTGAATCGATTTCAAATGAAACCAAACCAGAAGATGTGCTCCAGGCACACACCTAATGAGCTTCAGCTACTAATGGGTGCTGCATCCACAGACCAGACCCGAGCTGGTCAAAAGTAAAACCTCCTCCATCCCTGAAACACTGCACCAACCGTTTCACTCTGCAGATCTGCTTCTGTTGTCGACAGCTTGCTAATGTTGACATACTCTATCAGCCTTGGGCCACTATCTCTGTTCCTCTTCTACAGCTCTTCTTAACCTGAGCAGCACTTGCAAAAGCACGCTCCGATTATATTTCGGTTGCCTTAGTTTTTTTTAAGAGTCATCACAAAAAAGATACCTTTGCTGGGAGTTTGCTCGTTTTGTTAGCTAAGCACCAAGAGGCATGCCAAGCACAGTTATCGGTTTAACAGCAAATATCAAAAGCAAAACTGCTGTGGAAAGAATGATCTGCAGATGGGCAAATAGACTCCTCTGTGCCACAGCCAAAACCAAAACTCTAGTAAATTTAAGACTAGTATCTGCCACAGAAGGAGAGCAGGAAAAATCAGACCCATGCACACTCTGAGGTCCTGCAGTAGGAGGGGGCTGAGCTGTCTGAAGTCAAGTCCATGCTACAGAAGTCAAAGGAGATGCACTAGTTCCTGCTAATGTGACCTAAAAATAATTCCCTCTCGACCCTGAGCCTGGTGATGAGTTGGCAGCCTGGACACATGAAGTACACAAGGGGTCTCTGAGGGCTGTTTTTAGGGCCACCAGCACATCATATGGCTATGGCCAATGTCCAAAGCTTCAGAAGAAGGTTGAGGAAAGGATTTCCATCATAATGGAGGGATCTGCGTTGCTGTTTGAAAATGGAAATTCAGGTCTGATGTATGGACAAGTTCCTCTTCAGGTTAGGGTTTTCAGGCTTAGGTTGTACTGTTCTTCCTCTTGGTCCATCCATTATGCTTGGGGACCGCTGTTATTTAAAGACAGATTCTGTAAATTGCAGCAGAATTTTGGTGCCTCAACAAAACTACTAAACCAGCCAAATATCACTTGCAATTAACTTTGTCATATAAAAAGTAAAAGTGCTTTGGTAAAAGTTAATCTACAAATAGATAAATAATGCAGGGGGGAATGCAACACAAAAGGAATCCTTCTCAAAAAAAAAAAAAAAGATAAACAAGTACAGCTTCAAGAGTTCACCGCTTACTAGTGTTATCCATTTATCTTTGTTTGATACATTTTGTATCATCTTTTCACTGTCTTAAATATCATCAGAGGGATAAAATCATTAGTGTGCTAATCTAGATAGCCATAGTTCTAACACTGACCTAGGCTAATCTGCCTTTGCAATTTCAAGAACTACGTTTGACTCCTCTGAAAGTAACCTTAAATTGTAGTCTTGTAAGAATTCCAGAGCTGTATCCTTCACTCCTTCTCCTAATGAGGTTATGACCAAATGCTCATTATAATTGCTTTAGACTCCTTTTAATTTTCAAGCTTATTAATCATAAGAAGAGTTATTTAAAATTGCATAAATTAATCTTAGATTAAAAGCCCATCAAAGCCTCGAAACAATTAAGAATAAGTAGGATTTCCCTGGGGCAGCAAGTTTTATTTTAATAGTGTAGTCAGGTGGATATCAGAACATTGAAGTATGGTAGTGATTAATGTATGCAAAATTTAAATGAGAGTTTTTAAATGGCAAATCTAAATCACATATTGACCTAACTGTAGGCTTTAACTGCATTGTCTGTCATATATTTAAACTGTTTAGTAATCAACATTTTAATTACAGTGTATGTTAGGGAGGCCTTGCAACAAACAAAACTCACCACTTCCCGACACTCTGCGTGGAACTGTTTAGCAGGCTGGGGCTGTGCTGCTAGCTGCGCAGAATAAGGAATGAGGAAAGAGAGCAGAAACTTCAAGGAGACTAATTATACTTGATCTTGCTTATGGATGTGTTCTTGTCCCCACTTCTTCTCCACCCAGAAAACACCACCAATCGATCCGGCTTTCATTCCCTCTTTGCTACCCTCACTGTTCTCTAGACAAATCAGTCCTTTTCTGCTCCCCGAGCTGGCAGAAGCTACAGGTGATGCCCTCATGAGGGTGGGAAATTCTGTGAGAATGTGACCTTGTGGGTCCTTCTGACTCTAGGAGTCCCTGTGCCACTCGCAGCTTTGCGGGCTCCTGCAGACCTACTGAAGCCCTGTTTCTTTGGCCCCTGCTATGGGTGATTTCGCTCTAGCAGCCAGCTGAGAACAGGCTGTCAGGGATGCTGAATTCCTTACCAAGCACAGCGAGCAGCAGTCCTTGCCCTGAATAGTCTCTGTTCTGAGGACAGGAACTGGGAGAGAGAACTGGGCCAGTAAACACTTGGTCCCAGATCAAACACAGCCATGCAAGCACATAAGAAAAGCTGGTACTATATGTTTAAACTTGCTCTGATTTGACGTACACCGTCCTGTCGCTGCAGGTGCCACCGCATGGAGGAGACGAGGAGGCTTCGTTTCTGGAGGAGAGTGTCTCTCAAAGCAAGGGTTGACCTTGCCGCAGCTCTGGGACACTGGGGCCATGCTTGCTAGACATGCATGCTCAGCCTCCCAGTCGCTGCTGTTTCAAGCACTTCAGGCACTCGCCCTTTTCTTTAAAGGGTTACCTCCCATGGTCAAAATGCATCCTAAAATTGCAAAAGTAAAACAAGAGATGCAACAGCCACGTAAATAGCATCTTGCAGGGTCTTTTTGCCCATGCATATGTTCTCTGTCTCCATCTGTCAATGCGAGCATTTGAAGCCTTCAAATTTTTTACCCCTCTCAAGCCTTAGAAGAGAGTGATGGAGGGAAGCCTGCTGCATGGAGCAGCCCCTGAGGAGGACTCTGACACCTTCTGTGCCTGTGAATTAACAATGTTTTGGGAGTCGGCAATAGAGTATTGGCCTGAGGATTCCTCGCTGCTATTCCTGGCTGTGGGAGCAGAAATGGGCCTTGTGGATAGCTAGCACAGATAATTAGAACAGCATTTAGTTTGGCTTGTCCTTGGAGGCAGGAGCTCTAGATGTAAAATCCTCCGCTACAGGAGGCAGTGGTGGAGTGATGAAATCTTACACGTGTTGAGGTCACTAGAGGGGGACACAGGCTCAGGCCAGGGCAATTTGGGTTACTCAGCACTTTGTGTTTTCAGGCATCCTGGGAAGATAGCACAGCTCCAGAGCTGAGATCTGTACTTGTCCTTTTGGAGGTCCAACTTGTGTTCCCATTAAACATGTGAATGGGCAAGAATTTCCCCTCGAGTATGTGCCCTCAGTTAATTACAAGAGCTGTAAATAGCATAGACGCATCAGTAGCAATGGGAGAACTAGCTGGGATAACTGCGGTGCACTGTTTTACAGCCAAGTTCTTATTTTCCAGAATTGCAGGGCTTGCGCTCCTTCAGCCAGCTAGGGATGAGTTGTGAGCCAGG
Organism: Falco naumanni; assembly: GCF_017639655.2. NCBI lineage: Eukaryota > Metazoa > Chordata > Aves > Falconiformes > Falconidae > Falco > Falco naumanni. Next base: position 4,821,109 of record NC_054060.1, on the reverse strand, counting down.
CTTTTCTGATTTAACATTTGCATGGTGGCCATCTGATCAAGCTTGCCTTCGAACAAAGAGAGCCCCTGCATTGGAGGAAGGCATGGGACATCCCAGCTGATTCAGGAGCGTAAGTGTCATGATTTGGTCACGTTTTACGCTGACTTACTGCAGACACAGGCTGGAGTTCTGCCAGGTGGCTCTCAGATGTGATGGGGTGGGGTGGAAGTGGGTGCAGATGCAAACAAGCAGGTGGCAGGTGTCCTTCGGGCAGCGATGGAGCTGTGCAGAGCTGGGTCAGAGGATGCTCTTCCTAGGTCTCAACTCCTGCTGCCAGGAAAGCCTTACCAGTGTTGTCAGGGATTAGGGAATGGCAGGGAAGGGGAGCAGGTTTCCAGTTTTCATTTTATTCTTAAAAGGCGCCCCAGTGCTCAGAGGTGCCATGCTTTGTGCAGGCAGAGCTCTGTGCTGATGCATCTGATGCACCACGGAGACATTCGGTGCTGCAAAGCAGTGACGTGCTGTTTCTAATATTGCCTAATAAACTGCTGCATTGTCTTTTCCCTCCCCCCTTTAAAAAATGGCATCAAAATTGCATGTTAAGCAGAGAGTGAGCTTCCTTTAAAGCAGCCTGTAGCCATCAGTAATATTTATTTTCTCTGTTTGTTTTAAGCCTGTGAAGACTGTGGTTTCCTCCATAGTGTCCTGATGGAGCCCTGACCAGCAAGCGTGCAATGCCCCTAGCCCTAATGTGCCATTAATGATAGGTTAATGTACAGTATAATGTTTTTTGGACTATGGGTTCATTACACTTCTGAGTGCAAGGTCCTTCTGCAGAGCACCCAAGGTCCCATTGCATTATATCATGCAATAAAAATACCCTTTTCATATCACACGCTAATAAACTGTATTTGAAATGCTGTCTAAGGGCACTGCCATTGTCTTGATAGTCTGTGCCTGCAACAGTTGGGATCTTTTTATTATGGTTTTTGTTATGCTGAATTCAGATTTTTAGATGAAATGCATAATTTGTCTGTGTTTCTTTGTAATAAATGGAGCAGTCCTTTAACTGCACAGTCTGGGAGGATTCCTGTGAACGAGAACGTTAAAAGGATGGCACTGTTGCAACCAGCAGCAACACTGCTTATTTCCTAACATACCTCGCGTAAGCATGAGGTCTCTTATTGTAATTTCTAATTTGCCAGGTGGTGTGGTTACGTTAGGGTGTCATGTAGTTGTTAACATAAGACCTCGGTCCCTCTAATGGTGTCCCTCCTTCCTCCTCTGTATTCATAGGGTTTACATTAATGCCTGTCTCTGCAGCTCGCTCCTGGCTGCTGGGAAGACAGGCTTTCAGGATGTCGACAGGCAGCCCCCAAGTGTTCGCAGCTGCAGCCATAGCCTGTGCTGGCTCTGCCGGTTCTCCTGCCCGTGGCATCGAGCAGCGGAGGTGCTCCCTCGGACCACATGAGCAGCGTGGCACGGGGCACCTCGATGGCACAGCTGGCGCTGGCCTTGGCTGTGCTGGACTGAAAGTCAAGTCTCAGCTCTTCTTGCCGTGGAGGAGAAATGAGGGAGGAAGGACAGCACCCCAGGAACTCAGCACTGCTTTTGCTGCCACCAGAGCAGTAGGAGATGCTGTGATGCCATGCGGGTGCCTGGCTGTGAGCCTGGCAGTAAGCGCAGCCCCTCCAGCCTGGCTGCAGCATGGGCAGGAAAGCCACGGCACTGCTCATCTCCCTGTGCAATCTGCTGTTCAGGCCACAGTTACCCCTTAGGTTAAGGGGATGCAGGATGATATACCCAGGTTCCTCCCCTTAACCTTCACATCCTCCTGCAGTGAGCAAGCACTGACCCTGGCATATCCTGCGGGAGAGCTCAGAGCAGGTCATGCTGCCTTCCCCAAGTAACCTCTCACTGCCCTGTGTCAAAAATGTAAGGAGGAGATGGTGTGGGTTAGATCTGGATGCACTGTCAAAAAATTCGGACCATTTGGGATTAAGGTTCCTGTCCATGCCCTCCCCGTTTCCCTCATGTTCTCTGCCCCAGGAAACACCACCCTATTATTTTTGCAGAATTACAAGGAAATTGGTGACTGACCAGTATTTCACATTGGGAATGTACTTTGTGGCCATCCTGGCTAAGGTTGGTAGCTGCCTATTTCACGAACCCTTTAAACCAGTCTCACAATACATGCCTGCTTTTGTGCCTGGAAAGTCCTGTGAAAATCACAGAAGCATTGCTTAAGGCATGTTTTTTATTGTCTGCCTGTCCTTTGGCAGTGTTCAGGAGCCTCAGCACTGGGCTAAACCTCCTTGGTGCTATCCAAACACAAGTGTTCTGTAGTCAGTGGTAGAGGAACTTATTTACAGGAGAGACTCTTGTGAAGCTTTGATCTTCCCTGTACTGGTGTGTATGAGAGGCAGTGTAAACTGATACGTTTGCATTAGACTAAATAGCTCAAAGGATTCAGGTAGCCCAGGTTTGGGGCTGTGGGTGGTGCACAGGCTTTGTATTAGGGCTTGTCCCAGGGGAACTTTCATCTTCCCTGGACGGTTCATCCTCGCTCCTACCAGCAGTGCTGGCGAGCAGGTCTGGAGCAGAGCTGCATGTGGGCATTTGGTGCTGGAAAAGGCCCATGGGTCTGCAGTCCTACTGAGGATGTGATGTAAAGGTTGTTGCAGTGAGCTCTGGGTGAGTTATTACCAGAAACAAAGATTTCTCCGGCCGAAGGAGGAGGCTGTGAAAGCAAATTGCTGAATTTTAAGGGTAGGTAAAATTATGGAACTTTTACCCTTGAATAATGGCAATTTAATTGACTGGGCTAAATGATTGATGGTTTGTGAGCAATGAGTTTGAATTACCAGGGCTGTGTGTTCAGGGGGGCACTGCCCTTTTAATTTCATGTCAGATATTTAAATCATTTACATCACCCTCTGCGAGGTGCTCCCCTTTGAAAGAGTTAACCTGTCTGGTGGGACACTGCAACTTGAGAAATGTACCCTTTATCAAGAGAACGAGATGAGACAAGTTCATTTAAAAAGCCTGGTTTGTCATTGTTTATCTAATTTTCGGAGTTGACACAGAAAATTAGGCTGGCTGACACTCACTCTGGAGCTATCCCTGGCCCTGTCCTGCCTGACCTTTTCGACTCCGAGCTGCTGTGTGCTCCCAGCAGCCACTTCCCCCTGGAAATCGCTGTGCAGCCGTGCATCCTACCGAGCCAAAGCCCTGGCCAGGGTGAGGCAAGCCAGTACGGGGAAGCTGTTCAGTGGTGGCTTTTCAACCTGTTTTCTGCTGCTTGGGTCTGCTGATACTGATTGCCAGGTATTTTTAAGGCTGAGTATTTAAGAGTTGTCAGGGAGGTGGTTACCTGCTTTGTAATGTACGTGCGTAGAAGTCTGAGCAAATGTGAAATGGGTGGGGATGGGATCAGCTTTGTCATGGAGACATCCCACGATATCTGCGGGCTGCTCTCATGAGCATCTCTTTCCCTAGGATCATGCTTCTCTCCATGATGGTGCCTGTCAGTGTCACAGTGAGCTCTTGCACGTTACTGAGACTGAGACGTTGGCTGAACCATCACTGGTAGGGCATGGACAGTCTCCATTGCAGTAATTTTGCTGAGGAAGGTTTAACATCAATCTCTTACTTGCCAATTCACAGTGGATGTAAGTGCCAGTGTAAAAGAGCTGTGCTCTCTGCTGTTAGCGTGCCGGAGAGCCGGGTGCAGCTCAGCACCCCGACTCCGCTGCTGCGCAGGGGGATGTGAGTGCAGGACTGATCTGTGCTGGAAGCCAGCCAACTTCCCACATCAAAAAAAGGTGGATGGATGCTGCAAAAAAAGGTATGCACACCCCACCAAGCAGAATGTAATCCCACCAGGGTGGCGAGAAACTGGCCACTGCAACAGAAAACGCATTTCAAGCTACTGCACATTTAACTTTCTTCAGTGTTACCTTGCAAAGCAAAATAAATTTATAGGGGAATATTGAAGTACAGCAGGTTGCTTGTGTTTGTTTTAGAACATACTGCTCAATGTTGAAGCCAGAGCTGGGACTGCTATTTGTGGCTGAGACACTCAGTGACCAGAGCTTATTAATAGTGTCCAAGCTGTTGTGACTTTCATTTTTTTTTATTTCTTGAGGTGGCAGTTTATCCCAGCGCCATCCTGCAGCCTGGGCATGCACTAGACCTGGACTGGTGCAGCTGCATTTCTCCTTCAGCAGTTTTGATTTTTACCTGGGTTTTTTTCCCTTGTTCCTTCCTTCGCTCCCTGTCTAATCTCCCTGCCCCTTCTCTCCACTCTCCCCTCCAAAGATACCTCTGGTGTAAGGTGCTGGTTTCAGAGGTGTGCATGTTTTGGACTGTGGGAGTTAATATTTGCAGTACTCTGGATGCCTGGAAAGGGGGGAATGGGGGACTAGATGCTGAATAGTGGCAAAATGCAGAGAAGCTGAAGGGTAACGTTACAAAGAAGCTGCTAAGAGCAGAAGAGACTGCTGCTGGTGCAACCGCGGTAGCTGGAGACTTTGGAGGGAATCTTATGTTTTTCCCTGAGGCATTTCTAGATGGTAAGCCAACCGCAAGTCCCTTTTACGTAGTCTGTACTGCGTTATCACTTCAGGTGTTGCTGTAAACAGAGGCCAAGGGCAAGTTTGATGGACTTTGTTGTGTTCTCCACAATTCTGTATTTGCTCTTTGATAGATGTTTTTATTGGAGTTACAGACATGAGTGCAGCAGGCAAGATGCTGCTAAGTGAGATGTGGTCTAGCAAGGTCAGGTATTAGAAGCAGCAAAGTGGTTTTGCTGTAGACTTCAGCACAGGCTGTCTGTGGACATTATACATCCTTGGGCCACTTGTGACCTCCTTGCTTTCGGTGCCTGACCTGAACATGCCACAAGCTGTCCACCAAGGTTTGCAAAGATGGATCCCACTTGACACTGTAGTCTTAGCTTTGGTGGAAATCTCTGTTGTTCTATTCCCAGTTTAAAAACAATCAAACAAAAATCCAAACAAAGGAAAAGAACCAACCACCAGATTCTGAAAAACAGCTTCTAGTAAAACCATCCCTTCAGCCGGAGAAAAATCCTCACTAGAGCAGTATAGTCTAAAAACACAGGAAATTTAAAGTGTAGTTTCAAGTGAAACTTACTCCTAGGGAGAAAAGTGAGTGTGTAAAACCCCAGGCTTCAGTGGAATAACCTCACAAAACAAAGCAAATAGGGTGAACAGCATGGCTAGCTGATGTTTTCAACCTTGCATAGCCTGCAGTTTCCCTGTGCATGTTGTGAGTAGCTTAAATGCAAGGATGTATTGGGTGTGAGATGTCTTCCTCAGCGGGGAGTCTCTCTGTCGTAAAGGAGATTCATGGGAGAAGCGGACTGGCTTTAATAGCTGTTTTTTAATTGCCCCAATGCATCTGCTCTTCCTTGTCTGTGGGCTCTTGATTGGTTTTCCCTAGTTCTCACTAGTGTCCTTGACTGTTGTTTTGTTTAAGAGGCAAAACAGCTACTTCTAGGCTATCTTGCTTATAATAAGCATTTACCTTACTCTTGCACCTTTTGCACCCAAAAATACCAAAGTGCTGGGCAAAATGTGCTTGCAGTGGTTCTCGCAGCACTCTTGTGAGAAAGCAGAATCTTTTATTCCCTTTTTAACCGTGAGGCTGAGGGAAATTAAGAAGCTTTGTGAAGGTCGTGCTGGAAAGTATGCAGCAGCTTGGGAGTAAACGCCAGGACTCCTGTCTCTGGGTTCCTGATCATGCCCTCTCCTGAATTGTTTTCACAGGTAGGAACCAAGTAAACCCAGGAATATTTCAGATTGCATTTGTTTAGTAAAACAGTGAAACCCAAACATGAGGGATGTCTGGAGTAGGAGGTTTAAAAACAAGAAGGTGCCGTCTTTCTTTAGTGTTGTTCCTGATGTTAGACATTCAAGACCAAAGCTAAAGATTTTTAGTAGCCAGGTGTTGGAAGGAAAAAGACGTCCATATGCTCAGTGCCGCAAGCATCTGTGTACTTAAATGCATCATTTTAAGATCATCCATCTTCTTTTGGTAGCATTGAACTGTCTGCTGCCATCCTCAAAGCTCTCAAATGGACTCTGGTATCTCTGGATATATTGTTCTTCCTTGGTGGACCGTTTTCCAAGCAATGACTGAGTGTGAGCACCCGCACATCTGCCTGGATGGGAAATTCAGAGCTCTCTGACAAATTTAAAGTGGCTGTCTACAGCTAAGAATGTCTGAAAGGAAGCAATTTGCTTCAAAAAATTGAATATTGGGGGAAAACATCTATTTTTTTAGCAGTTACAAAGAGCAAATTCAGGAAGGTTGATTACAATGGCAGGTACCAGCTGCCCACAATTTCAAAGGCCTGGAGATAAAATGAAGGGCTTGCAGCTCAAGCCTGGTGGGAAGCACTGGCAAAACTGAGAAGGGGAAAGTAACTTCTTTGAACTGGCTTTGTTTTGGAAACCTGTGATCACACGAGCGTCGTGCTGCGCCCTCCAGTTTGCAGGAGTCGGGTGATCTTGCGTCTGCAGACTTCGGTGTCTCAGTGGTTGTTCTGTGGAATGTGCACATCCGTGCATTTGGATGCAGGAAAAACTCATGAGCTTTCTTCAGACTGCAACGGTGCCGTTTCTGTCATAGCTTCACCCTAGTCACTGTGGTGTCTTTCAGATTCTGTAGACTTTGGCATGGTGGTTTTTTTTCCCCCTGTTTCAAATCTGAGTTATTAGACTGAGCAGGCCGAAGCTTTCCCTGGGGGAAAAAGCAGGGCAACCATGGGGTGAGAGCCTGCAGCACGAATGAAAGGCATTCCCAAAGGCTCTGTATGGTTTGTGCCCAGTAAATAAAGAAATCCAAGAAGGAATGGAGGCCACCAGCCTGACCTGTATGTGCTGATACTAGAGAGGAAACCCATGAGTGCAGCTTCTCCCTATCCAGGCTGAAATACCGACTGTTGGTATCTTGCACGCCTGGTACCAGCACGTGCTCTGCCTGTCGTGCAGTTCTTGCACTTGCAGATCGTTACAGTCCTCTGCATCATGGGTTTTGCTCTCGTGGTTACGCCATCAGCGGCTGAAATTATTCATATACTCACTGATGATCAGCAGTTTGTTGGGAGGTGACGGGGGTATAGTTGTTGTGAGTTATCTTCTCTCCTCCGAAGTCTGGCCATGCTTGTAATGTGGTTCCCAGCATAAACCTGGGCAGTCTTTTACACTCTGATGAATGGACGGGGAAAAGTTTCATTTAAGTAGTTCCAGAGTGAAATCTGTTTCATAGCTGAGAGATTAAGCCACTAAATGTCTTGACTGGTGCAGCTGTGTCTCCTGCCACCTCCCACAGCATTAGCTTACAGGCAAACTTGCTTTTCCTTTTTCCCCACCTCTGGTGTCTCTCCCTCACCTTTTTTTACCCATATCCTTTCCTCTTAATATACCTCTTGTCTCCAGCCTGTGTGCTGTACCACCTCAGATCTCACTAGTTTAATTGTGGGAATTAGTCCTTCCAGCGGAATGGAAATGAGAACCGACTCCCAGGATCTGTCAATGAGTTCATGTTTACGTGTTTATTAGCTTTGTCTTGCCTCTTACTGTGGTGTTCCTCCATCTACATGGAGAAGGAGCCACATTGGCACGTTTTCCCACTGATCAGGGATTGCAATGTGAGAAGAAACAAAGGCCAAGTCACATGCCATCTCTGTGGGCAGCAGGGACCTCTAGCTGCCCGTCCGGGGACCCTGCTGGCACGGAGATTGTGATGTGTTGGTTTTCTTCTCGGAGCTTCAAACACAAGGTGGAAGAGCTCATGGGCACCTCTGCTAATCCAGGCAGCAGAGCAGAAGCATCTTTCCTGCCTCTGGGCCAGGACCCTTTTCAACTGAGGTCTTGGGTGCCAGGAAGCTGCTGAGATGGAGGAAAGATTTGGGCTGAGCTCTGCTCCCTGGGTGGAGGCTCAGGTCACGATGACTCGTGCGTTGCCCCTTCCCTTCCTTGCATTGCCCCTGCCCTGCGCTGCCTTTCCCAAAAGCCTGTTAGAGGGTGCAGCCAGTGTCCCACAGATGCACGCACGGAGCGTGAAAGCTGCTGTTGTACCAAGTCCTGGGGTCATGGCAGGTGGGGGGGCCCATGATGCAAAGAAGCTGAGGCTTTGTCTGTTCAGCAGCTTTCAGGGCACCAAAAGCCAGTGCGGTGAGATAAAAGATTTCTTCTCCTGGTGGACCTCTTGCTCAACTAAGTTGCTCCACCAGAGTATTCCTTCTGTCCTTCCTCAACAAGGTTAACTGGGAAAGCAACTGAGCTGGTCCCAGTAAGGTCTGAAGAAGGTCTGCACATCTCAGACCTTTCTCTGAAAAGTTCTAGCTGAGATTTCCAGCCATCCCAAAGAGCAGAAGCAACAGCATCTCACGCTTCCTCCATAATTCTCATAGATAATGGCATATTTTATTCCTGTGGCTCCTGCGTTTGCTGGCCCTGGCCCGCAGAGTGTTTTATTGCTTGGAGCTGATGCCTTGAGGATTTATTGTGCTCTATTTAGCCCAGTGCTGCTTCATTGCTCCGCTCGGTGCCATCCTAACCCAGCCGACCACCAGGCTTCCCGGGCCCCACGTCAGACCCGTGCTCGCTCTCCCTGCGCCGATTGCCGTCGTTCACTGCTGCGGCTGGCGTCGGGCTGCGCGCGCCGGTAATTCCCACATGTACGTCACCCTCCCCAAAGGCTCCCTGGCACATCTACTCTGATTACTTTCAGGCGTTGTTTGCAAGAGCTATGAAGTTTAGTGTTGCAAAAACTGAGCTGCTTTTGAGTGATTTGGAGTAGAGGTTTTCATCATCTGTGATGGTTTCTCCTGGCGATTGCTTTCTTTCAGTCATTTATGTAATTGCGGTACTTGGTTTCCTGTGGATTTTTATACTTCATTTGAGATTCATCTGAAGATGGCATGTTCCCATCTCTAGGAATGTGGCCAGATTGAGACATGAGCTGCCTAAACTGGCTGCTGAAATTGCAGGCCATATTTTTGTTTCATCCTGAGATGCTGTTCTGATTTTCTGAGGTGTCTAAGACACAGTCTTCCGGTGCCTGCAGTAGCCGTATCATTCATGGCCGAGTATTTTATAGTTATCCCTCTTTCCATCATACTTAATTCCCACAGTAGCTTCTCATGATAACCTGTTACACTTGGGTGATATTTTCATTTCTGTATCAACTGATCACTCCAAATGACACGTACTAGCATGTATGTGCGTGAACAAATCCCTCTTCTTACGGAGGCTGCAAGTGCTGCAGAGCCTGGCGCCTGGTCCTGCTGCGTCTGCAGGCATGGAGCTCAATGACCAAGTAACAACAGGAATTTCACACTTGCAGGGATATTGGGGGTTTTTCCAAGGTAATTTGTAGAACCGTACATTTAAAGGATGCCTGTACACAGGGTAAGGCGTAAGGTTTGCACTGATAGAAGTCAAGGACACAGATGTAAGTGAATGGTGGCATTCGTGCAGCCGCGTGTTTCGTTCAGTCTCTGCCCCGCAAATGATGTAGTTCATGTTGCAAACACAGACTGCCCTTAGCTTTCCTTTAGACAAAGGGGAGTGCTATGTCAAAGAGGTGCACAAGGGGGCTATTCAAGAGAGAAACTTTAAAATTAAGAGATCACAGAAAATTAAGAGGTCACTGACCTTTACAAGCAGACTAGCAGATTAGTGTTATTGTCAGGATATTTTTTTTTACCAAAATGTCATTTAGAAGTTCAACAGCCTGGCAGGCCGTCCTAGAAAGGAGCTGGTTCACAACAGAATGAGTTAATTGAACATTAAAAAAAAAAATTAAAAATCAGCGTTTTCAAGGAGTGCTAGGCTAAGGCCTCAGTAAAGAGTCTGAGTTCCCCCAGCCCTCCCTTCTCTGTATGGACAGTGTATGTGGATAATATGAATCCAGGAGGAGGGTCACTGGTTTGAATCACTGGTTTATTGCATTTTTATGACTGTAACCACAGGATGTTCCAGTGTATTTTAAAAAAAAAAAAATAAAAAAACAAACAAACAAATCAAAAAACACTTTTTTGGGTTTTCGCAGGAAGGGTTGTGTTTACCTTGGCTAACTCTGCCTATCCCACGTTCCAGGGCCACCCATTCATCGTGCAGTACAACGATGGGAATGCAGAAGTTGTGTCCATGTGGGTGTGCAGGATGCTTGAGGAGCGGCGATCGACCCAGGGACCACAGTGAGCTGGGCTGGCTCACAGTGCAAGACAACAGCCCATCCTGAACTAGCAGCACCAGCCCTGCGCTTCGGACTCTCAGTCTATCTGGATCATATTTCACTTAAAATATTTTCTAGAAGCATCAACAGAATCTTTCAGGATATTTGTTGCTGCCTTTCCTTCACCACCACATTAAGGAATTTTCTTCCCACATTTCTTCTGTTGCTGAGCAATTTAATGTCCTCAGATTATCTTCAGTTAAACTGTACACAGCCTTAAAGCAAGTATTTTATATCTATATTTTTTGTTATTGAATGTATTGTACATTTCCTGGCTCCAGAGTATTTTTTAACTGTTAAGTCTTTTCCTGTTGTACAAATGACACGCTGAGTGTTCAGAGGATTTTGTAAGGGGTTGTTGGCTGTCTTTGAGTGCAGGCATCCACAAAATGCTGGGTTTAAATGTAAAACAAAAGCAAACAAACTAAAAAAGAAGTATCTGGACTTGGTTATCCTGCAAGGAGGCAAGGGTTTGCTCTTCCAGAGTAAAAGGAAGTCAGGTAGATAGATCAGCATCGTGCTGTCGAGTGACCGGCGGTGCCTCTCGCTGCTCCCAGCGCCTGCTGCTGTGGCTGGGGTTTGCTGGGAGAGCCGAGCAGGGAAGACAACACAGTGCGCCGGTGTGTGCAAAAAGCATCCGTGCGCAGGCACTGCAGGCTGATCTGTAAAGGCAGAAAGGTTTTGCCGAAGTGGAAAGAGGTGAGTTGAAAGAGGACAGCACTCTCCTGAACAGAGAGTGGGGTTGTAGCTGGGTGAGCACCAGCCCCAGAGCCACGCAGGGCCCAGGTGGGCCGTTGGCTGCAAAGGGAGAGCAGCCCCGGGCACGGGGAGTGTGCGGCCAGCAGCAGCACGAGGGGTGTGAGGTTCTGCCCGTGCCGCACGAGGAGCCTGAGGGTGAGCACGGGCTCGTGCAGCATCCCACGAGCTTGGGGACAGGAACGAGCCTGCACAGAGGGCCCCGGGCTGTGCTGTGCCACTTGCCCTCACAGCCAGAGAACAGGCTGCGGGGTTTTGCTTATTACCACAGCAGTTCGTGGCTTGCTTGGAAGCATCTTGCCTTTCTCAGCTCTCCGTTGATCGCTTATTTTCTTATATTGGAGTCACTGCACAATGGGTGCAGCTGGGTCAAGCAGAGGCTCCCAGGTTTGCTGTTACTGTAAAGAAAAGAACAATTGCAATGTCTCTGCAGCCTGTTTCTTGCTCCTGCAATTTCTGTGTATGTTTCCACAACAGGCTGACACAGATTTAATAAGTCCTTGTGTTAAGACACTTACTAAAAAAAGCGGGGAAGAGAGGAGGACCATGAAAGGCGGGTTTGGTTTGTGTGACTTGGGTCGGTGAGGAGGTCGGGGCTTTTGTTTGCTTGTCTTTGCATTAGAAATAAACTTTTGCTAAAAAAAAAAAAAAAATAAAAATGCTCAGGTAGTATATTATATACCAGCAGCTTTAAAAAAAAAAAAAAAAAAAAAAAAGTGAAAAATTTCTCCTGAACTACTGCAAATCCTAAATGTTAGTGTGGAAGCAGCCTGGAAAAGACTGTTTCCTTCCTTGGAGGGATCGTTTGTCTTCTTTTGAAGTATAGAGGTTGCAGGCATGAACTTATAGACTAAAGTTTGTCTTAATTGCTCTGATGTCACAACCTCCCTGGCAGATAACAGTACAATGAATGAGTCAACAGCCCCCATACCTCCAGGTCCTTTTTCTAAAGTGAGACAAATTTCTTCCCTGTGAGCCAACCAGACTACAGGCAGCTCTTCCATTTATTTATCTCTAACAGTTTGCATTAGCTTTCTCTGGATAAAAACTCTCTCTTCCTAATGCAGTTTAAAAGTTGGTAAAACCAAGGCTTTTCCTCTCGCTTTCCCTGGCAGGGAGGTCGGGAGGGGAAGACGTCACCCTGAAAATCTGTGCGGGATGCCAGCTGATGGAAACGTGAAAAATCTCCTGGCTAACGGGCTGACAGTGTTATAATTCACTGGCATACGTATTAACCTTGCCGTCTTCATCAGTATACTTAATCAATCCAGCAATCACAGAGCAGGTTTGGGGCCTCTCTCATCTTTCCTTCCCCCAAGTCCTTGAATTCGATGCAGCTGGGGGGCAGGAGGAGGACAAGCAGCCGGGGCTCTGCTCGGCGGCACCGTTTCTGTGTCGCTGCCAGCGGTGGGTTAACGCCGTCTGGGGGGATTCGGGCTGGATGAGAGAGCGGAGCTGGGAAAACCCGGCTCCTCCTCAGCACGGCCAGCTTTGGTGGTGTCACTCCTGGTGTTGAGCAGCAGCAAGGTCAGGCCTCCCTGAAGTGCCACCTCCTGCCTCAGATACGGTGTCCCTGGGTGGTGGGTCCCCATGGGAGGTCTGGACCCCACAGCCCAGTCTGTCTTGCTGCACAGGGGCTACTGGGATTGTGTGTCCCCCCCCCAGCACAGCACCTCGCTCTCCCCTTCCAACCCACGTCCTGGCCCAGCTTTGCACGCGTGTGTGCAAACCCCTGGTGCCCGCAGAGCCCGGTTCAGCTCAATTCTTGCCACCACCCATCCGCACCCAGGGGCACAAGTAAGGGGAAGGCAGGAGGGCAGTAAAACTGGGCAGGATCTGGGCAGGTGTGGCTGCGCCGGGTGCCCCCACCCATGGCGAGCAGCTCCCCAGCACGCCTGCACCCAGCCCGGGCTCCTCTCCCTGCAGCAGGTGGGCGCCAGCCCTGCGTCTGTGCCGTGTGGGGCAGCGGGAGCTGGGGTGAGCCTGGCGTGGGGCACGCTGGTGCAGCGTAGGGTCCCCCCCAGACCCAGCTGAAGGGATCCCCTGGGGCGCAGCACTGTGAGCAGCACAACGGAGCGGGGCTGCCGTGCTGCATGTGGGCTAAGGAAATCCTGCCTCGGCTCCGGGGCTGTGTGCGTGCAAAGGTGACTTTGAGATGGCCATGACATGTGAAACGTGCCCCAGGCTCTGCCACCAGCCTTGCGTGTAACGTCATCCTGGCCCCGAAACCCGCTCCAGGGATGGGGAATGAGCCGGCAGGGAGATGTTCCTGGCTGCCAGACAGGGCTGGAAGGGCCGGGTGCTGCGCAGGGGCTCAGCAGTGCTGCTCTGCAGGCAGGCAGGAGCTGCGCTGGAGCCGGGGCTGCCTGGGGGTGTCGTCCCTCTCCTTCCTGCTGCAACTTTTGGAGTCTGAATCCAAGGCATTCCTTGGCTGACAAGCTTGCAGAAAATGCAGCGATATTGTACCCTACAGCTGAGTCCTGTGCATAGCAAACGTATTAATTCAGCAGCGGATGCTATAGATGCACTGAGTGACCCTCCCCATCCCACCTAGTCCCACCTCTCCTCCCACCAGCTCGTTTAGGGACCCACCGGCAGCCCCACACAAGTCCCGCGTCTCTGTCTCCGCTCCATGTAACCTCAGCTATGGTGGTACCAATAGACCCAGTCTCCTATGGGAGCACGTATGCAGGAGCTCACAGGCTCTGGGAAAAACTGGGTATGTCCCATCTGTGCCAAAACTTCCAGTGTTTTCCACTTTTCCCTGCCCGTGGTCCTTACCAGGTGAAGCTCACCCTGTGAGATGAGCCTGCGGTAGTTAATAGTTCTGTGCTCTTAAATGCAGCACAGAATTAGAAAATATTTTGTTGCAGCCCATGGCCAAACACATCCTGCTGTCAGCTTTCCAAAGGCAAAGTGTCAGTCTTTGTTTTCCAAGTAACAGCCTGAAAAGCTCTGTGTGTGCGTGTGTGTGTGTGTATCTGGCAAAGAAACCAGAAACATTTTTTTTGTGGTGGTGGCATTGTGGTGGGCTGCAGCTCTGAAGGCTGCGAGGGGTCCCCGACCCGTCCCCCTCCCTGGCCAGCAATATACTGCCGTTAATAACCGAGCAATCACTAGAAATGGCTCTTAGGAGCGTCATTTGATCTTTTTGATATCCGAGAGCATAAGCAAACTGGAGGATTGGATCTGGGAGCGGTGTATGTGTCTTCCTGCCTCATGGAGCTTTGTGGTCCTGCAGGGAAAGTTTACCTGGATGCATCAACGGAAAAGGGATGGACCACTGGGACCCTCTGCCTACAATGCAGGGAATTTGGGTCTTTGCTGGGGAAAAAATGTCCCTAGTCCTACAGGGAGCAAAATCCACCGGTGGAGAGCAAAGGCTCTGAGAGCCCGTGGCAGAAACCACTGCCTGGTGATGGAGGGACTTCAGCTGCAGGTGGGAGGGGGCAATGCCGCCAGGGCAGGCACATGCTCCACTTGGCTTTCTGGCTCCGGCTGTGCTCCCTGTGCCCAGTGCTGCCTCCAGAGAGGTCAGCCCGGGGGGGCCATCGGCATCCAGCCCCACGGGAGCTGCACCTGAGACCCCCACCCTGGGGAGCCTGCAGCCTTGGCTGGTGAGGAAGAGGAGGGAGGAGGCAGGTCCCTTGGCTGCAAGAGCCAAGACACCCCAAGCTGGGGCTCTGCTCTGAGGGGCTCCCCAGCACAGAGAAGGGAGCTGTCAGTGGCTGCTCTGCTGCTCCCCACAGCGCAGGGATCCAGGGGACACGGAAACTCCCTCGGCCTCTTCGGGCAGTGACTGGGAGCTACAAATCCTCCAGAAAAGCCTTGCAAAGCCTTCGCCAAGGTTTGAAGCCGGCGGCCCCTGCAAAGGACTCAGAGGCTGCTCAGCCTCTCGGGGACAAAGCATCTTTGTGCAGAGGCTCTTCCTCCAGCTCCCATTAAGACGTGCAACCGGCAGAGATAAACACGTAAGAGACCTGACAACAGCCCCAAGAGACCCGTTCCTGGCTCAGCTGCCCGGGGCCGGCCCACGCAGGCCTTGGCACGCCAACTGGGCTGAGTTAAACACAGCACACGTGAACCCGGCAATTTGAGAGCTGCAGAAGAACCAGCTCTGGCCTCTCAGCTTCTCCAGAGGGTGCTCAGGTGATGCTCTTCAGCCATGTGAGGTTATCTATGGGTGACTCCTGTGCCGCAGAGCCTAGTCCCTGCCCCACTGCTTTCCTGAGGCTGCTGCCTGCCCTGTGTGGAACGGGACAGGAACCAGCTCGAGCCCCAGATGCTACAGCTCAGTGAGTGGGATGTCCCTGCGGTGGGGGCCAGGGGAGCTGCAGGGTTCTGGGGCAGGAAGGGGGAGCTGGCGCCCATTGTGTGACCGTGGGGTCCTGAGCTATAGCAGTTATTTGAAGATAATCCATCTTTAGCCTTTCCTTAGGCTTGGGCGGGGGGGCTCCAAGGCCCTGTGGGGCAGAAATCTGGAGGGATGGGGGGACCATCTGCTCCCCCAGCTCACCAGGGCTGCCTGGCCTGCTCTGGGAAAGTCTAATAGGGAAAAAAATGATTTAAAATCTCTAACTATATTAAAGTATTTTGGTCACATTGAATAAAAAGAAGGTTGTGCTTTAAGAAGAGAAAAGCTCGGAGGTCTGTGCCTTTCCCAGCGGGAAGCTGCAGCTGGAGCGCTGCGGTGCGGGTGCCGAGGAGCTGCGCTGACCTGGGGCTGCTTTACCTTCAGTAAAGGGTATGGCCATAAACCACAAGTGTGCACTAAGGACAGGATTTATAGATTGAGCCTTACTGGCTGCTGGAGAGGTTGCTGCTTCGCTGGTACCCCACTGCGGCTGCTCCCGCCGCCAAGTCCTGCAGCGAAAGTTCAAGGTTTATAAGTAGCCGGTCAGCTCGGGAGATGTTTAATGGCAAATGGATGTCTGGGGCTTTTACAGGCAGGAGGAGGAAAACTTCTCTGCTGCCGAGACAGAGCTGCCGGCCGGGCCCCACGTGCAGGTGAGTGCAGCGCCGTGCTGAAGGGCTGCGGTGCCCAGCTGCCCCCAGCACCACACGGCCTGGCAGGGCGAAGGCAGAGTTAATTGCTGCCCTCGGCTCATCCCGCTCCATCTCTGCAAAGGATGGTTTAACCTAATCAATAAAGTCGTGTCTATCGATCGTGTTTGTTGCGTTCCTCAGTAGCCCTGCACCCCACAGCCACTGCGGCTGAGGGAAATTAGGCAGATTTAGAGCCAGCAGGGACGGTGCAGACAGGGTTTGGGCAGCCAGAAAGGTGAGGGGCAGCACTGCCATGGGGGGGCTGGGGGCTTAGGGACAGCACTTCGGGAGGGGTTGGACAGTGGGCAACCTGAAGCATGTCAAGGGGTGCACGTTGGGGAGAGCCAGGGTGTGTGTTGGGGAGACGGAGGGTGCACAGAGCGGGGGCACGGTGGGCATCGCACAGTGCACAGAAGGAGGGACATGGTGTGGGAGCCGGGGTGCATGGACAGAGCGGTGCACAGTGGGAGAGCTGGGGTGCGTGGATCCAGGCATGCATGCGGGGAGAGCTGGGGTGCATGGATAGAAGGGTGCACAGTGCGAGAGCCAGGGTGCACGGATCCAGGCATGCGCAGTGGGAGAGTCGGGGTGCTCAGACAAGTGGGAGAGATGGGGTGCATGGATTGAGGGGTGCACAGTGGGAGAGTCAGGGTGCATGGATCCAGGCATGCATGCTGGGAGAGCCGGGGCGCACAGATGGGGGGTGCACAGTGGGAGAGCCGGGGCGCACAGAGGGGGGGCGCACAGAGGGGGTGTCTCAGGGAGAGGGGCATGCGTGCACAGCCAGGGCACTTGGAGGGGGCACCGGGGTGCACCGAGAGGGCCCCACAGGCTCCCCAGGGGTCTCAGGGTGGGATCCCTGGGGGGATCCCGATCCACCCCCACCCCCGGTGGCTGCCTGTCCCTGCCCATCCCTGCCCTCGGCGGGTGCGCAGCACGCCGGGTCAGGCGGAGTGTGCCCGGCCTGCAGAGAGCCGCCGCCGCTCCCTTTGTCAATGTCCAGTAATTAAAATGTCACCGTTTAATTTTCAGGCCTCTCGGAGCAATCTTTTCCTAATAAAGAGTCTAATCGAAACGCTCCTTCCCCCGCCTCCCCGGGAAGGGCCGCGGAAGAGGCTGTAAAGGCGCAGAGCCGCTGCGGATCGATAGAGAGAAGCCCGGATTGATCGGCCTCTAAAATTAAATTTATTGGGGTCATGGTTTTATATGGTGCTGATACAACTGTTAAATGGGGAACATTCATTTCCAATAGGAGGCGTTTATTAAACTTCCACTGAATTAGACCGCCGTGATTTATGTGGCAATCTCGGCACAGCCCTCCAGGAGAGAGGGGCCCTTCGCGGCCGTCCCCGCGCGATTATTTATTTATACACCCGTGACACGGCTCCCTAAGTTTTAACCTAAATTATCCGCCGGCCTCGCCTGCCAGCGGCACCGGCCCGGGGGCTGGCGGCGGCGGGGGGGTCCCGTCGGGGCGCACGTCCCTGCCCGCCGCCTGCCCGGCCCCGCGCCCCTCCGCGCCCCTCCGCGCCCGCGCACCCCTGGGCGGCAGCGCCCGCGAACGGCCCGGCTCTCGCGTGCGGCGATCGTTGAGCGTTAATTAGAAATTCATTACAATTAAAAGCCGCGCGCACACGCCTTAATTACATCTGATTTTTAATTCCGAATCCGTGTTTACACAGTAAGCGAGACGTACCTCCTGATTATCCCCAATACTCTTTATACTGTACTAATTATGTAAATTAAACCTAATTAACTGACAAAAACTGCAGTCAATTCAACTGTTAAAAGATACGGCGGCTGCGAGGAGCGGGGCGCCGGCGGGGAGCGCGGCCGGGCGGTGGGGCCGGGGCGGCGGGGCCGGGGCGGCGGGGCCGGGCGCATCCCCGCCTCGGGGCTCCGCGCTGCCGCTCCACCGTCGGGGCGAGCCCCGGGCCGGCGCCGCCGCTCCGGGCTGCGGAGGCGCTCTGCGGGCAGCGGGGCAGCCGCACGGCCCGGGAAGGGTACGGCGGAGGGGGCCGGGGCGCGGCCGCGTCCTCCCGGAGCCCCCCAGCCCCCGACGTGTCGCCGCAGGAGCGGCCCCGGGAACGGGGGTGGGGGGAGGCACCGCTCGGTCCGCGTCGCCGCCCGCTCGCGGTGCCTCGCAGCCGGTTCCGCAGCCACTGCGGGTATTTAATGCCGTGGGATGACCCTAAACCCGGCCGCGAGAGGGGCAGCGGGGCTTGGGGGCTCGGCCGCGTCTCACCGCGCTTCTGCCCCGCCTGGCCGGAGGATGCGGGGGGGGGGGGGGGGGCGATAAATAATTAAAAGGCGAGGAATAATTACCAGCTCGGGTTGCTATCATTGCGGGAAGGCCGCGCCGCAAGGCCCGGCCAGCAGCACCCGGTCCGCGTCCCCCCCGACGGGACGTCCCGGGGGGAGCCGCCGTCGCTTTCCCGCACGGGAGCGCGGCCCGGAGCCGGTCCAGCCGCGGCAGCGCGGGGGAGGCGGGGGGCTCCGCACCTGCGTTCCGCTCCGCGCCGGCTCCGCCGCATCCTCCCGGCGCCGCTGGTGATGGCGGGGAAGGGGGGGGGGGCACACAAAAGTGATAGCTGGGGGCGATCCGCGCCGTTATTAACTTCTGTTTGATCAGTGTAATTGCGCCGATCGCGGCCGGACGCGATGATTAATTACAGTTTAATTAACGTGGCTGTGACGAGCGCTGCATGCGAGGACCCAACCAGGGCAGGGATGCGGCTATGGGCCCCCGCCACGCCGGCACGGCCGGCGGCCGCCGGAGCAGGGTGTCCCCCCACCCCATGCCGGTAGCCGCGGATCCTGCCGGAGTGGAGCGGGCCCCCGTGGGGAACGAAAAACCACGGGCTCGCCCCCTCCCGCCCTCGCCTCCCCGCGATTTCGTTGCTGCTCCGATGCCCCCCCACACACGCCCGGTACCGTTCCCGCACCCGCGCCCCGCCGGCGAGGCGCGCACCCCGGGGGGGGCGGGATGCGCGTTAACGGCGCATCCCCGATTTCGATGGGGCCCCTCCGCCACCCCCCCCGGGCCCCTCTTTTCGTTGCCGCCCGCTCCCCACGCAAACTTTCAACGAGCATCGCTCCCCCCGGGGATGCCCGCACAGCGGGGGGCGGAGGGGGAGGGGGCGCGGAGCGGCGCGGAGCCCCACGCAGGTGCGGCCGGGGGTTGATCCCCGCTCTTACCTCGGGCAGCCCGGGCGGGTCCCCGCTCGGTGGCGGCCCCCCACGCCCCCCCCCCCCTCCCGTTCCGCCGTGCCTTAAAGCCGCGCTGTGATTGACTGGAGCGCATCGGTGATTGACGGCCGCGGGGTCCCGGAGGCAGTTAATGTAAATATGCTGGTGCTAAGTGGGTGTGTCTTCCCGTTATTTTAGCTGTCACCGGATCAATGTGCAGCGTCTCCAAGTACGGATCCGGATCCTCCCTCGGTGGCGCGGCTGGTCACTCGCTCTTGTTGCATCTCGCCCGGGCGGACGCGGCGGCGGGGCGGGCGGCGGCCCCGAGGCGTCGGTGAAGGGCGCGCCGCTGCCCGCCCGCCCCGCGGCCCGGCGGCTGCCCGCCGTGAAGGGCTCGGTGCGGACGGGGCCCCCCCGGCTGATGGCGGCCCCGGTGCCGGGCTGCGGCCCCTAGCCCCGAGGAGAGCCTGCACGTCCAGCCGCGCTCCGCGCCGCGGTAAGTGGGAGCAGGCGGCGGATGGAGGGGATGGGGGGATGGGGGGGGGGGGTTGGGGCGCGTTTTCGGTGGGCGCTCCCCGTTATTTTGTGTAATTCCCACGGAAGCGGCTTACCCCCGGGAGCCCTCCCCGCTAAGCCAATTTGCCTGGCTCGCTGCTGCCCTTCTGCTGCTACGTGCTGCGGGTCCTGCCCGCCCCGGCCCCTAATCCGCCCGCTCCTAATCGCCTGCCGGAGACACGACAAAGGGGCTACCGGGCAGCCGCGCCCGCCGCCCCCGCTCCGCCCGCCCGCGGGCACCGAGCGGCAAGTTTCGGCCCGGCCGGCCCGGCCCGGGGCTTGGCCCCCCCGGCCCCGCCGCCCCGGGACGCGCCGCTCGCATCCTCCGGCGCGTTTCGTTGGAGCCCGCCCGGGGCTCGCCGCAACCGGCGGCCCGGCACGGCTCGGCGAGCCGGCACAAAGAGAAGGGACGCGACACCTCCCGGGGACCGGGGCTGGGTCCGGAGGGGGGGGTGTTGTCCGTGTTGTCCGTGCCCCCCCCCGGGACGCCCTTGTCCCGGGCGGCCGCTGCCGCTGGGCTCCCCGGGCCGCCTAGCCGCGGGTCTGCGCCCGGCGGCGGCTGCGGCGGGGCTGGGTACCGGGGCTGGGCACCGGCGGGCACGGCGCGGGGGGATGCGCTGCGGTTCCGCCAGCCCTCTCCGGCCGGCCTGTCCGCGGCGGGGGGGGGCCTGCGGCGGCGGGCGGGGAGCTCCGGGCCGGGGCCGGCGGCGCGGAGCGGAGGGGAGCGGGGAGCAGCTGGGCCGCGGAGCGGGGCTCCGGGAGCGGCGGGCCGGGCGGCGGCGGCGGGGCCCCGGGAGCGCTCCTAACCCGCGCCTTTCCCCGATTTTGTTTTGCAGGGGCGTTTTGGGGGGGAATGGAGGCGATCGCCAGTCAGATGGGAAATGGGAGAGATGCAAGCTCCTCCCCAAATTCAAAGCAAGAGCTGCAGCCGTACCAGGGCTCCAATACCCTCAAGCCCAACCAAGTGGGTGAGACCTCTCTGTACGGCGTGCCCATCGTGTCCCTGGTCATCGACGGGCAGGAGCGGCTGTGCCTGGCGCAGATCTCCAACACGCTGCTCAAGAACTACAGCTACAATGAGATCCACAACCGGCGGGTGGCCCTGGGCATCACCTGCGTGCAGTGCACGCCGGTGCAGCTGGAGATCCTGCGGCGGGCCGGGGCCATGCCCATCTCCTCCCGCCGCTGCGGCATGATCACCAAGCGGGAGGCGGAGCGGCTCTGCAAGTCCTTCCTGGGCGAGCACAAGCCGCCCAAGCTGCCCGAGAACTTCGCCTTCGACGTGGTGCACGAGTGCGCCTGGGGCTCCCGGGGCAGCTTCATCCCGGCCCGCTACAACAGCTCCCGCGCTAAGTGCATCAAGTGCAGCTACTGCAGCATGTACTTCTCCCCCAACAAGTTCATCTTCCACTCCCACCGCACCCCGGACTCCAAGTACACCCAGCCCGACGCCGCCAACTTCAACTCCTGGCGCCGCCACCTCAAGCTCAGCGACAAGACGGCCACGGAGGAGCTGTCGCACGCCTGGGAGGATGTCAAGGCCATGTTCAACGGCGGCACCCGCAAGCGGACCTTCTCCCTGCAAGGGGCGGCAGCCGGCGGGCCCGGTGGCGGCTCCCCGGCCGCCAAGGCCGCTCTGCACCCGCCGCCGCCCGCCGGCCCCGAGCTGGCCCCGGCGCACAAGAGCCTGCGCTGCAGCGGGCAGGAGCCGGCGGGCGAGCGGGCGCTGGGGCTGCCGGCGGCGCACGGCGGGGCGGCGGGCGCGCACGGCGGGGCGGGCGCGGTGCGCAGCTACCCGGTGATCCCGGTGCCCAGCAAGGGCTTCGGCATGCTGCAGAAGCTGCCGCCGCCGCTCTTCCCGCACCCCTACGGCTTCCCCGCCGCCGCCTTCGGACTCTGCCCCAAGAAGCAGGAGGACGCGCTGGGCGGCGCGGGAGGCGGCGAGGCGGGCAAGGGCGGCGCGCTGCCGCCCGGCATGTTCTGGGGACCCCCGCACCCCCACCCGCACCAGCCGGCCCAGCCGCCCCACCAGCCCGGGGCCGCCAAGGACGCCGGTGTCTACCCCTCCTTCCCCGTCTTCTGGCCGGCCGCCGGCAGCCTGCCCGTGCCGCCCTACCCGGCGCAAAGCCAGGCCAAGGCGGCGGCCACGGCCGTGGTGGTGGCGGCGGCGGCGGCCGCGGCGGCGGCGGCGGCCGAGCCGCCGGGCTTGTCGGGCCGGCACGGCGAGCTGGAGGGCTCGGAGCCGTCGGGCAGCGGGCGGAGCAGCGCGACCCCCCAGGAGGGTGCCGGGGCGGAGGGCGAGCGCTGCCCCAGCGCCTTGTCGCGGGCGGCGGGCGAGGAGGAGCGCTCCGGGGACGAGGCGCTGCTCCCCCCGCTGCCCCTGCCCAGGAAGGGCAGCTACCTCTCCGCCTTCCGCCCGGTGGTCAAGGACGCCGAGAGCATCGCCAAGCTCTACGGCACCCGCGAGGCGTACGGCGGCGCGGCCCCCCGCGGCCCCGGCTACCTCTCCCCGGACTTCCTCAGCGAGGGCAGCTCCAGCTACCGCTCGCTCTCCCCGGGGGGCGACACGGCCGAGGAGCCCGAGGTAGACGTGGAGTCCAACCGCTTCCCGGAGGACGAGGAGGAGGACGCCGCCGCCGCCGCCGCCGCCGCCACCTCCGCCCCCCCCGAGGGACGCGAGCCGCCGCCGCCGCGGCTGCTGGCCGGTACCGAGGAGCCGCCGCCCGCCGGGGCCGACGGGCCCGAGGAGAAGGCGGGCGAGCCGGCGGCGCAGGAGGGCGGGCAGCCGCCCGACGGCAGCCCCGAGCGGAGCAGCAGCAGGGGCGGCTACGAGGTGTGGGGCCGGGGGCGGGGGGCGAGCTCTGCCCTCGGGGGGCCCGGCGGGGCCCCCGCCGCCGCCCTGACTCGCTCTTTTGTAGGTGTACGCACCGGACAGGGGGGAGCACCTGCAGCCGCTGAAGACCACCGCCTCCGTGGGAGCCCCGTACCTCTGCACCCCCGAGGCGAAGGGTAAAGCGGGCCGGGGGGGCGGCCGGGGGTGCGCAGAGAGAGCGCGGCCCCGGGTGTCGCCCCCGCCGGCTGCTCAGCTCCGGGGGGGGGCCCTGGGCCGCCGCTTTCGTTTGGGGGCTTTCGGGAGAAAAGCGAACGCAAACGGATTCGGGCGGGGGGCCGGGGCCAGGCCGCCCCGGGGCCGGAGGTGCCGCCGGCGGGGGCGGCCGGTGCGGCGGGGGCTGGGCCGGCGGGGCGCACACGGCGCGGCGGGGCCAAGCGCCTGCCAGCAAGCTACTTTCCAATAGCAAAGCGATTAGGATGTCCGCTAAGAAGGTTTTAACGAGGGCTTTGTCCGTAATTATGTAATTAAGGATATATCAGGACCATACTTTCATTGCTTATGGTTGAAAATCGGTTTATTAACTTTAAGAGCAAGATAAAGAAGACAATCACTCCGCGGCAGAGGATTTAGAGACCAGAAAATCCTATCAGGACCAAAGGAATGTCTCGCATCCCAGCCCTGTAAATACCGACAGAGGTAAGCGCCGGCCGCGCTGGGCTCCGGGCCCTCCGCCGCGCCCCCCCGCCGGGCCCCCTCCCCCCCCCCGGGCCGGGGCTGACGGTGCTGTGCCCCCCGCAGGGGAGGACCTCGCCATGGAGGTGGCCGGGACGCAGCTGGTGGAAAAGGACATCGAGAATTTGGCCCGAGGTGAGCCGGGGGCAGGTCGGGAGCTGGGGGCCTGGGGGGACCCCCCTACCTCTCCCCGCGGCTCGAGGTATTTGTGTTTTCTGCAGGAGTGATTAACTCCTGTGATTAATGTAACGTAATGCGATTAGCGCCGCGCTAAGCCGCCTCCATATGGAAAAGTGCGGGCTCCCCTCAACCCCGCCATGTATTTTTAAATAGATGAGTTGCAAAAATTGGTCCTGGAACAAATGGAGCTGAGGAAAAAGCTGGAGAGGGACTTCCAGAGCCTGAAAGGTACGGGCGACCCCCCCCCCCCCCCCCCCCCCGCCCCGCCGCGGCTGGGAGCCGTGCTGACCCCCCTGCCCCCGCAGATAACTTCCAGGACCAGATGAAGCGGGAGCTGGCGTACCGGGAGGAGATGGTGCAGCAGCTGCAGATCGTCCGAGGTAAGGCTGGCCGAGGCCATCCAGCAATTACTACTTTTAAATTTTTATCTCCTATTCCCCCTCTTTCCCCCCTCTTTTTTCCCCCTTCTCCCCCCCCCTTTTTTTTTTCCTTTTTTTTTTTTTTTTAATTGATAACCACACCGCTTCGTCTCGGGATTTCGAGCCGCCCCCGCCCCGCAAACGGCTGCGAGGCATCGCTACGCGGCAGCGAACGAACCTTCCCTCTTGCAGCAATTTCCACCCCGGGCTAAATTAAAAACCGAGGCTTAAAATGACCTGGGAAGCCATACCCGGCTTGGCGCGTATCGCACCCCCTTGTTCCTCCCCTCCCCACCCGCGCTGCGGACGAGCGCGATGCCCCTGGGCCCGGTGCATCCCCGACGGGGCGGCCGCGCTCTGGTGTCCCCCCGGCGCGCTGTGATGCTCTGCCCCCATCCCAGATACGCTGTGCAACGAGCTGGACCAGGAGAGGAAAGCGCGCTATGCCATCCAGCAGAAGTTGAAAGGTATGGGGGGGAGGGGGGCGCACAGACGTCTAAGGGGGGGCCAACACACCCGTCCGTCCCCCCTGCGTGGGGGGGTCCGGGGGAGCCGGGGGGTGACGGCCCCGTCGCTTTGCAGAGGCCCACGACGCGCTGCATCACTTCTCCTGCAAAATGCTGACCCCGCGGCACTGCACGGGGAACTGCTCCTTCAAACCGCCGCTGCTGCCCCAGTGAGCCCCCCCGGACCCCCCCTTCCCCCGAAGCCATGCGGGCAGAGCCCACACAAGCCATTTCCACGAGGAGACACTTGTACATAGAGGACTCGCAGCCCGGCTTTCCTCGGACTGGCAATACGGCGGGGAGCGGCCCCGGGCCGGCCGGGAGGGGGCGGGAGCCGGGCCCCCCCCGCGCCCCCCCCGCTCCGCCTCTCCCCCTCCCTCCCTGTGTGTCCGCTTCTTCAACCTTTGTCCAGACTGGAAACAAAAGTGGCTATGTGCAATGGATATAAATGTACTGTGATTCTCTTGGTACAGTATTTGTTGGATTTTTATTTATTTATGATGTATATTTATCCCCCCCCCCCCCGGGCCCCCTCCTCTCTCCCTCCCCCCCCCCCCCCCCCCCCCCCTTGTAAATTTATG
The DNA here is from genome assembly GCF_017639655.2 of Falco naumanni. NCBI lineage: Eukaryota > Metazoa > Chordata > Aves > Falconiformes > Falconidae > Falco > Falco naumanni. The sequence continues at coordinate 4,796,061 of NC_054060.1, read as the reverse complement.
GATGTAACAGCACTTTAACGGGCGGTCCGCGACTCCGGAGGCAGAACAACGCTCGCCCGCTCTGGGGACAGACCCCTCTGTACGTGATTTTGGTTCTTTAATAAAAACCGACTTTAAGAAGCCGCCTGGTGCGTGGGGCTGTCCCGGGGGGCGGGGGTCTCCCCCCGGGCACGCCGCGGGAGGGGCTCGCACGGCCTCGGCGGTCGCCCCGGGGCTCTGCGCTGCCCGACACCGGGTGCCTTAGCCGGGGTTGGGGGGGGGGGGCTGCCCGCTCCCCCTCGAACCTCCCCGTTCCCGTTCCTCCTCCCCCGCGCCGCAGCCGGCAGCTCATTAATGCCCATTTATATGCTCGTTTCACACATGAAAGTATTACATTAATGAGCTCTGAGAGCGGGTGTGGAGGTGCTCGCGCACCTATTAGCCCTAAATAACCTGTTTTCAGCCCAGGATTAACCCCGCGGGGCTAGGACCGGGGTTGCACCGGGGTCCTGGTGCTCTGCGGGGTGCGCGCGTCGCACCGGGAGCTGCCGGGGGCGGGGGGATGCACCTTGCTGCGGGGCCCGGGCCCGGGCAGGAGGGATGCGCAGCGCTGCCAGCCGGAGCGGCGGGTACCGGGAGCATCCCGGGACCGGTGCGGGGAGAAGGGTTGCGCGGTGCCCATCCCAGCGCGGCCCGCGGGGTTGCTGCCGTGTGAAGCGTGCCCGGAGCTCCGCAGCGCGGATCTGTGGTAATTAGTTTCTGGGACTCTCGTTAGCGGGGCCGCAGCGGTTCCGCGGCCTGGGCTGCCACCGCGTGGGCGCAGCCGGTAGTGCAGCTCCCCCGGCCGCGGGCAGCGATGCGCGATGCTGCGGCCCCGCATCCCCCCGGGGCACGGTTAGCGGGCCCGATCCGGCGGCGCCCCGCGGGGCTGCTTTGCAATGGGGACCGGGAGCTTTCCCCCCCCGGGGTCTCTTGCAGGGCCGCATCCTGCCGGCGCAGCGGTGTCCGTGTTGGCCAGCGGCTCTGCTTGCCACCCGGGCAGCCCTGCTCCAAGCTGGGGCCAGGGCGGGGGTCTCCAGAAGTGCGTCCCAGCCTAAATCCCCCTGTAAGGCTCCAAGCAAACCCCGTGGGTTTTGTTAGGTGAGTTCGTCGTGACTTTTTCCCTCGGCAGGGACAGGGCTGTGGGTGCCTGACCCCAGGAGCAGCAGCATCAGCATCCCCATCACCTGTGGGTGAGGAAGACCATTGGAGCCAAAGCCGGGGCAGGTGGACATGGTTGGGCTGAGGGTTATAAAGACCTTGGGGTGGAAATGCAGCTGGTTTCTTTGGGCTCTCCTGTTACTCAGACCACCGGGCACAACTTCTTGTGGCTTGTTTGAGGACAGGCATCCTTTTGCGCTGTGTGAGCTGCAGAAGGTGTCTACAATACATGACTCTGTGTGGGATCAGTGTGGCTGGGATTGCTGGTGGCAGCTCTCACGCAGGTAAGCCTACGGGAAGGGGGAGTCATCTTGCTGGGACATGGAAAGGATGTATAGATCAGGGAGATGATAGCAAAGAGGTGAATAAAAATGTGAGAGTTGAGCTCTGCAAGCTGAGAGGGCGTTGCTTGAGGGAATTAAATAGTTGGGACTCTGAGGCTTGCAGGGGAGCAGCTGAGCCTCTTCTTTTGTGAGTTCCTCTGCACTCTCCGGCTGGGTCATCACTGGCACCTCATGGGCTGGAGGTGGCACAGGGTGACCCTGTGGAGGAACCATGGAGCAGCTTGGCCTGGGTGTCCATCCCTGGCCGCTGGTACTGCTGTGCCTCAGAGGGGCTCTCGCTCCCGACCCAGCCCTGGCCAGGATCCACAGCCGGGCTCTGCTGTGTGACGCCTTTGCAGCTGCCACTTCCCTCGTGCCGCAGCCACTGCCACTCTCCCCGCAGCTCTCCAGCCCCCGAGCTGCTCCGGCCTCCGCCACGCTCACCTGCCTGGGCACACCGTGCGTGGCAGTGCTGCTACCAACGCCGGTGCAAAAATGAACTATTATGGTTGTGTTAATATTTTCACACTACTTAGCTCTCATTAAAATGTACTTTGCTGAATTTCATATGCGACTTCAAATGACACAATGTATTAAGTGCTTAATATACTAGAAATTATGAAACTATTATGGTCTAAGTAATATGAAATAATTAGAGTGAATTAAACTTCACCAGTAGAACGAGGGAAAGGCTTCAGATTTTTTCTTTTGTTTCTCCCCCACCCCCTCTCTTAAAATAGTTGAATGCAGTAATAGCCCCTGAAAATGAACAACCAGAGTTAGGATTTTTAAATAATTAAAGCAGGAAAAAGCCTGGAGTGTCTGCATTCAAGCCTGTGATGAATTTGGCATTGGGGGAAGCAGAAGGTCTGCTTGCTGTAGCTGATGGAGTTGTTCTTTCAGGCCAGTGGCAGGGCAGCTCCAAGGAGCTGATCACCAGACCTGCAGCCTTGCCAAGGCATCTCCCCATATGCTATTTTCCTCTTGTACACAAGGCTGTTTGTTTGGAGGCAAGCAGACACGATGGCTCCCAGTGGCAGAGCGGTGTCTGCTCTGGGTTTTGCTGCCATGCCGCATCTGAGCTGAACGTCCCCTTTGCAGAGCAGCTCCCCTCTTAACGGGGGCGCAAATGCCAGAGACCCCCGTGTTAAAATGGCAGTGACAGGACGGAGCCTGGCCTCTCGTTCGGAGAAGTGCTCTGAGCAACGGTGCTGAAGTTAGGGCTGAATTGCAAGTGCTGCTCTGGCAGGAAGGGGGTCGCCCTGGGACGCGGGTGGGCTCGGGCTGAGGGATGCTCTCCAGAGGGTCCGCAGTAGCGATGCGGAGTGCCCGACCCATCAGCCGCCAGGTTTAGGCAGGATATTTGCGCGGGGGTGTGAATGCACGGGACTGCACTGAGCACGGTGGGGACCCGCTCCACCCGCGCCCCGCAGGCCCCAGGCCGCGGCTGCTGACCCTGAGCAGAGCGGGGTCAGCTCGGGTGCGGGTTGTCTCTCCGTCGGCAGCGGGGCCGGGTTCAGAGGAGGCCAGGAGATGGCGTTCCCAGCGCCGCTCTCTGCTGTGCTCCTCGCCCGAGTTTGTCTGGTTTGGAATTGAGGTTCTGGGCAACTTCCATGGAAACCACCAAAACTATCCCCGGGGAAAGCAAGGCTGAGCCGGGGGCGGGGGGCGCAGGCAGAGCAGCCCAGCGGGGCAGAGGTGACCACCGCCTCTGGGCGAGATGAAGCTGCCGGGGGGCTCCTGGAGCAGCAGCTTTGGGGCAGGGGAGCCAAGGGAGGAAGAGGCGTTTCTGTCCCGCGGGTTTTAGGGCAGCGGGTGCTGCTGCCGTGATGCGGGGTGGCGGCCGTCGGTATGTAAAAGCGTGCTGGCACGGAGCTCTGCTGGAGGGCTTGAGGGGAAGAAAATGAGCAAGGGGTGGATGTCAGTCCCGCCTGCTCAGGGCTGGGGCGCTCTGGTGGCATGGTGCCACGGATAGGGGCGGTCCCGGGAGGCTTGTGTGTCCCTTGCAGGTTCACTGACACCCACGATCCAGGGGAGAGGGGGGGAAAAAAAGCACCTTTCCCGGGAAATTCTGGAGGAACCCAGGCAGAACAAGGGGTCACAGACCTGATTCTGGGGACTAGACCAGTGGTACTGTTACAGGTCGCTGAGGATGCTTTTCTCTAGTAAATACGTAAGGCTCTTGCCGGATTTATGGAATGGTATCAGAGAAATAGTGCTGTACTCGGATGAACACTAGGAAGGCTAACACCCAAGTTAAAAGTGAGGAAAACGGTCCTTAATTTGCTTCCTTGAGGATTATTTAGGTTTCACCAACTGTATCATAAAAAGACACGTTTGCTTGGGAAGTCTAATCATTGAGTGCAAAGAAATTGCCAGCAAGCATCTAAAAAAAGTGGTTTTATATGTTTCTGATTTCTTGCTGTTGGTGACAGGGAGGAAAAACAATTGCCTGATCAACCTTTTTGAAAACAAGTTGTCTATCTTGGGCTAGCATGGCATGCTTTATGGAAGATGTGTTTGTAAGATTCACCTGACTTTGAGTGTGGTCTGTAGTGATAAAATAGCAATGAAAGTAAGGATTATCTCAGACTGCGGGCTGGTGAGTACTGTGCAGAGACACAGGGAAAACAGGTTCCCTTTTCCAATGGCTGCCCAGGCCCAGGGTGGGTTTGGAAACCAGCAGGTCCCATCCAGGTTGGAAGGGGCCTGTGGAAGGCTCCGGTCCAACCCCTGCTCAAAGCAGGGCCACCAACATCAGGTTGCTCAGGGCTTTGTTCAGCTGAGACTTGAATATCTGAAAGGGCTCCAGGATTTCTCTCCAATTCCAGTGCTTGGCCTCCCTCATGATAAAATAAAAAAAGTTTTTTCCTATCATGTGCTCGGAATGGCTCATGTTGCCCGTTACCTCTCAGTGTGCTCCTCTGAGATAAGCCTGACTGTCTTCTCTGCACCATCCCACCTGGGACCTGCAGACAGCAGTGAGACCTCCGCTTTGCCTCTGCCTCTCCAGGCCAGACAAACGCTGCTCCCTCCACATCTCCTTGTACATCGTGTACTCCAGCCCCAAATGTCTTAGCTCATTGGGACCCCCAAGTCCCCTCCTGCAAAGCTGCTCTCCATCTGGTCACCCTTGCTTTGCGCTGGCAGGTGGGCTCATCCCAGCCCAGGGGTAGGACGTGGCATTTGCTTTCACAAGATCCATGTCCTTTCCGCAGCCTGCCCCCATCTCTCTGAACAGCAGATCTGTCCTCCCCAGCACTAGCTGTGCCTCCCAGTTTGGTGCCAACACTCTGTCCCCTCACCCACGTGGCTAATAAGGACAATATTGATCCTGAGGGACGGCACTGCTTGCTGGCTGCCAGTTGGACTTTGTACCCTGAACGCAGCATTTGAGCCTGGTGGTCTGGCCAGTTTTCCTGCTAGTCCACTTATCCCGTTTGTATCTCACCAGTTTGGCTATGAGGATGCTACGGGAAGCCATGCCAAAGGCCTTGCTGAAGTCAAGGTACACAACCCCCCCTGCTTTCCCTTCGTCCACAGAGCCAGCCCTTCATCACAGAGGGCGCCCAGGAATGATTTGTGCCCGCGCAACTTCTCCTGGCTGTTCCCAGTTGCCACCATTTAAGCCTCTCTGAAATGCTTTCTAGCAGGATTTGCTCCACCACCTTCCTGGGGTGATGCTGGTGAGGGCAACAGTTCTGCACCACTCCGGATCTTCCTCCTTGCCCAGACCAAAGCTGGGTGTCACGTTTGCTTTTTCTCAGCCATCAGCATTGCCCTGACCTCTCGGAGATGACCCAGGGTGGCCTCACAGTGATGCTGGCTGCTCCCTTGGGTGCTGTCTACCTGACACCACAGGCGTCTGTTTGTCCAGGTGGCTGAAGTGGACCTGAAAAGTGCAGTTGTGACCAAAATGTGCCATGAGCTGTTGGCTGCCTCAGCCTCACCTCGGCAAACTGAAAACAGCTCTTTCTTAGGGGAAAAGTCCTGGCTATTTTGGGATCTGGATGGCTGCAAGGGGCTGGGGACAAGGTGTGTGTCTAGCCCGTGCCTGGCTGGAGGTTCCTCTTGCCTTCATCTTAACTGTTCTGTGTACATCAGTTTAATTTCCACTGTGAAGTGTATGGCTGGTGTCCTTTGGGTTCATTTCAGTATGTTAGGGACAGGTGTGGACAGGACAGCAAGGAGCTGATGTAAATGGGCTGGCGTGTCCACATGCAAGGAGGTATGGGTTTAATTAAATCGATGGAGGTTTGGGTGCAAACAAGACTTTCTGCACTGCATGGATGAGAGAAGGGCGTACGACAGGGTAGCTCTGCCTTGCTTACAAAATCATTTATTTTCATGTAACAAAGTGAACTCTGTGGTTTTCTTGGAAACTTAAAACATTTTTTCCTTTTCTTTTCTTTTTCTTTTTTTTTTTTTTTTAAGCTGAAAATTCTTTCCTTTGATCTCCTTTCTGACTCTTAATGAAGTTGTGGGATCTGACTTCCCGCATCACGCCTGTTGTTTTCGCTTTGCTTTGCTGCCTGACCGTGGCGGAGTGGGGTGAGCTCGCCTCTCCCGAGTATTTCACACCTCCTAACACCAGCCCAGCTTCAAAGCACGCTACAAACACGAAAGGCCCATGTCTGCCTGCGTGAAGCCCAGGCTTTCACTGAAGTCCGTAAAAGCTGAGCATGCACATCCAAAGGTATAATTTGACACTAACAAATTAATTCTCACCATTTTCCCATGTAGGAATGAAGCTGCTGTTGCCACAGTGCAGGCGGATTAACTGGGGAGGGGGTGGGTGGGGGAACAGGTGCCTGTGCTGGAGAAAGGACGTTTTCCAGTCCTTCATGTGTTGGAGGCAGTGATGGGATGATGGGTCCCTGAGAACCTCACCCTGGCAGTCTGACTGCCCAGAGCCACTTCTCTTGTGTTGCAGGTAAATGGACTGGCAGCCTAGGAAGGGAGCGGTGAGCAGGACGCATTGCCCAGCGCCGGCATGCAGAGCTGCAGGGGTGCTGGTCCCGCTTGGCTCGTTGCCAGTCAAAGCGCCCCAGGGAGGGTCTTGAAGTCCCTGAGGGCCGCTTGCCCCTGTCCTTGGCATGCCTTGCTGGGGGGTTCCTCATCCCAAACCTGTCCCAAACTGCCGCTGGTGAGCTCCGAACAATTGTACCAGCTGGGAGGACACGGGCAGGCAGTGCGGCAGAAGTTCTCACCCCTAAAGCAAAGCCCTTTTGGGAGAGGGTGGGAGCACCTTCTTGGGAAGCCTTTGCTGCTCCTGCTCGTGCTACCCCAGCTCTGGAAGAAAGAGCAGCCTTCAGCTGCTAAGGCAGTTAATGTCACCTTTCACAAGTACTATGCTTGCAAAGGAACCTGCCAAGTATAGCACATTTTAATTTGCTCTTTTCCCATGCATTCCTGGATTTACGGCTAAGTTCAGTCTGGTTACTGCTTGCTGTATAGATGTAAAGCTCTCTCCAGAGGGTCACTCCACGCCATCACCTTTGTGGGCTCCCTCGAGGAAAGTGATGTGCTATTCCCTGAAAAGCACCCACCTAAAGAGGGGGGGGTTGTATTTGATTTTGCAGAAATCCAAGCTTTGAAAGCTGGCGAGGAGATTTGTCTATCCAGTGATTACATCAAACAGGCTTCTGTCTGAACACAGATATGTTACTCCATTCTCTGCGTGCCTTTAAATGCTTCGTTGTTTTTTAGGTAGTCTGGATTTGGGAACAGATTAATTGTGTAAAAATGAAGGGGGGGGGGAGGGGAAGAGGGAGAGGGGGGAAAAAAAGAGCAACTTGGAGAAAACGCATTTTCAGTGATGCCTGCACCAGGTTGAGAAGTACATTTGCAGTTGCTTGCCATCTGTAGCAACTTGTCCAAAGGAAACATTACCAGTCAGTCCAGGTCTGGCTGCATAATTGCCATAAACCATTGCAAGGGCATCCAGAATAGCACAGCCCTGGAACTACTTCTAGGATTAGGTCCTACTCCCTTGAAAAATAAACCTTGGCAAGAGCTCAGTTCTCCCTAATAAAAATTCCGTTTTCACAGCTCTAATCAAGTTTTCCAGAGCTGTGGTCCAAATTAGAAACTGCATGCAGAATATCTGACCCAGGAGAACATAGATGGAGTTTTTCATTTAAAGCAGTGCCAGGCTGGAAATTTCCAAAGTTCTCAGTGGTTCACCTATGGCAAAACTAATAATGTGTCCTAATAAACCTGTCCCTTCCACAGCAAAGCACTGCCAGACCCCAACTCCCGGTCCCTGCGCACAGGTGGAAGAGTCTCCTTCGGAGGATTCTTCCAGAAATGGCATGTCTCTTTACAGACTTGCAGATATTTCTGGATTGATTTCATGGCCAACAATTTTATTTTTTTTTTTCTAAACTGGGGAGGGTGCTGGGTAAAAAGGGCGATGGAGCTGAAGCCACCTTGCAGAGTGGGCATCCAGAGCGGTGGTGGGCTCCACGCTGAGCCCTGCCTGCCGGGATGGCACCCCATGCCTGCAAACTTCTTTGAGGTCCTCCAGAATTGTTCCACAAGTGGTCTTTGCAGAAAATGCTGTGGTTCCCCTAGGATCCCTCCTTGTTTGTTATTCACCTGCCCTGCTCGCCGGCAGCCAGAGGCATCAGGACATTGTTGGGGTGTGATCAGTGACCGCCATGCAGGCTTGGTCCCACTTTCCAACCCTGTCCCCCCTAACTATACAGTGTATTCCTGCATTTACAGGAGGGACACTTCAGAAATACGGGGCTGTCCCCAGGAGGGTTTTGAGGAGTGATGGCTGGGTTGGTTTGTACAAGTCACCTGGAGTTCAGCGCTGAGTGTTAGGAGAGCTGCTTGTCAAGTGAACAGCAAAAGCAGCTTTATGTTTAATCACTTAAATCGTTTTCTACCATTGTTTTTCCAGCCTTAGATCCAACTGTCTATCAGTAGCTTTCAGTGGAAATGTATTTTTCTTTTCATGTGATTGAATGCTCATCTTGCAATATTTGGAAAACAATGGACCTATTAGTGTCTTGAAGAGAGATGATCCAGTTACATGTAACCACAGGATAAATCTCTGCCTGTTCTGTTACACAGTGCACAGGATTCAAGCAATATATGCTTATTTTTAAAATGCAAACGCAGCCGTGAACCATGCAGCATGGATCACAGACAAACTTGGCCATCAGTAAATGACAGCAGAGTCTGTAGGAGAAAGGAGGAAACGGCAGTCACAGGTCATCTTTGTATCTCAGGCTGGCCAGGCTAAAAGATGCACAGAAACAGAAAAACCCTGGGCAAGATCGTTGCTTAAATGCTCACGTGGGCTCCTAATTGTGGAAACATGTTGAATTATGTGATACAATGCGGTTATATAACACCTTTTATGAAACTCTTGGCATGAAAACAATGCATAAAAATAACAGATGTGGCAAATCATAACCATGTTCTGAAATCTTTCTGTAGTTCAGTTTAGTGAAAACAATGGACTTGATTTACATTGGGTTTCTTTTTTACCACCCCCCAAAAAAAATGTCCACAGGCAAAGTAATATCTGAAGAACAGTAAAAGACTAAAAGCACAAACAGGGTTTCTCCTAAAGAGATCTGCAAGCGGCTGTTAACTCCAGGGCAGTGCAGCGAAGGGTGCGGGAGGGGATGGAGGGTCAAGCCCTGCTTGTGCAACTCCCGCCGCCTTCAGCAAGATTTTTCCTGCAAGCCAGGCGAGCAAAACATGGTCCTGAGATGTGTCCCAAGGGAATGACGGTAAACCAGCATCCCAGTTAACAACAGAGCATGCAATTGTCTTTCTAGGACCATCACTTCAGCAAAAGGGATGCCCGAGATGAGCTGTAAATTCACAAGGACCCCTGCAAGGGAATAACTAGCTGGGTGCCTGGCTGTACCCTCCAGCCTTTCACCATTTCTAGAGTTTTCCAGGATATCAGCACAGAGATAGGTTTTCAGCGCTCCACAAGAGGTGTCTGAGGCATCGGGAATGTGGCTTTTCCCATGCTTTCATGAAGCTGCGCTGCTGATAAGAGCCCTTGTTGCTCAGAGCCTGTAATCAGAGCAGAGTCTGCGCACCGCACCGGCAAATGCTCTGTAACTCCATTAACTGATAAAGAGGAACAGGCACCAATTAAACACCAACAATTTACTCCTGTTTGTTGTGGGACACGATGTCCTGAATACAGGCAATCCGCAGCTCGGAGTGCCTAAAATCAGCCCCAGAGCTTTAAACCGTGCAGCAATGCTGTGCTGCCGCTGTGCATGGGGGAAGAAACTGGGTATTGCTGGGCCTTGTGTGTTTTGTCGCTTGCGGTTGGTTTTGTGTGTTGTTTTATTTTTTTTAAACCCTTTCTGGCTATTAGCCTTTTATACAGTTGATTTCCACGTTGGCTCAAGCCCTGGCTGTGGTTGGCATAGGGAACCATCCTTGGTACGGTAGCTCCGTAATAACCATGCTTCCCAGAACTGAATTTGGCCTCAAATCTGCTCCATAATGTCCCATTAATTCATTATTCATTGTTCAAGAGAGCCCAAATGTGAGCACAGGGCTGACTGCTCAGCCATTTCTGAGCAATTTGGCTAAGAGATGCCAATTATTTCTTGGTAGTATTTTAAAGAAATTTTGGTTCCCGGATAGAAGAAAACAGCAGGACATCTTCAATGGAAAAGGGAAAAGTAGTATTAATATCCTATTTATATTAGTTGAGAAAAGAAAGATCTTTCAGTTAAGGGCTTCCAACTTAAAAAAAAAAAAAAAAGGGAAATTTCAGCTGAAAGAGGGAACTTACTGTTTTGAAAGAGTTTGCTGGGTGGAGACGTCAAACTGAAAGGATCTTGTGCAACTCTGCTTTTTAGGTCTAATACTAAATTCACCCATTTATTCCTTTGCTTTACCACGGGAAAATTGCCGAGAAACGTTAAGGAAAAGACTGATTTTTGGACAAGCTGAAGCATGTAGCATCTTCCAGGATCAAACCTGGACATTTCTGTCTAATTTTTCTCCAGAGAGCTGATATTTCTGTAGCTTTTCCCATCCTCCAGGTCCTCTGCAAGTGTTAAGTATTTTTGCATCCAGCAAATGGAACAATAACGGAGGGCTTAGTTTTCCCATCTGTCAACTAGTCCTGAACAACTTGTATGTCTTTCTCTTTGGACAGAAATCTTAGCTAAATTAAAAGCTTTAGTGTTCGTTTTCGTGTAACACAGGTTCTGAAAGAAATTCTGTCATCACATTTCTGGTTGATTTATTGTTGTTATTTTTTTTTAACATACTACAAATCATGGAAGACTTGTTTTTGTAACTTGGGAGATGGTGGCTCTATCTTTGGCCCACGCTGCCCCAAAGTAATGCACGTCACAACAACGAAGCCAGAATTTTGGGGGAGCTGATGCTGTATGTTAAGGGCGGTTAGCAGTGTTGGTAAGGGAAAACTGCAACCCAGGGGCTTTGGAGAGATTGCTCTGCTGGTGCAAAGCTTGAGGGCCACGAGTGTGTGGCGATGCTGAGGACGGCTGAGCACAGGCTGGCCTTTGTTGTTTCCCAGCCTGCCAGACAGCGTATGGTATAATGCTGTTTGTCTTGGGCTTGACCCTCCGAGGCTGTAGTTCAGCAAATAGTGCTACTGACTTCGGCTGGTCTCTGTGTGTGGGGGTGCTGACACGTCATTTAAAAACCTGTTGGTGGGCTTTTGCACTTGCAGGACTTGGTGTTGACTCTGCGCAGGCGATGGCAGCTCTAGGCCATGTAGTGCTGCTTTCTACCCCCCCTCAGCCCTGGGTCCAGAGCAGTTTATAACATAAAAGGTGCTTCTGGGTGCAGGTTTCCCCCTTTTCTGCCGTGCATGTAAGCTTTGTGCCTGCTTCCCAGTAAATGTTGCCTGTCCTCCCCCTTGCTGCTGGTGTGACCCAGCTGGCAGGCTCAGATAAGGGCTGAATGGGGAGATAAGAAGCTCTTTTCCTTCTCCTCCCACATCTGAAGCACCAGAAAACGGTGAGGCTCTGCTTTTGAAATCCCACAAGCTCTGTTAAATACGTGGGAAAGTGGCTCCCACATGAAATGGGTCACACACCCCTCCCTGGTCCTTGGAAGACAGATTCATAAAATATAAATCTTTGGTGAGAGAAGTGAAACGAGAAAAAGAACAACAATTAGAACCAGGTTGCCCTTCTCCTCAGCACCCCACCACATCTCTTAAGAGGCCACCCTTGAAGCTCCAGGATAGTTTTACCTTGAGCAAATCCATATAATGTGATGTGGCAAAGACACACCCTGAAAGACACAGGTAGGAATTTGGCTCTGGCGCTATTTCTACTGGAAAACAAAAGGGTTTCTGTGATAGTCCAGAACAAGTGCCAGTTAAAGGGTTATGAACTCTTTTCATACCATGTTAATTGCAGACTATGACTACCAAGGTTCACACAAGCCATCAGTCGCTTTTTCCACCCTTCTTAATTAGGCAGGCGGAGTGCTACGTGGTGATGTAGTCCAGCAAATTGAGAAAACAGGGCAAATAAATAGCTTTTTCTTGTGGTCTGTTGGCTTCTTCCTCAGCAATACATTTTTAGAGTGACATCCATGGATGCAGCAACGTGTCTGTAACGGGACCTTAAATAACAGAGCACAAGGCAACTGTGGCAGGGCTCTGCCAGGGTTCCTCTGGGCTCCACGGCCGGTGCGATTTCTGCTGCAACATGTGCTGCCTTAGAAAGGAGGTGTGATAGCTTCATCACACCAGTGATAATGAAGTAGAAAAGGACACAAAGAGGCAGCTATTGACTGGCTCGGGTCTTCCCTGCTCTGAGCCTCGGCGTCAGAAACTGCCACTGCTGCGATTCCAGCGTCTGTATCCATAGCATGAGCTTTAGAGCAGATCAGGTTCAAGTATTTTTGCTGGGTTGTGCTGTCTACTCGCTAGCTTGTGCTGCCAGTGGAGCTGCAGCGGGGATAAATTATGATGTCAAAACAGAGAGATGTTGTCATACAACCATCTCCCCTTCTGGGGTCAAGGTTCTGCTTTATAGCTTGGAAACCCATTAGTCCATTTGAAAGCATATGGCCAAGAACGGCCCAAAAAAAAAAAAAAAAAAAAGTCTTGTGTGTTTGGGTCAGAGCTACAGACAAAAGGCTCTTTGTGCTAAGAGCTGACAATGACAAATAAAGAGGAACCTGTTGATCTAGGAGAGAAATGGAGGATTATGAAAAGATCACATGGTAAGAAAAAGACCTTGGCTGTTTGTCTGGATGTCAGTCTCGCCTGTCATTAAAATGCTTTCTGCAGCTATGGCATATTTGTTAATAGAAATACTCTCCCCTGCTCACACGGTTTTTTTTTTCCAGCCAACAAAAAGCTACCTGTGCCTAAATGTGCCACCCTCATGAGACCACATCAGAGAGGTGATATGCTTTTAACTGGATCCTCGCCATGTGTTAGGCGTTATGCAGAATAATTAATGTTTGCAAATCTCTCTGATAGCGCTGGGAGCACTAGAAACAGTCAGTGCTAAAAAATAGTGTCTCTCCAACCACGATACATAAATACAGGACACAAAGAATACCCAATGACAAAACCCCTATAATTCAACAAAATTATTGGAAGCAAACCAAAAGCTATGTCTAATGCTAATAATAAGCATATTTCCCAAAGGTAACATTTGATTTCTATCCAAAACCAAACATATTTGAAGCTCTGCCTGGACGTCATTGTATAGCAGATTAACTGGGACAGTTTAATCTGTGAATAACTTTGTAAAGCCTTCAGCCAACTCTGAAGAAACAGCAACAGTCTTGACAAGACTGGGCTACAAAACACTTTGCAGATAATGTGTTTTTTTTCACAGTAAGTCTGGAGAAAACAGAGAACGGCTTTGGTTTTGTGGTATGCGCATCTGGCAAGTACATATTTCTGATTGGTGCACAGAGAACACGCTGAACAGAAATATTTATATTGAACATTGGGCTGCCTAAAATGACCTCCAGAGCCTATGAAGTGCACCATAGATATTTTAAAAAATCTATTATAGCCCATTATGTTCTGGAATGTATCAGAGTCTGTCATTGTAGAGAGTGCCAGCAGCTCTGCATTTGCTGTAGTGAAGGAGACCCATGGAAACATAAATAAAGGGTGGGGGTGTGCATGTGGGGGGAAATAATAACAGAATGCTTCTTCTCTGGTTTTATTTATCTTTACAGCTGAAGAGACTGGGATGGGGAAGGTGACTAGAGAAAGAAACGTGGAGGGGAAAGGTCCCTTGCTGTTCTTTAAGCACTGGTTTGAAATCAATGCAGATCAAGCACTTGGAAGGAATGTCTCATTTACTGGTTTTCAGTAAATTGCTGTGCTGTGCTTCCTAGAGATAATGCGATAGTCATGCCCATGCCAGTAGGAACATACTTTAACAAAAAGAAAAAAAAAAAAAAAGTGTGCAATTCTTTGCAAGCAGCATGCGGGTAGTTTAGTCTGGGATGCCCTGAATTCTATACATTGACCGAGAAATATCTAGGGCTGCTGCGTATCTCTTTTGGTTGTACAGTGCATTTCTCAGTTCTCCATAGCTTATTTCAAAGACAACACAAACTGTATTTAAACCCAGTATCCTCATGCAGAGGGAAATGCTGTCTCCTGCTCGCTGCAGCCTGGTACAGCCTCTCTGGCAAAGCTGAGGTATTTTCTAACCGCTGCTCTTCCTTCTTCCTCTGCCGTCTTGATTCTTCGCCCCTGGTAGTTGGTGATGCACGCTCAGTAACTTCAGTGCTGCTGGATTAGACTTAAGGTCCAATTATCCTCATTAAAACTATAAACTAATAATTCATAGTTCAAAGTAGGTTTGCTATGGACAGCACCACTAGGGATTTAGTGCATGATACTGGAATTGGTACTTAGGTTTTCTTTTAATAATATTTTTTAACTGGAGGCAGATCTATTTATATATGCTTTGGGAGAATAATTTTATGGGTAAATAGAGTCTTTATTAATATTTTCTTTGTTAATTCATTGATGTTAGTAAAGAGCTTTGAAGATGAAAGCACTGTATGCAATAAATATTAACATTATTCCAACTTATTTTAATGTTGCCAGCATTCCAGCTCCATCATCTTTCATCCAAGAATCTCAAAGTGCTTTCCAAATGTTAATTAATTTCCTCTCAACAGTCCAGGGAAATACCTATTATTATCATCCCCGTTTCACAAAGGAGACATTCTGAGTGCATTTTACCCCATGACTTGGTCAAAGTCAGGTAATGTGCCAGGAGTCTATTTGGGACTGATCCAAAAATTCATGACTCCCATTCTCCCGTCCTTGCTGCTAGACAGCATTCCCGTCTTGGGAGTGGGCTGTGACACTCGCCTGCGTGGCGCTGGCCTGCAGTCACCAGCTGCTTTTATTGGTTGCTTTTAAAAAAATAGACAATGATAGCATGCCACACCCAGGACAGGTGAGGAAACAAAACTCTTCAAAACCAGAATTATGGAGGTTATTAATGACACTGAGTGGGCTAGAGTGCATTTTCAGTATCTTTTAACTGGCTGCTGTTGGAGAGTCCTATTGTAGACTCAGAATCTCATAATCCATACCCCGATAACTATCAAAATAGAAACATTTTCTCCGGTGCAGCAGAGGTGAGGGTATCTTGTGGTGGAGAGTGCAAGTGAGCACAAAAGATCTGAGCTGAGCAGCACATGCTGCAGCTGAAACGTCTTCTAAAGCACTCTCCCCAAACCAGAGGTGAAGTTAATGATGAGATGAGACCATGCAGAGACAGCATGACTCCAGCAATCCATGAGAACAATGCAAAGTTCAAAAATAGCAGTATTGACTGGCGGAAAAACAACATACATATAATTTTCAGGTAATTACTACAGTATAATTAGCTCTGTTTTCACATGAGCCATCTGAAATTAACTCTACTTGCTACTGGAACTCAGCTTTATTTACAGTGTTCCCATGACTAAAGCGATTCTTTAGAAATAGTGATTAAGAAATAAAGATGCGAGTATTTCATACCAGATACTGCCTCTGTGCCAGTGGCATAGCCTAGCCACTGGCATTTTATTCAGCATTTTACTCACCCCTACTCTGAACCACTTTAGGCAAGATGAGAGCTAAAGAACTGGAGGAGACAAGTATAATCTGCTCCTATACTGCCTACGTTACTTCCATGTGTAATAATCTACTCCTACAACATCTACGTTACTTCCACATCTGGTCCATAATGGAAATTGTAGGACAGGGAGGAGGAAAGAGGCTCAGATTGTAGCAGGCCTCTGTCTTTTTCTGTGTCACTGTATGTGGCTGATGCTACATGCAAAATTGTCATAAATTAGGATTGTATAAAAATGTCAGCATTTGACACATGCTTTGTGAGTGAAGGAAGCAGGGGAGTAACATGTAGCATCGTAACAAGGACTTAATCAAAGTTCTGGAAAATTTAGCACCTTGAGGAGTATTTTTTTTTCTGCAGAAATCTCCATTTTGGGAATTGTTTAGTATCTGTAGAAAGTAACTTCTTAAGCACTGGGACCTTGCAGTCTTACATAAAATCATTTCTAATTGGAATGAAAGAGTATGTCACAGTTAAAACCTGATACTGTAAGTCTGTACAGCTTAATTAAAAGTCTGCCTCGCCTCTCTGAAGATATTTTGAATATAGGTATAGCTTTCTATAGTTTTCTGTCCTCTTGTTTGAATAGTTCTTGGACAATTTAAAGCTTTTGAAGCATTGGATGCTCTAGGTATTACTTGGCTTTGATATGGCACTGCATGCTTCACAGTTTGCTACGGATCGGTGATGGCCTGTTGTGGTTTCTTTTTACTCTTTCTTCTTGTACTGCATCCACACATTATGAAAATGGGTGCTAATGACAAAAAATCCCAATTGTGATTCAGCGAAGTGGAATTTTGTTGACAAAAAAATCTGGATTCAACTCAGCCAAAGGAAATGCTTATACAAGTGGAGATGAATATCTTAGGAATGACCATTTCTTCTCAGAGAAAAACCTATTCTAGATATAATTTAAAAAAACGAACAAACAAACAACTCCCCCCCCCCCCCCCCCCCCCCCAAACAGAGAAAAGGATAAATAGTCAAATAATAGCCCAGAGAAAAGTGAACAAAGGTACATATAGAAGTAGATCCATTTTTCAGCAGCAGTTTTCTTGGGGTATAAGTTGCAGAAGTTAATTTTAGGTAAACTAAATGCTGCAAGGCCAGTGGGATGCTGTTGCCCTCCCAGCTCAGGCTGCCTGTAACCCCTATGCCTTGTTTCAATGCAGAGAGCATTCCCCTACAACATAAAAATCCTCCAGTGTAAATGAGTTTTGCTGTTGAGACGTCCATCGTTATGTATAAAATTAAACAAGGCACTTTGCATGATACCCCCGCGGCTGGTTCGGCGGTAATCCAGGCACTTTTCTTTTCCTGCACCTGCACCCCGTAACAGTGCAGAGCATGGAAGGCGCGGGGCAGAAGGCAAACGACGGCCGTGGTCCGTAGGCTGTGTGCGGTGTGTTCGGGGCAGCCGCTGCAGGCTGACCCCCAGGAGCAACAAGCGGGAAGACCTCGTTCTGTTCGTCCACACCTGAAACTACGGTCTCCATTTGACACGGCTAACACTTCATTTGATTCAGTCCAAATATAAATAGCTTAATTCTGAAGGGCAGGCCTTAAGAATGTTAGCGGAGTGCTACGAGCAAGCACATGTCATCCATTGATACTGGAGCGGAAAAGGCTAAGCAAATAGTTTTAAAGAATGGCCTAATTGTTGTGCCTATTACTATTGTCTCGCAGCTGCAAGGCTTTGTATAACAGTAAAGTACACAGGGAGCTCAGCTTGACTTGGAATGTGCAATATAGAGGGCATTCAAATATCAAGGAGTGTAATTAAAATTTTTAAATATTTGCAAAAATTGCAATGGGGAAAGAGTTTGTCCATGGCCACGGTAGGCTTTGAGTACCTGGTGTCGCAAACCGCACTTGTATGTGTACAGCAGTAAGGCAAGTTGGTATTTAAGAACCCAAAAAACAGGAAATACACAAATGAAGCTGGGATGTGTCACGCTGTAACGCTGCATAAGTAATTAAAGATTATAGTAACTCATTTACATATGCTTTCCATATTGCAATACCATTGTTATACCAGGAGATCTAAGGATATAAACCAGGTGACATTAGCAAGATGGTCCAGTATCTTTCCCTAATTTGGGATCTTAGGTGATTGACTCCCCTTCTGTAAATTTTAATAACATAGGCAGCAAAGATGTCACGAATCCTCCTTTTCTAAGTAAGTAGCAGCCCTTGTTTGGGGCCAAATTGGAGAGATGATGGCAACATCATATGGTATAATGTAATTTAATAAAATACTGCACTTGGATGTGAATTTAGGGAGAGATGTGTGTCCCAGCCAAGTCTCAGTCACTCGGCATTGTTGAACTTACTGTACAGCATATTGAGCAATGCCACGTGTATTGCTTATAAAGAATGAAATGAACTTATTTTATCTGATATACTGGCTACACCATTTTCTACACATGCAGCCAAGTAATTTTCATGAAAATGTACTTCTCTGGCTTTTTTTTCTCCCTAGAAAAGGCTACTTCAGTGACAGATCTGAATGTTTTTTATGCCTCCAACAGTCTTAGGAATAACAGATGTTTTTAGTGGCATGGTCACATTTCTCTATCAAGAAATAGTGTCATTGAGAATCTATCATTAAATAAATTATATTTGGGATCAAAAATGTGCTGCCCCCCCCCCGCCCCCAGTTTGGAGCAGAAAGTTTGTACTATTAGACAAAGAGGGAAAAGTCTTGGAGGCTTGGACTAATTAAAACAACATGTTAGAAAAAAAACCACATTATCTGTTTTAAAAATGTTATTATGTCTGATCATGATTTTTAGAATGTGATTTGTGTGACTACATTTTTGGGTAGGTTACACAACAGGAAAATAGAAATGGGAGTGGAAGGTAGATTCTGGAAGTAATTTATTTTACCGCAATATAGCGAAAAGGGGGAAACAGACTTTTGAAAGTTGAGAATTGAAAATATAAAAACTTTGAATGGTTGAGGAAAACCCTGCGCTCTGTTTTTCTCTCCCTGTGTCCCCACCCCCTGCCAAGGTTAAAAGAAAAAAAATTGTAGTTTTAGCTCAGAAACAGAGGTGACAGACAACTGGAAGTCTATTTTGGAGGTGTTCTTACCTGCTCCAATTGTACCCCACCTGCACTGCTTGATGGGCATATAATTTTGAAATGAAGACAGAATTGTGACAGATCTGAGTGTTGCCATCACTCACAGAGCTGCAGCAGAGCTGGAGCAACTAAGAGCACCTTTGAAAATGACTGTGTGTTGACAAAGTCTTTTCTTGGCAAAGAAACCATCGTCTAAGTCTCAGGAGTAGAGAGGAACAAAATTTCACTACATGTAAATAATTGTCCAAAAATAGAAGCACAGATTGCTTTGCACATTAAGTTCCTTCTTCATACTAAAGCATGTACCATTTTAAAAAAGTGACTATCAGAAGTCCAAACTGAAAAATAAAGGGCCTGTATTAGCTTTGTCTGCAAAGCCACATAATTTAGGGTGAACCATTTTGAATGGAGTATTCTGTATCCTCTCTTTTAGTTTGCTTCCTTATTTTAATATATCTGAAGACATTCTCAGCCCGTTTTATTTAAAGCAAGTTTTGAAAGAGGGCACTGTGGTTTATGGCCATGTGTCAGGTTTGATAGTGTTATGCCATGATTTAGCAAAGCACTTAAGCACACGTCCACATCCCACTGAATTTGGTAGGAAGTGAAGAAGCAGAAGAAAAACTGTTTGCTGTGCTGCAAGCCTCTTTCAGGGGGAGGAAAAAAAGAAAAGAAAGCAATTGAAAAAAAAAAAAGGATTTGTCTTTACACAATTACAGATCATTTTGCCAAGTTCTTTAAACTAGACACAAACTCACGGATCATATTAGATCATGATTATTAAACATATTCAATCAATCAAAATGAAGTATTCTAAACTGGGCTGGTTCAGACCACTGAAATAGATCAGCTAATTATGGTACACGTGGGTGTACTGGGTAGTCATCTGACTTTTATTTTTTTAGATATCTTGCCTAGCGCCCTGCCCCCTCTCCAAACCAGCATTTTAGACACCATGATGTCTTCATTACATGCAGTATTAAGCTAGCATATCGGAGTATTACTTATCAGCCTTTTTTAATTGCTCCTCATTTTCTGAATGCTTCATTTGATATGCCGATGTTGAGGACTGTAAAAGAAACCCACGAGAGCAGTGGATGCTTTGCCTATCTGCAACAGAAATGGGATGTATGCACGACCTACAGAAGAAAGAGGGGTACCAGTGAGGAGTCACAAAAGATGCACCTTGGTTTTCTGTCAGTCTGGTCTTGAGACCAAGCTGGGGAATGTTTCTGGGTGAAATGCTTTGAAATGAAATGTTTGGGAAGAGATGTGGGTTGTTTTCCTTCATTCAGAGAATCGGGATCTTCATATATATTCTTACCAATAAACAAGATGCTATCAAAAAGCTACTTTTCTAGTAAGATATTTGATACCACTATCACATTCTTCTCTCAATGGAAACTACATAATTTGAAATTGTGGCTAACTAGTCAGGTCATATGGGAGACATAAATTATAATTCAGTAAAATAATCATGAGTGGTAATCTTTTTACTGCTGATTCCCTGTGTGGCCTCAAGCATGCTTTCTTTAATCTCCAGACTGGAGACATTAATGCATTTTTTGTCTTGCAATGCAGATAATGTAAGCGCGTTCTGAATGGACAATGGTGAATTTTATAGCAGTTATGGAAAAATAGCAAATTTTGTATCTCATTTAAAAGTGTACAATATAGGCCACGTTCAGCAATTTTTTTCCATCCTATGCACTAAGGTAACGGCCAAGTGGAAAAAATGTCATGGCAACCCATACATACAGAGCAACACACAGGTAAAAAGGAAGCTGAATCGAGCTCAGGTGTGTGACTGAAATTCTAGAATTTAAGCCAACCAACTTCACAACTGATGCAGTCATCTTGCTGGGTAGGATTTCTGGTATGTATCTTTCCCCTCTGCGCTATCTGGTCTGCTGTTGAAGAACCCCATTTTATTTGAAAATGGTATGACACACGCAAGCTCTGCTCTGACCCCGCAGGCCCTCCTGGGAACATTTGTATTGCTTTTCCTAAGAAAGAGGAAAACCCGGGCAAGCTCACGTCGATTCCCTGAACTTCTTCTGCAGTAGCTCTGGGAAATAGAACTTATTATATCCCGCTTGGTGCTGCGGTTCGTACCACCGAGGGGCTGGAGGCCGGCTGCTGGCAGGACACGCTCTGGCCGAACCGCCGGAGCCCTGCAGCCCGCCTCGCCCCACCGGCAGAGCCGGGTACGGGACCCCCGCCTAGCCCCGGGCTGCTGCTTCCCTCCTGAACCTGCGGATTAAGCAGCAGGAAGCCGAGTTGCAAATCCCGATTTTAATAAACTAATTACTACAGGAATTGTGTATCCACCTCTTCCCGCTGGTGATCCCAGCCCCGAGGGCCCCCGGCACCCCGAGGGCCCCCGGCGCCCCGAGGGCTCTGCCCGGCGCGGCTGAGGAGAGCCGGGCCGCGCTCCCCTCAGCGTCCCGTTGCCCTCACGGCGTGAGCAGCGGGGAAGGCGGAACCCAGGGGAGCCGCGCTGTCACGGGGGGAAACTTTCCAGGCGGGGCAGCGGCGGCGGCAGCCTGCCCGCGGGGCGGATCGGAGACACCCCGCTGAAGGCCCGGGGCTCCCCGCAGCCCTGGGGAGGGGTCCCACGAACCGCTACCCGCCGGAGACCCCCTGCCCAGCGCAGCGCAGAGGAGGGACAAAATGGCGCCGCGATTCAAACGCTGCGCGCTGCGTGCCGGCGGGGGGGGCGGCGGGGGGGCGGTGTCCCGGCGGGGTTCACTGCGCCTGCGCCCGGAGTTGCAAGATGGCGGACAGTGCGGAACTAAAGGTAAAGCGCAGCTTCAATTCCCTTCGCGATGCCTCTCGCTGCCGCGCTCGGGGCCGCCGGGGCTGTGCTTCCCCCGGCGCCGGGGACGAGCCGAGCCGCTGCCGGAGCCCCGCGGTGCCCCTCGGTGCTGCCTCGCTGGGGTGGCTGCGGCGGCGCCCCGCCGGCAGCGGGGGCTGAGGGACGGAGCGGGGCGGGGAGCGGAGCTGTCCTCCCCTCGCCTCCCGCCCGACCCAGCTCCGCCGGGCAGCCCCGCCGGGCCGGGGGGTGCGGGCGGGGAGGGCTTCCCTCAGCCCCACGGAGGCGGTGGTTGGGCTCGGGCCGGGCCGTCGCGGAGGGTGAGGGCGGCGGCGACGACGGCCGGGGGAGCCCCCGGGAGTTGCCGGCGCTGGGCAGCGGGGCTCGGCCGTAGCCGAGACGGGGGATGGTTCCCCGGGCTCCCCGCAAAGTTTCCAGGGGACTCCGGCAGCGGCGCCGCGCGGGGAGGGAGCCCCGAGGAGCGGCTCCGCCAGCCGTTGACAGGCGGCCGGCTCCTAACGAGCGCCCTCGCCGCCGGGGGTGAGGGGGGGACCGCCGGGGGAGCCCCGCTCGCCTTGCCCCGCTCCTGCCCCCCGGTGAATAAGGGGCCGCACAAGCAGATGTTGAGGAGTTCTGCAGTGTCCGGCTGGCGGCTCTGCCTGTCATCCTGCGAACCGCACGGAATCCCGGTGCTCTAAAGCACCATCGAGCGAAGTTACAGCCCCCCGAGGGGGTGAAGCTGGGCGGGGGGCTCAGGTGGGGCTCAGCCGGGGTGGAGGGGAGGCGACGACTCTGCACAGCGCGTCCCGTCAGGTGTTTTGAGGAATAGTAGTGGTGGAATAGCGGGTGGTGAGGTATCCCCACTGTGCACACCCCCCAAAAAAACCCCAACACCCCCCCCCCCCCCCCCCCCCCCAAAAAAAAAAACCCCAAACAAACCAACAAGTAACTAACCAAAACCAAGAGACACCGAACTAACAAATAACACCCCAGGAAACTTCCCAGTCGCTTTAGCAGGGTGTGTGTGTGGGTTCACTCTGCCTTGCACACCCGTCAGTGTATTTAAAAGTTTGAGAATCTCATTGCAGTTGTCATAGGGTCGTTATTCATCAGGAGGGCTTCGGTCTCCTACTTTAAAGTTAATACAGTGGAAGACACAAATCAGAAGTATATTAAATGTGTAACATAAACTACAGAATGTGTTAAGTATGACTAGGGAAATATTTTGTCTTCCCCAAGAGTTTCGGTAGGTCTCAGTTTTCTGTGTATCAGTAGTTTCTTGTGCTTTCCTTTCTAGATGCTTAAAGAGCTGTCAGGATGTAAAGTATAAAGTCTTGTACGTGTTCCAGCTTTTGGGGGTTTCTGTTTGCCAGGTCGGGACAAATAGATCCTCCTTTAAATCCCTCTCTGTCCTTTGTTTTTGTGGGTATCTTAAAGAAGATATTGGTTGAGCTGTGTTATCCCTGAGCCTTTTTTTTTTTTTTTTCCCCCTTCAAATTGTGCTTCCCACATGATGAGCTAAAGAGTTGAGATGTGATTCCAGTGTTAAACTTTGGTTAATTTTTGTGTGGCAGATAGTGTGTTTTGGTAACGGCCTCTTAAGAGTTTCTGGTGCACAGTAGCCAACGTGGGTTTATGTGATGCCTTTATAAGCAAGGCTGACTTAAATAGAGTTAAAAGAGACGAGAGCTAGGGAATAAAGTTTGGGGTTTTATGTTTTGGGGGTTTTTTTTGATGTTTGTTAAGATGGCAGGATGGTGGTCAAGGGACAGTGCTGGAAGGCATGATTTTGCTATGAGAATTGACAATTTATTGATCTTAGGAGCTTTGAAACCTGAAGCCTCTCCTCTTGTCCATCGCAGAGCCTCCAGGCTGTGCGTACGTACACACGTGTTGGAGTGCTGTTGGTCTGTGCGAGTGTAGAGTAGAGGCCTGTCCTTTTCTCTCTCTCTGCAGCTTTACAGGTGGAGCTTTCACAGAAGTGTATTTGTGTCTGCTTGTCATCCTGGACTTCTTTATTGATCCCTTTCTGAAACCTGCTTCTTGAGAACTGGTAGAGGGAAATTATGTTGGTTTTTTTTTTTTTTTAAGTACTGTTGCTACCTCAGGGATCTGAAGAGTAAATGCCAAACTGAATAGTTTATTTTCAATTTCACTTTGCTGCTCAGGATATGTAGTGGTACTCGCAAGCTGCGACTGTAGGATGCGTAGCACTGTATTCTGCAAAAAGTTGTTGTTGGGGTTTCTTTTTTGGTAGCTGTGGGGGCTTGGCAGTTTACATAAGATAAAAATAGCTACTTCGTGAATTCATACTTTGAAGACTTCAATACGTTGGGGTTTAGTGTTTTTTTTTTTTTTTTCTGTAGATAAAGAGGTGTGTGGGTGTGTCCTTCTCTGTCAGGAAGGTGAGTGAAAGACAAGGGGGCATGAAATTTCTGCTTAGGGCTGTAGCTGTCACATACAGGTTTTCCAGAAGTAGTACAGCTCAGTTGTTAGGTACTGGATGAGGTGAGTGCTCCTTGGAAGAATGTGGCTAATGGAAAACTGTTACATCGTAGTTGGGTGCAGTGGGTGTTTTTAAGCAGGAGGACATCCCCAGAAAAGATGCTTTTAAATGCTTTCTTTTTTTCAAAGTTGAGAGGTAACTAAGGGAAGCTCTGTGATTAAGACCCTATTTGAAGAATGAACAGCAAATTCCTTTAATTATTTAAATTTTCTTAGATAAAATCTTTCCATATTTCTTCTCTGATCAATTAGCAAATGGCATTGATTTCAAATGCAGTGACCTTTAAAAACTAAAATCAAATGTAATAGTTGCGCAGTAACTATCTTGCCTTGCCAGCTGAAGTTTGTCAGAAAAACTTTTAAGTCAAGCTCCTAGAACTTTCTTGCCTGCCCGTGTAAAGGACTGTGGGGTTACATGTAGGTAGTGTACACACATGTAAATTGGGGAATGTGATATGCCGGGTGGTCTTGCTAAATGCATAAAGTAAAATTAAAGTTCTTGCTTCCTCCAGTAAAACAGCGGTCATTCTTACTTGCCATAATTTTTTGTAGAGTTCTAAATCATGGAAACAGTGTTTCCTGTAATGTATTTTCTTACCACGATCAAGAGTATTTCAGTTTCTTGCCCCATTTAAGAATGTTTGTCCTATTGGGGGAAAAAAAATAATCAGATAAGATCAAACATACTTTGCAGATCCCAGACTTGTAAAGTTACTGAATTCTTTGGTACTCTCAAAGGTTTGGATAAATTGAACCAGTATGTTTTCATTTCTATCGATGAAACAAGGTAGCTGAAAATTCTGTTCTGTGGATTACATCCCTAACTCTATAGGCTGAGGCATATGTGAATTTTCCTGATCTTAATTACTATTCCTGTATAATTGCATACAGAATCTAATTTATCTCAAGGTAAGCTATTTAAAGCTCTTTCTAATTGGAAGGAGTATACTTGAGTGATTAAATCTTTCCTTCAATATTTCTTACATCTCTTTAAATTGGTTATTAGATTGTTGTGATCTTTGCCTTCTACTCAAGTCTTTTGGAAATCATTACACAGTTTGCAATAATCAATTCAATTATACATGGATCAAAGAATGAAAAAGAAAAGCTTATGTTCTAGTATTGTCATTCTTGATACTGTCCTAAGAAGCTGGTTTGGAAAGCACATGCTGGGAGGTTTTCTCCTTTGTTCTCTCTCCTTTTAAGAAAGTGCCTTTGGGGATTGAAGAGATCCCTGGTGTGTTTCTTGTTAGACACAATTTATACTTTAAAAAAAAAAAAAGTGAGCCAAGAGTTTGAATGAAAATTCATAATAGCATTTCCACACAATGGTGATGAAAACAAACCATTTAAAAATATTCAGTTGGGGAATACCCCTCCCCTAAATACAGGGAAGCAGTTTTTGTGGGGGAGAGGCTAGTAGCACAGCTTTCAGGTGGTGGTGATAATAGTGACAAATGGGTCTCTGGTATGGAAATGCAGTTGTGTTAAATTGCATCGTCAATGCCAATAAGTGTAAGCTACCTATTTCAGTGTTCAATTAGAATTATACTCCTCTGTATTATGAGCTATTTTTGCTTAATCCTTTTATAAGTTGCTGGGGTTGCGTGTTTCTGTGATTAAAGTCAATATAATCCACTTTTCTTTGTTATTTGAGTCCACAGATTACGTTATTTTCATGCCTGTAATTTGGTATATGTCAGTTATAATGGTATTCTTAACTGTATTTTAGTCTAGGTACCTTTTTTGAGCTTTTGATCTTCAACACTGGAATTGCAGATAACAGATGAATAAAATTGGCAGCTGTGCATCACTGCTTAACTGTCAAAGCCCCAATCCATAACACTTCTTTATTGCCAATAAAAACCAGATTGCATATTGTGTACACGTAAATATAGTATCAGTACAATTCTAGTATAAACCCCTCCCACGCTTTAGGGGCCATCCTGGAAGTATTTGTAGGCCTGTGCAAGTGAAATTCTTACTCATTGTCACTTGTGTGAAGGAAGGTGTAAGAACCAATAGTCCATAGCAGTTATGTTTAATGGGTTTACAGTTCATTTCTCCTTTAGTTATAAAGGTATTTAGAAATTGCAGTTAAAAGGCTTAGAAACAAAAAAGCGGGTAGTAGATGCATCTTACTTGGCTTTATTCCGTGAGAATAAGAGAAGAGTGTTACCCTAGGGAGGGGAAGGGCTTGGGGCTGCTTGGCCATTGGTAAGAATGGTTATGGATGAGACACAAGACAAATATTTAAAAGCATCCCATGAAAAGCAGGGTGTAGAGAGTTAAGATAGCTTCAGATACTGAAGTTATTTATAGGGATGTAGATGACTGGTATGTTTTATACTCTGACCTGCATTCATATAGAGCACAAAGATAAGTGCAGGCTTGTCACTAATGTGTTTGGCACAGTGGATTTTAGTTCCTGTAATCCATTCTTGTAGAAGTCAACATCTGATCATTTTTCTCTTTAGTGCCATTATAGTGAAAAACAAAACAGAACTTCCAAACACTTGAGACTCGAGTGCTCCCTGTAATTGTTCTGAGATACCCCCAGCCCTCTCTGATCCTCTGAGTGCCTAGCTGCTGTGTTTCTCTGAAGCATCTCTTGTAGTCCTTGTTGATTGTAGTAATGTTTATGAGTGAGTTTGGAGCTGAACCCCAGGGTTAGTTGGCTGGTGGATGCCATCAGCCTGGGGTTCACTGGTCTCTGCTGAAACTAGTGGAGTAATAGCACATTTCTGGCTGTGAATCAACATTTTGAAAGGGTTACGTTGTGGGGTCTCGCGATCACCCAGGGGCTAGGAAAGGTGTTGGATCTGTTGCAGCTTTTCTCTTACTTTATGGTATTGGTGTTTGGCCCTTTGGCTCCACAAGGAAAGAATTCTACCTACAAACTGTCTCAGAAATGTCTGTTTACTTTTGCTGCTGTGCTTCTACTTTAGAAACTTTTGCCTTGAAAGATATTACAGGTGCCCTTCTAATGGAAGACTGCTTTATCACCCTCCATAAATAGTAGTAAAAACCTTCTGAAAGCCATGATTTCAGTGAAGAATGCAAATGTGGTTTTCATGTTTAAAAAACTGTTGGTATATAGCCTGTGTCTCTTCTGCAGCCCAACTGCCTCAGCTTGTGCTGTCCCCTGTAAGCAGGAGCTTCACCTCTGGTTCACACACAAATGTGCCTGTGAGAATCACAGAGAAACATTTTGTCCTGTTCTTAAGGGAAGGGGGAGAAAAGGGGAAATATATTCTTTGGGTGACTGCTGTGACACGTGCTTGGGCAGCTGATTTTTGGAATCCTCTTGATCAAGCTCAGGTATTGATTGTCTCATTGCTCTGTTACTATTCCAGCTCTGTGTAGGCCAATAAATGCTAGAAGTGTTGGTTTGTGCTTTTTGAAATGAAGATAATTGGATCTTATGATGCAAAAATTGCATGTAGTACCTTCAATGGTAGTCTGTTCATGAAAATAGATGCCTTTCTTAAAAGTAGATTCTTTTGCTAGTTAAGGGGAAGGGGGTGAGGAGAAGAAAGGAGCTCCAGTAGCTTACAAAAGGGTGCTTATTTCTGTAATTTTGCTCCATGCTATCAAAGCCATTTTGAACAACTAGTCACAGCCATAAAATGTGGTTATTTCAGAGTAAATTAGAAACTTTGGGGCTGCAACAAAAAGTAGATGACATTAACCTTTGAAAATAGGAATATGTGCTGTTGAGGATGGGGACGGGAGATGTTACTTATCTAGCCTTGTTCTGATCTTTCAAATTTTCAATAGCAGCCAAAACCAAATGAAACCAGGTAACATCATATCATTGTTCTCTTCGTGCTGTGGTACAGACCTTTCTATTGTAATTTCTTTTCTTATTGTTTTGTCGAGACTTCTGTGTGTGTTGCAGCTGTATTGATCCAGGAGTTTGTCAGCAATTTGCTTAATCTTATTCTCCTGTTGGGATTAGGGATGGCTATAGAGGTACTGCCACATCTCCGCTGTTGTATTCTGTCCCTTAGTGTATACTGGAGGGATACCAGAGTGCTCTGTAAGCAAGCATTGTGTTCCGAGGGTAGGGGAGTAGAAATTAGCGGAAGGTGGGTATTATGGGGCTTGTCTAGAATATGTGAAACAAAGAAATGAAAAGCTAGTATACAATTAGACCAAAGGTCAACGTAAGATTGACCTTTATGTCTATAGGAGGTGATACACAAGAGATTTATATAGGAAGTGGCATGATAATTGATGGCGAAGGAAAAGGAGCCTTTAAAAGCCATTGCTTGGTAAGGATAGAGTCCTAGGCTCTGCAGCAGAGTAAAAACTCTGGGTATGTTAGGGTTTATTTAGCACAGAGGACAGAAAGATAAGTGTTATTCACTTTATGTGCATCACTGAAGATTGCTCAGTAGTGAACTTGCCTTGTTTTGTTTAGGAAATGGTAATGAGCTTTCTGGATACATGCTAATAAACATGTATGAGTTCTGCCTCCTCTCTGCTTCTGCCAGGACTGCATGGACTGTAGGTAATGCTTCAGTTGCCAATTTCCATCCTGGAAGTACGTCTAACAGCAGGGGAGAGTAAGAAAGGGAGAATTTCAATCTCTACCCTGCCTTGGGGCTGGTACACCGCCAACAACTTTTCCAGAATAGTAAGTTGTGAAGTGTCCCTTTACCTCTGTAGATGTGTTCTTCCCTATTCCTTGCATGTTTATAGCGTGTACCAAGAGTGCTTTTTCCCCAGTTTGCAGCCCAGATACGATTTGTTGTGCTAAATTCCTCAAACCAAGAGTTCAGTAGGACTCTCCTGTTAGCTTTTCTTGGTGTTATTTTCAGTATGACCACCTAGTTGCTCTCTTGATCCTGACCGTAGATTATTTGGTGATTTTTGGTTGGAAGGGACCTTGGGAAATCTCCAGTCCAACCTCCTACTTGAAGCAGGGTCAGCTATGAGGTCAGAATAGGTTACTTGGGACTTTATGCAGTCTGGTCTTTCAAACCTCCAAGGATGGAGACTGTACAGCCTCTGTGGGCAACCTTTTCCACTGCTTGACTGTTGTCATGGTAGAAACATTTTTTTTTAGTATCCATCCTGAACCTCTTATTTCAGCTGTGCCTATTGTCTCGAATCCTTCTGCTGTGTACCCCTGTGAAGATCATGGCTCTGTTTTATTGATGACGTCCTTTACATGCTGGAAGGTTGTGATTAGGCTCCTCAAAAACCTTCTCTTCACCAGACTGGAAAAAGTCCTTTTCCCCCAGCCTCTTGCCACATCATCTTGCTGTACTTCACATTTTTGACAATATGATACTAGCAGCTTGTTTGGAGGTGGGATTTGGGCAGGTGATTCCATGCCATGGATGTAGTTCTTGAGGAGTTTTTATTCCTGTGGATTTCTGTTAGTGGAGATGTATTACCAAATCCTTAACACCCTCCAAAATGTGCAAAAGTAGCTCCTGAAGCTGTCCACTGGTATCACTGGAAAAGGTGGAGGTTGCTTCAAAAAATTAGATTTCAAAAGTAGCGAGCCTTCTGAGGGGAGATGATGACAGGCAGTAGGTAGGCATCTCTTCACCAGGAGGCTCCACAGGATTCTTGTCCATATTGAAAATGAGTATACCAAGCTCTCCCCTCCCATTAAATACACGACTATAAAGCAGATATAAGACTGAGCTCAGTCCCCTTACTGCTTGGTTGCAGCGTTGCCTTCACTTCCTGAAGATACGTCTTTTGTGGCCACAGCCATTCGAGTGTGCAAACATACGTGATAGATATTCTCAGAAGTGTATGTTGGGTGGGAGTTAAGTCACAATCTTTGGGCAGAGTGGAGAATAGAGGCCTGTTTTTCTAAGGTAGGTTTATGCTAGGAAAAAGCAGTTCTCTTCCAAAGAGATGACGAAGTATAAAACTACAGAGTGCTTTAGGTGCGCTAGAATTTTATGTTGAAGCTGTAGGGGTTTGTATTCACAGTGGTTCTTCCACTGGGCATCTACTCAAGCTGCCGGCCAGAATTGTGGCTTTACCTTTCCGTACTGTACAACTCATTGTTGAACAGCTGTAGTGTCCATCATCTGCAGCATTTTCAGGGGGTGCGGTTTGCAACAAGGTGCCTTAGAAGTCTGTCAGATTTCAGCCTTGGCCCTCTTGACCGTGCATTTGCTTGGTGCTGCTACTCTGTTCTTGAGGCTCACAAAGGGGAGCAGAGTGGCAGCTGAGCCAAAACGCAGAGTTTAGCAGAATAATTTATCCTATGCTGCTTCTGGGATTAAAATTGGCTCTATGTATCTCTGTAGAGCAACCGGTACCCTTGAGAGTCACTTTACTGGTCTGGTCTAATCTTGGTCCTTCTGCATATTGGTGTAGCAGTGTCTGTGAGGTTCCTCCAGCTTTGTTTCGCCTGTGACGGTGCCAGAGCTTCCCTCCCGAGAAAGTGTGTCCTTCTTCTTAAGAAGAGCATCTCAGCTTGTTTGCTGTGTAAGCAGACAGCTTGCTTTGGCTCTTCAGCCACATGAAGAAATTTACTGTCCCTTAAAGTGGGACAGTCAGATGAGAATCACTCAGAGCTGAAACTTCTTGCTTACCTTCATTTATAGTCTTCTGCAAGATGTGCCTCCTGCCCTCTTTGTAGAGCAGGGTCCAGACTTAATAAGGCCTCAGTTCAGCTTTTCAACTGAAAACATGATTAGTTAGCATGCAAAATAGAATATAGGATGGAAAGAGCAGTGAACCTGGTTTAACTTGGCAATTTAGCGTGGGTGCAGCTCACATTTATTTTTTTTTTTAAATCAGAGGCCAAATACAATAGCGATAATGTGTTTGCTTCAGGTAGAGTCTGTAATATGAGCTGCAGGAGTGTGTTGTAAAAAGTTGTGTGGATGAGAATGTTTTCTGATACATTCATTCCTCATATTGTTTCTTGAGACTCCCTTGACAAAATGATCTCACTTTTGTGCAGATGTTGTATCTTGTTTCCCTGGTGCAACGTAAGAGTCTTTGAAACAGTCCAAGTATTTGTGTAGATTTTCAGCTTATTGAAAAATCTGTTAGAGACAGCTCTGCACAAGCTATCGATGGAGCTGTTAGTGCACCTATAAATGTAGTGCACCAAAATGAAAAATGTAGAAACTTCAGTAAGTGGTACAGAAACAAAGCCCTCTTTTTCGTAGGTTCTGTGTTGACTTAGCAGTATCTCGTCAGTGAATCTGCTGAGGCCACTTGATGGCAGGGCTTCAAACTTTTTTAATCAAGTGTCAGGACTGTTGTTGGTTTGAAAAAAGTGTTTTAGATAATATTTTTCTAAAGGGTGTATGCCCAGGTTTTGATAAAGTTAATTCCACTTCTACCTCTTTGGTGTTAAAACTTGACTCTTTCAGTTGAGAAGTAACCTTTTCATTAAAGGCTCTTGTGACAAGGTTTCTGAGGAAATGGCTAAACATAAACACGCCTTATAAACTGAACCTTACGAATGTAAAAGTAGCTGTACTGGTTCAGACCAAGGGTCCATCTGGCCCGGTATTGTCTCTTGCACCTTCTAGAAGTGAGTGTGTAGGGAAAGGTGAAAACTGGACAAAGTATGAGAAATAACTGTCACCTCCCTGCAGTGCTCCCGGTCTTCAGGTATTTTAAGCTCAGTCCTCTGAACCCAATGGGGACTACTAGCTGGACGAACCATAATAAATCTATTTTCCAAGTGTCTTTCCAGATTCTTATTGAAACTATATAAACTACTTTTGTTCACAGTATTTTGGTAGGGATTTCTGTTGTTCTGCCTGCTGTGTGAGGACCCTTCTTTTGTTTTGAGCCTGGTTCCAGCCAGCTTCATCCACCAGTCACTATATTGTGTAATGAAAGAGACTGAACAAGCTGGTCCCTGTCCACTCTCCTTGTGCTGTTCGTAGTTTTCTAGATTGCTGTTGTATCTGTCCCCATGTTCTCTGTTGTTTAGCTTGAAAAGTCTTAGCTTTTGCTGTTTCTTAATTAGGG
This sequence comes from Falco naumanni, assembly GCF_017639655.2. Classification (NCBI taxonomy): domain Eukaryota; kingdom Metazoa; phylum Chordata; class Aves; order Falconiformes; family Falconidae; genus Falco; species Falco naumanni. The sequence continues at coordinate 4,764,082 of NC_054060.1, read as the reverse complement.
AAGTCATGCTGGACTTCTGTCATCTTCTGTGAACATTTCCATTTCTAATGTATCTTCTTTTTTTTTTTAAGATGAGACCACCAAAACCACCTGCACTTTGAGATCTGGGTGAACGAGGGGTTTATATAGTGTATAATGGTTTCTTGTTTGCTCTCTGTTCCTTTTCTAACGATTTCTAACAATCATTTGCATGTTTGACTGCTACTGTGCTGATGGTTTTGTATGTCTGTTTATCTTGGGCCCAGGAGCTTGCTCTAGTGGGGTAGAGGTCATCCCAGAGTCCATCACTTTAGATATAAAGCTAGGCCTCTGTGGTCTGCTTTTCCCCGTAGGCATCACTTTACATTTATGTACATTGAATTGCTCTGTCACTGAGGTCTTCAGTGATTCTTCAGTTTGCCTTCATCCTTACAACCATGTCATATCATCTACAGCTCTGTCACCCCACTGATCACTTAGTTTTCTAGGTCATTAGCGAAAAGGTTAAGCTACTTGTGCCAATGTAGCAGAACGCCACGCATGACCTTCCTCTATTGTTTGGTCTTGGAACAACTCAGGCACATAGGTAATAGAAGAACTTTGAATAGTAAGCTAAGGATCTGTGGCCTGTTTTGTTTTTTTCTAGGGGGGGTTGTTAGTGTTTGGATTTTTTTTTTTTTTTTTTTTTAATATTATTAATGCTGTAAGAATAACCAGCTTGTGTGTGTGGACTGGATTTTCATCGTTTCCTTTGACCTGTACTGTTCTGTTGTTTTTAAACGTGTGTAGAACTCTGAGGTGGTGCCAAGCTGTTTTAAGGGGAAGCAGAGATGTGTTGAAACTTGTTTCCTATGTTCAGTTAACTAGAAAAGTTTTTTAAATATGTGCCTTTGTTTTTCAGAGTACATTCACATAGCTTAGTACAGGGCTTGAGCTAAATATTAATTGATTAAATGCATAGACTCCTTCGTTCCTTGGGCCTGAGCATGACTCACATCTTGATGCCTTTTTATGTTTTCCCCAATGCTGGACTGTCCTTTGCTTTTGACGTAAATGTTGAGCAAGGTGATGAAGTAATACAACATTAACAGTATCCTTACCTGGGAGAAACAGCTGTGTGTTACCTGGTGAGTGTATCAGGAGGCAGAAGGGTAAAGTTACTTCATACTAAAATGCTAGGCTGAAACCCAGAAAATGGTTTGTTTTGTCATGAGATTGTAAATAATCTTCCCTTATCACCCCGTGACTTTGGCCCGTGTATATAAAAAGGGACACGCAGAATATAAATTCATGAATGTGTGAGAGCCATTCAGATTACATTAATAAGCTTCAAAAAGCTTGTATATATGCAAATTCCTATTCAGAGTGGGATTTGGATGAGTGCAGTTAATGAGGTGGGGCAATAGTTTGGTCAGTAAAGATGAAAAGGAGCAGTGACCGGAGCAGCATCCTCCCTCTGCCCCACGAGCGGGGTGGGAGTTCGGGGGGGGGAGGCAGGTCACTGCAGGGTAGGAAGAAAGAGTAAGGGAGCATTTGTATCTCCAGTCAGTACTGCAGAAACTTTGCACGTTTTCTGTTTTCACTAGGTCAGGATTTCCATGGAAGTTTGAATTTTGATAGCAAAGTTTTCTTAGGCAGCTCTTTCAATTTTGGTTGTTCTTGTGGCTGAAGCCAAGTTAAATGCAGTATCGTTTTTGGAGTTTACTTGCAATAGTTTTCATGTATTTTAAATCATAGGTGTGGCTGAAACTTGGCTTATAAAAAACCCCAAAACTTCATTCCATCAAGCAGTTTGTTTCCATGCAGGGCAGGGGTTATTGTGTGAATAGATTAAATGAATTCCGTCTTACTTTGATTATAAGAAAATACAGTGCTTGAAGTATGAAGTGGTGGGGAGGGGGACAGTGTGTCAGATGGATGGCTCTGGGAAATGAAATATCCTTCTTCCCACTGAGCAGGCATCCTTAGTATCTCTCCTTAGCATGCGCCAGCATGACCGTGAAAAAAATGTTTCTATAGGCCTTGTCTGTGCTATATGTGGGCCAGGAAAATATTGCATAGAGAATGTATTCTTAGCTTTCTGACGCACTGTTGGATGTTTTATATTGGGATTAATTGTTGTGAGCTAATGGGTTCTTAAGCACACCGTGCTTGTCTTCGAGCCTCTAGGTAACAGGGTGCAGCTAATACGTGTAAAAATTACAATTTTCTGGTGTGGTCAGTGCTGGAAGCCCAGATTTGGAGGGGTGAAGTAGGAATGTGGGGTTAGGATCAGCTTTGTCAGGAGTCTAGGCCTTGCCTAAGATGCATCTTCTCAGTCTGTCTCTGGCTGCATGTTGTTGTTTGGAACTGTTTTCTTTATCCGCTTTTGAATGCTGAAGAAAAGCAGGAAGGTCTGCTTCCTCTTCTATTATTCTGTCATCTTTTTGCATTTTTACATAGTGGGAAGAAACCAGTCGTTGCGGGTGATATGAAAAACTGAGCTTCCTGCTTTCCCTTTCTTTGTCCCCATGCCTCTTTTAGATGTCTTCCCCAGGATATGCATTCAGTGTTTGGCACCGCTGCTGCCCTGTTGCTCTCTTTCCAAGCTGTGCTGGTACTTGGAATGAAATCAGTGTGATTCTTGACAGTCTTACTGATGCTTTAGTGTCGTGAGTAGCAGCCAAAGAAGTCATCCATGTCTCATTAACTTGACTGACCTAGGATCCTGAATCTGCTTTGGTGGGAACTAGGTTGAGTACTGACATAGTTAAGATCTTTGAAATGGGAGATGAACTTCTGACTGCCAGTATTTTCACCTGGGTTTGGACAAGTGACATAAAAGAAGTTTTTTCATCCAGCTACTGATTTTTTTCTATAGCAGTGCATGTATTTTGGCACTTTAAAATTAATCTATTTCAATATGTGATATAAATGTTAATTCTTCATCATATTGTTGCATGCAGTAAATAAATAATTCCATTTTTAAATGCATGTACAGTTAGGAATAGATTAGACTTTAGTGTACATTTAAGTGCTCTATAAATAGTCAGACCTATAATTTGTGTTCCCTATTGTGCCATGACAAACAATAGCTCTTCAGAGTTTTGAAAAACTGACTTTTCTTGAATTACTGGGTGGCCTCGTGTTCACACAGTTTTCTTGCTAGCAATTTGCTGTTACGTGGCTACTATCTGTTCTAGATACCTCATTGAGAAAGTGAGCTAGGATATGTAAGAGTGATTTTACTAGGTGGTGGTCTGATCTGGCTGCATAGCCCTCTGGGTTCCTAGGGTAGTCATGGGTAGTCATATTCCACTGATGAACCATTCCCACTGATGCCCTCTTGTCCTGTCCCCCTCTGCCCATGTTTCTGAGGCTTAGAGTACGTATTCTGAAATTCTTTGCCTTTTTGGAATGACTGTGGGACCAGGTGTGTCGTACACGTCATTTGTAGTTCTTGATTCTCTTCTGTGACTTCTCCTTCAGTTGTGAAAAATACTTCTTATCCACAGAACCTGAGGTTGGAAGGGACCTGCCAAGGCTGTCTAGTCTACTAGTTCCCTGCAAATATGCTTATTGTAGCTGCATGAAGAGCTGTCTGCAGCGGTGCACAAGTTCCTCTCCTGAATCGTCAGCTGTGTAATGAGAAAAACACATGAGAGATTTAGATTTTCCTCCAATTTTGACTATTTTATGTTTAATAACTTTGAATTTTGTATGCAGTTGTCTCTGAACTTGATGAAAGTAGTCATGGACAGGAAGAGGCATGTGAGCATGTGAATGCAATTTCTTGGTCTTGGCTTTAGGCTGATGCCTAAAAGCCTGACCCTGTTGATTCACAGGTAGACGCTTCTATGAAATATAAAGGGCTATTAATTCTTTTTAGACCAACTGATATAGTTGAAAAACATTTAAAATGTGCAAATTCTTTCCCTAAATATAATAAAAAGTATTACTTTCCATCAAGCCTTGCCTTTTGTTATACTTCTGTTTACGGCCACTGCAATATTGATAGATAAGATGCGGGAAGCAGAGAAGTTGGCTCCCAGATAAACGATGATGCTTAAGTAAGAAAATACTCAATAGCAAAGGAACAGAGAAAGGACTGTTAGTCCTGTTTTGGTCTCCAGCAAACATCTAGGACAATCTTCTTCTAGGAAGGACTAGGGCTAAACAAGCAAAGCGAAAGGAACTTGAAACTCCTCCTCTGCTTTGTAGTAGTGGCTTTGTTTCAGAAATAAGTAGAGGAAAGGTAAGAGAATGTGTGTCTCCTCGTGAGGGAGGAGGAAGACTTGAGCAGAGAAAATGCTTCTCTTGCCTGCACTGTACGAAGACTTAGAAAAACTGCACTAAAGGAATGATTTTGAAGAGCTTCACTAGAACGTACTTGGAATCAATACTGACCAAACTAGAGGCCAACTTAGATAATCTGTGCTCTGAGAATGTTGACATATGAAACTTGGGGCTTCCCTTGGTGTCATGCTGTGTTAGGCAGAACTAGTGAGCAGATACTTACTCATGTGGTGCATCTTACCTGATACTCTGAGGAACTGTAATGTAAAAGAAAAATTCCTTAGTATTGTTCAGGCTTTAATTAAATCTTGAAGACTTACTGTTACATGACTGCTTAAAAAGAAGTGTGTGCTTTGGCTTTGCTTATGTAATTTCTATACATGACTTTGAAGACCTTATGAAATAAATTATGTGCAGAATACAGAATAAGTTTTTCTCTTTTTACTTTTTTTTTTGAAGAGAAGACTATACAGATGCAGTATAATTGCTTGATGGAATATCTGTTTTCAGCTTATTGACACAGTGGGAACTTGTGGCTCCATTGCTTATTTCTGCAGTAACAAATTAAGACTAATTGTTAGTAATAATAAATTCTTATTCTTGGTGGACCAGTATTAGAAGGGAGTAAGGTATTTGGCCAGTGTGTTTCATCGGTATTTGTTGTCAGCAGATTTATTTCATTTGTGTTCTGTTTCTTCCTTTGGAAAGGGAAATCTTTTGATGATAAATTATTAAGTATTTCCCATACCTGATGTTTTATCTCATCACTTAATTTTCCTGTTCTTCTCTCTTCATTCCACCTTTCCTTCCTCCCCAGTTTTTGTTCTAGAAGTTATTAACTATTGTTGCACTCTTTTGTGTATTCTCATGGTTCCAGATAAAAGCACTACCAAACATTCTTGTCCATTGCGTGAGATGGTGTATGAGCAAGGTGATACTGGTACGTGGTACGCAGTGCCGAGGCTGATGGCAGCTCTGCCCTGTCGGAGTTATGGCTGTTGCTGTCCTTAATTACGTGGACACATTTGGCCTGTGTGATGGAGCTTGGTGTCTCAGAATCACTCTTTTTAGTTGTAATTCACAAAGGCTCGAAATAAATTTCTCAGAATATAATTTTGTGAGAAAGGTTGTTTCAACATCTAAAAGAAAACCGCAGTTTTATCACGTGCCATTTAGGCTTTAAACATATTTTTATTAAAGTGAGAATTGTGAATAGATAACTCCAGTTTCCTAGTTTTCCTTCTTTTGGGGCATTAACATAGCAGTTGTTTACTTTTAAGGGAAATGAGATTCAATTATAGACTGGCTTCAGCATGCTGCTTAGTACTTTGCAAGTCAGTATCCAAATTTAATATAATTGTTAACTAAAACTTTTTGAGATACCAGAATAATAGTTAGTGGTGATGTAGTCTATCTCCTGTGCTGAATCCTAGAAAATGGGACAGATGAGGGGGGGAAAAATTGATGGTTTGTCTGGAAGTGTTCTGGGTATATTTGACTATGTAATCTCATATTCTGAAGTGTTATCTCATTGGAAGCTAATTAAATAGCAAACATTTGTTTATAGTGGACAGTTAACTTCAGCACTGGGTGATAACTTACAGCATGTGGAGAGTAGATCACTGCAGTTCTGTAAGATACAGAAATAAAAAGATGTTTTTAAAAAATCTTGGAGGAAAATGTATATCTGTTGGGGCAATAATCTATTTTAATCAAGTGATGCTTAAGTTGGCTAACACAAAGAAATAGCGTTTGTTTAAATTGTTACAAGTGAACGTCAAAACATAATGTAAGAATGTAGGTCTTGAAATTGCTGGATGTCTTGCTGTTAAGAGGTTCTGTAAGCTGCTCGTGGAAGCTGCCTCTTTATCCATGTTGCAGTGTGAGTACATTCATTGAATTCCAGGTACATTCTTCTCCAGCTTTCCTTCAAAATTGACTTCCAAAAGCCACATGTGCTTCGTGCAGGTATTTTAGATATTTAGAGAGCAACTAGAGCTTCATTCTTTAGTGCTCTGCTGAAAAAGAATGGCTGAAAGGCTTCTCATTTAGTAGACTCCCTTCCTGTAAATTCCAAATCAGTCAAGTTGTGTATGTCACCATTGCTTTTGTTTTAATTGTATATTTTAAAATGTATGTTTTCCTTTTTAAAGTCACTGAAGGAGGGGAAATAAATTTGTGTGTTTGTGACCTCCTGTGTGGCTTCCAGAAGCTGAGGCTTCTTGGTCCTAATTTTTTTGCTTTTTTTTATACAGAGAGACAATCTTTCAGACTGTTATTTAATGCTGTATAAGTTGTTATGTTTTGATTGTAAAGATGTAGACCTTTTGTGTTATTTGTTAGACAGATTATAATAGGACATACTGTGTTAGCAAGCTCTTTGGACAGCTGTGTCTGCGGCTGGCTTGGGCTCCACTGAAGCTTATTGCATAGGAATTAGCTCTTCTGTCAGCCAGTTGAAAGGCTTAGTTAAGGATAAGAACGTTCTTAATAAAAAGTAAATTTGTCTGGCAATGACCCTCTCCCAAATAGCTGAAAATAATTGTCTTCGTTATTAGCCTTAGGTATAAGCTGTTTGTCTTTAGAGAGGCACATTGTTTTGTATCCAGAGATTGTCTAAGCTAGTATTTCTGCAATTACTTGTCATGAAAATCATGCTTAGCGCATAGCTCTGTAAAAATAATTCCCATCTGCAAAGATAAATACACTAGGGACAATTAAGTTTGAGTGTCGCTGGAAAAAACCTTGAGTCTCCAAGAACTGAAATGAAGATTATTACTATGTCAGCAACCTTATTTAATACCAAAAGTAATAATATAGTTCACCTAGTGAATAAAATCTCTTGAGAACAGTAAAACTTTTGTTACGGATTAAGATAAAATGTGACTTACTTTAAATCAAGTACAATTCAGACATGACTAAAGCCTTGGCAGACTTTCTCCAACAAATCTAGCTTTTGCAGTTTGAGCAAGTTACTGACCCAGCTGCCCACCCCACTTCTCTGCTATGGCAGTGTGAACGGGCAGCCAGGGAGGCAGGGCAGGACACAGTGTGGTTTGCAAGCCATCATATTAAAAAAAACCAAACAAACAACAAAACAAACACCCCCACCCCCCCAATTTAAGTATTCAAGCACAGAAATGGCATTTTGGGTATGTGGGCACACAGTCCGTTCTGCTGAATCACTCATCCAGAGGAAATAGCCTCTAGGAAATGGGGTGGACTGGAGGTCTAGGAGGGCAGTTGCCTACACTGATTTGCTAGATTATGTGTATCAGGGCTTTTAGAAGATATTTCACATATACGATAGCATAGCAAAATACCACAGGCATCTGCAGAAAACATAAGACAGCTTTTAACACATGGGGATTATATTAAAAATTCCAAACTCTGCCTGTGTGTTGTTACTAGCAGCCAGTTCAGTGGAGCTAGAGCTGTCTTACTGTTTTCTTTTGCAATATCCTTTCACTCTTGAGCAAATTTTGTTACTTTTATCACTGTGGGTTTTCTTGTCGACAAGACAGACATCTCTAAGGACCTTGGTAGCGTCGCTGGTGCAGGATTAGATGGAGGCCTCTGAACTGTGGGCTGGAAGGAGAGTTTAGATTTATTAGTGTTAATGTATGAAGCAGCATTGCTCTGACCTTGCTAAAACTTATGAAATTTAAGGGTAGTCAGGTTTTACCAGCGCGACAGATACAAGCAAGCAGTGTTTTTCAAGAGCGGGTAAGAAAAATGTGCCTTGTACTAGCTGATACGTGGAATGAAGAGTTAAGTGGTTGTGGTATAACTTGGATAAGTTGTGAAATGAACTGAATGCAGAAGGATGGCAGTAGGAAATTGCAGGGCTACCTGTCTAGAAGCCCTTTAGACTGAACTGCTACAGTATTTAGATAATCTCTTCACTGCCAGAGATTCCTAGTGTTAGGCACCTGAATCGAAGCTTCATCATTTGGGTGGGTTGGTTCAAGGGTTGTAACATTTATACTAACAGATAGGCAACCATATCATTCGCAAGGAAATATATTGTTTGTGAGTGTGCTAAAGTAAGTAACACCTGATGGCTTGAGCTTTATAGTGTACTTGTTCTGCTAGCATGGGAAGAAATATGTTACCTGGTGAAAATCATGAACATGGTGTTTGACCTTAAGGAAGCTATCTATGGAGATACCAACGGTAGGTCAGTCCAGGCTATTTTTGACATTTACAATATATGTACATCATTTTGTTGACACATTTTAGATGGCTTAAAATCCATTTTTATTGCTAGCTAGACAGATACGTAGATTTGGTTATACAATTGTGATGTGTTCTTTATGAGCACTGATACACTGTGTAAATACAGGGTTTCTTTCATTAAGAAATGCTCTTATCTCCTTGCATGTGTTACAAAAGGCAAATATTATTTGTACCTGCCATTGGTTTGTACCTGTTCTTTTAGTGCCGCTCTGCTTGCCAAAACATTGTACAAACCACTCTAGGAGACAGATGAATTTTTCATTATGAAAACCAATAGCCTCCTTAAAGGTTGTAGTATGTTGCATATTTATGACTGTTCTTCTGTGCTTGTTGCCTCCCCTTAATTTTGAATTACGGTGACTTCAACCTTTGAGTGTTTTGGTTGCATTAGACAAACGCAGGAAGTTACAGCCTGTCATCGAGGCGCTTGAGCTTCCATGAATTGGTTGTTTCACTCCCTCTTGCAGATTTTCGGTAGACTGATTTCAATTTTTATAGTTTAGCCTTGATAGCTTCCTCGTGTGAGTCTTGCAGATAGAATTTAGGACTAAGGAATGTGCCTTTATAAAAGATGGGAATATTTTTTACTTTTGTGATTTTTCCATTTTCACAAATCTTAAATGTCTAAGAACCAAGAGTTTAGTCTGTGTAATTCAGGTATAGCTTTCTTCTCCAGAAGATTTATATCGGGGCTTAAAGAGGCTGTTCGTAGCATGCAAGAGCTCTCCTGTATTTTTACAGCTGGGTGTTGGAGGTATGGTGAGATTAACTCAAAACCATTTCCATACTAATCTAGTGCTTCCTAGGTGCTTTTGTTAGAAAAAAGAACAATTTTGATTAGATTTTTAAAAAAAACTTTTGGAAGTGCATTGTGGAATTCCTTGAATAGTAGTTTTCTTGTTTGTTAAGGGGGAAATTTCCATTTGTGTTGTCCTTGAAGACAGCATTAGAGCTTTGCCAGCGTGAATGTGTCCACACTGTTAATGCAGACTGCAGCTGGAGCTGATCCCTCTGGATACTGGGGCTGAAGGCGCTGTGCAGGGTGTCAACGTGGAGGCTCCTTTAGCGGAGTGTTCAAAAAAGTACAGGGGTGTAGTCAGAAGGGTTTTCTGCCTTACGCTTTGGCTTTGAAGTGAGTTGTTGCAGCGCTTGCCCTCTTCTGTAATAATGATTCTTAATTTCAGAGACTGTTAGTAAACTACTCTAATCGCTAAGTTTCTAATAACAGAAGAAATTTACTGTCATAGTCTTAAATTGCTGATTATAAATGGGTGACCTCCCATTCAGTATCTGTTTTTTTGGTTTTTTCTCTCTCTTTTTACTTCTCTCTTCTTCCGTTTTTTGACTAGTGTTTGAGGTGATTTTATTTTCTCCCCCCCCTTAACTTTCATGTTAATGGTTAGAGAATTGTGGAGGACCTGTTATATAGCTTTAGGCACAAAATGTGGTGTGGTACCTAGCCAAATGCTTCTTGTTGTGCTGGCAAATCTTTTTAATGTGTTTTGGAGCTTATTCACAGCTTCCAGTTATCATAAACATCCGGAAATAACTTTTTGAATTCTCCAGCTAGATCCCAGAGCTGATTACTGGAGATGTAGAAATACCCTTTCTAGAAAGCATTCATCACATTCATCATATTGATGCTGCTGATGATGGATGAGTATGCTGCTTTAAAGACAGTGTCTTGTGGTGCTGGTATTTGTGGTGAAATTATCAGTATTGTCCATCATGCTTTCCTATGGACACTGCTCAATTTATTTAAAAAAAATATTACTGCCTGCTGCCTGCTTTTTACCTCTCAGGCAAGTCCCTCCCTTCAAAAAACAAGAAAAAAAAGGTGAAGGCTCACCATCTGTGGTGTTGGATCTCAGCAGATAACCTGTATCTGATCCTTTCTTGAGCAGCGGGACTTAGAGCTCCTCTTTTTGCATTTCAAAACAGTGTTTTAGCTCCTGTGTATTTTCCAGTCTAAAATGATGTTCTCTGCCTGAATCGACTTGTCATTTTAGTTGCACTTCTCTGAATCATGTGCCAGTGAGACAAACCACACAGAGCTATCAAAGGAATTTCTTATCCAGAGGCACTAATACTTAGATTTTATTTATTTTTAAACTTAATTCCCAACCTTCATAGATCAGTGAGATAAGGTCCAGTTCTTCCATTTTCTCTGGCGTGACCTGTTAACCTGTGCTAATGATTTGACTTCTGTAGCCAAGAAGCTGCCTGGGCTGGGCATCTTTCCTTGATTCGTGGAATGACTGGGATTGTGTGGAAGACCATTCTTTAAAAATAAATCCTTATCTCTGCTATTCTCTTTGCAGAGAGAAATCAAAGTTAAGTGACTCTTAACCCTGGCTGCTCTGTTAGAAGTTAAGGTTCCTGGTATTTACTCTGAATGCCTAAACAGCATTCACAAAGCAAAATGGCCCTGTTGTGTGGCATAGACACGTTTCTCCAACCAGACATACTTGTTTATTGAGAGAACTTGGTGAGTCAGGAGCTATGAAACATTCATTGATGTTGCAGCCTGATACTTCTTATTTAATAGTCCTTTTGTGGATGTCTTGGAGAAAACGTGTTTTGTTCCTCACCTCGTAAGTGTCTACATGCAATTTTTGGTTTGGGACACTTAAGCAATTTTCATATCTGTTAGTTTTAAAAAAGTGTACCAACGTTTTTGAAAGAGACCTGTAGATAGAGCATCCTTTCCTGTTCACAGTCACAGGAGAGAAGTAGGTGGATGACATAGGATGCCACCCATGGATTGCTTTTGCATCCTTAAGCTATTTTCTTCTAAACCTTATTGGTTATCTGAAGTAGTTGTGGAGCAGGATTGTCTCCAGATGAGTTGCTTGAGAATGTTTCCTCAACATGCAGAAATAGGGGGACGCATCTGCTCATGCGGCTGCAGCATGAACTGCATCAGATGGTTGGGTTCACACAATCTGGCAGGAGAAAAGTGGCACAGATTTGGTGACAGGCAACGGGGAGGTGGGAAAATAAACTGGCCTCTTTGCTTCCTTGGACCTCCTGCCTGACACATACAATTAGATGACTTGTCTTAAGACAGTGAAATGCCCTGATGGCTTTTTGTGAAGGATGGGCTGTGGTCACAAGCTATGGGTGGGGGGATGTGGGCTGAAGGGGGAGTGTATATAAGGAGCCACGCAGTCCCCATGACTAATGCAGCTTTTGCGGAGGAACAAATGTTTGTGTTGTCGAGCAGGAAATGTCAGATGTATGTTTATAGATTAGAGTTACCTTCTAAACTCTGTGAAGGTCTTCACAGTGAGTCAAAATAGAATTACTCTGCTGAGATAAGTCAAGTTTCTGTAAAGCTTGTTCATACTCTTTTACACTTTTCTACTGTTCTTGCCCTCTCTTTGAATTTTAAATATTGTCTGTGTATGACAGGTAACAAAATGCACATCATCAGAACACCACCTCGTGTGTTTGGTACTGGGATTTGTTGTATCTGAAACTGGTTTGCAGTCAGCTTGCTGCATTTCTCATGCAGAAGGCAGGCAGGTGGCAAGTAGCTCAACCTTTTTGTAGCTAAATAGCATCAATTTCTTGTGTACTAGTGCGATGTTTGTCGGAACATGTATTTACTTGTTTATGAACACATAACTAAACACCTAGTTATCTGTAATTGCAGTTTGCAAGCTATCCTTGAAGTTTGCAAGCTATCTTTCAGTCTGTCCTTGGTAGGTAGCTGTGTATTTCCTTTTGGTTTTGTTTGTTTTGGGATCCTTGTTGTTGTTGGGTTTTTGTAGTTACTTTTGTGTTAGGAAAGAAAAAAACATTTCGCCAATTCTGATAAACAGCCAGAGGTAGGGGCAGTTACTTGCATTGTGGATATTTGCTGTTGTTGGGAGACAGGCTCTTTGTGGTGGGTTTTGTAGCGCTGCAGCTGTACTGCTGTGAGTGATCTTTTTACCACTCTACTTCAGGCAACAGGAAAAAAAACCCCAAGATTTCCTGAAGCAAAACGCTTTGTGTCTTTGCCCTTCAGCTTTTCTCGTGTAGCTAAGCAAGCAAAGGGTTTGAATTGTGATGAGGTGAGATGTGACAGGAAAAAAAATATAAGTTGTAGCTTTTTTATGTATTTACTCTGTGTGTTTGACAGCACTTGGTTTGTTTCCCTGCTATAATTATCCTGCCTGTTCTAAGATTAGGGTACCAGTGTGACATGGGCCAAGGGCTTGTAGCCTGGATAGTGCTTGTACAGGCAGTGGCACTTCTGCTGGTGGAGCTGGGTTGTGTCCTCAAATAAAACACAACTGTGTTGGAGGAGGGGAGAGGAATTTTCATGTTCATACTGCAGCAACGTGAGAGACTTTTGCCAGCACTGCTCTCTGTTGAGCTCTGCTTCCCTGTGCCACTGATTGACACAATCCACTGGCAAAACCCCATGGATATGTGTGTGTGTGTGGGTGTTGTTTTAAAGCATTACCTCTTTTTATTTGTGGAACAAAGGTTTACCAATGAAGTATGAAACTGTAATAAAACCACAAGCCTTTATTGCTGTTTTTTTCGTGACTGCATTTTTAATTGATGTATCTGTTCGTGCCTTTAACATTGCAAATAAAATTGTTCTTGTCCTCCTTTGTAAGGAATGTACCAGGGTGGGGAAGATCTGGGGAATGTTATTTGTTTTGGTTTGAGTGGCTACACAATGGGTCCTGCTTTCTGTATACTTATTTCTAACTTGCCTATACCTTAAAAATGGAAAACATCCAACATGTAGCAGGAACTTCTCTGTTCGCTCAATTATTTCTTGATCCTGTGTGTTTTTTGTAGGCTTGGCCTATGAGTTTATTACAAAACAAGAGTAGAGTGAAGCTCTGAGAGGTTCTGGATGTTCAGGAAGTGACTTTTAATGGTGATGGCAGCAGGCATTAAACGCTTCAGCTGTAGCTACTTCTGTTAAAGAAATGTTTGTAAAGCATTAGAAATAGTGTTTTTTCGATGTTTCAAATCTATTTGTTTCACTTTCAGCTGTCAACACTTCAGATTGTAACTGAAATGTCTTATTCTTTTAAGACATCTCCATTTCATACAAACTACCTGGTCTTTTCTCATTAGTAGCTCCCTGACAGTCCCATAGTTAAAAGTGTGAAGTAGGTTCTCAGGGTATTCAGAGAAAAAAAATACCAGCAAACCCCTGTTATATCCGAAGTGTTTGTGGTAGCCTGTGGCAAGGTTTATCTGAGATTTGCAGCAAGGTTATTCAGTTCTGTTGGTGTGTTTCAACAGAGCAGAAATTTAGTTAAATCTCTCTGGGTGCAGACCTCATTAAATACATGAATCATCTAATTTAGGGCTTTTAAATAACATGACCTATTTCAGTGTAGGAAAATACCTCTTGTGGACACCTGTGCATTGAAGATCTCTTGCAGGTGCTGGAGGTTTGAGGAATTGGTAGAAGTTTCGGGCTGGTTTTGCTACATCTAAGGATAGTGTACTTTCTCATATTAGCACTTTAGGTTTAAGAATTAATGTGAAAATAACTTGAGTAATGTATGTGTCTGAATACTTTGTACAGTTTGAAGAACTGGAGAGGATGGGAGCATTTGTACTCTCTCAAAGATTGCAAATGCAAGTGCTGGTCTGGTTATTCAGCCTTCAGTGGCTGGGAAGTTGCAGAACCCTGATATGCTGAATTAGCTGTTTTAGTCCCAAATATATGCTTCAAGTATTATTTTGAATTTGATCTTTTGGAATTGACTACAAAATATTCAGGGTATTTTAATGGTTTCATACAAAAGATCCAAATAGTGAGTTGTGGTGATGGATTCTAGGCATTTAACTTTCTTGTGATTTCTTGGGAATCCAGAATTCTGCAGGAATATTATTTCAGCTGCTGTCACAGGCCTTGTGATGGCCAACAAGCCACTGCCAAGCACTGAGAGAATTTTTAAAATAGAAGCTAAGGCTCATAAGTTGATTTTCTGGCTCCCGCTTGACCAGCGGGGAGGTCCTTAGCATGCACAGACGACTGCTGGTTTCATACTTTGTGTGGTGTTTTTCTTGGTTCCTGAAGAACTGAAACAGTTTACAAGTCTTACCAGTCTGATTCATTAGACTTATTGGGAGGCAGTAAAAGACTGTGTAAATGAAGATGCTAATTAATAGAAGGTAAAGCCCAACTCCCCCATCCAAACCAGAACATTCAGCTCTGATATGAGAAGTAAGGAAATGGAATCGGAAAAAGTTTCCTGTAATTCGGTAGTTATCATGTGGGGTTGCACACAAATCTGATTATAATTTTTTTCTCTCTCGCTTTTGAACATCAGTGATTTATCTCCTTTCCTTTGAACCTGTGTGGATTAGTTATGCTGCATGGCAGAAAGTGAGGGAGGGACTTGTAAGTGGTGTTTCAGAGCTAAGGACTGGCACAGCTTTTAAGTGCAACTGCTGGGGATTTGGATATTGTCAATGTATGAGGTTTTATTCATCTGGCTGGATGTTAAAAAAATCGTTAACATTAGCGATGCTAGCAGAAGAGTGATTAGAAAATAATTACATTTATTTTATATTGGCAACTTGTCCTTTTCTCATTTTTTTTCCCCTCAGCACTGCTGTCCTCAATTGTGTATGGCAAATAGAAATCCCTTGAAAAATTACTCATTACAGACTTTCTAAGTAGATACATCTGTCTCTGAACAAGTACTGTTTTGCATTATATTTCAGATAATCGGTGGGGGAAGAGCAGTGGTGGTGTGCCTTTAGAAACTGTATACTTAATGGGATTAAGCCACATTCTGATGTTAGTGTTTAAGATGATGTAACTTGAATACTAATTTTTTTGTTTTGTTTCTTTTAAGCAAATGGTTATGAGCCTTAGAGTTTCTGAACTGCAAGTACTTCTGGGTTACGCGGGGAGGAACAAGCACGGACGAAAACACGAACTTCTCACAAAAGCACTGCATTTGTTAAAGGCTGGCTGCAGTCCTGCTGTACAAATGAAAATCAAAGAACTCTATAGGCGAAGGTTCCCTCAGAAAATCATGACACCTGCAGACTTATCTATCCCCAGTGTGCACTCGAGCTCCATGCCAGCAACTTTGTCTCCGTCTACCATTCCACAGCTCAGTTACGATGGCCACCCTGCCACATCACCATTGCTTCCTGTTTCGCTTCTGGGACCTAAACATGAACTGGAACTCCCCCATCTCACATCTGCGCTCCACCCTGTCCACCCCGACATAAAACTTCAGAAATTACCTTTTTATGACTTGTTGGATGAGCTGATAAAACCTACCAGCCTAGGTAAGGTTGCACGTGTTGTAATAACATTTGAAGTATTTTTTTTTTCTTCTTGTTTTTTTTTTAATAGTAATGGATGAATTCAGCTGGTAATGCAGTAACTGGTTAAATATTGCATCACAACAGTATTTAGAGAATTGCTATTTTTGGTAACTTTTGGAACAGATTGTTCTACATGGAGAGACATCTTACGTAACACTCATTAGTTGCTTTAGCTGAGCCACTAAATATGGTTCAAAGATCCCTTATATTTAAGGGGTGAGTTTGGCAGGAAACAAACCAAACCTGAAAAAAATGAAAAAATCTGACTGCTTTCAGTAGTTCTTCTAAACCATAGAGTTTAATTACTTAAAAAGCAAAACAAAACAAAAATACCCCTGAATCCGTCAAGCCCACAAAATCTTCTCATCTGTGCTGGGAAAGAATGCCAGACTAGATATTTGCTGTGATCCGTTACAGCCTGGACATCTGAGTTGAGGAAGACTTGTGGTTCTTTTGCAGTTGTGGCTACTTTTCTTTAAACTGTCTTTTGTGTTAAGGTATAAATCACTTGTGTAGCTTCTGAGAATAATCTGGTGCTTACAGAGCATTATATAACAATGTAATTTTTCTGGCTCTGACTGCACGTAGCACTTAATGGCACGGTTAACTTTTAGTACTCTTAAATACTGCTTAAATACAATAGTCCTGTTGATTTCTGGAGGGGCTGCTTGCACGTTGGAACCTTCTGCTGCCTTGAAACCCTGGAAAAGATTGACTAAGAATATCTGGTAAGAGGAGGAGATATGTGAAAGTAGATATGGGGAGATGGTGGGTGAGTGGAAAAAAAAAAAAGCATTTGTGGAAGAGATCCCTTGTAAACAGAAATGAGCAGGTACTTTACATTAACAGTCTGAACATCTTCAGGAATGTAGGAGGCCTGATATGTGAGTGGTTATGGTGGTCTGCGGGTTTCTGAAGTATGTTGCACAGCTGTTTGTGTATTTTTTTGTTTTAACTGTTATAACAGGCATTGAGGGGAAAAAGCACATAGCTTTTTATAATCTGCTTCAGGTATTCTTTGAAGAGGTATACTATATCTGTTTAGCTTTAATCTAAAACCTAATTGATTAATAAGCATTCAAGGCAATGGTGGTGGTACAGGATAATTAGGTACTCAGTATGTGTCTCATCACTTTTACATTATAAATACTTAAAAATAATGATATAATTTCAATAAGACATTCCAGTGCAGGAATTATGGTATGCATTTATTCCCAGATGTGGTGAGAACACTTTGCTGTCAGCTCTGTGTCTGACAAACCGGCCCCAAATGAAGAGATCGTAATTCACGCTCTGTCATGTCTTACTGCTTGAGGAGTTTATATACCATAGTTGTAGACTCTTGAGTGTCAGGGTAAGAAAATGGAAGTGGGTATAATTCCAGCCAGGTACCTTTCTAAGCAATCTTTGTCCTTTCAGTTAACTTAGGGTATGTTTGGTATTTTTGTTTTACATGTGAATCCTGTCTGCAGATGTCTTTCTGCTTGTCTGAAGCAATACTATTAAAAAGCTTTTTTTTCCTTGTGCTTTTGGAGGAAGGGAGAGCTTCAATATCCATGCATATCGTAGAATGGTTTGGGTTGGAAAGGACCTTAAAGATCATGTAGTTCCAACCCACCTGCCATGGGCAGGGACACAGTCCACCAGCCCAGGTTGCTCCAAGCCCCGTCCAGCCTGGCCTTCGACACCTCCAGGGATGGGGCAGCCACAGCTTCTGTGGGCAGCCTGTGCTAGTGCTGTGGCACCCTCACGGTGAAGAATTTCTTCCTTATAGCTAATCTAAGTCTACCCTCTTTCAGCTGAAAGCCATTCGCCCTTGTCCTGTCACTACAGGCCCTTGTAAAAAGCCCCTCTCCAGCTTTCCTGTTGGCTCTGTTAGGTACTGGAAGGTGCTGTAAGGTCTCCCTGGAGCCTTCGCTTCTCTGGGCTGAACAACCCCAACTCTCTCAGCCTGTCCTCACAGCAGAGGTACCCCAGCCCTCTGATCATCTCTGTGGCCTCCTCTGGGCTTGCTCCAGCAGGTCCATGTCCTTATGTTGGGGGCCCCCAGAGCTGGATGCAGTGCTGCAGGTGGGGTCTCAGGATCGCAGAGTGGAGAGGGAGAATCAGTCTCCCTTGATCTGCTGACCACGCTTCTTGTGATGCAGCCAGGATACAGTTGGCTTTCTGGGCTGCAGGTGCATGTTGCTGGGTCATGTTGAGTTTCTCGTCTGCCAGCACCCCCAAGTCCTTCTCCTCAGAGCTGCTCTCAACCCATTCTTTGCCCAGCCTGTATTTGTGCTGGGGAATGCCCTGACCCATGTGCAGGACCTTGCACTTGGCCTTGTTGAATGATTGGTTGTTTCCTTTTGTAGTGGAAAGTAATGTTGCTACAGATTGTAAAATTGCTGACTATAAATGTCGCGAAGGTATTTTAGAGTAATAAATACGTATATGTTAATGAACAAAGCCTGTTGGATTAATAACCTGTGATATGCAGCTTTATACACTTTGAAAACAACTTGAGTCAATTGTGCATCGAACTTAGTAGTTTTAAATGCAAGTGTGGAGCAGACTTGTATTAATTTTCTCCATCTATGCAGTTGCTGATACTCTAAAAAGTCTTAAATTATTTGTTGAGTTTTTGCCCCAGATGGTTTGAGCATCTTTCTCAAGGCTGCAAACAGTGTGGGTTTCATCAAATGTCAAATTTCTAAGTTCCCTGGGTTTGTTTTCAAATGGCAGGTACTTGTCACAAACACTCAGAACTTCTCCCTGGCATTTGGCCAGCATTTCAACATCTCCTGCTTGGTTTTTCTCATCAGATTCCTCATGGGGTAGGGATAAGAAACTTTTGAATTCACTCTGTTTCCATCCACCACAGGAAGAATCGATGACCTGATCTGGGGTTTTGAATAATTACCTGCCTGCTTAAAATGGAACTTAACCAGAATAGAGAAAAAGTGTGTGTGAGACAGAGAATGAGTGTGATCTCTGCTGATTTGAAGATCTTTAGATTCTTCTGAAATTATAGTTGTTAGGTAAAAGTTGGCCAAAGCACATCTTTGGATGTCTTTCTCCCTTGTCTCTCCCAAGTCAAGGTGGAATTGCTTGGAAGGTTTGCTACAGTAGTTTTCTGTCCTATAAAGTAAGTGATTATTAATTTGAAAAACAACAATTTGACAAAGCCTCAGGGAAGGGAGTTGCACAGCAGGGCACTTGAACATGCATTCTGTACCCAAATATTTTACGTAGGTGGGTAGTACACAAGCTAATGTGAATAACAGATAAGGAAATTAAATTTGCAAACTATTATTTTTAATGTCAAGAACAAAAGCAGGAAATGGATGTTACCTTCTTACACTTGCTTCCTCAAAATGTAGCTCTTGAACTGTGATTAAAATCGACGTGCTTACTGCTTGCTGGGCTGGATTCATGGCAAGGGGAAAATGCTGTACTTCATCCATCTGTACCCTTCTCAACAACAGCTATTGAGAATCTACTTGTGCATGGCTGGCTGAAGCATATGTGAAAAGCTAAGGTTAGAAGGCTGTTGGCTAACATTTTCTAACCTTCTCTGGCTTGCAGCAGCCCATACAACTTGTAGCAGTGAGTAGGATGCCTGCAGAAGAGCAGACTTGCCTAGCTGGTTGAACTCGTAAATTTAGCCTGTGCTACCTCAACTTGTTCTTGTTTGAAGAACTGAAAATAACAGCTAGGCCTCGCTAACGGTGGGACTCTTCTCCTGCTGTTACTCTGCTCGGGTTGCTCCTTTCTGAGTGTTTCAAGTGCATGACTCCTGTGTAGCTCTTTCAGAGCTGTGTGGCTAATACTGACAGTTATGGTTAATGCTGGCTGTGCTGTCAGGGGATGACACCATTTTCTTTACTCGCAAGAAGACTGTCAGTGGGCTTGTTTATCTGAAACTAAGAGATTATCTGGCCATGTTTAGTGGAGCTGTTGAATTTGAGCCATATTTTACTAGTCATCCTCATTGCAAAGCTGAGGAAGCATCTACACTGGATGTTTTTGTGTACAAGTCAACTAGGAAAGCTCGATATTCTGAAAATGTATGTTGGTGGATGAGTCTTTTCACTGAGCTTTTGCAGCACTGGTGAGAAATCTGAGCCCTCTGCCCCATGGTTAACCACAGTTCGATATAATTGTATGACTTTTTTTTTTTTTTTTTTTTTTGGTGGGGTAGGAGGAAAAGCTATCCAATTTGGGCTCGATGGAATGTATGAAAGTTGCCTTATTATTTTGACTTCTCTGTTTTCATTTGAATAGGGACTCCTTTAAATAGTAAAAATTTGGTTTTACTTGCTCAAGTGAAGCTGCAGCTTTCATTTAATTTTTACCTATTCTCAGCCCTCAGTGCACAGACACTGTTAATGGGTTGATTTTAAGCATAAGACAAATTTTCTAAAAGTAATTTTGAACATACAGATAAGATCTCTTTTGTGTGGTGAAATCTGTTTACTATGAGATGAGTAATCAGTACCAAAATTTTGCCAGATTATTATGGAAGGGACATTAGATAGTTAACTAAAATCTTAAAAATACTTCTTGTTACAGCATATGCCATTCCTAATTGCTTTAGCTGTGTAGTTGTTCCAAAAAACATTTTAACCTGTAAGGGGAAATTAAGTTTTTAGTTTCTATTTAAAGAGGCTGTAGTCTATGCTACTCTTTTAAAAGCTGTCTGAACGGCATACAGATGACCGTCCTGCAGTTTATTTGCTGTGCTTCAGGTTTAAGTGATATGTAACACAACAATGAAACTCGAATCTGAGCCATGGAAATCAGGATTTTTGCCTACAGGTCTCAGCTTCCTGGAAGGAGGAGAGAAATGTTAGGCTTTTTGGGGAGTCAGAGTATCACTTACAGAAAGCGTGCTGTCAGACTCCAGGTACTGGCTTCGTTGGGTGAAAGAAGCTTCCAGTGGCTCTGCTGAGGCTTGTCTTGATTTGGTTAGGTCTTAGTTTAACTTCTTAATCTGTGGTCTCTTAATAACAGGATTTCTCCAATAGGCAGAATTTCACCCCTGGTGCCTGCCCTCAGGAATTATGTACTTACTAACTAGTGTTCATGCTTTCGACTTGGATTTACCTTGAAATTTTCTTTTTGACTGTGATTGATCGTGGTTACTTGGATATGCTGCATTCTTGAAGACAGATCTGCAACTGATCTGACTAAAATCTTCAGGGTGACTGTAGTTCAAGGTACCGCTATTAAACAATTAAGTGCTTAGAAATCTAGGGTGGATACTATAAAAGTTTTGTTTGGCAAGTATTTCTCCCTTCCATATATCAGCAAGCTGATCTGTTGCTCTGTGCAATGGTTTATATGAAAGTCACGCTTTTACTGTCTTCTGTGTTTATTATTTTTTTAATGTTCTTTGTGGGAGGAAGTTCAACAAAACACTATATTCTCAGCTCGGGCTTCAGCTTTCTGACTTCCGGCTCTACAGCTTTTAGTTGTGCAAGAATAAGCTGAAATATTAGCTCTCTTGTTCATGGGCTGTAGCGGAACTAGAATTACAGTGCACTGAAGTTTCTTTTTTTGACTTCAACATGTATTTGCAGGTGGTACGTATAGAGAATCTTTCCATAGTCTAGACTCCGTTTCTTGTAAGTATGAGACTGCTTTAACCAACTGGGCAGCTCTTGTGCTACAAGAAAAGGACTATAATTTGTAACTGCTCACTTCAGCTGATTGCTCAATCTCCTCATGTGTATAGAGCTGAGATCGCCCAGATTCCAGGACCTCACAGGATATGCGCTGATGTGAATGGATCTAGGAAGCCACTTTGCTTTCCAAGATCAAATTAGGATATCTTTTTGATAATTGATAATTTGATAAGGAATTGGGTTTGATGATTCTCGTGGGTCCCTTCCAACTCAGGATATTCTATGGTTCTAATAAAAGCTTTTAGTAGAAGGAATTACAGCAAACCACGTGGTTGACTCAAAAGCATGTGAGTAATCCGTTAATAATCAGTGAACCAATCTGAGCTTGGAGTGGTCTTTCAAGTGTTTGGAGAGCTTGAGGCCTAGCAGCGGTGCTCACACAGCATGGGAGAGGAAGCTGTGCTATTGCAATATGTACTTTTAAAGATTTCCTCTTGCAACCGAGATGTTGAGATCATTTAGTAGTTATTGGAAATGCTGCCAGGACTTGGAAGTCTTCAGTAACTTGGAGTCTTTTAGAGATACTTTTATCTCCCTTTATGGTGGCTGTTAGAAGATAATGGTATGGGTTATGCTAATCCTGGCAGAGAGTTTACTAGGGACTCTTGTTATCGAATTGTGAACTTTAAACTTAATTTTTTGCCTTATAAAACTTGCAACTTTCCTGTTGAGAGTAAAAATATGCTGGAAGCAGGATACCCTGTGTAGGGATTTGGCAGTGCTAGCTTTTTAGTACTGCTCATTTGAAGTGCTTGACTGCTGTCGGTGCTCTTAGGAACAGAGGCTAAAATGTTCAAGCCTGAATGGCAGCAGTTGAGTTCTGGGACATACATTTAGGTGTCTAAAGAAATCAAGTGACTTAACTTGTATGGAGGATCCAGTGATGTTCCTTCCCTCTGGCAAAATGATGGCACAGATAATAAGCACAGAAGATCTGTGGGCCCATGAAGGGCAGTGGTGAGAGGAGAGCTGGGGTAGCTGTGTATTTACTCCACAGAGGTTGGCTGAGAGGGCGGAGGGTTCTGGCATGGAAGGTTGTCGTGAAATTATCCCTTAATACTTAGTGTAGGTCTTTAGAAATCCTCATTGCTCAGAAATGCTCTAATGCATGACTGATTTAAAAAAAAAAATCAAACATAAATATCTGCCCAATTGCACAGAGTTTCCAGCTGATCTATTCTGTTTATACAATGTATCATAGAGAGTTATAAAATACGTAATATTTATGAATTAATTGTAGCCCTTGGAGTACTTCCAGGCTATTTTCATACATACATTTAGGCACCATTTCAAATAAGCTCCTTCGTTTCTCTACTCCCTGCCCTTCCCACCCCCACTGTAGCTCTGCCTGTTCCTTCAGAGTATTAACCGTTGAAAGCTCAGGTTGAACAGAAACTAAAAATCATCTTAAGTGATAAATGCAGCAGACTGACCAGAATCCAAGTTCAGTTTTTCATCTGTTTTAAGCTGAAGAATGTGGCATTGTCACTTTACAGTAGTGCAGTGGATTTGCAAGTGTAGGGCAGCTGTAACTCATGGAAGTGGGTTAAGAGCTAGTCACTGCTGTCAAGGAAAGAATGATTTTTATATATATATATATGTATATGTGATTTACATGTTTACTGAAATGCTTCCCTTCAAGTAGTTTCGAAGTGTTTTGAAACGTTAAGATTACACAACATCCATTGTGATAAGTGATTAAAATGGCCAAGATGTCACAAAACAGAAACGGGGATCTGGAATTTCCCTTGGTTCCGGTTGGTGTGGCCGAGCTCCTGAAGCCCGCAGCCTGTGCAGGGCATGCTGGCTCTGCACAGCCCTCGGCCCTGCTCTGAGATGCTGGTATGCAGCTGGTCCGGCGTAGAGGCCAGCTTTAGCCTGGGCTGACATGGCTCTAGGCACTAACAAGAGACTTTTCCTGCCTTCCCGGGAAAGGGTGGCTCCCGGGAGGAGTCTAGCTGGGACAGACCCAATATTGCACACTACAAATGCATTTCACCAGATAACAGGAAATTCAAGGTATGGTGGGCAGCCGCTTAAAAGGTACTGCTGCTTGATTCCAGAAGACGGCAGGAGCTTGGTGCTAAGAGGTTGTGGTTAATAGAGAGGAAGTGTTTATGTATAAACACTTGTGTTACCCAGGAACTTCGTAAATGGTGGTGGTTTTTAAAGGGCTAATGATGCATCCTGAGATGTAGATCCCCCATTAAGGTGTGTCATGGCACTGTTTCTCTCCCATATATATGGTGTCTGCTTATATACAGTTATTACAGTGTACTGTACATAGACATTTGATCTTGCTTCCAGAAGCAGTTTTACAAATTAACCCTGGTCAGGGCTGATAAAAGAGGTTTTGGACAAACTACATTATGATGAGATTGTGTGTGTGTGTGTGTGTATATATATATACACACTATGTATATGTACATATATGTGTATATATGCACACTTATACTATGTATACGCAGTATTGTGTTCTGGATTTCCTGGCTTTTGGTGCGATTAAACATAATTCAAAGCCTGTCTGAATTTTACCTCTTTAAAAGGTATAAGTTTTCTGTGCCTTAATCTAAATGCAGTAATTTTGGTCTAGCTTGGAGGCAGTATACTAAATTTTTAGCAGTGATACTTGAAAGAGAATTGAACATGAATTGATACAATGCCTTCTGTTGTTAAAAAAAATAAGCAAAATGCCTGTGCTGCAACAAAATTAAGTGTCTTGCCTGTCTGGGGAAGGTAAGCAAGAATTACGTACGTGTTGGGTTGGTAACTTCTACAGTGTTTAGGTTTTTCTCTAATATCTTGACAAATTTAGCTGATCAAAAGTATGTACTGTATTAGGTTAGTGAATAACCAACTAGGCATGTCTTGTTTATCTTACAGCATGTAGCAAAAATTTGCTATAGTCCAGAGACTCTTACTTAACATAACTATTTTTACCTTTGCAAATAAACATGCTATTATTGGAAATCATTGGTAATAGGCCAATTCAATGATAGCTTTTCTCATGGCCTGAACTTAGGTAATTACTGCGTTGTAAAGTGCAAGTTTAATTTTAGTCCAAGTATCTTTCTGCATTAGAAGGTAATATGTTCCCTTCACTATTTAATAAGCTGCACTTGGTCATGATAGATGGAAAAGATTAACCTTGGTATATTGGCACAGTGATGGTCAGCTGCAGTTGTGTTAGGACGCATCACCACCTCAACAATGTGATAACATAAGATTCATTAAAAATTTTAAGGTATCTGTTCTTGAATGGAAATTAGAGACGGGCCTTTTCTCAAGACAGCAAGAGGTATTTTACTGCAGAAAGATTGTGTGGCTATTTTTAGCTGTGGGTACTGGTGAGGTGGAATAGAATATTTTTAGAGCTGTAGAAAATGCAGCCACTCAAGCTGGGTTCTTTTTTTTTTTCATGCTAGTGCTATAGAGTTTTTCCAAATAAACAATAAAATTGGTAGGATCTGTTTTTTATGTATCATTATTATTACTGATATAAATAAAATACTAATTCTCTCTTTCTCTCTCTCTAGAGAGACATAATGTATCTACACATTCATATAGAATTTTGAGTGGTTTGGTCCTGTGAATGATACTGTCATGTATTAAAACAGTTTTTGCTCAAATTTTGAAAACTCACTGCTCATACGAAATGCTTTAATGAAATACACAACCAAGGCATCAACGTGTCACTCTCACTTAATGTATACCAATTCCATATGCTGTTTGGATCATTACTTGAATGAGGTAAGCATGAAATAATTCAGGAAACTGTGGTGATAGTGAATTGGTAAAAATAATAGATTTGACGAAGAAACTCTGCTCTGTAATGTTTTTGCAATGTTTTAGGCATTTTAGAGTGTGTTGTACTAGTGGTGGGGACCTGCAGAGGCAACGGACCTGAGCTTGTGCTGCTGGTTCTTAATAAGAGTATGTATGGTTTACAAGCAAGTGTAGGTTCGTTGCCTTGCCTGGGTTTAAGCTGGATGAATGAAGTAGTAGTAAATACTCTCCTCCACCCGCCCTGCTTCAGCACCCCCTCAAAAATGGTGAGATTCTGGTAAGATGAGAAATGGATTTTATGCGGCTTGTCTGAAGCTGTTCTTGTTGACACCCGTTTAATTACATAAGTCTGCTTGAAAAGCTTTTTATTATGCTTTCAAAACCTGCCCTTTCAGATTTCTGAATTATTCAGGAATTTTTTTAGCAGCAAGGTAAAGTGATGCTTGTGATTCATTGTTTTGTGGGTTGTTGTTTGTGTTTTTTTTACATTACTGTGCCTTTGTTTCTCATATGTAAATTAAAAAAAATAAAGTCTATTAGACATTTGTGCATTGTACCTCCTTTCTGAGATTGCAAAGGAGACATGGCCTATAAACCACTCTTGACTAATCCTCCAAGCTCTGTACCATTTGGAGAGTGCTAAAGAAATGGTTATAAAATTTAATAATTCATAGTTATGAGAAGAAAGCCAAACCCCCAAAAACCATTCCTGGCAAGTTTTTAAAGAATGTTCATATTAACTCTGTTGTCCTGGCTAGATTCCAGCTTTATTAGATTATAAATTCTATTTTAATCCACTTGGTTTTCAATTGGAGATCTATTTTTGCCTTTCTTTGTGAAATAATAATAGTTGTTTGCAGTGCATGGTTGCATGTTTCTAGCCATCAAAATTATTTTCTTGTATAAAACTATATATTTGCATATTTCTGGTTTTAATCATACTCCAGAACTTCAGAAGTAAATGATGTGCTTGACTTGCCAGGATCTGTTTGGTGTTCTTAAACACAGCAGATACACCAGATGAATTAATAGAAATCTGTTAGCTTTTCTGCACTCTTTAAATTCCAGATTTCCAATGTCTCTTCCTTGAGAAATCTGAAGGGTTTAGAAATAGAGGAGTTTGTATAGTCATAGATAAGCTTGGGAACCTAATATTTAATGCTAAAGCTGTTAAATTAGCTCTGTTTAATGTGTTTTGTTGAAATTTTCATGCATCGTTTGAAAGGCAAGTAGATCTAGAAAGAATAGATATGGGTATAAAGAGATTGAGTGAGAACGAATGAGAGAAGATTAGAGAAAACCACAAAGAAAAAACATTTCATTTCCCTTCTAGAGGAATCTTTTGGTTTTGTTTGCTGCATTTGTTCTTCCTCCTAGGCAAGCCCCAGACAGGCAAACAGGGTCCTTCTCCCTAACCTGCCCCTTCTGCGTCCCCCATCTCCCCCAAGCCTTCTCACAGCCTTGGTTTGCAATAGCTTGTGAGGCAGCAAAATAAACAGGCAGTTGGTTTTCAAGTGTGGTAAACAGTGTCTTTATAAAGCTGTTGACTTTTCCTTGCTGTATTTAACTGACCTCTGCTTGAATGAACTTCCCATGATTTTGCAGCTGGCGGTTGTATTTTGCCCTACCTTCCTTGCTGCAGCCCGGCTGCAAACACTGTTACTGCACGGGGAGGCGTGGGTGGGTGGGTGGGAGGTTGGCCAGGTGTGTTGGTGTTAGAGTGGCAATTGTGGGATCTTAACTGAAAGCTAGAAAATGGAAGTAATGCTTTTAACCACCACTGCCCTTGTAAAACTTAACTATGCTTTCAAATGTGATGGTCTAGTTTTCAGTGTTGTTCCTGCCTCTTTTACAAGTTGTTTTGTGTCTCTGTTAAACTGATCATGTTTGTTCTTTGCTTAGTTTGTTCTTGCCATTTCTTAATATTGTGCTGAACGTGAAGATTAAAATTTTGCCTTTATAATTGGCTGAAATGTGTCTTCCTAAAAGTTAGATTTACATATGGTAGCACACACTGAACTGGGCAATTGGTGATTAAGTTTGCTCTTTTCCTGGTTGATAGTTACACAACCAAGGAGTGGAGCTGTATCCTATTCCTAGTTGAAGAGCCTGACCGTAACTGTCTTTTAGTGTAGAGTAGCGTAGCTTCTCGTCTGTCTGTAGTGCTCAATTTGTCAAAAGTTTTGAAATCTTTTGATTGGCTTTTGGATCATCTTTGCTTAATTAACAAGTTGTATCTTCCTTCTTTGCAATTTGGCCCTGCTCCCGTGATAATCACAATGATTGCTTGTACACAAAAGCAATGTATTGAAAACATGGCATGTGTATATTAATGCTGTTTTACAGCTAAGAAAACATCAAGCAGCATGTGATGAAGTACTTCTCCAATCACTGGGGATCATTGTTCTATCAGCTCATAGACTTTTGCTTACAGTTATTAAGACGAGTGCATATGCATAGCCAGCATAAGAAGAAATGTTGGAGGTCTTTTTGTTCTTAGTCTAAACTGGCAGCGTTAAAACCAACCAACCAAGCAGCGCCCCCCTCCAACCCCAAAGCCTCCTTCCTTGCCTTTTTCATTTTCGGTGGATTCTGGTTAAGAGTAAATTCATTAACTGCAATGTGCACAACACAGTTATTGGTAATGCTGAACGTTTCTTTGGTATTTTAATGGTTATGATTTTGAAGTGGCTATTTCTTTTGCAAAAATGTTTGATTCAAGCAGAAGCTATTTACTGTCTCATAAATGTGCTAGAGCTATAGTTCATGAAGAAAATAGAATTATGAAAGCTCCCATGTCAGTACTGAAGACCGTACTTCTTAATTTTCTGCCATTTTAATGTGTAATGCTTTAATTTGGCCAATGCAAGAGCATGATGAAACTGAATATAGAAGTTAGAAACGCAGTTCTCGAGATCACATATCAATGTTTAGCAAAAATGTCTTGCATTAATACCAGCCAGTAATGAACATGGAAAAAGGATTGAATTTTGGAACCTTTGGTGTTTTGCTAACAGTTATGTTGCTCCTCCCTTCTTTCTAAAGCAAAAATCATAGAATCATTTAGGTTGGAAAAAGACCCTGAAGATGATTGAATCCAACCATTAGCCCAGCACTGCCAAGTCCACCACTAAACCATGTCCCTAAGTGCCACATTTACACATCTTTCAAATACCCCCAGGGATGGTGACTCCACCCCTTCCCTGGGCAGCCTGTTCCAGCACTTGACAACCTGTCAGTGAAGATGTTTTTCCTAATATCCAATCTGAACCTCCCCTGGTGCAACTTGAGGATGTTTCCTCTTGTCCTATCATTTGCTACTTGGGAGAAGAGACCGACCCCCACCTGCCTACAAGCTCCTTTCAGGTAGTTGTAGAGACTAATGTCTGCCCTGAGCCTCCTTTTCTCCAGGCTAAACAACCCTGGTTCCCTCAGCTGCTCCTCATGAGACTTGTGCTCCAGACCCTTCACCAGCTTCATTGCCCTCCTCTGGACACGCTTCAGCACCTCTTGGAGTGAGGAGCTTGAAACCGAACACAGTGTTCCAGGTGTGGCCTCACCAGTGCACAGTACAGGGCGATGATCACCGCCCTGGTCCTGCTGGCCACTCCATTTCTGATACAAGCCAGGATGCTGTTGGCCTTTTTGGACCCCTGGGTGTACTACTGGCTCATGGTCAGCTGGCTGTTGACCAACACCCCCAGGTCCTCTTCTGCTGGGCGATTTTCCAGCCGCTCTTCCCCAAGCCTGTAATATTGTGTGGGGTTGTTATGACCCCAGTGCAGGACCCGCCACTGAGCCTGGTTGAACCTCATACGGTTGGCCTTGGCCCATCTATCCAGCCTGTCCAGATCCCTCTGCAGAGCCTTCTTGCCTTCAAGTAGATCAACACTACCACCCAGCTTGGTGTTGTCTGCAAACTTTCTGGCGGTGCACTCAATCCCCATGCCCAGATTATTAATAAAGATAGTAAACAAACCTGACCCCAACACTGAGCACGGGGGAACGCCACTTGTGATTAGCTGCCAGCTAGATTTAACTCCATTCACCGCTCTTTGGGCTCAGCCATCCAGCTGCTTTACCCAGCAAACAGTGCACCCATCCAAGCCATGAGCAGCCAGTTTCACCAGGAGAATGCTCTGGGAAATGGTGTCAAAGGCATTGCTCAAGTCTAGGTAGACAACATCCTCATCCACTAAGCGGGTCACCTTGTCACAGAAGGAGGTCAGGTTAGTAAAGCAGGACCTGTGTTTCATAAATTTACGCTGACTGGGCCTGATCGCCTGGTTATCCTGTACATGCTATGTCACATCACTCAAGATGATCTGCTTCATAACCTTCCCTGGCACCAAGGTCAGGCTGACAGGCCTGTAGTTCCTTGGATCCTCTTCCCAGCCCTTCTTGTAGACGAGTATCACATTTGCTAACCACCAGTCAACTGAGGACCCCCCCACAGTTAGCCAGAATGAGTGATAAATGATGAAAAGTGGCGCAGTGAGCACTTCTGCTGGCTCCCTTGGTGCCTGTGGGTGGCTCCCATCCAGTACCATAGACTTGAGTGTGTCTAAGTGATGTAGCAGGTCACTGACCATTGCCCATCGGATTATATGGGCTTCATTCTGCTCCCTGTCTCCCAGCTCAGGGGGCTGGGTACTCGGAGAACAACTGGGCTTACTGTTGAAGACTGAAGCAAAGGTGGCATTAAGTACCTCAGCCTTTTCCTCCTCCTCTAGCACGGTTTCCCCCTGCATCCACTAAAGGATGGAGATTCTCTTTAGCCCTCCTTTTGTTGCCGATCTATTTATAGAAACATTTTTTATTGTCTTTTACAGCAATAGCCAGATTAAATTCTAGTTGGGCTTTGGCCCTTCTAATTTTCTCCCGGCATAACCTCACCACATCCTTGTAGTCCTCCTGAGTGGCCTGTCCCTTCTTCCAAAGGTTATAAACTCTCCTTTTTTCCCCCTGAGTTCCAGCCAAAGCTCTCTGTTCAGCCAGGCCAGTTGTCTTCCCCTCCTGCTTGCCTTTCAGCACATGGGGATGGCCTGCTCCTGTGCCTTTAAGGTTTCCTTCTTGAAGAATATCCAGCCTTCCTGGACCCCTTGGCCCTCCAGTGCTGCTTCCTAAGGGACTCTGCGAGCCAGGCTCCTAAACAGGCCCAAACCTGCCCTCCAGGAGTCCAAGGGAACAGTTTTGCTGACTATCCTTACTTCTCTGGGAGTTGAAAACTCTGCCATTTCACAGTTGCTGTGCCCAAGACAGCCTCCAGCCATCTCATCACCCACAAGTCCATCTGTGTTTCCAAGCAACAGGTCCTGCAGGGTGCCTTCCCTCGCTGGGTCCCTCACCAGCTGTGTCAGGAAGGGCTTTCCACACCCTCCAGGAACGTCCTGCACTGTTTCCTCTCTGCTGGATTGTATTTCTAGCAGACATCTGGTAAGTTCAAGTCCCCCAGGGAGACCAAGGGCTAGCGATTGTGAGACTTCTCCTAGCTGCTTATAGAATATTTCGACTGTTTGGGTGGTCTGTAACACTCCCACCACAATGCCTACCTTGCTGGCCTTCCTCCTGATACTTACCCTTAAACACCCAACCTGATGATCACCATCGTCAAGCTCTAGACAGCCAAACCACTCCCAAACACAGGGCTACCACTGCCTCTCCTTCCTTGCCTGTCCCCCCTCAAGAGTTTATAGCCATCGATGGCAGCACTCCAGTTGTGCGGTCATCCCACTGGGGTCTGTGATGGCAGCTATGGCACGGTTTTCCTGCTGTGCAGTGACTTCCAGCTCCTTCTGTTTGTTGCCCATTTTACCTGCTTGATTCTTTAAACTGGGGATTCTGCAAAACCCAAACAAGAAGATGAGCTGTTGAAAGGGAAAAAGATTGCTTGGAAAAATTGAGTTTAGGCTTCTTCTTTCGGTAATTGCTCTTTAACTTCTTTGGGTAATTAAATTTTAAATGAAAGTAGCATTAGCTAAATGTTCAGCAGTTCAGTTAAAGGTGCTGGAGTTCATAACAAAAGTTTGCAAAGACCTTCCAGAACTTCTCTAATAAAGCCAAAGGTGACAATTTCTAGGGTAAAGCAAATAATGCATGGCAGGAAAATAAAACCAACAGATAAAGGCCATATTTAACATGTAAAAATACGAAATAATAACTGGAATTCATTCAGTCCTCTGGTCTGCAGTGCATTAACTTTGCTAAGTCATCTTTTGCTGATTACAATATACAATTCTGATCTTTCCATTTATAACTACAAATATAGAATTATATTGAAGACCAAATATTATAACAGATTTCCGTTGTTAATTGCATACGTTGTGTTTATATTTCTTGCACATTCTTCCATTGTGATAATATGACTGGCTGTCATCTGAAGCCCTACGTGTTTCTCATTTGAAGAAATGTAATTGCAAATGTATTAAAATAAAAATAGTGGGTGGATACTGTAGGCACAAGCATCTAACTAAACATTAACTTGAGGCTACATGCTGCACCTTACCCCAGATGGTGCTTTTGGACATTACAGTAGAACTTGTCATTGGGGGGGAAAAAAACCCCAAACATACATACGCATATAGAAATAGAAAAACTTATTTATATAGCAATGCTTTTAAAAAGTTTTACTATTGCTGGTATTTTCACAAAAGTTGCTTTTTGGTATATTTTACCTGTTCTTGCCCATCTGGCTTTAGAGTAACTGATAAAGAACTGCATGTGGTGTTGCATATAATGTAATAAAATGTACAGATCCTGTAGCGTTGCCATACAAGAAAGTTATAAATGTAATTTTGTGAGATTGCTGCTGTTAATATTTATACTAAGTCACTGTCTATTCTTTTGTTGGTTCCAACCTACCACATGCTGTTTTTAACAAAATATCTGAGTATCACCCTGAAGTATTCACTCATCTGTCACTCAAGGATGAGTCAGGAAGTATATTATAGTAAAACAAAAAATGGTAAATTTATAGAGTGTTTAATACACAATATAGTTATTCATAACCTTATAAAATTATTTAGAACAATGAAATTGAATGGAAAGCTTCTTGCATCTTTCACTTCGATACATGTGTTGATGAGCATATTGAACAGCTCTCTGGGGAGATGCTTCTCTCTCTCTCTCCTTTTTTTTTTTTTTTTTTTTAAATATTTTAAATGCCATTTTGTGTGGTTCTGTACTGCAGTGGTGCCTGTAGCCCTAGTCAAGGGATGTGTTTTAGATATAAACACTGTTTTGGAGATGCTTAACATTACTTTGTTTTTCAGCATGTGCGTTAATTTTAAGTCGTGTTTGTTTTGTTATGGAGCACTATGGCACAGAGCTGAAGGACTTCCAAACCAGATTTCGTACTTAACATATCTCATGAGTTGTTTGCACGTTACATATTTGGTGCATTTAACTCCATGAAATATCTTACTGAAATGTGGGAAGTTACATTTCAGTTGTACTTCAGTTGTGTTGTACTTCTCAGTTGCTCTGTATACTTTCACAGGCTAATCCGTGATCTTGTTTGTTACAAAGGAAATAAAAAAGTGACTGATAAATCATTTGAAGATGATTGGAGATTATTTTTTTTAATTTAAAGTCAAAGAACATTTAGTGTTAAGTTACCATGACTGATAGAAAGTCTTAAGCTGATTTGTGCCAGCTTTGCTGTTATCTGTATCGCTTTTTTTAATGTATACATTATATGCATATAAAGTTTGTTTATTGTATTTTCATTTACAGGAGGGTTTAAATGGCAACTTTCTTGTTGGCTCTAAAATTGTTTACAGAAACAGACGTGTGTTGTACTATTGGGCTTGCTATAAAAATGTGTGTATATATATATATACACTTTAATGAAAGGAGATTGTTCTGTTAATTATTCTCTATTTGCTGTTTTTAAAGTGATGATCTCTTGTTTTCTTCTAGCATCAGATAATAGTCAGCGATTTCGAGAAACCTGCTTTGCATTTGCACTGACGCCACAACAAGTGCAGCAAATCAGCAGTTCAATGTGAGTTCGATCAGTAATACAGTGTTTAAATAGAAATAAATTTAAAAAAAGGAACTAGCTTACCGTAGCTTTCATTTTGAAATGTGATCTTAAAAAACACAGGTGTGTGTGTTTTGTCTCAGAGAGTACTCTTCTGGGGAATTCTTTTCTCCTTTGTTTGTAAGCTGATGAAGAGCAAAAGGGTGAGGAAGAGAGAATTAAATACCACCACTGTCCAGTGAGTATTGGGCAGGTTTCTCTTGTACTCGGTACCGTACTAATGCGTAACTCTCCTTCCTGCACCGCTGTCTTGCCATTAGTTAGGTCCTTTGTCAAGTTCTCTGTTTATTCATTGTAAGGATGGTACTTCATAGTGACCCATCAGAATTTTCTTTATGGTATGGGGAGGGGGATAAATAAAGGTAAAGATCAGATGAGAATGGCATTGATTTATTTACCTTGAAAAATAAGAAGTGTAACCTTTAGAGTGCCTTGAGAGAGTGGTGGTTTGGCTGACTGGAAGAAGGAAGGTGGGGCATACACTATATGTACCGGAAAGCATGGTGGACATGCATTGAACTTACAGCAAACTTGAGAAAATACTGATGAATCTGTTCTGTAAACAGTATGTTTTCACCTGTGTTCTGTTGTTTCTAGGGATATTTCTGGGACCAAATGTGACTTCACAGTACAGGTCCAGCTAAGGTATGTATTTGTATCACCTGTTCTTGATGTTGTTGTTTCTTAAAATGCATTGGATACATGCTACCCAGCAGGCCAGGCTTTCCTTTATGGAGAAGAATCTCATCCTGTTGTTTTCTTGAGAAAAGTTTGCTGTTGACTGCTTTGAAAAGGGCAGACTTAACTGCTTGTCCTTGTTATATGCAGCTTTACTGAAGTTGCCGGTAGCCTGATATCTGGCATGTCAGAATACGGCATGTACTTAGCTATAGCCAGCTGATTTTCTTCAATTAGTTGTTTCAGATTGTGTATATGCGCCTTCCTTTAACTCCACGTCTGTCAGATCCCAGGTTGCGGGGCCTTCAAAATCTGCGTGCAGGGAAGGTTGTTTTTCCTAGCAGGGATGTCAAACACAGTATTTCCTGGGCATGGCAACCCATATCGGCTTTTCTTTAGGCAATGGAAGGCAAGACTTTGGGAATCACCAGACTGGGTCTTAACCTGTTGGTTATTTTAGAGGTTACGATGAATGTATCCTAAGTTCATTAAAGCCTATGTATCCCTGGATTTCTGCAGGCAGCGGTGAGCAGTGCTGACTTCAGGGCTTGCTCCTGTCAGAAATGGCTGTCTTGCGTTTCACCCCCCTGGTCACGTCTGCATAGCGAGCTGTTCACTCACCAGACAGAAAACAACTGCTTTTAGGTCTTGCTTGTTATCCCCCTTCTGCTGATCAGCAAGTCGAGTTGGCTTTGTGTGGGGTCAGATGGACAAAGGGACAAGGAGGGCATAAGGGAAAACGGGGACAGAAGGTAGCTCCTCTTTTTGAGAGCAGCAGCCCGTTAAGCACATCTGCATTGAACAGCTTACCCTGATGTGATGGTATATCTGTGTGTCCAGGCAGGTCCCCTGGAAGAGATCCAGTGGAGTCGAGAGGCTCTTTTTGGTCCTTTGAATGCCTATTGTCCACGATCTTGGCCTACACACACTTCACAGGAGAAGGAAGGGTGTGTCTTATTTTGGTTCCAGCAGAAAATAAGCCTGTCTGAACTTAAGTAAATAAATAAAACTGAAATGAAGAAAGAGGCTGGACATAGGTGTGAGGATAGCGTTTGATGCTGTGGCTGAACAGCTGTCTAGTTTACTGAAGCTGGAGGAAGGGCAAAGACTGTATTTTTTCCTTTGTGAAACCTTGGTCTTGTACCAAGAGGTCAGGCTGGAGAAATGGTAGGAAAGAAATTCGGATGATCCGTCTTTTGTAACAGGCACGTGTATATCTGAATGAGTCAGAGTCAGTCTGAGGAATTAAGAAATCTGAGGAAGATCGTACAGCCATCTTGATCGAAACCTGTCGTCTGGGAGGGCTTTCCTGCTTAATGATCTGTACAGCCAATTTGAGGACTGTGTTTAGCAAATTTTGTCATGTTTTCATAACTCAGTAGGAAAAAAAATCCTCCTAGGAAGAGATGATATTTAAATGACTTTAGAAGTGAAAGATGATGGAAGCTTTTTGCTTTTAGGTTTTGTTTATCAGAAACCAGTTGTCCACAAGAAGATCACTTCCCACCCAATCTCTGTGTGAAAGTAAATGGGAAACCATGCAGCCTTCCAGTAAGTAAGATGTTACTTTGATATACATATTTGGCTAGCATTACTAAGAACTGTCTGTCAGAAATTAGCCTGAGAATTTATCCTAACCTTTGTCTTCACATTTTGGAGCATTTGAGTGAAGATGGATAGATGAATGGAAAAGATAGCTAAGGAAATTGTTTCTCAGGAGACTGACCAGTAGATCCAGAATATTAATTTTCAAAAAATGCGGCAGTAAATTTTTATGTTTGACAAACATCCAGTGAGTCTGGCTGAAATTGGAGTGTGTTTTGGAGGTCATCTGTGCAGGGAATAGACCATCACTGAGCAACAGGAGTAAAGAGAAAAATGTCAACTTGCGGTACTGGGGCAGCACACAGGATTACAGTGGGTGATGTTAGCCAGGCAGGTTGAATAGCAGTACTGAGAAAGGAGAGGTGGCAAATGTGTCTTTTAATGTTTTGTGGGCAGGGTTAGAATTTGGAAACCGTTAGGCTCTCTAAGTAAAACGTGTGATACTTTATTGTCTGGTCTCTCTTTCTCTCTCTCTGTTCAAATTGAAGAGGGAGCCTGGTTCAGGCAAGACACAGCCTTTATTGGGGCAGGGTTGTGGTGAGAGGGGAAGAAAGCAAAAGCAGTATTTTTTTATTATTATTATTATTTTTTGCTGAGGAGAAAAATACTTTGATTTCTAGGGCTATCTTCCACCAACCAAAAATGGTGTTGAACCAAAGCGACCTAGCCGACCAATCAACATTACCTCACTCGTCAGATTATCGACGACGGTACCAAACACAATCGTCGTTTCATGGACTGCAGAAATTGGAAGAGTAAGTACCTTTGGTAGATAATGCTGTCGAAAGCTTACTAGTTTCTGCTCTGGCATCTGTTTGAAAGATTTGAAAGATAAGCAAGTTTAATTGTGCAGAAAATACTTAATGGGTTAGTAGTAGGCTGTTCCTTCTTTTTGATTGTGTTACTTTATGCTAGGCAGATACAACATGCTCTCTTAGATCACTTGCCCTCAACTTTTTTGGTGTGATCTCTCCCTTTTCACACACAGACACGCACCCTGTCATGGTGACTCACTGAAGGCCCAGTTAGTAAGGTCAGGACATCCTATAGAACTTTGTTTGTCTTACCTCCTGACTTCAAAGTTCCTGATTTTAGGGGCTTGAGAAACCTTATCTTGTCTTCAACTTGTAACTAGCATGTGGCACTCAGTGCAGAGTGGTCTTTTATGACTGTAAATGTGCACACAAAGCGTAGCAACTTAGCATGGCCCAGGAGATTTAATTTGCCTTTTCTACATTTCTTTTCTCACAACTGGTGTCCTTATACTTAATATTTAAAAAATAATGGTTTTGTAACTTTTTTGTGGCTGGGGGGGCGGGGAATGTTACAATTGGTATTAAAAAAATGCTGATGTTCCACTGGTCTAATTAAATCTGGAACATGCAGCAAAAAGTTACTTCAATAATTGAGTCCATTAATTAGTGCACTGCTTTCACTGACGGCAAAAATCCTGCAAGATATGCATTACAGAGTCAAGAGGCACTTGAAAAACAGTGGCTTTGCCATTGTAGCCATCCTGTTTTCAGAAGTCCCGAGAACTGTCCTGAGGTGAAGAATTTGTCAGTGCACAAAGCCCAGGATTCCTGAACCAGTGTGGAAAAATGCTTACAGCCCAATCATGCACAATAGCCAGTTATAAAACATCACGATGGTATTTCATGGTGGATTTCTTGTGGAGCGTAAAACAGTCTCCATTCAGATTATGGAGTAAATGATGGCTGAATGATTTTTTTCCCTTCCTTTTTTTTTTTTTTTTTAAAAAAAAACAACCTTCTTTTATCTAATGAGAACTGCAGGTATCAGAAATAAGTGTTTAAAAATGAACCTGACATGGTCTACATTGTAGAAGTGCCTGCACACAAGCTGATGAATCTTGGTTATTGCTCTGAATAGTGCGCTGCACTTTTGCTTGAGGCTATCAATGAGGATTTAGGGAAAAGAGATGTTACTAAACTGTGTGGACTCTAAGCTAGGCTCTTGTGAACTAGCTAGTCTTTTGTGACCTGGCTAGTTTCTCAGGCTTCGTAGATATGTCATTTGTAAACCCCATATTGGTTGACTTCTAGCTTACAGTACAAAACTGAAGAGAGTGGCAAATTCTTAGTGTGTTTCATGAGAATTAGATGCCAATCAGAACTTCCCCACCGATGAAATGTAATGCTTCCTCAAGTGACTGTTTGAGACCTTGATAGTTAAATGTGAAGAATTATTTTATATTTGGATGTGCCTGCATAGTGCAGAATTTGAATTCCCCTCCTCCTCTTCCCTTAAGAGTCAGTTGCATGTCTCAACTGGTGTACTCTACCTTTCCTGAAGTCATAATTGTGATTTTTATACAATCTGTTTCAAGAGCCTTCTGTACAAGAAGCCTTGGGCAAGTTCCTAGCTTTGTAGATTCAAGCTGTCGGTAAATAATTTCACAATGTTAATTAGCATTTTTCTAACTTCTATACTAATTGAGGCATTAAACAAACAAGTTAG
This sequence comes from Falco naumanni, assembly GCF_017639655.2. Taxonomy (NCBI): domain Eukaryota; kingdom Metazoa; phylum Chordata; class Aves; order Falconiformes; family Falconidae; genus Falco; species Falco naumanni. Next base: position 4,726,012 of record NC_054060.1, on the reverse strand, counting down.
AGCAGTAGTGGTTTTTAACGATGTGAGAAGCATTCATTGTAAGAATAAAATATTTAAAATGTGGTGTTTCTGATGCTATTTCAATTTGTGTAATTTTATGGTAAGATATATTACTGAAATCCTGTCTTCGGATTCTGGTGGTGTCCTAAATAAAGGATGGTAGATGTCACAATTGTTCGGATTTTTTTGTTTTGTTAGTGGAAGCATACGTGGCAGTTGCTGGGGGAAGACTTTCATTTTTCAATTGAAAGTATATGAGTGCAGTTACAGGTTTAGCAGATACTGCTTATATGAAAAAGTAATTGATGTACCCTAATGTTGAGAACACAGTTTTTGTCCTTTCCATTTTGGGGGTGTGGGGAAAGAGAGGGGTGTTGCTGATGAATGCATAGCATAATACCACATTTTTTTAAAAGACAGTTTTTACCCACTGTTGTTAGTAGTTTACAATAAAAATGAGAGCTCAGACGTCTCAGATTGTGGTTTGAAATCAGTTAGTGATGCCAGGAAGAGCACTCTGCCACTCCTGCTCTTCCCTTGAGGGAAGGTTTACCCTGCTTACAGGGGAGCTGGCAGAGTTGATATTCGGTCTGCATCTGACCTGCTTGTATGCCAAATTATTTTCTGTAGTGGCAGAAGTGAGCATCCACGGCTTTTCGCTGACAACGATAAGGCACATTTGCATGGTCTGTTCTGTTGAGACTCGTGGGGGGGAAATGACCTTAACCTCTTCCATGCAGTTGGGAGTGGTGACTTCTTGCCTGCTCGGGCTAGATTCACTAGGGTATATCTTGGCCCCCCTGTACTCTGGAACTGTTTAACTCCCTTAATTCTGTTAAGCTCTGACAGTGAAGTTAGCATTTCGTAGACAGTAAGCACAGGAAGATAAGAAAAAGAAAGTTGAATAGTGCTTCTAGACTGAGTAGGAAATATTGCGGGTGATAAATCTTTTTCTGTGTTGCTTTTCAAGAGGCATCAAGGCTGATTTTCCTATTTTGAAAACAAAATAAGCTTTTATCCAAAAAACCCCCAAGAAAACAAAACCAAAAAAACCTTTGATGATACCTGGCCTGACAGCTTCCCGTAAATGTATTAACACAATTGCAGTACTTAACATTGTTGATGTAAAATTACCCTTCTTAAATGGACTGCAGACTGCACGTCCCGAGTTAGATGTAAAACTTCCAGAAGTGTCCTAAATGCTGTTTCAGTAGTTTGGTCTGCAGCTAAATCTAATCTCAGTGAAGCATGAAGTCACTTTTGTTGCATCTCTAAAACTCCAGCCCTGTGAACTTTCTGGAGCATGATGGGTTTTCTCTAGTATGAAAACTTTGCCATCTGAAGTCTTGTAACTGCTTTAGAAACACAGTGCCCTGTAATCACATAATAAATTGCATAAGCATTGTGTAAAATACAAGCTGTCTTTTGATTAAAACAGTTTTCACTTTGATCTTTTGTTCTGTTTTCTAGAACTATTCCATGGCAGTCTATCTTGTAAAGCAGCTGTCCTCTACGGTGTTACTGCAGAGGTTGCGAGCAAAAGGAATACGGAACCCTGATCATTCTAGAGCACTAAGTATGTCTGATGTACAACTTGTTTAAAAAGGAGAAATAGCTTTTGTAAAAGGAGATTTGAAATAGGAGTGTACTAACTGAGGTTTGGACTTCCTACAGTTCTCTGGGTTTTGAGAATCTGATAGTGGTGTTCTTTGTATTCAGTTCCAATTCAAAGACTCAGAGGCCTTTGTTTGTACTAGGAGCCAGTCCAGGAACCCTGTTGACACTGTGAAGGGAAAAATGCAAGAGAATCGCTTTCAGTTCAGCCTTACTGGCTTTGTTTCTTCAGAATAGAACAACTGTATCTATATAGTTAACTGGTAATTCAGTACCTCAGGCAAGCTGAACTAAATGCTCGTTACTGAACCTTGATGCTGGAGGAAAGTGTCCATCAACACGGTTTTTGTTCCTTTGGCACAGTTTTGTGGAGTGAGCTCCTGGAGAAAGTGTCTAGCACAGTGCTCCTCCTGACCCCCTTCCAAATTTAAGGTTTGCTGCTTTATTGTTTCCTTGGACAAATACACGTTGGTATAAGTGCAATGTAAATGCAATCAAAAAACGCTGTATGTTTCTGTTTCAGGGAGAGGGTGAAAATACCAACACCTGACAGCTGTTGATCATACTCTTTAATGCTCAGATCATGTGCGTTGTACACAGCATAGACCTTCTCCAAAAGGGAAGAAATTAAACGCCCAGTAAATGCTACAAAGCCAGTGGTATATAGTGCTGGGCATTAGCTTGTGTTAATGCAGTGTGATCACTGAAATGCACAAAAATCGATAGAGTTTCCAGGTGGCTGCTGCTCTGTGTATACAAGGTGAGAATGAGGGTGTAGGTCCAGTTCATAGAGCAGGCAGAACATGCAACTGACTTGTTCATTTAACCAACGACTGTTTATAAAACAGTCCTTGTAGGGAAAAATAGAGGATGATTAGAGATGAAATACTTCTGTAGTGCTAATATTTCACTGCAGTTATTTAAAACTCAAATTTTGTCAGGATACTTGTGATTTCCTATTTCTCAATTTCCTTTTCAATTTTAAGTCAGAGGATTCCTTTATCAGTATTTCAGAGGTTTACAGTGATGCTTGTCCATGTGAGTTAGTGACATTTTTTAATGTGCTTGAAGTTAACAGTCAAGTCAATGTGGCTCATCTTGTTGGTAGATTTTAATAACTGTCAAGTACAAAGTTGCATGTATGTGAAAAGAGACATCTCTGTATAAATACATTTTCTAGGGATCTTGCTTTAAGGTGAGCTTTTCTGCTTTTCACTTTTCTTAAATCTTGTTGTTTATGATCTTTCTAGAGAGTAAAGGCTGCTTACGTTACCTGTTTACTGTGTGAGTCTGAAACAATAGTCACTGCTGCTTGCTTCCAGTACATACAGCAAACTGAAAGTTTAGCACGTGGTTTCAGACTTGTTTTATTTCTCTATTATCCAGTTTGTGTTTTAAATCAACTGTAAAATAAACTTTTTCTTCTTTCAAATAACAGTTAAAGAGAAACTGACTGCTGATCCAGACAGTGAAATAGCAACAACAAGCTTAAGAGTTTCTCTTCTTTGTCCAGTAAGTTTGTTTTTTTTATTCATTCAAAACTGATTCTGATCAAAATGTGGCTGTTCTGGGACACGTATTTGGTAGAGGTTAGCTTGTGTTTACCTGTGTGTTAACTTTGTGGGGATCAGATCCAGTGCTGAAGTTACCTGTCACCGTGCTTAAGCATGTGATATACCCCTGAGAAAATGAGTATTCCATTAACTGGAAAACACCATTCAAAATTATATGTAAGCACGCATTTAAATCTGTCACTAGATCATCTGAGTGTGCAGTTTGGCTCCTTGATAAAAGCCATTTCAGTGGTAAGATAGTTGAATGTGCCTGTTAAAACTAGCTCTTCAGTCATTGTCTGCAGTCAGAGAATTGAGCGTCTTTTAACTGAAGTTGATTGTATGCATGTGTACACTCTGAGTATTTAATAATCTTAGATTAAAAATGAAGCAGTGTCCTAGAGGTGGTTCAAAGAAAATTTGTTTTAAATTGGAAGTGGGAGAATACAGGTCCAATGAATGTGGAAGTGGCAGTACTTATTGTATCTTGACCTGCTAATTCTTTTTAACCAAGTAGATGCAGAGATAAGTGGTAGTTTATAGCTGGGTTTATGTTATCATTGCTACGCTGCACAATATTAACATTATGTGCACTTTATTTAATCTTTGGGACTTAATGCTCTTGTTTCAGGTATACATGTGGCTTCAGAATAGTTGCTCTCTGTGTTGATTGACACAGTATCTTTATTGCAGTATAACTTTTTAACCTCTTTTCAAGATTAAGGATGCATCTGTTTCCTGATTTGGTTCAATCTGCTCAAGCTTGACACAAAATTTTCAGTTCTGAATTCTAAAAGACTTTATGCTTGCAAAATTGAAGCTTATTTCTCAAGTTATTTAATATGTTCTTAAACTCTACCAATGTGAAAATAAACTTTCAGGTATATAAGCTTTGCTTTGTAAAAAGCACAGTTGACATTGTGGTTACTTGTTACATGTGTATTAGGTTACTGTAAACCCTTAAAAGTGGTATTTTTATGATCCATGATCTTAAGACTTTCTCCATACTAACATTGATGCTAGCTAAATAATAACATTTTTAAGGAAGGTAAAACTCATCTGTAAGAAAGCTACAGAGACTGGAATTACGAAATAAAATACTGATCTGTAAACTTAGAACCCCCATAACCTGTAATCATGTAAACGTGGAAATCTGTGTCACATCAAAACTGCTGCAGGTTTGAAATGCTGAAGTATTTTGGGTCCACACCTGGCAGCTTATTTTGTTGAGTTCTTACAGTTGAATTTTTGTTGTGTTGTTAGTACTTTGTTATTCTATAAAGCACAATGATAGTCCTGTTGTTTTTTATTTTGTCATTCTTTAGGCACAGTATTCTTACCACTTACGATTAGTTTCCAATACAGACAAGAATAGTAATTCATTAGTAGAAATTAAATGACTGTAAAGAGTTTAGAAGTGCTTACGTATTCATTCATTATCTTAAATTAAACTTCATGCATCTTCTGGAATTACGGTTTTTTACTTCTGTTGTACTTGATTTGTCAGAACTACTACTTCAGGCAGTTATGTTGTGTTACAGATCATTCCATGGGGGTTTTCTGACATGCTTCTGTTTGTCCTGATTGCCTCCATTACTGATAAAAGTTCTGCAGTGTGTTTAGATGCATTTTTTTTCTGGATGACTGCAGTTCAGATGAGTTGGTATTAGAGCAGGAATATCCTCTACAACATTGCTTTTAGGACTGCAAGTTTGCTAATACTAATGAAGATGTCAAGTCCTGTTTTGCTTCCTCAGAGTTCTGCCAGGGATAAAACCAAACCAGCAATCAGACATTGGGATGTAACTCTTCAGAAGTCCTACCTTTATCAGCATTTCATTTCCTCTTTAAAATTTACTACTTTTCTGGTAGACATACAAAACAAAGTCTATAGCAGGTTATTTTGAGCGTATTTGTGTCATTTTAATAATGTTTACAAACCACACTTTTTTCCCCAGTATGTTCCTAATTCAGTGCTGTCTGATTTCACTGTAGCTCTTGGAATAATCCATCATTGCACAGGCTCGTTGGGACAGACTGCGCCTTTCAACTTGTCCTATGAATAGAAAGGTTATTAGCATGATTCAGACTGTCCTCAGGTCTGAATGTAATTTTATTATAGCCTCCATATTTTTAATTGCTAATTTGTAAACATTTGGCTCAGGGAGATTTTTTTTGTAAATATTTTGTGCTTACTTTCTAATGCTTGAATGGACAGTGTATGCTTTGAAACTACACATTGAAAATGCTGATTTGCTCTCCAGGCAGAACCAAAAACTAAAGAACGATGCATCTTCAGCTGTGGTAATGTTAGGGTGCTGTTCTCCCATCTCATTTGTTACGGGTGTGATTCTCTTGTGTGTGTACTTCAATAAAATAAATGGAATTTCGTATCTGAATGGGAGTGGCAGGTTTAGACTTTATAACCCTTATTTTGCCCTCAAGAAAGTACAGAGTGAGGCAGCTTCCTCTGAATTTGTTTTGGATTGCTGCTGAGCTTTTTTTAGCACAGGGGCCTGCTCTCCCTCTGAGACTGTGGAGTACAGAGAAAAAGCTGTCCTTAACTGTTGGCTGAATCTATCCAAGGTACAGCAGACAAATGGGCTGAACTGAGCCTGTATTTCAGGAAGACACTTGAATTCATGTTCTTTTTTTCCCTTGAAATAAAAACAAATAAATCCACAGGCTCTGCAACTGGCCCAAATATTTAACTGAACAAAAATTCCAAACCTAGCATTTTACTGTAGGTTTTGCAGCTTTGTTTACAAATCCTTAATTTCTGTTTTGGGTGCATTTTTTAGCATGAAAAGATAGCAGTGTTTTGTACAGTCGTAAAATAAATGAAAGCAGTGTTTCTTTGGCTGGATTCAAAACTGTAACAGTGTTGGAAAACACAGTTTTTTCAAAAGTTGGGATGCTTCCCTTCTCTTATGACCTTTTGTTTTGTCAGTTCTGACACAGCTTGGCCAGTATGGCATAGCTGATCCAGGAAGTTCAGTGCCAAAAATGGGAAAGGAGACATCAGTGCTCAGTACACTGATTCTATCTGCATGCGTATGGCTTTGGTTAAATCCAACTATGGCTTAGACATTGGAAGCACAGTTTTTATACCAAAAGCTTGTGAAAAGGTGTCTGTTTTAAATCGGCTTTTTTACTCAGGAGACAGGTATTTATGTTCTTCCTGCAGCATTTGTCTTCAACCTTCCTATTTTTATTTTGCATCATGTAGAAGCATCCAGGTTTTATCTCCGGTATCCTTACTCTTGCTCCTCACTGAGCTAGGAGACTCTTATTGTGCCCAAAAGACAAATGAGCCATTGACCTACCATCTGGGAGATAAGAATTCCTAACAGACATGGATCAGGGGGCCTTGCTTTGTTGGGGGTTGATTATGTGATAGAAATAATGTGCTTGGTCATGGATTTTGGGGGAGGGGGTGCCAAACACATGGCACATACAGCACCTCCTGCCGCCTGGGCTCTCCAGCACCATTACTGCAGGCTCCCCAGGGAATTCTCAGCTCCCCTCCCATCTGGTGGTGAGTTTTGTGATGGTGACTGAGAGCCGGAGGGAAGAAAAATAAGCAAGATCCTGCAATCTAGCTGAATTTGCTGGGAATGGGGTGGAGGATTTCTGCTTAGGGGGAGATGCAAAAAAAAAAAAAAAAAAAAAAAAAGCATCATGGAGGAAGTAGTGGACTGTGAGTAGAGCCTTTGTTCTTGATACTGTTTTTAGTTTCCTGATATTCTGAGATTGAGTGCCATCCTGTGGCACCCGTCTTGTATTGCTCAGAATCAGTATGCATGACCACCGTGCTTGCTTAAGCCATACTAAAACCAGTTCCTCTTGCTATCCACTGCTAGAATTGGCTGAAGATTTTAAAATGAAGTAATTCTGTATGTTTTAGTAAAATACATATAACTTCAAAGTATTCAGTATAAATAGTTCTTAATAAATAATTGTTTTGTTGTTTTTTAATGTGGAAAAAGTCTTGTTTAGACATTCTTACTTTTTACCTTTAGTGTGGTCAGTTAAAGCTCCTTCTAAACTGCAGCATAAGCACTTTGCCAGAAAACAACTGCTTGGGTTTTGTTTTGTTTTTTTTTTAAGGCGTCTCCTCTCTTTTATTTCAGATTAATATGACATCCCTTTCACTGTCTAATCATTTTTGCATTCAACGTAATCATATGTTAATGTTTTATGGTCTAGGTTAGCGTTGATTTGTCTAATCCAAACTAAGATATTCCTGTTCCACAATTTAGCCTAAACACTTTCTGTGTCTAGTACTCCTATGTTACCTGCTCAGTTTAAGCACTCAGCTGTGCTTTTTGTATTAAACTTGTGGAAGCTTTGTGCTGACCTGCAAAACCTCGCTGTCCTGGCCTTTTCACAACTTGAAGGAAACAATGGTCCCCAACTGAAAGCATACTTTAGAACTCATTTTCTCCTGTTCATCTTCTGTTAACGTTTGCAGACCCTGTGTAGCATTGAAAAGGTATGATGGTATTATAGAGGATAGTGAGCTATTTGTATTTTATGTGAGAAAAATTTCAGCAGCGAAATTTCAGATTAGCTCAAAGCTGTATACATAGCAGTGGTGTTTATCACAGCAGGAGGAGTATAAGATTGTTTCTGAATAGTTAACAGGTGTGATTTATTTTGTGAGTAGTCTGTTTCTGACAGTTTTCTGGAGAAAATAGTGAAAATGCTGGAGCTAGAGAAATACATCAGGAAATGATCCGTAATCCTGCAAATGCATTTTCTATATGCTTGCTTCTGTGACTGTAAAGTTAAACAAGTAGTTCTGATAGTGCCCTGATGACTGAGATGTGGACAGCAGCTTGGATACACACTTGAACTGTGAGTAAGTAGGAGAGGACTGACCCATATTCATCAGCTTTCAAATTGCTAATGAAGGAGAATTCTTGTTTTGTGGTTGTACAGGACACTGCTATGTTACAGGTGCTCAGTGGACTCTGTATTTTGTTACAAGAACATATCAGGATGTAGTCTTCAGTTTCCTTGATCAAATGCAGTTTAAAATGTGATTTTTAGTAACTCGTGTGTGATAATCAAACCTCTCAGAAGGAGGGAATGGTGTATGTGGCATGTATGTAATTAAAACTCAGATTCATGAGAGTTCTTTCTGGAGTAAAACTCAGCCTGTCTCTGTCTCATACAGAAGAGCCTTGTTTGTTAGTGTAATACCAAGATGATGTAATCTTGTTGTTTGGTTGTTTTTTTTTTTCTCTTAAAGCTTGGTAAAATGCGGCTAACTATACCATGTAGGGCCCTGACTTGTTCACACCTGCAGTGTTTTGATGCCACTCTGTATATTCAAATGAATGAGAAGAAGCCAACCTGGGTTTGCCCTGTCTGTGACAAGAAGGCTCCCTATGAACATCTCATTATTGATGGGTAAGTAAAACTTGAATCAAAATGAAGACTGTACCTTACACACTGTGCTTACTGTTCTTGTGCTGCACGGAATAGAGTGTGCTGAAATCTGGGTGATCTGGCTGGGACCTGTTTTAAGTTACCACGTCATTTAATTTCCCTGCTGTTGGTAAAGAATTACTAACCAAGTACCTTGTCATTCAGTATTCTGGAAGAATTGTGGCCATCAAACTGTTACAGTGAATAATAATGAAAGGTATTCCTTCCGATCCTAGGTAAAATTTTGAGCTATTCTGCCTAAAATTCTTGTAGGTTGGGTTGTTGGGGTTTTTTTCCTCAATATTGCACAGTGCTGGATCCGTAGGTGAGAACAGCACATGTTGTCTTTTAATGAAGCAACTGCACAAATCTGGCGTAGTTGATAGCAGACATTCATGTTAGATTAAATAAATACTGCCCCCCCCCCCTCCCCAAACGCATCTACAATTCCATGTACAATTTCACACTTGGGGAGTTGCCGTGTATCTAGAAAGTGAGATAGAAATTGATTCCCTGGCACTGCCTGCCTGCAAAACATGAAAAAAACCTACCTAGTACTGGTCTTCACGAAGCAATGCTAAGTATGTATTCCTGGGCCGGCATTTTAATTCCTTAGATAGGAATCTTCTTTCCAAAGTGTGATAAAGGAAGAGAACAAATGAAGTCTTCTGAGAACACCCAGAATGGTTTATTAAAAAAAACAAACCAACAAACAACACCCAACACCCAAACAAATAAAAATGCTAAAACAAACAAACAAAACCCCAAAAAGCAAAACTAAAAATGCTGAAACAAATAGAACCCCAGAAACCACCTCAAGAACGACTGAGTCTTTTTTAGTGAATATGTGCTTCTATTTTGGTGACCTGCCAGTGAAGCATAAGGTTGCTTGGGATCTCCTTTAAGGCCTCACAAAAAACTCTTCAAGAGACATTCAGGACCTGCACAGGCTGCTTTGGATTCATGGCCTCTGAGATTTACAGGTCCTGTGCTTTAGATCAAAGAGCTGTGGGTTTCCTTGTTCTAGTTTTCAGCCTAAAATAGTAAAGACTAAGAGTAGTAATAATTAAAACAACGCGTTTTCCTTATTTCTTTTTGTGTTGCCAGGTGCAGATGTTGGAGATTAGGTGACGTAATTATAGCATCCCAAAGAGAAGGTTATTTCTAGAAAATATTTCTATCTGGGAAAGAGTGAATTTTCCCACTAATTAAAGCTCTTTCCTGCAGAACCACATGAATAGTCTTGGTCAAATGTTGGAATTCCCACTGGGAGTGATGTGGAGCCAGGATCCTGAAAGTTTTAGGAGACACAGCTAAGGAGAAGAGGCTACAAGTTTAGATTCCCATGCTCAGCCTTTGTTAGGGAGTTGTTGCTTTTATAGAGGTTTCAGGAAAATACTAGTCCTTAAATACTCAGCTATATGGACTCCTTTAAGATGTGGGCTTCCTCAGCTAAATATTGTCAAAAATAAATATGAGTAAGAAGGAGATTATTTTGTTTAATGCTAGTTCGCATTCTTTCTATGTTTTCGGAAACAGAGTTCTGTGTCATGAGCTCTGCAGGTTTCCACTGTTGTAGTTCTTTTAAGTAAATGTGCAGATTTTTATTTTAGATTTTTTATTTTATTTATATTTTAATAAATTAATAAAAATTAAATAAAAATTTTATTTATTTTTCAATAACACCTTTTATTAAGGAAGCAGATGAGAGAAGGCTAGAACAATGAAAGCTTTTGACGCTTTTAGAACACATACTCACACTTACACTGACTAATAACTGCTTTTTTTCCTCCAATATCTTTAAGCTTTTTTGAGGACTGATATTATATATTTTTGATTGACAGGCTGTTCATGGAAATCCTGAAGTATTGTACAGATTGTGATGAAATTCAGTTTAAGGAGGATGGATCATGGGCTCCTATGAGATCAAAGAAGGAAGTGCAGGAGGTAACTGCATCTTACAATGGAGTTGATGGTAAGTTGAGTTCTGGTGCGTATGGACTGAATGTCATAGTGTTGAGCTGTTAAGTATTGATGTTCCTTTAACTTTTCAAAATGCTCACTTTTGCATGTATGTTTGTAGCTTTTAATGATCACTTGTGAGAAAGATTACTTGACTAATACCTGGTTAGGACTGATGGTACTTTTAAGTTATCAATGTTACGTAATTTTGTTGTCTTTTATTCTAAATTGTAAGCTTTATTAATGATGGCATATAATAAGCTGTGATTTTATGATGACTGTAGTGTTGTTGTAAGCTACAGCTTATAATGTTGATTTACTTTGTATAGGATGTATAAGCTCTTCCTTGGAACATCAGGTGTCTTCTCACCAGCAGTCAAATAAAAATAAGAAGGTAGAGGTGATTGATTTAACCATTGATAGCTCATCAGATGAAGAGGAAGAAGAGCCATCTGCAAAGAGAAGCTGTCCTTCCATATCTCCGGCATCACCATTAAATAATAAGGGGTAAGAATAAAATACACAGGCCAATGCAGAGAGAATATACTTATGATGGAACGTAGTAACAATTTTGAAAGAAATTGCATCTAGAAAGTTCTGTATTTGGATTATATCCTGATTTAGTAGCTTATAGCAAATGGTTTTGCTCTCAGGTCACAAGGCCTAATAGGACTGGAATAACAACTTCGAGTTGTTAAGTGTAACATGATGCAGTTTTTCAGTTGTATTTGTGAAAATGAGCATGAAATGGCGCAAAAGGTTGTGGCTTAGAAGTATGTTTTGCAAATCTGGAAATGTTTTTTTCTCCCGTAGAGAAATATAAAAGCAGCACATACCGGGGTGGGCGGGGGGAAGGAAGAGAGAGCGCAATGAGAAGCATGGGTGTGGTATGGGAGTGTGTGGGTTTTGCTGGTGATTACTGCCAGTAGCATAGTAATAAAGAAGACCAGAATAACTTGATTACTCCTGAGTAGCCAAGCTGTTAATAGCACCCTGTTTACATAACCATGTAGGGGTGAAAACTGAGGCTAAACCAAAGGGATCCTGTTATTGAAGTGATCGCTACTCTAGTAATGTAAATGGCTCATTGATCACTTAAAACTCCTCAAGAGCTCTTTGGCTGTCTTCCATTGCTAATTACCATGTAGAGTATAAACGTTGTGCTGTTATACGGATTTGTATGGTTTTGGGGGTTCAATATGGTTTTAGGATCATCTTGTCCTGGCTTAGGAGTATTTATAACATATTTATAGCAGAGATCCCAATACCATTTATAGTGAGAGTCGTCCGTTTCTGTTGTCTGAGACTGAACTTTCTGTTGCTTTTAATTTTGCTAAACTTCAGCTGTCTCGAACTGAATTAAATTTTCTGATTAAAATGTCATTGTGAGAAGAAAGCTTAGGGAATGTGGGGTGCTCATGTCTCTTCCAAGACTCGTTGAGATGCTGTAGCATTGTGATGCTTTTTAGTGAAGCTTTGAATCTTAGTAGGGGGCGTTGTTGTTGTGCACCCATCACAAAGTTCATAACACGTATTGAGACGTTGACTTTGTGTTAAATTTAAAAATAGGCATACCCTGCAGGGAACAGCAATAGAAATCTTCATTTCTTCTTTAGCATTAAAGCCAAGACTATATTTTACAATTGTAACAAGCCTTTGTTTCTTCCAGCATTTTAAATCTACCCCATCAAGCATCTCCTGTGTCAAGAACACCCAGCCTTCCTGCTGTTGACACCAGCTACATCAATACATCGCTTATCCAAGACTACAGGCATCCATTCCATATGACACCTATGCCTTATGACTTGCAAGGTGAGCTTCTGACTGTTCATAGCTGTAAGTACAGCTCTTCAAGCAATAATAACTATCGTAAAAGGGTTAAAACATGCAGTTGTTTGACAGTCCAGTAGTTCAAAATACTATTTTCCATCCACAGAGGAAGAGATGGTATTTAAAAAAAAAAAAGAGAGAATTTCTGTTACTATCTTAAGGTTTTAAAAGGTTCATGTTTTGCAAGCTCTGGTAGTGAAGAGAATCTGAAGTGCCATCAGTATTGTGCTGGTTTTATTTCAAAATAAATGGTGGGAAAACGGGGAGGTGCTTTTTTGTTTTGAGAAGCTTAATTTCTTTCTTTGGCTCCTTACAGGTTTAGATTTCTTCCCTTTCCTGTCAGGAGACAATCAGGTGAGTCAAGGAAAATCAAGTCATATAGCAGATACTCTTTTCTGAGAAGGACTTGCTGGCATGGATGTATAGGCAAGGAGGGAGCAGATGTATGATGTAGGTGTAAATGCAGGGAAGCTGCAGCTTTATTTTATACACACGAAAACCATGACCAAATGTAAGAATTGTCTAATTACAGGTGTAGGATAAGGCAAAACAAAAGCTAAACATTTCAGCTTCCAAGGGTTAAGCTCAGTCAGCCACTGTTGTACTGTGGAATGGCCCTTGGCCACGGCTGAAGATCCACCATCCACCTCCACAGTTTTTCAGACCTGAGGTCTGACTTTGGCCATCTGAAAGTGCTGGGCCTCACCACTGGGACCCTTTACACAATTTGGAGAGTCGGGTAGCTCTTGTTTTTTCTGAGGCTGTGTACCTGTTTATACCATGTAAATGCTTACTAAGATTACATTGGTGCTGGCTCCTCTAGTTCCAGGAACTAAGCAGGTCATTCTCAAAAGTAGTCTGGATTGGCAAGTCCTCCCACTTGACCATTTTCCTCCCGTGCCTCCAAGAAAAGCCAAGGGACTGGGGTGGGCCACCTGCCTTTTGTCCCTTCAAGTCTGTTCTACAATCTGAAGTAGGAGAATTGCACGAAATGTAGAGAAGTACTTTCATATCGTAAGTAAGACCAGAGCCTGCACTGCAGAATTTTGATTCAGAAAAAGCTATCTTGATATTCAGTAAAACTTAGATAGGAGAGTTATTCTGAAACAAGTCGTGCGCGAGTCTGATGCTGCACTGATATGGCATAATTATAACCATGCGTAAATGCTGGGGAACAAGGCTGAATAGCCTGGATGGATGTTTTATCATAGTGGAAAGAAACATCAAGAGCAAAACTAAATACAAGTAAGATTGTATTTAAAATTGGATTCTTGATAGCTAAAGTTCTTGCCTTTCAGGGGCTGCCCAGCAGGGAGTGTAACTTGGGACAGCCCTTGTTGCCGTTGGATGGGACTAAGTGTGTGATTTCTAAATGCATTTTTCACAGAAGTATGCTTTCCTCCACCAGCAGTGATTAGCACATAGTTTCACCAGCTGTGATTGGTCTGTGACTTTTGAGCGGAGGAGAGGGATGGCAAAATGTTTCTTTGAATTTTGGGGAATTTTTCCACCAAGGAATTTTTTGAAGAGGTAAAAGAGTGCTGCTGCTTACAGTTTCTTACTGGTTTGGGTGTCTTGTGATATTGTTACCTTTCTAGCGTTTGCTTTTACTAATAACTAGTGTTTCCAGTTTCTTTTGGCTTCAGAAATCAAGGGCTGCAGAAATAAAAGTTCAGTGCATTGGTCCATTTACCTTACAGAAAGGCTGAGTAGACGAGCTGGCGTGAAATCCAGAAGCTGTCAGAGCTTTAGCTTATAAATACCTTCTTTTGTGCTGGTCTGAATCAAACCTGTGGTGTCTGAAATGTAACTCGAAAATGTTGTTTTTCCCCCCAGCATTACAACACATCCCTTCTTGCCGCTGCAGCTGCGGCGGTTTCCGCATCAGATGATCAAGAACTCTTACACTCTCGTTTTTTCCCATACGCTTCATCTCAGATGTTTCTCGATCAGCTAAATGCAGGAGGAAGCAGTTCTCTGCCAGCCACAAATGGTAGCAATAGTGGCAGTAACAGCAGTCTTGTTTCCTCCAACAGCCTGCGAGAGAGTCATGGTCATCCAGTTGCAAGTAGGAGCAGCACGGACACGGCGTCTATCTTTGGTATCATACCAGACATTATTTCGTTGGACTGATTTTTGGAGTAAACGAACTCGTCAGAGGAAATCTTTGTGCTTGGTTTTACTTTATGTTAGAAACATAGACAAGTTTTTTTTCCTTTTTTAGGGAAAAAAATTTATGTGTACAGAGAACAAAAGTATATTTTCAGTTTTACTTTTGTATATAAACCTAAGATGGCCTCACTGGTAAAAATAAGAAAAAAAAACCACAAAACAAAAAAAAATGAACAAAAACAAGGAGCTTCAGTTAATTTTTATGGATGCTGAAGATTTTACACCTGTGCATTTGTCATGTGAGTTACTTTTTTTTCCCCCATAGTTTGGACACAGATGGCATTATTTTCTTCACAGTAACATAAACAGGAAAAGAGCTGAACTTTCAAAGTTCAAACTTGTGAGAGGTTTTTTTTCTCCTCTTGGAGACATTTACCTTCAGTGGTGGAATCTAATTCCTCCATCCCATATTTAGTGCAGATTTTGTTATGCTTAAAGTGGAATAAACCCTACCCAAACTGTTCCACAGCATCCCCTCCGTTTGCAGGACAGAGCCTTTCAGGAGTGGGTTTGGTTTTTTTGGATTTTTTTTTTTTTTTGGTCATTTCTGGTTCTGTGTGACCCTCTATTCAGATTTTTTTTTTTTAATTCCATGCTTTAGTCAAGCATTGTTGCAAGCTCATTAGTGCACCAATTATTCTTGAGGGCCAGACTCAATAAAATCTCAGGCTGAGGAATTACTTGGCTGTGCTTACGTGGGACAAGACAGAGAATTTTTATAGAATCTAGCCCCAAATAAAAGCATTGACACATTGGGCTGTAGGATTTTGTTTCTAAGAACTTACTATGAAATCCTTTTAAAGGAACTTTAAGATCCTAATCAGCAAAATATTAAGCATGTGTCGATTTTGAATTTGTGGAACTGCTTGTGCTTTAAAGTTATCCATGCGTGTATAAATGGCCTATTGAACTGAGGCCTGTCTGTCTGGGGAAACCTACTTTTAGCTGCAGTAGATCAAATTTCTGCTTAAAAGTGAACTTGTCAACAAAATGAAGAAAATACAAATACCAACACACTTTTGCATGGTTTGTCAGCTGACAATGGTCTTGGTACACCGTCTTCTGAGTTCACATTCATCAGAATTAATATTAAATGTTTGGTGTGAGTCTCTTAAACCAAAAACCAACCCAATAAAAAAGCCCCACCCTGTCCCATGTACTCAGACGTATTGCTATCTATTGAAGTCTCTTAGGGTAGTGGGTTTCAAAATTCAGTTTTCTCTTTTTGGCCTTGTAATTATTTTTATTTCCCTAATTTTTCAGTACAATTTTGTCGAACTTTGAGCCATACTTACTTCCTGATTTCTTTTCTCTTTCTCTTTTTTCTTTTTTTTTCTTTTTTTTTTTTTTTTAAGTTGTGCATGACATAGGAAATTTTTTTTTAGAACTGATGGGTCATTTGGGCTGATTCGTTCTTACTAAAGAGTGAAATGTGTAAATAGCTGGAATGCAGTTTTTCAGGAGATTCTTTAAAGTAAGAGAAGGGGGAGGGAAGGGAGTGTTTCTCTTGTGTCCCAAAGTCCATGTCAGAGAGTAAATATTTCCTCTGGTGTGAAAAATATTTTTATAACTGGTTGAAAGTACAGGTAACATGTTTATCAGGAAAGAGAGTTAAGGAATACTAAAATCAGAAGATTCTTGTCTGACTTTTTAATGTCCAAAACTGTTGATTGCAGCTAGTTGCTTTGAGCATTGACAAGGGCCACCTTTTGCCTATGAAGTTCTCTCAAAATCTTGCATTGAATAAAAAAAGAAAAAAAAAAGGAAAAAAAGGGAAAAAAGAAAAAAAAATCTTTAATCCAAGTAGCATTAGGTATTGCTGTATGATCAGTCGTATGGTTATTTGAAAGGTTCACATTATGTGGCATCAAAATTGTTTTTAGTGTTTTTACATCATCCCTCTGCCACTAAATAGTTGACTTGAATTTTGAAAACAAATGTTTGTGTTTATATGTATATGTGTGTGTATATATGTATTTATAGATCTGTGTGTGTGAGTTAAAAGTGAGTTAAATAGTTTTTCCCATGCATGTGTATTTCATACATATCTGGCTGATATATATATTTCACCATACACCAATTTTATAATTTATTAAATGTCAGTTAAAAAATAAATAAAAGGATAGAAAATGGGAAATACTTATTTTTTAAATTCAGTCTGATTTTGAAGTGATTAAACCTACACTAGGAATATATCTCATACATTTTAGTCATGAATACTAACCTGGTAACTTCAGAGCATATGCTTTGCTATAATACCGTTTGTAAATCTGGAGTACAACTGCCATTAGTGTAACTGGGAGCATGCGTGTCCCCAGCTTCTGGAACACCTAAGAGAAATTCGGGAGAGCTTGTGACTGTTTTGCCGATGATTGTGGCATTGTTTCCATTGACTGTATTGTTAAAGATGGCCTGAAGAGCAGATTATGTCACTTTTGACAATGGTATTAAAATCTTGTTAATTCACGTATAAAATTAAATGTGGCGAGTGTGTGGTTACGCAGAATCCGGCATCTTTTATGCCTGTCTTAGCTTTTGGAAAGTGAGGTCAGCTGCTGACGTCTTCCGTTTCCTCACACGTTACCCTGAAGGGGAGGAAGGCTGTTCAGTTCACCGTTGTCATTGTTTAACTTCATTGCTCTACAAAGAAGGGACAGAAACATTCTGCAGTCCTCCTTTGTGGTATTAATCCCATATGCTTTGTGAGTATTCCTGTTTCATGCTAGGATGTTCTTTATAGCTGATAATTCTCTGTGCCTCTGACCACAGTTAACATTGCTTGGTAGAAGTCTCAGTCTGAGTTCTGGACGAGCTCCCTGCAGATGTCACTCCCAAACTCAATCTGCGTTAGTTCACGTATTATCAGAGGCGCAGTAAAGCAGCCCAGGGCGGCCTGGCTTGCGGTACTGCTCCGTTCGCTGCAGATTGCGGAGTTCCTGTGATCCTTACGCTAGTGCTCTCTTGTCCTCCAATTCTGCTAGAGGTGTGGGGCATGCACCCCGGTGCACGCATGCCTGTGTTTACGTATAGTGCTGTGTGTGTATGTATGTACGCACACGGGTGTGAGTATGTAGCTGTTCGAGTAGCCGGGTGGAAGTGGCTTTGAATTGCTCTTGAGGGCATTACTGATGCATCCTTTAGAAGATGAAAAGCCACGCTAAGCTATAACCTATGGCATGTGTTAAAACCTTTGTAGCGCTTCCATAACGATAGATGTGACGGCACTTCCAG
Source organism: Falco naumanni (assembly GCF_017639655.2). Taxonomy (NCBI): domain Eukaryota; kingdom Metazoa; phylum Chordata; class Aves; order Falconiformes; family Falconidae; genus Falco; species Falco naumanni. Next base: position 4,708,214 of record NC_054060.1, on the reverse strand, counting down.
GCTTGCCCCTTCCTCTCCACGGCAAGGATTCAATAAGCCTTTCAAGGACGGGATGACGGATGGATTTTCATTGGACTCTCTTGGACCTGCCTCCCAGTGCAGAGCTAGGGACTGTGAGGAGAACGTTTTGAAAATTAATTCTTCGTTGCAGTTTAATGTTTCAGGGTTTTAAGCACACTTTAAATAGAAAGGTTTTTGTTTTGTTGGTGTAACTTTTTTTTTTTTTTTTTTTTTTCTTAAACAGAGCTTAGATTTCTAACAAGGGAAAATTGCTGGTGGTCCCCGAAAGTGCTGCTGTTAATTGTTTTAATTAACAAAGGGAAAAATGTATATAAGCAGAATATTAAAATTGCCATTAATTCCATGAATTTAAATCTGTCATTCATTGCCTTAAAACTTTCTCTTAGTTTCCATACGGCATGCCAAACCAGTAAATGGCTTTTAAAAATGTATAGTAGACTAATGTCAGTTTGTATAAAAGTACCAAGTGAAAATATTTATTATATGCATTGGAAAAAAAAATGGTTTACCTATTGAATGTTACCTGTTTATGTAGAAATCTTTAGATGTAATAAAAAGCATTCAGTTACGTTGTGTTTCCTGGGGGGGGAAGGGTGGGGGTGGGGGTGGGGAGGGTGTTTGCTGTGAACTCAAGAGTTGCAAAGGTCCCTTTTCAACAGGAATGCTTTGCTTCTGAATGTTTTGTGGCACGGAGTGTCTCACACTTGTCTCTCCAGGCTCTAACAATGCTGCTTTGTTTTGCGAGTGCGGGTGAAGTGCGGCTCCTTTTTTGCTGGCTTTTATTTGGGTAATGTTTACCCACCCAGAGAGGGTGGTAACCGCCTGTTATGATACAGATGCATTCTGGAGTAATCCAAAGTGATTTTGAGCTGATCAATCCCCATGACATACAAGCTTTTATATTGTCTGCAGTTGAAAGGATTTGTTAATCAACTGTTCTGGTCAATAGGGAAGAATTAAGCTGTGTATTGGATCATTTGTAATTTGGCTATTGATGCATATTGGAAACAAATGCTTCTAAATGAACTCCTTGTTTCATAAGCTAATTACGCTCGCGCTCAGAGCAGCCGAGGTTTTTGCTTGCCTTCATCGCTGGTGGTTGTGTAGCGAAGGTCTGGAGCAGCTCTGGTGGGCAGACACCGAACTCCACGCTGTGGGCAGACCTCCAAAAGGCTCTAGTGCGGAAGGGCTTGGTGTTAAGGTAGGTGAGAGGTTTTACGCAAACATTCAGATTAACTGTGAACAGTAAGAAGAGAGTTACAAAGGAAATCCTATCTTCTGCTGTTAGTTGGAGCCTGGGTTTTTGTTTTTCCAGTGAATTTACCTTTATTTCACTGTATGCTGTTTTTTTGGAGTGTTACCTGAGTGCTGAGCTGCTTGTAACTTTTAATTTTCAGAGAAACAAGGTTTTTCTGTTTTATTTTCTATCCTTACAGTAGGAAGAGCTAATGTAAGAGTTGAGGGATACAGCAGACAGGCATGACAAGGTTTATCAGTTTTACATGGGGCAAAGTTCATTTTCCCCTGAAGCATGATCTTTTGCTGTTCAGAGGGCCTTTGATTAGTATCTTGGCATGTGAGGATCCGAGTCCAGGCTTACTGGGTTAGTCTGGGACTGCCGTCTTGCAAGAAGTGCAGGCACCGCAGCTTGGCTCCGAGTCAAGGCTGGGCACAAAAGTGCCGTTTGTGTTAAATACAGGACTGAGAGATACATCCTGGATCTGCTTCCACTTCTTTTCTGGCCTTCAGCATGTTGTTTAATCTTTTGTGCTTTTTCTCCCCCACTATGTAATATTCCATGAGAATAATCCTTGCCTTACCCTTATAGAGGGTATCTGTGCTGAGTTGGAAGGGTTTAGATTTGCTCATACTTGGGGGTTGGTTTTTTTTTACAGTATCTAACCAAGTTTGTGGTAGTTGCAGTCCAGGTTGATTGTGTGTTGCAGCTGCGTGATGGTGTGGGCAGGGCTGAGGCTGTGCTGGGTGCCTCAGCAGGGGATAAATGCGTTGTATCTGCTATGGCTGTTGTGATTTAATTGCTGATTATTTCACAGATAGAGCAAAGACTGAGTTGGTTGCTTCAGCAATAAAGATTCAGAGTTGAAAAAAGGAAGGAGGGGAAGGGGACTCCCGTGGGTGGAAGCCACAGCAGACCCGCGGGAACATGTGCTCTTCCAGCGCATTTTGCAGGTTGCTGCTTGTGCTGCAGCTGTGCGGAGATGATCTCTCTGCAAATTTCCAACTGATTGCAGAGAGTCTGCTGTATGTTGTTCTAAATTTGTACACCAGACTGTAGTCTTTAACTAAGGCTGCCAAGAAACAGGTGGAATAAGGTCAGTAATAGCTGCTGTGGGTCAAAAGTGGGTTTAATCAGTCTGAAGAGAGATGGGAGGTGTTTTTCCTGTTGTAGAGAAGCTGAATTTTCATGGCCTCCGTTTTTCCCTGCCAGGCTGTCTCTAGGAGTATGTTCTCGGCAGCTAGCCCGGTTGTGACAGATACATTTACCAAGCACGGCGTTTTCAGTGTGTTGCCTCAAAATGCAGGGGCAGCTTAACTGCACAGAGACTTGACACGGCAAGATAACCGCACCTTAATAAATAATGGGACAGAAGTCCAACAATACAGAGATCTTGTATGGATTGATCTTGTATGTCGGGGGAGTGGAAGATGAGGGGGAATGAGACGGCGATCAGGGATCGTTCTTGTGCTGGGAGACTGGGAGTTGTCCTCTGCAGCTGGTGGGCATCACTAACTGGGGGAGCTGGAGAACTGCTGGCTGCTTGTCTGCTGTCACTGGGGATAGTCAACAGGGACGCGGCCACCCCACAAGCGGGGCTGTTAACTTGACAGCGTCGTGACAGGGGAACATCTGCTTGGGATCATACCCATGGATCCGAGGAATACCAGGGAGATGTGCATCGTTTCACTAAATTTACCACTGTCGGGACATAACGAGCTTCCCAGGGAATCTGTTTCTGCACAAAGGACTGTGTCTGGGCTGGGTGTGTGGAAGTAGCAAATAGTTATGGTTGGTGCTGACTTCTTGGAACACAGTCACCATTAAAACCTTGACTACAAGTTATCATTTATGCTGTAATCTGTGGATTTAAATGTGTTTTTAAAATAAGAATTATTTTTGTTAAGCATGACACATGTTACACAACAGAATGTTACATTCAGTTTATTTAAATAACAGCTCACGTTTTGTGACAGCATTTCTCCAGAAATGGGGTGGAAACCTGTGTAAGTATAAGCACTGTCATGAAGGCAAAATACGTATTTTTTTTAAAGGCAAATGATGGTTCCTGAGTCCCAATAGTAATTAGGAAAAATTGAAGTCAAAAAAGTTCCAGGTCCTGCTCTTAACAAATCTCTTGTTTTGAATTTTAGTAGTCGACTGTAGGAAGACACATGATGTGGACAAATTCTTCATATTTTATTGTTCCATTTGGTCCAACTTTAGCTTCTTTTAGCAGGTCATCAACTGAAAGAAAGAGTAAAAGAAAAATACAAGTTTGAGTGGCATATATTAGGGATGTTGTGATCTTCAAAAGAGAGCAATGTAGGATTTGGGGTTTTAAATCATTTTTGTTAGAAGTAATAAGTTCTGGGATCAGTTGGAGGCGCCATCCAGATTATGGTTTTAAATGAGCATCAGTTTAAATTTTGATTTTTATTTCCATGTCTTTACTTTCTGGAGCAGAGATGGCCATCTCTTTGAGTTCCCACATGGAAGAGATTCACAAATTTAGTCCAAATCAGCTTTTAATTGCTCCTGGTAGGAGTGGCTTATTTGGCTTGAATAGCAAACCCGCCCCTATTCAATTTAGACAAAACGAAATGCTCATGCAGATTATCTGCCCAACTTTAAGTAGATTTGTGTGAGGCTTGTTAATATCAGCAGGCCTTTAGTGCTTGCAAGAGAAGAATACCTTCTCAGCTGGGGCTCTGAGGCTCTTGCTGAAAATACTTGTAAAGAAGTGGTAACCGTGCAGTTGGCACCCGATGCTTTTCATTCCAGCTTTGGGAATGCCTTGGCAGTGACAGCTGTTATCTAACTTAAAATGCTGCCTTTTGTACAGGCTAAACCATTACAAGGTGTTTTTCCTGTCAAATAGTGTCAGTAAAATAGAAGCACGTAAGAAATGAGACACAGAAAAGTGATGTTGCCGAATGAAACTGCTACTGGGAATTCGATGGCGTCTTCCTTCGGGTGGCGGGGAGGAGGCGAATTCCCTTGCTTCTTCACATGACCCGTGACATGTGGTGGGTGGGGGCAAAAACAAGCAGCAGAGAATTCCAGCAGCTTTTATTTGATAATGTTTTGGGCAGCAGTTTCCTTCGATAAAGTATCTAATACAGTCCAGAAGAGGCTTTGGCTTGCGTGCTTGCTGCAGCGCGGGAGCGGGAGCGCGGCCAGACGCTGCGCAGAGGGATGGGGCAGGCGGTGTGCTGGGGAGGAAGCTGTTGGGTTGTGGACTGGCATTTATCCTTGGATGTTTCATTAGTGGGACACCTGCTAGGTGTTTAGAGCCCATTGAAACAGAGAGATCGTTAATGGTGACGTGCTGATTACCAGCCCTCCGTCATGTCGTGCCTGTGCGGGCTGGAGGCACCTAGCCAGGGCAGCGCTGCGGTGCTCTCCCCTTCTGGAATAGGTGCGGGCAGGTCGCTGGAGGCTGGCCTGCATTTTTACTTGAGCTACACGGCTGGGGTTACCAGGCTGAACAAGCTGTGCTTGTTTAAATAAGACTCCGAGTATCGTACTGGAGCACAGAATAATAGCTTTGCAGTCACCAGTTGTGAAATCCAGGGGGAGGGTCGTGGGCTGGGAGGGGAGGTTTAAAGGGAAAAAAGCTGGTTTTCTGTGAATAGTTGTGGAAGGTGTCTGCGAGCAGCATAACCCGTTTCCTCGCTCTGCTGTTGGTGTGGGTGCTGGGTGAGATGCTGTTTCCCCCTCTGTTTGCATAGAGGGGTGGGCGCAGCCCCCGTGGACGCGGCTGCTGGGAGGGTTTGGTGTCAGCCTGGGGTAAATGGGGCTGTTGTGAGAGCTGCTGTTACCGTAAGGTAGGTAACAACTTTTTTCCAAGAGATCTAATCCTCCTTTCAAAAAGAAAACCCTGGTGGTAATCAAATGCTTCTAAGGACGTAAATTCAAAAAAATAATTAATTCTTTCCAGAACATTTAAAAATAACGCAGAAGAAAAAGGTGTCGGTTCTCATTTGGTAAAAGTACGTTAAATTAAAATGAAGTGAAGGCTTTTCTGGAGCTGCTGTGAATGAAGGTATGTGCCAGTAGTTAGTGAGCAATTGCAGATGCTAATGAAATTGAGTCTGTTCCAGTATCAAATATTTATAGCAGCTTAGCAGGCTGGAGTTCAGTGTGTCAAGATGAAGGGGGAATTTCTTGAGAAGAAGCATCGCTTCCTACGTTAGGATCTATAGTGCCTCGCTGCAAGTTGTGAGTAGATGCAGAGCCTATATGCCAAAGTAACGGGAAATCCCTCTGCACCTCCCCTATCTTTTTTTAATATAATAATGGTTCTTGCTAGGATGCCTTTAATTAGAGTTAATGTCTCCGTGTCTTCACTGTTTGTTCAGCTCTCTTAATAGCTCTGAAAGCATTTTCAGATGTAAATAGCTGCACAAACTATTATTGCAGTTAAACAATTGAAAACAGTTGGAAGACATGCCTCCTTGGTGTGTCACTGGGGAGGCTGGTGACTGCCACTGGACTGACCGACTTTGCTCTGATTAAATCGGAATTGTACTTTGAGCATTAGAAAGGACAGTGCTTACACCCCCAAGGAGCCTGTACAAACGCCGTAACCCTGGTAAAACTCATTCCTTGCCTCTGTCGGAGTCACGATGGGTTTTTCTGATGCTGTTTGTGGCAGAGGCTGAACAATTTGAAAGCTCCAGAGCCTGCCCCCTGCAGCGGGGTCGGAGGGGCAGGAGCTCTGCAAGAGCTGGAGAAGCCAAAGGTGATGTGGTTTGGAGCAAGGAGGGTCCAGGACACCCTGTCCCAGGGGTGAGGGGCAGAGGGATGTGCAGGGTGCTACCCTGCCTTCCCACAGGCCTGGCCCCCCTCCTGCAGCCTGTGAAAGCTAGCGAAGCAGGGCATGCACTTAGAAAGTTCATACACGTACATAAAATGCCTGGGGCAAAATCAGCTCTCTAAAAGGTCTACATCATTTTCACCTTCCTAGAAGTTCCCCCCTATTGTGCGCCTTGGAGGCAATTTTCTGATAAATGGAGCAGCCTTTTTTTTTTTTTTTTTTAAGATTTTTAAATATAAAGTCCTCCTCTCTCTTCCAAATTGCCCTGGCTTCAGAGCTCACCACAGCAGCCCTCTTGGGAGCCTGCCAGCGCACTGTGTGCTCCTTAGAGCATCCCTGCAGCAGGGGGGACGGATGCTGGCTTTATAAACACAGCAAAGCATCTCGGGGTGAAAAAACATCTTTCAGGGAACAACTCGAGAAAGGGAAAAGGTCTCTTGGCTAGCAGGCAGCTGGCTTACCTCTTCGGCAAGGCACAGGATCTCTGCTGAGCCATCGTGGCGTGGGTAAAGGGTGACGACAACGAGGAGACCTCACCAGCACGTGAGTGTAATTAGTTGCCGCGAGCTGACATGGCTAACGGCTCTGCTGGGCTCTGGGAGCGCCCCCCGCTCGCTCGCCCTGTCGGGGCTCCACTGGGAGCTCTGCTTTATGTGGGCAAAGTGGTTTCGATGAAGGCACAAGCTCATCGTATGGCCGCGGCAGGGAAGAGGCTGGTGCCAGCGGGGTGGACCTGGGGGCACGACAAGGCGCGATGCCCTGGTGCACTGCGTGTCTGGGGCGTGATGGGGGGACATCATGCACCCCCCCAGTCTCCTGCTGGCACAGATCCTTCTGGCTTCCCAGCTGGAAGCACCTGATCCCAGATTTGACTACAGAGGAAAACCAGGGAGGAATGAAGAAGATGGGGACCATTCGACACAGCTTTGAATTGCAAAATACCTTCTTCCTCGGAAAGCTTCTCTCCTAGTCTTGTAAGTTTGGCTCTCAGCTCTGAGACGGTAATAACGCCTGTCTTCTGCCTGTCTATCATGGACAAGGCCGTGAGGATTTCCTTCTCGGGTTCCTCTTGCTTCATTTGCCTGTACATGATATTCAGGAAAGTGGAGAAATCCAACTCTGCGTTCCTGTCTGGAAAAATAAGAGCAGGTTCCTCAGGAATGGTTCAGTTTTGTAGTCTGGGTCCAGACCTAAGCATCCCCCTCCTTTTCCCCCCAGTTCCCCTTCCTGGGGCACCTTTTCCCTTTTGCCTGGCTCTGGTTGAGGACCAGGTGGATGACTGCTGGGGGCATTCTTCTGGCCTGAAAACCCATTTATAGCTTTGCTGGACTTGTGCTCTGAAACCTTTGTATCCAGAATTTTTAATCCAGCCCACTTTATTTCATGATTCTTCTTTGGTCTTTGTGCTGTGCTTTGAATTCATTTGTACATATCTGCAGATGAATATCTTCCTGTGCTTTTCTACTGATGCTGGTTGGACTGGACAGTTTCCCAGCCTCAAAATCCATAAGCAATATGTATGCTTCCCGCTGCTTTTGAAGCTTTTTTTTTTGTTTGTTTCTTTGTTTTTAATGGCACTCCTAATCTGTGTGCTGGATTGACTTTGTTCCCCATCCAGCCCATCAGACTAGGTTTTGGTGACTGCTCTTGGTTATGCTGCATTGCCTGGGCAGTTTCACCTGAGTGTGACATAGCTGCTGGGCTCCAGGCAGCCTCCTGGTCTTTCCTTGTAGCCTCCTGACCACAGAGAAATTGAATTTCTGCAACTGTAATCCGGTGTGTTTTATTCATGTGCTACCGCTGTGCTTTGCTTACCGATCTTGTGCAAGTGCAGGTGTCTCTGCACCTCTCCTGGCGTCGGGCTGGCTCCCAGGCACCGCATCACTGCCATCAGGTCAGAGGCTTTTATCTTGCCTTTTTGTTTCTTGTCGTACAGGGAAAAACATTCCTTGAACTCTAATTAAAAACCAAAACTCTGTTATGCCATGTAAGATTACATTGATCTACCAGTGACGTTTCTTCTCCCGTTGCCCGGCCAGGCGGCGTTGGTAGCGTTCCAGCGGGGATATTGTTTGGTTCAGAGTGTCTCGTTTCAAGGAAGATGATGGACAGTGGGGGAGGACCCTGGGTAAAGTGCCAAGGGCAATTAAAACCCAGGCTTGTGAATAGCTGAGCTAATTGGGGTCCTTCAGCCTAATGAAGCAAGTCTGAAAGTGGGACCAGGCTTCCAAATAAGCAGCCTACGGTTAAAAAGTACTTGTCACTGCCTTCATGGGGGGTGGGAGAGGGTGCTAAAGGGAGCGGTGGAGAATGCTGGTTTGGTCCGTGCCATGGTCTGTGCAGGGTCTGCCACTTGCCCCTGTCCTGGTTTGCCACTGGCTGGATTTTAATAAAAGACAAAAGAACCGATACCGTCGCATTGGACAGCCTGAGCGCTGCCAGCAGTGCGAGCTGAGTGGAGGAGAGCCACCGCCTGCCCTGCCGCCATCCCAGCGCGGCATCTCCCCTCCCTCGCTTCTCCCCGCGGGCCTCGCCTGCCTCTCGCCCTCTCCCCTTCCCCCTCCAACGCTGGCTTCTCAGCTCTCAAATAAATAAGGGTTGCCGCTGACCTAGATAAGGCTGCTAAATCATATCCTCCCTTCCCATCCCGCTCCCAGCGTGGTGGCAGGCTCCGCTCCTCGTCATGCTCAGCGCTAATGGGCAAGTTGTGCTGCACGGGGACGGTCCTGTCTGTAGAGCAGCCAGGGAAAGAAAAATCAGCCTATTTTGGTGCAATCGCCCTCCACCTCCCTCCTCAGCCTCTCTGTCCCATAGACCTTATTGCAGGCATGAGCGTGGGATGCTGTGGGTGCTGTGGTGGGTGCCATGCATGTTCTGTGGCCTCCCCCTGTCCCAGCCCCCCCCCCCCCTCCCCCGCCCAGCAGCAATCTGGCAGAGCTGCTGAGCCCAAGGGTGCTGCAGATTAACAGATTTGCAATAATACTCCTATTTCAGCTTTCTTCTGCCATTCGAGTGGCAAACCCCTCCTTGTTGCAGTCCAAGGCAGGGGTCCGCGTGCCCAGGGAGAGCCCTGGTGCCTCGTGGTGAGAATTCATGTGTCCTGTGCCCTCCCCTTCCTCCTCATCCTCCTTCACCTTTGCTCCCACCATATGTGAAACCCCCAGTACTGCAAACGGTCACCTGAACCTTCTCCTGCCCCTGCTAGCTTGGCCAGGGCTGATGCGTTGGTGGGGCTGGGAGTTGCTGGTTCACCTCTGCTGGTCTTGGTGCCATCCAGCGTGTGGGTCTGCGGGGGGGGGGGTCAGCTCCCTGCCTGTGCCCAGCGCCGTCTTAACAAAATCAGGGAGATTTCTCTGGTTTCAGAGCAAGCAGATGCCTTCGAAAGCTGAGAGGAGGGCAAGCGAGGGAGCACAAGCCCAGACTGAGACACTTTTGGGGCGAGATACCATTTATATAGATATAAAAATATAAATTCATTAAGCTGATCTTGCTAATAAAAACCCCCAACAAAACCGGAACAAAACTGTACGTACCATTAATTTGATCCTGGGACAGAAATTTTGCCTGTAGCACGGAGGGGGGGGGAAGGAAAAGGAGAGAAGAAAACCACAACTTTAAAATCTGCATGGGGGGAGCAGTTTCTATCCACCGAAACGCTTCACTCACCATTATTTTGAGGGCCCTCCTTGTGTTTTACGCTGCCTGTCGGGATCGGCGGCGTCTGGTGCTACTTTTCTATTTGATTAAGGGCTAAAGTCCGCCAGCCGGGGTGGAGTGTGGCCAGGCTGTAATAAATACCCCGCTGCTATGGCTACGAGACCTGATCCCCGCCGGGGCTGGATCCTGCGCACAGACCCTGGGAGAAGGGCTCTCCCCAGCCTGCCCCCAGCCTCGGGATGCTGGATGGGACCCTGGGCAGCGATGCTGTCAGGAGGAGTGGGGCAAAAGCTTCCCTTGGTCGGGGGCTGTTTGGGGTCGGGCTGGGTGGAGATGAGCTGGTTGAACGTAAAAGGTTTGATAATCTCAAATAACTGCACACCTTGCACTAAGCTTAGCTGCTGGGAGACAAATCCAGCCTTGTTGATATCTGCTGAGGCCTCTGGGGAAGGGTACGGGGGCGGGGGGATTTACAGCTTTGCAGCTGCCTGCTGGAAGGGTTTTGCTGGTGGGCAGGAGGAGGCGGCGGCTCAGGCTGAGCCGGGCACTGGGCATTGCTGGGCATCGCTGGCAATGTCACTGTGCCCTGCCCAGTGGGTTTGCAGGGCCAGGGGGGTTTAGATGTGCCCCTGCACACACGGCAGAGCTGGGACACTGCAGCTGGACTGAGAGAAGGTATTTTTGAGATGGTTTCAAAAGCTGCCTATTGTCTGAGTTTTTATTTATTAGCATTTCTTTAGCTCACCTACTCGGGAGCAGATGGCCTCCAGCGCTGCCAAGTCCCATTGTAGCCCTCGGAAGGGGGACGCCGAGGAGATGATGGTGAGCAGTGGGGAGATGAGCTGGGGAGCTTCTGGGGTTTGAACCTGGGTGCATGAGGGAGGCTGAGCCCCCAGCTGCTGCGGACTAGCCCGAAGAGCCATGTTTGCTCACGTCTTCTGGTCCCTTCCAGCGCTATGCCACTGCCACTCAGTTGGCGTTCAAACCATTTGAAAAGCAAGCACTAACACGTGAATCTGTGATTTTGTCCCATCCTGTTCCCTACAAAAAGAAGCAAGCCAGCCAGCTGGGTGCACCTGTGTGTGGGGTGGGCGATGCTCTGCCTCTCTGGATCCGCCAGTGCTTGAAATACCCCCAAAAGATGCCCAGCAGCTGCGCAGCAGGGCCAGCACCTCTGCGGGGGGATGCAGTGCCTGATGCCAGGCTGTGGGGGAGATCCAGACCCAAGAACAAAATACCTGGTGCCTGTAATGACCAATATGGCATGGACTGGTGTCTTCCCAGGGTGGACCCTGCTCTGTACAGGGATGTATTCAGGGTCCTTAAACCTCATGGGATTAATATTCTCCCTTCGAAGAGCAGAGCTGCTTCAGGAAGCAACGTGAATCACTCGGATTTTACCACGTTTTTATTCAATGTGTTTCACTAATAGCTTTTTTCTTCTACTGCTTGGATTCTGTCAGACAGGGCACTGGTACAGAAATGTTTACAGACATAAACCATCGCAGGGATGCAGCTGGAGCTGCAGGGGCTCAGCTCCGTCACCCAAGGCTGGAGACCTGGTGAGTGGGAGCAGAAGCTGCCAGCAGCGCAGACCCCCCGCCAGCAGGGCTGGCGCTGGAACTCGCCCCCTGCCCGATGCTCTTTTTGGGCTGTGTTGGTGGGGAATTGGCCCTTCTGCCTCTGCTGCCAGCCCATCCCCTCCTGCACCGTGCCAGTGGGGGCTTCACCCGGGGGGGGCTCGCTGGGGAAGTGTGGCCAACGGAGCTGCCGCGCAGATCCAAGATGGGGCAGCTCAGCCCCTTCCCAGCACGTTTACTCAGCTGGGAGCAGCGTGGGAGGAGGGGATACATCTGTGCCGAGGCACCGGGAGGGTGAGAGCGCTCTGACTTCCCGGGAAACTGCTCCTGCTAAAGGCCAGGATGCTCTCCCGGCCAGGAGGCTCTCCGGGCTGGCTATGGGGGGTGTGGGCTCACCAGCAGAGTGGAGCGCTCTGTGCTCCTGCTCTGATACAGGAGGGATTTGGTGCTGTCCTGTAAGCACCTAAAAAAGTGCAGCGTGGAACTGTGTTGTGCCATCGTGAGGGCTGGCCGGGGCAAAGCCAGGGGAGACACCCCTGCCACGACCCTGGCTTTAAAGCGCTACGTTGCAAAGACTATTCTTCCCTTTTGCTCAAACATCCCCCCCCAGCTAGATCTAGTACAACACGTCTTGCAGCCAGTGTTGGTCAGGAATTTATTTGAAATACATCTACATTAGAAAAACTAGATATTTTTTTCTTCAAATCACTCTAAAATATCAAAACTTATAAACTTTCCTTTGCTGCATGTAGGTTGTTCATGTGCAGTGTGTAAAATGCCCATGGCTCGGGGATGTAGATCACACCAGGGTACTTCTTCCTGAGAATTTTGTCATTCCACAGCCAAACCACCCAAAGAGCAATGAGGACCAGTGTTATGATGAAGGAGTAGAAGAGAAAAAGCCCATTGCTGTCCAGGACAAGTCCTTTGCGTTTCTGGTGCATCACTAAAGCCATCATGGCAAAGAAAGTGAAAATGTAGAGGATGAAGATCTGACCCTCCGTCACGAGGTACCTACAAAGCAAAACCACCCGTCAGTGCCCCCTGGGAGAAAGCACTGAGCCACAGCAGCCCCCAGCACCTCCAGCTTCACCTGGGGTCGGCGTCTCCCCCTTCTCCCTGCTCTGCATCCAGACAAACGAAGCTGTGCTGCTTTCTACTGCCAGCTTTTAAGCTGTGATTTGTTTTCACATTTTTTACCAGTAATTTAACAACTGAGCTATGGGCTTCTTGAAGAGAACAGGTAAAGAAATGCGTGCCTAGTATGAGATTTGAAAGATGCTGGGCTCAGTTTGTGGGTGGGATGCTGAACAACAGAACCAAAGCCAGACTCTGGCTCTGACCCACGGATATGGTGCTCATTTAGTCTGAAAATCCACTGCTGCCCTTGTGCTGCATCTGGCAGTGGCCGGTCCTGAACGGATGCTGGCAGGGGGAAGGAGGAATCGCACTCCCTGGTTCCTAATTGCTAGCACGTGAACTGCAAACCGCAGAGATTCATGCTGATCTATTTAAAGGAAGTGCAATGGGCTAACTGGGAACTGACCAAATCATCTTGATGATTTTGACTATCAAAAATTAATTTACTGTATAAAAACAATCTCAGCAGGGGGCAAAGCCATGGGCAAGAGAGAACACCATCTCTGAAGATGAATGAGAAGTTGTTTGGCTGCCATCAGGGAAACCGTTCGGGAAGATGAGGCTAATGAAAATGGGAAATAAATAAGACCTCTCTCAAAAGGCTATTTGGACCCGCAGGGCGAGCTGAGGAGGCAGCGTCTGAGCATCATGCAGGCGGCCTGGGCTCTGTGTAAAGTGCCTGGACAACTGGCAAGAGCATCTCCGTTGCCACCACCAAGCCGAGACCAGGCAGATGCACCGCAGGCACCAGGTGACCACTCCAAAATCAGCCAGGACCTGCCCAACAGCACAGCGAACGGCAGCCTTTGAAAGGGGGTAGACAGCAAGCACCGTGGAGGCTGGAAGCTGGAGCTCCAGCAATAATATGACCCACTGTGGTTGAAGAAACACCCCAGGCAGGGGCAGGAGTGCTGACGGGTGACCCTGAAATTGTCCCAGCTTGCAAAGGCTAGAGCGGCTGCAAATTTTAACACAATTTGATTTGACCTTCCAGACTTGCAGAGCAGATGCTGCAGCAAGTTCTGCCCTGGGGAGTGGAGAACCCCTACCTGCATGCTGCAGGGCTGCCTGCGGCACTCCCTCGTCATCCCTCGCCCATCCAGAGCGGGCAGGAGCCACTCACCAGTAATAAAGGCTGCTGGGCCCCATCAGAAGCAAGGCAGCCACTGGCATCCTGCTCTCCTCTTCAACAGGGGTGAAGCAGCCAGTGAAATATATAAACAGTATCAGGAAAAAAGGGATATACCTGCAAAGCGAAACAACTCCAATCAGTGCGGTGACCCTGGAAAGTGTTTAACCTCCCCACCCCCCACATCCAAACCACGCACATAGGCAACTTCTGTACTTAAACCTGTAAATTAATTTGGTGAAGGAGCAGCAGCAGAGGCCGCCCAGCCTGCTGCGGCCACATGTGCTCAGGCAGGTGAAGCAGCAGGTCACCGGGGTGCAGGGTGCCGCTCCACGGGGTCCCGCAGTGCCAGTCAGGGCCGTCACCTCTCTGCCAGCATCACAGCTCTTGCTACGAGGTTACCACTGCATCCATACGACCGACAAAGGGCTGGCGGTGCCGGGTGCAGGGCTATTGTATGTCCTGCTGCACCGAGTGCTCCCGCAGATAATGAGACTTCTGGGGCTCTCGCAGGAAAAGCTCAAGTTTGCTGATTAGGTCAAACGCTGGGGCTCAAGTGCTCTGTTGAACAATTGCATTTGTTACACGCCTGGGCTGTCAGAGGCCGTGTCAGAGCGCTGTGTTGTGTTAAAAGCTGAACTGCAGGAAAGCAGGGTGTGGACCAGGGTTTCAACAACCTAACAGAGCCCTTTTTTATTTAAAAGAATGAGATTTGCTTGCTTCACAGCGCTCCAGGACCAGCAAATAAACCAGGAAAGCCTGATGGGGAAGAGATTCCCCTCCACTCGGAGCAATTTCAGGATTATCTGGCAGCAGCTAAAGGGCCAGACAGTCCTTTCTGGGGTCTTTGGTGCAGGCAGAGCAGCGGGACCAGCTCACGCTGGCAGGAGGGTGCTGCTGGGACCTGCCAGAGCCCACAGGCACCACCAGCATCACCTGCCCCTGGGTCAGCAAGCGCAGCCTCACTGATGAAGCACACTGTCTGGCTGCAACAAGTGTTTCTAGGGTTGGCTTGGGGTAACAGCGCTGAAATCAGACCCTAACTGAGCTCCCTAGGTTACCATGGGCAAACGGTCTCTGTTACTGGGAGGCACTGGTCTGGCCATGCACGCAGCCCTTCCCTCTCACTGGACGGTCACTAAACAGATGCAGGGTAATGGAGATGAGCGAGCAAAGGGCTAGAGAGCCCGGGCACAGTCGGTTTGTTTTGGGGTTAACCTCCAGAAGAGCAAAAAGGTGGGTGGTGACAGCCAAGGAGCCTGTGGAGCCCTCAGACCTGCACTGGAACCTGCCTCTTCACCTGGCCATCCCGTGGAAGATGGTTGAGGGACGAGACCAGATGAGCCGTCAAACAACTGCCACATCCTAGAAACATCACTGAGACAGAGACAAAACCAGGGGGAACGGGCAGTTTTCCAAGGGAGGGATCTACTGTAATCACACTGGCTATGACGACGTTATCCCCAGCCAGCTCTTATCAGCTGCATTTTATTTTTTTTTTTTTACATAGCAAACTATGATCAGATCAGACCTGCCCTTCCTTGTATTAGGTTCTGAGACCACTAGACAGACTGTAAATTGCTTACCACATCGAGTGACCTAAATACTCATCGTAGTAGTACAGCAGCTCAAAGGAATCAATCTGCAATGCAACGAAAAGAGATTTAAAAGGGCAGAGGGAACAGGATGCGATTAAATAAGAGCAAGCAATATTTTTTCAGTGCTTATATAAAACACAGCCTCTTTACCAGTGTCTCTGGCTTCAGGTTCTTGATGATGGGATTCTCTCTAACAGATAGATGGTGCTGGTAGCCACTGAAAATCAAGCGATGGTTTACAGAGTCCCCGACCAAGTGGATGCTGGCTCCCATGACAAACATGATGATGCTGACATAGACCATTGATCTCGGTAAGGTCTTGGGGGATCTCTCAATGAGCTAAAAACACAGAGATGTCTTGAGCAGTGAGGAGGTACGAGCAGAGACACGCGACAAATTCTGCCCCCGCTGACTTGAAGGTGCTTTGCAAAAAATCATCAAAAAACCAAGCAGGAGGCCTGCAGAAAGCTGCAGGTTGTGTGGCCGTATGGGCGTGAGCTGCTGCCTGCGATGGCTGGCACCCTGCCAGGGAAAACACAGTCGGTCCCCTGGGGACAGTGGTGTAACTGCACCGGACCGAGCTTCCCTGATTGCAGCTACTTTCCCTGAACACACCTCAGATGCGTGTCCACCAGCCTATGTGGCTTTCAGGTTTGAGCCCACACGTTATCCCTGGTTGCAAAATCAACCCCCATTTTTTTCCCCTCCTTAAACCTTTCTGCAAAGCAGCACCCTTAACCTGAGCCAAATCAGTGATGCAGTATGCAGCTTGGACCAAATCAGTGATGCAGTACTTTCTGAGAGAGTACTCAAAGCAATTTCAGCAGATGTGATCAAAAGCAATAAATAAGGAACAGAAAGGCAGCCGCTTCCTTGGGTTCCTTGGCCAGGCGGATCTGCAGGGCTGGCTGTGCCCTCCAGCGGCAGGGAGAGCCTCCAGCAGCCTCCAGCCCAGCCCAGGCGCTTCCCTCCCCGGGCTCAGAGACACTTACTTGCTCCTTCCTAATTCCCTGCTGAATGATTTTTCGAAGGACTTCTGTTGAACTGTTTGGTTTAGGTGGTTTTCCACCCCCACCCCCCCCCTCCTTTCTTCCTAACGGACTCGGACTCACCTCTCCGTATTTGCTTCTAAAGAGGATGCTGCATTTAAGCCTGTACCTGGAAATACCTAATTGCCAGCAAAACCAGTTGAGGCAACCTTTTGAAGACCAGCTTTAGTGATGAGCTCTCCCTGTACCATCTCGTGGTCTGTGGAGGCAGGAACGTGAGGCTGGCGGGGAGCCCCGTGCTACTCAGAGCCTGGGGCGAGCCCCTTGCAAGCCTGCCTGGGGACGCGCAGCAGGAGCATCTCTCCAGAAAGGAGCTCCCCACTCAGCTTGCAAAGCGGGGAAGACCTCAAAAGACTTAAATCCCAGCTCAGGCTTTGGAGGGGATGCCAAGCCCGCCTCGGGAACCACAGGTCAGGGGGGATGCATCAGCCCAGCCCAAGGATCAGCTGGGGCCGCCTTCACCTCCCATCTCCCTGCTGCCAAATCAGCTTTGCAGCCTTCCATAAACAGTGAAAAGCTCCTTATTTGTATTTAATTTTGAAGCTTAACTTTCCCTTTCTCTGTAACTGCTGTATGAATGTCAGAGGACTCAGAGAGGATGAGGACAGCAAAAGGTTCAGCAAAGCTCTTGTCTGATGGAAAAGGACAGTGGGACACGTCCTTCGAGGGGACACTGGGCAAAAGCAACACACCCTGAAAAACAAACGTTTTTTTGTTCTGTGGACCAACCCTTCCTTCTGTGCTGCCAGGGAAGTCCAAGATAGCAAATTTTAAACTGAAGGAGAATCCAGCCTGCAGAAATCAGCTATGCCAGACTGTGATGGGTCAGACTGAGGTTCAGAGCTTTCACATCCCCCAAAGGACTGGATCCTGAAAATTCCTTTTTGGCCACGCTGGCATTTAGAATCTCCCAGACAGACTCAGGAGGGAGAGGATCATTTACATCTTAGGACATAATTCAATTTCTAGCTAATGAAGGTTAAAATATATTTATAATTGCTTTCTCATATCTTCTGGCTGCTAAGTATTTAATATAAGAAGATTTCTAATGATATGACAGTCTTTAACCTCATAAATGGTTCACACGATCCAGTGGCTGGCAGCTGAAGCAAGATAAATTCAAGCTAAAGATACAATTCTAATGTCGAAGAGCAAGTGTAATTAAGCCCTGAACAATTTAGAAAATCTACTGTAGTTCCAGCTGTCTCATAAGGTCTTTTAAGTCATGGATGGATGTTGTCTTAAAAATACACTTTGGCTCAGCCAGGGAGAAGGGCTCTAACTCCTGAATCCAGAGTTCCAGGGACAAGCGATTTACTTTGCATATGCAGGAAATTGAGTTGTATTGAGATGGTCACTGCCTTGCTTTTTAAAAGGTGGCATCACAAACTTTCTGGAGTTGCAAACCTCCAACGTACAGCATGGCCAGCTCACTTGCAGGAGTTTGTGAATAACCGACATTTGTTCAACAAGTTCCTAACAAACTCAGTCTTTACAAAACTGTATTGTTTGCCCTGTTTTCACAACCGGCAATATTAAAAAAAACTAAGACCTGCACCTTGAGGTTTACCTTTAGCAGAAGAAATGGTGTGATAACATTGTAAGCCATGTGGAAATAATCGCCAGCGCTTGGTTTGTTTAGAGGAAACCACTCCAAAGGTAGGATTATCTGAGGATGGGGAGAAAGAAAGCACATCAGTGTATCCTCACCACCCAGTTTGCAATTACAGCCCCATCGCTGACAGAAAGACAGGGAGAGAAAAATCTTTGCTTTGCACGGCTGCTGCTTGCTAATTGTCAGCTTGACTTCATGTAGCTGTTGGTAACGAAGTTGGGCAGCTCTTCTTGCAGCAAGCGTCCCTAAAAGTGCAATCTGGAAGCGGGTGCTAAAGGCGCTGCGTATTTACATCTCAGCCGTTTGCTCCTGCAGTGCTGCCCAAAGCCGATGCCACGAAGTTGTGTGGCCAAGCGAGCGAGCAAGGCATTTGGAAGTCCTGCAGCAGTGGTTCTCCATCAACCCTCTGCCACATGCAGATGCCAGCAATACACATATTTGAGGGTAATGGCCACTTCTGCCCTGCACTACGTGGACAGCAGCAGTCCCAAGCTCCAGAGATAGAGGTGAGGTATGGGGAAGAGCAGCAGGAACCTCTCCAGGTAACTTTTGTTATGAAAACATAAAGTTGTGGGGTGGATGACATGAAAAATATTCCTAGATAGCTTCCCTGGAAGCAATTAGAGCAATACATGTGGTACCAGTTACACCAGTACATCGCAGCAGTCCTCAAGGACAGCTCCTCAAGGGTGTCGAAAACAGCTCATGGGGTCTGCAGGGGACCACCACGGCTCTGCCCCCCTGTCCTCCACCCAAAGTAAGGTGATGGCAAGCAAAGCAGCAGGCCTGCCTCTGCCACACTCACCATCGCGATGGGACGCCCGAAGTCCAGCACCCAGTTCTGCAGAGTGAAGTAGAACCACAGGTCAAAGTGAAACGGGGAGGTCTTGAAGGTGTCCTCGTTCTTGACCGCTCCATGTCTACAGATGACAGAAGTGACAGTGTCAGTCTTAAGTCATAGAACAGGCTTCCAAGGAGGCAGGGAGCAGACCCCACGTCTGCATCCCCACCCGAAACCTGGGCTTCCCTGGCTGCCGCCATGTCTCTGAGCTTTGGGATCGGTGGAATAACAACAAAGTTGAGAGGCCAAGGAGAGGGTGAGATAGTACAGAAAGGCAAAATTTCATTAATGAAAACTGCTAGATCCCCATAAGAAGGCTCCTCCTGGCTGAGGAGCGAGCACAAAAGCAGGGTGAAAAGCTTAAGTGCTGAATTAAGTGCAACTATTTTTAACTTTTGCATGACAAAGCAAAATTCAACTCCCATAGCACTTCTGTGGAATGCTAAAACTGCGTTGATGCCCGGTGGTACTCAAGCACAGGGATGCTCTGGATGTGCCATCACCTTCATCTTCCACTCTCAAGATCCTCTGCCTCTGCAAAGCAAGGCCGGATCCAGCCCCGCTGAAGTCTTTCCATCAAATAACCCTCCAACACCATCGGACCGTCACCTCCCCCGGGGGAGAAGAGGATCAACTCCTCTCCCGTGGTGCCGAGACCACCACGGTGTCAGCTGTGAGCTTGTGCTACCTGAGCCCACGGTCCAAACCCAATGGATGGAGGAAGAGGATGGTGGTACCCGGGACAAGCCGGGTGCCCTGGAGAGCAGCGGCGCCGGGAAGAGGCTGTCAGACCCTGGACCAGCTGGGGTAACCCAGGTAAGCCAGGACGAGGACGCCCGGGACAAGACCGCAGCGGCTGGTGCCGTGGCCGAGCGGGGGGGAACCTACACGGGGCCTGGGGACCCCGACCCTCCGGGACAGCCCGGACAACCGCAGCACCCGGGATGGTGGGGGCAGCAGACGGGATGGTGGGGGCAGCAGCCGGGATGGCGCTGGGGAAGCCCGGGGCAGGGCGAGCCGGGGGGCGGGATGGGCTGGGGACCCCCGGGGAACGGGGGGAGAGGGGGTTCCCGTTCCCGTGCCCCCCCGCCGCCGCCCCCGGCCCCGCCGCTCACCTGCCCGGGTAGAGCGGCCCGGCGGGCTGGGGGGAGCCCGGGGCCGCCACCGGGAAGGGCCGCCGCCGCGCCGTGCCCTGCATGTGCCCGCCCGGCCCGGCCCGGCCCGGCTCGGCTCGGCTCGGCCCGGCTCGGCTCGGCCCGGCTCGGCTCGGCACCGCGCGGCTCCGCCAGGGCCCCGCCTCGGCGCCGGGGGACGAGCAGCGGCTGCGCGACCAGTGGCCTGGGGACCGCCCCGGCCGGGGCGGGGAGCGCGGGGCGGGGGCAGCCCGGCTCGGCACAGCCCATCCACCGCGGCCCGGCTCGGCTCGGCCCGGCCCAGCTCGGTTCGGCCCTGCTCAGGCCGGCCTGGGCTCAGCGCAGCTCAACCGAGCCTGGCTTGGCCCAGTTCAGCCCAGGCTGGTTCGGCCCAGTTCAGCCCAGCCTAGCTCAACCCAGCCCAGCCCAGTTCAGCCCAGCCCAGCCCGGCCCAGTTCAGTCTGGCCCGGTTCAGCCCAGCCTGGCTCAGCCAAGCCCAGCCTCCCCTCCCCATGCCAAATCCAAGCGGCTTGTTTTGCCTCCCTGCCCCCCCAGCAGGAGCGCCCATCCTTGCTGTTTCACACCGGGAGGCAGAGGAGCAGGACCACATTTAACTCCAGGACGTATTTAACTCCAGGATGTATTTAACTTCCTAATTGCTCTGCAGCTGACGAGCCTTTGGCCCCCACGTGCAGCCAGCACTGCATCCCCACGTGGCCAGGAACAGGGGTTCGGCGGGGGCAGGGAGCACCCATCCTGCGCTTGCCGTGCCCTTTGAAGCCCGAGGGTCCGTGGAAACGAAGCGTCGTGTCGGGCGCAGCTCTGGCTCCCCGCCACGGGCAGACTGCTCCGTGCGGCTCCACGTGGCGGGTCACACCCCCGCGACCCTGCGACGAGACCACCTGCCTTCGGCGCCGCGTGGCCAGGTGCGCAGGCATCGTCACTGCGGGAAGCCAGGAGACACGGACGCCATGCCCTGTTCCCTCTCCCCCATGTTGCCCAGATAAACACCCTCGGGTCGGGATGACTCACGGGCAGTAGAAGTGTGAGGCAGGGAAGGATTTGCACCCACGGGTCTTAATTTGCACCCCTGGCAGCGGTAGTTTGGGATCTAAATCGGGAGATTTGCATGTGAAACAGGCGGCGCGCCCCACGGGGTGAAACACGCGCCGTGGCCAGGGGAAGCAGGTGTCCCATGGACTCATGAAACCCCTCGGCCTCTGCCCCTGCTCCTGGGGGGCTGCTGTGGGCACCGGGGGGGGCTCAGGGTTCGCAGGTGCTCAGGGACCCTCAGGATCAGCTACTGGGAGCTCTGCAGTAACTACACCACCACGTTTGTGTCTCTCCTTCCTCGGCCGTGCGCAGCCATGTCCTTGAGATGGTCACCGGGGATAATCATGTAGAGCTGCGCCACAGCTCTCCACCGGGGAAGCATGGTCCACGCCACGGCGAGCCAGACCCACCAAAGCTGCCGAGGCTCCGAGAAGCTGCAGAACGGAGACCTTGGTGGTGCTGCCAGGAGGGATGGTGGCAACGCCGGCAGTCCCTCAAGGGACCCTCCCTGCGCTGTTCATGCTAATCCACGAGGGAACACGAGCGACACCCAGGCAGTGCTCATTGAAAAAAAAAATAAATCCTTGAAGAGTGGAGGAGATTGTTGAGGTAATGGAGACAGGTTCCACTTAAACTTACCATGAACCCTGCATGTCATGCTGTACCTTACACGCGTATGTGGCTGCTAAAAGCTGATCCTCCTTGACTGGACACTGCAGCGCTGACCGCAGCCTGATTCGCTTCCTCCTCGCCTCTCCCGAGCTCCTTTTGGCAATGCCGGCCGCGCAGCCAGGCCGCTGCTCCCATACATAATGCACGGCCCGGCCCGCACAGAAGTTTCCACAAAGAGCTGCAGCTCCAGTTGCATGATTTTAAATTAACTATTAATACGGCTGATACCGGATCCCCTTGAAAACAGCGGCACACAACAGAGAGCGGCACAGGCTGTGTATCATCTTACTCACTGCAGCCTTTATTGGTCTCATGTAACTGGTCACGGCGTGGGGCACCTCCTGAAGGTCTCTGGGAGATGATCTGTGCTGCGGAAAGGAGAGGCGGCCAAGCAGGTGGGTGGCAATTAGCTCTTTGTTAAGCTGATAAGCTGAGAGGCTGCTAATGGTGTCCCTGAAACTGAGGATGAAGCTCCTGCACGTGCTGTGACTGGGCATGGCAGGCTTGTTGGGGTGGAGTCATGGCTGAGGTGATGAAAGCTGCTGGTGCCTTCTTTAAAAAAAACAAAACAGCAAACTGAACCAAACAAACCCCAACCCAAGCCAACCCAACCTAACCCAACCCAATCCAACCCACCCAATCCAACTGAACCAGACCTGCCCCAACCCAATCCAACATAATCCAACCTAATCCAACCAACCCATCCTCGCTGAACCCAACCCAACCCAACCCAACCAACCCCATCCAACGGACCCAGACCCACCCCAACCCAACCTAACCCAGCCCAATCCAACCCACCCAATCCAACTGACCCAAACCTGCCCCAACCCAAGCCAACTGAACCCAACCCAACCGAACCAACCAACCCATTCTTGCAGAATCCAACTGAATCCAACCAACCCATCCTCACTGAACCCAATCCAACCAACCCTCCTTGCTGAACACAGCCCAATGCAACCCAACCCAACCCACCCATCCTTGCCGTACCCAGCCCACCCCAACCCAACCCACCCATCCTTGCCGTACCCAGCCCACCCCAACCCACCCCACCCATCCTTGCCGTACCCAGCCCAGCCCAACCGACCCTTGCTGAGCCAGACCCAACAGCCCGGCTGGACCCAGCCCAGCGGCAGCAGAGCGCGGGGGGCCGGGCCCAGCGCAGCCACCCGAGGAGCGCCCTGTGCCGCCCGCAGCCCGGAACGTCCGTGCGCTGCCGCCGGTTGCCGGGGGGGAGCGGGGAAAGGGCGCGGCGCTTCCGCTTTCGCTTCCGGAGCGGGCGGCGGGGGCGGAGCGGCGGCGGGCGGCCGTGCCCGCCAGCTCCCGGCAGGGCCCTTCCCGCGGCCCGTAGCGGTGCCCCGCGGCCGGCGCGGCCCTCTGCGGCCGGCGGAGCAGCGCCGGGACCCGCTCCCTGCCTGGCCGCTCTCCGCGGCTCTCCGTGGGGCGGGACCGGGGGCCGTGCCGCGGGTTCGCGTCCCCGCCGCGGCGGCGCCCGGGGATGGGCCGCGGGCCCGGGGCGGGCGGCGGGGGCGGGTGAGGTGGCGGCGGGCGCTGGGGCTGCCTCGTCTCGCCGCTGGCCCGCGGGGGCTGGCCCGGCCCGGGGGGCGGCTGGCCCCGCGGGGGCCGCATGTGCCCCACGCCGGGCACCGAGGCAGGACGGAGGAGGAGGCGGAGGGAGAGGCCGCCCCGGCGGCGGGGCAGGCCGGTAGGCCCGAGCAGGGCCGGCCCGGTCGTCGGGGCCGCAGCCGGGAGGAAGAGGAGGCAGCGATGGAGGGCCTGGCCGGGTACGTGTACAAGGCGGCGAGCGAGGGGCGAGTGCTGACCCTGGCCGCGCTGCTCCTCAACCGCTCCGAGAGCGACATCAAGTACCTGCTGGGCTACGTCAGCCAGCACGGCGGGCAGCGATCCACGCCGCTCATCATCGCCGCCCGCAACGGCCACACCAAGGTGGTCCGCCTGCTCCTGGAGCACTACCGCGTGCAGACCCAGCAGACCGGCACGGTCCGCTTCGACGGGTACGTAGAGCTCCCTGCTGCCCGCCGCCGTCCCGCCGAGAAATGGGTGTCGGTACCAGCACGGCGCAGGGGCTCGGCACCGCGCCGCTCCCTCAGCCGCTGCTGGGAACGCTGCTTTATTGGCTATAAAAATGCCTTTGCTGTTTGGGATCCCCCACCAGATGCTTTATGAGTCGTAAATGCCTTTGCCCTTCCGAGATCCCTCACCTAAAACTGCGGACAGAACAGCATTTGCTGCAGCCTCCAGAGCTCCTTGTCGAGTATCCACCTGGTGAGCAGGTCACCCCCTGTCCTCCTGCGGTGCCCAGAATGGCCTTTTCTGTGACATCGCTCACTGCCAGGGGTGACCGCAGGCAGTGGTCAGGGTAGGGTGGTACCTGCACACCAGGAGTCCGGCCTTTGTGTACTGAAACTGAGGGTTTGTCAGTGTCCAGCCCAGATATCCTGAGGAAAATCCCTTCCTCGCTGCTGGAGGCCAATGTATGGGATGGGCAGGAGTGAAATGTGACATTTTAGGATGGTAAGGGAGGGAGGAGGGTGCCAGGCCCTCACCTGGGGCCATGGTGCTGGTGCTGCTCTTTGGGGAGAAGCCTGGCGGTGATGTCCAGGTCCCTGGGCAGCATGCTGCCGTGGGAGAACGAAGGAGGAATGTTGTTTTTAAAATCTCCTATAGTGCTCATTGAGTTCTTGCCTGTATGTCAATCTTAAACGTAAGGCTGACTAATCCTGAAGGTAGATTGGTCTTCTCAACAACTTCAGGTTTTGCAGGTAGCTTGCACAGGAGGAGAACTCACATCAGATACTGAGTGAGACGGATCGTAATGGGTCCCCGCTGATATCTTTCATCTGTCTCCTACTTGATGAGTTGGAGTTATGCCTGTGCAGCTCTACCTGGCCCAGGGAAAGACTGGCTTGGTTCTTACATGCTGAATGAGGGGGAGGAACTGACTTCATTGCGCTTTCGGTTTTTGTCTTTCTTCCTCTTCTCTTCCAGCCCTTTTTTTTTTTTTTTTTTTACAAACAAAAAACTGGTTGAGAATGCCTAGGGTGAGGTCTGTCCCAAATTCACTTAAAGGCAAGGCCTCTGTTGACAGAAAGCCATGGGAAGGGCTGTCAGTCCCTCTCTGCTGCTGCTGAATTTTCTCATTTCTCATGCTGAGCCTTGATGGGATGGGATCTGCTTGCCAGAGCCTCTGCCTGGTACAGATTAAAGGAGATGTTGTCTGAGACACAATGGGCACAGTGGGAGTCACAGCCTGCTGAGGAGAGAGGAAAGCATGTGATCCCTGAATTATTGTCATTCTTCTTGAGATAAGGTGGCACACAGCAACTCTTCTTTGGCCTCCAGGCTTTTGCCTTGTAAATATATACTTGTAGTGGACCAATAAATTACCTCGTGTTCCTCAACAAATCCTCTGCCCTGACTTTCCTTCTGTTTTAATATAAAAGGATTTTAATGTGACTATTTAGAAATTGAGGATCTTCTTACTGTGAATAGAGGTGTAGTCATCCCTGTGTGCCAGAGCGCTTGAACAGCCTCTGAAGTGTGGTCTAGAGGTGTTGGATTTACAAACGGCCACACAACTGGTCCTGTTGAGCTATGTGAGAGCTTCATAAAAGGGTAAAAATCACTGTTAAAATTAAGTTGGTGCCTTACGCTATCTTAACTTTGGGAAATGTGACTGTTTGGACATACAGAAGTAAGGTATTTGCCCCTCCTCTGTGATTGAGTGAGCTTTGAGCGCGTATTAACTGTGGTGCGAATGCCGCCTCTTTCTGCATTTAAGTGCTACTTCAGAAATTGGGGAAATGGAAAGGACATCAGCCTTTATCTTTGTAGTTACACAATGTGCTGAATTTGGAAATGAAAACAGCTTAAGAAACTGTGACGCTTTGCTAAAGTTAACTGTCCCCTCATTTATGCGTGCCAGCAGGCTGTCTACAAAGCCATGATGTAAAACAGATCTCTGAAACAGTCCGGGGCAGAAGAACTTCCGCTTTTTAAAATTTTATTTTATTCCTGGAGTTCCATCTGTGTAACTAGACTGCTGGTCTGGTTTACGGTGTGGTCTCTCGAATATGAAATATTGGCACAGCGGAAGCGGCGGCAATTTTGCAGCTTGGGGGAGAGAGAACAAGTGAAGTGGTAGGAAATTCTTAAGCTAGCTTTGCCGCCGGGGTCGGTGTATTGCATAGCTATGCTGTTATTCATGTCAGAGTTTGTTGGTTTTCTTTTTGTATCAATATGTCAATTTTAAAGTTTTCTCTCTTCCTTTAATGTGCTGGTTTCTGCACAGCAGAAACAAAGCAGCAGTAATTCTCCTAACTGTTCTTCCTGAGACCCCTGTAGGCTGAGGGCTGGAGCCTGCAGGTAGGATTTTCAAAGCAGCCCGGGCAGTACTAGTGCAAAATGTGGCTAAATCCCCAGGCTGCTTTGAAGTTTCAACTTCCAACACTTCTTCCTTTGGGAGGTCTGTGTGCTTGATAAGTCTGTCATTCTTTTACCTTGCCTATCCTGGTAAGTTCCTTCAAGTACAAAAATAGGATGGCTATAAAATACCTTTTAATGGCTGGGTATGTACGTGCCTGTTACATACTGCTGGGCCGACTGTAAAAGACGCTTTTCAAAAGGCGTCAGTCTAACCACTTCTTTTTGTCTTTACTTTTTCAGCTTTGTCATTGATGGAGCCACAGCTCTCTGGTGTGCAGCAGGAGCCGGCCACTTTGAAGTAGTCAAATTGCTGGTGAGTCACGGCGCCAACGTGAATCACACGACAGTCACCAATTCGACTCCCCTGAGGGCTGCGTGTTTCGATGGCAGACTGGACATTGTGAAATACCTGGTAGAAAACAATGCCAACATCAGCATCGCCAACAAGTACGACAACACTTGCCTTATGATTGCAGCTTACAAAGGCCACACAGACGTGGTGAGGTACCTACTCGAGCAGCATGCGGATCCCAACGCCAAAGCCCACTGTGGTGCCACGGCGTTGCACTTCGCGGCCGAAGCCGGTCACTTGGAAATAGTGAGGGAGCTGGTTAAGTGGAAGGCGGCGATGATGGTCAACGGCCATGGGATGACTCCGCTGAAAGTCGCTGCTGAGAGCTGCAAAGCTGACGTTGTAGAGCTGCTGCTTGCTCACGCCGACTGTGATAGGAGAAGCCGGATTGAAGCTCTGGAACTTCTGGGTGCCTCGTTTGCAAATGACAGAGAAAATTATGATATAATGAAGACTTACCACTATTTATATTTAGCGATGCTGGAGAGGTACCGAGACAGCGAGAATATAATTGAAAAAGAAGTTCTTCCACAAATTGAAGCTTATGGAAACAGGACTGAATGCAGGACTCCTCAGGAATTAGAGTCTATTAGGCAGGACAGAGATGCCCTTCACATGGAAGGCCTCATTGTGCGGGAAAGAATTCTGGGCTCGGACAATATTGATGTTTCTCACCCCATTATTTACCGTGGGGCTGTATATGCAGATAACATGGAGTTTGAGCAGTGTATCAAGCTATGGCTGCATGCGTTGCATCTAAGGCAAAAAGGCAACAGGAACACTCATAAGGACCTCCTAAGGTTTGCTCAAGTCTTTTCTCAGATGATACACCTAAACGAGCCTGTTAAAGCCAAGGACATCGAGAGCGTTCTGAGGTGCAGTGTCTTGGAAATAGAACAAGGCATGTCCCGGATCAAAACCACCCAAGACTCTGACATCCACACAGCCATGGACAACTACGAATGCAACATTTTTACCTTTCTCTACTTAGTCTGCATCTCTACCAAGACCCAGTGCAGTGAAGAGGATCAGTCGCGAATCAACAAACAGATTTATAACTTGATTCACCTCGATCCCAGAACTCGGGACGGCTCTAGTTTGCTGCATCATGCTGTCAATTCCAGCACACCAGTTGATGACTTCCACACGAATGATGTCTGCAGCTTTCCAAACGCACTTGTCACAAAACTTTTGCTAGATTGTGGTGCTGACGTGAACGCTGTGGACAACGAAGGGAATAGTCCGCTCCACATCATTGTCCAATACCACAGGCCCATCAGTGACTTCTTGACATTGCATTCCATCATCATTAGCCTGGTGGAGGCTGGTGCTCATACAGACATGACGAATAAGCAGAAGAAGACCCCTCTTGATAAAAGTACAACAGGGGTGTCTGAAATACTCCTTAAAACTCAAATGAAGCTGAGTCTCAAGTGCCTGGCTGCCCGAGCAGTACGGATCTATAACATCAGCTACCAAAACCAGATCCCCAGAACTCTGGAAGAATTTGTGAAGTTTCACTAGGCTACATAAAGTCTTTCGTTGGTGGTGCTATCATGGGATGACATCAGTTGCAGACAGCAGAATACATATGTATACATGAAGTTGGTTTTCTCTATTCTTTTGGGTTTGGGTTCCTCTGGATTCAGTCTGCAGCCTCAGTTCTCGTGCAGCTCTTGGGGTGGGGCGAGGTGGGGGTGGGGGGCTGGGAAAAAGCCACATAATTTTCCTGTAGTAAAGTCTGATGTTTGCGATTTTGGTCATTTATTTTAATTAAAAGAATTACTTCTTTATCTCTTGGTTTTTGTAAACAAAGTGAGAAGAATCCCGATGGAACTTGTGCAGAATGTTTTGTTTCCAGTACGCATCTCCACTTTTTAGGTAGTTATTTAAAGGCACCTCTGAAAACCCATGTCACTGTGCTACTGAGGTGGTAGCTTTGCAAATTTTAAAACTTCTTGGAGCGAGGTAAGAACAGTTGGAAATCAATGCGGTAGTTGGTTAAAAGTGAAGTCTCGACATACAGAGCAATCCATTGCTCTCATACCTCACCATCTTTTTATGCCTTTCAGTTTATGCTGAAGATGTTGGTAACATTAAAAATTTTATTTTTTTTTTAATTAAATTTTGAGCAGCAGTTACAAACAGCTACAGATGTATGGAATGCTCTGTTAGGAAATACAGGTTTAAATTCAGTATGATACGTTCATCTAATAGTCGAAATATCAAGCTCTTCATTTACACTACTACAGTAAGTATTGAATAACTTTTGAAAAAGGAACTTGCACCTTGACTGAAATGAACTGGAGTCATGGTTTCTTTTTATGTAGCTAAGTTGCTCATATATAAAGATCATGCATGGATACCTAGAAAATTTATAGGGTATTTGTGTTTGTGTGTGTCCCAACATTTCAAAATGCTTTTAACTTGTTTTTTGTTGTTTCAATGATCAACATGCACCTTTTTGACTCAAAAGTATGTAAAACTGCACTCTTGGATTCCAAATGCTGTATCTTCCTAATGGAGTACTCTGTCGCCAAAGAGAGTCTTCCTTGAAACTGCTTGAAACTGGCTTTTCCAATAAGCGTGGAGTCTGTGCCTCCCTGAATTGGACTTGAGGATTTTTCGTGATTTTTACTCCTTTCATGATGAAAATCTCTATTAAAACTGATTTTTAAAAAATTGTCCTACCAGAAGATCTTTTATGATAAGCAACTGATTGTATACTAACACTGTTGCTTGAGAAAGTACTTCTCCTTGGTAGAAGTTGCAGATACTCCGACAGTAAAATGTCACTTGTTTTGACAGGCTACTGAAAACTGTTTATTTGAAATGCAGCTTTTTAACTGTCAGATGATGAAAGAATGTTCTATAGGTTTTTTTTAAACAATCTGGGTAGAACTTTTAAGGCGAGATTTGGGCACACGTTTCTATTTGTATTACAAATAAATAAACATTGAATGTGGAATGAGCTTGTAACTCTTAATTTTTGCCTGGTGCCAAGCAGAATAGTGCTGCTTAGATTGTGTGGTACTGTAGGTGCTGGCTGTTGTGTCTCCTTCAAGGGAAAAGCTTTAGAAATACTGTGTCTTCTAAGCTGCAGACTTTGCTAGGAATTAGCTCCTAAAATGAAAAATGTGTCTGTCACTCGTATCTCGGGTGGGTTGGACTGCTGCTCCTAAAAAACATGACTTGCAGTCAGGCAAAGTGGCAAAGCCAAATGCAGCCTCTTGGGGCCTTAATGCAACAAGTGGATGCTATCGAACGGTTGGGAGGGTGTTTGTGCTGCTGTCAGTTGTTACCCTAAATGTCTTCCTCCTGTGTGCTGAGATGTGTTCATCTGAAGTCATCAGGAAAGCTGCAGTTTTGTATTTTGCTGAGAGTTTACAGTTTTTAGCCTGGCTGTTGGAAATGCAAAAAAAGTGTTTTAAGTTGCTGTGGCTCATTGCAAGAACGGGGGATGCTTTTAGTCTCCCACTTTGGGATTGTGTCCGTTACTGCTAAAGCTTTGAACTCAAAACTCGAACAACTTGAGACCACGTATCAGATGATTGTTATTTACCTGGTAAAGTTGCTGGTAGCTGACTTGGTTAAAGTAAAACCAGTATATGAATTGGTGCGTATGTGTTTCAGAAAAAAAGTTTTCTGTTATACTGTGCTGTGTGCTTCAAACAGAGCTCTGATGCCTTGCTGTTCCTTTTTACACTTGCACATTTGTAATCTGTGATGTGCCTGTAGCTAGAAATGAGTCAGGGGTCCCTGAGCCTGTTTGACTTGGGTGAGTGGGGGAAGGAGAGGAGAGGGCTGACCGCTTGCAGCGACTTGCACTGCTCGCTGTGTAACAAAGTGTTCTGGATCGGAAATCATGGTGAGTTGTGGTGTCATTGACTGAGACGGTATTTCCTTGCACTGTGTGGTTTTTGTTTGTGTTTTGTTTCCTCAGGACCTGTTTCTGACATGGAGTAATCTTAACGTGTTGTGTTCTTGTGAAATACCTGTATAAAACCGTTCCTGGAACTAGTGCACATGCTTGAAATATCTGTAGGTAATAATAAGGTGAAGGAAGCTGCTCCTCCCACAATTCTGCTTTTTTAATAAGAAAAAAATGTTACACCAAGTGCTCTTGTGGAAAAGCTGCTGCTTCATCCCTTCCTGTAGCTTTGTTCTGATCCTTTCCCACTTTTGGTTCCGTTGCAGGGTATTTGCTGAGGGTCTGCTTTGTTCATGCTGTTCCTGGGATGATTTCAATATGTGAAGACCTGAAGAGAGAGGATGCTGTTACCCAGAAGCAGCGATAAAACTCCGTGTCAGTAGCTTGCAAAGCGCTTTAGAATGAGGGGGAAGATCTGTGCTATGGAAGGAGCAGCTGATGCTAAAGCCGCTCCTGTCTCAGGTGTGGTCCCTGGTCTTTGTCCCGGTGTCTGATGAAGACGGGTTCCTGCTTGTCTGCAGCCCAGGAAGGTGGCGTCACGGATGTGCTGTTCTGCCGCCCTCGCTATGGCAGTGAAAGGATAGGAAAAAACGGTGGGTGCCTGTTTCTGCACGCCTGCGGATGCGGCAAAGTCTGTCACAGCTCTTGGCATCCTGGGACCTTCCCTTTCCTTAGTCTGGAAATCCTTTTTCAAGCATGAAAAGCGGAAAGAGTGCACTTGCTCTCTTTGTGGGAGTTATTTAAAGCTCTTGATAAAAATCCTTACAAATCCCACAGGTGCTCCTTTTGCTGAGAAAAAGGAGCAGTGTGACGTCCCCTGTGCCAGGGACGAGGCATGTATGTGCCCGTAGGTGGTGGTCTGCTATTTATAGAGCTGGCTCAGCGCAGGGAGCTGCTGTTGGAGTGCAGATCAGCTTTTAAAAATATACCTTGCTGAGGCCAGCCCACACTTGGTGGGATGCTGAGCAAACCCTCTCCTTGCCGATGTCTTGGTCCCTCTGTCCAGAGGGATGCATCGAGATGCAGAAGGGCAGTGCCACTGTGCACAGAGGGAGCTGCAGCAGGCATTTGACATGCTCCTATCTTTGGGTCAGCTACGCTTAAACTATGGTCCTTAGACAGTGATGAGAGCCCTAGGTGGTGCTGGCATCATGCAGCTGTGTGAAAATCTGAGTTTTTCACTTATTTATTCCATAGGTTTCTGCATCTCTGTGGAGGCAAACACTGCTCAGCTCTACCCTAGAGCATCAGCAAGCAGGGGAAAGCACTTGGCCTAGCAGAGAGAGCTCTTTTGTGAAAACAAGTCACTTAGGTTTTTCCAGCAACTGCACTCAAATTTTGTGTTTGGCGGGGATTGCATACCAGCCCTGTTGCTGCTGCACAGTGTCCCGTGCCAGCTGGGTGCGGGAACGGTGGCCGTGCAGCCGTGGCTCTGCGGGGACCCCCTGTCCCCCGTGGCAGCAGCGCCTGCTTGCTCCGATCCCAGCTGTGCTTGCAGCAGGGTTTGCCGGGTCAGGCCCTGCCTGAGGCTGTGCCACCTCTGTTTGGGATGTGTCAAGGTGCAGAATTATTAGCTTTGATGATGGCGAGAGCTCCTTCCTGTTGGTGGGGTCAGATGGGGCAGGTTTGGAAAGCTCGGTTTGCCCAGGCTTCCCCAGGCACAAGCGTAAAGTTGTGAACTGAAGGAACTATGTGGAGCAGCTCGACTGCTTTGCCTGTGCTGTTTTGAGTTAAATTGATAAAAGCTGTCATTGTAAGTAGCTTTACCCAAGTTCTCAAACCCTCTTTATGTTTTCAGGGAAGTGCTGATGCTTTGATGCTCAGTTTAGGTACGGAGCAGCCTGTGGCTTGTGTCCCACAGGGTGGGTGTCCTCCCTGCGCTGCAGAGAGAAATTGGGATTGTGTTCCTGGAGTGTTTTGGCTGAATGGCAATGGAAGTGCAGCTTTCCCTCCTGCGAGGGCAGAGAGGCTGTCGCTCGCCAGCTGTCTGTCTGCGGCAGAGGGACAGCCCCACGCCTTGGCAGGGGACAGCAGCAGGTACCAGTGGGCAACAGCCACTGCTCTGGGAGGCTGCTGGCTGGGAGGTGTGTGTACATGGACAGTATAGAATATGTATTTGTATATATGTACACACATATACATGCACACATGTGTATATATATGCCTATATGTATATACAGGCAATTTTTTATATGCACACACATACATATATGTATATACACACACATGCACAGAGGTTCTAGCTGGTGCACAGTGCCCCATGACCAAGCTTCTCAAAGCTGGAGGCGCTCTCTAACACACACACACACTTAGATACATATACCACACGTATATATACATACATGTATATGTAGATACACATTCACGCACAAACAGATGCAAACACACATACACCCCCCCAAGCTGGTGCACCATCTTGCCTGTGAGCCTGGCTTCCCGAAGCTGAGGGATATATACACACAGAGACATATATAGATAGTCTACATTAAAAATATATACACACACATATACGTGTATGCACTTATACGTGGCTCTGGAGCTGGACGGCAGCAGGAGGTCATCCATCGCCACCCACATCCCTGGGGATGCCCCGCCAGAGGATCCTGCCCAGCTCTTACTGACCTTCAGGTACTTTCCTTGCAACCAGTGCTGTGGGTAAGTAAACCCTGGGGAGGGAGCGTGTGGGGGCTCGGGGGGGGGACGGGGACACACAAGCAGTCACCCTCTTCATAGCACCCAGGGCTGAGATGCTTTTGGGTAAAGCCTTGGAAAGCAGTTAGTTATTTTTTTCCTAGCAATAAAAGGTTGGAAAGATGCCATCAGTAGTCCTCCTGCAGCCTGCCTATGTGCTTTCAGCAGTGCTCAGGAAAATTGGTTGAGCATGAAGAAAGAGAAAAAAAAAAAATCTGTGAAATGTGGTCTCTGAGGCCATGGGAGTGCTGGTGGTGGCGGGATTGCCCTGGACTCGCGGAGCTCCACGCACCCACCCTGGTACATGTGCTGGGATTTTGGCTCTCCGGCGTAGCCCTGCACCCCAGCTGGGCCCCCTGGGGTAGCTGAAACCTGAATCAGCCAGAAACTCTGACACGAGCAGTTCCCTTTCAAGGTGAGGATGCCAGCAATGAAAAATCAGGTTTCCCCGCCCCCAGCCCCCCTTTTTCTACAATGCATGGGACTGATTCTGCAGCACGCCTTCCTCCAGGCTCCCAAAGGCTGCATGCCCAGCCGCTCGTCCCACCTGCCATCATCCCTTTAAAAACAGGCTGCAAAAACCTTGCATCCCACAGTAAGTAAGTGGCGGAAAAAGTTTGAGCCCTGTCCTCATCTGCTGCCTCCTGCGCCCCCCACCGAGCCATGGAAGGGGAGTAGAGGCTCTTAATTTTTAAAATACTGTATTTTTAATCCTTAAAAAATACTAGGACAGTATTTAACAAACTTCATTACACATCCAGCAGACATATGCTTTCTTTTCATCCATAAAATTAATATTAGCATAAATAATTCTGTTATGCAAAAAGAAAGATTTTTGTCAAACAGCACCGATCATCCGGTTTCGTGTGACACCGAGTATGTACAATTATAATACACGTGCGGACCCTTGTTGGACACAAGCTCTTTGAAACTGCTCAGTTTGTAGAAAACACTCCAAACTGGGTTTTGATTTTTTTTTTTTTCTAAATTTTTCAAATTTTTTTTTTCTCCTTTGCTTAAACAGGTACATATTTTTAGAATAAGTATGTACAGCCAGACACTGGAGATTTGCATTAAGGTGCTTTAATTTGCTATCGTTTGTATTCAGTGCATTAAGAAGAAGGCAAATTAAAATCTCCACCCAATTGCTCCGGTTAATGAATGAATGCAGTTTGAGAGCCGTGGCCAGCAAAGCCTGGGGGTTTGCTACAGCCCAGCCATAGAAATGAGCAGTCCTCATTTTTTTTAAGGATATTATTTTTTAAAGATTTTTTTCTTCTTTTTTTGCAGCCCCATGGTTTGCCCCAAGTTAGAGGGCTCGGTCCCCACACCAGTGCCACCTCGTTGCAAACCCAGTGTGAAGCTCCTCTCGCTGTGGCACAGGGCCATGAGTAGGTGTTGGGTGGTTTTCTTTTGGCTTTTTGGTTTTTTGGCTTTTGGACCTGTTTAGGTGATTTCACACAAAGGGGTATACTCATCTCGATGCAAACCCAAGTTCAGCACCCAAATCCCTTGGCATCGAGGTGAACCTCTGCTCCGTAACTGGTGAGGGGCTGGGAGGGGGCACGGGGTGGGGAAGCCGGCGGCCCCGGCAGCATCACTCCAGCCCCTGGGCACTCCGCTCCCGCTCCGCCGCTCGCCTGCGGCTCCCGCTTTTAAAAAATCCAAGCTGTAAGGATTAAAGAGAAACACAAGAAAACCCCACCATTACTTCAGCTGATTGCTGGGAAGCGTCTGTCTTATTAATGGGATATTGCCAGGAGGTTTAGACCCTGAATATAAATAATAAGGAAGCAGAAAGAGGTTGGAGGAGCTTTTTGCGATGCTGAGGGGCTAGTGGGGCTGTGGATGCGGAACTGTGGGGCCAGGGGGTCCCTCCACACATGGGGGTCTCCACCAAGCCCCCAACACGTGCAGCTTAAGGGCCGCTCACCTTCCAGAGTGCGAGGACGAGCAGGGCCAGGAGCAGGAGACCTCCTAAGGTGCTTCCCAGGATGATCCAGATGGGGATCTGCGACTCCTCCGGCTTGGAGATTTCAAATGTTATCTGCAAGGAAAGAACATCAAAATACGCTGCTGCTGCTGGATGTGAGAGCTGGGCAGGCAGGAATGGAGAGGCTGGGGGCAGGATGGCGGGCATGCTGAGCATCCCCTCCTTTGGGAGGATGCTGGAGCTGCTGGGAGATGATGCACCCCCCCAACCACCACGCAGAAGTGCTTTGGCTCAGGTTTATCTCTGCTGAATCCAGTGTTGCCAGGACTGGAGCTGCTTGGCTCTGGCCACAGCTGCACCAAGGTGCTCTGGGCTCTGCAGAGCTGGGTGCCTGCTGTGGGTCGCTCCAGCCCTTCTGCTGGCCGCAGGGTTTTCCAGCATCCTCAAAGCTGCCCAGGTCCATGTGGGACAGTCATGCCTGGAGGCTCACCTGGCGACTGGGGTCCTCCTCACGGAAGATGAAGGGGCTCCCGAAGCGTCGCTGGAGAGCAGCGTTCATGGTGAGCTTCAGTGACTTGAACTTCAGCTGCATGAAGAGATGCTGGACGTGAGCATCAGACATGAAAGAAGACCCTGCACCCTGGCTGGGTGCCCCCACCCTGGGTTTACTCCCTCCCGCTTCAGATTTGCATTTGTGGCGCAGATGCTGCAGCTGTGGGGGAGGACAATGCAGAACAAGTCAGGAGTGTGGCTAAATTGCAGCAAAAAGAACTGCTTGGGATTAAATTCCTCACGATGCGGTGCTGTGTGGGATGTTGGGTGCACACACCAATAAAATAAGTTGGCTTTGAAAACAAAAATCACCCCACAGCTGTCCGGGCTTCCTGGGAGGAAAGGCAATTGCAGGAGAGGATAAACAAAACAAAACATAACACATTTTTGTGGCGTGAGGGCTCCTTTGGGGAATTTTGCTTCAAAAGCTGCATGTCTACTTTGGAAGGACTTACTGCTTTCAGAGACTTCATCCACAGATTGCCACGCAAGTGCAAGTTCATCTCCTCGTTGGGGGCTAATTTCACATTGCAGTCGATGGAAATGATGTCAGAGTTGCTGTGGTTCTGCAAGGGGAGAAGTTTGTGGTGTGGGACCATCGCTGCTGAAAAGGGGATAAAAACCCTCTGGGCTTCTCCTCCGGCACACACCGAGGGGAGCGAGAGCCACATCCCATCAGAGGGGCCATGCACCAGCCCTCCCCCGTGGCCACAGGGTATCCCCATCCCGAGGGCTTTCTCCCTGGTTTGGCGGCTGCCTGGGGCAGCAGGGCTTAACCTGGGGCCAGGATCAGGCCCACGGAGGTGCGTACCAGGAGGGGGGTGCGGGAGAGGTCCTCCGCAGTGGGCGTCCTCTGGTAGTCAGTGGTGTTTCCCCAGATGTTGCAGGTCGTGTTCTCCTGTGGGAAAGGTCGATGGGCTCTGAGCATGGGGACAGGAACCACGGTGGCCACGTCCCCCCATCCTGCCCTGTCCACGGCACTCATCCTGGTGGAAGCAGGGGGACCCTGGCACCCCCCCAGGCTTTGGTGAGTCTAGGGACAGAGCTGGGGTTACTGTGGGATGCTGCTGCTACTGCTGCATCACAGGGCTGGAGGAGGTCCCAGCCCAAAAGGAGCCCAGCATCCTACTTTAATTAATTGTGCTTCTTCCTAGCAAAAATCAGCCTGGCAGAGAGCCTGGTGCAGGGTGCCAGCCACGTGCTGGGGTGTCACAGGTGACACGGGGACTTTGTCAGAGCTGTAATACAAAACGCTTCCACTGAAGCCAAAACCATCTGTAAACACACCACCTCCTGTGCCGGGCTCTTTCCATCGCCAGCACGTGCGTCCTGCCCGGCTGCAGGGGCAGCGGGGGGCTCGGGGTGCCCTGGGGTCTGCTGCCAGCCCTCTCACCACTTTTATGGTTGCTTAAACCTGCAGTTCACCCCGGGCACAGCTAATGCTTTCAAGATCCTCGAGAGTTCATGGTGCACTGGAGAGAGGTCAAGCTGGGAGAAGGATTTGGACCAAACCCTTTGGCTGCTACCATTTTCCGTGTTTCCAGTCAAGCAAATGCAAAAGGGAGAAGCCTGGGGATAAGCCAAGGCTGTCCGTGCAGGTGTGAGCAGGGGTGGTGGTGCAGAAGGATGGGGTGACCTGCCCTGGGGTGTCTCCGGCCCCATCCCTAGTGCAGAAGGGACCCATATGTGCTTAATTGGGATGAAACCCCCTCCTACCTGGTCCACCACGAATTCAGTCAGGAGCAGGAGGCGGTTGCCTGTCCGAGTGGCCACGGGGATGGTGAGCTTGATGGTCACCCCCTCCACAGGGAAGAAGCCCAGGTTCTGCAGCTGTGGGGGCAGAGGACAGGGATGTGCCGGGGGTGCTGGCATCCTACGGGATGGGGACGAGCAGGGTGACCATGGCACATCCCACCTCAAAGGTGGCACTTGGGGCATCCCTCAGCAGGTTTGAAACCCCCTCCTTACCTTGAAGGTGCAATGAAAAGGGGGGCCAATGCTGTCGTATCTCTCCAGGGAGCTGTTCGACCTGATTTCATAGTAGTCCAAGCTCGACGCTCTGTCATGACAAGAGGACGACAAGTCACGAGTTGGTTTCAGAGCAAACAGAGCATGAAGCAGCCTGTGCCCAGCTGCCCCAGCTGGGCAGCCCCAGCCCCTCCACAGGCAGATTCCCCACGAGAGGACTCTTGTGGGCTGTCTGTCCCTGGTTTGGGTGGAAACCATTGCCCGCCTCCACCTTGTGCAAAAAGAAGGTGGGGGATTTTCCTGCTGTTCTGCTTCTGCAGTATTTTCCCTTTCTTTGTAGAAATTTTCTTGCCTTTTTAATATAACAGAGACATCCAAGACCCTGGCTGGAGGTTTGAGTGTCCTGTGTAAATCAGAGGAGGTAAATCATGTCTCTGTTTCGCAGCTGGAGAGGAGGGGAAGGAGCCAGGAGCTTCGGTGGGTGCCCATGGGAGCCCGTGCGATGGGATGCGTTCTTGCTGGTCCC
This sequence comes from Falco naumanni, assembly GCF_017639655.2. Taxonomy (NCBI): domain Eukaryota; kingdom Metazoa; phylum Chordata; class Aves; order Falconiformes; family Falconidae; genus Falco; species Falco naumanni. The sequence continues at coordinate 4,670,271 of NC_054060.1, read as the reverse complement.
ATGACACAGGGCACATGGCCCAAACCCCCCAAAACTCTTTGAAATAATTTCCCCCTTTTTTCCCCCCAAGGTGCCCCAATTTGAAATTTTTTTTTAAATTACTTTTTCTCCAAGTTCTCCCTTCTCCCGTAAGGGTGATTCTAATATTTGTTAAATTCAGAATCCCCTCGCTCCCCGTAAATTGTGAGCTTTAAAGTGGTTTTATCTTCAGTGCCCCACTGCCTCTAGTGTAAAAAAATAAATAAAATGACGGAAGGTCTCAAAAATCTGCTAAGAATTACAGCCAGCGGTGCTGGGGAATGTGCTTCTGGGATTCGCGTTTTTTCTTATAATCAGCTTAATAAATTATATAAAATAAATAATTTATTAAGCTGATAAATAAATAAATAAAATAAATAAATAAACCTGCACCTTAGCTCCCTGCTCTCCTTGGACCGAGGATGCTCTCGGCTTTTGTTACTGTTGCTGCCCAAACCCTTCCGCACACATCCCTCAGTGAGCTTCTGGTGAGAGGATTTTTAGTGGGATGGCTGCCGGCCCAGACACTGGCTACTAACACATTATGAGCATTTTTACCTACAGTAAGTACTTTTTCCCCTTAAAAAAAAATAATTGCCCTCACACCTATTTAATAACACTTGTGCATTTAAAGAGTATGAAAGCACAACACCTCATTGCTCCTTGCTGTTGATTTTTATAAGGACCCACTGAGCCATATGCCCCTGATTTTATGGCTCCTTCAGTCCCTTTTCTAAACAAATTCCCCAAATTTAAGGCCAGTTTGCACTGGGCTCTGTTTGAATGCAGCTCCCATGGGGCTGGCAGTGCTTTACCCTGCAAGCTGTGTCTCTGCCGTGAGCTGCATCCCCTTCCAAAACACGCACCTGGTGAAGAGCAGGTCAGCTTCGTACTTCAGCTGAAAATTCAGGTGGGCAAAGTTGTCCTCCTTGGTGCTCTCCTTCTCCTCGCTGTCACTGAAATAGCAGTGGGGCAAGCGGGGGATGAGGCAGGAGCTGGCTCCCCTCTGGGTTTTATTGAGGGGGGGTGTTGTAGGAAGCAGGTGGGGAAGGGCTGAACTTTTGCTTTTGGCCCAAGTGTAAAGAGAAGCAATTTTATTCTGTAACTTTTCTTAGCCCGAGGCCGTAAAAGTAGATAATTTGGAGAGGTTTCATGCCCAGCAGCCTTAAAGCAGTGCAGTAGCCCCAGCAGAGCGAACCCTTGTCTGCCCTGATAGTTGATGGAAATAATAATAATAAAAAAAGCCTAATGAGAGTTCACTTGGCTGTCAGGAAACTTTACCTGAGCAGGGCAAGTGAGCGAAGAGAATTTTGCAAAGCTGTTAGGAGATATTTTTGCGGGGGTATTTGCAGCTGTGAAGGTGGGTGAGAAAGCAGCAGTGGCTCCCTGCTCAGCGCAGAGCCTGCACAGCCTCCAATATACAGAAAAATGATGGATTTAAATATACAGGTAATTAAGACTAGCTTGGTCTGTGACTACAGGGCCACACACTCTGTAATAACCCATGGCAATCAGGTTTCCCTGTGGTTGTTCCCCGAGCAAAGCCTCCAGCATCACCTCTGGCTATGGAAGAAGGAAAGCAGCGCAAGCAGGCAGCATCCCGCTGACCTGACAAACACATGCAAGGGAGAAAGCAACCAGTAACCTGTTGGCGATCAAGTAGATCTCCATGCTTGGAAGGAAAATTGACTTGCTGAATTCAAAATCCAGGCGAAAAGCTACCTGCGGTGGTTGGAAACAGGTTGGAGAAAACATTAGGGGGAAAAAACCCCACCCAACCCCAAGTGCCAGCCAGGAGCCAGTGTGGGGGCTGTGCAGATGAGAGCACCCCCCTTATCCCGCTGGGAGATGCTGCCGGGCTTTGGGCAGAGCCTCGGCTTTCCAGGGAGAGAAGAGGCCGCACTGGGGATTTGCAGGATTTGCTCTCCCTCAGGGGGATTTGCAGGATTTGCTCTCCCTCAGCCCTGCACGCTGCATTTTTTTTGCTCCGAGATTGGAGAAGCCAGCAGCCCCCCTTTGGAAGAGAACCCCCCCAGGGGACCTGCAGCGAGAGGCCACCCGCTCCCCTCTGCGGCACGGGGTCGGCTGGCAGGGGAAGGCAGCCGGAGAGAGGCCAACAACAATAAAATGTGATAAATGTCACATCTGCAGGAGCTGTGGCAATGACCTCAAACTGTCTGGGACTGCACAGCTGAGTATAATATTAAAACTCCTGCTGCTCTTGGGCCAAATTTCCATTTCCAGCTTGTCTTTGTTTTGGCAGGACCTGGACTACCTGATGCCACGCAGATGCATTCTCAGCCCCCGTAGGTCATGGGGAGTCGGGCTGCTGCGCTCTTTGTACAGCCACAGGCATCCGAGAGGGCTTTTTTGGGGAGCTTTAAAGCCTAGCGAGGTGCTTGGAGCTCATCCATCATTATCAAGCTTCTGACAAGGAAAGGCTTCAGACAGATACAGGGGTTGGAAAGATTTTATCTTTAGATGCCACTTGTACCGGCCCCTTTTCCCACATGGGTGCAGGACAGGCAGGTGGGATCTCACACGGAGCCCCAGTGACCGCAGAGAGCAGCATCTCCTCGCTTTGTCTTCCCCACCTTAATGCTGTGTGTAACATTTGCAAAGGGTTTGATGGCACATAAAAATGATGCTCGCTGGACCTGGGCTTACCCCAAGTGCTGTGAACTGCAGTTCAGAGAATGCTGCCAACTCAAGGGGGCTTGGGCAGGCTCAGAGGAGGATCTGGAGGGACCCTGGGTGTTCACAGCAAGGAAAACCTCTCAGATAGGGAAATGCACCTCATCCTCTGAGGAAGGAGCTTGAGGGAGTTCCTATCAGTGGTTTGAAGCCAACAGTAAATTGCTCCAAAGGACTGGAATCAAATTCTTTGACTCGGAGGAGCTGGGTTTGATTTTGGTGCTCTCCTAGCATCAAGGCAGCGTCCTACCCATCCTGACTCCCCTAACACACGTTTCAAACAACAGCAATGGACAGAGAAAGGGAAGAAATGTTTATCTTTAAAAATCCCTTCCAACCCACCCAGCCTGGAGACCGATGGATGCAGGCCCCTGGCCATGCTGGGGGCAGAGGGCTCCTGCCCCGTGGGTGAAGCCTCACTTGGGCAGGAGGGAACAGCTTTACCTTGGCCTTGGCTCGGAAGAACGGGTAGCTCACGTTGCACACTCTCTTGTTGGGGTGCTTGTCTTCAGTCATGCAGTCGATGTTGATGTCCGTGTCATCCTAAAAGTGGGACGTGAAGTATCCATGACACTGGGCACGAGCCCTGTGACCCGGCTCTTTGTGAAAGCAGCAAACACACCCGTGGGGCTCAAAACAGGCTTTAACTCTTGGAAAAAACCACCAACCCACCCCTCTTGCTGCAGGCTGGGAATCCTTCCCACGCAGCTGAATTTCTAGGGTCATTCCCGAAAAGGGGCATTTCTAGCAAGCATCTTCCAGCTTTCTGATTTAAATCCTCTTTAGAATTCTAACTAAAGCAGTGAATGAATGAACCTGACTATTCTTGGCACTGTAATTGGGAAGAAGAATATTTTCCTGTGATGAGGAGTCACAGGGAAACATCAAGAGATAACATGAGCTATTATTCTGCACAGCCACCAGCTAAGCAGCACTATTAATCTCCTTGTCTTAACAAATACGTTCCTGCTGCTTGAAGACTTTCCAGTTCACCAGCCAGGCTGGGGAAGCTCCTGCCCATCACAGGAGTGATGTCCAAGCACAGGCTGGGGTGGGATGGGACACCAACCCTGCTCCGCCTCCTCCACTGCCAAGCTGTAGCAACCCTACAAGAGGTTGTAGCCTGGTTGTATGCAGGCTATGTATGTATCCATCCTCACCATGAGACGATGAGCTATTCTGATTTTTGGCCCTGTGTTAGACCCCACAAATGTCTCGGTTCAAGCTGCTGCCATCAGACAAATCCTACCCAGGAGCTGAGACATCTCAGCACCAGTGGCAGGCAAAAATGCCCTGACAGCCATCAGCAACAGCCCGGAGCTTTCTCCCACTCATCTGCTCAGATTATGGACTTTCTGGGGCCATGGTTGCTTTTTATTTGAGTCTCTGTAAAGCCTCTGACACAAACATCCATCCCCTCCGGTTGGCAATTTGCTTATTTATAAGAAGCAACAGCCAGGACCCCCTCAGCAGTGATGCTTCTATAACCAGCTACAAAAATTTCCTGCAGCCATTGCTGCGTGGTGTGTTCTTGCTACCTAGCACCTTAGGGTTTTACCCCTTCACTTAATTTGGAGTAATCTCTCAGAAAACGCATTTTTTAAAATTTTGTGGGCAACGTGCCCCACAATTTTCCCTTGGCATGGCTTGTAGAAAAATAAACGCAGGACATGGGATCTGCGGGCGGGTATAAAGTCATTGGGGGGGTGAGGGAGGGCTCAGCAGCATCAGCATATTTCCCAAACCTCACTGGGAAAAGGGAGAAGCCATACTGAGACTGAGCGATTGGTAGGGGGGAAATACTGGGGAGGGTGGGAGTGGAAGGGGCACGAAAGCCTCATCCAGGGGACAGCTGTAGGAAGTAGCATCACCTGGCTGGATGCTGAGCTGCGGCAGTGTTCCCGTTATCAGCCCTTACTTCCAGGAGTTGTATCTCAGCTGCAAAAATTCATCCCTGACGGAAACTTGGCAATGTGAAACAAGTATTTTTAAACTATTGGAGTAGAAAAATAAAGAGGGAAACAATTTCATCTGCATTTGACCTTCTTAGAGGCTCTTAAAATTCAAACATTTTTATACTTCCAAAATAAAGAGCTGAAAGGGCTGTAAAACGCTTAGAAACTGAGCCCATAAACATGTCTGATTTATGAGGGATGGAGACATTTTTGGGCTCTGGTTTAGGACACAGCTTTCTCATCCGGCCAGGATTAGCAGTGCCTTTGGGAAGCCCTGGATCTGCCCCGGCAGCCTCACCTTGGGGATCAAGCTGGCGAACTGGAGGTTTCTGGAGAAGGAGATGTTGAGGACCGTGCTGTAAGCGTTCTCGCCTCGGTTCTCCAGCACCGCCTCCACGGCCACCCTCCTCCTGCTGCTCTCGATGACGAAGATGGAGGCGTCGAAGGAGAGGGTGAAGGCAGAGCAGTCGGGCACTGCCCTCCGCAGAGCCCGCCGGCAGTAGTCCCTGCAAGAGGAGGGAGCGGTGCAGGCAAGCGCCGCCTGCAGCACCGCACCAAGACCCAGCCCAGGAGTTTTACGCGCACGGTGCACAGGGTAGTGCATGGAAATCCCTGCTCGCCCTCCGTCGCGCTGCGCTGCTACGGAAAGAGGAGTCACAAATTCCTCCTGTGAGCCATCATTTTGCTTGTGAGCTAACGGTACCAAGCTTGCTCAAACCCAGTTAGGAGCTTTTACTACCGCTGGGATGTAAGGAAAAGCCAGATCCCATACTGTTAGCAAAGGTTTTAGTTTCAGCCTGGGTAAGATCTCGCTGCCGGCAAGTTTACCAGCAGACTCTGCAATGGCAGCAACATCTGCTTTTGCAGACTTGATGGGTGTTCATTTGTTTTCTTTATGAAAAATAAGAAAGGAAAGGAAAATGTAGGATGGTGCCACATCCAGAACCACCTTCTGCCTCTAACGGCAGGGCAACCAGGGTGCCAGTTGAAAGGAATAGCTCTATTCCAACAAATCACCTCAAAAGTGGCAGAAAAATGGCACATTTCTCAGCAGAAATCACCTCTGTATCAGCTGCTCTTTCAGGGCACAATCCAGTTCCCACCGATGCTGTTGGGAAAGCTCCACAGGCTTCAGGAGGAACAAAATTAGAGGTCTGACGCCCCAGTAGACACCACAGCATCTGCTCATGGGTATGTGTAGGACTCTAGCCCATAAGATCCATACGTAATCCCTACCCTACAGCTCACTTCCAGCTCCCGCAACGCAGCCGTGGGGGTCCCAGACCCCATCTTGGTCGAGCCCCGGGTCACAGCCTCAAGACCAAGAGCTTTTACAGGAGACAGAGAAATAAATGCGGAATTATGGGATACAAGTAATCCCCAGGTAGCAGCATGGGCCATCAGCTTGGTCCAGGGCCCACTGCTGTTGATGGAGGTTCAGGCTCCTATGCTCCTGGGATAACCTTTAAAAGCTCTTTAGGCAATGAGATGTAGCATACAATTATTTCTGCTGTGTGAGTCAAGCCTGTAGTTGCCAAGTGGGCAATGCCAGCCTTGCATTTATTCCCCCACTCTCCTGTCATTTACTGATTTTTCTCCCTGGAGATCATCGCTATGGCATGAAATATTAGTTGTTTTGTGGATTCCCTGAAAAACCACTGGTGTGTTCCAGGCAGGGAGCAGGCAGAGGCTCGGAGACCCACTGCGAGCAGGGGGGCTGAGGAGCACCTCTTGGTGGTGTTGGATGAAGGACCATGCCAAAATCTATGGAGCATGGGTTGGGGCTGGGTTTCAAACCCTCCCTAGTTTGTGATAGTGGTTGGGAGGATGCTCTGAGTGACCTACTCACATGGCACTGGGCACATCGCTTTTGGCATCCAGGACAAGATCAGGGACACAGTGCTCATCCTCATTGCACCCGTTCCAGAAAGGGACCTGAGGGAGACAACAAGAGCCACCTGGTGATGATTTGTGCCCCAGGTTGTACTCCAAGGAGAAGAGACACAGGTGGTGATCCCAGGCTGCAGCAAGTGCCAAACACATTGTGATCATGGGAGGGATCAGGGTTTACAGCCCCGAGACAAAGCAGCAAATGATACATCCAGAGATTAATCTGCTGACCAAGTGCCTGATAAAAGGCACCCTGGGATGTTGGTGCTGCTACCTACCGAGACCTTGAGGGAGGTGGGCCAGCCATCATCCAGCATGGGGCCGTTCTCCGGGTGCTCCAGCTCATAGTCGATGGAGAACGTCACTGGTTTAATATAGTCAGCTGTGTCCTGCGGCAGACAGAAAGCATCGTTGAGAAGGACAAGGCTCCTGCTTTGGAGAGGCACCATCAGAGAGCAAGATAAGGCAGTTACAGGCACGTGTGATTATTGAATATATGAAATAAATTATTGAATATGTGAAATAAAAGCTTTGCAATCTGGGACATTGTGTGTAATCGCCCTGTCTCACCAGCTAACCCTCACTTAGGGACAGGGACAACGCGAGCTCATCGGTGCTGCTCAACACCTGTCCACAGGTACATGTCTGCTGATGCTAGAACTGTTTCATCTTGGAGATGCTGGCTCTGGAAGGTGGATGCTCCAGGGAGGGCTGTCCCCAGCAGGGACAGAGCTGTCCTGCAACCCTTACCCAGGGCTTGCACGGCTGGTGATGAACCTGCACCTTTCCTGCAGCTCCGTGGGCTCTTGCCGTGCGCTGCCCCAGCTGCACAGGGTGCAGTCGGATGCTCTGAAGTGAGGTGCTTCTTGGGCTAAATCACAAGCTCTGTCTCTAGCTCCAGACTGGAATTTCCCAGAAGTTCACGGCGGTTCAGGCTGGGGCTTGGGGCTGGGCCAGTCTGGCAGCTCGGCCCTCCCTGGCCTCAGCAATATTCTCATCATTCACTGGGAATGTTTGATTTTGGCCAGGTTCGTGCATCAGCTGTTCCCTGCAAGTGATGCAGAGAGTTTCACCGGCTCCTGCACCCGAGGAGAGGGACCCTGATGATTAGAGGGGTGCAGAGGGTGAGAGCATTGGGGACTGGCATGGAAGCATTTGGTTCCAAATGGAAAAAAAAAAAAAGAGTTTTTACCAATTTTGGAGCAGGAGGACCAGCCTGACTCAGGAGTGCACGCCCTTCCCGAGGGCATGGTTAGCGGCTCGTGGAAAGGAACACAGCGCAAGCTGGGGCTGCAGTGAAATCAGCGCTTGGGGACCCAGCAGCTGCCGTGTGCCAGCAGCTCCATCCCTGGACCACATCAAACCCAGCGTGAAGAAATGCAGGCGGGGGGGTGAGGCCCGTTTCCAGACCTGTGAAGCCACCGAGGCTCCTCCGACCGCATCCCGGTGCATCGTTGTTTTGCACAAGGTGGAGACCATCTTCGCTCGGGCAGCTGGCTGACCCCCGGGGCTGGCAGAGAAGGAGACCCCAGCCTTCTCCTCCTGCACACTCACCAAGACGTGGAACTGGAGCCTGTCGCAGTGCTCCTGCCTGGAAAGCAGCGCCAGCCCCTTCTGCGTGTGCCGCTCTCCGCTCTCGTCCAGGTGAGCCCGCGGCGTGTACCTGCGCTCGTCGATGGTGGCATTGTACCGCAGCGCTGGAAGGAGAGGGGTGCCGTCACACCGGGTCAAAGAACAGGCTTTTGTGCACTCAAACCCCTATGGCCCTGCGAGGAGCAGCGCGGCAGGGAGCATGCTAAGGGAAAATCGGGAAAATCAGGTTCTAGTTAGCATTGCCTGTTTCTAACAGACATTTCTGTTGAGCAAAGAATCTACTCTCCAGGTCAAACAAGGAACTTTAAAATTGCACTATTACAAGACACCGCGTAAAACCTGAGAGGGATATATAACTATTCGCCCCATATATTCACATGCTGGTCTGTACCAATTCTGGAGGCATCATACCCTGGAGCACCCACCTCTCCTACAGGCTTTACTGGAGATTGTTTGCTTCCTGCAGCACTGTCAAAAAAACCCCAAAGGTCCCCAGCCTAGCCCCAAACAGGGTGGGATTTGCACCCCCTACACCAGTGTGATGCAAAACATGCGTAAGCCAAGAGCAAACATCAGACCCCTTCATACAGCATCCATGAGGTGGCTCTTCTGGGTAGAAATAAGTGTAAAATTAAATAAATATAGGAAGCTGCACTCAGTTTTTATCCTGCAAGCTCCGCAAAGACAGCAGTTAAGAGGAAGACACTGGATTCAATAGTACAAACCCCAAATTCTTGCTCTAGGGGATGGGAGCTTTTCCTTTGGCTTTGCTCAGGACCCAGTTTTCCTTTGACAGTGTTTGCTGCCGGGTTGCAGAGGGCTGAGCCTCTGTTGTTTCCCCCCACTCCAGCTGAGTCACGGGCATCTGCCCAGTAGACTTGAGGTCACAGCAACATGCAAGGGTTTAATAGCAGAGCTGGCCAGTAACTTCACAGAGATTCCCTGGGATGTTAGGGAAACATATGGTTGGCAGATGTGTCCTGCTGCTGCAGCGGGGAGGATGGACAAGCTCTGCGGGACGTGGTCCGAGCACATCCTCTCCTGTCCTGCTGGCTGGCGAGGTAGTGGTGACATCCCTGTCACACGTGCCATGGCAAGGCAAGCTGTGGGAGGGCCCAGACCCAGGGTGTAGGTGAGAGAAGGGGTTAAAGATGGGTAAGGCTGTATCCTTGGGATATTTCTTGGCACCGTTTAACCGTCCCTGCTCTATCAGCCATGACAGGGACAAATTTGTGGGTAAAAAGGGATGTGGCAGATGGCAATGTGCACTCCTCCAGACATGCCACGCTCCTGGATGGTTTTCCTTGCCAGAAGCTGGGTGCTCCCTCGGGGCTGGAGACCTAAACAACGCACGAATTGGGCTTTTTGTCACGCGAGCAGCCACGTCACTTACCGACGCTGGCTGTCTGGAAGTGAGCTGAGAGGAAGACGGCAGTGAAGCAGATGAAGGCTGACATGCAGGTGGCATCCTTCCCGTTCCGCTTGCAGTCCTTGGTGAAGATGTTGATTTTGGAGGGCTCGAAGCGGATGCTGGCATTGATCTGGACCACGCTGCGGGACCTGCGGGGCAAGCAAGGGTCAAGAGATGTGCTGCGGTGCAGGATGCCCACACACATCTGCAGCATCCTGCAAAAGTCTTCCACACCTCCAGATCCGCCCTTTCCACATCTTTTTCACACTTTTTCTCAACATCAAGAAGGTGCTGAGGAAAACCAAAGGCCACCACAACATGCTGCTCTACTCTCATCTCATCTATGTAGCATTTGAAAATCAAATCTCTTGCACTTATTTGCCTCCTGCTTATGCCAGTGAAGTAGCTCAGCACCAAGAGCAAGATTTGGCCCCTTGCATGTGTGTAGCACTTTCCAAGGCAGACCCCAGGGTGGCCCACCTCTGCTGGGTGCAGCTACCCTCCATTCTAACAGCCTCAAGGGACCTTCCAAACATTAATCAATATTTGAAAATACCAAACTGTTCTTGTTAAATAAGACCAAAGGGAGCCTGGGCAAATCACCACAAATCACTTAGCTTGTTTGAAACTCCTGGGGAATTTATGATGAAATTAAACACAAAACCAACTCTGACATCCTTCTAGGGCCCAACAGCACTGAAATCCCACTGCCCTGCCAGACAGAGGGTTGTCATTGTGGAAAGATGGTTCAGGTTGTGGGGAGATCAGTTTTCCCTCGAAAAATGTCAGCATGTTGCAATGAGGTTCAGGCAGAGGAGAGTGCCAAGTGAGATACAGCTAACCACAACAGCACGGCGTTCCCCAGGGAGCCGACGGCCAAGTCTATGAGCCCGTCTTCGTTCAGGTCCAGTTGTCCGTGGATGCTGCATCCGAAATACATCAAGCCCGGTGCAAGGTCCGCAGCTGCTATCCGCTAGAAAGCAAAGAAGAAAAATCCAAGCTGGTTTCCATCAGGATCATCCCTGCCTGCAGAGGAGGGGTTTGCCATGCTGAGCTCCAGCACGCTACTGGAGATGCCCCTTTCCAAGCAATTGCACCAAACAATTTTCCAGGGAATGAGAGCAGTTTCTCTTCAGAGCCACCACCCAGACATTTCTGCTGAGTTTGCTTCACATATCTACTATTTCTCACAAGTGAGAGAAATATTTTATCTATAGCAATCCATTGCACCGAACGCTAGGCATTGCCCCTAATTTCAAGCATGTTTTCTGTACCTTATGTTTGCTTTGTCTTGGACCGCTCACAATAGAAAACGTCTGGCAATAATAATTAACAATGCAATGGCGTGTGTGAATTTATTGTGCTCTATCAGTCCTTAAAATGAGCACACATGTTATTTATTCTGATGAAGGATGAGGACAACCAAAGCACCCAGGAGCCATACCTGCTTGTACTTCTTCACGACAGTCTCTTTGAAGCCGAGGAAGATGTATATCGCTCCTTGGTGCTCATCCTCCAAAGGTGCCCCAACAACGAGGTCATTGTAGGAGTCCTGGTTGAGGTCGGGCACGGCGGCGATGCAGGAGCCAAAGCGGGAGTTCTGGTAGCTCTGCAGATCGACGAGGGCACCGCTGGAAACAAAGCGGTTCTGCCAGCCCAGCCAAAGAGAGAAGGCAAAAAACAAACAAACAAACAAACAAACAAAAAAAACAAACAACAAACCCCAAAACCATCAACAGCAAGCCTGGCAAGAGGAGAAAACCCTCAGAGGCAAGCCAAGATGTGGAAATTGCTCACACATCACTGCAAGAAAGGAAGCGAGAGCCCTCCCGGGGCTGCAGAACTTCCTGCACGTCCTTGGGGAGGGATGAGCCCTGCAGCAGCCCTACCCCTGCTCTGCCTTCCTTTCATAGCAGCCTACATAAATAATTGCATATAAAAGTTGTGCTTTAGAGATAGGGACTCCTGCGGCTCCGGGTGGGCTCTGCAGCCAAGGATATAGAGCATGACCTGCTCGCTGCCCTGCACGCCTCTGGAGCCTGGTGGATTTGGCTCAGAAACTGCATTTTGAGCGAGATTTGAGGGCAGAAGGAAAGCTGTCCCTGCCCCAGTGCACTGCTGGGTTATGGGGAAGGGGACATGGTCAGCACATGTCCCCTCTGTGCCCTGAAGCAAGGGTGGAGGGACTGACCTCCCTGCTCCCCAGAACCCCACGCCTGGCCCAGCCTCTGCGCAGGAGTGCCCTTGGAGGGAATGGGTTTGGGGAAGGCAAAGGGGATGGAGACTGGTTCTCCGGAGAGACACCCAAGTTGCAAAGGCCCCACCTTGTACCCTGTGTCACCTCCTTAGGGCTGGGAGCAGCAGGACCTCGCCTTGCACCCCGAGCATCACCTCCTCAGGGCTGGGAAGCTAGTCCAGCTGGGAGCAGCAAAGCCTCAAGACGAGGTGGCTCTGCTCCAGCACAGGCTGGACTCCCTTTGCTGGCTGCAAGCAACCCCCCTGGGATTGTTTGTAAACAAGGAAAAACAGACAAATCCTCCTCGAGTCTTGCAGCAGCCACAACAGTGAGGTTGCCTTTGGACTGGGCTGCCATACCCTGTGGTGACTGATGGGAGCTGGTGGGTGCGCCCAGCCCGGAGCCACCCCGGGGAGGTGACACAAGGGGACACAGTTTCTGTGCTAGCACCCAAATGCCCTGACCCCTTTGGTGTCCCCAGCTCGCTCCGCGGTGCTGCCACGTACCTCTCGCAGGGTGTAGACATAGACCTTCCCCCTCTCCCTGCCCTCGCTGAAGTACATGGGGGCTCCCACCAGCAAAACATCTGTGACGCCGTCGCCATTGACGTCGAGGGAGTTGATCTCACTGCCATAGTAGGAGCCGATCTGGAGGAGACAGAGGAGGGGATGGAAGCAACGCTCCTGGCATGCAGTGGCACTGCCACCCTCCCCAGTGGGGACCACAGGGACGTTGCAAGCCCTGTCCCTGCTACAGCCACATGGTTGGGAGCTACAGGTGCAGCGGCAGCCGAGGCATCCCTAGCTGCCCATGGATGTGCTACACTGTGGAGGCATTTAAATGGAACAATTTGCAAAATGAAGGGGGAGGACTGATGGAGGAGCATACATGCCACATGGAAAAGTCAGTGCAGCATCCTTGGCAGCACGTGCCCCGGCATTACCTGCTCTCCCTTCAGTGCCTGGTGGATGGTGAGGTTTCGGTTGTTGTGCATGCTGAAGATGATGACTTTCCCTGTGTGGTTGAATCTGGGTGCTCCCGCGACGTAAATACGCTCGTGCTTGGTGGATATGACGGAGGAGACAGTGTAACCTGGAAGGGGTGATGGGTGCAGGGTGAGCACAGCTGAGCGGCTCCCTGCCTGCTCCCAGCCGCTGCCTGCTGATCTGTTTTCCATTAGTCCCCAGCTGCTGACACAACTCTGGCCACCTCCCAGATTGGGAAGCTAAACCCCACAGATTCCTTCAAAGATAAAGTCATTCAAATAAACCCCAGTGCCCTGACCCTGGGCTTTGAGTCTCCTGCTCAGGTCCTACCTAGACCCTGGGAAGTGTAGCTGTGCCAAGAGATTTGGCACTGCTGAATGCAGCCGGCAAGCCCTGTGGAAAATCCTTCTTTCATTGAAGGCAAGTCTGATTGCTGGCCTGATAAGTGCTTTACGTCATGGCTCACATCCAGTTACACAAATGCTAGCAAGGTGCGTGCACGCCGCGAGGCTGCGGCACCCGCTGCGCTGCTCCTTCCAGACCCCGGCAACACCGCATCCCAAACCCAGCGTGAAAGCCTTTGCTGATGCTCGAAGTTAACATTCACAGTCCAGTAAAAGCCCTGAATCCATCGAGACCATTGCTCATGTGTCCTTATGGATATAACCCTGCATGAACAAATGACCCTGAGCAATCCCTCTTTCCTGCCTAGCCAGGTGATTTTCTGCGCTGGCATCACCAACACCACGCATCGCACGCCGGGCTGAGGCACTTGCCCATGATTGCAGATGGGCTTATGTAGGAATATAATGCTGGGGTTGCAAAATCCTGTTTTTCAAACCCAGCTCCAGGTTCCTGCATGTTCACAGTCTAAAATGTTACTTTAATTATTAGAAACTCAAAACACAGCCAACCCTGAAGCTGGATCAGATCACCTGGGGTCACATGCAGTTGAATTTTGAGTACCTCCAGGTATTATTGGGGTTTATGGACCCCTTCCCCTGGGCATTGGCCTTACCTGGGGTCTCGGTTTCCTTAAATGTTCCCCTCTTGGAGGGGTATCCCTACGCCGAGCATCAGTCTCAAAACCCCAGGTCCCGGTGCTGAGCTGGGCTGCTCTGCAGCAGGGTGCACCAGCATTTCCTTAATATTTCTGGATTTCTTACTCCAGGCAATGGGACGGAGCCCAGCTGAACTCCCACATACTGTCACGGGTGCCCCTTGCACAGCCACAGCTGTCCCCTTGCCATGCACTCACAGTGAGCCTGGGGGACTTTCTACTGTTATCCCAAGAGATGATCCACATGTCCAGGGGCTGTTACGTCCCCAGCGAGAGGAGAGCCCTGGCACGCTAGCAGGCGACCCCACAGCATCCCACCCCGCTCCCTGCCACAGGGCAGCTCAGCCTGACACGCACATCTCTGGAGGGAGGCTCTATTTTGAAAACCAGGCTGATATTTTTGCTCCAGAGCTTCAACAGCCACACATGGAACAGATTAACCCAGCAGGTATTTCCTCCCTAGGCATGAAATTTCATCACTGCTTTTCAAACCATTCCAGTAAGCGCTGCAGATGACTCGGGCTGGCCGGTGCCTGAGCTACTTCTGCATTTCAATCACTTTTGTGCTGCACACCACGGTCAACACAACCTCATCCTGGATGAGGATGCTCACGTGTGCTGTATACCTGAGCAAGGGAAAATACAGATCTGGTGCTGCGGGAGCTTGCAAACAGCCGGGCACGGTACCGCCTACACTGGGAGGTGCTGGATGCTGTTAGTCATTTGAGAAATATGTTGTGCTTCCTATTATTCAGGATAAAATCATGAATTCAGCCCTGGCAGAAGAGCATCATTTGGCTTTCTTACCTAAATACGCTCCATGATTTTTCAGCTCCTCCGGGAACTCCTGAAGATAAGATTCCCGCAAGGGAATGACCTTCCCACTGCTGGTTTCCTTCAGAACGGCTCCGTTCCAGTCGTAGGCACCCACTGCCCCCAGCAAGATCCCATCCTGTGGGAGAGCAGGAGTAGTTTGAGGGTATTTCTTGCCAAGTGGAGGCAATTCTCCTCCACACTGCCCAGCAGGCAAAGTTGATTGATGCTGAAGTGGACGAGGGGACCCGATGGGCTGGGTTTGTGTCAGAACACATATTGGGATCCCTAAAAGCCCAGCCCCTAGACTATGTACTTATTGGAGGCTGCAGAGTACAGAAGAGAAAACCAGCAAATGGCCCCAGAAACTGTGCATTTTACAGAAAAGGGGAGGAATCTCACAAGTGGAAAAGAAAATGAAAAGAAAAAAACCCCAAGCAAACCATTCTCCAAAGCACACCTGGAAAGAGGGAGATTTTAAAGTGTGCTGGAATGACATTTCTACCCCATTCCTCTCTTTTTAGCCTGCTTTTCCTCCCCAGGAACACTCTGAGCAGAAATCCCTGCTGGCTTTTTGCTTGGACCTGCCAGCTCACAGGCTGAAGGGGACTGACCATCCTCTGCACCCCACCACCACCAAGTGCCTTCCTCCATGGCACATCCCAGCACGTCCTTTCCAAGAGGTTGTGGCATCAGGAGGAGCTGCTGCAGGCTGGTCCTAAGGAAGGCACCAGTCTCCCAGCAGTTCCCTTCCCATGGGATACAACAGCAGCAACAGCATTTCCTTCCTTATGCTCACATTAGCAATCTAGCTTCATGATTAATAATTTGCCCAAAATACCCATCTCCCACCTGCAGTGGCTGGTGATGATAAAAAGCACAGGGTGCCTGCTTGCACAGGCAGGAGCAAAAAAAACCCCAAACCCACATTTACTCTCTTACTTCCACAACATGTGATGAAAATCCAGTCTGCGACATTTCCAGTCCAAAGGAGATTTCATTCTTGTTGGTTCCTTAAAAAAAAAAAAAAAAAAAAAGAATTTGTATTTAATGCAGAGCTTTGCTTTTCTGGAGGGCTGAGCGATGCCTCGGTGGATCGGGTGGGGTGAGTGTCCACCCCACCCCACCTGAGCATGAAGGAGCTCAGCTGTCACAAATCAGCCTCTTTCAACCTAAATCACTGCAAGTACCCAAACTTGTGCTGCTACCAGGTACTGGGAGTTCTGCTGCAGAGTGCTCCTCTCCTTTCCTAGCTGCAAGATCATACAAAAAAGAGGATTTTGCTTTATAATTGCAACTGGGTGAAGCTTCTCACCTAGGGAAACTTTCTTCCACAGAGAAATGTGGGGCTGGCTGGACCGAGGTAACTGACAAACTAAGGGGAATTTGTGAGCTGGCTTGACCAAAATTCCCCCAGTCCCCAAGATATTTAATTTTCAGTGAAAGCTTTCCATCTTCTGTTTCAATTGTGCATTCCAGGACATGCTTTCCCTATGAAATTTAGATAAATTTAGTTTTGGAGACTGACAAACTTGTCACAAGGCAGACAGAAGCACTGTCATTTAGAACAAAAATATTGCCTGAAATTTAATTTCAGCCAATAATCCTTAAAACCCCACATTATCCCCATAACCCCACAATGCCTGCCACCCCAGGAACAACCTGGCAGTCAGTGTGTGTGTTTTGCCTGTTTATAACCCAGCTGGGTTTGATGGACGAGGAAGGTGCTGACACCCAGCTGACCCCTATACCAAATTTCAAAGGTTTGTTATAAATGACAGAGCCACCAGAGCTCTGCAAATACCAGTGGCTGGAATGGGGTGGCCTTTGGAGGAGAAGGGATCTGTGCTTCTGATGCTTGAGGGATGCAAACTGCTCAAAATAAAGACAACTCCTTATATATGAAGATATTCAAAGTATGATTTTAGGTTCTGTATCAAACAGATATTAGGGAAACCCTCAATGTGACCTGTTCAAATTCAGGAAACAGAGGGCTGACAGCACATCTGAAGCAGCCTGGCTGGCTGGGACGTGTCAGGGAGGAGCATCACTCACCTTCCAAGCTAAATATCCTTTCCCCCAGTGCATCTACAATGTCTTTGAGCGCTGCTTCATCTGTGACATTAAAGAAATGCTTGTCATCTGGGTCGCTCGCTATAAATTTTATCTCGTTCAAAAAAGCTTCAGGATTGATTCCTCTTCTGTTATAATAACCCAATACCTAGGTTTGAGATGGAAATGCAAGACTCAGAGGGCTTCATATGGTGGACAGAGCCATCCCAAAGCACCTGAGGGGTGTCCATACGGAAGGAGCCTGACACCTTTGGCATCTGACACCCCACTGTGGGAGCAAACTGAGGAGCAAGGAGCTGCTGTAATTCCTGCAGGCAGCCAATGCTGGGCACCCCTCCTGCAATTCAGGTGCCCAGCAAGCACAGGGAGCTGCCTGTCCCCAGCCTCAGCACCTGCTCCAGCAGCCAAATCCAAGCCGAGCATCCCCCTGCCTTCTGCAAAAGCAGAGCAGGACCAGCAACAAGGACCCTGCAAATATGCCAGGAGTGGGGGAGGTGGGCTGCACTGCCAGCCCTGTTGCATTGGGGTGCATGCAGTACTGCCGAGCTCTGCACTTGCTGCCAAAAGGGTCCCCCCCACCTACCGCCACCGCGTATCTGGTGACATTGTCCTTCTCGCTGTCCTCAATCACCTTCTCCAGGTCTGGGCTGTCGTGCGACTCTCCATCTGTGATTACAATCATTACTCTCTTTGCCCCTTTCCGGCCACCTTTCTGAAACGCTTCCGAGCTGCAATTGAAGAGATGCCCTGGGCTGCTCAGCCTCGCCAGGCGGGTCACGGCTCCCACCCCGCGCGCTCGCCAAACCCGCCGTGGCTCCGCGCCCTGTGCCCCGTCACCTGCACCGTAAAGCACCGAGCAGTGTTTGGTGGGCTGCTAGCCCCTGGGGAGGCGCGGTCGGGTGCAGGACTCTTAGGAAACATTTTAGGACTTTAAAGGGAGATTTTTTTTTTTTCACTGATGGAGCTGGTTTC
The DNA here is from genome assembly GCF_017639655.2 of Falco naumanni. Classification (NCBI taxonomy): domain Eukaryota; kingdom Metazoa; phylum Chordata; class Aves; order Falconiformes; family Falconidae; genus Falco; species Falco naumanni. Next base: position 4,652,570 of record NC_054060.1, on the reverse strand, counting down.
TCGCAGGAGGGGAGCCTTTAGTTTGGCAAAATGCCCTAATTCTGCAGCAGAAAAGCACAGGAGCGGGCACTTGCCCCAGATAATGGAGGAGATGGGGCTGTGCTGAGCTCCTCGGTGCTCTCTGGGGGTCTGCAGAAGAGCTACAGTGCCTGGGGCAGACATGGGGTTGTGTTTGGGGGCTGAAAGCTCTTGTAGAAAGAGGATTCTGGTCCAGCTGCAACTGAGGATGAAGCAGTTTTGCAAAGCATCATTTGTAAAGCATTAATTGAGGACTGAGCCTTTTTGCAAAAGCATGTCTAGCCTGGTGGTATCCCCTGCTTTCTAAGCAGCAAGGAAAAGCAAAGGGGGAGAGAGGGAAGAAAAATAAATGGTGATTTTAAACTTGTTATCAGAATGAACAGGAAGGTGAGCGATTTTTACCGAGCAAACTCTATCCCATAGGCAGTCCTGGTTTCTGTACCTCCTCTTTGCTCTATGTGACTGGCAGCCGCTACCACATCTTTTACAGACCTGTAGTCATTTAAATGAAACTCATGGACAACATCTTCTCCATACTGAACAACTCCGACCTAAGGATTAAAGGAATATCACGAAGGACGCCAACAACCCGCGAGGGCTGGCGACACAACAAGCACGCTTTGTCAACCACGCAAAATAACAGCCACTGTTAAAAACCAGTTGCTCTGTCCCCATTTGCTCCAGTTTCCCCTCTATGGGACCACTACGAATGCTCATTTTTTTTTCTGTTCTCTGCCAGCTCTCACCCATGTGCAGCCACCCCTGCCCTGCTGTAAGGGTTTGGGGTGACACAGACGTGCTGGACCCACAGCATTTCTAGGTGGGCCCCAACAGGGGGGTTATTTGTGCAGATTGTTGAGGATGTCCCTGCATAAATCCCTGCCCAATTCAGCCCACGATTAGGAAGAGGATGGAGTGCTTTACAGCTGCATCAAGCTACCTGGGCACAGGGCAATACTTCTATATTTCCACACAATTTCATCCTCCCCATGCCCTGGTGGGATGTGGGGTGCTACTCTCTCCATAGCTCATTCAGGGACATTAATGTGAGCGTTATTTCCATGGGCCCGGCTTTAAAATCTGTACATTAGAAAGCTTATTTTGAAAAAGCGCTGTGCCAAATCACAACTTCTTGGCAGAAAAGGGACACTGAAGAGGAGGGCCCCTGGCGCATGGCTGGGGGAGTCTGCATGACACGGGGGGACACACAAGTTGTGCAGGGGCTTACTTGTATCTGGCCGGGGCCAATATAAAATTTTTTCAAGATGTTTATCAGGAAGTGTTGAACTTCAACCCAAGGATATATGCTGTTTGATCCATCCAGAACTATGATTATGTCCATGTACGTCTGGCATCCTGTGAAAAATAGGCAGTGTGTTATTGAAAGACCTTGGCAATGCTTGCAAAAAGGAGATTTATGACTTCATTCCTCACAGTCAGGTACTTGCTCTTACGATTTGTTTGAAAAAAAATAGATCTTATTTCAATCATTCATAAAGACCTTTGAGCTTCAGCAAGGTAGAGAGAAGCCACAAGCATCCTCTCTGCCGAGAAAAGACCGGATAACTTTCTAAGAATAACACTCAGCAGTGTCTTTTCTGATTCAGATTTGGACCTTTATCCGGTCTAATAGAGTCATATACTTCAAAGAGTGGCCTGCTGCAGGCAGGATCCGGCTTCCATTCCTCCCGCAGAGCAATGCTTTACCCCTGAGTCACTCTTCAGTCCTGCCTGTACTCGCCATATAACGCAAGCCAAGCATTTCCTCCCCTTCCCATTAAATCCTCAGCAACGAGGCAGCCAAAAACCCCAGCGAGGACCCCAAGGCTCGGCTCTGCAGTATGAGCCGTGAAGGATTTAGGCAGATGACTGGTTTTCAGCAGGGAAAATTGCTCAGCGTCATCTCTCTGTCTTGCTTATATTTTATAACATTAAATTGAAAAGTTGCAGAAAACCAGAGGATGCTGAACATTGCAGTTATTTATCAGCTGTCCTTTTCACCTGCTGTAGGCATTTATGGGTTAGCAGATCCATGATCTGAGTCACACATGGGTCACTCCATCACTGTGGTCCTCAGCTGCGTGCCACCATCACGATCCCCTTCTCACTCCGGGAGAGGAGCCGACCCTCTGCATCCCACTCCCTAAATAACACTGCACTCATTAACCACCTTCCCTCTAAAATAACAATTACCCTTTGCAGCGAGGGCTGAAAGCATCTCCTGGCCATAAAGAGGGAAGTGACACCGAGAATTTGGTGGTGGGCTCTGCTTTTACTGCCTCTGCCACCCAAAAGTCCTATTTCCCCATGCCCTGCTCTGTGCCGTGAGAATTAATAGACACTAAATGGGTGATGGAGCTGAGGCAACGCATCCCCTGCCCAGCTGGGGCAAGGAGCTGCTGGGAGCCCTGATGGTGCAGAGCAGGCTGCTGCAATTTCTTACTGCCTAGAAGAAAGCCAGGAAGCTTATTTAATACTTCAAAATAAAATCACGTATCCGAATCTACAAATTTGGGCCAAAATACTTTGCCTTCAGTCAATGAGCGCTTTGTTTTGGGTGGCCAAGGTCTGAATTCTTTCCCTATTTTGCCTTCCTAGCTGTGCTGATAAAATATTCTGGATACTTTATTTCTGGCTTTGGAAGAATAAGGTGTTTTTTGTCTTCTCCGGGTGTCAGTCAAAAGGAAAATGTTTACCAGATGTCTGTGTAGCACCCCCCTTTGAATCACTTCCCTGCAACCATTTCCTCTGCTCTCTTGCCTTCGCTTAAACACTGACATCGCTTTGTTTTCTCAATGGGACTGAAGTGATTAGAGAACAGAAATTCCCTCTGACTTCAAAGGCGGGGTTAGAGCTGCAGGGCAGATTGTTTCTCATACTCTGCAGAGCCGGAGCCACTGTCTTGGAGAACCTGAAGTTGGAGTTGACCCGGGAGCACATGCCCGTGGTGTAGTAGGAGCTCCCGCACTCGTGGGACCAGAGCGGGCTGCAGGCCTGGGGGGAAAAACAGCGTCAGGGACCGGGTTAACATTGCCACTTTCAAACTGCTGTTTTGCAAAGCTGTCCTCTCCTTTGGCATCTTTTTTCCCCATGGAAGGTGAGGTTTCTGAGCCCTGTGATGCACACAGCGTATATATAAACACAAGGAGAAGTGTATTTGCATGCCTATACGTGCTTATGTACATGCATCTGGTTTTGCATGCCTGTGTACGCTGATGTACATGCATCCTGCAGCAACCTCCCCGCGCCAGGGGACCAGGCTGTGCCAAGGCCCCCCGTTCCTCACCAGAAAGCTGTTGTCCTTAGGGTTGGTGGCCAGGCTGAGGCCGAGGCGCATGTTGTCCTTCCGCTCGGAGACGTTGGAGAGTGTTACCCGTCCTTCGGAGAGAGGATGAGGTTAGGGACTGCTGCCGGGCAGGGATGCTGGGCACCCAGCCCACGTCCCTGTGGTGCATCTCCGGAGCAAGGGCAAACCCAGCTGAATGCTGGAGGAGAGCTATCTCTGCCTGCTTACACTGCAGACTATGTGATTTTGGGGAAGCTGTTGTCAAGATAAGAAGCGGATTTTTTTTTCTTAGATGCCACAACCAAGAAACAGAAAAGCCTTCTAGGGAATGAAGCTGTGAGTCAGAGATGGCATCTCTTACATGGCCAGTCTTTAGGAAGAAACCCCTCCGAGTGGCTCTAGCATCTCATCTGTTATTGCCAGGCCAGCAGGCATTTAGTAGTTGATTTATCTTTGTGCATTTCTTTCATTTCCCATGTCACAGCCCAGAAACTGAGAACAGACCTCAGGGCAGCCTTGTCTTTCCGTTAATGCCAATATCATTTAGCTGTGACACGAACGCTGCCTAACCCAGCCATTCCTCCACTTCGGGGGCTCTGGGCAATGCAGCTCCCTGCAATCCAGGGCTCCCCCTTTGCTGTTTTGCCTGAGAAACAGCGGAGAAGGAGAAAATCGGGCAATTAATGGTAAAACTGGGGGCTTGGTTTCCTTGCCTGTGGACTTTGGAAGTTTCTTGCTGAAGTTTAAAATGAGGGGAGGCTCAGAAACCGAGTTCCACAACCCAGAGCTCAAAGGAGCTCAGCTCAACACTGAGCAGCTTCCAACAGCCCCTCACTTCTTCCCTGCGGACCAGCCGGCTGCAGCTCCGGCTCTGAGCTTGCTTCAACCCACTGTCCGCATGCACGCTGCAGCAAAGCCAGAGAAAAAGGGGGTTCAGCCCACATAAATCCCCTGGGAGCCTGGCTGCAGATGCTGACACGGCGCTGTCCTGCTCTGGTACCTGGCTATGCTACAGCCTGTGACCGCAGCTCTGCGGTGGGGAGCAGGATGCTCCTGCATCTGCTGCCCGCTTGGTGTGGGAAGGGCAGGGGCAGACCCCCGGTCCCACGGTAGCTCCTGCTTTTCCCCACTACTGTCATCTCTGCTGCAGGCTCGCTGTCAGCTTGGCATCCTCCCCCTCCACCACCAGGCAGCTGGTTTTACTCAAATGGCCTCGGTGGATTGTGCTAACTAGATAAGTTAATTGGGAGAAAAAAATAAAATAGGATGTGCTCATGGAACTGATCTTTTCATTTGAAACTTGCTTCCAATGGAAAAAAGATTGCTTTTTACACATTTACGCGCACAAGAGATTTATTTCCTTGAAGAATCTTGGTGTTCTCATAGCAAATAACAACAACAAAAAAAAACAACCCAAAAGAAGGAGAAAAGAAAGCAATGTTTTAAAAAATAAAAGATTTGGAGCCAATCAATCAAATATTGCATATGATCCAAAGTTCCTTCTCTCTTATCAGCTCTGGTAGAAACCCAGGATAGTTCAGATTAATAATGATGAAAAATAAAGTGAGAACAGCTGCTCCAATGTTAAAACTCCCAGACCTTGCCCCCAAACCCCAGCAGTGCTCCTCAAGACCATGAGAAAGTCCCCAATTCTCACGTTCCTCACTGAGACACAGACATGCCCATCGGGTGTCCGGCTTTGGGCAGCAAAGGGGCCTTGTCCTGCTCACGCCTACACTGCCCCAATTCAGGGAGGGCATGTCCTGATACCGCGACATTGTGCTGTCAGCATGGTTGGTGCTGGACCAGCTTAGAACCCCCAAGAAAAGGCTTGCTCTCTCCATGCAGGGATGTCTGTGGGACTGGAGCAAACCCCTGGGGTCTCTCCTCCCGTGATGACAGTGATGGGGCTGGGGGGTGGTGGCACTGGGGGATAATTCCCCAAATACCAAAGCCGTGGGGCAGGCTGGATGCTGGGAATGAAACTTGCCTGTGCCCAGGGAAGCTGCTGCGGTGGGCATATTGCCCGAGCATCCCCTGGAGAGGGAGCACAGACACTGCCACGTGCAGTCAGCTGTTTGCTAGTGGGAACATTACCCATCGATAAGTTTATCCTGGTCATTTTAAAAAACAGTTTAAGCTATATTAAATAAATTATTCCCATTTGCTTGATTTTACCCTAACATTGCTTAAAGCTCGCTAACAAACACCTGAAATAATCCCTCATCTAAAAATCCTGCTAAAACGTGCAGCCTTCACACTTCTGGGGACAATCTGGGCAACACAAGGGAGTGCATCTTTCCAGACCAAAGCAATGATAAAAAGCACCATGTTAAGAACACCCAGTGCCCCTCGCTGCCCCGTGGTGTGTGGTACCTAGGTTGAGTTTGGTGCAGTTGCTGTGGGTATCGCTGGTCACTGGGCACTTGTAGACATCTCCTGTCTTCTGCTGGCCATTGGTTTCGTAGGGAGCTCCCACCACCAGCCTGTGGGAAAGAGTGGTCCGTCAGTGCCCAGAGGTTGGATGGGAGGTGAGGGAACAAATCCACAGCCACCACCAGAGGGGACCTCGCCCCCAGGCCAAATGAATCCCCAGCTCATGGTTTGGGAGGTGACAGGAGAGGCTCCCTTGCTGGGGGGATGCTGTTGTTCCCCCGACCTGAGTCGGTGCAAGCAACAAAAGCACTGCTCCGACTTGCCCTTCCCGCAACGGCAGGCAGCCATGAGCCAGGAGTGGTGACCTCTTTGAGGGATACCGAGCCCTGGGACAGGCTGCCCGGGGAAGCTGTGCAGTCTCTTTTTCTGGAGAAATTCCACACCTGCCCAGACACGACCCAGTGCAGCCTGCTGTAGGAGAGCCTGCTGCAGCTGGGGCTGGACTGGGTGATCTCCCCAGGGCCCTTCCAACCCTGACCAGGCTGTGATGCTGCGACCCGGTGACTCACCGCTGCCTGGAAGTAATGCCCATCAGATGCAGCAGGGGTGAACAAAAGCCTGGCACAGTGAGTGTAGTCTGCAAAATCGTCTGGCAGCGTGGGGAGGAGCGGGGAACCCCATCACCACCTCAGCTCATGGCTGACACCAGCACGGCACCGAAACCCTCAGCATCCTTCTGAGATCCCCACAGTGGGCATGGCTGGCCCTGAGAAGGGGGGACGGAGGTGGCCCTTCTCACTGCTACTTCAGGTAGGAACTTTTTCATGCCCAAAGCATCTTCAGGACATGGATGTGTACGAAGGACTCCTGCCTAGCAACACCTGAAGGAATAGCAAGGAGCTGGTATAGCAGTGTCAGCAACTCACACCGGGATCCACCAGGAATTTTCTCCACTAAAAAGCTGAAAAAGTGAATTTGCTTCAACCTGGAGTTGTTCACTCATGAGCGGTCTGGAGCTGTATGTTTGGACTCAGCGGCAGGCAAGGACGTTGGGCATCTATCTGTTCTTTAAAGTAAGAGGAGCTGGTAAAACCACATGCACCCACCAAGGGTGCAGGCCACTAGTCAGGAAGTATTTGGGACATCGCAAGCATTTTCTCACTTTTTCCTGGGGACTTGACCAGAATAGTACAAAACAGCAAACCAAAGGAGGAGGAGAGCAGGACCTGAGGAATTTGACCATTCCTTCCAGGCTAGTTCAAAAATACTCTGAACCACAAGTTATTGGCGCCTTCTGCTCCCAATGTGTTAGCCCAAAATAAATCTGCTCCATTGCTTTTTTTGCTTTCAAAATCCTATCGCTAGATGCAACCATCCAAGTCTGGATCCCAATATGTTAGCCCAAAATAAATCTGCTCCATTGCTTTTTTTTGCTTTCAAAATCCTATCACTAGATGCAACCATCCAAGTCTGGATCACCAGATAAACAGGACCTCTTTTGTTCTGCGCCACCCTACCCGGCAGCTGGCAAAGTGACCGTCCCCGGCACAGATGTTCCCTGTTAAACCAGAAATGGTCATTTTTTTAGAATGCTACTTCTACAAAGACACTAAATACTCATCCTTTTATTCCATTGCTATAAAACGGAATTGCTCACCAAATTAAAAGCTCCAAAATCTAAGCAGCATTTAGGATTCTCATGGAAATACTTCCTGTCTTACAGCTTCATTGCTAATTAGAAGATTAATTAGGAGAAAATAATAACCATCTGGAGCTATCCTCAGTAGCATCCAGCAGCTTGGGAAGTCTGGTACCTTCTCCCTGACCTGTGCAAAGAGTTTGCTCGTGTCCGTCTGCCACACTATCGATGCCCGTTCGCTCACAGTCAGGGATGGGGGAAAGGTGGAAGATGTGAAATGTAGTGAAAGGATGTGGGAGGAGGGGGAGAAAAAGTCTTTGAAGAAGGAAAGAAATAAACATTAGGATACCTCAGAAGATGGTGTTCTCAGTTTTGAATTCTTAATTCCCCAAGAAGAATTTAACATTAATGGGCTTTAACGTGAACTTCTCAGAGCAGCTCCACCTTGATGTGCAATCCTATACAGGACTCTCCCATTAATTAATATTCACATATTAATATTATCACACTACCCATTAATAAATATTCCTGAACAGCAGTGGTTATTGGGTTGAAGCATCTCTTTCAAATGCAAGATGATGCCGAGGGCGAACCACCCATTCCCCCAGTTCCTCAGCCCCACATCAGGGCTGGAAGCTCAAAGAAAGCCCAAATATTTACAGACGCTGCCATGAATGCCAAGGGGTTGTGAAGCTCATGAAACCAGATTTTTTGTCTCCCAAAGACAATGGCATTGTTTTCCCTTTTTGGTTAAATTTAAATGATTAATTAGCTGAAGCTGTCAAATTCTCATGGAAACTTGGCAGTTTGGGAAAAGGCTTTTCCAGCTGTTTGAAAGGTGCGGATTGCAGGGATGCTGTAAGTGTTCCCCGAAGTCAGCTGTCAGAGACACCGCTCACAGATCGCTTACAAACCTCTTCCTTCACTCCGTGGTTTGTAAACCTGTGCTCTAGTTTGTTTTTTTTTCTTTAAAAAAAGTGTAATAAAAGTCCCATCCGAAATGACCCAAATCCACTTAGAGCAGCCTGCCGCAGCAGGGAGCCAACCCGTGGTCCATCCCGGCTCTCCCCCTCCCTACAACCCTTGGGTGACCCCAAATCTCCCCCCTCGTGCTCCCTGGAGGGTCGCAATCCCCCCCTGCCTCAAGCCACGGCCTGATGCTGAACAAGCAAAGCCCTCTGCAAAGAGCAAAGCGGCAGGCCCTTGCATCTTGGCTTGGTTAATAAATGAAGCTTTAAAAGAAAATAAGAACCAAACAAGCCCGCCCTCATCCTCCTCTTCATGCACTCCTTATGGGGAAAACAAAAGCAAAAAAAAAAAAAAAGGATTAAATGTGAAAAGCGCAGACTGCTCAGAGCAACATGTCTGAGGACATATTTTTAACTTTCATCCTGGGGGGAAAAAAAAAACAAAGAAGGAAAACCAGGCTGTTGGTGGAAATACTCGAGGAGCCTCTGCTCTGCCTGTGCAGCGAGGGCAGTGGAAACCCATTTTCTGCTTTGCAGGCAAAGCATGGTGCTGGGTCCTGCTTCCCGATGTCCTGCCCGGGCTGGGGACAGGACAGCTGCGTCTGTCACTGCAGGCTGGGTAAATCTCACAGCAAACATCAAAATGATGTGTCAAGCTCAGTTTGCTTTTTTTTTTTTTTTTTTTCCCCCCCCCACTGTTTTAAATGACTGACTTACACATGCCCACGAGCGGCATGCACAGCACGACAAGGCAACATAAAACGCAAAACGCTGCCGTGGTTCAGTGTCTAAAACAATTAGAGTCACAGCTGCTCGGTACTGATTGAATTATTGGGGTTTTTTTTCCCTCTTAGTCAAAACATTATCTGGTGAAATTCCCTCCGTCACAGACATTAATTCATGCCAGTTATCTTGGTACTGAACCCAATAAATTATAGTTGGCTGGAGCACATCTCCTGGAGAAACATCCGTCCCTGATTTGAAGGCATCAGGCGACAGAGAAGTCAGTGTTTCCCTGAGAAATTTGTCACAGAGTTTGTCACTTAAAAATTCATGACTGTTTGGATGTACCTGCAGGCCCTGAGCCAAAGGGATATGCCTGTCCCCAGCATCCCCTCCCAGAGGAGCGGACCACCACCATCAAACCGCCTCCGACAGCCCTGGGTCTGGTTCTGCTTCTTTATTTAGCCTCTATTTATCTTCATTTATTATTCTCCATTGCATAATGTTTGAATTTCTGCCTATTGCCCCAAAAGTGCTGTTGGCTTTTCCCTGCACATTCTCCTGCCAGAGCTGTATTAACCGGCATCTTTGCCCCTCACCCCATACGCACGATGATCCCACACCCCGACCTAAGGGTCCCCCAGAGACCCCTCAGCCTTTTCGCATCTAGCAAATTCCTGACTTTTTAAGGGAATAACCCCTCCCGGCACAGCAGGCTCCCTGGGTGCATTGCGGAGAGGTTGCAAAGCTCATTTTGAGCCTTGAGGTATTTTGATTAAATGGAAAGAAATCAGGAGAGGAAGGTATGTCTAGCTGGTGATCCGGGAATGCAGGGATTAGGGAGGAACGGAGAAGCAACTATGCTTTTCACAGGATTTTTCAATCAATGGGACACTTAATCTCCTGCAAGGCAAATTCACTTGCAGTTAATTTATTCAAGATGGAACTGGATGAAGAAGCGATTAAGGAGGTTCAGGAAAGGGAGAGTTCTGTGGAAAACTTTAAATGGGATCGGAGCTCCTTGGAGGGAATGTGACAGAGGAACGGACTTTGAAATGTTTTTCTCCACATTGGCAACAGTGGAAAAAAATACCTAGTGGGAATCCAAGGACAGCCAGAAACTGAGGAGAAGTCAACGAGATGGTGGCACCGGGGGATGTGGTACCTGAAAATGCATCCTTGGTCTGACAGCAGCTTTCGGTGCAGCTTCTAGCAAATCTTTTTATCAGCCTCTGGTCATTTTTTTCATCTTTAGATATGAGACAGCTGCACTGAAGAGCAGAGGCGATGCGGGACGGCTCAGCTAATGGTGAGGGTCCCATCACCTTGCATGGGCAGCAACAAGCAGACTGCTGCTCCGGCCACTGCTGCTCACCGTGAGCAGAGGAAACTCATGTGTTGGTGACCAAGGGCCACCACAAAACATACCTGGGACAAACAGCTGTGGCCAAGCACCAGGTGACCCCCAACACCGACTCACAGAAGGACTTTGAGTTGATGGCTATTGCACTATTAAGCCCAGATCCATCCCTTAAGCAGTGCCCAAAGCCTGAGGAGGTGCAGCAGAACTATCAGAAGATGATAAACTGATTATTTTGGTCTGTTTATGGAATGGCCCCATGGGCCAGGGGCAGCCAGGAAGGGAGCTTGGGGCATCTGGGAGAGGAGCGCAGGCTGGCAACGGGAAGAGGCGTTGGGTCTGGGAGCACCAAAAAACCACCCTGCTGTGTGCTGGATTAACAGTGTGTTAAATAATACCAATTAAATAATCCGAATTCAGCAAGCAGTTTTGAAAAAGCACGGTGCACAAAGCCAGGAGCGAGGCAAAGCTTTGCTTTCCCACCAGGCAGCAGCAAGGTGCTTGACTCAGGCCAGGAGCCGGGGCCGGGATGTGCGGCAGGGGAGGAGGAGGAAGAGGATGGTTACAGCAGGGAAGTATTCGCACCATCTGTATTAAGTTTCCATTACCCTCAGCAAGGGACAATGTCCCCTGATGCTGTCACCCAGGAGAGGATGCTCCTCTCGGCTGTGGCTGTTTCACCCCCATCCTTCCCTGCTGCCTGTAACATCGTCGGGTCCCGATCTGCTCCTGATCACCTCCAGCCCTAGCACTGCTCCTGGGCCACTGTCCGTCACACAGCTCCGGAGGGCTCTTCTCCAGCAGCCAGCTTTGGGCTGATTCACGACCAACGAGCCATTTGGGCTCGTTATTTAGCGGTGGTTGCAGGGGAATATTTCACCTTTTGTAAGACTGTTTTGCCCGCTGAATACCAGATAAATCATCCCTTGGCAGAAGCATTCCCGGTGGAGGCATTAAAGCCTGCTGCTCACTCCCGAGTCTCCATATGCTCCCCATATTACCCCAATTAAAAGACAACCTACTAACGACAGAGCAGTTGCAGTACTCCATCTACATATTGGGAGTTTTAGGGAATTTCCCTCCTAAGATGTAGCTTTGAGGTTTGGGTCCCACTGACCTTGCAATGCCCAGCACAGACAACCAGACCTGCTCCGGGACACGAGCTTTGTCCCCATCCCTGTCCCCTCTTGCTCCCGCGCGGGACTGCCTGCAGGAGGCTGTCCATCTGCCACTGACACACACGAGCACCTTCGGTGGTTATTTTTTTTAAAGGTTGATCAATGTTTTCTCTGCTTTATAACAAACCCTCTCATCGCAAAAACAAAACATAAACACGACTGTAATTTCCCCAGCTGTTCCGTGCGCCGGGGTGAGCTGGGAATGGATGCTCCTAATTACACAGCCCGTTCCCACAGCCCGTCTGCAAACCCCTCCCGTGGCTGGGCAGCACCCGGCGGGACATGCTCCCCCCCACGCTGAGCAGCCACGTCACGGGAACGGCCCCGAGGGGACCCGGCACCAGGACATGGATGCACAGCGGGGTCCGAGCCCCACGAGCTGCTGCAGCAATTACAGCCGTGGCAGTAAGCAAAATCACCAGCGCTCTCCTTAAAATAGCGATGACGGGCGTGTTGCAAAACATGTCTGAGGAACTCGCAGAATATTGTGGTCAGCAGTAATGATACTTTCTTATTTTCCCTCGTGTAATTTTTTCCCTTTTGCTCAGGGATATTGTAATAAAGAGGTGTTCACGGGCGAGGCCCATCAGTGATTCTTGGCCCAGCCGTGGGTTTCCACTGAGGCGTTTGGAGTTGCTGGTCAGTGCTCCCCATAGACTGCACGTGTCCGTCAGGACTCGTGCGATCTCTGGTTTTCTTCTGGAGGTTTCCAAAGCAAACACTAATCTGTGACTCCAGTTCTTGCCAGGTGCCTCTTGCTTTCCCCAGTCACCCATTATCACCAGTTAACAGTGTATGGGGGGGTTCCCCCACCCATGCATTTCTGCGTTGGAGGCACCGGTAGCTCACCAGCTCCAATATCACAGCTCCATCCAACCGCACTTCGGTGCTCTGAGACCAGGGCACCAAGCCCCCAGCCCTAGATAATGAAGGTGTGATTGTAAAGTTCTTGTAATGGCCGAATAATATGGGGTGGGAAGGGGCAAGACCCCCTTCCTCCATAAAGATCTTCATCAATGAGGCTATAGATACTTTGCTGCACACGTGTATTGTGGTGGCACAGGCAGGACTTGGTGTCCACCCACCTCCAGCATCCCCTGGTCTCACCATGGCAGAGGCATTGGGATCTTGGAGCTGTGCCTGGATGCTCATGCTATAGTGCAACGAGGATGCTTTTAAAAATACCAAGGAGACAATTTTCCTCTGTGCACCAAGGGTCTGGCTACTGAAGCTTGTGCTCCTCCAGCTCTTTCTAAATATCCCAGTGCACCTCAGAGGGGGAAGCCCAGCCATGCTCTTGCTGCAGCAGTTTGGAAAGCCTGAGCAAAGCCACAGGGTTGGGGCATAGGAAATTTTCAGGTTCTTGAGGTGAGGAAGGCATGATGGAGATGCTGAGATGCCCGGGAGCCCTGAAGCTGCGAGGCAGCTGCTCTCCACTGCCTGGGTTTGGTGTGTAGCCCAAATCCCCATTTCTGCATGTGCTTCCCGTTGGGTCCCTTGCTCAAAAAAACAATGAGCACAGTTCTGTTTTGTTGCTGGACAGGGTGGCAAACCTTTTCCTTCCTCTTCTTGGTTGGTAGAAAGCTTAAGGAGTGTCACTGGAGTGTAGCCTGGGTTTGTCTGCAAGGGGACATCCTCCTGCGAGCCCCTCTCTTCTGCAAGCCCTACAGCGAGTAACACGAGACCTCATCTGTTTTTCCAATTAGACTAAATGTTTTCTTAAAAAAACAACAACAAAACAAACCCCAAAATGAAAGGGCCTAAACTTGCAGCTGATGCAAACCAACCCCAGAGTCTGTGATAGCCACACTGCTTTATGGCAAGGAAGATCTGCCCCAGGGATGTCAGATGTCCCATGTTCTCCAGGGCACCCAGGGAAGGTGTCAGGCAAGGATGGATCAACCTGTGGAGCATCCCCAAAGAACCCAGCAACACTAATAACAGAGTCTACAGGATTTTCTGGAAGAAAAGACCATACTGTGCCAAAAAATGGACAACCCCCTAACACAGGAGATGGGATGGGTGGCTATAGCATCTTGCACGCTGCCGCCAGCCTGTTGCCTGGAGCCCCGGCATGGTGGGAGGGAGAGCTGGGAGCAGACATTATCCCCGCGATGGAGGAATGCTTTACAGTTATGTACCCTTTCACCAAAATAATCCAAGCACTCGGGTACCGGCCAAACCACAGGAGAATTACAGCCAAGAAAGCCTCTCGCAGTAGTAGGGAAATAGCAAACCCTTTAACTGTTTTTCCAGATCAGCACAATTATAACTTTAAATCCACCGAGCAGATTTTTCTCTCTCCTGCCTCCTCCTTTTCCCTTTGGCCGTGCTCAGACTGGAAACGTCACGTCTGTGCCTGGAGAGGCCACGGGGAGGGGGGCTCAGGGCTGCCCCCCACCAGACACCCTTCAAAGTGGGGGTCAGCCCTGGGGTGCTTGCAAGGATGGGCTCCTGCTGAGGGCAGGCTCAAGGGGGCCAGACTCTGCACTGAGGCTTCACAGCACCCCTTTGCTGCAAAGTGGGGTCGGGGCAGCGTGAGATACAAGCTCAGGAGGGAGAGAGCAGCCAGAGAGCACCCAGCATCCCAGACGCCAGACCCTCAGCCCTTGAAGCCCGTCCAGCTAGACCTACTAGACCCACTCCACAGCCATGCCACCTTGCCAGCAGCACCAGCAAAGCCCTGGCCTCAGCCAGCTCGGGAATGCTGTATTTATTATTTTTATGGCTTCTGAAGGCTAATGGATGTTTATTCCCAGGGCTTTCCTTCCACAGCCAGTTCTTCTCAAGCTTCATTTTTTGCATAGCTGGAAGCTTTCAATCCACAGACACAAGCTGGCGTGGGGCAGCAGTCCCAGCACATGCTGCGTGGAGCATCACGGCTGCTGCTGTCTGTGCTGCAGAGGCACAGCTCACCTCCCAGGGCCCTTTCCCTCTCCTGCTTCTGTACTGGGGTGTCTGGTGGCAATGGAAAGCCGAGGGTGGTTGGCATGTCCTCCAATACGCGTATGGGAGGAGGGAATGGGTGCTGCTGTCCTTCCTTAAGGAGTGACACAGCTCCTGCTCGTGGGATGATGGGGAGCAATCAGGAAACGCAGCTGGGAGAGGGGAGACAAAAGATGAAGGGAACTTTTTTCCCTTTCCCCCTCATCTTGGGCCTCTAAGAACGTTTTTTCCCCTCAAACTCAATGTGATTACAGTTTGTGTTTGCCACAAACATCCATGTGCAGCATGAGAAGAGCGTGCATGGAATGGGAGCTTCCACATTTGAGGGATATACATCCCACGTGCATTTGTGGAAACTCTGATGTTTGAACACCCTTATTTCACCCAAATAAATCCATCCACAGCAACAAACCTGCCTGGATCATGACTCACACCTTAAATATCCCCACAATGGCACAAACCAAAGTGTCACTTGGGACAGAGGAGCACCTCTAAGCCAACTCACCACTTCATGTCAACACCACAATCATCTTCGTCCTTACAGTAACTCCCTGTCCTTCTACCAAAACTCCTGCCAGGTCACTTTGCCCCAAGCACAGCAGCATGGGGAAGGTCCCATTTTCCCCATGTTTCCCCCAAGATGCCAAGCCCTGGGGGTGCTCAGACCCCATAACTCCAAGTATCGCCCTGGGAGCATTCCAGAGCAGCCGGTACACAGCCCCATTGCATGTCAGGATGAGTTTCGCTAGCCTGTTGTCATTTTTTCCATTCTTATACTTGGAGAAGGCACTTGGGTTGCACCTCCAGATTAATGAAAAAGGGAGAGAAAGTGTTTGAGAAAGAAGCCTGAAAGCCACTTGCTGCTCTGGAAGACAGCGAGCGGAGAAGAGCCACCCCACAGATCGATGAGCTTTTCAAGCAGTATATATCTCCGAGTGTTTTTTCCTCTGGAGTTTAATAAATTGAATTCTTTCCTTCCAGATTTTCCACTATCAGGGTTGCAGATACAGACCCCATGTGCAAATGGTCTGGCTCCTTCCTCAAAAGGTTAGAAAAAAAGGAAACAGTTGCAACTAAAAATATACCTAGAGAATATTATATATGTTTGTATACACTCAGATATGCCTTTACACACACATATATATGAAAGCTGCTTTGAAACTCTTTTTAAAACCATCCGCACTGGCCAAAAGCAGCATTAGAAGTCTCAGACTGAAGGATAGGTGCCAAAATCCTCAGATTCCACGTTTGGTATTTGGCAGCCGGGTCTCTGCATGTTGTTAGAGCCATCACTCCTATACGAACCACACTTCTGAGATAACCATTTAGTTTCTCTGAACTCTTCTGCATTTTGGTGGGTTTTGTTCAACTCCACTGGGATGGCATTGAAGGATGGCTCATCTGGCTTCTGCCTTACCGGCAACTGGGGTTTCATCTCAGCATCTCCATTTCTACTGCCTCCTGCCAGCTCCTGGGGTTGCCTGAGGCTCGGCACAATTATCATCCTGCTCCCTCTCTGTACATCCTTGGTTTATGCTATAGATGTTTTGTTTGTTCAGTCATTTATCCTTTAACCAGAGTGAGTCATGGTGGCTTCATTTTTTAACTGTGTACACATATTTAATAGACATTCTGTACTACATAATTGCATATTGAAATAGATGCTGTACTTATGTGTATACATACACTCGTTCTGTGCAGAGAACATCCATTTTTTTCATGCAGAAGAACCAAAAGAAGAGAAAACTAAGCTGTGTCCTGCCCGATGCTGGCAGGAGAGGTATGAGAAGGGCCAAAGTGAGCCAGAGCTGGTCTTTGCTCCAGTGTCCTGCTGGGAAAAGGGGGAAAAAAATCTTCCCAATGGATGGGACACCAGCTGCCTCCGTACCCTGCAACCCCTGCCCAGGGGTGGGAGAGGACAGTCCTTCCCGGAGCAAGGCTCGGCTGCAGTTCCCCAAGGGTTTCCCACCAATGGCACCGATGGATGTCGTTTTGTCACTTGGGGAGCATGGTGGCACACAAGCACCTTGGAGCAGGGCGCCTATGTGCCGTTTACATCCAGTTATGCTGCTCTCCTCCAAGGAGAGACTGTTGGCATGTTTAGGATGAAATGAGATATGCAAAAGGGATATACTCCAAAAGCAGGGAGGAATGCGGTGGCAAAGACACTCAGTTCCTGCTACTTATGTGCTTTGGAGAACCATGATCTCCAAACAGCCTTTCCTGGGCTTAGCCCTGACCTGGTAGACACCTTTGCAGAGCCAAAGCCTCTTGTGGGAGCCAGCACAAATACCACCAAATTTTTGGTGTTTTGGATCCATTCCTGATAGAAAATATTTCACAGGAGAGGTATGTGCAAATGAAGAGCTCACATGCTCTGAGGCATCAGATCAATGGCCCTGGAGAGCACGGTCCCTGTCCCACCATGTCACAGACACCCGCCCAGGAGCAGGTGAGGGATGGAGACACCAGGCTGGGCTGAGATTCCCTTAGAAACAAAACACACCGCTCTGCCCAGATGTGCTCCAGCATTGCATGGAGGGAGGTGAGGATGGAAGACTTCATGCCAAGCAGAGCAACATCATCCATTAACATCAGCCATCCCCACCCAGGTCTCAAGCAGGGGACTTCGCAGGAATTTGCTTTATTTACTGGAACTACTCGACAGCCACGTTTATGCTGTGTTCCAGTGGCTCTGGCCATGAGCAGTTGTGCTGTCAGACTGCCCAAAATTCTTTACCCCCTCCCCCAAAAAACATTTATTCGGGTAATTATCCATGTTCTTAAGTAAAGAAAGGGTGGAGGGCTGTCCCCTGTGCCAGATGTTTCTGGCTTGTTAAATATAAGCTGGCCAGTTGGGAAACAGTTCCATAATGCAGGTTCATGGACAGCAATGATGAAAAGGACCATCTAGTTCCTGACATGGCCCCGGGCAGGGTCAGATCTAGGAGAAAGCTCCCTGACTGCTGCTCATGGACCACAGGGATGTCCCACTGCAAGGATGCTCTGGTACCTGGCATGGTCACACTTCTGGGGAGACTCAGCCAGCTGTGAGCAGTCCTGCACTTGGTCTTGAGCTGAAGCAGTGGAAAAGCTCATCACCACCGTGCAGATGTGAATCTCTGAACTTCAGAGGGAATGCTGGTTGCTAAAATGCCCCATTGCAGAGATGGGTCCTGAGCAGGTAGAGGCAGCTTCATGGGCTGCACCCCAGGCAACCCCCTCCGTTCCCAGCCCATCCCAGAGCAAACACTCCTGGCAGAAAGCTGAACCTTATCCCACCATTCGAGGTTTGTGAATATCAACTCAGGTCTGTGCTGGGCAGTGGAAGGAAATGGTGACCTGGAGAGTGGAAGCATTAACATGGATTTAATTGCAGACAGGTCCCCGGGATGCAGCTGGCATCATTGGAGCCTGGACGGCCCTCATACAGCACAGGGGCCAGAGCATCACCATCACCCCATTGACTGGCTGCATGGTACCATTTGGGAAAAGCACGCAATCCTTGTGGGAAACCGGGGCTCGGAGCCAGCAGAAAGGCTCACCGCAGCGTGCCTGGGCAGCTGGCCCCAGCCTTCCATTAACCAGAAGGGAACGGCGCGCGGGCGCGTTCAGGCCATGCTGATGGCAGCTGCAGAGACCAAGGTTAAAGCCAAACCTCCCTACTGCTCCTTGCAGTGAAATATCAGCTCTGCCTGAGGACACAGGACAGGGTCCAGCCCTGCATCCCCCGCCAGTGCCAGCAAAGGTCACGCAAAGGCAGCACAGGTCTGCTTTTTAGATCTCAGGGGTATCCATCTGCATTAATTACATGTTTGCTTGCTGCCTTAAGCCTGGCTGTCATCCACCATTGGGGCAGATCCTTCAGCTCCTCAGTAATTGAGTTACGGGGAATTTCACAAGCTTTTGAGCTGCCCTCGTCACTGCAGCATTCAGATGTGCTCCTGGAGAGCACCAAGGATCTCTGCCAACATCTGTGCAGGATCCCTGCATGAGGATCAACCCTAGCAAGGAGCAAAACCTGCCAGGAAACCCAAAACCTGAGCAAAGCCCAGCTGAGTCTCATCTTGCACTACTGATGGATGCAGGCAGGTCTGAGCATTTCTGCAGACCATGGCTCTTTGGTGGAAACTATATAAAATGGGATGGCTTCAACCCAAAACTGAGATGGGTTTCCAGCAAGCATTAGAGGCCAAGGGGCCCTGGGGAACCATGAACCTGCCTGGAGCAAAGCCCTGAGCTCAGCACCTGCTGAGGTGCTGAGGCAGCCGGGCAGGAGCCAGAGCATGGTACCCTCCATACACACGCAGCTATCAAACCCCAAATACACCGTTACCCCCCTGCCACCAAACCCCTCATTTTAAAGGAAAAGGATTTCTGTTGTCTACTTTGCCCAGGCTGGCTTGCTACCAGCATCACCAAGTGCAAACCTCACTTTCTGCCCACCCAAACAGCACCGGTCAGATGGAGCAGGAGATATTTAGCATTTTGGGGAAGTTGCTTTAGATGCCAGCGCAGAGCTCACTTACCATTTCTTCCCCTCAATGTCATGCTGCTGCACTGTGTAGCCAAAAAACGCTTCCTTAGAGCCAGCTATGATTTTGGGCCTCCTGGTGTCAATGTTGAAGGTGTCACTGAACCCTGGGGAGAGACAAGAAGGATCCTGTCAGCCAAGGTGCTGAGATGGTAGGAGAAAACACTTTTTTGCTGTGGTCAGAGACTGAGCAGGTCACCCCAAAAGGCTGTGCAGTGTCTACCCATGGAGATATCCAAACCCCAACCAGACACAGCCCTGGACAACCTTCTCCAGCTGGCTCTGCCTGAGCAGGAGTTGGACTAGATGACCTTCAGAGGAGCCTCCAACCTCAACAATCCTGGTAATGCTGCTGCTCCCCCAAGTTGTATAGTATGCCCCAGGAGGATCCTACATGAAACAGGGTTGATTTTGCCCCATCACAGCATCTCTGTGGCACAGCACTCCCACAGCCAGCCATGCTGCAGACGAGGCTTTAAGCTCCAAAGCACACCAATCCCACTTCACCTGCAGCCGCTCAGCACTCCTGTCCCCAGCAACGAGCCCCCAGGGAGCAGCCAGCCCCAGGGCTGCAGCTTTAAGCAGGTCATTTAGGCTTTAGAGGACACAGCTGTGCAAGCCCTGGAGGACAGCCCCTTCCCCAGCCCAACTGCAAAGGGGCTTCACCTCAGCCCGCACCAATGTGCTCCTACGGGCTGCTGAGCTGCTGCCCACTGCTGATACCAAAGCAAAAGTGTGTTTCTGGTTTATAATAAAGGAAAAAATGTTTTTCTTCTGGGCTGCTATAAAATCAGCTGAAGCCAGGGCGGGCATGGGTAGGAGAAAGGAGAGCGCACTCCTCCCCTCTGACATCTGCCCAAGCCCCCTGAGGTGGGTGATGCTGCCCTGCTTTGCTTCCCCAGCTGTGGAGCAGCAGCTGCTCGCAGTGGAGATGGCCACCACCACATCCCCACATGGCCCAGTGGGGGCCACATGCTGCGGGTACATACAAAATGTGTGGCCATGCCAAGTGTGCCTGGTCTGGAGCCCATCACCCAGCCCGGCTGTCCCCGTGGGCCACATCCTGCTGTCCCCAAGGGCTTTGCAGTACCAAAGAGCCAAAGCTGGGGCTCACTTTTCCTGTGCAAGCAAAAGCCGGTGTTGCTGAGGGTTTGCTACAGAAAGGCAGCTCTGGGGGGCAATGTCCCTCAGGATGGATGCTTAGAACTGGTAATTTTTGGGCTTAGTCCTCTCCCCAAGGCTGCTCTGGAGGATGCCCCTTCCTGCAGGACAGCAGGAGCAGTTTCCCTGGCCGTGGCATCCCTGCTCACAGCCCACATGCGTCAACCTTCAAGAGCAATTTGCTTGCCAGGGAGCAAATCCTGGGGGATTGGTCTGGCAGCCCAGGAGCCAGACCCTGCAGCAGGGTGTGCAGGTGGGGCATCAAGTCAATCTCCCCAGAACTGGGGTGTGTTTGGGCTGCTGGAGATGCCCCTTTGCATATCCATGGGTGCAGGAGCTGCTTCGAGTTGTGCCCGCAGACCCCATGGGTGCATTCAACGGAGAAATTGGCTGGAGGCGAAGACCACCCCTGGGCAGTGGGGGAAGGGCACTGTCTGTGCCAAGGAGCTCTGGCCTTGTGCTGCCTCTGTTACTGGGGGCTGCAGAATGCTGCAGCCGCCCGTGTCCCATGGTCCATGTCCCACAGCCAGCAGGCATCAGCCCACGATATCCCAGTGCACATCTTTATCCCCAAACACACACACTTTGGCTCAGGCCAGCAGCATGCTCAAACCTTCCATGGTTTGCATGGAGGGTGCATAGGTGCAAATGCTTCATGGATTCTAAAAGGAGGTATTTTTTTTCTTAATAATAGTATTATCCCCGTGGATTTGCTTAAGCATAGAGGAGCATGGCCCAGGTTCCAGCAAGGAGTGATCGTGTGGGACGGATACTGATAGCCAGGATATCGTGGCTCTCTGTTTGCCTTCAGGCAGAAAGTAGCTGCTGGATGGTCCGTGCAAATAAAAGTTCTTGGCATCCTTATTAAGAACAGCTTTAAAAGCAGCAGAAGGATCACGTTTGGTATTTATAGGGGTATAGAGGGGTTGTCAACAGGAGAGGTTGGGAATGCTGCTTCCCAGGCAGAAAAATTCAGGATGGAAAGTGTTTTAATAGGTAGGAATGTTAGGGATAAACCTGATTTTTTTGCAGTCATAGGAACAAATCTGCAACATTGGCTCCTTAAGCAGAGAACTGCAGTCTCGCCAAGGAAAGCTGAGGTAAGGAGCTTTAAAATCCCTCAAAAAGAAATTCTAGAAAGCAGGGGGGGAAAAAGGGAGATGCGAGTGGGATGAGAGCCAGCATATTTTGTGGTAGATTGACCTTATTTAACACTACAAAACAAATTAAAACCTCGTCTAAGTTAGCTATTACCCAGTGGAGAAACAGAGACCAGGGCTGGCCATTGAGAGAAGTGATGGGCAAGGGGAGGGGGGTAGGTTGTGGGGAGCACCCTGGGGTGTCACACTGCCACCACCAGCGAGATGTGGTGACACCCTGGATCTGGCTGGAAGCTGGGGATCTTTTGGGGAGCGGGTTTTGTATTTTAAGCAAGGTTCAATTCCAGGTAATGCAGAAGCATCTTCACTTGGGTGCAGAGCCAATGTCAGAGAGGATGTGATGGGGTTTCTTCTGATTTTTTTTTCATTCAGCAGTTTCTCTGATGTTGCACTGCAGAGCTCCAGGCAGAGGTTTTTGGGGAGTGGGAACACTGGGACAGGTTGGGGACCCCCATCCCACGGCTCCTTGCATCATTGTGCAGCTGTAGCCTCCTGCAAAAGGCAGCCAGACTGGTCATGAAAAGCAACATAAACTCCCAAATAAATAGCAGGAATGCTTCATTAAGTGCAAAGAGCTCTGAACCAGGGGGGAGCAGGGAGAAGTGGTGCAAGGGGCTCATGCCCTGTGCTGGAGCATCCCACTCGCAGCAGGTAACGGAGAGCAGGGAAGGCGATGGGGCTGGAAAAACAAAATGATCTAGAAGCAAATTTCCAGGCAATGGATGGCAAAGAGAAGGAATTTCAGAAAGCCAACAGATGTGGGTGCATTCGAGGCAGAAAGAAAAAAACCCATATAATCAGAGAATATTTAAACTGGCTTCAACTAATGGGAGATTTTTGAGGGGTTGTCAAGGAGATTTAGCAACCCGAAGAACCGAGTCTCATTTTCTTGTCAGGAGTGACATCACTGTCATAAATAAGTGACCAAAAGCCACATGTTTTGCTTGTGAGTCTGCCAAGGCAGGAAGCCTCAAATACCTCCTTTCCGAACTGGAGCTTCTGTTGAGTCCAAACTTTTGATTCTTGTCAGGTCAAATATTGAGAAGAAAAAAAATAAAACACATTTGAAAAACAATACTGGGAATAAAAGCCACCTTTCCTGCCAAAAAGAATAAAAATGAGTCCTCCTTGTAAGGGAAACCTCCGGGAGGGGGATGCTCTCAGGGTCCCAGCACCATCCTCCTGCCCGTACCTCTGCCTGCATCCTTTGGGCAGG
This sequence comes from Falco naumanni, assembly GCF_017639655.2. Lineage (NCBI taxonomy): Eukaryota > Metazoa > Chordata > Aves > Falconiformes > Falconidae > Falco > Falco naumanni. The sequence goes on along the minus strand of NC_054060.1, from coordinate 4,630,005 downwards.
CAATGGCCCTCACTGCGTGAGGATGCTGTAACGCAGGCTGGCAGTGTTTGCTGTGATGCCCTAACCCTGCTTCTGCTGCCTTGAGGGGTTTGGGGTTTTAGCTCGTTCCCTTTGCTCCAAACCTTTACAATTTAAGGAGATGTGAGCCAGGCAGTGGATTTCCTGCTTTTTTTTTTTTTTTTTTTTTTTTTTTTGACTGTGAGGAAAATGCAGTCAGTATTTTTGACTGCATCGTGCAACTCCAGACAGAGTTTCTGGAGAGAAGCCGAGCCAACACGGGACAGTGACACAGCGAGGAAAAGCATCTCAAAGGCTGCGGCTGAGTCTGGCCCATGAGAACCTACGGCCGGATCTGCACCAGCTTTTCTGCTGAATTTCCCAGGGCAAAGGCAACTGGCCCACTGCTGGGCTGCTGCGGGTCCCCAGGGACAGCCCTGGAGGAGGTATGGGATGTGGAGACACTACAGGTGACCCAAGGAAAAGGTTACGTGTGGGACACAAGAACAGCACGTGCCACACCAGGCTCTTGCTTTCTTGCAGGGACAAGCAAGCTGCTCGCTGGAGGAGCCTGAGAGTGTGTGGTGGGGGGAAAGCTTACATCTGCCAAAAACCTGGAGCGTGCCGGATTCAAGCAGCTCAGTCTGGCACTTTAAACTCTTTTTGCTGTTCTTGCTCCTTGCTTCTTCTCTCATTGCTCAAACCCATACAGGAGAGGTGCCCTCTGTGATGGAGCAGTGGGTCCATGGACCCCAGCATCGCCGCTGTGACCCCTGTATTCTCAGCATCCCTGGGGATGCCACTGGGCACCCAGTGCTGGGCTGGGCTCCTGTGACCCCATCCCCACCACCACATGGGCTTTGGTGGCATCGGATGCTCCTCTGCAACCCATCTGCCATGTGCTTTATTTTCTTTTCTTAGGACTGAAATATTTAGTGTAACTGGAAAACCTTTAATCTTGATACAGGGTATTTGGGCAAAAGCTAGCAGGTCACGAGAGGGAGCAGGGTGGGCCACATGTCCTCACACTTCCCTCTAGCTCTAATCCCCGTGAAACACTCTTTGCCAAATGAGATGCTGAAAGCACCCAGTTCCTCTCCAGGTTGCTATCTCAAAGCCAGCATTTGTCATCAGCTATTAGGAAACAACCCAGGGTTTGGTGGCTGCGGCAGCAGTGGATGGTGAGCCAGGGAATACTGAGGATGAACAGAGGATCAGTCATCGCGGGCTTGTGTGTTGTAACATTCCTGGTTACCCACAAAATCTTTGACAAACAGCCCTGGGGCATTAGATACACAAGTACCTTGTGCTTCCATAATTCCAGCTTTCTGCCCCCCCCAAAAGCCGGGGAGGAGCTGCCTGATGGCCACATTTTGCAGCACTAAGGAACATGCTGATTATGCATCTGCAGCGCATTCATTAGCGATAATGCAAGCAGCATCAGGAATAACTAGCGGCAGGTCTCTGATCGCCCCTTTTCCAGGCAGCTGCCAGGAAAGCGATAGGCTGGGGGGGTTGGGGTCGGGGCATGGGAGCTCCATGCACCTCGTGGGGTGGTGTGTTTATTAGATTTTGCCTGGCCAAACCTTGGTCAGTGGGTGGACAACTGGTAGGTGGGCGGGGGGTCCCACTCAACCCTACTGTGGGGGCTGTGCAACCCCCCAAAATTAAGTACCCACCATCAAAGCTTGGACTGGAGGCTCCCTTAGGAACCCACCTGGATAATCCCCAACATGCCCCATGGAGCAAACATGATGATACTGTTTGGTGACCCTTTAGAGAGGGAATGAGCTGACTGCTCTGGACAAGGAAACCAGTGAGGGCAAACAGATGCATGGTCTGATACAAGGGGAGTGATGGCATCTCAGCACATCTGCCCTGGATCCTTCTGGAAGTCACAGCTTCCCTGCCAGCAAACAGTGTCAACAAGCAACGGGGTCATCTGCTGCCACCAAAGGTGTTGCTTTTAACAAGCCATGGCTCAACACCCCTCAGCCGGGCTCTCCCGCTTTTGGCCCAGAACTGTGCCCTGCTTGCACCGAAGCCTCAGGGAAGAGGAGCTGGCGTGATCTGACATTTAGGGACTCCTTGGGTTGTCCCCCAGGGTGGGCTGTGCATGGAAACATAGCGCTGGGGTCCCCAACCCTGCACAGTGCTTGCTGGAAGGGGACCGGCTGCTGGCATCACCTGCCTCCTCCCTTGGCACTGAGTAGTCACCGGGCAATTGCCGGGGGTGCCACTGTGTCTCTGGGGACTCCCAGCCCGTGGGATGGTGCAAGAGCAAGGACAGAGCCCATGTGCAGGAGGTTTCCCCAGGACCATCAGAGAGAGCTGGGGTGGTGGTGGGGTTCTCTCACGCAAAACACCCCAGGGTTTGTGCCAGGACAGGCAGCGCTGCCTGTGCAGCGAAGGGACCATCCCAAGGATGCACATCCCAGCCCAGCACCCTCAGCTCAGCCCAGGGTCTTGGGAGAGGTCCCACACAGCAAAAGTTACTTTTAGTCAGATGGGAAAACATCAGCATTAATCCTCGGGAAAATATATTGACCGGTAGCCACAACACATCCTGGTCTGGAGACCACCACAGAGCACTGGAAGAATTAACCCTTGTCGCCGGCACACAGCTCACGCTCGCTGCAGCAGGGCTGCCACTGCCGACCACCCCAGGCATGGGCAGAAACCCCCGTGGGCAGAACCCCCGTGGGCAGAAACACTCACGTGGAGGATTTCTGCTCAGCTCAAGGTGGAGTTGCCGATTTACCACATCCCGCAACTACGCTTTGCAGTAACCATCCTATATCTACCAGCAGCACGTCTTTAAGGAGATTTCACTCCACGGGCTCGGTTGCCCACGTAAGCATGGCTGGGGCCATGCCGCCATCTCTGTGCCGGAGCCATCGGCCGGCAGCTCCACGCAGGCAGCCCCGCGCCCCGCCAGGCTCGCCGCCGCCATGCAAGGCACACACACATGTTCCCTATTAAGCAAAGAAAGGCAGCTCCGCTGCGGCTTGCTTTAAAGGCTCCAGCAACTGTGCAATTAGAAAGGGGAAAAAATTAAAAGAAGTAAAAAAAAAAAACCAAACGAACCAACCACCCTGGTGTGCTTTTCCGTCAGGGTGTTTAGAAATGTTTGCAGTGGCAGAAGCGCTGCAGGCTGGCAGGGAGGCGTGAGCCTGTGGCAGTGCTCCTGGGACCGGGAAAAAGCTCTTTTTCCCCCCTTTGCAGCACCGAGCTGTCCCAGTCCGGCTGCTCTGAGCCTGGGCTGCGTGCAGGGGGATGCCAGATGTAATTGCAGCAAAAATGACTACTGCTGGGGAGCCTCCTTCTGCAAGAAGAGAGCCTGAGCACACCAGCGAGGGGCCAGCAAGAAGCATAAACCCCCCCTCCCGCCCCAGCCCCCGCAGGTCTCGTCCCACACACACCGAGCTGTATGGGCGAAGCTGCGGGGTCGCCTCCTGAAACCAAATGCTTGCCTGAAACCTCTCTCAACTTATTTAACCCCGAGCAACTTTCCCTTGTGTGTGCGATGGGACAAACCACCTGTGGGTCACAAAAGTTAACTCCAGGTAAAAGGGTCTCGCTTTATTTTGGAGGGCTTTCCCCCCCTCCCCCTAACCCCCCCCCATCCCCCATCTGATGCTCCAGAAAAACACTCACTAATCCTGCTCCAACAGCAGCCCAGCCGAGGAGGGGGACCGGGAGGACACCACGCTGCCCACCCACCTACCCACTCATTCCTGGGGAGCCCATCAAAGATCTCCATCCCTTTCAACTCCCCTTCGCCCGCTTCAAAGGCGCCCACCTCGCTCTTTCCATCCTGTTCCTGAAAAGACTTTTCCAACAGCCTTATTAACCTTGGGCTTTCTCCAGCACCTTTCCCAAATAAGCAAAAGTTACTCCCGGTTGCTTTCCCCTTGCCTGGGGAATTGGTGTGGGCGCAGGAGGGGGATCAGGCACTTACCCGGCAGGAGGCAGAGGGAGCAGGCGAGGAGCATCCCGCTGGGGAGGTCCATGGGAGCACCGGCTGCCCTGCTCCCCGGCCCCGAGCATCCGCGGGAGGCAGCCAGCTAGACTGGTAGCCTCACTCGGAGAGCCTTTCCTTATCCCCAGCCTTTCCCGGCTCCCTGACAGAAGGCGAGCATTGGGAGGGAGTGGGAGGGACGAGTGAAACTTGTAGGAGGTACAGCAGAAGAGGACGGCAGAGGGGACAGCCTTCACACGGCCACGGCACCCTTTAGGGATTGGCTTCCCAGCAGGGCCATCCAGCTAGGAACTTCAACCCCACCGCAGCACCCTGGTTTTCTCCCTGTGGCACCCCACTGGGGTCCCCCGGGGACCCCCTCATCCTGATGAGGGCTTGGTGATGGAAGGTCTGCACGGGGTCACCTCTGCTGGGTGCCACCTCCATTCAGGTGCCACTTTGGCACGGATGCCGCCTCTGCTTGAATGTCACCTCTGCTTGAGTGCCACCTCGGCTCAGGCAGATGCCACCTAAGCTTGGTTGCTACATCTGCCCAGATGCCACCTCCAGCTGGGTACCACCTCCACACAGATGCCACCTCCAGGGTAGAAGAGAATGGGGCCAGAGCCCGTGGCACCAAGGAAGCTCTGTGATGCACCACGTAGCTCTGGGGCATCTGGTCACAGCACCTACCCAGGCACGAGCACGTGTCTGCTGGCACAGGCACTCAGGAGAGCCTGGCTGGGAAGCAAACAGCAAAGGAGCAGGAGGAAAATTGCTAATGAGCATTTTCTTCCCCTCTGCCATGGCCATCCTTGGGCACAATGGGGTGATCCTGCTGCACACAGCTCTTGGGCTGGTATCCCCAGTGCCCCTGTACCACGCGCTGCTGTCATTTAGGGCTCCATCACTCTGAGCTTGGCTAAGCAGCCCAAAACACGTGAAGTACATCAGCATCCCCAAGGCGGGACTTTCTCCATCCATCCTCTTCCTCCCTGGGCTGGGGACACCCCTTGGGGGAGAGGCCTGGGAGGCAGCTCCAGCAGGAGCTCAGCTCCAACCATGGCAAGGCTTTAGGGCTGGGACACCATTTTTCCACTTCTTCCACACAAGAAGTTTTCCACTTCTTCCATATAGAAAAGATAAATCCAGTCTTTGGTTTATAGAGTAGATGTGACCCAGGAGGTCCTTCCCCACCTGCCCTCCAACCCAAGCCCTGGTTGCGGATGGGAGTATCTCCACCTGCAGCTGCTACCTGCAGCAAGCAAGCTTGGCCGACCTCACAGCCAGGAGAAAAGCAAAGCCAGAACGCTCTGCCTGCTGCAACCACTGCCGTGGTGCCAGCTCCTCTCCCCTTGAAGCAGAAAAGCAAGTCAAGGTCCCTGATGGGACTTTTGTCCCTCTTCCCACCCAGCAGAGAATGGAAATCTTTTGAGATGGGTCCAAACGCCAACGTCTCTGTCTACCAAGCGTCTGTCAGACAGTCTGGGGTCTGTGGGAGGGAGGGAAGCTCTGCTCGAGACACTCCTAGATGAAACAGTGTCTGGGAGATCCAGTTTCTTTTCATTCTCCCCATTTCCCTCCTGAAAATATACGTTTGGGGTCTGCAGGCGGGAGAGGACACATGTCTGGAACAGAGATCAAAGCAGCACTAGGATCCAAAACCGGCACAGAGATGTGGATGCTCTTTAGCTTGTTTGTACAGTGCTCTTTCCACCAGCAAAATGCGGCTTGACAGATATTTTCAGTTCCTAACTACATTTTCCAGCTGTTTTTCTCGTATATAACTCTGGAGTAAAAAGCAGCATTTCAGGGGACAGCAGCAACTGAAAGGAATAAAATGCATTTCTGGTTTGGTGAAAGTTAAAAAGGATTTTTTTAGGGAATAAAGGGAAATATTAAAAAGCTTGGGTGGGAAGCTCAGATGAGGTTTAAAACAGAGTAACCAGAGCACAGAGGGAGGGACCCCTGAGAAGTGGATGCTCCGAGCAGGAGTCACAGCCTCACTGCTCCTGCTCCCAGCCCTGGGCTGCCGACAGGGCATGCGAGGGGAAATCCCTCGCTGGGAGCTAAAGTCTCCCAGGCAGTTGGAGCCAAGCCAGTTTTTCATGGAAAAAAAAAAGAAAAATAAATTACAAAATGCCTGTATCATCTTGAAATTTGCGTCTCGCTTCAGTTTTCGGAGAGGTTGTTTGGAAGCAAGTCACTGGAACCACCCGGCTTGAAGGGTTTTGGGAAATAGCACCAGAGAAAGGGTCCTGGGTCCCGTGTTAACCCTCCCGCCCCAAACAGAGCAAGCAGGGTCTCAAGCACCACATTTCAGAAGTTAAAACTCTCCACGGAAAACCAAACAGCAGCAGCTGCCTCCTGCCTTGAACTCCCCAACCTGGAAACCAGAGGAAAGTCGGATTCACAGGGATCCACTTCTCCACTCCTGCCAGGGGACCGACCCGAGAGTTTCTCTGCACCCACCACAGTTCCCGTGAAGCAAAACAATGGGAGACCCCCCTACACCAGCTGCGTGGGGCCCACCAGCGGCCCCCCCGGACCCCTTCTGCTGTGTCTCTCCTTGCTAGTTGTCTGCGAGCAGCCTGCAGATCCCTGGGGGTTTCTCATTAGTCTAGATTGGACCCGACTGGGGTAGCAGGGGAGCGGGGTCTTACTTGACTCATCTTCTGCAAGACTTTTTAACTAGATGGTCACCCACGTGGCTGCAGACCCCTCCTCTGCCGAGTTCTCAGTGCTCACCCTCAGACATCTTAATGAAACCGAGTGAGAAATGCCAAGAGTTCAAAGGAGAAGAGCTGTGCTGTGATGATACTGATGTAATACTTCCAAAATGTAAACAGCTGTCAGTGGAAGCGATGGATGGGAAAACAAACCCCAAGGAAATAATGGTATTTATAAGTGTTGCATCCTTAATATCTAAAAAGCCTACGGAAGATAATTTTCATTTATTAATCATATGATATTAATCCAGTAAAAAGCAAAAAAAGCTGGGCACATATTAAGAGCTGCCTTCCCACTTCATTGGATCCTGCTCCGATTTCAGTGCTGTTTCATCCAGCCCAGGCAATGTTTTCCAAAAAAATCTCTGCCTGCAGTGGCATGGAGCCGGGGGCAGCCAAGGAAACCCACACGTGCTGCCACAGGGTGAAACAGACTCAGGCAGCTGAAGGAGGGTTATTTTATTTATTTATCCACCCCTACTCCCACCCTCCCCATCTCCCAGCTGCTGACTGCACTGAATGCAGCAGCAAGGGGAGCAGTTTCACACATGAGCATCACGGGGGATGAGGACTGGCCGGCAGCATCGCTTCCTCGTGGGGCGAGCACACGCCAACCATCTCCAATAGAGACCGGCGCGGCTGCAAACAAACAGCCGGTCCCTGCGCAGGCGCTTGGAAGGGAGGTAGGAAAAGATTTGCTGCGAGCTCTTCCTGGCTCTCAGCAAGCCCTTGGGATTTTTTGCTTTATGTTGGGTTTTGCTGGGGGCTGTAGGGGTAAGGGGTGCTCAGAACCAGGATGCTGCGCTTTGCAGGTGTTTGCAGGATCCACCCCACCTGTTAATCAGGCATCCCACCATGCTGCAAAACAACCTGATGAGAGCAGCATCAAGACCTCAGGGATCTCAGGCAGCCAGGAATAAATTGGTGGAGAAAGTGAGAAACAAAACAATTTTCTCCTGAAAACAGAACAAAGCAACAGCTTTTGGTGGGGAATGGCAGTCCTCAGCTCCCAACCCTGAAAAAGTCTGGATCGTGAGGAAAGTTTCTTCTTATGGCTCAGATGTCTGAAGTCTGTGACCAAAAACCCCCTCATATTTTCTCTGCCAGCCTGATGGTTTCCAAGTGTCAAGGTGCAAACTAAGGCTTGGGCACATCAGAGATCATCCACGCTCTGCAGCCAGACATCACTGGGCTTAAATCACACCCCCCTTCCGCAGAAGCAAAACCCAGGAGCTGAGCTCTGCACCTGAGCCCCTGGCAGTCTGTACCTTCCCGACCATCAGGATTTTCTGCAGATGCCTGCACGAGTCAGTCCAAAGCAAGGAGAGAGCAGGCAGGGACAGTTTCAACCCAGGCAGCAAGTTCATCTGGCTGCAGATCTGGTCAGGGAATTACACAAGCCATTCCTGAGCCATTCCCAAAGGGGAGATCTTATGTCTTCCCCAAATTAACATCCTTGGATGGCGTTCTTATAAAATCTGGAGAAGTAACACACTGCACTGACCATGCCCTTGCAGCTCGTGTGAGGATGACCCCAGACTGCACAGCTGAACCAGGAGATCCTTCGTGCACCACTTAATAGCAAAGCCTACAAGTAACTATAAGTTCCATCCATGCATCCCAGTCCCAGCTCCAGCTCTCACCCCGATGCCTCCAAACCCTACACGAGCTTGTGCTACTGCCTCACTGGCTGCCTGACCTTCCTCCCCTGCATTTTGAAGTCGTCCCAGCAGTTCACTGTAGGTTTTTCCCAGGTGTGATCATTTTTTTCCAAACTTCAGCCTTTCCCTGCGGCAGATGCCCCCTTGAGCCTGACCTTTCGGAGGGTGTCATGTATTGGATGCTATTGCTTCTGGAGTTTTGGAAGAATTAAACTAGGATACAAGGAATGTAAACAGAGGCCAGGAATGAAAACAAAATCCTGAATTCACAAATATAAATGGAGGAAGGGCTGATGGTGTCACGTGGGGATTTAATTGCCAGCTGCCCCAGGGTGATGGTGCTGCAGAGGGTCTGGGATGTGCCCGGTGCTCACAGGGGTGCTTCTCCCACAGTTGCAGGGGAAAGGATGGGTGCAGGCTGGATGCTCACGTTAAACACATCCCCCAGCTCAGGAACACCAAACACTGCTCAGGACCTGGGTCTGGGTTCAGGATTACACCCACAAACAGCTTTGGCATGGCAGGAAGGGAAAAGGCAGCATGAAGCCAGACTGCCAGCAGCTCCCTGGGGGTCTCTGCGTGCTCGGACCCCTGGGTGGGCACAGTCAGGTGCAAGCAGATTTGTGATAGGTTTGTCACCCTTGGGTGGTGGGGAGCAGCTCAGAGCCGTCTGCCGAGGGCGAGCGTGGGCCAGCGCAGCACGTGGCGCCGTCACGCCTGGCCATCATCAGGCAGCCCTGCTGAGCTCAGGGCTCTGGAGACGTGGTTGTCCAAAACAAAAGCTGATGTAAACAGAAAGCCAGCCTCTCCCAGAGACTGTCAGCTTCGTGTGAAGCCAGGAAACCTTACATCTCTACAGAGCACAAGACTAGGAAGCCAAGAGCCTCCCCTGCCCTGCCAGCACAGTGCCCAGCGGGAGTGACCCAGAAGTTTCGCACTTTGGGATGCTCCAGGATTATTTCTGTGCCCTGGGGTCCTCTCCATCACTCGCACTACCCCAAGGACAAGAGCAACATGCCAGCTGGGATTGCCCCGGGTAGAGCCAGGGGAGCAGAGGGAGACCAGAGCCTGGGAAAGAAAGGGAAGATGCTGAGCCAGGACCCAGGGCATCCATGGGGGTGTTGCCTGTGGGAGCCAGAAAATCCTGAGTTATGCCACACGACTGATGTTCAACATCTGCCTCCTTGCTGGCACAGTTCAGGGTGCCTGCTCACAGCATCCCACACCAGCTGCGGGATCCCTCCACCTGCACTGGCCATCCCAGGCCAGGCCAGACAGACGCAGACAACCTAATCCATCCATTTGTCCAGGGAAGCCGAGGAGGCGGCAGCCACGAGCAACACCCAACTCTAGAAGCAACAGTGGGGGACAAAATATACACTAACCCAAGAGAAATTCCTTCAGTGAAATGGTGCTGCAGAGACCAAGTGGCTTTTTATTTTTTTTAGTCTTTCTAGAAGGAGGAAAGTAATTTAACCTCCGGAAAGTAGAGACTTGGCACCTGTGCCATGTTTAGAAGAACTTTGGCCCTCAGCTTCCAGCACTCAATTAGCATAAGCTGTATTTATTAGACCTCGCCAAAATGCTTCTTTCCTTTTCTTCCATGCCACCAAGCTCGTGCCAGGGCCAAATGCTTTTGTAGCTGGACCAGGGCTCACAGGGGCTCAGGGGTGCCAGGCTGAGGTAGGCAGCAAAGCCCTTGCAAACAATATTTTTGCAAAAATATACACAAAATTCAATAGCCGAGACGCTCCTTGTCAGGTATTTCTTGCCGTCTTGGCAATTGGCGCCCAGCTGTAAACATCCACCTCCGAACAGATGGCTTTACACTCCGAAAGCCGCTTTCTGAAGTGGGCGAGAACCCTGCTAACAGAGTCGCTGGAGTCCCAGGACCCGGCGGCAGGGAGCTGGGGGAGCCGCAGCCTCTCCAGGGGGGACTGCGAGGCTGCAGGGGGGGGAGGAAGCAGCTGTGGGGGTGGGGTCCCCCCTATATTTAAGGTCACTCCTCTCCCAGCTGGACCCCAGACCCGAGGCTCCCCAGGTGTCTGGCACTGCTGTGGTGACTTCACGATTCAAGCAGCTTTCCCAATGCCGTATTTACAAACCACCAACGGTAAAAGCAGTGTTTGCTACCGAGGAATTTCTTTGTTTACTTAGCTAGCATAATTTTTTTTTTCTTCTATTTATTTAGTCTCTCCCTGTTTATTTCGTACTGTGAATGAACAAACATCTACTCTGCCTGGATAATGAATTGTGAGGAAGAATTCCCTGGGGCAGAGCTTGTGCTAAGTAACTGTGGTCCAAATTCCCCGCCTGGCCCATGGCACACGCTGTCTAGACGAGTTCCCAGGTACGGCAGCTTGGATCCTGCTCGGATCTCTTCCACACATATGGTGCACACACACACAAAAAAAAAAAAAATCACACGGTTGGGTTTTTCCCCCCGTTATAAGAAGCGTCCAGGCTGGATAGATCCCAGTGCATCACCCCAGAGGGGCCCTGGGAAAGCCCTAGCATCCCAAGCACTTAACCCGTTCTCAAAACAAGAGAGATTAAATACTATCAAAACAAACTTCCCCCTGGGAAATTTTCCGTTGCAGAAAAAACCTCACGTAACTATTCCCAGCTATCTATTATGAATATTACTTTATGTCCAGCTCCACAGCAGTGCTATTTGCAGCCGCAGGTTTCTGCTACCTCCATTTGCCTGCACGTAGCAATTTCTCCCTGTCCGGAGGCAACGGCTGTGCAATATGAATTCTAGTTTGGTGGGATGTTCCAGTTTAATTCTACTGAAATGACACACAGAGCTAAGCCTGAAACACAAATGGTAAAGCTATTTAAACCTTGATTTGTCAGGGAAGATGCCAAACTGTCTGTGTGCAGTTGGCAGTCCATAAAAATCACAACATCAGAGGAGAGCTTGATTAATACGCTGCTGAACCTCCTGGACAGGAAAATATGCAATGGTAAAAGTTACTCTGGGCACAAAATCGTTTGCAAAGGAGGGAGAAAAAAAAAGCTTTTTAGACCTGCTTTCCTCCCTGTTGTGCAAAAAAGGGAGGCACAGCCAAGAGAAGAGTGATGCATCCATCTCCTGCACACCATCCATCTCTCGTGCACCATCTATCTCCACACACCACCCACTCGGGCCCCCCACATTCCCTGGGGATTAAACAAGGGATATTGCTTGCACCCGCCCAGCTTCATGCTTCGTGGTGAAAATAAAAAAATTACCAAGGGGGAAATTGTGTCAATTCAGACAGAGTGGGAGAAAAAAAACACTTACATGATGGACTCCGCATAGGGAAGGTGCCCTGGCAGCATCACCCAGCCAGCCCCTGCAGAGCTCACTGGTTTTGCTGAAGGTGCTTAAGGAAAGGCAGGTGAAGTTTTACACTGAGTCCAAAATATGGGGTTTCCTTCTTAAAGGAAAGCAGTCTAATAGCCTCTCTTAGCTCAAGCTCTGAGGGGATTCAAAACTTTCAGAAAAGGGAAATACAAATTTGACCTGAAATTTGGTGGAGGCTCGAGATTGTCATGGCACAAGTCCCACCAGTTCCTCCCCACTGCTTGCCTCCGCGCCAGCTTCCAGCACTCCCTCCAGACCAGCAGCATTGAAAGGGTAAGACCAGCCCTCACATCACTTTATTGGGAATTATTGCTCCTCGATGCAGGTTAGGAACTGAATATTTTGGTCATTTCTCCAGAACAGTCCACTACAGAAAATAAGCATGTTACCCACTCCAAGACACAACTAGGTTAGTATAACAAGCCTTCATGCTTTTGCAAAACACTTCCTTCAAGCAGCTCAAATGCCTTTCCAAACCAGAAATGCCACTGGGCAGCAAAATCTGATCCTCAGCTCCCCATTCACCTGACTCCAAGAGCACTCAGTGCTGGCATTTTCTAGACAGCCCTCTCTAAAAAAGGGAAGGATGAGCCATTTTTAGACTCTGGAGACAGATTTAACACATTCTAGGCACCTGAAGAGCGCTCTGCTTTGCTGTCTGTGCTCTGGTAAGGCCATTACTGGCTGAGTGCTCCTGCAGAGGATGAGTGCTGCGGTCCCCTGCCTTGCCAATGCTGATGCCCAGCAGCCAGGACCCAGCCATGTCACAGGGTATTGCCTCTGCTGTAATGTTTGCAGACTGATAGCAGATCCCTGCTGCCCTGTGGTTCAGCACCCGCATTAACTTAAGCATCCTCTGACGGAGGGTTCACTCCCAGCAGGGTGGCTGGCAGCAGCTGCCCTGCAATGAAGCACGTGGAGAGGGCTTTGGCTCTTGCAAGAGCATCCCGGTGTGCTTCACATCCCCAGCACACGCTCTCCCACAAGGCAAGCTGCTCTGCTCTTCCCTCCCCATCGCCAGTATGACAGAGCAGATACCTTCGCGTACAGGATCATGTAGGTTGGCAAAGAACTTTGAGGTCATCAAGTCCAACCATTAACATGGTCCTTTAAGGCTTTTAAAATGCCCCCCCTCTTTGCTTTCCATTTTTGAGTCTGCTTGCATACCCATTCAGTTTGTCAAACATCAAAGCTTTCCTACTCCCCAAGTTTCAAGCACAGAGGTGTGAATTCAGCTGCGTTTAGTGCCCCTTTGGCCACCATCTCCAAAGCCGGTGGACATTGCCAGGAACCACGTTGAGCCTCCAATTTCCAAAAGATTCTCTTGCACATTGCAGTCTCACAAGCTCTGCCCATGTATTGAGAACGCCGATGTTTAACAATGATTTAAAAAAAATGCTTTTAAGCGATTTTTACAAAGTGCTTAAAAAAACCAACCAAGCCTCCCTGGCTGTGGCTTCTCCGATAGGAGAAGGGATGCACGCTGACCTTGGACATGACAGCCCAGCCATGGCCATGCCGTGCAGACTGGCACCTGGCTAGGTGTCAGGGATAGCTGAGCAAGGCAAACAAAAAGCATCATCCTCAAGGCATCGTCTCTCTCAGTCTGCACTGCTTTAAGTTTCATACCAGAGTTAGTGCAAAATTTCCTGCTTCTGCTAAAGAAGAATTTGAAAGTTGGGGCTTTTAAGTAAAGATCAGCCAAAGGAAGGTGCTTTCTTTGTTAATGAATTCAGGTTTTGCTTCAAAGCTGAGTGCCAGCACATTCTCAGATTTATTTATTTATTTTTTCTGGAAGAAAAAGTTGAAGACATTATAACGAAAGCCAGTTCTTCACAGAGAACTCTGACCCTACTTTTCACCCTTCCCTGGCTGCCTGTGCTGGCCGGAGCACTGGCAGCTCTGCCATGCAGCATTGTCTGCAGAGCAGGAAACACCAGCTGAAGGCATCGTGCTAAAGGAACCAAGAGAAATGGAAAAAAAAAGGAAAATGTGAAAGCATTTAGGGCCGCAGCTGTCAGACTGGCTCTCACCAAAACACATTCTCAATGTCTAAGTAAATACCTCACAGATTCTGGAGATCCACACAAGAAATATTTCAGGCTAAGGAACTTATTACCTCAATGAGCAGGTGGTTTCTTTTCCTCTCTCCAGTCCATAAAACCCACCCAGAGATGTCCCAGGGACAAGATTGCTTTGAAACCTCACTAGCACCACAGCGGCTCGCTCCTGCTTCTGGCTGGGAATTCACTGAAGGTTTAACTCCACTGCTAGCTTAAAATCATATAACGGCATTGTTAAACTTTCTCCTTGTCTATTTCTTGGATTTTGGCTCCCTCCATGGCTTTTGCCACGGAACGGGATGGAGGAAGAGCCACCCCTTCGCTGTAGCAGCTTCAGGGGAGAAATCTACCAGCCACAGGCGTCTGTACTCATACTCCCTATTATTTTTTTTCCCCCTAGTTCAAGCTTCCAAACTACAGTTCTCTCTGGCTTCTCACACCTCTTCCCACATATTATTTTAACATTATTATTATTTCCCAAGTCACGGCACATGCAGAAGCCCTGCCTACAATGGCTAGCGTGGCTTACAAATGCCTCGCTGCCTGGTGGTCCCGTAGCTGCTCTCCACTTGCCCGTTTTGGGGAGCAGACCCCGGGACCACCCCCAGCTGGTGCCTCCAAGGCTAGGCAGAGGGGTGGTTAAGCAACTATTTCAGCAAGTGATGAGTCAGTGTCACAGAAATGCCAGCTTCGAGGGAAGGATGCAGCATCAGCAAGAAACCTGCCTTGGCTTGTAACAGGAAAAAGATGTTTTGCTGCCCAAACCGGCCCAGGGCCTGGGACAGATTAGGAACAGAGAAAACTCCCTGCCAGCATGCACCAGGGATGTGCCAGCGGCTGCAGTGGGCTGGCACCCACTCGGGAGGACAGAGCAGGGATTAGTTAATCCCCAGGGCTGCCTGCCGTCCTGGCCATTCACCGGTTTTAAACCAAATTCCAGCATCTCCTCCAACAGGCTGAGCTGTGCATCACCCTCAGCCTGCATCACTCAACCTCTTCCTGCAGCCAGGACCTCCCTGGGCAGCTGAGTCCTGCTGCTGCTGGTCCTTTTCAAGCCTGTCCCAAAGCAGGGGACATCCCCTGACCCGGTCCAGGGATGTTACGGGGGGACCTGGCCTCCAAGCAGCCTGGGCAGAGAGTGCAGACACCTGTAATGCTCTTTGCCACTGATAAAATTCTTTTCTAAAGAGATTCATGCATCAGAATGAAATAAAGCGAAGAAAACAGGCTATTTTGTATTTTGCTAGTTATGAGAAATGAGAAATTATTCCATCCATGAAAGATATTTATACCAAATGCAGCACTGTAATAAATAAGCACCTTTGTAAACCAAATAAATCTGTCAAGAAGCAGGTTCTAAGATCTTTAAGATCTTTCAGTGTGCAAGCGATTTTTCCTATACCATCTGCATGCCATATTTGTGTTGGAGTCAAGTATTATGTATAAAGGCACCTCTTCCAGTGTCAGGATGCTGTTGGGATGGAATAAAACCTGGTGTGAAGCTCAGCTGAGCACCACACACTGCTCGTCCCATGTGGGTTGACATTGGTGTCTCACATGAAAATGACTCTGGTTTCAGATCAAAAAGGCGGCTTTATAATTTAACAGCTACTTCAGCAAATCTCATTTTCCAGAGCCTTCAAAACCCAAGGAGTCAGCACCCGCTTCCACTTCTGTCAGTGCTCCCGTTGCAAAGTGGCACCGACTGCTTACGGCTCATCCCAGCTCTCTCCCTTCCACTGCAGCTGCTTCTTGGGAAAACGCTGCATTTTTCTTAAGCTCTCAACATCTTTTGGTAGTTACAGATTTTAAAAAGCTTAAAATAATCTTATAAACCTGGAGTTTAATTATTCCCACGTCGTTCGCTTTTAAAACCAGCCTTTTCCAGCGGGATGGGCTGACGCACACCAGGGAGGGCTCCACGGGAGGGACCCTCGGCTCAGCCGCCAAGCTCAGCTGAACGTGAGAATTCACAAGTATCCATTTTGCTTCCTTTTTAATTAAGCACGTAATAAGGAAAGACAAGTTTCAACGGCCCACAAGCACTACCCATATTAAAGCAGACTTTCTCCTGCTCCTCCACGGCTGCCACCAGCGTTGCAGCACATCTACTCTGCTCCCTCCTACCACCCAGCCGGCAGAAGCAGTCCCACTCCTGACTCGAGGAAGCTATATTTAACATTTTAGGAAAAAAAAACCCTAACAACAAACAATTTTGCAAACTGTAACTGGAAAAATATGTCATTTTTCAGATATTTTCCTCCAGGCCAGACTGCTGGGAAAACATGTGTTTCATTAGATGCAGTAAGTCGTGCAGGTGGTCAGGGCGAGGGAAACCAGCCCCGTGGCAAATGTGCTTGTTTATTGTTTGAGGAAGGGGAAAAAAAAGCCTCAAATGATGTCATGAAACCTCCGGACACTGCACTCCCCTGCTCTAGAAACAAGGATGGACTTGCCAAACCCTTTAAAGGTGCTTTTCCCCCCAGCTCCATCAGAACTGTATCAGGAATGTTAGACAGATACTGGCTGGCGACTGCAGGGAATCAAGGAGCCTGGCTGCAAGCTTAGCCTAACTTTGTAAATCACAGCGTACCTGGGAAACCTGCACCCCCAAGGGAGCCGGTCCTCGTAGGTCAGTTCTGTATTAGAAACACAGCAAGAGCTGGTTCCTGCGCCAAAGGCTGAACAGCCTTCACCCACCAGCATCCCCACGACAGAGGGAGCACAGGCAACATCCTGCAGCCCCTGCACAGCAAGCCAGGGAGGGCTGCAGCCAGGGACCTTTCCTCCAGCAACCACCTTTCACTGGGACCAGTCAGGTCCTTGCTGGAGACTGTACTGTGCACCCACCAGCTCTAGGCTCCACCAGACCTCAGAGACAGAGGGTGCCCAGGCAGGGGCTGCAGTGACATTTCACCCTGTTCCACAGTGATCCCAGCACAGAACAACCCGGCAGCAGCACCTGGACCACACCGAAATGGCACAGCTGTTATCCATCAGATGCCGCTGATACCTGAGCATCCTAGATCCAGACCCAGTCTGGATCTCTCCGGTCCAGAAACCCTGCTATAACCATCACTACAGGACCTTTCAACTGTAAAATTACTACTTCAACTTTTTTTTTCCATACTCCTATCACATGAAAAAAAAAATAATCTTCGTTTATGTAGCCAAGTCTCTATTACTTCTAAGTATGATGTATTGTTAATACATTTATGGAGGCAAAGCCATTCCTTTCATTTAGTGTTATAGCCCATGTTATGCTACCTACTCACACCTGAAAACCATTTAGGGGAGCTCTAAATTATTGTTCTGCTGCTGTGCTCGCCTAGGTCTGTTAGAAAAATCAAACCAGAGCGGGTGGATTGGTTTCTCCTCTGCAGCACTTGGCAGCCTGTCCCAGGCCCCCATTTCAGCTGCTGGGATTTACAGAAGAAGAATCTTTTTACAGTATTTTTCACTTCACACACATGCACACAGCCCCTTTTCGTCACCTTTTGAAGTGTTAAGCGGGTCCGGACCAAACGCCAATGCCTTTGATCCAGCCCCACAGTTCCCCGGGCTGTTTTGCAGCCAGACCCCTGCATCCACCACCAGGCTGGGCAAATATAAAGCAAAACTGGAACACCCTATAAAGAAATTTTGCAGATATTTTCTGGCATTTTGGGGGCTGCTCTAGACACTCCAGCACCAAAAGTGAACCTGCCATAGCCTAGCAGCAGGGGTTTCTCATGCTTGAGGTGCTTTGATTTCTCATGCAAAGCTCATCTAGCTCAGGGCTGAGGAAGGATATGCCAAGGTGACAGTGGTCAGCACTTCAGAGAACCAGCCTTTGCTTGATCCCCCCCTGCAAAGGATGGCACAGGTTTGAAAATAAAAGTCCATTTTTCATTCCTGAGAATGAAATCCACTCTCTGTGCGGGGCAGGCAGACTGAGCCCTACACCTCCTTCTACTTTACTGCACCACTGGGGAGGACAAAGCCGTTTAAGATTCAAGATTCACATCCCCAGGCCAGGACCCTCAGCAGCTACAGGGACAACCACCCAGTTACCAGCACAGCTGGCCCCAAAGCACTTGAGGAGGTCCCCGAGCCCCAAATTTCCATGTTTTGTCATTTCAGCTCCCTCCACTCTCTTCCTCCTACATGCATGCACGTTCACAGACAGATACAAACAACATTGCTATTAAAGCTCCCAAGTTTATTCGCAGAAAAGCACGTAATATGTAAAAAATGAGCATGCTGGGCCCCCCTGCTGCCTGCAGGCAGCTCTCCCCTGCCTGCTCCTCCACAGGGGACACCGCACCGGCTGGCTCTTGCTCACTGGAAGGGAAATCATGGGAAGTCACCCTGGACCAGCAGCTGGGTAGCACACATTGTCCTCCCACCCCAAAGCCCTCTGGAGATGATCCCAGCTAAAAGAAGGGGGATATCCCACCTCCTGGGGCTGCTCAGTGTCCCCAGCCCCACACTGTGCCCAGCCACGGAGCAAGCATGTGGCCAACAGCACGTCCCGTTTGGGGTGCAGCAGCCCCTGCTGAAACTTGCCATGCTTATGGGCACCGCAGGGGCACACATGCCAGCCAGGGTGGCACTGGGTGTTTTGCTCAGCAGGTAGCATTTGAGCTGGGAAAACAGAGGTATATGCTAATTCAGAGCAAGTCAAGAAAAGAGATTAAGGCACGTCTTTCTACGTAAGAGGGACTTCCTATTTGAGAGGTGAAACGGGCATTTCCAGCAAGCAGCTGAGATGTTGACAGCAGAGGGGTTGCGTTGACCTGGCTTCATCAGAGGGGGGAAAAAAGAGCCCCCTTCCAGCCTGCACAGAGCCAGAGAGGAGCCTGCATGCACACTCAGGGCTCCTTTCACTCACACAGGGGTACATTTACATGGCACATCAGGAACAAGCCCACAGCCATGCGGCTTCATGCCCACATAAGCAGCATCCTCCAGAGCTGAGCCCCAGAGCAAGAGCTAGCAGCTTGCACCAGCCTTCTCCCACACCCCTTAGAGCAGCAGGACCACGAAGCGTTGCTCAGAGGAGAAGCCACCTCTGCAGAGCCCATCAGCAGAGCCATGCAGACAACCAACACCAGGGCCAGACTGGACCTCCAGATGCCCAGCAGTAAAGTGCTCTGAGCCACCTGGCACCTCTGGGTGCTGCAGCAGTAGGGTCCAGCAGGCTAGAGACAGAGCTGAGCTTTGCTGACATCCACAGACCAACCAGGAAAGCACCTCCCATGCTCAAGCAACCCCAGTACTCACCCCAGGCAGGGCCATTCACTCACTGTCACAGCCACATGAGTCACCTCTCCTGGAAGATGCACGCGACAGCAGGTGCCACCAATGGGACAAGTCTCAGGAGCAGACGGAGGTTCACTACGCACCATCCACAGCCAGAGCAAGGGCAGGTTCCTCCAGCACAACCTCACGCCATCCTTCACGCAGAGGCACAGAGCCAACCTGGGAAGATGCTTGCTCTGGGTGCAAAGCTGGGCAGAAAGGCTTTGGTGTCCCTGCCGGACAGACTCCCACACCAAGGAACCTGCAGGACACCACAGCTCCTCGCAGCACCAACAAAATACTTCCCTTGGTCCAGCTCCAACCCTTTTAAGCAAATGCTGCTCATTAGCACTTGCAGCCTAATGAGTTCGTTTATCTTTGAACTCACAGCTGACAGCCCACTCCTGCTGCAGCCCCGAAACGGAGCAGCAAGGTGCTGGGGTGCTCAGGAGGGACATGGGGGACAGAGGGAGGTGAGGCAGCCCAGGGTGCCGGGGGGAAGGACCCTGCCTGGTGTATCCCCTGGGAGAGGGCAGGATTTGGGGTCAGCTGTGGCTCCGGCAGCTGCTGCACTGGATCAGACCCAGGTGGCTCCAGCCCAGCCGGGGCCGAGCACACGGATGGCCAGAGCTCGTGACATGCACCCACGCTTTGGCAAAGCTGACCGAAACCTCCCTGTTTGAGCTCACCGATGGGCTTTCTCCTACCAGCAACCACAGAAAATGATGAAAATAAGCAGGGAAGGAGAATCAGACAAAACTGGTATGAAGCAGCAGGGAGAGAACTTTTCGCAGCAGTAGTTGGCCAAGGTGCACTGCACACGGCTGTGCTTCCAGCGTGAGTCATCCCGCGGAAGCGGGCTCCATCGCCAGCCCCAAACCCACGTTTCCAACAGGACCCTGCTGACATTTGCCAAAAAATTAACCCGGAGCTGTGTGAAACGTGTGCAGCATGTGTGGGTGGGCCGGGAGCACTTCTGGCACCGTAGGAGGGTCAAACAGCCTCTTAAAAACTGCCAGGAGAGGCAGGAGCTGATGCACTTTCTCCATGTGTTATGCACAAAGGGTCGCTTTCCCTCGCTCCCTGGCTCGGCCACGGAGCTGCAGGCAGTAGGACCAAACATCACCCCTCCTAGGCAGAAAAAGCCTGTATTTAAATGGGCGTTTAGAAAATAAACGTCACTGCTAGCAATGATGCTCAGAAATTTTTATTCTGGGGGTGTGACGTACTGTCTGGCCAACACGGCCAGGGTGCTGCAGAAACCCTGTGCCTGCCTGCAGTCGGTGCTTGGAAAGCAGCAGCTTCCATGCTCTGTCTGGGTAAACTGAGGCACGGGAGCGCAGGTGGCCAAGCAGCCCGGTGGCCTCCATCGCCGTGAGTCTTGGGGCCAGCGATTACCACGTGTAAAATACAACTGAGCTCTGGCAGAGCTGGTGAAGCTGCCGGTCACTGGAACTGCGCCCCACTGGGCCCAGCTCCTCGGTCATGCTTTGTGGCTTTCCCAGGCAGCGCTTTGTTTGCTTTTATTTATTTTGCTTCAAAATATTTGTAAAACGATTGGGGAATGTAAATAGTTCCATAGCCACTGTGCCAGGCGCATGGCTCCGGTCGGTGTCACGGTGCATCGCTGCCGGGCTCTGCCTGGTGTGCGCTGTGCATTGTGTGCTGTCCTGTCCCATCCCGTCACAGCCATGTGGCCATGCTGGCATGCTGTTGGGGTGCTTGTCCCCTGCGACGGCTGAGCACCCCATCCGGTTAACACACGGGCAGTTAGCCTTGGTGCTGCAAGCCCTGGCCTCCCGCGCTAAAATAAGGGGTGTCAGGGGAGAGCACTATGCATTTGGCTAAAATACACAATTATTTCATGGCTCTGGTGGGAATGGCAGCGGCTTTGTGCACCTTCTCTCACGCCCGGTCCCGCACAGAGTCGTTGCTGTTGGGTTTGGCACCGCCAGCTCAGCACCGTGCTGCGGCTGGCACTGGCACAGGCTGGGGCTGACGTGCTGTGCCTGGGCCGGGTGGGATTCCTGCTGGCCGAGGTGGGGGGCACGGCGGGGAGACCCCGGCAGGGGGGATGCAGCAAGCCCTCCCCAGGGTACCGGGGGCAGAGGGGAGCCGGGGGCCTGGCGGTGCGCCGCTGGCTGGGCCCCCCGCCGCACCGGGGCAGGATGCGGCCGCTGCGCAGGGACGCGGTCGGCGCTAGGGGGCACGCGCGGGCGGCGCTGCTGGTGCTGCCGGTGCTGCACGTCCTGGCGCTGCTGCCCCTGCTGCCCCTGCTGCCGGTACTGCCGGTACCGCCCGTGCCGCCCGTGCCTCCCGTGCCGCCGGTGCTGCCCGTGCTCCCGGTACTGCCCGTGCCGCCGGTGCCGCCCGTGCCGCCGGTGCCGCCCGTGCTCCTGGTACTGCCCGTGCTGCCGGTACTGCCCGTGCCGCCGGTGCCGCCCGTGCTCCCGGTACTGCCCGTGCCGCCGGTGCCGCCCATGCTGCCGGTGCGACGGGCTCAGCCCTAAAACGCTGCAGTGTGCCTTGGGATCAGCACCCTCAAATGTTGGGGTGCATCCCGGGCTCAGCCCCCCCAAATTTTGGGGTACATCCTGGGCTCACTCCCCACCCCCGAGCCCCAAATGCAATGGTGTGCCTTGGGTTTAGCCCCCCAGACGCTGCGGTGCACCCTGGGCTCAGCTCCTCAAAATGCTGGGGTGCACCCTGGCCTCAGCCCCCCAGAACGGTGCAGTGTGCCTTTGGTTCAGCCCCTCAAAATGCTGCCGTGCATCCTGGGCTCAGCCCCACAAATACTGCAGTGCACCCTGCACTTGGCCTCCCAAAAGGCTGCTGTGGACCCTGGGCCATGCCACCCCAAAATGCAACGGTATGCCTTGGGATCTCCCCCCTCCAAATGCTGTGCTGCACCCTGGGTTTAGCCCCCCCAAAATGCTGCGCTGTGCCTCAGATTGAACCGTTGAAAGACATTGCTGTGCATCTTGGACTGAGGCCTCCAAAATGCTGCAGTGCACCTGGCTTAGCCCCCCCCAAAAGCTGTGGCACCCCAGCTTCAGCCCCCTAAAAATGCTGCAGTGCACCCTGAGCTCCGTGCCTGAAGGGTGCTGCAGAGCCCCAGGCTGGGAACCCAGAAATGCTATGGCGTGCTTCAGGCTCAGCCCCCTAAAAGTGCTGCAGTGCCCCAGGCTTGGACCCCAAAAATGCAGCGCTGTGCCCAGGCTCAGCACCCAAACTGAAGGGCCATAGGAAGGCCACAAGACCCACTTGGAGAAGTTTGACTTGGGGCTCATTTCTCAGCACTTTTCTTTCCCAGCTTGTCCAGGCAAACCAGGAGGGAATGGCGGACAGGGGCTGGGGGGCACAAAGGCTGGGGGTACTGGGAGGAGTGAGGAGTTTCTCTGGGCTCCCATCAGCTGCTGCTTCCCCAGGCCCTTTCCCAAGGACTGTGTGGGGTCTTCCAGCTGGGGAGCAGATCCCATTACTGGTGATGTGATCATTGTGGGGATCCTTGGCAGGTTGCCCACATGGGTCAGTGGGAGTGACTGAGGGGACCTGGTCACTCTGTCCACCCTGACAGTGTCAACCCCCCCCCCCCCCCCCTCACCACCACCACCCCTTGGTGGATGCTCATGCTGAGAGGGGAAAAAGAGCAAGTGGGCCAGGCGTTTCAGGTTTGCCTTTAAAATGCATGTTGGAGGCAACTGCCAAACGCATTCACCAAACAACAGACTCAGGCTATGGAAAACCCTTCTTAAATTGCCTGGGCTGGCTTCCCACAGCCCAGGATGCTTGCCAGGATGCTCTGCTTAAAACGAAGTCCCGTTTCCATGCCCTCCATGCTGGAAGGAGAGCTCCCAAGTCTGGCCACTTTCCGATCTGCCACCGTATCGTCCATGTTTCCAGATTCAGTGTATGCTTTTCCCCAGCTGGAGATGTGACTTAGAGCAGCCTTAAATCTGGACTCCATTTAAATAGAAATCCGTATCAGGCATTTGCCTGTCTGAGCAGCAGCGGTTCAGCCAGGCAGACCCACGCTAATGAGGGTTAGGAAATTAGCTCCCTGTATGGTTCAGGGGGCTCAATTCGGGTGCCCACTGGGAGACTTTGCACTGCACTCCCTTGTCCTTTCTGCCGCTCTTCCCCGTGTCCACCCAGCACCTCTCTCTATAGGTTACAATATTAAGACACTTGGAACCTCTTGAGATTAAGCCACAGCTCGTGGGGCCCGTGGTACCCAAACACTGCTGGGCTGGGAACTCCTGTAGGAGATAGCTGAGAGGCTGAGGCTGGACCTTGGTGCATGGTTTTAACCCGATATTGTCCCTCTGGTCTCTTGTGCTTTAGCCACCGGCACTGGAAGCGAGAGGAGCTTTGCAAGAGAAGTGCAGGGGGCTACCATAACACACAGCCCATGGTGGGAGCCACAGTTCGGAGCTGGAGGGTGGGGGAAGCGTGTCGGGAGTGTGTTGGCTTTGTGGGACAGCAACAGAGCAGAGGCACCTGTGCAAGGAGGGCTTTCATCTCAGTCAGGCTGGTGGGAAAGCTGCTTTCCACAGGATTTTTGTAATCGCCTTGAGTTTTCCCACTTATCACTCATTTAAATTTCTCCTGTCTGGGTTTAGGGTTAGAGCTGCTCTGGAATCCCACAGGTGTATCTTCATCAAGCTGAGAGCAACAGAAAAGCTCCAGCAGACCCCAGCTTCTCTTCTGCACCATCTGCTGCTCTTCCCTTTGGTTTCCCAACAAGAATTCTGTATGGGCAAAAAATAAGGAAGCTGGGAAGTATTTTCAAAAAGGAGAGCTAGGTCCTGGTTTGCATGAGGCACAGGACAGACCTTTTATAAAAAAAAATTATCTGGAGAGCAGTGAAAGCTTGGTTCACAGTGCTGCCTCTGATCCATGCCAGTCCTTCTGCACCTGCCAGGGCAAATCCACACGTCCCCAGGGAGCCCAGCCATGCTGGCTGGGGACCAGAAGCACCTCCATAAAGAGGAGAAGAGGAGGAATGACATTGCTGTGCCTCACAAAGAAGATGGAGGCTTCACACCTCCTTTGGGCAGCAGCGTTTCACCCAAGCTCAGGAGCCAGCACCCATCTGTGGGTACCCAAATGAGCTGTCTGATTTCAGAGCTCCTTGTGGCACACATTGGGTTAGGGAGGCTGAGGCAGAAAAGCTGCTTTTACCAAAAGCCCTCTCCTTTCAGAGGGTCAGAAAACCTCCCTGGGTGGGCAGCTCAAGGGGGAGCCACCGTCTCCTGTGCCGTGACAGAGCTATCAACACGGAGAGTGATGCTGCATGGGAAAAGATGCAAATCTGTCCATAAGCTGCATGTCCAAGAGGTCACTGGAAATATCCTTGCTGGGACACAAGCCATCAAAACCACAACGTGCCCAGCTCATGAAAAGATAGCGAATACTTTCAAAGGGCTTATTTTTAAAAGTAATTGTAAAATCCTTTGCGCCCCCAGCCCAAGCCCTTGGATTAGCAGCGAGAGCCCGGCTGCCTCCTGAAAAGCCCTGGAAAAACCCACTGATCTCAGGGTGTTCTCCACCCCAGTTAGCCCAGAGTCCACAGATCACAGCCATTACTGGTGTGCTGAGATGCAGGGGAAGGAAAGCCTGAAACCACACATATGCTCAGCATGGGGCATGGTGACAAGCACCGCAGGAGCCACCAGCTTGGTGACAGGTGCTGCCGCAAGCTAGTGGCTCTGCTGAGCTGGGGAAATGCCAGTGGGCACGAGCAGCCTCTTTGCAAGGTCAGGGATGGGGTGAAACAAGTTCAAAGGCGGAGACCAGCT
The DNA here is from genome assembly GCF_017639655.2 of Falco naumanni. Classification (NCBI taxonomy): domain Eukaryota; kingdom Metazoa; phylum Chordata; class Aves; order Falconiformes; family Falconidae; genus Falco; species Falco naumanni. Next base: position 4,605,158 of record NC_054060.1, on the reverse strand, counting down.
CTGTGTTTCCAGTGAAATCTGGCTCCCCTGGACGTTGGTGCAATGTCCCTGCCAAGGGACAGGTTTTCTGTGCTAGCTGGCACTGGGTGAAGCCGAGTTCAGAAGGCTTCACTGGCTGCACACACCATCCCAACACCTGAATAATCACACTTCCCTTTGGGTAGAGTGGAAACATAAAAGAGCAGCGACAGCCCTACATCTTGGCTACTCTGCAGTGAACTGAGGCTGCTTCAGACCCACCTCCAGACAGCAGCCCAGAGGGAGGACACACAGGCGGGTGGTTAACTCCAAGCACATCCCTACTTCTGCTGCCATCAGAAGCTCAGGCACGCATTGAATCACTCTCCCGTGGCCGGGGGACTTGAGGTCTTTGCTTGCAGTACGTGACCGTCCTTTCCTTGCTGTGCTGCCCGCCAGCAGGCAGCTCACCCCTCACTGCGGCAAGCCCTGCTGCAGGAGGCAGCCCCGCTGCGTGGGTGCCTCGCGTCGCACACCCAGTGCTCCAGTGCCGCAGCAGCCACCGACCTCCACATACGGAAGGAGCACACCAGGCAGGGTCAAGCTCTGAGCACCCCAGGGGGTATATTTATGTATAAAATACATTGTGTCTATCTCTTTATCTCCCCAAAACAGACCAACCCCAAATCTAAATGGCTCTTCACCGCAGTTCCCCTGCTTTGCTCCAGCCTCTGACACAACTGCTGTGTTTCTTTCTGTCATCTTCTGCAAAGCATTTCCGATCTGTTTGCATGCTATCAAATTAGCAGCTATGGCAAGAGCTGGCTATAAACAGGCGCTATGTAAACAATAAGCCACAAGAAGGGGCTGGATTTAACTTGCTGGTGTTGAGAAGCTCCCTCTTGTTTGGTTTTTCTTGGGAATAGCTTTTCCCACTCGTGAGAGGAGGGCTCTCCTCCCAGCCAGCTAGTAGAGGCTGCTGGCACCCTCGCTGGGGAGGTGAGCGAGGAAGGCTGTCCCTCCTTGCTGGAGAACACAGCAGTTTCCCACCAGGGTAAGAGACGGTAGATGCCAGGAGAGTGGTTTGGGACCCTCCTCTCCCACCTGGTGTGGAGGAGCCCCAGACCCCGGCACTGGCTCAGCCTAACCGAGCTGGGCTGCTTCCCCAAACCCACACTTCAACCACGGCTTCACCTTTGCCAGGGGTCATTGCTACCGGTCCTGGTGGTTGCCTGGGGATCGAGGACCAAGGGCACCGCTTTGGGGTGAGAAACTCGGCTCCCACCCTCCATCTCCTGTGCCGTTAGAAGTGATTTTCCACCGGGAGGAGCTGCCATGTCTCTTTGATTCCCTTCACATGTTGGAGCTCACTGCTTTTTCATTTGTGCACCACATTCAATTCATACTTGAAATGAGTAGAAATAGCTCCAAGTTCCCCTCCTAGCTCCCTGAGCAAGACGGGACCTTATCCAGGACTAATCTGAACCAGATGGCTGCAGCAGAGGGGAAGAGCAAGGAGAGTCAGTAATAGAGAGATGTTTGTTCTTGCTAACAGTGTTTTTAAATGGAAACATCTTGCTTTCAAGTAGAAGGGCTTGAGTTTTCAGTGCGGTCCAAGCACAAGGTTCTACCAAGTATTGTTATTCCAGATGAACTTTCATCAAAGCAGATGAAAGCTTGTCCCTAGACTTCTCTATAAATTATCTGGTATGAAATCCAAACATTGATCTCCATATAATTCACAGCTGCAGTAACTCTGGAGATAATCCAGGACAATTTGCCATGCACAGACTGTATGTAGTATCTATGCTGTATTTATTTCAATGTAATTTTAGCCAGCACAAACAATGTGCTCAGCTTTGTCCACCCTACTGCCCCAGTCCAGCAACGGGCGCGTCTCTCAGAACTGTAACTCATTTTTGATGGGGCAAGGAGCCAGCTCAGTGGATCTTTCCTTAAGAATCAAGTATTTGCTAAGAGAGAATGACACGTCCCTCATTTCAGAGGGAATGGCATTGCTGAGAAAGAGTATGGACCTGGAAGACATGAAGACTTGTTCCACCTGCCGCTGGGGCAGCTCATGGTCGTGGCAGCACAGGGACAATCACCTCTGACGGCAGCACTGGGGCCACCGCGTCCGATGGCAGCATCGCTCGTGGCCAGTCCCCCCGGCGCACCAGTGCCAGCGGAGCCCAGCCAGCCCCAAGCACTGAGCGGTTCCGTCTCCCAGCCAGATGGGCAGACATCTCGTGCAGGAGATTTGGGCCTGACCTGCATCCCCAGAGCAAAGCCATCATGGGCTTGCAGCAAGCGGCTTGGCGAGCTCCATTCATGAATCATCTCGTAACCGGGGCTCTCTGGTGACACAGTAATTATGTGTTACACTGTAGCTTCGTTATTATTCTCATATGTCCACAAGCACAGCCTGGTGCAACAGAGATGCGTCTTTCTGAGAGTTTCATCAAATGAAGGGCTAAAGTCATCCGTGGTTTAACCAGCTCAACCTCGGAGCTTACCCAGAGCCAAGCCAAGCAGTGAGTAATGGGTTGATGAAGTCTCTCTAGATTCATAATTCAGGGTGGGTTCGGCAATATCTCTCTCAGGAGCTTTCCTTGGGCAAGGTGGTGTATTGCACTGAAGACAGACATTTGTCTGCAGCGTTACATGTCCTGAATCTCCTGGACACAGGCACTACGAGCCACGCTCTTCCCGCAGCCCCCATCCACTGAGCAGCCAGCCAGCCAGCCAGGCTCCAATTTTCCCGATGACTTGTTTTAATTGCTTACATCCATCGAGGCAGCATCTCCTTCCTCCTGCTCAGCAGAGCCTGTAAATTAAGGACACAGATAAATAGAGGAGTGGGATGAGCCGCATAGCAGGAAGGACGGAAACGCAGCCGTGCTCCACGCGTGGGCTCCAGATGCTGTGAGGCAGGAGGTCAGAGGGCACAGGGCCCCCCCCCAGCTGGTTTTTGGGAAAGCTTTTGTTAATTAGCCCAGCTCAGACCCTTGAGCATCCGTCTGCCTGGCTTAGCTCTGCTGCAGTGATGGCTATGGGCTTTTGCTTGCCCCAGGGGATGTCACTGCCACATCACCCCCCTCCACAGTGTCCCTGAGGTCCCCTGGCGTCCTCTGTCCTGTCCCCACGCCATCCATTGCAGCTGGCGTGTACTCACAGGCTTGCGAGCTCTCCATCCTCATGATACGTGCATCAATTTTATCTCAGCAGAGCCGGGAGAGGGAGCCCAAGCCACCCCCGCCGCCGCTCCTCGCCCCAGCCCCTGGCACCCCCAGCCCTCCACACCCACCATGGCTGCTCAGCTCAGCTCAGCTCAGGGAGGCACCGCATCGCTCTCAGCATCACCAGGGACACGCTGTGGGTGGGAAATTCCAGCACCCTCCACAAAGGCTTTGCTCTGCAGCTTTTTGCAGCAGATGCATTTGCACAGGCTTGGGGCTGCATGGCCTGATCCAGCCCCACAGCAGTGTTCCTGCTAGCCATCCCATAGGTATCCTCCTGAGCCAGGGGAGACACATTCCCGAGAGCATGGGGACCAAACGAGAGCGTGGGGACCAAACGATCCTCCCCACACGAAGCCACTGTCTGATGCCGATTTCCTCTGCAGGCAGAGGAGGCCAGGACGGATCCTGCACTGTGCCAGCAGGAGATTTTAACTCTTTGCAGGCACCAAGTATCTCATTTTCTCCAGGGGCTGCAGCAGGAGAGCAGGTGCTGTCCATGCAGGTCTGCACAGCCTTGACAAACCCTCCTTCTTGGCCCTCCCAGGAGGGCAAGTCCAGTCTGGGGCTTGAATGGGGTCCCAGCAAACCTTCAAAGCGAAACCTCAGTAACAAAGCCCCTGCGATCTATCACTGGCTTAATTTTGATCCAAACTATAATAAAATCCTTTCCAGCCTGCCAAAAGCTAGATGATTTTGGGTTGGAGTTGCTGTGCTGGTGAAACAAGGAGCCCATGCTATTTTCCTGGCCCTGGGGCAAAGCTAAGGACCTTTTTGCCCTCGCCAGCTCTCAGCAGTGCCCCACGCACCTATTACTGCTATTTTCTGCTGGGACCATGCAGAGATGCTGCAATGGGTGCCTGCACCCCGCAGCATTGCTGGAGGGCAACCACAGCGCAGGCACTCAGGGCAGGGAATTGCCCCATGCTCAGCAGGGCCAGCACTGTTGCGGCTTCCCCATCACTGCAAAATCCCACCTTCCCACCCCAGCAAGGGCTGAGCTGCCCCAGCACCCCTCCTGCTCCCCAGCAAGGGCTTGGCTGCTGGGGCTGCACCTCCTCACCCATCCCTCCCTGCTCTGTGCACTGCTCTGAAGGGGGTCCCAGCCCAGCCCTTTCCCCAGCATTTCTGGGCTTCCTCCCCAAGCAGCAGCGTTTGGGGGATGCTGGGGTTTACCATGACGTGGAGAGGCTGGGTGGCTGCAGCCCCCCTCCATCAGCAGGATCAGCCCCCCAGGAGCCACGCAGCAATGCATGCCTTCCTAGCAGCCTTTCCCTTCTCACCCTACCTTCACCAGCTGTCCCAGTTCGCTGCTCCAAGAGAGTTGTTTCAATCAGATAATTGGTGCTAATTAATCCCAGGGGCTCCAAATGAGCGCAGGAGGTGCAGCGGGCCCCGGGCGCTGCTGCTTCTATGGCACAAGTGACGGTGTCTGGGGCACGGCAGCTCCTCTAAGGCTGTGCAAGAGCCTGGTTTCTCCCTGTTCGGCTCTCCTGGGCCAGGTATCCCCTGTCCTGGTCACCTCCCAAGCTCTGTTCAGTTTTCAGCATCATCTCAGTCTGCGTCGAGCCTCGTGCTTCCCAGGAAAGTGTATGGAAGTGTTGGGAAGGGGTCACCACTGGGTGGTTTGGGAATTAGAGGTGGCTGCTTCTGCTGGCTAATGTCATTAGCTCTACATTAACTGCATTAACCTTTCTCACAGTTCGCAGTCCAGATCATAGCACATGGTTTATCTTTAAAAACAGAGTTGATTTTTAGGAGAGTATCAGAGGACAGACGTTTTTTCACAACCCTTGGTATTCACTTCTTATCAGATCCACTGATATTTTATGGGAAGGCTCAGCACTAGAATAAAACGCAGTAATCCTTCATCAGACTCTTGGCTGAATAATCTCCTTATAAAAAGGAAATCCTTTGTTTATTGGCAGTGTTTTGCTTTAAGGGGAATTGGAAATGTATTCGGTATCGGCCTCAAGTATTGTTAATTCAGTAACGATAAAATAAGTTGGTGCAACATCTAATCTAATGGCTGGATAATTCTGTGCCTGGGCTGTATCCTGCTGTTTTCATTCCCGTGTAACTAGGAGACAATGAGCTAAAATGCTACTTTTCCTAAGTATTGCTTCTTGCATCTCCAGGGATGGGGATCTTTAAAAATGTGAGAAAACACCTGTGTTTTGTGGCTGGTGCAGGCATGTGCCAGGGTGCAAGGCCTGGTGCCACAGGCCATGGCTAACAGGGATGCTTCAGTGCCTCCTGGTACCCTGCGCTCCTGAAGAATTTGTTTTGAGTTGGTGCTGTCAGGATGGTGGTTTGCTCAGTGGTGAGAAGAGGAAGCAGGATAAAATTACACAGAATTTATTCCCTCATCAGTGACTTGGTGGCAGTTGTTTGGGCCCCAGTCTGTGGAGGTACCTGGGCACCAAGACACTGGAGTCTGAATAACCCTGTGGGTCTGAGCACCACCTCCAGCCTCGACCACCCTTCATTTTCCTAGAAAATGGAACTGATGGCTCAGGGACAAAGCAGTGGTCTCTGGTGTTGTCACTTGTCACTGTCTATAATGGAAAAAAGACTGGCTTGTATGTGAAGGGAAAGGACCCCATGGCGATGCCCAGCCGGGCAGGAGCAGGCAGCAAGGTGCAAAGCCTGCAGCCCATCCCCAGCTCCCGCTGCAGAAAGTTGCTGACAAAACCAGCGCGGTGGGTGCCACGGCCGGGCAGCCCCCCGGCGGGCAGAGCCCCCCGACCCGCCTTTCTCTGCAATCGTTCCGGAGAGAGGAGAGCTACTGCGCTCCCAGTGTGCGTGCGCTGGTTTTACTGGTCCCCCCCGGAGCTCGGTGATGGCCTGCCGGCAGGGGGGCCCTTCCTGGGCCGCCACCATCCCCCTGTGCATCCCCCGGTGGGGTGGGGGGTGGGGGGCGGCAGCAGGTGCCTGCCCGCCTCCCTCCCCCGGGAGGGGGAGTTCGGGTCGGCAAAGAGTTTAAACACGGGTTTTTCTCTCCGCGGAGCTGCGCGGCACCCGCGCCCCCCTCCCCCCCGCCCCGCTCCTTGGCTGCCTCCCCGCCTGCCCCGGCCCCCCCGCGGGAGGCGGCTCCGTCACCGCGCCGCGGGCTGACATCACCGGCCGGGGACCCATCGGCTGCGCGCCCGGGCGGGCTGCGGGCTGCGGGCTCACCCGCTCCGCCGCGGGGACAGCGGCAGCAGCGTCCCTCACCCCCCTCCAACCCCCCCGCGGCCTTTTTCCTTCTTTATTTTTTATCCCCCCCCCGCTCCCCCTTCTTTTTCTCCACCCCCTCCTCCGCGCATCTCCCGCTCCCGCGGAGCTCTCTCACCCCTCCGCGACATCCCGCATGACTGTCACCGAGGTAAGGACTTGCCTCCCCTGGCTCGGGTGCTGGGCCACCCCCCCCCCGCTGCCCGCAAGGTGCCTCGCTGGGGGCTGCGGAGCGCGGCCGAGCCGCCTCCCCCCACCTCCTCCTCGCCCAGGTTCCTGCTTTATATTTATTTTATTTTATCGTATTGTATTTTATTGTTTTCCTCGCGTTTCCCGCTCGCTCGGCCCCTCCAGCTCGCAGCTGTGCTGCATTTTTAACCCTTGGAGCAGCCGGCCGGGAAGGCCGGGGGGGCTGAGCATCCCCCGCGGGCGCACCCCGCCATAAGCCGCTTTCCGCGGCCGCTCGGCAGATGCTGCCCAGACCTCTACAGGTGGCTGCCGGCTTGTCGGGGGGGGGTGGGTGGGGGGAGACCTCGGGAATGGGGCTGGGGGGGGATTAAGGAGCGAGGCGGGGAGGCTGCGGGATGGAAGGGGCTCAGCAGTGGCTGAGCAAACCCACCCCGAGCAGAGCTGCTGTGTGTGGGGGTGATGCGGAGCTGCTCAGGTCCCCCGAATGTGCCCTCTAACCTTAAAGCTCGGCTTTCCCAGATGGCTGCCACTGGTGCAGAGGGGAAAGTTTTGCTGTCTGAGGACTGTTTCCCATTCCTCCTCATCCTCACGATCCCTCATGTCTGGGACCTGTGAGTTCATCACTTCCCACTCACCCCATCCTGCAGCAGGTCGGGCTCCCGTCGCTGAGGTTGTACCAGGGGGATGCTGCCACCGGGGTGGCCCAGGGCACACAGCATCCTGCTGAATCAGGGTGTGTTATGGCATGATATGGCAGTGTCCGGAGGATAAGGGGCCACCTCCAAACTGTGGGAGCCACGGGACTTTGGGAGTAGAGCAGTCCAAGCTGGACCTGCTTGGCCCAAGCCCTCCTTCTCACTCTATGGTCCTGACATGAAGATGTGGTCGTGACGATGAGTCTAATGGTTTCATACACTGGAGGGAATACAGTAGCCCCCTTGCCTCAGGAAGCCCTCCCAAGCAAAGGGCTGCCTGGCCCTGCGGCGGGCAGGGTCTGGCTGTAGCTGGAAGCGTCTCAGTGGGCTGTGGTTGCCATCCTGGGAATGGGACTGATGGGGTCCCTGCAGGTGTTGGTGCCACAACACTGATCTGGGCTGTGACACGGCTCACGGGGCTGTAGCACAGATTTGCTGGGGCAGCGGGCATGGTGCCGAATTAACTAGCTTGGTGCATGCAGAGCAGAAGCAAATGGGACTGAAGCTGTTGCGGTCCTTCTCCAAGTCCTGAGGCGGGATGTGCCCAGGGAGGGCAGCAGTAGCTGTGCTGTTTGCTGCCTTTCACCCCAAACATTGCTGGCCTCCCTGGCAGGAGCAGACACACATATTGGCATGAGTGTGTGTGTGTGTGGGGGGGCACCCAAAAAGCCTGAAGAAGCTCCAGAGCCCACATTAGTGTGTGCCCAGGCTCCCCAGTGAAGATGCTGCTGGGGAAGAATCACTTTCTCCCATCTTTGTCCTTAGCAAATAACTTGGATTTTGCCTGCTTGGCTTTGGCTGAGCAGTCACCAGCAATTTGTTGTTGGGTATTTCTGCACGCCTCGTGCCACATCGTGCTGTCCCACAGCTCCTGCCAGCTCCACAAACCCACCAGCACCTGTGTGCAAGAAAAAGTGTTTCCAGCTCTTCTGGATGCTGAGAGAGGGATTGATGGACAGACCCAAAAGGTCAATTGCGTTGAAAGAACTACAAACTCACTGATTTCAAGTGTCATGGTTTTAAGCCAGGCTGACTAATTTGTGGTGCTCATTAACAATTTTTTTTTTTCTGAGTGCAAATGGATTTATTCAGAGCTATGCTGAGAAAAGGCTGCAGGGCTGTAAGGAAAGCACCTTCAGCAGGATGGGGGAGGGCTCTGCTGTTAGTTTTCAGGGAATGGACGTACAAACTGGGAAGATCTATGCCATGTGCACCAAGTATGCTGCTGCTAAAGCACTGGAAAGCTCTAATACACCCTATAGATTTTTTTACCTGCAATATGGACTATCCTGATGCAAGCTAAAGGAAACCCAAGAGCAGGCTCCTGACCTGCCACAGCATCGGTGCCAGGGTCTTTCCAGGAAAGTCAGGGCATGGACCCCAGCACCAACTTGGTGAACATGCCCTTCTCTCATCGGTCCTTCCCCTGGGTGTGAGGCTGGGACATATGGCCTAGGCTGATGGAGTGAAGGAAACAGAAAGTGGCATGAGGACCTGTGGGAGAGGATATGGGGTTTTTGTGTGTTTTTGCCTCCCAGGAGTCTGTGCAAGGTGGAGACTCCAGGAAGGGTTTGGTAACACAAGGTTGGGGGGAACGGGGGGGTTTGGGAACCGGGAATCAAGTGTGTGTTCCCACAGTGGGGCAGGCGAGGGGGAAGCTCCCCCGGGGACTTCTGGGGTCTTCACATCCTGCCCAGCAGCAGGTGTCTAACTAAAACCAGTAAAGCCCACAGCTCCCAGTGCTGTCAGGAACAGGCATTTATAGCCTTCCTGCAACAACTCCTCCCACACTGGGGCCGCTTCCCAGGCCGTGCTGGAAACAGGAGCCATGGGTAGGATTTTACAAACTTTGCAAAAATTCCCAAGCAATTCATCCTTAGAGGAAAATTGATGTGAAAATCAGGTGTGGGTGCATAAGGCCAGGCAGAGCTGTCCTATTGCAAGCTGGAGACATGGGGAGGCACAGAGAGCTTTTCTTGGGGTGTGTGGGGGGCTGGGGGAAGGCAAGGAAGGGACAGAAATATCTGCTGTCAGTATGTGTAACAAGCTGGTTTCATCTGTGTCCCAAGCCACCCCCTTCCCTCCCACAGGAAGAAATGCAAGCAGCTGCAGCATGTCCCCAGACCTCACTCTTTTGGGGGAGTTTGCTACCTGGGAGACTTTAGGCAGGTTAAAAATAGGATGGAGAAAGACCAACTGAAATGCAAGAGCCCATGTCTCATGCCTGGGGAGCTGCCCAGATTCTGTGACACCTTCCTGGCATCATTGCATTGCATGGCATGGCATAGCATGGTGTGGCATGGCATGGTGTGGCATGGTGTGGCATGGTGTGCCACACCAGCTCTGCTTGTCCAGGACTTTCTCCAGGCTGTGCAGTAAGAGCTGGCAAGGTGGTGGCCTTTAGCTGAGAAGGTGCTGTAGGAATCAGGAGCAATGTCCTCCCTTCTGTAGATCAGCTGGTCCTGTGAGGGTCTGGGGCTCGTGTTTGCTCTCTGTTGCTTGCAAACAGAAAACCAGCCCAAATGCATTATACATAAAGAAAAGGGTCTGTGCTACGAAGCTAAACAAATCTACTTGCAAAAGCAATAGGCAAACAGTCCTGACAGGCCCAGGTCTCGTGGCAAACGTGGAATTTCTTGATGGCTGTCGTTTACTGGGGCTGGGTGAGTAATTCCTCACCCCGGATGACTTTCAGCTTTATACCAGCAAGCAGGAAGAGCACAAAGCCAGGCTGATGGCGGGCGGGCAGCGTGGGGCTCGGGGGAGAAGGGATGTGAGTCACAGGATGGAGAACAGAAGCGGGAGGAAAGAGCCCACGGCTGGGCTCTCCAAATTCATCTGCCGTTGAAAGGATAATGGGGTCTTTGGGGATACCCAAGTGGGAATCTTGTGGTCAGGGAAGGGCTAGGCAAATATAACCTCTGAGCAGGGGTTGTGCTGGGTGTATTTTGGCAGGCAGAGGCATGGCAGAAGTCCCTTGGTGCTTCCAGCTCCCACCCATTGCCAGAGGCTGTTTCCAAAGCTCTAAATATAATTAACCACGAGCACAAGTTAGTGGGGGCCTGGGGGCGTGTTAATTTGGGGAATATAGTTTTAAAATGACTGGAGGTTTTTCTAAAGCATGCAGTTTGAAAGAAGATGCCATCTGGGAGGTCCCATGGCATGCGTTAGTCTGAATTATCCTATGCTCTCCTCTGGCTTTATTATGTATTAATTGACATTAGTCATTGAGCCACGCTGCCTAAATAACGGTTCATCCGCATAGTTCAGCAAGCAGATGAAGCCAGAACCAAAACCTAGAGAGGAAATTGCCACTGTAGCCTGTTGTGATCGAACACAGTAAATAAATGATGCCCTAAGACGGACAAATAGCAATTACTGCAGAGGCCCTTGGGTGGGAGGTTACAACATCGTGACATCCCTGATGGCACGGCGCAGTGTCCTCGCCTCGTGGGTAAGGGCAGCTTCGGAGTGTCTGGGGCAAATGCTGATCCCATGGAAATGCTGATACTGGTTCGATCAATAGGAAGCTTGATTGAAGGCATTGGGCCATGATGTCAGGGAAAATGGCTTTGCAGCAATTAGGCTTTGGACAGCACAGCATGACTTTATTTCTGGGGAAATAACAGGTGAAGTCTTCTCTAGGCAGTTGGCTAAAAATAAATTTGATGAAGCACTGTGTGGGCTCTGCGAACCAACTCCAAATAACATTAGTAAAACTCATGTTAATGGATTAGGTGCAAGATAACCAACATCTCTAGAAAATAGATGAACGGGATTTGCCATGGCATGGGGCTTTGCTCACGCTGTTCAGAACAATCGGGCTCCTTTGCTGCTGAGCCCAGCCAGGGCTGTGCACTGGGGGCGGGGGCTGGGTCCCCACGCAGGACCCAGTGTCACAGCAAGCCACTGGCACGGTGCTGTGACGAAGGGCAGATGCTCTTCCCAGCAGGAGAGGGGCACGGAGGCAGCGGTGAGGGCAGGCACAACCCACAGAGGCTGTGGGAGGAGTGGGGCATTTTCTGCCTCTTGCTGCCTTAAAATCCGTATATTTTCAGTTGGGGTTCAGCAATGTGGCAGCCAGAAAAGCCTTGCTCGTTTGGGCTGCCCAGACAGATGTTGCTCGGAAGTAATTATGCAAAATAGATTCCTGAGGTGGGTTCGAGGCAGGTATGGAGGGATGGTGGCTCTTGTAGAGGAGCTGCTTTGCAGCACCTGATGGATGGAGATCATGTAATGGTGCATGGTGGCACAGCTGACGGGAGGTAAGGGGGTCGTGTTCCTTACCAGCTGGACCGGGACAGAGCAAGGCAGTCAGTACTGAATTGTTAATCAAGTACAGAACAAGTCCCCTTGTCTCCAGCAGTGTGGATGGTCACTAACCTTTAGCTTTGGTGGAATTGCTGGGGGTTAGGAATAACGGGCCGCTTTTAGTCTAAAAATGGAAGCTCCCTGTTTCAAGAAGTATTACTCTCATCAAAGGCAACTTGTCTGGCCTGTGGCTTTTTAATGAGTTTTAATTGAGATTCAATGCAGCATTAATCTGGCGCTTTAATATTGCCTGTCTGTGGCCAGCAGGCTCGCTGGGCTCTGTAATTCATACCCTGCAAATGCAATGCAGGGTCAACCCCCCCCTTCTTCTCCTTTTCATGGAAATTTTATCAAATGATGAATAGTTCAATTCATTACCCAGCTAGCAGAGAGCTCGAAGGAGTCGAATCCTGGATTCCTATCTCCCGAGTCAGTGTGTAATTACCCAAATCTGGCAGCAGGCAAAATCTACGTGACGGAGCCAGCTGCTAGAGTCCCCCACAAATCTGTGAATCCCATCGTTCCCGGGCCGGGAGGGAACCAGTGCCAAGCTCAGCTCCCAGAAATCCTGCGCTCCTTTGTTCATCACAAAGCTGTTGGCAGAGCCCCCTCGCTGCGGCTCCCTGGCCGGAGTTGGTCTGCAGAGCCTCGAGCATCGCTCCGAAAAGCCTCGGGAACAAAACTGCCTGGGGAGAGGCTGTGTGGGGCAGTGCTGGAGCTGCCAGGATGTTGCTTGAGTTACAGAGAGCAGAGAACTAAGGCTAAAGCCTTCAGACCCGAGCCCAAACCTGCTGTGGCATGCAGCTGGTGAGCGCGGCAGAGACCCTGCTTGATGGGAAATCTGGGCATCCTCGAGCAGGGCAGGGTGACAGTCACCTCGCTGCACCAAAAATGAGGCTTTCCAACGTGTTGCTCCATATTTACATAAAAGCACTGCTGAGGAAGCTCCTGCTCAGCACCAGGATGGGATGTGTGCTTGAAAGCTGCCCTCTCCATCCGATTGCTGACCACAGCCCCCATCCTCCTGACGGGATGCAGACCTGGGTTTTCCCCTCACAGTGCGGTGGTTTCTTCCATCGACAGCCTGCTGTGCAAATCCCTCAAACAAGCTGCTGGGCCTTATGGAAAAATCCTCACCCACCTCCCGTGCCGAAGGGTCGGGAATAGCTGTGCTCCAGCCAAAAAAGCCGTGGCGCAGCAGGGGAAGCTGCTGGGGCCAGCTGGGGGCTGTGCATGTGCCTGTCTTGGGGACAGGGGGGTGTCAGCGCTGGGCATTGCTGTCAGAGAGTTAATGCTGTTTGGTTTTGGTAATGGGAGGGACCGAAAAGGCTGGTTCCCGGGGTTGTAGGGGTGCTGGGGCTGTTGTCAAAGCTGGAGGCATTAGCACCTCATGGATGAGGGTCCTGTTGCAGCCCAGCCCAGCCCCGGCTGCCTTCTGCTCTGAGCATCCCTGCTCTCCGCCTGTACAATAGCTGCTATAAATTCCCCAGGGAATAATGGCCTCTCTGTCCGTGCACAGGGCCACTGCTGCGTGCCTGCCCCAAGGCACGCTGGCCCTTGCAGGGCCTGGGTGGCTCTGGAGCGATGGGTGCCCCATCCTGGCCCATCCGTGCTGGCAACACTTTGAGCGTGGCCGTGGTGCTTGGCTGTCCCGTGGCTGCAGGTGTGCTGGGGCCATCCCCGTGCCAGCTGCTGGCACCCAGAGCCTCTGCACCGCGTGCTTTGGGGCTCGAGATCCCCACGGGTGAATGAGGGCTTGCGCAGCCCATGCTATGAAATCCCTGCTCACAGCTGGGATGAGCAGCAGTTTCGCTGTGCGGGGCTGGCGATGAGGGGGGGGGGGTGTCTGGAGCTAATCCTGGTATCACTGGGAATCAGCTGCCCACGGCGGCACAGGCTGCAGCGGCTGCACCCCGGTTTGGCACCAGGCATTTCTTGAGTGCATTTGGCGAAGTCAAAGTTCAGGCTTCGTGCCTGGTGGTGCTGCGGTAACCAAAGGGTTTGTTTCCCTTTCTTCCAGGGTCGAGGAGCACCCACGTTTCCCTGAGCCCCGCGTCCGTTCCTGGGTGTCAGGAGGCACCCAACCAGCCCGTGGAGCAGAGCAGGGCAGGTGAGGACCCCGTGCTGCTCCTGCGCCCTGACAGACCCCGGGGCGGTGCTGGGGAGGGCCAGAGAGGGATGGAAACAGCCCAGGGACATGGTGCCATGCCCAGGGTGGGGGTCTGCCACAGCAGCCCCTCTTGCCCAGCCCTAGTTCCTCTGCAGGTAGCTGGGCAGGTGGCTGCACGGGCAGGAGAGCATTTTTTTATCAGCCACTGGAGTTCTCCTCCTCCCAAAATTTCACCCTGTACCCCTGGTACATCGGGTGAGAACAGATCCATGGAAGACTCAGTCCTTGTGGAAGTGCGGAGTTCTTTAAGCCAGTGGTGAAAAAGCTGAGTGTACAGCAATATTGGTGTGCAGCGAGCATCCCGTGCGGGCTCAGCCTGCGGGATGCCGGCTCCCACGCCTTCCCGAGGGGTTCACAGCTCCGGGTTGGTTCACTACAAACCTCTGGCAAAGAGAGTCACATTGGCCACTCTTGTAGTTATATTAAGTGCAAAGAAACCCGATTCTGGAGCACTGTGTGCTAAAATGCAGGGAAAACCAGGGAAAAGGCGAGATGTGAGGCTGAGGTGAGCGCGTGCACATCACGGGGCAGGGGAGGAATATTGCAACACGTTCCTCCTTGAGCTTCCCTGCGCTTTTGTTTGTGCCTGAATAACAAGTCTCCATTTTGCCTCTGCGGATGGTTTTCCTCTTCCTGGGAGCCGGCACACAAGGCAGGGCTTGTCCGGGCTCCAGCTCCCTGGCGGGCACCTCGCGGGCTGGCAGCGGGGGGGGGTCGGTGCCTCCCGCACCCCGGCCCCGGCGTCCTGTGACCTTCATCCACCCAGGCTCTGGCACTTCCTCGTGCTGGCCAGGAAACGGGTTTCTGAAGCCTGAAATATTTAGAAGATAGTGTTTGTTTTTCTTCTTCTTTTTTTTTTTTTTTTTTTTTTTTACTTTTCTTCTTTTCTTTTGGAAAACTTTTGCCCCCAACTGGGATAAACTTCCAAAAAACCCTCGCAGTTTTGTAAGCTGTCCAGGAGCGAATGGCTCCATGCAGGAGCAGCTGGGATGGGAAAGGAGCTGCTGGAGCCTGGGCTGCGGGATGCTGCCCTGCACCCTGAGGAGCACCCCGGGGTGCTTGTTTCAGGAGAACATTTTGGGGATTTTGGGTAGAAAACAACAGTGAGAGTGAGGTGTCTGAGCTGCTCACCCATGCACTGTCTCCCTGCCTTGGAAAAGTCCCATTTGCCAGGATAAAGAAGTTTCTGTGGTTGACATCCTGTACAAAAATGGGGCTTTGTAAGGTTTTCTTTCAGGCTATTACAAAAGTAGAAGTGTTAGTGCTCCCAGCAGCCCTTTTTGCCCCAATATTTTTACCCTCAACCACCCCATAGCATCTTCCCAAGCCATTTCTTACCCGTGGGGTCCAGCAACCACCCCTCTCCCTGCTGTCCCCCAGCCCTTTACTGCCTGTGTGTATGGCTTTCCACCTCTTTACAATCGAAAAGCAGGTGAGTTTAGGAGGGGTTGGATTTATGGCGTCCTCCCACTGGAGGCTTTCTCTTGTTATCCAGGCAGCCCCACTTATTCTGCTTAAAACTGCTGGATCCTGGCTGGAAAAAAACCTGTTGTAACCAAGTCTCCAGTAACAAGACTCAGTCTTCTTGATGACCTGTGATGTGACGTGAAATAACACTCATGGATGAGCATCTGGCTCGGTTACCCACTCATCTCAACACATGAAAAGAGACTTTTTTTCCCTCTCTGAGTTTCCTAAAAACCTCTCAAGTTGAGAAAAAGTATGCAATATTTCTGCCCTCAAGGAAACATTATTCCAAGCTGGAGGAGGGTAAAATCCTGTGGTCAGTGACCCAGGGCAGCTCCGGGGGCCAGAAATACTTTGTGCTTCATCAGGATGTTTCCGCCAGCTTCACAGGGTGGGAAGTAGTTGGGAAACAGAGTGGGAGGAAAATTGTGCTTGTTTACAGAATTTATTGATGAGCGTGAGATTTGTGTTTCTTCTCAGCACATGGGTCCAGGCGAGGTTTGGTTTGCCTCCCCCAGAAGGTTTCCTGGGGAGAAAATGGTCCAAAATGGGGCCCCCACTAGTCCCGCAAATGCTGGTGCCAGGGATGCTTTTTGCATCGTTCCTGGGCGGTCCGGCATGTCTGTGGGACCATGTGAAGTGCCCTGGGAGGGCAGGAAGCAGCACTGTGGTCAAGGAGGGATGGGGACTCATGGTGACAGCCTAGTCTCATGGCCAGGAGACATCTGGCCTCGCTTTGTGCTTTTTTCCCAGCGACTTGGGAAGAGGAGAGGCTCTTCCCAGGCAGTCAGGGGTCTGTAGAAAGAAGACATCATTGAAAAGTTGAACTCCAGGGAAATCCCAGTCACTTCCTTCCAGGCTGGAAAAAACTCAGCTGGCAGATATCGCTTCAGAAATGTTTGTCTGTCTTTTGTTTAGAACGCGTTATTGGGATTAATCCTTAATATTGGTAAAATCAATCTACTGCTCTTTACAAGTTGGATAATCATGGAGCTCTCTTCGCTTTTTCTCCTTGTCTGTGCACTAAGGACCGGTGGCTTTCCCACAGTGAACTATGCCTGCCAAAAATCCTGTCTCAGGGCCCCCCTGGTCACTGTTAGGGAGCTGGGATGCACCCCCTGCCCCAACGGGTGCAGAAGGAGAGATCTGCCCTGGCTCTTGGCAGCTCAGCTCCAGTTGGGGAGACTGAGTCAGAGCAGTGCTGGGGGGGTCGCTGCCCTTGGCTGTGTGACTGCCTGCCTGGCGTCCCCAGTCTGTCTGCCTGGACATTGCCCCAGTGCTAATACCATCACAGTGTCACACGTGTAATCACAGCATCGTTCCTGGGCACAGAGTGCTGCTCATCCTGTTGGTGCTGGCTGCTGCAGAGCACCCACCGAGGTGCTGGAGGGCCAGTGCAGGGCAAAGCTGATGCTGGATTGGCAGCACAACCTTGGAAATTGCCTTTTGGAGCATCCCAATGTGCTGCTGTCCCTGGCCTCTTTCTCTGGGCTGCTCTGGCAGGGCTCTGGGCTGGGGGCATGTGGGGCAGAGCGAGCCCAGGGGATGCCCAGGCTCCTGCCTGCTCACCTTGGTGTGACCTCCTCACGGGGGGACATCACCCCATGGAGCTTCACAGCAGCCCTGATGCTGCTCCCCTGGTGACATCTGGGCATGGGGCAACTCCAATGCATCCCTTGAGCGCAGCCACTGCTCCTGCAGCACTTGTATCTCGCTGTTGTGTCAGCAGGGTCCGACCTGCTCCCCTGCCGTCCCAGACATGGGGAGAGGTTTGATGTGTGGATGCATTGGTGGGGGGCACCTTCCTGGGGCACAGCACAAGCGGATGGGGCCGGCCCACCTGGGAAGGAGGCAGCCAGGCCACGTCGGCGCTGGTGCTCCTGCACTGCAAGGCGATTGAATCCATCGTCTCACCATTTGCTACAGCAAACAGGCAGATGCCAACCCCCGTGGGTAAGGACACAGTGAATTCAGCATCAAACCCCAGATCTGTGGTTTTGTAGTGCAACCTTAACCCAATGTGCGCTCTGGGGGCTCTGCTGGGCCCATGCTGCAGATGACCCTCGTGCCAGCGTACGGCTCTCTGATGGGCTGGCAGCATCCCCTGCCATGGAATAGCCTGTGAAACGGGCTGCTGCTACTAGCAGGGGGCTGTGAGACCTGAGCTACACCCCCAGCCACCTCTGCTTTCCCCTCTGCCATGCAGTCTGCAAGCTCGTCCTCACCGCTGCCATCCAGCTGTGCCGAGTGAAGCCCAGCAGGACAGAGAGGGTGGAAACATGACAGCCTGTTTTGTGGGAACATACCCTTTCCTGAGGCCCCACTCAGTGCATTTATTCCGGTGTTTATTAGAGCCCAAAGGTGTTTCCTGTGGTGGGTGCAGATCTAGAGCCATTCGCTCAGCTTCCCTCTGCTGCTCCAGCTGTTTGTGCCATCAGGCAGATGCACAAATAAGGAGAAAACAAGATTTGCTGCTTACTGTAGGGTTTGGGTCTCCAAAGTGTTGTTAAGAGCAGGATGAAGGGCTCTACCCTGCTCTGTGGACTGTGGGGTTGATGGGGGGAGGGGCATGAGGTCTCTTGTCAGCAGTACAAATGTGCACGCAACATGGGACAGATGCTTCAGCACCCTGTCCTGTCAGGAGATGCTGAAAATGGAGCTGGTGGGGTGAGATGGGAGCAGGATGACCCTCTCCCTGCATGGCTGATTCTCCTCTCTCCCCGAGAGAGGAGGGGGCCAATGGCACCTCATCCTGCCGCGGGCACATAGCGAGAGATGCTGCCTTGTGCAGCACCAGCTGGCAGGGACGAGGACCAGCGTGCCCGTGGCTCTGTAGGCTGCTGAGTTCTGCCCACATTAGGTCAATAAAGCAAAAATTATGTAATTGTTTATCAGCCCTCAGCTTTTTGTGGGGGTTAAACCTGTATCAGAACCAGGAAAAAAGGTTTCTTCCCACGGAGGAGACTCTTTTCTCTGTTCTTGAACATTTATAACTAGTTTGTGTTATGTATCGTAACTTTTTTACTGGGGGGTTGAAACATGTTTGGAAAAACTTTATTTGAAAGAAAAAGCATCTCCAGGTTGCTGATGGCATTTGGGACTGTGCTTCTGGCAGTGGAGCATTGCCAGGTGGTATTTCTGCCCGTGGGCAGCCATGGAGGGGCTTGCATGGGTCTGTGTGAGACCTCAGGGCAGGGACACGGCTGGGCTGGTGCTGGGGGGAAGCAGAGCTGTGACCAGCCCCAGCCCCAGCCCAGCAGCCACCGCGCTCACTTCAGCGGGAGATGGATGAGGTCCCGTGGCACCACTGATGTTATCTTGGAGTCATGACTACTGAGCCATCCAAACCATAATAGCTGCATGGAGGCTTAATGGGGAGATTTATTCTTCGTTATTGTCATAGTTGTCTGTAATGGGATGTACGGTTTTGCCTGTCTCATAAATACCCATAATCTGCTTTTTAGTGGTCAGTATGCAATCCTGAACCGGCCTCGTACAACTATTAAGTCCCTTCTTCCCTTCCAGCCCCTGTAACTTTCCCGGGCTGGCAGGACTGGGTTTGGGGGCTCTGATTGTCATCACTGCTGTGCTGCTGCATGTTGTCAGCCCAGTATGAGTGTGCAGGGCTCCGGCCAGTGTCCCCGAGACCTGGGGCTGCTCCTCAGGGGGACACATCAACAAGCTGTGTCCATCAGCCTGTACTGGATTTCATGCCAACTGCCTTTTTTTCAAAGGGCAAGCAAAGGCTTCTTGCAGAGAAGCACGAATTCTAAAATTGAAGCCTTTGAAAGTGCTCTATTTTAAAAGTTTGCTCCCCAGCAGCGTGTAAAACAGCTTTTCCCTGTGGCTCAGTGCAACCCCCCATTTCTGGTGCTTGCAAAAGCCAGTTGCGCTGAAAATATACAGCAAAAAAGCATCCCCCTTTCTGTTTCCCCAAGGAAGGGGCTGCCCCTCGCCTTTGCAGCCACCGCAGCCCTGCTGCCTTCTCAGGCTGTCCCCATGCGGGGTTTGGGGCCAGATCCTGCCCTGGCTGTGGCAGGTGAGGTGCCCATGCCGGTGCTCTGCGGGCTCTGAGCGAGCATCTGACTTGCCGGCAAACTTTACCTGGGTGTATGAATAGATGTTTCTTTACATCCCACTGCTGATCCCAGGGTTTCTGGACAGGCTGAACAGCACGTGAACTGGGTATGAGTCAGGTAATGTGCCGTGTACATAAATGCTTCCATTTGCTAATGGTCTCAGGAGCAAAAACTAGTTCTGGTGGAATTATTTTGTTCTCTAGAAGAAAGTAGGTGGCAATGCATCATTATAATGGGGCTGGCAGTCGCCAGGGAGGAGGAGATGGGGGTCGGTGTGATGGCTGCTGCCTGTGGCTTGGGGGGCTCAGCCCCGTGCCCTGCTGCTGGCAGTGCTCTGGTTTGTGCAAAACCCCCCCAGAAGCAGCCCCGTGGGGGTCGGATCCTGCCATGCATTGCCCAGTGCTGCGGCGCGGAGAAGCAGGAAGGGTTTGTGTGTTTTATCTCAGCCTCCTGGGATGGTGAATTGAATGTTTTTGCTTTCCCTCTCTGCACAGAGCTCTTGTCGAGTCAATGAGAGACCTCCACAAGTCTAGCGTGCTGGGAAGCAAGCACAGCAGCCTGGTGAGTGTCCCGCGCAGGGCATTTTAATAAGGCTGGGACAGAGAGATGCATAGAAACAGCAGCTGAGCCCAAGCGAGCCAAGAGCCCAACTGGCTGGCTGTGCTCTGAAGGTCCCTTGGCACAAAAGAGAAACCACTTAATTTACACCGGAGACTTGGCGTTTCTTAGCCCGTTTGCTTTTGAGTCAAGCTCGGGCTGCAAACTGGCTCAGGTGCCCCGGCCGAAGCACCAATCCTGCAGCAATGCTGAACCTGGACTTTCAGGCACGTTTGGTGGCTGAATTACGCCTGCACACTGCGAACATGTGTTGCTTTCTGTGGTGGAATTGTTATTAAAATGAAGAACGGGATGTGCCTAAATGTTAAATCTTACCGAGCCTCGTTAGCATGAAAGCCATTAATGTGAACAAAAGCTGTTTTCAAGGTTGAATTGAGAAGCATCAGAGCATTAGAGTGCTGGGGAGATTAAAATCAGCATTTGTTTGGCTCTAATCTAATGTGCATGGAACAATAAGCATTTGATGACTAATTTTGGCAATGCTGGGTATCTTATCAAAATATAGCTGTTTAATTTCAAGCTTTTCTTTAGGGAGTGGATTCCAGCAGCATAAATCGTACATACATGCTTTGCTAACGCACCGGGCATGCACTGAGCAGATCCCATCCTCCGCATCCAGAGGAGCCTGGGCAGGACACATCTCGGGGTGATGGTCCTGCTGCAGCCTGAGCGGCTCTGCCAGCTCCAGCTTGTGCATTTTCCCTTCCGAGTGGAAAAAATACTGGTTTGCTCAAGCAAAGGGAGCGGGGATGGGGTTGGGGCGAGGAGGTGGCTATGCAGGGGCTCCCCCACCGCATAGTGATCGCAGGGGCAGTGTTTTGTGTTTGCCAGCGTTGATTTAGGCTGTGAGCGCAGCCCTGCTCATCCCAGGGCTTCCCAGGCACGGGTGCCCTGCCTCTGGCTGTTGCAGGACCTGGGGTCCCCCTCAAGTCCATGGCTGATACGTACCATGTCCTTTGGGAAGAGGTTTAATCCCCCCTTGGCCACGAGGCTCCTAAATCCCCCAGTGCTGATGCTCACGGGGTGTGGAGGGGCATCAGGACCAGAGCAAGGTTGTACCCACCTTGCAGGGACTTCGGGGGCGACGGCTCTGTCCCGGAATGCACATGGCAGCGTGCTCGGGAGTCTGGCACGGCAGCGAAGCTGGTGGTGGCTTTTTCCTCTAAAATAAGCCCCTGGTGAGCTATTTTGATATTTTCTTCCCTGCTGTCTGCAGGAGGGAGCTGTGAGGAGTGTGCCTCGGTGAGGACGGGGAGGGGGGTATCAGGCAGCCCTGCACTTCCTACAGATGAAGCCATCTCCTTGGTTAAGACGTGCCGAAAAGCAGCTCCGTTTTTTGCCCAGTAACACTTTGTTGCTTTAATGGCTGATTGATACTTGAAATGTCAAACTTGAGCACCGCTGACCTTTCTGACAGAAGATAACTCCTGCCCAGCAGCTCGCAGGGATGTGCAGGCTGCAGGTCAGCTCGAGAGCGAAGGAAAATCACCCCACACAAGGCGGGCACAGGGGCAATGAGGGGGTGGGTTTCACTTGTATTTGGTTTTCTTGATAGAAAAGTGTATGTTGAATTTAACTGGAAAGCCCTGGGTAGGGAATGCTCACCAGAACCTCTGCCTGCGCCGGGAGGAGGCAAGACAAAAAGGAATAATGTGATTTCGGAAAGGCACTGTCTCCTGGACTGCCACAAAACCCCTCCTGAAAGCTCCAGATTTTCTAAGCAAAAAAATGAGTGTTGGATTTCCTTTTCCCAACACACTTTTTCATGCAAATATCTTTTTTTTTCCTGCTAGCCAACCATAACCCTGCGACTTAACCACGGGCAGAACAATAAGTCAGAGAGTGGTGATGAAAGAGCACTGGTTTCCCATTAAAAAGTTCTCTAAGGCCATGGGAGATGCTACGTGTCATCGCGGTAACCCCAAGAGCTGCTCTAAGTGCCACAGCCCCCTTGTCACCCTGCCAGCACGCTGCTGGGGGGCACAGGACGAAGGAGAAAGGGCTCCCACCGCACTGGGGCTGGGGGGGGGTATTGCTAACCCCCCGAATGACTGCTTCATACAGCTGAAAAAAGCAATCAGATTCTCTGAAAGCTTTCACGACTGAGGCAGATTTAACAGCGCTATATGTAGGATATATAAGATATATAGATTTTTTTAGGGATTACAGTCCACTGTGCTGTGTGACTGCCTATTGCAGCGTTCGGGGCTCTTTGCGCAAGCTCTCCCTCCCGGCTGCTGTTGCCAAGACTCCCGATGCTTGAAAAGATGCATTTAAAAATAAACACATTGAGACAAGAGCTGTGTCCTGCTGCTGCTGGTAGGCAAATGCTGGAGCTGCCAGCAGATCAGAAAAGCCTCCAAAGAGGGGCTGGGTTTTTGCTTTTGGTTCCTTTTCTTTTTTCCAGGCAAATAGCAGCGCTGTTCCCAGGGGGTGTGGGCAGAGCTGGGCCCCGTGGGTTTTGTGTGTGCTGACGGGACATGTGGGTCAGATGCCTGCCCCACGGCATTTGCTCTGCCTGGCTGATGGGGTATGTGGGGTGGGTACCAATCCTCCATCCTCGAGAGAAACCTGCAAAAAAAAAAGTAGCTTTTTTTTTTTTTTTTATTAATGCCATTACTCATGAAGCTGTTCTCTGCTGTAAAACTGAACGGAAGCCTGAAACACCCACTTAAAAGCTTATTTCCCCACCCTGCAAGAAGCAGGAGCTTACAGGCTGCCCAGGATGGGGCAGCTCTTATCCCTCAGCAGCCAGAGGGTTGCTTTGCTCCTTGTCCCGGGGAGCTCCCTGCGCCGCTCGGGTGGATGCCTCCATATCTTGCTCATGTGATACATGATGCAATATTGCATCTTCAGCCCAGTGATATGTGATGCAATATTGCAGCTCTTGGGGGGGAAAATAGGGGTGTCAGCTCTCTGCAACTGCCATGCATGGGCCAGCCTGCGCTCTCAGCAAGGAAAACTTGCTCATCCCTTCCCTGGTACGGGCTGCAGCCGCTCCTCAGCATCGTCACCTTAATCTAACCCCACTGCGTATGGGAAGTCTCCTGCTAACCAACCTGCATTTCATGCTCCTGCCCATCTTCTTCCCATAT
Organism: Falco naumanni; assembly: GCF_017639655.2. Taxonomy (NCBI): domain Eukaryota; kingdom Metazoa; phylum Chordata; class Aves; order Falconiformes; family Falconidae; genus Falco; species Falco naumanni. The sequence continues at coordinate 4,582,121 of NC_054060.1, read as the reverse complement.
CTGCTTTTGCAGTGGAGCAGGATCAGAGTAAGACATTAATACAGCTCTGCAAAGGTGCCAAGGAGGGCAGCAGGCTTCACCTGGAGCTGCAAACCGGTCTCCTTGGCTGTAGTATTGTGCCTGGGGGCTTTCCCCACCTCCATGTCTGTGTGTTTTCCTCTGATTTTGAGGAACAGCACAAAACCCAACGCAATGACAGGCACAAACAATCCAGCAGTCCTCTGCGTTTCTCCTTCAATACTCCTTAAAAATATTTTTGCTAACCGAGGGATGCCCCCCCCCAAGGCTGGGTGCCTGGCTCGACGCGGGTGCCCGGCGGTGGCAGATATCATTGCTCTGATTATGAAACCTCAATGAGACGCTTTGTTCTTTTGTTTGGAGACGAGGAGCGGGATGGCAGCGCTGCCGGCCCCCCCTCCCCAGGGCTGCTGGGGGAGCAGGGGAAGGAGAGGAAGGGGATGAGATGCTCTGGACTGGCCTGCATCCCTGCTCAGGGCTTCCCAGCACGCCTGTTTTCTGCGCTCACTGTTGTTGCCAAAGAGATTTCCACCTTCCAGCTCAGGATTTTGGGACACACTTTTCCCCTCAAGCACTTAAAAAAGTAAAAAAATTGCAATGAGCCTAAAAACACTGGAGCAGAGTGGAGAATTTTTCGGCTTTTTTCATGAGGTTAATGCTGATGCTGAATGTCGTGATTGGGGATGTGATTTATTTTATTGCCGCACTTCAAAGTGCTTTATAGGAGTCTCGTTTTTCATGTAAGTTCTGCTCGACCCAAAACAAGGGAGGAGTTTTGTAATGAAAGGAAAAACCAGAGTCCAAGAATAATGCAGAACTGGAATGAACCTTGGAAATGGTGGCACATTAGTCTGATTCTGGAGATGGATGGAAATGACTCCAATAAATCAATAATATTTTTTAATGCCTCTCAGCCATTGGGAGTGAGGTGATGGAAAAATAAAAATGCCCGTTACCGTCAGCAGAACATAGAGAATTACTCAAAAAGTGAGTTTTATAAAAATTATATGTTGTAGGATTGTAAATGCTCTGGATAATAACTTCCAGAATTGCTGGATGTGGCACATGGCGCAGTGATAGGAGCTGGTCCCTCGCTGCTGGGAGTTGGATCTGAGCTGGGGCCGACCAGGGGTATCTGCGGCTTCATGCAAGTGCACCAGGGCAGGCGGTTTGTAGGAGCTAAAATTAGCAGGATTTTTTCATCTTCCAGCATCTTCTGCCTTCCCAGAGAGCAGCCAGCAGCAGCGTGCCTGTCGGCTGCGGGGTGGTGGTTGGGGTCTCACAAGCATCCCTGAATTCGCCCCGAGTTTCTTCTTTGCATTTTTCTCTTCTAGAGCAGAGAGGAGGGTGTTCATAGGTGGGGAATAATTTGTGATGAAAATGATAGGTTCTGAACAAACACGATTTTGCAAAATGTAAGTCGAGTAATTTGTAAGTGAGGCAAAAAAAAAAAAAAGGCAAAGAGGTTTGGGAAAAAAATCTGAGGAGTTTGAAATGCTGTTCATTTCCACAGTTGCTGAAATGCAGACGGAGAAGGGTTTAAACTCAAGGTGAAGACAGCAAATGCAACATTTCTCTTTAAGTTTTGGGGAAGGCCCCATCCCCTGGGTCACGTCGATGCCAGCACAGCCGGGTCCGGTCGCAGCCACCTCTCCCCACATCCTGTGGGACATGAGATGCTCCGGTCTCCGCATGTGAACCCCCATGCGAAGCCCCTGGCCGCTGTCCCCGTCCCCCCGGCAGGAAGTGTGGGGCAAAGAGGCCAGCGTGGGACCGTGGCCGGGTCGCTTTTTCCAGCCTTTCCTCTCCTGCTTTGTCTTGCCCGAGTCGAGCTCCTCTGGGGAAGGGGCTGTTTTCCTCCCTGACTGGGAAATGTCACACCACCTGCAAAATACTCGGTGCCGGAGGGGAATGCTGAGCTGCATCCCGCCGGTGTCCGAAGCAACCCCCACATTCCCCCTCCTCTCCATCCCCTCCTTGTCTTCAAAAGCCTTCGTGGGCTCGGCCAGGAAATAGGATGTTTGTCCAGTGCCGAGCTCCAGCGTGTCCCCTCCGAGCCCGGAAACCCAGGGGAGCGAAGGACTCTGCAAAGCAGCACACGGAGGGAAAATAAATAAGTAAATAACAAAACTATTTCCCATTTGAAACTGTACCTCTACCGTGGATTGCAGAGGCTGCGGGATACAAGATTTTCATCCTCCTGGCTAGAAATTCGACTTGTTTTCAACAATTTTCCATCATAAAGTGATGTTCCTTGTGAAATCATGTATTTTGCTGGGAAGACTTCCCACGTGCAACCCATCGGCCGCCGTCTTTGCAGCATGAGGGCGGTGTATCACCCTTTGCACATTGGTTTTTCATTGACTTTCTTCTTCCCGGCATCCCTTAGGTCACTTGGTGGCCTCGTGCTCTTGTCCGCATCCTTTGGGAGCAGCCGGGTGCTGGGGATATCTTTCCAGATCAGGGCTGTGGTGTCCCCGGCAGTGCAGCCACAGGCTCAGTGCTGCGGCCACCATGGGCTACCAGCAGAAACCAAAGGGCTCCTGCTCCTTCCCCCATCCCCTGGATGCTTCAAAGTGCCATGAGAGAGGTTTAAGCATATATAGTAGGGAAAAATAAGTGGAGGAATAAAGAATAAATTAAAATGGGAAAATAAAGCTAGCATCTGCTTGGAAACTTGAAGTTTTCAGCAAGCCAGAACTGAAACATCACTCACAAAAACACCTAGATGGGATAATGCAATGGGAAACTGGTGATTGGGGGGGGGGCAGAGTATCTTTCTAGGTTTTTATTTGTAGGCAATGCCTCCTGCAGCCCAGTGGGCTCCGTGGGGAAAGGGGTTTGGGCTGAGCGTGGCAGCCCAGGGCCGGCAGCACCTCCATGTGCCAAACCTGGAGGTGTAAGCAGTGCTGCAGAGCGAGGAGCTGCTTTCCCTGGGATGCTTTCCAGCCGGAGAACACAACCTCTGCCAAAGCCATCCGCTGAAGGACCAGACACAGATGACGTGGTGAAAGCGGACTTTTCCTGCACGCCCACCTCTTGAGCACCTTGCTCCAGCAACAGGACAAAACGCCGGCAGGAGCAACCTGCTTCAGAGCCTGACAAAGGGGCAAAAGATGCTGAGCTTTTTATTTTTCAACCCCAAATCCCCCATCAGCTCCTTTTCCACGCTCCTCCCGCACTGCAGCACCCTCTCCACCCAAAGGCTGATGCTCCCTGCAGCTGGTGGGGCTGGGACCCCTGTGAGCCCCCCAAGGCTCTCCCACATGGCGCAGGAGCTATTTCTGGCATGGGAAAGCCTCCGCCAGCTGCAAGACCCAGAAATCTGCAGGGAAGGGCCCAGCCGGGAGCCGGCGGCTGCACAACGCCGGCTCTGGGCAGCCTGAGCCTCTTGCCAGGGATTTTGCCGGCGTTTCCGGCCGTCTGCATCCCCGGGGCCGCAGGGCGACATGACGCTGTTTGCAGGAAATACTGACTGAGGCTGAAGGAAAGAAACTCTGGATTTCTCCAGTGAAACAGGCACTTGGGCTTATTGCTTCCTCCCAGTGTGGCGGGGGCTGCGTGGAGACTTGCCCGGTTTTTGGAGAAAGAATAAAATAGGGAGAGCTGGAAAAAAAAAAAAAGAGGGATGCAAAAGTGCTGAGGTCCTGGAAGCAGCATCGCCCTGGGAGCTGGGGACCACAGCGAGTAGGGAGCATCCATAGGACACACGTGAGGACCCGCGTGAAGGGTAAAAACACATTTCCAGGCTGCTTGGAGGTCATCTGTGCTGGCGCTTCATTTGGCAGCGACTTGTTAAGTTGAATTTCTGGATGCACAAAATATTGGCAGCCCCTTTTCGGCTAACCCCACGTGGCAGGACGGGTTTCTGCAGGGTTGGGGGGTGGGTTTTTTCCTGTGTGGGGATATGCTACAAGGCATCTGAAAAGTTTGAGTGGGGGAAGGATTGAGCAAATGTCCCTTTTGGTAGAGTTTGGGGCTTTTTTTGCAATAGGTCCAGAGCAGAGGGGCGCAGCCGGTAGAAAGGAGAGCAAAGTCCCGGGATCACAGAGCAAATCTAGAGCTTAAAAATATCAAAATAAATTTTTGTGCTTTTTGAATATTATAAAAAAAATAATTTCAATATGAAAACTCATCTGTTCAGACAAAGGAAAATGTAAGACTTAGTGAAAAACTTGAAAGCCACTCCTTAAGCTGTGGTCAGGGTGTTTTTCCTTGCCCTGCCTGGCTCCGACCGCTTGGGTAGGTTTGGCAAAGATTCACAGCGCTTTGTTGGACGTGAGTCTGCATTTCTTCAGAGCAGAAACCTTTCCAGCCAAAAACAATCTCTCTGCCTTTGTTTTGGGTTAAACCCTTAAGGATCTGTGTCCTTTTTCCTTGCAGCCTGGGGATTGCCAATAGCATTGCATGGCAAACGTGCAGCCGTGGTGCTGCCGTGCATCCCCAGAAGGATGCTGCCAGCGTGTGCTGCTGGTGAGATGGGAATACCGCTGGGATTGTGGGTGTGGTGGGTGGATATGGGGCCAAGGGGAGGCAGTGGGGTCCGTACCCTCGCACAGGTTTCCTGCAGGCAGGCTGTCGAATGCTGTGAAGAATATCAGCACAGCAGAGCTCTGCTGGTGTGAGGTCCATGCAACACGTCCCATGATGTCAGCCCTATAATGCACAGTGTGGGCTTTACCCGCTACTGCTCCTCACTCTGTCTTCTGCCCCACATCCGTGAGTTAAGCCGATGGGCTTGTTCATACGAGCTAGAGGTGGGAACACTACTGTTTCCAGTCTTAAAGCGTTCCCTTTTCCTATTCAGGAGCCACTGCTCAAACATGCCGTGCTCCCAACCGCATGCCCGTGGCGTTGAGTTCGGGGGCAAGCAGGGACTCGGATTTATTTAGGATTAGAGCAGCCACTGGCGCATTTCTCTGGTGTTACCCCTCGCCGAGAGATGCTCTCAGCAGGTGACCCAGCGTTTAAGGACATGCTTACACGCTTTTGTCAATAGATGCTGGTTATGAAGACGTGAGCGGCTGTGAGTCCTCAGGCGTGTGATTACCGGGTGTGTGGATAGAGCTGAGGGCTTGTGTTGCTTTAAGGTGGCTTAAACGCTTATGCTCTTCCACACACTCAGAGTGCCTTAAATCTTTATAGATTTTATCATGAACACCTGCGCTACCATAAGGATTGTTCAAAAGATGACTGAAATGAAGAAGGCAGTCTCTCTTTCTCACTTAAAAAAAGCAAAGTAGTGAGGACAAGCGAAAGCACGCTCATTTCTGTGCATGCAGCTGCAGCGCTTGGACTTGCTCTGGGAAAGCAGGGTGAGCTAGTGAGTCCTTAGGATCCCTGGTCCATCCAGATCAGCCGGTGGGTCCCTGGGAGCATCGCATCAGCAGAAGTGACTGCAGCTGGCCTGCAGCAAGTGCTTCTGCGGTGTTACGGGTTAGCCCACGCAGGGAGACCTCTGCAAAATAAGCTGAGACAGCTGAACGCAACGTGTACCAGCTCTCTGATGCTCACTCCCTGCCTAAGTGCTCTTATTCTGCCCTGATGCATGCTTTCATGTGGTCCAAACTAATCCATTTCCAAGCCATCGCATTGAAAGCCTTAATTCATTTGTCATATGCACATGAAGTAGTAGTGCTGTGTGTTCTAGATAAGCAGTTCATGCTGAAAAGGAGATCAGCTTAAATTCTGCAACAGTAGAGAGCCTTTTAATGCCTTTTGTGAGTAGTACCTTGCACCAGGGAGACATCTTACATTTTTTCAAGGGTGTTTTATTTGCAGGTCTGGGCCGCCTTGATACTGCCATGCCTCGTCAGGCAAAAGCCCTATTGCAACACAGGTTGGAAACTGGAAAGCAACTGGGAAACAGCCCAGGCGGGGTATTTTTGGGGGGCTAAGACCTCTGTGTTTGCCCAGCAGATGTCATGGCGCCCGCAGTACCGCAGCTCCAAGTTTCGGAACGTCTATGGGAAGGTGGCGAGCCGGGAGCACTGCTTCGACGGCATCCCCATCACCAAGAACGTCCACGACAACCACTTCTGCGCCGTCAACGCCCGCTTCCTCGCCATCGTGACAGAGAGTGCCGGTGGGGGGTCCTTCCTCGTCATCCCCCTCGAGCAGGTAAGAGGTTTGGCCCCGGCAGAGGTGACTCTGATCCAGAGCCAGTCCCTAAGTATGGGTGTGTGGATGCTCGCTCCATCCGTGAATCCCCTCCTGCAACAGGATGCGTTGAAGACTGTTGTCCTTTCCTGGGGTTTCCTTGTGCAGGAAAGGGAAGATTTACAGCTGCCTTAGTGAATTGGGTGTTTTCTTTAGGAAGAAAATGAAACATCTGTTAAAAGCGTTTTTGGCATCTCTCGGTGAGCACATGCTGGCAGGGTGGGCACTGGGCACATCTCCACCCTTGCCCTTCGCAGTGGCAGATGCCACTTGGGTTTGTGACCCTGGTATTTGACCAACACAGCTTTCAGAAAGCAAAGGAGTCCCCGTGGGGCCCATTGTCCTGCCAAGCAGGTAGCAGGTCCTCGCCATTTATTTGAGCTTGTCCATATCATCTCAGCCCTCAGATGTGATGCCCTGGACAGCCTGAGAGGGAGAGCACAGCTGTGCACCCAGTTTTCCTGTTGCAAAACCCCAGGGCTTTTGCTTTGTGCACGGCAGCAGATGCCACCTCACACCAGATTTATTTTTAAGACTCCATCACCGAGCCGTAGCCCCTTACAAGCAGCCGATGCTCAGGAGCCACGTGCTGTGCAGAGGGCTCTGGGCTTCGCTTTGCGGCTCTACCCATCTAAAGCACTTTGCAGGGGAGGAGCGCGCACACCTCTGCACTATTAATCCTGTTTGCAGCACATACCCCTTGTCCCCACCGTGCTGTGCTTCTGCTGCCCCAGCTAAGACTTGCCCCAGCGCTTTGCATGAGTACCCATGTGAATCAGCACATCTCTTGCTCATGCAATTTTAAACTCCCGTAAATTCAGCTGATGCTTCAGAAGTCGCCCCATGGGACCGTGCTTGGTGTGCAGCGGTGGCTCCTGGCTGAGCACTCATCCCCACAGCAGATGCAGAGCTGCCTCTCTTGCAGGAAAAGCCAGACGGCAGTGACCTTGAACATGAAATAAATATTACCTTTGCTTTGCTCCTGAAATTTCAGCGCAGGGCACCGCTGCGGGGTACCACGGTTGCACTGATGCTGTTGCTCTCCAGTTGGTGCTCCAGCCTGTGGACTGGCAGCTCTGAGTTGGTACCCTCATCCCATCCCCGGGCACGCTGCCCTCGTGCCATGGCTCTTGGGCTGCAGGAGGGGACACAAATGCTCCCAGTCACTCATTCTCAGAAGGATTTTTGACATCGGATAAGCTGCCGTTGCTCCCCTTAAGGATGCACCTACTCCATGTAACTTGAAGACACGCCACCTGCACGGGGAGAAGGTGTTGTCTCTCAGGCTCCTGGACAGCAAAACTGCAGCACCAAACCCACTGGGAGGGGAAGGTGACAGAGCCGGCCGCGGTGGGATGGAGGAGAGCTCCCTTCCGAGCCCCTCCGCACCCCGCACCCCGTCTTCCCATGCCCTGGCATTCCTCTTAGACACTTTCCCCATGAAACATTCCCATCTCTTCTGAATTTCTCTTTAATTTCTGGAGTAGAATCGGCTACAGATGGAAGAAATTATAATCAGCGTTTTAATTGCAGCGCACAGCTTGACTCTTATTAATATTCGAAAAAACAGGAGCTTTGTCTGAGCACTTGGAGCGCTCCAGACTCCATCTCTGCCTCCCTCCCCGTGCCACCAAGCCGGAGCTGGGAGGATGCCTATCCACGCACCACTTGCTTGTGATCCTAAATCCTGAGCTAACAACCTGGTATTGCCAGAAAATTACCCTTTTTTTCCTGGCAAACATAGCCTAGTCCCAGTGGGATAAAAGCAGAAGGAGCGCAATGCCATTTGCAACCTGTTTTGGAGGGATCGTCGGCTCCGTGCAGAAATCCTGTCAATATTGCACCCAATAAATCCCAGCCGGAGTAGACCTCGGCACTCCATGTCAAGTGGTTGCACACGCCTTTGTACAATATAATAATTTCATTATTTTTTTTTTAATAGGGACTGATTAGCTCATTAAGAGTAAACTAATTTTCTTTGGAAATCAGCAGCCTTCTAATTAATTGGCATCCATATTTAGCAGAACATAATTAAGGTAACCTAGATACTGCAGATCTACTCAGGATTTGATTTGCTGCCATCCTTTTTTTTTTCCTTCCCTATTTCTGCCCTCTGTTCTCCTCAGAAATGTTCACCAGAAACCCCTCTGCTTTATGCTTCAAGTGACAATGCATTTGCATACATTGGGCCATATGTTCCTCTGCCTGCACATCAGAAATGCTGGTTCCATACTTATTTATGTAACTAACTAGGGGATGTGTAACCACTTCTGCAAGGCTGCGTGGGTTAGAGGGATGGAGCACGGCTGCATTTTGTTCCCCCATCCTCCCTGAGCCTGTCCCCCCACCCTGTGCTGCAGCAGGATCCCAAATTCTGGAGCCTTGGCCACTGGGAACCAGCCTCTCCCCAGCACCGCAAAGGTTTGGTGCTATAAATATTCCCAAAGAGTGGGCGAAGGAGAGCTTGCACGCTGATGCCTGGGCTGAGGCTCAAGGAGTTGATGATTTGCTCCCCAAACCTTAGCAACAGAAGGATTCGGTCCAGGCTTCAGCTGAAGGGGAGAGGAGACCACAACAAAAACCTCTGTGTATTTTGAGTCAGCAATAATCGGTTGGACTCCGTCATCACAAACAAAACCTAGTCCTGCTCAGATAGCATAATTCTGCAGGAAAGCAGCTCAGGGAAGCGATATCCCTGTTTGTAGTCCAGCATGGATCACACTTCTGCTCCAGCCACTCTGGACATGCTCCTGGCACCAGTTATCCCTCACGAGCCATCCCTCATGCTCCTCACCTCGTGAAGGGATGCGTGGGTGGAGAGGGGCTGAGCAAGAAGAACCTGTGCAGTTATAGGAAAGCCAGGATTTGGGCTCCATTTTTAAAAAGTCTGTGCAAAAATCCCAGAAACGTCAGGAATGGTGTGGCTACATTTTTTTCAGCAGAGAATGCGCTTAACTGGGGAGTCTGAGATGGGACATTTTGGAGCCCAGACAGCAGTGCTTTCCCCAGCGCTGCACATCCCTCAGTGCCAACACTGAAACCCGGCATTGCCACCAACATCATCAAGTCACCTACAGAGAAGCCTTCACATCTTCTAGGCTTTCAAATGCTCCTGGTTTTTATTGGTAGCAATGAAGCATTTCTGCTCCTCTGAAAGGAAAGCCATGGCTCTCACATCTGCATGCAACCCCAGAGCTAGGATGGGGCCAAACAGCCCCAGGAGCACCCACCCTACCCCTCCTAGGGGCTTTTCATCCCTAAGCTGTTGTGTTCAGCTTCAATCTGTTTAATTTCCAAAATGCTTTAGCCTTATGCAAAGGCATGGGATGCCTTAGAGTGCACTAAGGGCCAGGGAAGGAACAAAATACATATAGCACTTTTTGAAGATGCTGTACCTGCAGCCCTAAAGCCAGAGAGCTGTTCTCCTCCCAGTCCTATGGCTGGAACAACTTTTTGCAACAGTTATTAAATTAAAAAAAACCCAAGCAAACAAAAAAACCAACAAAAAAACAGCCAACCTGGTGTATTCACACAGCAGCTCACTTACTGCAACCAGCACCAAGGAAGCCCAGAGAACCCCAGGGCTTTAGGCACCCCCAGAACTTTTGTGACCCTGGGCTGGCTAAAATAGCTGGGGAAAAAAAAGCTCCAGCAGCATGTGGATCTATCTCAGCTGTGCCTGATTTAATTAGCTTCATTTAAACCGGGCTGGGGCTAAGGAGGGCTGTTGGGAGCAGCTCTAGGAGGGGAGGAGGTTGTAATGCAGCTTGCTGGGGTTTCTTAGGGTAGTGTTTGCAGGGGATGGGTGGCTGGCATTGCTTTTGCTGCAACAGGAGGAGCTTTGTTTGTAGAGGAGATGAAGACAGCTCCTTTTCCCCACCGGACAGTGTTATCTGCCTGCGTGCCTGGAGGAAGCAGCGAGCAGGAAGGGGGAGTCTCTGTTTACATGCAGGAGGCTGAAGTCCAAAATTCCGTGTGCCAGTGCTGCCTGCGTGTGAGCTGCTGTGCCCGTGGCATGGGGCTGAGTGTGGGGCAGCCCCTTCCCCTGCTGCAGGTAGGGCTGCTATGCTGCTGGCAGTGGGTGGTCGTGCCAGTGGTGTGCGCCCTGGCATGCAGAGGTGTGAACAGGGGGGTCCTGGGGGGCTGGAGGGGGAGCCAGTCCCTCTCTGTCCCTGTGGGACACTGGTGCCCATCACTGCTGCTGTGAGGGTCTGTATGAGCCTCTCTGGAGCAGGGACAACTCAGGGAGGTGACAGACCCATTGCTAATCCCTTTGGAGGCCCCAAAGCTCTGCAGCAGCCCTGGGGAGACAAGGACAGGGACAGCAGTTGGGCACAGCCTGTGCTGTGGGGAGCCGCTTGCCTGTATTGCTTGTCCCTTCGTTACCCAGCACAAAGGGGTACAACAGGGGAGCAGCCCCTGCTTCACAAGGAGCAGTGCCACTGTCCCTTGGCTGCTGGGTTGGTGGCTGTAACCTGCTGCCAGCTGTGTGCCGGGGTGGCAGCTGGCGAGCGGGAGGAGTGGGCTGCGTGCCCCGGGCAGCCTGCCCTGGCTCTGGCATGGCTTGTCTTGGCTCAGGGTCCTGGTGGCATCTGCTCTGCCTGTGTGCTCATGGTACCACCCAAGAGACCCCCATGCATGCCCCCCCCTGCCGTGGGGACACCTACTTGCCAAAGGCAGGCAGAGAATGGGCCAGCTCATCACATGGCTGCTTTCCTCGCTTCTCAGAGCTGCTGTGCTTCAAAGTACCTGGAGGTTTTCTGCAGGCAAAAATACAGAATTTGCTCTAGTTCTCTGTACCATGAACCAATTTTCATGTCCTTGGAGCTTTGCTACCTTTAAACTCAGGACACAGGAGACTCCCTTGGTCTGTGCTACTTTTTTTGTTTTCTGTGAATTTTTCTCTGATTCTTAGTCTGCAGGAGACATTTGCTTTGACCTAGAGTTGGCCAGGAGGAAAAAAAAAACCAAACCCAACAAAACAGATGACCTGAGACTTACAAAAAAGCTGACACTTCAGTGTTACAGCTCCACATTGGAACACCATCTGATGTCCTTGGACTTATCAAGGAGATAATGTGAGAGCAGCTGCGGGAAGCCCAGACCTGGGCTCTGGCTGGTTTTAAGCACCTGGATCAGTCAAAAAGTGTTGGTGTAAGATTTTTGTGCTGCCCTGAGAGTTGGTGATGGGTCAGAGGAGGAAACAAGGTTTGAAAATGTGGGTCCTTGGCCTTGGGAGGGGAAAATGTGGATTTTGCCCCGCTTAATGCTGCTGCATTTGCAGCAAAACCTGGGGAAGCAGGAGCTGAGCTTTGCCTGGGCCAGCACAGTGCAGCCCTGCCTGCAATTGCCTGCCCCCTCTGCCGGTTAAAATAGAGAGAAACCCTGTCCTCGCTGGGGAAAAGTGGCTTTTTGTTACCAATAAACATGGATTTATTTTTCCATGGATTTATTATTCCATAATCCAATTTAACAGGGACATTATACAGGCTTTTGTCTTTTTAATTAACAAGCCTGAGCCTGGCTACTGCTTTTATGGTGCAGAAAAGTACTTCTGCAGCAAGGCTTCAGGGTTATAATCTGTGCAAATTGTTTGTCAAAAGCTGCTGTGCGCCTTGCTTTGTGGGGTTTAGGGCTGTAGGGCTCCGTGGGTCCAGTGTGGCTGGAGAAGCTCATCTGACAGTCACCCCAACAGCCCACAACAGTATTTCTATTTAATTTAACACCATTTCTGTCTGCACAGTAGGAGTAACTGATATTTAAACCTTCATCCTGGCAAAAATGGCGTGAAGCAGCGCTGATTTCTTTTCCGGCTTTATGACTTGCATTTTTTAGTTGTACGACAAAAAGAGTAAGTCTATAAATTGTACTTTCTTATGGCAAGTGACCTGATAAATCTGTGACAGTTCATTCCAAAGCACCCCTGACCATGGGGTTTGCCAGGCACAGCGATAGCATCATCACTCTGGGGGGAAACTGAGGCAAGGGGACTGGTGATGCTCGCTCAGGGAGCGTGTCACGGGGGCTGAGGCAGAGGTGCCTTCTGACTGCACCACTGGTGGAGCAGCTTCTGCTGGGGCTGGGATGGCTGGGAGTGCTTGCCGGGCAGAGACGGTCACTAAAACCTGCTTGGATTGCAGCCTTCCCCGCTTTCCTCCTCTCCCCACTCACGGCGAGGCTGGCTGGGGAAGGTGCCTGTGGACCCGAGGGTGCGGGAGATGCACAGGCAATAAAATTTAAGGTCTAAGCAGAAATCCTGCCCGGTTCGGTGCACCCCTGCCTATTTGCACTGCTTGTTTAAGAACACAAACACTGTTCTAGCAGGGGCTGGGGGAGCACATCTCCATCTCCCTCCCCTTGCTGAATATCCCAGGTGTTACAGGCTGGGAAAAGGGGCGGCAGCTCTCACTTGGGGCATTATTTTCTTGGAGGTGCACATGTAGCTAAACAGCTTCTTCACTCAAGAGTGCCAGAACAGGAGCTGAGCTTTTAGAATTTGTTTACTGGAAAGTTGGCTCTTGGTTTAGTGTTTTACTTACAGCTGCCATTCACAAGAGCAGTCGGGAAGCTTGGCAGTGTGTTCACCACAACCTGGTTACTCTCTGCAGGACCCAGAAGCACATTCAGACATTTCCAGTGCCTGGAGTTAGTGTTTTGATGAACAGTTTTGTTGATGGCATGCGTGGAGTTCTTCAGTGGTTTGTTTTTTTCTTTTTTTCTTGTCCTTTTTTTTTTTTTTTTAATGGTTTTATATTACTGAGAATCCCTGGACCAGCTTCCAGCCAGGTGACTTGTGGGCCCCATCCCTCCCAGGGCGTGATCCTGCTGGGAACATGTGTGGTTTTCCAATCTCCTCAGCCTTGGCTGGCTCTGGCCAAACTGGGGCCGTGCAATCGCGCCCATCTGGTGGTTTGCATCTGCTGGAGGCTGGATGAGCAGCCTGGCAGAAGGGAGGCTGCTGGGGGAGAGCGGAAAAGCTGGAGAAAGGCTTGAGGTATCTGTTTTTATATTTATTCAGTTGTTGGAAAGAAACATCCCCAGTAGCAGCATCGTTCCACCTGCACGTGGGAATTTCCTTGGGGAATTTTTTTGTGCAGCTGCACAAACGACTAGCAAGTGCTGTCTCCTGGTGCAACACCTCTGCTGGCCAGTAACCCGTCCCCTCGCGTTCAGGCTCTCACCACTCTTTACTGGAATAGCTCGTGTTGCAGATGTGATGCCCAGATGTGCCGGAGCCCTCCTCCTGCCCTCCCCCTTCCCACGGGCTCTCAGCTCAGGCTGGTCCCTGTTACTGTGTGGGGAGATGTGCAGCCGGCAGCGCATTGTGGCAGTGGGTTTTCTGGGTCCCCCAAGGGTTTGTCCAATTTCTCTCTCGCTTGTGCTGGTTCTGTTACCGGGTTCCTGGTGAAGATGGGTTAACCTGCAGCGATCTTCCCTCCTACCCAAATCAGCCGGGGATCTACTCCAGGTCAGCAAGATCTGTCTAATTTCCTCCTCTTTGGCTCTCAAGTAGGAGAGACCTTCTTTAAAAAGACAGCAGTAACTGTATTTACTCTTAATCTCAGCCACTAGAGACTCGTGTGTACTCAAGGATTTCCTGGGAAACCCTGTAAATCCCCTACGGCTCAGGCAGCGCTTCCCTGATCCCCCTCTAAGAGCTAATAAGGGGTCAGGGAGCATCTGGGGGAAGCTGCTGGGTGGGAAGGGTGGCCTGGCTGGTCCCCAGGGGCTGCTGGTGGGTTTCCCCTGCCTCCAGGAGGTTTCTCACCCATGGACAGGTGCTGGAACTGCTGGTGTCGATGCCAGATGGATGCTGCAATTGTTTATGTAAAGTTTTCTGTGTGTTTGAGGGTAGAGTTGAAGGTTTTCGCCACACTTGCAGAGCCTCGTAGGAAACATGAGGATTTGGAAACATTCTGGGCGTGTAATTCCAGGGAACCTGGTGAAAAGCAAGTTTTATGAAATATATTCAACAGATTTATCTGAGTGTCCTGCTAGTTGGTTGTAAATCAAATGTGGCGTCCTGCCATCACCAGCCTGAAGCCTGTGGTGCTTGGAGGGTTGGAAGTGATAATGCTGCCCATCACTTGAGTCTGGTGATGCCAAGGGGTTCACTGAGATGGGCTCCATCAAAATGGCTCGTGAGCTCACAGCGCTCACAGCTATGCTTTGGTTGCTTAAAAGTGGTGCTTCTAAGAGTAAAGAGGCTTTGCTCCTCCCGGCAATGGTGTTCCCCTTCCTGGGGCAGTCCAACCTCTGCGGACCGTGCATCCAACCCTCCTGGGCTCCACGTGCTGCTGGTCCCTCCACCCTTGCTGCTCTTCCAGCTGTTTCGAGGAGAAGGCTTCCTTCTTGGTCACCAAGCTGCAAAATGACTGAACTAAACAGACTTAAAAATTTCATTGTCCTTTTCCCCCAGATATCAAACTTTCTCCTTTTTAAGCGCTCCTAATTGCTTCAGCGAAGGGAGGGCTTTGAGGGGCTGGAGTGGCTGGAGGATTTGCTCCTTCCAGCCCATGCTGTGCAAAACATCAGAGCTGCTGGAGCCCGGAGAGCCACGGCACGGCATGCTCTCACTGAAGGGATGGTATCTGGGTCACCGAGCTTCCCGTAGCCAGGGGTCAGGGATCCAGCGATTAGGATTCACCATGGCTTAATGCAGAGCTGCTGGCACAGTCCCTCTATGAATGACTAAATAAGAAGCTATGGCATGTATTCCTGTTTGGTTTTTTTTCTTTTTATTTCCTTTATTCAGCTCTTTCTCCTCTTCCAGGTGCTCTGAGCATAGGCACAACCCGCCACTGCTCCGGCGCAGGGACTGTCCCTTGCCGCGGGCACTGTGGCAGCTCCTGCGTGCTGGCTGCATTCAACTAATTTTAATCAAAACTCTTGATTTCTTGGGCAGGAGCTATCCCTAATAACCAAACTCTGCTTTGTCCTCTTGAAAGCCTAATGAATTTTGACAAAACCCTTCAAATCTACTTTGCAAAGGAAATCACTCGGCTGGTTGCTCAAAATTAAAGTGATTGCATATTAACTTGTGCCGTTAAAAGGTCTGTCCGCCTGGAATTTAACAGCTGTTGCATGAATTTCTGCTCTAGACTGTGTTAATAACGTCATGCTAATGCAAATACGAAAACAGGGGGAAAGCTAGATAATCTGAGCCATTTGGGTGAGCAATGTCTGCTAGCACACTTAATATAATAACCGCTAAAGCTGTGCTTTGCATGCCATTAATTCACAGGAGGGTCCTGGGTGGTACTAGGAGGCAGAGCTTCGTGTGCTAATGAGGCACCGAAGCCGCTGTGTTTCCCTCCACCTTTTGTGTCTCACCTTGAGGTTTTCCCTGTCCAAACCTTGGCTGTTTGTCCCAGGGCTGCATCCCTGCAGAACTGCGGGGGGTTTTTTTCCATTTTTCTTCATAGCTTTTCGTGGCAGGGTTTTTGCAGTGGAGTTTGGGTGAAGGCAGGGGCTCTGTGGGTCTCCCCAGGTGATGGGCAGCTCTTGCCCCATGTCCCCAGCATCCATCAGGATGAACAGCCCAGCAAAGGGTGCCTGACGCACCGGGGCCCCGAGGAAACAGCTGCTGAATGTGAACACCGGTTTTAGATATTGAGATGTTTTTAGTGAAAAGCAATATTTTCCTGAATATTCCCCTCCACCCTTTTTGGAAAATTCAGTTTAGTGGAAAACTGATTTTTTTTGATCAAATCTGTTTTCTGGGCTCTGCATTGGAAATACTTTATTTAAATGAAGGGTTTATCTCCTCTAATGATTTCCCTTGTGTCATGGCCCGCGTACTCTCAGCACTTGGTCAGGCGATGCTCCCCCTTTGCCTTGCTTTTCCTGGGGACTATTGGCTCCCAGCATGGAGATCTTGGTGTCCTGGGAGCATCCCTGAGATGCTGGGGGGGGCGTTGCCCCCCCACCATGCAGGTCTGGTGTGACAGCGACTTCCCAAGGGGCTGTCTTTGCCACCGAGTAAAAGAAAAAATTAAAATCCATGGCTGATGCTTACTTCAGTGTATTGTCCTTCCTGCGGGATGCTCCAGTGTTTGCAGTGGTGCTGGATGTAATGTAGAGAAAGAAAAGTCTCCTGGGGGGATGAGGGGCTGGGGGGGATTCAGGGGACTGTCCCTCTGTCCGTCGCATCATCCAGAGCTGCCAGCTGCCAGAGGTTTGGGTCACCCTGGCAAAACTGTCAGAAAGTCACTTTGCTTGTTTTTATCCCTAAAAACCTGAACTGATTTATGATTGTGCTAATGAAACCCAGGTCTGGGGCATTAATCAGGAAAATGCCCTTTCAGCTCTTCGGTAACGTCAGGAACGTTCTGTAGGTCAATCGCTGCTGCTTATCTGGGGCAAAGCTGCCAGGTAAATGCGGGGAAGAAAACGCATTAGTGAATGGGAGGAGGCAGTTAAGGGTCCAGGGCTGACGTGGCAGCTCAGATCCGAGCCAGGTTGTTGCTGATGGGCAGAATTATAAAAATTTAGACTCTCTGAGTGAGCCAAAGTGATGCTGTTGGCAGCTGAAGGAGGAGGCGGGTGCAGCTGCCCCATCCCAGCTCTTCCATCCATCCCTGCCCTGACACTCCTGAAATTGGCCCTAATGGAGGTTAAAATCGCACCAGCAGCTATCAGTCACCAAAGGGAAAGTGAACCCTGCCCTGTACGGGTAGGAAATCTGCATAACATGCCCTAATTAGAAAGAGGCTCATGAGTTAGAAATCAGTCTTGCGTTAAATGCTCATCACAGACCAGCTAACGGGGATGTGATCCCACACCCGTCACACGCTGGGGAATTAACGAGTGTTTGTAAGAGACAGCACGGGGGGCAGAGGGGCAGGGCTGCCAGCCACCCTGTTAGCCAGCCGGCGATGGAGCCGAGGGCGTCCGTTCCTTCACGTACTGAAGGCAGTGAGAGCAGGCACCTTTTTTTTTTTTCTCCTTTACCTTGATACCTGAAATGACCCATGTGACGAGGTCCCCAGGGTTTTAAGGCCAGCCTAGCTCTCATCTTATAGATGGGCCGTGTCCAAGGGGTGGCTTAGAGCTGTTGTGGCAATGGGAGCAGGAGCTGGCTTTTCACTCTCATCATAACGCTTATGAAAAGTCTTTTAAAACTGATAAAGCAGCTGGGGGAGAGTTGTGTTTGCCTGTGTTTCTCAGTGCCTCATGCGATGGTTTTCTGCATCTCCATCCCTGCCGGATCAAATCCAGGCTGGCAGAGCCACTGTGCCCGTGCATCCCGTGCTGCTCCTGGCTGGCATTCACCGGAGCTGCGACTGACCGTGCAGTGCTGCAGCAGGCACCAAGGCTGCCTGGCAATTAGCAGCCACGTCTCCCTGGGAGCAAATTAATTGAAATAACCCTTCCCAGCAGCAACAGCACAGGGGTGAGCCCCTGGGCCTGATCCAGCCACCCCAGAACACGCCTGGCCGTTGCCCTTAGCTGCAGATGGTAAAAATGCAGCGTGTTCTCTTTGGTGTGTTTCTTTGTTCATGTTAAATGGAGCCAGGAGCTTGATACGTTAAAAGGTCAGTGCTGGAAGGGCTATGAAATATTTAGTGGCTGCGTTGTGCTGACCTAGTTAGTTTGCACGCTCCAAGTGTGCCACCACCTCCGGGCTGCGGCGAGGAGCCAGAGCAGGGGAAGGAAGGGCAGCGGGGTGGCTGGCCCTGGAGGCATCCTGCGAGGTCCCTGCAAGGAGCAGGGGGTCCCTGCAACCCACCTGCCATGGGAACCTGAACAGGAGGCTCTGCTGAGTGCTGGGCATCGTCCTCTGCTGCGCAGCTCGGCATGTCCTCGCTCTGCGGGGGTGTCAGGAGTAGACCGTCCCTAAAGGTCTTGCAAGGTTTTCCATCCATGTGGAGGATCCCATTAGGTTAGTAATGTCGTTAAGCAGAGTACTGACGATCCTGAAGTCACTGGGGCCTTGTCCTGCAGAGTACTGTGCATGCCTTGCTCAGCATCGCTTTCCAAGTCTGGGAAACAATGCTTCCCAAACGCTTCATGCATAGCCCAACATCTGATCTGCCTGGAGACCCAAGGATTGGCTTGGAGTCTCTCGAGTCCCCTCCAGCCCTTCCACTCATGGTTTCAGACTGTCATGCAACAATTTCCTAGGGAGCTTCCCAGCTGGTGGTGTCCCCTCCTGGGGCTGGGCAGGGCAGCCCCGTGGGGTTGTGTTTGCAGAAACCCCTTTGCATACACGGAGCAGCTACAGCCCCCCCGTGATAAAACCAATCCCAGACTTGGCTGGGTGTCTCCTCCTGCCAAATATCCCATCCCAGGGCCAGTTGTGGAGCTCACTTCCATAACAAGGCTCCAGCCTTAAAAAGACCAAACTTATCACTAATTTTTTTGTTTGTTTGTTTGTTTCTGGGTTTATTTTAAATTACAGACAGGCCGGATCGAACCCAACTACCCCAAAGTCTGTGGTCACCAGGGCAATGTGCTGGACATCAAGTGGAATCCCTTCATTGAGAACATCATCGCGTCATGCTCTGAAGACACCTCGGTGAGCTGCGATGCTTTGGGCTGGCACCTCCATGGAGCCATACAGCTCCGTGCACCCCCTGCCTTTAATTTATAGACCCGGGTGATGCAGGAAGGGGCTGCTGGAGGCGCTGCGGGTGGGTGATGGCTCAGCTGTCTCAGGAACGGAGAGGGGTAAGAGATTGATGTAGAGCAAAAGGCAAATTTTGCCAATCCCCAGCTGCTGTGCCAGTGGTGCAGGGACTGTGGCTGGTGCCCAGCTCCTCCACTGTCCCCAGTGTCACTTATTGTCACAGTGCTGCTCTTTCTGTGTCCCTCACTGCAGATAAGCTGTACAGCTGTGCACAATGAGGTCTTTTTTTTTTTTTTTTCCTCCCCTTCCTTCAAACCCAACAGCAATGCTATTATTAATCCTTGCTCTCAGGGACTGCAACTGCTCTTGTGGCCTGATCCATCAAGTGATATGAGCCAATGGCAGTTTTGCAGGCTGGGATAATGAATCAGGTCATCTTTAAGTAGCTGTTCTTTGCATCCTCCTCCTCTTTATTTTCTGGACACAAACAAGTCCATCCCAAAGGCTGTATCATAAAGGGAAAAAACCCTTTGTATGAGGGAGAAGATTTGGGATGATCCAGTTTTTAAACCAGTTACAAATCTGCCTTGCCTGATCTATAGCATTTCACTGTATTATCACCTAATGTCTCATCCTCTCCTTAAGTTCAGTATATTGGCATTTTTTTATTAGCTGAGAGCTTGTCAAGGAAGATATTGAGTGGGGAAAAAGAGTCAGATCCTGGCCATGAATCATGGTGAGCTGTCTCCTTTAAATTGTAACCTTTTATATGCAGTCGCTAGGGAATAGGAGGTGCTGGGAGGGAGGGAGCATACTGGGAAGACTTCATAAGACATCATTAAACTTGGGAAATTAATTGCCCCTGAGGCTGTCCGGTGGGGAGGGGTGTCCCCCCTGATGAGGAAGAGTTGGAGGGGACCATCCCTGTGGCTGGGTGGGCTTCTGGCTCCCAGTGCCACCCCATGCCCAGGGTGCTCACGGGCAGGTCTTGCACCTTTGGGCTCTCTCTTGCTCCCAGGGGGTTTAACAAGCCTCAGGTCAACCGTTTTGTCAAAGAGAGAGGATGATCAGGTCCTTGCCAAGTCCGAGCTGCAGAAAACAGAGTATTTGCATGACATTTGTCACCTGGGTACACCATCCGTCCCAGGCTGGGGGCACCACCACTGTGGGAGACACGGAGGACCTGCCACATGCACCACTGGCCCAGTGATGCTGCTGGCTGGTCCTGCTCCAGACTCATGTCTTTCCTCCATAATGCCCTATGCAGAGAGGATGACGTGTGCAGCCTTGTCCCCGGGGCATCGCTGTGGGTTAATCCTCTCCAAGGGGTTGATGAGGATTTTACGGCTGGGCAGCACCTGTTATTAACGCTGCCTCGCTGGAGAGGGATCGTTCTCGCAGGCCACCCGGGTTATCATGCTGCTTGAAACCCCTCCTGTAATTACTCCCTTGCTATCAAACCTGTATCCGTTCATACCTGTCCATCCCCGCTTGGATAACGGCGTCTGTCCTCACCTGATGCTCTCCTGTGGGGTGCCAGGGCCATTAATTCATTATTTGTTCTTGTGGGACAATTAGCAGCAGGGCTGATCCTCTATAGTTCCTGGTCCCTGCCATGGTGCTGTGAGCTGCTGGAATGCTGTGAAGGCTTTTTGGGAAGGAGCTTTTAAAGGGCAGGACAAACCAAGCGGGAAGATTAAAAGGGGAATTACCCAATCTCCGTAGGTGTTTCAGGCTCCGCGTTTTCTCGTGCCGGAGCTCTCCGTGCACTCGGGCACATGAGCTGATGTGGCACAGGCGGCTGCGGGGAGGGGTTTGCAGCACAGTGTCTTGCTTGCAGGATACAGCTCTCCTTGGAAAGAGGCGTTTCAGGGAAAATTTTATCAAGAGGGTTTCTTGAGATGGGTTGGGAGAGGAAGCCTCCAGTTCCATAGGCTGCATCCCGCGCTGGCTGCTCTCCCTGGTGTCACAGGAGGAGGTAGAGATGCTTCTAGGGCTGTTCCTCTGGGTCTTTTTTTAATGACAATTTTCTGAAAGCATCATTTCCGTCCCAGGGTGGGACCAGGTTGTGAAACGCAGCATTGGATTTTTGGGTTAGCTCCAGCTATGCCTACACTGGCAACAGAACAGCATTAGTACTACAACCAGTTCCAACACGTCTATTTTCAGGTCATAGTGACCGTGGTAATGGGGAAACCTGCCTAAAATAGCCTGTCCCTGGCACTCACCCCCTTTTTTTTTTTTTTTTTTTCACAAGACACAAAGAATGATGCAACTTCGTTAGGAGCAGACTGCAGAGGTGATGCTGTGCTGCAAAGCCCCAGCGATGGTTCTTGGCTGAGCACAGATGCAGGACGCATTTAATAACCAACCTTTAGGCTACTTTCCCAGTGCAAGGCAAGAGGTAGCTCCTATCTGAGCAGACCCTGACAATGCAGGGAGCCCAGGCATCGCAGCTGAGCGCAGGAATGTTTCCCAGTGTGTGTCCCCTGGGTTTGATGACACGTGCCCTGAGCAGCGAGCATGCAGCAGGCACCGCGCCGGTGGGCAGAGCTCGCTGGATGCATTTGTGGATGCAGATCGCTGGAGCGAGGCGCAGCCGGAGGTTTGGTAACAGCCGTTTCGTAACCCACCGCTTTCATAACCGGTTCCTTCGACATCAGGGTTGTGTTGCTTGTTCCTCATGTTGTGCCTTGTTTGAAAACCGCTGATGCTCTCAGAATTGTCCCTCGGAGCCAAACCAGCCTCTTAACCACGTCTCTCTCATAATGCCGTTTCCTCTGCATGCCACGCAACCCAAGAAGCAGCGTCTTTCACCCCTAAATGTGCAGGTTCAGGGAGAAAACTGACAGCTCCACCTGTACATCCCTATGCAGATTTTTCACTCGAATACTGCAAATTAAATTTTGTGTCACACACCCCTCCCCTGCTGTAGCTGCTGAGCTGGATGGGGCAACCCTTGTGGGAGCTGGAGAGGGAGGAGCAATCGAAGGGGCAGCAGGATCAGTCCTCTCCAGGCAGCAGCCTCCCAGATATTCCCTAAGTTTTGGCAAAGCTTTATTTCAGCTCAGTGATGCTCGCTGGGGCAGCACAGCCCCGGCCACCGCATCTGCTCAAAGGCAAGCTCATCTTTCGAGATGCTGGTGGAGGAGGTGAAAGGGAACGTGCACAGGCTGCATGCTGCATTCAATATGGTTGGTTTTTTTAAAATGAGCATTACTGAACGGTGGTGTGATGTGTCTGCAACTGGTATCAGAGCGGGGGCGAGGCAAGGGCTCCGGGATGGACGGGTGTGCTGGCCAAGGCAGCCTGCCGTGGGGAGGAGCTGAGAGTGCAAAGCTCAGCGGTTTCATCTCTTCACCTGAGCCACGGGGACATGTACACACCACCAAATGCTGCCAGGTTTCGGGTGGCTCCGGGAAGCCGCAGGGCTGGCAGGACCCTGGGTCTTGCTGCTCAGACAAGTGCAGGGTGCTCCGGCACGGAGCAGACTGAGGGTGGGTAGATAAATGCGACCTGTCACTTTGGCTTCGTACTGGTGACCTGCCAGGGAGATGAAAGCATCTATACTGGCTCTCTGATAGCATTCGCTGGAGCTGTTTAATTGAAGAAGAGACACTATAGAAGCTTTATTCTGTCTCAGTGCATCCCCTCCTTTTGTTCAGCAAGCAGCTTTTCAGGCTTGTTTTTAACCCAGGTTCTCTCCCCTGGTGGGTAGCAGCTCCTGAGCTGGTGGCAGCAGGGGAGTCTCCCCTGGCCCTGCTCCCCTGTGAGTGCTGCTTCGTCGGGTCCTTCTCCTCAGCACCCACAGTTCGGGGTGAAACCATTGCCTTGTTTTGGGCTACCCTTTCCCCCCAGAGCTTGCTGGTCTGATGGGATGGATTCTCTGTGTCTTCCCCCTGCCCTCACGGGGACCAGATCACCCTTGGGACAACCATTAGTGCAGGATGAGGCCGCTGGTGTCGGGACATGGCAGGGATTCAGCAGCTCAAGCCCCCTGGGGCTCCCAACCCCCTCCCGACGCCTGCCCCATCCTGCAGGTGCGGATCTGGGAGATCCCCGAGGGCGGTCTGAAGAGGAACATGACGGAGGCTGTCCTGGAGCTGTACGGGCACAGCCGGCGCGTCGGCCTCGTCGAGTGGCACCCCACCACCAACAACATCCTCTTCAGTGCTGGCTACGACTACAAGGTGAGCTCTGCCCAGCCCCGCTCCTCACACTTGGCTGCTGCCCTTGCAAAGGCTTCCTGGGCTCGTGGCACGGGTGGGAGCCACTCGCATGCAGCCATCGGCGTAAAATGACCCACTGTGTCTGCAGCAGGAGGTACCTGCCTGCTGCGAGGGTCTTGCACCCAGTTGTAAGGAATTTCTTCATTTTGCACACACAGCAGCTGCAGGGCAGCCCTGGGAGGAGGGAAGGGGGCTCTGTAAGTGACAAGCAGGGGGGATTTCAGCCCAAACAGGTGATATTAAGACACCTGAAGTGGATGTGGAGGTTGCAGGAGGGGTGGGAGGGTCTTTAGGAGCGGAGACCCCAGCGCAGCCTCCCCACTTCCCACAGGTCCTCATCTGGAACCTGGACATTGGGGAGCCGGTGAAGATGATCGACTGTCACACAGATGTCATCCTCTGCATGTCCTTCAACACTGACGGCAGCCTCCTGGCCACCACCTGCAAGGACAAGAAGCTGCGGGTCGTGGAGCCGCGCTCCGGCAGGGTCCTGCAGGTGTGGTGCTTGTGCTGGGGCAGCTGCACGGGATGGGGGGAGGATTAGAAATAAGATCTTGGGGAGAAATCCTACTGAAACGTGTCAAAATGTTTGCAAGGTACTGTACGTACTTGTGATGTGATGTTTTCCCACATGTCAGGATCCACTGTGCCACTGTGGGGAGCGGCTGGTTGTTTTAATTCGGTGGAGATGAGGAGGGCTCAGCCTCATCCTAAGCACAGGAGTTGGAGGGTTTATTCTTTTATTAATTATTTGTGGAAAGTAGCAGAAATTTGGGTGTGTGTGCACAGAACGTTCTGTAAAGAGCCACGGTTTGGAGGAAGACGGTGCTTTCTCAGTAAAGGTGATATCTAATATTAGGGAGATGGGCATTTTTGTTCTGCACAGGGGACAGGCGCGGGATCACGGTACCTCAGCGCTGTCTGCCGCCTGGCCAGCACAGAGCCAGCGTTCCACTGGGACGAGGCGGGAGGGGTTTTGTGGGGGTGGCAGGTTGGGGTGCCTAAGGGCCAGGGAGGGGAGGCCGCCAGCCAGCACAGCCCTGTCTTGCAGGAGGCCAGCTGCAAGAACCACCGCGTCAACCGGGTGGTCTTCCTGGGCAGCACGAAGCGGCTGCTGACGACGGGGGTGTCGCGCTGGAACACGCGGCAGATCGCCCTCTGGGACCAGGTGGGTGCCGGGACCACCGCTCCGTCCCCATGGCGACCCCCGCTCAGCACGAGCATCAGGACATCTGGCCTAATCAGACACTTTTTCCTCTTGCACAGGAAGACCTGGCCATGCCCCTGATAGAGGAGGAGATCGACGGGCTCTCGGGTCTCCTCTTCCCTTTCTACGATGCTGACACTCACATGCTGTACTTGGCGGGCAAGGTACGGGCATCCCGCAGCATCTCCTGGGGAGATGAAGGGGCCTCTCTCCAGCAAACGGCTGTGCTGAGCCCCAAGCACTGCGTTGTGCAGCTCTTTGCCCACGAAACCCTGGTTTGGAGAGGTGCCTGCTGCTGTTGCAGGAGTGGGCAGCATCCCACCGGGTGATGCAGAGGGCTGCAGCATCCCCAGCCTGTGTCCCCCCAGCATTCCCCAAGGACGGGGTGCTGGGGGTTGTTCTATGGTCTTTTTTCCAACCTCATGTTTGCCAAAGCAGTAAACAGTCTCCCTCTTCCCTGCGCTCGCTCCAGGGTGACGGCAACATTCGGTATTACGAGATTGGTTCGGAAAAGCCCTACCTGAGTTATCTCATGGAGTTTCGCTCCCCAGCCCCGCAGAAAGGACTGGGTAAGGATGGCTGTGCTGCTGATCCTTCGCTCTGAACATGCAAAAGGTAGATGATGGAAGGTGCTTAATTAAATGCCACAGGCAAATGGGTTTGGCATGGGTTTGGCGGGTGCCGTGATGGCTCTGGAGCATCAACACGGGGCTGCAGTGCTTGCAGGGCAGCATTCACATCGCTATGCCGTCCTTCCAGCCGTGATTCAGCCAGTCTGGGTCCCAGCCAGGCACACACCTAGTGACACCCTTCCTGCTGTCACCCGTGCCACAGCTTTACCGGGGACATCAGTCGGTGATCCCCGTGATTTGTCCTGAATAAAAGCTGCTCATCCCTTTCCCGATGTCCCTGCAAACACCCGTGGTGTGGCCCACGTCTGTGCCCCGGGTCCCCAGGTGATGGCAGGGATTAATTCAGTAAAGACCCGGGTCTCCTGATGGAGAGCGAGGAGCTGTTGGGGTGTTACCTGCTGGGGAGGTGATGAGTCCCAGCTGGCTGCCCGGGGTTTGCAGCACCCGCGGGTTATTGTCTGCGCCTCCTCCGCAGGAGTGATGCCAAAGCATGGGCTGGACGTGTCGGCCTGCGAGGTCTTTCGTTTCTACAAGCTCATCACCCTCAAGGGGCTGATTGAACCCATCTCCATGATCGTGCCGAGGAGGGTGAGTCCCTCGGGGTGTGGGGGCGAGCAGTGTCCGGGGTGTGCAGAGCAGGAGTGGTGTGATGGAGATGCCCTCGCTTGCGCTGTTTGCCTGACCAGTCCAAAGGCTGGGTCTCTGCACCAGGCTTAGACCTCCCAGTCTTTACACTTCCCAGGCATGGAATTCCCAGGGGCTTTTACCCCAGGCTTAATGGGAATGTTTTAGGAAGTGCATCTCTGCATTGCTCCTTACCTTGATGCAATCGTTCTGTGCAGAATCAGCTCAGTCCACTGCAACAGGTAACCAGGGGCTTGTCTCGCCTGAGATTTAGGGACTGTTCCTGGTAAAATACATCTGGGAACTGGAGCAGGATTTGGCGGATGGAAGCAAACCAGGGCTGCGTGGAGGGGCCGGTTCCAGGCTCTGCCGCAGCTCGGCAGCTGCTCGTCCTCCTCCGGCGGCTCCGCTCTGCTGCTGGCCAGCATTGCCCAGATTTGCTGCATGCCCCGAGCAGGCAGCGCTGGCGTTTCTCACCCAACTTAATGGTGCAGACACCAGTTTATTGCTGCCCTGGGCGGCTGCGTTGCTGCATGCCAAAGGAGTGAGCACAACTGTTTGCAGCACGTTGCAACGTGTAGTTAAACTTGTGAGCGTATTCACGGAGGCGGTTGCTTCTCTTTCCCCGTGTTTTCAGTCGGAAACGTACCAAGAGGACATTTACCCGATGACTCCGGGTACGGAGCCAGCCCTCACGCCAGATGAATGGCTGAGTGGGGTGAACAGAGGTAAGGCCACTGGTCACGCTGGGCAGGCAGCACGGAGCCCCGAAATGGCTGGGCTGTGGGATGGGGCCGCAGCCCCCCCTGACCCCCTCCTGTGCTCTGCCCTGCTCAGATCCCATCCTGATGTCGCTGAAGGAGGGCTACAAGAAGACATCCAAAATTGTCTTTAAGGCACCAGTGAGGGAGAAGAAGAGCGTTGTCGTTAATGGCATAGACCTGCTGGAGAATGTGCCGCCCCGGACGGAGAACGAGGTAGGGCAGCGTGGTCCTGACATGGGGACGTGAGGGGATGGTCACTGGCTGAGGGGGGGATGTTTTCTGGAAAAGCTACCACTGCAGGTCTCTGCTTGTATTCCCAAACTGAGGTACCTGGGCACTGTGTTTCCCTGTGGCTTGAAGCATCCCACTCTACATTAACCACAGAGTACCCAAAAGGGGCAGCGTGAAGCTCCTCCATTTTATTTATTTTTTATTATTAAAATCCTTCTCCCAGATTAAAACCCTCATCCTGGGCTAATGGTTGGACTTGATGGTCTTAAAGGTCTTTTTCAACCTAAGGGATTCTATGATTCCCTGGGAACAACATACGGAGGCGCTGGGGAACCATCAGCGCTTGGACCCGGAAGGAATTTGTTTTGCTGGAGCTGAGTTTGCAGATTGGGTGCTTAGGGCATCCCTGGGCTGGAGGGTGAAACATTAAATCCGAGCGCACAGGCAGCACGGCAGATGAAGGCGTGTTGCAAAAGCAGCCGAGTTATGAAACGGCCCCAGCGTGGCTCCGGGGGCTGGCAGGAGGGTGAGGGCCCAGGGGTGAGCAGCCGGCACGGTCCCTCCAGCTCCCTCCTTCCCTTCCAGCTCCTTCGGATGTTCTTCCGACAGCAGGATGAGATCCGGCGGCTGAAAGACGAGCTCTCACAGAAGGACATACGGATCCGACAGCTACAGCTGGAGCTGAAAAACTTACGTAACAGCCCGAAGAATAATTAACTTCCAGGGACGTTTTATAAATAAACTTTCTTTGTTTATACTCGCTCTTTAATTTTATTGTATCCACTTACACAGAATATGAGCCAGAAGTCAAGTGACCTGCCAAGAGCCCACTCGCTGGCTGGAAATACGTCCTCCTAGTCTTGCCTAGCACTAAACCCGCTATAACGGAACAGCTGCTGCACGAGAGGTGGCTGGGGCGGCCGTGTGCCCTGGCGATGCTCTTGGAGTAAGTAGACGAGCCGTGTCCCCTCCGTCGGGATTAACCGGCACGGGGGAGCCAAGGCGGCGGTGACTCGCCAGGAGAGCGTGATGCTTTGTTGCTATTAATTTTTTTCCTATGCAAAAATGTGACAGCGGGTGCAGAACTGGAACGGGGGGTGGGGAGGGCTTAGCTGACAAAAGCTCGCTGCGGCGGCAGCAGCCTCAGACCCTTCCCATGGCAGCGGGAAGGCTTTGGCAGGGGCAGCCTGTGCGTACCCCGGGGGTCCAGCCTGGGGAAGGGAGTTGCTCCACAAGTGTGCGTGCATCCACGCACACGCACCTCTATCCTTAAAAAAAAAAAAAAAAAAAAGCTGTTTCCTAACTGGAGAGGGATTTTTGCTCACTTTGCCTGGGCAAAGAGGGACTTACTGTCCTCCTGTCTGCTGGGATGCGTGCCAGTGACGTAGGGAAGAGGAAAGGATGTCACCCAGCTCGCCCCGAGGGATGGACCCGGCGGGTTCCAGAGCTGCATGGGCGCTCGATGGGTCTAGCATGTGTGTACAATCACAGATTGTTGTCGATTAGGCCTGTAGCACAGGGAATGACACCAAATACTGCTAGTTTACCTATATATATATATATACATACATATTTTCACTAAATCAAGTTGCTGAACTGCCCAGCACTACCAGTGCGGTGGTTTCTCCTCTCCGTTAATTTACATTGTGCCCCGCACCCACCGCTTCCCCCTCTTTACGTTACATGTGCTGTCATTGCCACTTATTTATGCTACCACGGATTAGTGATGAAATAAAATGTTTTCAAGATACCAAAACTTTGCCTGTTCCTTTCTTTGCCGAGGGGCTGGGTACGAGGGCTGGCCCCCACCCGAGGGGGGGTGGTGGGACGCAAAGGGGCGTTTTTGGCTGTGCACAAAGTTGTTCTCTGCTTGTGCTGCTGCTCTTCCCCCAGGGTGGGAGGTCCCTGCAGGGCTGAGTGATGATGTGGGGTGGCTGCAAGGGGCTTGGGCGTGTGACACAAGAAGCAGAAGCCCTGACTGTGCAGGGACAAAGTGCTGGGGACTGGGCTGGGCAAGTGGCACCTGGGGAGATGCTTGCTGGAGGCAGTTTGCTAGATGGGGGAAGCAGCAGAAGTTGAATCATGGAATCATGCAATGGTTTGCATGAGAAGGGACCTTTAAAGGACCCCCTGCCATGAGCAGGGACATCTCCAACTAAATCAAGGTGCTCAGAGCCCCATCCAGCCTGAACGTGAATGTTTTCAGGGATGGGGCATTGGCCACCTCCCTGGGCAACCTGTGCTGGTGCCTCACCACACCCATCATAACAAATTTCTTCCTTATATCTACTCTGAATCTCTCCTCCTTTAGTTTAAAACCATCACCTCATTCCTATCGCAACAGGCCCTGCTAAAAGTCTGTCCCCATCCTCCTTATAAACCTCCTGTGCCAAGATTGGACCTAAATTTGCAGGTAAAATGCTGCGGTTCTGCTGCTGCCCCGGCTGCCTGCGGTGCTGCAGTCAGGCATGCGTGAGCAAGAGGGTAGCATGAGGGATGCTGAGATGGAAATAGAGCTGTAAGCTTTATTTCCTTTTTGTTTTCTTATGTTGAGGAATGTGTTATCGTTTGGTGTCAGGACTGGAGTTTTCGGGGTTTATCATGTCTCATAATTGGAAGGAGAAACTGCTATTTAAGCACATCTCGGCTGCCTCGTGCAGAGCAGCAGTGGCTTGGTCCTGGTTGAGGTTATTTATGTCTTATGGCCTTAGTCAAAGGGGGTGTGTTGGGACTTATTGCATGAAATTATCTCTTGTAAGGGAATAGCCAACGTTTCTCCAAAGCCCCTTGAATCGATGCGAAATGAGCCCAATTACGGCTGCGGGTGGTGATGATTAATGAGCCAGTTAGCATATCTGCAAACATCAGCACAAATCCAGTGGCAGCTGCCGCCTCTGTTGCAGGTGAGGGGGATGTCTCGGGGTGCGCAGGCAAGTGATGCAGGATGCTGCCCCACGGGGTGGCTCTGGGTGGGCTCCAGCATGTGGCATTACCTTTGCAAAGCGTGCTCATGGAGCTCCCGAAACATTTGGGATTTGCCAAAAATCTCCAGCCCAAGTCATGGCCGTGCAGTCTCCAGGTTCTCGCTGCTCCTCTTGCACCTTTCCTCCCAAGCTCCCCTCTCTCGGTAACAGCTCGAGCTTTTCCCAGCGTTTCCCCCTGCACCATCTGGGCTCTATTTAAAGCAGAAAAGCCCATTTTTGGGGCACTTGATACATCTGACTTCAGCACAGATTTCCCTGCACTGCTGCAACCTTACGCCTCTCCCATGGAGCAGGGGTCCCGTGCAGCCGGGTGCTATCCTGCATCGCTGCAAGGACCCACTGCAGCACCCCTCATCCCCGGGGTTTTGGGCCGCTGGGGAACCATGAGCCCCACTCCCACACTGTCCCACATCCTTGCCTTTTGCTCTTGATGAGCCTGTGGTTGTGTTGTGGGTTTTTCAGACGCTCCTGGGTATCTTGCAGTATTTTCCAGGGTCTAAATGAGATCAATGAGTCTGTAACCTCCCGGCTTTTTTTCTTTCCCATCCTTCTTGCAGACATCACAGCATCTTTAAAGCCTCCCAATTCCTCCCTGGTCCTGCACTGGTAGCAGAGCTGATCCTGGGACCAACTCCTCCAGGACCCCTCCAGGAACTTTATCCAGCCTCAGTAAGTCACAAACATCTGATTTAGCTGCAGCCTTTCCCAAGCTGTCCCCATCCAAACGCAGGCTGGGGTCTCACCCTTCCCGTACTGCTGCTAATTGCAATTACCTCTCCAGCACAGCTGACATCTTCAGGGATAACAGGTTTTAAGCAAAAAGGATTAAAGATCTCAGCTGTCCCTAGCAGACAGCCCCTTCCTTCTTCAAACAGGGCCATGGGGTGATTTCTTTCCTACTTTGTTTTTCCCCTCCATATTAATGCCGTCCCTCTGTGCTCATCCTTATCAACCTGACCTACTTTCTGCTTCCTGGAGATTTCGCTTTGTTTGAGGCTTGGCCTCCTCGTACGCTTCCTAGCTGCAGGATTATTGTTAATTCTCTGTTCCAACATTTTGTGAGTGCCTACTTGAAAAGATTTCTGGTGATTAAAATACCCCTGAATTTATAGCTGAAGATACAAGATCTGGGTTTTGAAATCTCGAATGAAGTAAATGCAGAGGAGAAGCCACTATGTGTTTTAGTTTAATTAAATGGGAGTTTCCCATCAATTTGCCGAGGATGATGCTCATTCTTCCTTAACCTGACGTCCTTAAAAATAAGGGGTGCTTTGCACTTACAGAACTTGGCCCCACTTGGTTCAGCATCTCCAGCTGTGCACTCAGGGACCCTCTGTTGGGAGGGCAGCTCTCTCACAGCAAAAAAAAAAGTAGAAATTTTTGCAAGTTGAGTGCATTTTTAGAAATTACACACTGCTGCCTTTGACTTACAGCAAGATCACCAGAATGCAACTTTCCCATCCCCTCCCAGAGGTTTTCAAACACCAAAAGGGGAATTTGATGCTGAAAGAGAGCTGAAGCCCCATCAGGATTTGTGCAGCAGGCGGCTGCTTCTCTGGGCATCCTGGCAAGCGCCAGCCCCGTGCCACATCAACCTGCTTGCTAGGACCGATGGCCATGCTTGGGCTTACCTGCTCCAGCCAGGTGTGGCTGCTCCAGCTGTTCTGCAGCATCTGTAGAGGCTCAGCAGGGAAACACCCTGTTGCCTGCCCTACTGCCCAGCAGCAGCCAGCTTCTGGACAGGGCTGGCAAATCACAATGAGACCAGGAATTACAGCAAAGCTGGGGTGTTTGAAGAAAGGATGGCTGGTGGGCTTTCACGGGAGGGTGTCCAGGGTGAAATGCTCATCTGGTGCTACCTCTGTGGCCGACTCCCTCTTGGCAAGTGCCAAGTGTCACGGAAAAATAAAAACTCCAAACAGAAAGCGTCAAAAGCCTTGCCAAAAAGTTCACCGGGTTTATATTGGCTCTAGGCAGAAGGAGCAAAACCAGCAGCGACAGCAACCAGCTGACAGCAGAAAAGTCACTCGGTGACGTTACCCGGACCAGACGAGCGCTGAACAGAGCAGCAGTCAAATTACGCTCAGAGAAGCACCAGTATGAGTTAGTGGGAGATGCTGGGATAGAGGAAGCGGTCAGTTTCCCAGTTAAAAGGGGAGTGATAACTGCACTCCCGAACCACACGCCCCTTGTCTGCCTCTAGCCTGTGCCCCCAGCCCGTGCTTACCCCCCGACAGATTAATCCCCCTCCCCGTTCCTCCATCCCCTTGCCCAATGCATGAAGCACAATAACAGCTGAATATTTCAATCCTCCCTCGGCGATCCGTGCAGCCATGAATCAGGGTGCTGCTGCTGCCAGAGCCTTGCCTGGAAGAAGGGCGAGGGCTGCTGCAAGCGAAGCCGTGGGTTGCGCGGGGCAATTGCTTCATCCGCCACAGCAAAGCAAGCATTCGTCAGCGTGAAGCAGAGCAGGAGGGAGGAGGAGGAGAGCTTCCCCAGCTCTGTTTCGGGAGGCAGCAGGAATTATTTGCAAGAGGAGAGCAGTGAGCCGAGATGCTACACTTGCTGCCCTGGCCGCTGGGCATGGGGCAAGCATCGCGGTCCTTCTCTCAGACCCACCTGCCACCAGCCTTCATTCCAATATTCCCAGGCTGCCCACTTACCTGCTGCTACAGCCGAGCTGCCAGCCATGGTCCGGAGGGGCTGGCAGGATGCAGGCAGCAGCATCACACGCTGGGGCATCCTCCCTGGCTGCAGCAGCAGCTGCTGCCAGCCCAAACCTCTGCCCAGCCTGTGCCGCAGCTGCTGGGGTAGGTGCATCAACACATTGGCTTCAGCAACTAAAGCTGACGTGGCCTCCAGACAACTGAGAAAGTTCTTTTCCCATCAGGAAGAGCTCCATGGTGCTGGATCGCTAATTGACTCTCATTTTTTAAGTACTCTGCGGTACATTTCTTCCCTCAATGTGGACTAAAAATCCTCAGCCATCTCGTTCCTGATGTAATCATCAGAGATTTCTCAGTTTCAGCATGGGATGATTCATTCTTACTGAAGCATAGGATGTGTTTAAAGACAACCGTAACAGATTCTTGGTCGAAGCTGGGATTGTCCTGCAGAGGACTAGGGCAGTGATTTAATACAACCAAAAGCATCGCAGGGCAGGGTAAGACCCAAGACTATCAGTTTCAGTCCACTTTTGGCAAGGATGGTCAGTCGTTACAGCTGGTTGCAGACCAGCAGATTTGCCTCTCTGTATCCAAATCAAAGTGATCTGGAATGTATTTGTGGTCAAGCAATTCACTGGCCCCACCTTGGGCAAGGGGATGAAGGAATAGCTTTCCCCGACTATCACAAATTCATAAGTTTTAAGGAAATACCATCAAAACTAGTGGTGAAGGATCTGCTGCAGAGTCCAGACAGAGCCTTGGCTTACCAGAGCCAGCAGTTAGCACCTCCTGTTTCAATGGACAATGTTGACAATCATTTGGGCTTAGAAATCCTTCCTGACCTTCAGCAGAGTTCTGTCCCTTGCTTCAACCACCACAAATAGTTCAGGTACAAGAGTGCATTATCAAATCAGCCGAGGAGCAGCTGTCCTCGAGGGTGCCAGAAATGCAAACACCTAAGCCGTTATGTTGTTAGGACCATGTGGATTTGCAGTCCTCTCTGTTCAGCTTGGCACATAACGATTTTGACCAAAAGCATCTTGTTCCCGGCTTGCACGTGCCCGTTGACAGGCGCTGCACAACCCCGAGCAGCGCAGGAGAGGTTGGGTTTGTGAAGAGGGGGCACAAACGAGGCTGGAAAGCCCCAGCAGCACATTTCAGGCGGTCTGAGTTTTAAAACAGGTTCAGGACAGCAAAGCAACGTAAAGCATCCCAGGAACAAACTCTTGGGGACTTGTCTAACATGGGAGGACTTTGCTTTTCCATGGAGAACCTTTCCCCAGCACCTGTCAAGTTCCAGATAACGCTGAGTTTCATGCTACACTCAAGGATGAATGCACAAAAGAGAATAGTTTTGGTATCTGGAAAACACCAAGCTCCATCCCCATGGTCCCTGCCCAGGCAGATCCATCAGCCCTAGCCTGCTGCATGGCCAGGGCTCTTCAAATTGCCAGGTAGTTAGAAGGCAAACCGAGAGCAGAAAGAGCAAAGTGACTCAAAAACTTGGCATTTGAACAAGCTGAACTCTCCCACTAGTCATTTCTGACAGTATTTCTACCTGGGTTTTCCTGCTGAACTGTTATAAAATACTGGGGTTTGGGGTTTTGCCAAGGGTAAGTTGCTAAGTATCTTTAGCCAGCACTTACATACACACAGAGCACTCAGGAAAACAAGCCCTTGGTTCTCAGCCTGACAAGACTGTACTTACACACTGCGAAACATGAAATAACAGTGGAATTAACCACATTGGGCAAACCTCGGGTTTTGTTTTCAGTGGCAGCAGGCAGGCAGAAGTCACTTAGTTTCCCCCCTTCCCAGCACACGCAGGCAAAACCTTGCCGCCGATCAGATACCTGCCTCGGTGCTTCCCTCTCATCTCCCGGGATTAGCGCTTCGGCAGAACTGGGCGGCAAACAGGACTCTTCCTTCAAAGGGAAAGCAGTAAATAAAAGGCATGGGTATCAAAGGTCTTACTGCTGCAGTTTTCTTTGGGAAAACTAATTAATTCCAAAGCAAGGTCCGAAGCAATTAATGGTATAAAGAGTTGAGCCACTTCGATGACACCTGGGCCACTCACTGCTCACACAAGGTCAACAGCTGAATGGTTTCTGAATGCTTCCAGGGTAAAACTGCTTTGCTAGCCAGCCGGGGCTTGCTAGCGCCCATGGGTGACAACGGTTAAAGCAAACGTCACTTCAGCATCACCGTGTGAGCTGGGTATTGCTGCATCCTCTGCGTGCAAAGGGGATGCTCACCTGGGCGTCTTCAGGGGACACAGGCTCATTGTGCAGGAAAAGTCAGGTCCAGTCGCTGCAGATTCCTTCTAGCGGCTCGAGTAAAATTTGTGTCTTTGGAAAACTGCGTTGCCCAGAATAAAGCCGAACTGCAGTCTTAAACTAAGTTGGTTTAGAGCGACGCAAAGGTTGGTTGGGTTGCTGCTCCACAGCCGCGGGTCCTGCCCCGATTTGCTTTGCAGGAGCCTGACCCTGCCCTGCCAGTTCATAGTTTCAGTTTCACAGCAGCAGATCCCGTCTGGGGAGGGAGCAGTTTGCCCAGTTGGATTTCCTCTTAAAAAAAAAAACACAAACAAAAAAACTCCACCCTACACAAACCCTTCAAAACTGTGCAGCTTCCCACCTACAAAAAACCTTTTATTTTCCCCACAGAGATCCAGTTGAGAAGAAATAGGTGATCCTCCACGGCTTCTCACGCTCTTGCACGGCACAGAAACTGAATTTTAAGTACACAGAATATGCTACTTGCTATGGCCTTCCCCTTCAACACACAAGGCATTCACAAGAGAGGAAAAGGTGGAGACTTCAGCTCTGGACTGGCAGTAAGTCACAGCAGACAGCCCTTGCCTCAGATGACCAAAGCTCCTAGATACACTGACCCAGCACCCGCACCCCGCCCCGCAGCACTGCGCTCAGACGAAGGAAATCAAGAACACTTTCCTCCAGGTCTGGATAAATAGGGACAGGGTTACACAGCAGACATGGACACGCTTTACCGCAACAATCGTACTGGTAATACAGAAGAAACCGGCATTCTGAAAGAAAAATGGCATACCATTATTTGCATTAAAGCCACAACCTCTCCCTTGGTGTCACCCAACCATGTCTACAAGTAGTTTTTATGGAGCAAAACGTATCATCAAGCTACTAAAAATATCGGGGAATTTACCAGAATAGCTTAGTAAATGCCTTTTTAAAAAGGTATGCAGTTCCTTCCCAGTGGCCCATTTTACTCAAATAAGCCACAGAAAAAATTGTATAAAAAGATTTATTGAAATTCATCAATGACAAACAGACATAAAACTCAAAAGTTTGGCTCTTCTGGGAAAAAAAAAAAACTATTGCAAATGTATTTATACAGATGAAATATTGACTAGGAAATACAAGTCACTTCTAAAGCTATTTTAAAGAGGGATATGAAAGTAAAACTGTACATTCACTAGGCATTTTCAGTCATTTTACTGACTTCCACTAGGTAAGAAAATACAATTTTGTATTAGTATCTCGTGCTTGAGTGTATGAAAAGAAACCTCCTACCCTACATGCTGAACTGCCTCCTGTATTTAGGTTTGTAAAAATTTTCAAAGTATATAGCACAAGTGGAAGTAGTTTCTCATCACTTAAAATTGACTAGGTGTTATATATTACAGACCAAAATAGTACACACCTTATTTAAAAGGGTTGAAACATTTTTTTATTACAATTGTCAAATTCATTTCACTAGTAACTCAGGAATTAGGAACACTTTTTATATATATTTATATATATATTTAAATGCCTGCCATTTTCAGTGTATTGGCTATACCCTAGCCAAAAAAAAAAACAACCAACAAACCAAAAAACAACCCCAAAAACAAACAGAAAGGAAAACACACAACACACAGGGCAGGGAGGGGAGGGGGGCGGGGATTGCAAATTCACCCCACAAACCAGATCCAAAGGAACACCCCAAAAAAACCAACAAAAACATTTGGTCACTATTTACAAACAGCAAAATAAAAGGTACCTACAAAAGCAGGGAAAGCATTGGCTGAAAATGGCAGTCATTCACGGACAGGCAACAAAGAAATCACTTTATCAATATGCCATTCTCACACCTGTTGCTGTGGAAGGATGCCTTGCCCAAATTTGCAGCATCCCCCGAAAAAATGCTTACGATGTATTGAGTGACTGGCAGTGGTGGAAAAATCCCAGCAACCAATGCTATTGAGCTGTCTCAGAACAAAGTATGTGTATTTGGGGTATCATCCACTGATCTGAAACTCTTTTGTCTTTTTTTTTTTTTTTTTAAAAAAGATGTCAAACTATCCACTCCGATAATAAGAAACAAATTACCACTTGGTTTATACTTACTATTGCAGTTACAGGGACTAAGAGAGGGAACAAAAAGAAAAAATTTAAAATGAATAGGAGGAGGAGTGGCAGTAAAAATAGTATTTTATTCCCTTGCCCACCCAGTCTGCTTCTCCCTCTCGTTCCCACAGCAACATTACAATCAGGGAAAAAAAAAAAAAAAAAAAAAAAAAGAAAAAGAAAAAAAAAGGTTGGGGGTGTGGGGAGGGGAAATACAGGGTAAAAACAGTCAAATCACAATAGGAAATTTTCAAAATAGGTTATTCAGTTTAGTCATCTTCATCCCCTTCATCTTCAGGTTCTCGTTTTCTCTTCTGTCCCCGTTCTTCATCT
The DNA here is from genome assembly GCF_017639655.2 of Falco naumanni. Classification (NCBI taxonomy): domain Eukaryota; kingdom Metazoa; phylum Chordata; class Aves; order Falconiformes; family Falconidae; genus Falco; species Falco naumanni. The sequence goes on along the minus strand of NC_054060.1, from coordinate 4,545,336 downwards.
AGAAAATAAAACACAACTTGAATTATATGAGTGTTCCCTCATGCTGCTGAGAAGTTGAACAAGTTCAACAAGCTTCTACTTTAGCTACTGGCTTGCTATCAAAGAGCAGGCATACAAACAGCCTGCTTTTTAGAAAATGGTAATTTAACTTTTTTAAGCAAGTATTATTATCTCTAGCAAAAACTGGATTGCTGCCATACCGGGCTCTTCTTCATCTTCATCATCATCTACCTCACCATCGTTGTAGCCTTCTTCATCCTCCTGGATTTAAAAAAAAAAAAAAAAAAGGATTAAAAAAGTCAGTTTCAGTGCAGCACCTTTCACAATTTGGCAATATTCAACACCATTTTATAACAGAGAGAAAGCCCTTGAAGCATCTTAAACAAAAACCAAACAAAAAGGCAGACACTTCCCACGCACTTATATAAGTGCGGTTTTTTGGTACAGTGTAACTGGACTCTGGCCCAAGTTTCATTGCAGAAAATCACAAGCAATCATAGCAGCCACTTCTAGCTTCAAGCCTTCAGCAAGAAAATGGTTTTGTACTTCACGCTGACACGCTGCTGCAAATTCTGTTGTGATGACCCCAGTTTAGTAAAACGTGGTGACTGGTCAGTAGGAGGAGTAGGTGCAGTGCTTAGGGGCACGGTTTAGTGATGGACTAGGCAGTCCTGGGTTAATGGTTGGACTTGATGATTTCAAAGGTCTGTTTCCAACCTAAATGATTCTATGGGTCTAGGGGCAGAGAGGGTTAAAACACGAACAGATATCTCCAGAGCCTGAGGAGCTACTGCCAGTTTTGAGAAGAGGCTGACCATTTGAGAAGAGGCTGACCATTCAGGAGTGGCAGTTAAGGATCTAAGACTGTTTGGCCAGAGGACAGATAACACGACCTCTTACAGTCAAATTTTAGCCCCATCCCAGTGATTCTGCCAACAGCAAAGTCTCAGCAGACTGTAGCTGGCTCAGCACAACTACACACAGAAGCTGGGCTACGCTAAGAATTCCAGCATCCTGAACAACCACAAGGTACATGCCCAAGGAGGAACCTTGCCCTGAGAGCACAGGGTCAGTAATTCACATACCACTCTCTTGTCTGGAGGAAGGCTGTAACCCCAGCCCTTCTAAGAACCCACAAACTATGTCCGCAGACATTCCTGATAGTAGTTTTGATACCAGCCCAATAAACAGAATGATTTCATGTCAATGGTCACTAGATGGCAGCTGGCTCATAGACAGGCACGCCTCAAAGCTACCCCCCACTGTGATGCTTCTCAAGTAAAAAGGCAAGCACGTGCTTCAAGTACTAAAAGCCTCTAATATTTGGTCCATTTCTTGCCGAACTATTCCCAGTTACAGCACGTTCACTCCACACCCATTATTAACTGCCTAAATCCTTACCTCTTCCTCTCCGCTCACATCCTCCTCTTCTCCTTCCTCCTCTTCCTCCTCGTCTTCTTCATCTTCTACTACCTGAGCATCATCATCATACTCCTCTTCTGTACAGCCAAACAAGATTAACCACTCAGACATTTAAAGTTTACTTTTTTTTCAGCGTGGCCACCTGAGATCTGACCTCCTATCGCCACAAGGAGCAAACTGAAAGCATTGCTTAAGGGCAGTACTGTATTAAAGGCAGTTCTCCAGCTGCTAGGCAGGGCTACTAGATGCAGTCCTGTGCCTCTTTAACCCAGTGACAGGGTAGTGTGGCAGCTGCACCCATGCTCTGAGCTGCTCTAGGGCTGCAGGGGCCTTGGCAGTAAGTCACTGCAGCCTCGAGAGTGCTTTAGCTTCAGCTGCTCCGGTTCCCACTACTAATATGCATTTTTGAGCCCATAGGATGCTTGCAGCTCTTCATCTGCAAGTGTCCATCTGCTCCCACCAGGGATAGAGCAGAACTTTACAAGCCAACCATGCACTGGGAACCCTCCCCAAGGGACACCCCTTGCCTTTATATACTGCCAGAGCAATACAAACGGATCACACATCATCCATCTTATGGCTTTGCAATCTCTTTTTCACGAGAGGAAAGAGATTAAACGCAACTTAGCCCAAGCAACAAACCAGAAAGTGTCTTCCATGCTGCAGGAATGGGTTTTTTTGAGCTTTTTCATGCATTTGAATGCAGGCCCAGACTTGTGCTCTGATGAGAACCTGTGTGCTGCTGGCTGAATGCACCACTCTGCCAGGCACTGCTGCAGCACTCGCCCCTCTCACCAGAGCTCACTCACATTCAGCACTCGAGGGAAAAGTGCAAGTCCAGCTATTCTGCTTTTGCTGTGCAGCTGGGTTTGAAGAGTCTAGCAAATTCCCCAAACTCAGCCAGATACTCATCCAACTGGTACACTGATGCCTCCGAGGGCAGTCTGCTGGGGAAGGCAGAACCGCACCTACTGCACATGGAACCCACCATGTGTTTTCCTAACATTAAAAAGTTGCTTGCTGCTTTGTTAGTGCCTTTCACAGAGCTTGCTCTAGGCAGACTTCAATATGTACACTCTCCTCTCTTCTGCCTGATCTCAACTAGTTCTCCTTGATCTCACAGAGCAGCTACAAACTCCTGTTAATGCCATGGCTCCCTCACTTAATTCCTCGACCCAGCTGTTTTCTTCTATGCCCAACCTGGCTCTCCACCTCTCCCTTCTCCATCAGGCCCTACACAACTGCCCATGCTGTCCTGACCGTACCGTTCCTGGAAAACTGCAGCGTGTGCACACCATCCTTTCTTACCCATTTCTGCCTTCTGTCCTCACCCCCTGGCGTGTACTGTTCCCTGAAGTCTTTCAGTGTCTTACTCCTCCTCTTGGCCCCTTTCTTCTCCCACCCTTTCACTCCCCACCTTTCACTAGACAGAAGACTGAAAAAGCAGCCCCTTCAGGCCCTGCCCATCTCCTCGCCCCTTGTTCCTTCAGAGGGCACCAGGATCTTTCTGCTTTACATCGGTCAGGAAGAGCTGCTGAGGACACCCTTCTGCCAGCAAGCCAGAGCTGGAAGCAAAACATACCACGCAGCACATCAATCTTTCAACTTAACGTACACCAAGTACCACAAATTAACATACCGTCTTCATCTTCCTCCTCGTCGTCTAAGCCCTCCACGTAGCCCTCTGCATCAGAGTCCGGTGCTTCTTTGTCATCCCGATCTTTCACTAGAGATAAGACTGAGAAAGTAGCTCTTTCAGGCCCTGCCCATCTCCTTTCCCCTCGTTCCTTCAGAGGACACTGAGGTACTTCTCCTTTACATCAGTCAGGAAGGAGCTGCTGAGAACACCCTTCTCTTGCCAACAAGTCAGAGCTGGAAGCAAAATGTACTAGGCAGCATATCGATCTTTTAACTTACGTACACTAAGTAGCATAATTCACATACCATCTTCATCTTCCTCCTCGTCGTCTAAGCCCTCCACGTAGCCCTCTGCATCAGAGTCCGGTGCTTCTTTGTCATCCCGATCGTAGCCATCGAGGTATGTGAGTTGCGGGAGGAGCTTGAATACGTTTTCTCTATAATCATTCAAGTTGGTTACCTCACAATTGAAAAGATCTAGGCTCTTCAGGTTTTCTAACTTTTTCTGCAAAGGAAAAACAAAAAGTCTCTGAAGTTCAGTGTTACAATAATTCGCTACAAAGCAGAGAATGCAACAGCAGCCAGGGTTAATGTGGTCAAGAGCTACCCATGACAAAAGGGTCATTTTGGTCTCTTCCTACTAAATTGGTGTGGAACAGAAATCTGCAATGCCTGGCCATTGCTGCTTTAGTATCTGAGAGTGGAAAATCAAGTTCAGCATCTCACAAGTAGAAGACTGAAGTCTAGAAAGAGGCAATGGTGCAAAATCATACATGCTGTGAGGGGGCAAGCTAAGAATAAATGGTAGTCCAGTCAGTTATCCCAAAAGCACAATGCAAGATACCTGGAGTCAGCAGTCAGGTATATTTAAATTACTACTTTCAGCAGAAGAAGAAACAGACTATTCTTTGGACACATGTATTTTGCTAAGAGAGATTTTTAAAAATTTAACAGATTTTACCATAGCATTTGGAAAAATGAAAAAAGGCATAGAAACCGAACAGGAATTAAATTCCCAGTTTTAATATTTTTTTGGGTTTTGTTTCTTTTTTGGTTTTTTTGAGGAGGATGAGCTGGTCTGCATTGCCCATGGCATTTTAAAGTACTAACAATAAAAGCACAAGCAGTTGAGGATTTGTATCAAGTCTTATGAAGTACCTCCCTACTGGAGTTTAGCATGCGGAGTGACGGTGACATCAAGAGAACTGTAAGTCTGAAACTGGGAGCAGTTACGATCCTCCCTCTCATCTGTTTGCTACATGAGTTTAAGAGCTCTGCTTTCCCCTTCTGCTGGGGGAAAGGAGATCCAAGATGAGAACCGCTCCTCTAAACATCTTAAGAGGAAGTATTTGTGAAATAAGCATGAGCTAAAACTTCATTTCTGAAGAGCAAAGGGCACATAAACCAAAACCTAGAAAACAGCACTACCAGAACTGTCACTTGGATGCTTCTTGGAACCACCACTGGACAAACTTGACCTCAGCACTTGAAATAAGTAGTATAAGGGCCGTGAGCAGGAGAGATAACGGAAACCAGCAGGAGTCAGTTGGAAGCTCAGCAACCTCTGCACAGCTGCCACAAGCCAGCATGGAAGCACACGGTGCTGCAGCTGGCCCCTACCACCACCAGCGCGCTCCACGCCCCTGGCAGAAGTGGTGGCTGGTGACTGTAGACCCAGTGCTTCAGGGAAACCACACCGAGCTCAGGAAGAGCATCTGGGGGACAGACTGGCATTCCACGCCAGGGTGGAAAGGCTGCAGTGCCCGTGGGGCAGCCCGGCCCCGGAGCAGCAGCCACTAGAGGGAAGCAGCCGCTCACGCTGCCGGCACAGCCCGGGGCAGCGCTGCCCGACGCCCGGCGCTGGGCTGGGCCCCTCGCACCCCTCCGCTGCAAGTTCCTTCGGACTTTCCAGGCCCATAATGCCTCCACTCATCACAAAACAGGGGTTGATTTCACCCTGTACGGCACCAACTTACCAGAGGTTCTATTGTACCGAGATCTTTTATTTTGTTGCCGCTTAGATTTAGATGCATGAGGTTCGGACACTTTTCTGCCAACACTTCCAGTCCTCCTGAGATTCTGTTGTCGCTTAGCTCGAGCTAAAAGGCACATAAACATCTTGAGGTTTTAGTGCAAACATGTATCATAAGACAGTTTGGTCAGCTAATTATGTTTTTATACAAACAACTATTTTACACACGTGGCATACAGCAAAGAGGGAGGGATATGACACAGGACATTTTATTTACCTTCTTAAGTTTGTTTAACTTTGGTAAGTTTGCAACTGAGGCTAAGCCTACGTTGATTGTACTCAAGAATTCCAGCTCTTCAAACTCATCTGTAAGGCCTTCGATTTTGCCGTCATATGACCTACAGTTGTCAAGAACGAGTTCTTTAACCTGGAAAGAGAACAATGCAAAATGTAAGACGTCCTGCATGGAGGATAAAGATTTCACTCACAAGCAAAGGATGACACAGATCAGGCAAAAATGAAAGGTATTCCAGTAAACTGGCAAGTATGCAATAGGTTATTTTCAGTACCTGATCCCTACTTTTGCTGCTACGGTTAGCAGTGTCCCAGAAATACAAATTATTTGGCTTTGCTTGAACTGCTACCTTTGTGTTGTTCTATAAGCAATGTAAACATTAATCCTGGCTTAACCAATTTGGTTCTTAGAAATAGCATCATCTTTTTTAAACGCAAGGAGTAAGTGTTCTAAAAAATAGGAAACCAACCTATTTTTAAACTAACCTACAACTCTGACACTCCGTACAACCCATGTGCTATTACAATGTACCATCAGCTGTTAAAATAGGTTCTTTCTGCGTGCAAAAAATTATTTGAGCTTTTCAAGCATGGAGAGATCACTGCTCAGATGCTCCTGAAACCTAAAGTAGGGTACTGGTGATCCTAAAGTGGGTCTTGCTGGAGCCCACCCTCACCCCTCCTCATTAGGGCAGCTTGATGACAGTACTTTAGGGGAAGATATCCATGGATTCTTGGGGAATTAGAAGGGATGTGTCAGATGATGCTGGCAGGGGAGGTTCAGCAAGCACAGCTGCTGCTGCAGCAGTGTGCCCCTTATCTCCCTTGTCCTGCTGCGGCAGGGAGGCTGGAAGGGAGAGAGGCAAAGATAATGTCCCCATGGGCCTGAGCAGCACAGGGCTTGCCTGACAGCCAAAGCAGGGCAGTCCCACGGGTGGGTACAGCAAGTTACAGCCTGCAGCGTTTTGTGGATGGTTTTAAACAGAGCACGGCTCTTTTTGCTGGTGCTATCTTCAACGGACACAAAACAACCACATCAACACAAAAGAGCCCTTAAATATGCCCCACCCTGAATAAAACTGCTCCTTTTCACCCTAAAACCAACTCAGCCTTAGAGGATTCATGTGCCTTAGCAGCCAGCGCGAGTTTTCCTACACTCTGGGGAAGCTTTGCCACTGAGGACTGTGACCCCATAGCAAGGGCCCACCCATTCCGGGAACACCCATACATTTTCACACCAACAAGAGAATTTCTGGGGGTTATTTCTCCCCTAAAAAACACCCAGGAAAACCCAGCCTTCTGCAGACCCTGTCCTGTGCATGAGGTTTCTTCAGGGGTTTGGAAAGGGAAGGTGTGCTGCTTTACGCTGAGGATGGGATCAAAAGAAGTCTGCAAGAATGGTGTATGCAGAAACACGAAGCAACTCTTCAGTTCACACCAAGGACAGTTAATATGCAAATATTTAATTTTCTTAATTTTTTTTATTACTGTAATCCTGCTGCACAGAGAAGAATCCTATGTAGCTTTATAGCTCCAAATAACATCCCTAGATTTCTAATTAAATCCCAGGCACTGAAGTCAATAGGGAAGTCAGCCCAAAGCAACACGAGAGTACAAGTGATTCATTGAGAGTAGGAGGATCAGCGTTAGACAGGAAATACATTTTCCAAGACTCTACAATTTTCCTAGAAGAATTATGATAGGGAATGACTACACAAAAGTCTTCCAGAAGAATTTTAGGCTAGTCAGAAGAAACCAGAGTGAAATGCTCCTGATCCCACATATATCTATTCCACTGGGGGGTGGGAAGAAGGAAGCAAAACCCCAAAAACTAACTACAGAAAAATCCTCTTTGCTTTGAAATTTAGACAGCAAGAAAGCCATTTTAAAGGCAAACATGCTTATCTTCTTACTGTACGAGTATCTTGAGTATCAGGAACCTCCAGTGAGATCAATATGGGGACAAACACACACTTTTCTCAGTCATCTGCTTCACACACACACAGACACACACAGAGATGAGTTCCCGCCCCACCCCGAAAAAAAAGGAGGGGGAGAGGAAAGAAGTAAAATAAAAAAAGCTCCACCCTAAGCCCGGAATGTATAGCAGCTACATCTCCCCATTATCTGTGTCCTTCCCCAGCAGCACACGAGGCCCCTGCCTCCCCGTTATCTCCCTTGGCCAGCGAGGTGGTTCATCTGAGCATCCACCTAGGGACACGTCTCAGGGCGAGGAGGGCAGAGGAGCATGGCTGCACCACGCTGCCGAGAGGAGGTTCTCCGCAGAAAGGGGCTGATCTCCCCATGCTGGGGAGCTAGTGCTTTGCAGAGCATGGGTTGGTTTGTTGTTGTTTTTGTGTTTTTTTTGCCTTATTCTCTTTGCAAAGGAAGTTTGCAAGAGCACTCGTAGGAAGATGAAGCAAGGCGGGAGGGAGTTTTCAGGGAGGGAAAATGCTCACAGCCGCAGCAGCCAGCACTTGGGAGTCAGCTCTGGCTCCAAGCTATGCAGCAGACAGACCAAAGGCACAGAGTGAAGCAGCACCTAAACCTCACACTGAGAAAGAAACGGCATCTGCCTTTGCCCCAGGAGTTGGGACATCCATCCCTTCATCCTCCCCATGGGCAGGGTGGAGAAGCAGCAAACAGAGAACTGGACAAAGCTTCCTCAGGGGTAGAGAAGAGATTTGACAGGAGCTAGAAATATCACTGAATGCAGAAGAAAAATAGTTTAATATGGCAGCAGAAGAGCCAACTGGCTTCTACTTTTAGTTTGCTCTTTTTAGGGCAAGACTGCCGATTCCTCTCCGCTTTGCAGAAAACTTTGATACAGAACTCTTCTTTGCTGTGCCCAGTACAGAGATACTGGACAAAGGTATGGGGAAGCTCTCATGGAATAAAACCAACCAGGTTTGCAAGTGGTAGAAAGCTTGGTTGAACTGAGGAGCTCATATAGGAAACAGCAGAGCACAGGCTCCTAATGCTCCACAAGCGCAACCGCAGTAACATAATTTTGGTGCTTATGTGGTCAGAGGTACATTAATGCACTGGATTGCTTCTGAAAGAATGTGACTGCACAAAATAAAATTCAAATCAAAATTAAGATGGCTTTATGCTCTTAGAGGTTTTAGAATCCCATAGAAAATACACACGTGCAAAACAAGGATGAACTGGGCTTGTGGGGCTTCTCCCAATTTCACTGCCACGTGCACGCTCACTGCTGCTGTTGTACCCAATTCTCCTGCATACAGTACAACCAGCAGAAACTACCACCAGCTTAGTCAGTTTTGCTAAGTATTAAAATCACCTGCAGCTATTTGCCCATAGCCTCAGCCTGCAGTCTTGTCCACCCCGCATCCCACTCTCCTCCCCTTCCACTCTGACTTGCCATCTCCTCCTTAAGAAGCTGCTATTTTGCAGTTAACCAGAGAGGCAACGCCATCCCCCCTGGGCGAGGGCATTGCTCCCCAAGGCCCCTCTGGGTTGTTAATGGGGCACTTTTCCAGCTAGCCGGCTGCTGCACAGAGGTCTCTTCTCAAATCTTAGTCCCCTTCTGAGATGTTGGGCCTCATCCAGGCATACTACAACCCTGACAGTTAGTAAGCACATAACTGTGTCAGTATACAGAGAGGGAGAAGTGGAAAGGTGACCTTAGTAAAGCTACATTCCATCTAAAACAGCTCACTACCACAGACATATGACAGAAGGGCTAAAAACCTATTCCCTGTTTGTTTTTCAGAAGTCTTTGTAATCTTAAGGAAAATTTGAGCTCCTGAATCACTCTCCAAACATCTACTGAACTTCCCTGAAAACACACAGCAAGACTACGTTTTTTACATTTCTTCCCTCATCTTCTGTCACTAAAACACAGAATAAACCTTTGCCTGATGCAGGTAGCCCAGGCAAGCACCCTTTTCTGAGTCTTGTTACACACCTGAACCAGATGAGCAGGCCTCAAGCTGGTCTGAACCAATCTAGTTGTATCACGCTGCAGTCTCTGTAATACTACAGACACACAGGTGAGCAGTGAGAATTAGGGAGCACAATCCGAACACATTTGCAGAGAGGCTAAGGGAGAAAGCGCCCTCAGCTAATTTGTGTTTCACTGCATCAAAGACAAGAAGACACAACTAGCAGAAGTTGTATATTGTTAACCTTATCGCTGTCTATGCCACAATGCATAAACAAATCAAAGCACTAATTGGAGTAAGTACTAATAAAAGTACAAGACAAACCGCATGACCCATACTTACCTTCCCAAAAACCTGCTACATAGTGAGAAACAGTGGACGAACAACATAGCACAGATAACCAACCACCACAAATAACCCCGCGATACTCACCTGAACAGCTAAGGTGGCACCCGCAGGTAAACGTCTAGCAGAAAACCTAACACCCAGGTGGCTAGGCTGGTTCCTATAGTACATACCCACGTCTCCGATAGCATTTACGATAAGGCACCGCCAGGTGCTTGGGTAGGGATATTACACATCATATAGCTCCAACTGCCAAGCGTTTCTTGCCCAGCCTGCTGTTCTGCCTTGTCCTCTGCATTCCTGGGGTGGCTCAAGGCTCTGCTGCCCCTCTCCCCCGTTCAGCAGGTGCCATCTGCTCAAGCAGGTGCTTCCTGGTTGTCTGTGTACTTCTGCTTGAGCGTTGCTCCATGGTTTGCTGCTATCAGTCCTCACGTTTCAGCAGTCACACATAAGCAAGTAGAGATTGCTGCTTCTCCAATAAACTCTTCAGGCCATGCCCCTCGGACCTGTTCTCCTGTGGCCGTCTCAGTTTCTATTTCTGATAGTCCCAGACGCTTTCAGCACATGACATCACATCTCTGTTAACGCATGCTACACAGTTAACCGTGGATTACAGCATCCCCTGCATCTCTACACGATTCATGACATCACACTACATTACTGCCTGCTTGATAACCAGGGACTCTTATCTGTTTCCTAGTATGGTTACTACATTAAGCTGTGTTCCCAACTGCATATACAACACCCTTAATATAGCCATGGGGTCTACTGTGAGACTCTAACCTATTCCTAGGGTAAGTACAGGCAACCATGTGCCAGCAGCCACCAGATTTCCTGGGAGTCCTCAAAAGTGACATCTGGGACCTGCCTGCTGTGCACAGTACCTAGCAGACCTCCTCCTGCCTCCCTTTCCCAGTGCAGGCTGCCTCACTGGAACAGACCCTGCTCTTGAGTTACCAACACATACACAGCCAACAGAATGTATTACACACAAGCAACTATTAAGCCACACATGTTACCACCTTAACCTTCATCTACATTTCCATTGTAACAGATAAAAAGGCCAAAGTCTCTACTTCAGAAAGCCTACAACCCATGGGCAGGGAGATCCATTAACTGGGACTAGGTGCCCAAATCCCAGTCTGTAATTGAAAGCTTAACAAGGTGACAAAAGGACACAGTTGCGAATACAATTTAAAAAGACAAAAGGCAAATTTACATGTATAAATACCATTCTTCTGTCTTTACAAGCAGGAACAGCAAAGGCTGCAACATCTCATTTTCAGCACAAAGAACCAGATGCTTTTGAAGTGTACATTGTGTATGGTACCCTAGGACCGGAATATCCTAGGATGTGGCATTTTTATTGAAAAAAGCAGGTAAAAATGAGGGTGTTAACTCTGTCTTGCACTGCTCCCAACCAAATGATCTGGGGGAGCATGGAGAGACATGCCTCTTAACTCAATGGAAACCTCATTTGGAGGAGAGCAGAGCTGTGGGAAAGGGGAAGAAGGGAAGGGAGAGCAAGGGAAGCCTGTTGTAGTATGCGGAAGTGAAGTTGAAATTACTTCTTAAAGCAGAGACAGTTTTATTCTCTCCCAGACGCACAAACAATTCTTGAAGACACTTGGGTTTCTGTCTTTGGGAGATTTTTGGTCTCGAAAGTCCATACAAAGCCCTGCATCACTCCACAGAAAAGAACAACTGTTGCTGTCTACTGTAACCAGACTGCCAAGACCTGTGTCCTCCTAGTTCTTGTACTGAATTCTAGATCCATAGGCATGCAGATTTGGGGATCCTTGAGCAGAAATGGGTCACGATACATTTCTATTCCACTCGACTTGTGCAAAGTTTAAGAGAAGCCAGCCCTCCTCCACAGTCACCATGTTCTCATTTGTTGGGGAAGACATGGCTTTGACAAGGCTCAAGATAATGCCCAAGTCTTGAGGGAGCCCATCATTCATGCTTAGCTCCACTGTGATGGTGAGGATATGATGTTCTCCATGCTCACATTACAAGCTTCCTCCAAAGTTACTACTGGAGGAGATAAATGTTGCATGAACTTACATTTCAGATACTATCTGGAATGTGCCTAGGCCAAAAGATGCTTGAACGAACAGCCTACTTAATACCTTGGGCTAACAAAGCTGCTCCAAAGGCTTGAAGACATGATGCAATTTCTACTCTAGGATGATCACCAAAATGTAAACAACTTGAAGAACTCCATTTTATTTTTTTTTTTTTAAAAAAAAACAGGATAGCACCACATGCCATTTGCGACCTTGCATCCAAGACACATCTTCAGCTGTGTTAGAGCCCCCTGTGCTATAAACACAGAGCAAAGCCAGGCTATGCGAAGTTCAGCTCCTGGTGGAAAACAGCGATGGAAAGAGGAGTGCAGAATTATCTCTAGCCCCAATTACAGCAGCTGCTGGGCTGCTGTAGATCAATTAAGACGGACCTCAAGAGCTCTTCAGCCTTTCCAGGCTTGCCAGAGCGCTGTCCATTCAGGCTGTACCCCCTCCTACCTCTGGCATGCTGCCCACAGGCAGGGGAGGGGAGGAAGGCAGGTGCTGTGGCATCGACTACGCTGGCTTGGTGCCATGGGGGATTCCCCTTCAGCGGAGCAATCCTCTGCTGCTCCTTCTGGGCAGCTCAGCACTGCCCAGTAGAGATGTTCAGGGATGAGGATCTAGCCACAAACAGAATTAAATTTAACAGGGAAGGGAAACTTTCAAGAGCATTGATATCTTCTTCCTCCCCCCAAGATACAGTAAAAAGCAAAGCAGAATAAAGGCACCAACTGCAGGTGACGGCAGGAAAGTTTTTTTCCTTACCAAACAAACATGTGATTCTGGATTTTGATATATCCCTTCGAGGCTTTATTGTAAGTATCTGAGATGAAATAAATAGATCTAACTCATTTGCAGTACCTGTCTTAACTAGTCAGCCAACAGCCATTTACCTTGCACAGGCTCTGGCCATTACCACATTGGGCAAAGAATCTGCAAATCCCGGGGCAGGGAGAAGCGCTATACAAAAAATGGCCACATAAGACAAATCATTTCCCTTGAGATATGGGCAAGGTATCTAGCACCGACTACTTGAGAGCTGTATTAGCAGAGGCAGTGACCGACGGCTGAGAAGGGACTGGCTGGGATTAACGCATATACCTTGTAATTTTGAGCAGTGCTCCGTTACCAGCATTACAGACAGCAGGTACAAGCACAGAGCCTCACCACAGCTGAACGGCAGGTGTCTGTCAGCACTTCAAAGCAGTTCAGGCTGAAGGTTACAGGATTTCCCCACACCCCAACACAGGTGGCCCTTCCACCAGCACTCTGCAACTGGCCCCTTCCACTGCAACCCACAACTGCTGAAAAAAAACCAGCTTTCAGTGCAACCTGGTTCAACGGCAACCCGCTCCATTGCTAGCTGTTTTGCCTATTTTATACTCACTCAACCAAGCTGGAACTCTAAATTCTTGCAACAAGGTCACATGAAACTACTGCCTGACCTCAAAATTCAACTAGGGGTTTTCAAAATGATGCAACCCCACCAAACTTTCATTCTTCTGCATCTCTTTCTCGGAAACTCCCACCAACGCTTTTAAATGCATCAGCGGAAGGTTTCAGAAGCCCAAAACTGAACTTCCAGCACCATGTCAATATAGTTTTGGTGCCTTTGTATTTTTCACTACCAGCACCAATACGTGTGGGTGTGCACAGATCCTAATACCACCGTCTTTGAACTATAATGACATGGTTCTCATACAGGTTTACTCTGTGTTTGTAAACTATACCCTAGCAAGCGCTTTGTATTTAATGTAGTTGATCCAACAGTCACATGATGAAGAAACTCAGATTTACTCCACTCGAGGGTACAACCAAGGAACTGCATGAAAACATTTGTATAGGGACCAAAAGCAATCCAGTGACAACATGGGCACCTCTGTGCACATCTGTCACAGTCCAGACTCAAGCAGCTTGTTACATTGCTGTACCCAAGTTCAACGTGATGCAGTAAAATAGGAGTTTAAAGACACCTTTCAAACTCCCCTCAAGCTGGGCTTCTGTTTCACTTCATTCTCCCAAGGATGAGCACACTTCGCGCCCTCTGTTTGCTGGCCACTCTGCATGCATGGAGTGGGCCCTTTATCATTTCAACCCTGGCAAAGGGAAAGGGAGCAGGGGAGGAGAGACGGGAAATTTTTGTTGTTTTATTTGTTTGGTTGTTGTTATGTGCGTTGTTTTTTTTTAAATCAAAGCTGCTCTGTGTTCAGAGACAGCTTAAGGCGGCTTGCACAGTTCAGAAAAAAATCTGGCTCAGTATCAATACATTTACTTTTTTTACCCTCTTAATATTTTACATAGCATAGCTATAAACCCTGAGAGCAATACATATGGCTCCAACTAATTTCATGTCCCTTTGCTCTGTTCTCTGAGTAACTAAAGGTCCAAGTGAAACACATAAGTGGCAGATGAGACTTGGCAATTCCGACTACTTCTTACACTGCTATCTAATTATGAGGCACCTCCAGTACTAAAAAACTTCCAGAAATAATAATCTGCCATTGCCTTTCTCAAAAAAACACCCCCCCCCAACAAAGAAACCCCATGAGTCACATAAATATACTACCACACATTTACAAGGGTCAGTATAGCCATATGCACAAGCAACACACTAATTAATAAATCAAGAACACACTCTAGTGACATGGAAAGCTGTTTCATTCAAAAGCATAGAGCCAGGTTTTGGGTTTGTTTCCACTGTTAGCATGGTAACTCCGTAAAAACTCCAAATATTTCTTTAGACAGGCTGTTTCAAATACACAATTAAATTGCTTGATCTTTGCATTAAATGTTTTTCTAATATTCACATTAAAATTGCTTGCTTCCCTCTTTTCCACAGAGGGTATCGTCCACTGCAGAGCACTTGGCTCTTGTCCTGGCTGGGGTGGGTGACATTGCATGGGTCACTTCAGCTCCATGTCTTGCTTTCTCTCTGTTTGAGAAACAGAGTGCCTCATACCACATTCAAAGTGCTTTTCATTCACTGCCAGCTATTATTAAATAAAACAGAAGCAAAACAGGAGATTGCATTGCACCTTTAATTTAAAAATTTTGCAGTTAGAAAGTTTAAGCATTTAGCTGAACCGCTTAGTTTGTTCAGTTGCACGTACTCTGAATTGCCCTCAGCAACAAAGGACTGATGTAGAGACATACATAAAAAAGAAACACTGCATTTAAATGAAGACTAATTTTAAGAGCTGCATATTTAATATGGAAAGCAGTCTCTGAAGATGTCAGCTGCTATAGAATGCACTGGCAAATCGTACTTGCAAAAGATAAGCTTTTCCTAGCTTTTTTTATGGCTTTGAAGGGAAACTGTTCAATAGACCAAGTCGATGGACAAATGAGTGCTCCAATAGAGAGCACAACTTTTACACAGTGGTGTAAAGGCAAACCACTCAGGCTTTTTTTTTTTTTTTTTTTTTTTTTTTTCTTTTTGGAAGTATTTCAAAGGTCATGCTTACATATGCAAGGGCTTTGGGACTGATTTTAGCAACCTAGTAAATTTTACAGGCTGTGTATTTACTAGCTGTTTTGTCTGAAGGATAGCAGAGCAGGAGAGGATACAGGAAAAAATCATATGCAGAACAAGTCCAGTAGTGTCACATAAATAGCTGAGAAGTGTCCATCACTCCAAAGCACAACAAAAACATCACTGCTCTCTATTCCCACCCGAGACTTGTACCTCACTGCAGACACAGAGGGTTTGGTTCATCGAGCTGAACTGTTTGTCAATCAAGACTGCTGAAAGCCATCACGCGCTCCACAAATGGCAAGCCTGTCTCAGCGGGTGGCAAGGAGAGGACCTCCCTTCCTCCTTTCCTCCCTTCACAGCACCAGGGGCAAGTCCTGCTCCTTCCCTGCCACAGCACTGGGATCCCAGAGGTGCCAGGATCCTGGTGGGCAAACCAGAACTACTCCTGTAACCTTCCCTTACTGTTAATTCACTCTAAACGCATCCAAAACATAGCACCCACATGTTTCGTGGGTCTGGTACTTAATTTTCAAGCTTCTCCAACTTACCAAGACATATACCTTTGTGGCAGGAGGATGGGGGGAGTAATCCACAGAATGAATGAAATGGAAGAATCAAGTAAACATTAACCTTACAGGATGTAAATATTGAAGAAAACAACCACTGATATTTGTGCCACCATTCAATGGTACATTTAAAGATGCACCACTCTCATAGATAAAGTAGTATTTTAAATACAGCAAAAGACAAAATGTTTTAAAAGTCCTAAATCTCTGCAAGAGATTAGTGGTACCTTGAAACAGTCAGGAGTTTTTGCCATACGTTTACAGCAGAAAGGTATGTTCTATTTATTGATACATAGCACACAAATCCTGCCGCAAGGATGGATTGTAACAGCTAGGCTTAACCCTAGGAGGTTTGTACTAAGAAGCATTTTATTTTTTCATTGTTTCAACAACTTGTTTCATTTAGTGGGCAGGACAAGATCCTTTGTTTCTTCAGATGTGTTTCTTGACCGACTACAACACAATTACATCAACTAAACCCCAGCTATTTCTCTTAATGTGTTTTATCAAGCTTGTACTTGGACACACAACCTGAATCATACAGAAAGTTTTGTAAGCGTGACTGCACTTTACATATTGCTTGTCAAAAGGGAATTCCTGAAGAGTCGCAGGTTAAAAAAAAAATAAAAATCTACCATTGTTACTTTCTAGCAGCATCACTGAGAAACAGGAAAGTTAGGCAACGTTTTAGATCTGTATACCAGTGTTTTTCAGTTTTACATGTGTAGCTCCTTTCATATGCTTAAAACTTGGTCCAGGTTAAGAGAAGAGAATTTGCCAAACACTTTCCTGGTCAGCCCAGTAGTCAGCTTCGAAACAAGTCTAAATTTGAGTGAGGACAGCTCACACATCACACCCATTCTCCAGCCTGATTTTTTAGGGCTGCAGTTCCTCCAAGGTGAGCAGCCATCCATCCCACAGAACACTCATTTACCAGGTTTGCATCTGGAAATTCAGAGCCATGAAAACTAGCTGTTACACAAACCTGAGAAGTTTGCAAAAAAGACAGCTGTTTCTTCGTACACTTACACCCTGCTGTCAGCTACGTAAGTGGTTAAGTGATACAAGTCTGCAAAATTCCACAATACCCTGCACACGCCGCACAGAGTTCGTATGTGCTGGCCTCATGCTGCCCCAGACACAATCCTATTCCACTGTGTTTCAAACCTAGGAGCACATCCCCTTCCCATTTTGAGGTTGTTCAGACTGGGGAAAGTAAAAAAGTATGTATCTGCACCCACATGCAAGACCAAAATACTTTTTTAAACACAGGTCTTTGAAATGATCTGTGTCACTTTAAACTCTTTACTCTTCTTGCAAGTATCACAACAAGGAACTAGCTGGATGAAAAGCACCTTTTTTTTTTTTAATATTCCTCATTTGAAAGAAGACTGTATACATGCTTATACCACATTTCCCTTCAGTGTTAAAAATCCACAGAAAACCAAAGAGAAATCAGACTGTCAAATAAGTTTTACAACACCAAGAAATCCAGAAGAACGGTGAGAAATATTCAATGTTACAGTCAGTATTTTATCACTGTCATAATTTTGAGCTGATAAAGGACTAAATCCTCAGACTAAATGAACCGGAGTGGCAGCTGTAAAGCAGAGATGAGTCTTGTGCATGATTTCAAAAACCTACCTCCGTGTCACTTGGCTCAGAGCCTTAGTACTGAACCTGTTTCACAGTCTTTGCATTTTACTAATAGAGTTTACGATGGGAATGAACAAGAATGCCCATAAGTGTGCCCGGGTGAGCAGCCCTCTGCGAGGTCAGCAGTTACACCACTACCAGCTGATGGTTCTGGAGGAAACCTATGTGAAATAATTGCACCTGGCCCATTTCTAGCAGGCAGTTAATTATAGTACAAAACTATGTTGGTAAGATAAGCAAAGTGACACAGGCTACAGCCAGTGCATTACTATGAGTGACCATTAAATGCTATGGGATAAAAGTTGAAATATCTGGGCAGAAAGTAGATATGCAAGCTCAACTCTGGCTGTACAACCCACAGATAAAACAGATTTCAAGCACCAAAACCCCAGACCTCTCACCAACACTGGATTCATATAAAAATGGACTGAATTAAAACCCAAACCAAACCAAAAACCAAAACCAACAAAATAATAGAGGCTGAAGAAGGAAAGGAAGAGATGGCTCCTATACAATCCACTTCAGGACATTTGCATTATGCTTTATTAGTCAACATGTTACCTTACAGGATTATATGACTTAACAGCTCAAAGTAGCTAGCTCAGCTGCACAGTAGCACATGGCCTTCTACTGAAGGACTGTATTAAGCAGATCAAAATATAAAATATTAATATAGGCTCAGAAAGAACCACAACACCTTATCAACATCCTATCTAACTCTGATTTACAAAGTTTTGATCCTGTAGGCTCTGGCAACAGGATATAGTAAATGTAAGATGTACCACAAAACTTAAGTACATACTGGGCAGAAGCTCCCAAACAAGTATATTCACAGTTATTTTCACCAAGATTTATTTACATGACACTTAGAAGTTCAAAAATAACAATCCCCCCCCAGGAGGACAAACACTGCCTACCTATCAAAGCAGGGACTAATGGAAACAACTCACCGAACCATCCCCTTTGTGGCCAAAGACTTACTAAAACCTGTAAATAAATGACACTGGCATGAGAATTGCTTCTAAACGTCAGTTCCAAGTGTTTTAGCTGAAGCGCTACCTGGATTCAGCTAAATTTTATTTTAACAGGCATTTCAGAGAAACAGACTTCAAACCACACGCTTAATTCTCCACGACACAAACGCACGTGTGCACATCTGTCATCAAGGTCTTTACAAAGCGGACTCTAAGCAGAACAGCATTCCCAAATGGCATCTCTATCCCGCTTCGCAGGAAGCCAGGAAGATCTGGCTTTGTAACGGAGGTGATTGCCTTCGCTACCTTGGGAGGACTGATGCACTTAACTCACTGACAGAGTCAAAGGCTAGCAGGTAAAAAGAAAAAGCGACAGGTTAAAGCAGCTTTGTTTTACTTTGAACTGCTGCAGATTTCGAGTTGCTGAGGAACAGTGAACCCCCACCCCATCACATCTCTCTCAACTTTCTCTAGCATAAGCTATAACAGAGCAAAACCGGAACAAAACCCAAGCATGGAAGGAAAAAAAAAACCCACACCACCAGTTTATACCTAAAACATGCTGGATCAGGTCTTTAAACCGTAGGTCTGTGTTTAAAATGGTGAGTGAACCTCCAGCAGCAGAGCGAGGGACAAATCGAGCAAAACTAAGGGGACACACACACACACACAAAAAAAAAAATTTACTTAAAAATAAAAGGAGCCCCAAAAGCAGAGACCTACCTTCCCGCCGGGCCCTGCCCAGGAAGGCGTGCTGCCCGGGGGCGGCCAGCTCCTCCCGCCGCCGCGGGGACCCCGGCCCGGCCCCGCTGCCCCGGGCGGGCGCGGCGGCGGGGCCCGCTCCCAGGGGTGGGCCGGGGGGGCGGCCTCCCCTGGCCCGCAGCGGCACCCGTAGGGTTAAATAAAAAAATAATGACTAAAAGTAATAATAAAAGGGGGGGGGGGGGGGGGCAGAAGGACGACGGCGCCTTTTTACCCTCCTGGCTCGTCCCGCTGCGGTCGCCACAAGCCTCCTCCCGCCCCGCGCTCGGCGACAAAATGGCAGCCCCGGCGGCTGGCAGTCATGTCGGAGAGGGCGCCCGGGCGCCCCTCCGCCGCCGCCGCCCGGCCCCGCCGCCGCAGCCGCAGTGCCGGCGGGAAGGCCCCCCTCCGCCAACGCCTCATGTCGCACTTCCCCACACCGCCGCTACCCCCCCGGCCCGCCACAGCGGGAGCCGGCGGCGGGCGGGCCGGGCCGGGCCGGCGGGGCTCCCCTCACGGCCCGGTGGGGCGGGCAGGGCCGCCAGCCGTTCCCTCCGCCGCAGCTGAGGAGGAGGAGGAAGAGGAGGAAGGGGGAGGGGGGGGGGGGGAGAGAGGAAAAAAACATGGCGCCGCGTCCTACTTGCGGTGTGGCGTTGCCAGCGCGGGGCCGGGAGCGGCCCGGCGGGGCGGGGGGGGGGCCGAGCCGGCCGGCCCCGCTCGCCTCATTGTGCCCCCCGCGCCCGAACAATGAGCCCCCCGCGGGCCTCTCTGCGCCGGGCCGGGCCGCGCCTCACCGCCCGCCGGGGCCGGCGGCGTGTGCCGCGGCGGTGGCGGGAGCTCTCCTCCCCCCGCACCCCCCCCGTCCTCCTCCTCCTCCTCGCCCAGGAGTTTTTAAACTTTAAAGAGCAGGTTCCATCGACCTGCCCGCCTTTGTCCCTCGGACACCGCGCCTGGCCACCGAAAAGCCGCGGGGCCGCGTCCCGCCGCCTTGCCTCCGCCCTCCCCCCAGAGAGGTACGTTCGCCCCTTCTTCCCCTTCCCGTTCGTCTTCCGCGGGGCCGGGGCGCACCTCGCCCTCCCGGCCATTATGCAAGGGCCTGGCGGGGGCCGGCGGGGCGGGGAGGGGAGGGGGCTTCCCCGCCGCTGCCCTCAGCCTCCCCGAGCCCCGGGTTCGCGCCCCGCCGGAGCGGGCTCAGGGCCCCGCCTGCCTCCGGGCACCCCCCGCTGCCGACTCGGTTGGGGTGGTCTTTTTTTTTTTTTTTTTTCTCTCTCTCTCCCCCCCCCCCCTTTTTTTTTTTTTTTTCCACCCTCGTCCTGACAAAGTTTTTTTTCTCTCTCTCGTTTATTCCGCGAGACGCGGAACAACAACCTGAAGTCCGGCCCCGGGGGAAGGAAAGGGGAGGGGGGGGGGAGAGAAAAACACGCACACGCACACATCCAGCCTTTTTGTGCGTGTGTGGGGATGGAGGGGGTGGAGAGTGCGTTTATTTCTTGCAATATTTTTTTTATTCAACGCTCGCGCTACCGGCGGCGATACCCGATCGCCAAAAACGCTAAGCATTGGTTTAAAATTCTTTTCTTTTATCTTCTCAGCATCTGGAGAGAGGGAGAGAGAGAGAAAGGGCGCGTTCATGAGGACTACAAAGTTACAAATATGGCTCCCCAGTCTCTCTTGCCTGATCACTGCAAAGAAATGAAGACGCACTTTAAACTAAACCATTTGCAACTCACTCGCAGTCCCTGTCTGCCTCTCCCTGCCCAGCACCCAGTACAAATATTTGCGAACTAAACACGCTGAGAGAGGAGCACCAACTTATTTTTATTTAATGCACGGCGAGCCCCCTCGA
Organism: Falco naumanni; assembly: GCF_017639655.2. Taxonomy (NCBI): domain Eukaryota; kingdom Metazoa; phylum Chordata; class Aves; order Falconiformes; family Falconidae; genus Falco; species Falco naumanni. The sequence continues at coordinate 4,524,427 of NC_054060.1, read as the reverse complement.
AGGCATCGCACACCGGCAGACTCAGGAGCAGCCTCTAGTTTCCCCCTAGACCATAACGCGTGCGCCTTCGGGCACCCCCAAATTGGGGTGCACGGCCACACACACACACAGGTAGGCACCTCAAGGGCAGCAGCGGCCCCGCCGCCGCCGCCGCTCCCCCCGCGGGGCTGGGATGCACCCCCCCGCCCCCCCTCAAAAAAAATAATGTGGGATGGATTTTTATTATTATTATTATTATTATTTTGCATTGCTTACATCTGAGGGCGTCCTGTTCCGCAGCTCTAAGTGGATCCTTCTATTCATGTCCATGTCCGTGGCTGGTGGGAGTCGCTCGCTGTCGCCGGCTCCGCTCGTGCAGTGACACCGATGGAGACCCCCCCAAAGCCAGCGCGGTGAGGGACTTTGAGGGCTCAACCAGCTCCGCTCGGAATCCCGAGCCCCAGCACCGCGGCGAACACTAACCTGATAACTGCGGAGGCGGGCGCTCCCGGGGGCTCCGGCCTGACTGACGTCCGTCCCCGCCAACCGCGGCGCCGCAACGCGAGGCCGGAGCCAATGGGGCGGGCAAGGGGCGGTGGAAGCCAATGGGGGAGCGGCGCAGCCGGCCAGGGGGACAGCCCGGCTGGGAGCGGAGGATCATTCCGTGCTGGTGGCTGATGGGGAAGGAGCAGCGGCGGCTCCGCGGTGGGGCTGGGGTGCGCTCTGCCTTCTCCCGCCCCGCTCCGCTTCCCCCGCCTGCTGGAGCCGGGGGGGAGGCGCCGAGGCGCGGGGCGGGGAGCGGCGCTAGAGCCGGAGCCTCCCGGGCAGGGGCGCGCAGCCAGGAGGGAGGGAAAGGTGCGGAGCGGGGCGGCGGAGCGCGGGGAATGGCGCGGGCCGGCGGCGGCGGGGCGGGGGAGAGCGCGGGGCGGGCGGGCCGCCGCGCGGGGGAGGGGCGCCGATCTCCTCAGCGCGGCGCTGGCCGTGAGGGGAGGCGAGGCCAGGCCGGCTTGCCCTGCCGGGGAGCTCCGCGGGCCCCGGGCGGCGGGCGTTCGGTCAGCGCGGGGTGCTGCCGCTCCGGGTGCCCCTTCCGCGGGCGAGCGGGCTGAAGGGGCTTCGGGCAGAGAGGGGTAGGGCGGGGAGGCGGCGCTTGTGCGGAGAACCCCCGGGTCGGTCGGTTCCCTCTCTGGAAAGCTTTCCTGGGGGATGCTTGTCGCGGCTCTGAAGGTGTCACCAGCGCCTTGCCGTCTCTCGGAAGCCCGCTCCTGCCTTTGCTCACGTCCAGTCGTTGGATGAAGCGGTGGGGCCGGCTGGCCTGTGTTGCCAGCAGAAGGTATATTCGTTCTCCTCTACCTTTTGCCAGGCGGGCTTCTGGAACGAGGTGCCAGCTGTGCCCTGGCAGGGCTCGCTGGCTGTGGCAGGTATCGGATCCGCTAGCGCTCTGACAGCAGCAAACCCCCACGCTCGCTCCTCTGCGTGTACTTGTGACTGGCTCTGTCAAACACAGGGCACCGTTTTTGTTAGGCGTAGCAGGCGATAGGTAAAATGAGCTTCATTCGCTCGGCGAGACTCCTTCTTGCCCCTTCATGACCGAGTCGCTGGAGTTTTGATGGACTTGTTAACCTTGCCTTCACCTCAGGTGGTTGGAAAAGACAGGGCTTTTAAAAATCCCCAGGAGTCATTTGAAACATTTGATGCTCAGAATCAACAAAAAGATGAGAATTGCTGGAAGACTGACTTGTCAAAATATTTTGCAGTGCAGGATGGAGATGCTTCTAATACCCGTGTCGCCTGCAGATAAGCTGTAATGAACGCAGCTGGCAGCTAAGCACGAGTTTGGTTGAGAGAGTCTGAGCTGGGACAAGGGTCAAGCTGGATCCAGCTTCAGGTAAAAAGTGTACCACTGGTATTCTCTAACAGGCTAAATATTTTTGTGGTGGTTTAGGGCCTCATGATTTAGCTGTTAGAGCCATTGGATTTTGGTTTTGTCTGTGGTGTAGACGAGTCACTATTTATTGTTCTGTGGCGCTGGTTTCGGTGTAATAGAAGTTACTGCAGTAGTTCTAGAGTGCAGACTTTTCAAAGTGTTTAGGACTTCAGGATCAGGGTGAATTTTATTTTAGCTCTGTTTTAAATTCTCCTTTACAGGTATGGACAAAGGTGGCCCCTGGGCTGAGGCTTCACAAAGGAAATTTTGGTCTGGGATTTGTTTTCATGGCACAGGTGAAGACCTTTGGAAAAGAACTTTTATCATGGAAACAAAGTAACTAAATTAAAGTGTATTAACTACACTGTTATAACTTTTAAAAAAATCTGAGAATACAGAGATACTTTTTCCTTTGTTTTCTCAGAAGAAAGAATGTCTTGTATGTTCTATTCACATGAAGTAGAAAACGCCGCCCTGAAAACTATTGGGGGAAACTTATTCGAAGTTCGAAACCAAAATTAAATGTTGAAACTCGTTGATTTTCCCTCTGCCCCATTCACATGCGCGCTGCTTGTATTGCAAGGGTTTGAGATGTCTTGAGAACTGTTTGGAGGACTAAAAATGAATGGAAATGTTCCATAGGCCAAATACCTAAGCATCCTATCACAACGGTAAATAAATTTTAAATAATGTCTTTGTGGAGTACAGCTGCTCTTAAACAGACAGCAACAACAACAAAAAAAAACCCGTGTCACTGTACTAATACTCTCAGGATACCAAAAAAAAGTAAGTTGGATTTAAAAATGGATATGATGATGCCATTTAAAATGAGGATCCAATTTTGCTCTTTTTAATAGAGGGAGAAACTGTTTACATTTTGATGAAGCCATACTAGCTCTTAGGTGAGGAATTTTTATTATGTGTTTCTATGAATAAAGCTGTCAACTGTCTGTCGTAGATGTCATTGATTAGAAATACTGTATACTGACACAGTGTATGGAATCCTGCCTTGTCGGAGTCCTTAACAGCGGAGCAGCAAAAGCAGTCTGAGCCCTGCTTACAATAGTGGGAAGCTGCTCTATAGGATCCCTGGTCAGTCTCCTGTTGGAAGATGAAAATATTCTCCATCCTTATCTGTATGTTCTGTTTTTTAAAGCTCAAGTACAAAGAAGTTAATATTGTGAGTAATTGTTATAATCACTACAGTTAATGTTTGATTTTTTGTACATGGTTCACATTTTTGTCCAATTTCTTCATTGCCTAAAAGAGATCTGTTGTTATCTCTATGCAAAGGAGGTTCTAAATGCAGGTTTGCAGCTGAAGCTGATCATACGTCAGAATCCTGGGCCGAAATCTGAAATACTAAAAACACTCGCTATGGAAACTTCAGTTATGGCTGAGCCTGTGTTAGGTTTTCATGTGCTTCTATATGATTATTTTCCAGGTATTTTCTGATCAAGCTTTACAGACTATTTAGTGTAACTGCAATATGGCCAATCGGGTGATTTCATCCACACTTTATATTTTGTTATGCATGGTTTATTTGCTTTTTTTTTTTTTAACGTGAATACTGCAGCCTTGCATTAACACAAGTTTTGAATGAAGGGCTCCTATACATAAAGTGTATGCATCATGTGTGAAATCCTACTGTGTTCTATGAGTAAAATTGTTGAATAGCTGAGCGTTTGCTGAAATGAGCTGCTGATTGTTTTTTGTGGTTTATAATACTCCTTTGTAGATCTGCTGATATCTTGTTTGTCCATGCTGCATCCGGACAATGCATTCCTTCATGTTTTGTGTAACATCGAAGTCTTCAGTCATTTCTGTGTATGTAGATACAGTAACTGGAAAGTGAAAATTTGTTCTTAAATTGTCCCTCTTCCTGCCCTTAACTTCCCCACCTGCCAGCATAGCTGGAAGATGGTCATTAAGGGCAATTTGGAACAGTATTAATTGCTGCTATCCAGGAATTTTGTGGAAAAGGAACAAAAATGAGCATTGGTAAACCATATACATTTTCTGACAACACAATCTTATGCTTTGAGACCCTTAAAATCAATAGAAGAGTGCTATAGGCAAAAGAAAAAAAAAAAAAAAGCTCAAGACATTGGATGAATAAGCTCTGGAGCTTATGGCCATTTTCAGAGGGTTGGATGTCAGTTGTCAGGCCTGTTGTCTGTTGTTCAGTTGTTTAAATCTCCCCAGTAGTGGTTAGCAAGGTGTAAACTGCATGGTCAAGTCTAAACCCAGAAGGGTTCTTGCCTATTGCTCGGTTTTTTAAAATGTAATCAGTCCTTTGAGGGAGTTTTGGCAAGTTCAAAACAATATGTTTTTCAGTGCTTGCTTCTGGGGCTGGTGTATAATTGCTCTGGCGTGTGAGTGATTCCATTGGTTTCAGCATTAATTGCTTGTGAATACTCCATGTTTGTGTCACAATATTCTGTTTTCCAGCAGTGTTTCGAGTAAGGGATTGATACTCCACTGGGAAGCTCAGACAAGAAATGAAGAAAAGTTATTTAAAGCAATGCATAGAATGGGAGGCAGCTGTTTTAAGTTAGCAAATTAGGAGGAGAAGAAAAGGTGAATACTTCTGGTATGTCTCAAAACATTTCCCTCCCCCCCTCAGAGTTGAGTGTAGGATATTATTTACCTTTTTATTCACACAATATCAGGCATACCAGCAGAGCCTGGAAATTTGTAAATAACAGAACAGGGGAGGAAATTGTTCCACACATTTTTTTGTGGGTCTGCAAGAATAGACTGCTCAATATATACATCGATAAACCTTCCAGAACTTGTACACTAATTTTTAAAATAGTTTAAATAGTTTTTTGCAAGTCTTTTGAAGCATGCCCCCCCCCCTGCTGCCCCAGTTTCTGTTTGTCAGAGACAGTTTATTTCCTACCAAAACTGGTTGTTGTAGTTGGTGTGCTTTTAGGACAAGTTTTACATGAGTTTTGGAGGGTGGTTTGTTTTGATTTTTTTTTTTAAACCAGGAAATGCACTGTATATGGTCTCTCTTTGTGAAAAGGATGCTGAAGAGTATATTAAGTTTATTTTTTGGTGTTCTTTAGATAATCAGGCAATTTCTCATGTAAACTGGCAAATTTATATGTATTTCTTTTCTGAAACAATCATTTTATTATGAAGGAGGATGACACCATTACAAACAAGTTTGCTTTTTTATGGCTTTGATATTTGATTTTACTGGACAGAATTTAACAACTCATTCTGTTAGTTCCAGTGGCTTATAATACGTATCACTTATTTTGAATATTCAGCCATTCTTACTATTGTTGGCCTTCCTTTTACAAGCTGTTTTTTCCATGATCAACTTCAGAACTTTTGTAAAATCTCATTAATTAGACACTGTAAACCAACAATATTATGGATTATCTTAATTGCTAGATAAATCTTTGGGGTAATTTGTGGGCGAAATGAAAAAAACCCTAAATTGAAGAACTAGCGTAATTTTGAAGTCAAATGAGCAGGCCATGTAGCTTTCCTGAGTACGTTGTAGAGAATCAAAATAGAATAACCTGTTAAGATGTGTGACAAGAGGGAGAGTGGGAAATCAGCACTTTTTTTTTTTTTTTTAACCTGTCATAAATCTGTGAGTGGGTCAGCACAGAAGTAGGAAAAGAACTTCAGAGATTCTTGCAAAACTCATGATAAAATTACTTTTAAAAAGCTGATAAACTCAGCTGTGGTATGGCAAAATAAACACAAAATCAGAGGTGGGAAAGAAATGACAATTATTAGTATAAAAAGTGTAAGGTTACATAAAGAATTCAGAGACTAAAAATGTGTGTTAGTGGATTTTGTAACTAGGGTGGAAAATACAGTGAATGGTGGTGTCAAAATGAAACTGTATTAAATGAGGTTTATTGAAAAGAGTTTGCAGGACTAATTTAGCTGTTCCTGAAGATGACGAGAGATGTTTGGAGGACTCAAAATAGAAAATTTGGCGATTCTTGCCAAATCTGAGTGTGTGTTGGTATAAATAGAAAGGTGTTTTGGGTTTTGTTTTTATGGCAGTTTGTCTGAGTAACTTGAAGCAACAGTAACACAATGTCAGGTTTTTACAAGGTGTGCACACCAGCAGCATGAATGTAGTTCAAAGTACAGTAACCTTACTGTCCCACTAGGACTCTTAAGAAAACTTTTGGGACCATTTGACCAGTTCTGCTCTCTTCGGGGGGGGAAAAAAGGAAATGTGCTTGTAGTTTTTATACTTTACAGAGTTATTAGGTTTTGATTCAGCAGAAGTACTTTGGAAGAATGGAGTGTGTTTCTTTCTTGCGCTCAAAATAAGAAGCACTTGCTGTAGAAAGAGTGTATTCTACAAAACTTGCTGCAGTGGATGTGGGAGCTTTCAAGTCTGACAGTTTTAAGTAGTGAAGATGAAAGTGAGGACAGTTCTTGGGCAGGGGACTTCAAGAGGAATGTGATTCATGGGACATAGTTACTAGTGTAATTACCGGTGCAGCTGCTGTAGTAACTTCTGCCAGTAGTAAAAAAATCTGTCCAGCACTCTACTGGTCGTAGTGTAAGTGATAAAGGTGGCAGCAGCTGAAGTGTCATACCTTGTTCTGCTTTCCAACTTCAGGCCAGCATACATGGATGGCGCAGTTCCTGCAAGGTCTCACGCTGTCACCAGAGCTTCCCAGGGTTTCCTAAAGTGTTCAGGCTGGGCTAGAATTTTGGAATTGGAGGTGGTAAGATTTTGTTTTGTGTTTTCTGTAAGTAGCAGTGAAAGGGCAGGGATCTGGAGGGACTGCGTTAGTCTCATAATAACTAAAACCTTTTAAATTCGGGCAAGAAAAAACCCCAACACTCAAACATAAATAAAAAAACACAAACATAAAAAACCACCTTCTGGTTTTGCGCTTTCATTACACAAGGTTTTGTATCAATAATAAATTAATTTGTTTCAGTACTTCTTGCTGTGTTAATACCTTCTATTTGCCATTCCTTAAACTGTAGGTCAGACTTTTCATTTATTAATATTTGTTTCCAGTTATGTTGAATGGAACATTTCAGATTTGATTCAAAATGGAATTAGGGAGTGAGAAGCTCTTGAAAAATTTTGAGGGACAAGGGATAAGGAATGTTTTGCTAGATCCAGGCTTTTTTAAAATATAAATTTCTAGTTCAAATGAGAAAAATCTTTCACTGGGAAGTGGGGTACTTCTGAAGTACTAACCCCAAAATATTATTTTTTTCTCACTAATGTGTCATTGAAGCTCACTTTCCTAGCACTTGGTAAGTGTAGTTTCCATCCAAAATTGTTGAAGTGAATTGCAAAAGGTCCTGCATCAGTCTAGTGTCAAAGACAGGTCTGGAATTCAGGTACTCTGATTTTTATAGTCAGGGCAGTCTATTTAACTGCCTAGCCCCAACATCTGCATTAGCAGATAATAAAATTTCATCTGTGCAGTAGAAATAATTATTTTGTCCTATTTAAGAGAATACTTGGCTTCCTTCCTAGCTGTTCTGCGTGTCAGTGACATGTATGGAGACATATACAGCCTTCCTAGTTTCATTGAGTCTTCCTTATCCACCTCGAAGAACTGCCAGGCTTGCTTTTCTCAACCTCTCATTTGCCTGTTGCTTCCGTTTTGTCATTTCCACCTCCCGTTTCTTAAAAACTTGCCTCCTGCAGCTTGTTTGGCATTCTTGAACAAAGGCTTTCTGGCTTGATTTGGGAGAGACGTGAAGAGGGAATCAGAAATTCCAGTGCACAAAGTTATCACAAGATTGTTAGCTATTTCTTGAAAACATTCTGTAAGCATCCCTGACTGCTCCTGGTGACTGCTGTGGTACAATTCCTACAGCCACAAATTGAGTCCTATAGTAGTCCTACTATAGGATTGAACTGTACTACAGGGCAGGAAGAGACGCGCTGTACCGCTCCCAAGCACGTCCTGACAGTAAATGCAGCAATGCTAAGTAGTATAGTTTTGTAGCTTACATCTGGCATGTATATGTCTGCACTGGGGCTCAGCCCTAATAAAGTGACCTTTTTTTCTTTTTTGTGGCAATGTTATGCATATTTTCTTTGTTATAGATGGCTATAAGTTTATGGAATGAGAGTCACATTGCACTTTTGAAAATGCTGTTAAAAATTAACATTCTCTACAACATTTATTTTTGCTTGAAGGTTGTGGTGATTGTTTTGTTTGTTTTGTTTGTGTTTTTTTTTTATGATGAAACCCCCAAGCCCAAAAATTGTAGTTTAAAGCTTTTTCTGTGCCATCTTCAAACACCTTTCCAATACGGAAGGCAGGGTAAAAACTGATTATTTTTTAAAAAAATTAAATAATCTCCTTTTAAAGCCAAGGAAACAAAATAGTTCTAGTGCTAAAATGAAAACTACAGTTTCAGCTGGTGTAAAAGCAGATTAGCAGATCTCCGACTTCTTCCTTAGCAATCAGGTCTTCACAGTTTCCAGAGTAGGTTATCTGAGTTTAATAATCCTTTAGTTTCATTGCTTTTCTTTGTGCTTCTTAATTTTTCTGCCTAATGTAAAGGTATGGTGTGTTGTACCTCCCATCATTTTTTTTTTTGCCCATTGACAAATAGTTTCATAGTTAAACTTGGAGGTCAGTCACAGCTGGTGATAGGATACGAAACTCCTTATTTAGCCAGCGCTCTGAAAGAGGGTTTTGCAATTCTTGTAATGGTTAAAAAACTCACTGAGCCAGAGACAAAGCCAGCCAATGGATTGATAACTACAAATAATCATAGCATCATTTATAACTGAATAAAGTCCATGAGATGTACAAACTAGTAGGAGGTCTCATGTCCATTTTTACGGTGAGTAAGTTGAGCTGCAGTAAAGTCACCTTTCCTGCTCACCCAAAGGACTTGGTCCTTCTTAGACATGCAGGCTAGTCTTCAAGTTTGTGGGTTTTTATGCCCAGTTAGTTATAAAAATAGATGCAGCTACTTCTAAGATGCAGAGGCAGAAAAGGAAATGTTAAATTAACAAATTGAAGACTTGACTTGTATGAGAATACATGGATACTTTTTTTTATTCAGAGACAGAAGGAAGGGAAGAAGAGGGAAGGAAGCAAATTCCATGGCATGGAAGTTGTTATCAAAACCAAATTAATTTTAAAGTAGACGGGCCTTTTTAGAAAGTTACAAAGCAGGGTTCCTTCACTGTTGATGCCTTTAAAGTGGACACGATATACTGGCATAAGGGTGATGCGTTGGTGCTGAATAGGAGGCGCACACTGGATGCGATGGCCTGGCTGGTGGAGTTAATGGAGTTGCTGCCATTGGCTTTGTGAGTGCTTTGGTTTTGGCTCATAAGCTGCTTACAGTTCCGCTTCTGCAGGGAGAATAAAGAACAATCAGCAAGTTTGTACAGAAGCTGCTGGTAGACATCAGCCATGAGATCTAGCCTGGCATTTAATTAAAATTTAATTAAATAAATGTTTCTCTGGAAATAATTGAGAATCGTAATCCCCTTGTGGCGGCATTGTTTTTCCTCCTAGGTGGGTAGGGAGTTTCTGGGTGGGAAAAGCAGGAGTTTTACAAGTAATCCCCGCGCTCTGTCCTGTAAAGCTGTAATTCAGGTACATTTTGTGTCTGCTGATGCAATAGTAGCTACAGGGGTGAAGGAGGACGTGGATAAGTAGTGTTCAGTTTTACTTGAGTAGCCTGCAGAGTGAGGGTCCCTACCTCCTTCCATGAGGAAGGAGGACCTTAAAGCATGGGAAGCGCTTCGTGCACCACCCTAGTAAACGGAGGCCTCGACTGAAAGATAAAACTTGTATGCTGCTCCAGTAAAATACATTACATGTTTGTTATTTTCTGGGTAACAGCCAGATCATTTGTTGTCCCTCCACACACACACTTGATTTATAAAGGAAGTCTTCAGTCTTTTGAATGTCATACAAAACTGTTCAAAACCAGATTTGAGGAGCAACTGAAATTCAATTAGTTCAATCAGAGCAATTCAATTGACACAGCTGAGTCCTGTGATCTGAACAAAAGATTTTGCTTTAATTGTGTAGGAATATATAAATGGTGATGTGATTGTCTTGTTCCCAGTCCTCCAGATAGATTTAATGCATTTTAAAGTTTACTGGTATACATCCCATTCCACTGCTTGAGGTTTATGTGATACTTCCACCTTTCATTAAATTATACGTGAAAACAGTCCCCTGGAAAACAAGAAGGTGTTGGTGCTTTCTGTGGGTGAGGCTGGTGAACATTCGGGGTTAACGTGTAGTGTTACGGCTAAATTCAGTAGATGGCTCAGTCATCCGACAGAACAGTCCCGTAACACCCGTTTGCAGATGATAAACCATTTGAGGTTGTGATTCATGAGCAGCTGTAGTGATGTTAAGTCAAAAACTGAGCTTTATCTCAGAGCGGAAGAGGTTATGATGTCCCATTCTCTTAAATCTACTTAACACTGGTCAGTCTACAATGTATAATGGGGTGCAAAGCAAGTGTAAACATGTTTATTCCCTAACAAGAAGACCAAGATTCTCCACTGGCTAGAAGCAGAGGTTTCCTTCGTCATCTTGCTGCTGCCACTAGCAGTTATGCTCTTGGACTTCATTTTTCCTGTGGCATCTGTGGCTGGTTGCCACCAGTCCTTTTCTCACCTTCTTAGGTGCTTCCTTACCGTGTCATGGTTGTTTTTCTGTATATAATCAAAGACTGTAGTTGTCATGTTGCTTCTTCGTCTCTCGCTTTGCATAAGCGTGAAACTAGTGGTCATACCAGAAGTTCTGGTGTTACCTAGTTCTGTTTTCTGTCACAATTTAAAATCTCATTTAGCCTTTCTGAAGGTGGCTGTGTAAATGAGGCATCAGCGTACGCATCACACAGTTAAACTGGTGATTCGCTTCCTCTGCCAGTCTTCCTTCACTGTCTTTAGTGAAGCAGCAGATCAAACAGTCTTATTTGCTTATCATGCAAATTAAAATTGGGCATCATCTTTGAAATAAGATTTTTCTCTGAAAACTTCCATATTTCTTTCTACATGAAATCTTAAATGATGAGGTCCTTGGCCATCTGCACATGAGAAAACTTAGGCAGCATCTCATCATTTAATTAATCACTCCTTCCAACATTGTTTTCTCTAACTTGACAAATTTCATCGTGTTTTATCATCCACACAGAGTGATGCTGCGGAGGGTCTTGTACAGAATGGTGGTTTGTTATTTCATCCCTTTCTTGTGCTCTGCTCTCTTGCTTTCAATAAGAAGTGTTTTTCCTTATCTCGGATCCTGCCCTGCCTTATTTCTCATCACCTCTCCTTAGTCAGCTGCTAGTTTTGCTTGATATAGTGTGCCCAGCCTCTGTTGACTGCATGTTGCATTTAAAACCATGATTTTCGTACAAGGAGGAGTATCCTGTAAAAAAACCCCTTCTAAATAACCCTTAATTTTCCTTTACTGTGATGACTGCAAAAGTTTTCAGAATTCTTATTCGATGTGCTGTTGGGACTGTCACTGGTGTCTTGCTGTTTCTTTGGGCCTCCCTGCCTTGTCTTACTCTGCTGTTGCCTCTTGTATTTCTTTTTTGTGCATTTTGTGGAATTACTGTCACACATTTATCCTATCCCAGGACTAGGCATGAGTCAGTGGCTAGACTTTATAGACGTTAGAGTAAAAGAAATAAATAATGATAGAATATGAACTAATCAAACATTGACTCATAAGTACAGAAGGCGACATCTAGTCCATACTTTTTCAGGGCAGGGTCAGCTACACGTAACTTTCTTCCTAACAGATGTTTATGTAGGCTGCTGTTGGAAGTAAATAATACTGACCTTTCTGCTCCCCCAGTAATTTGCTCTAGTTCCTTGCCATTCTTGCTGGTCAAAACATGTAACCTGAATCTTTCTTGCTGCGGTGTAAACCCATTTCTTCTCATATGGGCTGGGAAAAAGAAAAAAAGTATTTCCCTTTTCTTTCTTTCTTTTTTTTTTTTTTGACACCCCCCCCCCCCCCTTCCCCCTCAAACACTTTATTTAAAGTACTTACAGACTTTGTGGTCACTTTTTCAGGCCAGCCTCCTCTGTCTCTTCAGCCCTTCCTTGTAGGTTATTTACTGAACATCTGATCATTCTTACTGGCTTTCTGTATATAGTGTGTATTAGATACACCCCTTTCTTAAGGCACAACGTTCCAAAGCAGGGTGCTGTGCTCCAGCTGAAACCTGGGCTATATTTGTCTTTGATCCGCATGAAGTGCAGCACTGCCATCAAAATAAACACTGTTGATTCATGTTCACCTTGTAATCTCTCTGCAACCATTAGATTATTTTCTGTAGAGTTACTTAGCTCGTTCTTTCCATCCAGTATTTATGTGACCGAAGTGACAGTAATAAGTAGCTGCAGTTTTTTCCCCTCAACAAGGGTCTCTGGATGATAAATGTGTCTGAAAATCTATTCCTAGAGGGAGGTGTGATCAGCATGGCAAAGTTCAGTGGCCTTAAACTGGAAACAGGACTGGGGAAGATGCAGAGGCTGTTCAAAAGCCTCTCGTGGATACAAGACATCTTAACTTTTTCATGGTGGTTTGGCTGTATCCTTGGAGTCACAGCATCTCTTAGATGAAATAGCATTGCTGCTCTGATACTTATCCGTTAGGTATGTAGAGGGAGGAATTTTATCCCTTTTCAGCCTTCCTTTTTGTGAAGTGCCTATACACTTGAAGAGATCTGTTACAAAGATAAGTCTTAGCTTTTCTTCTCTGGACTTGTTCTTTACTAACAAGCCCAATTATATTTTTATTCACTTCTCTGATCTTTTTTTATCCTGGGTGATGCAACATAAGGGATCAAGGTTTCATTGCTGAATCTTGAACCTTAAGAGACAACAGATAGAAGCGTAATTGTATCAGATGGTACATTGAAGAGTGAGTCAGTGGGCCAAGTGCCTGAAATACATCTTCCCCATCCACATGGTCCCAGAGTGCTGTAGTGGTTGAGGGGCAAACTGCCAATAGTGGACCCAGCAAAATCTTGCAAGTGTTTTCAGAGTGAAAAAAATGCTTGAGGGGACAGAAAAGATTTGAGTAGAAAAAGAGAGGAAAGATTTCTAGTTACTAATTGCTATCCGTACTTAGTGCAGTACTACTATTCTAGGCCTTGGAAAATGACATGTTTTTTTTTTTTTAAATACATCAAAAGCAAACCTAGGAGTAAGCGGTGGATATTAAATATTGAAATACCAAAAAGGATTTGTCATTTGCTAAGCATAAAAAGACTTCACTTCAAAAAGAAACAGGCTGTCTAGGCCCTGTATGTTTGTTTTTCTTTATATGGATCATGTATTCCCATTTCTGTTAAAGCAACATTGACATTTGGTTAAATGGAAGTGCTTTTACTTTACAGAAATGCTATTACAAAAATAGTGATTTAATCAAATGAGCTTCACAGAATATTCACAGTTCACCCTCTTGTGTGCTAGAGTTCAGCACTGTACAAACAGAATCAGAAATTCTTTGCTTACCTAGCAGCAAATTGGCTGCTTAGTCAGATATGCAAAACACCCTGTTGAGCATACAATGCTGAAATAAAGTTTTGATAATTTAGCTTTCTTCTATAGTGTCATTTGTTGCGGGGTCAGACTTTTCAGATAATAGCTGTACAAAGTGCCTCAGCATTCTGTGTGTCTTCTGAATGAAGCTCAAAGCACAGATCTTTACGCTGGAATGTGTGCTTGGAGATGAGCTAGGGAAATATTCAGAGGCTCTGAATGTTATTACTGCTTATGTGCTGCATTATTCTTTTTGAAAATTCCCAGAGCTTGCGATATGTTGTGTATATTTAAAAGCCCCATGAGGGGAGGGATAAAATACAGTCTTCTTCTTTCCTCCATACTTCATGAATAGCTTCTTTCTTGAAAATACAAAATGATATAACCTTGTTTATTTTCTTACGTCTACTTCTACTGTTTTTACAGTTATCTTAAAAATGTACTCTTTTCTGTCATTGTTCCTTAAATATTTGCTTTCCTATCTTAGCCTTATGAGTGGAAAGCCATAGGAAATGGATGTTTGTGGTTTATTAACGTTTTAAATTCTTCTGGTAGTTGCGAGTTCTAGAAGTCACTGCAGCATGGGCAAAACAAGTAGAGTTGCATTTTCAAATCTTGTTTCTCTATGTGGAAATTTTGCGGCCGCCCTTTGTTTTTCTCTGAGACAGTTCTGCAAGTCAGTCAGACATTTGAAACTCAAATTAATTTGTCTGAAAACTACTAAGAAAGTTAATTTGGCAGTCAAGGGGTATCTTAATACAGGCATCAGAAAAAGGAGGAATGGCAGTCCACATAAATGGGAATGTGTGCTTATAAAGAAAGGTGAGCATTCATCTGAAGAAACAGGTAGATTTACAGGATCAGATCCTGAAAGTACGTAAGTGCTGAAGGAGCCCGTGGAGGTACGTAGAGCTGTATGGCAAATGGACCTGCTCGTTTGCAATGGCCATTCATGCAAATTGAGCTTTTGTGGATGCAGATGAGCTGTACTTGTTCGTACCGTGCCTGTATCTAATTCACACACGGGTTCAGGTCAAGTGATTATGCAAGTGAGAAGTCAAATGACATGAGTGTTTTGTATTAATTAGTATGTTTGTGAACTTTTAAAACACTCTGATATGTTTGGTCATATGTATTTGAAGATACATCTCTGCATTACAGGTTACTTAAGGTTAGTTCTAGTACCAGGAACAGTATTAATACAAGAACAGTACAATAATACAAAGAAGTCACCTTTGGTTTTTTATTCTGTGAGGTAAAATGGAGGGATTCTGATTTATTATTTACTAGCTGGGATGAGTAGTGAGGGTGGCTTTTTGTTCCTCTAAAATGAAGACAGTGGCTTACCAGCAAAACATCTTCCCCTTGATTTAATCTTCAGCTTGTTCCAGCTTTCCCTTCTGTAAGTACTCACAAACATGTCTTTATTCAGCATCTCTGATCACAAGGGAAACATAGGTGGGACTTAAAACTAGGGATAGGAAGTTAATTTTAGCAAAGGGCTACTTGAATTTTTTTTTTTTTTTCCTATAAAGGGCTGCTTCTGTCACAAACTCACTTTATAATCATGGAGCAATGTTGTACTCCAGAAACATCTAAACTCCACCCAAAAAACGTCCACAATAAAGGAGGAACAGGAGTGTAGAAGTACCTGTAGAGATCATGTTTTGCATTACATATTTTTTTTTAAAAGGGCTATCTTACAGATTCCTGCCAAAAGGTCCTATTACTGAATCCTGTACATTAAGCTCCCCTTAAGTCTAGATTAGATGCCCACGTACATTGTTCCCTCTGTCATGAACAGTCTCCTTTATCTCCATTCTGGCCACCTCTTCTTGTGGCCTAATCCTGTTGGGAGAGAATCCCCCTGCAGCTAACTTGAGGCCCGACTGAGGGGGCGAACCCTCGGATTTACACCACAGTTGACCACATACACAGAAAGCAATTGGTTTTAGTTGCTGGTTAAAGTGTTGAAATTGTGGAAGAAACTTTCTTGAGATCCATAGTGTTGCTGTCCTCTTTGATCTCCTTGGAAAGCCCTCTGTTTAGGCAAGTCAGGTCCTTGACATCTTGAGGTTTTGATACAGGCAAGTCCACATTGCCACAGGGGTTAAGTGGGTCTGTCCTGCCCTTCTATCTATAATTTTACAGTTTCTTTGGCAATTCTTTGATTGCCTCCAATCTTGGATCCCTGAGAGATGCCATAGTTTTCCAAGGGGTCCCTCCTCTTGACAAATCAGTTCTCGGTATGTTGTAGTTTACTGTCCAGCTTAGTTCCTTTCAGTGGGGTAATCCTATAGTCAAAGAGTTCCTTGTTACTAGCCTGTACTGGTACCTTTTAGGTATCCTATATGAAGAGTAGAAGACATTATACTGAAGAAGGGCCCAAGCAGTCTTTTTGACAGGTACCCATCATTTCAGCAGGAGACCAGTAAATCTGAGGATTTCCAGATCACTTCAAGATGAGGGCTGGAATGAGCTGTGCCAAGGGAAAAGGCAGCAGAAAGAGCAGGGTCCATAGCCTTGGTATCGCCATGACCAAAACTGGACCATGTCATCTCCAGGTGCAGGAGGCTCATGAGCAAGTGAAGGTCAGAGAGCACAGTTGTGTATTGAGGAGCCTTTGGAAACAGGCTTTGAATTAACCAGGCTGCTCCGTGCGGAGCCTCAAACAGCAATAAAAAGATGACTGATCAGAGAGAGCAAGTAAAACAACATGGGTGTCATTGCGATTGTACAGACCTGTGGAATCGCACTGCTCGGAAGGGCCTGCAAGTGGGCTGCAGCCGTGCCACTGCCCTTCTCCTTGCCGGCTCTCCCCAAGACAGAGTTCACAAGAGCCAAACCCTGAGGTGAGGAAAATGTGCTGCTGATGTGAGATGAACACTGGGGAAGCGTTCAAATGAGGGAGGTGGATTCCACTACCTGCTGGTTAATGAGGTCCCATAGTCTTTATTTCATAACTGAAATTGCAGGGAATATCCTGTAATAGTGAGTAGCAGAATAGATGCCACTTGCTCATGCGGTGAAGCTGATAAAAAGGACTGGGTTTGGAGTAACCTACCACTAGCTTGCCTTACAAAGCTTTTTTTTTGATGTGATGAACATACCTGCTTTTTATTTGTTCATAAATAGCAGTGATTAAAAGCATTAATAGCCTTTCTTTCAAGGCAGAAGAATGAACATTAAATGTGTATCTAGACAGCAGCCTGTCTTCCAAACAACAGCTATGAAGTGCCACAGTGTTTTTAACCTTCCAATTTTTTCTTGCTTCAAGGTAAGTATATGTGACTTGGCTGTCAGTGTGGCTGTAACCTACCACTAAAATGAAAGCATTGCCTGATATACATAGTCAGATATTCTAAAACCAACAACAAAATAGTTTTCTCTTTGTGTGGATGGCTGTGACTGTCTGGTGAATGTCATCTGTGTTAAAGTGCTTTTAACTTGTTGCCCAACAAAAGATGTGTTATTGCAGTGCTTTGTTAGCATTAACATTTTTCTGGCCATATCCACTGCCATTTCCAGGGTCTTGTCTTGTATTTCTGGCTCTGGAATTCTGTATTGCTGGATTTCTAGAAACATAGTTTCTTAATCTTTCACACACTTAGTAAACATACAGCCCAAAGCAGATTTTATTCTGAATTTTGCTTAGGGGCTACGTGCATAAAGCACAGCATAAGTTTTGCTAGCTATACTTGTTTTTAAGAAGTGTAAGTAAATAATAAGGTAAAATCCTTATTGTACACGAGTTTGGAGCAGGAGGGATTCATATTCTATGAAATTTGCATAAAAGAAAGGTGTTTCTGGCTGTCTTTAAATGTAACATTATTTTATTTAAACACGTTCCTAAGGCTTTTGTATTGAAATTTCATTTTACCAGTACCCCATGATTTGCTGATTTGTTGTTCCTGAGCAGAAATAACTGGCTTGGCTATTTTGTAATGCTGCTGTTAGAAAATCCAAAAGTAGTATTATTTCATCGCCTTCTACACAATTTATTATTCCACTGGTACCAATCTTCAGTAGATCATAGAAGCAAAAGATTTGAGAATGATAGGAGTGACTAGCCATAGCACTCAAGTAGAAGCAAAAAGAAGGAACAGAGTGATTGAGCAATCTGTGGAACATTAAGAGTTCTCCAGATGTGACTTTGTGGCCTCATGTCCCCAAAAGGGGTTACCAGTATAGATTGGGCGTATGTAATACCTACAGAAGCATTAATCAGCCCCTAGATTCCTCAGCAGCCTGTGAAACACTCTCAGGAACACTCTGCCAAAGAATGCTGATGATCAAGTGATTTGTAACCTGTCTTTCATTGGGGAAATGTGTTGTCAGTCAATATCTTGCCAAGCAAGTTTAATGGGGTGGAGATTCTGGGAAAACTGGTGGGACTGGAAGTAAGTACTCCTCCTCTAATATTAAAATTGAGTTAGGCTTCTGAATAAAAAGCGATTATTTGCCTAATTTCCCTTCAGATGTTCTAATATACACATGGGTCCAAAGCTAATTCTCTGACTATTTAATAGCTTTTAGCTGGTTAAGATGCAGACCTTAGAATTGAGGGGGTTGGGAAATGAAGACAACTCATGGCTGGGAAATCGAATATGTAGAAATTATATTTTTTTTGTTCCTTCTAAAATAATTTCTTCATGGTTCCTGTTATTTCCAGTTCTCTCATTCCTTTGTGATCTGTTATTTCTGTGGATGTTTCTTAAAAAGCTGCTGTTCCTGTTTATAGCATATATCAGAATAGGGAGAAGTGGTTTGTAATGTCATTTAAATTTTTTTTTTTTGCCATGATGCCTAAAAAAGAGGATAGAAAACAAATCCTCTTTATAATTTCAGAAATATGTCTTGCTTTTTTTTTTAAGTCTTTTTTTTTTTTTTGTCTTTTTTTTTTTTTTCTGTTGGGAGAGTGTGAATAACCCAGAGATAGGGGGCTGTCAGCTTTGGAAACCCTTACTTGAAAAGGCAAGGATGTGAAGTCTCAGCCAACATTACTTCTCCCAAGGTATTTGAGTTAATGAACATAAATAGAAACCAGATAATTTTAAGCCACCTGTAGTAAAGCAATTTCCTTTGCAGAGCAAATTTTGCTACAATCTCTCTCAGATTCTGACCACGCATACCCTGTGGGGGAGAAAACTTAAAAATCCAATGTAATATCTCAGCAGGCAGGAAATTTTTTTCCCCTTTTAAACAAAATGTAACTAGTTACACTGCCTTTATTTTTAGGGTATATAAAGAAATTTGGGGAATAAAGGAAAAGGGGGAGAAAAAAACCCACCACCTTTGATCTTTCCCTCAAATTAATCAATTTGGAATATTTTCTTTGAGCAGCCTGACTTTTCTTTTAGCTGTGTGTGTCTGTCCTGTGGGCTGTTTCTGTTGCTCAAAGATTCCAGGTATTTAAGGTCTTCATTCCTTGAAGGTACCATGTGTTTAAAAAAAGCAAAACAAACACCAAAAAATCAAAACCAAGCCCCCCCCCCCCCCCCCCCCCCCAAAAAAAAAAAACCAAACCCAAAAAACCCCAACAAACCAAAACCCACCACCCCTCAAAAAACAACAACCCGCCCTCTATTCAGGAATTCCTAGAGTGCCATCCACATTTGAAACTCATCTCAGTGCCATAAGCATTTTGCATTTGAGCAACTGTTAAGAGAGCAGAGTACTTGTAGTCATAGAATCGTAGAAGCGTTTGGGTTGGAAGGGATCTTGAAGATCATCTAGTTCCACCCCCTGCCATGGGCAGGGACACCTTCCACTAGGCCACGTTGCTGCCAGCCCTGTCCAGCCTGGCCTTGGACACCTCCAGGGATGGGGCAGTGTAGAGATGCCTTATGATTAAGCTATTTTAAGTAATGGTAAGCCAAACTGCCTTGTGACATTTTGAAACAGGTAGTCATAGTTCTGGTAAACCATCTGATAGTTCTCTGTGGTGGTGTGCCACATGTTCTAGCAATTGCTGTGTTGTGTGTTTTAAGAGTTGTATCAGGGGTGATTGAAATTTGAGTCTTAATCTCAAACTGAGCAACCCCTGTGATGCTTTATGGAGCCTTTACTCCATTCTTCCACCTTTTATCTCTGTTTTGGCCAAAGCAGCCTCTCCAAGAGTGTATTTTGTACCATTGTTCCTCTGGTGTAGACTGGCTAGGAATTCAGAGACCTGAGCAACTTTGTAGCAGTCACCAGCATAGTCAAATAGCAGGGGGAGAAAAGAGCAAATTAATTCTAATGATTAGGTAGAACATACCAGTGGAGAGCCTGGCAGAGGTGCAGCAGCTGTTGGGGCTGACTGACTGCATGCGCACTCCCTCTGCGTCCCAGCAAACCTGTTTCCTAAATGCTGCTAAATACCAGTTGTTTCCTAACAAATTCTACTGTTTATCAGCGCAGAATGCTCTGTAACACCAAATAGCAAGTGGAGCTGCAAGAAATTTCGAGTATAGGCAAATCGTTAGGCTTGAGGCCTGAGTGTATTTTCTGGAATTTAATGCCATCTCTGTGTTCCTGTTATCTCTGATTCCTAATTTAGATTTTAGATCTCGAAGGGGTTCATTTGAACATACTCTTTACTAGCACTTTAAAAATGTCAGGCATATGTTTGTCAAATTTAGAGCTGGTTTAAGCACAATTATGCATGCATTTAAGCACAGTAGTTAAGTGATTTCATGAACTATATCAGTAAGTTTACACTAATGTAATTACACTGATACTAGCACGTTTTATGAATTAACTGCATTTGTTTCCAAACAGATGTAGTTAGTTCTATTGGTGCAAAATCCAGGCATAGACAAACACTTATTTTTGCTAATAATACAGTGTTACAAAGGTGCGATGTGTTTTGTAAGATGCGTCATAATATTCTTTCCTTCAGCCAAGAGGAAACTGACAAGTTGGAACAAAATGCTTTAGTAAAAACTGGGTGTCAATTTGGTTTGGTTTGAGGATATTTTGGGAAGGGGTTAGGGGTTTTTTTGATTGTTTTTTTGTTGGGGTTTTGTTTGGTTGTTGGGGTTTTTTTTTGTTTGTTTGAGGGAGTAGAGGGCTATATAATTCAAGGAAGAGGCATGCTTGGCAGCAATCCAGAGATTGTTTCAAGTGTACCACAGTCAAAAGAAGTAAAAAGTCAGAATAACACACAGAAGAAGTATTGTCAGAGTTGTCTTGACTGGTGATGGCTGGAGAAGGACATCTTTGGTGGGTGAGCGCTGGGGCTCTGAGCACGGTTCCTGGGGGAGCTCCCTGCAGCCAGCGCCGTGCTGGCAGCAAAGGTGTGTGCTGGGCTGTCACAGAGAAGAATCTGGCGATTCCTTTGGCTGAGCATTCACCAGGTAGACATCAAAAAGGGAAAAAGACACATGGGTTGTGCCTGGGAAGTCGTTTCTCCATTGGATTCCACTCCTGGAAAGGCAGAGCTCAGAGGGTTGCAATCAGCGGTGCTGAGTCTAGCTGGAGGCCTGTAGCTCATGGCGTTCCCCAGGGCTCAGTGCTGGGTCCAGTCTTGTTCAATTTATTCATCAATGACCTGCATGGAGGGGCAGAGCACACCCTCAGCAAGTTTGCTGATGATACAAAACTGGGAGGAGCGGCTGATAACCTGCAAGGCTGCGCTGCCATTCAGCGAGACCTGGACAGCCTGGAGAGCTGGGTGGAGAGGAACCTCGTGAAGTTCAACAAAGGCAAGTGCAGGGCCCTGCTCGTAGGGAGGAACAACCCCACGTACCAGGACAGGCTGTGGCTGACCTGCTGGAAGGAAGCTCTGTGGAGGAGGAGCTGGGAGTGCTGGTGGCCAGTAAGTTGCCCATGGGACAGCAGTGTGCCCTTGGGGCCGAGACGGATTCTGGGGTGCAAAAGGAGGAGTGTGGCCAGCAGGTCGAGGGAGGTGATCCTCCCCCTCTCCTCTGCCCTGGTGAGGCTGCATCTGGCGTGCTGAGTCCAGTTCAAGGGAGACGGGGAACTACTGGAGAGGGTCCAGCAGAGGGCTACAAGGATGATGAGATGATGGAGCATGTCCCTTGTGAGGAAAGGCTGAGAGAGCTGGGTAGCCTGGAGAAGACTGAGAGGGGATCTTAGCTATATCTTACGTGCAGGTGTCAAGGGGATGAGGCCAGGCTCTTCTCTGCAGTGCCCCGTGGCAGGACAAGGGGCAATGGACGTGAACTGCAACAGGGAGTTCCATTGGAGTATGAGGAAGAACTTCTCTGCTTTGAAGGAGACCAAGCACTGGGACAGGCTGCCCAGAGAGGCTGTGCAGTCTTCTCTGAAGACGCTCAAAACTCACCTGGACGCAACTCTGCAACCTGCTCTAGGAGAACCTGCTTTAGCAGGGGGTTGGACTAGATCTCCAGAGGTCCCTTCCAACCCTGACCAGTCTGTGATTCTGTGGTCCTACAGATCACGCAGTGCCAGAAACCCCTTCTGGAGCTGGGGGATTGATGCGTGCAGGGGAACAGCTGCATGGTCTTCAGGGGTTCTCAATGCCTACAGGGAGGAACAAGAGGATGGGAGTCCCACTGCAATAGCCCAGGCCCTAAGCTTACTTCTCTGTGCGTGCAGAAGTAGTGTGACAACCTGCAGCCCCTGGTGTGGCGTTCCCAGAATTAAATATTGTAGTTAGCCTTTTCCTTCTGATTTCCAGTTCTATAAACCTTGCATCTGTACTGCCATCTCTAGCCCTTGGGAGTACTGCTGCACTCCATCCGCTGCTGACAGCAGTGTCAAGCCTGATTCATTGCTGAGTGAGACTTGTTTTAAAGGGATGAGCCTATGTTTTTAAATTAGATGTGTTTTAACTGACCTGAAAGGTAGGCCAGAGCCTGAGCTGCCAACACTCTCAACAACAAGAAATTGTATTTTGAGAGGAATGCAGTAAAAAGTCCAGCCTTTTGTCTGGAGCAGATGCCATCTTCATTCAAACTGCTTTGCTGGTAGAGGAACCTCTCAAGATCAAGTTCTCACTTGATTTGGTTTAGGGACTAAACTGGAATGGGCAGAAATGTTTGGATAGAAGTTTCATATCAAAGCATCTGTTTTTTTGAAATTAATGTGTTAGGTGTTCCAGTAATGTTTTGGAGGGTGGGGGTGTGGAGAATGTAAAATCTTCAAAAATCAAAAGTATGTTTTGGTTTGCCTCTTCCAGCTCGCTTTACATTTGATAGTGTAAAGGGTCTTGTTTGACTTTCAGACTTCAGATGCTGTTATTTTCCCTGTTTTGAGGGGGTTCTTCTTTCAGCAGTTCCAGCCAGGTGCCGCCTTTGGAACAGCTCTGCTGACCCCAGGGAATTGCTGTTTGGTCACAGCTCCTCTGGTGTTCCCTTCCCTGTGGGTGCGGTGCTGGCTTGCGGGAGCTACTGCCCGGGTGCTCGTGGTGGGTATGTGGTGGCCGCTGTGCCAGCCCTTGCCCCTTGCCCCTGCTCCCAGCCCAGGGCCAGCCCTGCCACAGTGGTGCCCGTGAGCTGGTAGCTGGGCCAGTCTGTTCTCCCTGTTTTGAAATGCAGGCATCGAGGTGAAAGAAATGGTCTGGTAAACTTGTTTTGAAGCTCTAGAAGAAAACTTTCATTTTCCTATGTGTTTTTGATTTTGTTAGTTTTGCAGTATCAACTTGTCATCCTAATTCAGATATTTTTTGTCCAAAACCAAACAAAAAATGTAGCATTTTTCTGGAACAGAAATCCCACTTTCACATATGCATTTCCTTTGATTTTTGTGGGACTGCTCACATACATAAATAGCTGCAGAATCTTATTGAAATCCGAACCATAAATTTTGTAATAGGTTAAAAGCGTCCTGTCAAACTGTGGATAATAAATTCTGGATATAATGAAATTGTTCGTAACTTTCGGGGGGAAAAAACGAGACTGCATTTCCCCTCGCTGATTTACAATGGCTGTGATTTTTAAAGGACCTAAAATAACTTTCTGATGTAAAATTACTTAAAGTCCTTCCCTGAACAAACAGTGATGCTATGTTGGCCATACTGCTATCTAATTAAAAATTTACTACGGTATCTGGTGCCTGAACCAGGAGCACGGAAGTGCTGATGCACACAGCTCTGGAAGGAGCACGGTGCCGGCTGCTGGCCCCGACCTTGGCAGGCTGACCCTCCGCCTCCCGCACCCGCGCTTTGCTCTGGCTACTCTCACCCTGGCACTGTCGCTGCAAGCCTTTCATCCCTAAAGCTCCTCTGCCTTGCATGGATTTTATTTCAAAAAATCTCTTTTGACAGGTGAAAATGTCTTTCTTTGAAGTTCCCTGGAGAGGCAGATTCCCCTTTGGTCTGCAGTTTGCTGCACCAGCGCCTCTCTGCGTGTAAATGTTTCTGTTTGCTCTATAAGCCTTTTGCCTCTGCTGTGCTCTAAATATTCCTCATTTAATGAAGCAAAGTTCTTTAATTACTATTTTTCTTTGTGGAATGGCTTGTCGTCCCCTGGTCTTTTGATACTATCAGACTGGAAGGGAAAAAAAAATCCTTTAAACAATTTTCTGACTCCCTCTAGAGGATTTCTTTCCAAGCCCAGAAATAGCTCCACAGTGGGAGAAGCTGAGGGTTCAGTCGCTGCGCCTGCACAGCCAGGTTTCAGTGCAGATTTCATCTTTTCCAGTACCCACAGACAGCTTTTTTCTGTCAGTTGCTGCTAATGTCTCCCAGATTTTATTCCCACTGTTCTTTAAATATAAATGCTCACAGTCCATTTTTCCTTAGGCAATGCAAGCCCAGCATTCTCTGTCAAAGGACCCCACTGCAGTCATCGCTGCCTGGAGAACAGCCGTTCCTGTGATGTGCTCGCTCCTCTGGACCAAACTTGCTGAGACTATCAAGTAGAAAGCTTAATTTTAACACCTTTTGCATGCTTCCTCTCCCATTGCAATAGTGAAATTCTAATGTCTGATTTTCATGATGTCATTTTTTTTCCCCCCTTCACATAATTTACTTGTATTTCTGTCCTTTCCTATTGCTGTCCATTGTGTCAAGTCACAGGTGATGAAAAATGCCATTAAATTTGGACAAGAGTGGTGTGGCTTCTTTACAAAGGTCACAGGAAGAGTGGAGACCTATTTACTGGAGCATACTGATGCGAACGGTCCTTCTCTGAATGGTGGTAATGTGGTGTCTGTGGTCTGTAAAGAAAAATGCTCCGGAGCACTCTGCATGAAGGCTGGTTCTCTGATATGTTTAAATGACAAATTTAAATTTATTCCTCATATTTCAGATGCATTATCTTATGTAACCATTCAGTACCATTACCTTATTTGAGCATTTCAAATGTGTTATCTTATTTAACCAGGGGAATAGTGCTAGCTATAGTTGGAAGAAGCAATCCTGCGCTCTTCTTACTACCACTTGTTAGTTCAAAATTCTTTCAGGATCTTCCTTAGCAATCGGCTGTGGATAAGAGCTAATACTGTGTTATTGCTGCACTAAATCATTCTCAATTTGATAAAGGTTGCAGCCACCTCTAATTTACCCTCTTATTTCCTAAAGGAAATGTTAACCAGAACAATCACTTTAAAGGCAGTAGCTAATGATGGGCAATATCATTTGATTCTTTTAATGTACTTAGAGTCAAGAGTGAAGTAATCACGGTGTAACCAACTAAGGTTACTGTTGGTCCCTTGGACAGGGTGTCAGGCATGGGTGCATGCATGGACCTCTCTGCCTCAGCACTCCCTCATCAATCCGTGCTCCGCAGTTCAGCTGGTTTCCTCGGAGAGCCGGGACCTGGATGATCTTGTCTGTGGCAGTGACTGCAGTACAAAGGTGGCGCTGGGTCCCCCTTCTCACCCATCACACCCCTAGCACGTACTGCTGGGCCATAACCCCCTGACCACCCCAAATGCAACGTACTTGTGCTGTGAGGCACTGGGACTGCTGCAAAGACTGCTCCAATGTACCCCTTTAAAGGAGCTAAAGGTGTTCATTAACGTGTGCCGTTTACCTACAGGTAGCAGGGTTGGTTTGACCCCTTGACCAGAGTCCCTGCAAAAGCACAGTAAGAAATACCTCAGGGTTTGGAAGGGCTGTAGGTGACTTGCCCGGGGGATTTGTGAAGGGGACAGTCCATAGCGGCAGCAGTGGGCACCCATGGTGCGGTGGAAGAGGTCATTTCTTGCTGGTCACACATCCTGGCTGCCGCTGTGTAATTCTCTGCCCTAATTGCAGCAAACTGTGATTGCAGTAATTTCATATCTGGATCCTGCATCCCAGAAATGGCTCAGTTTTACGATGTTTCACTTGTGATGGCAGAGCACCCCCAGAGCACCAACATTTAAATGGAATTGTTTTTTCAGTGTGTGGCTGACACACGCCTGGGCCCTGCAGACCGATGGGCAGTTGGCTCTGCCCTGCGCTGGTGCTGGGCTCACATGCCTGTTTGTTTCTCAGGAACCACCGTGGTTTGTGCTGTATTCGTGGTGCTGAGCATGTGAAAACAGAGAGGAAGCATGAGAATTATCTGTAAAGGGGGTGCTGGCCTGCTTAGCTATGTATACAATTCCTCACCAAATTAAAATGTGGAATAGCGAAAAAAATTTTAAAGGGACTAGCATTATACTACTGAAACTAGTGGCATTAGATATATTCTTTTCAATGTTTCCTAACACTTCTTTTTAAATGGCGGTTGCAAGTGCCCAGAAGCCATGTAGCTTCTGTGTGCTTATAAAAATATATTTATGTTCTCTCCATTGTAGGTTAAGGGTTCTTACTCCATCACATCATGAGGGGCCTAAAGGAACATCATGTTCACCTATTTACGGCAGTGGCAAGCCGAAATAGCTCTTCTGCAGCGCTTAAAAGTAGCAATCTGGTGTGAACGCTTGAGCTTTTCTGCCACCAAGTGAGGCAGAGCGCAAAGTGATGACTGACTTCTCCCCACTGTCGTCGTCTCCTGTGACTAATGTTGCTTTAAAATTTCATTTTCCTCATTGCATTTGCTATCCATTTCTTCAATTTATTCTCTCGTTTCAAAGCTTGTCATTCGTTTCAAGGGAAGTGTTTGGTTATGCCCCAAACCACAGGCGTTTGCTTAGTACTAGTGCGTTAGGCTGTTGGTGCTGGCAGTGGTAATTGTGTCAGGACTCCTCTTCTTGCTTAAGTCAAGGCTTTATCAAGGATGATGTTGCCGGGGGTGGTATGTGGGAGTTCAGGACATGTCCGAAGGGGAGCGAGCAGGACAGGGAGCTGGCTGCGTGGCCGTATGCTGCTGGTGCCCGCTAGCCCGGGCAGTGGAGGAGGGGGGAACACGACAATGACCACTGTTACAGACCCGAGGAAAGGTCGTGGATTTATTCCACTCTGAGCTCATGTTCTTCCATAGTGTATCACTCTCTAACCCTCGAAAGGAGCGGGTGCGGGAGGGATGGGATATTTCTGTGCAGAGGGCTCTGCCTGGTGGGTAACTGTCCGTGTGCCTGCGGGAAGCCCTTGCTGGCGTTGGTCGTGCTGCATAAACCACCTTTTCCCCTTTGTTTGCTGAGCAATGGCTCATTAGAGAAGACCAAAAAACTTTACGTTCTTGCTCAGAGATTGAATGAACTAGAATAAATCTATGGCCTTTGCACACAGTCTTCTGTGTACCTTTGTACAAAATACATATTTTAAATATTTAACCGTTACAGAAAATTTTACAGAAATAAAAATAACACTAGGCTTTGCCTTCTGTGTAGCAAAAGAACTTTTAAATCGTCTGCACAAGACTCTACTTGAATAAACTGTTAAAACACTCTTCATACCAGAAGGCAATGCAAGGTAAACTTGTTAAAGGGCATCTATTACCTGAAACCTTTCCTTGTTGATGTGTGCTGTTCCCAGCGTGGTAGAAGTTGTAGGGGCTGTTGCTAACTGAGGCATAAGGAACATTTGAAAAGAGCAGAAAGCACCTGCAGGTGCCACCAGAGTTTATAATATTTCTATTCTGTTGGCAGTTTACTTGATAGTAGCATTTATAAATGTTTCCTATTGATACTGAGGAGGGGAAGTGTCTTTTTTTTCTTTACGCATTTCGGAGATCAGCCCATGCGATAGCTGTGCCTTTGAGTTCCCAGCTGACAGCACTTAGTGCGGCAGCATCTTCTGTGGGGTGGTAAGTGCCCTGTCGGTGGATGGGATGCCTCTCTGGTGAGCCTACGGGCGAGAGGATGCGACGTCAAGTCACCACTGATGGGCCTTCTGCTCCTGCATGAATTGCTGTTCTGGGGAGGTTTGGAGGCAATTTTAAAGAAGACAGCTGAGTACAAATCAATGTTTTTCTTGACAGCCCTGGTTGTCTTCCCCTCTTTCCAATTTACATCTGTCCTCCTGAGATGACAAATCGCAGTGTAGGAACCAGAGAGCCTTTCTATCTTCTGGATTACAGTGTGGGTTTGGGGATGGGGTTTTTTTGTGATTCCATAGGCAAACCTAATTAATCGGTATACTTTGTTCACTGTAAACCCTTTGAGATTCCTTAGATTTTCAGATTCTCCCATGGCTTGAATAGGAATGTAGCTGTAATTTTTTTCCCTGTTCTCAGGTTAATTTTTAGTCATTAAGATTGTTCATCTAAATTATGAAATCAGAAAACTTCAGGCACTGCCTGAAAGTCTCTGTAAAACCTCACTTGTTAGAGAACTGATCATGTGAGGAACATTCTTTGTCATCAAAGATCAAATTTATTTCGTGTGGTTTCAGCCTTGTTCCAAACATAATTTCTTGTGCAGATTCTGTTCTGTAAATAAAGTTTTAACTGAAAAAGTTACATAATCTTATTTATTATGTACATGTTGAGGTGTTGTAAAGCCTCATGACAGACAGGAGAAAGCCAGAAGTTTATTTGCATTCTTTCAGCAAAAATCACAGCGTTTTTCACAAATCAATGTTTGTGTTACATTTTAATTTGATTTTGTAATGGTTAGTTGCATTGCAGTTCCATGTTCCTAGCTTTGGCTTCCTGATTAGCCATGAAAGCTTTAACTGTGAAATTCTTATTTTACATTGTCTGTCTCTCAGAAAAACATAGAATTAGGAAACAATTTGCAGTACTTTAGGTTGAGCAGTTACTGTAACGCAGCTTTACTATTAAGCTTCAAGGTTCAGTATGGTCTTTGACATTTTTCCTTTTGTGTGCCTTTAGTGCAATTTTTAAATGATCTAGGTAGTAACATAGCCATAGTAATGATCACGTCATGGAAGCGGTTGTGCAAACGCATGCTGATATTTCACTAGTCCTGTTCTGCTGTGCAAGTTATTTAATAGCTGAGGTGGAAACTTGCGTAGCTCCTTCATCTAGCAGTAGAAGATCAGATCTCATTTTTATATTACTTTTCATGTATTTTTTCCAAAGCTGCTCTTTTGTATGGCTCAGGAGGGAC
Organism: Falco naumanni; assembly: GCF_017639655.2. Classification (NCBI taxonomy): domain Eukaryota; kingdom Metazoa; phylum Chordata; class Aves; order Falconiformes; family Falconidae; genus Falco; species Falco naumanni. The sequence goes on along the minus strand of NC_054060.1, from coordinate 4,495,658 downwards.
CACGAAGATTTTCAGTACTCATGCGGTGTCATACAGACAAATTGTGACTAGCTTTATTCCTAACTCGCTCTGAAATTGTTAGGATGAGCTGATTATGTAAGGTGGAAGTCAGTGTGTCCCCCAGATAAACCTCTGAACTTTTGTGAACACTTGAACGCTTTCAAATATGTACCTGGGGGATCACGGGAACAGCGTGGCACGGGGAAAAGAGATGCATTGTATTCTCTAAAAGGTCAATAATAAGGCTTTACAGCGTTTCGGTGGGGGGGGGGGTTAGACTGTACTGAGCTGTGAGATAGGCTATTTCATGTAATATCTTTATGAAGATACTACGTGGGAAAATAATTCATTTCCCCTTTGTTTTTAGAGGTGCTGATCCTCTGAAGCAAATTCCAGCTTTGGAAGGGAAGCCGTATTTCAGAAAAAAGCTGGACAAGTTTCAGAGGACTCATTGCAAAAAAAGAAACCTAGCTGTGAAAAAGAGACCACTCTCTTCTGTTCTTTCACAATAGAGCTGTGCAGCTTTCCTTTACCAGAACTGCTTATGACATGGCAACTTCTATTCAAAGCAGAAGATTATAAAGCACAGAGAACAGCAAATTCAAGCCTATGTATCAAATTGAGATCACGTTGTTTGTGTTTGTGCTGAGTGACTGATTATGGTTCTAAAAATTTTTTCTTTCTTTTAGCATTGCAGCATAATTTCAGGAGTGCAAAACGTGTAAAGGTAATTTTAACGAGGGGACTTTGGAACGTGGATGTGTATTTTCTCATTAATTACTCACTGTTTTGGTGCTGCTGTGTGTGTGATCAGCCAAATTCTCCTGCTTCTAAAACTGTTAGGAATCTTTCCCATTGATTTTTATGGGAGCAATGGGAAGGGAGACAAAAGGGGATCCTAATAGGTTCCCAGCATGGAAAGACTTGCATGAATTTCATTTTAAAATCTGCAAAGTGGAACCTTCCATAAAGACCCGTATTTATTTCTAGTGAATAGGGTTAATTTCACCAACAGGCACTTTTTATAAGATGTCACTTAGTTTTGATATATCATGCTATTCCAGTGCTAGGTTTTTAATGATGTAGGAATAAGTGTCATACGTTGTTTCCTGATCTCTTATTTTTTAAACATAATAATGTGCCATCTTTTTCAGAAGTCTGTGATATACTATGAGTTTTGTGACATTTTATTGTAGTTGTTAGTGATGACCAACTTTGTTCAGTGTTTTAGAATAGCTCTGAGTGAAGAAACTTTGCTTCTGAGATGCAAGTTATTTTAAAGAATTCCTGGTACTTTTTACATAGTTGTACAGTACTCTTCAAAACTTGTACTTTCTTAGTTGTGCTGTACTGTTCAAAATACTAGGTCTACTGACAAAAGAATATCCTGTATACCATGTAAGGCCACTGACTAACCTTCTATGAGGCTTTTAGGCCTGAATGTAGATTAATTTATATTCAAAGGCTTGCACATGTGGAAGTTCGTATGTATGTTTCTTGCATTTCAGCATGCAGGCTGGCTAGCCATTTAGAATCTACCTGCTGTACTTTATTCCAAGAACAAAGGTACCAAAGCAAAGTGTAAATTAAAATGTTCAGTTGAAAGTGTTCATTTGCAAGTTGGATTTTGACATTTTTAAACTTCAGAAAGCCTGTGTTCTCCCCCACATAGTGCATCTAGAGGCGAAGCAAATTTATGAGTTGTGAGTATTGTAAAGAATATATTCACGAATGTACTGGCTTTTTTTTTCTTGGCCTGGTTTGATTGCTTCTTTACTAAAAATAGTAGCCTTAACTTTGAGTTTCCAGGCCTCTCTAGGCATAATGTTTTGATTAAAGTTGTCTCCTTCCACCCCTATTTTTTTACAGTAGTTATTCTTAATTTGAACCTAAAAAATTCAGTGTGATAATACAGTGATGAATATTATCACTTCAATGAGCTGGAAGTCCTGATGTGATTAAAGTTAGGGTTTGTGTTTGACAGATGATGGTGCATCATCCGTCCTCATCTACTGAGATTTCAGCTGTAGGCACGGTTGGTGCTATAGTCAATGGTAAGAACTTTCCCCTTGCACAGCAACAGTCCCCAGTTCAGCTGCACGCTGAGTGATACGGCCTTTTCCAAACCGATAAACTCTTGAGGAAGGTGTCCCATGCACATTTCCCATGCTCATCAGGACATAAAACCTGCAGTTTTCAAGAGTGGATGGAAAAAACCCTCTATTTCACTGCAGAGACGGAGTGAACTGGAGAATTCACTGCATTATTCATCCATTCAAGAAAGCAGGGTTACCATCTAGTATGACAAAACAAATGGATTTTCTGTAAATATGAAGATCATAATTATATTGTTTGTATTAAAGTTTAGGTTATTTGTGTGTGGACTGAAAGCATAGCAAATGTACACCTGACATTTGCATGAACATATAACTCAAAAGTTATTTAATACTCTTCTGCAGCATCTCAAGTCCCTCTAGGAAGGAAGGAGCTAAAGAGGAAACCCTGAAGAACCTTCTGGACGTTCTGCAGGAAGTAATGTGCAGTGTGCCCACGCAAGGCACATGGGCTCAGCCTTCAGCCGTTACACCCACTCGTAACGATGCCATTGATGCTCTCTGGTTAAAAGTATACAGGAAATATGCTAAAAAGCAAACAAGCCTAGAAAACATCGCCATGACAAGAAAACCGACCATTACAAAGCCATCAGTTTTGAGACTCCAAACTGACCCAGGTATTTGTGGTGGTTTGTGTGTTTGTGAGTCTGATCAGCTGTCAACAGCACTGAAAGGGCTAGCCTTAATATTTCAAACAGCTGCTACCAAAAAGAAAAATAAGACTCTTGATCAGTTAACAAAAGGATTTAGTGAAACCTTTGAAGAATGTTTTATAAAAAAGGAACGTTAAATATCACAATGAACTATGAAAAGCCAAAACCTATCGGCAAAATGATGGTTGCATGAGTCTAAGAAGGTGGAACATCGGGCTCTAGGTTGTCATCTTGGGAATGATTGGAACAGTACAGATAGCAGTGAAGAGCACACTTGAGAGCTTTAAACAAACCACATCCCGGTGGGCACGTTGAATTGGCTGCTATCTAGACAGCAAGAGCTCAAGCACTAGAGAAGGAATAGAGAATTTGTAAGAACAACCATGTAATTTTTCTAATGCTTCCTCTGTTCTTCTGTCTCCATCTTTCTGTCCACCGGGTCTAGGAGAGAGCTCAGCTGAGACCAGGAAAATAACTTCTTTGATTAATCTGCTTAATGATTTTAGTCAATTAAATACGTATATTGATAGTTATGTTGAGAAAAATATTCCGGCTTTTAAGAATGCTGAAAACACTCTAAAAAATAGTTAAATACTAATATCTGGAATATTGTCATTGTCTTTCCTTGAGGTTTAAAAGATTGATTTTCAGTTTTGTTATTCACCCAAACCAGATATAACTATATCTAGCCCAGTAATTAAAAGTTACAAATTTTTAGATATTTTTTTCTCATATCTGTTATGTGACAATGATAAATTGGGCCATAGTAATGCTATGTGGCATTAAACAGAGAGTAATGCTCAGTGGCCTCTTCCAAATTTTGCTGTTGCATATGTGCATGTAAGAGATGACAAGTCACTCGTTTCTAGAATACGTTCAGTGTTCTACACTAATGGTGCAATAATAAATTGGCTCAAACAATTTCTCCCTTTTTTTTTTTATGTGTGTGTGGACATATTCCAATTTAAATTTCAGCATTGGGAAATATGTTCTTACTTAAAAATAGTGCTATGCAATATTTACATTTTCTCCTGCTAGTTGCCAGATTTTTGGAACTCTGTATTTCTATTTTGCTACTGTTTATTCGGATTTTCTTTTGAGTTTAGTTAAATTCTTAGAAAGCTTCTGTCAAATATTGTTCTTTCTTGAAATGTAGCCTTCTGCAGGGGTTGAAAGCTGAAAATGGGAGGATTTGGGGTTTTGACATAAAGATGTTTTTAAATATGTTTGCTTTTATATCTTTAAGTTCAGTATCCATGACATTAATGGAAAAATCAATAAAAATGGGTTTATACCATGATGATACAAGGCTTATATTCAGAGAATTAGAACGTGCATGTTCTTGGTATTTTAATATCAAGCAAATAAAATAATTATATTCAATTTATTTTTTTCTAGCATAGTCATTATTTCATAAATTTGGTGTAGTCAGTTAAAGTGTTTTCTTAGAATGTTTTTTTCTTCTGCCTAACAAAAATCAAGAGCAATAGGCTGTTGGCTTTAAACCTTTAACGTATGCAAAAGTAAGGTACAAAAAAATAAAAATGCGACATGGAGATAGCAAAAAGCACCACAGAAAGCAACGGAGTTTAGCTCCTAACTGTTGTATGACAGGCTTTCATAAACATGGACAGCCTTAGAAATGAAGACTAAAACTGAAGTCAGTGGGGTCAGAACTGAACTGTCATAGGAAAGTTTTGGAATAGGCTGGATAAAGAATCAGAAATCTCATTTGTCTTCTATGAGCAATTGTGATGAATTTTTCTGCTTTTCCACATAGAACTGTACATAAACAAATGAATTTTTTGATTGTGGGGGGTAGTTGCGTACATTTTTACTTAGGAACAAGCGAATCTTCAGTATGCAGTTTATAAATTGTGGACAGTTTTGATTTTTTTGTTTATTATTATTGATGTTCCTTGTTTGAAGTTAATAATTCATGTTCCTTCAGTGGGTCACTGGAACTTTGAGGCAGAAGACTGATGAATAGTGAATACAGTACTCTGAACTACAGGGGTTTGTGCGGGTAATCAGTTCTGACTAGTTTTTTTTAAAATTTTCTGGCTTGGCAAATACTCTCACCAGCTCTGGGTAGCTGTCTCAATAGGTATCACTGTCAGTGTAACAGTAAGGTCACAGTACAGGGATATTTCTGCTTCACGTGAATTATGAGGGTTTTTTACTTATCAAGGGTAAGCAGGCAGTATCAAAGCAAATTACGTCTCTTTAGACAATTTTAAGCACAGGATTTTGGATAGTCAAGCGCTTTCGGAACAGATGCCTTATTTTCATGGGCTTGTATCAATATAGGCTAAATATATGTGTGTTTTGGTAAAGAGAGGTATTTAAAATAACCCACCGTACCATTAATATGTTGGAGTACAACTTTCGTACGGCACAAGTTTGCGGACATAACACACTTGTACTTGTGCCTGTTGACGGTAATGAATTATAAGACTTTCTGCAAGACCTGAGGAAAGATTCATGTCTGAGTTTGCACAGTTTGGATGCAAAATGGAAATGACCTCCATGACATTAGCAAATGTCATTGACATATGCGTGAGATGAGCTCGTGGTGTGTTATCTTCTCTATGGGAGTTTGAAATATGTACAAAACATGAGATTAGTGTCTGGCTTGCCAGGTTGGCGAATGGTGGTGTCACATCAAACGCATGACCCTGTGGATACAGCAGAATCCTAATCCAACTGCATCACCCGATTTGACCCGTGGGTGCTGAGTGCCCTTCCGCCCCTGTCTGAAGACAGCTGAGAGAGTTTTTCTGGTTTCAAAACACTTTGTCTATTTTTCAGTAGCTTGATGCTTCAAAACACCAAAACCTCCCAGGGCTTTAGAGCATGATGGATGGTGATTTGGGAGCTTGGTGCCTCCTGTGGTCCATCCCTCTAGCCAGAGCCCCTCAAAAGCATGTCTGACCCCACAGGGTTGAAAATCGTAGAATCATAGAATGGTTTGGGTCAGAAGGGACCTTAAAAGCCCATCCAGTCCCACCCCCCTGCCACGGGCAGGGACACCTTCCACCAGCCCAGGCTGCTCCCAGCCCCGTCCAGCCTGGCCTTGGGCACTGCCAGGGATGGGGCACCCACAGCCTCTCTGGGCAGCCTGTGCCAGTGCCTCGCCACCCTCACGAGGAAGAATTTCTTCCTAATAGCTAATCCAAGTCTACCCTCTTCCAGTTTAAAGCCATTCCCCCTTGTTCCATCACTACATGCCCTTATGAAATACAAACGGACTTGTACTACCTTCTAACTTACAAAATACAGTACTGCTAGGAGCAGAAATGAGCTGTGGGCTGCTCTTTGCCTGGCTGTATTCGGCGTGTCTCACAGGAGAGCTCGTGTACGGAGGTTTCTCCATCACCACCTGGATGCAGGGCTCGTGGCTCCGCCAAACGGTTCCCCGTCGCTCAGCTGATGGCCTGAGATGGTCGCTGTGAATAGCTTCTGTACGTGCACTCGAGGAGCCACATGCTCCCTTCTATTTTTCAGAGTATTTAGGCAGGGACCCATAATCCACTTTCAAATTAGTGCTAAAATAACTAGGTAATTACAGAAATGTCACAACCAGATGCTCCTTAATGGTTCAGTTGAAATCCTTTTTTTATCTGACATGAAAAGCTTTACCAGGGCTGACGTAGCTTAAACCTTTAAAAGGGTACACATCTCTGTGGTACAGTCATTTAAGGTAAAATCATTTAAGGTAAAATCCTTTAAACTGGCATCCACAGCTACCTGAAGAGCATCGGATCTTTGAATAAACAAGAATGAAAGCTGTATCAAATGTCTGATTTAAGGTGAGTTTAAGATTTAAGAATGTTACAGTAAATACTCTTCGAAGGAAGATTTATTTTTTTTTTGCCACTTCTAATATAATCTAAACATCTTTAGGTTTTCTGCTTTGTAGAAACATGCGTGTAAAATCTGAGCAGACTTAAGTATTTGTAGTTATAAGTTGATAATTAGTTAATATAGATGTCATCACTTGCCTTAATGCAAATATTCTGATAGTTGGTAAATACAACATTAACTTGATCTTTTTTAAAAAAAAATCAAAATAGGATAGTTTGAGGATTCTTTAGATTGTTGTAATTCTAAATTCTGTATTTTTATAAATAATTATATTCATAATTCTAAATTCTTTATATTAATTCTTTAATTATTATAATGTTATATTGGTATAATTTTGTATTGACTGTGCTTAGTTTGAGTATGTAAAGTATTGTAGTTTTTAAAGTTTTTAAAGTATTTAAATTTAAAGTAATTAATACTTCTAAACTATTTGAAGTATTATATTGCGTGGAATTACAAAGTGATAAAGAATGTTTAACTTGGTTCTAAGAAAAGAAATGGAGCACAGCACTTAAATCACGATGCTTCTGTACGTGTTTTTGACACGAGAGAAAAACTAAATTGTCCTGGTGAACAGGACATTAGATTTTATTTCTTCAGAAATTTTTGGATAGTGTTTAAAAAAAAAATAATCTAAATAATAATAATAATCATCTACTAATCTATCTGTGGTGATAGGACAAGGGGTGATGGTTTCAAACTGAAAGAGGATGATGGATTTAGATTAGCTATCAGGAAGAAATCCTTCCCCGTGAGGGTGGCACGGTGCTGGCACGGGCTGCCCAGAGAGGCTGTGGGTGCCCCATCCCTGGCAGTGCCCAAGGCCAGGCTGGACGGGGCTGGGAGCGACCTGGGCTGGTGGAAGGTGTCCCTGCCCATGGCAGGGGGGTGGGACTGGGTGGTCTTTAAGGTCCCTTCCAACCCAGATCATTCTGTGATTCCATGACTCTATGAAACCAAAACTTAAGCTGCTAATAAATGCAAGAAGAGATGAAAAATAACTAAATTGTGGCTCATGGCTTGACTGTCTTCAGGGTTCTGCCTGGGGTGACTTTCTTCCTAGAGCAGAACTGGCTTCACCTCTGCCTTCCCTCCTCCCTGCAGTGGGATGCTCTTTTCCACCTCCCACCAAAGATGAGGTTTATTGTCCCACGTCTATGGGCATCTAGACTTTCAAGCTCCATTAGCAGGGATATTGCCTTTGGAGGAGTGACTCAGGAAGGCAGGTGCACATTTCAGAGTTGCTTCTTGCCTAAATTATTGCTCAGTAATATTACAGGGACATACCTCTTCTGTATTAATTACAGCCTCTTCGTTCAGGCAGGCATGAGCCTTGCTCTTTGCTGCTGGGGTATTGCCAATTTCTCATCCTCAGCTGTTTTGCTGATTCTAAGGACCTTGAACGTGTTGGTACATTTGATTTTGGTGTGGGAGTGCCGGGCAGTTGAGGCACTGTCCTGTAAAGTTTTGCAGATGTATAATTTGACTCCAGAATGTAGTTTTCATTAGTGATTTAAATGGAAGCAACCTGCACTGGGGCTCTTAAGCTTTCTCTAAGCCTGCTCTGGGTGTTGGTAGAACCGGGTCCGTTGCCTTCAGGCTACCTTGCGCGGCGTGGGTTGCCCTCGTACAGCCCGGCGCTGTGCCAGAATTCGGGGCTTGTGGTCGTCTTTGAAAGCCCGAGAGGGGAGTCTCTGCAGGCAGAGAAAACAGAAGTGCTTTTCTTGAGAAATGGACTCATCAGGCTTATTTTCATAAACTTAAATGAGGAATTTAAGAACTGAAATAAACCAGACTTGCGCTGGTACATGCGCCAGCTCCAAGGGGAGTAAAAATTCGGGTACCCACTCCGTGCAGTTGGCCGGTGTCTGAAGGCATTGTCGTGTGTTCTTTTTGTGGCAGCCAGACCACAATTTATTAAATCATATTAGCAAGCTTAAGGTCTCTCTTATTCTAGATATCTACAGTACGCTGGTGTGGTGGAGATGCTCTGAGCATAAATGGGGGCTTGTGACTGTGTGATCCAGCGCATACTTGATGGTGATTCCTGTTTCGCTCTCCCCTTTCCCTAGTAAACGGTTTTGTGACCTTGGATTGCCACAGGTTTAAAATAAATTCTCCTGGATCGTGAATTGGCAGTGTTAGTTCAGAATGTGTGCTTGGTTTCTGCTGGATCCCAGTAGGGAAAGCTGCAACTCCGTGTAAAATACACACAGTTGAGAAGAAATACGGCTGCACTGAGAAACAGGGAGAATAACCCCCTCGAAGCTGTGTTACTTTGCAGTGAAGCTCGGTAGGATGCAGCGTCTGTAGCACCTATTTCTCAGCTCTTGGTTGGGTTGAAATACATCTTTTTTGTACTTTCTTAAAATCTGCTTACTGTACTATGTTTCAGCATCAGTGCAAATTAGAGCCTTATTGTGGTTAGGGAGATAAGCCCTTATACGAGGAACAACTCAGTCGTGACTCAAGGAGGTGCTTCTTGCCTGATGTATTTGTGTTTCTGTCATGATACTGAGTCTGGAGGGAAAAGGTGCTGACTGCAGGGCAGGTACAGGGCTTTCCTGTAAGTTTGGTTGGACTCTGCTGGCTTTTCCACGTTTCTCCCTGCTTTTCGCCGTCCAATCTGTGGGACAGACACCACGGTGACACTGGGATGGAAAGCGAGGAGCGGTGAGGCGGTGGGTGCTCCGGACATCAGGTCTGCGCGCAGCACAAGCCGGGAGCCCTGGGCAATGTTTCCATTGGAGACCTGAGCCACGTCTGCAGTTCCCTGGAGTCCGAGGGGGATTTTTGTACAAAGCTCGGCAAACTTCCCAGTAAACAAGTAAGTAGGTAGACTAAGGGAGCTTTCCAGCTGGGATCGACTGCCTCAGCTCTGGTGATGAAGCGAAACTCTGCCGCTTAGCGTACAAAACATCTCCCTGCTTCCCCGCTTGTTTACTGCCTGGAGCACCCGTGACATCAGCCAGAGTAGTAAAGCCGAAATGGTTTACTACCTGGTTTCTGGTTCTGACATTCCCATGGCAACCTCCTCCCCAGTTTAGTCACAGTTTAGTGCCGTACAAGTAGGATTTGTTCAGAAAGGAATAAAGGTTGCAGTATGTAAAAGACACTTCCCCGTGTGTTCCTGACGGCCGGTAAATAGGGGTTGAAGCAGCGGGTGGATACAAGCTCTTTATTGGATCTGGCAGGGCGCGCGCTTCCCAAGGTTACGCTGCCTAATGGTGCAAGAAATATAAAATAAAGGAAATTAAAAGAGTAACGTACAGCAGCTGTGATCAGCTACATTTTAAATATTATGCAGCGACAGAAGAACCGGGTTGCAGCTACAGACCCGATGACAAAACTGGGCGTGATTGTAAGATAGGAGAAACGATAAATTAAAGCCGGTGTGAAACAGGAGAGGGCTCGGGAGTGACCTCCCTGCGTGTGAGCAGGAGCCTGTGCCTTGCTCCCAGCTGCATTGCCCAAACTTGCTCTGTCACTGCCTGTTTTCCCCAGGAACACCGGCTCCTCCTGCTGAGACCCCCGTTTTACATCCCACAGGAGCGGGCTGGGGTAATACAGCATAGACTGGGTCAGAGTTGTAAAAAGGTTCGTTGAATGCAGCAGCTCTGTGCTTGATTTCTCTTTTGCTTTCCCAAGATAATGAGAGCCTGTGGTAATTTTGGACTCTGTTGGCGAGCTGCTGACAGATCTGACAGAAGGATGGAGGATTCAAGGAAGCGCGGAGGTCTGGCGAAGGAGATGGAGAGGGTGACAGGGAGGCGAGAAGGCAGGGACCAAATGGGATGGAGCAGGAGGATGGAGGCGAGGACCATCCAGGAGAGGAGAGGGAAGGGGAGCACGGGCCAAGTGCCTGCGAGGAGCAAAGTTTTCCATCTCTCTGCTCTATAGTTTGGGCTTTGGGTTGGTTTTTGTTGTTTTGGGTTTTTTTGTGTCTTTTTTTTGCAAAGGGAAACCCCAGAGCATCCCTCCTTTCACGCCAGCTCAACAGAGGAGCGGCACCTCCCTACCACTGGGTGCTGAAAGGGTCTGGGAATGGTTCAGTCTGTGAAAATGAGCTCTCAAAAGTTATAGGGAGATTGTAGGATCAAGGTGTGGGCGTGACACATGCTGTGAAACACGTTGGGCTGTGCAATGCTGCTCACACTCGGGTGATTAAAGGGATGGGGCAGCACTGGGACTTGCACCTGCTGTACCTGGTTAACCTGACAGACAAGCTCCAGAGGCTCGAGAGCAGGAGATGAAAGAGGAGACTGTGCAGGACTGCCAGGGAGCAAGCAGGAAACCTTCCTTCCCCCACAGCCCCTTTGGGGCTGGGCCACCAGCACTGGAGGGGAGTGGGAGCACAATGCCTGGCCATGGGCTGACCCCCCCAAGGATGCTCTGCTCCCACAGCAGCCCGCAGGTTGGGGTGGCCATGTGTGCCTGTGGTCCCAATGCTGCACAGGCAGCTGCAGATTGGTTTAAGGAGGTTCTTTTTCTCTTCTGGCCATCAGCTGCACGGCCCCTGCAGGGATGTCTGCTCCTGCAAGGGCAAAGCAAGACCTGGGAGGTGCCAGATGCTTGGCAGGGGCAGCCCAACTCCTCGCTGTGCAAATGCATTAGATCTTCTCCTCTTGTGTGTTGGTGCTTGCTAAGTCAGGTCTGTAAAAGCAACCAAGAGTCTCACACAGGGCATGCAGGCACGGGTGGCTGACAGCTGCATCTTTCGGCTTGCCTTGGGAGGAAAGGTCAAGAAGGAAGGAGTTGCCCCTCGTTGGTGCTCACACTGCTGCCAGCACCTTCACGGTGGTGTTCAGTAGCGTGGCAGGTACAAAGAGGACTCAGCAGCTCATTTCTTCAGTACATGGAAATTTGAGGTTGCATGTGATGCAGCACCCACGTGCTCCACAGACATCTGTCATTGCTGCAGCTGTCGTGGCTGCCCGAGTGCCAGGGTAGCTGCTGTGGGACCCAGCTCAGGGCCATCAGCCAGGGATGCTCCAGCGAGCCAGGCAGAGCAGCCGCTCCAGCACGAGGCTGCAGGGAGCCTGTGGGCGGTGAAAGTGTGGCAGGAACAGTAAAAAAAAGCAGATTTTGAAGGCTATGGGGGTTACTAGGGGCTGTTGCCCATTCTGCACTGCACCCTTCCCGCAGGTCCCTGCACCATGAGTGCGGCTGAGGATGCCGAGTGGCTGCAGTGGGTGACGAAGCAGTTTGGGAGCATCGCGGGGGCGGACAAAGAAATCAACTTGGAAGAGTTCAAAAGCGCCCTCCAAGTGAAGGAGGTGAGTGCCGCTGCAGGGAGCTGGGGCATGGAGTCCCTTCTGCCGGGCAGCACTGGCAGCCTGACACCCAGCTGTGGTCTCTCATTGTGCTTAGAGAAAATTAAGTTTAAAAATAGAATTGCATGATGTTGAGAGAGAGAGAGAGAGAAACCTAGCAGTACTCCGCAGCAAGCAGGAATGGAAAACATAGATTAATCATCCAGAATGCAAAATCAACTGGATATCCACAGTCTGCCTTTGAACACACTTGGCTATTCCCAAGGAATATTCCCTCCCTGCTGCCCAGTCCATCCCTGCATTCCCAGGCGCTCCCTCCCTCTGCCGGGCAGCCACCTCTGGCTGTGGTGCCAATACACCCCTGCAAAAAGCAGCCTTCCTTCCCCCTCCTGTATTCGGGCTGTCCCATGGCTGCCAGCTTTTGCCAGGCAATTCCCATTGCTGGCAGCAGCAGCTTGCTTCGTAGCATCAGGATTTGACCAGTGGAGAGCATCCCACTGCTGCGTGAGAGCGTTTGTCCTCCTCCCTGCAGTCCTTCTTCGCCGAGAGGTTCTTTGCGCTGTTTGACGCAGACGGGAGCGGGACCATCAGTCTGGAGGAGCTGCTGAAAGCCCTGAGCCTGCTCGTACACGGCAGCGAGATGGACAAGCTGAGATTCCTCTTCCAGGTTTATGATGTGGATGGTAAGGTGATGAAAAATAGATGAAGCTGGCTGTTTTTTTATTTGAGCAAAGTTGCAATTTGCAAGGCAGCCCAGCTGTCCTCTGAACATCCAGGCACGGGCATCGCCGCTCAGCTGCAGGGCTGGGGCCATGTCCCCGCTTAGGTTATGTACAGCTGGGTAACGGGGCAGATGGGTCTTCACTGCTGGTTCTTCATTAAAGGTAAACGTCTACCTGGCATAACGCCGCTGCCTTCACCCCATGATGGATGCATCAAAAATCCATCTTGAAAGCCAACAATTAAACCGGTCACATGTTGGGATTTCCCACAACGCGCTTTCACCCTCAGACGTGGAGAGGAGCGGTGTCCACTCCACTCAAATACCAGCTCTCTGTCCCGCTGATATTTGTGCATCCCAGCACGCTCTCTTCTTCCTCCTCCATCTTCCTCCTCCACCAGCTGGGAAAGCTGGGAATAAAAAAAAACAAAGTTCTTGAGTTGCTTTTCCTGCCCTGCCTTGTTAGGGCACAAAGTGCTGGCCGAGGAGCCGAGAGCCGAGCCTCTTGCCTGGCTGGTTTGCTCTCATGCCTGGCTGCCAGATAAGCGTGTCTGCACCGCTTTGCTCGCGCCGAGCTCTCCAGCCAAGCGACAGCGTGGCTGCTGCAGCTAAATGCCTGGTTAGGTCACTTCTGTTTTTAAAACCAGCTGATGTATAAGCAAAGGTATGGTCTTGGTCTGGCTGGGCACGGTTTCCTCCTGTGCCTGCAATGAATGGTGGCAATTTCTGCATTAAAGGTGCGAGAGGAAGGTAAAACCATGGGGTTTTCAGGGTGCTGTGGTGTATGGGGGTCCCTGCAATGACCCACCGTGGTGCCTGCTCACCCCACGCAGGCAGCGGCTCCATCGACCCGGACGAGCTGCGCGTGGTGCTGCGGTGGTGCCTGCGGGAGAGCGCGATAGCCCTGCCCGAGGAGCGGCTGGGCGACCTCACCTTGGCCCTGTTCGAGGCTGCCGACAAGGACCACAGCGGCTCCATCACTTTCGAGGAGCTCAGGGAGGAGCTGGAGGGTTTCCCAGAGGTCATGGAGAACCTGACCATCAGGTAGCTGTGTTGGTGGGTCCCTCCGGCAGTCCCGCAGGGCTGCCGGTTCCCTTGGGAGCACCTTGTGGGATTTATGCTCTTGTTAAGGCTCTCGTGGGGTGCCCAGGCTATGGGGTGCTTCCAGCACTAGAAGCAACACAAGCACCTTGTGGTGCCAAGCTGGGTGCAGGGCTCGGATGCAGGGATGGTGCCAAGCTGGGTGCTGGTCTTGGATGAAGGTGTAGGCGCTAGGATGGGTGTGGGGATGGTGTTGGGATAGGTGCAGGGATGGCCTCACCCTGGATGCGGGACTTGGGTGCAGGAGCACCCCAGCTTCCCCCTTCCTCCGGGCAAGGAGGAATCGATGCCTTTGCTCCCAGTGCAGCGAGCTGGCTGAAGCCCCCACCACCTGCAGAGAAGAGCTGCTGGCCACGCTACCTGACCCGGGCGTACTGGCACAACCACCGCAGCAAGCTTGCCTTCCTGGGGGGCTACGTTGGCCTCAACCTCCTGCTCTTTACCCTGGCCGCCCTGCGGCACACCGGCCTCGGCGGGTGGGTGGTGGTGGCCCGGGGCTGTGGGCAGTGCCTGAACTTCAACTGCACCTTCCTCGCAGTGAGTGCTGGGTCCCGGGAGGGATGCTGAGCTCGCAGGGGGTGTGGGGTGATGGTTACTCGGGCTATTTACAGTCACATTCATACTGGGACCTTATCTCTGTGCCAGGGGCTCTTTGGAGGGTGCCCTTGGACTTTTGCAGTTGTGGGACAGGGCCATCTCCTCTAAATAATTGAATATAAATAACAGGTTAGGGAGGTTGAGAGCTTTTTGGGACAAGGGCACTCACGGCACCGTGCAGATGCATCCTTGATTTGTGCCTCTGGGTGCTCTCCAGGCTGACACCCTGTATTAGCAGGGAGCTGGCTCTGGAGCCCCAGGGAACCAGCCCCTGGCTGAGCCCCCCAGCATCTCTGATTGCCCCTCTCCCGGAGGTGCTGATGCTGCGGAGGTGCCTAACCTGGTTGCGAGCTACCCCCATTGCCAAGGTTTTGCCTCTGGACCAGCACGTTGTTTTCCACCAGCTCGTGGGGTACGTGGTGCTGGTGCTGGCAGCTGTTCACACGGGCGCCCACGTTGCCAACTTCAGTAAGTAGCAGCTCGGGGGCAGGGGAAGCCCTTCAGCTGCCATGGCCATGGGTTTATCTTGGGCAACACCTGCTCTAACGCACCACATCAACCCTGCAGTGGGTCCCCCCCTTCCAGTCCTGCTGCTAAAGTGGAAAATGCCCCTCGATGCAGGGGACATCACCCACACCGCACTGACAAAAAGCTGCAGGGAACTGGACTGAGTCCTGGGGTGGGATGCTCATGTCCCAGAGGGGTGCAGATGTCCCGGGGAGGGGATGCTCATGACCCAGAGGGATGCAGATGTCCCGGGGAGGGGATGCCTGTGTCCCAGAGGGATGCAGATGTCCTGGGAAGGGGATGCTCGTGTCCCAGAGGGGTGCAGATGTCCCGGGGAGGGGATGCCCGTGTCCCAGAGGGGTGCAGATGTCCCGGGGAGGGGATGCCCGTGTCCCAGAGGGATGCAGATGTTCCAGGGAAGGGATGCAGGTGTCCTGGGGGGGGGGGGGGGATGCGCATGCTCCGTGGAGGGGATGCACGTGTCCTGGGGCTTGCCCGTGTCCCAGGGAGGGCGGTGCAGGGCCTGGAGAGAGGGTGCAGATGTCCAGGGGTGCTGCAGGCGGCCGGAGGTGTGCGCGGTGCTGCGCTGCCTGTGCGCTGTCTGTTGTCCCCCTCTAGTGGCTTCCCAGCCGGGCAGCGAAGGGCTCCCCCTCCCCCACGCAGCTCCCGAGAGGGGTCTGCGCCCCACAGCCCTGCACCCCCCAGCTGTGCGCCCCTCGGCCCCGTGGCAGGGTGCCAGGGCTGTGTGCTCTGCACACCGGGGGAGCACGTCTGCTCGCACCTGCCCCCCTGGAGCAAAACGCCCTCCTGGCAGCGGCGCTGAGCCGCGAGCGGGCTCTGGGGCATTTTCAATAGGTTCGAGCAAAGCACTCGGGTGCTGTTTGGTTTAAAAAGGAAAACAAAAAATTAAAAAAAAATTGGCAACGGTTTGGCGAGTGCAGCAAAAATCTGGGTGCCCAGCGGGCAGGTCTGGGGTGCCCCGCTCCCCGTCGTGACCGTGGGTGTGCGCAGGCAGGCTGGCGCGGCGGGACGGGCACCATGCCCTCACCGAGTACCTCTTCTTGGCCCGGCCCGGTGTGGGGGGGCCTGGGTGGCACGGCCTCGCAGACGGGGCTGGCGCTCCAGGGGCTGCTGGCCACCATGCTCGCCTTCTCCAGCCCCTGCGTCCGGCGGAGCGGCCACTTCGAGGTGGGTCCTGCCGCGGCCCGTGTGACTGCGGTGCCCAAGCTGCTCTGTCTTGGGGAGCGGGGGAACCGGGGTGAGGGGCTGGTGGGTGGGTGCCCCTCCAGGTGCTGCCCCATGGGTGGGGGAGAAGCTCATGAGCTGGTGTGGTGCCCCCCGATATCACTCTTGGACACGCCCATGCTCCTCAGATTCGCGGTTTTAGGGTTTCCGTGCTTTTTGCCATCATTTGGGCTGCCTTTGCCTGCGGGATGTCCCAGCACAGCCTCACCGTGAAGCGCCATTTAGCTCCACTGCTTTTGATTCATGCTTGGTCCCTCCACTCCCTGCCTGCAGGTCTTCTACTGGACCCACCTCTCCTACATCTCCGTCTGGACCCTCCTCATCCTCCACGGCCCCCACTTCTGGAAGTGGTTTGTGGTTCCTGGCTGCCTCTTCGCGCTGGAGAAGGGGCTTGGCTTGGCTTGGTGGCGTGCTGGGGGGCTGCGCATCGTGGAGGTCAACCTGCTTCCCTCCAAGGTCTGCACCTGCGGGGGTCTCTGCACCCCTTCCCACCTCCCTCCTGGCCCCCCTGGGCCCCTCCTCCTGTGATAGTGGGGATAGAGGTGCTGTGGCTTGCAGAAATACCTTTAATATTTGCAAAGTGGTTTATAATTTGGGGAAAAGCACTTTGCAAGTGACCAGACTGGTTATTTGACACAGGGGAAAAGGAGGAGCAGTGGGACATGGAAGAAATCAGGAAAATGATGAAAAAAACCAGTGACAACTTCCTTGACTTTTAGTTTCTTCAAAAAAATGATTTGAGGCCAGCCCTGAGATTTTTGCTTGATAGTGAAGCTGCATAGCGAATAGGAAAACATACTCATTTCTTAGGTCACATCTGTAAGTTCGTCTCGTGCTGGCCACTGTTTAAAATGGGAGGCACAAACCTGGGTGCTCATGGGCTGCAGAAAGACCATCCCCGCAGAGACTGACCAGTGTGATGCTCCCAGCTTTTCTGGTCTCCTTTTCCTCCAGGTGACTCACCTGGTGATCGAGAGACCACAGTTTTTCCACTACAAGCCCGGAGACTACATCTACCTGAACATCCCAGCCATCGCCACCTACGAGTGGCATCCCTTCACCATCAGCAGTGCTCCCGAGCAGCAAGGTGATTGCCAATCCTTCGCCGGCTTTGCATCACAGGGATGATGTTTTGCATCGCATGAGCCCTGTCTGGGTGGCTGGATCCCCCCTGGGGGTCAGGGAGGTGCCCATGCCCGTGGAGCTGGGCAGCGTGTGCTCATGCACGCCTCAACTCACCTGCCTCCATCTCTGCCTGGACATAAGTCCTGTATAAAAACAGATACTCGGGTTATTTCAAGCAAGGTGTGGGGACTGAATGGCACCCAAATGCCCTGCCTGATTCCACGGCTGCCCAAGGTTTGGGATTTGGGCTTCACCTGGCTGTTAGAGCAAACCCAGTCCCCTGCTGCAAGCCCGGGGCTGACATGCAGGACATCGGTGGGGATTGCTGCTGGGTTCCTGAGCCCAGGGCTGTGCAGTGCCCATGGTGCTGGGGCTGCAGGGCAGTTCCTTACATGGGATGCCCACCCGCTGCTCTGCTTCATCCTGCAGAGACCCTTTGGCTGCACATCAGGTCGCTGGGCCAGTGGACCAACAAGCTGTATGAATACTTCCAGCAGCCCCAATTGCCCAGCCCGGAGCCAAAACCGCTCAGCAGGAGGCTGAGGGAGAAGAGATGCCGGCGCTGGGCGCAGGTTGGTCAGACAGGGCTCAGGTTTAGGCAAACACAGAGGTTAGACCTTAAACCGCTGCTGGCAGTGGCTTTGCCGAGCTGGGGACCCCCTGGTGTGTCCGTGGGTTTCTCAAGGTGACGTCTCCATTTGGCACGTGTGGATGGCTCTCCGGATGGTCAGTCCCCCAGCCAGCTCCATAAAAGCAAAGGAGAATGTGCTCTGCCGAGTGGCTCCTGCTGGGGTCACCCCAGCTTTCAGCCACCCGTCCAGCACCAAGCTGGGCGCTGGGGGTACCTCTCGTGGAGCATGTCCCCTGCGAGGAGCTTGTGCAGCCTTGGAGGGCGTCATGTCCCACCCTGAGGCTGTATGACCCCGCTGGATGGGGCATTGGATACCTGTGAGCATCGCAGCCGGTGATGCCGTGGCCTTTGGCTTCCAGGAAGGTCTCTGCAGCAGAGCCGGCTCAGAGGGAGGGTGTGTGGCCGCTGACGGGGATGGAGCCGTTCAGCTGACATCGTACAAAGCCACCGGCGCTGCTGCCCCAGGAGAGGAGCACCCGCCGGCGGGGGGGGTAAGCACACACTGCCAGGACACCTGCACTCCCCAGGGAGCAGCGGGGGAGCCCCTGGTGCTGGCGGGGCAGGGAGGGGGTCCCTGCTCTCGTCAGCACAGCGGTGGCTGGAGGACCAACCTGGAGAAACGAGGGGAAGCATCACTTCCACCCCAAATGAGCCAAAGCTCATTAAAAAGCCCCTTTGTAAAGAAACTTCTCTGCTATAAAACATGGCAATGCCAGGGTGCTGAGAGCCACCGTTAGCAGCTTTTATCCCCTGCCGTGAAAAGCTCTCAGGATATTGATTCTGTCTGGGCTGGAGGAGCAGTCCTTGCAGATAAAGCATTTACATGCACTGGTTTTGATGTGTTTCTTTGCCTATCACCCTTTTGCTCTCATCTGTCCCTTGGTGAGCAGAGGTTCCCCGTGCCTGCTCCGGCCATCATGGTGGCTGTACATCTCTTACCACCCAACTTGTGTGGGGATTTGGGTAATTGCCTTTTTATCAATACTCAAACCGGGTACAATCCAGATAACATCATCAGGTGACAAGTTCCTGGCTCTGGATATTAGTGGGATGTCCCACCAGAAACCTGTGAGTGGCTTGAGCAGTGCCTGGGGCCTGACCGAGGGATGGGGCTGGAAGCGTGTGCGCAGCCCGGATAAACCCAGCTGGGAAGAAACCCACCCAACCCCCAAACCTGGGGAACGAGCAGGTTTAGTGTTACCTGACGTGCAGGGATTAGAGGTGGGAAGGAGATGGTCACTGCCCTCTTCACCTCGCAGGTCTCCGTTGGGCTGGGTGAGACCCATCGGCTCTGCAGCGTCAAGGTGAGGGATGCCCTGGTCCTTCCCTGGCTCCAGCGAGCAGGGCTGGGCTCAGCATCCCTGGGGGGAGCCGTGCATGTGCCCAGCCACTCCACGCATGTGCCTCTGTGCACGGATGGTCCCATCTGGGGCCGATGAAACCCTGCACTGCTGGAGGGCTTCATGCTCCTGCCCACTCTGTCCTCCTTTTCCCTTGCTCCCATAAAACTCCTATGACAGACCCCAGATTCTATCTGGGCTCTATAACCCTGCATTTGCCTGCAACCTAAGAGTTGTTTTAGCACCTACAGGCTGGTGGGTCTCTCCCTGGGTTTCTCATCTCTCCTAGTGCTACATAGATGGCCCCTACGGGACCTCAACACGGAGGATCTTCACCTCGGAGCACGCCGTCCTCATCGGCGCGGGCATTGGCATCACCCCCTTTGCCTCCATTTTGCAGAGCATCATGTACAGGTTGGTGCTGAGGCAGCGGCTCAGGCTGCGGTCGTGCCGATGGAGCTCTGCGATCCCTGATGAGCCCCGACGTGGCTTCGGGAGGCACAAGGCGTGATGTCTGCTGTGGTAGACCTGTCCTCCCACACCTCTCGGTTGACCCTCCTCACTTCTAACCTTGGGACTTGTGGCCACCAGACCCACAGCTGGGTCTTCCCTCAGTGTTAGGCTTCCCCCTGGGGATTTCTCCTGTGGGAAACCTGCTGGTAGGAGGTTGGCCACGGGCATGCACCAGAGCTAGTGAGGAACGGGTGCTTGGGGTCCCTCTGCAAAGGTCTGAGGGGTGCGAGCAGTGGGGCAGGCAGGGCTGTGGCTGCCCACGCAGGTACCGCCAGCGAAAGCAGAGCTGCCCCAACTGCCACTACTCGTGGTGTGAGGACCTGCGGGACGAGGAGATGACGCTCAGGAAGGTAGGGGCAGGTGGAGGGAGACACAGGACCAAGGTTTGCCCTGGGGATGGGGCAGGAGGGCTACAGGCTCCTGGTGGTGGAGAGCCCATGAGCATCCTGCCCGGTCCAGGAGGTGTGGGGCAGGAGGCCGCTGGATTTGGCCCCCATGCTACCTGCCAGCTCCGAAGCAGAGACTTCTGCGTCCTTCCAGGTTGACTTCATCTGGATAAACAGGGACCAGAAGCACTTTGAGTGGTTCGTCAGCCTACTAACCAAGCTGGAAATGGAGCAGGCTGAGCAGGAACTGGGAGGTGAGCGGGAGGCAGGGGCTGGCCAGCACAGCCCCCAGACCTGGGGTGCCCAGCCCCATCCCTGGCATCACTCCCAGGAGAACCCAACCCCACCCACGGGGGCACGATGTGGGGCAGGACCCCGCATCTGCAGCCGAGCTCCCCTTAAACATCCAGGGCGGTTTTTGGAGATGCATCTGTACATGACGTCGGCCCTCAGCAAGAATGACATGAAGGCCATCGGGCTGCAGATGGCCCTGGACCTGCTGGCCGCCAAGGAGCAGAGGGACTTGATCACAGGGCTGCGGACCAGGACCCAGCCCGGCCGCCCAGACTGGAGCAGGGTGAGGGCTGGCCCTGCCTCACTGCCAAAATCCTGCTCATGGGAAGGGAGCCATGTCCCCCAAACCTGCTCGTTCAGGGGGGGTGCTAGGGAGAGCCCCACTTCATAGTGGGAGGATGCACTGGGATATCCAGACCTGGGGAAGGCTCTCCTTCCCGTGGGAAAGCGAGTGCTGTGGGGAGGCTGAGTTCAGCAGCTGCCAAAGCAGGCAGGGATCCTGCCCTCGCTGGGGTGGGAGCGAGCTGTGCCACCACCTCTTCTCCTTTCACCTGTGCCCTAGGTGTTTGGGAAGGTGGCAGACGAGAGGAGAGGGAAAGTCCAGGTCTTCTTCTGTGGCTCACCAGCACTTGCCAAAGTCATCAGGATGCACTGTGAGCGCTTCGGCTTCCAATTCTTCAAAGAAAACTTCTAACCCACAGCCCTTGCCTCCCTGCCTGCCCCTGCCAGCCCTGATGTGGGATGATGGGCTCTGGCAGCTGGATCCTGCTGCACTGCCCATGTTGGCTCCTGGCTGCCGCTCGGTCAGAGCTGGGGAGAGTGGGATGCACAGCGAGCAAGGGACAGCAAGGGGAAGGGGCTGGGCTGAGCCACGGGGCTTTGGGGTGGAGGGGACGGGGTCCTGGGGCTATGTGGGGTGGAGGAGGTGGGTGTCCTGGAATATCCGTGCTGGGGTTTTGAGGAGAAAAGAACCAGTGCCCCAGGACACTTTGGGATGGGGGGGACAGGGTCCTGAAGCACCTTTGAGGGCTTTGGGGCAGAGGGGCCAGGGTCCCCATCCCCTTGTCCGGCTGTGGGATGGAGGGATGGGGTCCTGCATCACTTTGCTGGACGGTGGGATGGAGGGATGGGGTCCCCATCCCCTTGCTGGGTGGTGGGACGGAGGGATGGGGTCCCCATCCCCTGGCGGGGCGGGGCGGCGGTGCCGGCGGAGCGGTGCCCACAGGAGGGCACTGCAGCCTCGGTAACCGGGGCCGTGCCGCCGCCCGGGGCCGGGCCGTGCTGGCGGGGCCCCCCGGCCCCCCTCCCGGCTCCTTTCCAGAAAGCACCCGACGTTTTCCTTTAAAGAAATATTATATATTTATAACAATATACCTTAGCAGCCGCCTCGCCCTGTCCCAGCCCTGGCTTGCAGCGCAGAAGAGGTTTTTTTCATTTTTTTTGCACTAGGAAAACAAGATTATCCCAGCAGTTGGGGTGAGGTGGGTGGGCAGCACGACCCCCCGCCTGGGTATGGCTGGTGGGACGGGGGGGCTGCTGAAACCCGGGGTCCCCGGGGTGCGGAGTGTCACCGTGCCTGGCCAGCATGCTGGGAGCCGCAGTGGCCCATCGATGCTCAAAACAACCTGGAGCTGTCCCCCGCCCCCCCCCGCGGAGATTTACGGGGCCTGTTAGAGGCCACCTGGGCGGCACACTGATGCTGTTGTGTGAAAAATAAAAAAAGAAAAGAAAAAGGAAGGATTAATGTGGATGAGACATGCATCTGATGGCAAAGGCACCCGTGGGGAAAGCGAAGTGGAACCGGGAGCTGGAGGAGCAGCCGGTGCCGGCATGGTGTGCTCCCGGGCATCCCGCTTTGCCTGCGCACCCTGGGCACAACACGGGTGCCCAGGGACCCAGCTGTGCCGCGGGGCAGGATTGCACCCCCATGCGATGGTCCCTGGGCCATCGCGCTGTGCAGAATGGGTGCTGTTGGCCATCCACCGTTGCTGGAAGGGCACAAGAGCTGAACGTGGCTGGGCTGACCGCCGGCGTGCCCTGGGCTGTAGAGCTATGCGGTGCCTTGCTCTGCCTCCCGGTGCCAACCCCATCCACAGCTTTGCTTCCCCTCTGCTCCCTCCCTCCTACTGCTGGAGCTGGGATGCGATGCTCAAACCCCGCTGCTTTCTGAAGCTGACACAGCATCCAGCCCCGTCCTGGGTCATTGCATCCAATGCTCCTTCTTTTGCCTGCGTGTCTGCCTGTGAATACTTTGGCCTCCTAAAAAGCCTTGCCCTAGCCACGGCAGCTGCAGGAAGGCACCAATGTGGCCAGAGGCCCGGGGCAGCAGCGGGTGCTGAGCCCCCTTGTCCCCATTGCCAGCCCAGCACTGGGAGCTGCCCCACCGCTGCCCTTTGCAGGCATGGTGAGGGAGGCAGAACCCCCCAACACTGGGACATACACCTTCCTGCTTTTGTTTTTCTTGCAGCCCCAGCGAGTCCCTGCCCCAGTCCCTCCTGTTGGAGGTGACAGGGCAGGCAAGCTGCAGGGGGGTGGCAGGGCTTCCTGGGGTGACACCTGGGACCCTCGTGCCATGCTGGCAGTCCACTCCACCAGCCTCATCCCAGAACGGCTGGGACGCTGGTTTCATCACTTTAGCCTAAATCAGCAGGTGACTGGGGAGGCAGCGGGGATGTGGGCTGTGCAATCGGCTCCAGCATGTTGGGAAATCTGGAGCTAGAGAGGAGAAATCATTTGACATGGGGCCGTGACACAAACCCCGTGGCCAAATCTGCTTCAGGCAGCACGATAGATGGGCTGGGTAACGATCCCCTCTGGGTTATGGCCAGGGCTGACATGTGGTGGATGGACAGATGACAGTGGGCTCTCGGTGCCCCACGAACACACAGCACAAGGTGAAGACCCCAAAGTCAAGTGTTACTTTCTTTTAACCTTGCCTAATGCGGGCTCCTTGCCTCCTCGATTAGTGGCAGGATGGAAATGGAAGGCAGCTCGCTGAACGGAGCTCTGTCAGCGGTGTCCACGTGGCAAAGGAGCTCCCCTTCCCTCTCCATCCCACCGCATCCCCTGGTGGCATTTCCTCCAGCTCCAGCTTGCTCTGCACAGGCTCTCCTCAGCTCTGCACTCCCCATCGCAGCTCTGCGTCCATTCCAAGCTTCAGCCGAGGAAACCAAACCTGCTCAGCGTCTTTGCTAGAGACCCACGCTGCGAAACGGAACCTGGATGTGACCCCAGACCCCTGGGCTGATCCTCTGGGGCATGGACCAGGGTGCCCCTTTACCAGCACCGCTGCGATGGCAGCCCACGCGCCATCACTAAGGGGACTGTTTCAATCAGGGGATGATGTAAGATCCTGCTTACCACATCCAAGGGAAAATCAGGACAGCCGCAGCCTCCTGGGGCTTGCAGGGAAATACATACTCCTCCTGCATGTGGAGCTATGGTGTTTTAGGGATATATTTCAGCTACACTCCCAGATTGACTCCATTCACATGCATACATCTATGCGCCAGAAAAAAATTGTGGCTGTATGTGGCAGCATCACATGGCCGAGGAAAACACACTCATCTCAATCATAAAGAAGAGTTAATTACATCTCCCCACTCTCCCTACGTTTTGAAGCAATTATAAACAGAATGAATCATTATGCGTCTGCTGATAATCATTTTCATTCCACATCCCCACTGAATTGCAGGGTGCTGAAGCGCTCCGACGCTTGCAGCATCTCCAAACAAAACAAAACAACAAAAAAAAGTGAATTTAGCTCTTTTTCAGCATCGTGGCACCAGGGTGCCCAAAGCAGAGGGGGTTTGGGGGAAAATCCTGCAAAACACCCAAGAAATGGGGATACCACCCTGATGAGAAGCACGCAGCTGTGCTTCTGAAGGGTAAGAGGGTCTTGCAAGCCAGGTGGGCTTTGGGTTTTATTTTTCCTTTAGAGGAAGGCGTCGGTGTTTGGGGACACCGCAACATAGCATGTCCGCCCTGCGGCTGGCAGCCTGCCTGCCAGCACGCACACCGCCGGCCTTTTGCAGCCGTGCATATGGTTCGTCGGGAGGAATTTGGTTGCTCCTCCTGTTTCAGGGCTTGCAACGTGCCGGCGTGCACCCCCTCGGCATGTTGCAGGAGGTAGTTTTGCTGCTCCAGAGCATGCAAGCATCTTGCAGGCTTTCAGCTGCCTGCTCCCTGCCTGCTCATGCCAGCAGTGGTACCCGCCTGCCGGCGCTCGCTCCCACCCCGGGGTGTTTTCCATCGCTGGCGGGCAGGAGGGCAGGCTGATGCTCAGCAGATGGTGGGGAACCGCTCTCCAAGGGAGGATGGAGGCAGCATCAAGGTCACTGCTGACATGATGAATACTGAGCTGCTCACGTCCCAGCCATGGCGATGAAAAATTAATGAATTTCTTCCCCTTCCATCCGCAGAAGCTCCGTCAGCTGCCGTTTTCCCCCACATCTCCGGTTCATCGGATGTTTCCTTTGGATCCAAGGAATAAATGATTAAAAGACGTGAAAGTTGGGGAGGGGGGATCACTGCTGCTCGTGGGGTTTCAGCGCTGGAGTGGGCACGGAGCCGGAGCAGTGGGGTGCAGGCAGCCTCGGCTCCTTGGCCAAACCAAGGCACAGCTGGGATGGGAAATGGTGCCCAGAGAGGGGCTGCTCCCTCCAAGCCCAGGGTCCACTTTGTTTTGGGGTTGTTTTTCATGTTAAAGCAACAGGAGGCTCTGTATCAGGAGCTGGGGAGGCAGGGGGTGAGGCCAGATAATGATACACCTCCTGATTAATGCCTTCCCTTGGCTGCCTTCATTATTGTGATTACACTCTGGCTGTAGCATAGCAACAGCTAATTGTTGGTTGGATGCAAAGTGCATAATTCCCTGTATTAAAATTTTATTAAGATATAATTGCATTCATTTTGCAGCAGCGGATGCTTCAAAGAGGCCAAGAAGAGGCAGCAGCGCTTGTTGGGGTTCTGCTTTAGTTGATGGGGTTGAGAGTGATGGTTGAGCCTTGGGACGTGGGGTCTCGGTGTTGGGACATCAGGGGTCCGCAGCTTCAGGTTGGAGAGGAGAAGGCTGGCTGCAGCACATCTGGCACAGAATATTGTGTGCAGAATATTCCCTGACAAACCCTCAATTTATAAATTTTCATCCATTGGCAAATGAAAATGAGGATTTGAGAGGTGATGAAGTGCTGCCATGCATCAGTGCTGCCGGAGGGCTGCGAGGGGCAGCTGCCATCAGCATAGGAAGGTTTTTGCAACCTGTTGTTAAAAAGAAACTACAAGCAGGAGCTTACGGCTGGCCAACCCCCCCGGCACCGCATCCCTGCTCCTCTGAAATCCAGACAGAGAAACCTTGAAGAAACTGTATTTATTAACAGTATGATCACACTTGGCATATTCTATTACTAAGTGGTCCTGGTACATAGATATTATTCACTTAAGTAATCAATCACTGCCAACAAATTACAGGATACAAGGAATGAAATTAGCAAAATGAACTATGGATGTAAAATTCATTTGAAATTCAATTTAAGAGCAACATTAGCTTTCAATTAGTCTGCCCAACTGTTTGAGCATCATTTTGTCTATCAGGTTTTTAAATAAATGTAATTAACCTTTGCTGTTAAATTGTTGTTGATTTCATTGATATAATTATTATGCGACTCCTAATATTTTGCTTGGATGATATCTCATTAGCTGGTGGCTTCTAATTAGGGAAACGAAGGACCGGTGATGATTTCTGGGTCTTCTTGTTCCCTCTGCCTGGCAGGGCTGGGGAGGGAGATGCTCCAGAGCTGGGAGTTTGGGTGTGAGATTTTGTACAGGGAGGGGACGTGACCTGTCCCTACTGTCCCCAGCACCACTGGTCCCAGACTGGTGGAGCTGGGGACCGAGGAGCGGGGGGTGCCAGGGGTGAGCCCAGGCAGCGTTCATCCCTCGTGCCCCAGTAAGAAGAGGATATTTGGGGCTTTTCCTTCTGCCCGCTGCTAACGCGCAGCACGGCTGCTTCGGTGCACTGTGTGTGGCCACAGTGGTAATTCTGGAATAAAATTAAGTTCTTATTTTTGGGCAGTAAAAACTGTTTTGAAAGCGGGTGACTCCCTGCAGGGACGAGGGTCGGGGACTGCCCTGCGGCAGGGGGCATCGAGCGGCTCTGCTGCAGCCATCCAGCTTTCGGAATGGAGATGGATGGGACGGAGAAGTTAATTAAAGAGCAGTAACTCATCACAGCCCCGTCTGAAGAGCTGGGGGTCTCGGCACTGGCCGCAGCTGAGCAGGGCTGGGATGCTCCCCACAGGCAGCCCCCCATTCAGAACCAACAGCCCCAAGAGCTGGTTTCCCCCTCGGAAGAGAAATATTTTTGACAGTCACTTAATTCCCACAAGTTATTTTTAACAGATACAGCTTTCCCCCTTCAGCCACACGGAGTTTTGCGAGGTTATAAATCAAGCTAATATCTGATATATAGGACTAATTCTGCCCCTATTGAAGCCGATGGAAATGTTTCCATTGACGTCAGCGGGAGCAGGATTGATCTCCGTGCATGGACTATTTGTTCCTGAGGTTTTAAGAATTCATTTCCTCCTTCCATTGCTAGAGACAGATAGCAGCAGTGGAGGTAGAGGAGTCATCAAATAACCACATATTAATACATGAATCATCAGCTTAGAGCCCAGTGTAGGAGGAGGCTGAAAGGAGAATAACCGAGCTTGGTATCGGGCTGGCGGAAAGAAAGGATTTCGCAGACAGGGCACAGCAGCTAATCTGGAACAAGATAATAATTGCAATGTAAATTTTTTTTATGCTAGGATGCGAACCGCATCTTTTAAGCTCTATTTAAATGCATTACAGTAGATGAGGCCTGTGCTGAAATCCCTTATCCCGTGCTGGAACAAAAGCACCTGCAATATTTCTTTACAATACACTTTGAGGACACTATTTGCTTTTAGATAGACTCCTAAGAGCACTTAAACAAGCCAGGACAGCCGCTGTGCTGTCATGTCAGGCAGAAAGGGGCCCTCAAGTTTTACTTGGACGCCTTATTTTTAATCTTGCATTTTAATGAAATAAACTGGGGTTTGGGTTGTTTTTTTTTCCCCCTTCCTTTTTTCTTTTTCATTTAAAGGTACCTCCTGTACAGCACTTCAAGAACTTGTTACATGAAAGCAGAAAGATGTATTCTGCTCGACCTATTACATTTGGCAAATGTAAAAGCATCAGTGGGATTTTGCACTGATTTGCAATGGAGATTTCTCAGCGTGGCTGGCTCCGGCCGCACGCTCCCTCTGCGCACAAAGAGGAACAGCAGAAGGCAATAACCTTTCATTATCTGTAAATCACTTTGCATTTTACCCTATGATTTTGTTTTCATGGTGTGTGACAAATAAGACTAACGAATAACTTAGACAACGGAGCGGGGTGTGGATGTGTGGTTATTGCCATGGGAACAATCTTCGGGCCAAGCTAAGAGAACAATACTTTTAAGACTATTCCTGCTTTGCAAAGCCACCAGACTCCCAGTGTTTGAGAGGTCCCTGCAGCCTACGACCTTCACCAGCTTATGCAACACAACCAAAGGTCAACACCCAGATCTGTGCTTTTTATACATGTCCTTGTTTACTGCAGCGCGCCCCGGTAAGGTGCCAAGTGACACATGCCCCCTGCTCCCACCGCTGCCGAGCTGCGGGTGCTGAAGATAAGATGGAAAGGCCGTGCTCTGCTGCCACAGGGTGAAGGTGGCACGACAATGCCGAGCCCTCACCTCCAGTGAGCACCTTCCTGGGTCTGCTAATGAGTAATGAAGATAACACTGTAATTAAGACACTTGCTGAGTGCCGCCTTACTTGGTTAATTTAAAATCAGCGGAAGGTCAAGCCACCTCTTCCAGCTGGAGCGCCCCAAACCTGGATTTTAGCACGGAGAGGCTGTTGGTATCAAAGACCGGCAGGCAGGTGGGCTCGGGTGGTGTGGGGCGAATCACCGCCACCTCCGTGCAGCCCACACACAAACCGGGCTGCGAGGGTCCACCCAGCCGGGACATGCCAAGGGCCCCGCCACACTCAGCCCACACACCCCACAGCACCCTGCTCCCAGATCCGCACCGGCACCCGGCAAAGGCTTTTTTGGAGCTGGTGGGTGAGCTTAGGCAGAAGCCAGCCCAGGGGGCCGGGGTGTGGGGCGGGCAAGGCTGCGAAACACTAAAGGGGGTTTTGCAAGCAGCAGCAGGCAGCAAACCCCCTGGGGCAGCTGAACGCTGCTCCTGCTCGGCTGAGCAAAGTGGCTCTGCAGGAGCTGGGGCAAGAGCTGGAAGCGCTACGGGGGAACTCGGCGCCTGCCCCTGCCCAGGGACGTGGTTTGTTTGTGGGGGGAAGAGTTTGGGTGTCTCCGGCTTGGGTATCGCCACCAGCATGGAGGACGGTGCCCTGCGCCTCGATGTGTCACCCCACATTACAGCGGAGGGTTAAGGAGGCGATTTCTGTGCGCTGAGCAGGAACAGGTAAAATTCAGTTTGCCTGGCAACGACGTCAACAGAGAATTAGACAAAAAAAGTACAGTAAAATCTGTGAAAGGTGCAGTTTGCCATTGCTCGGGAAACCATGGGGCGGCTGCGGCCCAGCGGGCCTTATGGTGGGAGCTGGCACCGGGAAGGGGCAGAGCCGGGGGCGACCCCTTGGGGACCCCTTGGCACCCCGGGGGGGGGCGGGGGCCGGATCCCCAGCGGGCAGACGCACACCCTGCTGCAGGGAAGGGTCTTGTACAGGACTGCTGACCCCCTCACACATCACCTCAGGCAAAAACCCTAGACCCTCACACCCTAGCTTAGTAAAGAAAAGTCACAACTTATCTTTGTAAAAAAACCAAACCCTCATGCGTTATCTGTGCAAAAAAACCCCACCCTCACACATCACCTCAGTAAAAAAAAAAACAAAACCCTCACACATTATCTTAGAAAAAAAACCAAAACAACACTCTCAGGCATTATATTACGAAAAGACCCTCGTGCATTACTTCAAACAAAAATTCCTCACAGATTACTTAGTAAAAAAGCCCTCACACATTATTTTAAATAAAAGAAACCCCTCAGACATTATTTTAGTAAAAAATCCCAACTTTCAGACATTATTTTAAATAAAAAAAACCTTCACACATTATTTTAAATTAAAACCCCTCACAGATTACTTTAGTAAAATAATACCCCCCCCTCATACGTTATTTTAGTGGCCCCACCCGGCAGCCGCCCCGGCGCCCGCCTCGCCCCCTCACTAAAGGGCGGTCCCGCCCCGCGCCCCTCCACGTGCGCGCTGCCAAGGGGCGTGGCACAGAGCAGCCAATAGGCAGTGACCCCTTCCCGGAGTGCCCGCCCACGTCCCTGCGCACGCCATTGGCCGGCGGCAGGCCCCGCCCCTACCCGCCGTTCTCGCGGGAAGTAGGGGCGGGGCCGGGCCGCCCGCTCCGCTCCCCCCGCCCGCCCCGGCGCTGGGGTTCTGCTGGGGTTCAGCCGCGGCCGCCGAGCGCCGCCGCTGCCCGGGAGGTCCCGCCGCCCGCCCCCGTAACCCATGCCGCAGGCACCGCGCAGGTAGGGGTGCGCCGGTGGCTGGGGCGGGGCGAGGCCGCGACTGAGGGGGGAGCGCGGTGGGGGCGGCGCAGGGGCCGCCCGCCGTGCGGCTGGGCCGGGCCGAGGGCGGTGGGAACGGCCCCGCGCTGTCCCCGGTGCGGCGGCCCCTCCCGCCCACCGTTCCCCGCCCCGCCGGCGCCGCTGTCACGGCGCGCCCCGCGCCGCGCCCTCCTATTGGCCAACACCTTCGGCGCGCCCCGCCCGCCGCGCTCCCCATTTGGCGGCGCGGCGGGAAGGCGGGGCGCGGCTCCTCCGTGCGGCCCCGCCTGCCCGGCGCTGGGGTTCCGCCGGCAGCGAGGCCCGCGCCCCCGCAGGTAGGCACCGGGCGGGCCTCCCGCCGCCCCCGGCCGCGCCGCCCCCGCCCCGCGGGGGGCCCGCCGCCCCTCCGCTTTCCTCCGCTTCCCCCGGCAGGCCTCGCTCAGCCTCTTCGCAGCCGCCGCGGCCCCTCAGCCCCAAGGCGGGCCCCCGCGGCCGCTTCTTCCCTCAGCGGGCGGTCGGTGCTGGCGGCCCGGGGGCTCGGACCGGCCGGTTGTATCATCCAGCGGCCTGGCGGCTGCTCGGGGAACGGGGGGGAGCCGGGGCCCACCGGACTCGCCCCGCGCCGCCGGTGCCTGGGCGTGCTTGGGCCAGGCTGGGGGGCTCGGCATTTCCCAGAGCCCGGGGAGGGACCCGCGGGGGCACCCGCTGTTCTCCACCCGGTGGGATTTCAGCTGCCTGGAAAACACCCAGCGGCTCAAGGCGCACCGAACTCTAGCAGGGGAAATTGTGCTAACTGAGGCCTCCGGGTCCCGGTAGAACCCGGTGGGTTTGTTCAGGGGGAGGCAGAGCTGCCTCCTGGGCCTCAGCGGGGATCACCGGGCGGGTTGTGCCCGCGGGCCCTGCCGTCGTCAGGAGCGGTGCGAACATGTCGAACATGTCGTGCAACTTTGCTTCTGCTGGGTGAGAGGG
Source organism: Falco naumanni (assembly GCF_017639655.2). Classification (NCBI taxonomy): domain Eukaryota; kingdom Metazoa; phylum Chordata; class Aves; order Falconiformes; family Falconidae; genus Falco; species Falco naumanni. The sequence goes on along the minus strand of NC_054060.1, from coordinate 4,464,727 downwards.
GCCTGAGGGGTCTCGCAGGGCCCCTCCGGGTAAGGGATGGCAGGCGCTCCTCAGGCAGCTTCTCTCTGTACATATAGTAATAAATATATCACGTATACCTAGGGGAAGCGCTGCTGTGGCCCGGCGGGGTGCAGGGTTGCCCCTGCTCAGCTGTGGGTGCTCTTTGGCTCCGTCAAGGCATTTTGCGTGTGTTCGCGTCTGTACCCGAGATGTCAAAGTGTAACAAAGCCCACACGAAGGCGCTTGCAGTAAGGCTGAGATGCCTAGTTGGGTGTCTGGAAAGCTAAACTCAGAGAGCTTTCTTACGTGGTTTTTCACTGGGAGCTTAAGGTGTGTCAGGCTGTGTCAAACCAAGCTCAGAAAGTGCTTCTGTACCAGCAAACTGCAGGTTTCCCCGTGCTTCTGGAACCGGTGAAGTAAAAGCCACCTGTAAACCTATTTACGTGAAGGATTGCGGCGTGCTCCGAGCGAGCGCTGGAGCAGGCATAACGAGAGGCAATCAGCTTTGTTAGGAAGGCTGCGGCGAAGTGGGTTTTGTGCGGGAGGTATGTTAGTATGGGAACAGTCGCCCTCCTCAGCGAGGCTTAATGCAAAGAGACGTGGCCTATATGTGTTCTTCATTGTGCCTCTTGGAGTTCACACCCACGCGAAGAGTGTGAAGAGGAGAAAACCTGCTCGACGCGCTCCCTGGGAAAGGGAACGCTAAAAAAATACCCATGGGTTTTGTAAGAGCTAGAGGGAGTGCAGGTGAGTGCTCAAATGATGAGGACAGTACCTTCCAGGATTTGTGGCTTCGTTCAGAATACAGCATGCAGATCAGCTGCTACAGACCTCGTGCATGAAACTGTTGAAGATATCTTGTAATGAAAGAGATTTTGGGCACTTTATTGTAAGGCAGAGTCACGAGAACACAAATAAGGTGTGCTCGTGCTGTAGCTGCAGATAGGTTTGAGTGTCTGTGGGCTGTTCTGCTTCTGCCTGCTTTGAGTAGCGTAAGAAAGATGCACGATCGTAGTATTATGATGCAAAGTTTTAGCTAATATATTCTGCCTTTAAACAAGATTGCAATGTTGCAAAAGCAAATACTTCACAGCTTCCCAGGTAGTGGAAGAGGATCCGTGTGCATACAGGAGTGTGATCTTCTGGTTCTTCCACTTGATGCTTGTTGGCTTCAGGGGAGCGCAGCCCAAAAATTGTGGGGGCTTGGGGCTGTTTTTATTCTTTTGACTGTTAGGAACTTGAGCCTTTTGGCTTGTTCCATTAGACGCAGGAGTTGCCAATAGTTAATAGTTCTCCTAGTTAGAGCTGGCCAAGTAAGAAAGGTTTTTAAGGTCATTATGTGCTTTAAACTTGGCCAGTTGCAATGAGCCTTAACAATATTCAATATATCTGTAGAGGCATCTTGCCCTACCAAGATGTTCTTTGGCATAGTTGTGAAATCTGGGTGAAATACTGTGCTGTTTATTTAAAGGCATTGTTTTCACTTCAGTGGACTGCTAACCCTTCAGATACAGTTGGTGATCGATAAATACAATTGAGGTCAAAGGCATCTCGATTATCCAGGTGCTCTTTGTACCTTTTTAAAAAGAGTGAATCCCTTCTTACCAAGATACAGCGTAACTTCCACGACTATTTTGTCTGCCCACCTTGTGGAATGGCTTTTGCCATTGTGCTCTAATAAGGTAGGAAGACTTAAATTAATAAGGAGATACAGAGTGTCCCTTCAGATGGTGCCACAGGAAGTCCTTTAACTTTTCATGAGCTAATAATGTCACTGTCTACATTTAGGATAAGTAGCTATTTATTTTTTTTTTAATAATCAATAAAGTATCCTAAAGCACAGCCTGGACGAAGCTGCCCTTTTTGTATCGCACAGTGTGTCACACAGCTAAAAATTAGTAGGGACCTGAAATGATTAGTATCTGGCTGGTGGCCCAGAAAGAGGGAAGGCTGGGTCTGGCAACATTTGACAGTAATTTTCTGTAAGACAAGTGTCCTCAGCTCTTTCATTGTCCAATTGATTCTTTAACAATAGTGCTTCCATTTGTAATGCTGAGTCTATAGTGCTACTCCAGCAGGAAAAACAAGAGGTGTGCTAGTCACTTGCTAGTGCACATGCTGTGGTAAACAAAGAGGCCTTGGGTGACTGCTTCAGAGAAACAGGTAAAATGTGTTAAAAAACAAAACCCAGCCAACCACAAAACAGAAAACCCACAAAAAAAGATCCCACCACAAAAGAAAACCCCGATCCCCTAAAAATAATATTTGGCAGGAGTGGCAGTGGTCACCTGTGGTACCATTGTAGCGTAAGTAGGTGAGAATCAAAACTGCTGCTTTGTGGGGTTTTTTACCTAATGGTCTTCAGTGCTTTTCTTCTTTCTTTTCTGTTCAGGATCTCTACCCCTTTGGTAAGAGAAGGGAAATAATAAGTTGGATTTCACTGAGGTTACATTTAAAGTAGCTCTCTTTCTCTGAACATTTAATTGAGCCCTAAGATTAAAAGGCTTCTACTTGGCAGTGTTTCTTAAACTGGTTACTTTAGTTTTAAGGTACGTTTTTAATGAGGTATTTCTTAAACTGGTTACTTTAGTATTTGGGTATGTTTTTAATGAACTAGCTTTCATGTCAAAGCCACAGTCAAAACTTTTAATTTCTGCAGGTTTTCAAAGCAAGTTGACTCATCAGTTTAGCCTTGTGCTGCAGACCTAAAATGTCGGAAGTTGTTCCCCTTTTACAATATTGCCATTTTGTGATTTTTCCTTTTTTTTTTTTTTTTTTTTTCCCCCCCTAATGCTAAAACTCTGATGCTTCTAAATAAAATTTGGGAATGCACGCTTGTATTTGGGGACTGTTTGCTCATGCAAGTAAGCCTAGTGCAACTTCAGCTTTTCTGTAGTTATGCTGGATTTTCACTTGGCATTTCTAGAACAAAATGTAAATTTGCTTTCCTATCAGCACTCGCTATTCTCTTGACTCCCTCTGCTGTGCTCCACAGTTGCAGCTTCTGTTTTTTCACCTCATCTCCTCTTGGCATCGCTTTTGCTTCCTGCTCCTTCTCAGTGTCTTGTCAGCGCTGGAACATGGCACATCCTCTGTGTGTGATGAGTGGGCTGCTGGCTTTTTAATCCCTCCTTGCCGCTGAAATTTGTGCCGTACTGGGCGACAGAGCCACAGGTGAGCCTTGGCACTTGCTTTTAATCTGTGTGAAGCAGTGTGCAAACCTGCAGCAGGATAGAAAGCCTTTGTAATGATCTAGCTAGTATTTAACAAAGTTTACATGAAAACCACGTGTAGCTTCTCAGCTGTGTTTTAAATGTTAATATTGAATTTGAAATATTGGAGGTGACAGATAAAATGCAAGGTAATAAGATCCTTCTAAAGAAGGCTCACTGCTAATTCCAAAGGAAATGAGCTTTTAATTAGTGTCTTATCTCAAGTATGCCACCTTTTCTTTTTCCCTCATTTATATTTGCTTGTATTGTTAAAGATCAGCTGGTGTCTCCTGATATAGGAACCAGTTGGCTCATGTCACTTTATAAAATCTGATTTACAGACTCTTGATTACATGTAGCTTGTTGATCACAGAATAAATTAGTTTGGCCATGTTTTCAGGAGTTAGAGCTTATTGTGGTCTGAAGTCACACTTGGAAATTAGGACGTTTGGGGAATACCTGTGTTGCTGCCTATGCAATCTCTACTGTATAGATAGAGACTCTGGAGCACTGAATCTCAGCTGTTTGAGGAATAATCTATCTCTGTTTCATTGGAATAAAAACCTTAACACAGAATTTCCTGAAACAACTGTAAATGTTAAGCAGGAAGGTCAGCCACTCAAAAAAAAAAAAAATCAAACAAAAAAACAAACAACACCCCCCCCAAAAAGCCCCACAACCCCAAAACTCTTCTAGCTTGAACTTTAACACGTGTCTCCTTCTGACCTTGGTAAGGTTGGTAACAGTAAGGTTTCTATTTGATTAAGGTTATTTACAAATGGGCTTTCCACAGCAGTATTAGTTTAACAATACGTAAAATAGCAGGTAAGACTTTTAAACTTCAGCAAGTGTGTGTGTGGTTTGGAACCAGGTTGAGAGACATGCACAGATGGGCTGGATTAAGGAGCAAAGTCTGCCTGATGAAGCTCACTGGAGGAAAGGGTTTCCGTGCCGAGCAGGGTCCAGTGTTTGTGTTCTGGATGTTCCCTGGAGAAGGCGCTGGGGAGGTATGCTGGTTTGCAAGCAGGAGTGGTGGTGACCCACCTCTGCTGGCTTTTAGGGCTAATGCAGACCCACAACAAAGCAAGGTAAGCGCAGAGCTGAAGTGAGCGAGGCTAAAATGAGCTCGACTTGGTGGCAGAGCACTTGATCTTCTTGTATGTGGTGGCACCAAGGAAGGTTAACGCTTGGTTTAGCTTCTAAAGCGGCTTTGTTCAAGCTCAGCGTTTTCTGCCTTGCTTCTTGCCATGAAAATCCAAGTGGGTTCCTGAGTATTAGAACTTTTTCTGTGCCCCTTGTAGGGTGCTGGTGGGTTTACTTTGTTTGGGCTGTGCGTTTGTGAGAAGCCTTCTGAACAGGCAAGCTTGAGAGGAGCATCCCTGAGCGGGTCTAGCGCAGGAAATGGGGTGTTGGTGCATTTCTTTTCCTCTTTTTCATTGCATTAAGGTATGCAGGAAATTCCAGAAAGCTTTCAAACAAAAGCAGTTTATCAGGAGCTCTTAGAACCAGTGAGGCCATGGGGCTTCCCTTGGAGGTGAAAGCTCAGGATTTTTATTTGTGCTTCTCGGTCTCGGAGTTACCAAAGGTTGACCTCACCCTCAGTAAGTGTGCCTCGTGCTTGAAAAGGCAGTTTTGTTCCTCTTAAACTGTGATTTTCGTCTTAAAAGTGAAATGATTTCCCTGTTTCTTCCTGGGTGTGGTTTTCCTGAGGGAGTATTTTTGCTGTTTTCCTGCCTTTATAGAAAAAAGGACATCTAAATCTGAACAGAATGAGCTTATTTTACCAGTTATGTTTAATGAATATTTGAATTTCCCATGGAAATATTCTTGGACATACCAAAAGATACCAATTAATTCCTGCAAAAAACACCTGAAGAAGAAATAAAAAATTGCTTCTATTGGTCACTCAAAATGGGTGAATGTCAACCACGCTTCCCACCCTGCTTCGTTAACAGCCCGTTGGCTTGGCTACCGGCGTTCAGTGCCATCCAGGCTGCAAAGGTAGCTGTGGCAACAAAACCATCTTTAAAAATCAAGCCCTACAAGTGCAGTTCTCGTTGCTTACGGTGGGATACGTTCCCGTGGAGTACCTGAAGCTTTTGGAGCTGCAGGCTTCCTAACCTGCGTGGTTGGTACGTCCGTTTTGCTGAATGCTTGTGGTATTTGCCACAGATTTAGATAGAGTTCAATTGTTTAAATGGACCTGAAGGTTATCCAGTTAGGTAACATTTGCACAATATTTGATTATCATTTTTTTTTTGCATTCATATTTTCCCTGAAAAGCTCTTGGATTGCCTTGTTTAGTTTGATGTTTTACGAGGGGGCTAGATAGTGTTTTGACTGAGTAAGAAATAAGGGATGTCTGCTGGCTTAATTTTCTTTCTAATGATTTGTTTTAAGCAGCATTTGAACAGATACAAGGATTAATTGTTGAATTGCTTAGGGAGCTGGCTGTTTACGAGCATGCTTTGCGTTTGCAACTGGTTGTCATAAGCGAGCAAAGCCGAGTTAGTGAGCTTAGGATGTGTTTAGTTGCTGAGCGCCTCAAGATGTTGGAGAGAGAGGATGTCGTACACCTGCAGAAGCCTCTGTCATATCGATGTGCTTTTCTGAAAATAGGATTCTGGCTTGTGGTTTGAAGCGGCAGGGCCTTTGAAAATACTCTTTTTTTTTTTTTTTTTTTTTTTGGTCTGTGTCCATCTGACTTGCGCTTCGGCTTTTTGATAAGCAGGAAAAATTTCTTTAGCGTATATTGTTAAAAATGTTGACTTTGATTTTTGGGGGAGTTGAGCTATGACTTCAAGGCATATTTATTCATCAAGATCTCCTGTTAAAAAGGTACCTGAATAGGAAGTTGAGTACAGAAGACTGCTGGTTTTGTTGTCTTAGCTGATTTTACGTTCTCCTAAAAAAATCAAGTTGTGTTAACTGTACTGTGTATCTCAAGCTGAAGGACTAATCGGCTCTTGCTAGCCGTGCTGTTTAATGTAGGCTTTCTTAAAAACCCTAAGAAGCTTTCCTCTCCTAGCAGGGCTTTCAGATGTCTCTATTCCTAATGATAAATGTCAACAAATGAGATCAGAGCATCTTCTGCTGCAGTAAGGGAGAAGTAATTTTCTCAGTGTGGTTTCTTTTTTATATACATATACTGTTTCTCCATGTAGCTGAGAAACCAAAATAGATCACATACTTCATACCCCGAAGAAGGCGAGCGTTTCAGTGATGCGTGGTTGCCAGTGGGATCTACTGGCTGCTCTGGGACCATCTGGTTGTAGTCAAAGGGAAAACACATCTGCAGTTGGGGCTGCCTGTGCCGGCCCGGGAGCCTGTCATCTCTGCAGGCGTGTGGCCGGGGTTCGCCTTGGTGCTGCTGGCTGCGAGCAGCTATCCCAACCATGGAAACACAGCCATGGAAGTTGCTGGAAAGAACTTTCCCTCAGTTTGCAAGGTTTTCTAAATAATCAAAACATAGTGAAGAACATGAACAGCATTATGGTTGCTCCACAGACAAGGAAAATGAAGGATGAGGCGTCAGCGGAAGAACAGGGAAGATGCTATAATTGGAAGATGTTATAATTGGAGTTGCTACGATTATTTTTTTTATTATTCTTAGAGTTGTGCACCTCTGTTTCACACTATAACTGATTTTGAGTGTTGGGTTTTTTTTCCTTGCCCACATGATAAATTTGCACTGGAGCTGCCATGCAGAAGGTGAATTTAAATAACATCTCCATTATATGCCATTCCCACAACTGAGGTGTTGGAGATCTGTGTGCTTTGTACAATGACAGCCACCTTCCTCCACATGTTAGTGGGTTTTGCCATATTTTTCGTGCCCTGAGTATTCTTCCAGAAAAATCTGAATTTCCCAGGCAGATAAACTGTCAGAAAAGCTACTTGCCTTTGGGTAGGTGGGAGGAACAGCTTCATCCTGTTCAGCCATATGTTAATGCTAACTTAAAGCAGGAGGCAGAGATTTAGGATTCAAAAAGGGTAAGAATTCGGTCACCTCCACAGCCCGGACAGACCAGACCCCCAGCACTCGGTGTGTGTGGTTACAGATGTACCGCAGCCCTTCAGCTTGCAAAGATGCTCCTTGATGGCAGTGGCCTTGTGAGCCCCAGGCTGTTTCTCACCCCAAGCACCCTGCCTTTGTCTCCCAGCAAGGGTGCTCCCTGCCGCTTGCTCTTGGGCTTGTCTTCCAGCCGCTCTGCTTGGAAGCCTGTCCCTAGCCTCGTGGGTGCTTTACAACCAAGAGATGCGTTGTTTTTCTTCTTTTAAGCTATTTTCAGTGCTTCCCTCAGCAGACGGGGTTTCCTGCCATTCCCTGCTCTGTCGCTTCAAGTACTTCCAGTGGGTAGGAGCACGCCACTGACGCCAGCGTCAGCCGCGCTGTAGCGTTTCTGTTTGAGGAGACCTGATGGAAGTACCTGGAGTGACATGCCGGGAGGCTTGGCGAGCCCCCGCAGCAGCGATCTGAAGGCAGCTAAGCATGCAGACACTGCAGGTTGTGCAGCGACCTGCCATGAAATCTCAGCTTGGTGCGCAGTACCTTCACACTTCCATTGGCACGGTGGTAATTCATAGCTTGAATGCTTGTGCGCAGCGAATCCTAGGTGGCCAAGCAAAGTAGGTCAGTTATTTTTAAGTGTTATGATTAATTTATAAAAGCCATTATTTTGTAGAAGTAAGGTAAATCTAAGTGCTCAATCTTATGCGATGGGTGGCTGTTTGCAACAAGAAAGTGGTGCTTCGCAGTGAACAAACGTTTTTGCAAGGGAGAGCTAGAAGTAAGTGGAAGGGATTATTTTTAAGCTTTAAGCTTTGCACGTCTGGAGATTTTTCTTTAACATGAAATGGTTTTAGAACAGAAAATCTTTCCTGGTATGTAATGCTTCCAAAACCCTTGGCAGATGGGTAACTTTGTTTCCAAACATCAAATGTTTTAGCTGTTTAATGCCTGTTTTTAAGCATGAGCAGCACTCTCAAAGAATGTTCATATTAAGCCTGCTGGGAATTAGACTTTTAACAGAACTGTTTCTATTACATTATCACAGAAAGTGAAGAATTATGGAAAACTTAATGCAACGCTTGGACTTCGTTGCATAATATACAAAATAACATCACACTGGAATAAAAAAGAGGGGAGGTACATTCATGCCCCAGCTTTTAACCCGCTGAAGTTACTGAAAGGCATGTATTTGGTTATCTCTGATGGGGGAATTACCCTATATCTAACTAAGCTAGGCATTCACACAAACACATTTTTGACATGCGGTATCAAAAACCTTGAATGCTCATTGGTAGGAGTGGGATCGGCACCTTGCTGCGAGGTGAGAATGGACAGATGCAAGATGTGCTTTTGGATTTAATGTCTGTCAGATGCTTTCCTCAATAGTCCCGGGTCTTATTCCACTAAATGTTTCAGTAGAGGGCTTTTTTATTGCTGAATGTGTAGTTTATTACTGCTCTGGGCAGGAGGTTATGTATCCCTATTTGTATAACGTGGAGAAAGTTGGTCACAACGCACATCTAGTCCTTAAACTCGTATTTGATCTTTGAACTACATCTAGAAGTAAATATTTGGTGTCTTATATCTTACAGAAGCATTACATATATAGAAGGTGAATTTGTTCTTAAACCTTAAGCTATGTGGGTCGCAGAACTGAGAATTACAGTAAACACCAGCAATGAATATTATGCTTTAGACAAAGGATTTCACACAGTTCTGAGTTTTCTTAGAAAGGCAAATCTTGGCATCGGCATTCAGTAACAGTAAAGTATTCTTGGTATTTGTGGACTGTAAAATTTATAGAGTAATAGATATGCAAATGGCCTGCCACAACACTGCAGGCTGTATAGTAATGCATAATTGTGACACTTTTTAGCTATATGCAAAAATTGGCTTTCTTGCAGGAGTGAGATTTATCAGCTTTTCACCTTTTTAAAGATATAATTCTTAAGTCTCTTACCTAAATGCTTTTTTTTAAAAAAAAAACAAAACTTTTTTATGGCATTGGTGGCTTGGGAAAATAAAAGCTTACAGATCACTTGCAGATCCGCCACATTTTAATGGCTGTCTTTCATTTTATAGAAGATTTAAGGTGATGCTGTGTTTCTCTGACGCTTACTAAATTGCTTGTTCCTGATGTGTGTTTACAAAAAGGGCACGGTACCGGGAGGTCAAAAGTCGATCTGTTCAGTGCCTGGAAAAGCTAGGTGTTCAGTCCCTGGGACAGCCAGCGTTACTCCCTCAACGTTTGCTAGGGGTGCAGTGCTTGCAAGGTGCATGTTCTTGCGATGGTGGAGCAGCACACAGGATTTTGGTTTTGCAGGCTCTTGTCAATCACGTATTTTGATTTTTGCCTTAAATCTACCAGTGCGATCCTAAAAACCTGTCTGACATAGAAGTTATTAACTTGATGTAAATGGCAAAAATTCAACTATCAGTCTTCCCCTTCCTTGCATTTTCCCTGCCATGGGTGACACAGCGTGCAGTTCTCACCCCGCATATTTTATGCTGTGTACAATCCAAGGTGCACAGCTCATTACGTTTGCCTGGAGACATGTGCTGTAACTGTAGGCTTAATCCTTGTGCTGACAGCTACTTCCAAATGATCATCTATAACATGTGGTAAAATGTTTCTTGCTCCAGAAGGACCATTGATGACCAGTAGTTACTTAGGTGGGGCAAGTTTTACGATCGAAGTGGCTCCTAGCGGTTGCAGCCCTTACATTCAGTTTCCACGTGAGCACTCGGAGGTTATCTTGCCAAGATACAACTTGTGATGCACTGCGTTTTAATACTCACAGGACTGTTAACAAGGTCCCTGCGTGCTGACAGTGAATTTCAAGTTTCGCTGCTATAAAGTTGTCTACTTCTCCAAGAAGATTTAAGCTTTCTTTGCAAAATGTTGCAGCATAAAAAATATCTAACAAGATGCTTGGCTTGACTTGTGACATTGCTTCCTCCTTATTTTAACAGCTGGCGTGACTGACGGTAGTGCACATTTCCCCTTAAACAGTTTCCCAAAGTGGAAGGACTCCCTGGGGACCGGAGCGGGATTTCCTATTCTCTGGTCTCTGCTGTCAAAGCAAACCCACCTGCGGCCAGTGCGTGGGATTGCAGAGACCCTTTGAAACGGGGCAGCAGAGCCGTTTTGCTGGGGCTGGAAGAGAGCCCCAAATGAGCCTTTGGATCGAACAGGTTGCATTTGCAGCAGCGCGAGGACTGGGGGCAAAACTGGTCGCCCCCGTTTGCGGAGCGGGGGCAGAGCCAGCCCCAGCCTGTGCGGGGTTCGTTCTCGCTCGGCACCCGAGCGCCCCCTGCCGGCACTGCTTCCCGGGGCGGGTTGCAGCAGGTCCTGCACCGTGTTTGATGTCACTTCTGCGCATCGCAAACCCCCTCCCCTTGGTACCCGAGTTCAGTTTGGTCCCCTTGGTACCCAAGTGTGATTCAGCGTCCTGCTATTTACGATTATTTCTCTTGGGACGCGCTTAAAAAAAAAAAAAAATTAATTCCACTGTTCTGCGTTGCAAACTTAACTTTTGCCAGGCCGGGGAGCAGCGGTTTGCACAGAGCCCCTGGCACCCTGCTCCTCCTGGCTGGAGCTGCCTGGGGGAGGCTTAGGAGTCTTGATGAGGATGGAAAAACGAGACGTCGATAAAACAAACCCATGCAGCTGCAAGAGCAAAGTGTGCAGTGCTGCCGCTGTTCAGGAGAGGTTTGCTTTGCTCGGGAAGCTGCAGGAGCTCCTGCTCGGCTTCGGTGACTGGAGGCAGGCAGGTCCTTCGTGTTTAGCCCAGAACTGTCTACAAAAGAAGTCAGTCTGAGTGTGTTTTTTGTAATCGTATTTCTTATAACCCAACAGAGCCCCCACCTTGTAGGACAAGAACAGCAATCTTAAATGGGCACTTTTTTTCCTTTTTCTTTTTCTTTCTTTTTGTTACTCTAACCACTTTGCACTACATTGCAGTCAGAAAACCTGGCTGTGTTGGGACTGAACACTGGTAGCACTGGGGAGGGACAGTTTTACTGCCTCAGTAGCTCAAATTAAGGGACTTGCTGCAACAGCCAGCACCTGGGTTAGACAGGTTTAACCCCGTGGGCTTGAATTAGGCTGGTTCCTCTTTCTATGGGACTAAAAATTCCTCTTTCACTAGGAACAGAGTTTGGTAGAACTGAACACTGGTGTTTAAATGGGCAAAAATCAGAATGGAACCCAAATCAGCTACTGAAATGAATATTGATTATTTTTTTAAAATATATTTTGGAGAGATGGTACAGTATTAGTGCTGCTTTGTTGTGTGGTGGGTTCAGACAATTAAGAATACCACGTCTGCTTTGAATGTTTCATGAATATTAATGCTGTCCTCCTACTGAGCAGTTAATTGGGTGCTATCACTTTAACCACCTTATTGAAATTGAAAAGCACTCTTAATAAATGACAAATGTCGGTGTGAAACGCGGTGTGTTCGGTGCACTGAAAGCAGGCTGCTGTGCCTGCACCTTTTCTCCTCCGCTCTCTTCTAGCAGGTCAGTACATAACGTTAAGCCCGTCAGTCTTCGCTGGCCTTTGGCATCTTAGCAGAGACGTCGGGTTGCAGCTTCCACGTTGCTCTCGTGGCTGTGCGTACCACCAGAAGCGCTGGGTTATGGAAAAGACATCCATCTCTGTCTTGATGGATGGGCACGACACATTTAGAGGAGCCACGTTGACAACGGGCATTGTATGAAAGCAGAAATTCAGATCTTGGGCTTTATGGCCACGTCAGATGCTTGATCTGAACTGTGTAATTTGAACCTGTGGGATTCTTGATTCAGATAGGAAAAATGTTAAAACGCAGCTCAGAGAAGAAATTGGGCGTCCTGCCTGTGCCTGTGGCTCAGTGTCAGAAATCTGCAACAGCTGGGAGTGGAGTAGAGATGATGGTTTTTTTTCCTCTTAATAATCTTGGGCTTTAGAATCAACAAATTCTGGTTTGTAGATCACTGAAGTAAGATAGGAGGTCTTACTGTTCTGTTTAATAGAAACAAGATAAAGTCCTCCTATCTGGGCGTCAAGAAGAAATGTTATTTTTTATGGATTCATGAGAGTAATATGAACAAAATTAGTTAAACTGGTTTTGGACCATCTCTTCAGGATGTATCCTGCTGGCCTTAGGACGAGATTCTCTTGCTTCTGCTATTGCAAGTCTTTCCTGGTGAGGCTGAGTACTTACCTCCTCTATAGCTTTTATTAGCTGTAGAGCTAACCTGTTAACAGTTAACCTGTCCCCTCTGTTAGCTTTGCCTGCAGTCGAAACTTTTGTTATCAAAGATGGAAAAGTCTTGTTCTTTTTATGTGAGGCTTCCTCCAGAGAGCATCTTAAAACTTCATACCAAAGCTGGAGTTACGTTGTTGTCCAGCCTTCCCGTGCTGCTGGAAAGGCTGTACCTCCTATGGCAAGCTGTGGGCAGTTACGAGTAGTCCTTTTTTCTTTACTTCTTTTTAATATTTTTTAAAAAAAAAAAAAAAGGTACACTAAGTCCTTGCTGTTTTAATTGTGTTTGAGGGTACTGAGTTCCTGCCGTGTTTTATAAAGTGTTAGCCTGTATCTAGAAACAGGATTTCGTCTTCAGTCGGGAGTTTGGAACTGATTGTGTAAAATCTGTGTGCTTGGCTATTTGTTTTGTTGTTCTGAAACCAGCACATGCCTATCTCTGTAACACCGTATTTAGACACAGCAGGTTATTAACACATTATCTGATAACACTGCTGTGGTTGCACTGAAATTGCAGGTTGTAAGCAAAGGGTTCTAATCGCCCAGTAACATGTATTAATGACCTACCAAACTGTGCTGGAATCACTATAATTTCAGAAATATAACAGGAATCCAAAGCTTCATTTCGGCGCTGAAGCCGAGTTGGGAGAAGTGAAGCTGAGTGGAGCAAAGCTTCAAACAAAGCAGGTGGCTTGGAGCAGAGAGCAAAAACTTGTCTCTGCTGATGGTTGGAAATCTCTCTCCTTTTATGCGTGTATTCGTAAGAGCTCTTGATTAAATGCGCAACTGTGTGTGTGTGTGTGTTTTACCTTCAACCTGCAAGTTGGCTGGTTTTCTGCGGAGGTGCTGGCACGTTGGGCTGCTGCTTCCAGTGGGGCTTTGGGCTCCTGGGAACAGAGGAGAGCCGCTCTCCGTGCCTCGGGGCTGTGTGAAGTGTCACTTGTGCCTTCTCCCGCTGGGTTTCTGTCCTCTCGCCCTCCACCTACTGCAGTCCTTGTGAAGCTGGCTCGATGTCTGCCTGTGCTGAGATCTCGATTCCTCTTCTGAAGGTTCCCCCAGGGATTTCTTCGCTGTTGGAGCGATGCCCTCCAGCCCCCGGTGCAAGCTGTTTGCACGAGCTGCCTCTCGCCTTGCAAGAGAAACGGGGGTAACGCACCTGCTTGGATGCTTCATGCTCAGCCTTCAGGCAATCTCCAGGGTTTATTTCCAGGCTCTGCAGCTGTTCTTTCCGCAAGCCAGGAGCAGAAAGAAACATAACTTGGCCAGATTGACTCTCCTGACTGTGTCCAAGCTGTTGCAGGGATGCTCCTTGTTTATTCTCTTCTGACCTGTTGTAACGAACCCGCCTGGTCCTGCCTGACTGGGGACAGCAGGGAGCAAGGGCACCTTTGCCCAGCACTGATCTCTGCAGCAGCAGGGAACAAGGCTACAGTGGTTTCTGGAATTTTACTAGTATTTGAGAGAGAGGAGTTCTCCTTGATGAGGAAGTGCAGGGATAATTCTGCTGCCTGTGCTGAAAAACAGAAGGAATGTTCAAATCTAAAGCGTCAGTGAGTCTTGTGCCTTTGAAGTCAAATATCTCAAATGCTTTTAAACTTGTTAGTGAGACACAAGGTAAAAGATTTGTATGGGCAGAATCCTCTAAACGGGTTCGATTTGAGCAGGAACTGAATTTCTGCAGTGCTGGCTGGTTTTTTTTTCAAGTTAGGGCTGCAGGTCTAGTTGAAAGTTGTGCCACGGCACAGCTTGTTGAAGGAAATTTTGGGCACCTTCATCAGTAGATTAGAATTTGAGAGAAGGAAGCTGCAGTGTATGAGAAAGAGCCGATCCACTCCCAGGTAGAATCATTGACAAAAAATAAGGGAGGTATTAAAAATCCAGAGCACCCTTAGGAAGTTTTATAGATGCAGGGAATCCTAAGCCATCGTCTTCTTGGCACGGGACATATAGCACATGTGTTAGCACCATCCTTTGTGTATGGAAGACCATCACGGATGAAAATATCACTGCTTTCTCCTGTTAAAAACTTGTATTTCTTCTCTGGGAGTTGTTCCCTTATGACCAGAGTGCAAAATGTGGGAGTTCTGGCCTTAACTCTTGAAGGCAATAGGGTGAACTCTTAAATAATAAAAATAAATCTCTTGGGGGAGCCAAATGAAGGGCTTTCTGGTGGATGTTATGTGAGCGGAGAGAGCGGTCTTTAAAAATACATGTTGTGTGTGGAGTGGTTCTCGTCATTTGCAACCTGGCTGTAAGGAAAATACATGTGATGCTTTGTTGGTCGAATTTTGGCTTTGTTTGCTTCAGCTTATAAAGAAGTGCCAAGAAAATTAGTATTTTGTTGTAAAGATGTTTTCAAGGCCATGTATTTATTTTTATTTTTTTTAAAGAGAATTGTGGAAGACAAGCTGACAATTTAATGGTGCATGATGCACTAATAAAAATGTCTGTGTGGTTGCGTTTAATCCTTTAAAGGAGAGAAAAGAAACACGGTAGTGATCAGCATTCAAAAAGCAAGACGCAGGCTTAAACATATGCAAAGCCTTGGAGAGAGACTGAAGAAATGTACTGACGCTGTTGCAGAAAGCTTCTGACAGGCACATCACATCTTTGAAAGTAAGATTTGAATTATTAGAGCTGCCTTTGTTTATTAAATTGAGCCTCCATCAAGAGGATTATAGGAAGAAATACTGTGCAGGCTCAGGTTGTGTTGGCGTAAATTTTAATGGGTGATAAGATTATTGAGCTAATTCAGTAAGAAAATTCAAATAGATTTTTAAAAGATCCAGGTGTGTGTTAGATACATAGAGAAATAGACTTCAAGTGCACGAATAAGCCTCCTTTTATGGCACCCAGTTTGCTTTTAGCGACGGGTAATCCTTTTAAAACAAGACTTCTTGAAGGCAAACTCCAACAGAAGAGTGTTTGTTTAATTTTAAATTGGGAATGCAAGGGAAGGATGCAGAGAGCTAATAAGAGGGTAATTATACATGCTATTGCCAAGTTGAGGAAGGGCAGAGACCATTAAAATGCCATTTTAGGAGTTAATTATATGGTGTTCCGAGTCGATGCTGGTGTTCCGATTTCTGTTAAATCCACATATAGCGTTTGTTTAGGATGTTGTGTTCATGGCATCTAATTTCTATTTTAAGGAACTTTAGGCCACCGCGTTATGAAATACTGTCAAAAAAAATAATAAAAATCTTCCGGCTTCCATAGGGTTTGTGCCTGTTGGATTTGATTAGGAAATATGCAAAAGCAATAAAGGAGATGGAAAAAACCTTAGCAAATATTTTGGGACTGGTACACATACCATAAATAAAGCATTGCAGTGGAATTTGGTTAGTTAAATCTCTTCTGAAGCTCATTTAATAATTCCAGAGGCTCTGCTACCGCTCAGATGTAGCCAGCTGTAATTTGTTTCAAGGTTAGTCTTTGACTTCTGTTTTATTAGCTTTTCAGTTTATATTCTTCCACTTGTGCAGTTTCTCAAGTCAAACTACATAATGGTTTAGTTAAAACTGGGATCCTTTAGATAGGGGCTTTAAATTGGAATTCTTCAGAAACGTTTAATGAAAGCTCTGCATGAGGCAGATGTCAGGATTTACTCTTCAGTTGGGGAGGATTGTGGTGGGGAGAGCAGATTAGGCTCCTTTGCAGTTGATGTGCTGCCTCGAGGAAGTGACATTTATGCTCTTGATCCTTCAGTGATTCTGCATGTCAAGAGCTGTGCCTTGAAATTCGTCAGCAGTGCTGTCTTAAGAGCAGACAGGACTGAATAAGAGGATTTTTACAGATAGAGGGGAAGAAATTCAACTCCACCGGCTGTTGCAGATCCTTAAGTACTTCAAATTTTTCCTTTTTTTTTTTTTTTTTTTTCTCCTTTTCACATCTCCCCTGTAGGAAATCGGAGAGGGAAATCACTTTAAATCACCAACCGATACGTTTTTGAAGCTGAAAAATCTGAGATGCATTAGAGTTCAGCGACCTCCCTTTGCTTAAGGTAAGAAAGGAGCAGATTCTTCCTGTTCCCTCCTTAATAAATATCTATGTTCGGTTAACTCCGGGGCTGGAGTTCCTGTAATGTGTTTCAAAACGTTTAGCCTGCTGTCGATGCCGAAATGGTTAACGTGCGTGGGATTTAATAACTTGCAGCTGCGGAAGGCATATGGCTGTGTGTTTACAGGAGGTGGTGGGAGCCCCAGGTCCAGCCTGCCCAGCGGAGGGGAAGCAGGCAGCCTGGCGCGGGGACTCCGCCACCCTGTCAGTGCTGCTCGGCCAGAGATGAGCTGCTGGGGTTTGTTGTACAGCTGAAGGGCTCCCTTGCCTAAAAGCTCATTTTCGGAGGTTTTTGTCTTCCCGGTTTGGACGGTAAGTAAGCTCGGAAACTTCTGAAGGATGCTGGGGAGGGAAATAGGGTGGAGTGGTGAAAAATCTTACCTCCGAGAGGTAGTAGTTGGGTGAATTTCATGAAAGGTGAGTCTTGGTGAGCTGTACTTACGTTACCATGGCATCCATAAATTACTCCAGTGTGAATGCTTATAAGTATCAATGGTGAATTACTCCGGGTAAGGTGGTGCGTGAGAACAGGTCTGCATGCTGTTAGCCTGGCTGTTTGTTTTTATGTGAGAAGTATGTTAATTGCCGCCTTTTGCATGTTGTATATAATTACCCATGCTGTAAGCATGAGCTCGGTAGCACAGGAGAGGCAGGCTTTTTTAACCTGTTGTACTTGCATCGAGGCTTTGGAAGACTACATAAAATGCACGTATTAAAACTGAAGCTTGGCTCTCCGTGACCGATTTTCGGGTGAAGTTTCTCCTCTTGTTATTTTTTGTGCTTAAACGGTTTCTTTACTAGTTGTGCTATATCTCACTGTGCACAACTTCAGGAAACCTAATTCAAAAGGAGAGATGCCAAAACTAGAAGGTAGAAAATCTTGTCTGGGGTTTCCAGCGTGCCTCCTGTGTTACAGCTGAAAGATAAAAGCTCTTTCAGTGCTGCTAGACCAGACAAGTGGTTTCAAAGCATTTCAACATGATTAAAGGAAACTTTAAACTTCTGCCCAATAATTAATACATGCTGCTCTTGTGTGCCTAATCTGAAATCGGTAAGTTTTATTTTTCAGGCTTTTGCTGCTGAATTTGTTCAGCTTGGGGTGAGTACTCCTGTGAATCTGCCGAGGTTTATTTCAGAACTCGATGTACAAATGTCAGGCCTGCACTGGTGTATGTGATCTGTCATTTCCAATTACTTTGTGCAGCAGGACTGTCTCGGGCGCAGAATGTTTTAAATTCTCGTGTTACTTTTGAATGAGCAGAAAAGAGCATCTGTGTTAGCAATTAAAATCTTCAGCCAGAAGTAGGAAATTAATTTTTAACCGGACAGGCAAACTTGTTTGGAAATTAGGGTGGTGTTTGCAAAAAAGCATCCATTTTGTGTTACTGCATCGTGCCTTTCTATCCTCTGTGCAGCTGGAGTAAAAAACAAACATGCTGAGTCCCTTGTGGTGTTTTGTTTTTTGGTTTGGGTTTTTTTTTCAGCTGCTTATAATGTTCACTCTTCTATCACTTGCTATATTCTCCAAGTCTACTCCTGAATTGTTTGACTTGTCAAACTCATCATCCTTCCCAGACTTTTTCAAGCTTAACTGATTGTAGAATGTGCTTTTTATTAACATTGAGGCAATAGAATCTGAGAGAATACTCCTGTTTAGTAGGGGAATAAAGTTTTGCTGCCAGGTTTTAAATATATATGCTCTTAAACATGCTTAGCAATCTGCTTATGTGAGCATCATGAGTTTTTACATTTAAAGTGGAATGATTTTTTTTTTTTTCTTTAGGATGAAAGTAGTTGAAGATCTGAATTGTGAGGGACAGATGAAATTAAGCTGCAGAAGCACTGATGGCAATCTACAAAGCTTTAATGTGTTAATGTAGTCTAGGCATTATACATATTTAGAAGCAGTCTAGATTGAATCCTGGAGAAAAAGCAGAGTTATTCATAGGCTCCTGTCTTGATCATGTTTTCCTGTAAGTGATGGATGGTATGAAACAGTGGTTTGAAGGAGATGCTAAAAATTATTTTGCTGCTGTTAGAACTGTATCAGATGTTAATTGCCCCCAAGTTCAGTATTGGTTTAAAAAAATACAGAGAAGGCTGGTAGATGAAAGAATGATGTTTGCAAAATTTCCTAGGCTTTGTGTAGACCTTCTCTTTTTTTTTTTTTGCCTTCATGAATTATTCAACTGTTCAAGTTTGGTATATTGCTGTATTTAATATGTTTTAAACGATATTGCATCAGTTAATTTGGTGAAGGAGAAGATCTGGGTGGACTGATAATTAATCTACCGGGGGGAACAGCAGCAGAGAAGCTATTGACATAGACTGAACAGTTTATTTTATACAAACAGGAGCATTTTAGCATCTGTTAAAAAGGGATTTTGATAGACCAGGGCTGAGAAGCTTTCTGGAGCTAGTGTCTCTATTCTAGCACATTGTTTTGGCCTGGCTGGAGCCTGTGGGTGCCCTGCCATATAAAGTAATAATTTATAGGTTATCAGTGGGGTTGAAAGAGAATAAAGAGTGAATGCGTTGAACTTCTAGATCAAGAAGGGACCCTGTAGCATCCAGAAGAAAACAGGTTAGTATTAATTTTATTTTTACACTTAAATGTTGAACAGCCGTTGGACAGAAACTTTAGGTGAATACTCTGTTCCTGGCAGTGGGGAGTGTGGGGGCGTGCAGGTACAACTTCTTGAAGAAACTTTTACAATACTGGTGAAAACAGAATGCTTTGCCTGTATGTTCCCTCATCTCACTCACTGCTAGGGGCACCAGGCTACTACAGGCAGGAGCAACCCACTGGCTGCACCCTCGTGGTGAATGTGCCCGTGGATACCAGGTCGTGTCTTTGACTTCTGCGTCTGTCTTTCGTGTAACATCTCCAGGTCAGTATTACCTTTCCAAAGCAGCCAAGGGCGTTGCAGATTATTTTGGGAGGCTGATACCCTTCTGTGAAGTCTTCCCATCCTTGTTGATGCCCTCAATTCATGTTTCCGAAGCTGGTTGTTATATTAGTTTTTTCTGTAGTAATTCAGTGATGCTTTCTTAATCTACTCGTGTTTCAGTGGTAAGCATTCAGCTGTCATAATTAGGATGAAGTCTTTCTAGGCTGCCTGACCTATCATATATTTAAATAGGTGGGTCTGCACATCTATAGCACACCTGCTGAATTTTAAGATTAGCTCTGTCAGTCCCCTGGTAGAGTGCAGGCGGATTGCAGAAGAACTTTAAGCTTTTCGTTTTATATTTCTGCTTTGTGTTAATGAAGACTTCACCTAACTTTTAACTGCAGCATCTGGAAAACGGTCATTTCAGAAGGTTGTTCTGAACATTGCTCAGACGAGGGGGTGTTTCAGCCCTGTGACCATCCTGGCCATTCTGTGTGGTCACCTCTCAGCTCATCAGGCGCTTCAGGGATCTGATGCACCATGGCTGGGTGCAAGGAGATCATTGCAACGAGCCTGTTAATTGCTTCTCGAGTGACCTAGTTCCCTTGCTGGAAACAGATGCGTAAGCTTTCCCTTCCTCCTCTGTATTTTTATGATCGTAGTGGAGTCTAGACTGGCATATCCAGAGCCGCTTCCTTGGTGGGGTGGTTTGTTTGTTTTGTTTTCCAGAGGACCAGCTTCTGTTTGGAAATTTCCACAAGCTCAGTGTGTTTTGTGTTGTTTCCCTGCAGAGGTGAGACGGGCTGTGTTTTGGGGACTGTGCCCAAGCACACCTTTCCGTAGCTGCTGTGGAAATGTCACATCACCATATTTTGTTAACCTAATGTGGGAATTTGCTTCTCCAAGCAGATGGCAAAAAGGTGGTTTAGTTAATTTGTACCTACTTGAAATAAGTCACTAAATGTGTGTTAAACCGCTCATTTATTAGTCCGGAGCATATCACTGGTGGATAAGTGGTGATGTTAGATTACAGGCTCAAAATACAGAGGAACTGGGCAGGTATCTGCAACTAAAACAAAACCAGAAAAGGTGTTAAACTGACCTGCAGCCATTAGAGCCTTGCAAATAATCAGCCTTTAGAAGGGAGAGCAATGGCTCTTTCCTCTGAGAAAAACTTGCCTCACAAAGAATTTTTCTACTAAATTCAGCATTTCTTCTATAAAATCTCTCTTGTGCTGTTTGCTTGCAGACTTGGCTCGTGGGGTAATATACATCTGATGGTCACTGAGATGATACCAGGTGCATGCTGGCTTTTATTTGCCCGGTTGGGCATGGTTCCATGCTGCACTCAGCCTAGTATTAGTCCTCTGTCATCGGAAAAAAGATCTCCCATTGCAGTCAAAAAACGGTCTTTCAGCAGTGTCCTTCACACAAGGTGAAGCTATTTTTATGGGTTTTTTCCTCCTTGGAGAAATACACCAGGCAGAAGGGGTAAAATCACTTAATAGTTAACTAATGTTGATTACTAATTCTGTGAAACCTGCAACAAAATAGCGTTTGTTTTCTGCCTGGCGTTTTGGGCTTTGTAAGGTGCGGTCTTCCATAAGTATGTGGTTCTTCTCGTGCTTTAGTAGGTACCAGGTGCAGCAGAGATGCTTGTTCAGTTCCGCCACTGCATCCTCATTGCCCCAGGAGTTAATAACGCTCTGGGTGTCCTGACGGGAGCGGCTCCCGCACTTGCTGCAGCTGCAAATCTTCCTTTTATCTTCCTGCTGTTCCCACTTTGGCAAAGTGTCTCTGAGCATCGCCAAGCAGTATAAATCGAAGTGAACCTGGCCCAGTAGCCAGCTGAAGGCCGGGAAATGTTGCCATGCCCTCTCTGACAGTATCTTGGAGTTGTGTAAGCAGTTTCTCAGCAGCAAGGGTTGTATCAAAATGGAACAAAAGGAAGCTGAGCTGACACAAATAGAAAAAGGGAAAACAATTTTTTTTGGGGTTGTCTCTATTAATAAGCTGTCGGTGCTGATAACCTGATGTCCCCAAACCCAGTTGTTGAGAGCAGCTGTTGCTGCAGCCTCTCTCAGCAGGTCCCGGGCAGCTCGATGGTGAGCCCAAACAGCTTTCTCCGGGCTGGGGCATGCACAGGCTGCAGCTGGAGCATGAGGGACCTTCCTTTAGGTGTGAAGACCTCAGTAACTCCAGATGTTGATATCAGGGGAAGCAGGGGCAGGTGGTAGTGTCCATCCATCTTCTCTTTGGCAAAGTGCTCCTTAAATTCAACAAGAGAAGCAGCACGACTTCCTGGTACTGCGAGGAAATCTTCTGGACGCAGAGTGTTTTAGTACATTTGTTGCATTACGAGATTTCCATTAGTGCCAACTAATTACGTGGACCATGTTGCATTTGAGTTGCAATTACATTGACCGATGTACAATAATTAGCTTTAATACATGTTTCCGTGTGTAGGGCAGATTTAATTGCTTGCTGTTTTTTGACAAAGATATTGCTATTTTCCGTAATTGGGTTTCCCCTGTCTTCTGCAGGTGACTCTCGAGAGCTAGCAACCTCTCAAACGGGAAGATACAGCCACTGACAGTTTCTTTGAGATGAATACGGCATTAACATTCTCTCTGGCAGCTTTGCTAATGGCATTTTGTATGTCTTGCTCACAAGCAAATACTTTGTCTTCACGTCCATCTAACAACATTAAGCCTTACAAGCGTGTTTCCTGTAACGTGTGGGCTAGCTCCAGCTAAAATGGAAAGACTTTCCGATCAAACTTGTTGCTCTGCAGGAAGTTACCTTAATGGAGGTAGTCGGCTTAACACGTCTTGATGGTTAGGGTTAACAAATTGTATATCAATCCACATGTTTTCCGTGGTGGAGCGATGGCATGGCAGCCCACAGCCCTTTCTGCCTCCGGCTGTATGACGTGGTGGGAAGACAGTGTTGATGTCTTCTCCTCTAAAATATCAGGAACCCACCTGGCTTTGTGTAATGCTCGGCAGCTGGTGGTGTCAGCAGTGCAAAGGGCAGAAGGAACCAGTAGATTTAGCTTTTCGTGCCTTTACTTGGCATCTTCCAGGCACCATCTTTTCTGAAAATTATCAGCGAAGCTAGGAAAGAAGTAAAAAATGCTCTGTTTGCATTATTAGTCAATGCTTATACCGCACAGAATAGAAATGCTTATAATGCATAAAACAGAAATGCTTATATATGCATAGAATACTAAATGCTTACGTTTCTGCTTAAAACGTTTACTTTGAAAATTCTTTTTATTTAAATTTGCAGTAAAGCTGCTAGCACAGAAATGCCATGAATCGCTTTATCCTGTCTGTATATGCAGTCCCTTTCTGCAGTGCATATTGCTGAATGTGTTCAGCATAAACAGTATAATCAGCGAAACTATTGTTAATGCTTAATTGCTAACTGAATCTTTGCATGTTTGCAGAATTTTTTGGCAATGACATTGCCAGTTGCTCAAAAGAAAAACACCCCAGAAAGAGCCCACGTGTGAGTAAATTATGCTTGCAGTGCTGCATCTGACAGTGGCAGACCTATCATTAATAGTACAAACTTTTCAAAATAACTAAGACGCAACAATAAAGCCACAACAAATATTAAATACATACTAAATAACTTGTTATAAAATTTCAGATAATGCTTTGAAGTGTATTGCTAATAAACCATTTTTACAGTGGTGTTGATGAGTTCCATCTGCAGTGTGATTTAAGTGTCTTCATCTTAATAGCTCTTTTGCCTGTAGCGAAGTTATATGATCAAGATTAATGATGAGGTATAGTACCATTGTCAGTCTCAACACATTCTTCTTGATATATTTTCATTAGATTAACGAACTCATTGTAGGATAGGCATAACCGGTCTATAAAGCAATCATTATGTTTGTATATAGATAGATTGATAAAGCTCTCCTCTTTACAACAAGTCATTGTTCTTCTTTCAGCTCTGCATTTCTTGTGCTCATCATCTTGCGAGCTGGCAAGCAGGGAGCCAGGATAAACTGGTGCTGTGTGTGGTGACTTTCACTGTGGTCAGTCTTCTCGGGTATTGAAGTTTTCCTCTTCATTCAGTGAAGAGTAAGGATTTGAGGTCAGCTCGGGGTGTTTCCCAGTACCTTGTCTGAATTCCCTATTTGTGGAACTGAGCTGAGTGTCTGAACTATGAGGACATTCACAAAAGCTTTAAAAAGGAACCTGTTGAGCGAGTTTTCATCAAGTGGAGATGTCCTTAAGTTTGGTGAGTGCTGGGGGCTTCATTCTGAATGTATTTAGCGGAGATTAAACTGTTTCCTTGTATTTTTGGTAAAGATACTTTAATTTTGGTACGCGTTCTGCCTTCAAAGAGGCAAAGCTATTCAAATCTTAAAACACTTCAAAATTGAACCCCTCTAACTATTTGCAGAATAGATTTCTGGTTTATTCTAGTATCTTCTAGTGACCTAAGCAGTATAATTTTTGCTGTTCTGGGATGTAGCAGCGAGTGCCAGTGGTTCACTGTGAATCAGCAGGAGTTAACATAAAACACTATCATCAGAGGGAACCAAGATAGCGAAATATTCTACTGCCAGTTTAAAACTAGAAATACTATCTTTTGCTGAAATCTGTACAGCAGAACCAGATATTGTAACAATGTAAAAACTGGGAAAAGTACTGCGGTTTGTATTTAGATGAGCACCGTAGGAACTGCTGCTGCAAGATGTGTACTTTCTCGCTTTAACAAGAAAGGATCTTCTAGGAAACCTGATTAAAAGTATTTCAGGTCAGGAGGTAATATTTAATTGACTCGTCTCTTCTTCCCTGCTTCCTCCGTCAATGAGTTGCATGTTTCACGGTGTAGAATAGTCGGTGTGGAGAGGAGAGAGGCGGTCAGTGCTCGCTGTGTAACTGGATTGTTTGCGAACCTTCCCGTGTCGGTATTTTCTGTTTAGTTTAAGTATTTGTAACTCATGCCTTTGCTATGGAGAATATCCTCTGCGTGGGTTTAAAGTTTCTGCCCCAGTGTCTTAACGCTTTTTGCCTTTGGAAAATGTGTGGTTTGGGGTGGGTGGGGGAAGCATCAGTTCAGCCATAGACACTTCACTGGCTACACGTCACACTTGGAAGGTCGAGGGTGCTGATCTGGAGTTAAGCATAGCAGCATCCTTGGAACTGTGTTCATCTTCAGAATGACTGTGAAAGGCTTTGGGGTTGGCTTAGGGGTTTTTTTTTGCTTGCAAATAGAATTTTTGCATATGCTGATCATTTTGGGGATACTTCGTAGTGAAGGAATTCTGAATTATATTGGACTTAAACTTTAGGCTGTTCTTAAAGCTTCTTGAAGTTTGCTTTGCTTCTCCCCAGAAGAGCTAACTTGATTGCATCCTTCCTGTTTGTTCCTTCTTACTCTGAAATACGCCTTGCTATTAAGCTTGTGGTAGCGATGCTGCACCTTTGCAGGAGTGAGGAGGCACTGGGCTTGTTGACGTTTCACAGCAGTTTATTTAAAATAGAAAAATCAACTCCTAGTTCTGCAGAGCAGAACCTGCATTGGAAAAAACAGGTAAACCACAAAACTTGTTTCTTTTAGCAACAGGAAAGGATGCATAAAGTGGTGACGATCTTTTGGAAAAGAAGGGATTATTTCCCTGCTGGTTCTGACTTGCTGTCCCAATACATTATACGTGTGTGTTTGTATGATACGTACTCATACATTATTGACATGGGGGAGGCTGGTAGTTTGCAGTCCATTAGATTCAGTCTCAGAGCAGCAATCAAAGACCACGCAACTATTGCAAATCATTCCCTTTTACCTGAAGTGCCGGGGGAGATGGAGGGAATTGTGGCCTCTTTTTTGCAGGAAAACAACTGAATAAGAGAGCTGCCTTTATCCTGCTTGTTTCATGTTAATAGCAGTTTTTTTTCAGAAATTGAGTTCTATAAGAAGTAGTAAGTAAGCCTTGGGATTCTGAGGATTTACATTGTGCAGCTTCTGTAAAAATGGCCCCATCTTCTGAGGATAATGAGTGTGTCTTTGCACTCATTTTTTTAAATCATTTATTAATCATAGTGATTTAAATGGTGCACTACTCAAAGTATTCGGTGCGAGTATCAAGGTCTAATTTAACTCTTCTGCCCTACTGACAGGGACTTTGTCTGCAGCAGCTCTGGGCTGGTGCCTGCCTGGGTTTCAGCAGGAGTACTGGTTATGGATACAGCCGCTGACACCTCGATTCCCCGCTGGAATGAGCGAGTTACACGCAGGCTTCAGGTAGCAACTGTCACACAGTAAAGATTTGCACTCCAGAAGTGAAATGGTGTTCTTCCTGAAGTCTGTAGCGAAACTCCTGTAGCTTAATTTGTGTAAAGTAAGATGCAAGGAGAGAAGGAAAAAAAATCTGGGTTTGGGAGGTGGTGCAGAGACAAGTCAGGAAGCAAAGATACTTAGCTGAAGTCGGGCACATCTGCAGTCCGGGGGGGTAAAATTGGTCTGTTCCCATAACTGTGTTTCCACCAGAATCCCACAGCATTTTGATTAACTTGTATGGCAAGTTGCAAGCCAATAAAAAGTCTACAATAAATGGAGCTGAAGAGTCAAGATTAAAAAAATGTGTGCTGATTTCCTTGAGGGTTTGCTCTGTAATATGGCTCTTCTTAAAACAAACTGCCTGCTTGCCTGGGAAAAAGGGCAGAGCATTGCTGAGCACAATCCTGCTCCCAGTGAAATGGTATTTTTGGCTGAAGGAGGCACTAGTTTTCTCCCCCACTACTCACATTTTCATAATATGTGATATTTTAAAAAACAGAGGAGATTCAGCACCAGGCTACCAATCCTGAGATGACATGTACGTGCGAGGTGCTAATAGTGTGATAGGTGCAAGGGTTTGGATGCGTGCAAACGTAATCCAAAAGCATTACATGCAGGCAGGTCGTGAGCTCAGCTAATCTGGGATGTTCAGAAGCATTTAAGGAGGAGAGTTAGTTAGGAGAATTTATTGACAGCAGCTGCTTATATGCTGAAATAGTTTAGACTGAATCGTTGCTGCAGGGTCATCACAGCATTCTTGAGCATGAGAATCTTTACTCAATGGTTACATGATGTTTAGTCGGTCCTGGTAGCACTGAAGGTATTAAACCTTGCAATCCCAGCTGAACAGCAGCTCCAAAAGCCCCATCCCACATATTATTTAATGTGAAAATCCAACTGGGAATATTGCTGGAGGACCTGCAGCTAAAGTTAATCCAATCAAACTGAGAGCCTGTAGAGGAAATAGAAACCATCATGTAGCTGCAGACCAAAATCGGTCTGTGCTTGTTAGGATCCAGGTTATTCCACGGCCGGTTATTTCCCTTGAAACACATGAAGTGCCTGTCGTCCGTGGCTTTTGTTTAATGCTCTTGCTAGACACTGTGGTTGACTCGGGTTTTTTGCATGAGACTGATCCCAAGAAGAAAAGCAGAAAGATTATGTTGTCAAGAGTAACAAGTTTGGGTTGCAGCTTTCTATTCTGTGCGTTGCTTGGCATTTAGAGGTTGAAGAAGTTTGAGTGCCACTTCTTAAAGAAGGGGGAGTATCCTGTTATAAGATTATAATTTGGTTTATTGCAACAGGAAGAACAGCTAAAATCTGTCTTGAAGAGTGGAGCCAAAGAAGATTGTGAGAGACTCCCTCTGGATTAACATTGCCTGTAAATCCACATTTGGAGCTAGGCATTGTCTCTTCATAAATTCTTTTCTTTCCTGAGTATAAAACTGCAGTCAAGATGTCTTCAGTCCCCTAATTACTGAGGTGGAAGCTGGGGGGGGTCTTAGTTACAAAGGATAATGGAGAGCAGCGTTTCATATGGAATTACGGTTGTGTGTACTCAGGGTATTTGTGTAAGTGTATGATTTCTGCGGTTTAGGAACTCTTTATTGTCATGTCTTAACTGGTCCAGCACTCGTTACAGTTACCGCATAGAGAGCAAGGGTGTGATGGGAGGGGCTGCGCAAACTTCATCGAGAAGCTGCTCATCTTTGTTAGCAAACCGAGGGGTTTGCATGTAGGCAAAGAGCTGCCTCCTCTGCACATGAACTTTATCAAAAGCCTTTTCAATCCAAATGGAAATTATGCAAGCCTCATCATCTGAATCTATTGTGAATCCAAGGAGTTTGGAGTCATTTCATCTATTTTTCTAGCCTGTGAGAAGCAATTCAGTGCAGCTGTGCCTTCAGCTCCCTGCAAGGGATCGAGGTCCGGTGCGTGGGAGGGTGCATAGCTTCCTGCCCTGGGACCCCCCCAGGAGGGCTGGCCCAAAGAAGCCATCAGTCCCCTCTTTGCAAGGGGCTCCGGGACCCCCTGAGGGCTCCAGGACCCCCTGAGGGCAGCCACTCAGGAGAGCAAAATCCAAACGTACCTCAGCCCAGCAGAAGTGGAGTGCTCCCTCTCCTAGTTCCAAGAAGGTGGCCGGAGGCAGCAAAACCTGACTCTGTGTTGTGTTCCCTCAGAAGTGAGAAACGGGTTTGTAGCATCCACGTGCTGGCAGGGCAAGTCGGGAGAGGGTGATGTCCAGAGACAGACCAGGAGGAAGTACTCGATGCTTTGGAAACTGCTTGCTCACTTCCACTTGCATTCGGTGATATCCAGGTGAAGTAAAAGTTTTTTTCTCCCTTTTTTTTCCCTTGAAAGGCTAAGGCTCTTTTCTTGTTCAGGACTGAATTACTGTGTCTTGAGGGTGAGCTAGAGAAGGGAAACTTGCTTTGGAAGAGAGTTCAAGAGTTTAATGGATTGTTAGGACTTTTTTGTTAGGTTAAGTGTGAGTTAACCTAAATTCTAAAACACAAACTGGAAAGATGTAGCCACCAGAATCTATGCCGACCTTTCTTTTTGCCACAGTACAAAAAGCATCTTTACAAGCTTCCACTTTAAGCTGTTAGACACACTGAATAGAGCCATTATTGTAGCATGTATCCTCCATTAACTGTTTCTAAATGTTGTAAAGCACAGTGAAATTTTTTTTCTTATTTCAATACAATTATTACCTCTTTACTACTGAATAACATGCAAAAGGGAGTTTCTGTAGGATTTCTGTGAACACGCTCTGTAAGGCTGCCTCTCCTAAGGACAAACCACTTAAATTTGCTGAAGTCTGTTAGACTGGGATGAAATTAAATCAACTGCTCCAGGAAATGGCATAAATATTCCATTAAAAAAAAACCAAACAGTTTTGATTGTAACAACTGGTTTTGATATCAAAGCACCGGAGCAGAGAGTGTGTCTGTGGAGATGCAGAATGGATAATACCTGGCCTTGAAGGTGCCTCCACGGAGGGTGGTGTGGATCTGTCCTGGCTGCTGCTCTCTGAATTGTCTGTGTCCCACAGCGGTACCCAAAGCTGGTCTGGGTTCTGGCTTCATCTCCAGAAACGCTGAGCAGAACAGAAGGGTGGTTTGTGGTTTTATGTCTTGCAACATAGATGCAGTTTCCACGGGTATAGCCATCCCGTGGTGACTTCTGTGACGACAGCCTGTTGGAGTTTAATTTGCAAGGCAGTATAACCTTTTGAAGTACTTTTTTAAAAAAAAAAAAAAAAAAAAACAAAAACACAAAAAAATCCGCAAAACCAAACAACAAAACAAAAACCCCAAAGCCATCCTGTTTAGTGGGACCTCACTTCTCATCGTGCGGTTGGTTATCCTGTTGGAGTAACTTGCATTTGGTGAATTTTTCTTTTCCAGACCACTGCCTTAGCTGATTAAGCATCCTCTTTTCCACAGTGCTTGCGCCGCTTGCCTAGCTTTGCAGATGAACTGGACGATGGAGGCGGTAATCACTGTTAGTGAAAAACATCAGCCAGAAACAGGGAAGTCCCACAGACGATGCTCTGCGCCCTTCCACTTGGTGCTTTAGCTGGTGATCTCTGGGAGCTGTCGCTTCCCTGGGCCCTTCTGCACCCACCGGCTGGAGCAGCTGCTCGTGCACAGCGTCTGTCCTTGCCTTGCCCATGAAGAGGCTGCGTGTTAATCTAGTTTGACGCAATCCAGTATTGCTGCTCTAAATCAAAAAACACACACCACTGGGACTTGTTCCTGGTGGGGTGGAGTGGTTTCTTAGGCTTGTTTGTGTTAGGTTTAAGAAGTGTAGGTTTAAGTCATGGATGAAATACTCCTGTCTACGAATATTAGAACAACTGTGATCCTGATGCTTAAAATATTCATTTAGAACGCTTGTAAAATGTTAATTTTTTTTTTCAAGCAGGGGTAGGCATAAAAAAAGTCACAAAAATGAAGGATTTGGCGCTACAGTAGAATTTTAATGTCTGGTATTTCCTGCTGTCTCTAAGAACGAAGTCTGTTGTTTGTTCTAACTGCAAAATTATTTAAACTTGGACGTGGCCTTCCCGAATGGAACTGGAGAATAGATAGGGACATGGTATCCCCCGGCCAGGTCCCTGCATTTGATCCCTGATCCTGTGCCATGGCTCTGGTCCCCCTGCATAAGAAGTCTGATGATTTTATAGTTCTGTTTCTTACTAAGAAAAGCTCTTTTTGACTGATCAACCTGAAATTTTTTGTTTGCTAAAATTTTAACGCTATAAATCCTGCCAAGCCTGTGTTAGGTTCTGTGTTGCACGTGTAAGTTTATAGTAGTTGCAGGTGTGCATCCCAGTTTTGTTGGAAGTAAAGAATCTCGGAAATCAGCAGAGCACAGGAGCCATGGACAAAAATACTTAATCTCTCCCCATGCAACAGTTCTTTGCACTTTACTGACCTGCATCTCTTCCTGACGAGAGAAGGTTCCTCTGAAAACGTTTTATCTTTCCTCAGCAGTTGTTCTGACCTTTCCTTTCACTGGTAATTTTTTTTTTTTTCTGTTGGATGTTTAATAGTAATCACCTCCTGTACTTAAATAATTCACTGTCATAGCTATACAAAATAATTCATGGGCAAAGCATGCTTTCTATTTGCTATCAAATAGCTTTCAGCATTCTTTTATATCGCTTCTAATTTTGTTCTGCCCTCCTGTTTCATCAGCTCTTCTAAGGAGCTGAAAAGTAGGATTTAAAAAAAGGTAAAAGAAAAGGATATCTCTATCTTATACCTTATTACGTGCCTATATGCATTCATGGGCTGTATTCTGAAAAACAGAATTAAAGTTACTGTTGTGCCTTATGTAGAAGCTAGCTCAGCCTTTGTGGTGAACTTCAATAAAAACAGGATTTGTACGTTATCTTGGTCTCCCCAGTACCCAGCGCTGCTGCCTCCAGTAATCTCTGGCGTGCTGAATATGAAAAAATCTAGAAACAGAAGGTTTCCAAACACATTTGCCAGGGTTAATGCCAGAGTCTAAACATAAACTCTGCTGGGACAGACTGTTATTTGGAGAATGAAGTGCCAGACAGAGCTTGATTTGAAGGATTAGGAGAAGGAAACGCAGCACCTCTCCCCAGGAACAGACGTCTCGTGGATCGGAGACCCCGCTGCCCAGTGCTGGCTCTTCTGCCTTGACCCTGTTCCCCAGTATCGACAGCTGGACAGCGTTACCTGGTGCGTGTATTTTCGTGGGGTGATCCTCAGACAGCGGTAGCTGAGGAGCGGGGCTGTGCGCAGGCGCTGCTGTCTTTCAGCATCGGTCGGGTGCTCCTGGTGCCCCTCCAGGCTGTGTCTAAGCCGGGCTGGGAAACCCAGAGGTGGCTCTCACAGAGGTCTCTGTCCTCTCTGTTTGTCCTTCAAACCAGCATATATAGAAAACTTTATGCTATATGTGGCTGCTTAGCTTGTCTTTACCAATGTTGAGGTTCAGCCGCTACTAGTATATTACGTGATGTGTAAAACCATTTGGAGGAGAGGTATTTTCAGGGTTTTTTTTCTTAGTGAACGCTATGAGAAAATACCTGTGAAAGCAGTTATAATCAAAGCTTCAAAATTTCCTGGCAAAATCTCTTTAATAAAGTTTTTAAGCAGCATTGCGTACTGATGGCCGGGTCATTCCCTTTAGAAATACTTAGTTGGTGAAGCAACAAAATTTTGCTGAAACCTTTAATTCTGCCATTGAGTGACTACCATTAGTAACTCCTTCCTGGAGAACCATCTGTACAGAGTGCCAGGGTTTGCTAAGCAAGTAAGATGAGGCGTTTCTAGCCAGTTGCTCTAATTTAAAACAGATTTTATTTCTTTCTTTGCTGTAAGCAGCGTTCCTTCCTTAACCTCTGGTTTTTGCGTAGTAAAAGAAATTAATGAAGCTGTACGTTTAGAGTAAATATACAAGACTATGAATGTGAATGGTTCATGCCAATTAATAAACTGTAAACATCTGTGGAACAAACCTGGGGGGTTTGGGGCTTCCCAGAGATTGGAGCTTTCAGGGGAGCACTTAGAAGCAGCGTGTGAGGGAGCTGCCGATGCATTTACTGCTGTGACAGTGGCTCTTGCAGCGCTGTTTGCAGGATCTGTGTATCCATTGCTTACTGGAAGATAAGTCATGATTAACTGCAGAAATGACATGAAGCTCGCTAGCAATTGCCAGATAAAACCATGCTCTCGGGAAGATGTCGGCTCATGTCCTCAAAGATCATCTCCTTGATGGGAACCATGTAATTTTTAGGGTGAGGTGTGCATACTCTCCAAAGTCTCGTGCCTGCTCCTTTTAAATGATTGCAGTGTTCGGACTAGAAGGGTTCTTCTATTTTTATTTGAAGGCTGCATGCGAGCAGGCACGCCAAATACTTGCCAGCTGTCCGAGTTGTAATTTGGAGCACACTTTGTATTGAATTCTTGTAGGCGTTGTAATGAGTTGGCAGCAGAAGTGCCTGCATCTCTGTCCGCTCGGTTACTGTCCGTGAAACCCTGTCAGGAAAGAAAACGCCACTCTGTCTTTCCCACTAAAGATGCATTGTTTATCAGGCTGCTTAATGGCAGGAAGAAAATGATGATGTTCTAAATAATTGGGGTTTTTAAGTGGAAACTCCTGGAGGGAACCTGGCAGGGAAGACATGAAACGCACAAAGCAAACTCGACCTTTCTGAGCAGCAAGAAGAATCAACAGGTCTAACGTGGTCAGGGTCGCTGAGCTGAGCTGCCTTTGTTGGCACCGGGGTAAAAGATTTTCCTTTTCTCTTCATGTAAAGGGTCTCGGAGCATATGCTGGGAGCAAAATAGATGAACACGAGGTTTTTTTCAGCATGAAGGAAAACTCGTGCTGCTTTGGCTGTGTGATTATTTCCCAGTTCGTTAGGAAAGCAAAGGAGACGGAGAGCTCGACTGTGAGCTGGCTCGGTGTCATGCCTGGGTGACAGTGTCATGTCATTTGGTGAACTAATTTAGTTGCAAAATGTGGTTACTAATGTGTACATAACTGCATGAGACAACTTTCGAGCATTTCTGATAAGCCAATAAAATGTAAAGTGATAGTGAAAAATCTCATTTTGATCCTAGCTTATGTGTTTGCTTTCCATTAATTTCCAGGTGGCAGAAGCAATGCTCCGTGCCCGCAGCTGAGCAGCTCCTCGGGTCTGGCGGAGAGGGATGCTTTTGATGTTGCCCTGTCTTTGAAAAAAAAAAATAGGAGGGAAACCAAGCCTCTGGCTCTGCATTTTTGTTCATCCAATTTTTGCAACAGAGACAGGGAACCAAGTAAGAGATCCGGCTGATTTCCCACAGTCTGGTCAGGGTAGCCATGTGTGATGTGCAGAACTTGTCCTGAAGCAGGTGAAGGTACTGGGCTGGGTGAAAGGAGACGTGGCTTTTTTAGTTTCGTTAAACCTGCTTTGTTAACCAAAGGGTTGATGCTGTTACTTCAGTTCTGTTGCTGTAAGCCACGGATATGCTGAGATATATAACATCGAGATGCACAGCTAGGTGCTTTGTCCTGCATTGTTGTGGTCTGCACGTCTTAAACACCATTTTTGTTTTTTGTATGGATCCTAAATCCAGCATAGAATTAGGTTGGAAATCCTGTGTCTGTGGTTTGAAAAGCAAGTGGTTTTGTTTTTTTTTCTCTTAAAGATCCTCCAAAACTTATTCCAGGTATGTAGGTTTGATAGCTGTTCACCATGCTGTGGTAAAGGAAGCAAAGCAGCAGGAGGGGAAACTGCTTTTTTTTTTTGTGTGTGTGTGTGCCTTATCAACCGTAAAGATGTACATGCATAATGCTGAGCTGTAGAAAGGGATTTCCAAGGCAGATATGTTCTGACTTTTCAGGGCTAAATAGACCATGATTTATGTGGCTTATCCTCTCTCCAGTGGCATGATCAAAATATAAAATACTGCCGCTGTACTGGATCAGTCCCCGCATCAAGGGAATTTGGCCTTACGGGCTGGCCTCCAGCAGAACGCTCAGATCCGAGTGATGAATTTCCAGATAGCCGTGTGGCTGGGGTGGCAGAGACTTCAGCTGGGCTCTCCTGTCCCTATGGTGCATACACTGGGACGTCCCCAGCACAAATACAGGCAGGGTGGAGAATGGATTGAGAGCAGCCCTGAAGGGAAGGACTTGGAGGTGTTGGTGGACAAGGAGTTCAACATGATCCAGCAGTGGTGCCACTTGCAGCCCTTCTGGACTTTTTGCAAGGGCATGTCATGATAGGACAAGGGGTAATGGTTTTAAGGTGAAAGAGGGTAGATTTAGATTAGAGATTAGGAAGAAATTCTTCACTGTGAGAGGTTGAGGTGCTGGTATAGCTTCTCTGGAATGCCCCATCCCTGGCAGTGCCCAAGGGCTTGGAGCAACCTGGGCTGGGGGAAGGTGTCCCTGCCCATGGCAGGGGGGTGGGACTGGATGGGCTTGAAGGTCCCTTCCGACCCAAACCCTTCTGTGATTCTGTGATCTGTGCATTCAGTTCAATACCTGGCTGAACAATACCTGTCTGCTTAGAGAACATGTGCCGTTATTGTTTAAATGTGTTATCTTCCTTTTCCTAATGATTTGACTATGCCTTGACTGTAGCTTGAATGTAAAATACCTTCCTGCTTTATTTTAAAAGCTTATAATGATTTAACTAGCTGGCAGGTACAGCAGCTTTCTATCAGCAAAGTTGTCTTAGGATATAAATCAGCATATCCGTCCATTAGAGATCGTGCTGCCAAACCCACGTGTGTACTTCGTATATTTTCACAATTATTCTGCCTAACAGCTGGTACGTGGGTGTTTGAGGATGTGGTGTGTTGGTGAGGATCACAGCTGTAATTGTGGCTTTTAAATGTTCTCTATCACACTCATTCCAATAAGCATTTGAAGTAACTTTTGGACAAAAATAACTCGTGAGCTCAAATGCTTATATTTTGGGAAAGGCAAATAGTTGCAGTGAATGCCATAGCACTGTTCAGCGAGAGCAGGTGCCCGCACTTTCATAACACACACGCGAGAGAGCTGCTGCCAGAGCAGACAGGGGATGGGGATTTATATTAATTTAACATTTTACTGCTCCCCATCATCAGTATGAAATGATTCTCTTTTTTTAATAAGTCAGCAACAAATAGGAGCTGACAGGATAATGTAATGCTTGCCAGTGCTGATGATTAAACGTGACCTGTATGGAGACTGCAGGACTGGAGAAGCTGGTAACAAGAGGTATCACGGAGGCTATTTTTAAGGACAAAAATGTCGTTAATTGAGGTGTTTCAGTTAAGTAAAACCACATTGCTTATTAATGTAAATAACTGGTCGCACCACACTCTTATGAACCTTTTGGATTACTGGTACTCATTGCAGCTGAGGATTCAGATAGTTTGGATGCTTCGTGCGCGACCTGGCTGGCTGTCCTCCGCTGCGGTGTGCCTCACCCTTCTTGGATGGGGAGGCTGCAGCATCACCCCCGGGCGCCCAGCTCCCCAGGACCCGCCGGCTGCTGCGGGGCTGGAGGTGGGAGTTCTGGCAGAGTGAGGAAGGACGTGTGCTCGCTCGCTCTTACTTTCTTGATGTGAAATCTGCTTTTTCTTCTTTGGGGCTGTGATCAGACGCCTTGTTGTGAGGAAGTTACTAATCATCCAGAGGAACAAAACAATCCAATTGCTTGTACTTGCCAGTCAGGCTGCACGGCGGGATGGACTAGATGATACATCTATGTCCACAAAGCAGCAAATGCTGCCTGCAGCCGGCTTGTTTAGCTGTTTGGGTTTTTTTGTTTGCCCTGAGTGGTTAACCCACAGCGAGACCTTCCCTGACAGTCCACTCGTCACTTCTCACCAAACAGCACTGAAGAAAAAGGCATACAGGGCTTCCCCATTCAGTTTGGTGGTGGTGTATTTTTACTTTATGAAGACAAATAGTTGGAATGATGCATTTTACGTTGTTCTAAGAAGGTAATAATGTGTGGCTGAGCAGAAAAATGAGCAGCTCTAATGCCTGTGCCTGGCAGTGTGATCAGAGCACATACCTGTGGTAGCGCCTGTAAGTTAAATACAGTCTGCAGGTGCAGTTATTTTTCCCCGTAGGTCTCAGGATTGCTCTAAAGCAGAACCAGCAGTAGAGTCGCTGCTTAAAGCTGCTGAAACTTGCCGGGCTTGCTGGGACAGTTCGGTGGGAGCTCCTCAGCCCCGCACCGACCCCTGCAGAAGCTTGAGATGATGCCTGCACATGCTGCCCTCCTTCCCCTGCCAGCTGGCGTTTCCTCGGCGGTCGGGTACGCTGTCAGAAGAGTATAGCTAATTGAAAAGCAATTTGAGCTGAACATGGTAGCAGCGGCATCCAGGAGAGGCAAATCACAGCCGTAGCTAGTGCCATCCAGAGTACTGCTACGGAAGAAGGGACTGGGGTGCTATAAAACCAGCGATGCGGTGGGTTTTCCTTTTCTGCCCAAAGAGAGACCCCAGCTCCCTGAAATAATATTGCAGGGCTCCTCCCGAGGGCCTTGTTAGAGCCCTTAGGCTGCTGTCTTGAGGCTTGCTCAGGCATTGCTTTCAAAGCCTAAATATAAGGGAGACTGATGAAATGGTTTCATCTTTTGCTTCATTAATCTGCGTAGTAACTATATAATACTCGATAGCTTGGAAAGAGGCAGTGTAATGCCTCCACAAGCAGCAGCACTAGATTTTGGAGTTATTGTTTGTGCCATTAGTGAGGGGTTTAATAGCTTAATCCATCTGGAAAGCAAGTAGATTTATTAGACTGTACAATAAATGGGCTCATAATTACAGCAGCAGTCCCTATTAACTGGTTTTCCTGATATGGCACAAAAGTATGATAGACAAGTAACTTCATCTTCAAAGTTCTGAAGTGATATTCCATACTAGATTTACTAGAAAAACAAAGGCACCTCGATAATCTCTTTGGTGCCTGAGAGCCTTTGCAGTGACTGGGACTGGCCAGCTCGTCTGAATGCAAATGTGCTGGGCGGTTGTGCAAAGAAACACAGATAAAGCCATCATTTGCAGTGCAGGACAAGCGAACACCCTCCTAGCATCTTAGAAAAAAGACGATGTTCTATCTAGTTTAGATTACAATTACTCTTTGAGCTGTACTAGATTATTTTTTTTAATATTGGCTGATGAGGTTTTTCAATGTGTGCAGCATATGCGGGAGTGGAGGAAGATGACCAGTGCTTGCTGTGTAGGACCAACGTCAACAGATCTTGCGTTTTCTGTTGATGACACCAACGTGCCTTCTTAAAGTTGTGCATCTTACTGTGGATTCCTGAAGAGCTGAGGTTGCAGGGGACATCTGAGATGATCTAGCCCCACCTCCTGTTGAAAGCAGGTCTTGGACAAGGTTATCCAGGACCTTGCTGGGTCTTGAAGCAACTTGTCCACTTGGTTGCAATGAAGTGTGTAAGTTTCTTCCAATTTTACAGCGGGTTTTTTTCCAATTTTAGATTATAAACCATTCCTGATTGCGTGACCGTCAAAGGACCACGAGTCGCTGAAATTGTGCTCTTGTGGGGGGAAATGGTTAATGCAAGTTAGAGCAAACTGTCTTGCAGGTGGAGAATTGTGCTGCCTGTCCAGAGGGCAGGAGGGGGGAGCGGGGCGAGGGGGCACAGGCACATCCCAGGTGTCTCGAGGCTAAGCCGGTTCAGAAACCTTGCAAATCGTGTAGCTGCACGGATGCCAGCACTGAATGCGCCCGATGCTAAAATTAGATACAAATCTGAGTTTCTAATAAAAAATGACAACATAAAATCATAGAATCATTTAGGTTGGAAAAGACCCTTAGGATCATCGTGTCCAACCATTAACACTGCCAAGTCCACTACATCAGTATCCATAGAAGAGTAGTTTGACTTTTTGAATTAACTGTTACGTAGCCACAGACTGTGATCCTTAGTAATAGATGTGTTAATGCAAATAAAACCGTATTAGGCTCTAATTGGACTGGAAAACTGTAGGATAAGCTGCTAGATACAGCTTCTTCGCTTCGTATTTTAGATCCACAGATGGAGCACTGGAAGCAGTGAGGATTAGATAGTAAATCTGTGCTAAAGAGTCAGTGGAGAGGCTGGTAATCTAGATTCAGTTATGGTAGATACATTCGTTTCTGTTTGTACAGTCTTGTAATTTCCTAGCACTTAAGGAAAAAACAAGCAATCTTGACAGTGTGCCGTGTGTTAAAATACTGAGTGAATACAGGCTCTGTGCAAATCAAGTATAAATAAAATATTAGAAGCTAGACTTGTCTGTTGGAACCAGCTTGCCCAAGTTAGCATTCTGATAAATTGTATGTATCGCCAGAATATTTTTAAACGCTTATTCCTCAGGTCTAGCATTTTGCAAAACAGTGCTAGTTTGTATGCATGGTGGGGAACCAGATGCATAATGAAGCAGGTGATAGGAAGTAAGTCCAAGGAGCCAACACGGGCAGATTGAAGATGCAGGTAAAACATGTTTGGGAAATGCAGAGCTGTCAGGAAGTTAGATGATTCCTGAATATCACATTTTAAGCTGTGAGTAAACTTTGGTGAAGGACCTGAAATTTTGGTGTCATTTTGGTTATCAAAAAGAATTTTGCAGTTATTGAAAACAATTCTCAAGTTCTCTGTTGTTTTTTTTTTTCCTATTATATAATGTTGTAATGACTAGCCTAAATAGTATTTTGCTGTGTGTAACAAACAGGAAACGGGGGAAAAAACCTCTGTCTGAGGTCTGTGTGTAGCCCAGTATAATTTTTCAATCTGGGTATGTAATGAAGTTCTAGTCTCGTTGCATTATTTTGTTATATTGTACGGTGTATCTTTTCTTTAAATACTGAGTTTAATGTGTCTCAGATTGGCAGTCACTGTTCAGGGTTGGTTTTTTTTCTCTCTACTAAATAGCTTAGTCTGGCGTAGAGGCTTCAAAGTAAATAGGTAGCTTATCGCTAGTCGGCAGAAATCCCTGCTCTTAAGTAAAAATACTGTCTGTCTTCCTACCGAGCAAACACAGAGCTGGTGTGTTGGACTATTTGAAGACCTCCGAGACTCAGCGGGCAACTTACTTTTGATTATTGTTTAAACACAGAGAATTTAAACGCGAGTGCTTTAACTTGCTGCCAAGCGCCGTGTTCTTGGGAAACATACTTTGTGATGTGGTTTCTTGAGTCCTTACTCAGTTATGTGTTCAGGAAGGTGCCTAGTATTTTTACTTAGCTTAAAACACTTTGTGCTCTTTGCTCGTGCTGGTAGGGTGGTTGCAGAACCGTGCAAGTCGGGCTCCTGCTGCACTGATGCATCCTCTGGGGCTTTTAATTCAAGTTAAATGCGAGTCATCTCTGTTGGCTGGAGAATCATTGATCGGGTTTATTAAAAGCTGATCCATGCAATGTGAGCAAAAAACATGACAGCACTGAAGTAGCCACCGGCGGCTGGTATTGCGTGCTTATCTGAAAGCGCAGTTTGTATCTGTGTCACCCAGGTGAAACAGGCAGAATGGTTAAAAATAAGTAAAAGCACACGGCCAGCAGCAGTGTTCCTGTCTGCATTCATCCTGCTGTCAGTGTCACCGGCAGCTTGCACAGATGGGACTTGGAGCTGTGAGAAAGCTTTAAATAATTCTCCCCTTTAGCCTCGGTGAAATGCATCAGCCCTTACAGAAGCTGTTGTGGCCAGTGTCAGCATGTGCCACTTTTTAATAGTCTTCCTTTTTTAACTTTGAATGCCAGGGAGGCTTGAGAAACACCTGAAGCTGTGGGCTTTTTGGAAGGGCTTGGGGCAGCAGGACCGTGTCGCTGCTTCGGGGTCCTCCTCGCAGCAGAGTCTTCCTGTTCCACTTGAGATACGTTCGGGTTGTGGAAACCCAGCTCCTGCGAGGACCTGTGCAAGCACTGGAGAGAAGATGCTCTCACCGGGCAGGTGGGCAGCAGCAGCACTGCAACCTCACCCCTCTGCTGAAACAAAATCTCACTCTCTGAAACAAGATTGGGATGGTAAGTCTGAGAATTGCTGCAGGTTTCCCGCTTCCATGCCGCTTGTTTTGAAATGATTTCGCTGCATCACATCGATGAAAACTGGGAAAGCAGAAGTGCTTTTCAGAGCGCATCCTTCCTTTCCCCCTCCCTGGAGGCACAGACGGTGCTTCCCAGCCAGAGGAGCTGCATCTTCCCACCTAGGAAATACCCCAAGGTCTTCCTGAGCTTATATTGTATAATGTTATTGCTTATAAACACAACCATGCACAGAAAGACGGCAGCGTTGCCTGCTGGATTTACAAATGGCCTAAATGGATGGTTATTATCCGAGAGAGGAGCCTCCCGTTTTCGTCCTGGGCTTTGAAGCTGAGCAATGACGAGCAAAGCACTGGGATGGTTCCTGTGCCAGGTACACAGAAACCTGGCAATAGTCTGATCTTCAGAGAAATTCTTACTTTTAATATATTCAACACAGTTTTGCAGATCAAAAAAACCCATCTTACAAGGGACTTTGTAAGAAAGAGAGAGACGTACGTATTTTTAGAAGGCAAATAACTTGGTTTTATGTAAGAACTGAGTACCAGAACTGAATCTGTCACTCAGATACACAACTGGGACTGTGAATTACTAATTCACAGCACGGAATACCAAGATTTGTCCTTTTTCCAGGCATCATTAATAAAGCAGCGGTATCAAGATTTTATTTTTATTTAACTCAGTTGCTCCTTATATTAAAAACAGTGTCTCAGAAGCCTGACACCTCACTTGAATTAGCAAAGTCAGCATCTCTAATCACATCCCTGTTTTGGGGTACATTTGAAACTAGTCGTTCGCTCTGTAAGAAATGCCATTTCACTGCATTTTAATTAGAATTTGTATAATGGTTTGTACAGCAACTGTGTAGGTGTAAACAGT
This sequence comes from Falco naumanni, assembly GCF_017639655.2. Lineage (NCBI taxonomy): Eukaryota > Metazoa > Chordata > Aves > Falconiformes > Falconidae > Falco > Falco naumanni. The sequence goes on along the minus strand of NC_054060.1, from coordinate 4,424,094 downwards.
GTAGAACTAAAGGTGTATTCATTTATAGATCGTTTGAGCTGTCGCTGTAGGCTAGCGCGGGTGATGGCCCCACTGTTAATAAGAGCAGTGTATCGCGCTGCTGCAGCAGCTTCTGGAGCCCGGTAATTCAGCGTAGGAATTAAAGGAATTTTAGCCAGACTTCTGAGAAGTGTTTGTCCTTTAAAACCCATAGCTCCGGTATTACTTGAGGGCTAAGGATCGGCTTTTCTGATAAACTTTTTCTGATAAAATTTGGGTGAGAGATGTTTTCGGTGCACAGTCTTGGAGAGGCTGGGTATGTCATCCGGCAAAACGAGGAGAAAACAAAAGTGGATCTTGTGGATATATTACTTCATACCTGAGAACGACTTTCCTGTGTTGTACTCTTTAAATCTTTTAAGTATGGTATGATGAAATCCTTTTCATAAGAGCAGCAAGGGAATAAACCGATTTAACACGGTCCCTTTGTGGGTTTAAATTACCTCTTTTTACTGTTGGAATTCTGAATTCTTTTTTTCAGCAGTTGAATAAAAATCCACCTATCCATTTAACATGTAATAAGCCTCTCTCCTGCACTGATATTTCTAGATTTTTTCGGTGACTGGCAAGATGTACTGTGACGGTTCTCTGAAAAGACTCCGCTTTTCTTTCCAAGTCCTCTTCAGTTCATTTATAGTTCATAAAACCTGCGTATTTCAGCAGCGTTGCCAGGAAGCCGTGGATGCAGCTGGACCCAACCTGCAGCATCTCCAGCTCTTCCCTGGAGTTGCGAGGCAAGCATAGGAAATGCTTTGCACTACTCCAAATCCTCTACTGTCCAAGGCAGCAGAACAAAAATAAAATAAAAGCTGTGTATAATGGCATAGCCAGGACCTTTTCACAGCTACGGAATCTGTTTAAAACCATGAAGTAACGGGCATGGGGTAATAGGGATGTAAAAAGTGTGGTGATGATGGTTCCCCTTCCCTCTCTCCCCATCCCCTGGTAATCCAGATGGCTTAATTAATTTTGAGTTTTATAGGTAGGGGGTGAAGTGTGTCAGAAATTTAAAAGTGAATTATTCCTTTGTGTAAAAAGAGCAGAGCATATTTGTTGAGGTCATCCTGAAAGCATCATCACTAAAAATTATCTGCTGATGCAGAAAATTGGATTTATTCTTATGTTAGCATTTCCATAAAAATACAATTATATATAAATTTATGTTCTCTAAAAGCTTGTAGTAAACTGGGCTTTCAGAAAATAAGACACTTAGCTTTTAAAGTCCATTTTTAAATGACCAGATGGTGCTTACAGTATGGAAGCATAAAACTGGTGAGAGATAATTGATTATTTCCATTTAAAAAAGGGGGGTGGGGTGAGACTCGAGGTGAAACTCCTTTTAATTGCTGTATGGTTAACTCCTGCCTGTCAGCAGAATATTGGCAATATCTGCCGCCGTTTCTGGAAGCACCTTGGTGAAATTGCTGCCGGCCAGACCCAGCACCGCTGTGCCATCCTGGCACCACGAGCAGCCCCCGGGGATGTCAGAGGGGGCTGCAATTAAGCAACGGGTTTAAAACTTAACTCAGCGGCTCTGATACTGCGGCTTACTAGGGAGTCGAAATTAAACTTCTGTTTAATAAGGATTTTATGAGGTGTATCTTAAATATTCCTGCACGTTTGGAAAATGCGCGTGTCATTTGTTTGAACGACTTCATTCCTCAGCAAAAGTAGGGTCTTCAGAGCAAATGTGCTTGAAGCACTTCAGCTGCTGGCTTTTATTTCCACACTGCTCAGCCTTGCTTCTTGCCGGGGCTGTAACGGTGGTGGTGGAGCATGCTGCACGCAGCAGGAGGTTTATCTTGCAGGAAAAAAAAAAAGAATAAATAAAAGGAAATCCCAGGAGAGGGTTTACATAGTTCCTGCTTTCTCCTGGGGGACCAGGGCACGTGAGCCCCCAAGCATGTCCATGGAGGTCCTGTCCCTGGGGGCAGTCCTGTATTTTCCCAGTCCCTCCTTCGCTTCTTCTGGAGGCTCCTGGCTGGGGGCTGCTGGCACCATCCCCGCTGGGGCTCTGGCTGTAAAGTCCTCCATTACGAGCCCGCTTGCTGCTCCTCATACACATTATTGTTTTAAAAGTGCATTTGAGGTGCAGTAACATCAAGAATCGATCCAGCGTTGAGCTGCTTCTCAGAAAGTGTTTATAGCTTTAAACAAAAAAAAAAAAAAAAGGCAAAAATAGGCATCCTTTGTTATGTTGGTATCTCCAGTGATTTCAGCTGTGTGAACTGTGAATATTTCTAGGCTCCAGGTTTTGATTATAGGGCTGTTTTGTTGGAAATCCCTCTTTCATGGTGCTGGGTAGGCGGCAGTTATATTCTGCTGAGGATTTCTCTTCCCTTGTGTGCTGAGGCCGGTGAGAGTTTGTTTGCTGATTCCTGGTGGCTGCTGAGCATCTCGTTAACATCGAGCTTTTTATTTAGAAGCGCTTGCCCTGCGATCGCTGCCGTTTCTTTGCGTCCTTTGCCTTTGGTGAAACAATCTGTTGCAGCAGCCGGGAGGTGAGCCGTGGCTTGGTGCATTTGATCTCTTTGCTTACGGAGAACTGGAAAAACCCAAATTCTCTTCCAGGTGCCCCCACCTGCCCCCTTCCTATTGAACACCATCATGGTACGGACGTGGCGATGCTGCACCGGTGCTCCGAATTCGCAGAATCACCAGCTCCAGCTGTAAGTACCACGTCTCGAAAACCTCTCCCCTCTGTGTGTTGCAGGTATGGTGTGAATATGCGTTGCTTGGCAGCTCGGGTCAACTACAAGACTCTGATCATCATCTGCGCTCTCTTCACCCTGGTGATGGTGCTGCTCTGGAACCGATGCTCCTCCGACAGAGCTGGCCCGTTCCCCCGCAGCCTCGCTGGTCCCGAACGCCGAGCCGCCGCCGCCGCCTCCGAGAGCGACCCGGCCCGGCAGCAGAGCGAGGAGGCATCGCCCCAGGAGCAGCAGAAGGCTCCCCCCGTCGCGGGAGGCTTCAACAGCAACAAAGCCCCGGGGCTGAAGTACGAGGAGATTGACTGTCTGATCAATGACGAGCACACCATTAAAGGGAGGAGGGAAGGCAACGAGGTCTTCCTGCCATTCAGCTGGGTAGAGAAATACTTTGAGGTTTATGGGAAAATTGCTCAGTACGATGGTTATGACAGGTTTGAATTCTCTCATAGCTACTCCAAAGTATACACACAGCGAGCACCTTACCACCCCGACGGGGTCTTCATGTCCTTTGAGGGCTACAACGTAGAGGTTCGAGACAGAGTGAAGTGCATAAGTGGTGTTGAAGGTTTGTATCGAGCATTTTAAATTTCTTTTTAATAGTTGAAATGCTTCTTAAAATTTGCTGCCATCATTTGAGATGCAAAGTGATGTTAGTTTTGTCATGGTAGTCTCAGTATGAGAACTCACCTGCAGTCTCCACTTTATGCCAAGTTTTCCCAGCTCCTGTCCTGCATCTCGGGTTTCACTGGTTGTAGCAAACCCCAGAGGTGCCAGGATGCTTCTCCTACAGTGCTGCTGTTAGGTTCTGGCATTGCCACGGATGCTTGTATCTGTCAGGGAGCTATAACTGTTTGAAAATACAAAATTAAAAAAAAAAAAAAAAAAAAGCCTGGCCCTCCTTTCTGAGGAGGCTCCTGCTTCCCTGTGGGCACAGAGACAGCCCCACGCTCCGAGTCAAACGGCCCTGCTAGCAACCTGCTCACGGGCAGCTGAATATTTGGGGTTTTGTCTTCAGGTGTAACAATATCCCATCTCCTTGCCTTGCTGGGGCAGTGCTGGAGACACAGCAGTCGAGCCTTCCCCGCTGGGCTGCTGCTGAGCAGGCGGAGAGGGTTTTGCTCAGCAGCGTGGGGTGAGCTCTTGCCAGACCTCATCCTTTGCACAGCTCCAGGTAAACGGGCATCACCGCGCTGCTGCAGCCAGGGCAGGCAGGGCATCGCCTGGCCTCATCCTGCGCAGCAAGGCCAGGAGGTTTCAGAGAACGGCTGACGGGTCAAAAAACTCTCCGGCCACTAGAATGTCCCTGTATAAAATTAATATACGGTAAACCCTTTCCAATTTGCGCTTTTGCTAAACCGTGCAATCAGTAATTAGTACGCAAGGTCTTCCCGCGTCTCGGTGAAGATTTGATCGTGGAAAATTTGTGTCGGGTTTCATATTCAAAAATTAATGACTTTATAAAGCTATTATGAAATGTGACACTGTGACCCCTCATAAATTAAAGACCAACTTTCACTGAAGGAATAAAATATATGAATTTTCCTGCATCTCAGTGATCGGTGATGCTCCGCTGTGTTGATGTAAGCTCTTCCCATGATACGGTCACTGCAGAAAGCTGGCGTGTCTTACGGTGAATTTGTCTGGAAAGGCTTCACATAAACAAATGCATAGGGTATGTCCGTGGGTTTTTTGGTTTTTTTTTAAGTATGCTTTCACATTTTTATTGTTATGTTTAACTCTCATCCTCATTACATCTGCCAAGGAAGGGAAACAGGGCTTTGAAACTCAGGGCTTTCCTAAAGATTCAAATGCTTCCCGGTAACTACACATCCGCTACGTGTGAGTATTGCCCTGCTCAGGGTTTACGTGCACTGTGAGAGGCTGAGGAGATGGCTTTCCTTTCCAACTGATGCACACATGGCTGATTAAATATGGCTTGTGAATATGAATAATAGCCATGGGTGCTGTTCTTGTCATTGGGGGTGTGCTTGGTGCCTTAGAGCCCCCCCAGTTTTTGTATGAAATGAGGAAGACGGGTGAGATGCCCTTTGCAACTGGACTCTGCGGTTCTTGTGATGTTTTTTTAGCAAAAAGCTGAAATTCAGTAAGAACTAATTGAGAACCAGGAGGGACTCTGCACCTCTTGCCTCTCCAGATGTGCATGCTGGGGACACATGGTGCTGTGCGTGGCTGCTCTCTACTTAAGCCTCGAGAGACCAGTGAGTTTAATACTCAACAATGTGGTTATTTAGCTATGAAGCTTGCTTTTTTGTAGCGTAAGAGCTGTCATTATGAAATGGGGTGCCAGAGCCTGGGTTTTGTAAAGGCAATAGAGTTATTGGTACCCAGCGAACAGGTCAGAGGAGATAAATAGTTGTAGTTTGTAGGGAAGGGGGTTTAATAATAAAACACGTTTTCAGACAGTTTTAGGCTCTTGCCTTGCACCATTCCAGCCCTAGAGATTCTCATGTTGCTGCCTGATGAAAAAAGCCTTGTGTTACATTTTCGCCTTCTCTTTTTCTGCAAGGTTATTGTGTGATGTCCTATGACCTGGAGAATTTTATCTTGTCATCTTGTATACATTTCAAGTAAAGCTCTTATAACAGATTTCTTTTCTTTTTTTCTTTTTTTCTTCTTTTTTTTTTTTTTTTAATTTTGTCTTTCAGTCTCAATGAATGCACCCTTAACTGAAAATGCTTAGCATTAATGAGTGAGATGCTTCCAGGAGATAATATGCGGTATTTAAATATTTCCTGTGATGGTTTTCTCTTTTGGCAGCAGTAAACCATCACATCTCCATCAGTAATATTTATTGGTAACACAAAGCACCAAAATATGTCTGAAAATGTATCTTTTTATATTTAGCATAAGTAATTTTTTCATTGTACCAGATTTCAGAAGAAATTGGTTTCTGAGCATAACGTTGCCAAGGGGGAAAATGGTGCGAACACCAATTTGTTTATTTTCATCTTTTTTCTTTTCTTATGCGCATGCAAAGATGCACATTCCTAAATATCCTTGGTTTCCTGCGAGAGGGTCCTACTGATCTATTCCCATTTGTATTCATATTTAGAGGTTGGGAGTTTGTTCCATGTAAAATTCAGGACTTTAGGAGAACCCTGGTTTTATCCGTATTCTAAGTATCCTGTGTTTGCTGGTTTGTGGAGGGACAGGTATAAATCGGTCTCCTCCGCACAGTTTGTTCTCATTTCCCACACAGCCCGTGGTGCAAGAGGCAGTTTATGGCACGAGGGGTTTTTCCCCCAAACCCTGAGGCTGCAGCTCCCGGGAGCTGGTGGAGGGCAGGCAGAGGAGAGCCTGGAGCTCGGCGGGGTTTCCTGCGGGTGCATCTCTGCTAGTGATCGTGCGGAGGGTGGAAGTTACATCTGGAGGACAGCTCTGTGACATTGCCTGAGCTCATGCGATGTGTTATGCAATGCGTCAGGCCACAGATGATGTACTCTTCCATGTCCCTGCTTTGAATCCTCTAAAGAAGTGCTGCTGCAGGGGGTACTTCTGGTCTGTGAAGACTTTGAAATCTAAAGTTGCCTTAACCCAAAGTTTAAGAGCGAGAAATGTTCTCTCCTGCAAGGCTCCCAGCTTTTGGAACAGCAGGTTGTGTGTGAAGGGTTAATCCCAGGGACGGCTGGGCTGGAGCAGTAGCTCTGAAGACAGGGGACCACTTTGGATAGAAGAACTGGGGCACGTTCTGCTGGGCTTGTGTGGAGAGCCCGGCTGCTTTCTGCAGGCATCATTTCAGACTGCGCTTGTAATGCCCTTAGGGGAGCCAGGGTAATTGGAGCAGATTTGTGGATGCTGGGTAAATTGCTCTTTTAGCATCAAATAACTCTTACCAAAATCTAGTCATAACATATACACTTAATTTGCAAAGATTTATGTGGCGTTAAAGGGGCTGTGTTAGATGTAATGTCGTTTGGAGGTTTAGTGGTCTCTGGGGTAGGGGAGAAAAAAATCTGTTAGGGCATTTAAAATGTATTTTAAAATAAGTGTGATGCTTCAGTAAACAAATGAGGATGTATGGAAGACCACAATAAGGACTTCTCTGCCACTCACATCTGCTTAGTTTTGACTAGGTATGGATCTCAGCGTTAAAGGGAGCAATTCACTCCTCGAACTGGACTTCCCTTGAGTCTGGCTAATGGTGAAGCCTAGAAATACCATTTGCTGGAAGTGAAGGAGTGATGGGATATGGAGGAGGAGCACGCAGAGCTGCAAACACTGGTGGTGTGGGTTTTTTTTAAACAGACTGATAAAATACCGCTTTTCTTCCCCTCTCATAGGTGTGCCGTTATCCACGCAGTGGGGACCTCAAGGCTATTTCTACCCCATCCAGATTGCACAGTACGGGCTGAGTCACTACAGCAAAAACCTGACAGAGAAACCACCTCACATCGAGGTGTACGAAACGGCTGAAGAGAAGGACAAAGGCGGCAGGGCCGTGGACTGGACGGTGCCAAAAGGCTGCTCTCTCTCCACAGTACCCGATAAAGCCAAGTTCACAAGCGTCAAACAGTTTGTCGCTCCAGGTGGGTTGTGCTAAATGCGTGGCAGCTAAGCCACGTCTGTTAATTTGCACAGATGGTACCAGGGGAGCTTTTAACTGGCTGGGATTAGCGTGTTTTCATTTGTCCTGCGTGACTCCCCGTCCTTCAGGTCTCACCTGAGAATGTCAGCTCGTTTCTGTATCTCTGGAGTTTTTCTTTTCTTCTGTTTTCTCTCCATCACTGCTTTTTCAACACTATTTTAATGAAAAAATGGGTGGCTGTGTGCATGGAGGGCAGCGAGAAGCTACAGTCACGTTTCCTGAGCCTTTCAGCTTTTGTCTCAAAATAGAAGAAGAAAAAAAAAAAAAAAACCCCAAAAAAAACCCCACCAAAAAAACCCCACAAAAATGGAACCAGTTGTGAAGCCTGGGAAATAGCACTGACGTGTGATAAGCAGATGTTGACAGATGATAGATAAGGTCTATTTTCAGCCTGGAGCAAGCGTAGCACGTGCTGCTCTCCGGTTGGACCCAGGATCTCTCTCTTCATTGGGATGCAACTATTTTTGCAACATTTGAGCTCTTGGTCCTGGTTAACCCAGGTTGCCTTAAACAAGGCAGCAAGGGGGAGCAGCTGCCCTCGTGCTGCATCAGTGTTTGCGGGGGGCTGGGGGAGGACGGTGAAGGTCTGGGGCGGGATACGGGCACTCTCCTTCACCTGCAGATGTGCAAGATGCATTTTGTTGCCGTCTCTTCAATTTACCGTGTTCTGTTTTGTACTTAGCAGGGAAATTCATTATTTTATGCAAGAGTTTCCTTTGTGCTAGGACAGAGTCATTAATAAGGACGTAATGTATTTTTCCTCAATCAATACCCATTAGAATTAATGAGTCCCTTACTTAAAAAGACAATGAAGTAATTTTCAGTTGGCACCTTAGGCTTGGGTCTCTAGGGAAAAAAATGTTGAACAGTCTTGTGTCTTTGTAGTAGATAAATACGGGGAGAGGAAAGGCTAAAAGATCTGTTATGTATTCTCTCCTCATCCTTTATTGATGGCAGAGTAATCTGCAGGGCTCGAAGGCCATGGTATGCATCCAGTCGTCTTCGATGGCCTTAAGTAATGGATTTACAGGCGCTTAAGGCAGTGCAAACGATGGGTAGCCTTTAGTTCTCCTTTGCTTCTTAAAACTCTCTTTTTTTTTTTTTTTTCCCCCCCTCTATTATAATTTGCTTCGTTATCTCACAAGCATTTATTTACCAGGAACTGTAGAACTTCCTTGACAGGAATTGCAAGTGGGGTTTTTTAATTAGATTTTTTCACAGGAGCAAAATTTTGTGTACCAGAGCGTGGGGTTTCTTCTCCCAAAGCGCAGATACTGATCTCCAAAACTCAAAGGAGCGAAGCTTTTACTTGAAAATACTGGAAAACATGACATTCAGTCTAAATAATAGGTACCGTACGATGGCACCTTTCAACACAAGATGTTCCAAAATGCCATAGATTCGTTTGGGAGATGGGGAGAAGCCCCTGCTGTGCAGAAGCAGCTGACCCAGCCCGATGGTTGCACGTAGAAACGTTTATGGGATATTTCACACATCGAGAAGTAGCAGAAAGGAAACAATCGCCTCGCACGGGAGAATTTTATTCTATGGAAAGCCGTTAATTTAAGATGACTGTCTTTAAGTGTTTATCATCCCTCTGTGCCTTCAAAGCTACAGGATTTGCCCACAGCCTTACAAACTAATTAGCCCTTTGATCTTCTAGCATAGGTTGTTTGGGGAGAAGTTGATTTTACATTTTAAAATCTAGCTTGCGAGAGGACACTGGATTGTATTATGTGGTATTGCCTAGGAGCTTTATTTAAATTTTTTTGTAATTAAAGTGGGTTTTGCCAATGGAGAGGTTAAAAAATACTTAGTCTTTCTATAGTCTTTTCTTCCCCCCCCCCCCAAACTAAACAGCGCAGTGGTTTTTGGAACTGCCAGGTTGTGAAAGAAAAACGTTGGAGATTTAAATATTAGTCCCGGGGGGATCCTAAATATCTGCTTCTCGGCGCTCCCAGCCTTTCTTTTCCTTTTTTTTTTTTTTTTTTTCCCCTTTTCCTGAAAGCAGAGCTTTATTCAGAAATACAACTGCTCAAGTGATGCCACGTTTTTGGTGTCTTTTCTGCCAAGTGAAATTTTCAGTTCGGAACAAAAAGGGGGTTGTCGGTTTACATTTTGTATTACAGAAGAGGAAAATCCCGCAGCACCTACATCCTTGCAGCTTGGCTGCTGTGCCCCATCCCATAGGAAAAGTCCGGCTCTGCCTGCCCCGTATCCCGGCGGCAGTGAGCCCCCCATGCTGGCGGCCCTTTCCCTTACCCTTGCACTCCTCCATCGACCAGGTACCAGAAGCACCTGATAAAGGGATCGATGGAGCCCCTGGCACTTCAGCTCCGCAGCGAAGTGCTGCGGCGCGTTAATGTAAGACGCGAACGAGTTCCCCCCGGTGCTGCGGGAGCCGGCCTTCGCTCGCAGATTTACTTTTGTGCTTAATTAAATAATATATGATAGTGTGCAGAAAAAAATGATTCAATTATTGATGGGCTGCCCTAAAAACTTTTGGATCCTGCCTGGTAAGAGGGTTTACCTCTGGAAGCTGCATTTCATCGCTTAAATGTTTTGGAGAAGTGAGCGCTTTACCACTGAGCAAGGCTTTTCTGATTTGTTTTGCAGAAAATACGGAGGGGGTATCTCTGCAGCTTGGGAACGCCCGAGATTTTATTATTTCTTTTGATCTCAAATTTGTAACAAACGGTAGCATTTCTGTGGTTCTTGAGACGACAGAGAAGAACCAGCTCTTCACCGTGCACTACATCTCCAACACCCAGCTCATCGCTTTTAAGGACCGAGACATCTACTACGGCATCGGTCCCAGGACTAGCTGGAGCACCCTCACCAGAGACCTGGTGACCGACCTGCGGAAAGGTGTTGGCCTCTCCAACACAAAAGCCGTGAAGCAGACCAAAATCATGCCCAAGAGAGTGGTGAGGCTGGTAGCGAAGGGAAGAGGCTTCCTCGATAACGTCACCATCTCCGCCACTGCTCACATGGCGGCTTTTTTTGCTGCCAGTAACTGGCTGGTGAGGAACCAGGACGAGAGGGGCGGCTGGCCCATCATGGTGACGAGGAAGCTGGGGGAAGGCTTTAAGTCCTTGGACCCGGGCTGGTACTCGGCCATGGCGCAAGGACAGGCCATCTCGACGCTGGTGCGGGCGTACCTGCTGACGAAGGACCACGCGTTCCTCAGCTCGGCTCTGCGGGCCACGGCGCCGTACAAGCTGCTGTCGGAGCAGCGCGGGGTGAAAGCCGTCTTCATGAACCGGCACGACTGGTACGAGGAGTACCCGACCTCGCCCAGCTCCTTCGTGCTCAACGGTTTCATGTACTCCTTAATCGGGCTGTATGATTTAAAGGAAACAGCTGGGGAGAAGCTGGGGAAGGAGGCGCGGGTCCTCTACGAGCGCGGCATGGAGTCCCTGAAGGCCATGCTGCCCCTCTACGACACCGGCTCAGGGACCATCTACGACCTTCGGCACTTCATGCTCGGCACCGCTCCCAACCTGGCCCGGTGGGACTATCACACCACCCACATCAACCAGCTCCAGCTCCTCAGCACGATAGACGAGTCCCCCATCTTCAAAGAGTTCGTCAAGAGGTGGAAGAGCTACCTGCGAGGTGGCCGGGCAAAGCACAACTAGAGCTGACAACCAAACCCCTCGGTCCTGCTGCCTCGCAGAGGTACGGTTTCAAAGGTTGCATCCTACGTTTTTTACGGACCTTTTCAAAGAAGTGATCCTTAAAACTGATCTCCTGAAATCATTGCATTCCAGTGTGAAAACATTCGGGTCGGATGGGTAGGATTCGGGAACTTCACCTGTCCTTAGTGCTCCACAGCGAAACTGTTGGCACGAAGCAAAACCCCTTTGTGCTCCTGAGTTTGAGGATGGTTTTTGGTTGGGTTGGTTGGGTGAGGTTTTTTTCCTTTTTGTAGGAAAATATTTGCAGAAGCCATACAGGTCTCTAAAGTCCAGCACTTGCCTGAAAAGTTAGTCTGTGGCCTCTTTTAAAACGGAGTTATATGTGTCTATGTTGGAACAGCGTAACAGATCGTGTGGTGTAATGCCGTAAATATTTACTTGTAGCCTGGGTAGTGGACAGTGTATCTTTTTAAAGGTGTTTTGTTGTTTTTGTTTTTTTTTTTAATTTGAATTCTTTTTCTTTGGGGTGAAAAATACTTTAACTTCCCCCTGCCCCCGCCTGGTTCTCTGTACGGAGATCCTTTAGCTGTACGGTTTCTTTACAGACGTGTGGACAGAAGAAATGTGGACCCCGCGCAGGCTTCAAAGTCACGTCACGTAAGCACAGCTCGGTGGGGCTCACGGACTGCACTAAGCCTGCAGCCATGCCACCCTCTGTTTGTAAAGCCCAATTTACCGTCTCCCGTCAGGTTTGCTGGTGTTGCTTCCTCCCTGGTAGCTGGAATCTTGTCGTGGAGCCCGATGTTTTGTACTGTATTTTTTATTTACACCTGAGAGGTTTCTCTAAGCTTTGGCAATTTCATTCTTTGGGAGACCTGTCTTGAATTCCGGAGTGATGCGGAGCTCGTTTTGAGTAGCATGCAGGAAATTCCATTGGAAGTACTTAACGTTTTCCTGTGGTGGTTTTCATTTTTAACCTGCTTGAGCATATCAAGTATTTTAGAAATTAAAACTACCCCGGAGGGCTTTCCAGCTCCGCCTGTGCTTTAATACCAAGTTTCACCTCTGCCTACTGTTTTACTCAGAGTGTAAGGGGTTGTTACATCTCCAGCACCGGTTTCTTGGGTGTGCTTTGTCTTCGTGGCTCTGCCAAGCGAGCAAAGGTGCCAAACACACGCGTCTAAACCCCAACACTGTCACCGTCCTGTTGTGATGCAGAAGAAACCAGGCGACTTCTTTTTCCTGTTTATCGGTCCTGTACACCCACCGCCAGTCCGCCTGCTTGGCGTGTGGCATCCGGGGTGATCCAGAAATGTAAATCCAACCGATTCCATCATTAGATCGGGGTGTCTTATTGGGTAGCGTAGCAAATGCTGGGCTGTCAGCTGTGCTGAGGCATGCTGGCGTTTGCTGCAGGAGTTCCCAGGCTCGAAAGCTCCCGACGTACGCCGGCATGGGGAGGACATGTATTGGCTTTGGGGTTTTTCCACTCATCCTATTACATGTTGTACATGTAAGTGGGGGTTAAGCTTAAGATGTTCATACTGAGGATGAAGTTCATTCGAATCACAAAAAGGCTGGGCACAAGGACAATATGCATCTTGATTTATTTTTTTTTTTCCTCTATTTTTTGATGCTTTTTCTATTTCTCGCAGTTATTTGAAAACAACTTTTTAATTACTTGATCTTTGCAAACGCATGCTATGAACACGTCAATATGAGAAGTGGAAGTCACAGGAGAAAGTTCAATACCAAAGGTAGCAGAGGTGAATTTTTTTTTTTACATACATGTGTATACACACACACGCACGCACACACAAAACTCAGAAAAATGTGCTTCCTTTACAAACAACTGGTCCTTACTGCAAACACAGAAACATCTTTCTCCTGCACGTTTCCTTCATCTTTTGCCCATTTTGGATTTGGAGAATCTAGAGAGACTCTCTGGGTACTGCTCAAGAGATGGTATCGGTGCCTTACAGAGGCCACAATCTCCTTGTTTGTTTTGTTTTTTTTTTAATTAATGCCAGTTAACAAATTGCAGTGTCGCTCATCTTCCAATGCTTCGTGAGAGCCAGCCCGGCAGCTGTTGGATAGGTGAGCTCAGAAGTGTAGGTTGGCCAAGCCAACGCCGTCGGTCCTGTCAGACCACCTTATCCTTAACATCTCCATTGCATTTTTGTTGGCCTTAGCACACATGTTACTTAAACCAGCCACCATCCGAGGTGGTGGAACCGAAGAGAGTCAGTGTGGGGTTTCTCCTGTTATTCTTTTTATTTGAGTTGTGCAATGGAAGAGGATTATTGGACGTTGGTGCCCATAACTCCATCAAATTCACTTAAGTTGGGGGTTTTTTTTGTTTGTTTTCGGTCTTCAAGCTGACAAAGATCTTAGAGATTAAGATCTGTTTAATCTTTCCATGGGGCTTACTGTACATAGACTTCATCGGAAACATAGTGCGCATGGGTATACGCAAACCAGTGACACACAAGCACAACTGTACAAGTGTGGCAGTGCTGTTTTTTCTCAGCCATCGTGCAAGACATTCACTGAAAGCTGCTAGTTTCATTCACCTTGTAATTGTACTTTTATTTTTTCTACGTTTTTTTGGTTGGTTTGTTGTTGGTTTTTTTTTTACATGTGGGATATACACCATGTGTTAAATATGCAATAAATTGTTTACAGGATGCTCTTATAAAGGGTAGTCCTTTGTAAAGCTGTACAGACTTTGCAGTTTAAGCACAATGTGCACATGTTAGTTTTATATACAGCAAGACATGACTTTTTGCAGCAGGAAAGGTTCTACTATGTTTATATACAAAGTAAATGGATCAACGTTTGTGCTTAATGTAAAGCTGCTTTATAAGACTGTAAAATAAATTTTTTTATCTTAAGATAAACATGGGGCATTGTGTCTTTGTTATTTCAGTCGGTACCTTCTGCTCTGCGTGTGGTTGTGGATGAAACATTCTTTTTTTTTTTTCAACAGTGAAGATTTGAGGTAAGGACCACAGATCTATATTCTCTGCCTGCTCAAGTAAAGTTCACGCAGTATGTTGCTGGTGTGAGTTATTTCTGCTAAATGCATCTCATTTTTTGATATTCTATTATTTTTGTTAAATAACAATTTTGAGGGCTTGGTCACTAAAAAATAGCCTAACCAAGATGACAGGTGTTTGGCTGAGGTCACCTGTAATGTGTAAGAAGTGCACTGCTCTCTTAATTCCTGTTTTCAGCAAAAAATTTGCAAGTCCTATCAAAATTCCCCCCAAAAAATTCTCTGGGATTGAGATCGTCTTTCGAAGCCATTCCATGCCTGAAGTGATGCTTCCCACCTTGATGCAGAAGTGCCATTAGATCGGAGCTTGACGATGGAAAGTCGGTGCCTCCTTGGCTGTAAACGTGACCTGCACCCAGGATGCCACGTTTGACTTGGTCGTGGATAATTTCGCATGACTGAAACGCACAGAGCAAATCTGCAGCCGGGCAGAGCTTCAGGACTGTCTCCCAACTGCTTGAGTGAAAATATTGATTTTCATTACTTAGCAGTTTGTTAAAAACATACGAATTGAAAATAGAAGTAGATTTAAATATGTTGTCTTGGTGATGAATTTGAATGTTTGCTGCTCAGTTTGTGGTGAAAGGAGATACATTTACCATCTGCCTGGAGTGACTGATAACTCCCATGTATGCGTTGCACTTCTTGAATGTTAAATAGCTGCTTCTATACTCTACTAATCTCTTCCAAAAACGGCAGGAGCTATTTAAATGCCAAGCGCTCGGCGTTTCAGCCTATTAAACAAGGTGGGGTTCTGCAATGGTGAAGTGCAAATGTTGAAAGACATTCTGGCACTCACCAGCTTGAATCTTTAGGACAGTAAATATTTTAAGAGCTCATCTTGTTGAATTTCTCTCTCTTAGCAGCTTGCCGAGTAGTTCTCGTTGAGTTGAACCGAAGATTAAGAGGACGGAGCGCCTTGTGCCACGGTAATAACCACTAACGAGGGGAGGGTGGGAGTGGGGAGCAGAGGGGTTCTGCGCCTGCTCTCACCGCTGCTCCGGCGTTTCCCATCTCGGAGAAGAGCAGTAGATGTTCCTGCTTGCTGGTGATGCCCCTAAGGAGGCAGAGCACCTTCCCAGGGGTTGTTCAAGTTCCTTCCAACATTGCTTAAGCTGAAATGTAAAACAAGTGATGGGTTCGTTACAGCAAGGTCAGGCTTCTGGTGCTAAGGGGGGGAAGAAACGAGAGTACTGGCCTGGCCTCCGGCTCCTCAGGCGCTCTCTTGCCCTCGGCGTGTGCAGGTGCTGGTACCGGGTCATGCTCTCGGTGGTGATGAAGGTGAGCTGTCTCTCTGTTGGTTTGGTTTGGTTTCCCCTCCAAAGCAAGGCTAGGTTACTGTTATTTTCTGGTAGGAGAATGTTCCGTGTACAGCCTTCCTTGTGCACCATCCCGCTGTGGGTCTGTCCCTCCTCCTCCATCCCTCGCCCCGTGTGCCCCCTGGCCCCCCTCTATCAGCACAAACACTGCTCCAGAGAGTCGTCCCTGTTGATAAGCGCAGTTTGATTGCCTTCCTGAGCTTAAACGATGCCGTCGCCTTAAGGCACTCCCTTCGAAATGGATTCATCACGCTTTAGTGGCTTTCTGTCACCCCGAGGAGGAAATACAAGAGACTGTGCCCCGTGCCGATGGGGGTTCCCTGCACAGCTGGGCTCCAGCGAAGGAGGCTGCAGCCTCTCTGCCCGCACCGGGAGACAGAAATGGTGCATGGACACGTTCCCCAGGCCCAGGCGCCTGTTTGCCAGCAAAATCTCAGCTGAACCTTTCTGGGTGTGCAAAGAGGCTTTTGAGGACGCTTGGGAAGGGGCTCGTGCAGGCGCTGGCATCAGCTCACGCTGAGGATGCTGTGAGGGCTCGGGGCTACGTGAGCACGGGCACGCATGTGCGCAGGGCTGGCTGCAGCCCGTGGCAGGGCCATGCAGGACCCGGCTCTGCCCCCCGCCAGCTCCGCTCCCCCCCAGCGCCCCGCTCCGCTCCCCCCCAGCACCCCACCCTGCTCCCCAGCCCCTCCAGAGGGACCCTGCGGGCACTGGCCCCGGGCCAGGGGTTTCCTCCCTTCCCTGCTGTTTTCCAGGTGGGATATCGAGCTGCCCTTTGCACGGTGCCCTCCAAGGAACCGAATCGGCTAGGGGCCCCCAGGCACCAAGTGGCACCTTCAGCCCCTTGTGTGCAGGAAGCATCTACAAAGACGTTTCTGCAAAGCCCATTGCTGGGAAGCGGGTGGGGGAAAGAAAATCCAACTGGTATCACTTGGGTGGGGAATACTAACCCCTTAATTTGATCATAAAGAAGCCTTTTTGTTGAAATCCCGTCTTTATCCCAAGCACTCACAGGGCTTGGCTAGATCCTATCAAATGTTCTGATATTCCACTGTAGCTTTTTGTTTTCCCTGGGCCTTGTTTGCACAATCAAATGTCAGCAGAAGCAGCTGGTGGTAAATGCCGTTTCCCTGTGCCCAGGGACCGCGGGACCGGCTGCTGGGCGCTCGGCTGGGAGATGAGCTGCTTAGAGAGAATTAAATATTAATACTGAGTATTGCTCTCTGTAATGCACTGGGCCCGGCTTGCGCCGAGCAGGGCCGTATCCAGCTGTGTATCCAGCTGTGCCCGCGGGTGCCACAGGCAGGCAGACCAGTGCGTCAAGCTCCGGGGAAGTGATGGTGAAGAGGAGGAGGAGGGTGTGAGGAAGCACTTCCCAGATGTAGGTTTGTACCTGGTGCTGGGGATGGTGAGGTAGGGCTGGGGGTGACTTTCCCTGTGGAGTCCCAGTGTTCCCGCAGGGGTCTGGCTCCTCTCCCTCCTCAGCACCCGCCTCCCTCCCCGCCCCCCCAGCATCCCTGCTGCCGTACCCCCACGTCCTCCGAAAATGTAACCGTACCGTCAGCACTGGCACATTCCTCCATCTCACGTGCCTCGTAAGCAGAATGCGTCAGCATATTCATTTTGTAATTAAAAATATTAACGAAGGCAGGCTGGAGCCAGAAACGTGTTGTGTGAGCTGGGCTGTGCCGGCAGCCAGGGCTGGCTGTGTGTGGGGGCGGAGGGGGCAGGGGGTCCCGCTCGCTGCCAGGTGGTGGGTTTGGCCAGACCCCCTTTTCCCACCCAGGCTCGGCCGCCTCAGTGCTCCCCACTTCGCTTTCCAGATGTAGGGGTCTCCACCAGGATGCAGGAGGTGGGGAATGGCAGAGCAGGAGGGGAGGAAACACCGGAGCTGCTCTGCAGGGGGGCAAAGCCCACCCCACGGCTGCTGCGAGCCCCCCAGCTCCTCGGGGCGGAGTGGGAGACGATGGGCCTGGAGACGAGGGCAGAGCAGGATGGTCTCCAAGGGCGCTGCGGGGCCGCTGCCGCTCACACAGCGGGTGCTAAGGGAGGGTTGGTCTGCTGGGGGAAAGCGAGGTGCAGAGCAGGGCTGGGGGCACCAGGAGGAGCAGCCCCAGGAGGCGTGAGACCCTCCAGCCCCTGCAGATATGCCAGCTCTTATGTATAGGATTTATCTTATCATTGAAGTAGCAGCCAAGCAGGGCTGGTGACGCTTGGCAGTGGCTGGGCTCCAGAGCACCCACGGACCCCTCCATCCCCCTGTGGCACCACAGCAGCACTCCCGGCCCCCTGCCCTCCCCAGCCTGCCCCAGCACAGCAGACCCCCGGGCAGGGGAGCAAACCTGCCCTCCCCCCCTCCCCCCCCCCAGCCATGTGCAGCCTTTGTGTCCCTGCCAGCAACAGAGCTGATGTTCAGGGGGGATTTGGATGAATTTAAAATTTTCTAAAGGTTTTGGGGTTTTGAGTGCTGGTGCAGCACCTTTCCTGGAGCATCCCCATCCTGCAGCGAAGCCCCCGTGGCTCTTGCCCAGCTTTCCCTGCCCGTCGCAGAGCAGGGAGCAGGGATGCTGCTCAGCCCGCATGTGCCGCCTGCCTTTACCCACCCTGCCCTCTCACTTGCAGCCATCTCGGCGAGGCGGAGGTGTGCTGCCCGCGGCGTCCTGGCGTGCTCGGGAGCCGCTCACAGGTGCGAGTCCCGCTGGCAGCACGTGGCATTAACGCCCGCCGAAGCAGGGGCTGTGGGACACGGTTCTGCAGGTTGGGCACATCCTGAGCTCAGCTCCGCTTCGCCGTAAACTAGCACAGGGTCTGGAACAACTGATCGCCTTCATTTAGAGTAACTCCAGCTCACAACAACTAACTTTATGGCCAGCTAACTCGCTTTTATGGGGGGGAAAAAAAACCCAACTTGGATGAGCAGAATAAACAGTTGCGTTCCTATTCCGCAGTCATCGCCCTGTGACTTGTCCCTTGGTGCTCGCACCACGGTCGTGCCCAGCAGCGCCAGCAGCCATGCCTGCTGCAAAGATTCTGCTGCCGGAGCGCAGGCAGAGTTGTGGTGGGAGCCCTCGTCCTCCTTGGGTGTCCACGGTGCCGAGCCGCTCTGCGCCAGGTGCTGGGGCACGGCAGGATCAGGCCCTGCAGGGCTGCGGGAGCTGGATGTGCCGGGTTGGCTCCTGGTGAGGTTTGCATTGAGGAGGCGGTGCTTGCGGTAGACCATGAGTAACATGGCAAAGAATTAAATGTGTGTAATTAAACATGCGGGTTTAGGGCTAAATTAAATATTAACCAGTTCTCCCTTTGCACCTCCTGTTAGTGGCTCCGTGGTGGTGCTGTGGGGTTCGGAGGCTGCCTGGGAAGTCCCCTGGCTCCGGGAGCGGCTCCTCGCCAGGTAACTGGCCCAAGAGAGGACGGATGAGCCAGGCCCGTCCCTTTGTAGGAGGACAGGAGACCAGGCTCCCTCTGGCCACGGTGACCCCCCAGGATCTGGCACAGGGGCTCAGGACCAGCTGGTGGACCCGCTCGCTGCCGTGCTGGGCACTGTGGACCCCATTGCCCAGGAGTGGTGGGGGACTGATGGGGCCACGCCACCAGGCTTTGGGCAGGGGAAGGGTGACGGCTCCCAGAGGATTGGCTCTGTCCGTGCTGGCTCCTGGCTCTGTGGGGAGCTGTGTCCTGAGCCCCACAGCACCTGCAGGGCCAGGGATGCTCCTCGGTCCGCCCAGCAATGACTTTCACCTACTCGGATGTTTCTGGGTGGGGGAAACCCTTCCCGCGCTTGGTCTTCACCCCTCGACCAGCCCGTGGCTGCAGCGTGCCCGTGGCTGCAGCGTGCCCCATGGCTGCAGCGTGCCCGTGGCTGCAGCGTGCCCGTGGCTGCAGCATGCCCGGTGGCTGCAGCATGCCCGTGGCTGCAGTGTGCCCCATGGCTGCAGCGTGCCCGTTGCTGCAGCGTGCCTGTGGCTGCAGCGTGCCCGTGGCTGCAGTGTGCCCCATGGCTGCAGCGTGCCCGTGGCTGCAGCGTGCCCCATGGCTGCACCGTGCCCGTGGCTGCAGCGTGCCTGTGGCTGCAGCGTGCCCGTGGCTGCAGCGTGCCCGTGGCTGCAGCATGCCCGGTGGCTGCAGCGTGCCCGTGGCTGCAGCATGCCCCTGGCTGCAGCGTGCCCCTGGCTCTCCCCAGCCTGGAGGGGCTTTACAGGTGGCACTGGGTGCGCCGCTGGGCCCCGCAGCTCCCACTGAGTCATTCTTTTTTTGAGGGCGGATATTTGTCTGCAGTTCAGCAAACAGAGGTTGTGTTTCTGGGGTACAGCCAGCTGGGAAAAGTCACCTTTATGCTCTTGCTGCTCAGTTGTAAGTCAAATAAAAAACGGAGGGTGATTAAAACCAGAGTGCACTGTGCTGGCTAGTGCAGGGGGTGCAGCCCGGACCCATGCACCACTGTGACTGAGGGTGGGATGAGTGCTGGCACCTACGGCACGGCTTCTGCTCTGCTCCCATGCATGAGGGTCAGCAGCATCCCCTGCCCCTTGGGTGGTGGCTGTCCCCAGGCTGTCCCTGGGCTGTGCAGGGGCTGCATGCTCACAGCTGCACGGGGAGGTGCAGGGCACGTCTGGGGGCGGGTGTGCACATCTGCATGGGGCTGTGTCGGCACACAGCTTGGGGGATGGATGATGCGGAGGGCTGTGTGTGTGCCCAGTGCTCCCCAGGCCGTGTGATGTTCCAGGGCTGGTGTCAGAGCAGCGGAGCCAGCACTGTCCCTGTCGTGAGCCACGGGACGTCTCTGCTGGCACCGCTCAGCCACCAGATCCCAGCAGGTGCTTGCAGGGCCCCCCAAAATCCGCACTGGGCACCCTGTCTGGGGCTTTCCCATGGGCACCCCTTGCCCACAGCATGCACCGAGAGCTGCCGTGACCCCCCTCAGATCAGCAGTGCTCCCTGCATGCAGCTCACGCCCTTCTCCATCAATGACAGAGCAGGGCAGCAGGATTCGGCCAACACTCAAATACCGATTTTTCATTTTTCATCCTCTCTGGCTTTTAACAACCTCAGTAAAAGCAGAGCTGCCGGGGAGCTGGGCTTCAGGCTGTATGCTGGAATGGAGCTTGATGCTGCTGGGGTGGATCGTGGTCAGCCCTTGGCAAACATGTGCTAGCGGCGAAGCTCGGGAAGAGTGGTTGGGATACTGAGCCCAACATCTCCGCCTCCCCTGTTAGAACCACCCGGGCATTCGCACCGATGCAGGGCTGGATGTCCCGCTTGCACATCACCCCACAGGATTTTGGGCTGCACGGACCTTCACTGAAGGTGCAGGTGCCCCAGCAGCACCCTCCACCTCGCACTGCCTTGGTGCCGTGCCGGCAAGACCTTTACCCAGAGCACAGCTCCCTGGGGGGCAGCTGAGCCGTGCAGCTGGGAGCTTCCCCAAAGTGCCTTTTCCCAGTGCTTTGACCCCAGGAGCAAGAGCCAGCAGAAGCTCTTGGCTGATTTGTGCTCGCTGCTGGTTTCCAGGCCCCCGGGACATCCTGCTGGCGTGGTTGTACTTCAGCTCAGTTCCTATTTTGCTGCAAAAACCGTAGCTGGGCTTTAGCCATTCAGTGCTGGGAAGTTTCCACTGGTTTGAAACTCATTGCACCGGTTGCACGGGAGGCACCATGAGGCTGGCACAACCTTCGCAGGCGCTGATAACACTGGGTTTGGAAACACGAGGTTTTCCAGGCTGCTTGTACACGGGCACGGCACTGGGAAGAAAGTCCTGCCTCGGGCTGGAGGTCATGCCCAAAGCAGGGTCGAAGTACTCGGGTATAAAATCTCTCCTCCGCTGCTGCCAGGCAGAGCTGGTGCTGGTGCACGAGCCGCCAGTGCAAATAAATGTGGATGGATTATTTGATGGGTTTGTGTCAGCGATTGTGTGAAAACAATCAGGACTAATTTTAAAGTTTTTCATGGTTTTATTACAGCACAGTAGCAGACTTCATCCTTTCCACCTCATTTGACTGGCTCTAGCTCATAAACTTGTGCAGGCGAGGGGGTAAGTAGAGTAAATCTACATCTTGGCCTCTGCGGGCAATGGTTTGGAGGAAAGAAGAGCCCACGAGATGGTTTAAAACACACACTCAGTGCCAGATGCATGGGGTGGGCAGAGAGGCAGCACTTTCCTCCTGCTCGCTGCTCTCCTGGCCCGTAGCCCTGCGGGGACGGGGGCTGCGAGGGAATGAAGTTGGTGACAATCTCCCAATGCTGACCCCTGCCATGCAGCTGGGTGCAGACATGCGTGTGCCCAGCCCAGCCACGGCCTCACCTGTCCCATGCCCACAAAATCCTTGTTTTGTGCCAATTTGCCAGCAGGGAGGAAAAACGTTGCAGGAGCTGTGGGTGACCCAGAGGCACCCGGTTATCCATGATGCAGCCCCTCCTCCGAGCAGAGCTGTGATGAAATTGTCTTCCTTGCACTGCCTGGGGATGGCTTTATTTTCTTCATCCAAATAGCAGGGATGTTTATAAACCCAGCCCCGGGTGGGCTAGCGCTGGAGCGTAAGCATTGGCTTCCAGTGGCACACATCCATCCCTGCATCCATCCCTGCATCCCCAGCTCATCCCTGCCAGAACACCGCAAGCTCCTCTTTGCTGCCAGGGTTGGATTTCGCGGTAGCAGAAGTCATGACCACGGGGTCTGGGTTTGGCTGGCAGGATCTGACCCTCTGCACAGGGGTTGCGTTGTTAAGGAACCTGTTACTGGGCCCATTGCTGCAAATCCCCACATCCACGCCCCCCCCCCTTCCCGGGGTCAGCCAGCAAGGCTCCGACACTGGGAAATGGGGCATGACCTCAGCCCTGGAGCATCCCTCCTGGTGGGAACGGCACCCCAGAGGAGACGGCAGAGCCCTGGGAAGCCGTTGCCCGAGGGGAAGCCGTGCTGCAGTGCTGGCAGGGAAGGGTTAACAGCCTTACACCCAGAAATTGCTGTCAAGAGACTTTCCCTTACAATTAGAATGCAGGATAGTGCTGCGCATTCACCAGCCCTGATTTCAAATGCCCTTTAGTGCTTCTCCCCGTGACCCGTGGGCAGTGCATTACGCCTGGCTCCAGTTCCTCCAACTACTTAATTATACAGGAGCAATGCTCGTGCATCCCTCGTGGTTGGCGATCTACCACTGTTCCAATATTGTGCAACACTTTACCAACCGTTGCAGTAAAAACGGTGGCTTTAGCGGGGTAGAAAGGGAAATGCTGGGTTTTGCAGCCGGTGCAGGTGCGGGGAGAGCCAGTGGCTCCTGCTCCGTGGTGACCGAGGGGACCCCCATGACGGGCCAGCTGTGGTCCTCCGTCCAGCTGGCAATGATGTAAGAACTCTCTCCAGTTTGGGAGCACCTCCCTCTTCATCTACATGAGAGTTTGAGCTTTACAGTCTCCTTGGAGACAGTTAAGCAAGTTTCGGGTGTTTTCCGGTGGGGCCTGGGAGCTGAAGATGCGCAGGGAGGTCTGTGAGTTAATATTTTTTCCTGCCCTTATTCCACTTCCTTGCAGCCCGGCCGAAGCTAATCCAGAGCACGATCGGAGAGCGTTTGGCCACAGTTATTTCCGGTTTTATTTTGTTGCCTTTTTCCTGTTCCACTCAAAGACGAGCCAGAATTAATTTGCTCCTAATCTGGGAAAGCAGCCGGCGGGGCTGACCTCTGCCGCGTCCTTCCCGCCGAGCCCAGCCGGGGTGCGGGACCCATCCTGCCGGGTGCGGGGGGCGAGCAGGGCTTTGGGCAGAGCTTCCCTGCCCTCCTGCCAGCTTTGGCAAACCTGCCCCAGCCCGCTTGCTTGGCTGCCTACGCCCGGCCAGGCTCAGCCATGTGGGCTGTGTTTGTACACAGATGAGTAATACGTTCACCCGGAGCCAGCGCCGGCGATAACGCAGCATCCGACCCAGCCCCGCTCCCAGGAGCAGCGCCGTAAGTACCGGCCGCTCAGCTTTATCCCCTGGATCAGTCGGGCTCGCTGCTTTTCGTCGCTGCCCCGGGGATGCTGAGGGTTTACACAGCGTGAGCTCGCCCGTGGGTCCGTGCTGGGAGGCTGGGAGTCTTTCGCACGCGCCGTGAAAAGATGAAGGTGGGGAAGAGCTGCGTGTGGCAGGGATGGATGGGGCGGCAGGGCCGGCAGTCCGTTGCTTTTTCACTGCCCTCCTACAGCACCAGCAGCTGGTGGCGGTGCTGGGTGTTTGTGGAGTTTATGGAAGTTTTACTGGGCAGCGGTTTAGGAGCGGGACAAGGCACGGCGGCGCGGGCGTCCCCCAAGGAGGACGGATGAAAGCGCTGGGTCTGGCAAACAGCTCCAACACGTGCCTGAGACACACTGATTTCAGAAAGCCTTAAGCTTCTGCGTATTGCTTGGAGCTGCCTGCTCGTCTCAGATCCCGAGCAGATACCAGCAGCCACCCGCAGCAATAACAACCTCCTACAAAGCCTCTGTTGTTCTGCTGGAAAAGGTCTTGGCATGTCCCACGCTGCTGACGCCGGTGCTGAGCACTCAAGGAGCCCAGCTGCTAGTTTTGCAGTTCAACTCGTCTGTCTCCTTGCACCGCCGTAAGAAAGTCATAAAAGTCAATGATTAACAGCTAAAATATTTCTCCCTCCATTGAAAGACACCGGCTGCCGGCTGTGCTGGCAGGGAGAGCCGTGCCGAGGGGAGAGCCGCTGCGGCCGCGCTCCACGCTCGCTGGAGCCCAGTCCGTGCATGTGGTGGTGGGACAGTGATGGGGTGACAGGGGACATGTCTGGGCTCCTGTCACCAGCGACAAACCACAGCTTTTAAGGGTGAAAACTGGTGCCAGGGAGGAACCTTCCCTGGGTGAACCTGGCACAAACAAAGGCTGCCGGGCTGGACCTGAAGCCTGTGGTGCCTGGCATCCCCACAGGGCTCTGTGCGTGGCCGTGGGGGGGTGAGGAGGAGGAGGGGGGGGGGGAGGAGGAGGAAGAGGTGTGTTTGCAGCCAGCCGGGTGAGCCTGCGGAGTCGGTGACGTGCTGTTTGCAAAGGAGCCGTCTGCAGAGGTCACGGCTGTGACATGCCCCCACCTCTGGTCCCACGCCACTGCCACGGGAGCACTGCTCCCCGGGTGGAAAAACTCCACCGAAGGAGGAGGAAAACACGGGACTGCAGGGTGTGCCCGGGCTGCTGCTGCTCCCCGCAGCTCCGGTGACTCATTTTGCTCTTAAAAATACAAGTTCTTGGTTAAGCCTGGGCCCGGTGCTTCCCACGTCCCCCGGCGGAGGCAGCCCGGTGCGGGGCACGAGGGGGCCAGCTCCTGGCTCTGGACACGGTCCCTCTGGGCTGCACCCCAGCGCGCCCAGCTCAGGCTCCCCTCCAAAGGCTCCCACAAATCAGGCTCCCACACCCCATAGCGTGCCTCTGTGAAGGGCTTGTGCGGCTTCCTCGCCTTTACTGAGATAAGAGACATTATTTTTGTTCCGTCCCATCATCACCTTCACTTGTGTTTGTAGCAGGCGTGTGGGGGGCAGAGCTCGGTGCCAGGCTGCCCTTGATTTTTGGAGCATGCAAATAACCAAGGGCAGCCCTCGCTCCCTGCCCTCCAGCTGGGTCCCGAGGCTCTGGAAGCCACCGCAGGGTTCAGGTCCCCTTTCCACCACAGAGAAGTTCAGGAATACCAACGGGCATCAAGGAAGGCTGCTGCAGGCTCTGGGTAGCTTTGAGGCGGCATGCTTATAGTTCAACAGACAAGAAAAAGCTTCTGATTTAATCTTTAACTAAAGCCATTTCCAATTTTTTCTTTTTTTTTACGTTGGGTTTATTGCTCTCTTGCCTCGTTAATTTTTTCCCTTTTGCTAACCACCTCCCAGCCACCTCCCTCTCTCCGGGCGCTCCCCGTGCACGGTGGCCCGTGGCGCGTTGCCCATGTTGGTTTGCACCAGAGCTGCCTGGCCGTGCGGGGAGGGGGAGTCTGGGCGGGGAGGAAGAGAAGGAGAAGGCAAAGAGTAATGCCAGGGGCTGGGGGCTGGGAAGGGGCAGCGAGGTGGTTTACATGGGACCGGTAAGTCTGTCAGCACTGGCAATGTGTGCCGAAGGCTGAATTTTGGTGTGTCTCAGTGTGAAGTTATGGGATGGCTGAGGCAACCGAAATGCCATCCCGGGAGCGGCTCTCAGGAGGATGCGGAGGCTCCTTCTTCTGGGTCCGTGGGCTGGAGGGTCGCAGACATCTCAGAAACGTGGGGGGACCAGTCTGCTGGTTTCCAAGTGATGTGCCTGTGTGACCAAGCTGACCCAGCACACCGAGCCTCGGGGTCCCCTCCCGCCCTGCTTCCCCCAGGCCAGGCGGTCCCTTGCAGGAGGGTGCAGGAAATAATTTTTTTTCCCACCTTAATTTCACAGACCAGAGGTGGAGGGCGAGGGGGAGAAGCAGCACTGCCAAAGGTGTTAGCGGGTAAGAGATGGAGACACTGGGGCTGGAGGGGCTGCACTGTAGCACTGGGATGTTCGATGGGGAGCAGGCGGAGGTGAACCAGCCCAAGTGCTGCCTGGGACCCCAAGTCCTCCCTGCTGCCCTGAGGGGACCTGCCTGTACCCCACAGACCCCCAGCGCATGCTCAGGGCTTTCTGTGCAACCTTGGGGTGCTCTGGGGACACAAGCGCTGTTCCCACATCACCCCTAGCTCGATTGGGGTGATAACAGGGAGTTTCAGTCCCTCTGGGCAGTAGACACAGGGACATGCTGTCCTTCTCCCCCTGCCCTTTAGGGTATGGGTGGTAGAGAGGGAGCCCAACATCCCCTGCAGGGGTGGATGCTGTCTCCCCTCCCCATGCCACAGGAACACCCCAGGAGGTGTTTGCACATATGGGTCTGGGACCTTGCATGGTGACACTGTGCCACATCCCCACCAATGCTTGTCTCCCCCAGGCCACCTGTCCTGAGCCCAGGGAGCATCGCTTCAGCTGCCACTGGGCAGCCCCTTCCCCATCCCATCGTTTCCCCGGCGGGGTGTGAGATGTGGCCAGGCGGGGTGTGAGGCACTGCCGGGGCTCATCCCCAGGGAAGCTGAGCCGAAAACGTCCCTCGGAGCCGGAGCCCCAACCCACACGATGCTGAGCCTGAAGTTACCCCGGCTGCTCAGCATCAACCAAGTGCCTAAGGTCAGAGAGGAGTTTTTCTTCCCTAAGTCCGAGGCTTGGTGGGGTTTTGGGAGGTGACAAGTGGGAGCAGCGTGTCGGGGTGGCCGCCCCTTCCCTGGGATCACCTCCCATGGAAGGGACATGACTCTGTCCTCACAGCAGGGTCCTGGGTCCTGAATTATGGGCACCCTCCTTTTGGCAACCTTCCTTCTCCTCCAATCTGTTCTTCCTTCTCCTCCGATCTGTCCTTCCTTCTCCTCCGACTGCCCCCAGTGCCAGTCCTTGCCTTGCAGGGCTACCAGGAGCAGGGGATCCTCTTTGGGTATCGCCCTCCAAGAAGCTCAGCAGCAGACTGCCTCCTCAGCGTCTTCCAAATGACCAACGAGACCCTGAATATCTGGACACATTTTGTGCCTGCCTGGTAGGTACCGTGCTGCGGGTCTTTAGCACCCACGGGAGAAGGTGGTAGAAGCAAGGCCAGGGGAGCAAGGAGGGGGGAGCAAGGCTAGGGAAGCAGGGAGGAGGGACACCCGAGGGCACGATGCTCACCTTCCTCCATCCCACAGGTACTTCGTATGGACCCTGGTGGGGCGGCTGCGAGGGCCGGGGGGCCAGGAGGACCCCCATGCCTGGCCCCTCCTCGCTTACCTGCTGACTTGCTGCATCTACCCCCTCGCCTCCAGCTGCGCCCACACCTTCAGCACCATGTCCACCCGTGCCCGGCACATCTGCTACTTCTTCGATTACGCAGCTCTCAGCATGTACAGCCTGGGTAAGGACGGGCAGAGGTTTTGGTGGGGTGTCAGTCGCTGGCACTTCCCTGGGGCAGCAGGAGCTGAAGCACAGGGTGACACCAGGGACAGGGCTGAACCCTGGGTGCTCAGATGGCTTGTACCCATGGGACAAGTGGGGACAGTGGCTGTTTGTATGTAGTTTCCACGCCTCCTCTTCCTCCTCCCTACAGCCTGGTGCTTGGGAGGGACTGTGAAGCATCTCCAACACCACCATAAATAATAATTTGGGGCTGGGTTTGGTACCGGGCAGCCCCGGGATGGAGGCTTGGCTGTGTGATGCTCTTCAGTCTTTGTAGTAAATAGAATAATGAAAACAACCCACACTAAAGACGTGCTGTCGGTGAAGTTGGTGGCACCTTGCTGGGGAGCAAGTCCAGGGTGAGCAACCGTAGCAGCAGCTGGGATCTTAGCATGGCACAACACGCCTCCAGTTCCTCATGGAAAGGTGTCTGCTGGAGCTGGCTGTTGGGGTGTCTGCCCGATGCTCCCCTTAACTGAGCTGCTCTCCTACCTTTGTTCATATCTCCCTTCCCTAAGAGTGCCCAGCGCCAATTCGCAGGTTCACAGCTGGGACCAGGAGGATGCTGAGGGTCCTGGTGGGACCGGGAACTAACTGGGCACCTCCTGTATTTCCAGGGTCTGCGCTGGCGTACTCAGCGTACATTTTCCCAGCAGAATGGGTCAACAGCACTTTCCACCACTGCTACGTCCCCATTGCAGTCTTTAACACTGTCATTAGCACCAGTCTGTCCTGCTATTCCAGGTAAGCTTCTGCTTTATCTGCCATGATTGCTACAGCATAATCATTAATTAGTATTATTAATAAAGGCTTTCTGTATTGTAACAATACAAGCCTTAAGTTCAGGAAGGGGAAGAAGGGGATTTTTGGTTTGGGAAACATGTTGCATGTTAGCACTAGGAGAGTTTGACAACCAAAAATGCAAAACAAGTGAAGTAGCTTTAATTTTTGAAAGTTCAAAAGGTGATTTTGTATGGTGCATGCCTGGCAGGAAAATATCCACCTTTTTTTGGCCATTGTTTTTTCTAACATAACTTGCAAAAAGGGGTGGGTTCCTCTGCACCCAACATTTAAGCACGTGTTTGGGTTTATACATGAGCATGGTCGTGCCAAAGGCACGTATCAGCCTAAGTGCTGTGTGTGCGTGTTTATATGTGTGCGAGCGTGTGTGTGTTTATAGGTGCGGGCAACAAATTTGCAGAGGAGGAACCTCAGCATTCTTGCAGTCAATTGCTTAATTTTTAAAGCATGAGCAGCATTGCGTGTGCTGTATTTTGTTCCTGAATGGCATTAGACAATTTGTTTGGAATATCTCAAATGTTTAAACTACTTGGCTGATTTCCAGTGATGCATGCCATGATCTCTAGCTGGTTTGGTTTTTATTTAACTCATGGTAGATACCTCCCTGAAGGCTGTGTTTGTAAAGCACTCATGTCTGCCATTACGACGACATGCAGTTCGCTTTGCAAAATGTACAATTCCTGTTTTCACAAGCAGCGTGAATCGTTTGGCATTATCCCTTCCTTCTGTTTTGGGGTGTCTTTGTATTTTGGTGTGTCTTCGGCATGTGGTTGCTCTTTGGCATGTGGTCGCCTGTCATGACATCACGTAACCCTGGGAGGCCTTTGGGCATGGCCCGGGCAGCCCCCAGGACCCCCCCGGCACACGGCTGTGTTTTGATGATGCTGCCTCAGCAGGGAGGAAGATTCTCCTATGTCCTGACAAACACAGCAGGAAGAAATCACACTGCCCGGCTGGCTCTGCTGCAGGAGAGGGGCTGCCACAGGGTGGGATGCAGCTGAGCATCGCCGTGTCTTCCTGAGAGAGGGAGTGCTAAGCTCTCGGTATTCCTTATGGATCCTGCAAATTTGGCTCATTTAAGTGTCTGTTGAGTACGGGGGGATTTACTCACCTTTTGATCTGAGGGTTACTCGCTGGAGTAACTCCCTGGGGTGGAAGATTTGGACCTGTCCTTGCTATTACTAAGCAGTAATGCAAACTCAAGGATCTTTCTTGGCTCACTCAGTGGATGATGCCAGCTGGGACTTGCTATTTTTTCCTTATATTCCTCATTCCTTTCTCTTTCTTTTTCTCTCTTTTCCCCCTCTTATTTTTGTCCTGTGCGTCTCTTTATTGTCTTATTAGATGGGCTTAGCAAACGAAGCTCACTGACCATGTGCTAATCCTAGTACTTACCACTTGAAGATAACATTTAGGAAATATCAGCAACTTGAGATCAGTTCCAGATTAATTTGGATTGTTTAAAAAAAAATTCTTGGTCTGCAAATTTAATTGTCAGCATCTCTCTGCTACAAAACTGTAAGTAAAGGTATGTGAAAAACATGCAACTATCGCTATGTGATAGAATAGCAATTCCTGTTGTCTCAGTAATTTTCATTAAAGAAGTAGTAAATCCATCAAATTAGGCTTAAAAATAAGAAAAAAATCCAGAAAACATTCCTGGGTGAGGAGGAATGCTGAATATACTGTCCCAGTGTGGGCCAGCAATGCTGCCGGTTTACCCCCAGGCTGGTGAGCACAGAATGAGCCCCCGTAATTCATCCCGCACCCTGCAGAGGCTGGGTCACCTCTGGGGACCACGGTAGCCATGGGAACGGTGCCCCAGCAGGCTGGGATGCCAGTGTCCCCTCCACATGCCCGCACCTGTGAGTATCTCAGCTGCGTGGGCAGCCCCCAGCCGCCCACCTCTCCTGTCTGTTCTCTTGCAGAGTAAGACTGGTGGGGCTGCAGAGGATGAGGGTGCATGGTTTTGCACCTGCCTCTGCCACAGCGCTTCCCTGGTTTGCACAAGTGGCTTGCACCTGGCTTGCACCACGCGGTGCCTGAGCCACAGCTGGTAGGTTGGGGATGGGGAGGCAGCAGGGCTGGCCAGCCCTGAGACCCCTGTGAAACCACCAGCACCTGGGCCACCCTGTTTCCCACCGCAGGGTGCTGCTCACTGGTTGTGTTCACTTTGGTGTCATCCTCGGCTGAGTCACACCAGCCAAAATGTCCATCCAAGGGGGGTGGGGTGGGGGGGTGGACAGGAACGGACCCGAAACCGAATTGTGCAATGGGTGGTGAAGCTCCCGCGCCAGGTGCACTCGGAGGGGACCTGCCCAGGCACTCCTGCTCCTGCCCAGCCCGGCACAGGCTCAGCAGCCACCCGGCAATGCTGTCAGGGTTGCTCCGCCAACCGCACCCTGGGCAGGGCTGGCTTGAGGAGCCGGGAGGGTCTGTGGCTGTCTGGCACTGCGGCCGCTCGAGGGGAGAGGCTGGCAACACACCTCTCTGGTTCGGAGCTGGTTCGTGCTCAGGCTGTCAGCACTACCAGAACCTGGCTGAGCTTCTGCAGCATGGCCGGACGCAGCAGCAGAGTGTGCCCAGCCTCTTGATGCACCCCATGGAGGTCGACAGGAGCAGGGGTTAATGCAGAGGAGGATGCATCAACATGATGAAGGCAGGGACTTGCACTGGGGCATCTGAAGAAAGGCATTTGCTAAGCTACTGCAGCAAGTTTTACCAACTTCACAGGAAAAAATTCCAATCCTAGATGGCTGGTTGATGAGTCAACAGTCAGATTTTTGTTGGTTGGTTTTTGCATCCTGTGCGCTGGGAACACTGAAATGCCATACAGGGAAACACATGCAGACGGACTGAAATAAGTGTGTTTATCCTTTACGTAGTGCTAGGTACCCCTGTAGCACTGAAATAGCGAGCATCCGCCTGCATCCCCCCACCCCGATGATAAGCAGCTGCACAAAAGGTTTCTTTCGTTCTTGAGGATTTGGCATCTCCCTGCAGACATCCCTGCAAAAGCAGAAAAACCTGTACGTGCTTTTCACGATGAGAACAGAGTACGCTTGAACTCTGCTACACTTCACGCCATCCTGCGTGAATAGGGCACTGTCCCCAGGGTCACCGTGTGTCTGGCCACGTGCCCAGGCTGCGATATGGTGGCTCTGTTTTGGCAACAGAGCGGGGCAGGTTGGAGCGGTGCGTGGCCGAAGGAGCAGGAAGATGCGTGACAAGGGTGAGCGCAGCACCGCGCAGCAGCAGGTGAGCAGGGTGGGAGTACAGCACTGGGCAGGTGAAACCATGGTTGGAAAATACAGCAGGAATCATGCAGAAATACAGGGGAAAATAGAGCAGGAGGCTTCTCCAGCATCATCGTGATGTCTTCTGAGCAAGCCACAAGCCACGGTGGATGGCTAAACTGAGGACGAGCAAGACGAAAGCCCTTATCAGTCAATGGCTCTTGAGTATAACTTGAATCGTGGGTGTTTCAACCTATATTTTGGGCCATATTGATAAAGCCCTTCTGCTCTGTGGGTAGGTCTGTTGTAATTCTGCTCGAGTTCATCTCCCTGTTTCCACATTGGGCTAATACCCTGTAAAAGTTGGTCTTTCCCAGCAGGGAAGCATCGGAGGGAGAAGTTTTCTGTTCCTACTTTGGAGCTCCTGTGGCTGCAATGGGAGGGCAGGGTGATGGGCTTGCTGCTGGAGCCCTCCTCGTGGTAGGGCCCGTCCTGATGCCCACCTTGCTGTCCCGCAGCTGCCCCCACGCCGGAGGGGCAAGGGTTGGTGTGGGGCACGGTGCCTGTGCCGGTCTTGCTGCGGGCAGCTGGAGATGCTGCATGGGGCAGGATGGCTGGCGGCTAGGCCAGCGCGTGCTGCTAGGCTTCTTCGAGGCTCTCCTGGGCTTTCCATCTCCAGGTTTTGTTTGGGTTGTGCACGTCCCCATGCAGCCAGAGCAGGCTTGGGGCTTGGCGCAGGGCTTGCGACGCAGCTCCAGGGTTTAGAATGGTTTTTTGGGGGACCTGGATGGTCAATTATTTTGTGATTTCAGCTGCAAAGTATGTCCTACATTTCAGCAGCATGATTTCCTGGGGAACAAAATGCAGAATAGTGATCCCTGTCCAGACATACACTTTCCTCCTCATATATGGTGTGATTATAACCAACAGGCTGCTTCTTCCATTATAATGGTGATGTCATTAAAAAGTAACTTGTTTAATTAATTTAGTTTGTGATCTCAGTAACTCTCTCCATGCATTCTCTGAAATGACAATCACAAAGTCTTGGCAGGATGTAAAAAAGAAGGATGCTGCGACATTTCATGCATTTCAGACATAAGCTGCAATACAGCTTAATTAACAAACAGTGACAATCACAGCCTGGGTGCTGCATTGCCTACAAAGCCTTCCAAACCAAGGCAGATGTATTCTCCTTGATTGCCATGCTCAGAAAGCTGGGATTCAAAATCAAGAGTGAAAACTCAGTTAAAAACAACTGCAGGGGAAGCAGCTGTTTAAAGACCAGCTCTGTTCCTAGCTGCTGATGGGTAACAGTTAATGAGCAATGGTAAAAGAAGCAAAATCACCCGTGCCAGGACAGTATAAAAAAGATTGTTCTCAGAGCTGCAGAGATGCACCTGCGAGAGCCAGAGAATAGGACAGGGGAGGGTGGTCCTTAAATCTTTCCTGCCCCGGCTCAAGGTTTGGTCAGGGAAGGTTCAGCCACGTGAGCTGAGGTTGGTCACAGCCTTAATACTCTCAAAAACCTGCGCTACTCTGGCTGAATTCACAGTTATCTGTGGGAGGATGTATGTGCAGTCTATATTCTGCAATCCACAGTCCCCAGCAGACGACTGGCAAACAGAATTCAGCACTTACATTGACCTAATGTGCCGTGCCGTGCCATGTGAGATACCTTCTCTGTTTTCCTCTAGGTTTCTGGAGGCAGAGCGGCCCAGGTTCAGCAAGGCTTCCCGCACCCTGGCCTTCGTGTACCCGTACCTCTTCGACAGCATCCCTCTCTTCTACAGGGTACGCCTCCCACAGCCCATACTCACAGCGCCAAGACATTGGTGTGCTGCAGGGCTGGAAATATCTGCTGCTTTGTCTTAGTCTGAAAATATTTGGGAAAATATGCCAGCTTTTTTTTTTTTTTAAGCAAAACAAACTCTGGCAGGAAAAGAGATTTGGTTATTTTTTCCTGCACCTATTGACAGGCAGATTCCTTCCACTTCAAAGCCCTGCACTCAGACTTTGCCCATGCTGCAATATTACTGCCTGTGAAAGCTGCAAGTTTTCTAGTTCCTAAACTGGAACAGGGTGGGAATTTTGTTGCAGTGAGGTCTAAGGGCAGGAGGTGTGGGGCTTGGATTTGCATGAAATGGAAGCGACAGCTCTTCTGTTGGGTGATGCCAGAGGCGATGGGGGCTCAGGGAACGGTGCTGCCTCCTTTAGAAATGTGTTGTTCTCCTCTCTCCCTTGCATGGAACCCTGTGTGGACCCCTCTCTGCTGCTGCAGTTCTACCTGTGCGCGGCGGAGAGCTGCACAGAGGCTGCGATCCTGGTCCACTACAAGCACACTGTCTTTGCCTTCCTCACTTGCTTCATCTTTGCTAGCCATCTGCCAGAGAGGCTCGCGCCAGGACACTTTGATTATATTGGTAAGTGCCCAAAGGGTGAGCTGGCATTGTTTTCTCATTCTTTTCAGGAAGAAAGCGCATTAATGCATGCGTGACTCCCAGAGGTTATAATATATTCCCTGCTGGAAATCTGAAATGTAGTTTTACATACGAGATACAGCAGTCTCCCGCCTAGGTAAAGTGGGAGCAACTCCGGAAGCATGCTGTTTCCAAATTGTTTCACAGAGGGTTTCATGACCACAAAGCACTCATTTCTCATGCAAAAAACCCTCACCTGTGGCACAACGGTGCTTCACAGTGCCATGTCAGGGCACTGTAGGAGCAGCCACCAAGGAGGATGGATGGCAGTCCTGGCCGCACCGGGGTTTTCCCCGTTCCCCTCGCCACGCTGTGCACAAGCACGATGCTGTTTAGCATGCTGCCTGTGCCAGGACCGCAGCAGCGAGCTGCACATCCCTCATTTCCATTAGAGCCAGCTGCATTTTGGAGAGGAAGATCGCTGGGCTCTGGTGGTACAATGATAAAAGCCACAGTAATTAGCAGAATAAATATTTAAAGGCAATGGATGCTAGGCAGAAGGTCCGCTGAGCCCTCACAGTGGTGGTTTAATGAAGCCCAGGGAGTTTCTTGGCTTTTGGCTTTGTTGCAGGGCACAGCCACCAAGTTTTCCACGTCTGTGGGATCATTGGCACGCACTTCCAGATGGAGGCCATCATGATGGACATGTCTGAGCGCCGTGACCGGCTCCTGCCCACCTCGCTGCTTCCCTCCTCCCTGCAGACTCTCGGGTCGATGGGCATCTGCATGGCCGTGAGCCTTGCTGTCATTGGGCTCTGCTCGATGTCCCTGAGCTTCATGCCAGAGCCTCTGCAGAGAGAAAAACCACACGGGCATTAGGCTTCGGGTCTAGATAGTATTTATGCTGCTCCACAAGAAAGACCCTAAACAATACATGTATGGTATGGATGAGGAGGAGTTTATTTGCCTATGCTCTCTGAGGAAATATTTATTCAAAATTTTCTCAAGAGCAAAACATATTGCACTGGTTTTTGTACATTTAGCTTTAAAGCTAGGAACAGATTATGAAATGCTTTTAATCAAGTTGCCATTTCACCACAAGAAATATTTAAAATAATCTTAACTTTTTCTGTAAAAGGGAGATAAGTGCTAATACTTTCCAAAGCAATAGGCATTCATCAGGTCTGCCTTACAGAGGAATCGGGGAGGCAAGTGGACGTGGGTAATGCTGGTCATCTGGTGACACAGATGTCCTTGTCACCAGTTTAGACCGATAGCCAAGATTCCTCGGCGAAGGCACGAGCAAGGGCTCTCCCAGGGGCCCCCTAACTAAGGTTTTCACCTTGAAAGTGGCATTATTTTAAAACCTCAAATATCCATGTTACACAGCCTTATGCTAAACCCAAGTGCCTGACAGATGGGGATTGAGAGAGACCAGAGTTTGCCTACATTTTAAATTCAGCTATTTTTAATCATTACCTGGAAGGAGTTATTCTAGAAGAACTCTTCATGTGACATTCCTCCAGAAAAGCTTTTTTTTGGGGTCCAATTCACGTAGGTAAGTCCTGGGATTTTAATTCCCATGGAAGAGCTGAGCTCCCGACTGTGTGGGTGATGCAAGTGCTCGGTGGCTGACACAGCCCCAAGCACAGGGTGTGGGGGCACCGTCCTTCCCCCCTTGCACCAGACACCTCCGTCCTGCACTCGCAGTTGAGCTCCTTCTCTAAACTTGTTTGTAGCATCAAACGTAAACAGAGGAAGAAATATCTTCCCTGCACCCGCGAGGTGATGACGTGGATTTCCTTAAAAGCACTGTTTTGTGTCAAGTGTTTAACACGGGTGTGAAGCCGTGCTATTCAGAAAAGGTGTTTGACACCTTGTTGAGGGCAGTGGCTGAGGAATTCATGACTGCCACGCCGAGGCATCCTCTCCCGGGTGTTCCTGGAGGCACGATACCGGGCTAGATGGACACTTGGTCTGAGTATGTGACTGGTGGTAGATGTGTCACCTCTGAAGCTCTATTTTCTGGTCCCACTCGAGTAGAATAATGTTTTTCTTCTCATGGGTGAATAAGATGGGGGTGTCTGGGGAGAATAAAACATCAGCTGAGCAAGAAGTGGGAGTCTGTACAGTGTAGGGACAGGGGCATTGTTAGGTGAAAGGCTGAGCTGGTAATGCACGGGGGATCAAAACCTCTAATTTTAAAGCCTTTCCAGAGTTAGACCTCTGCTCACCTTGCTTTCCCTTGCTGCTGCATCTGGATTTTAGAAGCAGAAGCAGGGAGGCCTGGTGAGAGCCTGGAGGCCTCAGCCTGGTGCGGGCGAGGGGGAGGCAGCCCGTGGGGGAGCTCAGCAGGTGGCTCCAGCCACGAGGCTGTCATGTTGGATTTACCTAACGCCACGCAGGAGGTACAGGAACATGTGATGCAAAGATTACTGCTAGGGAATATTATCAAGCTTCTTGATAATCATACGGGTGTATAATTTGTTTTGTGTATAATTGCCTCTGTCAAGGTATAATTGATGCACTTTTGAGTGACAATACAACGGCTCGTTAAATATATTATGGGACAAATAAGTCTTTTGAAAAATAGCTTTCTTTTGAAAGCTGACCAAGATTTATGTTAATATTTATGAGCACTGGAACGTAATTGTTTATTCAACAGTTTTAATTCATTGAAAGAGAAAACTAATATAACTATCGCACTGATATATGCTAACCTGATTTGTATAGTTTCATAAAAATACCGTCTGTGAAAATTAATCACTTCAGAGATAATTGCTAATAATTGCAAAGCTTATTTACCTTGTGTACTCGTGTGACCAGAAAGGAATCTGGCTCTGCGTGCAAAGCATGATTGAAGAGTCTGTAAAATTTACATGAATTGTTTTCTTCTTGGCCATTTAACTTTTGAATCTGGGAATTCCTCTCATCTTCCTCAGGTGACACTATTTGTAGGAAAACTACATAAAAAAATGCAGCACCATATTATACACTACCACAATCCCCTTGGATCCTGCAGTGCCTTGCATGGACCCTTTGTCTGGCACATACTTTACACACTGAACAAGTGAATGACCTCGAAGCAGCACGGGTCAGCCAGATTTCTTCTTCAGTTGGAGACAGGCCTTCAAAAATCTACTCAATGTACTCAATTTTATTCACATAAAGAAATAAAAATTCTGTGTCAAATTGTTACAAATAAATAATACAGGATATTTATTTGTTGAAACACGTTGTTTCAGTGTGTGTCTGTGCCCAATCTGGAGCAAATCCCAAACAAACCCATTAACTTTATGACCAAATCCCAGAGATCATCACTTATCTCCTCTTCAGCCAGGCAGATTTTACTGCGCTGAGGAACTGTGCAGATACAGCAGATTTTTAGGTCTATCAGGTTCCTTTGGTTAAGGTAAAAGGTGAATCTGAATATTCCTGAATAACGCTTAATCCAAAATACACATGTCTGTTTCCAGAAAACTATAACACACAACGTGGCTTTAAATAAACTGGAATGAGGGTATGAACATGACTGTAGCAGGAGTTAGGACTGTCTTCCGGAACAGCTCCCCAGTCGAGGCAGGCGTTGTTGTCTGACTGGCTGTACCTTCAGTCTTGGGAAAGGCACCTGGTGTGCGAATCGTTAGCTTGCTTGTTAAAACACCTCTCCTCCTGGGATGACACTGAACCGTCCTCTCATCCATCCTGCGTGTATCATTTTCCAGGTGGGTATCAGTATGCTGGGTTTCATTTAAGTCCTAAGTGGTCTGGGATCCACGAGAAGCAAGCCGCTGCTGTGGCAGTCAGCGGAAGTGTGAGTGGAGTTTTTTGCTGTGGGAAGTGCAGCTTCAGACACTGTTAGCCATTAGATCCCAGAGCTTGGGGAATTCAGTCTGGTTTTTAGGGTGGCAGCCCCACCTTAGCAGTTTCAGGGTGCAGGGTGAGGATGGTTGTGCCTTGCGAGGCGCTCCGTGGCAGTGGGACTGCACGTGGGTCTCTGTTTCTGCTCCTGGGGAGGTCCGTTTGATCTTGACCATTTGTATCCTCGGTATGTTATGAGAACTTAAGAAATTCTTCCGTTTCAGTGTATTTTAAAACACTGTTCAAAAATTAAGGTTGGCCCAGGACACTGGCTTCTCCTGATAGCAGTCACGGTAAAGAATAAAAGGGTTGGGATTTCTCTGGATCTTCTTTCTTCTTTTTTTTTTTTTTCCCTTAAGAGGGTAAGCTTACTTGATTTGGTTAACTTGCACTAAAACTGAGACTTGACTGGAGTCTGTGATTTAAGAGAGGAGTTCAACCCACTGATACCCCAATTACTTCACCCTTCACCCCAGTTTCCCCACCGGAATTAGAAATGCATTTCCTTGTCTGGAAGTTAGGTCTTTCAATAGACTTGTTTGGCCGGGTTTTTCATGGGTGTCTAAACTTCACATTCCAGGCTTTGTTTTCCACCGCTAAGCATCTCCTACAGGAATTAACTAATTTACCTCCAGGCAGGTAGCGGCTTTGCAACAGGGAGGGCCTGGCACAGCAGAATTGCTGGGTTACAGCGCATTCCCCGAGCCTCAGCCTTTACTTGAACCGAGCTGATAAAACAAATACGAGACCAGACACATCCCGGGCCTCCCGGGCGGGGGCTGCCGTGGCCTGGCCGGGCCTGGAGCCCGGGCCCGGCACCGCAGCCACCCGCTGCCCCCAGCTGCCTCAGGCGAGCAGCGAGTGGAAAAGCAGCCCCGGGGGTGGAGGTCGCCTTCCCGCTGCCCCGCGGGGCACCCAGAGCCCCCGCGGCTGCTTCAGCCTTCTCCCCGCGGCAGCGCCGCGCCCCCAGCCTGCAGGCCCGGCCCGGGGCCCGCCCGGGCGGCAGTGCCCCAGCGCGGCCCCCGGGATGGCAGCAGGCCTCAGCGAGGCCCCGGGGCTCCGGCCACTCCCGCCGGGCGCGGGTCCCGCCGTGCCGCGAGCGCGGGTCCGCCGGGCCCACCGGGGGGCGCTGGCGCTCCGGGCCGCGCCCGTTGGCGTCACCGTGGCAACGCTGGCGGCCGGCGGCGCCGTACAGCGACAGCGCGCGGCGTGATGACGTCGGCGGGGCTGCGAGCGCTGATACGTTGCATTTGAATCTCCGTGCGCGCGCGCGTGGGCCGCTCGTTG
Source organism: Falco naumanni (assembly GCF_017639655.2). NCBI lineage: Eukaryota > Metazoa > Chordata > Aves > Falconiformes > Falconidae > Falco > Falco naumanni. Next base: position 4,385,198 of record NC_054060.1, on the reverse strand, counting down.
GAGGCAGCGCGGAGCCCGGGCGGTGGCGTCTGCCTCGGGCGCGACAGTCTCGATTGTGATACCCGGCCACACGCGGCATGAAGGCGGTGTAAGTCGCTTCCCCCACACGCCCGGCTCGGCTCGGCTCGGCCCGGCCCGGCCTGGCCCGGGGCCGCCTCTCACGCCTCCCCCTTCTCCCAGCAGAGCCAGGACGCCGCGGCGCCCGGCGCCGAAGAAGCCGTCCCACCCCAGCCTGAAGGACCCGGTGGGGGTGAGTGCGGGGGCGCGGGGCCCGGCGGCGCCGGAGCACCGGGGAGGGGGCCCTGGGGGCTCGGCTCGCCGCCGCCGCCCCCCGGGGCTGCGCTGAGGGGTGACGGGCCCTGTCCCCCCGCTGCCCGCCCTCTCCCCGCAGGTGTACTGCAGGGTGCGGCCGCTCAGCGGCCCGGACCAGGAGGGCTGCATCGAGGTGATCAACGAGACCACCGTGCAGATCCACCCGCCCGACAGATACAGGATATTCCGCAACGGGGAGTACCGGGAGGTAACGGCCTGGGGGTCGGTGGGGGTGTCCACGCGTGTGCCCACCGTGGGGCAGTGCTCAGCTAAGGGGCTGCCTTCCAGCCTGGAAGCGGGGACTGGGCGCCTTTTCCCTGCGGTCGATGTTTTCCCCTGGCTTGCAGTGTCTCTTGCAGGGTGCAAATTGGTTTGTGCTTTCAGAAAAGTGGGTTTTCAAAACCAGAAACCCGTCCAGAGCAAAAAGGCACCGTCTCCTTAGCCATCAAGTATATTGTTCATATATGAAGAGGCTTCTTCTACAAGGTGGAGGAAGAGGGTAAAAGGAGCAAAAGCAAACCTGGCAAATATTTAGAGTGAAGGACTTCTTCATGTAGGACTGATTGAAAGGCACCATCTCTAAGCTAAGCCAGACACGGATGAAATAATGGTTAAATTTGGGCAAAAAGCAGTGTTTCCCTATTTATATTATAGGACGGGGGCCGAGCTGTAGGCTGTGTATACAAAGTGAGGCTTAAATAAAATAAGCAAAGATTGATTAAAAATTTGGTAAACAAACCTTCGCTCAGAACCTTGAAATTCAAATATTTACATAAGTAGGTATTTTGATTGAAAAGTGATTAAATTTATCCCCCAAAAAAGCATATTGAAAACCTATGACTGGAAATTGAGGCTAGACTGGAAAAAGACACAAGCTTAAAACAAAATGATTAAATGCCGTAACAACTTGACTTTGGCCATTGTAGGTGTCCGTTTGCTCAATGCTTGCATATTTTATGGTAGGAGCTCAAATAAATTTGAGCTTGAAACTGTAAATTGTGATATTCTCTAGTAACTGGGCTTTGTGATTGTTTTGGTTATTTCTGGACTTAACCTCTGTGAAAATGAGACTGTTGTTGCTCTTCTTTATACACATCTTATTCTCAGAATAGTTAAATTGGAGCAACTGCCCAGGTTCAAACACTGGTATAATCCTAAAGCAGAATCTTTTATCATTCTGGTAAGCTGATAGAAAGCAGTTCTAATGGATGAAGCAATGGACTTCTGGACAGGCAAACTTAAGGTTTAGGATGATGTATCTTCTTTTCTTCAGACGCAGTATTCATTTAAAGAAGTGTTTGGCACCCTTGTTGCTCAGAAGGAGCTTTTTGACGTGGTGGCTAAACCTCTAGTGGAAGATCTCATTCATGGGAAAAATGGTAAGCAATTTTGTTCTTTACGACTTCTCTGCATGTTTACCGTACAGTTTCTTATATTGCTATGATTTCATGTCTTTCAAGGTTTCTTAGCTTGTCTAACTAAAAACGTGTATCTTGTTTGCAATGGAAGGTTGCGGTTCAGCTCCCCTGTACAACAACCTTGGAAGCTCTTCGTGCCTTTCATTACTTTTAAACCTATTTACCTTCATTATGACTCGCATGTTACTTGTGTCACGGTTTAATCTTTTTGTACGCCTTTAACTGGAGAAGCTTTTTTTCTGCAGAAAGTGATGATTACCCACCTAAAGACTGACTACAGTAATCACTGTGTAGGGTTTGATATCACGGTCCTTGAAATATCTGGCTTATGTCAGACTCCTCAGTAACAGTCGTAACAAATCAGCCCTCTACACCTGGGACTTGGCAAATTCCTTCCATTTTTTGGCTTCCAAATGCAGTCTCCCCAGAGAGGATGATAGCTACTGTCAGCTGTAGTTGAAGCGACTATTGGTGATCGATGCAAACACTAGCAACGGCAGTGGCTTTTGATGGGCTGGAATGGTTTACTGTTAATTGTTCAAAAGGAGTCATTGTTTTTTTCCAAATATGTTTGACCCAGGAAAGACAGGGCACGTGATTATAACTGAGCTTTTCTTTGAGACAGCGAGCATGATTACATAAATCTCCTGTCCCTCCTAGGTCTCCTTTTTACATATGGTGTGACAGGCAGCGGGAAAACACACACCATGACGGGTTCTCCTGGTGATGGAGGGCTCCTCCCGCGGTGTTTGGATATGATCTTCAACAGCATAGGACCATTCCAGGCCAAGCGATTTGTGAGTAGTCTTGCAGTGAATTCTCCATGCTCCAGCCTAAAAACACTAGATAAAATGTTCTGTTCAAAGTGTTTCTCCTGTCTACTCATATGGCTGGAGCACTTCAACCAAACAGAACCCACCCCCTTGAGATTTGAAGAGCAGGGCCAAGGACACAGGCATAGTAGTAGCTAGGATGGACATTTTGTGAAGATGTATGGTTTGGCTATCCTTATAATTGTTGCTCATTCTTTAATTAACTACTTTGGAAGCTTCCTCTCTTGGTTTTTTGGGGGTTTTTTTTGAGTTAGGGAATGAGATCTAGCCAAAGATACAAAAGCCAAAGGAAACCATATCTAAAATAATACAGGAGATGCAAGGCTTTCCTCATGGTCAAACATCTCTGGACTTTTGGTATCTAAATATATTTGAAATAATACCGGAAGTCTTTTCCTTGGTAGCATACTAGCTTGGTAGCTTCTGCAAAATATTGTTTTCTTGGAAATATCTGTTTTCTGTCAGATCTACTTTGCATTAGCCAGCAGATCAAGTGTTAGTGAGGGGCATGGTATTTGTTAGTTGCCAGACAGCTTAATCAACTAATTTGTTTTGCTGGCCAACACCTTCTGTTCTCTAGTTTTTGTCGTTATATTGTCCAAATATATTCACTACTCCAGGTTTTTAAGCTTGATGACAAGAATGGTGTGGATGTTCAGTGTGAAGTAGATGCTCTATTAGAGCGCCAGAAAAGAGATGCCATGCCTGTTCCAAAAATTCCATCTGGCAAGTAAGTAACTATTGTTAACAGGCAGAATGAATTTAATTAATATAAATGTTACTCTGTTGTTTTGGTTTTAGCTTAACCATGGTCTCTTTATCCTTCCCTTGAAAAAAATAAAGAAAAATATTAATGGAAAATTAGTATATTTCATGTGGTTTGAGCAATCGGATGGTTAAGTATTTAGATTAGAAGACTTAAAATCAGGCAACGGGAGTCTATTTTTTGTACCAGTTAACCCATGAGTAAAGTGCTGTGACTTTGAGTGGGAGTACTGTGAAGTTAAACTTGGATATTTTGTGAAATAGTGAGATTGCTGAGTGGAGGATAGAAGTGTTGACTGTGCAGGAATTTTGCGAGGCATTTCTTACTGCAGCAGAGTATGGTGGTGTCAGATGAAACTTCATCTGCTTAAACTTTTCAGAATGCTTTTTTTTAATGTAACGTGACTGATTGTGGTGTGAATTGTAGAATGCTAGTGTGAGCGTTTCTATACTCACATCATACTATCTGTAAGTAGATTTGCTTTTTAACTGTGTGGTCTCTGTCTGATGTGTTAGCTGTCTGTGGATGCTCCAATCGCTTACTGTGTGTGTTTAACAGGCGACAAATAGATCCAGAATTTGCTGATATGATCAATGTTCAAGATCACTGCAAAGTGGAAGAGGTTGATGAAGATAATGTCTACAGTGTCTTTGTCTCCTATATTGAGATCTACAACAACTACATATATGACCTGCTGGAGGAAGCTCCCTTTGAGCCTATAAAACCAAAGTTAGTGTTATGAATACCGTTACTGCTACTTCAGTTACACTTTTGTAGGAACTGCAATATGTCTTTGCAGCTGTAATCTTGGCAAGTCTAGTTCAATTCATGGGAATCACTTAAACAAGCCACATGAAAAAGGTGGTGGCAAAGCGGTCCAGTATAGTATTTAAGTGTGCCCAGTACTGGTGGTGGTTTTGTTGCTGCTAAGACTTGATGCTCCCTTCCTCGTTATAATGGGAGATTAATAAGCAAATATTTTATTTGTTAGGGAGTGTGTTGTGTTATTGTATCCCACTGAGATTCTAAGTCTGTTCATGCTATTCTGTGAGTACTGTTCTTAGAGTGACTACAACTTGAAGAGTAAGCTGTTCCACAGCTGACATTTTGTCCTGGAAACAGTGTATTGGGTGAAAGCTGCTGTTTTCTTGTTGCTTTATAGCTAATGCAAGTTTGCCTGTTATTTCACTTGTCAGTAGCTTCCATGAAAACAGAAGTTAATTGTCTCGTAAATGAAATTCTGGGTATTTTTTGGAAAGGTGTGTATTTGGCTGATGTCTAAAATTGGTAAATCTTGAGACAGAAAAGAGTCTGCAGATGAGACTTTGAATAGATTTTTTAAAAAAACTCTAAATCCATTAAAGAAAGCCCTATGCCTGTCCATCAGCACATGTGTTAAAGAACTGGATGATTTGCAAAGACTAGAGCAAACCGTGCTCTGTCTCTGAAATGTCAAGAGCTGTCTCCAGGGTACTGATTTGAAAAGGGGTTTGAATATCTGTGAATGCTTTTTAAAGAAAAATAAAATTATTTGGTTTAGTGTTTGTGCTTATACCCAAAAATCAGCTGATGAGGAACCTTGGATTATTTCTGTTTATGGAAGCTACAGTGTATACGTGAAAAGATTGTAGACATGAGCTAAATGATTTAATTTTTTTTTAACCCTGTTTTTTTGGTAGGTGGAACAATTGCAACACTCCTGTGCGAAATGGTGACTTTATGTATGTGCATAAGCATAGTATTCCCAATATTGAAAAGTGAAGTTTTTAGTAGAAGCAGAAAAGACACTGACTAACTCCCTATCTCTTCTTGCTTTACTAGCAAATATAGAACACTGTTGAAGCCATCTTGCTTCTGTATGCATGTAGAAAAACAGTAGCTGCCATCCAAACCCATAATTTCCAGTAAGAATTGCAATTAAACGTAGCTTCTAAATTAAAGCAGTAGCTGAAGTGTAACTAATCTTGGCTGAGTATGTGTCCGTGTACTTGCACTTCCTCTTCCATCTGCTGTATGGATAATTGACATATTCATTCTGAATTTTGTACTTAAACAAAAAAAAATTTGCATGGCATGCATTGTTGTACAAAAAACTCCACTCAGTTTTACTGTTGGCTTTTTTTTCTTTCATTTGCCCTTTGTCTTTAAGACCTCCACAGTCCAAAATGCTTCGTGAAGACCAGAATCACAACATGTATGTCACAGGATGCACAGAAGTAGAGGTGAAATCTACAGAAGAAGCTTTTGAAGTGTTTTGGAGAGGTAAATCTTCAAATTAACTACTTAAGTTTGGTACAGATACGTAATTCTTCACACTATCATGCTGAAAGCAGATTGGTCTTTGCCAGGTGGCAAGTTTGTTAAATAAAACAGGTTTTTGGAGGGATTATTTTTCTTCTCAACAGGTCAAAAGAAGAGGCGTATTGCACACACTCAGCTGAATCGAGAATCTAGTCGCTCTCATGGTGTTTTTATAATCAAGTTGGCTCAGGCACCCCTGGATGCAGATGGAGATAACGTGCTACAGGTGAATTGTGGGGCAGGCTGTTAAAGGAGAGCTGTGTGTGTTAAGCGTGTATATTTAGGTTAGAAAAGGTGGTGAACCTGACAGCATGGCCTACTGAAACAGTTACTGTGTCTTGAGGGTTAGAAATTTCACTTTGGCAGAAATTAAAATTATTTAAATTTTTGAATCTTTGTCAGAAATGATCTTTTCATAATGAAAATGGGGCATTAAATGGAGGGTGAAGCTGCTTATTCCTTTAGGTTTTAGCCTCTGCTGCTTTTGAGCAAAAACTATTTAAGATCTAAAACTTGGAGAATCTGAATGAGTGCAGACATGACTTGTGGCCCAAGACAAGGGATCTGCGAAACTTACAAGAAAAGCCATTGGTGCACAGCTTCTTACATTAAGGGCTGTAAAAATGCAGTCAGACTTTAAATGAAAGGCACAACATGCGTTATTTTTAAGTGTGCATGCTGGTTTAGGTTTGGGGGGCAGGGGGTGTTCCCCTTACTCTATTGGAAGGAACATAGAGCTAATCATTAGCCTAACATAATTTGTTTTCGGTAACAGGAGAAAGAACAAATCACTTTAAGCCAGCTGTCTTTAGTTGATCTGGCTGGAAGTGAAAGAACAAATAGAACAAAAGCTGAAGGGAACAGGCTGCGAGAAGCAGGTATGTACCACCTTTGGACAGCCTGGTAATTGTACGTGCTCGTATTAAAGACTATCATAGGAAGAACTGACATGTTCTATTACAGTGTTCAGTTGTCTGATTTGATGATCTCAAATCCTCCAGTTTGGAAACTGGAAGTTTTTAGTAGCACTTATTCTGATGCTTCAGTTAATTAAAGCAGTTATCTGTAACAAATACAACTTAAGTCCAGGCAATTTGTTCTTGAGTAAACTGCTAAGTAATTTGGGAACACGATCCAAATGGCTGCTTACAGAATATTTTGTCTTGTGGGTTTTTTTTAAGGTAATATTAATCAGTCATTAATGACGTTAAGAACATGTATTGAAGTTCTGCGGGAAAACCAGATGTATGGAACAAATAAGGTATGCAGCCCATTATCTAATTGTCTTCTGATGATGATCTGGTGTAATGAAAGCTTACTAGATCTTTCATGTGCTTTATTTTAAGATGGTTCCATACAGAGATTCCAAACTGACTCATCTCTTCAAGAACTACTTTGATGGTGAAGGAAAAGTGCGTATGATTGTGTGCGTTAATCCTAAAGCTGAGGACTACGAGGAAAGCTTGGTAACTTTCTTGCAGATCTTGCCTCATTCCCTCCTTTTTTTTTTTTCTTGTTTGTTTGTCACTGAATTCTTGTACTTTAGTAGATGAGAGGAATGATAATCTTTGTTGCTTGTGCACTTCAGATAATCAAGTATAATATTTAGGGCAAATGTGCCCTACAAGTCTTGGGTTTTATTCTTAAAAAGTACAACTGCTGCTTGTAAGATAGGAAAGGTTTCTCTTATTTACAGAGGTCCAAATAGTCCTATTTAGGTGCTTAATCCCTCCAGTGACAGTACTTGCAGAAACTTCAGCTGTCTGCACAGTCTGTTTCACAGTTCCTTCGGGGCTGAGGTTGGGGAGGTTTTACTGGGAAAGTTTCTGGATGCTCCACTTCAGAATCCCAAGCTATCTAGTTGGAAACTACCAGAGATTATAGCTTGATAATGTCTTCTCTAACACTTTTATTGACCTAAAATATCACTTTTAAACTTACGTTGGACTGCTTCTGGTTAGTTTTGTTAAACTTGGTTTTGTTCTTTTGTAGCAAGTCATGCGCTTTGCAGAAATGACCCAGGAAGTGGAAGTTGCCAGACCTGTGGACAGACCACTCTGTGGCTTGACGCCGGGCCGGCGCTTTAGGAATCAGGCCTTCAGGGAGGAGCTCTCGCAGAAATTGGAGCTGCGGGGTGGCCCGAAAAATGGAGGTAAATACTAGAATGCTAGGTGATTACAGAACAGGGTTTTTTTCCTGTAAGGGAGCTGAAGGGTATTTTGAAACAAATTATTTGAGGCTTGAATGTGCAAAAGGAACTTCACTTAACTGTTGGTTGTGAGCCTTCTCCGCAGCTGGTACTGCTCTGCTCATACTGCAGTGTTGCCTGCCTGGAGTCTCAAAGTGATTCTTTCTTATTGGAGATCAGTTGAATTCATGGTCCTGTTAATGCAGCTCCTGAAAGGAAGTTGTGCTGAGGATGGTGCTTTGATGTTTTTGAATGCTTAACGCCTACTTTAGAAATCAGGAGTTGCCTGGAGCTATTATAAAGCAATGAATTGAGAACGTCACCTTTAATTTTTTTCTCAAGACTGTCATCTCTGCTGAAAACGTCTAGTTCTCATTAATTATTTTAAGTTCTGTCTGCTTCGTGGGTACTGTGGAATGAATGATCTGTGACTGAGCATTGTCAAATGGGATTTTTCTGTTCTGTAGCTTGCTGACAGACTTTCTTGGCTCTAAATCTTACAGAAACAGAAGAGCAATCTGTTACAGAAATGTTTTTGCAGAACTTTCCACCGTTGCCTTCATGTGAATTATTGGATGTTAATGATGATCAAACACTTCCAAGGCTTATTGAAGTCCTGGAAAAACGCCATAAAACGCGACAAATGTTGTTAAAGGAGTTTGGCAAAAATGGTAAGAATTTGAACATTAGTGCAGAGCTAGATATTTTGTGTCATTATTACTACTCAAAGCATCTCTTTACCAACACAAAAGAAGTATGTTGTCTAGACTGATCATTTAAAAAACCTTTTCTGAGGTAATGAAATAGCTGGTAGTGTAAAACTGATAGGATAAAAACAGAACTGCTTTTGATATTACAGAGATGCAGTGAGAAGATGAAATATATCAATTCTCTTGCAGTGCTTGCATTTAAAACAGCGCTACAAGAATTTGACTCCAGTGTTGTATCCAAGGAAAACTATATTCAAGGAAAACTGTCTGAAAAAGAAAAAACAATAGCAGGACAGAAAATGGAGCTAGAACGCCTGGAGAAGAAAATTAAAACTCTGGAATACAAGGTCAGTTTTTTTCCTTGTCTAAAGCTAAGCACAAAATGTATTTTCTATGTACTGTTTGGCAAGCTTCTTGACATCAGAAGTTGCTTACAAGATGAATATTAGAAACAAGATTTTGTTTCTAAAATCATTCTAAAAGAAGTATTTTTAGGGGAACTTTACTGAACACTTAGCTTTTTGGCTTTCTTACTGGGTGAGGATTTTCTTAGAACATTAAGAAGGACAACTTATAAGAGAGTTGTAAAATCTCTTAAACTGTTTGCAGTGTGGACTATTTACCTGGACATATTTGTACATCAGCTAATATATTCTAGTATATGTTAAGTCAGATATAACTAGCAATTCTGGGCTTAGACGGTTGCGCTTCTAAGCAGCATAGCCAATTCCTTCCTCTCTTCCTCCAGATTGAGATTTTGGAGAAAACGACCACAATTTATGAAGATGACAAGCGTAATCTTCAGCAAGAACTAGAAAGCAAGAGCCAGAAATTGCAACGTCAGGCTTCCGACAAGCGTCGGTTGGAGGCACGATTGCAAGGCGTGGTGGCAGAAACAGCCATGAAATGGGAGAAGGAATGTGTAAGTGTACTGCCATATCCATTAGAAATGAGTAATGGAGCAGTGCTGGGGGAAGCTGGACAGCTCGTTTGTCCTGAGTGTTTTTATACAGTAGTAATGTTAAGAATGGAGATGTTCGGCTTTTAATTATGGGCTTAACAGACATTTTATATATGTCTGTTATATACTTTTTTTATTTATATATATTTACTTTTAATATATATAAATATATATTTACTTTTATAAATGTAGTAAGGTATGATAAATTCATCAAGGACTTTTGATGCAGCTAGAGCAGCTCTCTTAAGCACTGTGTCACTTCAATACGTAAAATTTGTTCTTTTGGGTTTGTGGCACTCTGAGTGATTCTCTTCTGTCAGTTGTCTCTGGAAGCCTACTGTCAGAATTTCCCGTTTATCCTCATGTAAACTCCTATTCAGCTATGCACTTGACAAGTGATAAGGGAAGGAAATCTGCAGGATTACCTTTTACTACTGCAGGACTGTTTACTACTACGGGATCATTGATAAAACTGTGGTTAGACATGTTCCCATTTGTCATAAATTAGGAAGCAAAATGATTGTGGCATTAAATATGGTATTATTTTATAATCTGGGAAGTCTTTCTTTAGCTTGGTATGTGGTTATTTCCAATAGCTTCTATCTCAGTGGGGAGGAATTTCGTTCCATGTGGAATATGCAATTCTCTTCAAACTTTCAGCACACTTATTTGTGCTTTTGTGTAAGGTACTTCATGCTTTTCCTTGCTTGTCTTTGTAGGAGCGTCGTGTAGCAGCAAAGCAGCTGGAAATGCAGAACAAACTTTGGGTGAAAGATGAAAAACTGAAGCAACTGAAGGCCATTGTTACTGAACCAAAAATTGAAAAGCCAGAGAGGCCTTCGCGGGAGAGAGACAGAGAGAAGCCTGTTCAGAGATCAGTGTCTCCTTCACCAGTACCTGTAAGTGGCCTTTGAAACACCTCCTGATTTAGGGAAAAGCATATTTAGAAGAGCAAACTAAAGTGCAGGCTACTTATTTTTAGTGGCTAGAAATTAGTTCCCAAGCACAGAATCTAGATAACTTAAACTTGCTTTGAATTCTTTGTCTCTTGTTGTATTTATCAGTCGGTGATCTTTATTCGTGCTTCTACCTTCTAAGGCTACTGGTGCTGGAAGAATACCCGATTCTTAATGCTGTCACTGCAACACAATACCTCTCCAAAACTTTAAGCTTGAATAGCTGAATTGGCACTTTGCACATTGTCAGTGTTCATTGTTTTATTGCCTTACAAATTGACAGTTCTGTATGTTCACTAACTTCTTTCCCGTTCTCTCTAGCCTTCTAGTAACCTTACTACTCAGGTCCCTAACAGCCAGCAGCTCGTGAGCAGCCAGCAGGTGCATAGGCATTATAATTCTTGTAGCAGCATTTCTGTGGTATCCTGTGTTATGGAATGGGAGCAGAAAACCCCTTCGTACAAGATTACCGGTGGCACTTCTAGTGCAAGGAGTAGACACCAAGAACCAGAACAAAGTAGAGACTATAAGAACTCAAGCAGAAGGCGAGGGGTGTGCTGGACTGGAGTCATTGAGGTTCCGAGGCATAGAGATGAGCTAGAAGTAGAAGAGGATTGATACTGCAGGGTTAGTGCTGCTCCTGTCAAAAGCTAAACGTAGTGTTGTGTAGTCTGGCTCAAAACCTCATTACAGCTGCTCTCTTATATTGAGCATACCTAATGCAGACTGGAGTTTTGCCCTAAATGTGTTTTGCATAGGACAATACTGTTTCCAAACTTGAGTCTCGCTGCTTACTCTCTTGACTTCTTAACTCGATGTTTAGAAACTCCTTAAAAGCAGCGTGTGTATTTCTTGCTGGCGTGTAGATAGTGCTTGTAAGGAACTCTGAACCTAGCTAGACTTTTTCCCTAGCTATGAATGTCCTTTTGATTTAACTTGTGTCTGTCTCCTTGAATCTGTCTTGCAGCCTGCAATTTACCGTAGTCTGTTTGGGCAGGTTAAAAGGTGGTCTTATCAGCCATATCTGCAAATGTCTGCTGGAAATAGCGCTTGGACAAACATCTCACTCATGTGACTGTTAACTTGAACTCTCTGAATAGTCTCTTCCCTAATTTTCACATCTGTGTTAAAACTGGGGGCTTTCCTTACAGGTGGGAGACTGGGTTTTTTTTCATTGAACTGATGCATGCAAATGTCTATCGGTGGCGTCTGTCACATTATAGCACTGTTGCAGTGGCTCAGGTAAATCAAAGAGAATTGTACAAGCCCAGCTTCTTGAGAGAGCTTCTTGGGAGGAGGAAAGCTTATCGTGGCATGATTCATTTTGGAGAGTGTCCTCGAAATTTCCTGCTGGCCCTTAGAAGTAAGAGAGATGCTTTTAAGAAAATGCTGTTCTAGTTAACTAATACGTGAATTGATGTCAGCAGAGCGAGAGGTGTAGTTTCTGCCACAGTAAAATGTGACCGGTGGTAGTGTGCCCTCTCCTTAGAACATAACTTCTAAGGTACCTTGGCAGAACTGTTTCAAAAAAACATCAAAAAAATAAGTACTTGCTCACTAAAAGGTGGGGAGAAGTATTGAAATTCATTTTTTTTATGGAAGATTTTTGGCAAAAGCCACCTTCCCCTATATATATGTTTAATTTTTAAGAGCTGCTTTAGACTTGTAAGAGGCTTGCCTGTAAAGGGTACAGCCAATCTCATGTCTACTGGTGAAAGAAATCCTAATTGGTGCTAATCACCTGAAAATGCAGTAGATGGGATTTGTGTTCCCAAGTTTGGGATGTGTAACCTCACCAGGATTCAGAGATCTCAAAAATTAGTGTGTAAATGTAGCAGAGAGGGTCTACAAATACTCTTTCAAAAGCCCATTCAAAGATCTTGAAGGGACACCGGTTTTTGAACAAGTTCTCAGAATGTTCTCATTTTCCTGAGCAACTGACAATAGCCTTCACGTTCGAAAAATAAAAATACATGAACATCAATCGTTTCTCATGGATTTCCAGCAGCTGAGTTCAGAAGCACTAGCACGGGGGATCCTTTCTCTGCTCTGTTTACTCAGGAGTGTTACAGGGTCTTGCATCCTTTTAGAGATGTTGGAAATTCATGCTTGGTCTGCTTGCTTTGCTACCTCAAATACATTTTGCTTCATGAATGAATCCATGGAAACATAAATTTATCTTTTTTTCTGGTTGGTTAATATGTTCATAGCAATCTGTTTTGATTTGGAAACTCTGGAGAGGCATTACCAAATGTAAAGTTTCCTCAAGGAGGATATCTTTATTGGGTATGGAATGCAACAGATTGGATAACACTTAGCTAAAAATTACAGGAAGTAGGAATTGGCACGGAAATTATCCATTAATGATTTTATGCAAGGCTCTTGGTAAGGGTGCCTTTCAGGATTCACTCTGAAAGCACGTTAGGAGCGAAGCTTTGATCTTCATACAGATACATCTTAACCAGACCTGCAAAGTTTACTTCTGCTAATGATTCCCTCTGAAAGATTTACAGCGTGTTGATTTCTTCTGATTCTCTTCCACCCTGATCAGAGTGCACCTCCAGTTCGGCCCAGACACAGACGGTCACGCTCAGCTGGGGAGAGATGGGTAGATCATAAGCCACCTTCTAACCTGCCCACTGAAACAGTCATGCAGCCACATGTCCCTCATGCCATCACAGTAGCGGCTGCAAGTGAAAAGGCACTAGCTAAGTGTGACAAGTATATGCTGACGCACCAGGAGCTAGCCTCTGATGGGGAGATTGAAACAAAACTAATTAAGGTAAACCAAACGCCTTCGTCGTAAACTTGTGATAATCCTGTCAAAACCTATTTCTGGCAATGTATTTGTGCTACAGGCTTACTGGCTTGCAAAAGGGTACCTTTGACTCGGTCTGCTAAGAGATTTCATTTGAAAGTTTTGTGTAGCTGGATTCAAGGGAGCTTTTAGAGTCTGAAAATATTGTTCTTGAACTTTATCGTTACTTCATATAAACAAGCGTGTAATCGTTTATCTTGGTCACCATATTCCTTGAAAGTAATTAAGTTGGTTTCTTTCCTCTAGTAAAATGCAATAATCTACGTGTAGCGAAAGCTTCGTAGACTTGTGGCTGCAGCTACTCCTGTGGAGTCAGTCTTGTTGGAGTCATGTTATTTGATTTCCACTAGTGGTATGGGTGAGCGTGCTGCAGTGATGGATGCTCGAATGCTCCAGGACATAATTTCTAGTAGTCAGCTGACAAGCAAGTTGGTGAGACAGCCTAGGCTTTGAACGCTTGCAATGTCTGCGTCCCAAAACACTGACTGTATTTATCTAAGGCAAATTGAGAGCTCTTCGTGATTTGGTTCATTTTTCCAATATTGCCTTTTTTTCTTTTTAAGTTTTTAAAAAAGCCTTCACTTCTGTAAGGTAACCTTGTAGGTAGCGACGTTTCCAAAAGCAAAGTCTTGCATAGCTGACAATGTACCTGTTCATGCTGTGGAATGGAACTATTGAAACTAAGCCTATGACATCAGTTCAGTGGTATTACTTAGTTGTCAATATCATATAGAAAATTTTTGTCTTGGACTGCTCTGTGGGTGTCTTGCATGATCATCAGGGTAGATGATGTTTGCTCTTTATTGTCCTGTGTATAATAAGATACATAATGGGGGACGCTGTATTTGCACACGTGCTTGCTGGCTACTAACCTGCAAGGAAATGGCAGTTGTGAAAACCAGTGCTGTAGCTATTGTACTAACCCAGTGACTGTACCTTGTTAATTGCTTTTGCTTTTCAGGGTGATGTGTTCAAAACCAGAGGTGGTGGACAGGCTGTGCAGTTCACAGAAATAGAGACTTTGAAGCAAGAATCTCCAACTGGGTGAGTTGTGGCCTTAATTTCAGGTTCTGACACTGCTGGAGATGCATAACTCCAGCAGTGCCTGTGTAACCGCTTTAGGTCCGAATGTGATTGAGCAGGAAGTTGTCGCATCTAACTTTGAAATCATGCAAAAGTAACTTGGAGAGGTTTATACATACTGTAGCTGCTTTTAAGGCCGGTCTGCTGCTGAGAGCAAAGTATTTATTTAGGAAGTATAAAATGTATTCTCTTGTGTACAAGAATCTGCTAAAGTATGTGATGCTTGTAACTCTTTCCGGGTACTCCTCTTGCAGTCGAAAGCGAAGATCATCTCCCAATCCTGAACCACCCGAGGATGCTGCGGACTCTGAATGCACTGATGTAGAAACCAGAGTAAGCCAAAACAGAAGAAGGGGGGCACCTTGTGCTTGGTCTGGATGAGCGTTTGGGGTAATGCTGATAGCTGGGTTGGGGGTTAGCAACAGAGACTGATTTTTCTGTGTCTTCTCAGTGTTCTGTGGCACTGGAGATGAGGGCAGGGTCAGCTCTTGGACCTGGATATCAGCATCATGCTCAGCCCAAGTAAGTGCATCTCTCCTTTGTAGCTGGGGTATTGCATTCTCTTTCCTGATAACATCTACAGTGAGAGAACTTTTTTTTTCTTCCCTCCCTTGACCTTGCTGCCCTTCCCGCTTTAGATTTGGTGTGCATACCTCTTTAATACTGTAAGATAAGCAGGCTTATTCAGTGTTGGAAACTGGTGACAGGATGGATAAGCAGAATTATTAACTTGTCTTCTGGATAGAAATCTGGCATTTAGTGCAGTGAGAAGAATGTCAAGTTTGATCTTGTGCTATCTTGGCTAAAAAGCTGGGAACCGTAAGATGCCTGACAGGTCCAGAGTGGAATAGGGTGAGGGGTGGCAGTGACAAAGTACTAAGCTGTATTCCCTCTTCTGTCCCCTAGCTGTTATTAGATGCTGGTGTAGTAAAGAATACTCATTTTTGTATGTTTAGGTAACTTTAATTTAAAGTTACAATATGGAGTAGGGAACTAAGGCAACCATAGGGACTCCCTAATGGTATACTTGAGCATATATGTACATATATAACTTGAATTGCTAATATTCAAGCTGCTACCTGCTGTGTAATTGTCGAGGCATCTACTAAGGAAGCATGGGCTTTAGTCATGCTGGAAGAAATTTGCCTCTTTTTCAAATGCATAGATAACAGTGGAATCTTCGGGCTGTCTTATCATTCCCTAACGTGGCAGGATCAGTGGCAGCTGCACACATAAATGCAAGCTTTACCAGATTGGAAGTCCCAATTTCTAGCAAAAAGCCCAAATGATCCTGCAGTTTGTAAGGCTAGTGCCGATATTTGAGCCTCACATGTAACAAAACGCTTCAGAGACAAATGAAACACTTCAGATAAGATAGTTTTGTTAAACTAGGTGTTGCAGAACAGAAATCAATATCCAGATTTGGCCTCTTGTGGATAGGTGACTTCCACGGCACTGTTAGCACCTGTTCAGCTCAGGGACAGAAAATTTGCAGGTTTGCAAGACATGTTGACAGGCGGGAGAGAGGGCTGGAGAGGTAAACAGGTTTCTGTGAAGCCAAAATCAACTAACTTACTAAACTTATTGCATTTGGAATCCAAAAAGTTTAGAAATATGGTGATAGGGTGTTTTGGAGAGTGTCTGAACTCTGTAATCCCCCTTTCAGATTAGGTGACAAATACCTGCCTTTCGTCATGTTAGCATGTACTTTATTACATCTCATTAGAAACTGGAATGTGCTCAGGGTGGCTACTGCTACTTGCAGCCTTCCTACAGCCTTGTAACGTTGTAGCGAATCCTTTAGTTCGCTTGTGCAAGTTGGAGCTTGTATTTGTTTTCACTTATTTAATAATTTAAACAAAACTTTATTTTATGCTCACGGCTGCCTAAAAAAGAAAGCAAAATACAAGTGTTTCTGATAAGTAAGCTCTTTGTTTTCTTGTGTCGTTGCATTTCTTGGGAGGTGTGTGAGACTTGCGTATACAGCAGAATAGGTAAATAGGCTACTGACTACTGTTATGGAAAACTGCTGCTGTGTAAAAACTGAAAGTTGTTTGTGGCTTTTTTCTTTCCTTTTTTTAGGCGAAGAAAACCATGAACTTAATGTACTGCGTTGGAAACATCTTGATTTTATCAAACAGATGTAATATCTGCTGCCAGTGATAAACTTGATAAAAATTGCTTTATTATTACTACAGGCTTATATTTTATATAATGGCCTGTGCTAGGCAATGGTTAAATGGGAGATACTCCGTGCAGTCCCAAAGAAGCATACGTGTGGGTGTGTATATCTTAAATAGATGTACGGGGGTTCTGCCATTGTGTCCTCCGGACTTCTGAAGAACACCTGTCTTGTGTGTATGAAGCCCTTGTTATTAAGCTGTATCTTTATAGGCTAATGAGACAAGGCTTTTGCCTTGCGTGTTTTTTTCAGCTTTTTATAGTTCAAAATACTTCTATTCTGGTCACTTATCCTTTCCTTGACAGGTCCTCTGTTCTGAAGAGGCATAAATGCTGCTATTTATTTAGATGGAGTAACGCACTTTAAGAGTGTTTCTATGCCATTTCATATTTTATTATAAATAGCAACAGTTTGGTAATACAGATTTCTTTGTAGAAGTTTCTTTTGATTATTTAATATGTAATTCAGCTTGTGAAAACACTTCAGCCTTCAAACCTTCATAGTAATGAAGCAAGAATACTGATATGATGAGTAATGGTGACGACATCAGACCTACTTTATTTTGTATTGCAAGTAAATAATTACATTTTACATCTGTAGATAGGGGTAAAAGGTAATTTGCTCAGAGTTACGGTGAGAGCTTTCTATGTGTTACTCTGCAAACATGTTTAAATAAATACATTTATTCAATGTCTTTTGCTAAGTGTATTCTTGTTACTTAGTTTCTGTAGCTTAGCACGCCCCTAAGGTAAGCACCACAGCATCTTGACTGTGTCTTGTGCAAAGGCCTGTGAATGAATGCACCTTTTGGGATACTTCAGAACTTTAAACCAAGGAATCTGCTTGGACATTTAAGGTTGTCCAAAACATATCTTTTTTTCATGTCTGCAAATTTCTTTGAAGGGTAGCTGGTTCCATTTTGAGTGACTGCCTCATTAAAAGGTGTTGAAGCTTTGGACGTTTTTTAAGCACGTGAGTGCCTGTTTGTGGCTTGTAGTTTATACCTGTAGGTATAAATAAATAAATGTATTTTCAGGCGGTCTATGAAGAGGCTTATAGTCTTAAACACCATCTTTTCTGCAGGTCAGAGGCCCACAGCTGGAGCAAAAGCTGTACAGAGGCAGTAATGGCCGGTGCTAACACTGGCCCACGGTAGGCTTAGCGTTCACCTCGCTAAGAGCAGGCTTGAGCATAATCACTCTGAGAAAGCGTGAGGTAGAGCATTATTCTACTGTCTTGAGCAGGCAGTGCTGCTTAATGGTTTTGGAGGCTCTTTGCTTTAGTCTGGGAGACAAGAAAATCTGCTTCAGAAAGCTCTGAGCAGAGAGCTCT
The DNA here is from genome assembly GCF_017639655.2 of Falco naumanni. Classification (NCBI taxonomy): domain Eukaryota; kingdom Metazoa; phylum Chordata; class Aves; order Falconiformes; family Falconidae; genus Falco; species Falco naumanni. The sequence goes on along the minus strand of NC_054060.1, from coordinate 4,367,338 downwards.
GCGTGGCAGGCAGGCACCTGTTAAACGTGTGTTCAGGGTGCTGGTGAAGTACAGTTTTGCTTTTATTTACTGCCCGACTAGTTAAATGCAATGTCTTAGAATATGGCTGATGTCGTAAGTGGCAAATAGAAGAAGAAATTGGGGGGAGGGGGGGAAGCCTGAAGAAACGGAGCCTTCTGTGAACTTGGTGTTGGGCCAGGCTGCCCGGGGAAGCGAGGGGGTCGCTGTCCCTGGAGGTGTTTAAAAGACGCGTGGATGCGGCGCTTGGGGACGTGGGCTAGTGGTGGGCTTGGCTGTGCTGCGTTAACGGTTGGGCTTAGTGATGGTAAAAGTCTTTTCCAGCCGTAATGATTGTACGATTCGAGGATTCTGTGAGCTAAAGAGGCAAATCCCTTGCTGCCTGGTGCCGGGGCGCTGGGAAGCGGCAGGGCTGTGGCTGCGTGGTGAGCCGGTGCCGCTAGATGGTGTGAAACAACCATCGGGGCTGGGGCTGAGCCCTCCGCCCTGCCCTGTGCTGAGGCAGGCTTTGCCCTCCGCCTGGGGAGGGAATTCCTCCTTTCCGTGCTGCTGAGCCTTGGGAAACCCCTAACCCGCCCAGTGGCTTCCCTGTGGCCACCCATCTTCCTGCCTTTTGCCTTTATGGGAGGATAGGGATAGAAAGGGCAGCCAACAGAAATAACGAAAGAAGCTGAAAGAAGGCCATATTCCTACTTCTGGCATTTAAATTAACTCCTTCACATACACTAAAATAATTCACCATTAATGATGAGCCAGCTGTCAAATGCATTGTCTCTTTGATTTGGATTCAATCATCCTGTCACCAGCGTTAAGTCTTACTGAAAGTGTTACTGGGGAAACCTGGGAGGGAGACATGAGAAACTGATGCTGAGAACTTTGTAAAGGAAAGTATTTAGCTACAGGATGTGGCTTCGAATGCAGTGTGAAAGACATTCTGAATTTGCTTTCAAAATGCTGGGTTTTGTATCGCTGGTGGCAAGGGATGCGTGGCCAAAGTGTTATTTCTCGGTCCTTGCCAAGTTCTGTATTTTGATGCGTAATGTTTTTGCAACGGCTTTGCTCAGAAACTTCTTGTTTTGAAGGAGAAAGCCGTTAAGCACAGAGAAATAGTTGCTGCAGCCCCTTTGTCCTATTATAAGGGTTAATCAAAAGTGCAAATAGGAGACCTTGCTAAGGAGGGTGTCTGTCCTTGCCGGTGCTGTGAGGAAGGTGGCAGCATGGTAACGACTACTCTGGAGCTTATGTTTCCTTCTGGTGTGCCTCAGCGGCCCTGGAGGCCTGTGGCTGGGCTATCTGTGCTGCTTTGTGCCTCTGAGCACAATTTCAGGGCCGGGTGAAGGCTGGGCCGCTCCTCCTGGCTTGATGTCTTGGCTGGTCACCACCCGTGTGCCATGCTGCGCCGCCCTCCCATCTTCGTTGGTTACATCTTTATTTACTCAAATGCTATTATTCCCTCCTGTGATGAGTGCCATAGATAGCTTTAAAGATTGAAACCTAATGAGTGAGAACGAGCTTTGTGAGCTGCCCTGGGTTTGTGTTTGGAGAGAAGCAGGACTGGGATGGGGGCTGGGGCTCCGCTCGTGAAGCCCATTGGTTTGGGGAGGGGAAGGCAGGGGGCTCTGCGGCAGCAATGCAGGAGGGGCTGGAGGTGCCCATCGAGCTCGGCTTCCTAGCCCAGGTCTAGCAACGCTTTTCCGTCGCTCCTAGCCCAGGTCTAGTAACGCTTTTCCATCAGCAGAGTTGCGTTTGGTGCCACTCAGCCACATTCCTCTGAAGTCATCCCTCATGTCTTTGCGTCTTCTTCACATATTTACTCTCGCACATAGTACTGGCAGTGTTTACTCTGCAAAGATTCCTCCAAGACTTAGCTAAGCACACAATTTACTCGGCTAACAAGGGCTGGCATTTATTGTGGGTATCTTTGTGTACTTGTTCTTTAGTCTCCATCGACATTCAGTGGGAAGCATTAAAACAAACAGCAGCACGCAGTAGGAGGGTTGCCTGTACCAACGTTCCTCTGTGAAATAGCTGAACGAGGCTGCCTGCTTGATGTTGGCCAGGGCCGGCTCCCACTAGTCTGCTGTCAGTGAGGATGGAGAAGCCTTTTTGAAGCACGTGGGCTTTTGGGAAAAATTTTCATCTTCGGAAATTCAGGGTTTTTTTTCTTTGCAGAGCATGTATACTTTCCTTTACGATTCCTTTGAGCCTTGCACTGGTTGCAGCTAATGCTTCCTGCGAGCCGGTAAGGAAGTAGCCCGATGGAGTAACTCAAAGTTCAAATTTCTAGTGGGCGAGCTTTTGGGGTGTAGTTAGCTCTGAATTTATTGCCTAATAATAGAGCACTTTATTGGGCTTGTAGCAGTTTATAGAACAGGGGCTCTACACCCAAGGGCGTCCTGGGGTCTCGCTGTCGGCAGCAGGGATGTTTGCTCAGGATCTGTTTGCTCTGGGCTTGGAAGTGGCAGCACCCACTCGCCTGCCTGCTGGAATGTTTGAACCTGTTGCCAAGGCGAGTTCAGTTCTACATGCAAACAAAGTAACCAGTGTGATGTAAAGGCACGACAATTCGTGTGATTAGTGATTTTCTTCATTTAAACAGGGTTCATTGCAGGTCCTTCTTGTTTCCGGCAGTCCTGTCAGCCAACAGGATGATACCATACTCGTGTGTGATGCATCATGCCATGCTGTGAAGGCTCATAGCCCGCTGGTGAAAACAGCTCTTTAGCGCTTCCGTTCTGAGGCTCGTTTCTGTGATTTCTGCTTCACGTAGGGAAGCCTGCAAAATTTCTGCACTTCCAGTCAGCTGCTTTTCTCTCTGGAAGATGATGAGCTCGCTCTGTGAGCAAGCCTGGTGACAGGAATCTTAGTCAGTTTGCTTGTGTTTTAGTTCCTTAGCATTTGTCGGGAATAGAGAACTGAATTCATGTTTACCTTTTGAGGTAACAATTCCAGCCACAAGGCTGAAGTCTGCTGTTAATGCTGCCTGACCCCCCTGCCAGCTCCAGATTGTCAGTTTCCTACTGGCAAAAGGTGAAGGCTCTGGACTCTGTTGCCTGTGTTGCTTGGATGTTCTTGGCATTAATTGGCTGCAGCATCTGCTGAGTAATGAAAAGCAGAAGAATAATATGCAGGCTCAACCCTGAAAATGTAGATACAGCGAGCTGGAGTGGAGCTGGTCTTGATCTGGGGCTGTTCCAAAGTCTGCGGTGGAGAACGGGTTGAGATCGGGTACGAAAGTTCAGGACGCCGATCTTCCAGGTCGTGTTCTGCCTCTCTGCGTCTGCAGCAGTGAATCACTGCTAAGGATGTCAGTCCCAGAAGCCTGCAGAATTAGCTGAACTCTTCCCAGTGAAGTTAACGGGGTTTTACCGCCTGCCTTGCTAGCCTGCCTGCTCTTTTTGCCAAGTGCCTCACAAAAAAAAAAAAAAAAAAAAGTGCCTGCGCTCTGCTGCTGTGAAAAGTGTTCTGGCTGAACCCGGGCTGTGCGCTGGGCAGGCTGCCAGAGGGAAGGGGAGGAAAAAGCTGATATGGAGGAGCCCGTTTGCTTTTGGACCTGGCAGCTCCTGTGCGTGCTTCACACTTGCATGCTGACATGCTCTGACCCTGACCTGCGTGGCTACAGCTGTCCTCAGCCTGGCCACTCACCCGGGGACTGTCAGTCTCCTGATCCTCCTGCGTTGCCTGGTGGAAGCTATTTGCAGAGAGGGATCAAAGGCATGGCCAAACCCCCTGACTATCTAGGGGGTAACGGAGGCTGGCTGGGCTGGGAGTCAGCTTCTGCCTCGGAGTCATCGCAGAACATCTATGCGTTGGCTGTGCTCGCCAAGCGGCGCTGCCCGAAGGGGCGAGAGCCAGGGCTCTCGGTGCTGCTGCCTGGTCCTGGCTGTGTGATGGGGAGGCAGGATGGGCTGCAGGGGCAGGCGCTGACCTGTGATGGGCAACTCTGGGGTTCTGCAACTGCCCCGTCTCTGTCAGACCTTGCTCAGCACATAACAGGGATGCAGGAATTCATCTGGCTCCGAACACTGCATCCCCCGAAATACAGGCTGGGATCAAAGAACAGCCACTGCTGGCTGCTTGGGATATGCTTGCTTTTTAGTGATTATTTTTGCTTTTAATCTACTTTCTCCAGTGAACTGTTTTCTATTTTCCACTCCCTTTTGTGGTCTTCTCTCTCATGTCCGACCCTGGTTATTGCAGAGCGTGTGTGGCCTGTGTTGTGGCTCTGTGGTGCGGGCAGTGCTTGCTGGCCTGGGGTGGTCCGTGGTGGGGTGGCTTCCATCTTCCCACAGCTCCATCCACCGTGATGGTCTGTGAGTGGTACTTAAGGGCTGGGTATGAAGTGAAGGCTGGAAGCTGACTTTTTGCAGGAATCAGCTTTTGCTTGCCCAAAGGAATTAAAATTAGAGTTGCTTTTCTTCTGAGAGGCTTGCTGTTCATGGCACAGCGTGAATAATTATAAGCAGTAATCCTGGCAGGCACAAGCAACCCTAACGAAATTGTGGCAGCAGATGAACCGCTGGCAGACTGCAAAGCCTGTGTTGGCAGAACGGGATGGCATTGCGTGGGGACAATGCTGGGAGCAGCGTCTGAAGGCTTGTGGATGATGAAAATCACCTCGAACCTTACTACTTCAGGCAAAACCATTGATCTTACTGGGGAGGGCAGCTGATGTGAAAAACAGCTGGTGTCTGTGACAGCTTGGCAGCATCTGCATCCAAAGGATGAGGCTTTATCCTTCCTCATAAACAGGGCAGATGCTTATGTGCAGACATCCCCCAGCAGTGCTGGTGGCCATTCCTTCTTCAGGCAGGACCTGCTCCGGCAGCCTGAATGACATATAAGTAACGATCTTTTCCAACGAACTGCTCCCTGCTTCCCAGAAATAGCATTTGTCTCCAGTGTCTGCCTTGATTTATGTTGAGTTCAGATGCCGTTAAAAATAATCCTCCCACATGCTAAAATTATATTGTCTCTGATTATAGTCAGCTTTGTGGACGAAGTGCCTATAAAAAGATGAGTAAAGGGTGCTCGGGGATGCACAGTTGTTTTCCGTAGGAAGTAAGTTTGTCCTTTGCTTTGGTCAGAGCTGCTCTGCAGGGGCAGGGATGGCGTTGGCATGGATGGATCGCCCCGAGCTAGCTCCCAGGGAAAGGTGGCAGGCTGATTCCTAGTTTGCCCCCACCAAGAGTTTGTGTTGGCTCCCTGAAACTGGATGTGCAAGAGTTAAACGCATTACTTAACCTGTGGTTCAGATGAAAACTCTTTAATTAGCGAGCAAGGAGTTTTAGCTGGTAGTGAAGCCTCCTCCTGCCCCACCAGCTCGGTTGTTCTGGAGCTTTGAGTACTTGGGTTTATTTTTAAAATACTGCGAGCTGCTCTTGTTGTTTTATTAGGAAAAAAACTAGAGCCTGTAAAATACAATTCCCTAGGATAGAAGGCTAATCCTCTTATTTCTACACATTTCTGGATGATTAAATGGCTGGATTATTTAAGTAGTGATTTGTTACTAGATTGCATCATCAAGGAGATCTAAGGCATAAATATTAGCTTTGGGCTTTTGGCTCTTTACTGTTGAAAGGGTTAGAAGGTGTTCTGCAGACAAAAGCCAGAGAAATTAAATTAAATGAGTATGTGGAGCAGCAGGTCACGGTGAAGTCCCTAAACCCGTATTGGCTCACAGAGCTTTAACCTTTACAGAGAACACGTACAGTAAGCAACATCGGCTTTGCCTAGTAAATCTTGTATCCTACTGTGTTTCAAAGCGAGCTGGCCCTTCTGCTGTACTTGGAAATGTTTTGAAACCATTTAGGCTTTTCCTTGCGCTGCTCCAAGTCCTGGCAGCTGTTCGGGCTGCGTCTGCCTGGCGAGGGGAGTGCAGGGGGCTTGGGGTCCCACGGCAGCCCCTCGCTGTGCTCCCCCACCCTGAACCCCTGGGGTATTTTTTGTCCTCTTGGGGATGACCCTATTCTGTCTTTTCCGTGAAGCTGTACACACGCCTTCATTCTTGCTGTTAGTAAAATCCTTATATGCTGCCGAGAATGAAAAGATGATTGCAAAAGTCCTTTTTTGGCTTTGGTTTATAAAAAAAAAAAAAAAAGGACTTTTTTTTTTACACTGAGTGATGAAGTGCGTGCAGGAGGCTGTTCTGGTAACAGCAGGATGAAAGAGCATCCTATCATGCTGATGCTCCTTAGGGTATGGGGTGGAACAAGGAGAGGGAAAGCCTCTCTACTGGGCAGCTGGAGGAGAAGCAGGGGGTCCCTTCCCTGGATGAGCATCCTCCTCCTCTGTGTCCCTGGCCAGGCTCCAGTGGTGGCGGTGATGCTGTGGAACATCTCATGCCTTCTCCCTGCTATGGTTGCATCTTTTCTCAAGACCAGCTCAGGCTCCCTTCTGGTGGCTTTTTTATGATGCTAGCAGCACTGATTGGAATATATCTAATTAAGTGTGGTTGTTTGGCACTAATTGGTTGTTAAGCCTTATGCACGTGTAGCGTTGGGCAGTATTTATCGCATTAAAATGACTATTACCTGTGAGGCTGTGTTTGCTCTAGCAAGCTACAGACTAAAAGATACGAGGTGAAAGGATCTTGGTGCGGAGTTACAGACTAATGGATACAATGCTAAAGGAGGAGATAAAGGGAAAATCGGATGGTTTAAATGTTAGTGACCATCGGTTTGATAACAAATCCAGCACAGCAGTGACTAGGATCCTGCCAGTGCAAGGTGATGAGGATAAGAGCACTTGGGACACCATGGTGTCTGCACCCCCCGGCCTTGCGTGCGCAGGTGAAAGGCTGTGGGTGGAAAAAGCAGGACGCGGAGCAGCAGGTGGTGGACTGTCAGCATTGCAAAGCTTACCACGCTGTCAACTTCTATATACTGTTTGCATTTTGGTGCTTTCGGGGTGAAATGAGCCTCCCCCAGCCCTGACCTCTGCCCGCTGCTCAGGACCCTGGCTGCAGCTGCTCAGCGTGGCCCTACGGTGCTGGGGAGGGTTGTCGTGTGATGGGGCACCAGGAGTTCCTTGCCTCCATCCTCCCCTGCTCCGAGCCTGGGGGGACCAGCCCTCCCTGGGGTCTAGCAAGGGAGGGAGGGCTGGGCAGGCAGCAGGCTGGAGCCCAGGGGATGGGCAGCTTGATCAGGTCCTGCAAAGATGCCTGGTGAGTTTTGGAGAGGTAGGGGTTTGGGGGGGGCTTTGCTGCTCTGGTTTTGTTGTATCCTCCAGCTGGAATCCCCCAACTTACTCCCAGGCAGCCACATAAGGAGAGATGAGTGTTGAGCAGCGTTTTGGTGGATGCGCTGTGGACTTCAGGAACGTGTCCGAGCAGTACAGAGGGTTTAGGAAGAAAATTTGTTCACTAGGAAACGTGGTTTTGCCTCTAGATAGAGAGGCAGGTGACGTGTGTGTGGCTTTGGATCTGGATTAGGGGCCAGCAGGTCTGATGCTGGCTCTCTGCGTGCGATACGCTAAAATCAACTGGTTTGAGTATTTTCAGGGCTATGGGATGGAGGGATGATAAGTGCTTGAAAATCAAGGTGCACAGTTGGCAGAGTGGGCCTTCTGCCAGGGTTTGCGTTTCTGAGGTTTAGAAGATGTGCCCTCAGAATGAACCAATGGGGGGGAAAAAAGTTGCAATAATAAAAGTATATTAAACATAACACCAATATTAAAATTAGCATGAGTAGGAAGGCTGTTCTGCTGTGGACTTGAAACCAGAGCAGGGTTGGAAAGCACAATTCCTCAGCTGCTTCGAGAAATTCAGTTGAAAAATAAGACAAAGTAAATATTTACTTGAGCTTGAACTATTTGAATGCATTATTGCATTGGGAATTTTTAGCTGTGGTACGTTAATACATTCATCTGTTGTGTTACTAAACCCTCTGACAGTGGGGCTGGAGCACCCCCGGCCGGAGCTGGCACGCGTGGGGGGTGCCCAGTGCTGGTGCTGGGCCAGCCCGCTCCCGCACCCCGCCGCCGCTTCTGACACCTCATGTTTAAACATAAGTTCTGCTTTTTAATGAATTCAACCTTCAATGCAAATTAGATTCCAAATAATAAGTAATTAACTTTATCAAATTGACATTACCGTTTATAACAAAATGTCAACATTGCCTTTATAAACAAGGCAGAGCTGCTATTTGCAGACCAGGGTGGGGGGATGGACTGGCTCGGTAGGAAAATGCAGCAAAGCTCAGATGAGAACAAATGATCCGTTTCTTGGGCCGTGTTTTCTTGTCTGCTGCTGTTTGGGGGGGTGTGTGTGTGTGTGGTGTGTGTGTTCCTGCAGCCCTGTGGTCCAGAGGCCTCGGATGCACGCACCAAGGACGTTGGAGTGGGATGTCAAAGCCTTTGTGTTATTCTAGGTGAAGCTTAGAGATAATTTCATCTTTAAATGGTCCTTAAGTGGAAAAGCAGGGTTTAGCTGATGGTATTTCCAGAGGTATAAAACACAGGTGAAGAGGTCAGGCTGCAGTGTTAGGATTTGAGCCTGGATTTCCACCTTCTTCTCAAGGTTGGGGTCTGACACCTCTGGTTTTATAAGGAGAAAAAATGTTATGGGTTAGAAAATGTGGCTGTGGATCTGGAGTGGAGACCGAGCCCCAGAAGGATGCACATGCCTGGTAAAAATGTGCAAATTTGAAAACTGGGAAGTTCCTTTAAAAAAAAAAATCTAGCGTATTCTAAAAAAAAAATAAATAATCCAGCATGTTTACAAAAAAAATCCAGCATGTACTTAACAAAAAAAAAAGTGTTTACTCTCACATATGGGAAGAAAATCACTTCTCTGTGTGCATTGGTGACAGTATTGTATATTGTCTTGTTACCCAAGAAATGAAGTTACTCATTTACCTCCAGTGTCCTCTCAGGCAGAGGTTAATAGCTGCAATAAGGATAAAGTTAATCCTCACTCCTGAAAGCACAAATCTGGGGCTGCAGCATCGGAGCAGAATTTAAACATGTAAAACTGGAAGGGCTCTGCCCCAGCAGTTCCTGCAAAGGAAGCAGGCAATACAGGTGTGCCGTGTGGTTTTTTTTTTTTTATTTCAGGGTGTTGTGCAATGGTTCCAGGTTAAACGTGGGAACCCCGGAGCCTCTGCAGGGCTGGGGCAGAGCTGGGGGGCTTCGGGGCGGGAGCCTCGCCTGGGGGGAGCACAGCTGTGCTGGGGGGACGGACTTTTTCTATGGGATTTGGGTCATAATTTTACAAGGAATTATTTTCATAATGGAAAATATTCATTTTATTGGCATGGGTGTTACTGTGAATATTTTTGGGTTTTGTTTGTTTGGGTTTTTTTTTAACTGCAATTCATCATTTCTGGCAAAGGCCACCAAAAAATTGGCAATCAAAAAGTAAGTGTTAAAATAAAACCTCTCCATGGACTAGCAGCTCAGAGGTGTCTGCCCCAGGGATGGATATATGGGCAATTAGAAACTTTAATGCTCTAATGACCCAGGTGCAAAAAAAGTGTGTATATATTTATTTTTTTTAAAATTTTTTCTGAAGGTTGTTATTTAGAGTCCAGCCATTCAGGAGGATGCCAATGGGAATTGTGGCCTTTTTTCTCAATACACCTCTTGGCAACAACCAACAGGATAAATTTCAAGTTAAAAGATAATTGGGGAAAAAATGGGATGGGAGGGGGGGAGCAGCTCCCCCCCTGAAGAGAGGCTGCTGCTTTGGGGGGCTGTGAAGCCATTTGGGAATACATTTTTGATTCAATCAAAAAGCCCATCTTATAGTCAAGATTAAAAACAAAAACAAAACAAAACAAAAAAAAAGAAACCAGCCCAAACCCACACATTAATCTCATCCGTGGAAATAATCACGTTGGGTCTATGATCTTAATCTTTTATGTCATACACATCTGGAAAAGTAATTCAGGGGAAATAATATAAACTTCAGCTAAGCTGTATAAACCCAAGGAGAGTGATTTCATTGAACTGCAGCTCGGTGGCCCTTTGTCACACGCCTTCTTGTAACAATATTGACTTTATAACACCTACACTTTGTTCTCTTCCTTAACAGGACAGCTGCTAAGTGCTGGTAAAACAAACATCACATGCTCAGTGGGGCTCCTACAAGGTTTGCAATCAAGCGCTCTCTAATAACCGCTTAAATACTCTCATCAAGCTTGTCCTTGCTGTTTGCTTTAGGACACGGTGTTTTTCTCTCCCCTCTGTATTTATTCTACGCCAGCGATAGTCGGAGCTCGAGGTCACACAAAGTAAATGCAGGTGGGTTGGTGGTTGTTTTTTTTTTTTCTTTCCCCGAGTTGTCTCTCATCGTTGAGTTTGCCTTTCTTCATCAGCAGAGTGGATGTGGCTCTGAAAGCATCGCCTTGTTTTTCTGAGGTTGGGTAATCCGCCCTGAATGCGGCTCCTTATTCTCTCCTGGCAGGTTTTCAAAACCAAACAGAGCTAATGAAAGGTGACAAGAGAAATAAGAGCTTGTTTAGCAGGAAGAGGGGGAATCCACACTGTCTACACAAAATTATATTCCCCCTTTGCGCAGCCTCCAAGGTCAGCAGAAACTGGACCAGTTGCTGGAGAGTGAACCAGAAAAACCCCAAGTGGTCGTTTCTCCCTGCCCCGTCCCAGGGCAGCAGCTTCCCAGTGGGTCCCTGTCTCTTCCTGGGGACGCTGAGAGTTGATGCTGCTGCCTGTTGGTTTCTTGCTTTGCTTAAAGCTGCCCTCTGATCTTGCATCCTTCAAGACACCGCTGTAATGGGCAGCAGGTGTTTACGGGCACGGCTATGGGATAGCACTGGTGAGATGCCCTGATGGGAGCATGACCCCTTCTCTGGGTGACTGGCCTGGATTTGGAGAACACATCTCCGTTACGTGGCTGCATCCCTGGAAAAAGCATCCCAGGATGTGATGCTGTACATCCCACCCAGCACCATACACCCCCTGCCCCACATGCTGGGTACTGTGCGGTCCGAGAGGGTGGTGGAGGCAGATGCCGATGTGTGGGGAAGGACTGGGAGCGGGGCTGGAAAGGGGAACTGGTAGCGCTTTCCCAAAAGGCTGCTGGGAACAAGAGTTTCCAAAAGCGATGGCTCTTTGCAGCGTGTTGCTCCCCAGCACCAGCCACGATGACAAGTCTAATACAGCCCGTTGCATTCTTGGCTCGCTTACCTCTGGCAAGTGCACAGCCCAAGCGGCTCGGCTGCAGGGGCTGGCTCTCCAAATGCCTTTCTAACCATTTTCCCACAAAGCTGCTATTATACCCTAACGAGGCTCCTCAAATCCACTCACCCTGGAGCAGCTCCATCCCGTATGACCCAGCGAGCCGTGTCGTGTGCACTGCACCCAGCTGCTTCCACATTAGCGTTGGAAACTGGAGCTTTACGATCAAATAACATTTTGTCTGACTTGGAAGCTCATGGGGCTTTGCAAAAATCCATGCCTTGTTGTCCTGAATTGTGCTGCGCTCCTATAGCTTGTGTTTTGCAGGGGATGGCAAAAGCAAGCAGCCTGTGCAACCCAGAGATGCGATCAGCACGGGTGCATGTGCAGGGCCGTGCTTCTTGCAAACCTGCTGGAGCCCAGTGGTTATTCTCCCTTGCAGAGCCAGGCTTGCCAGCCAGCGTGCATGGCCCAAAATGAAAATAAATGGTTATTTTACCGAGCTGACCTATTGCTGGGATGGAAGATGCTCTGCTCAAAAGCACTTTGCTTATCGGAGACGTGCCGGAGTTCATGAAGGGTTGACATACAGCATCTGGAATGATCCATGGTGGGTGTCGGAGATGAATCCCTCTCTCCCTGGCTGCAGCGGTGGGGGAGCACTGCCCGGCAGTCCCCATGGTGCTGCTCAGCCCCGTGTCCTGCCAGGATGGGGAGCAGGTGGCTGGGCATGGGGCACCCCCTGCAACCACCTCCCACGTGGCACAAGCAAAACGAGCCTGTGCCGGGGCTTCCAACAGCCGGAATTGTTGTGTGGGCGGGGAGCTGAGCCCCGTTCTCCCCTCAGATATACACTAGAAATTAAGATAACCCTGATGAAGCTGTATAGGCTTATCCTAATGGACCAGGAACACTGAGCTGAGGCTGCCACCGCTTCTGTGCTTTCCATGGAAGGTGGGTCAGTAGTGCCACCTTCGTGGATTTGCTTGTTTTGCTGCCTTTGTCTTTTCCCACGTGAAGGTTACCTGCTCCCGCGCCGAGAGCTCGCTCCATGCGCGCAGGCAGCTGCTTCTCCCTACCGCAGTCCCCCGGGGCTTCCACTTAACGTCAAGGTGACTTTTCCGTTGTTAGTAAGGGGGACGTGTCTCCTGGATGATCCCTGGTCCCAGCGAGGGCTGTCTGGCCGTGGCAGCTGCCTTGGGAGGGTCTCGCTGGCACTGGGAGAGCCGGGCGAGTGCCTGGGGAAGGCAGCGCTTGGGAGCCGGAGCCGCCCTCGGTGCCCCCTGCATGGGGAGGGGGTCCTGCGAGGCTGGGTGCCCTAAAGCCCAAGCCCTGAGTCTTGGCCAGACGGTGGCTTGTCCCCCTGCCCGGTGCCATCTCCCTGGCCAGCCTGGGTGACAGGAGCGGTGGCCCCAAGGCTGTGCCAGGGCAGCGCTCCTGGGAGCGGGCAGGTCTATCGCTCTGCTCCTGCCTGGCTGCTCCTCCAGCTCTCAGCAAAGCGGGAGCGAGCAGCAGGGGCCGGAAAGCATTCCCACCGCCGGGAACAGCGTCTGGGTCTCCATCGGGTTACGCTGTGCCGTCCCAGCTGAATGCCGCCCTTCAGCTGCTGCAGGTTTTCTCAGCTTTCTGGTTTCCTCTAGGAAAACCAGAGCTGGTCCAAGCGTGCTGGCGGCTCTCAGCACGGGGAAGGGGGGTTCGTCTGGGGTCTGGGCTGCTTGCCTCTGGCTTTGCTCAGAACGGCAGTTGTGAGTGGTTTTTGGGTTTAGAGACTGTGGTTTTTGCTCTATGCAGTTGCTGTGGCTAGCCTTGCTCAAAATAATCAGCTCACGTTTCCTTTAAAAACAAGGGAAAACATTGCATATTTTCTTGCTTTCAAAGAAAGGATTTGCTCGTGCTGAAGCCCTTGTTTAACATGCAGGTTCCCTGCACACTGGATGCTTTCCAGGTACGACAGCCTGGTGGACGCCAGCAGCGCTCTTGGAGCACAGGAGGTCCCGGTATGAGGCTGTGCGACCCCCTGGGTGCAGGTGGTGGGGGTCCAGGCATCGCTGTGCCCGACAGTGATGGGCTGCTGCTGATGGCGTGAGTGCAGTGTGCAAGGGGGATCAGCCCTGCACGTGGACCCTGGGGGAGACCCTGCTCCAGACCAAGCCCTCCTGCTCTTCATGCAATGCTCAGAATATTGCTCAAGGCAAAGAGCAAGTGCTCCCAGGCTGAACCTGGATTCCCCACGCACCTCAGCTCCTCGGGGAGCACCTTCCCACGGGGCTGCTGTTCTGGAGGGGCTTTGCATCCCCGTGCCCCCTCTCCCGACCGAGCGGGGCCACCAGCCACCCTGCTTTCACGCTGCTGTTGGAAGCAGATGCTGGTTCTTTTTGTTGCATCGTAATTTTGCATCCAGCCAAATAGCTGTTAACTCAGTGCTGTTGGTTTTGTCAGGTCCCAGTTTCTTTCCAGCAAACGCAGCTGGCTAAGTGCACCGGCAATGCTGAAGAGCGGGCTTTTGGGTAAGAGGGGATGGTAAAACCCCGTCGCTGACTCCCCAGCACTGTAATAAATCCACCCCTCAACCAGCTTCCCAGCCAAAAAGATGTAGCAGCTACCCTGGAGGTGACCCAAACTGCATTTCAGAGAGCACACGTGGCTCCCTGGGGAGCATCCGTCTCTCCTCCACACCTGCACCGCAGTTTGGGGGTCAAAGTCCTGCTAGAACATCTCTGAATAAACCTTCCTTCCATTTTAATTTGAGAAAATCTGCTTGTATCTTATAGGAAAGCTGCCACCTTAGGGGGGACAAATCACGCTCTGCCTGGTGCAGGGACCGCTCCATCCGAGCAGCGGATCAATACAGAGGCCTGGATGAGGACGTGGTATTTAAATCACCAGAGAGACCGTTTAAATGGGAAATCAGTAAGTGAAGCATGAGAGATTGATTTTAAATAATTTTTATGGCCAGGGACTTCAAGCTGTTGTCAATATTTCTGCATAAATAATGAAAAACATTAAAAAGGGGTAGACGTGACCGACAGCATGCCTAGAATAAACCTCAGGGCTGGCGGGGTTGAGAGGTGTGGGGGGTGCTGCAAATCACGCTGCTGGCAGGTAAAGCTGCTGACACACCATTTATTTTCCTGTGCTGACAGCATCAGCCCCTTCCTCACTGGCACTACCAGCAGCAAGCCGCTTATTAAAGCATCGCTGATTTAAAAGGAGGAAGAAACAAATTAAAAAAAAAAAAAAGAAAAAGTTATGATAGGAAATGATGAGCTGGGCAGATTTTATATCTCATCCCTAAGTGGCATTTGTTGATTTGTAGCAGCAGCGGCAGGCATGGCTGTTCCTCTGGCTGCAGAAAGCTGATGTGGAGCCTCCCAGGGACAGGGAGGACGTGGTCCTGCCTGCTGGGTGAGCACCGTCCAAGCCCCAGGGGATGGGGCTGGCATTAAGACTGCAGCGGGTGTCCACGGGTAGGTTGGGATGATCGCTCATCCTAGTGTCTTCACTCCTTAATGGGAGCCCCCTTCCACGGGGCTCCTGAAACCCCACTGTGCTCAGAGCGGGCTCTAGCCGCCCTCCCCAAGAGGCGTTTCAGCAGCACCCATGGGTGCTGCCCCTGTCCCAGGGCCTGTTTATAAATTCTTTAGATGTTTTCCCACTTCCATCTTCCTGGCCAGGACAATGCCCGCTCTCACCTCACCCTCCGTCCTGTCGCAAGGCCTCTGAAACAATAACCAGGCGGTAGCTGGCACCCGCTTGCAAAACATCCATTACCTTGGTCTCTGCAATCAAAAGCCATTTGTAGTAAATGTGTTTGCTTTGTACTGAATTACTCACAATGCTGCCAAGTACAACCACACCAGCTGTTAATTAGAGTTTAGCTTTTATTACCAAAAAGTCTGCTCTGTTGATATGGAAAATGGGAATAAAAAGTCATTTAACCTATTGTGATGTGAAAATAAACGATGACTTGTTGGTTTAATTAAATAGTCTATTTATCTAGCCGTCAAAGTGTTTGAACATACACAGGATTATGAGCAGCATTACCCTGGCTTGTCTCCTGTTGTCTGAATAATCCGTGTTGTTTGAAGTGACGGTTACCTGCTAAATGGCCCATTGAACTCAACATGAATCTTTCAGCAGAAAAGTCCGATGCATCGCTTTGCTTCCCCTGCTCTCTGATGTTTGTTTGCTTTCCTTTTCCTCCACGCACTGAGGCACTGCCACCTCCTTCGCACCACGCTCACGCAATTACTCCTGCTGCACAGCAAGCCTCAGCCCCTTCCCTGCAACCGTGTGTGTGCACACATTCTCTGGTGCCTAAAAGCGTTCCCACTGGTCTCGTTTTGGGATGTCGCTATGGGCTGCACGGATGAAGCCCATATGAAACTGGGGTTTCCAGTACGGGCTCCGTCTTCATCTATGGCATCCTGCTTTTTAGGATAAAGCTGATAAAGGAGTTGCTCTGTGCTCAGATCTGATGGTCTTTATGTTTTGTGCCTTTTCTTTGTCCCAGCAGCTCTGTCTTGGATCACCAAGAATACGACAAACCGGAGAGCCTGGGTACAGCTCAGGATGAACGCAGCACGCCGGGACCTCCAGAAGGCGAGGCTTGGACGGCAGGCGTGGGGAGCAGGCTGTGCTAAATGGAGCAGCTCTAGTGCTTCTCCTGAGGGGGGGAAAAGAGGGTGAGGAGTTCTTCAGATGTTGAAGGGGAAAATTGCCTCTGTGCTCCCAGCAGGGCGAGCAGCTCAGCACGGCGGCTCCGGGAACAAAACAGCGTCTCTGTGCCAGGATACTGAGCAAGACGGGAATGTAAATCCCGGAGTTTCCAGGGCACAGTTCTCAATTACGGAACAAGATAGGCAGCAAGGGAGCTGGTGCTGAGGTGATTCAGATGATTCAGGAGCAGGCTCGGAGTTCAGCTGCCAGCCTGGAGGACACGATGCCCCTTCCTGGAGGGAGTTCAGGGGTCTTTATTCATCTGTGGCAGAAATGGCTTTGTTATCGCTTGTTTTCCTTCTTCCTTCTTCCTTCCCTGGAATATCTCGCCATCTGCCAGAGCTGGGGGGAATATTTCCTGCTCGCCAGGCTGGGAAGGAGAGCAGTGGGGTCCCACCAAGGCTACGTGGGAGACACACATGTTTTTCTGTCTCAGGTGCCTATTTAATACAAAAGAGACCAACCAGTGCCACTGAGAATGTGTTTTGTTCTTGGGGACGTGGGGTTGTGCTTGTGGCACCGGTCAGGGGCTTCTGCCTGTCCCATCCCACCACATCTCCAGTCCATCAGCCCTCCATTGGACCTCCCCGGCTTGTGGTGCCTTTTGTTGGATTGTGAAGGTGACGAGCAGCCTTGGCAGCTGCTTAGCAGAATGTGCCGATGCGTCTGCGCGTTGCAGCTCTGCCATCATGCTCCCATCAAAGAGGGGACATGCTGCTGCCTGCCTGCATCACCTCCTGCCCTCCA
This sequence comes from Falco naumanni, assembly GCF_017639655.2. NCBI lineage: Eukaryota > Metazoa > Chordata > Aves > Falconiformes > Falconidae > Falco > Falco naumanni. The sequence goes on along the minus strand of NC_054060.1, from coordinate 4,350,718 downwards.
GCCCCTGCCAGGCAAATGCCCCTGGTGTGATGGCAGGAGGCACCAGGCAGAGGTGGCTTTCCTCTGTCACCCTGGTCCAGGTTTTATCCCCGACTGAGTGGAACTAGTGCTGGCAAGACCTGGAGCAGGGTGTTTGCTTGGGTGGATTTGCAAGGAGAAGCTGGCAATGACTCTTTGGGCACAAGTTCCACTAATCTTGGTGTTGCGACATTTTCCCTGGGGAGCTGGGAGAGGAGCCTGTTCTGCCTTGAGCTAGGCACGCCGGTGCCGCCCTGCACGTTGTCCATCTCCATCGACCCTTTCCCCCAGGCAAATAGTGAAGCTCTGTGCCAGCTCTGCTCTGCCAGTCATCAACCTTTCCAACGAGTGGGAGTGTGGCTGCTCTGCTTTCTTCTTTCTGAAAACCACCTTCAGCTGCTCTGCTGCCCCAGACCCCGGGATGAGCAGGGTGCTCTGACCTGGCCCAGTGCAGCCGGCTAAGGAAAAGCTTAATTGCACATCAGTCTTTTTGATGTCAGCCTGATGCTTCCTCTTTAAATCCTGCAGCAGTGGCATGGAGCACACACGTCCTCTGCAGAACTCCGTCTCCACGAGAGCGCTAAACTTGTCACAGCTGTTTACTTACGCTTTCGCACTGTTTGTGCAGTCAAAAATCTTGATCTTGTATTTATCTCCTCTTAAAACAACTACAGTTTATAGTTTAAACACATTAATCATTTCCAAGTCTTTAAAGGGCTTTTAAGTGGAGACACTGGTTTTGTTTGCCTTTTAATTTTTATTTCAAGTCTCCCTTCCGAATCAGAAGGCAAGTGCTTTAAAGGACATTGAAGGAGCGCAGCCTCATCTAAGCTGCAAGCCAATAAGTGTGTGGCCCCATGCTAAAAAAATCCTGCGGAGTTGTGCTTTGGAGGGACCCCTCTGCGCGGGAGCAGCAGCCGGGTCTTGATGGCTCAGGATGGTTCTCCTCTGCAGAGCGATGCTTTGCTGCAGCCTGCCTTTGGTGGCAGGTCCCTTACGGATGGTGTGAGGCTCCATGGGGTGCTCCTGGGTTCATGGTGCTGCATCCCCAGCACAGGGGAGTGATTCGCATCCTGCAGCCAGTGTGGCCTTTCAGGTGGTGCGTGTGGTCAGTGCGTTATGGGCTGGGGAGATGCTGCCAGCCCGGGTTTGTGTGGTCTGGCTGAGAGGGAGGTGCTAATGCATTCGGTGGTTGGCTTGGCTGAGCTGCTCCAGGGCTTGAATTTAGGTTTTTACAGTCCCCAGTCTTATAAATAGGTGTTGCAATGTTTTAGCTGAAAGTTAGAGATGCTCAAAAGTGCTGGCAAAGCGCAGCCTACCTAAGGAGATAACTAATTGCTGGTTGGGGTCTGCATTGCTGTTTGGGTTCTCCCCCATGCTGCTCTTGCCCCATCCCTGGCACAGGGGTTTCAGGCTCCGTGACTGACTGTACCGAGGCTGCTCATGGTCGTGGGGTTTGAGCTAAAAATCTCTCCCAGTGTTTTCAGGGAAAAGAGACAGGGCATCTCGGCTCAGCTGCGACCGAGCGATGCTGGGTCTCCTTCAAGGTGCTGCTGCAGCCGTGCTGGGTACATTGCACTGGGGAACGCTTTTGGTAAATGCTGATATTTACAGGGAGGAAATTCTGCCAAAAGTAAGAAAACTCACACAGCATCAGTTTCATATAGAAATAATAAGCGTCGTGAGGGACCAAGTGCTATAGGGCATCGGTCAGGCACACAAACCCTCTCATTAGCGAGGGGTTGTGACCCCAAGTCGTCAGTGTCTGACTAAAATGTGTGAAATAAGGCTGATGGTTTCTGCTAATCACCTACAGCCAGGTGTCAGCAGCTGGGAGCCACCGGCTTGAAAGGCAGGAGCTGGGCAGCTGCCACCCTGTCACCGGTCCTCGCTGGCTTCGGGTTGCTAATCCAGCACCTTGCAGAAACAAAACCGGCAAAAAGCAAAAGGAGAAAGGGCTGCTCGTCCTGCTGCCTCCCAGCCCACAGCAGGGAGGGCACTGGCCCAGCCAGGACATTAACACCAACCCTTGCGCTTTGTGTCCACCGTCCCAGGAGACACCCAGGCTCCCTGGTGAGATAGGGATGCTGGACAGGTGCTCGGAAGTAAAGGCGTGTTTTCCATCACTCCCTTAACGCAGACAAGGTGTGAGATGCTGCTATTTAATTGGGGTGTTGATGCTTCTCCTGTGGGGGTGTGGGAATGGGACCCTCCTTGCAGACCTGTTTTCCTGCTCATGAGCAGCTGTAAGGGTGGGTTTACCAGACCCCATCTCCACGCCACGCTGAATTACTGTTACCATCCTTTGAGTCCCATCCAGGTGCTGCAGATAGTTCCAGATGTGTCAACATGGAGCCCATCTGGACCTGTCAAGAGCTCCAGACAAAGCGAAGCATCACTATAAAGGGACCCGCACTGGCAGGGGCCAGGAAGCGTCTTCACATAGTGGGGTGGAAACCTGCATGTGTTTTCTTTTTCCTCCTTTTTGGGATGGGTGAATGTCTGCATCCCAGGTCGCCAGGGCTGGAGCGGAGACCTGAAGAGGCTTGCTAGATGTGGATGAACATGGATTTACCATCTCATTGACTTGGGAAAGGAAATTGTGTTGGTGCTGGAGGGGCTGCAGGGCTCCGGGTGTTATAGTAGTGCTCATCATCTGCATGACAGCCTTAGGAACAAGGTGCTTCTCCCCAAAACTCAGCATCCTGCATCAAGCAAATGTCCTGCCAGCTACATGGCAGCTGGAGGGCAGCAGGAGAGCTGCCCTGATCCCTTGGGGCTTTTTCTGGGAGGTCCATGGCTTCCCAGCTGGTGAGCTGGACATACAGAGCCCTTCTCCTTTGCACCAACCGGTGCAAAGTGGCACTTTGAAGGGCTGACAGCCTTTAAAGGACATCCCAAAAGAAGCAAAGAAAAGTCCATGTGTGTTTCCTACAGGATGTGGAAATTCCCCAGCGATGGCCTCAAACCACTCCATCTCAGCCCACAAGGTGGGTTAGCTGGTGGGCAGGGGGATAAACAAGTGAGCAGCGATCCCGGCAGTGATCCAGCAGTAAGACCTGGCACTCGGGCAGATGATGTGGATTTGACATGCTCCCTGGAGGGCTGTGGGTTCCCAAACCAGCACATCAATTACAATGAGGCTTTGCTAACCCAGCACTCACAGCTGCTGGAGGCAGCCCCGTGCCAGTGCTCTCTGCTATGTAAAACCCAACCCAGACCCATTTGCTCAGCACTCTGACATTGCCAGCAAGAACAAGATTCTGCTGAGCTGAGGGCGAAATGCAGCAGAAGCTCATGGCATGGAGCTTGGCACAGCTTTTTCTACCCCAGGTAGCCACAAGCCAGCTCTTTAACTTTCTTATTAAAAACATGATGGCCTCGTTAATGCTTTTACACCGCTGTTTCTGTGCTCTGCAGGGAACGTTACCCAAGCTCTGAAGCTCCTGTGATCCCTGTGGGAGGTGGGAGCAGCCTTTGCTCCCGGAGAATGGGGCTCCCTCGAGAAAGCTTTATGCACGTGGGAAACTGAGTCAGTAAGTGTGTCCTAGATATTCCCTTTGGGGGCCAAAGCAGGGGAAAAGCCCAGATTTCTCACCATCGTCTTTCACGCTCCAGTCGTGTGACTGCTGTCTCTCAGGGTTTCTGCACGTGTGTGTCTCTTTCTGTTGCTCTCCCTGCGATGTGGGTGATGCCGTGGCTACCTTTAATGACTGCCTTACCATGAGCAGCTTTTCTCCGCGGTGTTTACGGTCCCCTCAAGTTTTGGCCTGCAATGTTATCGTGGCAATAACAAAAGGAAAGGCAAGAAATGGCTTGGGGGCTAAGTCTACGGATGCTGGAAGCACCTGGGGGCTGCAGCAGTGATGGTCTGGCAGGGAGGAGCAGCCAGTGCCGTGGGAAGTGACCGCATCCCTGTGCCGAGAGTGCTGGTGCTGCTCACCTTCTGCTCCTTTCCTCTTCATATTTGCAGGATCAGTCCCTAACGAAGTATTAACTGGTGTGCTGGTACCAGTGCTGGCTGGCACTGCTGATGGGATTTGTGCTGTAGGTCCCAGGAGTGTTGCTGCCTTGCACCCAACATCATTGCTCTGGGAACGAGCTGCTGTGGGCAGTGGGGCTGGGACACGCAATGCTCTGTGGATGTGGCATCCCACTGCAGGGGCTGGTGCTGTGGGCTGGGGAGAGATGAAGCTCCCTCCGCATCCTCCTGCCTTTGAGCTGCATCCTTCTGAACTTCATCATCTCTTTCTCTAAGGCAGAGCCCAAAGATGTCCCTGGAAATGCCATAGGTACGTGAGCAACGGTGCTGAGTGGATGGAAGTGGCTTGGTAAGCCTGTGTTTAATCTGCCCTTGCTCCCTTTATTTTTTGAAGGATGAGCCCTGGTGCTGGGCATGGCTGGGCACAGCCTCTGGAAAGGGCATATGTAATTTCTGTAGGTAACTTTCTGCTGGGAGAGCCTGCTGGGTCAGCACCCTTCCTGGGTGATACTGGTGCCAGCAGACAGCACAGCCACCTGCAACTCCTATGCTGCTGCTGCCCGAGCTGCGATGGATCATCCCCCGCCTAATAGTGATGCTTAGCACCGAGAAAGCTGTCTACATCTTCCTGCCGCTGTGCAAATATTAGCTAATTAAGTGGCAGCAACCTTATCTAAAGGACACTTGTTGTTCGTGGCCGCAGCAGGTAACTGGGAGGATTAATTCCCAGCAGTCATTTGCAAAAAAAGGAGGGGAGGGGGGGGGGCCGAAAAGGTGGTGTTGGAGCTGGGCCAGGATTTTAGCAAAGCTTTTATTGTCAGTTTTTGTTGGGAGGAGGGTTTGTTGAGGGAGGGCTTCCAGGTGGCTGGTAGGGGGTGATCTGGGGGTGCATGTTCTTGGGGCCTGGGGAACACCCCAGGATTCATCTCCTGTGAATCTGGGGTTGGCTGCAGAAGCCAGGCTTGCTCCAGAAGGAGGATTGCAGACCCCCGTTTGGGAGCCGTGGCGGTGAGGGGCTGCTCATGTCCCACCAGCAGCTGTGTAGCTGCGGGGTTCGGAGCAAAGGCTGGAGCTGGCTGCTGGTTCTGTGCAAGAAGAAACGATGGCTGAAACCTCAGTGCTTTGAAGGAAGGGAAATTCATGTCAGGATCCCTCTGATTCTCATCTCCACAACCCCAGCCCACGCACCTTTGCCTCTGCAGCTGCCCCCCCCGGGATTTGCTGCCTGCAGGAGGGGGCTCAGCCCCCTCCCGCCCACCTCTGTGCCTGGCTGCTACAGGGCGGGGAGGTAAAAGGCATTAAAGCTTGTGAGCGCTCGGGTCTGAGGGCAAGGAGGGCTGGCTAAGTGGCTGGGCAGCGTTCCCCTGAGGGTGATGCATCCTCATTTTATCTGTGAACTGGAGGGCTGCTTTCTGTGATGTTTGTTTGAAGCAGTTTTGCTAAATACTGGGAATTGTTTCTGTTTACTCACCAGCTGTGATCTTGAAAGCAATCCAAGCGGTTCAGATAAGCTTCCCCGTAACTTGCAGTGAGATTATTCCTGTTCTCCTGCAAAAAAAAAAAAATCTCCTGGTTATAAAATGTGATGGGCAAACTGGCAGCCTGGTGATGTTCAGCTCTCCCCCATGCTGGCGATGCTGCTCGCACGCAGTCTTTTTACAGAGCGAAGGACACGGTGGCTGTTTGCCAGCAGGCTTTAGTGTGCTGAAGGTCCATGGCACGTTGTTATCTTGTGCCTGGTAACTCAAGATTCCCTCCTGTTTCCTTCATGAATTTCTAGCGAATTCATTTTGTATTTTCCTGCAGAGGTCAGTGCACTGAAAGACCCTTTTGCAAATGCTTTTTTTTAATTTTTAAAATATAAAATGATGAGAAACAAATGAAGCTGGAGGTTAAGCGTTAGGTTTGCAGCTATAAGACCTCCTCCAGGTTGCACTAGGCAGTGAGGGGACCCGTAGTCTCCCTTATATTGCTTTAATTGCAGACAGATTTCATAGGTTTTTGTACAGCTTACACCATGGCAAACAAACAGTTTTGTCAGGAGAAGCTGTGCAACAAATTTCAGGCCTTTATGTTGAAAATCTGTCCTGTAAGCGCCTCTCCAGCTCCTGCAGCTCTGCAATTGTAACAAATGCTTTTTCCATAAGATGTCAGTGTGGCACAGGAGTTTAGATGCTTGTTTGTTAGTTGTGCGGGTAATCCATCACAGGCAAAGGATGGAAAGCCATCTTCTGGACCACCACCAAGTTTCAGCTCATTTACAGCTCACAACATTAATTTTTTCATTGGCGGAGAAATTGCCACGCTGATTCAGTGCCATGAAAAGGCGATCGCTCACCTCCAGCGTTCAAATCGGCCAAGATGTGCTGGCCAGCCCAGGTCTCTCCTCCTGCCTCTGCGTGTTTGGCGCTTTCACCCTACTGACTCCATCGGGCTTCTTTTACACCCCCAAAAATCCAGCCTCAAATGCTGTTTCCTCCATTCTGTGTGTTTGAAACAATAAGCAGGAAAAAAATGTTGGTGTATTAATAATGTTCTGGATATCTTTTATGCACTAGTTGTAGCCAAAATAGTGAGGGGGGGGTGGGAAACCCCACCCCACTTTGTGATGCTTTTGGCTACTGTCTGACTTCAGTGGTCCATGAAGAAGGGAAGGCAGGACTCCATAACTGTAGGTAAATGTGGATATTTGGGTAACGTTTTCCCTGACCCTTTCATGGGATATCCTGCCCCCAGCAGCCAACGTGCAGGCAAAGCTGGAGACGGGCTCAGGCTGGGCCAGCCGTGTGTGCGGAGCCAGGTGCTTCTCTGGCTGAGCCATTGGGGAGCCCAGAGGAAGAAATAAGACTTATTAGAAGAAATACCATCTTAACAGCAAACGAGAATAAAGCCAGGGCTCTAAGCCACGAAACGCAAGGAACGACCCCGCAAGACTGTGGCTCTAAGGCAGCAGGGAGTTCTATTTAACTCGGAGCTGTGTCGTGCTGGTTTTGCACTAGATGTTTTTCGATATCAAGATTTGGCTCCTAACGTGGGACCAAGCTTGTAACTAGAGCTCTGCACCAGCTCCTCCTCCTCCTCCTCGTCCTGGCCCTGTTCCTCCCACAGAGCAGTTGGGATGCTCTCTGGGATGCTCGCCGCCAGCCCTGGGTGAAGGGAGGAAGGATGCTGGTCCTGGATGCTTGTCCTCCCCAGCTTGGCCACCTGTGGGGAGGTGGGCTGGTGGTGGTGGCAGCAGCAGCTCCTCCACTCCCGGCGTGGGCTTAATTGCCCCACTGATGAAGCTGTGCTTGTCTAAGGATTCTTGGTTTTGGATTTGTTAGGAAGGAGCAGCTCCAAAGGCTGCTGGAGCCCATGGAAAGCCTCCTGTTGACCTCATTAAGGGCTGGATCGATGCCTAATGGCAGACAAAGGGCTCTCCCTGCGCAGTGCTGGCTGTGAGCGCAGCGCTCTGGCCCCCGCTCCTCCAGTGGCAAGGACGTCAGGGGCTGAGGGGATTTATTTCCTCGCCGGCTAATGGGCACGCTTGGATAGTTCAGATATTGCATAGTCCTTTTCCTTCTCTAGTTTCAATTCGATATTTAAATCCAGTAATATGGGTAATAATCTGTATGTCTGGGATTAATATAATGTTATATGTTTCTTGAAAGCCTTGCTGATCCCGTAGTTAATTTAATCTTTTATTAACATTAACTAGCTCATGTGGTGTCCAGCAAGCCTAGGGAGCACGCTTTCCAATACCAACAGATGACAAAGAGATGAAAATATAATAGCAGATGAATTCCGCCTTTACCACAAAAGCAGCAACGACAACAAGACTCCAGCGAAGAGCCTTCTCCTGCTCGGAGAGTATTGTCTCACAGGCAGAGCACGTACTGGGCTGCTAACGGGAATTGCCAGGAAGTAATACTTATTGTCGAGGCTTTGAAATGGTAAAGGAAGAGATTATTGAAAGGCATATCTCTGGCCTAGGAGCAGCCTGCACTTAACAGCTATCAATGCACAAGTGCCAAGAGGAAAATGTTAACCTCCCTGGTGCCAAAGAGACTCTGCGGATCCATTCTTTGGCCGCTGTGCAACATTATAAAATAGAAATAATGGCATGCTGGAAAACAGCCATTTTGCTGCTAGAAATGCTGCTCTTGTGCAAATGCCAAGGCTCTACCTCTGGCAGAGGCACGGCTTTGCCCGGATCGTGAGTGTCGAAGCAGCGGCGCACGGGTGCCTGCCAGCCTGGGCACCGCGGGGACCCCGCATCGCACCCTGCCGCGGCTCCGGGGGTGATCCAGCACCCCGCCTGCTGCAGCATCCCCGCGGCACCTGTCCCACCGCGGGCACCCCCTCCGGGTGCCGCTGCACCCAGCACCCCAGCAGCTCCCCAGGGGCAGCGGGTGCATGGCGAGGCTGGGGTCCAGCAGCGGGAGAGCGGCTGGAAGCCCCTGCTGCCGGTGTCCTGCCGCTGACCCGCGCTGCTCGGCACGTCTGCCCGCGAGCTGCAGCTAAACCTGGAGGGATCCGGCAGTTTCATTAATTTCCAATTGAATTTTTGCTGGTGCAGCTCACTTCCCTCACTAAAACAAAGCGGTTCGGTGCAGTTTGCTGTCTCTGACACGTACCCGTGCTGGGATAACGCTGGCATTGGATCCAGATGGGGAGAGGCTCTGCTCTGGCGGTGCAGAGGGAACCCATTAGCAGCACGCCTATTCCAAGGAATTCCTTTTCAATTTCCTTCCTGATTATACCACTTATCCCCAAGCATGAACCCTCCCTTGGTCTCCCTTTGGTTTATCCCCGCCCTAACTCTCCTGAACTTGCGTATTTTCTTTTCACTTCATCCTGTTTTGGCAATTCTGGTGGAGCTGGGCAGCCTGGAAGATCCGTGCTGGTGGGGAGCAGGTCTGTGTGGGGCGGTCGGGTGCCTCTTCTGGGCTGTGCTGGAAGATGGGCCGTGGGTTATATGGTTGAGGGGAGCCTTTTGGGGCTGATTTGTCTTTAATGTACAGTCCTACAAAAATATGGCACCCGCATGGTGTTCACTTTTCATGCGAGACCTTCAGTTGCAGCTTCTCTGAGCCACTTCAGATGGGGTGAGAGTGATGCACTCTCCAGTTTCTGATGGCAAGTCCTTAATTTCTGTCTCTGCCAAGCCTCTGAAGATCATCGTGCTATTTTTAAGTGGTTCAGTGGGACAGTAACTATGCTTTGAGGCAGTGAGGCTGCGTGGGGTGATTTTCCAACTGTGGGGGAAGGCTTGGGGAGGGCTACCCTTGCAGGGAGCTTTGGGCAAGCTCCCCTGCATGCCTGCACGGGGATGTGTGTGAGCTTACTTGGCTTCTCCCGCATGGCAGCAGGACCAGCCCGCATCCTGTTCCCATCCCATCGCCTCTGGCAGCACCACCCCTCTCGCACCCTGCCTGACAGCTTGCCATGGCTGTGCCACCTCCATCTTTCTGCTGGCAGCTGCACATCTGCTGTTTCTCCTCTGAAATGCTGTACATGTAAAGAACAGAGCATCCCCCCGTGCTGCAGCCCTTGTGCACTGGGACTGAGCCCCCTCACCAGCCCTGGCTCGGGTGCAGGGTGGATGCCCTGGGTAATGTTTGCTTGCTCTTGCATCCACAGGCCCCTGGTGACTCATGTTCGGCTGATGTCCATCATAACCCCAGATTCTTTCCTGCAAGCGCTCGGCAGCTTCCTATCGGACCCCAAAGCACCTTCCCCAGCGACCCCACACAGGATGCATTTACATTTGCCTGCAGAATGTTCTTACTCTGGGTTGCTTTGCCCTGGGCGGTCTCAGTTCTGCAGAGAGAGCAGCTCAGAGACCTCCCTTCCCTCCTTTTTCCTTTCACAGTAGAGATTCGATGCCAGCCTATGTACTGTGTATGCAGGGAGAGGACCTGTGCTCGGCCCTGCTTGCTCCATCCCAGGGGTGACCACAGGTGATGAGCACCACCGGTGATGGACTGCGTCTGCCTGAGCCACGCCGCTTCTCTTGCTGGTGCCTGCGAGGTAGGAGTTTAAAAACTGAGGCTGGATCAGGGCTGGGTGTAAATTCGGTCTTGAATATCTAGCATGGGAACTTTTTTTAACATGCAACCAGCCCTGCTTTTGCATGCTGCCCAAAAACGAGCACCAGAAGTGATGCACTGGGGCGCGGTTTGGTGATAGCCGGAGGCCAGCCAAATGCTGGTTAAACACCAGTTTCCCCAGAGCAATGCACCCAATTTGCAGACTGTGAAATCAGACCAGTACAGGCTGTAAATGCAGGAAAGCAGCATTAAAAAGGCGTTGGTATAAACAGGACGGCAAATGGGGTTTTCACTGGTTTAGTGAGAAGTTAGCAAATGAGCTGGAAAAGACTGGGCTCTGTTTTCTGAGCCGTAAGCTACAGTCAAAAGTAAACTTTTGGAAAGTGTGGTCTCCTCTGAGGTCTGCGTCATGGTGAATGCGGTGGTGCTTTCCAAGCCTCCACTGTTATTGCTGGGCTAATAAAATTTATAAGAAGCGAAGACGTAGTGGAATTGGGCTATGTGAGAGCCAGGACCTGAGCTGAAACTTCAGATCTGGACCCAGTTTTAAATAAACCAGACTGAAACCCAGCTTATGGCTCCAGACATGGGCAAGATGCAGCGTGGCAAACACCAGCGTAAGCCGTGAGGTCTGGGGGTGTGCAAAGCTGGCAGAGCCTGGGTAGCTCCATCCTCTGCCAATTCCCCGCAAGGTCTTTAACATTTTTTCAGGTATGGGTCTGGTTTTCATTTGTTTTTTCCCTTTTGCTTTGAGGGAAGGTGCACTAGCGTGTGCTCAGGGAGGTGTAAGCGGAGGGCGGGCTGTGGTGGGGAAGCAAAGGCAGAGGGGGTGGAAAAATCATAGTCTGGGAAAAAATTGGCTTTTGCATACATCTGGGGAAGGTTGCTAATTAGTGCAGAGTCACCACGCCAGGGACTGCTGCGTGAAAGGTAGAAATTGTCAGTGCTGGGGTTGGAGATGGCGAGGGAATATCAATGAGATCTGCTGAACTTCACCTTAAGACAAACCCATGTAGAAATTCAGGATTTAGTGCTGGAAAAACTCACTGAGCCATGGTCCCTCTCCAGCCCCGGTGCCTTCTGCCCTGCTGCTGCACAGCTCCGTGGATGGGGCAGCGGGTCTTGGTGGGGCAGGATGGGCCCTTGGGGGAGCATCGCCGGTGCCCTGGCATGGTGCACGGGAACCCTCCAGCAGCCCCATGGTCTGTGCAAAAAGCTGCATGGCTGTTTGGTTATGTTGGAATGCTTAAGTTTAAGCTTTAAAATTACTCCATCCTAGCCTTGCACTTCTCGTGTGCTCAGCACTTGCACCGGCTGTTGGGGTTTTGTGCATCTTAAGCGTGCGCCCATGGATTTATGGACGTTGGAGCACTTGGGGGGCAGCTTCCCCTCTCCCAGAGGAGCTGAGGCCGGAGCACCCAGCTGGGCTGGAGTTTTCTTTGTGGGAGACGTTACTGTAAATAAGAGCGTCGGCGCATGCAGAGCTGGGGTTTGGGGAACTCCTGTGTGTACCCGTGCAGGACCGACCCCCTCCCCAAACCCATCTTCAGGGTAAAGCTGCTTGAAAGGAGCTTTTCTAATCAGCGGCGTAATCGCTGTAGCTCAGCTAGGTGTGTCTTTATTGCACTCTAACACATGCCCTGTTATGTCTTATTGTTTAATGGGTACTTGGCATATCCTTGGTATAAGCCTGACTGGGACCCATTGGAGATAAACTCTTCCTCCATTAACATCAACTGGAAGTTTTTATGGGGTTGGTGAAAAATATACCTGGGACAAATCATTGTTTTATGTCTCAGAAAAGTAAGACCTAAGAGGCCTCCAGACACACAGTAAGAGAATCATCAACCATTAACGTGAAGGTATAATTTGTCTCTCATCCTCTTTAACACTGGGCTGAGGGATACTTTCTAGGTAAATATAATGTTCAGCTGTCTTCTTGGCACGGTGGATAAGGGCAAATTCACTTCCTTGGCAGATTATAATGATATACATTAGCCACCCAATTTAGTGAAAAATATTGTTTTCTCCTAATTAAGCAAATTGTTGCAAGCTAGGTCGCTGACTCCTGGGGAAGTTACAGTTTCTGCCTTCTAGGCTTGCTGACAAGAGAATAGATTTATCTCCAATTCAGATCACTAGAGAGGGTTCTTGGTATATTATTACCACATGCAACTTTCTGGATGTTACTAGGAGATTAATGAAGAAGGGAGGGCGGGGGTGAGGGGAGTTCAGCAACAGTCTGTGCATGACAAATATTAATTATATTTCATTTCATATGCAGATGATGCAATCAGCTGTGCAACACTGGAGATAACACTTTTGTCTAGGTTTGTTTTTTGACCTTGAGAGGCCATGTTTCCCACCCCCCCCTTTCTTCCTACACATCAGAATTCACATCTTAATTACGCTCTGTGATTTGAGTTCCCTTTCATATGCGCAGATTAGTGAATGTTAACACATGGGATAGACAAGATAACTACCTGAGGGTCAGCCCTGGAAGGATCCTCCAGCAGGGTAGTCCCTCTGCCCCAGGGAGAAGGAACCATCGCCAGCTTCTCCTTCCATCAGCGTGGAGCTGCCTCGCGAGGCCACGCTGATGAACTTGGTGTGGTACCCCGTGGTACTGCTCCCCACCCCGGCTCCTGCAGGGATGGGAGCTGGGGCAGGGATGCTGTTAATATTATTTATAGTAGTTAGGATAATTGTCTTCCCAAACAGAGAGGAGTGAAGGAGCGTAGCAGGCACAAGGGACTTTTAATGGTGTTTTATTTAGGTTTTGAGCTTCAGTGCGTGCCTGGGGTGCAGCTCAGCCCATGGCCGTGCCTTACCTGCATCCCTTGGGAGCAGCCTCCCCCCGGCACCCATCTGGCAATGAATGCAGCCGGGGAGAGCTGGGCACGCTGTAACGAGCCTGCCTTCGTTAGCACATGAGGGGACACTGTGGAGAGACGAGGCTGGTGGCACGCAGGCGGCTGGTGAGCGCCACCAGTTAGGCACAGCATCACAGTTTTATTTGACAAGGCTGCTAAGCAGTCAGTCTGACAGGCCAGAAGGGTTTATTGGGAAAGCACTGGGTCAGCTGGACTGCTGTATGTCCTGGGTTAATGCTGAGAGAGATACTGCTTGAATACAGAGTAAAATCCCCCCTTCACGAGCGTGTGTGTAAGTATATCTGCATGTTCTCCCTTCATGCGTGTGTGTGTGTATTTATACGCATGCTCTCCATGTCTATGTATGCCCATATATATACACATGTATGTATGCATATGCATAATTAGAAGTGTCTTCAAGTGTCCTATAGCAAAAATGGAGCTAGTAAAGTGCGTGAATTTTCTTAATATTCCAGCCAAGCAGCTCTTGGCTGGAATTCCAGCTTTTTATTAAAATTTGATTCAAAGCCTTCATCCACGGTAGTATTTTTTCTGTCTTTAAGATCTTAGTGCTTATAAATGTCATCACCCCTGGCTTTTATTTTGTTCCATGAACTCTTGCAGACTCTGGGAAGCGGCGGCGGTTTATTGTTATAAGGAGCTGCTCTGCGGGTCGGGAGCTGCCGGCCCTGGGTAGCGCCTGGCGAAGCCACCCCGGTGCTAATGCACTATAAATAATCATAATGTAAAGAGACGCTGTCAGCTTAAATACATCAGGCTTGTTTTCTCACAGAGTGGCAATTTGCTCTGTCATTTATAGTTATGCAAAGTAAGGGTAAAATTGTAATATCCTCATCTGCTAATAGCTTACAAGCGGCTCGTCAGAGGGGAAATGGCAGCGCAGAGCTGGGGAGAGGTGCATCGGGCTGCAAGAAGCCTGGAAACTCCTCGTGTCTGGCACCGTGGGCTCTGACAGCTGGTCAGCTTTTAAGACTTCTCCACTCAGACGTGTTCCTTTGCTGCTTGTGTTTCCCCAGCCTCTTTCAGTTGTTTTTCCAGCCCTTTGCACCCTGGGCTTCTAATTTTTTCCTACGCTTTTAAGTGAAGTTATTATTCCAAGGGATAATTTTATATTAAAGCTTGTTAAAGCTGCTTTGCTTTAAGAGGCATTTTGTCTGTAGCGATCAGTTTTGCAAAAACATTTTGGGGTGCTCAGCATGCAAATGTTGAAGATATTGCTTCCTGCAGGTGCTTTCGGGGTCACCAGTCTGCCCTCAAACACACGTACCCCAAAGCCACAGGACTGACGCCCCCGAGCCCTTCCACTGCCCCTCGCGCCCTGCCAGGCAGAGATGCTGGAGGAGGTAAGGGGAGGTTTTCTACACCACTGAGGATTTTGAGACGGAACAGATCCTGTGCATCAACTAATTACTGGGCAGCCACGCAACCTGGCGGTCTCCCTCACCGAACACAGCTCTTCAGTAAGTTACTCGTTAAGTAACGAGGGTTTTGCTCCGTTGGCGGTGCTAGTGTGGGCTGGTGATGCTGCCCTGCTCTCAGGGCGGATGAGGTGCCTGGAAATGGGTAATTTACACTGAATTTCTTATTTATTCTTCTGACCTACTTGCCCAGGGATCACAGGCACCACGCAGGCTGGATCTGGCTGTTTCCAGCCCATTCTGGCTCTGATCCCCCCAGAGGGTTCCTTCCAGGTAAGTAGTATTTGCTTGTCTCCGGGATTAGCTGACAGCTATTTCCTCTGGCTCCCCATTGCCCAAGGGATCTGCTACGGGAGATGCTAATGCACGTCTTTGAATGGTACTGGCAAAAGTGGCCTTTGCTTGTGCAAGAAACCCCCCCTGCTACTGCCATGTGCCCATGGCTGCTCAGTAAAACCAGAGGATTTTGGCTCAAGGTCAGAGTGACCTGGGTTTTGGGGACAGTTAGGTCTGGGAGCCTGCGTTCCTGACAGTCCAGGAGCTTTTAAGGCCACACGGCAAATCCCCAGTTGTCAGTTCGCTTCATAGTGAATCCACGATGTGTGCTTGATATGCAGAGCCATCGGCATGTGGAAGTGGGATTTAACATCCAACAAGCCATAAGAAACAGCAGCGACAGCCCCAGCTTCCCCGCGGCACCGGGGAGAGGCTGGGAGACAAACCCCCAATTCCAGCATCAATATTTTTCTACCCTTTCTCTCCGATGGATGTCCCAGTTGAGCATCCATCCGCCTGGCTCTGCCCCGGGTTTAGTCCCGGGCATCCCCCCAGCAGCCAAACAGCATCAATCTCATCCCTTGGGATGCTCTTCTCCCCGCAGGCTGCACCCCTGGGAGCAAGCTAATCCATTGAGTATTTAATTGATTCATCATTTTCTGCCTTCCCGTTATAGGTACGAGTGTTTTCCTAACCCTTCTAATTCATGCAGGCTTGTTTTTTCCACTGTGGGGCTTTTTTTCCCCCTCCTCTGTGCACAAACAGACAAGATAGCTTAAGAGCTCTTATCTGCAAAGGGAAAAAAAAATAGTCTTAATCCCCATTTAATAACATAATATCAGCAGGTAACATGTTCAATATGGCAAAAGAACTCCAGCACCAGGTCAATAGGGTAGCTATAATTTTTAGCAATAAACAAAGCCTGCTTTTAATTACTTCTGTGAAATTGCTTGATCCATGCATGATTAAATATTCATTCTGTGTAACTAGACAGTTTCTTTGTATATAGATCCATATTAAATTTAGCTGGCATCCTGCCCACACAACACATCTAATAAATTCCTTTTAATGTGCTGCAGCTTTGAAGACGTTTTCCCTCCCCTCCTCCCCAAAACTAATTTGTATAAATAGCTGATGTCGCTGCCTTACCTGGGCGACCGTGCGCTCGGGATACACATGGAATCTTTTAGGAAGGGAAATGATGGAATTTGAGGGAGACATGGGAAAAATAAACCTTCTGATCACTCGGTGATGGATCTGCTAGGGGAAAAAGTGACTCTCAGACCTTGTTTTTTCACTGGCTTGCCAGCTAACTACTTTGGCAGTGTGTGCAAAAGGAAAAAAAATCTCTCCTTTTAAAGTATAGCCAGGGCTGATGTAAATATTTATGTAATATTTTATTACAATCTGAATTTACTTCTGATTGAAAACATTTCCTAGTAACCTTCTGGAAAATCAAATTAATATGTAATTTAAATGTCTTGATTCTTTTTTTTTTTTTTTTTTTTTTTTTTTTTTAATAGCGCTTTTACCAGGAACACTGTCCATAGGTAGGGCGGAGAGGTTGGATCCTGAGGTGCAGTATCAGTGCGGGATGCTTGTGGATGAGCAGACCTTGCCTGGATTTAAAGCCCTGCTCAGGAAAAAGCTGCATCTTTGGGAAACCCTCATCCTCCCAGGGGCTGGGGGCAGCTCAGCCCGTCGCCGGCAGCAGCAGCAGCAACTCCTGCTGCTTTTTCTGCCTCTAATTGCACGAAGGCGCCTTGATTGATACAGCGTGACGTTGGCCTGAGCCAGGTGCAAGCAAGCGATCGCGTGCATCTCGCACGTGGGCTGTGGTCATTAATAGGTTTGGGATGTTCACCTACATGCAGCCAGCCTGAGCATTTCTTCCCAGCTGCCTGGCATGGGGATGTGGCCGTGGCTTACACCAGGGGATGTTCCCCTTCTAGAAATGCCTTCAGCCCTCTGTCAGGTGCATGGGCTCTCGAGCAAGCTCCATTCATCCTCTGCTGCTGCTGTTGGTCCAAAAGGTGTAAATATTTCTATGCAAGAGATGATGGGTGAGCTGCAAGGGGCTGAAAGCTGGTAGCGGGCTGCCGAGGTGTGTGCACCAGCTGGGGGAGTGCTCGGGGTCACTTGGCATCTAGCAGCATTCGAGGCTCTTTGGGATGAATCTCGTATCCCCAACAGCTAGCCTTTCGGATGGGCTAAATTCAAGAGCTGGACTTCTGCTAAAAGCTGACAGCTTTTCATTTAGCCCAGTAAATCCCTCTCACCTCCACCCGAAGGCAGCGGGCTGTGCCCGGGGCTGCTCCTGCCTGCAGCCTGCCTGCGGCTGTCTGCCCGTGCCGGCTCCTCGCCGAGCATCCCGTTGGCTCTGGTGGGACCGGGGGGTCCAGGGCTTTGAAGTCACCCCGCAGCGAGGGACCAGGACTGGTTGCGAGTGTGAGCAGCTTTGAGATCTCTGCTTCAGCTGCTGGGAATCACAGAGGACAACGATTTCCAGCCAATGAGCGCTGCTCTCTCGGGGACCCTCTTGCACTCCTTGGGGACCCTCTTGCACCTTCCATCCAACCTAAGGAAACCCTCACCTTGCACTGTCCTCCCTTCGAGCTGGTGCTGAGGCAGGGAGCATTGATGGAGACACCCCGCTGTGATTTAAAGGCTTCAAGCAATGGCAAAGTCATCTCCCCAGGCAGACAGCGGTGATGATTTGTGTGCCTCTAATTCCAGAAAGAACAACAGGACGCTCATGCAAACCATCGGTTGCTTTGGGATAGAGAGAATCAGTTAGCCAAGCCAGCTTTAACAGCAGCAGCTCCTCCGGGCAACAGACTGGGGTCCCCCAGGTGCATCCTGTGACTGTGGCACTCGAGGGTCTCTGTGTCACCCATCTGCAGGGGCTCCAGCACCCATTGCTCCTGCTGCAGAGGTCTCTGGGTCAAATCTCCATCCATCCATGTTTGATTTTCCACCACAAACCTCTTTATTGATATTGCAAATTGAATGAAATAGCTAGCAGATTTTAAAATTAATAATGTATTTGTTTCTGTCATCAAGACTGCATTGTTTAATGAACTCTAATTCAGCAGAACATAATTACTCCATGGGAAAAAAAAAAAAGTCTCTTAAATAATCAAATCTACACTGATAAAGCTAAATCCAAGCCTGCTTCCAAACACAGCAGCCAAAACAGTGGGTTGGCTTGTACGTGGAGAGCTCTCCTTGCCTGTGGGATGGGGCTCGGTGTGTGCGGCCAGGGCACGGAGCTGCTGCTCAAAGCACAGCTCTGCACATCCTCTACTCGCCCTGTTACACTGAAATTTATCTTAGGAATAGTCTGGTTTCTGGCTGAATTCACAATATTAATTAGCAAGCCTGCGTTTCAGACTAGAACTTGTTATGTGTTATCTTCTGTGGCAGCAGCTTCCATAAAAGACATTCTCTGCTTTTCTACCCCTTTTACTTTTAATTTCACGTTCAGGATTTTCCAGTCAAAACAAAAGGATGTTTCATCTAATGAGGATGCCACTAGTGTTTAGGAAGCATTACTTTTATTGTATAGTACAAAAAAAAAAAAAAAAAGAAAGAAAGAATTCCTTCGAGGCCCAATACTTAAAGCTGGAGTAACAGACTGCTTTTAAATTTGCTTATAAGGATATATAGGAGTTGTAATGAGCAGGCAACTGAACTAAATGACTGGCAAGCCAATTAGCTTGCTTTAAAACATTGTATTCATTAGAATGAACATAAAGCCAAACTTTTTAAAGATAATTGCATCTTTTAAATATCAGTATTCTCGATCCATGGTTGTCTTATAAATATGCATTATTATATGATCCTTTTAAAAAACATGCTCCTGTTAATAAGGAGCACAAAAAGTACGCTGTTTGAGGTTTCGACTCAACAACAACAAAAATAACAAAAGCCAAGAGGTTTGACTTAAAAAGTGAAGCCTGGCACTTGGCTGTGCCTGGCTTGGCCAGGCATCGCAGTGTGCCCAGCGCTGGATGCAACGAGCCTGGGGAGACAAGGTCCTGAGGGGCCAGGAGCGGAAGGGACGGATCCTGCGCTGCACCCGGAGCCATCACCAAGCTGTGCTGAGGACCCAGCGGCACTCGGGACCTGGATCAGCAGTGGGAATCGCCCTTGTGTTTTGCAGGTAAGGGACCGCCGGGCTTCGACTTCTGCCAGCAGCACCGGGCGCATCGGCTCTTGGCACATCGCTGCGTGGTTTTGGTACCCCAACTGCAATTGGGGTCCCCTGTGCTGTCCCTGACCGCATCCTACCCCAGCGTTGAGGCCAGTAACCTCTGTTAGCATCCTTGCTCGAAACCTCCTGGGCTGAGGTTCTTCAGCCCAGCTTTAACCCAGAGTAAATGTTTAGCCCTGAGACTAAATACTCGGCGTGCCGTTAGAGCCTGCGTGTTGGGGGGGGGGGGAGGGCTGGCGGTGATGCCTGATGGTGGCTTTGCATTCCCATGGTCTTCGCTGTTCTCCCCAGGGAAGGGGGTCAGGAGGCTGGGAGTGGATGGAGTATTTTCCCCTCTTAAAAGGTTTTAACCTTGCAGAGCTGGTCAGGGGTCCTCCAGTCTGAAGCGTTTGATCAGGAGCGTGCTTGAGGATATTCTTTATGTTAAAAATGCAATTTGCAGTAGCAGAGCCTGTCTTTCCCGAGGGATGTGTGGGAGGGCAGGGGGGGTGCTGTGCCCAGACCCCATCCTGCATGGCGGGGATGCCTCACAAGACCAAAGCTCCCACCATTGGTGTCACACGTGTCCCTGCGCCCTATCTGGGATGTCCACAGCTACAGTGAGAAGGCCAGGAGCAGAAGTTTATGGTAAATTTGGGCCAAGTTATATGTTTTTTTATCTAGCCTGACCCCCGTGGGGCCAGCTGCAGAGTGCCTGCTCCGCAACCCCGTGCCCGTCCTTTCTGTACCGAACTGGAGACCCGACCTTGCACCTCACGAGGTGCTGTTGACCCTAACACTTACACAGAGGCCATTTCGGGGAAAAAAAACCCTGATTTTTCCCAACACTTGCTGTCCATTGCAAGCATCTTAGCTGAACCCTGATATCCTGGAGAAATGCATCATAAATATTGGCCAATGCTGTTGTTAAGAAGCCGTCTGGGGGGGTGGGGGGTGGGGGGGGGAAGAGGGGAACGTGGGTCCATTTAGGCTAGTGGAGCTGCAGCCAGTGGCTGTGGGGTCCCCACAAGCTGATGAATTGGCTTCAGAGGGGCAGGGGGGGGAAAAACCGCCCACGTCGCTCCAGGCCAGCGCGGCTCCGCGGCTTCCTGCTCGCTCAGACAATTTCCTGATTTTATAACCCAACAGAGAGCGTGCGCGATAAATTACCTAAAGTGGGAAACTTTGAAACGGTCTTAATTTTGCTGTTGTGCCCATGTTTGCCACGTCTGGCATGACAGTAAAATGAAGGTGGTCCCCAAACCCCTCTAAAACATCTCTTTGTGATAATTAGGATGTGCAGGAACTAATCAGATGTTGCTGTTTTGGGTTGTGGTGTTTTGGTTTTTTTCAAGACAAAATATAAAAGGGGTTATATTCCTGGCAAGAGAGTGCAGGTTCTATGCGTGAGGATGGTGGTGAGTCCCTCCGGTGAAACAGAGCGGCTGCTTTTGAAGGGAAATATTTTTCGGGAAGGATTTCACATCACCTTGCAGCCGGAGGGGCCAATACTGCATCAATCAGCAATGCTAAAAATGAAAGCGTTGAGAAGGTGAATAAAGACAGAAAGGTAAATTTAGCTTCTCTTTTCCCCCCTCGAGGTGATAAGTGCTGCCCGTGCTCCAAGCTTTGCTGGAACGTCGCACTTTAAGACTAAACTAATAGAAGTTGCTAGCATGTGCAGTTTGGAGCTTACGCTGTAAAAACCTAACTTAGTTGTCCCCTGTGGCTTTATTTATGACTCTGGGAGAATTAGCCTGTCAAACAAAGAGTGTCGCTGGAAGAAAGCGATCCACGGTTACTGCCTTAGCTGGGAAATGCTGGAACCGCTCCAGTATTTCAGTCCGGCTGCTGACCTCTGCGCCGTAAGTGATGGGAGAAGGTTTTTCCCCCCAAACCCCGCCCTGTGATTTCGGGGTGATGTCTGCCTTCACCTGCTCCTGGTGTGGCGCTGGGAGCTGGCTTTCACATCAAAAATATGCATGGCTGGATAATGCCGTGAATGTCTTTAAACCCCCATCACGCTGCGGGCACAATTTGCCGTGCTTTGTCCTCGTGTTCCTCGGGACCAGCCTCTCCAGTGACTGCTGCACCAGAAGGTCGCTTCCCTCCTGCTCTCTCTACCTACCTGCAAAATCAAGATTTAAAAGACTTATTTAGTTGCCAGACGAGACAGGAGTTAATGTATGTATGATATTTTGAGAATGTAAAGCTCACACATTAATAATTATCGTTCTATTATAAGTGAAGTGCTATAGGTTCCACCCGACAATGCGGCACAATACTGACAAAGTGCAGCGTGACGTGGAACCAACAGCGTGTTCCTGCTGCTTATTTTCCCTCATTATTCCAGTAATAAGTTGTTGTTATATGATAAAACAGGATAATTACCAGCTACCTTTCGGAAGGCAGGTATAAGCAACAATTGCAGACTATATAATGGATTGAATTAATTTTCTGCCATTTTGCTTTCTTTTCCAGTCTTTCTCAGGGTAAATAGGTTCCTGCAGTTCCTGCCATTTTCTATTCATTCTGGGCTTTGTTAAGAAAACGAAGCTTCAGAATTGAGCATCTCGTCTGTTTTGTAACTTGTGGATGCTGTGTGTGCGGATGGTAACTTGCTATCCCCAGGCACAAAGACGATGCTTGTCAGGCTGCATCTGACGTTAGCTTTGGCACCTAGATAAGTTTTTTCTCTTCTTTCTGCATTTTGGTGTCTCCAAAAGTGAGGGCTTCTGCTGAGAGCCTGGAGGTCATGCTGGGCCAGGGCAGGAGCAGAGGAGAGTGTGGGATGGCAGCACCGTGCATGGCACCAGGCACGGGCTCTTGCCTCAAATTCACCAGCAATTAGCCATGCAAACTGTGCTAGCAAAATACATGCACAATTGGCTGGCTAATCTGCACGCACAATTACTGAAATTGCATATGTAAATTGGGTGACTGCGTGGAAAAGCTTTTCACAATTTGCCATTTGCAGGCAATAACCTGATTTCAGCATGTGCATCAGCTGCAGAGCTGGGTATGCCTGGGTTTTGCAGCAGTGTGGGTTCTGCTCCCACAGCTCTGGCCGGCCAGTGGGGCACCAGAAAGGTGAGCATGGCCATTCATGTGTCTCAGGAATAACCAGTGAGGCCAGTAACCTACCCAGGTCCTGCTGGCAATGCTGCCCTTGGCTTTCTCTGGCTGCATATGGGATGGCAGGGCAGGGTGGAGGCAGCCCAGCAACAACCGTCCCGCTGCCCGGGGGGGTACGGACAGGCAGAGCCGAGCCGAGGGAGATGTTTGCATGTGACAGCAGTGTTGGAAGTGGCCTGAACTTTCTGGAGGCTTTAATGCTCCAATTAAGCATTTAAATAATTGTACTTCTATTTATTTTTGTCACTATATGGCTGATTCAGAAATGGCCAGAGAGATTTAAAATTGCTCCAGCTTAGGAAACATAAGAGCATCGTCCAGTGCAGCACACATTCGTTTTCTTAGTTATACACTAGACCATGGAAATTGGATTTATAATAGAAATGCTAGGACAACCTTTGCTCCTGTTTTGCTACTAGCTGCTGCTGTAGCATATTTCTAGTGCATCTCTTCTTCCCTCCTTCCTTCCCTCCTTGCTCTTGTCTCTCCAAGCAGCAATGGGTGCTGCGCTTTACTCAGCATCTCCCCTAACGTGAGCGTGCCTAAAAACCCAGCACCCCTCTATTAAAGCACACCCTGCCCCAGCAGATACCTCAAGCTCTGTGACTTACCTCCCGGGGTGTCCCCCAGCTTGCTCTCACTCGAAATCATGGACATTTCCCTCCTTTTCCCCTCCAGGAGTGGTGGCTCTGCTGCCCAGCCTGCAAGGTCCTCTCTCAGCGCCCAAAGGATGGCTTCCAGCGCCCGCATCCTTAGACAGCAGCCAAAGCACGGGCAGCCTGGGAACTCACCCCGTACAACGAGACATGCTGGGAGCAAGGAAGACCACACACGTGTTGTGAGTCCTACTAGACTTTTTCCATGGCTGGAAATGGAATTTGGTGGCTCCTCATTTTTCCTTTGCCCATTTGTGGTGGCCGTGCCCTGCTGAGCTTGTTTCCATGGGAAGTGGCACATTCTGAACCTCTCTTGGCCATTTCATGCTGACAAAACCCTTTGGCTCGCTGAAGGGTTTTGCCGGGGGCACTGGGAAGGAGATGCCCCTGTGATGTGGCTTTGAGGAACGCGTGCCCCTGGCCATAGCTCCACGCTTCCCCTCCCAGCTACTGGTTTTGCAAAACACTCGCCTGTTTAGAGCAGGTTGGCTCAAAGCTTTTATTTCTTGAGAGGAACATGGACTGAATGGTTTAGATCCCATTGACACAGGGGCTGGCCTGGATAGCGCAGCGAGCACTTCAGCACACAACAAAATACTTTACTGATGCCTTAATAGCAAATCTTCTCGTTCTTAGCTCCTGCTGCTGGAGGAGATAGTGGGAGAGATGAATTATCAGGTTTCCTTCCAGAGACGTTTTGCTTTATGGTTGGCTTCATAAGCTGGTGTGACTGGAGCAGCCAACTGCGTTGCTGAGTGCTACCTAAGTAGGGCCCAGCATTAAAGAATAATGCTAATTTTTCTTAAGAGTTGGCTGTGCTAATGGCTTTTTTGATTACACTGCATGCTTTGTTCTTCTGCTTGGCCAGCAAAGAACAGACACTTCCTAAGTGAATGTGCAGCACTTCAACATCGCTCTGCGGCAGCTATGATGGCATGGCATTTTCAAACAAGGGTCACCCCTACTCAAACAGCACCATAAATCTCATTTGCGTGGCATGTTCATCAAACTGGGTCTATCTTGATTTTTCCCTGGGGTCATAAGAAAGTTTCCTGGTGATTTCAGGGAGCTGGATGCAACCCACGACGGTGCATGGTGAGGAGCAGAGCTCCTGGGAGCAGAGGGTGGGCGAAGCTCTGACCATGGAAACCCTCTCAAAATGCAAGGGCTTGGCACGCCATGAACTCTGCCAGCTCTTCCAGGGTTTTGTGCAATTGGAAACATACGCTACTCGGGTTTAATAATTAACTGGGGCTTTATTTAAGTCCATCGCTACATGGTACTGCAGTAATGATTCATCAGATGCATTCTTATAATGTGTACACTGTAATTTTTATTAGAAGGTACTTCTAAAGCAAAAACCTGGTCATTACCTGTTTGTATTCAAACCCGTCATTAGTTACTATGTATCGTGGGTCAATACACAAGGCATAAAACAATCCCTTTTCTTCTCTTGCAATGATTAACCCATCTATCAACAGCGTCTGTTTAATATCTCTCACTATAAACAGTCGTTATTTGCAAGTAGAGCCAGATGGGCAGATAATTTAAAACATAACTTAGAATCTATTTTAGTTTTTAGAGGCCTAACTTCAAAAAAAAGCAAAAAATCATAGAAATGCCCATGCAATCACACGCCCAATTTGTGTGCGTAATTACCTTGATTACATGTGTGCTTGTGGTAATTGTCACCACAGATGGTATTTGGATGCATGAACGGTCACTTGTGCATGCAAAACCGCTCCGCATACCACACCAGGGTAATTGCACATGCAAATTGAATGTGTATCTCATGCACCCTGTGCTGCAGAGTGTGGCATGCAGCGCTGGAGCCGGGGCTGCCACCGCGGGCGGCCGCGCCAAACCCATGCCAGGCCTGGGGGAGCGGAGCTGGCTCGGTCCGTGGCCAGGGTGGCTCTTTCAGGTGCTTTGGCAAACGCCCCGGGGGGAGGGAAGGAGGCTGCAGGGGTGTTTGCAAGGCACCGCAACCCAGCTGCGTGTCCTGGCGGGGAACTGCCACGGGTGCAGGCAGCGAGTGGGTGCTGGGGTGGTGCTGCCCTGTGTGCCCTCGCTTTACCCGGGTGTTGATGGGGGGTCACCCACCCTGCCTGGCCTTTTTCACGTGACACCTTTTTCAGGGCAGCAGAGCATGCGGGACGGCTGCAGGGAGCCGCGGCTCCCCGTGCCCTGCGAGAAGGCACAGCCCTGCCCTACCCTGCAGAGTGCTGCTGGGCTGGGGGTCGTGCCAAAAACCTGAGAGGTGAGGGCTGCCCCGGGGTTGTGCTGCCCCCGTCACCGCATGCACGGGCCACCCGGTCACCGCATGCACGGGCCACCCGGTCACCGCATGCACGGGCCACCCGGTCACCGCATCCACGGACCAGCAGCTCTTGTGGCCGCAGCTCCAGCTCGCTGCAAGCCCCCATCCTTGGCTTAGAAGAATTAAAGATGCCTGATGCTTTTCTTTACCAGGGGAGGAGAGAGAGACTTAGGAGGCAGTCTATCTAAAAGTTATTATTAATTTTTATTGCTGCATGGATTTAGAGATTTGGAAGAAGATAAATTCCAAACAGACATCCATTACCAAGCCGACAGTGTAGCTTAAAGATAACATTTACATTCTGACGGTGTTTATATATATCTGATCCCACTCAATCTGCTCCCTGTTCAAACTTTTTGCCACCTTCAGAAGGATCAATACCTACATCAAAGGTTATATGAAGGTGGCCAGATTCTTTTAAGCTGTTTGCATAGCCCTCAGTTTACTGTGCTAACACAGGCTGGTACTTCTTCCAATAACTCTGTTTGCCTTGTATTAGGGCTGTTTGCTGAAACACCTAGCAGAATCCAATAGAGGACAGACTTTCTAAACATTTGGTCACATCTGTCAATCAATAGCACCAATCGGTTTCCTGATACAAACAGCAAACTCTGCCAAATCTAATATTTGCCCAAACTTTTACTGACTCTTGCTAGTTTTAAACAGTAAAAGGCAACGGAGCAGACATTAGTGCAGAAAGGTTCTCGCTAATATTTAACTCTGGGCAAACAGAAAATAATTCCAGCAATGAAAGGAGTAAAAACAAACAGTGTAATTATTGCCCCCTTTTTATTTGAGATAATTTGCTTAAATGTACAGCTATTATCTGTTAATATGGCGAGGGATAATTGAAGGCACCAAATCAGGGTTTGGCTGAGACTCACACACAGGCACACAGCAGTGCAGATTTCAACTCTTGAACCTTGCCCCTTGGGCTGAGAGCATGTTTGTGCAGGTGATCTTGGAGCAAACAGGGCGATGTTATCAGAGTGGAAAACACCTGACTTGAAAAAAACAAAAAGAAAAAAAAAAAAGAGAAGAAAAAAAGAAAAAAAAAGTACTGGGACGACTCCAGGCAAATCTGAATTCCTGCTTAAAACAAAAAGGAACAATAGAGGCCAAATATTTTTCTGGAGTGACTGCCAGGCTGGGATGGCCAGCCAAAAATTGGCCCAAGCCTTTTCCATAAAACCGGGAGATGCTTTTCATCTGCAGCAGAAAGAAATCAGAGCTGGGCCAGCACTGACGTCCCAGATGTGAGTGGGGCTGTGGGCCGGAGGCCAGATCCAGTCTGCGGTGGGGAGCTGAGACCCAAGCAGGGACTGTGCCGTGCCCAGGGATGGAAACACCTTCGTGCCAGTCCCTGGTTCTTGGTAAGGGGTCCCCCAAAAGTCACACCAGCCCTCCTGCCCAGGTGGTTCCTCTCACGGGTGCTGGCTGGGAAATGGATTGGAACATCGCGGTTCATCTTTAATTCATCATGTTGTGGAAGGAGAGTAAGTGGGACAGGTAACGATCTGCACAGTTTTCCTTTTGGGTAACCAAATATATCTTCGTGACAAGTGACAATTATTCTAAAAGCTTCTCTTTGCAGGTAAGGCACTCCAGCTCTGCTACCTCAAAGAGCCTTTTTCTCCAGAAAAGGCATCTAATTGGGCTCTGATCGAGAGCAGAAAATACCTAAAAGATGTAGAAAACAGTATCTTATCCAGCTAACAGCCTTTTCATTTGGAATGCACAGAGTAACAATATGTGCGACGTGTAGTTGCATCTCTAACGCTTTGTTTATTGCAGCGCGCTGCTAAATATTAGATAACGGTGGTTAGAGAACACTTTTTGCAAGGGGAAAACAACTGAAGCAGAAAGGAGGCTGGCTGCCCGGCTCAGCGAGGAAGTCACCCCGCAGGTGATGGAGACGGCGCTCCCTGACACGGGTATATGGGTGTCAGCTGGGTCGTGCCCACTGGGGTTGAGCAAGGAGCGGAGCTCCCCCGCCCCAGTTTGGGGTTATGAGCAGCTCCCAGTGCCCCTGCCCCACGTCCCTGTGACTGTTTGCTCAACTCCCGCTCAGATTCTGGCGAACCTAGCTCTTGCGAAGGTCTGACTGATGCTGGGAGCAGCGCCTGAGGTCAAACCGAGGACACCCAGGTGGGCAGGATGGGTGACCAGGAGGAGGTGAAGGGTGTGATGCGCCATAATCACCTGCAGCGTGCCATCGCCTGCAGCCAGCATCCTTTGTCTGGCAGTTTTGTCAGAATCTGGTAACTTATGGTAATGGTACGGACCAAACCTCCAAGCAAAGATAAACATCCGTTTATCCAAAAAGCTTTTGAAGCGGATCCAGCAAAACTGCTGAGGCTTTCGTGCTTCCTGGCATGATACAGGTGGTGCTGCACTGTGATGGAGGAGGAAGGATGAGCGCTCTCACCCTCAGCTAGGGAAGGAATTCTTCTTTTTGTTGCTCATAGGTGCCCAATATTAAGAGTTATGGGTTATAAGTTATGAAACCTTATGACTTGAATGGCAAATAAGTGAATTCATGTAATAGTGTGGGCAAAAGGAGATTGAGCCCGTTTGTTGCGTTTCCTTGCTGTATTTCTTAACGAGCCCACAAAATGAAGTTTAAATCACAGAATGTGTTGCCCTGTAAATTTGAGAGGTCATGACAGTCCTGCAGTGGGATGAGCCCCTGTGTGCTGCCCTTCAGCAGAGGCGCAAGGGTGCAAGCACCACATCCTGGCTTGTTGCTCTTGCAGCACTGGTGCTGAGCCCTATGAAGCAGCCTTGGTGCATTCACATTTCTGACTGTCCCCTTCTCCCCGCAGAAATCTCGTGGCTTCAAGATGAGCTCTTGGCCCTGTGTGTGCTGGACCCGCAGCCGCCCGCCTTCCTCCGTGGGACCGTGCACTCAGCGTGGCTGCAAGCCCTGAGCATCCTTGCCTTCAGAACAGCCCTTCTGCTGGTGGGTGTTAGTCTGGATGAGAGATGTGCCAGCCCATTCATGGAGAGCTGCTGCGTGCAGACACACGTGGCAGAGGTGCACACAGAATGATTCAAAGCTCGTGAACTTTCAAGGAGCCAAAGCTCCAGAGGAGCCCCAGCCAGTGCAGCAGTAGATGGCAGTGGCACTGTGTCACTGCCTGCCCAGGCAGCCCCTGGCAGCTGATTAACATATTAAGTGCTCAGAGAGTTGCAAGATTTGGGACTTTGGGGACCTGAAATGAACTCTCTCCCTTTTGTTTAATGTCAAGTGGAAGGATTTGCATGTAACAGCGGAGCTTGTGGCCTCGAAATTCAGTCTGAGCCTTGCAGCCGGGAGATGGAAATCACTTCAACAGCTGCTGAGCCCACCTTGTGGTCCCTGCTAAGGGATTTGGCTCCATGGGGGACATCTGGGCTGCCTCCAGCACTGTGCATATAGTGGATGGAAGGATGCTTGGTCTGGACTTCAGCTGCTTTGGAAGTCGAGGTGATGCTCTGTGCTCCTGCGTGGCTGGTCCTTGCAGGCACTGGGGTCCCAGGGAGGAGCAAGAAGTGGCACCTGAGGTTGCGGCATGTGCCGATGGTCACACACAGTGCCTTAAAACGCAGGTCAGAGGCTCCTGGGATGGGCCTGGAAGAAATACTTGCCTGTGGAGGAACAAGACCCCTGACCTGAGTCCTGGTCATGCTAATAAGAACTTTGTTATAGTTTCTATTCAGACTGCTCTAATTTGCAAGTGGAAAATCAGCTACATTGGACCTGATCTTCTTTACCAGCTTATTGCTGCAGTATCTTCCTGGATACCAAGATGAATCAGAGCATCATACGTCATTTTGTGTGGTCTAGAATATATTTCCAGAAGAATGTTCAGAGTGTTTTATTATTGAGCCATTAACCTGGATGCTCTGGGTTAGAAGCTGCCGAGCATCCATCGATCATGAGAAAATGCAGCAGGCGGGAGCGGGGAGGGTGTCGGGCACCTGCGAGAGCAAAGCAGGTTTCCTGGCTGTGCCTGTGCAGGCAGAGGGGAAGCCTTGGGCAGAAAGCCACCCATCGATTTCTTCTCCAAGCTTTACCATTTGGCCGGGACGCAGCTTGCACAAGAAAGGTGACTCAGCTCACCTCGAGAGCAGCTGGAAGATCCTTGCGGGAGCTGCAGCCCTCCTCCCATCCTCCTCCAGCCCATTGCATCCAGCGGGAATAGCTTTGCTCCGGCTCCACATCCAGGTTGTATTCACCAGGCGAGGTGCATCGGTGTTGCCCAGACGTGCTCTTTCGGAGAGTTGCACAACAGAACGTCTGCTAATTACCTCTCGAGACGAGTGCCGGCTGCTGCCCCACCGCCTTCACGGTGAAACCCTGGCCCTGCTGAAGTCAGTTGTGAAACTCCTTAATTGAGAAAGCTGGACAGAGATTTTTGTCCTGACACGTCAGCTAGCGAGCTTGTGGCTGTGTCGGGACGGGCTCCAGAGCAGCCCAGGCAGGGCCTGATCCTGCAGCCCCAGCCCTGTTTGTTGGATGTGTTCACCCAGACGGATGCTCGCGCTGAGGCTTGGACCAGCAGAGAGGTACGTTACCTGGTGTGACCTCCACTGCTGCGGGAGGGGGATGCTGCGGGGGAGCCAGTTCCTGGAACCATAGCCCCTTTTCACCTCTGCCAGCAGTTTTAGGGGACAGTGGGGTAAATGCCGGTGTATGAAATATGCTCATTTGTTTTTTAAACTTTGAAATGGTGTCTTGGGAATGCCTAGAGATAATTGGAAAAAGGAAATAATCTGAATTCTCAATATAAAATGTATTTTCCTGTTTTAATTTATGTATGAATATCTTCAAAAGTGCACAGTTTGGAACTGCTGGCTATGGGGGTGACAGCTCCCACCAGCTGGGACCTTTTTTCCAACCTAGGAGTAATTTTGTTGCTCCAGAGCTCTTCCCCATCCCACATCCAAACTAGCTCACTGAGAAACGTCCATTAACTACAGAGCCAGCATTAAATATTTTGTCTTTTTCTGGAGGCAGCTGGTCAAAAAGTTTCAATTCTTTTTTTTCTTTTTTTTTTTTTTTTTACTCTTAAATATGTCAAAACCTTACTTCTGTCTGCCTGGAAAACCCACAGCAGCTCTCACACTGGCAGCTGCTGGTGCCAGAGCATATGAAGTTGCTGCTGTGTGGAGTGACCTCCCCGAGCACGGCCCATGCGGGGTGACCTGGTGCGGGGTGACCCGGTGCAGGCAGCCTGAGATGATGCTTCTCTCCCAGGGGAGACAGGGACAGGGATGGATGGATGTGCCACCACCGCCTTCTCACCAACCAGAGGCTCAGCGCAGGAGAAGCTGGGCTATCATTGCACAGCATCCCTGGAAGGTTTCTGTGGATTAAGGAGATGAGTATAAAACTGTTTTCCTAATGCTTTTCCTGGCCTCCACGAGCACATGTGCATGCAGTTTGCCTCACACAATTTGCAGTAAACTCCCAAGTGATGGTGTATGGTATCTCGACGGACTCAGTACTCCAAAGACTGCTGCTCCGCTGTGATGACTCCCTGCCCCGTGGACTGGGAAGGACGGTGGGTGACCCCATTGTGATGGAAAGGACATTTGATTACCCCCCTCCACCTAGCCTGGAGGTAAGTGGAAGGGTTGGGTTTGATAAAAAGCCTTGGGTTTCATAATTAGGACACACAAGATGGGTGGTGAAGTCTGGGGTGGGAAGGGCCATTGCCATGAACCCAAGGTGCAGTTCACAGTTGTGCCCGCACGTGCCTGTGCCCCTCCTGCCCCTTCTGGTTTGGCGACATCTGTCCCCATTTGCCCTGGGTTATGTTACAAGACTGCGCAGGCAGCCGTGACATTTTTAAGCCTTTTAAATGCCCCTGCAAGGCAATCGGCATCATTGCTATTTATTTTGGGTGTGATGTTGACCCAGATCTCACAGGGGCTTCCCATAGGAGCCAGCCCTTGCGTGGCCAAAGAGCAAAGGCAGCTGGTGCAGGTGGGTGAGGACATGCTGGTGGGGACGTGTGTGATGATGGAAAAAAAACCCTGGTAGTTAATGATGGGAGCCAGTTGCTCTTCTGCGGATGAATTGAGCTCAGAAGTTGGGGAGGCACTGGAATCCAGAGGCGATGGCTGTGCCAGGTGTCGGCTTGAAGCTGGAGGTCAGGGATGGTACCTACCAGCCAATGCTATGGGTGCAGAAAGGGCTGAGCTGGCCAGGAGCAGAAGGCGAAGACCAACCCCAGGCTGTGCTGGTACAAACCCCTGGGAGAGGGGGGCAGTGGAGGAGGGGGGAGGGGGGTTGGGACTTGGGGGGAATGGGAAGCGGCGGGGGGAAGCCCAGGCACTCAGAGAAGGCAAGGTGAAGGCCATGCCATCTCTCCCAGTGGAGCGCTGCCAGCAGGCTCTTGTAGATAAAACCCTTGCTGAGGCTTCCAAACCACAGCAGGCTAATTGTAACTAATTATGAAATGTAATTGTTTGAACACGGCACGGTGCTTTGACCTGAATAATAAGGAGGGACACAGCATCCCTCCTGCATCCCCCTCACACTCCAGGCAGAGGGGCAGGACCTCGGAGCAAGCCGATACCTCAGCACAACAGGCCGCCAGGAATGAAGCCCATAGGAGTGCTTGGCTTTTTTTGTCTTTGGGCAGATTAAAAACCTGCAGCAGGCACTGAAAGTTTCCCCTGTGATAGTGCAGAGAGCAAACACTCTGGGCTGGGAGCAGGAGAGTTTATTTGCTCTGAGTGTTACGTGCGGCGGTGCAAAATACAACAGGAGTGTGATGGGAGGAAAGATGGGTCCAGCCCCAGCAGCCATCAGTCCACCCCACCAGCCACTCCTTGCTGACCAAGTCCTCCCCTCTGCCCATATGCCTTTACGTCACCCCAGCAAATGTGTTTCTTAAAAACACCAGAGAACTCCCGAATTAAAGTACTTTGTGTATTTTCCTGCATACAATTGCTGTCTTTGTGGCAGGCAGGGACTAGAGGCATCAAGGCTGGGATTTCCTCTTCCCCTCCCACCTCCCTTAATTTTTTTTTTTTTTTTTTTTTTGCCTTTGGCAAAAATTCCAACATTGGTTTAAGGTTTGTAAAGCAGCATGAGACCTGAAATGAAAGGTGCTACACAAGCACAAAGCATAATTGAGAGCCTGTGTGATGGGCTCTACAGAAATGCGTGTATAATAATAATGACATTAATAATAGGCTGTTATTTGTCACTGAGCAGACCCGAGGCCCTGGCACGCCCAGAGCAGGCTAATAAAGAGCAGAGCACTTCAG
This sequence comes from Falco naumanni, assembly GCF_017639655.2. Classification (NCBI taxonomy): domain Eukaryota; kingdom Metazoa; phylum Chordata; class Aves; order Falconiformes; family Falconidae; genus Falco; species Falco naumanni. The sequence continues at coordinate 4,318,526 of NC_054060.1, read as the reverse complement.
TCTGCACACTGGTTTAACATAATATCATATAATAACACTGAAATTGCTCTCCAAACCCTGACATAGTCCTGCTCAGGGCTCATGTACAGCTAGTGAAGTTTCCCTAGGCCTTTTCCCGGGACGTGAACAGCTGCGAACACGGTTTCACAAAACCAGATACCTGCTATTCTCCTGCTTTTGTTAATAAACGAGTGCTTTCATGAGTCATTTAGTGCTCAACTGGCCTTTTTCTCCTTTTTCTCAACCCAAAAGGGGAGGCATCCGTCTTCTCTGACATGTGAGGACATCTGGAGCAGAAGGTCGTTTCAATGTCCAGCCTCCATCACGTGCTGGAGGCATATGTCACCCTCCTGGTTAGTGATTCCCCACTGAAATACCAATGGCTCCCCAAAACAGAGTGCTAATTTCATCAAAAAATATTAATTTACTGTGGCAGCATCCTGCCATCGCTGCATCTGCTTCCTGCCTTTGCATTCAGCCTGTTTTGCTCATCAGCAGGTTCGTGCACATGGAAATGAAGCTGCTGCCGTGCTTTGTGGAGGTCATGGAAAAAACATCTCAACTGCACTGCCTTATCCTGGAGCAGGGGACACAAAAATGTACCTGAAAATACTGCAGAGCGTAGTGGGGAATGGACCTGGGAGCCAGGAGACACAGGTCAGGTAAGGGGCCAGGATCTGGCCCTTTCGCCTGAGCTGCACAGCGCTTGGCGGGTGATAAAAGCTGGCTGGGATGTTTTGTGAAAACAGACTTGGCACGTTTGGCTGCCCAGGGGGACTGAAGTGCAAAATACAGTATAAGAGCAAAGGAGCGTGCAAACCTCTTTGCTCCTGCGGCATGCAAAGGGCTCGGGTGCAGGAGTGACCTCCCCTCCCTCGGCTGAGCCCAGCTCAGAGTGAACGTCTGTCATTTGTGGGTGACCCAGCTCGCCCAGCTCCAGCCAACCCACCAGCGAGGGGATGCTGCGCCCGCTGCGTCGGGCTCCCGCGGTGGGGGGACCCCAAGGCACCACCCCCCAAACACCCCTGGCAGCCCAGCCCTTCGCAGGGCAGGAGCCTCTCTTGAACCACGTGCTGATGGAGGCGACTGGGCTGCCACGACGTCGTTTCTGGGTTGACCCAGCTTAGGAGACCCAGCAGGGCTTCACCACGTGGTAGCAGAGCCGGGGGAGAGCAGCGTGCCGGAGGGGTGCCTGCCTTGCCCGCACCATGGGCAGCACTCACGGCCAGGCAGGTGGTGCCCCTGCAGTGTATGCATCCCCTTCCCAGCACCGGCCCTGGTCCTCCGTGCAGTGATCTCCCCTCCGTGCAGTGATCTCCCCTCCGTGCAGTGATCTCCCCTCCGTGCAGTGATCTCCCCTCCGTGCAAGAACCCTGGAGCGCAGGTGCCCGGGTGCCTCTCGGTGCTGGTGAGTCAGCCAAAGCAAACAGACAGTCCGTGCCCTGCCCGGAGAGCAGCTGAGCGATGATAATTACCTCTTTGTTTCCTTCTTCTGGAGTTATTTGTGGCAGAAAGCATGTTTGCCTTTTTCTGTTTATTCACACAGTCAGTTCTCAAGTGCTTGCTCTCCACGCCTTTGCGCCTTTTGTTCCTGGCAGAGGATGAGGAAGATGAGGGTCTCTCCCCTCTGCTCCCCCCGAGCAGTGTTAGCCAATGGCATGGGCTGCCAAGGGTCCCCTCGGCCCACCCAGCTGCACCAGTTTGGGCTTTACTGGGAAGGGAGCCGCCTACTGAGTGCCTGCTAGACGGGGGCTGCTCTCTGCCTCTGTGTACATCCGATACGCACACATGCCTATTTTATACAAACTAGTGGACGCACGTGGGAGGTAAACAAGGCAATCAGTCTGGCTCGGCAATCTGGAAGGGAAACAAAATATGTCTGCAAAGCGAGTGCTAGCCGAGGAGCGCTGAAGGTGGCCGCTGAGGAAGGGGGCCGTGGGGCAGCAGGTACCTGAGCCACGGGTGCCACCCCGCTCTGGGTAGCCGAGCGGCAGCGTGGGGTGCTGGTACTGCTCATCTCCCTTGCAGGATGCCGTGCTGATGCTGCATGTAAAGCAAAATCCACGGGCTGCCATTGTTGCCCCTTCCACTGTTGCTCTCACCCTCCTTCCCACTGCAGAGGGGTCTCCTCTGTCTGCCCATCCATCCGTGAATCCATCCATCCGCGGCGTGGTGCTGCTCTCCCGTGGCAGGCGCGATGACGGGAGGCATGAGGGTGCCTTGGCACAGGGCAGCGTTCACTGACCCTGGCCCGAAACAAACCCCTTGGAGTCCCACCCAAGGCGACAAGCAGAAACGGAGCCTTTCCGTAGTGTTTGCTCTGCGTGAGCACACAATAACGCTGTAACCTTGGGTTGTTTGAACTAGCCAGGAGTGTCATTGCCAGCATTATATTCAACAGTTGTACTTGACTGAATAAGCAGACGGGTTTTTTTCCCCCCCTGTCATAATGGCACTATCCCACGGAGGGGTGATGGATTGCTTTTTCGGTTGCACATGCTGTTATCGCTGTGCTGTTCTAATGCTAGTCAAACATTATTGTGAATAGCCAAACTCAATAGCAGCAGTGTTAGGCTGAAAAGTCAATATTAGCTGAGCAAACAAAGCAAATAAAGAGTTGCTATTTGCGTAGCTATGAGTATTTGTATGCTCTGCTGCTGAACAGGGTACTTTGAAATAATAAAAAAAAAAAAAAAGTTTTTTTCTTCAAGGCAGGGCATGTTTTTTATTTAGGGTAGAGGAGACGGCTTTTATTCAAGTTCACATTTGCTTCCTTATAAGTTGCGGCGGCCCCGTGAGTGGCACAGGCACGGCCGCCCTTGGCCAGCTCTCAGGGAGCAATGCTGGGCGTGCGAGACGGCTGCCGGCAGTGCTGCCGCTCACGCTGGCACCGCCAGATCCTCTGACCTTTAACGCCTCAAGAAAGTGTGGGAATCCACGGGAGCAGCCGAGTGCTGAAACAGCAGTTGATATTAAGTTATCCATTAAAAGGCAGCTCTTCTTCTGGAGGAGCAGCGCCGTGTTTCAGCGGCATCTCCCGGCAGACCCATAATTGCTCCTGTGCGGCACCTCTCTGCCCCGAGGATGCTGCTCCGTGCGTGGGAGCGCCTGTTTTGTTCTGATTTAATTTGCATTTCCCTGTTTCTTGTTAAGTTTCTGGCACTTTTCGAGGTTTGCTCAGTGACCTTCTAAATGACACACACCTATTTATAACCTGCTGTCTGTGGCCCAGTGCCACTTTGCAAAGCCCTGGGAACGGAATCCAATAAACTGTTCCTTCATTAATATTGTATAGCCCAACGTATGCACCCAATGTGCATGCTGAAGAGAGGATGCCATAGCCCATCTTCATCCCAGGCTTCTTTCCTTATAGAAAATGTTTGTTAAATATACATGCCAAGCCAGGTTAGCTCTGGGGCAGCAGGTCCCAGCCCTCCCCTTGGGACCCCTCCCCAGCTGGGGATGGATGTGCTGCATTACTGGGTTAGTCCATGCAGCATTTTCCATGCAATCTCCAGCCTAGGATGCTTCAGAGAGGTAAATGATACAGCTGGGGAATTAAATAATTAATTCCAAAGAAGGACAGTAGCTGTGATGCATAGGCAAGGGAATATATATATATATATATATCTGTAGTGGTTTTGGCTGAGCTGGAACAAGGTGGAGAGTCAGGGGTGATGAAACGCAGGTGCCGTCTTCCTGGGAGGTGCAAGGGAGAGGGAGGTGGTGCTGGGAAGGGTAGAAAAGCCTGGAGGAGATAAGATGGGACAAAGGCAGTGTGAGATGTTCCTGCAGCTGAGAGCATGCTTGTGCCTGGGACACCTGCAGCCGTAGCTAGTGGAAAGGAAAGGTTGTCCTTGAAGATGCTGATGCAGAAAAGAGATAAAGGAGTCTTGGAGATGTCTGGAATCTGGAGGCTTTGGCTTCTTGCTGCTTTTGTGATGGTCACTTCAGCCAGAGCGGTTACTGGGAACCTGGCAGTGGAAGCACTTTGCCCTTAGCCAAGCCAAGTGTCATGGGTCTGCAGAGCCAAGCAGGGAGTCTAGCTGAGTGAGCCAGGCTGCAAGTGTCCCCACAGCTGGGAGCACTGGGAAGGGGGTGCTGAGCTCTTCCTTAGGGGAAGGGCAAACCAGACACCCCCATGGTAACCCCCTCCCCACGCCTGCAGTGCTCCTGTGCCCTGGGGAGCTGCCTGGGGATGACCAAGAGCATCTTTCCACTTCAGAGAAGACAAGGAAAGTGCTGGGAAAATACTATGGCTTTTGCAAAATGAGCAGTGGCTGAGGACAAGGGGAAGGACCCAGGACTACCACTCCAAAATGTGCTCTTAAAGAGGCAGGAGAAGGGCAGAAAGCTGTGGCCTTGAAGATCTAAATTGCCCCACAGTTCATCTACAAGAGGAGTCGTGGCTGCAGGACTGGCACGGTGGTCCTGCTGCCCAATGCTTTTGCCACCCATCCTCATGCAGATGTGTGTGACGCCCCTTGGCTTTAGGGACGGCCCTTCCCAGGGCTTGCACCCTGCAGCACCCTGCTTGCACCAGCGCCAATGTTGCAGGTGGGCTCCTGGGAACAGCCTAGGGCTGTGGGAGCATCATCCCCTGGGGAATTGTCTTTGCGGGAAGAGGAGCGCACCTGCACGGTGAATTAAGTGCATGAATTTGCTTTTTCTGCAAGCATCTCGTGGTCAGCTTGCTGCATTGCTGGCTGCTGCACGGGTCCACTTTGGCCACAGTCGTGCCTGGGGTCTGTGCACGGGGCTGGGACAGCCTTTACCTGCGTACTGTCGGTGCTCTGCTTCCCTGGGGCTTTTGGAAACGTAAAAACATCCGCTACTAAATTCCACTCGGCAAGTCTTGATATCATGAAGCACATTTGCTCTACAATTATAGCCTAGGCTAATGCTGTTTGGATTAATTAAATTCACATGACAAATGTAGTCGCATTAATTTTATTTATCTTGAGTGGGTTAACAGGAACTAGCAATGGAAAAAGTAATTATTTCGCTTCTAGGGTGCTGGGATTGCTGATTTGGAAACCTCTCTGAGACATATTCCTTAAATGTGGAATAGCAGCATGTGAAATGCATGAGGAGCTAATACAGTGCATAAAAATGAACATAATTTCTGAAAAATGGAATTAATGAGGCAATGAGACTGTTTTAATGAGCACAAGGTCTGCAGTAAATGTCAGTGTTCCCATGTCTTTATTGTAAATTATAATGTGCATTTTTAGAAAACACTGCCTCGATGCAAGCCGGGTGGAAGCTGCTGGAAGGGTCCAGCCTTCGCAGGCAGGATGCACAGCCCACAGCCAGTGGAGCAGCGCTCCTCTCCTGCTCCGAGCTCTGCGCGAGGGATGCCTTAGTGACCGCATTTATTTTTTTCTTGCTGGGCAAACAAGGGTGTTTGGTTGTGCGAGCAGGACTGGGACGGGAACAAACAGCCTGAGTCCACGGCAGCTCCTGCCTGCGGTGCTGTGCCTGCTGCTGCGCCCGTGAGACGAACGGGCGTCGATCTACCACGCAAACATTAGCCAGGTCACCGTGTGACTCTGGTGGAGGTTTGGTTTGATCAAAAGCTCATGCAACTACTTTATTTCTCTTGTTAAATAAGGTAGGTGAACGGCAAGGGATATAACAGGGCTGAGCTTCCCTGCTTCATATAAAAGCTGTGGCTTTGGTACCGCTGAATTAAGCAGCGGCAGCACCAGGTCCCATGTGCTTGGAGCCAGGTATGAACAAAATCCTTCTTAAAACTGATTCATCATCCAAAGTTATTGCATGTTGTCTTTGTAATTTTATTCCCGAGCCCCAGCGCTGGGAAGGTTTGCAGAAAGTGGCTCTCCTGGGCAGGCGCAGCCAGGATTTAATCTGGGCATTAACTCCCAGCGAGAGCTAGCGGGCAAGAAGGAAGATCTTTTGCTTTGCTTTTCTAATTGCTCGGGGAAGCTGCAGCAAACCTTCTCCCTGCTGCCCAGAGCTGATCTCCCCGGTGCTGAGGGGCTGCAGGAGGCCCCACCGCCTGTCGGAGCGTGCAGGGTGGCTTTGGTAAGCAGGGATGTTTCCTCTGCCTTCTGGAAACGAGGGCTGTCCTTCCCCGGAGGTTGCTGCAGAATGTGTAGAGACACAATGCTGTCAAACCTGGCAGGTGGCCCAGCGCCGCGGTGATGGGCATCACGAGCGGGTGACATTTCCTGTTGATGGTGCAGGATGCAAAGCATCATCTTTGCCTCCCCCTGGCACCTGGTCAGCTAATCAATCTCCATGAAATATACCTCTGTGGATTGCCCGTCAGCCACCTTCAGGCAGTTTGGCTTGTGGCAGCCCCCCCGATGCTGTTGGAGAGGGTGACAGTGGTGTGATCCCGAGCGGGGTGGCCACGGGCTGTCGTGCAGACGGGCGAGCATCTTGCTTCACCTCAGTGCTTGGAGCCCATCACAGCCTGGGTGGGTCCTGCTTTGGCCAGCAGCAGCTCGCACTTGTGCCCCCCGTCCTGCAGCCCTGGTGCCCTCCAGGGCTGGGAACAGCCCTTTGAAAATCCCCGCACAAAGCCCCTCTTGTACCTCGCTAGGTCCTGTCCCTTCCTGGGACATCTGGGATGGATGTGGCCCTTGCAGAGGTCTCACCTGCCCAGAAATTGCACAGATCGGTGATGGCAAGAAAGGCTACTACCCCATTGCTAAGAGAGCTGTGCAGAGGAGCCTCCCACATCAGCATCACCTACAGATGCTTTATCGGTTGCAAACCTGCTGTAATTTTCTAGGGAACAAACCCCCAGTGTTTCAGACCCGTGTCTTTCCAGCGAAAACCAGAAAGTCATCACAGCCTTTCTCAAGAAAAACAGAAAAAATAATCAGCAGCCTCAGATGTGCCGACTCGCTGTTTGCCTGGGGGGATGTCCCAGGCTCCCCACGCACCTAATCCCTGCTGCCTCCCAGTCATCTGGATGATCCAAGAGCTCTTTGTCACCGAAAGAGCTGGAAATGGTGTGGCTGCACCAGCGCCGGAGGAAAGGCTCTGCTGGCACCAGCACCAGCACTTTCATGGGTGAGGACTGGGTGAGAAGATAAACCCCAGCACGTAACGCAGGTTTCAGGGCACATCCTCTTCCAGGAAGGCATCTTTGTTGCGGGATGAGCTTTCGGAGCCCACGGGGCTCCACCGATCCCGCAGCTGAGGGTGTTTGGAGTATCAGTCCTGGTCAGCAGTGCCGGTGGCTCAGTGCGAAGCCAGGGCTGGTGGGAGAGGCTGGAGCTGCTCCTCCACACCGGGTCCCCGGCGTGATGCACCTGACTGCCTAAATGGGCTCATATTCCTGATTTTCAGCCATAAGGTTTCTGATAGGGATGACTAATATAATGAGGATTATTGTTTAAGAGCCGGTGTGGCCCCCTTGGACCCCCAGGTTCCATCCCCCGGCACTGGTCCCTCTTGGAGGAGGGGGGCTGCTGGGTGCTCTGCTGTGAGGCAGCTGGTGAACTGGGGCAGAAAATACAAAGAAAAAAGCAGTTTTGATCATAAATTTTGAAAAATATGATCCAATACAAGTCTTTCCTTCTTTTGTACTTGGGTTTCCCATCAGTTTAAAAAGCAGGAAAAGAAAAAAAAATAAACACAAAGGCAGCCTCCAGCAGAAGGTTTTTTCCTATTGGTTTTCTCCCCTCCCATTCTTCCATGGAAGAAAGGGCAGAAAAAGGGATCAAACAGAAGGAAATACTTTCATTTCCTTGGAAGGCAGCCGGGACGTGGCAGGGGTCGCAGGCAGGACCGTGGCCCCCATCCCTGCCCTGCTCCGGTCCCCCAGCCTGGAGCAGCTGAGGCATCGCTGCAGGATGCAACCGACACACCCGTGATGCCACCGGGAGGCTGAGAGCACCCCAGCCTGGTGGGGAGCCGAGCCCCTCCGACCTCCCGAATCTCCTGGGCTGGTCACTGGGTGTGGAGTCGGGGAATCGGAAAAGGGCTTTTCAAAAATCAAGCTTTTTTAAACTCGGAAGAGGCAAGAGCTCTGTGACCAGCATCTTCTGGCAAACGGCTGCCTGTTTACAGACATGTAAATACAACTTCACAATTGCCATAAATCCTATTGTGCAATATTCTCTAGAACCAATTAGATTCTGACATCTGCTTAATGTTTAATTACTTTTTGACGAAGGAAATGGAAAAATTGACAAATAGTATAATCCATCAAATGTCGGCCTTTTGTGAGTGTGTTTATATAAAGCTTACATGCCAAAGTCTCTTAATTTTTCTTGCTGCTCTGGCAAGGATAAGGACAAATATTTATATTCCAGGCACACAAGATGGCTTTCATATTGTTTTCATGTTTAACTGATTTCAAATGAACTAAGATGGCTCTTAATGTGGTTACAAGAATTTGCCATTAATTTTCACTTAAAATTGGATCCAGCTCGCTACATGCCTGCAATATATTAAAGTTAATAATGATTTGTTTAGAAAACGCGGTGCTTACTGCTGGCTGATTGGCACACGCTTTCTTGGTGGAAACATCAGATTCCTATTATATTTAAATGACAATTAAGCTTAGAATATTACTCCTATTTTGGAGTGCTTCACGCAGAATTTTTTTGTTATTGCTACGGGAGAAGACAGCTCAGTGTCCCTCCATCACCTCCAAACCCCAGGAACTGCTCCCGCATGGCTGTGGGATGCTTGGGCTCAGCCATCCGAAGCTCAGGCTGGCCTCTTCTGCTGGCTGCACAGGGCTGGATCTGGCTTTCCCTCCCCTCCGCCACTTTTGGGAAAGGTGTGGGAGAAGGAAAGCAGCCCAGCTCCTTGATACTTCACTTACACATTTAATAAAAGGAATAAAATATCAGAAAGGCAGGAAAACCTTTAATAATTCAGCAACGTCGAGTTGTTTCATTACCTTAATATTTGCAAAAATTGCCAGCAGCTCTTGACACCTTTTCTCACTCACGATCTGAGCCAAAAAAGCCACAAGGAAGTACGATATATTCACTTGCCCTCATTATGCTAATCACAGCATTGCAAGGCTTGCCTGTAAGTGTCCTTGCTCCTCGTGATGGAAAAAGAAGCGCAGCGCAATAAATTTGACCTAGAATAGTTGTTAGGAAGAGAAAAATGCGTAAAGCATGAGAAACCCACTGATCTTACTCATAGCATCTTTGAAAACGCTGTTATTAACTGACAATAAATCTAACAAACTTTATAATTAGGTTACTTCTTTCCTTTGAACTCCCATTGCCAGAGCCATTAGCTAGTGCAGCGCTGTGATTTATAAGCGAGAAGCAGCACTAAGTTCGTCAGTTTATCGGCTTTTATTTTAAAAGGCATTTGTTTTCCCGTCTCCGAGGAAAGCCTGCTGCTCCCTGAAGCTTTGTTGGAAGTCATAATGTGTCAGGTTGTTTTCTTTTCTCTCCCTGCCGAGCCTGCCAGCCAGCATCCCAATTAGCCCCAGCGGTGATGATTTCTGGGATGAGGGGAGTTGTCCGCTGGGAGCTGGATGGAGAAGGAGCAGGTTCCTTCCATCTTAGACATCAGTGGGGTGGCAGATGGTCACAACCCACGGTCACACCTGGGCTGGCATCCAAGGGGTGCAAGGAGAGCCGGAGTGGGGAAATTTTCCCCTGTTTTGTGGCCACATTTGTATTTTGAGCTGGAACTGTTGTGGATAAATGGGGAGGAGAACTGGCGAAAATGCTGTTTCCATGTTTATCCCGTGAAGTTGTCTGATAGCTTGCAGCAATTTAATAATTAAAACTCCTGCTGCTGCAGGACGGTAGGGCTGTCCCGTGCTGCGTGACGTGCTTGCCCCATCCGTGCATGGCATCACCCATATCCCCCGGTCCCTGGGCGAGGGGCACGGGGGGGGGGGGGACGGGACCTGCACGCACACCTCCCCGAGGAGCTGCCACCAGGTCCCCTCCCTGCTACCTGCCTCAATAACCCTTCTGCCTACAATAACCCAGCTTTCCTTGGGGCTACCAGCATCATCGTATTTCTTCCACGCTAATTAAGGTTATTATTTGTGTTTGTGGGGAGCGATGAATGCTGCACTTGCTGCTCGCTGCAGCGGGCGCCGTGCGTGGGCCAGGCTCGGACGCTTTTTGTTAACGATCTCTTGAAATCAGCCATTTCCCTGCAGGCTTTTTGCTGTCAGGTCATTGCTTTAAAAAAAACCCTAAAAAAACCAAAACAAACCCACCTAAAAAAAACAACCCACCACCCCAACAACCAACCTCTAGATGAAAAGGGTTCGATTTCCACAGCCACTCGGCGGGTTTTCCCACTGCCTGTGCTGACAGAAAGGGGGTTTTATTGTGCATCAATTACTTTCAAGTGAATGGGAGACATTATGTTATTAAATCCCACCCTGCCTCTCGAGGTGCTTTTAATTTGTATGTTTAGGTTTAAATTTCTTCGGGAGTGCCAAACCTTGTATTTGTTTTCCTTGGGCTATTTTCATTTAGGGTTTCGGTAACTGTCAAAGCCTGCGAGTTAATTGTAGCTCACAAGGTTATCTTTCAAAGCTAACTTATATCTCTGTCATGTGCTGGAGCCAGTCCTTGACTGCCTATCTTTATGATACTGTAGATTTTGACTCTTGTAATTATCCTTTGAGTTTAAGCTGATTATGTAGACTTTATAACTGGTGTTTGTTTAATTTACCCACAGTGTGTTGTTTGTACAGTGGCTCCGAAAGTAAACACGAACCTGATTAAACATCTCTGGCTGCCACCAATGGCCCTTTTCCCAAAGATACACTAAAATAAACAGTGGAGGGGCTGTGGGAGGGAAGCGGTGATGCTCGCTTGGCTTCTCGCACTGGGCTGCAGAGGAGCCCAGGCAGCCCAGCTGCACCAGAAAGAGCTGTTTGGGAAAACCAGTGTTATCTTAAGCCAAGTAAACCCAGCCCAAAGGCATTGCCTTCTGCTTGGGGGCAGCAGGGCACATCACTGTGGCAGGGGCACGACGCTGGCACTGCTGCGATGGTGGCTCGCTGTTGCAGGGATGCTACCGCTGAAGGAAACTGGGTCTGCTGGGTCTGCACCACTGAGCACGGTGGTATCCTGAGCATCTCCGTGGCACAGCGAGGGGCTTGGGTTGCCCTGCTTCCCCCTGCACAGTCAGGGGAGACCCACGCTCTGCGAGGCCCTGGTGCCATGCAGGGCTGGAGTGATGGCAGGGTGGGAGGTGATGTGTCTGTTGGTCCCCCGAGCACCTGGGGGGACAAACGTCTGTCTGTTGTCAGCCTGCAGCACCAGGGTTAAAGCAGTTTCACCGTGCACCGAGCACTGGCCCCACAGAGCTCCTTGGGCTGGCTCAGCTGTGGCAGGCTGAGCTTTGCAGGCATCCTTTTGTAAATGCACTCATTTCTTGTTAGAAGTAATTAGCTCATGGAGTGGCATGGCGTGTTACTCGGGCGTTTGAAGCCAAGGTGTTTCGGCAGCTCCCAGCCCTTGGATGGCTGTTCTGGAGGGAGGTGATTTGGATGGGGAGCCCTCGACGTGATGGCACAGGTTGGATCCTGCCTGCTTCCCCCGACGGGGACCAGGCATGGACACAGCATCCCGCTGCTGCTGGCCATAGTGCCTGGCTGGGGCTGGGGGACCAGCCAAGGGGGCTGAGCAGAGCTGCTGGGGATAGGGATGGGGAAGGGGACTGTGCTGGCTCACCCTGCTCAACAGCTGCTGGGATGTTCTGCAAGTGACACATCATTAATGAGTATTTTTCTTTTCATTAATCAACAAGCTTTAAACTTACTCTTGAGCAACTCTGGCTTATCACATTATCTGGTCTCTCACTGAAACGGACAGGTTAAAACGTGTGCATCTTATCTTGGATTTTTTTTTTTCCTGTTTGCTCTCCCAGCCGTGCCAGCACACCTTCCCCTGCACAACCCGGAGCCATGCTCAGAAACGCCAGTCGGTCCAGGCACCGAGGACCTGATGCTCTTGAGGAAAGGGCACCTGGAGAGGCAGAGGCTCCCTCACAGCTGCTGGAAAATGAAAGGCAGAGGTTTGTCCTGGGAACAGGAGCAGGGACCCCAGACGGGCTCTGCAGGAGGTTCCTGCAGGTCCACATGGCTCCTAAGGAAGGCACAGGCTCCCAAAAGTCCCCCGCTCCGGTGCCAGCTGCTTGGCTGGCTGTTTTGGTTTGCAAAAGGTGCGAAGCAGGATGGCAGGCGTCCAGCATTCCTGTGGGCTCCTTTTAATATAGGGTTTAGACAGATTGGAAAAACTCCTCGTTTGCACAGGCGCCGTGGGTGGTTTCCTCCTCTCTCCTCCCTGGCCTAGCAGCGCCAGTTGCTGCTGCTGCTGCTGCTTGGGGTCCCTGGGATTTGGCCCCAGCCCTGCTCTTGGTCCCTTTGCTGGAAGCCAAGGGGACTTGGCCACTCAGTTGCAAAGGAAAAGCTGCCTCCTCCTTTTCCCCCAGCTGCCACACGCACAGGCCCCTGGTCCTGAGCGATTCCAGGGATAACAGATGCTGTTTTCCCATTTCAGCACCTCCTCAGCTGGGTCACACCTCCTTTCGGTCTTACTTCCATCAGTGTTTCCTCCAAACCAGCCAGGTCCCTGCCGTGCTGGCTCATCCCTGGGGCAGCTTTGCACCCACTGCCCTTCTCACCAGGAGGGTCCACAGGCTGAGCCCCACTGCTCAGCATCACCCCTGCAGTCCCTGGCTCCGGGCATTGCCTGCTTGAGGAGAGAGAAACTCTGCTTTTGCTCTTTTAATGACATTTTCTCATTTGCATAATTGCAGAAAAAAATGCCAGCATGTCCTGCTGGGGATGGGGGGAGGTCTGGATACCTTTTGGCTGGCTTTGTTGCTTTTGATGAGCACTGATGGGTGGTGGGTGCCTATGGGGGTGCTGGGAGAGGGCTCTATAGGGTCAGACCACTCCTGTGCATGCTGTCCCCCCCAGCACAGACATGGGGGACTGGTCAGACTGGAAAGGTAGGCATGTGGGATGGTAGCCAAGGAACGGCTGGGGTGTGCAGGGGCTGAGGGATGTGGTCAGGGCAGACAAAGACATCACTGCCATTCCTGGCTGTGCGGGGAAGGGCTGATAACATAGTGGGGAGGCAGAAACTTCACATGAAAACTCAAATGCAGCAGCCCAGGAGTTAGAGGAAAGGGTCACAGGAAGAAAACAGCTTTTTCTTTGCTGCTGAAGATGTCCCTGTCAGCTCAGCTGTGGGCTGGCAGCCTCCTCAATGTCTCCACTCCCTCCTGCGCTGCTGTGGGGAGAGCTCCAGTCTCTTCAGAGCACTTTTATCTCCGCAGATGGAAGCATTTGAGGAGCACCAGAGAGCCAGCTAGGATGACCCCAGGCTGTCTCACGGCTCTTATCGGTCTCCTCTCCTCCCCCAGCAAACACCTCCCATCCCCACCTGCCTCTGCAGCTCCCTGCCTGCTTCTTCCCAGCTCCAAACCACTCTTAACCCCATTAAACACCACTCCTGCTATCAGGGCAGGTGTTCCTCAACTGCAGCCTTGCACAATGCCATAAGGGAGGGCTTTTATGTTATTTTTCCCCTCCCCAGAGAAGGTTTGTAGAAGATACCCTGAGCCAAGGCAAAAGCTCTCTGCCAGGTCTCCCCGCTCAGCACCCGGGGTAATTCCTCTGGCCCTCATTAGAATAGCACCGGGCAGCCCTAATTACAGGGAGGGAGCTGGAAAGCATGCAGGTGTCATTAACCACCCTCAGGTTTGTTCTGGAGCCAAATTAAACAGTGAGGGTGGTAAGAGCTCCCCCAAGGCACAGCCCTTTGCCCAGGAGGGCTGAGCTGGGATGGCTCCGCATGCTTGGGCAGCACTGTGCCCGCTCGGGTGGCACAGGGGCGCCAGCCTCACCAGGGCTGGGGTCTTCACTCTACCAGTGACTCGTGGCAGCCATGAGGATGGGGAAGGGCAAGGAGATCTCCAAGAGCTGCTCTGCTGCTGGAGAGCCCACTGCACGTGCCCATCCCCATCCCTCTGGTCCAGCATCCCAGCGCCAGGCTGGCCTCATGGTTGAATTTCTCCAGGTCCACGTTCCTAGCCTCTGGCCTCAGCTGACAGCCTCAGCCAAAGGTAATGCTGCTGTGTGAACCCACGTACATTGATATCTGTGGTTATTTATGTGTCATAAAAACATTTGCAACACACACTTCTTATTCCCCTTTCTTTCTATGGAACCCCATGCTGACAAAAGCCTTTTACTGAGTGGGTTGTCTGCCCAGCCCTGTGGTGGGGGTCAGATAAGGCAGGGGCTGGCACGAGGTTAAGTTCCCCGGGGGCTCAGCCCATGCCCACCTGGGTGCTGTGCACCCTCAGGTGCTGCTGGCTCTATAAACCAGGCTTTGCTGCAGAGGGTTGTGGAGTCCTGCCCCGGGGCTGGGAACATCACAAGCAGCGCTTCCTTTTCTTCCTCTGTTTTTTTAATTGCTCTTTAACCTTTGTTCGTATATTTTCAGTGGTGTGTGTCCTCATGTACGAGTGGGAGCAGACAGGGAAGCTGCCTGGTGCCAATGCATGGGGGTGGATTTTTCCCAGTGAATTCCTGTTAGCATCTAAGGGGAGAAAAAACCCCGCAGCAGGCTGCGAGACATCCAGGAGATGGTGTTTTTCAGGAAAATATCAAGAAGCAAGAATACACTCAGGCTGCTGGAAAAGGCCCAACACCTCTTGTTTTTAAAAGCTTGATGGGCTTTCAGCTCCCCTGCACCCTCAGCAGCACACTGAGCACCTCTCCCCTGAAACCATGGACTGCGCTGGATGCTCTGCAATGGCTGCAGAGGAGAGGAGGGTTTTTTTTCTTTCCTTTCTGGCTCACATTGGAGACCCACAAGCTCAAAAAACCGAATCAAGCTCCCCTTGCATTTTAAGAGCTCTAAAACATACGAAGCCTTATCAGTCAGCCTGTTACCTTATGGGATATATATGCAGTTCCCAACCTGTGCTAAATCAATCTCTCTCCACAGATGGATAGAGAGATAAATTTTAAAAAATAAGCTTAATTTTATTACTGTCTTCTGAGTGGCCATTGCATGACAGCGCAGCGCCAGATTGACAAGAGTTTGATGTTTGGTAATAGCACATCAGCAGGCCCCCGGTACTTTGATGTATTATAATAGTGCATCATCAGAACAATGGCGTTTTGATAT
This sequence comes from Falco naumanni, assembly GCF_017639655.2. Classification (NCBI taxonomy): domain Eukaryota; kingdom Metazoa; phylum Chordata; class Aves; order Falconiformes; family Falconidae; genus Falco; species Falco naumanni. Next base: position 4,303,392 of record NC_054060.1, on the reverse strand, counting down.
ATTGTATTAGAACATAATCAGAGTGATGGGACTTTGATATATTATGTAAGTACATCATCAGAGCGGTGGTGCCGTGACATATTACCTTAGAGCACTGTCAGAGCTGCTGCACTTTAATGGATTTCAATAATACATCACTGGGACCGGGGGTCCTTAGGAGCCGTGGTGCTGGCAGCCGGAGGGGCTGCTGGGCTCGCTGCAGGACATCTCTGCCTTTGGAGGGCCTGACCAGTTCACGTGGCAGCTGGAGCTTTCAGAAGAAGGTCCAGGGAGAAAATGCTGGGGGGGCTTGGGGGCAAGCACAGCCCCATCTCTATAGGGCGGCTGTGGGGCTCAGTGCCCCCAGCTTGGAGAAATCCCCCTGCGCACAGCCTGGGGCAGGGACAGGGACGTCACTGGGCTGTTTGGGGCTGGTGCTGGGGACTGGGCTTGGGGCTTGCTGGGTGCCAGGTTTTCTGAGTACAAAGCTTTCTGGGTGTCAGATTTTCAGGGCTTTACTTTTAGAGCAGCCAGCACACCGGGTCTTCCCACCAGCGATGGGTGGCTGAGGGCCGGGACATGTGGTTGCACAGTGGTCCTGATGCCACCTTCACCGCACAGTACTACCCTTCAGGTTTCATCTTCTGAGCTGTGCAACGGAGGGTATTTCCAAAGGGGCCTCGCAAGGGCAAGCTAGAGCTGGCAGAGCATGATGGCAACAAGCAGTGCTGCTGTCTGTTGTTAGCTGGAGAAGATCCCTGCATTTTCCTTCCTTCACCCATTCCCTGCTCACGCACAAGCCAATTGCATCCCTGCAGCCATGCGCTGACCCCTGTATCTAAAGCAGCGTGGGGGCATCCATCCTTCCCCACCCGAATCCTGGCTCCCGGGGCCATTCTCATCGCCTCTGTTGGGAGACTCGTCTCTGCAGTGCTTCAACGGAAAGATATGTCAGCTGCGTGGCTGATAAAAATCACTTAATTTAGTGTCTCTGTGGCTGAGACATCCTGTAGCCCTTTTGCATCTCTCCGGGTGGAAGGAGAAAAGTAAGTAGCACAGGTAAGTAGGAAAAATAATAAGACATTCTGGAAATTTCAGCTTATGCATGCTGAGGTTTCACAGAAGTGCTCATCAGAGTGACACCTGGGTTGAACATTTTCTTGTTTTAGACTTTTTGTTGGTTGTTTTTTTCTTGCTTTGTGGTCAAGCAGTCATTTGCACCAGCCTAAAAACATGCTGTGTTCTCTTCACGTCTACAAAAAATTCATCAAAAATAAGTCTCAGGTGAAATTTCTTTTTTATTGCTGAAACAGACACATTTCACCTCTCTGAAATAGAAACATTTCATGATGTTGGAGCTTTCTTATTTCTTTTTAAATTACACTGGCTGCATCTAAACATATTTCAAAACAAGAGAAGAGACATTCTATTTTAAAAATGCCAAAATAAGAACTTTCTGCTTTCCAAACTGGCTTCTGATGGGATGCAGATGGGCCTGAGCATTGCTGACCAGCTTCCCAAGACCTTTGCCAGGCCCAAGAAATGGATGTCTGACCTGAAAATTAATTCAGAAACAGAGAAGGAGGAGGCAAGGCAGGAGACTGCCAAAATGGAGCTCTTGGAAGTGGCGAACAGCACTAATATTTTGGGAAATTGAAATTCCAGCCATGAAATTGCCTATCATTTATCATCCCCAACCACCTAACAAAGTAAGAAAAATAGGCATTAAGCCTTATTGCTTTTTAAATACTTATGATCTCGGGGAAAAGCCAACTAATCTACTTTCTTTAATATGTATTCTACGGAAATGTCTGTGAGTGTAACAGCGGTGTTTGTGTTTGTATGTGCAGTTGCACATGTGAAAAAATGATGTCACATTGTCGTTGAGATGCTCAGATGATAAACCCCATCTCCTGGAGGGCTGCTGTCGCCTCCCTGTGTCCCCGATGCCGGGGGGATGGTGCCACCCCTGAAACCAGGCCTCCCCGGTGCAGATGAGGATGTCTTTTCCTATTCCACAACAGAGAGGTCAAATCCATTCCCTTATGTGCTGGGATGGAATTAAAACCTCAGCAGCAGCCCTAGGCACCAGGGCAGTCCAGGAGAGGCAGTGCATTTCTGAGCTCACGCCCCTCCAAACCTAGAAAACCAAGGTTTGCCCTCAAAGCAAGGAGAAGGTTTTGCTGCTGCTAGAGCATGTCATCAAATAGTTGTTTTTTGATTTAAAGGTTGGCAAACTCCTGAGCACCTCTCCCCATCTCTGCCCCTCCCCACGGCCAGGTGCTGCTGCAGCTCCATGTCTTCAATGGTCGTACCCCAAAACTTGCTTGTGTTACGGGGAATGACGCCTGGGCTATCGCCATGCATACTCTGAGGGGTTTTCCTCCCTGGCACCAGGGTCCACAGGGCAGTGATGCTTTTTGCTTGCCATGGCACTGGCCACCCTTATAATTTCCACAGGTAGGAGGTTGTGGGTGATGGAGGGTACCGAGCTCTGTAAATGTTCATTGCAGCACCATGTAAAGCCATTTAGCTCAGGTGCTTCTGTAATTGTGATGCATTGGAAAAATCTGGTGTTCAGTGGCTGTTTCCCTTGCATGGCCACCTGTGCCAGCCCCTGTGGCTCCAACACGGGTGCCCGCAGCCATCCCGGCCGCTCCGGACCTGCCACCATCTTCTGCAGGATCCCTATGACTCTGGGCACCATGTCCCTCCGCTCCTACCTTTTGGTTTATTTGCTTAAAATGGAATCAGAAAAAGCAAACCCATCCCCGCTGGGCAGTGTGGGGTGGGCTGCAGGGCTCTCTTCGACCCCCCCCAACACCCCGAGCTGCTTCCCGCCAGGGAGGCGTTTGCAGGGTGGTTGGTTCCCCTGTTTCCCAGGGGTTTGGGGGATGCGCTTCCCTGCCTGAGCATCAGAGGATGCACAGGACGAGAGCAGAGAGGGGAGAGATGGGAGCAAGGCTCGCTGCAGAAGCAGCTCTGCGAGGCTGCTGTCACCATCGCTGTCCTCTCCTGGAGCGGGCAGCCATCAGAGGGGGATGCTCAGTGTCCAAACAGCATCAGCTGTGCTTTTCCCAAAGCACCAACACGACCCACCAGCACCCCTGCAAAGTGCAGGTCTCCCTGGGGGATTGCGTGGGCAGCTTCTCCCCATGCTGCCCCGTGGGGTTCGGGTTCCCCTAGCCAGGGCAGATCTCCTCCTCTTCCGCAGGCGGCGTTCCGGAGGCTTCATCATACATCAACACCTCGCACTCCAGAGGAAACATCGGAGTTTACCTGCTAATGGTCAACCACAAGGTAAAAAAAAAAAAAAAAAGGAAGCAAACAAACAAACCAACCAACCCTCGAATGATTGGGGAACATAAATTATCCAGAACTGGCAAGAAATGAAAGTGTTGCATGGTCCCCTGACAGCAATGGGATGAATAACTGATGATGATTAGTTAAATCATAACATTGCTCATGCCATGCATAAATGATGAGCCAACTGCTTGCGATGCCCTGATGAGATGCAGCGTTCTTAGCTTTCTATCATTCCCACTTTGTAGCCCCAAAGAAACTACCACATTTCTGCATTTTTGTGTTATCTGGCACATCAAGCAATGCGACAATGAATATATATTGACCTTATTATAGCAGCCGGCTGCTTGTGCCAGAAGCAACCAGGCATACTTTGCACAAATTAAAGCTGTCAGCATGTAATTTATGGTTCATTGCAAAAGAGGAACAGAACTCTGAGGGGAACATTGTGGTTTGGGAAGCAGGTAGGTAGGCAGATGAATTGCATGATAAAATATCTTGCTAATGATGTGATGTTAAAGCTGAAGTGTCATTTTCATTCTGTTTTGCACATTTTTTTAGTTATTTCTTGCTCAAGATGATTTTCCCCTTTCCACAGTTGGGTTTTTCTTTTTTGATTTCTTTTTTTTTTTTCTTTCCAAAAGCTAAATTACTGGTTATACCTGAAAAGGATGAAGTAGGTGTGGTAATTTATGAGCAGACAGCCGTTGTCTGAAGACAATGTGGTGGCACCCTGAGCAATGTTAGAGCCCCGTAATAGGGAGTTGTCTTACGGACACAGCCAACAGCCTCGACAATGGGGCTGGATGTGGATGATTAAAGTTTTCCTCCTTTTTCAGACTAGAGAACAGTCTGGAGGAGAAATTAAATAAAGAATTCTACGTGTGCGCCTTCATTCCTGTTGCCACGCACACACACGGCGCCAAAATTGTACATCAAGAAGGATGCTTGACGCTGCAGACGGCAGCCTCAGTGCCAACGTCTTTTGGGTTTGGGGATGTTGGGTCTTTCCTGCCTTTTTGTTTCCCAGTCGCTCAGCAGCTGAGGGAAAAGGAAAGGGGGAAACAAAGGGAAAAATCGCGTGGGATTATGTCACCTTTGATAATGCACGGAAGCGCGGGAGTGGGGAATGTGAGAGCCAAGTGAGGAAAGGCAGGGGGAGGCTGGAGGAAACGGGGATTTATAGTCTGCCGTGCCGGAGAGCTCTCTTTAGTCCAATAAATAAATGATAAAATAATTAAATTCTGAAATAAAACGTCACTGAATTATTTAACTGCTCACCTAGGAATAGCTCTGACTCAGCCAGGCGAGCACTGTGGTTCTGCTGCGGGTGCCACCACGCTGCCAAAACCAACATACGATGCAGTGAGGCACCCTGGGCGGGGGGTGGGCTGGGGGGTGGCCGGTCCCTCGTCTGACAGCGTCTGAGGTGGGGAAATCTGGGGTTTGCTCCACCTTGGAGCCAGCCCAGCAGCGGGCAGGAGAGGAAACACCCTTGCCCAGGTGGAGCAGGTTGTGTGGGCACTCGGGGAGCAGGAGATGTCTCTGGTGCGGCGGCCCTGCTGAGTGCCACCAGCCCTGTCAAGCCCCTCATTCCTGTCCCCAAGGGATGTGAGCCCTGGCACCATCACGCTCCTCTGCACCCAAGCTTGCAGTTGCAACTATCATGAATTTGGGGTGTCAGGGTCCTTAGAAAGGCAGAAAATTATTCTGTCAGTGTTCGGAAAGCGTGAGCATGTGTGTGCGTTTTACAGAGTGAGACTCCATGCCATGAGGGATGCAACGGGGCAAAGCCAGCGCCGCAGCCCCCAGGCATGCCCCCGCCACGGCCAGACTGTCCCTGCTCCTGCTGCGGATGGGGCTGCCTGGCAGAGCATCCCTCCAGCGGGATGCGCTCTGAAGTACCAGTTTTATTTTTCCTGATCTTCATGATTTCCTTCCTGACATGCTCTCCCAGCTGGGCTCCACACCTGCCACTCACGGGTGGATATTGTATTTGACACGGCGAGAGGAGGCTGGGCAGCGCTGCCGCTGAGGTGATGCGGAGGCAGCGGCAGGGATGACGTGGTGGTGCCGATCTGAGGTGACAAAGCTGGAAGATGGAGGGGGTCTGCCCGATGTCACCACGTTTTTGACAGAGAGAGGCGGGAGGCAAGGCAGGATGAGAGGTGGCTGAGTGGTGGCGATGGCAGCTGGAGTGGCACGGGGGGGGGCACTCGTGTGCCCGGGGGCAACCTGCCTGGCCAAGGGGCTTGAATCCCATCCGGCATCAATAAAAGATAAACTGAGTCTGAGAGCTGGCTAAGGGAGGGGCTGCTGACCCCAGGAGGTCACCAGAGCCACTGCTCTTGGGGATGTGCTCAAATGCAGAATAAGCACGAAACCCACAGGAAGGCATCAATGATCATAACATTGATTTTTTTCCCCTTTGGATTCTTCAGTTACTGTACCTGGGTGTGTGGCTCTTTAGTCCAGCTCCTTCGCCTGTGACAGGACGTTTCACTGCTGTAACTGGTGCTAACTGGGAGACGACTGCAGTCAGGACTTGCGCTTGCCACACTGGTTGCTGCCTGCTTCTGCCTTGCTGTGTTGCTGCACTGGATCTGCGCGCATCGCCCGTGTCCTCCAGGTATGCTGAGCGCCGGGGGCTGGCAGGGGGGATGGGCACTGCAGTCACCTGTGGGGTCCCGTGGAGGGCACTTGGGCAGTGATGCTGTCTGTGGTGATGGCCCCCTCCAGCCCCCCACTGCCCGTGCTGCTGTGAGGACCGTCAGAGCTTCCACCTTTCTTGGAGGGAGCACATTTCTTGAGCAAGTGGCCCTTCAATGCAGCATTGCATCACCCATGTCCATTAAATTGCCACTTTTCCACCCAAAGCAGCAATCTGGTGTGACCAGCAATGTCACCAGCACCCTGCAAGCTGTGACAGCAGAGCTCTGCCCAGCTCCCAGCTCCAGGGGGCTGCTGCAGCATCTCTGCAGGTATAGGTGAGAGAGGTGCTGCCAAACCAGACAGCTAGAGCTCCAAGTTGCCTTTCAGAAAGGAGATTTTTTTTAAAAAATAAAAAATAAGTCCAAGTTGGCTCAGTGCTGGCACTGCCTTTGAACCAAATGTCTCGCTGCAGCCAGTGACAGCTCTGCAACAAGAGCGGTGGCAGCATTCGCGAACTATTAGTGTTAAATTATTCCAACAAAAGCAGGCCTTGATGTTGTGTTGAAGTTGATAACTTGAGGATGTGTTTGAAAAGGATAAAAGCTTAGCCTTCAAAGGCTGGCTCCTCTTTTGTATGAGACGCACTGCTGAGTGAATTAACCATTTTTGTAATGAACGCATCATTCTAGAGACTAATTAGCAAGCATTGGGGCTCATGATTTGATAACTGTACACTAAAAAAAAAATTAAGGAAAGAATTAGTGGGGCTTTTTTTTAATGTCCAGTGGCGTGTCTTGAATGCCCCTGTGCTGCCTGTGTTTGCTCTGGGCATGGACGGGGGATGTTTCCCAGCAGAGGAGGTGCAGGTAAGCCCATTCACAGGAGATTTTGGGTGACTGAAGCAGGTGATGCCAGAGCTGCTGGCGCCAGCATGCCTGATAATACATGCTCCTGTTCTCCTTCCCAGGAGTAAAGCTGCAATCTCTTCCCGAGAACATTGTACATCACAGGGACTCTTCCCTCCCACCAGCCGCGCGTGGCAGTACACGGCGGTGCGAGCAGCTGGGCTGTTTCAGGTCCTGGGCCATGGGCACAGCAGCTAACAAAAAGGTAATTTAATCATCACCGGCCACGCCGTGTGCTTGAGACCAGCGGAGAGGCTGCAATCCTGCCACAGAGATAACAAGGGGGGAAAGATGTGAGAGGAGGGATGAGAATCATGAGGACCTAAAGCTTCAGCCCCCAGATGTGACCTGGGTTAGAAACAAACTCACCTTGCGCTGTGGGAGCTGCTCTGGAGGGATGGAGGTGGGAGAGCATCGTGCGGTGCGTGACGCGGTGCAAGGGCTTCCCTGCACCAGCCGAGGTGCAGCACCATCACCTGCTGCGTTGGGCACGGGGCTTTGCTTGCCCCTGGGAAGGGGGATGTTTTAGCACACACTTATATCCCACCGCTTACAGGGTGGTAACGAGAAAAAAACCCCTTTTTTCTCCAGGTCCATAAGGCCTGATGTGACCTGAGTGTGGGAGCACTGCTGCCTCCCCCTCCTCGTGCTCATGCAACCCTAACCCCCTGCTCCGCTCCCCACCCCTCCAGGCTTGCATCTCGAAACGTGGGGGGCAGGACCCCTGCATCCAGCCCGGTATGGTTGTGGGTACAGCTTGCTAGAGGACCAACAGCCACCCCCTGTCATCACACCAGTCCCCCGGGTGATGCTGGCCCTGTGCTGCCAGTAAGCAAGCCATGCCGGCAAGCAGCAGCGCCGAGGTTGGGTTTGTGCCATCTGACATTGAACCCGGGCTAAATTTGTCCGGTTTACACTTGGGCGGAGTGACAGCCGCGAGGAGGGAGAAGTGCCTTCCATTTTCAGCGCAATAAAGATATGATGGAAAAAAAGTTTCATGGTGGATTAGCACCCTTGAGGTACTTGAAGCTGTCACTTACGATATGCAAGATCCATTGCTTGACCTCTGCTGTGTGCTAGGGGAGGGGGAAAAAATGCCAAAAAGAAAAAAAAAAAGCCTTTTACAGGATCCCTTTTGCAAACACGTGACAGTCCACAAATCAAGCCCATAACACGCAGAACTTACCCAGTAATTAGTTTTAAAAACACGCAATTCAGTTGATGTAACAAAAGCTGTAATTTAAAATTTGACACCATCTCCCTTTGCCGGGGGCCGGCAGGAGGGAGGTTATTAATAGCAGGAGTAAGAGTTTGTATTTTTCTTCTCCGTGGCACTTGGGAGGGGGGCAAATGACCTCAGTGTGAAGAAACTTTATTTTCTACTGCCTCTTGATTTATGTGGGGAATCTGTTGCATGATTAGCGCCTATCATCAATAACCAGGCGGCGTGGGCTGACAGCTGCTGAGTGGAATGAAGAAACCCTGTGAAGCAAATAGCTACAAATTTCCCTGACAGCCCTGGTTCGATTACACGGCGTCAGCTGCCAAAACACCAGTTATTACAGGCATGGAGTGCCATGAATAGCTGAGCAGAAAGGAGCACGGGCAGCGGTAACACGGGGTGGGATGTTAACACCCCCGGTGCTCCTTTCCCTTGGCGAGGGCATTCGGGGATCGGTTATTTACAGCTGCCCGGGCTCGGTGTGCGCCGGAGCCTGGATCTGCTGTTTACGCTGATGCTGAGGGATCACCTCTGCCAAGATGAACGGATGCATGAGTGGCAGTGTTTTTTCCCCTTCCCAGCCAGAGATATTAACACTAGAAATAATTTTCTAACAAAGCCCGCGTGCTCTGGCTTTCCAGGTGAACCCTTTCTAGGAATTTGCCAATACACGTATCCTCAGGACAAACTTGGAGGCAGTATGGAAATAAATGCAGGACTTGGTGCTTTACCGGCAGCATTGAATCCTGCAGCTGGAGTGCCGCGTAGGGCAGCGAGGGGGGAGTGAGGGGGGCTGTGCACCACCGGGCCCCATGGCAAGCACCAGCCACGTCCCTCCAACCCATAGGCTGCACCATCCAGCCCTAGGCGTCTTTTCTCCAGGCTTTGCTTCTAAACCAGGCTGCTGGCAAAACCGACTTGGGAAATAATTATAAATTTTAAGCAAATGTTGGAAGACCATCACAAAAAACAGGAAGATGCAAACTGGAGCAGTTGCAGGCACAAAACTATTGCAGCGTTACATGCACCTAATTGAGGAATTGTAGCATTCCCCAAGACCGGCACAGCTCATCCAAGCTGAGCAAACACAGCTTGAATTTAACCTGCTTAATGCTCACGGGGAGCGATTTGCAAACAGTCTGAGGCAGCAAGCATCACTCCCAAAAATGGGAGAGGCAACAGTTTTGAACAACTGATAAGTCAGAGAAACATTTGTCTGCTGGCAGCCTCTCCACGTGGGCATGGAGGTAACACAGAGTACACCGCTTACTGGGAATTATTCAGCCCACACCACTTCGTGCAGATGCCCCTGGCAGACTGAGGACCTTCCCTCCTTGTTTTAATATCAAGGGTTTTTTCACCAAGGAGAGGGACGGGGCAGTGCGGAGCCCACTTCAGCACCAGCCACTTGGGTCCCTTCCCCACATTTTGGAGATGACAGTGGCGGGGAGAGAAGAAAGGAAACTTTTTGTCAATGAAGATGAATTTGGCATTTTTCATGGGAATGCTTGGCAGCCAACACGCACCGTGACACGGGGTCTGCTCCCCAGAAGCATCTGGAAGGTTCAGCCTGCCGAGCTCCACAGCACCTCAGCCCTGCGCACCATGGCTCTGGGGCTTGCACTTTTGGCCAGGGCAGCCTGCCCAGCACCCTGCGACCCCCGGCACCCGGGATTTGCCATTCCCCGGCTCGTTTCTGCTATTTTCCATCTTGAAAACACCACCTTTGAAGTCAGTTGCCCTTTGCTTGCTGCAAGGTCTCCACAGGGAAAGGATGGGACCCACTGGGCAGACCCCCGGGATAGGGCTGGCTGGAAGACACATTGCCTGAGGTTTCCTATAGGAAAAGAATTTTTTCCAGAGACAGGCATGCTTTGAATTTAGGCTTTCATGTCATGTTGTGTGCCAATGTTAGTATTTAATTTTGTTTTGATGTTTATTATTTTTTTAAAAAGCCGCATAGCACGTACTGGCTTGAGTGCTTCTGGTGAAATCTGGTTTTCGTCTGCACGTGGCGTGTCTAGGCAGGGAAATGCCTCTCCTCCTGCAACGACTTTTCCAAAGGGAAGGCTTTGGGGTTGGAGGCCAGGCAGGTTCACCCCGAAAGCCTGGAGCCAGTGGCTGGCTGCCCGGGGGCACGCTCCCAGCTTCCCCCCTTCAGAGGGGAGCAGCGCCCGGCTTGGGACCCTCCAGGCTGCCCCCAACCCTTGCCATTAGGGCTTTTATTTTCTGGATGTTGACAAAAGAAAGCATTTTACCTTTTCTTCTTAAAAAGTTCGGAATTTTGCCTCTCTTTCTGTTTGGTATGAAAACACTTCCCAGTGCTGAGGTTATTTGTACACACAAGCCACCATCTTCTGACTGGAATTTTTTTTTTCTCTTCCAGGACATCAGTGCTGTCAGGGATCAGCACTGGGATGAGGGCCAGGCAAGGGGAGAGACAGAGAGGCTTGCTCAAGGCTCTGTGGGTCCCATGCTGCAAGGGTGGCTGGGATGTGCACCCTGCTGCAGGCAGCGTACTGCACTGCAAGCCATGCAGCCCACTGCAGGCAGTGCACCCCCCGCTGCAAGCTATGCACCCTGCTGCAGGCAATGCACCCTGCTGCAGGCAATGCACCCTGCTGCAAGCCTTGCACCCTGTTGTAGGCAGTGCACCCCACTGCAAGCCATGCAACCCATTGCAGGCAGTGCGCCCTGCTGCAAGCCACGCACCCTGCTGCAGGCAACGCACCCCACTGCAAGCCATGCACCCCACTGCGGGCAGCAGACCCCACAACAGCAGCCACCATGCACTAACACCGAGATGCCAGGCTGCACCCTGTCTGTGTCCATGTGATGCCCAGGCAACCTAGAGCCCCAAATCACATCGTTTTCTGCTGGAAACTCTCCAGGTGCTAATGAAATATTTATGAGTCAAGGCACACACAGTCTCCGACGTAAGGAAAGAAACTGTTCTTATCGTGAAGATGAACTTGAGGGGAACATTTTATTAGAGAGCATGGTGTTGTAAAACATGCTATTCAGAAGAGGATGGCGTGTGATTTCCCTCCTGCAGAGCAAGGCTAGGGAATTGAGCTGGAAAGCCAAGTGTTTCCTTACCCAGATGTACAATGCTGCCAGGGTGCTGAGGTCTCCTGAAGACAGGGATCTGCTCTGAAACATAGCTGATGGTGGTAAACAGCATTTGCTTTCCAAAATAGCATCCTTGTCCTCCCCACTTGTGTTTCCTTGCTCTTGTAACCACCTTCTTTTTGTAGATGTGCAATGACATCCAGCATCCCAAGGAGATCTCAGGAAAGCTTCCCATCATCTGGGATGGAAATCCTTCACCTGGCAGTGGAGGACGGATCCGGCAACCACGCTCAGCTGAGCACGGTGCTCCGGAGCTGACTCTGATTTGCCTGCCGCCTGTTCAGCCAGAGGTGAGCGCCGCTGCTGGCCCCTCTCCCCTGGCAGAGGGTTGTTTGTCAGGTTTTAGTTTCTCTCAGCTTTCCTTTTAAAATAATGGAAGTGTCAACTCTGGTTCACAGGCTGGTCAACGATTTAATTCCTCCCTAACTTTATAAGGCAATTTCATGAATTATACAGTGTGGTAACAGAAGGAGCTAAATAAAGATGCAACACTAGCTGTGTTTAATAAATACACCCTCGCTATCCGTGGAAGCTATTTGCAAGTCAAAAATATGGCACACGATGATCTAGCTGTCGATTGCAAATTTTTTAGATTACTGCTAGGTCAGCACTATTTTATGCTAAATCCCATCAACTAAAAATAAAAGGAGGAGGCTGCGCACAGGGAGCTGTAAAGCAGAGGCAGCCTCGCTGTGGGCTCCCTGGTGCTGGGGACCTACCACGCTAGTGCCCGGGCATAAACAGACAAACTTGTATTTGTTTTCCTGACAGGCGCTAAGTAACCTCTCGGGAATTCACCAGGCCTGATTAGGTGATGCCAGGAGGCGTTCCTAGCAAAGGTGACCCTCACCTAGGGCCTGAGCCTGGGAGGAACCGAGCAGCTGCCCGGAGGAGTAGTGGGAGAGGGTGCACTGGAGGCACTGGTCCTGGAGCTGCTGCTGAAACCCCACCGGAGAGGACAACCCGGCAGAGGGGGATGGCTGCCCTCGCCATGCTCAGCTGCTCTTGATGGGCAAGAAGAGGGTTTTGAGGAGCACGTCCAGCGGCGTGGGAGAGCAGAGAGCTGGGTGTCGACGGCTGCATCGCTGAGTCTCTGTGATAAACAGCAGCCGCTGCTTTCTTCTGCCTGCCCTGCGCACCCCTGCAACAGACTGGAGAAGGGTGAGGGAGAGGTGAGGATTACTCCCTTGATGTTTGCAAATAGCTTTGAAAATAGGCAATTGTGCATTTGTGGCAAGACTCTGTTTATATTAAGGAAACATCCAGCTGTGAGTATATTTTTGCCGGGTTTCTCCAGCAAACGCCAGCATGGTCTGCTTGCACACTAAGCCTTGGCAGCAGCTGGGCCCCTGCCTGCCTCAGAGCTGCTTGGGTTTCCTTGCAAAAGGTGTGGAGAAATACCTAACAGGGATCATCACACTGAGATAAATGCCAGCATCGGGCCATGCTGGCACCAGGCGTTGGGAGATGCTGCACAGCAGGAGGTCAGGGCGTGCAGGAGCCGGAGATCTGCGCACAGCAGCATCGAGCAGAAGGTGGGAGAGAGGCAGCAGCAAAGCCTGGGCTGTGCCGTACCTGGAGGGCCTTGGCCCCAGCGTTGGAGCCTTCAGAGCCGCTTTCTCTCGGCAGCACGCTGTGCCGGCAGAGCAGAGCCTGGCACTGCCACCGAAACCACCGCCCAGCACCAATGACAGGAGTGGGGGCAGTGGGATCCAGCCGGGACTCGGCTCCCAGGCAGATGGAGGGAGGGTGAGGGGAGGTACTAACACATGGGTTCATCCTTCCCTATAGCCAGGAGTTGCCCTCCTGGGTCAGCCGGGGGAGGTTTTCCATATAGCCCCCAAGCCACGCAGCCCAACCCAGCAGTGCTGGCGCTGGAGCAGGGGAATCGCCATCCCCGCGTGGTCCCGGGATGTGCTGCAGCCCAGCGCGCGGCCCCGCTCTGCCACCCGCACCCTCCTCCCCGCAGCGCTCTGCAGCTTGCCGACGTTGCATCAAAGCCATGGAGAGGTGCTTGAAGCCTGCCTGGCTCTGCAGGGGCTGCCACAGCTCTCCTGGGCCATGGGGGGGTTAAACAGGCTGCAACCATCAGTGATGCCCTCCTGGTCATACCCATGGTTGTGCTCCTGCAGGTGATGCCCTCCTGGGGGTGTCTGGCCAAGGTGAACCCAGCGCAGCAGGACCAGGGTTGCATTCGCCACTCGACCAGCCTTGTTCCTGCAGCACCAATGGGCTGAGGGGAGTAGAAATACTAATATTTGTGCTTGTCTCCCTCGCCGCATGCACAGTGAATTGACCATTAGTTACCAAATTGGCTATAAAGGCAGACTGAGGGTGGTTCCAGACTTCGCAGAAATTAGCTGGATTCAATTAAGCGTCTCTCGCTGTAACCAAAGCAAAGGACGAGGACGTTAGCAGCTGCTGCATGCCGCGGCGCAGCAGCACGTGGGGACAGCCATGCCAGGCTGCTAATGACGATGGGTTCGAAGGTTGTTTCCCACTGCTGTGGTGCAAACTTGAGTCTTCCCTTGAGGGATTAGCCAGAGGCTGATGGTGATGCTCCCCTCCGAAGGCTCAGCCTGGCTGCATTTGGGGCTCCCATCAGCACTGGCCCGGGGTGCAGGAGCCCCTGTCCCGCAGCAGCAGCCTGCCCGGTCACACACGCCTTGCACACCCCTGGGATGGGGAAGCAGCTCGGCCCTCCTGACAGCAGCCCACTTAGTCCACAGCACTTGAGCAAGAGCTTTACCTTACTGTGCATTACGCTGCGTTCTCTTAAATTAATGACTCGCTCTTGGCTGCAAATCAGGCAGACCCAGTTCTCCCTGCCCATGTACATTACAGAAATCCCAGTCTTTTCCAGTGTGAGAGCAGAAAAAAGACTGGAACTGCGTACTGGGAGGAAACTACCATGAAATAGCCCTCGGTCATAGATTAGGAGCATGTCGTATGTTTCATTACCTGCTGAAAGACAGTTGCTGTGTGCTGGGGAATATTTATAAAGCCAAACTACTTACAGCTCTCTGCCTTTCCCTTGCAAGCCAGAAAGGCGTTAATAAAGTAGCCTTGATGATCTGGATGATTTATGGAGCAGCAATTCTGTAAATAGCGTTCAAACTTTTAAAGATTTATTTGTTTTCCAACAAAAAAGTCATCCTAGTGGTTCACAATGTATATACCATGTAGGTTAATTATGCTATTTATATCTGAGATAAATTGTTCAGTAGGCAGTATGCCAATGCACCAGTTTAGCTTGATGTTAATGTTTCCGAAGAGATTTTTTTTATCCCCTTGCAAGTTTTGTAATGAGTTCATGTGACTCTGCCAGCCTCTGGGAGACGCACGTTTGAGCCAGACATCATACCACCCCAGTGCCCTGCACGGTCGGGCCATATTCCTAATTTCTTATTTAAAATTCTCTTTGTTCCCCTCTGTCTGCTGTCGGTCCTTCTTGCACTGAAGCACGCGAGCAGCAGAACACTATGTCAGATTTTGAAGTGCAGGCAGCTTTCTTTTCAAATGCTTCCTTTAAAAACCCCTTCAATATTGCAGCCTTCAGAAGTCCCCCTTTTCTGCCAAGCCTTTACATTACTTTTGTCCTTTGTTCTGCTTCCTTTAAGCCTGGTCCCCCTTCCATTACGCCTGCCAGAGGAACCCAGAGTACAAAGCTTTCCACCAGTGCCTTGCTTGCTTTCTGCCTCCCTCCCTCCATCCCTCCAGCATCCTCCGTGATTACATCCTCTCCATTGCTCTACAGCTGTTCCCAAACTCCCCTTCAGCGTCTGAAGCTGCAAATCACTCCTGCCCCACATACGCACACAGGGTTTGAATTTGTGCAGCGTTTGAATCCCGGGGGCTGGAAGATTTTTTGCTCTCGCTTTCAGCAGAAGCCGGGATGCGGTGGATAAGGCTGACTCCCAGTGGCTCACAGTCCTTGACTTGGCCAGTGCTTGCTCTGTTTCCTATTCAGGCGATGAATTGCAGAAGCACTCTTGCTCTTGGAAATCTTGCCTGTGCACATAAGTAGATTTTTATCCATTCCTTCCAGATGCTGCAGTTATAAGTGCCCGTGTACATTTTGTTACGGTTCCCCAGATAACAGCGTTTGGAGTATCACTCCTTCAGAAAATCCATGCAAAACCATCTGTGATTTTCTGCTCTTGGATGGATAATTGGATTGCACTGTAGGGTGGGCTTGGGGCTTCGGTTTGTTGCCTTGCCTGAAAACTCAAAGGTACTTACAACCAGGGTGCAAGAGGCTTCCAGACAAGAACGAAGCCCTGCATGCCCTGCCTGGCTGGAGGTGAGCAGTTTGCCACCAGCAGTCCCAGCTAACCCACAACTGCCCCACTGGATGTCTCATGGCCACTCTCATACCATCACTCACGGTAAATAAAACATGGGCTTGGTCCCATATTTCAAAGCACCCTTTAAAAAGCTGCAGAACTTCTTGGATACCCTTTTAATATCTGTGGTAAGTTCCTTCAGGGCAACCCAGCTTTCTTTTTTTTCCCTTTGGTTAATAAAACATTGGGTAGAGGTGGCACTTCTAATTATCGATAGACAGGGCAAAACAACTGTCAGCAGCACAGTTTTCTTCACCCACCCCTACCACGAAACACCTTGAGGAGGTGGCACCAGAGGCCACCAGAATAAGGGTGCTGCTGCATGGGGCACAGCAGCAGCAAATGGTCCCCAATGCTGCGGCACATCCCAGATAGGACCAACAACACAGAGGTGATAAATCACATCACGGAGCTGGCAGAGGAAGGGAAATGAAGCGAGGGAGATGCTGGCAAAGGCTGCAGGGGGAGTGGGGGACAAACAGCAGCCCCAAATCGCCCCAAGGTTGCATTGCTTGAGACTGTCACAGACTTCTGGGCAACCTGCTAGGCCATCGGTGCTGCGCCATCATGGTTGGTCTTGTCAACTGGAAGGGCATCTAACTGCAGGGCATTGAGCATCTGCTGCTGCGTTGCGGTCCAGCGGCCACGCCGGTGGAGGGCTGAGCCAAACCAACAGCGGGGGCATTAGCCAAGCTGCCCACCGGCGCGGCTCCGAGCTGGAAGCACCAGCCCTGGGTACTTGGGGGTCACAGGAGGCCAATCCTGGGTTTTGCAGGCAGCGAAACTTCAGCAGACTCTAGGGGAAAAAATATTAAAAAAGCAAAATGCAGAAAACAAAGAATGAGTGGGAATTTGGATGGGGAATGGCACCGAAGGATGCCGGGTACCACTGCAGAGTGGCCGAGGCTGGCCCAGCTGGCTAGCTGCCAGCCGTTTAGTGGCAATACAGCTGTCCCCTGCTGCCCTGATCATGCTCATGCTTGGCCTGGATGTGGCAGGAGGTGGCCAGCAAGCTCCAGGGGTGCACAAACATCCCAGAGATGTGCAAGTGAGCGCAGGGCTGGCTCTGCCCACACTGGAGCCTGACCCTCTGCCCTCCCAGGGGCTGATGCTTCTGCCGCCTGGTCCCCCGCACAGAGACAGCCCCAGTCTGTGACTGCCATCCCTCGCAGGGAAGCTCTGGCCAAGCTGGTGGCTGTGGCTCCGAGGGAAAAACCTTCATCTCCCGCTGAGCCAGTAGTGATGGAGACAGGCTTATAAATGCACTTGATGTTTGTTGGTTTTGTTGTTGTTGTTGTTTTTTTTTTTAAGAAATAGCAACCCATCTGCCAGCTTGAGTGCCATGGAGTGCATCTCCAGCATGGCCAGACGGCTGCAAAATAAACCTCCCAGGCTCTTATCCCTCTGGTTGGAGGAGTCATGAAGAGCTGTGCTGGCCCAGGGACGGTGCATTCCTGCTCACCTGATTTATTATCTCTGCTCAGCACATAGAGAAGAGGATTCTTCCCAGGAAGAAAAGTTGGCAACTCAAGGCAGTCCCTTGGAAACAGCCAGTGTTTGTCTGAGCATTCATTCAAAGGAGCAGAGGGAGAAAGGAAAAAAACTGTAGCAGGGAAAGATTTAAAAAAAAAAAAAGCAAAATCAGAGGCACTTGCAAAGCTGGACTGGAGAAAGGCAGTCAGTATTTCTGTTCAGGAGGGCTGGGATGGAGACCTGCAGAGATGAGTTTTGCATATTCAGAAAAGTAAACAGTAGACCCAGCCTTGTTTTTTTGCAGAATTACAGGAACCAAAAATGGAAAAGACCTATTAACTTATCTTTCAATTCCCCTCCAGGGCAAAGCTGGATTGCTCCCTGGAGGAGATTATTTTTAGCACTCTGTTGAACAGAGTTTTCAGCGTCTCATGACATGGGGGTTTCTTTTCCAGGGATTTAGATGTATGAACGATAAACCAGGTTCTGCCGAAAGAAGGCTTGACCCAGAGATGAAACAAGGATCAAAGCGATGCTGTGAGGTTCAGAAATGTTCGCCTGCATGTTTTCTTCTCTCTCTAACATTTTTCTGCATCTCTCTACAGTGAGCCTTCCCTGGGAAGGAAGCAGAGGTAATGAAGCCCCAGTTCTCCAGGGATTTTTGTTCTTACAGAAAAGAAGAAATGTGACAATTGCTCTGGAAGAAGCTTCACAGGAGCATCCCGCATCCTGGGGAAATGTGGTACACATTGGCATTTATGGGGAGAAAAGTAGGCACGGCACTGCTAGCTACCCAGCGCATGCACCTCAGTGTGCCGTGGACTCAGCAGAAGGAGGTAAGTCGTGCCAGCAGTGATTCCTGGCATGGGTTTGGGGGGACTGTGCTCCCCGCACGGGCTCTGCAGGAGCCTGGTGAATTGGCACCCACTGGCACTGCACCCCCCAGACCTGCAAATCTGCTGCCCGAGGTTCAGGGGAGCTTTGAGCTCTTGCACCCACAGCATGTTTTAAACGTGGCCTCAATCGGCACCCCAGCCTTGGTCTCCTCGGTGGGAGCTGCTGCGGTCCTGCACACTGTGCTGCAGCTGCTTGCTCAGGCCATGCATCGCTTGCAGCTTTCCTGCACAGCTCCTCTCAGCGCTGCATCACTCCGGGCGCAGTGTCTGGCAGCTGCTCAGCTCCTGCAACTGCTGCAGCTCATTAAAAAGGAGAGAGACACACTGGGCTCTCTCCTGGACGTGTCTCTGCCTCCTTCCTGCGACTGTCTTTGATCTTAAAATTAAAATTGTTTTCAGCCTGCGAGTATATTTTTGCTCCGTGTGGGCTGAGTGACGCCAGCTGAGTGGGGTTCTCGCTCCCTGGCAGCCCTCGGGGAGCAGGGAGCGGCTGCAGGACCAGTGAAACCTTGTGTTTGCGCCCAGAGCAATTGCAAACAGTTTGCAAATGGTTTCAGTGGCTGTTTCAGCGCAAGGGGGAGGGAGAAAAGGGGAGGAACTGGACTTGGATGCTGCCTCTGAAATGATTGTTTGCAGGCCAGTAATTCAGGTTGCAGACAAGGCCCCATTGACTCTCTGGCGAAGACGGAGCGGTTCAGTTGTTAACCCTGGAGAACCGGCTGCTGCCTGTGTGCCATGGGGCTGCCGAGAGCTGGACCCGCCGGACACCAGGGCAGCACGGCCAGGACATCGTTCTGAGCTGCACGAGGGGCTGGCCTGGATTTTGGGTAGCCCCTGCAACCTGGCCGCAGGGATGAGCTCGAGATGCCATGCAGGGAGGCTTGGTGCTCCTCCCAGCACCTTCACCGTCCCTTGACTTCAGCAACAGCACCCATGCGGTGTGCCAGCAGGAAAGCATGCAGGGGCAGCTTCCCGGTTTGTGGGAGCACCCGGTGCAGAAGGGCACCCTGTGTGCTGGTCCCCTGACCTGAGCACCCAGGGCACCACCTGTGCATGCTTAGAGGGCTGCTGCAGATGTGCAGGGGGGGTTGCAGGTGCTGCATCCCCACCAAGCAGCGGTACGCACTGCCACGGAATATCGCAACAGCCAAAGTCCCGAACAGGTTTAGGTCATGCGGCCAAGGGGTCTCAGCATGACCATTGCCCTTTGCAATGCCCTATGGGATTCAGGGCATTCCTCCCGTGTTTCCCTTGACCTTTTTTCCCTCACAGCTCAGAGGAGAAGGAAATGTTTGTCTGCAAGAAGCAGGTCTCTGGCTGAATTCCCCTCCTGTGGGGGAACCTGCGTTAGTGAGGGGTTTAATTTTATGTGGCTGTGCTTTGCCCAAAAACATTAGCTTAACATTATCACGGGGTAAGTCAACAAATATGGAAAAATCTACCAAGGTTACATTTTACCCACTTTTCTTGCACCTTTGGAGATGAAACTCAAGCTACGCTGCTAAGTTACAGTGATTTATTGGTGGGCTGAGAAGCTGGGTTTTAAATACTGCATCTTTGGGATGCTGGCAACCTTGCTTCCTATAAATCTTAACTAGTATTTCTAAGCCCTTTTATGCCAGCTGCTTTCATGTATTCAGAACCTTTTCCGTGCAGTAGCCTATGAAAATATTGAAATGATGCCCAGAGCAACACCAGGATATGAAGGGGAAAACTTTAAGATGTTTTGTAACTATTTTTTCACAGAACCTGCCAAATCTTAATTTTTCCAGTTTACAAGTAGGAGCCTCTAACCATCTGTTTGCTGTCAACTGATGTTTGTTTGGAAAGGAATTTTATTATTTTTTTCCATCTCGCACTCCTGTTCTTACAACTAGTTTACTGAACTTCATAAATGTCAGCTTTCACAGTTGTTTTGTAAGCCAGTTATGATTTAGGATTTAATCAAAATTGAGCAGTCAGTGTCTTTAATCAATCTGAATGGAGATCAAAAACAAAGAAACATAGACTGAAAAATGAAACATTTAATGTATCCCAATAGTCTTTGAAAAAGCCTTATTTCCAACATAATAGCTACCAGGAATCATTATAACAAACTTAAAAAAAAAAAAAAATACCCTCCAAAACTGCTCGTCGTGTTTTTGAAAGATAAAAAGGGCTAAGGCAATTTAAGGCTTAAAAGCAATTCCAACATTTTATCTCATTAAGTATTAAAAATAACCCAGCATCAGCCCTGCTGTGGCTGTGATGGGCGGTGCTGGCAGGGAGCGCTCAGCACTAGGGATGCGGAGATGATGCCCTACGGACCCTTTTCTCACCCCATTTCCCTGTCCCAGCCTGCTGTGCCAGCACCGTGCCGGCCTTGACCGCACCGTGCTCTCTGCAGGGATTCTGGCACCAGCACCAGCGCGGTGTACGCGTGATATCATCGAATCATTCAGGTTGGAAAAGCGCCTTGAGATCGTCAAGCCCAACCGTTACCCCAGCACAGCCAAGCCTATCCCTAACCCACGTCCCCAAGCGCATCTAGGTGTTCTTAGGTCACCCCTGGGATGGTGACCCCACCGCCTCCCTGGGCAGCCTGTGCCAGTGCTTGACAACCCTTGCGGTGTAAGGCCGGGCCGTGGGATGCGCGGTCCATGGTTCCCCTGGCAACCCTGCATCCCTCTGCTGCACCAGGGGACCGGGCGTCCCGGCTGCAGCCAGGGACCCGCGCGGGGGCACCGGGTCATGCCAAGGAGCGAGCAGAGCCCGGGGGGCCCAGCGCCCTGGGGCGGCGGGGCAGGCACGGCTCGGGGGGCGCGGGGGTGGAGCAGGGCACCGCACCAGGGCTCGGCTCGGCTCGGCTCGGCTCGGCTCGGCTCGGCTCGGCTCGGCTCGGCTCGGCCCGGCTCGGCTCGGCTCGGCTCGGCTCGGCTCGGCCCGGCTCAGCCCGGCGCTCTCGGGCGCCCCCTGCCGGCGCGTCCTGCCGGCCAGCCTTTAAAAGCGGCGGGGGCCGCCGGCCGCAGGACCACCCCCCCCCCGCCCGCCAGCCGCACTTCGGGGGACCCCGGCGCCCCGCTGCGGGGTAAGTAGCGACCCCCCCCCCCCCCCGCCCGTGACACTCAAAGCGACCAGTGGGGCCCTGCTCCTCGGGGCTCGGCTGCTTCGCGCTGCTTTTTCCTGCCTCAGGGCCTCCTCAGGGGGCTGCGGGCAGGGGGCTGCAGGTGCTGCTCAGCTCCTGGCGGCCCAGCACCCCCCAGAGCAGTGTGCCCCCCCTGCTCGGCTTTCTGCAAAGCAGGGGGTGCCCCTGAGCCCCTCAGCGGGGCCTGGAGGGGCAGAGGAGCCCGCGGCCCTGGGGTGCCTCGCCGGCGGCCATGCGGCTCCTGGGTTTGGTAAAGACGGGCAGCGAGGGGTGTCCGGGCGGTGGGCAGGGCGGGTGCCCCGGCCTGGGTGACCCCGCGCCTGTAGCAGAGCATCCCCCTTCTGCTGCAGCATCGCCTTCTGCGTTCACATTTTGAGGTACCCTGGGGGGCTGTGTAGCGGCAGGAAAGCCGCATCCCGGGGGGCGCAGCGCGCCGTCTGACATCGGCTGGTGGGTGAAGCAGAGGAAGGAGCCAATTCCAGCTCCAAGCAAAATCCCCGTCACCCCCTTAAAGGGCTTTGCCCATGCGGAGGGGGAACGTGGGGTGTCCTGGCTCGTGCCTGGGGTGCAGGCTGGCCAGGACACGGTGCCCTGGGCGAGCCCCTGTGGGCAGGGGTGCAGCCCGAGCCCCCGGTCTCCGAGCCCCGCTGGCCAGACATCGCCTGCCTGTCCGTGCTGGGTGCCACGATCCTGCCGCGGGCTCCCACGGGGTGTCCCCTCTAATTACATGGCTGACGAGGGAGCCCTCACACCCGGCTCCTGCCTGTGACAGGGACGGTGGCTGCCGGTGATCCCTAACCGATGAGGTTGCTCTGTGGTTTCCTGCTCTCCAGTAATGTTCATCCTGGTTAAAGCCAGGCTTAATGTTATATCCACTTGTAAGCAGTTGTGCTGGGGCTTGGTGGTGCAAAGCGCTTCGATGGAGCTGGGGCAGGGCTTTGCAGAGACGCTGGCGGCGTGAGAACTGTCACCTCTGGCACAAGGGCCGGAGCACTGCACGCTGACAGGGCTGGGAGCATCCGTGTCCCCTCGGGCTCCGGGAAATGCCCTGTGCCTGAGCCCATGGGGTGCCCTCGGAGTACCTGCTCCCCGTGGAGGAGGAGAGGCTTTGCATCTCCCCAGGCAAGTTTTCCCCTGCCCCTGCCCTGTCCCTACCTTGTGCAAAAGCTGCTGCAAGCATCAGGCGGGTGAGAGGCTCCCTCCCTGCGGCTTGTTCCTCTGCCCTCCACCTTGCAAGCAGGCGTCGGGCAGCCAGTGCCCGGCCGATGCCCGGGGAATTGCCAGTTTGCCCCCACGGTCAGAGCCGGCTGCTGCTGTTAGCACGCCGGGAGCCTGGGTGCTGGCAAGTATTACCCACATCAGGAAACCGGGGGGTTTATTCTTGCCTGGAACCCAGGCTCGGCGTCGCCTGGCCTTGCAGCAAACAGCCAGCGCTTTGCTGGTGCTACTCTATAAAATTCCCTCTGAATCGAGGGAAATGGGTTTTTAAAATCAGTTTTAAAGGCCTCCAGGGGCTCCACATATTCTCACAGGCCTTCCTCTTTATTTGTCCCCTTATTGTAATCCCCTCCACTTAGGATGTATGGGCAGAGCCGAACATCTGGCTCTCATCACACCTTCTGTTGGCTCGCTGCTCAGCACCAGCGCTGAGATGGCTCCCAGATGTTGCAGCGTGTCGGTGCCCTGTCAGCCGCTTGCTTTTACGGTGGGGAATAAACAGAGGTGGGTTTGAAATTGGAAGGCGGGGGGGGGGGGGGGGGGGGGCACACTGAATAAGTGTTACCTGCGGGTTAGGGGCATGCAGGGGCTTATGTATGTTTCACACGCCTTCCTCGGAGGGATCTCATTTTTGGGGGAAAACCTGCGCAAGTCATCCAGGGCTTCAGAGGTTTCCCTGTGGGTTGCAGCGAGCCTGGAACAGGCATCGGCAGGGCTGGCGGCGAAGGTGGTGGATGGTCTTCACTGCCCTCCTCGCTAACCTCATCCCTGAGGCTCTCTTTGGGGCACTTTGCTTTACTTTTAGTTCAAGGCACAGCATGCTGGTTTTGCTTCTCCACATGCTGGCAGAGGAGGTGAGCAGGGCCAGCAATGAAGCTGCCGTGGAGCTGGTAGTCACACAGCCTACCCCAGAGCTTGGAGAAGACCTGGCATGGTCCTGCAGTGCCTCTGCACACCCACCCGCGTGTGTTCCCTGTCCCTCGTCCCCCTGGTCCAGAGCTATTCCCAACCAAAAGGCGTGCATTTGAGTTTGAAGCACCAGTTCCTACGGAAGCAGAATATGTCCTTGGGGCTTTAGCTGTCTTGGTTGTCTCTGGTGCTGGTAGCGGTGTGCCATGGGAGCTGACAGTGCTCAGCACCAAATGTCTCCTGGAGTCTGCAGTGCCCCAGCCCTGCTCAGATGCTCCTGAGCTCCTTGGCGCCTTCACCAGGGTTGGCATCTACGGGTGGAACCTCCCGTGATGTCCATAGAGCAAGCTGCACTGTCCTAAAGTGTCCTGTGACCTCGCAAGGGTGACAGCCACCCAGGTATTCCCTTGCAGATGGGTCCTTAAGATGATGGGGCTGGTCTTCACCCAGGCTGCCCAGATGCCAGCAGGCAGCGGATGGCATTGTTAGCAGGTCTGGAGCCTGATCTTGAGGGCTTTGATGCTCTCAGCATTGATGTAGCTTTGGCTCATCTTTTTGTCATTGATACAGCGTGTTTATCTAAAAAGGAATCTAGTTTTCATTATTGTGGATTCGGGGGCTTTTTGCTCTGCATGCCAATGAGTGGGAAGGGCGGCGCGGTGGAGCCCCTCCGGAGAGGCTGCTCGTTAAAATGCCCTCTGCAAATACACGCCTTAGACAAAACAGCTCTGCTGCCCGAAGGCATTTCAATCCGCACTGAACCTCTGCTGTGGAGGAAAGCAGCATATCAGAGAGCGGATTTCTCCAAGGCAAATGAATCTGTTCTCATCTGGTTTTCCTCTTTGATGCATTTTTATGTTAAGGGGCCTAAGTGCTCTTTTAATAGTTCTGGCCCTGTCAGAGAAGCTGAGGTTTCTTTGCTTTCTTGTTTCTTCCAAACTTCCCTCCGCAAGGCTCCCTGACAGCTCCTTTTCCATGACGGAGATTGCCAAGCCCCTGCGTTTCCCCAACCCTGAGCTGGGAATATCTGTAGCTTCCAACAGAGATGCTAAAAAATGCATCATGTCAAATTATTTGCCTCAATGACTGGAGGTTCCCAAGCCCGGGCTCTTGATAACAACAGCAACAACAAAACCGAAGTCTGTCTGGTGCTGGTTGTGGGGGTGTTGGGATCCACAGGCTCGTGCCTGACTGAGGTGCCAAGCAGAGCCCAGGGTCCTCCTCAGACCCCTCCTGCCCTGAGCTGCTGTGCCGGCTGGGCTCTGCTCCGCCTCGCCGGTTTGCTGCTCGTGAGCTGGAGAAAGGCAGAACTCAAGGGTGCTGGGTGCTGGTGGTGCACCCGCAGCCCTCCGCTCCGGCTCTTCGGGGCTGATGCTGGCTGGGCCAGCTCTGGCCATGGGGTGTGCAGCCTCACGGAGATGCTTCTCATCCCTTCTGCGCACAGCACTGCTTGGTCCAGGGGCATGAGGTGGGTGGTATCGTGTTGAATGGCAGCTGGGTTTGAAGCTAGGCATCTTAGTGGGACTTGCAGGTCTTTGCTTGATGTCCTGCTGTAGCTGGATCTCTGCTGGTGGAGACCCCTAGTGCTTCTGCAGCCTTCAGGAAGCCGGACAAGGACAGAGGTGTAGAATGGGCAAGTGATAACCAGTGACATACCCAAAGCACACAGGAGGGCTGTTGCAGGCACTTTTTGGCAATAATCTTGGCCAGGTGCTTTATTTATCACCCTGGGAAGGGTCCTTGCCTCCACCAGCCCGTGCTGCTCTTCACCATGAGGACAGCGAGGCGCTGGCACAGGCTGCCCAGAGCAGCTGTGGGTGCCCCATCCCTGGCAGTGCCCAAGGCCAGGCTGGACGGGGCTGGGAGCGACCTGGGCTGGGGGAAGGTGTCCCTGCCCGTGGCAGGGGGGTGGGACTGGATGGGCTTTAAGGTCCCTTCCAACCCAAACCACTCTGTAACTCTGAGGTGTGGGGAGGTCTGCTGACTTGCCCCGTGCCCCCAGAAGCACTCTGCAGAGTGCAGCCTCTTGGCCATGGGGCTTCTCTGCTCTCACATGGTGACCAAGGATGACAGGACTTTGATGAAAACCATCTCGGGGAGGGGCAGCTTCTCACCCAGTACCTGCCAGGCGCTGAGCTTGGTGCAACCCTGATGTCCCCTCAGATGTCACCGAGTGACCCAGGGGGTTGTCTCAGAAATGTCTCCGGGGGTGCAGCCTGCCTGGGGTCCCTGCATCAAGGTGCCTCCAGCTTCGCCTTCCTCTGTGCACCCATGCAGAGACGGTGGGAGGGCAGCGCCCTGACATCCCCCCGCTCTGTTCCTGCAGATGAAATGGGGGGATAGGGAAACCTGTGGCTCTCAGTGCTTTAAAGGACAGGTTCCCTGGCCTCCTTGCATGTGGGCTGTATTTTTAATTAGCTTTCTAAAATATAATTTTGAACTTCTTTCTTCTGCTTGCATTTTTATCTCGGCTTAGGATGCACAAAGCTTGACTATTTTGTTCTCAGAGTCAGCTGGATGATCAAGGTTTTTGCAGCCTACTAAATTATTAAAGGAAACTCAGTTACTCACTAAATATTATTGCTTCCATACTGTCAGGGAGAAGATCACAGTAATATTTTGTTAATTCAAACATCTTTCTCTTTCTCTGAGGCTGTTGATGACAGGCAAAGCGCTTGCATAATATACAAAGGTGCTCGTCACAGAAGGAGGAAGGACATAATTAATTTTAGCAGTAGCAATGCAAAGCAGCGCTGGGGATGTGGGGCTGGCTGCGAGAGTCTTCTCCACGGTTCGGTTGATGTTCCTGATGAATCGTGGGGGTAATGCATTTTGTGCAGCTGATGCAGTTGGAGCATGGTGGTGGGGTGGTGGGAGGCTGCCCCACACATCCTGACCGCTTGCTGGGCTGAAAATGGGCTGGTGGTTGGGGGATGTGGCATTGCCGTCCCTCCCGGTTCGGAGGATGCCGGTGTCTGTGGTGTGTGCCCGGTGGGGAGGCTGTGCCCCCTTGGCTGGGGGACTCTCAGCTGAGTGGTACCCGATTCCAGGGACGGCATAGTGAGCCCCATGCCGTGACGGGGAAGGTGCACGCGCAACACCCACTGCCTCTGCCCTGCAGGGATGGAGGGGTACCCACCGTGGGTGCCCTGCATCTGCTGTGCAGCGTTGGCGAGGTACCTGCCGTGGGTGCCCTGCCTCTGCCCCACAGGGGTGGAGCGGTACCTGCTGTGGGTGCCCTGCCTCCCTTGGGGTCTGTGGGGTGCAATCCTGCCTGCATCCCTTGACCCAGAATTGCTCAGCTGCTCTTGTCCCTGTGGCACTGCTGGGGGAGCAGAGGGGTGTGTTGTCACCTTGGCTGCCCATGATGTTGGGACCCACGCGTGGGGCTGTGGTGTGGGAAGGCAGGGCTCTGTCGGCATCAGCATCACTGGGCGGTTTTGTCCGTGCCTTGCCTGTGCTGCAGATGTCCCTGGTGGGACAGTGGCACATCCCCTGCACAGGTCAGAGGCCGTTTGGTGATGCTGCCACGCACAGCCTGAGATCTGTGCGGCTGTGTGGCAAGTTGTATTTTCACACTAATGTTTTTGGGGTGTTGTTTTTTTTTTTTTTTTTTTCAAGTCATTACAAGCTAAACAGCTCAAATAGTCTTCAAGGTGAAATCTGCTTTTCATTACTCTGTAAGGGCACTGCGGCTTCATTTTCATAAGTTACATTACCATATGCAGCATTATAGTGCTTTGCTCTGCTACATATTGTCAACATTAAATAACCTCTTTTTGTGGTTACATCATAAAAATTCTTTAGATCTTGGAAGCAGACTGTGAATATTTGCATATGTATATCTTTAATTTTCACAGAACAGGCTGGCTACCAGATGGGTAAACCAAATAAGCCTCCAACATTTATCTGAAAGTTAGACGTTTTCCTGTGTTGTTAACCGCAAAGGAAACTAGGTGGTTTTCAGCCATGCTGAGCTGCTGCCAGTCCCTAACCTTCGAATATTTTCACAGGGAGGGGGAAGAGGGAGGGAGCCTTTTCCTTCAAACCAGATGGCCGTATGGAATCAATAAAAGGCAGTTTTCAAAAGTTTGTTTACTTAACATTGGATATAATATGCCTTTGTCGTCCCTTTGCACAGCAGAAAAATGTGATCCAGCAACCGAGTTAATGAGTACGGGGAGCGCGGCACAAACCAGGGGACGAGCCTGCCTCAGTTATTGGCTTTTGCCTTATTTTTACCCCAGTGGCCAACGGGCTCGGTGGCCGCCCGGCACCCCGGGCCGGGTGCTCTGCAGCCCCTGCTGAACCCCCACGCTGCTGCCTGTGTCCCCAGCCAGGGACATGGGGCTTTTCCCAAAGGACCTGCAAGGTTTGGGAGGGAAGGCGCTCTCCCTGGGAATGCAGGACAGAAATTATGAGGGTTTTTTTTCTGTTTACAACCCCAGATTTCAGTGTTTAGGGTGTAATGATGCTTTTTTGGGGTATAAGGGTGTTGCCCCCGCTCCCTGCCACATCCCTAAAACCTGCGCAAAGGCGGGCTCGGCTCTCCGCTGCGTGTGAGAAATGTCTGAAAACTTGTAAGGTATTAATCTTCTGCCATAATTATTTTTAAACATCCCAAATTATACGAGCAGTACAGCAAAAAACAATGTCGCCTTGTCTTTAAAGCAGAGACTCTCATTACGGCAATCTGTCATCTGTTAATTCATTAGAGCCCTGACAGAAAGAACTTAGATCAAAACTCTTTTAAATGATTCCTGATGACACACAATGGCAAATTTCAGCCATTATTCCGGAAATGTAACATCGTTCCTTCTGCTGCCTTCAACAAGGGGCCTTCCGCCGATATTAATTGACTTCTAAGTGGTTGCATGTGTTGTGTGAGCATTGTTGCTCAGATCTCTGGTTTGAAACGCTATTTGAGCGAGAAATCTTGTACTTGTTAAAGGGACTGATCCGGCTCCGGAGGGCAGAGCAGGGTTTGCTGGCGGGTGCCGTGGTTGAGGCACGGCATGGTGCAGCCCATCGGAGCGGCACTGCTGGGGCACGAACACCACGAGGTGTTGCAATTGCTGAAGCGCAGGAGGCTGGTTCTCCCCAAGAAAAAGAATAACAAATATTAAGGATCTTTCTTTAACCACCAAAAAAAAAAAAAAAGTTTTATAAAGCAAGTTCCAAATTTTATTTTGCTTTTTGAATTTTTAGGACATTTTGTGGCATCCTTGCGGTTGTCCGCAGGGCTAGTGAAGCCATCCAGGAGTCGGTGTCTGCAAAGCCAGAAGCACAGGGCTTTCTGCTGGCAGAAACATGAGGTCCTGGGCAGGTTCTAGGTAGAAATGGTTGTTACTGACTTTATTTGTAAAATAGCATTCTTGTTATTGATCAAAGCAAGATGCGGAAACCATGGAATGCTTTTAGGTGTTTTTCCTCCTGCATTTCAACATACCTTCCCGCAGATCTGCTTTTCCTGAAAAACCCCGGCACAGCTCTGCTGTGGGGAGACTTCCAGCTTCGGCTCTGCCTGCGAGCGCCTGACTTCATCTTCATTTGGGAACTGAGTCACACCACCACAGTGCGCTCTACCTTGCTGGAAAGCTGTTTGCTGTCAGCAGTTGATGAAAGGCACGAACCCCTTTTGCTGCGTGAGAATGGGGTGCTGGGGCTCAGCTGGGGCAGACCCAGCCTCGCTCTGCCCGCACGCGGCAACGTGGGCTTGGGAGACCTGAAAAAGATGGGGGAAAAGCAAGCCCTGTTGTTCATGCAGCCTGTGGCTCCTGGCCTAAGGTCAGAGCCTCTGCAGCTGAATGGTGTGCAACCTCCCACGGATGCTTTCCCCATGATTGAGACGTGGTCCCCAGGACCATCGCTGTGGATGGGCAGCAAAGGCTCTTTGTGAGGCTGGATTTTTTCCCAGTGCCCTCCCACTGATCACACCTGCGTGTTCCTGCCCCAAGCCCACCCATCCCTGGCTGCATCCCGCCATGTGCTCCCTTGCACCGCCACTGCCTTGAGCCTTGTGTCCCTGCACGGGGGCCTTTTGGGTGTTACAGGTCCATCCCTGAGAGCCGAGCCTGTCAGCACAAGCTGAAGCACAAGACGTTGGCTTGCTGTCAGACACTGCTGTTAAGGAAAAGGAGAGGAAATGGCAAGTTTTCATACAAAACTTGATAATCCAGACTTTTCCAAGGATTTCCACGTCACGATACAGAATTTCTTAATCAGTGCTGAGTCATGAAGGGCAATGCAGTGGTGTAGGGGTTCTCCCATTGCTGTGGAGGTGCATGGGAGGGTGCTGTGTTTGCTGGTGGCTGTCACAATGATGCTTTGTTCTCGCGTGCCCACACCGAGCCTGCCCCTGCCTTCGCAGAGCTGTGCACCGCTGCGTTCCCTGGGACATATCAGATAGCCCCTGGGCAGGTAGTGGAAAGGCAGTAACGTGCTTGCAATGGGGCAGAAGTGGTTTTGTGAGTTGCCAAAAAAATGTAAGTTGTTCTGCTAAAGTCGTCTCTGTACTTTTTCCAAGTGAAGTATATGAAAATCCCGCGCAAATGATGCGTGAGTTTCTTATGAAGGGCTGAGAGCTGGTAAATTGCTCTGTTTAATTAAATACCTTGATTTACTGAACTTGAGATGAAGCCAAGTATAGCGACAGGCCAGTGTTAAAAATTTTGAGAAGATGAGGAAACCAATGATGATCCATAAAGTACTGTAGGACCAATAAAAAAAGAAAAAGGGATCTGAATACTCTCTTTGTGTAGCAAAGCCCTAGCCACTGCTGGGCACATCCCAAAGGACTGTTGGAAATACGGCAGTGAATCAGCCTTGGGGAAAAAAAAAAGTCATTGAAAAGTTACAAAAAATTTTTCTTTTTTTTAAAAACAGGCATTGAAAAATATTCTATTTGCTTGCCCTTGTGCTGCCCATCAGTTGTGCCTGGTGCCTGCCTGGGGGGACAAACTGCGTGGGGGCAGATGAAAAGGTTTTGGAGAGAAACAGCCAAAAACGGGTGCACGGAGATGGCTTGTGACACATCGCGTATGGCAATTGCATCCCCTGGAGCTTTCTGAGGAAGCCCGGTGCTTTGCTGAGAGCTGCAGCTCAGCTCACCTGGAGCAGGAGCCGGGAGGGAAGGATGCTGGCTTGGCTCTTGCCTGGAGGAGCAACGCTCACGCACAGCCGCGCTGGTCACCGCGTTACGCTGCAGCTGGGTCCTTGCTTGTTTCGCACGTTGGGAAATATGCTGAACTGAACAGGGCTTGACTTGTCACTGAGGGTTTCTGCAGGTTCCTGCAGCTCCAGAGACACCGGGAGCCCGTCTGTGCCGAGGGGCGAGGGTGCAGCCATGTCCCCCCTCCCTTAGGGCCGTCTCTGCTGCAGGGATGGGAGCTCTCACAGAACGGGGCTATTTTTGGTGTGGAAAGCTTTCAGGGCACAAGAGGACTCAGCCTGTCCTGCTCTTGTGGCCAGAGCCGCCCTTGCCTGCCGCATCCTGGTGCAGCCAGCAGCACCCGGTGCTTGTCCCTTCGCGGCTGCCTGGGGCCGGGCACCGGAGAAGCAGGGCACCTTGGAAACTGCTGTCCCATCGAGACTAGATGTTCTATATGAATCAAAGTCACTGGGGAGACCAGGGTCGGGTGCAGGAGTACCATCATCCACTTTATTTATCTTCGGTGGCTGTTACCTTGCTGCGTGTGAGCATAACTCTTCTGTGCATAATTCGGCGTCTTTGTACTTCATCGTACTTTAAATAGTACAGCGGAGCGGAGAAATAATTATTCTTTTTGGTTGGCTGGGGTTGAGTCTAAATCTGCACGAGCAGCGGCTGTTCGGGGACTTTCAGTGCTTGAGTCAGCGATCTTCTGACTTTGTAACTTCAGAAGGGGACAAGTGCTTTTCCTCTCTCTTTTTTTTTTTTTTTTTTTAAACAATATATAAGGACAAAGATATAAATCTGTGGCAGCCGTGAAGCATAAATAGCAGCAGTGAGGCTAGCTCGCTCTGCCGCCCGTGACCCGTGAGAGGTCTTCACAGCTTTCTTTTCAGCTGTAAAATTGCTTCAGTCAGCTGTGACCGGCTTTGCAAAAAGCAAACCAGCCCAGCGCCATCTCCCCGTCCCTCGTAGGGGCACCTGGGCGATGCAGGGTAGGAGCAAAGCTGAAGAGCGAGCATCTTCTGAGCCCTTTTCCCTCTGGCTGGGAGAGCAGGAGAGGACACATTCGTTCAGCTGGTGCTGCCGGGGTTGAAGGGAAGGAAGGTGCACGTTTGCTAATGAGTTAATTTGCAGGGGGCTGCCTGGCCAGGGAGGCTTTGCACGCTGCCGCAGGCTTTGCACGCTGCGGGTGCCAGCAGAAGGAGCTGTGAAAATATCAACTGGAGTGTTTACAGATTTATTTTATTTTTTTAATTTTTTTTTTTTCTGAGATGCTGTGATTATGAGCCAGACTTTTAGAGACAGGAAGGACCCAGCAGATGAGCATATCAATCACTTCTTTTATAAGCTTTTGAAGATTTTGCAAATCATTTTACTGCTTAGATAGCAGCCTTCCTGTGCAGGCAGCAAACCTGGCACTGGGTCAGGCAAGGGGACGAGTGTGTGGTGTGAAGAGTCACGCACAACGGGCATTCTTCTCCTTCCAGATCCCAAGGTGAAGGGGAGCAAAGCCCTGCTCAGGGCAGCCAGCTCTGATCCCTGCCCTTGCATTTTCTGCACCCGTTTTCCTCTTTAAATCTTGGGTGTTTGGGTCTGCTGGATAGGTCTGGTAAAACTGTCAGTAAACACAGGTCCCCCAGCAGACACTGGGGACTGGAACTCACCGGCCAATTAAGAGACATGTAAACTTTAGGATTTATTTAGCAAACCGGGCTTGGCTGATAGGAGACATGTTTTGATATGTTGCTCCCCATTCCTCCAAGCCAGTTCCTTTCATAATAGGGATAAAATATATTTGTGCTAGTTTCCTAGGCTCTACTCCCCACTAACTAAAATTGGTAAAACAAGCCAAAATGGGGGGCTAGGATGGGCTAAAAAATGGGGTGATGGATGCCCTGTGGGGAGCTGGGAGCAACGCCAAGCTGCCCTTGGAGGGCAGCGGTGCTGGGTGCTCCCTTGTCTGGAACGCTGGCGTAGGTGAGCTGCAGGATCATAGAATCACGGAGTGGTTTGGGTTGGAAAGAACTTTAAAGACCACCTAGTTCCAGGCCCCTGCCATGAGCGGGGACACCTTCCACCAGCCCAGGTTGCTTCAAGCCCCGTCCCACCTGGCCATCTCTGCCATCCCCTGGGCACCTGGGGAGATGGAAGATAGCAGCTCACTGAAAATGGAAGGTCTTTAAGAGGTGGCTTTCAGTTTTAAAAGCATCCTTAATAAGCACTTGTTGTTCCTTATGGCTTTATAAAATGCATATGAGTTATCCCTCCCTCTGCACACGTGTGTGTGCGTGCACCCAGGTGCATAATAAGGAAGAAGGTGCCAATTTCTGGTCCATGCAGCCATACCTGGCAGTGCGAAGTTGTTGCAGGGGTCACCTGGGGCAGCCTCTTCAGACTGAGTTCCTCTCCCACCCAGCACCAAAGAGTGTATTTTTCCAGGAATGTAAAATGTTCCGTATACCAGGAATCAGTCTATTCAGTGTTGGCCTGTCCTAACACCTAGTGTGATAATAATGTACCTTGCCTGTAATTCAGATACTCTCCTTCTGCCATGCAAAAAGTAATTCCACCATGCTGAACAGTAATTAAACTGCCAGTTTTAGCTCGGGTGGTTTCCCTGGGGTGTCTCCCTGTACATGGGTGTCTCTGTCTCATCTCAATGAGGATGATGCTGTGATCCATCGCCTTGGCTCATAAGAAGATGTGGGAGCCTGGCTTTCCTTGGGAGGCTGAGGATGGAGATGGCTTCATCACTGAGTCTAATTACCATATGAACACGCACTTCTTAATTTTCTGTACAGAGTAAATGGCTTTTAGTTTGCAAATTAAACGGTGTAGGATCTGGTAGTGCAGGAGTGGCATGGCCAAAGAAGCAGCAGCCCTGGTTCTGTGCCTTGGCGAGGCATTTCCAAAGCAGCATGCAAGCAGGGGGTAGGTGGATCATTTTGGAGAGGTTTGTGTGCTTTATTTTCATAAATAAATTCTAACCTGACCTGCTGATTTTGCATAGGAAATTCCACAGCTGGACATTCAGTCTAGGCCAGTGAATAATACAGCTCTTTTAAAATGTCTTTTTAAAGTGTGTTTTATTTTTGAAGACACCTAATATATTTGAGAGTCATAGGATCACAGAGTGGTCTGGGTTGGAAGGGGCCATCATGATCATCTCATTCCAAGCCCCCTGCCATGGGCAGGGACACCTTCCACTAGACCAGGTGTGGCATTTGCTGGGGTTAGAATGGCATTTACTGGGAGTTCCCCTGAATTTTCCTGTGTAAGGGGCGTACGTGAGGGTAGGGTCCTTCATCCGCCAGAGAGAGGGGACGTGGTCCCACGAGTCCCTGAGTTTTTTTTCTGGGCTCCTCTGTTACTGCCTTGGTTTGGGGACTCCTCTGCCAGCCCGCAAACTTTCTGACATCCATTGGAAATCTTTGCCCTTGCTGTAATTCGTCTTCATTTGGGCAAAGCAAATGAGTTGAGCTGCTGCGTCGGTGCAGCTGCTGCTGAGCTCCGAGGAGGGGTGATAAGGAAGCTGCAATGCTGAGCCAGTGCCTGCGAAGCCAGAGACTCGGGGCCAAGCTCGTTGTCCATATTTATAGCCAGTGCAGAATTGATCCTTGCTGTTTCCAGACTCTGCAGCCAATTAAACCTCTTGCTCCCTCTCCATTCCTGGGGCAATTACCACCTTGCGCCCTGTAACTTGTAGCTATGAGTAAGCCAAATTCAATTTTATCTAGAGTGAGCAACGTGAACTGTAACTGGGGAGCAGTTTCTTGCATGCCGTCCCTCCCCAGCCTGACAACCAGTTTTACTACCCAGCAGGGAATAGACTGATCGCTCATTTACGGCTGCAATCATCTCCCTGTTACAGCATTAGGAAGGAATGAGCACCAAAGCCATTATAATTAAGATCTCTCTGGAGCTGACAGTAGAAATAGATGGCATGCGGAGCTGGAGCTCTGTGGCTCAGCTGTTTCTTTTTGAGCTGTCACTGGAAAATTACAGAGGCTGGCAATCATATTTTTAACGCAACAGTGCTAAGTAATATATATCCACCTTGTGCTGGGGAGAAAGAGGAGATGGGGGCTGCCTGTCTTGCACCGCCACCGCGGGCACTGTGCTGGGCAGAAAGGGCTGAGCCATGCCTACCACGTTCCTCTGCGTCCAAAACCCTGGCTCGTGGTGGAGCTGAAGGTCTTGAGCATCTTCCTACGGGTCAAATTAGCATGTGCTGATGCAGGCAACACGGCAGCAGGGACCACAGGGGCTTAACCCAGGGTTTTCTCCAGGGCTTTCAGGCCCTGCTAAACTTTGGGGCTGTCTTTGCAGCCAGAGCTAGAGACATCTGGGAAGTTAAATTTAATTATTTTTTTAAAAATTCCCATTTCTTGTCTGCCCATTGAGCATCTGAGGCTGCATCAGGGCTGCAGAGATGGCCCTGTGTGTTGAGACCTGTAGGTCTTCTTACCTGAGAAACTATTGCTCAACAGAGATGTGTGGCTGGAAACAGCAGACAATGTTTTCCCAATTATTTCATAATAATGGGAGCCTCCTCCCCTGCCCCACAGCACATACCACACGGTGATTCTTTAATTGAGGGGCGAGCTGGGTTCGCTGCCTGTACAGACAAGGCACTCAACCTGCTGCCTGCACTGCCTGCCTGCATTTTTGGCTTTTCAGAGCAATCCATCTTCCATCCCACAGCAAGGTTTGCATCTTGCGGTGCTGGCATGCGGTACCTCCCTGCCTGCCACTGGCGTGGTCCAAGCCAGGCAAGACCTTGTCCTCCCTGTGTAAATCAGGTGTGCCAATGCGTCCAGGCTGGCACCGTCTGAGAGGTGATGGGGTGCAGCAGCAAAGGAATGGTGGGACGTGGCTGTGGCAGCCTTGCCAGCTGAGCAGTGCTGCACCCTCAGCCTCCCTGCTGCCGGGAAGGCGCCGAGTGCAGGTGCTTTGAAGGGACCCCCAGGAGGGCTCCTGGCTGGGAAACCCATTCCAGCCATCCCCCTGTAACCCCACAGTGGGTGCCACTCCCTCAGCCTGCTGACCACAGTCCTCCCAATGCACCCCAGTATGAGCCATGCTGGGAAGGTGCCTACGGCTTCAGCAGTTCTGCAGTTCAGTGTGTCTTTCTCTGTGGCCAGGGGCTGTTCATGCTCCCCTGCGAGCTGGCCATGGAGCAACCACAGTCCTGCCCTTGCTGTCTACATGGCTCCCTGGCAGAGGTATTTTTTTTAAATGCCTGGTGCCACGTCTCATCGCGTTGGGTCACCTCTTGCCGCATACCCTGCGAGCAGAAGAACCAGTGCTCACAGGCGTGTTAATGCTTCTCTGCCCCATAACGTAATTCACCATAAACACCAATTGCCTTCCATTTTGGAATGGCTGGGTCTTCACGAAGATCCAAATTAAAATATAATTTGTAGGTGGGGATTTCACCACTCTCTAATAGATTTTGACACACTGGTGGTTGCTGGTGCTGGGTCCTGCCAGCAGTGCTTGCGGCACGCTCCCGATGGCAGAGCCTGGCGTGATGCGAGGCACAGCACTCGCTGTCCCCGCGGGCAGCAGCAGCGTGAGAGTGGGGAGGAGGGGGATGCGCGTTATCTGCACCACGTGTTACGGTGAGGCTCATTTTCTAATCACCTTCCAGATGACCCTAGCGAGGTGGGCACCGCTGTGGCACCTCAAGTGCCCCTCTGCCGCCAGCCAGGGTTTCTCTGGGGGAAGGATGGGGGGGGTGACACTGTCTCCCGTGCCCCGAAATGTCCGATGGACAGAAGCTGTCCCCAGGCAGGGCCACCTTGCCAGACCCATGTGCTCAGGGAACTGGGGAGCTCACTCTGCTTTCCGCAGGCTTGCAAATGCGCTGTGGATCTGGGCCCACCTGGGGCCCTGTATACAGGAATATTCTGAGTCACCCCGATGTGCCACCCTGAGCACCCCACTAGTGTGATAAACAGGTGATTTCAGCCCTGGGAGCATTTATAGGCTGTGCATATGTATCGGGGGGCAGGTTTGGGATCAGACCTGGGGGCTGCTTTTAAAAGTATTTTAGGAACTTTCTCCATCACACTATTGAAAAGCTTCAGAGCCAAACCATCCTGTTCCTACAGCTAGCATTGCATGCAAGTTGCTTTTTAAGCTGCAAATGAATTATTGATGCAATTATTCATTCTCATTTAAGTATCTATTTAATGGCATTTAAATAACAGTGTTCAGAATGTGTCAACAGTTTACACAATAATTTGGATTCTGAACTTTATACCTCTGTTTTCTCCCCACACAAATAATTGAAGCTCATCCATTTTGAGTGACAATTGCAGATAAGTATCGCTTTTTTCTATTGCACATGTGCGTTATCTAAATATATTAAATCACTTACTCAATTTTAATTTCATTTGAATGATTAATCAGTTACTTGGCTATAATTATTCGTGTTAAGACATCTCCGATTAGAAAACAGAGCAGAGAGACAATTAAGAAAACAAGTGTGTTGAAAATCTGCCTGATCATCTTGCAGCACGTGGCTGGGGATGCGGGAAGGCGTTACCGCTGTCAGCAGCCCCGGTGCCGGGATGAGAGGCCCAGCCTGCTGGGATAACCTGGAGCTGGGAGGCTCGGGGTGTGTGCACTTAAGTGGCTGGGGTAAATGTTCTTGTGTGATGTCCTTTGGCTCTTGGATTCGGTGTGAGCTCTGGGGGTGAATTTTGAGGCAGGACATGGGTGCGCGCCAGCATGGAGTGGGGTTGGTGCCCCACATGCATCGCTGGGACCTCGGTGGTCTCGGGTGGCTTTAGCTGCTTTGCATGGGAGTGGGGTCCGGTATATCATTCCCAGATCGAAGTGAAAACCTTGGCTTTGAAAACATGCGTCTGCCTTTGATCTGGTTTTCACACACGTGTAACTTTACAGCCTTTGCAGGATTGACTTGCGATGTGCATCTCTCCAAAGAGCCCATCGCTTCCCTTAAGGTGGAGAGATGGTCTCGCAGCTGCCACCGAGTTGTTGTTTTGGGGTTGGTGATTTTGCAGATTTCAGTGAGTGCTTTAATTCCCAGGTTACTTCTCATTCCTTGCTGTGCCATCCTGCTAAACTGCAGGAGAGGGGTGCAGAGAGGAGGACCTCAAAGGCCACATCTCTCTTGAGTGATGGCTGTGCTAGGATCACAGCAAAGCCAGAAAGGGAGCAGGGTGCCGAGTTAATTTGCTGATTTTTAGGGCCGTTTCCCTTTGAAAAGGTCTTTGCTGGGCGAGCGACCTGTAGCCTGCAATCTGCCAGCACGCTCCCTCTGCATTGGCCCATTTTTCTTCCTTTTTTTTTTTTTTTTTATATATATATACACCAGAGGTGTATCCCAGATGTCAGCTTTCTGGAACTAACTTGCCTCAGGTGTAAAGCCCTGTGGAGAAGCCCAGGAAGGGCAGAGCCAGGTGAACCCACGGGGCTGACCGGTGTGTCTGTGTGTGTGTGCACGCTCCTCTGCAGCACTACTGGGGGGCATCCTAGTCAACCCTCTGCCTCTGACACATTGCAGTGAACCCATCAACATCCTTACCAGCCCTGAGCTATGGAAAACTGATTTAACCACAGGCACAAAGCTGCTGGGAGAGCAGGATTATGCTCCTAATCCCTGTTTCTTCAGCCGCTATTTGCTGCAGTCACCCTGTGCCACACACCACTCTCAGGTTGCTGCTTTTGGGGTGCACTGTCATTAAAACACCTTATTTATTTTTATTTTCTGGAGGGCTGTGTGGTTGGGAAGGCAGCGAGCACGTGAGTGTTAAAGCGCAGCTGGAGCAGGAGTTGCACGTTTTTTGTATATATATATATATATATACATACACCACCACCACCCCCCCCCGTGCTGGAGCATTGAGCAGAGCCAGATGTTTCTCCCCTCCCGCGGCTTGTCAGTGTGCGGCGGCTGTTGTGTGCAGCGGTAGTCGTGTTGGTGGTAGGAGGAAGCAGACACACATTGGGGTCACGGTGAGCTCCAGCAGCTCCCCACAAGATTTATGGCTAAGCCTTCCAGCTGGAATGTGTTTGAGGCTGGGATGTACTGCTGGGGATGTGCTGCTGGGGATGGATGTGATAATGGGGATGTGTGGGTCCCTGCAGGTGGTACCTTAAGCCTGGTCTCTGCTCTGGGCTGTGGTGGGTCACAATGGGGGGGACCCCAAGAACCAGGGGAGCTGCAAAATGGGAAACCCCCCCAGGAGAAGAAAATAAAGGGAACCCTTTCCAAGAAAGATGGGATGCTGCTTTATGCTGCTCTGCCAGCACCTCTCCTCCCACCCATGGCATAAGGGCTGGAGCAGGATGGTCCCCTCCCCGTGGGCAACATGCCGAGGTGAGCAGCCTGCGTCCCTCCCGGCATGCTGCCAGTGGGTATCCCATGAGGATCCTGAGCCATTAATCACCCCCAGGGGATTCACCACTCATCCCGGGCGGCTGCAGCTGAGTGCCCATCCCGTAGGTTTTCGGTCCAGTTTGTGCTCTCAGTGGAGGCAGGAGCTGGGTAATTGGGTTCCATCAAGTTACAGCTCCAGCTGGAAGATCCCCATGCACAAACTGTGCTGGCAGCATCCCTGTGCATAGTGGCAGTGATGACAAATGTCACTGACCGGAGCTGGCATTGCCCTGGCCCCGTTGCCCCCCCTCCAGCCTGCAAAGGCTCCGAGTTTCCCATCTCGGAGGTGTGGCTTGGCACTGCCTTGGGTGAAAATGTGGCGTAAAGAGCCAAAATGTGCACTTCTTGGCACTCGCTGGACTGGAGCTGGGTGTCAGCCAAGGGTTTGGCCCTGTCTCCAGCAGCAGCAGCAGACATCTTCCCTTCAACATGTCATCTAAGGAGAAATCTTCCTGGGCTGCCCACCGCAGAGCTGTCAGACCCCGCTTGCCCTGCACCCCCCACGGGCAGAGGCACTGGCTTAAATCACACCCCGCTGCAGCCCTGGGTTCCCCTGAGCTGTCCCACGGTGTTGCTGTAGCAGAAGCCTGCGGGGTGTGCTGCACCGCACCTCGCATGCAGCCTTGGACACACATCCCTGCCTTAAAAAAAAAAAATAAATTTTGGCTATGAGGAGGAGAGCTGGAGCTGCCCCAATACTTCTTGTGATTAAAGTGCCTCAACACTTTCTGAGCTCCTCTGGCTCGGTAGAAAAATCAGGTTTTTGTATTGCTGATCGTTACCAGAAGCAAAGAAATGGGTGTTTCTGTTCTGCGAGCAAAACGACTGCTGGGTGCTCAGGAGCTCAGGCAGGCACGGTATCTGCCCCGGGGCTGCCCTGGGGCAGGTGCAGTAGCAGAGGTGGGTTGTGGTGAGGTGGGTGCGTGCTCTGCAGGTGGCATCATCCACACCAAAAGGAAAAGCATTTTTTGTACTTACGCAGAACGACACGGTGCAGCCCCTGCTGTGCCCGGCACACAGCACACAGAGCATCAGGGGAGCCTGGCTGTGGGGCTCTGGCTTTGGCACGCTGTGCTCAAGTGCTTTGCTTTGCAAGGTGGAGAGGCGAAGGTGGGAAAGGTGCTGGTCGGTGTGGGAAAGCAGAGCCCTTAAAGAGCCTGGAAGATTGCTCTGGGATTTGTTTCATCCCTGAATTTTAGGGGTTCCTTCTTCCTTGTCTCACCTGCAGGGCTGTGAGGTCCTTGGGGACCTCAAGTGCAATTGATGGTGGGCTTGGGCCATGTTCTGGTCCTGGTGTTCACATTGCCCTGGGTGGCTGCTCCCAAGACAGCAAGGTGCTCTGCACCTGGCCCGTGGCAGGGGGTCCCAGAGCTTGTCAGGAAGGGTCCATGTGCTTGGTCAGCTGGCAGTTGCTGCAAGCACAGGGCAGCCCCACTTGCCCCAGCTGGGCAGGAGCAATACCATGCCAGATCCAGCACATGCAGGGGGCACCCACTGATGTTTGAGTGGGGTGGGTGTCTTTGGGGGTGTCCAGAAGCAATGGCATTTGTCCTGCGGTGAGACAAGAACATGATACATGCAGCTTGATTCTCAAATACAAGGAGTTTGAAAAAGTCTGGGCTGTAATAAATCCCAGTCTTTCCCACAATTCCTTCCATAATGACTTTAGCACATTGATGAGATCAACCTGGTGAGGGAATCCCCTCCTCTGGAAGGAGGGTGTCCCACAGGACAGGGCTGCGTGGAGAGGGGTTGCAGCATGCAGGTGCAGCAAGCTCCAGCAGCAGCAGTCGTGGCATCATCCTCCACCAGCGGGTCACGAAATTGTGGGGTCTGTCCTGCAAGAAAACAAAAGTTTGGTGTTTGGACCTGCAGCCACGTGTCTGGGAGCTGCTCGGCGGTGGGGCTGCCTGCTGAGACGCCTGCGCTTGCAGAGGAGCTGGCAGCCCCGTTCCTCATCCTTCATCTTCCTCCCCAGCTTCATCTGTTTGCTAATAGAGATTTCAGCAGGGCAAGTGAGATGCCGATCTGGCAAATATGTTTCTTGCAGTCCCATGGCATCCTTCATTAGTATGATGTAAAAAGCCAACATCTATCACCGAGTTCAGGACAAAGGAGCAACATGCCGAAGGCTTCAGAGGCAAATTCACCTGCATTACCAGTTTGCACCATCATTTCCCAGTCAGCTGAAGGAGATGCTCAGAGCAGTGGTAAGAGGCAGCTTTCGTGACGCTGCTGGATAACCCCTCCAGCTTTTTTTTCCAAGGGGATAAATATCTTTCATTTGTCCTAATGGGCTGTTAATGGGATTGGTGTCACAGGGCTGCCCAAACCATCAGCCAGAGGTGGGGGTCGGCAGGCTCCAGCCTGCGGCAGTGACCCGGGGTGTTTGGGGAGCAGGCACTTTGGCAGTAGCAGAGCGTTTTACCAGCTCTGTGTTTACTCGGTTTTCATTTTCTTCCTTATTTTTGTGGCTCTGCTCCATTAATCTTCTTCATGGCATCAGTTTTCCAATGCCTCGCTGTGTAATGTGTTTGGCAGTGCTGTGCATTTGCTTTTTATTTCTTCTTGCTGAAGGAGACAGCAGAGGGGAGTTGGTGGCAGCTTAGATCATGCGTTTGGCTTTTCTTGTGGTACCTTCCAGACTGTGATTGCAAGACTCTTTTTTTTTTCCTTTTTTTTTTTTTTTTTTTTTTTTTTTGGAACTAAAACTGGATGTGATCCATAGATGCAACTGGCTTTGATGCCCGAACACAGGACCGAGGATGCTTGTGGTATGAGTGCCGCAGCTATCGCTGTGCTCTTTTTGTCCAGGGGTGTTGTAGGGATTAGTTTAGACCAATCCTAATGTTCTTGGAGACCAGGCAGTTGGGGAAAAAACTCCTTAACTCCAGCTCATTTTAATTACACATTATAGGGAACAACGGCTGCTGAGGTGCAGGTTCTCCTCACCAGTGATGCCGCTGCCAGCCTGGGGACCTGCTTTGGCGCTGGCAGCAGGTGCAGAAGCAGGGTTGTGTGTCCCGAGTGAGATCCTTCCGTGTCCTCCCAGGTCTCACGGGGTTTGTTGGGCAGCCAGGGCTGGCTCACAGCACCCTGGGGAAGCTCCAGGGCTTTCTCCAGGCCGATGAACCTGGCTTTCCCAACCTGCAGAGCAGCGTGCGGGAGCGGAGGCTGCATGGAGCAGCCAGTCTGTACCTCTTCTTCTGGGGTACCACCTACCCGAGTATCAGCCTGTACGTGTGCAGGAGAAAATCCCAGAGCGTTACTTGCCCCCTGCAAGATGCATACCAGCGCTGTCCTTCCCAGCTCATCTCCTTTAGGCAGGGATTTGTGTATGTTTGCTAGGGCAGGCGGTGGGGCTCTGACCATCCAGATTGAATTGTCTTTCAAGAGCCGTTAGGAAGCGCCCAGCAGCACCATGCCTCTCTCCATGCAATAACCGACAGCGGGTGCTCCCAACCCGGGGGTGCCATGTGAAACGTCAGCAAAAATAAATCTGGCTAATCCCAAGGAATGACCGGGCACAGCAGCAACCCCACAGTTCCAGGGAGATTAAAATAAAGTCTTGCATTACACCACTTGGAAGGGCTGAGATTTACTTGGAAACTGAATCACATTAATTAGCATTCTGCTAATGGCTGTTTTGTATAAATATAGCGTGCCTTAATACCAACACGAGTCGCAGGTTGACATATTTAGATCATTGATATCAAAGTCATTAACGCCTCTCCGTGGTAAACCTATTCTCAGTTGGGGCTGCAAATGGGATTCTCCTGAGCCAATCAATCTTACTAACGCCTGAGCAGAGCCTGTTGATCTTTAGCCACCGAATGGATACGGCTTCCCAGAAATGTGCTTGCATCTGTCAAAATTATAAGCAGCTGGCAGCCATAGACAAAGGTCGTATTTGCTGCGAGTGTGAAAATAGGATCTCAGGACAAGAAATGCTATTTAGCAGCGTATCAATTTGGGACGTGCTATTAATGTTGCAGCACAATACGTGTGTGTGTGTGTGTGTGTGTGCGAGCGCGCGTCCATTCCTGCAGGCATTTGTACACATGTCAATTATATATTTA
The DNA here is from genome assembly GCF_017639655.2 of Falco naumanni. Lineage (NCBI taxonomy): Eukaryota > Metazoa > Chordata > Aves > Falconiformes > Falconidae > Falco > Falco naumanni. The sequence continues at coordinate 4,260,588 of NC_054060.1, read as the reverse complement.
TATGTCAAATTTCTCACGTATACCCTGTGGTCCTGGAACTTATCCAGGGCTTATTAAAACTTAGTCACATCAAAGGATGGGAAAGGTCTGCCTGAGTTTAAGAACTTGGAGAGCTTAACAATTATTTTGCACTAATTCACTCCTAATTTATCATTCATTATTACCCTGATTAAAAGCCCCCCTGCTTGATAGCAGCAGTGAAGGTAACAAGTTCTTTTAAAAACTGATTTGGGGGAATTTCAACGTGGCAGGAGCAGGGGCTGCTACCACTTCTGAGAGCCCACTGTACATACCAGCCATGCAATTACTACCATTACTGCACCTAGCACAGCAGAATGCCCTCTGCCGAGCTGTGCTAGGAGCCATCGTTTGGGCCACGGGGCAGCCCCCCAAGGGCTGTAGACAGGTGGGGGGTATGGAACCAGCAGGACTGGGCAGAGCCTCAACGCTGGTAGAGGACCCCTGCGATGGCTCTTGCCCAGGAGCCGTCGGCAGCACTGATTTATGCCTCTGCTGCCCGTAGGGGATAGACCGGAGTGTAGGGGAGGTTTAGATTGGATATTAGGAAAAATTTCTTCCCCTGAAAGGATGGTCAAACATTGGAACAGGCTGCCCAGGGAAGTGGTGGAATCACCATCCCTGGGGGTACTTAAAAAACGCGTAGGTGTGGTGCTTAGGGACATGGTTTAGTGGTTGACTTGGCAGTGCTGGGTTAACAGTTGGACTTGATGATCTCAAAAGTCTTTTCCAACCTAAATGGTTGTATGATTCCATCTCCCCGCTCCAGCGTGTAGGGCTGGAAGCAATGGCTGGGTAGGAGCAACTGGCATCCCTGGGACAGCATCCCCATGGTGTCTGCTGCCTGGGGACAGAGCAAATATCCTGGTTAGATGCCTGCAGGAAAACACGAGTCTCCTCATCTGTGGTGAAGTCCCTGGCCAGGTGGGTTTGACCCAGCACTCACACTTTGAAGCCGGGAGCATGGTTTCATCTGGGGTTATTATTAGATTGCAGTGACAGGCATGAAACTGCGTAAACCCAACTTCTGAGGTATGCAAATGCCTGTCTTGTCCAAGACACCTCGCTCATTGGTGTCATTTAAGGCCAAGCATTTTAGCTTGTGAGTTTTAATTTTAAATCATAATCTCTATATTAACAAAATCTGGGCACCGTGGTAGCTGCTGCCTACAGGTCCTGTGCTGGGGACGGCGAGCGGATGCCCACTGCCTCCTGGAATTGGGTTGCATTTGGGCACCCAGCAGTCTGAGATAGCATCCCTGCGTGGGCCAAGGCCATGGGAAGCCATCCCCTTTTCCTGGTGCCATTTCAGGTGAGGCTGCACCATAACAGGGGTTATTCCCACCTCTCAGGAGACCAGCCCCGACAGCAGGAGCATCCGTTTGGCTTGCACGAAAGCCTGAAAACACACCTTGTGTGCATATGCAAGGTCTGAGTGCAGCCTTGTCCCGAGGGAGGCTGGACCCAGCATCGCTTCCTGAGGGCAGCCTGCGAGTTAACACTGCCAGGGGGATTCCCCCCTCCACTGCCGAGAGCTCAAAAAAACACAGAATAAACTCCATTAAGCTGGTGAGGAGAGAAAAATGCTAGGCAACAAGTTGAGATGGCCTAACAATAGCGAGCGCTTATTTTGACAGTGGGGTGGTTTTTTTTTTTGGTTTTTTTTTTGCAGTTGGGAGGCTGTGCTTATAATAAAATCTGCACTTGGCTGGTGGATTTTAAATAACACTTATCTCATGGATCGAGCCAGACGGTATGTAACACTGAGGTCTGTGTGCAGCATGCCTTTCCTTTAATTATTCCTGCCTCCTATTTTGGGTATTTGTTAGTGAGTCCTGAAGCCCCAAAGCGGCTGGAGATTGCAAATGAAGGGGTTTAGAATTTTACCAATCGATAAAGGTATTAAATAAAACTGAGTGAGAGCCCTGGAAGCTGTATGAAAAGTCATTAGATTGGACAGGGTTTGGGAAATGCATTCGATGTGAACAAACGTAAATAGCTATTATTTTTTTTTATTCAGAAAGGAGGCGGGGGGGCTGGGTGGAAAAAACACCCATCAGTGTAAAAATGGCTGGCATAATTTGTTTTGTCAGAGACTGGGCAGCTGGAGAGAGTTTTAGATAGAATCCTCCTCCAAAAGAAATGCAAGCAGAGAAAAAGATTATCAAAAGAGGAAAGGCTTTAATAAACTGTGAAGCCCTGATCACCCACTGAGAAGCAAAGCTTAATTAGAAGATTAAGCAGTTCTCCGGTTGTGTGCGCGGGCTCCGTGTGCGGCGGTGCTGTGCTGGCAGGTGCCAGGATCGGCTCTGAACTTGCTCCTTTGGCTTTCCTGGGATGTAAACCACGGCTGTGTCTACCACTGAAACGTGGCACCAGCTCCTCCAGCTGCACCCGCATCCTGCGGGAGCATGGTGCTGGCATTGCCAGCACGCTGGGGAGGCCAGGAATAGGCTGGGAAAGGGGAAACCCTTCGGAGGCAGAGCCTGTGCCTTGGCTTCCCGCACAGTTTCCATGTTTCAGGCATCCTTAGGGACTCTTCGCTACCCTCCGCTCTGTCCCTTCCCGCTCTGCCTGTCCGGAGCCTGTCGTTCTGCACCAAGCGCATCGTCTGCATCAGCAGCTGCTGTTGGGACTATTACTTATTTTACCCAAGTGCCCGCCAAATGGAAAAGCTGTCTTTAGAAGGCTATAAATCGGGACAATTCATCCATCTTTATTGCACAGGCTCCGCTGACTGCTGGAAGGGCACAACGGCGTGTCCCTGGGAAGGGATGCCTTGGTGTGCTGTTTTATCTGCTCGCCAGCCGCAGGGTGGGTTTCAATTACATTGAGCAACATGGTGCAGAAGTTATGTTTCCAATTTCTCCAGTTAGCGGTGAATCGGGCTTGTTTGTATTGCCAGCTAATCTTTATACCAGAGCTGTTAATACGTTCTCAACCTTCTTTAATTCCATATGCTGAGATGCCCAGAAATACGGCGTGCAGAAGCCAGCAACACTCCAGGACGTGCGTGTGTGACGTGTCTCATCACTTCCAGCACGGCACTACCTGGTGTGTGTACGTCTTGGTGTACCTGCTCCTGCTGTGCCAGGGTGGGTGGGCTGGATGTGGCCGCAGGTGCTGGTCCATGTGAGACACCAGGGGTTTACTGGTTGGGAAAAATCTGGGTTCTCTAGATATCACACCTTGTTCCCTCTGGAAAAATGTGGTTTAAAACACATGTTCTTCCAGGAGATTCTGTCTTGTCAAGGAGCCAAAGAGCCAGCAAAGCCTTTTTCTTTTTGCTTTCATGTGGAAAAAAAAAAGAGCGTTTGCATCCATTGGTGAGATCCGTGGGCATGCGGAGCAGCAGGGATAAGCCACCGAGCGTGGTGCGTGTCCCAGTGGTGCAAATCCGTGCTGCTGGCTAGAGAAGACCATAGTGATGTGCCACTTTGTCCCCTTCCCGGGATGGCCGCGTTGTGACAGTGCTCAGGAGGTGCCTGAGGGCACTCGCAGCCTTTTGCTGTTGCTGCTGCCTATTTCACTTGAAAGCTCTGCTGCTCCCGTGCCATATGAGCATGGGTGCTTTTTGCCCCCAACATTTCCCATGTTGCAGCATCAGCCCCTGACTCGTTTGCTTTCCCCGTGCCAAGGCTGTGGTGCTGCTCCTGCTGCTCCTGGGCTCACTGCTGCTCGCTTGTCACTGGAGCATCTCCCTCCATGCAGGGTGGACCATCACCCTCGGGGGCTGCACCTCCTGACACCCTGATCTTTTGAAGAGAAGCAAAAGCCGTGCTTGCTTTGCCTGGGTGCCGTGGATGTCTGCGTGCAGCGTCTCTTTAGGAAGAGCCTGGTACAATGTTGTATTGTGGCTGTCAGTGCCCAGCACTTGCCCAGGGCTCTGGGACCCGTTGTCTGAGCACCCTGTGCTGGCTTAGGGACCGGTGTGCCACCTCCAGGTGGGTGCCATGCATCTCAGCTGCACTCAGGGGACACCCCTTGCATTTCGGGTCCCTGATGCTGCAGGAGGGCAGCAGCACCTGCATCCTCAGCATCTCCCGGGCCATTCCTGCAGCAGTTCTGTGACTGGGGAGGAGGTGGGATGAGTTTGTGATGAACGTGCCTTGAGCAGCTTGCGGAGCTGCTGTGTGGAGCTGGGAAAACAGTGGGGCTGACCTCCGGGAAGGGATGGGCAACCTTCAGGCCTGGTTTTGAGGCCCCAGTGTCTATGGAGGGGGTCTGCTGCACTTGGGTCTTGGTGCTCATAGGAACCAGGAGCCTGCAGCCCTAGGAGGGAGAGGCAGCACAAATCATGGAGTCACAGAAGGGTTTGGGTTGGAAGGGACCATCAAGGTCATCCAGTTCCATCCCCGTGCCGTGGGCAGGGACGCCTTCCACCGGACCAGGTTGCTCCAAGCCCCGTCCAGCCTGGCCTTGGACTCTGCCAGGGATGGGGCAGCCACAGCTGCTCTGGGCAGCCTGTACTAGTGCCGTGCCACCCTCACGGTGAAGAATTTCTTCCTTACATCTAATCTAAGTCTACCCTCTTTCAGCTGAAAGCCATTCGCCCTTGTCCTGTCACTACAGGCCCTTGTAAAAAGCCCCTCTCCAGCTTTCCTAGCAGCCCAGTTAGGTACTGGAAGGTGCTGTAAGGTCTCCCTGGAGCCTTCTCTTCTCCAGGCTGGACAACGCCAATGCTCTCAGCCTGTCTGCATAGGAGAGGTGCCGCAGCCCTCTGATCATCTCCGTGGCCTCCTCTGGACTCGCTCCAACAGGTCCATGCCTTGGGTGGTGGGCAGGACTGAGCCCAGATGCTTTATTCAGCAATTAGCACCAGCAGCTCATTTAACTGGGTGGCACTGGAGACATGGTTTCAGCCAGCTGTGCTGTTCCTGCATCCTTTGCTCCCTCTGTTGCGGGGGTGCCCACATGGGTACCTCGGGGCTGGGCGGGAGAGGTGCCCCCAGCCTGGTCGTGCTGGGGGCAGTGCCGATGATGCACTGCCTTGTGCACCCTTTCAGCAGCAGCAAGGATATTTTGGGATGCTTTAAAAAGCATTCCCCCCCTCCTCAACCACCACCAAACTCACACACATGCAGCTTGCAAAATCTAATAACAACCGGTTGAAAAACATACTAAAAACAGAAAATTTATGTAGCATGACCCAAATTGAATTATACATTACAGCACTATAATTGATTTTTTAGAAGAGAGATTAAATTTATTTTATGCCTCACTAACTAACAGCTAGATTTACCTAATTGCTTGGAGTGCAGAGTTAGTATGATTCATTAAACCCCATACATGCCTGGGTACATTACACTGTGACTAAAGCTTCCCTGCTTCGAGCAATTAAAGTGGAGAAACTTGGGGCCTCATAAGTAATTGAATATAACAATACAGCTTGGAGTTGCTGTGGATGTCATATTAAGTTCTTCAAGCAAAAAAACACAAGTTTCCCTCCATTCTCCAGTGAATCATTTTGAGAAATTTTGTATGACTGGCATTGTTTTCTCCTATTGCCAAAAAAAAAAAAAAAAAAAAAATTGTGTCTATGAGACAGATTTCATGCCTTGCTTCACAGTTTAATTTTATCAATCATAACATTTAAAAAAAAAAATGACAGCAGTGAGTAGACATCCCCGCTATTCCAAGGAGAGAAATTTTGGGTAGAATCTAGTAACATTTGGTAATTATATACACATTGCAAAAATAAAGGTAGCAATTTAGTAAAACAGGAGCGGAGAGAAATTATCATTTTAGCTGGCAGGAATAAATTAGAATTGTTTGGCACACTTTAATAAAATCCCACATAGGCACAAATTACTCTCGGAAAAAGCAGCGATGGCTGCGGAGCCGAGTGTCGGATGCGGGGGACGGCTGCAGGGGGAGGTGACAGCCCGGCCCCTCTTGCACAGCCTGGGATGGTCATCGCTGGCATCGTCTCACGGTGGGTTTGCACAGGTTTTTCCTCCATGTGGGGCCCAGGAGTGCTGGTGGGCAGTGAGTTGTTCTCCGTGCCTTGAGTATTCTCCGTTAGTGCTCACGGCAGGCAGGGCACGGGTACTCCTGCTCTTAAACAGCCTGGTCTCTGTCTCTCTCCCCTGTAAAGGTTGCATTTTCTTTTGCCAGTAGAATGATTAGGAAAAGATCCAAATTTATTATAAATCTCTTGTGAACACCTCAAGCCATTTAAACGCTAACTGTGCTTCAGCTGCCTTTTCCCAGCAAGGCTTTGAGGATGCTTCCAGGGTGTGAGACCCTCTGCGCTCCAGGGCAGGGCTAACCTGAGGGGTTACGAAATAAGAAGATGTTTTAACCTTGGTTACATGCACCCTACTGTTCCTCTAATTCTGGTTCCTGCAGACCTGTTACGTGCAGGAGCAATCTCCTCATCAGTGGAACTACTCGTCTGTAGAATATTAAAGAAGTGGAGAAAGTTTCCCATGTTTGCCTCCATGAAATTGGAAGTCCCAGCAGGGTTTTGCCACGGTGGCTGTTGTGGACTCATTTCAGTAAAGAATTTGGGGTGAACAGACGCTTTGTACAATTATTAGGAAAATTATTAGTAGCCTTCCAAACTCAGGGTTGGAAATGCTCACAGCATTAACGTTTAATGAGCATTGCACAATCCAGGATCATCAGTTTACTCACTTCGTGGAGCCCACAGGTCATAAAATTCAGGCTGAATTGTGTGAAGCATCTTACACAAAGGGCTTCCCGTAACAAAATAAGCCTTTAATTAGCAGAACATCATGCGAGGCTGAGGTGCAACTTTCCCAGACATATCACCGGTGACGTTAATTACTGAAAGGCTTTGCACATGCATGATTTATGCCGTTTTTTCCTTGCTGTGCTGCTGTGTCATGTTTCTTTGTGGGGCTTTGCCGCGGGAGGGCTGGCACCGCCGCGGGCAGTGGTTACCCGTGGGTTGGGATGGGGACACAACCACCGCTTCATCTCTTCTCCCGTTTGCATCTGAAATTTCACATTGCAGATGCACCCATCTGCCTGCTGCTGGTCCTGGCCGTGCTTTGTAGGAATTGTGTAATTAATGGCTTCCTTGTCCGTGTCCAGTGATGCAGTTATAATTTTATAATCTTTTTTTGCTGACTTACTTTCGGAGCTCGGAGGTGTCAGATGGCAAGCTCTGAGGGGGAAAAACATGTGAGGCTCTCATGAGATACAAATAGGTGATGTTAATGTGTTAGGTTCATCCAAACTGGGGAGCTGGAGACTGGGAAGAACCCGTCAGCATCCCCCGTGCCACTGGCGACAGCATGGCCCGGGACCCACGGTGCTGACCGGCTGCCAGAACCATGCCGACAGATGCAGGGAGGACACGAGGTTTTAAACCATTAGGCGAATAATTGTGGGTTTTTAATTGCAGCCAAAGCTGTATCGTAGGGAACCTTTCAGTGAAGGAGCGTGGAGCACTAATGGGAACTGAAGCACATGTGTTTTGTCTCCTGAAAACTGGGTTGTGTTTACTCGGCGCTTGTATCGGCGAGGTCTGTCACACAGCACTTCCCTTTGCCGTCTTAAGAGGCTCCTTTTGCTGCAAGAGCCGCGGAAGAGCCTGGGAGGGTTACAGCTCCAAGGGAGATTAAACCGCTCCTTTAGGAGATGCAGTGTGATGAGGATGATTCCCGCTTGCGGTGCTGATCCCAGGCTTTTTTTTCTAAAAAAAAAAAAAAAAAGAAAAAAAGAAAGATCAAGGGATGCATTTAACGAAATAAGATGCCCTTTATGTCCATACACACAGGCATCCCTCGTAGCTGTTACCGTGATGGGAGAACATCATTAAGAAATAACGAATGGCCCTGCATGGGCTCCACCCGGCTCTATCGGTGCTGGGAAGCCTAATTAGAGCACAGAGATAACGATGGAGTGCTCAGATGAATTTGCATGGGACTCCAGCCTATATAGGGTATGAAAGTAATTTATTATGCTTATTAGAGGGAAGCTTTTGTCACTGCAGACAGAGCACCGTTAAGACCCTTGGAGCCTCTGCCCAACACCTGTGGCTTGCGGTGGGCTCACACTGCAAATTCCCTCCCCAGACCCAAGAGCTCCTTTGTTCCAGTGGTTGCTTTGGGGTGTTTTTGGAGGTTTCTGTGAGGTGTCGACTGAGCACCCGGTGGTAGCTGTGGGGAAGAGAGGGGTGCTGCAGAGCATCGCTATGGGTAGCACGTGGCTGGCTGGGTGCGGGGGTGTGTGTCCTTGGCAGGGGGCTTTGCTCTGATCGGAGGTGGGAACAGGGGTCTGGGACACAGCACGGGGCACCCCGAGGCAAGCAGGTGGCCAGTTTAAATTCTTTTGAGGCAACTAAAGACTAAACCCCCTCCGGTTGCTGGCGGAGTAGAGCTGCACAGCTCTGAGTTAGATTTGCTGCCTTTAAATTTTCCAGAAAGCAGCTTTGTTCTCCTCCTAAGTCAAAGCGCCCGATCGGCTCCTGTAAAGCATTTTGCTCATCATTATCATCTCACCTCTTGTTTTTCCCTTCCCCGAGTAGGTGGTCGGGCTGGGCTTGGCAGCCTTTGTGCTGCCAGGGGATGCTGAGAGCTGTGGGCTGGAGCGAAGTCAAGGGAACCTGTCACTTGCCCACCGACACCAATTAAAGTTTCTGACACAGGGATCATCATTAATGCTTCTTGCCTAATGAATGCGGCTCGTGAATGATACCAAGCATCTAAACAGTTTTCACCAGGCAAACTGTTTTCTGATTAAAACTGTGGTTTGGGTTAATTACGTGGAAGTGTCTTGGTTTGCTTTCACTTCTCACCATTTTTGACACTCTGCACAGAGAGAAAAAAAATATTGCAAGAGTTTGGAAGTTTTGAGAGATGGTTTATTTCCAGAAACAACAGGATGCAGTTGTGTCTTGGTGGAAGCTGGCCCAGCACAAGCCTTCCCGTGGGGTGGGGAGCCGTGGGGTGTTTGCTGCCGTGAGCTGGGGCCGTGAGGGAGAGGTGCTGGGCTGAGCTTGGGGCTCCGGCAGAGCTGGAGGATGAAGGTACGATACACAATTGCCCTGCTTGCTTAGAGCTGTTACTGCTGCTCTTCCAGCTTCATTCATGATCCCGGAACCAGAAGAACCTTCTATAGGAAAAGCTTCCAGTGAAGACCCAGATGCTTTGCATGAGACAGGACAGGGGAGAAACCTGGGGTAAATTCCCTTAGACCCAAGCTGTCCATGGAATATATCTTAGTCCCTTGCCCTGAGCATCCTATTCCTGAGTTTTGGACAGGACCACTGGCCCTTCCCGATGCTCCAGTTCCCAGTGAGCTTGAGCGTTGGTGGTGCTGGGAGCTTGGATCCGGCTCTGGCTCAGCTGCTGCTGGGAACAGGATGTGCCTGGTGGGGTGGCACTGTGGGTTTTGGCACATTAAAAAGGGGCAGTTCCTGGGGTTAAGAATGGGCTGAGATAGCATCGGTGAAACCCCAAAATGGGCTGAGGTGGCATGGGTGAAACCCAGAGCCAGCGAGCCAGTCTGGTTACAAAGAGCAGCTCAGAGATACGAACCCAGATACTCAGCTCTGTGGTACTTCCAGGTCCTTCTGCTTCGGGGTTGCAGGAAACCTCACAGCAGGAGGAATGTGGCACTGATAATTGGTGTTAATTAGTAGTAACCATACCCTCTGATACCAGAGCTGCTGGTGGGGCTGGTGGAGTTCTGGTGTTTGCGTATGGTTTGATCCGGGTGCCTGTCACACGCTGCAGACACGTGCTGAATAACCGTGTTCAGCCCATCCAGCAAAGTCTTGTAAAGGGCTTTTAACACAGCCGAGACTTGCAGCAGCACAGGTGAAATGTAAACCAAAAGTGTGGGATAATAGCTCTGTTTTTCTGCAGCGATTGCTCACAGAGAGACGTGAAACTGCCCCATTAAACACTCCGGCTCTATCCGCGGGACATCAGGAGAGGTCAGGGGTCTATTCTTTCTTATGTTGTTAATATTTTGGACTGAGCTACACTTTGTGATGTAGAGGTTTGGTCTAAAACGTGTCTGCCTTAATGAACTATAACAGCACAGAAGGCAATTATGTTTTTGTCTAGACCTGTCTAAGACCATCAACAGCACCTCATTACTTTACAGATTGTTAATGCTGTTGGCAGAAGTTGAAGATCCTCCTTGAAAAAAAAAATCAGATTTATTCTCTGTTGCAACATACTTTAGCTGATGATAAATGATAAATAGGGGCTTATGGCTAATTAGACCTTGCTTTGTCCAGAGGCAGACACATAACCATAAACCGTAACCAGGATAAAAGGAAGAGGGGAAATGGCAGAGAACTCACATGAGGTTTCTTTTAAAGATCATTAGAAGCTTTAAAAAAATTAGGAAACAAAACTGCTGCTGTTGTGTCAACACGTCTTCTCTGTGTGTAAGGACTCATGGTCATATTGCTTTTGAGACTTTGGGTATGGTTTCATTATGTAGTTCTAATTTTTTTTCCATGTTTTGTGTACATATCGAATCTGATAAGGAGGAGATGACCTGCAATGGAGCTTCCTGTCAGCACTTTTCATGGAATCACAGAGTGGTCTGGGTTGGAAAGGTCTTTCAGGATCATCTCGTTCCAACCCCCCTGCCATGGGCAGGGACACCTTCCACCAGACCAGGCTGCTTCAAGCCCTGTCCCACCTGGCCTTGGACACTGCCAGGGATGGGGCAGCCACAGCATCTGGGGGCAAATTTCTTTTGAAATTTTCCAGTTTTAAAATATGTGGTGCAATTACTCATTTTTTTCCAGCATTTCCATCCCTGGTCCTATTCCCAACCCCTACGGAGGGGCTGCATGCCGAGAGAGCCTGGGTGCGGATGGAGCCCTGGCACGGGGGACAGGCTCAGCCCCATGGCATGGCCGGGGCAGGGACCACCTCTGGGGCCTGGGTCTGATGCTGACCAGCATGTGGACCACCCGTGCCGGGCGTTGTGAGATGAGGCAGAAGCACCCCGGGAGCAAGATGTTGCAAATAATTCAGGCTCTGTCAGCACAAATGTTGCGAGAGCAGAGATGCGTGTTGTGAGCTGTCAGCTGACAGTAATGGACTTGTTAGGCTCCTGATTGATGGCGACGGCCTTGGAAACTGCCAGAAGCCATTTCAATCTCTGTCTGGCTCTGACACAGCCATGCGCAGGGACAGGGGGAGTGCTGGCAGACCACTTTGGGAAGCCTACGGCTGCCTGCTCTGCCCTTTGCACTGCCCACTGCTGCTCTTAGCTGCTACATGGCACCTTCCAGACGTCAGCCACCCTGCCCAGCCATTCAGTGCTACAGATATTAGCAGTTTGGTGTCCCACAGGTCTCCTCCATCTCTGTCCATGGAGCAGCCCCGTAGGGAAGGGCACAAGGATGCACCGTACCAGTCAGTGATGAGTAAGGCTCAGTGAGAAATGTGCAATAGGAGAGAAAAGTGCATTGTCTTCATCTCAGAGTTGCATGGTTCTGTGCTTTCTGACTTTCTAAATGTGTTCACAAGGGTAAAGAGCTGCTTGCTCATTCAATGTCCCGGAGAGATGTGCAGGGATCAAAGGCAACGTCATCCTGGCCACCTTGATCAGCTTTCAGCCCACAGCTGGGTTGAGTGCACTGCAGCCTTTCTGCAAACCAGGGCCAGGTGCTGCAGGAGCACGGGTTGGTGTAGTGAGGGGCCAGGTGTAGGGAAAGGAAAGGAAGAGATGGCAGGGCAAGCTGGGAGGCTTGGCTTGGAGCCCCTTCTGTGGCAAAATCAGCCCATTTCACAGACATGACCTGACTTCACAGTCTTGAAGCTAGCCTTGCTGGCACAAGCCCTGGGGTGAGGTGGGTGGACCAATGTGCACTGATGAAGTTGCTCGTACCTGTTATGATGCTACTAAACCAGCACTATGCAAAGGGCAGCATCAGGCTTGGATTTCCTGGCCCTTTCCCCTTAGTCCAAGCTCTCTGTGATCCATCAGTCCTACAAAGAAAGGAGAAAAATCCTACATGAGAAACCTTGGAGGCATCTCTAGTGCCTTGGTCAGGTTTGAAGGCCAGGCATCTCAGAGAAGTGGTTAGCCTACTGCAGAGAGCATCTCAGCTCTCCTCATCTCTTGACTTCAAAGGATGAAAATCATGAGTGCTTTACCATAGACTTTACAGCTGTTTCTTCTGTTTTCTTAGGATCTGGTGACTACTGGAGGATGTGCCTGGTTGGAAGAGGAGGCAGGGAACCAGAGTGTTGAGCAGAGCAAGTGGTCCAGCGCACAAAATTCTGGATGTGGGTGCTGTGGCAGTGCTGCGAGCAGGTAAGGGTGTGTGCGCATCTGTGGTTATCTGACGTGCCCATCGCCTGTGCATCTTACCTGGGGATAAAATTGCTTCAGTCCTTGCTGCACGCTGCTGCAAAGCAAACAGGGTGGTTACCTTGTTAAAAAGGAACATTTTGATGGGTTGATTAATGACGTGGAATACGCCTTCTCTTAGGAAAGTCTCCTCTTGCTCTGCATTGGTCAATGCCAGAGTGGAGGGGCTGCTGTTATTAATGTCTCATATTGGGGAATTACCCAAAACAGGCTGATGCTATCCTGATGGAAAGCTGCAAGCATCTGCCCTGGAGATCTTTCCGTCTGGGCAGAGGGGGTGGCAAGTGTAAGCCTGGGAGATGGGTGACTCTGCAGATGTTTATCTCAGAAGCTGGAAGCTTGGCAAATAACAAATGTCTTCATGTGGCCATGGATGAGGAAAGGGGTTTTGTTTGTTTTCGCTAAGGGCTTGGTCTCCTTGCCAGCGTCACTGTGTGGGAATGTGTAAAGGAGCAGACGTGCCGTTTCCTCATCCCGTCTTTCACAGAGGCTCATGCCCTGTGTTTTGCCTATCCCTATTGCTTCACCATTTGCCCTTTTCCTCGAGGGAGGCTGAGGGAAGAGCAGCTTACAGCGGCCCCTTCCCTTGCCTGCAGCCCATGGCCGAGCCTGCCTGCTGAGGAGCGGGTGCTGCCCGTGGCAGGGCTGCAGCCCAGCACCAAACCGTGCCCAGCACCTTTAATCTGAGCTCCAGTGGTCACCAGCATTGGAGCCTGGAGCTCCTTTGTCTTGTAAATCCCACGGCCAGTGGGTGTGATGCAGCCTGCAAAAAGGGAAGGCAATTGCTGTTCTTGGGAGAAGCCTTTCCATTTGGGATGGGATGAAATTAATGGTAAGGCAGGGGTAAAATGCTGTGTACTCTGTGGTCATGGGGTTTCACCCACAAGGGAAACCCATTTAAAGCACAGCTGGTCCCAAGCATGGTTATTACGATGGTATGGATGGAGGGTCCATTTTACGAGAGTAAACATAAATTTGCTTGCTTACTCAAGAAAAACAGCCTGTGAAGGAAGTTATGGTTGTGATTAATAGGTACAGTGGGGACATAACTAGATAAGGTCCCTTCCAACACAAATTGTTTTATGATTCTATGAAGGAAGATGAAACTGTGTAATGCAGATGTGAATAAACAAAGACTTGACTTCAGAAGGTGGCTTGCAGCCCTCTGAGAGGGGAAACACTGGGAACTCCTTGGAGAAGTGTCAAGGAGGAGGCTGGTGATGGGATTTTATGGCTGGGATCTGTAGTCCTTCCAAACACAGGTGAAGAAAACCGGCCTGCATTTAACTGCTAAATATAGAGCTTGTTTCTGCCTGTGCTGTGTGGGGTGCAGAGCCCTGGGGGCAGGAGGCTGCGCCGTGGGGTTGGTAATGGCCAGGCAGGGGTGGGCAGCAAGGGACCACCAGCCCCTGGGAAAGCAGGGGATGGATGAGCTCTCCTGCCTTCCAGATCTGCTTGTTCCTACTGTCAGGAAGCTCAAACCCATGTGGGTAGCTGCAGTCCAGGTGTTAATCTGATGGTGCTGTTCATGTTGGCAGTGTGGATGATGGAGGGGCAGCTTTGGGTGACATCCCAGCAGCAAGTTTCCACCCAAGCCCCAAAATGCAGGCAGGAGCAATCCCAGGACCCGTGCCTTCCTCTGGCACTCCCTCTCCTGTGGAAAACCCAGCTGGAACAGGAGCACTCCTAGCGCAGAGCCTGGCTGTGAGTTGGGGTCCATCACCCAGACCCGCTGCGTGCCGAGGGGCTCCCCACCAGCCCTCCCCAGCGTGCTGCCTCGCAAAGTCCCAGGTAGCACAAACTGTTCATCTCTGTGACCCTGATCTAATTTGAGTTGTTTATCTTAGCTGCAGGAAGAAAAGTGGGGGGGGGGGGGGGAAATCAAATCATAGTTGTGGAATTCATTGCGGTGTTTATTACCCTCTATTGTGTTATCCCCAGCCCTGATACAGACCCTGCAGCCACATGGCGCTGCCTGTGCCGGGCTCTGCCAATGCACTTCGCTTTGACCTGAAGGGATCACTATGTCTTAGGTATAAAATGTTATTTCATTCCCTCTTTTTCAATCTCGGGGCTCATTTTAGCGAATGTGATCATTTTGAATTGTTCTCAGCAGTGAGGTATTTTTTTTAATGGACTATTGAGCTCAGATAACAAATTTTAAATTATAACACACATGACCTGAGCCAATTTAAACTTAATCTAAAATGCCGAATAGCTATTACCCCAAATGGCTGCAAGAACACACACACACGCACACACAGAGTTGTTGTTTAAAGAAAGTTATCGCAGTGAAGTCAACAAGGCCTCCAACCCACAAGGAAGCCAAAACCTTGATCAAGTACATCACTAAACCCTAGTGATTTAAAGCAGATTTGTGTGGACCAAAATCTGAATTAAAATACTTTTGCGTCTCTTCAGGCCACATTAAAAAGCAGGCTGCTTCGATGTGATTTTTTTTTTCTTTCCTTTTTTTTTTAAATGCCCTTTTTTTCTCGGCTGTCATTCAATTACCGAGGCCTCGGGCTGGCTTGCTTTGAGATGAGCTTGTAGAAGACGGACTGGTGCTGCAGACAGATGCTGATGGCCGGGGCACAGGGAGGTGGGGACCCCCAGGGAGATGCTCAGCCCCGGCTATAGGATGCTCATCATCAGCATCCGAGGCCTCTCTGGAACCACCAAGCAACCTGATTTAGTATCTGTCACACGTCTGTTGTCCTTTCCTCTGCCAAGGAGGATTGTCCATGCTTGCGCGTTTTGTTTTGCGTTATTCCTGTTGCGTGCAGGCAGAGCATCCACCGGGTCTGGGGTAGCCAGGGCAGCCCTGCGTCTTGTGTGTTGGGTCTGATCCCTGTGTTCCCCAGGATCATCTCCTGGGATCTGGCTCGGAAAACACGGGGTTTCTGTAGGTGCAGAGCAGGACGAGGCTGCCACCCCAGCTGTGTTGAGGGTCACTGCTTTGACACGAACCAGGTCGTAGCGGCACAAAACCCGGGTGAGTGCAGCTGGAGCCAGAGCCACACTGTGCTAACAGGCTGCTCTGGCATCAAGTGCAGACAGGCTTCCCAGCATCACCTTTGCAGTTATTAATTAAGATTTTCCTAGCTGCTGTTTGTCACCTCTTGCATCTTCCCAATACACTTCCTCGACCGAGCAGCTCGGGCAGAGCTCCGGGGGGATGACTTGGGGATATCCCGGTGGCTTTGATAGCGCGCATGGCTTGGCTCGAGGAAAACCAACACTGAACACAGCTGGAGAGCTCCTCTTTTTAGAATATTTGCAGATCAGAAGGTCCCTTGTGGGGAACATCCCCCAAAAGCCCAGCAGACACACAGCATCATGCCCAGAGATAGGGGGTTTTGGGCTTGTGGAGCGTAAAGCTGCAGGAAGGGCTGTTGCGGTGCAGCCGTGCCGGGGAAGCCGTGCCGTGCCCGCGGCAAGCCGTGCCGTGCCGTGCCGCAGGAGCAGCCGTGACAAGCCGCGACTGTAAAGCCTGTGTGCAAGAAATCATCCGTGCTGAATAAAATGACAACAGAGCTGTAATGCTTTGTGGAGTGTGTTTAATGAAAATATCAGCCCAGGCCTACGACACGAGGCATTCATGTATAATAAAATGAGGTTCCTGAAACACTTCAGAGCATAAACCATCTGGTCTGCTGTGATGTACTAACAGCTTTGACTAATTTTTAATGCAGGTTTTATGACGGATATGCACATCACGCTACCCATGCATAAGGAAGATACAGCCTGGCTGCACTTTGAACTGAACTGACTGATGATGAATTTGTCTCCCATTTTAATTACTTTCTGTACATTAAAGGTGTAGTGGACCATGTGAAGTGCTTTGTCTGGCTTATCCCCTCTGTGTCCCCGCATCTCCTTAAAGTGCCGGAGCTGCCTCTGCTCCCTTATCTGCAGCCAGGCGTGTGGGCGACGGGAAAGAGGGAGATGGAGAGAAAACTGCCTCCTATAGGACTTGGTCAATAAACACGCTGGGCTACCAGCAACAAGCGCATTTCATGAGGTTAATTAGTTCTTATTAATTATGTCCCTTGAAATTTTCTCTAGCCCATATGGCAGGGATCAGTGGTGGGGTTTGCAAGGAGCGCTCACCATTTTCTTCTGTGCAAATCAGAGCAGTAACTCATGATGGAAAAGGCTTTCAGGCTGCAATCTCTGCCTGCTCTGCCTCTCGCCAGGCTCTTTCTCTTTAATGAATTTTTAAAAGACTTTATCAGCTTCAAAACATATTTATTTATTTAACACAACCCAAAAGTGGAAACATTTATCTGAGCAAGCCCCAGACATTCGGGATGGTGCTGCAATAGGGTTGGCTTTAGTTGGACCAAAGCCTCTGCAGGACTTTTGCCCATTTCTCACTGAATTTGCAGCCTGCCCCTCTCCTGATTCCCAGGAGAGCTAGTTCCCTGAGGAGAGAAAGGTGAGCATCTCTTCACGTTGATTATTCTGGCAAAATTCAAATGACCATTGATGCTTTAGTCTGGGAGGACCGTACCCCCGTTTCTTCTGCTTTTCCCATCTTTGGGAAAAAAGGAGAATGAATGAATGAATGAATGAAGCTCAGGCAGGGCTGGTGCGGCCGTGAAGCCGTGTCATTCCTCTCCCCTCCATCGTGTCATTCCTCTTCCTTTCATCATGTCATTCCTTTCCCCTTCCACCATGCCGGCTCTGGAACATCAGAGCTGCCGGTGATTTTCTTCCTGGGTTAACGACAATACCAAGATTTAATTTGTCAATTAAAACATGTGACAGGACTTTGCTCAACAAGAGTGAGGCTTTTTCCAGCTCCTCTTTCTCTTTCCTTCCATTGAGCCTGGAACTAGACAGACCATTAATTGCAAATACATTATCTAATGACTTTAGTCCTTTGTTTATTCTGAAAGTCATTTGTGAACCGATCACGATTCCTCTCCCTGCCATCATCCTTCGGGGATGAATGAGCTTTACTGTAGTCTGGGAATTCAGCTTTGGCTGTGGTTTTGATGCTTGCAGCGTTGTCCTGGTTTTACTCATCGATTGGCCAGCTCAAGCCTTTTAAATGGGAGAGTGCTAAATAATGACTAACCTGTCTCCTTAAGTGAGTATCCAGACGTGCTGAATTTCACAAACCTTTTGGGATCCACCAGTATTTGAACAAATAAGCCAACAGTCGTCCTGTTGCTGGAGACAAGCTAAGGCAATGGCCGTGCTGTGAGCGACCGTAGACAAAATGCTTTTATTAATGGGAATATCCACAAATCACAGCTTACATTCTCCAAGTGGAAACTTAAATTCCAGTCTCACTGTAAAAAAAAGTATATTAAAAATTCAGTAATGAGACTGGGCTTGGTGACTGAGCAGAGGGAAAGTACCTACAAGCAGCAAATCAATTGCCAAGGATGGAAACCTCTCCAAGTGTGATGTGTTAAAAAGCAAAATGTCATTTTATTGGATGTTTGCTTCGTCTTGCTAACAAGCACTCTGCTTCATCCCCTTTCCTGGAGGATTTTAATTTTAGCTTTTCTGCTGCATTCTCAGTTCCGTTGTTTCTGCACATCTCCAAGCAAGCGTCTTGCATAGCCTTCGCGGGTCGGTGGTAATGGGGCTGTTCTCCCATTAGCAGCAATAACAGCAAGTTCAGCACTTAAACCCACGCACTAACTGATTTAAGCGGTTTTGTCTCGACCGTACTCAATCATCAGGAGCAGATATTAAATGCATCCCTGTCGCTGCGTGCAGCTTCAGACAGCTGCCGCATTTGCATACCCTGTTCCTCGGTACAAACGAGAGCCTGCTTTTGAAAGTTTCTTTGGGGAATACTTCACAGTTGGCCTTGTTTGTTTAGGAAAATATTTATACAAGTTGTTCTTTGAAGAGAAAGGCTTGCTGAGAGGTTTCCTGAGGAGCTGGGTGGTGGGGAACGAGCAGAGGAGCTGGTCCAGGCTGCAGGGCTGCCATCGCCAGAGAACCCACCGAGCTTGCTGTGGGTACGCCAGAGTTTGCAGGCTGCATCCATTACTACTGCAGGGCCTTTCTGCCCCCCCAGTCTGGCATCCCACTGAGACCGCTGCATCCTCCCAGCCCCGAGACCTGCAGATCCTCGGTAGCCAGGGAGAGGAGCTGCCTCGGCATCTTCCACGGGGCATGGGCAGAACTGCTGCCAGCCTGGGGTCACTGTGTTGCAGAGGGGCTTTCTAGAGCAGAAGGCGCACGTGGGATGTACGAGCAGGGTGCGTGTTGGACCGCCCAGTGCGTGCATTAGTTGGGATGCTTCCCCAGAATGGTGGGATGCACGACTCAGGATAGCAGGTGACATATTTCTGGTTTGCTCAGCAGAGGTGCCCAGGCCAGGTCCCCACACACTAGTTGAGGTTATCCAGGATGCCTGGAACCAAGCACAGACCGGGGCAAATTCTCTGGTTCCCAGGGGAGCATCCTGAGCACTGGCCATCCCTACAAGGGCCAGCACGAGCATGATGGGTGGCTTTCACCCTGCTGAAATAGGGTCCATGAAAACCTATGGTGCCTGGCATGCTGCTGCTGTCAGTTTTGGAGTGCAGCACTGAGAGTGACTGTGTTTTTCCAGCTGGGATTATCCTGGGGTCCAAAGTGATGGAAGTGGAAAGTGACGATGAGCCAAGCAGTGCATTCAAGGATATACATATTTATTTTTTCCCTTTGAAAAAGTCATAGCTGGGCAACAGCAACAAGTCTGGTGCTGCTCAAACAAGTTCCGACTAATTGTCCTCTCCACCTGTCTCTGTTCTGTGCTCAGAGAGCCCCGACAGGCAGCCACAAGCTTGTCCCAGCTCTGCTTGCAGGAGAGAGGAAAAAACATGTGCATGCATAATTTGGAGTTGCATGTAAATGAGTATCATTATTCAAATCAGTCGCTTTGCATCTATGGGTACAAGACTATTACAGGGTAGCTCTGGAGCGGTGCTCTCCTGCAGTATGGGGGTCGGGCTGGCGATGGAACATCTCCCTGGGCATCCTCGTGGCTGGTGGGTACCAGTCCGGCCGAGTACCTCCAGCCGGGGCTGCGAGCCACGGCTGACCGGCCACGTGCATGCGTGGGCCAGGCAGGGCAAGTGCAGGCACCGTTGCCGGTGGACAGGGCAGGTGGACGGCGTTCCAGGGCAAACCACGTACATCCCTGCGAGCGATGAGCATGGAAGCTGCAGCAGGCTGGTGTCCCCTCTCTTCTGGTTTGAATTTCAGAATGGCATTGGTCATTTTTAAGTATTTGTGGTGGGGGATGCCGCAGGATGTGTATAGCCAGGAGGAGGCAGGATAAGGGCAAACTCCAGATCCCTTTGCTTGGCCGTTGCATAGGACCTTTTTATTAGGTCAGAAATGTGGCTGACTTCTTCTCATTTGACTCCACATTTCCTGTTTTCTTCAGGGACCTGGCATGAAAAACACTGAACCACCACAGGAAAAGTCGTTCTCACTCATCCACTGAAATTCAGAACAGGAGAAAGTTTTCACATGGGTTCCCCCGGGATTCCCAGCCTGGGTTTGTACACACAAGTGGTTTAAATCATCCAAGCACTTAGCTGAACTGGACTTAATCTCCAACCCTCTTGAGATCAGCCCATCTCTATTAACTGTTCCAAATTTTTAATTTTCTTGTTACGTAAGGATAATGCTGCTTTTCACATTTCAGAGTTGCCTTCTCCTAATGGGACTTAAGTGGTACAAATTTTTATATATAAAATGTGCACTCCTCTGCAATTCAACACAAAGTACTTCAGCTGCCTGTCCGAGCGTTGCAGGATTTGATCCTCTCAGCAGAAAGGTGCTCTGAGGTACTCTGATAAAGATGTTCAGGCTGCTGTGGCGGATTAAATGGGCGCTGCAGGTCTTGGCTTCGTTCCTCCACTGCATCTGCCGGGCATGGAGGGACTATCCAACCCTGCCATGAACTCATTGCATAAACAGGTTGCGAATGAGCCCAAACCCACGGCAGTCCAGGGAAATCCAGGAAGGCCAAAGATGCTGGTATCAGGGTGGGCTTTTTACATCTGTCTGTGTGACGGCTCAGACTTCACCAGAGGATGGAGGACCTGGGGAGGGGGCTGCTCTGGGGTAGCTGGTGTCCAAGGATGGAAGAAACCTAGCAGTGCTTGCAGGCAAGTGCTTGCTGTGGACATCTTGGTTTCGTACGGTCCTCAAATGGTTCAGAATTGGAACGAGTTGGAAAGAAATGTGTGTACAGGGATAGCAGTGGGGTCAGAAAAAGCAAGTCACGATTACATGAGTATGGGGAAAAGTTATGCCTATCAGCTGGGCAATGGGAGAGAAACTGTGGTTATGCAAGTAGATTATATATGAGCTTTGGATAAGGAACATTCAGTTTCCATAGCTGTAATTCCAAAAAAATTCACCCCAATGTAAAGCAAAAACGCCGGTTGGTGTTTTGGACAGCTTATGTACACCCAGAGGGAACAGGCTGTTTGGGCTGTGTAGGTTTCTGCATTTTTGTGTGTTTTGGGGTTCACGGCTCGGCAATAGTCTGACCATAAGTGAGAAAAAGAGGGAAAAAAAGCTCTCCCAGACATAGCTCCCTCCCCCAGGTATCTCTTGCTCCCCAGGCAGAAATTAATCTGTGGCGTGGAGATTGCTGCAAGCTGGGGCTCCAGGCAGTGCTGCCTGCACCCCGATGCAGGGCTGCCTGCTGCTCTTCAAGGACCTCTCTGCTCCGGGGAAACCCTCTTTGTCCAAGCCAGCTCGGTTGAAAGCAAAACACCATGTTTAGCAAAAACATTCCTGGAAATGGCTGGTGCTCATGCACTGCTCCATCAACGTCCTTACGGCTTCTCGTCCGTTGTATCAGCGCCAGCCCCGGTGTTATTGCCAAGCCAGGAAAGTCTGACAATGAAAGGAGTCCATCATCACTCTCGCACACATTTCCTAATGCTTGTTTTAATGCCTGAACATCTGGGAGAGATGCATGTTACGCTCCCAGAGTCATTTGCTTTGGCTGCACAGAGACATTTCAAGCGGCAGGGGAAGCAGAGCCTGTGTGGGCCAGAGTTCTGCAGAGGTTGGAAGAGGGGAGAATTAATTTAGAAGTGCATGACGAGTAATTAACAGCTTCCTGAGAACAAGAACCGGTTGAAGGTTTTGCTGAAGTTTATTTTTTCCAAAGAAAAATGGCTTTGTGAGAAAATAATTTCAATTCTTTCTTCTATTGAGAATTTGGGAAGTTTTCTTAAAAAACTGATACTAGGGTATTTTTGGTTGCTGGAAAACCTCTTTCTCGGCCCAAAGTTTTGTGCTTTTGGGGAGATGATAGACAAGCCCAGGAACAAAAAAATCAATGGAAGGGCAATGTTGACAGGACAGCAAGGCAAGTTGTCGGTGTGCGGGGATGCAGGCGGCACCACACAGCATCACCCTTGGCAGCCCCCGCCAGCCAAGGTCCACACGCATGTTTGTGTGCGAGGTGAGAGCCCGTCCACATCCAGCAGCCATGGAGAAATAATGACATGGATGGTTAAACTCAGTTATATTTGAAACAATTAGATTAGACTACATAACTAATTAACAGGAACCTTAGTGGTGAGAGCTTCGTTAGGAGCGCGGGGTTATTGCCAGGGGTGGCGGAGGCATCGTCGCCCTGCACTCCGCTGCTGGTGCAGCTGGGGGACATCGGTGCATCGGCGGTGGACCCGCGGGACAGCACTTCTAGATCTGGCTGTAATGATGCTAATACGCTGCTTTCTCTAATTTTCTATTAATTGTTTGCACTCTCTATGTGTCTTCAATCCATTAGTTACACTTTCAGGGATCGTAGCAGGCAGTAAATCCTGTGGTCTGCCAAGGGCTCCTGTAACGTCTTTCATACGATCATCCCCCAAGCTAATGTTTATAATGCAATTGAAGCAATCCGTATCAGACCCTGTCCCCCCGCTCTCCCCTTCGCCAGCTGCAGCAGGAGCAGCACTGCCGGATTCCCCCGGGGCCGCGCCTGCAGAGGGATGATAAGGGAATCGGATTTTAGTGGCGACACTAGAGGTGAAATCCAAAGATCCAGAATATTTAGTTATGTTTACCCACAGTAATCAGCTTCTCAAATAGATGTCACTGGGAAAGCTCGTGCTACATTGATTGCACCGTTCCCCGCTTTCTGCCCAGGGGCAAACAGCTCTGATTAATATTTCACAACACTTTTTTTTTTTTTTCTTCTTCCCCTTTTTTTTGTGCTCAGAGAGCCTTGATAGAGAGAGACAGAATATTTTACCATCTCTTGTGTTTGCCTGCTCCAGTAATCATTGGATTCAATCACTCTTGCAATGTTTTTATGAATTAATAACAGGCACTTTGGAGGGCTAGCGGGGAGATGGGAAATGCAATCTGTACAACCTTAATGAGCACCGTGGGGACCTGGTACCATGGTTTCCGAAATCCTCTCTGTGCTTCGCTCTAAATCATTGTCTCTAAAATTACCTGCTTGCAGTCGGCTTTAGATGGCTCTCATTCGGCGGGTAAGTACACCTGCCTCCCCGCTGTGCCCTCTCTTTCATCGCAAGGGCTCGTTTGGAAGCTGTCCCAATTAATTTTTTTCCTTTTTTCTTTTCTTTTTTTTTTTTTTTTTTTGGCTTTAATAAAAGCTCACCTTTGTCAGTGCTGACAAAATGTTTGTCTTCGCTGCCTCATTAGTGTTTGCTCTGCCTCAGCCCCTGCCACCACCAGAGCAAGCGGGATGGATTGGTGCGGAGCTGTGCCGGCAAATTGGCTCCTCGTCTCCATGGCCAGATCCGGGAATAAAGTGTTTTGGGCATTTTGCTCTGCAATTTGATGGGGCAGATGGAACTGGGGGGTGGGGGGGGTGTTGGCTCTGGCTCTGCTTGCTGCTGCTGCTGCTGCAAAGCAGGGGAAGGCAGGGCCAGGTAGGGCGAGCGTGGGGGGTGAGCGTGGGGGGCACCTCTCTCTCCGTCTCTCAGCAGTGCAGAGGGACAGGGTCCTGGTGTGCAGCACTCCACTTTTCACCCTGGTCATGGGGCGGGTGGTCAAAGGTGGCCCCAAAGTGGAGCTTCAACGTTCCTGCCCATCGGTGCTGTTGCAGGCTCCATCTACAGCACTGCCGCACCTTTGGCTGGGGGCTCACCAGCCTTCCCTGCTCTCAGGTAACTTCCCACCACGAGGAAGCCCTGCTGTTCTGCTCAGCAGCTCTTCCAAGGCATTGTTCCTTCCCCTCCACCCAAGTGGAAACCAGTTCCATGAGGTGATGGCATCCCCCAGCCCAGGCAGCACGTGCAGATCTCAGTCGGGAGGACCAGCACCATGGTCCAAGCTTCACCTGCGTTCTTGCTGCTCTGCCACCACCACTGGGATGCCAGGTCACCTGTTGACCCCATCCCTGGTGCTCTCCATGGCACCTGGTGCTGCCCGCTGCATCTTCTGCTGCATCTCCAGAGCACCCGGCCACGGTGGGCGCTGAGACCTCTTGAGTCATCCTCCCAGTGCCAACAGGAGGTCTGACCCCCCCATCCCAGGTTCCCCTTTTCACGCCCCTCCAGGGCCTGAGCAGGGGCAGCGCAGACGTGTTGAGCGCTCGGGGTGCTGGCTGTCAGCTCCTGCAGGGACTCGGAGGGCGAGCATCCAGACACCCATAAGCCTAGACATGCAACTGCACTTTTTAGAATTGTCTGAGTGGAAATTTGGCCACAGGCAGCACAATTGTGTTTCAGGCTTTAAAGCCAACTGGAGTCATTAAACCACATACTATATTCCTCTGGAGGAAACACAGTTGTTGATAGGGCATAATTTTACAGCGCAAGTGCTGGGGCGCAATCCAGCGTTAGCATTTGTGTAAGTTCGTGTTTGAGGTGTCCAGAAATATCAACTGGCGAGATCCGTACAGAGGGTCCTTCACTGGGTCCCTGGGCCAGGGAAGCCTGGGGAAATGTCCCCAGGGGCCGTGGGGACAGCTCGGTACCCACCCATGGGGGATGGTGCAGATGGGGCACAGCTGTTTGGTGCGCGCCAGCTCTGGGAGCCCAGAGTTCCTCAGGTCTTTGGGAGGTGATGGATCATCACCTGGATCATCAGCTGGTGGGTCAGCTGTGAGAGGGGGGTCTGGTAAATGCTGGTGGTGGCCCTGTGTGAGGTCTCTGTCACAGTCAGTGAGTTTGCAGGGCTGGGAACAGGAGTGTCCCTGTCCTGCAGGCCCCCGAGCAGCAGGCAGCGTGCTCACCCACATCAGTCTCATCCTGAACGCAGCATTCCTGGTACTTTTAATTGAGGAGTAACAAAATGTGAGAAGCAAACAAGCAAGCAAAGGTCCCAGAGGGCTGCAGGCGCTGGACACCGTCTCCTCTGCCCAGGCAGGCACTGCTTGTCGGCTCTGGCCGTCGCTGCTCCCAAGGCAGCTCTGCCCACACCTGCCTTCGCAGGGATGGAGGCATTCCCACCTGCAGAGCCGCCCTCCTCTTGATAGCCCGGGAACCTCAAAGCGCAGGCAATGACACATGCACCTCACTGAGCTCTTCACAAGTGCCCAGATTTATTTCCAACCCCCTCGATAGAAAATGGCACAGCATTTATGAGCGGACCTAGCAGAGCTCCTGCTTCAGAGACTTCTCGGTTTCCACCCTGCTCTGTTTACTTTCTGGGTCTTTTTAATTGCTTTTTAGAAGTCTGTTCTCAGCCTACAGCTATTTTTGAGATGTGGGATGGAGATCTTAGTCTGGGTGACTAATAAGTAATTTATAGAGACTTGGCCAGCACCGTTCAAACATTTCTGCTGGCCAGACAGGCATTACAGCACGGCAGACGTGTCGGGACACGCGTGGCAAGTGCATTTGAGCAACACCTACCGATCTCTAATCGGCTTAAAGCGGCGTGAACTGGGGAAGGCTGGCAATACGGAGAATAAACAGGTCGGCTCTAATGCGATCTGCTGCGGAGGGGAGCAGGCGGCACGGCTGTGCCATGAGATGCTCCACTCCGGCTGTGTCGTGGCCAGGGGCGCGGTTGTGCCTGGCCATGTACAGGCAAAGCTTGGGCAGTTTGCACAGATGCGCTGCTGGGGAAGCTCACGGTAAAAGAATTTCCCCCCAAAACAAGGTCTGACTGTTAACCTTCCCCTGCGAGCCGGGCATTGATTTCCTACACTGATTTATAGCGCGCGTAGCCAGTGCTCCCCGCGTCTGGAGAAGAACAGCCAGCTCCCTGCAGGCTGCCCACTGACAAGGGGTGCTGGCTGTGGCTGTGAGCTGGGCAGGATGCGGCCTTGGCAGGGCTGCAGCCCTGGGCTGAGCCAGCAGCTCAGCTGCCAGCAGGAGGTGTGGGGCAAACCGGCACCCAGCACCCATCAGTGTGACGGGGGACACCTCGGGCATCCCAGCACCAGGCAGCACTGCCTGCCAGCCCTGGGCACTCAGCATCCCTGTTCCTGCCCTCACCTTTGCGCTGCCAGATGATTTTTTAAATTTTTTTTTTATTTTATTTCCTCTTTGCTTGATGGTGCTGTTGTAAAAGCCCTGAACAATAGCCTGCATTTATCCGGAGCGAGCCAGCCTGCCAGCTGGCGGCAGATCAGCCTTCTCATCCCCTTCCAGGGCTCTTAAAGACAACTGTCCCAGAAACTGGGGTGTGCATCGCTCTGAGAAGTCCCTGCTCTCTTAAATGCCTGGGCACTGATACAATTAATGTTTAGTGCGGCATTCTTCTTTCCTAGTTGCCATTCTCTGCAAAACAATGGGGTGTTTTGCCCATGAAATTACTGTTCTGATTAGGAGGAATATGTCCGTCATTAGACTTTCAAATGCGATCCTTCTGCAGCACAGTGCTGGCAATCCGGCCGAGATTACTCTGGCGATATTTCTGTTCCTGAAGGAAATAGCAAGTGCAAATAGGGCAATTTTATACACTTAGTGGGGAAGGGGATTTGCATTGATGGATGCTGTTGTGTTCGCAGCAGTGACAGCTGGGGCCAGGGCATGCACAGGCTCCACCAGCACACAGCAGAAGCTGAGTCTGCAACGCTTGCTCCCTCTCTCTCTCTCTATATATATATATATGTGTGTGTGTGTCTGCATATGTGTAATAATCCACATTTTAACAGGGGCCCAAGCTGGCCCAGGCAGGACAGGCAGCTCCGCCAGCGCTGCAGCCTTGACCTTGAAAACCCAGGGCCTTTTAACGCTGAGCAGATGTTCCAGATTTCTCCAGCACCAAAGTCACGTCAGAAATCCCTGTGGCGTGGGGTGTGGGTACAGCACGGGGGGCACGAGATGGAGCCTTTCAGCGCGGGGGGCTCTGAAGCAAAATGACACCCTGAGGAGTTTTGGGGTTCCTGCTCTGGAAAGGTGTGAAGGGAAGGTGCTGGGGATGGTGCGTCTGTGCAGCACTGTGCACACCTGCTGTGGGGTCCTGCAGTGGCTCAGCAGGGCTGTTTTTCCTGGGGGCTGAAGCTCTGAGTGAGCCCGGGCTGCTGGGGACACGCTGCAGGGCTGCATTGCTGCGCTGGGGCCGGCACCGCTGCACTGCTCCTGTCAGCACGGCGTGAAGGGTTTCATCCTGGAAGACCTTGTGAACAGAGGTTAGACAAGGCAGATAAAAGATGCAGCGAGACATCGGCACCTCTAAGCTCAGCAGCTCCCTGTGGTGTGCCGGGGCTGTCCCTGGCAGCGGCGGGGCAGTTATCCCTTCCTCCCCGTATCTGACCTGATGAGAAAGATGCTTCGTGTGCGTTGGGAGCAGGGAGAGCCGGGTGCTGAGCAGGGCTCAGAGCCATGCATGGGCACTTCTCCCCACTGGATTTTACTCCTGCCTTCCCCAGACCCGCAGCATTCAGCAGCAGGGCTGGAACGGGGAGATCCCGGTCCCCACTCCACAGTTCCTACCCCTGGCTGAGCCTCCCTCGCTGATAAAATGTCCCTTCCCGAGCCCTGGGGAGGATTTTTTCCAGATTTCAGCCGATACAAATTCCCACCAGAGAGTTGGAGGCTGGCAATCAGCTTACTCATTCTTGGCTTATCATCACAAACCTCTGACCTTCAAACATGGCTGGTGCGGTGCCCGACTGAGCAAACTGAAATCCAAACAGACAGGGATTCACCAGCGCTTCCTTATTGCTGCCTGTAACCTGCAAATTCACATCCCCTCCCAGGACCCCGCTGGAGATGCCAGCGCCTCTGAGTGACCCTTGCCCGATGCTGGACAGGTGGCCGGAGCCCACATGCCACCTCTCATTGAGCATGTGCCTGATTTTCCTTTGCATTGCAATCCCCAGGGAGCAGAGTTGGGATTTTGGGGGTGCTGATGGGTGGGTTGGGCTCTGTTACCCCTTGAACGAGCCGCCTGCGCGCTGCAGGAGCTGGGTAAGGCAGCCCATGTACAACAGAGCCACCCTGAGCCACCGGTCCCTGGGAGCAGCTGGGCTGCACCCCTCAGTGACGTTTCCCAAGCACTTCGAAGGCAAAAAGCGGGGAGCCACGGAGCTGGGATGGTGTTCCTTCCCCTGCCCCAGCAGGGACACTGGTGAGGCAACTGGTGTGCCACCGGGAATGGAGGAACGTGGCAAAATAGGGGGGTGGGAGAAATTAAACCCCACCCCTATCACTGATCATCAAAATTTGCCCATACTTCATTCCAGCCTCCTTTCTTCTTCTTGCCTCCAGTAAGTGCTTTAACATCCTTTTTAAAAATTAAAGGGGGAGGGTTATGGAACAGATAAGAGATAATTGCCTAGCTTTGACTCTTCTATTGATGTGAAAATAGGATTGGAATTACTCACTCTGGTTGAAAGGTTAGTTGAAGGTTATTACAGGAAAATTGTTATTCATACATTTTTTCTGTGCTGCTGGATAGCCTAAAAGATTAAATTCACAGAGTGCATAATGACCCATCACAACGGACAATGGTGGGAATAATCTCCAGAGACTCCAGATAACAGAACAGAGGCTTCTTTGAATAATTCATGGTTCAACAGACATCCCTCACTAACAGATTACATGTGAGTTTTCATTAGAAAGGAGATAATTTAAAGTAGCTTTAAAAATAACTGGTATTTTTAACGGAAGTGGAATTACCATAAGCATTTATGCAGTTTGTTTATGCTTTAATAAATCTACTTTCCTCCTGACCTTCATGCCATGGGAACAAAACGCGAAGGGATAAAGAAAGTCATTGTTTGTGACAGTCCCCTCTCATCCGCATACTGCTGATCGAGCATCGGTTTCATATTCTGCCTCACACTTGACTGCCTTTAACACACAGGACGTATGAGTGCTCCCGGCTGAGAAAGATGCTCAGGACATCCCGGACCACCCGGCGCTGGGTGGGGATGCTGATGGAGATGCGGAGGGACCAAGCGTGGGATGTCATTTCCCGGCCACTCCGCTGCTCGGCTCCCTCACCCAGCATCAAAATCACGCGCTGGCTCTGGCTAATCTTTTAATTTCATCTCGTGGAATAGCTATTATGCTTTAAAAGCTGGTTGTTTGTTAAAAGCACGTATTTACTAAGGTTTAACCGAGGCCCGATACACATCTATCGCATTGTTGTGAGCTGCGACAAATATATCTTAAATAATTAATTGATATTTAGTAAACATTTAATAGTTATCCTCTCCAATCTAAATTAAATACTAATTAAAGCTATATAATTCGCTGCTACGGACTGCTTAGATTACAACTTCTCCGACCGGGGGGATGAGGAGGATTGCTGTTGCTGCGGAGGGGCAAGCGGGGTGTCCCCTGGATGGGGGGCTCCGAGGATTTATCTCTGCTTTCTGGCAGGTTTTGGGATGCTGCCAGGTGCTGCGGCTGCCACGGCTTGGAGCAAGGCTGGGGTCAGGGGTGGGCTGCAGGTCCCAGGGGAAAAGTGCATGATGGAAGCTGTAGTCCAGGCCACGGAGCATCCCTGCTTTCTTCATTTTCAGGCTTCGCTGCCTCCATGGTGGGTTTAAAGCCAACTATTTAACTGCTCGCAAAATAAAATTGGTGGGGGAGTTGAGATGGTAATGATACGGTAAGGCAAGATAAAGCAAATATTTGAAAGGTGATTCATTTCCAGCATAGCTGAGTGATGTGCAAGCATTCCTCTGGGAGAGTGTCAGCTCGGGAAATATTTACCTTCTCCCATCAGGTGGATTTGTGGGCACCACGCAGAGTAAATGTTGAGTAAAGTAACACAGAGCTGCTTAGCAGAAGGCCATCACGTGTGATCTCTCCCGCTTGCATCACCGCTGTTGACAGAGTGTGGAAAGGAAAGACTTTGACCTAAAACGACTGTTAAAAAGGAAAAAGGAGTAACTTTGCTGTGATCAACGGCATTTCCCAGGATTTCTTCCAGCCTTGCCAAGAGCAGGCTCTGTTGTGAACTCTGCAGGAAACAAACATTCTCCTTATCTTGCAAAAGATGTTTGCTCTAATTGTCATCTTCCTGCGGCCAAGGGGCTGTCGCTGGGGCACAGCCGGATATCGGATCGGGGTCGGGGCTGGCCGGAGGAAAATGCAGTTCTTGGAGGCCCTGTAGACCCAGCAGCAGCTCCCCAGGGCAGCCCTCCTGCCGCAGCCGCTGCCCACCTCTGTGTGCCACGGGAAGGTCAGTATTTTGCTCACAGCTGAAAGTATTCCAAGCTTCGTCTTCATTTTGATGCAATATTTTCGAACGCTGAGGGCAGTGGGAAGAGTTGCCCGCCTCCGTGGGCAGGAGGGTCTCCATCAGGACCAGGACTTCCCTGTCCGCACCAGCTTTGCTTCACGTTGGCGCAGAGGGAAAGCCCTGGGGCAGACTGGATGACTCCCTGAAGTCCTTTCCCTGCCTCGTACTCGCAGGAGATAAAAAGCTGAGTTTTTAAACATCATAAAGTACTGCACTGGGCAGCTGCCGTCCCGCTGGGTTCTGAGCTGCGTGCTCTGAAGGACAGGCGAGCTCTCCATCCTGGTGGCACATAGCAATGGTATTTTTCCTCAGGTCCCTCCCTGCCCCTTTTTCTTGCTGCTTGCACCAGCTGATGTGATTTCTGCTGGGCAGGGAGCCGAGGCGCTTGGGTTTGCCGTCTCTGATGAGCAAAGGAAATCCTGGCAAGGCAAACCGATTAAGGGCATGCATGGTGGAGTGTGAAACTGAAGTGATTCCTCAGGTCCTACCCCGACGGAGAATTAACTGAGAAGGATTTATCCCCATGGGGAAAGCGGAGCAGGTACAGAGACTTTATTCCCACTCCAGCCCTCTAGTTATAAGGGCTTGTTATAAATAATCCTCGAGTCTAAAGGATGTGAATGAGGACTTTTATGGATTTAACATGAAACTGTAACATCTTCTTCTGCTAAAGCTTATGTCAATAAATCATTTTTTAATTATAAGCTTAAATTATCAGCTAAGCATGTCTAAATGATCTCTGGAGTGATTTCTGTGTTCAGAGCGATGGTAAGGAGGCCTAAGAAGAAAGCTGTTCTCCTTCCTTTTCAAATGCTGTCTATTTTTTCCCACTTCCTGGAAAACCAGCCGCCCAATGCATGCGTGTCAGATGGGATATGAATGAAATTCAACCCACCCCTAAATTAGGGACTGTACAGATCTGTATCCAAATGTTATGGCTCAGTTCCACCTCTGATGTAGAGGGAGAGCCGTGGGTTTGATGTCGTGCTGGCTTTCGCGATTGACTCACATACCAGAACCTGTCTTGGTGCAGTTCAGCGGCGCTCAGGTGCCCTGGAGATTATTTCGAGGGTGGTTGGTGCCAGCAGGAGTCCCAGGGGAGAAGGACTGGCTGGGTCACAGCTCGTGGCAGCAGCCTGGGGACCATCTTTCGATCCCAGCATCCTAATTTTGCCTACAAAAACGCACTCTTCTGTTGTCTGCACGCCGCGATCCGGAGCAGGGTCCTTCCAATTCTCCAAGGAGTCATCAAAGCCCAGAGAAAGAGGCGTGGAAAATAGATGTGCCAGACGCTGCTGCATGACGCTGGCTGGTGCGTTGGTCATGATGGAGCTGGAGCAGCACATGCAGGGTGTTATCTGCTCTTCTGGCCCCAGATATAGACAGATCAATGCTGTTTCACTAACTGGAAGGGAAGAGCTCCTCGCAGGCAAGACGTGCCCCTCGTTTCAGACAGCCATCAGAGCAGGGCCCTTTGCTCTGCAGATTGCTCCCCGGCCACTCAAAATCAATTGGAGAATTATTTTCTTCTTTGCAGGAGGAGATTTATAGTGTTTCTCATCCCCGAGTTTCCCATGTGCCTCTAATTAATGCAGTTAATCAAGGCTGTGCAGCCCACTGGCCGGGTGAGCGGCACACAGGGCTCTGCCCAGCCAAGGAGCCAGGCAGGAGCTCTGCACCCGGGGGCTCTGTGGGCTGGCGTGAGATGGAAAGGATGCAGACTGTTTTCTGGCACCTTTTCTGTTCTCGGAGAAGTGCCTGACCTGTGAATTGTTGCTGGAGACCCTGTGCAGACTGACACACTGCTCCTCCTGCGAAGGAGTAGCAAGTCTCTCCGTGTTTTAAGAGGTCTGGAGATCTTCAGATGACAGCGCTATTGGTATTCGATGGCAATCCTCCTCGGCTCCTCTCATCCTCCCCAACTAGGCTCTGATTTCTCACTTTCTTTTCCTCTGCCCCGATTAATCTTGTTTCATGGATTCCATGACAACATAAGCATCTGAGGATCTCGCTCTTCAAACCGTTATTGAATTATGTGCCGGGAGATGGGGCTTGCTCAGCCCCCAAACCACATTAACCAGATTACGCTATGAAGGTCGAATGCAAGAATTAACCAGAGTTTTAGCAGCACATCATTGTGCAGGGAGGTGCAGTGGCTCTTTGTTGTGTAGTATAACCACCAGCACTCCGGACTGCCCTGGGAAGAAGGATTTAATCTCTCCGTCCACCTTCCTTCCCTCCAAAAAGAGGAAGGAGGGCAGGAGCCCACCCGAGCTCCTCTGCTGGGGTCTGGGCTGGTGAGCAGGTCACAGCCCTGCGGGGCAGTGCTGGAGCACCGGCCACGCTGCGGCTGGAAGGATACCCCATTTTTGTCACCACTAAAGAAACCGCCGGTTTATTCCCTCTGGTAAGTGGTCCTCAGTTACTGCTGGCAGAAGTGAGAAACTGCCCCGCCGAAGAAGTTGGGAGCATCCTGGCTCCTCTTCCCCCGTCCATGAACATTTGCTTTCAGCGGGCACCCACTGGAAGGATGCCTGCAGCTGGGGAGGGATGCCCAGGATGGCTAATAAAAGGGTGGAGAGCAGTGGGAGCAGGAAGGATGCCGGTCCCAGGGGGAGTGATGCTGGTTTTTCTGGGTCTGCCTCCCTTTCAGCTAATGGGTGTCCGCCAGCCATGCGGCTAATAGGTTTCCGTGTCACGGGGGGCAGGCGGCGGTGACGGGGTCAGCTCAGCTCCCGAGGACGAGGCTGTGTCGAGATGCTCTGCTTTTCACCATGGCTCCAGCACCAGGGCATGCGGCTGCCCCAGGTTTGCATTCATGGGGAGCACAGGGCACCCCCCAGCTCCATCCCGGGCTGTGAATGCCCCTGCCCAGGCCTGGTTAAAGGCTTTTGTCTGTGCCTAATGATGTGGCTGCAAATATACCCTTGAGGGAGTAGGAGCTGTAAGTAATGTTGTTTTTTAGAAAAAAAACCTTTTGAATGGGATGCTGTTAACCCTGAGCTTTCCAGAGGGGCTGTTCCTGCGAGGTGCCGGTCCCCCTCGGCTGGCACAGGCAGGACTGGGGGTGCAGGGGCATTGTGAGCAGCTCAGCACCCGCAGGATGGTGCCTGCGTGGGACTGGCAACCTGGGAAAGCTCTCGCATCCTGCACACCTCAGCAGTGGGGAGGGCACACCAGACCCTGAGTGGCACACCCTGTCACCTGGGTGGTGGCATTTGAGCTACAGTCACTTGCTTGGACCCCTTGGGTAAAAAACATCCCTATGGCCCCAGTTTGGCTGCCGCATTGGAGGCAGCAGGGGGATGCGCAGGGCTGGGGGGATGCACAGAGCTAAGCAGATGCATGGACCCAAGGGGATGGTCCAGGAGCTGCTGTTGGTGGCCCTGAGAGCCTGGAGGGTGAGAGCAGGGCCAGACCTGTGTTCGCAGTCACTGAATCAATATGGTGACGCTGTGGGAAATGCACCATCTGAGCTCCCATGCAGCAGCGTGGCTGCCAGCAGCGTTATGAGCTGTGGGGGCTTCAGGCAGAGGTGGCCAGACTCCCACCTTGCTGGTAACTGTTGTGAGCAAAAAGTACTACATGGCTGCAATTAGAGGGGAAAGAGATCCCGCTCGATGGGCTGGGGTACTCACCGCAGCAAGACGGAGGATCCTGTGCACCCTTCCCAGGGTGATGCATTCAAAATGGTGTTTGAATTTGGCAAAGCTCCCTCATCCTGTGTCTCAAAGCAGCATCCTGGCATTTGCAGCAGGGCTGCTGGGGCTGGGGACAGGGAGCTTGCTCTGTGTAATGTCCGAATTTAGAGCCTGCGACATCCAATGGCCCAAGCCCCTGGTCGCTGCCGACGCACAGGGTCTGCATTTACCCTTCCTTCTCCTTCCACCGAACACGTGTAGCCTTCAACAGGTGGTTTCCTAACATCCTCAGTATCTGAACGGCCATCTCCTCCGTCTGCAGAGCTTTCTGTTAGTCAAATAGTGAATCCTCACTGCAAGTTTGTTTTCGAAATTGAAAAGGTTCAGTAAAATAAGGGTTTTGCTGTTGTTCAAATAAGTGCTTCCCCACTGAAACAGTGACATTTGCTCTCGGACCATCAAAGGACTTGCTGTTTCCCACACAGGGCATCTTGGCTCCTGCAGGATGCTGCTTACGTACCATTGTTATGAGGTCTGGCATTTAGAAATCTCCACCCTCAGTTTTAAGAGTGTGTATCCAAAAAAATCCTCTTTTTTTTTTTTTTTTTCTGTCCACAGAACCACAGACCACTGGGGCTCCTGCGCCTTGAGGGGCTGCAGCCCCTGGGAGATCTCAGTGTTAAGCTGCAGGATGGGTTTATGTGAGTTTTTCCCAAGCCAGGTCCAGTGTTAGCTCTGGGAAAGAGGGACGGAGCCAGCACGCTGGTGTCCCCACCCCTGCCTGGCGCTGCTGTCCCCCATAATAAAGTCGCTGAATTGTCTTTTCTCCTTCCTATTTTAATCCGGGAAAGCTATGGACAATTTCAAGGCACACTTTTCTCTTTGCCAAGGATCTCTTTAAAAGGAACAGAAATAGAGCAACTGGAGTGCACAGTGCCAGCGGCAATCCAAAGCATCCAGGTAAGAATATTTTGTGTGTTTGCTTTCATCTTGTCTGGCCGAGCCGCTCTAAACATCCCGAAGCCTGGAGGTAGAAACACGTGCCCTGCCTTTTCCATAGCCAGTCCTCCAAAACAACCACGTAGTCCTTTAATAATGAAAAAAGCAGATGATGTATGAGACCCTCGCAGGCTGTTAGCACTCCTATGTATCACTGCTCAGGAGTTTAGTCAAGAAAATTGTATTAGCAGCCTGGAAGAAGAGCAGTTTCCCTCGGAGCTCTGCAGTCTGGGCAGGGGCACTGGGGATGCTGCAGCCTGGAGTTTTGGGGGATGCCTGGTGCTTGTTTGGCAAGAAGACCCGCTAGGAAGTTTTTCCAACCTTGCCAAGTCACCGTCTAGCTCTGCCTGTTACCATCAGCTTTTATTGCACCGTGGTGGTGCAAGTACTGGATGTGACAGCTGATTGTTGTTATTTATTAATTACAGCAGCACAGAGGGACCTGTCCAGGCTCCAGGCATCACCATGACAGGCAGGGAGGACCTGCAGTGCAAATAAAATTAAATGCAAATAAAATGAAGCCACGCATGGCGATCACAAGCAGAGGTGCTTGGTGAGGGTCACCCAGCGTGGGCGAGCACCCAGCGTTTCAGTCAAGAGCAGGTGCCTTAGAGCATCCCCCCTCCTGGGGAGCACAGAGGGGCTTTCTGCAGTGGCCGGGTGTTTCTGGGCGCGTGGGTGCTCGAGCTGGCTGTGCTCTGCATGGGTGCACTGCGGGGGGATGTGGGGCTCAGCTGTGCCTTCAGTGGGGGTCTCTGCTCTGCAGTGAGCCTGATCCCTTGGCCTCAGGTGGAAGAAACTACACTGGTGAAGGGGAAGTTCTGCTTAACTCCTATAACGACGCTGATTTCTGGATTTTTCGCCTCCCTCTCCTAACTAGACACAAACAGTCTCATGCACCTCCTGCATCCCCGAGCCCGCACCTTCCTGCACCCACTGCTGGGGGAGGCATGGCCAGGCGGGCACCCCGCGGGTTGCCTGAGCAGGGGGAGCTGTGGGGGTCAGGGTTTTCCTCCTCCCATGTGCTGAAAGGCACATCAGTCCTGGAGCCTTTTATTTGCTTTGCTGAGCCTAGGGTGTAAGCGTTATCGTGCACCCCAAGCACTGCAGGAGGGGTCGACCGCGTGTAGTTAGCACGGCACGTGTGTAGCCATACTCACGGTTTACTCAGGGCTCATAGTCCTGATGGAAGCCTGCCCTCAGCAGCTACCGAGTACTTGAGGATCTGTCGTAAGGGTTTCAGGGGCGGTTTCCATCTCCAGCTCTCTTAAAGCCATAGATTGGCAGATTTGGATACGATGCCCTGCAATTACAACCCAAGATCATGGCTCATTTGTTTCTCAGCCTTCAAGTTACTCATTGTAGCCTGCAGGCTTGAAAAAGCTGCTGATTATCTGTCTGGTGCTGCGACCTGTGCTCCCTGCCTGCCTGCTGGAAGAGGGATCCTTTTCTTGGCAAGACATTTGCTCTATGCTGTCGTGACTCAGAATAGGTAAGCTTAGGGGCTTGCAGCTTGGGGGCTGTCGCTCTGAGATGCGACACCCAGGCAGCCGGGTGTGTGGGGCCGGGAGCAGAGCCGGGGGGACACCTTGTTTTTGGGGCACACAGATGTGGGGTGAGAAGAAGAGGTGCAGCATGTTGGGGTGCAAGACAGCTGTCCGCCTGCCTTTCTGGGGATCCATGGCCAAAGCATTTAGTGGAGTGGATGCCCCTTGCTTGGCAGGATTATTCTGTGGTTTATTATACTCAAGGATGCTGGCACGTTCTGGCAGTGCTGGGCTGGGGTCACTGCAGTGTTGCTCAGTTTGCAGCACATCCCAGTGCACCCCAGTTAACACCAACCAGTACACCCCAATGCACCCCAGTACTGGTGTCCCCAAAATCCCAGCCAGGAGGCCCAGAGGGAGCAGAGGGGATAGCTGATGCCTGTGGGTTAACTGGTGAATAATGCAGGCAGGGTAAAGTGCTGACGGGGGTTTGGGGACCGTTGGTGGAGCGTGCGGAGCAAGCATGGAGCAAGCATGGAGCAAGTGGGCTGCTGCACCCTGCCCACTGGCACTGCAGGCCACGGGGGATGCAGGAGGGTTTGGCTGCTCACAGGCTCCTGGTCCTCCCTTCCCGGGAAGGCTGGTGTGCCCTCGCTGCTGAGAGAAAGATGACGTTTTGTTCTGTGACCTAGAGCTGGTTGGACTCTGAACTGAAGTGGTATTTTAATTAAGAAGTGCTAAGTTTTCCACTCCAGCCCTGGTTTGCCATCTGGTATAACAGGGAGAGAGTGGGCTTTTCACTGTTTACTATTCTCCTTGTTGCTGTCAGACCAGACCTGGACCCAGGGAATCTTCAGTGTCAGCATCCAAGTGTGTGCTTTTATGCATAGTATATGCAAATGCTAGGTAATTTATTTTATAAAACTATTTTTATTGCAGTTCCCAGCACTCCTAGTACCAGCTGCGATGAGAATCACTTGGATGTTAAAGTGCTGTTGACAAAATTGTTCTCAGTGGCATGTATGCGCAGAAGCACATCTCCCTCCCTGTCGAAATTCAAGGTATTGGGAGGATGAAGGCGTGGATGCAGCCAAGCCCTCCGGAGACGCGTAGGGGTCGTTTGGGGACAGAAAGCCTTTAACGAGCGACTGTCTGTGTGCAGGGTCTGTGGGAGACGTGCTCAGACTGCAGGAGCCAGCACCACCGGCTCGCTGGCTGCTCCGACAGCCTGCCATGGGATGGGGCGACGCCGGGCTCTGCCTTTCCCAGCCCATGGGATGGGGAGGATGCAGCTGGACCTAGGGAACAGCTAAACCTAGCCTTGGGGGAGACAGGCTGATTTAGGAAGAGTTTTCCTTTTTATTTATTACTCTGGAGTGCTGCTTACCTGCAGGGCATCTCACAAGCACAGTAGGTCCCAGCTGGTGAGGCCAGGCGGTTTGGTGACCATCACATTCCCTGCAGCCCCCAGAGCCGGTGGGTGGGATGGCCGGGCAGGAGCACCAGGGGTGGCACAGGGAGAGGGGGCTACAGTCTGGAGGGGGTTTTGGTGGTCTGCAGAAGGGAACTTGGCAGAAAAAGGGCTGGGGAGGGAGGCTGCTTCAAAAGAGGCAGATCCTGGAGTTGGTGTTTGGAGGTTTGGCTCAGCCTTTTGCAGGGAAATGAGCCACCAGCCGTTCCTGAGCCTTGGAGAAATGGCAGGAGGAGGCAGTGTGCCACCAGCCAGCACCTGGCACCCAGGGGAACCGGCCACCAAAGCCTTTGGGAAGGAGAAGCGCTGGGGTGGGAGGTGAAGGCTGACTCCAGGGTGCAGACAGAGGGGCAGGAGTGGAGGAGGGCTTGCCAGGACACCCCTCCAGGGACCTGCCCACGTGCCAGCTCAGCTCGCAGGCAGAGGGGTGTGTGAGTGCAGGGTCTGAAGCGCAGGTGGGCCTGTGTGTCTGGAGATGCTCCTTCTGGCAGCGTGGGAGCCTGGGGCTGCCTGCCCCCCGCCCTGCCTGCCCCGGCAGCAGTGCCCTCAGCCATCGGCTCAGGGCAGCCGTCGGCACAACTCTCCCCATCCCACCACAGCTGCTTGGGGGATCAGGGGTGGGAATGTGGTGACAGCTGAGTTCGGGGAGGAGGAGTTAACAAGCAAGGAAAATAGGAGATAAATAGCAAAAGAATGCTTCAGCCCATTCATCCTGGAGCCTTACTAAATGTACCATGAATGATTCCTTACAAAACTGAGCTGTGTGTACACTTGCTTGATGGCACTGCAGTGAATTGCTTCTTTAGTAAATCTGTCATGTATGCGTAGATTTTATGGCTTTTTTTTTTTTTTTTAATGTAAGAACTGTACATCTCTTCAGGTTGGATATCTCTTGCCAGGAGCCAGATTAGATTCCAGTGTGTTGTCTTGAGTCCCTGGTGTTCATGCTGGGGGGTGGGGCGGGGGTGCCTCCGCTCCCGGAACATCCCCGCACTTGCTTCAGGTGCAGTGATTTTGCCAGGTCCACTGCGGTTATTCTGTCACCCTTCGCCCCAGCACTGTGATGGTGCCTGTGTTACTGGCTGCAGGGGCCGAGGCAGCTGGCAGCGACGTGCTTGCTGCAGCAGCAGGACCCCAGAAGCGCACAATGTGCTGTGCTGTGTCCGGTCCTGCACCCAACCAGGCACCTCTGCGGGGCCATGGACCAGTCGCAGTGCATGCATGGGTGCCCTGGAGTCCCAGCACCACTGTGGGCATCCATGGTGTGTCCAGTGCATGCGTGCAATACATGCCCCCAGCACGTGCCTCCGACATTGAGTCCATCACATGCATCCAGTGTGCGCATCCGGTGAATGTACCCAATGCGTGCGCCAACGTATGTGTCCA
Source organism: Falco naumanni (assembly GCF_017639655.2). Classification (NCBI taxonomy): domain Eukaryota; kingdom Metazoa; phylum Chordata; class Aves; order Falconiformes; family Falconidae; genus Falco; species Falco naumanni. The sequence continues at coordinate 4,221,643 of NC_054060.1, read as the reverse complement.
ACACATGCATGCAACATGTGTGTCCAACAGCGTGCATCCAACAAGGGGTCCAGCAGAGGGTCCAAGGCGTGCATCCAGCCCCCAGCCCGGCCAGGGGTCCTGCAGCAAAGCTGCGCAGCCGTTCCCATGTCCCCATCTGCGGGCAGTGGGGTCACTGCCTGTGTGCCATTTGCAAGCTGCACTCCCAGCCTTTTCATGCCCTGATTTCTTCCTTGGCCACTTCAGGAGGAAGATTTTTTATTTCTTCTCGCAGGGTCACGGAGAGGGTAAATGCATTAGTGCGGCTCCTGGACGGATGGTGCTGTTAAAACAGAAAGTCTTGCTGCTATTTGTACGCTGGGTTTTGCTTTCAGGGCTGCTAGCATCCAGCCGTTGGCTGCGTATTTACACGCTGTGCTCCCAGTCCGTGGGACAGGACAGATACATTTTCTAAGATACTTTCTTTTCCATAAAAAATATTTGATTGTGGTATTGACAGAACCACCGATGTAAAAGAGCAAGGAAATATTTCCAAATGGTTTATCTGGCAGCTGTAAATTTCATCTCATGTTGCTTATTGACCTCTAATTGTTTCCAGTAGTAGCAGGAGACAGGAAGATCAATAGGGACTGGGAGATAGTTAATACCCTCCCAGTGCACTTAACTGTACTTAGAAAACACTGGAATTCATCTTGCTGTGATTTTTAGCAGGTTTGTAATTGAAACGCTGGGCATCTGTATCTTGGACTTCTCCGTGTGCTGGGTTCTGTATCAAGCATTAATTTCCCTGCTTCCCCCTTCTCCTCGCCCAGCCCTGGAGGCTCTGAGCAGCCTCGTGGTTCTGCAGCTGCCCTTCCTGGGACAGAGGAGCTTTAGAAATTCAGGAGACCCTAATCTAGGGGCACGATGCAAATCAAACTCTTCTCCCAAAGAGCCTGACCACCTCATTTGCTCCACGACAGCGGGGGTTGTGTTGTGTTTGTTGAGCGATGAGGAAATGGTGTGCCACCAGCTGCAAAACAAACATTCATTCTGCATGTATTTTCAATAACTCACGTTGGCTGCCAAGAGCTTTCCAAGGTCTCCAGAGCCTCATTGCTTCTCTCCATTTCTCCTTGCGCTAACCCAACCAAACCACCTCTCTCCGTGCCCAGTAAGCTCGGCAGCCTTTCCATCCCGCACACGGCACCGCGAGTTTCCTGTGCTGCAGACAGAGGATTTTTTTGCAACTTTCAGCTTAGAACTTTGAACACCAAGGTCAGTGGAATGATTTCCCGTCGCTTTGTGAGCCGAAAGGCTTGTGTAGACACTGGCTGCGCCTCGCCTGCCTGTGAGAGGTCTTGCTGTCCCACCGTTGGGCTTGGCTTAGCCTCAGGTGCGGGGACGCGGACGTGCCCAGGCTTGGGGGCGATCAGCACACCCCGTGCTGGGCTGCTGCACCAAAACCTGCCAGCACCCTTGCCGAGAGCCCAGCCGGGCAGGCTGCATGCAGGCAGAGCCGGCAGCAGGCTGGCAATCCCCCCTAGTTTGCAGCAAGCCGGGGGTTCCCCGTGCCACCCCCAACCCTGCCAGCTCTGGCAGGGTCTCCTGCCACCATGTCCCTTGGCTCCTTGGGTTTCTGCCCCCGCGCAGCCCTTGCCTGGGGCCAGCGGCTCGCTTTGCATCCTGGCTGCTGCGCACACCCAAGGGCACATTTACAATGCAAACGTAAGGCTTGCTCAGGAAAATTGGGTGCACCCCGCCTGCCCCTGCATTTGCAGGCTGCTCCTAGCTGGGACCCATCCACCCAGCCACCTGCACCCGGGCTGTGGGGAGCGAGCACCCTGGGCATCCCAGGCACCGCACACAGCCTCGTGTTAGCCCTGCTTCCCTCTAATTGGGAAGCTTCCCTCTAATTAGAGCAAGGCAAAGCTGAGAAATTTTTAGCAGTCCTTTAATCATTTCTGTTACTCCATAGCTGATATATTTGAATTTGGGTGGTAGCTTGGCATGACCCAAACAGAACTGTTCTGCGGCATTTGAATGTGACTGATTTGGGTTTCTTTTAAAAGGGAAGAAGGCGGCGGCACAGGCGTTTCGGTACCCCCAGGCTCAGGGGTAGGTGGCACGAGGCAGCTTGGGAATCGCCCTTGCACCAAGTGTCCTGTGCTCTGTAACGGCCAAAGGTGAGTCTGGTTTGATAATCCCTTCCCAAATCCTGGAATTGCCCCATTCATGATGGGAGCGTTTGTGTTCCCACAGCATCCCTGAGTCGCACGGTGTGTAAGACGGCTGAGAGACAGCAACACCAGTACGGCGGAGCAGCCCTGGAAGGCCCCCAGCATGGCTGGGCCCCCCCCTCCTCTGCCAGCCCCTCCGGGGAAGGGTCGGGAATCAACCCATTTCCCACTGAGCTGGTGGAAATGCTGCTTCTCCTCTTGCGTGGTGGTGGAGCTGGTCTGTCCCATGGGACCAGCAGCGAGCCAAGAGCTGCGCCTCGGACATGCCAGGGGTCTCTAACAGATCCCCTCTCCTCCGGCTCTCTCAGAGGATGTTCAACAGCACGTGAGGATTCTGGTAGCTGGGGCTCCACAGGAAAGAAAAGGTTGAAAGAACTTGAGCAAGAAGGGAAGGCGAGAGGAGCTGAAGCACAGTCGAGTGCTGCCGGCAGCACAGGGACGCAGGAGAGGTCCCAGGCATGAGGACCATGTGGTGCATGAAAGGAGGTGACGGGAAGAACCCTGGAGAGGCAGGGAGCGGGCACAGCGGGGACTTCAGGATGGAGGTGGATTCCTCTGTGGAGGCAGCTGGCTGGCCCAGGACACCTTCACCCCTGGGAAGGAAGGGGATGCTTTGGGTGATCCCACGACCTGCCTTGGGGTGGGGAGCGGGTGGCCGTCAGCCGGGCAGTCCCTTCCCTGGCCACCTGCAAGGCCACCAGCGGTCCCCCTGCCCACAGAGGGGCCGCATGGGGATGCTGCTTTCCAGGGGAGCAGCAATGCCCCCACCTCTGGTCCAAACCCATTGCAACTGCAGGTGACGGTGGCAGGGTTATTGTCTGCCCGGTGAAACACAAACAGCTCCCCAGCTCTGCCTGTCATCATGAATCACAGCAGAGCAGTAATCTTTCATTAGAGCATTCAGCACTAATTGCTGGCAAAATGCCACGTGCCTATTTTCTCATTTTAACAAAACATTTATGCATGAAAGATTTAATGCCAGGTATCAAGCATATCATTGTAAATTTACCACTAATTAAGCCTAATTAAAATAATTAAATGGCTGTGGAGTCACAATGTGAATTAAAATCACATTTCCTCTTGTGTGCGCGCCACTCTTCTTGCTGCCCTTACTTCGAATTTAAGATACAAATACTTTCCTATTCAGATTCATGCGAAGTGTCTGTGTGGCAGAGGGGATTTAATCATTAAGATAATGCTGCGATTTGATGGTAAGTTTTTCAATTTCAGGACCTCTTGAGATTTTTCTTTATCTGGATGAAGTATGGACAATTTGACAAATCTGTTCCTCCAAGCAGTCGCTTGCTTTTGCATATTCATTACTCATTGGATTTTTAATCAAAGTCGCTGATGGACCCTTTGCACCACAAATAACTCGGTCATGAATAATTGATGGTGTTTAGCTGCGGGTTGGTGGGTGCGGGGGGCTGCTGCGCCTGGCCCGCTGCATGCACCACATGGCGCTGCAGATGTTCGGGTTTCACATGTGCACAGCTCATCAAACCCAGAACCGAGCCGGACCCCTGGGCGGGCGCCGTCCCTCGGCACGCCATCTGCTTCCCACCCCGCGCGGTGAAAACAAACCTCGGTGAATTGTGGGAGCCGGGTTTGTTTTCCTGCTGCCGGTGCACGAGGCGCTCTGCCTCTGGTTTCTCCTTTTTTCCTGGCGCTGGAGATGCTCTAGCTGGAGTTTCAGCCGCGTTTGTGCAGCTGTGGGTGACCAGGGGGTGCTCTGGCTGGGGGCTCCCACTGCACCAGCCTCTGCTGAGACTGGGGTTTCTCAGAGAAACACACACCCCGGTGCCAGGACCACTCTCCCCCAGCCTTGGCAGATGCCCCCACACATTGCCCACCCATGGTGGGTGCTGGGGACCCCCGATGCTTGTGGGAAGCCTCTGCCCACTGCTCTGTGCTTGGCAGGGACCAGCCTCCTCTGCCCCAGCGTGCACATAGGTGAGCATCCCGGCTCCTCCAGCCCCTCCATCGCCTCCCACACCCGTGCTGGGGCTGGTTACCCATGTGGTATGGGGTGCCTGTCCCACACATGCCTCCATCATACCCCTGATGGAGGGAGAGCCTTCCTCCCATCCCAGAAAACCAGTGGTTATAAGATTGCCAGGTGTTATTCTTTCTCACCCCCCGCGTTTAGCTGGCCTGGCCGCCACACCGCAGGCAATGCAGAGGATGGTACACACTGCGAGTTGGTTGAGGTGCTGGAGGAGCTGGAAGAGTTGGTTCCTTATCACTGAAACAATTAAATGTGAAATAGTTGTGGGTTTGACCTAAAAGGACATGAGAAGGGGACTCATTGAACGACCAAAGACATCCCCAGCAGCCCCGAATTGCTGGGAAGGCTCCGACCATGTTTTCATCCTGCACGGCTCCCCGGAGCAGAGGTGGGAATGGTGGATGGGGTCCCCTGCAAAAGCCCTGGAGCACTGGGAAAGGGCCCCTCTGGTCACCCAGGGAGGCAGAGGAGAGCCTTCCTCCCTGAGTCACCCCCTGGCCTCTGTGGAGGCTGGATTAAACCCTCTGTGCTTCAGGTCTACTGAATCCTTGGGGAAAATGAGAAGCGGCTCAGGGAACAAGGGGAATCTTTGCTTCAAAGGGGTTTGGTTTCTCCTAGAATCGTTAGAATTTTGGAGCCTTGAGAATGCAGCTGGCAATCTGCTCCCACTAACACGCTGGGTTACTCAACAGTTAGGAGGAACCCAAAAAACAAACCTTGTTTGCCCTGTCAAGAGGTTTTCCCTGCCGTGGTGCCCAGGTGCGCGTTTCGGTGCTGCTGCCGTGGTCTGTGCGGTTGCACAGTGGTGCCCCAGCCCTTCACCAAGCTGCAGGGATGTCAGGAGCAGCTCGGCCAGCTGTGGCCAGCTGCTTTTGCAGTGATGTGTGTGTCACTTTGCTACCAGGTGTAGTGACCTAGAGCCTGGGTCTGCGGGGACAAGTCCTTTGTGTCCTTTGGAGCATCATCCAGCTGCTTCCCCATGCCACCTTGCGCAGCCAGCGGGTGTTTCACTCCCATTTGTGCCCTTTTTGGGGAGCTCAGGAGCAGCGGGGGCCAGCACTGCTTGCCAGGGCTTCGCTACTAGAAACTCCTTGCTTTCCTGGTGCGGTCAGAGGAGACAGACTTGACAAGGGCCTTCTGCTAGGAAAAGATGTAGCAAACATGTGGACACAGACCCCTGGGGCTCGATGTTTGCCCAGGGATAGTCAAGAGTCTCAGAGGTAAGCTGAGGGGGAGCTTCTGGATGTGGCACAGCATGGGAGGCTGCAAAGCAGTTCCTTCTGCTCCTAAAATCTCTGAATTTATCCAGGACGGAGTCGTACCAAGTCTCATGTCAGTGTGTGTGTGATGGAGACGGAGAAGGTCCTGAACTGGAGCCTGCTGCTGCAGATGTGATGGCTCTCTGTCACTTCCAGGATGCTGAGCTTGGAGACTTACCCTCTTCCTGAACCTCATCCTTGTCCTCAATGTAATTAGCAGGCGGTGGCAGCCCTGACAAACCTCTGCCGGCAATGCACAGCCCGCCTGCTGCTGGTGGGGATGCAGGCGCAGCCGTCCTGCTGTCGCTCTCCCAAAGGCATTTGTCAGTTGGTGTCAACTGTGACACGCAGGTGCATGGTCTGCCCTGGCTCAGGTCTCAGCAGCCATGTGGCTCCTTGCTTCCTCCCGCCAGGCACGGCTGGGAGGAGGAGTGTGGTCCCCAGGGGGTGTCACGGACATGCGACCGGCAGCCTGCGTGCATCACTGCTGGGTGCCGGATGCCTCGTCAACGTGCTTGAATGCAGATCGGGTACCGAGTCGCTGATGTTTTGGGAAGCATCACTCAACCGTGCCAGGAAGGCTTGGCAGAGCCTGGAGGTCCGGCTGCTGGAGTCAGCGGGTACGTGGGATGGTCACAGTTGCCTTACAGAGCCAAGGCACATCCCTGTCTCCATCGCACTGGAACAACCTGACCCATGGCCTGAGAAGCCCAGAGGCTGTAAAACACGGGTGGTGGGGGGGGTTGTGCCGTGCGGGCTGCTGGTGTGTGGGGAGAGCATCAGCCACCCCTTCTCTTCTCCTGAGGAGCGGGGCAGGAGCACGTGTTTTGCAGCCATACCGGTCTCTTGTCTATTTTTTTTGCAAGAGGAAGGGTTTGATATTTGTTATCCCGCAGTGCTTATTCAGACAGGCAGCCTGGCACTGGGATCTGACAAGGAGGTTGACAGGGTAAAAGGAGAGGGAGAAGCAGGAGGCTGGCCGGGGCGGCGATGCATTATTTACTGCTGCTCTCACATGTGTGGTCTCAGCCAGGTCTCCGATGTGGCATAATGGATTGCAAAGCCCCTTTGTATGCTCGGTGTGGCCGCTGCTGTATTTTAGACTTGAGTAATTCAAGTAAACCCTGGGCAATGCTCTGCGCAGGCTGATTAACCTTTTCTTTCCCAGGAACTGACTCATTTTCCCTCGCAGCGTGGTGCCCCTCGCCCTGCACCCTCAGCCCGCCCTGGCTGCCAGGTTTTGCCGACTGGCCGGGGAAGGGGCTGGGTGGAGGAGGGTCAGTTGCCCGGCACTGGGGTCCCTGCAGCAAAGGAACAGCAGATTGGCCCTATTGCCGTACCCTGTAATCCTGAATAAACTCCCCTAAGCCCCTTGGCAGTGCTGCCTGCTGCAGGCAGGGGCACGGCGGTGGCAGTGGCAGTGGCAGTGGCAGTGGCAGTGGCAGTGGCAGTGGCAGTGGCAGTGGCAGTGGCGGGGGGAACAAGCGAGGGGCAGGCAGGCACCAGCACCAGATCCGGATGGAATCGATATCCCGCTCTAGCAGGACTGACATCTCCCAGGCTACAGCGTGGGAGACTGATCTTAAATTGGAAGAACCACGCGTTTAACCCTCCTCCCACCTCAGGCTGCAGAGGAAAAGCGAGGGAGAGTGGAGGTTCTGGGAGGTGTAAGGGGACAGACAATGAGCCAGGGTTTGGGGACAGGCACGAGCCTGTGTTGCATGTGCACCCCGAATGTGGGTGACACCCCGTTCAACCTGGGAGCTCGCCTGTACCCACTGAGCTTGCGGTAACGCACCACAGCGGAGTGCTGCTCATTTATCTCCTTCATCTCGGGGGGTTGCAAGATGAGGTTGTATTTCTCTTTTTATAACCCAGGGAAGAAGTAGTTGGGTTTTTTTTAAGAGAGAGAGAGAGAGAAAAGAGGTGTTGGTTTTCTGAAGAGAGCTGCCTGTAATTGTGTCTGTGAAGGTAGATGCTCTGCAAGCCTACAGGGAAAAAGCCCCTCTAGGTCCATAAATAATTCAGCTGCTCTGACATAGACTGCAAGCACGTCGGTGGAGTTCCTCTGCTGTAGATAAATCTATTGATCCTTGTTTGGTGTGAATCCTGGAGACAGAACTTCCTGTATGGACTCTGCCATCATCTTCCTGCAGCAGCAGAGGAGAATCTCGGAATCCGCCTCCTCCCAGTGATGGAGGTTGCACAGCGGCCATGAGCCACCATCCCGCTGGGGTCCAAGAAGCACCCAGTGCCACCCGCCATCCTCTGCTCCTAAGGGCTGTGTCGCTGAAGTCCTATATCACCTCTCCTCTTAACTATAGGATAATTAACTCTTCTGGCTAATCACTGTGGAGTTTTGCACACTGAAAGAGAGCACTTCTGCTCCCTATTAAGGGAAAAATGTGGTATTATCCTCTCAGCTTGACAGGACAAGCAGTGCGCAGAGCTGCCTGCCATCCCAGTGGCCATGGCAGCATCTTCCTACCATGGCAGCATCTTCCCAGCACCACAGCATCCTCCTGCCGTGACAGCATCCTCCCACCGTGGCAGCATCCTCCCAGCACCACAGCATCCTCCTGCCATGACAGCATCCTCCCACCGTGGCAGCATCCTCCCAGCACCACAGCATCCTCCTGCCATGACAGCATCCTCCCACCACTGGAGCCATCTGTGCTGGGTAAATACTGCACTGTAGAGCCCTGAGAGGAGGAAGAGCCCTCCTGCACCCCTGGGCAGCTTGTTTTCTTGCTACAGCCCAACCCGCAGAGCTACAGCATCCCTTAGCAGGGCACAGTGCAGCAGAGTGCATGCACAGAAATCGGTTGTAAGCCCCCAAGGGGCTTTAAATTCAGGCTTTAAATTCAAAAAGTGAGGAAGATGGTGAAAAGCATCTTTTTCTTGTTTCCTCAAGTGCAGTGGCTTCTGAGTTACACAATTCAGTGCAAGGGTCCATTTTCCCCGTTGTTTGCTGGGCACGGTGTCCTTCCCTAAGCGATAAAACTAAGAGGAGCCCTTGCACAGACACAGGCGAGTTATTATAAAGGTATTCCAAGTTACCTCTTCTGGCACAGTTCTCCTCCTCCTTGTTGAACGCACTGAGAAGACTCAACTGCTTCAAATGGATTAAGCATTTGGTTTTACTTGGATTAATTTTTTTTCCATGAATATAAACCATTTTGCATTTCAAAATCCTTCAGCAAACAGAGCAGTTTGTCTTTGTGTTTGCTAATTTAAAAACAAATATTTGCCTGCCAAGCAAATATAGTCTCTTAGGATGTGCTATTAATAGGATAATTAGGCAGCCGGTAATGAAAAGGATTGCTGGTAATTATGGCAAGATTTGTTTTGGCATTTGAAGGCAGAAAGGGAGGCTGAAGTGCTAAAATCTACCTTAGAGTTAATTAGTGCTATTAGAATACACCTGAAAAAAATAGGCCAACTAATGAACACTTCAGTTTATTTTTAAAGAGGCCACGCAAAGTTTTTTTTCTGCCAGATATTTAGAAAGAAAACAAAATCCTCTTTCTTTCAGGTTTCCACCAAGTGTTTCGCGTGGGATGAAGTGTCCCTCCACGGCGGGATGGAATCGCTGGGAACCCCCCGGAGCAGCCCAGCTCAGTCCCCAGCAGCTCAGGGGGCCCCTCCTGGCCCCGGCAGGGCTTTGGGGTGCAGGTTTTGGCCCCGGGGGGTTGCTCCTGCGGGGCACGGGGCAGTTGGGCTGAGATTGGTGTGGAAGGGGCAGTTTATTTCCCAGCTGCAGGGCAGAAACCTTTCTGTTATGTAAAGCCTCCCCTCGCTCACAGTTGAACTTTATGTGCATTTGCTGGTATACAGAAAAATGCGGCGGCTGGCCCTGGAATGATTAATTAGAAAATTACATTTATATAACCCTCTAATCTGTATTTGTGTGTTGCCAAGGGCAGAGACAGAGGTAGGGGAATTACATCCAGATTAGCTCCGAGCCAAAGGAAGCCCAGATCTGAGATTATTTTGAGGGCAAAAACTGTAAAATTGTATCAGTTTGGGGGAAGAGAGCCAAAATTAGGGTTTTTTTCCTTAATTCTCCCCTCCCACGATTAAAAAAAGAGAGAAAATGAATGGAGCGAAGTGGTGCTTTTCAGGGGTTACTGGGTAACAGCCCCAGAGCCTGCTCTGTAAAGCAAGAGGTGAGTTTATAGAAAAAGCTTATTTCCAGCTGAACATGGCCTTCAGTTTCCCAAACAAAATTGCTTTTATTCTTCTCAACATGTGTTCAAAAAGATTAAAGAGCTGTAAGCTTGCACAGCTTAATAAGAGTATGCATTAGAAGAGTGGCCTGGAACGGCAGCGCAGAACAAGTCCACCCCAGTTTGGGGAGGATTTGAAATCCTGTTTATTGAATTATAAAGAACCTTAAAGGATAAAGGATATTGAAGTAGGGATTTTAATACTTTGTGGTATTTGGGGGAGTTATTCGATCACAACAAATCATTTAAAAAGTATTTTGTTGGGGTGGGGGTGGTATGCCAGTGGAGTGCGAGGGAGCAGGACTGATGATGAAGAGTTAATTGAAAAATAGGACGTGGCTGTGATTGCTGGATCGATTTGGAATCTGATCTCTATAAAGGATACATTTTCTCTGTAATTATATGGACAAATTAAAGACGAAGCCTAAAGGCTTTGGTAGATGCTCTATTAACTGCAAAAGTCAAGTGCAGCAGAGCCCTGCGTGGGTTTCCTGCTAGGAGGAAATTTTGGGTTAAGTCAGTTCTGGAAGGCAGATGTAGCTGAACGCATATTTTTAGTGTGTCAATCAGGATGGTATTTAAGTTCCTAATAAGATCTGGGGATAGGCAAATCGCCTGAAAGCAAAAAAAAGTGACTCAAAGCCCTAAAATTGCACTCCGGCTCTGGGGAGGCTGGAGGTTGACCCAGCGCTGCTGGGGCTTCGCCTCGCTTCCTCGCGTCCCCTCCATCCTCTGCGGTGATGTGCACTGGCAGGAGCGGGATTAAATACAGAGTTCAGGGTTTGCTGGATGGGTGGATTTGCAGTTTCTAAGCAGCCCTGTTGTCTGTGATAACTTATGCTGTTCTGCTCCGTAAGAGGATTGGGCAGATTAAATGAAATCATGAGACATGCTATGCAAATTACATCCCAAATCTGATTTTCTGTTGGGGATTAGGGTTAAAATATTGGGAACTGTAAACTTTTGCCTCCTCTGGTCTAGAGGGTGCACTTTCCAAATGAGTCCGCAAGTGTCAGCTTGAGAGTCCCAGCTGGTTCCTTGGTGTTTTCAAGCCCGGTGTTTAACAATAATAAAAATAAACCACCCCTCTGGCACTTTGTACGGAGCCTGGCAGCTCTCGCGCTGTCTCCCGTGTCCCGCCGATGGGGTAATCCCCCTGCAGCACCCCGGGAGCAGCCCCCAGCCTGCACCGGGCTGTCTCTGCATACCTGCCGCCACCCCGCACCGGGTGTGCGGTGGCTCTCGGTGGCTCCGGCCACCGGATCAGCGCCCAGGCTGGCACCAGGTTAGTGTTTCTGCTAACCACCTCCGCGCAGCCGGCTGGGGCACCGGCGGAGAGGAAAAAACCTTTCGAATTTCCCCAGCACTGTGCCCAGTGATCTGCCGGAGCTGCACATCGGGTTACTTTACGTCTTTCTCATCTCTTTGGCCCCATGGCCAGGCAACGAGTGAGGGATCGGTGTGGGGAAGGCACGAGCAGCCCCCGCGGCTCCCCTGTTCACGATGCCCCCGGAACGGGTCTGGTTTTCAGGTGCTGCCGGTTCCTTATGTGACAGCTGGGCAGGGACCAGCCCCGGCGGCACAGCGGGCTGGGACCAAGCCGGGCTTCCCGCATCGTGTTTGCTCATGGGACATGTTCCTGCCACGCACCCAAAAACTGGTGGAACAGAGCAAATAGAAAGGAAAGCAGCTTTGGTATGACCTTGAAACATCACAGGGACCTGCAGAGGAGTGAAGGCAGGGGGGTGGTTAGCATTGATAATGTGCAGCTGTGGCCTTGCTTGGAGGGCAGTGGGTTGATTGACATGGATGATGGGCAGCTGTAGCTCATCCCGCAAAGTGGTTAAATAGCCCTGAGGAGGCGGGGGGGGTTGGGTGGAGAAGTTGGATGTAGCAGAGACAAGGAGCTGAGTGGTCTGGCTTCTGGAGGAAGGAGAAACAGCACGGTCAGTAGAACCTGATGGATGGTAAAGCCTTGTTGTAGCTGCTAGTTTGCTTGTGCTGCCACAATTGGTGCCCTGTGTGAGACAAACTGATTTGGACTCAAACTGCAACAGGGACCTGTTGGGTCACGCGTGATGCTGGTAGGTATGAGAGGAAGAGGCAGAGTGGGAGATAGAGCAGGCACCAAATCTTTGAGTAAATTAATAAATAACAATAAATCTGAATCTTTCCTTGACAGAGTAATTTGCAATGGAAAATTGTTTTGGGCCAGTTATGACTCTCCACAGGGTTTGGCAACCAGACCTGCCAGCACTTGGGTGTATACTAGGGGGTGAGTATATAGAGCTTCCCTATAGCATGGTGCTGTATGGTGTGATGGTGCTGGTGTGTGTGCATGGGTCCATGCAGCAGCCCAGGGACATCCAAGCCCCCACAGGTGCTGCTATCCCAGCTGAAAGTGATGATTGCCACTCTCCATGGGCAGGGTGAGTGCTGTGCCCTCAGATTTCAGCCCTGGGCTATAAGAAAGGGGCTGTGGGGACAGACCCCACCCCCCGGGTTCCCCAAACTCTCTCCTGCTGTTTGCCCTTCCTGCACCTCTGCTCAGGCTGAGCCTGGGTATAACTCAAACGTCTGACTGACCACTGAGCCCTTTAGACATCCTCATGTTCATTAGGCTTCATGATTTTTTGTTTTCTTTTTAAAACCCCTGCACTGCAGCTTGTGAACAGCCTGCCCCACTGGCCCCTGCCCCTGTGGGGAATGGCTCCATTTCTGCAGTGGCCATCGGGGCTGTAAGCCAAAGCCTTTCCCATTAAAGCTCAAAACTACTTGGGGAGACCTGTGCAGGTTTGGGGCTCGCATGGTTTTCCATGGGGTTTGTCAGGATGTTGTTGGAGCTTCTAGGAGTCAAGTTCCTCTCGGGTGGACATTGCAATGCAGCCAGATGGTTGATTGTGTTTCATTTTGGAGGTTTGCTGGGCTCATGCTCGGCTTCTTGTGTCTCGTGGGTGCTTCTTCATCTACAGTGGTTTCTGAGAGCAAACCTGGGCTTTGCCATGGGGAAAGCCTGGAATCGGTGTTGTGGGAGGAGAGGTGCAGGAGGGAGAACCTTTCCCCTTGGGCTGCAGGGTCCCAGGGGAGCAGCTCAGCCCCAGGGACCACACAGCCATGCTCTGGGAAGGGATGGGGATGGTTGCAGCCAGCAGCAGGTCCCCACCCCCATGCCATGTGGCACCAAGCTCCTGCCCCCTTGCCAGCCTGGGGAGAAGATGCTGCCTGCCCACCCCGGGCACCAAAAAGCTGGTTTTCAGGGCATGTGCTGGGAAGGGACTGCTACTGTGTCACTCCTCCTGCATCCCAGGCTTTGGAGCCCTTTCAGGAGCCTGGAGGGCTCACACCACCCCAAAGAGTGTCCCCCCCGGTCCCTCAGGCCCCCTTACAGCCTGCATCCCTCGGGGAGCAGCGCAGAGGCTTTGCAGAACTGCACGCCCAGGCATCTTCAAGGTAGTCTCATTGTAAGGGTGTGTTTGAAGGGAGAGGGGGCCTGGCAGGGCAAAAACAACAGCCACGAAAATAAAACACTCTTCTCGCCATGTGCACTTTGGTGGGCACGAGGGGCTTCACCAGTCCGTCGGTGTTTGATGTCCTGAGGTCTGGGGTGAAAAGCTGCTTCACGTAGCATGGGAGACGCCGGACTGTGCTTTTTGGCTCCTACACACTGTGTGTTTCTTTTTAAACATTTCCAGCCTGGTTCAATTTGTTTTCTATTACCATCAGCTTCGGTGCCTGTGCAGTTTTGTTGATCAAAGCAGAACACATTGGCTGACATCGAAGCGCTTCCAAAAAACGGGGGATGGGGGGGGGAAGACGGCCTCTCCATGAACTTGCTGGAAAAACAACGTACCTTGGGGCTGCCTGGCTGCTAATGGGGTGTTTTGGAAGGCGCTGGCCCTTGGTGGGACCTGGTGCCATCATTTCATCACAAGCAATTAAAATTGAGGCCAAAGCGGGTGCACGCCTGGAGACTTTCCCCTCAGCACAGTGCAGCTGCGTGCCCTGCACCCATGTGCAATGGCCTTCGGTGGAGAGAGGAGGATTCCCATGGAAGAAGTGTGGTGGTCTCCCACTGGGAAAGGGCTGTGATCCTGGGGGGACCTTGCTGCCCGTGGGCAGGCTCCCCACTCCGCTGCTGCCGAGTTTCTCAGCTGCGCTGTCTGGCCGGGATTAGGCAACATTAGCAGCCGCAGTTGAAGGTTTCCAAAGGCAGATGTAGGAGCTGGCATCACCTTGACGTTTTTATTTGGTTTTTTGATCCATTCCTGGAATGTAAATTAAAGCAGAGGAAAAACATATGGGGCCAAATCCTGCCGCTAGATACGTGGGCACCCATCCTGCTGGCTCCCACATCAAGGGGGCTGCACCCGGTGCTCTGCCAGCTCCGGCAGCAGCTGCTCATGGTAGGGAGAGATGCTAAAGGGTTTGGGATCCTGGGAAGTGGATCCCAAAGAGCCTGGACTCAGAGGCAGGGCTCCCCCCTCCCCCTGAAACCAGGATACCCCTGTATCCCAGATTGGATGTGGGGGGATTCTAGTTTCAAGGGAAGAGGGGAGCCCTGGCCAAGGGGGAGGCAGCATGGAGGGGATGCAGGACCTAGGGATACAGGAGGGAGAGGATGTGGTACCCAGGGATGCGGGATGCAAGGCATGTGGTACCCAGGGATACCATCAGCTCCCTGCTCACTTCCGGTTTCTCTGGATGAAGATGCCATTGGTCTGTCACCAGGAGGAGAGCCAGGATACATAAAACCTCTTCTCGACTGGCTGCTCTTGCTTCCTGAGCTGCTTTGGGCTCCAGGTCCTCCTCTCCCTCCAGAAAGTTTTGCTAGGTTTGTGCATGGAGAAACCAGCTTTTGCAATGGGTTTCCCCAGGCTGATTCGCTGCACAACTCGGGGAAAGAGGCAGCGTCTCCGCAGCATTGGGATTCATTTATTCAGTGTCTCTTCCAGTTAGCGTGACTTAAGCATCCCTAATACTTCATGTAGGAGATGGTACTGTCAGGGAGAGCAGTGCTGTGAGCTGTACACCTTCAGCATCCTCCAGAGTGTGTTTAAGAAGCTGACACTAAATAAATAATACTGGATGAAGATGCAGAAGTGCTGTTTTCAGGTAGTAAAGTGTGGTGTTCAGCAGTTGCCTGGCATTTCTCCCAAAGTTTCCATACTGTCTGCGATCTAATCAACCCAAATGCACTTCTTGAGCAGAAAAGCTTTTTTCCCAAAACTGTGTAGGTGCAAGCAGAAGCCCTGTGTTGTTCGGTTTCATCTCTGCTGCCCTGGACCGGGGTGTTTGCAGCCCAGCCGATGGGGGAGCAGCACCACGGTGTGGGCTGCGGGCCGGGGGTGGCTCGGTACCCTGGAATTGCAGCAGCCACGGAATGGGCAGCAGGAGCTGCTGCAGTGCTGGCAGGCTGTGGGTGGCCCCAGGACAGGGCTGAGGTGCTGCCCGAAAGCACTGACCAGGGTGATGGCTTTTTGGGGTGCCAGGACTGTGGCGTCACCCACTGGGGACAAACCAGCACCCCGGTGCCACACTGCTGATTCCGGTGGAGCTGTTCCTTTGCTTCCACAGAAGCCTGCCTCCCCTCAGTATTTTTTACCTTTTTCCTTTTCAAAAACCAGCGCTGTGATACCGGGTTTGTGTGCGGGTCAGGCTGGTTTGAAGCCGGCCAGTGCTTTCAGATTTGGGTGTCTTGAGGTGATGTCCTCGAACTGCCACGCTCCTTCCCATGGCCAACAACTGCTCGCCCAGCCTGGGTTCTCTCCAGTTTCCAAAGGCACTTTGTTCTGGGTGCTGGAGCAGTGCTGAGCGTGGGGGGTCCTGCCGGGGGCTGGGGTCCTGCTCTGCCAGCATCCTTGGGCTCCCATCGGTGTGAGCTTTCCCTGAAACCCTGACCTATGCTGGCCACCTACCTAACGGGCTCCAGCTTGGGCTCCGTGTTTTGTTGCACTCTATTTTTTAGTGGAAGAGACCTTTTGGTCACATTATTCAAGTACAGGATTAAAATGTAACTGTCTGAATTCAAAGGTTGCTGTAAGCTGCGGTCCCCCATGCACCTCTGATCCGCCCTAGCACTCCAGCAAAGTCTCTCTCCAAACCTACTTTAAATTATTCCAGAAAATGGCTTATTGCTTCTTTTGTGTCTTGCAAATTTACGGGGGGAGGAACTTTTTATTTTCCTGGATTAATCATCGCAAGGGGAGCATAAAGGGTAAGTCGTAATAATGGGGGTTTGAATTAAACTTCTAAACTTCAAGCCCCTAAGCCTAATAAGATTAGAGTGTGCATACCTCCGGACCACATTAAAAGGTCGCGTTTGCTGCCTGCGCCCTTCGGCAGCGTCCCACACCAGCCTCCCTTTGCACCGTATTAAATGGGACCTTAATGAAAACTTCCAAGGGATGTTTATATTAATTCCAGAGGCAAAGCTAGCAACACAAAGGATGCACAGAACTGATGCTCTGGTTTGGGGTGAAGCTCAGCATGACCAGGGGCTGTGTTTGTGGTCCAGCTTTGGGTTTTTCCAGGGTGGCTTCGCCACCAGACTGGGCAGCTAGAGGTGGAGGAAGGGCTGCTGTGCCCAAATATCTTCCTTTTGAGTCTACATTGGTTCTGTGTTGTTAAATATTGAGGTTTGCCACTTCTATCAGAGAAAGACTTTGTCTTGTCAAGTCATTTGGTGACATCCATCATGGGGGCTCCCCATCCAGGGGGTCTCATGCCCATCTGAGGCTGCCATGTGCCTTTTGGAAAGCCCTGGAGAAGAGACTCGGCATTTTGTTTCCCTCTCAGAGGTAGGAGATAAAATCCTGTTAGCATCCTGCTACTGGGAGAGGTGCAGGTCCTGCTGGTCTGTTTAATCTCCAGGATTTTCCCCTCCAACCCACAGAAAAATGTATTTCTCTTAACCTATATTCAGAGGCAGTAAAGGAGTTTACGCACTGTGGTTTTTCTTCCTGTCAAACAGACTAAGGAGATTACTACGCTGCAAATCTGATATAAAAGATTTCTTTTAAAGTCACTGATAGAGCTCAGTGTCTGAGACTGCTTCCCAGAGATATTAGGCTATAAAAAAATTTAAATGGCTGTTACTTAAAGTAAAAAAAAAAAAGAAAAAAAAAAAAAAAGGAAACAAAACCCAAACGGTAGTGTATTGCATAAAAACAATACCAGTGGGAGAAAATGTGAAGTTCTGTCTACAGGAAAAAGAAACATTTCAAATTGCTATCTATTCACACCTGAATGCATAATGAGTTTGAGCTGCAAGTTTACATACATTTGCAGGAAGAAGAGTGTGTTTGAAAGAGAAAGTCAAGAATTTGCGTCTCATTTCCAGGAGACAGCAAGAAGGCTGCAGAAATGTTTTTATGCATAGCCTGCCCCTCGCCAGCGGGTCCGATGGAGGCAGAACCGAGCCCTGTGGGGTACGAGGGTCCCGCAAAGGCAGCAGACAGAAGGGGTGTTTCAAGGGGCGCACAGCAAGAGCGGGGTTCTTTCCTCAAGAAACTGAGGAATGGTTTCTCCCTATGCTTCAGGCTCAGGCTGGGGCATCAGGGAGCGAAGGCTGGAGGAACCTCCAGTGCATCCACCCAGCTGCGGCTGAGCAGCGAGGAAGGGGCAGATGCCCAAAGCAGGACCCCCAAAGCCTGGGGTGTCCCCCTGCATTCTTTGGGCCCCCTTGCTGCGGGGGAGCAGCACGCTTGGCTGCCTCACACCCCAGAGGGAGCAAAGCCAGCCGCCCCGGTTGACAGGAGGTCCCAAACCTCCTCCATGGCACCAAGGATACCTCCGAGCAGCCTCCTCTGGTGCCAGGGCAGGTGGGTACGAGCCACCTTCTCCTCCCTTTGCTGTGCAGTGCGGCTCCATTTTTATATGGAGCCCGGAGTGCAGCCTCCATAGGGGAAAGTGGTTTATTTATGGCTGGGAACTGCCCTTGGAACACCTTTGTATCTCGACATGCAGCCCCCGAACAGGACCCCCTGTGCAGCAACTGCGCTGATGTGACTGGGGAGGATTTTGAGCTGAAACCCTTTCCATTCCATGCTTCCCAGAGCTGTGCCAGGCATCCCTCCATTCCACGCATGTGGAGCTGTGCATTCCTCCTTTCCGTGCACACCGGCGCTGTGCCAGGCATCCCTCCATCCCATGCCCAATGGTGACATGCCAGGCGCACCTCGCCAGCACCCCACAGGATCCTGAGCCACAGCACCCAGCTTGGTGGAAGCCACATCCCACAAACCTGCCAGCACCCCACGCCGTGATGCTGGCCGGTGGGTCGGGGCTGTTTTGGGGTTGGGGGCCAGGAGCCAGCCAGGCTTTGGGGCGAGAGCAGGGATCAAAGCCTCCCTCCCATTCGCCCAGTAAAGCACATGGCTGGCTGAGCCTTTGTGTCGGCAACCGACTGCCAAATGGCAGGGCCACGGGGGTCGGGGCGGCAGGGCGGCTGCGGAAGGTCCCCATATGCCAGGGAGCGGGGAGTGGGCTGCCCGAGCCCCTCCGGCCAGCTTGCGGGCCATGCTTGGCAGCTGCGGGCTGTAACTCCTTATCGCCCCTGTCAATAGGATTTGCTTTGTGTCGCTGGGAAGTCGATTAGTCCACCAGCATCCAGCCTTAACAGGGAACTAACTGGAAGTGTAATTAAATGTTCAGAAGAAATGAAACAACACAGAAGGATAAGCATCTGCAGGGGTAAAGCCTGGCGATCACCTCGCCCCGGTATTTTATTAAATGCTGCTTGGTGCTCAGCCAGATTTAACCACAGCAGCAACATGGGCTTGTCTGCGGGACTGTGACCCGCGCCGGCGCTGGGCTTTGCTTTTGGGGCTGTTTCTCTGGGGTTCGTGCCAGCCCTGGGGCACTGGCTGCGGATGCTGGGAGGGCTCCTGCCCCTTGAGTGCCACAGCCCTGCCAGGGAAACATCGCTCCGAGGGTCTGGGCTGCAGCTCTGCTGCAGTTGGAGTCATGTCCGATAGCCCAAAAAGGGTGGCTTTTTTTTTTTTTTTTTAATAAACAATAGTTTTGCATCTTTGTGTCAGCAGCAATGACGCTGATGGTTGCCACTAACAGAAAGCTACAAAACTTTCGCTATAAAACAGCACTAAAAGCAAAAACTTTTTTTTCTCTCTATTTTGTGGCAGTTAGTTATCAGTTAAGGTTATCCCCTCCTCCTGTTTGAGGGCAAACAAATCAGCACGTTTCAGGGAGCAGCTTGTACCTGACCGTGTTGTGGGGTGCTGGGAGCCCCCGACCTGGGGTTCTGAAGCTTGCGCACACCTGCCTGGCTGGACACTGGGGGGGGGGGGGGGGGGGGGGGGGAGGAGGAGGAGATGGGGTGGCAAGGGGAGGGGGGGGTGCAGCAGGCATGGGGAACATCACCCGGCAGAGCAGGACCCACATCTCCCGTGGGGAGGGTGGAAGAGGTAAAGGGGCCGCAGGGGCACGCTGCAGGATCAGGGCCACCCAGTTTGGGGTTGGCAAACCCACACTGGTTGCCCAGATAATCAATAGCCTCCTTCCTCCTAATGTACAGGAAATGTGGCTTCTTTTTTTTCCCTCTCCCTCTCTCTCTCTCTCTCCCTCCGTTTTTGCTTTTTCTTTTAAAGGATGCATGCATTGCATATCCATTTTAACCCAGCCTGCCCTGGGGGATTTATAGCCTCTCCAGTTTTATTGTTGATACAGATCTTTATCTGCCCTGGGCTTATAACTGACATTTAAATTACACTGCAAACAATGAATCAATATTTATGGATTACTGGTCCAATACATTCGCCAAACGAGTTGTTATGGGATTCTGTCTCCCGGCAAACAGGACAATGAGGTCAAGGTCAAGGCTTTGTCTAATGAGAAATAGGCACAGACAGGAGCTGCCAGCCCAATATTGACTGCCTAATAGGAATGCATTTATGTTAGTCATTTAGCCGAATGTATTGAGCTCTTTGTTAATTTTCTCATTCTTGTCATTTTCTCTCTGATAATTGTTCATAATTTAAAGCCCCCAGCCCGGAGTGTTTCTCCCTGCCCGTAGCAACCTGGAGGCGTGGGGAGAAGGGCTGGATGACAGCGCGGGAGCAACGCCCGCGCACGCTCACGTGCACACACACTCGCACGCACGTGCACGCTCCTCTCGTGCACACCGAGTGCAGGCTGGCATTCCTTGCATTTTTTTTGTTCTTCCAGCCCTGTTTTTCAGTGGGAGCGGGGAGGGTGGGCAGGAGCGACCGGGGTGGTTATCAGCATCGGCAGCTGTCGGGAAATTCAACCTGGACTCCAAGAAACCAGAAGAGCCGGACTCGTTGCTGCGCTGCTACAAACCCTTTCTGGGTTTCAGCCTCAGATGGGAGCTTGCCTGCTTTTCCTCATCTGAAACCAGGAGTCAAGCTGGAAAAAAAGAACATGGCTTTTTTTTTTTTTTCTCTCGCTTTTTTTTTTTTTTTTTTACCTTTGGGGATTTTTTTTGGCACTGTTCTTATGTAATTCCGTTGCATACTGTGCTTAGTTACCTGCTGTCTTATAGCAGCAATAGTACTGTGGCTGCTTGCTGACTGTTTGCACTTCTGTGCCACTTCGGGTTTTATAAATACTGGTTTATTATGCTTCACGTGCCCCTCAGAAAACAGGGGAGTACTCTGTTTTATTGATGAGAAGGCTAAAATTTCTTAAAATTCAGCTTCTGGTTCCCAAAAGCAGCGAGGCGCTGCCAGCTGGGGGCAAACCCAAGGTCAGCTGCCTGCCTGATTTTCCCACACAGCTTCTCCAGGCACGAGTGGGTGAGCATCCAAGGGCACATGGCAGGGAAAAACCCGGGGAGCTGCCTGTGCACACCGTGATGCTCGTCCCTTGTCCATCGCCACCGTGATGCCCACCGTGATGCTCACCCCTTCAGCCACCACCGTGCATGCGGTCAGGGCTGCGTCGGGGCTGGGGGGCCAAAGCTGCTGCAGGAGAGGAGCCCCCCCGGGGAACTCAAGCATCACAGGGGCATGGGGCAGCGCTCCCCAGCTCTTTGTACCCCCCCAGGCCAGCCCCAGCCCCCCAGGGAGCTGCACTCTGAGTAGGAGGGGGCAACCAGCGGGGCAGAAGGGAAAGGGGGGGCTTGGGGTTGGGTGGTGGGTTAGTGGGGTTTTTTTGCAACTTTTTTTTTGGAAGCTGTGTTTATCCCCCTTGTTAAACGCCAGATGAAAACTTTCAGGCCTAAATTAGTTTTGTCCTCTTCCCTTCGTTTATTTACATTATAATAATCCCACGCCTGCGAATTGTGTCAAT
Organism: Falco naumanni; assembly: GCF_017639655.2. Lineage (NCBI taxonomy): Eukaryota > Metazoa > Chordata > Aves > Falconiformes > Falconidae > Falco > Falco naumanni. The sequence continues at coordinate 4,200,681 of NC_054060.1, read as the reverse complement.
TATTCTTTCCTCTGGGCGAGCCAAGAATTCTTTGTTCCTTGCTAGTTTACAAAAGTGAAATATAGGTGAGGTTTAGGACCTTTTAATCCTCCTATGTAATTACTGTTCCCTGCAGACACTGCAGCATTTTACAATCGCTGCGTGTAGCTGCTGGGCTCAGATTAGACACACAAAGTCCCTTCACTTCATCAAAGGTTTCCTTATCTGCCCAAGACAGCGAAACAACAAACGATCCACAAATCTCGCAGGACCTGGTGTTTATTTGACCACCGCCGAAATAAATAAATTTGCTGTAGCCAAACACGCCGGGGCTGGCGGTTTCCCTGAGAACTGGGGCTCGGCAGGCGCCTGGGTGGGAATTTTCAAGAGCGTGAAGGGCCGGGGACTACAGTGGGCTTTTGAAGTGCTTTTTCCACATTTTATGAGCCCAAATGAGGATGAAACTAAAATGACACGAAGAAATAATCCCCCATTCAGGCCTGAAAGGATTATTCTAATTACTTTGATTATTAAAGATCAGACAGATTTTTTTTTTTTTTCCCCCCTTCTTTTTTTCCAGCCTACGAGCAGAAGTAAACCAACCCCGAAATACAAATCCTCGCTGGGAATTGAGGAACGTCTTAAGTAAACAGCGGGAACAAACGGGCTGTGTGATGGATACCCAGGGTCCAGCAGCCGGGCCGGGGGGGCCCCTTTGTGCCGGGCTCAATAGGGGCTAAACGCCCCCCGAGACCCCGCTCCGGCTCCCGAGCGAGGGGCCGCGTCTCGCCCCTTTCAGATGCAAATGCGAGTGGGTTTCGCCTTTATCTCGGCAGTAAGATGGTGGTGTCAAGCTGGGCCTGGATGAATAAAACGGAGAATTTATGCTTTATTGAGATCTGGGGTGGGTTGGTGGGTTTTTTTTCCCCCCTGGAGCCTGGCTCCCGCCCTATGCCGGGGAGGGGTGTGCAGATGGTGTCCCCCGTCCCCCCTCCCCCCGACCCCATATTTATCACCCTGCAAAGGCTCACTGGGCGCGATTCGTTTAAGGACTCTGTTTGTTTCTGCTGATGAGGACTGTTAATTTGCACAGCGGTCTCATTAGGCCTAAACCACCAATTAATTTCTTTTGTTCTCATTAAACGGCTGATTCCTAAACATTTCTGCAGCCACAATGGATGGCTCAAAGCCGCAGCCCCAGCATCCTTCGCAGCGGGTACCGCGCTGCAGCACCCGCACCGTGGATGCACTTGATGCTCTCGGGCCCGATCCCAGCCTGCAAACCCTGGCATTAAATGCATCCATCCTGTCAGCAGCCGCATCACCGAGCTGGAAAATGAGCATGCATGAGTCCCGGGGCACAGGGGATGCGCTTGCCGAGTGGGCAAGCCAAAGCACAGAGCTTTTCCCATCGTTTCAACATGTCAAAAATGAGGGGGTTGGTTTTTTGGTTTTTTTTTTTTGCTCTGTGCTTCATTATGGTTTCCTCTGATTACGGGTGAACCTCTTGGTTCAGGCCAAGAGGAGCTTGTGGCTTGTGTTTTCCAGCTTGGCCACACAATTTGCAGCCGCATTGAAGAGTCCTTGACTGTCTCTTAGCGAATTAATGCCAGAAAGTGTCAGCTTTTGTCTGGTAGTGACGCTAGGGCAAGTACTTAGCCTCGCTTGACATTCCTGCAGTTTAGGCTTGCTGCAGAGAATTAAATACCCAAGGTGAGACTACTAAACAGTTTGTCTTCTACCAAAATATGAAGAAATAAATATCCCACACGGTCGAGATAACCTTTTTGCAACAGCCTTGCACCAGAACCTGCTGCAATTGGAGCACTTTCTGGAGCATTGGGCTCGCTCGCTCCCTCTCAGAGTATTGCTGGGATCTGTTTTCCTGTGCCGTGGCTGTGCATTCAGGCACAGTTGCTCCTTTAAAGCCACTGCCAGGGGTGGGAGCACAGGGGGGCTGCGTGTTCCCCTCCAGCAGCAGCAGCGGAGTTGGTGCTGGAGCACATGGCATGGCGCAGCGCTCAGCGGTGCGCCCACGTGGACCCTTCTACTTCTTTCACTGGGTAGCGGTGACTGTGGGCTTCCCTGTGTCAAGATTTCCTTTCCTCTGCTGGGCACACTTTGTTTTTTCCCAGCAGTTCAAAGCTGCAGGGAGGTAAAATAAGAGAGGAGCAAACGCAACCCTTCCCTGTCAGTTCCTGAGCCCGACACATCACCCCTTGCCTCGCCTCGGGTACAAGGGTACAAACACTGATTTTTGCCCATTGGTCTGCAGTCACGGCTGCTTTTTTAGGTGCTTTTCTGTTAGTTGCTCAGTAGTAGTGGACAAGCTCCCACCAGCAGCCCTTGCTAACATCAGGGCCAGGTGGGGTATTGCCCTTTGGAGACCCTGATGCGGGTAAAACCTGCTGCGGCAGCAGCACCAGAGGCTGCAAGGTCCCTCTTGAAGCATTCTTGGCATCTGGGGAGCGCTGGTGTCCCTCACACTAACGGGGCACTGGGGCAGCCCAGGGGTGGTCCAGGGGACACTCTACATCCTGCTGTAACATCTCCAGCCTGCAGCCCTCTGGGGTGCAGCCGGTGCCTGTCTCCATTTCTAGCTCACCTCACAGCTGCTGGGGTTGCAGAGGGGCAGAAAGGGCAGCACAGGCTGTGCCACCCATCCAGCTGCTCTGGAAAGGAAAAGGAGCTGGAAGCTGTCCCTGATCCCTGCAAAACCTCCAACCTGCCTGCCTGGTCGGCGCGGTGACCCATGGTGGCATCGGTGGAGAGCTGTGGGTGCCTGCTGCACCCTGGGGAGACCAATGCCCAACACTGCGAAGCAGCCGGATTGGCACATACTCCTTCAGGCTGATGGAAACAGGCATGTGTTTGTTTTTAAAAATGAATTTGGGGAAGGGCAGGTGGGGAAGGAACGCAGGAAGGGAAGACAAGCAGAGTCCTGGTGATGCGGATGCCTGTAGTGGGTGGGCTTGGTGTGAGCCGGACCCCGCAGGCGCCATGCCGAGATGCCACACTCTCCAGGTGCTGGGGCAGCCTCAGAAGGGACTGTCACCCAAATGTGTGCCCAGCCCAAACCAATTAACCTTTTTAATATAACCCTATACTCATGTGGCTATCCATTACAGCTAATTAAGAAGAGCTGTGGCTAGGTATAATTACTGCCAGGTCATAAACAGGCGGTCTCCCCAGGAGGGGATGGGGATGGGGAGTGGCACGCAGGGACACGGAAGGAGTTACAGCCCCAGCTTCCCACCACGGAACATTGTGTGAGGGTTCAAAAGCAGTTGACGCTGTCAAACAACAATTGCTTATTGTGTTTGCTGGGTTTGCCTGGATTTACGGTGTCGTCGTGGCCCGCCGGCTGCTGGGGAGCGCAGCGGCCGCCCGGCAGTGCAGGAGGGGTTTGCAGTGCCCTGGGAGGGAGCAGAAACCCTGTCCTTGTCTCACTGGGGCCGGGGGACCCTGGCAGGGTGATGCCACCTCCAAGCTGGGATAATGCTCAGCATCCATCGGAGCGAAGCACCCGCCAGGTCCCCGGCATGTCATCTGCTCCTGCTGTTATGGACGTCAATAAAATTCTGTTGTGGAAACAGCCTCTTCCCCGGCGGGTCTGCCCGGTGCCCCCACGGCTGCCGGTGGGTTTCTCCAGGCAGACAGCGAGCTGAGAGCCTGCGCTGGGGATGACTTACACACGTACAGAGCAATTTCCATTTGTCTCTATTACCTGGAAGAAAGGCACAATGATCCTTGAAAAGGGCCCCTTGTTGGGCCGCACCACCACTCCTTCCCACGTTTCCTGTGCCTAATGAAGACAAATGAACATTATCTTAACCTGTTCCAGCAATTCCCGGTTCCAACCAGCACTGGGAGGACAGGCAGTAACCCTTTGCTTGCTGCACTGCCTGCACCAGTGCATCAGAAGGAAGCTGGGCGTCCCTGCGAGGGTGCCCAGAGGGGTCCTGGCTCGCTGCTGTTTGCACCACAACCAGGGCTTTGCTTTATGGCTCTTGAGCTGTTTTCTCTCATTCCCATTGCTGGCTTTGTTTGAGTTCCTGCTGCAAATGGTGCTTTGCAGCGTAGAAGAGCAGCTCGGTCCTTGTCAGGAGGGCAGCAGTCAAAGACCATTCCACGTAACATCAGGAGAGATGGGAAAAGTACTGAACCCAAACCCACAAACTGTTTACAACCCATGGATTAAAGGCCAGCAGAGACAAAGCCGGGAAGATGTTTCGGAGCAGGGCATCCTGACAATATATTCCTGATCTGCAGGAGGAGGATGCAGAAAGGGCAGAGGTGTTCGATAGCTGTTGGTCGGGTGGTTGGGAGGAAGCCAAGGGTTGGGATCGGTGGTTGGTGATGAAAGACTTCCCGGCCCCACAGTACCTCACATGAACGTTAAGCAGTTGCTAAACCCGGGCGTGTGGAAATCAGCAGGTCCGGTTCAGCTGCAGCCAAGGAGCTTTGAAAACAGTTGGCCAAGGGGAACGGTTGGGCCATTAATGTTGATTTTCAATAAGTCTTTGAAGACCGGGGTGGTTCCGGAGGGCTGGGAGAAAGCTAATGTTGTGCCGGTATTTTAAAAGGGCAAACAAGATGACCCAGGTAATTACAGGCCTGTCAGGCTGACATCGATCCCAGGAAAAATAATGGAACAGCTGATATGGGACTCAATTAATAGAGAGTCAGAGGAGGACAGTGCAATTAATGCCAATCAGAGTGGATTTATGGGAAACAGCCCTTGTCAAGCTCTTGTGATATGTCCTTGATGAGATTATAACTTTGGTGAATAACCATAAACGTTAAAGCGATGGGTTTCAGGTCATCCCCAGGTGCTGGCGTGCTGGGAACCCCAATAACGTGAAGGCACAGAGGGTGGCCAGGGGTCCCGGGGGTGCTGGCCTTGGGGACCGCTGGTCATGCCCACCAGTGACCTGGGGGAAGAACAGATGTTGTTGCTGGGGGGTTACACAGAGTCTGAAGGGATGGGGGCTTGCTGAGTGAGGTGCGAGCGGACCGTGTATATTTTAACCCAGCCAAAAGCAAAGCCCCTCGTGTAGGAATGGGGACCGACGGGTGGAGGAGGGACCGGTGTGGGTCACACCACCCTAGAGCAGGTTGAAGTCCTTCAAAAGCACGCCTCGGGGCACCTAAAACTTGTTGCCTGTCCTAGGAGGAAACACAGCACTTGCAGGTTATTTAAGCCTGCTTTCAACCTTTACAAGCTCAGCCAATTCTGAATTTAAAAAACTGAAAAAACCCACTGTTTATAAATGCAAAGGCTAAATTCCATTTTGGAAATGTCAGAAACAAAACGTTCTGGCATCTTCAAAAGGAAAATCTCTATTCAGGCTTTTATTGTCAGGGAAAAGCTCTCGGCAGGTTTTGTACTGAGTCCCTGGGGCTGCTGGTGGCGTGGATGCGGCCAGGCTGCTCCCACACGCACCGTGCAGGTGGGCATCTTGGAAAGGTGGATTTGGGGGATCTTTGGGGCTGGGGCTGGGCAGGGGCTGGCTCGCTCCTGGCTGAGTTGCAGGAAGGGCAGAGCAGCTCTGCTGGTCCCCAGCACACGTCTCCCGGCCTGTGTACCCCCGCAAACTGACCTGTTAATGGGGGCACGGTGGCAGATGGGCTCCTATACAACTGCAGATACTCCTCCTGCTGACCAGCCTGATTAGTAATCAAGATGCTGCTGTGCCCAGCTCCCGACAGGCACTTCTGGGGAACCTTTTATTTAAAATATTAGGCAGGTTATAAAAATGTCACTGATGATTTGCTCATGTTTTCTAAACTGTCGTTAAAAATTTATAGTCGGGACGAAATGCAAAAGGGGGAGGGGAAAAAAATAAAAACCCTGCATGTTTTAAGCTGAGCCTCTCCATAAATTAAAGAGATTTGCTTTTGAGGGTGGTCTGCAGAGCTGCGTGCCAAAATTGTGTGTGTTCAAAGAGTGAGGATCATGAGGTTAAGTGTTAGGAAAGGGGAGGGGAAAAGCAACTTATTTAAGAAAGCGGTGCATAAAGCAGGCAGAGGTCCTTGCATCTGCCAGGGTGTCTGTGCAGTTTCTGGGCCAGGGAGCGGCGCAGGGGGTGGGACGCCAGCTAATCCCCGCTGCCCTCCCATTAGCATGCAAAGCTGTGGTCTTGCTTTGAGGAATTTTCGAGCTGCTTTGGGGGATTACTGGGACGTCAGCCGGCGGGGCTGCAGGATCAGGCTGCAGAGGGACAACGTGGCGCAGACCTGCAGAGCAGCACCTTCCCACCCTGTCCTCGTCCTCCACACCGGGATGGGCCTTCGGGCACGCAGCAGGTGGGGATGAAGACCTTCATAGCCAAACCCGTCCCTATTTCTGCTGCCAGAAGCGAGCCAGCTGCGAGGGAGCATGGTTCCCATTCACAGCCGGGGTCAGACCGCCGCTCCCTCTCCCAGGACGTGCTCTCATGGCTTTGCACAAGCTGGGCGAGCTCAGCTCTTGCGCCGCCTTGGACCGGCCCTCGGTGGCTCCGTGCCCTGGCGAGCAGCCGGGTGGTTTGGTGGCTCGGGGGAGCTGTGTGGCAGCTGGGGCGCTGGCCCTGCTGTTCAGATAGCTCCTGTTCCGGGGAAGGAATCTACCAGAATACAGATAAATGTCGTGAAAGCTGGGCAGGGGGGTGTAAGCGCTGTGTCTGGGTGCAGAATGGTTTTGAAGGAGCATCGGTGTTTTCGGGAGGAGCGGTGACCTCCAGCACAGCCAAACCAAAGCTCACCAGCGGCACAGCCTCTGCCACATTAGGGGTGTCTCCCCTTCGTTCTTGCAATGTTACTAGGAAAAATACCTCCAAAGGAGCCCCAAACCACCCACGAGCCGCAGGGGGGGAGCGGGGGCTCACCCGCTGTGCTGAGGTTATCTTGGGGGGCCAGCTGAGCTGGGTGGGAGCTCCCTGGCTGGGACAACAGCATGGGGGAGCCTGTGAGGGAGCACGCAGTGGGGACTGCCCCAGATGTTGTTTCCACAGATGTTTTGAGCTTTCAGATACTGCGCAGAGCAGAGCAGCAGTGGGTGGGATTGAGTCAGCCCCAAGGAGGACTTTGATAGCTACAAACCCACAGCACTGCTGGCCCCGCAGCGGTGTCCCCCCTGGGCAGGGTGCCCCCTGTGCGTGCGCAGCCTGGGGCATCAACGCTGCCACCCCCAGCCTGCTGTCCCCCTCCCCAGCCCTCTGGGGCAGCTGTGGGATGGCCACCCACCATGGCACAAGCCGCCCTGGGAGCCGGAGCTGCTGTCCGGGCTGTGATGCTGCAGTGTGACCTTGCTGGCTTTGTTCTTCATCTTCCTTTGAAGCTGTTTTTTCAGAAATTTCCTGACTTTTATAATTTTGCCTCCTACAGAAGAGCAAGCTGGAGGCAGCCTGTGGCTTTGCAGTTTGTCCAGCAGTGATCAGGAGGGCACCACCAATGCCAGTGTGCTGTGCCGTGCCATGCCGTGCCATACTGTGCCTGCTGGCCTTGCAAGGACCAGGCAGGGTCTCCCATACCTGCTGTTGGTGCATCTGATGGACCATCATCCCACTTGCACGCTCCCCTCTCCTGCTGACCTTGTGAAGAAGGTGGGCTCATCCCTGTTTTCAAGTTTTGCACCTTTGCATTCATTTCTAATATCCAAACTATCAGAGAAGTGTTATGTGTATGAATTGAGCGGTGGTACACGATGCTGGTCCATCACCTCCCCCTCCACCCCACTTGGCAGGAGGGCTGAGGCCTTAAAGCTGGTGTTTCACAAAAATGAGTGGTTAAGGAATGGAGGGAGACCCACCGTGCATGCTGCCCGTGGGACCACTGACCCTGCTGGGAGGGCAGTGCCCCCAGGAGCAGCTCTGGCCGGTCCCCCCCTGCCCATGCCTGCCCCTCTTGGTACCTGAGAGCGAGCGACCCTCCACCAAGCACAGCTGGGACACCGAGGATGTGTCCCTGCCATGCTGGGCTCAGAGTAACGAGCATTCATAAATACGGCATCTCTCAGCATGTTGTGGGCTCGCTGGCTCCCCCAGATAGGCTGTACCAGGGGATAATATATTTATCTGCAAGTAAGGTATAAGGCCACAAGTCCAAAGCTACAAATCCTCACAAGTGAGTATTAATGGATTATGCCTCCGCAATCCATTGCATGTTCTAGTTATACAACAAAAATTGGGATAATAAACCAGCTCTTAGTGTCAAAATGTAATTAAACTGCTTCAATACGCCTTGAGAACAGCACAGCTGCTTTGTGCTGCCATAAAGCATTTTAAAACTGCTGGGCCATTTGCTTGGGTGCCTAAATGAGATTCAGCCGTGGCTCCCGCACCACGGCGTCCGCGGGGAGGTGAACCTCTCCTCCGATAAATCAGCCCTGATGTGCCTGCGCGTGTGAACGCGGGTGCCAGCATCCCGCTGATGGATGCTCTCCCCTGCGCCCGTGCCGGTGCGCTGCTGTAGGGAGCAGGGGCCGAGCCCGCTGCCACGTCCTGCCAGCAGCAAAGCGTTGGCTGCTGCCCTGGGGGAGGTGGGGTGGGTGCTGGAGGGGGACCCCCCGCACCCCAAAATGTGCGCGGGAGGGACTGCTGCCACTTATCCCTCTGCTGCCAGTGCCCGTCGGAAGGTAAATGCCGAGTGAACAAGACCTGTCAATAGACTCTTGTTCGGTACTTCTGGGGGATAAATGAACCGTTAATTAACCTCCCAGCAGAAGCTATCAAACCTGCACGAATGAAATACCAATTATCAGTCAGTCATGGCGTTTATTCTCAACAGCCTCGTTAGCATCCCAAGTGTGTCCGGGGCCTGTGGTGCTGCTCCCGGGGGTAGCACGAGGTGCTGCCCATGCTGCCACATGCCTCTGGCTCCCACGGTGTCCCTGTCCCCGAGCCTATCATGGTCACACACCAGAGCAGCCCTGCTGAGCAGTCCCATCTTGGAAGGGGGGTTATTCCAGCAAGCTGGAAGTGGTGCTTGTGTCACAGAGTGATGCCAGACATTGCATGTGATGCAAGGTTCTGCCCGGGGGGGGCTGCAGGTGAAAGGGTAGGGTGCACCCAGCTGCTAAATATCCCACTGGAAACCTCTCCCTGGCAGGCACATGCTGATCTGGTGGGTCGCCAGGGCTGCCCCACACCAGCCACCGATGCTGCAGGGTCCCATCCTGCTGCCAAACCTGCTCTGGGGAGTTCTGCATTTACTTTAAATCTCAGACTCTGTAACACACGACCTCCCTCGCCAGTGCTCAAGCCACCACGTGTGGGATGCCCAGTGCTCCTGCATCCTGCTGAGACTGGGGCATCCCTGATGGCTGCCTAGGAAAAAGGGCTTTTCCCCATGGCACAGCCCATCCAGGGCTCAGGAATGATGGGATAATTATACCGGGCTGGGGGCTGGTCCTGGGGGCTGCAGAGGAGCATGTGCGTGAGCACGCACGTGCACCCGTGCACGCAGTTACCTTTATCTTCTCACCCATCTTCTCCCCAGGGATGCTGGGGGGTTTTGACTTTTATGTGTAACAATAAAAACTTTCATTGTAGCAAAACATCGGCTGGTCAAAATTAGACTAGTTAATTCCAGAGGATTGTTTCATCTCAGCTCAACAGTAATAATGAATCTTTTTTTACAAGATGAATTGGTGAACAGCCAACTTCCTCCGGGGCAATTCCTGTGTAGTGTTGATCCCGCTGGAATTTACCTTGGAAAAAAAAAAAAAAAAGAAAAGAAAAAAAAAAGAAAAGAAAAAAGAAAAGGTTTAAAACTATCAAATGCTACTATTCATAACAACATGTTATTTAGCTCAACCATTTACTGACAGCGTACAGATGGAGCCAAGTCTTTTAAAAAAACGCTCACACAACACTTTTCTCCTAAGCCAGGCACAGCCTAAAAGAAATATTAGGTGCACACAAGCACGTTATTATCCTCACAGAAGCATGATAGGCGCTCGCCGAATGCAGAGCTGCCTTTAAAAATTAATATGATCTTGGCCTCTACCTCAAAAATAAAAAGTGTTCGTTCCCACTTGAACACCGTGTTTGCAGCGGGCTTGGTGCTCCCGTGTCTCCCTGCAGAGCTGCGCCCCTTGGTCACGGCTTGAGATCCCCAGATTTGCAGGATTGGGCCCCGGGGGGTGCAGGGGGGGCTCGTTCAAGTGGCCGAGCATTTGGAAGGTATTTATCAGAAAAGATAAATCTCCTTAAAGCACTGCTGCACCCCCACCCCACCCCCTTGCAGCAAGGGGGGAAGGTGTTGCAGCAGTGCTTTAATGAGGTCTTGGAGACTTTTTATGCATTAATAAGCCTTTTAGTGCATTTTAGGGCCAGCAAAGCATGCAGCAGCCACCTCCCTCAGCGTGTTTGTTTGCAGCGGAGGTGGTGGCACGTTGGCTGGCACCGCGTCCCCTTTCATTTCCCCCTGGGTTGCTTTGCAGAGGATGGGCACAGTACGTGGCGGCGCTTGCGGCAAAGGGCCGTGACCAAGGCTGGCAGCTCGCCTCCGCCGGCTCTGCGCCACGATGCCGACAGGCCAGCGGGGCTGGAGGTGTTTGGGGAGGCTGCAAACGGAGCAGCTGGGCGATCAGAAGAGCAGAGCTCATCTCTTGGGAGCTGGGACCAACTCACTGGCACCTGTGGACACTCGGTGGGGCTGGGAGGGAACAGAGCACCTCCCCCCAGCCCTCTGCATCCCACCTAGGGGAAACTGCACCCAGAGCAGCTGTGGCTGCCCCATCCCTGGCAGTGCCCAAGGCCAGGCTGGACGGGGCTGGGAGCGACCTGGGCTGGGGGAAGGTGTCCCTGCCCGTGGAGGGGGGTGGGACTGGGTGGGCTTTAAGGTCCCTTCCAACCCAAACGATGTGATGATTCCATGATTCTGTGAATATCCCTTTCCAAGAGTGGCAGAGACCCTTGGTGCTCTGGCACGTCTCTAGGTGGAAGCTGGCTCTTCAAGTGCTGCGCAAGCACCAGCACAGAGTCCGGCTGGCTGCAGCAGGGTTGAGCTCTATCAGGGGCTTTGCAAATGTCCTGAGTCAGCGTTGAGATGTCACCGTCAGAAACAGCCCCAGGGCTGGGCTTGGGCTGTCCCCAGCCTGGGGCAGTGACACTTTCTGGTGTCGCTGTCCCCAGCCCGGCGCCAGGAGCAGCCTCTCCCCTGGCAGCAAAGGCGAGGGCGGCTTGTGAGCACCTTGCAGAGGCCAAATGGCAGGCACAGGCATGGGCAGAGCAGGGCCAGGCGCCTTTCCCAGGGCTCCAGGTGCCTGTGTCACCTGCAGAAGGGACAGGCTGGCAGCCACAAACCACCCGGTGTGGCAAGCCCCCTCCAGGAGAGGCTCTGGGCGATCCCTCCTGCCATGGGCGGTGTGTGTCAATCCATGCTAATGATTTTTTCAGCTCTGCAGGGTTGTTTTTTTGGTTTGGTTTGGGTGTTGGGGGTTTTTTGGCTTTTTTTTCTGTTGTGGTGTTTTGTTTTTTTGTGTTGGGTTTGTGGGTTGGGTTTTTGGTTTTTTTTTTTCAGGAGGGATTAAGCCAAATTAGTTTTTATCTGTTTCTGCAGTTTTCCACTGGGATTCAGTGAAGCACCAGTGCCTGAGAACAGAAAAACGATAAACATCTAAACGCAGACACTCTGAGTACTGTTTTATCTCTGCCATTTGAAGTGATGACACCCTTCAACCAGATAAACAAAGCAACGAGGAGGGGCATGTTGTTAGATGGAGTGTGTAACGAACAGAATACTCCCTGCCACATTACAGACAATGGTAATGCACAATCATTCATTATAACTCAATTACAGTAATTAAAACTGGTGGGATGCAGAGGCAGAACAGACGAAGGGAGTAGTGCCAACAGAATTTACACTCCGTGTCATCAGCTAGCGATAACAACAGCTGATGGTGTCCCAGAGCCTCCTCCCGCCATCTGTTCCGAGCCGGCGAGGAGGGATGGCATTAGGTGCCGCAGCAACCGAGCGGATGGCGGATGGGAAGGGGGTGGGAAGGGGGTCTCGGCCCTCCCGGCACAACCCTGCCCAGCCGCTGCCCTGGGTGCCGTGCTGCGGGGAGGTGCTGCCCCTTGCACCCCGAAGGGCGAGCCGCCCCACCGAACTGGGCGCAGAGCTGGGGAAAACGGAGGGGGAAGGACGCACCCCGTTATCCCCGCTCGCCGTGCTGCAAACGGCACGGCCGCCGGACTGGGGAGCCCAACCCGCGGTGGAGTGCTTTGCTGCTGCGGTGGGCATGGCACGGCACGGCACGGCACGGCGCGGCATGGCATTGAACACGTGGCACGGCACAGCTCTTCTGCACCTGCTGCATTGCCTGGTGCTGCCATTCAGGAACGAGAGACACAGTGTGAGAAAAGCTGCTTGGCCAGGCTGGGGGCAGGCATTCCTGGGGGTCACCATCCTCCTTCCCAGCCCGCTCACGGCGGGGGACACATGTGCACCCCACCAGCTGTGCAGGAGCCCCGAGGCAGCTCTGCCAAAGCCAAAATGCAGGGGGTGCATCAGGGCGGCTGGCACGGCTGCAGCCTGAGCAGCCACCCTGCACCTCAGTCAGCCGGGTTAGTTACTTCACAGCACACTCGCCACCTCTGCCTCAACGCCAGGGCCTACACACTGTAATTTGGTAATTATTGGTTACTCAAAGCACAATTTGGACCAACTGCCACCTTGGAGAGCTGGGCTGCGAAGGGGGAGCGGCGCCCAGCCCCAGGCGGCTGCTGGAGGGGTGACCTGCACCCAGCTACTGCACCCTCCTGCTGCACCCTCCGTCCTCACCGGCAAGGGTCTGCTGCGAGAAACCACCACGAGCAACGCCAGGGTGCACCTGAAAGGGTAACAGCTACAGGGTGCACCCAAAAGGGTAACGACTCAGCATTGATGCTCAGCATCAATATTTGGTGATCAAATATCTTGCACACCTCCATGGGAGCCCCTCCTTGCAGGATGCAATGCTCATGGAAGGAAATCGCTGAGGAGAAGTGGGTAATGCCACCCAAAAGATGCTGTTTGCCAGGTCTACCAGGCCACAGCCCACCTGCAGCGCGGTGCAGCTGTGGGGTCCTGCCCCACGGCAGCTCCCACCCGATCTGCCGGCTGATGTGCAAGGTCTCACACCCTGGTGTGTCACAGCAGCATCGGCCGAGGCTGAACTAAAAGCATGTTAAAAAAAAAAAAAGCCCTTATGAATATATAATTAAAAAAAAATTAGTCTGTGGAGCTCGAAATACTTTAATTATAAAGTACGGGCGTTCGGCGCCTGGCTGATAGTGTAAATGGGAATCGGAGAGACTGCGCACGGCTTTAACACCTCCTCCGTCAGCACTTTCGGAAAGGTTGTAGTCAAACCAAATTAATTGCAAAGGGCAACAGTTTGCTGGGAACTGTTGAAAGCAGAAGCCGCAGCAGATCAGGTGCCCGAAGGGGCAGCACTGGGGGGATGCCGGGCTCTGCCGAACCCTTCCACTCCCCGGTGCCAGGCTCTCCGAAATCTTACAACAAAGGATTTCTTGCAATTTTTATCTTTTAATGGTCCCCTGTGTAAGCCCCTCATTCCATCCAGCTTAAAATCAGATTTAAATGCACTCATAACCATTTACCGCTGTACATTATCGGGAAACCAAGCAGTTAGAGTGCTGCTCCTGCTTTTTATTTCTCCCTCGCAGCAGGCTCTGTCATGTTCAATACATCACAGGGAAGCCCCCGTAGGACGGTACATATGTCCTAGTTCAAGGAAAGTGCTTTGTCTCTGTCAGGGGCACCCGGGCTGAGAGTGCAGGAACGCGGGTGCTCATGCCCCATGGTTTTGGGGGCCCCCGACCCACTCCCTGAGGCACAGCGAGCATCCCACCTGCAGCCACAGGCACCCTGAGCACTGCCCCCCTGCCTCAGCATCCCCCCGGAGTGCAGGGCTCCTGCTCCCAGCCCTGCCTCTGCCTCCCTAAATCCTCCCTGCAGGCTTGCAGCAGCAGAAATAAGGCAGCTGGGTGATGCTTTCGGGAATTAAAAAGAAGCGATGGGGTCCAGGGTGCCCAGGGACTCGCTGCAGCAGCACCCAGCACCATGGGGACGGGGAGAAGCCAAGGGCTGGGGGCTGCAATCGGTGGCTCCCATCAGTCCTGAGCTCGGTTCTTGCTTCAGCCGACCTCCACCGTCACCCCATCCGTAAGGGGGTCCCTAGCCCAGGGGTGTCCTGTAGCCCCCGGTCCCACCGCACAGCAACAACAGCCCCTCGCTTGCTTTGCTTGCTTTTATTAACAACTCAGTGCAGGTTTTCAGAGAGCAAATGGTTTATAGACACTTTGCTTTCATTTGAGCTTCATTACATTTACTTTTTTATTCTTTTTTGCTTTTTTTTTTTTCTTTTTTCTCCCTTTTTTACAAAAACCAGTTGTAGTTATTAACAGCTGTACATATTCTGCTACATACTTTGGTGTAAAGTTGAGAAGTCTGACTCAGTAACCCTCCGCCAGCTCCAGTACATGCAGTTCCTTTATTTTTTATTTTTTTTGGAGGAAAATGAAGCACCAACTTGCAAACCAGTGACCATGCGGGACACGAGCTGGGGGTGACCTTACTGCTGGAGGAGTTTGCCACAGGGGCAATCCAAAGCTCCCCAGCCCTTTCAAATGCACCTCCCCATCAATGCAAAGAGGGGGGATGCTCCACAAACACCAGGGGGTCAGACACTGGGCCCAAGTCTGGGGGTGCAGGGGGACACCTGGAGCTACCCCCGCATCAGCCCCGGGGACCAAAACACACAGAGGGCACTGCCAAACCCCTCAGCAGGCGCCAGCGTGGGGCTGTTGGCACCGGGGGCCTTGTCAGAGTGACTTTTCTGAGCCAAACCGCCCGCCCTTAGAACACTTTCCCTAAATGCAGGTTTAAAGAGCTTGCTTTTTCCTTCGCTGGGTAATTAGCGCACAAGATCAATCCCATCTCCTCCCTGGCCGAGGCAGCACACAGCGAGCACCAACGAGCCGCACACAGCAGACACTGTTTTCCTAGGACATCCCCCTTCTTTTTCTTTTGAACACAAAAGGGCAAAACATCTCCAAATCCTCTTATTTTGATGGGGGGAAGAAAAGAAAAAAAAAAAAAAACCCAAATCATTTCCCATGAGACCTCCTTCCAACCCCAACTCGCCTCTCCCGGCCCCAGAGCGGCTGCTCGGAGGGATGCGATGCCAAGCGCACACCCCAGGTACCAACCACCTCCAACTCCATCCTCCTCTCCCCCATCTGTACTATCCACGTCTGTAAACCAGGCAGTTCTCACCTGAAGCCTAAGCAATTATTATTTTTGACCAGATTAAAATCAAAAAATAATCCATAAAAATGTAGTATAAAAATTCTCTTCCATATGCTACAATACAGGGTGAGCGCTTCTGCTACACAAATACTTTTATTTCCTGTTACGTCTTTTTTTTTTTTTTTTAACCCTTTAGTACAAAATGCTGAAATGCAGGCCTGTGGGGGGAGGGGGTTTGCTTCATCGGAACCTATATAACCAGAAGACACAAGACCATATAGCCCACAGGACCCTACCAAAGCCAGCCCCTTCCCCCCACCACACACAAACCCTACTTGTTAGTAAACTTTGCTTTTAAAAAAACTGTATTTTAAAGGTTATCAATTCTAATTCTTTACTTTCATTTGAATACAAAACACATAAGTTGCTATTATCTTTCGTGGCTCCCTGAGCTGAATTTACTATGCTTTCTTTGAAATCACTCCTCATTGCTTCTGTCCGAAGACCAAGAAGGGCTTGCGCAGACGATCCCGCAGCGTGGGCTTCCCCTTTTCTTCAAACATACGAGCACAAAAAAATCCATATATAAAAAAAGGTGATTGTGTTGCTGATGTCCCATCAGTAGCTGAGGATCCGACCGAGTCCCCCGCGGTCCCAGCAGCGTCCCACCATCACTAACACACCGAACAACGCACGGGTACGACAGTAGGAACAACTTTCACCAGTGGACATCTTTGCTCAGCCTGGTTACGCGCTGCATGGCAAAGTCACGTCCCAACGGACGCTTCGAGGGGGTAAGGAAAAAAAAAAATAAAATTGCCACCACCAAAACCATCAGTGGAATACAATTACAGCAGACGAAAAATACACAACTAGTGTACCGGGAGGGGTCCCCCACCCTTCCAATGCTATTTACTAGTCCGTTATTTACATTTTTCACAAGTCTTATGCAGGATGCACAAAAAAAAAGTCACAATAAAAAATAAGTCCTTTATAGTGCCACCAAAGCGCAGACGGAAAGAACCAGAAAACAAACAAACAAAAAAATCAAAATAAAACCCAAAACCCTAAAACCAAACAAAAATTTGTTTAGGGCTTCAATGTGTGCCATATTTGCAGACCTCCAAATAAATCCGTGTGTATTGTACGCTGGGCCCTCAAGGCAGAGCCCTGCCAGAGCAGCCGGTTCGTGGCCGAGCCCCCGGGGCCGCCCCGGGGCAGCCCCCCCGAGCCCCCGGCCGCTGCCCACCGGCCGCCTGAGTCCTGCCACGGCCGGGGCTGGGAGCTGCCAGCCCTGCTATAAAATCCGCAGTTAGTAGATGACCTCGTAGACTGTGGCCTTCTTGTCACCAGAGCCCGTGACGATGTACTTGTCATCTGCTGAAATGTCACAACTTAAGACAGACGAGGATTCCTTGGACTGGGGGTGGGGAAAAAAAGCGGGGGGAGAAACCCCCCAGAAAAGCCATCAGTTTGGTTTCCCCGATGAGGCTGCCGCGGCTGTGTTCCACCAAGCAGCATCCATGCTGGTGCTCTCACTACATCCCGCAGGCTGGGTACCCATCTGGCCACCCCAAAAGGATTTTCCCCTCTCCAGGATGATGCTGCGAAGGGGGTCTGGGTGTAGCCCACCCCCGTGCCCAGCCCCAGAAGCAGCCTCCTACCTGGAAGATGCTCGCTCCGTAGGGCGTCCTCCAGGCGTTGAGCAGGTTGTCTTTTCCAGTACTCACAAACCATTTACCTGTGCCCAGGAAAAGCAGCGTCAGCAGCCGAAAGCTGCCGCTGCCGACTCCCTGTGGCCAGCAGCGCCAAAGCCACTGGCCAGACCCTGAAGCCAACATCTCCCTGCCCCTGCCCCCCCAGAGACTTCTGGCTGTTTAACCTCAGAAAGTGGAGATTTTGGACAAAACGAACAGCCTGGAGGTTTTTCCAGAGATGCTCACCCCAGCCCCCCTCCACCGGGATGCACTCCAGCACGAGCAGGTGCTGGTTCACCACCTCCCGTCACGCGATGTGGCAAGCGGCAGCCACAACTGAGGTCATTTTACCAGGACAATCCCCAAATGCGCCATCCGTGGGATGGATCCTGGTCCATCCTCAGCGCCACACCACTGTGCCACACGTTGTCCCTTCCTGCCATGGTTCTTCATCATGTGCACGCCCAGCTGCCACCGAAGGAGCCGAGCGCAGCACCGGAGCTGCTTACCGCAGTAGGCAAACTTGAGGGAGAGGACACAGCTCTCGTGGAGGTGCAGCTGGTACTTGTCGGGCTTCGTGTGGTGCAGCACTTCCACGTTGCTGCTCTCCATGCCCACCGCCAGCCACTCGCCCGTCGGGCAGTACCCCAGGGAGAAGATCTGCAGGGGGGCAGAGGGGTGCTCAGAGGGGCAGCCTGCACCCACCAGCTCTGCCTGCAGCCCCCTCTGCAGCCCCAGCAACCCCCCATCAGGGATACCCACTGCCCGGGCGCAAGCTGAGCTGGGGGCCGACCCCTCAGAGAGTTCAATATCGTGACTGCTTTGCCCGCAGCGCTGGCAGCAAGGCCAGCAATTCAGAAGAGAAACAGCCCGACAGGCAGGGAAGGACACGGCCAGGCCCTCTTAAATCACCCCCCAGCCACCGATCCGTGGGCAGAGCGCAGCCGGCGAGGGTGTCCGTCTCTGCAGCACAGCCCCGGCTCCTGCCCCAGCTGAAGCGCAGCCTCTTCCATGGACAGCACTTGTGCCTTTGGACAGAAAGTACCTTCCTGGCATCCTCCAGAAGAGGAAAACTTGGCATGGAACGAGGTAGGACTAAATAAGCTCTAAGCCACAGCTACTCATGTGCTGGAAACCCTGGTGGCACGGCTTCTGGATGCCCAGCTCCATGACGGCGAGTATTAATGCTGTGCCATGGGGCTGGTGGCTGGCACACAGCGGAGACCTTGACCACCCGGCTGCCGTTCTTGACCCTGACCACACAACTCCAGTATCACCAGCTGTATGGCACTGGTGGAGGTTGCTGGCCAGCTCCAAAGAGGTGCAGCAGGGTTTGGAGAGGCACATCCATAAATTAGGAGCAGCTGTGCAAGACCTGCACATGCTGGGACAGCTTGAGCCCCATGGATGCTGCTACACTTGCCAAGAGGACACAAAGTCCCAGCTTTGCCCCTCTGGACAAGGGCTCTGGGAGGGTCTGCAGGAGGTTGCCAGAGCCTGAGACCTGCAGCCATCTCACCTGCAAGGCACCTAGAGCCAGCCTGTGACATCCACAGGTGGCCCTGGGCAAGCACTGCTTTCCTAATGGCAGCCCAGCCTTGCAGCAGATGAAAAAGCGATGAAAGAGGAGCTGAAACAAGAGTCAGGGAGCCCCAGAGCTCTCGCCACCCTGAAGACTCTTGGGTTTCACCTAAAGCAGTGCGGACAACCACGCACAGAGCTAACAGGGGCCTGTGCAGGCCATTTTCCCAGCAGGAAAAGCCCCCTCCCACAGCCACACAGGAGCTGGATGCCGAGCAGACTGCCCCGGTTAAAGCCCTCCATGGGGTCTCCACAAGGAGCTGCATGATGAGGCAAGGTTGCTCCCCCCTCCCAGAGCTGCGGGCACCCCCTGCTTACCTGGGAGGTGAAGTCATGCTGCTGGAGCTGCCTCCCTTCCCGCAGGTCCCAGGAACGCACTGTGTTGTCCAGACCCCCCGTCCACAACTTCGTACCATCATGCGAGATATCTATGCAGCTGGCACCATCCGTGTGGCCTTGAAATTGCCTTTAAGAAGCAAAAAGATAACACAAATCTTCAAGGGGAACACTAGCAAAAAGCACACAGTTGTTTCAAGGTGCTCAGGCTACATTTACGAGGCTTCTCCACACCAACCATGCCTGGACACCTACCCAGGGAGCATCCTTTGCCATCCTGGCCAAGCCTCCTAGGCTCACTTACCAAGCATCACAAGATAGCATTCTTGTCGCCATCCCCGAGGTCCTCATGCCAAAACGTGGCCCGAAAGACCCCAATTACGGAGAAGAGCAAGCTGCAGTGCTCCCAGCCCTCGTGCCGCGGCCAGGTGCTGAGGCTGGCTCACCTGACAAGCGTCTGGTTGTGCAGGTCCCAGACGGCGATGTTGCCGTCGCTGCAGCAGGAGAAGCAGACTTTGGCATCGGGGCTGATGGCTAGGGCGTAGCAGGCGGGGGCAGAGGAGGTCAGCTCGGCCTTGATGCGGGGTGTCGGGGAAGCCAGGTCCCAGATGGTGAGCGTGCTCGCCTCCCCTCCCACGATCAGCGTGCGGCCATCGGGAAGGAGCTTGCAGGAGCGAATGTAGTTATCTCTGTTCTGGAGGGGGACAGAGGCGGCGTTGGGGGACAGCAGAGAACAATTTGTCACGGTAAAGGTAGGGGAAAGCAGGGGGAACATGCGCTTGGGGACCAGCGGCAATCCACTGCGGCTTGCTCGCTTGTGTGTGCATCAGGGATGCTCCAGCCCCCGTGCGCGGCCGCGCCACCCCCAGCCCCCTTACCAGGCAGTCCAGCTGGGAGATGGGGCTCTTGCTGCCTGGCTGGCTGATATCCCAGATCTTCACGCACCCTTTGCCGCCCGTGTAGACGTGCCTGGTGGGGTTGCTGATGGTGACGGCACACACCACCTCCCCGTGGCTCAGCGTGTTGATCTGCCGGGCGTGCCGTGGGATGCCGGGACCCGCCAGGGCATCGTGGGGAAAGGGGACCGGCTGCATCTGCCCGTCGGCGCTCACGTGGAAGGAGTAGGCACTGTCAGGGGAGGGCAGATGGGGGGTCAGCCCCACGGACAGAGGTTTGCTGCAAACCCAGCATAAGGGGCAGGCAGGTGGCATTGCAACCCAGCTGTCGGGTCATGCCTTGCCCCAGCAAGCCGGGGGCTGGGCCGGCCCCAGCCCCATGCCCACCTCCCTCCCGGGCACCCATGCCCACCCAGCAGGCAAACAGACAAAGAGGGGCTTACGGCTTCCCTCCCGGGATGGACGCCAGGCTCGAGGGCAGGCCGGGGGCTCTCATGGGTGGGTGTGGGTCAAAGCCAACCTGCCGAGACACACACAGACACGGGTGAGGCCGGACACGAGCGGAGCACGCGAGCGAACAGCTTCCCATCCATGAGCCCAGGCAGGCGGGGGGACACTCGGCGGCTCCCTCATCCCCCTTACTGCTCAGTAACGAATTGTTATTTTTTCCCCTGGCAGGAAAGGGGAAAGACTGGGGAATCAGCCAAAGGTTTGGGCTTGCAGACAAGGCACAGTGTGCGACACTCACCCTCCCCATGCTGTTCCCAAATGCCCAGCGACGGGAGCAGGCAAGCCATGCCCACCACCCCAGCTGCAGAAACCCCCATCTCTACAATTAAGGGCAGTGTTTTACTTCTTGTTTTGACTGTGTTTTGCCTTAAAGCATGCCATCGAGTGTTTAGCAAGAGTCATGGGAATGGGGCTGTATAGTGGGTACTTTGCATGCACCCAGGGGGAAGGATAAACCCCCCTGTAGTGGTACATGCACATCACCCCATGGGGAGGCATCTCTACACCCAGCACCCTTCAACAGCAGATGAATCAGCTAGTGAGGAGCCCCAGTTTCACAGCTGACACAGGGGAGACACCCCTACACACACCCCCAGACCCTCCCCACACCCACCCACCCCACCGGGAGCGAGAAAAGGAGCTAAAAGTGCTACGTACAGCTCCAAAGCTCACCATTGGTGACCGGCCATAGGCAGCAGCGGCGGCGGCAGCAGCGCTCATCTGTGGGGGGATGTTGTGGAGCCCCGCGTAGGCACCAGGGCTGGTGAGCGAGCCGTTCATCTCATGGTGCCCCATCATGGCGAAGGGAGCCGCGTAGGAGCCCGCAATGGAGATGGGTGTCCGCAGGGCCGAGGCTGAGGGAGGGTTGGGGACACGGTCAGGTGACGGAGCCCACCAGCATCCAGCCCCACTCCCCCCAGAGGCAAAGATGCAAAGGCTGGACCTCCCTCCGCACCCCATCTCTGGCACCGGGACCCCCTGAGCTGCCCTGGATTTGGTCCCCGATAAACCTGAACCCCCTCAAAGCTGCTGTGCTCCCAGTAGAGGACACGGGCTGAAGCTGTGCTGGGGACAGCAGCAGAGGTGGCACCAGGGGACTGGTACCCACCCAGGGGGTCCATGCCGGTCGGTTTGCCAGGCATTGGCCGCAGCCCTGGGGTGCTGCTCGTCCCCGGGGTTGGAGCGTCGTTCCTTGGCGTCGGAGTGTTCGACTTGAGCCCGGGCGTTGACGATTTGTCATTCTGCAAGGAGAAAGGATGAAAAACAGGAGGATGAGGTTCAACCACTGGCATCCACAGCCCCTGCTCACCAAGACCCCAGACCCAGCAAGCACCCACAGCTGGCAGGGTCAGACCCCCCTGCCCCAGCCGAGCAAAGGACATACGTGGCCCAGGTCTTTAGTCTTGGAGGAGGGAGTGCTGCTGGAGGAGGCGACTGAGGCCGGGCTGTTTGGTGCGTCCCCCTTCTTCAGCCCGCGGGCTTTGTCTATGCCGTTCTCTGGGGGGGAGTGGGCTGGGCTAACCCGGGGGGTGGCAGGGTCCTGCGAGACAGGAGAAAGCATTGGTACCCCCCCAGCAGCGGGGAGAGCTCCCTCCGGCTCCTCTTCCAGGCAGGAACTGGGCTGGTGACAGGGGGCCCCTAAGGCATTGCCCCCCACCCTCCAAACCCCCACCACACCACGGGAGAGGAGCAAATCTGCCAGAACACCCCCACGGCTCACCTCATTGGAGACATCGACCACCAGGTCATCGCTCTTGTCACCATCGCTGTCCTGAAACACAGCGCTGAGTTACATCCCGCAGCGAGCTGCCATACCCTGGGGTGGGGGGCAGCCCCCCAGGGAGCCCAACTCCCCCCCCCGCCCCCCCCAGCAGCACGACACAAGTCACCATGCCACATTTGGAAAATATTACCCAAACCTCACTTTCTCCCACCCAAAGTCCTGCCCACACACATGCTGCATGCCCCATGCCTGGCATGCCCGCATCCCCCGGGGGCTCTAGGGGTCCCCCAGCCACTGGACCCCGCTGCAGACCATCCCTGCCACTCACATATCGGCTCATGCTGTCCTTCTCCTCTGCTTTCCGCTTCTTGGAGTCAATGCTGTAATCCGTGGAGCTCCGATGCTTCTCGCTGGCTCTCAGGCTCTCAGAGGGCGAAACGGAGTTATTCTGCAAAAACAAAAGACACTTCTAGTATTGGAAGCAGAAAGCGACAAGACTTCATGAGCAGCAGCTTAGAGGGTGCTGCAAACAGCCAGCCAGCCCTGCCCCAGACTGCAAAACCCCGCCGGGGGGCTGAGCCGCTGCAGCCCACCATGCCAGGGGACAGGGGCAGCCAGGGCTGGGGGCTGGCCGCCACCAAACTGAGCATCGCCCTGAGCCCCGGGGATGCTGTCGGGGCAGCCCCACATGGCTGCTCCGCTCCAGCAAGGCTGCTCACGGGCACCTGAGCCTATTTACTGCAAAAGCGGAGCAGGAAAAAGGGAGCTGGTTGTTGTTTCAAAAGGCAAACCCTGGGAGGAGGCTGTGGGCAATTGCAGCAGCTCCCAGCAGCCGCTGGGATCCACCAGCGGGTACTGGTGAATGCAGAGAGGGGATAAGCTGTGCTCCCCTACACCAGCCCCATCTCCACATCGTCCTCTGCCCCTGACGGGGGGAGCACCAGAGCTTTGCACAACCCTGGTCACGGGAAGGGCTTTGCACAAGGGCTGGCACCCACGAGAGCCCATGGGTGCTTCCCCCAGAATCCGCAGTGTTGAGGGGCCTCATCCCCGGCATTTATTAGGGGAGCAAAGGAACCGCCTCATCCCAGCCCCAGACAAGCCAGACAAGCAGCCGAGCCAAAAGGCATCCAAAAAATGTTTGGAAAAACCCACGTCACCAGGCGCCCCGCTGCACAGCTCCGCTCGGGGGGGGCTGTCTGCGCTCGCTTCAAGTAACAAAGCCCAGGAGATGCCGGCATTCCCAGGAAAGCCCCTCGCACGCTGGGATTGCGCCGGGAGCAAAAATGGCAGCGCAAAACCACCTTGAGAGCGCCGGAGAAAGCCCAGCCCTGCATCGCCCTGCAGCACAGCCCCAGCCCTGCGCAGATGCCCTTCAATTAGTTTCTCAGAGCAGCAGGAGAAATTACCATCATTTCATGTCTTGTAGCAGAGCCTGCCACCCCTGCTAAGCAGAAATGTTCCTAAGCTCCTCTGCCTGCCTTTCTTTCCCGGCTGAAAGGGAGAACTAAAGCAGTTCATGTTTCTCCTCGGTACCCAATAAGCAGCTTTGGATAACACCGGGGTCTTTCTTCTCAGGCAGTCATGCTGAAAAACCTCGCAGCTACCAGAGAATCATGTCAAGCATTTAGAGGCATCGATCCATTCAGCCCGCCGCTGGCCCGCTGCCAAGAAACTAAATATTTTTTATTGCACAGGCAAGGCTAGGAAAATATGAATGACTAACTGATTATCGTGCGCATTAAACCTCCACGGGGAATACCCTGTATTTTATTTTATAGATCGGGAACCTTCCCATCTCTGACGGCCCCCTCCCCGCTGAAGGAGCAGGTTAATGATGCCCAATTCCCCTCTCCCCCCTTAAATGGCACTTTTCTTCCCATCCGCCCCCAGCTCTCAAAAGGCCCATTTGTGGGCTCGGGGATGGCAGGAAATCGCTGCAAAGCCACGGCTCAGCCAGGCTTTGTCCTGCCAGCTTTTCCCCGAGACGGCGGCATTGTGCACCCCGGGGTGGGGGGCGCGGGCTCAGCCCCCCTCCACAGGGAGGGCAGCCCCCCATCAGGCTCTGCCCACCGAAAAAAATATATTCCCTGCGCTCTCCATCCATGCTCAGGCACTGCACCCAGCCAAAACAAGAACCAAACTGCTGCTGTTAACGCCGAGGTGTCAGGGACACAAATAAAAAGCAGCCGTGCTGGAGGTGATGGTTGCCCTCCACCACGGTTATTTAGCTGGTTAGTTAACTGCTTGACCTTCCAAGTCCTACTTAACACAGCGTAATAGCCAAACCCATCCCAACAGATTAGATGACCCAAGATAATAGAAGAGTGATCAGGAATAAAATAGCTTTCCTAATCGCCGAAGGATTTTTAGCCAGGCAGACTTGACTGCGCTCATTCACAGGGCTTAGTCAATTGAAACCGAATCTCGAAGCTCCGCAGCAATCAAAAAGATTTAAACCAAATCTCATAACTGGCCCAGAGGCGGCAGCTCCGCTCCCCCTGGCACAGCCAACAGCCCAGCAGCTCCTCCACTCAGGGTGGGGGGTTATTTTTAATTTTATTTATTAAATAGGACCTGTGCAAAAGGTTCACACCCTCAAGCCTGTATTTTAAAACAACAGATAAAACACAAACACGCACCCCCCAGAAACTGTCGGGGGAAAAAAGGAGGTAATGGGACTTACTGCACTTGAGTCTCGCTCTTGTAGAGGAAGGCGATGTCAGAGGTGAGGTCACAGCCAAAATGAAGACAGAAAAATAAAGCAAGTTAGAGTAAGTCTTAAAACAGAAAAATAAACCTAGAAGCTCCTCACCGGACACTCTCCTGCCTTAACTCAAAACCTTCCTGTGCTCTCCTGGGCTTCGCTTTCAAATCCCCCTGCGTCCCCCCCACTGCCTCCTGCCTCCTCCTTTTTGCCAATGGGATTTATTTGGCAAAGCACATGGGGCCGAGGGAAACACCCTGAAAGGCAAACGGAACGGCGTTAGCCGACGGCACGTGTACCCCAAGTCACAGACCCAGGAGAAGGTCCCCACCACCCATCTCCGCAGCCACGCGGGTGGGTTGTGGTTCAGCCATTCGTTTGCCCTGGCATCTCCCGGCAGTTTGAATCCATGCATAAAAATGAATGTAACTGGATAACTGCCACCGATAGTGATGGGTTTTTTCTCTCCCTGGCTTTCATGGGGAGGAAAACCACCCCAGATCCACCAGCAGAAGAGCCCAGCAGCTTCGTGAGGCTGCTGGATAAGTGCCCTGCAGATGGGCATGCTAAGGGGAAAGATCTCGGATCTTGGTGTATTAACAGGCAGAGGGATTTGCAAGGAAAATCTTCAACGCTGCTGGCCTGCAACCCATCTCATGAATCATTTTATCTTCTGAAAGATTGTCTTACCGCTAACAGTAAGAAAACCCAGCAGGTTTACAGTGAATATTGCTGGTTTCCAGACCATCAGAAGTGTCTGACGGTGATGGAGAGGAGGAAGGCTGCTCTGCCATGAAGGCACGGCTGAATGGGGACACAGGATCTGCAGCAAGACTCCACCACAGCCCATGGGGACTCAGACCTGTGTGCAAACTCGGGGGGCACACAAGCAGCTCAACCCACCAGATCGTTCCGCCTGTGCCATTTCCTGAGGCAATTTGCATTCCCTGCCCTAAACCAGCAAAGAGGGATTCGGTCTGGAGGCAGGTCCCCTCCTCCCCTGCCACCTCTCAGAGACCCTGCCAGCCCCGGGCTGCTCTCAAGAAGCATCCTGACCTCAGCAAACAAGCAAAGCAGGGAAAGCTTTGGCATCACCTGGAAGCTGCCGCTGGGAATATCCCACAACAAGCGGCAGCACCTTCCTTGGCCACCAAGGCTGATTTGAGGAGCTTAAGCATCATATAGGGAAAACTGCACCCCTAAAAGCACGAGCCCCTTCCCTGAAGCCCGCTCCCCTGAGGGATGGGGCGGTGGGAGCAGAACCACACCTGGACCAGGGCATTTTTAGCACCAGAGAACACAGTGATGAGCAGCCCCCAGGGACCTGCTCTGGGGCCCCAAATACAAGATGGACATGGACCTGTTGGAGCCAGTCCAGAGGAGGCCACAGAGATGATCAGAGGGCTGGGGTACCTCTGCTGTGAGGACAGGCTGAGAGAGTTGGGGTTGTTCAGCCCAGAGAAGCGAAGGCTCCAGAGAGACCTTACAGCACCTTCCAGTACCTAATGGGGGCTCATAAGCATGATAGGGACAGACTTTTTAGTAGGATCTGTAGCAACTGGACAAGGGGTGATGGTTTCAATCTCGAAAAGGATTGATTTAAATTAGATATTAGGAAGAAGTTCTTCGCTGTGAGGACAGCGAGGCGTTGGCACAGGCTGCCCAGAGATGCTGTAGGTGCCCCATCCCTGGCAGTGCCCAAGGCCAGGCTGGACGGGGCTGGGAGCAGCCTGGGCTGGTGGAAGGTGTCCCTGCCCGTGGCAGGGGGGTGGGACTGGATGGGCTTTAAGGTCCCTTCCAACCCAAACCATTCCACGACCACACTGACCCGGCCCCTTGCTCTCACCTCTGTGGTCCAGGTCGTGATGGTTTTTCTCGTCCTTGACGGCGAGGTGTGCCTGGCTGCCCAGGGCACCAAGAGCCAGCAGCCCCGAGCTGCTGCCGGTGACCGGTGGGATGCCCGGTGGCTGGAGGCCCGAAGGATGTGGCGGCAGCTGGACCGGGGGCCCATGGGCGGCATGGGAGAGGTGCTGGGCCTGGAGCTGCTGCTGCTGCAATGAAATCACCAGTGAGCCGGGGAGGGGGCAGCAGGACCAGGGGGGATTTGGAGGCATCGAGCAGTGGCATGGCAGCGGGAGCAGTGCCAGGAAGGGGCATGCCCAGCGTCGTGCCGGGAGGGCAGCGAGGCGATGCCCTGGGGAGCTGCCCGCTTGGCTGCCTGGAAGGAGAAGCCCCGTTAGCAGGAGGGACGGAAGGTGCCTCGTGTATGGCCCCGGGGATGATCCCCAACGCAGCCAGGTGGCAAGAGTGCATGGTGGCACACACCCCTGGCCAGACCATGGGAGTCATCTTTAATTCAAGGTAATTCACATCATCACTGCAGACTTGGCTAGTTTTGCTTTTCAATAGATATAAGCAAAAAAAAAATTAAAAAAAATTAAGGAACACCACCCAGGATGAAGAAAGCAGCTCTGGCTGGAGTGCCAGCTGCTAAACCAGATCAGAAAGAGAAAACTCAAGCATCCAGGATCCTCCCAGGACACCTCAGAAAAGAGAAGTTTTGCTTATTTGCTCAAGGTTTAAGGCAATTGATAGCACAAAGAAAACAAGAAAACCTCCTGCACAGTATCTCGGCCCCATCCTGCCACCCTACTGCTCCCAACCCCTCTGACACCAGCGGGATATTCCTTGCACTGGGCATGGGGCTGGCCAAACCGCAAGTGCACCCCCTCCCCCAGCCACAGCACATCACCACCCACAGTCCCCAGCATGTCTGCAGGAGCCTGGCTGCTGCTCCCCACCTCCCCCGGGGGCTTTGGGGAGCCACGAACCCCGGTCATCCCGGCATGCATGCACCCAGCCTTGGGAGCTGCTGGAAAAAAATGATCTGCAGCTTTGAGGAGAGGAAGGGAACAGCAAACGCATCCCCTTTCCTTTCTATTTCGAATACAAACTTGAAAAAATAAGCCAAAATGCAAGCTACTATCTGTCTGTTCTCCAGGGTGTCACTTCCAAGAGCCCCAAGGCCGCTGCTCCCGCAGCTCCCCCACCCCAATGACCCCAGCGGTCCAGCCAGGAAGGTCCCAGAGCTGCTGCTTGTGTTCCCAACCCTGCCTGCACCCACAGCCACTTCAAGCAGCACCTTATTAGCTGCTGGTGAAAGCCGCATTTGGGCGACTTCAGTGGGAATCATAGGCTTGGGGGGACGGGACAGCCGAGCTACGGCAGAGCCCCCCCAACCAGGTCAGATCAGATTTTCTCCCTCCCCAGCACCACTAAGCGCGGCAGAAGCTGTCACTGGACCAGGCAGCTTTCTAGCAACCCAGGCTGCGCACGGAGCAGGATCCCACCACGCGGCAGGTGAACACCCACCAACCCACAGCACCGTGGGGGGCACAGATGGAAAGCAGGCGGGGGTCCTCCTGCAAGGGTCAGGGGGGGCTCAGCTCCCAGCGACAGCCAGGGAGCAAGGGGCTGCTGCTCAGCCCAAAGCGCAGCAGGAGCACACCAAAACCCCCTCCCAGGCACAGCGGACCTGACGTTTCCAACACTTCCGACAAGGAAATTTCCAGCACATCTTCCCCAGTACCCCTGAACAGCGAGTGGTGGGGGGTTACCAGTCCCTGCAACCAGTCCAAAAAACACACTGGGAAAGGGCCAAGAGCGGGCTTAACGTGAGGGGTCCCAGAGGTTCGCACCCACAGCTCAGCCCTGTCAGAAGATGCACTTAAAAAGTTTTCCTGCTGCCCTCAAGGCAGGCTGGACCCTGCAGCACCCCAACACCACGGTGCAGCAGCCGGCTGTGCTGCAAGGCTGTGCATACAGCCCCCAGCCCCAGCCCTGCTGAGGGCAGGCTGCACCCCCTGCGAGCATCCCGGTGGCCCCTGCAGCGGAAGCCAGGATGCAGCTTTTCGGAAAAAAAAAAAAAACCCACACTGAGGCCATGTCTTCAGGGGAAACACACGTTCCACCCACCTCCCGACTAAAGGACCTATTTTAGGGGGCAGCAGGAAGGGGTGACTTGCTGTCACACGCTGATGGGCACAGCGGGACCCAGCTGCCTCTTGCCGCCCAGGGCAGAGCTGGGTGCAGGGAAGAGCGGGTGGGCGACCCACACCTGCCAGGCTCCGGTTTCTGAGCCTGGTGCGAGGGGAGAGGGAAATCCCCAGCCGGACGGAGCCGGGCATGGATCTGAACGGCAGTAGCTGCAGTCTGAGGCAGAGGAGATGCATTATCTTAAAACGCAGCTTCTTCCGGGCAGCGCAGAGGTCTCAGCTGTGGCAGAAGCCAAATTGAGAAGGCAATTAGGCCTCTGCAGTGCTGTTATAGGAAAAGCATAAATCATTTTGTCCTCAGAAGCAGGAGCTTTCCGGCTTCTGCTGGGCTGCTCCATCCACAGGGCAGAAGAGGGGAAGCATCCTCCAGACCTCCATTTGAGGAGGTGTCCTCAAACCAGCAGGTGCGAGGCAGCAGGGTAAGGAGACCTGGCAGGCAGGGCAAGGGGAGCACCAGGAGGGGGTCCCCAGCCCCAGGGGCTCTGCCAGATGGTGCCAGCGCCGTGCCGGTGCATCCTCGACACTGCAGGGCACGGCCCCTGCCTCCTCACCACGCACACGTGCGGAGACCAACCCCTCCAGTCCTTCCGACACCAAAGCAAAACGGACCGAGCCTCAGCTCTTGCTGAAATCAGTGAGGCTCTTTACATTCCCAATCTCGCCGTGTTTTACACCCATGTAGGCGAGAGGCAAGGCTGGTCATTTTATCAGAGCATCATCCCAGGGAACAGCCCCCGATGGTTTCCAGCACGGTACGCTCCTCTCCTGCAAGCTCTCCAGCAGCGCCCATTCCCGTGGGGCTGGAATACACCAAGATCCAATGCTTTATCCTCAGCAATTTCCAACTTCCACGGTGAGCAGAAATACCTGCACTGCATAACGCTCCTCCCGGGAGCTTTCCAGCCCAGGGTGACCACCTCCTGCAGGAGCCCCAGAAGGACATGGTGTCTTGGGCACCCTTGGGTCCAGGCAGCAACACTCCAGCCCAGTGACGTTGATGAGGGTCACAGCCACGGCACAGCCCCAGCAGACAAAAAAGCTCCACCACAAGCAAGCGCAGCAGCACCCAGGTGGGGTAGAACACGGAAGGAAGAATCACCACCCTTAGCCTCACACTCCAGCGGAGCAGAAAACTGCTGGATTCCTCCCCCGTTTTGTTTTTTTTTTTTTTTTTTTCTTTCACCATGCTGCCAGCAAATACATCCATCCAACAGCTCCATGAGCCACAGGGGACCGACCCTGTGGGGTCTGAGCCACGCTGCAGCAGCCCTGCTCCGGTGCAGGGGGTAGAAACAAATGTCAAGACACAACATCCCACTGTGGCCCAAGGTAATGTTTAAAGGTGTTTTTCTCCCCTTTGGCACGCAGGAACCAGCAAGCAGAATCCATTTGGAAAGCCTCCTTGCCAGGCAGCTCTGGTTTGAAGCCTCATCCCTCCATCCAGCATCAGCGCTGGGCTGCCCACATCTCCACAGGGTCATGAAGATCACATCTCAGGGTTGCAGACCTCCATCCCGGCACTGCTGGAAGGAGCCATGCCCCAACCAGGTCACTCCCATGGCAAGACGACGATAAGCCAACAAGTCCAGCGCACATCCTCGCTGCGGGCAAGGGTACCCGCATGGGTGCTGGAGGATCCCCAGGCTCCGCTCGCAGCTCCCCGCGGCCGCCTCTGCCATCCTTCCCAGCTGTGTCGCTCCCCCGGGGTTTGTGTGTGTTGGCCCAGGGAGTGGTGGATCCATGTCCCTCCTGCGTGGCACTCGGGAATCACGTCCTGGAGACTCCACAGAGCGGGATAAAATCCGCCTGGGACTCCGCAGTGTAGAGGGATGCAGTGTAGCTCAGTGATGCTGCTCACTCAGCATTCGCTGAAAAGCCCGTCTTCCCTCCTCTGCCCCTTATTCCCTTCAATGAAAAATGGTGGGTTTTTTAAAAATTAACATCACAGGGGGGCTTGCTGCAAACAGCCCAGGGAAGGGCAGGCTGCAGCTCTTCAGCCACCTTCACCACCTGAAAAACACCCCTGCGCCTGCAGCCAGCTGCCCGGGGTGGGTGCCCCACGCCTCCACCGATGGCAGGGAGAAGGCAGGCTGCTCACATCCAAGCAGGATCAGGGTCCTGCTCAAAGTCACGCACGCGCTGCGGTACGTGCAAGGACTTGGGGCAGCCTTCTGAGGCCAGCAGCCCTCCCAACACCTCCCCAGCGTGCCCAAGCTGCACAGCAAGCTCAGACCTGCTCAGGATGCTGCGCTGGGGCTTCTCAGCTGCTGGCAGTACCCCAAACTGGACTGACTTCCCTGCAGAGCCCAGGACACCAGCCTGCAACAAGGGGCTGTGGACAAGGGCGCTGCAAACCCAGCCCCAGGTGACGGCGGGGGACGTCAGTATCGCTCAGGCCCCAGGTCCAGGCCAGGCGAGAGGAGCTGGTGGGAGATGCGCAGACACAGAGATGTTTTCCTTCTGGGGTCCCTCAGCATGTGCCAGACAAATATGGTTAAGATATGAAGAGGTTACAATTTATGAGAAAGGCTGGCAAGGAATATCTCATATGTAGAGTGTTTTTAATTGGATTATGTACATCATGCTTCATGCCTTTGTTAACCGATTTAATGGTTCACCACTTAAGTTCACCACTTGCGTTAAATTTAGTAAAGTAGTCTAATCATTTCCAGAGCTATAACCAAATCAAGGGCTCAATTTCACAGAAGCCTGAAGCAGAGGAACTGTGAGACAATGGCCTAGATGCATAAAATTAACAGTTCTTGACCTCAAAAGGGGCAAAAAAAAAAAGGTTTTAATGATTTGGTGCTTTTTTTGTGTGTTGATTTTTGTTTGCAGCACCTGCACCAAGACGCTGGTGCAGTTTATAAATAGTAGTCCTCCCTTCCTGCAAGGCATGGCAGGGGACAGTAGAGCCACCCATCCCCCTGCGCTGGTGATGCATCCCGTGGGATGCGGGGGGCTGTGCATGCCCCGGCACACTGCCCTCTCCCACTCGAAAAGAGCAAACACACACAAGCGGTCTGCCCCACATGAGCAACCCTACAATAACAAACCACCGCATGCATAAAGGGAAGAAATTGTTTGCTGGAAAAAACACAGCCCCCTCTTGGTTTCACATCTCGGCGGGGCACCCAAGCAGGTGCAGCAGCCACCAAGCAGTACAGACCCACAACCCAAAACAGCTCCGCATCTGCCTGGAACACGCAGCACATCCCAGGGATAAGCTCTGTCCTCCTCTTCCAGCCATCCCAGCACACGGCAGCGCTTGCCCCTCTCCCAGCAGCAGCTGTCCTGGGTCTCCCCCTTGACAAGACGCAGCGGGAGGGGATGCTCCCAGCTGCCTGTCGGTCCCAGCACCCCCCCAGATCAGCCCTGTGCTCCCCCAGCTGCCTGTAACTCCTGCCTCCTCAAAGTTTGTCAGGCAAAGCGATTAAATGCCTGGCTGCTTAATGATGGGATGACACTCGCTCTGATCCAAGGAAGCAATTACCTTGAAAATGGGGGTCACAGGCCCCGCTCATTCACCTTAATTGAATTCCAATATCTGCCTCTAGCTGCCTGGGCTCCTGGCTGCGACTTAAAGCAGCTCATCAAAGCCGAGCATCTCCCTCGCTTGCTGTCTCTGCCATGGATGCAACCTCCCAGCCCGCCGGGAAGGTGCGAGGTGCAGGCAGCAGCAGGCAGGAGGCCAAGCAGCTGCACAGTGCTGCCTGCCACCCCAGCGAGACACACTCCTGTGCCTGGACCGCTTCCCAATGCCACCGCCACAACAAGCCCCACTGTGAGGGATCCGGCTGCAGCCAGGCTTTCCTCAGCCCCCCAAGGGCTGCTGCTGCAGCCCGGAGCACGATTCTGCACTTGGTGCTACCCCCACAAAACCAGAAAAACATATACAAGAGCAAGTCCAATGCAGAGAATCATGAAGTCCCTTGTAGCTTAAGAAAGAAGTGCAAATAGTTGTGCAAAAAAAAAACAAACTTAAAAAATTAAAAATCAGTATTTTCTGGAAAACAAACACCTAAACCCAAAGAAGCTCTGGAGCCATCTCCCCAGGATGCTGGCTGGGGACACTGATGTCCCAGCTCCAATAGAGAACAGGTTTGCTGCAGGACTGAGACCATCACACCAATTAAAAAGACATTAAAAATTGTTAGTTTTAAGGAAAAAAAAAAACACCACCCAAGATCTGCGAGAGAGATCCCGGTAAGACGGGAGCGGGTAAGTCAATGCATGGAACAACAACTCTGTCAAATTTACAGCACATTTCACATCAACAGCCCATGCAGAGACATGCCTGGGCTCAGGGGGCTCCGGGAGGGCGCTGGGCACCCAGCCCCGCTCTGCACCCCAAACCCTCCCCCATCTCATGGAGAACAGCAAATTTGACTGGCAGAGGCTCCTGGTGTTGCATTAGTGCCTGGTGAGGGGGACCGGGCTGCCCGAGCCGTGGCTGTCACCCCCCGTCTCGCTCAATGCCAGATTGGGGGAGTTTTGGTAGTTTGGGGGGGGCCGCAGGGTAGCGAGCCACCCTTCTTTATCCCCGCCTGAGCACAGGATTGCCTCTGATTATGGTAAATGATAGGAATAAAAGGGGTATACACACGGTGAGAGGCAGATTGGGAAGTCCACGTACCCCGATGATAGCATTCAACTCCGTCATTGTCACTTGCTTGGCACGCTCAACAGCCTGTGCAACTTGCTGTTGGTGCTGCGGGGACAGAGGCGCACGGCCAGGTCAGAGCCTGGCAGGGGGCACCCAACCAAGGTGCAACCCCCTGGAGATGGTCACAACCCCCCCCCCCCGCTGTTTTCTTTATTTTTTTTTTGGTCTATATTTTGCTCACAAGAGCAGCAGCCCAGGGACACTGCCCCACGGACCACAGGGTGGGGGGCGAGGAGCCAGAGCAGCCCCTCACAGCCCTTTTTTGCTCCTCAGGCTCAGCACAGACCCCCACAGCCAAGCAAAGCCCCTCACAGGGTCTGGTACTCCCCTACCCCGAGGGTTCTGCAACACGCACATAGGATCTGAGCCCCCTTTCTCATGGGGCGCCCCAGAACGGCCCCGCACCTCCAAAACACAGGTTTGTTGGGAACAGGTCCGTGCCCCCTCCTGGGATCCCCCCTCCCCAAAGGGCGCAGCACTCCTTCCTGGGGAAGCCCCCTGGGAGAAGCAGCACCCCACATCTGGGGTGTGAAAACATCCTTACCTCTTGTGACAGAAAAGGCATGATCTGGGCTAAAATTGTATTCAGTCTTTTAGCAATTTCTGTCTGAAAAAAAAAAAAAAAAGGAAGAAGAAAAAGCAACAGTCAGTACCAAGCAACCTCCCGTGGCCTGCACGAGGCTTCCCGGCAGCAGCACCGTGCATCCACCCCCACCCCCCACCCTGTGCATCCCCTCCCAGCCACACAAGAGGAAGCGGTGACTCCCAGAAGAGGCAACAAAAGCACCTTCGTGCTTGCTCTGTGGGACAGGGTCCCGTTCCCCACGCTCTCGGGATGCTTCGGTCCCAATCATGGAACTGAGCATCACCAACCAGCCCCAGCATCTCCGCACCAGCCCGGACTCCCCTGGCTGCAAGAAAACACAGCCAGGCGTTAGCCCGGCTCCCCATCCTTCGAGCAGCTGCTGCTCTCCGGAGCGGCTGGGTCACACAAAATCAGTTTGGCACACCCAGCCGGGATCACGCGCAGGGGCAGCCCCTTGCCATCACCTTCCGCTCCCAGCACTCAGTTGCGGGCACTGGGTTTCTTCAGAAGAAACCTCGGCAAACACACCGCCCTATGCAGCGAGTGTTTAGTCAACAGCGAGGGCTGGTGGGTGCTGCTCCGATCCCTGCGCCGCCGAGGTCTTCCCCCACCCCAGACTGAAGCCGCCCAGGTTCCTTTCATCATCCTCACATCATGCTCAGCAAGCTGAGCCCATAACCCTTCACACCCATCCACTCGACCACATTATTTGGGAGTTTAACAACAAACCTACGCTGTCAAACTGTGGTTTCTACAACACCTCCATTAACTGGGAATAACGTTTTCCTGGAGCCATAACCCCAGCCCATGTCTGGGGCAAGCCGGCAGCCCGGTGCCAGGAGGTGCCATCCTGCCGCGCACCCCACGGATGCTCCCATTCGGCACGCGGAGCTGCCTGGCTCCCAAGAGTTAACGCCGGCTGCTGCGCCAGCCGAGGCAGCTGTTAAAACAGCTTTTGGTCCAACTCAAACATGGCCTGAGCAGCCGCGAGGATTCAGCACCGCAACAATGGCCGGAGCCGAGCCCTGGCGCAGAATCAAACGCCCCAGAAATTCCTTCCGACAGCCCTGAGCAGCTCGTTATCAATAACAAAAGTGATTAACTGGGTCTTGCTCCAGCCTCCCCATTGGCAAGGTGCCTCCCCCCCGAGACAGCCAGCAGCTGCCCACGTGCTCCCCAAATCGCCACCGCCACCCCCAGCACCCCGAGGCTTTACTCTCCCCCACCTCCACTGCTCAGCCCCCAGGATGTGCCCTGCAGCAGCTCTGATTTTTGACTGCAACCCCAGCGGGGTGCTGACCCACAGAGGGGTTCTCAGCTCCACCTGCTCTCAAATACTGCAAGAAAAACCCAAATCCCATAGTCTGGGAAAAAAAAACAACAAAACACCACAACAAAAAATCCCACAACAGACACTCAACCCTTGCTTTGAGGAGCTGGGCAATGGCTGGGGCGCACTGGTGTTACTGCAGGACTAACCCAACAAGCACAATCAACGTGCCCCAGAATGAGCATAAGCAAGGAGATGGCAGGAGAACTCCCATCTCCCCCAGTCTAGACTCACCCCTGCAGAGGGAACCACCGCACGGAGACCCCATGGCCACCAGACCTCAGGGACCCGCTGCAAGGGGTCCCCCCGGACCCCCCGCCTGCTGCTCCCGCAGCACCTTTGCACGGGCATTGCCGGTTTTGGCTTCAAAGCGACGGGGATATTTCTGGACGTCTTTTCTGACAGCGCCCCTGTGATTAGGTTACACCTGATGCTTTTATTAGCCCTTCCAGAGGTCAGGGGAATGTGCTGGCGTGCCGTGTCGAGCCAGAGGCATCTGGAAGTGACTACGGTTTGGACTCAGGTACCTTGGCTGCAGCTAAGCAAGTGCTGCAGCCGCCAGGATTTCCACAGACCCGAACGCGAGGATGCAGGGCTCGTCAGGCGGCTGGTGACGGCACGACACTCCCTGCCCAGAGGAAAAGGGCTCCGGCCAGTACAAGTTTTTAAACACCAAACATGCGGTGCATCGCCTGCCGACCACTCCCAGCCCCAAAACAGGGCTGTGAGCTGGAACTGCAAAAAAATCAAGCCCAGGCACAGTGCCGCATCCGAAGGAGCGTGGTGCAGGAGCGCGGGTGGCGCCGTGCGTACCGCAGCCGCCCCAGCAAAGCGGTGCCACTTCAAAGTGGCAGCAGTGCCACCGACAACCACCCCGGCGCTCACATCACGCATTGCTCAGCGATAGGTAAACCTCTTTAAAGGCCTTTTTGGCACCGACGCATTGATTAGATTATATATAGACTGCAGCTCCATTAAATATTTATTCCTTCAGATGAAGCCTATTGGATTCTGGACGCAACAAGCACTCTGCGTATTGCTCCTCCAGCATGATTGCTTCTCCTGTGAGCTCTTTCTTGCCAGCCCCCAACAAATTCTAGAACAAAGTCAATCCTTATTTGAGGTGAGAACAGCGGTGCCAGCATGAGCAGTCCCTCCGGCTGCGTGTCGCAAAGGTCTTTTAGGTGTAAAAGGAAAAATGCAGCATCCAAACAGACCACCTCCACAGAGGGAGGGAGGGAAGGGGCTGAGTTTTCCCCAGGCACTATCGAGCACTAACACGGTCCAGACAAACAAAGACGCATGACGACCCATCGCCTCCACGTTTAGATCCAATTCTGCCCAAACTTCCAACAAAGATTTGAAGAAAACCTTTGCGTCCTGCAAAGAGACAGCCTTCCCACGTGGGATTCAGCAAGCAAGAAGATATTAGATGTCCAAAATACTGTGTTTACAACCATGAGGTTTCCTGTTAACATGAGATTCAATAATCTTTAAATATTTGTTCACTTTAACTTTTCCCATTCCCCCACATATTAAACTCTAGCTGTCCCCATTAAAAGTTTAATCAGGAGCGAAAGGGGATCCTCTGGCGCACCGCGAACAGGGGAGGGTTTCATGCCCAACACCTTCCCCATAACAGAGCTCATTCATCACCTTGGCCCAGAGAGGCAGAGCCCCCGAGCCCCCCCTCAGCCACTCTTGCCAAGAAAAACCTCCATTCCCCCCCCTGCTGCAGGTTGCCATGGCAATCCCAGCCTCCGCATCCCCTCCCGACACCCTGCATCTTCGCTGGACCACGGTGTGCAGCACCAAGATGGGGGCTGTGAATGAGCGGCAGATAAAAGACCGGGGGCTGCATAGGGCACCCCAGGAGAGGCACCCAGCCGCACAGCCCAGCACCGGCACCCACGGGAGCACCTCCCAGGAAGCTCACCCCAGGGAAGCAGGATGCTGAGGGCGGCTCTGTGCTGCTCGTTAAAAAGGGCAAGGAGTCAGGAGAACCTGAAATCCTGACTAATCCCCCCCGCAGCCCCGCAGCCCTGCCAGGAATCTGACCTGATGCTAGTCAAGAAACACTTTTGGGGCAATGTTTTGCAAGCAGGGAGGGGGGAAATCAGAGAAAACATTTGCACCGGTTATAAATCAAGAGACAGACTGCTTGGCCACAGGCTGCAGGTCCTGCCACCCGCTCTTAAAATGGCCAGAGCTGCTAGCAGCACCCAAAGCACTTAAGGACATGGAGAACCTCGGCTGGAGCCAAGTCAAGAGCTGGGCAGGAGCTCCGGCTGCAGCAGCAGTGGCATGGTGTTAAATAGCTACAGGGCTGGCTCCCCCCAGCAGCTCCGGCTCCCAGTCCTCTCGTCTTTACACCTGGACATGGCAGAGGGAAGTTTTAAAAATAACTCTGCCGGCCGTCAGTTGTGGGATACGCAGAGCGGAGTGGAAAGGAGCCGCCTTAAAAAACATGCCCGAAGTGCCCGAGTGCAGGCAGAGCCCCAGCCTTGAGCCAGGGTAAGGGGGTGGGGGGGGACCCCAAACCCCGGCGTGACACCCTGCAGACATTGCTCTGGGCGACAGAGATGCTCACCGTGCCAAAATACATTAGCCTTGGCCTTCACCGAGCAACCGAAGGGGAGGTGCAGGGCTGCCCCAGCCCCACCAGTACACCGGGGGTCGCACCCCAGCGTGGATCCCAGGGCACAGGACCAGACCCAAACCCCTCCTGGCTCCCAGCCTGCGGGAGGAGCGCTCAGCCCTGCTCTGGGGACGGAGGTGCTCGCAGAAGCCCAGCCTGCGGCCACCGCTCCGCGGGGAGCAGCCCCGGGCTCCCCAGAGGCCCTGCACAGCACACCCGCACCCCGCCGGGGCAGAGCCCCCGTGAACCTGCGTGGGTTGGAAGCGAATCACACCAGCACAGCAGGCCAGGCCACCCCAGATGCAGCCTCAGAACAGATTTTTGGGCCGCTGCAGACCAAGCTCCAACCCACTCTTGCTTATCGATTTAAACAGTGGGACGAAGGCCAGTGACAAGGGGCTGAACACACCGCATCGCCCGGCCAGCCCTTCCTCCTCCTGAAAAACACACCAAACCCTGTCCACTGCCTCAACCCCCGAACGGGGCTGGTGGCACCGCTGAAGGCAAACGGTCCACAGGACGCAGCATCAGCATGATCCTGGGGTTCAGGTGAGACTCCCACCAAGAAGCCCCCACCGAGCCCCCCAGCTTTCTCCATGGCTCCAAAACCACAGGTCTCTCCAGACACCCCCCACAAGGATGTTTCCGAGACGGGTCCGGAGCACCACTGCCCTCCCCCAGCTACCCCAGTCTCCCCCTGCAAACCTCAGCCCTGGAAGAGGGTAGCAGCGGCGGTTGGAGAAAGGCAAGGAGTAAATCACACCGCCGGTGAAGCACCAGAAGCATTTGTTGAAACCAGGATATTGTCTCTTTAAGCACATGAAAATAAGGCCCTTGAGCAGTGTGGTTCTCACTCCGGCGCACAATTATGGGTACTTTCAGCTGTCTACCACTATTTCAAGTGCTCTCTCCAACCAGGCTGTCAATGGCATGTTGAAAGCTATTTGTGGCTGCTATCGTTATTAGCAAAGTGGAGAGCTTCGCTGATGAGAATTAAATTCAGGGAGGGGGTGTGGAGGGGCGGGCCACAACCCCTCATTACGGAATTACCACGGGCACTAGGGCTGTGGGGTGGGGGGGGGCAGAGCTCACTCAGGACCCCCAAAAGTCACCGGGGGCTGCCGGTGCCTCCCGTAAAGCCAAGGGGAGGGAGAGGTTAAGCTGGCTGAGAGCTATTCCTCCCTACCTTAGGAGACCTGAGAGTATCACACTAACAAATTACTTGGCTTCTGAAGTATTTAGCAAATTATTACCTGGCACTCCTTGCTAACAAGCATGACAGAAAGTATATTGTGTTCTTGGAATATTCTAGAGAAAGAAAAAAAGAAAGCATGCCTCTCTTTCCCTGGAAGTGGCAGGAGGGTTTAGGTTTGTTCCAAGCATTAAGCGTTTAAGCACAAAAACAAGAAGTGCTTATGTGGAGAGATCTCAGCCATTAAAAAAAAAAGAAAATCAGCACAAAGGTTCTGCCCTCCGAGGTGTCCCGTTTCCCCACACAAAATTAAGTTTTTCTTTTGGAATCGTTATTCACTCTGACTGCATTTGGCAATTATCTACAGAGATCTGAACAAAAACAATGCAAAACCAACAGGGGAACGAGAGTTTCTTTTGTAAAAATCAATTAACCTTACAAAAAAAAAAAAAAAAAAAAAGAGCTTTGCCCAGGTTTAAAAAGAAAACTCCTGGCTGGCCTCAAGTTTAAGAAAGCTGAGCCCTGGGAAGAGAGTGCTTCATTCAGCAGGAAGACTGATGTAAGGAGCAATTCACCGCGTTATATGCAACAAAGTGGGTAGTCACTTCCTAAATATTTCCTTGCATATGGAGTTGTTTATGAAACTGCATTTTTTCCTTAACAAGAAACAAAATGGGGGGGGGGGGGGGGGGGGAAGAGAAAAACCCCACACACGGCCACATATACACACACTTAATATTCAGCGTAGAAGAGATAATCTGTTATATAAGCCCACAGACAGACAATCCCCTTTTGCTTAAAGATGAAGTATCCATCAATGTTTGTCTCAAGCAGATGTAATCACAAGCAGTCAAGTCTGGAGGGCAGGACACTGCATGAATAATTCAAGCACTTCAGTCTACTTGATTGTGTGCAGATAAACACAAGTCAACCGCTAAACAGGTCAGCTGATAAACTTGTTTGTTCAGGACTAGCCACCCTCAACCAGATGCAGGCAGGACCACGCTGCAATTAGCGGCGGGATGGGATGGCTTTCAGGGGGATGCTGCAGCCCAAAAGAGGGGCAAAGCCTCTCCAGGCACCCGCTCCGGCCGGCCGAGCTCTCCCATCCCTCCGCTCCCTCCCGCCCCATTTTCGCCTGGAAGCACGCTCGGAGCAGCTCGGGCTGCTTTGTTTTCCTCCAGCACCATGCACATTGCTGTCAATTAAATAACAAGACAGCTTCACCTCCCCAAACTTCCCCCATCAGCCCAGCACTAGGCACGCAGCATATGTCACCAGGAACAACTAAAGCAGGCAGGGGATGCTCGGTGCAGGCTGGAAGCATCCGGCAAAGATTTATCTGCGGAGTTGCAAGGTAGCAAAGCTCCCAGCAAGGCACACCGACCACGCTCGGCCTCGCCACCCGGGAAATGCAAAATCCGGGTCAGGGAAGGCGGCAGCAGCGGCTCGGCTCCGCTTGCACCAGCCCCAGAGAAAACAGCCCCCGGGCGTTCCAAGGCTCCTCAGTCACCCTCCAGAAGCCAAGGCAGCAGACACTTCGCCTGGCTCAGCACCACGAGGAAGACACGCTACGTGGTCACGCCGCAAGATGGAGCAGAGGGCGGAGCGCCCCAGCCACAAGCTGACGAAGCCAGAGCCCAGCGGGCTCTCGCCCCCAGCCCCCACACTCGTCCCGCCGTGCAAAACCTCCCAGATCCATTTCCAGTTGCAGCCACGCACCGGTGCAAAACACCGCGCATCTCAGGGAAACGGCAATTGCTTCCAAAGCTCCAATCAAGAGAACAAGCTCGGCATCCTGCTGTATTATCTCAGCATCTCCCAGCGTTTGCAGAGTGAAGCCATTCAACACCCAGCACCCAGGCAGCAAGAGGTTCTCCCTCTGCCCAGAGCGGCCCGCGCTTGCAGCACTCCACTCCCTCGAGCATTTCCGAAGAGGCCGCAGGGTCCACGTCCCTCTGGACGCACGCGAAACAGGGACTGGGTCCTCGCAGGAGGCCACCACAGGCCTAAGCAAAAATTCTGAATTCAGGGGCATTTCTGGCTGCGCCGAGGCAAACCGCACCAGCGGCTCCCCTGAGCCGTCCAGCGGTCACACACGCCCTGCCTGCCCCCCGTCTGGGGGCTTGGGCTCCTGCGCAGCCCCCCAGGGCTCCTCATGAGCAGCGCTGCCTTGCAAGGACGCTTGTGTGTCCAGGCAGAAGCAACGAAGAGAAACAAGTCAGGATTATCTGCATGGAAGAAGATATTTTTAAAAAACTGAAGACTAAGCAGTAATTATTTTCGTTACCCTGTGACTACGTACCAGAAAGCTAAAGGGAAGCGTTGTGCGCGAAGGAGAGCAGCTTCACAGGCACGCTGCCTTGAATTTCATCAGTCAGCTAACGACACTTTCCTACTTCGGAGGGTGATGCTGCTGTTAAGCAAAACCACTTTGGAGTTGAACGGGGCCGATTTGCGAATGGCAAAGTTGATGTCAACTTCTATCTGCCTTAAGTTCTTAATTAGAACTACTTCTAAAACCAGTAAGCAGAGCAGCAGCACAAATAATCAGGTCTAATCTCAGTAATAACTTTATTCCTTTAAGTTTTACCATCATGTGCCCAGCCTTTAGGCTCTTTAACTATAATCTTATCAAGGTAGCACACCACATTCTGCTACGGCCTTCTCTATTTTTTCCTCCAGGCAAGTTACATATTAGACTGCGGGGTGGGGGTGGGGGGGGCAAGTACCAAACATTGCTTCATTTTCCAGATGCAAAGACAAATCCGTGACATTGAGCAACACACCGTATCAGTATCCCTGAAGATAATTCCCTTTAAGTCTCACACTACAGCACAGCGAGTATCAGGGGGTTACAACCTTGGAAACGGTCGTGTTGTACCAACCGCAAAACCAGAGGAAAACGCAGGAGATAACAGAATATTCCAAGTGCTGGGAATGTGCCATTCCAGGTACCTACCTCCCAGCGTGGAACACAAGGCTATTTTCACCCCATCTCATGAACACTATTCTCAAAACCCAAGTTTTTCCTGAATATAGGCAAAAACCTCACTGGCCTGCCATCACCCTGCAGTTCCCGATGTAACTGCTGGGCCATAGGATCTCACCTGGAGTCACATCCCCAGCTTCAGCACTGGCTCCCCATTTAGTGCAATCAGGGCCTATTTTATCTCAGGTTGAGAAAAGGGCAACAGGAGATCAATCAATCACAATTTCCCCCCTTTAAATTACTCACCTGTTTGTGCATTTCAATATTCAAACCATAGGACATTTCATAGTACTGGGGAATAAATAAAACAAAAAAAAAAAGAGCCAAGAAGAATTTGAATTAATTTAACATAAGGTATTTGCATAAGGTCATTACCAGAAAGCATCCTGGTCAAAACTGTGCTTAAAGCATTGGTAGCCAAGGAAATTATACGTTATAATAAGCAGATGTTTATAGGGTTTAAGTGGCATGCATTTAACAAGAGGACACTCCTTTTTACTCCTGTTTTCTCCTCCTAAGCTATTTAGAAAAACAAAGAGGCGCAGAGCTGTGTGACAGGCGTCTGCAGAGCCCTGGCAGAACAGGTACTGCCCGTAGTCTGGCCAAAAACCCAGTTTCTCACCGAGCTGGGGGTGGGGTATGGATTTATCTACCCCCCCCCCACCCTGACTCCAGCACTGCTGCTGGGAACCCAGGGAGCACCAACCCCTTCACCCCGCCGAGAAAGGGGGTGGCTGGCTCCTGCCACCCCCACCAGCAAACCCCCCACAGCCCTGCCATGCAAACTGTCCTCAAAAGACGCAATAAAAGAGCCCGAGTGGGAATCGTGGGGGGCTGCACCCCATCCCACCGAGCATCCCGGGGCACCCCCCAGTACGCCCTGCCCAGGGGGCCGCAGGCACCGGCAGAAAAGGGGTTAACAGGAAACTTGTTATTGCTCTCCTGGGCTGCTTCAACCTGGCACAGCCACCG
The DNA here is from genome assembly GCF_017639655.2 of Falco naumanni. Lineage (NCBI taxonomy): Eukaryota > Metazoa > Chordata > Aves > Falconiformes > Falconidae > Falco > Falco naumanni. Next base: position 4,157,578 of record NC_054060.1, on the reverse strand, counting down.
GCAGGGCAGGCAGGGCAGGCAGCCGGCCCCCTCCCTGCGTGAGCCCGGGGCAGGGCGGCAGGTCCCTTGGGTGCCCACTCCAGCGGGGTGGAGAGGTCCTGGTCCCTGTCCCCCTCCCGCTGCCCCTCTCCCAGCACACGGCTGGGCTCCCAGCTAATGACATTTACAGCCTGATCCGAAATCTGATTAAAGTCTCTTACCATAACGTAATGGCGCTGCATTTCTGTCTTCTCGTTCGCCAGCTTGTCATACTCCACTTTCAGGCTGGGGGGGGGGGGGCAGAGCAAAGGGGTGAGACCCGGCAGGGCGGCGAGGCAGGGGCAGGGGCAAGGGCAGGCAGGGGAGGCGAGGCGGCAAGGCAGGGGCAGGCAGGGAAGGCGAGGCGGCAAGGCAGGGGCAGGGGCAGGCAGGGAAGGCGAGGCAAGGCAAGGCAGGGGCAGGGGCAGGCAGGGGAGGCGAGGCAAGGCAAGGCAGGGGCAGGGGCAGGCAGGGGAGGCGAGGCAAGGCAAGGCAAGGCAGGGGCAGGCAGGGGAGGCGAGGCAAGGCAGGGGCAGGGGCAGGCAGGGGAGGCGAGGCAAGGCAAGGCAGGGGCAGGGGCAGGCAGGGGAGGCGAGGCAAGGCAAGGCAGGGGCAGGGGCAGGCAGGGGAGGCGAGGCAAGGCAGGGGCAGGGGCAGGCAGGGGAGGCGAGGCAAGGCAAGGCAGGGGCAGGGGCAGGCAGGGGAGGCGAGGCAAGGCAAGGCAGGGGCAGGCAGGGGAGGCGAGGCAAGGCAAGGCAGGGGCAGGCAGGGGAGGCGAGGCAAGGCAAGGCAGGGGCAGGCAGGGGAGGCGAGGCAAGGCAAGGCAGGGGCAGGCAGGGGAGGCGAGGCAAGGCAGGGGCAGGCAGGGGAGGCGAGGCAAGGCAGGGGCAGGGGCAGGCAGGGGAGGCGAGGCAAGGCAGGGGCAGGGGCAGGCAGGGGAGGCGAGGCAAGGCAGGGGCAGGGGCAGGCAGGGGAGGCGAGGCAAGGCAAGGCAGGGGCAGGCAGGGGAGGCGAGGCAAGGCAAGGCAGGGGCAGGCAGGGGAGGCGAGGCAAGGCAGGGGCAGGGGCAGGCAGGGGAGGCGAGGCAAGGCAGGGGCAGGGGCAGGCAGGGGAGGCGAGGCAAGGCAGGGGCAGGGGCAGGCAGGGGAGGGGAGGCAAGGCAGGGGCAGGGGCAGGCAGGGGAGGCGAGGCAAGGCAGGGGCAGGGGCAGGCAGGGGAGGCGAGGCAAGGCAGGGGCAGGCAGGGGAGGCGAGGCAAGGCAGGGGCAGGCAGGGGAGGCGAGGCAAGGCAGGGGCAGGCAGGGGAGGCGAGGCAAGGCAGGGGCAGGCAGGGGAGGGGAGCGGCGCTGCCCGCAGCCGCGCCCCGGCCCCCCCGGGCTCACCTGTGGTACTGGGCTTGCAGGAACTGGAACTCGTCCTTGATCCGGTCGCAGGACTCGGCCACGGTGAATTTGAAGCCCGGCTGGCCCGGCTGGTGCGGAGCCTGCAGGGAGAGGCGCTCAGCACCGGAGCCGCGGAGCGGGGGGAGCGGGGCGAGGGGGAGCGGGACTCACCGGGTGCCGGCCCTGGGGGTACATGGCAGGGCTGGGGGGGGTCACTGGAGCCAGCCGCGCCGTGCCTCGCTACGGCGATCGCGACGTGCGCTGCTGCCCGGAGCGCTCCCGGAGAGGCCGAGAACTGGAACAAAGAGACGAGAGGAAAAGTCCGTGCGGGGGGCGGAGGAGGGGGGATGGGGGGCGGGGGGGGTGGGGGAGCGGGCCTGACTGCGGGCCCCCCACCCCCCGCGCAAAGCCACCGCACCGCCGGGGCCGCGCTGCGCGCCCGCGGAGCCCAGCCCGGCCCGAGCTGCCCGCAGCCGCCGGGGCCAGGTGCGGCCCCCCCCCGCCCCGCGGCGCTCCGCTCCCTCGCCCCCCCCGCTTGCCGGCGGCCGCTCTCGGAAAAAAAAAAAAAATAAAAAATGAAAAAACCACACGCAGAGACACACACACACAAAATAATAAAAAAGCAACAACAAAACGCAACCAAAGGAGCCCCGGAGGAAGGAGGATCCCGCGGGATTCCTGCTGCGAGAAGAAGGGGGAAGCAAAGCCAGGAACTAACGCCGGAGCACGACGGCCATGGAGGAGAGGAGGAGGGGGGAGAAGGCCGTACACATCCGACTTCCCGGGCGCCGCGGGCATGCGAAGTGCGAGCGGTGCCTCCGCCGCGGTTCCCCCGCCCGGGGGCGGCCGTTCAGCTACGTCCAGCCGGTATCGCCGTAACTCCACAAGCCATGCTGCTGCTGCTCCTGCTGCCCCGAGGTCCGGGGTGCTGGGGTGCCGCGGTGGGGGGTGCCGGTGCGCGGAGCGGAGCCCCGCACGGCGGAGCGCGGCAGCCCCGGAGCACGCGGTCCGCGCCGCCGCCGCCAGAGCGCTGGGGCGAAGCGGGGCGGGGGAACAAAACCCGGGCGGCCCCTCCGCCGCCGCCCAATAGCCGGCCGGAAAACCCACGTGGGGGACAGAAATGCCCGCAGCTGACTGGGCGACTACAGCGGAGACGTCACAATGCCCAGACTTGTGTCTGAAACGATGAGAGACTGAGCGGCGGCGGCGGGCCACGCCCCCATCAGGCCACGCCCTTTCGGTAAACCACGCCTCCCAGCCAGACAGGCCCCGCCCCGCCTCCCCACCGCCCCGGCCCGGTTCCGCTGCCCGTGGGGCCCCGCCACGGCCCGTGGGGTCCCGGTGGGGCCCAGGCGCTGCCCGTGGGGTCCCGGTGGCGCTCCCGGTGCGGCCCCGCCGCTGTATCACCGTAACGCCCGCCCCGCTGCGCGGCCGCCGCTTGGCCGTGCGGGGGCTGGGGGGGGGGCTGGGCCCTGCCCGGTGCTACCGGGGCAGGGCGGGGGGGAACCGGGTGTAACGGGGGGCGCGGGTAACGCCGCCTCGGGGGCGCACAGGCCGGCCGGGCTGACCCCGGGGCGCTGAGCCCGGGGGGGGCGAGCCCGGGGCGGGGGGTGAGGAGCCCCGGGGGGCTACGGAGGTCGGGGGTGTACGGAGGTCGGGGGGCGCCGAACCCCGGTGGGCAGGAGTGCGGCCCCCCGCGGCCCTCCGCATCCTCACGCGTGGGCCCGGCCGATGGCGACACAAAATGGCTCCTCACCCTCACGTCACACGGAGCCTCCCTACCCCACGTGGGGCCCCCTCAGCAAACCCCCCCGCCCTTCAACCAATCAAACCCCACCGAGCGCTCGGCTCTTTCAACTCTATTGGCTGAAGGGAGCCGGGCAGCCGCGGAGGGGGGGGGCGCTGTCAATCAAAGCCACGCGGGGCCGGAGCGCTGACAAACGCGGCTGCCGCGGAGCCCCCCGCCCGCAGCCCCCCCGGCATGGCGGCTTAATTAGCTCGGGATGGCTTTTCCTCCAGCTCAAACAATCTGTCACTGCCGCGCGGCGCGGGCAGCCGCGCATAAAGAAGTAAGCAGAGGCTAAATATCAATTTGATTTTGTGTATCAAAGGAATATTTTAGGTTTTTCTCCCCAGTAATGAAACGCGTCCATTTAAATAACGAAAGGCGGGCGGGGGGGCAACACAAAAAATGAAAAATCATAACCCCCCCCCCCACACACACCCCTCAAAAAAAAAAAAGAAAAAAAAAAGAAAAAAGGAAATAAAAAAATACACACCCCCCCCAGGCGGTGGTCGCGCTGCGCGGGGAACGCGCCCCCCCCCCCCCGTCCCCGGGCAGGGGGCTAGAGGAGCCCCCCCTGGGATGTGGGGGTGTCCCGGCCCCCCCGGCCTGGCCCCGCCGCTAATTGGCTGCGCTCCGGCTGTTGACGTGCAAAAAGTGTCAGGCGTCGGCGCTGCCCATTGGCCGAGGCGGCCGGCCCCGCCCTGTCCCCACGTGGGGTGCGGGCGGGGAGGTGGGAGCGCGCAAAACCCGGCGCGGAATTAAAGACGCGGAGCCAAAGCCACTGCGCTCCCTGCTCCCCACCCCCCGCCGAGGTTTTAATTTCCCCTCCCTTTTGCTCCTTTTTGATTTCCCCCCGCAGAGGCAGTAGCTCCCTGCGAAGCGGGGGTGCACGTCGGGGTGCACAGGGGGGTGCTGAGCCCCCCCAGGACCGCAGCCCCGGGCAGGCTGTGCTAGGCAAGCAGGTGCAGGGAGAGCCCCCATGCAAGCCACCATGGGCGAGCGTGGGCCCGCAGCCCGTGCAGCCACGCCGGGGGTCTCCTGAGACCGCCTGTGCCTGGAGGAACAGCAAAAATTAATGGCAACTGGTAACCCTGGAAATATTAGCGGTGAAACCGGTGCTTATTTTTCCTGTAAAGTGCTCTCCCTGGCAGTTCACGCTGCCGAGTACATCCAAGGCAACATCTATTTAGTGGAAAAACGTGACCGATGCTCCCGGTGTCACACACTCGCATCGGTCCCAGGAGGATGGCAAAGCAAAGGCAGCAGCACCTGAAAATCCTCCCCTCCGCGTGACCCTTGAGGACAGAACACGCTGCCCTCCCTCGCCACGCTGCCCTTGCCCCCCAGCACAGCAGCAGGCTGCTGGAGCTGCCCACCATTCCTGCAGGCTGATGGAGGCTGAAGCGACCCGTGATAATTCTCCAAATCGCTGTGTGTTGGCCTCCACGCTTGCTCTTGGGTTTGCAGATATTTGTTAATTTTTCACAGCTGAGGAAGGTTAATTGATCTTCCCCCCCCCTCCCGTGCCCGGCAGGTTCGTGCTGACCCTGCAGCTGCAGCAGCGTGGGGCCAGGGTGGGTGCTGCTGGGTGCTGAGACCCTGCGAGCCCCCGCTGAGCACTCGTGTTCCCTGCGGATCCTCACCCTGCGCCCGACTGAGCTGGAAAAATGCAAATAAATGGGGTGATTCCAATGGCAGGGCCGAGCCAGAGCCTCCACCCAAGGGGCCCTCTGGAGCCTGATTCCGTGGACACAGGGACACGGGGACAGCAGTGAAAAGCAGTGATTTTGCACTGAGAATTAATTTCGTTGCTGAAAATAGAACACATTAGATGAGCCGCTTCCCTCCCCCAGCGGTACTTATGGACAAATTCTGATTTTTATTTAATGGTTTCCCCGAAAAGGTTGTAATTTTCTTCACATTCCCATCTAGCTGTAGCTCCAGCGCTGTTGTGGTGAACTCAAACGACCAAGAATGCCTCTCGTTAATTGATATTCCTCACACTAGGACTGCACTGAAATAGCAGATGTTTTATTTTAGCTTATTAAAACTCACCTGTTTGAAAAAAGAAAAAAAAAAAGAACTATTAGGGGTGAAATGAAACATTCTGGTTCATATTGATTTAAAATCTACTTAAATTGATATTTGCACATCCCAATTATAAACTGTGATCTTTTCCCATAAGTTATTTTTCTTTTTCTGAGGTTTTGGGGTTTTTTTCTCTTAATGATCCTAGGAAAAGCCTCACTGGGAGAAGCCCCCAGCTCCTCTCCCAGCCAGCCAGCCTGCGCTGCCACCAGGTGCCTTTGTCACCGCAGACGGGGGATGTCACATCCCTCCTCAGTGGGTGACATGGGGCAGGAGGGAGGCAAGAGGGGGGGTCTTCTCCCCAGCATGTTGCTGCCTGAGCTGGGGCAGCCAGCCCCCCCCAGATGAGGATGAGGGCTGCAGGGATGGTCAGCGAAGGCCAGTGGCCCCGTGCAGCCCCTGCGTGCATCGTTCGGGTGCCTTGCAAAGGGCAGCTGCCCACAGGGACATGGCAGTGGAGCACCCCAGGGTGAGCAGAGCACAGAAGGTGTTGGGGGTCCTGAGGGTGATGCGCTGGTCCCTCTCTTAGGGTGTCAGTGTCCCATGGGTGCTTTTGGCCAAGCTGTGCCCCATCCACTGTGCCAGGATGCCCGGGCGCACTGTGGGCTTGCAGCCCTGGCACCTGCGAGCTCTCACAGCTGTGCGAAAGGGAACAGGAGATGTCCTCACCCACCCCGTCTGGGGAGAAACCTCAGGCTCCGCTTCTGGGCACGGGGTGTTGTGACACTGTCCCGTCCCCACCGCAATGCCACCCTTTGGGGAAACTGCCCGAGCTGCCCTTCCCCTTCCCAAACAGCCCGTGTGGGTCAAGAGCCACGGCACCCCATCCTCTCGTCACCGATGCTGCAGCATCGGCCACCCCGGCTGGCCCCAGCCCAGCGGTGGGTGTACGCAGCCCCTCCATAGCCCTGCTCCCAAGGGCCGGGCCGTGCTGCAGCTGTAGGAAACAGGATGGAAAGAATCCTGCGGGATAAGGTTTGTTGCAGCTGGCAGGGTCCCACACAGCCATAGTCATCCTGCTCACCTCCAGCCTCCCTGCAAGGCATCGGGTCCGCAATGCCAGCGATAGGAAATGCGATTTTCTCCTTCCACCACACTTTGTCTCCTCTTCACATGCCCTGTGTCTCGTGACCCCTGGAAGAGGCTGGCTCCAGCTTCAGCACAGCTTCATCCGTCCACCTGGATTTGCTGGTGAGAGAAGGTGGCAGGGGGGAAAATGGAGAAACCTCTGTGCATGCACACACGTGCGCGCACACACGCACGTGCAGGCACACGCACGCACACGTGCAGGCACACGCACACCCACCGGTCACTGGGTCACTTCTGCTCCCACCTTGTTCCCCAGCCACCGTGACCGGCTGAGCTCACCCCGCGTGCCAGCGGTGCTCCCCGTGCCCGGCAGCGTGACGGCAGCTGCCCCGAGAGGTGGCTTTATCGTTGACAAGCTGGTCCCGGCCCCAGTCAATAGTGTGTGTTTACATTTCAGGTGACACTATCTGCCCTCCGCACAGGGCAGGACCCTGCCTGCCAAATTTCCTTTAGCTTTCAAGTTTATCTAAACAAGGATTTCAGAGCTGGGAAGGCAGTGAAACGCATACTAATGACCGACCACGGAGAGCCGGGAGAGCTATCAGCAAGTTTATTTTGCTTTGTGGGGAAGCTCGGGTTTATCTGCTCTTGGCAGTAAGGTTTTATAGCCCCCCTGGCAAGAGAGGGTTCAATCCTGCAACCGCTTCTGGCCCCAGGATCCCTCGCAAGGGCTGGGGTCAGCAAAAGCCTCTCTCAGTTTTGGGTGTTCCCACTAGTGATGCTCTGAGCACCCGCAGCCAGTGCGAGTGAGTATCTACACAACAGACTGTGTGCTGGCCTCGAGCTTTTCCAGTTTTTCCTTTTTTCCTCTCCAGAGCAAAGATGGGGGCTCCAGGTAGGAAAAATGCACCCGCACAAAGCTGTGGGAGGGCGGAGAGGTGGGGGGCCCTCCCGTGGGAAGGGGCCTGAGCCCCTGATAGGGCTCAGAGCCTGGACCCCAGCCTGCGGATGCAGCGCACCTCCTCGAATGCCTCGGAAGGTTTAAGCAGAACTTTTCTCTCTGCTCCACAGCAACTACAGGAAACTGAAAGCAGCGTGCCGGGGTCCTCTGGGCCAGCGGCAGGAGCGGTGGGCATCGCAGTTGCCCCCCACAGCCATACATGCGCATCCGCATCCAGCACCGCCAAGAAGCTGCCGGGCTGTTTCCGAGCCCCCGCAGCCTGGCGCGCAGGCGGAGATAGGGAAGAGCGTCGGTTCCTGGTGTTGCCACAACAGGCCCCGATTACCCCGTAACTCCCATTGACATCACCCTCATCTGCAGGATTTGCTTGAGCAATCCCCGCGCCGGCCCAGCCCAGCGCCTCTGGGCTGCAGTGGCCCAGCCAGGGGCTGCCCGGGCAGGGGGGCCTGGGAGGCAGCAAACCCGCTGGGGACTGGCCGCAAACCCCTCCGGGCACCGAACCAGGGCCCCAGCCTCCAAAGCAAATGTTATCTCCCCCATCCTCCTGCGGCTGGGTTGGGAGGTGCAAGGAGGTGGGTGAGGGGGGTACAGATGGGGACAGACAGTGCCGGAGAGAGGAAGGGAGAGCCCCAGGACCTCCCGGTGGCACTGCAGCTTGGAAGAGCTGCCGTCCCGCCTGCCAGAAAAGCCTCGGCCCATCCACTCATTTGCAAAGTTTTGGCCAAGAAGTTGTGTCCAACAGGAGGAGCTGGTGGAGGGATGGGACCCCGCACCCGCTAACGGGGCTTGGCTGCAGCTCAGCTCCAAACCCAGCAGCTCCGGCACTGCTGGCTCCGTCAAACAACTCACTGGTGTCCAAATCCAGATGGGGAAAACAGGGCATCGGAGAGCTCTTTGCAGGCAGGGAAGTGGTGTTCCCTGCCCCAGCCTGCCTCCCTGACCCCTGCCTGCATCCCTGCATCTCTGCATCCAGTCCCAGTGCTGCCCCAGTCTCCCAGCTCGCAGGGACCCCCTGGACCACAGGTGAGCTTCAGCAGAGCCCAAAGAAGTGCTGGCCTTGTGCATTCAACCAGCACTGGTCACGCTGGGGCCCCGGCACTGCATCTGCTCCCAGGATAGCAACACCATGCGCTTATGTGTATTTAACGCCAGGTGCGACCCAGAGGGAGGTGGCAGAGGAGAGCCTGGCCGCTCTCCGCGGGGAGAGCAGGTTCAGCTGGGCCTGCTGAGCCTCCCTGGGCACCAGAGCCAGGGCCAGCCCCACGCCAGACTCTTGCCCCCATGGCCGGAGCCAGGTTGCTCACGGATGCTCACGGATGCTCGCGGGTGCTCGTGGGTGCTCGCCACCCCCGGAGCCTGTGCCGTCGGCACTCTGCTCCCCATGCTCACCTGCCCTCCCTTCCCGGGGCGAGCAGCTCAGCCCAGGCTTTTGCTGTATACTGTCTAATTATAGATATTATATTGCAAATGGCTTTTGGGCCTGCTAATGGTATTACTGGTGTTATTCTTCTACTTGTTAATTATAACCAATTTGTTTGGGATGCCTTCCCAGTTTTCGTCTGTAATTGCTCTCCCCGTTCCCTGATGACTGTGACTCAGCAGAAACTCTGCAGTTTCGCTCAGGGATGATATTACTCTTTGTCTCTCCTGCCAAGCGTGGCTGCAGACGGCTGCCTGTGCAGCACGGCTACCGCTCCGGCCCCACCGGTGGCCACACTCCAGCCCGACCGAGCAGCTCGGGGACCGGGAGGGATGTGGGATGGCGGTAGCATGGGGCTGGCATCTGCGCCAGGTTGGAAGCGGGCGCAGTGGCAGCCTGGCTGTGCAGCTCCCTGTCCCCAGATGTGGCATCACCTGCCAGAGCTGTTGGGTTCAGGCCTGGGGATGCTCATAAGCAACTTGCTGAATCAGGGCTGCGGCCCATAAACCATTATAGGATTCCGCCTGTGAAAGCTCTGTACGACTAAAGGCTTAGCCAAGGAAAGAGGAAAATATTAAACGGATTGTTTTCTTTTTATTATTGCTAAATGCTAAAGAAGTTTGCTCTTCTCCTCTCCCCAGCATTAACTGCAGATAAGTTATTTGGAAAGCAAGTATTTCACCAGAACAGCCGTTCAAGTAGTCTAATACACACATTAGAGTCTATTTGCACTTAAAAGGAGTGGGAGGTATTAAATCAGCCTCTGGCCAGATAGTCATTGTATAAACAAGAGCTGTTAACTCCTACTTGATAGCAGTGATAGCAAGGGAAAGGAAAACAGCCCTGCAGTGTCCTGACCAACCTGACACAACACGTTTTAGGTCTGGGGGGGGGAAAAAAACCAACAAAAAACCACCAAACCCCCGGGGAGTTCATGACTGAGGGGCTGCAGGAGGGTGGCTGCCCACGCCGGGCTGGGCTCTGCAGGCAAGGATGCTCCTGCCCATCCAGCACCACCTTGCCCGCACGCCCTTGCACTGGCAGCAGCTGGCACAGCTGGCACAGCTGGGGCTGCAGCGGCATCACACCGGCACCAACCGGACAAGCAGCGTGGTGGCACCTTTGCCTGACCCCGGACCTGCTAAGGCCACCAGCAGCGAGGGGTGGCGGGGTGATCTGCAGCCCCAGCGCTCACCGATGGTGGGTCTCCATCCTCCTGGGTCCTGAGCAGCCCGAGCCCCCCCTCCAGCGTGCACGGGGCCAGGGGGACGGAGGGCTGCACAGCGCCGCTCGCTCCCGAGCAAAGCTGGGTATTAATGAAATTTATGAGTCAGAGCGAGCAAAAGAAACTGTTTTCAGCTGACTTCACTCACCACTTCCTCTGCTCGCGTTCGCCTCCCCCAGCAGCCCACTTATCTTCCCCCTGGAGCGGTGCCCACCCTCCCTGCCCGATACGCCTCTATCGCTAACAGGCCCGAGCATTCAGCACCAGGATTGCTTCTGAGTTTGCTCACTCACTCACTCAAGCACTCTCAAGTTGTTCTCTGTGGCTAATCAAATGTCAAAACAAGCTACCCCTGTGATTTTGAGAGCTTTTAAACAGGAAGACATTTACCACTGATACATGAGAGCCGTGCACATTTGTCTGGGGCTCAGCCTGGGACGGGTTTCAGCCATAGCTCGGGACTGGTTTCAGTCGCAGCCAGTATCTGCTGGGTAGGAGCTATTTTGTGGTCTCTCTCTGGAGGAATAACGACTGCAGGAGCCCCTGGCAGCAGTCCCACTGCTCGCCCAAAGCCAGCATCGCTGTCTCCCACGGGGACAGGGTTCTTTCCCTCTGGCCGGTGGGCAGGAGGTGGCTGCCAGCACGGGTGGGCAGCACCCCTCCGTCCCCACGCACCCCACTCCTTGGCTCGTTAAACCGTGGTTTATAGCCTGATTCTAAATCACGTGCCTCAGGACTGAAGCAGTGAGCTTTCAGTGGAGAAGCGGTAATTTCTGAGCCGTCCAGAAGCCCCCAGAAAAGGCCCTGGGGGCCTTTCAGTTTCTGCAGCAAGGTGCAGCACCCACAGAGCCCCCGACCCACCACAGGCCAGCGCGAGCCCACGGCTGCAGAAGAACAGGACCCTGCATGAAGGACAGGTTTGATTTCAGAGTCGCCTGGGCAGTCTCCCTGCAGCTTTGAAATGGAAACTGTCCTTCATGGAGGTACCTGCTCTGCTGCAGCCAAGGCTGGTCAAGACCCATGGTGGGACTCTGCCAAGGGCCCCACACAGCCTGGGTACCCCCCTCTCCAACCCTGGAGCATCACCCTGCTCAGGGGAAGGGCTCAGAGCCCCTGGCCCTAGCGGGGGGCTGTCAGCAGGGCCCCCCCATCCTCAGCATGCCCCTGCTCCGTGGGAGAGCCTGTCTCCCAGTACCACCCACACGGGATGAAAGGCGCAGCGTGGGGTTTGGGATGCCCCGACACGCTGGCGGGGCTCCAGCATTGTGCAGCCGGGCTGCCTTGTGCTCTCCAGCCCCGGGAAGGAGCCGGCTGGGAGCTGGAGGTTCAACAAAGGGCTTGTTTTACCCTGGCAAGGCAACAGCGCTGGGCTTTCAGTGAAGTGGCCAACAATTACGTGCTGCCTGTGAGGATGTCTGAGGCGTTTCACCGAAGCGAGAAGAAGATGGAAGATGGAGCAGATGAAGAGGTCGCTCATCATCCCCAATGAAACACAGCATTTGTCTGCAGAAGGTTTGCCCCAAAAGCTGCCTGGGCGCTGCAGGGCTGAGGGATGCTCCCTTCCCCGGGAGCCCACCGGCTCTGCTGTGGGCAGCTGGTGATTTCCCTCTGGTGGGATTAGCCCTCCCTTAGAGGCTGCCTGAGGAGACAGGGCAGCACACTGCACTGCCCAGGCCTCTGCTCCCCCAGCCAGCGAGGGCACCCAGCTCCAAGCGGCTCCGGCTGCCACAGCACTTGCACCCAGCCTTCAAATCCACCACTTATCCCAACTGAAGGCTGAGCAGAAGCTGCTCACAGGAGCTGCCAGGTTTGCACGACGCTCGCCCTGTGTTTTCCGCTTTCCTCCCAGCACATCTCCAGCATCTTTAAAAAAAAAAATTAAAAAAAAATACCCACAGCTTCCTGAAGGCTCCACAACAGAGAGAGATGCTTCTGTTGCTCAATCTGTTGCTGGTCTGGAAACGAAGCATCTCGCTCCTCAGCAACATTTAATCAAACACGAAGAGCGTACGCACGCACGTCAATCCGAGCAGTGAGCCCTGGTGCTGCCATCAGCCAGAAGCACAGCGATGCACGCAGGGTCGGCCACGCCGCTCGCTGCCACGTGGCCAGGGAGAACGAAGCCTCCCAGGGTCCATGAGGGAAGAGGTGGGTCCTGGGGATGGGGACATGGTGCTGGGGCTACAGCACCAGAGGACGGAGGGGACCAAGCCCTGTGCTCGCAGCCGAGCCCAGCTGAAGCATCAGCCTTGCCACCTCCCACCTCCAATAACTCCCAAGCTTTAGGTTTGCTGCTTTTCTAGGGGTCTCGCCTAAACCTCCGCCACCAAGCACCAGCTGGGGGGGCCGGGGCTGCAGCCGTGCCACCCTGTGGGGCCCATCCCTGTGCCGGCTGTGGAGTTAGGAGGGGGCGATGCCCGCTGCCATCATAGGAAGGGCATTGGGAGCAGACAGACACAGACTTTGTCCCAACCCGAGACAAGGAGAATGCTGTGGGTTTGTTTTTAGACAAATGAATGGATTTTACTGTTTGACCAACACTCATGAGAATGCCAGTCAGTGCGAATTTGGCAGGAGGTCTGACACTTGTCAGCTTTGGTTTATAACAGGAGAAAAGCAGCCAGCTCTCCGGAGGAGAATGACGTGCGCGCGTTGCTGTGCGGATTTGTTCTCGGAAGAATGTGTGGCAACAGAAGATCAAGCAAATACTTGGGACCGCTACATCACGGAGGACTTTGTCAGCTAGCCGGAAAGTTTTAGAAGGGCTTCACACTCTTCAGAGACAGCCAGGCCACTGCCTGGAGCCGGGGCGAAAATACAACAGCGTGGGGTTTGTGAACAACAGAAGCATTACTGTGGCATCCCTAACGAGCGTGGCCTTGCCAGCACGCCCTCGGCACGGCGCTTGGGGAGCAGTGTCAGGCAGCAGCCGTGCCGGCCCCACACAGGCGAGCTGCCCATCAACACAGGAGTGGGAGCTGGTGGCGTTTTCCTTGGGAAGGCTTCGCCACGGGCACCATCCCGCCCACCCGCACGCTGCTGGACCCATGGGAGGGGGCAGGTGCTGGGCATGGTGCTCAGCGTGGGGCACAGCCCTGCCCGGCTCACCCCACTGCGCAGGCAGCCTGGGCATGCTGCAATTCCCAGGGGAAAAGCTATGGGAGTGACTGCTGGGGTGCAGCCCTGCACCCACACCAGCCTGCACCTGCACCCCAAAAATACCTCGGCCTCGGTGCATGAGTCGGGGTGGGCCAGAGCCCCTTTCCCCCCTCCCTTGGCCAGCCTGGCTCTAGGCTGGGCTCAGGCGGGATTTCCAGCCTGGCTAGCATCGGTCCGGCGTTTCAAGCCAGCCGGCCAGCAGCCGGGGCAGGATGCCCTCCTGCAGCCAGGGACAGCATCTCTTTTTATTTAAAGCCCTCGTCTCGGCCACATTTTCCATGCAAAAGCCAAAAGCTGGTGCAAAAAGACACATTTGCAATTTACTCTGTGTTGGTTTTTATAGGCTCTCCAGCCTGCAAAAGGGAATGAGGGTTTCTCTGCCTCAAACAGCTCAACAGAACAGCTTATTCTGCAACATCTATTCCAGGCAGTCTCTCCGTGTTGACAAAGCCTTCAGACAGGGAAGGTCAAATGTCTGTTGGATCATTCCCTGTTTCTTAGCTGTCTCGCTTGCCCAGGGACGCGGGGACACTCAGGGGTCTCCAGCATGAGAGACAGGCAGTCCCTCTGGCACCCACCGCACCCCCGTATCGGAGGAAACCGGGAGCTGCCGTGTCCAGGGCCCCCGAGGTGATGCTGCACCAGGAACAGAGAGCCCAGCCTGTAAAACGGCCCTGACCAAACAGACCAGACCAACTCCGAATGAATCATTCCAGGCACTGGAGTAAATCATCCACCTCTCTAAAAAGGGCAGCAATTGCCTTTCGCTGGGTTGCTTTGGAGCAGGTCTTTAGGAGACAGGACTTTCTAGGGAGCATTAGCGAGCGCTATGACTTGCTGCGGTGGGAAGGGTGTGTTGCATGCACGGCCGCAGGGCAGGTGCTTGCTTTTCTCCCGGCAAGAGATTTTCTCCGAGGCACAGCAAAGCTCTGACTTCGACCTGTGGTAATGCAGCTCCTTCTGCTTCGTGCTGACAGCTCAGACTGATGCTGCAGCCTGGCTTTGCTGTGGTCTAGGTGGCCCTTGAGTACGGGGTTGGTAGGCTCCACCTAGCACCTAATGAGTGTTTGCCTGCTGCGCTGTGCAATTTGGCACGATGGGCAGCCTCTGCTCAGGAGCTGCCCCAGTCTGGGAAAGATAAGGGTGTTGCAGGCCAGCTCCGAGGCAGGATGACAGGGCTGTTTGCAGGCAGCTCCTCTGATCTGCCCAGCTCTGCTATTACTCCCCGAGCAACCATTAATAACCCGGGTCATTACGGGGTGCTTTTCCATTCAGAGGCTTAACAGCTCTCTAAAGTCAAACGAGCGAGGCGGGAGGTTATGTGCTTCACCCCAGTTGTGCAACGAGTCCTCGGCTGAGCCAGGAACCAAACCCACACCTAATGGCCGGGCCCGGCACTCACGCTCAGCCCCTGGCCCGGGACCAGGCTGGGACTCCTCTGCCAGGCCACGGTGGCACGGTGCTTGCAGGCTGGGGCATGCTCATCTCCGAGGTGGCAGGGTGTTTCCCTGCCCAGGGACTACGTCCTCAGAGGCCTGGCTCTCCTCCTTTGGACATCTTTGATCTGGGCACTGCGGTCTGCATGCCTTCATGCAAAGATGCACAGGGAGGGAGGAGGATCAGGCTCTGTTTGCCTGGTCCTGATCCAAACGCCCGGCTCACCCCGCTCCAGAGACTTGTTTGACCTTCAGTACTGCAGCATCCCCAGATGGCTGCTCAGGCTCCAATGGGAGCGGTGGTCCCCAGTTCCTCATCCCTCTCTCCCTGCCCCCTTCCCCATCACAACCTCGTCCACCTGCATCCCCCATCACGTTGTTGTGGACCCTCAGGACAAAGCCTGTAAGCTGTTGCTCTTCTTTGTCCCGCTCTCGGCTGCAGGCTTCAGTCCTCCCTTGCTGGGGTAGCTGCGAGGCAGATGTGGTCCAGGACGTTCCCACAATGTCTGCATTACAAACAAGCCTCCGAGGAGAAGAGATCGCTGTGATGAGGAACATCAGCCTGGCATCTGCGAGCTGGCTGTTGAGTAGGAGGGAAACATGATTCTTGGGTACCAAGCAAACTTCTCCCGGATTTGTCTGCACAAGCCCATCGACTGCGTGGGATGTAGGAAGAAGGGGGGTCTCATGGGCAATGGGGGGGTTTCATGATTTCCTGAGCATGAGGCAAGACCCCTGTGCCACACAAGGCTGCAGACCCGTGTCCCATAGCCCTGGCTGGGGCCAGGGTAGCCCAGCAGCCCAGGGAGGCTGGCGGTAGCTTGTCCTCCAGTAAGGGATGCGTTCTCATCCCCCTGCTCCTAACTGGTGTCAGAGGTGGCTGTGTTGGTCACAGCAACCTCCTGCTCTGAGGGATCATCAGTCCTTAAAATAGCTCTATATCATTAGTTACATCTAATTGAAGGTGTTTTGAATGCAACCTCCACAACACACAAACCAAATGGGAAATGACATACCATCAAATTAATGCCCCCAAACCATGATAAATGACTGGTTAGATGATTAATGTTTCTATTTCTTGGTTTAAGAGAGAACAATGCTGCCTGCCCCAGCATTTATCTGTGTTGCTTGCAGAAGGTCACCAGCATCCTCAAAATAAATAGGACTATCGCCCTGCTGTCACTGCCTCAGATGCACCGTGGCTTTCTCGTCTCTACACACGCTGTGGTCTGTGGTGGGGATGGAGCAGGGCAAACTCTGGCCATCGCCACACCAGGCGAGTGGGGACGGGTGGCTGTCCCAGCCGGAGCCAGTGAGCAGTGACGATCCTTCTCAAGGTCCCTCTCGGCTCCATCACTATGGCCATCCCAGGCTGCCTTGGAAAATCGTTCTCTGATGATGCATCTGAGGAAGCCAGTCATCAGAGCAATGGTTTATTGGATTGGGGTTTTGACATCTGAAAGGACTCGTTGCTACGCTGGCTATTTTATTAAATCATTAAAAGACATTTCTTTAATAGTTCCAGAAATATCAACTTTTCATGTGGCTGGGGCGGCTTGCTGCTCTGCACCTGGAAACGGCGCAAATTCTCTTTCAGGTTCAAAGCAGTCTGGCTTCTGATACACCGCGTGTAATTAGAGATAATTGAAGCGAGCACGTTCAAAGGAGCCCAAGGACCGGCGGAGCAGAGGAGCTGCCTGCGCTGTCACACAGCACCGTCTGCACCGCACGGTCCGACCCGCCGCGCCGGGGCTGTGCCGAGCCCTCGACACCGGCACCAGCTGAACCCAAGTGTGCAGGGCTGATGCTGCAGGTCTCGGCAACGCCGCGGTAGTTCATGGTGAAACCCCACAGAGGGACAGCAAGCTGGGGCGAGGACGGCTGCACCACAGCCCGGAGATACCACAGCTTGTCCTGACAAGATGTTGTTTGTGTGAGGAGATTAAAGTCTCCTGTTCAGTAGCAGGAAAATGCAAATACTGTTTAAACAAGCTGTTAATTGTTAAACCACATTATTTAGGGGTAATAATCACTGGAACACCTTGTACTGCTAAAATGAGGCCAAGAGCTCTCTGGTCATGGGCTCCACAAGTGGAGGATGCGTCTTTGTTTACTGGCTGTGTCTGATGAAAATGAGCAGGCAGCGAAGTGGGAATGGGGAAAAAAAGGAAGCTGGGAAAGTGTGAAAGGAGAGGGTTCAGGTGGCCATGGCTCAGGTCCCACGGGGATCCCATGGAAAGGGAGATCCCCGGACGGAGAGGGAGGTGGTGGGGATGGAGAGGGTAATCCTGCAGATGAGAAGGCTGATCCCACTGGCTTGGCCACATGCTGAGAGTTGTCCTGGCTGATGGCATTGATACTATTGCAGGTGCAAGCACCTCTTCATGAGGCCAGGGGTGTTCTCAGCTGGTTGTCACCAGGGGAGCAAACGCCCTGCTCCTGCTTTGCACTAAGACCCCTCCTGTCCTGCCACACCTTGCGTATGTTTGCCACAGAGCCAGACCCGCAGGCTGGTGTTGCCGGGAGGGTCTGTCGGCAGGACGGGTGCTGTTGGGACCCCGGGTGAGCTGGTCTCCTTCAGAGCCCTGGTGATGGTGTCAAGGCTGCCAAGACCTTCGGCAGTTCGAAGCCCTGGGATATCCCAGTGTGAAGGCTGGGGAGCAAAGCCGCCTCATGTAGGCACAAGGAGGGGAGAGGTTTGGAGTCCCAGCAGAGCAGCTTGCAACTCCTTCCAGCAGGTCCATGGGTTCACCTGCAAATGGAGGCTTTGGGCATCCCTGTGCAGATGCTTCCAGTCCCACCTCATCCTGACAGGACATCACTGAGGGTCTCTGGCCAAGTGCAGAGCCCACCGGAGCCAGGCAACCCAGCAATGCCACAGGGGACTGTCCCCAGGGACCGGCACCCAGTGCCCACCCTCCTTCCTGCAGACGGAGAGCAAGGTGCCTCTGGCCATTTGGCTGCGGGTGCTCCAGGACAGGGCTTCAAGATCCACCAGGGCAGAGCTGAGCTGTGCCGGGCCCATATCTCCCCATCTCCCTGCCGAGAGGAGGTTTTGGCAGGAGCTGCTCTTTCTCCATCCCTCCTGCCTGGGGGCTGAGCTGCAGAAGGTGTTTCCTACCCAGCTGCAGCAGGAGGGAAGGGGAGGGAGCAGTTGCCCAACCCAGCCAAAAAGGGACCCCCAGCTCCTTTGCACTGGGGCAGAAACAGTGCAAAACACCCCCAAAGGGCAGCTGCCACCCTTGCACCCCACATCGGGGTGTGCCACGTCCCGGCACCGCAGCACCCGTCAGCATCTGGAGGTCCCTGCTTGGGGAACCCATTCCAGCGTGCCGGGACGTTTTTTCCCCTGGGTTTGAGGAAAAGAGAGAGACCCCCCCCCCGGGTGGAAAGCGGCTTCCTTCAGAGCCGGGTTTCAACAACCAGGAACTCATGTATATTTTGGATTTTAATCCAATGCGGCTGGGGCCATGTGCAAGATGTAATTTAAGCTCCAGCTCAGGGTCCAAATGTTCTCCAAGAGTGGAGGTTTTGGCACTGAGGTTTTGGTTTGGTCCCAGCTTTCATGGCAAATTGAATAATCATATGAGGGAGAGGAAAGGAGAAAGAGCAAGAGAAGAAAAAAAAAAATTAAAAAAATCTTTCAACAGTTCTTCCAAAAGTGGAAAGAACCAAAACACATTTTGGCTTCATCAGCTTTGAAGCAGAGTTATTTCCCTCTAGATCTGGAACAGCCTTTCGAACAACGTTTTCCAATTTAGCTTTTTATTAAAATAAAGTTGTGCCCCGTCAAATCTGCGCAGAGCTGCTGCCTGCGACCGCCGAGGTTCCCTGTGCCGCCGTGGCTGTACCCGGCTTTATAGCTCCTGCCTGGGCTGCTGGCATCCAAACAAACGTTGCCTCCACCGTTTCAGAGGCCTCTGGGAGTGGCTGGCTAGGAAGTACGGAGAGAGATCCCTGTGCACATATTTAAATCACCTACTGTTGTGCTAACTTTCTGGCCTTGTATATCTTTTAATTATTCCCATGTTTATAGTTTTCTGCGGCTTAAAGGATTTTTTCCCCTTAAATGCATGTTTTCCTGACAATTAGCCCTGTTGGCTGTAAAAGCGCAGATGAAGAGCTGGAGACGGAGGCGAGCCCAGCTCCAAAATCCAAACCTCCCTCCTCACCGCGGTGCCGGTGGCCAGCCCCAGCTCAGCACCGGGACCAGCCCCAGCTCAGCACCAAATTCCCTCCCCATGCGTGCCCTGGCGCGGGAGGCCCCAGCCAAGCGAGCCAGGACCTGGCCAGCCCAGCCGTGGCGCAGCAGTGTGGTGCAGCCAGATGTTGGCAGCTGCCAGGCTCCACCGGGGTGCGAAGGATGGGCTGAGCATGCTGCTGGGCAGGGGGCTGACGTGGGAGCAGGGCCCGTGGGCTCATGCAAGCCCGGAGCCTCCCATGCAAACTCAGTTCCAACGCTTGCATGCAAGCAAATGCAAATTAAAGCAAGCAAATTAAAACCATGGCTGGGCGCGCTCCCCCCCGCCACCAGCTCTCCGTGCCACCAGCCAGGCTCACACGGACCTGCTCAGCAGTGGCTCTGTCCTCACCCTCCCCAGGGGCCCAGCCTGCCCCCCACAGCCTGTCCCCCCACAGCCACTCTCTGCCGCAGCAGCCCGGCGGGGGAGATTTGCTCTGCTTGGCTGCATTGTTGCCTATAACAGAGAAGGAAACCACAGCACTGCCACCGCCCCTCACCCTGCCTTTCTGGCATGGGCTGGCTCTAGCAGGAGGATGCTGGTGCCCGAGGGGACCGCTGAGCCCAGCCAGGTTTCCCCCGATGCACAGGAGTGGTCTGGCGAGGTTCATGCACACAAGCAATGCTAAACACCCTCAGCCTCCTGCCGCCCAGCCCCGGTTTGGAGCAGGATACATCCCCAGTGCCCCTGCAACCGAGACCTCAAAGCATCCCAAGCTTGGCTGGGAACCCTGGGGAGTTTGCTCAAGCAGAGCTTGGCTGGGAACATGCACCCCACGCACCAGCCAGCAGCAAGCCAGGCAGGGGACAGCAGCCCTGGGCATGTCCCACAGCTCACGTGTGGGTTTTATTTTCCTCACAGCCCTGCAAGTCAGTGGCGGGAGGGGAACCCCGGGCCTCCCTCCTGGCTGGTCCCCGCCGTTTCTTGCTCTGACTCATCCCGCATCCTGCACAGTGCCCAGCTGTGCCACTGGAAACTCCCACGGCACACGTGTGTGGGCACAGGGTGGAAAGGTCCTTTGCCAGGGGCAAAGGTGCAGGCAACCTGCCAGCCCCAGCCTCACCGGACCCCTGGCTGTGGGTCCCAGCCCCACCGAGTGGTTATCTCTGCACTTTTGCACCTGAGGAAACCCCAAAAACAACCCCGAGCTCAGCTGCATCGGTGGGGATTTACACACGTGCAAACAACCTGGGACCGAGCTGCTGGCCAGGGCGAGGGCACACGGGAGGTGACCCAGAGGGTGCCAGACATACCCAGGGCACCGCGCAGCGGGGACACACGGCAGGTTGCAGACCCTGCGAGCATCCAGCCCCTGCCCCAGTGCTGTGGGACCCAGGCTGGGAGCATCGCCTGGGATGCTCATCACCTCCTCTGGTGTGCCAGGCTCCCTGGGAGCCTTTGGCTCTGCACCAGCCCCTGTGCACCACAGCCCTGGTAACTGCCAAAGGCAACAGGGAGGTGTAATCTCATGGTTAGCAGGGTATGGCACGTGCCACCCTGCCCAGTGCTCAGCGCACCAGCCCCGCGCCGAGGCAGAGCCGCCTTCCTGCTGCAGCCAGGGGATTCCCAGGGGGCTGCAATAACCCCTCTGCAAAATATCACCCCAGGCTACAGCACAGCAAGAGCAACCTCTTGGGCAGCAGGGACGTTTGCACAGGCTCTCTGACCCTCACCCCCCAGGCCACAGGTCCTCTTCTCACTGGGAGGATGCACATCCGAAGATGGACCCTCTGGAAAACAGACGGCCTTGGCTATCACTGTCCAGGCTCGTCCTTGGGCTGCAGGCTCGTCCCCTCCAGCACGTGCCTGAAGATACCCGGGGCCAGAGACACCCGGTTTGAAATATCCCACTTGTAAAGCTGCACCTGAGCCCCTGCAGCCGTGCAGCGGCTTCGGGGTGCAGTGGGGCGTCAGGGCTGGCACCAGCTCCCGCAGTGCCCCCTCCATCCCTGCGCTGCATCTGGCCCCTCATTAACCAGCACTTCCCTGGAATTAGATGGGAGGTTTCTGTTAATCAGCTACAAACTATTAAGTCATTGGCCAAACTACTCTCCTGCTACTTTTGCAAGGAATTAGGCCTCTATAAAATCAAGCAGCATGAATCTTAAAGATTTACATGGTGCTTTTTTAACAGTTTTCAGTATATTTCAATAGTTAATAAAACTAAACGCTGCTTTGTGTAAAAGGTAATAGATTACAATCTAGTGCATTTTACTAGCACTCAGTGTGTTCATCTAACACCTAATACGTTAAAGTTGGAATCTATGAAAAGCACTTTGTGGAGATTAAAAGCAGATTTATCACAGATGTGCCTCAACATTATGCTTGGCTTGAACCATTAGACTCCTGGAGTTTAAAGGTTAGACTTTAATGACTTCAAGGAAGTCGGTTACTTTTTAAAGCTTTAAATAAGCAGCTAAGATACTAATGCCATTTACAAAACAGGGAAGACTGGTTAAGAGCTGTTCAGAGGATGCAGGAGTTACCACTTCAATGTCTGCTCTTTAAATCGCTTTGAAGCAGACACATCTCAGCACAGTAGTTTAACCCTCATGCAAATTAATAATATGTTATTTACTAGATGAAAGTGTTTCCTTGAAAACTTTGGTGGCAGAGCTTTGCTTCCACGTCTGGGCTCCCCAGATCTCCAAAGGATGGGAGCGATTAGCTGCAAATTGCACTGCCTGATTGCTGCTGTTCGCAGAGGGCAGGAGGGAAGGGCAGCCCAGAGCCCGCTGCAGCTCCTGGCCACGTTACATATTCACACAGAGAAAACCCCACACACGGGGGGCCACCGGCTTCAGCCTCTGCATGCTTCTGCGGTGCTCCCATCCCTTTGCAGAGGAGGTCCAGACCTCAGCCCCGATGCAGCAGTTGCCAGTGGAGGGTTGTGCGGCTCTCCGACTGTGGGTGAAGCTGCTGCAGCTGCTCGTTGTAGCTCTGCTGCCTGCTAAAGGCGCAGGTCCCTGCAGGCAGGTCCCCGGCATGGCCAGTGGCTTATCCAGGCCCACATCCCTGCACTTACAGACATGATGGCAGAGCTGGGAACACAACCCAGTGTCACCCACTCTAGGGACAACCTTCTGCTCCCACCCCTAAGCACCCCTCCACCAGGCACCATTTATAGCTCCTGGGGAGACAGTGGGTCTGGGGAGGTTCCTCCTTGAGCATCCATGGGCTGATGACCTACAGGTGCCCTGGATGTGTCTGCTGATGGGGAATCACATCAGGCTGAAATGCATTTTGCAGAGCTGGGGACATTACCATGGAAGGTGCTGCAGGTCCAGTCCCTGCGTGGGTAACTCAGCTTGGACACTACAGAGGGATGGAACAGCACCGGGCACATCGCCGATGGCCTGGGAGAGGCACCCTCTCTGCTGCGCCCAGTTTTGGTACTTTCTATGGTTTTGCATGTTTTTCTGCCCTAAGGACAGCTGCCACTGTGGCACTGCGGGACAGACAGCGCATCATCTGCATCGGGGACATATTTTCCAGCAGCAGATCAATGAACCCTTGTCCTTGCTCTCCACAAAATGACTCAACTTGTCCTTTGACTGGCTCAGATGATGCTGGTGAGTGCTTCCCCCAGGTCTCATGTGTTCCCAGTTCCGTGCCTAGTGTGGGTGAGCAGGATGAGCCCCAGCTTGTAGCCCCCCCACCTCGCTGCCGCGGGACGGGCTCACTGCTGCTGCTTGTCCCCCGCCACTGCGTGCACGCACCGGTGTCCCGCTGGGATCGTGTATGGAGATTTTCCCAGTCAAATTGCTGAAATCATAAGATGACTTTAGAAAATTATCCTGATAATGCTTAAACAACAGTTATTGATCTTCATAAATACTTCACATATATCAAATATACATATGTACAATAAATACTTTACAACAAGGTATATATTGTAATTTCTTCTGTCCTGAGGGCAATGACTCTAATTAAACACTTACAGATATGATTAAAATTTAACCCCAGTGATGCTAACTAAACATTCAAGGACATACTTAGCATATTTAGGAAAGTGCCTATACATATGGTAATCAGGGGATAAATAACATTATATATCTGACTTAAGGCACTCTAGTTGCTTCCTCTGTGCTCGGACGAAGGGGGTGCAACCGGCCCCCTCCAAGGCCCGTGGCTGGGCACATCACACACGCAGAGCTTCAGATCTTCTGAGCTGCTTTTTTCACAACATTTTATGATGTTTGAATTAGCACAAGTTCCTATCAATGTTTAAACAAATAAATGATTATGCTGCTATCCAAATTTCCTTTTTTTTTAATCATAACACCCCACCCCCACCCCCAACAAACAAACAAAAAACCCACACAGCCCTTCCATGATTAATTTGGATCTTCCTGCAACCTCTGATGGTAATAGTGGCTGATATCAAGCTGGGTGGGGGCTAAATGCTCAGTGCCGTGCCGTGCCATGCCGTGCCGTGCCGTGCGGGCTGGGCAGGCAGCGCTGCGGGCAGCGGTGGGAGGAAGCGGGTTTGGTGCAATGATCTTGACATGCAGGGAAGAGGGTGAGCAGCTCCACGGGCAATTGAAGATGGAGTGGAAAGCATATGGGCTTGGACTGTGTCAGGGTGAATTTTGCCTCATGCCACTGGGTTGCTTGCTGGGTTTTTTTTTGCATCCTTTAGTCTAAAAATAGAAAAATAATTTAATAGTTAATAATTTACAAGGTAGTAATGAGGCCGGTTGGTCCCAGGTGGGATCAGGGCACTTGGGTGCTCATTCCCGGACACGTGAAGAGGTCCCACATTGCTGGGACATCAGGCACAAGCCGAGAGCAGAGCACCCAAATTCGGCAGCGAGCGGCTTTTCACGACTGAAACCCCAAGATGAACCAGAAGTGAAGCCTATTCTTCAAATGGCTGTTGACACATTATTTTTTAACAATGGTAGTAATTTGTCTGGTATGCTTGTCCTTTTTCATCTTCCTCGTTTTCAAAGCAATATTACAGAAATATAGGGAGAGAAATTATCATTCTGGTATGTTGCACCTGGCCAGCGCTCAGCCCTGCTCAGCGGGGAGGTTAGTGGGTGCTCTGCAAGTGCAAACAGCCTGACCCGCCGTCACAGCCCATATTAAACCTTCCACTCTTTGATGGGGATCTTTGAAGTCACCCCGAGATGCTGCAATTAGCAAGAAATAACATGCAGAGAACAAACTTCATATTTGAAACTTTTCCCAACCAGCATGAACAAGTTACTAAAGGTTTTCCATTTTGCAACAGCTTCGCCTGGATTGCAATTGCAAAACCTTTATCTGCTGTAACACCAGGGTTTCAGAAAATGAAGGAAACTGTAAGATTTCTCCAGAAACTGCATAAAAAGTAGAACATCTGAAAGGGAGATAATCTAAATGTGAATGGATTATTTGTTTGCTGTATACATACCTCTTACTAATTCAATGTCTCGAGCTGTAACAGGTGGCATACTTTTTCCCAGGTGCTGTTTGTCCGTAGCTACCGATGGCATTGCTGGCCATCAGAAAGGCTTGTGCTTGAGGAGGACCTGCTCAGAAACAAGCAGCAATGAGACTTAAAAGATTCACCTGGGCAGCCCCTGCCTCTGCAGAGCCCTGAAACAGCACCTCGAGCGCACCCCCAAGTTGTGTGGGTCCGCTGGGTTTCCATATCAGTGATGCTGGTGTTTGGGGGTGATGCAGGTGTCTGGGAGTGACACCAGTGTGGGCATAGTGTGGTGACAGTGTCAGTGGCAAAGACTGTCTGTGGGGGTGAGGTATGAGCCATCCCAGTTAGTAAAGGCTCTGTGAGTGGTTGGGATGGAGGCATAGGACCAGAGTTTGGCCCCACCAACTGGGAGCAGCCTGCTCGCAGGCCACCCAAAAACCATACGGCACCAGGAAAGGCGCAGCCCTGAGCCCACCATGAGGGTCTCGCTTTTGGGAAGCACAAGCCAAACCTGGGTCATGCTGCTGCCCCACTGAGCTGCCTGATGTGCGGGACAGGGGGCAGCCAGCACCCAAACCCCCTCCTGCCCCACACATGGCACTGGGGAGCCATCTCCGTGGGCTCAGACAAGGCTCCTTATTCCTCTGTTCCCACAGGATCAGGCTCCCTCCTGGCGGGACGTGAGGCTGGACCAGGCTGAGTCCATCCCCCGTGCCCAGCACTGGCTGGCAGCACCTCCCTGCCTACTGGGGTGGGAACCAACCCTTTCGCTTAGGTATGCAGATGGAAATTTGCATCGGTCCATCATTAGGAAGTAGCTCTCATTTAGGGCAATAAAGGTGCTTAATTTCATAGGGAAAACTTAATGGAGCACTTAGTTCCCATGCACTGCTTCCCTGACATTTTATAGTCTTTGAAAGTATAACTTAATAATGGCCAGAAGCCTGAATCCCCAGGTTCTCCTGACCCCCTCAGGAAACAAAATAAAGCCGTTTAGAAAAAAAAAAGGAAAAAAAAAAGAGCAGGTGTTGTAGAAAAGTCAGAAGATGCAAATTCTTCCTTTTCATTAATTATTGTATTTATTCCACGATTCCACCTGTTCATATGATGTCTCTCCCTCATGGATACTTCTCACAGCAGATTAAAGTGCACTTTTATCATTATTCTGAAAGGCATTTCATAAGGGAACATTAGTTCTCCTACATTATTCTTGCATGTTATAAAAAGTGTCTTTTTAAAATATTAGACAGCAATCAAGATTAATTTAAACCACATCAAACATGCACGGCTGGTTTTCTAGAATGTTCACCCCCACCAACACATGCTCCTCGATGCACCAGCCGCAGGCAGAGCTAAACTTTGCTTTCTGCTGCAGCGAGCAGCCTGACCACCGGGCTTTGCTCCCCAGCAGCGATGGAGCTCCAGGGAGAGGGTGGTGGTCCAGGCTCCGCTCTGCCAGCCCCAGCTGGAGAAACACAGAGAGATTTTGACTATTGGAGCAAGCTTTATCCAGGTGTTTCAACCCCAGGGTCGCATCCCTTAGGTGATGGACCTCAGCCAGGCATCTCCTCCAGGCACCACAACACCGCTGGACACTGGGCTTGCCGGGCTGACACTAAGGCAGAACCAAGGGTAGTATCGAGGCAGGGTGAGGAGGTCCATCACCCATCCCCAGGCAAGCCAAATCATTTTGCTGGCATGACTTCCAACACTACTGCAGCTTCGGCATCCCAGGCCTGTGTCCCACAATGGAAGATGCTCAGACCTCACTTTGGTAGATGTTCGTTTAGCAAAGATCAGATACCTCCCTATGCATCACAGCCCAGAGCCAGACTCGGGCAATGCTGTTGCTCCCAGGGGGACCAGGAGGATGGAAAACCCAGTCTCACAACCGTTTCCCCAGAGCAACAGAAACTTTTAATCCTCATTCATTCTCAGCCAAAGGCATTTCTCTAGGACCAAAAAGTTTATAGTGCTTTTAAATATAAATTGTGCCTTCTTTACCGACTCGGTGAACAAGGACTTCGCACTCAGATCTTGTGGTCATTTTGAGCTGCAGCGTTTTATCGCCGCACATCAGAGCAGAGCAATCTCCCCTCTGGCTGCCCGAGGGGCCGGATCCAGCCCTGCCTCACTTAGCATTCAAGCCACATCCTCCTCGTGGAGGACCTATCAGCCAGATACCTGAAAACACATTTTCAACTCCAGTGAGCAATTGACTCTCAAAGCTTGTGATGCTTGTCAGCGTGTCTCCTAGGGCAACAAACAAACTCCGGAGAGCAGCAAGACTGGCTTCCCGCAGAAGAAAAAGAGCACGAAGGTAGAAGAAGATTCTGCTTGTGTTTTAACGCTATTTATGGACTGTGCAGCACTCGGAGGAGAAAAAAACAACCTGCAGAAACTTTGGTCTGTTTTGCTTGGTGGTGCCTTGTTATAGCAGCATCTTCCTGGCTCTGCGCCTGTGGGTGCCGGAGAGATGCTGGTACCCACACCTGGGTAGCAGCGAGGGCTCTGTGGGGTTGGTCCTGGCACAGCACCCTACCCAAAACACACAGCTGGAAGTTTAACAGCTGGAAGGAAAGCTGACCCGAGCCGGAGGGACAATGACCAACTAGGGATGCTTTTGGGCCTCTCTTCAACTTTGCCCAGCTCCGTGAGTGTACGTGCGAGGCTCCCTGTGGACGTAGGGCTGAGACAGAGGGACATGCTCATGTTAAGGGCCAGGTAAAGTGCTGGCATCACGGGGGCAGCCGCAGGCAGCCCCTGCCTCTGGGGCAGCAATGCAGGATTGCTGCTGCAGCAGGCGCGGGGCAGCACTCAGACATCTGCCCTGCATGTAGCAGCAAAGCCAGGGGACAAACTCCTTGAAAATCTCACCCTAAATTACTCATAGGAAGAGCAAAAGACAAGTAGGCTGCAGTAAGGGGCTGCCTCTGCATTTATTCCTGCAGCCGAAACCTCTCTATTTGTGGGCTGTGCCCGAAGTGGTGCCTCCAGGCCCAGTTCAGGGTTGTGCTCTGGTCCCACTGACCTGGGACCCTGCTCTCCCTGGCTGGGGGTCTGCAGGGCTCCCCCAGGGTGCCAGGGGCTGCGGAGGAGGGCAGGGAAGGAGGTGGCAGCGGAGGCGATGCCGGTCTCAGCTGCCGGAGAAATGCTGCCGATGCTCCCGTTCCTTGTGTGATTCTCCCTCAGCTTCCCCGCTTACATGCTCAATTTATAGAAAGTATAAGTGTCTTGTTCCTAGCGTCAGGCGCGGGATGAACACTCCTGTTTGCCACATGTTTTGTTAGATCGTTAAGACATCAAACAGGCACCTAAAGGAGCTGCAGTTCGGCATCTGCCTCCCCGGTGCGGGGTGCTGAGCGCTGGGGCGAGGCGCAGCGGCAGCAGCGAGGGCTGAATGGGGGGCGAACCCCCCTTCCCAGGACCCCGCCATGCCAGCAGTGAGCCCGTGGACTTCCACAACGCTCTGTTCCCTGGGTGTGTGCTCCCGTGGCTAATGAGGACCATTTATATGTCAACATTATTACCTGATTCATTGCTGAGTGACACATATTCTCCATGAAGTTCCTGGTATTATTAAGATCTCTATTACCGGGCTATCCAGGCATGAACCTGCCTGAAACTCATGAGCATGGGATGAAGAACAAGACCCACATTTCTCAGGTGGCTCTTGCAGCATAGCATGTGGTGCTGCCTGCATGAGCTTTCCCACCACGTGCTTTCCATTGAGGCAGCAGATTTTTGCCTAGGAGCCACCCATGCCATAAGCGGACACTTGCCACAGGGGCTGCCATGCCTGCAGCCTCAGCAGTGTCCACAGGTGCCCCTTTCCGTGGTGCCAAGGTGGTTTAGTGAGAGCAGGGGGACGGCAAGGGACACCGCCAGTCCCTTGCTTGTGGTAGGAGAGAGCCAAGGTGCCAAGGAGTGAGGGGAAGGGGACAGGAGAGGGGACAAAGCCAGACAGCAGCAAGGCAAGAGGATGCAGGTTGGGGTCTCCTTTCCCACCAGGATGCACAGAGGGCAGGGAGGGCCAGGGCGGTGGTGGGACCTTGTACCGTCCCAGGAGTCCCCAGGGATGAGCATCCCTGCACCGAGGGTCCCACCTCAGCCCCTGAGCCCAGGCAGTGGGTGTTCCCAGCAGGACAGAGGGACGTGGGACCCAGGATGGGGCTAGAGGCAGGATGGAGGTACATGGAGGGGTCCCAGATCCCAAGCAGGAGTTCCAACGTGTCTTTCCCAGTGCACAGGAGACCACGGGCAGCATAAAACCAGCGTGGAGAAAAGACCAGCGTGGCCTCGAGTGGTGCAGGCGAGCCAGCGGGGTCGGCTGATGTTCGCTAAATGTTTCGTTAACTCACCGGGTTATAAAAAAAACAGAAGAAAAACTGAACAATAAAAAAAGCGGAGGTTTGCCTTAGCGATGCTGCCGGGAACTGCTGACAAAGCTGCTCCTGACAAAGCCCCAGCAGGAGGGGGGGAACTGTCTCTTTGCTCTGCCTGTCTCCCGCTGAACAAGGATCACTTTTAATGGGCTGAATACATACAACATACAGCTGACAACAAAGATGTTAGACTAACCTAACAAGAGAGTGAAACAGAAACAGCACACAGTGAGTAATTAGAATCTAATTAATTTGCATTTCACAAGAGAGTCAGAGATGTCAGAGGGAAAAAAAAAAAAATTCCCCAAGATTAAAGGGCTGGCGAAGAAGAGTGAGGGGGTGAGTGGAAACACTCGGCACAGCCGGGACCGACACACAGCAGCCCGCAGAGCCGGTCGGGATGGGCAGGAATAAATGGTAGCAGGTGGGAAGATGACAGGTCTGGGAGCAGTGGCCAACAAAGGTGTCTGCGGGTCAGCAAAATTGCACCAAAAATATCCAAACAGCAACTTTTTCTGTTGAACAGCATCCCTTACTTTGCAGTATTCTTCCCCCTGCTGCTTGGCGTCTCTGCCAGAGGAAATGAAGGGGGGGTGGTGGGGAAAGGCGATGGTGTGATAAGAGCATCCAGCTCTCGGAGCTGCTGGGAAGGCGGCGGCAGACACGGCGCAGAGCTCGGCAGAGCCGCTAACAGCGTTACCGACCGCGGCTCTCCTCGCAGAGGCAGTTCCTTCCCAAAATTAGTGCTTGCAATATGTTAATCTTTATGTTCAACACCCTATTTCTTAGCGCTGGCTGTTCCCGTGAGGCAAGCCATCCCAGATCTACATAACATCAAGGGAAGATTTACAGCTTGTTTCCATAATGATGACACCAGGCAGAAGATTATGCTGTCAGAGATGCTGGCGCATCCACACAAGCCCTAGGGAAGAAAAACAACCCTCACCCCCCATCGTGCTACGTGATTATCATCCCTGCCTATCGACAGCTGCCAGGCCGGCCCCGTGCCCCTGCCTGCGCCCCTGCCTGCGCCCCTGCCTGCCCGCCCCATGGCTCTGCTCCCTTGTGGGAGAGGGTATGTGGGATGGGGAGGCACAGGGAGGGAGATTTGGCCAGCTGAATTCAAACAGCACCATCCCAGGCTGCAGGCAGCTGCCTGCCTAGTGAAGAAGATGAGAGTTTGGAGATGAGGGTCTGCTGAGCCCCCATGGATGAAGTCCCTTTGGATTTTCTTAGAACCACAGAATGGTTTGGGTTAGAAGGGACCTCTAAAGGTCCAAACCCCTGCCATGAGCAGGGCCATCTCCAACTAGATCAGGTTGCTCAGAGCCCCGTCCAGCCTGAACGTGAATGTTTTCAGGGATGGGGCATTGGCCACCTCCCTGGGCAACCTGTGCTGGTGCCTCACCACACCCATCATAACAAATTTCTTCCTTATATCTACTCTGAATCTCTCCTCTTTCAGTTTAAAACCATCACCTTATGTCCTGTCACCACAGGCCCTGCTAAAAACTCTGTCCCCATCTTTCTTACAAGTCCCCTTGAAGTATGGAAAGGCCGCAAGAAGGTGTCCCCTTCTCCTTCTCCTCTCCAGGCTGAACAATGCCGACTTTCTCAAATGTAGGGGGACATGGGGAAGGAGGAGCAGGTGCTGCTCCCTGTAGTCCCTGGTCCAGTCCAGTAGCATCCATGGGTCAGACCTGCCCCAGGCCGGGAAGGGCGGTGAGGGGCGAGCAGCACGCACGGTACACCCCTCCACCCCAGCACCGGTGCTTGCCTACTCCAGGTCCTGGGCTCTGCATATCTGTGGAGCCTTCGCTGTTGTTTCACAAGTCCCGTGTCCAACACTGGGGAGGAACATCTGGCACATCTGCATGCGTTGCAGGGACGGCTGGTGACACCGGGCTGGCTCACCACTCCTTGCACCCACAGCTGCTGCCCGCAACCAGGGAGGTGGCAGCAGCAGATGCAAACAAAAGTCGGATGCAAACAAAATGCAAATCTTAAACCTTGCTGTGGGCAGATGGGGCTGGGGCAGCCTGGGCATGGGAGACATGGGGCAGAGAGAGAAGCAGCGTCGCTCCAGCCCAGCTCCACACCCAGAGCAGCAGTGCTGGGGCCCAGGAAAACAGCTAGCAGCGTTTCAGCCTGAGAGGAGCCGGCTGCAGCATGCAAATGGGGGAAACCACCCAGGGGAGAGCTGCTCTGGGAGATGCGATGCTGATGCTGAGGTGGCAGGCGAAAGCCCATGAGCAAGGGGAAGCCCCAGGAAGGGAGAGGACAAGAGGCACGGGCCCCACGGAGGGGACAGAGGGGCTAGGGGAGCAGATCTCCAAATTCAGCCAGAGGTTTCCTTCCCACAGAGTGGGGAATCAGCTCCCAGGGCCCCTCCTGCCCTGCCACAGGGGCATTCTGGCATGGAGAGCCAGCTCCCAAGGCTGCCTTTGCTTTTCTTCTTGAAATGCCTTGCCCTCCAATTTAGGCTGGTGTTTGCAGTACCAAATCAGCACTGTAAACACGCTGAGGGGGTATTTATTTTTCTTGAAAGCAAAATAACAAAACAGCACATCAGAAGGGAGGCATTTAACTCAGTCGGCTCCTTTCTTTTGTTGGGAATCAAAGTGATGATTATTTGAGCAGGTTTCTTCCAGGCAACCCACCACAGCAGTGGAAAATGTGCTGCAAACATTGCTCAAGTTACGTCAGCTTGCAGAGAGCCGAGATTTTGGGCAGTGGTACTTGGGACATGCAGGCAAGCGGGGATAAGGCTCCTGCTCTCGTTGCCATACCCACATCCCACGAACAAAAGCTGTGCAAAGGCAAGGCAGGCAGCACAGCTGACAGTACAGTGAGACGCATGTCCTCTGCAAAGGCTCCCTTTGGGAGGGATCCTGAGCCCAGCACAGCCTGGGGAGAGCCCAGCACAGCCAGACAGCAAAGCATTGCCAGCAGCACAGCTCCTTCCATTTTTAAGGCCCTGTCCTTTCTTCTTCAGGCAAAAAAAAAAAAAAAAAACAACAACAAAACCAAACCAAAACCAACAACCACCTCCCCCCAAAAAACCCACCCAAAACCCTCCCACTGAAGTCAAAGCTTTTCAGAAAACAAACACACACACGGCTATATCTGAAGTCACCGGGCACCCAGCCACTGTCGGGGCGGCGGGATCCAGCCCATAATTTGTAGTGTGAGTGCTATAGCAGCGTTGCCACAATATGATGAGGTCATGAGTCATCTAACCACTGAAACCATCTAACCAGTCCCTGTATAACTCAGAGGCTGGGAAGGGAATACACATGCACTTACGGTTTGGGGTAACTCTTTCCCCCGTGCTGCCCGGAGAGCAGGCAGCTTATGGGAGCCCCGGCTCAGAGAAACCGGCGGTGGGCACAAAGCCTCCTGCCCCCAGAGCTGCCTGGTGCCTCCAGCCAGAGGAGCTGCAGTGGGGCAGCTCTGCCCTGCCAGCCCATGCAAACAGCAAATGCATGCCCTGCCCTGGGGTGAAGGGGGAGACGCATCTCTTGGAAGCATCGCATTCAGCAGGGGAGAAACGTGGGCTTAGTGTGGCTCTGCAGCAGCGCTGTGCCGGGGGGCTCCTGCCGAAGGAAGGGCTGCACGGGGCCAGGGCTGAGCCGTGCAAACGCCGGCACTGCCAACCCCGTGTGGGCACATCCCCAGGCAACCTGTCTTGGGGATCTGGGGATGGGCGAGCACGGCAGACATCACCTCCAGCTTGTGCCACGCTCAAAATGAGCTCCCCAGAAAGTTGTCAGAGATGGCAGCTGGAAAACACGCCGCAGAAATCCCACTGCCAGTTCTGCCACTGGCCCAATTACAGCCCCGTCCTTCAGGGACATTTGCAAACAAAACAAAGAAGATGAAAGATTAATGCACCGCTCTCCTGACAGCCACGAGTTAGGCTGTGATACATCCCCACCTCTGGGATACGTGGCAGATATTATTCATCGTTCCCATCTCACTTGTCACCATTCAGCTCTCGAGCAATCAGGGCTGAGAACTAGTGGAAGTTCACAACTCTCCGCAGCGACTCGCCTGCAGATTTGTCAGTTCACTAAAGACCCAAATTATACACACTTACGAAGCCCGATCCACTGCTAAAACCTGAACGCGTTACTGCCGAGATTAGAGATTCACTGTGGTAATTATGTTAATGTTGATGTGTAGACGGATAACTGGCAGCAAGACGTTGTTCTGAAATGTCTATTTATAGTTCAGGGGGAAAAAAAATAAACCTTACCATCTCCAGGCAAACATATGGGCTACTGAGGCAGACAAATTAAGTGGGAGATAAAAGGGAAAGAAGAAAAAGAAACCGGAGTCAGCCAAGCCCCGGGAGTCAGTGCCCGCTCAGCTGGTTTCCATGGCCTGACGCTTGTGGGGAGGATGGCTTTGGGGGTTGGCACCTGGGTGCCCCCCGTGTCACCATCCCCTGGGGCTGCCCGTGCCCCAGGGAGGCCAGGCTGGGTGCCTTGAGCCAAAGTCACGCTGCCAACATGCCTTGCCCTGCCCCCAAACCAGCCCCCGGGCACCCCGACCCCAGGCACATCGCACCTGAGCCACCCTGGGTGTAGGGGGAGATGGCAGCCCAGCCACTGCAGCACCGCGGGGAGGACCAGCACCCCCACGCTAAGCACCACCAAGCTCGGTCATGACATCCCTCGTGCTGGGCCGTGCCTCCATCCATGGGGAAAAGCAGAGCGAGCCATCCGGGGGGGTAGCAGTGCCCCAGCTGTGTGATGGGCACGTCCCGAAAGATAATCCTGGCACCTGCTTCCCGCAGCGCAATGCCGAACACGGCGCAGACGATACTGTATTCTCCAGCTCTCAGCAGGATGCAAGATTTAAATTTTTAGCTGTGTGCTAAATTACATGGGCCGTCAGTCAACTCTTTGAGATGTTTTGAGTAGACAGATTTATACAAACACTCAAAGCTCAGTAGACCCAGCGCAGTATCTTTTATACCAGGCAAGGAGGAAATAAATCACCACTCCCCTTCCCCCTCTTCCACCACGCTGAAATTTCTCCCAGACATCTTTCAAGCAGGATCACAGAAAATTTTATTTACCGTGGAAAAAAACAAAGGCCCCAAAGCACCAGGGGATTGTGCGTGCCCTTGACTGACGGGCCACCCAGCCCGGGCAGGCTCTGCAAGGAGGAGCGAGCCTGCCGCCAACATCCCTCGCCCGGCACGGCTGCGCACACCCTGCCCAGCCCCACAGCACCGTCCCCAGGAACCTCCACAGGCACCTGATGAATAAACAGGGGCAGCACCCCAAAACTGCCAGCCACCCTGCCCCAGCACTGCCATCCCAGGCTCCACGGGTGGTGGGGACTGAAACAGAGGTGAGGGTGGGGATGGGTGTGGGAGCAAAGGGGTCACTGCAAAGGCTCTTATCACACCTGAAAATGCTGCTTTTCTTTTTTGCCCCCCTTTTCTTTTTTAAACTGATGCTCTTAAATCCCTGCGGGCTGGCCCAGAGCATTCTTTCAGACACAGCACTGTAACATGCCATTAGAAAAACAAAGTGCTTTCTCCACTTGATAGCTGGCCTTTTATTTTTGGAACTGATACATGCAATCACAGTAGCATGGCCCCAGCAATTAGGAAGAAAAGTACTTTTCTTCTCGCGGCCCAATTACCCATCCTGTAATTGACATAATTATTATCTTTCACTTTTCTAATAATATTTATTAAACACTACAAATTCTCATTCTCAGTGAAGCTGCTTTTGGAGCACAGCAATTTTCGAGTCCTAACAGGGTCCATGCTGGAAGGAGGGATCGATATGGTCTTTGGCAGAGCCCTCGCCAGGCTCCCGTGCCCTCCAGCCCAGCTCACACCTGGAACCAGATCCCGGCTCAGCAAAGGAGCCCCCGGGGAGGGGGAACCAGCACCCCCTTCCCACACTCAGACCCTCCTGAAGCTCCAACGTGAGCTTCTTGGGGACTTCCCCAGCCAGGCATCAAATCCATCTTCCTCCTGCTAACAATCCCTTTCTCAACAGCCAAATAAGCACTGAAATATGTATTTTAGACTTAGCATATTCCCATATACTGGAAATATATAATGGACAACAAGCCAGTTACAAGCCCTGAAGGTCTTGAGGGCAGGAGGGAGGGGAGAGAGAATAACTAGTCCTAGTCGTAAGGAAAACATGCATATTAATTTAAAACAGGAGTTAAAAAAAAATAATATTAATTTTAATTTCATTTTGGCTGCCTCAGGGCCGCTGTACCATATGCACAGACAAGTTATGCAGAATTCCTGCATGGAAATGTGCTTGCTGGCTCCTCCGTGTTTATCATCACAACCAGAAAAATCTGTCAAACTCTTCCCTTCCTCCCAGGCTGTCCGGGAGCGGTGGCTGGACCCAGCCCGGTCGGGCAGGAACAGCTCTGTGGGACAGCCCTGCCTTATCCCGCTCTTCCCCGGAGCGGGGCCGCCGGGGGTTGACCGGGGTTCAGAGCCTTGTTTACCCCCAGGTTGAAGCGAGCCTCACCGCTCGGGTTCGGCAGGCAGGGAAGGGTTGAGCTGAACCGCAGAGCATCCTCCCTCGCCCGCTGCCTGTCTGGTTCCCCGCCAGCACTGCCTGACAGTTTCTCCAGCATGAGGATGCTGTCCCGACTCGTAACGCCATGAAACACTGGGGCCAAGCGTTCCTCTTGGATGGTGGCTTCCACTCAGGAATTCCAGAGAGGTTTCCAGACTGCATCCCATATTCCAGGGGTAAAACCTTTGCAATGAAGTGCAGCAGTAAGCGCAAAAGTCAGGACCTTGCCTGGTGCCGGGAGCCCTGGCTCCAGTCTCCCCAGTGGGGATGGTTCCCCCAGCACCCAGTTTCCCCCTGTGCTACCTGGGAGCGGTGTCCGCATCCAGCTTCCTGGGAATTGCCTTCTGGCATCTCCAACCCAAACTACCACAAGGGCCATGGGACAAGAAGGTCTGGGAATCGTCACACAGTCTGGGCTGCAGCAGGATCTGATGGCAGATGAAGACTCCACACCCAAATATCCTGGTTTTTCCAGCAGTTCTGGTAAATATCTACAAAAAATCAAGCCCTGAAGGGATTCAACCACAATCACGCCAGGAAACCAGGGACAAAGCAAAGCCCACAGTGCCTGTGCCCTTGGCTGGTGCTTTATCCTCTGAACCACCCACCTCCTCCAAACCCATCGTTTTGAGCCACATCCAGAAGCCAAAGGTCTCTCCCAGCCTTTTGAATCCGACACATCAGGATATATTGTCCTAACCACAGTTTTTTCTTGCATAATCTAGATTATTTATGGTCACTATCTCCTAATTGTCCCAGTTATCTGATAAGAGAATACGGGGTGGAGGGGGGTGGGGGAAAGGGTGGGTCGAAGTAATTCTTGGTGGAGCACAGCTGTGTCGGGCATCAGATGCTGCTTTTTGAAAGTCCTCCCAGCTGGAGATGATAACGGTCTGAGTCTCCTGCCCTCAGCCTGTGGGGAGGCTCGAGGGGACTGGAAACACCCTGGAATTTCACTGTAATGAAAATTTCTCAGACAGAGATTGCAAAGATGGACTCGATACATGAATCAAGTTCTTCCATTATCCCCTCTATAGACTATTACCATGTAGAATTGAACAAGCATGGAAAAAATACAACCTTAATCTTTTCCTAAGCTTCTTTTTAGTACTAACGTTACTGCTCATGCCGATGTCATCCTCAGATCATCACAGCGGCTCCAGCAACGCTCCCCGGTAGAAAAGCCAGAGCTATTTTGAGGAGTAATCTCACGTTTCCTGCTGGCTGCGGTGCGGGGGGCCGGTGGCAGCAGCAGCGCGGGGAGCGTCCGTCAACGGGTGCCACGCGTCCGGAAGGGCAACAGCGTGGGGGCGCCGGCTCCGGGGGGGGCAGGGTGGGTTTGGTCCTTGGGAGATGCATTGGGATGACACCGGGTTGAGAGCAGGCCCCCCCGATCCCCTTCGCCAGCCCAGCCAGCCATCGGGCCAGAGGGCACTCTGCTCACGCCGCTGCGCTACCCAAGGCAGACAATGCCCTGATTGTATTTAAATCTGATTCATTTCATCTAGAGGATAAAATTAGAAAATCAGCCTAATTCCCAGGAGTCTTGTTAAATCAATACAACATACATCAAGCAGGCAAGGCACAATGCAAGGCTGAGATAAAATTAGAATAAGTCCCCCTGGGTGGGTTGATATCAGCTCTACATTTCAGAATTGGCAGGCACTTTTGCATAATTTATCAATTACAAACAATTTAATTCATCCAGAATAATGAGTTACAGGGCAGCTTTCGACGAGTTAAATGACACGGAGGCTGACGGCCACAGTGGACTTCAAGGAACACCCACTCACTTATGCAAGGTGAGAAAATTGAGTTATCCCAGGGCAGGGGAGGGCAGCTGCCCCGCTCCCCGGGGCGCAGCATCCCCTCAGGGTGCCAGGGTGCTGTGAGGACCCAGCCCTGCAAAGCACAGTCCCGAGCAGGGCTTCAGAAGATGCGGATGCTAAAGCGGAGATGACTCTGCTGTAGGTGAAGAGACAAGTGGGACACGAGGTAAGGAATGCCAAAAAAGAATCCAAGGCTTCCCCATCAGCACCCTGGAGCCAAGAGTTACAGGCACTCCCAGCACTATCTTGCTGTCCCAGAAAGGGAAACACAAAAAGGTTAAGGGTAGGTTATTTGAAAGAACAAAAGTGATAAAAATCAAAAGCATTTCTTCTGCTGAGAGGGAGCCTTTAGAAGGTTATGAAGCATTTCCTTCCTGCAGCCCTCTTTTGTTCCTCTGCCTATTGCCCCGGCGGGGCCGGGGGCCGAGGGCTCGCTCGGTCCCACAGCCGTGCTCCGTTCTCACAGAAAACAATAGCAATTGCTCTGGGAGAGGGCAGGTCTAGCTGCACGCCAGGAATGACACCCCCCTTGGAAATGCCTTCTTCCCTGTATATTCCCTCCCCCCCCCCCCAAGTCGAGCACCGGGATCCTGCTCGCTTGCTTTAATGCTGGCTCACACAGATATTAAAGCCAAGAAGTTAAGTGGTGCATAATTATGGCATTGTAGTTGCTAATTATAATCCCACAATGAAATCAGTGCTTTGCAATGAAGGCCGCAAAGACCTGATGGTTTGGAGCGGGCTCATTTCTAAGCCCTCAGAATTTCTCGTTAGAGCGATGAGAACTTGCGAGGAGGATTCGGAGAAAGGGAGAGGCTAATAAAAACACCCCTCCAACCCCATTAACCTCCTCCCAGTCAGCGTGCCCAGGAACTCGCTTCACAGAGCTTTTTATGAAATAAATGTCATCGAGCCGGCGCACAGCCCATCGAGCAGCCAGGCAGAGCCAAGCCCAGCACAGCACGCACGGCTCCGGGTGCGCATCAGCCCTCTGCAGCTGTTGGTGGTGAAGCAGGCACACGGCCCCCTCTCCCCACCATTTCAGCCTGGATCCATCCCTATCTGTTACTATCCCTCTCTGTAGCAGCCTAATAACACTGTCCGCTTTATATCCTAGGTGCTTGATTTATTAGGTAATTTGTTTCTTCTCTGTGGTGCTGGCCTGCTTGTCATCCGTGTAATGGGATGATGGAAGTGCAAGCTATAGACACCAGGCATTAAAAGCTAGGCAAATATGACCCATCTAAACTTGATGTCCGAAAATCAATTCATAGCAATTTTTGTGCTTTTGGCTTGCCTGAGAAAAGAAATATAAAAAAATACAAAAATTACAGTGATTCACTGGGGCCTGACTCCTGTATGAAGTCGGGATGGTGGAGGGCGTCAGGATGGTGCTGAACCTGGCAGCGGGGTCAGTCCTTTGCCAGCCAGTCAAGAGCCCTAAAGCGGAGGGAGCTCAGCCCAGGTTCTTCCCCAACCTATTCGGCCACTCTCTGGTTCAAATGAGCCCAGGAACTGTGTGTGCACATGGCCCAGGACTCATTTTAATTAAACCAAAACAGCTAATGGCTTCTCTGTCGATGCGCCTCGCTTTGCAGCAGGAGCTCGGTGCCTTCATCTCCCAGGTGTGGCAGCGGGATGGGGAGAGATGGGGAGGGATGGGAGGAGGTGGGGAGGGATGGGAAGAGGTGGGGAGGGATGGGGAGAGGTGGGGAGGGATGGGGAGAGGTAAGGAGGGATGGGGAGGGGTAGGGGAAGTTGGGGAGGGAGGGAGAGAGATGGGGAGGGTTGGGGAGAGATGGGGGGAGAGATGGGGAGGGATGGGGAGACATGGGGAGAGATGGGGAGAGGTGGGGAGGGATGGGGAGGGGTGGGGGGAGTTGGGGAGGGAGGGAAAGAGATGGAGAGGGTTGGGGAGAGATGGGGAGGGGTGGGGAGAGATGGGGAGGGGTGAGGAGAGGTGGGGAGGGGTGTGCAGTGTGTGGATGGAGCACAGCGAGGTCTGTGGCTCCTTCCCAAGGATGTCCCCTCTGTGCTCAGGGTCAACCACAGAGTTGACGCAATCTGTGGCAGCCTCAGCCATCCCCGAAGTGTCTGCAGCGGGTTACTCGGAGTAAATGGGGCACTCGTTAAAGCCTGGGCTAGAAACCACAGTGTGCTCTAATTCACACTGTAATTTATATTTATTAAGGTAATTAACCCACTCAGGTAGCTGTGCCGGTGAGCAGTGTGAATCACTGGACCAAGGAGCAAACCCAGGTGTCTGCCGAGGACCATGGCCAGGAGGGGTGCAGCCGAGGAGCCCCCCCAAAGCTCCTGCTTCCAGCCCCCTTTGCTAACCTCCCAGTCTGCCCCAGTGTCTCTGCTGCTGGGCTGGAGCATCCAACCGGAGCTACAGTGAGCGGGAAGAGGGCTGACATCCACCGCCTCTCCCTCGGCGATTGCAACAGCCTTAGCCAGAGCAATAGAGCCACAAGACAGATCGGGAAGCTCCGGCACTGCCGGGGCTTCTTGCTGCACCCAGGATCTCCCACACTGATAACCATCGGCTGTCAGGGTGTGTACAACATTAGCAACTCAAACGGGATTAGGTTGGGATGTGCCGCTGGATCCCGGGATGTGTGCAGAGCTCACCCGTCGCTCGCCCGCT
Source organism: Falco naumanni (assembly GCF_017639655.2). NCBI lineage: Eukaryota > Metazoa > Chordata > Aves > Falconiformes > Falconidae > Falco > Falco naumanni. Next base: position 4,117,979 of record NC_054060.1, on the reverse strand, counting down.
GCTGGCAGGCCGGTTTGGGGGTTGGGAGGTTTGGATGCGCTCCTGGCGATAAGCGTCTGCCGCAGCCCTGGGGGAGGGAGCCGGCACACCCTCCCGGGAACGGCCCCGCACCTCCATTCTCAGCTCCCCCAGCCAAGGCACCGCTGGAGCAGCCTGAGGGTCGCTCCGACTGCCCGTGCCTCCGGATCCACGTGGCGTAACTCCCAGAGAAACCTCCCAGGAGACTGGTTTGGGTCTTGGGTCCAGCGGGAGCTGGGGGTTCTCCAAGCACCACTACAAGGGCAGGATGAGCTGGCGTGGATGGGAAAAAAAAAAAAAAAAAAGTCAATGAAGCCAACCAGAAGAACCCAAAGTTAATGAGCAGGCTGGAAATTATAAGCCAAAACCTGTTTTGGCTGGGGGTTGCCGCCCCAACGTGCCAGACAAGTGGCGAGGCCAGGAGCTCCGGGGGAGGATGCTGCTGCCCGGAGGGTGCTTTGGAGATGAAACAGGGTTTTGTAAATATGCGTCTCATCCCGGGCCTGGAGAAAGGCTGGTTGGGGCCGGGGCGGCGCAGCCGCTGCTCCCCCGGGAGGGAGCACCCAGCTCCAGCCCAGCTCGCCCTGACTCACGCTGCTCCTCTCCCTCGGCGTGCACCCGCTGAAGGGTGCCCAAAACCTGCCCGCCGCACCTTTCTACCCAGCCTGACGCTGCTTTGCACTCCTGAAAAACACCAGGGAAGGAAAAGGGAAAGTAAAATCTGATTTCAGCACTTTCAGCTTTTTTTTTTTTTTTTTCTTTTTTCCTTGTTATTATTTTTATTAGCCTCTCTGTTTGGCTGCAGGGCCTCTTGGAGAGAATGGAGTGTCGCGTGGGTGTTACCGGCTGCTGGCACTTACCCGGCTTCAGAAAGGAACGCCAATTACTAATTTCATGGAGATAAGCCATTCTGAAGGAGGGGAGGAAAAAAAAAAAAACCACCACAACACAAAATCTCCCAGCTTTGAAACGCACAAGGCGCCTTCATTTATTTATTTATTTCAGCAACAGCTCGCGGGGGCGCGGGGATTGCTCAGTTCAGTCCCCAGACAGAGGGATGGGAGCAGCACCCACGGGGCATCACCAGAAGATGAAGACGCGTATGTCTATATGTTCACACGCACACGTGACCCGGTGCTGATGCAGGTCCTGCACTGAGCTGGATGTGCTCCCTGGCCCTGTGAGCCCCAGGGCCGGTGCTGGGCTGCTGAGGCTGGAGGGGCCAGGGCCGCAGCATCCCACCAGCTCCCACCCACCTTCCCACTTTCGCACAGCAAAGCCCGTCCATCCTCCCGCCTGCCATCCGGCTCCCACAGCCCCGTAAACACCAAGGGCATGGGCCAGGGAGGGAAAATAATGGTGCATGGAATTAATCTGGGTGTAGTTTGCATTTTTATTGCTCTAGCCTCAGATTCCAGCCTACAGAAAGGTTTCAAAAAGGATTAGATGCCATAAAACCTTTAATAATCCTCCCACATCTTACGTTTAATTATTGTTTTTACACATGCAGAGCCAACATGCCTGTAGCGAGCAATCAAGTATCACATGCCACTCCTCCTGCATTTCTTCTCTCCCGTGTGTCTCCGGCGGTATTAAGCCAGCAGCCGGTTTTCCACGGCTCATCCCTGCCATGACTGGGAGCTCTCCTCCTTCCCCAACCCACTCCTCCCCCAAAACACAGCCCTATATAAGCACGTCCCGGCTGTGATCGCGATGAGTGTGCCACCCAGGGAGAGGCAGCCGGAGCGGGAGGGGATACGGATGCCACCGCCATGCAGCCCCTGCCCACGGTGGGTGCTGGCACCAGTGCCGGATGGGTGCCTGGCCCCCAGCAGGCTCCACACAGGGTAGTGGGGAGGGGACACGCTCACCATCCTCACCAGAGCCGCTGAAATCACACTTGGCTGGGAATAAAAAAACTCTTCCTCATCTCCAATTATAAACCTCCTGTTTGGAAGGAACATTTTGTCGCTAATTTGGTGCCATCAAAATTGTTGCTGTTTCTTCAGGGAAAAAAATCAGACCTTTTAATCATTTTTTTCACCTCAACAGCTTTTCCTTAAGCTGAACAGCTGCAGAAAGGTTTCATCTGTAAGAGAAGGTTAAGAGTAAAACGCATCCCAATCGCTTTTTTTGGTAGGATTTTAAAGGCTCCATTATTCATAACAAATCATTTCAAAAGCACACCCAGAGTACCCACCACCCTGCTGGGAGCGGGCAGCTCAGCCTGGCACCCTGGGCAGGGGCTGCAGGGGTGGCACCGGTGCCTGATCCACAGGGACATGTTAACGGCATGTCCCCGGCATTGCAACACTCCTGTGTGGCCCCAGCACTGCACCAGGAACCAGGCACAGCGGCTGCGGCTTCGGATGTGGATAAATAATTCTGTTGCTGCGGACTCTGCTCCATTAGGCTCCCAGTGAACTGGTTTATTATCAGTATTATTAGTATTATTATTGTTGTTGTTGTTATCATAAGTGCTGCTTCCTCCATCACCCGCCGTGCAGCTCAATGGGGGAATGATTTTTGCCCAGTTATTTCTCAGTTGGGGGAAGCAGCTGAGGCTAGAGCGGCTCTTCCACTCCCATGTCTGCTGCTTATCCCTTGTAACAAGTCATGGTTTTCCAGCAAAAACCCTCTTTCTTTAGGAATTTTCCCTTGTCCTCCCCACCGCAGTGATGATGCTACCCCCAGGGCTGGGCTTGCTGTCGCAGGCAGTGGCAGATGCAGTCACAGCCACCAAGACCAAGAGAGCCAACCTCAGCTTTAGGCCCAGGACAGTCCCGTGCTTCTGGGCTGGGTGAAACCCTCTTTAAAGCCCCTTCCCCAGCCCCGTGGCAGGCAGAGATCGGGTGCTGTCAGCCTCCAGGTCAGAGCAGGCAGGGGGCATCTCCAGGATGCAGGCAGAGCTCTGGGTGAGCTGCTCTGACCCCTTTATCCTCCGAAACGTCAAAAGTTTCAATTATTCTGCCTGTGACTCATTTCTGATGAAGACTTTTCTCAGAAGAAACTCAGTAGGTGGGACAGACAGACAACCCAGCGCTGCCATCTCTACCTCTGGAGATGAAGCCGCGCAGCATCAGCAGAGTCGTCACAGCCATCTTCCAGGAGGTGACTTTGGTTTTGTTTGGAAGGAAGGATGTTTCGACCCCACCGACACCAGTGGCATGAGGAGTTAAGGGGCCAGTGCCCAGAGGAAGCCCCCCTCGTCTGGAGAAGCACAGACAGAACAATCAGTCATTTATTTTGGTCAGCGGACACATCCCAGTAAAATATTGCCCTCCAAGCTGCAAGCACATGGCAAAACCCTGAGCGCCCAGCTACTGGCCAGACAAAGAGAGCCTGTGCTCCCAAGATGTTTTATTCATGTGTAGCCTTGAAGCGCAAACAAGCCCAGCTATTCTGCTGCCCCGAACTCGCCAAAGCCCTGCCTTTGTGCTCCACGGCTGCAGAGACAGGAATTGCAAAGAGGGGCTGGAGTGGGAATTGCAAAGAGGGGCTGGAGTCCTCCCTGCCCTGGGGGACTTGTTGCTCCACCAGCGGATCGACTGCTCCCCCTCCTCGGGCTTACTTAGACCAGGCTGGTTCAGCACCAGAAATTGCAATTGCTTTTCCAATTTCTCTAGTTTATTGCTCTCATTCACCTAGTTCCTTTGCCAGAGTCACAGGCTCTGCTCAGGACCGGTGCTCAGTCCCTCCATCACTGCTGCTGAGCCGAGCCTGGAGCAGCTGTCCCCAGCAAGGACACGGGGACAGTGCCCTGCTCCCAGCCCGGCTTCCAGCAGCAAGAAAAGGCCACTTGCAAATAAAGCAATAATAGAAGAGCCAGCCTTAGCCTCACCCTGATCATTTCTAATTGAATATTAATACCATCTTGATCTTCCTTTAATGCTCTATTTAATCTGAATGTTTGTCTTATTTTTCTTCCAAGCAGAGGATTATCCAGCCTGGGCACACGTGGTGTCGGGCCACCGCTACTGCAAGCAGAGTTGGAAAGCTACTTCTGCATGGAAATAATTGCAAAATTCAACTATCAAAATGGTTAGAAACTATGTTAATGCCACTCCACCCTGCACTGGGGGTGGCATCACCCCAGCCCTGCTCGGCAGGATGGAGCAGAGCTGCCCCATGGCAGGGGACATGGGTGTCTTCAGTTGGGGGACATGGGTGTCTCAGGGCTCGTGGAATAACCGTGCCAAAGCACCTGCCCGAGGGAGGTAACCATGTGAATCTGGAACAGAGATTGCACATCTCCGATAGCTAAAATAGCCTCTTCTGTCATTCTGAGGAGTGCAGACGGAGGTGGTACCAGCCATGATCATGCTGGGAGCTCAGGCCTTGCCGGCTGCGCTGCGTGGTCCAGGTGGGCTGTCACAGCTGGGGATGCCCCATCCCACATGCAATGCCAGTACAAGGGCAGTGGGGCAGCTGAGAAGGAGAAGACTGGGAGGGCAGCGGGGTGGATTCGCCTCCAAGAGGTGAAGCTGGCAATGGTTAAGGGATGACACAAATCTCCAGCCCCATCTCCACCTGGCCCTGGGCTCCCGGTGCTGCGTGGTGACTCGTGGTGAGGAAGACCCCATTAGCTATGGCAAAGCCAGAGCAAACCCAGCATCCAAGGTGTGGCCACAGTCAGCGCTGGCCACACGTGGCTCCATTTTCCTGCTCGAACCCTGGTTGTTCAGAGCTCGCAACATGGCTTGGGGCACGGGGCACGAGGCCAACAGGGACCGGATGAAAACAAGAGGTTGAAAAAAATGTTAAGAATAATACCTGTGATGTGAATGTGTGGCACTCTGCGCCTCTGTCCTCCCCTGCAGAACAGGGATCAGCCACCCTCCATGTCCCACTGGGGACATGTCATTAAACCATGACACCCACGCAGCACGATTCTCCCAGCCCAGCTCCCCAGCCCACGCCGTCCTACACAGCTTCTCCAGGAACACACGCAGCTCCACAGCCACTGAAGGACATTTGGTAATGCGTGAGTAATGGACCAGGCTAATCCCTTCCCAAATCACGATAACTCTGAAGGATGTACCAGTTGAGGAAGACGTTAGCATGGAAGGCGTGCAGCAAGCAGCGCTGCTGCCAGAAATACCAGAGGAATTAGCAAATTGGGTTGCAGCTCTCAAGTGAAACCATTTATTGAGGATGGACTGTTCCTTCTTGTAATCCTCTGTCATCAGCACTCGCTGCGAAAATTTAACTGTGTCAGACTAAGGCAGCGTGGTAAGCCCCAGGGCTAGTTCTGTGGGTAGAAAGACTCATTCGTTGCCCAACGCTATTTGCAAGTCAAGTGTATTTCTTTCTTCGTCTTGTAATTGCTGAGGACTGGGAATGCTTTACTAAGCAGCGACGGGCTGTCTGGTGCTGAGGTGTGCCGAGTTCACACTGATCCTATCCTGCTGGCTTATCTCCTCCCGCCGGACACTTGATCAAGGGAGATGAAGTGAGATGTGCCAGGGCTGTGGCAGGGCTTGAGCAAACTTGGGGGGATGCACCTTTCTCCAGGTCGCAGTGAACCTGCTCCATCTACTCCGTCCCGGTGGCCCAGGGAGCAGCTCTGCCAAGGACCGATGCCCTGCACCGTGCAGGGGTGACAGACCCCACGTGTGCCTGGGTGCTCTCGGGAGGGGGGCAATGAAAATATCATGTAACCCGATGTCATTTAAGTATCATTAGGGCTAACAGCACAGAAAGCTGGAGCAAGTCTGCTGCTCGCCCCTGCTCCAAAGGGACCGGTGGGAACAGCCTGGCTAAGGAGGAGTTTCCCTGGCACAGGGAAGTTTAACACCCCTAATCTTCATTTGAGCGACATTAACATGGGCAATGCTCAGAGTAAATAAAGCACTTGGTGACTCAAAGCAGAGAGAGAAATGGCTTTTCCAATGCACTGCCAAGGCAACAGGAAAGCCATCCTAAAAGGAAAGGGATAAAGGAAAAAATGTGCTGCAGCTGCCCCTGGTGTTATTTGTTGGGGGGGAAAAAAAAAAACCAAAACAACCAACTGGTGAAGAAGAAAGCTTAGAAAGAAGATGTAGCAACTCCCAGGTGAGGGAATCTTTGGCTTCCAAAGCCAGGAGCATGAGGAGTTCAGCCGGGGTTGTGTCAGCCTTGGTGACACACAAAGATTTTCCCTTCAGCACTCAAGCTGGCGTGCCAACCTATCGCTTTGGCCGCTGAACTGTACCACATCCCAGCCTCCTCTTCAGCATATTGCACGTCTCTTCCTCCAACCACCTCTAGATGTGCAGCTCTTTGGAAATTAGTTGCCCTTCTCTTCGGGCTTTTGATGTACCCCAGAAGGAGGGTGCATGGTAAGCGTTGCTTCACTGCTGTTTGTGCAACCTCGCTGCAAATCCTTATTATTCATGATAGTATCTTGCCACTTGATATGCATAATAGCTCAAAGGTACCGTTGACTACATTTTTCCAGCTCTTTGATGTGCTAGCGATAACTTGTTTCTGTTTCGCAGCCATTAAGCTAGGTGGAAATCATTACACTACATTAAATGTGGGGTTTGTTCTTTAATCAGTGTTGTTCTGGTTCCAGCCTTGGTGTTGCAATCTGTCATATGTGGAAAATATCCTCTAACCCAGGTTAACAATTCTGGAGGAAGTGAGCACAGTTTAACGAAGTTTCTTGAAGGTCAGTGATCGAGAACTGCATCCTCCCTGGCGACTCCAGCATCCCAGGTGGGTCACAGCAGCTGCCCAGCCGTTTGGTCCTACACTGCTGGTTGCATCGTTGCAGAAGTACCCACAGCACGAACCAACCTCCCTGCACAGCAGACACATGGGTACGTGCCAAAGCCACCTAGAGAAGGCCCTATGTATCCACCTGGCAACATTCACTTGAAGTTTTAATGTCATATTTATGAAACAGGCCACTTTTGGGTCAGGCTTGGATTTGTAGCGTGCGTATTTTTGATGGCGGTTCTGCAGACCCCAGCCACAGCCAGGAGGTTCATGCCCTGAAAAAGCCTTTTGCTGCTCAAGAAGGGGGTGCTCTACCCTGGCAGCTCTTCTCCTCCAGCATCTCTCATGCAGGTGATGGTGTCTCACCATCCCTCTGTATTAACCGCCCTTACAGCCACAGCACCAGCACTGGAAAATCATCAGAAGGCAAGATGGGGAGAGGGAGGGCATTCCAAATTAGGCTGAAAAGGGTGGAGGGGTCCTGGCCTCTGCAAGAGGAAACCTCGAGGGCAAGGAAGGGCCATGGCAAGAGGGTGCTTTGGGGCAGGGAGCACCATACCGTGGGGAGGCAGAGCAAAGCGGTGTGGCTGCAATACACACACCGGGTATGAAACACCCAGTGAGTCTTCCCAGGCGAGGCCCTGGGGGACAGGCCCACTCCCCAGAAGCCCTGGAGAGGCTGCTGCACGGCAGCCCAAGCACAAAGACCCTCTGCAATGTGCTGTCCCCAAACAAGGCCGCCTGGGCCAGGTGCTTGCTGCTGGTAAAGGTTAAGGATGCACCAAGAGAAGGAGGAGCGCACTGTGGCATGCCACCTGGCACTGCACGGGGCAAGGACAGAGCTCCCAGGCACAGGACCCTGGCAAGCGAGTCTTACACAAGCAAGGAGGTGCATGAAAGGAGGCGAAGCAGAGCGTGGGAGAGGCTCCCCAAAAAGAAGAAACCCAGCAGCTGGCAGGAGGGAGCCTGGCAAGCTGCGGGCTGTGCTCCACGCAGAGCCCCTCGAAAGCCAGTGTGGTTTTCAAATGAAGGCTATATTTGTTTTGCAAAACCTCAAACCACCCCTCCCAAGAGTGTATGACAGAGACAAGTGAAAATGGGAAAATCTTCGCCCGTTAACCCCTGCGTGCCAGGGGCCGGAGTGGGAGCAGGCTGCCCATGCTGGGGCCGGGACGGGCAGAGTCCGGCGCAGCCGCCCATGCCAAGGCAGCCGGCAGCGGCTGCTCTGCTCACGTTTGTCTTTCACTCTCGTTTGAGGCCTTTGGCAAGCAACGATTCGGTTTCGTTTCCTGCTTTCTTGCAGTCTCGGCATGTTTAGTTTGGCCTCCTGTGTTTTGCGACATGAAAGCCTTGGCTATAAATACATCGCCCCGTGTCTCCAAAGGCTTTGTGGCGTTTTCCTGCCTGGGATCTTTGTCCCTTCGGGAAGGTCTGGAGCTAGGAGGAGCACACGGAACCGGCTCCGGTGATGCCAGCAGAGCAGCTCCCTGACCAGGACAGCCCGACTCCACGCATGGCTCACAGCATGAGGCCAGCAGCCCCTCAGGAGCCCTGCTTGACTTACAGATGTTTATCATGGCCGATAAGGCTGTGCCGGCTCTTTGCACAAGAGGAAGGGGAGGTTTCTGCAGCGGTGAGCTGGTCATGAGCCCGGGGAGCGGAGCTTGGGGTTGTGGTGGGGCTGGAGCCCTGGGTTAGCCTGCAGCACTACTGCACCCCAAAGGGCTTTGGCACCACTCATTCCTGGAGGTCCCAAATGCCACCAGGACCTGCCGGTTGCAGACACACAGCCAAAGTACTCCCTGGGGCCGGTGTGCCCAGCTTGCCCTGCCGATGCTCCTGCGCCGGACCGGGCAGCGTGCCATGGAGCGCCCACGCCGGGGCAAGGGAGCCTTGCAAAGGGTAAACATGTATACGGTAGCAGCCCAATAATTACATCCCTAATTCAGCAAAGCATCACCACTTATAAGACACCTAAGCATGTGCTTAAAGTTAATTACACACTTAAGGATCTTTCCTGAATAAGCATGGATTTAAGGCTGTTTTTGGTATCTCCTGTACTTAACTGTGATTCACCTAAACACCTACCCTACCTCATTTCCAATAACCCCAAACCATCGTGAAGTGATTTCAGAGCTCAGCTCCAGCACTGGAAACCAAACATCTATGTCCTTCTCTGCAGGCTTGCTTTGTAGATACGAAAATAAATACTATCCTTTTGATTCTTATAGCTTTGTTTTCCTCATAGCACTTCCCTTCCCGCAAGCCAGCGACTTCCAGGCTGATTAGGAACTGGCTCTGCAGAGACCTCATGAAATGGCTTCTCTGACAGAATCAGATACTTGTGAGGGGAAGAAAAGAGAGACAGAAAACGCCTCGGTAGAAACTGCCCTGCTGCAAGACGGCGAAGCTGAACTGGCCTCTTCGCACGCACTCAGTTTTTCCACTGCATTTGCATATCTCTGCTGTTTTCTGCAGCCCGCAGCCGGCTGCCTGCTCCTCCGTGCAGTTTCAGCTCAACAGTCGTGTGTGAACCAGAGCCGCGGCTGCCTGTGGTTTTCTCCCCGCCGGAGGTGCCCCGCTGCGGCCAGGGGCCGGGGGCTGCAGGAGCTCCCCCTGCCACGCCGCCCGTGCCGGGGCCGGACCTGGAGCCAGGACCCTGCACTGGCAACCGGTGCGGGGGGTCAAACCCACCCAGCAGCAAAAATAACTGTGGGTGCAGCTGGTAAATGATAAGAGGGGCTGGTTGGAACAAGCTGCCCCCGGGGTGGCTTCCGCTTTTAGCATCATTTCTTTAACAAATCAGAGCAAGCGTTTTCAAGAGAAAAGGATTTGGAAGCAAGTGGTTTGGGGTTTTTGCTACTGAAGTTCCCCAGGGAAACATTCCTGGACCCAGAAAGCCCAGCGGAGCCACCCGGCCGCTTGATCATTCAGACAGGCAGAGCCCCTGCCAAGGAGAGCCCAGAGACCTGCCTATAATCTTGTCATTTTATTCAGCATTTGAAAGTCTTTGAGGTTTTTTCAGTCGAGTTTCTGGTACAAATTACATGCTGTGGCATGTGTGGCTCTAAAACACAGCTTTAAAATGGGATGCATCTCGCTAGAGGGGCTGGTTCTCCTTTAGAGGCTCCCACGCAGCCCCGGGCATGGCCCTGCCTGGCAGATGCTGGATGCCTGGTCCCTCCCTGTGCAGCTCCTTGCATCAGCTGCCCCATCACCTCAGCTCAGGTTCTTCCCACCCTCTCACTGGCTACGGACACCAGTGGAGCCTCCCATCCTGGGTCTGATGGCAATTCTCCCCTCAGAGCAGCCGTTACCCAGCATCCCCAACGGGAGCAGGTTGCCCGGTACCATGTGCTGCCGGGCTTCCAGTGCCTCCAAGGATGGATGGAGCTGCACAGCCTCCTCAGGCAGCCTCTCCCAGTGCTCAGCCACCCTCACCATCACAAAGTGTTTATCCATCCCTGTCCTCCAGCACCTTCCTGCCTGCTCAGCGGCTGGGAGCAGAGCTAATTCCTTGAACAGGGCCCCAGGTCTTCTCCAGGCTCCCTTGCTACCCAGGGGATGGCCACAGAGCCCATCCTTCTATGGGTCAGGTGCAGGGGCCACAGGCCCACAGCCCCAAACGGCACCGACCGACTCAGCACCATGTCTGGGATGCTGCCGTTTGTCCTGCAAATGCAAGTGACAGGCACCTTCCCAGCACTGACAGCCAGGAGCCTCTCAGAGCTGCAGATAAAGTTATCATTAGCATCTATTAGCAATAACAAACAATATCAGCTTGCTTCATTGTTGTAGGCTGGGTTATTAGTGCTGGAAAAACAGCTCCCCTAACACCCTCAGAGCCAGTCGAGATTCATCTGTGTCTCATTAGCAGAGCCTTCCTTCTTTGTTTGTTCAGTTAAAATTAACTCTCCTCCTGGAAAATTAAGAAGCGAAGAACCACCTTCCCGGCCCAGCACAGCTCACTCCACTGCTGGCTCTGGCCCCAAGGGCTCCCAGCAGCCATGGGGGACCGACCCTGCCTACACCCACTGCCTGCACCTCCTGCCTGCACCTCCTGCCTGCGCCCACTGCCTGCACCTCCTGCCTGCACCTCCTGCCTGCGCCCACTGCCTGCAGCCTGGCTCCGGCGGCCAGCAGAGCTCTGCATGGTGCTGGTCACAGCGAGGGTGATGCATGGGTGCGCTGGGCACCGCCGTGGTTTCCTGGCTGGGTCCCAGCCCTGCTGTGGGTGACCCCACTGTCCCTTGGGAATGTGTCCCCGGAGCTGGGCTCTGCAGAGGCCGCCTTGCCGTGGGCGTGCGAAAGCGGGGCTGGCCCGGAGAGGTACTGGCAGCAGGGCAGGACTGAGTAATTGGGGTAGGATGGGGCTTTCCCGGGCAGAGCGTGCAAAACCAGGGATTTTTGTGTTTGTGTTCACATCTACTTAACCCTGCAGATCGGTTAATGCTTTTATAAAATTACATCTGTTACTCGTCAGGCTCAGCGTTTTCATTCAGTTGCCAAAGCCGCTTGGATATTTATAAAACAAGCCAAAAAGAACCCAAAACTCCAGGGCCCAAACAGTTCAGGTTTGTCAGTCACAAAGAGTGAAAAATAAATCAATTCTGTGGTCACAGACCTGCACAGCGTGCTGTGCCACCAGGACAGAGGTGCATCCATGGGTGCAAGGGGTCAGAGCTCTGGCAAAGCAGAAAACCCAAGTCTTGACCCAAACTTGCACCCAACCAACACAAGGTGAGGTCTCCCTAAGGGCTGGACATGCCCTGGTGTGATTTGAAGGGTGAGCCAGGTCCCCTGTACCCAGCTGAGCTGCAAGGGGTGCTGGGGTGCTGGGGTGGGAAGGACACAAATGGTACCTGGGGATGAGGTGCCCGATCCAGGCTCCCTGAACCAGGGTCAGCATCAGTGCCCAGCCCTTCCCCCGGTGCTGTGCTCGCCCCACGTCCCAGCATGGTAAAAACGAGCAAAGTCATAACGAGCAAGCTGTGTGGGTGGATGTGTCGGAGCAGGGCAGCATCCCTCGCTGAGCTGTGGGCACTTGGGAGGCCCGGGTCAGCACTGCAGTGAGCGCCCATGGTTTGGGTCTCCCAGCTCTCCCCACTGCAGCGCCAAGCATCTCCCACCACCCAGACACCCGCTGGGCACCGGGGCCTGGGCACCACCCTTGTGCCACCTCCCCTTTCGTCCTTCAGTCCAGCAGGGACCACTGCCAACTGGCAGGGGGACTTTGTGGGTGCTGAGGAACTTGTGGGAACCAAGGGATGGAGCAACAATGTGTGACATCTGGTGAGGAGAGACCCAAAGGCAGGGGCAGGAGTGTATTGATGTGTTTCAAAAGCCACTGGCAAGGGCAACCTCCACAAGCACAGTGCAAATACAGTGCTTAGGGACATGGTTTAGTGGTGGACTTGGCAGTCCTGGGCTACCGGTTGGACTTGATGATCTTAAAGGTCTCTTCCAACCTCAGCAATTCTATGATCCTATGATTCTGTATGCTACAATCCTGGCACAAATGCCCCAATGCTGGGCAATCTCCACTGGATATACTTTTTCTCTTTGAGCCCATTATCAGCATCCACAGTAAAAAACCAGCACAAATAAACCCCAAAGCAGCAGGCGAAGGACAAGCCCAGAGCTCCCGTGCCCAGCACCCACCCACCCTGTGGGCCAGGTCTCTGCTTAGGAGGGATGGACAGACGGAGCCAGCAGATCCCTGGGGATGTTCTTCTGAGGGTCATGGGCCAGCAAGAATTTTTTGTGAGTTTTTGTTTCTTTTTTAACATTTCTTTCTGAAATGACTAAGTTACTTTTTTCATGGCTGGGTTATTGTCATAGGATGGGTTAGAGCTCCTGAGAGCCGGGCTGTGGTCTCCTATCGCAGCCCGGGGATTGCTGCTTGACCCTGAGCAAGTGACATTCCCAGCCTCTGGCCCTGCTCACATCTGCACCATGGAGGCAGCACTAAGCTACTCCAGCTTTGTATTTAGAAAGTTAAAATAAAATAAAATCTCCACAGGCCTGATGCAGGAGTTGGACACCAGCATCGCCAGGGCTGTGTGAGGCAGAGACTGGAGAGCACTGGTCAGCAGCTGGGAGGCAACTTCACTGTTTTGCTGCAAGAACACAAAACTCCTTAATGCAACAAGGCTGTTAAACAAATCCACCTGAGGCCAGTGAGTTCAGCGCTGTTTAGCCTTCCAGTTGAGCGACAATCGCAATTGATCCTGCTGGGAGGTTAAAAAATAAAATAAAATCATCATTCTGGAACAACATGTTTCAGCTGGAGCAGCCTCGTGCCCATTAGCAGTAATTGAGCGGCGCGGGGCTGTGTCGTGGGAAGGTTGATTTCCCCGCGCAGCGGCGGTGTGATTAGGGATGGCTTTGGCTCTGCCCGCGGGGTGGAATGGGTCGGCCTAATTGAGAGAGAAATGCCAGGGTCTGGACAGAGGGAGACTCTGCCTGCGTCCCCAGCAAAGCCACAGCGAGCTGTGATGGGCAGAGGTGCATGAGTGCAGCTGAAAGGCAGGGACTTTGGGAGGGGTCAGCGCAGCACGGCACGGCATGGCACGGTGCATGCATAGGGCTCAGCGGCATGGGAGCTCTGCAGCACTGCTAAGGCTTTTATGCACCGTAAGAGTCTCTTGAAAGCCTCATTTTGAATAGGGAGGTTATAGAGCTCTGAAGAAAGCTGAAATAAAATATTTTCCCTCTTGCATGTGTCAGGGAAGCAGAAGTCCTGGGCTAAATGGGACAGGCTGTGCCATTTTGCTGTATTATTTAGCTGCACTGGAAATGAAGGATGAAGGTGATAAAGGGTTTATTTTAGCAGGCAGCAGCCACTAACTGCTCAGTAACGCACCGAGGAAGAGCTCAGCTCCGCCATCCCGTTTCCCATTCCAGTCACGTGCCCCCAAAATTGCAAATGGAGATTTGTTACATTTCATTTGCTCCCATCCCTGGGAAGCCATTTGCGATGAGTTCACGTCTCCCAGGAGGCTCTATTCCAATCAAAGTGAAAAGAGAGGAGAAAAAAAAAAAGTCATGCTACGCCGGATGACAATGATATCTCAGTGCTGATCGCTGGGTGCTGACTGGTGCTACACGTTTTAATAACAGCCAGCCCATGTGCAGCTGCAAGGCTGAGGCACTGCTCCCAGGCTGGGGGATGCTGAGTTACTGCTACCATGCTGAGAGATGCTGAGGTACCTCTTCCAGGCTGAGGGATGCTGAGGTACCACTCCCAGGCTGGGGGATGCTGAGGTACCACTTCCAGGCTGAAGGGTGCTAGGATGCTGAGGTACCGCTCCTAGACTGAGGGATGCTGAGGTACCACTTCCAGGCTGAAGGATGCTGAGGTACCACTCCCAGATGGAGGGATGCTGAGGTACCACTCCCAGATGGATGGATGCTGATCAGTGTGGCTCAGCACTGCTGTCTCCTCTGTGTTGGCTCCAGCTGCTCTGGGATGGACACCCCCACCTTGAGTTTCCAGCTTTCCTCTTTCTCTGCAAGCAGCACCTTGAGCTGGGTGGATAAAACTAGAGCTTACCAAACTCAGGGAGGACAGGCTGAACATCTGCTTCAAATTTAGCAATTTTACCCTTATATTGGCCTATGTTTTCCAAACTCTCATTAACCGAGTATACACACATAGAAACCAAAAGTAGAGAGATGGCTGGGGCTTTGTCGCTTTTTTTTTTTTATTATTTCCCCTTTTTAAAAAAAATATCTTGTTTTCACTTCAGAGCAGTTTTGTGGGCTGTGGCCTGGTGTTATTGATTAGGGCATGTTATTCCGGAGCAGGAAGCTGCCTGACATACTGCCTGCCTGCTGCTAAATTGAAATCTCCTAATCTTTCCAATCCTTTTAAGCACTGGCAAATGAAAAGGCAGCACATTGTGGAAAATCTCTGCTGAAGAGGAAGCAAGGCAAGATCTGCCAGAGGGAGAGCACAAGCTACTGTGGGTCAGAGGGGACCTGCTACCTCTGATGGCTCCCGCTGCCTGGTCAGGGAGGCAGGAGAGGGGTTTGGTCCTGCCATGATGCCCTCATTCGGCACAGGAGACATCCCTGGTGCGTTGGCTGAAGGACACAACCGAGGTGCCTCGAGCCCTCCTTAGCATGACCTCGCCAAGGGCAGGGGCTGGTGGTGCTGCTCCGGCACGTGCAGTGCTGCCAGAACCCAGGGCTGCCCTCACGGGATGGCTGGTGGCAGGGGCCTGGGGGGGACCCCCGTGGGCTACAGCATGGCTGGCAGTGGTCTCACAGGCTGTCCTGCGGGAAATGGGACTTGATTCTGCTTTGTGGTTGAATTTGAAGCTGGATAACTGTGCTCAGGGGACCGCAGGGTAACCCATGAACTGCTGAGGTTGGCTGGGCTTGGGGGCGTGAGGCTCATCCTCATCCCCTCCCTGTAGTGCTCCTTACTGTACCATAACAGGGCTGCCCGGAGCTCAACATGGGCTCCAGAGACCCCCGCTCTTTGTTGGGCTCCTTCTCTCACCTGTGATTAGAGTATACCATTAATCACACACCAAAAGCCTGGTGCTCTGCTGTTCAGAGCTGTTGCCGTCTACTTGGTCATGGCAGCTTTGCCCGGGTATGAGGGCAATGTGCTTCGTAGTTACCTTCATCCCATAATAAAAGCAAAACAGGAGGGACCCTCCTGAGAACAGCAGACCTCCTGCCACCCCGCAGCACACGCTGCTAGCACCCACAGCCCCGGAGCCGGCCAGCAAGTAGCCAGGTTCCTCCCCAGTGCTGACAGGGAGCTTGCAGCATCAGAGACCTGAGGTACCATTTCATCCCCACCAGTGCCATCCCTCCAGGCACTCCCATCAGTGGGACCAGTTGCCCAAATCTGGCAGCGTTTAGAGAAGTGATAGCTGGCCGTGCCAGCCTCGGGGGGGCAGGGGCTGCCCTGGTGTGCTGGGACTTCAGGGTGTTCCCATTAGGGCAATGCCGGTGCTTCCCCGGCCACTGTATCACCCTCAGTCCTTGGCTGAAATATTTGTGTTAGAGCAGAGCAATAATTTGATTTAACCCCAGTAGTGCTGGGTTGTTGCTGCCCAGTAACCAACTGCACCTTGAGCAGAAGGCGCATGCGTTACGGAGATCGACGCATGTTCACAAAGGGCCAATTTACATTGCACCTGTCTTGGGAGAACAATGTATCCCCGATTTCATGAGAAATCAAGGACACCATAAAGCTAAAACTTCAGGAATGCTGTAGTTGATCTTAAATAATGTTGTCAGCCTGTACGAGACCTTCCCTGTTCCCCATCCAGGGAGGGGGTGCTCAAACCAGGCTGAAGTTCTGGCTGTCTGGCAGTACCTTCCCTCCTACCCCTGCACACTTGGCTTCTCCCTGCTCCCAAGTCCATGACCAGTCCTGCATCCCCAGCCCCAAGCGAGTGTCCCCTCCAAGGGGTCTGTGTGCTGGGGCCACCCTGGGGCGCTGGGCTGGGGGGGAGCGCAAGCAGCCAGGCACCACTTGGCCCACTTGTATTTCTAGCATGTGATGCTGGGAAAAGGAGAGCGTGTTCATTAACCTGCACAGCCAGGAATAACAATTGCCTTCCATCAGGACCTCATGAATAAGTCGCACCATCTGATTTAGTTATTTATATCCTTCCTGCTGGTAAATTAATTAATGTTTCATTTGCAGCACAGGCAGCCCGTCAGACTGCTTCTCCCTGTTCTGAAAGTGGGTGCGTTACAATGTCATCTGCTTTAAAAGGCGTTTTTCCTAGGGAGATGGTTGGTAAATATGGACCGTTTGCCTGCCGGTGACACTAGGTCACCTCTTGCCATGCCCTGCACTGTACCAGCAGTGGGGCAGTGTGCTGCAGACAGCTGGGGTCTGTGGAGTATTTGTCCAGTGCAAAGGGTCATTTTTATTCTTTCTACTGCATCTTACGCAACGTGCAGGGGAAAAAATCACGATCCTGTTGCAGGTTTCTGGTCCATCCATCAAGGGAGAGAAGGAGGAGCATGGGGGCAGCAGCAGTGCTGCAGGGCCAGCAGTGGCTGGGTGCCACGGGACATCAGGATGCAAAAGATGCTTAAAGAAGAAAGAAATAAATCTATAAACACCTTCAAGGGAATGGGCTGAAAGTGAATTGTTATCTTATCATGGGGTAGCAGGCAAACTACAAGGCGTTGCAGGGAAGGAGTGCTGTGGGGCATCAAGAGCCTCTGTAGAGCTGCTGGGGTGGGTGAAGGTCTCTTTGGCTGTGAGGAGGGACGGGGGCTGCCCAGGGAGGGCTTGGAGGGGTGGGCAGAGCCACTGACCCACCCCCCTTACAGCAGCTGGGGCTGCTGCGGGTGCGAGCTGGCCCTGACGGCGCAGAGGGATAAAACCTCTCCCAGGACCCCAGGGGCTGACGGTGCCCCTGCCACGGGGGATGTGGGGCGGGGGGCTCGGCCGAGGGCATCTCATGCCTTGGCATCTCATCCCAGCACTGGCTCCGGAGTTTCGCACGCCTGCTCTCGATGGCCACAGCGGGAAACGCCGACAGCAGCGCATGACTCCCTTGGGCTGAAGATAAGAAGCTGGAAAAATAAACTGCGCTCCCAAGGTCGCGGAGGCACTTAGGGCTCTCCCCAGTACCCAGGCTGCTTCCCCTTCCGCTTCCAGAGCAATCGCCTGGTGGCTTTACAATGGATTAAAGCAAAATATTTTTGTGGGAGAATGGCTGGGGGAGGGGTGAGCACCAGCTTTTCCCCTGGTGTGGGTCACTACAAAGCACCACGGAGATGCCCCATCGTCCCACTCTGCTGTGGCCCCTGCCAGCTGCCCTGAGCGTGTCCCGGTGCCCGCGGCAGGCAGGGCTGCCAGAGGACAGCAGCGTGCCTCCGGTTTGATTATTTGCTTATGGTATCCTAATACGCCCAATTATTTTTCAATGCAGACAGTTGCGGTTCATTTGTTTTGCCATCAGGCAGGGGCTTGTAGGAGATATTCTAATGCCAGCCACGTTTTAATTTCCTCAAACAGCACGTTTTATGTGGGCTAAGTACAGATGAGCTTCGACCCAGTTACGGGATCCCAGGAGATCCCCATCATCCCATGAGAGAAGGTGCCCCAAAGCTGATCTGGTCAGTTGTACCTTCCACGGCGGTGCCCCACACCTTACCGATCCTCGTACAGGGGACCTCACATTCGATGTGCTTCCGAAGATGGAGCTGCAACGTGTTGAAGTGGGCTGGCTTGGGTTTTTTTCCAAGGAGTAGCCTTGGTTTTTCCGTGCCTTATCCATGACATTCCCATCCCCAGAAGTGTTGCAGCAGGGAGCTGGGGGCTTGAACTGGGGCAGGTTTGATACGAGAAACCCTTCAGCAAAGTAACCCCTGCACGTGTGAAGCCGTTGGCACGGATGGATTTGAAAAGCAGGGCTCTGCTGTAATGCCATGGGCAGGGCTAACCCTGCCCAGCGAGGGGGACCCCCAGGGACCCCTCACAAACCTCTCCAGCCCCTTTTTGTCCCACATCCATGAAACTAGCAGCAAACCCAGAAATGAAGAATTACACGTGAGGACCAGAATGGCAAACCCTGAATCTTGATTTTGGGGTTTTTTTAGCTCTAACCTGTGTTACTTGGGATGCCAAGCCTGATTCATGATGGTTGCCTGTGCCAGAAGCTGGAGCCGTGCTCTCCATGGCAGCAGTGTCACCCGGGGTGGGTTTTCCTTTGTCCCCTCATTTTTGGATGCTTTAAAGAAGGTGATCAGTGACCTCAATGCATCCTCCTTTCTAAACACTGCAAAGATAACAAAGCTGTTCCTCTCTAGGCCTCCCTTTCTCATCCAAAATCCTCCAAACCAAAAGGACGGTCCCAGCCCTTCACCTGCCAAACCTGGGAATGTCCAATTTCAAGCCCTGTTTTCATTTATTTCTTTTTTGGCTGATAGTGGCGGCAGGTCTGTCTGTGCAGGGGTGTGGATGCCGCAGCTCGCTCAGCTCTTAGCCCCCCGTAAGCTGTAGTAATAAAGCATGTGCTAGAGAGATGTCACTGGCAGGATTGTTAATGCGTGAGCCTAATGAATATGAATGGGCTCTTCATAAATGTAGCTTTGTGTCATTAAATTCCTTCACACCTCACTGATCATGGAAAGGTTACTCAGAATTAAATGTAAATCACATATTTACTGGTACGAAACAGATCAGTGTGTCTTTTTTTTAAAAAACATATAATTTAATAATGGTGCAATCTTCCCCTAGCAAGGCTTGGGTGATGGATTCGTGGCGGTCCCTCACTGGGGGTTTCGGTGGAAGGTGATACAGATCTCACATGATGGACAATTTACACCGTTTTCTTTCCAAAACAGTAGACTTCAGTTCTTAATCATGTCAGTGGCCCAGAAATGAAAGGAGTTATTTCACCCATGTCACTCTGTATAATTAAAAGATTAAGGAATGGCTTCTGTTGTGTTATAAATTACGGGGCTGGGGGGAGCTGGGGCGGGGAACACCGGGGTTGGGAACACCGCAGCAGGGAGCACCAGTCCCCAGTGCTGCTGGAGGGGTGAACACCCACCCCCACCCCAAATTACACCCCAGACATCACTCAGGACATTCCCCAAAGACCATTGCACACAGTTACACCAAGTAACGCAGAAATAAGGCATCTCTTTTTTTACCTTTTTCGCTGCGAAAGCCCAGGATTGTGCCCATTTGCCACACCGAGCCTGTACAGCTTTTGCCTCCCCCAGCCCAGGGTGGGGTGTTTTACACGGTACAGATGCACCCTGCCCACCCAGCCCCCGTGTGCGGAGCGATGCCGGTCGGCGCAGACAGCTCAGCCCAGGATCGGGAAAAGCAGGGCATTTTTAAGAAGCTCTGAAGAGCTGTCCCAGCTGCCCGCCGGTAAAGCCCCCTAACAGACTGCTTTAAACAGCACTAGCACGCATTAGCTTGTAAGGGAGAGCTGATTAGTAATTAAATGGCTTTTAAAAATAAATCCATTAAGACTAATCCCATCAAAATTGGAGCTTCATCCAGGCAACTCTTATTAATTATCGTCCCACCTTGCAGTTTCCAAAGGTTGGGCTGTTGGCAACTCTGTAAACAAATACACCTATTTTATGACATCCCCTCTGGTGAGTGCTCCCCCTGCTCCTGGTTGGAAGGTGGGGAATGGCCCAGCCGCGGCTCCCGGCACGGGCACCCCTGCCAGCCGGTGGCACAGCCGCGGTGATGCCGGCAGCCGCGGGGCGTCGCTGGGAGCGGGGGGCAGCTTTCCCGAGCCGATAAACCAGGGGCTGAGCCCTGGCTCATCCTGCCAAAGCCACCGGCCGCTCGCTGCGGCCAAGGCAGGCGCAGGTTTCAGCCACAGCGCGTCATTATTTCCCTCAAAGTATCAATAATTTCAGGGTTAAAGAAACAAAAGGGTTTTTTGCTTGTTTGTACTTTTCCCTTCATCAATACTGGGGCCAGGCAGGCCACTTCCAGACAGTCCCTGGGGCCTACTCAGCTATTAAAGATAGAAATTATATCTTCATAACCCAGGATATTGCTGCTCGCTTATTTATGACTTGCTCCATTTCAAGAATATTTATTCTAGACAGGGAGCCTGATAATTTTCATCCAATCTACTTCTCATAGCTCAGGGCAAAAGAATGGAACAGCTCAATTGAAAGAGCACTTTCCCATTATTGCCAGGTAAGGGCAGAGCAAGCTGATCTCATTTCTGCCCTTGCCTCGCTAGCACCACTGGATTCGGCTCCTTTTTTCTTTTTTTTTTCCTCCTCCTTTTTCTTTTCTATTTTTTTCTTTTTTAATTCATCGAGGAATGGCAGCCCACACAACCACTTAGAGGAAGTACTGCATAAATCCCAGTGCAGTAATTACCCATTTGGAAACATGACGCTTTATAGAAGAAAAGGCATCGTGCCAGGATGCTCAGCATGCTACTCCTACTCCAGCTGAAATCCTCCCAGGGCTTGTAGGCAACGGTTAGCGTTCGCAGTCACAGGCTAATAAAACTAAGCCATTACAGCTGGGGCAGGAGAGCTGCAGCCCGCAAAGCAGAGAGCTCCTGAGGTGGGAAAAAGCTGTTTGGGGTTACAGAGCGGAGGAAGGAACCTGCAGCCACGCGGGAACCACACTACCCATCCCGGCTGGGGTTGCATCCAGACGCGGGTGGCAGGGGCTGCCCGGGGTGCTGAGGGATGCTGCAGGATGCTGCAGAGACCCACAGGCTTCCCTTAGCCATGCCACACAAAACGGAGCGATGCCCCGTAAGATGGCAGCACCCACCTCCCTCCACCCGGCTCCTGCCTGCTGCGTGCCTTAAATGTCAAAGCCAATGAAGTGTTGAAAAGGCTTTATTGCTTTTTGTGAAGCCGATTAGGAATATCTTCTACTAGGTAAAGAGTAATATTGCAATATGAAGGATGGGGGAAGTTGAAGGCAGCCCTGTGTGAATTCCCCACAGAAACCTCTGTTCTTGCAGCCAGAACAGTTATCAAAAAGACAATTTAAGCAGGATTGCGCTCTAACTAGCTGGAGGACAGGGGAGCCAGCCCTGTACAGTAATCTTTCAGCCTGTAGTAAATGAAATTGCAAAAAAATCAGCTTTCCTTCCTGATCTGCAGGGGGCGAAGATGCCAGAAGGAACGGGGGTTTTTTATAACCATTAGCTCAACCCAGTGCTCCCTGCCAACGGCGGGAGCTGCCACAGGGCCGGGTGGCTGCCGCCAAGGATGAAGGCAGCTCAGCATCCTCTCTTCCCACCGTCTGCAGCTCTTCCAAGCACCAAAGCATCTCAGCAAAGGACGGAGTAAATTCCCACCCCCTCATGTTTCATCTCTATGGCTCCTGCTGACTCTACCGTCTGAAAAACCCAGCTGGGTGTAAAATGAGACCCTTGTCACCATTAGAAAGGAGGTTTATTCAACCATGAGATAACCAGGTTTGATGACTGAAGAAAGAGGTTTCTCATGTGAGCGATGCCAGATGAGCCAGGTGAGGTTGTTATGGACTGGGGTGTCTCTGGGTGTCTTGGAAAACCACCAGGCACCATGGTCTAAGTCATCTTTCAAAGTCTCCATTTCTGGGGGGAGAAAGGCTTCTGCAGGGCCATCCCTACCACGCCAGCACGAAGCACTGTGCACTGGCACTGCAGGACATGCCATCGTCTCTTGGATCACTCGCCTGGTTGCCTCAGATGCCATCATGTCCAAAGAACGATGCTGGAAAACCAAGGCAGGTTAATGACTCTGGCAGCCAGAGAGGACCTAAGGAAGCATGTGCCAGTCCTTGCTGTTAATGATAATTATTTACGGAGCACCCTGAATTCACCCTGTGTTTTGGAACAGCAGCACAATGGCCAAATCCAGCCCCTGGTGAGGTCTGTGGGAAGCAGAAAGCCATTTCCACCGGCTTTGATGGGAGCTGGACTGAGTCCTACTGCTCTGATGACATCCCTACGAATTTACAGCAAATGTTGCCATTAGAAAAATGACAGCTTCCCAACTTGAAATTACTTTACAGACACATGGCAGGGAAAAATTCCCCTCTATTTATTCCTTGGTCAGGCAAAACTGAAAAAAACTCTTCTCTAGCTCAAACCCCCAGCCTGCCTGTGGGACTTACTGCCCCCAGTCTGTGGCATGGCAACCTCTTCAGTGCTCTGTTATTTACCACTGAAGAAAATAGCTGGGCTCAGACCAGAAACACTGCCTGCAAATCTGGAGGTCTTGCAGGTCAGCTTGAAACCCGTATACATGTGCTGCCTTGCCGGCTGGCAGCCCTGCCTCCACCTTAGCACCCCCTGAAGCATCGGGGCTGAGTGCGGGAGGGGGACAGGGTGATGTGGGTGCTGCCTTTCTCTCTCTGTCTGTCCCAGGGCTGCAACCAGCCAAATTGGACAACCAAGAGAAGACTTTTAATAGCAATTATTCCATCAGAGCAATTATTCAGTCAGCCGGAGCAAGGTGCGCAACTCCTGGTGCCTCTGAAGTGGCCAGGCACACCCTGCTCCCCTCTCTCCAACTGTGGGGAGCCGGGCGTCCCTCCACACACACCCCTTTTCTGCAGGGAGAAGCCCCAGGGAATCACAAAGTGGAGAGTGAGCACGCGAGGGATTCTCAGTTTTTGCAGACCTCTGGTCAGCAAGCGACCGTCACTGCTCCAGCCCTTGCTTTGCCACTGGTGAAGGCAAGGGATGCGGTTTTGCCTGAATTTGCAGGTTCTGCTTGAATTTGCAGGTTCATGACTCCTCCTTGGGCCCAGCCACACTGTCCCACTGCATCAGCAGGAGAAGTATGGGAGAGCAGCGCCTGGGTCAGGGCTGATCTGCCAGGACTCATCCGGAGAAGTCAGTTCTGGGGAGGAGAAGGTAACCCAGACCTACACAGCTGCTAGGTCCTTAAGCTCCCTGGAGAGCAGAGTCCAAACCGAGATCTTGCCGAAGGTTCTGCTGTCTGCAGCAGCCGGGGACACTGGCTGTACTGGTTCCAGTGGGCTGAAGCTGCCTGTGGCAGAGCCAGTCTTGTTTTGCAAAACTGCAAATCTGCAGGAGAGCATGCCAGAGGTGGAGACCCAGGGTGGGTGTCGGTGATGGGGTATCTGTCCTCCAACTTCAGTGCAAGGGTTGCAGGATCTGGGAGGCAGAAATCCCTTAAAAATGAAGAGTTTGGCTTCAAATGGCAATTTCCTCTCCATCTGGTGCAAGAAAACTCCCTCTGTCTGAGGCAGCTCTGCGATTTGGGGTACAAACTGCTCATCAGACCGCTGCGCTCTGGAACGCTGCATGGCTTGTGCTTCTCTTTTTGCCTGCCCGCTTAAACAAAGCGGGGACTTGGAGCCATCAATTACTCCTCCGGCAGCCCAGTGGGAAGGCTCCACCGCCCTGGCAAGCGAGGCTGTGCCTCACCTGGTTTCCTCCTGCTCACCCCACTGTTTGCTGCCTGCACTGGTGATTTACTTACAAGGACTGTCATTACAGGCAGGCACGGATGTACCGTTTATCCTCCGTATGCTGCTGTGGCTGTGCAGATACACTGCTTAGCTCAGCTCTCTGGCTTAAACCCTTCAAGGTGTGGTGGAGGTCCCCTGGCCCAGCTAACTCTCGATCAAAAACCCTTGTGCACCCCTGGAGATGCACTGGAGCAGTGGTCCATCCCCCCTGCTGCTCCCACTGTCAGCAGCTCCCAGCGAAGTCCCAGGCTCCAGCCGTGGGCAGGGGATCCTGCTCAGCCTCTCCCCTCTAACCTCCCCTTGCTTGAAAAAATAACATCCAATCTTCAAATAGAGCAAAAGGGATTAAGTCTTTAACCCCCCTGTGCTGCACAGACACGATGTGGCAGTGCGTTGGACATCTGCACTCCAGAAAGGGTCATTTTGGTTTTCCCCGGAGGTTTTCTCCAGCTGGGAGAAGCTGTAAGAGATCAGGTTGGAAGCATCTCTTAGAAGCCATGGAGACTGCACTGGTTTCTGCTTCTTGAGGGAAAGCTGGAAATGGGTATTTGTTTTCCCATCAGTGAGCAGAAACCTTTGTCTCTGCTTGCTCCCTGCTCCCAGAGCTTTCCCAGGACAGCCAAGCCCGCCCTGATGCTGCTGGGAAGTTTCCGAGCCCGGCCAGCAGACTTGCTCACACCGCCTCCGAAGGGAAAGCTCATTAAATTGTTGATCCAGGTATCCTTTATCCAGAATCTCACATTCTTATTAGAGGCATTAATTAAAACAATAGCAGATCAAAGCTCTCTGAAGCATCTCATTTTGGATGATGCCTCCTCCCTTCCACGTCCCAGCTTTTGTTCTCTTCCCTTTGAGGTCATCAGCGTTGTTATTGCGCCAGCACCATCCTGGGGCAAGATGGGCACAAGGAGTGTCCGAGCGTCTCTCTCCAGCTGAAGGAGCCCAACAGGAGGGCATGGCGGTGACCCGTTCCTGTACACACTCTGGGAAAGCATTCCCTTCCTCCAGGCAGGTGAATTTTTGCCAGGGGCTGCCTGGACCTAGCCACCTCTTCTCCTGACTCGAGGCACTGGTGCAGGGCTGTGCTGTTACAGCTCCTCTCCACAGCCCAGAGCACAGCGAAGCACCTTGTCCTGCATGGCCAGTTTAACAGCTGCCCTGATAGACTCTATGTTCGTCCTTGACCAGCAATTAGCAAGTGCTTGGTGTGATGGGCTTCTCCTCTGAACTCCTCTTCAGGCTCTTCCAGCTGCTGCTTATTAACGTTTGTGAGCGCAGCTAAAGCAGAGAGCAGCCTGACCTGGGGAAATCTGCAAGCTTTTATTAGCACTGCAGATAATTACATTTAATAAGGACACTAGCTTTTCCCACACCAGATAGCTGAACCATCAATCTTCCCTTTAATAATAAAACCCTCCTCAACTCATTTACATTCATTGTTCCTTTTGCAACACAACATTACACACGTTTTATCACCGCGGGATCTAACACAGCCGTCTCACACGGCACCTTCCAGGCGAAGTTCACACGGCAGCGTGGCCACAGTCCTCATGGCATGGCAGGGCTGGTGTCCCCAGCTCATCCCATCCCCGTCCCCATGCCCAGGGGGCTGGCAGCCATTTACCCACAGAGCCACAACCACCTAAGCACACGCATCTTGCAAAACTTCACAATAACTCTGTGGCTTCATGGACTCCAGAGCAATTACTCACCTGGCATGGACCTGCACCGCAAGGATTGCACCTTCATAGATGGCTCTTTACATGAAGATACGGAGGAATGCTTATGAGCATGGACTTTTAAGGCAGAACTGGCATGATTTTTAGAAATAGAAGTAAACACATTTTGTGTGTGTGTAAGCACAGTGTCCCTCAGGAGATAGGAAAAATAATGTATAAATGAATAACAGTGCAGCAAACATTCATCTTCAAAGCTGAAATTGGAGAGTAAAGCCGAGGGTATTATAAATCCTATTTTGCTGCTGCTTTGCTGTTACTTGGTTTTGCCAGCTCACACCAGGACAGATATTTCAGTGCAGTTCTCCCTCCCCAACACTCCCGGCTGCACCAGTGCTTCCCGCTGTCGAGGGTGGGCAGCAGCCCCGGCTGTGGCACATGGTGGTGGCAGAGGGCACTGCTCTTGCAGGCCTTGAAAAGTCTTCTCCTGGCCTGCAGTGCTGGAAAACACCCATCTTTGGGCACAGGGGGGCTGCTGGGCAGGTACATGGTCAGGGGGCTTCTGGCACCCTTCTCACAGAATGAAGGGGGGCTTGCATCACCCTGAGACCTCCCTGGCCTTGCTGCAAAGCTTGGTGGAGACTTCAAGCAATAGTTGCCATCCCCATGCAGCTCAAGCACAGGAGGATCTTGAGAGGTGCTGATTTGTAACAGAAAAGGGGAATAAAAGAGACTTGAAAGCTGCACCTTTCCTCCCACCCTGTGATCCCATCTGGCTGCTCAAACCATCCTCTCTCTGTCCCTGGGCCAGCAACCATGGCCAAGCGGTCAGTGCCAAAGCCAGCAGGGGAATGACATCATTCCCGATGGGACAGCAGCACCAGGCAGAGCCGAGGCAGGACAGTCACCTGGCGAGAGGAGCCCAGGATGCTCGGGATGCTGCCTGGGACCGTCTGTGCTGGCCACGCAGGTGCCCTGCCAAGCGTGGCCCAGCCGTGCCCATCACCTCCACGCACCGGTGCGTGCTGACGCGGCCAGGCAGCACAGGAGCCGTGAGCACAGCAGCAGCAATCCCCGCAGCAGGGCAGCCAGCACCATCCCTGCCGGGAAAGGGGCCCGCAGCCCCCCGCTGTGTTTAGTCTGGGCACGGGGCTGGTTATCAGCTCAGCCCCATCGCCGGCAGCTCGGCACGCCGCTGCCCGCGCACCTCCTCTAATCTCCTTTTATTTGACATCCCTGGGATGAAGCAACAGGCCATCCATCAAGTGCTGGTGTTTAGAGTGAGAGAGGATCTGCAGGGCCCCACGTTTAATTAGGAGCCCAAAGCCCAGGCTGGCAAAGGGCAGCTCCTACTCTTCACACGCAGAGAGGAGCAATAGTCTGGCGTTATCAGCTTCATGTACATCGGTATTTAAAAAATTCCCTGGTTTATTGCCTGCAGTAGTAGTCGACCCCCTACTAAACAAGCTCAGCTTCATTTTAAGCCAGGACACCCAGCCCTCACTCCCCCAGCCCACCCTGCAGCTCTCACTGATCCTACACCTCTCGCCTCAGGATCCATCCCGGCTCCGGCACCCGAGTGGGAGAGCCAAGGATGGGGCTGCAGACCTCCAAGTCACGTCTCCGTGTCCAAGGTGCAAAAGCTCGCACCTGCCTTGTGCTTCCCCGCCCCCGTGCACATCAAACCAATTTCCAGCTCGGCTGCGCAGCCCTGGCCCAGAGCCCCTCGGGCATGGCAGGCGCCAAGCAAAGCCTTTAGCACATTTTTTTTTTTCCCTTTCCAAAACACTTCTTTCCTAATTTAAACCATCATCTTTCATCTCAGGCTTTTTTTTTTTTTTCCCCAACAATGCCTGAATCCCGGGAGCAGAAACATCTCTTGATTGACAGTAGTTCTTGGCACATCTGGGGAAAAAAAACAGGACACCCCCCCCCCCCCATGCTGCAACTCCTGCTCTAACAGACAGAAAAAAATGCCAACGCCTCTGAGCACCACTTGGAAACCAGCAGGACCCGCTGGCGGCCAAAAAATACAGCAAAACAAGACAACAATGCTCATTTCCAGCCAGTGCAGGGGAGGCCACAGACTTGGCAGCATAAGGGAGAGGGTCAGAGCCGGCACCCGGAGTCCCTTCCTGCGGTCCCAGCCTGACACTGGGCTGGAACCACACACCCCACAGAGCTGTTTTTGCTGACTGTGCCACCATGCTGCCCATCTCCTACACCAAACACTTGCATTTTGCAGTCCAAAGCCACAGATTTCTTCTATTTGCATAGCAGCAGGAATGCTCCTTTTCTCCCTGGGTGGGTTGTTGTTAAAATTTGGGTCCAAATCAGCATGCCCCACATTGGGCACCAGTTGTGGGTCCAAATCAGTTTGTCTCACACAGGGCACCAATTGCGGCAGCACAAGCAAACTAGCAGCTACAACAAGGCTTTACCATCCATCAGGTTCTACTGACCGTGCTGTTTCTCCTTCCTCCAGAGGCCGGACCACTCAGCTCCTTGTCTCTGCTACATCCAACTTCTCCATCCTCCACCCAACCCCTCCCCCACGCTCCTCAGGGCTATTTAACCACTTTGCGGGATGAGCTACAGCTGCCCATCATCCATGTCAATCAACCCACTGCCCTCCAAGCAAGGCCACAGCTGCACATTATCAATGCTAACCACCCCCCTGCCTTCACTCCTCTGCAGGTTGTGGCCATGGGCTGTGCTGTGGTCCCCAGGGAGTGGGCGCTTGCCCCAAGCCCCCCATCCCAGCTCTGCTCCCACAGCACACATCCCTCCCAGACCACTCGAGGTGGCTTCTTCTTGGCTGGATTTAGCTTTGAACACCTGCCCTGAGCACAGGATGAGTTTTAATGCAGCTTAAGCTGCGAAGAGGTGGCCGCCAGGGTGACCGCGACCCCTCTGTGCCGGGCCAGGCTGCTCGGCACGGTGTGACTGGAGGTGGTGAGAAAATGGCAGCGGTGTGAAAAACAAGTGATGAAGAGGTGAAAGCCAGGGCAGCTGCAGAGCAGGAGGTGTGTGCTGTGCTGGCTCGGCAGCGGACTCCTTGCATAACGGTTATTTATTTCACGAGCCTGAAGCTCAGCCCAGAAGCCCCGATGGAAGGCAGGCAGAGCGATGCTCCAGCTCTGCAGGGGTGAGGGCTGGCGCTGCGCCCATGGCTGGTAACGTGGGTCCCTGCTCCAGGTGTAGTGCAGGCTGTGCATCATACCTGCAAGGGTTTGCACCATGGGGAAAAGCATGGATTCTCTGTTGGGAAGTGATTTTTCATCCTCAGTAGCAAACCGAAGCATTAAAATGAATTTGAATTGGAATTAAATTGAAATTAAGGTGGAAAAAAATATTTGTTGCTTTCTCGGTTGTAATTAGTAGCACATCCTAGTGCCCAGCCTTGCGGGTCCATGCTGCATCCTGCAACTCCCCTGGCAAAGCCTGATGCTTCCTGGCCTAGGCAGAACCAGCTTTCCTGCACAGGCATCTGTGCTGGGTTGGGAAAATTCCCCAAGCCCTGGCCACACAGCACTGCTCTGCCACGGCTTGGCCGGGGGGACACCCCTGAGCCCCCACCCACAAACATCACCCTGGCCCTGTCACCAAAACCTCTGCATTAAAGGCCAAATTGTTGTGGGCACCTCTGCAGCTGCTAGCAGCCCGGCTGGGGCTGCAGGAGCCGAGCACGGGTGCAGATGGGTGCAGGAGCCAGGAGTGGGTGCAGGAGCCAAGCGTGGGTGCAGATGGGTGCAGGAGCCAGGAGTGGGTGCAGGAGCCAAGCGTGGGTGCAGAAGCCGAGCGTGGGTGCAGATGGGTGCAGGAGCCAAGATAGATGCAGGAGCTGAGCATGGGTGCAGATGGGTGCAGAAGCCAAGCATGGGTGCAGGAGCCAAGATGAATGCAGGAGCTGAGCGTGGGTGCAGATGGGTGCAGGAGCCAAGCATGGGTGCAGGTGGGTGCAGAAGCCAAGACAGATGCAGGAGCAGAGCGTGGGTACAGATGGGTGCAGGAGCCGAGCGTGAGTGCAGATCGGTGCAGGAGCCAAGATGGATGCAGAAGCCAAGGATGGGTGCAGATGGATGCAGGAGCTGAGGTGGGTGCAGGAGCTGAGCGCTGGGTTCAGAGGCCAAGCACCGGGTGCTGATGGGTGCACTTGTCCACTTGCAAATTCAGCCATGCCCAAGCCCGCCCCATCCACATCTGGCCACAGGCTGCAGACCCCGGGAAGCGGTGGATCTCTCCATGCAGCACAGCAAATGTCATCGGAGGCGTAAGTGTTTCCAGATTGGAAGCTACAACAGGCAGAATCAGCCTTCCCCTTGTCATGTTTGCAGTCAGGTTTTACATATGGGTATCCACGGCTCTTTTTTTGTCTTCCTCCTAAGACAACTTCCAGAGCAAGTGATTTGCACCATATGTTTCTAACGCTCTTATCGAATACCGTCCTTTAATGAAAATAAGTGCAGAGGGAGAGGACTCATCGCTTGCTAGCTGGCAGGATGGGGAAAATAAGCAGAAAGCATTTTGCAAGAGCTGCTCGGTACAAACTCCCCAGAAACCCATGTGCTGGAATTTATTTATTTATTTCTATCTGCTGTGAGAAATAATAAAATGGAACTTGGCAGAAGTCACCTTTGACATGCGTTATCTCTATAATATCTCGATCCGATAATCCCCACCTAAGCTTTGTGCTTTACACCACTCGGGGACTCGGCTGCGGAACAGCTCTCTGCCAGCCCGTTTCCTTTCCACCCGCAGCACGTGGGCTATAGGATTTCTCCTCTATCACGTAGCCCTTGAGCCACCGGTTCATAAATATTTGTGTAACAGCCTCTCCCTGCCAGCCCCGCTGACGTTACATTTTCTGCAGCGTAGCAGGCGATTTTTTTCAAACTTTTAAATTCTGTTCATTAATCATTTAGAGAAACGTGCAATTACTCGAGTCCAATTACAGAAAATGTGCAACTACTTGAGTCCCATTATAAGCCTGTACGAAATGCCAAGAACTTGATTAGAGTAAAACCACCACCAGCCCCATATACTTTAAAAAAAAATACTGTGTGCTATCCTAGCGGGTGAAAAGAAATCAAAATTTATTTACGCGCAAATGTGTCTAACCCTCACTGACAATATGGGAAACCTTTCCTATCGGCTGTAACGTGATTTCAATGTTCCCTTAAGGAAGAGATGTCTCTCCCTTAATTAAAACAATGCCTGAACTCACTGTAACCTCCTGATTTCATAGCAGGGATGTGCTCTGATTTTTCCAGAGGGTTTATAATTACCCCACAAGCTGATGTCTGGCCCGGCGCTGGGCTGCTGCTTTTCCATCAGTGCCTTGAACCGCCGGTCGGGGCAGGCGATGAGCAGGGCTCGTGCTTCCCGCTTCCCAGCCCAGGCTTTCTGCCCTGAAGATGCAACCAGGACTGAGAAACGCCGGGCGGTTCTCTGACAGCTCCTACGGGACGTGGCCTCTCTAATCTTTGCAACCAATTGGCTTTATTCGGTAATCCGTAATTACACGAACTGTCTCCTATGCAAATCATAAATGTCTCAATCAATCAGCGGGAGCAGCCGTCGATGGCGAGGCTGCGCGCACAGAGCGAGCTCGCAGGAGGATTTCTGCCACATGTGGCTTCTAAACTCCCGTTATTTAGGTCAGCATCTTCTGTGTGCTGTCTGGAGGAGTGATAGGTATTACCGCTTATTAGGGATTAAGCCAAGATTTACCGGCCTTTCTTAGCGTGTAGCTGTGTGGACGTGGACGATGGTATGAGCCCGACTACCAAAGTCTGAGATTTTCAAGGAGAATCTTGAGCTAAGGGGCTTAGGGAGGTGAATTAATTTACTGGGACTCCGTAGCTCGTCCAGAATAAAAATCTCTTATAAAAGTATAATTTTCTTCTTGTTATTCATGATTACAAAATAATAAGATTGTTTAAAAATCCAATAGAATGGATGTCAATATTGGCAGGAGATGTAATTGCAAAGCACATGCCAGCCTTCCGTGGCTTTTCTTAATTTTAATTAGGATAAAATTTACTAATCTTACAGGGTTTGCAGAAGTAGGTTTGCCAAGAGGCCATCAATTGATCTGGATGATATTGGCTTCCTTTTAAGAGCCCCTTGCTAACTGCTATGTAAAGCCTGGGCTTTTAGCTCCTTTCTCAGATCATCTCCGCAGTTTTTTTGGCATGTCAAAAGGCCAGATGTTTTTTATTTGAGAGCAAATTGACACGTTAAATTACATTGTGCAAACAGTAAAGCCAGCCATGAGTAAACAGGCAACGAGGATTCATTGAATTTTATGGGTCGCAATAATGTTTATGTAATTTAACAAATTTATGCTTCGTGTCAGCTTTACCACAAGAGTTATTCATTCCAAAAGGAAAAACAACTTACATTACAGCCCCCATATTATTCTGCCTTGGAGCCAATCAAAAGCAAAACAAGCTTTAACATGACAATTGCATAGGGGCATGCATATGCCTACACACGATAACATATATCATGTAAGTTAAATATAGTCTGCGGATATTGCTCGATTTGTGGAGGTTTTTTTAATTCTAATTTGATTACTTTTCTATCATCCAGCCAGAATGCAAACAATGGGGGAGACTTCTGCCGCGCCAAGTATTGCTCCAGTGTTAGCAATACAGATCCAGGCTCCTCGCGGTGCTTTCAGAAGGTCATGTTGATTTTTACCATAATGCATTTTCCAGGTCCCTGGGAACCTACAGCAGATTTAGCAGGAATCCTCTATGAATCAGGCTGTCTTCACTCTCCAGTGAAGTGTATACCTAGCCCGAATTTCGCTGGCAATGAACCATGCATTAATATTACAAACTCTTCTGGCTATTTAAATGCAAAATCACATCAGACTTCAGGGCAAGCAAGCAGAGTGGAGCAGGCTTGCTCTGCACTGGCAGGGTTTATCACATCAGTCTCATTAATGCAGTTTAACACCTTGTGTGCTCCGGGACACGCAGGGCGGCTCAGCGAAAGGTCACACGGCGGCAGAGCAGTGGGCGATGCTCCCGCGGGAGAGAGCTGCAGGCGTGCCAGCCTGCCAGCCTGGCGTGGGTTAAAGGAGGGAAGTTCTCTTTTTTAGAGCAATGAGGCATGCTAAGCTGGTAAGACCTCTAAACTGGCATCAATAACAAATGGCTTTCCACCAACACATTGCAATTATCAATAGCAGCCGCTGCTGGAGGGGCTGGATCCGGCCAGGCTCTCGCTCAGACGGGAGAGCAAGCGGCGATATTTACTGGCAACTCCAAGAGAAACCCCGGAGAGCAGAGGCAAAGCATCTTCCCACACTCCGCGGGTCCAGCCGTGGCCGCGCTGGAGCCCTCCCAGCGGTGCTGGCCACCAGGGCTGGCCTGCAGCCCCCCGCCCTGCCCACCCATGGCACGGTGAGCCGGGGGCTCTGCTTCCATGAGTCTCCCTGGAATGGAGCTCCCCTGGGGACGGGCCAGCCAGGAGGTCCAGGGCCCCAAGCCAAGTCGATGGAGAGATGTCCAGCTCACCCTGCCTACAATGCTGCCTTAACCGCAGCGCAAGCAGAGCACGCCAGCCCTGGGCTGGGAGCGGACCCCATCAGACAAGCAGAAAAAGCTTTTGTAGAGGATTTTTTACCTTACAAAGTATTGACAACCTTTCCAACAGGAATGGTGGAAAGCCACTGGCCCGGTGAAAGCGCTCCTGGGCAGAGAAGCGCCATTTCTCCCAGCGTCCTTCCACATGGGAAGGGCCCGATTTGACTTCATGTGGATCTGACCGGCTGTGGGATGCTGCTGCGGAAAGATGCTGTGAAAGGCATCAACAGGAGTCTGGAGCCCTGAGCCATCCGGGTACCCAACACCTGGGCAGGGGGTGCAGCCATTGTCCCCCAGCCACTGTGGGGCTCAGTGGGGCTGGCCAGGAGGAAACTAGGGTGATGCTGGCTGGTCACAGCATGCTCATCTCCCACTCCCTGCCCTGCCAGACCCCACTGGTCAGTCCTACCTGAGAAAAAGCTGCAGGTCCTGGTGCCACAGGGTGTTCGCCTCGCACGTCAAGGCAGCCCGAGGACCTCCAGCTGCTCCTCCATGCTTTGCTTTCCCCCATAGCAAGATGGTGTCTTTGGGCTGGCCAAAAACCCCAGGAGGGGGTGGTAGGGGAAGCTCAGATTTTGTCCGTTTAAGAAAAAGAAGTACCAACCCCCAAACCAACGTTGTTCATGTTGCAAATTTCTCGTCTGTCTTCTCTGTGCTCAGGGCAGCTCCAGCACTGCCTGCAGGATGGGTGCTCATCGCAGGGAACTGGGCTGCAACTAATTTCTGTGCCTAAATGGCATTTAATGCAGTCTTGAAGGAGATCTGTACACAGGACGTGAAGAGGGAACTAAGGGTTATTGCTGTCAATATAATTAATTTCAAGCTAATTTGAGCATCTGATTAAGTTTAGCATTACCATAAAAACTAAACTGCTATTTAAAACCGGAGAGGGGTTTATTAAATAAGTGCTGGGATGCAACAGAAAGCAAAATGAAGGTAATAAAGTCACTTAAAGTGATAAAATTAAGTGCATGCTAGAGATAATCCTTTTACGGATCATTCCTTTACCCTTTCCCAGGATGGAGATCTTCCTTCCTCAGCTGTATTTTCTGTACAGACTTCTGAAATCCTTCTGGGTCTTTCTAAATCTTCACAGAAACAAAATACATGAGAAAAAGTGGTCAATACAATATTTTTTCTTTGGAAAAGGAGGAGAAAATGCTGAGGAGGAGAGGTGGCCGTGAGCTGAGCACACCACCTTGCTGTGCGCCTGCACAAAGTCACAGTCAGTTTGGCCAGCTGGGAACTCTGCCTGGGGCAGGAGCGTGCTGGGAAAGGGAAAGCGGGATCCCCCCCACCGCAGGGTGCTGGGTTGGGATGCTTCCTTCATCGCCTTCCTGCATGTAATAAAACATTAGTCCAGTTAGACAACTGGTGGTGAAAACCCTACAGGGTTTCTCCTACTGTGCCAGAGCCAGCCAAGACAACTTACCCTTCTCCTCTAGGTTCATGTGTCATCCGGAGAAAACACTTATTTACTCTGAAGGCCACAGAAGCCTTAAAATACAAAGCCTGAGATAACACTGATAGGATCACACAGACATCCAAATTAATTTATACTGCCGTCCTAAGCAGAAGTGACTCATTGATAGCAGAGGAAGAGTGTCCCATGGTTAAACAAGGACCTTGGCAGGGATGCCGTGGCGATGGGTCACGGCGGAGGATAAGCTGGTGCTCACTGTCCCCTCTCCGTTCCCTGCTCCCGGAGCCCCGGGCACTGCCGCGGCACAGGGATGGTGAAGGGAAGCGAAGGCGGCACGTGCCCGAGGTCCTGCCCTGCCTGCGCTGGGCTCAGGATGAATCAAGGATGGAGATGCAAGTAGGCATGGTCCTCAGTGCTGAGCACTCCGTCCACACTCTCACCGCCCTGCAACACTTGTCATTCAGCCAGCTTGGTGCTTTCTGCTGCTTCTTGGTCAAAACCAGCCCAGATGTGTGAGCACGGTGTGGGTTGGTTAAAACCCCAAAGACCTCCAAGGGGAGGGTGGTCAGCTGAAATTTCCAAACCTCCTTTACTTCTGGCAAAGGCAGACCCAAGAGAACAGGGTTGTTCTGAGGCAGAGCTCAGGGAAGAGGGTGAGAACAGCCCTGGAAGTGCAGGGAGGAGTGACCTGGCTGGCCTCGCACCTCTCCAGAGCATGGCCTGGAGTCTGGAGAACAGGGCAAGGGGACCTGGGTTTCCTTCTTCACCTGGAGAGGGACCCGAAGCCATGACATTGCCCTGACTGGTAAACAGCAGCTCAACAGCTCCACGGAGATGGCTCTTGGACACCCCCCTTCAACCACAAAGATGTCGGGACACAGAGAGAACCAGGAAACCATGCGAACAGCCGGGTGCAAGCATCCAGAAACGGCCTCGCACACAACACGCCCCCCGCTTTGCATCAAGACACCTTGTACAAGACTTCACGCAAAGCCCACTGAGTCCACTCAGGCTTTTCCCACCACTTGCCAGGGCCCCACTCCCCCTGGGCAGGCTGCCCCACACGCCAGCTGGTGACCAGACCCAGAGGAGACACGCGCCAGCGCTCATCGCAGGTTTAGGTAGTTTCAGTAAATACTGAATTCCATCCTGAGCCCCAACATCCCCTCCTAAGATTTCCATCCACCACCAGGGTTTGCAGGTATCTTCTGTTGCAAGGCTGAGCACAATTTAGATTATAAAATATAACCGCGGGCTGTTTCCTTAATTGATTTCTTTTGTTTCATTCTATTCCTCAAAGATTTGTCAACATTAATTTTTATATGCTTAACACTTTGCAAATACTGGCCAACTTTTTTAAAATTAATGAGTTGAGATGGAGATTGAATGCCTTCCTCCTCTACAACTGCAGCAGGGAACTAACACAGGATGATAGTAAAACATGTTATCAGCATTTAATTTGTAAAATTGGAGTTATTAAAAAGTGAATCTGCCAGCAGCCATTGGCAGCTGTATTTACGCTGCTGAACGTTATTCTTGCTATTATTCTAGCTGAGGTCTTCCTGTTTGCATTTCACAAACCCAAAAGCACCACATTTCCCACAATAAGGCGATCTCCACTGAAGTTAGTAGATCCGTGGGTTTCCCAGGGTTCAAGTCAACAAATCAGCAACAAATCACATCCCTAGTAAATCCCTGGGAAGAAGTCATTTTTTTAAATACAGCGAACTCCTAAGGGCTGTGCTCTTTAATGACATCCAGCGTGTCAGCCCGTGATAAAGCATCAGCAGCTAAAACTAACGGAACTGGTGCCAAATCCTCCGCAGAGCCTGCTCCCAAGGACTACGGCGGTTTGATGTTAGGAGCGTATCATGTGTTTATAAGACTCACTCCGAAAATACGTTTTTGAGATAGCTTATATTAAAGTGCAATTATAGGTTAAGTAACAAATTGGCTTACTGCCTAATATAAAGAAACACACTGTGACAATCAGATAATGCGGGAATTAAACAAGATGGCAACAGCTACTGCAAAAGGAGTTGGAGGAAGGAGCCGGCTGCTGCGAGCAATGCCTTCACCCAGGGTGAGGGTGGACGGGGCTGGTGGGGCTCTGCCATCGCCCGGCCGCTCAGACTCGAGACGACGAGGGCCTCTGAAACCCTACACCAAATAATACAGTATAATATCTAGAAAAAAAGGTTCCTCTCCACCCATCAAGCCCAAGCTCTTGTGCAGCGGAGAGATCCTGGCTGTCACCAAGGAAACCGGAGATTGCTGGAGCGATCTCCAGCCCCGGCTGCCTGTGTTCCCTCCAGGGACGGGTGTGTTAGCGTCGAGTGGCACTCCACCAGCCTCCGCCGCCTGCTCCTTGAGACAGGGACACCACTCCATCCCCAGCGCACATGGTAGGACCCTCGCAAGAGGCTCCGCAGCAGCAGCTTTCCACCTCCTCGCTGCGAGCCTGCTGTGCCCTGCTCCCAGCACTTCACCCTCTCACTCTGCAGACACAGTGAGGGGTTTGAAGGAGATAGTACCACTCCAGAAGGAGCTCCGAGGGCCATCACGGGGAATTCTGTGCAGAGACTTCTGCCCAGCCATGCCCATGCAGTGCTGGGGAAGGTCAGATGAACATCTCGGTGCCG
This sequence comes from Falco naumanni, assembly GCF_017639655.2. NCBI lineage: Eukaryota > Metazoa > Chordata > Aves > Falconiformes > Falconidae > Falco > Falco naumanni. Next base: position 4,080,987 of record NC_054060.1, on the reverse strand, counting down.
TGGTGTGGACCTGGGGTTGCTCACACCTTGAGTTCTGCATCTGCCCCGGTCCCTCCTGCACTGAAGGGAACTGGAAAAGGTGCAGGGAAAGGTGACATCTGTGTTTGGCAGCTCCCCTGCCTGGTGGCACTAGGGTGCAGGCAGGGATGGCAAAACCAAGGGGGTGGTTGAGACAGCCGACGGGATGGGGCAGGACTTCCCAGCCTGGGAGGCAGAGGAAAGGTGGATTATGAGGGAAGTCTCCAAAGCTCTGGGTGGGCAGAGATGGTGGAGATGAGCCATTAACCCATGATGGCAAACAGGGACATCTCTCCAACTCACCCTGAAAGACTTAACTTCTTCACCCTCAAGGTGGAAACTTAAAGTGGCTGGTGCAGCACAGCCACCGTTCTCCTGCACCTTCCACCTCCACCTCCTCTTCCTGGAGAACGACCAGCAAGACCAGCCGCCCACAAATACAGACTCTTACGGGTCCTGCGGCGGCTTCAGCATCACAGAGGACCAATGGCACCACGTAGTCCAGATCCCACATCGCACAGGGCAAAGACCTTCACCCAGGATTCTCCCTCACGGCATGGCAAAACCTCCTGTTCCTCCTGCTGCAAAAGGCGGTTTGAAAGGCTGCCAAGGAGAAGGGCTTGCAGAGCCTCCACGGGCTTGGCTCAGGAGGTTTTCACTGGGTTTCAGTCCCCATGTCGATCAAACTCTCTCTGCAAAACCCTCCTACAAGGGCAAGCAGGGGCTGGGGGTGAGGAGCATCTGATGGGCTCTGCTTGCTCCTTCCACCACCAGCAAACCCGCTAAAAACGTGCTGCTCTCGCCTGCGCCATAATTGCATTTATCCGTTCCCATTTCGGAAACAACAGGGAAGTCAGCAAAAGCAGAATACTTAAGCACAGCTAGTTCTCAGCGATATAATTCTCTTTAATCTTTTAAGCATTTGACAGTATTTGCTTGAAAGAAGGAGCAACAAGTACATAATTATTGCACTAATTAAGCTGCCAAAACACAAGCATGCTGCAAGAGCACCTTTGAAACAGTGAGCTCTCGATTCATTAGCATCTGCTGTAAGCTTATTAATCACCTAACAGGCAATTAGCAAGCTGTTACTGTTTGAGACTAGTATGTAAATAAATTCTTGGGTTAATTTCTTCCTCTGATAATAAAGAAAACATTATGAAAATTAGCTAAGCGACAATGTAAATGATCTTGACTGTTAATTATATGATGGTGTTACATATGCGGACGCTGTACACCAGATAAGGGATGCACCTCTCACTTTGCGTAGTTTTAAAAATAAAATTGTTGACATAGGTAATAGGGAGGCTTTCTGCATTAGAGTCACAGATGTTTGCCTTTAGCTAACCAAAACGAACTGCTGAACGACTGACACTGCAAAATTAGCAACCGGGTTTATTTGCAGCAATCGCCAGCCCTGCGATGCCTCGCACAGAGCCCCAGCTGCAGCTCTCCGGTGGTGCTGAGGGCTCGAGCCCTCTGCCCTTTGCCTGGGAGTCATGGATCCCCCAAAACCATCATGGACCCCCCAAAAATCACCAGTGTGGGCCCTGCTTCCCAAGCTGCCCTTCCCTGCCGGGCTTGAATTGCTGGCTGCGTGCAGCACACGGCTGTGCAGCAGAGGCGTGGGCAAGCACTGGTGCAGGCAGGCAGCAGTGCAGGCAGCAGTGCAGGCAGCAGGGCAGGCAGCGGGGCAGGCAGTGGGGCAGGCAGGCACACCATCGGTGCAGGGATGCTCACAGTCAGGCCGCTGCACTGTACAGTGGCACCACTCACAGATTGCCCTGGGGCTGGACAACCAGCCCTCCATATGGATAAAAAGCAGTAAAATTAATGTGAAAATCTGAGGAGTGCCTTGCCTGCACAGCACTGACCACCACTGTGGCCAGGAGGAGGACAGATGTTTATTCACTCTCTTTCCTCGCAGAAGGATGTTGTTTTATATCCCAAACGAGATGATTTGCCTGTGAAACCATTGATTATCTCTGCAAACTCAGGCTGATGGCATTGACCTGTTATTTGTTATTTACTTGGGCAATAAATTGTAAGGCTTTCCTTTCATGTGGCACCACCCTTCACGGAGCAGTCTACAGTCAGTCACCCACAGAGAAAAAAATAATCCTGTGGCAGCGATCTGGCAGAATGGGGCAATTACTGGAGCGCTGATGGACCGTGCAAGCTGTGAGCAGAGGCACTAAGCAGCCCCTGCCAGGGAGTCCTGCCCAGGGGGACGTGGGCAGCAAGCAAATCCTGTGCCAATGCCCCCGCTCCTTCATCTCACTCTTTGCCACCATACAGACCAAACGCCCACAACCATGCCATGCCAGCGGGGCTGGGAAGGACATTTCCCCCAACTGTCACCTTCCATTGACAAAACCCTTTTCTGCTATGAACTTGGCTTTACAGCTTTCTCTCCCAAAAAAACCTCCCAGCTCCTTTAAGCATGCTCCAGCGAAGCAGAAAACTAATTACAGTGAACTGCGCGCCTGTTCGAGTGAGGAATTACCAGCAGCAGAGGTTACTTAATAATCTTATTAATTTAAACTATTTTATCACCATCTTTTGCCCCATAATTATGCGTACAAAATGCACACAGAATATTTCACAATTAAAAGCTTGAAACAAAAGACGAAGATTAAGGGTGAGATGAAGCGCTTTCATGGGGCTCCAGCGTCTCTGGGAAGAGGAGTGCCACGGCCCGTGGGCAGCCCAGGCGCTTCTGCCCGCTCCCTGCCTGCTCGCCGGGCACTCACCGCCGGGTGCCATCGCTGCCTGTGAGCGAGGCACCCACACCGACACACGCTCCAGCCCCTGCAGTGAGCATCCCTGGCTGCTGCCCTTTGCTGGATAACAGGGGTACCACCGGGCCAGGCAGTGGCATCCTGGCAGGGCCACTGAGCCTCGGTGGTGGCACGCACTGAGCCACCGCCGCTGCCCCACCATCCGCTCTCTGCAATTGGCACATGCCAAAGAGGCGACGCTGAGCTGCGGCGTGGCTGCTCTGACCCAGCACAGCAGCAACGAGCATGCCCAACAGGGCACGGACATCCTGGGGAGGAGGAATGGGGAGCACCGAGCGTGCAGGCAGCGCTGGTGTCAGGGCTCAGAGGCAGGCACCTGCGCAGGCAGCTCTCAGCCTCTCACTCAAGCTCTTCCAGCTATGCTGATCCTATTACGTTGTAGCAAAGAAAACTATTTCTTATTCACCATGGTTTTTTTCTTTTTTTTTCCTCTGGATGTTTTGAAGGCAGGCAGGACACCCAGGCAGCAGAGCAAGCCGGCTCCCATTTGTAAATGGAATTGCTCTTCTGCCCTTTATTGGTAGAAATGAGCTTCCCCAGGACAGTCTGTTCTGAGAGAGCATCGGGACTGACACATCTAAGGCATGGTCGTGCATCTGCTGTAACTGGGTCTAGCAGCACAGAAGGAGGGGGTGAGGACACGGGCAGAGCTGCTGTGCAGGCCTCCTGGGGCTGGTTTGCGTTGCAGAACTAGGCTGTGGCATGGGACACGAGTGCCCCATCCCTCGCACAAGCACTTCACCCCCTGCAGAGACTGTGGTGCCCAGGCGTGCTGCCGGGGCTGCAGCCCTGCCAAAAATCTGCTCCACATGAGACCTGTGCGCTGCCGGGGCAGTGGGGACATGGTGCTCCCCAGGGTGCTTGCGTCGGTTGCACAGAGGCACCCACCTCGCTCCTGGCCATGGGTCTTGCCCACCCCCCCAGGGCAGCACCCACCTTCCCCTACAAATGTCCCAGAGCATTTTCCTCCATCTGTTACCACTGGCCACGAGTCTCCCCTCGGCCAGCCTGCTGGCGTTTCCTCCGCTGTTGGATCCTGCAGGAGAAAAAAACCCAACCCAAACGTATTGATTTCTGAGCTTGCTTTAACTTGAAAACAAAAGCCATAAGTAGCGTGGTTCCAAAATATCATTTTCCATTTCCAGAAGCAAGCACTGGAGCTTTACAACTGCACGAAACCAAGAAGACAAGGAGAGAATGGTTTGTAAATGGCTTTTTAGTACAAACTGTGTTTCAGTTTTATGGGTGATGGCTGGAGATCCCTTTAGAGCGATGTGCTAAGAGGTTATTTTGGATCCAGCTTAGACACTGCAGCAGTTTGGCCCATTAAAAAGTAAATTTTTCATGTCAAGAAACAATCTCTTGCAGATGGAGTGCTCATCTGTGAAAAAGGAAAAAAAAAACCCCAAAACTAGGTCAGGAAAGCAGTGTGCGGCTCAGTGTGCTCGCAGGGCAGGGCTCCTCGGGAAGCAGCTTGGATCGTTTCTGGGTCCCTTCTCCCCGTCCCAGGTACGGAGGGAAGGTGGCTGGGAGCTGCCTTGGATCATGCTTCTGAGCGGCCACCTCCACCCGATAGGGACCTACAGTGGCCGCCGGACCCTGCTGGCAGCCGCCTTGGCCACGGATCCCAGCCCACCACAAGTGCAAACCATTTGTGGTTATTCAGCCTGAATCACATCAAGGTCTTGGTCTCCCACTAGTAATTTAGCTGGCTGGATACTGCTGCGTTATTCACCAGATGTTTGTGGAAGGGCCCAGGGACAGATGTGCCTTCAGCCTCGACTGAAACCAAAAAAAGTTGCCATTTCCCTCCATAAATCCCAGCTTTCCTTGGTTTGATTTGATCCTAGACAGCTCCTCTCCGGCCATTTGTTGGTTTTGCTTGATATTTCCCTCTGTTCAAACACAGATAATGGCACCGGGTGCTCTGAGCCCGGGCAAGCAGGATGCTGCCGGCATCCCCCCACATCACCTGCATTAAAGAGATACAGCATGTGGCAGCAAATGCTGTTTGCTTTGAATTCACCTTAACCGAAATAACACATTTAAATAAAAAAGCCCTCGCAAACCTGGCATTGTTTTTTACAACCATTGCTACTGAAATTTTAATTCTGGACAACACCAGCGAAGACCCGTGGCAGCTGTAATCAAAAGCAATTGACAGTTGCAGCCAAAAGCAAAACTCGACACCTGAAGCTGCCCACTGAAAATATGTTAATTATGTTATATTTTTAAAATGAAAACTCTAGACCTTTTTTTTTTCCCCAAAAAAAAGCAAAAGCTTTCCTTTTGGAAAACTTCTCTCTCTCTCTCTCTCCAGGTGAGCCACTGCTGACCCAGCACCTACCAGCTCTCCCTGTCGCATGCAAACAAACCCCTCTGTTGCAAATTTGTTGCATGTGGACCATTTAATACCACAGCCAAGAGCACCCAGAAAAATGAGAGAGCCCCGCAGAGTGGGGTGCAGTGCGGGGTGCCCGAGCCAGCCCAGCCGAGGACAGGGCAGCCCCGTCAGGGCCACGAGCTCCCAGCCTGGTCAGCTGCTGCTGCAAATCAACGTTTTCTTATTAGATTTGTATTTCTGGAGCAGAGGTGGGAGTCCTGCCCAGGAGATGTCAGAGCAGCAGGTTAAATGCTAAACACCAGGCTACAAGCCAGGAGGGACTAACGGTGTCGGCATGCTCATCCCTGCTCATCCTCCCGGCTGACAGAGCCAGCACACCGGGGAACGGCTCCCCTGCTTCAGCTTTTGGGAGGAAAAAGCAGGAAACCATCTGCCATGATGTGCCACCAAAACAGCGGTGAGAAGGAACACAGGGCTCGGTGCTGGGGTTTGCCACCCCAGCACAGCATCCTTTTTGTACATATATGCTCTGCTGGCAGGGATGCAATGAGCATCCCCAGGGCCACGCGCAACCCTGTGCAAACAAAACATCCCCATCTCCCCAGGGACCCCCATGTCACTGGAGCCAGAGGGCACTGGGAAGCACTGGTGCAACACCGGTGGGGAGGCGGCAGCCTGGAGGAGAAGGGAAGAAAAGGGTTTAACAGATGGGTTTGCTGGCATTTCAAGGAACACCAGAGCATCGGTAACTGATCAAGTTGTTATGCAGCACCAGGAGCAGCACGGCCGTGTCGGTCACGGCTGTGCGGGGATGCTCAGGGTCCCTGGGGGTGTGTGGTGGGAGTGAAGGGCAGGGTGCAGGTGCTGGGCTCTGCTCTGGGAGCTCTGCGGGGCTGGGCAGAGGGAGAGCTGTGCTGCAGGCAGCTGCTGGTGAGCCAGGTCTGCTGCTGCTCGTGAGAGAAATGTGCTTTTCAGTAGGAAGATTTTTTTTCCCCTTATTTTTTCAAATTTTTGAAATAAAATCCCTTTGGTAGCCTGCTCCAAGAGGAGGCCAAAGCCACCGAACAGCCTGGCTGTGATCACGTTCTTAATGAAGCCTGGAGCAAAGCTCAGCTGAAAGGCTGAGCACTTAGGTGGTCAGGCCTGCAGTGTCCTGCCTGATCAATCAGTCGCACAAGAGAACATGCCCCATCAAATACAATTTAAAGTTCCTCACGTGCAGGACTTGGATTTTAGAAGCTCTAAGGTTTGGCAGATATAAACCCTGGGCTGAGATGTAGCATTTCAGAACCCCACACCAATGCTGACCAGCATCTTAGCACTTCGTACAGGAACTTTTGGCTATGCACTAATTACCAAGCTGTGGCCTTAATTGCAAGCAGGTTGACATGGGATGGCCCCAGCATAGCCTGTCAAAGGACCAGCGCAACCCCTCAGCTCCCCATGCCGGTGGGTGCTGGGGTGGGTCCTGGGAGAGGGAAGAGCCTCTTGGGGGAACTTGAGCTCCTGCAGCCCTGTTCTGCTCCTTCACGCCCCGCCCCCCCAGGCGGATATAACACTGTGTAGATCTCACTACATTGCAGAAATCATTCCAGAAGCGAACAGAAATTTTCCAACAAAGACATCATATAAAAAGCTGTCGTTTAATCTTCTGAGGTGTTGTCATTACCTGTTATTACTATTATCTCTTATAAGTGTAACTAAATGCGAAGTCAAATCTTCAGTGAAATGTTTTCATGAACCCGGAATGAATTTAAGGGTATTTTCCTTTGCAGAAAAGGAAGTTTTGGTTTATGACATTTTGAACAGGGTCAGTCCCTTGCACCACAGCCCTTCACACCCCACCCTGCTCCGATGGAGACCACCGATGCACAGCTCCTTAATGATGCTCCCTAGATCCACAGCGCTCTGCCGGGAAAACACTGAGGCTGTGCATCCCTTTTCATTTTTTTCTCTTGGATTTAGCTTTGTCTTGGAAATCTCCTTATGAAAAGTAGATTTGATACACTCCGAAGTCTCTAAGCAACCTATTGTGACCAGTGCAAGAGGGTATCAGAATTACACAATTCACCCCAAACTCAAGAGCTACGTCTCAATGGCCCTGTTAGCACAGCCTCACCGATAGCGCTGCAACAGGTTTAGCCACGGGGGGGTTGATCCATTAAATATTTTGCTGATGAGTCTCGGGAGGGCAGCCAAGCCAAACTGTTTGCCCAGTTTGAGGAAGGGATTAGTTTGGAACAAATCAACAGGTGAGGAAAATTTCTTTGCTGGCAGCAGGAGAACTTCCTCCCACTCGGTGTTTGGTGTCTGGGTGTCTCTAACGTCATTTCTGCCGGTGACACCGTCTGACAGAGGGACCTCGATGTGCAGACGGTGCAAAAGGGAGCTGTGCTGGGGAGCGCGCCCGTATCGATCGCGGGAAGACAGCCTTGTCATTATTACAGCCGACCTTGGCCGGAGGCTTTTCCATGGATACAAAGGTCATACCCAAACAAACAGCTCCCGAATGCCTGGAAATCCTCCCGGCGCAACCCGAACGGGATGCACATATCCTGGCTGAACAAATACAGGGTGCACAGCGGCTGCTGGGCGGTGCGGGGCTCCCCCCCGGGGCAGCAGCAGCCAGCCGAAGCCCACAGCGCGGAATTATGGAATCATATAGGTTGGAAAAGACTTTTAAGGTCATCGAGTGCAACCCTAGCAGCTCTATTGCTCGGGCTTAGTGCCAAGTGCCTGCCCAGCGCTTGGAGCCAGCGCCGGCAGCTGGCAGGGGGGAGGCGAGGAGGAGGAGGAGGAAGGGCAGACTGGATGCTGCGGGGGGAGGGCGGCGAGCCCAGGGATGCTGCGGGGGGAGGGCGGCGAGCCCAGGGATGCTGCGGGGGCTCTCGGCGGAGGGACGCTCCTACCCCCGTGCGGCTGCGGGCGGCCGTGCAGCCCCAGCCCGGCTCCCGCAGCCCCAGTGGCCGCCCCCTCTGCGGCCACATGTCACCTCCCTCGTCTTGCTCCACCGTCCCGGGAAGCGTTCAGAAAACATCTAGGTGTGCGCTTGGGGACATGGGTTAGGGATGGGCTTGGCATTGCTGGGGTAACGGTTGGGCCGGGTGATCGCAAAGCGCTTTTCCAACCTGAAAGATACAACAATTCTGGGGCCCTTCTGCTAAGGCAGGGGGACACCCTGCCCAGGCTTCCTGCAAACCCATCTCACAGGACCCTGGGGATGGGGGACAAGCCACCCATCAGCTCAAGCCCTTTCTCCAAGCCTCCCCTCGAGACGTCCCTCCCAAAAGATAAGCACGATGCAGGTTGTGGCCACGGCTGGTCCCTGCTGAGATTCCCCACCCAGACAGACGATGACAGATGTGTTTGTCCTCTACACTGGACTGATGCTGATGGAGCCAGCAGCACCTCTTTGCAGCAGCATCCTTCACACCTCCCAGATAAGGGCTAACCCACCTCCCACTCTGCTGGGATGGATGGAGATACCTCAGCATTTTTCTCAGTCTCAACAGAAGGGCTGCACAAAATTTTACAGTGCATCTGACCTGGCTCAACAGCATCACCCAGCAAAGACCAGAACAAGCCAAAATACCCAAAGATGATTTTTTTTTTTTCCTACAAGACTGACTGGCTTTCTTCCAGCTTCAGGAAAATTTCAGCAATTTCAGGTTAGCTAGATGTTACGTGCCGTTACACATACACGAGCTCACCTTGTCGGCTTTAGAAACCCATCAGTCTTTGGTGAGATAACGAGGACCAGTCTCTGACATCTAAGATCTAGTGATATTCCAAGCTGCTCTAAGCTCCAGTCTTGATTTTTCAGGCAGGCAGCTGACAGCTTCAAAGGCACCAGTCCTCATGTGTTAGAAAATAGCCCCAACCGCCTGAAAGCATCTGCCCTTGAGCAGGGTTTGCCCAGGCTCCGCAGGTTGTTCCCATCATAGCTGAGCATCGCCCAGGCAGAGACATGGGACAGATCCAGGGTTTTCAGGGGGCTGCCTTTGGGATGAGGGGTCAAGTTCAAGTTTTAACCACCTTCCCAGGGCCCTTAAACTCCCAGGTCTCTCAACAGCAGAGGAGGAGGGGTTGCTTTGATTTCCCCATCCCTGTGGATTTGTGTGCAGCAGATGCAGGCGCAAACATTTTGGGGATGAAACTCTGACTGCTGCAGAAATATTTTGATCCTGGTCGCTGTGTATGCCTTAGCACAACACAGTGGAAGAAGAAATACTCTGTCATGGTGACTCCTTGGGGACTTTACCTCAGATGCCTCAAACAAAGCCCAGTTTGATTGAAGCGCAGCATGGAAATAGAGTGCAGGAGCACAGATGATGGTACATAACCAGAGAGGGACTGAACGTTTTCAGCAAATTACCTCTGTTATGAGCCTGGCCATAAAAATCACCTCGCAAGTGAATTTAGCTTTTCTCCTCTCCATGCCCAATCAATTAGCACATGAGTAATACCAGGCCCATTAGGGCAAACTGATGCCGGGGGAGTTATGTCATCTGCTATAGAAATGATTGCTTAATATACCAGTTGGCTCAAAGGAACTGTTACCCATCGCACAACCCCCTAAAATCGATAGCAACAGTCAAACTATATTGTTTCAAACAAGAATACTGCTGGGTAGCTAAGTAAGCTCAATATCAGAGTTTGTGATCTCAGACACTTACTGGGCTATAAATAATACAGAGGAACAACAACAGAGAACCTTTCTAACCAGGAGAAAGGGTTGGTTCAACTCATTACAGCAGTGTCACAACATTATCAAAACTAGCTGGCTGCAACAAGGCTTTTAGCATCCCATACCAGGTTAACTTCAGGAAGTAGTTATCACACCTTACCCTAGCACAGCCACTGATCCCCCACAAGGTTTCAAAAGTTCACCTACTGTCAAGGTTGTTTCTTCAGCCTCTTCAGGTCAGCCCCCCCCCCCCTCCTCCTCCTTCCCTCTGCTGCATCCCCAGCCCCACTTCTTCTCTCTGCTTCTCCCAGGGCCTCTTCCTTGTCTCTCCTACATCTAGAGTCAGTCCTACATCTGGAGTCAGTCCTCCCTCCCCTCCTTCTGCTTCTTCTGGGTCTCTCTTTATCCAGTGCTCCTCTTCTATACCCCTTAGAGCTATTTAACTACTTAGCAGGAACCAGCCACAGCTGCACCTTATCCACATCAGCCAACCCACCGCCCCTGAAGCAAGCCCACAGCTGTATATTATCAATGTTAATTAACCTGCCTTCATTCCTCTATAATTCCTCTACACATCAGGGCAACAAGTGTCCCGTGCCGGGTGCAGGAGAGGAAGAGCTCAGAGCAAGGCATCCCGTGTTATGCTGTGTCCTCTGTAGCTACATCACAGCGAAATGAGCCTGGCTGCTCCCTCAGCTCTGCTCGAGCTGGCAGAGGACGCGGCAGCGCACACACTGCAGAGGTGTAGGATAGGGCACTGCCCGGTTGGCAGACACATATGTGCACACACATGTCCATGCATGCAGCTGCAGGGAACAGGCAGAGCAACCGCTGTGGACTCCCGTCATCTCGGGGAGCTGTTGGAAGGTAACCTCAGCTGCACCAAGATCCCCCCAGATTTCACTCCGCTGCGGCACCCTGTATGCTGGAAGAGAGCGGCACCATTTCCATTGCTTTAAAATATACTTTCTAAAGTAGAAAGCAGCAAATGGCAATTACTAAATCTGCGCTCGAGGATCTTGACATGGTTGTCATTCCTTGGAACTCTGTAGCCAAGCTCTAGCGAAGTGCCCAAACTCCAGTTTCCATTACCTTTTCCCATCTCCAATATGGGTCTCCCCCCTCTCGTTGGAGACAGAGGGAAGCCCAGAGGAAAGGCTGGGAGCTGGCAGGGGTCAGACCTAAAGCCAGTGCCCACCTGGCCAGCCACGTGCATGGGGCATCCACCACCAACCATCCCAGGGCAGCAGGAGACACCGACTGCACCAGCGACGCCTTTCACTGCGTGTAGAGAAGTATCTAAAACTAGAAGAGAACCCCCCCCCCCTCTGCCCTGCCCTGGGGACGGGGCTCCACGTTATAAGTACAGGACAAAGCACTCTTGATATTAGGTCTGCCAGAGGATTTGAATAGGATTGGCCTGGGCTAACAAACTGTGATCAAAGCTAATCTCTGATTAGCTATACTGAGGAGATTTAATTTAGTTTAAAGCCTTACCTGAAACGCAGAACTGGGTATTATTGCATATCTGACCGAGACTGCTGTTGTAAAGCTGAAGTATTTATAGTAGAATTAAAACCTCTCTGAAAGCAATCATCCAAGGAAGCAGCAAAATTGATTGCAGCATTACTCGTTCCAAACATTCAAAAATCATGAGTCAGTCCCCAAAATGTCACAAGATTTTAAAATGTAATATATTTTGCCTTATTTTTATTTAGCTTGAGAGACTAGTGTTCATATTTTCAAGCCATGAAGGTTGAAATCTGACTTTCTTCTAAGGAAGTGGAGATTTTCACCTAACATGTTTCCAGGAGCTGGATGTTTAACAAAAGCCACTAATTATTTTGCTGCTCCTGTGAGAGGGGCTGAGGCGGGGGAGGCCAGCGGCAGCCCTGGAACACCACGGGAAAACCCGGCTGGTGGCTGATGCTCTTCAGCGCTGCAGAGCCTCGTGCACATCTCCGGGTTTGATGCCCACGATGCCTTTCCAGGTGCTTCCAGGCATCTTTCTGGAGAACCACAACTCAGGAGAGCGTTTTCCCACAGCTCAGTCCGCCCTGGCACTGTGGGCTGGTGCAGAGCTGAGGGAAGCCCCTCGCTCCGGAGCAGGCACACATCCTGCCCCTGCCTGCTGCTTCTGCTAGCAGCATCTCAGCCCAGGGAGCCCTTCCACAGGACCTGGCCCAGCCCCGCACTCCCCTCTCGTTCCCATCCCTCGCTCTGTGCCGGGGCAGAGATGCTGGAGGGATGTGCCTGTCAGTATGGCTGGAGCATCCAGACCTGGCCACCTTCCTGTCCTGAGGCTGGGCTGCAGCCAGGGCCGGGGCCAGCTGCCTCCCCCCAGGCTTCTCCTGTCCTTCAGCTCCCTGCAGACACTCGGTTCCTCCTGCCTCTCTGCCCACTTGGGCTCCTCAGCTCCTGACAACGACAAACCTCTCCCATTTCTCCCTCTCTTTTCCAGGCCATGACATGTTTGACTGTAGGGCATGAAGAAATGATGCTGACACAGTGGGGGAGAATCCCAGATGGGAGCGTGCCGTCCAATCTGACTGCTGGAGCCCTAGGCTTGACCTTGGCAGCAAGGTGCGGAGCGCTGATGGCTTCCCATGCCAGCACCCTTCTGAGACGTGGTTTCCCAAAGATGACAAGGGTGGGCATCCAGGATGATCTCCACATCAACTTCCAGACTCCTTTTGCTGCGTATATCAGATGGAGAGCCGGCGAGAGCCTGCGAGGACACCGAGATGTTACACACAGTGATGCTGCGCGCCCTTGGAGCAGCTCCACGCACACCTCCACGCTGCCAGCTGTGCCACACGAACCCGTGCCAGCACAGAGCCCGTGTACAGCCGTGTCAGCGCGTACGCTGCTCAGCAGCATCAACAGCTGCAGATTTGCCTTGGCTTGTAAACGCACTTCTCCCTGACAGGGCTGATGGTGCTGCAAGCTCCTGCCTTGCCAGCTGCAATTCAAAGAGATTCCTGCTGGGCAGAATGGTATCATAACCAAGCAGGAGTCAATCCAGTTTGGCACGTGCCCGATTGCCGGCAGCGGTGTCAGAACAGCTTTTCCATAGCCAGCAGCCTTTGGGGTCAGCTCACCACGGCGCCCGTGCACTGCGCTGCATCGGTGGGGAGAGCCGGGAGTCCCCGGGGCTTCCTGCAGCGGCCGCACAGCCCCTTCGTGCCGCCCAGGGGAGCATGTGGGGCAGGATCTCCGTGCTACCAGAAGCAGAAATTTTGTCTGAAGTGGGCCAGTACCCCTTGGTTTGCTTCCTTGCTGATCTGTGCTGTGTATTTCAGGCAGTGAGTGGCTTTCTGGGTCAGGCCAGCCAGGTTGCAAGGGGGTCCCGGGGTGCTGGAAGGCAGGGGAGGGTAGTGACTGCTGGAAAAGCAGACCTCTGCAAGCATCATTTCCTTGGGAAATCAGAGTAAAGGGAAAAAATAACCATAAGCTAACTAATTCCTATTAGAAACGAGCTTCTCTCTCTCCTCATCTCCTGCGACCGTTCTTGATTAGCTAATAAATGATTAATCGTGCCAAGAAAAGCCGGCTCCTTCATCTCCTGCTTTCATCCACCAGCTGCCTCCAGGGGATTTCAAATGTCACGGGCAGATGAAACGGCCTCCTTAGGACCCCACCAGTCCCTCACCAGCCAAATCGCCCAGGAGGAGAGGCTGCATCCCAGCCCTGGCCCAGGAGCGTGCCGTCCATCCCTCCCTCTGCACCTCCATCCTCTACCTTAACGCCTGCGAGTGCATCCTCTGCCTCCCCTAAATGCTCTGTAATTTACCTAAGAGGAAACCACATGCATTGATGCCACAGAAACCAGCAGGCACGTCTCTGGAATCCATCGCTCCTGACAAGTACTCTTTTTTAATGCTCCTAACAGCAATTTTTATTCTAACAGTATGTGAAGGCACTTAGATTTCTATGCAGTTTTTACTTTTTAATCTCATATACTTCTTGCTGGTGTCAAAGTGTCACCATTTAATAGTCTTACTGGAAAAAAGAGTGTTTCAGATCTTGTTCTATAGTCCACATTGTGAATACATTAGAGAACCACTGAATGATTTAAGAGGAATTTTTATACCTCTGAACATGGAGGGAAGGCTAACGTGGGAGTGCACGAGGGGCCCAGCCTCATTGCTAGCTCTTAAAAAGCTGGGCAGTATTTTCTGCTCCAGGCTCCCCTAAGGCAGCGGGGTTTGGGATGGGGAAAAGCGCTGCCGGCACCTCCTTACCCCCCAAAACGCCCGGAGATGCTGCCTCGTGTGGGGCACTCCGATTTAACCCTCCCAGGCAATTTTCTCCCTGATGACTATTTCATTTCACGGGCACTTAACACCCAGAAAGCTGACACCCGGTGCCGGAGGTTACGGCGCAGCCAGGCAAGCACGCTCTGCCTGCGGAGCACGGCCAGGCGCTATCCGAGTCTCCCCAGGTAACAGGCAGAGCAATTCCCAGCGGATAACGGGACATCCCTGGAAGAGTCCCACCCGTACGTGGCCAGCGTTGTTCGCACCCCTGCCGGAGCAGGGTCCAAGGCCACTTCTCGCCTCCACTCCCTTTCACCCCGCAGCCCTCCTGCCCCAGCAGCCGCCTTCACCTCCCAGGTCCCGGGGGCAGGCGTCTGGGGGTGCTCTAAAAGAGGCTCCCAAGGCACCTCTGATAATGAGAACAGGAGACGGCAACATGGTTTCTGTGAGATCAAAGCGTTCCCTCCCCAGCTGTACATGCCCTCAGCAATATAATCATCCTGACAACCCCATCAATATGTATTCCAGCTCCACCAATTCCACCCAATTAGTTCACTAATCTCTCCCCGCCCAGGCACCGTGCGATGGCTGGGTGAAAACGCAGACTGCAGCCACCGCTGCTCTGGCAGAGCTGGCGGCAGCCGCCGCGCCAGGACCCGGCTCCCAGTGCCGCTGGGACAGGGCTGGGGCTCTGCACGGAAGCCAAGCATTATTACTACTATTATTATTATTATATTTATTATTTATTATAACTATTACTACTATTATCATCATCATCATCATTATCATCATCATCATCATCGTTACTGGTATCTGTAAAAATAATTTCCAGTCTGTTTATTCACCTTGGCAGGATTCCGTATGAAACTTGCTGAGGGCTGCCATGCTCAGTGGGACTCTGATTTTGGGGATTTTCTTACAAATTCAGCCCTTACCCAGGGTCTTGCATCCTCTCCCTCCCGATGCATCGATAAGATTTGCAGATGCTGCCTATGGCAGGGGCCAGACCCACACAGCACCAACAGCTGCTCTGGACTAGCACAGCGCCCGGCCATGGCATCCTAGTGAACAATTCCTGATTTTCCATGCTTTCCATCAGGGATGTGGGGGCTGAACCCCAAATGCAGGGCAGAGCCCCTGATACCTACCCAACAACAGCACATGGCCCAGAACTTTCTGTTAGGGGTACATGGCCCAGACCCTGTGTCCCCTCGCCAGCACCCAGCAGTGGTGGGTTCCTTGTCTGCTTCTCACCCAGAGCCCTGGAGGACCACACATCACTCTCGCTCCCCACCAGGACACCAGCAACTCCCCGTGCTTTTCCGAAGCTTCATCCTCCTTCTGCTGCAGAGCGAGGGTTGTCACCCTGGGGTCTAGAGCACTAATTGTGAAAAGAAAAGGGAGGCAGAATAAAGTCCATTACTTTAGCCAGGGGATTTACAAGGCATCATTTGCTACAGGTTAGCTTTGGCTGCCATAATGATCCAGCTCTTGAGATTACCTGTCAAGCCTCTGTGAATTTTAAATAAAAGGTAAAAGGGTTTAACTCGAACACGACACCTCTGAGCATACAGAAATAGCTCAGCTCCTGCTTTCCTACAGAGGCAGGTACACTCCAGACCCCGGATCGACACTGAGCAAAGCTACAAATCAAGGGCCAGACATGATTGCAAACATATTCTTCGCTCTTTCTTTTCTTCTGCTACAAAGGAGATTGGAGGCACACATGGGCTTTGCTTACATCTCATTTCAAACAAAATATACACGCATAAATAACGCTAGCTGACAGCTCGCAGGCTTTCTGATCGCGCTGCGGAGGAGGATGCCTGATCAGCAGCACTTCTGCAGCGACAGCCCCTTGCAAAGGCAGGGTGAGCAGCAGTGCTGGCACTTGGACAGGCTGCCTTTGGGGAGCGGGACTGCACCCTTCAATGCTTCTTCCCTCTCAAATCCTGCTGGAAAATGTGAGGTCTGTGTTTTTAAGATGCAACAAGCAGAAAGCTGTATCGATAGGGATCTGCACCCAAGGATGCATGTGAGAAAACTAGTTTAAAAAAGCAAAATATCTTCTAGGTCCAATGAGGACCACACAGCTTGTTGCCTATACCCTTTGTCATTGCCAAAGCTTGGCAATTTCATTGAAAACCAGTGGCATTTAAAAAAAAGAAAAAAAAAGAAAACCAAGCAGAATATCCTAGTCAAGTGGTAACACAACTAAAGCACACTGGAAAATATTTTACATTGTTATTACGTAAAAAAACTGTGATAAAACATTTTCAAATCCCAAAGTGAAGTTTGCACTGCACAAGTGAAGCAAGTGCAGATCACAAAGCTGCTGCTTTGTCGGTCACAGCCGACCTTCCCTTTAAATGTAGCTGTATTTGGCAGTAATTCCATCCTTTTCTAAAAGCTCGTCAAAGTGGTGATCAACAAGGATGCAAGGGGCACCACATCCTTGTGGTGGTGGCTTTAATTATTTTTAGAATTGATCTCTTCTTAATTAGAATGATTTTACTGTATTTTTTAACAACACTCCTTAGAGCACGTTGGCTTAACTAAAGGGGCTCAGGTACCATTCAATGCACCAGGGCTGCGGAGGTGGGAGAGACCCAGGACAATGGGAACTGGAGCTGCTGCCCTATACGGAGGGTTTTCCATATGGAAACTCTCCAGAGGCTCCTAATTCAGCCAGACGTGGCCGCTTCTCAGTGAAGCCAGCCCGGCACATCCCTCAGAGAAGCCTGTCCTGACAACATCCAGGTCTGGAGCGGCTCTCTGGAGCAATCACAGACTGCGGCCGGCAGCGTGCAGAGCCAAAGCAAAGGCTTTTTTTTTCCCCTCTAAACGCACTCCAGGAAACAGATATATTATTTCAGCTGGAGTTCCCCCAAAGCTCAAATAATTCCAGCCCCAGGCGAGCGTTCAGCCTGTGCCATCCGACGGTGGGCAGCGGTAACAAACCAAAGGCAGGTCCGGCGGTGAGTGGTTCACGCAGCCCTCGGGAGCCCCGGCCCACGGGGTACCAGGTACCACAAAAGCGATGGAGCGGCGATGCTGAGCTCCAGCAAAGCAGGTTATCGAGTGAGATGGAGAGGGGGGAAAGAGCTACCAGCCCCGTGCTCCTCTCCGGAGCGATGCTCACCCCAGGGTGGAGAAGTGCATTTGCATTTCCCTGTATTAATGCGGGCATCCAACTGGAAGATGTAGATGTCTTTTTAATGCACCTACGTTTGAAGGCTGAATACATAATCTCTCTATTACATGTATACTTTACACACATATAGTCATACAGGAATAGTGATTTATGCAGCCGTATTACATATGCAGAGGCTTGGGATCCCGTTGCACAGTGGGCAACGATTTTGGTTTTCCAGAGCTATTTATTTGCATAGCAGCGACTGCAGATGATTAATAGAGAGTGCTGCGGTCAGGGCAAGCCCACTGCTGAAATACAGCCCCGCTTCCAGAAGCCGCGGCGGCATTAATTATTAACTCTGTACAGGAGATTTGCCACTCTCCCAGCACCAGACGCTAAAATAGTTTCCTACATAAAAGAGCATTAAGTGAAAGCTTGGATAAAGCTGATCGCTCGGCAAAGTGACGTCCCGCTTTCAAGACCTATTGCTCGGCAGGAAAATTTACAATCCTTTAATTCCATTTACAAGGCGGCAACACAAAAGGAAGCTGGAGACGGAGGCTGGAAGCCGAGAGACCGAAGGGGAAGAATAAAATAAACAGGAGTCCAAGGGAGCCAGGATCAGGCCCCCCCCCTCTGAAATTCAGCCGCTCATTAAATTCCAGCCAGGATTAGAGGCAGGGAAGCACCGGGTAAAGATTTTGCTATTGTA
This sequence comes from Falco naumanni, assembly GCF_017639655.2. Taxonomy (NCBI): domain Eukaryota; kingdom Metazoa; phylum Chordata; class Aves; order Falconiformes; family Falconidae; genus Falco; species Falco naumanni. The sequence goes on along the minus strand of NC_054060.1, from coordinate 4,063,030 downwards.
CAATGGGAGGTATATTAAGTTATATAGGTTCCATCTTGTCCCTATTCATGACTAACTGTGTTGTATATATCCGAGCAGCTAAGCGTAATTTGCTTATAAATAATTGACTTCTTGGCGATTAAAATCTCTTGAGGGTCTCTCGGTTTATTCACAACAAGCCGCCTCGGCCTGCCGTGCAAATTAGGCCTTTCAAACCTGTCTCATCTCCAACAGAAATGTTATGAAGAGTGATTTTTTTATCCCCTGTAATAACCTTCAACTAACCTTTAAACTGAAGTGAATAATTTAAATCTTATTTTCATATCAATGGGGGAGTCAAGCCAAGCAATTATCTTTTATCTGTATACTCTGTCGTCAGAGCAAGGCATAATAAAGTTTTCCCAAGTGGGCAGAGCGAAGCAGCGAGAGGAGGAGAGAGCGGGAGCGCGATGGGATCTGAAGACATTAATGCAACGATGAATTATTCAGTAATGAGTACAAGATCTGCCATAAAAGATCTGCCAGCGCCCGGTGCATGCCACAAATTGCCGGATGGTCTGTGCAATTAGTGCCGGCGCGGGTGCAGCCCTGCCCCGTGGGTGGCCGGCACCTCCCAGCCCAGGGGAGGCTGGACCGTGCACCCCCACGGGGATGCTGGAGAAAAAAAAGGTGGGGAAAAGGGAAAAAAAATAATTCACACACACCCCCCTCCCCCCAGCAAAGCCATCGGGGTGGGGGGGGGGGGGGAGTGGGGGCTGAAATTCCCCACCGTGCTTATTAAAATTCTGCCATGCGCATTTCTCCCCGAGTCCCGCCAGACTGTCCATGATCTTTTTTTTATTAATTCATAAAATATCGCACCCGTGATTGAGGCTGCTGATTACAGGAGCAGACAAACATGAGAGGTGGTGAAATGTTGCATGTTTCCTACCCCTCCCCTGCAAGCAAGAACACCGCCGTCGCATGCAATATTAATCCCTTCCCTTGGCTGGGGGCAGAGGAGTGGGACGGGTGGCTGGCGTGGCAGAGCGGGGCTGGCGAGCTGGCTGAGAGGGGGCAGAAGCCAAGGAAAAAAGAAAGTCGCTATTAAACTCCTGCACCCAGTGTCCTTGCTAAATTGCCGAAGACATACTCCTCAGGCTTAAAGGTGGCTTTAACCTGCAACTGCTGCCGCAGCCACAATCACCCGGTTTTGCCCCCAAAGCTTAAGGTCTTCAAAATCCCCTGTCACGGTCCGTAAAAAAAGATGCTGGCACCCATCTCCAGCTGCACCCATCCCGGGGGAATGGACTTCATGTCACGGAATCCAGGCATAGGAACAGAGATGCTGCGGGATGGGGACCCTCATTCCCGGCTCCCACCCCACCCGGGGAAGCCGCATCCTGCACAGCATCCCTGGTACCCTGTAAACATTTGCATTACAGCAGCGAGGCAAGCTGGCAGGGTTTTCTCCATTGGTTTTGCCACCCACTGCTGGCAACGGGCTGGGAAATGCCGGACAGCTCGGGAAAATCCCAGTGGTGGGAGCCCAGGTGCACAAAACAAGGACCTAGGGCAAAAATACAACAGCGCTGGATTAGATGTCAGGGCAGCTCTGGCACTAAGCATTAGTATTGTCATGTAATCTTTCCACTTAAACCAATGATTAAACAGATTTAGCAGATGATTAAACAAATAAAGATTAATGAAACAAGCAAAGTAATCAAATCTTTATGGGGGAATAAATGCATGACTCAAAACAATATTAGGACAAATTGTCTAAAACTAATAGTGAATGTGCTGCTTTTGTCTAAACAGCATTTGTTATGTTCTCACTTAGTTGCAATCGAAGTATTTGCTTAAACCAGGATGGATCTGAAAATCTAAAACACTATCAAAGATTAAAAAAAAATAATACTATTTCGCAGAAGATATAGATATATATATGCTGGCAGCTCGTGCCCATCCCATGGGTGACCAAGGGGCTGTGGGACTGGACCCCACGAGGGTCCAGGTTGAGGGCAGGAGTGGCCTGGGATGGCCCCGGGGGGCTGGTGAGGGACAGGACACCCAGAGCATGGCCAAAGGGACCCTGTCACGGGCTCCAGCCCAGCAGCCGCTTGTGCTAGTCCCCCTCTAATTAGTTTTATGGGAACTCAAGGCTCTGCTTTCATATGTAAGCAGCAGAGGTGGGTTTTAGAGCTGTAAGTCTTTTTCTTTCATCAATTTTGCATACAGAAAGATCGTGTTTGCTCTAAATACTTTGGTTTTTAAAGCCTCTTAAATTTTTGAAATGAAAATAACAAGGGGAGGGGAAAAAGAAAAAAAAAAAAGAAGACTTTTCCAGACAAACTGTCAGCAGGCTGCAGCCGCCAAACAAACATAAACAGAGCTCCACCACCAGAGTAGTTAATTAAGAAGGGAAGGAAATGAGGTGCCTAACGCAGGGATAATTGTGCATGTTCCTGGGGCTGCAGCACACGCACACACGTATGCACCATGCATGCACGGCTGCAGCACCCACAGCTTCCCCCCAGTGCTGGTCCCTGCTGGGACACCACCAGGATGCTGGGCCGGGGGCACAGGGTATCCCGGCATGGATGTCTGCGTTGCCTGGCCTTTGCCTTCTCATTGGGATGATGCTCTTAGACCAAACAACCTCATTCAGCATCATGGGATAGAGCTGAATGGTTTAACTTGTGCTCCTAAACTTTGTCTACACTGGGGAAAAATGGGGTGGCCAAAACACTAATGCAAGTCCCTGTTTCCGAAAATAGTGTAATGATGCACGGGGAGGGATGTGGGGAACTCACATCCTGGCGAGGTCAGATCCCTCCCTCCGGGTCAGACCTGCAGTTAAGTGCAGGAGCAGCTTCACATCCCACCCCTTTGGCCTCGTGAGATGGAAGCGTGCATCCCCGCTTCTGGGCTCGCCCCAGCCTGCCTCCCCAGCCGACCTGCCCTAAGCGTGATGGCAAAGGGCTGAAATGGAAGAACCCCCCGACACACACCTGCCCCGTGCCCCCTGCCTCTGCCTGCAGCACAATCCCCTGAAATACCCTGATGTGCAGGGGTGGCAGCCGGGGAGCTGGGACCAGAGCAGCAGCAGCAGCAGCAAAGCATCCCCTGCTCCCCCCCGAGCTGCTCCACACCACGTGCCTGGCTCGGGCAGGCTCCATCATGCCACTGCTGCCAGTGCCGGTGCTTTTTTCTGCTGCAAAAAGCCTGGGACTACCACAGCTGTCACACACACTCTTGGGACAGCGCTGGAAACGCTGCTGTAGTAACAGAGTTTATTATTGCTGTTAACTTGGAAAACAAACATCTCATGCTACTTGCAGCATTTCCCTTCCCACGCCTGACATTACTGGTGACAGCAAAACCACCCGCCGTGAATTCATCCCCTGGTACGAGGGCTCAGGGCACAGTGACAGAGCCCGTCCTCTCTTCAGGGTGCTTTTAGCATCGGAAGGGATGCAGCTGAGCAGGGCCAAGAAGGGACCTGACTCTTCCAGACTCCAGGCGAGCTGACCGTTCACCACGTGTAGGAATCATGCTGTCAGGCCAGCAGCTCCCAGGGGCTTTTGGCTGCCCATGTGGCTCCCAAACAAGCCCATAGGTGTGAGCCATGCTCCATGTCTGCTGCTGGCCCTGCTTACCACCATTGCTGGCTTCCTCCTAAAACACAGCAAGCATCACCACTGCGCGCTGCAGGAACAGCTGCCAAAGAAGAGCCCTAGAGCCCTGTGAGCTCCTCGTGGCTGTCCTGCTCTTCTTTGCAGAGCGGGAACAAACCTGGCTGAAGTACAGGTCTCTCATTTCTCCTGCCTTCAGCCAAAAATAAAGTCAAGAGGAGCCCAGCAGAGTGGGAACATCTTGCTCCACAGACACCTCTTCTCCATCACACCCTGCCCCGCTGTGAGGTTTCCGTAGTGGAGCCACGAGCTCCTTCAGCAGCAAGCCGGCCAGGGAGATGCCAGAAAAAACCCCGAGTGCAGATGGTGGCCATGATGTTCCACTTCTACATGGAGCAAAACCCCTTGTCAGTCAGCTGCAAATCTGCACTTGAACTACAAGCCCCTCCACAGAGCCCTGTTGCAGCAGACACCAGCACAGCTGGCTGGGTTCAAGCCAGCGGCTGCCAGGCTGTGCCTCGGATGCTGACAGCAGCCTTGACCCTGCCGAGCCGGGACTGAAGAGCTGGAGCTGAAGGGCCGGAGGGGAGGACGAGGCAGCAGCAGGGCAGCTTGCTCCAGTGTGATCTGCTGCCCATCACGTGCCATGCGTTGCGTGGTCCAGCGTGCCCATCCTCATCCTTGCCCCCGGCAACACTGCCCATGGCGTGCGGCAAGCCCACCACCGGCCAGACCTGCGCCAGCCACCGCGGCAGCGTGGCCAGCACCACGCGGCGCCTCTCGTTCCCAATACCAGGGACTCTCCTTCCATCACTGAGAGCAAGATCCCGCTGGGAAGAGCCCCAGGTGCCCGGGGTCCCGGCAGCCAGGACACACTGCCTGTCCTGCGCAGGGTGGAGGAGCCCACGGTGTGCAGCAGGAGCCCAGTACAGCCCCTGGTGCCCACCAGCCCTGCTGCACTGCTGCTGCCAAACCCTGTCCTCCTGTCCCCCTGTCCCCCTGTCTTCCTGTGACCCCCAGCCGGGGTGGAGAAAGCCCAGGGCAGTCTGCCTGAGGGCACAAGCAGCAGCTCCTGTGGGACATGCCTGCCCCAACCCCTTGCCATCCCCTGCGACAAGGCAAGGGCAGCATGGGGTGCTGGATGGCATCCTTACGGGGGGCAAATAACAAGTCTGGCACCTGTGCTGCTCCCTGCAGCCCCCAGCCCAGCCCCATCCCTGTCCCTGGTGGGCTGGGAGTCCCCACAGCCCCTGGTGCCCTCGGCTGTGGTTCAGCCCCCATGTTGACCCTCCTGTCCAGCCGATGCCACCGCTCGGCCTTGGCAGCAAGTGGAGATTTACATTCAGCAGATGCAGCAAGAGAATCCAGCAAGTCCATGACATGAATTACAAGTCTCCCTCCCCCAAGGAAAGGCTGGAACCAGCTCAGCATCCCTCCTCTCTCCCCCCACCCCCACCCCCCCTTTTTTTTTTTTTGGAGACTCATTACTATATTGTGGATATTCTCCACTAAAGGGCATCTCTTTGAATGCATTTGCTTTTTTATTAATGTGTGCTAAGACAAGTCAAGCCTGATTATCATGAAGACAATTGCTGAATTCCCTCCTGGAGAAATCTCATCTAGACTGTGTAGGCGTTTTAATTTCAGAGACCCATTAATTGGCACAATTGCTTAAGCAGCTGCTTTCCGTGTCATTTTAGGACCACTTTATTAAAAACAGAGCTAAAAAAAAAAAAAAAAAAAAAAAAAAAAGAAAGTATATGACAGGCCAGAGCTTTCTACATGGTAAGATAATTAATGCAAGGAGCTTCCTTTGAGCAGCAAAGCAACAAAAAGCCATCCTGCTACCGAAATACGGGCACCCTGCTCCGCCTGTGTGCGGGGAGCGCTCGGCTCCAGCGTGTCCCCGCTGAGCATCTCCAGTCCTTTGGAAACTGGGCTGGGCAAGGTGCTCAGCACCATGCTGGTACTGCCACAAACACCTCGCTAGCCTAGCACTTTCTGGAAGAAAAAGAGTAAGTCAAAGGGGAAAGAAAAGGCATCCGGCAGGGACCAGCCCAATGCATCTCCTGTGGAGGGCTGCAACCCAGGCGCTCCAAGCAGCCGCTCGCCGACGCTGTGGATGCTCAGGGAGGCAGAGGAGGCTCAGGGGTCCCTCCCTGTGGTGGAGACCACCCTCAGCACACACGTGGGGAAAGTGAGGGGTCCAGAGCGCTCCGATGGCCCAGAATCGACTCTGTGAGCAAACTTGTGTGATCACAATGATGCTCGCAGTGATGCTCACATCAGCCCTCCCCAGCAAATCCATCTTCCTTCCACCCCGAGGTCTCTCCCAGCAGCCCGACCATGCCCTGAGGGGCCAGGGTGGCACGGGGGCTGGTGGCCAGGTGACTGGGGGAGCCTCGAGCAGGGGAGAGCTGGGGCGCAGCACCGGGCACCCAGGGGAACGTCAGCCTCCCTGGAGGTGCCTGTCCCTGGGTGCTACCTGCGCACACCCCGCGTGCTGCATGAAACGCACAGCTGCACGAGTGCCAGCGTCACAGCCAGCTCACGCACACTTTCCAGGGCAGAGCCGAGTTCCCAGAATTAGGTTAATTATTGAATTAATAAAGAACAAATCCTTCACTCCGGGAGAAGTGGCCAGAGTTCTGCGCTAGTCTTTGCTACAGGCAAAAATATACATTCCCATTTATTAATAAATAAAGCCATATCAATGCCCTAAATTATCAGTGGAATATATTTGCTAACCCAAAGCAATAGTAGGAACAATTACTTATTAATAAAGCAATAGCTAAATCTAATTACATCCCCATCAGATCCTGCAAGTAATAAAACCACAGTTGCCTTCCAGAGCCGAGGGACCTCCTGACCTCAAATCAAAGTTTAAACCATCCATCAGCTTCCAATACATTCACAGCACATCCAGCAATTACCATCACCTCCACTCCGCTCCCCGGCAGGGGCAGGGGTCACCCCATGCACTGCATGGCTGTAAGCTAGAACAGAGCCTTAGAAATCTCATTATCCTGTTAACCATACATTTATCTGACAAGATAAAAGAGACTAGGTGACCAAGCTATCATTAAAGATTAATAGAAAGTATAAAAAATTCAGCTGCAACCAGCATTACTGTTTAGTGCCTGTGATAGGCCTGACAGGATTATTAATCAGGCAGCCAAAAAGATTTAGGTCTTTGCTCTTGGTTTTTCGTTTTAAGTCTTTAGTTGCTCCCCCCGCCGCAGAAAGCCCAGGTCAGGGAGGACGATGGCTAATTGGTTCTGCGGGGTTTGGACGGTAACGACTCAGACCAATTATAAAATCACCGGGCGTCAAGGTGACAACAACGGCAGGAACCTGCCGCAGCCGGGATGCTCGAGCGAGGCTGGGGCTGTTTATCACAGCAGCTCCTCTCCCCGCACCCAGCTATTAATAAATTGTACCGATCAATGCCTGGATTAATTTTAATAGAGGGCTACAAGGATCACGCGAGTCCCAGGGTGATTTTCCCCTCATTCTTAATTCCATTTAAGTTTAACATGAAAGATTCCCAGGTAACACCTACACAGGAAGAAACGAGATTTCCCTGTTTTTAAGTCTTAAGTATTCTTTTTATTCTGCTTTGCTTTCTCCCTTTTGATCATAAATCAATGTCCTTCCACCGCTTTCCTGGGAAGCCGGGCTCGCCGGCAGGCTGCACGGCGCTGCCCTCCATTTCTCCACCTGCAAGGAAGAAAAACTAATAAATTAGGAAAGGCATTTTCTAAAATGCTGTGTGGAAAGGGGGATCGCAGGTGGCTCGGGAGGTCCCGGGCACCCCCGTGGCCCCGCTGCCGGTGGCTCTGGGGTCTCTCCTCATCCCTCTCCTGCAGGGACCCACAGCCTGCTTGGCTTTTCCTCCAAACACACATTTAAAAATGAGAAATATTACTGAAAACATGATCAGCCTTTGATGGTACATCTCCCGAAACCATTCACATCCATTTAAAAAACAGCTTTTATTTTCTCACGCGCCAATATTCCAGCGTGAGCTCAGGATGGCTAAGACCAGCCCAAGTGTCCATCCTTTTCCGTGAATATGGAACAAACCAGAGAAATATACTGTGAACACCCGCTGCCCATGAGAATCATTTGCCTTAAAAACAACCGAAAAGATTTTTTTTTTTTCCTTGAAAAGCACGCAGACCCTGCCGGGGCACTGCACCATCCACTCCACGCGTGGCTTCTCATCTCTGCTTCCCTGAGCAAAGCCCCGGCCAGCCCCACACCCCGGCCCCTTGCCGGCTGCCCCCCCCCCCCCCCCCCCCCCCGTGCTGCTCTGCACCCCAGGAAAGCAGCCAAGCAAGAGGCAAATGCAGCAGGTAAACACGGAGGTGTCTGAGACACAGCCCAGAGCCTGGCTGGGAACGCTATCTGCATAACCACGGTGTTTTACATCCCCAGTATCACATGTAATCCTTCACAAGGAGCGTTATCTGCTGCAAAATCACATTTAAAAGCATCCCCCCCCTCACGAATTACCACGCTTCAATCAATTCAGTCCATTGTTTGCGATCCTGCAGTGGGGCAATTAATCATCAAACCTAATTGAAATTATGCAAAGAACAAACTGGTCCCGTAGAGATGCTCAGGGACATTTGCTGATAAGGAACACTAAGGAACACGGGTGACAGCAACTGGGATATACTGGAGGGACCTTCCACCCACAGGGCGTGACAGTGGCCGGGACGCGATGCATGCCAGCTCCTCCAGCTGAGGACTCCTTCCCAAGCTCCCGCTGCAGCACCAGAGCAAGTGCCCACTTTTCCAATGGCACAGACACTCTGAAAACCTTCTTCTAAGCCTTTAAAACACCGGGAAGGGAGCGAGGCTTAACCTGGTGAACTGGATTTGCTGGCTTGCAAAGCAGCTGGTGACGCTCCCCAGCAAACGGTGGTTTAGCCAAAAAAAAAAAACCAACAAAAAACCAACCACCCAAACCCCTGCTCTCGCATCCTCCAGAAAAAGTGAAGGAAATCCCTGCCCGGGGGAAAGCCAGGTGTTGCACCAGGCGAGAAGCCCACAGAGCTTCCCCGCCAGCTCCATCCTATCTCCCAGGGTGTCGGCCCATCGGAGGCTATCCCAGGTCAGCAAGCTGGTGGAGGACAGCACGGAGAAGAGAAGCTGGGACACACACCAGGAGCTGTACCCCGTCCCTGACATCCATTCTCGCTGAGGAAGCGCTGTGGTTAAACACACTTTTGGCCTGAGCCATACTGCTGGGCACGCCGCTCAAAACTGCACACAGGGACAAAAATAATCCCGGGGAAAGCCAAGCAGCACGTCCTGCGATGCTGCAATAACGTGAAGAGCCACGTGTCTTAGTTTGCGTGGTTTAAAATAAATTTAATAGATGCTTTAACACTTCACTGCTGCTATTCTGGGGTTGGTGTTTGGAGTCGATGCTCCGTCTGCTAATTGACAGATCAGGCTTGTGATCCAAGAAACATGAGTGTTGTCATCTCGTGAAGCTGTGGCTTTCTCTTGCTTATCTGCGGTGGGACAACTGTCACCGTGCCATCGCGTGCGCCTGCAGCATCCCCTCCGAGCACCCCTGCCCTCTGCGCTGGCCCCGCTCCCAGCTCCCTGCAACGGATGCTGGGGGGCTCCTCACCCCCGTCCCCGGCAGGACCCACCTCCCCCAGGATGAGCCGGCTTGCCGAGCAAGCGGCCGGTCCCCCCCTTGTGTAAGGCAGATAACTGCCCTCTCCTCCCAGCAGCCTCCCCTGACCCCAGCTCCTAGCGCCGGCACTGGTGCACAGCTCCTTTGAGGAGCTGTGGTCGCACACAGGAGTGCACTGGGACCGGTGCAGGGAGATTTTCGGGAGTTTTCTGACAGAACGGCTCCTGCAAACATCGTGCTGCTTCCTGCCTGCAGGAACAGGCCGTGCAGGCAAACAGGGAAGAGGGCTTTGATTTGCATAACCTTTTGCAATCAAAAGCCAAAGATGGTGGCGTCAGCCTTTGAGCCAGGATGCTAAAAAGCCTCGGAGAAGCCTGGTTTTGCATCTGTCCAGGAACTGCTGTGTAGTTGCTGCTGAAACCAAAATAAATCAATTCCAGTTCTGCAGGACGAGAACGGGAAGCACAAGCTGGTTAATCCCCATCTGCAGGAAGGTAGAACTGGGCTTCACGGCGTCTTTGAAGCTCGCAAGAGTGAGATAAAAGAGAAATGCTCTCGCTTCGCAAAAGCGAGCAGAAGGGGGATGGCGGGGAAGCTGGCCACGCAGCCAAGCCGGCGTTTTGCTGGTGTCGCGGTACGACAGAGCTCTCATCTTCTGTGCCTCTGACAAGCCTGGGATGAAAGGGAAACCTCCAGCACAGCCCACGTCCCCTGCACTTCAGCAAGCAAAAACCGAGAGTTTCCCCTGACTCCAAGGCCACATGTCGATGCGATCAGGTTTGCTCGACAGTTTTGGGCAAAAAACGGCGAGTCTTTGAAATAACGTTTCAGATTTGTAACGTAGCGTGCAGCCTGGCAAGGCTCACGCGAGTCTGAAGGGTTCGGCAGAGGGACTTCATCTCACAGAAGAAGAAAAGCAAATCCAGATTGATAGAATGTTCAATTCATCTCAGAGGGGTCCAAACCACAAGGAAGCGGATCTAAATTTCAAACATTCCCAGGGTTTTGTGGTATCCCTACCCCGAGGGCTGGGCGGACCCATTATACAGATGAAAACCAGGTGGAAAAAGCTGTCATGAGGTGGGCTTGGGCTTGTGGGTTTTCAGATGGAGGGTTTCATTTCAGGGACATCTAATTCTAAGTAAATACATGTGACTTGCTTAAAATATTCCACCACATCCCATGGAGCCGGCTTTGCCGTTTATCCCGATCTGGATAGGAGTATGATGTTGCGGCTGCCATTAACACATCGACATTTACCATATGATCTCCCCCAGCCCCGCCGCGGTGTTTTGTAGCTGCTGCCGCTCTCCGTGGAGGCTCAACCCATCTGGCAGAAACTCTGTGTATGGCGGTGACTAGAAACATTTGGAAGGAAAATCCATCCCTTTTCTGGGGAGGAAATGTCCGAAGTAGATAGAAGATAAAGTCAAATTAATTATTTACTTACATTAGCTCATGGAAAGCTTCCCTGGGAGTCTGCCGAGACCAGCGGGCTCCGATCTTTTATCTGTTTAGCAGGCTAAGATGGAAGGAGAGGATGGGGGGTGGGGAGGGGGGGAGAGCTTAACGACGGTGTCTGTTGATCATCAACGCGAGAAAAATGAATTGCTTCCCTGAACCTGAAAAATATCAAACTGCATAAATAAATCTATTTAAATTATTAATAAACAAATTTACATTTGGAGCCTGAGCATGAGAATTAATTTCATTTCTTATGCTAAACTGGCCAGTACGGCTGATGACTCAAGAATTAGAAGATGCAGAAATGAAGGAAAAATGAAGGTAGGCTGGTTTTGCAAGGAAAAAGGTGCAAAGTGGAAATTCTTGGTCCTAAACAAAGCCAGCTTCCAGCAGCTGTAAAGTAAAAGCAACAGGAACAAAAAGGGTCTTTGTGTCTGAAGGTGTGTCAGGAACAACGGTCCCTCTCCATCTCCGCTGCCGGCGCACGCCTGGCGCATCTGTCGTATCTGATGGCAGCAGCTCCATGGAGGACACCTAGGCCAGGATGTTCAGCGAAGCTAGTGCATGCTTACAATTATTAAAATCAGATCTAAGCAAAAGCTCAGACTGAAACATCCTTACCCATCCCCTCCACCCCGGAGGTGTCGGTTGCTGCTGCCGCCCACACCGAAGGGGCCCCGGCCGCATCCCGCACGCCTGCCCATCGAAAACACTCGTGTGTAACACCAGCACATCAGCTGGCTGCTCCCAGGGAAATCAATCAGAAAGTGCTAGTTTTAGGTAAAATACTGAACTACAGTGGAGGCAGGGCAGAAGCCTTCACTATTTTTTGCCCTTTGTGAGTACGTACAGCCAAAATGATGTCAAGAAGCGGGCAGTGCCTTGGTGGCCGCCACAGATGGGAAACTCTGGGCAGGAATGCTGGGGTTTTGGTGCACTTCCCCATCGTCCCAGATGACGCTCGTCAGACCGATAGGGCTTGGACGGCAGCAGTTTTGCAGCGCCAAGGCCAGGGTTCAGCCACAGCAGCTCCTGGTGTCCCTGCATCAGCCCCCTCCTCCATATCACAGCTCCTGTGCAGCCAAAGGGCCTGGAAACGCTCCCCTCTCCTGCCGTCCTCTCTTTTCCAGACTAAACAACTTCATTTCTTTCCATCTTCCCTCATCGGTCACATTCTCCAGACCTTGCGTGCTTTCCCTCCCTGCTAGACCAGCTCTGAGCCGTTCGCATCCTGCCGGGGAAGCAGGACCTGGAGCCGGAGTGGTACCCGAGCGGTGCCCGCACCGCAGCCCCTCTACCGCACACTGTCCCCCGCGTGGGCAGGGGACACGGGCAGCGTGCCCGCGGCCATGGGCTCTGCTCCCTGCCAGCAGCACGACTGCAAACACCCATCCCAGATAGCGCAGCCCTTTCTGTGTTGTTTATCCTGTTCTGCTGGGAACTGGCATTTGTGATAGATTGCGTATAAAAACCTACTTATAAAGCAATCTTTTCCTCAGCTGCCCTTTCAGTGGAGCCTGTCTGCAGTCTCTTCGCTGGGATGCATTGTTATTTCATGTGATGAGACATTCCAGAAAACGAAATAAAATAAAAATAGACATTTGGAGGGGCTTTTGTTTTGCTTTTTCACAGCTCCCCCCTGGTTTGACTCCTGTGAACACACTTGTCGAGTTGATTTGCTCACGCTGCCTCCTAAGCATGTCCTTGCACCGGAGACACTGCTCTTTTAAATTCAGCTTCTCAGAATTAGAAGAAAAACTTGGCAAAGCAACAATAGGGGGAAAAAAATATGAATAATCTCAGAACAGAAGTTGCATTATGTGATGTGGTTGCCATGTGGTTAAGTCTGAGAGAGGATCATGCAAGCGCATTGTGGGAAAAATGATAACAGGCGAAACAATCCGGAGAAATGCTGAGGGTTTTGTAATAAGAGGTTATAATGCAAACCCGGTGATACCGTGCCACGGCCTGATGCCAAATGATCTGTGAGAATCCATAATAGCTGGGGGGGTGAGTTGGGCTGGCGATGAGGGGGGTTGTCATTGTCCCCTGTGCTGGGCAGGCTCAAGTCAGGTACCTTCGGCCATGCGGCTTTATGACGTGGGGACTGAGGCTGGGGGATGCAAGGCTGCTGGCAGTGCATGCACTTTGGGTACCAGTCCTAAACGTCAACAGGGCAAAAACCATCACACAAAGTCATGGCTTAAAGTACAAGACAGACTCACAGCAAATCCTTGAGCTGTCAGAGGCGTCAATGGCCCCAGCACCTCCGAGGCAGCAGCCGGCAGAGCCTCAACGGCCACCACCGGCACTGACCAAAATGCACCCATTCATGCTGGCTGCAGCAGTCCTTGCCATGAAAAGCCTGAGTGCACCCCAAAATCTCACTTCACATCACCGACCAAGCTTCCCTCCCACAGGTCACCCACCAGAGCCACGCCCGCGTGAGAAGTTTCAAGTCCACACCAAAACAGCAGCGATCAGCGCAAGCTGCCACCCACCCCCCGCCCAGCCCAGCTCCCACCGCGCCAGCCCCAGCCCCTTCCTGGGGTTTGCTCTGTACAAGGTTCCACCTCCGTGGTCATCGGAAAGCCAGCTGGCCATCACAGGTTCATGATCGAGCTACAGGAGTTGTCTCCAAAGCATCAGCTCTGGGGGACCAGCTGTAGAGAAAAGCCAGATTTCAGGTAAGTGCAAATTCAGCTGGTTTGGGGAAAGCACTTATGAACTATAAAACCCCAAAATTTGTTCCCCAAACTGTATAAGCTGCGCTGGGGAACCGTTATCAGGGCAAAACCGACCCATCCTCCTCTCACTTGCCTTGTCTTGGTATGAACGTGTGAGTGGGAGGAAAGTCAGCGCAGTCAGCTGAGCTACGGGAAATTCAGAGAGCATGGGGAAATACATGCATTAAAAAAAAAAAAAAAAAAGAAGAGGGTAAATTCTGTGAAATTATATCAGCAATGCGAATTCTACTCTTGCTCTTGTATTGCAACAGAATTGCGCGGCTCGCTTTTGGCCTGGATGGTGTAACACTGGTTGGCGCAGCACAAGGCAGAATGTGCCCTTGGGGTGGCAAGTCACCGGCGCTGTGACTCACGGGGGTCGCACCCAGTCGGGGTCCTGCCCACAGCAATATGTGAGCAAAAGCAAAGCGTGGGGCAAGGGGAGGAGGCAGACGGTGCTGTGACTTCCCCGGCTGCTTTCTCCTCAAGGCAGGGCAGGTTTTGGGGTTCCTACCCCCGGCTAGCACAGGCAGCTCCGGCCCCAGCTGAGCCCCCGTAGCACAGCAGTCGGGGTGCAGCTCTGGGGTGCTGCGGGAAGGAAGGTGCTGGCTGAGCAGCACCCTCCTAAATCTGGAAGGCAAGGACTCTGCGGTAAATTAAACATGCCGTGAAGAATTGGCAAAGCAGCCCGCGCGCCGGCGCCTTGCTTTGTCTCGGAGTAATTTAGCAGGCTTTAATGAGAATTCGTTCACATTATATTGTGAATAGCCGCTTTTATGGGAGACAAGAGGTGATGAACTAGTCGGAGCGGAGACGACTGGCACAGATGCCACCATGCATCATCGCTCCCCGCTCCCCCTCGTGCCAGGGCTGCCGCAGAAGCACCCAGGGAAGGCTGGTGATGAGCAGAGATGGAGCAGAGGGAAGGGAAAGAGTGGGCTCAGCTTCTGCAGGGACAGACCCAACCTCTCCACCCCCTCAGGGTTGGAGGAAAGGTAACGGGGTTGTTCGGCTGTAGCTACAGGGCCAGCCATCCCACCGGTGAGTGGCACTGCCGTGATGCTCTGGGGACGCGGGGCCAGGCAGGCTCCCCACGGAGCAGCCCTGGGACCCCCACCACAGGGTGCTCCCACCTGCCACAGGGACAAGCCCGTGGCAGCGAGAAGGCTCGGAGGCATCGCTGCTGCCGGAGCCGTGGGGTCCCGGTGAGGGGGACGCTGGTGGCACCGTGCCCGCTGCCTCCGCCGGCGAGGACAGAGCCCCAGGACAGCTTTGCTTCAAGAGTGGCTGAGTCCATACAATTAGAGACTGATGCGAGGCGGCGGGATTCAAAACCCTAATTTGGCCTGATTAAAGCTTAATGATTCCAGCTTAATGATTAAAGAAATGCCCCAATTTCCTCTTTCCAAACAGCCCTCGCTGCCAAAACTCAGGTGGAGAGGACACGCATGGGGCTGCAGCTTGTAGAGACAACATGGAAAAAAATCCGGATTTCAATGGCTTGGGCACAGAGAGAAGGATTCATGCAAACAGATGAGCCAGTTAGCTAACGAAAGGGAGAAATTAAAGTGTTTTAATGAGGATTTCAGGATGAATAACAACCTGGCGGACTCTCAAGCAGAAGAGAATTGTTGTCTGCAGTAATTTGAAGGGCAGCAGAGTCCAAGCTGGTGAGGGCGGGCTGCAGCCCCAGCTCCCCCCATCGCCCCCCGCCAGGCTTGCCAGCCGAGTGTCGCAGGGCTCGGGGCAGATGCACAAGGGGCCACAACGCAGGAAAATGTTCCGGCTCTTTCCAAAAAGCACTTCAGCATCACGTGAGGCAGCTTCCCTGGAGAAGCGCAGGCAGAAAATAAAACTATCCATCTGCGCTCGAGCTCTGGACCCCATTAGATCGGCGATCGGTGGGGGGAGAGGGGGCGGCCTCAATTCACACAAGGTGCTCTCTTCATGAAAGCATCTTTTGATTATGTTATTGCAGCTATCAAAATATTGCAGAGTTCAGAGCATTCCTCAGGGATCCCCAAGCTCTTCAAAGACCAGAGGACTACGGCTGGGGAAAAAGAAGCCTTTAATTATATCGGCTTCCATGCTTGTTTCCGCCGTGGAGTTCCTTAAAAAAAAATGGGGTTTAATGAGAAGAAACACATATGGCTTCATTGTTCAAACACGGAAAAATAAAGCCGATTTTTTTTTTTCTTCTTTTTTTAATAGATGTGCAAGTTTCTTTTAGGCCCTATGGTATCATCCAAGGCTGCATACCGCGGGGCTCTGGAGCACAGAAACCGTGCGCTGCGTAAATCAAAGCCCAGCTGCAGAGCTGCCCTCCCGTCTCCACTCTGGGCAGAAGCTTTTCCTCTAAATCCCAGCCCAGCCCCAGCTGACGCTTCCACCATTCCCCATCGCTTTCACACGCTCCGGCAGTGTTTTCCTCCTTCCCAGCTACTCCAGACTATGCAAGACCCCATGGCAGGATGGTAAGATTTCAGCGGGGCATTCTGCCACAAACCCAGTCATTTTGTTCAGATGTTCATTTGAATTTAAATGTAAAAGGCTCATTTTTATCCCCAAACGTAAATAGCAAATAGCAGAGCCGTGTATTACACAACAGAAAGCATGGGCCAACCCTACATTTTAAAGAACATATTGAGTACATTCTTCTAATAAATGATCCTATCTAGCAATCTTAATTAATGGGCTAGCATGTAGTGCAGCCCGCTGAATAAAGTATCGCTATCAGATCTGCAATGCTTTTGGAAGCTTTGAGTACTAATAAAGAGTGTTTTGTTCAAGAACTCACAGGGAACAATTACAAATAATTGCCAAGAAGGGCGTGTGCCTCATTTAAGTGACTACATACTAAAAATGATGAAGTAGAGTTAAAAAAAAAATATAAAATCATAATTATTATCCACAGTAAGAGTGCCTAGCTTTGACACAGCAATTTCTGTCCTTCCCCACCTCCCTCCCTGCTCCCAGTGTTTTGCAGGATGAGCAGGCTGGATTCTCATGGGGCTGCTGAGGAGTGAGGAAGTTTCTGTAACCACGCAATAAATCACAGCCAGAGTCTGGGATATAAATTTGGACATTCTGATATATGCCCTGATGTCCCTCCCAACGCCCGCCCCCAGCCCACGCATCTGCAGTTGTTTGCTGCGAAGCCGCAAATCTGCGAAGCCCCAACGATGCTCTGCAAAAGGCAAGGGCAGGCGACGCGAGCCATGGCTGCAATCGAGCTAACGAGAGAGCCTGCTCATTAACGCACCAGCCCTAACGTTATGTTTCAAACGCACACAGCGCATGAAGAGCAGCGCTGCAGGGGAAGAGGAGCAGGTTGATCCCGTTGTTTTCTAGCCCAGCAGTTTTAAACCCGCCACGATTCTGTGAGTCTGTGATGCTGCTGGGACGTGCATCCCGGAGCGAGGGCTGCTCGGCACCGGCACCGGCGCAGAAGCAACTGTGCCTGTGGGGTAATGAGTGGTGGGAGCAGCCAGAGGCATGTGGTGTGAAGGAAAAGTAGCTACAGAGTTACAGACACCAGATCTCACCACATCAGACCTTTGCCCAACGTTTAATGTAAATGACAGCAGCCGCCTGCGCATTCATAGAATCACAGAATGGTTTCGGTGGGAAGGGACCTTCAAGACCACCCCGTCCCACCCCCCTGCCAGGGGCAGGGACACCTTCCCCCAGCCCAGGTCACTCCCAGCCCCGTCCAGCCTGGCCTTGGGCACTGCCAGGGATGGGGCAGCCACAGCTGCTCTGGGCAGCCCATACCAGTGCCGCGCCAGCCACACGGTGAAGCATTACAGAAGTGACTTTGGTTTAAGATGCCCCCTTCCAGCCCACGTCACACGCCGGGTCGAGAGTTAATGAGTCACCCTGGAGGGGCTGGAGCTGCAGGAGGTGCACCCCGTGCCCCTCCAGCGGTGAGGCAGCGCTGAGCCTGCCTGTGCCGGCAGTACAGCCACAGAAGCTGCATCCCAACCACCAAGTCCTTCCCCGAGGCTTTGCCTGAGAGATCCCTCACAGATCCCGCTGGGATCTACTTTTCTAACCCATATGACAGCAAGAGGCAGAAAAATTATTTATGATGGAAAAAACAAACCCACAAACCAAACCAAGAAAACTCTTAAGAAAAGTCACTCACTGTAAATAAAAGATTTTCTGGGAATGTTTCCCCATCTTCCTCCCTTGAAGCTATGAAGCAGGCTGGGATTTTTTCACCCTTTTCCTGAAAATCAGGATCTCCATGCAAAGTTTGAGCTTCACAGGGGACCACGTTCACTATCAAAATACTTCACCTGCGCCAACACTTACAATTAAACAAAAAAAATGGTTTCCCAGAAAGCATTAAAATCTACCTGAATTCTCTGAGTTTTAGACTTTACTGATTCCACATTATCAAAAAAAAAAAAACCCAAAAACCAAACCCCAGAGCTTTCCAGGCTGACTGCGAGCATGTCGTTTTCCAGCTGGAGCTGGGAACAGAGTAAAGACGGGCAGTGCCTTGGGAATTTCTCTCACGGCACTCGATATTAATATGTCCCCTTTAGTAACCTGCCTGCCTTGGTCCTTTCTAACAGTAAGTACGGTATCAAGTCAAGTCAAAGAAAAACCTTTAGAATGACCTCTCGTGGTAGAAGGACTTACACAGAGCAACTTCTTGAAAGGTTATAGCTGCAGCATTGGCATTTTAGCTGCCAACTTCTTTACACTCCTTGCTTTACATGGCAACAGGGGGAAAAGTCTTAAACATACAGCAATTCCCTTCCCCAGTCAGCAGGACACTGGCACTACAATGCACAAATTAAAGCTCTGGCAATAACGAGCAGCGGAGATTGGAGATGTAGCCACCAATGCCAAAAAAGGCACATTTAAAGCCACCATAAAGACATAATTTTTCTGTGTTTTCACATGCAAATAATAAGCCAGGAGAGCAGCATCTCTGGCACGGAGAGCAAAGCAGGGTTCACAACATGCCGAGCCAAGTGTGTGGCTGATAAAGTTTAGCTGGAGAAAAGCTCCGACGTAGCATGTATGCCATCACGCTCCGGGTCTGGAGCCGACCCCATGCTGGGAGACCCCACATCTGGGGCACCCCCGCATGCTCCCCCAGCACCACAATCCCCGCGACCACCCAGGGTTGGGGACAGAGGGGTTTGCCCCATCCTCCAAGCCAGAGAGCTCGCCTCTTGCTAAAGCCCAGAGCCGCCACACCTCGTGGCTCAGGATCTGTTTCCAGCGGGACACTGCGGCAGGCATCCCCACCTCCGGAGCCTGCCTTCCCCCACAGCGAGCCAAAGCTGACACCTGCAATGATTCAGGGGCTGGTGAATCCACAATTAAAGGCCAGTTATAAATCCAGCTCACCTACCAGCCGAGGCCAAGGCAGAGCACGGGTCGCAGTGGGATTTAATGCCAACAGCATCGCTGCAGCCCCAGTGCCCGGTGAAGGCAGCACCAAGCTTGCAGCTCACGCATGCTCCTCAGCTGAGGCTGAAGATGTGCTCCCATGGCAGCCTGCACGGATGCAGGAGCAGTCTGTACGTGCTCACCGCAGGGCCCTTTCTTTTTAGGAAGGAGCTACTTCAAAGCTGCCAGAGCTCTGGGCTACGTTACTGCAAAATGCTTAACAAGTCCTGTGCCAGAAAATAGCTCAAATACTGTGGTAAAAGCCGCGGCGGCATCGGGGCCCAACGTGCTCCACCTGCCCAGGAGATGCTCCCGGCGGCGCGTGGAGCCAGGCAGAGATGCAGCAGCAGGTCCTGCGTGGCCGGAGGAGGATTTACACAAGCGCTGTCATACCCTGGGACCCAAACCAGGCTCCAGCAAGAGGCACGTGGTGCCATGTCCTGTTACTGCCTCTGCAACACGCACACGGGGTTTCGGCTACAAACATCTCAGTTTGATTTCATCAGGCAGGAATGTTGTGAACTTCAGTTTAAAGAACAAATTTTTTCTTGCAATTGCTTCTCCTGGTAGAAGTGGCTCAGTTTTTCAAGACTCGATTTTTTCCAAAATAAAATAAGAAGTTAACTATTAAAATGAAGTAACCCATTGCCACATTTATTTCCCTATTGCGGCGTTTCAGAACCTAGAATAAAAAAAGGAAAGGGGCACCTTTAAAACTTTAATACCATTTAAATGTTCCAGTCTCACTACTGCACCAGATCGTTCAGTAAAGTAGCTAATTAAAAAATGGCTGCTGTGATGACAGACTAGATTAATAGTTTTTGAAGAGCAGCCAGTGCACCAACTGCTCCTGTAGCCATGATGAAAGCTAATAATGTAGAAAATTCTGCCAATTCTTTTAATTCATGAATATTTAAGCCTGTGAAAAATCTGTCAGATTATAGCACTTTTCTGGTGATTTTCTGCTTAAGTACATTTATGGGCAAATGCCAGTTGCTCAAGAAACTTCAGTGGAAGTTTTATTGTTTGCATCGCCAGAGCCCTTTCGCCTCTCCTTCAGCTGTTTAACCCCTGCCAAGGCTGCCAGAGCCAGGCGAGCCGGCTGCTCCCGACAGGGGGGCATCCAGGGGGGCATGGGCACGGCAATGCTGTACCCCGGCTGCCCCCCTTGCCGGAGCGAGGGAATAGGATGACGCTTTTGGGTTACGCACCAGGATGGGAAGAAACCCACAGATGATTCTCATTTAGGGACGTCTTTACTGCAAGAAGCAAAGAAATAATTGTATTTCTTTTTATAGGAGCGCAGTTCCCTTGTGTCTCCTGCCTGGGCTCTCCCCAAGGAGCAGGGGCCAGGGGAGCCACGGGCTTTTGTGCTCTCCCCATTAGCCCCGTGTAATTAGACAAAGGGGCTGGCAGCCGGAGCGCGAGCGTGGCCACGGCAGGTCCCGGCAAAGGGGTCGGTGCTGGCACCGGCCGCGGGCTCGCCTCCCAGCTGGCTCCAGCGAGCCCCAAAACAAGAGACTGTCTAAAGCCACGAGTGGTTTATTGGCAGCAGATTCCCTGGCAGTTCCTCAACATGCTCCTTACTGGTGGGCTGCACGCTGCTGCCGTGCCAGGTGACTCATTTTACAGCTATTTAAAAAATAAAAATAAATACGCCTGGTGGAAACGTAACCAGCTTCTCTGCTCCTCGAAGCGCTGGAGGCTGATGCATCCTGCAAGCGTGTGGCGCGGCGAGCACGGGGTTATCCTCGAGATCGCCGCAGACGGGATGCTCTTTTCCATCATCTCCGGTACTTTTCCCAACAAACCGGCCTGGTTCTCGGTGCTGAACTGCAGACCTTGTTCTGTCAGCTAGAACTGGAGCAGAATAAAGTCAAGCAGGCAGCAACAGCAATGGCCCTTCTCCTCTTCTCCTTTCCCATCAGGAAAGTTTACCTGGGATGTGGGGGAAGAGCCACAGGCAGCACAGCGTGCCAGTGGGATGCGGCCACAGTTTGGTCCTTTGCTCTCCAGCCCAGATGCTCCCGTGGCAGGGATGGGCAGGTGGCAGGGCACGGGCAGCCTGCCCTGCACACAGGCAGCATGAAGGAGGGCAAGGTGGGGAGGGAGGCAGCAAAAAGTGGGGAGGAAAAAAAAAAAAGAGATGCTCAATGACCTCCTTTCAGAATATTTCAAGAATGTGAAACACAGAGCAACTTTGAAACAAAAATGAGGAAACTCCACCAAAATTCAGAACATGTCACCTAAAGCTGAAAACATAGTTTATCATCCCAAAGGGCTGGCGAAAGGGAAGTCCACCATGGCGTGGCACGCCGGGAAGGCTCACACTTCCAAACCTTGACTCCACATCTCCTCCGTGCTGCCAGGCTGCATGAACCCTTTAAAATGTTCCATAACCATCACTGTGTAATTAAGTGCTTACAGGATTTACAAGTTCTTTGTTGCACGGTGGGGAACGGCTCCTTGAAAGCTCTCAGAGTTTACTGGGTCAGCCTAACCCAAAGGTCCTCACCTCCAGGAATAACTGGCCAACCTGGGCTGTGCGAGTCCACTGGCTCTTGGGAGGAGAGGCTGCTGCCAGCTCCCTGTCCCACGACAGCCGATCAGGCAGCGCTCACGGGTGCTCTGTCCAGGTGCCACGCTGGGAAGGAGCTTTACGGGCCTGGGGGGACTTAAGACCTTCACTGAGGGCCGGGGTTTCTGCTTGGCTGCTGCGGGGATGCACGCATCCACAGTGGGATGGAGGCAAACCTGGAGCACAGCAGAAAAGGCAAAACCTCCCTTCCTCTCCTCGTCACAGACCTTCAGCCACTTACAATGTCACTTCAGCTGAGTAATAAGCAATTATGATTTAATTACTCCAATGCTCTTCAGCAGAATTTTCTGAATAATAATAGTCACTTTTATGGCACCTCATTTATCCTTCTTCCTCTTCATCTGGATTTATCCTGCACCGTGGTGAGTCTCGGCACCACCGGAGCCGCTGGAGCCGGTCACCTTGCCTCCCGCGCCCACCGCTCCTCCGTGCCTTTGCTCTTCCCATCACACCACCATTTGCCATGGCACGGCGGCAGCAGCGACGGCGAGTTTGCAGCCACACACACACCCGTCCTGGAAACTTGCGGCTCAGAGAGAACACGACAAGTGCCGCTAATTCATAAATATTTAACACCCAAATCTGCTGCCTCCTGATAGCTTTTCCCAGAGTTTCTATTCTAATACATATTCCACCCCCTTCCCCTCCCCACCGGCCCTCCTCAGGTTTTTTTCCCTTCCTCTTTGCCGGGCACTAATCCAAGTGCTGAGATGACTGTTTCACTTCCCTGCTGTCATCAATTGTTTTTATCTTATCTGGACCGTGGATGCCAGTCAGCAACCCGCTGCGGTCTTTCCAGTTGAGTCCTGACCTCCGCAATCAGCCTCAAGATGTCCTGTAACAAGCAGATACGGTTACTCAACTTGTCCATCAGCACTTCTGGAGGGGGAAAAAAAAAAAGAGAAAAAAAAAGAGAAAATCCCCACAGAGGACAGAGCTGACAGCTCAGGGTGGGGAGCTGCTGGGAGCACGGCAGCTCAGCGCTGGGCAGGCTGCTCCGGGAGGCTGGGCTGGGAATTCTGTGCCTAATGGGGCTAGTGGTGGTGCTGGTGCTGCACAAGCCCGGAGGTATGTGGGGGTTCCTGCGGGTGGGGATGCTGGCCCTGCTCCAGGACCCTTCGGCAGCAGGGCATGGCACAGCATGGCCTCCAAACCAGGGCGAGGGACACTTGCAGGACAAACTTCAGAGTCTCAAGGGGACTGGCAGCAGCAGGAGGATGCTCTGCCATCCTGGGAGTTCCCTGCCGCTCCCCACCCTACTCAAACTGCCTCTGGCACATCTGCTCCATGGTGTCCATGCTTGGCCAGACCTCAGTATGCTGTCCCCATCCTGCCTGGAACTGGGGTTATCTCCTTCACGGTGCCCCACTGTCAATCACATCCCCCTTTTTCCTCCCAAACTGGTGCTTCTTCCCTCCTTCGCTGTGCTTTGCATGCAGGAGCACCCACGTATGGCCTGGCTGCGAGGAGGGGAAGAACATCCACCTGGCAAAACAGAAGGACACAGCTTTTTTCCAGCCTGCAAGATGCCAGTACCACCTGGATCAAGGGGGCTGGGACTGGCAGACCCCAGCGAGCACAGCAGGCAGCACCGGGGGCTCAGCCTGAACTCCAGCCGGGTGCTCAAAAGGAATCGGAGTGTTCCACGCTCTGCTGCGCTCAACCAGCAAAGCAGCATCATGCAAAGAGCCACACAGAGCAAGAGGCACCACCAAGAGTACACCTCCCTGCTCTTGAACACCCTTCCTTCTCACCACACTAGGAGCGTGCAGTTGGTACATCGTTTGTTGGACATTTCAAGCACACAGAAAAGGGTCGAGGTTTTCCCTCCAGAGTGGGAACCTAGATCTGGGGACTAAAAGACTTATTTTCTGAAGCTATCCTGTCTGGACTCTTGGGCAAATTCAATGTGTCCCCTTCTCCCTCATCCAGACCCCGAGGACTGAGGCCACCCTTTGCAAGATGAACCCCTTGGAGGGAGCCAACCCTTTCCCTGCACCTCACTGTCACTTGGGAAAGCACCAGCAGAGTTTATTGCTCTGACCTAGGAAAGCGCTCCTGCAGGCAGCGTGTCTCCCACTGCCCCGGGATATGTTCTCCTTCAGGTTGGACCAGTGCGAGTTGGGTGCCCTGTGGGGCCAGCCCAGAGCCTGGTGCTGCCGTGTGCCAAAGGGACACGCACAGCACCACAGAACGGGGATGCTCCCTGGCCATACGCTGAACACAGCAGCAGCAGCAGTGATTTAGAGCAGAGATTCGTTTCTCCCATCTCCCACGGCACCCAGCAGCAGAGTGAGCACCAGGAGCAGAGGGAGTGCTGGATGATGCTCCCTTGCGCCCTGCCCAGCCTCAGCTGCTCCGGAGCCAGCGGCTGCATCCAGACCGTCGCCCTTCCCAACTGCCTCGTCCCCTTCCCGACTTGCCTCCAGCATCTCATAGCACCGATTTCCACAGTTAATTTATCAGTTTAATAACGGCATCATCAAGAAGGGTGAAGCAAGGCTAGCACTGAGCCAGCTCAACTTTATATCACCCAGAGTAAAAATGTCATGTAAGATTTACTCAACATGTATTTTATCAAAGTGCTCAAGCGCTGAAGTAAAAGGGCTTTTAGTTACAGCAGATTGAAGGGGGTGGCATGTGGGGAAGGAGGAGAGAACGGATGGATTTTAGCTCTGCCAGAAGCTCTTGTTGCTTTTGCATCAACATCTTTATTTTCTAAGAGAGGATTTAAGACCTTGTTGTGTATAAACAACCAAGACTAGAGGAACTCGAACGGTGAGGAACTGTAAAAGGTTATACTGAAAAATGCTATTAGTCTGCATGAAATAAGATTCTTCTTGGAAACATGACACTGAACATTTAAGGGAGGGGGAGGAATAGCTGTAAAATGGCTATAGAGAAGGGGTTACAAATTAAATATAATAAAAAGAATCCTTTTGAATGAGATCTTAATTTAACCTCAACATCATGACCATATATTTCAGGAAATTAATCCCTTGGCCTCCAATAAATCCAAAGTATAACACAACCACTTATGGTTCAGCAATGAGCCATTAGTATGGGCTACAGATCCTGCAAAACCACCAGACCCATTATTTAGGAACGTGCTGAATTACCCAGGTCTGATGCAGCTCATCAGCCACCGGGGCTGCCGGGCTGCCCGTAGCACTGGCCACGTCGAATACCTGCACCCCGGCCCCAGGGGTCTTCTGGCTTTTTTCTCTGCCCCGTCCCACCCCTCCCAGGACTTTGTTCCTGAGCAAACATCGCGCTCCCTGTCTGCAGGAGTAACCTGGGAGAGGTCTCAGGGAGGAGGTCAGCCTCGCTCGGTGCCAGAGCCCGGAGGAAAGCCCCGTGGGGCAGTGGATGCCGTCCTGCCGGCGCCGTGCGGGGCTGCCAGCCTCTGCTAAACCAGCATTCATCCAGGGCTGGGTTTGTGCTGCTTTCAAAACAAAATAATTGGGGACAGAAGTGCAAGAGCAAACTTCCTCCGGAGCCTTTCCGAGCCCTCTCTGTTCCACTGCACGCGTTGCCAGCTTGGCACCAGGTTCTTCTGCATATGCCCCAAAATGAGGAAAGTAACTTCTAATGAGTCAAGAGTGTAACCTTGCTCTGAGAGCGAACATATGCCACCGCAGCTCCCTTGGCAAAGGCACTTGGAGCCCGTTGCTGGCGCTTCAGTGAGAGCTCTTCCCATCCAGGCTGCAGACACTTCAGGATAAGTGTCTTTCTTGATAAGGAACACGTAGACCAGGTGAAGAGCACTGAAGCTTTGCAAGCTTCAAAGGACCTGCTGGCAGAGGCTGCTGCATCCCTGCTTCATGTCAGAAGCAGCCGGCCATGCAAGCAGCCAGGTTTCTCCTAGAGAAATGTCCCTGCGAACCGATACGGATATTGAGGAGCAAGCGGCGATCTGGGTGGTGAAAGGCATCATTACAAACACCAGCTGCCCCGTGTGTTTAGACGGGGTGATAAAATCAGAGAGCACATGGACATGGACAGCTGCAAAGCCCCCAGCATAGCCTTGATTCTTGAGAGAGCCCACACCCTCTCCCCAGCTTTCCTTTCCAGACAGGAGAAAGCAGCAGAAGTGGGAATGTGTCCATCCTGATGGGCAGTCCTGCAGAGAGCTGGCCCGGAGTAGTTCAAGCTGGAAAATGTCTTTTTGACAGGCGAAAAAAACCACTTTGCTATCTGAAAGCTTTTTGGTCAACAGCACAAATGTAGGGCAAAAACCCAACCATAAGTCCAAGAGCATCCCAGGAAGCAGAAAAAAAGGCAAAAGTGCAATTTTTGATGGGGAATCACAAACAGATGGGGAGGACCTTCCACCAACAACTCTGCAGTCCAGCACACCCCTTTCACACGGTGCAACCCACCTCCAGGCTGGCTGACCCACCATGGGGCTGACAGAAGCCAGGTGACCACAAAACACCACACCAACCACCTTCAAGCAGCGAGTTTCCTGCATTTACGGCGGGATCTCCTATTTGTGGCCACACGAGGGGTTTCCCACCTGCAAAAATTGCCTGCAGTTGGAGAAGGCGTGAGGTGGGAACGAGGGGTGCTCTGCTTTCTCATCAACCACCAAAGTTCTCATTTATTGCACAGCCCGGTTCCCAAATCGCTCGCGTGGTTCTCGCTGAAGCGGATGCTGTGGTTTTCTTGTCTGAAATAAATTGCGCAACAAATTCAGCCCAGCGTTGAGAAGCATTAGCTAAAGCAAAACAGCTCTAATAGTGCTGGTCCTGTACGTCCCGCTGGGAGACTTTCAATTGATGGACTTACAAGAGATGAAATATTCAGTAGGATTAAGAATTTGGAGGAGGTGGAAATCAAAGTGAAAAAGAACACAAGTAAAAACAGCTTAATCCAGCCTTCTAGCACTAATTGTCATTGGGATTCAGGCTAAAACAAACACAACAAAACAAGCTGCCAATTTGAAAGGGGAAGGAAGAGGGTGAAGACGATTCCCATCGCATCGAAAGTAACCTTTTTATCTCCGCGCCACCGCAGACGGCAGCAGGCAGGCAGGGACCACTCCGTCCCTCCTGCCCTCACCATGGGCCATGCAGGCAGCCCGCCCCGGCTGCATGAGCAGGATCCATCCTTCCCCCACGGGCAGCGATGCCTTTAGCAAAGGTGCCACCATAAATGCCCCTGCCGGCTGGGCAGGAGCCCCCGGGCAGACCCCGGGCTCTGCAGACCCCTCTCCTCGCTCGCAGCCCTCGCGCAGGAGGAGCAGAGCCCAACGCGTTGCCCTCGCACTGCTGGGGCTGAGTCGCAGGAGAGGCAGATTATCTTACAGCCGAAGCCGAGTTATCCAACACTGCAATTTAAGTTGACAATTACATGGTAACCGACTTGCACACAAAGAGAGGCTCTGGAAGTATTCCCAGAATACAGAAGTCTGACAGTATCCACCCAATTTGTTGCAACAACAAAGAATACTGGAATATGTCCTTTCATTTGGCAGAGGAGTATTTCATTTTTTAAGGCTAGGTGGAGAAATTTAGCCTGCTATTTAAGGAGCATGTTGTGCCTTGAGAGTGACAAGCCAAGAGTTTCACTAGAAAGCCAAACTCAAACACAAATTGCATCCTGCCACCCAGAAACTAAATTGCACCAAAGAAAGAAATTAGCGGGGCCGCATCTTTTGTTAGGGCCTGCGTTTTCAGTCTTAGGAAGGCAGAAGTGGGGGCCTCTTAGAGCTGCCTTGTATGTTCCCCTTCTCTGCATTAGCTCCAGGAAAAACAACATCCCAGCAAGTACCTTTCATTTTTTTAAGCCCTCCCTTCATGGCAAAGCTGGTTCATTTGCAGCTGCCTGGGCTGCTGGGACAGACCCAAGGTGGCAGCTAAGGGAACCAGCTCGGTTCACCCACTGGTGGGGCTCGGCACCTCCCCAGGGCCCCCAGCAGACATGTTTCCAGGTTCCAGCTCAGGATTTGGGAGAGCTGTGACATGACCATTTGCTCTGCAAGTGTCAAGAAACCACAATGTCCCCGCTCACGTGGGGAGGTGGCGAGCCAGGGCTGATGGCACAGCAGCGACTGTGGGGACGCAGAAGGAACCACTCATTAATTTTCTCATGTTTTCCTGATAATTTTGTATCAGGGTCTTCTATTAAATACATAAAAACCCAACAACCCCCCCAAATTCTATCAAGGGAGATTCTGTGTGCCAGAAGATAACCCTGGCAAACTATAACCCAAAGCACTTTGTGGGGCCACGGGCAGCACGTGCTGGCTGGGGAAGGAGCGCTCCGGCACCCGCTTTGGCTCTGGTGTAACACAAACAAGGAGGAATAAAGACTTTACACCCCCAGCACAGACATCCCTAAGACGACTTCCCCGTGTTACCCAACCCTCGGGCTGGCTGCGCGGGGTGAAGCAGGGGCGCTGACAGCCACGGGCTCGGCTCCAGGCACTCCCACGTCACTGAGCCCCTCCGCCTCCTTCAAAGATCTGTGTCAAAAAAAGGTTAGTGGCGCAGGCATTTCTTGGGATTTTTTTTTTTTTGGTTTTTTTTTTTTTTTTCTTGTGGCCGTGCTTCTGGTGGAAATTAGTCAGCTTTCCAGAGCAGAAACCTCAAGCCATAGCCACATTTCTGAACCGGCTCATCACTGCCACCATTCCACAAACCACTTCCTTCCAGGTTACTGGCAGCTGGTCCCGGCAGGCGATTAAAGGGCAGGAGCAGGGCTGGTGGCAAGGGGCTGCGCATCCCCGCGCCTGGGCTTTGCTGCCAGCAGGCAGCTCCGGCACAGGGCGGCGGGACGTGGGCACAGGGCAGGGCGCACGGAGCCCGGAGTGAGGGAGGTGCGAGGTTATGGCTCCACAGGGCACTGCGGGCAGGCACGGCGAAGCCCTAAGGCAAACTCATGGGACTCGGCTCATCGGGATTCCGGTCACATCAGCCCCGGTCCAGCGCTGGGGTAGCCACAGATCCCATGCCGGCTCCGTCAGTAGCCCAGGCAGACCCATCTCATGCCTGCCTGCACAGGCAGCACAGCCCTCCATCAAGGAGGCATCTTTCCTGGGGGACACAGGTTTTTATGGCCCTGCACATCCTTCCGGGAAGTTCAGAGGAGCTCAGGGACTCCTGAGCCACCGCAGGTGTCTGCCAGCAGCCCTGCCACCTTTGCCTCCGTCTCAGGGTACTGGAGATGCTGACCCCCAGCACGGGGCTGGGTGTGATGCTGGGGCAGGCAGAGCCCAGGGTGCAGCACGCCCAGTGGCACCAACCGCCTGCACCGCGCCAGCACACGGCAGAGAGGTTTCAGCAACAAGCTCTGAGCCAGAGCTGCTGACACTAACCCAGCACTGCCACGCTCACACTCCTTGCTTTTCCCCACGGAAACAAACCCTTGGCTCGGATTTTGGGTACAGGAGGTGTGGGTGAGTCCAAGGGATGGCACGGCACCAGCAGAGTCATGGCTGGCCCAGACACAGCCAGCTTGACACTCGCACTCGCAATGAGTGTTTCACAAGAACTCGCTGTGGATGGGAAAGTGCAGCACCTTGCTGAATCTGTCAGCTGGTGGTTTAGCAAACTGCTGCCCCGCCGCTGCTCCCCCCCCTTCCCCTTCCCCTCCCTCCCTGCCCCACGCCTGCCCCGCTCCCCGTCTGCAAAGCCTTCCCACCTGGCAGAGCCAACCACTCCACCACGGGAGCTTTGCAGAAGCTGGGGGTGGAAAATTTAGAGCAAAAGAAAAAGGGGAAGAACTTGAGGAATGCTCGGAGGAAACGGAGAGCACAGGGGCGGAAATCCTGTGCATTTGTCCAGCTCAGTGCTGTAGAATTGACACCAGGCTGAGGATGTGAACTGCCTGAGATGAGCACATCCCCCAAGCCAAGGTGAAAGTCACGGCAACCAGAAGGAAGGACACACCACCCACAATGCTGGCAAAACCCTCCTCCGAGTTTCAGACGTGCCAGGGGAAGCAGGTGTGGGCCCACTTCTCCTGGGCTGATGCAACGGTGCAGCAAAAGCCTGCGCAGAAGGATGGGAGTGAAATGAGAAAATGCCACCCTTTTAAACAGTCACCTTCCTCCTTCAGCCCTGCAAGGACACAGGCAGAGCCTGCAGCCACCAGCCATCCCAGGGCAGCATCACTGCTGGCTCCTGCCTGGGAGCCAGCCCTGTGCAGGACACGTGGGGCTGCAGGGCAGGATTTATCCATGTCATCCACAAGAGGCAGGACCAAGGACCCAGCCAGGACATGAGGCTGTTTCAGCACCCAGATGAGTTTCTCAAATTACTCAACAGAAACCAGCTTTATGCTGGTGAGCCTTTGAGCAGCCACAGACTGGATTGCCTCCCACACTGTGGTCCAGGGGAAGCGGTACACTCTGTCCCTGTCCCCGTGTCCCCATCCCCCCAAGCTCAGCATCCAGGGGCAGGCACAGAGGGGAGAAGTGGGACCTGCTGCTCCCACAGGAGCGGCATCGGCATGGACCACTTGCACCCCACCTGCAGCCATCAGCAAGAGCATCGTTGCCCTGCGGGGACGCTGCCAGCTGCCCGACCATAGAGATTTGTTTTTAGAGAGGATCTCAGCCTGAGGGGGGAAAAAAAATAAAAAGACCCCCCAAAAAAGAAAAAAGAAAAGAAAAAGAAACCATGGCCACATCCTGCCTTAAACTGTCGCTCGTGATGTGTTATTTGCTGATGAGGATGCACGGAGAGTGGTGCTGGGGGCGGGAGCTCTCCTCCACTTGCCAAGTAACACTTCAGCTATGAGTCAATCGACCGAAGCCACAAATCCATTTGCTTATGAACACAAAACCACAGCAGCCCATGCTGCTTCTCAGGACCACATGTACCACCACGTGCCCGCCACTTTGCCCCGCTGCAGGGGGGCTCCCTGCCCAATGGGACACACTGCAACCGCCCCTGTGAGCTGACCCTGATGCCTCCCCGGCTGGGACCCCATGCCCTGTCCAGGGTCACTGCGAGGGGGCCTGAGCCCTCCCAGCACCGGGCTGCAGGGATGGGGCCGTTGCACTGCCGCAAGCAAGCTGGGAGGGGGAAAGTGGTGCCGGGTGCTGTCCCAGCTTCCCAGGTTATTTGCCCCACGGCGCTCCCGTTTTGCAGGCTGGGCTCCCTAGTCCATCACCGCACAGCACCATGGAGCAACGGCTCTGCAGAGCATTGGCCGTGCCCCTGCACCACGGAGCACAGCCAGCCTGCGCCCCCGCAGCCCCCGCCCGCGCCTGCCAGCACAGAGGTGCTGCCACCCTCACGGGGCAGAGTTGGACCCTTCACCCATCGGTGTGGGGCTGGGTGGGGTGGAGGCTGGGACTGGGTAAGTCTCCTGGTATGCAGCGTTTTGAAAGCCCGGTGCTTTTCCCCTGTGGGTTAATAAACACTCGACGTGGGTGGCTTGTGACTCATGAGCTCCGATGCAGAGCGCTACAGGTGCTGCTAGCATGGAGAAATCCAGCAATACAACACTGGAAGAGGGGAAGAAAATCCTGAGCAATTAGAGGCTGCAACCGGGGGCCAACTGGGACCCCACGGGAGGTGCTAAGTGCTGTGGGAAGGGCACTGGGGGTCCCCCCCTTTGCTTCCTCCACCAAACACCCACGAGACAGCAAACAGCCACAGCATCACAAGCCCACCCTGGCCCACCCTTCATCACCCATCAGATGATGCCGTGGGGTGTGAGCAGTGCAGAGGGCTGCCGGGACATTGCAAAATGACTCCCCCGGGGCTGTTCATGGGGAACACCACCACTTCATCGCCACATCCAAAGCACACCTGCTGCAAACAGCTCTCCAACCGCAGGCAGATGGAGTGGGGCAGCCCCAGAGAGGGTCTGGGCAGCTTTATGCATCACAAACACCACTGGTCCATGCACTGGCACAGCAAAGCATCCCCTAATGAACACGCAGTAGTTGTGAGAGAGGCTCAGAGACCACACGTGCACCATGCACCCTTCCTCCAGGCTGCATGAGAAGGGAAAATAACCGCCGGGTGCTGCTCAGTGACAGGGAGCCAAGTGCCCCCGCGCACCCGCAGGCACGCACCCACGCCCCGCCATCACCGGGACGGCGCAGCCTCCTCAAAACCGGGCCTCAGGTTCACACGACGCAGCATCTCCTCCCTGCGAGCCAGGGGTTATGCTCTGCAGCACAATTAGGAGGAGAAAAACAATTATGCGGTAGAAAAACATGCGAGAGAAACAGCAAAGCATGTTTCTGGGGTGAGATGTTATCTGTGAAGCAAAATTGTACTCTCAGGAGCTTTGACAGATTTAGAATGTTTTCCTGTGGCACTACATCACCAGGAGAAAACTCACACTGCCAAGCAAAGACACATCCCCGCCACCAGAGATACTGCCTCTGCCCCACCAGAGCTGCCAAGCACACTCACCCCCCCGCCCCATCTCCTCCTCACCCCCTGCCACATCTCCCGGGGCAAAACAAGGCTCAGCAATCACAGGTTCCTGGTGGGGAGAGAGGATTTAGAGAATTGCAGCAGGAACAAATGGCTGGAGAAGTCCCAGCACCTGTCGGTGTTAGGGGCAAAATTCATGGTCTGAAGCTGTTTCTGGTCAGGGCCAGTCCCCTGCCCACTCGACCAAAGGCAAAGGAAGGGCTTGGCTCAGCCGTGTTAATTCCTCAGCAGGGCTGTTTCCCCAATGAGCGCTCCCGAGTGCCAGAGGTGCCCAACCAGTCCTGACAAGGCTCAGCAGGACACAGCACCGAGCAGGATCTGGGGACGGCACGGGGAGCTCCCCGCATCCCCAGAACGGGGCTATGAGTGGCACCGCGAGCGGCACTGCCCGCCTCCGGACCCACATGGCCTGAGACACCTGCTCGGCCAGGACCGAGGTGCAAAACAAGACACAGACAGCAGGAACAGCCCAGCTGGCAAGGAGCAGGGTGCTCGCTCAGCACCCACACCTTAAATAAGGCTGGTAGTGCCAGTGGTCGGCTCCTGCCCTGTTGCAATCCTCGGGTACAAGACAGGAACCCACGGCCCAGCCCAGCTGGATGCTCAACCCAGCTGGGGACACGGGGGCTGGCTGGATGCTCAGCCCAGCTGGGGACACGGGGGCTGGCTGGATGCTCAGCCCAGCTGGGGACACGGGGGCTGGCTGGATGCTCGCACTCAGCCTTCCCACCAACAGCCTCTGCGCAGCAGCAGCAACAGCCAAGATCTCTCTGTGTAGACCAACAGCAAACCAACCCATTTCAAACAGGCCACCAACACCTCCAGGGTGGGAATACTCACCACTTTCTTTTTTTTCTTTTCTTTTTTTTTTTTTTAATTAAAGCAACACTGCATGGAGTTTCTGGGAACAGCCACGTGCACCTTATCCCTGCTAAGGATTTTGCTCTTGGCTGCAGGTAATAACCTGTGCCCCAAGTTGGCTCAGCAGGAGCAGCACCCGCTTCAAAACCAAGGCTGCACTGGCATTCAGCAACAGCGGCACTGCCCCGAGGAGGAACCGAGGAGCCTCTCCCCTCCCTTCCACCTCCCATTCTCTGCATTAACCTTTTTGGCTCCTTTAATAAAGCAACTGAACAGTTTAGAGTTTTTTCTTCTCCTTTCTCCTGTGTGGTTCTCGGTGTAATCTGCCTTGAATATTTGATGTGGAATCCCTTGTGAGAGCAAGAAGTGTTTTTATGGGCGCTGGAGGAAAACTCTTGCAAAGAAGAAGTGGTAATGAGTACCCCTGAGTACCCTCTTGGTTTCACAACCGCCTATGTTTAAAAATGAGCAGAAATTGGGCAAGTGGTTCTCATCTGGGAGCAGAGCAGCCTCTCGCTCCCAGCAATGCTCTGCCTTCCAGTAGCTCGGTACAGTTGAGCAACACTTGTTTATTCCAATTGAAGCTGACACCAGCAGCAGTCCAGACCAACCAGATGAGCTCATGTGTGTCCTGTTTTATTTCCAACGCAGATTAACAGCATCTCTTTAATTTCTAATGGCCCATTCTGGGATTTGCAGACAGTGTTCAAACAACATTACGGGCTGCGTCTCTGCATGCCCCTCCACTTGCATATCCCCTCTGTGACCAAAATCATGATTTTGCACAGTGCAAGAGCTCTCATCCCAATTACATGGGACGAACTCACAGGAAGCTTCTCATCACACGCGTGCACCTTTTTTTTTTTTTTTTTTCATATCCAGGTCTCTGAATTTAACACAGCAGACACAATCCCTCTCCTTTTCAAAGGCAAAATATTCTCTTTCATTTCCAGACCCCTGTACATCATAACCCAGAGCAAACTCCGCGCAGAGCTGCACAGCGACGCTGTGGCTCAGTGTCAGAATAAATAGCTTTCAGAAGTCCTGGAGGTATCTCTGCTCATCTCGAAAGGAGTTTGCCCCCAAAGCACGCACCTGCGGGGCACTGGGCCAGGCTGGCAGCGGGACGGGGAGCCGCTCCGTGCAGCAAGCCAAGAGCAGGGCTTTGGCAGGGCGGCCGGGGCGAAGGCTCGGGGCAGGTGAAGCGCTGCGGGTGCCTGCGCCTCCCTGCGCCTGCTGCACCCCGGCAGGACCGGCTGCCACGCAGCGGGCTGCAAGGTAACAGGATCAAACAGAAACCAGGCTCACGGGTCCTTCGAGAGCAGCGGGGTCCTGCTTCACCAGGAAGCCTGGTGCAAACGGCTGAGCAGTGGATGCTTTTCAAGGGCCACGGCTTATTCACAGGGACAACTGCAAACCAGCCACGGAGTGGGAGGAGAGGCAAAGTGGGACAAATGAGGCCTCGCTGGTGTCCTGCCAAAGCCTGCTCCCTACCCATGCTGCCTACAGGAAGAGCTGGAGCCAGGGTTCGGTGCTCGCAGGGACAAGGCTTTGCAGGCAGCGCCTGCATGCACGGCTGGCCAGCCAAGCCCAGCACTGAGCTCTGCCAAGACTGGGGGTCTGTTTTGGAGATACAGGGTTTGATTATTTTAGCGAGGCTTAACAAGTTGATTAGTGCAGCTTGGGCAAGGCTGGGGGTCTCCCGCAGCTGCTTGGGCTTTGTGTCTGAATACCCCAGGCAACTTCTCCTTCCTGTGCCTCTGGGGGTCCATACACAACCCCTCACCCATGCAAGACCAACAGCCCCAACCCAACGGTGGGATTATCTGCCTGTTCCTGGCTGAACCACGGCTGCTGCTGTGCAAAGGCTGTCTGCAGGCAACGGGCTGGCAGGAGGATGCACCTGCAGAGCCACGGGGGCTCATGTACAGTGCAGCCGCTCATAGAGGCCTTCCAGTACTGAAAGGGGGCCCACAGGAAAGCTGGGGAAGGACTCTTTATTGGGGATTGTAGTGATAGGATGAGTGGTGATGGGTTTAAACTGAAAGAGGGTAAATTTAGATTAGATACAAGGAAGAAATCCTTCCCCGTGAGGGTGGCACGGCGCTGGCACAGGTTGCCCAGAGCAGCTGTGGCTGCCCCATCCCTGGCAGTGCCCAAGGCCAGGCTGGACGGGGCTGGGAGCGACCTGGGCTGGTGGAAGGTGTCCCTGCCCGTGGCAGGGGGGTGGGACTGGATGGGCTTTAAGGTCCCTTCCAACCCAGATCATTCTGTGATTCTGTGTCCCGCACAGAGGCAGCCCCCTCTCTGCCAGCAGCCCCCCTGCTTGCTCCATGAACCAGACCAACCTGCACAGCTGGAAGGAGCAACACTGAGGATTAGCCAGGCTCTCAGACAAACCAGCATGTTGTAGCAACGTGGGAAAGAGATCTGGTTTCCCCTGAGCTTGCTCCCATCCCCACACTGCTGTGCTGCAGCAGGATCAGAGAACATTATTAAAATAGTGTCATGTTACCTATCAATAATAAATGACCAGAATAAATTCACTGTTCTCTGCTTAATAACCCTACCGGATTTCCATTTAAATATCTGCAAAGAAATGGGTCCTCGTTCAATGAGCCTTTCAGATGAATGCAAGCGCCTCATTTGCAGAGAGGCAGCCCAGGAGCACCTAGCCCAACCTTTAACGGGAAAGTGCTTTTCTTCTGCTGCAGCAAAGGGAGGAAGAGAAGCTTGGGACAGGTGAAATAAATTCAGCATCAGTGATGTGGTCCTGTTTAGATGCTGCATGAGCATCTCCACTCTCAACTCCCCATCACGTATTTGCAGCTGATAACTGCTACCACTGCTGATCCCTGGCCTCCTTGGCCAGCAGCACCATCAGGGTTTCATTACCAGGGACAGGACCTGGGGATATGGCCAAGAGAGATGCAACAGAACAGTGAAGATGGTCCTGAGATGCTCCCAGCTCACAGAAGGCTGTAGCAGCCTCCCCAGATTGCCCAGACAAAGCCACTAAACTCCATCTGACCTGCCCAGTGCAAGGAGCAGCAATGCTGGGAGAGCACAATCCGTCCTGCCACACACCAGCACCTGGGCAACCTTGCTGATTCCAAAACCACACTGTCCTTGGGGATGCTCTGTTCTTTCCCAGGAATGTTATAGCTCAAATGGCTCTTGGCCTTTGTATTAAAGATGCTACAGGCCCAAGGTGGCTACGTTTTGCAGGTGATGGCTCCCTGGAGTGTGATGGAGCATGGTACCCTGGATGAGAGGTACGCCTCAGCGCAGACGCCAGCCTTACAGCCTAAGAAACCCCGCTTTTCCACCACTGCAAAGTGGGACAAAACAAGTGGACCAGCACCAAACAACCCTAATGCAAGTAACAACAGGTCTTTGCTCTCCTACAGGGCTACTGGAGTTTCCCAACAGCACAACCCACCCTAACTCCGCTGTCCTCGGCACATGGGGTGGGGTGAGGGAGGGCTAGCACAGTCTGGGTACCCCTGTGCGCATGGGGATGTGGCACACAGGTCCCAGAGATGGACAGAAACACCTTTGCACCAGACCCACTGCCCCGAGCAGAGAGCAGCACTGAGCAGGCATGGGCTGGAGCATCCCAACGGGACATGCATAGAAGACGCAGCCTCTGGAGACCTCACAAAGGGCTTCACTTTGGTCCTTCCTGCCGGGAAGGCATGTGCACAGGTCAGCACAGTTTCTTTTGTTTCAGCATTCACATAAAGGAAATCCAAGAGGGAGAACAAAAGGCAGAGGGGATCTGGGGCTACGAGGAGCTCACCCAAGGAGCCAAAGAAACAGCGCTGGTGCTTTGAACATCAGTTATCACCCACACAGCTAACCTAGTGCACGCCTGAACTGGCGGCTCAAAGGTGCAAGGGGTGCAGCACGTGAGTGTGCCAGGAGGCTCATTACCCTCTGCCTCCGCCTGCCAGCCCCGTCTGGGTGCGTGAGCTGGGAGAGAGGTTTCGCGCAGGCACCCAGCAGCTGACCCAAACCCTGCAGGAAATGGAGCACATCAGGCTGGGATTAACCCCAAACAATCAAACAGTCTGGTTATTTGCAACGCTTGCTTCTATCTGATGGAAAAGCAAATTTAGGAGCAACTTTCTCTCCTCGTTACATGCCCAAGCAATAAAAGAGTATTACACTTTCCTCTAGGAGCCTTGTGGTAAGGGTTGAGGAGGGTGGACTCCCTGAATGCTCCTCCCAGCATCCCATCTCCTGCTCTTCCGCAGCCCTCTGCTTTCTACTTGCTTTGCTCTCCTCCGCCCTTCCACACAGCCTGGGACCGGCACAGGGAGCATGAAGGGTTGACGCTAAATGAGATCGCTGCTGCAACGTCTGGCTGCCTCACTAGCCCCCAGCAGCAGGGCAAGCCCAGCTCAGCCCATCTATCTTGCGCTGGGGCATCTGCAGTCACCAAGAGCAGCAAACAGGCATGTCCCAGCCGCAAGGGGACCAAGCCCAGCGGGCCAGAGAGCTCGGCTCCCCCTGCCCACCAAGCTCGAGCCCAGAGATCGCAGCAGCTCGGAGCCAGGCGCCCGCCTTGCTCCACCGTCCGTGCAGACGAGCATGTCAGCAGTGCTGTTGCGTGCGTTTTATTTTGCTTTTCAAACATGTCAAAGCAGACTGCTTCCCTCCCATTGCTCTCAGATGTGGTTGAATTGTTTTCGCCAAAACTTCCCAAATACAAAGTTTCAACCTAAAGCAGACATTGCCCACAGAAAGTTTTTCCCCCAAGCTAACTGCACAGTTATAAGCAAATAAAACTGGATTTAATAATGGGAAATATTCATCATTCTTGTGCATACTCCTCTGAAGTAAAACCACCCTCGTAGAAGACATCCTTCTCCAGTAAAGCAGAGTTTGTGCTGGGTGCTTACTGCTTTTTGGACCAAAGCACATGGAAGACCAGGTTTATTTTCCCTTCATGTGGGCACAATCTCATGGCAGTATTCAAATCTCCTTTCCTTATCACCTTAAAAATTACCAAGGAGCTGCTTTGTTGCAGTCTTTTTTCAAGAGGTCCCCAAGTCAGCTTCCCCCAAAAGCTTCCCAGCACCATGACGTCCTCAGGTCTACCAGCATTTAAAATCGTACCAGTCACACAGGTCACCAGTTCACAGGCACAGAAGGATCCTATTCTATTTTTCAGTCAAAACCAGTAATGAGATGTACAAGAGTGCATCAAAGCAACTGCAGAAGGGTGGTGGGAGAGCAGTGCTCCGGGGCGGCACTGCTGCTGGGAGCCCTTCACCATCACACATGCACAAGGGACAGTTTAGGAGCCTGCGAACAAGCATAGTCTCTAGGTAGCAGCATCCCATGCCTGCTCCCATCGCCCCACCATGAGATGAGACAGTAGCGTGGAAATATCAACAGTGACACAGGCAGAGAGCACCCCTGGCACAGCCCATTTGCCATCTCCCCATCATCGCTTCCACAGTAAGCAAAGGTTTAATTTGATGTGGTCCTAAACACCTCAGAGCTCTTTGTTCTTCAAGTCTAGAAACTAATTAAACCTGACCGAGGAAGGTTTTCGGATTCTGGGTCGTCTTTTTTAAAAAAAAATGGCAAATCATGAGAGAAATACCACTGAATGTAAAAATACAATACCGTCTCAACAGCAATGTAAACATTGCAAGGAAAGCTTCTCACGACATGGAGTCGTCAGACCTTTACTTAATGCTCATAATGAAATTGCTTTGAATTACACGGTCTCCTTAATGCAAAGCTCCCACGAGAGCAGGGCGCAGTGCCGGAGCCCCGGCAGGCAGGATCAGGCAGCAACATGTGTTTGGAACGGGAGACTCCCGGGTTGGGGTTTTGGATCTGCAGTAATTTGTTATGGGACATTGCGCAAGCTACATCGGGTGTGGGTTTTGTTTTTGGGTTTGGGTTGTTGTTTTTTTTTTCCAGAGGGGACATAAAGCCACCCCCATTACTGGTGCTCTGTGAAGGACAGCCCGAGGCGTGCACAGCCCCGCAGAGCAGGCTGGGCTCAGCAAGGCGGAGGTGCTTTCCAGGCTGCATCAACACCAGCCCGTCCCCATGCCCCTCCATGCCACCCAGGCGCAGAGGCTGGGGTTTATTTGGGGTTTCACGGCTGGAGGTTTTCACCAGCGCATGAGGCTTACCGAGGGGTTTGGAAACAGGAAAAATAAACAGAAAGATAAAAGTCCACTTCAATCAAGCGCGGTCTACAGACAGATCTCTCCCAGGATGTAAAAAGGGAGGAAAACCAACAATGCTCCAGGTTATTTTTCTCTCCCAGGGATCCAGAGCAACAGAGAGGACCACAGCAAGCCGAAACAGCATTGCACATACCCGGTTCATTCCAAATTTGGGACTGAAACAGCAGCTTGCCTTGTCCGCATACAACCCCCGCTTCTTCACCCTGCACCCTTGGGCCGTGGAGCAGTGAAAGTGAGGTGAGCTGCTGCCTGATCTGCTGGAGGTGACACTGGGTGCAGGTCCTTGCCCCCACCACAGACCCGGTCAAGGAGGGGACATCACAGGGTGCAACGTTCAGCCACGATGGCACGTCCCCGCTGACTGTCCCAAATAGCCAGTACTTGCCGAGAGCCCTTTGAGGACATCCAGATAAGTAACATTCTAGGCTCCTTTCAGCATAAAAACAATGCAAGAGGCGAGAAAATCTCAGCCTGACACAGGGAAAATCTCATACAGTTTAATCCAAGAGGCCACACGTCGTGCCCAGGAGCGCACGCACACATGCACCCAGAGCGTGCACACGCAGGCCCAGGAGGGCACGCACCCAGCTACGGCGAGGAGGAGGAGGAGCAGGCGTCTGGTTGAGAAAGGACAGAAAACACTGCAAGTTCTGGCTCTCAGACACCATTTGTCTCATTCTTTCATGATCGCATCCGCCACACGCTTGTACTCTGCCATTTCAGGGACAGGTGCCTGGGGGAAGGTCGTGCTCTGTAACCTGACATCAAGGTGCCTCCCTGGCCGGGGAATTCATTATTCTCACTGAGAAGCTGTGATCCCTTAAAGACACTTCGCTGCATCCTTCCATCTTACGCAGCTCTTCTCTGCCAGCCTGGGAGGTGCTTTTAGATGCTGCCTCTAGTTTAAATGGAGGATCACACAGAGCGGGTGAAAACGCAGCTATTTGGAAGTGACAAATCTCCTGTTTCCCCAGGAGCATCTGCAAAGCACAAGCCTCCAAGCAAAGCTCCTCTTCCCAGAAAAGGAAGAGAAGGAAAAGAGCAATGCTTCAAAAATCAGAGCGTCCTTTACAGGGATTAAAAAAGGAAAAAGATGCAAAACATCCCATAAATTCCCATCTCTCCGAGGCAGAGCTGTGGAGGCGAGAGCATGCAGTCATCTGACAAGGGCAGCACAGTACAGCAGAGTCCTCCACGGCTGTAACACCTTCTCCCTGGAGATCTGAGATCAATTCATTTCCATACTGGAGACAGAGATCATTTGTCAGCTTTAAGAGGGACAGCGTCATCCCCCCGCTGTTGAGCCAAAGCAAAGGCGGACAGCTTCATTTGAAAAGCAAGCATCCCCTCGGGTTTGCTGAAAGCACTCACCACAGCCCCACAGTCAGCCCTGCCAGCGGGCAGTGATGGAGGTGTCGAGCCCTGTGGGGCGCTGCGGGGGACCAGCAGCTTCTCCCAGCCTGCTGCAAGGAAGGGCTGGGAGGCTGAAGGGGCTAGAGTGAGGAGCGGGGTGGAGCACATCCAGCGTCGAGCTGAGCTCCAGGTTACACCACTCCTACAGTTGTACATAAGGGATAAAGCAAGGTCCTGTGGATGTTGTGGCCTCTGGTCCCTCGTTATGTCAAGGGCAATTGCAGAGACAACTCATCCACTCGGCACTGCCAGAAACCATTGCCGTGTTTCTGATACTTGGGCTGGAGGAGGTAGGAGGGAGGATTGCAGACTCATCTCTGCTGCTTATTAATTTTGAATGTTAAGCGACCCACTGCAAAACAAGACCCAAGCCACGTAACCCAGCAGCCCGTGGTAATAGGCTTCCCCATATCAAAGTTACTCATCTGAAGGACAAGGCGAGTGCACGCAAAGGAAGAAAATATTTGTAGAATTCAAGCCTGTGAATAATGTATCAGTCAACGCTCTCCTCTTTTGGACTCAACAAGTACTGTTCAAAGTGCTCAGAAAAAAGTGATTCATCTCTGATACTATTGTTAAAATCCACGCCAATTTGTTCTTAACAGATACCAAGTGCTCTGATGAAGAGCATCAGGAAGTCTTTAAAAAAATTAGTATTTCTTTCTAAAGAGTAAGTTGATTTATTATACTTCAATCCTAAAAAAGAATTTAAAAGAAAAATCAGAGAGCTTTCTACATTTCTGCCAAAGCAGCTCTTGCGGCAGCGGTAGCTCGGAGCAGGGCTGCCCCACACTAGGACACCAGGCTCTGCTGGCAGCACATCTGCTGCCAACGTCAGAGCTTACGGGGATGAAGTCAGCCAGCGGGCCCGGGCGACTACGCAGGTATCTGTAAGGTGAAAGCACAGCAGAGGCGGGAGGCATGAAGAACTCAATTAACTGCCCATATGTACCCTGACTGTCCATGGCTAGTGTTTAATTTAATTGCAGAGAGAGCAATAAACCTTCCTGGCCTTGTAATGCATGCGTTCATTTCTCATCATAGCTAGCCTTGCCAGCCTGACCACTGTCCATGTGAAAAACATGAAGGAAAACCAGCAAAAACCAGAGATGAGTATCAGGAAAACCGCTCACCGGGAGACACCCCTAAGGAGCTTGGGCATGACTCCCTGGCAGCTACTGCCGTGTCCTCCCAGCCCCAGGCAGCCTCCGGGTCCGAGCCTGTGCCTTGCCAGGAGCTCCCCATTTCTGGGTACTCATTGAAGTACGGACTGAGGGAGAAAGATGTCAATTTGTGGTGGCCAGGAGGCCTCAGTAACACTCACCCACTTTGCCAACTGCCAAGGTCTCTGCTGAGCACTGCAGACAGCTTCTTTGCACAGCTCACAACCCCAGCCCTCAGCAGAAAGGGGCTCACGGGCATTGAGATCCACAAAGTGCTACGCGTCAGCAAGGGAGTGGGAAACCACTGCATCATTATCCAGGCATCAGGTCCTGGTTGGAGGCTGCTCATCAACATCAGAGAGTTTGTAATTAAAAGGCCAAATGATTTGGGAAGAACCGAGGTTAAGGTGATGCTAAGGTGACTTGTAAAAAGTATACCAATGCCTCTGTTAAAGGTCTACAACATACCTAGAAAGAACACATCCACCCCTGTAGAAAGGGGCGGGATGCAGTGATACTTAGCACCAGGAACAGTTGGCATTGAACAGGATCCTCCACCGTTCAGAGCCCAGGAGCAAAAATGCACTGCAAGTGAATCCCAGGCATCAGCAGAAGAGCAAAGAAAGGTCCCCCAGCACTTACTACCACTTGTTCCCCAACACCACGTGTAGGACTAAAAGTTGAGATACTACTCACCCAGGAGCAAAGCTAAGACAGCTGAAGCACTTCCCAGGTCCTGCTCCATAAAATTGCCGGGGAAAAGAAGGCAGGAGAGAAGCCAGCACTCTTTGCCATGCTGTTTATCTCAGGCCACTAAATGGCAAACATGAAAACACCCACACCTGATGAACGTGCTCCAGCACTTGCCCCTCTTTGTGCCTCCCTGCCAGCTCCTCTGCAGCGCAGCCCACAGCTCTGTAAGGGCAGATAGGGCCCAGCCATGCTGCACGCACCAGTTCTCCTGCCCAAACCATCACCAGCCCCAACCAGCCCTGGGAGCAATGAGGAGGGGTCCAGCAGAGGGGAAGAGCACTGCATCACCCATCCTGCTCCCCCACAAAAACCCACACAAGGCTTAACCAAGCACCTCCTTGCTGTGTCGGCTGGGCAGGCGGTGATGAAGGGCTTTGTGCCTGTGCCCAAGAGACCTTGTCTGGCCCGGCTCGGAGCTGGGGGGCTACCAAGCAGCGAGGGGGCTTTTGCAAGCTCTGCAGGCTGCTCGTGAGCTGCTCAGCTGATGCGGAGGGAGCGGAGGATTGCTCCTGCAAGCGCACCTCATGGAAGCATGCTGCAATGGTGCTGAGCGCTGGCACAACTCGGCATGGCACAGCCTGGCACAACCAAGAACACCCAGCCTCTGGGAGCCAGGCCCTTGACAGCAGGGCGTTGCAAAAAGCCCTTTATTAACCTTGTCTTGTGATCCTCAAGGTATCTGACAGCAAAGCAGCTCGCCCGTGTGTGTGTGCACAAGGAGGGGATGCCGGGGCAGCGGCGCGTGTTTCAGGCAGCAATCTCGATGGCTGCTCTCATGCCTCCCCCCTCGGTCCCCCTCCCCGCATGAGCAGCACCAAATGCTAATGCAGATGCCAAAACTGTGTAAAATGCATGCTGAATTCTGGGGAATTAGGAAATTTCCATTTCAATTCAAATACAAATTAAACTCAAAGTTGTCATCAAAGAAAAGAAGGAGATGAGGATCAAAGTGATGCAACACTCTGGGAAAGGAAAAGATTAAAGAAAGTAAATTGAACAAGATTTTAAAGAGATATTAAAAGGTGTTAATGCAAGCTAATGCAGCTAATGAAGAGAAAAGGGAGGCTATTCAATTAACATTTGCAGCAAGGAGAGGAGAGCTTTCTACACCTCCGCTATAACATCAAAGGGTGGATGCTACCTCTTATTAAAAGGGAACATAGAATATTTAAAAGGCAGAATAGATTAAAATAGATTTCAGATAATTACGTCTACCTCCATAATGGCAACAGTTTATCATTATATTCCAAAAACAAATCTAATAATATGTGCCACATACTGCGGTTAGAAACATTCTTTGAAGTGTTTCAGAAAAGCAGCAATTAAACTAAAGTACAGACGGGTCTGTGGTTTCTCTGGGTAATGGGAAACTTGAAATGTCCAGCTGAAGCTGGGAACTTCACCCTTCGCCCAAGCTCGCCCTCCTGGCCTCCCCTAGCCAAACACCGAGCTGCAGCTGGGCAAAGGGGAGGATGCTCCACACGAGAGGCACGAGCTGCGATATTCCCTGCAGAGAGGAGACTCGGCAAGCCCCACTGCGTTATTAACGTGAGCTGACGGGCGCATGCTGGCAGCCAGAGCCAGCGCATGCTCGCAGGGACCTTCAAGTGAAATTAAGAGACGTGTCCTATAGCCAAAAGGACCAACTGCTCAGCTTCCACCTTTGATCAGCATACCCTGCCATCCTCCCGGGACCGAGCGCTCACCCCGGCACTGTCACAGCAATGCCGCTGCCTTCCTCCAAGCTTCACCAAAAGGGGATGGGGAAGAGGGGGAGAAAAAGCCAGTGAACGCAGACAGACAGACAAAGCAGCTTGACAACCCACAAAAGCAAAATGACAAGCCAAAAGCCTCCTTCTAATCACCCCTCCAGGGTTTTGGTACTGCTGGCAGTGAGGATGCATCGCACATCGGCACACCGCAGTGCCTGCCAGCCAGCTCTGCCGCGGAGCCCAGTACTTCAGCACGGCGGGGTTTAACACCGGAGATGTTGTTTGGTTGGTTTTGAGCAATAATTAAAGATAATTTACTATTTGCAAACACCTCCAAACTAAACAACAAAGACCAAGTACAGTACTATCTCGCTGGATCGCAGTGGATGCTATGCAGATTGGATGTGTTTTTACCAGCAGGGATTGCTTACAAAGCTCTTTGCTGCCGGAAGGATTTTATTGTCACAAAACAAAAACAGGTAAAGAAGAAAACCTTGGGAAGAGCAGAGGGCCACAATGCTCCCAACTGCACCAGGAAGCAACGAAGCACCCAAGCCCAGCACAAGTGCAGCCAGGGCAAGGCTGAAAAGCACATGTGGGAAATGGTGGTTTTCTGTGCTGGCAGCATTCATCAGCTCCAAACTGGAACCTTGTTCAGAGGCTACAAGCGTGCCTCTGTGCAGAAGACAGGCCCTGCACAGCCTGAAGCAATACCCAAGCCAAGGTCCCTTATCCCCGTCCTGTTTCTGTATCTCTGCATGCACAGTGCGCTCCCCGTACCCCAC
Source organism: Falco naumanni (assembly GCF_017639655.2). Lineage (NCBI taxonomy): Eukaryota > Metazoa > Chordata > Aves > Falconiformes > Falconidae > Falco > Falco naumanni. The sequence goes on along the minus strand of NC_054060.1, from coordinate 4,018,266 downwards.
AGCTAGAGGGAAGGAGGCTGAACTCCAGCTGTTTTGAGCCTGCAGGAGCATCCCCAGGGCCAGATCTTCTCCAGGTTTTAAGACAGTCCTGCAACAGCTCCAAAGCCCAGCACTTTCCCCCCAGCAACCCCTCGCTGACGCAGACCAGCCCATCCCTCCAGCACGCTCCCACAGCAGAGAGACTGCCAAGGCAGAAGCAAACACCAAAGCTTTTTGAAAGTTATTTTCTTTCTGGTTAAGGGGGAAAAAAACAGACACTGCATTAACCCCCAGGCAAGATGTCTGAGAATGAGAATCGATGTATTTTTAATTTCCTCCTGAGACACTCAGCACTGTCCCTGGCTCCCGGGAGCCGGCAGGCTGCCTGCTCATGTATCCCTGGGTGCGGAGAAGCCAAAACCACCAGAACCGGCCAGGACTTGGGTATTTCAGGAGACTCAGACAAATCTGTCAACTGCTTCTGCGGCTGCTGGAGCCATTGCTCGGTGTCTTCAGAGACTCACTCAACATTTTCTCAAATGTTGCTCAGAAAGAAAAGCAGGCAGCAGGGAAGGGTCCTCTTTTGTTCTCTTTTGAGGGTGAGGTTTTTTTTCTTGATTTGACACAGATAACAGAACAGCAGCCTGTGTCAAAATGGAAGTACCATGGGCAAACACCTCCTAGAGCTGGTGGTTTAAAGATGCTCAGATCTTGCTGTCACATCAGATCCCTGGTAACACGGGGCAGCAGTGTGACTGCTCACACTGGGGGAGCAGCCCCCCAGCAGCACTACAACTGCAGGAACACACCACCTGCATAAAGGCGATAAACATAAGGGAGCGAGATCTGACACTGCAGCGATTGACCAGCTCGTGCTGATGGACATCAGCATAGCTTGCATGTCAACCTCGCTCTTCCCTGCTCTGAGCCATACCCGGAGCAGTGCAGCCACAAGGCAGCTCTTGGTCCCACAGGAGACCCCCTCCCGTGAGAACATTTCTTCCCTTCTCCTGTCATCGAACATTTCCAGTTCATTGATCTGGCCATGGAGATGATCTACTTTGTCAAAATCTCTTCTAGCCTTTTTGGGTAACGTTCCTGCCCTGAAATTTCTGTCTGACTTTGAGCTGCTTCCATCCAACAGGGAGGAAGAGGTGGAGTTGTGGTCCAGACAGCAGGGACACCATGGACCAGGCACAGACCACCACACTCTGCCCAAGCCAGGCAGCGCTTCGGGAAGCTCCAGAACCCGCTCCTCTGCAAGGGGAAGCCCAGGGAGGTGGCCAAAGGGAAGGACCTTCCCCCAGCCCTCCTCATCCTCACAGCATTGCTCTGACCCCAAGCAGTAAGGAATTGCTCCCGCCCTGCAATGGGCTCTGGCAGGCGTGCCAGCGCTGCTCTGCTCGTGGGAGGTGTCACTCCCCATCTCATCCTGCTCCCTCACCACTGGAACACGCAGCCCAGGACCTGCTCCCGCATGTCGCAGCCACTCAGCACTCAGCTGTGGACATGTCCCCAGAGCAAGAGCAAATTGTGCCTTTGTGCCACAGGAGTGCGACGGGATTAGGAAACCTCACCACTAACACTGGTTACGTGATGCAGGTGAGAAAACCTCTTCGCTGTGTTTGATTCCTGTTCTTTTCTCCCTGAAAATCGCCACAAAGTCCAACTGAAGCCCTGCGGGAGGGGTGTCTCGCTGCTGCACAAGTGGGTGCTTCTGCAGATGGGGCTCTCCAGCAAAGCAAACCTTTACTTTGCAGTAATTGAGCGTTTCCTTCAAACGGAATTAGCGAAACCCACAGGTTTCGGGATAGACCGCTCAGCCTGATGAGCGGAGAAAAGGCAGGATCTCTCCATCTAAGCAAGGGCGTAAAAAACACACTGAATTAGCAGAGCTCATTATTTCAAGTGCCAGAGGATTTCGTTGAGATGCAGCAGCTTAATAGCACAGCATTAGCCTGGTGACCTGCTCACCTCCGCCGAAGGAGCGTTCAATCCACTCCTTCTCTGCTATTAGGAGCAGCCCAAGCAGGTCTGGTTAATGACACACCTGAGGACACCCCTGCCTGCCCCTTGCTAACCAGCAGATCATCTGCAGAGCCTGTTTAAACACCCAGCATGGAAAACCTTCTCACCCCTGTTTGGAGAAAACCCTGGGTTTTGGGATTCTTTCACAGACAAATGTCAGCTCTGATGAAATATTTAAATTTTCCCATGGGAGATGTCTAAACAAAACATTAACATTTTGACTTAAAATGTCATTTCACTCTGATTCTTCAATTAAAAACAAAATGACATTTCAAGTCAAAACGTCAATTCAAAACTGATTTTTTTTGTTTTACTTTAGAAACCAAAATTCTATTTCAAGCAAGAAGAGACAAGAGAAAGGCTTGTTCAGGAGTGCTGCTTTCTCCTAGGTTAGCTGATCAAACTCCCCCAAAAAATCAAATTCTGCAAACAACCAGTTTTAAAAAAGTTGGGTTTTTTCATTCAAAAATTCTTCTTCCAGGAAGACACAGATTCCCAAGCTAATTCACATCCTCCCATGAAGGAAAGCTCACCGGGCCATCCGAGGGGGCTGGGGTTGTCCCCATGTGCATAAGCTCCCCATCCTGCTCCACGCAAGAGCTGTTTCCACAGGGAGCAAGGCATCACATGCCCCAAAGGATGCTCTGCTCCACGGTGCTGCCCACCCAGCAAGAGCCTCTACCTGCAGCAGCGCTCGGCTTGTGCCCGTTTTCACTCTCAAGCCACCGGAGACCACAGGCAGCCTTGGCTCCTGGTCGAGGCATTTACTTGGCACTTAACATCATGATCACAGTCAGATCTTTCCTCTGGTAGAAACAGAGTCAATTAAAATTTCCCTGAGAAATTTACTGGAAAAATTTAACATCCTTTCCTTGTCCGTTTTGTTCTATATATATAAAATATTATTTAATGCACTACAAAAATACTTTGAAACCGATTTATCTTTACGCATTACAAGGCCTTTTTCTTCCAGCTGGGAAAACATCTCAGAGCAGGTTCAACTTTTCCCCCCCGAGAGGGCCGTGGCATGACTGCGTGGTACCTCGTGGCAAATACATAAAGCAAGAGGAAGATTGCAGACTGCGTTACAGCGTCAGAGGGAGTATCCTTTGGTGTAATTTAAATACTGAATAAGCAGTTACCAGAACAAGTAACTATATGTTAGAATCTGGTGAAATGTTCACAACAAACTCAAAACCATACAAAATTCTCTTGGGTTTGGCCCTCAGTCTGGACTCTAATCTCAGGTTATATCCATCACGGGGTGCACAGGGGCTGGTTTGTGTGCAGACGCAGCCTGCTGGTTTTATTGTCGGGTGAAGATAGTGAGAAACTCCACCTTGCAGTGTTTTCACACTAAATTCAGTCACTGTAACCAACTGCTTGGGGCTTTGGGCTTGCCAGAAAATGGCAGACCCACAGCTGTAATCCTGCTCCTGAGCAGCAGCGTGGCTGCCTCGCTGGCCAGGCTTTACTCTGCTCAGTGAGAACTGGCACCAACACAGCGCTTGGGATGATTAAGAAATGAGAGGGACGGACGGATGGACTTTGGGAGCACCTCTAGCTCTTGCTGGACCCCGATTTCAGCTTACTAGAGCTTTAGGATGAGAGAACACGTTAATATGGAAAGACACAAGGTTGTGCCACACGACCTGAAAAACCTCAGTGCTTCCAGAGAGGAGACCGCACACCCTCGCGTGCCAGGCAGGGAGAACGCACGGGTACCCAACAGGCAGCTCTTATTACTTCCATCGCAATGCAGGTGAGGCAGGGGAAGTTTGCACGGGCTCCTGCTGCAGCCCTCCCACGTGCACTAAGCAGACTGCAAAGGCAGGGCCAGCAGGATCCGCAGAGGTGCTCTATAGGCAGCGCCAAGGGGAACACCACACACAAGGTTTGCCGCTTTGAGCGGAGGCACCCATCCCAACATGCAGCACAGGAGGGTCTCAGCCAGGCTGAACACACGTCGGGGTGCAGGCTGGGGCCAGGGCTCCCCTCTGAGCCCCGCACAGCTGGGGCACCGTCAGTCTCTCTGACCGTGATCATATATCGTTATTTCATGCAAAGAGTGACCTTTTCAACCAGGAGACCGAGGGCATCTCAGTCTCTGGCTGCCCTGGGTGCATGGTGCAACCTGCGTTTGTTAAGAAGGTGCCTACCACCTTCTGCTCTCCCAGAAGCTGACCCAGATGGCTGCTCCAGCTCTCCTGGATCTTATTGGATCAAGGTCCCTGGATATGACAGCTAAGGAACACCTAGCCTGCGCATCCCAAGACGGAGGCAGACACAAGCTATTCAACACATGGAGGGTTAGTTCACACATGAACAAGGACTTAAATTTCAGATCTGGATGCTCGCAGGATTAGTAAGGCAGTATTTAGATGCTCAAGTCAATTAGAGACGGAGCGTACGTGGCTCCAAACAAGATCAGAGCACTGCTGTGGATACACACAGACATGGTTTTTCTCCAAAGAGATTATTTATAGGGCAAGGCTGGCAAAAGAGTAGAAAAAGTGGCCTAGGGTTGTGGAGAAATTTGCTCGAGGCCACACCAAATCAGTGCCAGAGCAGAGAAAAGCATCCAGGTCTCCAGCTCCCACCCCAGGCCCTCAACAACCGAACCACATCCAACGGCTTCCCGAAGATGAAGCCAAACCAAACCACAGACTCAGGCAGCGCTCGCGCCTCGGTTTGTCTGAAGCAAGAAAAAAAAGACAATGAAATTAAAATCCATCCTTCCCCCTTGGTCCATCCAAAACCTTTCTGCCAAGTAGATACACCAACAAAGTCAAGCCTAGAGGAAAGGAGCAGGGGATCAAGCTAGCAGCACTCTGCCATGCTCCAGTCGCTGCCTCCAACGATGCCTTTGGAAGCTGATGGCACCCGGCGTCCTGCTTCCCTGTGAGGCCTTCTGCACTGATCCCACACAGCTACATCCCACCTTCCCGCATCCCCAGCAACTGGCGGGGCAGGCTGCCTGCTTGCAACGGCAGCTCTTGGAGCCTGGAGTTCGTGTCCCTCCAGGCAAGGCTGACGAGGCAGCCAAAGGACAGCACAGGCTGACGGCTTCACCCAGCATCTCCTCCACCACAGGCGCTGGCAGCGAGGAGGAGCTCTGCAGATTTCTTGCCGTTACACAGTGTTCCTTCCCCGTACAGCAAAGGAACTGTCACTTTTCTCTAATTAGCCAATTAGGTCCCTAATTAGCTGATGTAATTACTCTGAGGAAGTGATTTCATTTAGGAAAAACCTTTCCTCCCAAAAGCAGACTGAGCCAGCCTGTCACCAGCAGGAAGGGCCGGTGGCTGCTGCCACCGGCGCGGGGACAGTGCCCAGGCGCAGGGCTGCCTGCCGGGGCCGGCGGAAGCCGCTCAGCGCGCGGGGAACAAACAAAGCGTCATCCCAGCCGGAGCAGAGTCAGCGCCGGGCGCACTTCGAACCCACAAAGATAGCTTCCCATCAACAATTTGTTCTTTAGAAAGAGATCAGCTAATCTAATCAGCGTGGCTCCATCTGTCGAAAGGACAAGAGGGAACAAAAAAAAAAAAGAAATAATACTGCTTATTTACATTTTTCGCCTTTCTTGATGTAACTTCTAGATCTAATCAGCACCAAGCTGTGCTTTAATTGGAAATATATAGCAGACGTGCATTTCCCTACAGCTCATTTGTTTCTTCAGCACAAAAATTGTCAGTCAAGGGGACAAGGTGGCACTCAGCACCCTCCTTCCTGGCCTGGGACGGGTCCTCCCGCTCCTGACGGGAGCTGGGGCCACCCCAGGGACAGCTGAGTCCCTGCACGGCTCCTTCCCGCGCCTCTCAGGAGCCAGGAGATGGAGGTGACGTGCTGGAAGGGACTCGGTCAGCTGAATAACTACCAGGCTTGCACCATGCTGTTAGTGGGAGCTCTGGAGGAGATCGCATTGCCGTGACTTTGAAGCCTCAGATGAGCCCCGCATTTTGACTTGGCATCTGTGTACCCCATGGCAGACGAAGGAGCCCAATAGCAAAGCATCCTCCCCAGAACAAGAACAGCTATTTCTGTGTGACGACGGGAATAGCTGCTCTTTGCCGAATGTGACTCGACAAGCACAATATCTTCCCCAGCCCTCCAGCAGCTTTAGCTGTAAAAGTCTATGCAGATATTGTGACCTTTTAAGAAGGCACAGATCTGTGAGGTTTAAATAGCACGCCACAAAGACTCCCAGGCAAAGCCTCTGCCAGAGAACTCATATACAAAGCACTCGCAGAAACAATTTCCAGGTCAGCAGAGATGAAGGAAGAAGAGTGACCCTCCAACTGAGAGGCACAGGGAGCGCGGATGAGCCAAGAGCCCCACAACCTTGGGCAGATCGTGCTGGAGGTGTTGCTGCCTGGAAGCAGCGTGTCAAACAGCGTGAATCCAGGTTGTCAGTGTCACACAAATGGCAACAGTCTAATTTGCTACCAACAGTTTTGAGCTGCAAATTAGCAGCCAAAAGCTGTTAAGTGCTTGAATTCATCCACAGTAATCATAAAGGAATTGGGGACAGGGACGAGACACCCAGTCTGCTCCCCAAAGCTTCACATTAAGGCAGATGATAATGCTGGTATGCAAGTCAGGTCATTAGAGGACATAGATATTTGCACTCCTCCTTTCCCACAGCCCTGCTGGTGGCTAAGCTTGAAAAATCCCCAAGATGGGCAAATGCCAACACACTAAACTGCGGTTTATGTCACCTAGAGCGTTTTGCAAAGTCTCAGTGATCTGCAAATAATTAAAGGAGAAAGCAATCAATCTTGTTGTTCAAAACAGTGATTAGCCTGGGAGAACCCAGCGTTGTAATTCTGTAGGCACCCAGGGGGAAGATGCCGCATGCATAATGATAGCTGCTAGTCCTCACAAGTTCAAGGACCATGGGGTGTTCTCTGGTTGTGATGGGAATTTCCTACGCGTCTCTGAGGCTGTGTCATCCTGTGTTTCACAAGCACTTTGCCAACGGAACAGAGAAACAGCTTTGCCGCTTGTCAGGCACAGCCCGGCCCCAGCTGCCATGAGTACAAGTACACTTGTACGTGGCTTTTCCAAGGGCATGACCCAGCCGCGATGCGGAGGCTGAGATGCAAGGAGGTACAATAGCCAGGGCATTGCCAGGCCTCCAGACAGGCAACTGCTAAAAGCTGTCCACATGTGCAGTGAGACAGCTCTGGGGAGAGGCCAGGAGGTGGCTTCACCCAGATAGGCATGACTGGCCATGGAAGTCCTGCCCCATTTCAGAGGAGCACGCAGAGATGGGAATGCCTTCTCCATACAGGGGCTGAAATGAGCACCGGTCCCATGGATCCTGCCTGCCAGACCGCCCTCCTCAGGGCCTGCAGGATATTCAGGCACTGCGGCAATTAAAGCTGTGACCTGCCTCTACCCTCCACACATGACCAAAGTGAAGCCTGTGGAGTAGCACAAGACAGCTGAGGGCAGAAACCAACCACCAGCACTCACTCCATCTCTTCGAGGGCCTGGTTAGCCAACCTTCATCCAGCCTCATCCATCGTTCAGCATTTCACCACATGGCCGAAAGCCCAGCAGAACCATGCACAAATACAACTCTACTTCTCCCTAATTACGCTGGGCAAAGAGAAAGAAAAACCCCTCCGCAACCAGGAGAGACCAGCATACACACATATGTAGGTCTGTGTAGCACTTCCTACCCACCTTCTGTTGTGCATTTGGATGTCAGACTTTGCATCTGTGGCTAAAGCAACCCACAGTGATTTAGAAGTGATTGCACAGCATTTTGTACGGGGTTAGGTGGAGATGTCTGTTTTGTGTATCATTACGGCAGGCAACAGCGGTTTCTCAGGCTCGGATCTAGCCTTACCACAAGGCGAGGAGGAAATTGCAATTATTTGTTGATGGTTTTTCAAAGCCCTCATCCAAGCACAATGTGCACACAGCTCCCCTGAACCCATCACCAGGCAGCCTACAGACTTCCCGAAAGCTGCCAACAGGAGCTCATTGTTTCTACTCTACTACTACTCACTTCAACACGTACCTGCTTCTCTCGCACAAGGAAACACCCCTGCCAAGCCAATTCCCAGGGCAGCTGTAGGAAGACTTAGCTTGGAAAAAAGTGCTATTTCAAAATGAAACATAAAACTAAAAAAAGGGAAAAAGGCAGAAAACTTCTCCTTTAGCCCCCACCTCCGCAGCTCAGAGCCACCGCGACAGTCAGGAAGCACCAGCCTAGGGAAAGGAGGACTTCCCAGAGCGGAATAAGTTTTTTGTGCCCAGAAACTAACTCCACGGAAGTCATAAGGAATTTCCACTGGCTTTTCTAGGGCAGAAACTCATCCTTTCATCTGTCCCCAGCACACCAATGCGCTGCCTCAGGAACAGGACACTAGATACTACAGGAATATGGGGATAATTGCATAATTCCATTGAACTCGGAACCAAGTCTCACACTTTATGTCTCTGTGGGAACTTGCCTCACATACTGCAGCATTTGCTGTACCAGAGCGTCCCTGTCAGGGCAGGAAATACAGACAAAGCAGGCAGCGCAGCAAAGGCAGGGCTAGTTTTGGCACGATAGTCTCCCTACAATGGGTTCCTGCCTTATGCTCCACGAGAGGACAACAAGCCAAAAGAGATCTTTACCCAGCAAAAATTTTACCTCCTGAATGTCAAGACACCAGACCCGGATCAGATAAGGGTTTTGGTCAACACAGCCCACCTGGTTGGTAGGCAGAAGGACCTGCCAGTTGTTCTCACGTGAGTTTTCACTGGAGTGCAGTGCTTGTGGCTGAAACCCAGCAGCCCACCACGTGCACGGGGCTGTTAACACAGACCCATGCAGCGTCAGACCCAGCAAGCAATGTAGGAAACAGCTCTAAGGCGGCAGAACTCCCAATTAGCGGAGACTATGAGTCAGCTCAAGCTCCACCACCAAGCTGTGGCCCAACCTCAGAGCTACTCAGCACTCTTTGCCCCGACAGTCCCTGGATCAGTCCAAATGTTTGGCTGCAGAGGTAGAGTGCAGGCACCGGTTATCACACAGCTGCCTTCAGGGAGCATCACTAACCTCTCAAAGCCCGGCCCTGCTGCTGCGCAGGCACTTTGCAAACGCTCCGAGCCAGGGCGGGCACCCGCTGCCTTGCATGAAATGCAAGGAGGGATTTGCATATGTGGCTGAAACTTGTGGGAGCGGTGCTGGTATTTCGCACGAGGCGATGAGAGGGGCCATCCAAGCAAGAAGGGCTCAGCTGCAATTAGGAAGACAATTTTCTGTAATGTTTTTATTGGGAGGGTTTCACATGCCGATGGTCTCCAGAGGCAGAATTCATGCCTGTGAGGTTTTGCTTCTCAGCCCATCCCTTTGTGTGATACTTAGCTTAAGCTGTATCTGAAAGAATCAGCCTCACTTATTATCAAAGCCACAAACCATCTGGTTCCACTTTCCTGGAGAAAGGGAATGAGTGGAAATCTGGTTTCACTTGGGTTTTCCTTCCCTGGGTTATGGTTTGCTCTATGTTTAATGTTGTTACTGCAATATGATATTTGGGCAGTGGGTGGCCTGTTTCCCCCATTTGAAACTAATTTACAGCTTTGTCTGGCAAAATTGTTGCTTCCAATCAATTAGCACTGACACAGAAATTAAACCATCCTGGGGTCTCAACACATAAGGAAGCAGGTCCTCATTTGTTGGAAGAAATTCTCTATTCAGTAGGGAATCTGGTGGCTCACCCCTCCTCTGTGCCAGGCTGGATTTTTATTTTTAAAGATCCAGACTGCATTTTTAAAAGAGATTTAACAGGCAAGATTGAGATCCATCATAGATGCTATTTTTGTTTTACAGCCATGACCTTGTTAAGGAGATGGACAAACAAGCCAAAAATGGAGCATTAATAAATAAAGCCTGAATCAATCAAAACATCCACCACTGCCTCAATCATTTCTTCTCCAAAAACACACCAGAGAGTCCCCCAGCACCTTCGTCTCCACTATCTCCTACCAGCCTGCTCAAAAGACCAGTTTCCTTCCCATCAGACACCACACGCTTCAGTTTCTCTCCAATGGCTTCAGCTCAGCATGACCTGCAGACAGTATGATGGGATTCACCATCCAGAACTCCCCTAGGACTGCCATTTTCCTCTTCTTCTAACACCTTTTAGAAACAAATCCCCAGAAACACGGGTGATATGAGGGGCAGCGAACGCTTCATGTCGGAATTGCTGAGCCAGAGCCCAAGCTTGTCCAAAGACCACCCGCAGAAGGCTTAGCTTGCTTCAAAGGCAGCAGTTGCAGCCATGGAGAGTTTTGGCTCTAGGAGCTCAGAATGCAGAGTCCCTAGAGAGCAAACACTGTCCTGAGGCAGAGGCAAGGCCCCACAGCATGCCTGGCAGTGATGGGATTTGGGCTCAGGGTTGGGAAGCAACATGACTTGCAGCAATCCCACCCTTAAACCCTCCTACTAACAGCAGCTGGTCTAACCTGCAGTCAGAAATGCAGTGTTCACTTCTGACGTAGTCCTATGGGGTGCACCAGCACTGGATATCAACAACTAGCTTCAATCCAAAGTAGGACTCCAAACCTCCATGCAGGGTTTCAGCTCTACACCCAGGAGCCAAGCATGAAGACTGAACACCCAAAGGCAGTGCTGAGTACCTTCAAGCCTGGGAAATTCATCGGTTTGTTCTTCACTCCCTGGACAGGGGGTGAAGTCCAAGGTCCTGGGTTAAACACTTTACAGGACAAGGTTGAGATTAGCCTTGGCAGGGGACAGATGACCCCAAGCAGGCTCGCTTTCTCACATCACTTCTACAAGTACTGTGACCCTCTCCGCCTTGCCTCCCCTCCCGCACGTGGTCAGATGGCTCCTTGAACAATCCCACCCCAATTTGGGGCAGACTATCCGTCTAGTAAATACAGAGAGCTGACATTTAGAGTCAGGTCAAGAGCTCACATCCCGGTCAGGCGCATGCCTGATCAAAGCTGAAGCCACCTGGGCATGCTGCAGAGCCACACTCAGCCCAGCCTGTGCTTCTGGTACAAAGACAGCAAGCCAGCAGCCTCTGTGCAGAGAAGCGGCACAACGTGCAGGGAGCTCTGGGAAGCCAGCATCACCCTGCCTTCGCTGTGGAACAGGCAGGACCTGTTACGGACCGCGAGACTAGGGCTGCCTTTCTGCTGCAGCTAGGCAAGGGCACCAACCACCACTTGCTGCAGCCCTTTCCAGCGGCAATGTGCACTGTCGGGACATTGGGTGGAGGAAAACTTGGCCCCAAGTGCTTTGCTGAACACCAGCTTTGATTTGAGCCCTTTGCTCTTCTGCACCCTCAGCTTTCCCTGCACGCAGGCCAGCACATGAGCCTGTGCACTGCTGCTTTGAGATGTTGCCATATGGCACTACCACTGCACGGACAACTCCTGCAAGAGCTCAGCAGCAGCATCTCTTTGCCCAGAACCCGGAGCTGCTAAAAACTGGAGTTTCCAAAACTTCCTTGAACATTTGGACCCTCAGCAGTGCTGCAGAAGTATGGATTGTTTAGAACAAGCAAACAAAAAAAATATGTAACCTCCCTCCCAACAGGAAGAAAAATATTTTTTAAAGTATTGAAGTTTTTACAGCTGGTGAGAGACAGCAACGGGGAAGGCTGGAGAGCAGTCCTGGCCAGCAAATTCTAGCCAAAATAAGAGCATGGGAGAATACTGAACCAGATAGGAAGAAAGAAGATGAAGCAGCTGAGATAAAACACAAGATAGCTGACAGTCTGGTGCCCATGGAGAAGGGCACCAGAGCCTCATAGCTGAAGATACACCAGCTATAGCTGGGAAAATTCCCTGGCTTTGAAGGCCAGGTCTTCCTGGAGACAAACAGCTCTAATCCACACTCCTGAGTAATTCTCTCTTTGGCAACACATCATACCAGCATCGATTCAAACCTCGGGGCAGCTGTACTGGCTTTAATCTAGGTTTTATTTTTGTAAACTACAGTTTCAAGGAGAATGCTCGCAAAGTGGATCTGGGGATGGGTGGCAGGGAGCAGAGCCAGAATCACTAATGTCTGCAGTGGAAACACTTGAGCTTCTTCAAGTACAGGGACCAAATGTGAAAAGCTTTGATCCTAAAAAGCTAACAGCCCTGTTAGAGAGAAAAGGGGTCAACCTCTTCCACTTTTGCTAGGGCAGCTCCCTCTGCTGTCTTTGCTCACCAGCTGTTACCCAAAGATGCAGGTCAGTTCCAGATGGGTTCACAGCAGTATTTCATCAACATGTGGTCATTAGTCTCCTCTGTAAAGTTAACACCTATGAAGAAACTGGTCTCCACAGAAACCAGACTTGAAAAGGAAAATGCCATCCCTGCTACCCCATTCGGCAACCAGCTGGATTGGCCACAGAAAATAAATCACATCCACAGGCTATTGCAAAGCCAGATAAGAGTCAGTCCCTGTCTCTAACTAACATCCCTTTCACATGTGGCCTGATCAGCGAGGATTCAGCAGAGAAATCAGCATGGTGGACACGTGTGGCATGGCAGGAGCACTGCCAACGAGCACGTTTTGACTAAGAAAGCCAAGTTCACAGAGGCTGGCTGGGTGCTATCCATGACCAGTTCACCCAGTGCCACGCACAGCAGCCATTAGTTCCCAGCTTCCTCCAAGGATGCTGCTTCTGGACATCAGTAGGAAGAGGTCCTGGTCTCGGGGGACATGGCAGAAGGCTTCCCCTCTTTCAGAAGGGAAAGATGCACCCCAGCTCTGTACAATCAATGCTTCCCTAAGAGATTGCGCTCAGATGAGCAAGTCCAGTTCCAGTATGAGTAGAGCTCTTATGCCAGGCTTGTGCTGGAAGCAGACATCCCCTGCAGCAGGAGGGACCAGGGATTAATTCTGTTAGAACCTGCAGTTGACCCCCAATTCTTACCAACTACAAGTGCTTTTAACAGGAAAACAAACAGTCAATCTGACATCTGTGGAAATTAAGAGATCAACTATTTCAGCCTTGCAATAGCTATGAACCATGGCAGATATACTGCTGCTCTCCAGATATCCCCATTTTCTCAATGAAAGAATAATTCAATAGCCTGCCTGACTACCCTTAGGTTTTTTGAAACTGCATTAAACACTCTCAGGTTGAGAGATTAATGAAAATGTCTTCAAGGATATTCAGAACCAGGGGAGATGCACATGGAACAGACTAAACACGAGGCAGGATGGATAAGCAATCTGGCGTGCAACCACTGGCACAAGAGACTGATGGTGGATGTGCACCACCTTTAGATACTCTTCTTCACAGGGCGCTTAAAGAGCAAATATCGCTGATTTCTTTGCATCCATCATCTTTCACTGCACAGACAGGTCCAGGACCAGATGAAGCAATAAAGATTTTTTTTTTTTTTTTTTTTTTTTTTTACAAAAAGCGAGGGATTTTTTCCACATCTTAGTGTTGTTTTCATTGCTTCTCCCGCTTCAAGGTAGTAGTCTCAACCACCTAAAGCAGTAAGTTTTGAAACAGCTTCCCCTGAACCGTGGAACACTCCTGGTACAGATTTCTTCTCAATTTCCACTTACTTCCCAGTATTACCTTGGTATTACCACTGAGCACAGTATTCCCCCAAAAGCAGCATTCGGGCAGAAAGCTCTGCAGTCGCAGCCAGCTTGCTCTTGTCCACGTCTCTGGCACCATCTGCAGGTAGCAGTGCCAGCCGCAGCCCGGGCTGCCACACTTCCCCCTCCCCAAAAGGGACCAGCAAAGGGTGCCTGGGAAGCAGAAGAATCCTTCAGAACTGTGTGTTTAACCACGGAAGAATAGCACGTCTGATAAGTCAAAGCCCAGCCAGCACAGCAGTGCTGCAATATGCAATGTAATCGTCTCTCCTATTAACATGAGAATCACTCCATTGAGTTCATTCACGGAAGCAAAAGAAAACTAATAAGAGTATATATGAAAAGGGCAGTGTGGTGCTTAAGAGATGTCAGCAGCGAGCTCTCTCTCAGCATTAGCCAGTCCCAATTTCTATTTCATTCAGTGTTTCATAAATCTCTAGTGTGTTTATCCTCCCAAGCCCCTGGAGAGACACAGCAGTGCTTTTATCATCAGCACACAGACAGAAAGCTGAAGCCAAGAGAGATTTGGGGACCAAACCAAAACCTGCCTGCAGCGAGTCCAAAAATCAAAGCGTCTTCCAGCTTACCATGCAGAGGTCCTTTGTGACAGGAGAAACACAACTGGCCATGCAGATCTTTCAGCACAGGGTAAGTAAACATTGTCAAAGCTTGTGAGCTTAAGATGACTTCTAGGAGCCTTACAGGACTAGATCTGATCCCACATGCTCTTGGGCGCGTGCCCAGTGCTCACTAGGGTTCATGAGAAGTGCTCGCAGGCCAAAGCAAGCCCACAACAGCATTTTTAAGCCAGGGGTGAAAGAGGCCCCATGAGGTTCAACCAGCACCAAAAGGAAAGAATATACCGGCTTATAAAGCCTGAAGTCCCCAAATCAAGCCCAGTGTGCCTTCTGCCTCCCAATACCACTCTCTAAACTGCAAGTGAACAGGCCACGTATTTACACATGGCAGGAAGAAAACATTTTGGGGAGCGCATGCCCACTGTAACCCTCCCTTTGATGTGCCCACCAGCTGCACACCCCACAGCCAAGCCCCTGGGCAACACCTGGACCCGAGCACATCACTGCAGCCCAGGGTGCTTCATGCTCCCCTTGGCCTGACAGATTTCCTGCTCCACGGCAGATGCAGGGTTCAACTTCTTCCCTGAAGAAGGGATGAGATTTCCAACACTGGCTAGAGCACATGTCCCTCCCTCCACGAGCGGCCATGTCACTCGCACCATCGCCTGTCGCAGTCCCTGCTGACAAGCCACTTACCAGCAGTTATCAGGTTTTGGCTGGAGCTAGGGGAGTTTATTTCTAAAGAATGAGAGAAGGAAACAGCTGGGATAGTTATGGGGAAGGAACTGTGGTGAAAAGCAACCACTGGCATAGGGATGAAGAATTCAGGTCGGAAATGCTAGAAGCCCTGGTTTGCTCAGGAGATGGGTGTAGCGAGGCTGGTCTGATCCGGGGCACCTGGCTCCTTGCCCACCTTGCACAAGCAGTGAAACAGTCTAAGGATTTCCACCTCCGACGGCAAGCCCAGCTCCCCAGGCGCTGAGCCAAACCCATTGTGGAAGGCAGATTTTTCACAGCAACTTGAACAGGCATCAGTTCAAGCTCCCATACCACACACTTGGGTGGGAGAGGGCAAGGGGAATTCTTCACCTTGCTCTTTGGCACGGCGGAGGCTGGCTTATCTAACAGCTTGATGTCAGTTAACCAGCACCTCCCATAAAGCAAAAACAAACAAGCAGACATGCTTCTGAAGAGCTTTTGGCTCTGACTTCATCGTGGAATGTGCTGAAGATTTAACATTTCTAGTTCTGCTTTTCTGAACACCTGTAAGTGTTTCCTCAGGTACCTACTCAGCATACCTGAGTATTGAGGAAATTCCACATCTGAGACCTGCACCAAGCCATCCTGCTCAGCTACCCTGGGTCTCCACCACACGTCTTAGCTTTAGCAGCATTTAAATTATTATTCTGATGCTGGATACCAGCCTTAGAACACAGAGAGCCCAAGCATGGAAATGGAAAAAGCCTTCATTCCACAGAGTTTATCACCTAAGAGATTTCATACGTAACATTCCCAGCACAATGAGAAATGCCGCAGGATTGGCATCTTTCCTTCCTGAAGATTTTGCAAAATATACTGGGGTTTTTTCTGCAGCGAAATCAAAGCCAGACTCTGCATCAAATGATTAAAGGTTAACTAAGACTTCAAACAAGTATCATACGATGGGTCATTCTCCTAAGAATTATGGAACATAAACTAGGCTTTGGCTTTAATATCTGCATTTAATT
This sequence comes from Falco naumanni, assembly GCF_017639655.2. Taxonomy (NCBI): domain Eukaryota; kingdom Metazoa; phylum Chordata; class Aves; order Falconiformes; family Falconidae; genus Falco; species Falco naumanni. The sequence continues at coordinate 4,002,370 of NC_054060.1, read as the reverse complement.
ATATTCATGTCTGAAGGCGATGAGCAGAAAAATACAAGCTTTGTTACAGATGTGCAATTCACTCTGGAAATTCTTTGGAAAGAAAAATATTGCTGCACCTGTTAGATGCAAAATGCTAATGATTTCTCAGCACTACAAGGAAAGTGTCCTGAGTTTCGGGTGAAATGAGATTGGAATTATTTTGAAGCAAGCAGAAGATTCCACTTAAATACACTGCTTTTTTATTCTATGGGAAACAAGGTCCACTGGCTTCAGATGTGAGAACACAAACACAAAACAGGCTAGAAGGAAACTTTGTAAAGCATGCTGCATGGCAGTTAGGTTTCTACCCAAGGAACTTGGCCTCTAGAAAACACAAGCAACTAATACAGTGAAGAGGAAAACAACACACCCCACACTGGAAATCAGGATCTGCTTCCAGGCACATCCTTTTCACACTTCTCTCCATCCCTCACTGAAGCATAATCACAGCAGCCTTTTTATTAAAAGAGGTGGCTCAATGCACCTTTTTCATATTGATCTGGAGTCAACACAAAACCATAAACCAAGAAATTAAAATAATAATTTATAGCCTTTGGCCTGGCTGCCTGCTAGCTCTGTTTGCCATATTGTACACAATGGTTTCCTGCCTCTGCCAGTATATAAACTTGATACAACTGCTCCAAAAAGAAAGAAAAAAAAACCACCAAACCCCCCACACACAACCCTATAAGGCTTCCTCTAGAAACCAGCTCTGAGGATGGTTTTCAGCTCACCCTTTGTCTGATCTGGGGCCAATCCTTGGTTCCAATCATAACAGAAAACAGAAAAGATGAAAGGCCAAACTTTGTTTCTTTCCAGCTTGAGCCAGGTGTACAGCTGGCACCAGCAGCCTCCGATGGTAACATGTTCCAGTGAAGACATGTTAAAGCAATAAAAAGAAAATGAGTAACATGTGGCTAAAAACGTCTATTCGTTTCACTTATTTTCTATAAATGAATTTTCCCAGGGCAGTGTTTTGGGGTTTCTTTTTAACAGCATTCAGTTCCATAGGCATTACAGGGTTTCCAAGACAGTGTGATCCCTTCTGAGAGGTTTGAAATGCCAGCAAGCATGTCTCTTATAAACTAATAGCCTATTATTTACAATTGTGAGTGGCTCAAATAGCTGATTTAAAACCTTCAAATGACAAAAATTCCTCTGAGGCAAGATGCCAAAGTTGAGCAAACAATTTGTACGGTATGTTAAGTGTAGGGGGAAGCCATAGAGCTTGTAATGAAGCCATGTCTTGTGTTTCCAATCAGAGGCAGGCAGGACTAAATGCATTATGGCAAGCTACTGAGTGAAACAACAAACCACGGGGGCTGGGCGGGTGGGAGGAAGAAAGGGGAAGCAAGGTTGGATTAAAATATTATTTTCTGTGGCTTGTTGAACAACATGACATAGTTATTCCTTGGTATGGAAAGGATGGGTGCTTGCAAAGAGCACAGAGCCATCTGCTGCTCATCAGATTCCAAAGCAGATTATAGAATCTGGGTGTTTTGATTATTTAAAAAAAATATTTAAAAGAAACACTTTTATTTCTGTTGCCCAGCCTATACAGCAATACCCACAAGTAAGAGCATGAGAAGAAGTATTGAGGTCAGGCCCCATGTGACACTTCAGAGCAAGTTTCAAAGAACAGTTGATGCAATGGAATTAAATAGGAAGGTAGAGTAGAACCACACAGAAAGCATCCCCCAGCAGGTTGTGCACAGCTGCCCCAGGAGCTGACCCTCCAAAAGGACAGCAGTGAGCCTCAGCTGTACTTCCAGAAGCACCTGATGGCATACTCCAGGGAACTACCTACCTTTGATGGAAAAGGTACCATAAAGAACCTGTAAAAGAGAAGAGAGCAGGCAGCACACATTAAGATGGCTTTATCAGATTGCTCCTGGCACACACTGGAGTCCTTCACAGATCAGTGTGGGGATCAACAGGAGTTAACAGAAAGGAGGTTGTTGAAAGCATGCTCAAAAAGATGAGGAGATGAAATTGAGTCACTGCCAGCACCCAGGGAGGACAAAGTTTCACAATTCTGGAAGAGCCTCACCACCCAAAGAGCACTGGACCGCTATTCAGCGGTACAGAGGCAGTAAGCACCGAGAATGCAGAACAGCATTATGCTGAAGAACAACATTGGTGTGAGACCAAAACAGGTACAAAGCTGGCTGTGAACCAGTTCAGGCCAGAAGCTATGAGCACCAGAGCAACACAAGCAGGCAAGGCTTAGTGGAGCAATCTCATCCTGAGAGTGGCCGACAAAGGCATCCAACCTGCTCCTGCTGCAGGGGAGATCAGCGTGTTGCCATGCGTGCCAAAATCCAAACCCCAGCAGGAGCCTGTACAAGCTACTTGTGCTGGCAAAGGTGCTAGGAACTGCTCTTGCAAAGTGTCTCTCGTAAGCTCTCCCCACACAGGCAGAGTTATCCACGTGAAACATTCGAATGAAAACTGCACATGGAACAGGGTCAGGGAGGCTTAATCACAGCCTTAAGGAGTTTACTGAACAAAACTGGAGCCTTCAGCCTCAAGATCCTCCCAGCAGTATTTCCAGGGTTTGTGGGAGTTCAAATCCCAGTCTTGGGGAGCGTGTCAGAGCATGTACAATTCAGCTGTTAAATACACACCAAATGTTAAAAACCACAAGTAATCCCAAAGCACAAGGTTGTTCATAGGCCTGAGCAGCTCTGCTGCTGCCAAGTCAGTGCACAACTACCCCTCTTCAATGAAGTCTGATCATACCAGGATAGGGCAAACTACCTTTAAATTAGAATTAATTGCAATGTCTACCCCTACGCATAGGTATTCAGAAGTCCTTCTTCCCCTAAATTGATTATTTATGGAAATTCTCATTTTGAGATAAGTTTTAGAATTACTTATTTCATTTCAAAGAATGCTTCTCCCACTTACTCTCCACCTCTTTCTGTTCATGCCATGCAAGATTTCCATAGCAAATACGGGAAGCTTTGAAGAAGTGCCCACACAAGCACTCAGAGAAGAAATGTCTCTTCACAATACCTTTTGACCAGCTGTACAGAACAAGCTATACAATAGGCATTTTTCTTCCTACATAAATGCTTCTTCCTAACAGTATTCATTTCCTATTTATTCATCCTGTATGCTGATAGAAGTCAGGACACCTGCCACCTTGTTGTCTGTTTTTCATATTAGGCAATGTTTATAGCACTTCAAGCCACTCAGCTCTTTTCAGAAGTTGGGAAACCACCGGCACAGCCAGGCCTTCACTAGTCTGAGCTTCCCATGACCCACAATTAATGAACAGAAACTTTTTTCCTTTCCACTTCCATGAACAGTATTGACATACAATTTCCAGGTTTGTTCCGACAGCCTAATAGCTTGGGGTATCATATTAGATTATGGGCTCTGGTAACCCAGGGTAGCAGCCCAGGCTGCAGAAATCTGACAGTTTGAGCATTAACCCATTCCAGAGGAGCACAGATGAGTCACAGTCCTGCAGACAAGCTGCTGCTGAACCAGATCCAGGCTTGCACAGGGAGCAATGCAGGGCAGGGTGCTGTGCAGCTCCGTACCATCAGTTCCTCAGGATTGAGCCTCAGGGGTTTCCACAGTCAGCCACAAGACTACATAACATTGGCCCACCTAAGAATTTAAAGCTCTCTTACTGTCCAACTCCAGATTATTTGTGTTCATTTCTTCTTCCAATCCCCCTAGAGCATGTTCCCAGGATTTCAGGACAGTTAAGACAGTCCCAAGTCCATCTGCAGTGTTTTTAACATCTCCTGGGCATCTCTATTTCAACAGAAATACAACAGCATCTCATGCCTGAGATGGGAATACAACCAGATAAGCACATTCCTGGGTAAGTGTTTTGTATCAAGGTAGAGCCAGAATCCTCTCGCCAGCATTTCCTTCCCCGTAACACTTGTTAGACAGTTTATGACTTGCCATATCAGTGCAGAGTGAACACTGTCAATTAGGGATGTCAGCTGGCACAAAAAACCTCAGAGCCACAGGGCAGAACATCTCTGCCAGAGCTTACAGGCAGAAGCAGCTCTTTAAGTACATTGCAATTAAATGCATTTGAAACTAACAGGGGAAAGTATGCATCTTGCAGAGACAAATCTGATGGGAATCTTGACATGACAAGCAAGATACCTCCTCCCCCACAACAGTCGAGCAGTCACTTGCCGAAATAGTAGTTTTGCTAGTCAGGGTTTACAGACCCTTCTAGTTCTTTATCTTGCCTATAAAACCACACAGCTGTGCTCCTCTCTCCCCAGCCGCCCCTGGTCCCAGAAAGGATTCTGAGAAGCTAGCTCACCGTTAGCATAAAAACGGTCATCTGAATAACCACCTGGTCAAACCCAGACCCGCACAAGAGAAAAATGTCATCCCCAAATCTCACCTAGCTTCAAGAAAAGGACAGGAATAAAACAAGCTTGCAACACAAGTGTCAGAGATGGACTACACTGGACACCTCCTTTTAAGCATTTTAATCACTTTTCGGCTCTGAGACGTCTCCATTCAAAACCAGCCGGGACACAATTCTGTGCAACCTGCTCCAGGAGAACCTGCTGTAGCAGGAGGTTGGACTAGATGATCGATCTCCAGAGGTACCTTCCAATCCTGACCAGTCTGCGATTCTGTGATACAGGATGAAGACATGCCGTAAGCGTGTAGCCCAGAAGTGCTGATGCAGTATAATCTCCCTGAGCCAGTTCAAACAGATTCCAGAAGCACTGGCACATCAACTTTAGCCTAGCAGGCTCTGTGCCAGATCAGGTAACCTCTGTCCTCAGCCTAGCTTTATCTGATTGCAGAGGTTATGCCAGAGCAGGTACCATCTGTTATCCCACAGCTGGCACAAAAACCACAAAGCCAGCATGAGCTCAGGACTGCCTGTTCTAGCTAGTCTGACAAATATGATGACAGGATCATGCTTGAGGTAGACAAATTTGTACTGCCAGGTGATCTGATGGCACACAGGCACGTTGTTAATGATCGCTAACCCAGTCAAAAACACATGGAACACAGCCCATGGTGCAAAGCTATCGCTATGAATTCTGCCTAGTCCCAAGAGACATCAATAACAAGCACATACATCACTAGATGGTAGACCTCTCTGCTACAGAGCAAGGAGGTGAGGAGCGTAGTTAGATTTAAGAGGTAGGAAGACAAAGAGCAGATGAGGTTGCCCCAACCAAAATGGCCCTCCTCCCCTGAGCTTCCTTTCCTTCCAGGCTAGCAAACGGACAACGGCCAAAAGTGGCTCTGAAGACACTCTTCCTTGCTTGCTCTTGGCCAAGTGCATGACCACACACCCTGCACACCAGAGCAGCTGCCACCAGAACTCAGATTCTGGGGTACAGCAATGTCTTTTGCAAGGGAGTAATTACAACATCCTTACCACTGTGGCTGCATGAGCAGGCTGGCATAGATTAAAAACAGAAATCTCCTAAGCACACACCCACATCGCTGGGGTGGGTTTTTGTTCAGTTGTTGCCTTTTTTTTTTTTTAAGGTCAACTCAATTAGAATGAATAAAAATACTCTTAAAAAACCCAGCAGATAGTCAGTGTTTCAAAGGCACAAGAGCACTTTAAAAGCAGATTGGTTTATTTGTTCCATGTAATTTACTTTAAAATGTGTCCCTGGATTCCCCATCAATTGCATTTGAGATACTGCAAAGGTGACCTGGGAAGTTTTTAAATCACATGCTCTATCAGACACCACAAGCAAGCCATCAGACAGAGATTTCGGTGTGTGAATTGGGGGCCTGGGGGCTGTGCTGGTGTGTGGTGGGGGCATTTGAACTCACTTTGGCTTTCCAAGGTCACGTTTCTGGCAAGGACAACAGTGAATCCCTGCAGACAGCCTTGACAGATTCAGAGAAAGCATCTAAAAAGTGCAACAAGACACACAAGGTGCAATGTGAAGCTGGTGACCTGCTGAAGCACCAATACTTTTAAATCTCTACATCACCCTTCCTTGATCACCAAAGTTCTTGGCTCTACAACAGCCCAAGAGAATAAGCAGATCAAATACCCTATTTTTTTCAGAAAAATTAATACTCAGCTGAAGTTCTGCCATGCAGTGTCACAGCTCCATCCCCTCCCTTACCCCTCCAGCCTGATGCACTGTAACATCCCTTGTACAGGGGCTCTGAGCAGCACTGCACTCGAGGAGCCACAGCATGGAGCATCTCCAGTCACATGGACAAGCTGTCACTGGTGTCCCAATGAAGCCCTTTCTCAGGATGGCAAGCTTTGGTCAGCCACAGCTGAGTAAGCCTTTTCCCACCAGCACCTCCCACAGCAAAATGAGAAACTCTAATGCTAAACAAGGTGAAAGCTCTTTTATTCTGCTGCAGGTGGAAAGCACTCTCAGCCATCAAGGCCCACACCGCCACCTGCCAGGAACAGGGCCACCAACTCCTGTGGTCACCCTGCTCTTGCCTTTTACAGGAAGGCAATCTGTTCCCACTCCAGCAAGCCATGAGTGGTGCAGGGAAATGCAGTAGGTCTGAGCAACAAGGCTTCATCCCTTCAGCTGGGGGCAAATCTTTAAACAATAGAGAGCAGTGATGTATTCCTCCTTCCTTAAAGACCCTCTTGGAGGGCTGAGCAATTGTCTGTCCTCCTTTCCATCAACAGCCCTCTCCCTGTGGGTACACAGGGGACAAACCAGGGAATCTCAAGAGCCCTCTCCTGTGCACAGGCGAATTGTACCACCATCCCGCAGCTCTTTTTATACCCTCATTTAGAAGAGAAAAAAAATAGCAGAAGATTGCCAGGATTCTTCAAAACTGCTCAAATTAATCTATTTTTGTACTTCCCTCACTCTCCCCAGGTGAATCTGAAACCCTAGGAGAACCCTGTTACCCTATTCTTCAGACCCTGCTGTCCCTCCATCCTAACCACCTGCAAGTTTTTGCTTTTTAGCAAAGAACTCCCTCATCACAGCATGTCACTACTTAAATGCCCACTGATTTTCTTTACCTTTTAGCAACAGTAGGATGTGAGAGACTTAACTGCCTAAGGCTCAGAGAAGGCTGCTGGAGTAGGGTTACTGTATTTCTGACTTCTCGTACAAAATTATGCATGACTACCAGAGGTCCCAATGTTTTCCGAGTGCATCACACCCACTCCTTGTATGTGTGGAAGATATCAGCACAGCACCTCCAGAAAAACCTCCCAACAGCTTGACAGTATCAGACTTAAGAGCTGAGATGCGTACACATTGTTGCCTTTTATTCGGATTTACAGGAATTTGACAACTCTGCTGAGCTTCAGATCAGCCGTCAACAGCCCAGGATTCCAAAAAGGAGACTAGGTCATTTTCTTCTAGGCAAAGAAAACACGAATGTTACCATTTGAAAATCCAGGCCCTACTGTAGTTCATGCTGGAATTCCTAGCTCCTGTAAGATCAGCATTTAGAGGTCTTACACCCATCACCTACACTTCAAATTTGCATTTCTGCAGCCAAACATTTCCCCTTGCAACACACTGCAAAAGCTTCAAATTTCCTGTCCACCCAGCAGCCCGTAATTGTTGTTCTAGATACCAGGTTTCTGCAGGGGCATGCAAGATCAGAAAGTGGTCCCCTCTTATCAGTATGCTTTTTCCCTGCTCTATTTCAAACTGTAATCTGCTCCTCAAATTTCTCACCCATTAGAAGGCACGATAAATGCATGGCCTGCTGCAAGAAGCGTTGCAGACATGGGGCAATTTGTGCACTGCAGAACTGCCGCTGTCAAGAGAAGGGAGCTCTGTGCCTCATCAGGCAGCACAGCCAGTCAAGAACACATCGCCAAGTAATTAAGCTTGCCAGCTTTGTGCCTCAACCAAGCACACAGCATGATACAGACTGATTTGTTCTGTAGCTGTTTTCAATACATGTCATACTAGCATTAGAAAGTACTCATGCATATATCATCTCAGCATCCTCCTCTGATGAGAAACAGGTATTATGGAGTAATTTTCATTTCAGATTTTAAATCTAAAAGGCAGAGGTGTATGTGCTTCCCTGTCTTACTGAAAGAAATTAAGACTTCAGTATTTCTTCATGTATTGCCAGGTAAAATTCAGCTGAGAATTTCCATGTTTTTCCAGCTTTACCACACTAGTAGCAATGTTGCATTTTCTCACTAGACAAGCCAACACTGTGTCCTGCTCCAAGAGATACAGGCTGCCAACTTCTTAAATACAACATGACAGGCCTCAATGTCGCCTAACCCAATGACTACCAACAGAAGCCGGTGTCTTCACAGGTTCATCTCAGCCATGATTGCACAGAAGCAGTCAGAGCAAGAAAGGCCTGCTGCCTTTTAACTCATTCTCAAGCTAAAATTAAAGCTTTTCAAAATGTCTTGCAAGAGTCCACCCACAGCCAGTCTCTCTCTCCTTGCTGTAGCTTTCAAGCCTAGAGGACAATGTTCTCTCTGATTTTAGGCCATGCACTGGTAGCTTTAATATCATACCTCACCACCCATTCTGCCATTTCCAGTATATTCCTGTAATAGCTCACCAGCTGGAACATATTCCAGTTTCATAATTTCAAGTCAGGCCCATAAATACTTAATGGGTATTTCTCAACCCATTTCTTTTAAAAACCTGTCCATTATTCTTGCTTGCAGCAAGTACTCCTTTTAAGTCCTTGGCCTCCTACACATACAGAGGGAAAAAAAAAAAAAGGAAAAAAAAAGCAGCTTTGGCTGTTTCCCTGAAGCTCAAGCCATCTTCATATTCTGGAAGGGGTTTTATTCTGGTATCCCACAACTGGCATTTCCCACCCACCTCCCTGCCTAAGTTTCTATTCCTACCTACTTTTTCTGAGTGAATCTCTCATGGACAAAAAGATCATCTAATTCAAATCTCCCATCTTTGCTTCCCCAAAAAAATCCTTCATCACTTCTTTCAGAGGAATTTGAAGTTGGACTACATCTGCATGATCTGAAAAGTCACCCTTTTTCATAGCTGCAACATTTATAGACAACTTTTTTAAAACCAAAGGTATAAGCATTCCCACTCATCAAGCCCCAGAGCTGCTTGAAGACGGTCACTTGTCCGAGTCCATCATAACAAGATCACACTACAGCTTTACTTGATCTATACTCCTCATTTTTAAGTTTGTCCATTGGTACATAAATCAATATCTTACAAGACCTCAACTCCAGCAAGTAGTATGGTAAGACAAGACACCAGCTAGAAGTGCCTCGGCACCCAAAATAATTTCTATACTACACCTGACCCTCAAATATGAGATGAACCCTTAAAAACATCCCAACTTACTTTGAAATAACCCCATTATATTATAAAACTCTACCTTGATGCCCTGCTGAAAATTTTTAAAGTCTTCTCCACTGTATTTGAAGAGCATATAAGCAAAAACCCCAACATTTAATGAAGTGTAAAACTAATTATTATGAAATAAAACTGGCTGTTCACAAAGTGGAAAACCATCACATTTTCATGTCCTATTTTCCTTTAAAATGTATTCCCTTCCCGTCATGTAGCGTACTTTGCAAATGTAAAAATAAATATTCTTCACAGTGGAGTGCTGGCTTGAAGGCTACGAGTCCAACAATAAAAAGCTTTACAATTTAATGGCCCTTAAATGCTCAACATCTTTTTCACTTAATGTAAAATCCATCTGATCTAATAGCTGTGACTGAATTACATGTATTTTTTTCTATTAAAAGTTAATTTTCTGAGTTGGCAGAGCAATACAAGCATTAGATTAAAAAAGCAGTAATCTCTATAAACTTTCCAGGATTCAGGGATATTTCCAAGTCAGCTACTCAAAACAAAAAGAAGTCACACACTCACTTCAAAAAGTGCTATTACATAATAGGAACATTGTGCCAACAATCAATTATAAGCTGCATTACCTTATTAATGTTGCTTTACTGTTTCATGGAACAGATCACAAAATACGTCTTGCGAGGCACCCCTCAAACCTCTTAGCTGCATTTCATCTACATTTGACATTTTTGTGACCTCTCATTTCTTCTTTTCATTTATCAGCCATGTTTGTCTATGAATGCATTAATATTGAAAGCTTCCTTCACTAGGGACGTGATACTTCACAGTTAACTTTACCAAACACACAGATCATCACTGCCAAGGGAACTTCCCTGATATGTGGACACAACCCAGATTTTACCTTCACCTTCATGAGTCAATTGAGCCAAGAAAAACCCTAAACTTATATGCAGCGTTGCCGAGGGACTTGTTCATTCAGTTTGAGCCTGGAGACATCCCATTTGTACAGGATTTAAATAATCCACACCTATTAAAACTCAAAACGTTAAGCTTACCTTCTTGCACGCTATGATTTTATAGTGTCACCAATACCAAGGTAACAAGAGTCTGAGCGACCATGTATTACATTAAATATTGAATTACAGTGTTCCCAAGGAAATCCAGATTTAGTTTCTCATTTAGCAGTATTAAGGAAACATTTAAAAAACAAAAACAAAGAAAAAACCAAATCAGAACACCCGCACAACTTCCCGTACCCAACTACCAATTCACATTTCATAGAAAAATGGCAATTTTAATTATTCCTTAAAAAAATTATATAGAGATATGTACTGCAATGGATGAAACCAGTAATTGTACTCATGCTTCAAGTAACATGACATTGTGTGGAAAATGCAGAAGTCATCTTCAAGTCATTTAACATGATGAGAAACCTCAGATCCATGCCACTAATTCAGCTGCTAGAACAGCAGTTACAACAGTCAAGTCTCAACAAAATAAGAAACCTAAAGTGTATAACCCCAGCATTTCCAAGTATCTACTCTGGTCAGGGTCAAGGAGTGGAATAATAGTGAGTATTTTCACCTAGCAGCTTGCTTTTGAAGATGTTTCAAGCTGGCGTTTAAGTAGCATGTTATCTTCCCCCAGTTTAAGAGAAAGATGGCAAAAGTAAAATACTCTAGCAGAAAAAATGACTTGGTGTACTAAAAAATAAGAGGATGTAAATATAATTGAGAAAGCTTTTAAATAATTAGCGTCACTCTGCAGAAAACACGTGGTTGGAGATCAAGATACCCATGTAGTACACCGAAGAATATATAAAGCTATCAGAAAATTCTCAGTGAAAAGCACTTCACAATGCCCTGTAGATTAGCTGACTCAGGAAAGCTGATAGAACATGTCTACTGGCAGAGGGAAGGTTTAGACATATCAACTCTCGAAATAACTCTACCTGAACATCAGGTCTTCAGGACAAAAAAAAAACCCACCAAAACACACCAACAAAAGAAATCTAATATATATACACTCACATCCCCCCACCCCAAGGTCACATTACAGATTTACAAGAACCCTGAAGAGAGCTTCTGCTTACTAACTCAGAATAAAAGCAACTCCTCCAATGATGCAAGGAAGAAACATTTGTTCTAGTCAATGTTTAAACACAGTAAAGTTTCACTTCCATTGTTCATACCCTAACAACAGCCTTGTTTGTTTCATGTCCCACTAGCTGGACAAGATAATCCAAAAAACTAAATTAAGCCAATAGTGAAATTAGAGCACCCTTCACTTTCAAGTCACACCAAATGAATGGACCTCAGTAGTGCCAAGAAATTATTCTGCAAAGATTGCTACCTGATATCATGCTAAGCAGTGTAAGCTATTAAGTGAACGCACTTTCACTAAAAGCAGTAGTAAATCTTCACTAGCTCATCCCCAAACCTAATGATTGATGTAATAGCTCGCCCTGTTTGGTGTAGAAGTGGCCAGAATCAATGTACTCTGAAGAACTGACCAGTAGAAGCTTTGAGCTTCGGTCAATGCCACCAACATTTTACCAACCAGAAACTCTGGAAACAGACAGGAAAAAAACAATAATCCCAGCAGACATCAAAAAACCAAATGTGTTACCTGGTATTCGAGAGCATTCAAGTGAGTTCAGTATCCTTCACTACCCAGACTACTTTGCCAACACTACTTACATTTCTTTACCTTTTACAGAATTGACCACTACAATAAAAAAAGAAGAAAACATTTTATTGATAATATAATATGGGAGAAATTTAGAAAAAACGTACATAGAACTCCCTCATAAGAAAACATACAATATCAAAATATGCCAGAGTTAGTATATCAAAACAAATTCTCTCTAATAAGAGCTTCAAGTAATGCAATTATAAAAGAATTTGGCTAAAAAGTAGTGTATATATACTGAGATGTTTTCTGTAATAGTTCTCTAAGAAATTAAAGGAAAGCAGCAGTAGATCTGTTTAACTACAGACACATATTTAGTAAATATATTAAGTGTATTTATATAATAAAAACTGCCCTGCACATTCAGCACTATGTCTGTGTTCTCCTCTATGTGGCAGATGTCTCTTCAATTCTACTACAAGACTCTGCCCAAAAAGGGACTATAAAGGAAACAAACATAATACTACTAAAAAAATGAGACCCAAGCCTGTGAGGTGCAGCTTGTTGGGAGGCCCAGTTAACATGAAGCAGAGAACTCTGCACTCTGACTTAAGTCCTTATTTTTCAGGAACATGGAAGAGGAAGTTTGTCTTATCTGCATCACGATGCCAGATTCCTACTTGCTAGTTATAAGCAAATGCTTTCAACCAAGTAGACTGAATTTAACATGGCTACTGATAGCACTTACACTGTTTGCTCTACTGAAACAGCCACAGACATTAGATCAGGCTCATTTTTCAATTACTTCCTTTGAATAGTCCCAAATTTCATGTTTTCTTCCATAAAACTTACTTATGGGAACATCATCCTTCAGTTAAAAATGAAGCCCTGTCTTGTTTTATAGGTAGATTCCAAGCAAATAAAAATTCTCATTTCATTAATCCTCAGTATTTGCATCTTTCCCCATAAATAAGATTATAGTACATAATTTACAGTTAAGAGGAAGATACCTTTAACTTCCAGAGTGTTTGAAAATCCAATACCTGAATTTTCTAGCATACAGCTTCACGAGGTGCTCAGTCTACACCCATATTAGGCCTAATGAAGAATGAAATTATACAGAAGTAGGACTATTGCCTTTAGATCAAAATGCTGCTCTACTAACCATGACACTCCAGTCCCGCTATTGTAGCCTACAATAACCAATATTACAAGAATTCACAGAAAAATCTTGGGGGAGCAAGGAAGAGGAGGCAAACATAAAAGTTAGTGTTTTGATGGAAAAACCGATTTTTAAGTCTTGCAAAAAGCAAAGGCACTACATCTTAAGTTTATAGTTAAATAAAGTCTGTAACTTGGCCAGCCAAGTTACAACATACAGCTAAATACCTTTCATCTACCTTTGCGGCTGACTTACTAAGCATGTTGTAGTATGTCTTGATCAGCTTATGTGACAAAACAGCCACTTTCACTTAATCAATAAAGGAGATATACAGCTACAATACTTAGCCAAGCTCATTTGAGCATAGTTTATTTTTAACCATACCATGAGAATTCAAGTTATAGCATAAACTAGAGTTTCTGGGTATAGGCCTTGCTTTAATAAGTGGTCAATCAGACATTAAAATAATTTTACTACTATGTCATCATTTTGACAGTCAGTTTGCATACCAATTTTAAAAAAGGTTCTACTTCTTTTATTTATGTAATGAAAGTAGTATCAGATCTGAAACTCAGTAGCCCTATTTTACTGTTTTACAAGAAGATAATATTTCAGCTTTGTAAGTTGTTTCATATTTGGAGGTTCTAATTGCAGCTATATCATCATAATTATATAAATCTCATGAAGGTTATCACTACTGTAATTACAGCACTCTTACTACAAGATGCAGCCACCTTCAAGAGCAATGGCACTAAGCACGTCAGCAAACAAGTCCCTGTCTCATTCGTATGATCTGTAGTAAAGCAGCTTGGACATCTTCATCCATGTGACCCTAGAGCAAGCAAACACTTAGTTACAAGAAAAATTAAGATGACCATGAAGCACCAACCAACCATTGCTAATATTAGGAGATTCTTTAACATTACCCAAAAGTCTTAGCTTATGGCTGCATTTTTATTGCTCTGGGAAAATCTGAAATACTTCAGGAATCCAGCTGGTTTTTTCTCATAAGAGAAAGAAGGGTCTGTCTCTGACACAGCAGTTTCATTTATGAAAACATGATGTCGCAAAAAATTACTGTTCCTATCCTCTGGGCTCCACAGCCTGCTGCTGTAGTAATGGCCCCTCCTTTGCATGCTCTATCTGAAATCGTAAGACCTGAATTAATTGATCAGCTCTTTGTTCAGTAGCAGCAAGTGAATAAGTCTGCATTAAACTTCCAACTTCTACTCAACTTCTCTCCAGCATTACCTGGGATATGCAGAATTAACAACATTGTCACACTGCCTGACACCACCACCCTTCAAAGCAGGTTACTGTTATATCTAGTTACACAGACAAATGGTAATAAGATGGCACAATAAGTTTATAGCTTATAAATAGCTTATAGCGGTGTTTGCTTTTTTGTTGAATCAGTCCAAGTTAAAACTCATGAAAACCAGTACTTGATGCTAGTTTCAAGTTTGAGGTCTTCCAGTATGGCAGTTAGAAACGAGTCTCAAGAATTTCTTGCATTGAGATGTCAGAGTAAGACAATCTGAACTTGGGACTATCATACCTGTACAGCACTAAGAAGATGTGTCCGATAAACTGAAACTACCTCTTGATGTTGCCTTTTAGCATCCTATAAAAAGAAGATAGGAAGAGAAGGTGAAGTCATCAAATTTTTAACATCTACTTTTGCCTATTTCCAACTTTGTGGACTTGGTTTTGTGCACTTACAGACTAGCCAAAGCAGATTTTCAAGGTTAAGGTTAGCTATATCCCCTCCATTAATCAAGAAAAAAGTCACTGCTTCACTTGTGTTTGCTTACTTGCAAAAAGGTTGCTCTAGTGCTTCAGCCCAGGTGCTAAGATGAAATGCTTATCAACAGCATTAGCATTTGTTTAAAATCACCCAATTTAAGAACAGTTTGCCTGATGGGGTCAACCTTACAAATACCATTAAAGATGTATCCTACTTCTGTACAGATTTACCACTAACTCTGCTCACATACGTAGCTTTCTTTATGAGCTTTATTGAAGTCACAGGGGCCACTAACATGCTTGTGCACAAAAATCACAGCACTTACCATAAAGTGTTCCCCTTAACTGTTAGTATGTAATAAGCAATACGTTGCACAATGTTTGCAGACAAGGGAACACAAAATGAAATCCATTAAGGATGGATCACCTCACTTTCTTTCAATAATATACATGGCTGGTAGTTTTTTTGCAAGAAAATATTCATGTGGAACTTATATACAGAAATGGTCTTAGCATGAACTACAGCAGTGTACCTCGTAAGCACAAATTCTCTCTAAATTGTTTTTCTTTTTTATCTGGAAAAGTTCCTAAATGTTGCAGTTCTAATGTGCAGAAGGAAGCAGACAGATTTACAAAAAAGCAACCATGGCAGGTGAGGGGGAAATCATGAATACTCTACTTTTGAAGTCTAAGCCTACAGTCAACCCCTATGACCACATATGTATTTCCTTGTTTATACCAGAAACTGTAAGCAATTCTACTGCATTTCAGACAACACCTTGCATGTTTACTTACAGCTAGCTGCTGTTGCAGTGTTTTCACTTGGTTCTGGAGCATTTCAACCTGCTGGTTCTGCCTCTTTGAGGGAATCCCAGTGGTGTACGTAAGTTGAGACAAGCCATTAAGAGCTTGTTTTAACCTCTCTACATCATTAAGCAGCTCTGTTATCTTAAAAAAAAAAGCATATAAAACCCTCATTTAAGGATGTCTCACTGAAAATTAATATTCTTTAACATTCTTTGAAGTTTGATGAAGACCAGCAAGCACTGAAGGGTCTTTGTTGTCCCAGCTTGCCACCACACTAAAGCGCCTTTGCTAAGATAGAAGACTCCATTTTCATGACATGCTATCACTCATTCACATACTGCTTCCTAGCACTGAAATTTGTAAGGTATGGACCCTGGAGGTCAGCCAGCCACATAAATTACTTATGCTCTAAAGATATTCTAGGTCTAATTTCTAAAAAGACCAACAAACCATCAGAAGGCAAGCCAGAGATACTAAACAAATACAGTTCCGATGGGAGAATGAGCTTATACCCTAAAAGTCTGAAACTCAGCTTGGAAGTTTTAGAGTTTAGACACTACATATGATGCCTGAAACATATCAAGCATTAGAGAAAAAAAAAACCCACCTTCGTATAATGCTACCAAAGCCAGGACTTCATCTCAGCAAATTTGGGCCAGTTCTGGGGACCTAATGCTCAGTACACAAAGTTGTGCTTTGAATACCTAAGTAGTGGTATTTGAAGTCTAGTTCCTTACCACTAAACTGAAAGTGTCAAGAGTATTAACTGACACATCCTACCTTGTTATCCTTGGCTTCCACCTGCTTTGCAGATTCCTGTATTCTCTTCTGCAAGTCAATAATTGTTGTCAGTGATTTATCACACCTTTCTTTCTGGTCTTTGATTTCTTGTTCAATACTGCAACTTCGTAACTGAAGCAACTCCTTTTCATCCTTTAAGGAAAGCTCACTCTTTTTAGCTTGCAAAGCCTCCTCGCATGCTTCCTTGTACTTTTTATTCATCTTGGACAAGTTTTCAGCTATGCTATTAATCTGGGCCTCCAGAGTACTTTTCATGGATTGGTATTCTGCCATGTCAATCACTTCTTTGCTCTCCAGGTCGGTTAAAGCTTGTCGAGTAAGCTGCATCTCAGACTGCAACTTCAAAATTTCCTCATTTTTAACTCTGTTTTCTTCTTCCTTTTCTTTCAAGCTGTTTTTGATTGCTACAATTTCTTGTTCTAGCATTTCCTTCATTTGTGTATATTCTACCAAAGGTATTGAAGATTTTTTTAACCCTGACAATTCCTGCTGTAGTTCTCCTACTTTTAGTGTTTCTTTGTCATAACATTCCTTCTTACTTCTGAAGGCTTCCTTTAGATCCTCTATAGTGTGACCAAGAGCCTTCTTCAAGACTTCAATTTGTTCTGCCGGAAGATGCTGAGCCTGCACAGTTATCAGCTGCTTGGTATTCTCTTGCAGCTCATCTTTCTCTTCTTTCTCACCTGTATATTTCTGCAGCAATTCTCTCAGTTGCTTATTTAACTCCTCCATTTTGCTTGCAAACATCTTTTCCATTTCGTGGGATTTCTCAGCAAGGATATAGTTCTGCTGCAAGTCATTCTGGATGGACAAAATGCCATTTTTGAGCTTTTCATTCTCCTGTTTGTACCTCTTGTTTTCCTCTTCGCTTTCTCTGCACTTCTGGGCTTGCTCCTGCAGCTTCACTTTTAATTCTTTCACTGTGGCTTCAAAGAGTTGTTCTCTGTCTTCAAAGGAGGCAACCGGGGCATATTTTGACTTAATGCATTCCTGAATTGTGTCAAGTTCCTTCTTTTGGGCTTCAATTTCTACATGCAACTGCAAAATTTCTTCTTGACCCCTCTTATACTCAGCCATAATTGCAATATTGTTCTCCTGAAGTTCTTGTGTGCTTTTATTTAAAGTAGTCACTGTAGTTTCATGATCTTTTAAACTTATATATTCAGTTTGTAATTGATTCTGTAAGAGTTTAACCTTATTTTTCAAAGTTCCATTTTCTTCATTTACCCTCATGAATTCTTGCTTTATCCCTTCCATTTTTTCCTTCACATCTGACAGCTCCCTATTAGTCTTATCCAGAGTGTTATTCAGGACTGTTTTAACCTCTTCATGTGTTGTCGCCAACACATACTGATCCCTGAGAGTCTCTCTTATGACTGCATTTTCAGAGACTAGTTTGCACACTTTTGCTTGTTCATCATCATATTTTTTCTGAAGCTCAGAAAGCTGCTTTTCAAGTTCAACACCATTAGATTTTAAAGCTTCCACTTCTTTTTCGTGCTGCTCTGGAGACAGGTACACAGCTTGGAAGTGGCTGATATTCTCACTCAAGTTGTTCTTCTCTGCCAGCAACTTTTCAGCTTCAGCTTTGCTTTCATTGTACTTCTTTGTTATTTCAAAAAGCTTTTTGGTCAGGTCACCAACAGTCAGATCATTTGTTTTCTTCAATTCTTCGTGAATTTTTAACGGCACATTCTGGCTTTTAATTTCAGCTTTTAGCATCTGGATTTGCTGCTTAAGCATCTTGTTATCGATCTGCAACCTTTCAAGTTCCTTCTGCAGAGTCTGATTCTTCTGCGATAAATCAGAAATTGTCTTCCCAAGTTCCTCATTTTTTAGCTCAAACCCACTCCTCATTTTTTCATGGTCTTCTAGCTTCACACACTGAGCAAGTTTAGCTTTCTGACTCTCAGATTCCCTCTTTAAAAGCAGAATCTCTGCCTGCAGTTTTTCATGCTCTCCTTCCATCTCTGCTAACTTCCTTGCTTTCTCGTTCACTTCACCTGATAACAAACTCTTCATGTTTTCAAATTTCTCTGAAGTTACAGAGTGGGCTAACTTTGCTGCTGTTTCTTTGAGCTGCCCTTCTAACTCCACAACATTTCTTCCCCTTTTATCTCGCTCCATCTCCAACTTAACAAGTTCCTTCTGCAACCTTTTATTTTCTTCCACTAGCCTTCCTTCATCTCTCTTGAATTCCGCCACCAGCAATTCATTCTGCTTAATCTGGTTCCTTAGTTTTCCCACTTCAGCAGAGGCCCCTTCATACTTAGTTTTCATTTCTTTCAACTGATCCTTCAGCTCCTCTGTTAGCTTGCTGTTTCCTGAAGCAGCTTCATTAGTCAGGTGATCTTTCAGAGCAAGAAAGTGGGTCTGCATTTGCTTAACTTTGCCTTCAGAGTCAAACATTCTTTTCTGTACATCTTTTAAAGCATCTTCCAGTTGTTTTATCTGTCCATCAGATTCTGCCTTGGTTCTTTCACACTCTGATGCCAAAGCTTTACATTCAGATACCTTGTGAGACAGTTCTCTCTGCAATTTGCTAATTTCCTCTTTTGCTGCACCATAGCAGGTCCTCACGTTGTCAAGTTCTTTCTTTAAAGTTTCCTTCTCTGAATTGGAGGATTGGTTTGGCAGAGAGAGCTCCAGGGGTCTCAGCATAGACCTAGACTGAAGATAAATTGGCACAAAATGGATACACTTTTACAGGTTTGACAAGTCCTACACATAACTGTCTTAAACCTGTGTTGATATAAGCATAAAATTTGCCTGAGATTTTTTTTTTCTTAGAAACACACTAATCTGTTCTTGCCCATATTACAGAACATGTATTCCAGCTTTCAACATTAAAATCTTGAGTATACAGCTCTGCATTACTGTTTCCCAACCATCAGACCCTACTGGCGTTAAAGTGCAGGTGCAGTATATTCATCTCCCTTATAATGTTATTCATACTTAACCACTCACATGCTAGAAGAACTTCAATTTATTAAGAGATTTCCCTTGCCCCTCAAGTATGTGAAAATAATTTTAAAAGGAATCAAAACAGGGTATGTCATGGTTAACAGAACCTTCTCTGCCATTTCATTTACTGTCTAGTACAGGGTATCTCAAAAAAAAAAAAAGTGTTTGCCTCCTGTCAGGTGGCCTTCAGTAGCAACTTCACTTCCCTGC
Source organism: Falco naumanni (assembly GCF_017639655.2). Classification (NCBI taxonomy): domain Eukaryota; kingdom Metazoa; phylum Chordata; class Aves; order Falconiformes; family Falconidae; genus Falco; species Falco naumanni. Next base: position 3,982,783 of record NC_054060.1, on the reverse strand, counting down.
CAGCCATGATGGCTATTACACGGCACAGACTTGCTCCCATGACCTCATTCACATTCCAAGGACCGGAAAACTGTATGTGGCTTCCAGACACGACTAGCTTAAAGCCACTTAATTCCTGCTTGGGATATGGTTTGGGGTCTTTTTGGTTGGTTGGCTTTCTGTGCCCACCCCCTTCCCCCCTCCCCCTTTAAAAAAAAAAATTACACATAAACTCATTTTAAACTTCAACTAAGAATAATAAAAAAAAAGAGGTTAACCCAGTAGTCTTAGAACTTATGTAAAACAAGACAGAACAGACTGGATTTTTTTGTGTTACCAGCAAAACGTACAAACTACATGTATCAGTGAAATCTGGCAAGAAAGCATATGATGTACAGATTTACTTCTAGCCATCACTCACTTCTGGAAGCATTACAGCTGAAATACTCAAGCGTAAGAGCAGCTTGTCAGTTAGAACCAATTCCTATCATACATGACTCACTGTAAGGGTCTGATTGACCTTCTTTATAACATAATTGTTTCTTTAAAAAGGTAGCTAGCTATCAGCCAACAATTGTCAGGAAATTATTGTATAGCTGGCAGGGGGAAAAAATCTTCTGAATTTCAGCTGAATTTAAAATAGAAAAAAACTCTGGAGATGAATACCCAGTTGCACTGTACACTGTGACTACTGATCAAATAGTCTGTTGATTCAGTTTCAAGAATGCTCATTACAGACCATTCAGCATCCAACAATTTCACAGCATTTAAAGCTCTGCCACATATATAACTCTAGAGGGCACCAGCAGTTAAAAATAAACATAGCAGGGCAAGTATTGAAAGTTTTTTTATTCAGAAGCAACGTTTAATATATGTACATTTCTATTTAGCTTTCCCAAACATTACTATCTTAAAATTCTCTCAAGTGGTAAAATATTTATTACCTGTGACTCCACAGCAAACACCTGGCCTTGTTTAAGTAATAAATCTTCTTTTCCTAGATTTTCAAAGCAAACAGCATTTAGTCTGTTTAAAAACAGTAATATATGATCACAAGAACTATGATTTTCCTTCATAATTTTATTCTGTTCAATGGGACTGCACTAGGCTGCATGTTGGTGTTTTAGACACTTAGTATTAAAACAACTCGTTAATTAAGTCACATAGGAGGAGTTTTTCCAGGTGTCCTAAGGAAAAAACACTCCTACTGTGCCAGGCTAGGTAAATTGTTCTGCAAAACAGTCCATGAAAGCCACCTTGAGCTAGCTGCATGTCTGCATATGAACACACCAGGGAAAAGCATGCCCTTGCACTCCAAATAAATGATCCTTCCTGACAGGCAGCCAAACAGCTCTCATGACTGCTCTTGACAGATGAAGTGACATTAAGTTACACAAGTTACAGGCCTGTAACACATTGGATGCAAAAGACTTCAGTTTCTGGAAATGGAGTAGTTTCTACCAGAAGTGTGAGCTGAGGTCTTGTGTTTAAAGTCGTTTTCAAACCTGCCTACATTCAAGCTTTCACAATGACCGTGGTTTTCTTGTCATAAGCTAGATATTAAGATACAAAGAATGGAAAGGGGAGCTCAATTTGGAGCACGGATCTTGCTCAGCTTGTTTTCCATATTATTATAAGATGTAGCAGAGTTAAAATGCACATTTCACAAGACCAGACACTCATAAGCGAGACTGATCAATAATGCCCAACCACTCATATACAAACCCAACTGTGCCCAGCTGACTACTCAGGTTTGAGGTGTGGACACACACGTTATGCCTGACTATAGTTAAGACCAACAAAAGGAAGAGACAACAAAAAACCCACCCTTTGTCTGTGTATGCTAACACTGCATCATGCATAGCAAGTTTTAAAAAATTAACTTACTATTACCAAAGTTACTTCCAGATGCCACAAAGTCAACCTAAAAGCAAACAGCAAGAAACAAAAAATTTCAAAATGAATTTCAAAATTAATTTCAAACTTTTACTATATGTTAAGCTAGGGATTAAAGGGCAAGGAAAGCTTTTACAGTAAGACAACCATTTAAGAGTTTCAAAAATTTAAAATTGCTAAAGTATTTACTACTATAGATATCAATTGTTATATTTCAAATCAATTAACGTACTTCATAATATTTGAGTTTAGCTTTGAGAGCTTCAATAGTTCTTAAGCTTTCTTCCTGCTGTTTTTCCTTGGTAGTTAGGATTTTCTTCAACTCATCTTTCTGAAAGAGAAAGAGTGCCAAATAGCCAAAGCCACAAGGATGGCCAGATTTATAAGATCTCAAGCAACTTTGACAAGGGTCTAGGGAGAACTTCAACCAAGATCAGCACTGAAAGAATCCCTACATTTTTGATTCTGAAGTTCTTCAACACTGCTCTTCTACCAGAGGAGTCCTGAAGAATGAGTCAAGGGAATATGCACCAACATAATTTCCTATTGTTTAATTTATTAATATTTATTCATCTTGCATTACTGAAAGTCACTAGAGATATGCTTACAATATTAAGTCTGCATTAAAGGTGCCACAGGGATTATATGTTATTTGTAGTAATAGAAGTGTTGTGCTCCTTTACAAAATAAGTACATACCAGTAGATATTTCACTTAGTATTTATAAATAGCTTTCTTTTCTCTATAGTTTTAAATACCATTACTCAAATGCAATAGTCACTTCCCCTGTTTCTTAGTTCTATGATGCTTTAAGGTAATACATCATACCTCATTTTCAAGATCATCTGCAAACATTTGCTCCTGCAAAAATAACAAAAAAAATTCCCCCACAAATCATTTTTTCAATAACGTTTAAGGGGTTTATACACAGTTCATTAGTTGACAAGTCTACCCCAGTTTCTAATCCTACATGCTTCTGACTGTTCCTCTTTCATTTAGCATCTAACCTCTGGCAAGAGAAATAAACAGAAGTTAAGGATGTTTGACAGAGCAATGTCTCTTGACATGCATAGTAGGAAACTGGAGTATCTTTTTAATTATCTAGATCAACCACTACCGAGGCAGAAAAGTACATTTTTTCAGTAGAAGTTTGCTTATTTTGGGAAGTGAGTATTAAGGATTTTGTGGGTTTTGTTTCTTTTATAAAGGCAATGCTTAAAAGAGAAGTTCAGACAAGACAATGATTCTAAGAAATATTCTTTCTATCCACGTGCAGCATTTAGAGGAAGCTATATATGCTTTTTAACTGTACCTCTACAAAAATGCAGTGAAGGAACAAATGTGAGCCTCCACAAAGAAAAAAACCCACCAAACAAAAAAACCAACAACAACAACAAACAACAAACCACCCTGTTTTTATTTTCCTTCCTCAACTGTACTGGTCATATTTAAGCCTCTAAGGAAAGGAAACTTTTTTTAAAAAACAGGATTTCAAATTTGGGTGAGAAATTCCCTATGGAAAACCTTTGCTTCTGTTTTTGCCAATTGAAGACTCTTCTCAGTGTTGTCACTCACAGTAACAGCTAGAAAATAAGCAGTGGCTATGATAAAGTGCTCACAACAACTACATTTAATTGTGCAGATTAAGTTTACCCAAAATTACAACATGTCAGAACACCTCATGGTTCGCATTACATAGTAAAGTATAGCCATAAATATCATTGCTTAAAATTTATGAGTATCAGTGAATGACATGGTAACATGCCTCCTCTCATTTTGAATACTATTACAGGAGCAAATGCTTCTGCTGCAGAAGAAGGTGACAGTGACACATACAGAAGTAATTCCCAGGAAAGCAGTGACGACTACATTCTAATTACACATGCTTTCTTTTCTGCCTCAACCAGCCTTCACTGTCAGCCTCAGGTGGCTATTACAGCTTTCAAGTCTTGGTTTACCTCATTCAATTGTAGTTGTAGCCCGCTGATTCTATCCAGCAGCATCCTTTGCTCCTCTTGTACTTCTCTCATTCGATCTTTCAAATCTTGATTTTCTAACTCCAATTCCTTAAAAGTAAAAAATAAAATTAAAAAAAAAAACCACTACCACGCTACACGCACATTGGGAAAACTAAAGAATCTGAAACAACAGTTTTAACAGTCTCTAAAGACACCAAGCCTTGCCCTAATGATTCTGTGGCCTTATTCCAGGTCTGTTTCATTCTGAAGGTTTACATCAGCACAAGCTCCAGTCTTCAAGCTCTTCTGTTCTAGACTGCTCATTCTCATAGGAGCATACATAAACGTTTCGAAGTCTGAGCAGATTAAGATTACATTCAATGCTGACAGCAATCAAGAGGCTGCTTATCTGCTGTCTGTTAACAAGTAAAAATAACTAATGTTAAAACAGTTCCTGAAACCCAACCACTGCAGCCAAAGGTGAATGAAAAAGCCTTCACCAGCAAGAAACATAGCAACCTTTAAATGTGCTAACTGTTCCAAGCAGCTACAAGAATCATCCCGGTAACTTATTATAAATCCAACACATGAAAATGATAGGTCTTTGCACTGTCAATTAGTCCAGTGCTCACATGCAAACAATAAAGCATGTTTAACTCTTGCCTGATAATCGCCGCCTTAACAGTGGTAACTACTTTAGCTCAAACCAGAGAAGTTGCATTTAGAGATCTTTATCCTTTTATTACAAAGCATTTCAGAATGCAGGCCTCTATTTCTCAGTGGTTTGTTCCCCATAGCTTAAAACGTTGTTTACCTTTTTGAAAACTGTAATGACATAGTAATGAGATGAGAAAGTTAATAATGGTTAGTAGAACGATTATGACATCTGTTATTTTTAGTAAGACACTTAACACACATCTCTTGAAAAGTTAAAAAAATAAATCTTCCAGTTTTGTGAGACTGATTTTACTGCAGGCAGAAGTAGTATACATAAGGTTAAGACCTAGGAAAAGTTAAGAAATGAACAGACTTGCAACTATTTATTACACAAACAAGTCTTTTCCTGAAAAAAGTTTACAGCTTATCTGCATAATTGCCACATTACCGAGTCATGCAATTAAGTTTTAAGTAAACAGCAATATATACGACCTTTCTTAATGGAATCACTAATGCTTACTTTACAAGCACATCTTGTCTTTAGTATGTCTGGTTCATTATGCATAGGGTAATAGGCAAGTCATAAAAATCCTTCTCGCTTACCTGAGCATTATGTTCCTTCTGATACAGCTTGACATTCACCTCCTCCTGTGCATGCAGCCAATTCCACTTCTGTGACATATTAATAATCTGTTATTGCAACAGTAAAGTATTAATTTATATTCCTGTTGTGTTCTGCAGACATGCATTTCTGGGGACACTGGGCTGCTTTCAGCCTTCATTTCAGCTTCCGCTGGGGGGCAATACTACCAGCATCCACATTTTGACAGATAGCTTCTCAGTAAGAGGTCACTATGATCTCACCCAGACAGGAAATAGGATGCTTATCAAAGCTCTAATCCTGAGTGTGCACATCATCAAATATTTTTCAAATAGAAACAGCCACACCATCGGATTAGAGGGCATCCTCTCAGCTACATACGAGGTTAAGAATTCAAAAAAATACTGAACTAGTTTTGCATCATAGCACAATCTTAATCACGCTCTCACCAATACAAGTGATGTACTACCTTAGAAGATACTGAATATAAACAGCCTTACCTTTTGTTCAGGCTGCCCTTTCTTCATGGTATCTCTTGCTAAAAAAGCACCACAAAAATAGGAAGTTAAAAAAAGCATTTCATTCAGATTCATGCAACACATTCCACTAATTCTATCTGGTTTTGACCTCAGGAGGACATTTCAAGAGGTAGATTCACCACCACCCCAGTTAATCAAATATGGAAATATTCACAAATACAAGGTCCTTCTACAAATAAGGCTAAATAACTCCTATTGCATCAGTATTGCAATGCCAGGTTCAGTAGCGTTAATACCTGGAGGCACCGGAGCCTGCATTTACCTTAAAAGCTTTTCTAAAAACAAACAGAAAACAAAAGCCTTCTTTCCCTGCCCAAACAAGCAATTTAGCACATTTTTGTTCAAAGGACTACAGCTGCCCTCCAAAAAAACAGTTCCTGAAGACACAGCAGAGGGAAGACACACAATTCTAATGAAAGAACAACAGCAAACTGTTATAGCCATGTTCTTCATACCTTTGCTGGAATCCTCAACGGCAGCTTTTATTAAAGCCAAAATGTCAATATTGTCACCAATTCTGGCATAGTAAGCACAGTCATGACCAAGGCCATCAGTCAAACTAACATCCGCACCATTCCTGAGCAAAACTTCTACTGCATCCTTGCAGCCGTATTCACAGCCTAACATTACAGCAGTCCTGAGGATGGGGAGAAAGATTGTATTCAGACTCCAGGATCTCACACTTTAATGGACCAATCACTTACAGAAAGAATTCTTCATACACTTATGTCTAATCATGCAAACTTGAGTCAATGAATCCTTCCTCTATAAAGGGAGGAAACTAAGCCTGGAAGTTCATTTGGTCAGTGTTTAAAAAAGCAAACGAGGACACTATTTTCATGAAACTCAGATAAACCTACTGCCTTTGAGAGAGCCACCCAGTGTTTTGAAAACTCACATGAATTTGGCTTCCTCTCCATTTAGATAGAAATCTCAATAGGCACAACACACAAGAAGTTTGTTTAGACAAAGTTGGGCGGCGGGCACACAAGTGCTTGGGAGTCCTGGCAATGCCTTCCAAACACTCGCCAGCTTCAGAACATGCAGTCCAAGTACCCATGCTTTGTCCCACAGCAGCCTCATGTCCATTAGCCACGAGGCAGCCATCCTCCAAGAAATCACTGGCAGAAGGAGCAGCTACAAATAGAAAAGCCCTCCCCTGGCCCCCTTTCACGAATAGAGACGCAAACAGCTTTTCAAGGCCTTTAGGTCCCTTTGGAGCTCCAATGGGACTCAAGTACTTCTTGACAAGGGTACCAGTTTTGTCATGACCCATTTTGTATATTGATCCCAAAGGGTGCAAGATACAGCTTTGGACAGACAAAACCTTAAAATAACCAGCTGCTGTTTCTCTGCTGGCAGTAACAAGCCTACATGTATTTTAAACACAAGAACAAGCAATAAAAAAAGGCCACGCTTATCTGCATTATTGAACTGGCACATCTACTTCTGAACTAAATCCCAGATTCTTTTCCAGTGAATTTAGCATATTTATTCTGTAGCCTGAAAGCCAAGGGACAGCTTCCTACCCTTTAAGTGTCAGCAGGCATTCCGACAACACTCTGCATGCATTACCTGTTTTGTTTGTCCCTGGCATTAACATCTGCTCCTCTGTCTATCAGAAGCTGACAAACCGTGGGACGACACATCTGAGTGGCCAGCACTAGTGGTGTCCTCCCGTCCTGAAGAGGTGAAGGAGGAAAGAAATAAGGAAAGGCAGAGAAAACAGAGAAAGTACAAGAACTCCAAATCGTGCAGGAAAATGCTATCAGCAGCAACTTACACCGTCCTTTGAATTCACTGAGGCTCCATGATCACACAGTAGTTGTATGCTAGAGGAACAGTCTGACATAGCTTTCAAGAGAAAAAGAAAGAGCAAAAGTTATACTGCTGAAAACAGCCTTCATGAAACCCCAAACACCTCCTTGGGTGTATTTGTTTCACAAAAATTCATGCAACCAAGTTAAAGCACGACAAGGCTCTATGACTTAGCTCTCACACAGCCATCTCTAAAGCATGTGAAAGAGACCAAACACTACCATTCGACACGTTGCATAGCATAGTGAGGATGCACACAATCCAGAGTAAAGCTATCTTAACCTATTAGCATCATTGCTCTAAAACACTGATCATGATACTTGCTTAAGATTTTTACCATGCAACTCATGGACATTAGAAGAGACTTTCAGACCTATAACCTCTGCTAAGACAGTTAACAAGTTTGTTACTGAGGACAAGTGTCATGACAATATAGAACTTTTTCTCTAATTTCATTACTACAGTCATCAAAATTAAAAGAGAAGAATTTGGCCCCTCTGACAATTAATCTATTCAGTGAATCTAGATTTCATATTAGTTGCCATAAAAGCCTTTTACCTGCATCATGAAGAGCAGTTCTTCCCTGAAGATCCACATTCTCCGTTGGACAATTGTACTGTTAAAATAAGTAACCCCAGTTATCAATTAGGATTCAGATTGCACTTACAAATCTTGAAGTATTTTGAGGTTTGAACAATAAAAACTGATTTAAGAAAAAAGTTTGTAGTTTACAAATATAATAACATACATGAAAGAGCTATGAGTACATATATGCACTTCAGTGCTCTAAACACATTGATGAAAAGTTGTATAAGTAAATTAAGACCATGCAAAGAAAATGAGTAATTCACTACAGACTTTTCACAAGCACTTTCAAAAGTTCATTCACTACAGCCAAGGTTCTCTGCCACCTTAAAGATCTTTTTCAACCTAAATGATTCCATGCTTATTCCTTTGCTACCACTATCACTACTAGTTCTGGCATTCCACAGAAAGTGTGCCATTTATATCTGCATGGAAACTGCATCAAAAACAGAAGACGAGAAGAACCCATTGAAAGTTCCAAAGAATTCAAATGAGTATAAACTGACTAGGAATAAATGAAGAAAAAACTAAATATCCCACAAATCTAAGACAACCCACTAATACTGTTTCACTAATGAAAGTTTATGGATGTAAACGCTCATCTTTTGAAGAAAACACTACCCTTGAGCAGACCTTTCAGTGTTACTGTTCCTAAATGCAAATGTTCAGAAGAGCAGCACTAGTCTTTAAAAGACACTCAACTCCGTTTTCTTTAAGAGGTAGAAATTACAACTTGATTTGATTGTCTACGTGAAGAGACAAAAAGTTTATTTTAGCACTCTTTTAGCCACCACCTGTTATTTACTATGAGAAGGTCTTTTCCACAGAACTATCTTATTTTTTAAAAAGCATGTAATTGTTTAAGAAGAGTGGCATGTCTCAATTTTGAATCAGTATATTTAAGAGCACCTTTTTTTATTCTCAAGAATAAAAACCATAACAGACAAGTTTTATTTTTCAGTACCTGCAAAAGCTTCTGCAAACATAAAGCATGTCCATATTTTGCAGCTAGGTGCAATGCGTTTCTACCTAAAAAGAAATCAACATCAATTCAGGATCTATTTTGAACATGCATTTAGAAATACCACACAAAAATTCAACATGCCTATGTTGTTTCTCAGAAAGTATATTACTAATCCTGTAATACTAATTCATCAGAAGTTAATTTGTACTTCACTAAAACATTAGCATAGTTTATTTCACCTGAAGAAAAAAAACTGTCATCTTCCTCCTCCATAATTCTATACGCTTCATTACCGCTAATCATGTGCTAGACGTATGAGACAGATACACACATGTCATTAGACCAATTTCACGACAAAAGACAGTTCAGAGCAACATTCACATCATTTTAGAGGCAACTGTCCCTGTCTCCCCCATCAATTCTGTCAGTACTATAACTAAGTCATCTCTCTTGTGTATATTTCACTATTTGTTACACAGGCTTTTCTTATTTTAGAGAAACTGCAACCAAGGATTCAAGTTCATTAGTGAAATAAATCTCAAAATACTTCAAATTACTCCACATAAGCATTTAAAAAATAATCTGTCACATGACAGAAGGAAGCTAGATTATTTCTGTAATGAAGTTGAAAACAAGAGAATATTCATTAACCATGTTTACCTTCATTTCTGAGGCAAAATTAGCACGCATTTTTAACAACCTCTCCCATAAGACCTTCACACCAACTCTGATATCACACATGCAAATGAAGAAGGTAGCACAGACGTATTCTGAATTTTTGAGTGCTCAGTATGGGTGCACAAACACCTAACGTATCATTTAATTTGAATCCTCACTGCACCAGTACAAGTCTCAGTGAAATACACTTAGTATTTAAATGAAAAATTCATTTAAAACCATTCTTATGTTGTTATTCTCCCCCAGAAATGCTGATCTCAACAGTGAGTCTGGAGCAGACTGTATATACAGTTACAGCAACAGAAGACCAAAGTTCTTAAGTTCTGCTGCATTCATGACCTTACATGACAGGACCAGTTTCCTCAAAGTTCAGCAACAAGTCACACAGATGATCAATTTTTTTTTTGCCAACTACAGGAAGCCACAGAAAGGAGGAAGTTCTGTACTTCAGCTTAATTCTACTCCAAAATAAAACCCAAGTTGTGTACTTTTTCAAGCTGCAGCTGGACATTTGAGCAAGCCTACCTGCAGCGTCAGTGGCTGTGATGTCAACTCCGTGAATAAGGATGGTGTTCAAGCAATCCAGGTTTCCCTTTGATGCTACAACATGGAATCTAAAAACAGAAAGTACCTTGCTTAAGCACAACTGTTTTATACACAAAACCATTAATATTAACCAGGAAATTCAAAGCAAAGAGCTGTATACTGAAACATTATATGGTACAAATCCAGCTTTGGACGGCACTCAAATCCAGTTAAGAGTTTCACAGATTTTACCTTAAGGACCAAGATAATGATTACTTCTCAAGAAAGTTATTTACCTTAAATCAGCAAACCATGTGAAAAAACAATACGCTTTCCATTTCCCTTTAATGTTCAAATCTGGCAAAAACAATTATTTAACTACTGATCTTCACTTTGAAGTGAAAATTGTTTATGAGAATTTCACATTCTAGCTCTCTGGTATTCTAATTTAGACAAGGCTATTTAACGTGATTTATTGCATAGATTTATATATTAAAAAAAGAGGGTTTAGACCAGCAGCAAGCTTTAGGAATTGAGTTACTTTCAAGTAGCTTCCCAATGCTGTTATTGGAGTACTGGAAGTTACTTACGCAGATCTCCCTTCCACATCCAGTTTAGTAGGACTGACTCCTTTTTTGGCAAGGATTGATGAAACCTTTTCCACATCACCCCTTTCAGCTGCTTTCATTAACCTGTCATCATATTTGTTCCAGTCTGTGTTCAGCTGTGTAAGAGATAATCAGAAAAGCAAGTGAGCTTATGGTACACTATTGATCTACTAAAAGGAACTTCAAGGAAAGGCTGACTCATATGCAATTGAGGGGGGATAAGACAAAAATATCTTGGCTGGCAAACAGCATTGTACCTGTTAAGATGTTTAGAGTTATCCATATACAACATCACCATAGCATTTCAATCAGGCTGTTGTCATTCAATGTACAGTGCTCCAAGACAGTCTGGTTAAGTCACCCTGGTCCTAAAAGAGACCTTTAACATCAGACCTCTTCGGTTTTCCTCATTCTGCTTTACTGTATCTAATAGGTCTAGAGCCGCACATAGTAAGTCATTTCCTAACCTTGCTCTCAAAGTTTTCAGACAGTTTCTCATACTTGGTTGTCTTTGGACTTCTCCTCCTAGTCCCTCTATCTGCCACATGAGGCTGTCCAGGCAGCTGTCTTTTCACTGCAACTTTACCTTCTCTAGTCATGGATAATTCCATTCTGGGAAAAAAATACATCTCTCTCCCCCACAGCAGTTGATTAACAAACAAGAAAAAACACCACATCAGGCTATGATAAACTAAGGATTTCACACAACAAAGGAAGGGCTAGCATGTGTACTTGTACACATACACACTTTATAGAAGAGAAACTTGCAATATCACAAAAACATTGTAATGAGTCTAGAAGGAAATTCATAAATCATTCTGATAGAGAGCCCCACACAAAATCAGCTATAGCTATGTGGTGTTGTCCTAGTACTCATCTAGCTTTCAAAAACTTCACTGAAGGAAGAGGTAGAGTGTCCAAGGAGACCTGGAGTTCACTCCATTAATTGTTACCAGAGACCATTTTTCCTAATGCCTAGTTATAACATTCTAATCTCTCCACTATGCACATTAAGAACTCCCCATCCACTTTTCTCTGCAGCAACTATGTATTTGAAAAGCTGCCTCAGTCTCATACCCTTTAGGAGAAGGCACATGAACAAGGCAATTAACTCCATTAAGTATATGAAAACTGGAGGGTTTCTTGTTCATCTTTATTATTGATCATTTAAATTGTAATAGTCCACATAAACCAGTCAAGTGTTGCATATCTGTATATTAAGTATCTGTACATGCCACAAAATTTACAAATTAATAAGTAAGATGCAACACAGAAACAGATGAGTAATTGCAAGCAACAGAGCCCAAAATAGCACTAACAACTTCCAATCTAAGTAATCATCTTCAATACAAGCTTTTCAGTATTCATTAAAAAATTATTTCAAAAGGAAGTGGGCAGATAAAACACAGCTGCTACAATTTCCCCCTCTATCAACACTTATATGGTAAAGGTACCATGAAGAAGGTGAACTTTGAGATGTTTAAACAGGACAATTACAAAGTATATGTAATCAACAGCAGACTTCAGTTTTCAATAATTCAGCAACAGATGAAATATGTACTGAATTTAGCCCTCCTTAAACCAAGTTCATATTTATCAAGAATAACTGAGCTTTCCAGCTTTACTGAAAGTTAGAGTTTTTCACATCCAATGCTTAACTGAAATTAACAAAAAACCACAATACATCAGTACAGAAATGTACTTACTAATTCAACTCACTGAATTTGGCCATTCTTAAAAATAGATCTGAATCAGCTCCATTATATCCCAAGCAGTTTTCAGATTTTAACATCAAATGGATGTGCTAAAAATATGTGCCAGTGCACAGTTTTTCCTGTGTCAGGCTGTTCAAAGGGTCAAATTTTAGCTAAGTGTGATATTCATGAGGCGAAGACCTACTGAACTGTGGAAGAGATTTAAAGTTTATAGCTTTAAATTGCCTGCAATTACCAAAGCAACATACAGTGAAGAAGGAAAAAAAAAAAAAAAGAAAAGGGACGTCAGTTATAAATAGACCACCACACATTCAAGTCTCAGACATTCACCACCCCCCTCTTTTTCCTCGTTTACTTCAAATTTAGAATTTCAGGCCACAAGCCAAGCATCCCACCCCAAAATGTGGTTTGTTCTCTTTGTTGCCAAACCACCCTTTCTGAATTGCTTTACACTTTTTAGGAAATTCTGTTCTGTGACAGAAACTTCCGAGCCAAGCTAGACACTGACAACTTGATATTCAAGAAGCTTTTAACAGAAGAAAAAGGCTTAGAAAGGAGTATTATATTCAAATCTAACTCTACACAGCAAAGGAATTTACTGATAACAGTCAGACATAAGTCGCCTGTAGGCACATGAAGTTACTTATCACTGTAGATCAGAAGTTCTACACCTCACTGAGTAAAGAACATTAAAACTGGTAAAGCGAATAATTTCCAAAATAGAGCAGCTGAAAACATTTTTGTTTCTTGAAGAGAGAAAGCAGCCTAACAATCCCATATCCTTCATGTTGGACTCATCACAACAGACTCCTCCATCTCCTTAAAATGCCAAACACAATACTCAAGTCTTAGCAGTCTTCATGTGAAAGCAGGAAGAACAGAAAAAAAAGCTCTGTAATCTTCATGTTAAAAAAATAGTTAACATTCTGTCACAACAGAACTATGTCCCCTGAAGACTGTCTTACTGACACAGCCTGAAACTTTTCAAGATTTCACATAATAAAGTCTGGAAGATCCACAATGGAAAGAGCCAATGCCAACTAGCCGGTTCTCAAAAGGCTCAGAGCTGCAGCAACCAAGGTCTCACCTTGCGCCAGAGCCAGGGTTTGGTACGTAAAGGAGATACAAAAAGGAACAAAACCAAAAGCCCACTGCCACCACCCTGCATCTGTAGAATGATTTGTATAACGGACTTATAATCACGACCATCTTCATTCCTCATTCTCACGATAAACAAGATTACAGTAATCATGAAGTCTTAGCAATAGCTTACTCAGCACAATACTTGCTAAAAGTGACATGAAGTACTAAAAATAAGACAGCTAATTAAATTACAACCACTAGCACTGCCCAGCTAAAGTGCAGTACCAATTTGTCAATCAATGAAAATATCCATTAGCTTAAAAGCCACACTAGCCTGGTTGGCATAAGAAAGTCTTTGCATTGGTGACATTACTGTTCACATCAAGAGCCGCATGCACAGCCAGGGGAAAAACAGTATTCCTCCACAGCTTGGCAATGCCTCCTCTGCTAAGCTACCTTATTATGCTTGATTTTAAAATACTTTAGAAACTGTACATATATAGCATCAAGCTCTGCTCCCTCTAAGTTCCTTTTCAGGTGACACATTTCACATCTGTAGAGGAAAGCAATCACATCTTGCATGTTTTCCCCTGGTTTCCAATTGCAAAGTTTTATACTTGCAGCTTGTACCTGCTAGCAAAAACTCACTCAAATCTGTAAGAAATCCTTTGCTAGCCATTCCTTGCTGCCATTTCATAAATCATGTGATTAACAGCACCATTACTTAAAAAAAAAAAAGAAAAATCATCTTTCACCTTAATTTCCCCCCCCCCCTTTGGTTATAACACTTAAGTAAATTGCATCCATTTCCTATGATGCACTAAATCAAATACTGTCACCCAAGCACTTCACATTTAAGGAAAATTCCTCACAGGAAGAGTTGTTAAAGACAGATATAACACACATTTAATTAAGAAGAAACTGTTACAAAACACTTCGAAAATTCAAGCTTTTGCATTTTAGCAGCTGTCAGCTACTGCCATTGATACGAAACCTAAGATACCTACTGTGTCTTTAGCTGCACAAGAAAACCAACAAGTCATCATAGAACTTGCAGCTTCTTGCTGCCAGAAGCAATCAGTTTATCTCGCATCAAGTTACAAACCACTGCAGCTCACAAAGCGCAGAGCCAGAGTTCAAACAGGCTGCTTCGAGAAACGTGTTCTCTCCACCACCCTGAATTCATCTTCTTCCATCCTTCACTTAGCTTGGATCCCCAAGTGTATTTTCCCCATCTTCAGGATCATCTTCAGACTTCATAACTCTTACTAAAATAGGGGCTACCCCTGGCCAGAGGCTGCCCAGCCGGTGAAGCCCTTTGCGGGTCCGGCCGCTCGCCCAAGCTGTCCCTCCCCAGCAATCCCCAAGAAAACCTTCCCAGAGCTTTTCTTTCTGTGTTGCAACAGACTGCCAGAGTGACTCA
Organism: Falco naumanni; assembly: GCF_017639655.2. Classification (NCBI taxonomy): domain Eukaryota; kingdom Metazoa; phylum Chordata; class Aves; order Falconiformes; family Falconidae; genus Falco; species Falco naumanni. The sequence continues at coordinate 3,967,755 of NC_054060.1, read as the reverse complement.
GGCTCACAAGTAAATATTGCCCCGATCCAAAATATCTTGTAAACAATACGTAGACAGTCTCATCAGCCTAGATCTATTTTCTGATAATCCAGTACTTGATAGCCGAGCGATAGAAAGCAATAGCTATTAATACATTCTCCGCATGCTCATGCCCTGAGTAACACATTTTAGATTTAATGTTAACTAACTACACAAGCATGCATGAAACTTTACTACAGTGTTGTTATGTTCTGCAGACATGCAAACACTCACTTTAAAATAACAAACACATTAGTCAAATTAACTGTCCACTGGCATTAACAGAGGTCATACTTATCACCACTAATAACAGAGGACTGAAATACTCCCAGGAGTAATTTTTTCCCCATTCCACCACACCACAAAGCCTAAACCAGACTCACGATCAGACTTCAGACAGTTACAACTGCAGAGCAGATGGAATGCATGATCCTATTTTGACAGAAATGTAACCGATTTTAAATTAGAAAATACACATGCCTCTGCTTAAAAAAAAATTCTCCTTTTACAGTGATGAAACCCATTCTGAATAGAACCTGGTTTCAGCTTACTGCTGCTGCCAGTCTGTCTCCCAACATGTTAAATGAGAGGAGTCACAGAGGCTGTGAAAACATTAAATAGACAGCATAATGATTAACAGTAGGGAAGATGTAGAGTCTCCTTTCACAAGTTTTAAATTTAAATGGAGATCTCAAAGTGCCATATTTAGAGGACTAGGTCAACATGACAAGCAATGCACTGTTTTGTCTGCAGCAGCAGAACATGGTGCATAGCCAGAAAAACCACATGAGACTGCAAATAACCCAATAAATGGATCTTCTTAGGAAAGAGATTTTTTTTAAATCACTCACTCATATTTGCACAAATTATTTCTTTCCCGGTAACTTCTAAACTATTCCACATCACTTGCTGCGAGCACCATCCCTTTGCCTCAAAGCACTAGCATTTTTCTCACAAGAACATTCCATGACTTCTCTGCAATTAGTGTCCACATGACAAAGCCACTCCAAAGAAGTGCAATGACTATGTCATCTCAAGTCATCTTCTGATCAGAACCAAGTCTGTCTCCTGAAACTAAAAATGGCATTTGGGGGGTGGGGGGTGTAAAGAAATAAATAAGCTTCAGAGGTGACAGCAACAGCAAAAAAACTCCACTTAACTGAAATCAGTTTGGTAAGAAACCACACAGGTGAGAGACTATGCCTTCCAGGGTGGACAGTCTTCTCCAATTTACTTATCCCAAAGGTTTCACTAGTCTCCATTTTTATCTGCCTGCAGACATTCCTCACGAGCTGCACTCATCCTGCAGCCCCTTTACACTGAAGATCCTCCCAAGACAGTCTTGACCACAAGATTTAGGATTGCTAAAACACATTCCCCAGGCCTGCCCAGCTCAGACTAAGCACAGACAGCAGTTCTCAGGAAACAGCCTTCATGGCTCTATCAGCACAGAGCAGCTTCGGTAAACACAGCCCAGCTGCAAACTCCCACCGATTAAATTGTTCTCCAAGGCAGCTGAATCTCAGAGAGCTCAAAGGGTAGAAACTAATGAAATGTGCTTCTGCTGCATTCTTTTAAGTGTAACTGAAGTTTGGAACCTAATTCAGATACAGTTTTTCAGAACAAAGACTACCACCAGATAAACCAGAAGTGCACATCTCTGGAGGTGCTAAACTGCCAAACATACCACAGATGCCTAGCTAAGGCCAATATTGCCCATTTTCTGTTAACACAGAGCACCTGTTTTTCCTAAGCTCAGCCTGCCAGGAATTCCTCCCATCTCCAGGCCTCCAAAGATAAGGGAGTAGCCCATCTCCACCACCTGGCTAGGATCAAAAGCAGTACTTGTTCCTATCAGCTTGTATCTGGTGTGCTCTCAGTTTAAGGGCTTTATATTAAGCAGATACCTTGGCTGTCTGTGCACACTCCGTACATCCATCTGGTACTTTAACGCCTTCAGGAGCATTGCGGAGCTGTACGTTCACACCAGCATACTCAGGAAAAGAACACAGACTGCACAAGCACAGGGTGTTTTCCAAATGTTCGCCTAGCTTTCAATGAATGATTTAAACTTTGTGGGCTAGAGGGATTCTGCTTACATGCTCAGTAATTCTGAATGAATTGCTCTAACTTATGCAGTCTTTCCTCAAGTCCAGGTAAGCTGTTAGCATCCCCAACACCCTTTGGTAAGGAACTGTACAACATAGCTATATATTGCACAAACAACTATCTACTTCTATTGTCTCTGAACCCCAAACCCCTTATGTCAGCAGATATTTAGCAGATCAGAAGTCAAGCTACTTTACCTATCTGCAGTCCTCATCTTGTAGATATCTTTGAACCATCACGTTACATTATTACATCCTCCTACCCGGTACACTACCATACTCTCAACCAGCACCAGTTCAGGCAGCAGAAAAAGAGTATCACCACTTTCTGTTGTTTACTGAGTATACAGCATACAGTTCAGAGCCAAAGTTTATAGGAGGCTCTTTAAAACTACTTTGAAAACAACTGTAGTGACGAATGAGGAAGAGACAAGTATTTAAAGATGAACGCAAGAATATTGACAGCCACTTGAGGTAGTTAAAATCAGGGCATATTTGGTACCAAGACTAATTACTCTCACTTTTCTGAGCAAAGCAAGACAAGATGTTCTAGAGTTACCAAAAGCAGTGGAAATGGCATGCCGCTGCCAGCAATGAAAGCCATGAGGCACTATCGGTAACTGTAGTCCTGAGACTACAAAAAGTAAATACATATTTGTACACTGCTGACAACCAAAGTAATTAGCAAAGTTAATGTTTAAAGTTTATTGTTATCACAGGACATATATTTAATCAATAAACAAGCACAGCACCATACTTGGGGAATCTGAGCTTGAAGTTACAGGGCATCTTCTCCCCTCTCAACAAAAAAAAAAAGCCAGAAAATAAGGCAGAGCCCCTGAAGCCATGCGCTGTACTACTGCACATCCCACCACCCACCCAAGCGCCCCCACAGAGGAACTCAAAGCAAATAAAGGGCTTTATTAGTGACCCCAAGGCATGAGAGAATAATACCAGGGTTATGGGGACCCAAACAGGACAGACAAATAAAGATCCTAACCCCTGAAAACCTTTGGAAAATAAACCATAATACCATTTAATCCCAGCGGCTCTTCTTCTGAGATTTTTCTCAGCCTAAATATTCTCCTATGAAATCCCAACAGCCAGAAGCAAACTCACAAGACTTTTCATGCCAGCAAGAAGAGATACCTGGTCATCAATCTGAGAACATACAATGAGGTATGATAACGCACTGACCTTGTTTAAAAAGATAATACAGGGCCGGGGACACAAGAAATACTGGTCTTAATGTTGCAGCGAAAAAAAATGTGACAAGTTAACCTGTTGATGAAATAGTATTGCCCAGGAAGCTTCCACCTGAACTGGGAATTGCTCATCCAGAGACTGTAAACACTTCTGCCTACATATGCAGCTGCAGAACCCCAACTACATAAACAAACAGCTTATTGAAATAAAGTACGGACAACCTTTAGCAGCCACCTAACTCACTTCAGAAATACGAGATGTAAATCAAAGCACATCTTAAACCTTTCAGCCTGAAAGCTGATGAACCTGTGAAAGTGAACACAGCTCCTCATCACTGCTGGCCTAGGCAGATAATCCTATTAACAAAAAAAACCAAATGGGACACATCCTCCTCTAATGCCATTAGCTGGTGACATAAGCACATAAAGCACAGAGAGCAAAGAGCTCTGGTAAAACCCTGCCATCACCACTTAAAGCAAGTGTGCACAAATACTTGAATGGTCTTAAAAGTTACCAAGATGAAAATACTAACATCATACTTTATGGAAACTGTTATAAAACTAAAACTGCAATTTCTGAAGTCTGTGAAGGCCAATAGATAGAATAGTTCTTGTCAAAGAACAGGCTGAGAATTACTAATTTTAGGCCCATCTTTGTCACAAGATATTAATTTTTCCAGTTGATGTCTCAGGCAATTTTCCTGCAGAGAAAAACAGGCACTCACCAACAAAGAAGAGTTACTTGAAAAACATACACATCATGTAAGCTGAGCACAGGTGAGAAGGGCAGGCTCAGCACATCTACCAGCCCGTGCATTTAATTTTCCTGCTTTTTCTACAGAGGTCAGAGTACATTTGTGATCAAAACTAACATCTGAACAGACACACCCTGCAATGTTATATGGCACAAAATGACAATTGCTTTTGAAGTGGTTTGATTTATTTAAAAAACACACAGACTGACACAACGAAAGGATATTAGACTACTAAAACCATTTGTTAAAGATATTCACGAGGTGTAGTTTCCCCCAACAGTACAGATGCACATCAGCCAATATCCATCTATCTCACAAACTTTGGCTTCTCTGCAGTTGCCTAGAAAAATACTGCACATACCAAGTTTGGAAAAAGGTTAGCTCAATTGTGGGAGATGGGAATGGCATTTTATATTTTATAAGCATATCTTGCTTATCAGGATATGTCTGCACTCACATACAAACATTCTGGAGTCTAAAACTGCATGAGCAAGATGTACTGTTTAGTCTACGTAAGGAAAAAACAGGCACAGCCTGAACACAGGGTCCATGTTTCACCCAGCACTTTATGTTACCACCTCATTTACTGCAATTTCTCCATCTACAAAAGTATCATTGAATGCTACAAAGCAGGCAAAGCTTACAGTGATAGAAACCAACAGCCTTCCTAGGATGCTCTGGTTTGCATTGCTCTCAAAATGTTCCAGTCTAGAATTCATATTAAGTTGTGCTGCTGCGTGGCTTGTTTAAATTTAACTGCATCCTGCAATTACTGTAAGTAACAGTCTCTCAACAAAGAGGTTAAAGCAAAAAAAAAAAAAAACCAAACAGTAATCATCTAAAACCCCATCATAAACGTTCCTGATCTTACCCTATTCTTAAGGCATTTTCCTTCCTACTACAAGTTCACATATCCTATCAAGATCATACTATTATCAAGTAAGTACCTGAATCTACTTCTAGCTACCTATGTGACAAATAGTCCTCTCAAAACCATCCTAAGGGCTCTAAATCTGTGTTAAATAGGACTTTTCTATATACAAGGAGTGACATGTACCTAACAGCATAGCCAGCTTATCTTTCCTGCATAGCTGGGCTAGGGGGAAAAACCACTGGCAACTACAACAGCACACAAGCTACACTGTCAAAGCATCAAAGAACTCTGCATACAGGCTCCTGAAGGAGGCAAATTCTGCTAAAAATACTAAAAATATTTTCCATTTTGTCTTTAAACAACTGCCTTATGTCTCACTGCCAACACACAACTCAAGTGCACTTTATTGATAAAACCATCCTGAAATTCTCAGCCCTGAGACACAGACCAACTTGGACGCTAATAAAAGTGATCAGAACTACTTAGGCACCCTGGAAACAACACAGTGTTTTTGCAGCTGCACTTTAGAACAAGCTGTTAAGTACATTTCATGGTAACTGGGGCCAGACTTGCACACAAAGAACGTAACACCCTTTTGCAGCAATGACACCATCACAGCTTTCACCACAAAAATAATGGGGAGCCATGGAAGCCTAGGTCCTGCTGTAACCCAACTCTGCTCCCACAAAGTGCCCTAGAGAAAGTATTTCCCCTTTAAATGAGGAGAAAGCAGCAGCAAGGTCAGAGTCCAGCTGCCTTTGTTGCCATTAAAAGCAGCGTATCACAATGCCTTCCTCAGGACTCCAGGCAAACCATTAGTTTGAAATTGCAAGCTCTCAGGCAAGGACCGATTGATTTGTGTACTTCCATTTATTAATAAAGAAGCATCAGAAAATATTAGGGGGTGATGAAACGTGCAGTGAAGCAGCCTCAAGCACGTATGCACAGAGAAGGGAAAACCACACTACAGTGACTCTATCCTGTTCAGTCATCATTAAGTAATGAAAATACAGAGCCATTAGCAGTCTCTCAGATGCTATAAGCATTTGCTCGCTAATAAATGTTGATATTTAAATACTGAAGGTACTGCGTAAGTTGTATTTCAGCAAAAGGTCAGATGAACTTAAAACAGGTAACCAAACAGTTGCCTTACCTACACATAATCATGTCTGCAAATCAACTAAGGATACTTAACTTGCACACAGGCACTCACTGTACCTTCAATTTGTAATTTTTTTTTAATTGCTACATTCCAAAATTATCAATAAAACATTGATAAATACTCCTTTTAAGGAACTTGAAAATTACAATGCACCTGTAAAGAAACTGCACCACAAAGCTTTTGCTGAATCACAAACTGCCTGTCTTGACTAACCTCATGTTTCTTCAACATCAACCACAAACATCACACAAACAAGCACCTAATTCTATTAAATAAATGCAAATGAATCACAAAGCTTTTTTTCCCCCAAGGAACACACATTAGCACAAGCCTTAATAAAGCTTCCTGAAACCCAAACGTACTCTAAAGAATAACCACAGTCAGTCTAGGACTTGATATTTGAATATTATAGTGCTGTTGATTCTTGGCTGCGTTGCCTGAAGATGGATGGCATTGTAAAGTCACCTTAGGTTGCCCACAGCAGATGCGAGGGAGGTAGGGGAGAGGGAAGAGCAACTTTGCTCTGGTCAACAGCAGCAATGCTGGAAAAATTCTGCTGATCGGTCATAGCATTGTGATCAGCGTGGCTGACAAACACTGCTCTGTCTTTGCAAAGAGCAGAGCCATGACAAAACACCACAAAAGTCTTGCTCATTTACAAACTGATGTGTGCCACTAGCCACACAAGTTTTTTCTTTTACTTAAGGAGTTCATCACAGAAGAGACTTAGTCTTCTGTTAAAACTAGGTTACCAAACTTCTATTTTTTTTACTCCATTCCTTCCGTTACGGTGTATTCTACAGCAGACTGGTGCTACAAGGAAATTTTAACAAAATTACTCTGCTGTACATACAAAGATACAGTGTTGCTGATTAATTAGCAAATTCAGACAACAAACAGTATTCTTCCATTCCCTCAATAAAAAGGGTCAGATCAGAACAGGAGGTGGTACCTCCCATCTCTGGTGCTGACAGGGCAGTAGCAGTTGTTTAGTTGTGTATTGGGTCAACCTACAAAGTTCCACTCCTTACAGAGGAAAAGTCATCCATTTAACAGAACTGGGCAGTCTCCACAGGAAAAAAAGCGTTAACACAACCTTAAATAAGTTCAGCTGTCACTAACTACAGAACTTGTTCAGATATTAATATAATAATCACAGATCATCATACCAGGGCAAGTGCTCAGATGTCTACCTTTGTTTCTTGCACAATGGTTTCCACTAATTATATACGATGTTCAGTTTCTCTTAATTAAAAAAAAAATCCAACATCACTTTTCCCAGAGGAGAAAGGACTGGTGAGGTTTTCACATGATTTCACATCTGCTCATTCTCATTACTTGCAGGTGCTCCAGGCAGCGCTGCCGATTTCTGAAGTGCGTGCGTATCTCACACCAGCTCAATCTTTGAAGTCTTATCTTGGGATACAAACAACTCCAAAGAGATGCAGACCTGCCACTTGTTCAGGGACACAGCTTCAGCTGTGCTCCAAGCACTGCCAAGAATCTCATGTAAGCAGCCACGCTCTGGCAAGGAGTCCAGAAGCCCCCTTCCCCGAATTCCAGACCTCATCACAAAGGGCAGAAAGGTTAAAACCCCCACATTAATAAGATAAGGCACCTCAAATTTAACAGAACACCTCCACAGCTATTTCTTAAGTGTTAAAGAAATAAGCAGGTAATGTTTCCCCCCACCACAGAGGCCAACAGTTAGAATCACACTAAGGAAAGTCAATTAACAAAGGCCTGAAACAAAAATAACTTTGTAGAACAAGAAACCAATCTTTCCCCAGCCATCTTCTCAAGAAAAACAAACCAATGAGCATTTCATATTTGCTTCTTCTATATACAACTACAGACAGAATTTCTAACTTCATTGGAAAAACACATTTCCCAATCACAAACTGGATCACAGATCTACACTTATAATATCAGCATGTATTTCAGAAATACTAGTAGTGCGTGCTGCTGTGGTCACCCAGATAAGATCGACTACATTAATTAAAATCTATTTTGTAAATGTTGGTGAATGAGGCATCATCTCCTACAAAGTGAAGACCATGCCCTCAAGGCTTCATACTACACAGAACCCGGTGTCAAAGTTTCCAGCCTACACTACTGCAAATGACAGGCATTTGTCTCACTATTCAGAGCACTGAGGTTACTGAACAGGTTGCTTAGATTATTTTCCAAGCACCATCAGCCAGCCGGAACTGGCAAAACCAGATAATTCCATTTTCAGACACAATATTCTGGATAATTGTGGAATTGGTAATAACTACCATTTCTACTTTCTGCTGCTTTTCATGGCTTCCCTCCATCACAAGGTAATAAAGCAGCTTCCAAAAGATCACCACGAGAAGACAGAACGCACATAACTGTTATCTTAACCTGGAGGAAAATTTTCAGAAGCATGAAGGGATTAAGCTTCTTTCCACCCCCCAGGAAATAGCACTGGGTGGGGACAGGAGAGAGGGATGAAGTTTCTCAAACAGGCAACTCTTTTACATTCATTTCAAGCAGGATCTATAGAGCTCACACTGGCCGGATTCCCACCCACTTCCCCTCCTTCACCAGCAGTTGGAAACAGAGATACGGCTTTACCCAATCATCCCCCCAACCTTCAGCTTCACTATTAACACCCACCTATGTGGATAAACTTTTTTCCTCCCACACAAAAGGTTATAAGTTTTTCTATTAGCCAGTGGAGTGATCATGTAACCAAGATATGCAATAAGTAGGAGAAATAAGTACATCATGGGTACAAAACCCAGTTTTTAAAGGATCACACTTCAAGTCATTTCCCTTCATATATTTTAGAATAACTTCAGCTCTTAAAGTATTTAGACTGCTCAAACCTACTTTGAAAGGAATGCTTGTTGAGCCTCCACCTATGGAAGTGCAAAATCTCCGTATCTATTCAAAAAATATGGATGCTGTCAGTGTTTGTTGAAATTTGATTATTGTAGGTTTACTTTGAAATAATAAACAATTTTAAAGTATAGGACAACTAATGAATAACATAAATCAGCGCCAGCCAAATTATCATAACAGACTTCTGAATCACTCCTTTGCACAGTGAAGTGTTCAGCACGATGATGCACTTCTACCTGGAGCTGTCATTTTGTCCAATGAGTTCAGTCAGCAGTTTACAAGCCTGAATATCTACATATCTTTCAAATGAGCTATTATTTTCAAGTAATAGCTTCAGATCCAAGGCAAACGTGTAGGATTATTTTAAAGATAGCTAATATCTTAAAAGACAACCGACAAAAGTCAGCGTGTCGTATTAACCTGCCCTTTTCCGCTGTTCCACGTAGCCAGCGGCAAGTTTAGCAAAGCAGCTTAGGTGTGCAACTGCCACAGCAGACTCCCAGGGAAGCATTCACTGAATGGTCACAATTAAAGATTATTTACCAAAGTAATTTCCAAATATAATTTTCCTCAGAGACTTCTCTCACAAAAAGTCATCTGAATGAGGTAAAAATAAAAACCAATAGAGCCATTTAAACTTAGTTAACACTAGCCTACATTTTGGAAGCCATAGAGAGCAAGACACAACCGCACCAGTACAAAGGTACCTCACTTCCAGAGGCTGCGTCTCCCCCAAGCCCAGTTTTCCAGACTGGATGATCAGAAACCACATCTGTGTGTTTTTTTCAAACCCCTAGCCACTTTGAAAGCTTTTTATCCACTTTCCAAGCAAATCCTCCTCCTGTGCACTGGGATAAATGCTCTGATTTTGCCACAGAAATTACTAATGTTGAACAAGCCACTGACAACGCCATGCTCGCATATCTGGGCAAGCCCCAGGGCAGGGTGCCAGTCAGAGCTCAGCACTGGCTCCCAAGGCTCTTACGGGGGCAGGGAGGGGGGAAGAAAGGTGTTAATTTCTGCTGGAGCCAGAAAGCCGAACAGAAAGCAGAGGTAACATGCGTTTGCATGCTTGTTTTCCGAGCTGCAGGTCATCTGGGGCAGCCTGAACAGGAGGCTGGGTGCCAGGTGTGGTGCGCTTTCTCACCCCTACGCCAGCCCTGAGAGATCCCCTCTCCGCTGTGCCTCCCCCCACGCACAGACCCCGCCGGGGGCTCGCTGCCTGCCCCTTCAGCCCTTGCACTCCACCCCCAAGGGACCCCCACTCCCACAGCAGACCCCCAACTCGCTGAAGCCCAGCTCTCCCGTGGGCCGGGGGGCAGCCGTGGAGCTACCCCCGACAGCTCGCTCCCCACAGACCCTCTTTCCCGCTCTCCGCCCCCACCAAAGCCCCGCGGCTCCTTGTGCTCTGTCCCCTCGCAGCGCCCACCTGCCCGGCCCCTTCTGCTCCTCACAGCCCAGCCCAGCCCCCGAGCACCCCCCAGACCCAAAGCCCCCCTGCCCTATCCAACCCCAGAGATCACCCCTCAGCTCCCCAGCCTTACCGCCCAAGCACGCCCCAGCAGAGCCCACCCTCCACCCCGGAGGTCCCTGTCCGAGCCTACATCCCCACGGAGCCGCATGCCCGCTGCCCGCCCGCAGAGCTCGGCTCCACGGCCCCATCCCCGGGGAGCTCAGCCCCCACGGCCCCATCCCCTGGGAACCCCCGGGGAGCTCAGCCCCCAAAGCACCAGAGCTCAGCAGCCCCCAGCCCGCCCTCACAGGAGCCCCCGGGCCCTCAGCCCGCCAACGCACGCCCCCCGGCCTCTGAGGGGACCTCTCCCTCCCCTCTACCCCCGGCCCAGCCCTGCCCACACCCACCGCGCTGCCCCCGATGACTGCTTCGTGCTTCTTCAGGCGGGACTTGAGGCTCTTCATGGCGCGGCCCCGGGCGGGCGGGCCGGTACCGGCCCCGCGACGCGTACCCGCCGCCGCCACGGCCGGGACGAGCCGACCCCCGCCCGCCGCGGCACCCCTTGCCCGCCGCCCCGCCCACCGGGGAGTCGCAACCAATCACCACCTGCCCCTCGGGAGCCGCGGCCAATCAGCAGGCGGAATAGGGGGAGGGACTTCCTCATTTTAAGGGCCGCCTGAGGGGGTGTGGGCGGGAGTGGTGTGGTTGAGGTGGAGCTTTGGCCCTGCGGAGTCGCCCGCCCGCCAGGGGGCGCGCCTCGGGCGGGGCAGCGGCACTTGACGCCGCTCTGGCGCCAGGGAGCACCTCAGAGGCACCACAGAGAGGGCTACCCTGCTGTGCCGTGCCGTGCTGTCCTGTGCTGTGGGGCCCGGGCAGGGCTGCCCTGCCGTGGGGGCCTGCCCCCGGGAATACGCCGCCTCCATACCGCCGGGCTTGCCGGGGTGGGGAGGGAGGGCAGAGCTCCCAGGCCTGGTGGCAGGAGGGAGCGGGTAGGAGCCTGGCGCATGCTTGCCAGGGGCAGAATATGCAAACGGATCGCTGGCTTTGCAAACATCCTCCCTCTTAATAAAGGAGATGTTTATTTGCAAGAGATCTTACAAGCTGAGTAGAGGCAGCATTTAGAACAATGTAATTAACTCTGCTTCTGCATAAGGAATGTCTGAGGGTGGCAGTTTGCTTGTTTTGGTCACAGCTTTGTTCAGGCCGAAGTCTATTTAGCATCTCCTTTTCATCACATTACTCACAGCCCTGTCACACACAGTGGCACAGCACTAGGAAGTTTAAGGTCATGCACAGTTTTGAGACTAATTACAACCCATGGATTGTGTTTAAACTCTTAGAACTTTGATTATTACAGGTGGATTGGAGCTATTCAATCAAAGTATGTAATATAAGAAGAGCTTGAGATAAATGTCACTGCTTTTTAATCACTTCAGGCAAACCATGTATTCAAACACTTTCTCTATAGGTGACCTGCTGAGAGGGAAACCGGTGCCTTTATATACTATCATTTTGTGCACATTGGGGTTGCTGAGAAGCACCAGCATGCTCCAAAATGAAAACCTTCCCCAGAGCAGCCTAGCCTCCAGCTTAACCTCCTCTAAAAGGGATTAAGTCGAGATTTGAACTCTTTGGAGAAACTATGTTCGTGCTCTGAATGCCATTTAATGGGTTTGGGGTTCTCCTTAAAGAGCCAGGCTTTCAGGCAACCTCCCTCCTTTCAGGAACCACCTCCGTTCCCCCTGTGGATGCCTCCACGCTTTCAGGGTACTGAGAGAAGCTCAAAGACCAGCATCTCCTCAGAGCAGAAGCCAACACTTCTCAACACGTCTGTCGTTCAGTCAGCCAGCACCACTTCAGCTCTCAAAGGCCTCTAAGTCCCCTTTGAACCCTGGCAAAAAAGTGATGCGGTGGGTAAAACGACAGCAGCAGCTGGAAGCTGGTGAGATCAGGATTCTCTGGTTATTTTCTACCCATGGCAATACAAGCAGCGGTTTCCTTTAGCTGAAGGTACAAGATTGAAAAAGCAAATTCCTAGAGCGGATCCAAGCCACAGCACCTCAAAAGGGTGTTTGAGTAAGGATCTGCACAAACATGAGACAGCCGTGTTCCTGTCCACTCACAAATCCAAGCGCAAAGCTAAGCCCCAGCACCAGTCTAACCTGGGGCAGATGAACTGGTTTGAGTTGCTCAAATCAGAACCGTTGTCTGCCAAGTTGCCGCAGAAAATAGTTGGTTCATTAAAAGTAAGTTTTTATTACCAAAAATTTCAGCTTTACAAAATACTCTCTGACTTTCAGAGCCAAGCTAACAGCAGTAGCTTTCTCCTCCTTCCACCAAATTTCTGTTGTTTAAAGGAAGTTCCTTCTGAGTCACTCCAGTACAAGGGAAAGCCGAAATTTAAAAATAACTCCTTGCTATCATGTCAGTGCCGAGAAGCTGCACATAGCAGTTCTGAGTGCTCAACCATTTCCAGTGCTGTTCCCTGTCCCTAGATGATCACATGAATACATATGTTTGCACCAACCAGCTGGGTGTCTGCTCTTCTGAAGGCTCAGCACCCACCGCAGTAAGAGGACTGTGTCTGCCTTGTGAACCAGCTTTCTCTGGCTGGAGCTGATCATGGGTGAAGCTTGTCCCATTCATACCATGTTTCTCAGTAGCCAGCTCTGTGCAGGGTAAGTGCGATGAGCCAGGTCAGCCAGAGTGGAGCCTTCCCCTTTTTTCACTTCTGTCAAAGCAGAAAGTTCGCTATCTGAACACCATCTTTCAGCACTAGTGCTGCATGTGTCAGCACAAGAACAAGATGTTTCACGTTAAATTACTAGGGGCTGACTTGTACGTTTGACTGGCATCCAGGCTGTACAGATTCAGGAGGGAACCCAGCTAATCTTACTGCCTCAGCAGCATGTACTGCAGCTCTCACCTTTGACTCTCCAGTCCAAGCCAGTCCATAGCAGCACTCAGTCTGGACAGATGGCCATGCTCTGGCCCTTCCTCTGACCATGGTGCCAAAACTATTCCCTGATTCTGGACACAACTACTACAGCCTTTTTCTCTGGACTTCTCACTTTGCTCTCCAAATTAATTCAAGCTGCTGCTGTTAAGATTCTTGGCATGTAGTTCCCACTACATCACTCCTCTCCACATCCCATCCGCTCTCTGCCTGTTAGCTAGATATATCCTCATTTGTTCTGCAGTGTGCTCGCACCATCACTCTGTTTTTTGGCTTCTATCGCCTCATTCCTACTTGTCTGGCTAGACTTTCTCCCAGCTCTCTTGCAAGTGATATGAGCCAATACAAGCCAATCTGCTATGGCTTGTCTTTGCTCTGCGTGGGCACAAACAATAGAGCACAACCTGAGGGTGGTTAGATAAGGTCACTTCACTGCTGACAAACAGAGACTGAATGGAAATATGGAGCTCTGGCTGGAGATTGTTCCACTACCTCCCCAACTCCACTTATTTCTTTCTTTCTGACTTTATCCTGCAAACCACAGGTTTCTTTGGGACAAAGATGCTGACTATACGTCTCCTTGTACACCAGCTTAGGGTTTGGTGGATGCCCATGCTCATGCATCAGCAATACTTTGTACACGGTAGCTGCTGTCACACTCCCCACTGCCATGGGTGGCCAGCCACGGGGACTGCCAAAGTACTGCTGAGCATGGCAGAGCTGCGTGCACCGATACACACTTAGTGCCGTTTCAGTAACCATGGCTAAAATCTGATCTAAGCAAGCAGCTTATGTCGCTCAGAAACTATCACGCTCTGTATCTGCTCAAACATTTCATTTTTGTGACAACCGTCACTTACAGCAGCACAACAAAGGGTATGTTTATTCCAACAATGTTTGTGTGATAAGTACTCAGTTAATGGCACACAAAATCTGCTGGCTGGTCCTTTTACAGGCCTGGAATCTAATTATTCTCTGGCAAGTTCCCCTGAAATAGAAGCAGTGTTGGCCTGCACGTCTAGCAGTCGAGACAAACTAATTGGAGTCAAACTGTACAGTGAGATAGGAGGAAGGAATAGCTTCACCGTGGTGGAGGTTTTTTCAGAGTTACCAAAGCCTGTGTTCCTGCTTTCTTAGAGGAGCACCATTTGTGCAATTCTCCTACCTGCAGTCAGAGTTCAAGAAGTATTTGAATCGGAGTCACAAACTAGCACAAAGCTAGGTGGTCATGCACACCAAGTGAGATGATACCAACCTTCTGAGCTCGTGAGCAGCAGACAGCTGAGCGTGGGTTTCTGTACGGATTGTGATTCCAGGACCTCCACCTATGCTTGGTGACATCTTCCCTGCAGCCACACAGGGAGCTGGCTGGGGAGCACCCTCTAAACAAACCACCACATGGCAACATCTGTCTCCAATAAGAGTCTCAACAAACTTAGGTTCTTAGCTATTTTATAAGATAGAAAAGTAGATCAGTCTGAATATATTACACTTCTCCAGGCATTTGGCTTCTCAGTCACTTTGTAACAGGACATAAAAATCAAACCCCAACATGACTGAAAGGGAAACGTGCTCCTCGCTTTCCATTTCTACCTGGGTCATTAAATTACCCAGCCACTTTCTGCATCACTTGCTGTCTTAATCATCCAAATGAATTAATCTCCATGCCAGGCACATGCATGGAGTAGGATATAATTTTATCTCCTTTTGCTCTTGAACTCATGAAGTGTCACAGTTTTCACTCAGGGGTACAGCAAGGCCTTGTTCTCTTAGGGCATCTTACACCCTGTCTCATGCGCAAGCTCACCACTGGATGCGCTGCATCTGGCAGAGGCAGATTCTGCATTCCAAGAAAGGGAGAAGGGAGAAAACATGTTCAGACGGAAACCTCCATGCAGCCAGTGTTTACACATTGTGCTCCTGAACCAGTCTGGCACGATGCCGAGCTTAGGAAAAAACAAAGCGTGTGCCAGCCTCTTGGGAGCCGGATTTGACAAAAGCTCGGCTGCCAACTTGGCTGCTCTGGCTTATTGCTAGCGGCTATTTCAGAACAGTGCCTGACAGTCACAGGAAACACTCAGTCCGGCACATGAAGCACAGTGCCCAGACTGAGCGCGTCATGACGGACTGCCCGTGCATAACCAGGAGGGCAGCAGTGGGAATGGAAACAGGTGGGATACAACTTTCCAAAGCCGTACGTCAGGTCAGAAGTGGGTGTAGAAACTAGGGCTGCTGCCTACCTCCAAGCCAGCCAACAGAACAAGCTGTCCTGTGCATTCGTTACTGATTAAAACACACCCCAAAAGAAGATCACACCCCAAAGGAAGGGAATCTGTTTTGGCAGCAAGACTGGGTAAAGCTCAGGTTGTGGATGAAGACTAAGACAGAACAGCTCCTCAGTTTTTACCACGTGTTTGCAAGAAAGTGGCTAACAGTTTTCATGGGACTCTAGTTCCCGTTGTAAGGGGAAGATTTTGAAATATTGCTTGGTAAGATGTGCATGTGAAAGCATCTTATCTTGGGTCTCCAAGCCTTGTCAAGCACCTCTGTTGCTGAGAGAAAGCAAATATGTTTTCAGAGAAGTGAAATGGTGATGAAGAAACAGCACTGAGAAACAGCCCGTAAGCCTGTGTTTTTAACACTGTGGTCTGCAGCATCTGTGTCATAAATTACATTAATTAAGCAGCGCATTCCAATAAGCACAAAGGAGCTGAATTTCCAAGTGAAACTAAAGGCAGCATGACAGACTGCAGTGTTCCCCCAGAAAGCTGCAACTGAACTGTGTGTAACACACACTATGGTCATAGTCGAGGATGTAAATGCTGTGTAGCCAGAATTAGAAACAGAAGTGGGTGCAAGGGATACCAAAATCTTCTCGCATTCACACACACATCAGGAAATCATCAGCGCTAGATTCTGGTTCCCCACACCACCACCAAAAGTAAGGTTTTCTGCTGCCTGTGTTTATCAGCAATAGTAGGCAGGAGCTTCAATTAGATAATGCAGCTCCTGTAACACAGCAGCTTCTGTCCGGGGGCCCCCCGGGATGCCACAGTACCCTGGGCAAATCTGTGGAGAGTGAAACAGCAGCGTGCAGACCAAGAGCCCGCGGTAGCCCCGCAAGGCCCAGTGGATTAGCAAAGCAGTTCAGGAACGGCTGTGGAGGCAGAAAACATGAAACAAGCATCTGGAAACTTGGAGATCCTGAACTCATCCTGTAAGCACTCCCTGAAAAGCACCTCATCCATGGGCTGGCTTACAGCAGAGAGCTGAAGGAGAGCTGCAGGGGCTGTTTCACTCTGGCAGGTTCTTAAACTGACCTGCTGCCCAGCAGCCATGCATCTGACTGCTCAGAGCAGAGGCAAAGGGAACACCAGTAAGCTCTGTGCCTGGACCAATGCTTCTGGGGCTGTACTGAGCGAAATAGCAATGGCAAGACAAAGCCCTGTCACTCATGAACTGATTTGGTCACAATCAGCCTTACCATAAATACGGGTAAAGGGAGGACAGACAAATAGAAGGGACAAAGAGAAGTGATAAGGAGCCTAGAGGAATGTAAAGATCAAAAGGAACTTAACCAGACCTGAATGCCTTCCTGCATCTGATAGAACAGACTAGCCAGGGAGTAACCATGCTCTGGTTTAACAACTGATTTGTTTGCAGTGAAAGAGAGAGAAAAATGTGTGTCTGTGGGAATGTATAGTGTGCAAATCCATCTGAACACTAGCAGAGCTGCAGACAGGTCTTCAGGGAGACGATGTTTTGTATATAAGGAGCCAGCCCAGTTCAGAGGAAAACATCTCAAATAGCTGTTTGTCATTAGCCCATCCTCCATCCTGACTGGAGATTTGCTGGCTGTCTACACTGGAAACCAGAGTACCTAGGCAACATCAGCTGTGGTTTCCAAAGCTTTAACTTTGTGGAGTCAGTAGCAAAGGGAAGGCTCTTCCTAAGCTTCTTATCCTTATGTGTATGATGTCTGGGGCAGGACCATCAACAGCTCCGAGCCTTGTTTAAACTCAAAGGGATCCACAGTGAAACCGAAGCCCCTTGACCTTCAGTAGCTCCCTCACACTGTGTCCCCTCTGGGGAACGCCTGTCAGCACAGGAGAGATCTTTGATTCATTTTTAGGTTGATGAGCAAAGCAAGCAGGGTCCCAGGTTAGCAACCAGCCAGGCATGGATTTGCAATGTAATAATAGCAACCACAGCGTCTCCCACAATAATCCTGAACAGCAGCGTCTCCTGAAGCCAGAGAAACACCACACAGCTCTCCAGGCCTTGCAAAATAGCTTCATTATCTCTGCCATACTTTGCTCTCCATCTGGTCTGATCAGCTGGAAAACAGCAGAGTTTGAAATCCTGCCTTGTGCTGAGATAGCAGCTGAACCTGCAACAGCAAAACCAGGGGCAGCCTGGGGTTCACGGAGCAAGAAGGGAGCTGCAGGAGAGGAGAAAGGGGAGGTGGCTGCGGGATGTGCAATGCCCTGGGGTAACGCAGGGAGAGCAGGAGTGCCTGGGGTGACCTGCAAGGTTGGCACACAGCTGTCAGCTCGCAGTTCCTGCACCTGCTGATTTCACGATACTCCTGCAAAACAAATCTTCTGCCTGCATTTACTGCTCCCTCTTGGATACTGGCTGATGGCAAATGGGGTGTGAATTTCCTGTGAATGTGATTTGGTTCTGGAAAAGAGTTTTGGTTTATGCTAGACAGCAATCTGTACGCTGTAATCTGTAACCCAGGAGTTGATATAGCTGTAGAGCAGAGGCCTCAGCCCTTGGAGCAGTCCTGGAAGAAGGTGGCAGGTACACGGTGTCCTAATTCCTGTGCCTCCCTGCAGCATGCTGGACAAAGCCACCAGGCAGAGAGAGGCTGCCTGAAATACCTGCCTGTTCGGTTCAGCAGCTGGGTAACGTGAGCCTGCTCTCTGTGCTGCAGTGCTGCAAGAGCTATTCAAGGATGGATTTCTCAAAGTTTTGTCATTTCAAGAGAGCAGAAAATAAAATACCCATGGGTCAAAGCATCCAAACAGCCTGAGAACTACTCTGAAAACAGGCCTTTCCTCTGCCCCTTTCACATGCTTTTGCATGTGCCAAGTGCCAGGGTGCACTCAAAGACACCAGACACTGTCTCGACAGTCAAGAGCTCTCCCAGCACTGCCGGGATGGCGCAGCTCCCCCAGGAGAGCGCATATGCCTCTGAGCATCCCACACGGGCTGCTCACTGGGCCTTGAAGAGCTTGCTTCCCTGGCTACATGGGCAACTTCTGCTCCTAGCGCCTAAGTTCAGGGCTTATTTTACCTGAGAGAGACTCCAGCCCTGCTAAACAGTGTCAGCCTTCATCTCTTTTGGATTTTGTTATTTGCTCATACTTGTGTGCTCCGTTACTGAAGTAGAGTGAGCATTCTGTGTTGTAACTCCATGGATAAAATAACCTCTGTCGGGCTAACAGGCAGCTTCGGCTTCCAAGTTCCCCCTTGCATACAGCCTGGGAGGCATTCAGGAGTGGCCTCTGCAGCAAGTGCCTCTTGGAACAATCAGCTGTACAGCAGGGGCTGAGCACGTGTGTCCGATCGAAGGGCACTGCTCCCTTTCCACCTCCCCTGGAGAGCCCAGGCAGCCCGGCACAGCGTGTGGAAGGGGACTAGAAGCACGGGCCAATCCATTTCAGTTCCAGTTTTGCTGGAGTGGGGCAAACTCTGCTGTAAGGATTTCCCCCACATCATGTTCCACTCCACAGCAGACAGCTCCCTGGCCACCTCCTCCCCGCATTTCCAACTTGCATGAAAACAGGTGGAGCCTGAGTAACTTCAGAAATACTAACTACAAAGGCTTGGTAAACAAGAGTCAGGATAAAGCAAGCAGTGAAAAGCATTGAAACTAGCGACGGAATAGTCTAATACAAAATAATAACTGTGTGTTAAAATATCAGAAGCTCAGGAGATCACATTCAGGCACAAAGCCTTTCCTTCCACAAACTTCTGCACAGCAAGGCAACCCCTGCAGCAAAATGTGGTTTTCAGAGAAATCAACAGGTCCACATGGACGTGCTCTGCTTGCACAATAAGATCTGTGTCCTGGTTTGCACATTCAGGCCTGGAGAACAAGCGAGTGTACTTTCAGAGTCCCATTAACCATCCAGGCTGACTGTCTTTCATGCAGACCCATTCAGTTGCCTGCCTCTCCATGACACAAGTTTCTGGCATGCCGAACCCCGCTGATCAGACCTTAGCAGGAATGTTTATGCTAACACTAACAAGCTGCTGCTTTAATGTGTCCTCAGAAGAGTGCTCCAGGCTGCCTGCACACATCACTGCACTGATTTACAGCTGCTGTATATTTTGACATTTTTGTTGTTGGTACTGATGAGGGAGAGAAAATTACTTGTATTTCAAATAGAAGTTTAAATGCTGGAGCACAAGACCAAAACATCAAGGAAGAGAGCCCGCTGCCAAGCCACCCTAATCCGAGCACTTTCCTCCTCTGTATTTAGCATTCCTCTTAATGGAATTTGGACTACAGCTAATGCTGATTAACATTTCCATGTTAGTTATTTCACATAATCTTTTCTCCAGCTGTGGCAGAGACTGGAAACACATAATTTATACTCGTTCAGTCAATGATTAAGCGTGCTTTCCTAGCTCTTGCCAGCCAAAGTGACTGAGAATGAAAGGCTACTATGTTTAACTGATGCTAATATGGACCAATTCCTAAACGCAGGAATAGTGTCCTTTCCCTACAAACCTCTGCCTGGATAACAAGATTTTGACTGCAGGCTAATCCTGGGGTGGGAAGAAATCAGTATTGGTATGAAGCATGGGAGGCAGAAGTGCCGACATGAATGAGCACTGCACTTTTTAGTGATGGAGCACTGGTAACCGCCAGCCCATAAATAATACATCTAATTTTACACCTGCACTCATTCTTCCGTGCTGGGAATTCGGCGCACATATACTGCAGCTTAAAATTAGAGCAGGTTACAGACATGATCTTTAACATGTTAAAAGTAGAAACATGCCAATGGGTGCAATGTTCTCACCCCATAGCTCCAGCCTGTTTCCACTCAGGGTCAGCAGGAACATACCAGACACCGCTCAGGGCACCTACAGCGTTTGGTTACATGGTTTGGGCAGCGCGGCACAAGCACAGCACCCGGTGTGGCTGTGTATGCCAGCATGGCACCGTGTGCCGCGCTGCCTCGGGGCTCTGATCGAAGCAGCCCCCAGCAGCTGCTCATGGGGGAAGGGAGGTTTTGGGGTGTCATCCAGAGGAGGGGTTTTGAACGTCAACCACCGAAACTTTTAGTCACCTCTGTCAAACACCAGCTCTGCCAGACAAACCTGCTGTGCTCCCGCCTCAGCTCCACCTGGCGCCGTCACTGCCACAGCCTTCAGCACTGCCCGTCAGCATCGCGGCAGCTCTGGGCAATGAGAGATGCAGGGAGCTGAGCGTGGCTGAGCAGAGGTAAGAAAGAGGGTCCCTGAGCTGACCCCTGGCAGGTCTCTGTGACTGCACACCATGCTGCTGGACATGAGGTCTCTGTCCTACTGCATGCTCTCCTTCCAGCACCGGCCTCCCCAACCTCCTCTTACCCCTGTCTGCCTCAGTTTCCCCTGCTCCTGTAGCAGGAGTGCTGATTTCATCTCCTCAGATGCTCAGAGGACTGGCTCAGGCACCAGCTTGGGATAGCTGGGCTTTTCCTCATTTAAAAAAAAAATCCCAAACACTTTGTGACACACTAGTTCTTAATCAAAATTAATTTTCAGGTATCATTAATTCTCCCAGGATGAAAAAGAAATAACGCTAGCATGTGTCGCTGCATCTGTTTGCAAGACACTCTTCAAGCACTAGAGGTACTTCTGCTGTATGAAGATGAGAAGAGCGCTTTCTGGAAAGCAGAGGGCTCCTTATAAGCAGTAGGGAAGAGCCGCACCTTAAACTCTGTGGACCCTTACACCCACTGCCAACATTGGCTTTATGGCAGGACCAGCATTTTACTCATCTTGACCTGTGGGCAGGTGAGGTTACGGCTGCCACACAGGTTCAGCTGGGGCAAAGAGACACATCAGAGCAAATTATGGGGAAGAGCTTCTGATGTGAAACTCCCGTGAGAAAGAACAAACAAGAGAAACTACTCCCCAGCCACTCCCAAGGCTAATTGCTGAGAGCGATGGACCAAGAAGCATGCAAGGAAGGTCCAAGCAAGTCATTATCCTGCCTTGGGAGGAGGATCATCATCACCTTCACCTCCAGCCAGGTTCAAGCGCTGGCTTGGAGGTTTGCGCGTGTCAGGGCTCCCAAATGGCAGCCCTGTCACACTGGTTTGGGCGCAGTGGAGATACCAGCCCTGGGCTGGGCTGGTGGCAGGACCAGGACATCAGGACCAGCAGGGGCTGCCAGCAGCAGGCAGGAGCTCAGGCAGCAATGGCATTCCTCACTCCTGGGGTCCCCAGGGGTCCCACGGCATCACTGATGTACTTAAGGCAATCCAGAGAGTAAACAGGGAAAAGTGGAAATCCCTTGCAAATCAGCACAGCCCAGAGCCTGCCATGCAGCTCTCCTGTTTCGTCCCAGTGTCCCTTAGATGTCAACAGGCATCAAAGCAGCAATGCCAGGCAGCCGAGAGCACCAGGGACCTGCCCTGCAGTTTTACATGACCTGGAAGCAAAGAGCTGACCCATCCTTTAAGCACCGAGCACCTTCACAGTCTGGGGAGGGGACAGGGCTCAGCCGCTGAGGCAGCCAGAGCACAGGGAGGCGACCTGGAGCAGAGCCAGGAGAGACTGCAGAGCCCCCAGGTCCCCACCTGTGGAAATCTTCCCTTCCTTGTAGTTTAAAGAAATGGGGACCAGAGAGCGAGCCTTTCTGGTTGTCATGCATCTGTGCATCAGCTGTGCCAGGCAGAAGCTGAGCCTTCAGCAGGGCTTGCTGACCTCTAGAGTAGCGTCCAGGCACCAGGCACCGCTCGCCGCGGTGGTAGGGGCACGGCTTGACCTACGGCCGCAGCTGAGCCAGAGAGGAAACAACTTCAGCTGCAGTCAGTCCCGTCTGCGGGGCTGGGCTGCCATCAGGTACGCTCCGTGGGGGAGAAGCACTTCACTCCTCGGATTACTTGTGTTGGAGCCTCAAGAAATTAGACAATGGGGTTGTTTTGCAAGCTGTAACAACCCAGGCAGGAACTCCAGAGCTCCCTTCTGACCCCTCCAGAGGTATTTCGAAATAACATTTTTAAAAGGTAAACCAAGCCTGACGGACAACAGAGTTTTCTTGAGCTGTCTGCGAGGAAGGGAAAGGAATAGAAATCACCAATTGCCTTCCTCTGATTAAGACTGAGCCCTTCCACTTGTGCGACAGCTGCCCCATGGCACACATCTCTCTTCCCCTGCAGGCAGAGCCACCCGGTGGGACCTGCGCTGTGGTTGGGACAGGCCAGCAGCTCTGCCAGCCGGGACCCTGAGCCGTTTCAGAGCAGCCTCAGGCACATCCACCCCAGCCCTGATAGAGCCAGCGCTGCTGGGGCAGCCGTGGGGCTCGCTGGGACGATGCTCAGCCCATTTCCATGGAGAACTCAGCAATAAAGATGAGATGAGAGAGGAGCAGGAGCTTCATTAGTCCAATTCAGAGAGCTGGGCCCCTGGATAATAAATCTTTCTTGTTTGTACAGAAAGGGGATGCCGGGTTTCCACTCTCCACCCAATTAAAAAACAAAAGCTTTGATTGCAGCAGCAGCAGTGTCCAGCCGATAACATGCGCACAGCTCAGTGGGGTGGCTGCCCTGACCGCAGAGCCAGCGCACAGTTCGATGCTTCTGGGCTGGTCTCTGCCATGCCAAAGCCACTTTCCCTGTCCCTCAGGGCACACATGAGGGCTGTCGCAGGGCCAGAAGCCAAGGTAGATGCACTGTGTCATCTCCCAGGCACGGGTTTCCAGGTTCAAGTGTGCCCGTACCTCACCGGAGACCCACGGACCCCCATCTGCTGTGCCAGGGACCCGGTAAAGCCACAATGGGGCCAATGTGAGGAAACCGCAGTGAGAGGGCAGCAGCTGGGAACACCGGACACCAGCTCAGTGCTCCCGATGAGCAAGAGTCACATTTGTCAGCGTGCTGCAGCATCAACAGTGACGGCAACAATGTCCACCAGTAACAAATGCAACAACGGGAGAAAAATTCTTGAAACAGCACACAGCAACTTAGCTAGGAGCCATCCCCAGTTAGGGACCAGCTGGTATTTTTGCTCCCAGAGCACCCACTGTCAGCACATCTGCCCTCCCGCACCCCTTTGCCCTGTGTGCCCTGGCCACCAGCTGCCCTGTCCTGGGCTACGTCACCACCAGCCTCTGCCCCGTCCCATGGGAGCCTCTGTCCGATGCCCTCCTGGGTGTTACTCAGCTGGTGGCACAAACCATCTGGGACACCACGGAGAGATGTTCAGCCACAAGCAGCCTCCCCACCGAGCTTCTCCAGCTTCACCTCAACATCCCCAATCCACTGAGGGCTCTGACATGGGGGACAGGCAGCTGCAGGCTCTCAGGTGACCATCAGCCCTCGGTTTTATGTCAGCATCTCTGCCAGCCCCGGGGAAGCCTGTAAGGCACTCGCCTCTTCCCTGCCCACCTCCCCCAGTCCTCCGAAACACATTTCCAGACAGGAGCAGAACAACATGGAGAGGGCAAGGACCCAAAGCTGTGGTTGCCCAAGGCATCACTCCTGGCAAACCCTATGCTGGCTGGAAGGAGGGCTGTCCCACACAGCGTCTGTGCAGGGATCCTCCATTACCCCCCTGCCCAGCAGCTTTCCCTCCTGGGCCACAGATGCAGCCCCACGGGGACACATCCAGGCACGAGCTGAGCAGCTTCTGCCCCTCTCCTGGCTGGTGACACAGCAGAAGGCTGGGAGCAGGCAGGCTGGGCACACTGCACCATCATCCCCAGCTGAGCCTGCCTGGGCAAGGGGGAAGCACCGCAGGGACCAACCAACCAGGTCTACACCAAAATGGCACAGGGACCAAACTGAGAAACTGATGCTATTTTGAGGGCACAGCAGCAGCTTAGGGGTTTTTCTGTCCTTTAACATCACCTCATTTTGCTGTTGAGGGACCCTGGGCTTCCTCAGCCAGGTTTGTGTTCACCTAGTACGGCTCTAAAACCTCTGGGACAGAGGGAAGGTAGCCCCTTCCCCACACCCTGGCCTCCTACAGGGGAACAGCCCTGAGCCCCCACCAGTTTGGGTGGACCTTGTCCCACTCCCTAACTGCCACCCCAGCAAGCAGTCTGGCTCTCCCATCCCTGCCGTGCAGGCCAGCTCCCTCCTTCCTGGGGATGTTGGCTGAATCCAGCACCCAAAATCCAGGTGGAAAATGGTCCATGTCAGAGCACGGAGGGCAGCTGCCAGGGTATGGCTGCAAGGCCCAAACGGCAGCGTGCCTGGCACAGAACACCTCCCTGCCCACACAAAAGCTTTAGGCAGTGTCACAAGGCAACCAGACTTTCATGAAAGGTATGCGCAGGCATGTCTGGGCAGCGGGGTGCTTTCGCAAGCTGTCCTGGGCAGCTGAACACCTTCTGGGAGTTGGTGCAGGGCTCCAGGGTGCACCAGAGAGCTCCTGTGCACTGGAGTTTAAACAAAGATGAGCTTTTACTTCCCAGAGGCAGCTGGAGGCTGCGGAGAGGGAAAACATCTCCTCTTCTGTGCTGGTCCAGCACCGCCAGGATTCCCACTCTGCTGATGGGATGCATGAGGGGCCAAGTGCTTCCCAGCCTCACCAGGCTCTCGGAGCCTCGCCCCTCTGTGCCACCGCAGCATTGCTGTCTCGTGCTGGGAAAAGGCGCCTGGTGGAGTTGGAAAGGCTGAGACCTGCAGGTACCCTGCCACCCCGGGACTTTGCAGGGGTGAGGAGTTCCCAACGAGACTGCTTCATAGTGACCAGGGTAAGTCACTCAGAGTTAGCAGAGGTTTGGGAGCAGTTAGAAACCTCGTTCTGACGTGGCAGGTAGCCACATGTTGGCATTTAGAAAAGGAAGAATTTTAGGGGAAAGCATTTTTTTTGCGCAATGTTCTCCAAATCTAAAAACCAAAACAAAACAACCCCAAACTTCCTAAAGCATTGGTGCCCCCCTGCTCCCTGTGGACATGCTTTCCTGCAGCTGCCTCCATGTGGCCCTGGGGACAGAAGGGAAGAAGGGAGTAGGGCACAGGAAAAAAAAGAGTGAGAAGAAAACCAGTAAGGAACTAAAAATTTCACAGCACTATTTCATTTGCGGAATCTGTTCAAATGCACAATTTGCCAGCAGCCTTTCACAAAATTTCTCATGCTGCTCCGCAGAATCCCAGGTAGCCCTGGGAATTAATGTGATTTCTCAGTAAGTCTGCTCTTTACAGTGCTCACAGCAGGAGCAACATGTCGCGTCCTGGGAGGAAGCGGGGCTGCAGTGCACAGGTCCCTGGCTGGTCAGGGACAAAACCCCACAGCAGCCTAAATGAAAGCGCCGGGGGAAGGAGGGCTGGTCTTGGTCACCGCTTCCAGCCCATGACACCGCGCTCTCACCCAGGCTTTGATCTCTGTGAGATGCCAAGGAGGGAGTGTGCACATGGGTTTGTTTTTTTCCAGCTCCATTAGCTGACCTAATGAAGTAATGACATCCCTCTGCAGCCCTGGAAGAAGGAAGCATTTCCCAGCTGATGTAGTTGCTCCTGAAAGGCTGCTTTAAAGAATAAACTAATTAGCAAGCAGCTTCATTTCTGGATTTAGCAACCCTTCAGTGCAAATTAAAGGTGACAAGCAGCGTCCGAGCTGAGAGCTGCAAGCCTCACCACAATGGGTGCTCCTCATCCTCCTGCCAAAGACTGGTATCTGCGTGGGGTTGCACAGCTCCCATAGGACCCCTCCCCTCCACTCGCATGCTTTGCTGGGGGGTGCTGCCTGGCCAAGGGCTCCCAAACCCACTGAGCAGCTGGTGGGACTCAAGGGTGATAGAAAGCCATTTGGGAAGTGAATCGTGGGCAGCTGGCACTCGCTGCAGTGGTTCTGTGCATGTCAGGCATCCCTCCTGTCACACACAGGTGGGAAGGCACAGCCAAAGGCTGACACAGGCAGGGGTGCATTTTTAAAAGCATTAAACATTGCAGGCACATCCATGCATCACCACCCCTGCCTTCCCAGTCTTACAGCATAGAAATAGGAAGAAACACTGTGATTTCTGTGCAGAAGCAAGCAGCGGGCCAGGCACAGCACAGAGGAGCGAGCCCAAGTTTTACCTGTGGCTGGGCAGCAGCAAGCAGCTCCAGCTGGGAGTGCAGCAGGGTGCCACGTCCCACGTCTCCCAGAAAGTACCGATGTGGGCTGCGATTTTTCTGTGGGAAGGATGCCCTTGAAAAGCCCATCCCCTGCGGCCCCAGCAGTGGGGGACATCCTGCAGGCAGCCCCTGCTCATGGGCAGGAGGCGGCAGAGGCCCTTTGCCCTTCCCCACCCTCTGCCTCTGCCCCTGCTGGGGGGTTTTGTTCAATATTAGCTGGAGGAAGCAATAGAGAAAACCACCCAGGCTGCTGATCCTGCTGGGCTTTAGCTTCCTCCTTCGCTTGCTGTAAATCTTTCTTGAAAGACACCGACCTTGGCTAATGGACTAGAGTTTCCTCTGTGGCTTCTGGGGGTGCTCCCAGGGCCCCCTCCCGGCCCCAAATGCAGGTGAGCCCCTGCAGACATCCTGACCACCTGGGCAGTAACTCCAGTCTTTTCCTTTCTCTGCCTCCTATGCCACAGATCAGGCTCCCTCCTTCACACAGATATTGATGGTTGGGGTGACGCTTTGCAAGCACAGAGAGCAGCAGCAGTCTGTCGCTGCAGCTTTCAGCGTAGTGGGATCTGGATCAACGGAGCAAGGAGGAAATCCAGGCATTCCAGAGGAACACAATGTGCCTTGGAATATCTGTTCCCCAAATATGCCATGCCTCCAGATTCTCAGAGCTGGTGTAAGATGCCAAGGAGGAAAAAAAAGGAGAAAGGGAATGCCATGGCAATGGAAATCTAATGGTGCCACCCAGCAGCAGCCATGGAGGATCCTCGAGGGGGAGATACTTTCTGGCAAACCTAGGCATCCCCTGCTCATTCCTGGCCCCAGAGTGGCTACAGAAATCTGATTTACTTGGAGAGTTACAGTTTCCTGACACCCAGGAAGGCAGCGCAGGCAGTGGACCCTGCAGCAGGGCTGTGAGGCTTCAGAGCCACATTTGCCTGGGGAGCACCAGCAGGTTCTTTGGGGTGATGGGCCGGGAGTGCTGGGGGAGCGCGCTCTGCAGGTGCTCTCCCCTCTCCGCATTTCTCCATCGTTCAATTCACTAATTCCACTTTGTGTTACTAATTAACAGGAGTGAGTAGGGCACAGCTTTGGCATAATCCCCATGTGGCATTAGAGCGCGTGTGAAGCCTGGCGAGCGCCCACACGCAAAAGCCTATTGCGGTTAATAGGGAGCCACATGTAGACTTAATGGACTTTGGCTCAAGCCCCGCAGGGGGATCCGTTAGCTCTTTATTCCCCAGTGTAAGCTCCTTATCTCTCGCATGGAGGCAATGTGGGCTCCTTCCCTCACCCATGGCAGGGCTGAGCCCTGACACGCTGGCACAGCCCCACATTCCCAGGCAGCCAGAGTGGCGTGGGGCAGCTCTGCCACGCACAGTGCCACTGTGTGATGCGCCTGCACACACCACAGCACAGCCCCAGGGGGGCACATCCCGTCACGGCTGGAGGGGACACCAGGGGAGTGTTTACAGGGGGAAGCGCTCACCTGTAAAGATGCCATGGCTGAGCTTGGGCAAAGTCGCAGTGAGGGTTCTGCTACCTCCTCTCTCCAGTCCATCCTGCGGAGCCAGAGCAATGGCCGAGGCAGCTGAGCTCATGGCGAGGGACTCGCCGTGAGGCTGGAGGAACATTAGGGTCTCATTTGACACAAATGCTGCTGTGCTGGGCAGACTCTAAATGGCAGCAGGAAAACAAGGCAAGGATGCACCCAGCCCTGCACACCCCACGGCACAGGAAATCACCCGCAGATCGGAGCAAAGGAAGGAAAAAGGCGAAACAATGCGGGAGGCAGGACACACCGCTGAAATGCCGGCTGCTGCACAGCACTGCCTTCCAGCTGCAGAGCTGGGGTCACCCTCAGAGGCACAGTTAATAAATTGCTGCTTATTGACAACCTCCTAAATAAAATCATTTTCCACGTGTAAAAGCACCTTCTGCAGGAGGGAAAAGGCCAGTTAAGCTCCCCCGGGCTCGGTCGCTCCATGCTGTGTGCCGGGAGGGAGGCAGGGGCTCTTCCCAGTCTGCTCAGCATGGGGCTTGTGGTGCCCTGCTGCCAAAGGCCTCCCTGCCAGGCCACCGTGTTTGGGCTCCAGCACTCTACACTTGAAAACATTTAACTTCCTTCTCCACAAACTCCAAAACCGCAGCTGCTCCAGCGAGTACAACCCTGTCTGTGGCACTAAGGCACACAAAGCTCTGGCCCCATGAGTGCACGCAGCCTCCCTAGGGTCTGCATCAGCCAGAGGGCTCCGAGTTCACCATCCACCTCTCCAGGGATACACGGACCAGACAGACATGGATACCGGCACAGCCCTGATCACTCACTCTTCCCCATACCTACCTCAAAAGAGACTCAGCTAACGAGGGGGACGAGTCCCTGTCAGTGGTCTGGCCTTGGAGCTGCGAGGTCACTGCGCCTTGGGACAGGACACACTGTTTGGAGCAGAGGGGGCTGTTATTCAAGTGGATACAAGGCATGTGTTTTAACCCTCCACCTTGAGAGAGACACAGCCTGTACTTCAGCCAGGCTTTAACTCTGAGCTTCGAGCTTCATGTGAAATTGCTGTCTGAAAGCAAACGACTAATGCCTCAGGCCAGGCCAAGTTCACCCTTCCCAGGAGGGGCTGTAAGGAACAGAGGCTTCCCAGCTCAGAGGGGCAACACGGCACCAGGCGCATCCCCTCCGTGGGGAGGCCAAGCACCACAGGAGCAAAGCCCTGGGAACCTTCCACTCCTGCAGCAAAAATGTCCCTTACCTGAAACACCCTGGACCGGGGACATAGGGACAGTGCTGCAGTGCTCACGAAGCCTCAGTGCTGGCCCAGCCTCCAACTGGCTGCTCGCCTTGCTTCCCCGCACAGCGACTTGCTGCACCACACGCAAATGCACCTGTAAAAAAACCCATCTAATAATTTCTCATGAGCTGTGCACAGAAGCAGCAAAAGGAGGAACAGCCCCTCCAACCCTGACCATTCTGCGAAAGCGCAGCAGGCTCCCTCCGTGCAAGGGGACCACAGCTCTGTGACCCTCCTGGGCTACAGGCCTCGCCTAGGTGGGCTGCGGGATGGCACCCCCAGCCCCCTCTCCCACCCTCATGCTGGCCATCCTGCTCTTGGTTTTCCAAGAGCTACCCAAGTAACAACTGAAGGATCACCAGAAGGATCCACCCAGGTCTCAGGTACAAACGCTGTTCTACCAACATGAGCATGCCGACAGCAAAAGGTTGTTTTCACTCTCGGGGCAGTTTGGCAAAGGATAAACCCATTGTTCAGGCTCAGAACACAGTCTTGGCTCTTCGTCTGGGTCATGGCCATGATGAATAAAGAGCAGTAGCTAATTAGCCTCATGAAGCTGTTCATTAAACGCTGAGAAGAGGGCACAGTGATTCTAACAATACCAGGCAGCAAGTGGAGCACACATCTCACACCCACCTGCATCTGGAGCTGTGTGCTCCGGACCTTCTGCTCCCGCCAGCCCGGAGCTGGGCGAGGGAGCCCCCAGCCCCCATGGCAGCTCCCGGCCTTCGTGCCTGCCCTACGCTTCCCTGGGTGGATT
The DNA here is from genome assembly GCF_017639655.2 of Falco naumanni. Lineage (NCBI taxonomy): Eukaryota > Metazoa > Chordata > Aves > Falconiformes > Falconidae > Falco > Falco naumanni. The sequence continues at coordinate 3,937,503 of NC_054060.1, read as the reverse complement.
CCTGCGGGTAGGAATCTGCCTCGGAAGCAGTGCAGCTGCTCCCCTGCGCTGCCCCAGTTTCCATGGCAACTTCCACTCACATCATTGCTCAATATTGTTCTTTTCCATTTAACAAGAGACCCCTGGTGCTCTTTTAAATAGTTCATTATGGTCTGTGCTCCAGCAACCCATCCCTCAGCCAGCACCGCCCTGTACAAAAACAATCAATTTTGCACTGTTTGTGCTGGGGTACAGAGGCAGGCGGAAGAGGGTGGGACATAGCCCTGCTGGAATCTTGTCCAGGCACCCCCCTCAAGAGCCAACCACCAGGAATTTGAGGCTGCTCCCACCCTCCCTGGGCCCAGGCCAGCCCATTCCCACCTCTACACGCAGGCAGGCACCCTGGGTAGGGTGCACCCCACATTCAGGGCAGTGCGTGGGTGCGGGACCCTGCGAGGCAGCCGGTGCAGACTCACACCCGCCAGCACCGGAGCAGCCCTGTGGCAGAATGGTGCTCAGATCCCCAGACGCTGTGGTTTCCTGCCATAACAGCTGTGATTAAAACCTGGTATTTTGCCTAGAAATAGCTACTTAGACCACAGCCAAGTCATGCAGTGCTTTTAATAGACGTGACCAAAAACCTCATTCATCTTCCCCATAGACACCCCAAAGAGCGCTGCGCTCCTGGCACAGGGGTGCAGCACGCGTGTGAGATGGGGTTTAATGCTTTGCTGTCTGCGGGAGATGAAGCCACTTCTAGGGGAGCTCCAGAGCCTGTCCTGCAGATGCCGACTCACAGTAAGAAAGCAAACCCGATGGTACTGAATTTGGTCCAGCAGACTTCCCTTCTTACTGCGTTGGGAATTACCTTCTCAGTAATGAAGCGTGCAGGCACGTGGTTTACAGAGAGGAGTTACTGTAAAATTGACATAAATGAGCCATTACAGAAGATTTTCTTAATAGGCCTAAGGGCAGGAGAAGACTTAGAAGATCTAAACAGGACATGGCTCCCAGACAGAGTTTAGCCGAGAGGGCTGGAACAGCAAGTTCCTACCTTCATGGTGCCTGAGCACAGACAAACTGCCTTGGGAAATACACAGGGAAGCAAGGAAAAGAAACAAAATCTAGACAGGACAGACTTACACAATAGTGTAATCCATGTAACTGTGCAGCTCGGAGCCAATTCCATTAGTGACCTTCCCAGAAAAAGTGTATAAGCTTGCAGGGAACTTGCAACATCCCGAAGAGAGATAAGCTTTACATGCCGGATCCAGAGAGGTCAAAGCCAAGTACAACACAAATCTGCCCATGAAAATAAGAAACAAGGTACCTCTGCAGCGTCAGACCTTCTTTCCTGTCCGCGTTTGTTCACATTTCTCTTAAAAGCATTTCTTAACCACCTACTTGGGCTTTGGCCACAGCGATTTTTACAATGGCACTGAGAGAAGAACCAGGAGCACAAGAAGTTGTAGCAACTTCCAGACACACATTAAAAACAGCAACCTGACCGAGCGGTGCAACTCACAGCACACCTCGCAGCCCTCCAGTTTACCATTTAAGATGCTGCTGTGCATGTAAAATTGAATTAGAGTAGGAAGGTGATTAACAGAAGCCAGGCAAAGTGTGCTCCCAGGGCTCAGGCTTCTAAGAAGCAGTCTTTCAAGAATTCTGCATTATCACTACTTACAGACTATATAATGGTCCCAGAGAAAGAGAATCCACTTCACCCACTGGAACTGGATGCATGGGGGTTAACTAGGAGTCCTTCAAATTAAAAAGAAACACAGCATTTCCAAGTTAATATTGCAGAACTTTATGCTACACTTAATACATGTAGATCATACTTGATAAGACACCATCATAAAGTAGCGACTGATGCAAATACAAATATTAGAAACAATATTTGAAATTAAAAAAGTTTATTTGAAGATTTGTAAAACAGCTCTGTGAAAGACCAACGTTTCCAAGACACTACAATATGATAATGCATTTTCCTATTGTTAGAATATAAAAAAGTCACAGTCCTTCAACTATCTAAATAAAAGCTTACATTTATAGAACAAACATTTTACTTGCCATACAAAGAAAGTAAATGGGTTTCAAAGTCAGACTAATCAATAGCACCAACACTAGGTGATCACAGCCCTCAGGGGTCCGAGAGGCCGCGTTTGTCATTCCTATGCAATAAAGCAGGTTAGTGAGGCAAATCTTAACAGCAAAACAGACCTACGAGCACGGAAGAGTTCACGCAATGAAATACCATAACGCATTCTTTTTACATTCCATTGAGGCAAACAATAGTAGCAAGCCAGAAACACCAAAGAGTTCCCGTTAAAACTCCAAGCTTCCATTTCGGGACAACAAATCTTCAGAACTTACAAATGCCAGCTCTATTTTAAACACACAACTTTATTCACTTTATGTTTACATAATATGTGCAATAGAGACATGTGCAATAGAAAGGTGAAGAACAAGATGTAGAAGTGGACAGTATTACAAGGATCCAATTATCACTTCACTGTAAAGCAGCACAGTATTATACTGCTTTCCGGTGATATTCAGGAGGGGCTACTTCATAGTCGCTGGCACTAAACAATGCAGAGGAATTCTTTGCTAAATACCTACGAAAATAATAAAAAGATTAAATTAGTTTCTTGTTTAAAGTCTCTGTTGTTTAGCAACAGGCAAGCAAATCATGAGGTGTTTGCTGAGACCATAAAACCTGATTTCAAGAGTACAAATCAAACCTGTATCTACTAAAAAGTCATCTGTAAAGCAATTAGAAGATTTGACAGCTCATGCAAAAAAAAAAAAAAAATCAATTCCAAACAAGCTGTCAAGCAACTCTGGCTCCAGGTGAGCCCAGAGAGGTTAAGATTACCAGGATGAAAGTTTACATTTGAGGTTCAGTCAGCTGCTGTATCAAAGAATTGATTTACTAGTGGTTGTACTCAAAGGGGTAGGGACACAGAATAGGACACCATAAAGTTCTGTCTGTACAAATATGGAACTTGAACGGCTAAATGAATGATGGCTAGAGCAAAACGAGCAGGGGTCAACTAAGCACAGTAGCAGAAGACAAGCATTATATGCCACTAATTCTCATCAGATGGATTCAGGGATTTCTGGTCAATGCACTGCCCTCACATTTCCATCTTCACAGCTGAAAGCTCTTTAGCACTTGCATTTCAGACTGACCCAAAAGACTATGATCTACCAAGACTCTGGGACTAGTCCAAAGCAAGTTTGCCCTGGAAATCAGGCTGATCCGTTTCCAGCTCTCCTGCAGAGCCATCTGGGATTTACTGAGGGTTTTCTTTCAACTTCCAATAGCTTACCCATTCACAGAGGCAAGAGCCGGTATTTACTGCCAAAACAGCTTAATGCTTTGTTACTCTAATTATTTACAAATCTGTACTTCCAAACACTATCACTAGACCACTAAAGCCTTGTATGAAAACACACAGAACATTTCTCTGCGACATAAGCACAAACGGAAGTTTACGGCTTTAGTAAATCTGACCAAGAAAATATGCCAGTACAGCAAAAAGCTGCCCCGATGCTGTGAGCTGGCATGCAGCTGAACAGGTCCACGCCACACACCTGCCCCTGTGTGTATGTATACATAAACTGCAGAAGCATAATACTAAGTTACGCCAGTGTGGTACAGATGCGTGGAAGCTGCTGAAGTCATGCTCATACATACACATGGGGGAACACAGGTATGACACCTGACACTAAACTGAATTTTAATTCCATTTTAGATCCTTACATTCAGGAAACATTTAAACGTGAAATAAGCAGCACGTGACTTCATAGTTCCTTCTAGCAGTGAGGGAAGTATTTCATCACCTGTCTGAAATCAAATGTCTGATTTTCTTTTTTTTTCCCCTTAAGAAACATTTAGCATTACAGTCTTTGTTATTATTTAGGATGGTGTTTTCCATCCTAAGTGTAACATGTATACAGCACCACAGGAGTGCACTGAAACTACAATAGCAGTCTGTCTCAGAAAGAACATTAGTTAAGGCTCGTAATTCTTTAACATTTACTCAATTGTTGTTGAGTAACCGTTGTGTAATTTAACAATTTGCTGTAATTATCATCTGCTTTTTATAGCAGCTACAAATAAATGCTGAAGTATTTATTTTGAAACAAGTAGCAGACTTGGACAGTTTAAAAGTGCAGACTAATAGTTATGTAAACAAGCATCTAACTAGCAATAAGCTCAGCATAACTGGAGAGAAGTTAAAACCAGTCTTACTCGTGTTACTATAGAGCAGAGTTTGAGAAAGCTTCACTGCAACCTTTGAAGATACCACACAGCCCCAAGATTGTTTATAGCCACTGTTCACTGAAAATAGGCTGTATTACAACAGCCTGTGCTTATTGAACTTTTTCTTTCTTGCTGAAAGACTTTAAAAGTACTTACTTTAAGAAGTCATGCAAATAGTTTAACAGCAAAGCCAGACTCTTCTCATCAAGAGGAGTGTAAGCAAGCATAGCTCCAATTCGTACTGTTTTAAAAGAAGCAGCACATGTTATAGTTGTTGTTTATAACTAACAAGTATTAAGTACAGTCCAGAACCTTACAGTCAGCACATAAAAGCAGCCCAGGGATCCATTCCAGTATATACAAGCTCACCTAAAGCAACTAGAATATATATATAAAAAAATAGTTGAAAATCTATTTCCATTCCAAATCCCTGAATGGCTCTGAACATTTTAGGTACATGGAGTAAAGAAAGAATGAAACCATGTTTCATAGTTGCTTGTCAAATTGCTGTAGTTTTTTCTGCACTCAAGACAGGAAAAGGAAGCATTTGAACACTTCTAACTGGCCTTCTGCAGTCTCTGGAGGTCATACTCACCAAATAACCTCAGTAGGTGCGGGGCACCATAGACTTGAGACATTGGAGCATCTGGGTGATCTGCTAAAATTTCAGCATACTGGGGCCTCTCAAACTTGTACAGCAGTTGAGTTCCCAGCATGACATTGAAGTATTCTTTAATTCCAGCCACAACTTCATTGACTGCATACTCCCTGGTAAACAGAGAAAACACTGCAAAGCCTTGTTCTGATGACTAGATGGATGCAAGACGAGACTCAGCTTGGTAAGTCCATCAAACTTGTAAAGATCTTTTACAAACCTTCAGATTTTTCAAGGAAATTTGTCTGGAGACCTTAAAACATACAGCCACAGGGAGCAATGCATTTCAAGACCTCCTTTAAAACCAGACTGTTCTGAACTCAGTAAGAATATAGGCAAATCAAGAAAAGCCTCGCTTTTAGTCATCCACTCAGAAAAGCGAACCCTTAGAGCAGCCCTTTCAAAGCAACAGTATGTATGTATAAGGACACTTACCGGCTCTTAACGTTTTCAACCAAAGTTAATCCCAACTCACACCAGTTTAAGTACAATACTACTATAAGTAATCGGACTGAACTCCTCCTTAACGGAAAGGGACCACCTAATATTCCAGGCAACTGACCCCTTCTAACTAGGCCTCTCAGTGCCGTATTCCTGCAGGCCTTCAACCTCACAACTAATCGAAGAAAACTGCATAGGAATTAGCAGTGACACTGCACATTTGAGAAGTACAACCCTCACTTCACCCTGCAAACAGATTTACAACAGACATTAGGACAATTACATAAAAGAATATTAAAACACCCCGACAAGTCAATAAATGCACCCTCTTGAATGGAAGAAAATAGCTGCACATTTCTAGTTTCTCTCCCTTTAAAACAGGAAAGCTTCGTTTAAGAATAAACACACCTTGTTTGTTGTCAGGGCTGGACTGATGGGGTAATTACAACTAAGAATCTTCAAAGCTATCACCTCAAAGTAATTAGTTTTGCTCATCTGATGCTCACTACCTCCCTGTCCCCCACCCCTCTACCTCCATGAGGGAGTCCATCCGTACAGTAAGGCTTTGCTCATCTGCTAGGCAGCTTTCTCGAGAAGTTTGTTCAGCTCATACGTAGCAAGTGCCACCAAATTTATTCACTCAACATAGGAAGCCTGAGCTAGAATGAAGGGGTGGAGAACTATTCACTCTGCTTGTACCAGCTTCCTTCAGGAGGCGGCTTAGGGGAAGCGGGGGAAGCAGAAATAACATCCAGAAAGTAGAACCACATTCTTGAATTACATCCACAAAGATTTCTAAACTCCTCAGCCACCCTGGTCTTGGAACATGAAGCTGGGCATGGGGCTGGGACATGTTTAACCGTCCACGAAATACAAGGCCAACAACAACAGCAAAAGAAGTATATTTAAGGTCTGAAATGACCACTACTTACTTGTTATCAGTATTTCCTCGTGATTTTTTGTAGTTTGCATAATCCTCTAAAATGGAGTCAACATTCTTCTTGGCAGGAAGATAAAAGAGCTACAAAAGAAGTAAAACTGAACAAATACAAGTTGTCTGGTTTAGGCAGACATTTGTATCTGCAAGCTAAATTTAAACCAATGCACACAAGGACATTTCTAGAATAAAATTAACAGGTTAAGATGTTAAGTGTTATTAAAAGGAACACCCAACTATTTTAGTTGTGCATCCCAAATAATAAAACCAAGCCATAACAGCGACCTGATCCACGTTTCAATTTAACACTTGTGCTGCTCAACAGCAACCTGATGAGCTCCGCAAGTCACGCAAAGCACACACATGCCCCTACAGACCTGCCTACCCCAGGCCACACAGCAGTTACCAAAGGAGCAGTGACCATTTCGCCTGTTCTTCAGTCTGCTGCTCTTCTCGCATCCACAGGTCAGCACCTGGCACTACTATTGCTGTGAAGCAAATACAGCCTGGCAAGCACCTGCCGGGAAGTTTCACTGCCTGCACAGTGAAGAATATTAGAGCTACATCAGAGCTCACAGAACCGAAGACAAAATATTCCCAGCCATGATTCATCTTCAATACCATACACAGATCGTCTGTACCCACAGACGCTAGTTAGCTGTATACAGCAGGGCTCAGTTGTGCAGCCAATTCATATACTTGGGGGATTTTATTTTTCTGAGGCACGGGACTCAGTTCACTTACCTGTTTCCTTTCACAAGAGCACTAGAGCCTGAAGACATTCTGGGGCGGGGGAAACCCTAATTCTCCAGAACTGGAGATACTGTAACACAAAGCAGTGTTACAAAGCACCTTTACTGCTGAGGCAAGTTTAAGATTTGTATTCACCAAGAAAAGTCAGCCTTATTCACATAGGATTTGAACAAGATTTTTACATGTCTGGGATTGCAAGAACAGAGACAGTACCTGGCAGCAGCAGTAAGTTAGAGCAGGCAACTGCATCCTATCATACAATAACAAGCAGTTTTCAACAGTAGTGTTTTCTATGCTTCTTGCCAATTTCAGTGGTGTTTCATACAAGAAAAAAGTCATAATTCAGTAATATGTTTTAAGTTCCTGAAAGTGTTTTATACTTTCAAAATGGCAAGCAAAGTTAAATTCACTGTGTTTCGGGAAGCTTTATGTGGATCCAGGGTGGCAGAAGGTAAGAATCACCACCCTAAGCGACAGCTTTCTGTCAGAGCTGTAGAACAACTTAAGAGACTTGCAGAACTTGGCAGTGAGTGAAACAAACAAGGCAGGAAGAAGGAGCTGAGGCAGAACAGCCCAACAGTAAACTGTTCAGAACATACCAGCAGGCCAAGCACGAATAAAGTTAACACCACACTTAAAGCTTAAATAAGTTGTTAAAATTATTGCCTTTCTAGCTTATGCTTGATTAGACCAGGTCTGTTCTACACATTTACATGCAACTCTGCTGAGCCACAGTCCTACTAACAGGTGACCTTTGGTTAAACCCCAACTGGAATGAGAACTGTCAAGTAAGCCATCAGGCCGCTGTCAAACTCTACAAGAGATTTCACTACACTGCACTTGAAAAGGATCTACAATCCTAGTTTTAGTGTCCTCACCTATATGTGGCCAGATTGTTTATTTGACAAATTACCTGCTTTTGCCTGGTGATCAAGTCCCAGTCATCTACCAGCCATGGCTTCAGCTCTTCTGGGATTTTCACCTTTACTTCAACTCTGTTCATAAATGTTTCTTCCTGAAAAAAAGTGAAGCCAAACTAATTACTTTCAGAAAACTGTCCAAGCTAAGAGCCACCCATATTCCTTGTTTTTACAACTGAAATACACCACTGGACTAAGGAATTGCTATAGTAATTGCTGTAGGCTCCACAGGGAACAAGGAAATAGCTTGGATTTTTCAAGGCCACTTGGGAACCTTAGCTTTGCAAGTTGTAACATTTCACACTGCCATACTGCAGGACAAAGTATTGCTGTCTACATTTCTGAGCAAAGCAACCCTCCTGTTTTCTATCAAAAATCCTGTGAGAGATTCAGAAATACATACACTTTCAACCGTTGGATCCACTCGAGCCCTTTTCTTCCTAGGAGGCTGAGGAGTCTCACTGGTACTGCTCCCTTCTCCAATTCCTGGAGCTGCACAGAAGACAGATATTGTGCTGCTTAAGAAATCTGGTAAGTCAGTAAGAAATACCAGTAAAAAAAGATTTAGAGGAAGTATTTAAGACTCAGGTTTCTCTCAGGTCATCTTTTCACTTTTGTTTTAAATATTACTTCTGTTCTGGAAGTTCTACATATTTCTGACAGCTTAAACTGCTATATTTACACTTATCTGAAGATGGAGGTTTCCGCACTAATAACAAACCATTATGTCAGTATCTGTAACACTCTTCAGAAGAATTTTTGGAACCAGCAGCTCAGTTTTGCAGGTATGCCACATCTCCATCTCAATAAGAAAACCTGAAGTTTGACTTAAGAAATTATTTCAACAGATCCATGGGGATATCACTTTGCTTTTAGTTTGCAAGAGGTCAAAATCTTGACAGACTGGAACAAGTAGTTTGTGTACAAACCAGAAAAGTATGCATTCCTCCTGACTAAGAGGAAGAGACATCCAAAGTCCAAGAGAAACAACATAAGGTGATATTAAATAAACTTATTTGAGGCAGATTTAAGGTCTTATCCTTCACAAAGGATATCCACTTATACACAAAATAAAGACATACTTACTTTTCTGTTTGTTCTTTTTAGTTTTCCTGCAAGAAGAACACAAATTGTTGCAAATAAAGATAGCCATACTTAAAAGAATTGAAAGTAGAAAGCCAGAAAAAATGTCCACTAAGTTCAGAACAATGAGCGAATACTCAGTGGTCTATGGAGTATGCGGATAAAAGCACATGAAAGAAGTGTCAGATATGATTTAGCATCACAGTAATGACACTACAAGATCTTCATTTGTCAGGTTAGAATTCACCATTTTTGGGGGGTCACTAAACTTAAACCTACAAAACCACAGAAGGCACGCCAAGAATACATGAGTATTTAAAAAACCCTACTGACCGACACTTATGCAAGTAACATCTACAGATGTGTCATATGCAAGTTCTCTTGGAAAACTACTCTAGATTTGTAGGTCTTTTATTTCTGTATTTCAGGGATCTCTTGGGAGACAGAATATGGGACAAGGAAACAGAAGTGCTGGGGATTATCAGATAAATCTCAGTCAACTGAATTAACTTCCAGTAAAGTAGTGAAAACCCCACGGTTTTACCACTACAGCAGTAGAGTGAAGTTTGAATAGCACTATCCAAATTACATGCATGAAGCTGCATGGACTGCCTACAATTCCATCATCAGCTTTTAGGGGAGGCTACGATTACACTTGCCACTTACTAGAAACGTTTGGAACGGTACTAAATAGCATTGTCCATAATATTTACCTTCTTCCAAATGCTTCTCTCAAGACTTACTGTTTCTAATTTACACACTTCCCTAAAGTCCCTATCCTTAGCCCTTATTTTTATTCCACCTGAAGAATTGTACTTACAAAAAATTTAAAGACACCTGAAACGCAATGTACGTGACATGTAAATATTCAATAGGACAATTTAATTTGTCATTGATACTCTTGGCCTAACAGGTTATTTTTGTTATTATCTGAACTTTGTGTATTTACTAACCATTTTCAGAAAGTTTAAGAATATTACTGGTCATGTTTCAATTTTCTCACTACCATTAATAGAAATCCAGTTAAACCTCTCAAAAAATTGCACGTTGTGTGGATAAAACTCTTTACCAGGACAAGATTATTTCCTTGGAAATTCACCACTATCTCAAGTGACTCTTGTATTCAGGCTTTGAACTGGGTTTATCTGAATCAGGAAGTAGGTAAAGTTCTTAGGAAGGTCTGAAGATAGGAGTGAGGCTTTTTTTCAAGCTTCAAGTCAAACAAGCATTAGGCTTAAACTGTGGGCAGAATAAAAATCATCTCTCTCCAGGAAGAAGGAACAATTGCCAAGTTAAGTCACTGATAACAGACTTGGGTATTGAAGAGAAAATCTTTTCTTCCAAACCTAGGGTAAACAAGGAGGAACAGGGAGTTCTTTCCAGAATTAGTATCACAGATAAAAATAATGTTAAGCATTAGTTTAACAGCAGAGTCTTAAACTGGGACAGGCAATATAAGGTACTTAACTACCGCAATTAAGACAGTAAACCACATCTATGTTACTGAAGCACAAAGTCTATCAAAAACCATTCTAAGCAGTCGCTTGTGGTCTCCCACCTCATTCCTTATATTTCAAGTCATATGCCTCTGCTTCAAGTCAAAGCAGCCATCTGTTTGCAAAGTCTAAAAGACAAATCTGAGTTAGGGAACAAACAGAAAGAGCTAAGGTTAGAGACAAAACATTAGCATTGGGCAGACTTTCAATAGCCTGTACAGCAGACCGGCTGGAATCATACTCTTCACTAGGTGAAGGCAGCTGTGCAAGGTGAAGCGCTGCTGTTGTGTACAGTAACTGAAGCATGCAGTGCACTCGGTATCCAGGAGAAAGACAGAGCATCTGTATCACAGAGGTTACAGCCAACCCTACTGATAGAAGTTGTAGCCCAAGATGAGCAGCACATCTTAGATAACTAGATTACATTAATCAGACCAAGCACAGTCAATTTGAGATGTACAGCTGAAGAACACCAGGTGTGTTCCTCACGATGGCAGATAACGCCTTCCTGCAAGGACAAATGGAATGCAAGTCCTGAAGCGACACAAAAATGAAACTTATCTAGGATAGGTTACAACACATTCTTTTGTGCCACTTCACAACTATAATATGAACAGCAAGCCCTATATTGCTGCATAGAAGCAATATAAAAGCTTTCATCGACTTCTCTTTATACAGCAAGTACAGCCCAGCTGCTATACTTCATTCATCTATTTCTCTATTGACTGGCATCTTTCACTGAAAACTGACCACAAAACTGAAAAACAGCATGGAAGTTTCAAGGAAGCTTCTGTGGAAAGAGTTTTAATTAAAAGACTGAACAGAGGCACCAGGTGCTGAAGATTTCACAGTTCAAACTTAAAGGATGCATCCCGCTGTAGTCAGACACCACCTCCTCAAAGAAGCAGGGCTAGCAGCCTGTTGTGGTTAGAAGCTAACCCAGCCCTCGTTGCAGGGTTTTATTTTAACAGAACAAAACCACGCAGCTGTAACAAGAATATTGAAGTATTAGGGATCAAAATGTGAGACTGAATTAGAAAGCCAAAAATAAGCGAACTACTGACATAACCATCTGAAATTGTGTAGAAACAAGGCAATCAATAGAAAAACAGTATTACAGCTTACAGAACAGCTCACAACAATGAAATCCTATGGATCAAAGGTGACAGACTCAGAAGGAAAATAAGCAGTCCATGCCACAAGAGCATAATACTGAAATTTCACTTTCAGTACCTGAAACAGGACTGTGCTTGTGCTGAAATGGTAAGACTAAGAAGGATGCCATAGAAGACAGCATACTGAAAGACTGCACTTCACCTTTCCACAGACATTCATCAGAAGAAAGATTATCAAGTATCTGTCACAAAACCTCAAGAAGCCAGGAATCTTTGCACAGAAGAGTTAAGTGTTAATGCTCAGATCTCTAATCTACAGTGTCTTCTGGGACATGCCTAGAGAACTGTCAGTGGAAAATAAAAATAGCTTAGAAAATAAAATTCAGTACAGGCAAGTGGCATCAGGAAAAATCCAACACTTTGGAAGGTTTACTTACTTCACAAGAGTTAGGAATCCATGACGTAGATTAAAATGTAGTGGACAACAAGTATTTTACTCGCCCAAAATCCACGTTGCTTTTAAAGGGACTTAAAGGTCACTTAGAATGTCTCTACAATAGCCGGTTAAGATACGAACAGCAGAGAACGAAGGTAGCTACCCGCTTGGTCTCAGACATTTGAGTTGAATAAATTTGTAAGTGCCAGAAAAAAAAAGAGATCAGGTGCTAGTTTACTAACAAAACAACAGTTGTAACTACACTATATGAAATCATGAAGCCTCTACAGGTGTATACAACATCTATAGCAATTTAAAAAAGTAAATTAAAAGATTCAAGCGTGAAAAGCAAGTGCGCTGGGAAAAAAGCGTGAAATCACCTACTATTGCTCAAGTAGCTTGGTCACTAAAGCTGTGAGAAGAAGCATTCTGATGAAGATGCAACTGAACATTAGCAGAAGGATAAAAAACAAAGTCAGGATTATATACACCTATGTCTCCTGTGCCTGGTCAGGCAACCTAACCTTAGAAGACACACAATAAAACTGGAACAGGTAAAGAACAGTTGCTAACGTACTACAGCTTTATACCTGGGGTAACCACGCAGACAAGGGCTTTCTCAAGCTGACAACTCGGCAGGAAGAAGAGGGGAAATGTCATAGAGGTATCGCTAGTGATAAAAGGTGAAGCTCAAAAACCCCAATCAATCTTTCCTCAAAACAGATGAAAAAAAAAAAAAAAAAGACCAAAAAACCCAAAGCAGTAGACATTAAAAAGACAGGAGTCATCCTCTTTCCTCCCCTCTTCAACACAATCCTGAATTAAATTGAGAACACACCGCCACAAGATGATGGGGATGCCGTAAGTCCTAAGGGTTCAGAAGTTATTAGATAAATATAAGACAGTCCTACAACGGGTTATTAAACCCATCACATGGATGCAGCCTCCAGCTCTGAAGTCCTTTATTACAGACTGCTGGAAGCAAAAAGGGTATTTGGGGGACAGAATCATTCTAGACTTGACTCCCTTGATTATCCTTAAGCACATGTTACTGGCGACCATTAGAGAGCAGAAGAGGTTAGGAAAATCTCTGTCTGGAGCCGGTGTAGCCATTCCAATATTGTTACAGCCCGAGACAACTGGCATGTAGGCAGCATTCATATGCTGCTTGACATTTAGAGGACTTCAAGTAGCTTGTGAGAGCTACTAGCTGTGCCAAAGATAGCAGAGGATGCCACAGGAGACAGGCAGCAGGAGCATATGCTTTTGAGTAATATGTTCAGATTAAGAACAAGACTCCTATTAGAAGAAAAAATAATAACTCCCAAGTTGAGATACTGTTTCGAGAGCATCTCTGATCAGACTGCTCACATATGTCATTTACAAACAGATGCTATTCTCAAATTTGTTATCCAGTGCCACAGCCTCTCTCCAGAATTTGCCCTTATTTTCAAAGCACCCGTTAACTCCAATTGTTTATTGATTTTTTTATTATTATATTTTTTTTGCAAGTTAATCATGTTAGGCCCATGCAAGGTAGCATAAACTCTTCAAAGTTGGAATTCAGCAGAGCTACATATAAAACAGTCTGGAGAAGCTAATACCTGTAGTGTTGTATTTCATTTTTGGCAATCTGCTATAAGCGTACAATTTTTTTTTCTATGATAGCTTCTAGTTATCATAAGATGAATAGTTATTTTAAAAACAAATGTATACAACCTGCATTTCATGCATATTTCTATTTGATCAAATCTTGCTTCAAATAGTCTCAACAGCCTTTTGAGCCAGTTGCTGCAGTTTACAGGAAGTTATTTTGAACTGACTCCAGCCAACATTAAAAATACAGCACCTTAAGGAGCAAGTTCAAACCTGACATAGTTCTAACACCATCTATCATAACAGTCTCGCTCCCAAGACTCACAGGAGATGGTGCCGTTTGTTACCAATTTCCACGGACGCCGGACTCCTGGCCTCAGTAAGCATGCAGACCAACTGTAACCTTCTAGAACTATCCAGTTTCAAAAATCTGAAGTCAGTTGTCCTCCACTTCTTGTTAAAACAGTGGACACTGAATGAATTTGACTACTCATATTGTATACTATCCCAACTGAAAAGGTATAGAATTTCAAAGAAACTAAAACCTGGTAGTCCATACCAGCTTTAAAAAAAAAACCAAAACGACATACTGCAGTACTTGTAATTGTTAACTGAACTGCTACCAAAGCTTACATCATTACAACTGAGGACTTTAAGAGTCTCTAAAAGAAATCTATGAAAGCAAGGAGATTTGGATTTCAGGATGAAAATCCTGGTTTGACAATCCATCCTTAACTCACCGCGTCGATATTGTAGGGGTCTCCAAACAGCAAACAGTATGCGCTCCATCTCGTCTGAAAAATCTAGGCACAATGGGGGTTGAGTTAAGGAAAGAATGTCAGACCTAGTGTTTAGCCTTAAAGAGAATCTATTTAAGATTCAAAAATTCACCTTTTTAGCAGCATATTATAGTCTTACTGAACATTCCTGGAGGATAAGTTGTGCTTAGATTGTTATTTCCTTTCCATTACTGTTTGGCTATCTGAAGAATAAGTTTCAAAACATAAGTTACCTTTCCCTTTGTTTGATCCTCCAAGAATGCTACAAAAGGTAAATTTTGAGGCCCAAATAGGTTGACAGCATCACCCTTTTAGAATAGTTGCATGATTAGTTTCTCCCCCTCCCCACCACCAGTACTTTACGTATCTACAGTGACCTTAGATTTACAACAAGAGAACAATCCAGAAGTTTTATTTTGGAACTGTATTTTGAGGGTTTTTTTCAGAAGCCATCTTGCCTTTAGCTGCAAGCAGGATGCAAGGAGCAGTAGTTTAATCAATAATACATCAGCAATATCACAACCCTGCATCACTGCTAGGGTAAGTCAAAGCATTTCCTCTCCCTCAGCCTCCAAATAGGGAAGAAAAACAGGGAGACTTTGTTGAAAGAAGCACAGGTCTAATTTAGAAGGATGCATTGGATGCTGGTAATGGCTAGAGACTAGGAGCAAGATCAGTGCAACAAGCATATGAGACCCTGTTATAACTTACAACGCAAAACTGCTTTTCTAATGACAATAATTTTCCTTCTTCCCCTTTACAACTCTGAAAATCCACCATCAAGGAGTTAATTTTTTCAATCAACATGAAACAAAAGTTTCAGAGAATTAGCTTATTGTCTGTTTTGCTACACTGGAAACAATCACCCATGCTTAGGATAGTGATGCCAGCAAAAAGCAAAGCCACTCCCTTTTTCCAACTGGTTTCAACCAAAGAGTAAAGACAGACCTGGTAACATGCTTTCAAGCTTTAAAATTATGCTGAGGCTCCTGAGGAAGTAATTTTTGCTGTGTGTCTCTCCCTTGGATACAACATTATCAGGTGTGGTTGAAAGGATTAAGCAAACTTGGATTTCAAGCACAGATTAAGATTTAGCATTTACTCAGCCAGAGAGAACAACTCATCCCGCTGCAATCAGTGTGAACTACCAAGATGACTAAAGCTGACAGTATGGGGAAGCCTCATCCTGAAGTTACTATTGGGATGTTCTCTATAATACAAATTGTAGACGTTTACAATTGAGTCATCACTACCTGTGTCAAAGTTACACATGAAATTAACTCTGCTCCCACTAAAATGCAAGACAACTCAAGTGCAACCACCTCATAAGCAGCTGAATTAGTAACGGTCATAACTTAGATCAGTTTTAATTAGATTTCAATGCCATTCCTTAGGAACTGTCCAAACAGATATTTGGTTGGAGTTTTTTTTTTCACTCCCAAATGAAGACAAAAAGGTGACTAGGTCCCTGTCACAGGTCCATCCCGTGCTGTCAGAGCACCCCAAACCGGTGGTGTTAAAAGCACCCCAGAAGCTACAGCAACAGACCACAGGGGAGCATGCATGCAGCATTATGGCCAGATACACTGGACTCCCATTCCAGAGACCAAAAGCCAATTTACAGACTTGGCTAGGCTTTGACTAATCCTGAAGTAAAATCTGCACTCAGCGTCTAGAGCAAAAAAGCCCTGCACCCACTACCACTGCACTTCTCAAATCAATGATACGTATTTCATAACAAAGATGCCCATAAATGAGACATGAAATCTGAGGCTGCTGTCAAATGCTCTTCTTAGGAACTGAATGCATTTCAGCAGCTTCCTCATGAAGACTAGAATCATAAATGAAGTTAGGAGTTCAAAGCGTCACATTAGTAATGACCACCTTCGTAATTAAGTGAAGTACTACCCCAAACAGAAGAGTTTCATGGCACATAAGCAAAGCAGTAGCGCTGTACCGATTGTATGAGAATCTAAACGTAACACCACACAAGACTATTCTGAAAAACAGAAAGGATGGGATGAAAGAAAACTGACAGTTATATCCTGACAATATTTTTTCTAAGAAATGTCTGAGCTTGCTTCTGGTCTCTTAAGATGCAAACCCATTTTTAATCGTATATGGGTTTAGTTTTGTCACAAACAGCAAAACAAAGACCCTTTAAATCCAGTTTTAACAATTGTAAGGTAAGAAGGTAAGGCATTTTACAGATTTTATTCAAAAGTGCTTGCACAGCTTGGAAGAATGTAGAATTCTATGCAGAAACTGATTTACTAAGATACACAAGTCTTATGAGGATTCAACACTTTTTGAGTGTCAGTTCACTAACAGGAAAAATAAAGAGTGCAAAAAAGTACAGAGTGTTAGTGTCTACTCAGTACCTTGACTCAGTATTAAACACCACACAATCCAAGAAGGTAGTTTTAATAAAATACTTCCAACAAAGCCCTCTTTGGTATCACAGAAGTGAAACACAGCTTTTGGATGAGTTGTGTCAGAAGTAACAGTTTAGCCTGCAGAAGCGTTCTAAGAAAAATACTATTTAAACATCAATAGTAAAACTGACAAGCAAAAGTTTGGAAGGATTTTTGGGTGGGGGTTTGGGGGTGGGTTGTTTGGTTTGGTGGTTGTTTTGTAATAAAAAGCTTCTTACACTTCAACATTTTTCTGCTGCAGACCAGAAGTCTTCTTGCCCGGAGCAGCACCTCTCATCTTCCCCTCTGCATATTGTTCCCTTTAAAAAGAGTAAATTCATAAATAAGACTTTAATGGAAGCAGCAGCTTGCTTTCCCTCAAAGGTGACCAGGTTATGGAAAACACCTAGTGACTCTGTGAATCAGTGCGTGTCATGAGCAGGAACAAATTCAACTCATTGTCAAGAAGATTTAGGCTTCATACAACGCTCGGTAGCATGAACACCCGTTTCCTCCCCCTCCCACCATCTTTGTTATTCTGAATCAGATGGAAGCAGCACACTGAAAAATACAAAACTTCTCCTCAATAAAAGCATTTCTATTAAAAAAAATGCAAGATTAGCACTCATAAACAAAATAGTAATCAAGGTACTTGGAGGCATCCTGAAGCTGTCTGAGAAGATCCTTACTACTTTAACAATGTATTTTATAGATACTGCACAAGGGTCTTTTTTTTTTTTTTTTAGCCCCCTAATTTCCACAGTACAGGAGGTACTTCCAGCTCGTCAGGCTGCCTGCCTTCATCAACCCACCCCTCCTTAAAACCTCAAGTCACCATTTTACAACTAAGTAGCAGCTTGCTCTTCTGAAATGCTAGAGGACAAAGATCAGAAGACCTCTGTAAGCCAAAGCACCTCAAGATTAAATGAACTTTATGAACACCTCTTGAAGGCTTTTTTTTATAACTCACTAACTTCCCTTAATACATAGTTGTTGGGTTGAAGCTCTACAGAAAAATTGTTTACTGACAAGGACTTCTAACAAAAATACTTACTGATTGGCCTTTTGAAGTTCTTTTTGTTTCTGCAAATTGGTATCCACGTATTTGAGCACTCTGCTTTCTGGAACCCATTCATCCCAGCTGAAAAAAATTTTAAAAAATCAAATGATCATTCGAAACCATCACATAATTGCATTCTACACGCAACAGTCAATTAAAAGCTTCACGGAATTTGAGACTGAACTCTGCTTTTGTGTCAAGTCATGGACTGGCACAAATGGAAGTGTAATTTACCAAACGCATTCCCCACTGACTGAAGCTGTTAACAATTTTTCTAGGGAAGTGTAACCCTCAGTAATTTCCAAAGAGTTTCCCAGACTTGAAGGATGGGCAATTTAGGAGGGAGGGGACTGCCTTTAATTTAAAAGAAGCATAAAAAAAAACCTGTACGCTTACTAAATTATGGGACACCTGCAGCCGTAACTATATCATGAAGCAAGTTTCCTTTATCTATTCCAACATTTTATAGGTTAACAAATTCAGCAATAAGATCTTACTGTAAGAAGAAGAGCTCTGATTTCTGTCTGTGAAGGAAACCAAGATGGCATGAATATTTGAAGAATCTGAAGTGAACGATTTAAGAGAACAGGTGTTGGGGAAATTGCCATTACGAGCAAGAATTCCACTTTGACAAAGAGTGGATAATCTGAGCAATCTGACAATTTATTTCAAATAAAACACATTAAAAGTGGCCAAGTTATTCTGAAGTACGCAAGTTAAAGCTTTTTTATATATAAAGAGTTCTGTGTCATTTTCATTTCATGGTAATAGCTGCCAGTCTTGGAACATCAAGTTGGCAAAACCAATACTACTACAGGAGTAACAAGGTCTTCAAGAGTGTTAAGAAAAGGCAAGCTTAGCATCCAAAAGTTAGAGAAACACATGTCCAGCTGTACACATACTAAGATTATGTTTTTAGGACAGTGCTTTGGTCAGATATTTAAGCCACTTATCTTACTCCTGCCTGTACAGCTGCAAGAGACCTTCAAAAGAAATGCTATATAGCTGCGCGGCACATCATACTGTACAATGATGAAACTTTTTTGGTATCCTAACTGTTGATATTTGGAAAAAAAAAAAGAAAAAAAAAAGAAAAAGTCAAGCAATTAACACGTAACAAAGGCCCATAATTACAGAAACCAAAATTAAGGAGTCATATTGCCCCAGTTGTCTAGATCTTGCAGCAACGCCACTTTTAATGTAATTAATTGGAAGCTTGAAGGCAAAAAAACTCAAACAGCGCAAGCAAGAAAAGCAGGAGTCACGACATCACTTATGGCACCCTTCATGGGAGATAAACAAGGAGAGGAAGTATCCAATTTATGCTGCCTCATTAATATACAGCAGCCACCATAAGAACCAATTACACTCCCTGTAACTGTCAGTGCTTACAATAAAACATTTATCTGTCCAAATGGCAGGGAGGGTGTGTGGATGCATTTAAAAAAGTTACATATTACAACATGAAGTTCAGCTTGTAGTCATGTCAGTGAGATCAAGATACTAGTGACTAAGAGTCTTCACTCGAGAGTCTGCAGCATTGAAATGAAACAAAACTGGAAAGTGCTCTCTGAAAAACTCCTGGAGTCTGAAGAGCTGAAGATTTTAATTGCTAAGAAAAAACCCCAAATTCTACTTTTCCTAAATTCAAAACCTAGCGACAGAACAGAGTTCAAATGAAAAAAAAAAAAAAAAAAAAGACAAGTACATAAATGCAATAATCTCATTAAACTATTCACCTTCAATGGGTTCAACATTTATTTCAGAGACACCTTTATTCCTCAGCAATCTCTCACCTAGAATCCTACCATTTTTACAGAAGGGAAAAAGTATCTCTAACTTCACCTTAGCATGAGAGGCAAGAAGTGAAATATCACCTAAACCTGCCCCTGTAAGGGACTAAAATAGACAGCCTTTCCCATTCTGAATGCAGCCTTCAGTAAGGCGTGCTTCTCCACGTCTTGGCTGCCAAAAGTGGTATAAAAGTAAAGTACACCGTGCATTTGAGTAGGGATTTTTACTTCACCTCAGTATGGGTTGCTTCTCCTACGAACGCTTAACAAGGAAGTTTGCATACTAGGTATTTTTGCCAGGGAGGAATTACGGTAACTATTTCCAAACTTGAACAAACAGAATGCTATAAAGCATTCCCGTTAGTCTACTGACACCCTAAGCTAGTCTGTCCGTACAACCAAGCCCTCAAGGAAATGGTTAGGCAATGTTTTCTTTGTGTCACTGTAACATCGGCTTATGTATAAAAACCATTTAAGTCAATTTTAGAAACACTCTCCAAACACCACTGACATGGTAGTGCTAGTCCATCAAGCTCACATTCAAACTGACAAAGCTTGCATTTTCCCCATAAAGGAAAAGGAAATACTGCTTTCATTTTATATGATACTTACTTTTTATTCCAACCACTGTAATGGATAAAGTATTTCACTTGCTTGTCCTTTATGGCAACCTTTACACACTGAAACAAAGAGGAAAGTACAGTCAGTACCAATGAGAACAAAGAGATCTGCATGAGTTTTGCCTTTTTAGCTTTCAGAGTTTAAGCATGCAGAGATTTCCATGCAAGCGATCCAAATATCAGCAGCTATTTCACAGCAGAAAGGAAGTTCTCTCACACAAATTACTGCCTATTTACGAATTCACAAGGGCTAGGCAAACAAGCACCTCTGCTCAGGTATCCAAAGGGACACCTTCGTTCATGAGAAGGATCAGAAACCCCTGAGGATGACCAGAAGAGTAAACAAGCAGTCGCTTCGCTACCCCCAGGTTAGCCAGAAGCCATTCCACTAGAGAGCTTGTTCACATGCAGGCCCCTACCTCACAGACAGGTAAGCTGGCTGAAGTAGAGGAGTCTTCAAAAGTAAAATAAGTAATATGGATCTCTACAGCCAGAGAGAGCATTATATTCAGTAGAAAGAGTTGCAGTAAGGGCTTCTTCTAGGTTAGGAATGTATACACGATGTAAATAAAAACAGTTCTTTCCATCAGTTAACCTCCTCATACACCGATAGTTAGGCGAGACCATTAAAAGAGGGAATGTACATTACAAGGTTGCTCCGAACTGCTCCACAATATCATTCAGAAACGCTGCTCTCAAATTTTTCTGCCTTATGGTTTAGCACGTTCCTACTCGCAGCCTGCAAGACCCTGCCTTGGCTCGGAGGAGTATGTTCAGGTGAGCTGGAACAACTGTGCACGCTGCCCAGCAACAACACAATCATACTCATACCCCTGCAGCCTAGCATGCAAGAGCTCAAGTCGCCACATCTATATAAAAGGAAAAAAATCTCACAGCCAGAGATACGCCTCTTCCTGAAGAAGAAAAAACCCCCAACAAAACAAAAAAACCAGAAAATAGCCCCGAAAGGAAACTACATAACCCTAGCTAGATTAATTGTGCCCACCACACATCCCTGAGCTTCTTGGCTATACCAAATTAAATCCACCACTTTAACCAGAAAGTTATCAAGTCTCGTTCTGGAGATGCTGAGATATAGATGCCACTGTAACACGTTAACAGTGAAATAATGAGAATCTTGTAAAACATGAAGAATCACCCTCATTGGTCCTAGCTTTTAGTGCCTTTTTAAGGATTTTTTCCATTGAAGTAGAAAATTACTCACAGAAGTCATAACTGCTATTTTCCTGCCATGCTAATTGAGTCGCCTCTAAGTATTTGAGAGGGCAGAACCTTCTGCTATACAATGTTTTCTCAGGACCACTGCGGTGACCTCAACGTTGTATACTCTCTTCAATTAAAAAAAATCGTCAAGAGAGGAACATCATATTGCAGTACTAATGTCCAAAATGCCACATAGGGAACTTAAACACTGTCTCACCTAGACTTGCAGCTCGGAGTATGGATATCCTAATCCTGTTTTACATCCTGCAGCACCAGGGGCTCATTTTGACAGGCCTGAAGTTAAAACCAGGACCATGTGCTTAGAAGTGTCTATTTCTTTTGAAGAATATAAGAACCAAGCACGAAGTAGAAGATTTAAATACTTTTCTATACCAAAATCTTTTCCTTCCTGCTGGAGGTTGGATGGGTCTTAAGTGAATCTCCTTGAACTCTGCATTGCATGGAGATGTACACACAGTTGCTGTTTGCCATAATTTCTCACACTGCTCTAAAACAAACAAGTGCTTCTCTGATCATCTTGCCATGGGAAGCCAAGGATATGATCATCAGGAACATAACTTCCGTATTTAGAACCACAGAAAAAAAAAAATAGATCAAAGGAACAGGAGGAAAGCTGAGGTTATTACTCATCACTACCTACAAAGTACCTTTGTAAAATTAAACCCAGTTCCTTTTGCCATTTCAGGAACCCAGAAGGGTCCAGACTTAATATAAATAGCCAGCCACAAGCTATCCTGCCAACCAGGAAATCCCTTCTAGCACCACGCTGGCGGAGCCGGCTCCTGCAACACTCATCCCGCCTGTGTGTAAAGGAGAAGAGGGGCACAGCGCAGCAGGGAGAAGCACACACCACTGTAGCAGCTCTGGGCTGTTTTAATTGACCAAAGAGTTAAGATTGCTGCTAAGAGAAGTTTCTTTCCACAAAAACAGAAGCCTTGATTACACTCTCCTCTCTGTACTGGCACCTGGGCAGGCACTGGCAGAAGCCAACACTGAGCATACATTCACAACACACTTGTCCTCCAGTTCTACAGCAAGGGAGAGAACAGAGCAGAATTGCTAATGTGAAAATGTGTTAGACAAACACATCCCCTGTCAATGCTCTGGGCATGATTTTAACATTAGAATGATTCTCTCCTGATAGCATGAAAAGAGATGTCAACTATTTCTAGCTGCCTCTCTACTACTACCTCTCCGAACTTGTCCCATCAATTAACATTTACTGATGTTAAAACCTAATGGATTTAAGTATCTGTTCAAGGTGCCCCAGGAATTCCTGCAAGTCTTCTAATCCACACAGCTACAAAAGCCTTCTTTTTTCTTCCTCCAAATCACAAATTCGCAATGCATGGTTTCTGTGGTTAAAAAGCCAGAACTGAGAATGCCACTTCTGTTGTCACTTTAATCCAACATTATCTTCTGCAGCGTTATCTTATTTGAAGACCACTGATTGTACTCAGCCACCTACACCTCTGAGGAAGCTCTAACTGCAGCTAACTTACTAGCTCATGCATTAGCACCAGCACCAACTCCTACGGGCACAAATGATCTCCAGTGTTCTGGGAACACAGGTGTATCAGATGTTCAACACATAAGACCACTCAGACATTAGTAGTTTACCAGAACAGCTGCATAGTACCAATGGCTTTCTGAAATTTTTCTATAATGTAGAGTTCCAGGATTCAAAACTGATTTCATACATTATCAGGGTTTCATTCCTTTTAGTTTCAATCCTTAATCCCATCTAGCGAGGCACAGCAGCTAAACTAACACAATTGCTTGTTTCCCTGGGGAACAGCCAGAACCCTCTGCAGCAATAAGCAACCACACATACCTTTGCTTCATAAAGGAGAGGTCCATGAAAACAAAGCACTCGTTCACCTGGAAGAAAGTTGCAGATAAACATCTTAGTACACCACCAATGTGCCACTTCTGTAAAATATGTCATCAAGTACAATACAGAACGAATCCACTGTCAATCTAGAAAGAAATTCAAAGGCAGATACTGATTTGAGAACGCAGGCTGGCATTTGGGAAGCAAATTCACTTTCGTACAAAAAGGGATCAGAGCTCTGATTATTTAGGTCATGAAGTAAAGATTCCCAAGGACCCCTCCGAAGACCACTCATGCAAGGACAGCTGCAGGCAAACCACATCCAAGCCTGCCCAGACTTCTGCAGAACATCTGATGACTTCAACCAACAATTGGCACCAAAACGTACATTCCTGCCCATACGTCCAGCCACTGCCAACTCAAGTTATAGACACCCTCGCACTCCGTTGCAAGGCTGGCATGGAGAACTCCCTCAAAGCCTTGAATTTCAGATGCAGACATTGAAACACGCTGGCTCGACACAAACTGGCTACTTCAGCCCAAGTACTCAAGCAGTAAGCAGGTAAAACCGTCTTACTGTAAAGGACTCTTTAGTCTCCATGACACTGCATTTTGATTCAGAGCAGGAAATCAGCTCTTGTAAGTGATGTCACCTCTGCCACTTAAGCTTCTGACATAAATAAAAGCAAGTGCCATTAGTGCTCCTTTTCCTGCGGGAAGTACACCACCTGGCATTTTAGTTCAATGAAGCCAGGAAGAGAGAGACCCTGACATTGTTCCCCCATCCAGCTTGTGGGACAGAAGAATGCCAGGTTTGTGCAACAGCAAGAAAAATTGTTCACTGTGGTTTTTAAGTAAGAAGGGATTGTTCTTGAGCCTGGGTTTTTTTCCCTCCTCAATGGCAAGGTCTTCTTGTGCAGTGACGTTGTGGGAATGTGAAAGTACTTAACACAGGATATCTGAGTACAGATGTTTCCTTCACGAAAACTGCAGTGCCTCACATTTTCAGAGACAAGCTGTGCAACACACAGCCAGTTCTTGCCAGTATTTCCAGGTCATGCAGGACAGAAGAGAGCTGCCACTGTCACCATGTGCAGGCTGGGCAGTACACACGCAGGTATTGCTGAGGGACTGGGCTGGGAAGGCAGCACGCAGAAGCAGGCAATCGTGCCCTGACCAGACCTCTGGATACCTTCTTCCTCATGAGCAGCTTGGGGACGACTAGGGTAGAGGAAGGACCAGTTCACAAGCTCCAGGTTTAAAAGTACCCTCCACTGTAACTTTTACTCTGCTCTTCAGAACAGCTTCCTGCATATTCAAGGGCTAAATACAGTCGGTGGCACGCTGCACCCCTTTGACCCTTGTGAATCCTGTACAATTCTGGCTTTATTTGCCTCTAACCCAGACACAGCACCACATTGATGAAACTTTTACCCAGATAGGCTCTAAACAGACACTCGCTCAGCAAACAGCAATGGAATGTCCCTACATCTCAATATTTTTTTTTTTTTGTGAGGTGGCAGAGCAGTTCTTGCGCTCGTTCCCAAAACACACTGCTGGCAGGGTCAGTGCAGTTATGCAGTTTATCAGCTGGCTGATGACAAACCACCTGATTTTGCCTGAAACAGACGAGGGGAGGATTCAGACACACCATTTCACCACCAAGACTGCGAGACAAGCAGACACAGCGACAGCCTCTTCAGCCAGCACAGCTGCTATCGCATTTCATCTAACATATCCAAAATCTGATTGAATGAGATGCAACTATGAAGTTCCTACTTCATTCCTGCACTGACTAGAAAGAATTGCTTATGTTTTAAGATTTCATTATTATCCAGTCTGTAGGAACCCATGCCCTCCATAAAGCTGAAACAAGTATCCACAGTAAAGTCTAAGAACACAAAACTAGGTCAGAAATTTATTTCAACTTGCAAAATGCTTTTACGTATCAAGAAACAAGGTTTAGAAAAGTTCTCACAGAAATGCCCATTTTGATACATTCAGTACTTTTTTTTTTAAAAAAAGGAAAATTTCTTTATAATGAGGGCTGACAAGGATCAGGAGTTACATCATCCTCATGTGTCGTAGCACTCACTAGTGCTACTGGAAAACACATCTCCATTTCAATTATTGTGCAAGGTCTTCCTAGGCAAGATGTCGACAGTTAACAGTAATTATTTGTTTTTAAAACACACAACGTGTATTTCAGTTTTGCAGAAAGGGTTCCTCTGTTTTCACAATAACCTAACAGGCTCTTGCTCCCTCACAGCTTACTCCAGGAGCGCACAAGGCCTCTCCTCCCAACCTACAGACCATGCTTTCCTACACACCGCTACCGCTGTGGTGAAACACCCACACCTATTCCTTAGCCCAAAGACAACATCTACAGATCAGCTCTTTAGCTGCAATAGCTAGTAGAAAATACCAGAACATGCTGTTACCACCCCTGAATGCCAAGCTACACAGTGAGTTTCTGTTGCATACGAATGGCTGGCACCTGGCCAGCACATACTGCTCCAGCATCAGCTCAGCTCCGAACGGGAACGTCTCCCGGCATCACCCCACCATCACGGAGCTTCGTGCAAGGAAAAGCTCGGGGAGGTCAGAATTCAACTGTCCACTCCTTCCAGCGTTTTCCAGTGCAGAATATTTATAGAAGCAAGAGTTTCTCAATCTGTGGATCAAGGATACAGCTACCAAGGAAGTCTTCCCATTGGGGTCAAGAACTGCCTTAAGCAACTCAGAAGCTGAATCTGACATCTGAGACTCTTTTGTATTTGCCTTAAAAAAACCCAGTAAATCAGTGTCAAGATACAGAACACCTGAGTACCTACAGCTTTTAATTCATAGTTGCCCCAATGCTGATCTCATTTCTCATGCCTACCTAAAAACATCAGTCTCAATTTTGAAGGGTACTCTTATCTCTAGCTTAACATTTAGGTTTTCACAGTAAATTCAATCTCCTCCTCACCTTTTGCTTTGTGAAAAGCTCCTATATGGATAACTTCTAAGTCTACCTACCACTCTTTGATGTGTGTTTAGCTTGAAAATCTACAACTAAAGTAGTTCTCATTTGTCACGCTGTGAAGAGCCACGATAAAGCATTTTGAGTTTTAGGCCTGCAGGAAGCTTTCCTCACATCACTTTTCTCCCTTTTAATGTTACAGCTGAGATCAAACACACATTATGGAAAAAAGCCTTAAAATTTTAACTTCTGTACTAAATTTAGGTTGCTCATATTCTCACATAATTTCAGTCTGGAATTCGACTTCAGTTTTAATTTCTGCAGTTCACTCGATTTCACGTTTATTATTATAACACAAATCATACATTAAAATCCTGATTATTTCTGCAGGTTAATACCACCATTGGTATTAATGCATGGCATGGAGTGCCGATGCACAATGGAACACGTTCTGACACAAGCAACCACGAAGCACATACAATTACAGCGCTGTTTAAGCTACCCAGAACTGCCGGCTTCCCGTCATTCTTCTGCGACCTGTGCTTTTAAAGATCAGTCACAATCATGTGGAAAGTCCTGCTCAGAAACCCAAGCAAGGGACAGGTAGAGAGGGAAGTGGGAAGTATGTCTTAACTTTACCATTGCCTAGCATTGGTATTTTTATATATTATTATTATATATATAATATATTATTATCAATCACAACCATTACCTAAAAATAAAAATGTATGTAAGTCCCATAAATAGCATAACCCTAATTCACCTAAAAAAAATACAGCATCTGTGGGCTTTGTTGTAAATATGGATCCCAACAGGATTGCCAGCTGTAGTCCAATACTCTGAACCTTCCTGCATGAGGACCCCTAACTGAGCTCCCTTCCAAGAGCCAGTAAACAACCACCATGTTTCAAATTAAAGAAAATAAAGATCCCGACAGACTTGGGAGATTTCAACAGTTTTAATGCCAATGAACGTCCACGCCTGCAAGAAAACGAAGCATATTTAGATTACCGGGGGAGAAGGAGGGCCCACGTCTTACTGGTAGGGAAGACGAGGAACAGGAAGAGAGACAAAGCCTGCGGGAATTCATTTTTCCACGTCTCCTCCCGCTGTCAGGGCTGAGCGGGGAAAGCGGAACCCCGAGCCGTGCCGGGCGCGGAGGAACCGCGGAGCCCGGGGCGAAGGCGGGCCTGCCGGGGGGCCCGGCCCCGCTCCCTCAGCACCAGGCGCTGAGCCGCCCCCCGCTGCCCTGCGGGGAGCCCGGCCGCAGCCAGGGCCGCCCCCCGGAGCCCCGCTGCAGACGGACACTTGTCGCCACGTCAGGGCCCCCCAGGCCGCCCCCCGGCCCCGCTCCCGCGGCTCCCCACGGACAGCAGCCGCGTTCGTGCCCTAAGCGCCCCCCGCCCCTTGGAGCCGCTCGCTCCCTTTGTTCCTCTTTAGCCCACCCACCGCCGCCAAACCGCCGGCAGCAGCGGGCTGAAAGCGCCGGGGGATGAACAGCGGGACCCCCCCGCCGCCCCACCGGGGCCCGGCCCTGAGACACCGCGGCCCGGCCCCTCCCGCCCCCCGGCCCCGCCGCCCGCTCCCGCCCCGGCCTCTGCCCCCCCCGCGAGCCTCCCCACCCCAGCGTACACCGCACCCCGGCCCCCCACCCGCACTCACCCTCCTGGAATTTGGGCTTGGGGTCCTGCTTGGGCGCCATTTATAAGTGACTCTCCCTCCTCCCGCCCCCTCCCCGCGGGGGCCTCACCACCTCCGCCGCATTCTGCGCGGCCGGCCCCAGCCCTCGCCGCCCCGCGCAGGCGCGCTGCCGCCCGCCGCCCCACCCCCGCGGCATGCCGGGACGTGTAGTCTGCGGTGGAGCATCCCGCACCCAGCCCCCTCCCTCCGGAGGGATGCGGGTAAAATGTAGGATTGGTTGTCGCATGTTGGCTATGAGGAGCGCGAGTGGAAGAAGAAGAAAAAAAAGAAAAAAATAATGAGCGGGAGGAAGAGCAAAAGCTATGCGCCCAACGTGGGGCTCGAACCCACGACCCTGGGATTAAGAGTCCCATGCTCTACCGACTGAGCTAGCCGGGCGCTCGTAGCAACAGTCGGTCACCAACAGACTCAACAGCGCCCCCCACCCGCGCTCTGCGCGCTCCCCACTATGGCCACTAGGGGTAACTCGCGCGGCCGCACCGCCCCAGCTCATTTGTATACCGAACACTATCAATTAAATTAAAACATACTAACCTTCTCCAAGGCCGGCAGAAGCGGAGCGACAGCAGACACAGCTGCTCCAGGAAAGCTCCGGGATTGTCAAGACGGTGAGCAGCCCCCGGGGAGTTATTGAAACGACATCAAATTATCCAAAATAACAAAAAAATTAGTGTTTCCCACTCGTTTTACCTGGAAAAAAAATAAATAGAAAAAAGCGCAACAAGGGCAACCCTCAGCCCCTGCTCTGGGCGCGGAGCCTCGGCAAAGCCCCTTTTCTCATTTACCGCTGAAATCGCACCAGCCCCGCTGCGCGGGTACCGGCGGCACTGCTCTCCGCGGCCGCTAGGGGGAGCCATGGTGCCGCCCCGGTGCCGGGCGGCGCGCGCGGCCCGGCCCGGCCCAGCCCGCGCCCCTCCGCAGGCGCGGAGCCCCGCCCGCCGCGGCCGCCGCCGCCGGCACCCCCCGCCGGCATGCCGCGCTGAGCCGCCCGCCGCCCGCACCCATGCCGGCCCCGGCCGGCCTCCTGCCCCTCGCCGCCGCCGTGCTGGCGCTGGCCGCGGGCGCGCAGGCGGGCGGAGGGACTGCGCGGACAGGTCCGCGGGGCGGGGGGCGGGGGGGGTGCGGGAGCCGGGCAGCCCGGTGCCCCCCCGCTGCTGCAGCCCCCGCGCTGGGCTCGTCCCGCGGCTCCGGCGGGCTGGGCAGGGCTGCGCCCCCGGGCTCCCCCACCGGCACCCCCGGGTCCCCCCGGTGCCCCGCGGCCGCAGCGCTGCGCACGCAGCCGGGGCAGCCCAGGGGTGCGGGGGTCCGGGGGGGGCTTTGCCCCCAGAGGCGGCTGCCGACCACCGTTTCAGAAGTGGGATTTGGGGTGGTTTTGCGGGGGTGTGGGGGGTGTTTTGTCTTTGTTTTTGTTTGCTTTACCGGCAGCTGTAATTAACCAGCGGGAGCGCGTGGCTGGAAACCGGGGCCAGCCCCGGGCGGAGCAGGGCTCCGGGGCTGCACGACCCCCCACCCCCCCTCCATCCCTCCCTCCCTGCCCCTACCCCTGCCCTTAACCTTCCCCCGGGGCAGACCCCAGCCCTGGCCCCCGAGCGCAGGAGGGGCAGCCAGGGGGGCCCGTCCCTGCCCTCCCCTGCTCCGTGCCCCCCGCGGCGGCTGCGGACACCAGTTCCCAGACCCAACTGGTGCTGGGGTGCCTGACCCCAGCGGGCTGCCCCGGGAGCTCAGCATCCAGCTGAAGGGTGGGAGGGGGAGAGGCGATGAACCCTAAGTAACGCTAACCCCTGAACCCCTTTCTTCCCAGAGCCGGCTCCGCCGTACTCCAGCGGCGACATCGTTCATCCCATCAAGGTTGACGAGAGTGGATCGTTCCTGTCCTACGATTTGTCCCACCGAGTGCTTCACCGAAGGTCTCCTTCCTCCAGGAGCAAGTTTCTTGCCTTCTATGAACTGCACTACAAAGGCGAAGCCCTGAAATTCAACCTGAGCCTGAACAACAACCTCCTGGCGCCCGGCTTCGTCAGCGAGCGGCGATACGGGGGTATCGCCAACGCCAAGATCCAGCCCCGAGCATCCCGCTCCTGCCATATGATCGGGGAGGTGCGGAGCCAGGCGCAGGAGGGAGGGCTGGCCGCGCTCAGCACCTGCGATGGCCTGGTAAGTACGGAGGGCTTTAATCGATAAGGAAAGAGCAGAAGCTGTATAAAATCCTTTTTTCTGCTTGAAAGCGATAGCAAAACTCCTCCCAACAGCAGCGGGGTCAGGGTCTCATCGCGTAGGTTTGATGCGGCCGTGGATGAGCTGACTGTAAATTTCCCATGGATTCCAGTGGTTTGGGAATTCTCCGGGAGTTGGTTTACTTGTTTGCGTCCAGACTCCCAAAGACAGCAACTCTCGTATCGCCTCCACCTCCTAGTACATAAACGTAGGATTATGAGAAACGGATCTGAGAACGAGGTGTGCGGAGCCTGGCGGTACTGATGGTAACGCAGCTCGTGTGTAGTGTTTACGTTTTGTGAGCACCTCCGCTGCCTTATTCTGCTGCAAATACTTTTGAAGGTGGTAGTGACCTGTCAGAGTATAAGTTTTGCTGAAAGGCAAAGTGACTTTCACAAGTAAGACTGTGGTGCCGGCACTCAGCAAGGCAAATTCAGGACGTGAGCATCGAGCATCGCTGTCTGTACCTGCGTGCGGTGGCATCTAGCTAGCGTGGGTACCAGCTCCCCGCAGGGTTTAAATCCTCCTGGGGCGTTGCAGAAGTGTTGCTGCACAACTGGGATGCGCAGACCCCTGTTGCCACAGCCCCTGCTCGGGGTGACAGAGGTGCTGGGATTCCCTGGGGACACTGCCCCCCACGTCCCCAGCACAGGGCAGAGGTGGGGATGACCAGCAGTGCTCGTGCTCAGCATTTCTGCATTTGGAGGGACGATAACTCCATCGGCTCCTTGTTCTGCTAGCTGCCGCAGGTGGCTTTGTGCAGCTGGGGGCCGTGTTTGCATTTTAACCTTCCTGTGTTTAAATAAAAGCAGTGTGTGTCTGTATGCAGAGTTAGCCCGGTAGAGCGAGGTGGCTTTTAAATGGCAGCTCTGCAGAGGCCACCCAAATCGCTGCCTTTGGAGGTGCAAGAGCGTGCTGCTGCGTTTTGGGCAGAGCAGAGCGTGGCGCATGGGCGTGCGGCGGGGAGCATCGCTGCTGCCCCTCTGTCACCTGAAGCTGCGAGAGCTCAGAGCTTCCCCACCGTGGTGGATGGTGGGGCAGGACTGGCAGGAGAGGAGCTGGGCATGCCCTGGAGGGTGTTGGTTGCTCTTTTTCCTACCAAATTTAGCAGCAGCTAGGTGTGTTTGGAACCCTAACACAGGTTAAAATGTGCATATCTGGCGTTTGGATTCTAAATTTCACTCATTTTGAGTGGGAGCTGGTGATGATTAATGGTGAAGTGACTGGCTCGGGACCCAGAATTGAAGATGCTCTGAAAAAACCACCATCAGGATGAGGATTTACGAAGGAGGAAAAGGCAGGCTGGAGCAGACCCCTATGTGTATGATCCTCTGCAAGGGAGTTCTTGAGGGCTAATTTGTTTCACAGCCTGTTGAAGGAGCTTGTGCCAAGCAGCTGTAACCCAGGGCCAGATCTGCAGGAGCTTTAATTCATGTGGTCATTTGCTGTTCACCACTGCACTTCGTATCTCCAGGGGGGTAAAGGCTGCACAAAATAGCCAAACCCATCATTCAGATAAAAAAATAGACTGATGCACCTGGGAGGAACCTACAACTTTTTGTTTCCTTTTTCTGTGAACATTTGTATGATGGCTGCGGTGTACACAGGATTAGAAAGTGTTGCAAATGCCCGTGAATGCGTATTTGCACGGGGACACCCCAGTAATACATGATGGTTCTGCAAAAATTTGTGTGGCCTCATTCTGCCAGTGAGTTGAAATCTGCTGTCAGACTTAGAAATCCAGTCTTGCAGTGCAAGTCAGGCAAAACCAAGCTGCTAGTAGTGAATGGGCTGAAGGATGTTCACCCAGGACGTTTTAAATATATTCTGGTTAAGAGAATTAAACTTCTCTTTGTGAAGTAACTACAGGTGGGAAAGCAGAAAAAGAAGTTACTCGTTAAATGATTTGCCATCCACATAATGTGTCACCTGAAAACACCCGTTTCATAGTGGTGTT
The DNA here is from genome assembly GCF_017639655.2 of Falco naumanni. NCBI lineage: Eukaryota > Metazoa > Chordata > Aves > Falconiformes > Falconidae > Falco > Falco naumanni. The sequence goes on along the minus strand of NC_054060.1, from coordinate 3,905,234 downwards.
TGGTGAACCCCATCATTAAGGTCTGCGAAGTGTGTTGAGAATGATCAGTGTCGTGCAAGTGCTCTGGATTAGTGTTATTTTTTAAGAAGCAGAAAAAATTGTTAGCTCACAAAAGGCAGCAGCGTGACGTTGCGAGAGGGTCTGCAGCCCATAAACTGCGAGGGGTGACCGAAACTCCGCCTGAAGTTGCTTTAAACGTTCTCCACTCAGTCTTAAAACGACTGTGGCTTTTTGTCAGATAGATAGTAAACCACAGAGAAGTGCACTTAGCAACGTGCTGCGTGTCTTGTGATAATTATGGAAAGTAAAGTGTGTTCTGAACTACGGCTTCATTACAGGGAATTACTCATACACCGCTTGTAAGCATGGCTGGTATTTCAGGGTGTAAACAAGGAGCATGCTACTGGTGTGGGAAAGCGCAGAGCTATAGGCTAGGGCAGTATATTACATTTACACATGTAATACGGTGCTGATACCGTACATTTCAAGCCCAGCCTTGCTGCACTCTGCCGTTCCCAGCTGTAAGGCACGGATGGGCTGTCCCAAAATTCTTGCTTGTGGCTGCCTCACGCGTTGAACTGAGTTGCATCAGCACCTCGAAGGGCTGAGTTCCCCGCCGCTGTCGGTGCAGCCGCTGCTCCGACGTTCGTTACCGGTGTAGCACGTAGTAATTGTGCCTTGTGTGACACCCTTGGCCAGCCTCCGAGTTCCCTGTTCCTGTGACCAGGCTTCACCTTTCTTACAGTGCTACTGTAAGGCTTTAAATTCCTCCTCTCAAGGATTTTAAAATAGAGTTGTAAGAGCTGGGCTCCGCTCTCTCTTGGGTAGTTTTGCCAGAGCAATTTCATCCTCTTCAAGGCTGTTTCTCACTCTTGTTGCAGACCATGGTGAAGGAGTAGGAGACAGGGGTTAGGGATGCTGGCACCACTTACTGGGATGAACTGGGACACGCAAAGTGCAGAAAGGTTAACCAGGTGTGTTTTAAACGGAGGGAACCGGACCTTCCCCTGGGCAGCAAGTGCTGCTCGGTGCTACCGCAGAGCCAGTTGGTGACAAAACGTGGCCCCCGGGCAGATCTCAGCTGGGGCAGTGATCTCTGTTCCCTTCCCGGCTCAGAATAACCTGCATCAGGAAACAGAGAAGGGGGCATATCGGTGGGCCCCTTCCTTTCCTTCCCCATCCCCATGCTGTTTCCTCCGTGTTATTTTACGTTTGCAAGGAGTTAATTAGGGAGGAAGCTGTTTACCCTTCCCCGGCATGAGCGGTGAGAAAGCATCTCTAGTAGCCTAAGCGCTGTTCTGTCTTGGAAACACTAGAAAGAGTTGTAGGGGCATGTTTTGATCTTCTCACTTTGTCCCTGCCCTGTCCTGGGGTGGGAAAGTACTAAACGTGTCAGAGCAACGGCACGGGAGGCAAAGCTGAGCACGAGCAGGCTCTCGAGAGAGCGTAGACACTCAGCCTGCTCTGGGCACCGTAAGGCTGCTCTGAGGCAACCACGAGCCGATGGAGTCGCCTTATGGTGCAAAATAAATTTACAAAACGCTGCTCACGGCAGCGCCCTGTCTGGCTGAATGAGCGCAGGAGCTCCCATTCCTTGGGATAGAGCTGCCCATCCGAGAGCTTCCCGTGCAGCTCTTTGTTCTTGGGATGCAGCGGGAGGCTGGGGAGCCCTGGGCGAGTCCGTAACGGCGTGTGGCAGCTGGGCCAGGTCAGGGGGGTCGTAATAAACCAAAGAAAGTTTCAGGGTGTTGTTTCCTGCAAAAGGAGAGATGCCGGTAACGTGTCCTTCTGTTGTTGCATGGAGGGGCCGTGCTCTTTGTCCTGGGACTGACTTTCTTCGGCTGGAGTTCCTGCCATGCCCGAGTGCTCCTGCAGGTTCCTCCTCCTTTTCCCTGGAGGTTTTCTGGGGGAAGTCTGTAACCCGATGGTTCACAGTGGTGGTGCTTAGGCAGTGCAAAAGGCCAGCAGCAATGGGCTGCATCGGATGAGGATATCCTCGGGAAAACACCTCCGTTTGTGCAACACGTGCTCCAAACACCAGTGTTGCACTAAGCCATCCTTTGGGCTGTCTGCCCGGACTCCCCACAGTGGCTCCAGGAAGGTTGGGGCGAGGTGGTGGAGCACAGTCTGAGACCCTTTGTGTGCCTGTTCCTGGTGTGCTCTGGAGGAGACGTTTCTCCATCTCAGCATCCCTGCAGTCCCTGACACCCATTGGGGTCATCACCTGTCTGCACTTTGTGATGGGGTCTCTTTAGCTTTTTGCTTTCTTCATGATCACTCCATGCGGACTCTTTTGTCTGGGAGTTTAGAGCTCAAAATATCCATAAAAACAGTTTATTTAGAGAAGACCTATTTCTTCCTGGAAAATTTTGCAAACCCTCTCCCATTCCCAGGTTCTTCATTGTGAGTCTGTGCTAGACACAGCTGGCTTCATGGTGACAACTTTGTCTCTCCCTGCCAGAAAGGCGTGTTTCAGCTCATGAACGAGGACTATTTCATCGAACCAGTGGCCACCAGCTCTCGGGAGGATGGAGCAGCACAGCCCCACAGGATATACAAGCGCCAGGTGTCTGAGCATGGGGCAGAGCAAGACAGCAGGCCACCAGCTTCACGGGAAACCTGTGGTGTGCAAGGTATTGTCCCCTTCATCTTGCATTTTGCAATGAGCTGGTACCAGCTGGGGCCCACGGTCTGCACGAAGCACATCGTAGAAAAGGGGAAGGGAGCAGGTCCAAGCTTTAGTCCGCTGTGTTGCCTCTGCAGACTCGTTAGTCTTAAAACGTGGCATCCAGCTGCTGCCTCGATCTCCCAGCATCCATCAACGACACGGATTGCCCTTAGATTGAGTTTGGCAAGTTGGGCTGGAGGTCCCTCTCGCCACGTAGGCTGGCAAGAAAGAAAACCCTCGGACCGAAAGACTGAGCCAGCAGCGGGGAGGGGACGGAGCGTGGGCTGTGCGGTGCCTGTGGGGTGGCACGTGGCGTGGGAGGTGTGTGGCCAGCGGTGCTGCTGGTGGCTGAGTGTCCCATGGGCTGGAGCTGCTCACTGGGGGAAAGCCCCAGGGGTGCCCGTGCAGCCGTTCCCACAAGCATTCTTATTATGGGAAGGCTTGTTCAAATTGCTGGTCAGGATTGCTTGCCCAGTGCCAGGCGGCGGGTTTGTGACATTAGTGACTGGAGCCCACAAGTCACAGGAATCACTGTAGAAAGAAGACTGGGGATTTTTTTTTTCTTTTTCTCCTGCCAATTTTTCTGTATTTTCTTATGTTTCTCACTTGCATGACTCAATGCCTGCCAATCCTTGGGCCTCTCGCTCTCGTCTTTTCCTCCCAGCCCTGCTGCAAGCATCCCGTGATGTGCAGACTGAGTATTTGTTTTCATTTCCTTGCAAAGATCAGTTTCTGACCTGCTGGGGCATTGGACTTTGGGAGTGAAACCCGGTCACTGCCCGGGAGTCTCTCTGCTGCAGGGCAGAGGGTGCATGCCGGTTCCTTCTCCTCTGTCTAGAGCAGATGGGTTGGATAAACTTCCAAACCCAAGATTTTAAGTAATGAGGGATTCTGTGCATCCCCAGCAGCTCACCGGCACTTTACTCCTCATCTGCATCAGTGAAACTTCACCTTCCAGGCCGTGCATCTTGTTTTGCATATTTCCTACAGTGCTCTGCTTACAGAAACGTGTTTTTTTTTTTTCTCTATCAGGTTATCTTCAGGCTTCTTCTGTTAATCTGAATTAATTATTTAATCTTTGATAATAATCCTAATGCTTCTTCTAGACTTTGAAATCTAGTCCTTGTAAATGAATTTCACCGGGTGTAAGTGGCCCGTGTGTAATGCGTGTGGCTCTCCACTGCACTGTGGGCTGGCACAGTGGACGTGATGTGTGTGCCCTGGAAAGGGAACCAAAAGTCTGTAGGATTTTAATTACTGCAAGCCTTTCATGTTGTACTGAGGTATTGCTGGTTTTCTTTGCAAAACACCACACGGCCAGATGGTGTTAGGCTGTTAGGTGTTATTTAGCTTCTGTCAGTCCACAGTGCAGCCTGTGTGTACAGCTGGGTGGGTGTTTAAGAGGGATCTCAAAGGGAAAATGCCACGCAAGCCCTCCCTGGGATCCCAGGAGCCCTCTGCAGTACCTTCACGTCCCAGCTGGAAGCTTAGCAGCAAAGGACACAATGGAAGCAAGCTCCAAGGAAGCTGTTTCGATTAAACTGTCACAGCGGTATTAGCAATTCATCAAATTATCCAGATACTTGGGATTTTTCAGGCTGGGGGATAAAACACTCTTTCACAGCTAACGTACAGTATAGTCCATAAAATGTAAAAGTCCATTGTTAGCAAAGTAAGGCTGAGCCCTTAGAAACTGGTCGTAAAGGCAATTCCCACTGTGTGGGATGTGGTTTGCAAAGCCTTTACCCAGCTTGGGGCTGACCCTGACCATGATCTTGGAGCAATGTCACAGGAAAAGTCTCTGCTTGAGAATTCCCAGTTGCTGGGTTGCGTGAGGAGCGTCCGAGCTCTTGTCCGCCTCCGGACTCTTTTCAGCCCAGTGAATGTTCCTGTTGTTTCTCCCTGGGAAGGAGCAGAGTTCAGCCTCCATGCAGCCGAGGAAATCTGTGCAGTCCTGCGGTGTCATGGTCTTGCCCAGGACACCGACGATCCTTGGGATTTGGCTCAAGACATCAGTCCAGCTTTGAGGGCGCAGAGTTTATCGTGTTGGGGAGCCATCTCTCCCTGCAAAATACAGATTTGTGATGGTAATCAGAAATGTTGAGCCACCAGGGTTGTTTCTCAGTGGCGTGTGCTCAAGCATCTCTGCAGGGTCGCCTATAAATTCCTATGTCAACGCGAACCCTAAGCGCTCTGCTCTGGGAGGCTCCGTGTTCCTCATGGAATATTGCAGACCCTGTTCCAGTCAAAGAAATTACTTCAAATGCTTTATTTATTTATTTTTCTATCATGCTAATGTTGAGGTCAGTGTCTTCAGCCCCCCAATGATTTTTTTAGAACGTACAGCACAACAACATACACATAGGTTAGGTGTCTAAGTGTGGAGCCTCCTCAGCAGCTAAAGGTTATTTCTTTAAATTAAAAAAATAAAAAGCCCTTGATGATATTTTACCAAAGGTGAACACGTTTTACAAAAAAATTTCTTTTTCCCCCATTAATCCCTCAGATTCTCAGGAAAGCCTGGAGAGGTCTGAGAAGCGAAGGGAACGATGGGAACAGAAGCAGCACAGGAAGAGAAGAATAAAGCAGCGCTCCATCAGCAAGGAGAAGTGGGTGGAAACGCTGGTGGTGGCAGACACCAAGATGATAGAATACCATGGGAGTGAGAACATAGAGAAGTACGTGCTGACCGTGATGAACATGGTGAGTCCTGGTCCTCTCAATGGCAGAGCCGCCTGGTCCCCGGGGACGCAGCTATGAGACATAAAGACTGCTGGGCTTGCCAGGACTCATCCCTGGTGGGACCTCAGCAACCTCTCAGACAGGCTGTTCCCACCCGCATGTTGACTTTTCTGCATTGCTCAGTGCTCGGTGCACCCACGGGAGGATGGGTCGGTGTCAGCAGCCCTGAGGCCAAAATCTCCGTGCAGGCGGGAGCAGCTCAGCCCGCAGTGGTTTCACCTTCCCCATGGGGCTCAAGGGCTGTTCCCTCATCCTTCCCTCCATGGGGATGGATAACTTGGCCTCCCAGGGAGATCTCCCAAGGCAGAGGTGCTCCAGGGATGGGAGGTGGTGGGTGCTGCCCACGGTTGTGCCACCACAGCTCTCCCCAGGCAGGCATGTGGGTAGCTTGGGCATGGGGATGCAGCTGAAGCTGGAACCACCCTGAAGCTTGCCCGAGGGCCACCCACCACCCTCTGCGTGATAAGGAAACCTCCTTGCAGGAGGAGAGACCTGCAGGGACGTGGGAGATTTGGCTCAGACTCCCTCGAACTCAGGGCTGGCCGTGCCTGCCGATGGAGCATCCCAGGGCAGCTGCCGATGGAGCCAGTGCCGGCACTAGCCTGGTTAGCAGGAGGGACGTGGATGACTTTCCTGCGAAGGTGCCACTGAGGACAGTTAAGAGAAGATTGTGGTGGGCTCCATTGGGAATCTGGCCAGGGTGGGTGGATGCTGGTGCCGTAAGGGCATGAGTTGGCTCAGTCTGTTGACTCTTGGGCTGCCAGGGTAGCACCTATTTGCATTTCAGAGGAGGGCTTTGGCTGACGGCCAGAAGAAGGTGGGTTTGGGCAGAGGAGCTCAGGGTAACATCCTTGGGGTTCTGGGAGTCGGTGAAGACACCCGGAGAGCTCAGGTTTCCTTTTGAGGTGTTAAACATCTATTAGGAGTGAAAGCAGAGGTGTTCCCCGGGGCGTTTCTGGTTGAGTTTTAATGTGCTACACAGATTATATCAACTTTAAGTGGATGTCATCACACTCTGAACGCTTTAGTCCAGGTCTGCGTCCGATCTTGTCTTTCATTTGGGGGAATTCCCCGAGATGTTGTCAACAACCTTCAGTAGCTTCCCCTCGAGCTTGTGTTCCCCTGCAGATGTACTTACTAGCAGCAGCATTGCAGGGCAAGGGTTTTTTTTTGGGGGGTGCTTTATTTCTTTGGCTTGTGCCTGTTGCAGGTGGCGGGACTGTTCCACCACGCCAGCATTGGGAACCCCATCAACATTGCGATAGTGCGACTCATCCTGCTGGAGGATGAAGAGGTAAAAAGAAAACAGGGTGACTCACGCGCCGTCCTGGCAGCCAGGCTGGGGCGCACGGGGAGCTGCCCTTGGAAGCCCGTAAGCTTTCTCTGTGCTGCCTTTTTGGCCCAGATGAAGCTGTGTAAGATAAACGCGGGCGCCTGTGCCTTGCTGCCTTGACTTCTGCATGGGCTACAGCCCTGGTAAAGTCCAGGGAATGGTGTGGTCAGAGGAGCTGCGGGGTCCGATTCTTGTAATAATTTATGATAACGCAGCATCAGCACTGGTAGCTGGGACTTGTTTGTGCTCCCAGCTGCAGCGGTGGCTCGCAGGGAGCCTGACGCCGCTCAGACGGGCTCCCCAGCTGCATCCTTCGCCATCAGCCAGGATGGGATATTCGCCCACAGTGTTTCTTAACCCCCATTACCAGATGATTTAATGTTTTGGTTGACTCATAGATGAAAAGAAAGCAGAAAAGGGCTGTAGTCCCGCCCAGCCTACAACCTATAAATACGGAGTAATTCCGTCTGGATGGCAGTTACTCCCGATTCCATTCTGATGTGTCTGAGATCAGACCCTTCCCCCCCGCATCCCAAAAACCCGACAGATCCAGCAGCAATATGACTGCAGACTTTTAATTATGTTGGCAGGAGGATCTGAAAATCTCCCACCACGCAGACAACACCTTGAGAAGCTTTTGCAAGTGGCAGAAGAGCATCAACGTTAAAGGAGATTCCCATCCCCTGCATCATGATGTCGCAGTCCTGCTCACAAGGTATCGTGCCCATGAGCTGATTTTATGCTGTAGGTGCTACGCTGGCAGCTAGAAACAAGCCTGCCCGCTGCAGGCAGATGGACAGCCAGGGGAGCATCTCAGTAGGAGTGGTTGAAATCTCACTCTTATGCCCGAGCCCTGCCTGGACCCCTATGCATAGGGTATGTAACATGAAATCTGAAGATAACCTGGTCCCAATGGCTGGAACTGGTCTCAAATCTCAGGTTTAAACCTGGAGACAGCTGCCGGTTGACTAGCAGCTAAGGTTTCCAAACCAGGTTTTCATCATGGCTCTATTGCCAAGCCCCAGAATGTCTGGATCCTCCCAGGGGATGTACGCAGGGATTAACCCTCCTTTTTCCCTTGGAGGCTAATGCTGGGATTGGCAGAGGAGCCTCTGAGAAAGCCCCTGACCTCCCATGAAGCTCACAGGAACTCATGCCTCTGGCCAAGTTTATATACCTTGCAGTCAAAACGTAGTTTGATGGTGTCAAGCTGCAGTGCCTTGGCTGTTGGCAGTATCGTGGTGGTTTGTGTGATGATTCACAACCCACAACAGTTTTATCTCCTTTAGGAAGTTTGCTTTGTAGCAGGAACAAGGCACTTCAGGTTGTGTATTTCAAAGGAGTTGCTCCTCCTGGGTGGCTGGAGCTCCTCTGCCCTGGACCACAGCACCCCTGAGATGTGCTTCCCCCAGCAATGTAGTAATTGCTTAATTATTCCCAGCATCAGCTTTATTTATACAATGGAATAAGCATAGCCAAGCTGGCTAGCAGTTCCCATTAATCAGGTTTAATAACGAGCCGGGGCTACTGGGAGAGTAAAGAGGAAAGGAAAGGTCATAAATCTTTCCATTGTGGAAAGATGTTGGATGTCTCCATTCTCACTTCTGTTTGGCCAGTGTCCCTGTGTCTTCCTCTGTGGGCTGGGACATGTCCTGTGCTCCTTCTCGTGGTGGATCCTGCCGCTTTCAAACCGCCTCTTTGCTCTGTGTCTGTGTGTTCGTTGTCTCCATCGCCCAAGGAAGGACATCTGTGCAGCGATGAACAGACCCTGCGAGACCCTGGGTCTGTCCCACGTGGCAGGGATGTGCCAGCCCCACAGGAGCTGCAACATCAACGAGGACACGGGACTGCCCCTGGCCTTCACCGTGGCCCACGAGCTCGGACACAGGTACCACCGGCTTCCTCCTCCTCTCCTCTGACCTCTGTCCTCTGCGCTGCTCAGTCAGGGCTTGACAAAGCGCGGGTGGAAGTTGGGAGAAGATTGCCAAGCGGTTCCTCGCTGGTGCAAACCGTCCTCTGTACCTGCGAGAACTTACCCTGGGAATTCCATTTGAGAGTTAAGCTTTGGGTTGCCCCAGGTTTAAGGAAAATCATGTAACCCAAGGCAACCTGGACAAATTGCAATTGTGTATTACCCCATGTTGCTGATGCTGAAAGTTTTGGAGAAGAGGGTTGCCCATTAAGAAGTTTTAAAATAGAATTTGTGTCTAGAATCAGCAATTTTGCTTGCCCTGATTTCAATTGAATTTTGACAAGATCATTTGAACATTATAGTTCATAGTAGAACTATGGTTCTATTATGGTTGCATGGTAAAAACATGTACCCAGGTAGCTTAATTCACTTGATCTTGGTCAGTATCCTCATTACTTTTTTCTTGGCTGATTTTTCAGTAAGAAAGCTGAAATAAAAGCATGGGACAAAGTTCAGGGCGATGTCCCTGGTATCACTTAAGTGTCCCACACAGCCAGGTCCCCCGGTCCTGTTAATGACTGAGTCCACGTGGAGCTGGGATGCTCTGCGATGTCTGGCGTCGCGTGTCATTGTGCTGGAAAGCAGAGAGGCTGCGCGGTTGTAGCGGCGTGCGGCTCACCTCTCCTTTGTGGGACTGTGCTCTTACACAGTTTTGGGATTCAGCATGATGGAAGCAGCAATGACTGTGAGCCAGTTGGGAAAAGACCTTTCATCATGTCTCCACAGCTCCTGTATGACACGTCCCCACTCACCTGGTCCCGCTGCAGCCGGGAGTACATCACACGATTCCTTGAGTAAGTCCTGCCTTCCTCTTCTTCCTCACTCGTGGGGTGCTGGGGTGGCTCAGGGCTTGGGTCTGCAGCCGATTTCGCTCAGTAGTCAGCCCCAGGGCACATGGGGATGCTTTTACCCCACCTGGTTGCTTTGGTCCATGCTGTGAAGGATGGAGGCTTGAACAGAGAAGCAGCACGAGCGTTTGGCACAGGGATGGTGGCTTGAACAAACAAAGCCAGAGTGGTTTTCTTCGATGCTCTGTGCAGTTTTCTTTGGTGCTCTGCACGGGGCAGATGATGTTTGCCTGTAGGCAGGAGGATGAAACCGAGCCAAATTCTTCTGTGCATCTGTTTATTTTTAGCACCCCACGGCTGATTTTTCAGCCTGTTGTTATTAAGTTCCTAGGAACATGGCCCAGAGATTTACATTTGTCAGCCAGTGGCTTGCACTGGGGAAACATTTTCCTTCCTTGCTACAGGAAAGTTAGAAAACAGTGAGAGCATCGGCAAGAAACAGCAATGGGGATTGCTGGGCGAGGGATCGGCATTTCCATGGCAGGGAGACTGAGCTCCCATTTCTACATCCCAGCCTGGGATGTGGGCTTGGCCCCCATGCAGGATGAATTATTGTTGATTTACGGCTTTCGGTGGAATGGAGCGCACTCGTATCTGCAGCGTTCTTGGCCCTCTGCTTTTAACCTTCACTTTTGGATTAAGAATTTCCTGCTTGCCATGACCTTGGGCTGCTATGTGATGGGGAAGAAAAAGAGCAGCTGGATGCTTCTCTGGTTGGGTTTTGGTCTTGCTGCTCCCCCTAGAAGGGGCAGCTCTTCCTTAAGAGCAGAGCAGAGCCCGGCAGGCGTCTTTCACCAGCTGCGACATGGCCCAAGCGAGGGAGAGGTCCCTTGCCAGCACAGACATGAGTGTGTTATAATGCGGTGCTGGCAGGAGAACGGGAAGAAGTGAGCCAGAAAAGGAGACCCTGCTGACCTGGGGTTGCTGGGTGTGCTTGGAACAAACTTCACGTTTTGGGGGGGGGGAAAAGCAGCCCTCTCAGACATTGATTATTATCTTAGGAAAGATTGTTATTTTACAAGCGCTGCCAAACGTTTAAGCATCTGAAAATAACTCCTGTCATCAACAGCGGCACGGCCCCGGTGCTGTGGGTGAGGCCCTGGGTGCAGCCGCGGCTGGGTGACCCTCTTGGCAAGGCTGTGGGTTGGGGTCCACTCGGACACACCGTGGCAATGGAAGAAGACATCACCTCCCTGCTGTGGCCGCTGTGTCCCCCCAGGAACAAGCATCCCTCGTTCAGGCTGATGGGGGAGGCTGGCACAGGGTGGGTAGTGATGCTCCTTGAGGCAGAGGGACCACTCTGGACCTGGGCATCCCGTCAGCCCTGGGTTGTGGCAGCACTCCCCAGATGAGCCCTCCCTGGCATCCCGTGATTTTCTCCCTCGAATCCTCAGAGGAGTCAGAAGGTGCTGTAAGGCTTTTTGCTCTCCACCCCTCACTGTGACGTGACCTCTTCCCCAGCCCGGCTGGTGGAATGCCCTTGAAAGATGGGCTCTGGTATCTCACGGATGCCCTGCCTGCACCGCCAGCGTGCAGCACGGAGCAGCCTCCCTTCGTCTCAGCAGCCTTGGCACAGCTGCAGGTTGTCTGTCTCCCTTCGGTCTTTTCTCTAGGTCAGACAACCAGTTTTTCAGCTTCTTTGCTGGAGGTCTTTTTCCATCATCCTCCCGTGGGCTCCTTCCAGCTGATTCCCTGCTTTCCCAGAGCCTGGGGAGGGCTGGTCTTCCCCTGCCTTTGCCGCCCTGCTCCACCAGCAGCACGCAGCCCTGCCTGCTGCATCGCTGCTCTGCCACTTCTGCCAGATCCCCTCGCTGCGCAGCTGGTTCTTCCCAAGCTCCAATCCTCGCCTTTGTTTTTATTGAATTCTATCCTGGGTTTTTGGACCCTTCCTCCAGTTCTCCAAGAGCTTTTGGAATTTTAATCCTGCTCTCAAACGTATCTGCAGATCCTCCCAGCCTGCTCACATATGGGGATTTAATCATCATACCATCTACTCCATCATCCGGCTTGTTAATGAGCAGACTGAAACAGGCAGACGCGGCACAGACCCCTGTGCATTTTTATGGCAGAGTGTGGTTTATTGCATATCGCTGCAAAGCCAAAGGGAAACTTACCCAATTTTTGCTGGCTCAGTAATGTGTTTTGGCCGAGTTGAAGAGACCAGTAGAACGATTGTAAAATATTTAATGAAGAAATAGATTGTGAACCCAGCACTGGAAAGCTGACAGCAAATCTAAATCACTCCCCGTAGTGGGATGGAGACCTCTCATAAACTGGGGCAAGACAGAAAGTGCCACAAGCGTAGCAGAGGGCAAGGAGAGGGTTGGGGGTGGTTTTGGGGTGATGTGCGGGGACCCATGTGCTGGTACTCAAACAGACAGTTGGTGAACTAGTCCAAAGGAGCACAGGTATCATGCATGTAGCTCATGCAGTAGCCCGGTGCTTAAGCCTGGACTTTCCCCAGTAAATATATCATTCTTTCCATTTTTAAAGAACTTCCTTTGAAGCGTTTTCCACCTAGCAGGTAAAGAAAAAAAAAAAAAAAAAAGAGCTGCAGTGCCTCTGTATGCCTGGAGCAGGCTGCACCGCGATCCTGCGACCAGCTGCCTTCATCGCAGCTCAGCCCTGCAGCGCCCGCAGCGATCCTTCCCTCCCCGCCGGGCTGGGAGAGGCAGGATGCTCCCGCTGTTGTGAACTTGGGAGCAGAGACTTTAGAGCCCCTGGGCTGCTGAAAGCAACCTGTTTACTGATTTTTCCAACAGGGAAGCTGCTTGTAAAAACATACGGTATTTTAAGGGGTTGTCTCCAGCCAAGCGAGCTGTTTGCAGGTGTCCAGTGTGAACCTCACTGGGGTGGGATGGGAAAGGGAGGAGGAGATGCCACATCTGCTGGTCATCGCCCTGTGGCACTTCCAGTACCCCAAAGCAGGAGCTCTCCCGTGCTGCTGGCCCTTGTTTCTCTGTTGCTGGTTTGGGTTAAAAAGGAATCTTGTTTCAAGTTAATTTAGACCTGTTCCCAATCACAACAAGCCAAAGTAATCTAATCTGCTGAGAAACCCTCGCCAGAGACTGCCTTGCTGGAAACAAGTTTGTTTAAATCAACACTGAAAGCTAAACTAGTGACAATTTCTTGTGTGTTTGTGAAATACCGTAGCAAAGGCACTCGGAGCAGAGAGAGGCAGCCAGGATCGTCCCTTGCGGCTCCCGCAGCCTGGCTGCTTGCCACCGGCTGCCTTGATAGCTCAGTTTTAATATCTCTTTTTCTAAAGACAGCCTGTCCAGCACAATTTGAGCACTGTTTGTAGCGGCAAGTAGGAGGGTGAGTGCGTTTTGCCGCTGACAATCTACTTTATTTCTCTTAGTTGGCACACGGGTTGCGGTGTCCGCAGGGATGTTTCTGGGGTCAGCGTGATGTACGAGCACAGGGACAGCATCTGTTTCTCAGCAATGAGATGTTTGTTTGATGAAACCCTTCGCCTTGAATGGCAAAAGCGGGGTCCCAGCTGAGGTCTGAGCTGACGACTTGTTCACAAAGCACAAATCCAGGGGATTATTCCCAGGGAAAATGATATTTCTGGCTTTCTGTCAGGGGGAGAGGGGCATCCCAGACGCGAAAGGGGGAGTGTGCAAGGCACCGACCCAGCAGCTGCACAGAGAAGCTGGTGCTGCCTTTGCCTCCCCATAACCTGCCATGCCCAGGGGCCGTGGGGTGATCGCTGCAGGAGTGAGCACCCACCCTGAAAAGCAGGTACCCACACGTGCCCCTCTGCATGCTGGAGCGGCTCCAGGGCTGATTGGAGAGCCAGGGTCATATCAGCTAGAAACGCTAATTACCTCTCATAGTGAGTGTGCATTACTGAGATGCTCAGCTCCTCCATTAGCAGCTGCCGGAGCGTTGTATGGGTGTGCCAGGCTGGTGGTGATGCTGCTCTGACCTTTGTCTTTCAGCCGGGGCTGGGGGCTGTGCCTGGATGACCCCCCTGCCCGGGAGGTGCTGGACTACCCCCTGGTGCCCCCGGGCGTCCTCTACGACGTGAGCCACCAGTGCCGGCTGCAGTACGGTGCCTACTCCACCTTCTGCGACGACATGGATGTAAGCCAGGGTCCTCCCTGACGTAACATGGGCTTGCGTGGCTTGGAGGGGCTCCCTGCGGGTGGGGGGCTTTGCATGGGTCGGCCAGTGCACTAACTGTGTCCTGTGCAACCATGTTTTCTGCAGAGCGTCTGCAACACACTGTGGTGCACGGTGGGGAACACGTGCCACTCCAAGCTGGACGCTGCCGTTGACGGTACAGCATGTGGGGAGAACAAGGTAAGGGGGGGCAGTCCCCTCTGCGGCTGCAGAGGCTCCTTGTTCTGCACACTGGAATTTCACAGGCTCCAGCCCACCAGGGCAGGCTCCTCTCGCTGCCCTTGCTCTGCCCAAAAACCTGCAGGTGCCAGGGAGGGACTGACTCCAGCCAAGCTGAAAACGCCTTCAGAAGGTGAAACCTGCCGTTAATTACCGTGGCAGAAGGGTGCAGGGCTTCTGCTGCTCTCCGTCTGCTGCAGTGGTGGGTGCTGGTCTCTGGGTCCTGCCCCCCCGCAGGGCAGGCACCTCTCCCCACTCTGGGGTCCGGGGGGGTCCAGCAGCGCTGCGGCAGCTCGGTGGGTGCTGTGCTGGGCGTGGGGTGCGGAGGGGACCAGCTGTCTGCAGCCAGCTCTGGTCGCCCTTGCATGGGTGACGCTGGCTCCTGTCCTGCGGCAGTCCTGGGACAGAGCTGTTGTGCATCGCTTTTCCAGGACAGGGTTTTCCTGCCCAAGTTAACCATCAGTGTCTCTGCTTGTTAGGTTCAGTGTCCCCTCCTGGAGAGCTGGCCCCAGAGCGCCAGGGGTGACCCTGGGCTTAGCCACTGCCCCCTGCGAAACCTCCTGCTGTGCCCTTGTCCGCGGCTGTGCCCGGCTGGCTCTTCCCGCTGCGCTCGGATTGGGCTATGAATCCCCTTGCTGAGGGGTCTTGGTGGAGGTTTGGATGCATTGCCTGAGACAAATCCTCAAACAGCCCAACATCTCTGAATTTCCTATTGCTTAGAGGTGTGCCGGGCTCTGGCAGAGCCCCGCTGACCCCCGACACCTCCGTGTGAGCAAAGTGTGGATTTCCACGGGGCAGTGTGGGTGCTGGGTTTCAGTACTCCCCGCAGCCGGGCTCTCAGACTCAACGTCCATTACTGCATCCTTAAACCTTGTTTTCTCTTCGTCTGGCCCATCCCTTTGCAGTGGTGCTTCAATGGCGAGTGCGTGCCCGTGGGTTACCGTCCCGACGCGATCGACGGCGGCTGGGGCTCCTGGAGCTCGTGGGCTGCCTGCTCCCGCAGCTGCGGCGCGGGCGTGCAGAGCGCCGAGAGGCAGTGCAGCAACCCCACGTAAGCCAGCCCTCGCTCCCCCGGGGCTCCCCCAGCCCCTCCACACGACCCCATTTAAGAGATGAGCCCAACGATTCCTTGTCACCCCATAAAGCTGGGGACCGGCGTCTGGCCAGTGTGGTCCTGCACCTGTCTGCATCGCACGGCAAACCGCGCCGTTAGGCAGTTACCGGTCCCAACAATGTGCTTTTGAAACACTTGGGATTCATTTCACGGGGTTATCCAGCCGGCTGGGCGGTGGAAGCTTCTGGAGGGGCTGAGTTTGCTGTGTCTCCTTCCACATATAAGTTGCTCCCACTCCGTGCAGGCAGAGGGACGTTGCCATGTGACTCGAAACAAAGAGCAAGGACTCCGCGCTTGTAGGTTTAAAACATATCCAGTGTCTTTTAATGACAGAAAAGAAAAACAGGCATTCTTTGAGCCTGACTCAGAGTCATTTTGAAAAATTCTGCTGCTGTTTATTACCCCATTGCCCATGAGTGATTTTTGACCTGTGCCCAGCCGCGGCAGCCAGCACTGCCTCTCTCCTGGAAGCATCTGGGCACTGATGGAGGCGCAGCCTTGTCCATCCCATGGTTTCTTGGGCTGACCCACCTGCTCCCTGGATGACCCCTTGGTCACCAAATCGCTGTCGCGTTGTATTCAGCCAAAGCCCCCGGCTTGCCCAGGTGTCAGAGTGCCCTGGGAGGGGAGAGAAAAGGGCTTTGTGAGCAATGTCCCAGTGGCAGTCGCTTTTCAATGGCCTGAGGAGCTCTGAAAGCCACAGGAACAGACGCTCTAATGAGCCCAGATGTGCTTTCTGCCCAGTTTCTTCCACGGACGTGTTGCTTTTAGCACGTGCTATTGAGCTGTTTAAAGAAGTGCTGTGTAATCTCAGTCCCAGGTCAAGAGCTGGATTTGTGTTTGACATGAGTTTTGTGGCAGAAGTGCAGTTGTAGTTTATGGAGTGTTTTAAACACAGCTGCGGGTGGGCAGGAGAGCAAACACTGGAAAAGCAGCAGAATTTCGCTGGGCAGTTGTTTGCTTTGGCCACTGTAGGTAAATCTTCAGCGTTGCCTTTTGGATGGAGTGAACAAATGTGTGTGCTGGGCAGTCCTCCTCCCGCAGGCATTTCCTCAGGGCAGGGTACATAAACACAACCCTAAAATAATAATTAACTTTATTCTCTTCAGCAAAGTGTGCCCAAACTTAGATGATCAGGGGAAAAGTAATTTTCATGAGATCATGGGGCCATGGGCCATGGAGAGTGCTGTGACCAAAGGAAAAAGCATCAGGAGACAGTGGCAGTATTTTGAGAGTCTGTTGGCATCTGAGAAAAAAATATTGTTGCTTTTAAAGTCCCTCTTGCTTTAAAAAGCCCAGTGGCAGCTTTGCCATCCCCTTGGGCAGTAGAGGAGCAGAGCGGGAAGCGCATCCCGGGCAGGATGGAAGCAGCTCCTCCAGAGCAGCCACAGAATGGGCACCTGGCTGACCTGCCTTTTGGGAGCGCTGGCATCTCATCAGCCGCGGTACCCAGGATGGTGGAGGAGATGTTTTACCTCCTGGGGAGGGGTGCCCGGCTGCAGCTGCAGGAGGTGAGGGGGCTTCAGACATGACCACTTGCCAGGGACACGTAACTTTAATAATTGCTTTTATAGCATCGTACACTAGACCTATAAAATTGGCCATATTTCCAACGTTAAGGAGCGGCTGTCAGGAGGGGCAAGACCCAAGATGTAGCTGGTTCAGCTTGAGAGCCATCGGGAAAAGCTGCCTTTGGCTCACGGTCTCACCGTGCATCGTCCCGTAGCGCAGCACGGCAGCAGCAGGGAGTTGGTCCAAGAGGGACTCTGAGAAGAAGGACGTGGGCCGTGGTTTCCATGGATTTCAAAAGCTTGCTCAGTGGAGCATGGATCATGCTGGAATGGGTGTCGGATTCGTAGCCTTACACGGTTCCTTACACGAACATCGCAGCAGAGCGACCTGTGGGTTGTAACTGGGAGAGCTCCCGGTGGCCCAGGTGGATTCATGCTGAGATCAAACCTCAGCAGCAGGTACAAACGCACCCTCCTGTAGCTGTGAGTGGAAGGGGAGCTTCCCCTTGTGTGTGGTGGGTCTCTGTTAGGTAGGACAGGGATAACGGTTTTAAACTGAAAGAGGATGGGTTTAGATGAGGTATCAGGAGGAAATCCTTCCCCGTGAGGGTGGCACGGCGCTGGCACAGGCTGCCCGGAGAGGCTGTGGGTGCCCCATCCCTGGCAGTGCCCAGGGCCAGGCTGGATGGGGCTGGGGGCAGCCTGGGCTGGGGGGGGGGTGTCCCTGCCCCTGGCACAGGTGGGACTCTACGTGATCTTTAAGGTCCCTTCCAACCCAAACCCTTCTGTGATCCTTTGATTTTCTTTTTCCCCTCCCATGTACGGACAGGCCGAAGTACGGGGGCAGGTACTGCCTGGGGGAGCGGAAGCGGTTCCGGATTTGCAACGTCAGGCTGTGTCCCCCCGACAAGCCCTCCTTCCGCCAGGTCCAGTGCAGCCAGTTCAACCCCATGCTCTACAAAGGGAAACTCTACAAGTGGACGCCGGTGCCCAACAACAGTGAGTCGAGGGCAAAGCCCGCTGCTGGGCTTCTGCCTGCAGCCCCAATGGAAAACCTGAAACAGAGTCTTGCTAACGGCTTGATTTTGCTGTTCATCTCTTCATATTCGCCTGGCAGTGTGTTTATGCCGTATTTTAAAACTATGGCTGGGCTTGCAGGGTTAATTTATGTTTTTGGAGGTGGCCCCAGGCTGCTTGGGTTTAGTTTCTGCCTGTTGGGTTCCCCAGTTAACCCCTGCGAGCTGCACTGCCGGCCAGAGGATGAATACTTTGCAGAAAAGCTGCGGGATGCCGTCATCGACGGGACACCGTGCTACGAGATGAACGCCAGTCGCGACATGTGCATCAACGGCATCTGCAAGGTGGGTCCTGTGCCGGGTACCGCTGGGGAGGGAGCCCAAGGACCCCCGGGCTCAGGGAAACGCAGGCGGGTGCCGTGACCCGTCCCTTAGGCGAACACTGTCCCCTCTCTCGCATGCACCGATGGGCTGAGCTTGCTTGTTTTGTCATTCACTGCTTGGAAGCTTTCCACATTTCCACGAGGTGTGTGGTGCAGACGTATCTCAGCCTCTGTGCTGGCCTCACAGAGCACCACCAAGGCCAGGCTGGATGGGGCTGGGAGCAACCTGGGCTGGTGGAACGTGTCCCTGCCCATGGCAGGGGGTTGGAACGAGATTGTCTTTAAGGTCCCTTCGAACCCAGACCACTCTGTTGTTCTATGAAACCCAAGAAAACAGAGGAAGAGAAGTTTCGCTTGCAAATAAGGTTGGGGATATGAAAGGGTGCATGGAGAGGGTGCCCAGTCCTGCACCCCGAGTGCATCCAGTGCTGGCAGCTGGGCTCTGACCTGCAGCAATGGAGATGGCTCCCCTGGCTTGGCAGCCTCTCCCAGCACTGGGATTTGTCCTTCTGGGACATTATTTTTCTTTCTTGGAAGCTCCCTACAAACGTGTTGCAACATGCAGCGGCGTTGCTCCAGCTGCTGGCTGGGGCAGCGTGGGAGGCACGGGAATCTGGTGGAGGTGGCGCAGGCAGCGCTGTGAATCATCTGGGAGGTGCTGGGGAGGCTTCGCTGAGCTTTGCCCTGTGTCCTCCAGCTGCCTTTGGTGGCAGCGAGACGGTCCCTTCATTCGCACCTTCCTTTTCCCTAGGGAAGCGGTCCCGAGGTTTAGGATAGAATAAAGCACACGTGCAGGACGTTGGATTTCTGTTGAATTAGGGAATGGGTAGGGGTCTGAGCTGTGTGTGGTCTGCAGGGCAGATTCCCACCACGGGATGTACCAAAGCCACGCTGCTGCCGAGCTCAAGGCCGCCTGTCACCAGGGGCTCGCACGGGCGGGAGGGGGCATGGCCGCGTCTGCCACCGTGTTGGATAGAGAGGCTCTCTGAAAGGCTTGTTGGAAAAACAGTTTTTTTGGAAAGCAGGCTTTTTGGACAGCACAAAAAACAGCAGAAAAGAGGGAAAATAATCAGTCAGCTGGTTTCCTTGCAGCCTCTTATGTAAAAACCATTTGCGGAAACTTCTGTGCTGCCAGCAGCAGCGGGCAGGGGCTCGGCAGCAGCAGAGGTTCTGGGAAGGTCCCGTTTCCTCCTGTAACAGCCTGTAGGTTATTTCAGAGGCTGCGGCACACCAGTGCATGGGCTGGAGGGAGCGCAGGGGTTGGTATTTTTACTTGGCCCATAGAACAAGGTGCGAGCCAGCAGCTCGTGGCAGATGATGGCACGTTTAGCCAGAGCTCGCTGCATACAGAATCCGCATCACCTCTGCGCTTGCTGCTGGCTGTGACACCAGAGTCAAACCCGGCTCGCTACAGACGCTCGCAGCTGGCACAGCCCCCAGCGGGACCCTCTGGGGGCTTGGCTGTGTGTTTATGGTGCAAAATCACAGGGAGGCTCTGGCTCTGCGTAGGTCAAGCAGTTTGGCACAAGATGTAAAGGGTTTCAGCAGAATATAAAAAAAGGTTTTGGGGAAGTGTTTTGAAACAGAACTAGCAGGACCAAGGACTGAGGGGTTTACCCAGCTTGGTTTGGAACATAATGCGTGCTGACAGGCTCTGCTGCCTGGGGACTTGGGTAGAAAAAGGAGAAAACGAGATGTGGGTTGTGATCCTCGCTGCATATGAGCAGGGCAGCAGGACCGTGAGGCTGTTAGAGAAACCCCTGCTGCAGCCGATGTGGCTGTATCGCTGCCCATCCTCCAAAAAGCCTCCAGCTGGCCCCTCTCTCCCACCCAACAGTCCTTATTTCCCACCATTTAGGACCAAGGCTGGTCCTCCTCTCCCTTGTTCCTCCCACGGCCAGTGGTGCGGGGCGAGGCGGGGGCCGCGCGGCTGACGGGGCTGCCTTGCAGAACGTGGGCTGTGACTATGAGATCGACTCCAACGCGGTGGAGGACCGGTGCGGGGTCTGCCACGGGGACGGCTCCACCTGCCACACCGTCAAGAAGACCTTCGAGGACAGCGAAGGGCTGGGTAAGGGCGCTCTGCTCCCAAAACATCAGGTGCCTGTTCCACAGGAGCTGGGCTCGCTGCTGCTGCTTGCTTGCTTGCAGGATGGTTTTTAATCCCGACTCGTTGATTTTGATGGGATGAGACCCAAGAGGCAGCATGGGGAGATGTCACGTTGGCATCACACTCCTTGCTGCCTGGGAGAAAAATATCCCATTACTGTTCTTTGTGTCTAAAGGCCTGAAAACTAATCCACGGATGCTGGGGCCAGTTTGGAGAGGTTTAAGGAGATTTTGTGTGTTGACAAGGACATGTTGAAAGTGTGGCAAATGCCTTGCCAGCACCCACGCAGGATATATCTCCCTCTGTGACAGGCTCTCCTGGCAGGGAATGCAGCTGGGCTCAGTGCAAGGCGGGATTTGGTGCAGACCAGTGCCTTACAGGGATGTAAGGATTGGCATGATGCTAGCACCCACCCAAGGGACGCTAGCACCCACCCAAGGGACGCTAGCACCCACCCAAGGGACACTAGCACCCACCTAAGGGACACTAGCTCCCATCCAAGGGCACAGATATCTCTGTCACATCTTTGACTCCCCCAAGACAAACACTTGGTTCCATTCCCAGGTTACGTTGATATTGGGATTATTCCTGTGGGAGCCCGGGAGATCCGGATTGAAGAAGTTGCAGAAGCTGGGAATTTTCTGGCGCTGCGGAGCGAGGACCCGGAGAAGTATTTCCTGAACGGCGGCTGGACCATCCAGTGGAATGGGGACTACAGGGTGGCAGGGACCACCTTCACCTACAAGAGGACAGGGAACTGGGAGAACCTCACCTCCCCAGGACCCACCGTGGAGCCTGTGTGGATCCAGGTCCGTGGTGGTCGGGGTGCACGGTGGGGAGGCTGGGGGGGACAGAGCCACTGGATCTCCTCACCGAGTGTGTTTCTGACGCGGGGAGAAGCTGGGCGAGCACTGCCGGCCCGGAGAGTGTTTCCAGCCCACGCCACTTCCAGCTGAGCCTCGTCCCCTTTGCAGCATTCCTGAAAATATTTACACAGGAGAGAGGGAGCATGAGGAGAAAGAGCCCGTTTCCGGAGCCCTTTCCCATATCTTATCAAGAGCAGGGGAAGAGCCCGCGGTGCTTTTGGCAGGGCTGGAGCTGCTGGTGGAGGCAGTGGGAGCTGGGAGCTGTCGTAGTGCCATGGGTGGTGGCAGAGGGTGGCCCACCAGCACCCCTCGGCAGTGCTGCGCCCTCCTCTGCACCACCTGGCACCGTGGCAAGGAGCTTGGCCCGGGGATTTGTGCTCCATGGTCCAAACCGGGTGATGCTGCCCAGGGTACTGCCCTTCCTCGCAAAAGCCCTTGAGGCAGGAGGTAAAAATCCAGAAGGATAATTTTAACTTGTCTGAAACAACTAGAATTGTCAGTTTTTGCTCTTTTTGCATGTGGGAATTTCCATAAAGCTACATCCCTCCCCAGAATAAGTCACTATTTTTCATCAAAGCCCCGAGGCTTTGAGGAGGCAAGCCCCATCACAGAGTGATGCTGCCTTGTGCTCGCAGGGCAGGGCACCCAGGACCTGCCGCTCTGCACGCCCAGGTCTGGGCACGAGAGGTTACAATTAACCACATAAACCCAAGAAAAAGCAATACGTTAAAACAAGCATCGCAGTAGTGCGTTTCCAGGATGGCAGAGTTGCAAGCAAGAGAGCACCTGCCCAGCTCCTGCTCCCGTCCGGTGCCTCCAGCCTTTGTGCAGAGCAGAGCAGACGCTGGGGGAGCAGATAACAGACTTCAGGGGATATTCATCTCCATGTGAACCTGCTCAGCCAGATGGTCCTTTTACCTCTGGGTCCGCAGGAAAGTCTCTTGTCTTTGCCTCCACGATGGGAGCACACGTTTGCTTCCCTGCAGCTGGGATGCTGCTCACTGTTTCTGAAAGAGAAGTTGCTTCCCCAAGCTTGGGCAGCTGCCCAGGGGCTGCTCCTGCTCCGAGCCCACCTGGTGCATCCTGCAAATGCTTTTAATATGAGCCCAACTTGACCGTTGCTAATCCCCTGCTCTGCTGCAACCGCCACGGCTCTGGGGCTTATCTGGAAATTGCTTTATTTTGCAAACTGACCCCACTCTATTAATTTTCACATTGTATCCATGGAAAAGAGTTGCCTGGGGGATTTACTTTTCAGCACGGCTTTATATTTCAATGAGTTTTGCACAGCTTTGCAGGGGTTGTAACTGTCTCGGGGGGGAGGGGGGGCGGGAAAGGCAGTTTGGTGAGGGGGGTTTGGGGCTGGCCCCTGCCCTGCAGGTCCCTGTTGTGCTGCTGCGCCTGTCCCTGCAGTTCCTTCCCCTGGGAATGGCCATCAGGATGGTCAGGAGTGAGGGATCTGCCAGTTAATGCAAAGCTATTGGCAGCCAACATCCTCGTGCCTGTGAGGCCAAGCTTTCTCCTGCAGAAGCCGGTGGAAATCGTCCCATGGACGGTGGCACAGCTGGCACCAGGCTGGAATTCCTTGCGGTGCAAAGTGTGGTGCTGCAGAGGTGATGTCCCACAGCCCCCCAGGAGCCTCCCCTGCCCCGGCACACGCCGCTCAGCCCGATGCACTCTTCCTGAGCATCAGCCCCTTTGCACAAGCCTGGCCGCGCTGGGCAGCCGAAGCCTTCACCTGCTGCATTTCTTTCAGCAGAGGCTCAGGCTGAAATGTGAGTGGGATGCTGGGCTCGCCTGCCACCCCGTGCTGCTGTTAATGGCAATGCTGGCTTGCTCAGCACCAGCAAATGACTTTCTGGGATTTTGTAACCCAATTAAAAGCTTTTGGCAAAAAAGTTTCAATATTCATGAAGAGGTTTTGGAAAGATGCCCTTGCTCCTGCCAAAGCTCCAAGAACAACAAAGCTTTGGCCATAATGGGAGCGCTTAGGCTAAGAAAAACAAGTTAAACTCCAGCCTTTGCCAAGCGCTGGTGCAGGAGGTGCTTCGGGCAGGATTGTTGACTGCAGGAGCTGCTTTGTGCATGTCAAGAGCAGCAGGAACACCTTGCAAGCGGGGAGCGATTAAGGAAGTTCCTTCAGGCCCATGTTGCCATGAGCCATCGCTGGTGTTTGCTGCCAGTGGCTCCCTCCCGTTTGCCACAGCTGCTGCTTCCACAGCATGAGTGGGGTGTCACTCCAGGGGGATGCTCCCACAGGGATACTGGTGCCATCTGGGGCACGTTGGTGGCAGGTTGGAAGTGCAGACAGGGACCAACACGGGTAGCCAGCATCTCAAGCCAAGACATGCTGCGGTGCTTCCCCAGGGCAGATGCTGAAGTGGCAGAGGTGACATTTGAGTCCTTTTCTGCAGGGCTGGGCTAATGCTGCTGTCCCTTTCCCTTCCTTCTGCCACCATGCCAAAGGACAGGTCCCTGCCACTGATTGTCACCTGAGTGTCCGTCCGTCCGGGCCAGCCACCATCAGCCCAGTGCACAGGGCTGGGAGCTGTCGGAGCCTCCTTCCAGCCGTGACTCCATCCCTTGCTGAAGAGTTTAGGAAGAGTGATGGAGGGAGGCAGATGTTGCTCAGTGTGCTCCTGACCAACGGAGGGTCATTCCTGCCCGCGTGCTGCAGACCCTGGGGCTGGGCTGGGCCCAGCGATGGCACATGCAAAACCTCCTGCCCCAGGTCCAGCTGCAGGGAAGGGGACAGGGAAGGGGACAACTGGCCGTCCTGGGCCCTTCATCATGCTGAACCTTGAGATAGTCCTTGGACGGGATGCATGCAGCAGTGGGACTGAGTGGGATTAACAGGAGAATCTTTCCAGCCTCTTCATCAGTGGACACATAAAACCTGGTGATTCTCAGTGTTGTCACTGTTATTTTTTTTAATATTACTTGACGCTGCCATGAGCGCAATGCTGTGAGCGAGGGCAGCTCCTCTGCTCCTACACTGCTTCAGCCACTTGCTAACCCTGTTTCTGAAATCGCTGTGAGCTGCTGCTGGGGTGCAGGTGATGCAGGTAATGCAGCCCTGGGGTGGAGCTGGATAGAGAATTGCATCTTTGTGGCCGTGCTGGGCAGGTTGTTACCTCCTGCAAAACCCCTGGGGTGCAGTGGCCAGCGGCGACTGCCGTGCACTAGCCAGCCTCCCTGACGGCCCTTTGTCTCCCCACAGCTGCTGTTTCAGGAGACCAACCCCGGCGTGCGGTACCAGTACACCATCCAGCGCCCGGCCGACAGCGAGAACGAGATCGAGCAGGCAGAATTCCTCTGGCGCTTCGGCTCCTGGACCACATGCACTGCCACATGCGGCACTGGTGAGTGCGGCTCCAGCGGGACCTCGGGGCTTGGTGGCCCGCCGTGGAGGAGTGGAGCAGGCAGTGCATCCTCGTACCGTGGGGATGCCTTAGAAATTCCTAGGTCTTTGGTTTCAGGAGGTCGTGGGGAGGGGGAGGTGGCATCTGCTGAGGTCACCGCTCTCCAGAGCCCCGCTGTGTTCGCCCACCGGACCCCAGGCTTTATCAGCACTTGCTCCTTGCTCGGTGTCCTGTTACTGCCGGGTGTTCCTTGGCGTCAGGGGGATGGAGACAAAAGGGCTTCAGAGAAATCCAGGGAGTGTTGAAGGGCCAGTCTCCCATCCGGCTGGGCCTCTCCAGGGGGGATTGTTTCCAGGGTTTTATGGAGAGCACATGGGAGGGTGCGTGGTGCCCATGCTTTCCCTGCTCCCACCCCAGTGCATCCCAGGGCTGGGCATCCTGGGGCAGCTTTTGGGGCGGCTGATGGAGGGGGACGATTCAGGCACGTTGCAAGGGGGGAGGCTGGGACCAGTGAGCGCTTCCTGGAGAGCAGCTGCCACTGGAAAGAAAGGGAATTCAAGGACACTTATACTTTCTTAGTGGTTCAGAGTGCCAGGAGAGGTTTCCTGCCTGTTCCTGAGAAATAGGTGTGGATTCCTGCTTGGAGCAGGAGGGTTGTGATGCAGCAGGAGCTGGCAGGTCATTTTTCATACATTTACACTGAGAGCTCTTCGCTGTGGGTTTGCAGGGGCCCTGCAGCATGGGGAGTTGAGGGGGACGGGAGCTGAGGGCACTCGCTTTTGTTTAAAACCAGCTTTCCTTTGCAAGGTTTGAGTAGTTGGCTTCCAGGATGGAAGGGAAATACAGGAGCACATCAGGCAGGAGCCAGGTGAGGATGCTTATCCCATCTGGCCACGAGCAGTCGGCTGGAGGAGGGTTGAGCCCCTCTCCCTGGGCTGGATGATGGAGTGTGCAGTGACACCGATTTGGGAGAGCTCAGGCCGAGCCTCTTCTGTGGGGGCTGGCTCCAGCCCTGCCGGCCCCGTCGGCTCCCAAGCGCTAGAGCCAGGGCACAGCTCAGCAGCTTCAGCAGGGTTCTATCCATCTCAGCTGATGGCAGTGGTTAATATTTACAGCTCTCCCAAGTCACAGGTCAAGTATGTGTTGCAAAAGGGAGGACAAAAACAGGCAGCGAGGCAGCAGTGAGGTCATCCTTTAAAATGTCACCCCATGAATGCTGCAGGCTGGGCCACGAGGCTTTGCCGGGTGATTTACCCGTGAGCTGCAGCTGGGGCAGAAGGCTGCCAAAGAGAGCCGTGCTGCTGGCGGCTGGTTCCCCTTCGGCCACAGCCCCCCTGAAAGCCTCAGCATGCATGCACACACATGTGCACACATACTCCGGTGCCTGGATGGTGGTGCCAGGACAGTGCTCCCACCGTTGGCTGCAGCATCTCCACCACTGGCCATCCTGCCCTACGTGTGCTCCTCTGCATGGTTTTGGCAGCCCCAAACGTCACAGTGCACCCTGTGCTGTGGCTGCAGAGGCTTTTTGTAAGGTTAGAGGTGGGGAAAGGCTTTTCCCCCAGCCAAGTGGCCTCTCCAGCAGCGGGATGTTTTCTGCAAAGCCTCTACTGGCTGCATCACTATCAAATCCCATTAGGCAGCTTGTGGAACGGCATTTTTCTGCATCTCTTTCATCTCGCTGCTCACTATAAAAGCTAAAGGATACTAAAGGTTTTACTCCAGAGACTTTTGCTCAGCGGCTCTCCCAGCATAACTCATCCATCAGTGCCCCTTGCATTGCTTGTGACCAGAGGCCACCAGGACCAAGCTGGAGTTGTAGAAATCTATCAGCAGGAGCCAGCAGAAGGGTGGAGATATTCCTGCTTTTAACCTGCCTTGTCTCTGTGAGCCGCTTGGTGCAGAGACAGAGCACCGAGAGGGCACACGGAGATGTCCCACGGAGTTTGCGAGGTTCTGACGGTCCTGGACATGGTTGTCCTCACCTTGCCTTCTGCGGAAACCCTCGCTATTCCTTAGGTATTTCCTGGCATCCCTAAGCGCTGGCAGAACAGGTGTAATTTGGTGGGTGTTTTCTAAGGGAGTACAAGGTTTGTCAACTCTCTCTGCTATCTGTTTTTAGCTGTCTGCGTGAGCATCCCTGGATTTGGTCTCTGGGCAGGAGCTGAGGTTGCCTTGTGCTGGACAGACACTGTGTCCTGACAGCCCCAGGGAGGGGCTTTGGCTGGGGTCTGCTGCTCGTAATGCCCGGGAGCCTGTGTCCTGGCTGGACCGGTGTTGCTTGCATCCATCCATCCATCCAGTCCCAGGTGTCCCTGCTTTGCAGCTGCATACCCAGAGTAATTTTCCAGCCCAGCTGAGCTCTGGAGGTCTCATCACACGGGTGATGGCCAGGTGTCCAGCTCTGCTTTTCCCACCCAGGTATGCTGGGAGCACTGGTGCTGTTGGGCTTCATGAGGGCATCAGTAGTACCTCAGCAGGTTCTCAACTTCCAGTTTCAGCAGTGGTTTTAATTTGTTTGCCCCGGTTTGGGGAGCTCAAGCTTATCTTAGGGCCTCTTGTCACCTAATGGCAGAGGATGCTCGGTGGTTCACTTTGATTTTCATCTCGAGCCAAGCCCTTGCCGGTGTCCACAGGGGTGCAGCGGCAGATCGTGCACTGCGTGGAGAAGTTGGCTGGCATCGTGGAGGAGCGGTACTGCGATGCGCTCACCCGCCCTGACGACCAGCAGAGGACATGCAGCGAGGAGCCCTGCCCGGCCAGGTCTGCCAGCTTTCCCCTCGCTCCTCCTCAGCAAAGCTTTAACGTCCAAACTGCCCGAAGGGAGCGAGCAGAGCTGGGGGAACCTCACTCGCGGCCATGCCCGGATTGCACCAGGATGTGTGCAGCTATTTGCAGCCCAGGGTTTGCACCCCTCGTCTCCCTCATGCTTGAGAATGGGTCCTAGACCCTGCGCTGGTCTGAGCAAACCCCTGTGGCTGCCTGACCACCACAGCGTGGTGTTGGTGTGCCAACTACGAGCTGCACAGGAGGGCACCGTCCTGGGCCAGGACCCCCCTGCCCCGGTGCAAATACCCATCCCCAGCACAACGTGAGCACGAACCCACCCCTGCCCCTCGGTCCGGGCACCCTGACCTTGGGCTGGAGCACAAACCGCACTTGGGATCCTAATTCCCCCAAGCCCCGCAGATGGTTACGGGCTGCTGAAGCCTGTGTGCATCTCGTGTACATCTCCCGGCCCCGGGCACCCCTCGGCTGGCGGTGGCTGAAACCCAGCACCCTGCAGTGCTCGGTGTGGAGGGCGCGGGACAGCCCGGCTCGCGGCCACGTGCTCCGGCTGAGACTTTTTTTCCTCTTTCACATTTCCGCAGGTGGTGGGTCGGCGAATGGCAGAAATGCTCGGCCACCTGCGGCCACTCGGGGCTGATGAAGAGGACGGTGCTCTGCATCCAGAGCGTGGGGCTGGACGAGCAGAGAGCCTTGCAGCAAGCAGACTGCCAGCATCTCTCCAAGCCAGATGCCACCGCGCCCTGTCACCGGGACGTCCCCTGTCCCTCCCAGTGGGCTGTGGGGAACTGGTCTGAGGTGAGAAGGAGAATCGGGGAGGTCCCAGTGTCTTGCAAAGCTGGCAGGAGCTGGGGACAAATCCCTCCCCAGACATCCTCAGCCTGCCCAAGAGTGCTTACAAGGAAAATTCATGGGTGTGTTTCTGTGGGCTCATGTTGTAACACCAGCTCACACGGACGGGAATTTCATTGCACGGGGAGGTCTCGGAGTGAGGAAGGAGCACCAGGCTGTTTGCCTCTGCCCCATCTTCTCTTGAACCTTGCTGCTCCCTCAATCAGGGTGACAGCCATGCTCCACGCTGGGTGCGAGGAGGGCAGAAACGAGAGGCTTTCAACCCTTCAGTGTATTTCCAGAGCACCGCAAGCCTTCCCCTTTATTTTGGCAGAAGCCTTGAAAATCATTCTTGCCTGTTGAGGCAAGGCACAGGGGGCAAGCTGGGGTCTGGGTGCACCGTGCTTGTGTGTGTGCTGTCCCGTGGGCATCTGCTCCCCAGCAGCGAAGCTGCCCCATCGCTGCTGCAGAGCTGGGGTGGGCAGAGACAGAGACCCCCTCAGCGATAATGCCCTGAGGGGGGCATCACAAGTTTTTCAACATTTTTTTTTAAAAGAGAGGGAAAGACCAAAAAACACCCATGTATCAAAGGCTGTGGTCTGTGGACACTCTGTGTAGCCTTTATTTTTGTATTTCTGCGGATCAGCTTAACCACAGGTTGAGGGTTTTAACCAGAAAATTATAACCCCTAATTTGAGCAGCGGTTTCAGTGTTCAGTGTGAAGACAAATATCGGGAGAGAAACGAGAGAGCCTGGGAACTGCGCTCGTTGCTAAGAAACAAGCGGAATAAAAATGCGAACAGAAAATTTGAAGGCTAAATGAGAGCTATTTAGAAATATTTTTCTAGGGGCCCACAAAAGCCACAATTGCAGGGCTGAGAAAGGCGGCCGCAACAGTTTAAAGGGAAAAATCACGGATTGCCTGTGGGTCTGGGCTGTGCACAGAGCCAGCACGAGCCGGCACAGTCGTCCCTTGTGGTATTGACATCTGCTGATCTGGGAGCCCAGGAAAAATGTGCTCGAGATTTCGAGATGTCTGTAATTTTTCTGTCCTTCTTTCCCTTAAAGCGAGAGCCCTCTTCCCTCTCCATTTCCAGCACCACCAGTAAGCAGAGAAAGTGGGGGGGGCTCAGAAGTTTCCCAGGAATGTGGTCTTTCTATCCAGCAGTAATAATAGGGGGCCACTGTATTTTTTTTGTGCCTGCAGACCCTCGGCAAGGCAGCAGGTACGTGCTGGGCAGCCCGCCAAGCCGGGGGGGTGGTTTGCAGTTTGGGTAGCCCAAAAAAGTGCTTAAAGACTGGGACATAGCACCTTCAGAGGGACCCTAAAGCGATGTATATCCAGCTTTGTGGGCTTAGCCAAGAAGTATTGTTTGTTGTCCATTAATACACGAACGGGAGCATCTGTCTGCTGTCAGGAGCACATCCTGCTGCGCTGCCTGCTGTGATGCCTCCTGCAGTCCTGTGCTTGACGTGGAACCCTCCTGCAAGCTCTGGGTGTTCCTCCGAGAGGCTCCTAACAGCCAGCGGCTCTTATCTGTGTCCCAGAGGCTTTCCTGATAACCCAGCCTTGGCAAACAAACCCCTTCCTTCCCCCTGCAAGAGCTGCAATACCTGGAACTTACCTCCTGGATGGACCTGGAGGCATTTGCTGAGACATTTTAGCTTAAGATGCGCGCAGTGGGAATTGTCCTCTGTTTTCCCTGATTTGGCAGTGCCATCCCAGTAGGGAGAAGCAGCTTGCTTGCACCCCTTTGCAGATGCTAATGTGTGGTAACATTTATTTCAGCAGCATCTTGTAGCTGGTGGAAATGCCTGGAGGTGGCCACGCCGTGTTACCGACTGTCCCTTCTGCCAGGCATAGTCCCCAGGGTCGTTTCTGCCCCTGCCTGGCATTGCACAGGAGACAGAGCTGGGCCAGCCCTGGCACGGCATGGCACAGGGATCCTGGCTGCTGGGTCAGCATCTCCTCCGGGCAGCCCCTGCCTGGGGGGAGACGTCCCACCGGGTGGGCACCCACCCGGGAGCCCACCAGGCCTGGCACGGGGAGCAGGGCACATGCCCACCAGGCACCTGGACCTCACGAGGGCTGAGCAAAGATGAGAAAGGCTCAAAATACAAGAGTACTTCTTGTCTGAAGAGCACACCTTCCATCCAGCCCAGCAGCTCTGCCTCTCCACCGTAACCTCTTAATTTCCACATGCTGCTGGCTGTGCCTCGAAGCCGTGCCTCAGCCCATCTGTTTCCATCCGGGTAGCTGGGATTTCAGCAGAAAACCCCTCCGCTGGGTTTGTTTGCCTCGTGGACCGTTTGTTCTCCTTGGCTGGCTTGAGTGAGGCGCTTTGATGTACATGACTAATGCTCTGTGCATCTGTCACCGCAAACTGCAGCGGCCTGTGGCTTGTGCAGCCCACATGTGATGTTTTACTTATCCAGCAGAAAATTTTGCTGCAGCTCTTTCCAGCTTGTAGGTTTCTTTTATACTGAACAATCTCAAAGAGACCATTATGGTGGAGGAGGGGGTGTCCTCAACAAGGCTCCTTGTTGACCCTTGCTTTTTCCTTACTAGGACAACACCCATGTTGTTATCCCCTGCTTCAAAAAATTCTGTTCTAGAAGAAGAGATGTAATTCATGGCAATAGGTCACAGAGAAGACCTATTAGATCATTTTACGCAATGCCTTTCACAGTGTCCATCTCCCAGGGAAATTGTTTCTGGCTGGAGTGCAGGTCAAGGATCACCCTGAGTAAAGTGCCCTGCACTGGGATGGGCTCTAACAGCCCCAGAGGTAGATTTGGCCAGGAATAGCACTTCTTACTGGTGTGACCGGTACCCTGTGCTCCTGACTCCTGGTACAGGACCCTGTGCTGCAGGTGGGACTGGCACAGGAGACGTCTCGGGACCTGGGTGGGTGGTGGGAGCATGGCAGAGCAATGTGGAGCACCTTCTCCTTGTGCCTGTAGCATCATGGTGCATGGGATGGTTGAGCACCTGCTTCAGTATCTCAGAGAGGAGCCCTGGAGAGGGGCACGGGCACTGCTGCCAGCCCCTTCCCTGCTCCTCCTGCTGCACCTGCATCACCTGTGCTCCCATCCCTGACGTTTGCATCTCTCTTCCTTTCCCAGTGCTCGGCAACGTGTGGGAATGGGACACAGAGGCGCCCTGTTTACTGCAGCAACAGCACTGGAGCTGCTTGTGACCCTGCAGAAAGACCCAGCTCGGAAACTATTTGCTCCTTGCCACAGTGCCAGAAGAAATTAGACAATGCCAACGTGGACTGGTCTGGCAGTGGGTCTTCCAGCAGAGAGATATTTAATGAAATCGATTACATCCCCAGCAACCACATTGCTAAATTTAACCCTTTGATTCCAAATATTCCAGAGTCCAATGACGTCAATATCATCACTGAGGAGGACTTCTCAGCCAGAAAGGGAAATGTTTTTGTTGACGACTTTTACTACGATTATAATTTTATCAACTTCCATGAGGATCTGTCTTACTACCCCTTCACAGAGAAAGAGACAAAAGGCGAGGATCCTAAGCCAGAGCTGAGCATCAACGATGTGGAGGGGTCCCGTGAGATGCCTGCTGATGTCCTGCACTCCATCAAGCTGGGAGGAGGAGCAAGCGAGGACCATCTGGTGACCAACAAAGTGACCACTTCTGTTCCTGGGCACGGCAAAGGAGAGATGGAACCTGGGGGTTTAGCCATGAATGATCTCCTGAGTATGGTACCTGTGGATGCAGGAACAGCTGCTCCCAAGTATGCCATCCCTGATTTCATGGGTGAGGAGGAGGACACCACACTTTTGTCCCGCTCTGAGGACCACCCACCCACCCAGAGCACCTCGAGTCACAACTCTGCAAACAGCCATGACCACCCACACCCAGATGAACCCCAGGGAGCTGTGCCAATGAGGACTGGTCCTGAGCAGGATGCTCCAGCCCATGGCCTCGCTCCCTGGGCCCCTTACCCAGCTGATCCCTCCCCACCGGTGCCCACTGGCAGGGGCAGCACTGGCGCAGACACATCTGACCATCTGAGAGAGCCAGGGAGCAGCGGTGAGGGGCGTGTGAGCACAGAGGGGCTGGGTGACACTGGTGGTGAGGCCCCTGACGTGGCCAGCTCTGCGGGGAGAGGCCGTGAAGACTCAAGGGAAATGGACCTTGTCATCACCAGTAACGCTAACAGTGCTGCCCCTGAGAGCAAGGAGCAGGAATGGTGGGCAGAAATGCCGAAGGGGATGGCGGGCATGCACACAGCACCAGCAGCTGATGACCAAGCCCATGGGACAGAGGGGGCAGATCTTTCCTTCCCCACCCCACAAGGACCAGGGTGGGAGATGGGAAGGAGCACCCATCCCGCTGTGAGTCTCTATCCCATGGGTGCTGACGGGGACTCCGTAGGACAAGCAGGGCACCAGCCAGAGCTCCATACCCCAACGTCCCTGACCTTGGCTCCCTTGGTGGCCACTACAGCCTTTGCAGCGGCAGTGTCCTTGTCCCCTGCCGTGCCCAGGCCAGCCACCCAACTTACCTCCAGCAGCTTCACTCAGCAAGATACCCCAGCACCAGCCATGCCCATGACCCCGGCTCACAGCCCTCTCGCACACCCAGCAGGAGCATCACCCTCTGAGGAACCCTCAGCATGGTGGTCCATGGGGGTGTCCCACCACCCGGAGCTGGCATCGCCCCATGCAGAGCTGACCTTCCACGGAACCCCGCTCAGCAGCACTGTGGCAGGGGACCACTCGCCATGGGCAACCCCAGGGATACCTGCTTTCAGTGATGGGGACCACAAATTATCTCAGCCCACCCCTGCCTCCCCGCTGCTCTGGGAGAAGAAAAAGATGGAGAAGGAGGAGCCTTCACTTCCGCCATTCATCAGCATGGCAGCCACAGCGATGCCCAGCTGGGAGGTTGGGAACTGGAGCGAGGTACGTGTTGAGTCCCATTAAAAGTGTGACGTGGCCAGTACAGAGGTGAGAGACTGGTCCGTCTGCTGGCTGGTCTCTGGGACATTGCTCTTTGTGTGAGAAGACATGCATGGCAGCTTTGAGCGGCACAGGTATTTTGGCTGAACGCTGAAAGCCCCCAGCTCTGTGGGGCGGAGCAGGCAGCCAGCCCACCGCGCCACAGGCCACCATAGCCAGGAGCTGCTGCCTGGCGCGAATCAGATGCCCATGCCCCGCTGTCACTGCATCCTGTCCCGCTCCCTCTGGCACCAGCCATGGTGGCAGCGCCTTGTGCTCTGCAATGCTCAGCCCCAGAAAGGCACAATTCTGAGCTGCCCTGGCATGCCTCCCTGCTCCAGGAGGGCTGGTGCCCCCGTGCCTGGCGTTCCCCAGCTCCGCAGGGAGCCTCCTGGGGCAGCGGGTGCTCGAGCAGCAGTGGCAGTACCCGACAGGCAGGGAAGCGTGCTTCCCACCCGGATCCCTGTCCGCTCGGGAGGAGCAGGCAAGCGGGGAGCACCCACGCTGGCACTGGGCACCCAGGGAGGCCAACCCTGGCACAGGAGCAAGCTCCTGCCATTGTACAGGAGAGAGTATCTTAAAACCCGCCATGAGAAGACAGAAATGTAAATGTCAGGTGTAAGGTGCATCAAGGCTGCAAATTGCCAAAGGGACGGGGCTGTGCTGAGTGCAGTGGATGGGGCATTACTGGCAATTATCAGCTCTCCTCTCGCTGCCCAGCTGTCCCAGGGCTGCTCTCTGCAGAGCATTTGCAGTGACAGACAGCCACTGCGGGTCAGGCATTGGGAGCATTGGGGCAGCAGGGGCACTGGGGGACAGCCCCACGGCGGCCAGTGGGAGAGGAGTGGAGCAGGAGTCTGCCTTGTGTGTTGCAGTGCTCAGCCACCTGCGGCGTGGGTGCGATCTGGAGGACCGTGCGCTGCAGCACCGGCAGTGACGACGGCTGTGCCGCTGCCAACAAACCCGTCCCTGCTCGGCGGTGTTCCCTCAGACCGTGTTCATCGTGGCGCGTGGGGAACTGGAGCAAGGTAAACAGGCATGCAGCTGGTAGAGAGTCCTGGAAAATCCACAGAAAAATGAAGGCAGGTGGTGCCTGCACTGGGACTGGCACGGTACCTGCTCTCGGGCCGTGCTCTTCCCCCGTGGCTCCCAAATGCAGAGGTTAAAGATCTGCATTTGCCACAGAGTTTAAATACTTCATCCCGCAATAATCCTTCTATTTTTCCTGCTCGTGGGCTGGTTAGAAAGCCAGTAATTTGCAAAAGCTGAACAAAGAGTGGTTTGAAAGTCTCTGGGAAATGTTCGGGCTGTTCTGCACTATAGTGTTTGCAGCTGGGTTGGGTGAATCCAGCAGGTTCAATGGCAGGGAACGACCCCCCTTGCTCTGGGTGGCCGCCGTTTCTCAGGATCATCAGGTGTCTCATGCACAAAGACTTTGTTGTCACTACAACTGGAAACCAATTGCTTTCAGAGGGATGGCAGTGACAGGTTCAGTGCTGCATGGCATTTTCTCTAGCTTGGCCTGGGGAAAGAGGTGAAAAAAGGTTGAGTATCAATTCAATCCAACCTGAGGCAGGTGTGTCTCTGGCGTCACTTCCCGTTGCTGGAGGGATTCCCCCTGCACCAGCCCTTGCTGCCCTTCCCCAGCATGATGCTTGTGTGGTTTCCCAGTGCTCCAGGAGCTGCGGTGGGGGAACGAAGGTTCGGGACGTGCATTGCATCGACACCAGAGACCAGAGGCTCCTACGGCCCTTCCACTGCCAGGCTGTCCTGTACAAACCACCCGTGCAGCTCCCCTGCCAGAGCCTGCCCTGCCTGGACTGGTACACGTCCTCCTGGAGAGAGGTAGGGGCTGCTGGGGACGGGGCTGAGCAGAGGGGCAGCGCTCAGCACCTGAGCATCGCAGCGGGGCTTCGTCCCTGGCTGGGCAGACGCAGTACGTGTGCTTGCGATGGAGAGTTCCACACCTGCAGTTATTTTTCTGCTCTTTCAGCCAGCACTTGGCATTTGGTTGCCCAGAGCAAATGCTCAGCAGCTGAGCAAGTGCAAGGCCAGGGGTGCTGAGCTGCCCGCAGCCGTAGGCTGTGCTGGACCCCCCCAAGTCATTGCTGGCAGAGGGACCATGGGCTCAGCCCGCCTCTTCACACGCCTGCAAAATTTAAGCAGATACTTGCGGCGGGTCTGCTGCGTCCTGCTGCTGCTGGGACCCTCCCAGCCAGTTCCAAGCCCCGAGAAGGAAATGGCCCGCTAACAGCGGGGGTGGCTGCGGAGCAGCGCTCCGCCGGGGGAGCAGGTTTGGTGCATTTGCAGAGGGGGTTTGCAGCGTCTTTCCTGAAGACGCCGGGGCATGGCATGGCTGCCTTTCTGCGCGGCTGCTGGCTTCCCCTCTCGAGGGCTTGTTGTGTCTCGGCAGTGCTCGGAGGCGTGCGGCGGCGGGGAGCAGGAGCGGCTGGTGACTTGCCCGGAGCTGGGCCGTTGTGAGGAGACGGTGCGGCCCAACGCCACCCGGCCCTGCAACACCCACCCCTGCACCACCTGGGTGGTGGGCTCCTGGGGAGAGGTGAGTGGGCACGGGTGGGAGCGCGCCGTGCCTCTCGACGGGGCTTTTGCGTGACATGCGAGGAACGGGAGGGAAAACCCAACCCTCAGAACCAAACTGGGGGCTATTGCAATAAATCCCTCCTAGGCTCTGGTGCTGCCGGCACCGCATGGCATCGGGGGGGGCGGCTCTGTGGGGCTGGGGGACGGGTGCCCCCCGGTGCTGATGGGGCTGCCCCCCTCCCTCTAGTGCACGGCTCCTTGCGGCGGGGGCATCCAGCGGCGCCAGGTCAAGTGCATCAACACCAAGACGGGGCTGGCCGAGGAGGACAGCAGCCTCTGCGACCACGAGCCCTGGCCTGAGAGCACCCAGAAGTGCAACCCGCAGGACTGCGAGAGCACCGAGTCAGGTAAGCCAGCAGCGCCCTGTGGCCCTCCTGCCTGTCCTGGGAGCTGAACGCTTTGTCTTTAGCGTGGTTACGCTCCCCAAGAGTGTGTGCGCGCCGTTTGTGATAAATGCTGCACTTTGAGGACAGGGTGATAATTGTGGAGATTGGTGTGCAAACCACCCAGGCTCCCAGTTAAGGACTATTACCTGCAGGGCGAGTGGCTTCTCCATCATCAGCTCCATGCAGCATCCTCCACTGCCATCCTCTGCTGTGGTTGGGGACACTTTTCCACCATACAGCACCAGTGACACCCGGGTAGGAGCTGGGGTGTGCGCGGTTTTGCCCCTCGCCGTGGGTCGCAGAGTGATGTGAGGAGGCACAGCGTGGTGCTGCCTCGTGGGCTGTGTGCCGGGGAGGTTTGGATGGCACCGTGCTAGTGGGCATCAGGTGGGTGTGCTGTGCACTCTGCTTCGACTTCTCAAAGCCGTGCCGTGAAATGAAGTAGAGGCCGTGTAAGAACTCAACCCGTTTCTGGGTCTGGTGACTGGAGGTGTTTTTTCTGGCCAACTTTAGACTCATTCATTTTTCTTCTCCCCACCTTTCACTTCTCAGTCCCCCTGGGCAGTCTCGGGGAGGACACCAGCAATGACTGGCCATCCTGAAAGACAAGCTACACTCAATTAATTTTTCCAGGGCAGGTCCTGCCCTGTGCTCTCCCAGCTGGCCGGCAGTACGATGCCGTCCTGCTCCCGGGAAGGGATCCCAGGAAGGGCCGTGCTGCCGGCGGAGCAGCACCCAGGGTGGGACAGGCTGAGTGCCGGGGTGAGCCGGGGGTCTGGGCATGGGGAATAGTGATGGGCACACGGTGCTGCCAGACAGGGAGCTGGTGCTGGCCACAGCAAGGAGAGTGTTGGGGGAGGAAGGGCAAACCAATCAGCCTCTAAAAAGTGATGTGTCTGTGAGAAGATGAGGGGGTGTTTTATACGTGAATTGCGTAAGGCTAGTTTGGCTAATCAATAATGAAGTGGGAATGTTATAGCCATCTGTAAATGTCCAGAGCATTTGGCTCTCAAAGGGCTGAGCGTGGTTTGTTACTGTCGGGAATGTGAGCTGGGATGTGCCTGTCAGAGGCAGCAGCATCACCCCGCAAAGGGACTGCCGGCGCCGGCCCGAGTGACTGCACAGGGGTGGCATGGGGCAAAGGGACCTGGTGCAGCAGCGACGTGGCATTCGGGAAAAGGAAGCCAGAAGGAAACATCAAGTGGTTAAATGCTCTGACCACCAGAAAGCTGTTCAGTTATAAAGTCCCAGAACACAAACCTTTTGAAACAAGCCTGGGCTCACCACTAGAAAGTCAGATAAAAGACCAGTTCTCCAGCATCTTTGGTATGTCTGAGCAGACACTTCGGTGCGTCGGTCCCATTTTAACCTGAGCCAGGCAGGCTTCCCACCAGCTTCATCTACCTGCTCCAGCTGCAGCCACGGTGCTTGGCCATGCCACAGGCGCTCACTTGGCTTCTGCTCTCACCTTCACTCGGAGAAATACATCCCACGGCACCAGGCAGTTCCCTATAAGCCAAAGATCTGTGGGCTGCAGGGGTTAAGAGCACTTAAAAGGAAAAGCAACATAATGAGGGGATTAGATGTCAGTGATATTAGTGTGTTAATCATTAATCAGCTTTATCTTTTTAGTGTGTCTGTGTGTGGGGGGGGAAAAAAAAAAAAAGCTTTTTTGACTGCCCAGAAAGAAACGTTAGACCCTCAGGAGGCTTCCTGAACAAAGAGAGGGCTGAGAGGGGGGAGCAGGGTGGGCAGGAGGCCCCACAGCTGCTCCCCACCTCCATGCAGGTCCCCCTTTGCAGCCTGGGACTCCCATCCTTGTCCTTTCAGCGACCTCTGTTTGTCCTGTACCCAGCTGTGGTCCCTCCAACACCTATCCTGGGCAGCGCAGGAGCACTGGCTTCGATTAACTGGGATTTGGAGGCTGTGACCACTGGCCGTCGGGATGCTTGTAGCCACTAAGCCGCTCCTTTTTGCTGGCTGCGCAACTCTCCTGTGTTTGCAAGTCTGTCGGGCAGTTCAATATTTAGGAAATAATTAGTAAGGCTTGCTCAAGAAATGATGTGTGGTTCCGGCTATTTTTGTCTAAAGGGAAAATTTCTGTGCTGGGCTTGGTGATGAGAGCCATGGAGCCACGCCACGGAGCCAAGGTTGTACCAGAATAACCACTTAGATGTCTAGGAAGCACCCAAATGAATGTTAAAAATCTGGATTAAAAATGACATAAATGCTCTGGCTGTAACCCAGGGTAGGAAACGCCTCTTGGAAATACAAATGTTTCCTGCCAAACCGTGAAGAGGAACAAAACTTGCACATGGCAGGAAATCACAGATGTGTAAATCCACAGGCAGAGGCTCCCAGAAAAGCCATGAATGTAAACTCCAGCCCCTTCCTGTGTTTTAAAGGATCTTTACTGCACAAGATTAATGCAGGCTGGAGAGATTCATGTGTTTATGTTAGAAGCACAAGGAGCTTCTATCTCCTTGAACAGGAGGTGCACCGAGACCAGCAAAATCATGTGTTTGCCTTTGTGAGCAGTTGTGTTCTCGCGGACACAAAAATGTGAATAACCCCAGTAGAGTTTAAATGTTAAATCCATTATCAGATGAATTTTTAAGAGAGAGAGAACACATTACGCATAACCAAACATCTCACCGGCAGTCAGTTTTCTTCACTTAAAGGAGGTTGGAATTAATTAGAACCAGAATCGTGTTCTGTTGCCAGGTTATAAATTAATTGAAGATTACACAGAGGTTATTTTTAAATATGCCCGTCATTTTACAGCTGCATCCAGCCGCGAGCGGAGAAGATAGGCTTGGCCATGTCCTTAGATGGCTCCCGGGGAGCATTGCAGCCCGTCGGGCACCCAGATACCTCGGTGCGATGTCCCAACAAGGCTGGGGGCGTTTGTCTCGCTCCGTGGTGGGATGAGGAACTCAAATGCAACTCCAGCTCAGGAAAACCTGCACGGGGGCTGAGAGCCATTGCTCTTGCCCGTGCTAGCAGCAGCTGGGAAAGCCCTGTGGCATCTTGCTGGTGTCTGGGGGGGCGAGGGGGACATCGCTGTCCTCCTGACAGCACAACCTGGGTGATAGGAGCAGGAAGAGCTTTGCTGGACCTCGGGCAGGGCTGCCGGGGAGATAAGAGCAGCCTCTGGCTCAGGAAAGCCCGTTGCTTCCTGATTTCCAGCCGTGCTGAGCTTCGAGCCCCAGCAGTGCTCTCACACCCACGTCAGCCACTCCTGTTACCGGATCATTTCTTGTAAGTCAGAAAGCTGGGAAAAAACCCTCACACCATGTTTATTTCTGTCTTTGAGTACTACACTTTGTTTTCTGTTCATCTTGGAAAGGACCTGGCAGGTCCCACGTGAGAGCTCAGAGAAACCAGCGCCAGTTTATCCAGCAGGTCAAATGGTTTTAAAACACAGAAGCAGCAGTTGCTTTATGTTGGAGGAGGATGCTAACGGGGGGAGCCGAGCTGCAGTCACCCCACTGCTGCAAACATCGTGGCTGTGCCTGCACGATGGCTTTTGGCCAGACCCCGTCAGCGATGGGTGAACCCAGCCCTGGTCAAGACCAAACGTGGGGTGCTCATTGTGGTAAAAGTCACAAAATTAAGAATTTTCCTCGTGCCTGTTTCT
The DNA here is from genome assembly GCF_017639655.2 of Falco naumanni. Lineage (NCBI taxonomy): Eukaryota > Metazoa > Chordata > Aves > Falconiformes > Falconidae > Falco > Falco naumanni. The sequence goes on along the minus strand of NC_054060.1, from coordinate 3,865,740 downwards.
CTTACTGGGTGAGTCTGGGAGTTCTCCAAATTCACCCCAAAGCGGGTGCCGAGCAGGTGATGGTTCTTCGCTCCAGCCAAGGCACCTTAGCAAACAGAGCTGTTCCCCAGGGGTGCTCAGGCTGTAAATACCAAAGGAATTAAGGTAAAGCATTCAGCTGGCCCAAGAACAAATATGTCTAAACCAGCCGTGGGTACAGTTTCCCTGGGAATCAGACAAAGGTTTTCAGCCAGCGGGAAGGGATGGAGTTCAGCCTCGTGTCCTGGGAGCAGCCAGCTCAGGGGACCGTGTTTGGTTGGGCTGTGAGAGGGGCAATGCCTCGGGGGGTGTCCGGGAGCAAAGCCCCCCAGCTCACACCAGGGACATAATGGGATGAATTCCAGACACCCAGCACCCTCTTCAACTGCTGCCGTTTGTGGTGCTCCAGGCTCATTATCCAGGGTCTGGCTGTATTTCTAGTTGCCTCAAGATTAATTGGCAATTAAGCGTTATATTCCTGCTTGCTTTGAGTAGGGAAATGAAATTATTCATGCTTCTGCATGTGGCTGAGTTTGTCCGCGAGGGATACATACTAGAAATAATTGCAGCAGATTCCAATTTTCTCTGTCATTTGAGCATGTAAGTCTGTATTCAAGTGGCAAAACAGGGAGGTGCTGCTGAGCAACTCGTTAAGTGCCCTTTATTTACTGCTAATTAACAACAGGTGTTAATGGAAAAAAAGGGTGCTTAGGAAAGGATTCCCCTTTTTTATGAAATGTAGGAGAAATGAAAGTTACACATTTTAGCCTTACAGAGAAACAGGCTTTCGCTGCCACAGGCTGGCAGAGTCTGCTCAGGTGGCCCCATGTGGGTCCTGCCTGCTGAGGGGCTTGGTGCAGGTGCCAGGTCCGGGCAGTAACGGTGCTGTGCCTGTCCCCTCCAGCGTGCCCCGATGCCAGCCCCAGCCCGTCCACGCCACCTCTGCACAGCGGCTCCCATGAAAACCTGGGCAACAGGAGACAAAAATGTAATAACTGTCAGGCAGGCGGAGCAGGAGAGGCACATTGCCTCGCCGTGATGAGAGCAGTAGCGTGTCCGTATCGCCGTGCTGCACGCTTCTTGTGTAATGACCTTGGTGTGACCAGTGGTGGTGGGAGATGCTTCTCCTCCCTCCTTGGCAACTGCTGAGCAGATTCAAGCTTTAGAAAGCATAAATCCCAACAGACCTCAAGCAGCCAGTGCAAGAAGTTAGGAGAGTGCAAGAATCTGCTTTTCTTCTGCCTTGGGCACAGCTGTGAAGGCACGGGGCACCCGGTGCTGGCACCCAAGGGACCTGGCGGCTGCAGCCCAGGCTGCTCTGCCAGGAGCCTCTTGCCCAGTCTCTGGTAACAGCCTGGCAGGGAGGAGGCAAAGCCTAATCCATGACACACGATTAACCCTTACTTAACTTTTTGGAAAAATCTCCAGAATACATCAAAAGTATTTTTTCTCTCTGCTGAACATCTTTCATGAACATGAAAGACATTGGCCTTGGCCTTGAAGTGCTAAAAACAGAGAAAGCAAGGACAAAAATGAAGAATGGAGCTTTACCCGTGGCTGGAGGAAAAACTGCGCTCAGCCATGGCAGTCGCGTTCTTGGGGTGCTGCCTGGAGTCGTTTGCTCTCGGTCTTGAAGCTGCGGAGGGCTCAGCGCTGCTGCCAGGTGCCGTTACCCTGCCTGACCTTCGTGTTGCAGAAGCGGCAAAGGCTCCGGAGATGTGACACAGCTGCCTGCTCATGCCCCATCGCTTCTTGCAGAGTTGGCTGTGGGAAGCTTTGGACACGGTGTGTTTGAAGTGGGTTTGGATTTTGGAGAGGAAGGCAAGGTCGTGGTCAGCGACTCATTTTGGCAGAGGTGGCTTTTTCTCCCCTTCCCTACCCTCATGAGAGGGAATGGGAAGACAGCGTGGAGCATAGGGAGAGTCCTGGCTCTGCCGCGGCTCTTCAGAAATGAGAATTTCTCTCTGTTGGATCCAGGGGCTTTAAAAAATGAATAATCACTCTCAACCTCTTAGAGCGCACCAGCATTTTCCTCCCCCTGGTCTGTAATCCGCAGACTGGATGCTCAGGGATGCTCGATGGATGCTCTGTGACAGTCCTGCGTGAGACGTGCCGGGAGCAGCAGGGCTGACACCTGAAAACTGGTGGGGTTTTGTGCTTTTCTCCCAGTTTTCCCAGTTGTGGGCATGTGCCTGTGCAGGCAAGCCTGGCAGGTGAGTGTACAAGGCACGCGTGCTGACCAGCAACCGCAGCTCTAGTGTTGCCTTCGCCAGGGCTCGTTCCCAGGGCAGGACACCGTGGGCCCCGGAGCAGGAGCCTGGGATAATACTTGTTAAATTTGTCCCTGACTCTGAGAGCATCCCAAAGGCCAGAGGTCAGCAGCTTAATTCTCTGGTTTTGCTAGCTCAGCTCTAAGCTCAGCTTTTCCTTGTTTTAACAAAACCTGTTCCAGGAAGTTTATTTTTCCTGAGCATAAAAGTAAATGCTTAGGTCTGTATGGCAGAAGCTTAGATGAAATTTAAAGCAATTTCCATGCCAACTTAAAAAAACAACCAAAAAAAAAAAAAAGTGGGGGTTTTCAGTTTCTAATGTGCTGACTTAGCCTGGATTTTAAAAGCCCTGCTTTAAGCTGTTTCTTTAGACTAAAATTTGGCATAGATTTGAACATTGGAGCGTATGGTCAAATGAAGTGTTAGGATTAAATAATAAAAAAAAATATCGTTACTAGAAAAAAAAAATAGCAGTAAAAGGATTAAATGAAAATTGGGTCAATTCTGTAGGGACCCTCTCTGAAGAGCTGACAAATTAAGTACTTATTACAGCTTCCCTTGCCCAAGACCAAATTCCGGGGAGGAATCACGAGCTCAGCCAAGATTTTCAGACCTGAGCCTGACCCCGCACACATCCTCGCTGAGACGCCACATCAGAGCGAAGGCCGGGCCGATCCAGGAAAATGATGAGCGCGCAACAACTCCCATTGACTTCATCTTCTTAAAATGCTCTGGAAACCCGGATCCTTGCGGGGTCTCGTGTAAGGTCAGCAGATTAGTTGCAGCAATGCCTCCAGCCATGGGTGGTGGCTCTTCTCCACCCTCCGTGGAGCCCGTCCCGGCTGATATTCCGTGGTAAGCTCGTACCTTTGCAGATCGTGTGGTGTACAAAGAGAAATAACTCCTGGCAGGAGACCGGTGGGCTTATTTATGCCTGTGTACAGGTAGTGCAGGTACAGGATTTTCCTACCAGCACCCAGGATGTTGACCCATTGGAAAAGGGTCAAAAAAGAGCTAAACCACCATCACCTCTGGTCCTGGAAAGCGACCTTCCAGTGAGAGGCTCCAGAAGCCCAGCCATCACAGCTCTTTCAAGGGAAGGCAGGAGGCAACTTGGTTGTCATCCATAAATAGCTTTCTAAGAAGACCGTTGCGATAAGCAGAGAGCTCGTGAGCAGAAACGAGCCCAGCAAGGCACAGTGGCAGTGTGCTAAAAATACCAAGGCACTCAGCGGGGGTCTGCCTCAGCACGGCATCCCCCCAGGAGCATCGCCCCGGCTGCAGCGCTGACCCTCCGAGACGCTGGTGACATTCCCGTCCATCCATGCGGTATTTTTAACAGAGTTCTTCTAAACGCTGTGGAGTTTTTACTGCTGTTACATTTGCTCTGTGCAACACAGCGAGTAATTACCTGCCCTGGAGCACGCCAGCCCCGTCCTTGCTAGCCAGGAGCTGACGGTGCGTTTTCCATCTCTCCTACCCAATATTGCTTTCGAAACCTGTAAGTCAGACCACCCTGGCTTTCTAAATCCCACGGGAAGCACAGGCTGGGCAGGTGGGGGTTACCCAGCGGTCATGCCCCGGTGAAGAGTCAATGATTACCGAGTCCTAAGGTGGAGGAGGGAGAGGTGGCTGAGGTGGGTGTGCTGAGCTGGAGCTGGGCACCAGCTTTTCTCTCGTCATCAGCCACCCCGGAGGTGTTCTAGCATCCCTGCTCGAGATATCCCTGTCCTGCAGCATGTGCAAACATGTATTCGTGTGCTCGAGTGTCCCAATGCAAAAGGGCTCTGTGGGTTCGAGGGGATGCTGTGGGGAGCTGCAGGGATGCTCCCGGGAATACCATCCCTGAGACCCCAGTGGAGCATCACACGAGCAACCGCTTCCCTTTTCCCAACCGGCTCTGGTGCAGCGTGGTTGCTCTCATGGTCTGGGGATGTGTGTCGCTCCCAGCCCAACCCTCCCCGGGCTTGACAGCGATTTCTTGTCCGCTGTGCTCAACCAGCAGGAAAAATCCCCATCATCTGCCAGCACCCAGGGGGCTGGACCAAACCCCCAGCCTGGGAGTGTAATGCGGGGCTGGGATCCGGCGCTGGGTCCCGGTCTGTCGGCAGCTGTTGGATCCAACAGCGCTGGCAGGCAGCAGCTTCTGTGCTAAATGGTTTCTTCTATTGCCAGGCAGAAAGAGCTGTTGCTCGAGAGGAAGGGAGGAAATACCTCTACTGAAATAGAAAATTAATTTTAGATCAGTATAGTGACCTCCTGCCTGATGGGCTGGGGGAGGGGGGAGGGCTGTGATTGAAATCCCAAATGGGGGGAAAAGTCTCTGTTCAGCATCTGCCGTGGCCTTTGCGTTAACGGCTGCGGGTCGGCTCGTCCCCGTGGGAATCGGGCAGCAGCCTTTCCCTGAGCAAAGCCTTTTGTTCGCAGAGGGGAGATGGCGAGGGGCAACGGTCAGCAAGAGCTCCCTCAGCTCAGTTCTAGTGTTTCCCCAGCAGAAAAGAGTCCTGAGGAAGAGAAAAAAGCACATTTTCTTGCCCCGCTTCTGCATCGGGGGGGGGGGGGCATAGTGTAATGTAGTGTGTGCTGGGTGAGGGGGGGCCTTGGTAGGATCTGCTTGGCGTGGTCCCAGGCAGAGGGTGTCTGGGGAGAGGCAGGGCAGGGGGACCAGGGTGTCAGCCCCGTGCGTCCACCCTGGGGAGCATCGACTCTGCCCTTTATCAGAGAAGAGCTGTCATTTATTTTAATCACTTGTACACAAGGTAAGATTAGATAGAGCTGATGTGATTTAAAGAAGTCTTACGCAATTAGGTGAGGCGCTGGAGGCTTGCGCTTGTTTTGATATAAAATAGAAAAGGAGTAAACTCAAAATTAAAGCAAACCAACTATATATTCTTATGAACAATGGATACTTGGTGATTGGTCTCTGACGCTGTAACTAAGCCAAGCTGCAGCCTGTTTGAACCTGGTCTGGCTGGTGACGGAGCTGGGAGCCGCTGCTGACAGCCCAGGGGAGGGCTGTCCCCTCCTCACTGCATGCCACGCCATCCCATGGGATGCACAGCACCGTGGTTTGCACAGCGTCATGGTTTGTACAACACCGTGATTTGCATGCGGTGGCAGGTGTGAGAGTGTTTTGGGGTGGTGGGATGCTCCATCCTATTGCACCCCAAGGGCAAGGTCTCTTTGGGACAGCACTCACATCTCCCCCCGTGCTGTGAACCTGAGCGTTGGACATAACGCCCCAATGTGGCGCTCCCGGCCCCGGAGAGGGATTTGTGATTTCCAGACTGTTTGCAGAGAGGAAGTACTTTCTGCAAACAGTTTGCTCAGCCTGTGAGTGACTCAGCTGGGGCGGCCAGGCTGCGACCCACGGCCATCCCAGCCACTGCTGCAGCTGGCCCGGGCGCTGCCGCCGCAGCAGGACACGGTGCTGGCACCGCAACCGCGGTTCCCAAAACAAAGCTCGTCCTCAAAGCAGCACCGATGTTGTTTTGAAGTTTGCAAGACACCTGCAGGAAGCAAACTAGATGGTGCCGGTTCTCGAAATAATCTAAGCACAATGCAAAGCAAAATGAATGGTCGCCTTTGTGCTGCGTCCTGCTGGCGGTGTGGGGAAGGCTGGGGACTGGGAGGAGATGTCACTGCGGGGAGGTTTGTCACCTCTCTCAGGCTTCCAGCAGAGACCCTCCACCCCAGGAGCGAGCCCTGGGCTCGGCCCCACACCCCCTTCGCAGCTACCCCAGAGAGATGCTGCAGCGGGTGTTATTTCTGCTGGCAATTGGAAACAGTGAGGATGCTCGGTGCCCCGGTGAAGGTGGGCTCTGCGTTTGTCTCTGCCGACTGCCTGCCGATTTCTGCATCAGATGCCCGAAAACCGCGCACCGGCAATAACACTGTGCTTGTCCTCTTGCCTCCCCTCCAGGCTTCGTCTGCGAGCGCGACCGCTTGACATTCAGCTTCTGCCAGACCCTGCGGGTCCTGGGAAGGTGCCACCTCCCAACGGTCCACCTCCAGTGCTGCCGCAGCTGCCGCCAGCACGGGCACCCCGTGGCACCCGGCCGGGACCGTGGGGATGAGCGGGCCTCCAGAAGGTGACAGAATTGTCCCCGAGGGTGAGAAGCACCAGGACCCGTGGTGGCTTCTGGAGCAGCGTGGTGGTGGTGGAGGGAGCTGGGTCACAGCCAGGACTTGTGGCTCTGCCTCGTCCCACGGCAGCGCCGGACGGTGCCGCCTGTGAGCGGCGCAGTGCTCTTTCAAAACACGGGGAAGGCTTGATTTCTTTTATTTGTGCTACACTATAACGGTGCTCAAACCATCGGTCTGAAAAATAAGGTCTGGCATGGGCTGGGTGTGCAGGTCCCGCTGGTCCCATGGGAGATGCTGGGGCAGCTGGGACCCTCTGTCAGGGTCACGCTGCCACTGGGCGACCGGTGGGGAAACATTTTGGGGAAGGGAAACCGAAAGCAGCAATAATTCGGGGAAGATCTTTCAGAAATGCTTATGGTGCTATCACTTGACATTTCCAGCCTCTTGATGGTGTTGGCAGGCCAGCACAAAACTCTTGACTTTTATTATTATTTTTATATATATGAAGTGAGCATCTAGCATTCCACCAGTACAGCCAACTGTTTGGGTTAGGGTGTTTTTTTTTCCTTAAGGGACTTGAAGCTGGCAACCCATTTCTGTAATTTTCATTAAAATGTTTACACACTGAAGCTAAATAGCCGTAATTTAAGAAATGGAGACGGGGGAGAAGAATAAAGGATTGGCTTCAGTTACCCTCACAAGGCCAGGGCTCACAGTGTGTGCAAAGGCTCCGTACCCTCGTCTCCCCACTGCTGGCTTTCTCTGCCAAAGCCACTGCCCAGAGGGGACGGCCAGGGACACCAAAGCACGAGTGAAATGACGCATTGTGCATCCCTTTGCATGTATTTGTGAAGGAGAGGGAAAGCTGCTCTGGCCCAGGTGGTGAGCAGCGCGTCCCCTTCGCTGCATCCTTCCTCATGAGCAGCAAAGTACTTATACCCCTGGATTTCTGTATGCAGTTACGGTGTAGCAGTTTAGTGGTCGGTTAAGGTGTTTTTCTGTGTTCTTACAAGCTAAAAACCTTTTCTCCTGCTTATATAGATTCACCTCTGTTAAGGTTAGCTGAATCTCTTAACTAGGATATCCAATATTGTACGGGGAGTGGCACTTGGCCGGCACAGCCCTTACTGCCCGGTCTGGGAGTGTCGTGTGTTAATCCCTCCCTGTCCTAGGGAGGATTTGCTGTTAGGTTGATCCCAGGAGGAGGGTCAGGAGCATTTAGGTAGGAATTCCTTTCCGTATTACCCTTCAGGCTATGGAGGACACCCAAAAACTGGGATACCATGAAGGCAATCCTCCTTGCATGGAACGGAGAAAGGCTGGAGCCGAGCATCGGCCGTGCCGCGGGTACAATGCGGCCGCACAGCCCGGGGCATGTTTCTTCTTCACCTCTGCTGTGGGGAGCAACGTTCGGTCCCGTAACAGGGGAAATTCCTTTGTGTAATTTGTATGTAAAGCACAAGCCATGACTTCAGCATTTGTGTTTGATTCCTCTCCAGCGTGGTGTAAATGTTTATGTTTCAAGAGCTTGTGTTCAGTCCTGTTTTCCTTCTCACTGGCACCACCCGTCCCATGCTACCATCATGCTCCCAGGTTTTGCTGTGGGATAGCCACTAAATATGTTGGGGTTTAATGGCTATGGCTCACGAGTGTGTTAAATTAAACAGTTACTGAAGGAAATGGTAGGGTTTCATATTTTCCCTTCCCCTTGAGGGAATTTCAAGGGAATTTTCACTGAAAATGCAATTAAGTGGAGATGGTTTCGTTATGGGCGACACCAGGGGTATGATTATTCTCTTAGCTGCAGCAGAAAGGGGGAGTCAGTTTGCATCTGAAAATCATTTAAGGGCAACTGGGATTTGTGTGATTAATGTGAGCTGAGCCGATGGGGTAAGGGCTGGCAGCCCACTGGTGACTTGCACATCAAAAGGCTTCAGCCTCTGTGCTGTGTTGTTGCCTGCTCTGGTTTTGCAAACCATTTTGGTGGCAACCCAGCCTGGTGAGCCTCTCCTGCGGTACCTGCCCGTGCACGGGGTCACATCCGCAGCTGGGATGAGGGCACGGGATAATCCCTCCCGTGGGAGACCCAGCCAAACCCATGGCACCGTCTGTCTGAGCAATGGTGTCGGGGATGCCAGAGGAGCGATCGCAGCCGAGGGGAGGACCCAACAGCAGCTGCTGTTTCATAACTGCTTCAGCCTGGCCAAACGTAAACCTTTGGGAACGCACTGATGACCCAGGCCCTAAATCAAAGGCACTGAGCTTCTGCGAGAGCTCCGTGCACCCTGGCGAGCAGGTTTTCTTGTTAGCCCGGCCCGTGTTCCACACACCCTCGCGTGGAGCCGGTCCCTGAGCATCCCTGGCTGGCACAGCCACAGCTGCTGGTTCATGGCCACAGCATGATGCCCACCAGTGCCTTCGTGTCCCTGCAGCCCCATCTGGGCTGGGGCTCTGTGGCACAGGGAACCGCAGCAGCCAGGGAAAACCTTCCTCCTTCAACCCAGAAACCTTTCTGTTTTGAGAAGGGCCAAGCCTGACACATCTAAAGCCCCGGGTTTGCGATGGCTTTCAGCTGTCACAACACAGCGGTGGGGCTGGGGTGTCCCCCTGGGAAGGTCTGAGCAGAGCCGGTTCCCAAGCACTCAGACCGGGAACAGCAGGAATTACTGTAAACCAAAAGCCCAGTTGTTCCCAAATTGCGGAGGCTTCTGATGGGTGCTGAGGCTGGAGAAGTTTGCGTCGCAGTGTGGGCATCTCCACTGGAAGGGCATTTCATCTGATTTTTAGCCACCTAATAAGCCCAGCCTCCTACAAGCACATCCATTGTATTATGAGTAATAATCACACACATCTTGCTTAAATACCTGCAGTATTTTTCACTGACACCTACAGCTTGGAAAACCAGCTGTAATGGTCAATGGAAAGCTCTCCAGAACTGGTGCAGTCGTGGCTTCCCGGCCGTGCCATCGCTGGCCCTGACTTGTCTGGTGACGGAATCTGCTTTAAGCCACGGGGATGCAGGGGCAGGTGCATGCAGAGCTCCTCGCCGCCAAGCCAGACCTTTCTCAGGAGCAGATCTGGATATTTACTCACTCGGCTTTGTTAGTATCCGTGTTTTCACTTGCTCCTTGTAGCCAAGGAACTAACTAGAAATGCCTTTTTTTCCCTTCTTCTTTTAAAGATGCTTTTATTAATGTGTTGACACCAGAAGGATGTTACTCAGAAATAACTGCTGCAGTAGTGTGCAAAGAAAAGCAGGAAAGTCATTATGAATCAAAAGATGTTTGAAATAGAAAGATGCTTTTCCCCAGGGTATCTAAGGATGGTTTGCCAGGAAAGCAAGTTTATCCTTTTTGCTAGGTTAATTAGAGCAGAGGATGAAAGAGAAAAGCAGGAATATGTCACCCCACCCCCCATTGCAGAGTTCCCTGAGCTCTGTGCCCGGTGTGACCGCTGTCCTTAGCCAGACCCCAGCAGAGCAGAAGGAAGCCACTGGTCACGCTGAGAACACGCGTGTGTTCGGCTGGAGACCCTGGCAGAGCCTTCCCCTCCGAGCCTCCCCCAAATCCCAGTGCAGACAGAAGGAAAGCCCTAAGTCATGCTTTTCATTAGCGGTACAGGATGCGTGGTGACCAGGATGCATTCACTTTGTCATTGTAAGATACTTTTGGTTCATTACTTCAGAAAGACCCCATTGAAGACCAGCGCTGCAGAACTCGCATGCTTCATTTGGTGCACAGTAAAGGGGGGGATTCCCGCTCATTGTCAGCCGTAGCAATGGGGGTGTCGAGGTCTCTCCGACCTTTGGCCACTCGGTTTTACTTGGCCTGTTTGAAAAACATTTGGTTTCTCCGCTAAGCCTGTCGGAGGCTACAGGGAATTTTGTTCTTGCAGCCTGGTTGCCTCCCAGCACCGGCTGGGTGTCTGCACTGGGTTGCCTGGAGCTGAGGGCTGGTTTTTAAGGCAGGAATGTACATTTATACAAATATAGGCAAGCTTAATGACAACAGCAACCAATACCGAAGCTACATCTCTGCTCTCGGATGAGGGTTTTTTTTTAATTTTGTGCCATTGAAGACTTCTTTGGGGTGTGTGGTGTAGACTGTGTCTTTCTCGGCAGGCAGCTCAGGCTGATGGAGACCTGCTGAGTCTCTGCACATACACATATATAGGTATGTATATATACATATATAGGTATATATGCAGCAAGACCCCTCGCTGTCACCGCTGCTAAGATAGGGAATTGGGAAAGCAAGTGTGATGTTTGCAAGGTGAGTTCGTGGCTCAGCTTGAGCAGCTGGAGGGTCCCTGGGCTCCACTTGCCAAAGTGCTAGAGGGGGTGACCAGGGGCTGCAGCCAAAATTGAGCAGAAATGAAGAAAAGCAGAGATCACTGGGATGTTGAGGATGGAGGAAGAAACAGCTTTGGGCAACGTCATGCACGTAGCTACCGTTAGTCCCACACTCAGGTTTAGTAGCCCCAGTCTGCCCGGGAGTTGTCAAGATACTTTGTCAGTAAGAGTATTTCCTTTTATTTGATAAAAGACAGACATATTTTTATGTTTAAGAATATATTCAGGGAAGTAAGTGGCTGAAACAGGTCCTTGTGAGCCAGGTCTTTGGTAAATACCTGACTGCACTGGAGTTTGAAAACAACTGTCCCTTCACATTCAAATGGCTTCAACCCCAGGGACTTTGGAAGGGAGAGGTTGGAGGGATCCAGACAGATCTGGCTCCCCCCAGCAGATGTGGGGTTTTGGCCAAAAGTTGTGATGCTCTGTCTTAAAATGGTTGCCATGGTGCTGGCAAATCTTGGGTACAGATACTGCAGGGGTCCTGAGCTCAAGGGTCCTGTCGGTGCTTGGAGATCTGAGAGCATCCCTCCGCAGGAATCTCCAGGGTGGCTATCGATCCCAGGGCAGCTGCCTTCTGCGCTACTTTAAAAATCAAAACCTAAATGTTTCAGCATCTTTTAAAGAAGGGAAGAGCTGAGGGGAAGTGAAAGACAAAATTCTGAGTAGTGGAAAAAGGTAAAACCCAACACAACCCAAATACAGAAAATTTAAACCAGAAAAGTTGATATTTTTGGCAAGTAAAGCTTCCCAATGATTAGGAACTGCCTTTCCAAAATTCTTCTAAGAGGTTGCACTGAGCTTCTAGATTTTAGATTTATCCTGTTCCCAAAGTAATCCAATGCCCAAGCTGCCTTGGAAGCCGGGCTGAGTTGCTTTAGGAAAACAAATGCAGCCACGATCTGTCCAAGCCTCCTCCGCCAGTTCCTTCCCCCGTGCCCCCTGGGCACCTGGCTGACCCCAGCCCCCCCGTACACCCAGCACCAAGCTCTGACAGACACTCCTAAGTAGTCTTGTCCGATATTTTCCACAGAGGAAACAGAACAAACAATATGGTTTTGGAGGAGGATTTCAGCTAAGTTTCCTGCAATCTATTGTAACCTCCAGCTGGTACTTACCGAACGGGGAAAGAATTGCTCACAGGTTTCACTTGACGGTTTTTGGACTCACAGATGATAAATCCAAAGAAGGCGGATTTGGAACAAGGGAAAACTTTAATGTTGCACAGGCTTCATTCTCGAGAAAATGTTAATGGAGTTAATTTAAAAAATAACTTGATTCTGGAGCCAATCAACTCCAAAGTGTACATTTCAAATGCTCGTCTCAGATGTGGTTTGGTAGCTGGAGGCTGTTAGAGCAGCTTGGGGTGCACGGGGGCTATTACGGGCGGCTCAGACAAAAACAGAAGATGATTTAAGTTTGTCTTAAGTTTAGTGCAAATTCAGGGTGAACTAACCCCCTTAGCTAGGCCACTTGCTGCTTCACAGTAATATTTAAACCTGGTCAGTTGGCTGTGTTCATTACAGAAATACTGATTTATACAAAAGATCTTTCTTCCCAGATTTTACTGTTTTCCAGCCTGCAGCTGTGGCTCCTGTTCCAGCTGTCCTGACATCCACAAAACTGAACTTCCAAAGGGCTTTGCCTGGTTTTCTTCAGAACCAATTGTAAATATAAAACCTCCCTGAAATATTTTTAGTTTCCCCATAGGCTTTCAGTTTGTCCTTTTATTTAAACATTTGATTTTGCTACAGGTCAGCCAGGTAACCCATTGACATCAAGGCACCATTGAGGCTGGCTGTGCTCAGCACTGGGGAGGCACCAGAGTCCCCAGTTCTTCTCCCACCTCCATCCAGCATCTTTTTAACAACCTTTTCTCACCCCCATCCTTACTAGAGGTAGGAGTAAATTGGCCATCTCCACACCATGTCCAATGGGGGAGCCCGGTCCAGCCCAGTTTCTGGAGACAGATGGCAGGTGTTATTTAAAAAAAAAAATTTGTAAGATGTGAAAGCTGCTTTTTAGTGGGCAGTAAACAACATGGGCAAGAACTGGGTTAGAATCCGGTGGGAAATTGATGAAGAAGGCTTGTGACTTTAAAAGGAGACTGAAGCCAGTGTTGTTAAACCCCACACGGGCTGGGGAAGAGGAATGGAAGGTGGTCAGACCAAGCCCCCTGCCCTGCAGAGCTGCACAGTTGCATCATTACTTGCCCCAAGAGTGTTTTCGGCTGCCTGAGCAAGAATTGTCCCCAGGTGGTGATGGTGGGACAGGAGAGATTGGGAAGGGGAAGAGCCATACAGAACTATTAGATATAACTAAAATAATGAGGCCTTCTAAAAAAAGCTGAGCCCAAGGTCTTGTCCATCAGCACAGCTTAGTCAAAGGAAGCAGCTTGCAGAAGTTCATCAGTGCAAACTTATACTGAGCTCAGCCAGCTTTGCTGGGGAGGCTTCCCCAAGCAAGGAGAGACTTGGAAAACCAACGGAGATGTGAACCTGCTGAACCTGGGGTAAGGAAGCCTGGTGGCTTCAGCGTGAGCAGCAGGGAGAGGCCACGGGGGTACGGCAGACGTTCAGCATCGCCGGTGATGGGCAGGGGTGTTGGGTGCTCCCCAGCCCCGCAGTCACTGCTGGGCTGCGATTTCCCAGGGACTGGGCAGGGCTGTCCTGCAGGGTTTCTTTTTCCAGGGGAAAGAAAGGAATGGGAGTATTTTAAACAGTCACCTCGGCTGGTTGATGGGGAGATGCGTGACCAGGAGATGGGGGACCAGCAGCAGCATCCCAGCAATCAGCAGCAGGGTGGTGCTTGCAAACACTTTGAGGCTCCTCCTGATTGCAGCATCACAGAACCTACATGAAGAAGACATTAGGGCAGTAAGCTGTAGCTCGTGTTTTGCTGTTGCATCTATTTATTCATCAGGATCTCCTAAAAGCCTCTCTGAGAGGAGCCAGAGGCTTTTGGCCTCATGTTAGAAATCAGACCTCGTGCCTCCCTTGGTCACCTCCAGACATTTCCAAAGAGCTGGAGACAGGAAGGAACTGAGAGCTCATTAATTGGGAAGCAGCAGGCATTTTATGGAGGAGGTTGTTTATGTCTCTTATTAACAATAACACTTAAAACCCTTCCGCATCTCAAGAAGCAGCTGAGTCACCCTCTCAGAGCACCTGTGTTTTGCAGGCTCTTAAATCTTACCCAGGTGCTTCTGTCCACACCAGGTGATCTCATCTGGAGCATTTTAATTCTCAAAAAGCCAAAGACCTCATCAGTCCTTCATCAGCTGCAACAACTGGTTGGACTTGATGATCTTAAGGGTCTTTTTCAACCTAAACAATTCTACAGTTCTGTGATTCTATGACCAGTGATGGATGCGGTCCCACCTGAGCATGCAAGGAGACAACAAAGTCCACAAGACCCAGGAATAGCTCACAACATCCATCCATGCCTCTTCAGCTAAGAATGAGATGTTTTTATTTTCTCTTATTCTTAAAACCCTTGTACTACACAGAAAGGTTTCACAAGCATGGCCTTGAGGGTCAGAAAAGCAGAGGCCAGACAGCAAGAAAAGGATTTGAAGAATTTAGCTGTTTTATCTTTTTTTTGGCTTTTGTATGACGGCTGATTGCAGTCAGCTGCTCTGGGTGGGGGGCTCAGGCAGGGGAACAGCCATCGTCCAACTGCTTTGGGGTGCTGAGCCCCAGCAGTGCTCCAGCGGGTCACAGCCACCCCGGGGCTGCCATTGCAGGCAGCAGGGCTGTACAAATGGGTCATGGGGTTTGTTTGCAAAAACTTTACATGGGGGTGTATTAGTCACTACAGATGGTAAAGGAGCAGTTGCATATAGAGATCGAGCTACTTTTAGCATATAGGTATTTCTAAATATTTACATCCAGTGATGCTGAGCTCTCCTTGAAGCACAAATGCAAGTCAGCAACTGAGGGTCCCAAGGAGGTAAGCAAACGGTCCCTTTACCTCACAGTTTACACCTCGCTTGCAAGGACTTGCAGCCTGGTGATCTGGGATTGGAAATGTGATTTCAAATCTGTTATGTCCTCCCTGGAAAAACAGAAGCTGCTACAAATGCCTTTGCATGCCGCGGGAGCCCAGCAAAGGGGCAAGAGGACAATGCTGGCTCCTTCAGGAGGAACCGGAGGTGGGGAAGGGCTTGCCCCCGTGCTTACGCTGTGGTTTGAGGCTGCGCTGGGCAAGGCAGAGCCGTGGGGCAGGAGCTGACCCTGGGCTCGGGAAACTTCCCTCCTGCCAGGCGGGCGATCTGGGATGAAAGTGCCACACTAGCACCTGCCCTGGCTGAGGTGCCCATGCTGCACACCTGGTGGCAGGGGCTGCTGTGCTGTCTTCTGCTTCCTTTCACATCCCTGCAGATACTCCCTGGATTCCTCCGAGCCTCTGGCAGAGGTGTAACCCCCGGTGCCCGCAGTCCTGCCGTGAAAGGTGCCTCCTCTGCCGTGGGCAGGAGCAGAGTGCCAAAACCCTGCAGAAACCACCGCAGCTCACATCAGACTGCCAGCATTAGCTCCTCCACTTCCCAGTTTATCCACAGCTTCTCCAGCAAACACCTGGACTGCTCTCCAACCACATGAGATGCTAGCCTGGTGCCAGATACTGCCGAGGAGCGGGGCAGCCCAGCTGGGATACTGGGAGAGCATGCCGACTGAGATGGGCAGCAGGAGCCCGGGGCAGGGATGCTCCTCACCCAGCAGACAGAAATGACTGGTTGTAGTATCACTCTGTGGCTTGTTGGTGCCCTCTGCAGTCGGTTCTCCTTATTGAAAATGCAAAATATTAATAATAACAGGAAGGGACAATTTTACTACTTGCTGATAGTGAGGACAGTTACACGTGCCTGTCTTTCCGAGTTTCGAGAAACAGCCTATGTTCCTCAGGCACCTAAAATCCTCCCCAATATGACCCTCCTTGACCTGTTCCACCAGTCCATGACCTGCTCGCAGCCCGTTGCTCTGCTGCCACGCAGTGTGTGGCTTTGCCACCCGGGTGACCTCAAAACCCTGCGGCTGCGGTGGGAGCACAGCAGAGCCTCTGCCCACCCTGGTCTGCAGGGCAGCAGCGACAGGGAAAGACAAAGCTCCTAACCCCACTTTACATGGAAATGCTGAAAAATGTGCTGGCTCTGAAGCTACCCTCTGAGCTGACAGAGCCCAGCCCTGGGGAGCCACCTCCCAGTCCCCATCCCCGGAGGAACTGGCAATATTCCTGGTTTCAGAGACCTGCTTTAGAGATCAGATCCATTTTTCCTGAATTGCCACTCTGAAGAAAAACATTAGCCTCCATGCTCCAGCACAAAGCCATCAGTGCTAATGAACCCAGAATCAAGGAAGCGGAAACTGCAGGACCAAGGAAAGCCCTCTTACGGCCAGCACAGACTGGTCGAGGCTGGAAGGGGCCTCTGGAGATCATCCAGTCCAACCCCTGCTACAGCAGGTTCTCCCACAGCAGGTTGCACAGAGTCACATCCAGGCGGGTTTTGGATGTCTCCAGGGAAGGAGACTCCACAGCCCCTCTGGGCAGCCTGTCCCAGTGCTCAGTCACCTCAAAGTAAAGAAGTTTTTCCTTTATCAGCGCCCTGTTCCCTGTGCAAAGCTTTAGTCTGAGACAGGAACACCATTTCAGCGGCGCAGCCTGAGGCTGCACACAGGCACCAGGCACCCAGCAAACTACCAGGCAACTTATCCAAGAAGAGGAGCTGCATATCTCGTGGCTGCAGTACTTCACAAAACCATATTGCTCACAGCAGATATCTTCATTCTGAAAAGAAAATATCAACCCTCTCACTGGACAGCAGAAAAAAACCACCAAGTTCCAGGAAAACAGCTGGCAGATAATGCCAGTTCGCGTTCACAGGTTCATTTAACACATCCCTGTAGGGCATTTATCTTCCTATAGTAACCTCTTCAAAGTAGCGAGGCTGTAATGCGGGACGCGCTCCGGCTGCGCTGTGCAGTGATGCACTCTTGTTCCTTCCCCCAGATTTCAGAAAGTCAAACTGCCTGGGCAGTAAAATACATTCTGTGCAGGGATGCTTCGTTCTCCTGGAAGAGACAGAAGCGGAAGGAGGTGCCTTAAATCTGGTTCAAAGTTAAAAAAAAAAACAAATTTGCTTTTCCCGAATTGATTTTTTTCCAAGCCAGGGTTGAGGTTCTTTATTGATAAAAGTCCTTCCCTGGCACTTCTCCAGATCTGTTAGGCACAGGCGCATCCCTGCCTGCATCCTCTCCAGTCCTCTCTAGATGGGGTTTTCTTACTTTTTGGTCTACTGCAAATTCATTACTTAAGCAAATGTTTCCTAAGACCTTGGTTAGAATAACTCACTGCTTCCCAGGAGGTCTTCCTCATGTACCTCGCTCAAGACAGCCCGTCCCTGGTACCTCCAGGCAGCCGCCTGATGCACGCGTACATTCAGTAACACAAATCTGTGCTGGCGGGTGCTGAAACCCTGCGGGCACACAGCAGAAAGCTGTTACCAAAAATGACATTATATCTTGGAAATTATGTTTTACCACAGCTACATTTGCTGGCCTGGTTAGACCTCAGCTATACAGTATTTCTAGAAAATAGCATCTTTCAATCATCTGTCAAGCAAAACATCATCTGCAAAAATCCGTTTTAGTGGGTTTAGTAGTTTGAAATAGACCTGCGCTACTCAGGAAGCTAAACAAGCTGCAGATGTCCCACTTGTCACTTTATCTCAGTGTCACTGACACCAAGAAAATCCCTTGTGTAAAGCTTCCAGAACAACTGGGTCTTCAGAGCTGAAGACCTTCTCCGGGCAGGAATTTTGTCCCCCAACAAAAGTAAAGTTTTTAAAAACCCAGGTCACAAGCTCCGTCTATCACTGTGACTAAGCAGGAGTTAGCAATTGCAAGTGCAGCACAAGATGGTTCCCGGTTTCATGCAAAAGTCTTGGAAACCAAATCCATCTCTCAGGGAAGCTGCAAGGCTTTGCTGGACTTGTCCGGATGCAAATAGCCTGCGGGGTGGGCAGCTCTGAGGGTGTCTGAAGCAGCGGAAGCCGGCATTGCTGCAGGAGAAATAACACTCTGAAGTTCCATATTGGCATTTAGAAATATTTTAGCCATCTCTGTCCCGATGCCATCAGCAGCATGGAGACTGGGGCTACAGACGGCTTCCAAGCGCTCATGTGCAGCGAGATGCTGAACAGCACTTACCTGCTGTCCTCAGCCCTTTATGTGCAAATCTCACACTCACTTACCACATTACAAACCAGAAGCTGCTTATTTAAATTAAAGGTTATTTGAAACAGGTTGAGACTCTGAAAGGATGACTTGGAGCATTTTTGTGTTGGATCAGGGAATGGAATAAGATAACCCCCTTGGGATTAAATTTCTAGAGAAATAAAGCAAATCATTGCAGTTTCCCTCCCCCAGAAAAGCCTCTTCCTTTTCCCAAGGTATTTTTCGTGGTGTTTAAGGATATACTTACATGTAAGTTGGAACAGTTAGTGTAATTTGAGCACAAATTACCCTCCCAAAGCCTGCTGAATTTTGCGGGAGGCTTTGCTCGTGGTCAATAGGCTTTAAGCACACAACAGGCACCAGTAATTCTGCAATGCAAACCACATGGGTACGGGCAGAGCCCTCCCTCCTGCTCACAGACTTTCATCCCTTGAAAACTATTTAGCAGAAGCTTCCTCTGGGACATACGATTCAAATGAAAACTGATCCATCAAACAGCTGTCTCTGGACTGTGGCAAAATCCAAGTAGGGAATAGAAAAAGCAGCTGCACCTGCGGGTACATGGGGTGATGCAGAAGCAGGTACCACAGGATTGAGCACAGGTGGGGAAATCCAAAACCTCTCTGCATCCTCCCCCTCTGTGTAAAACCATTACTTTAAGAGATATCTCCCTCCTGTAACTATTTTTGAGGGGCAATGCCAGATGCATTGCAATTAAAGCTTTGCGTTCATTTCAGTGTAAAGCTGAAACTGTTGCCCGTTTCCTTCCTTTGATGAATGCTGACAAGCAGGGTCTCTGCTTACATAGCAACGGCATGAAGATGTGCTTGTCTGGTGCAAGGCACGTTTAATCAAAACAAGATTTTCTTATTTTTCTCTTGCTGCTTTCTATGTGGGAGTTGATCCATCAGTAAGAAGCTTCAACAGCTCATGGAAATGTCATCAAAATGGTGTATTGTGCTACAAAAATACTAAATTTCTTGCTTTTAAAAAAAAGAATTGTTATCAAGTGGGAAAGAAAATCCATTCAGTTTATAGGCCTACTAGAGCAGGACGTTATTTGATCATTCAGTCAATGGCATCCTGGTATGATGCTTAAAGAAGTATTTTCATTAAAATCCACCCAGGACAAGAAATATTCTCATGTAATAAATACCAACCAAAGCAAACAGTTATGTTTACATTTCTTGTCATTATAACATTTTAAAGTAATGCTTAAAAATATCAGAATGATTAAAAATGGCTTGGGTAGAAATAACTAATAAACTTTTGTCTTGTCAATCACCAGCACTCGATGCAAGTAGCTTTGCCACAGAGATTTCATCAAACCCACCCAAAGAGCAGTGGCAGAAGGAGCATCCAAACAACTGCCAACGTCAAAGGCATTTCACTTTTATACTTAAAATGCACTTCTGGTTCACCTGCAGCACGCTGAACGACAGACAGAACCACTCTAAAATTTAAGTGACACAAATCCAGATCTCTCTTGAATGCAGTATTCTTGAATACATCTCTTACTACAAACACGTAAGAGGGTTTAGGGGGTTTCTTCATTGCTTGAGTCTCACACTTGGAAACGGACCTCTCCCATCTAGTTCCTGGAATCTCGGCATGAAAGATCAAACCTGTGAGTTCTGGTGTAGCAAGAGACAAGGAGGAAAAAAAGGCATGTAATTGCTATTTTGAGATGTCTGGTGGTAACAAGTTTTCTCAAGGGATGAAAATTTTCTGAGAAAGTTTCTGCTTGAAGGCAAAAAATGTAAAATGTAGAACTGGAAGATAAAGAGACAGCTCTGAGGGAGAACTCCCCAGTCTCTAATGGCAGCTTTAAACCAGAGTAAACTGGAACTCCGATAAAGCAAATTATCTTTGCCCCCATATATTTACATCTTGGACCATTATTAAGCAGCCTACTAAAAGCAAAGACAAAGAGCAAACAGTAACAGCCTTGGAGCTGTGGTTACCCTCACCCTTGCCAGGAGCCTTGTGTGTTCTCAGCCATCCCCTGTGCCGGCAGCAGCCCAGGACCCGGGATACAGAAACCAGGCAGCTGGTGGGTGTGCTAGGCTTCCCTTCGAGGCAAAAGGACATGATCTTAAAGAATGAAAAAGGGAAAACAAAAAGAAGGAGGAAGGGAAGGCACAGGTTTTTTGAAAGCTCCTGAACACAGAGAGCAAGTCCAGAGGAGGGCCATGAAGATGATCCAGTGGCTGGAACACCTCTCCTACGGAAAGTCTGGAAGTGTTGGGGTTGTTCAGCCTGGAGAATAAAAGGCTCTGGAAAGACCGTACAGCACTTAAAGGGGGCTTATAAGAAAGCTGGAGATATATTTTTTTACCAGGGCCTGAAATTCTAGGACCAGGGATTACAGTTTTAAACAAAAAGAGGGTAGATTTTTATTAGATAGAAGGAAGAAATTCTTCCCTGTGAGGGTGGTGAGGCTGGCACAGGCTGCCCAGAGATGCTGTGGGTGCCCCATCCCTGGACGGGGCTTTGAACAATCTAATCCAGTGGAAGTTGCCCCTGGCAGGGGGCTGGATCTTTAAAGGTCCAATCTTCCAACCCAAACTGTTCTGTGATGGCGTGATCTTTCCTCAACACTCCCCCTCATGGGGAAGCACTTCCAAAACACTTCTAGCTCTGCTCATTTCCTTCTCTCTAGAAATCATAGTTAAAAAATCCTTTGCTTTTGTTTCTCCCCTTTCGAAAAGCAGGGGGGAAAATGACATATTGCTTCTACTTAATAGAAACAAAGTCAGTTTACATTTAATTTTAAAATGGAAATCGAGACTCTTCTGTATGGAGTATTACATACATTTACACTGACTTAGAGCAGAATTTCAAACATTGCCTTAAAGCCGTTTTGGGTGCGATGCAGGACAGCAAGTCTTATGGAGCAACGAACTAAAACAGAAGTTTCAAGGAACAGTACAAGAGTCATAGTACATCATGGTTTAGCAATTCAAAAACTTTTGGAAGAAGAGCTGTATTAGAAGTGCTGGGCTGATTATGACAAGTAACTACAAAGAATAAATCCTTTATATTGAACTGAACTGCAAATTGTATTTACTTAAACTACAATATGCAATGGCTATCATCTAACTAGTTTATTAAAGAGCAAACGGTGGGGAAGAAAAACATTGCTCTTGTTCTATACTTCTGTTTTAATGGCATGGCACAGCAAAACATCTCTACTTGTTTTCCATAGAAAACAAATTGGTTTATGTAAGTAGTGACCATTTAATGAGTCTTCCCAGCTGAAAAAACAACCCAAACAAAAACCAAAACCAAAAAAAAACCAACCAAGGAAACAAAAAAAAACCCAACAGAAAACTTTGCAAAATGCATCTTCTAGGATACTTCATGATAGACCATTCCAGCAGGAGTCTAAATACACAGATTTTAAGTTTTGCCCGAAGTAGGATTTGAAAAAAAATATCGGTCCATGGGTTTTTTATTTATTTTGGAAAAAGTACCAAGTTTTTAATTTCCCATACAAACATCAAGTAGCTAATTCCCTTCATATTCTGCTGAATACCTGAGGTAGTAGACAGAGCAGTGTCCCACACAATTAAGCTTACATCTAATTACACTTCACAGAAGCATCCACAGAAGGTGCTGATTAACAACATACACCTCTCAAGCTAAATTCAAAATGAGCAATGAGGGCACAAAGGCTTTTGAAATTTAAGTAAAATTTAACTGAAGCCAAATAAGTGAAGTTAAGAAAAGTAATTTTCCACACATATGCCAGAACTGCACAGCTCCGCAGATGTGCAGTAACCTATGGAAAATGGGGACTGTTCTCTCCTCCACCTTCCCCCCACCTCTTTGGTTTTTTTGGGGTTGTTTGTTTTGTTTGTTTGTTTGTTTTTAAGATAACTTTGGCACTGAAAGCAGGGAGATTACAAGCTTTTGTTGGCACAGCTGTGACATGTGTCAGGATACTCATTTACAACGGGAAAAATTTCTCCCACTGATTATAACGCGTAGCCTAGCTGGAGTCCATTCAATCATTCCATGCCTTCAGGAAAGCTTTATGTGGCTTATTATTAAAATGGTTACAAATCCCTGAAATCTCAACAGATGTTTGCACTGAACTCCCAAGGATTTCTCACCGTTTAACCAAACACAAGCTCCCTAGAGTAATCACTGTTTCACGGAGGAACAGCTCCCTAAATCTCTCATGAACCACTGCAGGGGATAACTACTAGACACTGGCCAGATAACACACCCCTGGGATACCCAAATAGTTTGTCAGTGCCATGGGGCAAGAGATGGATGGCAGCAGCCTCTCCCCCTACACACACACACATTTACCACTGTGGCCCTCCTGTGGCTGTACAGCAGATGCTGAGCATCACTTCCACTGGGAAAGAAACAGCTGGGAGAAATATCTGCTTAATTCTTCCAGGAAAGGTAAACTCATGGTCAAATCTACAGCTGCAACGGAAACTAATCCAAGAGAACTTCTCCAGGGAGAAAACATGACAGCTGGCAACATTACGGATACCCCAGATAAGACTTGTGAGGGAGCAGCAAAAAGAAACAGGACAGTGGGAACCAAAGGAATGAATGAAGGGCTGTGGGGTTCTCTCACCTTCCACACTGCAGGTAAGTCGTAAGAAAAGCAGCATCAAACTGGCAATACCTTGTCCATAGGAAAACTTCACCCTCAGAATAATTATAAAGCAAAGCCTCCAGAATCAGAAACATGTACTAAACAGGGGAAAAAAAGCACAAATATTTAGCAGGAATAGCATCCCCGTAAAAATCTACCTTGTTCTAGCCCAGTCCCTTTGTTCCAAATTCTTTCTCTGAATTCATCTCAGCTTTAATGTGTTTATCAACAAAGAACTTGAATTAAATTGTTTCCTTCTCCAACCATCTAAACCTAAGCTTAAAGAAAAAAAAAAGACAATTTCTGAACTCAGAAAGCAGCATTTCAGTACAAGAATCCGGTTTATTTTTACAGTGCAGTGATTGAAACAATGTAGAAATTTAACTTGCAAAATGGAATTTATATCACAATGTCTGTCAGAAGGCAATACCTATGTGTTGTTTTGCTTTAATCATAAAATATTTCTCTGGACACCAGAAATTACAAATGCTTAACACTATACACTTCACTTTATTTTTAGAGACTAATTTATCATAATTTAAATCTCTTATAAACAATTTCTTTTAAAAAACATGTGGAAGATAGAAAGAACTCAAGTATTAAACTCAAGGCCTTGATTATTATTATTTTCTTTTTTTTTTTTTTTAAACAAAGGTATTTTAAGAAATGTATCAAAATGATTAACTCTGTATAATAGCTACTAGTCAGGCTCCGTAACACACTGCTCCACAATTTCACGCAAGTTTGGATTCTCCATCGCAGCTGCTACTCTCTCTTTGTCATTGATTTGCTTGTTGACTGCAAGACATCACATGAAAAGCAAAGTCAGAAGTAGTTTTCAGTGGTACTTTACACATACTGCATCAGCAAGGTGACAAATACAAGATAACATAGTCCAGTGAAGGTTTTCCAAACCTAGTAAACACCCAGCTCAAAGACTGAGAAAACCTATAGTAACAGTACAGTGTGTCCACTTTCTTTTCAATTTTCTCTTTAGGTGGAAGATATTATTTGCATAATAGCCAAAACTGACATTTGTACAACAGCTTATAAAGCACTGTACAGGCAGGCATTTAAGTGGCATGGCCCAGAATAAGAAGGTTGTGCCAGACACAATAGAAGGATGACAAGACAAGAAGAATATGTGGGTGCTCAAGAGACAGTAGTCAAAGGACAGAGGATTAGCAGGAAACTGGGAAGAAAGCAAATGAAAGCTCAGTCACAAAAAACCCATCTGAAACTGAACATTTTTGTTACTTCTCTAGTTTAGGAAAAGAATGCTTTTACAATACGTCTTAAAATCAAGTATGAAACTCATGACAAATTAGTAGTCCAGGTTCTCCAGGTTCAATTTCTAATCATTTAATCAAAAGAACCAATTTTCAACACACAAAGATATCTAATCCTTAAGAACAAAAAAGCCTGGGACATTGCCTGGGCAACGGCTTTAACAGCTGCTTAAGAGAGTGATCGGCTATAGCTTTGAAAGAATGTCTATGTCCTGTAAGTTTTATTTTAAACATTGACTGAGAAACATATTTTTGTTATGTTAAGACAGGGAGACCACTCAGTCAGGAAGCTTTTCATGTTAATTATTTTGCAACACAGTAGCAACTTCTTTTGTTATAAACACAACTTAACACCTGCAAGAACTGTGGGGTTTTTTTTGTTTGTTTTAAAAACCAAAACCACCAACAAGCATCTGTTCACAGTACCAAAACAGCTTTTGAAACAGCCTCAACTACATGTTTCATTTTAAAGCTTTAACAGCTTATTCATTTCTGAAAAGAACAGTAAGGTAGAGGAAGAAAAAGATTTATGCAAAGAACACAAATGCACAATCTGCAACAGCAGTCATTCATAAGCTCTACTTACTGTCTTCTTCAGTGGAATGTGTACCTTCAGATATGTAGATTTCCAGCTAAAGGAGAGATCATTAATGTTAGATGCATACATCAACAATTGAATATATTCATTACTGGAAGAAAAAAATAATCATACAGTACAGATACATGTAATTCATACTTCCTGAAAATGTTCACAGAACAAAAGGGGATCAATGTTAAGAGCTGATCTTCGGCTTCACTGCAACCTAGTCACAAGACAATCTCCTCCCCCATTTCAGAGAGGCCCCAACAATCTTTCTTCAAAATTGTGGAGCCATTCATTCCCACTAATATCAACTGCTCTTGTGAAAAAGTACCTGCAGTTAGGCTACTGCAAACAGGGCAGAGAACTGGTACGACCTTCTCAGCAAGTTCTCTGCAGGCCACAACTCAGGAACAATTTATTTAAAAGCCACCAGAACTGCAAGTGTCACTTTCACAAGCTAAGCAGTCTTGAAAAGACATCCTTAGGAAGAGATTCCTAATAAAATATTCCTAGTAAGTTTTGCTCAATGATGAGAATCACAGATACTCTCTTTGAAAATAGCAGTGTGATGCAGTCTCTATTTCTTGCATGGGAACAGACTGCAAGACTAGAATCAAAACAGACGTAAATCACCTTCATGCATTTACCAGGCCTGGAAAAAACAAAACCCCCTCACACACAGTAAGCTGCAAGGAGATCTTGAAAATTGATGTACCCAAAGAAAACCTAGTAAATAATTCCTACGTCTTTTACCTTATCTCGCTGAAGCTAAACCTATTTGTTACCATGTGTCCAGCAAAACAAATCATTGTCTGCCTATTTTTTTAGAAATGCAAGTCTCACTTTGCACTGTTTAGCTGGAAAGATGAAGCTAGCAACTATAAAAACAAAACAACAAAAAGATCAACACCAGAAATCCTCAGCTAATTAATTTATATTTGGAATTCTTTGGGGCAAGTTTCTACAGCTCTATTTAAAAGACTATGTTTGTCATAAAAGGTCCACTCTTGGCTCCTGCTAAGACCCAAATAGCTTTCTTTAAGGATATATTAACCCCTTGTTACCTATATAGTCTCTTACTCTCCAACAGCACAGTGAGGGCTGGCCTCCGTTAGGGACAGCATACTAACCTAGGTCAGGCCATTATGCAATTTATACAACAGTTCCCAAGACACAGGTCATATATTCCTTCGATGAAGTTCCAGTTTTGAATTCTGCAGCTCCTCTAAACTCTAATGAAACCGTTCTGAAGTTTTTACTTCCTAGACGATGCCCACGCAGAGCAGTGGAACTCCGCTTAATGGGTTTCCAACGGGCAACAGAGCAGTTCTCTGGCTTTCAGGGGTGCTCGCTCAGCGGGTTGGTCCGCTGGAGACAACTCTCAGATGCTCCAAACAGTACAGCAGAGTCAGTAACTTAATTTTATATTTATGGTGCTTAGATAGATTGAAATATTGCGGAAGGCCAAATTCATTTTCCCCAAGGCAAAAGAATGATTCCAACACTTTGTAACGTGGGGTTTGAAAACACCCTCTTTTCCACCAAGCAAGAACCCGAATGACAGCTGGTGAGGAAATCCCTCGAAACACAGTGCACTTCAGAAGTGCAGCAATAAATGGTCTTTTGTAAAGGAAAGGAAGAACCGCAGTTACTCGCAGATCCCTTTGGGTGCTGCGCTGTACCACAACATTCACTCCCACCATAGGTAAATGACAAGCTTTAAGAAGACCCTATCCTTAATCACATCTTGCAAGTTACTTGATCCTTGCAGCATACACACTCTTAAAGAGCACTTGGCATATACTCATGTAGTTTAAAGCACGTTCCAGAACAGATACTTTACCTTATGTCTAAAAGGCAAACATCTCTGCAGTTTTATTCTTAAACAAAGGCCTGTTTAAACAAAACAGATCGGAGATTTTCTTGTAAAATTCAAGGTTTGAGGTGCATTTTCAGAGAAAACACATTTAACAATCAAAAATCACCAGTAAAATTTACAACCTTCTCCTTTTGTATTCTGAGCAGCACAAGTCACAGAGGAGACCAAATAATGTGCAGTTTGACCCTTCGGCTGTAGCTTCTCAGTTAAGCTCCTACCTGCTGTACAAGCTTATGAGGTCTCTAGTCTCTAAACATCTATGCTTCACTATCTATACTTTGCTTTTTAGGCAAAGCTGCAAAGGTTTGTTTGGGCATAAATAAATGTACTTCTTCATTGAAGACTTACTTTCCCTTAAATCTTCAAAACAGACTGAGAAATCTTAGTATGGATCTAAAATGGTAAAAGTTGCTAACCCTGGTACATTTAAACAAATCATTTCAGAGATCTCAAATGTGATTTTTCAGATGCAATTTCACCACAAATAAAAAGGGGGAATAAAAGAAAGCAAAACAAGCTAGTGTAGAGTCTCATACAACTTAACTGCTTTCAAACCCCTAACAGCTTAGAACTTTTTGGTATTCTGGGATTGCCTGTGGGGTTTTTTGTCCATGTGTGGGAAAAGAGAACAGCCCATAAAGTATGGGAAAGATAAGGGAGGCAATCATAAAGTTTAAACATTTTTTTAAATTTAAGAGCTAAATTTTCAATTTAACATTATTAAAATAATGGGGAGAATATAAAGAAGGAATTCTGTACCACTTCCCAGCTGATTTTTGAGAGCTTGTCTTTGAAGAGTTTCCCTAACTTGATAAAAATAGATGGATGTCCCCACATTTCTTCTAGTTTTTTGTTTGTTTGCATTTGGTAGCAGGGTTCTCTGGTCAAACTGCTGGCAAAGCAATACTGAAATTTAACTAAAACTGATGTTATTAGACAACCTAAAATTAACTTTATGCTCATTGTTACAGATTTAATGAAAGAGAAATCTTACCAATGAGAGTAGCCAAAGAGCAATGAGGTACTGTTGGTGTAAACCTGATGATGACCAGATATTCATCTTCACCTATCTCTTGAACTTCAACACAGCTTTCCGTTACCACTTCCAGTTCTTCTAAAGTATTAGGTTTCTCCGGGTCCCGGATAGTACGGATTATATCTAAAGCAGAAGACAAGTGACCAACAATTAAGTAGCTTTCTTGAATTTAATAAAAGGTACTTTTATTAGAAACCATCTTCCCAGCATTGTTCATTTTGCTCCTGTTCAGAAAAGACAGAGCTATAAATATCAGTGCTACATCATCTCATGAGTTGCTTCAGAACTGGGCAAATTGAGGCATTTGCTGTTCACTATGCACTAACTTTCCACATTCCAGTTCTAAACTTGCTATTATTTTTACAATTCCATTATAATGAAGAGAAACCAAAACATGCCTATTAAAAGATATGTATTACCTTTGGAACTATATGTCATGTAATACTAGCCCATCCAAAAGACATACATAGATGTAATATTTCAGATAGGTTTTCTTGCCTTTCAGGTTTTTCAAAATCTAACTGATTAACAAGACAAGCCAGATTTCCTTCTATTCTTCTCTCCGCTCCCTAGCCTGGGCCTCCCAGATAAGATTCTGAAGCCATCTTAAGGAAAGCCAATATAAAAAACATATACTAATCCATATTTATCTGTATCCATGGTCACTTCCTTAGCTTCTAAAACATGGGGATCAACTAGGTTTAATATACCTGTATAGAAAATGATAAGCAATGTTGCCTTCTATAGAAGCAATGTGTTCTGGATTAGCTTAAGGAGACCTCATTACACAATGAAACAGAACTACATTTATTGCTGCTTTTCCATAGAGCAAAAGGTTTTAAAGTAATATTCAAAAGCTACAATATTTGATTATAGGACACTGAAAAATTACGACCAAGAGAATATATTAATTCAGTACACTTCCTAAGAGCCTGAAAAAAATAAGTCTCTGCATTTCAATGTGTTTGCTGAGTAACGGAACACAGAAGGCAAGGCAATGAGATCTCTAGCCTGTTCACATCTGTGCCATGTACACAGCGTAACTTGAAGAAACACTAATTCTGACAGTGAAGACCAAACCTAGGAAGTTCCCAGCTGTCACCTCTCCCTCACTTCTGCCTTGTGTGCAGTTGTTTGCCCCTTAGAAATGCAAGTACAAGCATTTCTGGTATAAACAAGGTAACTAAAGGGATACAGGTTAAGATCAATTTAAAAAAACCTAAACGTGTTAAAAAAAAAGAATGGGTAGGTATTTTTAGCTAGCTATAGTAATTTTATGTTTAGTATAGCCCTACCAATAGCTTTACTACAATAGCTGACTGCATTGCCAAAGCAAATGTGACAGCTGCCTTCACTACAGCAAATTACTTGAGTCTATCTTCAGGTACAGACTCACGCAGCTCTTGAGAGCTGCAAAGCTGCTTTCAGCGCATTCCTGCCGTTAAGCTGCCAGGCCCAGCCTCTCCACAAGGATCACAGGCATAGTACAACTTGGAACTAATACTGCCATACTACAGGCAGGAAGGAAGCAGGCAGCCAGTGGGCAGGAACGGTAGTTCATGTCTGTCTGGAATCCATCCGTCTGAGAAGGGTATGCCTGAAATCACAGATACAGCCTAAAGTCTCTGACTGGCGAGCAAGGAAGTTTGTACAGTTGTATAAGCTTTTACTCCTGGTACTCACCTCACCCTTCTCAGAACCTCTCACCCTCCTGCAAGGGCTACTCAGATTGCTCTCAAGACCTAGGTAATGCTTTCAGCAGGGCTGGGAAATGCTTTCCAAAGTTGTCATCGCTCCTACCATAAAACAAAACTTGGGACGAATGAGAGAACCGAGTCCCATTCCCTGACTTCCACGGAAGCAGACAATCGCTTGAATCATTCTGCAGCTGCAGCCCCCAGCCTCTGCTTCTCTGTCTACATCATAAGGGTGTGATGCTGCTGAATTACAAACCTAGAAGACACAATAGAAGTCACAAGGCTATTTGTTCTGTGTTCCTGAAGAACTGATAATTGTCCCCTCAATTACATTAAGGATCGTGATGGTAACAAGCAAGCTGTCTAGCTTTATTAGAATATTTACCAGCAAACAGACTAATAGTCTCATTTGTCAGACCAATAACAAGTATTTTCACCTTTTTTCCATTGTTCTGGCTCTAGTGTCACTTTTTGCTTAAAGTCTTAGCCAACTACTTAAGTCTAACCAAACAAGAAAATACTTCACATATACATGCAACACAGGTATCTTCACAGACACATTTCCTTGTAATTTCTGTTAAATTTCTTTCTCTATTTCTATAAGTTATCCTCTTTCTGTGTGAAAAGGCCCAAGAGAAATTAATTCCTTTACCAAGCAGTGACAGGAACACTGTCACTGATTTAGCTCCGCAGTACTTCATGGATGCCTTTGGTCTTTGAAAGCTAGATTTTACACAGACAGGTGCTTTAGTTCTGCAAAGATCACGCACATGTATAATCCTCCGGATGAACTGAAATCAGCAGGACTACTCACATGCCTAATGTTCGTAAGTTATTAACTTAGAACCACCGATGTTTCAAAGTACCTATATTTAACCATCACTCAAGTTTTAACATCGAGTTTGCTTGACATTGTTTCCTCTTTTGTTCTTTTTAGATAAAAGTGCGTACAGTGCTGCATAAAATCCTCACACTACTCCTAACTGCTGACAAAATCCCTGTGCCCGGAAGCTTGACAATGTTCTTGGATTCCTGCAGGGTCCCATGTGTAGCATTTCCAGAGGTGAGATCTCTCCAGGTTCTACCAAAAACTCAGTCATTCAAGGAACAGAAATCTCCATTTTGCTGGACTAGCTGGCTGACCTTTCTGGAATGACTTGCCTGTCCAGGTGTGTCCAGCTCCTCTTCTGTGTAAGGTGATGAAACACAAAGGGTGACCCCCCACCCCTGCAGCCCAGCCCCTTTCCCACCTGCTGGGGAGCTGGGAAGCAGCAGCAGCACCCACCAGCCAAGCAGGGCAGGTTCCCTCAGCGCTCTCCTTGCTCAGGACCCCCACAGTGACCACGGCACCCCCCCCATGCCAAGGTCACAGCATCCGCCCATCTCCAGACGCAGCCCGGGGCTGGGCAGAGCCAGCCGGCCCCCAAGCCAGGCCCCCACCCTTCCCTGAATATTCCCGGCCCCCCCAACACCCCAGGGGCAACCCCTCCTCGCTCCACGCCCCTGGCAGCGACCCCTGTCCTCACACAAGCCACATACAGTTGGTTCCTGTCCCGCAGGAGCAGCCACCCGCGCTCCAGCCCCTCGGGACCCCCCCAGCACACAGCTGGGCAGGGCCTGGCCTCCCCCACCTCACAGCCCAAGGGCACAGCAGCACCGGCCCCCAGGGCCTCTCACACACCCCTCAGCCCCTCCGCCACCCCGAGGGGCGACCCTTGGACCCCCAACAGCCCCACGACAGTCACCGTAAACCTCGAGCGCCTTGTCCTGCTCCATGGCCTGGTTCCGGGGGGCATGGCAGCCCCTACGCAACCCGGAGTACCAGAGCACCCTGCTCAGCGTGTGCGACAGCAGCCCCAGCACCAGCGACATCCTCCCGCTCCGCCATGGGAGAGCGCGGACCGGACCCTCGCGGCCACCGTCCGCCGCCGCCAGCGGGAAGCGCCGGGCGGGGCGGGGCCAGGTCACCGCTGCCGCGGCCCTGCCCGGGGCGGGGCCAGCCAGTGGCTGCTCCGCCCAGGGGCGGGGCTAAGCGGTTCCCTCAGGATTGGCGGGATTTCGGTGCCGCGTAGGGTTCTTAGTGGGCTGCCTGCCTCTCTAAGCGGGCTGTTGAGGGGGTTCAGCGGCTCCGGGCAGCGCTCCCGACGGTGCCTGGGCTCTGCGGAGCTGCCGCGGCGCCAGTAGGCCCGTCCGTACGGGCACAAATACCTTCGGCATGCCGCGCTTTGCCCCAGGAAACCCCCCAATTCCCAAATAACGGTGGTAACTAAGCGTCTGAGGGCCAGTGTGGGAGGGAGCCGCCACGATGTCCTTTCCAAGCTGGAGCCGCGAGATGCGGCAGGAAGAGGCGCGGGTTGGGTAGTGGGAATGAGGGGTAGGTTTGCTGTAGGTTTGGAGCTTCTTCAGACGGCTCAAGGTCAATTGTTTATTACAAGGAAGGCTGAATGTAAAGGCCCCCAGAGGCAGCCGCCTACCTCGGCCACTCCGAGCGAGAGTGGTGGCAGGCCAGTCTCTGCCCGCCGGCCCTCACGGAGACTGCAGTTCCCAGCGTGCATTGCGCTGGGCGCGCTGCCTGCTGGGGGTTATAGTCGCGCCACGGCACTGGTCAGCGCTGTCAGCTGACCGGAAGGAAGAGCTGCCCCATCCAAGATGGCGGCGGGAGGGGGAGTGGAAGGCAGCTAGGCCAGGGTGGCGGCCCTCCCTGAGGAGGATGGAAGGGGCGAAGCAGGAGCTGCGCGTGCTGCTGGCGCCCCTCTTGGGGGAGGCGCAGTGCTGCTTGCGGGACGCAGCCCGGGTCCGGCTGAGCAGGGGTCAGGACGCTCTGGGGAGCCTCCTGGTCCCTGGTGGGATCTACCTGGAATCTCTGGTGCCGGGCGGAGGCGGCCGGGCCCGGGGCAGCGTCCTCCCGGGAGCCTGGGCTGAGTAAGTGGCAGGGGGCGAGCAGGGGAAAGGGAGGCCGGGAGGGGCTCCCCGGCGTTGCTCTGCTTTGGTGAGAGACGCCGGGAGGACCCCCGGGGCTGAGGGCGCCTCTCGGAAGGGAGCAGCCCTGCACTGGCGAGGGCAGGCGTGAAAGCTACAGGAGGCTGAGGGGAACTTCAAATCCTGCTTTGAATAGGATGCTCTCCCCTTAAAATCCCATTGCTGAAGGGGACGTTGATTTATACCCAATTATTTGTTTACTTGTGGGTGTATTCATTATAGATGACAAAGACAAGTTTTCTTCTTTTTTTGAAGTTGCTGGCTTGAGATTCTGTAGCGCCCTGACTGCTTGACTGCTTTGTTGGTCAGGGGCCAGCTGTTGTGTGTGACATTCAACAATCACAGGATGTTTTTAATTTGCTTTAGTAGCTTTTAATGCTGAGTCAAAACCACAGTCACATTGCAGTTGCAGACATCTGCAGTATCACATGATGCCAACACTGTTACAGTGCTCTAGTCTCTTGTTTCATTCCACACCATCCTATGTGGTCTTGTAGCTGTTTCCTCTCTGCCTGCTCCCCTCCCCATACAAGGGTGGGTGTGAAGACACACGCCTGAAACGTTTCTCAACCCAAGCGAAGGGGAGGCAAAGCATATGGAAATGGGCAATATGCTCTGCTTCTCTTGCTGACAGTACTGGTGTTCCTTCTAGAAGTCCTGAAGCAGAGTATCACTTGCATAGCATGTGTCATGGATGACTGAAGGAAAGAAACACACAAGGATAGAAAACCCCTGTATTCCTGAGAGGAAGAGACGTAGGGATTCGTAAAGCACTGTCTTGCATTGCAGTCTTTGCTATGGCTGAAATGTGTTATAGTATTGGGGAGGGACGGGGTGGTGGCAGAATATTTGCTGCAAAAGATTAAAATGATACTGTCCATCATGAGTACAGTTCCAGAACCGTTCAGTATGATACGTGGAAAGAAAATAAGGTCAATAAACAAAATGTTGTATCTTCAGCTTCATGTGGGAGAATACAGAAGATCTGCAAGCAGACAAGACAAAAATACTGGCTCTTGGTAAAAGTAATGAACTGTTTGTCTATGAATTTACTAGAGAAGATGGAAAATACAACCCAGTTTCCCTGCACAGTTGTAAGGAAGATACACTTAAAAAGCACCTTGAAGTTAAAAACATTAGTGAGTAAATTTCAATGTGTATTCCATATTTGAAATTATTACAGGTCTAATTCTGCTTCACCTGGTGAAACAAACCAAGGCAGTAGGATTGAACACTAGGGAAGTGTCAAATACTTTCACACTGATTTAAAGTTAGCAGCAGCAGTGTTAACGAACTTGAAAAATAATAGTGACATTTTGGCATTCAAAGATGGCTTTGTTAGAGGGAATCAAACTGTTGTAGGGTAAGGTGTTTGGATGATACAGAGTTAAAAACAAACTGTAATAAAACATACTTATGCAACCCTGCTGTGTCAAACTTCCCCTTTAATATTGGAACTGATGGGAAGAAAACAGACATAGGGCAGCTCCTCACTAATCCTGCAAAGGCTAATTATGTGTTTAACCTTATGTTCTGTAACTAGCAAATATAGTCTACAATTAGAATGCACGGTCTTTGCAGGACCTAGACCTTTGGTGTTCTACATGTTTTAAACAGTTTCCCTTGCTAAAAGTATTTTTATTTCCAAGGATTGTAGCTTTTATTGTCAGTGCTGACTGAAGTAATGTTTTGTGGCGATTTTTTGTGTTTCTCATAGTATTGTCCACTTAAAAAGCCTACACTGTTTTAGGAAACTGTTCTAAAATTAGGGCTGCTGACAGGAAGTGAGTTTTAAAACAAAACAAGCCCCACCCCTCCACCCCCACCCCCGCAATCCCAACTTCTGTTAAGAGGGTAGCAGAGGATAAATTTGAGCTGTAATTTTACTGATATATCTTCACAAATCAAAAGTACCAGATCACTATAATCCTAAAATATCTTTAACTTTGCAGGTCTGTCTTCAATTTTCTCCTTGAGGATACTGTCTTTTAAAAACAACAAATGCATACTTCTGCTGAATAAGTTTATTGTTGTGCATCTTACTTTTCCTGGAGAAGACTCACCCCTAGAAAAATGTGACTGCTTTACCCTTGATTTGCCTCCACAAGTTCTAGAAAGAGTAACAGATACATACTTCTGCAGGGGGATCCTGTTTCTATTAGACAGTTCTGGCTGGATTTGTATCCTTCATAACAGAGATGAGCTCTCAGTGTGAATGATCTGGAAGAACAAAGTAATTTTTATTTTCTGTCAGGGTTAAGTAGCAATTTCTTGGAAGACTTTCAGGTGTTGGTTTTGAAGATGCTTTCAATAAAGGGGTTGTGTGGCAAAGTGCTAGTTATTGTAGTAAAAAATGCCTTAATTGTGTATCAAATGTGGATTCTCAGTGTGCCACTGGAAATCTGTTTCACACTGGAGTAATGGTTTTCAGCATTTTTGATATGTGGATCTGCATATAACAGGCTTACATCTACTATCAGTAGCCTTCCTTGATTAGATCCTTTAGAAATTATTGACAGATGTGCAGGGAATAACATCTTGGAAAACAGCTGTCTTCTATTCTAATGAATAGGAGCTCAAACCTGGCAGACTGTTCCACGAGACACTCAACTTTAACCTGTCCTTTATAACTTTTTTCTGACATGTATGCAAAAAAATGCAATAAAGTCACGTTACTTTTTCCTATTAATTATGTAACTGCCGATACATATTTGTCCCAGTTCACTTCTAAGTAAAAAACAAGTCTTTTGAGGTGACACAACTTTGTGTGTACGGCACCTAGCACAGTTCACTTCAGATTCTACCTAGGTGAGCTTGGAATGCTCTTGTAAAACAAACAGTTCTAAGTGTTTTGTTGTGTAGCGATTGGCTTGGACCACAAAGTTAATAGAGATTCACTGTCTTCCCCTTCTATGTAATTTCTTGTTTGTGGCACAGTCTGAGGCCTGGTGTTTTCTTTGACACTATTTAAAGATGTATTTGACTCTCTTGATGGTGTAAATCTAGGAAATATTAATGTAGCACTCTGCCAGGGAGACGTGCAGGGTGAGGACGGGAGTCCAGCCATCACATCACCACTCACTGCAGTGAAAGTGGCACACGATCTCAGTGTTGCTGTGATCATCAGTTCGGCCAACTATGCCATTTCGGTGGATCTAAACATGTACTTCAGGTGCGTTTGCAGCAGAATTCCTAAATGAAAGTTTTGAGTATGACTAACATTAAAAAGTGCCTGATCTTGGTCGTGTAATAGTTGAGATGCTGTCAGCTTTTTATTTTGAGTTCTGGTAGAGTGGAAATTTCATGTGTTTATAAAGTTTGCCCATTATTATTTGCTCTGATTTATGCTCTGTCACTTTAACAAATAGGAGAACTTGGTATTGGACTTTATATTTTTTCTAGGAAGATTAGGATATGTACTGTCAGCACCTTTTAGAAATACTGTAGAGTATGTGATTGTAAAACTATTATGACACAGCTATACTGATATTGCTTGACAGATTAGGACTAGGTTGTAATTTCGAGGTGGTGTCCACCTCAAAGGAAATAGTATTGGTTTTTGATGGCTTACCTGGATACATTTTTGTGAATGCTGTTACTCTGAGGGAAAAGTGCTTTGCTGCAGCTCCTGGAGGAGTTAAACATGAAAGAAAAAAGTATCTGAAATCATCTGAGGAAGGTGAAATCTAATATTTATTTATTTACAGACAGTTCCCTGGGCATTTGCTCTGTAAGAGAGATTGTGAAAATTTTCCGGTGAAGCCTCCTGAAGGACTTGACGAGGATGACCTTGCTAGTTCTGACTATAGCATGGAGCTTTTGTCATCACCTTTCCGAACAGACAGGTACATAACGAAAAAACTTTCTAAAACAGGATGTGTGTTGCCTCCTTTAGACCACTGATTACTAAACTGCTGATTTTTTTCGTTTATTTTGTAGCTGTGGCAAGTAAAATCAGTTTGCTCTGCTTTTAAGCTTTTGAATGTTAGGATGATGTTGGGAAATGGGCCAAGACAACTTGGCATATGTCATTGAACAGCTTCCAAATAGTAATTACTGTTTAAGGTGTTCCCTTTAGTTCTGAACCAGTATTGACAGATTTTTGTATTCTAAGTATTTACAGCTTGATGCGTGTTTAGCACAGATGAGTGCATTCAGACTTCAAAATATTTTGTATTCATTTAAAATATTTTAACCATGTTGTGACCCTTAATATTAGACATATTAATACCAAATTATAATTATAATTTGATGTAAATGTAATAAATACTCAATTCTGGAATTTATTTCATTCTACTTTTTTTTTAATTGATGAGGTGTTTTCTGCAAGGAAAAGAAAATTTTCTACTAAGAATGCACAGCTTCACGGACGTTGTCAGCTAGTGCAGCTGTGATCAGTCAACTTAGCTGCAAACTAAATAAAAATAAACAGAACATGTTAAGGTTAAAATGCAATGTACTGGATGGAATCTATAAGCTTAAAATGCACACTGTTTAACTGAGAAAACTTTAAAAAGGTATTTATCTGCATTGTTCTTGGAGTAATGCCTGATATTACAGGTAACTTCTTTCTTCACCCCAGGTCCTGGAAGGCACACTTGTCCTCACTACGTGATACAATAAGGAGAAGACAACCAGGTTCTTCAGATTTGGTGGATGACTTGAATTTACCTTGGTATCAGTTTTTTACTCATCTTGACGATCATGATCCTGAAATCTATGAAAATTCTGAGAAGATGGTGGCTTTTGTTCCACGGGCTGTTACATGGGCTCCTTCGAAACCATTGCAAAGCGATGGTGCAAACCTCAGCAACACAGGACAGCAATGGAAACAAATCCCCATGGAAGCCCTACAAGAAGTGGTAAAACTGGAGTGTAAATTGGTAACTGGAGTTAAAGCCATTTTTGGAGTATTAACAAACGACAACGGATTGACTCTTGCTCTCTGGGACTTTGAGTCACAAGATGTGACATACTACCGCTTCGGCAAAAACAGTGTTTATGTGGATTGCAGTGAAGAGGTGCCATTGTGTCTGCTTCTGACAGGTGAGGGTTTTCTTTACGTAATTGTTCTGATGTAGCCTTCTGACAAAAGTTCAGGGTTTTTTTATTTGTAGTGCTGCGCTTTCCTGTCTGCCTGACCGCTGTTGGCTAATTTCTGACGTATCCCTGCTGAGGAGAAATCCTAACGGAGCCAGCTGTGGCTTTGCATCATTGAGAGGCCATAGATAGAAATGTTGCTGTGTAGCAACTTGATAATGTATTTTTAATTATGATTTGATTCTTTTATTTAGAGCGTGGTCTCTCCTTAGTTCTGTTTGGTTTAACTCAAGAAGAGTTTTTGAATAGATTGATGATCTATGGCAGTGCTGGAGTCGTAGATTCTGTTTGTCATCTCAATGGATGGGAACGATGTTCAATTCCGATACATGCACTAGAGGTAAAGAAATCTGTTTCATGTCTTACAGGTAACAAAAATACTTCTTTAAAGTGATGAATGCAGTTTAGCAGTGTTAATGATGGTTTTAGACGCAATTAGAAGTATGCCCCTCAGTAACTTAGGGGCAAAAAAGTAGCAGTTTAGTCATTAAATAATAAAAACCCCAAGTAACCCAGATGAGTAACCCAAAAGAAATACAGCAAAAAAGTTAATGTGCATTAGAAAATTATTTTTTAAATTAAGCAGTGCACAAAAATACTTTTTAACTGGACCCAAAAGCATTTTTACCAATTTCTGCAGCAGTTTTTGTTCTCTTTCAAACTGTCAAATATTAAAATAAATCCTTGGAACTAAATTTTTGGTTTTATTGTACCACTCTTGTGAAGTCAAGAGGAGAACTTAAAGCTATCAAATGATGCTTGGTATCCCTTAATAATAGGTTATAAATATCTGTAATGTACCAGACCACAAAAAAAAAATCTCCTTGTGTCTCTACAGTTTTCCAGTGCTCTAGTTCTACCTCTAGATGACAGAGATCCTTGTTTTAAAAAAATATTTTTTCCAGAAGTATGGGACTCTGTAACAGTCTGTCCACACCATCACTCGGTACACTGCCAGTCTGTGTTTTCAGCTGTGTTTGGAGGAAGGGACCTTACAGGAAGACAATTTGTAGGATTCTTTTGGGTTTATTTGAAGGGTGTGATGGAAAGTGAATTGATGGGAAGGAGGGTCATAGTGATTTTCAGCTGCTGTAAGCTTATTCAGAGTCCTGATTCACACTGTATTTATTTTATATCCAAAATCAAACTCTATAATAAATTGCTGAATTAATATTTTGTCTCTGAAGTTAAGGGGTGGAGTTTCTGTAAAGCCTATTAAAGGAGCATGGTTGGTACTGAACAGGTCACCTTGTTATTTCATGCTGCGGGTGTTGCACACAGTTTAAATATCTTCTGTATTTTTAGCATGTAGACATTGTCACAGAGCATGAAATAAAAATAATAGCAGTAAGCGTGCAATGCATATTTTCAGAATACATGCCTAATTGTTCTACCGCATGTTTGTCTAGGCAGGTTTGGAAAATCTTCAACTAGACACAGTAGACTTATTTTTAAAAAGCAAAGAAAGTCTTTTCAATCTGTCTGCACCCTGCTCTGGGCCTGAACAGTCTACTGATAGTGCATCCCAGTCTTACCTAAAAAGTAAGTAAAATACTTCCAGGTACACAGAGGTTTAAATGTAATTGCCTTTCTATTTATGGCTATGTGTTTGTAAACATTTGTGATTAGCCTGTGCTCTTGTGTGTTTGAATGATGCTCTATTGCAACTTCTCTACTGCTGGAAAATAAGAGAGAAATGATGCATAATGTGTGTGGGGTTTCATTGTGTTCTGATATTGGCATACGTATTATAAGCATTTTGATGTGAAGGCAAAGCATGTTACAGGTATAGATTGCCACGTTTTAGAAGATTTTTGTAGCATACCTTTATGACTTAAATGTATGTTATCGGTCATACGGTAGAATGCAGATGTTTCAACTTTTTGTGTAAATATTGCAGATTTGGAAGAGCTGAGGCCAGCTTTAAACTTGCTTTGCTCAGCGATCAAAGAAAATGATATGGAGCCTCACAGTAAACACTTTTCTGAGCAGCTGCTAAACCTCACATTGACTTTCCTTACCAAGCAACTTGAAGAAATTTTTGTGCACACAGAGGGTAAGATTACTCGTTTTGAATCATACGTAGTAATATAATGTGTCATTGTTTAGGTAAGTAAGATCAACTGATTTTTTTAATTAAAAGCTTAAATTTGCCAAGCATTAAAGTGAATGAAAGATGTTATTTAAGGGGAAACATGAGAAATTAATCTGAATACAGTGTCTGTGTTAGCCCAAACAACTATGATCAGGCTCTCAGATCAGAAAGGATACTGTCAACAGGATCATTTTGGGATGCATAAGAATGGCAGAATGGGACTTCAAGGCTATTGCTGGATACTTGATGGTAGTGCAGTTAAATGGCTTGAGTGTAGCCCTCAGCTGTTCGTGCTTTTCTCAGTGCCTCCACTTAAAATATTCTGGCATAAATATTTATGTGGCTGTGGCATGGAATAGACTAGTTTAAGAAACTGATACAGCTGGAAAAATAGCCTACCAGGTTATTTTTTATCTGGAGCGCTCCCCAGTTCGATTTACTATGTAGCAACACAGTCACACATCGAGGGGTGGCACAGAAGCAAACAGCAGTGTGTGATGGGGCTGCAGACTGCGTGTGGGAGTGCGTGACTGCTTACCTTGGCACAGTTGCTGAAATGTTGCTCTTTGAACTACAGCCTAAAAGGTACAGGAATGGAGTAACAGCTGGTATACTAGTGAAGTATTAAAATGACAGAATTCCAGAATTTTGTTTTGCTGGAGAAAGCTATGGAAAGTGGGAGGACATGTCCCAACACAAGTGTGCTGTCCTGCTGCTTGGGTCCGAATTGTGCTCTCAGTGATGCTTTTCAGTATGTGGACCAACAGGCTGTGCATGTTAAAGCAGAACTGAATTCTGCTGATAATAGAAGACTATTAGCTGTTATTCTTAATATTTTTTTTTCTACATGATTTTTGGTAATCTTTCTTTCTTACTACATGAATGTTATGTTTAAAAGTCCCTGCATTTTAAATGGGACTTACCTGACTAGTAATTAGTTGGATTAATAAAGTGGTTCTCATTTCATAGAATCACAAAATCACAGAATGGTTTGGGTTGGAAAGGAACTTAAAGATCATCTCGTTCCACCCCCCCGCCACGGGCAGGGACACCGTCCACCAGCCCAGGTCGCTCCCAGCCCCGTCCAGCCTGGCCTTGGGCACTGCCAGGGATGGGGCACCCACAGCTGCTCTGGGCAGCCCGTGCCAGCGCCTCGCCGCCTTCACAGGGAAGAATTTCTTTCTAATAGCTGATCTAAATCTACCCTCTTTCAATTCAAAGCCATCCCCCCATGTCCTATCACTAGATGCCTTGTAAAAAGTCCCTCCCCAGCTTTCTTGTTGGCCCCGTTAGGTACCGGGCGGTGCTGTGAGGTCTCCTGGAGCCTTCTCTTCTCCAGGCTGGACAACCTCAACTCTCTCAGGCTTCATTAGGAGAATGTCTTCATTAGGAGAAGGGGGAAAACACACCCCTGAAGGGAAGAATGTCAGTGAGGATAGGGGGACCTCTCTGGAGCACTGGTAGGACTGTGACTATCCTGACAGCATGCTGATAGTGGTGGACAGTATCAGTACCTGTACGGGTCAAATTGCGATACAGAGCCGATGTGCTTTTTCCTCTGAGGTGTGTTCTGTTTGTTAGTCAGGGGAATGCGTACAACATGGCTAAGCATTAAAAATACTGTATTGTTCATTTCTGTTTAACTGATATCTTGGATGCTCTTGACAGAACCTGATGAATTCCTGCAGAAGGGTGCGGATATTTTAACTGATTACATTATTAAACTTAGAAAATTTATGAGAAGATATCCTCAACCACAAATACCTGCAGTACACATGGAAAATGATCTTGATGAAGACCTACCTGTATTAGAAGAAAGCCACGTGTGGGAAAAACTGACACCAGAGGTAAAAATGAGTAATCCATTTTTTACTGTTCTTATTAAATATATTTAAGGAAATTATTAATATGGAAATATCTTTAAACTATTGGGGGGGAAATCAGTGTAGGAATGACAAAGATACTGACACTGAAGATTAATGAGATCTGTTTGTTCCATTTTTTTTTTCCTTTTTTAGGAAGTCATTGCTGAAGCCATCTTAAGCAACAAAATGCCAGAGGCCCAGGCCTTCTTCCAGATGCACCACCATCCTGCTCACAGTCTTCAGGCATTTATTCAGACAGGTTTGAATCTGGTCTATGATCGTCTTCTGAAGAACAATACCAGAGAGGCCGCAGAACTTTTGAGAAATATGGTGAGAGGTGTTCAGTAAGCATGCTGATAGTTCTTAACACTTCTTTATAACTAATGAAATAAATGAATGCTAAGAGTTTGGGCAACCTTTAGGTGTCTTAGGGATGTATTGATTCTACCACATACATATATTATCATGAAAATTAACTTGTTTTAAATAACTGCTTTGATCACTAATGCCTTCAGAATGCTGAGGGAGCCTGTTTATAAATGTGTATTGACTGATGTCATGGTCAGTAAAGCGCAAAGGTGATTATGGCAAGTCAGGTATTAACAAATACATGTTTTATATCCAGACATGCTGGAGGCATCCTGCAGGTGTTATGACATCTTTAGTAACTGGTGAAGCGAATAGCACAAGCATGCTTGTGAAAGTTTGTGTGCTTTAGAAGGAAAGCAGATGCCTTTATCCTAATGCACAGCTGCATTTGTACAGTTTGCATACAATGAGTATCTTCTTTTTTGTTAGGGCTTTGATGTGAAGGAGGAATTGCGTAAGATATGTTTCTACACAGTTGATAAACATGTACGAGATTTGTTGGTAAGTGCAGAAAAGCCTTTTTTTGTCTATCTGGTGTTCTTAGGTCTGAAGTCTGTCGTATATTTACGCTGAGAGAAAGCACTGTATTGGACACACTTTCAGAATGGGAACAAGCAGGTTTTGTCCCCACATCCTTGCCATGTAGTTACTGAAACATGTCATTGCCATGCCTATGTTCTTTCGTATTTGCAGTTAAAGTAAAAATTGGTTAAAATGTCATTTCTTTGTTCTGGCTCTGGTCTAGTTCTTATCTGCTTGCACACAGCATGAAGTCCTGGCTCTCTTGGGATTTAAGTGTAGTGGCCTCAGTGCTTCCAGTATATTTTCCTACAGCTAGTTAACTGTTTACACTTGCAGGATCACTTACAACTTTAATGTATTGTAATTAGATAAAAATTGTAATTGGAGGTAATACTCTAATTTGAATTAAAGGTGAAAGTTTTACGAGAAGAAAATTATTTTTCTGAAAAAGAGAAGAAAATGATAGACTTTGTGCATCAAGTTGAAAGCTTTTACTCGGAATCCTTCCAAGAAAATAAAGAGATTCAATCTCTTTCCAGGTAATGTGGGTTATCAGTTTTAACTATTAAATAATAACTTTAATAGGATTTAAAATATGCTGGCTTCTACGTTCCATATGATTTACTGCACTAACAGATAGTCGTCTGTAATTCCATTGATTTCACACTGGTCTTCACTTGCGGAAATAAGGGTCAGTGTGGGAACTGATTACTTTTCTCATTAATGTAACAATTGCTGTCGTGTTCTTTCCAGACTAAGTCATGACATACTATCATCAGTGTAACAGAGGTCTTCTGTTCATGTCATCATCACCATAAATGAAGTATTTTTAATAACAAATGATATTATTAGAATTCTTGATCAAATGAAGCATGTTCAAATGGCTCTATTTTTGATATATGATATCCATAATATAGCAAACTAAAGTAACCTAGAAAAATAATTTTACAGTTAAATAATAGCAAAAATGTTACCATACTTAGCATTTGCTATGTCAGTTTTGGAAAAATGAGGTAATTCTTTACTCATTGCTTTCATATGAATTCTCAAACTTTTAGCTGAAGTAAGTCCCTCTACCACTTCTAGAACTCTCTTCAGAATGGACTAGCAAAATTTGTTGATCCTTTAATCATCTTGTATTTGTTAGATTGTGGACTGTTTTTGAAAAGAGTACTAGAAAACATCCTAATGCAATATTTCATTGCAGTTTCAAGAACTGGAGAAAAGAACAAGACTTTTCCAGACATACAGCTGTTTTAGACTCACTGTTGAGTTATGATAGACATCGGGTTCACAATAGGAGAGTCAGAGTGATGTTTAACTGGGCGCAGTGGTGGGATGAGCTTATTCAGGAGATGATTCTTCTCCCCAGAAAACCACGCCAAGGCAAGTATTCTGGTACTAAGAACTTAAATTGTGAATTAAAAATCTGTCTTTGACATAGTCTATTGCAGTTGTGTAGGAGTGATGTTGATATAACTAAAGTTGTGTGCTACCACAGTAAGGCACTTCTTTTTTGCCAGTGAAAATGGGTAAATAATGTGTTTTCATCCTGTTGTGTTCTGGAGGGATCTGTGTTTTTCCTGGAGAGAAAAATTTGGAACTAGCCAAAAGGG
This sequence comes from Falco naumanni, assembly GCF_017639655.2. Taxonomy (NCBI): domain Eukaryota; kingdom Metazoa; phylum Chordata; class Aves; order Falconiformes; family Falconidae; genus Falco; species Falco naumanni. The sequence continues at coordinate 3,822,132 of NC_054060.1, read as the reverse complement.
ACTTGTCTAGTGCATGGCCACTCATTGTAAATGTCTGCCTGCTACGTTCTGTAAAGCTTATCACATTATGCTATTACATTTAGCTTTTCCAACATAAAGCTCTAACAAGCTGTACCAGTATAGTTAATCTCAGCATCGTATTTGCAACCATTCATTACAAATATGTACATGTATAAAGAAATGTCAATATTTCTCTAAGTAGTGTTTGCTTGTGCTGGTTTCATCAGTTTATCTTTTTGAAACACAGAACTCAAGACATGTAATCCTGAAGTTCTTTGGATGCACTTGACAGCTCAGCATGATTGGCTTAATATTTGTTCATGGATTGAAGAATCTGAGCCCAACCAGACTTTGTGTGGACAAGCTAACTGGCCCCCTCTTACTCCAGACATTATTGACCGGAATATGTTATGTAGTAGCTATATGAGAAATGATATATTAAACAAGCTGGCTAGGTATGTGCCCTTAATGCATTATACTAACTTTCTATCTTATGTGAAGCCAAAATCAGATAGTTATGGAAGTACCTGTTAATAACACCTTTGACACATATTAATTTTTAGATTGCATTTAGGGCCATATTTTGAAACAGCACAAACCATTAATAAATTTAATTTTAGTCTTGTACTTGCGCTTCCCATTATCTGAAAACAGTAAGAAACGTGAGAGCAACAGAAACGCTCTGTCACCTCTTTGGTCTTGCACAGTGATTATATCCGTTTCAATGCATGGGTGACAATGCTAAACACATGGCATTTCACGCCTCACACCTTGCTCTCTGCAGTGAACTGTAGTAACTACAATATTGTTTTACCACTGTCAAATGTATCTTGACATGTTGTGTTTGCCTCAGTAGTGAAGTACTCCCTTAGAAGGAAAGGTCTGCTTTATAATTTTGAATGGAAAACACCCTTCAGAACTTGTTAAAGAGATTATCTGTCTAATCAGTGCACATGCTTTTTCTCTTTACTGATAGAAATGGAATTTTTGTCTGCTCTGAGTTAGAAGATTTTGAACTTCTGCTCCAAAGACTGTCTTACCTTGGGGGAGTACTGCAAAATCCTCACCCTGTTCCAAAACACAACACTGCAAATGGTTTGGACTTCCATGCTCGTTTTGTCCTTCACTGCTTAGAACATAATTTACAGTATCTGTTATACACTTACTTAGACTATTACAGGTATGAATGCTTTTCATCCCCCAAATCTCATGCAGATTAAATAATGAAATAGAGTTTCAATAGTTGAGAGTAAGAGTTTTCCTCGACCCTTCCTGTTTGGCAAGTAAGGCTACTCAGGTCACATCACTGTCATTTATGAAAAACTGTGAGGCAGCATGTTAGGTTTTGTACTGTATTTTGAAGCTTTATTCAGGTTGTCTGGTCGATATTAATTTATGTGTCAGTCATAAAAGGAAACAATTAGAGTTGTAATTAGTGTAATGTTATAAACAATACAATCTTAAATGAGCCAAGACTACTCGTTCTTCAGAAACTCCCTCGCTTGAGCACAAGTATGAGTTCATTCTTGATATATTCACAAATAAATTGCTGGTTTCCATCTAAATTAGGATTACTTGCGATTTGAAAGAGAAAGCAATATTGGGTATCGGAACTATATGAATACTTTCTAATGAAAATGTCTTGGCTGTAACTCCGGTCTAACAGTGCAACTACTAAGACGACAAAAGTGGGCTAGAAAAAAGCCAACAAATCTTTTTTTGTTGTTTTTTATTTGTTTGTATAGTCAATTTTAGTTTGCATAAAATGACTATGCCGAGTGGTATTTGTGAATCAAGTCCTTTTGGAAAGTGTTTGGGGTTGTCAGGTCTGGAAGTTAGTACTTTGATTTATGGAAGCAAGCAAGCACAGAAGCATTATGTTAAAGAAGGGAACTGTCAGAGGCACCATATCAGCTAAAGCTGTGCGTCTTGTAGAGAATGGTGATGTGATTTGGCTCCTTCTTAAGAACAGATGAAATAAGCCACTGTAACACCAAGTTGGATGCTCTTAATTTTAATACAGTGTTAAATTGGGGCAGAGGATGGTTACAAAAACTGTATTTTCACTGTGCTGCTACTCATCTTATTTCCAGTTTAACTCCTTCAAATTGCTCTATTCTGGATAACACGGAATTGCATGAAGCACATCCCTGGTTTGAATTCCTTGTGCAGTGTCGAGGGGTTGCCAGTAATCCACGAGGTAGGAGTCTGGCCTCTCTCAAGGGGTGGTCCGATGTTTTTGCTGCTAGCTCAGTATTTGGCACAGCTATGAGTTTAATTCCCTGCTCAGCTGAAAACTTTTTTTTTGACCATGAAAAATCATTTACATCAGCATCAGTTCCTCATCTCTAAAATGTGGGTTGTAATTCCTACTTAAACTGTACATAAAGATTTGGAGGCTGTAGATACGTGAGGATTATTTTGTGTATGATAATCATTACCTCCAATTTGATTATATTCCTAGCAGGTTGAACACGAAGAGAATTCATAAGAAAATGCATATACTGTTAAAATTAAAGCTTCCTCTGGTTCTTGTGGTGTATGTTGGCTTTTCTGCCCCTTCAATTATGTGTTTGCCTTATTTTTTTATTATTGCCATTGAAAATCAGTAGAATTTGTGCCTTAACTCGTTTCACTTTTTTTGAAACATTTCATCTTTTGTAGAGTTGCACATTAACAAATGATAAAAATACGCCCAAGTGAAGCTTTTTCAGAAAGTGTAATCAGTGTAGGATAAAGAATTGAACCAATACAATGCTGAACTGTGAGACTCAATCCAAATTGATCTGTGTAGGTAAAACTATGGTTTGAAATTGGGGAAAGCTCAGTAACATTTAGAACAGTTTATCTGTATTTATAAGTAGATTGAGAAAAATCACTACTAGCAACAAAAATAGAAATCTCAGTATTTTTCATAGTTGTAGAACAGCTGTATTGCATAATTTAATGATTTCCTGTTGGTTTTGCATGAACTTAAATCTCACTTTTTTCTTTTAAGATCCAAAGATGATTTTTCAGGCTAGTCTAGCAAATGCTCAGATCTTGATTCCTAGTAATCAAGCCAGTGTGAGTAGCATGCTCCTGGAAGGACGTACACTATTAGCACTTGCTACTACAATGTATGCGCCCGGAGGTATTGATCAGGTACTGTGTGCAACAAATTATTGATAAGCTTTTGGAGAAGTTCTCACATGGTGTTGAAAACTCAAAGGAATATGTTAATAAAAACAAATATACTAACGCCAACATATAATTTCCCCTCATATAAAAATTTTGTTTTCAGTGTTAGTTGACCAAATGAAGTGAGTAGAGCGGTTCGAGGTTACGAGATTTAGAAAGGCACAGTGGCCATGAGTTGGAGTGTTTAACTTCTTCATAGCAGTTACAGCTGAGAGTGTTTATAGGCACTCGTATTCCTCAAATAGTTTTAGTTTGGAATAATATTTTCAATAAACTTTTTAAATGGTGTGCCTGTATTTGTTAGACAACTAGCCCCTTTTGTAGTCATTTGTAGTTTTTGAGTAAATGAAGCAATGGGTAACTGGACTGCTCTTCTGCTTTGATCTGTACAGGTGTTACTCAGCTTCCATATTTTTGGTTTTAAAGGCTAAAAATCTGGGCATGTATTAAAAAACCTCAGCTTACTGGTTACATTGAGTTAACCAGTTGCATTGTGCTGTAGAGATCAAAAAGCACATTATAAACTATTACACTTTTAATAGAAAAGTTCTTGGTAAATGCTGAACCGCATGTTGGAACAGAATTTTTTAATACAGATAGCTTTTGATACATAGCACAGTATCCTAAAATGTCAGGTACTGTTGAGGATGTGTCTAATATAACTTAAAAGGATTTTAGAGGAAAAAAATGATACTTTATTGTCACTGTATGGCAAGTTCCCGTGAGGTAGTTTGTTTGGCACATTCAAAGATTGTTTTATTATTATCTTAATGCAAGTTTCTTCTTCCTAACGAAATACTTTTGCTTCCTTGCAATATAGGTTCTTCAGAATGAAGATACGGAAAAACCTCTAAAGAAAGTTGATCCACAGCTCTTAAAAATGGCATTGACTCCTTACCCCAAACTCAAAGCTGCTCTTTTCCCCCTGTGTACCTCTCATGGAATTTTGCCACCTGACATCTCTCTGTACCATCTTGTTCAGGTACACAAAATACTTCTCGGTAGTGCTTTTTGGCAGAACAAAAGTAAACTAAGAGGAGCTGGTTTTCAGCTAAAGGCTGGAGGGTGGGGACCATATGTCGTTTCCTTGGAATCCTTAATTTGGAGCTAAAGTTTATGGCTTCATTCTGAATAATTTTTTTAAATGGTATCTACTGTGAGTCTGGCTTCCCCCTGCTCCCCGAGACACGTAAAGGCGTCTGCAGTGTTTAACTTCAGCAGCTCTGGAATATCAGAAAAGTGATACTCTTTCAGTGTTCAGTGGGCAGGTTGTTTAGTTTTACAAAAGTTAAAATGTTTTTACTTGTCTAAGGGAAATTGAAATTTAGAATTAAAGGATAGTGTCTCATGGAATGTCATCACACATTTCTGGGCAAATGTCTTACTTCAGAAATGTGGTATAAGGTAAAGTGAAAGTGGGAAGAAATGCTACAAATTATTCATTATTAGGAAGTGTTAACCTTGCTAAGATCACAGTTTAGCAAAATACATAAGCATGTTCTTTCCCTATTTCGTTAGACCAAAGTCTAAGCCATTCCTTGCATTTGTTTGTATTCTGATCCTACGGAGTAGATAAATACAAGAGAGAACTGCACAAGATACATCACTGCTTGGTATCAGCACAGGCTATTCCTGATTGCCTGCTACCATAGCTTCCTAAAATAGTCTAAAGTCTGGTCTGATGTGAAAAGCTTAAGCTGTCTCAACATATTTTGTTTCTAATCTTTTCAGTCATTAGTGCCCTTTGATCCCACAAAATTATTTGGCTGGCAGTCAACAAATACTCTTGCTGTATCAGGTATGTTACTTTTCAAGTTTTATATGCTTGTCTAGTCTGAGCACCTAGGATAAAGTACCTCCCAGTGGAATCATTTGGCAGATAAACCTATTCAAAAGGCCATTTCCTTTACCAAAAAAAAATAGTGCAATTTACTAAAATTTTGTTTTGAAATTAAATCCTAGATAGGTTACCTTTTTCCATTAAGCTCTTTACAGAAGATTTTTTTCAAAATGTCTGATGAGATAGAAAAGCAATATTTTCCTTTAAAGGCAAGTTGAGCACCTAAGAAGTGATCCAGATTTCTGATTTTACAACGAGAATTGGAATTTCAGTGGGGTTTGGGTATGCTGGGATTTGAATTGGAACAAGAAGAGAGGTATTGGATTGTCATCTCCTGTTCTGTAGCTGAAAGCCATTTTCTGTGTTTAATTCAACTGTTTATCAGCTCCTAATAATAATATTCTTTCTAGATGCATCAAGTGACTTTCCTCATTTTTCATCACCTGAACTGGTGAACAAATATGCTGTCATGGAACGACTGGATTTTTTGTACTATTTGCACCATGGACGTCCATCGTTTGCTTTTGGTACATTTTTGGTCCAGCAGTTAGTAAAGAGCAAATCCCCCAAACAGTTGTAAGTCTTCTCAAACATGACAGTCAGATGGTTCTTTTGAAGTTATCATCTAGCACATAGAATAACATTCATCCTCCCCAACAGCAAACAAGTGGTGTGCATTGTGTCACTAAAAATTTTAGGTGTCCTAGGAGTCTATTCAGTCTAGCATCAAGTAGGATAGTAATCAAATATCACCTAAAAGAAGGTGAGCTTTATTTTGAATTGCCTCAAAATCTGTGCAATGAAAGCAAGGAATGAAAAATGTTCCAGTCATATCAAACACAGGGACCTGAGCCTCTAGATCACTTTGTAGAAAAATATTGCCCCATTCCTCTGACATTTCCTGAGGATGATACTTACTTAGTTAAATGAGTAAGCCAAATAATGTATTGGTGATTGAAGGAATTAAATTTTCTGGCTGAAGTTTCAAAGTCGTGTTCAAAAGCATACGGTCAAATTACACATCTTGTTTGAATATATTAAATTTACTAGCAAGTATATTCAAAATTAATAGGAGTTATATCAGAACAAATCACTTTGTTTCTAGAATGTCTTGTTTATGTATGAGTCACTATTTGCTTTTCATTGTTTCTATGCAAATCAGTTTCTCTTGTGTAAGCAGCTAAGATTTGGGCAAAAAGGAAAACCGGTTAATGTAGACTGAAGTACTTAACAGTTTAAAAGACAGTCAAGGATGCATGATTTTTTCAATTACTACTCTGGAAAAATCTCAGATAACCAATGAACCAGGCACTGCAGAACCCTTTAGGGTATCTTTTTTGCTTAGCGCAATGTGCAAATCAGTTTTGGGTTTTTGATGCTGCAGTGCCTGGATTGTAAGCTCTGCAATAGGACTTCTTGCACTAAAATTGCTAACAGATGGTTTTTATCAATTAGAATATCAAATGTATTTGCTTTAGTTTTTGTTACAATTGCAAACTCTTGCTTATCACATCTGAGGCTTTATTCTCATACCTGTATTTTTTTATAAATGTGAAACTTTTGGTTTGTTAATGTCTTTCAGGCTAATAAAGCCTGTGAGTTTAGTAAACCTTGTGGGTACTTGCTTGCATGGGGAATATTTGTGTTTGAAAATTAGTTAAAAATCATATGTGTTAACTGGTGGTGTTTTTGTTTCAGGATTCAGCAAGCAGGAAATGAAGCCTACATTTTAGCTCTTTCTTTCTTCAGTGTACCTTCAGTAGGAGCAGCCTGTGTGTGTTTTCTAGAATTGCTCGGTCTCGACAGCCTCAAACTCAGAGTTGATCTTAAAGTTGCAAACATAATTTTCAGTTACAGAACTAGAAATGAAGAATCTCAGCACAATCAAATAAGGGAATCTTTGGGTAAGGGTGTCTTTTGTTTGTTTTAAAATAGGGTACTGTGTATTTATTGGGAAGAGAATCAGAGATGGGTTGAAAGATGGTGCCTAGCTTCTGAGGAATGCAGTGAAAACATCCTATCCTTTGAAGAGCTAAGAATTTTGCTCTTTTTTTTTTTATTCCTGCTTACTGATTTTGAAGGTGTGTTTTGAACCTGGCGTGCCAAATAAGGCAGGAAGACTGCGATATGACATGAGCCAGAATTGCAGGAATATCTAATAGACACTGCCGAACAGCTGCCTGAGGCTCTGTGTAATATTTAGTAAGGTTCAGCCTAATGTTGTAGTAATATGACTGGAGGATTAAGCAAAGGAACATCACCAAATCTCTTTTCTCTTTCATAATTGATTTTCAATCAACTACTGCCTTACAGCTGTAGTGAATCAGATGTTCAAAGCTGTAAGAATATTAATTTTATTCTAGGAATAACTTTAGAAAGTCAAATATCTAACTTCAGGTCCGCAGGTGTCTTTTTGTCTCGACAAGGAAACTACTGGTACTTTTGAAAATATTACCCTTACTCTAATCCCCAATAGCATCTCAGAAATAGTAATATGTTCTTTTAAACAGTTGACAAGCTAACAAAATTGGCTGATGGTGAAAAAGCAGCAGCAGCAGCAGTTCTTTTGTCCTTAGAAGAAGCCTTTTGGGATGCAGTTGAGCAGCAAGGAATGAAGAAGTGAGTAAAACCTGATATAAAGGATTATGCTGGCACATTGAGATTGAAGGCTGAGTTTTAGCGTTTGTGTATTCATATATATGTATAATATATATCTCTGTGTGTATATATATGTATCTCTGTAGAAATACCAGTTTATTACAGCTGAAGCTCTTTAAATTCCATGCAGGACATCTAGTGACTCTAGAAGGCAGTGGTCTTTGGTAATGCAGTTCTGTAAACTCCATAATATTGCCCTGAGTACATCTTACCTAAAGGAATGTGCCAAATCCAACGACTGGCTGCAGTTCATCATCCAAACCCAGCTGTACAGCTACCAGCCAGATCAGGTAAGTTGTCTGTGTATGGTTTGAAGTGAAGATAGAGTTTTCCAAGAATGTTCTTTGTGATGTTCAAAAAAAAAAAAAAAGTAAAGGGAGGAAAAAACACAGTCTTTTAACAAGACTCCACATTGTGGAGACAACATAAAATGGAAGCCTCATCAGTTTCCATGGAGTTAGAAATTGTCTCAGGATGCTTGAGATGCTCTGAATACAATAGCCCTTCTCTTACAGCTGGATTTCCCAACTTTTCTTCTTAGCTTTTCACATACCAAGAGAGAGCAAACGCAAGACAAAGGAAATTGACTGCAGAGGGACTTGGCTGTTCAGCAGATATAATAATATGCTTCTAAGAGCATGAGAGCTAACTATTAAAGCAGAAGATGAGGGGGAAAGAAATCCCATTTGGAAAAATCATATGTGATGTTATAAATCAGTAGTGGAGAAAACAATTTGCAGAGAGGAGTGATTTGAGTGTTTCTTTGAAGTGAATTGGAGACAAAAGTATTTGCCAAAAAGGGACTTAATTTTCATTGTAAATTTAGTTAAAATTATGGCATACTCATACTGTTTTTAAGTTTAATTTAAAATAAATTAGCCGTTGTTTTTTTTTTATTGGAGAGTTACCATATGTTCAATGTAAGTTTTAGTAAAGTCACTCATCCTTCCTTTCAAAACTTACACCTATTTCTGTGTAAAAGGTACTTAGGCTTTTGAGAATCCAAATCTTTCATTTTTTGTTTTGAACATAATTTAAAAGTGAATGAAGTATTACCAATATGTAAAAATTAAAAGCAATTTGGGAGAAGTAATGTGAGGAAGCTAACTGTAAAATTCCGGGTAAGATGATACTTAGCAGGCCTAGGATTTTAACTTGCATCTCTTCATTGTTGTCTTGAAAAATACATAATTATACAACAGCAACTAACTAGACAGTTTTCATGTTATGTTCTTAGGAGTACGAGAGAGATGAAAAAAATGAGTGTCTCTAGGAGGCCTTTTAGCTTCATGTAAAAGGAAGAGCTTCAATATTTTATTAGAATAATTCACAGCTACAGAACACTTTTTCCTCTCTAGGTGTCCAGAATTAATCTGAAAAATCAAATTCGAAGTATGTTTTATTTCTTTTCTGTGTATTTAATGCTTCAGTCCTTCCCCCCTGTTCTCTTTGGATGTCTCTCTGTAGAGATGCTTTTGGTTCTGTTTTCCTAGGTCATTTCTATCCTTCAAGATTTCACTCCCAACTTACAAGATCACTTGATGCTGGCGTTGGAGAAGTTATCATTTTTGTGTCCTGATACAGGGAGTCCTGAAAACAGTGCTGCCAGTGTGTTCAAGAGCAAATATGCAGATAGTCTCTTTCAAATCCTTTTTCAATGTCAGGGGAACTCAAACCCTTCACGTTACCTTTTGACTGAAGGACTGAGAAAGCACGCTCCCATTCTGAGTGTTTTAGCAGCATGTTTCCCAGTGAGTATTGATGAAATTATTTATTTATTTATCTTTTAGAGGAATAAGTAATAAAAAAGTGATGGTTATGCATAATTGTGTTAAATGGTAGGTAGGTTGCATTCATTGATTATTTTTTTCCTTGGTTTTTGTAGTAATTGTGAGTGGTGTGGCTAGTTTCACGAAGTGATATATAATGAGGTAATGTTTGTCTCTGGCTATTATAAAACCATCATTTGTGTCATTTGACAGGATGCAAACATAATACATTGTCTCTGTGTTTGGATAATTGCTACTGTGGATGATACTACCAGAGCTGAAGCAACAAATCATATTCAAAACTCAGCAGAAAATCACAAATGGGATCTTCATGACCTATCAGTTATCTGGAAAGTCTTTTTAAGAAAGCAAAAGAGTAAAACACTTTTAAATGGCTTCCAGCTCTTTTTAAAGGTAAGGTGATGTCTTTTTAGTGGTATACTTGAATGTATCCCACATCCCCTTGGAGAGGAGATGGTCTGTAGATTCCCCCTCTGTCTTGCTGTTTGTGGCCTAGATAACCTGGGTGTAATCTACTGAAAATCCTAGTCAAGTAAGAAAATCTTTGAATGGAAGTTCTTCCAATTATTACAAATTTGCAGATCAAATATCAATCTTGCATGCAATTTTAATAAATTAGAACTTTATTGTTCTGGTACTGAGGAAGACACATTCTACGTTTATTTAGGTATTTTTAGGAAAGAATTATAACCTATTTTTGTGTCTTAAAGGATTCCCCTTTACTGTTCATACTGGAGATGTATGAACTATGTATGAACTGTAAAAAATACAATGAAGCTAAAAGCAAATTGGACAAGTTTCAGGAAAGTCTCACAAAGGTAAGCAAATCCATTTTCTCTGAATGCCATTGCCTAGGTCTTCACTTACCAGAATGTGATAGTACTGAAAAAAGGTATGCTTGGAATGATCTAGGAGCCGATTTGTGAAGTAGTGGGTCCTAACACATTCTTTTTATTGCTGGCAGTTGACGGAAAAATGTTTTTGATAATTTAAAATGCACAGTGCATTTTTCTAAATCATTTTGCTTTAAGTTGATATGGTCAGACTGAAATACAGGTCATCCTCCTTGTGCGAGCAGTTTCCTATTTGAAGGTTGGCATTGAGTCAGGTAGGACCACTGTTGATAAATTGGATTATTTGTGGTAAGTGTGGAATATTCTTTATTCTATATTGATCAGAGCAAGTCAATACTGAGCTGATAAACTAGTGACTTTTACAAGGAATATCTATTTAAGTCAGACAACTTTGAGAATGTTTCAAAGTTTCTGAAAAAGTCTGTGGTACTGCTTTAGTTTTGGTAGTTGCCTAGGCTTTCTTTGAAAATGACCCAGTGAACTGAATACTGAAGTGGAACACCCTTCAATCAAAACACTGATTTAGTGGTTGATTTTAAAAGGACCAAAATGTGCTCACAGTGTTCCTTGTTTGTCTCATACAGATGTGTTCAGACATTATTTCAGTTCTTTCTTTTCCATCACAGTTTTCTAGTTCCCTGAATATCTTGGCAACTAACATTCCATGTCATTAGTGATTTTCCTTCCTGCAATTCAAGCTAAGGCTACATTAGTTTCTTTTCCCTATGCACCGCTCACATAGTGGATATGCTTATAACATATACAGCAGTGCGACGGGGGCTATTAATCTAGCAATTTATTTTATCTGACCGTTTCTGATCCTTCTTGCATCATTTATCTCTTCCATGATTATCAGGAATAATTGGTGGTCACCCGGCCATAGAATTTACTACTTTCAGGTCAAAGTCAAACATACATCAGTAGTGGCTCAGTGCCCCCTTGGGAATGGCAGTTCATTGTTTCTTAAAGGAGGTAGATCTGGTACACCTTCCATTTCCAGTGCAATTCCCACCAAAATGCAGAATGTATCTGCAAAAAGAGCCCTAACACCTAAAAATCTTTATCTACACAGCTTAAAACTGAAGATGAAGCAGCAGCCTCAGAATTACCTGTGCAATGGTTGGAATCGCAAGCATTGTTTCTTCTTGAATTGATGATGCAGCAATGTAGAACAGAATATGAATTAGGAAAACTCTTACAGCTGTTTGCTGCAGCAGATAATCTTCTACTCAATGGTAAGTCCAGCTTGCTGTTAGATGGTATTACTGCTTTAATCTAAAGACTACATACAATGTCTTTTCAGTGACTGAAAATGTTTATGTGTATTCATTCTGATTTATTTTTGTATAAAAATTTATATAACCAGACTTGGTCCTCACAGTGAATTGCAGTGGTGAAAATGTAACTGTGTGTAAGTCTGTCTCAGAGAATGATTATGTACAGATGTTGACAAGGAGGGCACAGATTATGCGCAGAAGTATTTTAGTTGTGGATTTAGAGCTTATTTTCAGTCCCATGGAGTCTTTGGAGTGTAAATCTGTGCTCCTCTGGCAGGGCTGCATGCTGAAATAAGTAGCAGAATTTCCTCAGGTTTAAAACCCAGCTGCCTTTAGTTGTTCTTACTCTTTTGAAACAGGCCCTTACGTGAAGAAACTCTGTGCACTCAGTGAGACCCTGAAGGATTCCTCCATACCAATTAATCACGCCATCCTAACCAGTTTCAATATGGAGACATTTCAGAGTGAGTGCAGATCGATTCTGGAGCAGCTACAAGAGAAAGGAATGTTCTCCCTGGCTCGGGAGGTAGCAGCACTCGCTGAATTGCCTGTGGACAACGTAGTTATGCAAGAGGTACAGTATAGTTAAGTAATGGTGTTCACCTCTTAATACTCCTATTACTGGCAGTATTGAGAATGTTAACCTCTCAGCCTTCCCGAAACACAAAATTTTCTTCAAATCGCTTTTTATTTTCAGTGCAAGTACACAAAACAAGTTGACTGTAAAGTGCTGAGCTGAAAAGGACAGTATAAATTCCCTTATTCTCTTACTGGGTTTGCTTGCTATGCAGTCAGTTTTATGGGGTGAGAAAAATAGATGAATTTGTTGCATATTAAGACATTTAATCGAAATTCAGTTTTTCAGTATGCTGGCCATCTAGTGTGATTTTTCCTTTTTGGAAAAATCGTTGTTTAAAACCTCTGTGAATTTTGCAGGGTCTAAGAGATCTACATCGTTTAAGGGACATTGGACAGTGGCATCAAAACCAGACAAGAATTGAATTCTGGAAAAAATGTAATGACAACTTCATGAAAAATTCCATCTCCAGCGAAGCTGCATCTTGTTTTTTTATTGATCAGGCAAACACGGTATTTGAACCTTCAGCTCATGAGAAGATAAACAGCATTATGGAGAGGCATCTGTTGCTTACCCTAGCTGGCCATTGGCTAGCCAAGAATGACTCGGTGTCACTGCACAGATTAGAAGAAATAGAGAAGCAGATCTGGATTTGTCGCATCGCACAACAAACGTTATCTGCAGATGAGGGGTCGGCCAAGTCGAGATTTTCCTCCCCTGTTGTAGCAAACGGGGATCTTACCTTTGATAACTTAGCTAAGGAGTTTTCTTTTTCAAAGCTTCCTGCTCTGAACACACCAAAGTACTTAAAACTAGAGGGCCTTGCATTCAGAGAGTCTCAACAGACCTTGACTAGTGATGAGGAGGAGTCACTCAAATTTCTGATTGGATGCCTCCTTGATGAAGGAAGTGTGCACGAAGCCAGCCGTGTTTGTCAGTATTTCCATTTCTACAGCAGAGATGTTGCACTGGTATTACATTGCAGAGCTCTCGCCGCAGGGGAGACTGATCTAGACAAATTACACACAGATATTCAGACTCTCCTTGGAGCAAGAGAGGAGAGATCTGAAAGCAGCGCATCTCAGCCCAGCAGAGTCCCAAGCAGTAAGTAAACTAACCAATTCAGCCACTTGATAAGTCATACCATTGTTGGCATCCCACTGGATTCTTCCTCTTTTGTTAGTGTTAACTGCCCCCAACATTTCTGCAGGAAATAAGGTCTTCACAACAGTGGGTTATCTTCTTGGTTCTTAAATCCTCTAGTGAAAGGAATTTTTTAAGCCTTGTAATACTTGTTGCTCGTAGGTGCTTGAGGCAGGGTGTTTCTGTATACAGTTTCTGTAGTCTCTTAACTGTTCATTTTTTATAGTTCACAATTCTGTTCCAGTAAAGTAGCACTGAACTTAATCTATGTTCTTGCTTTTGGAATACACACTCTAGTAAGTGTGTTTCTGGAGCTGAAACAAGGAAATGCTTTAATTAATGTATTTCTCTGAATTATTTGTACCTTATAAAGAACTTAGCGTGTCTTATTAATAGCAAGGCTAAGCCTGATAATGTTTATCTATGAAGTACTCTGTGCATATTTATGAAGTCGGAATGAGAAAGCTCTCAGCTGGAACATTGCTTTCTAATACTAATGTGTATAGAGCTTAATAGAAATAGAAGAGAATAAATGAAGCCTAAGCCATCAGAAAGACTGCTGAACCCTTGTGCTCTCACACTGAGGAATTTTACATCTGAGATACCATTGTGGATATTTTGGCTTATTTGTGTTCTGTCATATTGTTAGTACTCTGAAACTTGAAAAGGATTTTAAAAAATCACAAGTATCAAGTTCAGTTTTCAAGGACTGAGCAAGTTTTATGTATTTGCTGCAGATTTCCAGAGTCTTGCTCCAAGTTTAAGGCTTGTTGGTGTTACCTGTCTTTATGAGAAAGGAATTTATAGTGGGTTTTTTTCCAGCATCAAGCTTAGAAGACTGGACACACATCATGTCTCCGTCTCTAGATGATCAAGTCATTACCAGTCTGAAGGCTCTCACAGATGAATGTGTCCACGGGAGAAACTACTGCAGACAGGTTCTCTGTTTGTACGAACTTTCTAAGGTATGTGTCTAGTAGCGTTATTGAAGAAACAAGTGGTTTGTGTCAAGCTGTACTGTGGAAGTTTGTGGAGGAAAGGAAAAAGAGGGGTGAAAGTACTCATCAGGTGCCTGAAACAAGCTCCAGAGGGTGAAATTACCAAGTCTTGTGTGTGGAAAAATGGCCAGATGCTTCCTAGGCATGAAGTGTTGAAATGAACTCAACTCTCAGACTCCCCAGACCCCTACCCCTGACTCCACTAAGCCAGATTTCAGCCTGCGTCTCTTTGATGTGCTTTTTTTATACTCTTTCAAGCATATGTTGTTCATCTAGCACTTTCCTTTAGGCCTTTGTTGTGGGATGCCTTCATAATCAACACCAACCCAGAAGCAGACGGAGATAGCAGCTGCCTTAGAAGTTTTAGCACAGAAGTGCTCTGCAGTCTCCACGCAGTGGCAGCTCTTTACCCAGAGGCTGCTCAGAGGAGTGGCTAATAAGTTCCAAGTGGTTTGACCCAGACAGTGATAGAAGTAGCAGATTGTTGTTTACTGCCTCTCTGCTCCTTGACCTTTGTGCTTGCTGGCAGCCCACCTCTGCTTCTTCTCCAGAGGGTGCTGCTGAACACTTTTTTAGGGTACAGAACCCCTTTCCATGGTACTTGGTCTGTATTTTTGGAACGTTAATTAGTTTTTTTCTGCATAAACACAGCAGTGTGTGTGCTGAAAATATTAGTGTCATCCTTACCACAGAGGTTCTTAGATTTTCCTACAGATTTTTTCATGCTTTGAATATGCAGAGTGAGTGCTTTAGGTCTGAGCTACTAAGAAGCAGTCGTAGGATTGGCTTGTTTCCTTTTATACAGTCTGTATACTTCTTGCCTGAAGCTGGATGTCCATACTTTTGAATTAAGAGTTGATCATTGTGGTTATGAGGTACATTTTTTGATTAATTTGTAAAGCTGTAATATGTTACAGCAGAGCCTTTACAGAGCCTCACCAACTCTTCTTCCAAATGTAAAAACTACTGTATCTGTTTCACTGAGAGTTTGTGATATGGAAGAGAAAAGAAGGAGGAAAAAAGAAGAGGGAAAGGAACCTCCTAAGTAAGACTTACGCAGTAAAACACAATGAAGTGTTTGGGAGGAAATATTCCTGTTTTGCTTGTAGGTATTTTAAGTGTTAAGGTTTATATTTGGTTTGGGAAAGCATCTCTGTCCATGGCAACAGCTCTGTGTGTATTTAACTTCAAATACAAAGTACTCACATGCCATCCTGATTTGGAGAACATTAATACCAAAGATATAAAGATGAAGGCACTGTTAACTGATACAAGTACAGACTATGTTTGTGGGTTTTGTCTGCTTCTCCAGCACTCCCCTCTTGCATCAGCTCATCATTAAGAAGAGGTACTGCAGGTCAGTGTATGTTCTGGACTGGAATTTTTGCTGTGTAGAATCTTCTAACTGTATGTGTGTTTCTTAGGAATTGAACTGCTCCTACAGTGAAATCTCAGCCCGTGACCCTGAAAAAGTGCTTCGAGCAATTCTGTCATCCCGTCAGCCGGACAGGTGCAGGAAAGCCCAGGCATTCATGACCACACAGGGTCTCCAGCCTGAAACTGTGGCAGAGCTAGTGGCTGAAGAAATCATGCAGGAATTATTGGCATCTTCAGAAGGGAAAGGTAGTAGAGAGGTTTGATCTTACATTTTAGTGGTTTTGGTTTCTAAGTGTAGTATTTGTGCGTCTGAAAAACAGTCTTTGCTCTCGAGATACTTGAGTACCAGTTACAGTCAGTAATGTTTGGGCAGCTGTTGTACAAAGTTGTAAACCTAGTACACCTTATGTAAGGTTTTGTACAAATGTTTATTTTTAGTTATTTTTGTGTCCAGTGTGGTGTTGCAGTAGTTAAGGTTTTATTTTTTATGGATGTAGATCTAATGTTTGTTGTTTTTTTTTTTAAAACGGGGTGATTTGGGTTTGTTTAATCATGATCTTTGCAGCCCCATGTCATCTGACTTGGAAAGACTCATGTTCATTTATTTGTGTAAAGCATGGCCAAAAGATCATCTTCCCTTTTGTTTTTTTCCTTTGTGAAATGAGGGATGTTTCTCAAAACAGCAGGAGTTTATCTGGGGGACTTTTCTCTTTGAGTAATTTCTACTTTGCCACAACATCAACCACGAAGTTTCAGGAGAAACAAAGAGCCATCAGGTGGAGATTCCTGAGCCCAGGTCTGCTCTCCTCTGCTCCAACTGTCTTCCACTGTGCTGTCCCTCACTTTTGCCGCTACCCTTGTACCGGTTTACTTGGTTAGCTCAGACTATTTGCTGTGCCTCCTTCAGAAGGGTCAGCTTACTACACAGCAGAAAACAGATCCAGAATAGAAGAGTTTTCTGTTGAGTTTGTGAGTGGAACTGGTTCCTGGAGGAGTATGAATCGGAGCCACTGCAAGGGATGGGTTAGAATTGTGTTCTGTAAGGAAGAGAAAAATGTTCTTTTTTCAGCAGCAGTAGCCTACTGCATTTGTGAAATTGTAGGTGTAATTACAGTAGCAATACGGTTGTTCAGTAGAATTTCATTGGATTGAACTGGCAAAGTAGTAGTACCTGATTCTTAAATTTAAGCAGTAAAATGACAAGTGTCTTTAGAATTGTAGTCCCAAGCCCTGGGTCAGTCTGGATGAAGTTAAATTGGTTGGTTTGGGCTTTTTTCTGTTAACATAGCTGATCTCTCCTGAACAATTAGCACCTGTGACATAACTCTCTCTCTGTGGACGCAGGACAGAAGCAGGTTTTGAACCCTGCAGCTGAGAGTCAGGCGTTCCTACAGCTTGCTAAGCTGTGCCAGGATCATACGTTGGTTGGCATGAAGTTGCTGGATAAAATTTCCTCTGTACCACGTGGGGAACTGTCATGCAGTAAGTAAATAGTGTGTTACTAAACATGGCATTACTTGGTTTCAAGTCACATCACAAAGAATAAAAGCAATGCTGATGGAAGCATCTATTACTGATCTCAAATTTGATATTAAATTAATAGTACATGCACAGTATTGTTAGGTTTGGATTTGGGTAGAGGTATAATTTAGATTAAGCATATTGCTTAAGTGTTGCATTGGTTTACTTACCAAACAAAACACATTTTTTTGTGCCAACAGCTGAAAAATGCAGTCAGTGAGTTACCTGACCTTTTGTGGTTAGATGTTATAGAAGGAGGGTGTTGTGACTTCCTTCATATTAATCACAATTAGAAATTGCTTTCTTTATCCAGTTATTAAACTGGCTTTCTAGATGTTTTGTCACTGAAGACCATTTTACACTTCGTAGCTTTATATACTATGGAGATGTTGCCAATGAGTTTATAAAACATAACCAAGGTACTTAGGTAGCGTTTTGCCGCTGCTAACTACCAGTGGCAAACTGCTAGTTTAAACTGTTTTTAAAGAGGATTCATTATGGGCAGCTCATCTCTGAGGAAAATGAACGAGGGGCAGATTTTGGTGCGAGTTCTCTCATGAGTATTAATGTGGGCAGAACTTGCAATGCTATTTTGGTCAGAGTGGTGAGGAAGGAGCATCTTCTAGAACACATTCTGAGGAAGCAAAGGTGTGGCTGAAGTTAATGTTGAAAGTGTTCCATTAGAATCCAGCTATAATACTGGAAATGTGGAAAACCTTTGTGAGAAAATAAGTAATTAAAAAGAGCATGTTCCATGTAATCGTTAAGTCCCTAACACATTTGTCCTGTTGTCAGATCTTAACTCAGCCCTTACTTTGTCTGGTTAAGTAATATAAGGGTGAGTATTAGTGTTTTCCTCTGTGGCTGACTAAAGCAAGGAAGAGACTGTGAGGAAACAGTGTTAGGAATTACCAAATTGTGCTTGAGGACCCTCCCTCTCTTGGAACGGGCTCTCTGCTGGAGTACCTTTTTACAGGTAGAGGTACAGTTGGTTTGTTTCAAAATGTTGTAAAGGTTTATGCCATTGACAGCGTTCTTTTAAAAATCTGCATTTTTAGATACATTGTGTACCAGCTCAAGTAATACTACTGCTGCTTTTCTGAAGTGAATTGAGTGGTGCTGAGAGTGAGGTCTGGGGCTCCACTGTGTCCCAGTTGCTTTATAGTGTTAGATTAGGCCTTCCATGGAAAAAGGATTGTGTGATGTGCTGGTTTAACTCATTTATTTAGTGTATGGAATTTATGAATGAATTTTCAAACCCAGATGCAAAACCTGTGGCTTCCTTTTTCAGATGCAAAGCTGACTGGTAGTACTGGAGTGCTGATGTATTATTAGACATTTGTCAATCAGCTTTTGGTGGAGGAGGTTGGAAGTTTTGTGTGTGGAATAAAATAATGTTTCAGAAGATGATCCAAAAAATCCCAGACTTTTCCACAGATGAGAAGCCAGACTGAATGCATACTGTTACAGAAACTGTTACTTCTTAAAATTGCATAGGACAGAACCATAATAGCTCAATTTTCTAATCCAGTTCTGCTCTTTGTAACTGGAAAGGTTGCGTGTTCTCTGCAGAGGTGGCATCACTTCTGGAGAGGGGCGTCATAGTAACTTCCTCAGCTTATTAACTGAAGTACCTGACTTCTTCTGTTCTTCAGTTACAGAATTGCTCATTTTGGCCCATAATTGCTTTAGCTTGACTTGCCACATGGAAGGAATCACTAGAGTTCTCCAAGCAGCGCGGCTTCTCACAGATGAACATTTGGCACCTAATGAGGAGTACGGACTCGTGGTATGTGTCCGGGATGCCGTGTGTGTTTATCGAGACGCTGTACGAAGGGTTCCGTGTACCCGTTAGCAAGTAACTGTCCCTGGGAGTTGAAAGTGGGTGTTTGGTATGGCATGCGCAGGAGATGATCCTGACATCACAAGAAGCTCTTAGAGGACTTCTCTGGAGAAAGAGAGGTGGAGATAGTGGAATGGTGAGGCAGCAACAGCCTTGTAAATCAGAATGGGAATGACAAACTAATTCAGCTACTGGTGAAATGTGATTTGTCTTGCCAGGCTGTCATGCTTCTTTAAGTCCTGCCTTGGAAGGACTCCTGAAGTCTGAGACATGCCCACTGTAATGTGTCATTGCTAAAAGGTTCACTCCATATTCTTACTTGGTAAAACTATGTCCTTTCACCTCACAGTAAAGAAGATGAGGTAGGTTGGTTTAAAAACAAAACCTCCGTGGCTTTAAGGGAACATTGTAGCTGTATCAGTGAGGATAGAGCTCTGGCCTCACGTCCTTCTCCCTGGCAGAGCACTGACTGCTTTGAGAGGATTTTTCTGCTTGCTTTGAGCTTCATACTTACACTGTTATTTCCACAGGTTCGTCTTCTCACTGGAATTGGCCGATACAATGAAATGACCTATATATTTGAGCTGCTGCATGAGAAACACTATTTTGAAGTGCTCATGAGAAAGAAATTGGACCCAGTAAGTGGAGGGGGGTAAAAGAGAGAAACTTTCAGAGAACTGTGTGGCTACATCAGAAATGGATACTTACACAAGGTGGAATTACCTGGGGATTTTAATTACTGGGGTGTAGGAAGTGTTAGTCAAGTTTCATAGTAATAAATTAATTCTGGGTTTTATTCTGGTTTTAGTTTAACCAGTTTTTTCTAATTAGTTCAGTGCTACGACAAGAGCAACGTTGAAGCTTCAAGCTTGAGAAAGTTACTTAAGAGCTTTCATGTCCTGCTTTGGTTTGACATCCAGTTAAGGTTTCATGGGTTTTTTAAAATCATATTTATAGCTTTATTGTAACATAAATGAAGTTGTAAACAAATGTCAGTTTTGACATTTGTATGTAAATAAATAAATGCACAGGTGTTGGATTTTCTTACCTGACACAATGTAGTTAAGCCCAAGTATGATACTGCCATTGTTTTAAACCAGTACGGAGAAACCTCAGAGTGTAACAATCACTTTTTGTAAAATTGTACCAGAAGAGATTTGCTTGTGGGTACCAAAATGTGAATTAGGAAAAAACCTCTTCAAATCTTAATCTGATACTCCTTCATCTGACCAGAGCGGGACGCTGAAGACAGCTCTGCTGGATTACATCAAACGTTGTCGCCCAGGGGACAGTGAAAAGCACAACATGATAGCCCTTTGCTTCAGTATGTGCCGAGAAATTGGAGAGAATCATGAGGCTGCTGCTTGCATACAGCTTAAACTCATTGAATCTCAGCCATGGGGTGAGTAGAAACTGCAAAACTGAGAAATACAAGCAAGTTTCTTTAAGAAGGGAGACACGATGGGTAAATGTAGTTTTGATTGCCTGTGTTGTCCTGGTAAAATCCATTAAACTTTTGCCGGCTGCAAGGAGGGTCCTGTTTGCCAGGCTTGGGGCATTCTTCTACTTAACAGTTTATCCGGCTGCTCTGGTATTTTTCAAAGAGGTGAGATTTTTGGCTCTTACCATACTGTAGTGTTCCTGTGGTACTGTGCATGGGAGGAGGTAAAGACACATGCATGTTTTCCTCACTTTCACAGCATGTGACACAGTGGGGTTTTATAGAGGGTGTGTATATAAAGTGTTGGGGGTTTTATGTTTGTGCAAGATAACTTGCGAACATCTAAACTTAGTTCTGTACAGCTGGGAGAATGGTGGGGAGAGTTAGCCAGTACTGTAACGGCAACTAAACCAGAAGCTATGCCAAATGATTTTCTGAATTTATCTGGTAGTAGTCTGTGCTTGTATCTACCACAAATGTATGATTTGGATTTCTTTTCAGTTCTTCTATCACTTGACCAAGTTCCAGCAATAGCTCTGGTCCATTAACTGAACAGGCATTGCCATTTCTTTGCACTTTTTTAATATGAGGGTTTTTTCCTTAGTCTTTTGTTGTTTTCTGAAGCAACACGAGCGACAGAATTGGTACCAGGAGGTATTTTTATAACTAACTTTGTCACCTTTATAAATAATTGGTTATCAATTTTTTTCCCCATTTCAGAGGAGTCTCTTCAGGACATTCCAAATTTAAAGAAACTGCTGATGAAAGCCCTGACTCTGTTTATTGATGCAGCAGAAAGTTATTCTAAGGTAAAATGAGCTGGAATTGTATGACTTTGGTACAGCATTGGGAGCACATTAGGGAGGGGGTGCAGAATCCTGTCCCAGCAGAAAAGGAGCAAGGGAATCGTCCTGCTGTGTCAGCTCCGCCGTATCACAGCAACACTCTTGTATCCTGTTCCCAGTTCTGGCTTTAACATCTAGGGCTACCGTTACGTTCTGCGGTTTTAGAGGAGTGACCATGAGCTTAACTGGCACGAATAGAACGATATTATAAAGAATGTTTAAAAACTGGTGTGATTATGATGAAAGCATTTGTGGTGAGCAAAGCTTCATTTAAAACTAACGAAATATGGTCAATGATAGAGCTGCAGTGATCTAAAAGATGAAATACTAGACAAGTCTGGACTCAATGTTGCTTTCAGGAATATTTACTGCTTTCCGCTAGAAACATGCTTCAGAAGCTTGTGTTTGTCTTTGATTTATTGCGTAGGACTCCTGTGTTCGCCAGTCCCTGCGCTGCAGTCGGCTAACCAAGCTGATAACGCTCCAGCTGCACTTCCTCAACACTGGTCAGAGCACTATGCTGATCAACCTGAGCAGACAGAGCCTGATGGACTCCATCATGTCCTTGCCTAGATTCTATCAGGTAGGCTCGGCTTCCTCAGCTGTCGCTTTTTCTGAAAATGCTTGTTTTAAACAGCAGGTACCTAAGCACTCTGCTCCTGCAAGCGTAATGCTCAGCTCTCCCACGTAGCCACCAAGTGCTGTAATTTACCGCACGGTGTTGCTGCAGATGGGATGCAAACACAGTCCTGGTGCGGGCTGATGTTTGTAGCAGTCCTTGCTGGCTGGCTGCATCGCGCGGCCGGGACCTTCGCTATCCAGTGGTTCTCGTGCCGCTGTGAGTCTACACAGGGCCCCTGATATCTAGTCTAGATTGGCATCCATCATTTGGTACATTTGGAAATGAGAAAGAACAGCATCAAGAGATGGGCCAAGCAGACATAGAGTATTTTAAGTATTCTAAGTCTAGGAATGCTTCTGCGCAAGAATAACCTCTTTCCTGCTCAGTAACTCCAGCATCTGTTCCCCCTGCAGGCAGCTATTGTGACTGAGGCTTACGACTTTGTTCCAGACTGGGCTGAAGTTCTGTATCAACAAGTGATCACCAAGGGAGACTTCACTTACTTAGAAGAATTTAAACAACAAAGACCACTGAAGCCCAGCATATTTGAGGAGATTGCCAAGAAGTAAGTAATTCTGTGGTCAAATCAGAACTTTCTTTTCCACAGGCTACTTTAGAGGAGCAACTGCATGTTTAACGGCAGTCTTAGTGCTGTTACAAGCTTGTATGTGATGAAGGAGTATATAGGAACTTGAGATCTAGGTTTAGTTTCTTTCTCAAGCCTATTGTAGATGTAGCACTGCATCTACTGTATTTATGGAGCCAGATAAATAGGGTCCCTTGGGGCTGGTCCGATCATATCTTTTTTTTTAAATTAATCAGAGCAAACAACTAAAAGAATAAAATGTTTAAGTTGAGCACAACCTCTTTTTAAGAAATTCTTGCAGGTTCTGTAGTTTTTACGGGTCTTGTGAAGCCTTTCTATTTCAATTATACATACAATTCTTTTCAGAGTTAAACAACACCCACCTACCGATGCGGCTTTGAAAAATCTGAAGAAATTGCTCACGTACTGTGAGGATATCTACACATACTACAGGTTGGCTTATGATAACAAGTTCTATGATGTGGTCAATACGCTTCTGAAGGATGCGCAGACTGGCTGTTGCCTCAATGATATGTTAGCGAACTAGACTCCAGCCTCCCTGGAGTAGAGGCCGCCTCTGACAAGCACCAGCGCCACAGCTTCTTGCATGGTTAGTACTGATTCTTTACAGATATTTTTATCAGCTACCTGCTCACACTGACATGCTGCTATATGAAATTTACTCCAGAAAACTGGTGGTGGTTGTAAATATTTAAAATCCCCAAGACTGTGTTAACCTAAAATTGTGTTTTGTATAATAAAACTTACTGTTTCCAAAACACTTGACTGGCACAGCTGATGATGAACCGCAGAGGTCCAGCGGTCCTTTAAATGAGGAGTGCGGAGGATGGATCACCATAGGAATGGGATCTAAACCACCAAAAGGCTGAAATGGAATGTGTGGCATATCCGATACCTTGACGATGAAACACGCAGGAGAATTAGTGCACTCCTTTGAAAGTTTCAGATACGTGCTAGGCTGAGATGTTCTCCCATTCCAGTCTGATTAGACTGGGCTTTCTAGCTCAGTGATAAAGTCTCGTACAACTCTAAACAGCATATACTTAATTTACTACTGTCTTGGAGTAAAAGAAGTGATCAAGTACGTATGTATGCTAACAGTTATTAAATTCCAGCTCCTTTCCAGGCTTGGGCAGACAGTTGGTATCGACAGCCTGTTGGGAGTTAGCGCCCAGAGCGTTGCGTTCTGCCGCAGAGATGTTTTGGCAAGCTGACAAAACCCCATTTAACTGGGGAGGGGGGTAAGACTTGGACACTGCTTCAGGCAGAAACCCAGTTTCAGCTTGGACTCTGTACGCTCCCCAAAATAAACGCAGCCTGCGGAGCTGCCAACTCACCCAACGACACTGCCTCCTCTCCAAGAAGGGGGGTGAGGAAGGCTGACAGCCGACTACAGCATACAGACAGCTTTTAAGTAAAATGAAGCAATGATATCGTATGATCTGTATAAACATTATCCTAGCAAAAATACAATTGCCATAGCAACCCAGTTAATTAGCGAAGAGATGCTAAGTTGGATTTATAGCTTACAGTCTCCTTTTGGCTGCTGAAGTTTTCATGCTAGCAACTGCTGCACATTACAAATATTTACTTGCACAGTATTCACCTCAAATCTGCAGCACTACAAGTTAGACATACACAGGTATACATAGTACAAGTCACAGCTCCACTGATAAATAAAACATTTTACGAAGGGAAGATTATGCCTGAGAAGGACACTGTTTAAAATCCCAGTTCTAGTCAGTCTCAGAAGACCAAATTAGACCACGCTGGCTTTGATCAGTCTGAGTTAAATAATGGCTAGCAAGCTCTTAGCTTGAACTTTGGAAGTTCCTGGCATCTGAGAATTCTGATCCTTTAAAAATCCAGGATCAGTAACAAGGGGAAGGATCTGGAAGAAAGCCTGCCTTGCAGAAGCACACACACATACCACCCGTGTTGGGAACAAACACTTGAGTAAACTACAAGTTGTAAATGTAGGACTTCTTGTGGTAATGCCAGCTGGACTAAAATAACGGCTTGCACTGATGAGGGCTGCCCCAAGATATTCTTAAGGGAAGTACAAGCCACTGAACTCAGCAGTTCCAGCCACAGAAAAGATTACGTTTGTCACAGAAACGTTTGGATTCTGGGAGTTCTGGAAGTATTTTGTTTACCACCAGCACCTGTAAGAGCCTTATCATAAGAAACAGCCATTTTCCAAGAGTGAAATCTTGCCCCTCTACCACCAGTTAAGCTGGAAGTCAGACACCAGACCCAGTGACACACGCGCAGCTCGTCTCAGTTTTGCAACTTACCACTTCAAGATACTAGAAGAACTGGTCCAAAGACAGCTGTAGTGAAGTCCTCAATAGTGATTTTTATTAAATTAGTTGCTTTATAAAACATTGCAGATGTCATAATTGTTAACATAACAATTTGCCCAACTGTAGTAACTGTTGCAGTTTGCTAAGCAAGTTGTTTTTGTTTTTTTTTCAAATGAAAGAAAATAGCTGAGTTGTGAAAGATCTACCACAACCCATGAGAGACCAAAAGGAAGTCCTGGGTTTTGGGGGTGTTTTGGTGGGTTTTTTTTTTCTTTTTTCATTTTACACTTAAACCAGGCAATTAACTGTTAAAGAATACCCAACCCATACAGCTGCATTAGTAGAAATTTAGATGAATGGAAACTAAACTTCACACTCAAGACACAAGTCTTTTTTTTTTTTTTTTTTTCCCCCCCCAAAGCAACACTCTCCTTGTTCTCACCCACCAAGTGTTCCATTTAGATGTTGAGCTTTGAAGCGGTGGGTATCTCCAGTGATGCATTTCCAGGTGCAGTATCCTCACTCTGAAGTTAGCAGTTCCCCTTCACAATATACTGAAAAACTCAAGCTCTAACTTAAGACAAAGCAATTGTAATACTAAGTGCACACCATGCCCTTGCTGCAAACTGCTTCTGTTCATCAAACAACTCATTCAAGGAGGTACAGTTAAGGCCATGTCACTGAACTGTGCTGGTAAGAATACTTTGCCTCGAAATTCCTTACCAATTTAGTGGCTGTTACTATAAGATCAAATAGCAACAGTTAGCATCAGGATTTTGGGGTTTTTAACTGCAATTTACATAGCTTTTAAATGTCTTCATTCCAACCCGACCACAGAACAGGAGGCCCGGTGCTGTGGCACAGATCTGTCAAGAGTTAAAACCACCAGCACAGAGATACTGCAATTTTGATTGTAGCATTTGGCAGAATTTAAAGGAAGAAAAGTTGTGCTACATGTTTAAGGGATTATGGGCAACAGAAAGACAACAGAAGGGGAGATAAATGTCACATGAAGTCTTCAAAGTCTTGTACGTATTCTCCATCGTATCCTCCATAATCGGCCAGGTCATCTTTCATAGTAGCCTTTAAACCACCTCCAGGCACCACACCTTTTTTCTTCTTTTTGGCTTTATTCTGCTTAAATAGGAAGAGCATGTTTACTTTAAAATCCATAGTGATTTGCTATAACTCTAATTAAGAGTAAATGCCACGTCTCTGGGTATGAGCATTCACACCCCCCCATGGTGAGCACACCGCTGACGATTTCTACCCCTGCATTTCATCCACAGTGCGATCTCTTCATAGAAAAGCTTCGACATTCCCAGTGTCCCCACAGCTCCCTCTGTCACAGACTTGGCCATGTTTCCTTTCACTCTATCTTACCTAGACTCTAAACAAGAGGACTAACTACATAAATGCATAGTCTAGTAGTTTTTATGAAGTTACCTACTAAATTAAGGAATTTAATGTGGCTTTTATTACCATAATGGCTGAATATCTTCCGGGGGGGGGGGGAGTTGTGTGTGGGGGTGTGGGGTGGAAAAGTCCTAAACAAACTTCACAGAACATTTCACAGTGAAGCTCTTCCTTACTGGATCAGTGTAGTTGTAGCTTTCAGCAGCTGGCCGAACTGATTTACATGAAAAGCCAGGAGAGAAGAGTATAAAAATATCAAGTATACATACTTTCAAAACTTTTTTGGTTCAGTAAGTCGCAGGCTGCTCTCCGAAGTGCAGTTCATATTAAAGAAATAGTTTATCACATTTGCCAGACTCCATGTGTTAACACTGTACCTAAGGTCTGGTTTGCATTAAGGTACTTCACTCACACCTGGGGATTTGGAACCGGCGTGACAGAACCGGCCACAGGAACAGTTTGTGTCCAAGAGGTTTCTCATTTTAGATGTACAAGTTACTCCTCACATGGACAACACTCCCATTTGTTTCCTAACAATCCTCCAATATGATTTAAGATATACCAAGAGTTGCACTACCAGTCGTTATCTTCTGCTTGATTTTGTTGCTATCTAATGCTTTGATTAATCAGTGAACTCCAGCCCACCGTGAGTTTTAACATAGCTGTATGCCATAAAACACGTTTTGAATCAGTTAAGCTATTAAATCACCTTTTAAAACTTAGCCTCTTCCTTGCCTATCCAGTTACTGCTCCTTCAGTTTGCATGACAGTGTAAAAGTCCCAGTTATCTGCTATTCAAAATCCCAAACTTCGGCAAAGTTTTAAGTTACCGGCAGACTGGTATTACATTGACACTGAACTCTGAATGGGGATGGCTGCTGTCTTCAGAATATCCACGTAAGCCACTTGAGCTCCAAGACAGCATCAAATGGAACAAGGTCAGCACACAGGTAACATTTATGTAAATTAATCAAGCTTTTGCCTGTGATCTCTAGATTCAATCAACTCCTGATGACCTCACACAGTGAAGAAGATTTAAAGCTAAACCAGTATGCGAGGTTATAATTTAATCCCCTGCTACTGCCTGTAAGAAAATCAGCAGTTCAAGTCAGGGTTAAACCTGTTGCTGTTTCCAGATTAGCCCCTTCAGCGCGTACTGTTACTGCTGCAGAAACACAGAGGTCTTACCTTTTCTTGTTTTTGTTTTTCACTGCATAGTACTGTCAAGGTATTTGTGATCTTTTTCAAATCATCGATTTCCACTGCGTCACGGGGTGAGGGTTGGGGGAAGAAAAAGAAAAGGTTGCTCATCAATATTGTTCTTAGAAGGCGGTTACATAATCTAACATCACCATTCTCAAAAAAACAGAAATAAGCATTAGTAGTAAGTACAGGCAATTACTTGATTTAAATCAGCAAAATACAGACAGGGTAATTCTGGTCCTTACAGTCACAATTATGATTTCAGATGGTCCCCAGTAAGCAGCTTGAATGTGTAGAAGGTAGAACTTGGAAACTGGAAGTCAGTGAACACAGAAGTCTTAATGAGGTGGCATTTGACCAGTAAAATATGGATACAGTAAAAATACTGTAAAATGTATCAAAAGGAGCAGTGGATTATCAATAAATTATTAACAATAAATGCTCCAAGAGGTTGCAAGTCCTTTGCTTTAGGAGATCTGCAGCTGGTTTGAAATGTAAGTTACCAGGTGCCGTCAGCCAGCCCGGCTGTATTTATACAGCACTGAATCCTATCAAGTTACCGCCTCACTGAGCGACAGCGAGTGCAGTGCCGGGGAAGATCTCAAGCAATGAGTTCACCAGAGCAGTGGAAAAAAATGAGCCCAACTAAGTTAGTTTTATCTCCGTATAGTTACATTTTGAATCCAGAATGATTTATTTTGCAGTCGCAGAATTACATGAACTCAATTATTGTAAGTTTCCAACCAAGCTGCTCAAGTTATCTGGCTCAGAGAACTGAATTTTATTATTATTTTAGAAATGGCTTCAAGAAAAACACGCAAGTTTTAGATCAGCATAAAAATTCACTCTTTTTAAAATGTGTCTTTAACTGATACGTGCAGAAACATTCTTGTACAGGGAGACAAGCCTTAATAACATCTGTGGGAATGGAATTGGATACTACTCAGATTTGTTTAGTACAAACTACACAGATCGATCTTGATTTTAATGTTTACTGTAACGGCATGTTTTTAGCCTCGATTCCATCGTAATTTTGGTAGCAGTATATTCTAGGATGTCTTTCACTTAACTTACATGAAATACATACGTCTCGAACTAATGCTTCCAAAAAACTGGCGTAATGTAACGATTTTTCATACTGTGTAATTTTCTCTTTTAGTAGTTTGCCAAATTCCGTAAAGTCATCTTTTGAAGAGGGATTCATGGCATCTATTCCACAAGTGTTATTTACACCTGCACAGAAAGACAGAGAGGTATTACAGAAAACATTAGCTGTGATCCCTAAAAGATGACAACAAAGGAAACAAGTCACATTGTTGACATTCAGTTCCTCACCTCCGCTGAGACTTGGCAAAGCCAAAGCTGAGGTTTGCTCACTCACTTCCCACCGGCTTCTGCCACACAGGAGCTAACAGCCTGAGTCACTAGCCTATACAGAGGAGTATTTTGCTGCAAAACTTAGTAATGTGAACCAGCTATTCCTGTTCTCTGGAGCAACGTGCACCCCTTTCCTCTTAAGGAATTCCTGTCATAATTGCTCCTAAGTGCAAAATTGAGTTGGTTCTTTGCACCTGTATTCAATGCACACACACCCCCCAAGGGGCTGTACTCTTTCAGAAGACTCACAGTGCAGAATCTTCACTGAGTAATAAGCTGTATAATTCACAATAGTCAAGGAAACACGCTTTCATGTTTGAAGAATGCTGCTATGAGTCAGTATCTTTGCTACCTCTGTCAAAGCACAAAACCAGAAGGATCTGCTTTAAGGCTGCTTCATCTCTGCCAGGAAATGAGCTCGCTCCACGAACGGAGCTGGCTTTCCCAACACCCAGCGCATTGCGTGGATTGCCTGAAGTAAAGCGTGCGTGAGTTATGCTGTGCCACACTTGTCCAAAGCCTCATTAAAGCCATGTTATAAACCACCTCCAAACATTAAGAGACAGGGTTTGGTTTTGGGTTTGTTTTTTTTTTTTTAAACATACTCATCTTTTTACCGCAAGTACCAGTATGCTGGAAAATTTAGTCCACCATCTTCTTCCTGTAACCTCCTACCGTCACACATTAAGCAAAAGCACCTTCTCTACTCTGAAGATGCTTCTGTGGTTCTTGCACATCAGCCCTTAGCACCAGGACGTGCCTCCACTGGTCTGAATTTAAACCCCTCTTTATTCTCGGTAACACAACCTGCAGGCGCCCCCGCTGCCAAATCCTGCTCCGTTCTTCGTGCAAGGTATCCCCCCCTCACACAGTTTTATTCAGAGAACGCAGCGCTTTTGTGCCGCTGCGGTTACATCGACTCGCTTGACTCGGCCGCACACTTACCAAATGTTTCTTTTGCTAACTCAAGGTCTGACTCCTCTTGTAACTTCTTTAGTCGTAGTTTGTCTGCTAACTGTTCTTCTGGTGTAAGTTCTTTATGTTCCTCTGGTGCCTCTAACTGAATTAGAAAATGCATATAGGGAGAAGGTTGTATGTGTTAGCCTTGAGCAGGGGTCGTATGAGAAACCGTGTTTCTCCCAGCGCCACCTGAACAGCTTGCTTCTGCCTGAAGTCAGTACATCTCAAGCATGTACAAACCTGAAACCCAGCCCAATGAAGTATAACCATGCTACATTGTTTAATAAATTGTTCATTTTACTAGAAGTGGGAAGAAACACCTTAGTTCTATGTTTCACAACTGCATGTTTTATCATCCGGTGCATACAAAAAGAGATTTCAAGAACTGGTTAAATTACAGAGAAATTAAAGCTAACATCTCCCAGATGTTATTCACTACAAAACTTGAGTTTGTTTTATCAGACTAGTCAAGATCTTTACAGGTCTTGCTCAACCTCAAAATAATAATAAAAAAATACCAAACCTGCCCTCTAAATATTAGGAGACCCAGAAGAAATAAGGAATTACCCTTTTTTTAAGCTCCTCTTGCTTTTTCTTCTGTAGCTTTTCTTTTTCTTTTATTTTTTCTGCTATTTTCTTTTTTTCTGAAACTTTTGGTTCTGTAAAACATTGAACAATACAACTCTCAAGAGGTCTACCGATTTTTTTTTTTCCCCCAGCAACTACAGAAACACTAATCAAAGAAAAAGCCACAGCGCTGGGTTACGGGGAGCCGAACACCGAGTTAACAGACATGCTTGTCAAAACCAAACCCAACCCTGTTACATGGGTTTGATTCTTAGATACACTCACGGCAAAACCAGCCTGTTCCGATGCTGCGTGCAGAGCCACTTATTACTTCTAAGTTTTACCTTGCTTTATCTCTGTCTCCTTTACTTCCTCCTCTTCCTCCTCATCATCCCAGTTATCCTACAAAATAAGTTTTAATTAAGATTCTGTTACAGATACTTTCCTACTTCTTTAGGTAACAAAGAACAGCAGCTTTCATAGAACCTCTTCAAACGCTCACATAGCCATTAATCTTTCGTCTGGGAGCGAGGGAGCGGGGGGAAGCCGTGAGAGTCGAACAAGGGCACGGCTTCTGGGGGATGACCAAGATGTTCCAGGATCAGTTCTTACCACGAAAAAGGACGCTTTTATTCAGTCAGGAAGCTCACGTCAATGTAGTTACAAAAGCAAGGTCAGGAGCAGTCAAATCACACCCACAGTAAAACCCGAGTTTATTATCATTTCTTGTATTACACATTACAAGATACTGGAATGTCATCGGACACATGCATGTAGTGCAGCCACTGCTGGGAACCGACAGTGCAGCGGAACCATTTTAAACCCCAACACGCTGTCACCCCCCCCCAAAAGACCCCATTCCTTCCCAGATACCGCTCCCTGTGGCCCAGCCCTCTCCCTTGTGCTGGGAAAACCATCCCTGCGGCTGCACGTGGAACTGTGGCGCACAGGAGAACGCTCACCCGGATCTGCTGCCAACGCAGTGTGCAGCCAGATAAGGCCGCGCTGCGGGAGCAGGGAAAGCAGCAGCAAGCAGAGGAGAATGCAGGGAGCCCAGCTCGAGGCAGGAATACCAACTTCAACAGCCACAAGGCCGCGTTTCTGAGCAGTTTTTGACCAGTGACTACTGCCTTTTTATAAGCATAGAAGCTATCGAAAGACTTCTCACAAACAAATCACTTAAATGTTCTCCAACAGCCACCACGTTCTCAAGTGTGTTTTCAAGCAGCCTCAGCTGCGGTGCTCGCAGTAACTCTGCCTCCAGTTTTCCCCTTCAGCGTGTTCAGGATCTGTGGTGGTCCCCAGCTACTGCACTGCGCACCTCACCATCTGCCCTCCTTCCTTTCAAGGCCACGTCTCCCACTGTCCTGTACCCAAGTGGATGATCTGTGGTTCAAAATACTGTATCTCATTCAAAGAAATACGAGGAAGCACCATTTTCTTCAGAACTGACCTGCTGATGTCATCTGCAGACTTTGCCAGCAGCAACTCTGCAGTTTCGACAGTTTTCGGGGTAAGGGTTATGGGAATACATATTCTTGTCCTAATGGCACTGCAAATTCAAGCAGGTGGCCTCCGCATGGAAATCAACACTCTAAAATTGATCTGCAGTTACGTGCAGAGTACCACACAACATACACACCACAAGTTAAAGTCAAGAAACCTCACAGGGTTCTAATTTCTGTTACCTGTTTCAA
Organism: Falco naumanni; assembly: GCF_017639655.2. Classification (NCBI taxonomy): domain Eukaryota; kingdom Metazoa; phylum Chordata; class Aves; order Falconiformes; family Falconidae; genus Falco; species Falco naumanni. The sequence goes on along the minus strand of NC_054060.1, from coordinate 3,790,033 downwards.
CTCAGCTTGCAAGCTTAAGAGATTACATTTGGCAAGACCTAGTTTACACAAAAATCACATGTACGGTCAGCATCTCATTATAGGTAAGCGTAAAAACCGTAAATCCTGAATTTTGTGATTTTCATCCCACAACAGCAACGCAAGCAGTCATGCAAGCTATTTATTAATTTCTAAGGGTTGCTACGGGCATGGCAAAATAAAAGACATTGGTGGAAGAACTCAGTATTTCCCTGATCCAAGCAAGGAAGACACCTGAGTTCATCCACCAGCTCACTTGAGTTAATTGGCACTTGTAAGGGATTCAGCTTCCCATCCACATTCCAAGAAGCTGACGTGAATTTGGAGCAGCATTATTTTAGCTCATACCTAATTAAGTTTGTTACACCCACTTATTAAATAGCACTTTTAACTGCTGTATATAGCTCGCTGCCTTATCCCTTGCCCTGTCCTTCACAGACAGATTTTAAGTATTTTACGGTGCCAAACCCCAGAGGAAGGGCACCCCATCCGTGATGTAAAGGTACTCGTGGGACTGAAGGGAACTGCTGCACGTTGTTAGTACATTCGGGAGACTTAACAGAGGGCACATGGGCAAGGACTTCCACGTGATGACAGACGCACTCCTTCCCTGCAGCAGGCCACGTCCCTGCTAGCTGTGCCTGCGTGGGGACAGCACACAGTGGCAGTTTTGGCTTGCAAAGCTGAGATGATGAAGCAACGTAGAAACAGCAGACCCTCTGGCGGGCAGCGCGAGGGCCTGCCACCTGGCCCAGCCTGCCCCCGAGCTGTCAGGTGGGATTTAGGATCTCGACTTTTAACAGAAGGGATTGACGACTGCCGGGAGCCTACCCACGGAGACCACCGCCGCTGGAACCGGGGACAGACAACCGCAAGCTCAGCGCCATCGGAGAAACACTCCTGGCAGGACAACCTGCGAGACATCGCCATCTGAGGGTTCACTCTTCAACTTGGCGTGCTAAGATACGCAGGTCTCCCAGCTACACTGAATACTCTCTCACTCTTCTCCAAGATCATTTTTTTTAAAACAGCAATAGAACATGATTAATATATTGGGCAGGCTTTTTTTTTTTTTACTGGGGGCAGGGTGAAGCATCCAAACATACACCTATTTCTGTGGTTTACAAATTCCAGTGAACTCTCTTGGAGGAAAAGAAAATTGCTTCAGTGCTGTATCTTTGCACTGATACTAAGTAATTGAAAGAGGACATCTTTACTTCAAAGTATTTCAGCACTACTTAATTATGCATAGACTCATGGAATTGTTTGGGTTGGAAGAGACCTTTAAGACCATCAAGTCCAACCATACACTGTGAACAACTAAAATAATGCTATTAAAAACACCTTCCATTTCATGTAAATAATCCCTTGATGAGAGCAGGTCTCTTAGAATTTCATATGCTCCATCACATGTACCTTAAAAAGCATGATAATGCAAATTAGTTCCCCCAAAAAAAACAGAAGACATGATTGGGAAGTGACAGGTACTCCAGCATCTGAGATTCCCAGCTAAACCTGAACGCTCTCCTTCAAAGAGAAATGCCTGCACCATGGGAAAAGCTGTTGCCTGGATGATAACAAGCACATCTCCCAGCTTTGGCTGTGCTAAGCACAGAATTGCCCAAGAGTAAATAGATGAAAATTCCTTGGCAGGAGGCCCGTCTTCTGGGAAACTGGTGTTCTGGGTAACACTGGAGAGGAGTTTTGTTACTGATGAAGATGCTAATTTTAAACCTGAGAAAGTGGAAGTTTCCTAACTTACCGGTTACTTTAAGTTCCTCACTAAAAAAATCTTCCAAAAAAACCTACAGAATCTGAATATACAGAACACATTCCAGCCTTAAGACAAGCTCGTGGTCAGAAAACACTTTGTGCTCCTCTTTTAGACCACGTAATTTTTCTTACGCGGGTACTTCCCCAAGGCAGACCCTTGCAAACAAGGAATCTAGAGCCTGAGCACCCACCTCCCAGGCTCAGTGCTGCGATTCTTGGTGTTTCTACAGGAAAAGCAGATGGAAGTAAAATAAAACAGCGTTCTTTGCTGGACCTGTCCTTCCCTCTAGGTGCAGCTCCAGTGCTAAAACCCATAAGCTCGCGGAAAGAGTTAGGTAGTTGCGTTCTTATTACATGTGGGAAAGCTCTGTTCCTTTACTAAAACGGCCACAGAAAGCGCAGGTGCCTTCAAGAGAGTAACACTTCAGAGTCCGGCTCTTGGACACATTCTACCACAACCGAGAAGCTTCTCACTTTCAAAGGAAGGAGGAAAAGCAAGTCCAAGATACCCGTGTATATATACACTTCTATAAGTTACATATATGCATATAGTTACATGCCAACCACACTCTTTACAAACGACCGTACCTACTGTATACAGAGATACCTTTACTTATTTTGCCTGCTGTAACGTGACACCTATGGTAACTATAAGGTGTGGGCGTTATTAAATTTAAGAAGGAAAACGGACAGCCTGTAACTCACAAAAATTTGTTACTTTTTTTTAAAGAGAAGATGAACTACTTTTTTCATACTATTTATAAAAAGAAAACCACCCTAAGCTCCAAGGAGCGTTGGTGTTTTTGAGATTCTGAGACACGGCCAGCAGCCTAAATAACAAAGGCAGCCAGTCGTCACCCAGTAAGCAGCAATACTTGATTCCAGAAAGCTTCAGACTTGTGACCATACTAGAATGACCAAGTCACCTCTGGAGATTGCCTATCACGGTATCTCAGCAGCTTGATTAGAAACAAAAAGGTCTTTCTCAGTTGACCTATTTCTGTTCCTTACATTCATCAAGCACGTTCCTTCTATGTTCCCTGGCATCATTTTGCTTACTGTCCACACAAATGCGAAGCAAACTGAGGATTCTGGGGCATTCGCCACTCAATCTCCCGGCTTGCTATGGGACAGCTGGAACTAGGTAGGAGAAAACAAGCTTTTAAGGAAAGTCTTTCACAAACATCAGAAATGAACGTCCGCGTGTTTTAATCCTGATTCAACGCAGACGTCACTCCGAAATACAGTGAAAATTTGTCTCAAATAGTGCCTTAAGTAAATGCATTTTAAGTGATACGGGCACTACCAAATCTGAAACCACAAAGTAAGACTACTGTACTTTCCAGCTGTGGCGGCGGGGGGGTGTGGGGTGTGCGAAGGAGGAGGAAAAAGGGGTGGAGGAGCCATGCTGCTAGAACACAGAAGTTTCTGGTCAACAGCAGAAGCACGAACACAGCACCGCTTTCTTTAAAGCCAGTTCTAACGTCTCAGCGCACCATACCCACAGCCCCGAATCTGAAAGGCTACAGGAAGCAGGGGGAAACCAGCCGGCCCCAGACGAGCACTCAGAAGCCTGGCAAGCAGCTGGGGAGCAGCAGGTGAATCCCCCGAAGAGGAGATGCCTCTTCAGGCCTGGAAAGCGCCCGCTTGCCCCCCGGGGGGCCGCGGGTAAGCAGCGGGGTGGGGGGGGCGCAGGGCAGAGGAGCGCTCGGGCTCTGCTCCGCGTTCTGGCGTTGCCGTCTGAGGCCGCCCCGTGCCCTCCCGGGGCACCGAGACACCGAGGGCCGCTCCGGCACAGGCCGGGCCGCCCCACAGGGTCCCCCCGCCCGCCGTGGGCCCGGCCCGGCCGCGGCCCCGCGCGTCGCCGCCGGAGGGACGAGCCCGGCCCGTGAGTTCCCCTCACCCGCCGGCCCTGCCCCGGGCCCGGCCCCACACACGCGGCACCATATGGCAGCGGCCCGGCCCGCGCCCCGCCGCCCCCGCCAGCCCGGGGGCCGCCACGCCGCCCCCGCCACACCGCAGGGCCCGGCCCGCGCCCGCCCGGCCGCACCTTCACGTCGTCCTCCTCATCCTCGCCGGCCCAGCGGTCCCCGGCCACTCCCGGCACCAGCCGCTTCGCCACCGGCTCCACCACCTCGAAGCTGTCGGCGTCTGTGGGGGAGAGGAGAGCGGGTGAGCGCGGGCGGGCGGGCGCGGGCGGGCGCGGGGGGGGCCGCCGGCCGCCACCTACCCCACGAATCCGCCGCCTCCGCCGCCATCTTCCCCGCCGCGCCGCGGCCGCCGGCGCTCGCAGCAGGAACGGTGAGGCGGCCGCGCCAGAGCGGCCCCAGCCAGCGCCGCGCGCGGGGCACGCCGGGACGGCGGCGGACTCAGCGGGGCGCGCGCTCCCCCGGCCCCTCCCCCAGCTCCGCCCGGCGCGGGGCGGGACGGGGCGGCCGGGCGCCATGGCGGCGCGCGGGGCCTCAGGGGCGGCCCGAGGCGGGGCGGGGCGGGGCGGGGGGGCACCCTCAGCCCCCGGCCCCGAGGGAAGGGCCCCTCGGCGCTATCGCGGAGCGGCAGCCGCGGTGTGCGGGGAGCCGCCCCGGGCAGGGCCCTCAGGCCCCGGCCGTTGAACGTGCCCGCACAAGGGGACTAACGCGGCGCTGTGCCCGCAGCCGGCGCTGGGGAGCCCGGTGCTTCCCTCTGAAGCAGAGGGCGTGAGCCGTGTGGCGGTTAAGGGTCTCCGCGTGACAAGGATCTTTCCCGTGCCGGGACCGCGCACACGCTGCTACACCTCGCGGGGGCGGTTCAAGCGGCGTCACCGCTGCGGGCGAGGCGGCCGGCAGCCTTCGAACACCCCGCACAGCTGCTGTACCGACAGCCCGCGGGGGCGGCCCCCGAGCTGCAAACCGCTTCCCCCGGAAAGGCGAAGCTCGGGGCACTCCGGGCTGGTTCCTCACACCCTCTGCAGACGGCAGGGCTTTCACGTAAATAGACCATCGTCACAAAAAACAGCAGCAGCTTTGGGAGAGTAGCCTCAGGCGGAGTGAACTTTGCCAGCTGACGCTTCAGCCACTGTCCCCTGTTCTCCTGGTCCTGTTTGCTTAGGCCTCCTCCTCCGATGCTGCAGACAGGCCGGTCTACAGTGGTAAAAGAGACACTAAGTCTCATTCGGAAGCTCGGTTTCTAGGTATCAATTCTAGAAAATATGCAATAAACAGACACAAAAATGGAATATAAAGGCATAGAAAAAAGGAGGAAATAGTTCAAGAGTTTTCTTAAAAAAAGTGGAACATCCTATTAAAGTATGTATCAGGGAATTCATCTAGGAGTTAACCTGCATACTTGGTCTGAATTTATTCCCTTAACTTTGCTGCCGTGTCTCCTTTTTTCCTTACAGAAGAAAAAGCAAGAAGCAAGTTTTTTGAAGATTCCTTTACCCATTAAAAGTACTAATGCATGATTCAAACAGAGCAAAAGGCAAAGGCTAGGAAAACACCCCAGCTGTCGACCGCTAAATTTCCTTCGCTGACTTTCCTTCAGCTGACTTGGATTCTTTTCCTTTCTTAAAATGCTGGCAGTACTGGAGTTAAATGCTTGTTGCTTTTCAGTCAGTCCAGAACTGCTTGATTCTATGCACATGGCTATTTTAAAGTATTCTGGGATCTGTGTTACTTAATATTTAGCAGCAGCAGCAGCACCACGAAGGTTAGTATCATCCCATTAACATACCTCAACAGCATCCCCCTCAGTCCCTTGCAGAGGGACTCACATGTGCTACCTCAGGAGCACCGTTGTGCCATCTTGGATGTAGTTTTCCCAGGAGCATCGTTACTTCTGTCGCAATGTAGAAATAACTTTTAATTGATGGAGACACTGGAGACGGAACAAGAAGCAAGAGCCACAAACCCAGAAGTTCCAGCTAGCAAGGCCCCTGCCCACCTGAACACTGCTCTGCCTTCAGCTGTTTTCCCTTCAGAGGTCAGAGTCCCAGGCGCGGACCACGCTGCCGCGGCGCTGGCTGCAGTAACCCACCCGGCAGCGTGGCAGAGGCTTTCAGGCCGGCTGCATTCGGTCGCCTCTTACGGTCCTGCTGGGAATGTGTCATGCATGAAATGTAATGGAATGGTCCTGTGGCTGGGAGGGAGAGAAAAAGAGAAAAAAATAGGTGAAGCCTGATGTTGCATTAGTCTCCTAATTCTCTAAGTAATAGGATAGACGTGTAGTAAAGGTAGTTGATGACTTAGTAATTTCCTAGTTTTCAGGTTCATGATCATCCAGAAGAAACATGGGTGAAGGGCTGCAGCAGAGCTACTAGCGACAGTCTAGCAGCCAGAATGCATTTCTACAATTTATCCACATGATGCTGCTTAGGGTGTGGTTTTTCAGGTCAGATCCCTGAGGGATTGTGGCCCTGTGGCCACCAGAGAAGTGTAGGTGAGTCCTTTACTAAAAACTTCAAAGGCAGTGTCTGACCTCAAGCAAATGGGGCGTTAAGTGTAAACACCACCTACAGGAATTAAGTGCCCAAAAATACAAAACTCGGTTCTCAGACCAAAGGCAGGCTCGAGGGATGGACGGGCAGTAGCCCCCGGACACAAACCCAGCTGCAAGTCACCACTCTTCTCCAACCTCCCCCCCACCAACCCCAAGGAACTTTTTATTTTGAAATTCTCGGGCCGGTCTTGTTCCTTCAGACAGCTCGGCCCACAAAACCAAGGGAGAGAGACCTCGGTGCCCCCAGGCGCTGGTTCAGGCAGAGGCAAGCAGACCTCTGTCACAGACCCCATGAGGACTGATGCTCTGCATTGTTTGGACATCGCTGATGGGGCAGGTTAGAAGTGGGGGACACCTTTATCTCGGGATTAAACAAAGCCATGATGTGCCTGGGGGCTACAGACCAGGCCCCCCTGAGCCTCCTCCAGACAAGCTTTTTGGTGGCATTTCCTTCTACCTTGTCAAATAACTTCAAATATGTAAACACTGGAAACAGTAACTTCTTCCAGTTCACTTCACTGACACCTCCCAACTCTGATTTCTGTGACAATCTGAGCGATTAAGTGGAAAAGGAGGATATATTTAATCTGAAGGTATTTCAAACACCTGTCTTTCATGTAAGAGGAATGACCTATGATACTATGATGTTAGCTAAAAGAAAAATATGTCTTCCAAATTTATCATCCTTTTTTTGTTGTTACCTATTTACCAGGCAATAAAAATAACAGAGATGTAACTATGGATCAAATAATGTCGTAAGTTACGTCCTCACAAGTCTACATAGAGTTTCATAAGCTCGGTATGCTACAAGGATAATTATGAAACTGGCAAGAACTGTGCAGTGATTTGGAACATGTTAATTATGAAAATACTATGTATTACACAGCACATTTAAAGTAATTTAAACAGGTGGATTAAAACAGGTAAGTATTACTCCCATTGTATAGATGAGGAAACTAAGGCACAAAGAAAATTTTTTTTCCAATTTTTTGGTGCTCAGTGCAGCTCTGAGTCAGAGAAACTACTGCCTTCCAGGAAAGCAAACAGTTCTCATTTTGAAGAAGTCCAAAGGTTTCTGCTTAGAAGGAAAAACTAATAAAAATGAGACAGATTGGGTCTTGTGGTCATTTTACAAAAGATATCCAGTGGAACGTGTATCACATATTAAAAATCAGCCTCAAAGCAAGACCATCTTAAATGAATCTGCTGTAACAATCGTAGTACTTAAACCACGTCTATTTTTTTCCTTATTTGGCCTCCAGTATCCTTAGCTTTTAAAATACATACACTTCTCCTTCCATTTTAAAGGCTGAAAACTGACATGAGAAATGTCTTGCTTTACAGAAAACACAGTCTTCAATGAAGGTTATCAGCTAAAAATCATAAAACAGTAGCCAGAGCATAAATATTTAATATAAATCTTTATGATTCTATGTACTAGAAATGACTGCAGAAGAAACACAAATCTGTAGAACATGAGTTCTCTTCCAATTGTATTTTACAAGACTCAGCCTATCAGTACAGTGACATTTTTGCAAGTATCAAAAAAATAAAGCAAAACGGTATTACATTACACAATCAAGCCAACCAAAATAGCAATGTGCTTCACAAAATCTATACGAGTTAATCATTAGCAGACCATCCTTGCTTGCTTCCGAACAAAAACACTTGCTGCCAATGTTTTAGGGGTTTTTTTTTATTATTTCTTTTTTACAAAATTATGACTGCTAGCTAAGAAAATTATGCTCCTATGCTACTTCTCATCAGCCATTTATCAACTTGTTCAGGATTCGATTTAAGTATCAAGAACCTAAGATGCAAATCTGAAATCACGTGGGTTTGGTGTGATCTGATCTTTGAGAGCAGTCCTTTAGCATCCTCAAGACACACCATGACACTGTTCTCCAGCTGAGTGAGTTTAATGCAACAATCATTTCCCAGAAAAACTGTCTTCTCGTGAACCTTCACTTAGCTGCCATTCCACAGCAGCTTTAACTGATCTAAGCCGTGGAGCCCTCATTGCTGCAATCTCACTTTTGCCTCTTTTATTCCCCCATGGTTAGTTTTCAGCCGGATCAGCTCCCAGCACAGGCTTACCACGTGGCTGCGCGAGAACCAGCGCGGGCACAAGGAAGAAGGTAAAATGTGACCCAGGGAGGGATGGAAAAGCAGGAGAGAAAGCCTCCCGGGCTTCCTTGTCAGTCATCACATTCCAACTTCACACTCTTTGCAGAATGGATTTTGAAGTCCCTTTTCACTCAAATCCTCAAAGCAATCTTCTTGCCTGAAGATGCTGACGGAACGTGATGGATTACCGCTCCCAGGAAGAGGCATCTGTCGCATGAAAACGAAGACGTTTACCTCATTCTCGGGAGGCGAGGGCCCCAGCCAGCTGCGCGCTGCCGTCTGCTGCTTGCTGCGCTGCCTGTGTGACAGCGGCTGCTTTATATCTTCTTGTATCCATCCTTAACAATGAGGTTAAAGAAGTTTAATGGCACGAAACATGGAAATGGCATGACTGCAGACCAAAGGTACCGTCTGTCCTCTTTGCCACGTAGATCCATAGAAGTCCTTTCACCAGAAAAATACTGCCTGTGTAACTTAATGCTCTACTTGGAGTGGAAGACGTTAATTTAATGGAGTAATTTGTTTCTCTTGGCACCTGCTTGAAGAAACTTGTCCAGCTGAACTGATGTCATACCAGTAGGTATTGTCCATTTTTTAAACTGACAATTTTTAAAACTGACAATGGGTGGCGAACGTTTGCTTTTTGGCCTTGTCTTCTTGAATTCTATTAAAGTTCTAATTTAGCTCTCCGATCTGTGCAAGCATTAATTTCACGTTGAGATTTTAGCTTTGCCAAGGTGTGCGCTCCAAGTCCTTACAGCGGAACATAACGGGAGCCCCGCAGCAAGGGGACGGAGGAAGGCACGGTTCGCTTTTCTAATTCCCCACGCTTGGGCGTACTTGGTGCTAACGCAGTCCTCGCTCAGAAGTGAGAGGAATGACAGCAAGGCTCACACGACTGGTTCAGCAGCCACAATTCCCTGCAACGCAGGCATCTTATCACAGGCAGAGGCTTGCCTTCATTTCCGTATATATGGTGAAGTTATGAGTCTCATCATCTACTTTAATATACTAACGATACATGGTTGATACAAGTTGGTTTAGACAAAGAAGAATAAAAGATACCATTTGCAATGCAATGCTATAAGGAAGCCAGAACCAGGAGGAATTATAAAGGAATATGGGTATTTACTCAGTAGAGTCACAGTATCTTTGTGTTACTGGGCAGCCTGCCTTACGGAGCGAGCAGGCTGTACTGCTAAAGGCCGTTTCGGGCTGCGGGCCCACATCACTATTCTGCCGGCGGCAGACGTGCTATGAGCTTTGCACCCGCTCCATCTCCTCATCTGCTCCTTCCCAGTCCCTTTCCCCACTGGGGCTCGATGCTCTTCCAGCTGCGCCAGTCCAACCACCAGTACGATTGCCCTTGAACTCGGACGCTGGGAAGAGCTGCGCTGGGGGAGGGGAGACGATATGCCACGAAAATGACGCTTGCTTCTCACAGCAAGCGAGAGCAACTGCCCCGCCAGCTCTGCTGCCAGCGGCAGACTGACCCGGCAGCGCTCCTGCCGGCGCTGCGTCCTGCTCTCCTTCAGCACAGCGCTCGCACACCTGATTATCTTTGATCACGCATTTCAGTGCTTTGTTTAAAGAAGGTAAGTCTCCTTAGCATGCCTTTGGTTGATACCACTCTTGGGATTCTTTCATCATGTCTTGAAACATTCAGGCTTTCTGATATATCTCAAAAATAATGAAAAAATGTTTTCCTACACAGATGGAAGGTGAAATGAATCAAAGGTGGAAAGGAAGTCAGTAATACCAAGGTGAATGCTATTCCAGCTGTATAGCAACTTAAGGAAAACAACCAAACAAAAAAGATTGAACATGTATTGCCAAAATAAGTATGAAAGACGTTATTTTGCTGTCAGAACCAAGAATGCTTAAACCTAGAACAGAATACATATGGACATGTAAAATTAACACATGAATACCACGATCAAGCGAAAGACCATAATGAAATCATTAAGAACTTTGGAAATAGGATGTTGCGTTTTCTAAAAATACATAAAATTGGAATAAATGATACAGCTACAAGATTAACTGCTTAATTCTACATTCAAGACTCGAGTAATGCACATAGTTGAGACCCCCCCAGTTATCACCGTCAGTTTTGGTGTGCACAACTTGATCCAGACTCACATCTGAGGAACAGTTAAGTCTCACCCTCGAGAGTAATGAGACGAAAATAAAACCTGGTGGATTGTAACTTTGCTTCATGCAAAGATCGTTTGTGTCAGAAGTGATTGACATTTTTAGGAACTTGCATTTTCAAGAAGGTAGACTCATTCTGCAAAGAAAGTTCAGAATGATAAATACCAGACTTGCAGCACATTAAAATATTAATATTTAATATGTTTACTAAGCAGTCTCCGTTATTTTTGTTGTGCATCTATGTAGAACTAAATCCCTCAATTTACATTTTGATTTCCCTCACTGATCTGATCATCACAACACAGATACAGCTGTAAAGTGCAATGTATGCTTTGGTCTCCTTAACTAAAGAAAGCACTTTTAGAACGGTTTTAGCCAAAGATAGGACCCACGTGTTTAAGGACATTCTTTGAACAGATGATCATCTCTTTTTACAGTCAGAGAAAAGCTATGAACTACTTAACAAAACTCGTTTCATTCTGGTAGACTACTGAATTTTAAAGCAGTTCTATTATGTCAGTGACTTGGAGAAATTTGGAAGAATCTCACATTAAACAAGGATTCACTGTAACCCTAAATCTGAGATTTTTGATTAGTTTTACAGTTTAACGAACAACTGAAAAATAGTTGGCAAACCATGTAGCAATTGAAATACAAGCTGACCATTTTCAAAATCTATAAATATTTCCAGAACCATCTTATCGACATAAAAACAGGGAGGAACGGGGGATGGTTACAGGGTTCACACGTCTGCGCAAAAGCATATATAAAGGTAATGTTATGTACATTTTATTTCAATAAAGACATAAGACAAACAGCGTAAAGATGCCCAGATGCCCTAAAGATAAATACATTTAAAAGATTCTCATTAAAATGAATCTGTAGTATTTCTTTCCTGCAAGCAAAATACCTTTCTTTAAATACAAAAAAAATCAGTATTCTGAATTGCAAATGTTTTCACTTTTTTGCAGAAAATCTGCCATGATGATTTTCTTTTTTAATGAATAAGGATTTTCCACAAAACAGGCTTGCTCTACATGCTAAGTTTTTTAAACAGTTCAGTGACACAATGTGCTAGCTACATACACAACAGATAATATAGTAAGAAAACACTCAACCTGATGAAAAGTTAAAATCTTCATTAATACACTGGAAAAAGTTGACATAACTCATGCCTTTTAAAATCAAAAAATACAAAAATTAAATGTTTTCCTAAAAAGATTTTCCTTATTTTAAGGACTCATTTGAAAATGAAGCTGCATGTAATTTGTACAATAAAATTGTACAAGTAAACAGGTAATATACATAAAAAATTAATTGACATACTTCTCAATTATCAGTTGTCCACCTTTAATTTCCAATACTGTACTTTCTTAACAAGCATACAAAATATCAAACTTCTCTTTAGAAAAAGTGCCGTTCTGTGACATCTTTTACACAAAAACAGTCTGAGCCTATGGCGTGTTAATGCAGTCGAGAGGCAAAGCATCCTAACTTTTACAAATTATACCTTCCATAAAAAGCCTCCTGAAAAGGAGATTACACACCATTATAAAAATATCCACCTCTTGTGGTAGCTGCATTAGAGAACCAAGGCTGAAAGACTATTTCCATATAGCATAGCAAACCACTAGGATAGCAGACTGCCTGCCTCGGTGGCGTGGGAGTGTACTGTACCACAGGATTGTGCATAGTTACTGCCAGGTACCTTCGCTGTCACACAGAGCTTAAAACTGATTGTAACGACGAGTGTCACAGGGGTACCATCAGCCCATGCAAAACATCTTACAATACTGAGCCACTGTGCAGAATACTTCAATCTTGGAGGAAACAGAAGGCAGCAGTAATTGAATTGCATCAAACCTAAGAGGTGACCAAACTAGTTCTCCTTTCAAGATCTGCATGCACAGCATAGTCTGAGGTATTCCTTGTCCATCAGTTGTTTGTGCCACTGCAAGATATTGTCTGTCCAGAGTACATGCCATCACAATGGTTTAAAATATTCTGAATATTAGTAATTCTTATATTCTTCTTATCTAGCCAGTCTCTTGATTTTTGAAAAGATTTCAACTACAGTAGAATATTACAGAAAGAAAATATAAATGCAGGGGTTTTCTTTCTAAATGAAACTTACGTGGGCTAAAACTAGAGAATATTTTTAAACAAATATACAGTATGCAGGCAGACAAAGCAGGAAAACGGCCATCCAACTGTTTAATAAAAAACTAAGAAAATTTGGCTATTTCCAGAAAAACTATGAAGCGCCTCAACTAAAAGGAATGCATAATGAAATTCTAATCTAATACAGGTCAAAAATGTAAAAAGGTTATAAACCTTAACAGGAAAAATAAAACAACTTTTACTGGCCATTCCTGTTGAAATGAGAATCTTAAAAGTAACAGAAAAGTGGCTACAAACCCACTTAGAGCACCGAACAGAGAGAAAATAAGAGTCCATTTTCAATCTCTGTTATATCATAAAATCCTGTGTTTCTACAGGTCAAACTGCTGGTGGCAGAAACAGAATTCTTTATAAACTGCAGATGTCCTGTACATAAAAAAATTTCATTGGAGTTGCACTAGTTCTAAAGACTTTTCTGTTCTAGCCTACCTACTGTGTTGTACTGTATTGTACTGAATGTATTCAATCTCAGATATATAAAGTCTCTTTCCGTAACCCTTGATTATTGTTGGGCACCAAAGATAAGAAAAGCAAGACGGGGTACAAAAATGCAAAATTTCAACAGTAATGGCAATGTTTTGTTTTAGTCCAAAAGGGTCCTGCATTTTCTCCCCCTTCAGTAATTAGACAAAAGGCTTTAATCTGGGGGTAGCAAGTCATGCAAGCGAAATCTGTCTCTGATGTGAGGTCGGACATCTTCGTTCTGTAGGGGGAAAAGAAAAAACACAAAGGCGCAGGTTTTAGGAGAATGAACACATCTATAAGTCAGATTTTAACAGGGTCAATTTTCTAACACCGGTATTTTAACGAAACAAAATATAAGGCATGAATATATGTAAACACAAGAGACTTACAGAAATAACTACCTAACATCCACAACAATTTATTTGCCTTTTAAAAATAAAGACACACATCACAGCCAACGGACGTTACCATTCTACAGCCCCTGATTAAAAGCACAGTTAGAAATAACGGCAGCCCGTCTCTGGCTGTGTCAGCCAGTCTGGTGCATACTCGGAAACACTGCCCAGAGCCCCCTTTTCAAAGGGAGCCATACGTGACTTTTAGCAGTGTACATCTCAGCAACTCAAAAAAAAAATAAATCTTTAAATACGTGACAGTACCTGAAAGAGCTACGTAAAGTTTTTGGGTGGCAGGTAAGGAAGAGCCACATCAAGGAAGCACTTACCAGCTCTACAAGTTTCTCCAGAAACGGAATCAATTTTAGGAGCTCGTTGTCATTTTTATCCATGAACCAGCTTTCTATAGGAATTCCATTTGAAAGCTGAAGTAAGAAAAAAAAAATCAATGAAAACCAATGAATGATTTATACTTAAGTTACCTAAAAATACTGTGAAATAGCATTTGGGTGAAAAATCTTTCCAAGCTAGAGTTTATTAATATGTATTTTTCCTCTAAAGTCTATATTACAATTCACTTCCAAAATATCTCCTTCCTTTGCATACATTGCTACAAGAATTTCCACATCAAAGCTGAAACAGAACTAGCTCTAGAAGTTCTGCTGAACTGAAAAGCGCTGGTATGTTCAGAAAATTTTTTGTTAAAACACCCATGGATCCTAACTGTGTACTGACTTCAGGCAGTTTGTGCAAATGAGCCTAAGTCAAACAGCTTTTTGGGTTTTTGCTTCTTTAATGTCGGTAAGACGCGAGAGACCACATTCTGCACTTTGTCTGTGTAACAGACTAACTGGACTAGTCATGTACCACACTTCTGGGAAAATCTAAATCACAGGGTAGAACTTTATAACATTTACGCATAAGCAATTTTCCCAGCTGTGTGTCACTTCAACCAGCAGTTTGTTCTTGAATCATTTCACTAGCATTAAAAACCTAAATCCACAATGGAGCCCAAGCGACAGACTTAGCAGACTGGTGGTTTCTTTAGAAAAGCTGAATAAGAAACACAACTGCCTGGCGATACAGTCTGTTCGTGTAAGAAATCACTTAGTGTGCGCTTATCAGCTCTTCGCGAAAACAAAAGAAAAGCAAGCAAACCTTAGTGATGCGTTACAGTTTGGTTTGTAGACTTAAATACAAACTTAAGCACAAAGCTTAAAGAAGAAGTTAAATCAAAATGTAGCGTTCCTCTGTCTTCCTTCAGGAAGTTTTTCACCATACCTGAAAAGTTTGCTGACAGCAGCATCCTTACCTGATAAGCAAAGGCTTGCGGTGAATTGTCAATGATGATCGTTTTTGAAAGATCTCTACCAAGAATGTTTAAATCCTTTATGTAATTTCCTTGTACGCAAACACAATGCTCACGGAAAAGTCGATGCCTGTGAATAAAGTAAAATACTAATCAATGAGACAAATTACACCACATACATTGCGAAGGGGAAAAGTTAACTTTGCCAAATGTTACTCGGTATTTTTCTCTTCCGATCTACTAGCTCCTTTTAAAGAGTTGTTCCCTTTTTTCCTTTCTCTTTTGAGCTTTTTACCGGTGAAATTACTAGTTAAGGTAATTTTATATTAACCTAGTTCTGCAGGTGATTGATTGTATGTAAACAGAAAAGCTCAACTCAGATGTAACAGATATTTGCAAACGGGGTCTTGCTTTCTAACCATTTTTGCAGACAGATTAACAAAGGGATCCAAAATACTCAACAGATTTTGTAAGGCCCCAAGATCTGAGATTAGTTCTGCACAGGAGCCAGTTTATTGGGATTTATTATCCCTTTCTGTTGCTCCAGCTGTTGCAGTACATGGCATTCCCATGCCACTGCATGCTAGAACACAAAGTACCAGAAGAAATGTTTTCTATGTTACCTCTGTTCACAATTAACCTATTTCAGTTATTAGAGCTTGAAAAAAGCCTCGAGGCCTAAACATTCCATCAACTTCTCCCTTTCCAATTAGTCTACTCCCCTTTAATTTATTACAGAAGAAATGTACAGCTAGACTAAAACGACTCTGATTAAAAATAACACCAGGAATAAAGCTCACGTTTCACGGAATATCAACATAATTACAATTTTAAAATAAATTGTAAACTAGACAGATTTAGAGTTTTACACAGTCGTATTAAGAGTGCCGTTTCTTTAAGGCTGCTTATATTTTTAAATGAAGTTTTTAGAAGCTGTACATAGTGTGCTTAATTTCATAAAGGGGTTGAGTTCCTAACGTTGCTATGGAGGAAAATAAGCTGATGCCTCGGCAGCAAATGAATTTATATATAGATTCTGAGTCACACGTGTGGAGTGCCTGACAAGTCTACCTTTAGGCTAATGTCAAAACTAATCATGCCTTGATGTCAGCTTTTCAGTGGCACATGAATCACAACTAAATTCATGCATCACATGAACCTTTCTGTAAATTCTTAGAATATTGTTTGGCTGTATACTTTGTTATCTCTTTCCTGTTCTCTTCTAACGCAGTTAAAATTGCAGTCCTGAATCATACGTATTAGGTTCTTGGAGAAAGATTTTTAAAGCTATGAATGCACATTTAAGACTAATTTTCTTCAAGTGCCAATATCTTACTCGTTCACGCATTTCAACGATTGGAAGTATCCGAAAGCCTCGTTTTGTTTGCCCATTCAAAACGCAGTGGCAAGCAAGTTTAGCAAAACCAAACCAGGATCCTGCTGTGCATGCCACACAAAAACAAGCAGTGAGATGACCATTCCTGGATGAAAACTATTGAACAGTTTTATCCTTACGCTTTTAAGGAAAATGAGTTACTGTGTGCCTGAACTGCCAAGTGGAAACAGTGGATGCAACCACTCTCTCAGTCCAAATGGCAAGTTTGTTATGCGTGTAAAGAAAATCAAGTTTTCAGCTGAAGAACAGGACAATAAGAAGATGCAGAGAAGTGCTTTGCCAGTGTGTCCCAGGCACAGAATTTAAACAGTTCTGACTATTATCAGGCACAGTAGTTTACTTTCCTTATTTGGGACACCCTGTGTAGGGTGAATCCATGAGAAGGCTCCTCTTCGGTTTCAACTTTCCCACCTAACGGCCCACCTTCCAGATGAGAATAACAGAAAGAATCTCATCTGGTGGAATTTCTTTATGCCTTAAGGAACTGTTCTTGAGAGATGCTAATCCCTTCCAAACCAAGCTCAGTATTAAGAAGTGAAAAACCAAAACAACTCTAATACAAATCCCACACAAAAATTACTTTGTGATTGAGTAAGAAATAAAAATATGCTGATTGTAAAGGTAACTATACAATTATTTATAAATAATAAATCGATTTTGAACAGTTCAAAAGTAACACTCAGTTCATTTTCTTTAGTAGTAATGTGCATTCCAAAGCAGCTCAAACACATTTTTGATACCCAAGACGTCATTTTCTTCAAGCAAGCCTAACACAGCAGAGCACAAATGGGTTTGGGTTTTGGCCACAGAGGGCAACGTAAACCACCTGGGTTTAGCTTATCACCAAGACAATAATTCAATCGCTTCATTGGATTTTTCTCTCACTTTCAGACTAGAGTCTGAAACACAAAGAATCAGTTTAGTGAGACACACTGCAATAATGAATGTCAGCATCACTTTCTTCACCACATTTGTTAGGAAACAGTACGTAGTTTGCTTACAACAGGTACATTCACGATTTTCTATCTTTACCTGACCAGCTGCTTTTTAGGGTCTAGTATGTTCAATAACTTGTCTGCATATACCTTCTTAGAAGCAGTAAAAAGAATGATCTACGGAAAAAAGAAGAAAAAGTAATTATTTTAGATATAAGTATGTGAATACAATTTAAAAACTAAATTCAAACGTAGTGTCTAATTGTTTTTACCTCATAAATCTGAGACATACGTTCCAGGAATTCTCGGAAGAATGGCCTTAACCGGACATAAACCTGAAGCAGAGATGGACTTTATTAAAGATTCAAGATACTTTAATCACCCGCACCACTAAGTATCACGTTGTAAAGATGAGGTTGAAAGGAGCATTATGAATAAAGTAAACAGCAAATATTAGCTTCCTACAGAATAATAATGCAATTAAAACAATGTTAAATTAGCTTGCAGCCTAAGCAGCTGTAAGTGAAAGCGTAAGATGATAAAATTAGGCTTAACAAATTTACTGGAAAATTTGATGGAATTAGAAATAATTCCAATTAAAATATAAAAGGTGGACAATCTCTAAAGAAAAACGAAACTTGTTGCTTTGGCTAAACATTTTGAATTAGCTTTCACCAGCTGGGCGGCATCAGTTCAATTACTAGATAATGTGTGCCAGCACATAAACCGAATAATCTTCTTAATAACCTTCTTCCACTAGGAATTACACATTGAATATGGGAGTGTCAGAAGCGAATAAAAAAAAAAAAAAGAAAAAGAAAAAGAAAAAAGGTTTCAGCTGTTTCCGAATTTTCATAAATTCAGATATCACCAGCACAAAACTGCACACATACACGAATTATTCCCTGTAAAAAAATTGTAGGCTTATGAGAACAGATACCAAGTTAGGAGACTTCTGCGTATCTCTCTCTGAATTAACTCAAAATACAAGACTTGGACTCACACGCAGGCATCTATATAAATCTGTAGCTTCAGGGCAATGGCCCAACACGCCGGCAGATGTGAGGGCACAGATCAAGCACCATCCTGTTCCTGTGGTATTACATTCAAATTTATATTTGAACGATGGCCTGGCGTGGTGTTTGGCACTGATCTGGACCATCAGGGATTACATACACTGAGGAGTAAAAATGACAGCTGTACACTCTGCTTACCTTTCTTTTTGGTTCAGAGGTTACCCACATACAGAATTACAGTTCTGACAAAAGAGTTAGTAAAATAGCCAAAAAGAGAAGGGAGCACACTGAGCTTCTTTTAATTGAAACCGAGGTAATTTCAGCTTTTAACTTTTTTTAACATTCCAGTTAGGAATAGGCTTACATTTACCTTCAAATCACAGGAAAACTCCACAAAGGATTTGTACTACTTGAACTGAATTGTATCAAATTTATATGTGGACACAACCAAGTGACCACAGGAGAACAAAAGGGGAATAACTTTTAAGTGAATACAAAATTTCATATTGCTAGCACATACTGCAACACATTGTAGTCCTTTAAAGGAAGCACGTATTTCTAAACCCATGCGAATTTCATTATGTAGCTTAAAATTTGGTAGGGCTTTTATTCATTTCTTTCTTAAAGTTCTGACTTAAATTTGCAGAGCAACCAGTTATTACAGTAACATGTTTTGTCCCCCCTCCCCCAGAAGCAATCATCAAAATCAGACAGTCTCATCACGTCTGGCAATAGGATGTCTACTGGCATGTGAAGATACATTTGTTGACTAGGCAGACAATGTCTACTTCCCTGCTCATTCTGGCAAACCCACATTTTCAGGCAATAAAAAACTACCCGTCAAATCGGCTACCCGGAACAGTCTGGAGAGACTGCAGCCTGTGCTTGACAGGTTTCTGGGCTGCATTTAGCCAAGGTAACTACTGAAAAGCCAACTTTCTAAATACAGAGTTGACAAGTGTGTCTTCACACCACATCTCCTGTCAGCACTAAAGTCTTTGTGAAAATGATGCCTCATCTTGCCATACTAAGG
Organism: Falco naumanni; assembly: GCF_017639655.2. NCBI lineage: Eukaryota > Metazoa > Chordata > Aves > Falconiformes > Falconidae > Falco > Falco naumanni. The sequence goes on along the minus strand of NC_054060.1, from coordinate 3,770,758 downwards.
TAGTGATGTTTTGCTCAAAGACTAGATGATGCGCTTACCTTAACACAAGAACGCAAGTAATGAATTAACACATAGTTGCCAGGTTGCTAAATAACATTTGACTTGTCTGCGATTGTAAATTCAGGGCAAATTGTTCAGGCTGTACCTAGCAAGCATATACAGCAGCCAGCAAACTCCCTAGCTGTAACCCAGAGCTTAAGGGAAGCTGAATTCTCTTTGCAAGTGCCAAAAGGATTACTCTGTTCATGTAATTTTTCCTGAGTAAATATTTATTCACTGCAACCTGAATCTGTCTCTTCAAAACTAAAAAGTAAGTCACAGAAAAGATACTAATGTTTCCACTGCACATGAGGTAACAGTTGCAAATAATGGTAGATAAAGAGGGTGATGTTTGATTCTAAGTTTTTTTCAGGAGCTTGATTTCAAATTAACAAGCCTACTCTCTGTTCCGAGAAGTTTAGAAACAGCCTCTTCAACAACTCTTCTACAAACTCTCCCAGAAACCAAAGCAGTAAGGCAAAGTATCTGCCGATATTTCAACTGCCACTAATATAAATAAAAACATTTTCCATATGATGTATATTTCCTTTTAAATCTGGATTGAGTAATACTGGTCACAATGGCCAGATTAAAGAATTTTAAAAATCATTCCAATAGATCAGAGAACAGTTATGGCTGCTTGGTTTCCTCATGTATGCACACTCTTTCTGGTTTATTTTTTGATTTTTTAATATTTTTTTTAGTCTGTGGATAATCACAGCATCTTTGTAATGTGTTCTATTTTAGATTCCTGCCACACAGTTATAAGAGTGTAGCTATCTTAATATCAATGTTTCTCTAACAAGTTTGAATGCAAACAAGAAATCCAGGAAAAAATATTTCTTTTTAAAACATGTATTTCTAATTACAGCTTATACACACACCTATATAATTTAACAATGAGATCAATGGCAGATTCACTGGTCTGTTTTTACTGGTTTGTGACACACTGGCACAACCTAAGGCCCCCACATTATTACACCCAGCTACGATGAGCTGACACAGAACTCCAGGTAACCAAAGTAGAAGAATTAAGTAGCGGAAGTAGAACAAACCGCAGCCATCACTCTGATAAGTAGATCTAATATGAAAAGTAATTTTTAAAAACATAGATAGAAGTCTAATAATAATTGCCTCTACTTTTAATGACTGGAAGTTTGCCAACAGAGATACATGTCATCATCTGCTTCAAGGTGACTTATAAATGCATAACATATATGAAAAGCCCCTCAAAGTTTTTTTATGTTTTTGTTTGTTGTTCCCCTCCACCCCCAAATGATCATCACATCCTATTACTTCAATGGCAACAAAATCTAAATGTGCAAAATCAAAACTGTCATTCAATGTCTTCCTTGTTCAAAATACACCGGATTTAACTTCTTTGAAGGTGGAATCAGAAGGAAACATTATTCCTTTCATGCATTAAAAAAGCCCAACAAAAGACACATTCCACTTGGTGTCAAAGTCTCTGTAATTACAATAATAAGTTTCAATATACCCGTAACATCTCTCTATACCTGATGATTTTACCATCATTTTACAAGGTGAGAACCAGAGAGAGGTTAGTTAACTTGCCCATGTGAAGCTCACTTACCCACTGCACATGCAAGATGAGCATTCTCCAGCACGGCAAGACCTCCTGCCCGGCCCAGCTGCATCCAGGTTCCCCACCTGCCCTTGGGGCATGCCAGACAACAATACCAGGCCAACCCGCCTGCCCTGTCCTTGCCTCAAACAGCCCTGAGCCAGCCTGCTGCGAGGACAGGTGGCACGTGCAGCCAGCCTCAGTTCAGCTGCATGACACACGCATGATGCACTGAGCTGGGTCTTGCTCCAGGCCTGGCAGCAGGACGGACCTGCCAGGCAAACAAGCCGGACTCATTTCCAACTGGACTGTGTCTTAAGTGACTCAAGACGAAGACCACCTCATTACCAGGCAGAACTGCCTGAAGTGTAGCCAGCCACGGCTCTTCAAGGGGCAGAAGTGCAATTCTAAAGGTTCTACTGAACTAAAATAAAGTCACAGAATCACAGACTCATAGAATTGTTGAGGTTGGAAAAGCTTTAAGACCATTGAGTCCAACCATTAGCCCAGCACTGCCAATTCCACCGCTAAACCACATCCCTAAGTGCCATGTCTACACATCTGTTAAATGCCCCCAGGGATGGTGACTCCATCCCTTCCCTGGGCAGCCTGGTCCAGGGCTTGACAACTCTTTTGGTGAAGAAATTTTTCCTGATTTCCTGAACCTCCCCTGGCACAACTTGAGGCCATTTCCTCTTGTCCTATCGCTTATTACCTGGGAGAAGAGTCCCACACCTACCTCGCTACAGTCTCAGGTAGTTGTGGAGAACATCTTCCCAACCTAAGTAAGACCAGATTTCTTTGTGGATGCTGCCCAGGATACACTAAAGCTTCCTGGTTTTCAGATCCAAAGCTTGATGGCTCTTCTGTTATTTCCGAGAAACAGAGCAAGTGGAGTTCATCAGAAGGGAGAGCCAGAATTCACAAGCATTGTTTGCCTCATTCCACTGCAGTAACAAAGTAAAGCAGCTAAGTCGGCACTGGCAACAGTAAGATGGGATACACGTCACACTGTATTCAGTAACCTACAACTGACCTATGGAGTTCCAGAACATCTTTCGAGGATCACAAAGATTGAAGGGAATTGTTCTGTGACAGATCAATAAAGATGCATTTCAACCGAAGAACGGAGTGAAAACATCTGCCTTTTGACTATGGCTGACGTGCACGGAAGGTACCCTTGGAGTGGTACAGAGTGAGATGATCTTGTATCTGGGACTTGAAGCCAGCAACAGAAATAAAACCTCTTTACCAAGAAAAAAAAAAAAAGATAAATTTCTTTGCAAGATAAGCTGCTTATCTTATTGTGTGAAGTAACAGAAAGCATACAAAGTCTAAAGTCCACAGCTGAAGAGCTGAACATTTATTTTTGTTTTCCAGTGAGATGTAAGACAGCACTTAGCAGATATGGTACTTAATTTCAGCTTTGCGAAGACTGTATTTTTACTAAGTCCCAAACTTAAACACTGGCATAATTTAGAGATGTTTTTTCAACCAAGAAAACACAAACAAATTCATTGTCTCCAAAGCCTGAAGTAAGCAACCTCAACTGTACCCATTTCACAAATATGTTTTCTTTCTTTTCTTTTCTTTTGAAACAGAAATCAGTGAGTGTACATGACTAATCCAAAGGTTTCAAAAAAGCTGTATATCAGTGCAGAATCACATGGTAATTTTTAAGTTTGCAGAACACTGCTCTATGCTCAGACATTAAATAGTCCTTCTGCATAGCTCTGGGTAAGTTGTGAGAAATAACTTAAGAGCAAACAAGCCCATATTTTTAGAAACCTTTCTTTAAAAACAGACCATCGCTTACAATCGATGAAACAAGCAATAACAGAGCCGAGTTCATGTGCGTGAAACTTGTGCCTGACTCACAGCCAACTGAGTTTCGCTGTTATTTTATAACAGACCTCCTAGAACCCAAGTCAGTCTGATTCTGAGTGTTGTATCCTATGATGGCCAGTTCTGGAGCATCTTTTTGAGAAAGTGCCTGGTTTCTCATCACAATATTACTGCAAAAGCACTGGCTTGATGCCTTCAGATGGGTAAGAAAACTGAAATGCTCTGCACCCAGGCTCACATCTGTATTAATGTTAGTCAGACTTAATGGGAGAAGGCAAAGACGTTCTGTAGGAAAATGAGCACTGAACTAGGTTCTACTCCTTCTTGAAAAATAATTAATGTCTAATATTTCTGGAAAACCTACATTAAAGTAGTACCTATTTTTATAACAATGAAAAACATCTTCAGAAACATTTCTTCCACATCTAGCATTGTTTTTGGTGGCTTATATTATGCAATACTTTATAGATAGTAACTTGCTGACTTCTACTTTGCTCAGTCAGCTTAGTGTCTGCTTCTCTGTTGCCAGCTGAAATTGCTTTCAAAATGAAATATGAAGACATGAAATTAAGAGGACTATACCAGAGGTGATGGTCAACTTGGTAAGTAAAACAAATTTTAAAAGCTGATAAATAGCTAATCACTGACAAAACCGCTAAGGGTATGAAATACCAACAAACAACTTTTCAACTTTTATCACAGGAGATGATTATTTGTCTTTTTGCTTATTGTACCTTAGTTAAAGATGAACTTAAAATGTTTGACTTGCTTGTTACTGTTATCTAGGAAGAAGTACATGTTTTTTCAGTGTCTAGTGTGATGTAAACCCAGGAAAACAGAATACAGCGATCAGAAGGGTGTGCTCAAAGACAGTGGCCAACTTTCTCAAGCCTGCAAGAAGCTATTGTTCTTCAGCAAACCCAGGCTAGTCTCTAGAGAGCCAAGAGAAAACTTATCCAGGACTCACACATACTGATACTGTACTGTATCAAGGGCTATACACGCTTGTGTACAGTGCTGTTAAATAAAGCATTAGAAATATTTTAAGTCATACTCTACACTGACTTCCATTTCCTAAAGGCAAAATCCAAGTTAGATCTCAGCATAAACAATCAGTCACTAAAAGGACCACAGTTATAGACAGAAAATACTCAAATCATACTGAGATCTTGTAAGAGAAGGAAAGAAAAAAAATGAAGCTTTAGTCTTCCTGATTCTGTTAGCAGTGTCAAGAACCACCGAAGAACTAATTCTAAGGCTCCTTCCAAGTTCAACCTGGAGAAAACTGTGCGTGACCATCACCAAATAAGAGAGAAGATAAACTCACGTTTAAGAATTATTTCAGCTTTTCAGATTCCAAGGGGTTTTTTATGCAACAATAAAGAGAAACATTTTTAAAATCATGAAAAATACCTGGACAAGTGTCTTTTTAAGGTGTCTGATGACTGGCTCATTCTCCAAAGATACTACAGTGGGGTCCAATATCGTGCGAACTACATGGTGGGGAAGCTGTTGCTACTCCCAGGTACATCACACAAAAGGACCTGAGAACAACAGCCTGGGTCAGAGCAGCATCTTTGGTAGTTGCTGGAAGAGAGTTCCTCCTTCCCATGCTTGTTCCTCTGTGGTACGTCAATGTAAACACACATAACTGACAACACCTCCTAAAGCAGAACGAAAACCTATATCTAGCAGTCTCTGCAAGACAACCAAAAAAATCACTCTAAGTGCCCAGCAGACTCTCTAGGAGTAAAGAGGTAGAACTGGCACTGGCAAAGCGTTCAGCAAGACTTAACGACCAAGACAGATCCTAGTTCATGTCAGTCCTCTGAAGATGTCTTCTATGTAGAAAGAAACGATCAAGGGAAGAAAATTAACAGTCCATGAGAAGCTGCACCTGGGAAATGATCCTGGCCAAACTGTCAGTGTTCCTGCCTCCACCTGCTGGCAAGGAGAAACGGTGCTGCTGCAGATCGCAGCTACACAGACCATTCACATGCTCTCAGCAATGAGTGTGCACAACTGGAACCAGTGAACCATGTCACCACGTTTTGGTGGCAAAAACCAGCGCTCCACCGGGTTTCTAATACAGGGTAACCCGCCTCGCAAAACTGGACAGCTGCAGTTTATAACCCAGACAGTTGTTAAAAGCCAGACAGTTACTTATCTCTCGTAAAACAAGGTAACAAAATGCACACAGCAAGAATTCTTATCTTAAACAAAATTAAAAGGTATATACTTTTCTATGCGCACTAATTACCTGGTAAATGACATCTTGAAAAAGAACTGGAAAAGTGAGTGCAGCATCTTCTAATTCATTTAGACTACAGTGCACTAATGTTTCATCCTATTAAAAAAAAAAAAAAGACTGTATAAAAGAAAGAAAAGATTGTGAAAAGAATACTGAAAACAGAAGTAATTTTCTGGACTTCTATGCTCATTTTAAGGTAGGTTTATTTAGTCTGGAAAACCTATTTTGTGCAAGTGCTGTCAAGACTGAAGAAAAATTCCTAGAATGAATTATACATTTCATTATTCTTACAGTTTTTGAAAAATTTCACTTAGAATTGTGTGCTAGGGGCATAATTATAATATTTTAATTTTGTAGGCTATCCTGTCATTCAGTTCCAACCTGCATCTGTCAGTTTGAATAATCTATCCATTCATATGACCACTAGAGGACATGCCAGCTGAAACTCTTAATGGTAAAATAATGTTCCTGATGTCATTAACAGGGTCTGAAACAGCTTTCAAAACAGAGATATTAGAAGAAATTATTTTAACGATAAATATATTTTCTATGAATATTTTAAAAAGTGGATTTGTGCCCTCTAAGAAACGAATGTTTTAAGAATTAAAAGATACGCTCTTGAGCAATCTTGATGCAAGACATATGAAGCTGAATTTTCCTATTTATTACATCTCATTCAAATTATCCTATTTATTACATTTCTTTTTTCTTCCAAATTGGATTTAGGAAAACTTTCTGGGGACAGATAACTCTTTTATTTGAGACGATGAAAATTGCAATGCCATTTTTTTTTCTCATCAGGATATTAAGTATTCAACAAATACAGCAAGCATTCTATTCTTGCCACTATTAATGTGTTAGGTTTTTTTAATGCAGACTGTATTGAACTAAAAATACTAAAAATTGCATAACATTCAACAAGGCCTTTTTGTTGAAAGGAAACAGTGTTAATTTCAGCAACAAACAAGATGAACGAAACGCTACCTACCCCCTGCCTTTGGTATGTGTTTATAAAGGTATTTACCAAGTCTAGAACTAATGAGAATTCTGGTGTGCTTCTTGTTTTCAGTGGAAGAGCTGGCTTCCTGTTAAGTTGTTCTTCTGTTAGTGGTGGAACATGTTTGATGAAATAATATCTGAAAAGAACACAGATTTTGCTGTAGAAATGTATACAAATTATTTAACTGGTAATGTTGTAGCCCAGCTTATTATTTCAAATATTTAATGCTGCACAAGAAATAAGTATTTTACATTGAAAAAAACCCCACACCAATATACACTTACTTTTTTTAACTTAAGAGCTTTTGGAATTCATTACCACAACATAAAAATGTTCCAACTTAAATAAAAAGGCCCTAATCCAATACCCGAAATGATCACTTTAATATTTTCAGTACAAACATCAGCACTTACGGATCAAAGACTTCCCAGTCTTCTTCATAGGTGGCTTCTGCATGAGCTGATGAGTAGCCACTGTCTGGAGATACTGGTGCTAAAATTCAACGAAAATGACCAAAACAAAAAAATAAAACAAAAAAACCACAAGAGCTAGTCTTATTAGTGCAGTTTTTAAAAGTGAAAATTTGCACTTGATACACGAATGCTTCAACAGCGAAAAAACCTCTCCCTGCAGCCCCCGCCTCCCGTAGCCCCGTTTCCCCTGAAATAGCCTGCACAGCCCCTCAGGGAGCTACCCCAGAGCTGGATGTCACATCGTGCCACAGAACTTTGTGACCGTAAGACACAGCAAGGCACCCATGCAGCCTGTGACGAGGTGAGCTGCCGGGGTGCACGCCGCAGCCTAAGCAGCTAGCCCAACCCTTCTAGCCCGCAGCCCACTCTCACCTCGTGCCTGAGGGCCCTTCTGAAACAAGGCAGCAGAGCCCCTCGGAAGGGCTGCACGGGACCCCCGGCTCACACCTCAGCCCCGCTACTTAGAGGCGCAGTTTACTTCTGTGAAAGTAGTCCTCAAAATCCTCCACACTACTTAACTACCAATGTTTTCAGAGTCTAGGGAGGATTAGGTAAGAATTTGATGCTGGCCATGCACAAAGAGGAGAAGGTGAGTTTAAGGGATACAATTTTTGTCAAAAAAAGACATATGATAGTCTTTTGAAGAAAACGTGGAAATTTAATGTAGGATCTCTATGTTTCTCATTCACCTCACCATTTGTTCTAATAAAAGATATCAAAATGTTGCCAATTTCTCTTTCACTATCAGCAAGTCCAGGGTGTGCGTTTTTAATGGAGGTGGTGGGGAGGTTCAGTATTAATAAAAATGCCGTTCTCCTGGAATCTTTGTTTTCATTTGAAGAAATGCTGTGAGGTCAACTGAGCTATACTGGGAACAGGTAAGACTTGCCAAAACTGTGTCTTTGGTACATAAACCAGATTTGTCTATTACACATAAAAATCAATATTAATACTGTTTGCATGCCCTAAGCAAATGGGAAATGTTAATTTATACAAAATGCTAGGATTTCCCTAAGAGTACAAATTACAGCTTCAATACTTGAGTCCAAGGCAAACACACATTTCTTACCTGTAAGTGGTGGCAAGTCACGGTCATTTGTTTCCTCCACTTCTTCTAAACCATTGTTGACAGTAGATCTGACCTGCACTGCTTGGCTAGTATAAGCTGCTCCATTGGTTGATGTTGCAGTACTTGTAGTAATCTCATCTACTTGTTCCATATCAAGCTGTTTGACTATTTCTTCAGCTTCAACAGCTTGTCCGGGAGAATCTGATCCTGATGTTCCTGTATTAAGATTTTGGCACGCTCACAGTCATTATCTTTAAGCTGACTTACCTATTAGAATACTGATAATCATTATTAATCACACCGAAAAAGTTCCAGAAGATAGCTGCATTTGATTCACATTACAAAAGTAAGAACCAAATTGAAGATCACGACAAATGCCTTTCATGTTTGGAGCAAGAAACTTAATACCAATTGTTTTTTTCTTCTTTTTCTTTCTTTTTTTTATTTTAATAAAAGGTACACCACTAGATACTTACAGCTATGAAAGAAATGTTCTAATGCATATAAATTTATTGATTCTTTTATTAATGATCAACCCTTTTAAGAATTAAGGAGCCCTTTATCTAGCAGCAGTAACTCTTGGTCTGTAAATCAGAATGAAAAGTGTACTGCCACTCAAAACAGCTTTTTCTTTAAAAAAAAATAATTTATCATTCTTAGCTTTAACATTATTGCTTTTTTAAACGATACCTACCATTTTTATTTGCTGGTGAAAAAAAATTGAAAACAGGAGAAAATATGGTTCCCAGTAATGTAGTTCGTGGGGGACTGCCAGTGGTAGGGTTATCTTCTAATTTTCCATTTTGCTTTACGTGTTGGTTTGTCATTTCGTAACTTCCAGCTTCTGTAAAGGAAGAAGAGTTATGAAGTGTAATACTATGCTTCTGTTTTTCACAGTTACATCCTCTCTTTTCTTGTTATTATTTTCACTATGGGAAAGATCCCTCTTGCTCATGGTTCAACTTGGTCAACAAAAAATTAGCCTAAGTAAATAATAATTTTAAAAAGCTAGCAATTTATTATCAAGATTAAAAAAAATTGCCAATTTTCAACACCATCTTAAGTTTAACACTACAAATCAGGAAGCTCTCAATATTTGTATGAAGTATGCTACAGATTAACAAATAAATAAATTTAAATTCTTTAAATGGGCTTGACGATGGAAGACAGACAAAGATGCTGTGCACCTTTCTCCACAAATAATATCAGTAGCAGTGGGACTCCACTAGACAGAAACAAGTGTCAGTGGAACTCCAATGGCTGAGCCTCCAGACTTCACAAGATCAAGCCCGTAATTTATTATTCCCCACTTGTATACACATACACATGCACGCATAAATACAAATTAAATAATTTTTAGTTGTAATGACAGGTAACAAAGGACATAGTTAAATAAATTTTCGTATTACAAAACATAACACATAACAAGGAAGGTTTTCTATAAATGTGCATGTACAGTATAGTACATCCTAGAACTAAAAATTTCCATCTCATGGCTGAGATCCAAGACACAGTTCTGAGACTGAGATGAAAGAGAAGTTATTTACTTCACAGTAACAAGGCTTTGAGACGTCTGTCCATATGGAAGTAAGCACATGTATTCTGTGCACATGAGCTGAGAACCTTTTTGTCAGCTGAGCCTGATGGAGCTGCACAAGGACTTCACACTTCCTATCGTTTCTATATAAAATGTAGTGTGTGCCAGCTGCAACTCAGCGCCTTCACTAATATGCAGTATTTTAACTAAGAACTCCGTATCGCTGGAACAGTAACATGGGCTCAGTGTGCTCTACGCGGAGACCTCAGAACAGACTTGATTTAAGTCAATAGCTTTTCTTCCGTCTTTAAGCACTGCCTGCATGCATCACACTGTGAGCGGGTGCATATCCATTCCCTCTCCAGGAGGCAAAAAACCTGAATTAACAGTAGCCAATACTGGAAAAAGGGTTTTTTCCTCAAGCCATGTTACACAGACATCTGACAACCACCAAACAGGAAATTCTCTCACATGGTAACCTTTCCATCACTGAAATGACTTATTTGGAGCTCTATCCTTTACTCAGCTACTGATTTTGCAAACCTTGTTGGATCACAAAATCTTTGAGACCTCTGCCTTGCCATCAAACTTGGCAGAAACCCGAAGTGGATTCCCACATTACTGGGGGAATGAAGAATGAAGGAACACTGACAGGCAGCACAATCACAGAGTCTCCTTAGAAAAGAAGTCAGCTCTTTTTTAAAGTCAGATTTGGAACCACAGCTGATACTTTAAATGTCACTGACCATTTGATCATGTCATTATTAAAGACATTAAAAAAGAAACAATTTTCATGGGGAACAGGGTTGTGTAATCTCCATCCTTAGAGACACTCAAAACTTGACTGGATAAGGCTCTGAGCAGCACAACTTAACTCCAAAGTCAGATCTCACTTCAAGCTGGATGAACATTGCTGCGAGGGGAGCGGGGGACTGGCCCAGATGACCTTTAGAGGGCCCTTCTGATCTACATTTTCCATGATTCTAGGACAGAAACCCATCTACATGTTTGACAAGTGCTTTCAGTATCTAAGGACACCTGGTTACTTACACAACGCTCATGAGCTGGGAAGCTGTATTTCACTTTTTTATGGTAAGAAAATGGGAGAAGAGCTGAATCAAATAATTATCATTGGTTTATTAGAACAGTAATTTTTAAAAGTTAATTTAGTTCCTGTTTTGAAACCAATGGCTGGTCATGATCATGTATCCAAATTGTTCTTACAAAAATACAATGGATGTGTCTGAGAAGTAATTTAACTGTTGCTTAGAGAAATCGTACTTCGCTACTATCAGCTCAGCCTTGCTGTCACTTAAGTCAATCATATAACCCTTAAGAACCTCCACCATTGAAGAAATGGCCTGTATTTAGTTAAGAGCTGTAAGACTACTGAATCACCATTCAACTGCAACATATGATTAGGAGTATTTACAAACCTCCATTCATTTGACTTTTCCGTCGTACTCGAGAGATCTGTTTATTAGGCTTTTCTCCTGTTTGAGGTGTGGATGTAATCAAGTTGTTATCTATATCCCGTTCAATTCTACTTCTTTTTGCAGGATTTTCTCTTTCTTCCTTAAAATAGAAAAGGGGGAAAAAAGAAACATACTGAATAGTGCCTCTTTTCTCCACTGAATACCACCAGAAGATGTTAACTGTTAGAGAGTTTTGCAAAAGATCTATTTATTGTTCCACTTCCAGATGCAGGGTATGCAACATGTTACCTGGCCAGCTGGAATTTTAAGCTCATTTGAACTGACACAACTCAAAGAGCAAAGTACCAGGAAAGAAAACTGTACTTGGAACTTCTGCAGTAGAAATACTGTCTTTAAGTACTATTTCACTGAACAGCCAATTTATAAATATTGAAGTGCTATAAAGTTTGGGAAATGTAGAGACAAGGCAACTAAAATTACCTGAAACTTGACTTGTCTGCATGTTAAATATATAGGAAATAAACCACATGACAATATTCAATGTGAAATTCCACCACGCTCCCTACATGAAGTGCCTTGCTAAACTGTACACAAGGATATAACGTGCTGCTATTCAACGCGTATCAGATAGTACATGGCAAAACGTAGCTGTTAGAAGTGGTGTAAGCAAGGGTTATGACCCAATGACTCTCCTTTAAGTAAATGACTGATCTTCCCTGTGACACTTACACGAATGATGTAGAACCAAACAGTTTCTCATTTTTTCTGTGCATGAGTGTATGTGTAGGTACACATGTTTAAGACAGGTTTCTTCCCCTTTTTCCCCAAAGTACCTACTACAACTCAATGGCAATCTGAAATCTAAAGCATGACCGTACAGAGTACACTGAAATGTGAGGTATGAGACAAGGCAAAATAAATTGAATTAAATATAAAAAAAAAAGCCATAGAACACATAAAAGTTAATTAAAATTTCTATTTTAGAACTACAATATTACCTTTCTAGAGCAGCAGTTTTACATCTTTAAAAAGAAAAAAACTGTTCACGTACTCCAAAAAAAAAGTAATAGATCTTTTAGAAAAATTAATCTAAAGCCCATGCAAACACTGCAGTAGCTAAAAGAAATACTAACAAATGTGGAAAAGTATTGACAATCGTATCAGAAGACAAGTGAACACCACTGATCCCAAAAGCTTCCTACTGGCAATATCCTTGAGCAACAACCTTGGTGAGAACAATGTAATTACTACCACTTAGAATTAATATCGTATACACCATAAATCCATATAATGAGAGAAAACGGATGGCTCACTGAACTGATAGAAGAACAGTAAAGCATCTTATCTTCTAGGTCATTTGTTCAAATGTTCAACACCGGGGGAAAAAAATGAGAGAAATTAATTAACTTCTAAAGCTATCCATTGGCCTTCATAAAATGAGTTGTGTTCTCATTCTGCTTTACAGAAAACAAGTGTAGAAGCGTTACAGAAATTACAATGGAAACAGGAAATCTGGCTGATGGCAGAGGCACAAAGAATTCACTAAATCTGGACTCCTTTCATCCTTCACGATGTGGTGGGAAAGCTCCCACCTGCTGTGCCCTTGCTGTACTAGTTATATAGAATTCAAAGGTGAAATATGATACAATGGTATTGTGCTACTTGCTTTAATCACTCAACATTTTATTGCATACATATAGAATTAAATATGCCTATTCCATGTGTTTATGTAACAATCTTTTTGAATTATATGATCTATTCAATTCATTGTAACCTATTATTACTCATAATTGTGCCATAAGGAACAGGGCAATGTCACACAGACATAAACATTTTGTTTGCTTTTAGGTTGTTTTCAGAAACCATGTATTTATCAAGGAATGGCCTAAAGTTAAACTAGAAATGATGACAACACATTCAAAGTCAAAAGTAGTTTCTGACAGTGCTAGAAACCCCCAAATTTAAGAAGTTTAAAGGAACTTGCAACAGCAAGTTCTACAATATTTCCACCATTAACATTTAAAAATTTTAATAGTACTTCCTGTGTGCATATGCGTATCAGGTTTTCTGGTATATCAGATTTATCATTTTGTAAATGACCACGACTACTGCCAACTTGCATGGGGACCGCGAGTCAGCAAAAGACCTCAAGATCAGACCCATCACCATCCACATTCGAAGAGCCACACTTTAGTCTCTGGTTTATCTAAATAGCTATAAGGTTTTTTCACGTTTTGTTTGTTTATGGAGTATTTCCAATATGACATCTTTACAATACCAAATAAACAACCTTATGACGATGATCAAAATTCTCAAAATATACTTCTTAGGAAGACGTTTATTGCTGTAAATCCATATAACCTCAGTGGTGATTTAGATTTTGGCTTTCCCATAAACAAACTACTATGCAAGTTGTGCACATACACTATCTCAAAGAGTTATAACGTTTCCATGGCAGCCACAAGACTATTTTTTTAAGTCATTAACGCTTTGGAAGATAGCCCGGCAGTATCAATATCATGCCATGCTAATGCCACTGGAACCACTCCAAGTCCTGCTACAGGCACAGGAGAGGACATGAAAGGAAACAGGAGAAAAATGTGGACATTGTGTATTAAAAAATGTGTCAAGAAAAAAAAAAAAAGAATGAAATGTAATCCAAAGATTTGGGGGAGGAAGGGAAGACGGAGAGAGAGAAAGTTAACAAAACCTTGAAGAGACAAAGGAAAGGAAAACCAGACATATTTCCCTTATCTTAAAATTCCAATGTAAGTGTTTTGCTTAGATTTTAGCATTTTGTTGCAGTGGTTTTGCAGCCAAAATGTTGCACTACTGAGCTACAATATAGATGTTGAATGCAAAATAGATTAATTGTCCTAGTTTAACAGAACACAAAATGTAAGTGGATTTAACCATTTATTTTTACAGAAAGATTTCTTTGTCGGTACCTCAATGTTTCTATGATAGGTAATTAACACATGCCATGAAATACTACAATTCATCATATTCTTGACAATTTAAGAATACAGTGCTACTTTAATTAAAATTATTTCAACTTCAGCCTGTTACAAAGTTATCATTTCAACAGTTCAAAACCCATAAAATACTTCTGAATTTGTATATTTTTATTTCTCGTATAGTTAATCTGGGATACATTTAATTTACTTATGACTTCTTGGCTACTCTTCTTTAAAATTTACAGCTACATAATGTCAGTATCTGGCCTGCTGGGACTGAATTAATTTTGGGTTTTTTTAACTGGTCTCCCTTTACAGAAAAAAGCCATAGTTTTTTGAAGCAATTGCAAGGTTATATTCAGCCTATCAAAGTTACACACATGCACACATGTGTGAAAAATTCACCCTCAAAATGTACATGCAACAGGTTTTAACGTGAAGGTTAGTAAAGTTCAGATTTCTGTCTAAATCAAGACAGGCGAGATTTAGTGGTTTAGCCCTGACAATGTTTGAATTTGATCCACAAAGTGGGGGCAGTGTTCACTGCAATAATACACTGAGTAGTTGTAGCAATTTCACGATAGTTGAATTTGTGAGGTTTGACCTTTATTGATTGATGGACTCCTAAACAATTTTGAATAAAAACGCTAAAAATATTCAGCAAATTTATGTTTACAAACTTCCTTTTCTTAGTTGCTAGTCCTGGTAACCCTCACATTCAAGGAATCCTTAAAACAGAAGTTAAAATCCTACTGAATTTATTACCCAACATTTTCACAAAGAACTACCTAGGTAATAAACCCCATGATTTACTGGATTGTCTTAAATATGCCTACAATTGACTCCTGTAGCATCTGAAAATCTGCTTTATAAAAAAAATAAAATACAAAAAACCCATTAGCTGTTACCTGACACAACTACGACAGGTACTTCTTGCCTTCCGATTCTTTACAAGAATGTTTTGCTCCCACCACATTACATGTTTGTTTATACTTAATAGAAGAAAAGGTTTTAAATCAAATTTAGCTGAATACGACTCAATTAAAAAATAAAAAGAACCCACTGATGGCGTACCTTGGGTGTGCTTCCTTTAATAAACTTTTTGATTGAAGACAACAAGCCAGTTTCATTTTTCTGTGGTTTTCCTCCGCCAACAGGTAAGCTCTCTTCTACCTCCGAATGTTTCCTCTTTGCCCTCGGAGCACGTTGTGTGTGAATTTGATTCGATTGCTGAGAAGCTTTCCGCGTTCTCAGCCTCATTTTCATGTGTACCACATGTAAAGCTATAAAAGGAAAAAAACAAGAACAGTTAGTCATTGAAGAAATGTATTAAGCTTCAGATCATGAATTCAAAAAATTATATAACACTGACAGTGTTCTGATGCACCGACCTTTTACATCCATATATATGGCTTAATTTAAATCAAAGAGAAGAGCTATTTAAGTTAAGGCGTAACACTGGCAGAAGAACAAATTAATATCAACTGGCCATGGCTACATCTAACCATTAGATCAATGAGGTTTTTGCAAAACCCTCCAATCTGAGTAGCAGGAACAAAAAAATCTACCTGCTTTTAAGATGAAAAGGATTGTATGGTGCCTGGTGTCTTCAGCATCAGATGACTAGACTCAATGACCTACGCAGTCCTTTCCAGCTCTGTGTTCCTCACAATACTTCATTTTAAGTCTCTACATTAAATCTGAGATGAGGCATAAATCTAAATTCGTGTCAAGTGTTCACAGAAGAAGAAATCATAAGTGAGACTATGCATTCAATATAGGTGAGGATATAGCAGCTCAACATAGGAACTTAAGATTGATCTTCAATACAACTGTATTTGGGAATAAGATTAGGCCACAGAAGGACTCATGCAAGGGCAGTATTTATTAAAGCAGAGTAAAAGGCCATTCCAGGGAATGTGTCCCATTCATCTCCAACCTTCAATTGGACTGCTGGTATAGTCAAACTTGTGCATAAATATAACTGCTTCTCTGGACTGAGAGATATGCCTTCTTCAGCTGACGGAAGCTCATACTTCGGTTAATTTGTATGGGACTATTCATGTGCTTAAAACTATACATATACTGGATCAGGAGCAAAAAAAGAAGTACTAACAAATCCGTCTGAATAGTAACGCTCAGAAATACCGGTAAGAAAGTAATACACATTTCCTAGCTGAAGTCGTGACAAAAAGCTTTTATTTTTTTCAAAAGAAAAGCATATGCTTATCACAATAGGAATCAGAATCTGCTTTTTGGAAGTTCATTTAGCATGTATCGTATTGCCTCACGGACAGAATAAATAATCTATAACACTTAAAATATAAGCAATGTCACAATAGCTATCTTGTTCAGGAAAAGGCAAGGGTGGCACTGGTATGATTCACAGGCATGGAAACACTGTGGTAACATTTTTTCAAAAACAGTCCAAAAACTGTGCACAGTTGCATTTGTTCACAGTTGGATAAATCTCAATCTCAAACGAAAGGTGTTCCAGCTAGTGAAGAATAACACAACTACTGATGCTGCTGTTAGAAGACTCAACCAAAAAAGTACTCAATTAGTATTGTCAAGAATGAAACAGTTTAGTTACATATAGTATTTGTTTTAACTGCCAGCAAACATCAGATATCATTTTTTGTACTTACATATCCAGCATTTTCCATCAGTAGTTTAAAACAACAGCCATTTACAGAAGGGAGGAGGACAAATCAAGATTCTAAATGACTGAAGTAACTACAGCAAAAGTAGACTGATATTTGAGGTTTAAGGAAAGACCACAAAAACCATAGCCTAAATTTATAAAAAGTGATTCCTTATAATCTTGCGCCCTCTAGTAACAGAAGCATTAAAACTCCCGAGTCCGTTAAGAGTATCCTTTCAGTATTAACATTTGCAAAAAAATCTGCATTTCATTTAAAAGGATCTACTGTATGTAAAAAAAAAGTAATGCAGAGAAATAATGAAAAAAATCCCCAGAGATTTTAATCCTATTTTCTGTTCTGACTCTTTACCACTAGAAAAATAAAAAAAATTTAAAATAACTTTCTTATACAAAGATGTAAAATAAATATGCTTGTTATCAGGACTTGCATCTCTACTTTTCCTTCTTACAAACAGCTGCCAGATTAATTTTCTGGGCGTGATTTATAGTGGGAAGGACCTACAACACACATATGCTCCCATTGTACTTCTGTGCAAATCAGAGGACCTAATTATAGAACTGAAGAAATTATCAAACATCAATGGACAGGATGGTCCAAAGATACCTTAAAACATGTAATTTCACTTCAGAAATATTGTGGAAAGCACTACTTTTTATCAACATTGTGTGCATTAAGTCATGTACTTTTAAGTTAGCATGACTTACCAAAATCGTATTATCCTAGACAGCTGAAAAAAGAACAATTACATTTAAGGTTTCTCTGTGTTCTTATATGTGGGAGATGAACTAATTCCCAATCCTAGCAGGAAATACAGCCTGAGACAGAAAATGGCCATTAAAGTTTTAAACCAAGTAGTTTAAATATATCCATGTTTCAAGTTAAATACCAATTTGTTGGAAGGAAGTTTGATAAAAACAACACTGTTTTGACATGTTAAAAATATTCTTAAAACTCTCCAAGGAGCTCTAGTCCTTCCACAATTTGAAAAAGGGAATTTTATTAGCAGTTATTATCAACCTGTTTAGGAATTAATTTGGCTGAATTGTAACTCTCTGAAATTCTACGAGATGTATATTACAGGGAGATCAGTGTTGGATCACAGACAGCAATCTCTAGGGCAGAGAAGTAAGCAGAGGAGTGCAGACAGCAGTCACGAACACTTCAACAATCCCAGCTTCAATTGGTTTCAAATGGGCATCCCCAGCCCAGCCCAGTCGCCTCCTTCCCATCTCTGACTTGCCAGGCAGCCCTATGCCAGCCAGAACAACTAACCCTTCTCCTTTTGTATTGCACAGGTCGCATGGGTTGTTGTTTGCATTCCTTCCTGCCAGGAAGCAAGACAAGAGCAAGAGGCAGGCTATACTCATGAGGGCCCCTCGGGTATAGGAAACGTGGTTTTGCTGAGGAGTTGAGGAGAAGAATCTGCTATACTCCACGTTGCCTGATTTTCCTACAACTGAAACAAGTATTAGGCAAAAGATGAACCAATGTAATGTTTGTCAACGGTGAGTATGTATTTATCCAGCAAGGAACCATTCAACTCATCTGTACACCACTGCCAGAGAGTTCTTTGGCTCATTTCACACCCTGGGTATCAAGCCTGGGGTTATAAGTATCTCTAATGGACTTAGCAACAGCTACCTGCAATCCTCTCAATGACAGGAGTTTGCTTTTCTAATGCTTGATACATTTGGCAGTGGCCAGTTTCTACTTGAATTATAGTCACGTTTCTTTTCTGCAACAAGCATAAACCAGACTACAACACTTAAAACACTCTCTCAGTCAAAATAATCAAGTCTAAACATGTACATGAATTTCCTTCCTCAAACATGTACAATTCGGATTTCACCACAGCATGCCACTCGGCAAAGAGCCTGACTAAACGCATGTGTAACCGAGTACCTCGTTCTGTAAAGGCTGACTTAGCTGCCACCTTGGTTGTGCCAGAAACACGTGCTAAGACCAGAGTCATGTGGGATTACACTAAACAATCCTAAGCAATTTTTGTACTTTAAATCTCTTTTCAGCAGATTCCTTCAGCAGCTTGCAGCTCAAAATCCCCTCTCTGTGCAGTAGTGTAATTCCTTCTCATCATGAAGAGTTGATACTGAATCATTACCGCAACATCATAAACGTGAAGTCAACTACATATATTAGCAGCAAATATACTGAATATTTAAAAACTCGAGCCATGTTTCTGCACTGTATACATGTCATATGTTAAACTCTCAAAGCCTCAAATTCTTTCTACATTTACAATAAACCACGAATGGGGGGGTGGGGGGGTGGGGAATGGAGGGGGGGTGGGAAAAGGGAAAACCCTCATTCTTTGAAAGAGAAATACACAACAAAGAGGGTCTAAATGAATTTCTCATTAAACAACTTCTGAGACAGGAAAATAAGAAATGAAGGAGCTATTAAAAAGCAGCAGCTGAATGAGCTACAGCTGCAATAAATTCCCCATTTCCCTGAGTGCCCACACACTAAGTTGTCAGGCTCACTCCTCTGTAAATACTGTTGTTATTCCATGGCACAGGTACAGTGTACCTACAGGAAAGAAATTCCTGTGAATGACTCATATTTCTAAACAAGAGCATACATCCATGAAACTTTCAGTTAGGGATTATCTTCTTTTCCCACCACACATGGTACTACTATTTTACCTATTTCTCCCAAAACTATAGAAGAAAAATTAGGTGAGGCACATGTAATTACAGGGTTTAAGGCTTTTTGATGCAGGATGGTAAAAGAACAGTAGTGACAAACAATAGGGAGAGAGAACTGACAAGAAATTCTAAAATTATAGTGTTGAACAATTTATAAATTCAATTTGGTGCTCAGTAATAACACTGAATGGCCACCACTGTAAACTGTATATGCCAAGCCTGAACACCAGAAAAGTTCTACAGGATTAGGACAACTGAACACGCTTCAGGAGTGTAACTTGGTGAGTGACAGGAACACACCAGATAGGTGGGATCTATTCATTTATTTATTTATTTATCTCATCAATTTCTCTAGCATTGAAATGTAATACCCAGGTCTTTCCCAGGCAGATCAGAGAGATGCTGCAAATCCTCACTGGATCACAAAGAGCATCACGCACTCCCTAACACCACAGAAGTGCAGATGTACAGAGCTAGAGAGAGCTTGTGAGCCTACCTCACCACCCTGCATGGCGTCAGGAGGCAGATTGACCTTCTCCTAGGAGGTGAGACAGTAAGAGAAGAGGAAATTATGAGGAACTTGCATCAGATATGTTGGGATTCTCAATGTTTTTGATACAACAGAGCTTCTCTTCACCCATGTAACAAGCGATAGGATGAGAGGAAATAGCCTCAAGTCACGCCAGGTAAGATTTAGATCAGGTATTAGGAAAAATTTCTTCACCAAAAGGGTTGTCAAGCCCTGGACCAGGCTGCCCAGGGAAGGGATGGAGTCACCATCCCTGGAGGTATTTAACAGACGTGTAGACATGGCACTTAGGAATGTGGTTTAGTGGTGGACTTGGTAGTGCTAAGTTAATGGTTGCACTCAATGGTCTTAAAAGTCTTTTCCAACCTCAATGATTCTGTGATTCTGCTGCTATAGAGCATATTAACCTCCTAGTGTGGACACAGCCCATGTTGACAGAATATTTGTTTTCTGCTGCCACAGTACACCTCCCTTCCAAATGACAGAAGTAAGCCAAAAAACACTCCCTTTCCTCAGAGGAATTGTGCCCGTACATCAATTTTTGCCATCATTTTGCCATGACCAGTGAGTGTAAAAGATTCATACTGCAAAACAAAGCATACTGAAAAATGTTGTGAAATATATCCAATTTTAACAACAATATTCTTCCTGCATTATTTCCGCAGCATTTCTTGAAACATTTTTTACGCAAAGCCAAGAAAGAAGTAAAATATTTTTTTTAGATTTTGAGCAAGAGTGTCAATGCATGCTGTCTATATTGTAGATACAGATATAGAGATGGATGCATGACCAACACACACAAAGCCGTGAACTGTCACCAAATTTAACAGCTGTGACAACTGATACCTGGGTTTCAATTTGTGAGCTACCAGTGGCAGGTTCAGTGGCTCACTATCAACCAGCTCGGATAACGCAGACCTCGCTGCTGAGAAAATGTGTTCATTTCTTTCAAATATTTCTGGATATACAAGCTGGATCACAGTGGGCACATCCACAGAAAGAAAAACCAAGAACAAATATTTTCTTCAACTTCCTTTTAAACAAACAATACCAGTCATATTTCATCAGCACATTTCATTACTGTAATGTGACCCAGATTTCAAGTATGAAGAAACATCCCAACGAGAAGATGTGTTCATTGAGCTGGCTGAAGTCCATTCACATGGTACTAGTGATGCTTTCAAGAAACATAAGATCTTACGCTAGTGTACAAAGAAGCCTGAGTCACCATGGGAAATGGACAAAAAGTTGGTAAGCCTATGCCAGGTCAAGAGAGAGAAATATGGGACAAATGATAACCACAGTGTAATGATATACCTGTCTGGACTCACAACAAAGTCAAGGAAAATGACTTATAGACAATGTCTTTCATCCAGACAGGCCCCAAAGCCTTTAAAACTTCAAGTAAATGTTTTTTGTTAGTTCAAAGATGTTGAGACTTTTCCCCCTCAAAGACTTTTGGCCTTTCTTTAACCAACTTATTCTCCTTCCCTAGAAAATTACAGCAATTTCATGTTATTCCAGCTGATGTATTTCATATTTTGCAACATACACTATTACCTGTCACTCTCCTCAAATCTTTCAAGTGTGTTTTTCTGCAGCTGCCTCCTAGAGAGACAACTATTAACTAGGAAACCATGATTCAAAGTCTGGAAGTAGTGCTAGTATAATGTACATAAAAACAAGATAAAAAGACAATGACTTATAAAACCAGCAAAACACACAATATGTACTATTCAAATGTTGGTGCTTGGCTATGAAATCTGGATAAATATATAAAGAAACCACAAGTTCCATCAAATAAATAGCTAGCAATTGTAACTATCAGAGATCCAATGCAAATGGCACCCTGTAAGAGTCGGGCCAAAGAGAACAATATTGTCTCAACATTGCCAACAGAGACCTGGAGATGGATGTGGTCCTCATGGACACCCAGACACAAAGACCCTGGGAAGGAGAACTGCACGGTATGAGGAGTACTATGCCGCTCCCTGCTACCTGGGACTGGAAGGAACAACTACAATAAGGCCACATACCCGCTGTCCAGAAGATGGATCACAACCACTGCCATAGCAACAAACGAGAAAACTTGAACTTCAGGTGAACTTTTCTTCATTATAATACAAAAACACACCTTCTGGCCTGAAGCTACCCGCCTCTAAGGCAAACCACGCCTTGGGCACCCCTCTTTGGACATGCTGGTAACCGTGCTCAAGAAGGTGAGACTGGCAACAACCCATGGGCCAGAGGAGGAGCGAGGTGTGTTGCTCGGCAATAAAAGATGGCGCCTTAGCAACCGAACCCTGGAGATCTTCCCCACCAAGGATCACGAGGATCGGAAGGATGGGTGGGACGCTGCCTGGACCTGGGACCATAGGGACGCCTTGGACTTGTGGTGGTAGCTATAATCCTCTTTCCTTTCTTTTTACTTTACCTTTCCTTCCCTCCCTGCCACTCTATCGCACGCCGCTTTACGGGCAAACAATAAAGTTGTGCTGTTTGATCAAAGCATAACCCCTTGGCATGGTCACCTTGATTTTTTGCACTTTGAGATCATAGTAAACGAACCATCACGAGTCCACTGTGTGGACCATGACATAACTCTAATTTTATCTTGCTTCATTGAAAGCACCTTTTCTTCTCCCTCTCTTTCAGGTTACTAAGTCATTTCAACCTGAAATAAAATCATGCCTGGAAACCCTGGTCTTCAGTCCCCATGTTTTAACGATGATTCCTCAGTACGTCTGTCTCAGGCTCACATACATAGTTCTACTCTCCCAAAGATTAACCATCTCCCCTAAACGAAAGATTTTCTTAGAAAGATTTTGCCAAAGAATGAAGGTGCCTTTTCACAACTGGCCTTAACAGATAATAGATTTTTTGTTACTTTATTCTTCTGCTCTAGCAATCATATTTCTAGGCACCTTTGTTTTGCCATTGCGTTGCTAGTGAGGCTTTGTTTTGATTACACTACATGCATTTGGAACTGAAAGTTTATTCCCTCCTGGCCAAGATATTTTTATCTCTGCGAATGTGGGTACATGCTTCTAATTAATTCAGTCTTTTCAGTTTGGGTCAGACTACTAACCAAGAAATAAAAATGGAGAGCTGGGTTAATTGTTGAAGAGAATCTCAGAACAGAACCCCAAAATCTACTGCCAAAGAAAGATACTATTTACAGTCTCTGATGTTGCCAAGACAAGCATTTTACATTAGTCATCTTCAGATATTGCGGAGCTCACCAATAGTGGAGATGTTTTGAAATACAGATTTGCAGTGCCCAAGTTTTAGATGAGTGGATAACGAATTCCACTACAAACAGCACCGTTCCTGTTGAGATCCTGGAATGGACCAGCTGTCTTTAGACATATTAGGCTCTCTGGACATTTAATCCATGCTGCTAGGCACACAGGGAGCCTATTTTTGGAAGCCATCTCCCCCTTGTTACAACCCGTGGTATAGACAGGTTGCTAAACACTTCCTGAACAGACCTTCCAGGATGTTGGCTGACCACAAAAAAATCCTAATGAATTACTTTTTTTAATTGTTCATCTCATCCATATTAGTTAACTTTTTAATTAAAAACAAACAAAAAAAAAGTTAAGAGTAATAAGCTCAAGTAAATCTGTGTTGGATTACAGAAGCCATGGTGTAATTTTTGTGTTTGTTTTGAGAAAGTAGTAATTTTTGCAAGGTCTACACAGACAAGAGAGCTGCCTTTTGCTTAACTTCACCAGAAAACCTAATCTTGCTCTACTTCACCTTAATCTTCCTGTGGTATCAGAACCACAATCACATATTCCACAGGACTTTGTCAGGTTGATCTCTTTTAAAAGGCTAGATAAAGTTTTGGCTGCTCCTTTGGCCTTAAAACAGAAGATTATTTTTATTGTAGGATGAAAACTCTTTAAATGATAATATGATCCTTATTGTCCTGGAAAACATAAAGCTTCAAAACCTTTAAAAATAGTTCAAACTGTGCTCTCTACTTTATAAGGGGGTGCTATTATGGTTTTCTCGCACCTGGCCTTCCTGTTTTAAAATAAATAAATCAACCAACCCTGTTATTAAAAAGGGGGGAAATACCATCACAGTCAAGATTTTTATCAATTACTGTCCATAAAAATTTTAAACTAAATGTTTTCCGCTACATATACATGCTGATTTAAACCTGACTTTCATATTCCATTCTGGCCTTTTTCTTGCATGGAAAAGATCATTCTTATAAATTGCAGTCTCTAAGGTTAATTTGCTAATTTGTACATGTACCCAAATTAAAAACTGATACGAAAAGCAGTGCTAAAGTTTTACCATCTTTACTGATTTGTGAGTGATACTATGTTTTTACATATAACCACAATACTGAGACATTATCAACTCGTATCTCATTCACTTTCAAAACCTTACCTGAAATGAGTTTCAGGGACCTGTCTGATCCCATCACAATGAGGCTATTTTACACATTTTATTTTCTGTCATTAGTATTTTTTTCTGTCTTATTTTGGGTCAAAAATCCCCAGGAAGAAACAAACCTCACAGTGGAAAGTTACAGAAAGTTTCTGGTCAATATTCCAATACAAAGTATAATAAGCACAAGTTACCAACAGCAACAAAAGTTTTGCAAGCCAAACTTATCTGCATATACGCTGTAATGTTTCCATTCTACTTCGATTCTACCTTGAATTTTGCTTATTTATTTCACAAACTAATTGCCTCCAGTTTGGTCTAACATATTTCTGCCACTTCAAAATGTGTAAGATGTAATGAAACAATAACTATGTGGCTGTAAAGCAGCAGATATGGCTCTTGCTTGGTAAACAAGCAGGGAATTGCTCTGTTGAGTGAGAAAGTAAGTGTTTGCCTGGTGCCTTACTTTGGAAAGTTTATGTCTGAGAAAAAGGTAGAAGCTACAGCACTATTAATACTACCATTACCGATGCCATATGGTACAGGTTTACATTCTTAAGAAAAAATGCAAAACCAGCTAGTATTTTAGTATGTCTGGCAACCTGAGAGCCTTTTGGAGTCAGAGCAAAGGAAGGCTGTGCATATGTATTATGGGGCATGGATTCATATGCTACACTAATAAATCTGAATGGAATAGAGGCAGCTAAAGTCCACTAATCTCCACACTCAACCCAGAAACCTGTATCTCTATGTTTTAAAACAGAGAAATCTGCAAGAACAAGAAGTGCTGTTGTCACCTATAAGCTTACACAGTTGTTGGATTTTTTTCCAATGATTCCTCAGTATTAAGCGTCAACCTAGCCTCTCCATCAGGAACTCCACCGGACAGGAAAGGCCTGTGCCATGTTCCAAAGCAAAGCAAGTTTTCTTGAGCACGGTTAATTCATTAGATTATGAAGCAGTTACATTATAATTTGGGAGAATTTTCTAGATATTGAGGAGACCTAATTGAATTTAAATAACAAACCTAATGCAAGTTAACTTAAATACCAAATAAATACTTGGAAGAAAGTTAGTTGTCACCTTTGTGCCATATAGTACCTATGATAGAGCACACAATACTTTTCAGTAGAAATATTGAATAAATAATTTAGCAAAATCATGAAACAATATTCTTGATATTTATAAACGTTTTAATGGAAATAGAAGGAATGCTTTCTAGTTTCCATACCTCCTTCCTCCACACCCCTTCCAGCTCCGTAGGTACTTTTTCATTGTGCATTACGATCAAGGGAAAGTGGGTAGGGGGAGAGGGAAAGAAAAGGCAGCCTGTCTTTCAGCGATGCTTTTTCCGACAATAAAGTCAGTTTAAGGAGCTATTCATTCCTCTACTGACTTTGCTGCCTTTCAGCATGCAGTTGCAAGACACTAGTTTTTGCTGGGGGTTTGGCACAGGGAGCTCCAGCCTCCCCTTCTCCAGCACAGCTCGCTCTCACCCGCATGACAGAGTTTGCTGCTCTGACAGGCTGTGGCTCCACGACAGCCTAAACCCATCTAACTGCCGTCATACTCCTGCACTCTCCCTGACGCAGCTCTGGCGCTCAGCTAACCCTCCATTTAGCCATATTTTTAGGCCAGTTTAGTAAACAGAATCACAGAACAAGGGATGGAATGAAAACATACAACTCCTGGCAGGGGAAAGGACAGTTTCGAGTAGTAAGCCAGCAAGCCCAGGGCATGGCGTTAAAGCACTGTACCATGATCACCCATGTGTAACTACATAACTTAACACAACTGCTCAGCTGTCAGCATGTTCTCTGGCACAGTCACATATGGCATCAATGGCATAGCATCCTCCTGGATGGTGCTCAGGAACACGTGGGAGAGCTGTTCCCTACAGGCAGGAGAGAGGAGGTCACCCTGTTTTGAAGGAAGAGCGCTTAGCTGGGAGGATACAACCTGTATCTCGCTGCTTGCTCTCAAGGCCAAGGAACACATCCTGCCCGGTTTCACTGCCTGGTCAGTGGGGGACTGCAGCAGCCAAGAGGCTGTTCCAAGCTGCTTTGGAACCACAGCCTCATCTGCTGTATTATCAGCCGTGAGGCTGGGTTTTTTGTGTTGATGTGATCACTGAAACTATTCAGGTTTAAAATTTGCCTTTTCTGGCATGTTATTTTAACAAAGACCATCCGGTCACAAATTTTTTAAAGCAACTGTATTTTATGTCATGGGTTTCATTCGCTTACCGTACTCTTTGATGGGCTGTATTCTTTAGCATAAATATTTGCAAGCTTTTTCTATTACTGTTGATTTTTTTACAGCCTTGTTTCTACAGAAAATAAGGCTTAATACATTTGCACTGTCCATAACTGTCTGTGTGTCTGCCAGTCTTCCCCAGGTAAACGTGGAACTCAGTGACTACATCAACACTGTTTCACAGAGGGAGAGAAATATCAAATATGCCAAGTTCCCACAAGTTTTCTGAAAATGAAAAGCTATGTAGGCAAGACAGACCCTTTTAGCACCCCCAATAAGCAAAACAGCCACAGCCCAGTCCTTACCCCACATCCACTCTGGCTACACACAGACACACTCCACCTCGTCTCCTTTCCTAGCCCACCTCTACAATAAAAAAGGTCAGCTCCTGTGCAGAGGCAGGGCAGCGAACGAACAGCTATGTGTTCTGCTCCAGCACAGCCAGCAAACCCAGCGCAGGCACCGCAAGCACCAGGAGGCAGAGCAAAGAGGAGGTGCTCTGACTAGGGGTGGGGACACTTGAAATGCTGTCGCTAGAGAGGAGGGGGCTGGAAGGTAAAAGGAATACAAGTCCGCAGGAAAACAGATCTTATCAATTCAGCTGTTCAAGAAACAACATATAACTAACTGGATTATTTCAGCTTGTGATTACCTTGTTCAGAAGAATCCTCGTTTATGACACAACATGACAATAAAGTAACTCAGAAATAAGAGTTTGAAGAAAAATGCTGAGAACACCATTCATGTAAATGGTTGACACCTTTTGTCCCCAAGCACTACAGAGTAGTATTTAAAAACCTACATATTAAAGTGTGTGGGTGGAGGGGAAGTCATTCTCTCCTCATCCTTTCAGTATCATATATACATTATAAAACAGAAATTATTTTTTGGAACTCTCTTTGAATACAGAGGGTAAACAAAGTCCACCCAGATTAGTTTAAACAACCATCTATTGCAAAGTTAATTCAGCAGACTTTGTGCAAAAGCAAATGAGGAGTGTCCACCTAGCCACAGGCAAAAGAGCAGAGCTGAGCTATGGAACTCAAGTAACAGGTGGAAAAGCACCCATTCAGGTACTCAGAAAGCTCTGTACAGATTTTCTTCTGTACTTGCTTCTATTCTATGATGGCTGACTGAAGGCTTTTAACGCTCTGATACAGCCTTTTCACATCAGACTTGTCCCATTCTATCAACTGCCATGTGCAGATTCTCACTCCTTTCACAAGAAGCTTAACTTGAACAAAAAGTTTAAAAGTGGGTGGCATGGCACCTTTTGCCTTCTCATAAGGCAAGATGCTGTTTAACATACATCTGCACCAGTTTTTTAGTTTGGATCTAGCCTGAGGTTTTGAAACAAATCTCATCATCCCCTCTACAGTGTTTCGGTTTGCATAACAAAGCGGCCTCAGAGCATACCGACTGGAGTCCTCTGCCTGAAACTGAACTGGAAGACACACTTCCATCACTACAGGTCACGGGACCAGACCAAGTTAAAACCTCCAGAAATGAAAACGACATGCACATCAAGTCCTCCACACCAACAGACTCAATCTACAGTTCTGTTCCTATTGCACCACACAATGTTTGACAGTACAGATGAAGACTGACAACACTCTAAGTAAGTCGATGTAAAAGCACTGGGTTTATCAGCATTGTTACTTTAGTTGAAAAATAAAACTAAACCATCAAACAAACAAGAAAGCCCTATACCCCTTTACCCTAGTAATACTGACAAAATACCAGCTATCTAAATGCAGACACAGAGCCTTTCAAATTCCCAGCAAATGGCACATTAACAGCTAGCTACTCCTCCAACCTTGCAGTACCTAACTGAAAGGGAACAGAAAATACCTAAAGAAGAGAAAGAGCAATCTTACTGAAATAACTTTTTGAAAGCATGGACCACTGATGACAAATGTTTATTTTCTAATCTTATACTATTTTATGGTTTAGAACTCTATTATGTTAATTAACTCAGGACATTTTTATATTAACCATTAATCTTTGAGACTGAACATTATCAAACAGTTCCCAGGTATATAATAAACCAATCCACTATCAAAAAAGAATTATTTTCAAATAAGTCCAACAATGTAATTAAGCATGACACCTCTTCACCCAAAACTGTATCTATACAGCCCATTTTTCCAACTGAGCTCTCAAAGACTTCTCTCTTATGACAGCTAATAACCCTTCTAGTCTCTCAGCAACACAAGACTAAGGAACTATAAATCCAGTAATTACAGTTGTTTAAGAAGATCACTTCAGCTACACCGAAGTCTCCAAAACTTTCTTCCAAATCTGTATTTTTAAGAACATAAATTAAAAATATCAAGATTCCACTAACATTCTTGGCTTCTTCTTTAATATTCATTGGTTCTGTCTTGATAAGCAAAATAAACAAGCTTTTCCAATGTTCAAATCTATTTAATTACAACTGCTTGGTCTTGACAAGAGTCTAAGGTGTCAAATACATTGAGCTAGGTAATACAACCAAATAGACTATATTTAAATTTAGTACACACAAAGCCCATAACTGCCTTTAATGTTCTCGTGCATATTTCTGCTACCTATAAGTTACCTTCCTCCCCTCCTCCACAAATAATAAAAAAAAAACCCAAAAAACAACAAAAATACCAAACCTTAAAACGTCTGTTCATACTATGCTTTTCTTTGGCAAACATGGAAACATAACTGCTGCCCACGTAACTACTAATAACTAGCTTTCTCTTACTGTCTTTATTTACTTAACTTCTGACAGACATTATTGTTCATTATTTCTCAGACATGCATGCAGATACAGACACAGGACTGCAGTACAAGCAGCATGTTGCAGTTGTCCACATTTTCAAACATAAATGAGCTCAGAGCCCTCACCTCTAGGATTTATCTCCCTCTCAGGTGATGGATTTGAATCAGGTGACCAGGCATCACAGGGCACCCCGAAGGCATTATTTCATATAAAAGGAAGTCTGCTGCACCTAAATGAGCTCCCCTAGGATAGTAAAATTAGAGAAATTCCTAGGAAGGGGAGAAAAGAGACAACTTAGGTTGTGTTATCTCATATGAAAAGGGTACTGGGAAATGAAGCAAGGACAAAGGAGACTACAGATCCTAGCTGTTACCTCAAGTTAGCCCACTCCTTCCTGAAATAGTGGATACTTCAAAAACACCAGATAGGAGATGCAAACTACAGAAGAGCGAGCCTAGAGGAAGCTATCAACAGATGAAGCAAAATCCCACCACAGGGGGTAAGAAACAAATATATCTGCATTAGACTCTTTGCTCCAGCACCTTCAGCCCCTGTACGTTAAGCAGAAGATGCTGAGTACCCTTGACATTCTACCTAGATTAAGGAAATCTATGTGTCTAAACCAGAAGTTTTACCTGTATGCTACTACCTCTTAGAAATGTGAAAGGAAGGGGGAAACACTATTTTTCCCTAGTCAAATATAGCTAGGGTAACAAGTCTCCTAGTGAGTGCAAATGCAACTCGTGCTGGCAAAAGGAACCCCTTTGTGTAGGGGTTTTACCACTAACTAGGCTGGTATTGCTGTGCCACTGAAGTCTTTGTGGTATAGTCTAATCCTCAGATTGAATTACCTACCTTCCTCTAATTAGCACCTCCTAAAATATAGGGTGAATCAAAGCAATCATGTTTTAGAATTGCCTAAAGTAAACGGAGTTATGATTTAGACTGAATCAGTGCAGCTAAAGCTAAATCACTTAGAACAACTGCTCTGATTTGATCCAAGTTCCTGTTAATTTATTAATTTAAATTAGCTATTCCTAAGCATAGCCTAAATAAGGACAGGTTCCTTTTCTTTCATATGAGGCTTCAAGGATGCTAACATGCCCTACAGTATCGCCTTCCTAGCCTTACTCTGCTGATGACACTCCTGCTGTGTTGCCACTGTGTGTGTTTATACATGTAAAATAATTTATTCATAAGTAAATTCTAATCCAAATTTTTTTTGAGTCTTTGATTATTTTTTTTTCTCCTACTTGCACTTGGTATATTGGCAATGAATGGTAAGATATATTTTTTTAGCATTGTGCTACTTTAAGTAAGTATGCATAGCTTATTTTCCAGATGCTGTGGAGTTAACAGTTCCTTTTAGTTAAACTTATTTTCATAATGTTATACTAAAAGTTACACTACTACAATAAATATTATGAGTTCAAAACCAGAAGTGTTTTATGCCTTCTAATGAGATTCTGCACCCAAAAGAAAGAAATTCTGAATTCAGACAGGAGTGTTAGGGATAACTTCAATTTCCATCATCTCTTCTTCATGCAACTCTGATATCCGTGTCGTTGGTGGACAGAGGATCCTCATTAGATCTAATGCAACAGATAGGTAGCTTCTTAAATGTTGGCTTTAGGGTTATTTTTAGCTAGATGCATAGAAATCTGATTGATGGGGCTGGACTCTCATGAAATTTTCCCCATGGGGAGCTCTATTTTTTTATGTCAATACAGCAGAGATCAATGCAGCTGCCAAGTTAATGCTGTCCACCAGCAGCTGCACGTTTTCTTTCCCTTGGCTTGTCCACAGATCATGGTATTACCATAAATACCAACCCATTAGATAGGGAAACTGAGGCAACAAAGGACATCTGTGAGATCACACATCTGACAGTGCTGGCAAAGGTGAAAATACACTTCAGGCTTATACTCAACTCACTACTTTCTCATACCAGATCATCCTAACAAGTGTTTTCTTTGGATCACAAGGTACAATGAAAGAACTTATTTTCTGTAGTTAAGGGGACCTTAATTGAAGTAATTACTGAAACTGATCTGATTGGGAAGTAATCTATTTAGAAGCTAAGACTGCCAACTGGGATGCCACCATCCCACCTCTGAAACTGATGCCTTTACATGTTGATGATTGCACACTTAATTTTTCAAGTGCTATTGAAAAAGTCTTCATCTGTGAATGTAAAATATTTATTTTTCTAAAATACTAAACAATGGCCATCTAGGCAACTCAACATGTAAACAACATGTTATATTGGCTTTCAAGAATCTCTGTCTATGTGAGCTTCTCCAAGCAATCAGAAGAGACACACTGCACTGCAACTAACGCTGCACTTCACCAAATTAACCTATGTTTAAAGTACTCTATCGGGCCTGACTGTCAAAATCCCTGCCTGAGACAGCTATTCTTTATAAACAAGCTTGTGAAGAGTTCACCATTCCCTTACAGGATGAGAGCAGCATGATTCAATTTAACTAGTAAAAATTGCAATCCATTATGAATTTGATTAATCAACTATGCACTTCTAGTGCATACTTGCGTTTTCTGAAGACTTAACTGGGAAGTATAAACATCAAATGAACTTTTCATATACAACAGATGAAAAGCAATCTTCCATTTAAAATTTACAAGAGATTGGTGCCAACACTTTAGCGGTAACGTAAACTGCCAGTAAATGAAAGAATTTCATTCACTTAGGCCTTTACTTTCTGGGTTAATAAGAGTAAGAACTATCATATCTGATCTGCTCACAGTAATGAATCAGAAAGGCACTTGTCAGAGAGGAAAGCTCCTGAGAAAGTATGGGATAAGGATGCAGTCACAAGGGGGAGTGTGTGTGTGTGGGGGGGGGCAGCCGTTAAATCAGGGATAATCTTAATAATCCTGTGCTGACATTATCAAAGTCCAAAAACTATCACAATAGGATCTGGCTCCCCTAGGGAGACCAGGCTGAAAACACATGGATGGGAAGAAACTTGTACAGGGTTTGAATCGGGAGAAGGTGCAAACCCACAAACTCCAAAGGCATTTTTAGAGTTGTACGATTACCCTGGCCTCAGATGTGACCTTGAAATTATCATGACGATGCTCCGGAACTTCCAGTTATTCCTTCAAAAGGGCCAGAATTCTCAAGCTTCTGTCAGAGTGTACATATGTCTAGAAATGCACATTAATTTTAAATTTCTGCCAAATTCCAGTCCTGCTTGATATATCCTGCTTTTACAGACTCACAGAATGGTTGAGGTTGGAAGGGAACTCTGGAGTTCATCTTGTCCAACCCCCCTGCTCAAGCTTTTCTTGCAAGCTCTTGCCAAAATAGTTCAGCTTGACTTTCAGCATTGGTTCTCACAAAAATGTGCAAGTACTCCCAGTCATTACTCCACTTACACCTATGAAAAAGTTTCTTCCATGGGAACAAAATACTTGCGTAGAAAACTTTCAGAAGAGGAAAGGTGATTCTTAAAGTCTTCTGCAGACACTACTTTTGTTGGAGTAGTTGTCAACCTCAACAGCATTACAAGTGATCAAAGAAAATAAAAGCCAATACAGTATGGAAAAACTTTGTAAGATGAAGACTAAGTTTCCTTTTGAATTCAGTTGACTTTTTTTTTGTTTGTTTCTTCAACTGCTTAATGCTATTCAGCCTGCGACAGTGTCACATCAGCGTGCTGGGGAATCAACACAGTGGAAGGAAGTTAACACTTGCGGTGGAAATCTGAAGATGGAAAATTACCTTCAGATTATGAAAATACATGTACAGCTCCAGCATCTGTGGAATGTTTACAACTTTAGAAAAATGGTCTAACTGTACCATTAAATCTCTGGGACAGACTGACAAGAGAATATTTTCTTTAATGAAAGAACTTCCTCGCATGAAACAGGAATGTCAGCTTCAGTGCATTCTCCACTGACTGGAACAGGATCAAGTCTTAACTAAGTTCCACACAATGTTTTCAGGGGAAAAGTGGAGACTGTTTTATGGAATTTAAGTTGGGATTTGGCTTGCATCCTAGAACATATATCTTGGTATGAAAACTGCTGAAATATTTAAGTGGGCAAGCCACAAGTGTCCTTGGAGCTATCCAGTCACTGGAAGTCACACAGGCAAAGCCTCCTGAGGGAGAAAAGCTTGAAGTGGGAAGGGGGTGGGGGGTGAGGGAGGGGCAAATAATCTTTGAATCATATCTGTTATATAGAACTGTTCGCTTCTGCCTACAGCATGAAGTAGTTACAACTTGTTTTCTGCTACTGTCACAGATCCAATACGTTACTCTAGCTAAATCATAATCTCTTCCTGCCTCAGTTCATCCATGTGTAAACCTGGTTCTCTAACTCTTACCTTAATGTGTCATGGGGCTTAATTAATAACACTTAGGTCTTTTAAGCCCTCTACAAACATTAACTACTTCTTGTAACAACTCTCCGAGGTATTATTATCCCCATTTTACTGATGGAGAAATGGCAACAAAGGTTGTGACTTGCCCAAGGCAACAGAGTAATAGGTATACTTAGAGATCCTCTTCGTGGACTACTGTATTGTAACAGTGGAAACTTATCAAGAAAGGCAAAGTCAATAACTGCAATCTCAAAATCGCTTTTTAAAGTGCACCATAAGCAACTGCAAGACTATGAAACCCCCTGACCAGCAACAATAGGCTTGGGCTCAGAACAAGTGCTGCAATCATCACCGCAGAGAAACGAGTACCCTCGGCAGACCTAGGCGAGAGCTCACCCAAACAGTCACAAAGAAATAGCAAGACCTGTCCACTCATGTGCTCCTAAGTACCGTAAAATTGAGCAACAGGCTTGTACAGTATTCTTCGGTAGCACAGAAGCCAGCAGATAATCAATGCGGTATGTGACACGCTAATACCTTCTGCTGCGTTCCCAGTATTGACAGGGGATGCCGGTAACGGGTTCAGAATGCGGTGGTCCCGCGCGCCAGTGGCCGGCACATCACGGCCGCTGTTCCCCCACCTCCTGCCCTCACAAGTGACAGCAGACAAAGTTGGCGTTACTCCCCCTGCCCGGCCGCGCTGACAGCCTTCGCAGCAGCCTTCTGCCGCCCCGGGATCTCTGCCCGGGC
Source organism: Falco naumanni (assembly GCF_017639655.2). Taxonomy (NCBI): domain Eukaryota; kingdom Metazoa; phylum Chordata; class Aves; order Falconiformes; family Falconidae; genus Falco; species Falco naumanni. Next base: position 3,736,192 of record NC_054060.1, on the reverse strand, counting down.
AGCCCGCGGCGTCGCGCCGGTGCCCGGCACCCGGCGGGGAGGCGGCGGGGCGGCACACACACACCCCCCCCGCCCCGTCCCGTGTGTGTGTCCCCGGAGCCGGTGACAGGCACGTCCAGCGCTGCCGCCCGGGTGGCGACAACAACAGCCAGCAACAGGCGCGTCCTGCGCGCTCGCTCCGCGGGAGCCAACGGCGGACATGGCCCGCCCGTGCGCAGCAGGGGCTGGGATGCAGCCCGCGGAGCTACGCCCCCGAGCCGGCCCGGCCCGGGACGCGCCCCCGCCGCCCGCCGCCCCGCACGGCGCAGCCCCCGCGGCGCCCACCGCCGCCCGCGGAGCGGGACGGGACGAGGCGGGCGGGACGGAGGAGGCTCACCGCAGGCCTCGGCCTAGAGGGGCGGGCGGGGGGTGTCAGCGCGGGGGGTGACAGCCGCGCCGCCCGCTCCCCCGCGGGCAGGGGGCCGGCCCGGGCGGGCTGCGCTCCCGCTCCGGCGCGGCCGGGGCTGGCTGGCCTCCGCGGGCGGCGAGGGGAGGTGAGCGGGGAGGGACGGGCTGGCTCCGCACGCAGAGGGGCGCGCAGCCCGGCGGACGGGCGGGCGGACGGGGGCCCGCCGCGGGGCAGGCCCCGAGGGGAGGCTCCCGCCGGTCACTCCGGAGCGGCCACCCCTCGCCTTCCCCACCTGATCCCGGGCTGGGACTTCGCGCTGGCTGAGCCGCCGCGGCAGTTACCTGTGGGTGCGGGGTGCCGGGGAGGCGGGCCCCTGGTGTCCGGGTTCCCGGCGGCCGGGCCGGGCCGCGCCGGGCCGGGCGGGCGCCGCTGTGTTTACACCGCCGCCGGGGCTCCGCGCTCCGCAGCCGCTCAGCAGCCAGTCGCCATTTCCCGCCTACCGACCTGCTACACCGCACGGAGGGACCCGGATGGGGAGAGGGGCCGCCGCGCAGGCGCAGCCCGGCCGGGGGAGGGGGGCCTGGGGACGGCGGCGCCGGGGCAGGCCGGGAAGGAGGGAAGCCGGGGCCTGGCGCGGGGAGCGGCGCCCCGAGGCGGCGGGCCCGGCGGGCGGGCGGAGAGCGACGCGGGCCGCGGCGCAGCGGGGGTGCGGGAGAGGGCCCGGCCGCCTCCTTCCCCGCCGCCAAGGGCGGGAGGCTGCGCCTCGGGCGCCGGGGCCGAGCCCGCCTCACGGGGAGGAGGCAGCGGCCGCCCTCGCTCTCTTGGCGCCGCGCCGAGCCGGCCGGCGGCCTGCCGCGCTCTGAGGTGAGGCGAGGGGCGAGCCCTGAGAGCGGCGGGGGGCGCGGGCGGGGCCCGGCGGCGGGAAGCTGTGAGGGGAGGCGGGAGGCGTGTGGCCGCCGCAGCGCTCGCTGCCGGGGCCCCGCCGGCCGGGGAGCTCCGCAGGGTCGGGGGTGAGCGGGGGCCCGGGCTGGCCCCCGGCCCGGTTCTCCCCTCAGCTGTCCCAGAGGAGGCGGGCGGCAGGGAGCGCATCCCGGCGGAGCGGCGCGGCCGCGGGTGAGCGGTTCCCGGGGAGGGCTGGCCACGGCCGGCCGGCACCCAAACAACCGGGGTCCCCGGGCCCCGCCGCCCGCTCCGTTCCCTGCGCTGGCGGCCTTGCTGCCCCTCTGGCAGCCGTACGGCGTCCCCCGGCCGGTCAGGCGGGCTTTGCCTCGGAGGCTGCCGGCCGCCGGCCCGGGGGCACCGTGCAGCCCAGCCGGCCGCTCCGCCCGCCCTGCCCTGCCTGGCGTTGCTCGGCTTAGGGAGCTTCGCCGCCTTCCAGAGCACGAGGCAGTGCGAGTTCTGTGGTTTCACTTGCAGTTTTAAGACGTCTGTGGAGTCTAGTGCGAAGTTTTATTTTTACTTTCTGGTTGTTGGTTTTTTTTTTAGGCAGCCTCTTTCGGTGTGGAGTGTTGGGCATGCCTTGGTATTTGAGTGACTTAATGAAGCAGCTTGACCATCTCGTGCACTAAAGTGTAAGAGGATGTAGCAAGGTTAGATTTGTAATTTCAATCTTACTGAACTCTGTATCTCATTTCTCTTGTCGTTGGTGATCGCTCTTGTTCAAGTTTTTTAAACAGAAACATTCAGTCCTCAGGTTAACGTGTGTTCTGGTAGTAGGATAACTTCTTAAGGTATCACTCAAAAATGGAATGTTTTTACAAAAGGAGCTTGTATCCACAGTCTCTAATTCAGCAGTAGGCAGAAACCCACACAGGTGTTGCGTGGTTTTGTTTTCCTAGTACCTGTTGACTCCCTTCTTAGCTTTTAAACCTGGATCATATTATAAAAGTCCCAGCTCTCTAGTCACTTAAAACATTTATTAGCTTGTTAAACTGAGCCACATCTGCTGCTGTGAAACCAAGATTTGTTTTAGAGTTCTATCACAGGACTCTAGTATTCTTTAGCTAAAGACATTATGAAGTTAATTTTACCATAGTTTCTGAAGAAAAGAGGTGATAAAAAGGCACTGGAAACAATGTAGTACGCATTGAGAAGAGGTAGCCTTATTCCTTTACAGCATTAAAGTATTTCTAAACAGGCTCATTAACCATAGCCCTTGAATATTTTTTTGTAATGATCAGCTGTGAAAAAGGTGAGCTTGGACATGTTAAAACTTAATTAAGATTGTTTGTCAGTCCATTAAGAGGAACTAGTATGGCAAGATAACTCTGTGATGTCTCATAGTACAAACCCAAAAGGACATTCACTGATACTTGGAAAGTGGGAGTTCTGAAAAATGGTAGGTGGAAATACTTTTTAAAACCATGTGATTAGGTTGAAACTAGCTGCCAGAGGAAATCATTCAGCAAGATTCAAAGCAAGCAGATATTTGTATGAATACCAAAACAGCCTAATGCATTTATAACAAAAGCCCAAAAAACATTTAGAAGAGAGATGAAAGTATGTAACTCAGGGTTCAAACTAATCTTTATGGGAATGAGATCTGTACTTTTCTGTGTTACAGAATGTTAAAGTATGTCTCCCACAGTGGTCTTCTGCTCTCCTTGAGTTACCTGGTTCTGAGCCCTGTCAGGGACAGGGCATTGGACCAGCAGGATTGTGAGCTTTGCCACATGTCAGGTGGGAATATATAAAATCACATTACGAATTGACGTGTCTGTGAAGGCAAAAGTTCAAAGGTCCACCTGCTGTAACCTGTTCCCCGCATTATAATGTATACCATGAAAAGAGCATTAGTTCTGCATGTGTGTAAAATGTAAAAACACTAAATAATGCTGCGTCTGACTGCATACGTGTGAAGTGTTAGAAGCTTTGAATGTGTATTTGGTTCAAAGAAAAGGCTGATGTATTGGCAGCAGCGTTTTTCTCCCAACAGTGGATTACAGGCACTCTGTCAGACTGACTGAGATATTCTAGGTCCATGTTTTCTTCACTTTACAGAGAAATTGAAGGAAGAAACCGTATAGTGGCCAACATGTTGCACATTGTTGAAGTGGTATACTCTGAATGTTCATTTGAAAGGCCATTCTTCATATTTTATGATTTCCTCTCAACTCTTGCCATCCCACCCCCCAAGTCTTGCTGATCCATTTGCTTTGTGTTTATACATTCATTTAAAATGACATGCTTTAGAGCGACTTCCCTGTTTGTTGTGGAGATTAAGCACTGGTGAGTTCACCAGTTTCTCTTGGTAAGCTGTTTCAAATATCTGCAGTTGGGGGTTGTACTTTGTTTCAGGTTTAACTTCCAGCTGTGGCATCTAGTGCTTCTCAGCAAGATTCAAAAGTCATGCACTGTGGGAGTTCCTCTTCCATGTGTCAGGACCCACTTGTAGGCATCAGGTCATCCCTCAGAATTCTGTTTCGTAAGCTAAAGTCCTACAGCCTGCCTCATGGCCTTTGCTTTTTCAAGGGGAAGGGGTTTCATTCCCTGGATAATTTGGGGGGGGGGCGGGGGGAGCGGGTCAGAGATCTCATTTATTTTTTTTCAAAGTGAAAACAACTGTGACATGACTGAGAGTTGTATAAACAAAACAATTCTTGTTTGGGTTTATATATTTAAAATTACCTATTTCTAGTATTTGTTGTTTCTTTTGCGTATCTGGAGGGAATCAGTGTTGCTTAATAGGTAAACAGAACCATGCACTGCACTTAAATGAGAAGCAGCTACCAGGCTATGCTTGCTCCTTCATGCCTAGGCGTCTGTGAGCCAATCTGTCTGTCCAGGAACAGCAACAGTCTTGCTGTTCTCGCTGCTGACACTTCAGCTGACAGGAATCAGAATTCATACGATACTGCGTCCCCCCACAGAAACAAATTTAAATGAACCTTTATGTGTTTGATCTAGCACAGTGCATCACTGAAAGTGTCATGAAACAGTCCTCTGGGGATAGAAATACACATCCACAAGTGGTCAAGTCCGGTTTTAGGACGTTAAACTGTAGAGTATCTGTACTAGCAATCTCACTGTGGCTGCGTGGGGAGAGTTTGATCCGGGTTGAGGAATTAAGAGTGATATTGTTTCTCTGTTGACATGAAGTTCTTGCATAAATAGCTTTACTCTCCCTAGCTAGCTTGAATATTCCACTGTATCCTCATAAATAGGTATATATGCCCCCAGTTGTTTTTGTTCTGGTTGTTAGGGGCGGGAGGGGGTATGTTCTATTTTGTTTAAACCAGTGCTGTACTAGAGAAACACAGTCTTAGTTCTGGAGTCAGCTAGAAAGCTCTAGCTAGTGCAGAACACTGTGCTGTTTCTCCACAGTGATACAAAACATCCGATCTCATTTTCTAGTTTATTGCAGCAAGATTTTTGATCCTGTTAAATATTCTGGTCTTTCTCCTTGAAGAAGGATCCCAGGTTACCTAAAGTTTAACTTTAGGTAACTTGGAACCCAGTATGTAACTAAGTTCCCTGTATATCCTGGAATAAGAATTGCAGTTGACAGCTGGATTTATGGCATGCTGAAATTCGCCATAATACCAATAAAGTAGAAAGATGTCAGATACAGAGATTCTTCAAGAAGCTGGTGTTGAACAGTGGAATGTCAGCTGCTAGGACCTTGGGACCTCAAAAACCTTGCTTCAAGTAAAATAGCATTTTTCAGTCCAGCTTTTCTCTAATATGCAAACAAAATTGTGGTATTAAATACTTTTATATGGAAGAAAACCTTTTGTACACTCCATTACATACATTTCTTTGTCATGGGAACATGTAAGAATGTTTTGACAGCTGTTGATCAGTTTTGTTGATACACTGTTTTGAGGCTGTGCAACCAGTGTGATAATGCACACCATGTTTGGAGCAAGCTTGATAATGGACTGCTTGTACCAACAGTTTTATTGTTGCTACCTGAAAAACACAGTTTAAGAGTAATAAAATGCCAGGAGTTCAAATAAAATTTGGGCTTTTCTTGTGGCATCTGGAAGTTGAAGAAATCCTGTAGTTGCTGTAAGATATTTGGGAAGGAGTGAACTTGTGGAGTGGAGGGAGTTCTCAGTGTACCACCAGTACACACCATACATGTATTTGTTCGGGCAAATCCACGAGAATTTGAAGTGAGCAGTGGATGGTTATGTGTGCAGTAAAGTGCCTAATTAGTGGATGTACTGTAAAGTGACAGATGAAAAAACCTGGCTCCTCTGCCTCTTTTAGTTTGGCCTCTGGCAGGTCACACAGTGAATTGGGGGAGGAGATTTTGTAGCATTTTACAACTGAGTTTTCAAAAATTGTTTATGCAGAGGGTCTACTGCATGTGCTAAGGTTAAACTGAAGCAGAAGTGCATGACGACACGTGTAAAGTCTAGTCAACATTCTGTATTTTCCAGGCAAATCATGCTGTGATTCACCAAAATCATTTAACGTTCCATTGCAAAATGCTTGCTTACGAGAGATCTTTTGTTCTGCAGGCTTTGGATTTTTCATTGTTTATGCTTTTGTCTGTATGAAAATGTAAATGGTAACACTTAATAAAATACATACACCATTAGTTATCTAGTATGTGTTTTCATCTTGTCACTTTAGCCTTCAAAGTATTTTAAGCAGAATGCTCTCTGCAGCTATTAAAATCCTGAGAAACTTGGTTATTTTTGTTTCACATAGACCACTTTTCTACCTTTTGGTGAAATAACCATCAGTTTGTTTGGTTTTCCTAATGTTTAAACTAAAATAGGTTCATCAGTGAGTCTTGGCTTTTGTGGAATCCTTGTAACAGAGAAAACTGGCTTTGTTGAAACTTGCTGAAAAACCTACAGAATTGGACAGTTGGGACTAACTAGAATAAATTGAGTTATTTCTTTGACTGTTCATAGTAGGTGCCTGCATTTCTCATACTTGTTGAAATCATCCTTCAGTCTTGGCAGGAAAGTTTTCAGCTTGCTGTTAATTGTTTTCCTTCTGCTCGTTACAGAAGTCCTTGGAATTTGTGCAGTCATGACTATGGTGAGGTTTTTCCCACTAAGCAGAATAAACACCCCTCTGATTTCACACTTACTACGTTTGAAGACTGAATTAAATCATCTTAGAGGAAAATGTAGCCTCCTTCTCCATCCTTTTTGGGCGAAGAGTGAGAGAAAGGAACACTGAAGCGAGGAGGAGGGAGGGAGGAAAATAACAGGGGCAGAGAGAGCATTAACTGAATTCTGGGTGGTTTTTTTTTTCCCTTCTCAACAAGTGCTAGCTTCAAATTTCATGTATGTCTCTAAGGTATAAGGGAGTACTCATACTTTAAACTGAAACAAAGATTTATTCTCTGATTTTTAGCAACGTAATTGATTTGAGCTGTCTGTAATGGAGTAACAGTTGCATAAGCTTTGAAAGTTCATATCCCATTTGTATGCTAATGTCTCTTCAAGTCAGATTTCTCTTCAGGGCTGGGCATAAAAACAAAGTACTGCAATCACTTGCTGATCAAAAATGACTTAGGAATATGTATTTTCTCAGTTTAACCTTGGGCAAAATATTTTTGGCATCACAGCATTCATTTACATGGGCTTGTGAATGCTTTTAAAGTATACCCTTTAATAATTGGGGGGTTTTGAGTTTGGTTATTTATGCAAAGTACATAGGTGTTTTGTTCCCTTGTAATTTTGCATTTGAAATCTTGAGGAAATGGGACAATTGCAGGAATTCTCTTGGTCTTTGATACAGTATCAGCTCTTGGTGTTTGAGGAATTCAGTATTTTCCTAAACCTCCTCACACGTTGTTATATGTTAATTACTTTATATCTGTACTGTGCTTTGAAGCTATAAATTGTTGTTATTCTTTAATTGAAAAATTGGTAGAGATCACCGCGTTTAAACAGATGCAGATAATTCCAATACATTCAAAGCAATTCATCAAATAAGCCTGCTGCCACAGTCGGTATTATATTTCTAATTACCCCATTATTCTACTGGATGCCCAAATCTGGGGTTTGCATTGTGTCCCTGAAGAAGACAGACATCCAAACATCTGTCCTTTGGCCAGCTGTCCCTATACCTTTACACCAGGTTCCAGGGGTAACAGTTGTTCACTGTGTTTAACTGACAGAGCTTTTTCACAGCTTGAGTAGGTTTGGAGAGGGATAGCAGAGTTACTGCAGGTGTTTCTGAACACGAGTTTCAGCCACCCCAAAACCTTTTGGTTGACATCAGGCCGCATTCAGCCAGCACAGCAATGCAGCAGGCGCTTATGCTGCTGGCTGGGACCTGGCAGTCGCAGCGGTAGTTGCTACACTTGGGCTTTTGAAATGTCATGAGGAAAGTTAAAGAGGGTTGAAATACATGGAAAACTTCCAAATATGTGTACGTGTTCAGAACCTAAATACTTGCGCCTCTTTTTTTTGAAGGATGTATACGTTTCTTCAATGGAAATTGGCTTGCTGGATGCCCTTACTAAGGATATCATAAACTGGGCCCAACAAAAGGATCTTACTAAAGCTAAGACCTAAGTGGGTTCCATCATTGACTTCAACAGACGCGTCCCTCCTCGCTTCAGGCACTTAGCCTAGATGTCGGAATTGGGAGCCCCTCGCTTGTGTATTCCGTGGAAAATGGGAGAGTTGAATCTCCATTTGGAGGAGCCTGTGCCTTCCCGTGAGTGAGAAACCCAGGACAGTTAAGACACTTGACAAATTATCCTTGCTAAGTGCCTCAAGTTGTGTAGTATGAATCAAAGCCTTTGTACCAGAAATTAGCTTGGTGCTAACAGTTACTGCGTGTGTGTCTGTCTTCTGTTCTCCAAATAACTGCATTTCCCTGTTATTACAACTTCAATATGATTTTCATTAGTAGATTGAAAAATGAAGTGTAGGGAATGAAACAGAATAAAGGCTTTGGGTTACCTCTTAATAAGATTTTTGCAATATTAATCATGTATTGCAAAATGATTTGGATAATTCAAACTATGTGTGTAGTCACTGCTAGCTCTGACAATAATTCAGATGTCATTGCGGTTAATTCCAAAGTATAAATACAAAAGGAAAATTTATCATGTTAGGATGTGCCTTATGTTTTAAAAGTATTTTTTTAAAAATACTTAAAAAGTGAGTCTCTTGATGCAAGTGTCCTTCCTTTGTGCTTAATCACAGCTCTAAATGGGAGTATATTCAACATTAGAAAAAATGTCTGGAAGACACAGCCCAAGATAATTTGTTCTTTTGTCCAATTTCCTAAGTTTTCTGTGAAGATTATTAGCAGATGAAATTCTACATGCTCAGGAGTAATCCCTTTCTTATTCTTGCATACAGGGCTATGTATCTAGACAGCATGCAAGGAAGAGGTAAGAATGCCTAGCTCGCAAAGCAGGAAGTATATGACCTGTCACAATAATTAATGTCAACAATTGTGGGTCATAACACTTAAACTGTTGTATAATACGCTGTTTAATGATTTCATAAAACACCAGTTTCTGTACCTTTTGCCAGATAAGATTTCCAAGCTTTACTTTTTTAAAAGCTATTTTAATTTTTACCCCTGAGGTTTGTAGCTTGTATTGGATGAGCACAACAGAGAGGGAGCAGTTAATTATGCTGCTAGGAATTGTGGCTTAGGTCAAGGCATGAGTCTGGTGTTCTTTAGCTGTGCTGTCCTCTAGCAGGGGAGAAGCTAATTTAGCTGGGGCGGGGAGGGGGTGCGTGATGAGGAATTGGAGGGAGAAATGAAGAATTGTTAGCAAAGGTCCTTTTTACTCCAAATGTAGTATTTTCTTCAACTGTGTAAAAATTAAATTTTTCAGTTTTCAAAATGTATGATGTGTCTCAGAAAGAGCGAAGCTGCTGGCCACCGGTGTCTCACAAGTTAGTACAGGTTGCTCAGACGTACATTGGGGAAAAACGTAAGAGAGGAAATAGATTTTTCATGTTGCTTTTGGAGAGTGCTTTTTGTTTTTCCCTTTAATGTCAAGTTGGTAGGAAGCCCGTATTCTGATAAATATATTTAACCCAGTTTGGTGTGTGTTTGCAGGGTTATGTGAGGGTGGAGCTGTTATTCTTCATTGACTTAATTCTTTTCCCGACACTTTTTAACTCAACAGAAATCATTCTAGAAAAAAACAACTGAAATAATTTTAGTTTTCTGGTACAGTCAAAGTGTGCTCTACTCCTTTTATCAGCTGATGCTTTTTTCCCCCCCTTCTTCCAATTTAAAGTATTGTATTAAAATTCAGCTAACATGGCTTCTAGAAGGGTGATGTGCCTGGCTGGCTAAAGAGATTACTGATAAGTAAATCTAGTCAGAATTCTGTTTGATATGCCAGCATGGCTGGAAGTCAGGCTTTGGTGAGAAGCAGCTGCTCATTGTGGTGGTGTGACCCTGGCTAGATGGCAGGTGCCCACCAAAACCACTTATCACTCCCCTCCTCAACTGGGCAGGGAGAGAAATTATAATGAAAGGCTCGTGGGTCAAGATAAGGACAGGGGGAGATCGCTCAGCAATTACTGTCACAGGCAAAATACAGTTGACTTGGAGAAAATTAGATTTATTTATTATCATTCAAATCAGAAAAACACCGTCCCCCCATCCCTCCCTTCTTCCCAGGCTTAATTCCTGGCTTCTCTGTGTGTGTCCCCTGAGCGGTTCAGGAGAACGGGGAATGGGGCTGCAGTCAGTTCATCGCGTGTTGGCTCTGCCGCTCCTTCCTCCTCGCACTCTTTCCCCTGCTACAGCGTGGGGTCCCTCCCACGGGCTGCAGTTCTTCACCCACAGCTCCAGCGTGGGTCCCTCCCCACGGGGTGCAGCCCATCAGGCTGGGCCTGGGGGGTCACAAGTCCTGCCAGCAATCCTGCTCCAGCACAGGCTTCCCACAGGTCACAGCATCCTTTGGGCATCCCCGGCTCCAGCGTGGGGTCCTCCCTGGGCTGCGCGTGGGGGTCTGCTCCCCCGGGGGTCCATGGGCTGGGGGCACAGCCTCCCTTCCCGGGGGCTTCCCACGGGCTGCCGAGGAACCTTCTGCTCCAGCACCTGGAGCCCCTCCGGTGCTGACCTGGGTGTTGATAGAGCTGCTGCTCTCACACAGTGTCGCTCCTCTCTCCCGCTGGTGCAGATTTTGTTGGTTTGGTTTGTTTTCCTTTCTTAATACGCTGCCACAGATCAGCTCAGCCTTGGCCAGCAGTGGGTCTGTCTCGGAGCTGGCTGGCATTGGCTCCATCGGACACGGGCGAAGCTTTTGGCAGCTCTTCACAAAAGCCACCCCTGTAGCCCCCCGCTACCAAAGCCGCGCCGTGCAAACCCAATACGCTCATCTTTACCACACTTACCAGCGACAATGCTGAGCACTCAGCAATGCAGAATTGTAAGGTGGCATGAAGTGCTTCGAGGTATTATTTGAAAATTGAATGAAAAGATACGAAAAGGTTTGTTGGTCTATTTGCTGCTTTTTTTTTAGGAGACTACTCCTTGAATGCACTGCTGTGTAGATGAGTAGTTATTTGTAACATGAACCTGAAAACAAGAATTCAATGAGCTGAGTGCTGCTTTAGCAACCTGGTTATATTATTTAAAAAGATCTGGGCTGGGCCAGTGTGATTTTTCTTGTAAACCAGTTCCACCAAACGTGAGCACCACTTTTGTTTTAAAGACTAGCTGGTGGTTTCAGGGAAGCAGATGTTTAAGTAGCTTGCTCTCTGAAATATGTCAACATTTTGTATGCTGCTATTTCCATGGAAACAGGTATTGGCTCAGCAGAATTGGCATAGGGATTTCAAAATTGCATTTAAAAAAACAAAGTCAAGACAGGTTAGTCATTTTTAGTCATAAACATCGATAGTGGTGCTGAACAGAACCTGTCTTTTGAATATATTAGGTATAGTCATGCAAATTGGCAGATCGGTGATTAATATTTTAAATTAATGTTTTTAAAAAGTGAGCTAGTGTTTAGTAGACCTTTATTAGAAAAACATGCATTTATTGCATTTTGTTCAGCGTGTGATTTTTCGTGTACTTGAAGGCAATCACAGGTTGATCACTTCTTTAGGTCTCCACCTTCCTCAAAAGAGGTGAAAAACATATTGGATGAGAACTATAGATCTCAGCTAATTGGCAAACTACACTTTTTCTCAAAAAATAGAGTGGCTCATGAAACACAGAACTGATAATTTGTGAGTTTGTAACCTTTGGCAGCATTAAAATGAGGCAAGCCCCATTTTGGGGGCCTACTTTGGGGACATTTATCTTAGGAACAGCCCACTTGCAGCTGAAGTAGTTACCCCAGGTCAGCATTGCAGCAGCATTAAAAGAGAGTTAAACGAGTGGGACTCGCTGCTTCCCAGGATGCTGTACAAAGGATAAATCTCATGTGAAGTTGAGAACAAGGAGCTTTGGGAATTCCTGAAAAATGAAGATGCCTCTATTCGTCGTCTTGCATCTTCATCTTCATTATTCAGACGTTTATTTCCTAACCCGAGTCAGATCCCTTTCTTCACTGTGAATCAAACCCCCCGTCCTGCAGAGCAGCGGTTTGCAGCTGGCCGAGGGCTGCTGGCAGCCAGGCACAGCGGGAGAGGTGCTGCCGGGGAGGGCACCGCGGGGAGCGCGGTGCTTTGCCGCGAGGGAAGAACCTGGTGCCAACGCAGTCCAAGAGAGACTGCTGGCATCGTGTGAGGAGGAGGAGGAGGGCAGCGAGGAGAAATGGGAATGAGAAGGTGGCAAGGGACAGAGTGGTGGGGTGGAGGAGGCGGCAGGAGCCACATGTGAGAGCTGTAACAAAGCCACCTCCAAACAAAAGCAAGCAAGGAACATGGCTGTGAAGACACTGGCAGTTTCCCAAAAGAACAGACGACTTTTTTTTTTTTTTTTTTTCCTTTTTTTTAACTAAAGTGGAGCTTGTTTGACAGAACAATTCCCCTCAGAAATAAGATTCTTTAAATGTTGGATCACTAAATAATGAAGGGTAAAGTGCTTAGTGACCTAAATTGGATTCCTTAAAAGGATACCCACTAAGATCAAACTGTGTTTCTATAAGGGCTGTACTTCAGCCAGGTATTTTCTTAAAATATAGAGGCAAAAGAAGCCTACAGCCCATGCATGCAGTTTGCCGAGTCTCCTAGAGCTTTTCAAGGGGGAATTGGTAGCATTTGCCTCCTGTCCAAACTTTGCTGAGCGCTGTGGGAACAGCAGCAGCAGTGTTGTTTGTGCTGCCAAGGAGGTGCCACCCAAACCAGAGCTGAAATTTTCCTCAGAGACTGACACTCGTGTCTCCTTTGTAACTTGGCATTTCCCCCTTCCTTGGCTGATCATGAAATAAGCCATAAAACTGAGAGTAGCGAATTTTCAAGGAATACATAGAAAACCACCAGAAGTAAGTGTACTGGTTGAGACCAAATGTCCATCTGGGCTGGTATCTTTTCCATTTTACCATCTTCTTCCAATAGTATGAAAAATACTGGTTTTTCTTATCTTGTCTAACCAGTTTTAACCTGTAAGTAAGGTGGATGCAGCCACAGGGATGTGTTCTGGGGAAGGGAGATGCAGAATGCTTTGTTACCTTTCAGTCACCGCAGTGGTCATGCCAAGTCCTTTGTTGCAGATGTACAGTTAGAACTAACTCATAAACTAATTAAGCCTTGCTCAAACCACGCACAGACAACAGCAAGGCGGGTGAGCGTCACGAGCTTCCTGGGGTCCCTTCCAGACTGATTCATGGCAGAAGTGAGGTAACAGATACAGCAATTAGAGGGTAACGCTTTAGCAAGGCATGGAAAGCTAGGATTAATGTTGTTTTAATTTTTACTGTCATTAGGCCTAAAACTTAACATGGGACTCTTCAAAATATGAGACAGCCTGTGACATATAAGAACAAAAAAAGTTACATGTAATAAGTTGATTATTCGTGTAATAGTTATAACAAGACTATAATGATAATACTAACCTCTTTCCCAACATCTGTTATCTAATGACTAGAAATGCCAGATAATATCATTCTGTATCATATACAGAAGTAACCAGGTTACAGGAAAAATCAGAATGAACAGAAACACATTAAGGAATCCTTCGTATCGTTTGCCATCTCACTCGAGATGGTAAACATGCTACAGTGGGCCCTGAGCACCAACGAAGCATTCTGCTTTTGATACAGACAGGTGGTTTTTTGGGTTTGTTGTTTCCAAAAGTACCATGCTTGTACAGATGCAAAGAAATAACACAAATCACAAAGGGTCTGGGTTGGAAGGGACCTTAAAGCCCATCCAGTCCCACCCCCCTGCCATGGGCAGGGACACCCCCCCCAGCCCAGGCTGCCCCCAGCCCCGTCCAGCCTGGCCTTGGGCACTGCCAGGGATGGGGCAGCCACAACCTCTCCGGGCAGCCTGTGCCAGCACCGTGCCACCCTCACGGGGAAGAATTTCTTCCTTATATCTAATCTAAACCTACCCTCTTTAAGTTTAAATCAATTACCCTTCATCCTATCGCTATCCTGTATATATATATATCTTATATATATATAAGATATATATATATATACACTATCCAGGCCCTACTAAAAAAGTCTGTCCCCCAATGGTTTAATATTCTAGAAGACAGGAAGCTAAAATGACATTTGATTGCACCTCCCCCCATGGCATTACTGGGAAGGAACGGTAGCACCAGCCCAGCTCAGGGTGCAGTCACAAGATCCACTGAAAACCGATCTGGGGGTGAGCGTCAGCACTTGCCCCGCAGCACGTGTTCCTCGCTGTAAACCAGGTTCAGTTCTTCCTTAGCAAGAGAAAGCTCCCGGGGGCACCTGTCGAAAGGCGGCTCCTTTCCTGTAAAGGTCCCCCCGTACACCCTTGCCGTAACCTGTTTGTCCGAGTGAAGGGTGACAGGGCCGGCCAGAGCAGCTTCTACAGGGCCAGAGCTTACACGACAGATTTAAAGACCCGCGTTGTGCAGCCGTGCGATACCGCCGAGTTACTCCGCCGTACCCGTAGCAGCAGCTCCGGTGGTGTTGCTTGTGTTGCTGTGCGCATTCATGCTGGGCACACAGCTACTGCGGCTGAAGTCAACTACTCTGGAAAGTTACATTGCCATTTTTTAACCCGTTCTAGAGTTAATACGCTGTAAGATTTTACAAAGGCTGGGGGCCTCGCAGGACTAGTACAGAGAAGTCAGCCTGACCCTCCAGGCTAAGGTAACACCTTTTCCAGCTATTTCTCAGATTTGAACAACGATACCTTCAGGACAAACGTGGCACGGCCCGTTTGTCAGCGACGGGATTTTGACTAACGCTGGAATTGACTTTGCTGTCAACATTTTTGCATACTGCTATCTCCTATCTCACACGTGCGGGTAAAACTTGAAGAGACGCTTTTAAAAACATAAAAGGCAGCGCTCAGCCTTCTCCAGCCTCTTATCAATGGAAATCCCTGTTCCCTCTCTCAGTGCTGCTGAAGAATCAACAATACATTTTTCACCGCTACTCTTCACAACTGAAACAAATCCTGTAACCACTGCCAAAACATCAAAATACTGTGACTTCTGTGAAGCCCTGAGTTAATCCAAATTTAAAAAGGAAAAAAAAAAAAACCAAACCAGAAGCCTCACTTACTTTAAACAACTTAATTTATTAGAACCCATAAATGTTGCTTTCATTAGAAGAATCAAGTTAACACCTAATTCAGGGTGAAATTACATTTTAAGACAAAAGAACTGTAGTGCTTAAATACAGTATTTACTGAAGACTGCTATTCTTAGAATCCTGGTACAAGTTCATACTTGTTGCGTGGTATTAGTATGGTATCTAATTCTGAGCAGGTTCAGCATTTTATTTTCAACTGAAAGCACATCACACCATGCAAAGGGCTATTCCCCCCCCATCTGCCTCCCAGAAGTATGGAATGGAAGAGCTCAAGCCTTAAACAATGACAACAAAAAACCCCAAAACAAAACCTTGAGATGCATCAGCATAATCTGAAATGTTTATTTCTTGTATATTTAAGACTGATTGGTAGAAGATCCCTGTAGAAAAAAAAAATTAAAAAATTGCATGACTGTTGAAATGTATTTAAAAGGTTCACTGAACTGGCATCGAGCAACCTTAACTGTTACTTCAAATTGGAACCTGAGTACAGAGAGAAAGTACAATCACTCATGTCATAAGCCTTATAATTTCTTTTCACAGTAGCCCTTTTGGAGAAGCAGGTTGGGTTAATAACTTTAATTTCCACTACTGCAGATCAACAGAATCATTTCCATAAAATTCAGAAAGTGCTTAAACACAGAATACAAAAAGTATCTAACTTACAAACCTTCCAATATAGAAAATCAAAGCATGGAACATGGCAGATGTTTAGAGATCTGTATCAAAGTATTAAATTGTAAATTAAGTTGAGTGACTGCAACACAGGATGGATGCTCTCGAGACAGCGAAACAGTGCATACGACATGTCTGCCGAGGGAAAGGGTTGTTCCTTCCATCACGGTTCTGACTAAGCTGCTGTGGACTTCTCTGTTTCTCACTAACACACTTGCTCTCTTTAACACATACACAAAGATTTCCTACAAGCTGTGCTGGATTATTTATATTACCTTTTAAAATAAGCTATTAGTTACACAACTTTTCCAGGATGTATCAAATTATTAAAATTCTAATATCACCAATTTCCAGCTCTAGCTATGAGATTTGGTCATTGTACACAAGAATTAAAATGGTACTTGCTTCTGAAGACTGTCATAGCCTTTCCTCAGTTACACTAAGGAAGGAGCAATTTTTTAAACATTCAGTTTTCATTCTGAATTGATAGCTCACCTGCAAAATACAAAAACACAGCACTCGTGAGAAAAGCAGTATTTTTGCTCGTACAGGTATTATGTAGAAAAGGAGTCCTTTGGCTGTACATTGTTTCCACGTATTTGTTACATGAGATACAAACTGTACAAGTTCTCCAGTTTACAAAGTTTTCTAAATTGCAGAAACAATTCAGCCCGTATTTATAGTATCTGTTTTAAATGTAAAGATTATTACAGATAAGATACAGTCTAAGTAATTGGCTCAATGTAACAACAAAAATGTAGTTTTAATACAATTTCCAATAGTACAACTATGTACATATGTACAGAACTGGTTTCTTCTGTTACATCGCTGACTTTTGAGTATACTCATCACTTAATATCAGCTTCCTTTAAGAAACACCGAAGTAAAAATGGTTCAGTTTTGCAGCACTTCAAGTTCCTCAGTTGAGGTCTCTTCTCATCCACATTTCCTGCTTAATTTGGGCCTTAAAGCACACCGTCACTGAAGCGTGGCTTGCCATAATCCACCAGGTCATTTTGTAGATCTCTTTCTTCATCATCTGCAATTAAAATACTCCAGTCAAATCTGATGTGACACTACTGAAAAAATATTTCAGCATACTTTCCCAGAACGTGCTGCTAGTGCATACATCCACACTGAACTGGCCTCGTCTGGTTAGAGGAATGAAGTCATCGGGGAAAATACAGAGAAGGCATATGGGCCTGCGATTACAAGTCCAGCTGTCAGCACTCTGGGACAATATCTTTGGCTTTACTGCAACCGTGTTTCAGAGATTTATTGACTTAAGAGACCGCAGAACTAGTTAAACTTACTACTGTAATTTGAGAGTCTTCCTATAAAGGTTTTAAACTCTCCCACTAAAACCCAACTACAAAGTCAACTACTCTGGAAAGTTACATTGCCATTTTTTAACCCGTTCTAGAGTTAATACGCTGTAAGATTTTACAAAGGCTGGGGGCCTCGCAGGACTAGTACGGAGAAGTCAGCCTGACCCTCCAGGCTAAGGTAACACCTTTTCCAGCTATTTCTCAGATTTGAACAACGATACCTTCAGGACAAGTGTGGCACGGCCCGTTTGTCAGCGATGGGATTTTGACTAACGCTGGAATTGACTTTGCTGTCAACGTTTTTGCATACTGCTATCTCCTATCTCACACGTGCGGGTAAAACTTGAAGAGACGCTTTTAAAAACATAAAAGGCAGCGCTCAGCCTTCTCCAGCCTCTTATCAATGGAAATCCCTGTTCCCTCTCTCAGTGCTGCTGAAGAATCAACAATACATTTTTCACCGCTACTCTTCACAACTGAAACAAACCCATCTGGCCGGGCTCCCGCATGCTAAAGCTCAGCCCATCAGTCAAGACATCTACTCTTGAATTGCAGAATAGCTGCATACTCAGCCAGGGAACACACAGCAGGAGCCAAGAGCAGGGCAGGGACAACACACTGTAAGTGGCCACTTCAGGCACGCCACATCTTTCCCAGCCACAGCTTTGTCCTTGACTCTAAGAATGAAGATGTTTTGTCTTGTCTTTCAGATCCAGAACTGCTGTCTCTCTCCACCGCTCTACTCTGTCCTACTTCTTGACTTTGATTCCTTGGGTTTTCATTTTTTAAGCCTCATGAAAAATAGTAAAATAAAAAAAATTAAAAAACCCAACCCCCTTGTGCATCCTCAGTATAATAATTTACTATAGCACATGCAGAAACAGCCATCAAGAAAAGGCATATTCAGTCGGGTTTTTTTCAAGTGATGTTTTAAAAGATAATATTCTGCATTCTACCTGCCGTAACTCAGACGTCTCCTGTGAGGTTCCCCAGCCTTCTTCCCTCAATAACTGAAAAAGCCCTAAAACTTGTTTCAATTAATAAGCTTTTCCCGCATTTCAAAGCTGTGTTCCTTTATATTCAGGAAAGATGCTTGTTCACAGGAATGAAAAGCAGAGTTTAAGTTTACCAAGTCTTTTACTAGATGATAAACTGTCTGAAACTCTTCTACAACTGTTCATCAGCCTGCAAGCGAGGTGGGCACCCGATGGTAACCTGGCTCCCGACAGCAGCAGGCTGAGGTTTATCTACATGACATGTGCTTTTGTTTGGCAAGAAGCTCCTACTACAGCATGTGGGTATCACTTGATTTATATAATCCTCCACTACCCAGACACCACAAAAACATATTTACTACAGTAGAAGCCAACAACTCTTAAATATCACCTTCCATCTCAAACAGGTGGACTGAAAGAAGGAATGCCAGCCTGGATACTGACATTCACCTCAGCATCTCTCACAAATTTGTTTATTTTCCTCTGATCATTTCAATCCAAGGCCCACACATTTCTAGTGGCAACAGAAAAAACACGTTTAATTAAATTGCTTTGTTTACGCATGCCACATGCTTTATTCTAGCCTGATGCAAAACCATGTGATGTTTTTCTATTAGTTTTTGGACAGATTTTTTTTTCCCCTCCCTAAACAATTGTAACCACACGCCCCCTCCAAAACCCCACAATTCTACCCTCTCCTACCCTGCCAACAAATTAGTATAAAGACTAAAGCAGACACATTTTCAAAAATGCTACTTCTGGAAGTACCACTTGCCATGCTGTGTGACTTATATCTCAAATCAAGTCAACAATTTATTACAAACAACATAACAAAGGGCTTGGAAAATTGTGAGCTAGTAATATACACTGCTCTGACTATCCTTCATTAAAAGGCTTCCAGAAGTCACTCTTTAACCTTTACTACCAGATACTAAAGCCATTATGTCTACACAGATATACAGAGGGGTTGATCAGGAAAGATTTTCACCAAGTCCAAATTTAAAGCCACCACAACAGTGAACTGACAGGTACCACAACTACATGGGAAACTGTTTTATGAGGCCACTTACAGGTACAGTTCTTATTTTTTCAAATATCCCTTGCATAAAAAGCTACATAAGTACAATCTCTACAATTTTTTACCATTTTTCATCACTTAAGACTATATTACACCCACCCTTTTCTAAGTGGCATACAGGAACGCCGTTCATATTACTGGTAACAGTTTATAGCACACATGATATTAACTTTTAATACCTAAAGCCATTAGTTTCCCCGTGAAGGCCACCACAGCCATGAATTTGTGCCGATAAGCAAACCAGCAGGGAGCTCTGAGGTACAGCAGGAGCCGCATCCCTGCGTCGCTCGGGCGGCTGACCTCGTCCCACATGCCTGAGCGACGCAGCATGATGGCTGCAGGTGAAGACCAGCCCGAAGGCTGAGTGAGGTGAACGGCAGAAGTTAGCACAGACTCGGTACCAGCTACGTGGCCTTGGTTAAAACTTCAGGAATTTTATTCTGAAGTCCAGTTCAGGATCTATTGTGGTGAGGAGCTGGGCATCACCCACTGCTTGGTAAGGGAACTGAACTAAAAAACACGAAACACCCAACCCACACAACTGGTTCGATTTGCAGAGCAGAGCTTAGGCACACAAACATGCACGGCATACCGCACTTTCCGTTTCATTATGAGTTCATAATCATTAGAAGCAAGTCTCCTACTTCCACGGCATCAACAGAAGCAGCTGTATATACTTTTACACCTTCACTTAGAAGCGGATTACAACCCAATAATCACCCATCCAGAGGAACGGACATTACCAATCCAGAGGGACTAAAATCTGCTGCTAGTTTTGAGCAAGAGTGTAACAAAACAGGCCACGTCTGGAGCAGCAGCAGAATTTTCACTTTCACCAGTAAGCTAGTTAATTGCCCAGCGTTCTGATCCATACTTTTCTTTTGCTTGTTCATGAGCTTCAAACTACCAGCCCAGCCAAAAAATGCTGACGCTGCAGTTAGATGCATGCCCACAGAAATCAGTTGCTTTTCACCTCTTTTCCCATTAATTATCCTTGGATACCAATTAAATACATGCCAGAAGAACTACGAGCTAAAAAACTTGCCTTGTAAGGATGAAAATCAGGGTGCCTGTAGAACATTTATCAGTTTTGGGGGGGTTTTTTCCCCTCTATTTTGTACTTTCCTTTTAATTAGAAATACTGTGTATGTTTACATAAACATTTTCACCCTATAGACATGCAAGCCTTTCACAAAATATTACCAAACTAGACAGAGAATGGGAGACAACGTGGCAGATACATGGCAGACAAGCAATGGAGAGGCGATGCACTGAAACGCATGCAGAACAAGAGGTGGTGAACATGCACAGACAGGTATTAGGCTCGCACCAGCTTAACGGGTTTTGAAGTTTGGTTAGCAAGGAAAACCAGAAGCCTGTTGAATCTGTGTACAGTGCACAAAAATTACACTTAAAATTGCTAACTGAGACCTCACTGCATAGCACCTCAAGGCAGGTGTGGCAAAAGCAGTAGTCAAAAAAACCCAACTACGCTTCTGTATTTGAAAATTGCTTTAGTCACGTCAAAGACTGCATCCCAACTAGCTAGATACCAGATTTGGGGTTTTAGACAAAACCATTTCTAAAATTTGAAGTGTCTCGATTTTCCTAGCTAAAACTGTATACAGAACTGAAATAAGGTATCAGAATCCCCTCGCTGCAAACTGCTGTAGCACTGCTTTCAAACGGAGAGCAAAACCAAATTTTAAAGATTGCCTAAAGCTTATTTATTCTTTATTAGAAATTTGTGATCAGCTACAAATAGCGAGGCTTTACACAAATTCAACAAGTAAACTCAGCGTGGATTTTATTACAATGGGATGGAGATAAGGCCCAAGCTCACCTTGGACGTCTTCTTCTCCACCATCACCATCCTCTTCCTCATTGTAAGCCAGCTCAGCCTGTTTGTCTGCCTCATACTCACCCACGTTACCATCATCCCCATTATAATCTGCCAGTTTAGAACCCTGCTGCGGATCAACAGGGGATTCATTCTCATCAAAGAATCGGCCTGTGAAGTAGGCAAAGGATTAAGTCAGAAGCAGAGAGGAAAGAAACAGGAAGGTTCTAAACAAAAGCAGGGCAGGTTAAGAGAGTCGGGGTTTCGTATAGTTTCAGCTGGAGAAGAGGGGTAGAAGGGAAGGGGCCTGGGTAGGGGGAGAACAAGGCTTAGGGAACACCTCTGCAAAAGGATGTACTCTGTCATTCAGCAGCTGGAGCTTGTGAAATCGGGACTCTTACAAGCTTCACTCTCTGGAGAAGAGAGCTAGAGTAAGCATCCAAACAGAAAGCCCCATCTTCATTACCTACAAACACTAACAAAAGTTTTCTTACAATGCTGAAGAGCATTGCAGTGGAAGCTTTTCTATCTGGACGTTCTTCTCAGGAGGAATGGCATTTTTCTGCACACAATGGAGCAATATATTCGTATACGGTAATGTCTGCAGAGTGTGTACCACACTGTCAAGGGTAAAAAACCAGTAAAGATCTGCCTTGCATCTCTGAACTGATTATTTTTTAACTACCTAATTAATTTGGCTTTACACTCTGGTTTCCTATTAAGCTTTAACAGTTTTCAAAATTTCTAAATCTAGTATTTTTGTCTCCGAGCAAAGAATTAAGACTAGTTCCAGATACTGAAACAATGCACAAGAAAAATGAGAATTAGCTGGGACTATGAAATGACTAGACAGTCAACCAAGCACACAATGAAAGATTAATGGTGCGATGTCAAGTTCAGAGCTGGTGTTTAATGGGATACAAGGAGATCTGTTCAAGTCCAATGCAGTTCAGTCTGCTTGCCTGCTGCTTAGAGAATGCAACACTGAGTCTGCAGAGGATACAACTCAGGAGGGATGATGTATAAATGAAAAAAAATAGGATTAAAGTGCAATACAATCTTTACAGACTGGAAACAGACTGATAAAAAGTCTGCTGAGGCAGATGTTAAGTGATTTGCAGTAGAAGCAATTAAGCAGAGAAGTAAAACTGGAGAATATGATTTCAACATTAAGACTAAAAAAAGAGGTCGGGGTTACAATGGGCAGATGTAAAAATGAAATTATTTCTTAAACCAATGAAAACAATCATATGTGGCAGTCTATAAAAATCAGGACAGAAACAATAACACAGTGATTATCTGGATAGAGAAGAAAAGCAGAAAAAATCTAGTGCAGCTCAAATGTATAGAAACAGAAGTTTCAGTTATTTTCATAAAATAAGCAAGAAGAAACTATGATCTATTTAGAAATCAGCAGTTTAATATATTATTCATTCTCTTTTCATCTCTAATTGAGTAATCCTTGCTGTTGTTTGTATCTTCGGACACAGCATTATCTATAAAAAGCAGACAGAACCGTTCAATTCACACACGTTAAATATAAAACAAACTATGGAGAGAAAACTGAATGCACTTCACTTACAGAAGGAACAAGCCTGTAGATAGGCCAGAAATACCATGACAAACAAGTACTGAATAAATTTAACCTGACAGAAGGAAAGGTTAAAATATTAGAAAGAGATCCCAGGGAACACAGCAAGGCCAGAGAGGGCTGTGAGCCGGAGCTCGTGTGAGCACCCCAGCGCACAGCACAGCCCCGGCCAGCTCGGGTCCCGGCACAGCTTCAGGATGCAGCTACTCTGGCACTATAGGTGCTTCATCCTGCTTTAAGTGCTCGGTATTTTAGCTCGAGCTGTTTCAAAAGGGAGGAAGAGCTGAGCTCACAAACCTCAGCAGCAGTCATTCTGGGCTAGGCAGTCTTGACAGCAACTCTGCCACCTGTACGTGCAGAGTCAGCTGTACCAAAGAGCACCAATACTCTGACACGAGGCCCAGATAACAGATATCTTGGGATACCAAGACTTCAGGCAAACACCAGAACAGGAGTTGCTGGTAGGCCCAGCCAGCAATGCACCAACTGCTTTCTGAAACAGACAGAAAATCTGGAGTCCTGGTGGCATCGTGGATCTCTTGACTCACTCCAGACATGAGCCAGTCCATAACGCAGGCATTGCACGGACTGTTTGAGGCACAGTGGAACACGTCATTAAGCACAAGAGGTTAGTGACAGCACGGGATGCCCCATAAGGACATCACTGATGCTAAAAGCTGCAGGTAACATCTGCTGAAATGCATTCGGAGTAGACACAAGGGGTATTACTCAAAGCTGGATCCTTACAAACACACTACTCTGAGCAGCTGTCCACACTCATGACTAAGGACGTGCTTACATGACAACTTTAAACAGCAGCATGGACCAGAAGTTTGCTGCACACAACTTTTTCCAGGGTGCCAGGTAAGAGCACAGTGACACTGCTGCAGTCACCTTCAGGTTCTGCTTCCTTTGAAACCAAACGGTCGCAAGGTGCTCATCTCTGTACCAAAGTTACTTTTTCAATCTATGCTATTAAAAAAAAAAAAAAAAAAAAAAGGTAACATCTTTTGGGAAGATGTTCCCCAATTCCGAAACTGGACAGATATGCCTGACCACTGATGGTCACTGGTCTCATCCCACAGGCTGATGCACGGCAAGTTTTGAAGCACTCAGTAGCCAAAACACCAGCCAGGCCACTGTCGACAGCAGAAGCTGCATGCCAGAGCTGGGCTCCTCTGTACCAGAGAGGTGAATTTATCACTGACAGACCTTTCCAAACAGCCACTGCTGACCAATCAGGAGAAAAATCTTCTACAAGTCCAGATGAGCTGCTTCCATACGTGACAGAGGAAGTCTCTCCCTCACTCCATCATCGAAGTTATTCCAAATATGAAGGAGCAATGAGAAAACACTAATCATTGATGATTACTGACTCTTGGGTACCCATTCACAGCCTGCAACGGAGACATCTCATCCACTGTTCCTGCCTACAAAGCTAGCTCCCCCCATCATTTAATCCATAACCAGGGAAGACAGCCAATCCATTTAAAAACCCCAGCAACTGAAATACAAAGCTCTGTCATTTCGGCTGTAGCCACTCAGCCAGACAAGCGCGGGATCTTCAAGAAGCTCCTTCGATAACCTAGCCTTGCACTTCTTGGGATACACAGGGTGGAAGAAAAGCTTGCACGCTAATTTTGAATACACCTATCCCCACTTAATCGGAAAGATCCCCGAGCGATATTAAAATAATTGAAGCCTTCCCTGAAGATCCATTTCTAAAAAACAACAGTGAATTGATGTCCATTCCCTACCTCTTCAACCCTGGTCTTTTCAGAGTTTCCTGTCCCCCTCCCTCCACTAAACCCTATTTATTTATTTTTTTCTCTCCCTTGAATTCTTTCCAGCTTTGATATTTAAAGCCAGAGGATGGCCTCACAAGCACTAGGTAAAGCAGAGTTAGTTACTCCACCTTATTATCTTAATTGACGCTCCTGTTAACACACCCCAGAAGAAAAACCTCACTTCAAACATTTGTTAGTGACTGATATCCACTGTCGACCACATCAATTTTACTGCTCACTTGCTATTTGTTACTTACTCTGAGCATGTGATTCTCCATTCTTAATTGTGGACTACTTTTATGTTTACAAACTTTTTATGTTGCTGAAACTACATCTCATACACTGTTTGTTATCCAGCACTCAAAATACCAAACAGTGCCAAGCAAGGGGTTGCATCTTTGTAACCCTCACTGAAGCTTTTCAAATAAAACTGTTGGTGATACCTTCTTTTCTTAAAGTCTTGCACCCACCAAAGAGCAGTTTATTTCTGACCAGGTCTCCATTAATTTGCCTATGACAAGTGACATTCCAGGTTTTGCTGTTTCCATTGCATTGAACATATACATTTCAGATCACGTCACTTTGACACAATCTGTTCTTGAAAAATTCCTATTAACCACTGGCCATGTTATATTCAGACTGATGGAGAATTTGTTCCGTTACCTTTCCAGGTATCAAAGCTGGGCTGCTGGGTCTCTAGAACTCCTCAAATCCTCTTTTCATCAACTTTTCAAAGCCGTGTCTTCTTGTGGTACGATGGTACCTCTGTCGAAGTTGTTCATGGTTCAGAAACCATTGCAGGTAGCTTCTTAAACCTCTCCGATAAGGTCTGGCACTTATCTACAGGCTCCAGCCTCTGAGCCTCGGGGGCCACAAGGGCGCAGGGGGAGGAAGGAGAGAACACTCTGAACTCCCACCTCTCTGTAGACCCCTCTATGATGACACGCACCCGACAGCTACCTGCTAACAAATCTGACTCGATCCTCACAGGCCCTGTTTTAATTCAACCTTTGCTTCAGAGCAGCAACTAAAATGTTTTAGAAGAATAAATTGAGTATTATTTTAAACTTACTTCTCTGTTATTCAAGGAATGTTTAAGGTACTGCTACAGAATTAACACCTTTTCCTGCAACTACTCCAAGCTACAGTCACCAGTCAAATTCTAGACCATGAAAAGGAACCACAACAACTGAACTCTAAGGGAACTTCCCAAATTAAAACTTCTACAACAAAATGTAGTTGCATGTTCCCAAGAGTGACCCTAGATTTCAGAATTCTTTTCCTTGATCACTGAAACCAATTCATGATTCTCTTTCAACAGAACTGCTATTTCTGTCCTACTGCTTATCTGACCCACAGCATTAACACAGGTTTCTGGCAGAAGACTGTAGAATCCTTTCCTCCTCCCAATTCTCATGACTCTGAAGATGGCTGTTCTGATGTAACAACCTCTCATCTAGGAGTATAGACAGATTTTAATAATAGAAATCAAAGCCTAAATGAAAACTACTTAGCTGTGAGTACAAAGACATTTCAAGCTGAATTTACAATAGCTATATAAAGAAAATTCTTAGGGGGGGGGGGGGGGAAGATGTTTCAGCACAAACGCCCCTTCTCCACCCAAATGCTAAACAACTGGAATTAGTTCTTTAAAAATAACTAGGTTAAGGTATACCTAGTCAGCACTCTATACTAACAGTTAGGAGTATAGTATCTCCATGGATACCATAAGAAACTTGTTTCAGTATAATGCTCCTACAGGAAGACGCTAAATCAGACACTGTGGGCATAAAGCTCTCCCGACGTTATGGCATCAGCCACAAGGCAGAGACACCGCTCAAACACGACAGCACACGGACAGCTGTATCTGTGCCGCCCGCCCACTAAGCCTCAGCAGTATTACCACCAGCATACACAATAAATAAATACATTATTTGCTCCTGTCTGACGGCTTCTGCCTTGAGCAGACATGGAAGAGAAGGGTTTTGGAAAACTCCCTTACACAGAAGAACAAACTTCTGGCCAATACACATGTACCACCACAGAGACCCCCCGCGTAAAGGCTGAATTCTTATGAAACTGTCCGAAATGTCGTATTTAAGTCAAATAATGCAGCATGAATATAAATAACTCAGTATCATGAATATATCAAAAGACTTAATCTACTTAAATGTGTAGTAATTTCCAAAAGCATTTTAAATTCCTATAAGCAAATAACTTAATGACTGAAAATATATATGTATGAAAGATGACACATTAAGGCATATCTTTTACAGAGTAAAACCGCATTTCTTTTTAGGCTTACCCTCCAGAAGGCCCCCAGCTCCAATGGTTTCTATTTTCCAGACAGGCACTACTACAGATTGAAAACAAAAGTGATTTTCTTAATACATTGAAGTATATATGGTATTGGCCAACTTACTTTGCTTCATTTTCTGCAAGTCACTAATTCTGCCCTTTGGAATTTTTATATGGTCTGTCTCAATTTTATGTTCTTTCTGATTTTCCATATTTTCTTCAAAATTTAAGCGCTGGAGAGAATTTGGAGGTATCTGTTTCGCGATATCAGCATTTCCATCATTGTCACTGTGCAAACCTACAGAACGAGGAAGCGTGTTCAGTTTTTACATAGCTCCAAAAGAAGACTACAACATTACTGCAAAAGACAATTAATCACATTTTTATATATAATCAATCCTAGGTCGTTACCTTCTCAGCTGATTTTCTGTATGAACTTAAGTGCTTGATGAAGCCCAGAACAATAATACATTTATGTATATTTTTTTTATCCTCCTGCTGATTCTGCTTTTCAAATCTACTAAGCATCATTTATTGTTTCAAGAGCTAAGATCTGAGGAGAAGGTTGCAGTAGGTCACAGAAGTTATGCTAAAAATAATAAGCAGAATCACAGGACTACATAACCACGGAATACAGGAAACCGTGGTCCCCTTGAAATTCACTTCAACCTTCTGTTGATAAACTAAACTCAATGAAGCAAGCTTTTCACTTGCTATCTTTTACGTTTTCTTATTAATAAAAGTCAAAATGAAGGACTACCTCAGAACAATGAGAAGAAATGAACTATGTAAAAGACTTGACATTTAGAAATAATTATCTTTAAATGCATATACAGACTTTGAGCTCACTAATTTTGGTATTCTGATCAGCTTACATATCCACTGCAAAAGGAAAGAAATTAAGAAATACTTCTGCTGCTTTTTTTCAAGAGAACCAATAACGGGCATAACAAAAAACTTCAAGCTATTTGGTCATGTCACAAATATATAATGAGTACGTTATATTTAATCTTTTTTAGCAGGACAGTATTTTAACATGCTACTTGCAGTGCAGATTAACTTAATGTTCTCTTTGACATTAAAGCAAAGTGACTTGAACCACGAGCACTACATTTAAGTGTATTTTCTATGGATTTGCGTTCTTTCAAACTGTAATTCTAAACCCTTTCACTGCAGTACTTTTAGTTCTCTCATGTCCTAAACCTCCCCCCACATCACCTTCAAGTGAGCTGGTCACAGAAACAGGAGGACACTGAGCAAGTGACAGTACCAGTATTTATTCTCTGAATATAACTGGCTACCAAGAGATCAACAACCAAGTCCTGATATGCTGCAGCCCTGTCTAATTAGTACGCCTAAGGAGAAGCACTAATTTCAATTACTGTCCTCTGTCCAGTGGAGATACCTTGAAACACTTATCTTTGAAACGTCTCACTTTCAAATTTGGCTGAAGGTGGTCAAAAGGCTCAGAGATTACTTGGGGGGGTGGGGGGGTGTGCGCAGGGGGCATCAACAACAAAGAGGGAGAGTACAACCAGCAACCTCTGTGCCTCAGGAAGCCAGACTAAGAACACACTAAACCTCGCATCCTGCAGAAGTGGATCATTGTTTTTCTTTTCGTAACCACATCAAACAGGAAATAAAGGGCTGGCCACGTACATCTAACATTCACCACAGGGTAGCAGATACGAAATGGTAAGCTTCCTACAAAACACTGACTTGTCACCTGCTAATAAGAATTTTACCTGGTGCCAGGTTTGGAGCATGGGGCTGTTCCGTTGGAAGATTTATAACAGGTTGATGACTTTCACTTTTAGGAGCCGAAATAAGTGGCTTCTTTAAAGCTAAAAAAAAATATACATGGACAAAAGCATTAATATGAAACAGCCAGGTCTGCCTCTAAATCCTGTAAACTTTTTCTCCGTTGTCCCTTTATGTTTTTTAAACCACAGATGAACACATGAAATACAAGATTTCTGGGGGGAAAGAAAAAAAACCAAGCCAAAACCCCCTTTACAGAAGCATTCAGTTTTGAGAATTCAAACTTCTAAAGCACAGTAAAAATCATCCGATTTCACACTCCACTTGAATTTTATTACCATAGACAGATTTTAAAACTTTGCATTCCCCATGAAACACATAGTATTCAAACAGAATATATATGCCACCAAGAACCCAAATACGAAAGTATTAGAATATTTCTCCTAACCAGTGGGAGTATCTTCAGCTTTAGCAGCGTCATTATCCTCTATTTCAGGCATGCCTGCATCTCCTCCTGGTTTGATTTTCTCTGTAAGACAAGAATAGGATATTCTGTCTTATTAACCTTTAAGTGGGGACAGTGAAATTCCCTCCTGTGGAAGGCTCTAAGGCCAGAAAAGTCCTTTATCCACAGAACATGTCCCATATTGATAATGCAACTACAACACTCTTTATATCGTGCTGTCAAAGTCCCTGAAGACTGCTTTGGAGCAGTGCTCCCAAAGTCGGTGCAACCTTCAGAAAAGGGTGGGAAGCAGATGCACTGCTCTTGGTAGCAGGGTAAGAAAAGCCTACTGTGAGAAACTGGCTGCAACAGACCCTGAACCGATGCAAAAAGGTGCCGATTTGGCAGCACAAGAAGTAGAAACAAAGGGAACCCATCTGCCTTTTGGAGAGGCCTACAGGGAGGAAACAACTGCAGCAGTTACCCACCAAGAGCCTCCTGTTACAGCTCCTGGAAACAAAAGGTCCCCACTGCTCCTGCTGACTTACCCAGCTAGAGACCTCTCACAGCTGTTTCAATGCTCCTCACTTCCAGCCACCTTCTCTGTGCCGATTCTGGCTCTCCAACAACGTGCCCCTTCCCCAGCTCACCCCCTGAGATGCCTCACAGGGAGCAGAGAGGCCATTCCCTGTTCACAATTGGCCACATGAGGAGGAAGATGCCAAACAAACCAACAAAGTGAACACATATTTGTGCAAGAGACTACTTTCACAAAAGGACCCAGAGAAAAGACACACCAATATCTGGATATCTATAAACTCTTAACTTAGTACAATCACATGCAGTTAATCAAGTTATCTGTGCCAAAGAAATCATTGTTCTACTCCAGAGAAATGCACAAGCCTGTGTGATAGCAAAGGACACAGCACAACAGGTCCATTTTCAGAAATGAGCAAAAAAGGGAATACCTTTGCCATTTACAGCATGATCTGAAGGCTGCTCACTCTTTACTGTGTTTTTATCTTCTGCCTCTGGAACAGTCTTAGATATCGCCTGGTCATCATTATTAGGACTTACTTCAGTGTCTTTACTCGACTGCATTTTTTGTGTGGCCTGTTAGAATAAATTCACAGAGAACCAATATTAAGCACATTCCTAAAAATTAAAGGACAAAAGCCCTCAAAATTCAACATTACTTTGGGTAAGCAGAATCACATTTATGAATTAGATGATCACCAAAGCCAACAACAGCAGAAGTCCTTTGTATACAAACCTGAATCCTGAGGGTGGGACGTAAGAGTATGGACACATAACTGAACAGCAAATGTAAAATACAGCACAGCTGCATGCATTTATATTGGCATACGTAGCTCTTCAGTGTAACGCAAACCCGTTAAGACATCACTGGCCTGAAGCCTCTGGTCAGAAACTTTGAAACAATTCTAAATTTTAAGAAAAGATCTGATTGAAATCTACCTTAAGCCTGCCTTATTATTTGAAATGTTTGTAAACAGAGACGAAGTAAGGAAATGAAATTTTAAGAAAAGCAGGTTATTTCATCTGTTTGTAGGAAGGTGGCCCATATTCTACTGGCAGCTTGCACTGTATAATTACACCCTTGATACCATTTAAATACCGTTGTTATTTGCATCACATTAGCACCTCGAGGCCTCAGTAGAGATCACGTTCCCCTCTGCAATAACCTATATAAGGCTGTAAGAACACAGATCCTACCCTGGAGGGCTGTAAAACTAATATCCATTTTACAGAGAAGAAACTGAAATCCTCGGCAATGATGTCATGTAGGAAGGCTGTAGCAGAGCAAAGATCTTCAAGGCTCAGTTCACTGACCGAGCAAAACAGGCAGATGTTCTTATGCTAATACCCATTTAGGGCTGCTCAGGACGGCATTTAATGAAAAGTTAGGGCAGAAATGTCCAAGGCCTCCATATATCTGAAATGCCGAGTCAAACAGCAGACTTCGAGCTCTTCCAATTCAACAGAGAAACTTAGCTGTGCATTACCTTTTGTTCCCGCAAAACTTGGTCCATTAATTTCTTCATGTTTTCTTCGTGTTGCAGTCTCATTTCTTTGATCTGCTGCCCACACTGCAGACTTGATTAGAAACACATTATTAGTTATACTTCATTTGTTGGATCTGCTCTCCCATCAATAAAACGGGGAAAAAATATGAAGTGGCACAAAAAGCCAAACCTGAGATATAACTAGAATAGTCTGTCCAAAAAGCCTTGTCCTGGAATGTGTATGGAGTGGGAATGGACTGAATACAGAAAGAAAGCAGAACTGTAAAAAATAGGGACAGAGCAGAAAAACAGTAAAATAAACAGAATGGCCTTGAACACATTTCCTCCAAAATGTGGAAAGCAATGGAAAAGTCAAGCTTCACAGTTAATCTGTCAGCATATGTTAATTCCACTAGGAAAGCAATATATCTCCCATGGCTGTCAACACAGAAGATGCACAACTACTACTATCAGTTACTGCTACCAACTCAAATAACAAGATCTGAATGGCACAACTAAGTGTCCCAACTTCTCTAACAAGCCACACGGACAGCAACCCAATTCAACAAAAATCCTGTCTCCCACAAACCTGCCAAGACTCAACACAGCTCATGAAGAATATTTCTTTTGTGCGTGAAAGTTTCAAACATTTTCTCAAGCGTTAATCTCCATCGTTCCTCAGAGCTTCAGAAGTAGTTGTTCTCCCTGCTTCTGCAGGTAAAATTCACCCCCCTTAAAAGACTGAGGTCAACTTAAGATTCAATCTACACAATGCTTTCAACTTTAGTTGAAAAAAATAAAATTGGACTTTTAGAAAGACAGCAATTAACAACCCTGGCAGCTTACAGAACTGAGTCAATTAAACTCTTTTCTAAGTATTTGTTAACTAAGATCTCCACGTTACAAAAAACCATGCATTGACTTAAAATCGTCCAACGCTGAACAATTCCAGTAACGCAGATTTTACTTCAACCATGTCTCACTTTGGGGGGAGGAGAAAAACAACACAAAAAAATAGAACTTCAAAATCAAACAACTAGCTAGGTCAAAGTTACATCACCAAGCGAGTACACTCAAGTTTGAGGATTAGCAGAAATAGGATTAATTTGCACATTTTAATAAATACAGACTTCCATTACACATACCCACACCCACAGTTACTAACATTCTTGAAGACATACCTATCATATTCCAGTCTCCTTGTAAGGTAAGTATTGTTCTTCTTGTACTCGTGAAGCTGATCTTCCTGGCGAATGAATTCCTGACGTAATTCCGCTAGTTGTTCTAGACCAAAAAGCAAAAATGAACATGAATATAGAAACATAAGGAAAAAAGGCCCCATGGAGGATACAACTTTCCATATTGCTGTAAAAGTTAAAAATTTGCTCAAGTTTTATGTTATTTCTTCTAGATATACTTCAAAGATTATTAAACTAACTTGAAAAAGATGCCAATTTACTCACGGATGCCAGATGTCAGTATGAATTACAGAACAATTCTGGTACTGTGCCAAAACCCCAACATTTTTCTTTACCTTTTCATTCAGAAGACTTACACAATGCTATTTCACCTATCTGTAGCAAATCTCCTTAATTTCCTGAAAGATTCTATTATTCTGAGTAACGCAAAAGTACTGCTAGATTACTTAGGCACGATGGTCAAATATTCTTTTGCTGCAGTAAGTGTACAAAAGAAGGTGCCTTCACACTATCCATAAAACCAGCGCATATTTCCTGTCTTCACAATTGTTCTAGAAGTTCTTCTCCCTGCTCCTCAGGCTACAAATAGTTAAGCTTCCTACTATTTTAAGTTGCAACTACATAGAAACAGGCAGAAATGCCAAGTATGTTGTCGACAGGCATGTTCAAATTTTGGCACTAGCTGTTCAGGTCACTTTGAAACCCACACACTACGATTACAGGCATTGTAATCACCTCTGTACGTAACAGCCTTACAAGATGTTTTCTGGACCTTTTCTAACCCAACATAAGTATCACAACGTTGCTGATCCAAACTATACTAAGCTGTATATTTGGTCATGAAAATTATTCTAATATCTTGGAAGTAAGCAGTGCCAGAACATGTGTTCTTTCTGCAGACAGCAGAGCAAAGCCTGCAAGAGCCAACCCTACACTTCCCCAGACTAGGTAATAAATACAACGAAATTTCACATTATACAACGTTTCAACATCACTTGATCTTCCATTTTAAGCGTGTCCTACGGTACCTAGGCAGTTAAGAAATACACAACCTCAAAGGCTGCCAAATCACCATTTGGCCATAAATTCCTTACCCTTTAAACGATGTATGTCTGCCATTTGATATGAGACGTTGTTCTGCAGCTTAATCTGAAAGGAAGAAATGGTTATATAAATATAGACAATCAGCAAATTAGAGAGGGTTTAGACTACAAAGACTCAGGTGCATTTGTTTTCCTTGTAAAGACAACGTATGTAAAGAATTATAAGAATGAAACATACAAAGTTCTTGTAAATATGTGTATATTTAGTTATCTATAAGTGATTATCACCAACCTAAACACTGTATTCAGGCTTTGCTAACAAGGACTTAAAATTTATTTCCAGAGTATATTTCTATCAAAAAAGTAGATTCTGCCAGGACTAAAATAAACACGCTGCATTCTGATACTGCAGAAGGAGACTGTGAATTTTCAATGTCATAGCATAAGTGCATAAAAATAAACACACAGCATCATGAGCAAAACCGATTTTTACCTAATGGATATTTAAAGTAAATTTTTTATGTGATGCTACCTAATATTCATAACACATTTTTAAGAGAGAATCTGACACCAGTAGACCTCCACAACAGCTTTTAATTTGGTATTTTTAGTAAGGAAAGAATAGCAGTTACAATAGGTAAGAAATGCTTGTCATTAAGTAAAGATGCTTTCTCTTGTCTTACAAGACAAGGTATGAAGACAAATAACAGCAGAAATTAAGAGAAAGATGCACATACAGAGCATATTGAGAAAGGCTGAAAAAAAATCCACAACCATCATCAGACAACACTGATGCTGCAATTATTTTTCTTGTAGTTTCACGATCGATATAAAGGGTAACTCTAGAAAGGGTGCTGAAACAGGGTTGTCATTCTTGGATTACAAGGTCAGAATTACCTCTCGGAATACCAGCACAAAGTACAACCACACCTACTCTGATGCGGGATACACACATCCAGGCTATTTCAACTCCCACACAGATTCTGCACCTCAGTGTCTGAGTCAGTTACCTACATTTCCTGTCAAAACAAACAGACACACGCGTGTGCCCTTATTTCAAGACTTCCTCTGCCCACCTCTACCTTCCCTTTTACCAAATGATTCATTTCTTTAAAAATATTTCACGTCATGTTTTTGTTTTTAAAAGAGGCACTCAAACTCCAAGCTGTCTGCTTCCATTTGTCCCATATGGGTTGAGGAAGGCAGTTATAACTTTAGGAACTACAGCCGCAGAACTGCTGAAATCGTGATTTTCTGCAGAACACAGTGTACACTGAGGCATGCATCCAACAGCTCCAGTCACATAATAGAGGCTCCTTATGAAACAGAGTGCTCCATCGAGAGTTTTGTTTGTGCCAGACTGCAGTATCCTGGCTCATCCCTCGCAGCCATGCACACGCGGGCAGTGCTGGCAGCAAACCCTGCCCCAGGGCCCAGAACAAAAGCCAAGAGGGTTTCTGGAGTGCGGAGAGGCACCACCACCTCCATGGTTCCAACATATGGGTGGAAGGCCCAGCCACTTCACAATGGTCTTCCCAAAAAAAGAATGAATGGCAGACGATGCGATCTTTTGGTAACCTGAGAACGCTGACCACATTGCTCTGGCATACAACACAACATAAAAATACCCAATGGGGACACTTACGGAGCCTTCTCGACGGTAGGGAGCCTCGCATTTGAGAAGCGGTTACACACATGCTCTGCCCACCAAGACATTTTAAGGCACTCTAGTTACAGGATGCACAAAGAACAATACTCAATTAAATGCAAGCCTCTGTTGGACTTCCTGTGCTTTATTTCAAAAGCCAAGTAACCCCTGAGGTGGAGACTCCACAGAAGCGCACAAGACAAAAGTAACCACCAAGCCTTTCTGTTCCAACAGCACCCATCTTGCCAGCTCTCCATCGAACAGACACTAGGACAGGGGAACAGACACAAAAAGGAGTGATTTGTTGAGCATTAATGGAGAAGTATCTTTCCCTATTTTGCAAAGCAACTGGCAATAAACCAAATTTTCCCTGTCTTCCACTCTAATGCAGTTCTGTCCCAGAACCCAATAAATCTACAAAGGAGATCCTGGGAAGTAGCAGGTTCCGTTTTTTCAAACCCTCATCTATCAGAATTCATCATACATAAAGCCTTCCCACCAGCTTGCTTCTGCTCATCCTATAAAACATCTGACTTGCAATGGGCTGGGGGAGGGCTGCCTGTCTGTTAACAGGAGCTCGGTTTGCAGACAGCATCAGTTTCATCACACAATCTTTCATTTTGGCGATTTTGAGTTTCAGAGAAAAGTGACAGAATTTATATCCAAAACAGCTCAGCTGACAGCAAACATCCCTCATCTGAAGGACAGAAAGGGAAGAAGCTTTTTTATGATTCATGGGATCTGTTCCACCTACACATGCAAAAAAACACACTCCACAAACCATGGCGCAAGTCCAGTTCTTTCTGAGCTGTGTCCTCCTTGAGTCTAGACCTATTTGTACAGGTCCTATTTCTCAGTGGCTTCGCAGATCCTTTCCAAAACAGTCGGGATGTATAAAAGAAATTCTCTGTAGCCCAATGAGCTCTGCACCAGAAAAAAAAATACCAAAAATCCTCTGCATGTTGGCGCTCCGTACACACGAGGCTGTCTGAATTGTAACAGGCTTCTCATATAATGAAAGGCAACGTAAGAAAAAAGTTGTAAACACAGTGGAGCTTATCTCCGCATGTGGCAGGACAGATCACAGGTGGTACTGCTTTCTGATGAAATTAAGTGGCCAGCTATAAACATCCAGCCGTATTTCCTGCAAGTCATTTCTTTATCTAGGAAGAACACCCTGTGAATTGGCTGTTGAAGCAGCACGAGTCCTTGCTCCTCTGCACAGCTTCACCAGCCTCGACGTTCCCAACACATTGCTAGGGCATGTGCTGGAACAGGACGGGAAAGCTGTTTAAAAGTCTGTTTGCACAAGGGTTCTGTATGCCACCGTCCCGTGATCCTTCTCCTATTGTCAACTGCCTTTTTCACAATAGACAGTGCCATCATCACGCAGTTAGCACAAGTGTTGAAATGCCTCTGATCATCAGGAACATGTGGTAAGCTTGGAAGATGCGCTCAACATCACTGCTATAAAGCTACAGCTTTGCAAACTGAGGAGCAATCAAGGAGTCCTGGCAACACAGCACATAGCCAGCTGCTCCCAAAGATGTTTTACTAAACAGTTTCATCCTATGAAGCACCAATTCTAGGCACCAGCTAAGGGGCAGGACACTATTACACACCTGGCATTGCCAGCAACAGCTTTGGAATGAGAAAGGCATGCTCCCAAGGGCTGCGATAGCAAATACAAAGCTATGAGCCCCTACATGCTGGATGGTTGCCATTTGGAAGCTCTCCACCACAAATTCCTGCTATTCAATCATTTTATTGAGCTTATTGCAAAGGGATGCATAAAGCTATAAAAAAAAGTTTCCTTTTGCTGCAAAAAAGCATGAAATACTCAGGAAACCAGTGCTACCTCTGCCTGCACAAGCTCCCCACACACTGGGGCAACCCCTACCCCTGTTTGCCTCCCCAGAGAACTCCTCTGGTTTGTTCCAAGCTCCAACAAACCATCATGAGCTCTTCACAGGATGGCAAAAAAAAAGAATTCCCAAGAACTCATGCTTTTTCTTTCCCTTTTTTTTTTTTTTTTAACACGATACACTAGTTCACACGACTACATCTGCTTATAAGAGCAAACAATATTCTGGTGCAGCGTGACTGGCTTGTTACGCATGCAGGGGGTGGGAGGAGAGAGACAAGGGTTTGGACTTGACTACAGATACCACTGAGCCAGGAGAAAGCTGCCTGCAGAAATTTGAGTTGCCTCGATGCTGGGAAATGCACACTCAATTTACATGACCACAAGGTTCATCATCGTAAAGAATCTCTTATGAAGACAAAGGAGCATAAAGCAGAACTGACGCTATGACAACCACCGGAGTAGCATCTTTCAAATGAGTTTTCTATGAAATAAGCCTACATATGTTTGATACCCCAGGAATTACCAGTGTTTGTGTTCTATTATAGCTCCTGCATTTCACAAAAGACTAAGATCATTGGTAAAAAACAGTTTGTGCAAAGAACATCCTTGCCAAATTATGAGAGAAAAAAGTTTTCATTCAGGCCTTTTTTTGGTCAGATACAAAAAAAGAATAGTGAGTAGGTATAAAGCTACAGATCTCTATTCTCTAAAATAGAGCTTTATTCTCTACTCTCTAAAGTATAGTCACTTAAAGGTTTTTTTTAGGAAAAAAATAGGGTTGCTACCACTGAGAAGATGCCAGTAGCTCAGATGGGAGGAAAAGAGAAAGGGACAGTGACTGGCTATTGATAAATCATACTGCTATTCTTGCCTGATTATTGATAAATCATACTGCTATTCTTGCCTATTAAGGCACACTGAACATTTTGAACACAAGAAGAGAGGATATTCAAAAGCTACAAGCTCACATGACCTTAAATGGCAGCTTCTGGAACAAAGAACGAAGATACAGGGCATATACTGCAGTATGCAAACAATTAAGTATAAAATTAATTTGTGAGGTTTACTAGTCACATTTCTCTTGCTCAGCCCTGTGAGCTGCCAGACGCTGTGAGCATTCAAAAACCAGCCGGATTTATGGAGAACAACAAAGTGGTCAGCAGGCAGGTGCAGCTCAACAGCACCTCAGTTTGTACCACATGCATCAAAACAGGCTCTGGCTCCCAGTAACCCTGGCTAGACATCCTGACTTCGCACTTGCATTTTCTCTCCTTACAGTAAAATATCACAGATTCCCCCCCCTCCCCAAATAAAAATTTCTTGTATTAAAAGCAAGCCCTGTCATGCAGCCCAATAATTAACAGCTTACTTGAATACCACCAGTGGCATTTTATACCTGGCAGTCAGTTACAATAATGCCTTACAAGCACAAGCTAAATAACAGGAACACAAAAATCAACTTCACCTACATAAGAACAGCCATACTACAAGCACCCACCTATATAACTTCCCTTGAATATCCTCAGCCACTTAAACAGCCTGCAGCTTAGAGGCAGTTTCAATGCATTTATCTACTTTCTCTGTTAATTTGTCCAGTCTAGCCATGAACTCATGTTATTTTAATATCCTCAACAGCCTGAGAAAGGGAGTTTCAACTCCTTTTCCAAGCTACTCCCATCTTCCAAAGCTTGCTTTTACTGAAGAGGGCAATGAACAACTAAACCTATTTGCATGTAAAAGTTCAATTTCAAAAAACAAAAAAAACCAAAACCAAAACCCCCAATAGTTTCAAAAACTACTAGTTTTCTGTCTTTTACAAGGGGAAGCATCTTTGTTAAAACCTGATTTCTTTAGAATCAGAGAATTGTTAGGTTGGAAAAGACCTTTAAGATTGAGTCCAACCACTCTGAGTTGAGCTTGTACTCAGACTTAACTATTTTGGTATCTGTATAGAATACTTATTTATAAATTAAACTAGATCTTATAGTATCAATATTTTTTATCACAGCAGTGTTAGTTGCACTTATTTCCAATGGAGAACACCAGTATCCACCACTGACATAAAAAGCCTAATTAAACATGTAATCTCAGAAAAAATTTTAAAAACCCTTCTTTGCTGAATACACAAATGGCTTAATTTTAATAGTTCAGTAGGAAAGAAAACATAACTTTAATACAAACTTAATCAGTTTGAAGGAATCTAATTCTGTAATTGGGCATGTATTGCGATTTTTCTGTGCAAATTAAACATATTTTCTTACACTGTTCATCAAAGGTGTGATATGAAAGGGAAAGAAAAACAAACCCAGCCAGTAATAACCCTGAGAGCATGGTATTTCCATGAATCCTACTGCGATAAACAGCATTCAATTAGCAGAATGATGAGCTGCATGCAAATAAGAGTACACGCCACCATACACGACTGAGTAAAAAAAAACTTGTCTGCTTAACTCCTCTGTAAACAGTTGCCTGTGATGGTTATTAAAGTGGAACAGCAAAAGTTGGTGCATTCACTCATTTTCCTTCCCACAACAAAGGAAATCCCCAGGCCACCTCCACATAAAAGGGCAAGCTGAATTTCGCATTAGCTTGTCTCTTTGCAGCAAAGGAAAATGACACGTATGTCAGCAGCAATTTCCCGCCCCCCCCCCCCCCCCCCCAAGTTTATGCTGGCTGCATAAAAACCAGACTCTGATGTGCCAGGCATGTTGAGAGAGGCGAGCTCAGGGTGCTACAGCTGAATATGATACTTGTTTCATTTTCATTGAGGCTAGAGGAACTGTAGTTTTAAAGCTGGGTATAGCTTTTTGAGTGCTCATAAAAGATCTCAGCAGAGATGAAAAGCTAAAAAAAAAAAAAAAAAGAAATAATTAAAAATAGCCGTCTGGAAAACTGTGTGCTCTCGGTGACTTCGTCGTTAGCACAGGCGCTGCCTTTGCTGGGCATTTTCAGCTCTTTTCTGGGGCGCGTTCAGAAACCCTGCAAAGGTCCCAACAGGAACCAAACCCGAGGCACCAGCTCCCGCAGCCTGGGGCTCCGGGGGCTCTTTCCCCCCCCAGGCCGCAGCCCCCTGCCCACGCCAGGCCTGCCCGCCCCCTCCACTTTACCTTGCTGTCCTCGCACTTCTTCACCTGGCCGTCCCTGGCCTGCAGCTGGCTGCTCAGGTGGCTGTAGTCGGCCTCCTTCTGCTCCAGCTGCTTCTTGTGGGAATCCACCTTGCCCATCAGGTCCGAGTTCCTCTTCTCCAGGCGGCCCCTGGCCACCTCGGTGCGCTTGGCCTGGCTCTGCAGCTCGGCCAGCTCCTCCTGCAGCAGGGCCTGGCGGGACGAGGCGTTCCAGCAGTTGAAGGCGAGGATGGCGATCACCACCAGCAGCGCCACGAAGACAAGGGAAGGCAGACGGCCGCCCCTCCGGTTGGCCCCGAAGCCCACCATGGGGGAGGCCGCCGGGCGGGGGCTTCACCCGCTCACCGCCTCTGCCCGCGCCTGAGAGGGGAGAAGCAGGGCCGGGCCGGGGGGGGCGCCGCTCAGGGAGCCGAGCGGCGGGTGAAGGCGCTGCCCCAGGGGGCCGGGCGCATCCCCGGCGGCGGAGGGCCCTGAGGGGCAGCGAGGGGAGCGGGGCGAGGGGACGCCGTGCCGGGGACTGGGCTCTGCCCGCGCTGCCGTGGCCGGCCCAGGCGCCGCTCCCGCCCCGCGGGGAGGGACAGGCCGTAGCGCTGCGCTGGAGCCGCCACCGCGGCGCCCCGCCCACCTCACCGGCCGGCAGCGGGCCGCCCGCCCCGCCCCTTCCGCACGCCGCCCCGCCCCTTCCGCCTCCTGCCTCTCGCGAGACAAGCGTGAGGCGCTCTCGCGGGAGCGTAGCTTCCCGCCGCCAGAGGATCGCCATGTTCTGCGGGGGCTCGCTGAGGGCGGGCGGAGCTGCTGTGCCGGGGAGGGCGGGGTTGTACCGCCGGTGCCACGTTTTCCCCCTAAACCGACACCACACACACACACCGGCGGCACCTGCAGCCCGGAGGAGCAGGCTGGGCCGCAATAACGGGCGGCTGGGGGCGGGGAGAAGCAGAGCAGGCCACTCAGTGTTTCTCCTGAAAGGTGTTCCTGAGGAAACGCAGTGTGCTTCTGAAGTTATGTGAGGGAATTAGTTATTTACTTTATGATACACGGATAAAGCATTTATTCTTCATCAGATGGCCTCACAAACTGTTAAATCTGTTGCCATGGCGCATGTTTCACAGGGGAAGGAGAGACAATTAGTCTGAGACACCTGAGGTGGCTTCCAGCGTCAGGCGACACGGTCAGTTCACAGCACCCGTGTGTGAGGGGAAGGGGAAGCGGATCTTGACAGAGTCAGGCACGCCAAGTTCTTACTGCTTCAGAGACAGACAGACAAGACTTTTTTTTTTTTTTCTTTTCTTTTTTTTTTCCCCCAATATTTTCTCTCTCATGGTATTTAAGTAATAGTTCTGCTGCTCTCGTGGCCAAACATCTCAGACAGATGAGAAGATTTGGAGTGAGCTCCTGTGGCACAGCAAGTGCATGATACAATTGCAGTACCTGCAGGTTGCAAAATGGCGTTGAGAAGATGTGGGAGAAACAGAAGAGGATCAGTCTTCCCCCTGAAAGGAGTAAGAACAAC
Organism: Falco naumanni; assembly: GCF_017639655.2. NCBI lineage: Eukaryota > Metazoa > Chordata > Aves > Falconiformes > Falconidae > Falco > Falco naumanni. The sequence continues at coordinate 3,695,000 of NC_054060.1, read as the reverse complement.
TTTTAGGGAATGAAGTATAAAATGCATTCCTTTCCTGAAATACAACATACCTCATGCAGAATCAGTCAGCTGTGATAATGGTGTCATGGTATATATGTCCTCTTTTCCGCCTGATTCTGTACCATACTCACATACCAGTATTTGCATTTTGGCACTTTTAATTGCTGCTATACTGGTAGCCAATTAATTTGCCAATCTGCTTTCTGCAGATGGCAGTGTAGATTCACATTCTAAATCTAGCGTTGCAAATTTTACTTCATTGTGAAGCTAGATAGTTAACAGGATTTTATGTCTGCTCTGTTAAGCTTATTGTTCCTGCATACGCTTTGTGCAAATGTGAACACTGAGAAAAGAAATATTTGTCTAAATAATGTAAATACAATATAAACATAACAAATTTGAGCTCAGAACCCCACGTGGATTTCACACACATTGGTTCCTTACCAGCCGGTAAAAGCCTGCTCAGAAATCTCTCTTCACATCATGCTTGGTGATATTTCCCCCCTCCTGATTAAGTGGCTCCTGTCAGACGTTGGGTGAGCTCCCAGCTCCATGGCTGGCAGCAAACAATCCCCCGCCAGCAACAGGGAGCTGTGTGAGCCTGGGTGAGAGCTGGCCCCTGCACATTTTTTGTGATTGCATATCTGGGTGGTGAGGCAACACCAGGCAGTTTTCCTTTTTCCAATTAATTGGCCATTTAATTTCAGCCAAGTTCCAGTCCACATGATCCAGTCCTAGTCTATTTATTTTCCTGATTGGAAAGGCTGTATTGCTGCTTCTTCTTCCTGAGCTTCTGACTGTAATCTTCCATGGTGTGTTGGAATAATGTGCCTCTTGGCATCTTCAGCTCAGCCTCTGACAGGGATCTTGGCTAGTCCTTGAGAATGGTTTGTTTTGGCTTCTCTGGCTCTTGACCTCACCATGGTGCAGCATTAACGGAAGATCGGTTGTCATGCTGCATAGCTGTCATCATGAAACACAATGCAAGCACAAGAACTAAGTTTTAAACACCATACCTATCTTGGAAAAACTGAAGGACAGAAAGAAGAAAATTTGTTTGGGGTTGTATCAAAACCTTACATGCTTCCAGAACTTTCTGTTGAAGAGCTGTCTCTGTAAGAGTAGCCATAAGGTATGCAAATTTAGCATCCTTGTAGAAATTAAAAAAAGAAAAAGTAAAAAATATGCAATAGTAGCATTTAACTTTGGAAAGAGGAGCTGTGCAAAACAAAGATGTTTGTCAAAAGCATTTAAGGGAATGTCAGATGGAAGCTGTTTCAAGGCAGAGTATTAAAAACTCTTAAGCAGGGGCAGGTCACTCAAAACACTAGAAGATCTCAGAAATAACAGTGTACTTTAACAGAGCTGGAGAGGCTATTTAATGTTAAAAGCCACGTTCCTAGGTATCAGAGGTTGTGTCCCAACAAAGAAAATAGAAACACAAATCTGCCAAGTTAAATGTAGAACTACTGTGTACAACCAGAAGGATCTTGAAGGAAAGTCACTGAAAGCATACAAAAACATTCACATGCATTAGAATTACACATCTGATCACCTGCCATCTTACCAGCTTTGGCAAAAGTGTAAAAAGAAGTTATCAAGGAGAAATAAGGCTGTAACAGAAAAGGCAATGCATTTCTGTTTGCTGCAGGAGATTCTTCTCAGAGCAGAGCTTTTTCTTGGGGGGGTTGTATGTCAGAGAAACTGGAAATGTCATTGGAGTTTAAGTGTTGGAGCAACTGATGAGATACTCAGGACCAGAACACAAGATTTTAAAGGAACTTGGACATATTACTTAACTGCTGGCAGCAGTTCCAGCTGGGTGGCCAGGACAGTGGCTTAACTGATCTCCTCCGGGAGCGACGTGAAGAACTACAGAAGAGAAGCCTCACCCAGCAGGTTGATGAAGGCGAACAGCAGATACAGATGGTGCATTTGGAGACAGGCAGCACTGCCCTTTCAGAAGAAGGTCAGTTCTCTAAATCTTGTGAGAGATTTCTGAAGGTGTCAAAAAGAAAATGCTTGTGGTTGATTTGATCATAATAATGCATTTGAATTTTTAAGAAAAGCCCTTGCCAAACGTTCTTAAACTATGAAGCTATAAAGTAAGAGGAAAAGTTTGCTTATGGATTAGCAATGAGGAAAAAGCTAGGAAGACTGGAGAAGGTAGCTTCTTTACTAGTGACATGACCATTTGTGACCTGTCTTTATCCACATATGCATAAGTGAGCTGAGGGGGAAAAAATGAGTAACAAGATAATGTAATTTGTTGAAGTTATGTATCATTTTTTCATGATAATCAAAAGTGCCACTGACTAGAAGGGGTTACTGAATTTCATGACACTGTGTAACTGAGTAAATTGAACAGCAGTGGAATTCACTTTTGATAAATGTCAAGTAATGTGTACAGGAGAAAGAAAATTATCGCAATGCCACATACACAGTAGGCCCTTGGTGCTCTCTGATAGCTTCTCCTTTATCCCCATAGGTATTTAAAAAATACCCATGGGGTGGGGAAAAGCGAAGTAAATGCTGGGAATTGGTAAGATGTAAATTAAGAATGAAGTGGAAGATACTGTCAGGGTATGAATTTTCACTGCTCTTCTGCATTTTGAACACTGCATTTCCAGTCAAAGTTATAAAAAGGTTACAGAATGGAACCGGAATGTAATCAAAGGTGTGGGATGGCTCTTGTTCGGGGAGATGGCAAGGGAGTTTTGAAAGGAGGACAGGAAGGAGTACTGTGATAATGATATGCGTGATGATGGATGGTATGGAGGAAATGAATAAGAAAGATTATTTAGTGTCTCTTTTGCCAGTAGAGCAAACAGGCACTGGGTGAAATTACTAGGCAGCAGGATTAAAGAAAAGGACATATATTTGGGCACGCTGCACAATTTAATTGTGCATCACACAGGTGTATTGTGGAGGTCAAAAATATAAGTGAATTTAGAAAGATGTTGTGTAAATCAGTAGATGAGCAGCTCCTCAGGGACTGCTAAATAGAGGGCTGAGATTCAAACCGTGTTCCTAACCTAAACCACTTAGAGGGTATGTGAGGCAAAGGGTCCCTCTGTGCCTCTGCATGTCCCACCTCTGGGACATGGTTCTCTTGGGGATAAATAAGGTGTTCTAAGGAGCAGAGAGCCTGGAAGAAACAATGAAGCATAAAGAAAATCAGCAATGACTGGCAGATTGTGTAACAAGGTGCTGAAACACGCAGTCCTCAGTGGTGCTTCTGCAGTGGCCAGTGTGGCTCTTGATAAATGCTGCAGCAATCAGAGTCCCAGTTTGGAACAGCTTTTCCTTGCCAAGCTGTGAAGTCTGGAGGGGAGAGGGGAACCGCAGGGAGAGGTTACTTTCACTTAAGATTCAGAACTTATCCTGGAGTCTCTCCTCAGGCAAGGGTTGCCATTTGCTGAGGTTCTGTAGACCAATTGTCTGCTGCTGCTAATATTAATGTATACTAATGTTATTTAATAAAAGAATAGGAATAAAGTAGCAAACTCTTAGAGCATATTCATTAAGATAATCAACAAAAAGTATTGCAGCCAGTAGTTATGGGCGTTTTTTATAAGTCACAGAGAAGAAAAATTAATTGATTTAATGGAATTAATTTTCAGTTAGCACTACTAGGATGTCATAAAAATATGGAGATATTTGATAATATGAAATTATAGTAATTCTGGAAGGTGTTAATATTTTCCAAGTAAGAATGGTTAGAACTAGTGGTAACTGTAGAGAAGTGCAAGTTGCAGCATGTGAGCCCTTATAAATAAAGAAAACACCCAAAGTAACCTCATAAGCTAAGAAACTGCTATTTTAATCTATGTACCGTTACAGCCTGGAACAACATATTCTTTTTGTGTGCCCTGCATTTCATAATCAAGGCCTGAATGCAAATAACCTGAAAATGCATCTTCTTTCCTGGTCTATTAGTTGGTATTGTGGTGAGCAGAAAACATTTAAAGTATTTTGGAAGTAGAAATCTCCCTCAGCTGAGGGGCATACTGTGCTAGGGAACGATCATGCACTGGAAAAACACATACAGTGGTAAAAGGGGTATCTGAGAAATCAAATGCTACTGGATGCTCTAAGACTAGACAGGTCGAGTGGGAAGCATTTCATCATTTCCTTGTCTGGATCTGGGACACAGAGTGATGAACAGATAGGCAGTGAAGTTCCTAAAAGGCCTACTGACTTTCAAGAATATGCATGCTGACTTACAAGTACCTGAAATTCCCCAGGCTGTTGCCTGGCACAGCCTTCCACATCGCATGCAGAGCGCTGCTCAGGCATCATAGTCTTCCACAGCATTTACAGGCAAGTCACAGACATTCTCTTTGGTTGGTTTCACTAAGTAGGATGGTTCTGTTGATGAAATGCATAACATACATTAGATTTTCTTCCTCCCTTCAAACATTTTACTTCATAAAGGAATTGCTGATTATTTATTTCCCTTTTTTTCCTCTGCAGCGAGGTTGGAGAGTTTAAGAGCCCCACGTGGTATTTTTAGAACTAGTGCTCTGTATTATTATTGCATGACATTTTCATCAGTTAAAGCAAGAAAAAAGCCTGAGTTGTTGTTCTAGTCAAGTATTTTGATCCCTTCAGAAACTGAAGCAGATTTTTAAATGAAAGATAAACTTAGATGCATTGGTTTATTTTTTGTGCATAAGTTAACTCAAAAATAAGAGAAAAAGTACTCTATAAAATATAATAATTAGACATTCAGGAAGAACAGTCAGAGACTTACATTTGAGTTCAGGCAGAAGAAAACAGATCCCAATAGAAAAAAAAATGCATCTGTGAGTTACCAGCATACAAAAAAGTTGTATCCAACAATGACAATAAGGGGTAAGTTGTCAGGGAGCAGCAAAAAGGAAGTTGAGTCGAGAGCAACTCTAACCAGCAAAGCGCAGTATCTGAACAGAGCAGAGCAGCCACCTCCTTTGGCAGTCCCAGGCAAGAAGGAGACCCAGAATACAGTTACTGATCATTCAGGTGACAGAGCTAGCAGCAAGTTCTGAGATATGCCTGTAGCACTGGCCAAGCAGAATAGGTACCCAGTTCTCATCTGAAATGGCTTAAATGGAGGTCCCAGCCCCTGGGGAAGATGTGGGTTGTGTCCTGGGTGAGGCTGAATGGGGCAATTAAGGCCAATTTAGAGTACAGGTAACTGGTTTGGCCAGGAAGATCACAAGGATTTTGATTAAAGTAATTTCAGTGAAGTACATAGGAGAATGAGATCTGGGATTCTGAGCCTGGGGAAGAGCTGATCACTCACCCAGCAGGGGTGGTGGGGGCTTCTGCAGAGTGGGGCTGCAAGAGGAGGCGGATGGTGCTGGGGGTGGTGTTGAAGAGCCTCCCCCCAGGGCCATCTTGGTGAGGCTGACATCTGTTTCCATCTGCTCTGACTGCAGTATATCAGGTCCAGCAATGGCCAAAGATCTAGAACTATTCATTTGCCTAAATTAATTCTTCTGTTAATAAGATAAGCCTTAAGAAAGTATTCCTGGGCTGAATTGCCTTCTGGGACTTCATTTTGTGTTTCTTGGCTGGAGTGTTGCTCTGACTCACTCCAGAGTCTTTTTCCTCTTTTTAAATAGTGGAAATACAACCGTACAGTTAAAAATTTTATATATAATTAGATATAGAACAGTGAATACTGCATAAGAGAACATGCTGATGTAATAATCTATTCAGCATTACAGAAAATTAGTTATTTTAAAAGTATATAATTAAATATTCTAAGATACTGTTCCCTTCCAATGGCAGTAGAAGCTTTTCGGTTTTTTGGTTGGTTTTTTTTTTGCATGTATTACAAATTTGGGTTTTGTGCAAATGTTCTGAATACAGAAGTTAAATTGGCCAAGACTTTTAGCATATACTTTAAAAACTGATTACCATACTCCATCTGTTGGTAAGCTGAGCAACTGTCAAAGTGAGCAGCAAAGCCTACTAACATTTCCGTGTAGATTTGTAAGACTACAGTTAGAGTAGCAAGCTATTAATATCAAAGTAGCACTTTAGCAGGGGAATGGTGGAGTGGGTTTTTTTTCCCCCAATATGATTGTTTTAGCTAGTGGATGAGATGGATGCGTGAAGTACAGTTATCTTGCAAAGTGGCTACCACCTACTTATCTTAGACCGAGCATATCAAGCATTGTGGTTGCTAATTTGCAAGAATAGCAGTTAGTAAAAATAGTTAATTTCAATTTCAGTGCATTTTATGAGTATGCACGAGTAGTCATTTTGGAGCATACTTCTTCTGTGACCTTTTTAGGGTGGGTTACACTACCATGCCGTCACAGACTGGATTGCTGTCAGCTTGAGAAAAACATGTATCACAGAAACATGTTTTTTTGAAACCCGTTGTTTATCATTTCTAGGTTGAGCAGCTACTGATATTTTGATTACTGTTGTCTGACTGGTTTTTCTTCACATTTGAAAGCAATGACTTTTATGGTTTGTTTACACAGACCTTTGTTAAGTTGGGGCACAGGTAAATTATGTATTTTAATTAAACCCAGCAGCAGTCTATCTCAAAATCAACACTGTAAATATATATCCAAATTACTATTAACACTTATTTACAGCACTTAGCAAAAAGGCAAGACATTTCCTCCCCTTAAAGCAAAACAGCAAAGCATAAAGATGAAGAAATAGTGACGTATAATGATATATCATGGGCATACTTCTGTTTATATCAGTTTGCTTTTACTCATTACCATCTGATGCTGAGTTAGATTAATTGTATACTTTCCTGGCAACTCTTTCTTCATTTGAGATGTTATCAAAACTCATTACAACAATACGATCGATTAAACAGTGTTTTGAGATTTATTAACAACACCTGTCTTGGAAGAGACTTCTTGTCTTCTAAGGGTAAAATAATCCGTCTTGTCAAAATCACAAATGGCTCCCATTCTTCCACCACTTTCAGAAGGCTCAGGTGCAACTTCCCTTGTATTTTTCCAGAGAAAGTGTGGAGGAACAGACTGCTACTGTTTGTGAGGAAGCATAAAAGTGAAAAAAGCTATAGAAGCTCACATCCATGCACACATATACTGGGACATATACATGCACATTACAGGTGTGCAATAAGGCAGTGTGTATTAGCTAGTCAAATTCTGTGCTGCTGCTTATTTCTTCCTTATTTTTCATTAGTTTGCTGTGTTTGCACAATTGTATAGGTATTCCTATCGTGCATCAAACGCATCTTTTATCCTTGGAGTAACAACAAGAAGGGGAACAACTGCATATGAGGTCAGACAGGCAGCCTGTCAGTTCAGGCTTCTCTTCTGAGTGCACCCTCGGGTAGATCTGCTCAGTGAGGTATCATTTTCTAGGGATGGAGGGCAACAGGCAGGAGGAATTAAGGCTATGCAAACCCAATTAAATACATAGGGGAGGAAAAAAAAAAAAGGAAGTGGAAGGGAAAGCTGGAAAGAAAACAGAAGCAGGGGGCCGGAAGAAAGACTAAATGGATTGTGATACGTGGGTCAAGGTGAGGAATCTTGGCAGAGGTGCACAAGGAGACACAGAACCACTTAGTTCCGATTTTGATTCATAATCATCTTGGCCGCATCTTTCCCATCACTGAAATAAAATGTAACTTTGGCTGCAGAAGACAGTTAAGGCATGTTGATTTCTAAGGAAAATGTTTGCTTTTCTCTCTTAAGGATAAAGCTGACATTTAGAACAGCTGGAAAAGAAGCCACAATAGGATCATTACTTTTCAAAATATATATAGCTGAAATGGTATCAAATTTATTTATGGACATCTGAGGTTTGTAAGTCTTTCTGAGTGTAAGTAATTTGGAGTGACTTTATAGAATCAATCTCGTAACACGTAGCATTACAAAAACTAGCCAAGGAACATCTGGGATTGACTCATCAAATAGCAGCACTTCTTGAAAAAAACCCTGTCGGAAGAGTGCACCTGTATCCAGGGAACAGCGATTGGCTTGAGGCCCCTACCCAGGCTGGGAGCAGGAAGCACATCTGTTCCTGAGAAGCAGCTGGGGAGGTTCAGTGCAGAGTTTGGCATTTTGAAAAAAGGTGCTTTCTCTAAATAGCATTTCCACATAGTATGTTTTCTTTTTTAATGGGAGCAGTCACAGCTATGTATGCAGCTCTGAGGTGCTTGTGAAATTCCTTTAATATCAAATGACATTTGCAGCAAAGATAAAGAACACAGATGCTGGCAGGAACTCCTTTAGGTTATTGTGAATAATTATTGAAAAGGCACAGCACTGATTTAGACTCCCCGTTTGCAGGGAGTTGTCTGTGTGGGAAATAAAGAGTGAATTTTGTACTGGAAATGGCTTTATGCCTGAGCTTCAGAGAGAAGCTGACGCTGACAGCTGAGGGTGGCTGCTCTGTTCACCTCCTCCCAGAGCCACTCCCAGGAGGTGCAAACTGGGCTGGGCATACATAGAGCAGGTGCCGAGAGAGAAGAGTGCCCTTCTTCCCCTAGGGCTGGAGTGGATGCATAAATGTGAAAGCATTGCTGCAGATTTCCTTGGAAAGAGAGGAGCTTGGAAAGGGCTGAGTTGCAGCCAGGTCTGTGTTGCAGTTGTTGAAGCAGGCAGTCTGGGGCACACTGCAGTGCCCAGCTGGAGCAGGCCCCAAGGGTGGGATTTAGATTTCACTTGACAGAGTAAATTAAAAGCTGCACCTCAAAACAGGGGTTGTAGAAACTCTACGTGCTCCCTCACATGCTTGGGAAGCTTGCAGAGGAGAATGTCACCCAGTGCCCAGTGCAGGAGGAGGAGAGCTGTTTGTAAATGCTGCAAAGAGCCCAGAGCAGGTAGGAAAAAGATTGCCCTTGGAGATGGGTGTAGCTATGGCCCTGAGGAGGTGTAGACAGCTTTTTGAGATTCCCAGCTTCCAGAGGGAAAGGGTTACATGCACTGTGAAGAAGAAGCTGTGGCTCAGCAAGAGTGAAGACAAGTATTTTAATATAGCGGTGTTGTGGTTCTTTTGTCTTACAGTGTGGTTGTGGTTTTGCAAAACATTCACATTCAATTACTGTTTTGTTTTGTTGCTGAGGAACACAAGCAAAGAAGGAAAATAATAATTTAAATTTAACTCTGCTAAATATAAATGAGATTTCATGGGACAAAGAAAAGACTTCTCTAGCTTGAGGGGGTATTGCTGTGCCAGATTTCAAAGGCCCTACTACAGCCAATGAAGTTCTTGGAGCATCTTAAAAAAAACTGTGTTTTAATAAAAATTTTTTAGGCAACACAAATACAGCCATTGCCTCCAGGAGGGTATGTGATTGTTCTGGGAGTCACACACAACTATATCCGTGTGTTGCCAGTTGTTACAGGATCTATTTGTAGGAAGTAGAGAGAGTCTAGGATGATACAAGTTTCAGACCGTGGCCTTAAAGTTTCAAGAAAATGTATCAAAAAAGTATGTATTACCTCACTTGCCCCAGGTGATTAAGGTAACAATATGTAAATTTATATATTCCAAGGGCAGGTACTCTGTATTTTTACTGTCCCCAGGACAATGAAGCTGTTCTTCATCAATGGTTGCTGGAATTGCCTTCTAATAAAGCCTCCATCTGCAAAATTATGCTTGTTACAGTAGACCTAATTTAACTCTTTCATATGAGGTTCAAAAAGATTGTAGACAATTCTCCATTATTTAAGCAAGCCTTATTCAAAAAAAACCCTTTTGTCTGGTACATTCTATTATATTGAGATACTTTCTGATAAATGGGTGTTGGTTTCAAACCGACTGTCATGAAACATCTTTTTTAAAAGATTAATTTGATAATATGAGTGCTGCTAAAATAATTGATTTATGAAGTGGTTGGGATGGTGGCAGGTTTATGTTTGTTGTTCCCTGTGCTGAATTTAATAATAGCTTGAGGCCAAGATTTTAAGGCATTTAAGCATCCCCAGCTTCACCAGGGAATCTTCTGCTCTATACATCAAAAACCCCAACAATTTGCCATAATATGCAAAGGTTCACATAACAGAATCTCATTCTGTCCTAGTTATGCACTGGATTCACAGATGTGAACTGACTTTTTTATTTTAACATCAAATATCCCAAAACTCCTGTCAAAGTCACAAGTCTAAACTCATCAGGTGCTGAGGACTCTGCTGCTCAGGGGCTGGATGGTTTGGCAGTCAGGCTCAGAGCTCAGGGCTGGTGGGGTGCAGAGTGGTGCCTCTTCTCTGTCATGTCCCCCCTGGCAGACAGTGGGACTGGTGGGGAAATGCCACTTCACCCATTAGCCTTCCTCTTCTTGGCACTGAAATTGCTTAAACCATTAAAGAACTTCTGTCAATTAACATCTCTAATATTTGAGCATGCTGCATTCAGCTGGTAACATGCAAAGCTCCTTTACCTGAAATTTTATCAATGCTTAATTTTAAATGCTGCAATTTAAGTGGGTATATACACTCTGGTTTATGACCTAATATACTTTTTTTTCTTTCTGCTGAACATAGGATTATGTATTAGAATCAATTTTTCATGAAACCATCTACCACCTACCAAATAATATGAACATAAATGAAGTGGGACATGAGAATGCAGGCTGGGGAGGCAGAGATCCCGTGATCTCAGAGAACAGCTCTTCTCTACCTGCTCTTCCCGATGTTGTCTCTAGAACCAGTCCTGTAAGATCACTGCTAAGTCCCAGGGAACGACAGAGTCGAGTATATTCTGTATTTTACAGATTAAACCACTTGCTTGTCAAGCTTAAGTTGAAATTTGCCTAGCCCCCTCCCCAAAGCCCTATTTTACTGAGTACTGTACCCAAGGCAGTTTGACCGTAAGTTTTGAGAAGATTTTTCTACTCCAGCTGATGAGAGCTGGTCTTAACAGGCAACAGCCACATCCTAGAGAGATGGTATGACATCTTAGTGTCCAGCGTGGTGCCACAGCCTGGCATCTCAGCACTAGATGGTGCCAGGCACCACCATGCGACGTGTGATAAGTAGAAGATCCAATTGCACAAGCACTGAAGCAAGGCTTTCCATCTGTATTGAAGGGCTATAAAACTCCACTGCAAACAATGTTCATCAATTATGGCGTAAGTACTAGGTTAAGATAAAATCAGCAATTAAGGCCAAATGCTTATTAAGGATTAAGAGATTCAATGAGAGTTCACTGGGCCATAAGGAGCAGTACTGGAGCCTGGCTAATTCTTTTGATTTTCCCAGCTTACGCACAAATGACTGCTACTATTTACCACTCATGCTCTGGAAGACAATTGGAAATGGCAATTCCAAGGGAAGAGCTCTAAAATGCAGAGTAATTTGTTGCAAGCAAGTGATTATGATTCGTGTATCTGGATGCAGGAGTACCACTGTCCCAATAGACCAATTCCTTGTGCTGTTTATGCACCTCATTTAGTTTACAGTTATGATTCCTAATTTAGGAGGCTTGGTTTTTTTCTTGTAGATTAAGAAAGCCTCAAATTGAGCATCAGAAAGTGTGTGTCAAACTGTGACCTGAACTTGAAACATGCTTTTGTATTCCCAAGTATATTCTGAAAAAAACTTCCTTTGTCCTAAACAAAATAAAACAACCCCCCCACACACACCAACTATTATTACAGCATATTGATTGGAAAGCACTTTTTATCATAGTCGAAATCTCATGTATTTGTTTCTTCCTTCACAGCAGAAAAAACAGGATTTGAATGATAAACTACTGCTCAGAATTTTGGCAGATTTTCTTTAGTGCTCTAAGAGGAATTGGCATTTCAGTGTAGAAAAAGCAACAGTTTATTGAGCTGAGGACTAGAGGAGCTGTCAATGTGCATTGTGCATTAACATATTTTCAATTACATGAAAAATGTGCATCTCTAATTTAATTTAGGTGTCAATAAAATAGCAGCCATTGCAACAGCTGATATTTACTGCTTCTCAAGCGCAGAGCTGTACTCAACATCACTCCCATTGTGCTCATCACATAATACAGAGGTCATCTTCCCTGGGACTTCTCTGCTCTGGGAACCTTCCAGAGAGCAGCGAGTAACACAGCCTGTGCAGGGGAGGAGGGGAAAAGAGGAAACTCTTTGCAGCGATCTCCCAGCTCACTGATGTGCCTGGGTACAGGTCAGGTGGGTATAGTTTACAGAAACCTCAAAAACTGGAGATGCTGGAGTCCTTCGCTAGCAGGACAGCATACAGGATACATACCTTAAGGTGGACTGGGTGACTTCTCAAGTCTCTTCTACGTTGTTAACTGTAAATCACTGTCTTTAATTCTGTGAAGAAAACAAAAATTCTGGTCTTTAATCTTAAAGGAAATGGAAACAGGCATTGAGTAGATGCTCCCCCAAAGGCAAAAGAAATATTGAACCAGGTTAAGAAAAAGCTGACGTAGGTCAGTACTGTGATATGTTTTCAGGAACAAATGGTTCCATTAAGTCCGGGAAAGTGCTTGCATCCTTAGAAGTTAGAGCTGGCCTGGAGTACTGTGTCCATCCAGGGCACTGAAAAACTGAACAGTCTTTCATGTTCTAAGTTAGGTTACAAATTATGTAAACAATGCTTCTAGATAAAATTCGTATTTCCTTACCATTGTGAATATAATTCTTCTTATTCTGGCCTTTGCTTCTTGTCTTCTACCACATACCTGGTTCAAATCTTTTGCTGCTTTTTAAGTGCCAAATAACTTCCCTCTCGTCACTCAATTTTTTTAAAAATTGTTCAGTCTAATTAAGCCCTCTGAGCCAAGAGATGCAGAACAAGAGGGTCAATTGTGCTCCCACTTCCATGGTGTGAGCCTGGAGTAACTCCACTGAATACACTGCAGTAAATTTCCATTACCTTCAGCAGAGTTGCTCTGGACTGACAGTTCAGGGTGAGCTGACTCAAACCACTCAGAGCATCAGAAGGGCACTGAAGACAAGCCATTACCACGAGGAGCTTCTCACGGGAAGCTGTTATGCTGCATGGGAATGAGAAAAGGAAAATGCTGTGGGAGACAGCCAGCCAGGCTGCATCATTACCAGGGGCGTCCTTGTGAATGCTGCTGTGAAGGAGGCACGTTGTATCAGGCTCTGGGAGAGAGAAAAGGAGGACAGGTGGACATGGGGGAACATCTTGAACAGCCATAGCTGTTTTCACTCTCTGGGAGATGCCTTCCCCTGAGTCCTCCTACATTCCTTTACAGGACCTATCACACACATGTGAGTTTCCCAAGAGGCAGAGCAGCCCATTACAGCGTTTGCTGACAGGGAGAGACAGGAGTGCTCTCTTCAAGACTCAGCTTCTCTCCTTCTGAGAACAGAGTGGGGCTGGTGCCTTCTAACCTCACTCCCTCCTTGGAGGCCATGTTAGAAATTCAGTTCTTGTTCCTCTGATGAGGAAAAGTGATGGAGCTTTTCACAGCAATTGGTTTACTTTTCTGTCTTCTAAAACCTTTTTCCAGTGGACCGTGGTTGGTGTCAAGAGCATTCCTGGGGGGAACAGAGAGATCAGGAAGAAAAATTACTGTCAGGGCTGCTTCAGCAATGGGCCTAATTTAATGGGATGGCTGTGACCCAGGTTGGAGGTTCAGTAGTAAAGTGATGCAAGTCAAAGAAGAGAAGATAGGTCATGTAAATAACATCGTTCAGTGTGTTTACTGTGAGCAAGCAGAATGTGAGTCGGGGAGAAATCTGTCTTTGTCAGGGACTCCGGCTGATCCATTTCTCCATGGATCAGCTGCACGTAAAGTTAATCTGCTTATGCAGCAGCTGAGAAACTAAGATGCCCTCAATGCCCTCATCTCATCCCTGCATCTAGTTAGAGTCTCAAAATACCAGGGGAGCGCAAATTCCATCTACATTTGGCGTGTGACCACCCTTCATACCTGTCCTGTTTCCTCTTCTCTACCATAGGTTGCTGGGTGGGACTGACTTGAAGCAGGAAGTCCTGTCTGAAGACCCATCTGGGGTGGAAACTTGTGGGCTTAGAGAGTGCAGTGCCCTCAGCCTCGGTGTCACTTTGGACTGTCTGGACCACTGCCTCAGGTGGCCAAAGGAGTCACATGTATGTTGTGTCCTCCAAGGCCCCATGCCTGGGCTGGCCTCCATGGCTGGCTCATTGTCCTCACTAGCTGCAACCATGTTGGCCAAGCTTCTTCTGCATGGCTGTGGGTTAGGCTGAAGGGCTGGCTGCCTTATGGAAGAGAAAGTGCTGCAGATTGCTCCTCTTGCCTTCTGCAGCCTGCCAGAGGGTCTGGTTCCTTTCTGCTGCTTATGGAGAGTGGCCCTGGCCCTTCATTGCCCTTGTTCACATCCAGTGAAAAGTGCTGTTCTGTGGGGTGTCCATGTGGGGTACAGACAGTACCCAGGCAGCACCCCTGTGTGAGGCTGTATTTGCCCATTTCCTATTTAAAGCCCCAGTGGAGAGGACCGACCAATGGACTGGATGGGGATGTCCTGTGTCAGGGCTGACGGAGATGTACTGGGCAGGCTGGGGCAGGTGGGGAGCATATGACCTTATCCCAGCCTGACATGCATATTACCCCAGCCACTGTGGGCTGTTGTGCTCAGCAGAGGAAATCCTGGGCAATCTGGTTTGACCAGCATCAGTGTGTGCTCTGGGGTGCAATCACAGGAGCTCAAATGCCGCAACAGGAAAAAGAAGAAAACCTCTATTTTTGTCCTAATTTAAAATCAGCTGAAGTGTGTAGGTTGTGAGATTCAGTATGATGTTTGTAAACATTAGTAACAAATGTGTAATTTAATCTGCTTCCTTTTTTATTTCTTTCATTGAGAGTATCATTTAGGATATGTCATCCTTTATTTTATAATAACGTTTATAGCAACGTAGCAAGGGCCAATCAGAATTAATCTATGATGCTTCCCTCTGGTTCACTGTTTATTTCTAGATAGAAACACTGGGAGATAATTTACATTGAATGTAGATAGTATTTACCACACTTTGAACTGTGTTCCTTGTCACCTTACCTGTATGGGCCAGTACAATTACTTTCCTTTTGTTGTCTATTGCTACCTTAAGGTCCACATAAGAGACGATACAGTGGCTGTTTAATTCACAGTGAACCCATCAAGGTCTGTACTCTTGTAATTTCCTGTAACAAATGCTTGCAAGGTCATTGCTATGGGGATGATTCACGTTAGACTCCCAGGGACTCTGCTACCTGCTCTTGCAGAGCTCTGCAGCATCAAGCTCCACATTGGGCATGTTCCAATTTCAGTTTGAAATATCTGTCTGGGCAAAACGACTGATGGTCAGGACTCTCCTTTCATGCTGCGTCATGACAAAGTAGGGAAACCTTTGAAGGAACCATTTAGCAGATTGAGGGAATGTTGTGTTTCCATTGCAAAGCATTTGGGATTGAGAAATGCTGGGGTCAGTCCATGCATGTGTATGCGTATCCTTGACTTCCCTATTGTAGCTGGTTTTCTGTGGTCTCGGTCACATGCACCCCTTTTATTTAGCTTTACTCTCTGGAGGAGGACCATAGCCAGTGCGTTCTGAAAATACCTCTTCCTAATTGCTTTATCTTTCCAGCTGTATTTTAAAGAACAGCAGGTCAGCCAGCCAGACCTCTCTGACTTTAAACAGGTGTATCCTAAAAAGGACATTGTTTTTCTAAGACCCCCTCATCCTCACAACCCTAGAGATTTTTCTCCTTGATTAGCACCACATACAGCAACATCCAGTTCTCATCACCTGAGATCCTTCAATGGATTCTCAGTCTCAAAAATTTAATTAAACTGTTTAACAAATCACTTTCACAGTGAGACATTAGCAGAAAGCAAGATGCTTCTCTTTGTTTAAGAAAGCAAGAGTCATGTATAATATCAGTTAATTGGTTCAACTAAAACTTGGGTAATTCAGTTACTTCAGAGTGACTGGGATTTAATAATGAACGCCTTCAGTTTAATAGCATTACAGTGCTCAGGACGCATGAAGATGTGCAACAGGCTTATGTGTAGGCAAAGCTATATGCCCAGGGCTGCTACGATCAGCTGTGTGCTCTGTGGTCCATGCAGTGCTGAAGGTGTCTTCAGCCAAAGAACAGACACCAAGGGCATGATCCTGCTGTGGATAAAGGGAGGAGCGAACAGCAGTCGGCCAGAGAGGAGTAATTATTCCTGGGGACCTCTTCAAAAAGGTCATCCTCAAATGGTTTTAGTACAGCCTCTTAAGGCTGTTCCTCAAGACTGTTTCTGTTACAGTGATCTACATTTTTAGCCCATTTTTTTCAAGAAATGAAGCTTTACAGTCACACCATCTGTCTGTCTGCAAGTCCCCCTCTGAGAGCCTTTGTGCCTCTTGTCCGTTTGTGGCAGAAGCATGCAGGTCTGCAAAACCTCACGTTCCTCAGTGTGCTGAGAAAATTGATAACTGTTGTCAGACACAGAGTAATTTTTCCATTATTCTGAGGGGTGAGGGAAGGACTGGAGACCCATCAGGAGGTGTGCGTAGGGGCAGAACACAGATGCTTTGGAAACCAGGTGTCTAGTTCTGCTGTTCACTGAATTGCTGTTCTTTCTCCCCAAAGAGACACTCATCAACTTACTTGGAGATGTTTTTGCATGTAAGTAGGGCTGTACCTTATATGTACCTCTCCTTCAGTTGTTTCTGAGCCTGAATCCTTCCTCCTTCCTCTCACTTTCTCCACAACCCATCTGGTTGGGACCTGCTGTGCTCTGAGCCAGGATAAGGCAACGGGCACTTTCCATGCTGGGGAACCACAGCTGCAGCCTGGCTGTGCCCTGCATGCCCACTGTCATGCTGCTTGACTGCCATTGGGCAGCCCCTGTGTCTGCCTGAACAGTTGTACTTTACCCTGCTACGTGAAGAACAGCATGAATCCCTTTCTCTTTGCAAGCAGGTTCTTTAATTAATTTCTTTTTAAGGCTGGATTAAATTGCAGGGAGCTCTTGAGTACAGATTCCAGTGGCTCTAATCTTGCCATGTATGCTGAAAATGAGCTTCCAGGGTGTCACAGCACCCTGTGCTTGCAGAGGAACCTGTTTATCTGCTGGGTGAAACACTGCTGACAGTTTTACTTTCGTCACCCCTGCAAGGTTTTTATTCTCACCATTCCACTGTATTAACTTTCAGTGTCTTTGTGACAAGTTTGATCTTGCAGCGTCTCTTTAATTTGGGCCAGACATTCAAATTATTGGTAGAAGTTCTGAGATGCATTGACTAATCTTTCTGTATACTTTAGATTTATGTGTGATTTGAAAGCAAAGGTCTGTTGCTCCACAGTGCTTGGTAGGACTGTTTTTTCAGATGTAGAAAAAGATTCATTTCTAGCATTAGACAATCAACTTCTTGTTCATCAGTTTTCTGTGGAGATGACAAATTCTCCCTCCCCCAGTTCTATCCTGTTGTATTGACTCAAGGTCCAGCATCTGCAAGATTGGAAAATGCTTTGAAATGTATTATTATTTTTTTTTGCAAGTCTACTTGCTTTTGATATACTTCAGTATTTTTCAAAAGTTAACACTATTTAAAGTTTACTTTTAAAAATATTTACCCCAAAGACAGTGGGGGTATAGGACAGAATAGGAATAGGTTCCTGAGATACCCACAAAGCAGTATCAAGCATATGAGATCATGCTGCAGACTTATGATTTCTCAGTGGGGACTTTTAAGAATGTTTTGTTATGGTCACAATGTAGTTGTATTCGTCTAACAAGCTAATCGCCACCTTCAGTTTCTACCCATGGGATAGCTAAGCTTTATAATTACTAAATGCAAAGATTAGTGAGGATACCTGACCATGAGCTGCAGGGATCAGTGGAATTGGGGGGCTTATGACTTCTTGGCTGTTTTGTCCTGGTTCAGGCTAAGGTGAAGGGAGGCATTTGGGGACTACTGTGTCTGTCTACCACAGTGCCACTGAAGAGGGTCAATATGCAGAGAAGTTGAATGTGTTCCTTGGCTCGCGACTGAGCTGCAAGCCTGGATTGCCGGGCAGTAAGAACATCAAATGCTGTCTAAGCCATGGCTCTGAGCCACAGTCTGCATTTCCTTCCAGCGGTATTGAAATGCTTCCCTCTGTCTAGACTATTTCATGTCCTTTTCAGTGCCTTTTTTATGCCCAGAATTTTGTAGCAGCAGCCTGGGAGCATAATATCATTGCCCTGGAGAAAGAGACGTCAAGATGGAGAGAAGTGTTAAGACTGTTTACTCGTTCACATGCAGTGTTACACCCATAAAGAACAACTGCCTTTCTTCGAGGCCATCTTGTTGCATACATAGTTTATGTAAATATTCTGAAAGCGGTTTTATATCTAGCTGCTAGTGAATCTACTTGAAGTAGGTTCACTTGTTTTCCTTCTAGATCTTAATGAACACAGAAATCACAAGAGTTAAGTTTTTTGGTAGAGGACATGCTAGAAACTGCTAGTTCAAAAAGATTAGGCACAGCAATTAAAGCATAATTGCTATTAATAGTTGTCTTCCTAATCAGACTTATCTCTCTTGCTTCTTACCTCAGAGGATTTTTTCTTCTTTGTGTTTTTCTGGAAATGTATTTGTTATGGATGAAACTGAAGCCAAACCATGGTCATAAACATGTTTGGTAAATATTTTTAATTAAATGAGTCCAGCACACACACTAACTTTGGTCCCCCGGCAGAGCTGTATGGGGATGGATCTGCTTTCCTCTCCCTGCTTAACAGTGAGCAGCAACTTCTAGTAACAGTGCAGTTAGAATGGTGCACTGGAAGCAGAGCAGACCATGCAATCACTCCCAAGACCAGTAGTTCTTTATAAATAAGGACATAAGCTGCTTCTGAACACGAGTGTGCTCACCTGCCTGTGAGCACCAAGTCTCCTCCTACTGCCCTGCTATCTCCAACCCCAAATACCAGCCTCCTGTGAAGCAGTTAGTAATTACGAGTCAGGAAGGCTGAAGGATATATTATGGCTGGCCTTCAGGTTTCAGAGTAAGTGCCCCAACCCCTCCATTTCCCTGTGAATTCAGGGGAGTTTTCCCGTTGTATACTGGCCTTGCCTTTTACCATTAGGTACCTGAGACACAGGCAGTGCTGTACCCATGAGCAGATGCTTGTGCTTTATCTGCCACAGTGCTTCAGCTCATGCAAGCCACTGAAGCACTGTCCCAGACTCACACGGTGAGATACTGCAAACCCTTGTCCTGCGGCCTCCCTGGCTTTTGGTCTGTTCCCGTCTCCTCCCAGGCAGTGCCACTTACTGCCTGTCTTTCCATGGCTTCCTCCTAAACTTGCAATTTATATATTCTGACAATAATATTTATACTGCTTATATATTGTGTTATATACATGAGGCATCATACCACATCTGGAGATGCTTGTGATTTCTGGGCCGAGTTTAAGTGGTCAGGGACTACTGCCAAATCGAACTGGGGCTCTCCTTGACTGTGCCTGAGCCCAGCCCTGTGCACAGGGCAAGGCCCTCTGCTCACCCCATGAAACTAAACTGCTTTTAATGGTGTATCTTAGCCTTTAATTCATTTGCAACTCTGGTTTTAAATAGTGCCATCACTTGTGTAATTCTTACCTTGGTGGCTGTATCATTTATCTGAGGCATTAAGCGGGACCTGGCTGCTCAGACAGAGGTGTCCCCATCACAAAAGTCAGAGTAAGAGATGATAGTGGCAGGTGTCACTCATTTCTTTTGCAAGCAAGATGCTAAGGAGGACACCTTGTGATCTGCACATTCCAGCCCTTGACACAGTATCTGTGGAGACTTTAAACTTACAGTCCGGCACAGTTCAATCTCATGCCAACTGCATTTCTCTCTGAACATCCGTGTTAGCGTAGTGGCAGTGGCAGATATGCTCTGTTATTCCTGACTTCCTCTGTGTTACTTCGTGCAGAGAACAGATTTTTCTTCTGTCTTGGTTTTATCTTTCCTGCATGCTCTTTCCATCACACTCATCTGTTCTTCCTCACTTTCTGTGGTTCCCCTGTTCCTACTTGCTTCCTTTTCCTTTTTTCTCTTTTCCAGTATTCATATTCCCCCCAAGTGCCTCTGTGCAACTACAGGAGAAATCCCCAAACAATCTGCCAGCCGTTTGAAGAGTGGTTGTATTCTTCCATGTCAGCTTAATTACTGCATCCCATTGAGGATACGAAGGTTTTCTGGGAGGAGAGAGACGAGGCAGCTCTGAATATGGCATTCAGCCTGGGGAGTGTGCCCGGGGGATTGCAGTTCTCCTGTGGGATGCTGCCTGCCATCTGGCCTCTTGACACCCAGTCTGTGCCTCCAGCATCTTACTGTGTTGTATTTATTAGGGTTGGTTTCTTATAGACCTGTCCCTCAGGTGCTGAGCTTTTCAGCTGGGGTCTAGAAGAGTGCTTAACTGTGCTCAGAATTAAGCACGTTGTTTAGTAGTTGACTCAACTGGATCAGAGTTCACCATGCCTCGCAGGAACAAGCATACGCTGCACAAAGCACACAAGGGTAAATAAAATCTAACAGGGTAACTAGAAATGGCTCCCACCTGGTTTAGCTCCTATGCAGTTGATCTACTGGCTTCTCTATGTGCATATTTAGATTCTCATTTTCCCACACCCTGGGTTCTGGGTCTGCCTCGCTTACCTGGCCATCACCAGTATTGATGAACTGAACTTCTCAGTGCATGAACTTTGCGGGAAAATCCATATTGCTTTCCACATCTGAACACCTTTACTGTCCAAACACTGTTATTTCCTGGAAATAGCATAATGTTGTTGTTTTTAAAGAGCCTCATCCTGTGAGGAGCTGAGCTCACTTCATTCCCACTGACTTTTTTGGCGAATTAATATATTCCACAGCCTGCTAACAATTGTCTACCCCTTGACTTGTTTTAGTGATGCACAAGTTGGTGAGCAAACACATAGCCTTCTGGAGAGTGGCAATGGAAGTAATATACAGGGGTTGGGCCAAACTTACCTTACTCCACATCCTGATCAGGCTAAACCAGAACATAATACTGCCTGACCTGCCCCATCTATAATGAGAGCCAGAAGGCCTTCTGGTGCCTAAATAGGAAAACTACAGCTATGATGACATTCAATTTGAATCTTGGTTGCTTTTTAAAGATCATTATTTCAAGGTGGACTGTGGAACACTGTATGCATCAAATCAGTGTGTTTCTTGACTAGACAGGGTCACATCATCTATGTGCTTTTTACAGAAATAGCTTCCAGATGTAACCATTGTGTCACGGTACATTTATGAAATTTGGCAGTATTGCATGATGTGTGTGGGGGTTTGTGTGTGATGGTAAATCTATGCACCAATCTCATCTCTGACCTGCAGATGTGGTTTGTCCCAGCCTCTTGGTCTTTGTGTACTTTCCTATTTCAGGACGACAATAAACAGCTCTGGGTGGTGACAAGACAAAGCCAGGGCTTAAACACTGGGCCTGAGCTTTCTTCTGATGGCATAAACAGCCATGGAAACAAGAGTCAAGGCATTTGAAAGCCTCCCAAAGACATGAACAAGGGTCTTCATTAGCCAGCATCAAATCAGACAGTCACTTGAAAGTCCACAGAAATACAGAACTCCTGCTGGGCTTCAGCCAAGTCCAGCAGAGAACTGCTGCTGGGGGAGCAGCATCACCTCCAGCTCTAGGTGGGCCATAGGAGTTCCCATGTGTTTCACCATCCCTACGCCCAGGGAAGTCAGCCAGACTTACGTCATTCCGGAGACCCACTCCAGTATGATTTGGGGCCTCTGGCAGGGATCTGAACATTGACTGTGAAGTTACTTGTCCACACACAGAACTATTGCAAAAGCACATTAGCCTGCTCTACTGTTAGCTTCTCTAGTGGGAAGACAGCTGGGTTTCCCAGTCTCCAGTGAAAAATGAGAACAAAAATGCTTCCCACTTTGGAACTATTTGACATTTTTTCATGGCCTTTTAATGCTGGTAAATGGTGTTAGAAAAAACCAAGCATGAATTAAACCAGGTCTGTTAAATCTTTCATTCTTTCAGATGACAGGCACCAAACATCTCTCAAATGACTGTTCCTGTTAGATTATTGTTACTGGTTTAATGCGGAAGTTGTCTTTGGATACACTCTAAGGCTATGGTGTTGTCTGGAGCCATGGGGGAAGATACTGCTGTGTCACATGCATCCTTCTCTGGTGTCAGCCACTTTGAGCAGGTTGACACGGTGTGAAGATGGTGCGAGCCATCTTCTTCAACAGCAGGAGTTAGGGCAGGAGAAGACATCAAGAGTGCTTTATTGCTATGCTGCATGACAAGCCTTGTAACCCTCTTAAAAGT
This sequence comes from Falco naumanni, assembly GCF_017639655.2. Classification (NCBI taxonomy): domain Eukaryota; kingdom Metazoa; phylum Chordata; class Aves; order Falconiformes; family Falconidae; genus Falco; species Falco naumanni. The sequence goes on along the minus strand of NC_054060.1, from coordinate 3,672,776 downwards.
GGGGAAAAATAATCATAACTCTTTCCGAAGAGCTTTCTCATTTAAAAAAATGCCACACAAAAGAAAGAGGGCATCTCAGGTTTTTTCCTGGTCATGCGCGGTTACAGCCATCAAAGCATATGGTGAGTGATGAACAGTGACACGTCAGAGTTTAGTTACATCTCATGTCATAGAAGGCAGCCTTTAAGAGATTTTTAATCATAAAACTAGATTTAGAAAGGTTTTTCTCCTGGTAGAAGTTAAATAAAACAGCTTGCAGAGTCTTGGGAAGCTGTTTCAAGTGGGGATCCCTAAAGTCCTCTTGTGGGTCATCAGATTGGTTTCCACTTCATCAGATCTCATCCTCAGCATGCACAGTGTGAGGTAAAGACCAAAGCTAGAGGTGACGATACGTTATGACCACCTCTAGAGCTATGCTACCAACAGAGGGTTACCTTTTGTTGGGCATGGCAGGAGCAGAACATCTTACTTGATGTCAGAAGTTTTTCTTGGCTCAAAGAGAAATTAGTGTGGTGGCTAGAGATGGATTAACTGAGGTCATGGAGTGACACAGTCAGCATGGCAGGCTGTGAGAGTGAGAGCCAGTCTGCCTCTGTACCTGTGAGCTATTGCAGCACAGCCCTTTTCTGCACTGGGCAAAAAAGATCTTGTCCAGCATTTTAGTGAGTGCATGGACTGAGTCTACTCCAGAGCAGATATGGACCTCTTCAATGGCGGGGCAGTGCTAGTACACAGCAGTGTAAAAAGAAAAAGCTGCCAGAGGCGTGAGTTGGATTTGTGGGCTGCTGGCTCTCCGCAGAGTGTACTTGGATAGATATCATTTGAACGAAAAGCTTCCGTCTCTGTTGTACGCTACAGACATCTTCACATCTAGCAGGTCACTTGGGTGGTTATTCACTGCAACTGTCATTTTCTCTAATATTTCACTTTGTGAATGTAAGATGGTGCTAGAGAATGAAAAACAGTTGAGCTCTGAAGACTAAAAATAATAAAGTAGGCAAAATTTGAACTCTGTGCTTTGTGATGGGTTGCTCAATGTAAGATGATCTTGAAAACATACAAAAGTGTGAGGCCAGGCTGGCACTCTGTGTGGACCCCTTTGTGAGTCCTTACAGACTCGAGCCTGGGTGCTCACATTCATGCCTTGCAGGTTATTACGTTAAAGAACACAGATAAGGCTGCTTCGCTCAAAACCCCAGGAGATGTTGGCCTCCATATCTTGTCTTGCTTTTGAAGTAACAGATGTAACCTATTTGTTGGATGCCTGAAGGGCATTAGGAAAAGGTCAGTGGTTAGAATACAGATTACATTAAAAGTGTATTAAAATAGCACAATTCATTAGATTTAAACTATGAGGAGCAGAATGTTTGGAGTTAAGGGTGGGATTGCTTTTATAACCCCCTTTGAGCTTCAGGGCCCATTTTGTGTAGAGGAATTTGAAGTGCAGATAGTTTTGCATACCTTTTATTTGCCTTGTTATAAAATATTCATACTGTAGTTCAGGGGAACTGAAGTGAGGACTTCTGAGTCTGCTTCTGTGGCTGATGTGATGTATGCACTGTCTCTATTCCTTTTTTTCCCAGTATATAAGTTAAGAGCCATACCCCATTTGTGATTCCTACATGACCATCCCACTCAAGTTTTGCCACCAACAAGCAGGATAACCTTACACCACTGTTGGGTCTCTGAGCATCTGCCACTGGTGTGCGTGCTCAACCTCGCCGCTCTCTGGCAACCAGCTCACAGATGGCATTATGCAGTTTAAAAAAGAGTCACACTTCCTTCCCTAGGAGACCATATTGATGCTGAAAATGCTTTTGTGGTCTACCACTGAACTACACAAGTGGACAAATGGGTACATCATAGAAATCATCACAAAACATACCTTAATGAACTTTTTTATCTACCAAAAGCAGTCAGATTGCACTGGAACCTAAACTCTTTCCTTTTTTCAGTCATTTTGAATTCTACAAGTTCCAAAAAATATTATCTTGGGATGACAAACGCATTCTCCTGGGATCTTTTTTTTAAGTATTTTAATAGGGTTGCTTTCAGCCTCCTGCGTGTTTTCATGGGTCTGTGGAGAGCCCCATGAGGAGATGTGCATCAGAATGAGTGAAAAGCGTGGTGTACCAATCCAACCATGCTCATAATCATTGACTGTAGAGTGCCAACCACCCTTTGGACAGCAGGAAAGTGCTTCTGATATATATGCTAACAGCCATGGTTATCTAGTATCCTTAATGTAAATGCATGGCTCTGTTCATTAAGCAGAAGCAATAGCTTGAACATCTAAGTCTCCAGCAGAATGGCAGTGCTCAGGCAGGTGCCATTTGTCACTTCATTGCTTGTTGTTACTGTTTGGTACGAGTGGGATGATGAGCCATTACAGATACGACTTACTCTAAGGGCTTCCTTTTATGTTCAAAAAAGTTTGGCCAAGAGCAAAAACCTCATGTTACAAATGAGAAGTTTCATTTTGTTTTCAGATACCACTCAGTGCTTCAGTTGCCATCAGCCTGATCTCCTGTAGGAAGAGTGGCTGCTGCTTGGATGAAGGGCAGAAATGAGGGGTGAGAGGCTGCCCAAGTAGCCTCATCTTTGTGGTCAAAAACTTTAGCTGAGTATTGCAGGCGATAGTTCAAGGACAGGTTGTACTGAGATTTTTGTAAACAGCGCCACCCCCCACCCCCCCACCCCCCCTTTATTTTTGCTTATTCCCTTTTAACAGGTGTCTGTCACTTCCTACCCTGTGCGGAGGTAATGCAAAGTCTTTAAATCTTTTTTAGCAGCTACTGAGGTGGAAACAGGCTGAGGCAGGTACCCTGAGACACAAGGTGGTTCCCAAGGAAAGGAATAAGGAATCAGTTTAATGATGTCTTGAGTTTGCAAAGAAAGGAGAGGTGGAATAGACCTCCACTAAGGTAAAATTGGTCTCTGCATAGTATGCTCCAGTGTGCCACAGTCTGTGTTGCTTTGCCCTGTACTTAATTCCTGGATCTTCATCTTCTCAGTCCTATTGGTATCTGCTGCAGCAAACTGGCCACTCAGCTGAAAGGACTCCTCTCATTTTCACTGTGTTCATGTTACTGCAGCAGCATATTATGGGGTGTGAGACCCTATGTGAGACCATATTGTTTTTCTAAGGGCTTGCACTACCATTTTAAACTTAATGCAGCCACTGATGTAGCTTCATGAATACAGACGAGCTGCCTCCTTCCTTCCCCTGATTCCTGGTGGGGTGACACTGTAGGGTGCTCTCTCACTGTCTGCAAAAGTGATCTGAAATGGGGAGAATCAAGATGTCAAGCTGAGTTCACACCTGAATTAGGATGGAGTAACCCCAAACTTATCCTCACAGACTACTCTCAGGCTCCACCAGGGTTGTCCCAGGACAACCCAGATCAGAATTTGGCTCAAAACAAAAAGCTGCTACAACACTACTGTTCCCTACTACAGCTTGTTCCTGTATCTTCAGTCCCTGAACAAGCAAGTGTGGAGCAAGCGCCATCAGCGACAAGCAGAGTCTGTTAGCACATCTTCATAGTCCTGTCGTTGGAAAGCTGTCTCTGGTAAGAACAGATTGTCTTCCTTCAACATGTCCATGTGCTGAAGGAGGAGAAGATTTGCTTCTCTAACTCTGCCCCTGATCCATGAAAGCAGTGGCAGAAAACAGCTCCGCTTATTCTTCTGGAAATAGAAGAAGATTATAGCCTAAGCCAATCAAACAAATAAGACCACTCTGTAGTTTAACGAGAGTGACCCAATGAAGCAGCCAAGGGACTCTCCCTCCAGGAACGCTATCTGCAGGGCATCCATCGCTCACTGCCAGGTGCTGGCAGGAACCCCTGCTCCTCGTGGACCAAGATCGATGTTGGCATCCAAAGACTGAAGACAAAAGAACTCCTCTAGTCTCCTCCACCACAAGCAAAACAGACAGCAAGTCCATGACAACAATTTCCTTTGGCTACCCTGGAGACATGATACTCCAGGCAGCCGCCGGCCCTGGCTGTACCCAAAGCAAACTGAGTAGCAGTGCAGCCAATAAGGGAGGCCCTGCAGGAACTGCAAGATGTCCTGCTGTCTCTGAAACATGTAGGAATGGGATGGAAACTACCTCACCTGATAGTATCCCGATGTCAGGACTGTCACTAATTCTTCCTGAAGGCAGTAACAAATTGCTTTCCTGTGGGTGGGGTGGTTAGTGGTTGCTGTGAGGATCTGAGGAGGCAGGGATGCTGCTCAGTGCCTCTGCCTGTACAAATGCCTGTTGGTTCTGCATGGAGCCTCTTAGTCATGGCTAGCTGGCTGAGTATTACCTCAAAATGTACAAGGCAGTTCTGTAGCTTCTTGCTCTGGGTTTCATTAAGAGCGCTACCAGCAATGGACTTGCAGCAGGTGGGAGGAGCTTTACCCTTACTTTTCTTGATTACACTGAAAATTCTGAAATACTGAAAGTGCAACATTTCCTGTCCTGCTTGCTCCCTCCATTAGGGAGAGACAGGTCAGCTGTCTCTTGTGAATGTACAGGAATGAATGGTATTCTGTGATGAGTCAGTCTCTCCAACTGAGGGATGCTGCCCAGTCCATGACTCACCATGCCTCAGTTGGTACTGCATCAATACAAATGCTGCAGAGAAACCAGTGTCTGGCTGGGTGCTCCTCAGCTGGGAAGTCTTCCCTGTTTGGTCCCTCCTGGGGAAGAGGTTGACATGCTGAGAGTGCTTTTTAGGGTGGTTGTAAGGATCTTGGTCTGCACGGGTCTGCAGAGCCCCCCAGGCTGGTCACAGGGTTCATTTCTGCCGTCGGGAGCAGGGATGCCTCTGCACCCACTGAGGGGACCCCTGCCTCGTGGGGAGCTTGGACACAGGAGGCAGGGGATGCTCACTCCCATCTCTGCTGCTTATTTAAGGAGCAGCTTTGCACAGCATCAGTAAACCTGCTGCTGTCATTTAGCAGTCACGAAGTGAGACAGACTTGGGAAAGCAGGCTATGGGAGGAGGGTGGGAGCAAGGCATGAGCTGATTTAGAAAATAGGCTCTGCAGCATTTAGGAGCGTGCACGCACAAAGCTGCCTGTCTCTCCTTTGAGCTGAATAACGCACAGTTATTGTAAGTGGCCCTGTTATAATTAGAGGTGTACTGACCTGCGTGACAGCAGCAAGTTGTCAAATGCCACCCACAGGCTAGTAAGCGGGATGAGTAATTTGTACCGCCACCGTCTCTCCTTCTTCAGTGACGGCACTGGCGGCTGGAGAGGGTCCTGGCTGCCCAGCTTGTTCCCGGAGCCCCACCACCAAGGAAGAGGAGGAGAAGGAGGAAGGGCCCTGCTCTCACCTGGTTACTGTTGCTTGGCAAAACCACTCCCTCCACATCTGCTTCTTCAGTACAGTGGTTCTGCCTTCCAAAAAGGCAGTATCGTGATGGGGCATCTTAAATCCAAGCACAGGTGCAAGAGAAAGTAGAGGAGAGGGATGGAAATGTTCCTGAACATTTTGTGACAAAAAGTACCTAAAAATATTTGTGTTTTCATGTACAGCTTCAGAGAAACAGACTTGTAATTTTATGGATGTATGCTCCAGGCTGTAGTCTGCTGGGCTCTTGAGATGAAATTTTGGCCCCACAGAAATAAATTATGAACTTCCACTGACCTCTCAGGGCCAGAGTTTTGCCTGGGCACCAGGAGGAGCACTGGAAGGGCTTAGCTGGGCTCTGCTCCTCACCTTCCCTCTGCTTCCATATTAGGCACATTTATACCTGGGAGATTTTAGCTGATGTATTTGTGAGGACAGATGCCTTCAGGGTCTCTGGGTAAGGTGAGGAGAAGTCAGTGCCATGTGCTGGGGGGATGCAAAAAGGCTGGGGACACAGAAAACTCCCTGGCTCTGTGCTGTGTGCAGTGGAGTGGGAGTGAGGAGAGCTGCCCTCTTCTGCAGTGCTGGGTGGGGAACATGTGTGCAGCTTGCTGGAGCATCTCCTGAAGCAGCAGGTTGATGGACTTGCATTTCCCAATGAAGCTTCCCAAAAGAGCACTGTCCTGCTGTAGCAGAGCTGGGCAGCCTGTGGGACTCTACTTGTGGTTAGAGAAAGCTGCTCTACCAGGAGAGGAATTCAAGCATTTCCTTAAAAAATCATGATCTCCTTGTAATAAAAATTTAGAAACAAAAATTTAGAAACACTTCTCAACAAAATCGCTGAAATGGTCTGTGTGTGATTCATCTGGGCTTCCCTTAGTAGCTGCTCCCAGAATGATGCATTTCTTCTTGCTGCGACAGGAGAGACAGAAACATTCAAAAGGAGCTTGTTGTAAAGGGCTTCAGCGTTTGGGGTGGTGGGTGGGAGGCTGGCCATCTGTATGCTCCCATGAAGCTTTGCGGAGACACCAGCCACTCTCCTCCCCAGACCCCTGCGGCTGGATCCCATCCTGGAGGGGCTGCAGGGGTAGGGATGGAGGAGTGCTCCCCGTGACCCACAGCATGTGGACCTTGGGGTCAGGAGGAGGTGGAGAGCCCCTGGGTGTCCACAGGACTGAATCTGGCCTGGGTACCACCCTTCAGGAGATGGCCCTGAGCTTGCTGGGTTGTGCACAGGGGGCTGTACTGGACTACATCCGTTTTGATGCACTGACAGCCCTGTACTCTGAGGGCAGTAGTGACAGCTTGCTTGTAGGGTTTGAGGGTTTCTTTTCCAGAAAACCTGTGAATATATCCATTCTTTTATCCATATGAGCTTGAGGATGCTCTTGGCTTTCTGTCTGCAGAAAAGAGGCAGTGTCTTTGCTCTAACTGTGCTGTGAGCCGTAAAGAAAAAAAGATTAGTTAGTCATTCTTTCTTTGCCTTTCACTGGGAGATCCCCCTCTGGTCACTGGGGAATTAGGCGCAGCTTTTTTCAGTGTTCAGGTTTTCAAATGGGGAAAGTGGCTGCTCATTATGGGAGCTTTTGGGTCCTGCAGGTAACCCTTCCAGCTGGCAGCAGCACAACCTTCCCTGTAAAACCTGTCCCTGATCACAAGAACTGGCACTTATGGATATTCCTAAATGATTACATTAATCGTTTGCTATTTTTATTCACCCTGTCAGAAACATTTAGTAATTCCTTTTTGTCTCTCTTTCCTTCTTCAGGCTGCTTTCCAGGAAGTCTCAACCCCCTCTTCTCCTTGGCTAGTTGCATCCTCTCTCTGCCTTCTGAAACTCCTTTCCATGGTTATGGATTAGAGTGAGCAGAAGCTAACAACCAACTTCTTCACTGACTTCTCTTTACTTTGCAAAAAATGTTAACTGATTTTTAAGTAGCGAAGCTGTTTGTGCTGTAGAGAAGAGCTGGGATTGCAGTACCTCTTCCAGTCCATTAAGGACCAGCTGCATCTGGGCCAGCACCGTGCCCATTTCCTGGAGGAATGGGTGTCCAACATCAGCATCTCTGTTGAGTCACCATCCACTTCTAATGTCACTTTGATCTAACAGAAAGAGAAACATCTCTGTGAGCTGAAGATCTTCCCATCTGAAACTCTAGGACACTTAATTACCGTGCAGCAGGTACATTTTATGTTGCCATTACAAATAATTTAGCTACAGCAATATGGAAGTTTAATTTGCCTTGTGTATCTCAATCATTTTGCATGAGAGAGATAAATGTCTTACCATGATTTCATGTGGACGCTTCATCTCCTTTAATGTGGTTACAGGTAAAGGCTGCACAATACATCCCTGCATAAAAATTAACCTTCCAGGCAGTTGGCCTGAATTAAAATGCCCAAACCAGATAAACAGAAACTTTGCTTGCATTATGCCAGTGTTCTAGCATGAATTAATTTAAAATTATCTTACCGTCAAGCACAGAAGAGGGGAAAAAGGCAATATATGCACATGTCCATGTCCACGTAGTCCTGCTGAGCACATACTTGGCTGTTTCTTTCCTTTTTTAGTTTGGAAATGTCAGCACTTTCCGTTCCCATGGGAACCCTGTCTTTTCCATTGGCATTCCGTTGCATTTGAAGATGCTGGGACTAGGGGGGCTGTGGTCTTTCTGGAAGCATGTGCTGACTGTTCCTGGCTCCCAGCTCAGCAGAGAGGGCTGCGTGTGGCAGCCGTGGTCCTTGCCAAGGCATCCTGCTCCTCTGATTGCCCCAAGCGAGGCTGAGCCCAGCAGCCCTGGGCTTGCAGGGCAGCTTCAGCAAAGGGTGTAACTGGGAGAAGGGGTCAGAAGCTGTTTGAAAACTGTTACAGGCCAGATTGTAAGCTCTCTTCAAAGTTCCTGGTGACCTCATGGCAAAGTACCAGATCTCTCCAGTACAGAGGGAAGCGTGGTGGGCACATAAGCACTGCAGTGAAATGCCTTTCTGACGATGAAACTCACATTCTTTGAGTAAAAACCTAACTTTGCTGTTGTTACAAATGTCCAAGTTAGGAAGATCCGTTTGCTACTGAAGTCATCTGTAATGTGATAAAAAATCAGCAACAGACTTTGAGAGGTTCAGCAGTCAGTACTTCTAGGGATTTGTATTCTGGAATATGTTGAGTTAATATAATTCACCGCACACTGAGTTCACTGGGTTTAGGGGTGCCAAGGTGGGGTGGCAAAAGAGTTATCTTCACTGCTCAGTTTTAAAATGCTGCTTCTTAAAAAAGATCCTTTCTGAACAGTAGGACGTGTGAAACAATGCTGCGAACTGCTGACAGGTACCATGGCAATGGGCTCTGCCAGAAGCTGTGCTGCTCTTTGGAGCTGCTTCTCCTATTGACTGAACTATTTTTCACTCCATATTTATGAGTATTCCCACTCCTGAAGGATGCTGACAGCTCCTCCAGATATTGCTAATGTCTCAGGATGGAGGTGTGCAGCCTGTACCCCTTTTTCTGCTGGGCAGAGGGAATCTGGCGGCAGATCTGTCTGCGCCCAGCATGCAGGTTGTGGACAGCAGGAGCTGGGGACATGTGCCATGCTGAGGTGCAAGCCTGAGAAGTGACACAGAGCAAGGTCCCACCACTGATGCACTGAGATAGCACTTGCATCCCACTGTTTCCAGCTGACTTTGTCCCAGCTTGGCACCTGCCTGCCTCCGGGGCCCCTTCCCTGCAAGCTGCCCTTGCTCACAACACATACTGGAGAATCTTTACCTTTTGCTGTTGTCTGATGGGGTACCTCAGCTCCCTTTGTTTTGCACAAGATCTTTCTAATGGTCAGGCTGTGCCACCTCGCCCCAGTTCAGAGGTGCTGTGCACTGGAAAGGTGCCATCGGCTGCACTGGGCCCTGTATCATTACTCTCTAGCAGGGCATGTTTTTGCTAACTGCTTGGCAGATGCAAAAATTCAATTACAGCTTGTCAGAGCTGCCCACGTGTTGGAGATGAGAACAAGAGACCACCTCGGTTATTGCCCCTGGTGCTGAAGGGAAGAGCTCAGTGAGGCTGCGTGCCCCGGTCCTTGTGGCCCTGCCTGCCCCATGCCAGGCTGTCTGTGCTGAGCCCCCGCCGTCACCATCCCATGCCCCTGGCTCCTTCTGGCCCTATGCCCACAGGTCTTCACTCCTGGATCCTACCAGTAGTCGTGGCTGCAGACACTGGTAATTTCTGCTTTGCCACACTGTCCCCTGCTGAAGTGCGTCTGATGCTTTGTGTTGTGTATGGTTCCTTCAGTGGCTCGGGAATGGATTTATTATGCAAGAGTCTAATACAGTCACTCCAGCTGACTAATAAAATGCAGCACTGCATAATGCAATCTTCCTGTTCTGCTGGGAGATGCATACGGGCACTAAATCCCCAGGAAGGCTGGTTCACCCTGCTGAAGAGATGCTACGGCGTGGGGGAGTGGGAGGTCTCACAGGCACTTTCAGGCAGGAGAAACCAGCCCTGCCTGCAGTAGGGTCCTGCCCTCTCCTGACAGACCACTCAGTTGGTACCTGTGCTGTCCTCTCCTTTCTGACAACCCAGACCTGGGCATAGCCCAGCACTCAGGTGCCTGCTGTCCCCCTGACACAGTTTCCCACAGCACCATTATCTCAGGCTGCCAGGAGCTCCAGCCAGGTTATGCTGGGTTGTGCTCCTATCTCCACTGGCTGACCATGGTTGTGGCAGAGGCTGGGCCAGCGCCAAGCTGGCACAGGCAAAAAGCCTCCCCCCCTCCATCACCCTGGCTTCATGGAGCTGCGACATGGACCACTGTGCCCTGTTCTCAGTGCCGCCATGGGTATGGCGGTGACATCCCTCCATGTTCCCCGTGTGCACGTTGCAGCATCCACAGTCACAACAGAGCCAGTGCAAAGCCAAGCTGTGCCAGCCATGGTGCTCAGCCAGCACCGTATCCCCGGCAGGGCTGTGCCGCAGTGGAGGCACATGGTGCTCCCCCTCCCTGGTGTGACGTGGCTGAGCTCTGGGAAGCCAGATTTTCAGAACAGGGAGGTTAATTGCTATTTGCTTTCAAAGCCTTTATCTCATTTATAAACTCTCTCTTTCTTCTTCCCTGTCTGCTTTTTGAAGAACAGCATTTAGAAGTCTGTTTTCCAGGATCTAAACCATTCACAGGTTCAGGACCAGTGAGAATAAACAGAGGAGACCCATCTCAGGGCTGTCATGGTCCTGTGCACAGGAACCTGTGTTTCAGTTAAGACACATTTTGTAGAAACAGATCTTAAGGGTGCAGGGAGCCATCAAGCCCAGCTCCCAAGGGTGGCCTGGCCCCACTGTGAACCCTGTGTGCTTCATCTCTCATCTCAGCTTCCCCACTTCGACTCCCACCCATTGGCACCGTCTCTGCCTTTCTGTGTTAAATAAAAGAATCTTTAACAGTTAGGTGTTTTTCTTACCATGAAGATATTTATATACTTTATTAAAGTCAACTCTAAGTATTCTTTATACGATAAACAGATGGAGCTCGTAGGGTATTTTTGCCAACTTCTCAGTGATTTTACTCATTCTCTTCTGCGCTCTCAGCACATCTCTGTTCAGAATTCAAACACCATATCTGAATTCAGATTTCCCGTGTTGGTTTAAACACTGGATAATTGAATTTTCTATGGGCAAATTCACTGCCCTGTTCTTCTTGCTGTTGGCTTTGTTTGCCAGGTAGCTCCCTGGACAGTCCAAGCGCATCGCTTTGGCCCCTGTGCTCTCTCAAGGCTTTCAAGGAGCAATCTCTGGCATCCTCACTATGCCCCACTGCCTGGACATGGCCAGTGGATCTTCCAGTCACATTTCCAGCTTTATTCTCAGCCATATTAAAATTCTCTCTTTGGATGAGTGGAGCATTTCAGAGCACTGTGTGCCTCAGCTGCTCTTCCTTGTTAGTGACTGTCCTCACAGGCTGTTAATCATCCATATGTTTTATCAGCAGTGATCTTGCATTTGCTAACAATTTGCTGATTAAAAAAAATTACTACCAGTCCCTGGCGAAGCCCTTCGGAAGCAGTGCTGTGCAGAGATGGTGCTGCACCACGGTCATGGCACAGACCTGCCAGCTGGCCAGTGCCGGCTCAGCCAGGACCTTGAGATGAGGCTCATCTTTGCAAATCCCATATTGTAGCATGTCTGCACCATTTCACTTAATTGTAATCTTATCAAGGAACGAAAGCATGTTTATTTGACAGAATCTACTGTCTATAAAGCTACGTTGGCAATAATTACATTTTTGTCCCTTAATTCTGTCTCAATTTTTCCATTAGCTTTCCTGTCTAGAAACCTGCCCGTCTGCTTGAACATCAGTGTAACATCAGCACTTTGCTTTCTTTCAGATTTTTCCTGATATTCAAAATCAACAATACTGGGTGAACCAATTCTTTTCAGATACAGGTGATCCTTCTTGTGGCTATTTTACATCTTCCCTAGTTACCAATAGATTCGAAAATTGTTTGTCATTCTCCTGTGATTCAGGCACTGCCCTCTGGTCCTTGCCAGGTGCAGGAGACAACACTCACTGCCCTGTCTGATTTCTGTGCACAAAACCCAACTGTCCTGCTGTTTCGGGGGAGCTGTGGTCTGATACGTTGTTACCCAATTGCTCCCAATAAACACACAGGTTTTCTGGTTGTTTTGGATTCTTCCCATCCGATGGCTTTTTTATCTTTATTGATTTTCTGCATTTTATGATTTTTAATTGACCAGCTCATGCCTGCTTCCCCATTTCTCATTTGCCAGGTATTGGTTTTTGATTGCTAAGCGCGGACTCACAACAAGAATACACTTTTACTCAGAAATACTTTGCTCTTGATTGCAGAGTGGCAGTTATCAACTGCCTAGTGAGCTCCTCTCAGAGTGTTAGCTTTCAGTTGTATTTTCCTCTCTGTCTTTTCTTCTCAATCTCTTTGTTCCTAATTCAGCTCATTAGAAGCATCAAATATATAAAAATGTTACTGCAATTAAGGAATATGGTCATTTAATAAATGTGTTTAGTAGGTGTATTTAGTGTCATATTAAATACAACTGTGTAAATTTAATGCATTCCCATTGTTTTAAAGTTTGGCTTAGTACAGAATGACATGTTTATTACAATTGTACATAAAGTAACTTCTTCAGAGCATTAGGTATATCTGTCAATACATTCATATATGCTGGACCATCCTCTTCTGCTCTTGCTAAACACAGTTGGGTGGTGACTGCTGATCCCTGGGCAGCTACACACCCTCTGCGTGCTGCTCAGTTCCTCTTTATTCCTCCTAGTAAAGTCCAGAAAAGAGCTACAAGCCTTTGTAGTCTTTCTCAGGCCTGAAGAACTCACGTCACCCAGCACCAAACTGCTGGAGCCAGGATGGGGCCCCTCCTGGTTGAGTTAGGACAAGTCAATAACGAAGCAGACTAAAGGGGAATTGGAAAGCTCTCTGTATTGTGAACCTAAGAAGGGAGGGCAGTGCTGTGATAATAGCCCAGATAAATGGGCTTCTTGTATTTTAGAAGCCAGTTAATATAGATGCCAATTGTCTTTCTAAATATGCTTCCACTAGGTTGTTTCTTTCCTTACGGGAACTACTTACGGTTCCTATGCACACTGCATACTTTTTAATTTCTTTTCTGGAGCTTGGCACAATCTCTGACTCTCAGACAGCATTCAGAAATCCACAGGGATGAGAGAATTTCATATTGACTCTAAATAAAAGGGTAACTTTACACAAAGAGGGGGGGTGGAATCCAAACAAAGCAGAAGCAAAAACCCCAGGGTTTCCTAAAGTGAAAAGGAAGGCTTAATTTGTTACCCGGTACTGCTGCTGTAGTACCCAGAGAACAGCCCTGCTGCAGCACCACGAGGCTGCATGAGCTTTTATCCTCCCCCTGTCCTCTCCTGTGAGTAAAATCCTTTAAAATGCATCTTTTTCCTTATAATTCATTAACCTGCAAAAAGGATTCGTTTTGTGGAGAAAAAGCCACTTACTGAGTAACAAGTGGACATCATCGCTAGATTGATTTTCCAGGACCTTATCAATAGAAACCGTATTAAGTAACTTGGACAGACTGGAGGCTGTGGACTAACACACTGGATGTACCTCGTTAGGCTCTAATGAAAGCCAGCTCCGTAGACAGTGTGTTTTCAAAAGGGCAGAATGGAGAAAATCAGAATGCTGCCAGAGCTGGCTGGATGCGTCACCCATAGCCTCAGCCTGCTCACCCGGCTTGCCCAGCCCCAGGTTCATTATCCCGGCCAGCTTGCTGCGCACTCTGAAATGGTCAAATACATTTGTGTTATCAAAATGCCAGAATCTCTGGAGATCATCCATAGGGACAGCAGCATTTCAGGGCATTTGCTGCCTTTCCAGGTGGGCCCTGAACAGCTATCACAAATCTCTTTATCTCTTTCCACCTGAAATGTGCAGTAAATGCATCACCCTCAGAAATGCAAGGGATTATCTGCTCCCTGCTGACAGCCTAATGACATGTCTGGAAATGCACAAATTATCTTTGCAGTTCTCTTGCAGCCACAATTGCCAAAATATATGTATATAAAGTGAGGATAATAAGCAGTAAATACTCAACCCAGGCTGTTGAATTTTTAGATGTAGAAGCACGCCAGGAGTCTATTTTCTTCAGACGACAGGGTTCTACTAGAAATATTTTGAGAAAGTAATTTTAAACATGTTAAAGAGAAAAATAAAAGCAAGTTAGAAAAAGCAATGCCCATTGCCTGAAACACTTATCATGCAAATGCATTTTCTTTACACAATGCCCAAGCACTGGTTGTTGTAGGAAGATGGCTGAGGCTGACTGGCTTCCTCCCTTCTTCCCTTGGCAAAGTTTTAAAGTCTCTCAGATCTGAGCAAAATGTGTTTCAATTACAGAGCTTCATCCTTTCCTCCTTCCTTTGGAAAAATACTAACTGAGCATTTGATTCTCCCCCATGTCGGCAGGATAGTACTGTCCTGTGCAGACAGCCCGCTGGCATCATACAGCGGCATCGTGGTGCCTCAGCCTGACCGAGGATGGCAGGATGAGACCCGCAGGCTGGGAGCGTGCCAGGGCAGGCAGTTGTCATTCCCCATTTATCTGCGGAGCTGTTGCCTCCAGCCACGTGCAGGAGCTGCAGGAGCAGACGTCCTTTTCCCACCAAGGCTATGAAGGTGTTTTACAAATGGAAAGGAAGAGTCTCCAGCCCTGTTTCACACAAGAGCGACAGAAATACTGCTGCAGCCAAGGTGGTATGGCAATGTCAGCTGGACAGCCCAGTTCTCTCAACTGTCCCTTGCTCTGTCTACCACAGGCTCTGTGGCTGCCCTGCCCTGCCTAGGGGGTAGCTCTGTGTGCCAAGAAAATTGGGGGGTGTTTCCATACGGGGAGGCTGTACAAGACCTGAAGTGACAGCCCCTCCACCTGCCATTGGAGGAATCAGGCAGAGTTCAAAGCAGAAATGCCACAAGTAGTTTATATTAAATCCAAATTAAATCCAATGCTTGTCAAATGTTATGCTATTACAAGGAGCGGCTGGAGCAAAGTGCTTGGCGATTTGCTATTAATAGGGTCAGGCTGCTGCTGAGCAGATGCACTCTACCTCGAGGCAGCACACCTCCCTGCCTTCCTCAAGAAAAGCGATATTTTAGGAGGGTTCCCAAAGGCTTGTATCTTGCCATCCCCTAACAGAAGCTGGGGAGCAAGCTTGAATTAACACTGGTGGGTGAGCCGTGTTTTTTTCTGTGGGAAATAGGCCAGCTTGGCTGCACTCAGTGCACAGCTCGGAGCCTGGGTCAGCTCAAAATGTGGCTGGCAGCCCGCAGGCAGATGGGCCCAGCCATGGCAGCAGTGGCAGCAGCGGCTGCTCTTCTGCGATTTGGAAAAACACAGAGTTCGGGTAACCATGGGGGATTTTTTTTGCAAGGACTCATCAAGTGTCTCACTGTGGGGTGGCCTGTCTGGTTAAGGTGAGAAGTTGTACCTGATACCTGGCCCCCCCAAACCCTGCACCCATCTCCCAGTGCCATCCTCTCTTGCTGTCATCCCCCCCTGTCACATCATGTGCAGCGGGACCCAAAACAATGTGCTTAGCTTCTCCTGTTCATCTTGGCTCCATACCCAGACCTACAGCTCCTAAAACCAGCACTGGATGGTCCCCATGTGCCAGGCCTTGGCAGCTGCCCTAAGTTATTACCATCTTCCCCTGCAATGAAATGCCACCCAGATTCCTGCAGTGCCTGGGTCCTCCCATACTTGGTACCATCCCACTCATTTTGCTCTGTCTGAACACTGGTTCTAGTGTTGTGAGGGCTTTTCTGCTTTTTCTAATGCCTGGGGAGCCTGGTCGTGGGGAGGCGGCATGACAGGAGCCCTGCAGAGACAAGGGTTCCCATGGACACTTTAAGGACGGGGCTTCAGCAGAGCTGAACAGAGTTAGGGTGCCCAAATCATGTTGGATTATGTGCCCAAATCCCTCAAGCATCCTTGAAAAGTATGTATTTACTTACAGTTACATTCTTGCGTGCACATCAGGGACAGCATTAGCAAATCCAAGACCTCACGCCTGAAAATCAGGAGCCAGGGGTGCAAAGCCTGAGATGGAGAGCAAGAAACCGCAGGGCTGCTTTTCCTGCTGTCTTATTTCTGACCCCTGCTGAGCACCCTCTGGTCCATATGCCTCACATTTTCAAGCCTTCTTTTGCAATCAGCAGGGATCGATTCTTTTTTCTTTTCTTTTCTTTTTTTTTTTTTTTGACAGGGACTGTGATTACTTCTTAGTCATGGAGAGCAAGAAGCAGGACTTTCAGAAAAATAACACTAAATATCATGAGAATCATAAAAGAAATCACAAGTGCTGGCCATGATGCACAGTGGTGGGTCATGACAAAATTTCACTGGGTGTGTTGGTGGGAACACATGACCCCAGAAACAAGTTTGTACGGACCCTCCAGTTCACAGAATCAGTGGACACAGACACAGAGACACCCTTCTCTCTGCCTGTTATAACATTTACAGAAACCTTCTGTAAATAGAATTGTAGGAATATTTTAAATGGATTTCTGGGCTGGATTCAGAACTATTCCCTATTTGTATCCTCTAAATATAAACCAGAGCATATCCTGCTAGCAAAAAACTACCAAGAGCATTTTTCAGTGTACCCAAGGAGACTGAAAGTTGTATTTGCACTTTTAGAGACTGGTGATGTAAATGTCTGCCAAACCAGTGATTCAGAAAGAGGAGAAAATCCTGCATGCCCCAACTAGCCAGTCACAAGAACAGTGTCTCCAATCTGGAATCTCTGCCACGAGCACGCAAAGCTTTTTCTGACATACTTATGATTAGCTCTGCAAGCAAGGAAACAAGTCAAAGCAATTGTTTGCTGTGAATTGCTGACTTGAGTAGTCACACTTTGTGCTGTCTCTCTCCTTCACAAGCGCCTTCCTCTATGCGGGGAGACGTGTTGGTGCCATGGGCACAGTGCCGAGGGCGGGAAGTGAGCTCCCCACCACAGGGGCTAGGCCATGAAGAGCTCCCTAAGGGAAGTGAAGAAACCCAGGGATGAAGGGCTTAAAAAGGATCTTTAGGACCAAAAAAAGCCTTTGGGTGACCTTGAGCCCACGGGGAACCTCATAAAAGGTATAGGCTCTACCTCATGAAGGGTAGGGACCATTTTCCCACAAGACCCAAGCCCCACTGGATGTAACCAGAAGTGAAGGTGGGGAGACACGGCTGACACAACCCATGGCTGAAGGCATTGCAGGATGTCCAGAACCACCTGGAGAGCTTGGTGGCGGGTCCTCCGGTGAGGTGCAGGCCCACAGCTGTGCCAATGGAAGAGAATGAACAAGACACTCTGGAGTGACCGAGCGGTACAGACCGCATCTGCTGCAAGAGGACTCCATCCCTGGCAGACATCCTCCAACTGGGAGGAACGCCCCAGAAAAAATCCTGCCTTGTCCTGTTTGCTGGGGAGTGTGGCAGCAAACACCCTCTGGGGAGATGCCCCTTCTCCAGGTGACAGATTGTGCTGGAAAAGCAGCATGTTATAGGGTGTGACATCAGATGGAGGCTTGCAAGTGTTGCAAGCATGGGAATTACATTGCTGTAAATCAAGTTTGTGGAGGCTCATTGCTGGTCTTGCTGAGCAGAGGCTCTTTGGTAACAAATCACACTGCTTAGAACGGAGGTTGAGCAAGGTTTTCCCCAGACTGTACCTGGGACAGTGGTCTCTGAGCACAGGACCACCCCCCCTCCCCTTCTTTCTTCATCATCATCGCAACAGGTGACCTGCAGTGATGACCTGCACTGTACCCCACTGTATGTGGGGCTGCAGAGCAGAGGCCTGAGCTTTGCTGCTGCTCTTTGCCAGGCTCTTTCCAGCACCTTCCCCGCACTGAGAGCTGCTCTGCATCCCTGCAGCTCAAGGAGGAGTGAAAAGGTCTATGTGGCTGACTACTGTGACCTGCCTAGCAGCACAGGCTCTATAATTACTCCCTGAAATACGTGCCTCAAGCCAAAAATTGTGTGCTAGAACTGAAGGAGACCTCTGTCTAATGAGCCTGGCCCTGTATGTCAGCAGTAATTAATGTGCATCACCCCGCAAGTTCCCACCTCCTCCTAACAGGATGAAATTTTATCCTCTGGTTATAATTGCAAATTATGGTTAAAATTTTAAATGCCTGGGGGTCAGGAAGCTGGATGCTACAGCCTGTCCCCCTGTGGATACATGCAGAGCAGTTGCTGGGACAATTTCAGCCCCTTCTTTCACTCCTGACCCTCCTACATGCTTACCACCCTTTTCTCCTCCCTCATCCTCTTTTCTTCTCTTTCTCATTTTGAGTCTCCTCCTTTCCTCACCTTTCTTTGCCTCCTCCTTTTCTCTTCAGCTCAGCATAAAACACCCTCCAGGAGTGTGGTGGGAGATGATCGTCCTTTGTGGCACGTGAAGCCACTTCTGAGTGCAGCAGCACTTTCCCATTAGGTGGTGCTTCTAGAAATAATATCAGGATATACAGAAATAATGAAGGGACCAAAGACACATATACAAATACTTATGGGGCATGCCATCCTCCTTCCTCTTGTGCTGGAAGAAATCATGGGAGAGAGAAGATTTGGGGGGTTTCTTGTTGGTGCAGCATGTCTCTTCCCCAGCCAGTCCCACCACCACTGCTGCATGAGATGTGTCTGAGAGACATCATCTAAGCTGAAATAACTAGAATTTATTGACCTAATTTTGCTGGAGGAGGTAACTCAGTTGCTGGTCCAAATGTTTCCCATGGCCATTAGTGTTCAGCTGAGGGTGAAGGATGTACAAACACTAGCTAAAGGGCTTCCACACTCCACAAACATTAACTGATGGCGGAACACTCCCTTGTCTGCATCCTCTGGAAAAAATCTCCCGTCTGTAACCAGCATGCAATTCTAAAATACTGGCCTAAAGCCAGTGATGGGTCCCTTGTTGGTTGCCATAGTGTTTATAATTATTCATTATTGTAGAAAAATACTGCACAAAGACTATACAAGCATTTATTCCAGATTCAGACCGAGTAAATGTGAAGGAACTCAGATATGCAGTGGGCTGGTTGCAATAGCTATGTGGGCCTCTTTCCAAGAAGAGGTTAAGTCTTCTTTTCCAAAACTTTCATCAACAAGAAAGAAATAAGGGATAACAGAGAATTTGGTCTTTGGTTTCTATCTCTTCTCGGCGTATAGAAAACTGAGAGCAAGCGTGAACTCACCAGTTCAATGCTGGCTTCACGCTGCAGATAGCCTGGGCAAACAGACCAGGGACTGTGAATTCAGCTGATTTGGAAGTATAATGAGACACTGCCAGTACTGTTGACCATTTAAATTATGGGCAAACCCTGCAAGCTGGTCCACATTTTGACATCTCATCTGGATGGTGCTGGGCTCGTGTTGGAGCTTAGAGGATAAGAACCATTGCTTTTATATAATTTCAAATTCAGGTACCTGCTGAAAAGCAAAACAAAGCTGACAGCCTCATTTCCCACATCTGGATGAGGAAAATGCAGAAAGTATCTAAACAGAACAGGCTGCAGTTGAACAAGGAATGCCATTTAAAGCAGAGGTCCCTATTTTGGTCATCTTGAGCACAATAAGTAGCTATTACTTACACACATTAGTGTAGTTTAAAGACGAGCAGTCATCCTTTAACGCCATGCCATGTCATAGTGTAGTTGCTGGTAGAGGTCTCGAGCCGAACCCCCAGAGCCGGGCACTCGGGCATCCCCCAGCAGGCAGGTCTCTGCTGCCAGCTTTACCTTTGGAAACACCCCGGGATTGCTCTCCATGCCTCACATACAGCTGCATCTGTCCTCAAAGCTACAGATACTTGTGGGTGATAAATTATAATGGATGATAAATATATGGATTATGGATGATAAATAGATAATGCATGACATTTTCAATTGTAATAACTTAGGTAAAGAACAATGCATTACTTTTGAATTTAAGGCAGTTATTGCATCTTTGCTTCTGTTGACATTAAATATTCAGACAGCTGAGTACTTCCCAGACATCACCTGCACACATCAGGCTGGATTGGCATTAACTTTGTCAATGCACCATCTATTATTGCACCAAATAAATGCAAAGTAAGACAGGTAATTGGCTGTTTATACTTTGAAATATATCAGAGATACTTAGGCCTGACTGTGCTGATTAAACAGGCATGTTTGGCCCAGAGCCTAGCAAACCTAGGAGCCACAACAGGGCTGATGAGCTGGGTGTGATGGGATGGGGCTGCTGGTGCAGCCTTGGTTCTTAGAATGAAACTGCTGGAGCTCAGCTCTGCTCCTCTCAACAGCAGAGACAACCTTGTTCTGTCCTCCTAGGGTTTTAAGACACAATCTCTTAGTGAAATTTAACCTACTGGAAAACAAATACATCTAAGAATTCACTTTAAATATACATTTGGAAAACTGCACTTTGGATTTTTTAATTCAAAGCTGCAAATAACGGAGAATCCAAATATGGAGGATTTGTAGGATTTACTGTGTTAATTATTAAAAAGAAAAAAGAGATGTTACTCATCAAAACTACATTCTTGTCAATCAATGCTGGGGAACAGAGTATTTTTATAAAGGCACTTGCCAGCCTTTGATGTGCTCAGTGGAAACCTTTTCAGATAGTTTGAGAGAGAAGCGTGGAGCTGCCCTCAGATGTCTGGCTCCAGCAACATTCCTTGTTCTGAGGATGACTCTGAGGCAGCAGAGGGGGATGAACTCCATCAAGAGGCTCCCACATTGCCTCAGTGAGGGTCTTTGTAAAAAAATGTGGTTTCTCTGTCAAAAACTGGAACCTCAGCAAAACTGTTCACTTGGTCAAGGAACAAAGTTAATAGCCAAGCCATGGCATGGGTGAGAGGCTCCCTGACAAAGCCGTGGCTGCTGTGGCATGAATGCTCTCTTCATTAAGCTGCTCAGCTGGCTCAGAAGCTTCTGTTCATGATGAAAGCAGCACCTGCTAATGCTGAGGATCCCATTCTTCATTAACAGTTCAGCTGGTTCAGAAGGGGAGCTCTAAGGCAGATGAACAATTTATGCAGAGTGGGATACATGACAAAGTAGCAGCTACTTTAGTGAATACAAGCATCTTTGTAAAAGTGCCCAGATGGTTCAGGAGCGAGTCCCGTTCTTTGTGAAAAGTGCCGTTGTTTTTCTGGGCTCTGCCTCACGCCTCCTAACAACGTGCTGGGCACAACCCACCTTCCTGGGGAGCTGCAAAATTCAGTCTCCTGACAGACGTTCCATAGAGGTGAAGTCTCTGGGTTTGCCATTATTTTTTCCATCAGAATAATGCCCTCCCCAAGACATTGCCCACTGTCCCTGTCTCACTGCTGCAGCACCACTGCCTGCAACATCGCGTTCCCTCTCTTTTATATTAATTGGACATTTACATTAGTTGCCTATTGGATACTAAGATAAGCAAGCCTGGTCCTCCTCTCTGGTCCCTCCATGAGCACAACCATACATCCAGCCTGATGAGCAGAGCTAGTGCAGCCAGCCTGGCTGGGGATGGGGAGGTAGCCTGGGAAACACTCATCTCTTGTTCTTACCTGTCACAGGGACAACCCCTGAACTGTCCCTTTGGGGACTATACAATACTGACATACACACTGTCAGGGACACAAGAGCCCTGAGAGCCACTGGCTCCTGGGAGCAGTTCTTTCTTGTGGAGCTGGGAAGAAGCACACTGGGTGGCCAGTTCAGGAAGGGATGCTGCCCTGCAGCTGGGAGAGGTCTGGAAGGGCTGGTGGGAAGGGAGCCTGTGCTGCCCAGGGAGAGGCGAGGAATGTCGTTTTGTAAACGGGTTTTCTGGCTGGGAAGGCAGGGAATGAGCAAAGCTGGAGCAGAAATACTATGAGGACCTGTTAGACAGCTGCACGGTGGAAGTCTAACGCTGGGGCTCACACAGGGAGGACAGGAGCTGCACTGCAGCCTGTGAATGCAGCTGGAGGGGATGAAGGCGAGTCACTAGGCAAAGATGAGCTGAGTCAGGAAGGTGCAGTGGGGACAGGGCCTGCAATGCTGGGGGATGGACTGGAGGCAGCTTAACACAGACCCTCATTGTGGCTTGTTTGGTTTGGGCATTTGTCAGTGTGTGTGGAGCCAGGGTGGTGGTGGGAGCAATGCTGAACCCCTTGATGGGGGCCTTGCTTTGTGTGGGGATGGCTGTGGATGGAGCATGACAGTGAGGCAGGGATCTGCAGCACTGCTGGCTGGGCTCCTATCCCTGGTCGCTGCTGATACTGCCACCAGGTATTTCACTTCTCCAGAGTAGCACCAACAGCATCCGAACAACGCTGATCACTTTTAGAGTCCATTTTGTCTAATAACCAGTGCTTTAAAAGTTTCCTTCCATAGCAAACGAACAATTAAGAGAAGCTCACGCCCTGGGGACTACTTCAGCATCAGGGCTGACATACTGCTGTGCTCAAAGGGCCATGATAGCCGACCCCCCTATGGGAATACCAACCCATTAACCCGAATCTGTCTCGGGCGAGAGAGCCCGGCACAGACCGGTGCCTGGCAGTGCCTTGCAGGCCTGCCGGGTCCCGCTTATTCACCCGCCGTCCCCAGGGACGCAGCCTCCCCTGCGCAGGACGGCAGGTGCAGCTCCCCGCTCCTCGCCCAGGTGGCCCGGGGCCAGGAGAGGCCACACGCACCCAGCCTGCTCGGCGAGGCTCGCCGCAGAGCAGCCCCCCCCGGCGCCGGCTGCTCCCACAAAGTGGGGGCTGCCTCCCCCCCTCCCCCGCCCCGGCTGCGGGGCAGCCCCTCTGCGGGGGGCAGGCTGCGAGGAGGGGGCACCTGCAGCGGGACCCCCGCCGGTCGCAAGCTGCCCCGCTGGCCCCGGGGAGCCCCGCATACCCCTCCCGCCGGCCGGGGCAGGGCCACGCACGCAACTACCCCCCGCCCCCAGTCCTCCGCCCCTCCGCGCCCGCGGAGCCCCCTCCCGCGCGGGGCTGCCCGGGGAGGCGGCGGAGCCGCGCCGCCCCTGCCGCATTGGTTTGCGGCGGAGCCCGTCACCGCCGCGGCGCCGAGATTGGCCCCCGCAGCCGGCGCCGGGCACCCCCCCGGGCCTGCCTCCACCCCGCCCGCCGTGCGCCGCGGCCCGGGCACGGGCACTGCGCTCCGCTCCGCGCCCGCTCCGCGCCGCTCGGCCCGCAGCGGGGGCAGGGCCGGGCCGAGCCGGGCGGCGTGGGGGGGAGCGGCCGCCGCGCCGCACCGCACCGCACCGCACCGCGCCGGCAGCGGGGATGTGAGCGGAGGCTCCGCCGGCAGCGCCCGCCGCTTCGCGCCCGCTCCGCGCTCCGCCGCGCCCCGCCGCCCGGCTCGGGAAGATGCTGAGCAGGTGGATGAGTGGCAGCAGCAGGAACCTGGACCGCGAGTACAACTGCACCGTGCGGCTGCTGGACGACAGCGAGTACACCTGCACCATCCAGGTCAGCGTCCTGCGGGGGGTCGCGGGGAGGGGGGCGGCGGGGGCGGGACAGCCCCGCGCTGGGGTCGCGCTGCCGCCCGCAGCCGGCAGACAAAAGGAGCGGAGCGGCGGGGGCGGCCCGGTTCTGCCCCGCCGCCGTGAACAAAGGCGGACCCCCCGCTTCCGCCGCCCGCGGACCCCCTCAGCACCCCTCGGCTCTCGGCAGGTGACGGGCAGCGGCTGCCGGCGGCGAGGAGCCCCGGAGCGGAGCCCCCCCCCCCCCCCCGGCTAGCCGCCTCCCGCCGCGGAGGTGTGCGGGGATGACGCGGAGAGGTGTTATGGGGATGCCCGCAGCCCCCGGAGCCGGAGCGGAGTAGCGGCAGCCCGGCACGGTCGCCCCGGGGCTCGGGAGAGCCTTAGCCGTACCTCGCGGAGCCGGGCGGTGCTCGCACTTGCTCTGCTGGCTGCGGAGGCTCCGCGCATCGCGGGGAGGACTCCGCTGGGAAGTAAAGTACGGGAGATGCTGCGGGGCAGGAATGCAGGGGGAATGCTGCGGGGCAGGGATGGACTCTTCCCGGCCTCCGCCGCATCCCGGGGTGCCCGGGTCTGGCTCCCTCATTAGCGCCCAGCTCTGCCCTAATGAGTGCTCGTGTATTGCCATAGTCCGGAGCGGCGGCGACGGGGTGCGCATCTACTGCTCCCCGCGCCCCATGTGCCGGGCGGGCAGGACCAGGACCGGCTGCAGGACCCGGGACCATCGCCCCCCGCCCGGGGGCTGCGTCGCTGCCTGGGGCAGCGCGGGGCCATCGCTCAGCGCGCCAGGGACGGAGGGATGTCGTATTTCTAAAAACTAGCGAAACACGCTCGCCGTCTCCTCTGCAACTAGTTAGGTAACGGGACCTTGTGACTGGAGGGCAGAGGGGAGCAGCCCTGGCTCCGGCTGCCTTTACTTCTTCGTTCCTACAGTTATCATTTCTGCAGGGGAGCTGGCCGAAAACCTGTACGCTCTAGCACTCGTAACTACTCCTGCTGGTGTCGGCTGGCTTCAGCCCGGTCCGCAGGCAATGGCAAATTCAGGGCAGTTTTGAGTAAAGGCGACTCAAAACGTAAATAGCAACAACTGCCACCTCCCAACCTATGCTGGGTCTCCCCTGATCCCCCTGTCCTGCAACTCCGAGGAGGAGGGAGCATCTTTTCCTTTACAGGCAGAAACATGTTTTAAATGATAAATGCTGAAGATCGGTTACCGAGGAGTGCTGCAGGCGCCGGCATTTTTGCTTAAATCGTCTAAAATAGATAATACGGTGTTCTGTGCAAATAACGGCTGAAGAATGCTAATGCCGCTCATTCCTCCCTCACCTCCCCCACCTGGGTTGTAAAGTGTGACCCAGTAAACAACTATAACGGCAACCTAGTTTATTTTGCATAAGCAAAACTAATTCATCTCTCGGAGGTTGTTTTTGATACAAGTTAAAAGGAAAGCTGTAGTTTGGAAGACAAAGTGTAGGCAATGCAGTTAAGAAAAATCTGGATTTTTTGTCCTTAAGATAATTTAACAAGGTGTCGTCATCTTGCATGCCTTTTCTTTTTTCTTTATTTTTAAGAGAAAATACTACTTGTTCACATATTTCCATGGCTTATTTTATGTTTAGCATAGTAAATAGTGAATCCTGGTATTTAGCATGCATGACCTAAGGTATAAAGAATTAGCTTGTATTACCCTCACAGTCAAGGTTACCCCACTTAAATATTTGTTTTCTATTGCTTTCATGTTGCCTTATATGCCAAGTATTTATAGTCCGTGCAGAATTATAGCGTACATAGTAGGAATGTATAATGTCTCGCAAGTGAGAAAACCCGTCACCATACAGGCTGTGAGCAGTGAATGAGTTTTGAAGGTCATTCCCTCATGAGTGCAGATATTTCACGTCTTGCTGAGATCTATAGTGTTTCCTCACCCAGGCTGTTTCTACGCCTGTTGTTTCTAATTTATGTATTTCTATTTTTACTTAAATAGAGAGAAACCGTCCAAAGCATAAGTCATCATTTCATACGCAGTGCTGTTAATCACGGTGCACATCTGGGCAATGAAGCTGCTCGCTGGAAGTTTGTAACGTGTATTTTTGCTGCTGTACCTGTGTGTTTGTGCCACTCATCCTGGCAGCGTGTGGGGATGTGGATGGGCTTTATGCTCTCCCTGAAGTGTGGCCTGTCTGACATGTCATCTGGCTTCTCCATTCTGGGGAAAAGAAGGAAGCACTCAGAGACAGAGCTGATTTTAAGAGGGTTTATTTACATTTCAGATAATGGCACTAGTTAAACCTGTCAACAAAATTAACCTCTGGTTGTACTTGATAAAGGCTTGTGAGTGGGGGCTCAGTGCTGCTAGATAATACCTGAATATTCTGTTTCAAAAGAAAGCCATTTTTATTTGATTATCTGAAGTTTACTTTGGTAGTATTCTCGTGTTGTATGAATGGTTCATTGTCTGAGCTTAGATGAAGCCGCATTCTCTTTTTTTCCCTAATTTTCACGCCCAAACAGCCCATCCGAGCAGGTGGAGGAGCCTGGAGATCTCATGCCCCGGTCCCTGGCCTGGGCAGGCTCCGGGATGGTGTTAGGGGGGCGAAGCTCCTGCAGGCAGCGGGACTGTGCACAGTGAGTCGAGGCAGCCGAGTGGGCTCCTCTGTTAAGTGGTTTTGTTGCTGAGTTGGGTTTTTTTTGCGTATTCCAGTACTTTTCTGTTTTGGGGAGGACACTGTCCCAGAGTCTGTCTCTGCTGGGTTCTGGGGGACAGTGTGTCAGCCAGTGAACGGGACTGCAGGTCTCAGCCGCTTGCTGGGACGCCGGGGATCCCAGAAGCTGCCTGAACACAAAGACATGGGGCTTTCTTGCCTCAGAAAGGCTGATATTTTAATAATATTACATGCCGTGGAGGCACTTTCTAAAGCAATAAACACAGTAATTTGCAGCATGGGGACTGTCAGCTGGGAGAAGGCAGCAGTGCCCATTAATGCTCCGTTTCTTGGCATTGTGCAGACTGCTGGCCATGGGTACTGGGGTCCCCACTCCTGTGGGTGTCACTGCTCTGAGACACGTCCCCGGGGACCAGCTTGGCTGGCGGAGAGGGGCAGCCATTCCTGATGGTTTTTTGTTCATCTCCATGGCAAGGGTGTGATCTAGCAGTATATTTAATTTATATTTACCACCTTGTGCTCCGTGTCTCCAAGCACAAATGCAAAGCAGTTTGCCAGCGAGGCAGCCTTGCAAGCGTTGTTAGAATAAAGCAAGCTTTGAAAAAAACTAAGCAATGCTCTTGCGCTGCGGTTTTGCTGTGACTGAGCTGCTTGTCTGAGGAAATGTTTTAAATTCTTCACTGTGGTGTCAGTGGTGGTATAAAAGGCTTGAAATAATTAATGATTTGCCATTGCTCGATGCATCAAGCATTTTCCTGAAAAGACAGTGGCGTTTTGTTTCAAACCTCAGTAGTACTACAAGAAAGTGGAGACGTGAGAAAATAAATAGAAAAATGCGGTTTCTTAGATTCAGAATGTAACAACTTTCTTGCGTAAGATTGGAAATAAATGAAAATGAGCTCTGGACTATTCTCTTGGACAAACCCACGTTTTCCACATGAAGCACAAAGTTCATTAGGAGACCTGACAGGATCATTAATAATAGGCAGTCAACACAAAGGGGAACCTTGGTTTTTTGCAGTGCTGGCTACCGTGAAGGTTATTTGTTCATTATCTTTTTGTCTTCTGAGAGTTTCCAATTGCTTTTGCCGGGAAATAGGTTAGCAGACCGCTGCTTACGCAGTGGGGTCTCTTGTCTACAGTCCTGAGCACAGGTGGTGTGTTCTTCACCGGAGGTTACTCCCTGCTGCCAAGAGTACCAGAAACCATGAGGCTTCATGCTGAAAAGTTTGTCTGCTCCCAGAGCCTTCCCTCCTCTCCCACGGCCTGAACCCGCGGTGCAGGAACAGGGACTGATGCCAGACCTGTTCACAAAAACGTGGAGTAAGGCAGACTTTGGGTCCAAGGTTGCGGGTCTGTGTGGTGGGTGAGGGTTTCGCAGTCCAGCGCTGGTGAGGCTCTGGCAAAGCCAGCACAGCACTGCCAGTGCGTTGTGGTAGCGAAGTCCATCAGCAAAGTCACTGGGCTGCAATGGGTGCAGGATCGCACCCCTCCCAGCCTATGGGTCCCAGGGATGGTGAAAGCAATACTGGCAGGTTTGCTGTTGACTCTATTCAAAGTAATATTTTTATTTATAGCATTGAAAATGTATTTGCCACAGAAACCTATCGTTCTTGCTCAGCAGTATCTCAGCAGAGCTGCAGGCTGTCAGGGCAGTGTTCTTCATTCTCTTCTCCAACATTTCCATACATATGGTTTGTGGGCTCGGAAGAAAACCACCTGAAATGCACAATAAGTTTGAAGACAAAGTAACAGTCAAAGCTGAGAGTTTCTTGGGTTTCATCTCCTTTTTTCTTTTAAATTTATTTCCAAGTATATCATTTTAAATACAAAGGATACAAAAGGCAGCTGAGGAAAACATCCACTAAACGTGCACTGAAAAACTAGTGACATATTTACTCTTCTTTTAATGGGAGGCAGAAATACAAGTTGTTATGGAGACCCGTTGAAAATATTTCTAGTGCTGTTATTTCTTCACCAGCTGAAATGTCTATTTTCTGCTAAATTTTCACACCTGTTTTATGATGTTACCTGCTGTGAAGCTCCAGGATGTCCCCCTCTTAGGAGTCAGTTTCCTGAAAGAACTCTTTGCTTATCACTTTCCTATATGAGATGTTGAAGACAAATATAGGTATATATATATATATATTTATATGCACACGCACGCACACACACACGGTAATACCATTGTAGAAAGATATGTTCAGTAGTATCATGAAAGAAAAAATTTTCTGCTTCTGTCATGTAAAAATTAGGTAATGCACAGTAGGAGGCTTTTTTTAAGGTGTCTGGGGAATACTAAAAGTGCCTTAAGCAGCCCACTTATTTTTAATTTTTGACTCACTCTTCAGGAGCTCAAAGGGATCGTGTACATAGGGATGACGTCTGTGGCCACATTCCAGCAAGGATGAGACTCGCACGATGCTTTGGTTTGCCCTGTACAAGACTAATGGCAGCACAAGTGTCTGTGATCCCTCTCTGTCAGTACACCTGGCAGATCTGTTTTCTAGCTGAAACCTTGCAGGTTGCCTTCCCCTGGAAGCTGTATATGAACATGGGCAAAGACTGTGCAGCAAGCAAGGCCCTCACTGAAATGCTGTCGATGGTAGCGGGCAAGGTCCTGATGGAGGTGCTACCAGTCTGTGAAAGCTCCTCCGCAGCTCGAATAGGGGTCGTGTTCTCTGCAGGGTGTGTAGCATCATGCATGAAGGTGGGTTCCTAAGCGTGGGTAGGGGCACTGGGAATGGCCTCTGCCTGTGCAACCTGGCGTCAATTTGGGCGTCACTGGAAAGTGGAGTCCCTGTTGGTTTGAGGGGTAGCTACTCGATAACCGGTAGGCACTTGGTCCTACGTGTTTGAGGATGGCATGTGCTTATCTTTGTCTTGCATTATGTGAGGTGGGAATTTACCAGTGGGAAAACCCAAACCCTACGGTACCCTCAACACTTCAGCCTTCCAGGGGACTTGTAGGAATGTCACGTACCCCATGGTGAGCGCAGTTCGTGCAGGACCGATGGGAGCACACATGTGCTCTGCTCTGTGTGTCCCACTGAAACAGCAGCAGTCCCTCTGCTTCGTGCAAACACTCGGTAGAGCAAACCCTCCGAAATGACCACACGCCTGGTTTCCAAATGGCAGAGGAAGCATGGCACTACTGTCACTTGTTAGAAATGACAGTGCATTACTGGAGAAGGCTGGGGAACAAGCAGAGATTTGCCATGTGAGAAGTGTTGTATTTTATTTGCTATCAATTTTGTCAAGAATAGACAATACCTTGTTAGCGCAGGGGTCAGACGTTGGTGCTATTGCAGAGAGAACTGAACAGTGCTTCTGTCATCAGCCACTTGTTTGTGGTCAGAAAAACCCAATTATTTGGTTACAGAAAGCCTTGAAGTTGCTTCTGCAAATAAGGTTTCAGGTCAAATTCTTTTCTTTGAAAATTTTCCAGAGTAAATTATCACAGCAGTATGAGAGCAATTTCATATTGATGATCTGGAATTGCCTGCGAGGCTGATGAATCCACAGTGGCTGTCTGCAGAGACTGTGGCTCCTGCATGGCAAAACGGAGATGGGGAGCAGATTCTGATGGGTGCAGCTACACTACAGTTAACGTGTGCATATACTGTGAGGGCCTGAGCTTGTCCTGCCAGGGCTGGGGGTGTGATTTGAAAGGGTGGGTCTGCATCCCCTCTTGTGGCAGGAATTGTAGTTACTTATTGTTGGTTGTTGTTCCTATAAGCCTCTTAGAAGCTTCAGAACTTGGGAAAATATATCCTAATTTGTTTCTTCATCAGCCACCTCTTGTGGATTCCCTTCTTGTATTCCCAATGAAATTACAGCTGCTGTGGCTTTTGGTGATATTGGTAAATCTACTCAAATTGGTGTGGCACCTTCATCACCCCAGGAGATGTTTTCGCTTGTGCTCCCTCAGCATGTCAGCTGCTGCCAGAGCCCAGGAGAAAGGTAAACCCACTGTCTTTGGTCACGACAGAAAGGAATTAATATTTTGAATGTTCCTTGGACCTTTCACCTAAGCACAGCAACATCTTAACCAACCCTAATTCTGCACAAGGTGCTGTCAGCTGGTGCAGTGTGGTTTTATTACATTTCTTACAGAACTGGATAACCAGCTACAAACCTACCCAGGGCTACAGAGCAAGCTGCTGGTGGAGGCCAGGCTAAAGTGAATGTTTCTTTGCTCTGAGCACCAGGACAAAGGAGGAGATGTGAAAGAAATGGGGTTAGTTTTCAGAAGGGTCTGAAGAAGTGAGAAGACTCCATGTGCGCAAGTATGGATGTCAGAATTAGGGTTTATATGGTCATCTGCATTCATACAGAAACTGAGGGCTATCTTCTGAGCATGAAACACAAGCCAGGTTTTCCTTTAGGAGGTGAAGGTCTGCCAAATGAGCTCCAAAGTCCGTGGGCCGATGTGGTGGCGTTCCTGGAGGCTGGGTGATGCCCTGAGCTGAACTTCCTGCAGTCACAGCCCTGCCTTCTCAAGGTCTGCAGGGCACATGCATGGGGCAAGGGCAGCCTTCCAGAGGATGGAATGGCATGATCCAAGGTGCGAGCAACTCCCTGCATGAGCCCTGTGGCTGCCAGGGTGGTTTTGCATGGTGAGGAAGAGGAGTGTGAAGGGTAGGGTCTAGGGTAGAGGCATGTGAGCTGGCCCCATGTGGAAACACATTTGCTGGGACTCATGGGCACGGAAACCTTTTGTTGTTATGCTGCAATGAGTGGATTGAAATAGCAGAGTGAAGATCCCTGGCTTCACGTGTTACCACTGGTTTGCTGAGCCATGCTCCATTGGCATGTAAAATACTGGCACAACTAGAAAATAAAAATGTGGGTGTTAGACAGTTTTATCTATGTTACAAATATTTTGCTTGAAAAAAAAAAAAAATACTGAAATTGAAATGAAATGTCATTAAATGTGTCACCCTAGAGGTGTATTGGCCTGTGTGGTTTGTGTTCAGGGTAGAAGTGTAGTGGAGTGGCAGGAATGTACCGTCTCTTCTGCATGAATCCCAAAGATCAGCTCCTTCCTCTCCAGAAAAGGAAGCCTTTGGAAGCGTGTTTCTTTCCAGATTTCTGCACGGGTCTGTGCTGGCAGCAGGGTTGAGGCATTGGCCACATCGGTGGGTTGGGAGATGGTGTTCTCCTCTGTCGTCCCCATGGAGTGTTGTTCAGGGGTTTGTGCATGCGTGAAAACACTGTCCATAAACCATCCATGGGCTGGTGCACACGTGCTTACCTATCTCAAATTAAAACATATTTTTAAGCTTCACACTCAAATTCTGCATGTTTCCCCCCACTGCCACCATCCGCCTCCGACTCAAACAGGCCTGGTTTTTGTTTTGTATATTGTGGGACATAGACACAAGGAGTTCTTGCAATCGAAGGTAGCTATTAAATATCCATGATGGTGTTTTCATTTCTAGACAGGAGGGTAACTGCTGCCTTATGCGTTCGGTAGCGTTTGGAAATGAGAGGAAGAGTGGTGAGATCTGAAGTTGCTGCAACCTTGTCCCCTGGGAATGTGGTTGATGGGTGGATACACAACAGTCGCGTGCAATCTTTCTCTCCTGTTGCTCAGTGGCACAGATTTTATGATGATGTGATATGTGATTTTCCAGGAATTTGCTGGGTGAGGTGTACTAGGATACGGTTGTTTCTAAAATGACCTGTGGGATTTGGGGCTGGCTGGGCAGTTTTCCTGTGCATGGTGCAGAGGTTGTGTCTGTTGTGGAATTATGGCCAGGACTGAACTGAATATCTGCAAAAACTGCCTGGTGCTTAGAGTCTGATTTTTTTCTGAAAAGGGCCGGTGCAGAGGGAAGTTGTGTGAGCTGTGCTTCAGGCTGCTGGTGGAGAACAGCTCTTTTTTCTAAGCAAAAATAGGATTTCTGTAACGGCCAGTGGACTGATCTGGCCTGGTCCTGGGGAGCAGCTGGGCATTTTGTTCCTCCTGCATTGTCATTTTAAACACACAGACTGTACTTTGCCCTTAATTACACTTTGGCAATTACCATCCATGTAGATTACCTTCACTGGTAACGTCTTCGTTTGCAAAAGTGACTTGGCAGCTGCAATTTGTTGAGGAATGCAGTTTATTCTATGCACACACAAAATGCAAGATGCCATTGTGCTTCCTCTGGCTTGTTATCTGTAGAGGACAGCAGGGGTAAAATACAGTAAAATCTTATTTTACTCAATAAAGTCAGCAGCTGTCTCTCCAGATACACATCAGAAGCTGTGCTACTGAGCAAGATGGTGCTGTTTTTACATAATCAGTTTGTAGAGCCGTATTTTAAGGCATGGGATCTTTAGCTACTCTGAGGATCAACTTTGTGCTTCCATAGTGGATGATCCCAGTTCTCCTTATGGAACCCAGTGGATCTCTTCTCCCAACTTGTTCGGTCTTTGGTCCTGACTGGGAAGGTGGATGTACATGAAAATTGCTCTTCTGTGGACAAGGGAACAGACTGAAAAATGTGGCTGGTTTTGTGGGATGTACTTTGCATTGTGAAAATGCAAAGTTCAGGAAATCCCTCCCGAAGAGGTGCAAGAGTTGCAGGGCTCAGAGCCGTGGGCCAGCTGCGCCCTTATAATTTTAACATAATTTAAACATATTTTCTTGAGATTTTTGAGGTGGGAGCCTCCCCCTGCTACCGACTGGGTTGTGGTCCCACTGCAGCTGAGCGTATGCTGAGGCCCATTTTCTCTCCCTGGGAGAGCCAGTTTTCTGCATTGAGCATCTCATTGGAAATTCAAGGTTCGCACATATTTTAATCTTCTGTATCTGGCAGTAAAGAATATAAGTACTGGACTCCTGAGCATGGAGAAAAATCTTAGGCTGGTTCAGATGCTGCGGGAAGGAGTGAAATAAGATGTACTCACCAGGTGCCAGTGTCTCACCAGATAGACAAGGCATTTTAATAAATGATAGTTAACAAAAGCTTTGTGGCATTGTGCTTTGTGAGGCCAGACAGACCTCAGCTAGTTAATGCTGGATGTCAGAATTTGATCAATGCTGCAGCTAGAAATAGAATGTTTTGGCTGCATAATGTCTGTTACCAAAGACTTTAATTATAGTGGCATATCTGTCATATCGGTGAGGTTTTTCTGTTTTTCAGAAGGTTTATAGCAGGGCTGTTTCAGATTGTATTGGCTTTTAGCTTGGCACATAAGCTGGGATCCCAAAGGATATATCCACTGACTGCCTATACAAAATTTTTCTTTAATAAAAAAATTACAAAAATTGATTAAGCCATTCTGGATCTAGAGAGAGACTTTAGGAATATATAGATTAGGTAGTTGATAGTGATTGTAACTATATGTTATCTACATACTTAACTCATAGAATGGACAGTATATTGGGACTGGGAAAAAAAGACGAAATCTAATATAGTTGTGTTTGAAAAATAGATAATAAACATGCTGAGCAGGTACTTTTCATGAATCGATTTAATTCTCATTAGCGTTGCACTGTATAGCATGCTGACTAATATTTCTGGCTTGCAAACAACAATGGCTTTCCAAAGGAAATGTGTGATGAGAACAGAATGTCATTGGGATCTGAAAACCTGGAGCTCCTGGGGCCATTGAAAGTGGAGAAGAGAAAATGTGAGTGCAATAGAAAATGCAGCAGCAGGAGAAAGAGCTGGGGCTGGAGGCAATGGTGAGCCAGGATCAGGGCAATAGGGGAGTGATAGGTGCTAGGAGCATCTCTTGTCAGGCCAGGCCATCCTCCTCCACCCATACAGGGACCCTTGGGACCCCTGTGCCATGGGAACCACTGTCTGAACCAAGTCTCAATGCCTGCCCTTGCAGTGGTACTGTCAGACCTCCCTCCAAAAGTAACTCTCTTTGGCTGAGCTCCTGCCTAAACCTTGGTGTTCCTGCACTGTTCTTCGATATTACGGTTATTCTGATCCAGAATGGACTTTTCTGTCTTCTGGTCCAGATCCCTGTTACTGTTGTCCTTCCTTTCTCCCACTTGCATTTATTACCTGTGCATTTAGTTTTGCATCATTCTTGTTTGCATGTTGATACAAAACCCCAAAATCTGTAGGGAATGATTCTCTAGCCTGTCACCACTTCTTAGAAGCAACTCCTTAAGCCCATTGATGGGGCTTTAACTGGCTGTGACTTATGCTTTCCGATGACAGATTTCTTTATCTGGGGTTTTGGAATAAAGCAGAGGGTCCTCGGGGCAGCTGCTGTTTGAGGGGATTAGTGGTGGCTGGCAGCCTGCGTTCTGCATTGCCTTGCTTCCCCAGGCGCACGTGGGAGCTTGCATGTCTCCCTAGCAGTGCTTTGGGTACCGTGTCCCCCAGCTTAACATATGGGTTTTGTTCTAGACATAAATAAGGTGCTAATACAAAATTAATCCCAACATAGCATGCCTTAAATAATGATGACAGTGATTTCTCTCTGCCCTTATGGGATGCTTCCCACTGTCAGCGTAAACACATTGGGCCCTTGGCAAAGTCCCCCAGAATTAAATAAAACACAGCTAACAGGGCTTGGAGGAATGAAATAAAATTGAGGCTTTCCTTAGTAACCCGCAGTACCACTGAGTGGAGAGCGTTCTTGTTTCTGTAGGCCTTTTTAATTAACACGTGGCATTTTGTTATGAGGATGCCATTGAGCATAATGGGGAAAGATGTCTGAGGCATTTTAGGCTGATTTGGTTTTAAACTTCTGTGGGCGGTTTGTAATTCTCAGTCAGCTCTGCTGGGCTTTTCCAAAGAGATGTGTTTTTCGGGCACGGTTAATCTCTGTATCCATGAGCTGATGCTGATGAGCCCTGTCACATCCTGCTGGTGTCCTGAGGCTGCCGGGGGGGGGGGGGGAGATGCCCCTAGGGAGCAACAGTACAGCCCCCTGTGCCCCAGGTTTGGCCAGGTGCTGCTCTGGGTCCTCCACGGCTCCTCCCTGCACCGCAGCCTCCCTCAGCTGCAAAACTGGGCTAACAGCTCATCCTTCTTCCATCAGAGTTTCTCTGAGGACACGCATTGGTGAGAGGCTGGATGCGGGGAGGACATGAAGAGGGACATGGCACAGTGCTTGAGCTCCTGGCCTTGCCAGGGCCATGGCCATGGGCAGTGAGGATGATTTCGCTGTATAGGATTGATGTTGCTTTTGCAGTGAGAATTATTTCACTGTATGGGGTTGATGTTGCTTTGCATTTCAGGGTTACAAGTGAAGGAAAAGCAGAGCAGCCTGCAGTGGAGCTTTTTGCCTGTCCCAGTGCAGGGCATGTCCTGACCCTTCATGTCTTGTGCCTTTGGCTCCCTTTGTGCCCACCTGCTACCCCACGGCCCTTTGCAGGTTACAGGACCTATGGGGGAGCAGCAAGCACCAGTGCTGTGGTCACAGCTCCTCCTGCATAACCAACCTGAGACCTGCAACCCCCAGAAATACAGTTCTGAGCCTGAAACATAACTGTAGTATATTTGAGGTGGAGGTGATCCATTCTTGGGTACAAAGAAGTACTGAACCCAGCAGCAGCAAGCAGGTCCCCTGTAAGGGCTGACTGTGAGGGTGGCAGCAGTGTCAGAGTACCACTAGCATTGGTGACAGCCCAGAGATGAGCAGGAGACAGCTCCAAGCTGGGGCAGGGCTTGTCCTCCCAGGAGCCTCACCACAGGAAGGCTTGTCATGCCCATGCCACAACTCAATTACGGTTCCTGCCTCACTGGGAAGAGGGAGCAGACATGGGT
Source organism: Falco naumanni (assembly GCF_017639655.2). Lineage (NCBI taxonomy): Eukaryota > Metazoa > Chordata > Aves > Falconiformes > Falconidae > Falco > Falco naumanni. Next base: position 3,637,043 of record NC_054060.1, on the reverse strand, counting down.
TTTGCCTGGGGAGTGCATTAGTAACAGAGAGCATAAGCAATTAAACCACACACTCGAGACAGCAATGTCCAAATCCCTCTAGCTCTCTATTCACCCCCTGGAAGTGAACAGGAAGAAGATGTATTCTCTGAGACTAATCTGCTGTGTTATTATTTCCTAACGAGCCTTTGTAGCCCTTGGGTGTGGGAAGGCATTGTGCCTCAAGCAGGGTCAGGTGTCTAGGGCTAGCTGCCTGCAGCAGCCGGGGGCTTCTGCAACCCAACAGACCCAGTGCTTACCCTGACTTAAATTCTGAGTGAAAATTCGGATTCCCCAGGATGGATGTCAGTGTTGTACCCCAGGTCTAGAAAAAGAGGCTGCTCTTCCCAGCGTTCAGGTGCAGCAGCCAAAATGCTTCCCAAGTGCAAGGCTGCTGATGTTTCACTCACTGAGTCAGCACCAGTGCTGGATCTTAACTGAAATGATGGGCTTTTCTTTTAACCAGTCCTCCTAACACAAGATTTCCCATTACTTCTATTTGTCTGCTTATTCCTCACCCCTGCAGAGAAGGGCCATCTTCAGCAGGCACAGCCCTGGGGCCAGCCCTGGGGGCTTGGCAAAGGTGTTGGCAGTGGCTTGGTGGCCATGGTGCCTGTGGGATAAATGCAAGGATTAGGACGTTGAGTTGAGCTGGGCTGCAGTTTTACACCCTGTGCAGTTTCCACAAGACAGGGATAAGAGTAAAAAAGCAGCCCAGAATGGCTTCAGTGTTGGCTTCTGCATGGAACTTGGGAAACCGTAAATCAGTGTGAAAGGAGTGACTGCACATTGACCCTTGCAGACACTGCCTAATTGTTTTATTTTGCTTTGTTCCACGGATCTCTATGGAAAGAGAGGGAAAAGTCAACTTTGTGGTGCAGCTGGTGGGGCTGAGGATTGCCATGGGAACAGAGGAAAAGTGCTGATGCTGAGCAGGGGACACTGCTGTCACCAGGGAGATGCCCTCATCCCCACTGCTGCGTCGGGGACATCGTGCTGGAGCTTCACGTACCGCCCCTGGAAGTGATAACGAGGAACCCTTACCTACTGGTGTTAGTTCAGATCCAGCCTTGTCCCAGCCTCTGGGCTGTGGGGACTCCTCCATGGAGCTCCCTGGACCCGTGCCACTGTGACCCCCACCATTGGCGGTGGACCGTCTGTGGACCTCAACCTGGATGGACGCCCTTGGATGCCCACATCTGGTGTGTTAGATTATGACCATAGATGACCACTGATGAATGGGATCTCATCCCTCCTCTTTGTTGCTTATTTATTTCATCTGTAAAAGCCACAGTTTCATCTGAATGGGACACTTAGTTCATGCAAACTGAAGTGTGGAGCTGCCACCTACACATGGGAAGTGTCACTGCCTGTGGAAGGGGGGTCCCGGGGTGGGTTAAGAGCTCTGCTCCTGCATGCTGATAGCTGCAGTGCTGGCTGGTGTCAGGAAACCCTGAAGGTAGACACAGACTTTGATGAACCCTGCCCTGTGAGCTTCTGAAAAAGATCATCTGAGTTTAAAGCACCATTTAGGCAAATAAGTTGTGCTAAAATAGCATTTCTTTAATTAATTAACCAGTACTGCACATAAACCTCTCCTTAAATTAGTTGTTACTTGCAACTTCCTTGTCCTGGCATGGCTGAATTTTTAAAACACTTCCAGCAGACCAGCAGAAGCCATCCTGCTTTGGGACTGCAAATCCATGCAGTGCTAAGGCTGCGCTGCCTGTCCGGGTGCCATGCCAGGGGACGCAGATCTGGTCGCTAAAGGCAGAGACTCATGGGTGGACAGCAGCTCAGTGCTAGAGGTAAAAATCAGCCTGGAGGCATGTCTGGATGTGCTTGATGTTAGTCCCTTGCAGGGCATGTCTCAGTGTAGTGAGGTTGCTTGTGGTGGCAATGCACAGGGTCAGTGTCCCAGCACAGCATCTCAGCGAGGGCTGCCTTCAGAAACGCACCTGATGAACAACATCCTTAAGGCTAGCGGGGAAGGATCCAACTTGTGTTACAATAACAAATGAAGCAGGCAAAAGTAAACATGGAAGTAAGTAAATAAATAAGCCCTTTTGCACTTACTTTTGGAATAACTAAACATGCAGCTCTAAACTGATAACTGCCTTGGTGCTGGGAGAGCATCGTGATGCGGCGCACGCTTTGCGCTGCAGTCTTGCTGAGTTTGAACTTGCTGGCGGTAGGTGCAGAGGCGGTAGGCAGGAGAGCACATCAGGTATTGTCTGCGTACTGCAGCGTGTGATTTTTCTGTAGGGCCTGAGGAGGCTGTTTTGAATTACAGCCACCTGTCAGTTACTATTAGTTGGTTTTATAAATTTTTTCGTGCCTGCCTTACTGAAATGGTCTACTCCATACTGCGTGGTGGGGTTCTGCAGGCAGTGCAAGCAGCTGCCAGTGCTGCTGCTTCCTTTTATTTATGCTTTTATAACAGTATCCACAGTTGGATATTAATTTTTTTTGTGTTACAATAATAATAAATAAAATGCATATTTGAAGGATTCTCTTGAATCTTTTAAATTAGGGAGGGGAGAAATAAAGTTCATAATTACACTGGTGCATCCAAAGGCTGAAGGGGAGCAGGGGTGTTTGTGATGTTCCCTTTTTTTGCAGTGTTGCACATAACAATTACGTCTTCCTTGCCACCTCCCCGCCGCTTCCCTGCACGTGTTAGCAGGTACCTTGCTGCCAGCCAAGGCAAGGTTACTCTTTGCTTGGAGGAAGGCACCGAGAGGCTTTTTTCTGGGTACGTAGATGCTAATGACGCTGCCGTGTGTTGTGGTGAGGTAGTTGCACACATGTTGTATAAGGGCTGATGATTTAAAAGGCTGTCTTATTTCTGTTCACATTTCCCAAGTGTTGGCTCTGCTGGCATTCTTGGGGCTGGTATAGTTGGCTGGTTTATGTACCAGTGGCTACAATCTTTATTTCTTTTAGCATCCCATGATGACTGTAGAGGGTCCGGTTCTCTTTGGCCAGCCTGTCATGCACACAGACCTTCGCAGGATGGGCTGTGATATGATGTACCACATGGCAAGGGTTGTTTTGGCAAAACCAGATGTCCCTCTGCTTGTACCTGGGTGAAAGCTGTAGGGCAGGGGTGGGGGGACATGCACTCCTTGACCCGGCAGCAGGCTGGGACCAGACTCCCCACCTCTGTGGGACCTGAGCAAGGCAGGGCACAGGGACCGATGCTCTGGGCTTGTTGGAGTATGGGATTTACAGATCCTGTGCTTGTTGGATGCTCCAGTGTGCCTGTTCCAGAGGGATGAGTTTCTCTTTGGCGCTGGCCAGAATTGACCCAAATTGTTCCTGATGACTGTAACAGCTTGTCTGCAAATGGTAGGCTTATTTAAGACCTGTGGCAGCTTCCTGGGCAAACTTGTGCTCGCATACCCAGTGCTGTGTGCCAGTGGCACTGGCACGTTGATGTTGCTGAAGGACCTGTTCAGTTTCCTTTGCTGGGATTTTCTCAGTGGCTGGGCAAAGGAAATACAGTGCCATTTTGCTGTTGCATTCTTCCAAGTGAGCAAGCTGGCATGAAATAACAGAGCAAGCATGAAGAGGGTGAGTGCTTATGGCATGCTGTCTTCTAGGTGTGTTTGGGAAAATAAAATCATCTGATGAACTACAGAAGCCAAAAGAGACTGTTATGAATGCACTTGATTCTTCTGTAAGTGCTACAGTTATCCTGGCCTTTATTTAGGGTGTCAGACACGGTGATAGCACCAGGGTAAAAATATGATGCTTTTGCCTGGATGGCCTCCACAGCCGAGGGAAGGGCTGAGAGGGCCAGTGAAGCTTGGTACAAAGTTAGCAACAGATTCACTCAAGCCCTTAAAATATTTATGGTGTTGTAATCCATACACATTTTAAGCATATTTGACATCATCCTACACTGCTCTTTTATCTGTCATTGCTTACAGAGAGAGTCCAGAGAGCCTCGCTGTACGGCTGGTAGGAGGTAGCTGCAGGTAGCCATGCATTGCATCTATATTTTTATAGCTGAGATTTAGAAAGGAGTCATAAAGTCTGTTCCTGGAGAGCTCTTTATAGTGTGAGGAGGGGCTTTGCACAGCACTTGTGGAGGTTTCTAACCGCTCATGCAGCGGATGGGATTGGGATGCAGGTTACGTGCCAGCGTTGGCTGGGCAGGGAGGGTTTTGGCTGCGGGGCTCGTCCCCTGCTTGCATGCCCAGCTGCCCCCCTCAGCTGCCCTGGCCCACTGTTGCCTGTGGGGAAGTGGAGTGACCTGAGGAGAAGGTGTCTCAGACGTTTCATCAGTGACTCAAAGTCACTCTGTCGTTTGCTGTGTTCCCAAAGCACCTTCCTCTGCCCAGGGGTGCTGGAGGACCTGTCACCGCGGCTGCCAACGCCAGCACGGCAGGGTCTCGCAGGCTGTCACATCGCAGCAGCCGGGTTTGGGGAAGCTGTGCAGCAGTCAGCACAGCTGGGAGGAATTTGGGTTCCTTTGAAGCTATCAAAACCCAGCTAACTGGGATGGATTGTCTCTTCGGCTGGGTGATTTGTCTGCGTAGCTGCAAGGCAGTTCTCTTCCCTCCCTCCATCCTTCCTCCCTTGCTGTTTTTTGTCATGTCCTGCATGGCTGAGAGAGCAGCCTCCTGCTTTCTGTGGTGGGGAAACTGCCAAGGGCGGGGACATGTGCTGCTGGTTTGGTGGGGTGGGTTGGGGGTCCTGCAGGCATTGGGCTGCGCAGTGTGTGAAGGAGGATGGCACCAGCACCTGCACGTGGTCTGTGAGGCCCCACTAGGTGCTGGTTCCTTGGAAATTTGGCTAAGATTATTATGCAGGAGATCTAAATTCATCAGAACTGGAAATGTTAATGCCTCCTCTCTCTTTACCCTGGCACAGGGAAGCCTTTCGTCATTTAAAAACTTCGTGGATTTTTTTCTCTTATGGTGAAACGACTTTTTTTAAAGGATAGCCCAGAGAAAACCATCTTATGTCAGATTTCATCAGACATACTCCAGCATCTTCCTTTTTCCTCTGCACTGTGTGTCCTCCATCACTCTCTTCTGCCCCTTCCGTCATGCCTGAACTACTGTAAGCAAATGCTCATTGAGACGATGCCTTGCTGCGTGGCTCCATGCATGTGGTGGTTTTTTCCCATGGCACTTTGGGATAGATACACAAACCCGCCAAAAATCTGGGCGATGGACTGGAAAAAGCAAAACCCATTTCTCGTGCTATCTTGTGCTTCATTGGTTTTGCCAGCCTTGTGGGGACATTGCTGTGCCACCCCAAGTGTCATGTAATGCACAGAAGCCGCTGTCTGCTGAATAGCTTTGGCCTTGGGATTTGTCTGCTGAGATGATGTGGGGTGGAGGAGAAGGGCAAAGGTGGATGGCTGCATGGGATGAAACCTCTTCTGAAGCTGCTTCAGTTGGTGAGAGCAACGACAGGAGGGACGAGGTAATCCGTGCATGTGGCAGAGCTGCGGCTCGGTCCCTATTGAGTTGGCAGCTGCGGGCACGGTGGCCTCCCCACCAGGTGCTCAGTGTTTTTAGGAAGCTCCTGCAAAGCTCTGAGGTGGAGCAGAGGACCTGCTGAAGGACAGGAGGACGTGTGCTGGGTAGTGCCAGAGATGGAGGCAGCGGTGCCCAGGGGCGGCTGGGTGGCTGCTGGAATTTATCTCACATCTTCAGATGATGTACTGGGAGGCCATTTTATTGTGTCTGTAGCATAGGTTTATCTCCACGGAGCATGTTCTGTGGCATCATCTGCCCACTGAAAACAGAAGCTCAGGAGCAGGAGTGCCACTGTTCTGAGCTGTATCAGTGCAGCGAAAGCCTCAGTGCTCTGACAGGCTGCAGGGGTGTGCATGTGCTGTGGGTGGGTGAATAAATAAACCTCTGCCTGGAGCTGTGTGAGGGAAGGTGGGGTGAGACCATTACCTGTTCCCATGGTCTAGGGAGGAGAATGGGGAATTCTTGGCAGGGGCTGGGGCAGTTGGCTGCTTCCAGCTGGAGATGCCATTATTTGTGTGTGCATTGGCCCATTCTTTTACCTTTTTCTCCCATGGAGGCTGAAATCTCGAAGTGTTTCACCTCCTGGGCTTTCTCCTGACCCAGAAATATTTCTGCCTGCCTGCAGTTGTCTGTGGTGACCATGGGCTGTTGCGTGCCGGGGCTGAGGAGCACAGTGAGAGGTTTTTGTGCTCATGACAGTCTCCATGGGAATGGGGCAGTAGGGCTTTTTCAGGAAGACCATTCCCATGGCCCCTTCCTGGGCAGTGGTGAGCCCCGGGCAGGCTTGTCTGCCCATCGGGGTCTGCAGTGGGCCAGCCACCATAGCTGCCAGCGTGTTCAGCTTGTGTGCATGTCTCCAGACTGGTGCAGGATGACACCTGGCGTTTGTCATCGAGATGATGTCCATAACAATAGGAGCAGGAGGATATTCAAAAGGGTCTCATCAGACAGGGGGCAATCCCAGAGACCTGAGCGACATCTTTGGGATATTCATGATTTTGAGTGTTCAGTCCAAGCATCTCCCTTTTCTTGGGCACAGCACTGTTCCTCGGGTCATCCTCTATCCTTACCTCCTTGGACAAGTGGCCGTTTGTGTTTTGGTGGCTGCCAGGAAGGCAAGACTGGACCATTTCCATCCTGAGGTCCTGAGGACACCCATGATCTCTGCATGGATCCCTGCAGGAGGCAGAGTTGCTCTGATGGGATAGGTGAGTCCAGGGCACTGTCATCTCAGGCAGGGGACATCTGGCTCCACAGCAGCCCTGGAAGGGGGGTGTGACACCCAACCAGTGTGGCTCCAGACCACAAAGGGGTTGCTGTAACCAATCCACGCGTGAAGACAGGGCAAAAGAGCCAGAGGCAGAGCAGTAGGTCCCCAGCCCAGATGTGTCCACAAGCTGAGGAACTGGGGCAGGATGCACGAGTGGACCATCAGCAGCAGTGGACCCTGCACCATGTCTACCGGTGGTGCCCAGCGTGCTTTGAAGGGACAGGAATTTATTTTCTAATTTAAAAAAAAGTCAGTTTTAACAAGCCAGTTGCCTTACTGCTTGAGGGATAATTCTTGTCAATCTGCCACTTTTTACTCTGATGTGCTAAAAATAGTGCATTATTCCAGGCAGTAATTGCACATCCTGTAGTCGTAATGAGCTCTTAAGGTAATTACCTTTTGGTGGGAAAGAGCTGAAGATAGGGTGTGTTTGGCTGACAAGGAGAGGGTTTCCAAGAAGCCTAAGGAGCCTGTGTTCACATTAAAGGACAGCTGTCCCACAGCAGGGGTGAAGCAGCTGCAGGGAGGTAAGACGAGGGTGGTACATCATCACTTCCCTGTTTCTTCACCAGTATTGTGGGAATGATGGCCTCTGTGGCACATCAACCAAGCCTGCGCCGCTTGTAAGGAAAATGCTGGAATAAGCAGCATCATCACTGCAGTACTTGTTATTGAGGGTACATGAGAGGTAAATGTCATCTCGGGAGGTGGTTGGGGAGGTGGCAGGAATCAGCTATCCCATCTATAAAATAATGTTTTAATGCATTTAATTTCTGCAAAGCCATATTTAAAGATGCTTTTCCATAACTAGGGGTTTTCTGACAGGAATTATGGTATAGATTGAGAAAGCACAACATGCCACCCACTATCAAGCTTTGCCCTACAAGAAGTTTCCCTGAAAGCCACCACTTCACTCGTGCACCCTCCAAAGCCTCTCTCCCCAGTCAGTTCTCAATGCCCAGGGTGCTGCTGGAGGGGGCAGGGAGGAAATGGGCCCACCTTTCCCCTGCTGGTGGTTTGCTATCCCTGGGTCAATAAATAATCTCTTGTAGTACTGCTTTGCCTCCCAGCCTTGTAAATCAATTTACCGTATTGTAGAGTATCTAGTGCTTGCATGAAATAGGTAAATTACATCTACCGCTGTTACATCTTTGTAACTAATTTGATAATGTATTAAGAATATAAACCATTTAGAACGTCTTTGTCTGAATCAATTTTCCTTTTGTAAGGCACAGGTGCTGAACTTACAGTACAATGCGTTTCCCAATCCTGTGTAATCCTGTGGCTTTTCTTTATCTCAGTCTCCAATGTATTTCCACAATTACAGCCAGATTTATGTATCTGCAGTTTTGTTCCTGCACAGCAATGCTGGGATATAACCTCTCCAGGTTCAGGTTTCTACAGCCACCCCAGGTATGCAAGCACCTTGCCACAAGGGGAAAGCTTGTAAAGCCATAACTCGAGTTTTATGGAGACAGGACTTCCTCATATTTCTGTTTTTTCCAAGTGTGGCTATAGCCAGTAAAATGCTCATAGAACCCACCCTACCCCTGCTGGCATCGGTGAGGTCAGTGGCTGTGGGTTAAAGCTTTCTATCAGACATCAAAGAATCTGGACAGGAGGGTGATTTTGCTTCTCCCACATGGCACCTCATGCGCCACTCCTGTTTCCGCCTTGGGCTAACATGAGTGGTGAGATTTTGAAGTCTTGGGCTGTCAGCATTGCATATTATTTTGCACAACCGTCTTTAAAATAAAAGCCTGTATTAGAAATCAGGCTTAATAGCCTCGTCGCAACCGTTGTTCTTTAGGAAGAAGCTGTCAGAGAGGATCGAGTGTGGTTTGCTTGACATGCCTTTGCCGGCTGTGCGACTCCAAGGACAAAAGCCGGCTGCTTATGCAATCCCTGCGGAGGGAAGGACCCCAGCCCTTCCTTCCCTTGCCATGCTCTGAAGCAGCTCACGATGCAGTCGGCAGAGTGACGGCTGCTGTAGGACAGACTGACAGCCGGCGCTGACAAGCAGAGCAGTGGTGACAGGCGGTATTTAATGAGATCCTCTGGGTGGGAGGCTGGGACGTGGCTGGATGCCTTTGCCTGGCTCAATCTGCGGATGCCCTCCAGCCTGCCCCCCCAGCTCGGCAGTCTGCTGGCACCCGGCAGGCACGGGGTTGGCGGGTATGAGGCCCAAACCCACAGCGGGAGGACAAAGTGCTGTCCTGAAGCTGCTGCAGCTCAGGGTATAAATTGCTGTGGTTGTGAGAGAAGTGGCTGCTGTGCCTTCATGCAATTAGAGCAACTCCTTTGCAATAAAAATATCATCACTTTTTTGCAATAAAAATATCATCACAGAGTGATCTGTTGCTTGCAGATAACAATTATAGCATGATATCAACGTAAGTAAAGTATTAAGTTAACAATAATCGTAGTCATCGCTTTTAGGAGTGGCAGGAGCATATATGTTTCTCAGAGTGTGGGGTTACAGGCCAAGGCATGAAATCTTTATCTTTTAATTTGTTAATGCTGTGTTTCATCCCCTTGGCTGGTGCAGGACATTTGCCATAATTAATACTAATGAACATGTCTGTTGGAGGATGCCGTGGGAAGCTCTTTGTACTGTGCAGTCATCTTCCTTTTTTTACCATTTTGATTTAGACCAGACCCCAAAAAGCACAACCTGCCCATTTCTGTGTTGTGGAAAAGCACTGGGCTGGGGGTGTCGGTGACATTCCAGGGTACAGTGTCTCTGTGTGGGGCTGGGGTTGGGGCAGCTGCTGGGAAATTGCTGCCTGCCTCCCTGGTGGGAGCAGCTCTGCCATCAGCGGGGCAGAGCGGAGCTCTCCGGCACCCAGTCGTCCCTCACCCAGAATGGGAGCTTGCTCAGGCTGTCAGCGGTGGCCAAGAGCCCCTGCACATCCTGGGGAGGGCAGGACCCGCTGCCCAGATTAGGAAATTACAATCAGGGACTGCTCTGCAAAGGTGATTGCTTTTTCCCCTCCCACCTTATCTAAAGCAGCTTTCTGCTGGCTTGCTTGACACCACCAAGCCCTAGGTGTTTTGCTTTGAGTATTTGGTACGCTGAGCGCTGCTGGGACCAGAGAGGTCCCCAGGGGCTGTGGGTGCTGTGCCCTGAAGCTGGGCTGGTGCCTGGACTCTGCTGTGCTCCACAGGAACACCGGCCCTCAAACTCCCCTGTGCCCCCAGCCTCTCCACCTCCAGGAGATGCTCCATGCAGGGAAGCTGCTCTTCTCAGATGTGTTGTGTTTCCGTGCCAGGCACAGTGTCTGTGCTGCTGGGACAGACACTGTAACGTTATTAGGCTGCTTGAGTGCAAAATGTTTCTGGTAGCATGAGGTTTGTGAAGTGGAGCAACAGAGCTACCAAAGGTGGTCAGACGATTCCAGTTCCACAGCGGTGGTGATTCAGATGTGATTTATATGATGTTGCAAAACCAAGCTGATTGTTGCAAAGCAGCTGAAAATTGTAGAATCACAGAATGGTCTGGGTTGGCAGGGACCTTAAAGATCATCCAGTTCCAACCCCCCTGCCGTGGGCAGGGACACCTCCCACCAGCCCAGCTTGCTCCAAGCCCCGTCCAGCCTGGCCTTGGGCACTGCCAGGGATGGGGCACCACAGCTGCTCTGGGCAGATGGCGGTGCATGTTGTCATCCAAGCTTTGAGGGCCAGTTTAAGGGCTCTTGATGCTGGCTGGATACCATGGTGACAGAAAGATGTCCTTTGGCAATTACTGGCCAATAAGGTTTTGATTCAGACTGGGTTGGGAGAAGGTGATGAGAATATTTATGTTTGTTACAAAGACATTTGTTCTTTCTCCATGTCCCATGATCAGCTTTCCGCTGAAGCCCTACTTGTTTCCAGGCAGCTCCCCCTCTCTGGTGCTTCCCTCCTCAAATGTCCCCAGGTTGCATAGGCGATGCCTGCGTCCCCGCTGGGCACCTTCTGGTTGCTTCCAGTCTGCCCTCTGCCCTGCACGAAGCTGGGAGCACTGGGAGGGACAGGCAACTGCTTCTTTCCTTAATGGGTTCCTTCTGTCCTCCACTGCCTTTTGTTTGCATTTACAACCTCCGTGCGCACTGAGGGATGCTGCAAAGGACGTGGTTTTGTCCATGACTGGCTAAGCAAAGGTGCCTGTGGGCATGCTGAAGGAGTCTGCCTTGGCACCCTGCTAAAATCTGGGAGTGTTTCTGAAGGTTGTTTAGATACGTGCGTCTTCACAGAGGCTTTGAATTAAATCTCTGACAGTTCAGAGCCTCTATTTCCTTTGCTAAACTACAGGAACTTTGAATGATAGATAGGGAGCGGTGGATCTCAGAGATAGCAAGCGGTTTGAAAATGTATTTCTGTATCAGGCCTTATACGAAGACTTGCTTGCAGGGAAAGTCACTGCCTTGATTATGAGGGGAGATCACAATTCTTATAACTGTCAGGCAAAGCTTGCCTTCCTCTCTCTCCCCGCCCCCCCTACCTATTTCTGACACGCGATCAGCACTGACCATGCAGCTGCCTTAATTTTTTAGCAGCTCAGAATGACAGGATTGTACTCCTTTATTTACCCATCTATTTCTGCAGAGTAAGGACCTAATTGAGCGAATAATGTACGAGCTGACGGCTCTGGAAAGCCATTGCACAGCACTTTATATTTTGGGGAAAGCTTTTTCTTCTGATCCATTTGCAGTGTGCCCATGCAGGGTGCTCAGTCACTGATGGATGGCCCCTGTCCCTGTTCAGGCCAAGCACGGGTCATGCGTCCTGCCAGGGACCTGGTCCCTGGGGGTCTCCAGTGCCCAGTGTGTGTGGGGGGTACTGCACACTGGTTTGTACCATGGGGACAGGATCCTGGAGAGAGTCTGCTTTCCCTCCAGGGATTGCGGCATCACTCCCTGGTGCGTTCAGACCAAGCCCAGGAAGTAAGCCTGGTACAAACATCCCTGTCCCTCTTAGAAAAGGGAGATCAGACCTGGGAGCTTGCTGGGTCAGAACAGTTCCTTGGTGGGATCTCAGCTCGGCACTGGTACCCAAGAGCTCATGTGGCCTCTCAGCTCCCAGGGAGAAGCTGAGCAAAGTCAGCACCTGCTTTCAGACATGAGCAAAGCCCAGTTTTTAGCAAACCATTGGAAACCTGCATTCACCAAGTGCTGAGCCCAGAGGAGCTGCTCCTCTTGTAACTGGCTATAATTTTTGCTACACAAACATCAGCTCTTGCAACTGGAAAAGTGAAATCTCTAACCAGGAACCCCCCTGTGTAGCTAAGTGAAATAGGATAGCATTGTCTAATCAGGCAAGTGACTGACACAATTTGAAAAGTCCTTGAGGGTTTTTAAAGGTCAGTAATGTGCAATACGTAACCAGCCCAGTGTGAGTCATGCGTGCTAAGCCGGCCTTTGCTGAAGTGTGCTTGGTTTCTGCTTTGCCGTTCCTGCTTCTCCATAAAAAGCAACAGCTGAGAATGGATCCATATCTTCAAGGCGTAACTGAGGTGGTCTCTGCTGCATGAGGTTATGAGGAAAACCTGGGCAGACGGGACTTGTAATGAGACCCGCAGAGGACTGAGTACAGGCATGCTGAAAACACAGGCTGTGAACTGCACAGTGATTCTGGGCCACTTAAATGAGCAGCTGACAGGTGATGGGGAGGAAGGCATTTCCCACGTGCACGCTGGGCTGTAGATGATGTGCCTCAGCCGCAGCTGTATTTTGCACACACACAAGCCGGGAAGGTCTTGCACTCATTTCCCCTTACTACAGTAAAACTCCTCTGAAGCCGCTGGGTGCGTTGCCGGAGGAAGGGCTGCAGGCATGGCACTGCCCGGCTCCTGCACATGGGCAAGGATGGTGCTGGATGGTGCCCATCTGCCTCCTTCTCTGGAGCAGCACCAGCATGAGGGATCATCACTGCAGGGTAAAAACTGCCCAGATCTAGATACATTCTATGAAATAAAGCAGCTTGAGCAGCCCTTGCCTGCATAGGCTTGGCTCAGCCTTCCTAAACATGTTCTCCAGTTTTAAACAGTGTTGGGGATGAGGGGTGTTGTGGCCACAGCCCTGCCTGGAGCTGCTGACAGGTCCTTTCCTGTTCTGTTTCCACCGTTGTTTTTAATACCACAGTAGATCAGCTTTAAAGCAGACTGTCATGTCTTGGGGTAGCTGCTTCATGTGTCTTTGTGATTTAGAGAAAAATACTGAGGAAAATGACAATGGTGAGGTCGTGCCCACAGGGTTTGGTGGCAGCAGCGGCACCAGCAGCCCCAGTTGCAGGATGTGTGGTGCCTTTCTCATAACGCAGGGTCTGTGCAGGACAGACAGAGAGACACAGGGCAGCTGCCAGCCATCCTCACCTGCCGAGCTCTGCTGGGGATCTTGGTGGAATCTGGGAGCTCTGTGTGGGATCCACGAGCAAGGCTCCCACACCTGGAGATGCTGAGGAGGTAAGAGGGGCAGGTTTGGTGAACTAGGTGAGTAGGATTCATTAATGCTGTGTGTGTGAAGGCAGCAGCTGCCTGCAAGACCAGGATTTACAAAGTACTCTGTAGAAAAGCAGCATTTGTGACTCTCACAGGAGAAGGCATGCACAGGAACTGAGCTGGCTCTACCCAGTAAAGGGCAAGGTGCACATACATCACTTTTATGGGCTGCACTCTCTCCAATGCATACATAATACAAAAGTCACTTCTGCCTCTTCATCTACTACCAACATGTGTTTTGTGTGTATTTGTGCAGGGACATGCTGGTGGTGTTATGGTTGTGTTGTGAGAAAGCATGGCTCATTGCTGGCAGCGGAGTCAGGGTGCCCTCTGCGTGATGTCTTTCCTCCCGCTAACAAATGTGGGACCCCTGTGTCCTTTTGGATTTAATTCTTCTCACGTTACTCCAGGGTAACTTGGTTTGAGTTGGTGGAATTGCTCCACCAATTATTTCCCTGAGCAGTGTCCCCACGTCTGCAGTGGGTGAACTTGGGCACGCTGCCTTTGTCTCCACTGGCGGCAGTGAAAGGGCTCTCTTGACTCCCCCTTTCCCGGCTATTTAAGCCCAAATTCTTTTGTAGAGTTTCAGTGTGTGGGAAGTGCATCCATGCTGCAATGCATCTACTTCTTCATAGGGACCACATGTAGCAGCACTTGGTTGCGTTTTTTTGCTGCTGTTGTCAGGAATAGTATCTCATTTTGAAGAACTGCAACTCTCGGAAATTTTGTAATATCGCAGTTTCCCAAAACTTCGCATGGGGCTTGGGTTCAGGTCAAGGGCTGAAGAAGGGAAGGTGCCACCTCCAGCAGCATCTTCAGGCAGACTGGGCAGTGTGTGCAGGATGAGCTGCTCTATGACAGCAGTGGCCTCAGAAAGGGGTGGACACCAAGGAGTAGCTGGAAGCTGGTGGGACCAAAGGATGTTTTTCCAAGCACTGCCATGGGACTGGGATGGCCCACGGTGTGAGGTTGCATTGGCCAGCCCCTCTGTGAAGTCAGAGATGAGGAACCTTCTTACCTTTATTTCTCTGTCCCATGTGTGTGCATGTAAATGCACATTGGTCTGAGACCCTTAGGTGGTTCTTGTGGCACAAATCAGAGATGTAAAATGTAATCAGAATGTTTATTATTGCTTAAATTAGTGCAACTTGCATCGATTTTTCTAAGCCGTGTGAGCACTCCTTAGGTGTAATTTTTTTTTTTCCCTGCAGGTTTCATAAAACATTACTTCGCTTTAGCGAAGACACTCTAATCATATGTGAAACCTGGTCTGATGTGAGTAAGTGGAACAGACAGGCAGAACCTTTTTTACATTAAACTTGAGTTGCAGAGTCTTTGTGCTCACACTGTGCTGGATGAGTGTTAGCTGCAGACATGATACTTTGGCTTTACATGTTCTTAGGATACACGGCTGCACTTGTGAAACAGCACGGCTCAGTCGCTTTCTGAAAATTATGAGGTTGAACTATTGGGAGAGATTCCCTCATTTTGCTTTTAAAATTGCATCTCTTTGTCCAGTTTGGGTTTCTGTTCCAATCTGATCACTGTTGTAAGAGCAACTCATTTAGGTAGGTTTTTTTAAGGGCACGTCCAAGGCCCTTAAGTCCAGGAGTTCACCTGTCATAGTGCTGATACATCTCAAGGGGTCTCCATGGGGCTTCAGCCAGACTTTGCTGAGTGAGGAGTGCTGGGCGAGCCAGCTGAGCCATCACTTTCTGTTCAACAGATGATGGAGGAAGCGCTGCACATGCTGCCCCTCCTGAAATTGCCCGCCTGTCTCGCACTGCCTGCAGCAGTCCAGGCTCTCCCAGGCCTGAAATGACCCACCAGCACTGGGGGTCTGCCTTTTAGCATGGGGTAAGAATAAAGGTCACGACAAACTCCTCTTGGTTAAGGCAGGACGTAAAGCCCTGATAGAGAGACAGGGTGAGGAAGAGCAGAAAACAAACCCCTGTGATGGGAGGTGTTGCTCCTTGCAAGCATCGGGGAAAAGGAGACGAGCAGGAGCAAAGCAAAGGGAGTTTCTGCCATCAGTCTCCTGCAGCAGGATTGCTGCCAAGGAAGAGGAGATGGGCGACACTCTGTGTGTGCCAGTGAGCAGGGTAAGACACTGCAGGCTAGAGATGCAACAAGGAGGGGGGCATAGGTTAGAGATGTGGGGAAGCTGGAGCTGGGCAGGTAGGTGCCAGGGTCAGCCCAGGACTGGTAGGCTTTAGCAGGGCTCAGGGGGTGGCAGAGACCTCTCCCAGCATCACTGCCAGCCTGGCAGGACAGTGTGCTGCCTTGCTGAGCTCCATGTCCCCACGGCTGGGTCTGCCCCATTCCTCCTGCAGGCAGGTGTGGGGTGGGAGGATGGTCAAGCAGCAGGACCCACAGTGCAGGGTCTCCAGCACTGCCGAGCCCCAGGGGAAAGCCCAAGGGAAATGGGAGCAGTGATCCTTCCCAGCTCAATGCCCACCTGGAGAGCTATTCCTGTGAATCTGTGCAGGAGAAGGTGGTTTCACTCTTCTCTTCTTCCAGTAGGTAAACAAAAGTGGAATAAAATGACAGTTGATTTGGAATTTCATGTGGTGTTTTTTTCACCTGCAGAGGCTACCTCAGCTCAGTTCAGGTGGTAGACATCTGCCCCAGCCATCAGGACTTCTAGCTCGGTGTCCTTTGGCCCCCTTTGCAGCAGGTGAGGCAGCAGAGCTGTGGGCACCAGCAAGGATGCACAGTCCTGGCTTTGCTGAGAAACCTTTAGTGGCAGCTTCATGGGAACAAAGCCTTGACTGGCGCAAACAGCAGCATTAAACTCAGTGAAGTTATCTCCGCCTCTGATGTTTTGTCTGTAACTACCGTTCCAGGTCCTGGCTGTTGATACTGGGAAGGGATGGCTGCAGGTTCTTGTAACGCTTGTTCCTGTGGGCTTGGTAGTACCTTTAAGAGCTCTGAGCAAAGCATTTGCAGGAGCTTCTAGAGAATAAAAGGCTGTCAGCCAGGATATATATTATAACAGCAAAGAAGGGAAGGAGAAATGGGAGTGAGAAGGAAGACCAAGAGAGAGAAGGAGATTGCTACAGTTTGTGGAGCCCTTGGGATGGTGCCTCAGAGCTGTGGGTTCAGATCTGACTGACCTCGAACAAAAAGTCCTCCCCATCTCTCCAGATGTCTGAGCATGGTGAAATGTTGGAGCTAGCAGGCTGGTGGTGGCTCTGCCTCCCACTTCCCATCTCTGCAGGGTCACTGGCACAACTGGCTGCCAGTGGAGAGATGCTGGGCTGCTCAGGGGATGCAGGAAGGCTCACAAATGGCAGGACTCTGCATGTCTCTGCTGCTTTCTGCCCTGTGGGGCAGCTTTTCTTACTCATTCGGTGGCATGTACTGAAAATGAGTGCCCATAACCAGGTGCTAAGAGTAAGAATTTGCTTTTCTTGTATTTTATTGAAGAAAGAATCACGTTTTCCCCATTTTAGTAATCTGTGCTATAGGTGGGGAATTGGTAACGTGCACCCCACTGAAAGGTGTGGGGCTGGCTGAGCATCTTCCCATGCCCCTGGGATGGGGTCTCTTGCTGCTGCAGACGCATTTGAAGCTTTTGCCCAGGGTCCATGAGAGCTGTTGCTGCAGGGAACACTCCTTTTCTGGTTTGCTTCTGAGGGACTGCATAAAATTAGGAGTTATGCATTGCAGTAAGCTTTGGAGTTCTCCATCACCAGCAGCACCTCAAATCATTAAGCCTGAAATAATTTTAATTGGATTCAGAATTCACAAGAGATTTTTTTGTGCCATTGTGGAGCTGGACTAGTTTCTCCAATATCACGCCAACCATCTGAGCACAGGAGAGGAGAGAATCCCTGCTTAGCTTTGGAGTGCCTTTAGGTCATAACTTACTGGATCTACTTTCAGTACCAAGCTGGGTATAAAGATTGAGAGAGAAATATTTTGTTCCCTTTGGAGTGGATAAACACCACTTGAAAAGCTCTGAGTTGTTGATTTAAGTTCTTGGAATGAATTACCTAGTTTATTGCAGAGGCAGTCTCTTGACACCCCGTTCACACGGGACAAAGATGTGTATTGGTGGGGAGACATACCTGCAGCTTTGCCGGGATGGTTTAGGTATATGCTGAAAAGATAAAATTTCAACTAATCGTTTTGTGTGTCCCAATTAATAATGAGGCATTTGTCTTGCAAGTGAATGGCAGATCAGTAACCCTCACCCACACAGACAAGGCTTTTTCAGTTAATGTGTCTTTAGAGTGTGTGGACTTCTTAATGAATTAGGCATTAATCAAGCAGAGGTGTTTCCGTGCATTGACTACACAGAAAGGTGGGGTAAAAAGTAAACATTAAAAATTCCATTTAAATAGACTGGCCTAAGAGTGTTTGCAGCTGGATGTGTAGCAGCTCTTGCCTCTGTGTCCCCTGGCTAAGGAGAGCCAGGTGCCCAGAAAGCCCTCCCTGCTATGCAGCTGCACATAGGCTTCAGTTTGGGATTTGGTGTCTCCTTGTGTCTGATCATCACAATAAACCTCCCATTTTGTGCTTCCCGTTAAACGGCGAGACTGCAGTTGCAAATACTGGTGTGTGTGTGCTGGCTGCCCTAGTGGCACCAGTGTCCAGGCACCTGCATGCCTGGGCAGCAGGCGACAGCTGGGTCGCTGGCCTGGGAGGGGATTTACCACTTTTCTGAAGTGCCTGTGACAAATGCTGTGGTTTGAATGGCAGTCAGCTCTTGTTCAGGTGTCTGCATCCCTGCTGATAAGCAGTGAGGGGAATTAAAAGCTGAAATTACATTGAGAGCCTCTATCTTATTTTTCCTGTCGTCTTGTGAATCGACAGGGTATAAACCAAGCACAAAACATTAGCACTGATTCAGTGATGCTGAGCAGCAGTGGCTCTGCCAGAGTGTGGGACCCGGCACAGCTTCAGGGTATTTCCTGAAATACAGTTACAAATGAATTGATTTGGGAATGTCAGGATGATATTTCTTGTGCTAAACAGCAGTTCATGGAGCACCTGATGGGAAACCTCAGGGTGAAAGCTGTTGCTACTGGCACAGCTCTGAGCTGGGTACCTGGGAGGATGCTGCAGCTTGTTAGCAGCATTAAAATGGGATGGGGGATTCTTCTGGTCGTTGTCCTGATAGGGCTGTAAATGGTTTCCTTCCCAGTGCAGGAGCCAACCAGGGGATGTTTTAAAATGTACACAGAAAAGTCCCTGAGAGCATCAGAGATTTAACTGTGTTTGAGGAGGACTCTGGTGTAGAAACAGCACTTGGTATTTGCGCAGTGGTCCTCCTCCTTGTCACAGCCAGGTGGTATTCGTACAGTGACATAATACAAACACAGGGAAGGGTATGGCTGAAGCCCAAGGAAAGTTAAAACCTCAGGTGGTCTGGACCCTGTGCAGGCTGGTGAGCTGTGTTGCTGGGAGAGTGAAGAGCGATTGCAGGGAGCGGGATGAAGAGGGGGTATTGTGGAGAAAAGGAGGTGAAGGGAGAGCTCAGCAAGGGCAGGCTGGCAGGGAGAGCGGTCTGGAGCCGGCTGGCAGAGTAGCTAGGCATACGGTTCTGGGCTGCTCAGCGTGCCGGTGCTGGCCCCAGCCCTGCCTTTGGCCTTGGTCCCTCTCGTGGGTGTCTGGCGAGCAGCTTTCGAGGAAATGCACCACACCTGTGCTCGCCTGCCTGACCTGCCAGCGCTGCTGCTGCCCCTGAGACTGCGGCGAGCCCTGGACTATGGGCGAGGGCTGCCCACCGTGGAGGAGCAAGGGGATGTGGGGAACGATGGATGAACACATCGAGGTAAACTGGTGCTGTTTGTCACTGTGAGCCCCAGCACCCATGCACTGCATCCACCCCTTGCAGGGAATCAGGCACTGGTCAGCTTGCACGGGGACAGCAGGATGGTCCTGAGTTAGTGTGCCCTGGGCTCCAGACAGGAGCCGGAGGGCTCCAGCTGTGGTGCTCCGTCCTCCAGCCTGTGTGGGCCTTTTGGAACCTCTGAACACCTGGCACTAAAAGTGAGGAAGATTTTGCATGCAGGTGTTACAGCTGAAGTTTTGTTGCTGACATTCGTTGTTTTCTTGTGCTGACGATGATGCCATTGGGTCACCCTCAATTTGAACGTTTAACAAGATGCTTAAATATTTAATTGCACATAGCATGCTGTGAGCGTGCATACCACAGAGGCATCACACTGCTGGTACGACGTTACACAAATGCAGAGTTCATTCTGCTCCAGCAAAAAAGAGGACAGCGGGCTGCCGGCAGGCGGGTGTTTGGGGGGCACATGTCCTGGTGCTCTCCCAGCTGTGAGTCCTGGGCAGAGCTTGCCCTTGGGAGCCAGGCTGCTCCTCCACAAGAACATGGACACAAGGCCATTTCCTGAGGTCAAGTTCTGTTTGCCGAGCTCCCTCTGCCTTGGAGACCCTCGGGGGTGGCTGTGTTGGGAATGTGCTGCAGGAATGAGGATTCCTGATGCTTCTAGCTGACAGCCACGATTCAAACCAGTTCCTCCCCAGATAAAAGCTGGGCTAGACCTCCAGCGCAGCAGAGCCAGTGCCACTGCCTGCACACCCAGCCCTTTCTTCCACCTTTTCCATTTCGGAAGCAAATGTGGACCCCCAGTTTCCCTTCCCCATATTATTTCACTGAGCTGCCCTTGTTTGCAAAACCCCTTTTTATTCTCTTTGCTCACTTCTACACAAGCACCCTTTTCCTCTGTGCCTTAAATACAGGTCCGTGCCCCCCTCCCGGGGGGCTCCTGCCCATGCCCTGGCCCCTGCAGTGGGATAAGCTCCTGGCTCAGAGTGGGGCTAATCAGCTGTGCACATTCTGCAGCTGAACTTGAACGGAGATAAGCTCATCACTCCAGCATCTCTCTGCTCCAGGCCATCTGCAACTTTCTGAACTGTGGTAGCTTTTTTGTTTTCTTTTTGGGTTCAAGTGCCAGCCCAGCTGCAGTCACAGCTCCTGCAGCAAAACAAAGCACTAACCATGCTGGCGCTGTAAGAGCAGTTTGAACGAGCCTGAGCACCCCCCAGGCTTGGTCCCCCAGGCATGTTCTTTCACAGTTCCTTATTATGCAACCCAGAAACCCCAGTCCTATTTTTATTAATAATTATTAGTTTGATCCAGTAAGAGTCTCAATGTGGGTTTCCGAGGCAGGTTTGTTTGGCCCTCTTGCGCTCTGGGAGGATCGCAGGAGCACTGGTGCATGCACACATGCTCGTGCACATGCAGCTCTGCCCTGTCTCAGCCGTGTCCCCCCGAGTCCGCCTCTGGTGCTGGCACCATGGGGGCTGCTGCCTTTGCAGGGATCAAGCGGAGATTCTTCATGAGGTCCCTCCATGGTCTGTACCATGTCGGTTTTAGCTAAATATTGCTGCTGGGAGTGGCGGCTGTTGGGTGCTCTGCGGGAAGACTAAAGCAGCCCTCAATGTACGAGCTGCCCTTGAAGCTGCCCTGAGATTAATTAGCTGTTGCAGAACAACAGCATGTTCTTGCATCTGCCACAAGCATAGTGATTTTGAGGTGCAGCTCTTGCATAGGTGTCCAAGCTTTTTAGTATCAAGTTTTCTGTTAAAAAAAGCTGTGAACTCCCTGTGTTGGACAGCTGCATTTTGGGGCTGCAATGTCTGCTGGAGACAATGCGTCTTTGCTCTTTGTTTTTCACTTGCGTCATGTGTCGACACAGCCATCTCCCCTGGAACAGGCAGAGCTGGTTAGTTCGTTGTGGCAACCATCAGCCTAACCCCTATTGACAGAAGACTCTCCTCCTCTCTAGGTACTGAAATATCCCCATGGAGGAGCAGCACTGGCTTCCATGTCGGGGCTCCCCAGGTTGGGTGTGAAGGTGGAGAGTGGAGGCTGCTGCAGCCATGCTGTCACAGCCGTGCCCTTGGCTCCATCTTGCTGGGTGACCAGTGCGGTGGCTTTGGGGGTTTGGTTCCCCTCTGTCTTTGCTTGAAGGAGGAGGTGGGAGTTCGGAGTGGTGCCCTGACCCAGCTCCCACAGAGCCCGTGGGGCACAGCTGGGCCGTGCAGGGCTCATGCAGATCAGCGAGAGCACAGGCATGGCTCCCCAGTGTGTGCTGTTGGCTTCCAGGCAGCAGCTGCTGCGGTGTCTGGGCTGGCTGCTCTGAGCAGCTGAGCACATGGTGAGACCCAACGAGCGGCAGGCAGGCAGCAGCCGGGACAGGTAGATGCATCATTTTCACCATCTTCCTGTTGTGAAAGTACTTTCTTAGCAATTGCAGAGGAGCTGGAGCAGAGTGACTGTGCCGTGCCATGCTGAGGCAGGTCTCATCTGGACTTTCTTCCTCTCCTGCCCTGTCCTCAGCAGCATCGGGCTGGGGGTTCCAGCACTATCACAATACAGATGTCAGTGCTGAAGACAGGCAGTAAGTGCCTGACATGTCTCCAGACAGTCAGGAACCTTATCTTCTGTGTGGGGCTATTTCTGTGTATTCCATTCCTGGGGATGAAGGTAATAAGTTTGTGGGGGGAAGAAATTAAACATTCCCTGGGTTTGCATTCTGGATCATTTCCCATCACCCACGGGATGCTGGATGTGAGCAGACTACTGAAGCGGGCTGCCAAGCAGCAGTGCCAACCTTGAGGCCATGTCATGCTGTTGCAAGCCCAAATCAGACCAGCAAATCTGTTCAGCTGCTTTATTTTTCTGGAATTAGAAATCAAAATCTTTTTTAGTAAATACACTTTAAAAAAAAGTAATTCCCAAGGCTGGGATTCTCTGTTGCAAGTTCCGTTCAGTGCCAACGCACTCAGCTAGCAGCTCCTGCAAAGCCGTTATCTCCAGTATAAACTTAAACAGTCCTGATTCTTATGCTGCAAATGGCTTCATTATGAAAACATAACATCAAAGTAGACCCAGAAACAATCAAGTTTCTGTTCAGAATCCAAGATGTTTGGGGAAGGTCAAGAGTTCGGCCTTGCAAACTGCTCCAGAGAGCAGGTTGGGCTGGATCTGGGGAGGATGAAAAGCAGCTCTCTCCCTTTGCGGCATGACAAAAAGTTGTGGTTTATCCTGAGTTTGTAAGGGGAGATAAATGTGGAAATCCTTTCATGACCCAGTAGACATGCTGAATTAACTTGAAGTGAATGTGAATAGTGTGTGAAATAAATGAACAAGGAGTCCCCGTATCTGCTGCCTGGACAATGGGAAGTAACTGGTCTGGCAGAGAGGCGTGCTGGAGCAGGATGCTGAAGCAGGAAGAGTGCTCCCTGTGCATCTACCCACTGCCCCGCATCCCTCCCTTCAGGTGACCAGAGGATTCTTCCAAGCCCACACACTTTTACAATTTTTGAAATATCGAACCCTGCAGGGTCCCACCATGCTGGCGTGATGGGGGATGAGGGTTTTGCTGGGCTGCCCCAGGTCTCTCCCTGCTTTGGCCTGGGACGTCTCTCTGTGCTTCAGAGCAGAGTGGGGGCTGTAGGATGGAGGACGATGCCCAGCGCTCATCTTGCGTCATCCTGCTTTAATGAACTTCTGCGCCAGTCCACAGCACGGACTAATTTAGTTTCTGTATCGAAGAGAATTAAGTTGTGGCTCGTGACCTTGATGGTCTGTTTAGCTGACGGGGAAGTTGCTGTGTCTCTGCAGAGGTAACCGCGTTATCTGTGTGGCGCCCATTTAGCCCTAATGGGAAGTAATGGCAGTGTAGCTTCCCATTAGAGCTAATGGGCATCACCAGAGTGACTTGCCCAGCGCAGAGAAGCCGTGCTGTACCATGCCGTGCCGCGCCAGGGGAGCAGTGGGGCAAGCAGAAGCAGGGGCAGCACGGCAGGGGTAGCACGGCAGGGCAGACATAGGGCTGATCCCCCCAGCAAGGAGGGGATGAAGAAGAGACTGTGTCTCCATGCTGCGGGGATGCCGGTCCAAAAGCTTCTTTTCAGACCAGAGAGTGGGGCTGAACCAGATACTGCAGTAATGGGTCAGGGCCATCAAATGCACACAGTGAGATCCATGGTCGAGGCACAATAATTGTAGGGTTTTCTAAGCAGCTTTTCATTTTTGGGGGGATCCACGAAAGAAGAGCAAAGACCACAGATTCTGCCAGGTCTTTAATCTTCACAACAATCAACTCATCAGCTGCTGGATTAACCTTTGTTGTCTGGTTTTCCGCAAGCAGCCCACTTGCTTCCCAGTGCCGTGGGCTGCAGAGCTCCTGCTCTG
Source organism: Falco naumanni (assembly GCF_017639655.2). NCBI lineage: Eukaryota > Metazoa > Chordata > Aves > Falconiformes > Falconidae > Falco > Falco naumanni. The sequence continues at coordinate 3,613,599 of NC_054060.1, read as the reverse complement.
GCTGGTGAGCCAGCCATGCTCCATGCTGTTTCCATCAGGGTGACTGGGGAAGGCCCCGGTGTTTGCCTTTTGGTAGAGTTACTTGTGCTCCAGTAGAGATACATCGCTAGCACAAAAATACAACTGCCTGCTCTCTTTTCCTCCAAATTTCTGATTAAGGAGCAGCCCAATCCAGGTCAGCCTTTGCTGGTTTTAGCAAAATCATTTCCCTCTGCCAGGTTTGGATGAGGCTGAAATTTTTGTAGTACATGATGGATCCAACATAAATAGTAATGATTTGATGTGTTATTAGTAAGTCTCCATCATTTCTTCTCCTCCTCAATGTAACATAGTGAAGAGGAAAGAGGAATTAGCGAGGGAGCTGAGCCTAACTGTAAAATGTTAGAAAAGAGAAGTAAATGGCACAAATGGAGGCAGCTCTTAGTGACTGATGACTCGGGCTCCCACTGGCCTTGGCAGCTGAGCAGGGCAGCCCTGGTGCGAGGGCGAGTGGCCAGTGAACAATGCCCATGATGTGCACAGCACAAAGGGGCTTTTCTTTACCCAAAGCATGTGTGGCCACTTGCTCCAGCTCCTTTTTCCCCCTCGCTAACAATGGCAGGAAAACGTTTATTTGCACTGGAGTTCCCCTCAGTTGCTCTCATCGTCTCCCAGGATAGGGGCTGCACGGTCATGGCTGAGCTCAGACCTTGGGGGGTTCCATAGCCTTCTTAAAAGAAAGCAAAACATGCAAAGGAACAGCTGGTGGCAGCTGGTGACTTGCCACATGAGTCAGTTTGTCTCTTGGGTGCCCAGGTCACACCATTCCCTGTGGCATGAGCCGGGGCAGAGCGAATCCTCATCCTGCCCATTGCCTTGCAGCCGAGTCCCCAGAGACCCCAGGGGCTCAGCCCTGAAACGTGTTGCAGGTGGTAGCATGGTTAGCTTGTGCCCCTTTCTGTCCTGTACTGAGAGAAAGAAAACCCATGGTTTTGCCCTTTTATGTGTGCTGAGGCAGCACCTCCTGTGCCTGGAGCTGGGAGTGGGGTTCCATCCTGTCCCCAAAAACCCCGCAGAAGGTCCCTGACACACCCTGCTGCAGACCCCACGTGTCTGTCTAATCTCACCCATGTCAACAATACAGCAAGAATGTCATTTTAGGTCAATATACAGTGCAAACTTCACTTCAGCTTCCCATTTTTCTGACTATGGCTTCAGATGGTAGTAACGGGAACGGTATTAGCGCTCTGATAACAATAATGATAGTAATTAATGAAAACACTTTTTCATCTTTAAACCTACTGCTTTTATCTCACAGAATGCTCACGCACATTGGCTGGTTAATCCTCCTGCCCCCGCGGAGCTTACCAGAGAAGCGCAGGTAGCTAAGCTGTGGTGTTTGATGCCTTACAGCCTGATGCTGCTGCTTTTCATGCTTGGTCATTTTGCTCAGGAGCTCAGCTATTGCCGTTGATTTGACAGACTCTGTCTTTATAGCTCATTTCATGTTTTTGAAAGATTTATTCGAATAAATTGCCAGATGAAATACTGCTTTCAACTTGTTGACCCGCTGGGTTATTGTAGCCTTCCAGTGGTGCCATCAGGGAAAATTCAAGCCTTAGAAGTTTGCCTGCTATAAATGAATTGCCTTGTAGGTGTTTTGATGCAAAACTGAGTTAAGCAGAAAGGGGTGTTTAGTGACTGTGTTGGTTAAAAAAGGAAAGGAAACTTTTCTGTACATTTGAACAGCTGCGTGGTTTACCATAGTTGGCTTGGGCTAGTCATGGAGTGGAAAGCTGGCAATGCCACGGAGGGATAACAGTTCGTGGGAAATGCTGAATGCAAAACCAAATCTCCTGCCCAATTTCTGCAACTTGGCGAGAGTCATACCGAAATGTGGTGGTCGCTGGGATGAAGGGCTGCTCAGACTATGAGTATATCTATGGGATGAAATTCTTTAGACATTTTTAGGTGCTATTACTTGGAGCTTTCCCGAGGCTGATGGTTTCAGACTCTACACCAGCCACCTCTTGCCAGAGCAGGGTGAGGTGTGCAAATTGAAGCTGGGCCTGCCCTCTGAGCTGTGCCTTGGTCAGCCCGCAGTCTGCTTGGCCCGAAGAGCAGCTGATGGCTGCTCTCAGCGATGGCACGTGGTGCTGGGGCTCTGCCGAGCTCCGCTCTGAGCTGGCTGCTGGCTGGGGAGCACCAGGCACGGGCCAGCACAGGGCACTCGTGGGATGCCCGAGTTGTCTGAGGCTGCAAGACAAGCTGTTGGCACCTGCCCATGGCTGGAGCCTGGGTCTCTGTTGTGGTGTGATGGGGATGCGGTATGATGTGGTATGATTGGGCAGAGATGGTAAATCTCAGGTCTCTGGGAGCAGCCAGGCTGCTCAGGGGTAAAGCTGCTGCAGAGCTGGGCTTGGCAGTGCCTGAGGTCTGCTGAGCTGATCCTTTTCCTCAGTGCTGCAACAACCACTGGGATTTAAACTAAAAACATGGGGTGAAAGCATCTCCAGCTTAGCTCATGACCATGCTGCTGCTGAGCTGGAGGTGCTTTCACCCTGTTTCACCCTCCCTCACACCCAAGTCCCCAGGCTGGGAAGGTGCTAGGAGCAGTGGGTCCAGGAGGAAAACCGATAACCCCAGCCCAGCAACAGCTTTGCTTCTCCAGCCACATCTGTGCAACATTCAGTGCTTCAGGGTGACATTTATACTCCTGCTCGAAGACTAAAAAGCCAATGGTCTGATAATATTCATCCAACAAAAGTAGTCCTAGAACCAGTGTGCTAACTAAAGTAAATCACACAATCACACTCAGTGGTAGCCTGAGCATTTCTTTTATGTAGAGGTGCTGAGTGCTTGTAAGTGCTGGTGAATATACGCCTTTGCCCTGTGTGGGGTTGTGACTGGGCTCTCAGGAGATGGTCGCATTGGAGGTCACTGGTTTCAAGGCAGATTTCAGTGAGGGTGGCTGGTAATCACTGCTGTGATGCAGAAGGGATAGGGGATTGTATTTGTTGGAGACAAACCTTACTGGAGCCAGCTCAGATTTCCTTCTATACAGGAAATAATTTAACAACACAGTAATAGTTATTGCCGTATTTCTAAGTAGGAAAGTAATTCCGGGCTTTACTCACATGGTTATGGCTTTATCCTTGAGGTGCACTGGGTAGCTTTGTGTGCACAGCCATGGATCATCATCATCATAATCATCCACCTGAGCTGATCCTTGCCCAGATTGCTGGAGTGTGCAGCTCCTAGGCATCAAGCCATGCCACTCTTAGACTTCTCCAACACAGTTCAGTTGGCAGCATTGGAGGAGGCTCTGGGAACCAGCCGAAGGTCTGCTGGGAGGTGCAACTGCTGCAGAGTTTGCAAACCTTTTGATGTGTCATGATCAAGCAAGAGCACACAACGGGGCGCAGCTGCATATGGGGAAAACATTGTGCTTCTGACCTGCAGTGGGCTGAGGAGCCTCGCTGCCACTGCTCACCCCCCGCGCTGCCAGCGGCTCCTGCGAAAGCAAAAGCTCTGGGTGTGTTTGGAACACAGCGGCACAGTACAGGGCATAATATGTTGTTTGTAACTGTCCTGTTATTAATAGTTAATCAGTCTGCTCTGTATTTCAAAGCATGTGGGCATGGGAGGGAATTGCCAGCAAAGCAAACCACTTAACTTGGAGTTGCATTTCTGGCGTTCAGCCTCTGAGGAAACACTCTCCAGGTTTTCCTGGAGAGCTCATTACAGAGACAATAAAGTCTCATGATAAATAGGATGCAACTGTTATTAACACACGGTCCCTAGAAACTGGTCTAAAAAACTCGACACTTGGACAATAAAATTGTGTCCTTGATTTGTGTGGTAGCGTGTTCCCTCCTGTTGCCATGGCTACAACATCCTCCAGCGATGCTCCCAGCTGCTGCCTCCAAGCCTGCTCACAACGCTTTCTCAGATCTGTGTCTTCTCAGGCTGGGGTATTTGCATTTTAAACCATCAGGAATGCCTTCGCACAAACTGCCATATTTGCATCCATTTTACAAAGTATTCTCATTTATTCCTGCGTCTTTTCCCAAATACTGTGGTTAATGTGAGCGGAATACCCATCCACAAGGCAAAGCTCGCGCTGGCTTTGCATGCCACTGCCCCGCTGGGCAAGGAGGGCTGTCTCCAAAGGGAAAATTTACAGTAAATTGAGTCCTTTGCCTTTGTTTAAAGATCTGTGTGCATGGAAATCGGTGGTGGAGATCAGGTTGGGTACCAGAAGGCCACCCCTTCCCTGGCCCCTACACAGAAGACGTGCATGCCCCATGCCAGCGGTGGTCACACTGGAAGTTCATTCAGAGGCACGGTGTAAATCAGAATATTTAAAACCATGGATGACCTGCAAGGAGGTATTCAGTATGTGCACATACACTGCGCTTGATGGAGCATCCCCATGGCATGTGTCCCCTCCACCTTGCCCGCCAGTGGCTGGGCACCCAGACTCATGCTGCCTTGCCTGCTGTGGGTGCAAGTGGCAGTGTGGAAGCAGCAGGCAGCTGGGGACGTTGTCTGGAGCCTGTGTGCAGAGCAGCACTAGTCTTGATTTGGGTCCACCATGAGCTGTGGGATCCACCACTCCCAGGGCAGTTTATTCCTCTACTTAATCACCCCTATTTTTAAAAACTGCATCTTGTTTCTAATTCAAATTCATCTGCTTCCAGCTCCCAGAGGCTGGTTCTTGGGCTGCTTTTCTTCACTTGATTGAAGAGCCCTTTAGTAGCTGGTATTTTCTCTCTGTGAAGGCACTTACCAATGATAATCATGTCACCTCTCACTCATATTTTTGATGTATTGGAGAGGATGAACTCTCCAGCACTCCCACTACAAGGTAGCTTCTCTGGCTTCCAAACAATGTCTGTCGCTTTTTGCTACCTCCCCGGTATTTTCATCTCCCTCCTTGCGATGCAGGTACCGAGGCCAGGCCGAGCCTTCCAGCATCCCATCCAGGAACGCTGTGCACAGGCAAAAACCTCTCCCCAGAGCTGACTTGGAGCCCTCTGCTCACACCTCCAGCTACCCCGTGGCTGTTCAGTGCCCATGCTGGGGCTACCACCACTGCCAGGGCTGCTCTCCATGCCGTGCCCCTGCTCCTCTCCCAGCTCTACAAATGTAGCCAGGTAGCCCTGGGGTTGCCAGCTTGTTGCATCGTTTATGTAATTACCTTTTCTGGTTAGGCAGGCAAGCAGCACAGCAGGTCTTGTCTGCTTCTGTGTCCGTCCCCAGCAGCCTCTGCTGGCCCCTGCCAGAGGGAGGGACTGGGGACCTGTGGTCAGAGCTGTGTGCTGGTGGCCTCGCTGTGTGGCACATACGGGCCCTTCTAGCCCTTTCCTCAAGAGCAAACTTGTAAAAAGCATCACTTTTATTTCGCAGGCAGCCTGTAATGACGATGACTTCTTTGCAGGCAGGTAGTGTGCGCGGGACTACAGAGAAGTGAAGTTACAGTGTTTGACAGACAGCACGTGTTCATCCTGTCATCTGTGTGTGTCTTGATTTTGCAAAGCTGCTTTCCGGGATAGATCCGTGTGGGAACCTGGTATCCAAAGCCAGTGCCAGCATGGAGGTGGCATAGGAGTGACCACCAGCAGATCCCATCCAAATTCAGCAGTGCCCTGGCTCTGCCCCGGCCAGGGTCTATGGCACGCAGCAGGCAGCCTCTGTGCAGGGGAAAATACAGTGTATGGTGCTGCTGAAAGGAGACAGGGACACAGTGGTGTGAGCCTCCACTGGTCCTGGCACTGCCCTGGCTCCCACCTTCCCTTCGCAGCCCCTCTGAAGCCTCTCGCACCCTGGCTCCCTGCACCTGCCTCATGCCGCTGCACATGCCAAACCCACGGTGACTGATGAGGATGAGCTCCATGGTCTTTTGCACTTCATATTTTGGATTTTTCTCCACCTCCTTTTCTTACTTTTCACGTGAAGGATGAGGTGCTCCTGTGCGTCTTTTCCTGCTGTGGGGTGCAGCGTTGGCTCTGCCATGCAGGACAGCTGCCCCAGCTGCTTTCCGTGGGTAAAGCTGTGCCCTGCCGGCAGCAGTGCACATACCGGCCTCAGAGGGTCTTGTAGGTCTGAGGCAGACAATGTTGCCCTGATAACGGGTAAATAATAAACATCTGCTGTAGTTTGGTGAAAAAAGATCTCTCTCAAAAGGAAGACTGTAGTCAGAAGGATATATTTCTGTACATCTTACGTGCAGGGGTTTAATACAGTTTCTTCTGGGTGTGTGTGTTTTCAATTAACAATTTTGACAGCATCTTCCTGTGGACCTGTTGCCATTTTGCATTAATGCCCATTTATACGAATTCCTGACTGTCTGAATCCTGTTGTTTCGTGCCAATGTCCTCTGCAACCTGGGGGAGCCAGCTGTGAGCCTGCCTTGAGCCTTGAAAGCAACATGCTTTATTTGCCTGAATGGAAGAGTTCAGAGTAAAAATAAATCTTGTGGCAATATTTTTTCTGTACTGGAGAACAGACAGAAGCTCATATAACTGGTTCCTTCAGCAAAGTATACCTATAATTTACTCTCAAACCATGAAGAAAAAAAATATAGATGGGATAAATTGAATAGATGAAAAGCAAAAACACTGCAGTTTAGAAACATCGTTATTACTGTGGGTGTTTTCACGGCTGAGGGGACGGAGGCAGGGATGGCTCATGTTCATGGCCATGAACCAGGAGCTGATGACACACTGCCCTGCAGAAGTGTGGCTGCTGAGCACACAGTAGGGTGCAGGGCTGAGCTCTACCTGCTGGGGAGTGCTGGCATGCTGGTGGGGAGCTGTGCTCTGCTGTCAGTCAGGTCTCAGTATCCCAGAGGTCACTGTCCCTGGGGATTGTACAGAGCACGGCCCTGGGAAAAGCACGTGGAAAGGACCACAGTTTCTCAGCAAAGCTCACCAGGCCTGTTTGCAAAAATCACATTATTTTTCAGAATCCAGAGTGTGCCTGGCACACATGAACAAGCACATCGGAAACCCAATCATTTCTGGTGTTCATGCTGCGCCTGCCTGCGCAATGGTTCAGGTGGTGGTGGGCAGGGGCTCTGGGCATCTCCTGCACCAGGAATGACCTCTGGCTCCTGCACGGCCACAGTCAGCATGTCCTGCTGCCGAGGCCACGTCCTGCCTTCGCCAGGGAGTGAGCTTTGGGGCAGAGTGCTGCCCTTCATTGCATCCAGACCTGGCCACAGGGAAGGAGGTGCCCTGGATGCTGGGATGGATACTCCTCCAGTTGGGAATCTGATTTCAGAGATGAGAGCAGCACTTTGATGGTAGCTGCTTAATCCAGCTGTGGGCACGGTGGTTGCATCCCTACATGCCTGTGTAGGATTTCTCAGCTACTTTCTCTTTTTTTTGCTCAGGAAAGCAGTGAAGGTGAAAATTTAAATGAAAACACCAAAATGGACTTTAGAGCAAACAAATTGCAAAAGAAATTCAGTGGAACAAGGAGAAAAGGCCCATGACATACAAGAAATTGCATGGTTAGAAATAAAGCTTAGCCAAAAATGAACTAGTTGCATTTCTTTCCCCCAAGACAATTAACAGGTGGTTAGTTCTGTATTTTTGAGGGGCTTTGTGGGTTGCTCTGCCCATGTTTCTCCCTCTGATTCTGGTTTTGAGGTTCTGATTTTGATGAGGGGCTGCCTTGGCAGATCTGGGCTGGTCTCACGCCAGGTGAGGAGAAGGATGGAGGGAACAGAGTGGGTGCAGACCTGGTGCGAAGCTCTCGGGGAGCAGCACCGGCTGATGTCGGCCTCACCCAGAGGGTTTTTGCAGCTGGTCCCCAGACCCAGAAAAGAGAGGGTCACAGAGGTTTTTTTGAAAAACAACTGCCCACTTAGTCCCCTGAGCCCATCGGCCCCACGGGGCTATTTGCAGCTGCATGGGCTTGTTTATGGTATTACCTTCTGGTCAGGCTACAGAAGCAGATTGCTGCTTCCCCTTGGCAGGCGTGCGGGCTTGTTCGTGGACGCCTGTGTGACATAAAACAATGTGACACTTTTGCGCATGATGTCACACTCATACAAAAATACTCGTGGCTGTCCACCGAGATCTTTGTACAGCTGCAGCCAGCAACAGCTGAATCTGGGGCATCTGCGGCCATGGCGCCCACAGCAGTGAATTTCCATATTGTTGTGTGCAGTTAATAATTTTATTCATCCTGAGCCCGTCTCCCCCAGGAGTGTGAGGTAAACAAAAGAGGTTCTAACACTGCAAGATCGGATTTTTGTCAGTCGTTAGCAGGGAGGTAGCAGGCAGGAGCAGCCACTGGCTTGGTTGCAATGGGCAGGATGTCTGATAGTTTGGAGGACAAAATGATTGTCACTTGTTTGTATTGTGCGCTGGGGTCAGGGTACCAATGATGGTTATGCACTAGCAGAAGGCTGTGGAGGTGGGTGAGCTGCAAATGCCCTTTTTGTCCCTTTTCTTCTCTCCACATTATTTATGTTTGCAAACAAACCCTTCAGGGCTGGCCCATCAGCTGAGCAGAGCTGTGTGTGTGTCCTGGGGAGACATGGCCTCATGCTCTGCAGCACCAGAGAAGGAGGGAGAGGGAATGCAATGCTATTTGCAGCATCCTCGGGACAGTAGGTGCACCTCTTCACTGTGGGGAAGCAGAGCCTGGAATGTGGCTGCGTGTTGCAGGACAGCCATGGTCTCTCTTAGCAGAAATGACTCTTCCAAATCCTGGTCTTCCTCTAAAAACTTGTCTGAGAGGTTCCCCTTGGCACCCTGGCATCCTCTGCCCTTCCTGCTGCACACCCCAGGTGGGACTGTGCTGCGGGTGGCTGCCCGGGGGTGTGTATGTACATAAATATAAATAACATATATATACACATAAAAGACTATATATACAGTCTTTATGAATCCTTTGCAAGGTCACCTTATGTGACAAAGGACATCAGCACTTCAGCGTAACACACTGAAATAATCTTGAAGGCTCCTCCCGACACCAGGCTATTACAAGGGTCACTCCATAAGTGTCACCGTGTGGGGACATGTTGTGCTAAGCCGTGTTGCTGATTCATGAGGCAGGGACTATGCTGTCCTGGTGTAAGGGAGGAGGAGGAGGAGGCAGCGCAGTGAGAAGGGGCTTGGGAGGGATGTGGGGCTGGCATCTGCGCTCAGGCAGGGTGGTGGATGGTGGAGCGAGGCTCAGCACTGCTGGGACATGGAGGAAGGGGACGGGGAGATTATAGTTCATGCTTGGCAGAAAGGATGGAGAGACAGGGATTAATTGTGCAAGGGGAGCAGGACTGGCAGAAAGAGCAGATGGCAATATTTAGAGTTACAGGGAAATCTTTTGAATAAGTTTGCTGCTGAAGGATAGGCTTTTCTGGCTTACAGGGTGTGGGGAATGAAGCTGCTGCTGTTGTTTCCAGATGATTTGACTGGTAATAAATGAAATTTTAGGGCAGTACCTCAAGGCAGCGGTCAGAAATGTTGCTGTGCCCTCCCCTCCCTCCCTTCATCCCACGGGGGCAAAGGAGCAGCAGTTGTGGGTTCAGGGCACTGCAGCATCTGCATAGGGCAGGACACTAAAGCATGACTTTGTTCGGCTGAGATGGGATAACATGGGCCCATTCCTGAATGCCTTAGTTTCTTTTTATTGTTTTATTCATCTTAGGCACTGCTCCCACAAGCCAAACCAAAAGAATTGTAGCATGACAGTGGTGGTTAGGTGTTTGGAGGTACTCTCGCTTAGAGCTGCTCTGTACATTGAAGGTCGGGCTGAGGATGGCAGCCAGCTTCCCCCCAGGGGAGCCTCTGAGTCACCGTGTTTGCACAGCAAGAAAAATAAACCCTCAGAAAACAAACTGCTTGCTTTAAACACGGTGCTGCTTGGAGACTGATGGTGGGGCAGCCTCCAGCCCACACCCTGCCGCTCCCCCCAGGATGGAGCAAGGGGAGCAGCACGCAGAGCTGCTGCTCATGTGCGTTCACCCCATGACCGCAGAGGAGCCCCCCAACAGAGTCCCAGCTTTCCCCATCACCCCAGCTCCCTGGTCTTCCCATCCATCTCGTTAATTTGTTGCTCTGTTACCTCCTGCTCATCTCTGGCTGTCTCTGATGGTCTCTCTGGAGATCTCTCTGCTTTCTGACCCAGGCTCCATCTTCATGAGCCACCCCACGATCCCAGCAGGCAGCTCGCAGGGCATTAGCCCTGCATCATCTCCTTTGGCTCCTGTCCCCAAGCTCAAACAGTGGCCGAGGGTCTGGGTTTATCTCTGGGTTTCTGTAGCCGTGGGAGCAGCAGGAAATGCAGCAGCTTCCACCACTGCAGGGAAGAGACACTACAATAAATGGACCTGCACATTGCTGGGTTTGACACATTGCCTGGGACTCATGACAAAATCCCAATAGCAAATCCTCTAAAATTTCCATTTTCCAGCAGGTTTAGATCTTCTTCCTTCTTAGGAACTGCCAAAGCTAATGGAAAATCCCCATTTTCCCACGGTCAGCAGGCTGGAGGAGCGGGAGGGGAAATGGTGCTGTCCCATCACTGGCTGGTGTGTGCTTCGGAAGCCCTCAGAGCAGCCTTGCCCCGTCCAGCTGAGCGTTTGCCATGGCTCTTGCTGAGGCAGAGGCTGTCCAGGGGTTGGAGCATTTCCACGGGGGTCCAGCCATCACCTGGCAAGGGGCAGCAGGAGAGCAAGCCTCTTCGACATCTCCCAGACGTGTTGTTCCCCAGCACTTTGCTGGTGTCTGTTATAGACCACATCACCCTGCCCTGCATCTTTAGTGCCTGCAGGAACCCTGTTCTTGGGGCTAAAGAGAGTGAGGCCCCCAGGGGTGGGTGGCAGCAAGCTCGGCTTGAGGTTTCAGGGTGCTAGGGACTGTCCTGGCTAAGACACCCAAGAACTTCCATGGACAGGATCACACCAGAGGAGCTGGAGACATCACAGATGTCCTGTGATGGCTGACTGTGATGCCAATAAACCTGTTAGTCACTTGTATAATTACTGCTTGGAATCAGTCTGAAATCTGAAAATGCTCATTCTTTTCAAATTACAAGGTAACTGCAAGAAAATTGTGGTTTAAACAGGAAAAAGTGCAGGCATTTCACATTGTAGAAAGCAAGTTTCAGGCATCCTCCCCACATGTATTCTGCAGGAGACCCTCCGGTTTGGAACTTGGAATTTTTTAATACCCACAAATGCCTTAGTGGGGTTGTCCTCCATGCTGGGGCTTAGCTGAGATGTTCATTTTCTCTCCTGCTTCAGTGCCTGCATGGGGGCTGCTCTTGGAGGTATTAAGGGCATCAGCCGAGGAATTTTGCTATGTAATCTGTTTCTGAGATTATGACAGAAAATGACCTTTTTGGTGCCAGAGGTTTGGGGGTTAAATCCTACCCTTCACAGATGACTTTGTTGCAGGGTGTCTGTGGAGGAGGCAAGCTTCATTTGCTCCGTACAGTTATGAAATGCTGAGTTTAAAACTTTAAAAGCTGTTTGTTACTTGGCAAATCCGAATCTCTTCGTTCCAAAGTCAGAGGGGTGAAGGGTGGCAGAAGTCATATGCCCCCAGGTCCATCACCACCAGCTTTTTTCTGGGCAGACCTGAGTCAGGAACTGGGTCATGCCTATGCCAAGCTCTATCCCATAGCTGGGGCACATCCCAGCAGGGAAAATGGGATTTATTGTCCCACAGAGCCGTGGCTTGAGCCCCTCGGGTTCTGCTGATGTAATGGGTAATATTTGGATTACAGTTGCAAGAGCAGAAGCCTTGGAGTCAAATGCCTTCAGCAGGGTTTCCTGCTCCCCCAGCTCCTCCTGCTGCCCCAAGCTGCCTGCCACCAAGTTTTCCGTGCGTGTTGAGCATATTAAGATGGGTGTGGTAAAATGTCATCAGTATGTTCTGTGATTTAATAGATTTAATTATTGCAGGCACAACTGGAGTCTGAAGGGGCACCATTTCCTTCATAAATGTCTCTGTTTCAGTATTGCAAACTTTGAATGATGCTGTTTGACAGCTTTTTTCTTTTTATAGCAGTAATTAGTCAAAAAGTATTGATGTGATGAGTGTTAGGCAAAGCTGCCCTGGGATTCCTGTTTGGCAGCTGCAAGTCATATTGCACGGCTCAGGGAGGACACCTCTGCAGGTTTTAAAGGTGGCAATAATGGCAGCAGGTAACGAGGGTATTGGACTCAAATGCTAAAACATTTGCTCCAGAGGGCAAAACCGGCCTTTTTTTCTACCAAAAAGTTGCATTTGCGTTTTAAGGCGCCTGGTGGGTTGCTGTGAGACCTGTCAGAGCCAGGCTGTTCAGTCAGGATCAGAAGTGATTACTACACAAAATAGTAAAATGTAAGAATAAAAACATTATAGAAACTGTAATTTTAAAAGTTCAGTCAAGGTGGACGGATGTAGAGGGATTTGGGGAAGAAACCAGATGTTAAATGTGTTTTTAATCCCAGCTGGTCCCCCAAATACTACAAGAGTGTTACTTTAAATGTGCTTAAGTGTGGAAAGAATTAACGTAGGGAATGATGGAGATTTTGTCTCTCTGACTATTTGAAGTTATCTAGTAAACTAAAAAACCTGGTTTTATCAGACACTGTTGTTAATGCGCACATGCCATTTTTGTTGTGGGTTTTTTTGGCTTATTTTAGTCAAAAGATAAAATTAGAAGTTCGGAGTTATCTGGTGACTTCAAATTAGGTGAGTCTGAGCGGAACGTGAGTCGTCTGTGATTTTTTTCAGAAAGCCAAGGTGGAATTAATCCAGTTTACTGCAGTCAATTTAATGTTTTTTATATGGCACGGAGCTGTGACTGTTTCTGTCTTTCGGGAGTTTGGTGCCGATCTCAGCAGCAGTGCCTGGGTTTAACCTGCACATGCCCAGGCGCTGGGGGATGCTCAGGGAGGCAGGCTGGCAGGGCTGTGCCGTGGGCTGCTGCTGCCCCTCCTCATCACCAGCGGCAGAATTAAGCAGAAAGGAGGCATTTGTCTTCCTTTCCCTAGAACTGCAGAGGGACAGATGATGTCACCCATGATGTCAGGGAGAATAATACCCTCAGGGAGATGGATCTTTTCTCATTATTAAAAACACACGTGGAAATCTGTGAGGGGTTAGTGCTGCTGCTGGCAGTGGGGCTACCGCCCCATCCCCTGCAGGTATTGCCTGTGCTTCCCCTCCTGCTCCCCCTGAGCATCTGCGGCTTTAAAGGTGCAATCATTAGTCCATGCAAATGGTAGTATTTCCATATGAAAACCCTATTTTGCACTTTATTTTCATCTACAGAAGGGGGGCAAGTCCTGCCTTAGCATTACTTCATATTGGCAGACAAACGAAGATGAGGAGCAGAGTATGTACATGACTGTTCTTGCAAACATACTTTCACAGTGTGACCTGGTGCTCAGACTGGATCCTCTGCCAGGACAAACCCTCATTGCTCTCTTGCTTTGAACCGGGCTGCAACAGCTAAGACCCTTCAGGGCCTATTTTTTTGTCTATACATGCTTGAGAGACAACATGCACAGCTTCTGTATTAGGCAGAAATATTAATTATCAGTAATACTAAAATAATGATGGCTATCACCAGGAACTATAAAATAGGTTCATCATAAAACAATATTATGTAGCATTCCCATTTGACTGAATTCTGTGGTAGGGCAGAAAAGGTGATTAATAATAATTGTGCCGCTGCTGGATGTTGAAGTTTTGCTAAGGATGGTGTCGGACTGTTTTAATGTTCTGCTTAATACGCAGTTATTGCTAGTGGCCATATGTTGTTCTGTGTATAAATAATCAGCAGATACTGTCGCCTCAGCTGCTAGAGTGCAGCAATTTGGCACCACTGGCATCGTAGCTCGGTCTTGGCAAAGGCATGGACAGTGGAGATCCATTAAGCACAGACGCTGACAGCAGAGAGCCCTTCACAGCCTGCTCCCCCTCTCTGGGGTGGTCACGGGCCCCTCGCAGCCCTGGGGAGCGGTCCGCGGTGGTCATCCCCACCTTGAGACTCATGGCCTGGCTCTCCCCTGTGCTTTTGTCCGCATTTACAGCTGGCTGGAGCCTGTGGCCTCTGAGGCTCGTTTCATGCCTGGTTTAAGCTGGGTGATTAGTGAAGTGCTTTTGCCAGTTTAGTGGTTAAGCTGTTGTGGAAGGTTTTGGAGTGGCATGCACTGCCTCCCTGTTGGCTGTGCAGCCATAATCTGCACTTGGTTTCTGGATGGGAAACACCATCCATTCTTTGTGTCCCATGGGGTTATCTTAATTTCCATCGATGTTATTAAGGTGCGAGGTTTTATGCAGTTGAGTGTCAATGAAAGCATCACATTCATCTATGGGGCAAACGTTTACACTTAAGTTCAAACTTGAAAAGACATCACTCAAAGTCCAAGCTGCAGTGGTCAAGGATGGGGATTTTGATGCCACCGTGAGGACACAGGAGATGGAGATGCACAACTGAGAACTCTGCTTCTTTGTTCTCCTAGCATTAATGGTGCTGGAAAATTCTAGTTCCCCCCAAAAAAAGATTGCCACTCCTATGCACAAGCTTTTCCTTGTCACAATATATTGATATGAATTGCGAATTGGCATTGCGACTTGGTGACCGTCCCAGGACTCCCATGGAAACAAGAGATGAACCTTTGCTCGATGTTCACAGTTTCAGGCTGCTCACCACTGAAACCTGGGAAGGCAGCTCTTGCAGCAATTCAGAGCTGGAGGTGAAATACAAAAGCAACAGAAGGAAATCTGGAGATGAGAGCTGCCGTCTGCTAGGAGGTCCCTTTGACAATGGTAAATAATCCAGGGCTACCTGGGAATATGGGAAAATATCCTGGGGTCCTGTATGTGGTGAGATGGTTCTGTATCTTATGTGAGTTGTAGGAAACTGATGCTGTGCCTGAAATCAAGGAGGAAGAGTTGAGCCTTTAGCACCTTGGGCACAGTGCTAAGCACCCTGAAAAAGGGGGACCCACGACCAGGATGAGCTGGATGGTCTGTCCCAGCAGCCTGACCCCACAGGAGGTGCAGGGTGTGGGCTGCAGGCGCTCAGCCCTGTTCCTCCCCCGGGACTCCTGGCTAGGGGGAGGGGGGTGAGTGGGTGGGTGAGTGAGTGAGTGGGTGGGTGAGTGAGTGAGTGATTGAATGGGTGGGTGGGTGCGTGCTCCTCCCTGGTGTTAACGAGCCCCAAGTACATCCACCTGGACAGCTTCTACGCCACCCCGCTGAGGTGGGAGCAGGTTCACTTGTGGGCAGCAGCTGTGGAATAAGGAGCTCTTTGGGGCTGCTGGGGTTAGATAGCTGTGTGCTGGCCCAGGACACTTGTGCGGTGAGTACAAAGTGCTTTTGCTGTTCTGGTTGTGCTGAGCTTGGTGGGATGGGGGCCCTTTGGCTTTCCAGGAAACCGGAGGATTTTTTTGAAATGGCTATTTTTTAGAGGGAGGGACTGTGCTGAGAGGCGTGGGGTGGGTCCTCAGTGACAATCAAAAGAGAAGTAATGTAAGAAACAGTGAGGAAAGGAGAAGGGGGAAACCGGGAACGTTGTTGTGTTGCACCTGAAATGAGCACAGGGTGATGAGCTGTTGGGGAGTGGAGCAGAAAGCTCTGCTCTTTTGTCAAGGAGCAAGTTCAAAACCTGGTTTTTTTTTTTTTCTTTCCCCTGAGGTTGTATAGCTCAGTGCTTGGGGAGCGCTTGGGTGCTGAGGCTGTGTGTGAATTGCAAAGGTATCCCCAAAACATGGGCTGCTGTGAGCAGGGCAGAGTTATTAGAGGAAGTTTTACTTGACTTGCTCTTTCTTCTGTTCTTCAGCTAAGAGGTTGGCATTGGGACGGGTGGGCTGAAGCTCTGCTCTGGCCCATGGTGCGTATTTTTATGTTCTGTTTTTTTAATGTTCTTGTGCCTCTTCTCTAGAGGTGCTGGGGCTGGTGGTGCTTCCACAAGTGCCGAGTGTGCAGTGTCATCCCTGCCTTGGTGCCCAGGTCCTGTAGGCACTCATGGCTCCCCAGTCCCTCCTGTCCATTGTCTCACCACCCCATGTCTTCAATTCCTTCTCTGCCATAAGACAGGGGCACTTTGTTACCTTAATGAAGGAGATGCACGCACTTCCCATTCCCAGGTGTGTGCACCTTGCTTTTCAGAGAGAAAATGTTGATTTTTAACTTGTATTCAGTTTACAGAGCAGTTCCAGTGGCCTGGCATTTTCTTATTTGCTGCTCTGTGTTGTCTGCCACCTTCAGAGCAATGCTTTATCTTCTTGTGAATTTTTGGTTAAAATCTTGGAAATTGAACCTGTTTTCTCAAGGATCCCTGTTAAACACCCACCCGGCAGTTTCAGTGTCCTAATTGCATTGCAGACAGCTTTTAATCCATTTCGTGCATGTCATGTTGATGTTGTTTCATTCTAATTTTTAATCAAAATGTCATGCAATAGCAGGTTAAGTGTCTGACGGAAGTCTAAATATATTAAATCAACACTGTTGCCTTTACTAACCAATTTTTAAACTCATCAAAAAAATCAAACAGATTTGACAGGGTTCATTTTTTACAAGCTGTGTTCAGTGTCTGCTCTCCAGTATCAGCAGCTTGTGTTGGCAGTTTCTTTATTTTTCCCTTGATCAGAGTTGGTCTGGAGGGATGGTGTTTGCCCATGCTGACACCCATCCTTTTTGTTTGTTGGTGGAATCCTGTTTTCCATCAGACTTTTGGAATTTTCTTGTGCAGAGTCATAAAATTAGGTGAGGTTCTGATTGTAAGGGGAACTGCACAGCCCTGAAGTGACCAACGGTCCCTATCCCAAAGAAATGGCAATTTAAATGTGTAAACCTGAAGTGGCAAAGAGTTTTCTCATTCTGAATGCAAATATTTGATTTCTGCCATGGAATGCAAACTGTGAGCTGGATCCTTGCCCCATAGGCTCTGCAAGGCAGGGGAAAGCTAATTAGGCATTGACTAATTATTTCAGGTTTGGTCACCTTGAAATCTGTGACTGCAAATGGGAATGGGGGGGGTGGGGGGAGAGGTTATGGCCACAGCTCCTGGAAAGAGGCAGTGATATTTGGTTCTCCCATCGGATGGTGTTGTTGCAGGAGCAGAGGCAGGCAGGCATGTGTCTCTCCCTGGGAAAACTGCAGGAAGGCACTTTCCCTCCTGCCTAGGGGGCTTCCAGCCTACCCGAGCCTAATTTATGATAATTATTTTTAATATCACTTTTATGTGCCAGTATATTTTTTTACTCTCATAACAATGCAACATCTGATATTAAGTGATTCCAGCTCAACTCCAAGCTCCCTGAGGCAGTATTTATTAAAATCATTTTTTGTCTGTATTTCATGTTTATGACTGTCATCTTTAATTAAGGGAGGTAAATATTGCTGATGTGGGTTGAGCGGCCTTTTTAACATGAATAATTTGAAATGCGCTTGGTAGTACACAGTGCAGCAGGAGGGGGAAAGTAGCTCTCAGGTGTTACATCTGCCTCTTCCCACACTGGAACAGGGCACCTTGGCAGGGGAATGGGTCTATACACCCAGGAACCGGTGATATTTTAAAATTAATGATGAGGTTCTGCTGAAAATGCATTTTTCTTATTGGGCATTGGAGCTGGAGGAGCCGAGTCTGGGAGCTGTTTCTCAGGGATGCATTACTGGGATGGAGGCAGCAGCCTGGATGAGTTTGCCATGGCTGCAGCCGGAGCCAGCTTGGTGGGAGGCGCAGAGCCATGGGGCTGCGAAGGTTTTGCAGCATGAGCTGCGCTTTGCTCTTGGCCTCCAAACCCTGCTCTGGCAAATGTGTCTAAGAGCTGTGCTGCTAGTGTGAGGCTGTGTCCCCAGGCCTGCTTGCTGCTGTTTTGTCCAGCTGAGGAACATGGGAGGTGTCCCAGTGGTTTAGTTGGAATCCGAGGAATTCAGTAAAAAAATCTGAATTTACTGAATGCAGTTGTTCTAATTTCTGGAGTTTTATTCCATGTAGTTTTGTGTTCTGTGCTCACACCCATACTGGGAGGAAAAGAGAAAAACAGACCTAAATCCAGCGGGGTGTGTTGCTATGTCATTTTTCATGATGTATCTCTGAAAATTTGTCTTTTTCTTTCTGCAAAGATGGCAAATGATGCAGCACCTGGAGCAGGGACAATGGGGTCCCGGATGGCAGGTGCGGGTTCGCCACAGTGGTGGCAGCATTATTTCTCCTTTTTGCTGTTTCTCCCTCTCTGCCAGCTTTGGTTGTTCTTTTTTGTCATTGATGGAGCTTTTTGCTGCCTGAAGCTGTCCTTTGCAAATGGTTGCAGGTGAGGAGCACTGCACTGCAAAGGAAATAAAAACTGATATTGTTCAGCAGTTACAAGGACTAGGCTTAAATAAGATCAGCTCTACCTGAGGTAGTTCCAATATCTGCTGTGAAAAATGGTTTCATCACATTTTCTTTTTCCTTTTTGTATCTGAAATGGCAATTCATCTCTGAATCCAGATACGTTGCACTGCATTATAGACCTCTCCACAGCCCGCTTCATGGAGACCTCTGTTCAAATGAATGGGTTTAACTTCATGCTTTGCATGCAGGCAGCAGTATGTAATTGCAGGTTTGCTCATAATTGCGTGGCTTCTGGAATATATTTTGGTGTTCGTTATTCATGCAGTTTTGATGTCAAGAAAATAAGATTAATTTGTATTCCAGTAATACTTCAAGTACACATTTTTATACAACGGTATAAAGGTGGAACCTATAGGGAGGCCTCAAATACTGCAAAACTTGCCTTAAGATCCCAGGTCTGGGGCTCATCACCAGGGTAATGAGGATCCCAGTGTATTCATAGGGAATTTCAGAAAAGGCAGAGCAAACTTAATTCCAGTGTAATCTCACTGGTTTGGCAGGCTTTCAGGGGGGATGGTTTTTGCCCTAATAAACCAGTTGCAAAAGCTGGGTTCCCAGGAAATAACAGCATACTAAAAATTTGCAAGATTGAAGGCTGCTGAAAGATAATGTATGTCTGCTTCCACCAGCTATTATTTCTTTAAAGATCATTTCTATTTCTCTAAACACACAGCTGTATATACAAGAACAAGAGGTGGGTGACTCTGGTCAGCTGAAACTTTAGTACAAGACCATTTAAGACTTATCTGTGAAAGCAAACCTTGCAATTACAAATCCTTTCGCTGTTCCCTTTTGGAAAAATACTCTTTTTGGTTTTTTTTTTGTTTTTGTTTTTGTTTTTTTTTAAAAAAACACGGTCTGTGCCCAGTGGTGGCATGCCCTACCTGGTGGCTGAGAAAGCTGTACCCTCTAAGCTGAGTGTATCTGGGACTCTGCTGCTAAAGAGCCAGCCAGCCCTGCAGAGCTGTGCAGACAGCCATGTGCGGGACCTGATGTGGGCTAATTGCACACCCAGCTGGCTAGCTGGGCAGGGGGATTTCCTTGTGCAGCTGGGGTGAGTGTGCCCTGATGGGCATTGCCATGCAGGGCTTTGCTGGGCTTGCCTTTGGGCAGAGGACTCGTGCTGCAGCCTCCTCGCTGCAGGCGCCTGGCCTTGTGCAGGTCTGACCCTGCTCCGGCGTCCTGGGAATTTGTGGTTCTTGCCTCCAGCCCCCAAGGGACAGTGAGCTCACCACTGTTCTCCATGCATTGCGGTATCTGATCACTGCAATGTCTTCAGTCTGTGCTGATGAGAAACCTAGGATGCAGTTTCTGGGGTGTGCGTCTCTCCTGTTTGCCCATTGCAGAGGCTTTTTAGAGCTGAAGCGTTAATTATTGGAGAGTTGAAATAAAATTCAGCCCTTTCGCAGGGGATTGTGCCCCCCATGTTCCGAGGCAAGTGTGGCATTTGGCAGTGGTGCGGACCCTGAAGTCATGGAGTGTCTTGGAGCCTGTGTCTTCCCCTCTGCACATAGCTGGGATGCAGGAAGGTGACGTGTTTGACACCAGTTCCGTTTCTGCAGTACCTGAGATCTGGGAAATGAGGATGCCCTGGGATGCTCAGAATCAGGTCACTGAACTGTGGTTGTTACTTTGAGGATGTTTCTCAGGTGTGTGGTGTCTGGCATTGTATAAATGTCAAATGGGGGAAGGAGACAAGCACCTGGCTGTGGGCCTGGAGCATCCCTGCTGTGTGGCTGAAGATGCTGCAGGGCTGGTGGGGAGCAGCGTTCAGGGGCACAGGTCCTTGTACCTGTTGGAAGGAACCGTTGGGGATGGTGCTTTGAAAGCTGGCAGAGGCTCCAGCTGCCTGCTGCCCCCAGATTAACTGCTCTGGAGTGGTAGAAATTCATTATCAACTGTGGCACATCTGTTGCCCTCTGCTCTGCTCCCAGCCAGGAGAGGTTTTAATTCAGGAAAACACTCTTTAAGGATGGAACGGTTGTCTCATTTGTGGATGCACCTAGAATACAACTGTGCTGGGAAGCTTCTGAGATATTTGTGCTTGCCTGTGCCTAAAGAAGAGGATTTTCTCTTGTGTTTTTTCTTTGCCAGGGCTCCTGTGTTCTCACTTTTTCTTACATCTCTTAACTAGTAGCTGTGGAGAGCTACTTTGAGTTGAGTCACCATTTAGTAGTTACTCTTCTTCACATCTACCCTTGCTCTTAAGAAACAGCAACACCACTGAACTCTCCCATGAGTTGTTCAGTCTTAGGGAACACATTAAGGTGGTGGAAGCTTTTTCCTCTTTAATAACTGAGGCACAGCCTTGCTGAGGTGTTGGGTGCATGGTTATGCTTTCCCTTATTACCAGCAAAGCAGATGAACGGGGAAATGTGTTTGGCTGGGGGAGCTGGCAGGGCAGAGGTGCTGTACCCATGCTGTCACAGGAGACCTAGGGCTGAATGAATCCTGCTGCACCTACAAAGTGCCTTTCAGAGATAACACCGGAGGCTCTTTGAACTTGGTGACAGCTGAGATAAAGTATCAGTCAGCAGCAGTAGCAGGGAGGCTGGACAAAGCACATTTCCGCAGCATGTGGGGCAGGAGACCTGTGCTGAGGGAAGGCTGGTGCCCTTTGTGTGGTGTGGGGGAGCAGAGTGGTCTGGCATCCACTGCTGAGCAGAGCCCCTGCCTGCAGCAACGGGCAGGGATGTGATTCATCACCAACTCGCAGCAAAGGAAGGAAAATTGTGTTTCAAATAAAACCTCTGTGGTGGCGGGGAGCTGTGCTGACCCCAGTGATGCTCACCCTGTCCTGGCAGCACTCCTGACTCGGCTCTATAAAGGGAGACTCTTCCTTGGGGCCTAATCTTTGTCAGCCTTGAGATAATTGGATGTGATAGTGCAGGCACAATGACTTCATTTCTGTAATTATTTTTATTTTTTCTCCAGGCCTGTGTTTTAAAATAAACTGAGCCAATGCATTGAGTCACATCTTCATCTCCTTTACTTCATTTTACTTAAAGGACTGAATCATAGAATCATTTAGGCTGGAAATGACCTTGGAGATCATAAAGTCTAACCATTAACCCAACACTGCCAGTTCCATCACTAAACCATGTCCCTAATCACCACATCTACAAAGATTTTTAAACACCTCCAGGGATGGTGATTCCGCCACCTCCTTGAGCAGCCTGTGCCAATGTTTGACCACCCTTTAGTGAAGAAATTTTTCCTGATATCCAGTCTAAACCTTCCCTGGCATAACTTGAGGACATTTCCTTTTGTCCTGAAACAAATGTTCAGTTGTTCCTCAATGCCAGATTTACTTTTTCACCACTCTCCAGATTATTAGGATGGGCTCAGATACTGCTGCGCAAGGCTATACTAAGGGTTTTAAACTTAGGCTTTGGTCTGAGGGATGGTAGGTGTTCCTGCAGAAGCTGGGACACCATCATGATGTTGGGAAGATGGACAGTACTCATAGGTAGGGCTTCTTAGACTTGTGATCTAATTCTGGTTTCACTTGGCAAAGCCTGCTGGCAAGCTCCTGCCCCCTTCCACTCCATTGCACAGCCTTCTACAGCTGCACTCGCCTCTCGTGTGCATCCCTGTTCTCCACGTGCTCACCGACCATTGAGGCTTGCCTGCCCTTGCTGGGCTCCATCTCATGCCCAAGGCTTTCTGAAGGAGATGCTCATTCATGGACAACTGAACTGGCTTCTGTGAAATACGTGCCCTGTGGTATACAGAAGGGAAAGTGGCTCTGTGGGAAATAGAACAGGAGAAAAAAAAAAAATATGTATTTACTCTTGAGCTGCTGCTAACAGAATAATCTAGTGTTTCGTGTTTGGATATTCAACTCACATTAGCTTCAATCAAGCACTGATCGGAAGTCTCCTTCCATTAAGTCATGCAATTCTCATTTGCTGATCTGGACTGCTGTAAAGCTTATGCAGCCATCTGGGCTTAAAACAATAACTTTCTGCATCAACATGAGTAATCCTGCTGCCTGAAATCATTTAATCAGTATTATGTCTGAATACATAGCAAATACACCGGGCTGGGGGTGGAGTTTGTGCTCCAAAAGCTGCTTCTGCTGCGAAGGGCAAATGTGTGGTGCAAAGTGTCGATGGTGAGAGCCTGTCATGTGCCTGGGAAGCCGGGGCCATGCTTGCAGTGAGGCGCTGAGGTCCCTGTGTGATGGAAGTGCTCAGGGCAGCTGTCCCTGGGGCCCCTGCACCCAAGAAGGGTGCATCAGGGTCAGCTCCTCTTGTAAAATGATGCTGTCAGTGGAGATCTATCAAAAAATTCAGGTTGTGTACAAACTCAGCCGCTTCTGAGCCTGTGGGAGAGCCCTAGGCCATGTTTCTGTAGATTATTTTTACCTCTAAATGTGAAATTCTCTCAAAGCAGCATTTCAAACCAGTGTCGTTGCCCTGGCTGTAGTGGTATTCCAGGACACGGATGTGAACATGGAAAACAGGGCTTCTGGCAAGCAAACTCAGATGTTTTTTTCTAATGCCTATGTTTTTTAGTATTACCAGGAGTTGATTTTTTAAAAAGTAATGCAGTAATTTGTTGGAACTTGTTAGAGTCTGTTTAATGAACTGGCCATGCTCGAAGGGGATGATTACACTCTGCCTGTCTGCAATTCCCATGCTCTATCAGCGAGCAAAAAATACCCTGACTGCTCTGGAGCAGCTCTGCAGTGTGTGCCCTGCTCTGCACCTCCTGCCCGTGGCTGTTTCAGTACTGAAGGAAAAATCCTCATGAGACTGTAGCGTGATTGTGGGACTGTGTTAAGCCCATCCCCAAATATTCGCATGCAGTAAATCTTCAGCAGGTGACTTGCAGAGCTGGGGTCTCTCTGAGAGGATGGTGGGTTGTACCCGGGGAGCAGGAACGCACGCACCTGGCCATGGGACCCCTGGCTGTGCTCATCTTGGTGCTACATCTAATTGGTGGTTTTAAAAATCCACTTCATTATTTAAAATAGCAAAGATGGATGTGTAGGATTGTGAGATTGGCAGCTGCCCTGGGTGCAAGGCAGAGGTGATGTGCCGAATTCATGCTGCCCCACCTCATGCTGGCAGGAACTGATTTCCCACTTACTTCCCCCAGAGCTGGCTCGTACAGGCTCCACAGTGGAGCCCTGCAGTTTGTGTCAGGAGAATCACCCCCATTTATCACCCAAATACCGGTCCTGCTGCCTGTACGTGTCTGCATGTGCTGCCTGCAGCTCCAGCTGTGTCTGTGCTGCAGCACCCAAAATTCCCTGCCCATCCCATTTGCAGAGCACCTGCCCAGCAGCACTGGTGCATCCTGCCCCGTGCTATGGCCAAGATCTCTGCTTGTTTTTTCCCAGGCTCCGCTCACCTCCCTGGAGTGCTCCTGGGGATTTTGGAGGGTGAGCGGCACAGCAGGTTGATTTGGATGTGCTCATATAAGTATCCATACCCAAATGGATGGGTATGGATATGCACCAGTGGGATGAGCCCAGCCTGCCGGCTCGGTGTTGCAAAGATGGCTTTTAAAATTTGCATATAAATTGATAGGCAGCCGACCAGACTGCGCTGTGCAGGGAACAGTCATTGCCAGAGCCTCCTGCCCTGCAGCGGGCATGGGAGCAGCGTGCTGCCCTTAGACCCACGGGAAGAGTGTTGCACCCCGGGAGGCTCAGCCTTTGGGGTGCATGTGTGGTGGGACAGGGCTCTGGCATAGCTTTGGAGGCAGGATTTTGCGTATTACTCATAGGTACAACATAACGTGAGGGAATTAAATCACAAGAGTTTTTTGTAATTTTAGTAACTAAAGGTTATGCAGAAATGTCAGAGCCACAGCTGGCAGGTCCCAGGTCCCCCTGTGCCTCTCGTCGCCTGTGGCGGGCAGGAGCCTGGGACCTGGCATTTCTGAGGCTGTGCCTGTTTGCAGCCTTGGCAAAGCCATTTCATGCTGCTGCTCCAAGGCACCTGCTGGGTTCGAGTGCTTTGGTTTTGGGATGTGGTGGGAGATGCTGGAGCCAACTTCCCCCAGGCTCTCAGCCCTGCAGAGGCTTTGTGGGGGGACGCAGCCCTGCAGGGTGACTTAGCCACCTGTCTCTGGATGTGGGCAGCCGCAGGGTTTGGAGACCTTATCGCGTTTCCTGCTTTTACAGAAAGCTGATGCTTCCCCAGATATTGGGAAGCTGAACCCATATGGAGTCTAGACTGTCCTGCTGCCCCGGGAGCTGCTCGCCCACCTCCTGCACCACGCATAGAGGGGCTCAGCCAGGGGGGTTTAAAATGGGCTTCACAGGGCTCGGAGCACCTGGTACCTGTGGCTTTATCCTTCTCAGGTTGTGGGCTTGTTTTCTGTCTGGCAGTTTATCCGTGAAAGGTGTGGCAGTGCCTTTGTTCCCTCCTTGGCTGCACAGCCCAAGGTGGTGGCTGCAGCAGTGGGTGGGTTTGGCACCCGGTGATCAGTTATGGGGTGCTTGGTTCGTTCCCCCTCCCTTGGGGATGCTCCTGTTTCTTCTCTGTTGTGCAAATGCAGCAGTAACACTTGTAAAGCCTCAGCCCGCCTGTCTGACGACTTCTCATCTCTAGATGTGATGCTTTGTCTAACATATTTTTTTTTTTGAGTGGAGCTAAGAGTTCTTTATTCTGTCTTTTTTTGATATGGAAAGTAAACAAGTTAACATGAAGGCAACTTCCCATCGGCATTTGGGATTTCGTATGCAGCAAGGCTGGGCCTGGGTTTCTTCTCTGCCATCCTCTGAAGCCGCATGGGTTTTCAGCGCAGAAGGTGCTCTGTGTGGAGCTGCTGTACGCGGGGAATTAGACTGCTATAGAGAGTGAAAGCAATGCACTGTCTGCGATGTTGTTTGCATGGATTAGATCATTTATTTTACAGAATATGATGTGGGAGATGCTTTTGCTTTTAGAAATCTACACTGGGTTTGTGTGCTTTCTCATGCACCACCTCAGGTCCCTGCTCCCCCCATTTGCCTACTAGCAAGCTGTTGGGGGATTTGCAAAGAAGCTCTTGCTTTCTTACCAGGCATTTCCATACTTTCCCCCATGCAGTTACAGGGATGTATTGCTGTGTGGGCAAAGAGCCTGGGACAGGCGTTTGGAAGCACTGCGCAGACAGGAGATGGACTCGGCCCTACAGGCTGGTGCACGGCTTGGTGGGCTGGGGGAACAAGCCATTAGGCTGTGCAGTTCTCACCCCCTGATCCTGAACGCGGTAGAGCTTGCGTAGCCACCCAGGCTCAAAACAATGTTTTTCTACAGGCACACGAGTAATCCTCCTGCCTGGCAGCGG
Organism: Falco naumanni; assembly: GCF_017639655.2. NCBI lineage: Eukaryota > Metazoa > Chordata > Aves > Falconiformes > Falconidae > Falco > Falco naumanni. The sequence continues at coordinate 3,587,970 of NC_054060.1, read as the reverse complement.
CGGAGCAGCCTCCAGCTGTCTGCAACTGTCCCCTGCCAGAGGGTGCGGTGGGGCGGAAGGGAGGTAAAATGGTAAAATACACCAATGCTCAGGACAGAACAGAGAAATAAGGTCACTTGTTTCTGGTTTAAAAAAGAAAAGTAATTCTGCTTACGGTCTGCTGTGGTTAACTGGATCCTGCCAGAGAACTTGGGGAATGGATGGAATGACAGTTTTCTTTCTGCTTCCCCAAGAGTTTCCCATGAAGGATGGCACATCCTTCCTGCAGATGCTAACTGCAGATCCTGCCTAAATCCATAGCTTTAAATATCAAACAAACTCCTTATCTGTGTTTGCAGTCTGCATAGGAACTGATTAATTTTTCCCCAGCTGGGGTTCAAGCTAGGCTGTGTTTAGCTCCCTGCAGCAATGGCCTCTTGATGCCTGTGTGCCCTCCAGCTCCTCCGTGCAATCCCGGCTGCGGTGAGGTGCTGTGGAGGGGAGATCCCAGGGTGTGCGGGCTGGCTTCGGGTGGCTGCTGGGCACCTGCTCTGAGTTCAAAAGGGCCTGAAGTTCCCCAACATGTTTTCTGCAAAATACCAATGTGCTGTGTCCTGTGGGTGTTTTCAAGGGAAGATGTCAACCCATATAACAATTTCCCAAATCATGTTACCAAGAGAATGCTTTTTACCCTCTTGGGTTCATCTGAAAAGGTCATGTATGGCACTGGCATGTGACTGGAAGGGTGGAGGCCTTTTGGGGACTTTTCCTTGAAAATAGCAACAGCTGAGTGAAGCCCCACTCCCTTGCAGCTGGAAATGTCCCACTGGCACTGTGAGAGCTTTGTGCCGAGCCTGTCTGTGGGCTTGTTCTTCTATTGCAGGGTGCTGGTGGGGCTGGCCAGGGCATTCCCCACTCCAAGGGGTCTGTGGGGAACAGGCATATTCAGCAGGATGGCGTCTTGCAGACCCCGTGCCTATAACTTGACCTCAGAGCAGAGCTACCAGCCCTTCCCGGCATGGGGACAGGGAGCTGACAGAGGGGGACAGGGCTGTGCAGTCCCTGCAGACCCCCTGGGGCTTCTCTGTAGCTAAAGGGTGGCCCGGCCAATGCTGCCTGGGTGTCCCCATGCACCCCTGGGAAGAGGACCATGGGGTTCTCTGCCCAATAAAGAGCCGCTGCATAGTGCCAGGTTGCTGATGCTCAGCAACTCTGTGGGTTTGGGCCCTGGGGCTAGTAAGACCCCACAGCAGTTCAGGGCAGCAGCATGGTGCTGTGACACCAGCCATGGGCCAGCCTTGACCAGCCTCTCCCACGGAGTGGAGGTGTGTTTTCCAGGGAGCCTTTTGCCTGCAGAAGTCTGTTATCTCGGAGCACCTTTCTCCTGGCACACATCACCAGGATGCTGCCTTGCTCTGGGCTGGGGGCAGGTGGAGGGGGGCTGGCAATTAATGGCTGCAGCTCACCAAGGAGGAGTATTGCTTTTTTCCTGGCAAGGTCAAAAGTCCAGGTCATGTTCAAAGGCTTTGATTTACAGAAGAAAGCAAGGAGAGATGGAGAGTCAGTGTGAAAGGTCAACATTCATTTCGGCAAAAGCTTTTGTTAGGTCCCAGGTGAAACCAGAAATTTACATTTAAATGAATATGTATTTTGAGACATTAAACCCACAGGCAAAATAAAGGCCTTGCTGAGATGACAAATACATCACTTCTCATACTTGTTCCTGATGATATGCCAGCCAGCCTTTCGAAATAAAACCATGTCTGCTAAAGGAGTTTTTCTTCCTTTTCTTTTCTGAAAACTGCAGCCTAGTGTAAATACTTGATATGGTCCTGAGCTACTGAAACTTTAAATGACAAAGGAATTGGTGGATTTGCAGGGTTTGTGTGTGATGTGCAAGTGAATGATCTTGGAGCATTCATTCTGCTATTCCAGGTCAGTTTCTTTTTTGTCCTAAAATCCTGATAAAGAGAAAAATCTGTTTGGGGGGCAGGGGGGAAAGGGGCAGGAAAGAAACAAGTCAGCTGTGGGTGACCTGGGAAGCAAAGTGGGGGTTTCTTGTTCGTTTTCTGTTTCAAGTCCTTGGTGCAGCCCGAAGCCCTGTCCATGGGCAGGCTGAGTGCTGAGCCTGGAGCTCCAGTCCCTAGACCCATGGTGGAGCAAACAGCACCAGCACATATGGGGTACAGCTGGGACGATACTCATCGAGACTTGGACTGCAGCAAGTAGCATCGTCAGCCCTCTGTCTCTGATGCTGTGAGCTGCCAGCAGTAGGAGTCCTGTACAGCATCTTTTGTGCCGAGTCAGCACTTAGGATTCCCCATCGGTGCTGGGCTGGTGTCAGGCAGTACTGTGAGCATCCAGGGAGATGAGAGCTGACCGGCCACCGCTGCGGTGTTGCTCCCTGCAGGAGCTGCAGTGTTTGCCTGGCCACATGTGCTGAGGCAGCATGGCAAAGGGCTACCAGGCTCTGCAAAGGGAAACGATGGGCAGCGGTCCTGTGCAAACCAGAGCGGGTCCTTGGGGGGATGTGCACCATTAAAAAAACAGTAATGGGGCTCTGCCACTGATACAGGTTCTCATCTGAATGTGTTTTTATCTCAGACTTCTGATGAATAAAACAAAGGCTCTTTGCTGCACTCTGAAGTCGACACCCAGCTGCTCAACAAGCTTGTAAAGCATTTAGTCAAAGAGCAGAGCTGTGATCAAACGTGCCTGCCATCTCTGCTTGCACGCTCCCCGACCCAGGGCTGACAGCTGGCAAGACTTGGCTCCCTGCCTGGCAGAGGTGATGCTGCGCTGCCTGTGCCACTGCCTGCCTGTGCTGGAGCCCCTGCCTGCTTCTCTTGGCCATGGCTTCAGAGGAAAGGGGCTGGGGCTGGTGCCCATTCTCTTGGAGAGGCCTTAGTTCGTGCATGGTACTGTGCAACACTGCCCACCCTTAGCAGCTGCCATGGAGGGGCCAGCTGGTCTGTGTGCCGTGGGGCAGGCTGCAGCACTGCATCTCTGTGGGGATGTGGTCCTTGGTCCCTCAGAGGTGATGCTGGGGGTACGTTCCCCTTTCGAACGTCACTCTGCTTTGTCTTTTTTATACCTCAGTGCTGTCCAGCAGTGCTTGCGTGAGCTTCTCCAGCTGCCTTTGGCCAAGCCATCCTTGTTGGTGGCGATGGGGATGCTGACAGCAGGGCACGGGCTGAGCACATTTGCTTCTGCCCATCTGCATCCCCCCAGGTTGAGTTTACTGAGCAAATCCTCCCCTGCTCGGGGATGCAGAGTGGGGAGCAGACAGTAGCGTGGCTCACTGTGGGAGAGTGACTTCTGATGCTGCTTCCCCTGATATGGAGAAATAGTGTGAAATGGGGACAATGGACATCGGTTGTGATTGTATATGTCTGCTCAAGGAATGTGGGTATGGTGACTAGTCATGAGTGCGGTGTCTGGCGATCACCCAGTGCCCACAGCATCCCCGCTTGGTGATGGGCTGTTCCAGAGCAGACCAAAGCTGGCACAGCCTTCCCTAGGCCCCCTCTTTGGAAAGATTGTTCACAGCAGCGTTTACTTCCCATTTATGCTTTCCCAGCCCTATGGGAGGCTGCTCTCGCCAGGGGTCACAGGTACTCTTTGCGCAGTGCCCAGCATGTTATCTAAGGTTTATTCCACAGTGTTATTGGTAAAATAACATTGTCATTGTGGAGATTTACATCAGCAGTGCTTGTGTCTGTAGCTCATTTTCTGCTTAAGGCAGTATCAGATTTATTGGAAAGTTTCTGCTGTCTGTCCCTCTTAATAGTGTGGGTCGTTTACACCTCGGAATGGCTCTCCTTTCTCTCCCTAGGAAATCACCTTTTGGGAGGATTAACAATCTTGCAGTCAAGTGATATCTGTGGTTATAAAAAAAAAAGTCATCTTTGTTAATATTCAGCAAGCAATGTGATGTCTCTGAGGACAAAGATCTTCCCTGTCGCTGGGTAAATCAGAGTTCATTATCATGTTAATCTGACTGATTACAGTCTCCCAAAAGGATTTCACATATGGTCATTTCTGTAGCACAAATAAGATCTATTTTGCCTTAAACACAAAGCTTGCTGCTCTTTGCTTCCTTGCCTGATAATCTTTATTCTTGAGGTGCAGTTCAGGGAGATTTAGATATTAATTGCTTTTGAACCTGCTCAGTTTCAATTCTGAGTCAGGGTTTTGAACTTCTGCCTTGTGTTTGGATTCAGGATTTTCCCCTCATTTTTTCTTGTTTCATATTGGTTCTTCTTTTAAGTCTATAGGAATGTGATCTGTACCCCCTCCCATCCATCCAGGAGACTGTGCACATGAACACCTTTTCTGGGAAATAATTTTTGGGGAAGCACTAAACCTTGGCATAAGTCTCGGTGGAAGAGTGGGGTACAGGAGAGCTCATGTCGCATGGGTTTTACCTGCTTACTTGGAGGTCTTATAGAAGCTGCTGGCCCAGGGCTTTAATCTAACACCTCACACCAAATTATTCCAGCAGTTTACGCAACACAATAGCAAGGGTCTGGGGACACTTGACATTTGTAGAACACAAACAAATTAAACAGCGTGTTCCATCTTCCTGGGCACACTGGGATGCTCAGGCTCACCTGCAGCTCTGTCCCTGGGACATGACACTGGAGCAGTTGGTGTGGCATAGATGCAGGTCTGCAGGGACCCCTTGGGGTGCCCAGTTCGGGGGCTGCTGCAGGCTCAAGGAGCTGCTGCTGTGCCCTGCCGCTGCCAGGACCAGGGAGGGTGAAGGAAGAGCTCAGCTGGACTGTGACTTCTCTAGGCATTATTGCAACTCTCATCCCTGTGTTTCTTCCAGAGCCTCATTTCGCTTTCATGAAAAGTAAATTTTTTATGAACCATTTATACTTTTCTTTCTTTTCTCCCATGAGCTTTTTGCTGCATTCAGTTGCTGGAAGAGAAGTGAGCTTCTCAGCAGGAACATTGCCAAGAAAACCAAAGGTGCCTGGTTTTCTGGTTGTGAGTAGCGCACACAGATTTTTTTTTTCTTGTTTGTTTTTGTTTTATTTTCCATCGGCTCTGTGCAATAGCATTGACCAGAGTGCAGAGCTCATTCTTGCAGGGTCTGAAAGAGGATGCTGCTTTGAAAGGGAAATTCCCCACCAGGCTTTGCAAATCCCCATCCCTCCAGGGCAGGACCCTGACTGCCGCCTGCCTTATGCCTGGCATCCCGAGGGGTTTTCACACCACCTCTGTGCCTCTTTCAGGGCTACAGGGGTGTAAACAAGAGGGTGCTCAGGCCATCCTGATTACATGATGGCTGTCCTTCTGCAAGGAGTTTCTTGATTTTGCAAGGTCCAACCCAGCTTGGTGGAAGGTGGAAGATGCTGAGCCAGAGCTGACTGTTTGGGGTCCCATGGGAATATGGGACTGGGGTCCAAGGAGCAGTTGCCAGTTCGCACAGGTACCAGAGGTACCCTACAGCCAATGTGACTCCCAGGTACAAATGCAAAAGTTTAGGTACAGCATTACTTGACACCAACCATGTGGCGTCTAATACTGCTTTGCAGATTGGAGGTCATGGAGACTTCAGTTGCTCCTTGTTTGAGTTTGGAAGTGTAGCCGTCCCATTTGCAGAAGCAAAACTGGGCACCTCTGCTGTTTGCGGGGTCATGCAGCCATTGCGAGTGAAGCTGTTGCTAAAGCTGTGTGTAGCACATAGGAACTAAAAATGCATGACTTGCATTAAAAGTATCTCACTCTTGTACACAGCAAGGCAGACTTTCTGACAAGGCAATATTCATCACCAGATGATTACTATGAACATGTTTATTAGTCTCTAAATAATATATACCATGATTAGTTGCACGATGAATCTTTTGCATGCTAATGGAAGAAGAGTGCCAATTTAAACAAGAGCACACATGGAGCCACTCCAAGCTTGCATGAATGAAAAAAAGTGGTTTTGAGTTACTGGAAAAACCAATTTGGTTTTATGGAGAGAGGTTTCCAGTGCCTCTAAATTATAGACTTATAAATTCTAAATTCAATTCATAAAAGTTACACGGCAGCAATAAGTAGCAAAATGTAAGGTGATACGTAATCAGTCACTGGAACTTAATGTATGGATTGCTCAAGAGCTGTGTTTAGGGCTGAAGGATGCTTTGTGCATCCTCTCAAAGGCTCTGCAGCAGGACCTGTGTTGGTGCCAGCAAGGATCTTGTTGCTCCACGTTGTCGTTAGCAGGTGGGAACATCCTGTCTTGTGCTGACTGATGGATGGAGGAAATGGTATTTTTGGTGATGACAGAAATCACTAATTCAAAGTGATGCTGGGGCTCTGGGTAACCCCGTGGGTGTTCAGGGAAAACATGGAAAAAACTATTTCTTGCCTTTAAATGAGTCAAGGTAGTAGATTTTCACAAAATCAGTACCTCAGGCTTTGCAGAGCAGAATTTTTAAATTTTTTTCTTTTATCCCAAAAGCTCATGTTCAGGTTTTCCATTGCCACGTTGCACACTGCGATGCTATGAAGCCCTCATAGATGAAGGTGGCTGCAGTGTCACCAGGCTCTGTGATGCCACAGGATGGAAGAGCCCCAGTGCCACCTGATTTAGGTGGTGGCTTTGCATGGGACAAGGCTGTGGCTCCAGGGTCCCTGGAATAAATCTCTGATGTGCCTATGGACCAGCAGAAAGCCAAAACAGCTTTGTGAGAACATCCCATGGGCTGATCGTTTTGTGTGATGGTCTGAACTCCTCCACTGCTATTTTTGCAATATTTTGATCCAAAACAGTGCCACCAATGAGCCAGATAGCCCAACTGGCATGTTAGCATCCAGCTTTTACCCTCCTCAAGCCTGCTGTCCTGCTGGAAGGGGACACAAAGGATTGTTCCTGTGAGTGCTGCCCTGACCAAGGCTTCCTCCAGCTCCTCTGCAGCCTGGGGCTGGGGAGTATAGTGCGGGTCTCCCTGACCCGTGGTGGCTGTGTCATCCTTGACAAAGGCTGAACCTTGCCACCGGCCCAGGGTCCTGCCTCCTCCATGGTCCAGCTGTGTAACCTGTCCTCATACTTGAAATTTCTGTATAAAATAGTGTCCTCCTACCCTGTGGCCCAGCTGGAGGAAGGGATGCACTTAAACGTGGTTTTAGGAAGATGCACAAATAAAACCCAAGGATTTCCCAGGGAATTGTTCCCTGCTCTTCAAATGAGCTGGTGATTGACTGGGCAAGCAAAGTCTGGCATTGCTCCTGCTTTGCCTCACCAGGACCTAAGGGGCTGAGGCTCAGTTTGGTTCTGATCCAGCACTTCTTGAAGAGCTATGTTAGTGTGTTGGTCTTCCCAGCAAGGTGAGATCCCAGTAATGGCTTCGCACACGGACCCACTTGAGTCCTGTGTGGCTCCCCAGGGATGCTGTGGAGGAGTCCGTGCTTTTGACAGGCACCGCTGCACTTTGCTGCCTGTGCTGCCTTTGGCTGTTAAACCCAGCAGAGCCGGGTTGGATCCACTGTATCATGAGGGGCGCTTACCCACCCTGTTTCTAGCAGAAGCACCATGCACACATGGGGCACGGTGGCTCTGGCTGAACATGTGCTGGAGCGGAGTGCCCGGCTCCCACAGTCCCGAGTCCTGGGAGCAGCACCCTGATGGAGGCCTTGGGGTGAACCAGATGAATCCTCCGTCCTTTTAATGGATCTTGTCCAGCTTGTGCTAAAAAAGTAAAACTAACAATGGAGTTTTCATTTAAAAATTAAATACAGCTCCAGGAGTCAGATAACAACCTGTGTCCCCTGTGATATTATTTTGTATTAACTTCCTGCTTCCCTTGCTTATACCACCAGCTCGGGGCTTTGGCAAAGGGAATGCTTCCCTGCTTGTGGTTTCCTTGTCAGAAATGAGACTGCTCAAGCTCTGAAGCGCAGCTCTGACTTCTGAAAAATTCACTGCTTAACATAAGTCTTTAAAGCTGGCTGTGAAATAGGCACAGGCAGAAATATGGCCCCTCATCGTGGGGTCCTTGGGGGAAGTGATGCGGGGATCCCGCTGCAGGGGGTTCACATCCACTCCTCTGCTGTAGCTGGTCCTTTCCTCACACACACCTCCCTAAACGATGTGCAGCCTTGCTGACACTGCGCCACTCGCCTGGAATCTACAAGTGACCGCAGGATTATATTTTTTTAATGATTTTTTTTCCTTTATTTTTTTTAAATCTCTTGTATTTATTCCATTATCAATATTTGAATGGTGTTAAATCTGCTATTCTGGCAGAAACTTGTGCTGTATGTGTTCTTAACTGTGACTCACTGAAGAATATTTTGCTGCAAGAATAGCAAACAGATGGCTTGTTGCTGGTACCGAGGTGGCAGGATTGGAGCCTGAACAGGAGTCGTTTCTGATGGAACTGCTTGGTTTTTATTTTGGTTTGTATGAAAGGCAGTAGCTGGTGGTCACTAGCAGCCCTGTCCCTGCTGCTCAGGGTCTTGTGTGTGCTGGTACTGACATCCCGGTGCTCCCAGGGCAGGACTTCTTCCCAGCAGCACTGAGAGCAGCTCCAGTGCCTCTGTCCGTGCCTTTCCAAGGAGCTAGAGCATGCAGGCGCAAAGGAGCTGCCATCCTGGAGATACGAGGCTCAGCAGTGAGGTGCTTTTCCCCCAGTCAGGTTCTCTTGCAGCTCCCTGGATCAGTGCTGGGGAAAACAGGGGCCAGCTGTGCAGCATCTGTCCCGCTGGGGTCTGCCACTGCCTCTGTGGTGCAGAGGGTGCAGGGATGTGGGATGGGGAGGACAGCGTTGCTTTGCTGTTCTCTGCTCTGTTTCTAGCAAGATCCTGCTCCTTGCTGAGAGAATGGCGGGGCTGTCGGGATTGTGCCTGGAGAGCTGCGGTGCAGGCATCAGTACCGGGCTTTGTAAGGTCAGGGGAAAGTACAGAACAAGTGTTTCTGAAGGCCCTGGGAGTGCAGAGCTGTCAGGAAAACTTCCTCATCAAGTGAGGGGATAAAACCCCACCAGATGCAGCAGTAAGGAATGGATGGGGTTACAGCCACGTTCGTTTACTTGCTGGGCAGCTGTTGCGTTCTGGGGGGGTAAATCCCAGGGATTATTAAAGGATTTTAAAATATGCTAAATTGCTGTCCTGCAGTGGACTCTTCCCTAAATGGGGATGTAAGGAGAAACATCACTAGATGAAATTCCGTGACGGAGAGCCGTGAAGGACCTTTTGCATATGCCAACATGTTGAAAGTTTTAAAAACCTGCTTGTGGATTAAACCAAGGAATCGATAATCTGGAGTTTAAGTCTCAAAGAGTCACTTCATTAGGAACTTTACTTCTCAAAAGCTTTATAAACTTCTGGAGCAAACTCCCCAGATAAGTCTTGAAGACAGAAATTACTGTGTCAGCTAGGAAGAAGGATTACAGATAACAGGGAATTAATACCAAAATGCATATGCTATAAATATAACAGGATTACATTTGAGTGTTATGTAAACCCCCTTTTCCTTACTCTGAGTCTCCTCTGGTGGGCAAGGTGACGTGGGCTGTGGCAGCAAATCTCTGGTGGGCTGCAGTGTGCGGTGGGGCAGGTGGGAGCTGGGGCTGTTGAGACACTGTTCTGCACTTCCCACTTTGCTTCTTGCTCGCAGCTGCCATTTGCTCATCAGGTGACTCTGCTTCTGTTGCTGCCTTTGCTGAAAGGGCTTTTGGGATGCGTTTCATGGAGACCTGTTTGTTTGGCAAGTATGGAAATACCGGGTGGCCTGGGGCAGGGTGTGATGGCTCAGGTCTGGGTGGCAGTGCATCCCCAGCACCTTGTTGCCCTTGAGGGCTGATGCTCCTTGGGGTCTGCGTGTCCTGGTTCTCCATAGCCTTTTATCCTCCTTTCCACCCATGCTACAGCTGCCTTTAGAAGCAGTCTACTGTGTCCCCCCAAGAAAAATTGTTCCCCTCTTGCCCTTTTCCCTCCATCATTTCCCGGTTGCTGCAGTGGGGTTGGCATCACTGCAATAGCTGGGTACCAGCCTGGGGCTTGGAGATTTGGCTGGAAATGTGCCCGTGCTGACCCCTCTCCTCCCTTCTGCACTGGGCTGCTCGTGTTCAGGGCTCATGGCCCACTGGGTCTTCTCAGAAACCAAGGGACTATTCCTGGGAACAATCCCTTGATGCCCTCCTGAAGTCCTGGCTTCACCAGTGGCTCGGAGAGCACCTTCCCGGGGCTTTGTATGGCACTGGGGCTCCTTGGTGCTGTGAAATCATTTCTGGAAACGGGGGTTTAAGCCTGCAGCACACTCCAGCATGGCAGCCTTTTACTGAGCTCTCGCTGCTGGCCAGCTTCTCCGTGTGTTTGGGTTGAAGGTGTTGTGGGCAGGGTGGGTGACCCCACTCCCCTCCTCGCAGCAGCAAGGTCCGGTGCCGTGCAGTCCAGCCCTGCACATCCCAGTGCCCTGCTTATGTGGAGCAAGTGCATCAGCTGATGTAATAGTAGCAAAATAGCCAGTAATAATAAATCAGAATAGTGGGTGATAATATTGAAAATGCTTCTTTCTGTGGTGATGGAGCAGGGTCAGGGAGTGGGGGAGAGGGCAGGACTGCAGAAGGGTGGGCTCAGGACCTGCAGGAGATGGTGCAACACCTGCATGGTGCCCTGCCCTCTTGGGAAGTGTGCTGTTCCCCTGGGGGACACCTGGCTCACATTGGTGGGGGGGGACCTTCCAGGCTGGTGCTGAGGCTGCCCCCCCACTGTGCCTCCTTGGGGGGCTGTAGGGAGGGAAGGGTTGCTGCAGATAATGCACCCCGTTAGAGGCTTGCAGGCATGAGCACTCTGCTCCAGGCACAGTCACAGCTTTCTGAGCTGCTTGTTCCCCGTCTAGAAATGAATACTCAGGCATATTTTCGCTCGTTTCCTCCTTGTACCTTAGCTCAGATGAGACACTGGCTTACTTTGAGGGCTGAGAGAGCTGTCAGTTAGGAGAACTTTGCTCTGTCTGCAAAGTGAACATTAACTTTGTCCGAGGGATAATAAATCCCAGGCTTGTACAATACAATGCTGAATTTTGAAAATGAAGCATTTAAGCGACAATATTGCAGTCAAATTGCTAGTGAAAATCTCTTCATGTTGGCAGTGGAGCTGGTGGGTCTTTGATCTCTCCCAGCTCAGATGTTGCTGCCAGAGACTTAAGCTTAAACTTCACTTTGTAAAATAGACTTTTTTGACAGTTTCCTTTAAAAAATAATCTTCCTTTAAGCTCAGGAAGCAGGGAGGAATGGCCAGCCCCACAATGCGATTTCTAAACCAAATAGTGCAGAAAGGAGCAACTTTCAACTGCTGCTATTTTTTCTGTAAATCCTGCGCTTAATCCATGGAGCGGCTGTGGGGAATTTGTTGTTGCAGCTCCAGAAGCACAAACGTTGTGACGGGGCTGGGAATCCGGCAAGGTTGGGTTGGGGCTGGCGGTGGCTGGTGCTGCTCTGGGTGAACAGGCATTTTCCCGCAGCCCTGGGGCCGATTGGGCTCCCTTGTCCCACAGGCTTGGGGTGCTGCTGCTTACTGGGGTCCCAGCCGTGTGCTGGCAGGAGAGGGTGATGCTCTGTAAATGGCTGAACTGGAGCTGGCTGATGGGGAACTCAGCCTGGCAGGTTGCAAAGCCCTGGTGCCCCTCTTCAGCCCTGGTCCTGCCCCTCACCAGTCCTTTTTGGCCACATCCATGGAGCAGATCCAGCCCTGCCCAGGCACTGGGGGTGCAAGCCCAGTCAGACAGGCTGCCTGGGGCTCTGAACCCCCTTTCTGCCTTGAGCTGCTGGAGCAGCAGAGGAGAGGTGCCCGCCAGTTTGCATGGAAGGAAAGGCAAAATTGTTACACAAGAGGGAATCTGCTATTATGCAGTTTGGAGCGATCTCTGGTGACTCTCTGGGGTGGTTGATGGGGCTGAGGTCCAGCAGAGTTGTCACTACCGCTCCCCAGCTTTTCCCAGCCCACGCCGAGCAGCTTTGAACTTGTCTGTGCCTCTGGCCATCCGACCTGTCTCTCCCCCCTGCTCACAGGGCGATGTGGGATGCCCCACAGCTTCTGCTGACATATTTTCCTTTTTCCCCGGGCAGGAGACAGAAGGCCTCCAGCCCCTCCGTTTTGCTCCCAGCAGCCCATGACTGTGAGAAATGCTTCCCAGGAGCTTCTCTGCCATGCAAGGCATGCATCGAGCCTACCTGAATAATGCAAATAATCTCCTGCTTTTTCTTTCAGTCTGGAGCGAGTATACTTCCAGCGTCTCCCCATGACTGCAGCTCATGCTCGTCTGCTTTGCAGAGCCTTGGCTGTGATGTGAACGCAGTGGCTGGGGGGATCAGCTGCTTCACTGGGCTTGCCCCTGCCATCGTCCCCTCCCTGGGACTGGCTGCTCTGCTGGCTCTGGGCTCCTGGCTGGGGCAGGACCTTTGTGAGGAGCCCAGCGAAGCATGAGCCAGCCTGTTTCGTATCTCAGAGCAGAGGTTTGCTCACTGAAGGAGACAGGTAGACCCTGCCCTCTGGGGGCTTTCTGAGATGTCCTATGCCACAAGACCGCTGGGTGAGGTGACAGTGGAGTGAGTACATGGTACCCAACCCTCGCCTTCCCCTTGTAAGAAGTGCTTTTAAGGTTTGCTGATGAGGGTTTTCCAGCAGATGTGTCGTGACGTCTCCGTGCATGGGGTCATTGGCAGGACCTGGCTGGCTGTGGGAAGGTGCCAGGCTGGTGAAGGAGCTGGTTGTGCTCCACCTCATCATGGAAACTGGTTTTACTGGTCTGGCGTTGGTTGTGGGGATGGCAGGTTTGCGTGGCAGCGCTGCTTGGGCTAATGGGGGAGCTTAGCTTATTACACTTTTATATGGCTTTGGGCTTGATGCCACGTGATACCTGATTAAGAAGCAGGAGTGAAAAAGAAATTGTCATTGCACATAGTAAATGGTTTAAAAAGAGCGGCTATGCTACCAGTCTCTCTACAAGTAAGCCTTTAGGAGAGACCCGGGTCTCATCCTGAAATGCAAAGCCATCCCTTGCTGCAGCAGGTTCACAGCTCTGGAGCGTGGCTGGGGCATGAGCTGCTGTGCTCGTGGGACCGGGAATGCTCCTGCTTAACGTCAGGCACACCTTTCATTTGTAGATGAGCTGCTGTTTTTAAATATCTCTTTTTTGGGGGGTTATGGATGACCCTAATTTTGGCTGAGAAGCTTAAAAAGCTAAGAATGCAAGGTTACTTTAATCTTTTAAGTTTAAAAATATCTGGGATTCTTCTGTTTGATAGTGCTGGAGGTGCTTATCTCCCTGCAGAAACCTTGTTTCGGTTTTGCAGTATATCACGCAAAACTTTTTTTGCAGTAATGGGTGCCAAATTCCAGCATTCTGCACTTTTCATATTAGAAAACTTTACAGATGCTGTCGCTCGGCATGGCAAAGCACTCTGGGGCTCCTCTGCACTGTGCCAGGAAGGCGGACCACGATTCTGGGCTGGCAGCATCCTTGCTGCCATGCCGCAGGTCTAGGGCCAGATGGATCCCAACTGAAGTTCGTTGAGCTCTGAGAAGCAGACCCTGCAGTCTGCACACTGAGGTTCCCATCACTGAGCTGTGGGATGGGTGTGTTTGCCACTGGAAAATCTTGGCAGGATCTCCCTGCCATCAGCACAGTGCTGTCTTTCTGTCTCCCCCATAAAAAGGGATCATAAAACTCCCTGGAAGATCTTGTTCCTCAGGCCACTGATGCACCTATCTCCTTCCCAAGCAGAGAGCAGTAAATCTCTGTATTAAGCTGTTGCTGACATGTTAATGCTTCTCGGGTACCTCATAAAGATGCTGCAGAGCTGGACAGCTCTGAGGTGTTTTGTGAGGAGTGGCATGGGGTAGCGATGGATTCCCGGAGCCAGCATTGCTCCTCTCTCCCATGGCAGCATCCCCCTCCCAGGGTTTGTTCCTCAGCCAGCTCCTCTGCTGCGCAGGACAGCGCACCCCAGTTTGGCCCGGGCGGCAGGAGGGGAGCACAGCCAGGCAGCTGCCGTTCCCTGGCCAGCAGCAGGCAAGGCTGGCACAGCAGGGCTGAGCCTGCACCCACGGATACAGATGAGCTCATGAACAGCAACATGTGCGTGGGGCTGGATGGCCGTGGGGTGTCCCCAGGGGGGCTTTGTGCATGCTGCGCAAGGGGTTTGGATGGATGCAGGGCAGCTGAGCGCGGCTGCTGTGGTCGCTGCCAAGAGTGCGTGTAGCTGTATCTCAAGGCAATGTACACCTCTGAGCCCTTTCAGCCCCACAAGGGTCTTGTCCCAGAGCCTGTCCTCAAAGTTCACCTGCTGCCCTAATGAGCTCGGTTGGTCCAGCAAGGGTGTGAGTGGGGGTACTGGGGTGTGCTTGGGGCTCCGGAGATCCCATAGAAATGGGGAGTGCCATGAGGTCTGGTCCGAGTGACATCCCAGTACCCTTGGACAAGATCGGGTGTGAGGGAGGATGTGGGAGCTGAGCTGAGTGGGGTCAGACCCTCGAGGACATTGCCCCGCACTGCCCTGCAGACCCAGAACCGTTCTGGTTTCTTTTGTGTTTCGGAGCAATGTATGATGCGGCTGCAGGGACCATCACAGAAGAATTAAGGTTTGCAGATTTTCTGCCTGCCTGTGCCATAATGCAGCCTTCTGCGAGCAATGGCACATCTTCATCTCATTTAACACGAGACTAGGCAAAATTAGGGACTATTATGAATCGGAACAATTCAGTGTGGTGCGTCACAAGTGACTGGCAATCCATGTTATCCTCTGCAGCTCTGCACTGGAAGCAGCAGCACAGCATCAGCATGGCCGTGCTGGCTCCTGGCACAGCCACTGCGCTGCCTCTGCAAACCAGCCTCCACTGGGAATGCTCCTTATTGTCCTGCTCAATCGCACAATTGAAATTAATTACAGAAATATGCCACCCTACGGCATCCAGATGTCTGAATATACTATGCTTATCAATGATTCCTTAAGTTTTTGTATGTCGCAGAAGTTTAAGACAGAGAAAAGTCATTAGCAGGTGTTAGTATTCGGAGGCAGTTACCTTTGTATGGTGCAAGTGAGCTTGGCATGTGGCGTTCCTGGTGTGTGCAAGCAGGGATTGCTAACGGTGCAGCCGGCAATAGTCTCTCCATTAGGCTGCTGTACCCTGAAAGGCTGACCTCAAAAATTTGCAAACCTTAAGACAGATAAAGTCTTACTTTATAAGAACCTATAAAGATCAAAACATAGAATATTTAAGCTGATATTATGCAATAGAGAGCTTTTTTAAAGTTGTGATTTGTAAAGACAGTGCAGATAATTTCCTGAAAGACATACTTATAATGATTAATTTAGAATATGTTTAATTCAAGTTAGATCAAAGAGAAAGCATTTCCCCCTGTAATGCCATTTGCGGGTTTTTTTTATACTTCCATCATATTCTCTTGGACTTGGGGGGGATGTCTGATCTGTCCTTTGTGGAGATTGCTCTGTGTTGAAACTGCAGAGGAAAGCATTGTGAAGATGTTAGTGCTAATTCAGGGCATGGGTAGGGAAAGGGAGAAGAGCCTGGAGCAAATCCCAGCAAAACTGGCTCTGGGAGGTGAGGAGGGGTGTGATGCTGGGAGTTGCAAAATCATCCCCTCTGCTGTTCTCATCTGGCTAGAAAGGTTCATGCTTTTGCAGCTTCTTCCGCTGTTTTCCATAATGGTTGTCCGTAATAGACTTTCCTAAGCGTAAAAGTTCAATTAGCAGCCCACGTTGCTGCAGCGCGACGGGCAGCGTGCCCAGCTGGGTCCTGGGCGGAGCAGACAGATGTGCGACCCACTGCTGGCAGCAGAGGGGAAAGGGAGAGCGCACGTGTCTCCGCAGCTGTGTCTGTTCCAAGCCTTCAGGTCTAATTGGGAATAATTTACAAGTATGTCTTTATGCAACTCCAGTTCCTGTTATGTGGTGAGTTGTTTTAAACTCTGTGGCTGTGTCAGATGTCCCTTTAGTTCAGCCTGCAAAGTAATCTTTTCTATGGGAAGGAAAGAAAATTGGTTGTTGTAACTATTTTCTATATAATGCAGGAGGAAGTCCAGCCTTCCTAATGCGTGTTACAGCTGATCTGGGAAGGTTATTTCGTGCCTAATAGGCAAGCCAGGCTCGGGTGTTCGTTCTGCTGCTCTCAAGATGCTGCTGCACTTTCTCTCTTCTCAAGCTCCATGCTGCTGCTTCAGTTCTCGTTGAAATAAATTACTATTGTTTGATGAAAGAACAAAAACTTGTTTCCATAACATTGAAAAAATTGCTATTATTTAATGAAAGAACAATCCAAAAGGGATTTGGATTCTGGCAGGTTTCAGTATTCCTTTCCATTCTGTGCCCTTGTACCTGAGCTGGGCGCACAGCCTGTACCGGGCAGTGATTGTATGTGACAGTGATGGATGATACACGCAGAGGCTCAATTAGCCTATTAATAAAGCACAATCTAGGCCACGGTTTTCCAAGTTCAGCACCTAAATCTGTATTCAGGCTCATAAATGAGCGACCTCGTTTCCCAAGCAGCGGCCAGCAGTGCTGGTGACCATTGCATGCTGGCCAGCTTGGCTGGTGCTTTGCTCCGCACCCCCGGGTGCAGCTGCAGCAGGGTGGTGGGTGAGGGGTGCCTGAAGGAACCTGGCTTGGGGTGGGAACAGGTGGGCACTACAGCTGTGGGGACCCAGCCCAGGACCATCCATGGCCGCATTCCCAGCTGACAGGGACCTGCCCATTCCCGGCTTCATTAAATTAATGTCTCTGCATAAGGGAGCTAGGGAGGGGGGTGGGGTGGGGTGAGTGTTCAACCCTGCCAGGGTTGGGGTCCTGGGGGATGCTTGCTCTGCCAGCCCAAGGAGTCGCCTTTGGGTCAGGCTGGAGCTGAGAAGCTGCACTTAAACGCCAAGTTTCTGGTCCTTGAGCTGCGCAAAAGGGGACATGGCAGGTACAGGTGGCCCTGGGGTCCCTACCACCCTTCCTGCTCCCGATGTGTCTGCTCTCCCCATCGTGGACTGGCATCTTGTTCCTGTGCAGGGTGGTCCCTGCTGGATACCATCTGAGGATGCTTCCCAAGCATGGGGCAGCCCTAGGGGTGGCCGCGCCCCTGGGCTGCACAGGAGCTGCTGCATGGGTGCCCATCCTGCATGGCCACAATGCAGGGCTGGTGCAGAGCCTGCAGGGCTGCAACAAAGGCAGCTGTCCTGTGCAGCTGGGGCGGCTGACCAGCACCATCGACGTGGCTTGGTAAGGGTCCAGCATGCAGGGCAGGCTGCATCTGGTTGCAGCTGAAATACAATTTTGATATCTTGAGTATGGGAATGGGAATCCTTCATTTTTTTTTCCAAATGCTGAGTGCATTTGGACAACATAGGAACAGTGAGTGATGGGCTTTGTTGTCTGGCCTGGGGAGGAGGAGCAAGGGGATGCAGGAGAGGAGAACAGGCAGAGACAATTCCTGAAACTTTAGCTCCACTCTGTCAGAGCGTTGTTCCCGTCGGCTGGCAGGGCTTGCTGCCTGCAGGGAGTTGTTTGTTTACTGTCTCAGCATCTCCCAAGGACTGGAATGGGTTTGGCAGGACGGCTGCCTCACAGCTCCAGCCCATCTCCCCAGCCGTGCTGCGGCTGCAAAACACTTTCAGCTGCTTCTGTGCAAACTCTCATGGCACCATTCTCAATGCTCTCCTGCTATTTCACCTCATTTCTGCCCAGAACAGCTGCCTTAAGTCTCCATTTCTGCAACAAGAAGAATTGCTTAGAAACTTGGTAATAAATTGGGGAAGAACGTGAGTCAGCTGAGCTGAGCCAGGCTGGGATTCACTGCGGTGCCCAGCCAGCAGCCGTCCCCAGCTCTATAAGCAGGATTTTGGCTGCTTTGCTGTATTTTAACAGCAGAGTCCAAAAACCTAGTGCTGTTTTACTTCAACATGAGCCAGACGAGGTTCGGCGAGCCTTTTGCTGCCAGGCTGGGCTCCTCCAGGTGAGCACGAGGGTGGCTCGCTGTGCCATGCCGGCACTCAGGCCAGCAGGAGGATGCTGATCGTCTTGGGTGCCTTACAACCTTGTGGCCCTGTGAACGACACCTGGAGTCCACAGCTGCATTCCTTCGGGGTGGTTGGTGCCTGGCGTCCCCCTGAGGAGCTGTGGTGCTGGAGCAGGATGCTGGTCCATGATGGGGCTGGGCTGGGGCTGGTCCTGGGCTGCAGCCCCACAGGCATCACAGGTGCCTTCAGGACAAAGCAATGAGCTGACAGATGTGGCTGTGGCTGCCCTCAAGCGCTGGCTTTCGATGGCACCTGCTGCTGCTGCAGCAGCTATGAGATGTGCTGTCATACACAGCTGTCTCTGTGATGCTCCTTGGAGGATCCTCTGTGATCTCTTCAGGGAGTTCACTTGCAGGAAAGTGGAACCTCGCTGTTACCCCCAGCATGTGATGAGAGCAAAGCTGCAGAGCTGTTCATTGGCCCAGAGAGGTTTGAGGAACCATGGAACTGGGGAGCTTCATGTCCTGCAGCCACTGCTGTGGCTGATGCTGAGCAGAGCCTGTTCAGCCGCATCAGGGTGCTCTCATGGGGAGCACCCAACTGCTGCAGCTTCATCTCAAAGTCATCTCATCTGCTCAAACAAAGCTCTTCTGGAGTCAGTTTTCCTTTGCATGTGTGCGCAGCCTGCAGGGACATGGCTACAGGGCTAACAGAGTTCTGGTTTTTGGTTTATTTCTTTTAATCTGCAGAGATGTGATGCTTCTGAGAATGATGAACATGTCCATGCCCCTGGGCAGGGGGAGAGACATCTGAACACACCCGAGCACTCAGATTGCCGCTCTCGTGTGTTTTACATTGCATCAGTTGTTTGTTGCATAAAAAAGCTGCCCTTGGCTACATCCCAAGGAGATCCCATCAAACATTTTCCACAGGAGGCTTTTTAAGACTTGACTTAAGCATTGCTGGTGTCCGAGTGAGTCACACCCCATTCTGTGAGTGAGAAGTGAAGGAAGGGAGAGCACGGACTTGCTCCCAGGGCTGTCAGGCTTTGCACATCAGCAGATGCCTTGGGGGTGGTTTGGAACAGCCCTGGAGGGGTGGGATGCCCAAGGCTGCAGGGATGAACCTCAGAGGCAGCAGACACATCCTCTCCGTTGCCTCTGGGTATTTTGGTGAGTTTGCCCTGCCAATGCCACGAGCGAAGAGCAGAGCTCTGGGAGATGCAGATAGAGCAAGGGCAGGGCTGGGGTATGACTTCGGTAGCCCTGGGGAGAAGGTTGGGATGCAGTCACCAGCAGCATTTTCAGAGGAGGTTTCATGTCAGCGATTGCGTTGAGGCTATCATCTTCTGGGAGCAGCAGGGCCCAGTGAGCATCCCTTGCCCCTTGGCCAAGCTTCACTGGGCAGCACTGGGGTCTCCCCTCTGCTGCTCCCCCTGGCACAGGGGCTGTCTGTCCTTTCCCTTCCTCCTGTTTCATCTGGAGCTGGAGCGGGCACTGCCCACCCCACATCCCCCCCAGCCCTTCCCTCTGTGCCGCACAGCCAGTTTTCCTGCTGACTTCTACGTGGGTCTGCCCAAGACGCTCCATCAGCCCGTCGCCACTGGCCGAGCGCCAGCGCTGCAGCAGCAGAGCGAGCGGGACAGGCTCTCCCTGCGCGGCTGCCTGCGAAGGCACAGTTTGCAGCTTGGGACCAGGATGGCCCCTGCTCTGCTGCTCTGGTGGCAGCACTGTCTGGGTGTCGCAGCGTCGTGTCGCCTTGTTGCTGCCCTGGTGCTTGCCAAACCTGGCACCAAGCGCAAGTCACTTCGGCAGCTGAATAATTGCAGCCTGAACTTCGTAACTCTGAATGAAGCACTGTTTATTTAAAATGCAGACACACTTACTATGCAGTACTAAGCCCCAGGAAGGGGTTAATGCCAGACCCGGGTGGGGGGGGTTCCCTCATTGCAGGGCCTGTGTTTGCTGACTGAATATTTGATCAGATAATTCTTGAGTTAGATGTATTTTGTCGGGAAACAGAAACCTGTGTTACCTGAAGGAGGCATCTACAGCTGTCAGGAGCAGCCTTTGATCTGCTGAGACACGGTGCTGTATAGCAGGTCCCCCATCAACTGCAAGGTAAAGGAGGTGTCCATCACCTGCAGCACGGTCGTTCCAGGGTCCTGCAAATGCCAGCACCTGGCAGAGGGCAGGCGGCAGGGATGGCTGGTAGGCTGAGGGGCCGGGTCCTCCAGTGCCTCCCTGTCAGCCTGGGTACTTGCGTGCTGTTTGCTCTGCCATAAAGGGGTAGAGACAGGGTCTGAAGAATTTTATCTCTTCTCCCTCTCTGGCCCCAGGTGAGGGGGTTTCCCAGGGCTATGTCACCTGGCTTAAGCTTTTCGGAAATACATAAATTACTGGGTTTGATCCCAGACCTCACACAGACTGAGGACCCCACTCTCAGCAAGCACTGAGCCTCGGTGTCAGACCACCGCAGAGTTACAGCTCTGCTTGGTGCAGAGCCACTGCCCTGGATGGGTGCTATGGGAGGTTCGTGAATTGTCTGGGTGGTTTTGGGTTCTTATCCGTGAGCAAAATGTTACAGTGATCAGATCTGGAGTAGCTAAATGGCTGTCTTATAAGGAGTTCAGTATGCAGCATTGCACAGCTGTACACTTGGTCTGGGCAAATACCATTGCTGTGATAAACCGTCTGTTGTGACGGGGGCTCTATGGCCATTGGGGCACAATTCTGGGGAGCAAAGGAAACATTAAACCAGAAGAGCCTTGGTGTAACTCTATATTCTTCTTGGCTTATTGATGCCAAACTTTTAGTGGGTAAGAAAACCATTTCTGGTTAAAGCAGTGGTGATCTTTTTGACATAAAGGATGCACAGCCCTTCCTCAGCAGTGACCCCCACGGGCTGTGAGTGGGTGTCACCAGAGTCCTGACACCTCCATCTCTCTCGAGTGTTGCATTTTTACACTGAATGCAGGAAGGACCACGGCATCTGGGGCCAGCACCACTGTGGAACAGCTCAGAGCACCAGAATTAAGTGTGTGCTTCAGTCTTTGCAGCGCTGGAAAGGAAAGTTTTAAAAATTTTGAGATGTATCAAATTTTGTAACGATGATACTTCTAAATTCCCCATTAACATTCAGTCTAGTGCTGTCTGTCAGTTGTACTGGCACATAGGACCTTGTAAAGCTGTGGGGGTCTGGCAGCACAGGCTGGGCCTGGAGAAAGTGTAAAACTGTAGAGTCCCTCTGCCACAGCGATGAAGAGCCCCAGGAACAAGGAAGGGGGAAGGTTTTTTCCTAGAAGCTCAATAGCAGAAAAGGGCACAGAAGAAATATGCTAAAAATAGGCAGGTCAGCACTGGACTCATGCTGTAGTGGCGGACCAGGGAGAGACTGTTTAAGAGAGGAAAAGTAATGAGCTGATGGTGACCCGTGTCATGCTTATGGGGAGGGAGTCCAAGAGGGATCACAACAGCAGCAAAGCTGCAACCTTGCTGATCTGTCTGCTTGAAAACACAGGCCAGGCAAACAGACCCCAGAATTCACAGCTTCCCTGCCTAACGCTTCACTACAGCTTGAACTGCAAGGCGATTCCCAGACAGGCTCTGACCTTGGTCACGGTTTTCTTTATGCTTTTAAAACACCCTGGGTGTTTTGTGACATTCAGGACGTGTTTGGGGTGGTTGCCATTCTGCCCCGCTTGCATTCTCACTGCATGCTCCATCCAGGCAGCTTTGCCTCCGCAGCACTGCCTTAGAGCCGCCTGGATGCACATTTGTTGTCCGAGTGGCCATGGGTTTTGGCTGATGCCGCGGTCTCCTGCTGAGCCCTGGGCAGCCTCAGCATCCCACCTGGGCATGAGCCACAGGTCTCTGGATGGAAATGGGGATTGGTGCACTGTGGGGGTCCTGCTGCTCTTGGGCTGCCCCTCAGGTGGGATGGGAGATGGTTTCTGAGCTGAAAATACTGCTGGTGAAGCACCAAGAAATTGGTGGGCTTTGCACCGTCCTCATTGCCACTTTACAAGTTTCAGACCCTTCACTCACCCAGCATATCCCAGCTCCTCTGCCTCACCACCCTCCTCCTGCCACTCTGTAAATTAGTTTCTTTGTCTTGCAGAGAGATGCCAAGGGCCAGTACCTGTTCGACCTTCTCTGCCACCACCTGAACCTGCTGGAGAAAGACTACTTCGGCATTCGGTTTGTGGACCCCGACAAGCAAAGGGTGAGAGCCCTGCCTGCTCAGGCTGGGTGATGGGGTGTCTTGCAGCTTGGTGGTATCAGACTTGTCCTTGCTGCTGTGGCTGAAAACCAGAGTATGAGGCAAATAGCTGCAATAAAATTCAGTTCAGGCAGTGATGAGGGGCTCTTTCCCAGCAGTTCTCCCCCAGCCCTGCTGCTGGGTGCCCTGACATGGTTATTGCGTTGCCCACGGGAAGGGCATCGTGGTCCCCTGAGCACCCTGGGGAACCCCCTGCCCCTTCACCTCTTTCAGGTGAGCCAGGGCTGAGTCTCGAGCTGCAGCCCTGGGGAGGGGGAACAGGGTGGGGCACACAAGCTCCGGCAGCGGCAACCTCAGTGTCCCTGCTCTGCTGACGTGTCCTTGGCGTTGGTTGGGATGTGCGAGCTGGAGGAGCTCGCGTGGATCTCAGATCCCCGTGTGAGTGGTGAAAGCATCTCGTGTTTGCAAAGTGAGAGGATGTGATGCTGTTGCAAAGGCAAAGAGGGAGGTCTCCTGACACTGGGTTTGCAGGACTGATTCTAGCAGAGAATCACATTTTAACACTGAGATTAGGCCATGCGACAGCTTTGTGCTGAGAGTCCAAATGGTTGTGTGGTGAAACATGATGTGGGAGTGCACAGAGCTGACAGCCCCGGCGGCAGGACCTGGTCTGACCCGGCAGTGCAGCTCCCAGCACGGATCTGCACGGAGTCCTGCCAAGACCCCAGGCAGCTGCGGCCGGTGCGGGTGGAGGGTGGCACAGCCTCCCACAGGGGCAGAGCCCCGCAGGTGGGTCCCATGTGCCACAGTCCCAACGAGATGGATTTCCCTGCAGAAGTTTTGTGAGTGAGTCTTGCCACTTCTTCAGGGTTAACTGTCCGTATGCCTTCTAAAGCCTGTGCGGAACGCAAGCTCTGCACAAACGTATGTCAGATCGCCGCTTGCCATTAGAGCGCTTGAGGCTTGTGAATGAGAAGCGCTGTGAACATGCTCGCGGGTGTAGCTATTAATAACAATCTTGTGTTGCACTTCCTGCTGATCAATACAAGCCACCGTAACGAACAATTCCAGCTCCCCAAGGCACCTTTTACCACGTCTGTTACGGGGAGCAGACGCTGTTGAGCAAGGACCTGGGTGCAGAGCTGCTCCCTTGCTGCTGCCTGTGGTAGGATGGGGCTGATGTGAGCCCTTTGCTCCCCGCCTCTCCCTTCCAGGGCACCCACTGACACTCATGTGGCTTTCTCACCCGGAGGTAGCCTCCTCTTCCTTGTCCTTCCTACCTTGCTAAAGCACAGCCATCACAGGGCATGTGATGCTGCTGCCTCTCACAGGGTCTCTGGACCGTCACCCCCCGCTGCGTCACCTGTGCCCACCAACTCATGTTTTCTGGTCTTGATCCCTCCCTGCTTCTCCAGCTTTCTCCCAGATTTGCCTCCTGGTGTCATTGTCACGCTGATGCAGGACCTCTGAGGGCTGGATTTGCAGTGGGCTGTGGAGTGGTGGCTCTTCAGTGCTGGAGAGCAGCATTTTTCTTGAATGATGTTGAGGGATCATTAACTGACACTCCACTTGTGTTGGCTCTTTGTTCCCCTGCTTTTTTGTGAATTGCCTCTTTAAACACATGCAGAAATAAACCCCTGTGCATAACGGATTATTATGCATCATCCCTGTGGGCACAGTCGGTGGAGAGCTACTGAAGTCTGTGCTCACCAAGAGCTCAGCACAGTGCTCTGGAAACCCCCTCGGTGCAGTCACTGTGTGGAGGAGGTGTATCGGGGATTTTCTTGGAGCATCTTCACTTGAAGCAAATGGTGGGCAGATGGAGAACACAGGGTCTGTTTCTTGTCCGAGCTGGTGCAAGGAGAGGCTGTTTCTCTGCCGTTATCTGTGGTGGGTCAGTGCCCAGGGTCTCCTGCACGCTGGTTGCAAAGCCCAAAGCTGGTGGGCAGCGGCTGCCTGCAGCAGTGTGGGAGCCACTCAGGGAGAGGGGCACAGAGGCAGAGCTGGCACAATGATGCCAAGAACACTCCTTCTGCTGGTGCTTTGGTTCTGGGAATAATCTGTTTCAGTTCAGGCCACGAGGGTTGTGTAAGAGGTCAGCTTTGAGCAGCATCCCAGTGGGGGACTGCTTGGGAGCGGGGAGACCCCTCTGCGTGGGAGCCAGCCCCAGCCCTGCAGCTCAGGGACACTGCCTATAGAAGAGTTGCCCTGGTTTAGCATTTCCTCAGCTGAAAGTGCTGCATTGAAGCTGGTGATGAACTAAGCTGTCACTTCAGTCCATTATTTCTGATGCGCAAGTCAGTATTTCTTATTGAAGGTGTGCTCTACCGTATGCCTGGCTGGCAGCCTGGCGGGGGGGGGGGGGAGCACAGTGAGTGGGTCTGGACTCTGCTTCTGCCCGGGGCTGGTCTGGGAGCCTCAGTGCTCCTGTGATGTGGGAGAGGCGGCTGCTGCAGCCCGCAGCATGCTCCAGGCACAGCTACAGCTCCTGCCGGGAGGGCACGTGGCAGTCATTGAAAACCTCTTAATTTTTAAGCGTGGCCGAGAGGAGCCTGTGCACTGCCCTGGGGCTGCTCCAAGTGAGATGTGTCTATTGAGAGCGCAGGTCTATGGACAGCAGCGATAGAGGAGAAAAAGAGAGGGGGAAAAAAATCCTGTTTCCTTACCCATCATTTCCCAGCTCTCTGTTGCGTCTGGGTCAGAGGATCTGAAATCATTTCAGCCCAGTCCAAAAGACAACAGTGCTTCTTCTCAGCATGGTGGGGACCAACGGTGACCCGGAGGTTCCCTTGGTCCTGTGGTGGCTTCCTGGGACCTGGGCAGGCATCTCCTGCAGGAACCCTCCCTGATGTTCCCTGTCCTGACACCGCTGTTGGAGTCCCAGGACTGCTCGCTGCCAGTGTTGGGGTGCATTCCCATGGGACTCCCCCTTGCCCCAAGGCTTCCCAAAGCCTCCTAAGCAGGGGGCTGTGCCTGCACAGTCACAGGAGTTACCAATGCAAGGGACCAGACCCCCAGATAACAGGGCATGTTGTGGCTGCCTTGACCTGTCACTGGTTTTTGCAGTGCTACCAGCAGCATATCTGCAGCAGGTGCCAAATGCACCCCAGAAAAGCCCGAGTAAAACCCAGTGCAGTTCGTGCAGCTGCGTGGAGCCACTGCTTGCTGGTTTTGCCTCAGTGGTAGACATTAATATTTAAGAGTTTTCGATGGCAATCCAGTTTTCAGTGATGCATCTTTGAAGGCCTGTAATCCCTGGTGCTAACTAGTGTTTGTCTTAATTGTAGTCATTTTGCTTTCGTGTTTTGGTGTTTGAGGGTTCCCTCTTCCCAACACACAGACATCTGAAGCTGCTTCTTGACTGACAACGTTTTGTTCCCTAAATATGCCTGGCCAAACAATGTCAAATCAAAGCAGCAGCTATTGCAGAGGCTTTGCTGCAGGCAAGAGCTTGATGGTTTCTTTTTGATGGCACAGAAGTATGATTTCAGAAATACAGGCTTGAGCTTAACCTTCCCGGTGTCGTGCTGCAGTTACAGATCCCGGTCCCTGCTGGGGCTGGGCTGGGCGATTTCAGGCAGTCGTTGCAGCCAGTGCTGCAGAGCAATCACCCTCGCAGCAGAACCGCGCTGCTGTGCGCTCCCGCCTGCCGGCACGGGCAGCCACCAACACCGGGAGCTGCATGTCCCTGTGGCCGTAGTGAGGTGAGCAGCCCACTGGGCAAAGCCCCACTTTCCCTGGAGCTGCCAGCCTGCAGGGAGGTGAGTTTATGCTTTCTGCACACTGGACCTTGGTTTAGGCTTTAAAAATGGCATCTCCAAGTGGCCGGTCCATACGCTTCCTTGGCACCATCCAGTGCAACCGTGTGGCACCAGGGAGGGACAGTTTTAACAACTGGGGACCAGGTGCTCCTGGTCAAAAGTGGTCACCTCTTTGCTGTGGTTGCTTACTCAGCTAGCTGGTGAGCAGAGCACCCGGAGCAGGAGGTTGCTCAGGGTGAAGAAGGGTGCCTTTGGCATGTAACGTGGTGTCATGGTTTAACCCCAGCAAGCAATTAAGTAGCACACAGCCACTTGCTCACTGCCCAGTACCCAGGGGAATGGGGAGGAGAATCAGGGAGGAATGTAAACTCCAGGGTTGAGATAAGAACAATGTAATAATTGAAATAAAATAAAACCAATAAAAATAATAACTATAATAACAATTACAATGAAAAGGAGGGAGAAGAGGAGAGTAATAAAATCCAAAGAGAAGTGAGAAGAGAAACTAAGTGATGCACAGTACAATTGCTCACCACCCGCTGAGCGATGCCCAGCCACATCAGATGGAGGATGCTGGGGCTCGGGTCCTGATCGGGCCCTCCCTTGGCTGCCAGACAGACAAGCAGGGGCTGCAGCCCCCCTCCCACCCCCTCTGCCATGCAGCTTACAGATCTGCCACAGCATAGGCTTTTATTTCAAGCAGAGGTTTGGGGTTTTTTTTGTTTCTTTAATTTTGCCTCAAAGAGTCAATGTTATTAATTGAAAGTATTTGTTACTGAGTTGCTTTAATTACCTTCTTTTTCGTTTCAGCATTGGCTGGAATTTACCAAGTCAGTTGTGAAGCAGATGAGGGGTGAGTATTGCTGCGAGCAGATGTCCTAGATAAACATTGTGTGCTCCTTTCCTTTTAGATGTATTTCCATTTTCTCCGGTCTTTCCCCTCAGAGGTCAATTCCCAACACATCTCCCAGAAAAAGGGCCTTTTTGATTATCCATAAAGCTGTTCTGCTGGGCTGAAAGTGGGATCATCCTCCACTGGTTCCACCACACAAGCAGCCGGCCCTGCCCCTCAGCACACAGGCACAGGGCACTGGCCCTGCTGGAGACCAGGACAGAAACAGCAGGGATGAGTAAATGAGGTTTGCCAGTGCCGGAGCCTGCCTGGCGAGCGGGGACCGGGCTGTGTGGCTGGCAGACAGTGCCATGGGCATGTCCCCACGGCTTTAGCGAGGACATCTGCTCCCACCATGGCCGCTGCAGTGGGGAATGGCCCTGTGCCCATCTGCTCCCTCCTTACCAAGGGCAGCTGGGTGTGTTTGGGAGTAAGAGGGAGGGCAGGTGAGACCCCCAGCAATATCTGACTGTGTCCTCGAACGGGGTTATTCAGGAGGATGGAGGAGACAAACGCTGCCGTTTGGTGACTGCGGTATTGCTGTTCTTGCTGCAGCCCAGCCTCCTTTCACCATGTGCTTCCGTGTCAAGTTTTATCCCACGGACCCTGCTGCTCTGAAGGAGGAGATCACCAGGTAAGGACGGGGCACCTGGCGTGGTGGGACTGGCCGGCACTGGGCAGCAAAGGCTTGGCCAAGGCAGGAACGCTCTGCTGAGCTTCGGTTTATAGTCAAGGGAGAGCAACAGCCATTTAGATTTCCGAACAAACCTGAATGTTTCTGGGTTGTCCCAGCTGTGGAAGAAAGGCGTGGAAATGCCCACCTGTACTTTGTTAGCGAGTGGAACCACTGTGCCTGGCGGGGAGCGCTGGCTGTGGGGCTAAACCCACTGACTGGTTCTTCAGCTGCAGGCAGTTACAAAAACCACGTTTCCAGGGCAAAGTGCTCAGAGTTGCAGCACTGCTCACCGGAACGTCCAGCATGTCTTCAGGACCATGCTGCCAATGCAGAATGGCTCCTGGGCTGCACCAGGTGCGTGCCCTTCCCTGTGGCTCTGCAAAATATCTCCTGCTGGCTGGAAGCCCCCAGTCCTGGTCAGTGCAGGAAGGTGGGTTCAAGCAGGAGCAGTTCTCCTGTGAGGGTCCGTTTTCTGCTTCTGCTGATACTTTTGCCACTTCTGAATCAGCTGTTAGTGCCACTGCCTGAGCACATCCTTAGCTCAGGGTGTCATTATGTGTGCTTGGTCTGTTGGGAAGGGTTTGAGTGTCTCCAGTTCCCTTGACTTCCTCTGGAAGTAATTAGCCACATCCCTTTTACGTAAGGGGCATGAATGCTCTGGGAGAAATGGGTGATAAACTGCAAAACAGGAACTTGACAGCGCTTCTCTTGAGTTTCTATCTTTAGGGGCTCTTCATGTCGCTCTTCCTGCCAGAAGGAAGGACATGAAGAGCACTCCCAGAGAAATTGCAGCAGCTCTGGAAAACAACCAGCGGCTGTGGCTCTCCGGGGCACAGCAGCCCGGGCCCCACTGCCTGCCACGGTGTGGAGGGTCGGGTCTGTGCTTGAGGCAGCTGGGCTGGCACCTTTGCTAAAGATTTCTGCGTATTTCCCCTGGAACCCTTTGCCGTTATTGCTGCAAATCTTACTTGTCTTTACAAGCCTGGGGTTTGTTAGGGAAAAGGTAATAAAAATGGTGTGGACTGGGTGCAGGCATGCTGGAGGGAGCGTGCCTAGGGCCCAGAGCACTGCCACGGCATAGGCACCCCACTGTCCCCACCAGCCCGGGACCAAGGCTGTCACCTACCCCAGGGGCAGGACCTGCTTGCTGCTGCAGTGCCTCTGCTGCTGCTACACCCGGTGCGGGGTGCAGGCTGCATCATTTGCCCACTGTGCAGAGGTGCAGAGGGGCAAGAAGCTCTTCAGCCTGACCTGAGAGCTGGCTGGGTGACAGCAGCCGTGGTGGTGTCCGACAGCTCTGCCCAGGGAGGGACAGGGGGCGGGAGGGCAGAGCAGGCGCTGGGATGGGGTTGGTGGTGTCTGCTGCTCCCCCCTGCCAGGCTGTGCTTTGCCGTCCTGATTTTCAGACTATTTGACTGGTTTTCCCTAGTTTCAAATCGAGGGCCTGCTTGTACCTTTAGGAAGTTGGTCAGCTCACTCACGGCACGTGGGCACCTGCAGGCCACTAAAAAAAAAAAGTATCAAATCAGTTCAGAGGATCCAAAAGTGTGTTGGGGCAAAAAGTGCCAGCTGCTGACCCGCTGATTATCACAGCAAGCTCTAGGAGGGAAATGCTTGGCTTTCCTTCTGCTTTCAGTCGTTTGCAGGTGTCCTTATGTGAAGTCCGCGTCAGGGAGATGATCTGGAGAAGTGAGGTGTGAAGAAATGACTGCAGAACTGCTTTTCCTGGCTGTGCCCTGGATCTAGGTTTGGGGTGTGAAAGGGTGCAGATCTTGCAGGGTGCCATCTGCCAAAATGCAGGTGAGGGCTCCAGACAAAGCCAGTGAGCTGCACCTGTGAGCAAAGGGTCTGGGTGTGGGGAAGAACCACGATTATTTGTGTGCGCAGCTGCAGTGCTCCCCTTTTTCCACCTCGGCTCTTACCTGTGATGCACCTTAGTCTGAGGCAGGAGATGGTCGATCCTGGAGAAGGAAGCCCCCCCCCCCCCCCCCCCCGCTTATCTGTAAAAAAACAGGGACAAAAGTAGCACAGACTTCTCTTGCTGTCTTCAAAGCAGGCTGGAAATGCCATGTTGCACTGTGGACATTCAGCTGCTGCAGATTGCAGGACCCCCAACATCTTGGTCCCCAAAATCCTCAAACGGTGGCAGATAGCCCTTGTGACTCCCTCGGGGGGCTCAGGCTCAGCAGCCTGAAGCCGTGCAGCCCCAAATCCCTCTGCACCCAGGCCCCACGCTGGGCTGCCCTTTCTCCATTTGCTCTGGCTGCCACTACATATTCTCAGTGAATAGCTGGGGTCCATGCTAAGCGTGTCAAGTATTAAGTAGGCTTACTGATAGAGCTAAATATATTCCAGGATTTAATTCTTGGGATTTTCAGTCTATTTCAGCAGGCAGCAAATGAGAGAGGACGTCTGGGTTTTTGCAGCCTGTTATGCAGCGTGTTTGGAATATACCTGGGCTCAGCTTTTACTTCAGTTTTGTGTGAATAAGCTCTCTGTATTTTTGTTGGGCAGATCAGTTAGAAGTAGTAGAGGATGGTGAGGTGTTTCAAAAACTTTTCTGGAATCTGGTTTCCCTATGGTAATGAAGAAAACTAATGACAGCTTTGCTTATGTTTTGCAGAAGGGCACAAAAACCAAAACTAAAAAACCTCTTAAGATGTTGTTAGGAAGCCTGAGAAAGTTTCGGTTCTTTGGGTCCGACCTTAGAGGGGAGATGCAGATGAGGAGGAAAGCATTTGAGCATTTGTAAAGAGCCCTGTGTGCCTTTGCTGGGCCTGTTTGAAAGTGTCTTCATGTCCAGAATGCCAGTCTTTCTGCTGCTGCCAGGAGTTGTGCTGTGATCAGCTTTCTTGGCTAGGATTGCTCTGGTTTTTTGTACAGGCACATTTTAGGGGACCAACAGAAGTGCCCAGGAATAGTTTCACACTGATAGGTCTCCTTGTTTTGCTTAAGAGGCATTTATTTAGTTTGCAGTTTTTGCATTTATTCCCATCAACTGCAACCCTGTATAGCCATCAGACCTTAATTTAAATGTGAAATGGCCACAGACTGTCTCCGAGTAAGGACAGCTATTATGTGGGCATTAAGCTGCACATACAATATGTTAATTGTATTTCTTTCCTTTAATCAGAGCTTAGCAAACATCTGCAGTTGTCAAGCACAGTAAGGAGAACTGAAATGCAGGTCAGGGATTTAGCATTTCCAGAGGGTGGGAGATGGACCCAAAAGCCTCGGGGTGGTGCTGGGGGAAGTGTTGGGGGCAGGGTGAGCATCTCACCTCCTGGGTCTCTGGAAATCCTTCAACCTGCTTGCAGGCAAAGCAGTGGCTCCCGGGGACGGAGCCAGCCCAGGAGCTTGCTGGTTCAAGCTCAAAAATATTTCCCATCTTTAATGTCCTTTTCTTAGACGGCCTCATCTCACAGGCCAGTGCTACCTGGGAAGCTCCCCTTTCCAGGGGATATTTCCAAGGCGTAGGCAAGGCTTTGGGAAACTTGTTTGGCACCTGCTGAATGTTTCTGTTTGTAAAACCAGCTCAGGTCTGAAGACTTTCCCTGCTTAAAGGGAACAGGGTTTCTGGGGCAGGGGGCATGAGAGCAAGGCTGGGAGATTGGCAGGGTGAAGCCTGTTTGATTATGCATTTGTTTCGAGGCCTGTGCTGGGGAGGGGCTGGTGCAGCGAAAGTCTTGTGCTGGGAGAGGGTGGTGGGGGTGCTTGCCAGCTGAGCCTGGGGGTCCCCATCCAGGCTGGCCCCATGCGGGTGTGCCCAGGCAGCAGCAGGGTTTGTCACCCGGAGCACTGGATGCCCTGACCACCGACCGCTGAGGCTGCTGGTGCTTCGGAGAGGGTGGTGGGAATGGGGAGCAGAAGACTGTTCTCCTTCCCACGAAGAAAACATGAGCCTAGCTTTGGGACTGCAGTCACCTCCTGCCTCTTCTGTGCCCTGCAGCTGATGTGCATGTGGAGCTCTGCAGCCCAGCCGGGCTCAGGCTGTCTGCCCAGGGGCTGGGGTCAGGGGCTGACAGCCCCCCCACAGCGTCAGGGTGAGCCCCCTGTACGGGTGACCTGCCCCTGCTTGCTGCCGTTCGAGGTGTGCTTGCAACCGCAGCCAAAACCTGGGCTTAAAATTCATTTTCCCCTGGACTCATACACTTTAATAACTGGATTTCTCTTTAATATATTTTATCTGTGGAAATTAGTGGTTTATCTCATCATAAATACGGATTTGAGAAATGAAGCATGACTGAGATATTGCAAAGTGCAAGTGTGATTATTTAAACACGTTTCTGAGCACTCCAATTTCCATTTTGCTCCTTCACTCTATGGCTTAGGTTTTACCACGAAAAGGTTTTCCCAAATGCATTGCCACATGTGACGTGCGGAATTAGACTCTATAACTCGAAAGTTATAAAGTAGGTATGTTTATTGCGCGCAGATGCACGGGGGATCGCTCCTCCACAAGCGTGCATACCCGAAGTGACGAACCATCCCACATTTATACAATGAAACAAATGAATATTCAATTAGCGCCTATACATATTTGTTACCTAAACCCCGCTTCGTATGTTAATTAGCTTATCAGTCCGTTTCCTGGAATGTGGTGGTCTTGCAGGTTTGTAGGTGAGTCATGTTCTTGTGACCATCCCATCTTCTCCAGCAAGGAGACTTAGCACTCCCTCCCTCTAGATAGCATTTGAATGTCTCTCATCTTCTCTCATTCTCTTTTAAATAGCCCCTTTGTTAGAGAAAGAAGGGCAGGCGTCTCCCCGTCTCCCCTTTGTTAGAGGAGAGGGGCAGGCGTCTCCTCAAAAACTGTAGTTGTCTCCTCAGAGCTGTGTGCCTGTGTGACCAGACACCGCACCCATGACTAGTCACCATACCCACATTCCTTGAGCAGACATATACAATCACAGTCGGTGTTAAGCGTCCCCATTTCACACTATTTCTCCATATCAATCCCCCCTTTTCTATCAAACTAAGTAAATTCTTTTACTTAAGCAGTCTTCCCGAATGATATAAAGCATCATACATAAGTGTTACCCTTTTAAACATTCTCCAAACCCACAAATATAACATAATGGTTAGTATTAAGGAAATTCCTAAACTGATCAATAAGATCACAATGGGGTGTACCATAGTGTTAAGAATTCCTGTTGCAGAAGGTGACCAGCCAAAGAGAGTATCCCACCAATTATGGTTTCCATCCTGTTCTACCTTTTTTAAAACTTTCTTGATCCCCTCTACATCATGATGGATCACAAGAAGAGTTTCATGTCCCTTTTCTTTGGTTTCTTTCAGTATACGTTGTAAAATCTGCATGTTTTAATAGTTCTTTTATACTGCTTATATTTAGTCCTATGGGGGTAGGAATTATCATCTGTGATAGGGTAAAGTTAGATGTAAAATTACAGATACAGTAATTTGAATATTGTGCAGTCTCCTTTACCTCCCCATCTACAGTTATTGTGCTACACTTAGTTCTCAAACACGCACATTCCTTCCCTGCATATATAATTACTGTTTTCAAGTTTGCATTTGGTTGGGCCTCGAAATGACATATTTTCTGATCTGTATCTAAACAAGTATCCTGAGCCATTATAGTATTGCTTTCACAGAGGAAGCCCTGCTGTTCTCGCATAATACAAGATTCTAAATCTACTGTTTGCCACTTGTCACCTATCTTTCTGGCCCATGTTCTATGCTCAAAAGGATATTTTCCTAGGCATATTATAAAGATGGGCTCAGTTAAGGTAAAATTGTGCCAACATTCCCGTGAATTAAAGCACATGGCTGTATTTAGAAGGGTAAATTCCTTATCTACCTTTCTTACTTTAATCAGGGTGTCTCCTGAAATCTTGGTGTTATCTTTTTCATTATACGTTTGACACCCTACTTTTATCCTATCTCCTAATTTTCCCCATAATCGGTCGACTTTATGTACATCCTCCTGATCCCATTGATTCCTTTGGTACACCTCATTTTCAGAAAAAAACACCATAGCTAGTCTCGTCTTTGAGTCCACCTTTCCCATTATTCCAGTGTGTTTTTTTTTCTGGGCATGATTCCAAGGCCAGTTATCAGGCTCTTGGTTGTAGGCAAGAGAGAGGGTACAAAAAAACACAAATGGTTTAAACCCACTATTGATCATTTTAAGAATCTAAACGTTCCTCATATATACATATAAAATCTGTTTTGATCAAAAATATCTTTGTTTGAGGTGGGGCTTACCGATAACAAGTTGGGCAAGACTGGCTACTGGCTCAGTCCCAGACTCTTTTGTTCTATATTGTTTGTTGTGGTGCCCTTCCCATATGGTGGATCCACAACCGCTCAGGTTCACTTACTTGCCACCCACATTATTCCCATTTGTCCGAGTAAATTTGAGTTTCAGTTCTTTTTTATCTGGGGTTACTCTCCACGAAGTTGCAGGGGCTTTCTTGATCCGGGTATGGTGAATCCAAGAATTCTGTCCCTCAACCTTGATTGCAGTGTAGGTGGTGAGTAGGACTTGAAAAGGTCCGGTCCACTGTGGTTCCAGGGTTTTATCTGTGAAACACTTAACGTATACATAGTCCCCTGGTCGTATATCGTGAACAGGTCCATCCAGACCCCTACTGCATGTTCCCATCACATGCTTCTCAATTCTTATTAATTGTTTAGTGCCACCATATAGGAAGTCATTGTTTCTTCACCAGTCTGTGAAGACGTCCCCTTTTGTACCCCATAGGGTCGTCCATATAAAATTTCAAATGGGCTAAGCCCCTCTTTTGCTCTTGGTCTAGTTCGAATTTGTGTAAGAGCTAATGGCAAAGACTGGGGCCAAGTTAGATTTGTTTCTTGACCTAACTTGACAATCTGTTGTTTGATTAGATGATTCATCTTTTCCACCTGGCCACTTGATTGTGGTCGGTATGGGGTATGTAATTGCCAATCTATTCCTAGATGGTGGCTGATCTGTTGCACTATTCTGACACAAAATGTGGTCCTCTATCCGAGGACATTACCGCTGGGACTCCAAACCTAGGTATTATCTCTTGGAGCAGTATTTTGGTCACTTCCCGGGCTTTAGCAGTTCTGCACGGGAAGGCTTCTGGCCAACCTGAAAAGGTATCTGTTAGTACCAATAAATATCGATACCCCCCTTTTTTAGGAAGTTCCGAGAAATCAATCTGCCAATGTTGCCCTGGAACATTTCCTTTCCCAATTTTTCCCAACTTTGGCCCCTTGGTAATCTTAGGATTAGTCTGGAGACAAAGATCACATTGTTGGGTTACTTGTCTAATAGTAGTATACAAATTTCGTGCTATTATGTTTTTAGTGAGATCCTTATATAGAGCTTCTGCCCCCCAGTGCCTTTTTCTATGTTCTTCCCGAACTACTGACCATACCATGTAGGAAGGAATCACTATTCTCCCATGTGAGATTACAGCCCACCCTTCCTCATTATATGATCCCTCTAGGTCAGAAATCAGTTTGCGATCTTCTTTAGTATAGTCTGGTTTACCTTCTAGAGATATTTGTCCATCGGGTATTAGTGCACCCTCTACCTTGATTGCTTTTCTGGCTGCCTGTTTTGCTTCCCTGTCCGCCAGTTCATTTCCTCTTTCTAATTCTGTGCTCACTTTCTGGTGTGCCTTGATGTGCATAATTGCCACCCTTTCAGGAAGCTGGACCGCATTTAGGAGTTTCAAAATTTCTTCCGCATGTTTGATGATTTTTCCTTGGGAGTTTAACAGTCCCCTTTCTTTCCATATTGCTCCATGAGCATGTACCACTCCAAAGGCATATTTAGAATCAGTCCAAATATTTATAGGTTTTCCCTGAGCTCTCTCCAGAGCTCGAGTAAGGGCTATGATTTCAGCCTTCTGTGCCGAAGTGTCAGCTGGTAGCGGTCCCGATTCTATCACTTCTTCAGAGGTTGTAACAGCATATCCGGAATGTCGCTTTCCATTCAGCATATAGCTGCTCCCATCCGTGAACCAATGTTCAGCTCCATTAATAGGAACATCCTTGAGATCTGTCCTACTAGAATAAGTGGCTTCGATTGTTTCTAGACAGTCATGATCGACTGATTCGCCAACATTCCCATTAAGAAATGAGGCCGGATTGACGATGTTTGTAGTCACGATCTCAACATCATCTTGTTCCACCATTATGGCCTGGTATTTTAGGAATCTCTGTGGGGAGAGCCAATGCCCCCCTTTTGTTTCAAGGACTGCAGACACTGTGTGGGATACTAAGACAGTCATTTTCTGGCCCAAGGTAAACTTCCGGGCCTCCTGGATGTTTAGGATGACAGCTGCTACTGCTCTCAGGCAACCAGGCCACCCTTTTGCAGTGGCATCCAGCTGTTTAGAGAAGTACGCCACTGCCCGTCTGTATGGTCCCAAATCTTGTGCCAGTATTCCTAATGCCATTCCCTGTTTCTCATGGGAAAATAGGAAAAATGGCTTACTCACATCAGGAAGTCCTAGTGCTGGTGCCGACATTAAGGCTTTCTTCAGTTCATGGAAAGCTCTGTCTGATTCAGCATCCCACTGAAGATCCTTCTGATTAGCTGCTATCAGGGAATATAATGGTTTAACAAGCAAGCCATAATTACATATCCAAAGCCTGCACCATCCTGTCATTCCCAGAAATGTCTGCAGTTCCTTTACAGTTCGTGGTCGGGGGGCTTGGCATATGGCTTCTTTTCGGGCCTTCCCTAGGACCCGTTGTCCGGCACTGATCTCGTACCCTAGGTATGTGACTTGTTGTAACACCACCTGTGCCTTCTTCTTAGAAACCCGATATCCTTGTAGTCCCAGAAAGTTCAGCAGGCTCACAGTCCAAATAATACAAGATTCTTCGGTTCTGGTTGCAATAAGAAGATCGTCTACATATTGTAACACTTTCCCTTCTCCTGGTGGTGGTTCCCATAACTCCAAATCCTTTGCTAATTGGTTTCCAAAAATTGTGGGGCTATTTTTAAACCCCTGTGGCAACACCGTCCATGTGAGCTGGGTCTTTCGACCGCTTCTGGGATTTTCCCATTCAAAAGCAAAAATTCTTTGGCTGGCTTCATGGAGAGGGAGGCAAAAGAAGGCATCTTTTAAGTCTAAAACTGTGAACCAAGCTAGGTCAGGTGTCAGGGTGGTTAGTAAGGTATAGGGGTTAGCTACTACAGGATACAGATCCTCTGTTATTTTGTTAATGGCCCTTAAATCTTGAACTATCCTATAAGACCCATCAGGTTTTTTAACTGGGAGGATAGGTATGTTAAATTCTGACTCACATTCTTTTAGTAGTTTTAATTCTATGAATCGCTCTATATTTGGACGAATTCCTTCCCTATCTTCCCTTTTCAGTGGGTATTGTTTAATTCTTATCGCACCCTGTCCTTCCTTTAATTTTACTATAACAGGTGATGCATTCTTGGCACGCCCCGGCATGTCAATTGCCCATACTCCGGGATATACCTGATCAATAATTCTGGTATCAATTTCCCTTTTTATAGGAGTACTGGCCAAAGATAGGCTCATAACCTGTATGTATTGATGATCATTTACCTCCAGAGTAACTTCCCCTTTTTTAAATTTGATTGTTGCCTCCAATTGTTCTAATAAGTCCCTACCAAGAAGGGCCTTTGGGGAATTTGGCATTCTTGTTTGTTTTCTTAGTTTGTACTTTAAAGGTTTCAGGATGTTTTCCTGGTGGCCAGCAGCTCCCACAACTGTAACAAATAATTATTTTTTACTGAAGTTCAACAAATAAGTTGGTTTCGTATTCACTAAAATTCCACCTCATACCCATTCCCTGCCCTAAAGGGCAGTTATGGGTCCTGTTGTACTGCAAATGCTGCAGCAATTGGGGTGACATTGTCAGGTCCTTCTGCTCAATTGTCAGGAACAGCAACCCCCTCCTCCCCACCAGCAGAAGGATTCGGGGCAGGAGATGCTGTTCCTGCTCTGCAGGTTACACAGGCCTGCCTCTGCAGCAGCATTTCTGTTTTAACTCTTTCTTACCCTGAATGCAAATCTGCTACTTGTTGCTTTAAGTCTGTGTTATTACATATCAGCCTTCGCAGGCAAACAACAAACACCCTGCCATGCGTCCAGCGTGACTCAGTCGCACCTTCGAGGGGGTACGGGGGTTTGTACAAACTCACCCCAATACTTTAACACTTTCACAAGGTCTTTGATTCTCCACCCACCCCCGCCTCAGGTTTTACATACATTAGTACAAGTTTTTATCTTACAACGTGTTTCATTCTGGTTGCTCCACAGAAGGAACCGCAACCTGAGCTTCTAACACAAAAATTTCAACAAGAACATCTTTCTAGTTTAGGTCTTAGGGTTTTTTCCACCCTTTTCTAGAGCCATAATCAAAGATCAGGTGATGTTAATCCCGCACTCTTTCTAGTGCTAGTACCATAGGATCCCGAGGGGGTACTAATCCACAGTCCTTTTGCCACTCGGGTTTGTCCTGGAGGACAAAGAACATGTCTGCATATGATACTTTGTCCCATTTTCCTTCTCTCCTCAGAAACAACATTAATCGCAGGAGAGTGTTATAATCTAACGTTCCTCCTTCCTGAGGCCATTTCGCATCACTCCAATTTATACAAAAGCCACCAGTGATTACAATATTTAATCAATTTTCTTCTATTTTCGGTACCACCATGTCCTACGATATCACTCCAATGTTTTAATATACAACCCAAAGGCGATTTTTCACAGGGCTTACTCTTTCCATTTCCCATTTTGCAATTTTAATCACTTTTTCTCCGGCCGCCTTAGCCACCCTAAGGTCGGAAACACAGATAGAGCTCCTTGCTTGTTTTGCACTCAAACGCGCGTCTCAAGCACTCTTGCACTCATACTCAGTCAAAATAATTAAGCTATACACGGAAAATCAAAATGCGCATCTCAATCACACCATTCACACTCTCCGGGCAGCCCGCAATTACACAAGCAGTATGTTATACGGTACCGTGCACTTATGTACAACTTTTAGGAACACTGACAGTTCACAAAATATGCATTTCAATGAACAATTGCCAAAAAACAAACAACAAACAAAACCCAATTTTTCCTGGTCTTAAGCAGAGTGTTAAGTTTTCCGCAATTTGCCACGAATTACCAGAATATTATTATTTTTCAACATACATTTCATAACTCCAAGTTTTGAACATGTAACAAGACAACACACAGAACAAACAAGACACAGAGCGCTATTTCAGTTGTTATATTCTAGGAATTCCCCAATTCTTAAGACAACCCAATGGAAGTTTTTAGCTTCCCCCTTTTTTCCTACGCAAAAGTTTCCCTTTTACTTTTGCTAAGAGGTCCCTCTTGTTACTGTGAGATTCCGCCTTATTCCGTCCCGCCCCCCCGCTTTCCGTCACGAGGCCTCCGGGCTTTTAGGAATGGCAGTAACCTCGGGTTTGCTCGATCTGCCCTCAAGATCGCTAGCGGCCACCCCTTGGTCAGCAAACCCCCTCCCAAGGTACCTTTCCTCCTGGGGACTACGCTGCGCGCCGGACGTCTCCGTGCGTCTCACCAGCCGCCCCGTTACTAAACATACCGTTTTATCCGTGGATCCAGGGGTTCTTTTCTGCTCCCGGGTGAACAGCTGAGAAGAGGAGGCTCCTCCGAGGAAATCTCCCGGGGCGCGCCTAGGAGCGTCCGCTCCGCAGCTGGTCCCTCAGCCGAGCAGAAATCCTCCTGCCTGGCTCGCCAAAACTGACGTGCGGAATTAGACTCTATAACTCGAAAGTTATAAAGTAGGTATGTTTATTGCGCGCAGATGCACGGGGGATCGCTCCTCCACAAGCGTGCATACCCGAAGTGACGAACCATCCCACATTTATACAATGAAACAAATGAATATTCAATTAGCGCCTATACATATTTGTTACCTAAACCCCGCTTCGTATGTTAATTAGCTTATCAGTCCGTTTCCTGGAATGTGGTGGTCTTGCAGGTTTGTAGGTGA
Organism: Falco naumanni; assembly: GCF_017639655.2. NCBI lineage: Eukaryota > Metazoa > Chordata > Aves > Falconiformes > Falconidae > Falco > Falco naumanni. The sequence continues at coordinate 3,548,503 of NC_054060.1, read as the reverse complement.
GTCATGTTCTTGTGACCATCCCATCTTCTCCAGCAAGGAGACTTAGCACTCCCTCCCTCTAGATAGCATTTGAATGTCTCTCATCTTCTCTCATTCTCTTTTAAATAGCCCCTTTGTTAGAGAAAGAAGGGCAGGCGTCTCCCCGTCTCCCCTTTGTTAGAGGAGAGGGGCAGGCGTCTCCTCAAAAACTGTAGTTGTCTCCTCAGAGCTGTGTGCCTGTGTGACCAGACACCGCACCCATGACTAGTCACCATACCCACATTCCTTGAGCAGACATATACAATCACAGTCGGTGTTAAGCGTCCCCATTTCACACTATTTCTCCATATCACATGACTCAGCCAAAACTGTTACTTAGGTTTAAATTTATTCAAATATGTGATTTTCCAATATAGAGTTTATCTTTTCGCTGGGCTTTGGTGCATGGAGATAGAGATGGGTGAGCACATGGGCTAGCTCGCTCTAAATGATGTGGTGTTGATCACTGGCGAGCATGGAGGAGGGAAGTGGGTGCATATGCAGAGACCTGGAAGGATACAGTAAGTCTGGGAAGGAGAAAATCATGTTATGGGGAAGCTGAGCAGCCAGGCGAGGATGCAGGACCGGGAAGTGCAGCAGACTGGTGGGCTTAGGACCACAAGACCCCCTTCAGAGCATCGTCCCTGGGAACCTCAGCCCCTGGCGACTTCGTGATGGGCTGGGGCGGTTGCAGTTGTGTTCAGACACTGCTGTCCAAAACAGGGTGAAGCATCGTCGGGGGACTCGGGGGCTGATGGGCAGAAGGGACCAACACCCTTGTCTATGAGATTCCCCCTTTCTGCAAATGTGAATCTGCATATCTCTGTGCCCAAGGGAGCTCTGCTGGAGCTCTGCCCTCAGTGGAGACCTCCATCAGCCCTTGGGTCAGGTGCCAGCCCCGGGGCATGTGCAGTGTCCCTGTATGCTGGAGTAGGACTGGGACATGTAGATCTGGGCTCCAGCACCCATCCTGACTGGGGAACTGCCCAGTAATTAGCACTTGTTTGCTTCTAGGAAGAGTATTGTCTTGTAAATGGGCTGCTTGGAACTCACAGAAAAATGTTAGTGCAAGTGTCTCATGACAGATATTCCACATCTATATTGCCTGTTTAGGTCATTTAAGCTTTGCTTAACAAATGGACTGTCTCTTCTGTCCTCAGGTATTTAGTCTTCCTGCAGATCAAAAGGGATCTCTACCACGGCCGTCTCCTCTGCAAGACTTCCGATGCTGCTTTGTTGGCCGCCTATATCCTTCAAGGTAATGCTTTTTGACAAGATAAATTTGCTTTTCATGCTAAGTACTGATTACATTATTTCACTTACAACAGATCACTGCACCTAGAATACAAATGTCATCCTGCCAGTGTGGGGCTCATGCTTCAAGGCTGTGTTTGTGCCGTGCAGTGCTGGCCTAGAGGAGGGTGAGGACTGGTGTTGGGGTCTCAGCCACAGCAGCCACACTGCACTGCCATCTGCTCCCTGAGCTGTCCCACCTGCATTTCAGGGCAGCAGCATCCCTGTGAGCATCTTCAGACTGTGGCTCCTGGTTCTGTGCTTGTCCAGGCACAGAAGCAGCCCTGTGACAAAGCACTTCTCTCCGTGGCTGTGCACAGCCTGCAGTAACTCTGGCAAGCACCTGCGGTTTGCAGTTGCAAAGAGGGCTCCAGAGTGAAATGCAGTCTTGCTGATTGCTAGGATGGATGAAGACGGCCTTGGGTAAGCTCGTTGCTTGCTGCCAAGCACCTCGGCAAAGAAAGTGCTTTTGTCAGCAAGTTGCAGAGGCACTGGTGGAGTTAGGAGCAGGAGGTGGAAAAACCTCTGAAAACTTTCTGCCTGATCCGCCCTCCTGCCTGTTTTCCTGCCGACATGGCTCTGCCTGCTCTTGCCTCCCAACACGTGGAGGTGGCCAGTCTGCTCGATGTGGTGCAACACCTGGGTGTTCGGCGAGGGGTCGTCAGGCTGTTTGGAAGAGCTGGGTGGTGCTGGTGTGGTGGAAAAGCATCTTGAAGTGCCGTCAGCACTGCGATGCTGGGGGTGCAAGTGGGCTTCCCTACCCAAGGGTTCTTGGCTCGCCACGATGCCAGTGTGGCTCTCTGCAGTCCCCCCAGTGCCTGTGCTCACATCCCTGGGATGAGCTGGAGGGATGCACCTCAGCAATCAAAAAAGACAAGTCTGAGCTCCAAAGCATCTTGGAGTTATTTCACAGTGCCTGGTGTATTTCCTCCCTTTTGGTGTTTTAAGCAGGAAACATAAAAATTAATGTAACGTCTCCATTTCACTTAGGACCTGAGGCTGGAGGGAATTAAATGAGAGCAAGGTCCTTTCATCCCCCAGCGATGGTTGGCTGCCGGATTACTGTAAATCCCAGCAGGAGGGACCAGCTACACAGCCATGCTGCAGCGAAATGTCAGCAGGGATCACTGCTGGCCCCGGCGGGGTGCTGGGGGAGCGAGCTGAGCTGCCTCAGCCCGTGCCGAGGAGAGAGCAGGGCTGAGCTCAGAAATCCGGCTGTTTTGGCATTTCTGCACCCTGGTCTCAGTGCTTGGGGCCGCTGGGATTGTCCTGAGGACAGATCTGTAGCTGCATTTGCAGCTTGCCCAGGCTTGAAGCACGTTTTCCAGATGGGGGTCAGGTCCCTGCCTGCAGCCATAGCAGGCAGCCCCGGACCCTGCTGCAGGGCAGAGCTGCTGTGTCAGCTGTCCCCGTGGTCACCCAGCAGCACTTCCCTGGGCTAGGTAAAGAGGGGAAGGAGCTTTTCTTCTTCGTGACACTTTACAGACTTCCAACTAATTACATTTTTTCAAGGCGCAGTTGTGTCCATAGGGTGAGCAGAATTCCCTCACTGCCTCGTTTGCAGCTGGCTGGGGCCGGGATGGGGATCGGGGGTGCCCCCACAGTGCTCCGGGCTGACCACCCCAAGGTTGCCATCGCACGGACCCAGTGCAGCTCCTGGGAGGTTCTTGGCAAATAGCTTGAGGAATTAATAAATTTGGGACAGCGACCATCTGCTGCTGGGTGATTCCCGAGCAAACGATGAGATTAATTGGACACAGTTAATGTCTTACAAATGATCCCTCCTGATGGGAAGCATGGCTGGGTTGGAGCAGAATTTCAGGGATGCTCTGAGCCCTGTGCCTGGTTGCCACCAGCTCCGCTGCTGAGGCAGGTGCTGCTGGGAGGGGATGCACACTGCGGTCTGGGTTGTGCTGCTGTTCCTGAATGATTCTGTCTCCCACCAGCCGAAATTGGGGACTATGACCCAGGGAAGCACCCAGAAGGCTACAGCTCCAAATTCCAGTTCTTTCCCAAACACTCGGAGAAGCTGGAGAGGAAGATTGCGGAGATCCACAAGTCGGAGCTGAGGTACAACTGGGGGCTTCGCTGAGCGGGAGTTTCGGCTGTTGTAGGGATTACTGATGCTCAGCTGATTTTTAACCCTGTTCAGGATTTTCACTTGTGCCACAGGATGTGTGCTCACCGCTCTTGTGTGTCAGATCCAGCTGAGAGCCAGTGGTGCTCTTGGCAGTGTTGGTAGAAACAAAAATACAGAACAGAGTAGGCTTTGGGAAAGCAGGTCATTTGATGGCATAGAGGCATCACGACAGATCGCCTTGTGAGAGGAGCTGTCGTGTCCCACCAAACCTCTGCTTGCTGAAGGGAAAGCATGATGGAGCAGCCAAGGACAAGCCACAGAAAAGTGCAGACAAATAAAAAAAATATGCTGGCAATGCAGCAATCCAGTCCTGGTGCAAAATCAGCCCTGATCCCTCCTGTCCCAGGGAGGCCTGAGGGGTTTTGCCTGCTCCTGGCTGTTGGCTCAGCTGGCACAGCCCAGGGCGTCCCTGGTCTTCCCCAGCAGGATGGGGACAGTGACCAACCCCGCCATAAGTACCCTCCAGCCTTCAGCAAAGCCCCATTGTCTTGTGGCACTGGTGGTGCCTCTAGGGCTGCCTCCTGACCCGACAGCCGGTCCCTGGGGAGGACGGTGAGGTTTTAACCTCCTGGAAACCCAGCAGAGCTGTGCCCTTACGTGCTGTGGGCTGCTGCTGGGCAAGCTCCTCTTTCCTCTCCCCTGAAGAAATGCCTGTGCTGCATATATGGAATTCAGCCCTCAATTTTGCCGGTGCTCCCGAATTTTGGTCCTTTCTAGTGCTGCTGGTTCAGTGTGTTTCCTGCTGGATCAAGCTGGCAGGAGAAGAAAGGCTGGGTTCCAGTGCTGGTCTCCTGCTGCAGATTGATTGTGCTAACGAATGTAACGAGAACATGCCATGGCTGATGCCTCTCGTTGTTAACAGAAACCCTGTAGCCAAGGACTTGACTTTCACATTCATGTCTTTCATGGAATATTCTTTCTTTTTCTTTCCTATTTCTTTCCTTCCTGTAGCGGGCAGACACCAGCTACTTCAGAGCTGAATTTTCTCAGGAAAGCCCAGACTCTGGAGACCTATGGGGTTGACCCACACCCTTGCAAGGTAAAACAGTTTTCCTAATGTTATTGCTTGTGTTGGATTTCTCGCTCCAGCCAGTAACAACCTGCAGAGGTACCAGTGACTGGTCCCAAATGCAGCCATTTGTCACCTGGCAGTGGGCTTTGGTGCTGGCAGAGCCATGGTACATGGGATATGCTGGAGCCGGCAGCTCTTTCCAGCCTTAAAAACCAGCCCCAGCCAGGCATGTGCGCACAGAGGGGAGTGCGATGGGCAAGCGCTCCGAAATCCTTCCAGAGTGTACTTAGGGAGGCTGTAAGAAAGCATTTTCACATGCAGACAGCTATGAAAGACAGTGGCCAATCATCTTCTGCTAAAGCATGTAATTTGGAGGCAGTAACAAGGTCAGTAATGTGTCTGAGCAACCAACAAGCATTAATCTGCCAGAGACAGTCTATCACTTTGCTCTTCCCTGGCCGGTAATCCAGTTTTCTGTTTGAAATGCTTTTTATTGACTGTAGATGTCATTGCATGTGGCTCTCTCTGGTCCCTTATCACCCTGGAGATGGATGCGGGATGCAGAGCAGATGGAGAATTTTACTTTAAGGGCAGTGCCTCCTCTGTGGTCCCCTGGGGCTTTTAATTTAATTATGCCACATAAATACACAATTGCAGTAAATATACCTGGCCTGGGGTGCAGGGTGTCCCGTTTACTGGCAGTCTGGTATTGCTGAAGGGGTTGCCAGGCTGGAGGAGCTGAATCACTGTGCCGGTTCAGCTTTCCTGCGTTATCGGCTGGATTGGGCCATGCTGCCCTGGGAGTGGTGCTTGGTGCATCTGGCTTAGCACCAGTGCTGGTGGGGTCTGTGCTTTGCTCTTATTTCCCTGTAGGGTCCTGTGCCACATGTAGCATCCCCAGCCCCTGTCAAACCTCTGTGCCCCCAGCTCCCCATCCTCTCCCCCAGCATCCCCTATCCTTCTGGGGGCACCCAGCTCCCCCCTTTCCCGTGACCATGGGAAGCTCAGCCCCACTCATCCCGTCCCAAAGCAGGAACCCCCCAAACCGCACAGCTTCAAGCCTGACACTTCAGGCTGCAGCGGCTGCAGCCGTAGTCAGGACAGGACTGATGGGTCGCTGTGTCAGTGGTGCACAGGGGCAAGCAGCGTCTGTGCCCACTGTGAGGGTACACCCCCCTGCCAAGACCCTGCTTCTCCCTTTCCTGAAGGTTTTCCCAGGTTTGGGAAAGAGCCAAAGCGCTTTGGGCAGCCCAGGGCATTACCTGTGGGCTGGTACTTGCAAAGATGTGCAGAAATCTTCCTCCTTCTGCAAGACAGGGCTGCTGCGTCTGAGACCCGAGTCTGGGGATTTACATCTTGCCTTGTGCAGAGTATTGGGTTGAGGTTCAGGGCTCTCTGCTTTTGGTCATCCACCCTTGACAGATTTAAGACAGATTTCTGATCTAATCTGAATTTTAAACCAATTTGTTCTCTACTCAGACTCAGAAGATCTTATCACAACATTGGCTCCCTGCCACCTCTGCACCATGCCAGCAGAGTAACTGGGATCCAGTGTCCCTGGGTGGAAAGCAAACAGCAGAGAAGAGGTTTCACCTCTTAATTAAGCCAGGGAAGGGTACAACTTGGAGCAGAGAGGGAGAGTTGTACCTCCAATATGCAGAGAGCCTGTGCGTGGGGCACCTCAGTGGCAAGCAGAGCTGCCCCATGCTATGCTTTCCCCTGAGAAAACATCGCAGACACCAAACATCACTCTTCTGCAGCCGCCCCTGTAAAATTCTCTGCCTGCTTTTCCTGCCCAGTGCAACAGAAATCCTGAGCCTGGCATGCACCACACCTTCCCTTTGGCTCAGCATCCCTCAAAAGCCATCCGACTGTCTGCTGGCCAAAAAAAAGTCAGGGCGAGTCTTAACAATTACTAACTGGCCGCAACTGTTTGATAATATTTTTAAAAATTCAGCATGTATCTGTTTTTCCCATGCACACCAGTGCAGTTAACAATAGCTTCCCTGGAGTCTAGACATTATGATTAAGTTAAACTGCTGCCTTGCTCTGTACATGACACTAATTATTGGTTTTAAACTGTCTCAATGCCGCCCAGCTGCACTGGCTGTGAAGGGCTCTGAGGGAGTCAAGTGTAACGGGTTTTTACTGTTTCCTGGTTTAATTACTAGTGAAAGGTTTGGTGGGGCACTGCCTTCACTGTTTATTCCTATATGCGGACAGGGCAGCTGCATTGTAGTTCCTCCTCATTAGCGCTGCTGGGCCAGCTGCCATGTTCCGTGTTATTCGGCTGCGGGTTTTGCTGTGTGTGGAGGGTGTCACAGTCCTGGTGAGCCTGCCGGGAGCATCCTGCTGGCAGAGATGGTGTGGAGGAGTCTGCAGCGCTGCTGCCTTTAGGGCGGAGGATTGCTTTTGATGTATAAGCTTTGCTGGCTTGGCAATATTTTGATGAGAAATTGTTGATGTCTTCCAGGATGTGTCAGGGAACGCGGCGTTTTTGGCCTTCACTCCCTTCGGTTTTGTTGTTCTGCAGGGAAACAAGAGAGTTCATTTCATCAAATGGTGAGTTCCTGCCCCAGCATCGCCCATGGTGCCCTGCTTGCTTGGAGCCGCGCCGGCTGGCTCGCTTCTGCTCACGAGATGTGCATGGTGCTGCAGGGCAGGGGCCGTGAGTGCCCCACATCACCCTGGGGTGTTCGAGGGATGCTTGGGTGAGCCCCCACAGACAGGGCATGTGGGTGATGCCAGTGCCGGGTGCCTTCCCCGGGTGCTCACACTGCACCGAGTGAGGGGCGTGGTGTCTGTATGTGCATGACGGTGGTAAGTGCCCCCAGTGCCCCCATCTGAGCAGGGGACACAGGGGAGCGATGCTGCCGCAGCTGGAAAACCCATCCTGTCCCCCACGCATGCTTGCACCGGCACACCTGCATCTCAAGCAGGGGAGAAAACAGGTCATCTTCACAGTGCTGTGTGGTTGCTGCGCTGTGGGGCAGCAGGATTCTCCTGAGACCGGGAGAGCAGTGCTGAGCGGAGCCACGCTGCACGCTCAGGGTGTCACTTCTTGCTTTGTCCCACCCTTGGAGCAGCCCAGGAGCCTGGCTGCCTCCTGTGTGGCAGCTGTATGCTGGGCTGCCGGCTCCAGGGGCTTTTCTACCCTGGCCCCTAAGCCTGCTCCTGGTCAGCATGCAGCAGGGCTCCCCTGTGTGAGCTGCCCTCTCTCTCCGTTTGCTTTGTGGCCCCGGACTGTTTTCAACATTTGTCTACATTAAACTGCATCATCTGCGTGTTGGCTGAGTCCCCCAGAAGCCCTCCAGCCCCTCTGAAACTGGTTGTGTTGTTCCTTGGTTTTTGCTGCATCTCTGATTTTGGCTGGTGTGTCCCTTGCAGCTGGCATTGCCACCCAGCCAGTGCCCATGTGATGAGGTCCCAGTGACTCTGGGACACCCCACTGACTGTCAGCTTCCCCCCTTCCAGCTGCTGGTTTCTGAGCCAGGGCTCCTCTCACTGCCCTGTGGCACCTCCCAGGGATGGAAAACAGGGTCTTGAAGCTGCCCCACTGCCACCCCCAAGCACCAGTGCTCAGCCCGCAGCTCCCAGCAAGCGCTTTGGCCGGTGCCGTGCCTGTGAGCCGGCCGGGCGGCGGTGCCTCTCACCTGCCTGTCCTTGTCCTTTCAGGAACGAGGTGACCAAAATGAAATTCGAAGGGAAGACTTTCTATTTATACGTAAGTCAGAAAGAGGTGAGTGCTTTCCCTTCCCATGGGACTTCCCGAGCGCAGCCGCGGTCCTTACTTCAGCAGGTTTTCCGTGAGCAGCCTGCAGCAGCGTCACCCTGTGCCTGGTGGGGCAGGGACGTGGGCAGGGTGGCAGGGGCTGCACCTCGGTGGCAGCACTGGGGTCACCTCCCTGCTGCTGCTGGCAGCTTGCTCGGGGCGTTAGAGCCTGCAGACCCCAGGTGAGCCCCGGGCTGTGCCCAGGAGAGGGGCTCTGCCCTGAGCAGCAGCCTGGGACCTCCCACAGCTTCTTGCCGTGCCTGCCTGCCGCAGCCGTGTGCTACCTTTGGGATTGTTGGGGTTATTTGTTACCACCATCCTGCTCTGCTCGGTCAGCCCTGGTTAATGAAATCAGCCTGAAAAAACCTATGGCTGAAATCGGCTCCCGCGCAAGCCATCAGCATGATGTTTATAACAATTTATTTCCGGGTATTTAAGAAGGCAGGGAAGCCAGAGGAGGTGGGTGGTAGGTCACTGGCACAGATGTCTGCCCGTCCCTTGTGCAAGGTGCCATGCCAGGGTGTCTGCTGATGCTCCAACATTTCCCTGTGTCCTGAGCGGCTCTGGAGGAGGATCTGCCCTGCATCAGTGCTGCTCCCCAGCTCCAGCTGCTCAGGCCTCCCTCCACATCCCCAGCGTTCTGCCTGGCGGGCATCACTCGCTTGTTTCCCCTGGTGACTCCTTGTCTTTCTCCTTTAGGAAAAGAAAATCGTTCTCACATATTTTGCCCCAACACCAGAAGCCTGCAAACACCTCTGGAAGTGTGGGATAGAAAACCAGGCTTTCTACAAGTAAGTGCTTGGCCACCCGGGCGTGCGTGGTGGTGTGTTCTGCATCTCCCCGTGGGTCAGCACAGCACCCACCCGAGGGCTCCATCCAGGTACTGGGGCTCCGGCACTGGCTGTCACCAGCCACATGGCACCCCTGTCCCAGTGGCCCCGGCAGAGTCACCAGCCACCAAAAGTACCAGTGCCCCCGGACTGGGGGCTTTGCTCCCACCCCTGCTGCACTCATTCCTCCACAGCAAACCTTTAATCAGGAGATTAAAACTAACTGTTTGGCGATTAAGCTTTTAATGCTGAGCAACCAGCATGAGTCCTGTCCACAACAGCAGATGTAGTTCAGCGTTTTCCTGGTTGATAGCAGCTTGTTCGGAGCTGGCCGCACTTGCAGATGCTCAGGTTTTGTGAGTGCAGCTTGTGGCCAGTGCAGGATGCAGCAGGGATGGACACTGGCAGAACTGAAGGAAGGTTTTTTGACCTAATATTCTGTGATGGATTTTCAAAATGGCTTTGCAGGGTCTGTTTGTGCTGAATCCTGCACAAAAATCCCCACTGAAGTCAAGCCAGTGCCCTGGGGCGCTTTAGAAAAGCCTGCCTTTTAATGGGGAAGGCTCAAAAACTTTCAGAAATAATCTGCTTCTAAGCTCTTTGGGAACAAGGTAATTATTCATGGGAAATATTCAAGGGACTGGGGAGGTGATGTGCAGTCTGGGCTGCACCTGTGAGCCTGGGCAGTTGGGGACAGTGGCTTGAGGGACCATCCCCGCCAGCTGCCAGGCTTTTGCAGGACTTCTGGCCTGGATGGGGAAGGTGGTGTCGTTCCCCAGGAGCTCTGGCTGCCTGGTTCTTGGCCACCAAGGCAACTTTTCTGCCCCTGGTTTGGTTAATTGGGCTGTCAGACAGAAAGGGAGAGGTCACGGGCTGGATTGTCTGCCAGAAAACCAGGGAGGTGCCAGGTGGAACAATTTGGTTTTACCATCCTGCTCATGTTGTACTTAAAAATAGCCTGCTTTGTGCTTTGTAACGAGTTTTATTTTAATCAGCAAGATGCGAGATAAAGCGTGTGATGTATTCTCTTTGGGAATACTGCAATCAGCAGCTGCAATCAGCAGGTTTCATTTCTCATTATATTAACATGAAATGAAATTGCAATATTGCTTTACAAATCTTTTTATGATTAATCATGTCAGTAGATTACTGCTGGATTACGCACCCAGTGGAGTGGACTGTAGGCTCAGCCGAGGTGCTGCTGGGCTCCTCCTGGGGCAAGGGCCCGGCTCCTGTGTGATGATGGGGAGATAGGACTGTCCTTCCTGGTGGCTTTACTTGCCACTGGCCAGAGTGACCCCAGTGAGTGCCAGCCCGCCTGGGACGGGCCTGTTCCCACACCCCTGCGACACAGAGGTTTTGTTGAGGGTTTTAGCTTCTGGAGAGCTTCAGCCCTGTGCCGCTCCTGCGTGTGGGCACTCACTGGTGGCCCCAGGGACGTGGGGATCCCTCCAGCCACTGGAGAAGCCATTGGCAGCAGGTTCATCCCAGAGCCCAGGTACGGCAACGCTTCTGCTGCCAGCAGGGACATGCTGTGTCAGTGGAGAGGGCTGTGGGGTGATGCCCTGATGGACCAGATGCTTGTGTCCCACCAGCTGGTGCCACCCCACCGCTGGCTGTGGCCTGTTTCATTCCTGAGGGTATTTCACATCTCCATGGCTTTGCTCCTGTAATTTGGCCTCGCTGGCGGCACGCAGCTCCCACCCTCTGATGCTGGGGGTCAGTCTGGTGGGGGGGATGCTGTACCAGCATCGGCAGAGCAATCTGTCCCCACCACCCATGAGGTGCACTGGAAACAGTGTCAGGCAAAGGCTTTGCCGTGAAGCAGTGCCGGGGGCCGGACCCTGCCCAGGTGCTCCGCACCGGGCCGGTGGCGCAGGGTGCTCACGCAGCTCTTGGTGCAATTGCAGGTTGGAGAAGTCGAGTCAGGTCCGGACGGTGTCCAGCAGCAACTTGTTCTTCAAGGGAAGCCGGTTCCGATACAGGTAAATAATGACAGTAAGTAGCAGTTACTGGATATATTTTTCGGGTGCTCCTCTGGACGTGCTTTGGGGAGCGGTTCAGGGCTGCAGTGGGCTGAAGACTTGCTGAGGGTCCTCCTCTTGCAGTGCTGCTGCCTCAGTGAGGCCATCCCCACTTCTTCCTCTGTTTCACAGCTGACATCCCTCTCCCCAGCCCCAGAACTGCAGAGTTCTGGAGGGACAGGAGTGGAGGAGCGGAGTGGATGGGGAGCTTTGGGGTTTGGGTTTTGAGAACAAGGAGTGAAATAAATGAGCACGGTTCCTAAATTCCCGGCGGGTGTTGCTCCTCCATGGCCCTGGAGTGAGAGCCTGGACCTGGGACCTCGTATCTCTGTGGACTAGAGACCCCAGTGCATCCCCAGATCCTCAGCTGCAAGGTGCACGATGGTGGCACAGGAGGGCCTGGGTGCCCCTGGTGTGTGTGTCCCCAAGAGGGGAGGTGACCCCACGGTGTCCAGCGTCTCTTGCCAGATGAAGCAGCAAAATGTGGCAGCGGAGGTGCCAGCCCAGCCTTTCCCTGCTCTTCCCATCACCCCTCTTTCCAGCAAATATTTCTGTTTTCCCTTGGAGCCATGGGGAGAGCTCCCATAACCGGCCTGTGTGTGGGGGGAGTTCACAGCTCGCTGGTGCGGTGCTCGTGTCCTCACCGCTGCTGTTCTTAAACCACCCGCAGTGGCCGTGTTGCAAAGGAGGTGATGGAGTCCAGCGCCAAGATCAAGAGGGAGCCGCCCGAGATTCACCGGTAAGAGCCCGGCAGCAGCGGCAGGGTGCAGCCCATGGGGCCGGGGCCTGCCGGGGGTTTGGTGCCCGGCTCCCCGGGACGGCCGAGGGAGCCACAGGACCGAAGCGGGAGAGCTGCACTGACACTGTCCCTGTTGTTGTCCCCAGGGCAGGGCTAGTGCCAAGCCGGAGCTGCCCCTCCATCACCCACGGCCCCCGCCTGAGCAGCGTGCCTCGCACCCGGAGGAGAGCCGTGCACATCTCCATCATGGAAGGTAGGGCACGGGGCGGCTCTTCCTGCCACTGCCGGGGCTCGGGACGGGGCAGCCCCGGCACCGCGGACATGCGTACGTGTGGGCATACATATATGCGTCTGCATCCACATATGCAAACATATGGCACGCACAGAAAGCGGACTCGCACCTCCAGCTGGTTTTTGTAGCCCCTGGTGGGGGAACGCTGAGGCAGGGGAGGTCCCTGGTGTGTCCCCAGGGTCTTACAGGAGGCTGGGCAGCGCCAGGTGTTGTTCTTGTGGCCACTTTGGCATCAATCGCTGAGCCCAGGCAAAGCGGAGGGCTGGTTGTGGGACAGAAGTTTCCAGTGCAGACGCAAAGCAGAGGAGAATTTCTCAGTCATGTTAATTTAGATTAATTTGGAAATAACAGCAGAAGGCTGCAGGTTGCCCTGGTAGCTCTGACCCAGGGGAGTGGGGAGCGAGCCCTCCTTTGAAGCTGCACTGGCAGCCTGGTCCTGCGCACGCCAGCGTGCCTCGCGCTGCTCTTCCAGACACCACCCTGGCTTGAAAGCACAGCAGACCTGCCTGGCGAGGCACGGCAGCACCCGCGGGGGCCCGGCAGGGCAGGGTGGTACTGCGAGCCACAGGGCCAGGGTCTGACCACAGGCAGGCTGGTTTGCGAAAGGCCTTTTGGTTGCCTGCCTGGGAGCTGCTCCTGGCCGGCCACTGGCCACCACCCATGGCTTGCCTTCAGAAATGCCGATTTTCTTCCAGTCTGCCGAGCTGGAGCACTGTGCCAGCCCCTGGCCACTGTCCCAGGGCTGGGCTGCACCTGGGAGGGAGGATTGGCAGAGGGCAAAATGCTGAGACCAGCCCTGGCACTGCCCCGCAGGTCTGGGGACAACACTGGTGGCTGTGGCTGTGGCTGTTGTACCCACCAGTGATGGCAGCGCCTGACTCCCAGTGACAGCGGTGGTGGAAAGCAGTGTGTGTGGTGGGTGCTGCTGGTGTGTGTCGGGGCCACATGAAGATGCATAGAAGTTTGGAAAACTGGGAAGTGGATGAGGGAACGGGGATGGCAGGGAGCGAGGCGGGGGTGCACAGCCAGCCGCAGCACGGCCGCGGAGATCCGGCTCTCAGGGCCACGGCAGGGACAGGCTGCAGAAATGCCGCCTGCGGTCCCTCGGAGGAGGAAGGGTGTTTATTTCCATTGAGGGAGCCCAGGGCTGACAGCCGTGCTGTGCTGATTTTGGGGCCGAAGCGTGCTTGGCAGCCGCGCAGCCCTGCGTACAGGGTCACCTCGGCCACCCAGTTAAATGAGCACCCTCTCCCCCACGTCCCTGTGCTGTTGGGAGGGGGCAAGAGCAGCGAGTAGCCTCCCCTAGGGAAGGGCGCTGAGCGGGCACAGCCTCCCGGCACCACCCCTGCCCCAGCAGCTGCCTGTCCTCGCCCTCCCTTCAGCTCAGAAATGCAGGAGCCCAAAATAGCCCTGACCCCGGGGCCCCAGCGCCGCCTGCACCAGCCGTCCCAGTGGGCGAGCAGCGGGTCCCTGCGGGTGCCCCGTGCCCCGGGCCAGGCCCACCGCTGCCCGTGCCGCCATGGTGAAGTGCCTGATAAAGATTAAAACCAAAGTCAGCGTCCACCTGCGGCTCATCAACCACTGCTGCCGGGAGGTGAGGGTCCGGGTGCTGGCCCTGGGGCCGCAGCTGCTGGCCCGGGCTCTGGGGGCTTTGCCGCTCCTCCCGGCTCTCCCCAGACCTGGCTACGATGCTCTGCGCGGCCCCGGGGATGCCCCCGCACCAGGTAACGCTGCGCTGCCGGGCTGCGCGGGCTCTGGGCTCTTCTTCAGCAGGGGCGTCCCCGGGGGTCCCCACGGGCTCCACGTGACTGGATGTAGGAATGTGGGGTGCAGGATGGGTGCTGCGGGGAGTGGCTGGGGTCTCCTGCGCTGGCTGCACCCTGGGTTGTTATTACCACAAAGCAGCTCCGGTTTTCAGGCTGGATCCAGCTTTCCCAGATTTTTTAGCTTTTTATGGCAGTCCTGTGGAGAAAGGAGGGAAGGGGATGGTTGGGGTTTGGGGGACCAGCACTGCTCTGCTGACAGTGAGCCCTGAGCTGCTGCCACCCCAGCGGGTGCCCTGAGGGTCACATGAGCTCTGTGACACACGAGAAAACATAGCTGCTGGGGTGAGAACATGTTTATTCCTCCCCTGTGCTTATCGCCGGAGCTGTGCCCGCAGTGGCACTCGCGTTAAGCCAAGCTGATCCCTGGGCATCTGGGGAGCATTTACAAGGCGGAGGCTGCAAATCCCCGGGGAACGCCGGCAGGATGGGCTCGGGGCTCTCCGCTTCACCCTTCGGCGGGGCGTGGGGCCAGGGCGCCCAGTGACAGCGTGTGCCACGGCGCTTTGGCGCGCTGTGCTCTCCCCACCTGGGCACATGTCCAGCACTGTCCCCCTCGCAGCCGGCTGCAGGGTGGCACTGGGGACTCGCTGCTCCTGGCCACCTCCCACCCCGCATCGCTTGCCCTCTCGCTGTGAGTACTGCAAGGAACAAGTCCTGCGCTTGGGGGGGTTTCTTGGAATTCGGGGTTTTTGGGAGGGCGTGGGGGAGGAGGAGGAGGAGTTGCCTTTCTCCTGCCCGCACGCTCAGCCTCAGTGCAAAGGGCAGCCCAGCTCGCGGGGCAGCTCTTCACATGGCTCCTGGCCAGGTCTAAACCAGATTTCTGAGCGGGTGTAAAACATTTCATTTTTTAGTGACGCAGCAGAAATCGGAGCTGTCGGTGAGGCTGGCCCAACGTGCAGCCCCCGAAGCCTCCTGTGCATGGCAGGGCTGTGGCTCCGGGCCATCCCGCACACGGCGGGCACAGCCCTTGCTTCACGCCTGTGGCATCCTGAGCTCGTCTTTCAATTCTCTGCCTCAAGGCGTGCAGCAGAGGCTGGCCCAGGGCTCCCACAGGTGAGGACTGTGCCAGACAGGAGGCAAATCCAGAAGGATAAATCCCTAAGGATCACCCTGGGGGCTGTAGCGGGCTCAGCTGTCTCCAGTGGTGCTGCGGGGAGAGCTTGTCCCTGGCCCAGCCCCCTTGGGCTGCGTTTCTGCCACCCCCCACCCCCGGCTCACCCCTGCCTGTGCCGCGGAGGGGCTGGCACTGCTGCCGGGGGGGCTCAAGCAGCCGGGGGCAGCGACCTCGTAGCAGTTGGAGCACACGAGGTGTTTGTGATCGACTGAGGACAAGGCCAGGCCCCTGCCCCTGGTCCAGACTGACAGCCAGGGCTGTTGGTGACAGTGACAAGTCACACGGGTGTTTGAGCGTCACTGTGGCAGTCACGAGCTGTGGCCGCTGGCCATGAGGGACCACAACCAAGGAGCGCCAGCCAAGGCAGCTGTGCTCCATCCCTGCCAGGGCCGCTGGGCTGAAGGGAGGGGTTCCTGGCAGTGGAACCGCTGAGCATCCCCCCTTTTCTCCCCCAGGCCTGGAGTCTCTGCGCGACAGTGCCCACTCGACCCCGGTGCGCTCGGCCTCCCACGGCGATGCCTTCACAGCCGCTGGCCGGAGCGGCCGCACGGAGAGCAGCGAGCGGGTGGCCGTCATCGCCGATGAGAACTACAGCCCGGCGGACAGCGTGCTGCCCACGCCAGTGGCCGAGCACAGCCTGGAGCTGATGCTGCTCTCGCGGCAGGCGAACGGGGCCCCGTGCAGCATCGAGGAGGAGAAGGAGTCGGAGGCCGGCACGCCAGCGGCGGCCGAGGCGGAGGAGCTGGGCAGCGAGCTGCGGGCCCTGTGCCCGGGTGCCGGCGGCCTGGGGGCGGCACAGGCGGAACAGGTGAATAAGTTTGTTTTAAGTGTCCTGCGTTTGCTCCTTGTGACAGTTGGACTCCTCTTTGTTTTGCTCCTCCTCCTGATCATCCTTACCGAGTCCGACCTTGACACTGCCTTTTTCCGCGATATCCGCCAGACCCCCGAGTTCGAGCAGTTCCATTACCAATACTTTTGTCCCCTCAGGCGATGGTTTGCCTGCAAAGTCCGTGCCGTGGTAAGCCTGCTCATTGACACCTGAAGGCAGGAGTCGCCACGTAACTAGCCGGGGGAGAGACCTGCCGCCGTCCCCCGTGCGCGGGACCCGCCGGGGCGCCTTCGGCACACACTAACCCTCCCTTCCCGACCCACAGCACGGTGCGGCCAAGGAGGCGGCTTTCCGGGAGGAAGACGGGGTGGACGCAGCCCCCGGGGCCGCCTCCTCCCCGTGCTCAGCCGTACTGCTCCCACCCCTGGAGCCCGCACAACACTTTACCGTTTCGATTCTCACAGACGCGCGTATGACTTCGGAAGCACCGAGCAGAGAGGAATTTATTTCTGTGTTGCCACCCACCGTGGTACGAGCATCAGCCGGGAGGCTCGCGATGCTCTATTATGCAGGAGCTTTAGCAATGGTGCTACTGAGTATTAATTTAAACACTCGTGTACTGTTACATTATTAAATCCACCACTGTGCACACCACCACCGCCACCACCTTCCAAGTACCGCTTTGCAGCAATCCCTCCTTGCTAACCGGAGTCTCCTACACAGCGACGCGCAGTGTGATGCTATCGGGGGACACCCCGGTTCCCCCCACTCCCAGGCGTGCGTGCAAGCTGGCTCCCCGCGTCGCCCGGCGCACGGGAGCCCTCGTCCTGCGCTGCACTCAGCCTTCCATCGCTTCTCCTAAGCCTTGAAGCATCAGCGCTCCCGAGGGCAGGGAGAGCACGGGCAGGCGAGCACACACCAGGCGCTCCTGGCCCAGCCTGGGCCTGCAGCCGGTAGTGACCGTGTTGGATTTATTAGGAAGACCTTTAGCCTCCAAAATTGTACCTGTTTTGTACAAAAAAAGACAAAAAAAAAAAAAAGACAAAAAAAGAAAAAAAAAAAAGACTGTTTCAAGGTCTATTTTAACAACAAAATGCTATTTTGTTATTGAATCTAATCAAGTCTTTTTTTACTTTACGGATTGGGTGACCGTGGTGCGCTGTACCAAGCGGTTCACGCTGAGCAAATGGTGTAAGAGTAAACGCTTTTGTAGCTCGGAAGCCTAACACCAGATTAACCCGTCACTAGTTTTGGAATAGAGAAAGGAGCTATAATTTTGTGACTTTTCTGAAGATAAAAAGGCCAGAACCGCAGGATTGGAGGTGACACTGAACAAGCCAATGGACAACCATTACACCTGTCTGTTCTTAAGCAAAAATCAATAAAACCAACTCATCGTACTTGTGACGTAACCACCAGGACCTTCAGTTACCTGGGAAGCAGCAGACTATTTACACAGGGAGCAATAAAAGCCAGTTCTGTTTCGGTTGAGAAGTTGGACATACTTAACAAGAAAAAAGGTGAAAAACAGGTGAGCAAGTTTTATTTCATCTCAGGGAGAGATTTTACGTAAGCTGGGGCCATAACTGCAGTTTTAAAAAGCCTGATTTCCGCGTTCTTGTCTCTGAGCATCCCACCATCCATCACCACACGTGCGGGTCCGGCCCCGGCTCGGCCGGTGCCCGGCAAAGGAGCACGAGGATGATGTTGGTTGATCCAACAGCGCAAGTCGGCCAGACTTGGATCGTTTGTCACGGCAATAACGAGAGGTCCTGTTGAACTACTGTCTGGGGGAGGGGGGAATAAAGACCTGAGCCGTCAGGTCTCACCACCGAGGATGCAGCCGCGGCTGCCCGCTTACAGCACAAGGGCCGAGGAGGGTTTTTACGTACAGCCCCTAATCCTGAGCAGGCCCGAGCCCTCACGAGCGCTGCCAGGAGAAGGATTGATTTTTACATGATAATCCTGTTTTATGCAACATAGCAAAATTAACTCTTAGTGTAGTGTTCCTACCTCAGTCCGTAGTTATGGTGTTTCTATGCAGTGCGTGGTAGTCCCGAACCTGACGTTTTTCGCCCTGGGTTAAAGATGCAGCATTCCCTCCTCCTCCTCCTCCTCCTCTTCCTCCTCACTGCTGATGTCCTGCGTGGTGTAACAGCACAGCCCATCCGCCCGCGAGGCACCCGGCCCCGTGTGCCCTGTACATGAGACATTTTCCCTCCAAAGCGCAGCCTCTACGCCCTGACCCTGGCACCCCCTACATGGGCTCCCTCTAGAGCAGCAGCAGACCCGGCCCTAGTTTTACCTCTGCAGTTTCCACCCAGCGTTTTACTGCAAAACCATGAGAACTGGTGATTTTTTTTCATCGTATGTTTTTCCTGTATGTTCCATATTATGTCTTGTGTTTCACTACCTGTTAGTTTTACCTGTCTTTATATTAAAATGTTGTTTCCATAGATTCTTATATCAGAAGAAAAAAAAAAAAATCTCGTCATAGCATACTGCATCTTTAAGCAGTAGATGGTAAAATACCTGAAAATGTGAATTTCTTAGTTTTCATAAAAAACAAAATCTAGGAATTAACCTTTCATGTGCCAAATACTGTAAGTTACATTTTTCCTTCAAAATGTACCTTTTTCTACATATTCAATATCTTAGTTAGCATAAAATCATTGGTGCCATGAAAAGTATTTTTAAATTTAAATAAATATTTAAATATCATGAAAACCAGAGTCGGTATAAGATTTGTTCAGCATTTACGGTGTCGGTACCTATTTTTCACTTGAGTAAAGACTCGGCTCAAACCCCGTGAGGAACGTGGCCTTTGGTGAACCCACTCACCGGTATCAGGAGCGCTGAGGCCACCAGCACAGCGGGGCAGGACGCTCCGCTCTGGCTCTGCGGCCCGAAACCCGCCTGCCCCGGGTGGCACGGCCCCGCGGCCGCCTTCCTTCTGCCTCCAGGAAGGTTTAACAAGGCACCTCACTTACGGGACAGATTTTGCCCAAGACACAGATACTCGACACTTCCTACCAGCCTTAACACCACACAAGCCAGCAGAGCGGAAGTGCTCCGGATTCGCTAATGAGAATCATTAAGTGCCTCATACACAGCAGCCCGTCTTTTTTTTTTTTTGAGAAGTTAGTTCAGTATCAGGGAAGGGTATCTATCTAGGTATGAACTAACTGTCATACCACGATCGGTATCTTTTTCTAATTAAAGACAAGAATGCCAAAGGTAGTTTTGAAGATTTATTCTAAAGCTTTTAAAATACACTTTTGCCCTGAGAAAATACAGTTAGCTTAGGAACAGCTTAATAGGGATTAAACAAATTTAATGCACGAAGGAAAAAAAAAAAATATATCTGAGGCACTTTTCTTATTCTTTGAACACGTGAAGGCGGCCACTGGAGTTGCCGCCCACTAAGACGTTCTTACTGGGATGAACAACATTAATGGAACACACGGAAGCAAGGCAGTTAAGGTTATAAAAAGTGTGCAGCAGTTTTCCGGTATCTTGGAAGACTTCTATGTGCCTCGGACGCGCCATACTGCCCACCACGAAGCAGTCTTCCTGCTTAGGGTCCCAGATTGCTCTGAACCTGGTTAACCAGCGGCCTGTGTTATTGTTATGACTTCAGAGAAACAAACAGGGAGAGAAAGAGAGAAACATTCCTCTTACTGAACCCAGTATTTTTAAGTGTCCTCATTTATGTCCTATTTGCCTAAGTCCATCTTCCGCCCTCCTAAACCATCGCTCAGCACTGTCCCACACCGGACAGCCCGAGCTGCTCGGAGCCGTTCGTCGCTATCCTACCACGGGTGGGATGGACAAGGAAATGTAACGGAGCAAGGAGGTAAAGCAGAGAGTACTCCGACATAAGTGATTGTTAGTCCAAGTGGTTACACTTCACGGTCACAGATTTCAGTAAAAATAGCACAAGTACAGATCTGGCCTTTCAATAAACTAGGAATTTTCAAGCCAGTCACTCATCTGATTCCAGCTCCTTAGCAAACCAACACTGACAACAACCGGCCCTTCTGGAGCACAAAGGTGTCACAAGTGTTGACTACCCAAACCCACGCATTTACTGGTAAGAAGTAACCTCTGGTATTTCAACAGCGCACACAGCGAGAGCATTCTGACACAAAACACATTTCCGAAGCCACAAACCGGCCTGTTCCCAGCCCACAGGAAGGCAGCGAAGCTTCCCTGCGGGCCGTACCGCTCAGAGCCGTGCTTTCGGCACAGAAGCCACTGCTGGCACTCACGAGGACTAGAGCACATTCTCAGGCAAGGAGGGCAGCTGGCTGCTGTCACCCCCACAGCCGCCAGCGACCCCTCGGCACCGCGCAGCCCCCAGCAGGACAGCCCCAGCACGCTGTCCTCAGCCCCAGCGCGCTCCGCTTACCTGACAGTACTGAGAACTGTGACCGCTGGCGACAAAGAGGTGGTGTCGTAGATCCTGGAAGACAAAACAGCGTGTTAATAAAACACGCACATGTTAAAAAAGGCCACCCTCTCCTCCTAAAGGAGGTATCAGCACAGGGGCCGGACGACAGGAGATTCTGGACCACAGTGACAAACCGCACACAGACATCTAGCCCAAATACAAGTGCCAACATTCCAAATGAAATTATTAAATTTTCTTTTTTAATTGGATTTGCTTTTAGCTAGAATTGAAGGTCATTATTTCTGAAAGGTGTTACAGGAAGAGCACCAGAACAGTTCTAGGACAGGTGACAGGCTCGAGTCCGCTCAGTCGCTGCACAAACAGGCTGCCCCGAGAAGGACACAAGAGAAGGCAAAACACGTGCCTGAGTGAACCCCCAGCACTAACAGCTTGCGGTGCCGGGAATTCCTCAGGCAGGTGTGCGCTCCACTGACAGACAAACCAACAGATCCCCTGTTCTAGGCTCTCCTTCACCTGGATAAGCTTCTAGGATCCCACCCTGCAAGGGCATAAAGTTCCACGAGCTGCTGAGTTAAGAGCCGCTTGCTTTCTTCCGCGGCAGCGAATAAATGAACCCGTATCTGTTTTCTCCAGTCTGTCAAGCACAAACATCCTGGTTTACTCATAACCATTTTGTACTCCGAGGCTCGCTCTCTTAGCACCAAGGATTTACAATGTCCGTAACCAAGCTCACGATGGAGAGCAGACCTTCGTTATATATAGTAAGCACATCACAGGAAAGAAAGCATTACAGCAACACAGAACTCGCACAAAAGAGCTCTCTCCTGTGTGTGTGCAAGGGGAAAGAAAGAAAATCCAATTTCCAGACAAAACACCTAATACTGCAACAACTGCACCACATTCAGATCCCTTCCAGAATGCACACACTTACCCCACCTTTTAAAACAACGGGCAGTCTCCAGAGCAGAGGCGTGACTTCCAACCTGGCCTTCACTGCCCCCCCCCCCCCCCCCCAATTTGTACCTGCTAGTCTTTGATACAATCCAGGACTTAGAAACATGTACCTGGCGAATACGCAGACGCAACCAGGTCTTTACATGAACAGATCACCTAAACTATGGTCACAAAACTACAAAGTAGAAAAAAAACCCCCTAGATTTCTAATACAACACAACTCACAGCAGTTTAAATTATCAAATGGTAGACCAGTTACTAAAGAGCTGATATCATCATAATTTTAAGTACCAGCAGCTAAAAATAAATTCAGTTTCTAAGCATTCTGAATTTATATTTATAAGCCAGGATTTTGGCTGGTTTTTGTTTGTGTGGGTTTGGGGTTTTTGTTGGGTTTTGTTTGTTTGTTTTTAAAAGACTAACAGTACCTGTGTATTTTACTGTTCACTGTTAAATGTTCTTCAGGAAAATGAGAATTAGAAAAACAACCCACCCAAAAATGATGAAAAACAACATTAAAAATGCCAATGCGAGTAAATCTTTATCACTTTTCAAAAAAGCGATAAAGACAGAAAGCTCTCAGTGATGGGTCATGCAGACAGGAAAGAACAGCAATGCAAAACCACCCGTTGACATTTTCCATAGATTGCTCCTTCCCACACTGCCTTACCTCAGCTTATCGTCGGCACACACTGTCACAACTCTGTTCCCAGTGACAGGCGAGAAATACGCTGAAGCGACACTTTTCGTGTGTCCTTTGAGAGAGCTCACAGGCTTGTTCCCCTTGGGCTTCAGGTATCGAACATCATAAATACAAACATCCCTGCAACACACACCACACAGAGCGCAGCTGACAAGGCAACAGTTAAATAATGATTCTCCATTTACCGAACAACGCTGTGAGCTGTTTAGAACTTCACTCCAGCCGTGCATATGCACTCAAATGGCCAGTGGTTCCATAGGACTTTGAGAGCACCAGAACCAGCTCAGACCAGGAGCTCATTAAAATCTCTCTGCACCATGATCTGCCAAAATCCAGTGACAGAAAAGACCATTTTGTACCTGTTACTAAAAGCTGAAGGGAAGTCAAAGCGTATCCTGTTTTAAATCCTGCCAAGAACTAAAAACATGTTTTCTAAAATGATCAAGAAAGCTTTGACTATGCACTGAGGCTGACAAATTGTCTGCCTCACCAGCAGCTGCTCCTGCTCCTGCCCTCCCAACGTGCCATTTACAGCCGACTTCAGGCACCAGTGCAGACAGAACGCTGAAAATACAGAACAACTGCCGTTCATTTTGAGATACGTACACTGAGCCAGCAGCAACGAAATACTGTTTATTCACCGGATGAACGTGGACTGTCCTTGTTCTTTTGAAGCCAATGTCTGCAGAAAGCTCAGAAGATGTTCCTGGGGTCCGTCTGTCCACAACAGCGACATCGCCATCCCAGTGTCCTACTATTGCAGTGGAGGCATTATCTTCCAAAAAGTCAAAGGAAGACAAGTTTTCCTCACTTCTCCATATCTGAGCACAGAAAAAGGTCAAATGTAACCAGAACTATTCGATGAGATACACAGAGTTATTAACAATACCCAGAACATTCTATGGGCTGTAGATTTCATGCTCTCCCTTTTTGATATACTAAAAATACTAACAGAGACTGCCCCATTTGTTAGTTCCTGCTGCAGCTCTCCATGAAGGAACGCTCCTGTAGAACTGGTAAGCTTTCTACAGAGGAGATGATTAGCCATCCAAAACAAACTGGAATCAACACACTCTGCATTCGCTGCTAGAATTCTTACAAGACACTATCACCTCTATGTTCCAGCAGTCAAACAGCTGTTACCCTCAGGCACATGCTGACTGAGGATTAATGACGCCGTTCAGTCCCCGATGCTACAGAAACCTTGAGTCAGGTGCAGAAATGTGAATTTGGTTTCCTGTAATTTGGGAGATCGGAGTCAGGATGTCAAACCACCTTATCCCATGGCAGTTTCCTCTCAACGCAGCGATCAGCCACAAGTGCGAGAACGCTGCAGGAAAGCTTCCATGTTCCAGCTCTCTAGGCACGCAGACTCTCCCCGCTGGCAGCTGCCGCCTTTCCAAGAGCAGTTAATACTCCCAGAGGTATCACAAGGCTGTGCAAGCTGGCACAAGGCAAACCCAGCAGGAGAACGGCATTTCTCTTCCCTTGACCTCCAGACATGTTCTTGCAAGCATTTGTCCCAAAGGGCAAGGCCCCCCCCCCCCCCGAGACCTTCCCGGCCTCCTGACCAACCAATTGCAGATACTTCCCAAGCAGCTGGCCTGCCTACAACCCCACCAAAATGACAGTGCCTGGAAGGGCCGGGGGAAAAAAAGCTTTAAACACTTGCAGCTTGTTACATTTTTCAACCCTTGAGAGCTGATCAATGCAGATGTATCTGCCAAAAGCAAGTAAACAAAGCAAGCATCACCAAGCTCCTCAGCTCAGCTGTCTGGCTCACCGCGGAGACAGTCACAGCATTTTGCTCACTTGAAGCCTGAGAAAAGCAAAGTCAGCTCATGCTTTATGTTGTTTTACAATGTGTATTTGGGCAGGGGTGGGCTGTAAGATGTCGTTCTTTAAATCGCTCTCGTTTGTCATTGTTAAAAGGTAATGCTTTTGAAGAGAGGCACGTAGGAGATAGGAAATTAAATTCAATACTTGCAACTGTCTCTGCAGGAAGGAAATCGGGAGTACCCAAGCTGTTACTATGTTTTATTGAGTAGGAAGCATCTGCGTATTTTTATGATGTTAATTAAAGGTTACTTCACGGGTCCCTGCAGAAATGGAATCTTCAACTTTCTTGTTAACAAAACAACCAACAAATAACATCTTGGGTACAACGAGACTAAAACTTCAGAGCAGTGCACTCCGAGATTTCCAAGGAGTACGCAGCACAACTGAGGGAGCACTCACCTCATCAAAGACAGCTTTAGTGACGTCGCCGCATCGCAGACTTTCGCTGCTTAGAGACAGCAAGTGAGCAGGATTGAACGGAGAAAAATGCATGCAGCTGACCGAATAGCTATGTGGAATGAAGACACAGGCTGCTGCTTCAGATTTACAGTCCTGAAAAACAAGTGAGATTTAGCGGACACAGATGCTAATCACTGTAGGTACTTCTATTAATGACAGCAACTTTTGAAGTACAGTCTCTGTTTTTCACATGTTCTCAGTCTGCTCTGGATATGGAGGAGGCAGCAGGGGGCTTGGTGCGTGGAGACACCAGCACAGGTAACAACAGCAAGCCTGCTTCGGGGCACAGCCTGCCCAGGCTGATGTCTCACCCAAACAGCCTCCAAACACCTCTGCGTGGGAGAGAGAACTGCCCTCGCCCAGACACTCAACACAGCACTGCTAGGCTCCGGCCTCCCTCCCCCTACCATTTTCTCTGCTACACAAGTAATTGTGCTTGTGCTCAAAAGAGCACTAAGAATTTACTCTCCGTTTCAGAATTCCGTTTCTCAATTAGGAAAAGCTGCAACTTTCTGCTGTAATTTAAGTGCACTTGTCACTGCAGTCAACAATGCTGTATCTAGACATCGAGATCTGGCTCTCTTTCACTGACAGAATTGGTTTCTCAATTACCAGTGCTGAACATCTTACTGAGGACTATACATATGCCTTTTACATCAAAATATGTAAGTATTAGGTTACTTAGAACTCAAGCTAAATTATAGTGACCCAAACTGAATGTAAAGCAGAATCTCCTACATCTCTTCTGATTTTAGCATCATTCAAGCTCTGTTATTTTAAAAGAAACCAAACGGACCATTTTGGAGCAAGTAAAACCAGTTCATTCCACAAAGATCAGTCTGCCCCCAAACCTGGTCAAGTCAAACTCACTTCAGAAAAATGAAAAAAAGGGAGAGCAAAACCAGGGAAAAGAGGATCTTCAACAATTCTAGGCTTCCGCTGAAACATCTTTGCAAGGCCACAGAGGACCTGCAGCACTCGGAGACTTTGTCTTCCCCATCACCAGATCACGCTCCTCAACAGGCAGCAACCGCAGCTGCAGAGCCTTCTAAATTGCATGGAGCAGTTTAAACTTACTTATAATTGAGTAAGAGTCTCGGAGCTGAATTTAGTTTATCAGTTTCCTGAAGCTGTCAAAGCAGAAATGACTCGAAACTCGAGAGGTTAATGGCATTGCAAAAAATGAAAAGAAAATCTGCATGTGTGTGAACTTCAAGCAGCTGGCTTGCATGATGTGGGACCAAAGTGGAGAGAGGTTACATAGGTGTAAGTCAAGGGCACGAATAAAAATTCTTGCTGCAGGAGTAATTAAGGCAATTCAGAAACAACAGTGAGACTATCTGCAAAGCCCTCAAAAGTTTTCAAAGCACCAAATGCTAAGCTATTTTCCAGAGACAATGTAGGTAAATATGTGCCAGCAGATATACTGGCATAGCAATTTTATCTCTGCTGTCTGGAAAAACAGTGACTCACTGCAGCTACCCAAAATTTGTACAAACTCAAAAAACCAAATACTTGAGCACCCATTTCCCCTCACTCTCCAAAACCTAGCTGTGGTATTGCTGCAAGTTCCTGAATTTCTCAACAGTGAATTGCGATTGTAACCCTTACCGATAATATTTTTTCAGCTAGCGATCCATTTTCTTCTGCTCTGCTCTGCCCTGCCAAATTAGCAGTGCAACCTTTCCTCCCATTAAACCTGGGTTTGCCAAGGACCAGACAGACCTTTCAAGCAATTCTGGTGAGCCTCAATTTAAGAGACACCCTCGTGTTCTCCGTAAGAATGGCCAAAGACTTAAAATACCATCGTGAGCCTGACAAAAATGACACTCCAGGCTGTGCCATATCTGCCTTCATCCTGCCACAAACAGCTCTGCCAGGTGAAGAGCACACGAACAACTCACCACATTCCAGAGACCAATCTGCCCAGACTTGTCTCCAGCTGCCACAAAGATAAGGCTTTCAGAAGGATGGATAGCCATAGAGCATACTCGGTTTTTCACAACCTTTTTAATGTTATCTTCACTGAGGACCATTCTGTTCAGGCTGTCTTGGTATCTAGACAACATCACCAACACGTTAGCTATTCAAGAGAAGAAAGCAGGAGAACAAGACAATACCCAGTTTTTAGCTGCTGTCTCCAGATTACCTTTGCAGGCCAGGCGTGCGCTTTTCAGTATCATTAGCTTTCATCTACAGATAGAAAGGAAATATTTATCAGAATTAGAACCCAAGCTAAATTACGTTATCCAAAAGTAACGAATTGTAACTAGTAATACCTCACTTATCCTCATCCACGTAGTCAGTAACTCCTCCATTAATTTACTGTTCTCCATCTGATCTTCTTGAACCATTGGCAAAGGTCCGGCTGGAACTTGAGGCTGGAATGACATTAGAAATTTTCCTAACTCAAAACTAAAATGACAAATCGGGGGAACTGTTACTTTCCACACACCAGATATTCTGACAACACATAAACATTAAAAAAAAGTTTGCACCAATATATTTTAAATAGATAAACAGAACTTCACTGAACCCAACAGCAAAGACAAACCGGCACAGCAATTGTTTTTTCCTCTCCGTTCTCACACTCCAGTAAGGTTGATCTTCAAGAACTATATTACAGAGATTTAGCTTTATTCTGCAGCACCATGGAAGATTTAAACTCCCATCTTTCAGAGCAATAAAATTTTTACTTGTTGCTATATAACTACTTCAAAAAGGTAGTAAATATTTCAAAGGAAAATAAAGCAGATCAAAAGTTACAGGGAAATAACATTAAAACAGCATAATAAAACTTTGAATTTAAAACTGCTCAAATCTATGGGCTGTTGAAAAATGCATAACATTTTTCCTCAGGACCCTTCTGATCATCCAAAACAGCACTATTTCATCAACCTGAGTCACAAAATATTGACTAACTTTCAGAGAGGACATGGGAAGTCTGCTATTCAATACGCTTCAGGGTGAAAGAATTTACGTTTTATTATTGCCACTGTATAACACGCCTTTCCAAATGTCTAAGAGTTTTTACAACAAGCTCAGCAATGACAAGTATTATCAAGTCAAATTCACCAGCACCGTTTTTATAAAGCTGCTGTGTATACACACACGTATCTCCTCTAACCTCCCCCAGCCTTACATATTCCCCTGCTCCTGGCTGGGCAGGCATCATCTCTGGCATTGGAATTCCTGACGGCTTTACTCTTTGTAAACGCATAGATCTTCGCCGTACTGTTTCATCTTCTACCTTTTTAGGCTTATCTCTAGAACAATTAAAACATTTCAAAATTACAGACACATTTAAATAATGTTAAGTCCTCTGCATATACGTACAAGACTCTAGGGTAGGTTCAGAAGTATAGCTCTAACACCTTGGCCCAGACTTACAGCCTAACTAGTTTTGATTCACTTAAAGTTTTTTCCACTTTCTTTCATCATGCATCTTATTCTTTATTTGGACTTAAGCCCGTTTTTCTGCTTTGTTGGGCACCATTTTGGCACCTTTAAATGTCTTTGCTTCTACACTAATCGGTTACCCTATCCCCTGCATCTAGTTCTCCCCCTCTCTTTCCTTCCCACACTTTCCCATCATTGGTTTCCATCATTTAACACTTCTTTCTTAAGCCCTCGTGCAAAAGTATTGTCAGCAAAAAGTAGTGCGCTTGAAATACCTTAATACAAATATCACAAAAAGAACAAATTCTGTAATTTGAGAAAAAAAGACATGAATACTGTCATTTTTCTTTCCAAACAATGGCAGAGGAGAGGCACTACCTGTTGATGAATTCATACTGCTTAAAATAATCAGTTATTCAGATTTATCTTTATAGGGAGACTTCCTCACTAGCTCTCCCTTTTCACAGTATCGGGTATGGGCAGATGGAAGTGCTAAACAAGCTAAAAGGCAATAAAGGAACAGTGACACAAATTTCATACAAAGTTATTTTACCTTTTGGTGACACGAGATTGTCTTTTAGTTGTAATTTGGTAAAGTCTTGCAGCTGACTTGAAGAGAAAAAAGAAAAGATTAAAAATACATATAACAAGCATAAAAGATTAGCCTGTATAAAATACAATTACCTAAAGACTGCAGTAAACTATACTGTAATTATAACAATAATGAAAAGGGATTTTTAAGCATCAAGCTGTGTTGTGACCGCTTCGCTTCCACGTACCAAAAAGAATTCCCCAATTTCTGCAAACAGTGCGCAGGAGCACAGTACAGTCTTGACGTTCTGTGGCCCTTCTTTACACAGAACAAAGAAAATACTCTAGATACTACACACCAGACACAGAAAGACATTTAAAGTAGAACCTGTAACCACAGAGGCCTCCACTCACGGCATCTTCTTCATTACATTTTGAAGACGGGCATTGATGGGCCAAGGCCAACTGTACAAGTTTCACCAAGGCCAAGTGCCAGGTGGGCCACAGCAACCCCACGCAATGCTGCGGGCTGGGGGAAGAGCAGCTGGGAAGCTGCTTGGTGGGAAAGGACCTGGGGGTGCTGGTCAGGAACCAGCTGAACATGAGCCAGCAGCGCATCCAGGTAGCCAAGGTGGCCAACAGCATCCTGGCTTGCATCAGAAATGGTGTGGCCAGCAGGACCAGGGCAGTGACTGTCCCCCTGTACTGGGCACTGGTTGAGGCTGCATCTCAAATCCTAGGTCCAGTTCTGAGCCCCTCACTGCAAGACAGACACTGTGGTGCTGGAGCGTGTCCAGAGATGGGCAACGGAGCTGGGGAACCAGTCTGATGGGGGTGGCCCAGGGCGCTGGGGTTGTTCAGCCTGGAGATAAGGAGGCTGACGCGGGGACCTTACTGCTCTCTGCAGCTGCCTGGCAGGAGCTTGTAGCGAGGTGGGGGTCGGTCTCTTCTTCCAAGTAACAAGCGATGGGACAAGAGGAAACGGCCTGAAGTTGCACCAGGGGAGGTTTACACTAGATGTTAGGAAAAACTTCTTCACCGAAAGGGTTGTCAGGCCCTGGAGGAGGCTGCCCTGGGAAGGGTGGAGTCACCACCCCTGGGGGCATTTGAAAGGTGTGCACATGCCCTGCAGGCTCTTCCCAAGAGCCTCTCAAAGCCAGGGCGGTGAGCTGAACCCTCCCGTGCCAGGCAGGCAGCTGGCAACCAGCTAACCCACGGGCACTGTGCCTCCCCTGCAAGAGCTCAGCAGCCTCCACAGGTAACACAGCGCCCAAGGAAGGGATGGGAGCACAGTGATAGGAGCGAGGCACATACCACGCTCATGCTGCCCGCGACACACACACAGCCACCTTCACGTCAGTGTTTCACCCAAGTGTCACCTGGCCTGGTGCTGCTGGCTCTGCAGCTCTTGGGACCACAGGCACCAGCGTGGCTGGGTGCTGCGGCCATGGAATACCATACAAGTGGGATTTTGCTTTCCTCACTCTTGTCAAGTTTAACCAATGCCTCGCCCTCCTAGGAAAAAGGTAACTAGCGGCACAACCCCCCATTTTTTTTATCCAGTCAGGGCAGTCCTGATGTCTCAGGAAATTTTCACGGCTTTCCTCACACACCTGCCACTGTTAGAGAAGGGTTTCACAACAAGAAGGGTGACAGTACAATTACCACACTTGTAATAAACTAATTTTGATGCTACTTAGAATCTATACGAACCTTATGCAACTTTAAAGCAGCGAAGAATTTAGCATTTTCTGTAATGTTCTTTAGTCTTTTCCTTTCGTAAGCTGATAACTGTGAGTATCCATCCTACAAAAAGAAAAGTCAAATATTCTTCATCATACAGTTACACGGCCTGCAAGAGATGTCCCAGGCTTCTGGAAGTGAGTCTCCAAATCGACTGTCTAAATTATTTAGAAGTGGTTCAATATATTTGTAAACAAACAAACACAAACCCCTATGCAAACCGGGGTGAGCCCGTATCAATCCCAAAACTTGTCCATATAGACACTAGCTCACATTATAAAACTTATTCCTAGTATTAATTCCACAAAAAGAGCAGTTCACCAAAATCTTGCTAGAACGGAAACAAAACTAAGGTGACTGAATAAACAGAACTTCAGTGACACAGCAAACATTACAGATGAATGAAATACACTCTTAGATCATTTTTATCTGCCATAGAGGGGAAGGTGGACTTGACAAGGTGAAATGATGATTTAAACGTAAGTGAACATTGACAAGACTATTGCATCTTATGACTGTATCCACCCGTAACAATGCCTGGGAGATGGTTATTGACAGCACTAGAACATACTGGTGCTTTTGCCACTGCGTTTTATACGCCCTGACTGACAGCAAGAGCATTTTTTTCATCCCTTAAGACATTCTGAAAGGGTAAAATAGAGTTTTGTACTATCAGCCAGAGATATTAAAAAAAAAAATACATGAAGAGGAAAACCACTTTCTAACTTTACTTTTATGAACACCATGAACGCGCACCTTGAGAACTGCAGACCCACCCCCTTTGCTGCAGCCCAGGCGCAAACAACTCCCACCTGACGCTGCTGCTGCTTCGGAAAAGCCCCCCGGGGCCGGGCAGCCGCCCCGCGCGGTCACGAGTGGGGAGGGTCCCCACGGGCGGGCACTCACCAGCGCAGCGTCGCCTCCATCGCTCCCGTCGCTGTCCGCGTCCAAAACGCCGTCCGAGCCGCTGGCGGCCGGGCTGCCGGGGGGCGAGCTGGGCTCCGGGCTGGGCTCCGGGCTGGGCTCCGGGCAGAGCCGCTTGCCGCCCGGCGCCCTGCCCTCCGCCGCCCCGCCGTAGGCGCCCAGCAGCCGCTTCTGGGGCATGCGGCGGCCCGCGACGGCCATCGGCGTGAGCAGCACCCGCAGCTGCTGCGCCCCACCGGCTCGCCGCTCGCCCCGCTGCGGGCTCAGCCGCGGCTGGCCGGGCCCCGTCGGGGTGGACTCCTGCGGGGGCAAAGCGGGGCTGGGCGGGAGCCGCAGCTCGGGCCGTCCCCGCGCCCGCCGCCCGGCCCGTCCCGCTCCTCACGGCCCCGGCACCCCCCGGCGCCCCCTCCTCACGGCCCCGGCGCCCCTCGGCCGCCGCTCTCCTCAGGGACCCGGGCCCTTCAGCCACCCCCCTCCTCACGGCCCCGGGACCCCCTCCCCACGGCCACGGCTGCCCTCGGCCGCCCCCCTCCCCACGGCCGCTGCGGCCCCTACAGCCCGCCGTCCCCTCTCCCCAGCGCGCCGGTTCCCGCCGCCCCGGGAAGGCAGCTCTCACGGCGGCCCCCACCCGCCCCAGACCTGCATCCGCTGCTGGGTGCGCGGCGACAGCCCCTCGGGCTCCAGCGTCCCGGTCTGCGGCAGCGCCATGGCGGGCGAGTGGCGGGCGGGCGCGGGGGCGGAGCGGCCGTTTCCCGCTCCGGCTGAGGGGCGGCCCGGGCGGGCTTCCGGCCACGGCGCCTTCCCCCTGGCGGCCGCCGCTCCCGCAGCGCGGTGCCGCCGGGCTGGCGCGGGGCCCGAGGGCTGAGTCCGGCCCCACAGCCCGCCCTGGCCCGGGGCGCTGTGTGAGGGATCCAAGGCTGCGGTGCCGGGAGCGGGGTGGCAGCGCGGGGGCTGTAATTGCCGCAGTCAGGCTCAGGAGGGAAAAAGCAAATTTAACAGGGAGGTTAGTTGAAACGGGCTGAAACGGGGGAGGTCCCCAGGTGGGGAGAGACAGGAGCTGCTGGAGAGGGTCTGGGGGAGGCTGTGCAGATGATGAGGGGATGGGGCTTTGCCCTGATGCGGAAGGGCTGAGAGCTGGGCCTGGAGAGGAGGCCTGAGCAATGTCTGCAAATACCTTACGGGTGGGTGAGGGTGAGTGTCAAGAGGATGGGGCCAGGCCCTTTCCAGTGGGGCCCCGCAGCCGGCAAAAACTGCCTCACAAATTCCATCTGAATACAAGGAAAAACCTCCCTACACCTTGAAGGAGACCAAGCACTGGGACAGGCTGCCCAGAGAGGTTGTAGAGACTCTTCTGGAGCCACCCAAAACCCACCTGGGCACAGCTGCAGCCTGCCCCAGGAGCGCCTGCTGGGGCAGGGCTTGGGCGAGACGGTCTCCAGAGGCCCCTTGCACTCGGAGAAGGCTGGTGAGATGGATCATACAATACACAGGGGCCAGCCCTGGCAGAGTCGTCGCCCAGAAATAACCGATGAAACCCCCTGCTCCAGCCAAGCAAGCAAATGGCTCGTCCCAGCCGCGCACTGCCCTGCGTTCCAGTGAACGTGTGTACAAGCAGGTGTGTCCCTCCAGCCCTTCTGAACGCACCAGGGCGGCCTCGTGCAAGGCAGGCAAGTGGAAGCCAAGGGCAACTCAAATGCTGTTCGCTGTGTCTGGGGGAAGATACCGTTTTAAAAAAATAATAAAATAATAGTAACTAAAAAAAAGCACACCTGGGGCAGGGCACAGCACTCCCAGGCAGCCCTGCTACCTGGAGAAAAACATTTGAAACTTGTAAACCTTAATCATATTTTCTACCTTGGGTGAACATACCAAGATTGCATTTTCAGAAGAGCAGCTCAGGTCTCGAGCTCTCAAGTGCTCGTGCAAGTAGCAAGGGAGAAGAACAGAGGCAAGCACAGCTGGAGGATGTGCAGTTCCAGTAACCGCTTTTGATTTGTGGTCTCAAGCGTGTCCCCAAGGTAGCTGTAAAGCAGGCTTACAGGGAGTATTTTCACTGAAATAGCAGGGTTTCTAGAACCAGTCAGTTTGTAGTAGAAAGGTAAAATAAACTTAGGAGTTTAAAAACATTTATTTAATGTGAGGTTTCGTACCTGACAAATATACAAGTCTTGGAAGGTTTAGCAAATGAAACAAAAATTTAATAAACAATGATTGCATCTTCAGGGCTTGCTTTTATACAGTATTTACATTTTCTTGGTTAGAATACTGAATATGAAGGCTGAAGGAATGGTCTGGTTTTGGGTTTTGGTGCTGCCATAATCCCCAGCTTTCCAGCAGCTCCTTGTGTGGCACGAACAGCGGGTAATGCCGAACTGTAGCCAGATGAAGCTGGAGCCTTCGAGCTAGGCGGCTTTCTGGTCCTTCTGTAACCACTGCAAAATTGAGAGACAAGGTCTGTGTCAGACACCTCCTTTACCTGCCACATTCCCTACACCCATGCTGTACATATATCACCACCATCAGGTTTTTCTAGAAGACTATGCTTTCATTTTAAATTTTTTTTTTAATACAGATGGCTGCAAAAACACCTTTGAAATGTAAATCGAGTGTAGCTGTTGGTGTGGTATTTGCCTAAGGGCAAGAAGCAGCCTGAAACAGGGACGGAGAATGCTGAACCAGCCTGACTCCAATTAATCCAATTAGACTATCAACATTAAGTGACACTTCAGGGTCAACAGCATTTGACGACTAGTATTTTAGTAGATGGGAAGGTGAAAAAGGTGAGAGTAAAACCTACTGAGCAGGGAGTTTTGTAGCTATTTGCTACAAAAAGCAAAGACCATAATAAAGAAAAACAGGGCAAAGAAGGAGACAACCTTGGAAGGAACAGACGACGACAGAAAGCAATGTGTTTTGATAAGGCAGACCATATTTTATCGTTGATGATGAATGCAATATTAAAGCAATAAAATCTAGGTAGTTAATATACCAATAAAACCTAACAGTCTTTAAAATTTAGGCATGGCTCTTCAGGTGGGGATTGCACGGAATGTTTTGGAGAGCACATTGGTACTATTTAGAGCTACTCTTCCGAATGGCCTGAACTCCCAGCTGCAATATATAGATAATGCAATAATTTCTGTGACACATACAGACTGAATAAAACCCCATGCAAAGAATTATTTCAGAAATGCAAGATGCAGGTTATCTGCGTAACCACTCTTTTGTACCTCATGTGTCTTATCTCATATACCAAATGAGGTAAAATTTCTAGGCTGAGGGATTAGATACCCTGACCATACCACAGCTGAGGGAACTTTAATTCCTTTTTGTGCAAGGCAAGCTACGAGCACAGCAAACCTGTAAAAGGCATAACTATAAAACCCAAATAAGAACCTACTGCTCAAGTTTTCTAAAGTCACCCCTGCCCTGTTTTTAAAGAGGGTTTTGGGAGGGCAGAATTTCTCCAACCATATCTCCTTTTTCATTTGTTCCCTTTCAGGACTGATTAATCATCATGTTTTCGAAGCATGGACCTTCAAGCACAAACTGCTGGCTACTTGAATTACCAGACTAATCACTACATGAACTGCTAAAATAAGGTCATCGACTCATAGGATGAGGCCCAGCCTGGCTTCTTCATCACCCTGTGACAGTTTGGTGGTGGATCTGCCCTAGAAGCTCAAGACCAACCTGACTCTGGGATCCAAATGGTATGCTCTTGATGCAGACATTGCCTTGTACCATACAGAGGGAGAACATGAATTAATGAGGGACTGGGCACTGAAGTTCAAATATTCCGTCAAATCGAAGTTTTAAGCCCTCTTTATGTTTCCAAGCACAGAATCCAGTCAGCCTACTAATAATGGCTATGGCAACACACTGAAATTCAGTGACACTACTTAGCTTGTGGCAATCAAGAGTGAGAAACAAAGGGCAATTGTTCAATATCCTTCCTCACCAGGAGCTTTTTAAACAAAACACACTAGAAAACCAAAGCAGAGCTGTTGTTACCAGGTAATGGGATAATTACAATGCCCTTCTTTAAAGCCCATATTTATCCTACTGGTTTTCTTGATTAACAGTGCAATCCTGGGGTCATCACCGTGCTATTCAGGATGAAGAAAAGTTATAAATGACTGCAAGCAACGTACCCTTTGGGAAGAAACTGCTGGACGCCACCGTTACTTGTTTTTTTCCTCTTTGATTCTCTGAAGTTTGGCGGCCTTTGCCTTTTCCTTTTCCTTCTTTGGTTTGCATTATTGCAAAAATAGCTTGAGGTTGTAACTGCATCTTCCGCTGCTTCATCACTTTCAGGTGTGGCAGTACTTCCCGTAGCTGTGTCCACACTTTGGCAGGCAGCATCTTCTGTGGACAGGCAGAGAGTTAAAACTAACAAAATTAAGATATTGCCTGGGCCAGCCAGAACAGTCACCCAGCACACACTGATTGTATCAAAACTTCTGTCCTTGCAGTTCAAAACCTCCTTTGCACTGCCTTCATCCTGGTGATGCTCCAGGCTCAGCTATACATGTTTCATAGGCTGATGTAAAGGACAGAAAGCAGTTTTGGTTTATCTCATGACATAGAAGAATACTGGCTAGCCCTATTTTCTCTAGCTTAGCTTCTTGTCTAAACTGTTTTGGTAACACTCTGCTTTCTGCCTTTACACACATCCCTATGTCAGCTGGAAAGATTTATGGAATATGCCATAAATACTAGAGTCAAATATGGCACTTGTTTTTAAAAACAGCATCAGGAGATGCATAAAGGCTCAGACAGCTGAGAGCTCCTTCTCAATCAGTGATGATCAAGAGGGACATGATTCTTTGCACAGGCAGTAGAATAAAATACTTAAAAATCAACTTTGTAGACATACATTTACTCAGATTGCAGTGTATGAAAGCACAGCCTCCTTAGACTTTAACATGAGTAATTTTAAAACTGCAGGCCCCAACGTCCAATCTAACAGCCAAGCTGTATTAAATAGTCTAATCACAACATAGGCTATGTGCTGCACTCATGTGAAGTTACCAGGTTTACTAGTCTCAGGGCTCAATTCTCCACGGAGCTGAACTTTTTAAATAAGGTTAGAGTTGTGCAAAGGCATTATAAAATACTACCATTCTGATCCAACAGCCTTTATTTTTCACCTAGATTTGAAAATTCTTCACATTTGAGCAAGGACTAGTCAGTGAAGACCTGAACTTGCTGACCTCAATTACTATGAAAAATAAAAGGTAGTAGTTATTGATTACCTGCCAGACTACAGTGTTACCCTATACATAGTAGACGCAGGTGTAAAAATATGCAGGAGGTGCAAGACCTTTACCTTTACAGTCAGAATTATCATTATAACTAAACATATTACATAAATCCCAATAACTAATGGTCAGGAGCAGAGCAGTCTGCTGCTCAGTTCTCATTTTCCTTTTTTAGTCTTTCAGAGATAGCTGAATTTAACTAGTGAGAAGATAGCAGACCTCTGTGTATTTCTGAAAGTGTGCAATTTTTCCCTGTTTGTAATTATTATACTGTATGAATTAGTTACTTTTATTTAAACAAGGGAACTTTTGAGCAAAACTTCTGATAGAAGAGGAGAAAGGGGTACTAAACAGGAAAGTTCATGTTCAGGTACGAAGCATACTAAACCTGGTATGGTCCATTCAGAGTACTTATCCATCACTTTAATTATTTCTGCACCATATTTTTCCAGTTTGTCTTCTGTGACACCATCAATCTGCAGTAAAACTTCCACATCAGATGACAAGGTTTCTGTAATGTAACAAAGTACCAATTAGACATGTCAAACAAACTTTCTTGAAAGACAGAGGTCATGGTAGAGTATTCTCGAGGAAATTAATTCCTTTTAGGGCCACTCTGTGCATTAAGTCCTTAAGGAAGTAAGCCTTTATTCTAGCATATTTGTTTCTAGTCTGTTAGTACAAAAAACTAGTCCAAAAGCTTTTTCTGTCAATGCTTCAAAGTTTGTTCTGCAGTATCGTTATTTGGGTGGCTCTTGTACTTACGCAGCAGGACTGCTACAGCATGAACTGCAGCTCCAAGGAATCTCTACTGTCAGCTACTTCCATAGGACTCGCACAGTTACGTACACTTAAGCCCGTTCTCACTAAATGTTAGAAACTCTAGATTTTTTTTTGTCAGAAGAGGCTACAATTGCACATGCGGTCTACTGCCGACAGCGGTTCCAAGTAATGAAAAGCTGACATTACCCGCTATTTTCTTTAGAGTTGAAGTACTGAAAATATTGAAGTAATGCACATCAAAGATTTTCCCAAGCGTTTTGCATGTGTCTGTAAGTTCCCCAAGGCACTTTTTAACCATCTCTTCCCGCTGTGACATTTTTGCCATGGAAGCCTTTTGCTTTCTGATGGCACTGGCACTTTCTGTTTCATGAAACTCCACCTGTTAAAATAAACCAATCAATAACTTCTGTCAGGGGAGTTTTTGCGTAGATATTGTTAGAAGACTGATTGATAACACAGGAAAACAGTGGAGGAAACTGAAAGTATTCCTTAATGGACTAAAAAACACTATTTACCCAGTATACACTTTTAAAATGTTTTTGTTTGTTGGTTGGTTGTTTTTTTTTTTTTTCCAGGCTACTTAACTGCCCCTAAATTTCTTCTACAGAGAACTAGGAGAGTATACACACAACACAGGGAAAAAATCCTGAGAACCCAATTCACAGCTAGCTTTAAACAGAGGTCACTAGGTCTAACGCTGAGGGCTCTTCTCCAAACAGAGCACTAATGCAGAGGAGCCACTGCCTCAAGCAATTCTGGGACTGGTTCCATGACCTTCTTGAAGTGCGTTTTCCATCAGAGCTCACCAATGACTGGAAAAAACCTGCAGAAAATGCAGGAGAAGGTAGTGCTGTTGCTTCTTCTTAGCTTGCTTTTTTTTGTGTTGGTCATAACTTTCCTTTCTTGTCAAGCTGGAATCAGACTGATGGGGCAAGAAAAGAAGGCTTTAATCCTCTCCAATCCTCTGAAACTCACCTTTTGCTTCACAATGTTATTAGAATACTGGACTAGAAATCATGCTTGTTGGATTCTGTTCCCTGCATCTGCTAAAGATTAGTTTCTGTACTTCAGCTGGTAGGCAAACTGTGTTTAATCTTAGGGTATATGCTGCTTAAGAACTGTAGCACTTAAAACCAGTAAGTTCAATTGAAAAAAAAAAAAATTGTTACATACCTGTAGCGATCCATTTAGCACAGCCTGAGATTTCTCTCCTAGAACTATATATGCAACCGCTTGGTCATTAGCTGTGATGTACAACTCTTCATCCAGAATCTTGTCTAAGACCAGCTTTCTAAACAGTCTTTCAACATTATGCCTTGAGTAGGCAGCTCCCTTCCCAAATATTCCAGACTGAATCTTTGCACTCGCTGTACCTGTGCAACAGAAATCACAGGATTAGCCTGCGATTAGAAAGCCTACACATGTATGTATTTAGAGACCTGTGGAAGATTCCCCAGAGTATTCCATAGTCTATGCACATAAAAAAAACAATATAAAACCCCCACACGTTTAAGCACCAGACACTCCAAGCACCACCAGAAAACTAATATTGTCACTATAGCAACATAAAACGGATTAAAGCTTTAAGTCTCATTTATTTTGGATCATCTACCATCAAGAGATTCCTGGGAAGAATAATTCTGCAAAATTTATCTTCTTTTAAACCACTGCTGGTATTGCACAGATCTCCTGATACTTAGTCAGGAATTTATGCGCCAAGTCTATTTAGATGTTGTTTCAGGAAGAACAGTACTTACCTAAGAAAATGTCTACCATCATATTCAACGTGTATCTTCCAGAACCTGTATTTCTCTTTCCATTTATTTGTCCCCTTCGTCCACAATGCTCTTGTACAAATCTTATAATGCTCTTCACTTCATCTGTTACATTTCTTGATTTGTAATCCTATTAAAATAGACTTGATCAGGAAACAACATTATGTGGTTCTTTCCTAATGCAAGTTGTTACAACGTTGTTTTTCATTATTGAGCTTTTTCCAATCATGAATTAATTTTGTTCCAAACAGAGAAATAGTGATTTTCTAGTTAGTACACCTACAGTGATACAATATTCTCACAGGAATTCCAGATTTGATATTACCTTGATAATACCCTGGAAAATGCAATAATACATACTGACTAATTGTAGATCATCTCTGTTGTGTTAATTCTATAGAGTGAGCAGCAAGATTGCTGTGTAAATACTGGTAATCAAGGTGAATTGTTTGGAGAACATTCCTGCAATTATTCTGCTGCCATGCACTACAACTTACACTTCTAGTATGCATTAAAATGAGAAGACTGGACTGAATACACATTATTCTAGTCAAATTTTGTTACAATCACAACTGTGAAAAGTAATGCTTAACACAGGGCTGAGAAGCAATATTATCAGGTATAAAACGGATGTGGTTTGGAGAGCTCAGTAACTGCTCCCCCTGTCTGCTTCAACAGCTATCCCCTCTCCTACTCCTGTTCATGCCACTAACAAGTTTGCTTCAATCCTTCATGCATAAACCCTAATCTCTGGGCCACCTCAAGCAGCATGCACCTCCTAATGTGGCACTTGTGCTACTCTGGCAGCATGAAGCTGCCTTGAAAAACATCAGAATAGGCAGTTGAAGAGATTTCCCCATAGCCATTCCAGTGGACCTTTTATCAGCTCCTGCCTCCTATAAGCACTGTAGTCAAGAAAACTGACACTAAGAAACAGCCTTACACCTCACTAGTCCTCCGCTGACAGAAGTAGGAGCATCATATGGATGTCCATGGGTATTCTGTATAAGTCTACTCTAGGTTAAACCCTGGAAGTAATTCGAAGCATCTAGCATCACAAAAATACAAGGCATCTTATTAATTTTCTCCATTTGCCTTCCCAAATGTCATGTAACCACTTTTTAAACGCAGCTAAACACAAAATCATTTTTAACAACACTGTAAATAAGAGCTACGATTTTTACCTTCTTTCTACTGCAGTTATCGCAAATTACTTCTGGGTGATCCTTACAGAAGGTAGGATTGAAATCAGTTTCCCCGAAGTAGGCCAAAAGCTGAATTCTCCGGCAATCAATTACGTTCTCACAGTAGTGAACCATGCTGTACAGGTTGTTAAAGTGGGTCTGTCTTGTGTGACTGTTTCCGTCTTTCTCCACTGAAATGCAATAAATTCCATTTTATTTGTTAAATTGCACCTCTGCATTTTTATATGTTATCAGATAGACAAAACACAATGTTCTTTTTCGATTAAAAAAAAAAAAAAAAGAGTAGGTTATTAGTTGAACTAACCTGAGTCAGATTTTACCACTAAAGTTTTAAAGAATGGAGAAGGGAAATAAGCCTAGAGTTACAAGAATCAAGAGATGGATACGTATGAAGAAAAATGTTTTTGACTAAAATTAAGCACAAGTGACAAAAATCTTTCATTACAGAAAGCCATTCAGGTGAAGATGCATAGTTCTCCCATCTCTGCGATACCATACTATATACAGCACTTCTAAATGAGAAAGTAGCACAGTCTAAATGAAATGGAGACCAGTAACTAGGTGACTTCTTTAATACTGCCTCCATTAAGTTACAAATACGAGAACTCACTTAGTATTAGCCTTCTAAGTCTGGTTACGTCACTGTAGCTGTAGAAGAGCACACAGTGAGACATTTCACCATCTCGTCCAGCTCTGCCAGATTCTTGATAGTAACCTTCTATAGATTTAGGAAGAGAAGCATGGATCACATAGCGCACATCAGGTTTATCAATTCCCATTCCAAAGGCAATTGTTGCACAGATAACCTAGGAAGGAAATAACAATTTAGTTATGAAAATTATTAATGCAGTGTTCTGCTCCAAAAACAGACAGGCGATCAGGATTACAAAACTGGCAAAACTGGCTCTCCTTTCAGGAGAGCTATTCCAAAGAGAAAGCTCCAAATCTGAGTCTCAATATACAATTCAGCAGCGTGCCTAGAGCTGTTCCAGAACCCTTGCACAGTTCGGTTCCTTCCTACTGGAGTATCACACCTTGGGTGCAGTGCTGCAGTCTTTGATTTGCAAAATTCCCGACCAAGAGATGGTGAATGTGTTTTGACAGATCTGTCCAGATCAGTTATTTAATACTGCATCCGATTTGGCAATAACATTACACAACTTCGCTTTCATTTACTAGGCCAAGAGGGATGAAAGTTCTCTAATTTCCATTCACTCCCCTCCACCTCCCGCCCCCAGCTGCTTTGCTTTTACCTGGCACCCTTCTTGGTTAATCCACTTCCTCTGTACAAGATCTCTGTTGGAATCAGTGAGGCCAGCATGATAGGCAAGTGCTGCAAGACCTTCCTTCTGCAGAACAGCCGCTGTTGTGTCACATTCATGACGTGAAAGGCAATAAATTATTCCAGAGTCATCTGCAAATGTATATAAAAAAAAAAGTTTTGTGTTACAATACAGCCTTATTCCCTTTCACTTGCTTAACAGTCAAACCTGTCAAGCAAATACATTTATTGTAATAGGGAGAAGTTGGTAAGTGTAATGCAATAACTACTTAATAATAAAGAAAAGTAATTTTATTAATATCAAGATGGTTTTGTTAGCTTCTCCTCGCCGTATTTCCTGTTTTTTTGGTGAGGTGGTATCAAGAAAAGTTTTCCTGCTCAGTACTGTCCAATGTTAGGATTTAAAATACGTGAATAAAGAACTACATAAATTAAGAGCTAGAGCAGTTTAGTCAATGAGAGATGGGGTTACAGCACGAGGGAAACTATGAAGGGAGCTTGGTGTGGCCAAGTTCCAGCAACATGAGCTGCAGGACTCCAAAAGCGAGCCTAGAAAGATAGGAATCTCTGAAGACATCTTCAAGGGAACCATGGAAAAGCAGACCACAGAATTAAAACAATTAAAACAGTATGGATGTTAAGTGGCCTTTATACTCTGAAGACACTAAGGTAAAAGGTCTGGCAAGAGCATTACCATAATTTACTTTTCCATCCTAACTCGAATTCTTAACTTTAGAATGCCTATAAATCTGATTACCATTATCAATAACATAATTTTGCCTCCAACTTGTTTTTCTTGTACAATAGTCACTTCCAGAAAGGCAGAAGTTTGGGGGTTTTACAGCATTATAAAAACTTGAAAGTAGTTCATAAAAAGGTATGCAAGCACACCATGCTGCTCAATACTCACACGGATGATATTTTTTAATCCATTCCAAGCAATCCATTGCCACCTTCTTTGGCTTCTTGGGCAATACATCGTATTTCAAGTTATGCCTGTTGAAGCTCATTGTAAACCTGAAACAAGACAGTTCATGGATGCTCGTCAGCTCTATGGGCACAGCAATCCTTTGAACAAGCTAGGTATCGACTGGAATGTCCTAAATTCAACTGCTACTTGTTCTGTGTTATCTGCAAAGGAATTATTGTTCCACTATGCCCATGGAGATTAACGTTGCCCATACTTAGGGTCTAAAATTTCTGCATTTTTCCTGTGGCTGTGAAAAAAAAACAACTATGTGGTACTATGTAGAAGGAAGAAAGGCCCATAAACCAAAGACACACAGAGTGATTTGCCTCGCCTTCATTCTCCTTTTGAATACCAGCATCCACATTTGACTGATCAGATTTGCAAAATTTAGTGTCGCCTCCCTCCTTCTACACTAAAATAGGTTTCTAAAATAAGAAACTAAACAAAACAGAATATTTTTCCGTTGTGTACAACAAACACACTACAACACAATGCAGGCCCAGTGGTACTTCATCGTCTATGTTACTGCCAATGCTAATTAAAAAACCACTTCCAGCTTTTGCAGTTTTCCAGCAGTCTCATGAAAAGCACCCTAAAACACAACTTTCACATTCTGTCAGTGATATAGAAAATTTCCTGATGTTATTTTCTATCAAACAGCTTCCTTAATCATGCAAGAAGGAGTTGGGCAAATTGGTTTTCTTCCTCTTACTTCAATATTTTGCATATAACTCACATTAAATGAGAATGTATGCATGGAATTTAATCACACACAACTATGTACATATTTCAGATGGACCTATTATGCTTTTCTTACTTCACTACTTGTCCACTCATTATTTCCATGGCACAAACGAATTGTTTCAGGAAACTGCTGAGCAACTTACACTTGTGGTTTTAGCATCTCAAGCTGATTCTGAATATCCTTCTGTACTCTGGGGTTAGCAGTGGCAGTAAGAGCCATCATAGGAACAGAGTGAAACTTCTTGCGGAGCATATTCAATCGTTTGTAGTCTTGCCGAAAATCATGACCCCACTGGTTTAAAAAACAAAATTTAAGTATAACTGAGTCAGATGCTCCAACTAAGTGTTTTGCCATTTTGAAAAACTAATCAAGGTTTTTACCTGGCTGACACAGTGGGCCTCATCAATGACAAAACGTGCTAGGAGTTTCCTGTCGTAGAGATTTTCCAGGGCTGACATCAGTCGGTTGCTCGCACAAATCTAGGTACAAATCCACCAGCAGCATTAGAAAGCAAACTAACAGCTAAGTGTCACCCTACCTGACTAAGAATACAGAAACAATTGTACTCAATTGTTCAAAATGCAAAGTTAACCTTGACTGCACAGGTAAAGCTTGAAGGCATAAAGAAGGTGGCAATCGGCTTCATTTTAATTGACAATGAAGCAGATGGTGTGGGATTGTGGCAAGGTTCTACGATCATCTATTTAGAGGTCCTACAATCTGAGTAGATTTAAATGACTCATGTCACAAAAGACGGGGAAAGACAATGCTGAAGAAAGAAACGTAATCAGCACACTGAACAGTCCCCTCTTACAAAGCTCTTGTGGAATAACAATTTTTAACAGGCAGTATATAATTAAGTATAAGGCAATCTTTTGCCAATCACGTATTACCTTGACAGTTAAATATTTTCTCCCTATATTATCCTATTCATAGTAGTCTAGATTCTAATAGCTACTTGACAGCAATTAGCCACTAATATGTAATAAGATATGTGGAAATGGATGGGCATGGTTTTTGGTTTTTTTTTAAGATTTAGGCTGTATAGACCTACTCAGTTCTCATTCTTGCTTAATTAATGATTGAAATTAGATACATCTGTACAGTCTTACTGAGTTACCTAAAAAATGTTTAACGATTTCTTTTTCCCCCAGAAACCTACTCTAAGTTTCAGTGTTTCACCTTTAATACTTCATAGTAATCCTTCTCTTTTTGCCTCCATGATTTTAAAATTCAAATTAAATACAAACCTTCTCAGGGGTAACATAAAGAAGCTTTATTACAGGATCTTTTTTTGATAACTGCATATATATTTTTGAAGCATCAGTATCTGTTCTATCACCAGTCAGATACGTCGCAGCAATCTATATTAAAAAAATATAAAGTTTTAATAAGCACAAAACAGAAGAACCTGCAAAGAATCCTACATCTAGTTATAAACCAGAGAAAAAAATCCTCAACGAACATCACATTTTCAGTGCTGCTTTGTGTAATCATAGATAGCATTTGTACCCCCACTGTACTGTAGACATCACAGAATTTTTCTAGTGATAAAGCCAAAAGACTATATGCCAAATTCTATTATTTTGCTCCCAATTCTACCAGCAGACCAATAGCTGACTTAAGGGATTTGTCCGTTTTCTTTGAACTCACTTTCCAGTAAAGAAAATAGATGTGATGTTTGTTTACTGCTCAATATGCTCTAAGTTTGACATTGAATTGTGAAAACAGAGATCTTCAGATAAGAAACAAAGTTTCCAAGAAGCACAAAAACATAACACCCTCAGTAACAGTGCCCCCAAACACAGAACAACATTGCATCAGAAGAAATCGAATACAACTCGGAGCAGCAATTTAATATTGAGTTTGAAAGTGTAACTTACTATTCATGCTGAATAATAATGAAGGAATTAAATCCTAAGGACAAAACCAATGCCAGAATAGGTCACACCAACAGAGCCAGCTCTGCCTGGTTGTCTCCTCTTCCTCTTGCAAGAGGCAGCTGCAGCTCTGCAGAGGAAATATCTTCTGCAGCTACAAATCCCCAGGAGTCAGACTGCCAGTTTATCTGGCTTCCATGGCACATCACGACACCATAACGAG
Source organism: Falco naumanni (assembly GCF_017639655.2). Taxonomy (NCBI): domain Eukaryota; kingdom Metazoa; phylum Chordata; class Aves; order Falconiformes; family Falconidae; genus Falco; species Falco naumanni. The sequence continues at coordinate 3,503,521 of NC_054060.1, read as the reverse complement.
CAAAGAGTGTGCCCAAAGTGTAGTGTTGTGCAACAGTCACTATATGGCAGACAACCGTTCAGGGGCCCTGTCAAGTCAGACTAATTAAAACCTGTAAGTGACGAAAGAAGGATTTTTCTGAGCTCCAAAACCCCTGCATCATAGTCCCTTCAGTCTCACACTCCAAAACACCTCTGTATTTTTTGCCTTAAAACGTGCTATCCACCTTTGTTTCACAGATCTAAAATCTCAGTAATACACAAAGGATGAAAAAGGCACCTCGCTGAGGCAAAAGCAGTTCTTAAGTGGTCAGCCTTAGGAACATCCATCTTCTGCACCTGCATTTCTCTTCTCTGTGTATTACTTTCTAAAAATGCTTGGCATCTCCAGAACTCTCCTGACTCGGGAATTGTTAGTGCTTATTTCTGCTATAGAGCCAGGCTGCTCCTATTTATGTGCTTAAATACAACCCTCAGAATCTAAGAATCAGGCACCTGTACTTGAAAACCAAGCTCCAGTAACAAACACACATGAGCATCAATACCCCCAGCGGCTAGATTGCCAAGATATTCAAGTTCATCTCATTCAGTTCTTCCCAGACAACTTTGTGTGCCTTTTACAGTTCCCATCTAATCAATTTTTGCAGTTTATATTTGAGAGACATAAGATTTGCTGTAAAATTTCAGATTTTTAATTTGCTTAATTAAAGCTGTTTGAACTTACATCTAAGGTCTTCAGTTTCTGAACTTGATCTATTATCAGTGACCTCAGTGGAGAGATAACAATAGTGACACCAGCTGAGACACACGCTGGCAACTGGTAGCACAAGCTTTTACCACCACCTGTAAGGATTAAAGAGAACACAACAGATGTTAGATATCAAGAGGAAAGGTAGACAGCGTGGAGAAGGAATGGAGGAGGGGAAACCTATTTCTTACTTCCCATTTTACAGCACTTTCATAAACAATAGAGGCAGTCACTGGTAAAATTTAATGTGATAGCTGTAGGATAACAAAGAGTTATGTGAAATATTACAGAAGGCAGAAATTCAATCACCTCATCAACATACCACAGTGTATACAATATTCCAGAAAACCTGCAGCCATGAATTCAAGCAGCACAATTTATTGTTACCTCCACAGAGGCACGAAAGGAAAAGTTTGTCACAGGTCTTGCAAAAGTAGCTTCAGCTCTTTATTTCTCAGGCGTGTGCCAGACCTCAAAACCCTGCAGCAGTGAGACTTTTGGAGATACATACCTGTGGGCATTAAGATAAAACAATCTTCACCCAGAAGAGCAGCATTGATGGCTTCCAGCTGATTTATCCGAAAACAGTGCAAACCAAACTTTTTGTGAAATACATTCATCATATCTTCAGAATGGGAAAATTTCATACCCCTGAAACGTTCTAGTGCAGGGTTATTAACTGGCAGATCTAGTAGACAAAGAAAATGTACACACAATAAGTTACAGTATCATCACACTACCACTCTTGCACATAAAACTGCTTCACTGCAACAGATGGCTTAGCCACAACTTCAACCCATTGAACCTTTTAAACTCAAACCACGACTTACTAAAAAAAATTGCATTAATCTAGAATTTAACACCAGCTAAGGTGTGAATTTGGATTACATGCAAATCTCTCGAAACAAGCTTCTTAGCCACGACTGTGTAAAGTCTTAGACTGACAAACTCTGTCTCTCACAAACCATTATGAATAGGCTGTCCGTTTGCAGGCACCCAACAGTAGGTGCTAGCCATATCAGAAGCTCATAAAATGGGTTAACATTTTCACCTCCCCTTTTTACAACCCATTCCTACAGTAACCACAAATAATACTGACCCACCCCTGTGCCCCAGAGGGGTTAGGTTTGCTCCAACAACTGCCTAGTTTTGATTATTTTTGCATAAACAGCTAAAACTGTTGTACAGCTTTGAATTGACAACTGTGGAATCGTTATTTAATTAACACACAGAAACAGTCTAGTTTCCAGTTTTAGCAGCTTCAACTTCCCAACTGCAACCTGCATGGCAAATAAATATTCAAGACGTTTGACATCACTTGGAGGAAAAAACCCAAACAGAAGATGACTTTGCAAAAAAGAAACCAAAAGAAATTTCCACAGAAACAAAAGGAATTGATATAACCTACAGCAAGTTACTTGGCCTTAGGTTTAAAAACAAGTAAATAAAGTTTTAAAAGAGGAAGATAGTAATCCTACTGAGCATAATTTACCTAAACGGTTCTTTGTTCCCATCAGGAAGCTTGATTTTGGAGCAGCAGGGTTTGATCCAAGAGCAGATCCTTTGGCTCTGGACATGATCTTCGACAGCAGCGATTTGGCAGGTGGCCCTTCCCTGACAGGCTGATACAATGGCGTAGATGGCGTCTCAGGTGTCGAAACATTCACCGAATTCTCCCAGTCCTCATCAAAATCATCAATATCAAAGTGATCAAGGTCAAAGTCTGTATCCTTTACACCTAATGGGTCTTCTGCAGGAATGCTAGGAGGAGTTTTGCTCTGACCTTTCATAGCTGTGCTTGTAAAAGCCCTCTCCAGCAGATGATGGTTTCCACTATTTTTCACCCCTGGTTTTTCACCCCAGCTGCTGTTGAAGGACACCTCAGAACGGAGGCCGTGGAAAGCTCCCTCTTTGCCATCTACCTTGGAAGAGGACAACGCTGTAGTTTCTGGACAGGTGATCTCAATACTTTGCTTTGAAGCACAAGAGGTATCCAAGGGTTGATTTCTTTTGGTAGAAAAACTGCTTGAATTAACAGTCCCAGAAAGCATAGATGGGAGGTTTGTGGATTTTGGTGAGTTTCTGTCAGAACTGAAGCTCCAGTTTGGGGTAGAGCACAGAGCAGTACCAGGACACGCCAGAGGGCCCTGCTCCACACAAGCCTTCCAGTTTCTAGGAAAAGCGTAGTTTATGCTACTTTTGTTTGAGGTGACAGAATTAGCTAGCAATTTTCTCCTGAGAGAGATGTCAAGAGGAGGAAGAAGGAAAAAAAATATTTAGTCACAAGCAATGATTTATCAAGTTCTACAACATAGATTAAACAGTTTTGTCTCTCTCCTGTTAAAAATATTAAGATACAGTGGTAATGACATCGTACTCTGTTGTCATTGTATTTGAAAAATATTTCAAACAAATCTAGGGAAGAGAGAACAATACCAGAACTCCGTTGAACAAAATAATTACAAAATTACTACATCTTCTCCACAGACATAACATAAAAGAATTCCTAATAGCAAGGAACTGATCCAGGCAAGGTAAAGCATAAAAAATTAAAAATAAATCCTTGGAGGCATCAATCTGAAGTTACAAAAGTAAAAATACACTTGAACCAAATTATGTTTTTATGTAATCTCTAAAGACTATGTCTGACTACAGTAATAAGAGGAAATAAATTAGTTTTACTGAGAACATTTGGAAAAAGCACCTAGTCCCACTCCAGTAAAAAACAAAACCAAATCTCAATACTTTGTGTACGTATTGTGTCATCAGATTATGCAGAAGTTAAAGCAGCAGACTGCAGTAGCAATAATCAGATTGAAAGATGACAAATACATGGATATTAGGGGAAGTCATAACCACTTTGGTGAGTGATAGCAAATCTCACAGACAGACTATTAAAGTAATGCCTCCTCTTACAAGAAATCAAGAAAACACCTAGCAGTTTACATCACAGCACCCTGCTTCTTGGGAAGCACCTGGTGCTGGACACCTTCCAAAAAAAAGATACAGGACTACCTGTGCCTCAGATTGAATGTGGAATTGGATCCTTTCTTCTGGCAGCACATTTGGATTGTTAACACTTTCAGCGATTTTGGATATTTTTTTCCCCTTCATTTTTTCCCCCTAATTTTAAGCTTTTTTAAAAAAACCCTTCCATATCATCTTTTCAGTGCAATGGAGACACCTGCAGGCATGGCACCACTGCGCACAGAGCATGGAGATGTGGAAGACTGCTTATGAAAGCGTACCTGAGATCTCTCTGCTGGAGAAGTTCTTTTGCACATGACAGAAACTTCAGCTCATGAAGCGGAATGACATCAACCAGCTTACAGATATCATCCATAACATCATAGAGTTGCTGTTCCAGCTGCAAGCCTTTATCTGTCAGATAGGGTCATTTTAGCAGACAGTAATACTAATTATTATTAGAATATGTAACAAGATTATATCACTCTCCCAAAAGACAGTGAATTGCAGTAAGTCACTCTAAATAATTCAATCTATTTTTTAAAAGTCCATTTGCATAAAGAAGCTTCTCTGTGTGCACAAACTCACCTAGTCTACGTATTTTTGCCCTTGCCTTTTAATTGTCCATCTCTATTTATCTTCCAAACCCCATCACAGTTCTTTCAAACTTATTTCAAAAAATTCAATGTTATGCATTTTGCTTATCTCAAAGTACCTTTCCCCAAACACACTAAAACATATTTTATCAAAATATTACATTGCAATTCTGATCTAGAAAGTATCAAAGAAAACCTCCTATGTGTGAAAGTCAGCATTTGTCAGCTCATGACCTTCCCTTTCAAATTTGGGACCACTGCAAACCATCTCGATTTTGCCAATAAACTGCACCATAGCTCCAACAGCTGCTACCAGGGGTGTGATACCTCAGACTAAATTCTGGCCCATTACACCTGCCTAACCCTTGGGTGGTCGGAAGAGCACCTCTTGCAGCAAGCCAACGGTCCACGTTGACCAGAAGTTTGCTATATATACACTAAAGTATGACAGGATGGAGCTTGACTGAATTGATTTCCAGAAGAGCATTGTTAAAACATAAAAATAAAAACACTGCTCTGGGCATTTATAAACACAAAATTTTAAATGACACTGTAGAACAGTATCATACACTATTTTTATATATCTTGAGAGGGAAGTCTGAACCTGCAGTCTTAAAACAAGGCTGTGGCACACCTATACCTGGTAACTTTTCCAGCTGCAAGAGGAACATGGAAACATTTTAGCTCAGTATTTCTCAAAGCCAGCACCTGTGGGAATCAAATGGAAGCACTGACACAGCTCCAGTTGACAGTGACGAGTCTTTGTGCCATAGCTGACTTTGGGAACAATTTGGTCAATCTGTGCTTTTAAGTTCCGAAAAGGAGGTCTGTGCCCTATCCCAGACTGATACCGACAAACCTGGAATCAGGATCAGACAAAACGTCTGACTCTATACAGTGTATACACAACACCTGAAAATCCTGCCCAAGACTCAGTCCCCTGCTTCCCTGTCCCCATTGTGCACTGTTAACGCTCTCAGACTACATAGGACACAAACAATTAGTTGCAAACAGTCCCCAGAATCTGAGGCGTAAAATTGCAAAATGTTTTGTGTACCTGCATCCTCCACACTAGAAGTACTTTCCGCAACAGGCTGCATTGTGGCATCCTCCCCAGACTTGGACTCAATGCTGCTAGCTGTGGGTCTTCCACCAGTGGGAGATTCTTTGAAAACATTACTAACATCAAAAGAAAAAAAAAGTCATTAAAATATATATGTCTGTAAATCAAGGTGTTTCCACACAATAAGTTTATCTTTTAGAATAACACCATTTAAGATGTGTGCAAAAGATAAATTCCTGAAAATCCAGTTAAAATCCAAGTAGCTGAGCAGTTTGTCACTCATTCTGTGCGCCAACAGTTACAGACTTGCTTCAAAATTATTTTCCCCTCCCCTACAAAAGAAAAAATAACTCCGCTTTTTCTGAAGCAAAAGCCACCTTAAATATTGGCCATTAAAAAGTATTTCATAAAACATAAGAAACAGCTGTCAACTGCTAACCTGCCGAACAACAGACAGACACAATCCAATTAGCAACTTTTTAACAAGCACTACTTTCATGTCTTTTATGGTTCTTTTTAAAATCAGCCTTTTTTACCAGTGAATCAGACAGTTTTACCAATGAATCTTTGTTTTACCTAATGCTTTTTACAGCAGGCGAGAAGGAAGGCAGCTCTTCTTCAGGGGAGGGTGGAACAATATCTAGGTAATCATCCTCTTCAAGCTCAGTACCTGAAAACGGCTGGATGTCGGCCTCATCCTGTTCAGGGGGGGTGTTTTTCTCATCACTGCTTGGCTTCTGGCTCTCGCTACTTTTATCATTAGCAGCTGGAAGTGTATTAACATTGTTGGGTTACAATGTAAACTTATTTTGGTATAAATAAAACCACAACTGAACAGAGGGAAAAAAATAATAGCCACATTTCAAAACACTTGTTTCATATAGTTTCTGACTTTTAAAGGACCAAAAAAAATTATTACTGCTCCCTTTTTCTCCCCCATTAAAAAAAATAATGGCCAAACCCCTTAGATACCTTCTTTTAAGTGGAAAAGCTTGCCTATAGTTACCCTTTCCTGTCAGAAAAGAAAAACTTAAAAGGTATACCTTCCTACAAAAGATTTTCTATAAAACCATTGTTATATTAAATACTAACTTAAAAAGAGTGTAGACTCGTCAACTAACACAGTCCCTATACTGGAATTAGAAGGTAAATTTACATGTATGGTGCCTTATAAGACAAATCTTGCTAAGAAAGGCCAACATCTTAACATATTAAAATTCATTTCACCGAAAGAGGGGAAAAGGTAACAAAATATTCTTAAGAAGAAAAACACAGTTCACAAATCCTTTCACCATTTTGTGTAACGGCAGCATCACTGAACACCGTTCAATATTGTTCTGTTGCATAAACAAATTAATTTCAGAAATAAAGATCAAAAGTTTCAAAACGTAAGAGGCCAGGCATATAAAATAAAGAAGCTGAACGGAACACTGAGCTGCCAAGGAAGCACTCTGATAGAGTCATGAACTTTTTGGTCGTCGTCAAGGGGTTTTGGTTTTTTGTTTTAAATGGGAAGATATCTCCTTTTGTTGTTTAGTCTTTCTCATTATTACACTTAGGCATAAGATGATTTTACGTCTCTTTCATATAAATTTTAGAAGTGCTTCTCTTTCTATATCATCTCTATAGATTGTTGCTCTTAGTTTCTGGAAGTCTTGCAACTCCAATATTACCATGCAACCAGCTGCTACTTCTGCCACAAAGACAATCCTCCACCAGTCACAATCCTGCACTTTCATAAGCTGCAGTTACCCAAACAAAATCCACGCACCCATGACTGCTCGTCAGATACGAGCATCATGCAGCTCCCTTTAACTTCTGCAAAATCAAGCCCCCTGTATTCAAGCACGAACGTATTTACTTCTAGCTCACCGGTACTTGAAAATAGTTACCTGGGCAAGCCTCTTCCCTGGCACCATCCAAAATCACCTCAGCAGGTAAATTCTCCCAAAGGCCCTCCCTCGCAGCCTTGGTACTGCTGCAGGGAGCTGAATCCTCAAGACAGATCACCGATTGCTGTGACAAGAGTTCTTGTTCAGCCTCTGGTGAGGTCTCCCCACACCCCAGAGTGTCATGGCTGCCAGGTACATCGCCCACAGTCCTGGGAAAGCCAGGTGGCTCATCCAGGCAAGGCTTTGACCTCTGGGAAGCCTTGCAGGAGGCCTGCTGCCCCTTGGGGGGCGGGACTGGTGGTCTGCAAGACGTCTTTTCCATTCCCGACAAATCAAAATCGTCAATGTCATCCCACTCATCATCGATGGCAATGACTGGGCCAGCTGCAGGCCCGGGTCCAGCCTCCCGGGTGGCAACGCCACACAGCCCCTGGGGCAGGCTCCTCTTCCCAGAGCCGGCGGGGACTTGTGACGCCTCCCGAGGCCTGGCCAGCAGGGGCCTGGCAAGCGCCGGGCTGGCACAGGCCGGCTGCAGGCTCTGTCCACGGGGGCCGGCTGCTGGTGGAAAGTAATCCCCGATTTGTGTTTTCTTGCCCGTGGAGGCTGGGAGGGACGAGGCGAGGGCAGGCAGGGAGGTGTTGACATCTTTGTCCCTTAACGCAGAGGCGGCGGCGAGGCCCCGAGGCTCCCGCTCCCCGGGCAGGGCTCCAGCCGGGGAGGTTTTCTTGAAGGTAAAGCCCCTAAGGAGAGAAACGAGCCCCTCGTTAGCGGCCCGCTCGCGCCCCCGGCCGCACCCCCGCCCGCTGGGGCCCCGCGGCACGCCGTACTCACGCCGGCCGGGCCCGCGGCGGGGGCAGCTTCCCGAAGGAGCCGCGGGCCGAGTGGAGCTGCAGCTGCTCCCGCAGGTTGTTCTGCGGCACGGCCGCCATGACGGGGCGGGGCCGCGCGCCCGCCTCCGCGCGCCCCTTCGCATTCAGCGCCAAAACGCAGCCCGCCCCGCCATTGGATGGCCGCGCCGCGGGCGGAAGTGACGGCGTAGCGCTTCCGCTTCCCTGGCAGAGGGCGGGGCTTCCGCTTCACCCTCCCCGCAAGATGGCGGCGGGGGAAGCACCGCGCCCCTGCTGCAGGCGCTTTAAAGCTGGTTATAAAAGCCAGCTGCGTAACCCCAGGAAAGTTTTAATGCTTTGGACACCCTCGTCGCTCGCAGAAGCTGCGTCAGGAGGACGGTGCCCGCGTCAGCCGCCCCCCAGGCCGCACCCTGCGGACGCACAGACACGGCCACATCGTCCACCGGTCACCACGCCGGTAACCCGCTGGGCCACGGAGAGCGCACACCGCACCGGTGACGAGTCATCTTTATTCAAACAGCGGCAGATTTTAGCGTGAAATAACACACAACAAAAGGCCTCCCTCCTGACACGCAGCTTTCTCTCACCCTCAGCTCTTTATAAACTATTGGTAATAAGCATCTTGCTTTCTTCATTGATTCATAAAATAAATTAATCCGTTTCTTCTCTGTTTGCATTAAAATACCCTGATTTTTTAATACAAAAAATACTAAAAACATTTCATCAAAATAGATAAAACATACAAATCACAGCAGTCATCTTTCTCTAGAGAAAGGAAAAAATAGCCTTCAAAGAAAATAAATCTCAAGAACATCTGTCAACTGGGAAACTGCCACATGAAGGAAGGGGTGACTTTGTTGAGGCAGCATCTGGTAGCTGCGTGACATTACCACCACCTAAGCAGTTGCCATCCCTCCGCCACTGCTGACACCCCCCAGCAGAGGTGCGGGGCCCCAGCTGGGACTGGGAGCGAGGCACACCGCAAGCAAGCACATAATGCCAGAAGGAGGTGAGAGTCTGGCATTCAGTTTGGGAGCACACTTGCTTTTGGCTGGGGAAAGGAGGCGCAGGTCTTCCTGCTGCAAGAAGCTGTATGCAAGCAAAGGAATCTACCAGCAACATAACTTTCTGCAGACAGGTATTACTTGTTCGCACTTTCTCGATTTTAGCACTCAGAAATTCGCATACAATCTGTTGTTCCTTTTCCTATGCCTGCTTTCCCCAGCCTGCATTCTCCTCTTACACCTGAGGAACTGGGTAAGATGCACAAGCAGCGAGACCACACATATTCTTGCCACGTTCAATAAGAAAGTACCTAAGAAGAGAAAGAAATGTATATGAGTGAGCATTCCCTCCTTTGGCAGAGTCAACACAACAGACAGTGATACAAAGCAACTGCTCTAATTACATGCTAGCTCCTTCCTCACACCAGGAGCAAATACCTGTGACAGAGCTGTTACTGCCAGTACTTAGCCAGGCAATGCTATCCCTGTCCCCTTTTATCACAAACAAGCAGAGTTAGCACCTAGCTCCCAAAGATTTCACTTGCAGCTGGAGATATTCGTGGAACTGGAGTGAAAACTCACTCCCAGCACAACCCGGCACAACCCCTTCTTTGGCCACGTAACCACAGAAGAGGCACGGTGCTCTCCTGACAGCAGTATGGTGGCTCTCCATGCATTGGCTGAGACCCTGGCTACAACGGCAGGTCTACTGATCTGAGTCTGCTCTAACCAGTCACCCCAGGACTAGTTCATAGAGCCATGCCTCCTTCACTGCTGAGGCTGGGATGATTTCCCGTGCTTCTTCCCAGAGTATGAAACAGCTGAAAACAGAAATTTCAGTTTGAGCGCATAAGGGTGACCCAGGGGCTGTAGAATCCCATGCACATGACTGTCCTTTTACAAGGTACAGGAAGACTGTGGTGGGTTCGGTGGTGCTGGGAACTCCTTACCCATCCATGCCCCACATCGGGCCCCAGGAGTTCTTCACAATCCAGTAAGGAGTCCCATTTTCTTCTCCATACCCCACAGCAAGGACAGCATGGTTCACCTTGTCAGGAGTGTGCTCACATTTTGGGCTGCAAAAGAAATGGAAAAATAATGCTGATTTGTTGCATGAAAAACCAGCCTATAATTATGGATTAGCTGGCATTCTCAATTGCACTCCAACTGCAAAAAGAACTAATGCTTACTCTGAACTTCCAGTTGTGGGGAGTATGGAGGAAAGCCAAGAAAAGGAGATATTGCTCTGTTTTCTCGATAGGCTACATGGACCTTTGATCTGAGTACCTGGTCTGGCCTTTTGTTCAGAATTAATGTCAACATTGTCACACAAGAACAAACCACAATGAAAACAATGAGCAAAGGAATTCTTCCAACGAAAACAAGCTCTTAGTGCATCCCAGTAATGGTTTGTTCTGCCCTGAAGTTCAGGGGCACTGTTCTGCATTCTACACAGGGAACAGCGAGTTCCTCAGTCTAAATACACACTTCCTTCTATTTCCTCTGAATCTCCAGCTTTTAAATTGCACTTGAGGAAAGTTGCTGCCTGTGATATAAAACAAGGCAACACAAGGTACAAGCTCCCGTCTCCTGAGCACCTGTTTTTAAACATTTTCCAGTTGCAGGTTAAGATCAATAATCACCACAACAGATTTACTTTTCTTGAATCTGTTAATAGTTGGTCTGGGGACCACAGGCTGAAAACACTGAAGCATCAATTATTCCGTAAACTCTGACTTTAAATCTACCTTAGACTGTAAATCTACAGGATAACTTGGTGTGTTCCTGAAACTGGAATCCTACTACAGTATCTTGATCATCTGCCTGCTTTAACACCTTAAACCTGCCCATTAATTTTGAGATTTCTGTCTTTATTGCAACAGCAAAGCTACCTGAATTCACGGTGCTCTCTACTCTTTCCCTTGCAGCTCCCTGGGGCACATCACTCATGCTTAGACTCTTAGTTTAATTTTCCCTGCAGTTCTACGTGACTAAGGATTCATTACTCTAAAACATTTTTCTAGTTCTCTCCAAACACACATTTTCCCCATTTCCTGCCTAACAGAAATCTATCCTGCCACAGTTAGCTTCCACAGTCTTTCCAAAATATAATCATCACCCTTTTAAGTAGCTTTTTGCTTTGGCTGTAGAGCTGACACAACACTCAAGACCTTCTGCCAGGTAATTTCAGGTCTCACCGTAATTTTTCCATCTCTGCTGCTTTTCTTACATGTCCAGCTGCAGAGTGGCAGGTAAGTACCTGATGGGATTGACACAAGGTGCTTGGGGACCTGCCTGCGCTGCAGAGAACAGCAATGCAGAAACCCCCGCCTTAAATAACACACCCTGCAAACGTACCACCTCAGGTGCGGTACAGCATGAAGGCAGCTACACAGCTTGCCACCACCCCTCTGAGGTCTAGCACTGGAAGAGCCTCGTAGAAAACTTACTTTGGTTAGGGCTTACCCTAAGTAAACTAGATGTGTTCAGCTGCAACACCTGGGCTGACCCTGCCACCACCCACAGCTCAGACACGCATATCAGCCCTGGGACAGGCTTCTCCCAGCTCTGCGGCAGGACTGCAGAAGGATCTCTCAAGCTCACTTGACTTGCTGACCTTCATTCCAAATACAGTCTGGTCTTCAGGTTGGACTGGTTCCTAGCAGTAAATTGGCTGAAAGCACACTGTTCCCTCTTCCCTGTGCTGTGTTCTCATCTCCCTGGGAAATCGATTTATCAAGGCTCAGTTTACTTATGTTTTCTATTTTCTATTTAAAAGAAAATGCAAGAAAACAGTCCAGTGTCCCTGCATCCATTGCTGTACAGCAGAAGAAATGGGGATTCAAACAATTCTGGTCCTACACCTTCTCCTCACCCTCACCTCCCAAGTTCAGAAATACTCACTTTGAGTAGACTCCTTTTCTGTAGTGCATGAAGTTACTTGTCACCTCAAACGCAAAGCTCACCGGATTGTGCTTTCCCACAGCTTCTACCATGCCATCCTCGTCATACTGCAAGAGGAGGATTCCAGGGTCATTGATCTCCTGATTATGCTGGGACCAGCCAGGATCAGTGGACCAGCAGTCACAGCACAGTGGGGATGGCTAACCCTGGCTTTTGCATTGACAAGAACCCAGACCTTCTTACAGCTTGGAGGTGCACCCACTGTGGAAAGCAGGCAGAGACCCTGTGCCTGTATTTTGGCTATGGCATTTCGTTGGTGCCACCCTCAGGAAAAGGAGTCACCACTGTGTATGCTGTGTGCATGCCAGCAGCTTGCTCCTCTCCCAGGAGCAAGCAGGCTGCAGCTTGCACTGCAGAGCCCAGCATGCCTTGGGATATTCAGGCTTGGCACAGCCCTGGAAATTCAGAAAGACAGCCCTCAGGGCCTTACCTGCGTGATATTGATAACATCCTTGACAAATGCAATAGCCTTCTCTGGCTGGAAGTTGCAGGTGCCATTCTGTGCAGACAGAAAGGAACTGGTGTTAGAGCCTGCTCTGCCATGGCAGAAGTGTATCTGAGCTGCGCTGGAAATACCTTGGCCCGGTATGGGTAGGTGTCCTCCCCCATGAGCCCTTTGTTATACAATATGTATTCGAAGGCTTGGCTTGGCAGGCCCCTGCAAGACAACACAGCCGGAATGCAGATTAATTAGGATGGTAATGCTGCGGCTTCTGCAGAGCAAAGCCATCAATATTCCCCCGAAGTCCTGCAGACCATTCCCACAATCTAGGGGGAAAGGAAAGGACAGTGTGTATCCCAGACCCTCTAAAGGCATGAACTCCAGTCTGTCCCTGCAGTATCTCCCTGCCTGGCACTCAGGCCTGGCCCATCATGCTGTTTGCCATGGTCCTACACAGGCATGGGAGGGCCTCATTCTCAGGGGTGCCTGATCCCTGGGGGAAAATGCCAACACAGGGGCCCCAAAGGTGTGAGGCCACCTCGCCCACACAGCACCAACTGTGCTAGATCAGCTTTGCAGCCTCGCACACTGAAAGGTATTTTTCCTTAGCCTCTGCCCAGCCTGGCTGGGGTCTCCAGCTACACAGCACAGGGAGGACAAGGGACCCACATCTCCAGCAAGCAGCTGCTTCTTTCCCTGGCCACCTTCAGGGAGCACATCTCACAGAGAGAAGAAACGGAGAGTGTGATCAGCCTGCGCTGACAAGGAAAGGACTAAAGAGGAGTCACAAGAAAAATAAAAAGCACCAAGACTGGTTTTGCTCAGCTCTCTGAGCATTCCTCAGGGACTGCTTAACTTACAGAAAACAAGATTTCAGAAAGCTTTATTTTCTGTCTTCTCTAGCAATACCAGTAGGAATTTACCAAAGGGGAAGCAAAAGTTTCTGTGGGTTCCTTAAAGCACCACGAGATGCATGTGACCCATGAGCAGAGCAACAGACAAAACACCTCCTGCTTTCCCTGAGCGTGTTAAACCCTGGCTACATAGCACCCGTGAGACACTGTAACAGAGCAAATTATCAGAAGAAAAACTGATAAACAAGAGGAACAACAGAAGTTAAGAAATGCTAGAGGTTTACATTCTAACATCTAGGGAGGGTGAAATTAAAATGAGCAAACCAAACCCAAACTCTTTTCCCTGACACATCTCAGCCACGGGAAAACAAACCCCATTCCTAGACCTGGAAGGATCCAGACATCCAGATCTTGAGAAAGGCTGTCAGTCATGGAACACAAGATACCCTAATTTCTATTCTTTATCTTACTTACCCACTGCAGCCGTGGTTGTTAAAAGCCTGGGCACAATCAACTAACTGTTGTTCTGCCTACGGAACAAAAGCGTTTTGAGTCAGTATATATTCAACACCTCATTTGGAAAAAGTTAGACAAAATGCAACCTGTGCAGCCGGCAACTGAACAGCGTTGGTTTTATCCATGCAGCTGGCTGCTCACCCATTGTGAGCGGGAATCACCCGGCTGAACAGCTCCATGTCCCAAGGAGGGGGACAAGGAAGACTAGGAGCTGGCAGCCCAGCAAGCTCTGTCTGCAAGAGACTTTCCTCCTCATGCCTGCTGGGACACCATCCCACCCACGGGAGCGCTGGCTGAGATTTCTTTCAAAGGTCAAGTTTGTTTTTAACACACCCCATCATTAGGCATTCCAATATGTCATATAAGTGGCTACTGTCTTTCTAGTACTTCAAGAATGTAAATCCTCTTGGAGTTTAAAAATAAACAGTCTCACAACTGCTTGCAGCAAGCTGTTTTGCAGTGAGAAGTTCCTGCTGTCTGGCAGCACCAGACAGAGCTCTAGCTAACTGTGCCTGCTCACCACGGCCGGACCCATCAGCCTACCATCCCTCTGGTTTTGTCTTGCTCCAAAGAGGGCTCTGCCCAAGCCCGGGACTGCAGGACACTTGGATCCCAAGAGGGGATGGTGACAGGCACATCCTCAGGCACAGAGAGCTCCCAGCCATGCCACCCCATGCCTCCCCAGCAGTTCTGATCGGCTTGTGAAGAGCTGCAAGGTGTCTGCAGAGCCAGAGGTGCCTGCTACAGCCACATGCAGCGATGTACAGCCAGACTGGGAACAAGCAGCCAGCGGCTGTCCCGGACAGGAGTGGGCTGGCTCCGCTGGCAGCCCTGGCAGATAATTGGAGGCAGGACTTGCTGTCGGTGCACAGGAAAGAAAATCACTTACCAGATAGAGGAGCTTTCCCGTTGCAATAGCAATAGCAGACTCCAAACATCCTGTCGTGGAAAAGGTCCAGCAGCTCCCACAGGGGCCCTGCATTAGGAACCAGAGAGGAGCTGCTCCATAATGTGCTGCAGGGTCACCGGCCTCCCCAAAATGCCAGGGCCAGGGCTGAAGGGCAGGTCAGGAGCACAGCGCTTCCACGCCCTGCCAGCAGCTAGGCTTCACCTTCTGCTCAGCCCCTGCCCAGGGTTCCACAGCCTCCCCCCGTCCCAGCCCACCCTGACCACAGAGGGGCTCCCAGGGGGGGCCCCTTCCCTGCAGGCACCCACCCTCCAGCACAGAGCCCTGCCCGCTGTGGAGAGGCCCTCTCCCGGCCCATTCTTGGTGCATGACCGATGACACACACTCCTCACCTGGTTTTTCACAGGTGTCACAAAATTTCCCTTCTTCCTCCAGTCGATGGAGTCAGGATACGGCCCAGAGCTGCGCAGGAAATTCCCCTTTGTGGCTGAGCAGTTCTGCAAGCGAGGCAGGAGGGCTGTGGCGGGGGGAGCGGTGACTGCCACGCTGCACGTGCAGCCCTGGCCGCCCCATGCAGCCACCGCACCTGCGGAGACCTGGGCCAGCCCTGGAAGGGCACTGCCACCCGCACCCCCGGCAGCGGTGCCCAGGCTGCTCAGGGAGCTGCTGTCTCCCCAAAGAGCCAGGATCGGGCCTTAGATCTACCCATAAGAATACACAGCAACCTGGAAAGCTGAAAGCAGAAGTGACAACTCGGCTGGAGCCGGGGTCAGGAGGCAGCTGACAGCCGAGAGGGCAGGGGATGGGGGGTTCACCTCGCCCTTACCCAGGCTCCGGCCGAGCAGGACACCACACTGATGGCAGGCAGCGCAGCGAGGGGGTGCTGACCCACGCACAGGGGCAGAGCCCCTCGCGGCTGGGGGCTGCCAGGCCCCCTCCTGCCCGCCCATCACCCGCTCCCGTGATTTACCTGGGGCTCTCTCCACAGGTACAACTTTTTAAATTCTGCGAAGGTCAGATCTGAGAACTGGTTGAGGCCCACTGGAAGGAGGAGGAAAGGGGAACACGTTTGGCTCAGTAGGGCCCGGCGTTCCCAGCCAGAGCGGGCCGGGGGCTGGGAAGCGGCTCCTACTCTGGAAGCTGTGGTTGCCGGCGTTGTGCTCGTCGATCTGCCTCTTGTTGCCCAGGAAGATGCGCAGCCTGCGGGGGTACTCGCCCGGGCCGTACCGCCGGGGGTTCTGGGGGGGCAGAGCCCGTCAGCCGCGCCCCGAGGTGCCGCCGCTCCCGCGGGGGCCCGGCCCGTCCCAAGCCCCGGGCCCCGGGCCCCGAGCCCCGGCCCGCAGAGCAGGCGCCCCGCAGCGTTACCTGCAGCATCCAGGCCTTGAACAGCAGCTCCTCTGCGGGAGAGAGCGGGGAGGCGTCAGCGGCTGCCCCGGCTCGGCTCGGCTCCCCCGCCGCCGCCCTGCCGGCCTACCCGCGGGCCCCGGCCCGGAGAGCGCCCGGGGCGCCGAGCCGAGCCGTGCCCTCCCCTCCCGGTGCCCCGTTACCTTCGGCCGTGGGCTCCCCGGCGGCAGCGGGGGCCAGCAGTGCGGCCGCAGCCAGCAGCACGGCCCAGGCCATCGCCGAGCCGGACCGGGCCGAGCCGAGCCGAGCCGAGCCCAGCCCAGCCGAGCCTCTGCGGGAGGGACGGGGCAGGGGGCGGGACAGGGGGCGGGGCATCCCAGCGCCCAGCAAAGGGGGCGGTGTCTGCGGCTCCGGCGTTAACCCGCCGATAAAAACATCACAAGTCCCGGTTCACCCTGAGATAGAATAGATTTATTAGCAAGAGGTAATCAGGAAACATATATTTTTACAAAAAAATGGAAATTTTTTTTTTCCAAACAAGCTGTAAGTTGAAATAGTTTTAGGGCTTGAAAGAGAATTCTCATACCACGAGGTATTGCTTACAGCAAAAGTGTTCTGGTTGTCAGAGTGGAGCATGCCTGCCACTGTAAAGTTAAACTGTGTTTATATACTGTACAATGTAAAAAATACATGGTAATATTCACAGAATAAGCACTACATTACTATATTCCTGCTAGAAGGTGGTTAGACAGGATTACAGTATATGTAATAAAAACACTCGGTCATCTTCTTCTAATTCTACATCATGTTACTCATAGTGGTCACAAGGTATACGGATCTATAGCATATCAACAGAAGCTTGTCATGAGCCGTATGCAGCAAGGAGAGTCGAAGGGATGTTTCCATCTTCCCAACTTAGGAGGGACCCAGGGCAGCATCCGAGAGGCCCCCCCCAGTGCCCGGCCAGCACAGGGGGGTGGCACAGAGAGAGAGGGCAGCTTCACGTGGAGGGATAAACTTTAATGTGTTCTCTTCCCCTGCCTTACAGAGTTTGCCCAGGGATGTCACTGCCGAAACGGCCTGAGCAAGAGCCGCCCTGCACTGCCCGAGAGCCCCATGGGAACATAGGGGTTCCCCTGCCCGACCGCCAGCCCCCTCGAGAAGAACAAATGACAAAAATAACATCATCAAAAAGAAACCGGGACTCCAGCAAAGTGTCGATGCGTGAAACCTTAAACGATGCGGGAAATCCTACGCGAGGTCTACTGCGGCCTAAGGACGAGGGGGGCTGTTTGCTTGGAGAAGCACATACATGGAAGTCACTCCAGAGCGTCCAACAGAAACAAACAGATATATACAGTATGGTATAGCGAGTGTACACGAGCAGCCACTGGCCACTGCTCTGGGCTCAAGAAGGCAGTTTGGGCTCTATTCGCAGAGAAGCTTCATAAAGGGTTTCTTCGTCCATCACAAATGACTGGTCCAGCAGGTACTGTGTCACCTGGGAAAATGAGAGCCAAACCGTTACCGGCTTGTGAGAACAGAAAATCCCGATAAATAAGGTGCCATGTAAATGGAGAACGATGTTCTTGCTGCAGAAATGCTGCTGATGGGGCAGGGCATCTGCTCCAGTTTTAACAGAAAATGTGCTTGCAGTTCCTGGCAGATTTTTCCCAAATTACTTTTTGGCCTTGTTAGCAGCATGGCATCCACAGCTGATACCAAAACGGGGCACAGCCCATGCCCGGGCAAGGTGCTGCACTGGGGGTTCAGAGCTGGCCCGCTTCCCTTGCCTGGGAAGCACCAGCAGTGCAGGTGGGGCTTCATCCCATCACCCACAAGAGCATCTGGGAGCTTGTGTACAGCTGTACCCCAGCCCTGCAGGGAGGCAGGGCAATATGCGGCCACGCACAGCACCACCTGCACTACCCTTGCCCGCTGGACTTGGTGCAGTGTTTCCAGCAGGGTGTCTCGGGGCAGTGGGCTGCCTTCACAGATGCTGATCTTCTGAGCAGGAGGAGCCGGGAGGAGGCAGGGGTTACCTGGGGTCCCTGGCTGTGAAAGGCTGTGATGTCAGCCCAGCCCTGGACAGGTACTGATGGTGCAGAGGGCAGGGCTGGGGCTGCCTGGTGCTGCAGAGGATAAAATCAGAGCCTGCAGCTCCTCAGCCTCTGCCGGCCCGGCCAGGGGTTGTGGTCCAGAGGGACTTGGGCTGCTCCTGCCACCGCACACAGAAACTGGCACCATCGGAAAGTGGTTTGGCCCAGCCTTATCACCAGTAACACAGTATCCCGGGCACTGGGAAGGTTTGGCAGATGCCTGTGTGGCAGCAGCACTGTTTCGGAAGGGTTGCTGTTTCTGGAGAACAGCAGTTGCTGGAGACAGTAGAAACCCTCACAGCAACCAGCCCAGTTCCGGGGCGGCTCTGCAGTGCTGTGGCAGAGGAAGTGAGAGGGTGGCTGAGACCTTTCATCTCACCACATGTGTGGGGGCCACCACGAGGCACTGGCCACCCAGCACCAGGCTGCGGGGGTGGTGGGACATGCTCTGCTCCCAGCCTGGGGATGGGGGTGTTGCCCCAAAGTAGCTATTTCTCAGCATCTCCAGGGCAGGCTCTGCCAGTGCCAGGATAACTCAGCTGCACATAGAGTGGGGGGGCAAGGGGGATGCAAAGTCTGGCTCTGCTCCAAGCAAAGCATGCTGCAGGGCGAGGGGCCACGGAGGGAGGGGCAGCCTCTGTGGCATGTCCCAGCTGTGCAGGCAAGGAGCAGTGCATGCATTTCATAAACACCCAGAGGAGCCCCAGGAGCACTCTGGCCATGCGCCACACTGCCCGCCCTACCCGACAGCTGTCACATCTGGGTGTAGCTGCTGTCTACAGCAATACCTCTGCTGCAGCATCCTGGGGGAGACATGGGGGAGCTTGCTGCAGCTGCTGCAGCCATCCTCCATCCCCTGCACTGCTGCTGACAGCCTCCAGCAAGGCACAGGACTGCTCCTGGCACAGAGGTACCAGCCACACTCCTGCTGCAGCAAACGGGCAGCAAAGGGCAAGGGAGTGCAGGATGCAAGGGCAGTGGTCCCAGAAGCCACCAACACTTGTTGCTCATTCCCATGGAAGGGCCCCACGGATGGGAAAAGGTACAGCTACTCATCTTGCTCCCAGGTAAAACGTGAGCTCTGCCTGAACTCAGGACCTGGAGCTGCTCTCCCACAGGGATGGAGACCTCTGCAGCAAGACCCATGCCCGTGCTCTTGCAGCACACAGGTCTCTGCCTCAGCCTGAAAGCTGCTCACAGCAGAGGACGGCTCTGTTCCCAGCGCCCACCCGCTCCCCAGGAACCCTTCCAGGCTGCTCCCCTGCCGCACTGCCTGACCATAGCCACGCTCTAGCCCCAACTCGGCCAGGCTGTGCCAGCCTGATGACCCTTGTGCCCATGATCACAGTGGCTTGCAGAAAGACCCAGAGTGAAAGGGCAGTCCTGTCTGCTGGGAAGAAATGGCAGCAAAGCTAGGGACAGGCAGGGACAGCATTGGCTTGTTCTGACCAGGGCTCAGACAGCAGGAAGCTGTGTCCTTTCGCTCTGCCAGCAATACTGTGCAGGCGGTGAGCTCTTCATGGTTTGCGTGCCGAGAGGAGCTGGGAGGTTGCTACATGTCCCCTGTGCCTGTCCCACTCCGTTATGCCTTGCTTGACACAAGCCTCCACACCTGCACTGGTTCTGCTAGCATTTTCCCTCTTAAATTTCTTACAGAAGCATCATATCTTCCCCAAAGGAGAAACTGAAGGCTTAGACGCTGTGATTCGAGAAGGAGATGAGGAGGAGAGGGAGTGTGTGGCTCTCGGGACAAGGTTGTACCTTAGGCTGGTGCTCAATCTTGTAGGAGGTTTGCTGGAACTGGCGGATCTCTCTTATGATGTGTGAGATCTGTCCAGAGATAAAACACAGCAGCTGTTTACAGCACAGCCAGCACCACCAGCACCACGTCCCAACACCTGGGAGGTGGAGCGCACTCAGTTCTTTCAGCCGCAGCATGATGCAAAGGGCCTTTTTGCTTCTTCCAGGCACATCCCTCACCAGGGACAACCCTGCTGCATGCACGCGTGCAGGGGGACACATGTGGCTGCCAGGTGCTGTGCAGATGACAGCTAGCTATGGGGAACTGTGCAGGACAAGCACAGACCTGGCCAGAACCACAGCACTGAGCCACATTGCCACAGCCCAGCTCCTGCACGCCCACCGCAGCAGGGCTGGGAGACTCACCATCCTCATTTTGGAGAAGTTCACCAGGCCATCCTCGGTGTAGTTTGGGGTCCCCTCCTCAATGAACGCCAGGTCGGTCAGGTACATTCCCAGGTAGGGGACGCAGGGAGGGTCACAACTTTGGAAGCAAACCAGAAACAAGTAAGAAAGAAAAATACCTTGCTTGGGGGCTTTGGAGAGGGGGGTGAGTGGGACTCCACAGAATTGGAAGGGTTCTCTCTAATATACATAAACCCTAGGATGTAGCGTCTCCCCAGGAAGGCCGCTGGTCTCCTGGGTCTCATCCTGCAGCCCCTGTCCCTGTGGGCAGGGCAAGCACCAGCTGCAGCCATGCCCTGCACAAAGCCAGGGACTGCAGGAGGTGAGTGGGGGCAGAAGGCTGGGAAGACCTTTCGAAGCTGCCCCTGTAGTCAGTGAAACCCCAGCCAAAAGCCGAGGACAGTGCAGGCACTGGGCTTGCCCCCCACCTTCACCCTGTACCCCAGCCCAGTCCCCAAGGAGGATCGCTGGGGGCTGCTGATGGGACACAGCCCACGGCTGTCTGCCATGCACACGGGGATGCACAAGCCCATGGGGATGCACCAGCTCCAGGGCAGCTCAGCACCCCGCTCCCCACACACATGCATCACTGGGCTCCTCAATTTGTGGGACCAAGTGAACACCAAGTAACGATGATTTGGGGAGCGTGAGTGCCGGCAGAGAAGCCCAACGCTGTCCCTGGTCTGGTGCGGGGCTGGCTGCTATGGCAGCACCGCCAGCTCTCTGCTGTGCAAAGCTCCGACTCGGGACTGCCCCGGTGTGCTGCCAACAAGGTCCACACTAGCTGGAATGACATACACTGGCTGGTGGGAAACCGTAGCTAAATATGGTACATTTTGGGGGTTTAAACTATGAGTCTGTAAGAGGAAGGGAGGAAAAAAAGTTTTCTGGTGTCTGGCAATGATTTGCCCCTTTGCAGTCCCTTTTATTCACATCTTTCCATACTGCTCCTTGGAAGAGCAGCTTGTTACTTGGGATCACTTTGCAAGCACCCTCCTGTGCCTGCTAAACAAGAACTGCTTTCGTGCAGGCTCTGAAATGGTCTTGTGAGCAGAACCCTAGCCTGCAGGGTGGGAGCCAGGGTGGGCTCCGGGTCACCCAGCATGGGGGGGGCCCTGGCCTGGCTGTCAGCAGCCCCCTCGCAGCAGCAGCTGCCAGAGGAGAATCATTGTTCACTCACTTTTTCAGTGCCTCCCGCAAGTTCTTGAACCTGCCCTCCGATGACACCAGCTTTTGCAGCTTATCAATCAGAGCCTTTGTCTGCAAGAAACCCAAAGTGTCACTTGGAGAAAGCCCTGGAAGAAACCCCCATCCCTGCAGCAGGGGTGTGTGAAGCCTGTGGAGCTACAGGGTCACTCCCATCCCACCCTGCCCACAGCAGCCGCCAGGGCACATCACCCCCATCCAGCTGCTCAGTCCCCTTGCAGGTACAAATTCTGCCCTGGCCCTTACACCCAGCTCCTGGTGACATCTAGAGGAGCCGAGCAAGCGCTTGAAAACAAAGTTCCTCCAACACGTAATAAAGACAGGCTATGCACTTGCTTCCTTCCCCTGCCTCCCACTTCTGCCTTCACCACTGCCTGTTTTAATTTATGGGTTTATCACTTTGCAGGAAAAAAGATGGTGCTCCAGATTCAGAGGAGCCCACACAGCAATTCTGGCTTGGCAGCCCCTGGCCTCCATCAGGCTCTGCACCATGCAGGTAAAAGCTATTTCTGTACCAAGTAACTCAACACAAGGATTCATTTTGCTCATCCATAATTGGTCTGAGAAGCCCAGAAAATCAGTTTAAAGAAGCATCTGTACGTGTGTACACAGCTACAATGACTCTTTAGAAAAAATTGCTTTAACTGCACATCTGACCTGCAGGATGAATGAACCTGACAGCAACGCAGGGTCTGAGCAACTTGCACACCACCTCCCTCCTGGGGAAGACCTACAAACCCCTTACTCCATTTTCTAACTGTTTTTTCAATGCATGTGTCTTATGTCATGCCAACACCGTCACACCGGGTGCATCAGACCCCTGCTGCCTCCCCCGAGGGGGGTCAGCCCCGTGCCCATACCTGCTTGGAGACCTTGAGCCAGGTTTTCTTTAGGCGGAAGATGGCACTGCGGTTGAGGGAGGAGGTGATCTCCAGCACCGCGTTGTAGTTGTGCAGGCACCTGCAGATGTCCGCCACCGCCACCCACTTCTCGATGGCACTCACCCGCGCGTTGATCTCCTCATTCCGGAGGATCTCCGATGCTATCAAGTTACTGACCTTTGGGGAGACACCAGGCCCAGCCCAAGTGTTAGGACAACTTTGGACAACAGCTATGTGCCCTCCAGCCTGGCAGCATGTTTTAAGATTTCCCTTCACTGCAGGAGCCCCAGAGGGAGCAATTGCACCAGCAGATGCTCCACCTGCAAGGGGTCCCAAAGGCATGTAACACCCATGGAGCATGGGTGGGAGCAGATAAACCTCATACATCCCAGTCCCTGGCTGATGCTGGGAGCAGGCTGGCTGCGCTGCCTCATCATTGCCTGTCTCCCCAGCCCCCACTGTGGCTGCACTTACATCATTAAAGTGTTTTGTGTTCTTCATGATGTAAGGAGTCCTTTCGTTCTTCTCAAGCTTCATCCAACCTTGCCCAAAGAACTCTCTGCAAATGACAGCGTTCAAGTCAACATTTATTTTCCATTTTTCTGGGACACCCAAACCCTGCAAGCTCCACTGCACCCGCACAGGATGGAGATGCCAGGGCCTTTGCCCCGCACGCTGCCAGAAAGGGACCGCACGGATGCACTTGAAAGCACGACGGACACGGGAGGCTCTCCCCCGGCCAGGCACCTCCGGGATGCCAGCAGATAAGCCACAGGATCAGGCCTCACATTTGGGCTTGAGCCCAGCCTGAGCTACTTGGAAAGCGGGGTCGGCTGGGAAGACTTTGCACCCTCTGGGTTTAGCCCAGGTCAGGCTGCCTGTGGGGCAGCAGGTAGCTGCAGAGCCCTGGGCGATCAGAGCAGCCCTTCCTCGCTCATGAGGATCACTCACTCATATGGGATCTTCTTGAAGACCAGGTGATCCAGCAGTGTCAGCTGTTCTGCTATTTCCAGGGCTGAGTGGTTTTCAAAAGGTTCTGCTTTGACTCCCTCAGCCTGAGTGACAAAGGCAGTGATGAGGACTCGTTGCTTAAGAGCACAGTAAGGACTTCTACATTTCATGCACAGAGAATCAAAGCCAAAGTCAGGCTCCCATGCCAAAGGCTTTTCCCCAGGAGAGGTGGCATGTGTGGTGCTGTGCTGGTCCGATGGACCAGAGGCACCGCATCTTGCCAGTGCTGAGAAGTGCTGGCTTCACACAGCCCTGCAAACCCAGCGGTTTTAATTACGTTATCATCCGTGCATATGTACAGACACAAAATTAACTAATCTTCTCTATTTAAGTAATTAGGTGTCAGCTACAAAACGGATCCCTGCACACCAACTTCTGTAACCGCTGCCTTTTTGCTCTACATCTGTTTAATTAATAAAGCGCCAGGGGATCCCAGCTAGAGCAGTGCTGCAGAGCTGCTGCCTCGTGCCTCTGCCCAGCAGCTCGGCCAGCCTCACCAGCACCGCTCCACCAGCACCCATGGGGCTGGCAGCTCCCAGACCCTGCTGCTGCTTGGGATGGCTCTCCCAAGGGATGTCCAGAAAAGCAGGAGAATATGAGCATCCTCTGTCCCTGATGCCTGGCTCTGGTCAAGTGGCACTTGCAGGCATGGGGGGACTTGGGGTTCTCTGTGCTTGGAGCCACCTGGGCTGACAGTGAGTGCCTTCAGCCCCAGACCTGCACAGAGCATGCATGGGCTTTGGGGTGCTTTGACACAAACACAGCCCAAACTCACGGTTCTCCCAGCAGGGAAGTATCTAAAAATGTGCCACAGCATCCCTTCTCCTGGAAACAAGCAGCAGCATCTCTCCTGTCTGGGTCCCAGGAAAGGGGTTGTAGCAGCTCCATGTAGCAGCTCCCAGCACAGTGGGGGCAGAGGAAAGAGGGGCTGGGCTGGCATCGTGCAGGGACAGAGACGGGGACCAGTGGGTGGCTCTGGGGATGGTGCTGCGAGGGCGGAGGTACAAAGCGCAGAGTATGCGGGGCAGCAGGCGCAGGGTGTGTGCAGGTGCTCTGCGCTGCCTCCAGTCCAGCCAGTTACTCTCACAGGCAGCCCAGACCCTCCTCCTGGCTGCCCTCCCCAGCACTGCCTGCAGGCAAAGAGCACAGGCAGGGCCATTTTGCTCAGGGCTGTTGCACTGAACCACCAGCTGCCACATTGCAGTGTCCCCTGGCCAGAGCTAGTGGTGCACAGGGACAGTGGTGCCAAGGGACCACGCTGCTGGGTGGCTGGGGTGCAGGACCTGGGGGCAATGCCATGGACCAGCTAAGCACGCTGCTCCGGGGTGCTGCTTCTCCCTGAGGAGAGGCATCGCCTCCCTCCAGCACCCTCTGCAAGGAGGGGTCTGGGAAAAGCAGAGTGGCTCCAGGCACCCATGGGAGCCAGCCCGGCGAGCACGAGTTAACAGCTCACTGGAAAATCCCCTCCTGGCTGCAGGAAAGGGGTTGTGAAAGTGGCTCCCAGGGAGCAAACCCCCACTGGACTTCCCCTGCGGGGGCTCAGCAGCCCATGGCGAGGCTGCAGGGAGGTGGGTGCACACTGGGGGGTGCAGGCTGCAGGACAGACCCTGCCAGAGCGCGGGGTGCTGCTGACAGCAAACACTGGGTGGGCAAGCGGCACCGGTGGCATCAGCAGCACCCTCTGCACAGTGCAGGAGGGCTCTGGCACCCTGGAGCAGCCAGCGAGGGCTCAGCACATGGCACGACGCACACACCCAGCTCACAAAGAGGGGGTCGGGGAACCCACAACCCCCCTCACCCCAACGGGCACCCCAAAAACCAGGGCACCCTTGTGTCCCCACCATGCCTTCGACCACAGGTCGCTGCTGTGCAGCTGCTCAGATTGAGGGGCAGATTGAAACCCTCTGGTTTCATTTTGTCTTCAGAAGAAGTTTCCAGTGCCCATGGTCACAGGCAAAAGCTTAAAAAACAACCCAAGAGGGACCAGCCACTCCAGAAGCCAGCCGGCAGACCCAGGGACAGAGCCACTGTTGTTTCAGGTGCACCCGGCCAATTTAAAGTGGCTCTTGGGTTTTTCTGGGAGCAGATTTTG
Organism: Falco naumanni; assembly: GCF_017639655.2. NCBI lineage: Eukaryota > Metazoa > Chordata > Aves > Falconiformes > Falconidae > Falco > Falco naumanni. Next base: position 3,477,904 of record NC_054060.1, on the reverse strand, counting down.
GTGTTGTTTTTTTTTTTAAATGCAGGAAAGCAGCAAATGCATTGCAGCCACTCTGATGTTTTTAAATCCATTGCATGTTCCCAGGTCTCTGCTGCCGGGGGAGCAGCACCGACACCAGCAGAGCCAGCACCCGTCACTTGGAACCAGTATGTGGCAGCACCAGCACAGGTCTGGGGACACAGATGACTGGAAACCCACAGGGTTCTCCTGTGTCCCTTGGGCGGGCACTGGCAGCAGCGGGCAGGCACATCCCTCTGCGCACTCCAGCCATCCTGCCAACGGTGCAGGAGCACTAACACGGCCAGTGGGCTGGATCATTGTTGCCTTTGCCTGTAACAGATCCAGCTGTGCTCACAGCTGTCCCTGCCCCAGAAAACCTTTCCCTGCTTTGTAGCCGTGGGCCCAGACAGCAGGCTTGGAGAGCTGGGTGCACTAGCGCACAGGGACCCTTACCTGTCCCCCTCCCACCACACCGAGCTACCAGGCGGAGCGACAAAGGGAAAGGGTATTTACCATCTGTACGACCTCCTCCAGGGTTATCTGATTGTCTCCTGGATCTTCCTGCGTCAAGGTCCTGTGAAGGCATTAAAAGACAGTGTTACTCTGGCTGGGATAGCATCAGAGCCGCACAACCCCAACGGGGCTGCAGCTCATGACTTCATGGTTTTTCACAGTTTTTCACACTCAGCATGCACAAGAATGTTTCTAAGTCCCATTTCCCATTTTAAAGAGAAAAAAAACCCTTAACCAAGGCCACAGCTGGCCCTGCATGCATCACTCCTGCTGCAAGACATGACTTCCTCAGCCCCAGCATGTGGTGGACACGCTCCTGGGCGGCCAGAGCCTCCCCGCTCCCCCGAGGAGCCCAGAGCCCCTGGGAGGGGCAGCCATGGTGCTGTCCCACTGCCCAACAGCGGGCAGGGCCACGTGCTCGCTGGGTTCACCACCGCACCTCAGCCATGCCTGCACACGTGCCTGCACAAGGCTGGGGGGTCACACCTCGCCCATGGCCCCCACTCAGCTCCCGATGTGCTGGGGAGACGGATACGGCCAGCACTGCCCATCCTCCTCCTCAGCACCTGCTGAGCCCAGGCCCTGACTGCAGGCACAGCCCCTCCTGCAGCCCTTGTGCCCTCCTGTCCCCAGCGAGAGCGGGATGCAGTCACCCAGCACCTGGCGCGGCATCCAGGAAAAGCAACCTCCCGCCCACCGCCCTTCACCTTATGATGTTGGCAGCTGCTTTCCTCTCCTGGGTCAGGAGCTCGGGATCGTGAATAACCTCCTCCAGAAAGCTGATCACCCTGAACTTCAGCTCCTCGTTGGTTTCAAAGTCCTGCCACAGCCGGCACAGCCACAGTGTTAATGCACTATAACATGAGGAACCGCAATACCCAGCAGCTCCGCTCCCTGCCCGTTTACACCCGGCCAAGACCGACGGGCCCCGCGGTGCCAGCGTGGGCGGCTGCTTGGCCGAGGGCAGAGGATGGCTCTTCCCTACAAAATCCCAGTCTGCAGTGCCCGGCAAATGGGAACTGGCCAGGAAAGCACCAGGCTCATTCTATACCTGGCCCGGGAGAGGCACGGGGGCTTTCCAGTGACAAACAGTATAGCACTGCTCCCAGTGTCCCCAGCAACCCACAGCAGAGAAGGACAGGGACAGCAAGGAAAGCCACAGAGTGTCCTAACCCTGACCCCAGCCTGAAACCCCCTAACAGAAACCAAACCCAAGTACTCCACTTCCACTTAGCCCAGCTTGGGGGTGACTGTGGATCCCGGCTCCATTCCTTTGCCCACCACATATGCAAACACTGCAGCCCAATGCCTGGTCCCTGGCTCTGCACCCAGGGCTCCCAGCTCCCCTGCTTCCCAGTTTCATCCCCTCCCCAAGTCCACTCATTTGCTTAATTAAAAAAGAAGCGCCAAATTGTCATTCCAGCTGGAGCCTGGCTGAGCCACTCAGCACACAACCAAATTCGCACCGGCGGGGAGGGAGGGTCCCCACGGTGCCAAGTCCCTGCTCAGCCCCCCCACTGCCCACCTGCGAGTGTTTGGAGACCCAGTGCCGCAGCACATTGAGGACACGGTTGGTGGCAGCTCTCCGGATCACGAACTCCTTGTCTCCATTCCGCTGGTCTGTTGGAAAGCCTGAAACTGCCAGCAACCCCTTAGCACAGCTCCAGCTCCATCGGGAATAGCTTGGGGCTGCTGTCAGGACTGCAGGAGCAGCCCCACTTCTCAAGCATCCCTAAGCTGTCACTTAAATGCAAGTGCTGGGGAGGCTCCGTGTTACAAGGCAGCAGGATGCCTGGGGCCACGGGTGCTGGACTGTGGGTGCTCTGGGCTCCCCTAGTAGGGGCTGCCTCCCAGGCAGGGGGGGAAACCCAGATGAGTAGGGTAGAAACAGGTACCCCAAAAATGCATCCCTGCTTTCTCAGCAGCCCTGGGGCAGGGTACCTGCACTGGCGAGGGACATCCTGCGGTACTTCTCCTTGGTGGGGGTCCCCTCGTTGGCCCCTGCCGTGGCGATGGCGAACGCGGAGGCAGCAGACAGGGCGCTGCGGGTGCTGTCGAGCTCCCGGCAGGACGTCATGACCACGCCGTTGTTGTAAGAAAACAAGGAGAAATCTGGGGCAGAGAAGAAAGCCAACACCACTCCGGCTGCCACCGCAGTGCCAGCCGGCTCCCCTCCCGCAGCCCTGGCCCCACACGCCACCCCCCTGGCACACAGGCAGCCCCCTGTGTGGGGGCAAGATGGAAACAGGGCTCGTGGAGGTGGCGGGTGCAGATGGCCAACACAGGGCTGCTCCTCATGGAGAGCTGGTTTCTGCCTGGCCACAGCTGGGGCAAAGGAGATGGGCAGCTTTGGATGCCACCGGTGACGCCACAAGAATTCATCCAGCACAGCTCTAGCAGGAATTAAGCCAACAGAGTGCTATAGGTGGTGTTAAAATAGCTACAGGGGAGACTCAAGCAGATAAACTGATGCTTGATGCAGCCCAGGCTCACATCTCGAGCAGCGTAACTCGCTCCTAACTTGTCAGATCAGTCCCGAGTGGGGAGGAAAGGGGTGAGAGGACCCCGTAAGATGTGCAGACCAGTTCTGTGGCACAGGCAGAGGGTTCTGCATTTCTCTGCCCCCTTGCAGCAAAATAAAGGGTAAAGTCCTGCTCCTTCTCATGTCTGCTTCAGTTTTACACCTGCACCTTTAGCAGCTCTGCATGGCCAGGTTCAAGGGCAGCAGGTAGCCCTGGGTAACCCCTGAGCAGGACAAGTCTTGGCTCACTTGTTACCTGATGAATTTTTGCACTTGATGGACTTAGGAGTTGTCGGAGATTTTGTTGGGGAAGCTTCAGCTTCTGCTTCATCACTCTGGTTGGGATCCGTGTCCGACTCTTCCCTGACAGACACCTCTGAGCCTGGGAGGAACAGGGAACACATTTACCATCACCGCTGGACACATGCATGTTGCAGCTGCATTTTAGCTCTTCCAGATTTTCCTAAAGTCAGAATCGTTCCAGCTGTGCATACAGCAACTAAGTACAGGAAAGGTACAGTCCTGCAATTACTTTGGGGGCTTTTGGAGTGCTTTTTTTCTTTCTGCTCGTGGGTTTTGGGTTTTGGCTGATTATTTTTTGTTTTGTTATTATATATATAACTTAGCTTTCAGGTAGCACACAACCCACGGGAGGCAGGAGCTCTCTGTGCCATGCATGGTGCATGCAGTGCCAGCTCAGAGGCTCTGCCCAAGGCTGGCAATGGCAAACCGGACCGTGGGTGAGCTCCAGCCCGTGCATCCCATGCACAGTGACAGAGCAGGATGCAGTACCTCCCTCGCAGGGTGCAGGCACTGGGAAACCACCAGCGAAGGGCTGCGGGAGGAGCTGGGGCAGCCTGTCCCCTGACCTCCAGCTGGGCTGTCCCCTCCCCTGGTCTACAACTGCCCCACAGAGCAGCTTCCCCCCTCCTGGAGCCCCTGCTTGGGCACCCAGGTGAGAAGGTGCTTACACAACCCGCAGCCAGGGACAGGATGATGTTGAGGTGCGAACAGGGATGCTGCAGCCTGTTCCTGCTTTTGTTAAAGACAGGGAAACTGCTGTCCTCCACTGCTGGGCTGTGCTCAAAGCCGTGACCAGACGTCAGCACAGGGATGCTCAACGGAGCAATGACCTGTGGCCTTTGCGATGTTTTACTCACCCGGTTCTGACTGCCTCCCCGCAGTACCCTGTTGCTGAGGCTCCTGGTTGCCACATCACACCAGTCACTGCATCACCAGGAGCACCACCACCACCGCTGCCACCACTGCCACTGGTCTCCCCAGTGCGCAGGGGACTGCTGCGTGCCTGCTCGTGGGGCAGGGGCTCCCTGCACACACACCCCCTCACCAGCACCCACTTGGGCCACCTGCTGCCACAAAGCCCCTGGGCACAGTGTGCCCGAGCCCCTGCCCATGTCCCTGTACCTCCTACATAGCACCCACCAAACCCAGCCCCCTCCCTGCTGGCTGCCAGGGCTGGAGCCCACCCATCTGCAAATCCACAGCAACTTACTTTGCTTGCTCGGCAGCGACTCCTCTTGTTTTTCTGAAGCTGCTTCTCCTTCGTCAGGGATTTTATTGGGATAGTTACTGGACACATACAGTTTGTTTATGTCCAGGGTGGTCTTACTGAAGGGAGCCATGGAGGAGTACATGCTTGCATAGCCGTTGGAGGAGCAGCTCAGAGCAGCCAGGTCCAGCGCCTTCCCTCCTGTGATGATGGGGATGTTGAGGGAGAGCTTCCTCCGCCGGCTGGGGGATGAGGACTTGGTGATGGAGAGAGGAGGAGGTGAGGAGAACTTGCGGTTGGCTCTGGGGGACTTGGGGGGCTCGCCGTACAGCAGCTTGTTGTTCTGGCTGTTTGCAAACAGGAGCTCCAGGGACCTTGGTGGAGGGACAGGGAAAGGTTGAACTCACACCCACTCTGCCCGAATCACAGTGGAGACCCCACAGCAGCAGCTCTGGCAGCGCTGGGTGTCCAGAGCATCCCCCCAGGCCCAGCAGAGCCAGCACGAGCCCCTGCTGCCCTGCCCACACTGCCCAGCCCTCCCGGCGGTGGGGACACCCACCGAGCTCGGGTTTATCTGCTCCCCTGATCTGCTGGTATCGCAACTCATGGGGAGCAGGGGAAACAGCCCTGGGCTGGCACCAGGGCCAGGCACACCTGGGGTGGCAGAGGACTGACAGGACAGAAGAGGGGCTGGAGGAGCAGTGCTGCAGTCCCGTCCCCCCCATAAACCCTGCCAGTCCTTCAGGACAGGCCACCGGCACAGGCACTGCAGCGATGCCACGTGTGGCCTCACCGTGCGGGGATGGCACTGATCGGCTTCTTGTAGATCGTGATGAGCTTGTCGAGGACGACCAGGGCAGTGGTGAAGACACGGTACGAATGCAGGAACGTGTTCAGAAAGTCAATGCTCAGGAACCGCAGGTCTGTCAGCCTCTCCAGGAGCCGTTCCACGCTTGCATAGCGGATCTGCAGGACCTTGCAGGAATTCATCGTTTTACTGAACCTAATGTCAACATCATCACAATACAAGCTGGCATCAGACCTGCAGAGAAACAAGATATCTGTGGTTCCAGCCTGGAACGAAACCAAGAGACCACGGGAAGCAGTACAGGTCCTCGGCAGCAAAGGAGCCTCCTTCGTACAGGGTGCCCCTACACAAACCGCAGGCAGGGATATGGGGGAAGCATGGAAGCCTGCACCCCGGAATGGCTGCAAACACTGCAGAGGTTTGTGCAAACAATGTGGAAAGCCTGTCACCGGGGCACACTCACAAACCAAGACTCTTGCCCGTGCCTGACAGCAGGCCCGCAGCAGTGTGGGCAGTTGATGTAGGGGGGACACCCTCCACACTGCCCCGTCCCACCGGCTCTGCCTGGTCCCCCTTGTGCCACACATGCGCCTCCTTGGGCAGCTCTTGCACCCCAGCACCCATGGGGACACCAGCCCCCTGTGTCCCTCTCTTCTGGTGCTTCCACCTCCCTGCTCCCCCCCAGCTTTTACTATTTTTATTTTCCCTTCAACCTTCCCACCTCCCCAAGCACAGTCCCACACAACTCTCCTCTCCCAGCTAATTACCGCTCCTAATTACCACGCCGACAACAACGAACCCAAGTGCCTGAGTGCATGGGCAAGCTGCTGGGCTCCCAGGGATCTCGGCAGCGCTTGGCTGCCCTAGGAGCTGTGCCGTGGAGCGGGGCAGAGCCCGGGCAGAGCACTCACTTGATCATCTGGGGGACGGTGACCTTGGAGTTCTCCTCGAAGGCATTCATCATGAGGCCGTTGCAGCGGATGTTGTCCACACACTGGGAAGAGACACGGGTGGGAAGTGGGAGAAGGCAGCGGCGGCGATGCCGGCCCTGCTGCCCACCTGGCTTGGACATACCATAAGAGAGCCCAAGCCTGGTCTTATCCTGACCAGACATCCTGGCTAACTGCATCTACCGCGCCTGATGGAGGACCGAGCTGGGAGGGCACAGCTGGGAAGGGCAAGACTTTTGCCTGAAAACAGGAGCTTCACCATCACAGTCCTGCATCCCTGTTCTGGGGAAAGCATCACGCAGAGCTGCTCCCCAGCTCTCCTGCTACAGACCCGGCCCAGGCTCAGGGTGCGCTGGCAGACACAAAGGTATTGCGAGAGATGCCAGAAACCTGCTCTCATCCTTTACTGCTGTAATTGAACTCCCCTCCCTGCCTGCACTGCTGGATGCTCTCAGAGGGAGACCTTGCGAGCACCAGAGCAGCACTGGTCCCTTCCCTGCCAGCTCACCACCCAGGGCTATTCTGGGCAGGAGCGTGGGCTGGAGACCCCCACGCAGGCAGAACTGACCCCAGCCCCGCACAGTGGGACCAGGTGTTGCTGGCTGAGCAACCACCTCCCTGCGTGGGGCCAGGCCCCAGCTTCCCCCACAGCCCTCCTCAAGGACCGATGCTCAGCAAGGGTATGCAGACAAGGGCATGGTACAACAGAGGTGGCCAGGAGGCAATCCCTATTTAATCAATAACTTTTCTCTTCCTCCTACCTGGGAAAAAATATCTTCAAAGTCATTTGCATAAAGCAAATGAAGAGCAGGTGTAAATTGTACCACGTGTCTGAGTCAGAGCAGAAATCCAAACCATGTATCAACACGTGCAGGCAGAGCACTGATAGGTAACTCTGCTCCCACCTGCTGCAGCTGCGTCACCTTCCTCCTCCACCTCCTCCTCTTTGAGCTACCAGACACCAGAAAGCTTTCAGCAATGACTGGGCTCTTGGTGCACCCCAGCTCCAAGTCACCCTCTGCCTGAAACCACCCTCCCTGGGTGCCCAAGGCTTGGGGGTGCACCCGGGCTGGTCACAGCAGCCTGATGCAGCAAGACCTCAGCCTGCAGCAGGTCCCGAGCACCCCGCTGGCACCAGAACGCACCCAGGGTGCAAACCCAGCCGGATGCTACCGGCGCAGCCACAGCCCAAGGGCAGGCAGCAGAACTGCAGCCACGCAGCAAATGTCAAGCATTAATTCTGGGTGCCCAAAGCCACTGCTGCAGCAGGAATCCTGTGGTGGCTGCCCACCCTCAGGGACTCGGCGCCCCGACACCTCCTCCCAGCCAGGTTCATCCTACCTGGCTGATGTCACTGGTCCACGCAGCCTTCTCCTGCCTGGATGAGGCCACGAGGATAACCGTGAAAGATGAGGAATCTTTTGGCTCCACCACGATTTTGAAGTCAAGATGGTCGATGTCCTGCCCTGATGTTTTTGCTTTGGAATAGGAAAAGCACACACAGTGATTGTGAAAAGATTTCCCCACCCCCTCTCCCCCACCATAGGTTTCGTTATGGTTTTATGGAGCTTGTTGCGTTTTGTGGGTTGTCTGCAGTGAGGATGGGACAGGTTCGCTGGGCAAAGACTCACCATTCGCAAAATAAAGTCTGCACAGCAGGAGTGCAGCATGGCCTCGCCACTGCGGCCCCACCGCTGCACGCCAGGGGAGAGCCCGGCTCCACAGCACGTGTTAATGAATTCATAATTAGGACAAGAGAAAGGAGCCTGTTCTTTTTCACAAGCCTGCAGTTAAGTGGGCACAGCTGAGGACGTCCAGCATCTCTGCCTTTTTCCACTTGCAAGCACTGAGCTGTGACACTCGCTGCCTGCCTCAGGAAGGTCATATTTGCATAAATGTGCATCTGTTTGGTTCACAGTAAATAATTTACTTAATTAAATTGAGCCAGTAGATCATGACTTCTTTGAATCTATTCAACATCTGAATTTGCTGCAGCTCTGCCGTGGCTGGTTTTACGCTGCATGGATGGATGGCAGTCCGGCCCAGGAGGGCACCAGACCTGTACGGGGGACACCGGCAGTGCTGCCCTTGCTGCCATCGGTCCCCAGCCACGAAACACAGCAGCTGCCCAGGGCTGGCTGCAACGTCGTGCCGAGGGTCTGGCATCAAGTGCAGCCCCCAGCGTGGGACCTGCACCCCCAGCACCTCCCCGACACCCCTGGGTGCATGTTCCCCCCCCCCCCCCCTGCAATGGGGTGACCACGCTGCAAAACCCAACACAGTCTGTGGTGCGCAGCGGGAGATGGTTTGCCATGCTGGTGGTGCCGGCAGCCCCAGCAAAGAGGGTCCTGGAGTAGCTGCAACTGTTTTTTGAGATGTGGGTCTGCTCAGCACCCACCGGCAGATGCATAAGCCAACACCCCTACCCTGCACCTACGGGTGGGGGCTCAGCAGGGCCCTGGGCACGCCATGAGGGGACCCTGCCAGCTCGGGGCCACTGGTGGGGTGGGGGTACCTACCATCCTCATCGGTGCTCTCCTGCTCCTCCACCAGCGTGCAGTCGATGAGGGAGATGACGCCGTTCTGCAGGGATGGGAGTCAGGGCTCAGTGGCAGGATCCCCCTGGGTCTCTGGGGGCTGCCCTGCCCCAGACCCCCATGCTGCATCGCAGCCCACTGCCCCAGGGCCGGGGCGATGCTGCTGAGGGCGCGCACAGCCTGCGGCCAGCACAGCGTCTGCTTTCACTGGGAAAAAATCAGTTACTGACTGCTGGGATGTTGCGGTTTGCCTTGTATAACCGATCAACTAATTTGTTTATAAATTATTTAATACGAGTTTTAAATTAAATTTTCCAAAAGCCTGTTGTTGTAATTATGAACTCTTTGCCAGGGACTGTAATTTTTCAAACTGATAATTTAATACCAGTAATAAGCAATTTCTGTAAGATTCTTGCTCAATTAACTGCAAAACTTCCACCAACAAAAGCGTGAGTCTTGGGAGCGGACCAGAGGAGACTGTGAGCGTTATGTACAAACCTACTCTATAATTTAAGTTTCTCACTGAATAGATTGTCGAGGTTTCTGCTACAAATCAGGATAACTTCTTTTATTGAGAACTTGTGATTTCTCATCTTTGCTCGTGACTCAGCTCCGCACATCACTGATAAGGCATCTGAACCACACAAAATAAATCTGCCTGCCTGCCCGATCCCAGCCCAGCACCCCTGGGATGCTGCACCCAGGGAAGGGCATGGCGGTCCCAGGACCCATTGTGCCACCAAGACAGCCTGGCCAGCTTGAACTGCAGCAGTGCCAGCCTCTGCCCCCTCCCCATGCACAAGCCTGTGGCCCTGGCACCCCAGGGAGCCACGACAGCTCCCCAGCAGCTGCCGGAGCCCTCACTGGGGGCTGCTGAGTTCCCCCCCCACTCCGCACCTTGGTCAGATGCAGCTTGCCTCCAGAGCCCCTGGTGCAGATGATCAAGTGCTTGGAGAAGAGGAAGCATTGCCGCTCGCCCTCCTTCCTCAGTGAGAGGGAGCCCAGCCGCCCCCGCGTGATCTTCCCTTTCTCCGACATCGGCACCTGGATGAGGGACCCTACGGAGGGGAGAGACCCATCCCTGGCAGCGGCATCAGGGGCACCTTTGCAGGGCACGGTCCCCAGGAGTGGGGCATTGCCATGCGCCCAGAGCGGAGCAGGGGCATGTCCCCAGGCGTCAGGGCTGGGACCAGCCCTGTGAGCCACCAGCTGTGCAGGTTATGGGGGCTCAGAGACAGGGTGGGCACCAGCCATGGCCCCCAACCCGCCCCTGCACCCACACCGCATGGATGCTCCTCCGGGACGGAGCATGCCCAGGAGGTCAGGATGCATCCCCCTACCTCCCTGGTGCTAGGAAATCGGTAACAGCCAAAACGCGCACACTGCTCCATGACACAATAAAATGCAGCACCAAAACTGTCTGGAAGTGAGGTGCTTTGGGGCAGAGACAATTCAGAAACCAGTTGTATTTTAAAATTATACCACTCACCATACCGCGCACAGAGGGATGCGGGATGGGGGGACGGGGGCTGCAGGGCTTTGCTATAACTGCGGAGGGGAGGGGCATAAACACAAACGCGGTACCTTGTCTTACGAAAGTCTGGCTGGTGTCCAGCAGAATTTCACACCCTTCAATAATCATCCTCTCTATCGCCAGATTTTTTCGAATATTTTCAGTCTCGCTCACTTCATCATGCATTATCCTGAAGGAGGGAAAAGAGAAAATCAGAGCTCAGATGAGATCTGCATTTTTCCCATCAGATCCTTTTGGACACATGGGAGGGGCTGCACCAGGTAACACCAAAACTGAAGGAATATCAAGAGGATTATGGCAGTCACCTGTATCTACCCAGACAGACCCCGGAGCTCAGGAGGTAACCCACACATCAGCCTGGGCTGTACCTCCAGATTTCTAAATATTGAAACGTGAGTGCTTCTTGCATCAGAAATTGCAAAATTCTGATGTAGGGCTGACAGATCCCCCCCATCACTAGCCCCCTGCGACATCCCTGCTTCTTGAGGAGTGGGAAAAGGGATGGAACCTCTTGATGGATCACCCTGGGACCAAGGAGTGCTGGTGGGTTTGGCACCAGACACGCTGGCACGGGACACACAGAATGCTTTGGTCCGTGGCCTGTGGAGGGAGGGGGTTGGGAACAGGGAATCGTGGCCAGTTCCCAAGTGGTCACTGCAGCTGCCTTGGAGGCACTCAGCCCCTTACCGCAGGGCAACCCCACCAGCAGCCACCGGCACAGCCATGCCAGACAGAGGACAGAGCTGGACCTTCAGAGCCATCCCGGCGCTCCAAAATTGGTCTTTCATCATTAAGGAGCCCTGGAAAAGGCAGCCCCCGGCTAGCAGCAGCCAGGCTCCCACCCCACCGGCGCCGGGGGTGCGGTGGCACAGGAGGGCAGGAGGTGGCACCAGAACATCTCAGCTTTCAAAAGTGCCAACAGCTCGCAAGGGGTTTCATCCTGGTCAGGGATGGCTGATGGGCTCTGAGCAAACTGAGGACTGAGCTTCTCCTGCGTCCCACCCCAGTGCCCTCCATGACCATCTCCACCAGCTTTGCCCTGCAGATGCCATACGAACACCCAGACCAGACCAGTCCCATTGGCACTGCACCCTCACCAAACCCTGCGGGTGAGGGTCTGCCTGCCCCAGCCCTGCTCCCTGCCCACCAGAAGGGCAGCCCACTGCGCTGGCAGCCTGCCCAAGAAACCCCTCCACCGGCCCGACCCACCGTGGTGCTGGCCCCAGCCCTGCACCCCTGGCTGCCAGGATGGGCAGGGGCAGGCAGTGGTGGGTCTGACCTGGACAGCTCTTCCAGCTTGGACTTGGCGTAATCCAGGCTGTTCCTCTCCACGTGCTCATGGGGGGTGTGAGCCAGCAGCTCGTGCAGCGTGAGGATGTACCTGGGGATCTGTGGCACAACAGACCGGAGCAGGGCATCAGCCACAGTGCAGTGCCAGGGGGTGGGCAGGATGGAGGGGTTGTTGTGGTGGCATTCCTGGGGCCGATCCCCGTGCCAGCCGTCACCTGGAACATGGGGTAGGTCAGGAAGGTCTCCAGGGTCCTCTCCTCGCAGTCAGGCTTGGCCTCGTAATGCTTCAGCAGCTTGTCGAAGTCCCGGTTCTGCTTGCAGTGCGCCAGGATCTGCAGGCTGTACTGGTGGTTCCTCACAAACTCCTGGTAGATGTTCAGCATGGGCAGCAGGATGTCAAACAAGTCGGCTGTGAGCAGAGAGGCGGTGGAGAGGTGGGTGTGCTGGTCCAGCCCACCCCCTGGGATCCAGCCCCCCGGGCTCCCAACACTCCTTACTCCCAGATCCCACCTGTGGCACCCTCTGGGATCTCCTGCTGCTTGTGCAAGCCCAAGGTCTGCCCAGTTTGGGTTTTAAAGAAACCCTGCAGTGCTAGCCGAAGGTCTAATTTGACACAGCAATGCTCTTCAGCATCACCTGTGCACGGTCCAGCCCACCCCTTCCACCACCCAGCAGAACCAGGAACACAGCAATTTGGTTTCTCTGGGGTTTTTTGCTCCGGTCCTTGCCCCTGCGACCGATACAAACAAGGAACGACGTGCCATGCGATGCATTTCACCACTGCTGCCAGTTAGCAAAACACCTGTTGAGTTGCATGAGGAGGAGGAGGAGGAGCACAGGCTCGGCTCTGCCAGCGAGTGGGAAGGGAACACGGCGAGGAGGCAGCACACACTTACCCAGCACCAGCGTCGGCCAGCTGGATATCCTTGCCTTCAGGCCTTGGTAAAAGATTTGGTGCAAAAACATGATCGTTTCACTGAAAGATAAAGCAAGGAGTGAAAAGGCAGATGAACAAGTGGCAAATAATGACTAATTAAACAAAATCACCAGCCTAGAGGGGAGCAGGGGAGCCGTCGGGCTGGCTGGGGAGGTGGCTGCACAAGGTGGGGTGCAGAAAGGGTCCCTGGAGGTGCATGGGGAGTGATGGACAACGACAGAGGAGGAGAGGGAGGAACTGAGGAGCTTGAAGCTCCCCTCAGAAGTCAACCCAGAAATGCAGGGGAGCCCAGACCCCCCCTTCCTGCAGGGGAACAAGCCACCCCCTGCCCCAGCCCAGCAGAGTGGTGCTGGTAATGGGGGCGAAAGCACCCGCTGTCCGACGCTGGCTCTGTCTGTGCCTGTCCCAGACAAGGCATCGTCTTCACACAAGCCCAGATGTGGGGAAAACTGGAATTTGGGTTCTGCAGTTTGGGTCCCTCCCTGCTGCCAGAGCAGGCTGGCACCCCATGCAGCCCAGGTAGCTCCCAGCAGCAGCAGCAGCAAGGGCTGTGGAGAGGGGCAGGAGCCAATGCCAGGAGCCAAGGGCACTGCTCCTGGAGATGCTCCCCACCGCAAGGGACAGGTGGCCAGCACCTCCAGGGCTGGCAGGTAAGACTTGCTGCTGTGGGACAACTGTGGGACAGAGACATTGCAGCTGCCATTAAACCTGGCACATACTGATGACACACTTGGCATCACCATGGCTTGGCTGGAGTCAGTGAGTGCCACCCCCCATCCCAGCCAGCCCCTGGGGACAGCCACTCTTGGCACACTGCAGCGTCTTCCATCTCGTGTCACAGCTGCAGGAGCGGCTGCGGCTGCCCCTCCACACCATCTCCCGTGAAAGCTGCATCCTCCCCGCTTTACTCGTCCTTCGTTACCTTTGGGCTGCTATGACTGCCAAAGGACACTGCCCTCCCCACCGCCAGAGCCAGGACCTCACACAGACGGGCTCCTGGCAGCCCCAACCTGCTACCAAAGCCCTGGAGCATCATCCCCTGCGGCACGTCCTCATGTCAGTGCCAAGCACTCACTGGGCTGCTTGTGCAGGTGTCCCGTGGGGATGGCGAGCTCCATCCATGGCTTTGGGGGCCAGGCTGCAGGCTCCTGGGGAGTCTCCCAGCACCACACACCCCAGCACCCGTTCCTGGGGTAGGGCAGCAGGCTGTCCAGAGGCTGCTGGCTGTGCCGGGGTGCCGCAGAGCTCCTGGAGCCCAGGATGGCACTCACCTGTTGAGGAATATGCTGCTGACATCGTCATGCGTGATGGGAGGCTTCTTGGAGCTGGCCGCCATCCGCAGCGGCCGCAGGAAGTTGTTGACGAGGATGTGGAGCTGCTGGACGTACTCAGCCTCTGCCTCCAGCATGCTGAAGACAACCTGGTTCCTCTTGCGCATGCTGTCAGCATGGGGGGACCTGATGTAGTCCTGGATGATGGTCTTCCACTTCCTCCGGCACAGCCAGCCCCGCAGGAAGCTCTGCACCTGCGAGGGAGCAGCGGCCACGTTAGGGGCCAGGCTGAGGAGCCGGGCAGGTGCCCTGCGCTTGGCACGGTGCAGGGACCGTGGCGCTGTGGTGAGGTTTCCCTGGCTCTGCGGAGATGTGCACGATGGTGCCTGCTACTGATGCTGCTCTGAATCCTCCCGGCTGGGAAACAAACGATAACTCATCTAAATGCACTTTCTAACTGCGGACAGTGTCCTCTTTTCCCTTTTACAGAGAGACACATGGAAGACTCCTACAAGAAACAGGGATCCACAGGGTTCAACCCCGTGTCCCCTGCACAGGGCAGCAGGTGCCCAGGGCTGGCAGAGGCTTTCCCAGGGATCGGGTAAGGGCAGGACCTGCTCCCAAGCAGTGGCAGTGCTGGTCCCCTCCGTGGCACCATGTGGTGCTGGGCTCGCCTGTGGGAGTGTGGTGCACAGCAAGCTGCATCTCCTGATAAGCGTGGCTTCTTCTCCCCAAGAGCGCTGTATGTGGAGCCGATTTCTTCATGGGGTCTGTTGCTCCCTGCAGGAAAGCTGTTGGGGCAGTGGCTTTTTCTTTGCAAAAATAAAAGGCATAACCACAGCTGCGGGAGGAGCCAGATGTCAGAGGCGCTGTTTGTGCGCAAGCCAGCATGGGCAGGGATGCCCCACTCCCCCGGAGAAAGCGGGGAGTGCCCCACAGAGCAAACACAACCAGCAGAAGGGTCTCCAGGTTTGCAAAACACATTTCCCTCCTAAGAAAAACCCATTAGCAGAGGCACCTCCTCAGCTAGCTCACCCAGGCCAACTGCTCTACCAGCCCCACACAGAGTGTGTCTGTCATGCCGCCACGAGCACCGGGACCCCACCGTGAGCACCAGACCCTACACCGCTCACCCGCCGCCACCCACCTTCTTGATTTTCTTGATGTCACTGTCGTCGTCACTGGGCGCACTGGTCTGGCCAGCCTGGATGCGCTCATGGTCCTTGAGCAGGGAGGCAATCTGTGGGCACAGGCAGGGCGTGAGCGGCCACCCCAGCACAGCCTGGCATCTCCCGGGAGCCAAGGGCACCCTGCTGCCGCGCAGTGCCGAGGAATGGCACATCCATCCAGCTTAACTACTGACACACAGGTGCTGGTTCTTAGTGTGAGATGGGCAGATGAAGCAGATAAAGAGATGCTGCAGAGCTGTCAGGGCGCTGCCACCTCCCTGGCATCCCCCGCACCCACTGAACACACCGCAGAGACAGGGACCTGGAAATCCCACGGGGTACCCAATGCAAACTGCATGCCTCTTTCCCAAGAAAGCCTTCGCAGGCAAGTCATTAAAAAACAAGTTGGAGAGAAAACGGAAGAAAAATCTCAAGTCATTTGCACCCTAAAACTTGCAGACGAGGACAAACTCTCACCCAGTCCCAGCTTTCCAACACAGATTGGATAGAATCACGTTAGCTTCCAAGCATTTGAATTTTTACTGTTTCTCGCCTGTACTTTTTCTCACTCCTCTCCTCACTGCCGTGTCCCTGCCCCCACGGCCGCAACCCTTTAAAAAGCTACAGGAAAGGAAAATAGAAAATGCACCATCCAGAAAATGAAAATTGGTAAAAATGTGATTTGAATCTTGATTTTATAGAAAATAACCCAAGTAAGAAAACTTTCAAAGAGGACTTTCTTGGGGGAAAAAAGGTCACATTTTGGAGAGAGAGGAAAAAAGGAAGGTTTGGGTTGAGATCTTTTTCAGTTGGAGACTCTGCTTCCCAGTGATGCTGGGAAGTGCCAGCAGCAGTTAACTGTGGTACATGGCAAGTGCATGTTGGGTTTTTTGGTGTCTGGGCTGTTAGAAGGGAAAGCAAAGGATGAGCAGAGAGCTGCTGGGGAGGCGGATGGGGCAGAAGCTGCTTCTGTCACACGGTCACAGCCCGGGAAGGGGGGATGACTGCCACAAAATCCAAACTGTGATGAGGAGCTGTGTGTTTTCATGCCCTAAGAAGCTAAAAATGCTGTGGGTCGGTGCGGTCACAAAGCTCAACAGCCGCCTCCCAGCGCCGAGCTCTCCCAGAGACCTGACCCCCCAGCATTCGGCATGGAGGCATCTCCCCAAAACTTCTCACTGCTGGGAGGCAGAACATGGGGCTGGCACCTGGTGCAGGGCTGCGGATGAGCCCGATCCAGGTGACCCCACTGGTGCAACCCGGAGAGGCTCCCTGGTGCTGTGGCAGCCCCCCAGCACCTCCACTCTCCTACAGAGCCCCCCCAGCACCGCCAGCCTCAGCAGGAGCAGGAACACGCTGGAGCAAGTGGCCGCAGCCTCACAGGCACCAATGCAGCTCATTCACAGCTCTATTGGTTTCACCCCATGTCATTGCATGGGGTTAGATTTTAGAAAATAATTTTTTCCTCTCCCCGTGCTTTCCTATGGAGCCTCAAGTCAGCAAACATCCCCTGCACACCCTCTGCATTTAAGTGTTTGACAGCACCGAAGCCATTCCCTGCACCGGCTCTGGGCACATCTCAGCCAGGACCCATGAAGTGCGTTTGCCGGTGCCATGGTTTTATTTTGGTTTCTGTTTTTTTTTAAATTGAGTGAGCCAAATTTGCACATTAAAGTAGAAGCTGATCATTTGATCTCTGCTTCAAAGCCTGTGGAAGAGTAAAAAAAACCCAACAAACCACTGCAAGGTAAAATCAAATGTACCTGGTCACAGGGGACGAGCTGCAGCTCTGTCCACCACCTCTGATCCCGACCCCTCCGCTAATTTCGGGGTTCACACCACATCTCCCACCGCCCCTGACCGAAGGCTCATCAGGATGCTCATGGCCCCGCTGCCACCGCTCACCTCCCCTGCCCCTTACGCTGGCCGCGCTCCCAGGGGAGCAGAGCTTTCCCTGACCTGGAGGCTGGACCGGGCCGGGGGAGCTCCCAGCCAGCGCCAGACCAGGGTCCCAGGGGAAACCCCCCACCCAGCCGGGGCCGCGGGCTGCAGCTGAGGCTGTTTGAGGCTGATCCTGTTCTGTTGGAAAGCACAAATCCAGCAGTGCCAAAACAGCTGTCCCCTCCTCCAAGACAAAAAGCAGCCTTCAGCATGCCCTGAATCATGGTCAGGGACAACTATCCTGCGCTTTTTAACTAGAAAATTCCACATTTCAGGAAAAGGCCACCATAAGGATGTGCCGTACCGCTCTCACCCTCACTGCCTCTCCAGCTGCCTCCTCCGTGGCAATGTTGAGATTTTGACTGATTCAGGGTCAACGTCTCAGCCCAGCAGGCAGCAGGACATGCTCCCAGCTGCCTCCACCACGAAGCCGCTGCCTGACCCTCCCTGCCAGGCACGAGGACGGGGCCAGCACTGGCCCTGGGGTGCCCCCCACTCGCCTGCACCAGCAGCACCACCCCCCAGGCGGTGAGAGGGTACCTCGGGCTGGCTGCAGCCCTGCAACGCGGGGGCCAGGCAGCGCAGGGCATACCCACACCTCCGAGCATCTGCCTCCTGGGTGCCTTAGAGATGCCAGCTTCCCTCGGCACCGCCTGCTGAGTCATTTTTGCATTTTGTTGCTTTGTCTGCCGCAACCCGCGTCGTGTCACCCTTCCGACAGCCCAATGCTGCAAACTACTGAGCAGCAAACTGCTGTGAGAGCTTCTGGGACAAGCTACGGGCAACAGGTTTTAGGGGCCACTCCCACTGCACTTCTTACTGCAGCATCCCTTTTGTTTACAGCACCGTGCATGTAAATTCCCTGCTGTGCTCAGGTCATGCAGCTTGCACCTGGCACAGGCTCCTTCCCTTTTTCAGCAGCCCCTTTCACTTTGCACCGCCTGGCAGATGTTACCACCAAGCATGCAGCACACTGAGGGCGTCTAATCAAAGTATCGAGGTTGAAAATAAGGACAGCAAATTGGTGAGATAAGGAGTGTCCACCCCTACCCCGATATCAGGGCGGCACAGCCACAGCCGCCCGCTGCACAGCTCCTGCAAGAGAAACCTCCAACAGAGGTGATGCCCTCGCCCCTCTCTGCAAGGGAAGGGCCAGCCTGGTGTCATGAAAACAAGTATAAATACAGCAGCCGCGACATCCCCCGGTTCCTGCCAGCGCGGTGATGCCGCCCGCAGCCCGTGGGTCACCCCAGTGAGTGGCAGCGCATCCACGGGGCGATGCCGGGCTCTTCACCTCGGCCTTCAGGCGCTCAATCTCAATCTCCCCGTCCTCGATCTGCTGGCGGAGTTGCTTGGCAACGGTCTTCTCCGTTTCCACAATCTGCAGGAGATGGAGGTACTTCTGCATCAGCGCCTCGTGCTCCGTCGCCAGGTTCCTGTAGCTGCAGGCAGACATGGCCATGACTATCCCTCCTCCTGTGGACCCACCGCCATACATTCCCCCCGGGATGTGCACATAAAATGAAGTGTCTGCACGCTGTGGTTTACTGGGGGGGTTGTTCACCTTCTTGGGTCCTACATGCTGCCCTTGCCCCTCTGGCTCAGGGTACCCACAGGGTGAGTGAACCAGGAGGCAGTTCTTGCAGTTTGGGATGCTGCTACTCAGAACTGACTGATTTGGAGAGGAATCGGGTTCCCCGCGAGGGTGCAAACAGAAAAGACAATGCAAATTTTAAGGAAAAGGTAGGAGACAAAAAACCACCCACCAAACACCCATGGCCAAGCCCCTCTCACCTACCAGGTCCCAAAAGTTTAACAACAAGGACGTTTGTGACACAAGCTCTTATGAGCACCTGCTCTCGTTAAGGTGCTGCAGCAGATATTTCTCTGATCTCCTGCATACAACACTCACCGCCTCCTGCTCCTCGCTGCCAGCCTGGCACCCTCCTTCACCAGACACGTGGCTGTGCCATGCTGGCTCCCCTGGGCCGGTGGGATGTGCCAGCATTCCCAAGCCACAGAAACACAAGCTTGGAAAAATCTCTCTCTGACTGTTTTTGCTATTCCAGACAAAACCCTTCCCAACAGTCTTTGAACCTGTCGGTGAATCGGGCATCCCTCTGGCACCAGGCTGGGACAGGCAGTGCCAGCCTGCTGGGGTGGCCACCCCACGTGGGATGGGGATGGGGATAGGGATGGGGACGGGGATGGGGATGCGGATGGGCAAGCAGGGACATCCGAATGCAGCCTGCTTCTCAGCACAAGGGTCCCCAACACAGAGCTGGTGACTAAAAGCGCTTTGCTCTGCCTGCCGGCCGTGCCCAGCTCAACAGCTCCCTGCCCGCAGCTCCCTGCAGCTGCCCTCGGGCACAGCTGCCCCTTCGACACCCCTCACCCCCGGGCTGTGCTGGCGGAGGGTGGTACCTGGCGTGAGCAATGGCTGCCACCCACTCGTCACAGTCCTTGGCATCCTCGGTCCTCAGCTCCAGGGTCTTCTGGTTCTCATGGTTGAAATTAACAGTAAAATAATGCTGTGGGAGCAAACACAGGGCAAAGTTACCCCTTACTTGACAGGGCCGTTAGAAAAGCGCTTTATGATCCACCACAAGTTGCTTAATTTTTTAAAAAACCCCACATTTTCAAACACCAGGAGCACAGCTGAGATGTGCTGCCCTCAGCACTCAGGGAAGAGCTGCCCCTTGCCATTGAGGCAGCGCAGCTGTGCCATGGGCGAGGGCAGGGCAGAGAAATGCTCCGAGGGGAAATCCCGCTGGGCAAACACCCGGCTTCAGCTAAACCTCAAACCAGCAAAGCCCAGGGGGCTGCCGGCCTGATCCTGCAGCAATCACCTTGGGGACAATCCTAACCCCGGGAAAGGAGCAAGGATGTTTAGCTGGATGCTGCCTGCATCCCTGCCTGTGCAGGCAGTGAGCATCCTCAGGCAGCGAAATGAAGCCCCGCTGCTGCCTGGGGCTTGATGCTGAGCAGAGCCCCGGTCCCACGTGCTCGCATCGCTCGAGCCAGGAGGCTCTAATGGGCAACGGTGTACCAGGGCTCAGCGCAGGGCTATATTTAGCCTCCCTTGACATTTACAGTATTTGTGCTAATTGTGTGCGGTGGCAGCCCGCGTCGGCTGGAGTTTGTGCTGCTCCTGTGCTTTCCTGCAGTCTCCTAGGAAACAGGTACCACGCTGCAATGCCGGATACTGCCCAGAATAACTGGGCTAAAATGAAACCCACTAGAAAAAGCTCATCCTGACATTATCTGCTCCTCTGTTAGGTTTAATGAGGGATCTGAATTAACAGGTATCTTGGCAAAAAAAATAACAACCAAACCCAACCCGTCGCTTGCTCCCTGGCATGCACCCCTGCTCCCCGGAATGGCAGGCAGGAGCCGGCTGCAACCACAGACCCTGGCATGCCATGAAAATGCAGACAGGCACCACAACACAGGCAGGAGCTCCCATGGGAACCTGCCCCTATGCCGGTCTGCAGGCAGGAATGGGCAGTGGGGTGTTGCACTGGGGCAAGGCTAGCACTCATCCAGCACAGCCGGGTGGCCCAGCACCATCACTGCCTCTGTGTTGAACAGCAGGGGTACTGCTCACCATGCTGCCCCAAAATAGGGCTACATCTCCCATCCCTACCCCTCCCAGCTCTCCCCCTGTCCTCGTCCTCCCCAGGCATCTTTATCTCTTCCCCTGCCCATCCCTAATCAAGCCCAGGGGTGTTAAGGAGATGGATGCAGGATGCTTTCAGTGAAACTGGGATGCAGGGAGCTGAGATGAAGCCAGTCACTGTTCCCAGGTGATGCCAATGCAGGCAGCACAGACGGACGGAGACCCAGCTCCCTGACCCAGTACCATGCCCACCTAAGGCTCGTCTCTCATCGGGTGACAGCCTGAGGAACACCCTCTGAGCTCACCCAGCCCACTGGGGTCCTGCAGAGGAGGAGGGTGGGGGGTTGGGGTGTGGTGGGGACCCTACACTGCCCTGGGGCCACGCCAGAGCCCTCCTTTAGAAATAGCTCTATTGCCTTTTGGGGGGCAACTGCTTGTTGCTGTGACCCTGTTCAAGATGCGTCTCTTGCATCTCTTTTACCTCAGCCCAGGATCCTTTACCCGCAATATCTTTTTATTGCTGATCCTACAGACAACTTTTCTCCTTGTGGAGTCATCTCCATGGTAAAACAGGCCATTATCCATCTCCCCCACTTCCCTGACCCACCATAGCCAGGCTGGCGAGAGCTCCTGGCAGCTGGGCTGCTGCTTGTCTCTGTCTGTGCAACACATCTGGAGCTGCAGCAGCTCCACAGTCCTTCGCTTCTCACCCCCCTTCTCCCTCCCACCTCCGAAGGCTTTTGCTGGCAGCAAGATATCTCCGATAGAAAATCCACCAGAAATTTTTGGTCTCTAAAACTGTGGTAGTTATGCACCTCTGCTTTATGCCCATCTCTCTTACATCCCTTCCCCTGCAAACAGCATTAAAAAGAGCTCATCAGATTGGCAAGTCTGGAAATCCTCCCCCTTAAAACACCGACTCAGGAATATCACCAGCCGTGCCAGGGCACTGCCAAGCACTCGCCCCGCCAGCCCCAGCGTCCTGGCCACAGGGACTTGAGGGGTGGGAAAGCCCCTTCTCAGTCCCAGTGCCCCCGTGAGCACCCGGTGTTGCGGGGACAAACTGTACATTCAGCATGCCACAGTCCACCGCTGCCACCAGCCAGTGCTCAGCTGAGTCCCCATGGACCTGGAACATGGGGCGATGCCTCCGTGGCTCCCCCAAACCAGTCCCTGGGGGTGGGACAGTGAGCCCTGGACCACCCTCCCCAGGCGTTGCCGGTGCCTTGGGGATGATGCAGCACCCGTGTGTGCTCCCATGGGCGAACGGACCTGTTCAGAGCCCTGCACCCACAGGCATCATGCCTGACCCTCACCAGGGCCCTCCAGGAAAGCAGCACCTCATACAGCTTCAGGACTTGTCACATTTTAAAATCAGGGTGGCAGGGAGCAGGGCAGGGACGCGGGACAGGCACCCATCCTGCCCACGCCGCCTCTCCTGCTTTGCCCACGGAGGCACCTCCAACAGCAGCACCCAAATTGCTCTGCCAGATGGCTCCTGGCTCATCTAACTTAAACCCAGCAACTCCTGAAGGTTTTGCAAATGACAGTTTCAATGCTGTCAGCAGCGGAGCTGGATGATGTGGGGCTGAAATGTTCCCCCCGTGGCCAGAGGCAGCTCCGGCAGCCGCTGCGGGGCCGTGGCGGGGACAGTTTGGTCCCAACCGCTGCTCCACACGCAAGTAAAAGCTGGTTCCTGTGAGCACACACACGGCAGCTCCCCGTGTCAATCCGATTTATCCCCATACAATACCCAGGAAGTGCAGCGTGCTTGAAAGGAGGAAGTTGTTTTATATTTGAATAATAAAACTCCCACCACCTTTTATCTCCGCCTAAATTACGATCCTTCTCTGTTATCACAGTGACACATCCAACCTGACAGCCCGGGAGCGTTTCCAGAGATGCTCACTGTGGTGGGGGCTGTGGCTTGGGGGCATGGCCGAGCCATGGGACAGACCCACAGACAGGACCAGAGCAGGGGGCAGCAGGATTGGCCCCTGCCTCCAGCATCACCCATGCCCAGCTTCTCTGGGGCAGTTCCAGCTGCTGGGCCACCCCTGCCCAGCGCAGGGCACCAAGCACCCAGCAGCTTCCATTTGCTGCTTCTCACACCCATCTTTTGCTCATTTGAAGACCACATGAACTCACAGCCACGGAGGCACTGACCCCTCTCAAACCACCTCTCACTCTGCTTCCTGGCAAACAGCAGATGCAATCCATTTGCTCCAGCTTTTCACAGGGGGAAGATGGTGCACCCCCAGCAGCACCAGGAGCTGAATTCATCCTGCAGACCCCGAGCTGCCCAGGTTCCCAGGGTTATGCAAATGTTCCTCGGTGGAGGCAAACAATGTCTTTTGCTTCAGCCTCAGAAGCACGTAACCCCAACATTTCACAGTAATTCGATGGGAGGCAGCCCAAGGCACGGAGAACTTCAGCTCCAGCAGGTAGTTCAGCAAAGTCCCATACCTGGACACCCAGTACTGTTGCGCACAGCGTCAGGCACTCGCAGCTTGAGAGGTGCAGGCAGGACAGGGCCAGGCAATGCCAGCACGGGCAGGGGTCTCCAGGATCCCCACAGCAGCCAGCAGCTCAAAGCCCATTGCCAGCGGTTGCTCTTGGGGTGCCCCAGCCAGTGTGTCCCCAGGGCTCTGCTCAAGGGTGGCCCAGCTGGGAGGGACCTGGCCCAGCACCCACCACAGCCCCAGCCCCCCAAGCCCACTCCCCAAACTCCGCTCCCTCTGTCACTTTTCCTGCTAAAGATCCCCAGCGCCAGCTTGGCTATTTTTGCTCAGAGTACAATAGCAGAATGCTGCTCAGGAGCTATTTCTGCTTCCAGAACCTCAACAAATGACTTCGAATTAATGAAGGAGACTACCCGAGTGATTAATGTGCAGGGACTATCTCCCCAGAAATGTCCTCCCGCATGTCTGCTGTCCCTGGGCTGGCACCGTTAGCGCAGTGACAGCTCTGCCCCCTGCCACTCCCAGTGCCGCAGCAGCAAAACCTCCTGTGTGCGCACCCCCAGACGTGGTTCCTGCCACCCAGGACGCGGGTCCCTGTGCGCTGCAGGATGTGGGTCCCCGGCAATCCCAAGATGCAGGACCCTGCACAGCCCAAGATGCAGGACTCTGCCCACTTCCCTGCCTGTGTCCCTCTGATGCCCATTCCTACCCACCGCGGCCGCGATGCTCGCTCCTCCATCCTCCACATCCTCAATAAAAGCCAACAAGATGGTTACAGAGAGCGCGTTTGCCATAGTGCTTTGGAGGGTTCCCACACTGGGGTCTCGCTGGGACACAGATCCCCATGTCCCACAGCCACAACAAGATGCCACGTGCTGCTTCTGCAGCGATGTTTAAGGGAAGCTGGTGAGCTCCCCAGGGGCTCCGCAGCCACAGGGAGCTGGGCTCCCCACAGGGCTCCCGGCACAGCACGCCAGCAGCTGCACCGGCATCCCCGCCGTGTCCCCACTGCTCCCCGGGGAGCGCTGCCCAGACCTCCTGCTCCCCATGCGCCAGGGCTTCGGTTCCCCAACGCCCCGATGGCCTGTGCCACCCCCCTCTGCCCATGCAGACCCCACCAGTGCCCAGCTGCTGGCTCAGGGGCCAGAGGGAGCAAAGGGCTGGTGCCACAGGAGCCTTGGGTGGCACCGACACCACGGCTCCGGGGATGAAACAGCAAATTTTCCAGTTTATCAGAGTAAAGGCAGAGAAGGGCGAAGCAGAGCCAGGTCTGCCACAAGCCAATGTGCTGCTGCTGGTCCAGCTAAGCTCCTGAAAGGTTTTACTTTGCTTCTTACTTTCTCTTAAGTCAGCAGATAAAGAAATTCAAATAGGCTTTAAAACAATGTGTTATTTCGAAAACAAAAACCCAACGTATTCCAGCATTTTTCAAAATTTGAGGCAGGGCGTTTTTTAGCCTGAGCAACTTGCCAGACTGCTCTGGATGCCACGACCGATGTGGCCAGGCGCTTGTCCCGCAGAGCCACGGTGCTCACTGCTGGTGCCTGGGTCTGCTGAAGGGGCCGGTGCAAGAGCAGGGGGATGCAGGCAGAAACACCCCCAGCAATGCCACCCGTGAAGAAGCGGTGACCGTCGCCCTTTCCTGTACAAAGTGGTTTTGTTGTGCCGTCACAAGGGCCTTTCCACCCCACGGCAGATGCCCCTCGCCATCCCTCTGTAATGGGGATGCTCCCCGCCGTGCCGGGGACCGCCTGCCCTCCACCCATAGCAGATAGGTATGCGGCCGCCTGTTCATGAAGCTGATGGTTATTGCAGCTGACATAAAGGGCAAGGGAGGAGAATTTTCCTGCTCTGGATGGATGAGTCTAAAAATCCACAGCCAGCAATGGCAGCTTTTAACTTCCCTGACCTACATACCATCTGCTCTGGGAAGACAGGACCTGGGATGCAGAGGAGGAGATGGGTGGTCAGGCAGCTCATTTGCTTGCTGAAAATAAGAAAAAATCCCAGAGGTTGCAATTTCTCTCCTCTGCTTCAGGACGGACTGTAAGGTCGCTCATGCACAGGCACTAGGGCTAAGCATCAGCCATGTTGGATGGGCTTTGAAGCCCCACGCCCATGAGCAGGCAGGGGACCTCCTGCAGCAGGGGGGCTTCACCCCGTGTGAATCCCACCCTAAGTCTTGAGCAGAAACATTTGTAAAAAAAACCCATAAAATCAAATCAAATTTTCCCCTCTCTGGCACATCATCCAGCGATGCTGGCAGACAGGCATGCAGGCAAGCCTGCGTGGTACAGGCGATGCCTACGTGGTATCAGCAATGCCTGCGTGGTACTGGCACCATCAGCAGCCCCCTCGCCCCCAAACAGCTTGGAAATACAGCCTTGGCATCCCTCTCTACAGTAATTAATAAAGAAACAAGCATTACACCAAAGTCCTAACCCTGGGTGTACCAGACATTCATACCTTGGCCAGACTTTATATATGAGTATGACCATTGCCATAATGACTGCGCCTTCTTATTTGCAATAAATCTGCAAAAAGTGTGTGTGCAGCTGAGAAAGTGTATCTGAGGCTGCTGAGCCAGCAGGGCTGGGCTGGGGGAAGGTCTCTGTCCTTTCTGCTTCTTTAGCAGACTTCATGAATCTGTTGGATGAGAATGTGTGAAAGGTGACAGACGCATCACGTTTAAAAGACAAAAATCAGTAGGATAATCTGCAAATTTCTGAGTATTTCAGGTTTAGGTTTACAAATTGTGATTTAAGTTCAAAAAAATCAGATTGCACATAAATTCTGCACTGCTGGTATGAAGGTTGAGTTACTGCCACGTTCAGCTCATTGCGGAAAGCCTGGCTAAAAGTACACAAGTCCAGGGAAAAATTCAACAGGACAATCCAACAGGCCAGCTGTCACGGCAAAGACCCAATTGAGCGAATCAAGGCTAATTAAGCTGACGGGAAGAGCCAAACATCTTAAGCCAAGAGATCTCTTAATCAGAGGTGGTCCATACATAAAAAAACAAAACTATATTGAAAAATGTCCTTTTAAACTTTTCAATACCATTTTCTTTTTTCACATTTTTTGTTTTACAAGGAAAAACGCTGTCAGCTATTTTGCTTTATCACAAACTAACCAGTACTGACTCGCGATCTTTAGCAACCAAAATATTCCAATACCTGTTTTACTACAACTCAAGGGTTTGGATGCACAGACCCACTTATTCTCAACAGCCCAACAACCAACAGCTCCTCTGGCACAATTCCCGCTGCCTCAGAGGGGGCTGCTGCTCACACCCCTAGCTGTGCACTGTGGAAGCTGGAGCTCAAATTCCTGACACATTGATGCTAAATTGAACTCCGAATGTGGAAAAAAAACTCAGGAAGGTGTTTGACACTGTGCTGGGGCTCGGGACAGGCAGGTATTACTGCTGAGCACGTGATACCCCGATGTTCCTTGCCACTGTTCACAACCTCCGGGGCTGTGCAGGGCCACGTGCTTTGCACTCGCGATGACGTGCAAAAGGCAGCTCTTGGCTATGGGGGATCTCAGCCTTTTGGAAAAACATTTGTAGATGTTTATAAAACCCACAGCCCCAACCACCGGCGGTGGATGAGCATGTTTAATGTATGCACCTTGCTTGGGTCACGAGTCCTGCAAACACGGGTTTGCCCAGCACTGACCAGCCCTTGGCGACAGCGACGAGCACAACTTCGGCCACGGCTCTCGGCTGCATCCTGCCCAGCACCCCTGCCCGCTCACACCGTGCGTAATGCTGGGGGAACAGTTCATTACATGACTTTACCTCCTTTGTTCATGGAACATCTGTAAGAAGGCTATGTTTTCCCAAACTTGCCTTGTTTGGATTTATATGACAAATCTGGGGAATAGTTTTTCATCCTATGACAAAGCCCGCTCCCACAGAGGCAAGGTGTCCTGCGCTCAGCCTCAGCTGTAATCGCTCCGTTGCCATCAGTCACACAGATCACACCACATGATCCTGTCCTTTGAATACGCATCATGTGAATAATCAGAAAGACAGCGATCAGGCAGCAGCACGCTCAGACAGATACCCCGAAGAAAAAACAGACTTTTCTAGAAGACAAGAAGCGCGTTACCCGCCTGTGCAAAGCATGTTTTGCACCGGCTCAGCTGCGGCTGGATGCACGGTTAACGCAGGATTTCCGTGCGGCACGGGGATCACTCGCTGTCTCTAGGCAGCCCTGTCATACCAACCTGCTGATTTTGTTTTGCTGCCTCTGTGCTGGGCTCCAGCGGGTGGGCGGCCGCCCCGCACCCTGTGCAGGAGCATCCTTGCCCCAATGCCCTGCATGCCCAGAGTGGAGCAGAGGGTGCCCAGGCTGTGGGCAGCCCTGCTCAGGGTGTCCATGGACACCCTGCTTGCCCTGGCCGGCAGCTGCTCTGCAGGCAGGATCCATCCCCTCCTGCCACCGTGACTGGAGCCACACGCTGCTCTGAGCCCTTCCCTGCCTGCCTCAGTTTGGGACCATGTTCAAAGCCACTTGTGGGTCCTCTGCTGCTGCTCCCACTCACCTAGAGCCCACGGGCCAGATAACCCCGGCCAGCTGGGCACCTAACAGACGTGCCCAGGAGGAGAACCCATCATCTGCGGCTCCCCTGGCCCTTGCTGGAAAGAGCCAGGGGGTCCCAGGGGGCACATGTTGCTCACCATAGGGGCTGGGATGGCAGCACCCAGCAAAGGTACTCGCATCTAACGCCAGAGGAGAAGATCTGGGCAAATGCCTGGCTGCTCTGGCAGGGCCATCCCACTTTCTTCTGCAGCGGGACCAGCAGCAGGCACCTGTCCAGTCCCCCCGGCAGAGCGAGATGCTGTCTGTCCCTGGCTCACCCATAGCAGCCCTTTCTGAGGGTACCGGGAGCTCTGCCCAGGTGAGCTCCCTGTGCCGGGACAGGCACAGACGGATCCCGTGGCCCATGCTGCTGCACCAGGAAGCTGCCCAACCTCTCCTGCTGCCAGGGATGGCTTCATCAGCGGGGCACCCGAGAGAGCCAGAGCTGCCAGCACCCAACACACTGCGAGGGCAGGCATCCCCGAAGCACCCAAGTACCTGCAGCTCCGCTACCCTCCAGCTATTCCAGTGTCTCAGGGATGGGTGCCAGGGACAGGGTGCTCTCAGTGACTGAGCTTTGTTTCAGCTCGACACCTGCTACTCTTTGTGCTGCTGGTGCTGAGAAGACATGTGGCCTTCCCATGCCCTCCTTCGCTGTGCAGGGAAACCAGCAGGACCGGGGCCAGATGCATTTCAGGGAGATGGAAGAAAAACTTTCCCTGAAGTGCTGGTGGGGACCGTTTCAACAAGCCTTCTCCCATCCCACTGGGAAACCACGGCCACACATGCCCACCCACTGACCGCTCGTCCTCAGCCTTGCATCAGGGTACAAAATGCTTCCTTGAGCCTCCTCTGCCCCCTGACAGCACAGACAATAAATGTTACACCCATCGCTGGCAGAGGCTGCAGAGCTGGGGAAGAAAATCTCCAGCTATAGGCTCTGTGTTCACAAAGGCAGCCTAGGCTTTGGGGAAAAAAAAAAAGACTCACAGCTCCAGAGAGCTTCTGAGTTTCAAGTCAAGGGTTTCACACAGCGCTACCACTTGACTCAGCACCACGTTGGCTCTCATCCGAGACCCAGAGGGTTGCTGGTTAAGAACGGCACCGGGGTACGGGTCTGCAAATCCAGCTCAAGGCTGGATCCACAGAGCGAACCCACTGCCTGACTGACGTGTGATGAAGAGCCCTCACTCAGCGCAGGCCCTTCCCAGCCCTGGGCACACAGCCTCGAGGTCAGGGATGGATCAGCTCTAGACCTCCACACCTGCTCAGCTCCTCAGCCGGGATCTCACTTTGTCCATGCCCCCCACCGTGCAGTTCCAGCCGGGGCACCCCATGTCCTGCCCGCCCTCCCCTACAACACAGCATGGACTTGGGGGTCTCTCATAGGCCCTTCCACCAAGGGGCAGGAGATGTGATCACCTGAAAGCACATCCCAGCATCCTCACCCGTGGGGTAACAGCAGGTCCCAGGAGGTGGCATGACCCAGACACCAGAGCAGAATAAAAGAGAGGGTTCACCCCCCCACCGACACCTCGCCCCAACATCACTGGGCACTCGTCCATCGCGCCACTGGCACCACGACCCCGCACAGCCCGAACGCCAACCTCCCGCACCGAGCAAGGCAGCAGACCCCTCCTCTGGGCCACAGCCTGAAGCCTACCCAACAATAAAATATCTTCCAAACCAAACTGGTTTGAAGAAGATTTCATTTGCGGAAAAACATAACAAAAAGAGAAAAGAAAGTTTCCAGAGGTATCCAAATCCCCTCTTCGGTGTTTGTTTTTCAAAGAACTTTGCTCCTTTATCCTCGCATGCACTCTATGCTAAAAATACACTGCATTCCCAGCAAAAAAATCCCCCACCACAAAAACATATGTGAACTTTAAAAAGAGGGGTTTTTGAGAGACCCACGTTTTAAAATTTCTCCTTTGTGGAGAATTTGAAACCTTTCAGGCTTTACTCCTGTGAAGATGGAATCTAAACCAGAAACTCCTGTGCTGCAGGGAATATTGTCCACATAGCTCCAGTTGTAACTGCCCGGATAGATAAATGCCCTCAGAAAACAATTAATGGTGATCACAGGCAATGCTAGAAATTTCCTCGGCACCTTCCTTTCAAAGCCATTGAACATGGCTCGGTACCAGGTGAGCTGGAAGAAAACGTTTTGTCTGGTTTGCAGAACTCGGACACCTTCCACCCAGAGACCTGCCGGCTTTGCATGCCATTTGCTCGCTTTCGCCCTCCTGCACAGCCCATGCTGCAGATCTGCACCATAAATATTCTGCTGCTTATCTCATCTGGTAATGCCATTAATTAGTTTGCAAAGCAGTGGGCATTCAAGTGCTTGAGCACTTTCATTTATATTTGTCGTAATGAATTATACAAAATTACAAGCCAGACGCTAAACCTTGGTAAATCGGTGCCAATCAGTGGCCCCGTAAATATCTGGTGTGGCAGGATCCCACCGTGCTGTGGCAGCGGACCCTCGCTTACAGTGAGGGCAAATCTTCCAGGTGCATTTTGAACTGGAAAGGGGCTGTGCCATCCTCCCCTTGATGTTTACCTGGTGGAAAATCCCTCCTGCACAGACACCAGGAGTCAGACCCTGGTAAGCCAGCTTGCTTTAAACCTGGCTGGCAAGCTCAGCTGAAGCCGAACCAGGAACGCGCAACAACATCTATTACGCTGCTACCTAAAAGGACACAGCTGACAAAACAGGACAGCGGCGTGACCCCCTTGCAGCCACAGACCCTTCCTTGCTGCTACAGCCGACCGTGCCATACACAGGAGGCTACTCCTGTGCAAGACCCAGGATTGCGAGGAGGCACAGCTGTTGCAAAAAACCGGGATTTTCATCTGAACAGGGAAATACTCCCGTGATCCCTGCCGGGAGCGAGGAGACGTGCCACAGAGCGGTGGTGCTGCACTGCCTGGCTCTTGTGGCAGGGCTTTCTGGAGCGCTAAGCATGCCATGATTAGCCAGAGGCAATTAAGGGGCTTCCTTCCTTCCTTCCAGGCTGCCCCTTGCCCCCGGCGGGTGCCCACCGGGGCCTGTCCCGCAGTCTGCTGGCAGCGCTCACCACCACCTCTCTGGAAGGCTGCTTAGGCAGAAATTATGCAAGACCTGCAGAGCTGGACCCAAGATGCTCGGTGCCTCCTGCGAGCACCCAGCCTGAGCTGCCAGCACCGGGAAAACCACCCCAGCATCTCCTCGCGAGGGGCTTCCCCGTGCCCCCTGCCACACGGGCACCCAACCAGGTGTGCGGTGAATTCAACCGCAACAGGCTCCCGTCCGCATCCGTGAGACCGGAGGTAGATTTGGAAGCTACGGCAGTGATGGACAGGGATGTTCACTCCCAGCCTGAAGCCAGTCCTTCCTCCCCCCCTACCCAGCACCGACCCCTTCCCCACCTGGCTGCTCAGACGCACCCCCAGCTCCAGCAAACACCAGACAAACAACCCAGAGGTTGCCAGCACCGCACGCCGCGCTGCTGCGTCCCACGCTGCTGGGTGCCACGCTGCTGGGTGCCATGCTGCCCACCTGTGAAAGGCGTAGCTGGGGGAGAGACACCCACCCCCCAGGCCCATCTCCCTGCTGGGGACCTGGGGGGCACCCAGATTCTCCCAGGGCCTTGCAATTTACTCTTTCAGTGCTGTGCCACCCGCAGCCATGAGCATCTGGCGAGGAGCACTGCACCCAAGTACCAGCCCTGCATGTGCCATGCGGGGCCCCGGCTCCGCTTCTCCCCACTGCCCAGGGTGTAGGGGGTGCGTGGCATTTCCACCCGTGCCAGGAGCATGCGCTGCACGTGTGGGGAGTGGGAACGGGGTGAAATCCACCCGCAAGCAAGACCCTGTGCCCCCCCCGCCACGCTGAGCACCCAGCATCCAGCGCCGCGGCTGCGTGTGTGCCCCCCACCCCCTGGCAGACCCCACGGGGTGCTCACAGAGGGGGGGCTGCGTCAGCTTGGGATAGAGCAAAGCTAAGCGGCCAAGCCACAGCGTGGACAGAGCAACCCCATGGGAGCCCCGGGGGGCCGCGGGCCCCTCCACGCCTCGCCGGGGCCGCTGCCCCGAAGCCTCGGCGGGGACGGGGGGCCGCAGCGCGGACACGCGTGGGGCGCGGGGCTCTGCTGCGCAAAGCGCGGCCCGCGGCCGCCGGGGGGCGCCCTGCGCCGCAGCCCCGCCGCCAATACCGGCGGCTAATTAGCCGCGGGGGGGGGGACGACCGGGGCCGGCTCCGGGCACAGCCCGGCACCCCCATAATGAACTCACCCGCTGCCCCGGGGTGCGCTGGCAGCGCGGCGGGGGGCCCGGCACTGCAACCCCGGGGAGCATCCCCCCTCCCCCGGCACAGCCCAGTCTCATCCCCCGCCCCGGTCACGCGTGGGGCAGGTCCCGGGCGCCGGGCAGGGCCGCTCCGCGGCGGCGGGAGCCCCCGGCAGCGGGGCCGGGCATCCTCCCCCTCCGAGGGCGGCCGGGGCAGGGCGGGGGGGCGCCGGCCCCGGGCCCCCCGGTCGCGCCCACCTGCTTCTCCAGGGAGTCCTTGGCCGAGAGGGAGGGCTTGGGGGAGGGCGCCCGGTCGCAGACGCAGCCCTCGAGCAGGTAGAGCCCCGAGGGCCGGGAGCTGGAGTCGGTCTCGAAGTAGAAGAGCATGTTCTGCAGCAGCGCGAACCACTTGGTGTGCCATTTTGTGTTGTCGGAGCTCCGCTTGCTCAGGTAGCCCTTCCTGGCGCCGTCCTTCTTCGCCAGCAGCCCCAGGTAGGTGACGTGCCCGTCATTGAGCCGCATCCCCTTCTGCATCTTGGTGGGCACCGCCAGCTCCTCACATGGTCCCCGCCGGGCGGCCGGCGGGCGGGTCCCTGGCGAGCAGCCGCAGCCCCCGCGCCCGCATCAGCGGCGCCCGCTGCCCCCGGAGAGCCGGCGGCCGCCGCGGCGGCTCATGCCGCGGCCGAGCCCCGGGGCCCTGCCCGCGCAGCGCTCGCCTCCCGCGGCGCCGGCGGCGGCGGCTCTGCCGGGGGAGCGCCGCGTCCCGGAGCCGCGTCTCCCGCAGACGGGCGAGTCATGTGATGCCGGAGCCGCCGGCGGCACCGGGAGCCCGTCAGCGCCGGCCCGAGCCGTGCCGCTCCGCTCCGCGGCGGGGCTGGCCCTGCCCTGCCGCCCGGCTGCGGGGGCGGCCGCGCCGCGCTCCCCGGGGCCGCCCCCCCGGGCCGCGGGATGCCGGCGGCTCCCGCCCCACCGGCCGCCGCTCCGCACCGCGCGGGACCCCCGGGCCAAGGGGCGCCCCCGGGCCAAGAGGGACCCCCGGGCACAGACAGAGCCCTGGGCCAGCACAGAATCCTGCCCACAGCTGGAGCCTCGGGCCGAGGGGCACCCCCAGACACACGGGACACCCAGGCACAGCTGAAGCCCCAAGCCCAGAGGGACCCCTGAGCACAGCCAGAGCCCCGGGCCAAGAGGGACCGCCAGGCCAAGGGGTACCTGCGGGCACAGACAGAGCCCCAGGCCAAGGGGCACCCCCAGGCATAGACCCCTGGGCCAAGAGGGATCCCCAGGCCAAGGGGTACCCCCGGGCACAGCCAGAGCCCCGGGCCAAGAGGGACCCCTGGGCACAGACAGAGCCCTGGGCCAGCACAGAATCCTGCCCACAGCTGGAGCCTCAGGCCAAGGGGCACCCCCAGACACACGGGACACCCCCAGGCACAGCCAGACCTCTGGGCCAAGAGGGACCGCTGGGACAGATGGGAGCCTGGTGGTGTGGGGTCCCAGGCCAAAAGGGACTCTCAGGTCAGGGAAGACCTTGGGACAAACAGCACCCAGGGCAGAGCAGGACCCTATGGACAGGGATTCCTGGGTGAAGCAGGACCCCCGGGCCAAGTGGGGACCTCTAGGGCCCCCTATCAAAGATCAACCCAGGTCTGGCACAAGCCCTGGCTTGCCATGAGCCCCAGACTGAGCAGGACCCCCCAGCCAGGTGGGACCCCCAGCCTGCACTGGCTCTGCGTGAGGTTGTGCTCGGCTGGGCACCCGCTCCACTCACTGCAGGAGCCCACTCCAGCCTCGGGTGCCAACTCCCCCCGCTGCCCCAGGGCAGCACTCGCCATGTCCAGCCCTGTGCATGTTGCTGACCGTGGGATGTCCCCACTCGTGGCCTTCCCCTTGGCCGGTCCCACGCACAGCCTGCACCTCCCCACCCAGCAGCGTGGGGCTGATCCAGTCCCTGCACGCTGCAAACCCCAGTGCCCCAGGCCCCTTGGTGGTCCCTCGGCGTGCAGCGGTATCAGCACCCCTGGACACCATCCTCTCCCTTCCCACCCTCCGCTTCTCCTTAGGGCCCCCTGGTAACTGTGCTGCCACTCGCGGATGTCGCACATGGGAGAGAAGAGGGCCCAGTTTCTCCATTTATTATTGTTCATCTCACTCTTCGATCCCTCTCCTCCATCCTGGCCTTGTGCGCTGTGCCGAGCAGGGCAAAACTGGGAAAACTGGGCAATGGTGCAGCTGGAGCCTGCGCAGGGCAGGGAGGGCCCTGGTGTTCCCCATGTTCCAGGGGGCTCCCCGCAGCCAGGAGTGCTGGGTCGGTCAGATGCCAGGGTGATGGGCACATGTGAGGCCTGAGGTGGCTGCGAGGCGGCGCATGAGCCCTGCTGCCCATGGGCAGCTGCCTGCCCACATCGGCAGAGGAACTGGCCCCAGCCCCATCCCAGGGGTGACCAAACCCCTGCAGACAGGGAGGGCATCAGGAAAACCGTGTTAATTAGTTGTGTTTCCACTGAAAGTGCTGGCAGATCTCCAAGGAATTCAGTGAGGTCACAGGTTGCCATGGCAACAGGAGGGAACAGGCTGGAATTGGGAAGGGTGCTGGCATATCCAGGATGAAGCTGCTGGGCCTGGGTACTTGCTGGGACACTGGCCCATAACTGCCCCGAGGGACATGGCGCGAGCGCCTGCCGGGTGCTGGATCGGTGCCGGATCAGGGCAGAGCAGCCCCAGCCGGGAGCAGGAAGCGGGGCCGTGTGCTGCCCTGGGCATCCTGTGCCCACCTGCTCCTCAAGCAGTATTTAGTTCTAGGACTTTCCCCACCCGCACAGCTAACCCTCCTCCTGGGCCAGGGCTCTCCCCTCTGTCGTTTTCCCAGCCTGATCAGTGAGGTCCCATGTCCTGTTACAGCACCACAACCTCTGCTTGGGGTGAAAGATGGGTCAAAGCATGCAGCGGAAGGTGCTCCCCATGACTGGCCCATCCTGCCAGCTGAGACTGGTCCAGAACAACCCCTAGAGAAGGTGAGACACTCTCCATCCCCTCCATCACTGTGCATTACCTGGAGCCAAGCAGGTGGCTGCTGGGCAGAGATGGGCAGTGATGGCTGTGGTGGTGGGGCCAAGCCTTCTCACAGCTCCTCATGGCGGGGAGTGAGCCCCGGGCAGTGCCGCCAGCTTTTGCAGCAGGGACAGGCAGGCAGGACCTGCTGCGTACGGAATGGTCCAGTCGCACAAGGAGAAATCCTTCACGGAAGCCTGCAAAATCTTGGATCACATAATAACTGGGAAGCTAGCATTGCCAGTAATTCCTATACTAGGTGAAAGCTGAAGTCATCTCATGCCCCTGGAGCTGCTGAGCCCTCTGGCCAGCCGTGAGGCTGTGCCCAGAGACACAGTGTGCCAGGGCTGCCCACGAGGCGAGGGTCCCTGCTGCCTCGCCAGCTCGAGCAGGCTGCCATGAGGACAGCAGTGCTGATGGCACCAGGGACAAGCGGCGTTTGGCTGTGATGGAGTGCTGGAGCTGGTACCAGATGAGGCAGCTGGACTTTGTTCCCCGGATAGTGTTGGATTAGCTCAGACTCTCCTTAGATGATATGGATGGTAACGGAAAAAAAATAGCTGACAGCTTGCAAGGCTTGAGCAAATATGGAAACTTTGATTTCTAAAACAAAGCAAGGTTTATTTTTTGCATGTGACGCTTGCTTTGGTCGATTTTAAGGCATTTGCAGCGTGACCCTTCTGCTCTGGGAAAGCAGAGGTGAAGCGTTTGTCACTTCTCCCGAGCGCTGCTGTGCAGAAGAGCTGCTGGCTGCTGCTGGCTGCTGTGAGAGAGAGGGAGTTTGTCCAGACGCAAGATTTCCCAGGGTTTCCAAGTATTTTAATTGCAGTGGTTTCTTCTCTCTTCATTTAAGTGTTTAATAAACATTGAAGTGGTTCCTGTGGGCATCCCGCTCAAA
Source organism: Falco naumanni (assembly GCF_017639655.2). Taxonomy (NCBI): domain Eukaryota; kingdom Metazoa; phylum Chordata; class Aves; order Falconiformes; family Falconidae; genus Falco; species Falco naumanni. The sequence continues at coordinate 3,442,032 of NC_054060.1, read as the reverse complement.
GCCGAGGCTTGAGCCCGAGCAGAATTGCGTGCAGCAGGAGCAGTTACTGCAGCAACACCCAAGGGCGCAGGGCCCACATGGGAGAGCTGGGGGGGCAGGAATGCTGCGCAGGAGCAGCGGGCAGGGCAGTGGCGGGCTGCAGGAGGCACGCTGGCTGTAGGGGAGCTCCAGGAGTGGGACAGTCACCAGTAGAGACCATGCTGTGGCAGGGTCTGGGGAACCAGGGTAGAGCATCCCCTGAGCCAGCGGTAAGGCAGGCGAAGGGCAGGGGGTGATGACACCGGTGGCTTGTTAGGGGCTTGGTGGGTGCCTGCACATGCAGCAGCACAGGACCAATCTTGGCACAGGACGGGTCTCAGTGCAGGATGGGTCTCCGGCAGACTGCCTGCTCATTCAGCACCACAGCGCTGAGATGTGCTTGTCCCTGCGTCCCGCTGCTGTTATCTGGGCAGGTGCAAAGCCTGTTGCTGTGCACTGCCTCCTCGTGAAATGCATCCTGTGATTTCCATGCCAAAATCATCAGCTGTGGAAAACACGGCCCTTGTTTCTCCCAATCCGTGCTTCAACCTCTTTGCATTAGCGGGGCTCATGTTGACTCAGCTGGCGGCAGGCTTTTTTATACACCAGCAGCCTCCTCACCAGTTCAGTCCTCATCCAGTCTCCTCCCTCTTTCCAGCTTGGATGGAAGGAACAGTTTGCAGCTCTGTACACCCAGCTCCAGCACAGCACACAGGCCAGGTGCCCAATGGCTCACTCTCCACGGCTGACACCCTTGCATGAACATTTCCCCATCTCTGAGAGCAAATGCTCGCCACAGGGCTGGCTCTTGGCCACCTTACCTAGCCAGTGGGGGTGAAATGCCGTGGAGGGCACCACTTGCCAGGGACCTCTCCTCCACTGCCACCACGAGCCACCCATGAGCCAAGGGCATCTTCCCAACCAAGCCTCAAGGGCTGAGACCCACCATATTGCTGCCCCTCACCCTGCTGGCGTGAGCCCCAGCGGAGCAGCCCAGGGCAGGGGACTCCACACAGCAGCGCTGGCAGCACAGCCCTGCTCCCCCGGGGTGTTCTATGGCTCGTATGATGGTCAGCCTTGCTGCCTGTTGCACTCCTGCCACCTTTCCCCCAGGATTTCAGATGGTCACTGGCCCCTTGGGCTGCCAAGCACATCTCGCTGGCTGAGCTGAAGGCTGAGGATGCTGACACTAAACATGTGCGCAACAAAAAAAAAAAACACAAGCCCACAGCCTTTCCAGCTCCCCACATGCTGCTGGGTTATGTGGGCGCTGGTATTTATCGGCGGCTCCCCCAGCTCCCACTCAGCCTCTCCCGTAAAGGCCGAGCTTGGCTGCCACCCACGGGAAGCTGCTGGCAGCGGGGAGAGCCAGCAGGCAGCTGGTAAGGCACAGCCGAGACGCTGCTTGAGGAGCTTCCAGCCTGACAACACAGAGACCACGAATGGGAGGTTGTCCTCCTGGTGACAAACTCTTCCTTCACTTGAAGCAGGGAGTGAAATGGGCATTTCTATCCAGTCAGGCTCACAGACATCAGCCCAGGGCTGAGGCATTGACAGGGCAGGTGCTGATGCTTGTGTCATCAAAACGTGCTTTCCCAGGACACGGTGTTGTTCCAGGCTGCTGGCAGCTGGGCACAGGCTTACTTTCAGTACTGAGCATGGATACTCATTCCATGCCCCCAAAGAGCTCCTTCCCCTGCGCAGTATGCATGCACTGCACTTCCAGCTGCTAGGAGGGATGCAGAGTGCCTTGGAAACTGCCCAAACGGGGCTTTCCAAAAGGAATCGGCACAAGCTGTTAGTCCAAGTCAAGTCCATGGGCTCAGGCTTGTAAATCAAACGAGCAAGCTTGAAAGTCCCACCCTTGGTTGAGCAGGTTAAATCTGTTGCTTAAGATGGAGCTGCAGCAGGTGCCCTGTGTGCGCTCAGGGAGGTCTCGGCTGATCCTGCATGCCATGACTGAGCCACGGGGCTGAGCAGGGACGAGCGGGGCTCAGAGCGGCTCTGTGGACACGAGGGCATGGCTCTCTGGCAGCGGGGAGACAAAACCCGCCAGGCTGTAGTGCAAAAGCAAAGTTTTTCCATTTGCTCGGCAGCAAACTTTGAAGAAGCAGGAATAGTAACTTCATATTTCCTTCCAAGGCACCCTGGCAGAGTTGATGGTGTACCAGATCATCTGTGGACAGGACAAAGCAACCTGATTCAAAAGGCACCATCGTTTAGAGCTGCTCTCAAGTGTGCCCTTGATCTTTATCCAATTCCCCAGCAGTGCTCCAGTGCTCTTTCCTTTGTGTTCTCAGAATTATTGCTAAAGCAATGGCAGGACAGAGAAGAGATTTTCAAAGTACAAGTAGGTATCTGTTATGTTCACACAAAATGTCAGTGCTACAGCCTGCTAAGCAATGCCCTCTCCGATACACTGGCATCAGGAGAGTTGGACTCAGCACTTCATTGCACAGTCAGTTCTTTGCTAATTGGCCCCATCCAGTGTTTCATTTTGGCAGACCAGATTCCCATCACTACCATCACACATTTAACCTTCCCTGACTGAGGAGTCTCCAGGAGAAAGATAAAACCTGGCTCCTGGGGACAACCTGTGAGTGCAAATCTGCAGCCAGCAGCCCCTCTGCTGCGAGCTGGAGCAGTGCTGCTCTCACCACGCACTTCAGCCTCTCCAGCCTTTGCTTTCTGCCCAGTGCAGCTGCATTGCATGTCCCAGGGCTGCTCACCCTCTACGAGATCCAGCTGTGCTGCTGTGGGTCGGTTCAGTTCCCTCTCCTCCAGCTGTTCAGTGCAAAGCTCTGGTGCTGCGGGGCTGCCCTGCCCTGCCTGAGCAGGTGGGTGCTGAGAAGCTTGGGGCTGGTGTGGGTCCTCTGCTCTTGATGTTCCTGCAAATCCACATAAGAACCTGCTTTGTGGTTGGGAAGCAGAAGAGCAGGAGCACCACAGCATCACTGGTGAGGTGCTGGCTGCAGAGCTGGCTCCCACCACCGCCTGCCACCACGGAGGGAAGAGCAGTAGCCAGGTCCCTGTGGCACAAGATGCCTCTGGGCTCTGGGTGCTGCTGGGCTGGCGGCACGCTGCCGTGTGGGGCTCTCTGGTGCAGCTCCAGCAGGTTTCAGACATAAAGACAGGCTGCCACGGCTTCCCAGCAGCACTGATCTGCAGAGACCGGCAGCCTCCCCGCAAAGGGGCTGGTAGGGAATACTTGTGGAAACACCAGGCTGAAGCTTTGGCATGCTGCAGCTCTGTGCAGTCGCTCCTCCTCCTTGCACACGTGTTTTCCTCCTGCTTTGGCACCGCCGTTGCTGCGGAACCCGTGGCATTGCCACATTTGGCTTCTGCAGGCCATGGCTGCTGACCAGGCTCCAGGACAGGGCACTCCCGGCACTGCCCCGCGCTGATCTTCAGTCCGTAACATGCACCATGCCGGGGAATAAACAATAGGATGAACGTGGATTTGCTGAGCGGTTTATGTGGGAAAAGCATCTTCTCCAACTGTGTTATAAATCCCTCAGTAGTAACTGGTTTCACAAGCAAATGGTTCTGGAAACCAACCAGGCACTTCGTCTGTTTTGACTTTCACTGATTCAATGGCTGGTGAAAGCAGAAAACAAGCCCAGCAGAGACAGGCTCTCCACAAACATGATGGAGTTTAAGCAACCTCCTCCCTCTTTTGCAAGACAACTCATAATATTATGTAAAAATGCAAATAACGTCCATGAGAAGCTGCAGAGCTGTAAGTGCCCAGAACAGAGCTCCAGCAAGGAATAACCCATTGCTCCTGGATGTGTGAATCACAGGCACAAGCAGTTTGGTTTACAAGCGTTTGCAGCACAATGTGTGCTCAGCGGCCGTAAAGGGCCCTTTACGCCAGGGCTGTGCTGCGCCACGCTAACGAACAGCGTGCCAGGAGGGCAATCCAGACAAACCGTGGTAATTTCCCTCGCTACTCGTGAGCACTTAGAGGGTTTGCAAAACTTAAGCGCTGGTAAGAGCTGCCCATTGACTCCTTGGCTGAAGGAGCCCGTGAAGGATTTGGAAATCGTTGCCCTCCTGGAACATGAGCTCAGGGACAGCAGTGGAGCATGTATTAGTGCTTTGTGCGTGCCAGGCAGGGCAGGGGCAGGGGCAGGGGCAGTTGAAGGGGCAGGAGGGGTGCCAGGGAGGTGGCACAAACGTGCAGCCTGGGGACAGCCCTGGCAAGGGCACAGTGCTGGTGTCAGTGGTGCATGGGGCTCACCAGGAAGCAGAGACTTTTCTCCCAGACTGAGCTCCACTGGTCCCAGTTGCCCAGGAGAGTGGGGAGATAAGGGAAATGGACTTGGGAGATCTGCAGTCCCAGAGCCTTCAGTTGTAACCTCTTCCTCCTGGTCCCAGGTTCTGCTTTTGTGTCTCCTTCCCTGAGCTGAGCCCATGAAGCTGCAGCTCTCCCTGGCCAAGGATTGCCAGCCTGGAGCCCTCTTGCATCAGATTAAAGCATGGCATATGGTGTCCTGGCACCGGGGTGGCTTCTGTGCCCTGGGGACACCAGGCTGTCACCCTGGAAAGGTGCTGGGCTCCAGAAGGGATAAGGTGTCCCACTCACTCTGTGGCTGAGCGATGGTGGGAGCTGGAAGTTGTCCAGAAGCAGGAATGCCAGCTGGAGCCAGCGGCACTGGTGGGAGTTCTGCTCCAGCCCCACCACCCACCTAGACACTTCTTCAGCCACCTCCTGGGCAGGGGACAGGCAGCAAGCACAGGCTGCGGTGCAGGCACTGCCCTGCCCTGGCTACACACCTGCTTCTCCCACCGCACAGCAAACCGGAGACTTTCCTCCTGCCCACACAAGCAATGGCTCCTGGCACCAAGGACCTGCCTGCAGCCAGTGCCTCCAGTGGCATCACCATCTTGGAACCTGCTTTGCGTGCACATAGCTCTGAGGGTGAAGGGCTCTCAGCAGCCAGGAGTCTGAAATAACTTGTCAGAGGAGGGAATTTGAGATGCTCCAAGAGGTGCTGTGGCACACCAGGCTGGAGGAGTTGTGCTCCCACCACAAAGTGTTCTCCCATCTCGTCAGTAACATAAAAATCGTCAGTGCAGCCTGGGCAGGGTGAGGAGCACTCGCTGAGGTTAGCAGGCTGCATCCTCGCCAGGAAACAGCCGTGCCAGGCAGGGGGAGTGCCACCAGCCCCACCACCAGCATGGATGCCCCTTTTCATCTCTCGAGTCCCGCTTCCCCGCCAGCACCCGGCCACCAGCGCTGGAGCTGAGCTGACAGAGGAGCTACATTTGTGTAAAGTGCTGGGGAGGGGGGGGGCGGGAGGGAAAGAGGGATGTGTAAATCAGGGCTCCTCACCAGCAAAAGATGCTGCGAGTTCATTAGGCTAATTTGTCACTTAGAACTAAACCCTGTGCTGGGTGTCAGGAAGGGGCTGGCTGTGCCTGACTCCCGGGTGCCAGCAAGTCAGCCACGCTGCGGAAATCATGTATTTGTTGACGTTTTTAAAATGGAAAGCTTAAGGACTGTTATTATGCTGTGCAAAATTATTTCAGCAGCCCTTTGAACCGCTAAGCTATTCTCTGGGAATCTCAGCACCGGGGGATGACAACGTGGTAATTTATGCCAGCAGCTCTCGCTCACTCTTGAGCCCGCAGAGAGGGCTGCTGGCACAGCTCCTGGCTCCTTGTCGTGCGGTGCTTGGGTGCCAGCTCCTTCACCTGAGATATGGGGGGGAAAGAACTGCGTTCACACGTTTCATCAAGTCATGGCTCGCTCAGGTCCTTCCCCTTCTGGAAGGGGTGTGGAGCAGCGTGAGGCATGGCAGAATTCGGGGTATTAGACCTGCTGTCTCAGTGAGTGGCTGCGAGGCCGCCAGCCCCGCAGCAGATGAAGCGGCCAGCGAGGATAACTGCACACGCAGCCTGGGAAAGGCACACCAGCTTTTTGCACAGCCCAGGCAGGAGCTCCAGGAATGACGCTGGGCAGCAGGGATTGCAGTGCCACGGGTGTGCGGCTGGCAGGGCAGACCGGGAGAGCAGAGGCTGGGGAGATCTCCCGGTGCTGAAGCCTGGCTTTGGGTCTCCCCAGGCTTCCTGGGTGCCACTCTGCCGCTGGGCTGTGCCAGGGGGCGTGCAGCCCCTCAGCGCTGATGGGGGCTGGCAAGGGCACCGGTCACCAGCTCGTCCAGCTGATTGCCTCTACTCCCAGCCCAAGAGCTTGTGGATTTGCTTTCTCCGCAGATCATTTTATTGCTTCCAGGAAGCAACAGTGTCTCTTTTGGGTAACCACGAGGTGCCCAATGTGGTCCCAGCTGACACAGTGCCCACCACACTCTCTGGAGCCACTGTGACATTGGGATGATCCCTGCCTGCCTGGTGCTTCCAAGGCCAGCAGCGCATCTCCCAGCAGCCCTGGCTGCGATGGGCAGCGCCTGTTACTGCTCCCCGGTCCTGGCCCTGTATTTGGCCATTTGCAATCACCTAATGCACCCTAGTGCACCGGGAAGCTTTTTTGGGGCTGGGAACTCTGCCACTGCTGGCAATTTGTGTCAAGAGCGGCTCCACACTGGCCTTGCTGAGCTGCCGCAGGAAGGCTCGCTCGGTACACATGCAGCAGTCATTCGGTAACTCAACATTATTTTTAGGCATTTCTGAGACACCAGAGTGTTTTACAAGCCTCTCTGAATGCAGTACAGCTAAAATGTATTTTATATATTTTATGTGATCCTGTACTTCACAGGCCAGGGGTCCCTGCTGTTACGTACAATATTTGCCATATGATAGACAGAACAACACTGAAACCTCTCCTGAAAATCACAGCTGCAGACTTTTAAAGACGTTTCCTGTCCCTACAAGTACAAAGTATTTTCAGGTACAAACATTCCCACTCACACTGTGTCTGACTTTATTACTCCACATTTGACTGGCAGTTTCCACGCTGCAGCTCACAGCGCTGCCAGCCACTGCTGAACAGCCAGGGTGGGAGCTGGGCTGTGCCAGAGCATCCAGCCCTGTGCACAGCACCCCCAGCCCCACACCAGTGCCCTGGGCATCCCCTGGAAAGCACCCTATATACCTGGGGGAGCACCCTGCACCCCCAGGAAAGCATCCTGCATCCCCATGGGAACATCCCACATCCCAGCAGAGCACCCCATGTCCCAGCCCGGGGTGGCTGGGCAGAGAGCAGCCCTGGCTGTGGCTTTGGGGCTGGAAAGGGGGGACCCGGGTCCTTGTGCCCCAGGGAACAAGGGGTGGGTGGTGGTCACAGCTTGTGCTGGCAGCTGCCTACCCAGGGTGGGCACGGCTGGCTCATACCGGGGTGGGTGAAGGGCCTTTCACCACCTCATGCTAAAGCTGCCCTGAGCCCTGGTGCACAGCAGCACAGTGGAGAGGGCTGTGGTGCCAACGGCTCAGCCCTCCCGGGGCAGGGGGTTGCACATAGAGGGGCACAAAGCAAGCAAACCTCAACCCCCCAGTTACAGCCAGGGAGAAGGACACCTTGCAGCAACCTCCTCAGTGTTCTCCCTCCTGGCTCATGCAGGTGCTGCCAGCAGTGCTGAGCCTCTGTTAAACCTCCCACAGGCAGGGGATTAGATGTTAGAGTTGCATCGTTTGCAGGAGTCTGTGGACTCCTTTGCATATCAGAGCCCATAAGGACCGGCAGGAGAGGCAGGTGGGAGCTGGAGGGAAAACGGGCAGCCCCGAGCTGAACCAGGCGTTGCCCCAGGGTGGAGAGTGGACAGAATAAATGGAACCACTTCTTAATGATACTTACTACAAATTTCCTGGTTAGGGTTCATTTTTCCCTTCACTTATGTAGATACCATCAGTATTTGGGGACAGTGAGGGCTGTTTCTGCCCAGCAGCCCTGTGGGCACAAATACAGCAGTGGCACCTCAGGCTGCCCCAGACCCTGCGAGGGGTCCCTGGGTGCACAGGCAAAAATCAGGCTCTTGGTGGGCTGCTTTCCTTGCAGCACTGGTAGCAAAACACTGTCATATTGCTAAGCCAGGATTTTTTTCCATCCTAATAACTGGCCCATTTGCCATATCCCTGACTTCATATTTGGGCTGGAGCCAAAGTTTCTGAGAGCAGCCCCCTGCCCTGCCTCGTGGGTGTAGAGACACTCAGGTACCTGAGTATGGGCTCAGACCCCTGGTTCCCCCCTGTAACACCTCCATGTGCTGCGTGGTGTGTTGGGGTGGGCTCAGGGACAGCCCGATGGCCCCACTGTAAAGCTGGGATGCAAAAGGTTGATTCTGATTCCACAGGCACAGCTCCTTCCCAGAGCATCCCCGGTAAGCAGGGACAGAGAGGACAACACAGCCCCGCAGCACAGACAGCAGTTGGGTGAAATATCATATTTATCTGTTAAACTTCAGGGCAGGGAGACACTGCTGCAGCAGAGCTGACAAGCCAAACCCCATGTTCGATCTGGCAGTAACGAACTGGCTGCCTCAGCATGAGCCATATAGAATATCTCAAGTCAGAACAAAGCCCATAAGCATTCAGGAGCAAACCCAATTGTGCAGCTTCACCACCTCACCTTGTCCTCTGCAGGCAGGACAGAGCCCAGGCATGTGTGTGGCAGCACAAAGAATGGTGCAGCATCTTCCCCAGCTTCCACTGCCAGCTCTGGGCTCCTTGGCAGCAACAGGCTGGTCACAAGCAGAAAACTCCATTTCTGGTTCTGTGGGATCGTCAGGAAACCCGTGGGCACTGCCAGTACAGTCAGTGAAGCTTTAATAACTCCTGGGTACGTTTCATGAGCAGGAGGACTAAAATCACGCTGCTGTATCTTAATTTTGTCATCAGTATGATGGAGTATTCTAGATGCTTGGACATTTGCTGCAGGAAAAGATAGCTCTTAACAAACAAGCAGATAATGCTCAAGTGATATCAGGCTCCAGCAAAAACCCAGAGCTTGTCTCCCTTCGAGCCACCTGTGTGCATCCTTTGTGCCCACCTGGCTGCCACTGCTCTCAGCAGCTTGGGATTATCCATCCCCTCGTGGGTGCACACATGGCAGCTCTTGCCACCCCGCAGATGAAGGCTGAAGCCACCCCTGTACCCCCCTGAGCATGTGGCACAGTGACATCTGCAGACAGGACAGCTCTGCACATTGTCCCTTCGTCGGCGGGCTTCAGAGCCAACATCACACTGGGGCAGAGGGGAAGGGCTGGTGCTGCTCCGACCTGCTGCCACAGGGATGCAAAATTACTTTCCCTAAGCTAAAATTAAAGCAGAGCCACGCTCCCTCATCCCCTGACTCACACAGCTCTGCTGCCTGTGGCCAGTGCTGGGTGGCCCCCACCCACCCAGGGGTCCTGGTCCTGAGCATCTCCCACAGGAGCACAGGGAATAACCCCAGCTTTAAACCCTTCCCTGAACCTGGGTTTCCAAAGGAGGAGTACGCTACTTTCTCTCCTCCAATTAAACTAATATTGCATCTTACTAGTGAAGAATAAGTAAACAAACAATTAAAGACTTGATGAGGTGTTAAATGTGACACTTAGAAGAACCGGGAAGGAGCTGAACTGAAGAGCTGGGCTCTGTCTGCAGTGGGGTAGCCCCGGAGCCCAGTGTGCCCCAAGGCTGTGGGGAGCCCAGGGGCTGATCTGACCAGCACGCAGAAGAGGTGGAGCTGCCCCAGGTGGGGAGATATCTGGCACATCTCTGAAAGAGCATCCTTCCGATTCCAACAGGCTCACAAACATCCCCCAAATGAGATATTTATATATATATATAAAAGGGCTTTTATCCCCGATTCACTGCTTTCACAAAAGGCTGAAGAGGGTTTCAGTCGTTCCACCCATCTCTCAAGAGCACACCAGACGTTTAATCAGCAACACTAAAAGCAGATCTGGCAAAAATCTATTTTTGACGCCCCTCTGGACACTTTAGAAAACCAGGCTCTGCTCTCCGAGCTGGGAGGACAGAAAACAGCAGAGCTCTGCCCACACTCTGTGGGCACACCAGGCAGTCCTGACCCAGAGGGCTTGGACTTATCCAGGGTGCTGCCTGTTCCCCACAGGGCAGGGGGCATAGGGATGAGGTGCAGAAGCAGAGCCCGAGCATCCTTCCCTGGGACATGCCCAAGGGGAGAGCCGGGGCTTGGAGCCTGCATACAGCCAGCCGAGCCTGAAGCTGTGGGTGCACATGGGGGGCAGCAGCCAGGACCTCGGCTCTGGGCTCCCACCTAAACCCATTTTTTGCAGCCCGACCTGGGACAAGCACTGTTTCGAGGCTGCTGTAAAACCTCTGCTGCAACCGATTTGGAGGACAGCCCTACACACTCAGTGTAGTGGAGCTGCTCTCATTCAAATACCTAAAAATTAAGACCAAAGTTTTCCAGCCCCCTGCAAGCCCAGGACAGACAAGCTGCATTAATGCTACAAGAGATTTTGGCAGCCAGGTACCAGCAAGAAACTTTGAGGACAGCAGCCTCTGAGCCGGGTCACTCCGAGCTTGGCGTGTGTGCGTGCCGGTGCAGAAGGCGCTGGGCAGTGTGGCTGGATCACCTTGGACAATCCGTCCCAGAGCCAGACACACCGTGCCTGGGTGTATAATCCCCAGGGCCACTGGGATTAGCCCAGGAAAGCAAGGCCAGCACTGCTGCAGGTGCTCCCGAGAGCAGCCCTGCCAGGGGGGACCTTCTGGCTGGTGTTAAGGCACACTTTAGCCCATTGCTCATTAATAATTTAATAACTAAATCTCTGGAAGCAATTACTTATTGTCAAGGAGAAATCATTTCTCCCTGTCTCTCTACCGACAGATTTGGAAGACAAAGCACTCCTGTATTTGCTAAGAGGTGATGGTTTAAAGAGACACAGGGGCCACAGAACTCAGTTTGAGAGGGTGAAATGAGCCCTGATAGCAGCCAGCTCTATAAATATGCCAGACGATGCGGGCGGCTGTGGGCAGGACACGGGTGTCATTCACTAAACCAGTTAGTTCCCCGTTTGCTGCATGGCAAACACACCACAATTACCAAGCGATCAGCTCCACATTAGCCGCTTATGTGGGCGGGTGGGATTATCCGCACCGAGGACATGGTGGGGATGCCCACGGCCACGACGCACTCCTCCTGCATCCCTTGCACCGCTGCGCTGCAGCCAGGGCCCACAGACAGGGAAAACAGCCTGATGAAGTTGGCTGCCTGCGCGGGTCTGCTGGTCATCAGGCAGCACCCTGCTTCCACCAGCACCCTGCACACGCAGCTGGCAAGGGTAATTACACCAGTGTGCAATTAGCACAGCATCCCAGCCACCCTCAGGGAAGGGAGCCAGGTGAGCCCCTGGCTACCCAGGGAGGCTGGAAGGACAGACTGTCCCCAACAGCAGGATGCTGGTGCAGGGGCACAAACAGCCCTGGGATGGCCCAGCAGCTGGGGACGGTGTCCTGCCAGGTGCTTTTGTGCAGCCTGGGGAGAGCAGCAGCTCCCTCCACACGGCAGCCAGTGGCAGAGGGAGATCCTGGTGGACAGGGAGCTGCAGCTCCAGGGATGGAGGTTGACAGCAGCCAGGGACGCATCCCAGGGTCAGGCAGTATCACCCTCATCACCCACAGCAAATGCTGAGCCCAGCAGGCTGCGGGAGGTCCTGCTGCCTCATGCTGCGGAGACAGGCTAGTTCGGCTTCCCCATATGGAGCCATTCCCCCTGCCCAGACAGGATCCCCCTTGGCTGGTGGGGCCAAGCCCGGTACCACTCAGTCCCAGGGGCTGGGGGAAGCAGCCCCCAGGGCACTGCCCATACACCCCAGGTCTGCAACACCCGCTCTCCTCCAAGCACACAGTGCAGCAGCTGCAGATAGGACAGTGAAAGGCACCCACGTCCCCAGACACCCCAGCCCACCGGCCAGCTCCCCTCACCCGGCCAGGATGGCCACCTCCAGTCTCCACGGGCGAGGGAGCAGCCTGGGGCCGGGTGAGATGAGCCCTGCTGACCCACGCTGGCACTCCCCCAAGGGAGCGCGCGCTGCCGCCGGCCATACCTGTCTGCAATGCATCAGCGACACACTGTGTCTGTTCCTCCTCTCCCAGGAGCACATGCAAGAACGGTTCAAGAGCCCAGTGATGACAGAGTGGCCACCAGCCTGGCACCCACCGCAGTGCAGGTCTCACTGCCCCTGCAGCAGTGCCAGTTTGCGGGGATGCTGCACCAGCAGGGGCAAGAACTGTTCCCACTAGCAGGGGCACAGGGGCTCACCACCATGCCGGGAAAAAGAATCGGAGTTTGGCTTTGGGAACCCACTGGATTCCCAGTGCAGGAGTACACCAGCCCAACCCACCTCACCCCAGCCCAGCCCGGAGGGAAGGAGGGGACCACCAATGCTGCATCTCTAAAGGTGCTGCAGCAGGGATGGAGGCTTTGCTGTGCTTTCCCCCTGAACAGAGCCCATCCACTGCTCCCACTTCCTGAAATGGAAACGGCCCCAAATGCACCTTCATCATTCAGGGTTTTAAGTAGCTCGTACCCACCAGACGGAGGGCAGATCCCCTCTGCACCCTAGTTTACCTTCCCAGGAAGAAAGCACCGTCAGGCCTCCAGCCTCATTAGCTGCCTGTTGTTAGCAGGACTTTAGCCTTACAGCACCTGGCAAAACCTCATCGTTTCCCAGCTCCTACACCCCACACCAGCAATCCCACCCCACACACACACCATGGGCTGTGCAAAGCCCCTCCGGGTGGGGAGGGCTCTGAGCCTGCCCACAGCAGCATCCCTGCCCTGGGGCTGTCCCACCGAGGCATGACCCATGTCTGCAGTGAATTTGTATCACTGCCTACATCCCCACCACCCTGCTCCAGGCTGCACCACCCTCCTCCTCCTGCCCAAGCCACAGCTCCTGGGCACTGCCTGCAGGGGTAAAGTTTTACATGTTGTTACAGTCCCTCAGCAATTTGTTGGGGTTTTCTGGCTGCTGGACAGACCTGGCTCACTTGTGGATGTGGGGGACCTTCTCGTTAGTCCTCCGTTTGCCGGTGTGCTTTAGGCACACTTATATCATTATCCTCACCTTGCAATGACAGTGCACAGAAGGCAAAGCAATTTGCCCAAGGTCATACAGGCATTCAATGACAGGGTGAGGGGAGACCCCAGGTCTCCTTGTCCTCGCTGGGTGTTCTTTGTGTCAGTAAAAAGGAAGAGAACAGTGAGCCCTGGGACCCGCAGCAAGTGGACTCAAAACCTTCCCTGGAGCTCAACAGGGAGAAAGCGCTGAAGTTTGGCACACACTGCTCAGTTCCACAGTACAATGGGATTTGCTGTAACAGATTCCCATCAGTCACAGAAGAGTGACAGATTTATTTTTAAACAGATTAAGCATCTGCTGCTGACAGAGCACATCTCTGCACAGTCCAGGCAGACTTTCCAGTGAGTAGTGCCCACAGGGGAAGTGTAGCAGGAAATCACCAGGGAAGGCAGCGGCCGAGCTTGACTGGCTCATAAATATGTTTTAAGATAATCTTAAGTCAGATGTGAGTGTCCCATCAGGGCTCCAACTTTGCTGGGTTCACCCCAGCCCTGCTCACTGCAGCGCACTCATGGCAAGCTGCCAGGAGCTGGCACTGCCACGGATGCAGATGCCGGGCTCTGTAGGATGTTTTTGTGTTGGTTATAGAAACAAATAAAACAAAACATTTGCTAATTCAGGGAGATTCTTCTGGATAAGGCAAAATAATCAGATGTGATTCATTCTTGTGCTTTCTCTGTGGGACAGAGGCAGATTGGGGGATTAGCGAACTGGATGGGAACACGGTGATCATGTGAATCTGAGCCTTGGGTCTGGCAGGAGTGGCTGGGCTGCAGCGCTCAGGGTCAATTCAAGCATTGTTGGCAGCAAAGAATCAATTACAGGCTTGTTCAGTTATCCTAGTGAATCCAGAATTAACAAGGAAAAAAATCTAGGAGTCTGTTCATTTAATTCCCATGTCCAGGCACTGGCCCTCCCCTCGCCAGCTCAATATTTTCTCTCTGAGTAGCTCAACCTGCACTCATCTCTGTGAAAGTAAATAAACCCGAGCCACAGCTTCCAGCTCTTTAAATCCGACTCAAACCTCGTTTCTAAACTCTCTCCAAGTTTTCAATGTCCTTCTCCACATGCAGACCCCAGCAAGAGACACTGCTCTAACAGCGCTTGCAGCAGTGCATGCAAGTGACACAGTCTTCATGAGATGGCATGTTATCCTGTCACACTCACAAAGGCTGCTTCAGCTCTGCGGGACGTGGCAACACCTCGGGCTGCTGTCCCTGCTGCCACCCCCTGTGAGCCCCAGCTCCCCTCCGAGGCACCGCATGCCAGGACGGGGACCCCAGCCCAGGTAAGTGGCTCCTTTCTCTGCAGATGCAGGAGCGGACACTTGCACAACCTCAGTGTAAATGGTTTGCTCCAACCTGTGTGCCACATCACCTACAAACACTTGTAATAACAGGGTTTGAGCTTCTCTCAGGTCATCAGCAAAACAGGCTCAATAATGAAAATCCAAAGCCTCATCCCCAGAGATCCCACTGCCCCATTCCAGTCCGTTCCTCTGTTCCAGTCACATTGTGGGGCTGATCCACCAGCCAAATTTAAGCACTTTAATGTGCACACCTGTGGCTGCAGCATCCCAGGTACCCAAGCCACTGACAGCCATACCAGTGCCTAAGGCAGCAGCGCTGTCTCCATACCAGCTCAGGCTCTCATCCTCACCACCACCAGCCCTACCAGAAAAAACAACTCCATTGACCTTAATTACCCTCTTTGAACTCTTGATTAATGGGGTCTAATACAAGCCATTGCTGAGCCTCTGGCTGGGCTGATGGCAGTGAGGGCAGTCTGGCCAGACTTGATGCTGCCTGCACCGGTGCCAAGCGTGCCCCACTGCAGCTGGGGGTGCAGCTCCCCAAAGCACCAGTCCCCCACTCTCTGTGGGGCTGCAGGGAGTTCTCCCAGCCCCACTCCCCTCCTACGCTCACACTGCAGTGACCCAAGGGGACAGGCTGCCAGAGGGATAACACAACACCACCACCACCAAGCAAACCAAACCCCGACAAAAACCTGCTCTTCAGCAGGTCAGCCTGTCCTGCTAGAGTTGGAAGCAATGACGTGAGCCGGCCATCAACACAGCGAACGAGCAGGACCACATCGCTTCCTTGGTTGAAATACCAGTGAAATCACATTGGCACCTTGCAGAAAATAAATCGCCTATTTTTACATCCTAAAAAACACAGAGCACCTTTTGTGCAGGGACCAGGAGTCATGTGCTGTTCTTCCCTGACCTCCACGGGGCACAGCTGAGCAGGTCACAGGGAGTGGATTTGTCACCAGTGCTCTGCACACCCTGTGACAGCCTCCAGGAGCGTCTCTGTGCCTCCAACTCCAGTACACTCCCTGCACCTGCCCAGCCCCTGCCAGCCCTAATAAGGACCTCGCCTCACCCATAAAGACAAACAGATTAACGAACCACTTGAGAGTAATGTCAATCGTTACTTTTCTCAGCCTGAGTAGCCTTGTCCAGCTTCTGTGGTTTAAGGTTAATGAGGCATTTACCCCTAGTTGTGGAACTGATGCTGACACACATGCCCGCCTGCTCCCCTGGGAGAGGAGGGACCATTTTGGGTTTCAGACAGGTGAGTTTATTTTCTAGACTGATAATCTCCAAGCTCACTGCCCAATGCTAGTGTGATGTCCATCACTTGCTGAAGCCCCGTCTTCGGCTGAGCTGGGTCCCATGCCAACCTGGCACTACTCAGCACTAGCATGACTCTTGTTTCCTTTAACAAAGAAGGTGTCTAATTTATTTTAACATTCTTCTCCAATCAATTATTCAAAGTATCCACACATTTAATTCACCCAGCTCTTTTAAACCCAGTGGCCACTTTTACTTCTCCACCATAAGCCTGTGGCACTGATCCCCATCCTCACCAGTCCCAGGAGGACATACCACACACTGAGCGCCCCAAAACACCTGGGGGATGGTGCCTGGTGCCTCCATATCAACTTCTGAACATCACCAAAAAGTTAACTCAAATCTATATGCTTGAAAAGTGCTTTTAGTGATGTAATTTCCACTACCTTGGGCCACTGGAACGTCTCAGTTACACGATGCACTTCTGTAACCCAGCATTCTGTAAGAAGCTGCCTGACAGAGCCCAGTGCCACTCCACTGTCCCTGGGGGTTCTGTCCCTGCACAGCCAGGTCCCACAGGGATGCTGCGGCACATCTCTGCTGTCAGTGGGGTGAGGATGCACAGGAGCCAGCACACGCTTCACTCACAACCCTACAAAACCAGCCCTCTCCAATGTGCCCTGCAGCCCTGGATTGTCACATGTGCAGGCTCCAAGAGAAATAGAGCATTTTTCCTGTGTTACTGCTGTATCCGTAGCTCACTAAAAATAAAGATCACTTTTTTTGCAGTGGGTGAAAACTGATGATAAAAATCCCCATGAATACTTCATCAGGCTGCCTGCTTTCCCATAGATTTTCTGTCGCCAGGAGAGCATTTCCAGCAGCTGCTGGTGCCTGGAAACCAGGACTGCGGGGGAACCCAAATCAATTGCCTCTGAAAGAGGGAATTTTCTACTAAATCCTACTGCTCCCGGTGGCATTATCCATGCAAGAGCTTTGGCAGCAGCTGGAGCAATGGTTTTTCCCCAGGACACAGAGAGAGGGTGTCAGGGACCAGGGCTGGTGCACCCATGGGCTCCCAGGCACCTTCTCCTCCTGGCCCTGAGGAGCATGCACAGGAGACACGGGGCAAGGGCAAGCATCAACAGGAGGATAATGCAGCAGGAAAGGTCCAGCTCCAAAGGTACGGAAAGCTTTCAGAACTGCAGGGACACCAGAGGCTTTGCAGACAGATGTGCCATTGGTCAAGGGAGTTTGGAGAGGGGTTCCGGCTGCAGGGCTGAGGTCTCTGGTCCATCAACTCTTGTTCTAACAGGGTCCAAAGCCACCTTCTCCTCCCTCCCCGGCATGCTGAGCCACTGGGTCCCTCAGAGATCTGGGGTGGGCCCTAGTTCAGGAGGAGCTGCCCATCCCTGCCCCTTGGCAGCCCCATGGCCCGTGGGCTCGCTGCATCGCTCTGGCTAGAGCAGACTCAGCATGGAGAGAAGTTTTCTCCCTAGAATAAGGCCTGAAGAGCGACAGACTCATTACCTCGTGTCTGCCGGAGCAGACACTGAATCATACAGCAAGCTGCTATTTAAAATATTTGAATTCCTCTTTATAGCAAAAATATTGCTTAGCCCTAAGAAGAGAAGGCTGAAGGGGATCTGCTTGCTGGCTTAACTACGGCACAGGCAGGCACAACGAAGGCTCTTCGCAGGGGCACACGGTAGAGGCTGAGGGACAGTGGACACTGCAAGAGCAATCCTGACCAGGCAGCAGGGAGAAGTGCTGCTGTGGGATCGTCAGGAGCTGGGACGCTGGGGACCTCCATCCCACTCTAGAGGTGCCCAAAGCTCAATAGCAGGAGACTCTACAAAATCTGACCTGAGCCCAGAGCTGGATCTAACCTGGAGCTGTCCTGCTTCAAACAGGGGATGGACCAGAGATGGCTCCCACGCTGGGTGATTCTCTTGCCCATGATCACACCAGTTACCATTTGACAAGTCACGATACCATACCACTAGCCCGTGAAGAGCTCAGAACCCTCTGCTCAGGAGTGCTGCCACGCTAATTGCCACAGCATCTCAGATATAGCCACGGGCTCAGGGCTGTGTGTCACTGTCCCAGCCCCCCATGACCAAAGCCTTTGCCAGGGGTCCCTGGGGGTCTGCTGCATCCAGGTGGGTAAATCTCCCTGCCAACTTTGCTGTATAGGCAAGGTGAACAGCTCACACAGAGCATCACCCCTAGTGCAGGCAGCTGCCCCCCACCCTCCCAAGCTGCTGTCCTCATGGATGCTCCAGCTCGCACAAGTCACCCCTGCCCTTGGCACTGGCAGCGTGCCCATGGCTTGCTGAGCCCTGTCACAGGGACAGGTACGGCTCATCCTGCATGACCTAGTTATTGAGACCTGCAGAGAAATGCAGCTCTAGGAGACCAAAACCTGTCTCAAATCCAACAGAGCCAGAGGCATCCCTCCCTCCCTGCCTGCCCCAGGATCCACAGCCAGCCCCTGCATCCCCCACCATGCCGGGGAACACGGGAGGCAGCAGCAGCACCCATGCGTCCCTGTGCTGGAGCTGCCAGATCCACTCCGGCACACTGTTCTTCTTGCCTTAGCCAGGACCAGGGTCCCGGTCCAAGTCCCAGGGTGAGATGCTTTCTGCCTTCTCCATGGAGCCGCAGTCTGCTCCTGCCCCGACCCCGGTCCCCAGAGCAGGATGCAGAGACAAGGACATGGCCCTGCTGCTGGCCCTTTGCCAAATTGCCCAGGCTGAACCCTGGCGGGGGGGGGCTTCTGACTTCAGGAGATTTCCATGGATCTGTCCCAAACCCCTTCCTGCCCATAGGCATCCTTGCCAAGGCAGAGGCACACCGAATCACACCTGCTTTCCAACAACAGCCCAAAGGTCAGAGCCTTCCCCAGCCTTTTCCGCACTGCCGCCCCTCACACAGCCCGGGCTGTATCAGCCTGATCAGCCGCAGCACCCACAGCGATACCGAGTTTGCCATTCCCCACAGCCCCAGGCTCCCTGCTACGGGCTGCTTTCTGGCACAGCCCACTGTGGAGGCAGCTTTGTTTCCAGGTGCCTGCCTCTGTACTCCTTCAAATCAAAACATAAGTTCAAACAAGCCCGGCTATTGTGCAGCCCAGGTCACCCACCAGCACTTACGTAACCTGGGAACTTCAGCAGCAATGACTTGTTTCCTTCTAAATCGCTCATTAAAAAAAAAATAGAAGTGATTGAACAGCAGAGGCTGCTTCTGGGGCATTGGTAGCACACTTTCATGTACCGTAATGCATCAGCCTTACCCAGCACAAGCATCCTCTGCAGGCACGCGTAGCGCTGCGCTCGCCCAGCTCCGGTGAGGCTGCAGCAGGAGACAGGGAGCAGAAATTGCCTCAGACAGAAATTCACTATTTTTTCCTATTTATCTTGCACACACAGCTGAAGAGGGAAAGTCCCATGGGAATGAGCAGCACTTGGCCCAGATGATCCTGGATACAGCACCCACAAAAACCCTACTAGAACAAACTAAGCAACGGTTTCCCCTTTTATTCCTGAAAATTACCCAGAAACACCCACACCAAGACTGCATGTGCCTTCCTTTTGTGTCACTCAATGAACCTGGTAGTTGATTGCTAATGAGAGCTAATTAGCCTCCAGCTCCCACCCTGTGGCTTCCCAGGGAGCTGTTCTACCCACCAACCTGGGGCTTTTCCCAGCGGTGTGCTAGGCCCTGGCTGTTCTGGGCAGGGAGCTGGACCGGCTGCATCCCTGCTGGAGTGACTGCAGAGCAAGCTCATCCTTAGGGATTTGGGCCTTTCCTAAAGACTTGGAGCTCCAGCAGAAAGCTGGCTCAGCCCCAGTCCCGCTGCTTGGGTGCTGGGCTCTAGGCTCATCACCTGCACAGGCTCATTAACCTGAAAAAACTCCTAAAGACATGCCAAACTATCCAGTTTTGCAATTATTTTCAATAGCCGTGGCCAAGAACGGGCACTCACACGCTGGCCCATATTAGCCCATTTTAGTTCCTCCCAGCAGGCAGGAGCCCACAGGCAGCTCTGTGGGGGTGCAGGATCTGGCCAGCCATGCGCTCCTTCAGCTCCCATCCCTGCTTACAAGTGGCTGTCAGAAGCCGGGGGGGGTCCTTTTCGGCCACCTCCATGCTGATGACAGCAATAAAACCAGCCAGCACATCCCCCAGGCAGCGCGGGGATAACACCATGAGCAAGGAGATGGCGCGACTCTGGCACCTCTTCTGAAATAGCTCAGGAACCATTCCCGGTGAGGGCAGCACCTCCTATGAGGTGTCCTGGGATTTTCCAGCTGCTCCCAGCCCTTGGGGAGGATCCCCTGGCTGGGGAAGGCAAGGGCAGCGTTATTCCCACTGGCACCATACAGCCTCATACGGAGCACGGAGGGGAGCAGTGTCGGGGGTCTGTGGGAGCCCCCCTGTTTTGGTGTCTGTCTGTTTACAGGCAGCGTTTTGGGATGGGTTGCTGCTCATTTCACCTTTTGCTTTATTACCTAGAGAGCAAAGAGCAGGGGAGACGAGCAGGGGAAGGTGATGCTGTGGGTGGAAAGTGAAGGAAGGGAAAAGAGGAAGCGGAGGGGGGATGGAGGAGGCATGTGAGGGGCTGGTGGTTGGGTTACAGGCTGCTCCCAGCATCTCTCTTGCTCTTGAACCACATTCCACTGTGGGAATGAATCCAGAGGCAGGCAGCAGGGATCAGGCCAGGCCCTTGGGCTGCTCTGGTGGGGTCTGTGTCAGTCTCAGGAGAAGAAAGCTGGGCAGTGGCTGAAGAGCGGAGCCCTGGCAGGGCAGCGTGCTGGAGGCAGGGGTGCAGGGTGCCTGCTGCATCCCTCCCGCTCCCCCTGCATCCGTCCCGCTGCTCCTGCATCCCTTCCGCTGCTCCTGCATCCCTCCCACTGCCCCAGGCTGAACCCATGAGGGGCAAGTTGTGTACAAGCAGGAATGGACCTGGGACGAGTGATTGTCTCCAGGCTGCTCAGTTTGAAGTGTGAGGGGAGGTTAAATAAAGCTCAGTTCCCTAAAGCAGAGAATTTTGGATAGCAGCAGCGCACGAGTCCATGAGTGTTTAAAGTACAGCTTTTTGACACGCCAGGGGAAAGGTTTTCCATGCATGCATATGGCAGCACTTCAGAGATTATTATTTAGTATGTGAATTAATTCTAAAAAGCCAATCATCAAATGATCTTTCAAAATTTCACATCTCATGTGGTTTAGGTGTTCAGAACAGTGATATAATGACTGCAACACCCCCATCACTGGTGGATATGGGTGAGGAACTGAGCAGGCGTGTGGGTATCCAAGAGCTCCCCCTGAGCCTGGAACCACACGGACAAGCCAGATTTCTGCTTTTTCAAAGCCAATTTTATTATTGCAGCAGAGAAATATTTTTTTTTTCCAAGCTGGTCTGTTCATAATGGTATGAAACCAGAAAAAGTAGGAATTCCTGCATTGAGGAACAGCAGGAAAAATACAGTATAAAGGCATAAGGTTTTGCCTGGCAGTGAAATAAGTGAGTTTCAAATGTCAAGCCTGCTGAGTTTTGCTGCATTTGAAGGAGCCCTTCCAAGCTGTCTGAGATGTCACAAACGTTGGATTTTGTCTCCCTGTTCCAACTGACTTCAGTAAATGGCAAAAAATGCCTCTAAAATACAGCAATTGGCAGCATTGACTGCACAAATAAATAAGCTTGTCATCATTTTATTTTTTTTTCCATTTTCTAAGTTAAAATTTTTCTGGATGCCAAATGCCACCCATTGGACCAATCTCTGTGTGTACAAACGATTAGTAGGAACAACAGGACTGGAGCAGAACCGGGGGAGCTGTAAATATGACCTCTGCATTTCTGCACCTTGGCTAATTAAAATGCATTCTAGAAAACAAAAAAAGGACCAAAAACTCCAAACTTATTGGCCAAGAGTTAAGCAAAGAAAACACCTACTGGGACACAGGGTTCAGGACAAGGGACAGCTGTCCACCAATTGCATTGCCACCAAGCATGGGGTGAAAGGCCCCTAAAATGTCCTGAATTTTTACATGCCAGATAGGGCAGACTTCAGCTCCTGTGGGAAGAGGATGCTTCCAGGAGCTGTTTGTCCCCCCGGGGTTGCTGCTGCAGCTGCTCTTCCACAGATACAACGGGGTGGGGGTGGGGGTGGGGGTGGGGGGTTGGAGCGCAGAAAGAGGGGCTGCCCAGCATCCCTGGCCATTGCAGGTGAGCGAGTGCCTCGGTGGTCCTAAACCCAGTGGGAGAGACACCGGGCTCTGTGTGGGGCTCAGAGGAGCTGCCTGAGCAACAGAGCTGCCCTTAGGGAGACAGACCTTGCCTGCCCACCCCACAGCAGCTTCAGGGAAGGGCAGGTGGGCCAGGATGCTCTTCTCAGAGGGCAAGACCCCCTGTTGACATCTGCAGTGGGGTGGTGGAGGGACGGGATAGCCCTGCAGAGCCTTTGCCACACACCTCAGCCAGGACAGGGTCTGATCTGCTGGTGGATCTGCTCTGGGTTCAACTCAGCTGCTCTAAGCTGGGAGTGGGGGGGGCTGGGGGGCTGAGCTGGTCACAGTCCTAGGCTTGGCACTGACCTGGCATCGCCAGGACAGGTGGCACTGGCCCCTCTGAGCAGAGAGCCACAGTCCAGGACATCCAGCAGCGTCACAGCCATCCTGGGAGGGAACAGCGGGAACACGCAGGGACACGGCAGCCACGGGGACCTGGTACACGGTGGATCGGAGAGCACCGAAGATGGTGCAAATACATGGCACCGCTCGCAAAGGCAATAATATATTTAGCTCTGTCTCTGCCACAAAAAGACTGCCATAGATCCAGAACGGCGGTTTGGATTGCATTTACATTTGCTAATTTAGCAAAGGCCTGTCAGAGCCGTTTATCTCTGACTGTTGACTGTTGGCGTGGAAGCTTGTTAGCAAGTTGTCAGAGCAGATATCGCTGGTGAATCTGAATAACAGATCAGGTGTCAATTGCCGCCGAGCTGTTTGTTTTGGGGATGGATTTAGAAATTCAGCTGAGAGAGAAGGAGCCTTGTCTGTAATAAGAATTGTATGATGTTGGCTCTCCGTGAGGTTTTGCAATTACAGCACATAATCTGACAAAGCTACTCCTGCTTTAGGAGTTATGTGGAATACCTTCGTGCAGGGAAACGTCACGCCGAACTAGCGGATTGCTCCTGCATCTCTTCTGGTTGCTCAGTTAAGAAACAACAGGAAAGCTGGGGGGGAGCAGGCTGATCCCACACGGCTCATGGGCTGCCCCGGCGCTGGCAGGGGATGGCGGTGCTGGCACAGACCGTGGGGGTCTCTGTCCCCTGCACCAACCGAGTGAGCTCAGCAGCACGCCTCCTTTTGGTGCTGACACATTGGATGGGTATTTCTTCGTGAATCGCAGGCGCAGAGCTCCCAGGATGGGCTGTGGCAGCAGGAGCTCCCATTGCAGAGCCAGAACTGGGCAAAAGCCATCGGCAACCTCCCCAGCAAGGAGAGGGGGCAGCAGGAGGGTGATGGAGGCAAGGCGGGATGGCAGCGGTGGGAGAGGGGCGCCTGGGACATCAAGAGGGGTAACGCCTCGTCTGCAGCGGGGGACAGGGGACTACAGAACTGATGCAGGGAAATGCTTTTTCCATGAACCACCCAGCACAGGCACTGGGACAGGTGAGGGCTGCACAACCACGGGGACTAGTGTGTCCCAGGGCAAGCAAACACCTGGGAGCATCCCTGCTCCTCTCCAAGGATTTGCAGCCACCTGCTGCAAGTGGAGGTGCAGGCAGGACCCGTGGTGACAGGAGCCCCCCCATTCCCTGCAATCCCGAATCCCCCCCCTCCGCCGCCTCAGCCCCACACAGCACCTGGGACAGATCCAGCCCCTGGGATGGATCCAGCCCCGACTCCTCTCTTCCTGAGGAGCAGCAGAGCCGTTGTGGGACTTGGCTCCAAGTCAGCCCGACATGATTCAGTGTGGTAACATTTCCCAGGGCCTCGTCGAGATTGGCACGTGGGCGGCAGGGAGCTGGCAGCTGCCTGTACCGGGGGAGGAGGACAGGGAGGTGAAGATGGGCTGATAGAAGAGAAACCACAAGCCTGGTCCAGCTGGACCGGGAGCCCATCCCAGTCACTCACAGTGGGCTCTGACCCCAGCTGGGCTGTGACCACTGGCCAGCTCAGCACTGCCCAGGCTATCGGTGTTGCGGGCATGGCCCCCCCCGGCACAGCCAGCTCACAGGCTGCTCCTGCTTCTTGGAATAAGGACTCCAGACTGGAGAAAACCCCAAACCCAGCATGGTCCATTTGCCCAGGCTAGTGGGAAGCCACTGGCCTCTTCCCACCTCCATGGCATCCCGAGGAAGAGCATCCTCCAGCCGCAGGGTCAGGACTTTCCTTTCCTCCCCTCCACATGGCCATAGAGGCCCTCTGCAACCTCCGTAGGTTACGTTTATAACAGAAAAATATGTAGCAAAAATGTGCTTTCTGCTACAGACGGACAGGGAACAGCCTTCCACGTTCATACCCCACAGTGAGGGCAGCAGCGAAGTGGGGCAGCAGACAGGGTGATGCACAGGCTGGGTTACATGTGCTCCCCTGACATGCAAGGTCACAGGAGCCTGCAGGTGTGCAACAAAGCAGAGGGCTGTTACTTGTGTCCCAGGCATTTAGAAGCTGGAAAATTAAATTAAATGAGATTGCTGAGCTGCCTTGGTGCAGAAACTGCACTCAAGTTCTGTGCATGGGGTGGGTCTTCTTGCCAGTCCCTGCCAAGGATGCCGAGCTGGCTACACCAGGAGAAATCTCCCTCCCTGCCGCTGCTGCTTGGCCTTTCATGTATTCCACAGACAAAACCACATCACTACCTGCAAGGGATGTGCGCCAAGGAAGAGGACAGAAACAATGTACCAAACCCTCCCCGCAGACCACAGGCACACGCTGACCCCTCGCAGCTGGGTGCAGGACAAGCATCCATGTCCTCACACATCACTCCTGCCCTGAATATATTCAAGTTCTTTTTCCTTATAATATTTATTCTCTTCAGAGTTAATGGTTTCCAAACATATTTTAAACATATAAAAATAATGGTTTGAACTCTCCCTTCTCCCAGGTTTTCTTTAGCCCCTGGGAAAATCTTTCCTCAGGTCAGAGCTCCCCTCAGCACCACAGCCTGCAAGCCCCTTCTCTGAAGAGCCCGGGCAGTGGAGGCGAGAGCTCAGCACAGCCCAGGCAGGGCAGAGCCCAGCACCACACAGGAACGCTCTGGCGAGGCCACTCGCCCCAGTGCCATCGCTCCCCCGGCTGCAGTACCAGCACGGGCAGCCCCGGCTCCCCAGCACAACTCCTGCCACCATCTCCACTCCTTTTTGCAGCTTTGTAATATAAGTGGCGAATGTAAAACGACAACAGCAACAAAAAATCATGATCTAATTAGCAGCCTTCAGCTACAACGTTGAATTAGCAAAAAAAAAAAAAAAAAGTGAAAGTGGGTTTAATTAAAACTGTTGCTGGAAGAGAATTTTGATTAACTGATGTAATGCATTAAAATTGCAAATCCCAGAAGCTTAAGTGACAGATAAAATAGCGCAAATGGTTTACAAATTAATTTACTTTTTTTTGAAAACAAGCATGCTGCATATTATTAAAAATTAATTAGTCATAGAGGGAAGATCTCACACAAAGGTTACAACAGCCTGGGCTGCCGAGATGATGTACGTGTTCGTGTGTGGCTGTTTTTTACTGGAGCT
Source organism: Falco naumanni (assembly GCF_017639655.2). Lineage (NCBI taxonomy): Eukaryota > Metazoa > Chordata > Aves > Falconiformes > Falconidae > Falco > Falco naumanni. The sequence goes on along the minus strand of NC_054060.1, from coordinate 3,416,665 downwards.
ACAAATACAAGAAATGCGTTTAAGTGCAGGTGAAGCAGCAGGAGCTGGTGACTGTCCAGGTGAGCTGGAGGGTACCAAGATGCAGCCCAGGGCTTTGCTCAGTGATGCTCCTGGGGGGCACGAAACACCCCAAGCAAACGTCGCAGCTTGCACCTGGTCATGGCGCCACGTCAGCCCCTGGCTGTGCCAGGCAGCTCCAGCCTTGTGCTGAGGATGGGTAATTTGGGAGTGCAGCATCCCTGGCCTGCTACATCCCCCGACTCCAGAGCTGCATCCCGGGGCCGCAGCAGCAGCAGCACAGGGACCAGTGGGGAGGGAGCCCCGGGAGCTGCTTCCCCATCCATGGGCCAGCATGGAGTACGCAGCCAGGACACAGGGCAGGACTGACCCACTGGCAGACACACCAGCACCGACAACTCTGCAAACCAAGACTTCTTACAGCACCCTTGCTCGCCGGTGGGGCTGTGCCCAGGCCCTGCAGGGAGCTCTGGCACAGGAGTCACGCAGCGAGCAACACCAGGATGCAACTGAAATGTTGTCAAGAGCAGCAATGTTAAACTAAAATGTTTACTGACACCGTACTGTACTTTATTTTTTTTTAATTCCCCTCGTTTGACACATTTTGATGATGTTTCCATACCCGGTTGCTGTGGCAACTCATGTTAGCCTCCCAGCTGCTCTGAGAATCCTTTTCTCCCAAGAGCCAGCAGCGGGCCCCGGTACCAGCAGCACCCAGACCACAGCCCGTCCCCCCGACAGCTGCAGCACGGTCCGTCTGGGCGCGGGGACACTGGCCCCAGGGCTTCTGACCACACGGCTGGACTCCTGTACTGGTTTTGACTGGGATAGAGTTATTTTTTTCCACAGTAGCTAGTATGGGGCTGTGTTTTGGATTTGTGCTGATAACAGTGTTGACAACACAGGGGTGTTCTAGTTGTTGCTGAGCAGTGCTTACACAGCATCAAGGGCTTCTCTGCCTTTCAGTCACCCCACCAGTGAGCAGGCTGCGGAGACAAGGCGCTGGGAGGGGACGCAGCCAGGACAGCTGGCCCCAGCTGGCCCACAGGATATCCCATGCCATACAGTATCACACTCAGCGTATAAAGTTGGAGGAAGAAGAAGGAAGGAGGGATGTCCTGAGTTAATGGTTGGACTTGATCTTAAAGGTCTTTTCCAACCTAAATGATCCTGTGATTCTATGTTGGGAGCGATGGCGTGTGTCTTCGGAAGTCCCCGTGATGCGTGCTGGAGCCCTGCTCTCCCGGAGATGGCTAAACGCATGCCAGTGATGGGAAGTGTTGAATGAATTCCTTGTTTTGCACGCGTGGATATAATAGATTTAATAATTACCTATTAAACTGCCTTTATCTCAACCCACGAGTTTCACAGTTACCCCTCTGGTTGCCTCTCCCATTGCACTGGGGGGGAGCGAGCGAGCGGCTGCGTGGGGCTGAGCTGCTGGCTGGGGTTAAACCACGACAACCCCACAGACACCCCAGCACAGCTCCGTGCCAGGATGACACCCCAAGGGGGATGGATGGGGCTGGGACAGCATCTTCTAAACCTGCCCTGGTCTTGCTCTTCCTTTGACACCTGGTCCCAGGTGGACAGGGCCAGACCAGCACCCTGCATACCGGGGGCCCTCATTCTGCTTTCAAAACCCACGTTTTGGTGTGGAAAAGCCAAACGGGTCACACAAACCCCTCACAACACAATCCACAAACTGGAAAACTCATGTTTAGGGGCACATGAGATATTTTTTTCCAGGCACTCACTGTTTTCCAGGGTATTTTATTATGTTTCCAAAGCACTGGAAGCACAGGACCAGCCTGTTTCAGGTGTACCTACAGTGCTGTATTTTCCCTGGCTCATTAACGGATTCATGCACGGCCTCGGAGCGTTCAAGGAGGCATTGTTTCTGCTGACAAAATTAGCACTAACAAGTGGGACATAAAACAGCATCTACAGTAAATCTAGTACCTCCGTGTGCAGGAGCCGCAGCTCAGACAGGAATTTAATTGTACCCTTTAGGCGTCAGATAAAGTTTTTAAAAGATACAGCAAAACAGAAAGCAATGCAAATTTGCCAAAGCATTGCATTTCTCATTGAACACAGTAGGGGATAGAGAGTTAGAAAATGGAATATCCTTAAAGAAACCCGGTAACCCTTTACGGACTGCACCTCTGCGGTTTCTCCAGGGCAGCAGGGTCTGCACCTCCAGAGAAAATGAGGAATCGTTCCATGAGGCTCAGGAGGAGCTGGGGCTGGCTCTACCCCTACAACCCTGCCCCGTGCCCCCACATCCCATCCCCCTGCATCCCATCCCCCCTCCCCCCACCTCCCACACACCCTGCCAGCCCGCAGCGCCTTCGGTCCCCCCGTGGGGAGGCAGACAGATGGACTGCCATTACGTGTGCCGCCTTTCCCTAGGAAACCTGGCGAAAAACCCCACAGAACACAAAAATAGGAAAATGCTCTACAGGGAAACAGGATATCGAGCAAGCAGCACTGAGAACACATCCAGGTCATCCCCCACTGCCTGTCCTCACAAAAACATTCTCACAGTATTCTGGCACTCAGCTCAGCCAAAACGGTCCCATCTCTCAAAAACCCCACACACCGCAAGTGCCTGCGGCCAAGCCGTGAGCAGATCCGCTGGGACGGTGCCCAGGCTCCAGGGCCAGGTTTGTCCCTGATCTGATGAGATCATACACGGAGGAGCCCAGTGCTGCTCAGGAGCATTTCCCAGCAGCACAGCCCAGCAGGCAGAACCAGCCCTGCTGCCTGCCCCTCTGCCTGCCCCGCTGTCTGCCCCGCTGTCTGCCCTGCTGCCTGCCCTGCTGCCTGCCCTGTTGCCTGTACTGCCTGCCCCACTGCTTGCTCCACTGCCTGACTCACTGCCTGCCCCACTGCTTGGCCCCCTGCCTGCCCCCCTGCCTGCCCATACCCCCAGCAGCCCCAACACCCAATGGTGGAGCTGCTGGAGATGCGCCCAGGGCTGGAGATGGGGAGCCCTGATCCGGCACCCCTCTATCGCCAGGTGCCCTGCCAGCCACAAACCCCTGTGGTGAGGGAGCAGGCAGGGCTCTCCTGGAACCCTTGGAGCTCCCGTCTCTGCAGAGTGGCGGTGGGGAAGCCACAGACCCTGGAGACCCGGTGGTGCAGCCTCGGCTCAACCCTACGTGTCTTAGCACAAACCAACCTGCTTCTGCAGGTAAAAGGAACGAGAACGGAGCCAGCCTGCAGCCCGACACACTACAGACACACTCTGCACCGAGATCTCAGACCAGGGAAGATTTTTTGCCCACAGTTGCAAGCAGGCACAGCATCCCGCTCAAGGACAGGGTACTGGCAGGCAGCGGCCCCCAACACATTTGCGGGGCAAACTGGGGAGGACTCATCCAGCATGAGAAATGTGCTTTGGTTTAGTGGTAGCTGAGTGGCAATTCCAGCTGGCTGATCTCATTTTATTGCAGATTACATAGATGTTCACAGGAAGATGGGCTGTCAAATCTAATCTCATTACGCATTCCTGGTATGTTTTCCGCACGCCCTGCCGCAGCAGCGCTATCTGGCAGCATACACAGAGTGCCGGCACAGCCCAGCCGCAAAGGCTACTGCAAAAGAGTTAACGCATCCCAACCTGGGGGAGCACCATCCTCGAAATCCACCGCTGCTTTCTCAGGGTCCCATCCCTGGCTACCTCCAGGCAGTAGTGACCTGCAGACATCCCAGTCACTTGCAGCATCTCCAAGTGGCACTGAAGCACTGCCTCAGCCTGCAGCCAGCTGCAATAACCCCCACCATTTGCAACATGCCCGGGACTTTTCCCCCCTGAGATGCTTGAGCTGGTACCCCAGTCCCTGGCAGCTGGCAGAGGAGAAGCCGTACAACATCCCTCTGTCCCAACGGGGAGACACAGACGGTGACAGCCACCACAGGCACATGGGGAAGTGATGAGGAGTTGGGAGCCACATCTCCTGCTTTGAAGTTCCTATTGCTCAGCACCATTATTTTGGGAAAAAATTGGTCATGGGAAGGAGAAGGGGAAAAATATAGCTTGGAAACTTGGGTATTACCTGTGTTACAGGTACAGAGTGTTAACTGGCTGGTTGCCACGTTACCTCCAAGTCAGAACAGACACCTCAGCAGGTACGAACCGGCCTTTATTACCAGGTGATGTGAAAATGAGAAAGCCAGCTAGGCCAACGCTAACGCAGCATTTTTAACAGGCTGACTAGGAGCAGGTCATGATGCATTCCTCAATGCTGCTGTGCTGCTTATCCACCCAAGGGACATCTCTCTACAAGCTTTTGGATGGGGGAGGCATTGCACAAGAGTTTCTGCTCAGGTGTTTATGCCCTGAGCAGACGCTGCAAGAGTGGATGGAAACAGCAGCCCTGTTCATTGTGAGCACTGCTTGTGGAGCTGCATTTGGAAACTCAGCTTGTGATGGATCCCTGAAGTCCCCCAGCTTTCACTTGCCCTCTCCTCCCCAGACTGCACAGGCCACGCTCCTTGTACCCTATGCCAGCTCCGCTTACCACAGCCCTGCACCCTGGCCCAAGCTCGGGCGCTGCCCTTTTCACCTCTCTGTGAGGCTGCTCCCAACTCCAAACTGTTCCCAGAAACTGTCTGCCACCACCCTTTGGTGGCACAGTTTGCAAAACACACCTGAGCTGCTGTTTAATATGAGACTGCTCAGTTTATGCCTCCTTTCTCTCCAAACACAAGCCCCAAAGTCCAGTGCCACCACTCTCCTGCGCCTCTGTCTAATCAGGACCTACAGGAGGAAGATGCTCTACTGGCATCCCAGGAGGTGCCCACAGCTCCTTCTGCCCCCCAGGCTGGGCTTCTCCATCCTTCAGGGTCACAAAGGAGACTAAACCACACCACTGTACAGGATCCAACCCACACAGGTACCCACTGCACAGCAGGGACCGGCTGCCCTGAGTGGGTGTCCCCGGGCTGTCCCTGTGCTGGTGGCAAGGAGGGAACAGCCACCCATGGTTCCAACACGTGGCTTGGAGAACCTGCCACCAGGCGTGGGAGCTGTCAGAATCCTTTGGGTCTCTGCAGCAGCGAAAGGAGAAAAGGAGTTCTGCTGAGACAGGACGAGGTGAATGTGCAGCTGGAGGTGACGGTGCAGGAGTAGAGCAGCTCAGGGCACGGGGCACATTGGCCACCCGCTCTCCAAACAGGCACTGAGGTGGCCCCGCTTGCTTTAGGAATCAACCCAAAATACCACACATGCGTCAAACTTCATGAAGAGGTACAGCAGATGGAATGAGGCTGTACTAAAACGTGTCAGTTGAGAAATGGCCCTGCCGCCTCCTGCCAGCCCCAGGTGCTGCTGGCCCCTTGGCATGGGAGACTGAACCACACCGTGCGCGGAAATGGCAATGACTGTTGGGTGCTTGAGAAACTGCAGCTGTACAACCGCCTCAACACTGGCACAGGCTGCCCAGGGAGGCGGTGGGGTTACCATCCCTGGAAGTGTTTAGAAAACATGTAGGTGCAGTGCTTAGAGACATGGTTTAGTGGTGGACTTGCCATGCCGGGTTAACAGTTGGACTTGATTATCTCAAAGGTCTTTTCCATCCTAAATGATTCTACTGTTAAATGCATATTTCTGCCCACGGAAGCTGGTCCTATCGCCTGTTGTTGCTGTTCCTTTCACGGTGTAAGGCAGAGACCTGTTCCCAGGACAGAGAGCTGGGAGACAGAACAATTTTGTAGGCTTCAGCAAAGCTTTTGCCTTGGTGAAACGATCTGAGCTCTCCCTGCTGCCACTCTCCTTGAAAAACCTTCCCTGGAGTCCAGGGACTCACCCAGAACCCCAGCCCTCACCAAGTGCACCCCAGGCTACGCTGGGGTTTGGGTTATGTGATCAGCCCGTGCAGACCCGGTTCAGGCAGCATCTCGGTGCCTGCACACCAGGCATCACACCCAGCACCCAGGAGGAGCAGCAGGATGGCAAGTCACTGGAGAGCCATTCCTCAGCCATTTATCTCCCCACAGAGCACATTTTGCAGCTGCAAGCCAAGGACAATGGCAGGGATCTGTGGCATTTTTCCTCTTTTGCCCACACCAGAGCACACTGTTGATTGATGAAAACAACGCCCTTGCACCACCTAGAACAGCTGTCTCCTGATAAGGGTCTTTAATATCTTTTGTGTCTATCCATTTGCAGACTTGCCTGGCCACACATGGGTTCTTGCTACAACCAAAATATCCAGCTGGCTCCAGCCCTCACATCCCTAAACCTTACTCCAAGGAAACCTCTTCATCTTCCCCAGCCCCTTGGGAAGGGACCTGCTCTCCCCGTGCAGAGGGGCAGGCCAGTACAGGCAAAGCAGGGAGACAAATGGATGTGCAACCTGCTGCTCTGCTCCCAGAGCATTTGCAAAGAGTAATCATTTCATGGCCAGTTTTGCTCATGAATAAACACAACCACTAAAAGCACAGTTTACTTTGGCCCCTGGGGAAGCGTTTTTGCAATTTCTTGCTAGAAACTCTCTAAATGCATCACTTCCCTGATCCCCCGTGGAGATGTTTCCACAAACAGAAACCGCTGGGCTGCTGCATGTGAATATAACCTGCTGAATTTTTTAAAAATCTCATCTCATTCACCTTTTCAAGGAGAGTGGCAGCAGGGAGAGCTCAGATCGTTTCACCAAGGCAAAAGCTTTGCTGAAGCCTACAAAACTGTTCTGTCTCCCAGCTTTCTGTCCTGGGAACAGATCTCTGCCTTTACACCGTGAAAGGAGCAGCAACAACAGGCAAAAGATGAAAAGCCAAGTGAAATGGCATTTTCTGTGCTGTTGCTAGCGGGAAATAAACTCTGGCTTCTGGGACGCTGCTCCCACATGGAGGCATCCATAGAACACTGGAAAATATGGCTCACCTTGCCAGCCCAGGGGCTGGGCAAGCGGCCCCAGCCACACAGACCCCAGGATGGTGGGAACCACCATCCCAGTTGAGCCCCTGCACCTCATCCCGTCACCGCCGTGATGCACTGGCTACTCCAGAGCAGACAAAAACCTGGCAGGGGGGTTTGCCCCATCCCCTTGGCCAGGACGGGGCAGCCCAGCACGCGTGGTTCACACTGTGGCTGCCCTGAGGCTGGTCCCCATCCCTGGCTGGGATGCACCCAGGTACCACTGTGCTTAGAAATCCTACTGCAGCAAGCAAGGGGGGTGCAGAGCCCAGCCTGGCCCTGGCCCCACGCCCAGCCCCTGCGAAACCCCTTTGGCTCGTGGGTCGGGGCCGGGGGAGTCAGGCCAGGCAGGCAGCAAGCACCCGCTGCGCCCTCCCTGCTTTCACAGCCGGCATGTTTTCCTTGTGTTAGCTGCTTAAACGGGCTGTGTACGAGCTTGGCTGTGGTGCATTAAACAAGCAGCCTGAATTTGAAAATAACCAATCTGTCAGGCTCGTTCCCGAGCGTTTTTTGGAAAACCCTGCAGGCAGGTGCAGGTGCCACATCAATATGTCAGCGCTCGGATGACGAGTTCGTAATATTTTCTGCTTGCATTCCACTGTCTCCACGTATTAGCAAACAGGCTGCTCCCAAGTGCTGCTCTCTGGAGCCAGGGGTTGCAGATTTAATAACAAAATCATCGTTGTAAATCATTAGTTGGTGATTCAGCATGGAAATACCTCATTATCACTTAAGCATGTGCAGTATGTGACTTATGAAAACCTCTGAAATATGACTAATTAAGTGCAGGCCAAAAAATAGCCCGGATCAGAACTATAGTCATCCATCACAGAGAATAAAAGATGTGAGGCCAACAGCACCCGCACACACCGAGAGGTAAATAGACCCGTACAAGGTCTTAATTGAACAGTGTGGAGAGAAGTAGCATGTTGCTCAGAAAGCTTATTCCGTCCTGAAGCACTGGGATACTTAGCAACATGAACCTCCAATTAACAGAATTTTAAAAATCTGCAACATGCTAATTAATTGCTACATTAATCACAAGAACTTTGAACACTGGCAGATTCAAAGCCCCTCTGAAACAAATCCATTTTGCTTTGCAACAGCTGACCCCAAGGAAGCTGGTAATTGTGCATCCTGCGCCCGCTTGGCTCCTCCTGGTCTGCAGGCTGAAGCCCCTGGCACCGAGGAAGTGGGGGGACCCCGCTGCACCCCCCACCCGTGACACCGCACCCCTGCAGCGCCCATGCCCAACAGCTCCGGTGGGATTCCCAGGTCTCAGGCAGTCAGCGGGAAACAGGGGGGACTGAAGTGCCGCCGAGTGAGCCTCTCGCGCTAAGGAAGGGTCTAAAAATAAGCTTTTAATACACTCTTGCATCCTGTCAAGGCTTTAAATAGCTGTTTGGAGTTCAAATTTTAAAAACTGTTGAGCTCAAATCATTTATGACAACTTGGGAGCCAAAAATAAATGGGAATGAGGAAAGAGGAGGAGCCCGTTCCCCACGGTAGCTGAAGAGGAGAAGCGTCCGTGGGCTGATCCCACCTGCAGCCGGTACCCCTGGGTGCCTCTGGGGCTGAGGGGTGACAGAGGGTTGTCGTGGGGGTCACCCGGGGAGGGGCTGACCCCACGGTCGCCCCATGACTAGGAAATTAAGCCAAAATGACACGTGAGCCAAGGAAAAAGTGTATCTCTGAAATGCTAAGTCAACCAGAGGGACCATCTGATTGCGCCAGGTTCTTATAATCTTGGTCCCTTGCGAAGATGTTCTTTCACCCCATAAAATATTAGACCTCGCTTTAAATCAGTGTGTAAGAAGACAAGGCCTCTGGGGAAGTGGCTCAGCGGGGGGACGTCTAGCAGCAGTCCATCACCTAAGAGCAGCCTATTTTAAGCTGCCCTGCGGTGAGGGCTGTCCCTGCAGAGCCACTTGGGCAGCTGCACAGGGCCTGAGCACCTTTTCAGTAGCAACCCCACCACTGGTGCTGCAACAGCCCGGGAGCAGCTGCTGAGCTGAGGACATGTCCCCATCCGCCCGGGGTCCCTCCTATGGGCACCTCGGCCGGGGTGGGCTCTCATGGCGAGGATTTTTGGGGCCGGGTCCTTGCTATTCCCCTGCACTGCACAGCCACAACCCAGACCTGTTATATCCTGCTGTCTAAAAGACCACCCGAGGGAGGGGCCGATCCCTATGTGATCCAGGTCTGCTCCCGTCGGTGCCATTGCCGGTCGGGTTGGGTCACCTGCCGCTGCGTGGGGCAGCCCCACGTCGCGCCTGCCGAGCTGCACCCAGCCAGCGCCAGCGCCTGCCACGTGTGCCAGGCTGTAAGCAATCGCTGCTTGCGGGCTTTCCAGAAATATTCTTGTTCATTGAACTTTGATCTTTCATTCAATTTTCATTCTTCTGGAAAGCTAAGAGACAAAAAGGATGCCCTGATGCTCTCCGTCAGGGAGGAGGCTGCAAACGAGGACAGTGCTGCCTGCCTGTAAGAAATAACAACGGGGATGAGCAGAGAGGGGGCTCAGGAGCACAGGGCCAATTATTCCCTTTTTTCTGGACTTTGCAGGAGGCAACTCCTCTGCAGCCACCATGCTGGGGCTGGTAAGGGAGCGGAGCATCTCCCCTTGGCTGCCTCCCTCTGCTGCAGAGGGCAGGCTGGGCTCCCTGCTTGCTGGCATCAGGGGGAGGAAGCAGCGAGCTGCAGCTTGGCGCTCTTCTCCTGAAACAGCTGAGTAGGAGGCGATGGAAAAAACATGTTTTCCCAAATCCCCTGCACTTTCCGCTGCAGCACTTGGCTCTGGCTCCACCTGCGTCTCGGCGTGCAGCTCAGCGCGCTTCCCAGCAGCTGGGGCCAGCCCAGCACCGATTTTCTCTCACACACATGCACGTTCCCAAGGTGGGAACGCGGCTGTGGTGCAGGCTTCACGCATCGCTCCCTTTCATCATGCAGCATCTGCCCTGCAAACAGCCTGGAGAGGGGCTCCCCGCACCCCCCCACGCTGCTGGCTGTGCCACCGCCACTGCCCCCTCACCGTGGCACCACCGGCCCAGGGCGGCCCAGGACCCAGCTAGCTGAAACCACAGGCTCACGCTGCGCCACAGAAAATCCCCAGCTGTGTTTAATCAGCATTTTCCTTGGTCATGTTGGAAACCTTTCAGGAGCACAGCTTTGTTCCTGCTTATTTATGTTGAATCGCTTTTAGGGGGCTAATTCCCAAACAGATGCCTACGCAGGTGCGTGCCAGCAGAGTGTGGGCTTTATGGGAAAAGGCTGGATGTGTACTCGGGGTAAAGATGTGGTTGCTGTCTACTGTAGGGGTGACGAATAAGAGAGTTAATGCTGGGAGATAGAACTGGCCTGAGCAACTCGGTGGCTCATGAAAAGCAAGAGGAAGCGATGGTGTGTGCATCTGCTGTCAGGGGTGCAGTAGCTCTGCGCCAGGAGGCTGTTTGGTACCTGGCTGGGGTGACCCCCGGGCTGACAGCCACTCGGGTACGGGCAGGCGCAGCAGGATCTCACACATGGCTGTGCCCGCAGGGCCGCAGTGGCTTTGGGACCCCCTCTCCTGCTGCCCTCGCCCCACTGCTGCTCCCACCCCCGGACCTGCTTGGGAGCAGCCAGGGCGTTGCTGGTCACAGCTGAGCTCAGTCCTTGCAGTGGTGCTAGCTCTGTGCCCGCCAGCAGAGCCCTGCCAGCCCTGCCACGACGGGGCCAGGCAGCTGCCACGCCGAGCTGTGGCCACCAACCCACGGGAGCAAGGTGGTGCCGGGGTTTGCACAGATCAGCCAGCAGTGCACGCTGCTGGCAGTGGAGCTGCAGCTCACAGGGACAGCAGGACTTTGCAAGAAAGGAGCAGCTGTGGTTCATGCTGGCAGGAACGGGTCCTGGCAGATGGGGCTCACAAGGCTGCAGCCCCCAAGGAACCTGGCGGGTACCCCAGAGGGGTGCAGGGAGTGACAGGCAGCCAAGGTGGCTGGTGCTAACTGTAGGGAGAAGAGGGAAGTTCTCCTGGGTGGTAAGACAGGACATGCCCACCTCCTCCCTGGGTCAGGCAGCAGCCCAGCATGGGGACAGACGTGCCATGCATCTGAGCTGGCTTTCCTGGGTGCCAGATAGTGGGGTACATGCTGCCGGCAACCCCAGCACCCAGCACCAAGAAGTGCTGACTGGCTGGGGGTGCAGGAGGGAAGAGCTCTGGGGCAGGTGGCTGTGGGCAGTGGTAGCAGCGCTGCCTGCAGCAGCCACCTCCCCCAAAAGTGTCAACTCGGTATCAGGCAGCTGCCTCCTCCATGGCACACCGGCTCTGCAGGACGAGCCACGCGGTGGGCAGCCCTTACAGCTCTCCCCTCGTGAGACCAGACTCAGGCTGACCCATCCCAGCATGGCACTACTCTGCTCAGCACCACGCTGGTGCTGGGGTGCAACCGCCTCAGACCGCTGGAGCAGGAGCGGCGCCCTGCAGTGGGGCTGCAGCTAGCCCCGCTGCCACAAGTCAACAGCGCTTGGGGAAACGGCTTCTTAGAAAGTACTAATGCAAAAATTAGGATCAACTTTGCACCCTCCTCTTCCACTGCTGCTGGTGGGAGGGGAGACTCAGCACCTGGAGGATCAGGCCCCTTCACAACCAGCAGTGCAATAAAGCGTGCTCTGCCACCCAGCCTCTGGTTTTGGGTGCTTTACAAAAGCGCCTCAGTGCAGAAGCTGCACTGAAAACAGTTTTTTTGCATGCAGCTCTTTCAATTACTAATCTCAAATATTAAAAGGATGTATCCCACAACAGCAGAACAATGTGGATGTGAAAATGAAACTTAATAATGAATAATTTGCTCTCTAGGGGAAAAAAATGCCAAATGGAAGTATATTGTACGTGCAGTCATGTCATTACAGATGTAGTAATTCTGTGGTTCTTACCAGCCCCTCATGAAAACAGCACTCTTGAGCAGTCTCCCCACGAGTGCCTGGGAAGGTTTCCCAAGATTGCCAGGGCAGAGCCCTCGGGACCACAGCCTCCCTGCTCCAGGGACTGGCAAAGAGGTGTCAGGAATCCCAAATGGTAAATCAAATGTAAACGTGTCAAGAGGAGAGAGGGAATAACGAGCTGGGAGCAGCAGAAAGGGAGCCAAACCTCAGGAAGCCGAGTGTGGAGATGTCAACAGCAGCGGAGAGGAAACAGAACGCCAGGATGGCACGGCAGGGCCAGGCTTTGGGGATGGGTAAAAGCTGGGCAAATTCTTAGTTTTCGCTTGCCTGGGTTTTTCCATGTCTTTCTATTTCTGCCTGCACAATGGTTATTGCAACTCAGTGCACGTTTGGGGGAGCACAGGCAGAGGGGAGGGCTCAGCTCCTGCCCCCAGAGCTGCTCAGCAGGACCCCTGGGCTGGGCTGGCGCTGGCAGGGCGTAGGTGCAGGTCTCTGCAGCTCCGGCAGCACTGCGGGCAGGGGTTGTTTGCAAGCCCTGCAGGCTGGTCCTGTGCAGGCAGGTGAGCAAGGCGAGTATTTGCACTCTACAATAAGCACCTGCAGAGCTGACCCCCACACGGGGCTGAGTGGGGCCAGGAGCTCACAGAGCTGTCTCCTTGGGGTCTTCTTTTTCAAGGAGAAATGTTGGAATATTTGCACCCACCCTTGAAGCCCCAGCACCCACCTGCTGCTGCATACAAGACCTAGACCCATCCCGGCACATCCCCTGCACACCCAGCCTCTGTGGACAGGCACAGGGGCATGGGAGAGGTGCTGGGCACTCCGCAGAGACCCACGCCTCTCGACTGTGGGGTTGCAGGGTGGTGGCTCAGCCGGACGGGTTTGGGCTGTGCAGAGGTGACGGTTGGTATCAGGGTTTCCAGGTGTGCAGCCATATGCCCCTCAGGCGCTGGGGCAGATGTGCTCACCAGCACGGCCGGGGCATGGCTCTTCCAAAAGACGTTTATTCCCAGAGAAGGGTTCGGCTTGGCAGGCCAGCCTGTGCCCATCGCAGGGGAGGCATCAGCCTTGGATGGGTGCAGGCGGGTCTGCACGTGCTGCACCGGTGCCAGTAAGACTGAGACCCAGAGCAGGAGACCCCTGGGCCCAGAGCTGGGGAAGCAGCCACAGCTCTTTCGAGGTGTCCAAGGGGGTCTGTGAGCAAAGACATTGGGTGTCTTTTGTGCTGCTTTGTGCACATTTGGAGCTGGGGAGTGGCGAGGTACTGCCTGGTGCACATGAGGAAACCGGGAAGGAGACCTCGGAGTGTGGGAAAGCTGCTGTGTTGGACGGGGTTGGTGCTCCCAGGCAGAGGGAAAGCTGCAGCTCTGCGCGGTGCCCTGAACATCGTGGGCCATGCTCAGGACAGCCTGTGCGGGTGCTGGACATGCACCCAGTGCCCATGTGCTGCAGCCAGGGCCTTGATGTGCAAAGCAGCCATGGAGAGCATCCCAGTGCTGCCCTGTCTGAGCAGGTGGCGAGTCCCTGCCTGCTGCTGCTGCCCAGCACTGTCTGCCCCGGGCATCCTGCTGGGACACCCGAGGGGAGACCCCAGACCCCTGGAGCTGCCAGGCAGAAGTAAGAGCTAGGATGGGGGTGTCGGGCAGGACTGGAGCAGGACACGGCTGCCATCTACAGACCTGAGTGGGTGGAGGGGACCCTGCCTGGGGACAGGGATGCCGGTGGTCCCTGGACACCCCAGCCAGCAGCTGCTGGCCTTGGCTGCTGTGAACCAGCTATTGCCGAAGCAACTGACCCTGCAGCAATGGGCCTGGGGAGCCCCCAAAGCCCCGGGGCGGCTCTGCGGGGTGCCTTGCAGCTGCCCCAGGACCCGGCTCGCTGCCCACAGCCAAGTGCCCTGCCCACAGGGAGCGCGCAGGCAGCCAGGTGAAAAAAGGCTCCATTTATGCCACATCACTTGAACTGATAAATCATGCTAACAAGAGCTGCTTCTGCCACAAACGTCCTTATTAGGCTTTGGTCATGCATTAATATTTAATAGGGATGTCTTGCCTGGGGTGAGTCCCCATGGGACTGGGGCCGCTCCAGGGAATGAGCTGAATGGAGAGATGTCTCACAGCAAAACCAGCCTGGCACATCCCATGGGAGCCACGCTCCCACTCTGGTCCAGACTCAATCTTCCCAGTGCCAGGAGATGGGGCAGGAAGGTCCCATCTATCACCGCTCACTGTCCCCACCTTGGTGGCACAAGGAAAGCCGTGTCCTGCCAGCCTGCAGCTCCTCCAGCTTTGCCTGGAGCAGCCCAAGCAGCTGTGCTCTTCGCCCTCCCCGCAGCCAGCCCCGTGGGGAGCTGCACCGTGTGCCACATGCTGCAGATGAGCAGTTGGCAGGGCCCGTGCCAGCATGTTTGAATGCTGCAGTGGTTTTCCTGGTGAATAACCAGCACACACCATGCTGGCAGCAAGCTGGGCACGGGCTCCAGGATCCCAGCTCTGCAATCACCTTTCAAAGGTTTGCACGTGTCTGTCCCCAGCACTGCCCCAGTGCCAGGACACATCAGGGATGTCAAACCGGGACCCCTAGGACACCCTCCAGGGTACCAGGTGATGGTGACTCTGAGTGTCCCAGCCCTGGAGGTGAAGCTGTGGATGCGGCACAGGCAGATTTGCCAGCTTTGGCTCCTTGGCTTGCACATCCATGGCTTCTCCATCCCGGGGTGGTGCCAGGGCCAGTGCCCCGTGCCAGGGGCATTGCTGCTGGCAGCCTCCATTGCTCCTGCAGCCCAGGCCTGGACAGGAGCCGTGCAGGGAGCTGTGGGAGCCATGCAGGGGGCAGGGCAAGGGTCTGGGCACTTTGCTGTGCAGGGACTTGTGTAGGGTGCCCTGTGGTTTGCTGGGGGGGGGGGGGGCTCTACGGTTTGCAACGGAGTTTGCTGCGCCCAGAGTTGTGCAGGGAACGGTGCAGTTTTCTGTGCAGGGAGCCATGTGGGGCTGTGCCGTTTGCTGTGGGGGGAGCCATGGGGGGCTGTGCAGTTGCTGTGGGGGGAGCCATGGGGGGTGCTGTGCGGTTTGCTGTGGGGGGAGCCATGGGGGGTGCTGTGCAGTTGCTGTGGGGGGAGCCATGGGGGCTGTGCAGTTGCTGTGGGGGGAGCCGTGGGGGGCTGTGCGGTTTGCTGTGGGGGGAGCCATGGGGGGCTGTGCGGTTGCTGTGGGGGGAGCCATGGGGGGCTGTGCGGTTGCTGTGGGGGGAGCCGTGGGGGGGGGCTGTGCGGTTGCTGTGGGGGGAGCCATGGGGGCTGTGCAGTTGCTGTGGGGGGAGCCATGGGGGCTGTGCGGTTGCTGTGGGGGGAGCCATGGGGGGCTGTGCGGTTGCTGTGGGGGGAGCCGTGGGGGGGGCTGTGCGGTTGCTGTGGGGGGAGCCATGGGGGCTGTGCAGTTGCTGTGGGGGGAGCCATGGGGGGCTGTGCGGTTGCTGTGGGGGGAGCCATGGGGGGCTGTGCGGTTGCTGTGGGGGGAGCCATGGAGGGCTGTGCGGTTGCTGTGGGGGGAGCCATGGGGGGCTGTGCGGTTTGCTGTGGGGGGAGCCATGGGGGGCTGTGCTGGTTGCTGTGGGGGGAGCCATGGGGGGCTGTGCGGTTGCTGTGGGGGGAGCCATGGGGGGCTGTGCGGTTGCTGTGGGGGGAGCCATGGGGGGTGCTGTGCGGTTTGCTGTGGGGGGAGCCATGGGGGGCTGTGCGGTTGCTGTGGGGGGAGCCATGGGGGGCTGTGCGGTTGCTGTGGGGGGAGCCATGGGGGGCTGTGCGGTTGCTGTGGGGGGAGCCATGCAGCGCTGGTGCGCACAGTCCATATTGCAGGTGACATCCAGCGGCTGCGGGGAGGCAATGCAGCCCCACCGGCACCGTGGGCACCCCGCACCCCGGCACCCGCAGCCGGGCATGCATCCGCCAGCCCCAGCGCCTCGCAGGGCTCAGCAGCCCCAAGCAAGCCTGCACGGTGCTGGGCCCTACACGGCTCAGAGGGTGGCCTGGGTGTCACCAAGCTGGAGGACTCGCCTGCGGGGAATGCTCAGACCCGTGCTGCTGGCGCGGTGCTCCCACGCTCTGAGCATCGCCGTGTGTGCCAAGCATGGCAGGGCAGGGTGGGAGAGGGTGTGAAGCATGCCCAGCCCCGGCTCAGCTCCAGCTGTGCCCTGCTGCTCCCTGGCAAGCTCCCCCCGAGGTGCTGCGCAGAGGCTGGCACCTATGCACCCCTCCCAGCAGGGCCATGCTTTGCCGGGATGCGGGAGCTGCTGGGAGAGCCCTTCCCCCTCTGCCCGGCACCGCTCGTGGGACCCGGCAGTGCCCAGCAGGGCCGGGACACTGCTGCTGGGGGAGCACAGGGACAAGGGACCCGCATGGGCCCAGCCCCAGAGGGACACCCTGGGTGCCCAGCCATGCCTCCTTCTGCTCCTCCAGACCTGGTGTTTGCACAGGAGGCTTAGACCCCCATGCACCAGTGAGTGCCTCTGATCCAGGGAAAAGTGGGGTGCCCGTGCCAGGTCAGGACCAAAGCAAACCCATCGGAAGCCAGCCCTAAACTGGAGCCTCGGGAAGTTTAGTCTGCTGCCAGCCCTGGCACATCACCCCGAGGTACCTGCTGGGCATGAGGCTCCCACAGCCTCCAGAGCAGGCTGGACGTGCCAGGGTCTCCTTGACCGCAGGTAGCTAGAGGGTCCGGCTTCTCCGGAGAAGGGAACTGCTGCAAACGGGAGGCATCAGGAGTTATTTGCAATTTCCTCCCCACCCCAGGGGGATTTTCTCTCCCTTCTCCAGAGGGCAGCAGGAGAAACCTCACTTTTCATTCTCCCTCCAAGAGCTATTTTAATAACAGAAATATGTGGGGGGAGGTCAGTAAGCACAAATAAATCGGAAGATGGGAGCACCAGCGAAGGGATCTCACTTTGCACCCAGGGCTTTGCTGGGAGCCCTGTACCAGATCCCTGCAGCTCCCACACCTTGGCCCCATGGCAGCCCAGGCACCACTCCTGGCGAGCATGTCCTGAGCTCTCCTGCCCCACTGCCAAAGGGGATTTGCCCCACAGGCAGCAGGTGTCAGCCAGCACCAAATGCAACCTGGACGTGACACCCCAGCCCTGCAGAGCAGGATTTGATGGGACACCCCAGCCCTGCAGAGTGGGATTCGATGGGATACCCCAGCCCTGCAGGGTGGGATTCAAAGGGACACCCCAGCCCCACAAGCAGACCAGCTGCAGGAACTGGTGTGTCAGCAATGGGCTGTCTGAATTCATGCAACATCTCAGCGAGCACTGCCAGAGGCCCCCCTTGCTGTCCTGCCCGGGGCCGTGCTCACCCCAGGCACGTCCTGCTCGGCGTGGCTGGGGGACAGCAGGCCCCTTGGTGCCACCTCCCTCCTGGTGCTGCTCAGCACCGCAGCCCTGTTTCTGCCCCTTCTTTTGGAGCACCAGCCCCACGGCCATCACGTCAGCATCAGCATCATGAATGAGCAGCTCCTGCAAAGAAACTCATTTTGGGAGCGAGCCTTGTTTACTCTGAAACAAATGTTCACATCCCTTGGAGCTACTCAGCTACATAATCATCAAAACCAACACGGGACCCAGGGCTGCTCTTTCTTTTTGTACTTGTCCACTGGCCGCTCACAAAGATAAAAGGCTTGGCTCCGGCCGGCCGCAGCCAGTCCTGCGGGCTTTGTCTGGCTGAGCCCGCCGTGCTTTCCCACCGCGCCGGGGCGGTGGCACCCGGTCAAGGCACAGCAGCACCAGGGCAGGTGGGAGCACCGTGAGAGCCCCCGGTGCAGCCAGGTGCTGCAGGACTCAAGCTGCTCTCGCATGGGGCTCGAGCCTCCTGCTAACCCTGAAACATGAGGCTCTTCCAAAACACCCTGAGACCTGTTGCAGACAGGAGGAAAAGAGCTGGGGGCTGTGCTGCAGCTGGGGCAGGGGGTGCTCACTGGGCACAGACCCCTTGCGCTAGTGGGATGCTCTTATGGCTCTTTGGTGTTGCTCCAGGTTTGTTGTACCCCCCAGTTCTCTCCCCAGTTCCAAAGCAGTGGGGACATGATTGTCACTGTCGACATCTCTCCCTGACCGGGGAAACACGGGTGGCTGCAGTGGGGCACAACCCAAGACAGAGCCAGAGTGAGGGGTGAGGGATGGGGTCCCAGCCCTGGAGGGGCACAGGGAGCACACAGCCCATGGCTGGTTCCAGGGGAGGGCTGCCATCGGGACAGCTGCTTGTCCAGGAAATACCCCAGGGACACAGTGGGGATGGGTGTCACCCCAGGCACTTGTGCTTGCAGGCACAGACCCTCACAACTGTACATGGACACCTATGGAGGTTTTGTTGATGTAGTTTAACCTGATCCAGCCTAATAAGCCCCCCCGGTTCTGCTCTGCACCTAAACAGCCACCCTGATGTGTGCCGAGCTGTGACCCCAGCAGCGTGCAGTGCTGCCGGCCTCAGCACAACGCAGAGCAACATCTGGCCTCCTCTCCCTCCTCCTCCTCCTCTCCTTGCAGATGTTTTAAATGGGACGGTTTGTACCTTCCACAGAAGGCTGACACTAAATGTGGCCTTGTCCAACAGCCCAAACCCCCAAACCCCCAGCTCTGCACGGCTCGGGGCAGGGGCCCCGGGGGGCTGCATGCTCCCAGCTGGGAGCAAAGGTCTGCCTGTGTGCCTTACCTGTCCCTGGCAGGATTTTCTTAACTCCAGTCAGTGAAAACATTCCCCAGCTGTGTTTTCCATGTGGAGGGGGGCTGGAATGCTGGGGCAGGCTCCTGAGTCAGCGGGACGTGCGTGGGTTCCTGAGCGTGCCCGCGCCGGATGCTCGGAGCCCGCGGCAAGCGGCAGATGCAAAAGGGCTGAACGCAGCCCCGGGCGCTTCAGCAGACTCCATTCCTGGGCAAACTGAGCTTCCCGCACCCTTCCCATGGGACCACCACTGCCCATGTCCAGGCTGCCCATGTCCATGTCACCCTGAGGTGACAGCCTTGGTTGAGCCCCCCACAAAGCGCAAGGAGACCGAGGGGCTGCAGCTGCCTCCCTGCGCTGCTTCCCAGCCTTGCCAGCACTGTCACCGTCTCTTGTCGTTAAGGTAGCAAATAAACCTGAAGAGATAAAAGAATGAATTGAAGATGCAGCTGCTTGGTGCTCAGTCACACGGGAGCATAGGCTGCCGTGTCTGTGGTGTTGAAGTCCCCACAGCATGCTGTTCCCCAACTGAGGAACTACACAAAAGTTTAAGTTTTGGAAAAAAAGGTGATTTCCACCTGAAAGGTCTCCCTGCGCTCACTCCGTGCTTGTGTGTGGCCTGGGAAAGGGTGCAAAGCTTCCAGGAGGGTGGTGGGTGAGGGGAATGGGAGAGGTCGGGGTGGGGGGGACACAGGACAGTGACCCCAAGGGAGGACACAGCATCGGTATCAACGGCTGTTCCATCGACTCCACCCTTCCCTGCAAACCTTCCTCATCATTGCCTTCAAACCCAGTTTACGTTAGCTGTGCAGGCAGCGAGGCCAGCCGCAGGAGCAGGAGACGTGCCAGCCCCAGAGCACCAGCAAGGGCTCTGCCACCCACCTCCAGCCGTGCACCTGGGGGACAGTGGTGGGGACCAGCAGAGCCAGCAAGGACCCGCTGGGTGTTGTGTGTTGTGCTGCCCTCATTGCAGCCAAAATGTACCGGTGGGGAGTCCCCACGGCCCAGCCCAGTGCTGAGGCTGAGAGTTCTGGCCGCTGCCACTTGCTGCACCGAATTCACCAGCTTGCCATCACTGGTGATCACTGGGGCCAGACACAGCCATGCGGAGGTGAACCCGCCTTGCGGGGCATCACTCCCACTTTGGGATGCCCAGAGCTGTGACCAAAGGACGGGAGGACCCTGTCTGTGGGGCAATTAAGCCAGGAGCACCCACTTGGCATCACCCAGTTCTGGAGCAGTCCCGGGGGTTTTGTTTGCCGCTGACTCATGCCAGGAGAATCTCCGGTTTAACCCAAGCATCCCCTAATGCGCCTGGTGCAGGACCATTCCCCGGTGCTCACTGATGCCTGCACAGAGCAGCTTGACGGCTGCGACAAGCTCACACACGCCCAGGCTGGGGAGTGGAGATCCGGATTCCTCGGCTCCAGCCTCGGCTGCACTGGAGCTGAAAACAGGAGGGGTTGGGGTGCTCCGGGGTGAAGGTATTGGTGGCCAGGGTGGTGGCCCCCCGGCCATCCCAGCAGGCTCATGCCCATGGCTGAGCCATGCCACCAGGATGGACCAGGCTTGGCTGCTCACCTCGAGCCATCACCCTTCAGTGTGCTGAGGGGGGCATCCCTCACGGGAGAAGAAGTGGAGGACAGCATGGAGACGCGGTGACACAGGTGGAGCTGCCCTGGGGTATGGCGTGGGGTGGCACCACGGGCACAGGGGCCCCAACAGCTGCCGTGGGCAGCAGGTGCCACAAGCAGGGACAGGGGTAACGGACCTTTCCCAACCGCCCACAATGGGGTTCTCTTGCCTTTTGGAAGCGGGGCACCCCCAGCCTCGGTCCCCCAGCACCGCGGCGGTGGCAGGCTGGGGAAGGCGGTGGCTGTCGATGTCTTTCTGCAGCGTCAGACGAATCCGCCCAGCTGAAACCCCACGATTTATACAGCTTAATCCGGTGGCGGGCAGGTCCCCACCCGCGCCCGGCCGAGCCAGGGTGCCGGGCTCAGCCCCGGCGGGCGCGGGGCCGAGGGGGACGGTCCCACCCCGCAGGGAGGGGACTGAGGTTATGAAATTTGTGAATGGGGAGTGTCTGGGGGGCTGGAGCAGAGGGAGCCCAGGGGCGCGGGGCACTCTGCAGGCAGGCTGGGGCTGCGGCGCAGGCAGAAGTGACTCGCACCCCGAGGTCCCAGCACCGCACCTCCCGCCCTCGCCAGCACAAAACCCCGTCGCCTTCCCACGTCCGACAGACGACGCCGACCGGAGAGAAGAGGCAACCGGTGATGTCCTAACCTTTATTTCACGCATTACCGGTCTAGCTTGCTTTTTGCATTTTATATCCTAAAGTTTTAGGGGGGAAACGTCTCCTGAGGCCATTCTCATCTCCTTATCACTTTTCCAGCCCAGCTTCTTCACTGTAACTGTTGGACGGAGAACTGATAAGGGTATGCGAGTGACACCAGCAACTGTCCCAGCACGTCAGCCCCTGGCTGTCCCCGGGCTGTCCCTGGCTGCGGGCTGGGATGTGGCAGGCGTGCGTGCGTGCTCTGCTGCAGATATTTGCTCTACATAAAACTGACTGCAAAGCAAACTCAAGGGTTAAAGAAACATTTTTTTTTTCACTGAGAGCTGGCAGGTCCTGTCATTCCAGACTTTTTCTCTTTCAGCATCTACAACAGGTCTCCTGCAGGAAAATGCAAGTTTTTTAAAAAGGTCTTGAAATACTGTTTGTACGAAGGGTCCTGAAATGCTGTTTTAGCACGTTACCATTTGCTTGTGTTTCAGTGGAGTTAGTCTGAAATCCTTTGGAGTCGGTATAGAAAGTGATTACAAAAGTAAGAAATAAGTGTTGCGCAAGCGTAATGCTCCGATGTTTTATGTCTGGAATCGCTTACATTAAAAGTTACTTATTCCAAATGTTTACATGATTTTAAAGGTGAGCGCTCGCAATATGGCTCCAACGGCAGCTGATGAAAGGAAATGCAGTGCCAGAAAGTCAAATACCCCTGTGAGTCAGAGGAACAAAGCCGGGATTTAGGGAAGCAAACCAAAGCGTGAGGTAAGGGGGTATTTGCTCAGCAGAGAGGCAGAGCCCGGCGCTCGCACAGGGCTTGGTGTGCTGCTGGGGCACAGCCTGTGTCCCCGCCGAGCCCAGGGATGCTGGGGGTCCCCCATCTCACACACCGCTGCTCTAAAGCACCTGGGATTTGCTTCACATTTCTAGCCTTTTTTTTTTTTTTTTTTTTTTTTTTTTTTCAGTTTTCCAGCTATTCCGGTCAGTCAGATCTTCCTGAAATCCACTAAAGCATTTTGCACAATCTGGGTGCCAGGAAGGGCTGTGCTGGGTTGCAGAGCCCATGCCAGCACGCCAGTGCTCCCAGGTGCTCACCTCACGGCCACAGGGCCCGCCACGGAGGAAGGAGCTGGCACCGGGGGGAGGTTTCTTGGCATTGGGGATACAGCCTGGACCGGCTGCAACCCACCGGCCGCACCGCCCTTGCCCCAGGGCTGCCCCGGTCCCACCCAATGCCCCCCAGACACAGACCACTGCGGCCCGATGGGGCTCCCAGCAATGTTGCCATCCTCACGGAGACCAAGACACCAGGGAAAGGGCAATGCCGCACAGGCAGCCCCTGCCCGCAGCTCCCTGCATGCCCCTCGCCCCAGCAGGGGCTGGAGGGGGGTCCTGGAGCTGCCTGGAGGTGGGTGCCCCATGTCCTCTGAATGTCCAGGCACAGGCATCGGGGCAGACGTGGCAGCTCTGTCAGGCGCCGCAATCACCGGCTGACCCCAAACCCAGGCACTGCCTTCAGGCACCACCCTGCCCAGATGCTCCCGCTCGCAGAGCCTGGGCCTGATCCTGACCCTTGAGACAGGCCCAGCCCCGGACGGTGACTCAGAGGTGCAGCACCAACATGGGGGTCTTGGCCCCCCGGGGCTCGTCCTCCCACAGCCGGTGGCCATGCTGCCTTGTGCAGGGCACAGCCGGCTGCCGCTGTGTGGGCAGTGCCAGGCTGCACCCTGGGTGCTCTGCGCCCATGGCCGGCAGCACAGCCGCAGCCCCTGCCGCAGCCAGGCACTGGGGCATCGCTGCTGGCTTGTGCTCCTGCCGCGGCCAGCCCTTCCTGCAAAACTCAAGCATCTTCTCAGAGCAGGGAGGGAAGTGTCACCACTTGGGACAGGCTCTGTCACCCCTTGCCTTTGGCTCTCGCCAACCGCAGTTGCCAGACAATAACCTCGGAGCGCAACCCCCGCACTGACTCAGAGCCCAAGCCAAGTGTGGCAGGATTGGGCCCTCGCACAGCATGCCTCTGCAGAGCTGGGGACACGTTTGCAGAGGTTCCAGCAGGCAGACATCCCAAGCAGGCTGGCACCAACAGGCACGGAGCACTCAGGGGTCACAGGATGTCACCCCCAACCCACCCACTCGCTGGGGAGCAGGAGGGGCAGAGCGCTGCTCTACAAACAGCCCCTCCAGTATCTCAGGCAAGGCTGCTCCCAACACCCAGGGAGCTGGGGAGGTGGCAGTGAGCCCCAAAAATCAAGCAGGGGGAGAGGAGCTTCCCTGTTAGCATCCCCCTGTGAGATGGTCCAGGGGACCAAACTTGGCATGCTCCCAGAATCACTTGGCCTTGACCCAGTTGCCAGTGGTGCTGGGGCTTTTCCCTGGGGAAGCGACAGCAGGAACATGGGGAGAGCGGAGAGCTGCCAGGAGCCAGGACCCAGCCGGCCACGAGTGTCTGCATTTTCACGGCCACTTCTGTATGAGGGGTTCAGTGGCGGGACAGGACCTCATCTGATCCCTCTCCAAACAGAGCCGCCAGCAAATTGTCAGTGTGCATTTGGATTTCACCCATGGCAGGTGGTGTGATTAGCCATGAAAAGCAGGCTTAGCGCGGGCTGGAAAACTACTGAGGCAGCCGAATTCCCTGCACCAGCCCCAGCGATGGGGAGTCGAGCCACAGCTGGGGGGTGTTGGAGCAGAGGGAGAGCAATGGCTGAGCCAGCACCGGCACTGCAGCCACTTCCCTCCCAGAGCACGTAGCCCTTATATTAAATCCATAAATAGGAAATTCCACTTCTTCAGAAAAAAACAAAATCCGGATATTTCATAAGTGTCCCAGCAGACATGAAAGCCGAATCAGGAAATTTCACTCAGCAGAGATATTAAAATTACAGCAGCCCTTCAGCCAGCCGTGGCAAAGCACTTGCACCGTGTGCCCGGGGCCCAGCGCCGCGCGAGGGCTGGCTGCGGGGACACGGGTGTGCCACAGCCCTGGCCCGGCACACACGGCTCCTCAGCCACAGCAGCTCGACATTTCGCTGTCCCTCACATCCCTCATCCCCGCTGGCCCTGCCACAGCTGCTATTTTCTCTGCAATAGGTGACCCCAGGTCTAGTGGTTCTGGGAGAGCTCCCATGGGAAAGCATCGTCTCCCACCCATGGCGTTCCCAGCTGCAGATGCGAGGCCCCCTTCTTTGCAGCCACAGCCCTGGTGATGCCGGGCCGCCCGCACCGAGCCTGCTGTGGCAGTGGTGTCCCCCCGCATGCCGCTGCCTTCATCAGCTGTGTGAGCTGCACCATCGCTGCCCATCTGAGCCCTGATAACACAGGTAACAGGCTGCAAGGGCAGGACCAAAGTGGCCAAGAGGCTTTTCCCAACACCGGGAAGAGAGCAGAAGAGCAGCATGCCACCGTGGCACAGGGCGGCAGGGTGGTGAGCATCAGCCTGTATTGCAGAATGTGCTGCTGGGGATGCATGCAGGGGAGCCCCACACTGCCAGCAGAACCCAGTGTGCTTCCTAGCCAGGAGGGAAAAGCCCTGCTGCCGGCCACCCCACAACACCCCACACGAGCCCCACGTCTTCTTGGCCCCATGGGACCTCTCTGGTGCTGCAACAGGCAACACAGTCTTCCCTTGTGCGGCTGGAGCGGAGCTGGTGCCGGGCACGCACTGATGCCCTCATCATCCCTCTATGCTCACAAACCACGAGCTTGGTGATAATTGGGGTAATTGCTCATGTGGCACGTCCACAGGCAGTCATGGGAACGGGGGGAGCCACGGCTCCGGAAAGCGGGCACTGCTGAGGCTGCACTCCGGTGCCTGCGGGCACTTGGCTGTTTGCACCACACTCCACTCTGGCCCAGAGCATGTGGAGCTGGGAGCTCTGGGGGAGGCAGAGCCTTGCGGTGGTTTACCCCACACTCTGCCCGTCTCAACTCACAAGACACAAAATGTCCCTTTGATCACCAAGAAGCTTTGGAAAACCCCGCTGGCTTGGGGAGGGCTGAGCTGGGGCCATCCTCAGAGAAGGAAGACAAGCAACAGCTACGCCGGCGCTGGCCCCATCACCACAGCCGGAACACATGGGTGAGGGGCTCAGGGGGACCCTGTGGGCATGAAATGCAAGGGCAGTAGCAGCCAAGCCCCCTCAGCACGTGACAGACTGGGGTCCTGCAGCTGGCTCCAGCCAGGGCCGGAGGGGGATGCCACCCCTGGGACCAGGGACAGGTGCCACAGGGCTGAGCACAGAGGTCACACTGCAACTGCCTGGGGTCACGGCTGCTCCCCTGCAACCCGCTCCCTGCCTGTGCCAAAGCTGTCCTGCCCCACCAGCGGTGCCACCAACCCCAGCCCTGCCAACCAGCAGCTCTCACAGCCAGTCCTGGCACCCAGCAGTGCTGGTGCTTGGCCGTGCTGGGTGCAGGCGGAGCGCTGTGCCGTGTCAGGCCCCGAGAGCACGGCGCCGAGGAGGGAGGACACGTGCGGGGAGCAGGCACCTGTCCTGGCAGCACGCACAGCACAGAAGCACTCACCCCCCCCCCGCTCTGCCAGGGAAAGAGCCGCCCCCACAGGCACCGCGCAGAGGTAATTGCAGGTTATTACGCTGCTCTGTTGTTAAATATGTATCGCTTCTCTTCCGACAAGCATTCTGTGTAATGCAAACTCAAATCATCTCCCTCCTCCACCAAGCACCTCTCCTCACCTGCCAGGAGCTGTGGCAAGTCACAGCAGTGGCAGAGGGTACAACGTGCATCACGCCGTGGTGGTGGCAGAGGATGCAACATGCATTGTGTCACGGCAGTGGCAGAGGATACGATGCGTGTTGGACACATCATGGACGTGGACAAACCACACAGTCATTTTCCAGACCCAGAGTACATTTGTCCACAGGATCAGCGTGCAGGGGATGCTCAGGCAGGTGACAGGCATGCCTCTCCCAACCACGTATTTTCAGCAGGTAATTTAGCTTGCAGACTTTACAAGGCTCTCCCTGCTGCCTCGCCCCAGCAAAGTGACTAAATTGTTAGTTTATTGCCTTCTTGCAGAACCCCTGCTGCTTTCCATTTGAAGCTCACCCTGTGAAGTGCGGAGGTAAGGTGCTGCAGCAGAGCCACCCCTTCCCCAGGCATCCACACTCAAGTGCTGCTCGTGTCCCTGCACATGAGGCATTTCCTTACAGCTGCCCCAACAATACTGTCATTTACATAATTTTAAGAAAAACACGGAAGTTAACCAAGCGCTGTCTTTAACCACTGTGGCTCGGCCCCTGTTCCACCACAGCACAGACCAAAGTCATTGTCACTGTAATTACACACACGTAGCAATGAGGGGAAAAGGTCAGAGTCCTGGAAAGCCAAGGTCAAGTCCATCTGTCCTGTCCCCCTTGCTGGGTGCTCTCCCAAGCCCCCACCCACCTGGCCAGGAGTGGTGCCGCATGTGCCTTCTGCCCCCATGGAGAGTCATTTTTGAGGCAACATAAGAAAATTTCATCCCAGATGGCCTAAACTTTGGTAGAGTCAAAAGCCAACTGCCCAAATCCCGGGCTTTGTCTCCAAAACTAACGCGCCTTTGCACTGACGGACTTACCACACGTGGTGGGTTGACCTTGTCTGGCTGCCAGATGCCCACCTAGCCACTCACCCTTGGGTGCCTCCACCCTCGGGTGGAGCTCAGACACTGTGGTTGAGAGACACGCTGTCAGCCCAGTCCCTTCGGCAGTGGCACCCCTGGCACCTGGCAGCCAGGACAAGCCTTGTGTCATCGAGGGCCAATGCTCTGGCGCAGCGTGTCCAGCATCTCGCCCTGTCTCGGGTGCAGCTGCACCGCCAGCTGCAGAGCTGCCACCGCACACGACGTTCAGAGCCCCCCGGAGCTGTCTGTTCCCACCTCAGCAGCAGACATCAGCATCAAGCAGCACTGGGGCTATCTGCTTTCAAGGGACAAGGACATGAGCTTGAGGAAAGAGGAACAGGAAGAAGAAATCTTTACTAATGACGCCTGTATGGTGTAGGGCACACCAGGACCCCAAAACCCTCTGAAATCCTTAACTCTGTTCTGTGAGACCCATCCAGCCCCAGCACAGATGCAGCTGCTCTTTTGTGGCAGTGGGTAATGGAGAGGCCCCGAGGTGACAAGTGACAGAGCTGGGCAGGAGCAGGGGACGGCTGGCTGCTCCCCCTCCTGCACCACTGCCCTGCCCATAAAGAAATGCAGTAACCCCCATCCCACCGACTGCCTTCAGCTGCCCTTTCCAGGCAATCGTGACAATCAATGCTTGACCAGGCACAACTGGTACAAGATCAAAACAAAATTACTTTCTACATAAATGAGCTTGAATCAAGATGATTTTTCCATGCAAACCTATTTGCCGTGATGGGTCCCAGCGCTACACACATAAGGCAGGAGTGCCAGAATGGCAGAGCCAGTATTTACCCAACCCACCTGGAGCACAAAAAATGTCTGGAATGGGAATTCAGCAGAGGACAGGGGTGAAATGCCTGGGTTCCCGCAGACCTGAAAGCATGAGCATGGCAAATCGGACACAGGTGCTCCGCACGGTCCCTGGGGCAGGGCAGCCCCGCCACGCTGCCCGCTGCCACGCCGAGAAATAGGAAATTGGTCTGGAGGGGAAAATCCTTCTGTATTTTGTGGCTGCTGTAGAAGTAAGTTAAAACAAGGTGATTTGGCTTCTTAACCCTTTGCTCTGGTGAAATAAGGTTTCTCAGCCAGGAGCACAGAGCCCTAGTGCCACCAGGCAGAGGAGCACCAGGAGCAGCCGATGCCGGTGCCCCTCGCCAGACCCTCTGCCCAGCACGGCTCAGGTGCAGCTGCCCCGCTGCTCGCAGGACCGTGCGATGCCTTACACACACGCCGCTAAAATCCACCCAGCAGCTCCAGTTTGCCACATCACCGGCTCAGGTCCCACCGGTGCTCCTCGGTGAGAGCTGAGGTGGGGGGAGGCATGGTCCCCCAGCACAGCAGTGGGGTCTTCTCGTTTCTTGTTAGAAAGCGTTCCCTGGGCATCGCAGTATTTCCCCTTTCAGCCTGAAGCCCCACACCTCTGCCAGGCCCAGGGACACGGCACTGACATCCCGCTTTTGTTGTGCCGTACGCTGCTTGGTTCGGAGATCCTTACGGGGTTAGAAGTGAAATGCAACCCAAGGAGCGTTGTAAGGCCTTCTCAAGAGGGAACGAGTTTCTAAAATTAAGCCGGCAAAATGAGAGAACGGAATATTTTTGCATTGATTTCATTGCCATTAATATTTATAAAACTTAGTTTAATAATATTAAATACAATTTAAAAGAGCGCTGGGTGAGAACTACTGCCTGCATCTCTCTGTCCCCATCAAACTGCCAAGCACACACCAGAAAACACCTTCATGCTGGCCACTCCTGAGCCTCACAGACTGCACGTACCTGGCAAGTGTCAGAGCCTCAGCTTTGATTCCAGGACCTTGGAGCAGGGAGTCACCAGTGCAGAAACTGGTAAAATCCCCAGAAAAACCCGTGAAACACCATGGAGTTTATTGCTCATTGTGACAGCTCGCCTCCCAGAGAGGCCCTGACACCCTGGGCACCCAAGTGCTTTGGCAGTCCCAGCACCCCCGTGTGAGCACCCATCACCATGCAGCCCTCTCAGGATGCAACCAGCAGGCTCGTACCCCTGCCTAACGCAGGCAGGGCAGGCAGCAAGAGGCAG
This sequence comes from Falco naumanni, assembly GCF_017639655.2. Lineage (NCBI taxonomy): Eukaryota > Metazoa > Chordata > Aves > Falconiformes > Falconidae > Falco > Falco naumanni. The sequence continues at coordinate 3,388,121 of NC_054060.1, read as the reverse complement.
CGCATGGGGTCTGAGCTCTGGACATTGCTGCAGACGAGCCACGTCTCAGACATGGGGTACAGGCATCACCAGCCCCGTCTCTTCCCCTGCTCACATTTGTGCTCCCAGCTTCACCTCTGCCTTTTCAACTCCTGCTCTCAGGCCAGGTGGCTTTTTCCTCCCGTGCCAGACACTGCCTGCGCTCATCTTAATTGGCAAATAATCGCTACAAATTGAATTGCCACTCAGCTCCTCCTACGCCTGCCTATTAACTTCTGGAGTTAGTGGGTTCGAAAGCACCCATGTGAAATCACTCTCTGTCAGAGGCTTCAGCCTGTTTCCAAGCTCCCGTACTTGGTGCCGTCACCCTGGGCTTGCCCAAGTACCCCCAAACCCTGGGACCTGCCAGCTGTCCCAGCCCCAGGGAACCCAGGGGGGGTTATGGCTTCAGGGAGTGGGTGGCATTGCCGTGACAGCCCAGGGCTTCAGAAGGACGCAGGACACCGTTCACCACGATGAGATGGAGCAGTGCCACTTCACCCTGCCACAACACAACTGCCCTCACCTTCCACCGCCGCCTATAAATATTCCTCCTCCTGGGGTCCGTGGTTTTCCAGCCCAGCACTGAGCACATTTCCCTGCCTTCTGATCCAGAGAGGTTCTCTGCAGATCCTCTGGAGCACAGCTGAGCTGAGAAAGAAACAACGTGGAGGTGCGAGAATGTCTAGGTTGCAAAGGAAAAAAGATGAAAAAGTGCAGGGAGAGGGATATGTTGTCAAGGCAACCACCGAGTGTAGGGATGAGGAGACCAAGGGGAGCAAGGAGAAGGGAGCTGGGGCACCCGGGGGTCCTGGCAGCCCAGGGAAGCTGCACCACAGCCACAGTCTCACTGGAGGAAACACAGATCCCTGGCATGCAGCTCCATAAGGACAGGAGTGGGTTTGCAAATACTTTTCCAGATGCTTTTAAAATACATTCCCACCCCACCTGTGGCCTGCATGCAAGAGGAGAAGAGGGGAAAGGTTTTTCTGAAATGGATTTTTGCTTCCAGAGCCTGGGGCCCTGATGGGGTGATGGTGACAGCAGAGCTGGAAAGCCCAGGGGCAAGGACAGGATGGAGACGGGCTCCCCCCAGCCCCTCTCTGCCGGGCAGGGCAGCTCCCATGGCTGCTCTGTGCAAGGGAAGATGACTCCCAGCACAGCAGCATCCCCTGAACCCAGCAGCCCGCCATCCCACCTGGTCCCGCAGCCTGGAGCTGAGTGGCCAGGATCCAAAGGATGGGAATTGCAGTTATCTGAGGGCCAGCACATTGAGTTAATTGTGCTAAATGTCAACCAGTAATTAGAAAATGAGAAGCACTCACTGTTCAGTGACACATAGCAGTGGCATTTCTATTTTCAGACCTTAACACAACTTATTAGAGTCAAAGTCTAATTAATGCACCACACTATTGAGCAGAGGATTGAGAGTGACCCAGATCTCACCCATCTCCACACAATCCTTGCTTACAGGAAGGTTTTTAAACTTCATTGACACTTCAGACATGGATCAGAAGGAGATGGGTTCTGAAGTACCCAGAGCAGGGCAAAGCACTGGCATTGTACAGGGGCTCACCCCCAGGTTCATTCTCTCTCTGTACAGGTGCCGTGTTGTGCTTCGTTTGCTAGTGGAAAATGAAGTGATGCCAAACATCCTGCTGGGGAGGAGCTGGTAGAGCCAGGCCTGGGGATGCTGTCAAAGGGCAGCAAGTGGATTTCCATGTGTGGTCACCGTCTCTGCATCAGGGAGCGATGCTCTGAAGCTGCTGGCCCCCAGCCAGGCTGTCTTCATGGCACGTGGAGGAGGCCATCGATGCCCTAGAGGTCCCCAGGCCCTGGTGCAATCCCTTGCAGAGGGTGCTGCACCCAGTTGCCCAGCGCTGTTCCCTCTGAGCATCATTCCTGCTGCAGCTTGGAGCTGGGCCACCGACAGGACAGCTGCAGCCCCAGCGCATGGCACTGGAGCAAGTGGGTGTATGCAGAAGGTGCAGAGCCTGCTGCACCTGCCACATGCCTCCATCCCCGGGGAACAGTCTACAGAGGGTCTCCAAAGTGTGAGGAGTGGTAGGAAACAGCACGGCTCACCCCTGCCCGATGACAATCCTGCCTCTGTTACCGCACCAGCACCGCTGGGATGGCAGCAAAAGCCCCAGTTCTCCTGTGCCTCCCCTATGCAAATCACTGGGGGTGACGAATGGCCCCCCTGAACTGTCCCAAAGCGGGGGTGAAGCCCAAGCTGGCTGTGATGTCGCTGGAGACCCTCACCTCTGAAAGTGGCCTGATGCTGGAGCTTTGAGAGCCTCCAGCCTCCGCACGGCTGGGCAGCAAGTGCCGCTGCGCAAAGCCCAGGCGGGCCCGGGCTGCAGCCGCTGCCCGCGGTGCAGCTGAGAGCCAGGGCACCGCTGCCTGCAGAGCCAGAGCAGCCCAAGGCGCAGCGAGGGGGACAGCAGGGCACAGCCACCTGCAAGGTCCATGGTGGCTGACACAGCTGCAGAGCTGCCGATCCGACACGGGACGGCAGCAGGGAGGGCAGCCTTGCATCCGAGCTGAACAGACACAGCGGCCGTGCACCAGGCGCAGCTGGGCACAGCAAAGCCTTAACCTGGGAGACCCCCTGGTGCGCAAACGCCTGTCACCGTGCCCTCGGCCGGGAGCCAGGACTGGGAGAGCCCAGGCGCTGCGGGGCTGAGGGAGCAGGCAGAGGAGCGGTGCAGGAGCAGCCTGGAGCTCTGGGCTACCGTGCTCGTGTCCTGAGCCCCTCGCCTTGCTCCCTCCGGCCTGGAGCAGCCCCGGCACAGAGAGCAGCTCCCAGCAGCACGGTGAGCCCTGCTCATCAGGTAAACCCTTGCTCCCCTAAGCATCACATCCCAGGAGCTCTCCCTGCCCGGCCCTGACAGCTCCTAAAAGCTGCTGCACTATTTTTACCCCGTGGTTGCTATAGAGATCTCAGACCCACTTGCCGTGATGCAGCCTCTTTCGGAAGCACCGCATCACCGGCTGCCTCCTACCTCCAATAACGCACAGGGCTGGAGGCCACTATTTTGGGCAGAGCCCCACCATAGCTGGAGGTGACTGAGCCCTGCAGGACCTGGCCTGGAAAGATGGATGGGTGCAGCGAGGAGGGGGAAGATGCCAACGGCAGGAGGACAGCAGCACTTCAGAGCCCCAGGAACCTGCCCATCCAGCCCCGCTGCTCTTTATCCCCCAACAGGAGAGGCTTAGACCTGGGCTGCTTTTAAAAGCAAAACAGAAATGTTGAGGTTGTCTGACACAGGGTATGTCGGGAAGGGTTTGGGACCCAGGAGTTCACAGAGCTAGGAGAGAACACAGATGCAGGATTCATCCCTTCTGCCAGGCTGTGTCCAGCCCTGCAATACCCACAGTGTTCAGAAATAAAGGGGCAGCAGCTTTCTGAAGATGGTAGGAGGGCTCGGTTATGGCCATGCTGGAGCAGGAGTGGAGTGCGGGTCCCCCTGGACACCCCCTCCAGCCATGGAGTGCTTTGCCAGCTCCCCCTGCCCTGCTGAGGGCTGATGCCACCAGACATGGAAGCAAACAGCCACCTGCTCCATCATTCCTGGCGCCCCCAAGTCAAGGGTGAGCAGCTGCTTCTCCATAGCCTGGCCAAGGTGATGTCCCCATGCCAGGGCTGCGTGCCCCTGACACCACAGCCAGCTCGACCCTCTGGCCAAAGCCAGGGACAGGAGGGGACAGGGAACCAGCTGTACACAGCACAGCAGCAGCACTGTGTGGCCACACAAGGTCTTAGTGGCAGGGCTAAGCTAGCAGAAGCCATCACAGATATTAGCTAATTAATCTCCATTACACCATGGGAAGCTAGTACTTGCTTGCTTAATTTTTCCAGCAGGAGAAATCAGGGTCAAAATTAAAGCAGATGCAAACTTGCACCAGGTTTTGCCCTGCTCAGGTCTGCGGGGAAAATGTCTGGATGTGCAGGAACAGCCAGTCCCCCTCATCCATGAAACCCCCACGAGGACCATGGCTGGGGTTGGGTGCCTGGATGTGGCACGGCAGGGACCTGATGGCCCCAGAGGCTGCACCTCCCAGGGGAGCACGGGCAGGGCTAGGGCCTGATCCTGAACTTGATTAACCTGTCATCAGTCCTCATTAGTAACACACACCTGCAGCATCCTCCTGAAGCAGCACAGCACGGGACAAGCCCACCACCAGGCTGAAGCAGGCTGCTGTGAGTTACAAGCATGCTGAAGGGCTGGGACCCCCAGCTGCCCCACAGGGACACCCCCCCCATGCCCAGGGCAGCCCCAGGCCCTGTGCCCCATGGGTCAGGAGACACGGGCCATGGCCCAGCCAGGGTGCAGGGTAGCAGTGGCACTTGTGGCAGAGCTGGTGGTCCCCTCAAACGCCAGTGCTGAAAGCTCCCCCCCCCCCCCCCCCCCCCCCCCCATCACCTGCGCTTATCCTTCCAGGGAAGTGTGGTTATAAAAAGAGGCTGTGCGTGGATGAGCTGGCAGAAATAGCTGCACGCAGCCCTCTCCACACGGTGTAAGGGATGATCACCAGCTGTTCTGCAAGAGACCCAAAATAGAACCAGCGCCAGCACCGTGTGGCCCCTCGGGAGACGGTCCCTATTTAGCCAAGGCAGCCAGGCTGTGCTCACATCCTGGTTGTGTCTGTGCTCCCCTGCTGCTGGGGCAGCTGCTGCTCCCAGGGGAACGGCGGGGCAGCCAGGGAGCTGGTACTTTGGGAAAAGCCCCTTCTCCAGGGGTCAGACCAGGTTCTGACAAGCCACGGGCTGCCTTGGCTGCAGCTCCTGCCCAGGCAGCCAGAGCAGTGATTGCCCCAGCTGCCCTGTCCCTGAGCCTGCACCCACAGCCTCAGCCTCCTGAAGCTTCACTACAGCCCCTGCCCAAATACCCCTGGGGATCACAGCTGCTTCCCACACAAACCAAACAGGCCCATTATGGTCCCAGCAAGCAGCTCGCTCCTCCTCTGGGCTGGGCCAGACTCTAATTATAACTTCAGAAAGCTGTAATAAATGGATGAGAGCTGCCCAACAGCTTGTCTGTGCTGAGATATGGCTGGAGCGGCCCAACAAAGCACTCTACATCTCTGGGATTTCACAGTTGTGTCACCTCTGCCTCTCTCTGCGCTGCCCAGGAGGAAGGCTGCACGGGGGAGGAGGAGCCCCTCTGCCAGGGTATGAGCTCTGGGTACCAGTATCCCCAGCACATTCCAGCAGTGCCCAGCACTCCACAATCTGCCAGGGCTGTTCAGGCAAAGCAAAGCCCAGAGCATACACAGGACAGCACCCCAGGCACCTGCAACACTATCCCCATCCCAGCTTTGCCCTGAACTGGCTGGGAATGGACACCATCCCACAGCCCCCAAGCCTGCCCAGGACACTGCAGCAGTGCTGAGGATCTAACAGAGGGCTCAGAGCCCTTGCACCAGAGCTGCAGCTTCTCCTCCAGCAACCACTCCTGCCGGCTGTGTTGCCATGGCATCCTCAGGGATGGCACAGATGCCAGTGAGGAAGATGAGGAGGATGAAGGTAGGTGGATATGCTGGTTCTGCATAGCCAGGATGGGGTTGGGGCAGACCTAGAGACCCTCCTGAAGCAAGCAGGAGCTGTGGCCATTACCATTCCCCTCCTCAGAGGTCCCAGCTCTCCGGGATAACTGGCAGCAGCAGTTCCCAGAGAGCCATTTTCTGGCCGGCCTCACCAGCAGCAGGAAGCTGCACGAGGTACTGAGCTGGTCTTAAAAGCACGTGCATCACCCTGCCCGGGCTCTGCTGCTGCCCTCCCCATCCCTCACACCGGCTGGGAGAGCTGCTCCGACAAGGACACGGGAAGAAATCAGCACCTGCGGACACCGAGCACTGGGTTATAAAGAGCAGATGAGCAGAAGGCTGCTGCCCCCAGGGCCAGCTCTGCCTCCATTTCCCTTGCTCTCCCATCGGATCAGTTTTTGGAGGTCTCCGACCACACTGTGATCTGCACTTCTGCTAGCAGAGACCAAAGAGCAAGCCATGCTGATGCTGGTCCCACAGCAGCAACCTAGCAATGCTCAGTCCAGGACAGCAGGTTAAAACTGAGGCAACACAAATGACACTTCCCAGGTATCTCTACACATCCCTGCTTTCAGCCAAGCCCCCTTCATGTTCACTGCTCTTAGGAAACCAAGAGTGGAGCAGGGATATTCAGCCCATAACTCCTATTTAACCCATCACCCATTTAGCCAAAATCTCCCATTTCAGGCACATCCCATCTCATTTTCACAGCAAGTGAACTTTGTACTTTGAACCAGGTGAGCCAGCACTAGGCATGCAGTGTCCAGAGTCCAGAGTCCTGGTACTTGGGCAGGGAGCAGGAATGGTTCCCCCAGATCCCACGGTGAATCATCAGGGAGTAACCATAGCCCAAGGAGCAGCGCCGACATTACTCAGCAAACCATTATGAATAACTAATAGCTCTGAAAAAATGCAACCTGGGATCATGTGCGAATAGGAAGGCGGGGGTGGGGTGGGAGGGGGGGCATCTCCATTAATCACTCATTATGAATTATTCAGCAAAAGAGGAAGCAGAAGGCAAACACAAAAAATTATTTGTGTAGAAAGAGGGTGGGTTATCATCAGCGTTCAGCTGGCTCCTGGGCCATGGTCCCAGCAGCACAGCCCTGGCAGGGCTCTTCCCAGCTGGCACAAGGGCAGCCTGTGTCCAGCCCTGCCTCTGGAGCAGGCTCCTGCCACAGCAGCTCCTCTCCGGACAGGCAGCCAACCGGGAGGTGGAACTGGCATCATCCTGCTTGTGCCTCCCTGCTGGGAGCCAGGTTGGGGCATCTCCCACCCCACGGACACCTGGAAGCTGGTGAGTTCTGGCTGGCAGAGCAGGATAGCAAACTCTCGGGTCTGAGCATCTGCAAGGAAAGGTTATTCCTGCTCACCAGTTGCCACCTCAGCAGTGAGCCTGGTGCTGCAGCTTTTGTCCCTCATGGCCCAGCTGCAAGTCCCAAGGCAAAGGCAGGGCAGAGCAGATGGATTTGCTTTTTGGTATTTCCTAAATTAGTTATAAATTGCCGATCATTTATGTAATCCCACATGACAAAAGGATGTCTGGTGGGAAACCACAAGTACTTCTGTGAGGCAGGAGCACCAGCTCCACTCCAGAAATACCTTTGGGCAGGTGTGAGTGGCCATGCACGTGTGGCTGTCCACTCCAGCCACCCACTCCCAACATTTCTGATGCCCCAGGATCTTCCCTGCTCCCTCCCTCGTTGTGGCTGTCCCTCACCTGTCCTTTGGCTCCCCAGACCCCGGGGCAGGTGTGCAAACCCCCACCCCACACAGCACAGGCACACTAGGATGCTGCAGCAGCTTTCCCTGATGCCAGAGAACAAACCCCCACTCCTGGGCAGCTCTGGTTATAAATTTGTGATTTTAAGTAAAGTTTTTCTACAAATAATCTTGTGTGCATGCATTCAAAAATTAATGGACAAATACATTTTCAGGGCTTACATGGCCAATCTAGCAAGCTACTGGGAAGCCTTTGCATTACTGGAGTTAGCAAAGAAGCTGCCATAAGGTTTTCTGATATGCTTATGCATGTAATAAGAGCTACTTCATTTCTCTGCTAGTTCTGATTATTATTATCGTTATCTACTTCTACCAAAGAAGGTTGCAATTTTAGATTATACCTTAGTAATCACAAGAGACATTTCCCCTAATATTAATCTAATCTAAGACATGATAAATCCCTGTGCAGGCAGCAGTAGTCTGCTGAATTACAGACCCATGTGTACCACTGTGTTGCACATTTATGACTATTTCCCCACCTTCCACCCCATCACCTGTTTCTGCTGGGGCTGTCCCTAGAGAGCCAATCTGCCCAGCCACCATGGAGAAAATGGGCCAGAGTCTGCAGGAAAGCAGGTTTCTGCCCAGATGACAGATTGGGGGACCAGAGGGGTCTGCCCAGGGACAGCAGAAGGGTGCTGGTCCTGGTAACTTCTCAGTGACACAGAGGGGAGCTTTGTGCCCCAGAGAGCAGCACGCAGGGACCCCAGCTTCCCCCTGTGCAACACCAAGCACTTGGGAACGCCAGATGTGCACTTGGATACAAGGTCATCAACATCAAGGGGGCCTTTGGGGGTCTCTAACCAACCCCGGGCTCCCAGTGGGGTCAGCTGTGGGCTCAGACCAGTTTGCTCACAGCTGGGTCCCACTGGAAACCCTCAGGGGACAGAGCACAGCCTCTCTGGGGAGCCCACCCCAGTGCTGGGTGGTCCTCACAGTGATGCCTGGGCACCGTAGCACCCACAGGACACGGAGCACTGGCAGCACTCGTGTACCAGTGCCTGGGCACATGCAGGGGACACGCATGGCACAGCTTCCCCCGACACGTGGGCACGCAGACCCACAGGGACATCGGCATCCCCTCGTACACGGGTCCCCATACAATACCCGTGCCCAAGGACACAGGGACGCATGCCCAGGCAGGCAGGCACCCGGCACCCACCCACGCGTGCACACGGGGGCACACGCACAGCCTTGCGCCTCCCACCCACACCTTGCACACGCGTGGAGACACCCACCCCCCAGCGCACAGACACACCCCCGCACCCCCGCTCCCCGCACCCAGCGCGGGCGGACGCGCCGCCCCCCCCCCCCGCAGCACCGGGCAGCACCGGCGGGTGACGCAGCCGCCCCTGGGCACATAAGGGGCGATGCAGGCGGGGACACCGGGGTAGCCTGGCATCCTTACCGGGCACCAGCACCGGGGAGCTGGGCACGGAGGCGGTGGGCGCTGAGGGTGCTGCCCACCCCCGCAGCAGCGTGGCGGAGGGGGCCGGGGGTGCGGGACGGCGCCCACGCCACAGCCCCCGTTCCCCGCGGGGTTCCCGCAGCCCCACCGCACCGGACCCTGCGCCCCCCCGGCCGGGGGTGCAGCAGGGAGGAACGAGGCTGCAGCCGCGCTGGGACCCTCCGGCAGCACCGCGGACCCCGACCGGCGAGGGGACGGAGGTGAGAACCGGCAGGGGAGCGGCTCCGCAAGGAGCCTGGGGGCTGCCCGAGGGGAGGGGGCCGGGGGCAGCCCACGGACGCGGCTCCAAGGAGCGGGTCGGGCGGTGCACTTAGAGCAGGTCCCAGAGCTGCAGGATCCCCACGTCCCCTGGCGCACGAAGGGCAGGGGCCGGTGGGGAAGGGCAGAGCCCACCACGGGGGAGGCTTTTGAGGAGACCTGATGAGCAAGGGCTGCCAAGAGCTGCAGAGCGAGCTAGCGGGCAGGCTTCCCCCCCCCCCTCCCCCCCCCCCCCCCGGGACCCCTGGCAGGAGGGGATGCTTCAGGGAAGGGCTGGCCACGGCCAGAGGAACAGAAACTGCTGCTCACAGCTGGACAGGCAGCAAAGCGCAATGGGAGCATGGGGTAAGCAGGTGGCAGGGCCCCGGGACATGCTGGCTGGTCTGTTTCTGTGCCTCTGTGATGCTTCCATGGTGCTGGGCATCTGCTGGTCCCCCCAGCACAGCTCTGAGCTGCTACCTCCACCTTGCGCACGGAGCCCACCAGGTCCCTGAGCTGCAGGGGAGGGGTGTTGTTCGTCAAGGACACAGGTAGCAGGGCCGCGAGGCACTCAGGGTGCCTATCGTGGTTATGGGGTGATGCACAGGAGTCTTACCTGGTGTCATTTCCTATAGCCAGCCTGCCAGGCGGTGGCAGGAGGCACTTGCCAGCAGCAGCAATGCCTGTTGATCCTCCTGAGCCAGTCCTGCTGCAGAGACTGCTGTGAGTGGAAGCTGCTCTTACAGCACTCTCCTACACAAGTGGCTCACATCACCATTAAGCAGCTCGGGGTTAGAGACAGCATGACCACAACTGCTTCACATTTCCTTCAGCAGTGAGGAAGCAAAGATTGTGGCTCCAGCCCAAGAAGCCATGGGAGATGCTCACACTGTCTCTAGCAGGCTCGGTGTTATAGCTCGAGAGACCTAGAAGACATGGTGGAAACCATCTCAGCATCAGGACCATTCAGATTTCTCTGGCACTTGGTGAAATCAGCTGCATCCAGGCAAAAATCAGCATGGCTACCAGAGAAGCAGAGCTGGAAGAGAGCAAGGCAAGATGAACCGAGACATGCTACTGGGAAGCAGCAAGAGCAGGGCTGCTCTGCCAAGGGAGATGAGCCGTAAGCTGAGGATAACACCTCATCATCAGGGCAGGGACAAGTCAGTGACAGGTCCCATCAGCAGTGATCATCAGACCAAGGCGAGAAGGCAAGCCAAGTCCCAGGTCAGCAAGGGAAGGCCAATGAACAAGTCCATCTGACAGGGATGGATGGAGCCTTAGGCACCTTCACAGGTCAAGCCAGGACTGGGGCTCTGGGCCTGCATTTAAATAGAGCCCCCAGCCCAGGGGCAGAGGGAGGGAGAGTGGGTGGCTGAGGGTCTCAGCTGAAGCTGGTCAGGGCAATTAAGGGCAATTGGTGCACTCAGGGCTCTGGCAGCTGCATCCTCTGGCACGTCTAGAACAGATGAAGGCCAGAGGCTACAATGCTGATAGAGAAAAATAGTGTTTCCTAAAAATGAGGCTGTTGAGAAGGGGCCAGTGCCAATACGTAAATGCACGGTAAGGCTGTGAGAATGCAGGGCTGAGGCACCTCCCAGCTGGCAGAGATCGGCCCTTTCTCCCCAGGACATCCCTGAGGAGAACAAGCCTCTCCTCCTGCTGCCACTCACCTGCCTGGCACCCTGGGCACCCGTGAGCAGCAGGAGACCCGGGGTGCTGGGGGCTGTGGTGCTGCACGTGGGCAAGGGGGCGGCTTTGGAGGGGCTCCTAGTACCACGGGGTGGGGGGGATGTGGTCAGAGAGGCCATGGGATATGGGGCAGCACCAAGAGCGTGACATTCCCAGGAGGGCAAGGCAGAGGGGAGAGCCAGGGCTGAGGAACAAGCCTCACCTCTCCTTCATGGTTCCTTTCACAGCTGCCGGCTGATGCTGTCTTTGCCCACCAGTAAGCAGCAGCCGGTGCCATGGATGAGGTGACGGAGCTGGAGATGGAGGGGAACTCCCTCTTGAAGGCAGTGTGGCTCGGGCGGCTCCGGCTCACCCGGCTGCTGCTGGAAGGGGGGGCTTACATCAATGAGAGCAATGAGAAAGGGGAGACTGCCCTGATGGTGGCCTGCATCACCAAGCACGTCGACCAGCAGAGCATTAACAAGGCCAAGATGGTGAAGTACCTGCTGGACAATAGAGCTGACCCCAACATCCAGGACAAGTCTGGGAAAACGGCCCTCATGCATGCCTGTATCCGTGGTGCAGGGGGGGACGTGGTGTCCCTGCTGCTGGAGAACGGGGCAGACCCCAGCTTGGAGGACCACTCGGGAGCATCTGCTTTGGTCCACGCCATCAATGCTGATGACAAGGATGTGCTGCAGCACCTCCTGAATGCCTGCAAAGCCAAAGGGAAGGAGGTGATCATTATCACCATGGACAAATCGGCCTCTGGCACCAAGGCCACCAAGCAGTACCTGAACGTTCCCCCCTCACTGGAGTTCAAGGAGAGGACCCCCCCTGAGGCATGCACAGCACCTTCCAGCGCCCACATGAAAACTCCTGTCTCGGCACCTTCCCCTGCTGAGAAGGAGAGCGGCACCTTTGGGTCACACCCCAGGGACAGCCCCTCTGCCAGGGCTGCTGATGAGCCATCCTCCCCAGGCCAGAGAGCTGGTGCAGCCAGGAGAGCCCGCCTGCCCCAGCTGAAGCGGCTGCGATCGGAGCCATGGGGTCTGGTCGCACCCTCGGTGCTGGCAGCCTCTGCGCACCGTGACGACACGCGGGTCTGCGTGGACGATGAGGTGATCATGGGCATTGGTGACCTTTCGCTCTCCAAAAAGGCTCCCCTTGCCCGGAGTGGCAGCAGCAAGAGCAAGGACCCCTCTCTCTTCCCCCCAGTAGACGAAGAGTCTCTGAGGACGTTGCCAGCGCCGGGGCCATTGGCGAGGAAAACAGCCTATGAGAAGAACCAGGCCACCCATCAGCGCCTGCCCCGGAGGAGCACAGTCCCTGAAGACCTGGAGAGCATCGGCTCCGCTGCCAACGGCTCAGCCGCAGCGATGGACACGCTGTACTGGCGGAGGCTGGGCGCTGAGCACTACGACTGCGATCCCCAGCTCTCCAGCGGCCCAGCTGAGGGGGGGAAGGTGCCGTCGGAGAGGAGGAAGCTCAGCGGGTCCCACTTGGCTTTGCTGGATGGCTCACGGGAGTCCCTGGATAGCATCGCTGGCACATCACCTGGGACTGTCCGGCGCCGACCGCCCGGCTTGCTGGAGAGGCGAGGGTCCGGGACCCTGCTGCTGGACCACATCTCCCACACGAGGCCAGGATATCTGCCCCCCCTGAATGTGAACCCCAACCCCCCAATCCCTGACATCGGCTCCAACACCAAAACCTCCTCCCCGCTCACTGCTGGTTTGAAGTCCCTGGTGCCCATCGCCCCCAGCTCACCCAGACGGGGTGACTTGAGATCCAAAAGGAAGCTTCTCCGGAGACACTCCATGCAAGCGGAGCAGATGTGGCAGCTCTCTGATTTTGAGGAAATAGTGGCCCAGTAGCCATGTCACCATTTACTTCCCAGTAAGGTCACCATACCAGTGCTGTCCCTGCAGAAACGTGACGTTCCCACATGGAGCAGTTGCCTGGCTCCAGGGAAGTGCTGGTGACCATGGGGGTCAGACCTGTGCCCAGGGGCTGAATCGGGAGGTTCCTGCTCCTGCTTGCCAAAGCTGTGAGGAGAGCCTGGGCCTCCAGCCCAAAGAGCCGAAGTCTCTCTTGTACTTTTCATTCACTGCTGGACCTTTCCCCAGGGGCGACTACCTGAGAGATCGATCCCAGACCATCTGAGATTGTCAGGCTTCGTGCGAAGGCTCCTGCTTGGAGTTCACTTATTCCTTGTTATTTACAATCTGCTTTTCTTCCATCCTGCTCATTCTGACGCAGAAACCCATCTGGAGCCCCACGCCAGTGAGCCATGGGGCTGATGTGTTTGTGAAGTGCCTACCAGGAAGGAAAGGAGCTTGATGCTGTGCAGCATTGGAAGATCAGAAAACCACCCTCCCTGGCAATTGAATGTATTGGTACCCTCACTGTGCTGGAGAGGGAGACAATTCTCCACCTCAGAGATTTCCAAGCACTTTGAAACTCCAGAGGCTGAGCTAACCCCGTTGCTGCTGCAACCTGGTGCCTTCAGTGGGCCTGGATTGGGAACGGGTTTATCTCTGTCTCTGAAGTGACCAAGATTCAGGAGCATTTCCCACTATACCGAGCAACTCCAAGCACTGAATTCCTGGGTGGGGAAGGCTGCCAGCTTGGTCTGCACAGGAAGCCTCTGCCAACGATGGGGGAGCAAGGATGCCACGTTGCCAAGGGTGGCACATGGTGAGCGTCAGGGGTTCATCCCAGCAGGGCGAAGCTGCAGGAATAGCACCGCAGCCAGGTCACCCCTCTCCTGCTGACCCTGCTGCAGCAGCAGCCCTGTGGGGCCAAAGCAGAGCTGAGGCGGGGGGAGCACGCAGGTGGGAGGAGGGGGCAGCCACAGGATGGCTCTGCATGGTGTTGGTGTCTGCCGCACCTCTCTGCATGGCACTGTCCTGATGCAGCCTGAGTCCGAGCCAGCAAACGCATCTGCTTGGCTGGAGGTGGGGGTGCGAGCACCGTTCCTTCCCGGTGCCCAGGAACGGGGTGCCCGGTGCCGCAGCCCACAGCCGTGCAGCACCCTGCCACGGGACTGGGCCCGCACCGGCAGCACGCGGCAGCTGCACGGGACCAGGGCAGCGAGACCGTGCACCGCAGGCCCCCTCCCACCCGCACGGCCCCCGCCTCAGGCAGGCACAGCTGGCGGTGGGAAGCACTCCTCACCCCACACTCGGCTGGGGCTGTAGGCTGTATGTGTGTCGTAGCTGCCATCAGCCGTCGCCAAACCCACCGCATGGAACCGGCTGCACGGAGAGAAACCAGCCCACGGCCCCGTGCCACTGCCCGGGCAAGCGTTTCGGATCTGCAGCATGCCCCAAACGCTGTGCCGAGCACCAACAGCTCCCCCGTGTTTATTCAGTCTCACCTGGGATATGCCGGATCTGCCAGCTGCACAAGGAACCCATCTCAGTAGCCCCCGCCTCGAAGTTACTAGCCAACATGGTGTATCAGACTGCTCCAGCGAGCGAGCGGCAGATGTTGGGTTCTGCCCTCGCCTCGATCAGCCCAGCACACGTTCCCGTCCGTCCTTCCCAAGCGGCTGCCAACCAGCGGGTCCCTTGCCCTGGGCATTAGCCACCTTTCTCCAGGCTGTTGCAAAACTTGGCGCAGCTCCTGCACAAAGCAGCGCTGCATTTTGGATTGAACTGCGCAGGAACATTCTCTGAAAGTGCATTTGAGATTTAAATATGCTATTTAGAGCAGAGGTGGGCTTATATTTTTACAGCCTTAAAAGTTTATACTCTCTGTAGGTCAGATGTCTTATAGATTGAATTTCAGGCATATTTTCCCTGTAACAGTGATGTTTGTCTTCTGTTTTCGTGTGGAATTTTCAAGCCCGTAGTTCACCTTTTCAATTCATTTCTAAACACTCGATATTTTGTGGTTTGCTTTTTTTTTTTTTTTTAAGCAATATTTGACACTTTAGCCAGCCGTCGGAGGCCGGTGCCTTGCAGAACGCGGGTCACCTGTTAGGATCTTCCCGCGTTGGAGCGGGGAAGGCAAGCAGCGGGAATATTTTAATGCATGTATTTAAACGAGCGCGTGTGCGTACGGCGGGAGCAGGCGGGCCCGGGGGGTGACGTCATGTAACAGCAATACAGGCTTGTGACGATACCGCTGCCTTAATGAAGAGCTCGGAGTCGGCCTGAGCCACCGCGGGGTCCCGCGGCACTGGCCCCCCTCCCCCCCCGCCCCACGCTGCGGCTGCCGGGACGCCCGGCCCCGGGGGCGGGCAGGCAGCGGGGCCGCCCCCAGCGGAAGCGCTGCCGGTGCCGGCGGAGCCACGTCAGGGGGCCGGGATGCGGGGAGGGACGCGGGCAGGGATGATGCGGGGCGGCGGGATGCGGGGCGGGATGCTGGTGCTGGTGCTGCTGTGGGCGCTGCGGGCCGGCGGCACCGAGCTGACCTTCGAGCTGCCCGACAGCGACAAGCAGTGCTTCCACCAGGAGCTGGAGCGCGGCGTCAAGTTCACGCTGGACTACCAGGTACTGCCCTGCTGCCCCCCTGCCTGTACCCCTGCCCCCGGCCCCGTGCCCCTGCCCCTGCTTGTGCCCAGCGCCTGCTGCCCCTGCCCCCAGCCCTGTGCCCCCCTGCCTGCACCCCTGACCCTGCTTCTGCCCGGCACCCCTTGCCTGTCCACCTGCCCCCATGTCCCTGCCTCTGCTCTTTGCCCATACCCCCAGCCCTGTGGCCCTATGCCCCGGACCCTGCTCATGCCCAGCACCTGCTGCCCCTACCTCCAGCCCTGTGCCCCCCTGCCTGCACCCCTGCCCCTGCTTCTGCCCATCGCCCCTTGCCTGTACCCCCAGCCCCGCGCCCATGCACGTGCCTTTGTGCCCAGCACTCACTGCCCCTTCCCCCAGCCCTGTGCCCATGCCCCTGCCCATGGCCCACTGCCCACGCCTCTGCCCCTGCTTGTGCCCATTGACCTCTGCCTGTGCCCCCAGCCCTGTGCCCCCTGCTGTACTCCTGCCCCAGCTTGTGCCCGTCGCCATCAGCCTGTACCTCCGTGCTCCTGCCGTGCCCCTGCCCATGCCCTGCAGAGCCCCAGGCAGGGCTGCAGCTGCCCCTCTCCCATGCACCTCCCAGCTCCCCCCGCGCCACACCGGGTGCATTCCCAGCCCTGGCCCCATGCCTGGCAGTGCCTGCCTCAGAGCCAGTACTAGGATCTGCCCACAGCAGCCATGGGAGCCTCTGACCTGGGCCATCAGGGCTGTCCCCCTTTCCAGGCACCCCGCTTGAGCTGTGGGCACCCTCCTTGAGCTGCTGGCACCGTGGGGCACCGCTTCCCCGGGGATCCCCCAGCCTGGGCCCCCATCCCATGGCAGGCAGCCGTGGGCAAGGTGCCTGCCCGTTGCGGGCACGGCTGTGCACGCAGGCATGGGGCCAGGCAGAGCGGCTCCATCGGGGAGGGAGGCTCTCGCCACGTGGTTTGGCAAGTGCCACCTGCATTTCCTTGCCCAGGTGATTACCGGGGGACACTACGATGTAGACTGCTATGTGGAGGATCCCAACGGCAGGACGATCTACAAGGAAACCAAGAAGCAATACGACAGCTTCCCGCACCATACTGAAATCAAGGGCGTCTACACCTTCTGCTTCAGCAATGAGTTCTCCACCTTCTCCCACAAAACCGTCTACTTCGACTTCCAGGTGGGCGACGAACCACCGATCCTGCCTGACATGAGCAACCGCGTCACTGCGCTGACACAGGTGGGTGACTGCACGCTGCCACCAGAGGAAGGTCCTGCCGCGGCTTCCGCTTGTGGCCAAACGGCCCTGCAGGTTGGCAGCTGGGGGCTCGTCTCCCTTCCCCTCTGCCAAATGCAGAAGTGCCAACCACCAGCCAACCGTCCTGCCACACACATGCCACATCCTCCTCCTGGTGGCGGGCAGGGAGGGTCGGGGAGGGCTGCACTGGGTCTGAACCTCCCTGGCCTGAGCACCTAGTTTCCATCCCACGCAAGAAAAGCGCAGCAAGGTTCTTTCCATCCTTTGGTGTGAACCTGCAGGGATGGCTGTGCCCTGGGCTGTGCTGCCCCCAGCACCTCGGCAGGGCTCTCGGCTGTGCCCCAGGACTCACAGCAGGCTTCCGACACTGGACAGTCTCCAGCATTGCCCCTAAACTGCTCTAAGGTCGGGGGTGGCAGAGACCTGCCACCGGCTCTCGGGTGCCCCAGCACAGTCCTCAGCTTCCTTGGCCGTGAGCTGTGCTGCATCAGGAGTGATGGAGCATGTTTGTCTCCCTAGATGGAGTCCGCTTGTGTCACCATCCACGAGGCTCTGAACACGGTGATCGACTCCCAGACTCACTACCGCCTGCGGGAAGCACAGGACCGGAGCAGAGCTGAAGACCTCAACGGCCGGGTCTCATACTGGTCGGTCGGGGAAACCCTCATCCTCTTTGTGGTCAGCATTGGGCAAGTGATGCTGCTTAAAAGCTTCTTCACTGAGAAGAGACCCGGCAGCGGCGTGGCCAGCACCTAGAGCCACAGCTGTTTGGTGCCCGAACTGCGAGGGGGAGCAAGCCGTGTTCTCCTGGGTCATGCTTTACCTCCATTTTCTGCAAGGTGCTGCCATGGGGAGGTGGTTGGGTGGGAGCAGGGGATGACATGATGCTGCTGAGCCAGGTGGAATATGGTCACCCCTGTGCGAGCACCCCCGGCAAATCTTCCCAGCATCACCTCCCACTTTGCCATCTCCTGCCCTGTGGCCCCGTCCCCTCGCCTGGCCGGTCTGTCCCTACTCACCAGCTCCACTGGGGAAGTGGGTGGGTGTGCTGGACCAGCATCAACACTGGCCCCTTGTCCGACATCTGATGCACCTTCCGAGCCCGATGTGACTGCAAGGTGCAGCCCAGCATCTGTCAAGGCCATGTGCTGCCCACACACACCGAGCGGGACAGGGAGCTGTGCCCAGGCCAGCGAGGGGACGGGGCAATGCGGACCCACCCAGTGCCCACCTCCCGAGCACTCCTGCACCAAGCCAAGTGCTGTTAGCCCAGCAGAGAGCTGCCCTGTGGGCTGCGGGCTCTGCCTGCAGGCAGAGGGGTGGGCACAGCCCCTCCTTTTTCCCCCAGGGCAGGCAGGGTGCTCCCCACAGCTGGGCCAAAGCTGGCAGCAGCATCCCAGGAGCTGCTGGATCAAAAACAGAGGCAAAGTTTCAGCAGGGGCTTTTTGTCTGGTGCTTTACATTGCTTTGCAAGCCCCTGTCCTCACAGCAAAGCATTTCCCAGGCCTTTCTCTGCTGCAGGAGCAAGTAGCTTGCCCTGTACAGGATGGTATTTTCATACTTGCAGGAGTCCATGCCTGGGGCTTGGTCTCCGGCGCATCCCGCTGTGCCCAGCAGACAGTGGGAGTGGGCACAGCTCAGCCCCACCTGTGCTGAGGAAGCCCCGTCCTTGCCCTAGCAGCATCAAGGACCCCCCATGCCCCTGGGACTGTGGCCCCAGTCCATGGAGCCCCACAAAACAGAGACCCATGTGAGAGCCCTTGGGAGACCACCCTGTGCCAGACCCCAGGGAGACCAACATGCCAACCACTGCCACCAGCCCTCGAGCGGGCACAGGATCAATCCTCTGGAGCCGGAGCAGCACCACTGGCATTTTACTTTGCCACTTCGTAATAAACCCCTGCGACCATGGTTCATGCTGCCATTATTGGGATGGACAGCCAAGTATGGCCACTGTCACTGCTGAGCTGGCTGTTCCTGCCTCGTCGGGCACTTTGCCCCCCACCAGCACTCCAGAGACAGGCTTGGCACCCACTGGGGTGATGCCCGTCTCCCCCCTGGCTCTCGGCAGACCCCTGCACAAGACATTTTGGTGCAGGCAGTTAGGGCAGCCCTCCCCTCCTGCCTGCCTGCCCCACTGCCTGCAGCCCTGCTACGCACCAGCTGAGTGTGCTTCTGGTTCAGGACCAGATACCAGAGCTAGGGAGACCCCTCAGCTCCCCTGGCCACCCCTCTGCTGATGCAGCCAGCTCATACACAGGCTGCGCTGTCAGTGGGGGCTTCCCCAGAGCTATGGGCAAACCCCTAGGGCTGGGTCCCCCCTGGAAGCGGGGGCTGAAGGGGGCAAATGAGCCCAGTGACCCATCGCAGCAAAGCAGGGACCCCCGGGTGGATGCTGTCTGGAGTCGGCCTCTTGATGCAGTCTTGGCTCCAGCAAACCCCATTCTGCTGTAACCCTTCCCCGAGACTGGGGGGACACCAGAGTATTCCTGTGAGCCATTCGCCCTGCTGCTGGCATTGCTTCTGGTGCCATGCTGACTGCTCCAAGACGCGGTGGGGAGCAAGAGGCCCAGGGCTGCAGCCCCCTTCCCACCTCCTCAGCCTCTCTCAGCCCCACCAGCTATGCCAGCTCCCGCAGCAGCGCTGGCCTTGGGGCAGTTGCTGTGCAGCTGGGAGCAGCTGGGCCCCCGTGCCTCGCAACGACCTTCGGCAGGAGCTGAGCGCTCCCGTTTTGAGCGGAGCCACCAGCGGGTGCAAGGCTGCTGCAGGCAGCGTGACACCCTGGGACTGCTGCCAGCTCAGCGCTGCCAGCAGGGACCAGCCCGGCGGGGACAAACAGCCACTGCAGAGAGGGCAGCACCCAGCCCTGGCCAGCATGCAGGATGCTCTTGGATCCGCCCCCCGGTGGGGACCCTGGGAGCACCCCACGGTGGGGACAGGAGCAGCCAGGACCGGCTCCAGGTCAGCCACCCCTCCAGCCTGTCCCCAGCAGTGCTGGATCTGAGGACCCCGGCCCAGCTCGTGACCAGGAACACAGGCAGGACAGGAGGTGGCTGTGGGACACTTTATTGCTGGGCTGGACTGTGCTCCAGCAGCTGTGCAGGTCTTGGCATGCACAGAGGGGGGATGAGGGGGGCACCCACGCCAGCCCCACCACCCGCAGAGGCACTTTGGGGTGCAGGAAGAGAGCAGCAGTGACCCAGTCCCTGCCAGACCTGTCCTGCCCTCACTGTCCTGCCACCGGTCCCCTTGCGCCCGCAGCTTCAGTGCCCACTGAGCACCGCGGGGCGTCCCTGTGGGCACATGGCCGTGCTGGTGTCACAGGGAGCTGCTCTGGCAGGAGCCGGTGGTGCCAGGAGGCACCTGCCACCCCCGTGTGCCCGGGATGCCCCGCTTGGGTGGCAGGGAGGAGGCCGAGCAGCGGAAGGAGCCCGTGGCTGGGGAGGACGGCTGGGGCTCAGGGCCATGCCCGCAGGGGCAGCCCCAGCCCCTCTGGAAAGGGATGGTGAAGAGCCCGTAGGTGATGGGGTCCAGGCATGCGTTGAAGAGACCAAAGATGAAGAGGATGTGGCTGAGGGCTGGTGAGACCCTTTTCTCCATGGCCCGTGGGCAAAACCAGTACCACAGCCCCAGCAGGTAGTAGGGGGTCCAGCAGAGGATGAAGGAGGAGACGATGACCAGGCTCATCTTCAGCATGCGCAGCCGTGCCCGCGGGATGTTGTTCCTGGAGCAGTGCAGCGACATGTCCCGGGAGGAGACTGGGGGGCGGGGGGGCCATGGCCCATGAGTGGGGGACACTTAGCCTGGCTGGGGCAGGAACTCCATGCTCCACAGGAGGGCTGGGGGGTCCCTGCACAGCCCCAGCTAGGGCTCCCCCCTTCTCCCTCCTTCCCAGGGTCCCTGCAGACACCCCCCCCCGGTATGGGGATGGGGCAGCCTGGTGCCCAGGCACTCACAGAGGCTGGAGCCCATGCGCCGGGAGATCTCCAGGAGGATGCGTGTGTAGCAGCAGACCATGATGAGCAGCGGCAGCAGGAAGAGGCAGCTGAAGCCGAGCATGTTGTAGAGGGTCTCATGCCAGGGCTGGGGGAAGCTGCCCCGCGTGGTGCACTGGGTGAAGTTGTGGGGGGGGGCGGAGGGTGACCGTGTGGAAGAGGAACAGCTGGAAGCAGAGCAGAGGTGGGATGGCAGCCCCCTCCCCAGGGGCTCTGTGCCTCCCAAAAGCAGATCCTGAGCCAGGGACCACTGGAGCCACAGGGTCAGACGCTGTTCATGGGATCCCCAGCCACCCCTGCACCAGCTCTGGTCCCCACCCCCAGGGGGATGGGGCGCACAGTGGGGAGGGGGCCAGAGCTGGGTGGAGGGGGCATGCTGCCACGGCCCCTCCTTCGCTGCTGTTTCTCCTCCAAGCCTTCTCCAACCCGATTGCACAGGGCTGGCAGCAGCACCAGCCCTGGCAGCGACCCCAGATGGTGTGGCTGGGGACCCTGGGAGCCAGCACAGAAGCTGGGTGGGCGTCTGCCACGGGGCATGGAGCCTGAGAGGAGCCCCGAGATGAGTACCTGTGGCACCGAGAGCCCCGCGCTGAGGAGCCAAGCAACATAAAGCATGATGCGGTTCCTCCTCCGGGCGCGGGCAATGGCCAGCGGGTGCAGGATGGCAGCCTGCCGGTCCAGGCTGATGACGACGGTGATGAAGGCGGAGGCGTACATGGCCAGCAGCCGGAGGTACATGAGGAGGCGGCAGGCCAGGTCACCTGCCCGCCACTGCAGTGTGATGTTCCAGATGGCATCCAGCGGCATCACTGCCACCGTCACCAGCAGGTCAGCGACAGCCAGGTGCAACAGCAGCAGGCGGATGTGGGAGCGCCGGCTGCCCCGCCGGCCCCCCGCCGCCCGCAGCACCGCCAGGTTGCAGCTGGCAGAGAGGGCGAAGAGGACGAAGGTGACAGCCACGCGGGCCTGGGCAGCGGGGGAGAAGGTGGGCAGCTGCAGGGGCTCCTCGACGCCCTCCGCCTGCGGGCTCCAGGCACAGCCCTGCTCGCGGGGGGACAGGTTGCCGGGGGTCTCCGTACTGGTGTTCCCCACTGCGGGGCCTGGGTCCAGGTGGTCCCTTCCTGCCACAATAGGCAGACAGGCAGCAGCAGCCTGGCCAGAGGGAGCCCTGGGGTGGGGGCTCCAAGGGGGGACAGGTCATGCTTAGCATAGGAGGTCCCATCCCCTGGTGCGCTGCTCCCTACCCAGGGCCATGGTGCCTGCACCACAACCCTAGCCCAGCTCACTGCCTTCAGCTGCTCCCTGCATCCCCGCTGCACCCCCAGAGCCACCCCACACCCTACAGAGCTACGAGGGTCCTTGGCACCAAGCAGGGCAGAGGGGGACAGGCTCAGCTAGTCCCAACCCACCACCCAGCCCGGGCCATTCCTGCTGCCCATCCACACTGGAGCATCCCTTGTGGCCCTGCACGGGAAGAGACACCCTCCCAGCCCAATGTCAGAGCCCCCGGGGGACCAGGCGCCCCATTCCCCCCTCCACCTCACCTCCAGCCAGGGTGTCCTGCCCAGCACCACCCAGCTGGGCCATGCCAGGGCTCACGCTGCTGTGTGTCTGTGCTGAGGGCTCCTGCATCTGCGTCGTGCCAGGTGGCAGCGAGCCGGCAGGGGCCAGAGAAAGAGGGGAAGCAGGGCAGGTACCGCTACAGCACTGGTGCCTGCAGCCACCTCCGCGCCTGCCGCTGGGCCACACTCAGCAGGCAGCCAGTGGGGTGCCCTTGGTAGCTCAGGTTGCTCCTTGACGTAGTCAGTCCGCTTGGAACGGCTTGGTCCTTCACCCCGCACCACCCACACACACACGTAAACATGCTCACACACAGGTACACACACAGAGACATGTAAGTGTGCACAGTGCTCACACACAGACACACACAGACATGTAAGTGTGCACAGCACTCACACACAAACATGTAAGTGTGCACAACACTCACACACAGACACAGAAACACACACACAGACTCAAATGCATCTTCTTGCTGATGCACGTGCAGATGCACACATGCATGTACACATGCACACACAGCTCTGCCCTGACATCTCTGTCCCTCTTCCCCCACCCCCAGGCAGGCATCTGTCCCCTTCTGCCTGCTCCCGCTGCACTGGCTCATCCCAAATACCATCCTAACAGCACGCAGGGCTGGTGTGGGCCATGCTCAGCACCTTGTACTTGTTCCTGTACCAGGAACTCCACCTGGGTCAGCCCCCAGTAGCAGCAGGGCCAGGGAACTGGGGCAGAGGGAGATGCCCCACAGCCATGGGACAGAGCCCACCAGCCAGAGCATCCCCCAGGCCAAGGGAAGGAGCTGCCTCAGCCCAGGTGGGTGCTGCAGCCTTCCTTCCCCGGGACTGGGCATTGGGGTGCATCATTTGGGGGCCTAAAAGACCCACAGACCCCTTCTTCTAGCCCTGCCTCTGCCAGCTGCTCCCCCAGACCGTGGATGTCCCTGCAGCTGGAGCATGTCCCCACAGCTAGATCGTTTCCCCAAGTCCCTTGAGCCCTGGATGGGGGGAAGCTGCAGTCTGGGGGAAGGCAGGGGGGCTGCTTTGCATCTCAAAGGATTCAGCCTCCCTGCCAGAGGGAATTAACATTATTAGCAAGTCATTTCACAGATAAGAGGGGCTCATTAGCTCTGCAGACCCCCTGCCCCAGAGTCCCCGGAGTGGGCGGAGAAGGCCCCCCCCCCCCCGCCCTGTACATTAGCACCCGGCTGTCAGGTCCCACCATAATGGACTCTCCAGATCCCAGCCGGCCATGGGCCCCCACACCCTGCAGCTAGCCACGCAGGCGGCTGGGGGGCAGAGGGCCCCCATCTTCAGCCTCCCCACACACTCCCCTCCACCTGCTGGGTCCCCAGCCCAATGGGGTCAGCCCCAGCCCCACACCAGAGCCCTCCCCTATTGTTGGACCCCAGTTACCCACATTGAACCCTGCACCGTGGGGGCTCACACAGGCACCAGCACAGGGACAGGCAATGCTCAGCTCTCACCGAGCACCAGGGCCAGATCCGGAGGGTGCTGGTGACCCCCACACACCCCCAGCCGTGGGACAGGCCCTGGGGCAGGAGGTGTCTCTCCCAATACCTCCCTGCAATTGCTTTCCCAGATGCTGTCCAGCTGCCCCGCAGCTGCGTGTCACCATCCCCAGCCCCTGCAGCTCAGCAAGGCGGTGCTGGATGCGTGCCAGAGCCCCTGCCCACGCCTGGCAGGGTGCCCATGGCTTGCCCTGCTGTACAGCCAGAGTTTCACCAGCTCAGCCATCCTCCCGCAGCCCCAAACCCACTCCCGAAGCTGACGCGATGGCCAGGGCATGCTGAGCCCCATCCCATGCCCAGGAATAGCCACGGTGACACATGGCACAAGGGTTTATTTATGTACAGTCCCAGCCACCTCAGCACGTCCAGTGCAGCTCCAGGCTCACACAAGAGGCAGGTCACCCCCACCATCTCCCAGCTGTCCAGGGGGGGACACGCATCCCCCAGGCTGCAGGCATCCGGACGGTGCGTCGTGGGGCTGTGCGGCACCAGGTCCTCCGGCACCAGGAGCTGGGGGCTCATCGGGGTCAGTCCTGAGGCTGCGGCGGGAGCAGAGCCTCCAAGAGAGAGAGCAGGTCTGCAGAGAGGTCCTGGGGGGAGCAGAGGGTGGGTGAGATACTGATGGGCCAGGGCAGGGGTCCAGGGCAGGTCCAGGGTCTTGGGGAGTGCAGGAACAGGGACTGGCAAAGCCCACCTGCCAGGATCATCCCGGTCAGGGACAAGCAGGACCAGGGCGCCAGGTCTGTCCCAAGTGATGGGACCCCAACAAACACAAAGGAAGGTGGTGACACCAGGGATGACCAGAGCAGCCCAAAGGATCCATATGCACCAGCTGCAAGGAGGAGGGGGGGCACCTCTCTGTTCCCAACCCCAAACAAGGCTGTTGTTACCCCAAAAGCGGTCCCCGCACTACCCCAGCCAAGGGGGCTCCGAGCGCACCAGAGTGGGGTGAGCCCCTCCCCCATCCCAGCCCCATGCTGGGGCCACCTCGGCTCACCCCGATCCCTGTCAGCACACGTACCTGGGTGACTGTCCCTGCGTCCACAAACTCCGGCAGCATCAGCTCAGCATCCAGCAGGGGGTCTCCGGGGAGGTCCGAGGGGGCACCTGCCCCTGCGCCGTGAGGGGAGAGCCAGGAGGTCACGTTGGAGTCGACAACCCCGTGCAGCTCCGGGGGGGTCCCTGTTGCAGGGATGTAGGGGGGCAACCCCCAGGCCTCCATCCCCACCTCGGGAACTCCAAGCACCTCAGGGGGGGTCCCCGCAGCAGGGCCACAGGGAGGTGACCCCCAGGGCCCTGGCTCCATGCCGGGAGCCCCGTGCAGCTCCAGGGGGGTCCCCACCGCGGCAGGTGACCCCCAGCCCACAGTGCCGGGGGGCGAAGCGTCCTGCAGGGCCGGGGCTGGTGTGTGCAGGCGGGGGGCTGGGGGCTGGCAGCACCCCAGGCCCTGGGGGCAGAGGGGGCAGTGCCGGGGGGCTGCCCCCCGCCGCCGGGCCAGCACCTCCTCGCTGAGCCCCAGCAGGGCTGAGAGGTGGGCGATGTAGCGGATGGCGAGGCGCAGGGTCTCGATCTTGGTGAGGGTCTGCCCGGCGGGTGCCAGCGCGGGTGGCAGGTAGTGCCGCAGCTGCAGCAGCGCCTGTGCCAGCCGGCGCATCCGCAGCTTCTCCCGCTCGCTGGCGCTCTGCCGCGGGCCCCCCGGCCCCGTGCCCCGAATCCCCCTCCTGCCCCCGGGGCCGCCCCGCAGGCAGGGGTCAGCGGGGCTGCGGCAGGGTGCCTGGGCAGCGGCGGGGGAGGAAAGGCCACAGGAGTCGGGTGAAGGTGCGGGCGAGCTGCTGCTGTAGCCCTCAGGGTCCGGGGGTCCGCGGCAGCCCCAGTCCTGCAGCAGGGCCGTGGCAGGGAGCGGGAGGCCGGGGGCTGCCGAGCGGGCCATGGCTGCGGGGCTGTGTGCTGGCGTCCCCCGGCCGCCCTGGCTTTATGCAGGGCCAGAGGTGTGAAGTGGCACCTTCGTGGCCGGCATCAGCATCACTTCAAAGGCCAGGGGGGGCTCAGGGCAGCCAACTTTGAACACGCGGGTGACGAATTTTACCCCAGCGGTGTGAGGCTGCTCTGCGCTGCCCATCCCCAGCAGCCATCACCCCCCCACGCCATCCTGAGGATGGGGCTTGGGCCCCACGTGGGGGGCTGCGTTGGGGTGTGCAGTGAGGGTGCCAGTGGGGTTGGTAGCAAGGCCTTCAGCTGGGGCTGCAGAGGGGGGCTGTTGCGATGGGGGTCTGCAGCAGCGTCTGCTGTGGGGTCCCACATGGGGTCTGCAGCAGGGTCTGCAGTGTGGTCTGCGTGGGATCTGCTGTGGGGTCCACTATGGGGTCCACAGCGGGGTCTACAGTGTGGGCTGAAGTGTGGGCTGCTGTGGGGTCCCACATGGGGTCTGCAGCAGGGTCCGCTGTGGGATCTGCGGTGGGGTTTGCAGTGGGGTCTGCAGTGGGGTCCACAGCGGGGTCTGCAGCAGGGTGCAAGCTGCAGCAGTGCCAGCTCCGGGTGTCCCCGTGTCGTCCCCCCCCGCAGCCTGGCTGCAGCCAGCACCCCCGGTGCCCAGCTTGGCTCCGCGGGACACCGCGCCCGGTGCGGGGGGGCACGGCCCGCCCTGCCTCCGCCGGGCCCCGCTAACGGCGCCCGCCGCTGCCCGCGCCGTGCCCGGCCGCCCGCTGAGCCCGGCGCGGAGCCGCGGCCGCAGCCCGGTGCCGGCGGGGGCGGCGGAGGGGCGGCCCGGGCGGGGCTGGGAGGGGCCCCCCCGCCGCGTTCCCAGGCCCCGCAGGTGTCGGTGCCGGCGGGTGCGAAGGTTTCCAGGGAAACCCGGGATGGGAAGGAAAACCCATCAGGGCGCGGGCGGGGGGCTGGGGCGGCGGGGCGGCAGCGCTGCGCCTCGGAGTACGGGACACCCCCCCGGTACCGGGTGTGCGCAGCCCCGGGGCACGGCGGTGGGCACAGGACCCCCAAACTGGGTGTGTGCAGCCCTGAGGGTACGGGGGGGGGCTCAGAACCTCCCCATACTGGCTGTGCTTGGGACCTCCCCAAAGTGGCTGTGCTCGGGACTCCCTCGTGCTGGGTGTACAGTGCTCCAGGGGCACAGGGTGAGCACAGGACACCCACATACCAGCTGTGCTCAGGACACCCCTAAACTGGCTGTGCTCAGGACCCCCCGTGCTGGGTGTGCAAAGCCACAGGGGTACGGCAGTGGACACAGGATCCCCCTATACCAGGGGGTATACCCTCGTACCAGGTGTGCATAGCCCCTCTGCTGTCTCAGGCACCAGACACAGGGCACAGAGCTGGCAGAGGGGCACGGAGCTGGGCACGGTGCCCACAGTGGGGTGCAGACCCCCCCGCCGGGGAAGTGCTGGCGACAGGTGGGTGCGCCAGCATCTCATGGCTCATGGCCATGTGTTTCCTGGTGGTCACATGAAGCTTGTTCAGTTTCCCTTGGGAGATCATGAGATAAATTCTGCTTATTGCTCACCACCGGCCAAGCGCTCCAGCCATCCTTGCCACGCTCACCAGAGCTGGGCATGCTGTTCAGCCCCGGTCACACCAGCGCTGCGGGGAGCCTGGGCAGGGGCATTGCCAGCGTTTCATTTGTGCAGGTGTCGCACAGCCCTGGGTGTCCAGCAGTGCAGGGACAGGGTGGTGACCTGCCACCATCCCTTCCTGCCACGGCACCCACTGCTGCTCAGGGCCACATGCACCCCAAGGTGTCACCCCACAGCCCAGCCCCCAGCGGAGCCCTCCTCCTGGCACCCACACAGCTGCCCAGGCACCATGAGGATACTGGCATCTGAACTGGCCGTTCCCCCCCTGGCAGATGTTGCAGGCATGGCAGAAAACCACCACAGTTAATTGCTATTAATCCCCTCTGCCCTCTTGCTGGAAGGAGTGCCATACCACCGTGCAAGGTCCGAGAGCATGGGTGCTGACCAGGACCCGCAGCACGTCTCTGGGTGCGCAGGCATCTGACACCATCCCAAAGCCCATCTCTGGGGCTGGGGGCTGCTGCAGGGGTCCAGCGGCAGCCTGGCCCTGGGAGCGTGGCAGGCTGCTCCGCGAGGTGCTGTGCACCCAACAGCACAGCCTGGGGCATGGCCGCTTCCCTGCACATCCCCCAGTTCTGCCCCAGCCCCGCTCCGCCCCATCCCCAGGCCCCCTCCTGGGTCTCATTAGCTGATGAGCTCCCGGGTAATGAGTTCTGCGGCCCTGCTGGGCAGCCGCTTCCCACCTCCCTCTGTGTTTAGACAAGTGCTGGAGCACGGCTGGGCCGTGACAGCACTGGCCATGGGGTCAGAGCCCCCCGAGGGGGAGCCCGCAGCCCCTCACCCCTCAGAGGAGATGGGGTCCCCCACGTCCCTCCAGCCCATATTGATGGAGCGTGGGCCATGGGGTGGACACGGTGAGGGCACTGGGATGGAGCTCAGCTGCAGGGCTGCTGACAGTGCTGCTGGCCAAAGCCCTCCCCAGGCGGTCAGTGCCCAGCTCAGACTGGTGCCTCCCAGAGCAGCCATCCCTCCCACTGAAGGGGTCCCATGTCAGGACACCCCACAGCTCGCCTTGGACCCCCCATCCCTGCTCCAGCACCTCCTGGGGGTGAGACATCTGCACGGCCCTTGGCCCTGGCTGTGCACTCTTGTACCTCCAGCCAGGAGTGGGGCAGCTGGCAGGGATGGTGCACAGGGCTGTGCCCGGCACCGGGGTGAGTGCCATGACAGCGTCCCAGCAAACAGCCCTCTGCAGCTAGGAGCACTGCCCATCCCAGAGCTGGGCAAGCAGATGCCTCCCCCCTGCTTCTGCTGCACCCCCCAGCCCACGCCTGCATACAGGGTCCCCTGTCCTAAAGAGCACCCTAAAGAGCTTAGCATCCCCCCACGGTACTGCCCGCTGCCTTGGGGGACCCTGACTCCCAGCCTGGGGTTTGCGCTGGCTGGATGAGCAGTATAGGGAGCCACAGCTCCATGCAGGGGAGGCACAGCCCAGTGGGTCCCCACAAACACTCAGGCTGTGCCTCCAGCTTCTCCAGAGCACGGTGGGAGCTCAGAGAGCCAGGGCTGCACCCCATGGGGTCAGGGAGACCGAGGCAGCATGGCCAGGTTGTCTCCTGGCACACTAGACCCACTGCCAGCGCGTCCCTGCGTCCCCCTGTCCTTCAGGGAGGTTGGGTTGAGCTGGGAGCACACCAGGACTCCTGGCCCTAGGTCTGGGGGCTGTGCAGAGGGCAGGGGAGGTGTGGGGACACTGTTGGGTGTCAGGGCTGGTGGCTCAGGGTCCCAGCACTGGAAGGTCAAGTTCCTGCTGCCCACTGCAGTGCAGCTGGCCCAGCAAAGCCACCGTGTGGGGTGGTGCAGGCTCTGGCAGGGCTGGTAGGCACGTTAGCATCTCTCATGGCCGTGTGAATTGATCCCTGCACACTTCCCAGCGCTGGGCAGCGCCAATTAAGGGTCAGAGGAGTCAGAACTGACACCTCTGCAAATGGGCCCAGCATTCCCAGGCTCCTGGCTGGCCCCAGCCTGGCTCTGTAGGTTTTGACACCTCCAGGTGGTCGCAAAGGTGTCACCTCGCACCCCAGCCCCACATAAAGCTGGGGCTGCCCGGGCACCCCCAGATGCAAGCAGCAGACCAGACCCCAGCCATGGCTGGACCCCCAGCCCCACTCCTTCTCTGGGGTCTCCAGCCCTCGGCGGGCCATGCCCTGCTCCAGGACTGGGCCAGGGGCCTCGCCAACGCCACCTCCCCAACGCCTTCTGCAGAGCCACCGGGCATGCCCCCATGTCCCCCGCGGGGCCGGCAGCCGGGGTCTGGGGGCCGGCGGGGTGGTGGGGCTGAGCCAGGGCGGTGCGGGGGGCCGGGGGGCCCGCGGCAGAGCGCCAGCGAGCGGGAGAAGCTGCGGATGCGCCGGCTGGCACAGGCGCTGCTGCGGCTGCGGCACTACCTGCCACCCGCGCTGGCACCCGCCGGGCAGACCCTCACCAAGATCGAGACCCTGCGCCTCGCCATCCGCTACATCGCCCACCTCTCAGCCCTGCTGGGGCTCAGCGAGGAGGTGCTGGCCCGGCGGCGAGGGGCAGCCCCCCGGCACTGCCCCCTCTGCCCCCAGGGCCTGGGGTGCTGCCAGCCCCCAGCCCCCCGCCTGCACACACCAGCCCCGGCCCTGCGGGATGCTTCGCCCCCCGGCACTGTGGGCTGGGGGTCACCTGCCGCGGTGGGGACCCCCCTGGAGCTGCACGGGGCTCCCGGCATGGAGCCAGGGCCCTGGGGGTCACCTCCCTGTGGCCCTGCTGCGGGGACCCCCCCTGAGGTGCTTGGAGTTCCCGAGGTGGGGATGGAGGCCTGGGGGTTGCCCCCCTACATCCCTGCAACAGGGACCCCCCCGGAGCTGCACAGGACCCCTGGCTCCATCTCAGGGTCCTGGTCATCAGCGCTTTGCAGCCTTGGAGCGGTGACCCCCCTGGAGCCACCCTGGCGATGCTCCACAGCCACAGGCACTGGGACGGCTTCCTCCTGCTGCTTGGAGCCTGCAGCCCCCCACCAGCCTCCCGGGACAGGACTGACGGACACAGGGCACCCTGGGACCCCCGCGCATGGCTCCCAGCTGCCTGCGCACTGCCAGGTACCCTCAGCCCCAGCCCAGCCCCTGTTCCTGCACCCCCCAGGCTGGGGGACACCCTGGGGATGGGTGGGAAGGAGGGGTGGATGCTCCTTGCGTGGTGTGGGCAGGGCTGCACCCACAAATCCCACTGCGTGCCATGTCTGCATGGGCTGGGGGGCACAGCACGATGTGTGCGGAGCCAGAGAGCCAGCCCAGGCACGGGGTGGGGGGCACGGGGTGCAGGGCAGGGGGAAAGGTGCCATCCCACAGCCTAACACAACTCTTTCCACACAGCTTGGCAGCCCACCAGCCCCAGACAGGCTTGTCTCCCCAGCCCCCCAGGCAGCCCCCGTCCTGCCCAGCTGCACCCCAGCACAGCACTGGGGCAACTGGAGCTGATCCCACACCCCCAGCTGCGGAGGCCATGTGGGGCCGGTGGCACAGCCCCGTTGCAGAGTCACGCAGGATGGACACCGGCAAAGGGCTCCTCATTAAAGCTGCCATGCACCACTGCCCGCCGACTCATTACTGCAGGACCCGCTCGCTGTGCCCCAGCATGGGCAGGGTTGGGGGCCCAGGGCACCCCACAGGCTGGCACCCCCCCGCACACACAGCCAGCTGGGGGCTCAGCAACCCCTACCAGCCCAGCCCACAGCCCAAAGATGTCCCAGAGCTAGGGTGACAGAGGGACTCATCACCCAGGGGGCTTCACCAGCCCCACTGACCCCTGGAAGGGCAGCTCCCACCCACCCCCAGTCCCATCCCTTCTCTGTGCCCAAATCCCCCACACAGGTTTGGGACCGGGACTTCAGAAACACCCTCGTGCTGCTGGGACCGTCCAGTTCCATCCCTTCAAGGACCTGGGTAGCCCATGGGGACAGTCCCTGGGGGGCTGGCTGCTGGCACCCCGTCCCGCCCGGCATGGCCATCCAGGTGCCTCGGGGAAGCTGCGGCTGCCTCCTGCCCTGGCCCCGCAGAGATGTCGTGGGGGAAACTACGCAGAGGGTCGGGGCGTGGGCACGGCAGCCCCCCGTGCAGGGCGCAGGGCTGGCGCCCAGCAGGAGAGCTCACACACAGCCGTCAGACGGAGGGTCCGGAGCGATGGCGTCGGCAAAGCCCCCAGAGCCACTTAGCACCAGGCTCCTAACAGCCCGGGGGGGCTCTACTTCCCCAGCCCCCACCCCGTGCCCACCGTGGGGTCCCATCCACAGCCGCTAGTGAAAGCTGACGTGCAAGCCTTTATTTACACCTACCCCAGGCCTTGCACGAGCCTGCAGAGCCCAGTGCTGCCCCAGGCAGCTGAGGGCAGCAGGGCCCCCCCACCCCACCCCAGCCCAAAGCCCCCCAGCCCCCCTCTGCTGCCCATCATACAGGCACCAGGCCCTGCTGTGGGCAGCAGACCCTGCCCCTCATGAGCAGCGAAGGACCCAGGTGGGGTGGCCCAGGGGGCACCAGGAGGGAGTGTTTGGGGCTGGGGGCCAGAGAGGATGGAGTGAACGGAACCAGCGAGTGGGTGAGGGTCCAGCCCAGCTGCGGAGGAGGGTACATGGCGGTCAGGGCCACTTGGTTAGCTGGGGGTAATCTCGCCCTGGAACCATGCCAGCACCGTGTCCTGGTTCTCCTTCACCCAGTTGATGTTGGCACGGGTCCTCTCCAGTGCCTGCTCCAGCGCCCGCGTCCCCGACCCAAAGCCGATGTCCTGGTTGTCTGCCTTGAACTGCTCCAGCTGCCGGGGAGAAGATGAGCTGGAGCAGGCATGGGGCACCCCAGCAGCCCCCTGGCACCTCCCCAGCAGCCCATGGCAGCACCCTGAAAGCCCCCAGTAGCCCCCCAACACTACCCCAGTAGCCCATGGCAGCACCCCGACAGCCCCCAGCAACCCAGGATGGAGACAGAAGCTGCCGGGACCCCTGGGCACACGAAGGGCAGGGGCAGGAGCCCCCCTCCCAAGGGCTGCTGGCAAAGGGCAGGTTGCGAGGTGCCGGCAGTGCAGAGCTGTGCCCCCACTTCTGCTGGGGCTGGAGTCCCTGATGCCCAGTCCCACAGACCCTGCCAGCGTCCAGCCTCACCTGTTTCAGCTCAAATTCTGTGGAAAACCGCTGGGTCACTGATAAAATCAGCCGGGAGAAGGAGAAGGAGCCACCCCCGTACCTGGGAAAGCAGAGAGAGGGCTGAGCTGGGGGGGGCAGGCAGAGCAGCACCAGGGGCCAAGGCTGCCCTCACCCCACACGGCCAGGGGAAGGGACAGTGCCACCCCCCGCAAGGGGCACAGGCAGCCAGGGGGATGCTGCATGCCCCAGCCAGCCCCCCCCCGGTGCTCACTGGCCAAAGATCGTCCTCCAGTTGGCACGGATGAAGTCCCAGGCCAGGGGCTGCCCCACCACGTTGCTGGCGATGCTGTTGATGGTGGAGGTGGCATCCTGCTTCCGGATCTTTTGGGGGTCGAGGGTGTACTGCAGGTACCTGGGAGGGAATGCAGAGGGTGAGGGGCTGGCAGGGGCAGAGCTGCGGCGCCTGCCTGGGACTCCGCACCCACCGGTTGAGGATCCAGGGATAGGGGCTGCAGGAGAGGGCTGTGCGGAGCTTGTCAGCCTCGGACACGACGGTGGCCTCTTTGAACCTCTCCCAGATGAAGTTCCAGGCCTCCTCCCCGCCTGTGGCCACCATGCTGCAGTAGACGGAGGAGCGCAGATTCGGGGGGACGCTGCAGGAGAGGAGAGCCGTTTTAGTCGGGAGCCCCTTGTCATGCCCAGCCCAGCCCCCTCACCATGGCGCGCTGGGGACTCACGGGTTCTTGGTGACATTTTGCTGCCACTCCAGGAAGTAGCTGGTGGTCAGGTTCTGGCACTCAGTGACGCCGTAGGAGCAGGCTGTGCTGATGGCATTCATCTCGTTGTACCTGGGGAGAGAGGAGCCACGCGGGGCTGAGCACCAGAACGCCGCAGCCGAGCACCGACCGGCCAGTGCCGGGCTGCAAGTGGGACCGTGCCAGGCGATGCTGGGGCTGCAGCACTCACTGGTCCATCAGGCCACTGGGGATGGTGACCCAGTCATTGGTGATGTTCTTGTAGTGGTTGAAGAGGGGTGTCACCTGCTTCTGTATGTATTTCTGGGGGGCAGGAAGATGGTCAGCGCCTGGCAGCACCAGCAAGAACCCATCGCCCAGGGCTGGGTGCAGCCCCTTGCCCCCACCCCCCTGCACAGGGCTCTGCTGAGCAGCGGGACCCGCTGCGGGACCGGGGCCAGGCTGGTGGCACTGCTCACCGTCATCACCCCAAAGACTTCACTGCGGTCAAACATCAGCTGGAAGTAACGGAGGTTGTTGAGCGCTGCCTGCCAGGGCATGTACTCCGTCTCCTGGCTCAGGAACCGCGTGGTGCTCAAGGCCAAGGTCACATTGATGTACTTGGCCCTGCCAGGGGTGAGGGCAGCGTCAGCTCCCTGGCCCTGTGGCTGCTGCCCACTCCCAGGGCGCCCACCCCACCAGTCCCCCTCAGCCCGGTGGGCAGCCGGCATGGCTCACCTGGCCAGGTTAAAGGCATCATCGATGATCTGGGCGCGGTTGATGACAGGGATGATCTGGCAGAGGGAAAAGTCAGCGTCGCAGGGCAGCCCTGAGTGGGGTGGGGGGGCATTGGGGGCGCCCACCCACAGCCCACGCCCCAGCCAGCCTCACATACCTGGTGGTTGGTGGAGAGCTGGCTGAGGAGCTGCTCCCAGTTCTCCTTGTCATAGTTGACGCGGAAGTACCCACTGACGTTCAAGTTCAGTAGGAGC
This sequence comes from Falco naumanni, assembly GCF_017639655.2. Lineage (NCBI taxonomy): Eukaryota > Metazoa > Chordata > Aves > Falconiformes > Falconidae > Falco > Falco naumanni. The sequence goes on along the minus strand of NC_054060.1, from coordinate 3,354,156 downwards.
CAGCTGGGGCGGCTCACGTTGAACTGGTTGTTGGTGTCTGGGAGGGGGAGAGGAGGGTCTGCCAGAGCTGCCCCCCCCTGCCCACAATGGGGGTCCAGGCCCAGCCCCCCCCCACTGGTGCCCCACCAGGGGACCCCAACCAGGGGTCAGGGGAGGTGGCAGCAAGACCCCTGCTCCCAGCCTGGGCAGGACACACTGTACCTGAGGTTTTGGTCAGCCAGTACCTCTCCCCACTAGTGGTTTCTGTCATCCAGGTGATGGGGATGATCCAGGTGTAGCTGTGCCAGGGACAGGCAGGCAGTGAGACCATCCCTTACCCCTAGCCGCCCTGCTGCCAACAGCCCCCCCCCACACTCACTTGAAGACAGAGGGTCTCTCCACCACGGAGGTAGGGTCCAGCAAGAAGTGTTCCTGCTTGATGGTGCCAGTGTGGGTGTCAACAGTCACCACGGGGAAGCCCATCTGCAGCGTCCAGCGGTCCATGATCTTGCTAATGGAGTCAGGCAGCGAGACATTGTTCTTTGTGACAGCCTGCGGGGAGGGCAGTGCCATGGGTCAGTGGTGCCGGGGGGGGGGGGGGGGGGGGGGGGATGCAGATGGGTTGCAGGGCTCAGCCAGCACTGCACCCCTCGCCCAACACAGTCAGTGGCTGTGTGGCTAGGACCCCATCCTGCCAGGTAGCCCCCTAGAGCTGGGACAGCAGTGGGGAAGGGGCTGGGCTGGGAGGAGCAGCCAGTCCCCTCCTACCTCTTGCAAATGAAACCAGAGGTCCGTGTAGACGGTGTTTCCATAGGCGAAGGTGTGGAGGTAGGACTGCGGGAGAGCACCAGGAGAGACGGGTAAGCAGGGTCTGGGGTGCAGGAGGCTCGCAAAGCACCCGGGGAAGCCCCTGCCATGGGATGCTCAGCCCTCAGCAGGGCTCAGTGCCAGCCAGCACCAGCAGAGCCTTACCTGCAGCCCGTCCTTGAACACATCCTCAGTGAGGAAGTCAGAGAGCATCCGCAGCACCGACGCTCCCTGTGGAGATGGCAGGTCGGAGGCCCTGGGTGCATGGGCCACCCCACAGCCCGCCCCACTAGACCTCCCACGCCTGGTCCCCATGCACCCAGGGCTCCCGTGCCTACCTTGCTGTAGGAGATGCTGTCGAAGACCTCGCTGATCTGGGCTGGGGTGTTGATCTCATCCTCGCGGAAGGAGAGTGGATGGGATGTGGCCAGGGCATCTGTCGCCATCACTGCGTACACCTCGTTCAGCACCATCAAGTCTTTCTGCGGGGGTGAGTGCCAGCACCCACCTCAGCCCTGTGTGCACCCTCCTGGCAGCGGGGACAGCCCCCAGGGGTGCAGGGGTGGACGGGATGCCCACACCCCCTGCCCACATCCCCTGCCCACTGGCCCCTCCACTCACAATGTGCCAGGAGGGCTCTGCCGAGTCGGCACCCAGGTACTCCACGTAGGAGGCGAAGCCCTCATTCAACCACAGGTCGTTCCACCACCGCAGCGTCACCAGGTTCCCGAACCACTGCAGGGGGGGCACAGCACCCTGTCAGCCATGCCCAGCCAGCCAGCGGGGCGGGCGGGGGGCACGGCAGGTACCTGGTGGGCCAGCTCATGAGCAATGACAGTCACCACCCGCTCCTTGTTGCCAATGGAGGAGTAAGCCGGGTCGAAGAGCAGCGAGTTCTCCCGGTAGGTCACCAGCCCCCAGTTCTCCATCGCACCCGCATTGAAGTCGGGGAGGCCAACCTGGTCTGGGGGTGGAGGGGTCCCGTTGGCATGCCGCTGCCAGGGTGCCAGCCTGCCTGCACACACCCCCGGCTGGTGGCTTGACCCGGTGCCCCAGCCACCCCATGGCACCCACCGGCCTTGGGCAGCGGGTATGATGTGTTGTAGTGTTCCTCGAAGAATTTGAGGATGGGGCCAGTCTTCTGGAGGGCATAGTCGCCCTGGCCCTCGGCGATGGCTTTAGGGCGGCCCCAGATGCGGATCTGGAGGGGAGAGAGGCAAGGCTCAGCCACTGCCTGGGCTCAGCCCCCTGGGTGGGCAGAGGGTACCCCCCACCCCCAGCCTACCAGCACATCCCCCGAGTTGTTTTGCGCGTAGTCGAACTGGCTGACGATGAAGGCCAGCAGGTAGGTGGACATTTTGGGGGTGGTCTCGAACTCGGTGACGTTCCAGCTCTGCCCATCGATCTCCTGCTGCCTGGTGTCTGCGGGGAGCAGAGGGTGGGGGGTCATCCCGCAGTCCTGCCAGGCCCCCCGACTCCCCCACTGGGGCTCCCCCCCCCCACTCACTCTTGATGGGCATGTTGGAAATGGCTCTGTGGTTAGTGGGGTGGATCAGCTTCACCGCGAAGGTGGCTTTCATGGCCGGCTCGTCAAAGCAGGGGAAAGCTTTCCGCGCATCAGCCGCCTGCATCTGTGTCGTGGCCAACACCTTCCTGCAAGCAAACGCCATCAGCACCCGGCGGCCTCTGAAGGGGCTGGCACCCCCCTGGATCCCTCCACTTGCCCTGCGCCCTGCCTGCTCCCCGCACCCGTCCCCGCTGGGGTGGCATGTGGGTGCAGGGGAGCACAGAGGCTCCCCAACACCCATCCCACTGTCCCAGTGGGAGAGGAGCCCCAAACCCAGCCCATGCCCTCCATCACCCCTAGCCCAGGCCCATGCCCCCTGTCCCAGCCCCCTGCCCTCCACCTACTTGACGCCTGACTCCACGTATTCGCTGCGGTAGAAGCCGGCCAGGTCATCGGCCAGCTCGCCTGTGAAGATGCTGAAGAGCCGGTAGCGTTTGCCCTGCTGCAGCATGCCATCCAGCTGCACCACCAGGTACTGAGTGTGGATCTCCAGCCAGGTATTGGTGATGCGGGGCACGCTAGAGCCATCCACTGCCTGCAGCAAGGCATGGAAGGAGTTCTGCTTGGTATAGGTCAGCTTGTTGCTGTGGATGAGGATGAGGTCAGTGGCACTGTTGCAGATGAAGACCACGCTGCTGTTGCCCTTGAAGATGTATGTGTTGTTGGCGTCAGGTATCAGGAAGGGCTGCAGGGTCACCTCGTAGGACTCTGGCATCAGCGTCGTCGGCAACCTCCACCGGTTCCAGGGGTTGTTGGGGGCGGCGGTGGTGTTTGGAGGGATGGTGGGGTGCGTGGAGGCAGTAGTTTTGGAGGTGGAGGCAGTGATGGTGGTGGTGGAGGCGGTGGTGGTGGTGGTGGTGGTGGTGGTGGTGGTGGAGGCAGTGGAGGTATCCACCACCTTGTTCTTCTCCTGGGCGTACACCACTGACAGCGCAATGATGGTGGCCACGGCCCCCAGGGCCAGCACAATGCCCACGATGCCCACAGTCTTGCTGATGAAGAAGCCAGCCGCCATGGTGGGGCTGTGGGAGCGGTGCTCACAAAGGAGGTGCTGCCCAGCTGGCACGGCTTTTAGCCTCTCACTCCAACGAGATTTATTAGTCCAAGTTAATGGGTGAAGTATTAAATGACCGTGAGGCTCAGGGTAGCGACGGCCCCCAGGGTGAGCTTTCCACCCGCCCACCTCCCAGCCTTGCAGGAGTGCTAACACCCAGTGCCGCTGCAGTGGAGGGTAAAACCACAGCTGAGGATTGCACCATCAGGGATGGGCTGTGTGGGAGCAGGCATGGGCTGCAGGCCAGGATTCCCTGGGTCCCTCCCAAGCACTGGCCTGGCCCTGCAAAAGGAGGGACAGAGCAGGTGGTCACAGCTGGTGGCCACAACCCCACCTCACCATGCAGCAAGGTGGGCAGCCCCAGCACCCGAGCCAAGCCCTTGGCTCAACATCACCCTGTTTACCCTCGAGTGACAGGGTCTGAGCTGCTGCCGGAGGGTCCCGGCTGGCCCTCTGCCTGCGAGGGACCTGTTGTTGGGGCTGAGGCCATGGCAGGTGGGGGCCAGCACCTGTCCCCTGGCAGGGGCACACCTCACCGGGCTGCCCACACATCAGGGGAAAAGCAGCGGAGTGCAGCCCAGGGATCTGGGTGGCACAGGTGGAGCCCAGGACCATGCTGGGGAGCAGCCTGCCCTGCCCACAGCCCTGTCAAAGTCCAAGGTCGCGTCGCCTGGCTTGCACCTAGAGGTCAAACTCCAGGCCCCACGAAACCAGCCACGTGCTTGCTGCCACCCGCTGTGGGGCACCCAGCAGCCTGCGTGTGCCACGCTCAGCCCCCCTGCCAGCCACAGCCCAGCCGACCTGGGGGTCTCAACCAGCACAGCACGCAGCTGGGAGACAGGGGGTCCCACAGGCACAGCCTTGCCTGTGCCCCACGGTGCTGAGCCCTCAGCCAGCCAAGCAAACACACCAGGGCTCGGGGTGCTGGTGTGCAGGATGGTGGCACACTCTTCTCCATGGGAGCTCTGCCTTGGCAGGGGAGAGCAGCCCAAACCCCCAGGCTGTGCAGGTTGGCCCCAGAAGCTCTGCCAGAGGCCTCCCCAGGCTGGGGGTGGCAGACCGGGCACGGCAGAAAGCCACGGAGCAAAGTCCCCGTGTAGGGCAGGGTGGGGAGGGGAGGCACTGCATCCCGTCCTAGAAATACAAAGTCCTCTTCGTGAGATCCGAGCTGGAAACATGGGCAGGTCCTGCCGGGAACCGCAGCTCGGGGGCAAGGGATGAAACCGGGAAGAGGCTGAGCCGTGTCTTCCGGGAGCAGTGCCCTGTCCCCAGCAGTGCCCCGCTGCACTGCCTGGCAGAGTAGCCCCGGGATGCTGCGGCGTCCCTGGGCGTCCCGGCAGGGCCCAGCCACCCGCACGGCCTGGCCAGCCACCACCGCACAGCGGGCGGCAGCTGCAGCACAGGCTCCCTCTGCTCCGGCCCCTGCCCTCACTTTGGCCAAGGGCACAGGGTTTGGGAAATGGCTGGATCATGGCTGGGAGGGCTGCCCCAGGACCAGGCGCCACAGCCAGCTGGGAGGGTGACAGGCACCCCGCACCCCCTCCATCCCACACCAGTGGGTGCCTCTGCCCAGCACCGGCCCTCCCCATGCAGACCCCCTTGGGCACGGTGTGCGGACACGGGGTCTGTGGACACTCATCCCTGCTTGCCCCCACACTGGTCCCCTCATGCACTTCCCCATTCACACCAGCCAGCCCCTGTGCCGAGCCCCCGCCCCAGGCTGCCTGCACCACCCCATGCCACCCACACCCTGACTCCCCCCACCCCAGCACACTCTGCAGAGACCTTGCAGATGGCACACACGCGTGTCCCACGTCCCACAGGCAGACACCCGGGGCACAGATGCTGAGCGTTACAGACGCGGACGCACAGCTCCCTTGAGGCTCTGGCCCCACATAGCCCAACACACACATACACCACCCCCCCGGAGCCCTCCATACCCCACGCACCCCCACGGACCCCCAAGGCCTCTCCCATCGCATATGGGCCCCATAACCCCCGTGCACATGAACCCCACAGCCCCGAGCTGCCAGCCCACAGCCCTGTGCCGGCCCCCGCACAGCCCCCGCTAAGCCAAGCACCCCCGGGTGGGGACCCCCAAGATCCCCTGCTCTGAGTCTGCCCCTGGACACCCCCTCTCGCCCCACGGGGGGGTCTGGGCAGCGACATCGCCCCCCACTCACCTTCCTGAGCTCAGCGGCGGGGAGCGAGGGGCTGCGGGAGCATCCCCATGGAAGCACCCGGGGCTGCGCCCTGCCTGCGCCCTGCCTGCGCCCTGCCTGCGCGCGGCTCTCGGGCGTCTCAGCTCCGCTAGCTCAGCCGCTGGCGAGAGGAAAAGTTTCCTCCTAAAGCTCCAGGGGAAGTAACCCGAACCTCCTCGCCCCCTTAACCCCTGGGCTGCTGGCCGGGGCGGGGGGCCGGGGCAGTGGGGACCAGCGGGGGCTCCCGGCCGCACACGGGGTCCCGCCCGCCGGCACCGGGACGGGACGAGGCGTCTCCGCTGGGGAAAGGCACCTCCAGCCCCGGGCAGGGCGGGAACCCCCCAGAGCGGGACCCCCGGGGCTGCGGGACAATCCTCGCCCCAAGCTGGGAGGTGACAGCTGGGGATGCCGCCGGGGGCTGCCTGCCAGCCACACGAAGCCTGGGGACCCAGGTGTCCCGCTGCTGCGGACAAAGCACCCCTGCTCACCCAGCTCCTACCCCCCGACCCCCCCACCCCCCGGGGTCCTGCTGGGGGGGGTCCCTCCCTCACATCAGCCTCGGCCAGCACACTCATCCCAGGGGGGTGGCAGGAAAAGGGACAAACCATCACCCAGCAGCACCCAAGCTGGGCTGTACCCCCTCCCTGCAGCACCCAGGCACACCAGGAACGGTGTCACCACTTGGGGGGTGCCCCCCACTCAGTACCCTGTGCCCCAGCGTCACCTGGCACCCCCTGCTCCGGCAGCGGTGGCTTCAGAGATGTCCTGGTCCTTATGGGCAACCTGCAGGGCTGTGGTGGGGGCACGGGTGGGTTTGCCTCGTGCAGCACCCCAAAGCAGCCAGACCCCAGGGTGTCCCTGCTCAGGGAGTGACCCCGCACAGTCTGGGGACAGGGCCGAGATGTGGCCTCGCCTGGTGCTTGGCAGAGCAAGTGCAAACTCTTGTCTACTGTACAGCGGGTACCTGTGAAGGAGCCCGGTGCCAGGCTCCAACACCTGATCCACTTCACCTCGCTGCCAGGGAGGGGGGCCTGGAGCCCGGGGGTCACGCTCCAGCGAGCGGATCCTGGCAGAGCTAAACAAAATCCAGCAGTGCCAAAGCACAGCCTGGCTAGGGCCGGGCACCAGGAGCCAGCCACATCTCCCATCTCCTGACCATGCAGGCAGCTCAGGCAGGAGAGCACCAAGCCCCCAGGGCAGCCCCTTCCTCCATGTCCCTGCAAAGTGCTGTGCCCCTCCAGCTCACCTCGGGGTGTGACAGGGGTTTGGTGACCTGGACACAGCCCCTTTGGGCACACAGGGTCATTGCCAGCAGCGGGTGACTCACAGCTCTGCCCTGGGCAGGAATGCTGCTGGCTGCAGCAGGAGCCACATCTCGCCTCCAGCACAGCCTCCTCGCTCTGCCCTGCCAGGTCACTCAGAGCTCCTGTCCCTGGGCAGGACAGGCCCTTGGGCACCCAGGACACCAGCCCCCAGCAGCCAGGGCTTGCAGGGCCACCTCTGCCCCAGCCAGGCTGGGGCTGCTCCTGCACAATCCCGGGGCCACTGCGGTCAGGGTTGAAGCCCTCCTGGGTAGGGAAATGGGGGTCTGGGGGTTTGGCCTGGCTCATCGCAGGATGAACCATCCCATCGTCTCTGCCCTCTTCCACACAGGCAAGGGAAAGGGAGCAGCCAGGAGCAGCAGACTCACTGTGTGGCCGAGGCTCTGAGGCTCTGGAAGGACGTGGGAATGGGCAGCAAGGCCGGAGCCATTACCGGAGGTGGCTGCTCACAAACATCTCCTCCACGCAGAGGAAGCACGTGTGGCCAGACACATCCTGCACCGGGAGCTGCTGTGCCACAGCACAGGGCTGGCGCGGGCATGGCCCATCGCAGCCAGGGACCCCGGGCACCCCTGCGTCCCAGCCTGGAGCAGAAAGGGACGCAGGCACCACACTGAGTTCCTCGCCACACAGCACGCTGGAGTTTCCCCCTGCAACTGTCCCTGCGCCTGCCAGGCCCTGTGTCCCAGTCCCAGGACATGGGCCGGAGCACCACTCACCTGCTCCCGCCACCACGCTGCTCCAGCAGCCGACAGGAAGAGGAGCAGAGGCAGAAGCAGGTTGCCAGCTCCTTGCCCTCCGTGAGCCGAGCCGCTAGCAGTGGGCCCGTGGCCAGCTGGGGAAGGGTTAAGCCGCAGGGAGGGAAGACGGCAAGAAAATTCCTTCCAGGCAGAGTCACGGTTTCCCTGCCAGGGGAAGTGGAGGCAGAGCCCACTGGAGCGCAGCTGGCCCCACCGCTGGAGGGGAAGCAGAGGAAAGGGGCCCTGAGCCAGCCCGGAGGCTGGTGGCCAGATGGAGCTGTGGCAGACACGGGGCACCCAGCTTGAGAAGCCCCACTGCTCAAGGGCCTCCCTGCCTGGCCCGTTCACTCTGACCCCCAGGACCAGCCCTGCTCCCCCAGGCCTCGGGGGGGACACTAGTCCCAGACCCACAGCCCCCTCGTGCCCCACTGAGCTGTACAGGGCTCGCCGTACAAGTATGGACCAGGGATGCTCTGTGGCAAAGAAGGCAGGGAAGCTGGCGGGAGGCCAGCAGGCGCTGGCAGGTTGCAGGCTGGTGACCCTGCCTCCAAAGCCCCAAAGCTGGGGATGCCGCTGTCACAGCCCAAGGGGGGCCATCGCGTTCCCCCTGCCTGCTCCGGAGAGCAGGGCAGGGTGCAGCCAGGGAGCCTGCCCTGGAGCCCACCCTGCAGCAGCCCCAGCTCTCCCTCAGGTGGGGTCCAGGGCCCCATTTCCCACCCCCATGCAGCAGTCTGGGCTGCAGTTGTCCCACGAGAGCTACGTAGCAGCCTCTGGCCCCCACAGGCCCCTCTGGGTGCTCACCCCAGCACTGGGCCAGCAGCACCCACAGCAGTCACAGACAGGTTCACATGGTGGTTTATTAGGACACGGGGACATGCTGCTGAAGGAGGCCCCAGCCTGGCCCCGACCCTGCAAGCTGGCTCTCTTCTCCCAGCAGCTTTCAGTGCAGGCTTGCCCTAACCTTCCCCTCTCCCTGCTGGCATCCCCCCGTGCAGCAGGTACCACCCACGCTGGCCCCAGCTCCAGAGCTCGTGGCAGCTCCCACGAGCAAACCCACCCAGGCTGGCACCAACCCCAGCCCAGGGTGCCAGACCCAGTAAGCAGGACCAGGGTGGGCACGGGGATGCCAGGCAGGGGATGGCCCATCTGGGGGAGGATGGAGGAGGCAACAATGTGCAGGAGCCATCACCTACAGGTACATTTTTACAACCGGGAATCCCAAGAAGTGCTGGGAGAGGCAGGACCCAGCTCTTCCCCCCACAGCGAGGAGAGAGGCTGTGCATCCACAGGGAGGGAGGAGAAGAAAGGCCACCCTTGTTCTTGGGAGACCAGAGAGCAGAACTGAGCCCATGTCCAAGGTGACTGCACCACCCCATTCTCACCGAGACCCATCACTATTCCCTACCCTCTGCCACCCAGCCCAGGCACCCCGGCAGCACGCTGGGCCCCCCACCATGTGCTGTGTGGGCAGAGACCCAAAAGGGGCAGGGGGAGCCCAGCAAAGCCCAGCTCCTCTCCACAGCCAGCCCAGGCCACAACCAACGTGCGTGGGCAGCCCTCCTCGCCACGGCACGCTCACATGAACTGCGACAGGTTGGGCACTTTGATGTTGATGTCTCCAATGTTGATGTTGCGAGGGATCTCTGGTAGGTTGATGTTCTTCACAGCCGAGACCGCGCGGGAAGGAGCGGCTGAGAGGCCTCCCTGCCGACAGGAGAGACCAGTGACCGCCAGCCCCTCGGCCCCACAGCTGCACCTTCACAATGACAGTGCAAACAGGGGCAATAAACTTTTCATTATCTCAGGTTATTAACCTTAATGGGAACAGCTGTTTGTCCATGCTTGGGCTGCTCCCTACACTCCTAAACAGCATGGAACACGGCTGCGGAGGGGTGCCCCCAGCCCTCTCCTTCCTTGGGGACTTGGGCAAGCAGAGACTGGGGATACTGGGGATACCCCATCTGCACCAGCTCCAGACCCTGCAGGTTGCCCCCTGCCCAGCCTGGAGCATACTCCAGCTCCCCGCAGCAGAGAGGCGCAGCATCGGCACTCACCTCTGCCTTCTCCAGCTTGCTCTGGGCCTCCACCTGCGCCACGATCTCGTTCATGTTGGTCTCCAGCACCATGCCGCCTATCACCATCTCCTGCAGGATGTGGTGAACCTGCAAAGGAAAGGAAAAGAAGGGAAGGGAAGGCTGTGAACCCAGCCCAGTTCACGGACCGGCAGTGGCTGCAGTGCCTGCAGGCTGGTGCGGAAGTGTGCCAGGCACTGGCATTTCCCCAAGAGATGCCAATCGAGCCCTGCCCTCCCCTCAGCCCACACGGCCCCGGAGTGCTGGCTGCCTAGAGAGCAAGAGGGTCCTCGCCACAGGGGGAGTCCCACAATCCCATTAACTGCTTGTACCTCTGCTCCAGAGGACACCTACCACAGAGGCCAGAGCAAACATTGTTCGCTGGACCACCAGGCACCAGGCAATCCCCAGAGAGGCTAGGTCCAAGCCAGGTGGCTGGCATTCCCTGGCTGCACCATCTCTGACACCACAACTGAAGTCTGATCCCTCCCTGGGCTAGCACCCAGTTGACACCCTGTCTAGAAAGCATGCTGGAGGGAATTCCACAGGGCAGTGGAGACCCCAGGGCCTCCTGGAGCCACCAAGCTGGACACCTCTTCCAAGGACCAGTTTCTTCTACCCAGAAAGCCAGGCCAGAGCCCAGCTCCTTTGCTTTCTCTTAGGAAAGACATGACACACGCACAGAAAAAGCACAAAACTGCCTGGGAAAGGGAGAGCCTGCTCCCTTTCCCAGGGTTCACAGGCATCCAAGGATGAAACAGAGCAGTCTCAAGACAGCGAGCTGCTCCCTCCTGCCACCCCCACCGGGGAGGGCTGGCAATACCCGCAGCCACAGCAGGAGGAAGGGCCCATGGTTGTCTGCAATCCAAGAAAACACAAAAAGCCCCAGGACGGCAGCCCCAGCCGTGCCGGGCGGCTGTGATGCACCTTCAGCTCCACTGCCCCCACGGCTCAGCTTTCCTTGCTCAGTCAGCAGCTCCCAGCAACCACTCAGCACAGATGATGAATTTATGGGTGTCTGGTTATTTCCATGAAACAGGCTATTACTGAAAGATGGTTAAGTTATTATATTGTTTTATAGCTTCATAAGGGCAGGCTGCAGTTGTAAACTGTATGGCAAATACTGCCAAGGCAATGCCGTGAAAACTAAAGCAGGCTAGAGAACCTGCTAGAAAGGGGAAACCCAGCTTTGTGCAAACAGCGAGCCTGATACCCTCACAGGGCTTCCCATGGGTCCCATCCTGCTCTGACAGCATGGTGTGCAGGATCAGCACTGCACAGGGCGAGCCACAGGTGATACAGCACCTTCCTGGGACACCCACAGCACTGGAACCGCCATCCTGCAGCACAGCCTCAGCTCAGCACAGCCCCAGCAAACACTGCACCGGATGGTGCTCACAGCTCCCCACAACAGGAGAGCATCTGGGCTGCAGGAAATGTTGTTCCTTCAAGATCTGGCTTAAGCCCAAGCTGGATCAAAACCAACAGGGCAAAAATCCCAAGCAAGCTTTGTTTTCCAAACCGAAACACAGCGCTTCCTGAACAAACCATGTCCTCTCTGGGACCCTGCAGCTGCTTAGTGAAACTCACGTTCCTTTCAAGGTATGAATCACAACCACGAGCTGGGCAACAGCCTCCTCCTCTCGAGCCTCCCCACGGCTTCGTGACTCCAGCCTCCCCTTGCAAAAGAGGAATCCTTGCAGCTCTGAGATGCTGCTCCCAAAGCTGACTGCCTGAAAGCACCGAGCATCACTGGTGCCTGGGAACCACATACCTGAAGGCCCCATCCAGCTGCCTGCTGCAAAAGCAGGGACCTGAAACACAGAGCAGCTCACAGACCCTGTGCTGCATAAAGGACCCAGACAAAGCTCCAGCCAAATCCCAGCCAGAACCAGTGGGTTGGGGATGTTCACAGCCAAAGTCTCTGCTCAACAAACCAGCACGTTGACGTTGGCCTCATTTCTGCTGTTCTAGTTGGGAACTGACAAACTCTGGAACCCGTCTGCCAGAGCAGAGGACAGCGCTGTGCCCTGCACGGCTCTTGCCAAAGTGAAGTCCCGGTGGCAGGGCTTGGTGGGAGCGCTGGGGCAGCATCACAGCCACAGAAAGCCCTCCCCGGGCACCTGAGGGGCGAGACCAGGGACCAGCAGGACATAGCTGCATATTCCCAGCACCCCTAACTCCACCCATCTGCAACCAAGCTCTTGGGAGTGCAGGCACTCAACATGAACACATCTGAGAAATAAATACATGCCAAATGAGAGACAAGACGACCAACCGATAGTGCTAAGGACTGAAGTCAAGGCTGGGAAGCAGCGGCAGGACAGCCTCAGGGTGACCAAGCCCAGGGTCTCCCCTACCAGAAACTGTCCTGACTCCTGTCTCCTTTGAACCTTTTGCCTGACAGGAGAGTTCAGACGAAGGGCAATCCCCGCTACTCCTGGAAAAACAGACAAGCAACAGGATAATCTCTTCTGCCTGTAGGCTGCGGATTGAGTGTAAAGCTGCCGGGTCTTGATCAGGCCACAAAATAAGTAACTGAGAGCACATCCTCCCCCAGATGTGGCCAGAGGTGATCTGGGCAACTGCCATCACTTCTCCCGCAGGTACTCCTCCTTCCTTCTGACTTCCTCCTTCCTGTCCTTTTGTTTGCTTTGATAGCAACACTTTTGCTGACAAGATAATCAGCATTCTAAATGTTTACAGCCTGGCAAATTACGAAATCTAAAGTCTTACTTCACTAGCTGCTAGTACACACAGCAGATCCAGATTGCCTTCTAAGATCTGCTAACTCAATTTTTCTGCCAGAGTTCAGAAGTTTGAATCACCAACAGAAAGGCAACATTTTACAGCCTTATTGATTTTTTTTCCACTCCTCTTTTTTTTGTTGGCATGTTCAGTCTTCAGCAAAGCAAGAAAACCTTTATCACCAGCAACACAAGTCCAGCACACGTCAGCTAAATCTCTCCTTTCTCTAAGCATAGTCCTGGCTATCTTCAGCCCCATCTATGAGATAGTCAAAGAGGATAGGTTTCCACCCAGAAACTCAGTCCAGCTAAAGGGAAAGCATGAAAGGCTGTGGCTCAAGTCAAAGTTTACCAAACACTTTGTATTCCAAACACTCCTATTGTTCCTTCCCTTTTTTTCCTGCAGCTGTAGTAAAATGTTAACAAGACTGCTAACAGGTCTCCCAGCATGGCGAGACAAGGCGGAACACCCGTGTTCAACATCAGAGCCTGCCCAGCTCCACCAGCACAGGCCTGTGCAGAAGACCAGGAGCAAAGCCTCAGCGCAGATCCCCGTCACTTGCCCACACCGTTCCCCAGTGTCGGTGGCCATCAGCAGCACAGCCCCCACCGCTGTGCTGCAGCAGAGAGTGCAGCCCTGCAGCAGCAGTGCCATGGGGTGAGCACCAAGTGCCGCAAGTCACTGTATCCACGGGCTCGGAACAGACCCAGCAACTCAGATCTCATCAGGAAGACACAATGTGAGCAAGTTTACGAGAACCCCAGGCTGACAACTCTCAATCTCTTCCTAAAAAGTGACCCCTAACATAGCAACAGCCTCTCCCAAGTGGCTCCAGAGCTCCAGGCTGGGCCAGCTCCTGTCCAGGGGAGGGCAGGGCTCTGGAGCAGCCAGGCGCTGGGGGGATCAATAGCACTGGCCCAGAGGATCACACAAAGCCTACAACCCACCTTGTCCATGTGGAAGATGAGGTCCAGCTCGCAGACATTCTCAAAGCACTTGTCCAGCGTCTCCACAAACACCTGAAGTGGCAGGAAGGGAAGGTCAGTACAGAAGACCACTCCAAGATGCTTCCCACGCACAGCCCCAGGGTCGAAACTTGTTGCACCCCAGGGCGACACCCTGAGAAGGGACAAAACCTTCTCAACAACCCCGTCTCCACTGGATGGTAGGACAGTGCCTGTTCCCAGGGCAAACACGGGCAAGCCTAGCCCAGGGGCTGCCCAGGACCCCCAGCACTGCAGCAGCAGCGTGGGGTCGGGGGACTGCCACACAGGCACCAGTGCCAGTCCTCGGTACACTGCAGGAATCAGGTGGGACAGCTCAGACCTGCTCGAGCAAGGGGTCGCAGCTGGAAGAGCCTGGCCCTGGCTGGGCCAGCTGTGGAGGAAGGGCACAGCAGGTCCATCCCGGGCTCCTCCGGCCCCAGAAGGGCTCCCTCACCGCAGCCGTACCCACCCACTCACTGTTGTCTTCAGGTGCTACCGGTGCTGCCCGCACACCCGGAACCCCACCGAGGGGCCCAGCACAAGGTCAAGGGCACCAAAGCACGGGACTTGGCTGTCCAGGGGGAAACACCCCAGGTGTCAATGGCCTGATCTGCTGCAGTGCTGGGACCACTGGCGGCTGTGTTCGAGGCAGGGCTGCAGCCCACCAGAACAGCCTGAAAGGGGCTGAATTACGGGAACTGCATGATCACAGGGCAGGTGACCTGGGCAGGGCAGACAGCTCCTGCTGCCTCCTGCACAGGCACGCTCATGCCTGCCGTCAGCCGGATTCAGCAAAGGTCCCTGCACAAGTCCCCGCACTGTTTGAACACAATTTAAAAAATGCACTTGTGGTTTTGGGCCCCTCAGTACAAGAAAGAGAGGTGCTGGAGCACTTCCAAAGAAGGACAATGGAGTTGGTGAAGGGCCTAGAAGCACAAGTCCTGTGAGGAGCAGGTGAGGGAACTGGGGTTGTTTGGCCTGGAGAAAAGAAGGCCCAGGGGAGACCTTATCGCTCTCTACAACCACCTGCCTGAAAGTTTATAGCGAGGTGGGGCTTGGCCTCTTTTCCCAGTTAACAATCAATAGGACAAGAGGAAATGACCTCAAGCTGCACCAGGGGAGGTTTAGTTTGGATATTAGGAAAAATTTCTTCACCGAAAGGGTTGTCAAGCCCTGGACCAGGCTGCCCAGGGAAGGGGTGGAGTCACCATCCCTGGGGGCATTTAAAAGTCGTGTAGACTTGGCACTTAGGGATGTGTTTTAGTGGTGGAATTGGCGGCGTTTGGTTAACACTTTTTGTGCTTCCCAATGATCCCAAACCAATTGGGGAAGTGGACACTTTGGGAGGGAGAGCCACCCTGTAGGAAGACCTGGATAGGCTGGAAGAGTGGGCTAACAAGATCCTTACAAAGTTCAGCAAGGACAAGAGTAAGGTCTTATACTGGAGAAAACATAATCCAGGAGTGCAGCACAGGCTGGGATCTACCCAGCTGGGGAGCAGCTCTGTGGAAAGGGACCTGCGGGACAACAAGCTCAGCATGAGCAGACAGTGTGCTGCTGCTGCAGCAAAGAAAGCCAACAGGATGCTGGGTTGTATCAGCAAGGGCATCACCAGCAAACAAAAAGACGTCATTATCCCACTCTATTCAGCACTCGTCAGGCCACACCTGGAATGCCATGTTCAGTTTTGGTCCCTGCTACACAAAAAAAAAAATGTGGACAGACTGGAGAGGGCCCAGAGAAGGGCCACAAAGACGATCCAAGGACTGGGAAGCCTGCCATATGAGGAAAGGCTGAGAGAACTGTGTTTGTTCAGCCTTGAGAAAAGAAGGTTGAAAGGAGACCTTATCACCATGTTCCAGTACTTAAAGAGTGGCTGTAAAGATGGAGACTCCCTTTTTACAAGGAGTCACATGGAAAAGATGAAGGGTAACAGGTACAAGTTACTCCTGGGGAGATTCCGACTGAACACAAGAGGAAAATATTTCACAGTGAGAACCTTCAGCCATCTGAATAATCTCCCCAGGGAAGTGGTGGGTTCCCCAACATCAGACACTCTTGAGATTTAGCTGGACAGGGTGCTAGGCCATCTTTGCTAGACCATGCTTTTGCCAAGAAAGACTGGACCAGATGATCCTTGTGGTCTCTTCCAACCTGGGATTCTACATTTAGCAGCTGGACTCGATGATCTTGAGGGTCTTTTCCAACCCGAATCACACACTGGTCAGGGTTGGAAGGGGCCTCTGGAGATCATCTAGTCCAACACCCTGGTACAGCAGGTTCTCCTAGAGCAGGTTGCAGAGTCATGACCAGGCAGGTTTTGAATGTCTCTGGAAATGGAGACTCCACAAATTCTCTGGGCAGCCTGCTCCAGGGCTCCATCACCCTTGGAGCAAAGAAAATTTTCCTCGTATTCAGATGGAGCTTCTTGTGTTGCAGTTTGTGCCTGTTGTCCCTTGTCCTGTCCCTGGGCACCACTGAAAAGAGCCTGGCCCTGTCCTCTTGGCACTTGCCCATAAGATACTTGTAGACATTGGTAAGATAAATGATTCTATGATGCTATTTTTTAAGTAAAACCATCCAGATTGACTTCCCCTGCTGCTTCCAGGTGGAGGAGCTGTGCAGCCTGCAGCTCCCCCTCCCCATCCAAGCCCCCTTCCCAGTCGCTTCCAGAAGGGCTGGCACCAAGATGCCACAGAGACAAAGTGCACCAGGAAGGTGTCAGGGCCCAGGTCACCCAGCCAGGGCTGTGCTGCGGGGGAAGGCACCCACCGGCTGCCCTCCGGCAGCCACCCTCACTGCAGAGAGACCGACCTGGATGAGGTCCAGGATGCCCAGCTCACTCTCCGAGGAGTCCACGCAGAAGACAAAGTACAGTGTGGCGTAGTGGCGGTAGATCAGCTTGTAGTCTGAGCCACCAAACAGGCTGCGGAGACACAAGGAGAGGGGAAGGACTTTGGGGTGTGTCGGGGGGTACACGCAGCCCAGGCGCTCCCCCAGCCCAGGGGGGCAGCCCCACCCGCCCCCCCGGTGCAGGGGAGGCAGAGGGTTACCTGCCGCACTCGAGGAAGTTGCAGATGTGGTCATCCCGCTTCAGCACCAGGTGGAAAACCTCTCGGACAATCTGCTGCTGGACCTCCTCTGCCTGCAGGGGGGTGAGGACAAGCACCCATAGGTGCACGGCCTCGAAGACCCCCACCCCCGGGGGCTCTGCCCCGGTGCCCCAGGGATGCCGGTCACCGGGAGCATCCCGGCTCCCCGCCAGCCCTGGCACTAGAGAAGCAGCCACGGGGGCTGCCGTGGGACCGGGTCAGGGGCTGGGGGACAGGCAGGTTCCCCAGCCCCCCAGCCATCACCCCATAACCCTGGACCCCCCCACCCCCCGCCCCAGGCTCCCCTCTGACACCCCCAGCCCCACACCGGGCTCAAGCCCCGGCTGCCACCAGCCCGCGGGCAGCCCCGGCCCCGCACCAGGTGCTGGTAGAAGCGGACGAGCCGCGGCTTGCCGTGGTTGTTGAACACCAGGATGGCGTTGATCATGGCGGCGCCGGACCGGGCCGGGAGCAGAACCGGGGCCTGCCCGCAGGAAGCCCCTCGCCCGCCCCGGGAACGCTGCGGCTCGGTAGGCCGAGCCCGGGCGGCCCCGCGGGGACCCGCAGTCCCCGGAGAGTGGCCTCGGCCTAACACGCGGGGACGGCCCAGGGCTCAGGGGACGGCCGGTGCCGGTGGAACCGGGCGAAGGGGGCACGCAGCCGCTCTCCCGCTGCTGAGGCCGGGGGGGTCTCCGCAACAGCCACTGGGGCAGACCGGGGAGGCGCCGGCCGGTCCGCAGCCGGGCAGCTCCGCCGCCGCCAGCGCCGGGAACGCGCTACCGGAGCCCGGCCCGGGTCCCGGCCTGCGCCACCAGGGGGCGCAGCGGCGCCAAAGCGACGGGAGCCGCGCGGTGCCACGCCGCGGCAGAGCGAGCGGGAGGGCGTGCAGGGGGCGGGGCTCGGCAGCAGACCACACCCCTTTCCAACGCGCCAGCGCCCTTATCTGCATGGAGCACCAGTGGGCGGGGTTACAGGTGGGGTCAGAGGTCACCGGGGGCCCAGCGGCCGCAGCACACCCTGGCCTGTCCGGGCCCGCGGCTCCCCGGGCTCAGCTCCTGCCTGGTCCCCGGCAGGAGGTACTGGGAGGGGAGAGGCCCCCCCCCAGGCCTGCAGCGGGGGAACACCGGGGGCCTTACAGGCGGCCACCTGGCTGCCCCCCATCCCTGCGCTGCCCCCGCGCCCCTAGGCCCAGTGCCAGCCACGGTGCCGTGTGGCCTGCTCCCGGCCTGGGGGGCTCCCAGGGTTCTCATTCCCGCCGTGCTGCCCTTAAGCCGGGCCGAGCCCTTGGGCTTATCTCCCAGAGTTATTTACTGGGCTACCAGCATGGGGATGCCCCGAGCCACAGCCTGGAGTGGTGGTATCGGGGGGCACAGCCTACGAGCCCCCCAGGAACACTGCCACTTGCCTGGGCACCACCTGCACGCTACCAGCCATCAGGTATCTGAATAAATCTGCTCACAATTTTGCAAGAGGAAAGGGAGAAAGAATCACAGGCCACAGCGGCGGTGGCACCTGGTGGTTTTTAAGAACCAGGTAATCAAAAAGCAAATAGCAAAGGGCGGACGGTGCCAGAGCAACATAAAGAAATGGCACAAGCAGCTGGGGCACAACATGAAGACCATGGCATGGCTGGGTTATGAGTGGCAAGACATCAAGGGCAACAAGAAAACGATTTGATGTGCTGTAGGGAAGCACTGGAAGGAAGGTGGAGACAGGCAGAAATGGAGATCCATGATGGGGAAAGGGAGGAAAAGAATCAAGGACACAGAGGAACCCTCGTTGCTCCAGCCTTCATACAACAAGGCTGTTTGTGAACGGGGATCTAGCAATCACAAAGGGAGAAGGAGCACAGGGCATGACGGAGGACAGCTGGGGAAATGACATTGAGGGGTACAAGCTTTGGAGAAGGGTGGCCTCAGCACCCATTTTTAGAAGATGGAGGGGAATTGTCCCCAGTGCCGTGCTGCTGTCCTGCCGCCTACTCCTGGGGCGATGCCAAATGCAGCACCAGCCCATCACCGCACCATGCCCCAGGGGGTGGGACGGTGATAAGAAACGGTCTGTGACGAGGACAGCAGCGCAGTGGAGCGCTTCCTCCAATAGGGGAGCAGTAATGCCGCATGCCTTGATCCCACCAAGGCTCCCAACACGCCTCCATGCAAGGTCCTCGTCAGCATATTTAACGAGCCATGCCCCACGCAGGAGCACCCGGCGGTGGCTTGGCTGCACCCCATAAGCAGCGGGTGGCAGGATGTGCTGATTGACGGTGGCCATGGCAGAGGGCACTGCCACCGGGGCTGGCCTGGTGGAGCCCCTGTAGAGCAGCAGCAGAGCATGGTGTCACCAGACCAGCAGATGGCATCAGGCTGGAGGCGCCCAAGGTGTGGGGCAGGGTGAGCTCTGCACTCCCAACCTTCTCGGCCAGTTAAAGGCACCATCCAAGGCTACGGGCTGAGGTTCAGTAGAGAGGTCGAGGCAGCTGCAGCCTCATGTCTTCACTTTCTGATTGGCTGAGGCAGCTGCAGCCTCGTTTCTCCATATTCTGATTGGTTGAGGTGGCTGCAGCCTCATGTTTCCACATCCTGATTGGCTGAGGCAGCTGAAAGCACATGTCTCCAAATTCAGATTGGCTAAGGTGGCTGCAGCCTCATGTCTCTACATTCTCATTGGTTGAGACATCTGCAGCCTCATTTCTCTACATTCCAATTGGCTGAGACGGCTGCAGCCGCACTTCTCCACATCCTGATTGGCTGAGGTGGTGCCATCCCGGTGTCTCCCTGTGCCGATTGGCTGAGGCAGCTGCAGGCCGCCATGGTGCCGGTGAGGCCAGTCCACCGCCTGCCCCCCAGCTGCCCCACGCCAGCACCCAGCGCTCCCAGTGCGGGTCCCAGGGGTGCTGGGTGCGCTCGGGGCACGCCACAGCTGGGGCATCCGCGAGGGCTGGGATGGGCCGATCTCCCTCAGCCTCGTTCACCCAAATATTTGCAAATATTTGTACAGGCAAAGGGCCCCTCGCAGAGCTGCGGGGGCGAGGCGGGATGGCAACCACAAGGAGGGAGACAGCAGGTGAGGCGAACGTTGACACCTGCCAGGTCTGGCCTCTGGAAGCACTCCGTCCTGGGCTGCTGCGGCAGCAGCGGTGCTGTGACGAGTTGCTTGGCCACTCTGCCAACACATGTAGTAGATGTCAGAAGCTGTAGGCGCGGGCACTGACAGCTTGCACGGTTCGGCGAGATCAATTTTCACCCAAGACTACAAAAAAAAATCAAAACACTGGAAACGAGAAGTGTGTCTGCCAGACAAAGGACTGCGTTTTTAGACAAACTCTTTGCTGTGATTAGTCTGTCCGGCTCCACCTGCTTCCATGGAGATGAGAATCTCCATCTCCCGACGCACCAGCCAAATCCCAGCTGCCTTCACGTACACTTTCTTCTGTGAGGAGGAGACCCTCATCCTCCTCGCGATGGGAGCCAGAGCTCCTGCCCGCAGCTGTAAGACACCGCTCCCTGCACTGCGTTATGGCCTCCGTCCCTCCCTGTGGGGACCCGCCACCTCCCACCAGCACCACCCCATCCTGCATCCCACCGTGGTGGACCTCAGCCTCTCCCCCCACCGTTGGCCTCCCTGGGGTGGGGGTAAGCAGCCTCCCCTCCCCCCCCCCCCCCCCCCAAGATTTCTGGAACACCCCGAATTCTGCTCATCCCTTTCTTTTTTTGGGGAGGGGTCCCTTTCTTTTTTGGGGGGGGGAGGGGCTTGCCACCACCTGGTCTAACGTGACCCCTGCAAGGTTCCTGGGGCATGGAGGATCTTTCCCACATGCCATCTCCATGGAGGAGAGCAATGCCCAGTGGCCAACTGGGAAAGCTGTGTCCCTCCAGCAGCATGTAACACACATCCCTCCACCCAAGCATCCCTCTACAGGGTGATAAGCCCCCCCAAAACCAAGGGATGCTCATCCCCAGGGTACAATAACCCCTGGCGTTGGGGGGTCCTGGGTGGTCACCATGAAGGAGATGCTGTGTGGGGACGGGGTGGGTGCAGGGTCACGCTGGCCAGCCCGACCCCGCGCCCGCCCCGTCCCCACACAGCATACGGGGGGGGGGGTCCATCAGACACCCCCATCCCCGTTACCATCAGACGAGCCGCGCCCCGCAGCTTTGTTCCCCGCAACCGGTACCGAGGGCGCACCCGGCTTTGGGGGGGGGGGGGGGGGAGGGGATGAACGGGACCGGGGAGGCCGGAGCGGCAGAGGAGGGTCGCGGTGCTTGGCAAACTTGGTGGGGGGGACGAGGGGGCACGGCGAGGAGATAAAGGGCGGCCGCCGGCGGCCGAGTTAGGAGGAGCTGTTTTGCATCCCTTCACGTCAGCCCTGCCTCATTCCCTCCTTCTTCCTTCCTGCGCACCCAGCGCCGGGCCCGGAGCCGCCGCCGCCGCCGCCCCGCGCCCTGCGGAGCCGCCGCGGGAGCGCACGGTGAGTCCCCGCCGCCGGGCTGTGCCCCCCCCCCAGCTCCCCGCCACCACCGAGGTGGGGGACACGGACACGCACACCCCGGCGCTCCGCAGAGCCGGGGCCACCGCGGTGTCGCCGCCTTCTCTTTCGCTTTCCCCCGCGACGGAGACGGGAGCGATGGCGGCGGGAGGGACGGGGCGGGGGGGCCGCTCCGCACGTGGGCCGCCGCCCCCCTCCACCCCCGACAAGTTTCCCCGTGGCCGCTCGCAAAGTTTCTCCGCGATCGCGGGGCTGAGAAAGTTGCGGGGCAGGCGGCCCGGCCGCGGGGTCCGTACCTGTTGAGGGAGGGAGCACACACACCCCCGCCCCCCCCCCCCCGCCGGCGGTACCGGGTCGGGCTGTGCCGCACCGAGCGTGGCTTGGCGGGGGCTGCGGGCGGGGGGAGCAGCACCCTGGGGTGCCCCGACCCACCCACGAGAGGGGGCGAGACCCTCCCACGGAGCCGGCGGGTTCAGTTTGCCGCGGGGGGGCCGGGCTAGCAGCGGGATCAAAAGCCAAGGGGGGTCCCGGGTGCGCCCAAAGTTTGGTGACAGTTCCCAGGCGCGGGGGACTGGACCGGCGGTAGGCGCCCCGGGTGTGCCCCCCCCTCCCCGCCCCGTATCTACAGCCACAGAGGGAAAGTGCCACGGGGGTGGGTGGGTGGGTGTGAAACGAAATGGGTGGGTGACCCTATGGGGGCCCAGGCCACTCTGTCCTGCACCAGTCAGTTCCCACTTGTGCACCCCATCACGGAGGCACCCTGAGATTTCCCGCTGTGAGAGCCCCCCCCCGGCTCCGTGGGAGAGTCTCGCTCCAGGGGCACCACATCCCGGCCGGGCCGGGGACCGCTTTGTCCTCCGCTTCCCTGCTAGGGACAGCGGCTGGTCAGGGAACTCTGCGCCGACCCTTTGATAGCTCCCTGTTAATCAACAGGATGCGGTGGTTGAATTAGTTATAATTAATTAATTAGTCAATCATTAGGAGTTTCTTTGTAAGCAGCCTGTGTGGGCAGAGGAAGGGGAGCGATGGCAGTGGAAGCCTGCCCTCCCGCCGGGTCCGGACCCGGCATCGCAGCGAACTCCGGCCGCCCTCCACGCTGCGCTCCCGATGCGGACCGGGTGCCTTCTGGTGTCACTGATGTAACCCAGCCCCACGACGCTGTAAATTCAAGCGGTTTCCATCAAGCACAGTGTCAGTCCAATCCGTGCAGGTAGTCTGGGCTGGCCACAGCATTTTAACAAATGCTTCTTGGGGTGGAGGGTGACCCTGAACCACGGCTTTCCTGGGGAGACTCCTTGGCATCCCCTTTGGAGCCCTGGAGGATAACTGACTCCTGACAGTTGGGGAGCAGCAGCAGTGGCAGCAAGCTGCGTTTCAGCAGCAGGACGCAGGGCTGTGGTCTGTTCTCCCCGCCCTGTGACAGTGCCCTCCACTCCCACCCCTGGGTGACAGCATTCCCACCCGTGGGAGCAGCTGCAGGAGCCAGGCATATCCTCGGTGAGAGCCAGCACGGGCAGAGCCCTGATCACAGCCTGGCCAGGCAGGGCTCCTCGTCTGCCAGTAGGCTTCCATTAATGTTCTGTTTGAACAGCGATCACGTTCTATCCCTCTAAAATGGTAAATCAGATCACAGTAACCTGAGCTCTGCTACACACCTGGAAATGTTCCCAACCTAAACTTGGGAGGGGACTTGGAGGACTGGATGTGGATACCTGCAGCAGAGGGAGTGGGAGCATCTCCCACTGTGCCCAAGTAGCCTGTCTCCTCTCGTTCCTGTTGACAGGTTTGGTTTAATATCTGAGAAAGTGTTTTTAGTCGATGTTAGTGGACCACAATGCAAAGAAGGTTTTGCACTGATAAACTAGTTCAGGAAATGCAATGTAGAGGGGGAGGAGCACAGACGCCGTCCTGCTCTGCTGTACAGCTGGAAATGTTAAGGAACAGGCAAAACGGTGGGTTTGTACCGCGAAGAACATGCCGGCATAAAATCCTGTGAGTGAGAGTGTTGCCTATGCTCCTTACATTTATTTTACTTTTATTCATTGTTGAAAAGTAGGCTCCAGTTCAGCATCTGCTGGAGCACAGTCTCCTTAATACCAGCCAAGCGGGTCGTGTCCTTGGTGTTCCGCCAGAGCAGAGGCAAGGGGGGACCTGGTTGCTGTCCCCAACAGGCCGGGAGCTGGGGGTCTCCTGCCGGTTCTATTGATGTTGCCCTGCTGCCCACAGCGGGTTTTGGCTTCCCTTGACCCCCAACTCCTGTCCTCTGCCTGCAGAACCCAGCCTGCCTGGGTGCGGGCACCCCAGCACCAAGAGCAGCACGTGAAATGTCCCAAATACCTGCTCAGGGTGTGCTGGCCGTGGAGGCGGTGCAGCTTGACTGGAAGAGCGTTGCTGGATGACTGAGATGTGCTGGGAGTGCCGCCATCCCTATCCTTTGTGCCCTGGGAGCCCTTGGGATGAGTCACACTCCCTGCTGAGGTCCCCAAGCCCTTCCCGCAGGGCTTGACCTTGGGGACAGAGGACTGTGATCTGGTGAGGAGCGTTTTCCCTTTGTCCTGCTGTCCCACATTTTCCTCCTCCAACCTCGTGCACAGCTCTCCTCCTCCCTCAGCCCCTCTCTCCATCAGCAGTGCGTTGCGGTGGCATTTGTGTTGGGAGAGGGACCCAGCGCAGCCCACCCGTGTCCAGGCATGGCTTTCCCTAAAAAACCAATTTCTGTCCAAAATTGTGGTGCCATGGAGTGAAATGCCTGAAGTCGGTCGGGAAGGGTGATCTTGCTGGAGCGAGCTGTAGAGGGGGTGCTGTGTTTGAAACCCCAGGAGGCTCCCACTCTTCTTTGCCCTGGTTTCCACAGAGGAGTGGGGTTCTCTCCCACTGAGGCAACAAACACGTAATGCAGTTTCTTTCCCAAATTTTAAATTAATGGTTTTAAATTTTGCTGGTCTTTACTGGCCACTGTCTGTCCATCATTTGAGCGATAGTAAAGTATTTCTAATGAAAATAAACAGAAACAACAGGTAAGCATCCTGCATAAAAATCTCTTTGTAAAGCATGTTGCTTCCCCGATGCCCTTGTGCTATCACCATCCTCCCGTTTGCCTGAACAGTCAATACAAAACAGAACATACAATGTTCTCCCCAAAGTATCAGGGGTTTTAGTAAAGAAGTGACCAGTGGGGCGGAGGCTTCTTGTTTTCCAGATGCCGGGTCTCCTGGATCGCTGGGAGCATTCTCAAGTGGGAAGAAAAGCCTCATCTCCCACCCTTCCTTCCTTCCTTCCTTCCTTCTCAGGCCACCTCTGATTTCACAGCAGAGAAAACAAGGGAGACAGGCAGTGTCCGGATTGCTCTTTTGTGTAGGGCAAGGAAAAACTTGCAAAAAGTTCATATGAAACTTCACAAGACTTGTTCCTGAGATAAAAAAAAGAGATAATTGGGTGGGGGGAGCACCACAGGCTGTGCAGAGGCAGGATGCTAAATGAGAAGGAGGCACATTCTGCAGCCCTGGGGTCTATCCAGGAGTCTTGAGGGGCATCAGTGTTGTACAAATGGATTTAAAAAAACCACAAGAGCTGTTCTATTTAAAGTGAAAGAGACAAAATGCCCTCCTGAAGGCTGGGGGACCGAAAATGTTCAGCTGCGTTTGTGCACGTCTGTGGGAGTGAGACGGGACCGGGAGCCAGGTGTCTCATGCTGGTGGGTTGGAGGGGCCAGTGTGCCAGGTTCAGACCCACTCCTGGATCACCTGGGGGGTCTTGAGCTGGCAGGATCTGGCCAACATGCCCCACAGCCTCCCTCAAGGCATGAGATTTGTGCGATTTGTTGGTGTGGTAGTGGATGAAGGAGGATCGGGGCATTGTTTGCTCAGGCTGCTGAGGACCTGAGGATGTCCTGGAGCAGCGGCTGGGGGGACTGCTCGGCGAGGGGCGGCTGGCTGCCTCTGTGGCACGGCACGGTGAGGAGCAGAAGCACTGGGGTTTCACACTGCACCTTGTGCTGCTCAGCGATGCACAGCTCATGCGGGAAGGGATAAGTGGGACATCAGTGAAATCCTGGTTTACACCAAAAAGCAATACTTGCTTTCCAGGAGTATCTCAGAGGAGGGAAGGGGCAGCATGGTGCGGAGTACGGTGATGGTGACATTTTGCATAGGTAGCTGAGTAGTAACCTACAAAGGAGGAAAATCTGTAGCTGTTCTTTGCTTTACAAGGTTATAAATTAACAGAATCAACCATGAATCAGACCTGAGCATTGCTATCAGCAGCTCAGATGGGGAGCTTTGGGATGCAGGTACAACTAGAAGTGCTGATGGATGGGATGCTGCTCCCTAAATAAAGCAGGAGGGGTGGTGCTACTGGAAATGCCACAAAGTTTTCAGGCAGAGGCTGGTGCAGAGGTAGTCATGGCATGAGTAGCGAGGAAGGGTCTGACAAACCCACCCCAGAGGTGTCAGCAATTTGGGGTCACAGTAATGAAAATCCTGATGTACTGGGGGCATAATGCATGAGCTATGAATAACGCTGGTGAGAACAGATGTGCAAGCAGACTAATTTTGGTGGAGAGCATTCAATAACAAGAATCCTTATGGCTTTGGGAGAGCGGCAGTTGAAGCAGCTGGGTGGATGGTGGAGCGGGAGCAATGACTGGAGCAGGTTTGATCCACTGCCTCAGAAGGAGCCCTGCCTAAGGTCTGAGCTGCCAGAGGGGAGCTGTGGCATGAGGCTGGGCTTTCAGCACTTGGAGGTGGCCCTGGTGGGTTGAGGACCCCCCAGCCAAGGCTGGAGAGGGCAGGCAGAGGGGTGGGGAGGGTTGGGGGTGCCTGCCCAGGGCTGCAGGGAGAAGGTGGAGGTAGCACCAAAACTCACCCTCAGAGCAGGAGGCTGGAAAGGACCAAAACCCGGTTATTGATGCCAAACACACGGCATGGCTCTGGCCCAGAAATGGCCAAAAAACGACTGCTCAGCAGTTCCCAGTGCTGCATGCTTGTGTGCACCTTGCAAGCGCCCATGGGCCAGGGGTCTTGGTGCTGGCACTGCCGCGGTGCCTGGCGGGTCTGTACCCAGCCAGGCACTGGGACTGGAGACCAGTACTGCCACGAGAAAAGCGGCTTCCAGTGCAAGCGTGTTTTAAATGGATGCTGTGATGCAGAGTGATTGAAATGAGTGAATTTAGTTAAAATGAAGACTCTACTCTTCATCTGGTTCCCCTTGCTCTTCAGCATGGTCTGTGGGCCCCTGCGCCCTGACAAACGGCATGCTTCCCTCTTGCGTGCAAAACCATGGGTATCCACAGGGCAGCCAGCAAATGACAGACACAAACTGGTTTTGACTAAGAAGGAAATATCAGTCAGTCCTTTAAAGGCTTTATCTCAGCACGTCAGTTTGAGGAAGAATGTACTTTAACTAGGAAGCAGTACGTAGACGTGTTCATTGTTTTACTTCCACGTCTTGTGTATGCGAAACCCTGTTTCTGCATCAGCATTGTATACCCATAGGCACTTTGCTGGGCAGTGTGGGAGCCGCTGTAGTTAAAAAGGGGAATTTCGTGGGGATTGCAGGCTGAGGCCACAAACAGTGCAGAAATTAAATGTTTAGAGCTGGCTGTCTTTACCATCCTTCCCTACAAGGTGTTGCAGTTTCCCACCAGCGTGCCTGCAGCCAGCACATGTCCTGCCAGGGGTCACGGGTGACCCAGCAAGGGAGAGGAGCAGGACGAAGGACAGGGAGAGCTGCAAGGAAGGAGCACGCTTGCCGGTCACCTCTAAATTTATCTTTCCTGCTTCTTGGCAGCAGCGTTGTCTCATGTCCATGCTCTGTGGTGCTGGGTCATTTCTTCCCTCTCTGCCAGGAGAAACCTGACAGCCCATCACTCGCCTGTATTATCCCGGGTTTAATAAGCTCTCTGTTCTTTCCCTGCTTTTTCTTTCAATTTTTTAAATTCTTTAAGTGCTCCCTGGTTGGTTTTCCTTTCCTTCACCGTGGGTCTGTTCTCACACCCCTGTGCCTCCTTGTGCCAGCTCCAGAGCAGCCCCCTGTTGGAACGTGTCTCAGTGCCTGTGGCTCAGCCCTGCCAGGGCTGGACATAAAGGTGCAAGCCGGAGTATGGTGTTGGGCTGTTTTCCCTTGGGGAGGCCTTTGACACTTGCTGCGTGCGGTGCTCTCCCTCCCAGAGAGAGGCAGCGGGTGCAGCCCTCCGAACTGCCACCACTTCAGCACTTTCTCCCCTCGCTGAGTTTCTCTCTCCCACTGCACCTTGCCAGCACGCTGGCATCATGCCCCCACCCCAGCTGCTCCCCCAGCACCCACCACAGCTCCAGTGTTAATGCTAGGGGCAGTCTGAGCGTAGATTTTGACTGCCCATGGGCAGCCCAGCGGGCTCATCCTGGACCTGGCTGGGGAGATGCTGAGCATTCTGGGGTAGGTTGGAGACATCCACAACTGCCCCGGCCGGTGGCTGCTTTTGGGAGATGTTAGTTGTTGTTGTAAGGATGGGTATCACAGGAGCTGGCTCCTGTTCCCACGCAGGACTGGGATTGTGAGACTCTCCATCCTCGCAGAAGACTTTCTGCTCTCGTGTACTGACCCCTCAGCCAGCTGAAATGAGGGCACCATAAAATCTGAACTTAAATGACCTTAAATATCTCCCTACTCCGTGCCAATTGCAATATATTTTTTTTTGTAGCCATCTGAAAGTTACCATTTTCAGGCACTGATTGACCTGCCCTCCTTGCTTTGCTCTTTGGCTTTGCTCCGGAGATGTCGATGTATATTCCTCGTGGCTGTTTTTTGCTTGCCATGGGAGAGGCTCACCCTTCGGCCCTTGCTCATGAGTCTCCATGGCTGCAGACCAGATCATTGTAGGCTTCTGCCACCATTCAGAGGGGTGCAGACCCCCCGCCTGGCTCTGTAGGCATGCGTGCCTCCAGACAAAAATGACTTTCCAGAAGACAGAACTGTGGGCAGAACTGAAAGAGCCTTTCCCATCGGTGGTGCCAAGCCTCTTTGCTGAATTTCTTCTTGTCCTTCCCCATTTTACGCCGTGGCCATTCAGCACGCGCCTGTGAAGCCCATCAGGGTAATTGCAGAACTCGTCTGCAGAGAGCAAGCCTTGATTTGTGGGGGCTTGAGTGGTTTGGTTTCATTTTACGATTATCAACAAGGGACACATGTAAGCAAATTATTTCAACAGCTGAATATTCTGTATACTTACAGGACTTTCTTGTAGTAAGAAGAAAGAGCG
This sequence comes from Falco naumanni, assembly GCF_017639655.2. Classification (NCBI taxonomy): domain Eukaryota; kingdom Metazoa; phylum Chordata; class Aves; order Falconiformes; family Falconidae; genus Falco; species Falco naumanni. The sequence goes on along the minus strand of NC_054060.1, from coordinate 3,325,862 downwards.
CAAAGTACAGCAATTATGCAGATTGTGATGAAAATGGGGACTGGGGTGGTTCAAGCAGACCCAAGTGCGAGCCCGCCCTTGGTGCTGCCAAAGCAACGGCAAAACGCCTATAGACAAAGCCAGCCTTGTAGATACATTATAAAATATTTATTAAGATGAGTAAAAAGTACAAACGTTCCCACCCTCCTCAGTCACAGCCAGTGCTTGTCCACTGCATTTTCCCTCGTATCAGCTGGTGAGCTCTTTCCAAGCACATCACACCAGGTGGGCATTTCGTTCCCCCCAGTGCCCACCTCCCTGCCCAGGTTTGCCTGGCATCTGCTCCAGCTTCAGGAGCAAAACGTCTGCAGGGCATCACGCGGGGCCAGCTCCAGGCATGTCAGCCTGTGCCCGTGCCCGACAGTCCAGCCAGTGTGACACGCTCCAGACAGCGGTGCCAAACTCTGTCCTTTGAACTCCATTTTAAAAACCAATAAATAAAAACAGGCAGCTCTTGTGTGAAATTTCAGCCTCCACTTGGAGTTAGGACTGCTGGGTGAACCCTCACCACATGATAATGTAGACAAAAACATACGTGCAATAAGCGGACATTTCTTTTTAACTTGGCCGTGTAAACCCAACATTTGCCTTCTCCCACAAGAAAAGTCATGGTTTTAAAAGCCATCTGCCATGCAGAAAACCCAATGCTTTCATGATTTGTAGGCAGCTGGTGGCAAGCACCTCAATCCAATCTCTTGGGCTACACACCCCACCCTTGGTGAGAACATGCAGACCCCTGCACCCAGCGCCCCAGGACCCCACTGCTGGATGCATCATCCCCTGGAGCTGCGGGAGAGCAGAGGTGTCACTGGGGACTGCTCTTCCCTCCAGTCGCGGCTGCTCTCATCCGATGTGTTCCAGGACTCAGATTTCAAAATCTAAATTTCTGCTCCCCTGAAGTCACCAGAAACGTGAGGGACGTTGGTTGTGGAGTCTTTTGTGCAGGGAGCCTTTCTGCAGAGATCACTCCTGTAGGTTCCTCACTGATGTGTCTGAAGTGGAATGAAAAAGTAGCTCAGCTTAAAGGAAAAAAAAAATAATCCCCAAACTTCACTCTCTCATAGATTCTCAAATAGTCTGAAATTACATATACAGCCTTTATTTTCTGAAGCACACGTCCTGTATCTGCCGTACATTCATTATCCTTCGTTAGGGCACACGCAGTGCCTCTTGGCTTGAAGACGTGTTTTCCATATCAGTCACTCTGACTTCACTGGCTTGAATTTTACCTGTCACTGTTTCAGACTTTTCATCTGTGTCAGGTTAGGTTCCGTGCTGGAGGATTTTTTATTTTTCCCTTTAATGACAAAGTTTGGTATTTTGAAACAGACTCTCTGTGTTCTGGTGGTGCTGCTGCTCGGGGCTGGGGGATTTGGGACAAACCACTGTCCCTGGCCCCAGGCACGGTGTGTGGAGGGCAGGTGGTGGATGGGGCTGGTGTGCATGCAGCGGTGCTTGGAAACCTGTTTGCTGAGCTTTGAGAAAATGAAAGCAATGCGGGGCATCAGCCACATGCCCAACTGAACCTCTAATGTGCACAGCCATGGTTAGAAGCAGAAACATCCTTGGTATGGCCAGGGATGCAGGTAGACACCTGGATGCTGCTGGGTACCAGCCTGAATCTCTAGTGCGCACAGCCGTGGTTAGAAGCAGAAACATCCTCGGTATGGCCAGGGATGCAGGTGGGCACCTGGATGCTGCTGGGTACCAGTGGGTCAGCACCATCGGCTGCAGTGGCCCTGTTGGGCCAGGACAAGGTTTCTGCTACAGCAGCCCTCGGCACCCGTGACACTGTGGCTGTTGGTTGTCACTGTGTGCTTGCTGTCCCCCATGGTGGGCATGTGGCAGCAGGCGTGGTGGTGGGGATGGAGCTGGATGCCCCAGGGCTGGGCAAGGATCTCAGCCCCAGTGCTGTGGATGGCTGTCTGACTCCTGCCCCACCTCTCACCCTGTGTCCCCTGTTTGGGAGTCACTGGAGACCCTCTGTGGTGAGGGTGCCCAGAGCCACAGCTGCTGGGGCCAGCAGGGCTCAGGGCGGAGGGGCACTTGGGGGGGGGCTTTATTTCGCTGACTCTCCTCTGGCCCCCCATGGGTTCGCACCCTGAAGCGCAATTCGAAGGAGGACTGGGTGATCCGGAGAGGCATCCTGGGACAGGGCAGGGGCAGCAGCACCCGCAGCCTGCGCAGCCCCAGCCATGGCTCTGGGTCTCCATGGCTGCTGGAGAGCCTCGGGACATGGCAGTGCTGGGTTAATGGTTGGACTTGATGATCTTAAAAGTTTTTTCCAACCTAAATGATTCTATGACCGTGGGAGGACAGCAGATGCAGCTGGCTTTGGTCCGTCCCCTAAAACCTGGGGGAGATGAGGCACCCGTGGCTGGAGGGGGTGGATGCTCACACGACGCCAGAGCAGGGACGGCTGCCTGCACGCTTGCTGCCCGCACCAGGGCCTCTCCCGAGGAGAAGGGCAGCAATACGGGGCAGAGCAGGGAATGCCACAAAGCTGGGCAGAGTGGCCCATGTGTCCTGGGTGGTGTGGCTGTTCCCCTGTCCCACAAATCTGACTTCATTGTGTGTGCCCCATCGGCAGATTTCCCCCCGGATGCCTGCGGCCGTCATTCACCCCACCTGGCCAGCACTGCCGGGGATGCTGTATTTTCCATATCTGCCTTAGCACAATTGATTCCTTGGGTCAGCCACGAGCTGGGATTTCATAAACTGCTACCAACGGGGACCCTCCGTCTGGTACCTCCTGCTCCATCCGCTCTGAACCACGCTCTCCAAGCACTAGTCTTTCTGAACGGCTCAGCTGCTCAGAAAAGGATCTGAAACGTTTTTCACCTTGTCAGCCTGCAAGTAATGTGGCATTTGCAGCTGAGCAGTCAGGTTTGCTCCTAAAATGGTGTAACATGTCCAATAGCGTTGTTATCGGAGGAATCAGAAGTGGGATGCTCTGAGGGCCCAGCATAGGGCCTGGCACAGGTGGGAGGGGGTCCAGAAGCCCCCCAGCACTTGCCCCTACCCATACCTCTGCCGCCTCCTCTCACCTGCAGGCTATAGGAAATGGCACTCGATGTGTTTGTTATTCAAATTTCTACCCCCACGACTGGTGTCACCTGTGAGTTCTGCCGGGGAGATTTTGTGTGTTGGGCGTCATTCCTTGAGGCATTTTGCTGGGAGACCCTGTGCTCCTCAGTGCTGGTTTGGCTGTACTTCTCGCAAAGGCTTCCCGGGGATCCTTTTCCCTTCACTAGGAGCAAACCGCAGTCAGTGGTGCTGTGCTCAGGGAAGTCCCGACAGCTCGCAGGGGCCAGTGGGGTTGGCAGCAGTTTTCTCCAAAGCAGAACAGCCTGAAAGCCTGAAGTTCATGGAGGAGACAAAGAGTGAAATATCCCCTCACCCGGCAACTCCTCACCCTCTCCCTCAAGGAGCCTCTGTGCCAGCTCTGCTTATCAAAAACAGTGAGTTTCAGAGCCTCTGATGAGTTTTGTATGTGAAAGATTATCTGGTCGAGTATTAATTAACACGCTTAAATTAGATCCCCTTGGCTATGATGATCATATTACTCGACCCAGCAGAGGTGACAGCAGATGCGGTGAGCATTGCGGTACGAAGCAGCCCCAGCTGGCCGGGCACGTGGTGCAGCCGCTGGCACTGCTGCCCCATCCAGCGTCTGTCCTGGTGCTGCGCGGTGGTGTGGCACCGGCAGCAGAGCTCAGCCGATGCCCGGCCACCATGGGCACAGCATCCCTGTGGGAGGAGGTCCAGCCCTGGCAGGGCTCTGGGACCCCCATGTCTGCAGCCCCAGGAGTGGCTGGTTGAGAAGCAGAGAGGTTTGTGTGTCCGTACTGGAGGTTGTGCTGTGGTTGTGTCCATGCTCGCCCCAGTGCCATCGGTCACCCTCTCCCCCTGCCCCGCAGTGAGAGGGGTACCGTCTGCCTGGGCACAGGGCACGGGGGGGAGCGTTTCCCAGCTGGCCATTGCTCAGCACATGGGAAGACTGAACTTGTCAGCAAAATCACGTGCAGTCCAGAGAGTTCACCTTCCTCCCAGCCTTTAACTCTCTGACTGGAAATTTCTGGCTGCTGTGAATGGATCTGGGCAGTCCCAGTGTCCCCATTTCTCCATTCCTGCAGCCCAGCACAGGATGAAGCCCGGGGGGGGAAGGGGGCAGCCAGACCCAACAGTAGCCATCCTGCGGGCAACGCTGCCTGCGCATGGGCAAGCTCCAGACACGGGAATATAAAAAATACATTACAATTGTTCCCAAGAGTAAGAGCAGCGAGTGTCTTCCTGCTGGGGGGGGGGGTGTCTTCCCTCAGTCCTCACACCCCGAGAGGCTGTTTCAGAACCCATCGAGTAACTCTGCTCCCTCTGGGATGACACACATCCCACATTTATAACATTGTGGTTGGTTTTCCCCTTTTACAACCAGCCAGCCGGGTTATACCTACAAGGGGTACTTGAGCTCCTAGTTGCCTGTCAGTTCCTCTGACCCCCAGCCACTTTTATTGCCCTGCTTTGAGGTCCCCGCAGTTTATGATTAACCCCTGGCACCGGAGGATGCTGAGCAGGAGCAATGCTGAGCAGCTGTGGTACAGGCTTACAACGCAGGGAGGTCGTCTTCTGTCTGCTGCGGGCTCTCACCTGCAGCCTGGGCTGCTTCGCTGTCAGCCAGCCTTGCAATTCCCGGTCCAGCTTGCTGCCTGTGGGAGCACGGCACGCCTGCTGCCTCTTGCTCCGTTTCCCTCTGTCCCCAGGGGACCCCACTGTCCTGGTGAGCTCTATCTTCAGTATTTTCTTCTCACTGCGTTTTTACTCCCTCTTTGTCCCATGTTACAATGCCTCCCTCCTTACAGTTTTGGGTCATCTTCGTGTCTGAGGGTCTGTTTAACCCCCACCCACTGCTGAAGATGCTGAACAACATGGGACGTACTGGGGCTGCAGATCCACGGTAAAATCCCTGTCAGGCCGCTCTCCTGGCAGGGGTGTCTGCTGTTGCTTCTGTCTGCTGAGGGGTTTGGGGGTTGCAGGGCGAAGGGGGCTGCAGTGGGCACTGGCCCACCCTTCACCCTCTCTGCTCCCCACAGCACCTGGCCCAGAATCGAGCCCTCAGGTTTGTATCTGTCACAGCCATCCCTCATCTTTCTTTGCAGGGTTTGGGTTTTGACCTAAATCTCTGGTGCCGGTTGCTTTTCATGGCAACACTTGTTTCTACAGATTTGTTTTCTCTGTGTATTTGCTCCATGGCTTTTCCTAGGGACGGCGTGGTGGCTTTTCATCTGGGAGACCCGATGGTGAGGACAGTCCTTCCCAGAGCTGCTCAGTGCAGAATTTAATTTACTTTTTTACATATCTGCATGTGTGATTACTGGGAGAGGTATTTTTAAAAGTAGCTCGGCGTCTCTTTCAGGGAGTTAGCAAAGAGCAGATTTATTTTCTGCTATGCTGAGAATTAACTCCCCTTTCTTCCTCTTCCCTCTGCCCCCGCTGGAAAGAGAGAGAATGCAGAAAAGAAGAAAGGATTTACATTGTGGTGGTGATTGGCACAGGCTGTGAATGAGAGGTCATTTCATCTGGCTGTTTCTTTTCAAGCGCTCTTTTTTTCATGCACACTGTATTCAGGCTGGGAGCATTCTTTCTTTTCAAAGCTTCTCTGTCTGTCTCTCTCTTCCCCCTCCTTTATTTTTCACCCCTTTTCTTTACTTTTGCTGTCTTTTCATTCTGTTTTTCTCCACCCCCTTGGGGCTCCATTTTTTTCTTTCCTTTTTCCTCTATTCAGTTCCTTTTTTCTTCTCGCATCTTTTCTGAATAGCTCTTCTATTTTCGGAGAGGAAAGGGAGTATGTCGAAGAGAAGTCGTTGCAGCAAGGAGGAACTTGAAAGTCTTTCTTTCCTTGTTTATTTCACTCAAAAGCAAAAATTGTTTTCCAAGGGAGAGCGAGGTTTCTGTGCGGAGCCTTTGAAGCAAGGCTGGGACGGCAGCAGGGCTGGCCAGGGTGGGATTTCTCCCTGCTCCTCGCCACACCACAAACACCCTTGGTCCCAAACTGCTGACAAACACCCAGAGCCCCACAGAGGATGGGGGGGTCGGTGGGTCAGTGCTCTTTCAGCTGGGCTGTGGGTGAGGAGGGGGCCAGGCAGGAGCAGCCCCTCTCCCTGGGCTCCATCCCAGCTCACCCCCAGCCACTGCTTGCCCCACACCTTTGCACACCAGTTACTTGTATGTGATTGCTGGTGCTGGTGGTCCTGTGCAAGTGAACGGCAGCATTTTAAGACATGATGTGACAATAAGCTCTGAAAGCAAGATCCCAAGAGCTCTGTGCTGTGGCGTGTGTCCCTGCACGGCGCTGGGGAGGAGGCAGGTGGGGTGGGACGGAGGGGCCATGTCTGCGTCGTTTTGAAGGGGGAACATTGCGCTTCCACGAGCAGCCCATGGGACAACGTGAGAGAGGGGCCAGGTCCCCAGGGACGGGGTGTCCACTGGCCAAGGAGAGTCACTGTGCTCAGATCTGATAGACTTGGGGATTTGGGGTGCCGGAGTTCCGTGGGTTTGGGCCCTTCTGTGGCAGAAGAGCAGGAAGGGTCTTGGACACATCCACAAGGCCACAGTGGTTCCAGTCGGGTCTAAGGGAGATGCCCTGGCTCGGCAGGAGGAGCCTGGTCCCCCAGCCGCTGCTCCCCAGGTGCCATCAGAGCTCTGCTAGCAGCTCTGTTGTCTTGCTTCAAGAAGAGCTTCTAGGCAGAAGGGCTGATAAATCAGGCTTCAAGATTGATCTGTTTGGTCTTCGAAAGAAGAGATGTTGTGCCACGTGGCACAGGAGGAGATCTTCAAGGAGGGCAGCTGGGGGGGGGAGCAGTGAGAGTCCCCCTCCCTGAGCGCTCCCAGCCCGAGGGCTGGCGCAGGCATTAACCCTCAGCAGGCTGCGGTGCGGCTTTGGCTGCTCCAGGACCAAAGGTTTCACAATCCCTTGGCAGAAGCGGAGCGCTGGCTCCAGCATTTCCTTTGGCTCAGTGCAGGGAAAGCACTCACGTAACAAACCTGCCCTGATGGGCTCCTCACAGTGCTGCTACCACAAAACGGGGGTCCCCTGGCAGTGACCCTGTGCTGCCAAAAATCAGACCCAGCCCCCCCCCCCCCCCCCCCCCCCCGGCTCCTTCCATTCATCCCCCAGACCCCGGAGGAGCCTGGGTGGCTCTAATCCTTCCTTCACCCCCATGGCCAAAGTGATGCAGTTAGGACTCTGATTTTCAGGAAGCATCTTTTGCCTGTTAATTTTAGTCTCCCTTGAATTGCTTTGAAGTGAAGTAGAAGTTGGGGGCTGATCTGGGACACACGAACAGGCACTGGACTGGAGCCACCAGCTTTCACGTTGGCTGTGTCAGAGGGGCTGGAGGACGGGGCCGCCAGGTCCCGCTATGGAAAGCGAGGCAGGGAGCGCAGGAGTGTACCCGGGCTGCTCCTCTCCTGCTAGAACAGCGGTTCTGGGCGAATGGTGTGCACAGGGAAAATCCAGCAGAGCAGGGACTCCTCGCACTGCAGCCCCGACGGCAAGGTGCCGGCCGGTGAGCCCAGCGGGCAGCTCTGGAGGGGGATCTGCTGCCTGATCCTGAGGGTCTTGCGGTGTGAGAGGAGAATTCTGCCTCCCCTTTGTTTGAAGGGCTTTGGAGGAAGGTTGGAAGGGCCTTGCCGAAGCACGGGGACTTCTATCATCCTCTGGCCAGGGGCACATGGCAGGTCAGGCATGGGCAGGGGTCCTGAGCCGTGCGGGTGGGCTGCAGGAGTGGGAGTGGAGCCGGTGGCACGGCGGTTAATGAAGTAGATTATTTTTTAAAAGTGAGATTCAAATAATTGTAACCCTGAGATAGAGAAGACATTGGAGGAGATGAAAAGGGAGAGAGAAAGAAAGGAAGCAAAGGACAGAGGTTTGGAATAGAGAGGGAGATTAGGAGATAGATGAAAGAGAAAGGAGAAAGATAAGAGGGAGAGAGGGGACAGATCTCCAGCGCGAGATGGGCGTTGCCAGGGAAACGGGAAGAATGAGGGAGCGACAGAGGGATGGAGGAGCGGAGGATGCTGGGGGCGGGGAGCAACGGAGGGATGGAGGCTCGGTCTCGGTCTCGGGTGGAGGAGGAAAGTGTATTCTCAGCAGAAAGGGAAGCAGGAGCGGGACGTCCCGGGTCAGCGTGGGTGCCTGTCTGCTGGGAAGCCACGAGAGCATTTAGGATCGTGGCTCCATCCCTCTGTGGTGAACGGCTGCAGCATCTGCTGCTGCTCACAGACTGACCCCTCTCACCCTGAGTTTCCATCAGCTGAAACATTTCTTGCCCACGGCAGGGTGGCTTTCCTCAGAAGCAGGATGTCACACTGTGCCCACACCTAGTTCAGCACGTGAATCTTCTTCTGGAGGGCTGGAGGGAGCTGGGAGAGGGTCCGACCCGGGAGGGAGCGCCCTTGCCCGTGCTTGGCCTCGATATTTATATTCCACTTCCAGATGCAGTTGCTGCATTTCAAAGATAAAAAAGGTAGTGTGTGATGGTGAGGCCAAGAGGGCAGAGCAGCAACCTGCTCACAGGGGAGGACGGGCACTAAGGTGCTGTGCCGTGCCATGCCGTGCTGTGCTGTGCCAGCGAGGAGTGCCAGCCCAGCTGCCACGTGTGCCTGCACTGGGCTGGGCTGGTGCTCAGTGGGCAGGGACAGCCGAGCATCCCCCTGCCTCGCCAGCAGCAGGATGGTGGTTCCCAGCGCTGCCACCCTCACCGAGCAGAGTGGTGCCCGATTCCTGTCCCATGGAGCAAAGGTTCCCCCATGGAAATCACGTGCCAGGTTGGGATAAATCCTGGTGTCCTTCACTGCGGTTGCAGGCAGCTCCTGCAGCCAGAGGCGGGCCAGGAAAAGAGACGATGTGCTTGAAAGCCAGGCACTGCAGATGTCGCTTTAAAGCCCAGAGGCAGTTTTGTGCTCAGCTTCAGCTTTGGCTAGTCCTGGGAAGGTCCCAACGGCACCGGCTGCTCCTGCATCCCTGGGCTGGCAATGGGGAGAGGGGAACCAGGCAGCTTCATGCTCCGTACACACTTATTCTGCAGAAACAGTCATCTCCAGTTATTGATAAAACATTCCTTTTCCCCTTCCAGTCAGAGTTTGCCAATAACCTCGTGGCTTCAAAGAGGTGAACATTTACTTCCCACCAATGAACACAATGGTTGGGGTAAGAATCGTTAGAAGAAATATCAACAGAGCAGTCAAGGGAAGGTTTAACGTGATCTGACAAAGCGGGTGCTGCTCCTTTCCCAACACGTTGTCTGTTGTACAGACCAGAAGTTGTCATTTTCCCTAACTTGTTTTTCCACCTAATCTTACTAAAAAATGTTATCTATATCATGCTGCGAATTGTAGGTTGTGTCTTTTTTTTTTTAATCAAACCCCCCAAAGAGAGAAATTCCTCCACCCAGAACCACTTCACATGATACACGTGATATCATGCACTTCTTCCATGTCGGAAAGTATATCCAAGGCTGACGGGAGCAGTTCTGCTTTCTAATCAACTTATTATAAGTAGGAGGGTTTTCCTTTTTTCTAGAGCAGTCATTAACAAAAGTTTTCCTTAAAGAGTGGAGTTAGATAGGATCTACTGTGGAGACACAATGCATTTAAGAATTGTTTTGATTCCTTTCAAAATGCAGAATTTATTTGGTAGCAACAACCCAGCACCACGCATCCTCTTCCCCGTTCCTTAGAACTTTGGCTCATTATTTGTAGCCCAGTTTATCTGCGTTGGATGTCGGCTGTGAGGCAAGAAATGATGGTTTTTTGGTTCTGCTGCTGCCAGCACAGAGCCAGGGTTGGTGTGTGCCCCCCATGTCCCACAGCTCCTGGCCTTGACCAGCCCTGGTGACAGGAGCTTGTGCAGCCAGACAGATGTTTGAGCCCAGCTGCTGTGTCGGATGCACTGTCCTGTGCAGGGAAGCTGTGGCTTCATCCTTCCCTTGCCCAGCCCCAGCTCAGTGTTTAGTGAAACCAAGATGAACTTGTAAATCCTCAGGGTTGGTGCAGGACAGATGCTCTGGATCAGTTTTATGAATAATTTTAGTGGTGATTTTCAGGAAAAAAAATATTTTTCTGTTTAGAATTTTTGTTGGTGCTTTGAGTAGCTTTATGTGAAACCCACGAGAAAGATGAAAGACTGATTTTTTCCTTTATTAAATTTAAATGAAAGCTTCTTTTAAGAAAGGAAGAAAAATAAAATCAAAGGTATTCTCACAAATATTACAGAACTGTTGATCAGCCTGTTTAAAAGTATTGAAAAGCTTTAACACCTCCTCCCCCCACCTTATCGGATCTCCACTCCGATAAGATCACTCCCATGTGCCCAGCTTCACCAGGTCATTTTTAGCCCCAATTTATGCTCAGACTTGACTCCAGCACTCCTGGAGCTTTGCACAGCACCTCTGGCACGCGGTCTGCAGGGCAGCCTGCAGCAGGGCAGGGCGGCTGGGGGGGATCACACAAAGGGTTCTGCAATGGGGGTCCCGCACCCTCCCAGCCCTGACAGCACCTCTTGCAGGGTGAGAGCCCACCAGTTAGGTGTATGGGGTGCAGCTCCTGCAGCCCCAGGCACTTGCCGCTGCACAGGTTTAAAGCTGAGGAGCTTATTTAGGGCAACTGCTCTCGATTGCATTGCTCAGGTTGCACCACTGAGTTTCTTTCTGCTGGGAACAAGTCCTAGAGGCCCTCCTGGATTGCTGCTGGGTTTGTCACACAGCCTGTAATGCCAAATACAGGTGCGAAGGTGAGTTAGATGAGATAAGCTGCTGCTGGTACCAGCTGGGCCCTGGCACCCGCTCATGTGTCGGCACTTACTCTCTGATGGAGCAGAGATAACATGGGGCAGTGGCTGGTAGCAAGGAGGGGTGTTGTGTTCTGGGCAAGGAAGGGTCACTGTTCCTCAGAAAGGCTGTGAAAGGTAAATCTCAAACATTTTTGGTTTGCCCTTGACTCACTTTCCTGCAGGAAGGGTTGGGTGAAGGTTGGTGGTTGCACTACTCACCCTGCTGCCTCTGGGGCTGATGTAAAGGAATGGGAGAGAGGGGTGATTGAGGAGGAGCCCGATGGAAAACAAGGGGCTTTGCAATAGCTGACTCCTCAGCAGGGGGTACAAGCACTGCGTGAGTCAGGAGCTGTGGACCCTTGCTGCGCACCTTTGGTGGGACTTCAGCCAGGATGGCACCTTGTGGAAGCGGCTGGTCCTTTTACTCTGCTTGCTCCTGTCGGACCTAGGATATTGCAGGCAAACCTTGTTTGTGTGCACAGGTGAGGTTTTCATGAACCAGACATAATTTTATTTATTTTTTTTTAGGCTCAGGATTACCAAGAGTCTCATTTCCAGAGCTGCTGCATTGGCATCTGTTGTGGCTCAGCTGCACCAGGCACTGGTGGAGGGGATGCTGGTGTGAGACAGGGGAGCCGCTTGGGAGCGGCTGGGTGAAACCAAGGGAGTTAAAACAGCAAAGGAAAGAGAAATGTGTCCAGAGATGGATGGTTCTTAGTCTAGTGCGGTAGCTGGGAAATCTGGAATCCAGCTAGAAATGCAGTGGTCGATGAAGAGGCTGTTGGGCTACAGGAGGGGACCTGTCTGCTGTAAGAGGCCCCATGTGAGAGATGAGGGGTTAAAGATGAAGGAAGAGAGGTAAATAGAAGTAAAATTCACATAAGGAAGTGAAAGCTATTTTTTAGAAAATCCAACTATTTTAAGTGCTTAAAGACCAGGAGGTGAGTGTGGAGGAGGTGGCCGGGGCTGGGGCGGGCAGGAGCCGCAGGGATATGCCGGGGCAGAGCCTGACTCTTCACAGCTGTGTTGAAAAAGACAGGAGGAGAAGAGAGATTGCAGCGAGACAAAAACCTCCCAGGAGTGGGAGGAGAAATGCTGAAAGAAACCCGAATTTCACAACCCCCAGAGGAGCAGGGACAGGAGCCACTGCTGCCGGCCCTGGGTGCGACCTTCCCACGAGCGCCGGAGCAGGGAGCCCAGCGGCGGCCGGGGGACACGGATGAGGGGGACCAGGAGCGCGGCACGTGCGGCTGTCGGAGGGGATGCCAACGAGTGCGTTTGTGTAACTCCATGTGCGGGAGGGGGGCAGGTGGGCGAGTGTCTCCATCGGCAAACAAGCTGGAGAGCACCTAAACCTCGACCAAGGGGGTTGCTCTGAGCCCAGAGGAGGGTTCAGTTCCCAGCTACGGTGCGCGGGCAGGGACGGCAGAGGCTGAGCGAAAACCGGTGAGGTACAGCCATGGTTGGGATCTGGGGAGGAAGGCAAGTTGCTCTTGTGTCCCTACTGAGATCAATATTAAGATAAGTTTGATTTATTTTCTCTTTTTCTGATCTGAGCGGTGGGACAGAGGGATGAGCTGAACACCCAACGCAGTAGTTGGCAATGGGGATTAGGAAAGCCGGCGTGAAGAGGTGTAAAGGTACAGACAGAGCTGAGCTGTGGGAGAACAGACCCGCTCCCCAGCAGTGTCTGGCACGGCACCTGGCAGAAGGGCCTGTCCCCTCAGGCTGGGGACAGGGAGCCAGGGAAGCTGCAGAAATTGTGATACCACAAAACCAGGAGTATTTGAAAAATTGGTACCCGCAGCAGGGCTGGGACTCCAGCCCGCAGCACTACCATGCTTGTGCCTTTTTACAGCGATACTCGCAACTCGTCCTCAAAAATGGATCTCGGCACTGTGTGTAGCGAAAGAAATACGGACTTTGCTCCCGGAGAAGGGACAACTGAAGGGCAGGATGGGGTGAGCACAGACAGAAGTGCCTTGCCAGAGCTGCTCCATTGCTGCTGGGTATTGGCAAGGCACGGGTGTGCTCAGAAAAGAAATTTGGAGAAATCAGTGTAGTAGCAGACTTCTGCATAGAAAATTTTTTTCCCTGAAAAGTTGTGAATTTGTTGAAAAATGGGGTGATGAAATTTGTCATTGCTGGTGCAGTTGTTTGTTGGCAACCAAGGAGAGATGGAATGGGAAAAGGCTTAAAAGGCAAGCGGCTCACACCTGGTACAGAGCCACATGATGGGAGGGAGAAATAACAGGGTCACAACGAGAAGTCTGCAACATAGCTCCTGCACAAGTGTCTTCCACCATCCAAGGGGAGCAGGACACTGCCAGCCAGTGTGGCACAGAGCTTTCCACCAAATCCAGCTGTGGAATGATTAGTAGCTACTGAAAAGTTCGTTCAATTTGTGCGTATGGAAAAGAAAGGCAGATCTTGGATTGTGTGAGAAACTCAATTGCAGAAAGAGAGGCTAGTGGAGGAGCATGTGGAGCGGTGGGCATGGGGGTGGGAGAAGAGGTGTTTCAAGGACTGGGGTGGGAAGCGGTGGGGGATCAGTTTAATGTTCAGCTTGGCATCGTTCACTCTTCATGGGGTGGATGATGGGGGAAAGTGGGATTTGCCTGGCTCGTCCTCTTACCCTCAACCTGCCATCTTGCCTCTTGGGTGGCATGCCCAAAGCCCACCTCCCCCTCGGGCAGAGGAGCCGGTATGTCATGCTCTCTGGCCAGGGTTTGCTTATTTATTAGCAGCACTATCAAGGCAGTGCAGCCCTTTGTAGACTATTAGTCTCCTTTTCCACAGAGGGATGGAGTTTACTTGTTAAAGCATCCCTACAGCTCCTGGTGCTGGAGCAACACTGGGACTGTTGCTTTGCCAGGATGGGCTGCCAGAATCCTGTCTGTGTCGTCCTGCCTGCCGGTCTTCCCAGTGTGCCCGGTGCTGCAGCTCCCAAATGCCCAGCCCTGGAGGGATGTCTTTGCAAGGGCTCAGCTGGTGGCATTTTATCAGTACCAGGAGGGACAGTGCATTAATGTTTGTTTCCCTTCCCGCTGCCCCTTCTTGTGCAGCTGGGGTGGGTCAGGGCTGAGCGGGTGCTGCTGGGGCGAGTTCCCTCCGCTGTGCTGCCCTGGTCATGTGCCTGGGAGGGGGAAAGCAGCAGCAGCGGTCCCCAGCTCTCCCAGCAGCCTGGTCACTGCCCTGTCAGGGCTGTGGAAGGCTCCTGCATGGGGATCTCTGTGGCACTTCTCAGGGGGCTGAGATCTCTGGTGGGGTTTGGATTCAGGCATGCAGGCGCTGCGTGAGCCTCTGCCCAGTGCCTGGATGCTCTGTGCTTCGGCCCCAGGCTTGCATCGCCTTGCTTCACCTGGGAGCGATTGCCTCACATGGGACTGGCTGTGGCAGGTCTGTGCTCGGTCTGGCACTGGACCTGAGGCCCCCTGGGGCCACTGCTTTGGCTTCTTGATCAAGATTACAAGCGGCTCCCTGGAGAGCAGAGGTTTGGGCAGCGCTTTGCACCCTCAGGGGTGTCAGGGTGTTTCCTGGGGGAGTTGAAATACATGACCTAACCGTACTTCCCAGAGTGTTGGGAAACAGCGTTTCCAGCCCACTCTGCAAGACCCGAGAAGGGTGAACAGGGAAGTGAGAGTGAGAAGTGAAACAAAAGCATCTGTCCTGTTCCCCACTTCTCTCCCTGCAGTGTTTGTGCAGCTGCAGCTCTGCGAGCCGTTGTGGCCTCGCTCTCTTGAATAGCAAAGCTTCGTTTCTCATGTACCAGGGCTCACGCATTCGATAGAGAGAAGTGCAAAGAGTGATTTGTGTAACACAAGGCTCTTATTTTCATGCTGAGGGCCCAGAGGAGCAGAGTTCGTCCCCTTTCTCAGAGTGCCTCGGAGTAGGAATGCACAATTTGCTTTCTTCTAAAAGCCTCTGGTTTAGGGTGGTTGTTCTTAAAACATCAGTGCTGGTCTTGGGAGGGTGTGTGAGTGTATCGTTCTTTCAGCTTCTGTGTCTTGTGGTGCTCGTACTTGGGGACAGAGGCCCCGAGCTGTGCTGGGGAGTTCAGCTGACCCCTCTGTAGCGCTGAAGGCTTAGAGGGAATAGTTGGGTCCCATCTCGTGTCCCTTCTCCCCTCTCCTGTCCCTGAGGCTGCCAGCTGGCTGCGGGGCTGTCCAGGTCTGTGTTGCCCTTGCTTTGCCCTTGCATGGCACTTAGTGGCACATGCCATGAGGAGCAGGATCCGGCGGTGCCCCCCTGCCCCAGGAGCTGGGGTAACAACCTGCCACTGCGGGCATCTGGGTGTTTCTTATCCTGTGTAAGCGGCTGCCAAGAAATCCTTGGGAAAAGCGAGATCTTGACTGGAAGAAACATCCAGTGCATGTGGAAATAGAAACTGTGCCCCAAACCAAGGAGGAAAGCAAAATCCAAAACCAAGTCAGGTGGCCTTCCCTGCTTCCCAGCCTCCTCCAGCTCCTCTCGCCAGGGCAGAGTGAAGGCACCCCAGCTCCCCTCTCTAGGCTGAGACCCCAGGGAGCAGGCTCTTGGTTTCAGCTTCCTCAGTTCCAGCAAGGATTCCATTTGCAGACCCCCAAAGGCAGCGGTGCTGCTCACCTTGGCCACCCCAGAGCCCTGGCTCTGCACTGCCTGTCGTCTGAGCCCCCGGCGGGCACCCATGGGGGCTGGCAGGGCAGGGTGGGCACGCTGCCGGCTGGGGAAGCGGGAGCTGGGAAGTAGGAATTCTCTCCAGCCCTTGCAGGCTGGCAGGGATGGTGGTGCGGGGGTGCGTTGTGTTGGGCTGTTTTCCCTGGCAGCTCTGCTCCCCGCAGGGATGCTCCACGGGGCAGCGGTGGCTGAGCCTGGGTTGGGGGCACAGGAGGAGGAGGATGACAATCTGCCCTTGCACCACGGCTGCCCGGGCAATGGGCTGCAGGATCGGTCAGCCCGAGCCCCCCGGGGGCCTCCCCGGGAAGGGGGTCCTGGCTGGCGAGGGGTGGCCGCGGGACCGGGCTGTGCGTGCCAGCAGCCACCTCCCTGCCTGCTCCCTCTTCCTCTGCTGCTTTCTCCCCATCCTTCCTCCCACCCCTCCTCCTCCTCCTCCTCCCACCGCCGCCCGCCCTCCCCCCGCTCCTCGCTTTGTTTAGCTGCCTCCGCACTCCCCTTCCCACCTCTCCTCCCCATCCTCTTCCTTCTCCCCCCCCATCCTCCTCCATCTCCTCTCTACCCGTTCTGCGCCGGGGGCTGGGGGTGCGAAGTCCAGAAGCCGCCCTCCTTGTCTCCCCTCCATTTCTGGCTGCCCCCCCCCCCCCCCCCGCCAGGCCCAGTCTCTGGCCGCTGGCTCTGCACAGCCCGTCTCCCTCCTGGCGCTCCCTGGGAAGGGATGCCCAGGCAGGCAGGGATGCTCGGCCGGGACCTTCCTCCTGCTCAGGCAAGGGCCGTGGCCGGAGGGTGCTGGAGCCCCTGGCTGCATGCAGGGTAGAGACGGTTGGAGCTTGGGGACAGCAGCATCACCGTGGGTACCAGAGCCCACTGCCCATCTCCTGACCCTGAGCGTCCCCTCTGCTCTGGCAGGCCACATGCTGAGCTGTGGGGTGGGTGACCCTGACCCTGTGGCTGGATCCAGCAGCACACGGGGGGGATGCAAAGGAAGGACCTGAACCCCGGGTGTGATCCTGCAGGCAGCAGATCCCGCGTAGTCAGTGTCTCTCCCCTTCTCCGGCCCTTCCTCTTCTCATGCCAGTTCTTCTCCCCTTCCCCATCACTTCCCCTTCCCCAGAGGGATGTGTGCACTGTGGCCCGGTGCTTTGGTGAGCACAGAGGCGGTGTGAGAGGACGCGCAGGCCACACTCACAGGGGCTGTACAGGAACCAGCAGGAGCAGGCAGCTGCCTGTGGCTTTGCCTGCAGTGGAGAGGCTGATGTGCTCCGGCCAGCACTTCTTGTCCCTGCAGCCCGTACCTGGCCTGGCTGGTGGGACACAGCATGGAAGCCATGTGGGTGCCACAGTGAGAACCGTGGGGACGATAACCTGATAAAGCAGGGGTTTTCCGCTTGGAGAGAGCGGTTATTTAGCCCAGGATGGCTTCTCAGGCCGTGCAGGTGCTCCTGGGACCGCAACATAATCTGGTTTAGAGTTTATTCCTGTTTTACCTCCCCCATAGGATTTCTCTTTGTTGTATCTGCAGAAATAATTATATTTAGGAGAACATTCCTCACCGCAGGAGGAAGCGGCGGCCTCCTCGCTTTCATCTGGTGGCGGCTCTCCAAGCGCCTCCCTGCCCATCCTCGCCGGCCGCCCCAGGGCTGTGGGGGAGGCTGCCGGGGGCCCGATGCTGCACCCTGTCGAGGGGGGTCCTGGGTTGGCTCAACCTGGGAGCGTCGGGCACCGCTGCTCCAGGCTCTGCATCCCTCCAGGACCCTGCCCCAGCCTCTCTGGGGTGGGTACAGGGCTGTCGGGGCCCCTGGGCACAAGCGAGCTGAACATGAGCATGTTCTTAAAGTGTTTTCTAATCCTTACAAAACTAAACAGATAAACTACCCTCCAGCTGAAGGGAGTGTTTTGGCAGCCTGTGCGTCTTTCCCCAGTTCACCAGCGGGTGCCTGCCTGCACCGTTACATCTCTCTGTCACTGTTTTGCTTTGTCTGCTGGTCTTCTCTCCCTGTTTCCCAGCCTGAATAGCCAAGGAACCTGCAGATGCTGACCGGAGGGATCTGGGTATGGGTGACAAAACAGCATTCCCGAGGCATGGTGGTGCCTGCCCCACGCTCCTCTGTGCAGCAGCTTCTCTGTTGTTTTGCTATCCCAGATTCCCAGGTTGTTTATGGCAGCAATTCCTCAGATTGCTGGCCTGCCGCCCCTGGGCTCTCCAGACAGGGCTGGTGCTGGTGGGACGGGTGCAGGCTCCGTCTGCCCGGTGTGGAACACTGACTTCAGAAGGGCTCGTGGAACTGTGCCCCGCTCTCCGGGCTGGTGGGTCCCTGGAGACCACCAGGACACAGGGAGCTTGTGGGTCTGGCACGAGTTTGTCCCAGGCTCAAGAGCAGGACTGCCATCCTCAGGGTGCCCCACACCTGGTGCTGCTGCAGACCCAGCACCCGTGGCCCAGCAGCTGCTGGGTGAGGCCAGCGGTGACCGCTTGTAGGCACGATGTGAGCGTCGGGTTTTCTGCTTGTTTGACTTTTGCCGCTGAAACTGTAGCCCCTGTGAGTTTGCTGTGGTCCCACAGGTGATATCGCTGGCGTTGCTGTTATCTCCTGGTGCACTGCCCTAGGCAGACGTACCCTCCTCGCTTCTCCACTGCAGGCAGCTTGTCCTTCCAGTCAAAGCTGGGTGTGCCTATGTGACCTTCCAGGTCTGTACTTCCCAGCCTGGCCGGCACAGTGTGTTGCTCCCAGATGAGCTCCACAGTAACCAGCATCAGATGCAGTGAACAGCAGCACTGGAGTGGCTCCTTGTGCTGCCTCTCCGGTCGGCTCTGGCACGCCTCTGCCAGCCACCCACCTCAGCTGCTGGAGGTTCTGCATCGCTCACAGGTCCGGGCGGCTGCCTCGCGCCCCGCAGCCACCTCTGTGACCTCATCTGTGCTCTCGTCCTTCTCCTTGTGGTCTCCCTTCATGTCTGTCAGGTTTATTTGCTCGGGGGATCTTGTGGTGCCAGCACGCAGTGTGGCAGTACGCTCCTCCCCACGCAAGTGAGCATCGCTCTGTGTGTCATCCCCGAGCAGTGATCGGACTTCCTTCCTGAAATGGGATGGAATAGTTAAATAGCACGAGGTTGGGACTGGAGTCCTGCAGGATCCTGTCATGAGCTCTCCCAGAGGGTGGTGGGGATATGTCTCTGGGTCCCAAGTGTCTGAGTGGGGATAAATCGGTTGTGGTCCATTTGTCATGTGCCCCAGGGTGGCATTAGTGTTGGGTCATCCTGCTCTGACCTGCCCATGTCCTGCGCCTCTTCCCTGTGTAACTTGGGCACCGTGTGCTGGCACGGGCACAGACGCTTGTGGGGCACCTTGGGCAGGGGGGCAGCGGTACATGGGAGAAGACTCAGACTTTCTCAGCTTTAGGGGGCATTGGCTGCTGCTCTGTTTGCACTAGGAGGACTGTGGCTTTTGCAGGGATTTTAACTGACTCCGTAGCCCCCTTCTGAGAAGTGACTTCGTAACCCTGAGCAGGCTGTGCTGGTCAGTAGTGCTGCAGGGGGAGGGAGGCAGGAAAAAGGGAAACAAGCCACTTATAAAACCTGACGAAATACTGCTGGAGCCTGGCGTGCTTATTGCTGGGACAAAAGGGCGCTGCTGAAAGGCGTTAATAAAAGCAAAGGGGAGAGGAGGCGCTTGCCATGGCAATGAGGGGGCTGTGAGACCAGAGGGGTGGGCCAGGCAGGGAAGGTGAAGCTGGAGCCTGGCTGTCACAGGGCTGGGTGGGTCGGAGCAGCAAGGGGGTTCGCAGGGCACCAGTGCTGTCTGCCTCGGGCCAGCGCACCCAGACCCGACCTGCCTCCCACGCTGCAGTGATGCTTGGACCCCCGCAGGTGAGCCACCGGCCGAGCCAAGCGGAGCCTCTAACATGTGCCTCACTTGGGCTTGTGAGCATGGCAGCTTGACCGCTTTTCTACGTGCTCCCAATGAGAAAGGTTTGAGGTTTGGTTCCTCGAGCTCCCTGTGCCCTTTGCTGCTGCTTCTCCCTCCCCCAAGGAGCACAGAGTGGCATGTTCAGCTTTCTTGACTGGTCCTGCAAGCCGCATGGGTGCCTGTCCCTGGGAGTCACTGCCACGGAGCTCTGGGGCATGCGAGGAGCCAGACCTCAGTTTTGGGGTTCAATAGTGCAGAGAGAAATGTTGACAGCGGATGCAGAGCCCCATCCCCCCCCTTCATCCGGGCTCCCTGATCCACCAGCAACTGAGATCACCATGGCCGCGCTGCTCCACACCCTGGGGTGCTGGTGACCCATGCTGGCAACACCTGTGTTGGTCTGGGGGTCACTGGGGATGGTGATAAGGAAATGGGTGACAGCTGAACAAGTCCCTTGTGGAGTGGTGTCCCCAGCAGCTGTGTGGTGGCAGGGGTGCCAGGGGGGCTAACAGCCATCTCTCTCTCCCTCCCCAGCCATGACAGCGTAGGCAGGCGGCGAGAGATGGATCGCTTCACTGAGTGCGGGACCCAGACGGACGCGGTGGTGGTGCTGTCCCTGGCGCAGGCTGCGGTTCTGGGCTTGGTGTCTGAGAATGAGCTGCTTGGGGCCACAGTCAGCCCCTCGGGCTTCTTCCCGGGGCTGGGAGGGGAGCTGCCGGACACTGCTGCGGTGGAGCCTGGGGAGCCGGAGGGTGAGTGCCGGCTGGAGGGTGAGGGGCAGGCGCCAGGGGATGGGCAGGACGAGGATGCCTTGGAGGCAGAGTCTTCCCTGGAGAAGCATGCCCGGAGGAGAAAGAGGCCTCCGGTGAGGCTGGTGCCCAAGGTCAAGTGTGAGAAGGCAGAGGTGGAGGATGACGTGCTGTATGAAGTGTCCATCCCTGGGGACGAAGAGGGCGAGCAGCAGCGCAGCCACCAGTCCGACCTCCAGGACCCCAGCCAGGAGCAGACGGTGCAGAGCAGCGCCATGAAGATGATCGACCTCGGCACCTTTGGCAGGAAACCCCGGCGCCTGCGGCACCTGCGCCGGCACGCACACCAGGAGCTGGAGGGCACCGAGCGTCACCTCAGGAGCACTGGTGCAGCGGATGGTGCCACCGCGGGGGACCTGCGGACTGAGTGCGCCTTTGAGGCAGGCGCCCCATCCCCCAGCGAGGCAGAAGCCCCTGCACCAGCATCCCCCGAGCAGGTGAAGAGCGAGCAGGGCTTCGCCTGGCAGGAGCCAGGGGAGCTGGAGGCGGAGGTGACTGGTGCCACCAGCGAGCGCAACAAGAAGGCACAGCTGGACCGACTGGACATCAACGTGCAGATCGATGACTCCTACCTGGTGGAAGCTGGGGACCGCCAGAAGCGCTGGCAGTGCCGCATGTGTGAGAAGTCCTACACCTCCAAGTACAACCTCGTGACCCACATCCTGGGCCACAACGGCATCAAGCCCCACTCCTGCCCCCACTGCAACAAGCTCTTCAAGCAGCCCAGTCACCTGCAGACCCACCTGCTGACCCACCAGGGCACGCGGCCCCACAAGTGTGAGGTGTGCAGCAAGGCTTTCACCCAGACCAGCCACCTGAAGCGGCACATGCTGCTGCACACCGACATCAAGCCCTACAGCTGCCGCTTCTGCGGCCGGGGCTTCGCCTACCCCAGCGAGCTGAAGGCACACGAGGTGAAGCATGAGAGCGGCCGCTGCCACGTCTGTGTGGAGTGCGGGCTGGACTTCTCCACGCTCACCCAGCTGAAGCGGCACCTCTCCACGCACCAGGGCCCCACGCTGTACCAGTGCTTGGAGTGCAGCAAGTCCTTCCACTACCGCAGCCAGCTGCAGAACCACATGCTGAAGCACCAGAACGTCCGGCCTTTCGTCTGCACCGAGTGTGGGATGGAGTTCAGCCAGATCCATCACCTCAAGCAGCACTCCCTCACGCACAAGGTAGGGGCCGGGGCATCCATGGGATGCTGCCCTTGCCATGCCTGGAGGAGATGTGCCAGCTCTGGATGTGGGTGTTGGGGGAGAGGGGTGTCCTGGTGCCCCAGAGTCCTGACCAGCCCTGGGAGATGGGTGGTGCGGGTGGGCAGAGGTGGTTGGCATTTGCTAGGGGTCATTAATTAGCAGTGAAAATGCATCGTTATGGGCAGGGTCCCCAAGGCTGTCCAGCCTCCTTTCTTCCTGGAGGTTGCCACCCTCAGGGAGGGGGTCCTCAGACCTGCTGCTGCAGCAGGATGACTTGGGGGACCCTGGCCACATGCTGCCACAGCCCCTCCCGGCGGGCTGTGAAAGAGGGGTTTGCCCTTTCTCAGGGCGTTCTTTCAAGGGGGAGCAGTTGGCCTGAGCAGGAGAGCGGAGCCGGGTCTCGCAGCTCTGCTTAGAGCGGGTCTGGCCACGCTCCCTGCAGCCCACCTCCCACATGCTGCTGGGCTCGGGCAGGGCTCTCGAACATACCCCACGCCAAGTCTGCTGCCGTCCGGCAGCCGTGCTCCCCAGCCAGCTCCTACCCATGGGCGTTGCTTTGTGGAGCTGCCCTCGCTCCAGTGGCACTGACCCGATACCGGTTTTTCCAAGTGTAAATGCATTTCCAGGGTGGGTGAGATGACGGTGCCTGGGGGTGAGGCAGGATCCTGCCCGCTGCAGGACCCGGCAGGGGAAATTACCACCCCCCCCCCCGGGGCAGCGCAGGGATGGCCCCAGGCTCTTGGTAGTGCCCACTCTGCGCTCGCAGAAGGAGCGGGGAGCAGGAAGGGTTCAGCTCAGTTCACCCGTGCCCCTTGAGGAGCGCAGGTCCCTGCGCTGCACTGTGGCCAGCACTGCTCCTGCCGGGTCTGTTGGGAGGCCCCGAGCGCTGTGTGCTGGCCCCCGCCGCTGCAGGCAGAGCCCTGCCTGCCGCTGCTCTGCCCTCTGCCCACGGCTGTCCTGACGCCTTGCAGGGTGTGAAGGAGTTCAAGTGCGAGGTGTGCGGGCGGGAGTTCACCCTGCAAGCCAACATGAAGCGGCACATGCTGATCCACACCAGCGTCCGTCCCTACCAGTGTCACATCTGCTTCAAGACGTTTGTGCAGAAGCAGACGCTCAAGACCCACATGATTGTGCACTCACCGGTGAAGCCGTTCAAATGCAAGGTACCGTCAGGGATGCGGGGGGGGATTTGGCAGATCTGGGAAAGGGGTTAGCACAGGTCCTGGTGCCCTGTGCTCCCGCAGAAACCTGGCCGGGCTGGGTTGAGTCCTCGGTCACAGGAAAGCAGTTTTGTGATGCCTCCCTCTGTTCGCTCAGGCAAACAGCTCGTCCGGACGCATTGCTCAGAGCTGCGCGGCGGGGAGCAGCTGCTGCGGGCAGGGCATGGGCGCCGCTAGTAGGGAAGGACAGTTCTCTCTGATCAGTGCTGGAGCTTCCAGCGACACCAGCACAGCATCCCTGAGGCCTCCCACCGCAGAGGGGGAGGAGGGAGGCAGCCCCCATACCCTTGGAAGTTGCTGGGAGCGGTGGGGGGGACCCCGGGGGAAGGTCTGCTCTGAAAAGCCCTACAGCTGCACCGGCTGATTCCCTTTGCCGGGGGCGGCAGCGGGAGAGCCCTCGCTGACCCCAGGAACGCTGCCCGCAGGTCTGCGGGAAGTCCTTCAACCGCATGTACAACCTGCTGGGCCACATGCACCTGCATGCGGGGAGCAAGCCCTTCAAGTGTCCCTACTGCTCCAGCAAGTTCAACCTGAAGGGCAACCTGAGCCGGCACATGAAGGTCAAGCACGGGGTGATGGACATCAGCCTGGACAGCCAAGGTAGGTGGCTCCAGCAGAGCTGGAGCTCCTGGGGAGCTTTGGGCTCCACATGGGAGCTGCCTGTGGAGTGACAGAGGTGCTGTTGGACCTGGACCTTCATCAGTTGTCCCTGTGCTGAATCCTAGATCCCATGATGGACCTGGCCGGGGCTGACCACGCCGAGCTGGATGGGCAGCAGGAGATGGATGACTTTGAAGAGGAGAACTCTTATGGCTACGGGGGGGTGGGCAACCCTCCGGATGAGCATGCCCTGACTGAGCAGGCCATGAAGGAGATGGCATACTACAACATGTTGTAGCCGAGGCTGGAGGAGGCTGGTGGGGGCCTGCGTGAACTTTGCGTGGTAAGAGGAGCTGCTGCCGGGGGGCTGCGGCACCCAGCCAGACCTGCAGCACCGCCCCCGGAGAGGAGGGGGGGCTCCAGCTGAGCTTGGTGAAGGAGAAAAGAGGGATGTCCAGAAACCTTTGCTGGGGTGAAGGCGGGAGCAGAAGCTGGAGGTGGCACAGAGCAGCCGTCGCTGCCTGCCATGGGCATGCTGGGCTCCAGGCTGCTGCCAGACCCTTGCAGAGCCTCAGTGGAGCTCTCGCCATCGCTGGGGTCCTTCCCTCTGGACCCCTTCCACCACCCCTGGAGAGGGAGCACAGAGCTATGCGCCGGCTGCCTGCAGCTCTCCTGCCCGGCACTGAGCTCCCCTGGCTCCACTCCTGCCCGCCCGCCTGCCCCACCACGCGGTGGCACGTCAGGACCTTGCCCCTGTCTTCGCCCTCCCCTGCACTTCAGTGTCCGGGGCACTTGAAGCTGCGGGCAGGGGAAGGCACGTCCCAGAAGATGATGAGCATTACTAATTATTCTACCTCCTGGGTCCTCCCCCACGGCTGTGCTGGGGCTGCAGCCCGGCCAGCCCCCTGCTCCCCCCAAGCGCCCCGTGGGGCAGAAGCCCCTCAGCCCGCGGGAGGAGGTGGGTTTGCGTTTCTTGCCCTTCCCAGTCTCCCGGGCAGGCGAGAGCTGTCCCGCTTGCTCTGGCACTGGCTGCAAGCTGGCACGGGCGAAGCTGTGGCAGCCTGCGCGAGGCCACGGGGCACATACAAAACAGAATATTTTCTTACAAACTAATGGCAAAGCTCAGAGGAAGCAGCAGCTCTGGGTATAGAGCAACTGTAGCGAGCTGTGTATTTAAAGGAAGGCAAACCCTGCTCAACTTGAGCAAATGATGGTATTTTGAAAGTAATTTATTTTTTTCAGATGTGCCGCGTGGTTGGATTTATCTTTTCACCGAGTTATTTCCTTCAACCAATGTGCTTTGTAAACCTGTGTAACGTGTGTGGTCTGTGCGCAGGGAGCGGTGATGCTGTGCGGGGGGGAAGGGGTTGAGGACCAGAGCAGGGTCCCACCACCCGTGGGGCAGCCAAGCACTAACGAACCACAGCCACTCTCTGTGCTGCCAGTGCCCCCTCCTTGACGTCCTCCCACCCCCCACCCCCCGGCTGCTTTGGGGCTCAGGAAAAGGCTTTGGCAGGCACTGATGTGGGTTTGCACCCTCTGCTCCCAGGGTGCTGTGCTGGGGGGGGAGAAAGTAGCTGGGGCAGCAGTGGGTCTGGGACCACCACCCTGGCTCTCCTCCCTCCCTGCTGTGGGGCAGCGGGTGGGCAGCTCCCACAGCATCACTCCCCACACGTGCCCGGTGCCAGGCGGGCACCAGTACCCCCTGGGAGGCTGCAGCAAGTCCAGGACCTGGGGTCCACTGGCACAGGGTCTGGGACAGCGCAGGTCCCACCATGCTCCCCAGGGCAGGGCACATCTACCCCATCCCCAAAAGCCCCAGGCTGGCTCTGGGGGGGTGGCACCACTCAGCCCTCCGTGCCCCCAGCACCAACTTTCCTTTCCTCTAGCCTCGGGGCAGGATGGAGCTGGCTGCAGTGTGCCAGCCCAGGCCCCCTCCTGCCCTGCGGCAGTGCTGCCCCCTCCCCACAGCCCCCACACACGCTACCTCAGTCCCATTACCAAAAAGCTGCGACGCATGTCCCCCCCCCATGCCAGGCGAGGCTGAGCCCAGGGGACCTTCACCACTGCCAGGAGGCAGCTGTGGGATAAGGTGGGGGGGTGGGGGGTCTCGTGCCAGCAGCCCCTCATACTGGCGTGCCCCCCCCCCCCCCCCCATACACAGAGCATTCAGCCACCCCTTGTGCAAAGCCCTACTGTGTTTTGGTTGGTTTTTTTTATCTCCTTGGTTTGAAGAGTTGTTTAGCAATAATTCTAATAAATGCATATTCTTTAGCTGCTGGCTGCCTCCTGTGGCTGCCCCCCCCCCCCCATGCCCACGCCACGAGAGCCGTGCCACCACCACATGCCGCTGGCCGGTGAGGTGTTTAATGGCTGCTGGCACCACGAGGTGGGAGGGTACATGGATCGGTGTGGAACAGCCCCCCACCCCAGTCCCCCCCTCCCCAGTTCCTACACAACCCTGCTAGAAAGGCTTTAAAAACACTCGTAAGAAAACTGCTTATAAAAATTATTCCAACTGTTCCTGAGCCGTGTCGGTGAGCCAGCAGTGGGGGCGGGTCCCCATCCATCTGGGTGACACCAGGGATGGGTGCCCCCCCCCCCCGCCGTCCCACTACTGTTTGCCCAGGGCCTTGTCCAAGTTGTTCTTGATGGCGTCGAGGAAGTCAGTGGTGTTCACAAAGTGCTCATTCAGCTTCACACTGCAGGGGGAGGACAGAGAGGGGCTGGAGGGGTCCCACAGCCTTGGAGGGGGGTACCCTGCCCACTCCCACCACAGGCAGCAGCCAGCCTGGCTGCAGGGCAGAGCTGGGGCTGGCAGCACTGCCCTGGGCGCGGGACGTGGCCCCTGCCCAGCCACAGGCACAGCCCGACCCCACGAGCTGTAAATAGACACCCCAAGTCCCCAGGGACAGTCCGGAGGCCAGCGGCCACCCTTGCATGGCCAGCCTGCCATCGTGGCAAGCGGCTCCCCCTCACTGCTCCGCCCCAGGAGCCACACGTACTTGGCGAGACCATGGATGCAGCCAGCGAGGTCCTTCGTCATTGTCCCGCTCTCCACCGTTTCTATGCAGACCTTCTCCAGCGTCTGAGCAAACCTGGGGACAGCAGGACAGCACACGGCTCTAGCAAAGCCAGCACCTCCCTGTGCTGTGGACCCCAGCACTGCTGCAGCCGGGGGGGTTGGCACCAGGGGTGGCTGCTGGCAACACCCCCCACCCTGGGGTACCCAAACCCTGCTCACTTGATGAGCTCCGGGTTACTGTCCAGCTTGCCCCGGTGCTCCAGGCCACGCGTCCAGGCGAAGATGCTGGCGATGGGGTTCGTGCTGGTGGGTCGTCCCTGAATGGAGAGAGCGCTCAGTGCCTGGGGCGGGCAGCACGCGGGCAGCTCACCGCCAACATAGGGCACCCACCTTCTGATGCTCCCGGTAGTGGCGGGTGACGGTACCGTGGGCTGCCTCAGCCTCGATGGTCTTCCCGTCCGGACACACCAGGACAGAGGTCATCAGCCCCAGGGAGCCAAAGCCTGTGGCAGGACGAGGTCAGGGTGGCCCTGGGGGGGGGGGGGTGCATGCAGCCCACCCCAACCTGCCCCACACCACACTCTCCCACCACCCCACCTTGGGCCAGGATGTCTGACTGGACGTCCCCATCATAGTTCTTGCACGCCCAGACAAAGCCGCCAGAAGACTTCAGCACCTGGGCCACCATGTCATCGATGAGCCGGTGCTCGTACCAGATCTTCAGCTTGTCAAACTCCGTCTTGTAGTGCCTGGGAGCCCAGGGAGGGGAGCGTCAGCCGTACCTGGCCGAGTCCCAGTGTCACCCCTGGGCAATGCCCTGCCCAGGAGGGGCAGCCAGCCTCGCCCAGGCATCTCTGCCCCAGCCTGAGCTCCTCCAAGTCCATACTTATCGAAGATCTCCTGGAAGATGTCTTTGAAGCGCCCATCGTAGGCTTTGAGGATGGTGTTCTTGGTGCTCATGTAGAGAGGCCACTTCTTCTGAATGGCGTACTGGAAGCAGCTGTGAGCAAAGCCCGAGATGGACTGCAAGGGAAATGCACAGACCCCTGTGGGACCCCTGTCCCACCAGCCTGGCCAGGTCCACCATAGATGGCAGGTCATGCTGCTCCACGGGGACCTCTCCTGCTGCCCCCAGCCCACCCTGTTACCTCATCCGTGTTGTACATGCCCATGCCCACGCCGCCGCCGGGGAAGTTGTACACCTCCCACTCCTTCACCCCACTGCCGTCCTTCGGTGTGAAGACCATCTTGAACGTGCCGGACTTGCCCACCACGAAGTCGGTGGCTTTGTACTGCAAGGAGCAGGGCAGAGGGTTGGGCAGGGTCTGACCGGAGCTGCCAGACACCCCCACGCCGCAGGCAGCCGCTGCAGGGGGCTCACCTGGTCGCCATGGGCATGCCTGCCGATGGTGATGGGCTTGGTCCAGCCGGGCACCAGGCGGGGGATGTTCTTGCAGATGATGGGCTCCCGGAAAACCGTCCCCCCCAGGATGTTTCGGATGGTGCCATTGGGGCTCTTCCACATCTTCTTCAGCTTAAACTCTGTAGCACGCAGAGGTGAGGCCCCCGAGGGACACCCTCCGGCCAGGCACAGCCCCAGCAGTCACCCCAGCCCCTGCTTGCCCGCCTCCGCCCCTCCATGCCATGGGCTGCTGCCAGAGTGCCACTGCCCGGCCAGCCAAGGAAAGGGGCAGCCACCACGGGCTCATGACTGGCACTGGGCAGAGGCCAGTCTGTCCCCAGCCCTGCACCTGTGGGGTCCCCACAGCACCCCGAGCACCCCAGGGTGGTGAGGGGGCCCCCAGCCCAGGCAGCAGTGCAGCCCCTGATGCACCAGAAACCTGAGCCAGCTGGGGGGGAGGCACTGCTGACCCAGCAGGGCTGGGCACACATGGGGGGCTCAGCACCCCACGGGGCTGCCAGCACCACCCCCACCGTGGCCCCTCACCCCCTGCCCACCTTCCACCCTGGCTTCATCCGGCGTGATGGTGGCACACTTCACAGCCACGCTGTACTTCTGGGTGGCCAGCGCCGAGTCGATGGTGACCTGATCGTCTGTCTTGTCCCGGTGTGGCAGACCCAGGTCAAAATACTTCAGCTGGACGTCCACGTTGGGCAGGATGAGCTGGGGGGTCCCGGGAAAGCATCAGAGCAGGGGGACAGTGTGGGGTGCCCAGGGAACAGCCCCAGCCCTGAGCCCAGCCACGGCTGCCTGCTCGGGACGGTCCCCCCTGCTCAGGACAGTCCCCCCTGCCTGGGACCTCCCCACTTCCAGGTCCTGCCGGAAGCTGTGCTGACTTCGCCACCTGCTTCCTGACTGACAGAGGACGGACGGGCGGACAGAGGACGGATGGAGGGACAGGGAGGGCAGCGCACAGGGACTGCCCTTCCCCTGTACAACAGCCACCTGTTTCCCTCTACAACACCCGCCAGCGCCACTGGTGCGACAGCCGCCTGTGCGCCAGGCGGGACCCCGTTACCTTCTCCTTGATGAAGGCCCAGATGATCCGTGTCATCTCATCTCCGTCCATCTCCACCACCGGGTTGGCCACCTTGATCCGCTTGTCGGCATCTGGGGAGCGGTGGCATGGCGTTAGGGGCGCACAGCCAGCCCCACAGCTCTGCACCCTGGCATGGGGCCAGGAGATGTCCCGTGGGGACCACGAGGCCCCGCTGGGCAGGGGTCAGGTGCCACCCGTGCAGGAATGGGTGCAAGTCGGGGTGCAAACCCCTCTGGGATTTAGGCCAGTTCGTGATGCCAACCCTGCGTGGGGCAGGGCTTGGGTGCAGGTCAGGGTGCACACAAGGTGCTCCCCTCATGTGGCAGTGGACTGCGCACCCTTCTCAGGGCAGACCCGGGTGCAAAGCCCCACGTGAGACCCGGACGAGGACCGCATGCAAACCCCTCCTGGGCCCGACCCAGCCTGGGACTGGGACCAGGAGCAAACGCCTCTCAGCACTGGACCTGGATGCCGGCTGGGCTGCAAATCCCTGTACGGGACCTGGACCAGGAGCAAACCCCTCCGGGTGCCAAGCCTGGCCGTGGGTCGGGCTGCAAAATGCCATGTGGGACCTGGACCAGAGGCAACCCCCCCAGGGTGGGACCCGGGTGCAGTTAGGCTGCAAAACTCTACGTGGGACCGGGACGAGGAGCAAACCCTTCTGAGTGCCAAGCTGGGTGGCAAAACCTCACGTGAGACCGGGACCAGGAACAAGCTCGTCCAGGGTCAAAGCCAGTGCGAGCCGCGGCGCAAAATCCCACGTGGAACCGGCACCGGGAGCAAACCCCCTCCTGGGGGCTAAACCCGGCAGAGGGTCGGGCTGCAAACCCCCACGTGGAGCCAGGACCGGGAGCAAAGCCCCGCGCGCCTCCGTCACCGGGAGCAAAGCCCCCCACCCCCCGGGACGGGCTCTAAGCCGGGGGCCGGATCCAGGTGGAAAATCCCGCCGTCCCCCCCGAAAAAAAAAAAACAGAAACCCGAGCGGGCCCAGCGTGCAGACCCCTCGGTGGGGCCGGGACTGGTGCAAGCTCCACTCGGGGCGGGAGCGGCCGCCCTCTCCGTCCCCAAGGGCACGAGCCCCCCCCCGCCACCCCCCCAAGGTCACCCCCCACTCACAGTGCCGGCGCTGCCCCACGGAGGCGGCGGGGAGGGGGCAGCGGGCCAGGCGGCTCAGCGCCGGGGCGGCGCGGAGGTAGCGGGCGGCCATGGCGGGGCGCGACGGGGCGGACGCGCCGGGGGCGGCGGAGCGGGGACGCGGTTCGCTCCGCCCCGGGGCGGTGCGTGCCCCGGCCCCCCCGTGGGGCCCTGCGCAGGGCCCCCCGTGGGGATCCCGGGCCTCGGCTTCCCCCCCACCCCCCCATCACGCAGCGCACCCCATCCGCAAAACACCCGCGGGGGTGATGCTCTCCGAGAGGTCGCGAGGCGGAAGGGTGCCCCCCTGTTCCGCGGGGGGGTGGGGGCGGGGGGGGAGATGCCACTTGCTGGGTGCAGCCGGTGCCAAAGCACAAGGTGACCGGCGAGCCCGGAATCAGCTTTCACCGGGGTCCTGGGAGCAGGCGTCGGGCCGGCATGCAAGGTCGTGTCCCCCGCCACCGTGTGCATCCCCCTCCCCCCGGGTTCTGCGTGGGGTGTGAGGAGCGGGAGGGTCTGCGGTTGTCCCTGTTCCTAGTAAAGGAGCAAAGAGCAAAGGGACATCCCCCGCCCCCAGCACCTCAGGGTCGGGGACACGCTGCCCGCTGAGGCCAGGCCTTGGACCCAGCTCAGGCTTTCCCTACATAGAAGCGAGTGATCCTGCACGTTGCCAGCGCGTGACTCAGGGCAGCTGGACCCCGCGGGACCCCCCGGGACGGGTGGCTGTGGGGAAATGCAGCTGCTGCCATTTCCCTGGCAGACCTTCTCCTCGCCTGACCCCAGCATGGGGAGGAGGGGGGTGATGCCACCCAGGGGCACCCCAAGAACGTGCCCAGGAGCCAGGCAGCTGCTGAGCCCAGGAGGTTTGCTGTCCCTCTGCGTGGGCCAAGCCGATGGCTTTTTTTAGCCACAGGGGACGGGCAGATCCCGCTCTGGGAGGAAAAACAGTCCTGCTGGAGCTGCGGGCCCAGGCAGAGGGGCTGGGGGAGGCAGGGCTGGGCAGGCTGACGTCTGCCTGGCTTTAACATTAACCAGAGCAGAAGCCTGCGGGGCTGCCAGCAGTAAGGGGGGGCTGACACCCACTGCTCCCCAGCAGTGCTGGGGTCCTGGGCATCCCCGCTCCTACTGCCCTCCCTGTGGCGCCCAGTCCTGCCAGCAGCCCTGCAGCCGCATGGCCAGCACAGCTGGGGCTGCCCCACAGCCGGGCAGTGGGTGGAGTTGCCCCCCCAGCACAGTGCCCCGGGGGGGGCTGCCCAGCTGTGCTCAGCCGTAGCGCTGGCCCCCCCAGCTGCCCTCAGCCCGGCCCCGCGGTCAGAGCCACCCAGTGACCGCGGCTCTTGCAGGGACGAGGTCACGCCAGCGCGGCGGCTGTCCCCCCACGGAGCACAGGCTCTGCTGGCGCTGATGAGAGCGGCCATGTGGCACTGTCCCAGGGAAGGGCTGCCTTCAAACAAAGAAGTCCATCCCTGGCCGGAGCCCAATCCACACGCCCCAGGCTGCTGCCAAACCAGCTTCCCCCGAGCGCGGCTGGCCCCAGGAGGGTCCCTAGGGGCTGGCTGTGGACAGCCGGGGCCTCTGGGGAGTGACGTGTCCAGCAGGTTGGGAGGGACACCAAGACCCCTGCCCGAGAATGAGCAAGGACCTGGAGGGGGGTGGGGGTGTCTGTCCAAGCGTGCACCGCTGCCCGCAGGCAGCCCCATGTCTGCCCCGGGAGGGGGGCACCAGGGGGGCTGAAGGGAGCTGTGTGCCCAGTGGGGCAGTGCACGGCCCCCAGCCGTGGGCCTCCCTCACTGGCACTGCTGGGAGCTGCTGGCCTGCGGGCTGGGGGGCTGTGACGTGGGCCAGGGATGACACAGGCTATGGAGTCCAACCAGCAACCCCACACCCCGTCCCCACGCCTCCCCCCTCCCCAGGCCCAGGGGTGCACAGAGCAGGCAGCTGCCTGCAGCAGAGCCTCTGCGTGTGTGCCAGTGGCACGGCCAAGTGCTGCCCGTGCCACACGAGCCAAGGTGGCACAGCTGCTCTGGGGACACGGTGCAACGTCAGGCGGAGCAGCTGGGCTGCCGAGGGGCTTGGTGGTCCAAGCGGGCAGATGGCAGCTCTCAGGAACGGGAGAAGGGATGTAAACTGCACACTGCGTGGCCGCACTGGAAGGACACACAGGCAGGGGGATGCAGGGCCGTGGCTGGCTGACCCTGGGACCCCTGCCTGGGACCCCACCTGGCCCAGCGCCCACTGGCAGGTTGGTGGCCATGACACTGGCTCTGGGGGAGGGCTGCCACTGCTGCTGCAGCTGGGCTGGCAGCTCTGCTCTGGGGCTGGCGGGGGGCCCTGCCTGCTGGAGCATAGCTGTGTCCCCTACCCAGCTCAGACCCATGACACAGCCCCCTGCCCTGCTTACCCCTCTGTACCCAGGGCATGGCTGCCCCCCACTCTGTGACAGAGCACGGCCCAGCCCCTGCCAAGGCCATCGGTTTCTGCTGCCTGGCTCCTCACACCCTGGGACAGCAGAATGCCCACCCAGCAGCAGCAGCCAACTCCCAGTGTGTCACCACAGGGACACCTGGAGCCACCGGCTACCCCAAACCATGCAGAACTGAGGATCGCCGTGAGATGCCTGGAGCCAGGAGTTACCCTGAAGCGTCAGGAGCCGGCTGTCACCCCCAGGACCCCCCAGCAATGCCTGCATGCCCAGGCAATGTCACCCCCAGGACCCCCCCAGCAATGCCACACGCTGGGCAACCAACCCTGCAGCTGCTGCACAGCACCAACACCTCTGCTCCCAGGGCTGCACCCCCCGCAGCATCCCTCTCCCTACGGGCTCTCCCCCACACTGCCGCCCCCCAAAGCCACTCTCTGCACCGGCCCCACGGCGCTGCTGGGCCCCTCGCTGCGTTGAGGGTGACGGGGCACCGGGTGGGCCAGCGTCACCCCCGGGGGCGCAGGGGACACCCCAGCCGGCCCCCCTCCGCGGCTCCCCCTGCCCTGCCGCTGAGCCAGAGCCCCCCTCAGCTCCCGCACCCCAGAACTGGGACCGCCCCCCCCCCCCCCGCCCCGGTCCCGGCCCCCCCGGCGGGCGGGACAGCGGGAGCGGTGCCGGTGCCGGTAGCGGTGGCGGTGGCGGTAGCGGTGCCGGTGGCGGCCGGCGGCGGGAGCGGCGGTGGGGGCGGCCGGGCGGGGCGGCCCTTTGTTGCGAGCGGCGGGCGGAGCCGCCGGAGCCGCCCGGAGCCGCCCCGCGCCCCGCCACGGGCGGGGACCCCGGAGCCGCCCCCGCTGCCGGCGGGTCCCGCCGCACCCGCCGCCGAGCCGGTGAGCAGCGGGCGGGCGGGGGGCACCGGGCACGGGGGGGTGCGGGGCGTATGTGCGAGTGTGTGTGTGCGTGCGTGTGCAAGGGGGTGTGCACGGGCGGCTGCGTGCGAGGGGGGCTGTGTGTGCGTGTGCACGGTTCGTGCGAGGGTCCGCGTACACCCGTGCAGCATGCGGGGGCGTGTGTGCGTGCACGGGGGCTGTGCAAGGGCTGTGCGTGTCCGTGCACGGGGCTCCCCGAGGGACGTGTGTGAGGGGGAGGGGGGAAGGCCTGGGGATGCATGTGTGCGAGTGTAAGTGTGCAAGTGTGCATGTGTGTGTGCATATGCATGTGTGTGTGTGTGCGTGTGCGTGTGTGCACGTGTGTGTGCGCGTGCAGGGGGCAGGCATGCTCGGGGTGGCTGTGGGGCTGGCAGCCTGCCCTGCAGCGTGGGGCTGTTCCCGCAGGGGTGTTTCCAGGTGTGTGTTTCCCATCTGGGGTGTGTACAGCCTGTAAGCCTCCCTGCGTGTGTTTACATGTGTCAGGTGTGCATTACGCACGGTGCTTGGCTGAGGGTACGGAAGTGCTTGGGAGTGCTCTGGACCTGGGTTATGGGTTGCCGTGTGTGCACGCTCAGTGTCAGGTATGGGGCATGTGTGTGTGGCATGTCCCACATGTGTGTATGTGTGCTGGACACCTGCAGGCTGCACACGTGCTGTGTGTGCCAGGCATGTGGCCGCTGCACCTGATGATGCTGTTAGGTACCAAGGTAGCCCTTGGGCTTGGGGCCGCGGGGACAGTTGTGGCCACACAGGCCATACAGTCTCCCCGCTGGTACCCGGTGTCTGCTCCAGCTGCTACTGTGGCTACTTTTGGGGTCCGGCACCCGCTCCCTCCGAGGCAGCACCACAGTGGGGGTGCCACCAGGCTGAGGGTGAGCGGGGCTGAAGAGCCCAACGCTGGTTTGGGCTCTGTGGGGCTGGGGATGGCTGTGAAGGGGTCACACATCCCTGAGCCCGGACCCCCCTGTTCCTGCACCCTCAATTGCAGAAGGGCCTGTGCTCTGAGCCCGCCATGTCCCTGCCCTCCAAGGGGGGCTCGCTGCCTGTTTTGCCCTGTGCCAGGGGTGCCCAGGGTAGCACCCCAAGTGTCCTGCAGCCTCCAGGCAGGCAGCGTGCGGGTGCAGGCAGGTGCTGGCACCGAGGGGAGAGCTGCATCATGGGGATACCCCACAGGCCTCAGAGCTGAGCCTGATGCCATACAGGACCGCAGGGCAGGGAAGTGATGGGAGTGACGGTATGGGTGTGTTTTGTGTGGTGCCCGGTGGGCTGGGTCCAGGGACCCCTGCAGTGCACCCTGCACCGGGTAAAGGGGATGCTGTGGGGCAGCGTGGGGCTGGCTGCGTGCTGCCATCGGACAAACCCCAGTGTCCTGGCCAGGAGGTCCTGGCCGGGAGGTCCTGGCAGTGGGGTCAGAGCCAGCTGGGGGCACAAGGGACAGCCAGGCTTTATGTGGCTGTGAAGGGGCAGAGAGCAGGACCCTTGGCTTGGGCAGGGTGGCATGGCTGGTGCCCGTGGGACGGGGAGGATGCTCTGTGGATGCTCTGCCTGGCTGGCCATACCCCGTGGGCTCAGCACCAGGTCCAGCACCAGGCTTTGCACTCCTGTGCCACAGGCTGGAGGCTGCAGCGGCTCCTGCCCGTTCCCCTCGTCCGAGCGAGGCCTCTCCGCCGGGGCTGCTGGGGTGCAGCGAAGCAGAGGCGGTGTGCCCCCTCCCTGCCGAGGCAGCCCAGCTCCAGCGGGACACGTTCTCGGGGCTGCTGGCACTGCGCAGCTGGGTCTGGGAGCATCTGTGCGTGAATCAGCACTGCCTGGGAGCCTGCGCGGCTGCAGGTGTGCGTGCAAGCGCGCTCACACTCTGCGCGTGTGCACGGCCGAGCAGAGGCCGTGGGTGGGGGAGCACCAGGGGGAGCTGCCTGGTGGTGTCTGGCAGCCTTCTGGAGAGAGCCGAGCCGGGGGCGGGCGTGCGAGCCCCAGATGTGGGTCGGGAGGAAGAACCCGGGTGCGTAGGCTGCGTGTGAGCCGGCTGCGGGGCTCCGAGCAGGGGATGTGCCTGCGCTGCTGCCTGTGCTGGGGCAGGCTGAAGGAAGGCATGAGCAGGCAGCAGCAGCAGCAGCAGGGCGCATGCAGCCCCAGCTCTGCTCCTGGCAGGCAGCAGCACCCAGCTCTGCAGCCGCCTTCCCAGGCACCCGCTGCCTGCGGGAACCGGGTGGAGGGCGCTGGCGTGGGAATTTGATGCCGAAACCACCACCCCACCGGCCTGGTGACCCCAGGCCATAGGTTTTGGTGGTGCCCGGGCCTGGCACCCCAAGCAGTTTCCCCATCGCCAGCCACTGTTGTGGGCGGGAGGGTGGGCTGGGGTGGTGGCGCGGATGCTGCGTGCAGGTACCTGCCCGACGGCGCAGGGCACGCACACGCCGGCCCGGCCGGGCGCTGCGCCTGCGCAGGTGGGCAGGCAGGGCAGGGTGCTGCAGGGTGCCCCTGGCGCTGCCCCACGCTGGCAGGCTGCGTGGGCAGGCGGAGGAGATAAATGGGAGTTTGTCGTAAACAGGCCTGGCTGCCAGCAGTGGTGGGGAGTGCCTCGCGGCCCGCGCTTAAAGGCACAGGCTCTGGCCTCGCTCTGCTGCCTGCTTGCTGCCCAGCCTGCCCTCCCTGCCTGCTCTCCCTGCCTGCCCGACAGCAGCTGGCCTCCCTGCGGGGGGGTTCCCGTCACCGCATGCCATCACACCATGATGTTGGCACTGTGCTCCCACAGCCACGCACAGGCAGTGGTCAGGTCCCTAGAGCCCCCCAGGGACCTTCAGGGTGCTGTGGGGTGTGGGGGGGCTGTGGCTGCAGGGGTGAGCGTCTGCTTCTGCTCCACTCAAGGTGACGTTCCCGGCTCAGTGACGCAGAGCCCTGTCCCGTCTGTGGCACTTGTCGGGCAAAGGGTGCTGATAAGGCAGGTGGGGTGGAGGCAGTTGGGCTGTCCCCAGCCCGGGAAGGGCTGTTGGGCTTTGGCGAGTGCAGTGGGAGCAGGAAGGGAGCCAAGCGGAGGAGGGAGGCAGGGACACTGCCAGCAGCCCCAGCCCTGGGGAGCCAGGTATGGCCTGGGGAGCGGGTGCCATCCGGCAGTGCTGAGTGGGGAGAGCATGGAGCAGTGTGGGGAGCACTTCTCCTAAGCGGGGGGCTTGCAGGGACCCCACCAGTGGGGTGTCAATAGCCCAGGGCTGTGGGGCCAGGGCTGTCTAAGCAGGGTGGTTGGAGCTCTGCCCTGTGTGGGGAGGGCAGTGGTGGGGTGGCCAGAGCCCCAGGAGAGCTGCCTGCTGTGAGCAGAGACCCTTTCCCCCCGTTACCATGGCAAAATAAGCAGCTGTCATTAATAGCACATTGCCATGGCAACCACTGGACGAGCGGGCAGTTCCCTGGGGTCTGCATGTTCTTCTGCCGGGGGCCGCAAGCTCTCCCCGCACCCTGGCTGGGGTGCAGAGCCCACTGTGCGCCCAGCTGGAGGGTGCTGCCCAGCGCTGCCCACCCCACAGCATGCCCACGCCAACCAGCCCGTGCTGCGGCCCTGCCAGGACCCTGCTCACGCCGGAGCCTCCAGGGACAGGGTGCTGGGGCTGGCAGGGATGCATCCTGTCTGCCTGGGTGCTGCCCTGTGCGGCCAGCGGTGCTGGCCAGCTTTGCCCCGTGGGGCGCGGGGCTGGCGCAGGCATCCCACTGCCCAGCCGTGCTGTGCCCCGTGGCAGCCCATAGTTTCTGGAGGGAGGGCAGGGAGTGCTGGGCTGTGCTGGGGCAGAGGCCACAGCCCCCAGCAGGGACCGCAGCATGCCAGCCAGCTGGGAAAAGCCTTTGCAAGGAGCGGAGATGGTGGGAAGCATGAGCTGGGGGGCTGTGGGAGCCACAGCACTCCCCGCAGGGGCTCTGGCAGCAGCCTTGAGGCTGAGCTGTCCCCAGGCCAGGCATCCCAGGGACAGACACCCCCAGGCCAGGCATCCCAGGGACAGACACCCCCAGGCCAGCCATCCCAGGGACAGACACCCCCAGGCCAGGCATCCCAGGGACAGACACCCCCAGGCCAGCCTTTCCCGGGCCAGGCATCCCTGGACTCCCTGCCCAGCCGGTTCTCCCTGCTGCCGGGATGCGGGTGCGGGGCAGCCCCGCGGCTGCCCTTAGTGCGTGGGACAAAGCACCGGCCCCTGTGGACCGTGACCAAGCTGCTGCCCGCCGGGGCTGCCCGGGAAGGGCCGGTGGGCCGCGGCAGTGCCCCGCGGGGAAGCTCGCAGCACCGGGTGCACACGGGGCCGCGGTGTCCCGGGAGCGGGTGCCGACGGGGCGGGGCGGGGGCGGTCCCGACGGGAAACCGGCCGCCTCCTCTTCCGAGCTGCCCGCCCCGCCCGGGGCACCGGCACGGCTCGGTGCAGCCCGGCTTGGCTCGGTACGGCTGGGCCGGGCTCCGCGCGGTCCCGCCCCGGTGCCCGAGCGGGCGGGCGGGCAGCCCCGGGGCCGGGGCGGACGGGGGCGGCGCCGGGCGGGCGGCGGGGCCGAGCCGTGCCGTGCCGAGCCGAGCCGCTGAGCCCCTCTCTCCCCGCAGGTCTGCAGCGCCCGGGCGGCTTCGCGGGAGGCGGCGGAGGCCCGGCCCGGCTCGGCCCGGCCCGGGATGGCGGCGCGGCCGGCGCTGCCCGTCGTGGCGCACTCGGTGCTGGCGGCCCTGCTGCTCTCTGCGGCGCAGGAGCGCGTCCCGCGGGTCAGCCTGCCCTACGGTGAGTGTCCGCTGCCCACGGTGAGTGTCCACCCACGGGGCTCCGGCGGGTCCCCCCCGTGCCCCCCTCTCCCTGGACGGCTGAGCATCCCGGCCACCCCCCACCCCCCGCGGGGTTCCCCACGCCCGGCGTGGAAACGCCTTGTGACAGCCATCGGTGCTGAGGCTGCACAACATGCTGCCAGCCTGCCTGGCAAGCCGGGGCTCGTGTCCTGCCGTGGGGCTGGGGCTCAGGGCAGCGGGGCCCCCCCGGGCAGTGGGTTGCTGGGGCTGTGCCGCTCGAACAGGGCAGAGCCCCGCGGCTGTGGTGGGGCTGCGTGCATGGCGGGCAGGGGCAAAGAGGCATGCTTCCCTGGATCGGGACGCGCACTGAGGGGGGGAGTGCGTCTGGGACACCCGGGGGTGCTCGTGTCCCTGCACGAAGGGCAGTGGTGGCAGCCGCCTTCAGTGTGAGTGTGGGATGGGGTGAACCAGCCCGGGGGGGGCTCTGCCTGCCCGCTCTGCTGTGCTGTTTCATCCTCGTTTGGGCAGCTGGGTGCCTGTGGCCCCCTCTTCTCTCGGCTGTTTCCCCAGGGCTCTGCACAGCCCCTTGCTATACTGTGCCTGGCCCCGGGCTGCTCCAGGACCCACCGCAGCCCCCGTCAGCATCATGGCCCTATCAGGGCTCAGGGCTGCATTGGGGCAAGGGCCAGAAGGAGCACAGCCAGGAGGCTACTGGGCCAGGCAGAGCCCCTGGCAAGTGGGGGGCCTGACCTGCAGACCTCTCTCGCCATGCAGAGAGCCCCCCAGCAGCTGGCGTGTGGTGGGTGAGCAGCAGGGCACGCTCCACAGGCAGCTGCTGGGCCCAGCTCCATCGTCCGGCGCCGGGGCTGTGGTGTGGTGGGGGCCGCCCACGTGTGTCCGGGCTGGCTGTGCTGCCAGCAGAAGGTGGCCAAATCCAGCTGCTGCCGGCCAGCGGAGCCTGTCCCGTGCTGGCTGCCGGCGGGGCAGCCTGGGAGGGTGCAGTGGTTTGGGCCGGGCCGGCGCGGGCAGCTGGGAGTGCTCCCTGGCTCAGCACGCTGCGGTTCGTCGGCGTGGACATGGCCCCACCACGTGCTCCCATGACCGCTGGCCATGGTTGTGGTGGCACCAGCAGATCTGGGACCCGCTGAGCTGGACAGGAGGCCCAGCAGCCAGCAGGACGGCTCAGCTCGGCGTCGTGCCATGCGGTACCACACCACGTCGAGCCGCACTGCCCGGCCCTGCCTGCACCAACCGGTTCTGGCCCAGCTCTGCCCAGCTGCAGAGGCTGCTTTGGTTGCAGGGGCTGCAGCTCATGTGCAGTACACAGGGGTCCCGACCTGGACCCCCAGGGCTGTCGGTGGGAGCCGGGTGGGGGGCACGGGCCAGCCGGCAGGGTACACCCGGTGGTGGCTCCTGGGGAGCACGGCTGGTGGGGCTTGTGGTTGGTGGGAGGGAGGAGCTGGCGAGCTGCTCCCCTGGAAGCGCTGGATGTGCCTCCAGCAGGTTTGTCTGGAAGAAGCAGGTCTTGTCCTAACAGGTCCCCTGGCAGCCAGCACAGGCTCCCACAGCTCCCCAGGCCAGCACAGCTTTGCGGGGTACAGGGGCCCCCGCTGCCCCTCCGCTGCCTGCAGTGGGCCATGCCTGCTGTGGCATTGCCCCAGCGCTGGGGTGCAGGACTCCTGGGGGAGGATGCCCTGGGTGGGTCAGCATCCCCCCCTCTGTGCTGCTGCAGAGCTGGAGGCGGTGCTGAGCCCTTGGGGACGGGGGAGATGCCGGCCTGTCCAGCCGTAGCCAGGGCTCGTGGAGTGACCGGGGACGGGGAGAGGAGCAGGGTCCTACCCCGCAGCACTGCTGGTACCGCAGCACCTTGAGCCTCCTACTGGCTTGCACCAAGCAGGGGCTTGCGGGAGCCCCGGGGCTGCCCCAGCAGGGATCTAGGAGCGGGCAGGGGGTCGGGGAAGGTCAGGGTGTCCCTGGGCTG
Source organism: Falco naumanni (assembly GCF_017639655.2). NCBI lineage: Eukaryota > Metazoa > Chordata > Aves > Falconiformes > Falconidae > Falco > Falco naumanni. The sequence continues at coordinate 3,285,877 of NC_054060.1, read as the reverse complement.
TCAGGGGTGAGGGAGTTGGTAGCGTGAGTCAGCCCGACGTGTCCCGCTGACACAGCCGGGCCCATCTGATTCAGAGTGGCTGCGGGAGAGGAAAGGCTTCCGGGGCCAGGCCACCCACGCGGGAAGGGCGCACGGGTGCTCCGTGACTCAGCCAGCAGCCTCTGCCCCAGTGTCCAGCACTGGGTGGGCAGCCGGTCCCGGCACCCACCTCTCCCCACTGCAAGCTTGGGGTCCTTGTGGGGCCAGGCTGGGATGCCCAAGCCCCGGGGTTGTGCGTGGCCAGCGAGTGCAGACCTGGCTGTGGTGCCCAGTGCCGGCAGGGCTGCTGCAGCGTGCCCCGGTGCTTGTCGCGGCCGCAGGGACGGCAGTGGCTCGTGCTGGCGGCAGCGAGGAGGCTGCCCTTGAGCACCATCGTGGCCATGCACGGCTCACTGTGGTGCAGTGCTGCGTGTATCTGACCACGTGGAGAGAGCCGGATCCGGCCCTGGCAGCTCCGTGCAGAGGGGCCAGGAGTGAGCCACGGTGCAGGGGTCCTGAGGGGTCGGGTGCTGGCCCACGTGGGCTGTGCAAGGCTGATGCCCATGGCTTTTGGTCCCCAGACTCGGCCGAGCGGGTTGTGCAGCGGTTCGAGGTGCCTGGCGTGTCCAACTACACGGCCCTGCTGCTGAGCCCGGACGGCGGCACCCTGTACCTGGGAGCGCGCGAGCTGCTTGTCGCCATCAACACCAGCCACTTCCAGCCCGGAGCACCGGCTCGCAGGGTGAGCCCACGGATTGGGGGCCAAGCCCAGCACGGGACTGCGGAACCCCTGGGGCTGGGCTGCCCTCAGGGATGGAAGGGGGAACCAAGCCAGCACCAAGCCACCAAGTCCCCTGCCCCACGCTCCCTGGCAGCGTTTGGGGTCTGTGCAAGCCACCGCGCATTCAGGAGCTGCTCGGGACAGATAGGAGGCAGATGCCCCAGGGGGTGGGGTGCTTGGCCCCAGCCAGCAGCTGCCTTGCCAGCATGATGGAGGTGGGGAGGACACTGACGCTGGGGTGAGCTCTGCCAGCCTGAGGAGAGGTTGTGTGGGGACCAGCTCGTGACAGAGGGCTCTCAGTGACTGTCCCCTCTCCACAGCTGCTGTGGAGTGCAGATGAGGAGAAGAAGAAGCAGTGCGTGTTCAAGGGCAAGGACCCCCAGGTGAGCCCCACGGTTGGTGGGTGTTTGGGGGCTGCGACAGGAGTGCTGTGCCCTGTGCCGGGGTGCATGTGGGCAGGAGGGCTGAGCTGGGGTCCTCTCACCCCTGCAGAGAGACTGCCACAACTACATCAAGATGCTGCTGCAGCTGAACAGCACCCACCTCTACACCTGTGGGACCTGCGCCTTCAGTCCTGCCTGCGCCTACATCGTGAGCACAGGGAGCGGGGCCAGGGGGTCCCACTGGGGATGCAGATTCCCCTCTGCTATCAGGGCCCTGCAGCGGGGGTCCCAGGTGCTAGGGGTGACAGCCTGGTTCTGTTGCAGAATGTCCAGCACTTCAGCCTGGAGCGGGACGCATCAGGGAAGGTGCTGCTGGAGGATGGGAAGGGACGCTGCCCCTTTGACCCTGAGTACCGGTCCACAGCCGTCATGGTCGGTAAGGCACGCTGCCGTGGCACCCTCGCCCTCTCTGCAGCGCCCCAGCTGCTCAGCTGGGCTGAACTGGGGCCAGGCCAGCTGGGACCCCAGCAGGGGAGCGGGGCTGTGCCGGGTGGCGTGTGCTGGGTCCCAGCGGGACTGTCTCTCTGGCAGACGGCGAGCTCTACGCCGGGACTGTCAGCAACTTCCAGGGCAACGAGCCGACCATCTACCGCAGCCAGGAGAGCCGCATTGCCCTCAAGACAGAGAACTCCCTCAACTGGCTGCAGGGTGAGAGCCGGGGCTGGCACGGTGGGTCGGGGTCTCCAGCCCCCGGGATGGGGGAGGCGTGGGGACAAGGGCCAGCCCCAGCGGTGGGGCAATGCTGAGGGTGCCTGTGTCCCCAGACCCGGTCTTCGTGGGCTCAGCCTACCTGCGGGAGAGCCTGCCTGCCGGCAACCCTGAGGGCGATGACGACAAGGTCTACTTCTTCTTCAGTGAGACCGGCAAGGAGTTTGACTACTTCGAGAACACCATCGTCTCACGCATCGCACGTGTGTGCAAGGTGGGCACAGGGAAGCGGGATGTGCACAGAGGGCCGTGCCCAGGATGCCACTCACTGCTGGGGTTGGGGGGATGTGGGACCACCCTGCCCATCTGTCCCCCAGTTCCTGGGCACCCCAGGAGGGGACCAACATCTGCGGGAGACCTCTTTGGGGCAGTTACAGCTCCAAAGTGCTCAGCCCAGGGCTGCAGCTTGGGCTCACTGCTCCAGCCAGCCCCGCTGGTGGCAGCGACCCTTCCCCATCTCCTCCGCCCCCTTGCCAGAGTCCTCTTGGGTCACTCTTCCTTCCCCTGAGTGCCTTGGATGCTGCTTCACTTGTGCCTCCCCAACACCGGGGCTGCTCTGCTGGGGCCTTGGCACGGCTGCACGGACGGACGGACTCCTGCTCCGTTCCCCGCTGCCAGGCGGCCGTGACTTTGCGCCCTGACCCACTGTGCCATGCAGGGGGACCAGGGTGGGGAGCGCGTGCTGCAGCGGCGGTGGACGACCTTCCTGAAGGCACAGCTGCTTTGCTCGCACCCCGAGGACGGCTTTCCCTTCAACGTGGTGCAAGATATCTTTGTGCTCACCCCGGGGGAGCTGCACTGGAGGGAGACGCTCTTCTACGGAGTCTTCACCTCGCAGTGGTGAGCAGTGGGCAGGGGATCTGGGGCCACTGCCTGCAGCACCGCGAGGCACTCGTGGAGATGTGGGATGGCTCCAGCCGTGCTCGGGTTCCTGGGGCGGTGCAGGGGGCTCAGTGGAGCTGCCATGCCTGATCTCGTGTGGGCTTTGCCTCTCCCCTGCCAGGAACAAGGGTGGCCTGGGCAGCTCAGCTGTGTGCGCCTTCCCCATGCGCAGTGTGCAGCGAGCCTTCAGCGGGCTCTACAAGGAGGTGAACCGTGAGACGCAGCAGTGGTACACGGACACCGGCCCTGTGCCAGAGCCCCGGCCGGGCACGGTAGGTGCCTCCTCAGACCCTGCACGAGTGCAGGATGTAGAGCAGTCCTCTGCACTCCCTTTGTCCTGGCAGCTTCCATGGCACAGCTGCCCACCTACCCCAGCCAAGCCCCTTCCTCTCTCCCCAGTGCATCACCAGCCACACGCGGCACCTGAAGATCAACTCGTCCCTCCAGATGCCGGACCGGGTGCTGAACTTCATCAAGGACCACTTCCTGATGGACAGCCCCGTGCGCAGCCAGCCGCTGCTGCTGCAGAGCCGCCTGCGCTACCAGCAGATCGGCGTCCACCGCGCACAGGGCCTCCACAGCACCTACGATGTCCTTTTCCTGGGCACAGGTGGGTGCAGCTGCGGGCTGCCGATGGGGTGGGTGCCGGCGCGCTGTGTGCCCCTGGCCCTGCTCAGCACGGTGCGTGTGTTTGCAGATGATGGCCGGTTGCACAAGGCTGTGCGTGTGAACCACGGGGTGCACATCATCGAGGAGATCCGCCTCTTCCCCGCTGGCCAGCCCGTTCTCCAGCTGCTGCTGGACCAGGACCAGGCAGGAGCCAGGCTGGGGGGGCTGGGGCAGGGGGGGGATGCTGTGGGTTTGCACTGCGTGGACCAGGTCCTGTTTGTGGACTGGGGGGCCAGGGAGCCTGGGAGGGTGGGGGTGTGCAGGAGCCAACCCGGCTGCCTGGCTCCAGGGCCAGGGCTACCTGCTGACCCCCCTGTCCCCCCCTCCCACAGGGCCTGGTCTATGCAGCCACCTACACGGCAGTGGCTCAGGTGCCCTTCGCCAACTGCAGCCTGTACCGCAGCTGTGGGGAGTGTGTGCTGGCACGGGATCCCTTCTGCGCCTGGAGCCGGGGTGCCTGCCGCAGGGCCACCCTGCACCCCCCAGCGCACCCCCAGTAAGTGCCGTACCCCCTCTCCATCCCCCTGCACCCTGAGGCACCCACTCCCTGCCCTGACCCCTCTCTGTCCCTAGGCTCTGGGCGCAGGACATCGAGGATGCTGACACGGAGCGGCTCTGCCAGCTGGCCAATGCGTCCCAGCCCCGTCCCCGCATCCTCCTGCCCCCAGGTGAGCTCTTGTGGGTGCTGCTGTGGGGCTGGGACCACTGTCCCAGGGCCTCCCATGTGTCCCAGGCTCCCTCTCAGCACCCCTCATCACCCCACCTGCCCATAGCTGGGTCCTCATGGCCTCGCTGACATCCCCATGCCTTGTCTTTCCGCAGCCTCAGGCACCCCGTGCCAGCGGATCCAGCTGCTGCCCAATGCGGTGCGGCCGCTGCCGTGCCAGCTGCTCTCCAACCTGGCCTCGCGGCGCTGGCTGCACGACGGGGTGCCCATCAACGCCTCCTACCTGGTGCTGCCCGACGGGGCCCTCATCCTGGTGGGCAGCCCCGAACGGGCGGGCACCTACGAGTGCTGGTCGCTGGAAGAGGGCTTCCGCAAGCTGATGGCCAGCTACTGTGTGAGTGTGCAGGAGCTGGCCCACGGGCCACTGAACCCTGGCAGGAAGGTGTCCACCGGCCGGGATGCCCTGGAGACAGTCAGCACATCCCGGAGCACCTCAGCGGTGGGCAGCACCGCAGCCCGGCTGGACGGCAAGACCTACTGGACCGAGTTCTTGGTGATGTGTGTGCTCTTCGCGGCAGCCGTCCTCGTGCTGGCCCTTTTCCTTCTGCATCGGCACCGTGATGGCATGAAAGCCTTGCTGGAGCCTGGTGACCCCGGCCGGCACCAGAAGCCGCCCCGCAAGCCGGTGGAGAGCCTGCCCCTGAACGGCAGCAGCCTGCCCAGCACGGCACCCGAACACAAGGGCTACCAGGCCTTGCAGGACAACTACATCGTCAGCACCCCCGTGCACGAGCCCCCGGGCCCCCCACGCGCCTTCTCCGAGTCGGAGAAGAGGCCCCTCCATGTCCGGGACAGCTTCGTGGAGGTGTCTCCCGCCTGCCAAAGACCCCGGGTGCGCCTGGGCTCCGAGATCCAGGACTCGGTGGTGTGACGGGGATGAGAGCCGAGCCCTCACCCACGACCACTTCTGCTCTGCTGAGCCTCGCCGGCCCGCGGCGCCACATCTGGGCTCCGTGTTGTCTGTGTGTGCATGCCCAGAGCCCGCGCGCTGCTGTGGCACCCACCCAGCCAGCGGGGCTCGGCTTTCCCGGGAGCTCCCTGGGCATCACCTCGGCCACTCTGGCCCCGCTCCTCAGGACGGTACTGGAGGCTCCAGGGGTGCTGCGTGCCTTCCAGGGATGTGTGGGACTTGTCCCCCAGCCCAGCGTCCCTGCTGCAGAGATGGACACAGCGCCTGGCTCTGGCTGCTGGTGTGGCCCTGGCTCTGCCGGCTCCGTGGGGCCCGGGCCCCCCTCTATGCAGAGGGTAGGAGGGAGCAGCCACAGCCCCCCCGCGCCCCGATTCACTGTGATGTCCCGCTGCAGGACCCGGAGCCCCGTGTGCGGCCAGGCGGTGCCGGCGCAGCGACCCCGCAGCATGTGCTGTGTGTCTGTGCTTGGTTCGTTTTTGGTATGTTGAAAATGTGAATTGTGTCCCCGGGGAGGGAGCGGGATGGGACGCTCGGCCCGCATTGGGCTGGGCAGCGACTCGCCCCCATGTCCCCGTGTGCGTGTGCAGAAATGTTTGTGGTTTTTATATAAAGTCCAGGTGTCTCCTTTGGACACATGTGCAGCTGTGGCAGGGCTGGGCATCTTCCCGTGGCTGACAGTGGCCAGAACCATCGTGGTGGCCTTGTGGAGAGGAACTATGTCTGGCTCTCGCTGCCGTCAGTGGGAAAACCTGCCCATGGCTGGCTGCTCCTCGCCTGGGCAGGGATGGACGGATGGGGCTGGAGGGTTGTGCTGGCAGTTGGATTGCCCGCAGTCCTGGTGTGCTTGGCTGGGTGTTGGGCTGGAGTGCACAGGGCCCGCAGGAAGGTGGCCATGCACCCTCACAGCTGCTGCCAGGGGGTCCCTGTGACCCTGCTGTCAGGGTGTTTGTTGTGCACCCACGTCAATGAGCTTGGGCAGCACTCCGCTGTTTCAGAGCTGCATGCTGCAACAGGCATTCTGGCAGGGGCAGAGCCATGGGGGGAACTCCAGAGTGATGGGGTGATGCTGTCCCAGCACCACGAGAAGCAGAGGAAGGCAGAGGTGACCAGGTGGCAGAAAAAAGGGTGCCTGGGGCTGGGAGAGCAGGGCAGCCCCCTTCCCAAGGACCACAGTGTTGTGCGGCATGTGGGACCCCTGCCACCAGCCCAGGGAGCAGGCAGGTTCTTGTCCCCATCCTGCACAGCTGCCAGGAGACCCCTGCTGCTTTGCCAGCAGGACCTGGCTTGGTGACGGCCGATGGCCAGGACCTGCGGTGCTGCTTGTGAGCCCTCGTGTGCCTTCGTGCCTGGGAAGCGCTGAGGGAAGCAGTGAGCTCCACACCGAGCTGGCCTGTTGAGGCAGGCTCCCCCCCCAGGGACCAACACTGCCTCACTCCCAGCTGGACCAGCACACCAAACTTCCTGCCCAGCCTGTTCTGGGATATCAAAAAAGCCACCGGAGGCATTGGCTGGTGCCCTGCCAGCAGACGTGGCCCCTGGGGCCGCAGGGGTGCACGCCATGGCGCGCAGATACCATCAGCACCACAGGGCACTGAGCTGGAAGGGCCAGCACCCCTGGGAGCGAGCAGCCGGGACGTGAGAAACAGCCGCGCCAGCACCCCGAGACAGCCGTCGGCCGCTCCACCCCGGCGCCGGTGCTGCCGCGGGGCGAGCCGGACCCCAGCCCAGGCACCAGCCCTGGCACCTGGTGCCGCAGCCTGATGTGGCTTTGCAGAGTAGCTCCGGCGAGGCTTGCTGGTGCAGTGGGAGCACTGGCAGTGGCCAGGGCTCGCTGCAGGCAAAGCCGTTGCCCACGACTGGCAGCAGGCCAGGGCAAAGCCTGATGGATGAACAGACACAAAGGGCTCCGGCGCTGCCCGCAGCAAAGGTAGCTGCTCGCCTGCCCTGGATTTCCCTTTGTGCCTCTTGCTGGAGAGCCGAGCTCTTTGTGCTGCTGAGAACAATCCCAGGGCTTGGAGGAGGGAGGCAGCCCGCGGAAGGGGCTGTCACAGAGCAGGACGTGGGACCTGTCCCCTGAAGCTGCGGCTGGCGCGCAGGCAGAGGGGCCTGGCAGGAGGCTGTGTCCCCAGCACCCCTCATGGCACTGGTCCCACAGCACTGCCAGAGCAGCCCCCTCCGCCGTCCCCACGGCCAGACAAAGGCGGCACAGAGGAGAGGGTGAAACCAGAGCCCTTTATTTGTGTCCTTGCAGGAGCTGAGGGAGGAAGAGGCCAGGGCGGGCAAAGCAGCTGCTGAGCTTGAGCCAGAGGAGGGGGGAGAAAGGAAAAGAGGAAAAAACAGAGAGAGCAGGCCCCCAGCACGGTCAGTGCCAAGGGGTGAGCCTGGCTGTGCTGCCCACGGGGCTGTGCCTTGCTGGTCCAGGGAGGAAGGTGTCCTGCGTCCTGTGCAGCCATGGATGGCACATCTACGGTGTGGGTTATTGCTCAGGGAGATGGATCCACGTTTGTGTTATTGCTCAGGGAGATGGATCCACGTTTGTGTTATTGCTCAGGGAGATGGATCCACATGGCAGCAGAAAGGCCCCCAGGAATATGGGAGAGCTGTGCAGGGGCTCAGCATGGGGAGGCAGCTCCCTGCCCGCTAGGGGAAGGCACAAATTGGTACTGAGGGCAGAGAAGGGGCTGTACCTCGGTGTAGTGTGGCCCCCAGGCAGAAGCACCTTTGTGTGCCTCCCCACACCCACAGAGCTGCCTTCAGTTTTGCATAAGGAGTTAAAATCTGATCCTGGGAGAGGAGCACGGCTATAGGCAAGGCAGCTTCCCAGGGCCCCACCTCTGCAGGCATGGCCTCTCAGCAGGCATGGAAGGAGAGCAGGAGGGTGTCCTGCCTAAGGCACTGTGTGGCACTGCTGGGCTGGTGAGGAGCAGGGGCCTCTCTCGCTCTGCTCACTGAAAGAGGAAATGTCTGAGACCACAAAGAGTTGCAATAGCCAGAGAAGCAGTTCTGCCGGAGAGCTGCTCTCACAGGACGATCTTGAAGGAGCTGCAAGAGACACGACAGGTTCTGCACTTCCTCACTTGATCACACACAGACAGTCTGCAAGTACCCGGTGCTACAGGGACACAGTGTTACCCTGGGTGGGAGAGGCTCTCTGCAGAGCTAGCACGGGACAGTTCCCTCCGTGTTACAGGAGACCCCGTAAGGATAGCCCTGCCTTACAGCCACCAAGGGCTCTACCCCAATGCCAGCACAGCGATCGCGGCAGGGGAACCCCCCAGACAGGCTCCCTGCGGCAAGCTGTGCTGCTGGAGACCACTGTACCTGGCAAAGTCTGGAGAGCGGGAGACAACGTGCTGGAACTCGGAGAGGTTGATGGTGCCATCCTTGTCGATGTCGGACTCCTCCAGTATCTGGAGGGGAAGGAAAGGCGAGTGGTGAGCTCTGTGTGGCTGGGAGCATGCAGCAGCCTGTGCCCCACCTGACGGTCCTCACATTTTGGATGAGCTGCTCCATCTCCGCGCTGCTCAGCTGCGACTCCTCACCTTGGCCCGTCAGACAGTTCACCAGTTTCTCCAAGTCCTTTCTGTCCAGGGTCCCATCATCATCAAAGTCTTTGGGGAGACAAAAGTAACATTTTGCCAGGGCTGCAGTAACCCCAGACAGCCACGAGCGCCTGTGCTTGGCAAGGAAAGGGCCTGGCAGCCTGAGGGCACAGCAGGCTCCACGCTGCATCTCTCTGTGCACATCATCACGTCAAACCAGTAGTTCCCACGGGGACTTCCTAAAGCTGCCGTCCCCATGGGCGCTCTGAGGGCACTGCCAGCTCTCCCGAACACTGATCCATCCCCATCCCCACCCCTCCCCAAGCTGTGGGGACCCCAGGACACGGCATCTGCCCCCAGCTGTACCAAAGATGCGGAAGGCATAGTGGGATTTGATGTCCGAGGTAGCGGAGTCACTGAAGACGCTCAACATATCGAGGAAGTCTTCAAAGGACATGCTGTCATCCTCATTGTCTGAGGTGGAGAACACCCGACAGATCCGGTGCTGGAAGGGGTTTGCCTGCCAACACAGGAACAAACAGCTCAGGGCAGCACTGGGCCTGCTCCCTGATGGCAGACACTGGCCACGGGCTGGTGCCAACCCCATGGACTTGAGTTGGTTCCCTGCTCTGCCGCCGGTCCCTCACACACCGCACAACCATGCCTGGCCGGGACAGCAGCCCCACGCAGCAGGGATCTCCGGATCCTCCATGGCACAGCAGGGATGAGGAAGCCGTTTGCTGGCGTGGCTGACAAACAGCTTCCCCAGGTGGCTACGGAGCGGCAGGTTGAGGGCTGAGCCCTGGCACCACGGCGGGTGAACCAGGCCCTGCCCAAACACGCCCTGGGCTGGGAGCAGCAGCGCGGCACTGTCTGCCAGGCACCGTACCCGCAGCTCAGGCAGCGTCAGGATCTGGCTCTTGGGAACCCGTGCGGAGCAGGCATTCTCCCTCTCCTCCTTTGGCAGCAGTTCACTGAACCTCTTGTAGGCACTTGAAGAGGCAAGAACAAGAGATGCTCTGTGGCGTGAGTGGCGCGGGAGGCAGCCCCGCGGGCAGGGCAGCGGGCAGCTCGCCCCAGCGCGGTGCAGAGGCGGCCGGCCCGTTCCCACAGCTCCCTGCCAGCTGTGCCCGAGCCGGCCCGGGCCAGCAGCCTGCTAGCCAAGGTGGCCCCGCAAGGGCAGGGGCTTCGTGCCTGCCCCCGGGACCCCAAGGGCTGGCAGTGGGGGTGAGGGGCCGGCCCGGGAGCCTGCCCACCCGGACGGCTGGGGGTTCAGAGTGGGGGAGAACCGGCTGGGGGGCCACGCCGCGGCCAGCGCCGGTCAGGCCCGCAGACCGTTGCCCCCTGAAGCCCGGCCGGCGGGGAAGGCCCAGCCCGGGCTCTGCACCTCCCGCCTCCTACCTGGCAGCTCCCGGGCAGCCCGTGCCCGCCCCCCCCGACCCGGGGAACGCCCGCGCGGTGTGCGGGACCCCGGGCCAGCACCGCCATCATGTCCCCGCCCCCCCGCCGTACTCACAGCAGGATCTCCGGCTTGCTCAGGAACGTCAGCTCCTGCGGGGAGAGCCAGGGTCAGCACCAGCCCCCTCCCCGGCGGCTCCGCCCGGCCCCGGGCCGGCCCCCCCCGTACCTGGTACTCGCCCAGCGCGTCCGGCGGCAGCAGGCTGGCCGAGCCCCCCATGGCGGCCGCGCCGCTCCCGCCTGTCACTCACCCGCTCCCTTGGCAGCGCCCCGGGGCGGGGCGTTGTAGCCACGCCCCCTCCCGCTGCGGCCGCGTCCCCCGCCGGCGCTCGCAGCCGGCATGGCGGCGGCGCGCGAGGAGGAAGCGGGCGAACTCGGCCCCCGGGACTTTGTCTATGGGGAAAAGGACTTCGTCCCGCAGGCTGCTGGCTGGGACACCGAGCCGGGCTCCGCGCCGTCCCGCTTCGACCGGGCGCTGCTGGAGGGTTGGAGCGACAGGATGGAGCGCGGTTTGTTCCGGTACCGGCTGGGGCCGCTGCCCACCCGCGTCTTGCCCGGCCCCATGCGCCTGGTGGCCCAGCTCAACGTCCAGCGCGGCACCGAGCGTCGCCCGCCGCAGGCCGTCCGCAGCCTCCGGCAGCCCTTCGACCCCCAGGCCTTCAACTTCACCCGGATCCGCCCTGGCGAGGTGCTGCTCCGGCTGCGCAGGGCGGGGGGCGGCCCCGCGGCCCCCGACCAGCTCCTGGTGGCCATTAACGTTAGCCCGCTGGAGCGGGGCCACGTCCTGCTGCTGCCCGAGCCGGCGCGGGGGCTGCCGCAGGCCCTGACGGCGCCGCTGCTGCACGGCGGGCTGGAGGCGGCCCTGCTCAGCGCCCACCCGGGGTTCCGCGTCGGCTTCAACGGCCTGGGGGGCTGCGCCTCCGTCAACCACCTGCACCTGCACGCCTTCTACCTGGGCTGCCCGCTGCTGGTGGAGTCGGCGCCCGCCCGGCCCCTCGACCCGCCCGGCGGCCTCAGCCTCCTGCCGGGCGTCCCGGCGCCCGCCTTCCTCTTCTATGCCGCCGGCCCCGCCGGCCTGGAGGCGCTGGCCCGGGACGTCTGCCGGGCGGCGGAGCACCTGACGGACACCGGCCTGGCCTACAACGTCTTGGCCACGCGAGGAGATCCCCCGGGGGGGCCGGGGGCGGGCGGCGAGCGGGGGCTGCGGGTGCTGCTGTGGGCGCGCAAGCCCAGCTTCGGCGCCAAGGCGGGGGCGACCTTCAACGTGGCGCTGTGCGAGCTGGCGGGCTACCTGCCGCTGCCGGCCGCGCCGCTCTACCAGGACATCACCGAGGCGCAGGCCCTGTGCGCCATCCGCCAGCACCTCCTCCCGGAGCCGCAGCTGCTGCGCCTCGGCCAGGACCTGGCGCGGCTCCTGGCGAGCTGAGCGCCACCGGGGCCTGTCGCGGCGGACCTCCGCGCTGTTCGCTGGGGGGCGCTGCGCGGCGACGGGGCCGCTCTAGCCAGCGGAGCCGGGGTCTCTATGGCCCGCGGGGCGGTAGCGAGGCTGCCCCCGCTTGTGGCCCGCCCGTCGCCATGGGAACGGAGCCGTCCGCCCCAGAGCGATGGAGGCTGGCGGTGGGGGCGGGCGGGCCCCGGGACCCCCGCGGGGCCGTTCCGCTGCTCACAGCGGCCTCCCCGGCCCCGAGCCGCGGAGGAGGCGGAAGAAGAGCAGGCGAGTGCGGTGGGCAGGCGGGCGGGTAGGCGGCCCAGCGGGCCGCAGCCCCCCGGGCCGCCGGGGGCTTTGTCGGTACCGGGGGGCCGTGCCGCCCCGGAGACGCCTCCCTGCCCCACGCACCGCCTGGCTCCCCGGGGCCCGGCGGCGGGGCCCGGAGCTGCGGCAGTGAGGGCCCAGGCCTGCCTGCCACCACGGGGCGATGCTCAGCAGGGGCCCCCTGGGCCGCAGCTCGAGGGGCTTTCCAGGGATCTGTGAATCGGAAAATAAACGCTCTCTCCTTTAAATTGCCCCAGTAATCCCAAACGTGACGCATCCGGGGAAGGACCCCTCTTTGCTGTGTTACCTCATGGCTTGCTGAGCCCACCTGGGCTCCAGATGGGATTTGCCCAGTAGCTCTGTGGAGCACAGGCTGCTTATGTGTGTGAAGGAACGCAGTTCTTGCCGCCCTTCCATCCCTCCCACTCGTGCCCAGGACGGGCCCCGGTTCCTCACTGAGCGGCTGTTCTGTCATCTCTTTTCAATTCCAGTGTTCCCTCCATCAATCTGACCAGCTGCAAGTATGAGAGCGGTGAGTCTGAGACGCTGCCGTGTCCCTTTGGGTCAGCCCACCACCAGCAAGCTCTTGGGTGCCCGTTCAGCCAGGGAGGAGTGCTGGTACCAAATTTCCACTGCACAGTCGCTTTTGATTTATGTATGTATTGGTTGCAAGTGACTGGGACTCCTGCGAAGAAGAGTATGGAGTTTTTCACACTTTATGCTGTGGTGCGCTCTGGTTTAAAGAGACAGAAAACATGTAACAGCAGTGCAAGCCCTCAACACCCCCCACCCCCTTCCATCTCCAGTGATGTGCTCCAGGGAGCTGGTCCCCTCTCCTGTCTTGTGCTGTACTGCCACAAGCTGGATCTTAACAGACTCCTGGCATTTGGTCGATGTTATTAGCCAGTTTGCTAATGACTGTTCTAGCCGTGTAACCACATTTGTGTTGTCGAGAGCCACAGCTGGTCAGCTGCACAAGGAACACAGGGTTTATAGAGGAACAGGTGCTGGGTGCCTCGCCTAGGGCCGTGCTTGGGCAGTTTAGTGATGGGAGGCAGATAGGGACCCATGGCAAGGGCTGGTGTAGCAGTGTGAGCACCACAGAAGCCAGAACCATTTCACAATGGTTCCTACCGTGCATTGACCTTCATTACCTCCCCAGACCTGTGAAGGGGCCAAATTCAGAACTGGCACTAACACAAACCATCCTGGCAGCGAGCTTCTGCTCCAGAGCTCATGTGTTCTGCTGCCAAATAGCTTTTGATTCCAAAGATGAAACTCATACCTTCAGAAGGCTTGTATCCGCCCCTGTGGTGTCAGACCCACGGCAGATTCAAGCCTGCTGTAGTTGAGGAGGGGCCCTGGGACGCCAAGGCACGTGGAATGACAGGGCTGACAGCTCCCAGTACACCTGCAGCAAGAGGCTGGGGTGAACTTAACCAGGTAAAGCTGCTGTTTCTAGCTTTCTGAAGGGTCCCACCAATTACCCTGCATCTCTTGAGAGTGGAACTGCAGGCTGGAGAGGTTTATTCCATGCTCTGTCCCTGGTTACTTTGGGGATTCAACAGTCCCTGGTACTTATATCCTCTACCTGGCCCCTTGTCATCTGCTTGCTTTGGTACAGTACGCCGGGCAGCACAGTGCTGTGGGCTGAAAGAAGTGGGAGAAGATGAGGAGTGGACAGTGTATTGGACGGACTACTCGGTCTCTCTGGAGCGCATCATGGATATGAAGCGTTTTCAGGTAAATGCCCCCATGTAAATGCTGCCCAGCAGGAAGAGCTCAGGAAGGAGGGAGAGATGGGGTTTGTTAATGTAACAACATATTACAGAATGAAACAGAAGCATCCAAACTAGTACCCATGCCCCCACTTCTGCATCGGTTCCAGAGGGCGCAGGTTCACAAGCCTTTACTTCTGTTGTGTCTCTGGTACAGTGCCATCAGCAACACTTTGGCAGTTAGTAGTGAGAAATGGAAAGCTGCCAAGCCTTTTAATGTACCATGAAATAAATGGTTCTTGATGACAAACGGCTCCCTTCCTGAAGCTGTTATATTCTAGTGAGGGAGAGCTTCAGGGCTGAGATGGAATGAGCAGATAAATCACACTGGTGAAGTTCAGATAAAGCAGCTGCAGCGTGACCTTGTCCCTCAGCAGGCGTTCAAGGCAACTGCAGGCCCAGCTTCCTGTTCTGCGTGCCGGTTTCTCCACATGCAGGCTTTCCTCGAGGGGGATCCCTGCTGTTCCTTTGCTGATTCTGTTTTTTTTGTCTGCACCTCTTTCAGAAAATCAACCATTTTCCAGGCATGATAGAGATCTGCCGTAAGGACTTGTTGGCTCGCAACCTTAACCGCATGCTCAGGCTTTTCCCCAAGGAATACAATATCTTTCCCCGCACTTGGTGCCTGCCAGCTGAGTGAGTGATGTGCATTAATGCAGCTGAGAACAGGGGTATGAAATGTGGAAGTGGGAGCCTCTATGCTTGACAGCCAGGGCTGGGATGGGGGGGCCTCTCTGAGACCTCATGTCTCGGTCTGGGCCTTGGTAACCTTCCCTGGAACTGAACAGAGTGCTGAGGCACTTTTCTAGTTATGCAGATATTTAATTCCTAATAGACCAAATTAGCCCATGGAATGGCATCCTCTGCGGTGTGTACCTTGCTGCTGGCAGACTGCATGCCAAAGGACTAAACCTGGGGAGAGGGACCCACCCAGAAAGCCAGAAGGCACTGAGCGAGTGGGAAGTGTAAATCTGTGTATTGGTGGGAGGTCTTTCTGCAGCAGCACCGGGTGAAGGGGGGCGACAGCTGCAGCGCAGCGTGGCAGGCTGCCTTCCCCCACCACCTGGTGCAGCAGCCATTGCTTGCCTGGGAAGGGTGCGGGACAGCGGCACAAGGTGCTTCTGCTACCCACGGCTGTGGTGGCTGTCCTCACAGCCCCCCACCTCTGCTGTCCGCTGCAGTAGAGCACACTGATGGTGGAGGATAGTGGGAGAGCACAGGTCACTGTGCTAGTACATATACAGTTAGATGTAAACCATCACCAAATTGCTCGGGCTTTGGGGCAGAAGGCCTGGCTTCTCTGATCATATACAGGCAAGCAATGATAGAAACGTAGCTGAAGGAGACCAAAGCACTCAAAGCTTGTGTGGTTGTAAGGAGACAAGATACCTAATCTTAACAGATTTTATTCTTACCATTTTCTGCAGACCTTGAAATAGGGCTCCCGGCACATGTTCTGTAACTGCACTCTCCTCATAGAATCATAAGAGTCGTTGAGGTTGGAAAAGACCTCTAAGATCATAAAGTCCAACTGTTAGCCCATCACTACCAAGTCCACCACTAAACCACGTCCCTAAGTGCCACATCTACACGTCTGTTAAATACCCCCAGGGCCTCCACCACTTCCCTGGGCAGCCTGGTCCAGGGCTTGATGACCCTTTTGGTGAAGGTATTTTTCCTAATACCCAATCTAGACCTCTCCGGTGCAACTTGAGGCTGTTTCCCCTCGTCCTATCGCTTGTTACTTGGGAGAAGAGACCAGCCCCCAGCTGTGCTGCAACCTCCATGGTTAGAATGATTTTCTTAGTATCTAACCTAAAGCACCTTTGCTGAAATACTGGAACTTAGTACTTCTGTTTTCACTGGCCTTGGAGAACAGTGGTTTGGCTGCATTTTGCTACTGGTGTGTGATGTCCAGGAAGGCTGTTGCCATGTGGCCTCTCAGTCTGCCTGTTTCTGCGGAAGACGGACCTATTTTTCCATCTTTCTTTCCAGGCTGCATTTTCTGGGCTCTAATTGCTCTGGGCACTGTTGTCAGGGATTTTTCCTGCTTTCCTTCCTCTTTCCCTAAATGTGGTGCCCACTAGAGAGATCGTGCTTCTCCATCTACAGCAAAATAACCAATTGGCTTGATTCTTCAAAGCACTGTACTCCCACTGGAGCTGCTCCTGAAGACCAGCCATGTAATGCAATAGGTGTGCTCAGCTCATGAGCCTCTGCACCCTTCTTAGAATGCTCCAGCTGCGGCCTTCTGCCTGCTTGCTAATGAGCTGGCATAAAAGGGGGTGTAAAGACTTGTGACTTCCTCCTCCCTTTGTAGATAGGGCTTGTTTATTTTGTCCTGCTCTCTCTGCAGCAGCAGAGCCAAAATCTTACTGGGTCCTGTATCCACAGTGGTGACTACCCACTATTAACTTCCCAGTAGAGGTGGAGATGTGCACAAGTAAAAGGTGGAACCGAGAGAGCTTTGTCAGGTCACACAAGGACCAATTTGTAACTCATGTAAAACAGGAACAGGTGTGGTGTTCCTCTGCTGCAGAAGTTTGGTCTGTACTGGCCTGCAGCACCATAGGTTGAGTACTTAACTGTATGAGAGAGTTCAGAGGCTGGTTTTTTGCAGCTTGTAACAGTCACACTTTCCTTGTGCAGCTACGGAGATTTCCAGGCCTACAGATGCACGAGGAAAAGCAGAACATTCATCTGCAAGCCAGAGAGCGGCTGCCAAGGGAGAGGTGTCTTCATAACACATAATTTAGAGGAGATCAAGCATGGAGAGCATATGATCTGTCAGCAGTATATCTCTAAGGTAATGGGGACAGTCTCCAAATATGGGTGGAGGACTGCAGGCTCCTCGCTTTTCCAGCATCCCGCATCCTGCTTGTGTCCTTTGCCCTGCCATCTTCCTCGATCTGCCAGGGGCACCGGGGTGGCTGCAGTGCAGCAGAGGCACAATGAAAGCTTGCCTTTCTCCTCGCTGCTGAGCTGCCAGGGAGCAGCACAAGCAGTGCAGACAGAGCAGCCATCCTCAAGGAATCAGCAGCACACCTAGCAATAGTTCTTTGTCTCATGATTGCTCCTGCCTTTTTTTCTGACAGCCTTTCCTTATTGATGGCTTTAAATTTGACATGCGTATCTATGTGCTGGTCACATCTTGTGACCCGCTGAGGATTTTTGTCTACAAGGAGGGTCTTGCCCGGTTTGCCACCATGAGGTACATTGATCCCAGCAGCAGAAACCTGGTAAAAAAGGCAAGTTTCAAAAAAACCCGCATAGTATCTGTATGTGTTAGTGCCTGATTTCTCCTAGGGGCATTCCAGACCTTGAAGAAGCAGGGACTGGTTGGTTTCATGGGACCCAGCTTTCTTCTTTCCTGTTCTCCCATCCCTCTATACCTCCTCCTCCTCCTCACAGGAGGTATTTCAGGAGTGTCTGAAGTAGATCTACTCCCAGGCCCCACATTTGAGCTCTTTACTGGCATTATCACAGAATCATGGGGGTTTTTCACTTGGAAGGAACATTGGAAGGTCTTGAGTCCAACCTTCTCCTCAAAACCGGGTCAACAATACATTCAGATCTGGATTCTTGGGGTTTGTTCTTCCTGTGATTCTGTGATTCTTGGGGTTTCAATCAGTCAGGTGTTGAAAACCTGCAAGGATGGAGACCCCACAGTGCCTCCGAGCCACCCTCCTACTGCTTCTTACCCTTACAAGCATTCTCAAGTTTGCACCATTCTCAAGTCTGCCTGTGCTTCAGGCAGAAAAGAGGGACCTGGGTATTATCTGGTGGTACTGGAACAGCCTAGGACAGACAGGGAGGGGAACTGGGAAAGCAAGGTGCAGACTATGGCCATGCCCACCTGCAAGCAGGGGTCTGTTAACCTATAAAATCCCAACAGAAGATGGACCGTAGTGTTGGATTACTGTGCTATGGTCACAGGCTGCCCTGAGATACTGGGCTTCTGGCTGTCTGCCCACTTCTTCCAGAGCTGTGCATGTATATACTCCGCCTTGCCACAATATGTGCATGTCTTGGAGAGGTCTTCTGCTTTCAGTGAACAAAGGAAGAGGAAGAATCTGCAGAAATTTGCTGCAGCTTCTGTCCTCGGGAGTCCCTTGTTTATCTGTGAGGCCTTGGCTGGAATGGCATTTGTGGCGTTGACTCCTGAGCCTTCCACCAGAGATAAGGACAGAGGTACTGAGAGGATAGAGCTCGGTTAGCTCTAGCTTCTGGCTAGAGAGCAGATCACCAGCATAGTTAACTCCTTGCCGAAAGTCACTGCCACAGAGGGGAGACAGAAGTGGGCAGAGCTGGTGGCTACGTTAGTGCTAATGGGGCTGTTTCTGTTTACACTCTGTGGTTAAGAGTAAATTAAAGTCTCTTGCGGTTCCTCTCTCAGGATGATATCTGCATGCATTTGACCAACTATGCCATCAACAGACATAATGAAAACTTCGTCCAGGATGACATGATGGGCAGTAAGAGGTACTGTCTTGTCCAGATACTGCAATGCCCTGTGCGCATCCTGCAGGAAAGCTGCATTTGGGACACTGGTTTACTTTCATCTTTGTTTGGGACAAACATGGTATCACAGGTCAGCTCTTACTGTCTCCTGTCCTCCACACAGGAAACTGTCCACCCTGAATGCCTGGATGACAGAAAACGGCTATAACACAACAAAACTCTGGGAAGATATTGAAGATATTATTATAAAGACTCTTATTTCAGCTCACGCTGTTGTGAAGCACAATTACCAAAGCTTCTTTCCAAACCATACTACTGGCTGCGCCTGCTTTGAGATACTGGGTTTTGATATTTTGCTAGACAGAAAGCTGAAGCCATGGCTGCTAGAGGTGAGGAAGGAGTCTCCTACTGTGTTGAAACAACTTGAAGCAGCAGATAGCAGAGAGCTGGCTTCTCTGTGGGAGGTTCTGGAACAAGGGGTGGTGGGATAAACAGAACTCGTTTGATTAAAAACGGTCATCTCGTTCACAAAATTATACGGGCTGTGAAGACAAGTAGCCAAGCAACCTGCTGTAAGCTAGGCAGGATCTAACAGCCTGCTCCCTGTACACGCTCTCTAACAGCAGGGAGTTTCCCGAACTTTAGGACTCCTTGATCTGTAACAGCATCCTGAATTTATGATCACTGCCCTGCTCCTGTAGTCCTGCGGTGTGGGACCTGAGTGACCTGTGGTGCAGATGGGCATTACACTGCAGGACAGGACCAGCTGCTGCATGCAGCCTCCTGCTTTTTGTTGCTGTGACAGGGAAGAACAGACACGAAAGTGTGCAGTGGGGCAGGCTGGGGCCAGCAAGCTGGCTGCCGGCAGCACTTGCTGGGAGCTGGGAGTTGCCAGGTTAAATTAGCTGCTTGTTTTGGCAGGTGAACCACTCTCCCAGCTTCAACACAGACTCTCGCCTAGACCGTGAGGTGAAGGATGCTCTTCTCTGTGATACCATCAGCCTGATAAATGTGCATGCCTGTAACAAATGGAAGGTGCTGGAGGAAGACAGACAGCGGGCAAAGGAACGGCTCCTCCAGGCCCGTCAGACTCCCCGCGCATCCAGGTATTGCTCTTCCTCATAGTGCTGCAGGTCCTCAGTGGGAAAAGATGGGGCATGGCATTGCAGGAAAAAATCAAGGCTGTCTGTCTCCAAATTAACCCCCCAGAGGCTGTGGTGCTATAGAACCTCTGAGAAGACATCTCTGAGGCCATCTGCATCCTGCAAGGAAGAGTCTGGGCTTGTCTCTGGGCGCTAGGAGATCCAAGAGGCCTGGGGCTCTGGGCCCCATAGAGAGTCATCCCCATCGAGCTGTGCTTGCTTGTCATGTCCTTCAGTGGCTGACAGGCAGTGCCAGCATCCCTGGGCTCACGGTGACTGCTTCAGGGACCAAGAGCACCCAGGGGCACAGGGCCCTTCTCCAGAGCAGGGATCCTTTCCCAGGGCTGAGGGGCTTCCCCCCACTTCTCTGTCTGCATGTCCTTTCTTGAGGCCATGTTAGATAAGCCTGCTGCCCAGGCTTTTCCTGCCATGCAGGGTGAGGCAGGAACTCCCTCCAGCTCACTTTTTAATTAGGAGACCTGAGATAACTCTGGGCTGGAGACCATGCGCGTGTTGGCTCTGGACTCTACCTGTCCCTGCAGCCTGGGCTGCTCCGAGCTCCCCACTAGCAAGAAAAGCTCCCAGCAGCATGCAGTGCAGCAAATATGCCTTGAATAAGCACATTTTAACCAAACTTCTCTTGTAACTGAGTTAGTTGGGTGAAAAGGCTGAGGAGCAAGGCAGCAGGGGAGAGATCTGGAAATGCTTCACCAGCATTCTCCAGGTAGAAGATGAAGCACAGGTTGTGTTGGTTCCTTGCTGTGCTCCTGTGTGAAACAGGCTCCGAAATGGGGAAAGATGGCAGAAAGCGCTAGCGAGGCCCTTGTCCCTCAGCCAGTACGGCACCTGGAACCTCATGTCGCAGCTCCCTGCCTGTGCTTTCTCCCAATTTGCAGACGTGAGGAGTTAGAGAGCGACCAGGCTGCCTGGCTGGCTCAGGCAGAGAAGTATGAGAACTCGCACTTGGGTGGTTACCGGCGCATTTATCCAGCATGTGGAACAGAGAAGTATGAGCCATTTTTCAAGCAGAGCAGATCCCTCTTCCAGGAAACAGCATCATCCAAAGCACGAGAGGAGTGTGCCAGGTACGCTGCTCCGCAGAAAACCCACTCCTCACAAAGGTGGCATAGCAACTGCTTGCTTCTGATCCCTTCTTGGGAGCAATTCTGCTGCTTAACAGGTGTAAGCAAGCTGGTGAGAGCTGGAAAGAGCCCACATGTGCTGTGTCACCAAAGCAAAGCAACTTCCTTTTGCATGTACCCTTGAGAGGCAAAAGTAATATTCCATTGACTTTTGGACTCTTGAGGCACCATGTCACAAGGATCCTCCGCCCTTCTGGCAGGCACAGCCTAATTCAAGGGCATTTCTTACAGCAGTGAGAGTCTCTCTTAAAAGCACTCCTGGCCCATTTCTTGGCATGCTTCTATCGTGTCTGTTTGTTACAGAACTCCTGACTGCAGTAAAATGTCCTTGGATTGAAGGCCTTGTAATAACTTTTTGCCATTATGGCTTCTATTGAACCAGTGACTAAGACTACTGTTCTATGGCAGGCAGCAACTGAAGGAAATCCACCTGAAAAAAGAAAAGTTGGAAGCTCTTACCGGGAAGAAGAAAACAAAGAGGAAGGAAGACCTGCACGGAGAGTCAGCTGGGGACAAATCCCAGGTCCATACTAAAACCAGAGCTCCTACAACCCACCTCACCTACAGAAGCACGAAAGCATGGGACAGAAAGGTACCTCACTCTCGTCAGTCATTGTGGGGCTCTCAAAGGCAAAAACGTGGCTCTGGGAACAGTGCTGGGCTGTGGGTATCTCCGAAGGAACAGAACTATGAGGTTTGGCTCCCTGTAGTCCGGAGAGTTGACAGCTTGTGCTGGCAGGTACTTGCAAGCACCCATGTTCTCCCTTCCCTGTTGTGCTTCCATCAGGATCTTTATCCCACTCCACCCCAAAGTCTGTAATTCACCTTAGGGCTTGCCCTTGCACGTTACGATAGCTTCAACTTCGCTGTAACTTGGGTCCTTCTTTCCTAAGATACAGCGTGTGCAGTACGATTCTATGCAACCCCAGAATATTGTGGAATATGAGGAGAAGAAAAGAGTCAATGCTCTTCAGCGGCGTGAGAACCTTATCCGACGCCTGGGCATTATAAATAAGCTCTCCCAGCTGCTCCCCACAACCAACACACCAGCTGACACCCAGAGGTCCTGCACCATTATCTCCAAGAGCCAGGTAACTGAAGGTTGCCCAGATCCATCCTGCAAGGCCAACACACGAGCCAGCCATTCGCGGGGGGATTGCAAGGAACAAATCATGGGCGTTGAGCATCTCTGGTGCGGCTCAGTCAAATGAGAGCCAACATAGTGTCTGGGTCTGTGGGTTTTCATACAGTTACCAGCTTTGTCCCTTTCCAAATGGGCACACTGGGAGTGTGACAACTGGCTGCATAGAGCCCCTGAGCACCTTTCCCTTGAAGATCCCTCTCTTTGCTATTCCAAAGAACAGACCACAGGGATGTTGCCTTTTGGACCCCGCTGTCCCCAGCACACAGCTTAGCGTGAGCTGCTGCTTCAGGGCAGCAGTGTTATTCTCCTAGCTGAATCAAATTAATTCCTGGGTAGGCTAGGAGCACCGACATGCTAGGGGCATGGTAAAGGAGCACACACAGCAAAGAGGGACTGAAGGGAAGCGTAGGGATGCCTAAAAAACCCATAAATAAGTCTGCAGGTGAATTCTGCAGACAATGCCTCTCCCTAAACATCTTGCTTTCTACACTACACCGTTCCCCACACAGGGAAGGTGATGATGTCCACTGCACGTGTTTGAATGCGAAGTTAGGGCATGTGCCCAAGCCCCGTAGGACTCAGCCCTCGGTCTGGGGCTCCCCCTTCAGTCACCCTTGCTCTGCAAGAGCTGCCGCGTCCCACACTGCCACAGCGTGCAGCTGAGGAAAGCTGGGCTTCCAGAGGATTGTGCCGCGGGAACCAGGCTTTGGACCTAGACATCTGCGTGGGTGTCTCAAGAGTCTTTTCTACCACACCGATTCCCAAACCAGGCTACTGGTCTAAAGCCAGACGAGGAGGAAGGCCACAGTCTGTGGTCTCCACTAGGCTACAAGGATTGTTTGGGAATGCTGATGGTGGCTGTTACCTGCTGTATTGGGGAAGGGTTAGTTCTGGACCTGTAGTTAGTGAAAACCCCTGCAAGGTCCACTGCCTCTTCCAGTGGCACTATCTGCTTCCAGAAAAGCCTCCTGCTCCTAGCTGGAAGGGTGACACACCTCAAAAGGATGATGACAAACTCAGGGCACCGGAGTTGCAGGAATTATTCAGGACCTAGGAGTCTTCTAGTACTTTACAAGAAATTGGAAGCGGTCCCTTTAATTTAACAAAAGAAGTCTAAGATGGGATTTGATTTGTCAGAACTGATGGTAGCTGCCTTTTCCTATACCAGACAAAGCAGAACAGAACCCCAAACCCAAACTATGCCTAAAGTCTGGATAATTCTTTCAGCAGTGAAGGATTATCTAGGGGTGGGTCAGATCCTTCATCACTGAGTCTTCCCAGCCCGCTCTGGCACATCCTTCCACAAACCCTGCTCCAGCTCAGCCCAGTGCTATGAGCAGAGGACATGAGGCTGCAGGCAGATCAGGCAGGCGGCTGCTGTGACCCCTTAGATGATTTGAATCTGGCAGGGTGACCGTGGTGTGCCTGGGGAGAAAGCACAGGGCAATGCTTTAGCAAGTGCCTGTAGATGACTAGAGAAGACTTTTCCTTCCCATCTCTTCCCAAGGCCTCTGGAGCTAAGCTGTGGCTGCTTTCTTTCCTTCCAGCCACAGTTTCTCTTGGATGACCTCGGAGGCCAGGACACTCACCACTTAGTGATGCTCATCCCGCTCTCGCCCCTGGGAGGTGCAGTCCGGCCTTTGGGACAGCAGCTTGTACACAAATGTAGAGCCAAAGCCCAGCCACCAGCTGCCCTGGGCTCAGATCCTGCCACCGCGGGCACCTTCTTCATTCAAGGCCAGAGCATCCTTTACCATGAGCAGCATAATGCACTGCACGGCCTGCGGGCACAGGACAGGGGCTGGCTGTGGGGCCAGGCAGCATGGACAGCAGCAGTTACCCAGCCCCGCACCGAACCCAAGGGGCTGCAGGCGAGAGGCCAGTGGCTCCCTGGTGCTGGAAACGAGGCAGAAGACTGTAAGTATCACATTCCCATGAGTCTGTCTGCATTGTGCGGGGATCAAACCAGTGGCCCAGGGCTGTGGGCAGCCATGGGAGCTGTGGGATGTTCCTGGGCTTGCCAGGATAGGAGGAGTGGGTGGGCTGGATGGAGCGTAGAATCCCTGGGGTGCTCAGACCTTGAGGTGGGGATGCTGTACTCTTCTCTGGGAACTGGTGGACACTGGAAGTTTCTGACTGAGGCTGGTAGTATCCCATTTGCAGGGGCAAGGAAGAAAGTGGGTTGTTTCCCAGTACCAAGGATTGATGTGTTGGGAGAGGGGAATGCGAGAAGCCCAGAAGTACTTGAGAGCAGGGTCAGAAGTGCAGCAGATGGGACATCTGAAGGGGCACATTAGCTGTGGGAAGTAAGGAGGAGACTCTCAGTGACACAGCATGGCCCCCCGCCCCTTCCCAGCCTCACCATGCTGATCCCTGTTGCCCACAGCCCCGCCTGTCGGACCCTGCCTACAGGGCTGCACCCACACTCCCACCACCTCTCCATGTCTGCCTGTCCTCTTCCAGGTGAAGCTGGTGAGCTGTCCTTCCACTCAGGCAACTGTCCCCCGGGGTCCCCGGTCAGCACTGCGGAGGCCACAAGCGATGGCACCTTCAGCCACATTGCGGCTCAGGAGCTGCCCATCTCCGCCGCTTGCGTGAAGCACACATGTGCCTCGCGCCACGCCAGCGCCTCGCGCCACGCCAGCGCCTCGTGCCACGCCAGCGCCTCGTGCCACGCCAGCGCCTCGTGCCACGCCAGCGCCTCGCACGCTCGCAGCCTGACAAGCGCAGGTAGCGCGGCGGAGGGGATGCCCACGCAGGGCCCTCCTCCCCGTGGGCGCTTGCCCAAGAACCAGGGCTGCTGGACGGGGCTGGTTGCCCCCAGCCAGACCCGGGGCCGGTTGCTGCGACCATAAACCAGGGCCCGGGCGCCAGCACGGGTCCCACTGCCTGTCCCGGGCCGCTTTACCTCTGTCTGCCCCCCTGCCCGGCAGCAGCCGAGCGTCCCCCCCGCCAAAGGCACTCCCGGCCCCCCCGGCTGCCCGGGACCCTCGGGGCGCGGGGCCGGGCCCGCCCCACCGCCGGCCCCGCCCGGTTCCCGGTTCCCAGCCCCGGTCCCGGCCATGGCGGCGCTGCTGCGGCGCGGCCTGCGAGCGGCCGCGCTCCTCGCCGGGACCCCGCGGCGGACGGCGGCGGCGTGGACAGGGGACACGGAGCCACCGGACCCGGTGCTGGAGGAGGCCGAGAGGTGCGGGGCAGCCGGGCCGGGAACGGGAACGGGACCCGAGCCGCGGGGGCTCACGTCTGTCCCCGCAGGGCGCGGCGGCGGCGGGTGGCGGCACGGCTGCAGCGGCTGCGGCGGGAGCTGGGCGGGGGAGCGCGGCCCCCCCGAGCGCACCCTGACCTGGCAGGCGATGGAGCAGATGCGGTGAGCGGCGGGACCGTCTCCGGTGACCGGGGCCCCGGTGATGGGGGCCCCGGTGACCGGGCCCGTGCCCGCAGGTTCCTGCGGCAGGAGCTGCCCGAGGAGTGGCCGCTGGAGCGCCTGGCCCAGGGCTTCGGCGTCAGCCCCGACGTGGTGCGGCGGGTGCTGCGGGGCCGGGGCTGCCCCCCGCCGCACCGCCGCCTGCGGCAGGACGCCAAGGCGCTGAGCGCCGCCCCGGGCCCGCCATCGGCCGCCGGCGCGGAAGTGCGCGCCCCCCGACGGGACGCTGCTGTACCGGCTGCCGCGAGGCCGGGGCGGGCCGGGGCCCGGCGCGCAATAAACGGCGGGAGGGGACCCGCCTCCCGCGCCGTTTCCGCCGCGCCGGCCATGGGCTCGGAGGCGGCACGGCTGCTGGCGGCGGCGGACTTCGCTGCCAGAAAGCACAAGGCGCAGCGGCGGAAGGACCCCGAGGGCACCCCCTACATCAACCACCCCATCGGTGCGGAGCCCTGCCGGGGGGGAGCCCCTGGACCCCCTCCCGACCCCGGGAGGGAGTCCCCGGGATTCCCTTTCCACTGCCCCAGAGAGCTGCTCGGCCCCGGGACCCCCTGCCCCGGCCCCTGGAGTGAGCCGGGCCCCCTCCACCATCGCACATCCGACTGCCGGCAGAGCTCCTGCAGCGCCCCCCCCTCCGTATTCGGCTATGGGGGCTCCCCCCACGCCGTCACCCCCCAGCGGACAGTGCCTATGGAGGCTGCTGTCCCCACAGCCCCCCCCCGGCGGCTGCCAGCCCCCCGGACCTGCCTGCCCAAGGCTGTCACCCCACAGGATGTGCCAGCGGGGTCTGCACCCCCCCACCCCCCCAGCCCCGGGCACTGCCCAACCAGGGGGATCACAGGGGACCCCTCGCTGCCCATCTGTCACCCCTGCAAGCCACTGCCCTGGCCCGGACCTGCCTGCTGCCCCCCTGCACCCCCTCCCCAGCTCTCTGCTCTGCATCACAGGCGTAGCCAGGATCTTGGCCCACGAGGCTGGTGTGACAGACCTTGTCGTGCTGCAGGTAACCCCCTGCCCACTCCCCACCACGGTGGGGGCCTGGCCCTCGACCCCCAACTGTCCCCTCCTCACCCCAGGCCGCCCTCCTGCACGACACGGTGGAGGACACAGACACCACCTTCTCCGAGATCGAGGAGCAGTTCGGGGAGGAGGTCCGGCGTGTCGTGGAGGAGGTGACCGATGACAAGACCCTGCCCAAGATGGAGCGAAAGCGCCTGCAGGTCGAGCACGCGCCAGGCAGCAGCCCCCAGGCCAAGCTGGTCAAGCTCGCCGACAAGCTCTACAACCTGCGAGACCTAAACCGCTGCACCCCGGAAGGTACGAGCCCGCACCGGGGCCTGGCCGCCAGCACCGGCCCGGGGCACCCCAGGGGCTGCCCCCACCACAGGGGGGGCTGCTCGGGCCGTGAGCTGGGGGTGCCCCTCTGCCGGTCCCTGCCGCTGCGCGGCGCTGAGGGATGGCCGAGCCCCCGCTCCCGAGCCTGTCCCGGTGGCGGGGGACAGAGGTGTCGCTGTGCTGGGAAGGGCCGGCCGTGCCAGAGGAGCGGGACCCCCGGCGGGTGCCCTGGCCCACTCAGCTGAGTCCGGTGGGGGCACGCTCGGTGCCGTAGGCAGCGCCCGGACACGGCCCGCCTCCTGCCCCGGGCGCGGCGGCGGCCCAGCCGGGGCCCTGCTGGCACACAGGCCCCGGGCGGCCCCGGGGGGCGGCGGCGGAGCCTCCTCGGGCTGCTCCCCCGCACGCACGTCTGTCCCCGCAGGGTGGTCGTCGGAGCGGGTGCAGGAGTACTTCCGCTGGGCGGCGCGGGTGGTGGCCGGTCTCCGCGGGACGAGCCCGCCGCTGGAGATGGCGCTGCAGCGGCTCTTCGAGGAGCGCGGCCTGGCCCTGTGACCGCCGGGGCCGGGAAGGGCGGGCGGGCCGCGGCAGCCAATAAACGTGCGCAGAGCTGGTTGTCCCGCCTTCCTGTGTTGTTACGGCGCCGGCACTTCCGCCGCGGGGTTCCGCCGGCGCCGCGGCCGCGTTCGGGGGTTCCGGGGGTCGCGCCGCTCCCCGCCGCCCTGCCATGGCCTTCGCCGGCCGTCGCGACGTGCCCGAGCCGCCCGACTTCGCTATCCTGAAGCGGCTGGCGCGGGACCAGCTCATCTACCTGCTGGAGCAGGTCCGGGGCCGCCCCGGGAGGTTACCGGGGGTCGGGGTGGGCCCGGCGGGGAGGCGGGGCCGGGCCCCGGAGGGGTCCCGCACACCGGGAGCGGCGGTGGGGAGGCGGCGGGAGCGGGGTCGACCCGGGAGGGGCCTGGTACCGGCACGGGAAGGGGGCTGGGCCCCGGGGCCGGCGCCGAGGGGCAGCCGGTGTGGCATCGGCTCCACGCCTGGCCTGCCCTCAGCTCCCCGGGAAGAAGGACCTGTTCATCGAGGCCGACCTGATGAGCCCTCTGGACCGCATCGCCAACGTCTCCATCCTAAAGGTACCACGGGGCCGGGGCGGGCAGCTGGGTGTGCTGCCCACACTGCCCACGCTGCCCATGCTGCCGGCTCTGCCCACTCACACCCCAGCCTCTCCCTGCAGCAGCACGAGGTGGACAAGCTGTACAAGGTGGACAGCCGGCCGGCCCTCAGCACCAGCGACCAGTGAGTCCCCCACCGCCGCGGCACCCCCATGGCTGGGCCAGGCTGGAGGGATCTGGGGAGCGGGCGGGAAGAGGCAGGGGACAGACGGGGGGGTGGGGGGAGGCAGGCGCCTCTTCCAGCTCAGGGTTTTGCTCCACTGGACCAGACCAGTCCCAGGAAAGAGCTGCTGAGGGAAAGGGGCTGGGGAACGTGGAGCTGGGTACGTGGGGCTTCTCACTCCCCTCTGTGATGGCAGGTTCTGTTTCCTTGTCCGGCCGCGGATCAAGACGATGAGGTACATTGCTGGTGAGTGTCAGCGGCCGAGGGGCAGTTTTCTGTTGCCCACTGTCACTGGGTGACATCTCAGCCCCGCGCTGGGACTCAGGCTGCAGCTGCCTCGTGGTACACACAGGTGTGCGGAGCATCCCGCTCTGTGTGGGTGGCTCTGGGCTGCCAGCGTCAAGTGGGCTTGAGAAGTGTCATAAGTAACTAAGGGCAATTTGCTGATCAAAGGGGTTTTTAACAAAAGGAATGATCTTGCTGTAACAGATTTGAGAATGTTTTGTCTAGTGAGAAAAGAGTTAACTGTTAACCATGAGGTTGGAGATGTACCTCCTCAAGGCCAATGTTAAACCATAATCTCATGTTACTATGACAACTTTGTCTTCGTCTAGACTTTAGTGTAAAAATAGTTTAGTTTGTAATGTACAGCTTCTTGCTACGGGACTGAGAGCATAACTGTTTGCTTAAACCGGCCTTGAAGGTGAGAATAAAAGGGCTGTGTTACTTGTTGGAATTTGCGAGCCTGGATGGAGCTGCGACTCCCCGGCCACCCAGCGCTGTTTTTGCTTTCCTGCCTTAATAAATACTTAGTGAATTTATTTCGGACTCTAGCTATTTCAATTTCAACTATAACAAGAAGGGCTTTTGGTGAGTCTGTAGCCTTGGCAGATGGGCCCCACGCCTGGGGTTTTGCTTTCTGCCTGAGGTACTTCAGGTTCTGTGAGATGCAGGACCCTGGGCTTCATCAGACAAGAGGAGTTGTGCCTGTTCAGGGCAGTGGGCAGCCTTTGCAGAGTCCGTGTGTTTTTTGTCTGTAGATATTGTCAATGCCGACAAGATGTCGGGGAGGAGCAGGAAGTACAAGATTATCTTCAGCCCCCAAAAGGTCAGTCTGACCATGCTCTGCTGCCAGTTACCCCACTGTGCTGTGTATGCCCGGCCTTTGTGCCTTCCACTCCTTTTACAGACACCAAAAACTTCTCTAATCCAGAAATGCTTAAAACTAAATATTGTGATGCCTGGGAACGAGCTGGTCCCTTCTATCACCAGATCTTTTTTGCACACTTGGAGCCTGGCTGGGCCCTGAGGGTCTCTCCTTCTCTTCCAGTTTTATGCTTGTGAGATGGTGCTGGAGGAAGAGGGAGTCTTTGGTGGTGAGTGGAGCTGTGGTGCCTGCCCCTTCCCCTCCCCAAGGGCTGGCTTGCGGTAGCTCTGATGCTGCAGAATCCCAGTTGAATCCCAGTACTGGGATCTCAGTGCTAGCAGGGATGGGAGCATGGGCAGGAAGCGCAGGTTCCCTTGAGCCTGGCTGCCTGCCTGCAGGCAGGTGTGTGCCCACCACAGCATCAGTGCCTCTCCTCTGTCTTCTGGGAGAAGAGAGGGTCCTGTTGTGAATCCCTGTGAATGTGGAAAGGCTCTGTCTTTCTGCTCCCCACACCCATTTGTGGGGCCGCTTCTGCCGAGGGCTGGGTAACTGTAGCCTTTCCCTGTCCCAAACTCAGATGTCACCTGTGATGAATGGTCCTTCTACCTGCTCCCCCTGGACGAAGACATCATCAGCATGGAGCTGCCTGAGTTCTTTCGCGACTACTTCTTGGTCAGTGGGATGCTGCTGCAGGGATGCTGCCTTTCCCTTGACCATCTGTTGGGCTCAGGACAGAAGAGCTTTGTTCACGGAGCTGATGCATGATGTCCTGTTCAGTGTGCCTAGCGCTTGCAGCAGGGCCTTGTCTGCTGTCCTCAGTGGCTTTTGCTGGAGGTGGCTGCTCTGCTCTGTCAGGCTGTGATCCCTCCTGTCCTCCACATACAGCTCCCCCTGTGCTGGCCCCTCCTCTGCTCCTTCCCGAGTAGCTCTGGGGCATCCCAGAACATTCCTGTGCATGTTCTTCCTGGAAGCGCCAAGCCCAGGGCACACTCCGTCCCCAGTCCGTCTCTAGCCAGCTCCCCTGACGTGGCAGCCATTTCCCAGCCAGCCTGCCCAGACTCACTCCCCAAGTCTTCTGATCCTTGCAGGAGGGAGATCACCGCTGGATCAACTCCATCGCTCGAGCCCTGCAGTTACTGAACTCCCTGTATGGGCCTTTCGGCAAGGCCTATGGAATTGGCCGGTGTGCCAAGGTATGGCCCACACTGCTGGGCTGGCACACAGCGATGGTGCATGAGGGGCTGGTGCTGGGGTGGGCTGTGGCTCTCGGTGGGGGCCTAGGGCTGCTCCCCCCGGTGCTGGCACACTCTGCCTCTTCACAGATGAGCTACGAGCTGTGGCGGGACCTGGAGGAGGAGAGTGAGGGCGATGGCCAGGGCAGGAGGCCTGAGATTGGCAACATCTTCCTCATGGACAGAGGTAGGTTGGAGTGAGACGGGCAGTGGGCAAGGGCTGGCCGAGGAGAAGCAGTTTTAGCTGGCAGCTTGCCTGGAGGGGCAGGGAGAGCCTGCGCTGGCTGCAGGGAGCAGCGGGAGGCGCGGGGCTGCTGCCTGCAGAGGTGGGGGCTGGGCAGGGCTGTGGCGGGCAGGCGAGGAGCGGGGGGGCAGCCGGGGTGCTGGCTCTCATTGCAGACACGGACTACGTGACAGCGCTGTGCTCCCAGGTGGTGTACGAGGGGCTGGTGGACG
Organism: Falco naumanni; assembly: GCF_017639655.2. Classification (NCBI taxonomy): domain Eukaryota; kingdom Metazoa; phylum Chordata; class Aves; order Falconiformes; family Falconidae; genus Falco; species Falco naumanni. Next base: position 3,255,399 of record NC_054060.1, on the reverse strand, counting down.
ACACCTTCCGCATCAAGTGTGGTAGGTCACTGGAGAAGGCAACAGGGCGGCACAGGGCTCCACGCCTGCGTAGCGAGAGTCTGTGGGGTTTGTGCCTGGCATCATCGGGCCAGGGTCTGCGTGCTGCAGCCCCCACTGCTCCCTGCAGGGATGGCCCTGACGTTGGGTGCTGCTGGAGGCCATCTATGGGGACAGCTCTCTGTCTGACCAAGCGGTTGGGTGGGTGTCCCCTGTCTCTGCTGCCTTTTGCAGCAGGGCCAACATGTGTGTGTATGTTACTACTACTGGGGCAAAGCAGCTCCTCATCCTTCCCTGCAGGGAGTGTGGATTTTGGGCCAGACGTCACCTCTTCTGACAAGAGCATTAAGGTTCTGCTCAATGCCCAGGACAAAGTGAGTTTTCACATGCTGAGCAGGGCATTTCCTCCCCTAAGCCTGCGCAGGGAGTGGCTGGGTGCTGCAGGGAGCAGAGGTTCGGATGGGGCAGGGCACAGAGACCAGTGTATTAATGTTTGTATTCATGTCTTCAGGAAAATATAGAAAGCAAAATATTCAAGTGTGTAAACATGTGCCAATCACTATCAGTGATGCCCCACTGTATCCTGCCTAGCCTCTGACTAGAGGTTCACCAAAAGTGAACCTCTCCCATCTGTCCCACGCAGTCTACAAGCACAGCTTGGCTTCCGTAGTCGGCAGAGTCCCTGCATGCAGGGGTGTGTCATGGCGAACAATTGGTATTTTGGGGCACTGACCCCCACAGCAAGGATACCGCCTTGTCTTGCTGCTGTTCGGGCTGCTAGCAAGAGTCACCCCCGGTGTTGCAGTGCTGGGGGCTGTGGCTGGCCAGGCCCTGTGCTGACACAGGAGCACAGGGCACATGCACGGCACCAACTGCTGCGGTGCTTTCTGCAGGTCTTCAGCCAGATTCGGAATGAGCACTTCTCCAGCGTGTTCGGCTTCCTTAGCCAGAAGTCGCGCAACCTGCAGGCACAGTATGACGTGAGTATCACCCCGGAGTGTGGGACACCCATGGCGCCATCCCTCTGCAGCCAGATCACCTCCCTGCATGCTCTTTCTTGTAGAAGAATGGCTGCAGAAGTGTGGCCACAAAATCCCTAAGGGTCTGCACAATCCAGGCCTGGAATTAGAATAGGCCTGGAGTTAGAATTGTGCTGAAGTTGTTGTGCTGAAGTTTAGAAGAAAGTGGCCTTGATCTATTCTTGAATCCTGAGACCAAGTAACTTTATTGTACTAACAGGCCGTGGCTGTAACAAGCTGCAGCTGTTAGGGAAGACGTGTGCAAGGCCAAGGGAGATAGAGAACGGAATGTAGATAGAGGGAGTAACAAACCGCAAGGCTAAAACATAGCTAACGCAAACAGCTGCATGGATAGAATGCTTGTACCAATCATGGTAAATAGTGGTGTGTGAGCAGCGCGTGCTTAGGGGCTAATAACCAGTTATATGTTTGCTTTGGGAGCATGCTTGTGTATTGAGGCTATATAAGAAATGTTAGAAGCCAACATGCAAGTTAGAGCAAGATGCGTAACTCATATTGAGTCATTTCTTGACTCTGGCAGACCCCGCTCCCAACACTTTCTTCCACAGCGGCGCCGCGGCATGGACATCAAGCAGATGAAGAACTTTGTCTCCCAGGAACTGAAGGGATTAAAGCAAGAGCATCGCTTGCTGAGCCTGCGTAGGAGCTGGGGCTGGGGAAGCGGGCAGGGAGAGGCCCTCGGCTGCTGCAGCGGGTGCCTGGGCTCCCGGGGAAAGCAGCGGGGGTGGAAGGGTACTGTAGTCCCCGCAGGGGTGGGTTATCTGAGGAGTGGGCAGGGTAGCAGAGACTGTTAGTATGTGCAGGTGTCCACAGTGGGGCTGGGGCTGAGGTGATAAGCTGCATGCAGAGCTCGTCACTCCTCCAAAGCATCTATCTTTCTTGGTTATGCAGATATTGGTGCTTGCGAGTCCATCATGAAAAAGAAAACCAAGCAGGACTTCCAGGAGATGATCAAGGCTGAACATTGTGAGTGCTGTTCCCTGTCCCACATCTGTTGCTACCCCCATCCCAATCCTCACTCTGCCACCCTCCACTCCAACTCACAGCCCCACTGCCCCAGGCCTGGGCAGCCTCACAGCTGGGTGCCCCCTGTGTGCACACAGTCTTTCCAGACCGTTTGTACTGGGGTGGGTCTTGAGATCCTAAATAGGGTCAAGCCGCGTCCTCAGAGGACTGATGCATGGTGGGGTAGGAGGCCCAACACCGCAAGCCTGCGCCGTTCATTCCCTGGGGCTTGGGGAGGGAGGCTGAGCCCAGACTCCAGCTTGCTTAGCTGGTGGGTGTGTGGAGTGGGAGTGGGTGAAGTGACGCTGCCTCCTGCCCTGCCACAGCTCTGCTCGAGGGCTTCGACATCCGTGAGAGCACCAGCTTCATAGAGGAGCACATTGACCGGCAGGTGAGACCGTGCTGAGCTGGAGGAACAGGCTTCTCCGGCTGCCCCATGCCGCTGCAGGGACACGGGGCCCGCAGGCAGCTCAGCCTCTGCTCCCACACAGGTGTCCCCCATCGAGAGCCTGCGCCTGATGTGCCTCCTGTCCATCACAGAGAACGGTGAGGTGTCTGGCTGCGCTGGGCAGGGAGGGGTGGCACTGGGGCCCCCCAGCCTTGGTGCAGAGCTCACCTTGATGGTCCTCACAGGTCTTGTCCCCAAAGACTACCGCTCGCTGAAAACCCAGTACCTGCAGGTGTGTGTAGCTGGGGACTCACAGCAGAGAAAGCATTGCATCAGACTGGGCTTCCCCTCCCTGCTGCTGCTCGCCATGAGGTGCCAGGCAGCGGCGTTCCCTAGGGATGCTCAGGCTGTCTCTGCAGCACAGCCCTGGCCCGCACAGGCTCCGCATGAGCCCCGAGCTCTGCCTGCCCCTGCCCTTTGCCTGCTGGGCTGCTCTAAGCAGCCTGCACCTCCCCGCAGAGGTGGCACCCTGCTGCCTCCCCACGCGCAGCGGGGGCTCCGCACTGATCCGGCTGCCCTCTTCCCCAGAGCTATGGGCCTGAGCACTTGCTGACCTTTCACAACCTCAAGCGCATCGGGCTGCTGACCGAGCAGTCAGCTGGAGAGACCCTGACTGCTGTGGAAAGCAGAGTCAGCAAGCTGGTGACGGACCGCGCTGCCGGTGAGAGCCAGCTCCAAGTCCCCTGGGAGCCTGGGCTGTGGGGAGCCCTGCGGGTACCTGCCCTGTCGGGAGCTGCTGTTTTGGCGCTGGCTGGAAGCAGGGGGCAAACATGGGCACTGCTGGCACAGAGCACATCCCCAGAGATGGTGCTGCAGATGGGGCAGTGGGCTCTGCCTGCGGGGGTGGCAGGGCTGGTGGGCACCACTGCTGGTTCTCTTCTAGAGCCAGCAGCTCTGCACGTCCCTCTGCTCAGCCACGCTGTGATTAAGCCAGAGGCTCTGAGCTGTTTCTCCTTGTTTTCCAGGAAAGATCACAGATGCGTTTAATTCTTTGGCCAGGAGGAGCAATTTTCGAGCCATAAGCAAGAAGCTGGGGTTGGTATGTCCTTGTGGGGCTGCTGGCCTCCGCGCTGGTGCCAGAGGAGCTCTGCTCAGTCTGTGCCCTCGCCTGGGTCTGCAGGCTCAGCACCCCCAGAGACACGCACTGCACGGGGCCAGAGCTGCTGCCACCACTCTGGGCAGTGGAGGGGCTTCTCCCCTGGGCAGGGGGTCACTGTGGGCTTGCTGGCATGCCTTGGCTCTGGGCTTCACCAGTGTGATGAAGAGCTGGGTGCTTCAGCCATGCTGTGGCTTGCCTCACCTGCTGAGCACTCCGGCCCTGCTCCAACGGCATGCAGCTGCCTGGCACAGGGCAGGCAGCTCTGTGGCCTCTGTCCTGGGGCAGTGGGGGGGTCCTGGGGTGATGGAGAGGTGACGTTTCCATTCCTGTCCCTCCAATGCACAATCTGCCTGGGTTTTGTGTTTGCTGGTCCTGGGGGGGTGGCGGGGCAGGAGGTGGGGGCAGAGGCTTGCTCAGAGCGTTTGTCCCCCCAAGACAGGGTCAGGGAAACCCTGAGCAAGGCTGGCCCTGCACCCAGAGCACCACGTGTCTCTGCAGATTCCCCGGGTGGACGGAGAATATGACCTGAAGATGCCTCGGGACATGGCTTATGTTTTCAGCGGGGCCTACATCCCCCTGAGCTGCAAGATCATCGAGCAGGTGAGCCCCCCTGCCCCTGGAGAGCACCATGCTTGTCCCCCTGAGCCCCGGCCTCCTCCTGGGGTGTTCTCTGGGGGCCTGCTGCCCGGGGCTGGGGCTGGTGGTGGTCGTTGCTGGTCAGTGCCTCCCACTGTGCTGGTGCGGCCCTGCTGAGCCCCCCGTTGCCATCCCTCAGGTGCTGGAGCGCCGGGGCTGGCTGGGCCTGGAGGAGGTCGTGCGGCTGCTCAATGGCAACGAGTTCTCGGTCTCAGGTAATGCTGGGCTCAATGGCAACGAGTTCTCGGTCTCAGGTAATGCCAGGCTGGGGGCAGGTGGGCAGGGGGCGGTGGGTCCGACAGCACTCTGCCCCATCCAGACAGCAGCGTGGAGGACAATCCGGCCTGGGAGTCCCAGCGCATTGTCCTCGCTGTCTTCCTGGGGGGCTGCACCTTCTCTGAGATCGCTGCGCTCCGGTTCCTGGGGAAGGAGAGAGGTAGGAGTTGGGGGGGCTGCTGCCTGCTGAGGGGCAGGGGGTGGGCAGGGGCTCCTGGGGGTCTCGGCGCAGCGGCCGTGCTCAGTGTTGGCACTGGCTGAAGCCCCTGTGGCGGGGGGCGGCGAGGTCTGTGGGTCCCCCCCCCACTGGGGCAGGGGGGTATAGCCATGCCCCAGCCCTGCGGGCTGGCAGGGCATTGCCGGGGCCTCTCCCCCAGGGTGCAAGTTCATCTTCCTGACCACGGCCATCACCAGCAGCGCCCGGATGATGGAGGCCATGATCGAGGCCAAGGCGTGATGCTCGGCGGGGGGGGTGGGGCTTGGCTGCCCTCCGCCCCCCAGCGCCAATAAACATCTCTGCAGGCACGGATCCGGCTCGGCTGGCGCTGCGGCCGGGGGCGCCGTGCCGGTGTGGCGAAGACCGGGGCGGGGGACAGGGACAGGGACGGGACACGCGACACCCGGCGCGTGCGCAGTGGCGCTCAGGCGCCGCCAGTGGCCGCGCGGGGCGGCTCTCGCGCGAGGTCACGTGCTCGCTGTCAAACACGGGGCGCCGTTACCTGCGTCAGGGCGGGGCCAGGGTCGCTCGTTGATTGGTTAGAAGCGGCGACCGTTCCTCGCTGCTATTGGCTGGCGGCCGGCTTGGGGCGGGGCCGCGCTGTAGAGCGGCGGTTGAGCAGCGGCAGTTGGCGGCCGGGGCGTTGGAGCGGTTGGTTTGAATCGGCGGGGCCAGCGGCGGGCGCGGAGAGTGTCGCCGCCATGAGGAAGAGGTACGGGGGCAGCGGCGGGGATGGGACCCGGGCACCGGGTTGGTTGGGGCGGGAGGACGGACCCGGGGTGGCGGGGGGAAAACCTCAGCGCCAGGGGTGGGCGGCGATGGCGGGGGGGGACCCGGGCGCCCGGGCGGCGATGGCGGGGGGGGACCCGGGCGCCCGGGCGGCGATGGCGGGGGGGGACCCGGGCGCCGGGGCGGCGATGGCGGGGGGGGAACCTCAGCGCCAGGGGGGGGCGGCGGGGGCGGGGGGGGGACCTCAGCGCCAGGGGTGGGCGGCGGGGGGACGGGGACCCGGGCGCCGGGGCGGCGATGGCGGGGGGGACCCTTAGCGCCAGGGGTGGGAGGCGAAGGCGCCGGGGGGACCCGGGCGCCAGTGGTGGGCGGCGATGGTGGTGGGGACACCCGGGCGCCGGAGGGACCCGGGCGCCAGTGGTGGGTGGCGATGGCGGGGGGGACACCCGGGCGGCGATGGCGGGGGGGGCGGCGATGGCGGGGGGGGGGACGACCCGGGCGGCGATGGCGGGGGCGGGACCGGGCGCCGGGGCGGGGGCCGTGGGCCCGGACCCCTCCCGGCGGCTGACGGCCGGTGGCCCCATTGCCCTCAGTGAGGTGCTGGCGGCCGAGGCCGTGTCGTGCCTGAACCGGGCTATGGCGGCTCTGCGGGCTATCTGGGAGGAGATCGGCATCCCCGAGGAGCAGCGCCTGGAGCGTACCGATGTCGTTAAGAAGCACATCAAGGTGAGAGGCGGGGCCCCCCCGGTGGTCAGGTGGGGGGGAGGAGGATGCGTTCGTCGTGAGCCCCCGGGAAGCACTCTGCCGCGGTCCCTGGGACAGATGGGCCAGGTCCGGTGGGAGCCCCCTGTATGGGCTGGGAGAGCCCCGGGTATCCCTGTGCCACCCTTGCCCCGTGCAGCCCCATCCTGCGGGGCACCCCGTGCTGCCTGCCCCATGCCCTTGCCAGACTCCTCCTGCGGTCCCCGCTTGCTTTCTGTCCCTGCAACCTGCTGCTAACCACACCCGTGCCACAGGACCTCCTAGACATGATGGTGGCAGAGGAGGAGAACCTGAAGGAGCGGCTCTTGAAGAGCATTGCCATGTGTCGGAGGGAGCTTGACGCCCTCTGCAAGGAGCTCCAGCTGGAGCCCATCCAGGTGAAGTAGTGCTTTTCACTCCTAGAACCCCGCTGGCCACACTCTGCTGGTGCCTGGCCTCTGCCCTGCTGTCTCAGCGAGGTCAGAGCTCGCAGAGAAAATGCCTGTTTGAAACCACTTTTCCTGATGCCTGGTAGAGCCAAAGGTGCTGTGGCTCCTCGCAGGCTGGGTGCTGGGAGGTGGTTGTGAGGAGCCCAGGTGTCTTGCAGCACCTCATTTTGTTCCTTGCTGCTGTGTTTACACTTTCCTGGGGAACTACTTGCTCAGAAATAGGGCTTGTGTCCCAGGTCTTCATTTGGGAAGCTTAAATATCTAAGTCAGGTCTGTGAGAGTTGTGGCAGAACTGATTTCTGGAATCTTCTAGGTGGAGGAAGGAAGTACCATTCTGCAGATGGAAAAGAATTTGCGCACCCATGTGGAAGTGTTGTTAAAGCAGAAAAGGGACAGGAAACAGGAGCTGAAAACCTTGCAAGAACAAGATCGAGATTTGTGCGACATTCTCTGCACATCCCTGTTCTGCATTAACAGTGATGCTGTGCCCAGCCTGGAGGACCTGGATCGTTACAGGCACCACTTGGCCTCCCTGACCGCTGTGAAGGTAAGCGGAGAGGGAGCGAGGACCTCACTGTGGGTGGCATGCAAGGTGCTCGCTGGTTTCTAATGCCACTTATCACTTCCAGGAGCAAAGGCAGGAAGAGTTTGTCAGCAGGAAGCGGCAAATCATCCTCCTGATGGAGGAGCTGGACCACACTCCAGACACAAGCTTTGAGCGGGATGTGGTGACCGAGGATGAGGAAGCCTTCTGTTTGTCTGAGGACAACATTGCTGCCCTCCAGAATCTGCTGCAGCAGGTATGTTGGCGCACTGAGGCAGTGCTGCATGGCAGCTGATGGCATGGTTGGCATCACGATGTAAAGAGTGAGTGCTGGCTTTTCAGCACGCCTGTGTGTTTGAACATTGTTTGGGAGCTTTGGCAAGGAGATTTTGGGAATTGAGTGAGTGGCTTCGCTAGGTGCAGTATATCAGATGGTCTGCTTATGCCCTTCGGGGCCAGGCTGCGCTGGTGCTGACCCTGTGCTCTCGCCCCTGTAGCTGGAAGCCCAGCGATCCCTGAATGAAGCTGTGTGCACAGAGCTGCGCTCCAGAATTGTTGCACTCTGGGAAAGGCTGCAGGTTCCTCTGGAGGAGAGAGAGTCTTCTGCGGTGCACGTGGCTGGATCCAGAGCCAAAACTAGGAAAGCTGTAAGGACTGTTCTGTGCTCTTGGAGGGGCTAGGGCTGGGGAGCAGCAGCTCTGTGTTTTCCACTTGTTTGCTCAGCCAGAGTAGAGAAGCCACTTCCAGCAGTCAGGTGTGAGGTGAGCAGGCCAAATCCTGCCCTCATGCGTGGAAAAGCTGGGAGTTGGTGCTGGTGACCACCTCATCTTAGGAAGCAGCTTATGCAGAAGATAAATCCTGTTCTGCTCCTCTTCTCATGTTGCCTTCTCTGAGTCTGTGCTCTCATCTTGTTGGCAGTTGCAGTTGGAAGTGGACCATCTGGAGGAGCTGAAGCTGCAGAACATTAGATCTGTGATTCAAGGAACTCGGGCAGAGCTGGCTGACTACTGGGACAAATGCTTCTACAGCCAGGAGCAGAGGGAAGGCTTCAGCCCCTATTACGACGGTGGGTGCTGGCTCTTCCTGTTCATCGATTCCCCTGTGGGAGCTGTGGGCTGCCTGCTGGCGCATGGAAGTCCCTGTTGCCTCCTGAACATGCTGTTGTATTCTCTCCAGAGGACTATACAGAGATCCTGCTTGATCTCCACGAAGCTGAAGTGGAGAAGATGAAGAACTACTATGAAACACACAAAGATCTGTTTGAGGCTGTCCAGAAATGGGACGAGAACTGGAAGCTGTTCCTGGAACTGGAGGTATTGTCTGGGCAGGAATGTGCTCTGGCTGGCTGGGTGCTAGGTCACTGGGTCGCGCACGCCTCTGCTCCCGTATTCCAGGAGCTGTTGGGAAAGACCAGGGAGGCACTAGGAAACCACAGTGGGTCAGTGAGGGGATGGGGTGCTGTACCTAGGGCACTGGTATGGTCTGGGGTGTGTGTGCTGCGCAGCAGGGATGGCTTTCTTCAGCACCTCAGTCCCACGGGGGGTTTGGTGGGCTGGGGGACTCGTTGGTGTGTTTGGCTGTCTCCTGACCTCCCTTCTGTATTAGAAGAAAGCATCTGACCCCAGTCGCTTCACCAACCGTGGGGGGAATCTGCTGAAAGAAGAGAAGCAGCGAGCGAAGCTGCAGAAGACACTTTCCAAGGTAGGTTCAGCCCTGGAGAAGAATCTGTAGTCCCAGATAAGCACGTGTAGTGCTGACTGAGGAGAAGGGCAGCACCGAGAGCTGGCGAGGGATGTCTTTGGGCATGGAGATGCCCGTGTTCAGGAGGGCAGTCTCTTGACACTGCCCTTGTGCCTTGATCAGTTGCAGGAGGAGCTGGAGAGCAGGGTCCAGGCCTGGGAGCAGGAGCATGAGGGGACTTTCCTGGTGAAGGGGCAGCGGTTCTTAGAGTATGTGATGGAGCAGTGGCAGCTGTACCACCTGGAGAAAGAGAAGGAGAAACAGGAGAGGGTGAGTGTGAAGCTGAGCGTGCTGCCTCTTGGCCTGAAGGAGCCTCAGCTGCATTGAATACCAGCGTGTCCGTGTCCCCTGCCTGTACAAGCTGGGGAACTGCTCCAGCTGCTGCCCGGGGCTCTGTCTTCTCATTCTCTGCCTGGAAGTGGCTCTGCATGCAGTCACCTCTCTTTGATGGTGTGTCTGGTGTCCATTGCTTTTGGTGTCTGGGTGCATTGACCCCCTTTCTCGGCCCCAGCTGTGCCACAACTGCAGCTTGGCTCTGGATGCCTGCTGTTCTGTTGAAATAGCTGCTGCCTGGCTGTGCCAGACTGTCCGCAGGGCATTGCCCGCTGCCAGAAGCCTGCCCTTCCCCTGGCGCTCCACAGCTCTGCACCAGTTAGTAAGTGCAGATCTCTCCCACAGCACCTGAAGAAAAGCCGCCAGATTGAGACCGAGATGATGTATGGCAGCACCCCACGAACACCTGTCAAGCGGCAAGTGCTTGGCCCCCACACGCCTGGCAAAGTAAGGAAGGTAAACGGTCTGTGTGGAGCAGCGTAGCTGTGGTGGGAGCAGAGCGCTGTCACTGGGCTAGAGCCCTGCCCTGTCTTGGGCTGGCTGGGGTCCCGCATGGAGCTGGGGGGAGGGTTTGGGGTGTAGGGGAGGCAGGGAAAGGGCCAAGGCTGTGGGCACCGGCGGGCCTGTTGCCCTGTGATGCGCTGGAGGCAGGAGGCTCTGTGCAGCCGGGAATTCCACCTCAGTTTCCCCGGCGCGGTGCACCCGGTGGCTTCCCCCCGTGTGACATGTGCTCTGCTTTTCCTCTCAGCTCAACAGCACCTTCCACTCCAGGGCCACACCCAACAGTACCATCCGTTTAGCTTTCGGAGGAGCCATCTACCACTCGCCAACGTCACGGTTGCCACCTTCTGGAGGGAAGGTAAGGAACTTTCCAGAGAGTCCCTGCCTGGCAGGGTGGGCTGGGCAGGAGATGGGTGAGATCGACTGCTGTCCTGCTGTGTCTCACTGACTCCCCTGACAAGCTCCTGGGGTACAAAAGCACCTCTTTGTCTGTAGCCCGCTGCACTGGGCTGCTGCGGTCCTGGCAGGATGTTTCTGGGACCTGAGGGAGGAGGAGGGTAGGAGCAGCGTTCGGGAAGTCTTCCTCTAGCCCAGATTTCTAGAGTACCTCTGTGCTGAGCCTGCAGCTTGGGGGGTCCTTCAAATGTGGGTGTAGTGCTGTATTTTTCTGGGATCAGAACGGGGTCTTAGACCCTGGAGGGCTCCTGGAGTGTGAAACTATTCTGGCACTGCAGAGCAACAGTGAAGCTAGCTCAGCTCTCTTAGCTCTACTTGATTTTTGCGTCCCATCTAACTGTCACTTCTTCCTGTAGATTGGCCAGGCTCGGACCCCCAGCCGCATGCTTGTGAAGCCTTCCCGTCCTGGACGCAGGGAGCAGAACAAGGAGAACATGTCCCACCTGAACGGAACCACCCTCAGCGGTGGGTGCACCCCTACAGCCCCTGCCCAGCGTAACCAGAGCGTTAATTCTGTTGCCAGCACCTATTCTGAATTTGCGGTAATTCACCTCTTTTAACCCACCTCTCCTCACTGGGCAGCACTGAGGGTGTGCTCCCTCATCCCAGAGCACCTGGTGTCCCCGCGCAGGATGGCTGTTCCTGCCAGTGCCTGCCGGTTCTACGCAGAGAACTTAACATTGAGGTTTGGTGGCTGAGGCTGACTACTGCTCATGTCACATAAAGGCCCTGAGCAGCCCAGTGGGGAACAGACAAACAAGAAAAACACTGATGCTGGGGGGGACACCTCCCAGCCCCATGCAGGGGCAAAGCCCTATGTGGCACAGCCCCCCTGGAAAACAGCCCTGTGCAATGATGCAGCTGCTCTCATAAGGTGGGTATGTCTCCAGCTGCTTGGGCAAAGTCTCCCCCCTGAGGTCCGAGTCCCTCGATGCTGTGCGTTCTGGGGGTGGTGGCTCCCCAGCCTCTCCCAGGGCTGCAGCGTGGTGGCCTGGGTGGCTGGCAGCACACAGCTCAGATGCTGCCCTAACTCGGTGGGAGGGAGGGTCTCCTGACGCCCTGGCGGGGGCAAGCCTTTTCCTGCTGCCTGCACAGACTCATCTGTCAAATGCTTGCGTGGGACCCTGCTCGCTGTCCCCCCATGCGCTGAGCCTGCACAGGGACCCTAGCAGTTGTCCCACCTTTTCTCTCTGTGGTGTGCTGGGTGAGCACGGCTGGGAAGCTGCCCTACTGATGGACGGGGCTTTGCTGTCTGGGGGTCCTGCAGCAGCCTCTGCCCTTCCACGAGGATGGGCTGAGCCCAAGCTTTAGCATCTTCTGACACCAGAAAGCCAGGCGCCTTTCTTCCCTGTGGCAGCTAAGCTGGTGGGCCGTGCCCCTGGGGCTGTGCCGAGGGTTTCCCTGCAGCCAGGCTGTGATCCCGGGCTTGGCACAGGGTGCTGGCTTGGCACGGAGGTGGATTCCTGCTCGGTGTTCCCTTCCTCCAGCAGCCGGGCATGGCTCTCCCTGCCCTGCTCCCCCCTGGCTGAGGGGCAGTGCGGGAGGGAGCCGTGCTGTTCCTGGCCCGCAGCTCTTTGGGCTACAGGTTCCTCCTGCTTCCTGGAGGCTGAGGGCTCGGAGTTCTTTCTCGGCTGCTGGCTGCCAATGCTTTCCTGCCCTCTTCTGAAGCAAGAGCTGGGTGGGGAACCCCAAACAAGCAGGAGCAGCCTGGCCTGGAGCCACCCCTGCTTTCTCACAAAGCCATGAAGCAACAGCTCTGTCCCTGCCGCACCCTCCCTCCACTCATCCCATCTCCTGCTTCTTGTCTCCACAGCGCGAACTTTCAAAGGCTTCAAAGTGTGACAGCAGCTCCCGCGTTCTGAACTCCACCACTGCCTTCTCCTGAGATGTGTCTGCGGGGCTCCAGCTTCTCCTAGCTGCAGTGAGTTGCTGAGGATTGTGTTACACAGCTCCCCCCCCAACCAGGCGTCACTCCAGCCAGCCGGGCTCTTTGTGGGGCAGGGCAAGGGGGGCTCCTGATTGCTGGGGTAGGGTGTGAAAGGGGACTTCTTAAAAACTTGTTTTTAAAAAATTGTAATTAAAGATTTAAGTATGTTGTATTAGAGTAGCATAGCAGCGGGTGCTGGCTCCTGCCCCCGGGGGAAGCCATTGGTGCTTGGACGCAGGGCCTCTGCCTTGCTGAGCATGCTCGGGGACAGACGGGACCTATTTCACGGAGCTGGCCTCAGTGCCTTTCCTTGCAGGCTTTTTTTCCCCTGCGTATTTCCGTAGCATCTTCCTTTCTCAACATCACAGCAGGCTTGTTTTACCTGGCGTTCCCTTAGCAGGCTTTGTTTGGCCCTAGAGCACTTGGCCTCATCCCTGCTGGGGGCCCTGGGGTGGGCAGCAGCAGGGCACCTGGGGCGAGGCAAGCCTCACCGGGGCATGGCCTGTACCCTGTGGAGGGGCAGAGCCTGCAGCAGGGAGTGCCAAAGAAAGCAGTGCTACCAAGGAAGCAAGCTACAGTGAGACAAGACCTTCTTCCCTGCCAGCGGGAAGGGGGGGCAGCTTCTCCTACCCCCAGGACCTGCTCTGTGCCGTCCACCGCTGCCCTCCCTCACCCTTCACCCTGGCAGAGGCCAGCGAGCCCAGTGCGTTGGCGGTATAACACAACCCTGGGCACTGTTTAGGGGGGCCTGTTTGCACCTTTGTTAAAGAAGCTCTGTATATATGTTATTTGTCCCTGGTCATGGCTAATTTGCACCTTGTTATCACTACACTCCCCCCACTTGCTGTTATGCTACCAGTTCGCTCCCCTTGTTCTGTAATCTGTTCTGTATATATGTTAATGGAAATAATACTTGTATGTGTATATAGCTGCTGCTGTTTGTGTGTCTGTGGGGTGACCAAAGGTGGCCCTGGGGAGGAGGGCTGGGCACAGCTGGCTCCAGGGGGGCTGGAGGAAGCTGGGAGCATCCTTTGTACGCAACACAAAGTACCACCACAGCCATTATGGAAAAATAGATACAATAAATACGTTCAGCCTTTTGTTTAGTTGCCTTGAGCACTCGTGCCATTGCAGCCTGGACCTTGGCATGTGAATTCAGTTCACCATGGGCTAAACCTGGCCCGATCCGGGTGTGGGGGGCTGCCTGCCTCAGCTCTGAGGGTCCTGGCAGGAGTGGAGCTTGCCTCCGTCTTCCTCACTGCGGGCAGCTGTAGTGGTGGGGGGGTGGGCTTCAGGGCCCTCACGGCTCCAGCACGCAGACGTAGGTGGTCCAGAGCCCACACACCACCTCCTCTGCCTGCAGCCCCTCGGCCACCAGGTGCTCGACGCGGCGCGGCTGGTCAGAGCTGGCATTGTCCCTGTGTCCCAGCTGCCCATATTTACCTGCAGACACCACAGGCGTGCCATGATGTGAGGGAAGGAAGGTGAGAGCACCCCATAACAAACAGCTCCAGCCAGGAACCCATGAAAGTGTTCTGCTATGGAACCTCACAGTGATAAAATACAAGTAAATATAAAGATACTTGTATATATAAATAATACAATGTGTGTATATATATGTGCATTATAGATATAAAAATGTATAAATAATATATATAATATAAAGTAAATATAAAGATAAAATACAAGTAAAAGAAGCCAACAGTAAGGAAGCTGAAAACAAAAGCTGGCCCTGGGGAGGTGTTGTGCGGTCCCAGAGCAAAGGCATCACTTACCCCAGCCCCAAGTGTACAGCTCGCCGCCTCCTGCAAAGGGGACAGCACCCATCAGCCAGCGCCCGCACTGCAGCATGGGGGGCTGCTGGCCCCCACCAGCCACCCCCACCCCGCCCCCAGGCAGCAACCTGCTTCCAGTGCTGCCTGCCACCCCGAGCCAGGAACTCACGTGTGATAACAGCCGTGTGCCGGGACCCGCAGCTGACCTTGCTGACCTCCAGGTCCTGCGGCAGATCCAGCAAGGCTGGGAACGCCTGGATGGAAATGAACGCGGTGCCCTCAGCAGCTGGCTGCTCCTGGCGGGGCGGCAGCTCAGCATTCCCTGGGGAAGAGCCAACTCTCAGTTCCCAGGAGCGACCAGGCCCCACCAGCATCATCTGCAGGCTTAAACCACACCAAACCGCCTGTGGCCCTGCAGGACCTGGCAGCACCCACCACCAGCAGCGCCCTCACCTGCACCCGTGTCCTCATCCTGTGCCCGCTCTTCAGCCAGCCCTTTGGAGGGCAGAGCTAGCTGGCCCGACTCATTCCAGCCCCACATGTACAGGTCTCCTGCCTCTGTGTGTGGGAAGCACAGCAGGGGTGGCCCCAGAGCAAAGCTCAGCGGCAGCAGCTGGCTGCTCCAGGGTCACCAGCACCCAGTGCACATGGCACAGCACCGTGCACCAGGCTCCCTGGGACCAGGTCCAGCCAGGGCTGCACGCTGCCACCAGCCACCCTGACCACCCGACACAGCCCCCTCACCGCTAACGCTGGCCGAATGCCACCCGCCGGCTGCCACAGTCTGCATCGGCACGCCGGCCAACGCCTCCACCAGCCGCGGCTCCTTCACCGACTCCAGGGTCCCGTGGCCAAGCTGCCCATGCCTGTGGGGAGACACAGACAGACAGACACCTCTCATACCCCACTGCCCTCCAGCCCTTGCACCTCTCTGCCCCACCATGAGCCCACAGTCCTGACTGAGCCCCTTCCTGCCTGCTGCTGCCCCTGCCCCCAACCCAGCCCCCGGACCCCCAGGACCCCCCTCTGCTGGGTCCCAATGGGGAGGCAGGAGGGTGCCCCTGTGCCCAGCCATGTGGGAGGCCGGTGGGTGCTTGCTGCGCCGGTGCCTGGCGGGCTGGGCTGGCAGGCTGTGGCATGCAAGGCTGTAATTCAAGCAGCAGCTGCACAACAGCCATGAGACAAGAGTCTGGGTGTCGTGCAACGGTGTGGCAAATGACACAGCTCTGAACTGAGGAACATGTTTACGAGTTAGTCCATGGATCATCTAACCGATCGCCGAGCTCGTCTGGCCCACGCTGAGCCAGGAATTAACAGTGCAGTCAGTGCAGCCCCACGCCTACAAGTGAAAGCAGGGGGATCCCACGAGGGGACAAGTTTGGGCTCATCCCAGAGGGTGGCACCAGCTGGACCCACATGCTGAGGTCTGCAAAATCCTCCCTGCCTGGGCGAGCTGTGCCTCCACGGGTGCTGACAGCAGCGCTGAGCACCAACGGCTCCAGTGCAGGGGGGGCCAGGCAGTGCCAGCCCCAGCCTGGGAGAAGGCGAAGGTGACAAGGTACACACAGTGCCTGGGTTCAGGCAGCCACCCCTGAGCTGCTGAAGGAATAACCACAACTGAGGGAAAGAGCTGACACCAGAAATAGGGAAAAGCCGAGCGCCGGTGAGAGGGCGAAGCCCAGCACAGGGCATCCCATGCACAGGGCCAAGACTGACAGCCCAGTTACGCCTGTGGTGAGCAAGTGAGCAAGCACCAGTGGCTTTAATTGTGAAAGCTGTTGCAAAAGCAGGAGTTACAAAGGGCTATAAAAGTAAAATAAACAGCTCAGGCGCATGTAGCAGGTAACTAGTGTTGCATCCTGGGGATCATCAAAGAGTCAGAACAGAATGCCAAAAACTGTGCTGAGGCAATGATGTTGGAAAGATGTTTCGTTTTTCTTCATGGGGGTATCAGCAGAAGACCAGGGCAAAGAGATGCACCCAGCGAGGCTGAGAGCAGGGCTGGGCCCCAAGCACAGCCACAGGCACGAGCAGCAGCTCAGACAGCCACAGGCAGGGTTCGCAGCAGCGGGAAAGGGGCTCCCAAGCAAGTGAAGGTGACCACAGCCTGCAGTAAGAAAGGGGCTACAAAGGCTCGAGTGGAGCCACCACCTAACTGTTACACAGCAGAGCGGTAACACCGCAGGACATGGCACAGGGACACGTTAGAGGATTCTCAGCCTTGTTAAACAACCAAAGCTTAACCACGGCATTTAGTTTTTCCAAAACAGTTAATCCTAAAATACACATTGACAAGTGCAGAAACCTTTCCTCCAAAGGGAAAGCAAAGGATAAGATAACGTGGTATCTGCAAACGCAACAACTGCTGATTTAAACTGAGTTTTACATTGGCTATGAGAACCACCGGCTGGCCAAGACCTGAGCCACCAGCCAACAGAGAACGGGGAACAAGGCACTCCTGAGCCGACCAGAAACATCAAGGGAGGGCGATGGGCCAGGTCACACAGCCCTGCTGACTACGACCGACAGCCTTTGGTGGTTTAAGACGAACACTGATCCCTTCCACCCTACGGGTATTAACAACTAATGGTTACTGCCATCAGGACTGATCGCACACCAGCACCCTGACCCAGTGCCAGTGTGTGTCTGTGGCACTGGGGATGTACAGCTGCAACCCAGTGGATTTATGGGGCTCAGCAAGACCCAGCGATGCCTCAGCTACACCCAGTAACAAGCCCTAGAGCAACGGAGCTTTAGTGGCCTATGGCTCCCAGCAGATCTTCGCGGCGCTGAGATCCAGAGGCTGCACCGCTGCATGCCATGGCCCTGGCAGGGGTTGGTTTAGCCCCCTGTGCCGGACCCGATGGCTGGATGGGGCAGGAACCCAGAGCAGTCATAGATGAGGGGCTGCAACGCCGTGTACAAGCGACGCAGATGGCAGCACAGGTAGGAACTGGCACCTTGTGTTAACCACACCTCAGCCTTGGGGCAAAGGGAGAAGCAGGAATCCCTCGCCCGGCCAGGCAGTAGGAATCACGAGATCCAAGGGAGGGACGGAGGGACAGCCCGGAGCTGTGCCCTCAGTCATCGTCTGGGAAAGCATTACTGCTGTGTGGCAGCCGGGCAGGATGTGCAAATACACCTCTCAAACTAAGCAAAAACACCTCTAAGAGATTAAACTGAGCGATGCCTCTGGCTGTTCACTGCACCCAAGTACAACTGCTGGCAAGCTGAACAGGGAAAGGAGAAGGCGCTGTAACTCAACAGCACTGTATGTAATCAAGATGACTTAAGAGTTATTAATTGCAGCTCAATAATTATGTGCAACACCATGAATAACAACAGTATCATGAAGTAATAAGTGGTGTGTTTATTAGTCAATTAGTTTACTGATCATGTACTCACTTCATTAGATTATTTTACTGTGTTGACTAATCCATCATCACTACGGAAACCTGAACCAGTTTGCATCAAGCCTGCAAGCTAACGGGGGGCTCAGACCCTGAGGTGACCCCCCACCCTGACATCCTCTCACCTGTATCCTGCACAGTCCCTCCTGTATCCCCCACGTCCTCCCCAGCCTCCCTGTTGCATCCCCCAATATTCCCTCTGCATCCCCCCAGCACACCCAGCGTCCGTCCCTGCATCACCTGCCTTCCATGCCCCTCCCCCCGCCCCATATCCTTAATCCCACACCCACCTGCCACAGCCCTCCGGCCTTCCATCCTAACCGCCCGGGCACCCACTGCTGTCCCACCCATGGCCCCCTACCCCCACCCTACGGTCTGTACCTCCCCCCCTGAGCCCCGTACCCCCACCCACGGCCCTGTACCTTCCCCTCACAGCCTTGCACCACCACCTATGGCCTCACACCTCCCCTCCACAGCCTTGTACCCCCTCCCACGGCCCCACACCTTCCTCCACATCCCCGTACCACCCCCCTAGCCTCCCCCCCCCCACCATGGCCTTGCAGCCCCCTTCCATGTTCCCATACCTCCCCTCTATGGCCCTGTAACACCCCCATGGCCTCATTCCCCCTTCCCCAGCCCTGTGCTCCCCTCTATGGCCTCATACCCCCCTCCCCAGCACCATGACCCCCTCCCCAGCCCTGTGACCCTCCTCCCCAGCCCTGTGACCCCCCTCCCCAGCCCTGTGACATCCCCACACCCCCCCTCCCCAGCCCCGTGCTCCCCCGCCCCGTGCTCACCTGCCCCCACCCCAGGCGTAGGCCTCCCCGGCGGCGCCCAGCACCAGGACGTGCTCGTGGCCCAGCGCCAGCCGGCGGGCCCGCAGCGCCCCGGGCAGCGCGGTGAAGAAGGGCGGCCGCGGCGTGGCGAAGCCGCCGGGCAGCAGCGGCAGCGGCGGGGGGCAGCGGGGCTCCGGGGGCAGCGCCCGGCTCCAGGCGGGTGCGCCCTCCCCCGCGCCCCGCAGCGCCGCCGCCCGCGGCCAGGCCTGGGCCGCCGCCGGGCCCCGCAGCACCACGTGCGTCTCCGAGGGCAGCGCCTCGGCCCAGCCCGGCAGCGGCCGCCGCAGCCCCGCGCTCCGCACCTCCAGCCCCGCGCCTGCCGCACCGGGCCGTCAGCGCGGCGCCGCACCGGGGGCACCGGCGCGGGGGGGACGGGACGGGACACGGACGGGGGCATCCCGGGGGGACCGGCGCGGGGGATGGGGGGGGGGGGGGGGGCGGGACACGGGGACGGACGGGACGAGCAGACATCCCGGGGGATAACGGAGCGTCCCGGAGGGACGGGGATATCCCGGGGGGACCGGCGCAGGGAGGGGGAGGGGGACAGGGACAGCCCGGGGGGCAACGGAGCACCCCGGGGAGACCGGCACGGGGACAGCCCGCGGTGGGGAACGCCAGCATCCCGGGGGGACCAGCGCTGGGAGGGGGATGGCGCATCCCTGAGGGGACGGGGACATTCTGGGGGACCGGTGCAGGGACGAGGGACATCCCGGGGGCCAATGGAGCGGGGAGGGACACTGGGACATCCGGAGGGGAATGGAGCATCTCGGGGGAGCGGCACCGCCGGGGGAAGAGGAGGACTCCGTCCCCGGGACATCCCGGCGGGACCAGCACTGCGGGAGCGGGTGACATCCCGAGGGAACCGGCGCCGTGGGGGGCGTGGGGAGGTCCCTCCCGGGGGTCCGGCGTCAGGGGCCGGGGCGAACGGGCTATCCCGGCGCGGCGGGGAAGGGCGGGAGCGGGCACCCGCTGTCCCGGGGCACCGGGGGCAGCACCGGGCTGGCCGGGGGGCGCTCACCGGTCTCTACGACCACGTAGCTCCAGGCGGGCCAGACACGGCGGATCCCCTCGGGGCCCGACTCCAGCCGCCGGGGCCCGGGGCCCGGGCCCGGCTCCCCCGCCGCCTCCTCCGGGCTGAAGCCGAAGACGAGCCAGGCGCGGCGCGGGGCCGCCATGGCGGGGCGGGGCCGGCGGGAGGGGGCGGGGCCGGTACCGGCGGAAGGGGGCGGCGCCGGCGGACGCAGGGACAGAGGCGGGGCCGTGGTCCAAGAGCAGCTTTAGTGCAGTGTCACCGGGCGGGCCCGCCGCCGTACCGGGCCCCGGCGTGCAGGACCCCGGGCCGGCCCTCCCGGTTAAGGCAGACGGTGCAGTGGCAGCGGTGAGCCCCGTCCTCCCCCTCACCCCGGGGCAGCGGGCGCAGCCCCCGCGGGCAGCAGGACCCCGGCCGGGGCAGCCATCCCTGAGCAGAGCATCGTGTGCAGGCAGCCCCCAGCCGGGCCCTCACTCCTGCCCGGCGCTGGGTTTGATGAGGCCATAAGCCACGGCCTGTGCCAGGCTCTCCTTGGCCGCGTGGGCCACGCGCGGCTTATCCTTGTCCTTGGCGAGCACCGAGAGGATCTCCAGCATCTCGCTGGCAATGAGCTGCTCGGCCACCTCCCGCTCGGCTGCCATCATGTTCATCACCACCACGGCCCCGCGGTGCTGCAGCTCGGTGCTGGGGCTCAGCAGCAGCGCCTGCAGGATCTCCAGCCAGTGCACCGTCTGCGGGGAAGAGGGGAGCCACGCTCAGTGCTGCTCCCCCCCCCCAGCCCTGCTGGCCCCCAGCACTCCCAGCCGGGAGTCAGGCTGAGGGCAGGAGAGGTCGCGCCAGTCTCCTGGGGCCAGCGCTGGGACGCAGCTCCAGGACACTGTGGGGAGGGAATATGGAACACCGGGTGCTGTCCCAGGGGGACCCGAGTGCCCCCTGCCTCACTGCTGGGCACTCACCACCTGGGGGATCCGCTTGCAGATGGGGGGGTGCAAGGCGGTCAGCATGGCCAGGGTCCCCGAGGCTGCCCGACGCAGCTTCTCATCCTCCTCCCCGCTGTACAGGACCATCAGCTTCAGCCGGTCGTTGCCCTCTGCCAGGAACAGCTCCTGCACCTGCGGAGGAGGAGGGGGGTGAGTGGGGGTGCCGGGGGCCAGAAGCCCAGCGCAGAAGCCCCACGGGCCCTGGCCCAGCCCTCACCTCCTTGCTCATGGCCATGTTGCACATGCACTCCGTTGCAGCCAGCCGGATCAGCTCGTGCTCCTCAAACATGTACCCCTCAATCATGGGCACAGCCTTCTCCTTCAGGATCTTCTGCCTGGGACAGGGCGTGTGTGAGCACTCCCTGCCCAGGGTAGCACACCTCCGGGCCAGACAGGGACAGCACACACCCTCCCCTCCCCCCTGGCCCAGGCCAGCCCCTACCGCAGCCTCTCACTGATGCCAGCCAGGTTGGTTAATGCCATCAGCCCCTCAAAGTTCTCCAGGCCTGTGCGCTGAAGATGCAGAAGGCTCACCAAGGGCCGGACTACCTCGTAGATCTGTGGAGACAGCAGTGCAGGGCACGAACTCTGAGAGACGGGCAGGGACTCTGCACCCCATGGATGGAGCCCTGAGCCCAGCCTAAAGGCAGAGCTGCTCCCATGGTCAGGCCTGGGCCATCGGGCCTTAGTGGGGAACACCAGAGGTCTTGCCATCTCCCGCTCCCCAGGAAAGGGCAAACCCATGCTAGCAGTTCCTGTGGTGCAGATCCCACCTCGGATCACCAGCCCTGTGGCCTTTAGCCCCAGGGCTGCCAAGTCCTTTCCCGGTGGGTAAGGAGGAGCCGAAGCCCACCCTATCCCAGATGCTGCACACTGGGACCAGGGCAGTTCCGACCAGGGCAGTCCCTCCTCGTGCTGCTCAGCCCAATGCTTCCCCAGAGCCGACACACGCCTGGCTGCAGCAGGCCAGGCATAGACAGCGGGGCACAGCCAAGACTGTGCCCACTGCTACTCCCCACGTGAGCCCCTGTGCAGCCCTGACTGCCCACGCAGGGCCCCTGCTTGTCAGCTGCGTCCCCGCAGCCCACAGCGGCAACACTCACCCGCTCTCCAGGGAAGGCCATCTCCGGGTTGGAGGTGATGGTGATCTTTGCCAGGGCCTGAGCTGCCTTGGCCTGCCCCACCTCAGTGCCCTCCAGGGACAGCGGGATGAGAGCCTGCAGGCAGAGACACAGTGATCAGTCCTGCAGCCAGGCCACAGCTGCCCCAGCTTCCGCTGGTCTCATGTACGAGGGAGCCAGTACGGTCCCCTGCTAAACCACAGCCACCCCCCCAGAGCCCCACTGCACAGCACACGCCAGCAGCACAGTGGGGCCTGTCCCCTCACCTTGCCTCCTCCTTGCGCAACCACACCACCCCGGTCCTCCGCCTCCTCCACCAGCGCCAGGAACACTCTAAGGACAAAGTGAGAGCAGCCGGAGCACCCGGACACCCACAGCAGGCCTATGCTGCACCAGGCTCGCAGACATCCCATTTGTTCTCCTAGGAGCTTGCATTCACCACAGGCACAAAAGCTTGCCAGCAGGACACCGGCAGCCTCCCTCCCTGCCATCCCCAGCATGTCCATACCTGGAGATCAGCTCCCGGCAGGAGTTGGTGAGCGCCGGGTTCTCGCTCTTCACCATGCAGGTCAGAGCTGACACCACACCAGCCGTCAGCAGCTTCCGCACCCGGCGCTTCACAAAGTCTGGCTTGTCCTATCCCAGAGGCAGAGTCACCACTTGGCTCGGTGGCACTAGCCTGCCGCCCACTGCCATCTGCTGTGAGGTGTCCCCCCTCGTCCCTGTCCCTGAAGGCCCTGTCCTCACTCGAGACTCAGGACTCGGTCACACCCACACGCCCTCCTACAGGGCCAGGGCTCCCGGCAGCTCCCCAGAGCAGCCGTGCCCTGCTCACCTTGGGGTGCTGCTCCGGGATGTGCTGCTTGGCATACTTGGCCAGCTCCAGCATCTGCGGGTCCGGCTCCTCGTGATCATAGCTGTTGGTGCAGTTCACTAGTGTGGAGGCGACGGCGTAGAGCACACTCCTGTCCTCTGACTGCAGCGATAACGGGGCCCCCATCACACCCACGATGGAGAGGACAAGACAAGGGCTCGAGCCCACCCAGCACCATGGGGCCCTTCCACACCCCAGCCCCATAGTGTGAGACCCACAGCCCCCTCTGGCACATTTGCACAGCGCCAGGGTGCCCCCCACCCAGGGCCCTCCATCACAGCACTCAGCACGCACCTTGGCCAGGTGGAACATGGCCTGCATGGCTGCCTTGTCCTCCACAAACTCCTCCTTGACATCCGCATCGAAGGTGAGGTAGGCCAAGCCCTCCACCGCCCAGCGCCGTGTGCCCGCGTCGATCGTCTCATTGCAGAGCCACCTGGGAGAGGGGCCCCATGAGCCCAGGCTGCGGGGCACCCTGCCCAGCTGCCCCACCATGCCCCCACCCAGCAGCACTCACTTGCGGCACTGCTTGGCCAATTTCATGGTGGAGCCCTCGGCAAACTGCTTCATGCTGAAGTCGGTGCCTCCAGCAGATCCCAGCTTGCAGAGCCCCTGCAGCCAGGAGCAGACTCAGAGCAGGAACGGTCACGGTCACCCCAATGCGTCTCCAAGATCCCCCAGCAGCGAGGGGACAGCGCTCAGCACAGCCACTCCTCCCATCCCGCCACACTCCTGGCACACTCACCACCAGTGCCCGGATGCGAATGCTGTCCCTCTCGCTGTGCTTGTAGATCTCCTTGAGCAGGCTGACGCCGTTGGCAGTGATGAAGGAGGCACGCTTGGCCTTGTCGGCAGCGTGGATCAGTGCCTCCACTGCTACCAGCTGGTGTGCCTCGCAGACGGAGGCACAGAGGGACAGCACGCTGTCCATGATCCCCTCCAGCTCCAGCACCCTGTTCCCCGCATCTGAGGGGCCCTGCAGCAGGCACGACACCGTCTGGATGGCCCGCAGCTTCCCAGCCAGCTCAGGCCCCTTGAACCAGCTCCTGCAGGGGAAGACCACCAGGAAGGATAAAGCTGATCCCACCCCGCTGCCTTCAGCCACACGCAGCCCCACCCGCTGAACCCCAACACAGGAGGTCTCAGGTAGCCCTGCGATCTGCTTTTACCACTAAGAGCAAATAGGTCTGGGGTGCTGCTACTTCCCCAGAAGGCTGCTGGCTGTATGAGACCGAACCCCCTCTCCACCCCCAGGGACGCCGGGCTCACCTCACGTAGTCCTCGCACAAGTGGTGGAAGTTTTCCCTCTCAGCATCGCATTTCAGGTCATCGTAAAGTTTGCTCAGCAGAACTGAGGCACTCATCCGACTGTTCTCCGTCACGGGCAGGCTGCCCGGGGTGCCGCACACTGTACTGCCCACCTCCAGGATCTTCTTCAGGCCTAGGAGAACATGAGGTCAGTCACCCCAGCGAGGGACAAAATGGGGTGGTCAGGCAGAGCCGAGGCACGCAGCACCCCAAGGCAGAGGGGTACGCTGTTCTACTCACCCTGGTCGATTACCCAGAGGCTCATGCTGTTATTGGTCTTCTTTGGCGACTTCCTGGGCACCACCTTGATGAGCAGGTTGAGAGCATTGTCACGGCCATGTGCAGAGGCCCCTTCCAGCACTAGCAGCTCCAGGAGGTGCTTGATCAGCAGTTTCAGGTCCTTGGAAGAATCTTCCAGAAGAGATGGTGCCCAGCAGTCAGTGCCATGGGCACAGGCCTCACCTCCACCATGGTAAGGCTGGCAGGAGATGCTGCCATGACCAGGGGCTCCTCTCCCCCAGCTCAACCTTTTATTAACCCTAGGCCAGAGCCCCGGCGCTGCGGCAGGGAGCAGTGACAAGGTGGGCAGTGGGAGAAAAACACACTGCAACTCAGTGCCTCCCCAGGGTGCTCTCCCCAGCCCCCACTGGGCAGCCAGCACGGCAGGCACTCACCCAGCACCACCGCGTCCTCCTTGCCACGGAAGTCCTTCTGCAGCCCCTCCTTCAGAGACTCGAACATTACATGCAGAAGGTTGCAGGCAGCCAGGGAAACCTGCTCGTGCTCCACGCCCAGCACCGCTGAGAGACGAGGGGCCCCCAGCTCTGCCAGAATGGCCATGGTCTGCAAATACAAGCACAGCCATCTGCTAGAGACTTTGGGGAAGCCTTGGCACCTCCCAGCACCTTATCAGGATAGCTCCCCACTGCAACAAGGCTCTCACAGCCTCAGGTCTGGCAGGTGACAGTTCAAAGCTCCTCTGCTCAGCAGAGCTGCAGCCAGCTGCAGGCAGACACTAGTGACGCTCCCCTGCCTGACACGCTTCGCAGCCTCCCCAACATTGATTTCCCCTGGGCCAGGCCCCATCACAAAGGAGACCTGGACTATGGTGGGACCTACCCGGGAGCGGTGCCCAGAGCACAGTCCAACCAAGGTGCGCAGGGCCGCCAGCATCAGGTCAGCCTTGGCTGTGTCGAGCAGCTGCGTCAGCAGCCGCACGCCATCGCTTTGGAAGATTTTCTCTGCTCCGGCCTCCTCTCGTGCCAGCACAATCAGGTTCTGCGCAGCCTGGGAAAAAAGAGAGTTGTGTCTGGGTCATCTGCCCACGAGGATGCAGCCCACTGTGCACAGGGAACCTCCGCAGCAGGAGCTGGCTGGGCAGCCAGCAAAGCCACAGGCACCCACCCACCTTCCACCCCCAGTCTCTGGGGAGCATGTTTTACTGGCAGGAAGCCTGGCCTCACCCAGGCAGCACCATTCAGACAGCAGTGCTGACCTGGGAATACCGTTCCTCCCCTCCTCGCCTTTCAGCCAAGCTGCGTTGCCCTCTGCCCCCCCGAGCTCAGACCTTTTGCTTCTTGTCCGCATCCTTCTCTTCAGGATCCAGTAAGATCTGGAACATCTGCTCTACCTTTGAGTCCGTGCAGGACATGGCCTTCATCTGAGACAGAGCAGAAAGAGCATCTCAGCCCTCACCGCCTCCATCAGCCCACCACACCCACCCACAGAGAGGGGCACAGGAGCCCCCAAACCACACACTGCCTCCCCACTCACCTTCTCGTGCATGCTGCTCCCCAGGGCGCGCAGGGCCTCCTGGAAGGCCTTGTTCTTGGGCTCCAGGCTCACACACCGCTGCAGGTCATTGACTGCCTGGTCCAGGCGGCCCAGCTTCTGCAGTGCCTGGCTGCGGCGGAACAGCGCCTTCATGTCCCGGCCATCGGCTTCAATGGCTGTGGGTGAGTAGGGAATCTATTGCACAGCCCCTGAACGGCTTCAGTCCACCCACACGGGCAGTGCATAGAGACCGGTCCCCCCCTAGCCACCACTGATAGTACCTTTAGATGCATCAGCCTCTGCCTTGGCATAGTCCTCCTGCAGAGAGAAGGAAAGAGTCAGCAAGAGGGAAATGCCTGATGTGCTGCCTGTGCAGGCCTCACTCAGCCCAGCCTGCTGCAGGCTGAGGCAGGACCTGCTGCTTTAGAGCAGAGCAGGGAAAGGACTGTGGAGTTTGAGGATGGGAACAGCATCAGAGGACGCTGAACCAGTATAGCAGGACATCCCATCCTTCCTTGAATGCAAACCTCACTGGGTCCCCAAGAAGCCCTAAGGCCCCCAGTGCTTTTCAAGTGCTCACGGTCTACTCGAGACCCTAGGTTCCTTGTATTCCACCCTGCCTCAGAGAGTTCCACGCTGGGAGATCAGAGAAGCTGTGACTGCCTGGGAAACAGCCCCAGCACAGACACACAGCTCAGGCATGGACAAGGGTGCCCTGCCCAGGCCCTGACAGCCCACCCAGGAGGTGGCACAGCAGGCAGGGCCAGGAGAAAAGGTGAGCAGAGAGAAAACACCAGGCACCATCCTGTCTGAGGAGTGACAGCACCCTGCCCAGGGACCGACATGGCCTCTCAGCACCAGTGCGCAGCTGGCGAAGGGGCCAGGCCAGGGCAGCTGCCAGCAGCACAGCCCCAGCAGGCCAGGGCGGCTGGGCAGGTTCCTGCAGGGCCCGCGGTGACGCACCCGCCCGGCACTCACCAGCTTCAGGTAGCAGGCGGCCCGGTTGCGGTGCAGCACGGCTCGCTCCGGCACGGCGTCGCACAGGTCCAGTGCCTGGGTGTAGGCAGCGAGGGCGGCGGCGTGGTCCCCAGCCTGGAAGAGCTCGTTGCCCTGCTCCCGCAGCTGCCCCGCCGTCACCTGCCAACGGGCACCGGCTGGGACACGCGTGTCAGGGGGCCCGGGCATGGCCCTGAGCCCCCACAGCCCCGGGGACAGGCCCAGGACAGGACCCTGCTGCCCCCGGCTGCCCCGGGACGGGCCTTGGCCACCGGGCCCTGCGCAGCGGGCCCACACCGGGCCCACACCCGCCCAACCCGGCCACGGTGGCCACAGCTGTCCCGGGACGGGCCTTGGGCACCGGGCCCAGCACACCAGGCCCCCGCCCGGCACCCACCCGCCCAACCAGGCCATGGCGGCCACCTTGCCCTGCCCTGCCCTGCCCTCCCCGGCCCCGCCGCTCCTGGCCCGCGGCCGCTCACCGCCTCCCCCATCGCGCCTCTCCCGCCGCTCCCGTGGCGTCACCGCCGATCGCCCGGGGAACGCGGACGCCGCCGCCCGTGTCACGTGACGGGGGCCGGGCCGGACGGGGACCTCTAGCGCCCCCCCGCGGCCCGGCGGTGCCGCCACCGGCCACGTGCGACCTCGCGTGCCCCAGTCCGTCCGTGTGCGTCCCCGCCTGCCCCCCCCGCCCCGCCGCACCCCCGGGCAGGGAGCCCCGGACCCCCCCCTTGGACCCTGCCCTGCCCGCGGCCCCCCCCCTCAGCAGGCGCGGCTGGGGGGCAGCGGGGAGCGGGGCCCCCCTGGGAGGCCGCAGGGCAGGCAGCGGGCGCAGGGCAGGAGGCGGCCGAGGCGGCAGCGCCGGGTCCGGTAGAAGTGGAAGAGGTCGACGGCCATAAGGAGGAGGATGAGGAGCCCGTAGAGCCCCACGAAGGGCAGGGCCAGCGGGTTCCTGTTGGGGGGGAACACATCTCAGGAAGGGGTGGCCACGGCCCCCCACCAGCACAAGGCACCCTGCGCCGGCGAGAGCCCCGCTCTGGGCTGCAGGGTGGCACCGCACACCCCAGCCCCCCGCAGCCACAGCAAGCCCCCAGCGCCGCCAGGCCAGCCCCGCCGCCCCCTCCCACCTCCCAGGCACCAGCAGCCCCAGCCCAGCCACCGCGGCTCACCGGAGGAGCCCGGGGCCGGCCAGGCTGGAGAGGTTCACCCCAGTGAGGGCCTCCAGGGCCAGCTGGGAGCAGCAGGTCTTGAGGGTGAGGGGGCTGCGGCGGCAGCAGTAGCGGTAGCCGGCCGGGTCACTCAGCCGTGGGCAGTAGAAGCCGGGGTGGTAGCGGCCGTCGGGGCCTGCATAGCCCTCGCAGAGGTGCAGGTTCTGCACCGAGGCTGCGGCAAGGAGCGAGAGCTCAGCGGGCACCAGGGCTCAGCCCCTGCGGCGGGGTGCCACAGAGTCTGTGAGCTTCACCCCTGCAGCAGGGCGGGCCGGGGGGCCAGCAGCCAGTGTGGTGCCGCGGGGACGGGCTACCAGCTCCAGCGTGGTGGCCCTTGCAGGGATGCTGTGCTGCGGAGCAGAGCCCTGCGAAGCTGTGGCAGGGACAGGCTGGGCTCGAGCACGCTGGCCCCAGGGGGCCTCAGCACAGGAGCCCCCAGCTTAGCCTGTGGGGTGGGCTCGGGGGGCGGCAGGGCTCCAGCCCGGTGGGCAGCACCGCTGAGCACAGCCCCACACGGCAGTGCCTGCTGTGGTGTGCGCCACGACCTCCAGCACTTGCCGCGGCCCCAAGGGCAAACACAAGGGAGGAGCGTGATGGTGGCAGATGGGAGGGGAAAGCCCCTGGGCCAGTGGGCCAGCTCCCATCTTGCCGTGCCGAACCCCCTCCCTGTTCCCCACCGCCCCACAGGGACAGCACCCTCACCCCACAGACATGCAGGACCAACCCCGGCACCACCACACCTGGACCACCATCCCCAAGTGTGCAGAGCTGCCTCCCAGCACAGACCCCCCAGCCTCCATCATGGGCTGTCGGGGAGCAGCCTACAAGGGACAAGGGCCCAGCGGGGATGGGGAGAATGGGGTCAGGGAACAGGAGGGGTGGGAGCGGGGCTGTACCTGTCCCAAGGAGGCCGGGGCACAGAGCTGTGGCAAGGAGCAGCCGGAGCAGGAGCCCACCCTGCATCTTCCCAGCTGACCCTGGGCAGAGGCAGCTCTGGCTACAGCAGAGGCAGAAACCACAGCTCCTCCTGCTCCCGCCTCCATCGCGGCCCATCAAGAGCTGCTTGGAGCCATTAGAGCCTCCTTCACTCGCTGCCCGCTCCCCAGAGACCAGGGCAGGAGGCGGGAGCATCGCTAATGAGCTTCTTCTCAGGGGCCAAGTGCAGGATGAGAGGTGCCACCCCCACCCCACAGTGGGGCACCAGGTCCATGGGTACCGGTTGGGCATCTCAGCCCACCTGGGGCTCCCAGCACTGCAGGCAAGGGCCATAGGGCAAGTGCCTGGCCCTGGGGCTGTGGGCAGGCAGGTTGTGCTGCAGCCCCCCGGCAGCCCCCGGTGGGCAGCAGGCCCTGCACCAGCAGCCTGGCCCCCCGCCAGCTGTGCCATTAGCCAGGCTCCACAGAGCCGCCGGCGGCACGCTGTGCCACACAGGGCCGTGGTCTCCTGCTCCCCAGCACGGCCCCGCCACATGCTCACGCCCCCAGCCCTGCACCAAGCCGGGGGTCCTGCCCCACCAGGCTGTCCCTGGGGCAGCGTGAGGGGCTGAGCTGCTGGGGACACTCCACACCAGCTCCATGCACTCTGCCCATTCGCGGGGCCATGGGTGCGGGGCTGTGGGTGATCCTGTGGGATGCTGTGCAGGAAACCGAGACAGAGCTCAGCCAGTTCCTCACCTGGCCCTCCCCGCGGCCCTCTGCACTGGCACCTGCTCGCAGTAATTAGCCCCGGGGGGACCAGGGGAGTGTGGCAGCCCCTTCAGTCCCCACAGCAACTGGGAGGATGCTCCTGGTGGTGTGGCTTCCCATGGCCCCTGGGATGCTGCAGACGGGCCAGCCAGGCTCCTCGGGCACCAAAGCATCGCCAGGCACAGCCAGCAGCACCCCACGGCAGCACCCCACAGGGTCCAGCTCCCCCAGTAGCTGCATGCCTTTCAGCCCTGAGCACAGCCGGCAGTCCCCAGCCCTGGGAGGCTGCTGTGCCAGGTGCTCGCTCCAGCTGTGCAGGGGTGCACATGTGGGTGCTGTGGCAGATGATGTCCATCCCCTCACTGCTGGGCTGGCCCAACCTTCCTGGGGTGCTAGGGGGTCCCCAGTGACTGTCATCACTTGCCTCTCAACTGCTGGCAGCCCCAGTAGAGACCAGGCTGCTAGGCTCACACCAAAAGAGGGCTAAAGGTGCTGAATTTGGGAGAGGCCATTCCCACGCTTAATCCGGATGGTGCTGCTTGCATAGGGAGCTGCCTAACTTCAGTCCGCACCCTGTCCCCCTTGCTCCTGCCAGCACCAGGTGCTGCCTGTCCCTGAGCATGGCTGTGCCTGGCTGTGCCACCGGCCTCTCACATGTGCCAGAGGCCACACAGCTGGCTCAGCCCCAGAGCACCAGCAGGGCAGGGACCCCCCCAGAACACAGCAGCACAGCCCTGGCAGCCCACCCAGCTGGGCCCTGGCCACAGCTCTGAGCTTGCCTCCACATTGCCTTGGGGTGCTGCCCTGTCGCCCCAAGCACCAACCCGCTTCCCACACAGTGCAAGAAACACAAACCAGACACAGACCAGGGCCCTTAGAAACAGCCTCATGTTTCCTACTAGCTCCAGGCGAGCTCAGACTACAGTCCACAGCACCTTCCCGGCCAGCTGCCCCAACCCCACCAGGCTCCTGGCAGCCCCCATGCTGCCCCGCTGGTTAGGGGACTGCAGCACGGGCCCCTGCCCTAAGACGCCGGGGTGGGCACCCTCTGGGGAAGCCAAGCGAATGCAGCAGGGCGGCTGTGCCCACCCTGCCGGCAGCAGCAGAGCCCGGCTCGCCGCCCCTGCCAGCCGTGCTGTGCTCAGGGCAGCGCTCAGCCTGTGGCCTCTATGCCCGGGCAGCGCCCGGCAGTCTGCACAGCCCTGCCGCAGCAGTTCACTTCGGAAATCTATCAGAGAACACAGGACTAATAAATTAGAAGGCAGCAGCCTTTGCAAGTCTGGCACCTCCTGCCCAGCGCCTGCCTGCCTGCCACGGGCTTGCTGGCCCAGCCTCTCCTGGGCCATGCTGGTGCTGCTGGGTTCAGCAGCTGCTCCCACGTTGCCCAGCCAGTCTTGCTTCTCTCCCACTCCAGGAGACACTACCCCAGGCGGATGCGGAAAGTGGCAATTTCCATGGGGTCCAGGTGGATGTTGGTGCTGTTGGAGGCTGTGCCCAGCGGGTACATCAAAGTCAGCGAGGTGGGCTGCAGGGAGCCCAGTTCCAGCCCCTGGAACAGGCCACCCAAGGCCAGCTAGGGAGAGAGGAGGGAGAAGGATGGGTGGCCTGGATGAGTGGGATGAGGTGCAGCTCGGTAGTGCAGCACCGTGCACGGGGCAGCCCCACACGTGCTGGGCCAGCAGCCAGTTCACAGGCCCCCCACAGCACCCAGGGCACCATACTGGCCCAGCCCAGCCCAGGCTTTGCCCTTCCTTGCTGGGCGTGCAGGGCTCATAGAAGGCTCCAGACCCACTTCTTGAGAAACCAACATGCTCCAGCTTTGCCTGGGCAAGGAGCAGAGCAGGGCTGCATGCTGCGCTGTGGAACGCTTGACCAGCCACTGGTGCTGGGGTGCTGGGGGACCTCGGGCACCCTGCAGCCTGGCTGGGCGTGAGCACAGAAGGCAGGAGGCAGGCCTGACACCAGACGTAGTGGGGGGCCCTGCCTCTGACCCAGCGGTGGGTGGAGGTGGCAGCCTGGTCCTACCTTGCCCTGGCTGGTGGTGCAGTTAAACCCCAGGTTCTTGGCCTCCAAGCTGCAGTCAAAGCCTTTGCGGTGCAGGATCAGGGCTGCCTCAGCCGAGGGTAGGGAGTCATCCTGCTGGGGAGCCGGGGTGTGAGGTGCAATGCGGGGGACAGCAAGTGCAAACCCCCCCCCAGGGGTCCCGCTGCCCACCCCACTGCCCACCCTGCTCACGGGGCATAGCTCACCTCTGCCTGCAGCATCCGCAGGTTAAGGATGTGAAAGTCACAGGGGAAGGTGGTGGAAAGGGGCATGAAGGAGCGCAGGGCTGGCGGCTTCTCCTGGGCCACGGGCATGACCAAGGCTTCGGCGTTGAGGTGCATGGAGGTGATGTGGCTCAGCAGGGAGGGGAAGCTGATCGGGCGGCTGTCCTGCACCTGCCAAAGAGCACATGGCTCAGCAAAGGCCAGGGCAGCAGCAGGGCCAGGCAGAGCCTGGACAGGGCCCACGGGACCTCCTGCTCCTCACAGCCTCTCCAGCAGCACCTGAACAGGCACCTGTGAGCACAGGGCACCCATAGCTGCCCCTGCCCAGGCAAGACCCCCCTCCCCAGCACCCAAACAGGGAGAGTGGCTGCCAGCCAGGCAGCCTGCACAGACCCTGGCTAGCTAATGCTCAGACTACAGGCCTGCTACGCGGGCTGGCTAGGCTAGTCGCTAGCAGCTAGTGCACGAGACAGGGAGAGACAGCGGGGCCAAGCTGGCCGTTACCTCTGGGCTGCCAGTCCTGGTGCCGGGGAAGCCCAAGGCTTTAAACACGGAGGCCAGTTTGGAAAAGAAGCTGGAGCTCTGAATGGGTGACATGGAGCATGCATAGAGAGCAGCGAGGGGATGGGACAAGAACACTGTGAATACGAGGGCAGCATGGCTCCACAGGGACAGACCCCACTGCACGGTCCCACCCTGTCCATACCCCCTGCTCCAGGCCTGTCCCAGTGCAGTGCCAGCACGACGGCAGGGAGGGCCACAGGACAGCAGGGGAGGAGACCCTGCATCCAGTTGCATGTGGGGCTTTCTGCAGACACCCCCACCCTGCTCCATCCCAAGGCTGGGCTGAGCTCTCCGGGCGAGCAGCACTGCACCGCAGCCCCGTCCCGCGGCCTTACAGCCCATGCACCTTGTTGGCGGTGGCACGGCGCTCCAGGAGGAGGCGGAACCGGTTGCAGGTCCGCTTGTTGTCCTTCAGCCCTTGGCCCAGGCCCCGGTTGTCATCTTGCATGAGGCGCCGGTCCAGGATCACCTCCAGCTGGCCTGCGGAGAACGGGTCCCAGCACCCCGGGCTTTAGCAGGAGCCAGCCGCCCCGCATGGCCCCTCTGCCACCACCGTGCATGGAAACGCTCCTGCAGGGCTGGGGGCAGCCAGAGAACCCCCAGAGACAGCAGGACCAGGGCACCCTGTGCCCAGCCCTCAGCACCTCCATCCCCCGCCCAGGGCAGCCCCAGCTCTGTGGCAGACCCCTGCCCCAGGCACAGCCCCACGGCCCCAGCTCACCGCTGCCGAGGCTGGAGACCCCCAGGGCCTGGGCTGTGTGCAGCGTCAGGCGGCTCTGCATGTCCTGGATGTAGGCCATGGTGGGCATGGGGTAGAAGTTGGCCTGCAGCGGGAGCTTCCGCTGGTACCTGCGGGGCTGGATCTGCCGAGGGACAGAGGTCAGTGGCTGGAGGTGGCTCCCGTGGTGCCAGGGCACCATCCCCCCATGGGCAGCTGCTGTCCCTCCCCAGGGATACCTGGAAACCATTGAGGTCTGTGAAGAAGGTGTCATCACTCTCAATGTCAGTGCTGAAGCGCAGGGCCAGCTCCTTGTTGATGTGGTCACGGATGTCCACCAGGCAAGACATGTCTAGGGACAGGCCCTCCACCCCTGTGGGCAGGCAGTGAGGGGCTGGGACCCATGGGCAGCATCGCCCAGCACCCCTGCACCAGTGACACCCCCAGCACAGCCTCACGTTGTCTCACCCGGCACATTGTAAAGCCGCACCACAGTCTGGACATGCTGGTAGTAGCTGGCGACCTCTGAGAAGAGGGGTCCCTCTGTCACTCGCACCACTGGGGGGTCCTTGGGCGCGTAGGGCTGGGGAGAAGGAGAGCTGCGCTGAGGCTGCTGCCTGCAGGACTGTCAGGTGGCCGCGGGCATAGCTGCCAGCTGGCTCGCAGAGGCGGTCCCTGTACCTTGGCCTCGCCATCAGGCAGAAAGAGATAGGCTCCACTTTTGTCCTTGGAGGTCCTGGTGCCATAGACAAGGAACTCACTGCTCACCCTCTGCTCCCGCTCCTCCCCAGCTCGGCGGATGCTCTGCGGGGTGCCAGCCGGCACAGCGGTGAGCGCATCTGTCACGATGCGGTGCTGTGTCCCCCTCCCCTCCTTCACCTCCACGCCACCCGTCAAGACCCCTGCACTCACCTGCAGCAAGCCTGAGTGTCCCGAGAAGCAGGCCTGCAGGTGCTGGTTCTCCAGACAGAAGTCATCAGTGGTGGCTGGGAAGACGTGCACGGGTACGGCCTCCTGCTTACGCACAGGCAAGTCCCGGCCGTGCAGGTACAGGCGCACGGAGGACTTCAGCGTGGCATGGCTGTCGAAGGACTTGTGCAACTGCAGCACACGCAGCCCCAGTGCAGGCAGCCGGGCCAGGATGGACACCTGCGAGCAACACGGAGGCCTGAGCCAGCCTCTCTGCAGGAGGGCAGCTGGCGTGCGGGGACCTGCCAGCCGTCACTGGGGCAAAGACCCTGGCTTGGAACTTCTGGGGCCTCTGCTGAGGAAGGGAAGTGCGTGGGGGGCTGGGGGTTTGCAAGCAGTGGGAGCTCATGTTGTGGTGTGGGGACACTTGTTGCCACAGAGGAGGGCTCACGGGACATCCAGCCAAGGGGGCAGCGTGTGAGGTCAGAAGGCTGGCACACGTGGGCTGTGCAGGCTGAGGATGGGGACAGGCAGTGACAGTGGGGCACTCTGTACCTGGTAGACGTTGGGCACCATGTCCGTAGCAGAGCCCCACTGCGCACTGAGCTGGGAAGGCAGGGGCTGCCCCTCCTCGGAGAGCACACACACGTGTGGGGAGTCCACCAGCACCAGCACGGTGCTCAGCCGCTCCTGCTCCAGTGGGTTGAACACCACCAGGAACCTGCAGGGTAGGGGCACACAGGGATGGCCACCCCAGCCCCACAGCATCCCAGCTGCTCCATGCCCCATGCCACCCACGAGTCCTGTGCACCCACCCACTGCTTTGCTGGGTCCCAGGTAGCCCCTCACTGCCTTCCCACAGCCCCATTAGCCCTGAGAGCAAGCCAGGCAGCCCCTACCGAGGCAAGGTGTCCAGTTTGACCACTGTTCTCTCTGGGAGGGAGTCCTGGCTGGGGCGCATGTCATCCTGAGGAGAGGAGTGGTCAGAGCTGGGGTGCACCCACCACCCCTGCCAGCCCGGTCCAGGGACGCAGGCACAGGCTGGGACCCTTTCCACAGGCCCCCACCCAGCCCTGAGCAGGCAAGCAGGGCTTTGCTCCCCGGGGCCATGGGAACAGCTCCCCCAGCATGCTGGGGCGCAGGGAGCCGCGGGGCTGGGAGCTGCTCACTGTGTCAAGGAAGGGTGCAGAAGGGTCGTGGCGGTAGGCGTCCTTGTCCCCCAGCACGAGGTAATGCGCAGCGTTGATGATGATGTGCTTGAGGTTCGTGAGGGAGTGGAGCAGCCTGGGGCACAGGCAGAGTGAGCCACCCGGGACCGGCCCCCTGTCCTGTCCCAGAGCTCCCCCAACATCCCCCGCCTCCCCCCAGGAGAGGAGCCCCACAGAACCCCCACACCCAACCATGCTCCCAGCCCCCTGCCCACCAGCCCCCATCTGAGACAGACCCCTCAGGGCCGCACGCTGGCCCCCTGCACGCACCGGACTCCATAGTCAACCGCCACAGCCTCCTTGGCGGTACCGGTGATGGCATCGTGGTGCTGGAAGAGGCCCAGGTTGCGGCGGGCATTGCTCAGCAGGGCGTAGTCGGAGAGCGGGTACCTGCCATCGGTGCCAGCGTGGCGAGCGTGGGCAAGCGCCAGGCTGTACAGGATCTCTGCCCCCCTGTGCAGGGACAAAGTCACCAAAGGTCCCTGCCCCAGCACCCCAATGCTCCGGGCCAAGCAGCGCCCTGGGGCTGGGCAAGGGTTTGGCACTGCCTGGCCCGTGCCCAGGCCACCTGCAGCGTGTTGGCAGGTGGGCGCAGACTGCAGGACTGCCCGGGCTCCCCGGTGCTGCCTGGCCGACCCTTGCCCGTGCCCCCTGCACACAAACCCTGCCCCGGGGCCCGCTTCCCCTCACCGGAGGTGGGCCTCCAGCACCCGGTCCAGGCTCTTGTAGAAAGGCCGGGAGGTGTAGTAGCCTGTCCAGTAGTGATCCTCCCGGTCCGCATAGGAGAAGAAATCCCCACTCAGCACTGGGAACCCGGGTGGTTTCATCCCCGGCACGATGCCCACCTTCTTGTACAGAGCATCAAAGTAGTCGGAGAGCGTCCCAAACTGCGCCTGCAGGATCGCAGCCCTGAGCCCAACGGGGAACAGCCAGGGCTCCCACCACCCTCCCAGCACTGCCCACCCTCCCACTGGGCTCTGTAGGTGGCATCCCCACCACCCTCGCCTGTGGGGCCTGGCTTCCTCCAGCCCCCTGTGCTGCCCCAGACCTCCCCGCACATACCTGGACATGGAGGTTGGGCCGGGAGTTGAGGAAGTCAAAGATGCGCTGGTAGTTGAGGAACTGCGCATCCCACTCCTGCGGCTTGTCGTAACGGAAATCGTCTCCCAGGGGCACCAGCAGCACCTTGCTGCGGTACAGCTTGGACTTCTTGCGGTACTGGTCCAGCAGCAGCTGGGCTCTGCCATGGGGGGCCAGGGTGTGAGGCTGGCTCCCAGACAGGGCTGTGGGGCTCAGAGCCACTCGCCCCTGCAGCACTCACCGCTCTGCCACGTTGGCATCGGTGATGGCTCGGGGAGGCACCTTCCACGGGCAGTTGATCCGGCCACCCGGCAGGCGCTTGAAGTCAAACTGACAGCAGATCTTGGGGTCCGGCCCACAGGTGTGGGGCACATCGTAGCTGTAGAAGGGCATCATGTGGCAGAAGATGTCAGTGCTGGCATCTGGATCTGCAGGACGAAGGACAGATGAGGACCAGCAATGGTTCTCCCTTGCCTATTCACAAGCAGGGGAGCCCCACGGGCACGTGAAAGGCTGCTGGCGCAGAGCAGACCTGGCACACAGGGTCACCTGCTTGGAGCCCAGAGAGCACAGCAGCCTCTCCCAGAATGCTGGGCATGGGCACGGAGGTGGTCACCCGGGCGCTGTCCCTCAGGGCAGAACAGCCGCAGGGCAGAGACATTCCCTCCCCGGCACTCGGCTCGCCATCCATACAGGAAAGTGGTTGGTAGCTATTCCCTGCTGCCCCCCACCCCGGCAGGGCCCCCCCCTGCAGTCACCTCCCAGCAGCCCCTCACCCCACGTCTGTCTCCACATGAACTCCAGGTTCTGGGTGGCCGCAAAGTGCTTCTTGATGGCGTAGTGCACGCGCTGGATGAGCATGCCTGTCAGGTTGGAGCGCTTCAGCAGGTAGGGCATGGTGGAGCTGTGCCCAAAGGGGTCAACAGCCCAGCCCGACCGGGGCGTCACACCTGGGGACACAGAGACCCATCAGCCCTGCACCGGGCCTCTCAGCACCTCCCATGAGGAGGCTCCTGGCAGGGATGGGGGTGCCCACTGGCACATCAAGCAGGCCCCCAGCCAACATGCTGCCCCTCCTGCCCGACATCCCACTCAGCTCTCACCGATGTTCTTCTCCAGCCACTGGTGCCCCTCAATCAGCTGGTCGATCATGGCAAAGTAGTGGGAGTTGGCCTCGTCAGGCATCACCCAGCCACCAGTTACCATCTCCAGCTGCCCATTGCCAATCAGCCTGCAAGGGGGGCACACGAGATGCAATCAGCTCCAGGCAGAGCCCAGCAGTGAGCTGTGTGTCCATGGCAGAGCCTCTCCCTGCCTTCGAGCCTCCTGCATCTCACTGCAGCCTCTGCAACCACTGGCTGCCAAGTCCCACTGCCCACGCTGTCCTTACACAGACAGACAACCCTCCACAGAACCACGCCGACTGAAGCCTCAACCAGAGCCCATCTCCACACAGGCCAGCATCCTCCACTGTGTCCTGCAGCCCACGTTGCCTCTGTCCTCCACCCACAGCACTCCCAGAACAAGTGGGCTGACGAGACAGCCCTCTCCTACCGCACAATCTGTCTCTCCAGGTCTCCCACCTCTCTGAGGGTGCCCTGGGCCTTGCAAAGCACTGGCACTGCTCAGGCTGCACAGCGGTGCTCGCATGCTTGGGTTTAGAGTGGTGAAAAGGACTTCCCCAGCCCTGAGAGCACAGGGAGTAGCGTAGGGCAAGACCTGCCTCCCCTGGCCCCCCAGGCCCCCGCTGTGGATGCCCCAGCACTGGGAGCACCCTGGCTCATACTCCACACTGCTACGGTTTTGACGTCCTGCTGCATTGAGAGGTTGCTGCAGTGGCAGGGCACCCCATGGCGGGCATTGTGGAGCCCACAGCTGCTACACTGCGGCCACAAGACAGCCTTCGTCTCCCCAGGGCCCTTCCCTCGTGCACCCCATGCTCACAGCCCATGCCTCCTGCAGCACCCTGCCTCTGGGCAGGGACTGCGCTAGGCAGCGTGGCCGGGGGGCAGCCCTACCTCCGCACTGCAGCCCGCTTCTGGGCACTGATGTTGTCCCACCACTTGGAAAAGAAGGAGATCTCGGACCAGATAAAGCGCCGGCGTGGGTCCTCCTGCATCTTCAGCACCATGCTGTTGAGGATGTGCTGCGTCTGGTCATAGTAGTACTTGTCGAAGGTCTTGATCCAGCCTGTCAGCACAGGCCAGGGGGTCACTGTGCGGGGCCCACCGCTTCCTCACCAGCAGGGCCTGGGCTAGCCCTTCCCCTCCCCTGCCCACCTTCACCGGCTGCTCACCCGGGTCGTTGTGGGAGTGCGGCACCACAAACACTTGCAGGGGCTCAGTGTCCCACTCATTGGGCTCATAGGTGATATCGAAGCCCTGCTTCCACACGCCGCCGTCCTGGTTGTCAAAGGGCAGCAGGGAGTACACAGCCAGCATCTGCCGGGTGGGAGACAGGGCTCAGGGCAAATATCGGATCGAGAGACCCCCAAGGAGTAGGGCCAGGGCCCCCCAGACACCCTGCTATGGACCTCCTCATTCTAGCAGAGATGGGCCCTGAGCTGCTGGGCTGGGCTGCCGGTCCCTCACCTGCAGGTCTGGGCTCTGTCCCTTGCCCCCCAGGGCAAACTGGCAGTCCTGTGGGGAGACGGAGAGGAAACTCGGGCGACTCTCGGGGGGCAGCACCCACGAGCCATTGGGCGTGTGGTGGGGCAGCGCCGGCTGCCCCTCTGCGTGGGCTGTCAGCTCCAGCACCGAGTCCTTGATGTGGCTGATGATCTCGTGGTTCTCCTCCAGCAGCTGCTCCAGCTGCTCAATGCGGTTCTGCAGCACCGAGATCTGACTCTGGGGACACAGATGCCACCGTGAGAGCCTCTGGTGCCCTGTGCCAGGTGGGTCCCGGCCCCCGCCTGCCCTGACAGCAGCGAGGAACAAGCCCTGGACCAGGCAACCGGCTGGCCTCAGGCTGTGCCAGCTGGCTCCCACTAGCCCTGGGCCACTTGCCCATCCCTACCGCTCACCCTGGGGAAGTTGCCCCCGCTCTGGTGGCGCGTGGGGTCATGCTGCACCCGGTCCAGCATCAAGTAGAGGGAGAAGACGGCCACGCAGAAGATGGCAGCTCCACACACTGTCACCTGCTTCTTCAGCTTCATCCCGGGGCCGCCGGGGCAGACCTGCGCCGGGACAGCGCCGTGCCGGTGCCCCTGCCAGCCCAGCCGCGGCGCCGCCACAGGCCGGGGGTCCCGGGGCAGCGCAGCACGGGGCCGCCGCCCCCTCTGCGATCCCCCCCCCCCTCCTCCTCCTCCTCCTCCTCCTCCTCCTCCTCACCCCCCCTTCCCCCGCTGCGTCCTACTTCGCTTAATCCGGCGCCGGGT
Source organism: Falco naumanni (assembly GCF_017639655.2). Taxonomy (NCBI): domain Eukaryota; kingdom Metazoa; phylum Chordata; class Aves; order Falconiformes; family Falconidae; genus Falco; species Falco naumanni. The sequence continues at coordinate 3,216,122 of NC_054060.1, read as the reverse complement.
ATTTATAGCCCGGGCCGGGGCTCAGGGCCCAGCGCGCCTCGGGCCCGGGCCGCCGCGGGCTGCGGGCGGGGGGGACGGGGGGCCGGGGCCGCAGCCGGGGCCGCAGCCGGGGCAGGCCGCAGCGGTTCCGCCGAGCCGGGCACGGGGCCTCCGCGCCGGGAGCGGAGGGGGCCGGGGCCAGGGCCGGGGATGTGCGGGCCGGGGCCGCCCACCGCAGGACGGCTCCGGGGGCGGGGGGCGGGGGCGCGGCCGCTCGGCTCTTACCCTGGCCGGCTCCGCGGCCCGGCCCGGCTCCTTACATCGCTCGCCCCGGGCCCGCCGGCTGCCGCGGCCGGGATGGGCCAGGCCCCGCCCGCCGCTCCGCCCGCCCGGCCCCGGGCCCGGCCCCGGCCCCGCCGGGAGGCGGCTCCGCCGGGCAGCGCAGCGGGCGGCAGCGGGGCGGGACCGACCGCGCCGGGACTGACGGCGCCGGGACTCGCGGTAGCCCCGGGGGCCGGTCCCGGTCACACGCCCGCCCCCATAGCCCCGAGGCCAGGCCCGGTCGCCCCACAATAGCCCAGTCACGCCCCCCCAATAGCCCTGGGGACCGGCCCAGTTGCCCCCCCATAATCTAGTGGCCACCCATATCCCCAGGGTCAGGCCTGGTTGTCCCCCTCATAGCCGGGTGGTCCCCCACAGCCCCGGGGACAGGCCGAGTCTTCCCCCCATAGCCGAGTCCCACCCATGTAGCCCTGGGGACAGGCCCAGTTGCCCCCTCCCCATAGACAAGTGCCCCCCCCACACCCCTAGGGACAGGCCCAGTCGCATCGCCCCCCCCCCCCCATAGCCCAGTGGCCCCCCTGTAGCCCCGGGGCCAGGCTGGGGTGCCGGTCAGCACGGCGCAGGTGTGTGGCCCCGCTGGCCCCCTGGGGTCGGTGCCCCCGCGCAGCCCCCACTGACACGGCGCTGCAGAGCTCATTGGTTTATTACGCAGGATCACACCCGGCAGGAGCTGTGGGTGCCATATCCCCGGGGCGTGCAGAGCCCCCTGCCCTGGGCTGGGGAGGGGGCACAGCCGCGTCTGGCCGCCCTGCAGCACCTGCTTCGCAGGCAGGCCCTGCCCAAGGGACGGGCGCTGTCGGTGGGATGGATCCAGGCACAGGGGGCCGGCGGGCGGCTGCCCTCAGCCCGGTGCTCCCCCTCACCGGTGTCTCTTGCGGATGGCGGTGAGGTCCTGGTGGATGGTGCTGAAGCTGGGCCGCTTGCGGGGGTCATACTCCCAGCACCGCTGCATTAGCCGGTACACCTCCTCGGGGCACTGCTCCGGGGGGTCCAGCCGCATGCCTGGGGCGGGGACATGGCAGCCCCAGCCACTGGCCCCTCGCCACCCCCAGCCTCATCCTGCCCGTCCCACGGGCTCTGCTGCAGAGCCATTGTGCCAGACCCACCACCCCGCAGTGACCTTCAAGCCCCAGACCCTGGCCACGTCCCTTACCCTGCTCCACCGCCTCTCGCGTCTGCTGGTTGCTGAGGTTGGCGTAGGGGATGGCGCCCAGGCTGAAGGCTTCCCACAGCAGGATCCCGAAGCTCCAGACATCGCTCTCTGAGCTGTATCGGCCTGAGGACACAGGGCGGGACAGGTGCTGCTGGCCGGGACACCCACGGCACTGCTGCCCTGGCTGTGCCTGTGCTCATGAGGGCTGGGGTGCCCCAGGTGTCGCTGCCTCCCTCCCCAGGACCAGGCTCATGGGAGCAGGGCAGGGTGCCCCACGCTCCTGGCTCCCAGCTGTGCCATAGGTCTGCCAGGCTGTGCCCAGCTCCATCCCCTACCATAATTAAGTGCTTCAGGCGCGGTCCACTTGACAGGGATCTGCTTCATCCCCCCTGTGGAGGCATAGACACCATCCTCCTCCTCCCGCGACATCCCAAAGTCACTGATCTTCAGGGTGTTCTTCTCTGTCACCAGGCAGTTGCGAGCAGCCAGGTCCCTGGGATGGCCCAGAGCCATCAGCCGTGTGCCCAGCTGTCCCCAGGGACCCCTGCTTGGCACAGGACAGGGGGCAGCGAGGGCTCCAGGGTTCACCCTGCCTGGCCCGGTGCCCACCCACGCTGCCAGAGCCCACCTGTGGATGCAGTGCTTGCTCTCCAAGTACTCCATGCCAGCAGCAGCGTTCTCTGTCATCTTGATCAGCTCCTTCACCCGCAGGTGGGGCCCCTCGCTGCGCAGGAAGCTCAGGAAGTCCCCCCCTGCACCCAGATTTGGGGAGCTGGTGGGTGGCTGCCCTGGCACTCCATGGGGAGCTGGCACCGGCTGCAGGGTGCCCCAGCGGCACGGGGGCTGCAGGATGAGGCCACTCACCCTGCACCAGCTCCATGACGATGTAAATGGGCTGCTTCTGGGTGCAGACACCAATGAGCCGGACGATGTTCGGGTGGTTGTACTGCTTGAGGATCCTGTAGGGATGAGGAAGGGCACTGTGAGTGCACGGGGGGCATGGCTGTGCCGTGCCCAGCACACTCTGACTGGTCAGCCTGGGGGGACAGCCTTCAGCACAAAGATGCTGCAGGCCCAGTGGGATTTGAACAGCTCCAAGTTCTGAGGATGGACAGATGGGTTGGGACAAGCACGATGGCCACACAGACCTGGCTTCCTGCAGGAACTTGGCCTTGAGTTCGGATGGGAGGGTTTCCCGGCAGGATTTCACAGCAACGGGGGTGTTGTCAGCACGCAGTCGGCCACTGAACACCTCCCCAAAGTTACCCTGCCAAGAGACGGCTGCACTGACCCAGCTTGCTGCAGCATGGCCCAAGGCAAACCCCTGCCCACTCGCAGATGCCTGGGGGACAGCCCTGTTCCTCCTGCAGACCCCCTGGGACAGCCCTGCCCTCCCCCAGACCCCAGGCCAGCAGGGACCAGAGCACCCTGACTCACCCGGCCGATGCGCTCCCCCAGCAGCACGTCCTCATGGTTGAGCACCCATTTGTCCTGCAGGGAGCAGACACCAGAGGTGGTGAGACAGCCCCCAGCCTGTCCCAGGCTCACAGCTGCCCAGCTGTGGGCAGGAGGAAGGGCTGGGCAGGGCTGCCCTGTGCGCAGGGGACTCGTCCCCCTCCCCACTGCCCACCATCACCTTGGGCACAGCCCTGGCCAGGATGATCCCGCTTTTCCGAGTGATGGGCTGCTGGCTCTGCAGGAGGTTCTTGATGAGCAGCGGGATGGTGGGGAAGCCCTCCCCTTCCAGCCGGTACATGTTCTGTGGGGAGGGGAGCTGAGGGGTCGTGCCTGCACGCACGCATGGGTATGCTCACGAGGGCTGGGGTGCGCAGGTGTGCATGCATGGGTGAGTATGCACGAGCACAGATGGCACAGGCCGTGCACACACACCCAGCAGGGCAAGCACACACAAGTGGGAGTTACATGCACGATGCAGGGCTCACACCCCACACTCCACGCTTAGCCCATGCAAGGACGGGCGTGCACAGCTTGTACTATAAGCACACGTCCCGTACACTCACACGGGGGGCCCTGCGGCTGCAGAGCCAGGGGCTGTGCCTGGGCAGGGTCCCCACCTGCCCATGCAGGGCCACCCCTGGCCATCTCCCCCAGCCTGTGGTTACTCACGTCAGCAGCCTGGATGATAAAGTGCCGGGGCTGCCCATCCCACAGCACGCTGAGCACGTACTCCTGCTTGCCCTGGCTCTCCCGCACTAGGAAGTCCCCATTGCAGCTCAGCAGCTCCTGCACCTCCGAGCGCGGGATGGCCCCGTGGTACCAGACCTGCTGGCACAGCGGCTTCTGCACCTCCGGGATAAGGGGTACGGGGGGCGGCAGCTGGATGGAGACAGGGGTGAGCCCAGCCGTGCCTCCGGGATGTGCCGGAGGTGGGGGCAGCAGTAGTGCCTGGAAGCTGTGCCCAGGGCAGGGGGAACAGAGCCTGGAGGGACTGGAATATGGAGGGGAGGGGGCTGTGGGGCCAGAGAGGGGAGGGCAGCAGGTGCTGGGGGGCCAGGAGGCTCAGCAGGACAGCTGGGTGGGAGAGCAGGGTGGTCAAAGGTGCCCAGGGACTCACCGAGTACTTGGGGCTGAAGATGCCCGAGATGTGGTTCTTGAGGGTCTCCAGCGCTGTGGCCCCGCTCCGCTCCTGCTCCTGGGGAGAGGCATAAGCTGTGCTCTGGCTGGGGGGTGACCCGAGGCCAGCATCCCTGCAGATCCCGGGGGCACGGTGGGGCAGGACTCACCACGGAGGAGACTGACTGCCGGTCATCCTGCAGGGGCAGGGCGGGCAGGGGCTCCCCGGTACCCAGCTCCGCCAGCTTCCCGACCAGCAGGTCCCGCTGCGCCTGCAGCTTGGCCTGGGTGCAGAGGCAGCCCTCGAGCTGCTGCTGTGCCTCCTGCAGCCCCTGCCGCTTGCCCAGCAAGTGCACCCTGGGGACGGGACAGGGTGGTCAGCCCCCGCCACCCCCAGCCCCTCGCCCCCCGCCCATCACACCTCACCGCTCCCCAGGGCTCCGGCCCTGCTCCTCGCCCCGGATCTCCGCCTGCAGCTCCCGCACCCGCTGCTCCTTGCTGCTCACAGCTTCCACGGCAGCAGCCAGCTCGTCCTCAACCGATGTCAGGCTACAAGAGACACAGGTGCTGGATGGTGCTGAGCCGCTCTGCTGGTGGCGGTGGCCCCTGCCCACGGCCCAGCCCTGCTCACGAGTGCTGGACGCTCTCGACAGTCAGTTCATTCAGCTGCAGCTCCCCCGGCGCCAGGCTCTCGGTCTCCTCCAGCAAGCTCTCGTCAAAGGACACAGCTGGTGGCACCTCGGAGCTGTACCTGTGGGCACCCAGCGTGGCTCTGCCTCCCACCTGCCCTGTGCTGGCCACCGGCACCTGTGCCCAGCAGGACCGTGCCCAGCAAAGAGGTTGCAGCCGTGCAGGGCCATACCTGTGGTTCTGGATGAAGCTGCTGTACTCAGTGGCCGGGTCGATGGCCTGGATGGCACTGGCAATTTCCTGGTGCGCGGCCAGCATGTCCTCCTGCACCAGGCTGCTGATGCTGTAGTACTCCCTGAGTATCTCCTTCCTGCGGGGACACGGGTGCTGGGGACTGCCAGGCTCCTGTGCCCCCCAGCCCAGGACACCTGTGGCCAGGTGCCCCCACGCCTGCCGCAGCCCTGCCTCCTGGTCCCCAAATCTTGCATGGCCCTGGGGGGCGTGACCGTGCGGGCTGCGGCACGAGGGGCAGTGGGTACAGGGGCAGGCGATGGGGCAGAGAAGCTGCATGTGGCTGGTGGGGCTCTGGCAGGAGGAGGGAGCACAACTGGTTCCTGAGGGGCCATGGGGGTGCCCAGGGATGGGCAGCAGGGCTCAGGGCAGGCAGGGCTCTTACAGGACGAGGACCATCTCCTGCTGCAGGCTGTAGAGGGACTGGTGTAGGCTGGGCAGTGCCCGCTGGTAGTGGTGGTGGTGGTGGAATGTGGCCGCCTGCACAGCCAGCACATACTGGTTGTGCAGGGCATAGAGCTTCCAGAGGCTGCGCACGTACTTCTCCTTCGCCTTGTCTCGCTCTTTGTCTGGGGGAAGAGGCCATGGAAAACACCCGCTGACAGCACGCTGCCGGTCCCCGCACTGCAGCACATCCCCCTGAGCAGCCAGCGAGGGGCATGGGCATATGGCGAGGGTGGGGCAGGGGGGTGACAGGGCTGGGACAGGGTCCCATGGCAAGCAGGGGGCCAGGGCCAGGGTGTTCACACACAACTCCCCCTACAAAGGGATGCTCCCAACCCACAGAACAGTGTCCCAAGGCTGTAACCCCCAGGAGTTCTTCCCAGCTCCCCGGGGCCAGGCTGCTGCTCACCCCCAGAGCCCCACCTGGTGCAGGCTCTGCCGTGGGTCCTGCAGGGCGCAGGGTGCTCAGCCATCGCTGACCCACGAGGGGAGCTGGGGGGACACAGGGGCGGGGGCAGCAGGGGGCCAGGCTGGCAGGCACCTTTGCTGGCCTCCTGGTACTTGCGCTTGGCCTGGGCACTGTCGCGCGCCAGGCTGCGGTACTGCGCCTTCAGCTTCTCCATCTCCTGCTGCGTGGTCTGGGGAGGGAGATGCTGTCAGGGGCGTGGGGCTGGGACGTGCCCCTCGCTTGCCCCACCAGGACCCACATACCCGGGCATACTCCTGGCTAAGCTGCTGCCACTGCTCACTGAAGGCCTTGCGGAGCTGCTGCTTGTCGCGGATGAGCAGGCTGAGCTTGGCCAGCGGCCCCGCCACCAGCTCCTCCGCATGCCGCCGCAGGATCTGGCTCAGTGTCTCTGTCTGGCTCGCCAGCACCCACCAGGACTGCAGGGACAGGGCATCAGGGATGGCGTGAGGACGGCCACCCTCCAGCACCACACTGGGCTCCTGCATGGCATGTTCCCGCACCCGGGCATCCCTACCTCTCCAATCTGGCTGCCTTGGTCCCCGGTGCGGAGCTGCCCAGGGCCCTCCTGCTTCTCCAGCTGGGAGAACATGTGGTGCAGCATCCCTGCATACTCCCGGTCGCTCTTGGCACGCTGCGACATCCACTTCTTCATCAGCTCCAAGAGGCGCAGCTCACTGTCTTGCAGCCGCAGCAGCGCGCTGTGACCCTGAGGGCACCAAAGCTCTGGCCCGAAGCCCATGGCACCGTCGTCCCGGGCGGGAGGAGGCTGTGGAGTGCCAGGAGAGCCTGAGCTGTGGCTGCCACCCCGCACCACGCACTGCCCTCAACGGTGACCGGTGGCTGGAGCCCTTTGCATCTCACGGTCCCATCGACCTGCCACAGGAGGTGGTGCTCGGGCCAGCTGGTGGGGGGTGGCTGGACAGAGTCCTTCCTGTCCTACACAATCTGCCTTGCAAAGCACATTCAAAGCAGGCAGGAGGGCTGAGTGAGCCCCAAGCCCCAGCAGCTGGGGCCCGCAGGGAAGGTGCCAGGGAGGAGGAAGTGTGGGAGCAAAACCAGCAGCGTTGCCTGTGCCTTGCGCGGGGCTGCTCCCCCAGGGCAGCGCAGCTGTGGCCCCCACTCTGGCCAGGGCACTGGCCCCATGCGGTGGGGCAGCTCCGGCCCCGTCCTGCCCGTTAACACAGTCACCCCTGTGCCCAGGGTGTGGGAGCTCCCGGGGGCCAGGGCACAGGTGGGAAGCTGTCAGGAAGGGGATGGGGTACTGAACCCTGGAGGAAGGTGCCGATCCGGAACGTGTCCCAGCACCTGGGACTCCAGCACGGCCATTGCGAGCCACACTGGTCCCAGCCGCAGTCCTGGGGTGATCTGCCCTGCGGCAAGGGCACAGCAGGAGCAGGAGGGTGCTGGGCATGGCTCTGTGCCGGGTATGACATCCCCCGGCAGAGCCCTCAACTCCGCAGAGGGCTTGGGCTTAGACCCCCCCCAGCCCCACAAAGGGGTCCCCATCCCTGCCAGTGCCCTGCTGGGCATGGCCCCTCTAACCTGTGCGTGCCGCAATGTCCCCGCCGTGGGACTGGCGCTGGTGCTGGCGTCCTCCTGGGGCTGGGGCTGGCGCAGTCTGGACCTGGTGCAGCTCCGGCTCCTGGGGAGGAACAGGAAACCCAGCGCTGACCATACAGCCATTGCGAGATTTCCTGTGCTTCCTCCCCTCCCTGCCAGTCCCTGCGCCCGGGGCCAATGCCGGCACACGACTCCACCGTAGCTGGGCAGCCCCCAGCACCGCTGCCTCTCCCGGCTGCCTCACACCCATGCCTGGCACTGGCAAGATGTGGCCGTGCAGGAGCCCAGGGCCCTTTCTTGCCCCAGCTGTGGTCCACAGCCCCCAGCCCCACAGTGACTTCACCCAGCAAAGGCCCCTCAGCTATTCCCAGTCCTGCCCATCCTCCGGCCCATCTCCGTGCCCCTGCCTCCCCCAGGGGCTGCAGGAACTGGTGGGGTACCCAGCGGGGGTCCCCAGGACTCTGTGCAGCCCTGCTAAAGGGCGGCCATCCTGCCATCACCCCCAAGGGGGCCCTTGTGACCGTGAAAGGCCACGGGACAGAGCATCCACTGCATGGACGCCCACGGAGCCATGCCCCAGCCCTTGCTGCCAGCATGTGTCCGCATGGCCAGGACCCCACTTCCTAAGCAGCCCCAGGTGCTTCGCCCCTCAAAGTGCTTCACCAGCGCCACGGTGGGATGGCTCAGCCCCGGCAGCCACATTGGAGGGGCAGCTGCCACCACCACCACCTCTGTGCAGCGCTGCCACAAGTCCCCGCCACTGGTGCAGCATGGCTCAGCTCTGCTCAGCTCCACTCAGCCGCTTCCTCCATGGTATGTCTAGCATCTGGCAGGGAGGTCACAGCCCCACAGGGGTGTCACGGTCACCTGCAGGGCACAGCCGAGCTGATTCCGCTTTTAGAGAAAGCTGGGGGAACAAGTGTTTTACAAGCTGGGCTGAGGCACTGCTTCTCCCCAGCATCCCTCCAGCATCCCCTGGCAGCCCCTAGGCAGCACAGGCCCCCTCCCTGCCTGCATCAGGGACATCCGAGCCTGGGGGCTTGGGGGGCTGCTTCCCCCGCGTGGTGCCAGGGCAGTCAGGATCATGCTGCAAGGCGCTGGGCGCAACAGTGAGTGCAGAACCTCTCCTTCCTTGGAAGCCCCAGCCACCGCCTGCAGCAGGAAGGTTACTGGGGGCCACACTACAGCTCGCCCAGTTTCACATCCTCTGTCCACCCTCCTGCAGCCTGCAGAGCCCGGTGGGGCTGCGGCCACTCCGCCTGCTTCCCCCGCAGCCATCACCGCAGCACACGATGCCTGCAGCCCGCCCGCCGTGCCCGGCTGCCAGCTCGGGCCCACGCAGCCCTCCACCCAGGGGTGGCCGGGATCTGTCCCTGCCCCCACCTCATGAGAGAAGGCCGAGCGGGCTGAGCAGCGCCTGCAGTTGCCACCACACCTCGAGGAACTCGCCCCTGACCACAGGAAGCCACCGCAGCCACGGGTGCAGCGAGGCTGAGGAGCTCTGCAGAGAGGTGCTGCTTCTGAGAGAGTAAGCACAGCCCCAACACGTCCTCCTGGGGGCTGGGACCCCATGGGGGGCTCAGGGGGGCTGGGGTGGGCTCTGCCTGGAACTTGGCTAGGGCATGAGAGGGTCCTGTGTCCAGCCCGGCCATCCCCATCCTAGGGCTGCCCTGCGGGCATCGTGTTGCTGCTGCAGGGTGGTGCTGGACACGGGGGCTGCCGCGTGTGAGCCCAGCTGGTCCCCAGGCTGCTGTGGAGGGGCTCAGCCCACGCGCTGTGGGACAGGCGTGCAAGTTCCCCAGGCTTTTGCCCCCCCCCAGCCACCTCCATGCGCTGCAGCCGGTTCCCGAATTAGCTCCTCTCTCTGCATTACCAAAGAGCAGCTGCTTCTCAACGCCCAGGTGAAGGGGCCAGTCCCCGCCTGGGTGCCGAGTCCCCAACCAGCAGCCCCTGCACAGCACCCACGACCTGGGCAGGGCAGCCCACGGCTCTGGGGGTGCTTTACCTCTTGTGGGGTGGGACAGGGGGCTTCTCTGTCCTGTCCGGGGGCTGCAGCTGGACCTAGGGCTGCAGCTGCGCTCTGGCAGCAGCCAGCAGCAGGGCTCCCTGCCTGCACAGCAAGCACGCCCCCCAGCAAGATGCTCCCCTCCAGCTGCAGGCAGGACCCCAGGCCCCCTCCTGTGGCTGCAGAGCAGATCCAGACACCCCACGGGGGGCTGCAGCACGGGGTGGCGACCCCCAGCCTGGCACCCTCCTGGCTGGGGCACAGAGCACAGGCAGCGGAGCTGGTTTGCATAGTTCTGAACATTTAATAACTCAGTCTCTCTAGCGTTATATCCACATCCATTAAATTAAAAACAGGCTCAGGAGGCAGCTCCCGGCTGATTAAATTACAAGAAAAAATTACTGTGCACCAAAAAGTTATTATAGAAAAATAGTCCTGTGGCCCCCGGCCGGCAGCTCCGTCCGTGGCGGGCCGGGGCTGGTGCTGGCACAGGGTGGGCAGAAGCCCGTGCCACGGCCCCGGTGTGCGGCAACGGACGGTGAAGGGGCTCGTGGCACCGGCCCCCAGCCCATGGGGCAGGGGCAGTGAGGGCAGGCGGCACTGGGAGGGGGCTCCGGCGGGGAGCAGAACGGATTGTCACCAAGTGGGGGCAAGGCACGTCGGGGGGCAGGGGCGCTCTGGGGGCCGAGGCTGCAGGGACACCAGGCTCTGCCCAGCACAGGCAGGGTGCAGGCAGAGCCGGGCAGCGCAGACACGGGCGCTGCCCCACTGCCCCTGCCAGCAGCACGCACAGCCCTGGCCAGGGGCACAGCACGAGGGGCCGGGGCAGCCCCGCAGCATGGGCTCTGTGCGAGGGGTCCCTGCCCACGCTGGGGGGGCTGAGCCTTGGGCACGGGGAAGGCGCTGCCCGGCCCCACGCTCTCCGGTGCGGGGGGGGCCCGTCTGCACTGCAGGCAGCAGCTGCGGCAGGATGGGCAGGCAGCAGGCAAGCAGGCAGCAGAGGCTGAGGCCTGGCCATTATTGCTGTTGAAGGGCACGGGTGGAGGCGGACAGGCCCTCGGGAGGTGGCGGGGAGCCAGGAGGCAGCGGGCCGAGCCAGGGAGGCAGGCAGAGGCCCGGCCGTGCCATGAGCGGCAGGGGCAGGGGGACGCCATGCCGCGGGCTGGGCTCAGCTCTGGTGGGGCAGAGCCCCCCCTGCCCTGGCCAGCCCAGCCTGAGCAATGACAAGCCAGGGACCCCACGCACTCCCCCCTGGGGGACTGACATGACCCCCAGCAGCAGCTGCCCACCTCAGGCAGCGGACACAGCTGCCAGCGCAGGGCCAGTGAGCGCCTGGGGTCCTGCTGCCATCAAACACCCCAGCGTGGGGTGCAGGATGGACGCGGGGCGAAGAGAGATGGTGCAAGACTGGGACGGTGCTGAGCTGGGGACGGTGCCAGCAGGGCCGTGCCCGGCAGCCCAGGCCGGGGCTGAGGGACGGTGCCGGTAGGTAGGGAGCCCCGGGCGGCTGCGGTGCGGGAGGGGGACAGGGACAGAGTCCGGGGCCCCTCGGCCTCGCCTGCCCCGGCCCTGCGGTGCTGGGCAGGGAGGAGGGAGGGGCGGGAGGGCTCATCAAAGGGCACTTTGGTCTCTGATGAAGGCAGTCCTCTCGCTGTGGGCCTCGTACTCCTCACCGTCCGACTCGGAGGGGCCCTCCTCCTGCCAGATGTCGGAGGGGAGCCCCTTGTAGGAGATGATCCCGCTGTCCAGGGCATAGACCTTCACGCCCCGCAGGCTGAAGCCTGAGCGTGCCTGCAGCACCAGAAAGACAGTGACAAAGATGACAACGATGAGGACACAGCTGAGGCTGGCAATGAGGACCGGCAGGTTGGCTGGAGAAGGGGCCTCGGCCAGCCCCTCGCTGTCTGCCAGGGCAGGGGATGCACGGCTGCTCTGTGTCTGGTGGGAGCAGGAGAGGTCCAGGCTGCTGAAGTGGGAGTGCGCGGGGCAGGTCAGGCACTGGTTGGGGCCGGGCCCCGCGCAGGTGGCGCAGGAGGGGTGGCAGGGCAGGCAGAGGTGGGGCGCGATGGGCTCCACGCTGTTCTCCAGGTTGTAGTGTGTGTTCTGGACGCCAGGCGCGAAGCCGGGAGGGCAGCGCTTCAGGCAGCTCTTCTGGTGCAGGTAGTACCCCTCCTCACAGACTGCGGGAAAGGCAGGGTCAGCACGGGCTGGGGGGCCGCCTGCGCCCTGCACCCCCGTCCCGCCCCACACTCACCCACGCAGGTCTGGCTGGGGGTCAGCGTCTTGCAGCCGCTGCTCTCCAGCTGGTTGGAAAGGCTGGGGGAGTCGGTGGCTGTCCCGTACAGCACAAGCGTGAACTTGGTCAGCGTGCCTGCAACAACACATGGGGTGAGGGACCACCACCGTGCCCGCCGGACCACCTGCGCTTGGGACAGGCACAGGGAGGGGCACTGGTCCCCCCTCCACGGGCTGTCAGGGGACAGGGGGGCTGTGCCCACCACCTGGAAGAGCACCCCCAGTGCAGGGCTGCCCATGGGACAGTGGGCCAGGCCGGCTGGCACAAGGGGCACCTGCTGCCCCAGGCCCCCACCTCTCCAGAGCAGCTGCGTCCCCACCCCATGTGCCCAGCTCCAGCCTCTCCCCAGCCAGGTCACTACAGAGTATCAGAGGTGTCACCAGCCCCTCAGCTCGGGGGAATGTGGGTGCCCATACTGCTCCAGGCCACCCTGGGCTTGGAGGGAAGCAGCAGTGGGGGTGAGGCTGGCCCAGCCCTACCATAGTTGTTGGCATCACTGGTGTTCTCGATCTCCAGCACCCATTCCCCAGAGGGGTCCTCGTCCCACGAGTGCGTTGTCATGAAGGCCCAGTCATTGAAGCCATCAGCCGAGAAGTCGTGAGGCCTGGGTGAGGAGGGGGCGAGAGGTGAGTGCCAGCATCGCGCAAATCCACCCTCGTGCCAGCCCAGCCCGGGGGCCACCCCGGGGCGCCCTGCAGCCTGGCACCTACCTGGCAGCCAGGAGGGTGGAGCGGGTGCCCATGGGACTGACCAGGTGGATGGCCAAGTCCCCCCGCCGGTTGTAGGACAGCGTCAGCCTGGCCTGCGCGTGCTCCAGCCGGCTGATGTAGTTGGCTTTCCCCAGGCAGGCGTCCACCTTCCGCCGCACCTCCAGGCGCTTCCCAATGTCCCTGCCGAGGACAGGCAACAGTGAGCCCTGTTCCAGCCTGGGGGGCACGTGACAGGGTGCCTTGGACCCCACCGCGGCGCTTTGCGGCTGCCCTAGGAACTGGGTGCTGTGCCCCAGGGCAGCTGGAGTGAGAATCGATCCCGCAGCAGCTGGCAGTGCCTCCTCTCCATCCCCAGATGGGTGCAGGCAGCAGACGGGGCTGCCCCAGTTCCCTGCCGAGCACGCGCTGCCCGGTGCCGCCTCCCCAGCCGCTGCTCCATGCCAGCCCTGAATGGGCCCTTTCTTCACCCGCCGCTGGGCCAGCTACACCCTGCACGGCGCGGCCAGGGAGGGATGGGACGGGCACAGACATCCCATCCCGGTGCTTGTATGCAGCTGCCCCCCCGCCCCGCAGCGCCAGCCCTGGTGCCAGCACAGGACACTGGTCACAAGGACTGCCCGCTCAGGATGGGCAGGGGCAGGTCCCGGGGGACTGCAGCAGGGCAGCAGGCACAGACTGTGGCTCCATCCATGCCCAGGGATGCCCCCCTCCACCTCCCCGAGAGCCCCCAGGGAGCACCCCGGCCGCACACGAGACTCGGCACATGTTGCGCTGTGGCAGGGGCAGCCAAGCGGGACTAAAAGGAGCTTCTGTCTGACCCCTGAAAAGCCCCTCTGTCTGGGGATGACTGTGCCGGCAGCTCCCAAACCGCAGTGCCCCAGCCCGTCCGCACCCCCGCTGCGCCCAGCCCGGCCCCAGCAGGAGCAGGCAAGCTCAGCAGTCGACCTCAGCACTGGATGGCTGGAAGGCACCTTCCCCAACTCTCCCCAGGCTCTCACAGGAGGATGGTCTGGGGTCCTGGGGGCAGCTCAGCCCTGGAGACCCTCCCCACTCCCCGCCCTGGAACCAGAGGTGCTTGTGCTCCTGTGTGGGGCCATGCGTGGGTAGGACGCTGGGCGATGCCCTCCTGGGCTCAGCAGCCCTTACTTTGGCTCCGTGAGGATGTCGATGACGCATTTCCTCTGAGGTCCCACCGTGGTCCAGTTCTTGGCCAGGCTCACCATGGCCCCCGCGTCCAGCAGGCCATAGCCATAGGAGTGGCTGACTGTGGACAGAGATGGGATCAGTGCTGCTCCCAGGGGTCCCTGGCAGGGGACGTGTGCCCGGCCACGCTGTGCAGCCCACCGGGGCCTCCTGCTTCCTTTGCCCCCCAGGGTGCTGTGCCCCAGCACCCTCAGCTTAGCAGTGCCTGCAGGAATGGGGGTCCCTGGTCCATCCCTGGCACCCCAGTACCTTTGCGGCCGACGCCGTTGGTGACCCAGTCATTGGCGTTGAGGTGAGCCGGCTTCGACGTCTGCACCACCAGGTGCTGCATGTCCCGCCATGTCAGGTTCTTGCTGCAGGGAGACACAGGGCTCAGGCACCAGCGTCGGGTCCTGCCAGCCCCAGGCAGGTCCGTGCCCAGGCATTGCTGCCTTGTGGGGCTTGCACGGCCGCCCCCAGCCCAGCCCTGCTCCGTGCCTGCCCTTACTTGGCTTCCAGGGCGAGGGCGATGATGCCAGCGGCCAGGGGCGCCGAGGCCGATGTCCCTGTGTGTGATTCGGTGCATTTCTGTCTGAGGTCAGTTGTCACCTGCGAGGAGGAGTGCTGGGGTAAGAGGTGCTGTGGGCACCAGCCATGTCCAGGATGGAGGGGTCTTGGGGACTTGTGTCCCCACAAGGGCTGCGGGAGGCGAGGCAGAGCCACCACTCCTGGGGCAGCTCATGAGCTCCAGAAACCCTCAGCTCACGAGACTGCAGTCCTGGGAGCAACCTGGCAGGCAGCAGCACGGCACAGCGGGGCCAGCCCTGCCCCCAGCACCACATCCCACTCGGTCCCCAGAGGGATGCCCAGGGCAGATGCAGCTTGCGGCACATCCCACCCCCACGAGCCCTGCGCCTGCAGACACCGCAGCCCCGACTCACAATCTGCTTCTCGTTCTGGTTGCCGCTGCTGTAGGTGGTGGCGAGGGTGGAGGAGCAGGCCTCGCTGTACCAGGGCACGTTACCATACTGCGTGGTGCTGCTGATGGACAGCGTGTAGATGCTGTTGGTGTAACCGTCACAGTTGCAGCTGTCGTGTTCGCGGCCCCCGTTCCCAGATGCCCAGACGAAGATGGAGCCCAGCCCCCCTCGGCCCTAGCAACAGAGGCAGGGTGAGGGCCAGCGCCGGTGTCACCCACGCTGCCACAGGGCAGGAAGCCCCAGGCTGGAGCTGGGGACAAGCAGATGGTGCTGGCCCCAGGGTTCTTGCAGCCTGAGTGGGAAAGACCGAGCAGATGCAGCTGGGACACTGAGGGACACCACTGGTCACAGCCCACTGGCCAGGGCACGCAGTGCTGCATCCCTCACCACCACCACGCCTACAGAGCACCTCTGCAGAGGCTACGGGGGCTGCCCCACCGTGTAAGGCACTGGGTGGCAGAAGGGCCTTCCAAGAACCGATGCCTTTTTCTGCTTGGAAATCACCCAGGCTGACTCTGCCTGTGTGGGATTTGCAGCCGCCTGGCAGCGCTGCGGGAGCTCAGCAGAGCAGCCCCAACCGGCGGCGCGGTACCCAAAAGCCACAGCTCCACTCGCTGTGTTTGTGACAGAGCTGGCGTGGCACAGTGGGGTGGGTTTGCAGCATGCCTTGCACGGCACATGCGTCTCTCCACGCAGGGAATCCCAGGTGGAACATGGGGCACAGCTAACCATGCGGGCTGCTGCACCAACAGCACACGGGGACAGCAGGGGAAAGACAGGCGGAGGAAGCAAGGGCAAGTGGCTGGTGTGAAACCAGGCAGGAACCAGCACAGGGCTTCAGAGAGCAGGGAGAGACCATCCTGGCACGGGGCTGCACAGGAGCTCTCAGCTGGGAGCATGGGGCTGCTCAGAAAGGTGTGAGAAGCATCCCGCACGCACGGGAGGAGCCCTGACTCAGGGCCATCACACAAGAAGAACTGGAAAAACCAACAAAGCCTGATCCTGGAGATAGGCTGGAAGACAGCTCATCCCGGGAGGGCTGGGACAACAACCAAGGCAGGCAGAGCAAGGGAGACCTGGGGGAAGGGGCAGGAGCTCAGCTGACGCTCCCCTGGCAAACTCTCCTGCTCACCTGGCTGACCCCTCGGAAGAAAGCCTCCTCTGCCAGCCGGGCCGGGCCATCCACAGTCTTGCCGTCATCCTCGGGGCCCCAGCTGGCACTGTAGATGTGGATGTGGTTGGGATTGAGGCCCAGGGAATGGGCCTCCACAGCATCAGTCACCTCCCCATCCAGCATGCGCACGCCTAGGGCCAGAGAGCAGACGTCACGGGCGACCGGACGGGGCAGGGTGGCCGCGCACCTCAGGGCAGCGGTGCCGCTGGCGAAAGCCCTCCATCCACTGCTGCCACCCTGTGCCACGAGCCATCACAGGGCTGCCCTGGCCAGCAGCGCCGAGATCCCCGGGCACAGCCCACTCCTCCGGCCATGAGGCACCCGCGGAGCCCAGCACAGGCTTTGCTCTCGGCACAGGGCAGGGTGGCACCCACCTCCGATCCTGGCGTTGTAAGCCACACCAACACCACAGATTCCATTGTTTGCCACAGCAGCAACCTCCCCAGCGCAGCGTGTGCCGTGTCTGCAGTCAAAACAGGACCAAGCATGCTTGGATGGGGTGCAAGGGGCACAGGGCTGGGCACTGGCTGCAGCAACCAGCACCTGAGCTGCTTCCCATCCCTCCCAAACCAGAGAGCTGACAAAAAGCCCTGCAGGGCTCCTCTGTCTACCCTTCTGCTCCAGGGCAGGGGGGACTGAATGGCCTGCGCTGGCACCGGGCAGCCCCAGAGGATGCTGCTCATATCAGAAAGGATGTCAGGGGGTTTCTCCATGGGGCAAAGATGTGCCACCACCCGTGCATGCTCCTGCCGTCCATGAGGGATGGCACTGCCGCTGAAACCCTGCCATAGCTGGGCTCTGCCACACTTGCCTCTACCTCCTGCCTCACCTGTTGTCATTCATCTGCGTGTAGCGGGGCTGTGGGTCTGGGTCCTGGTCGTTGACATCAAAGCTCGCCCCTGGATCCTGGAAGACAGATCTGGCAGTTAGAGACTGTCCACCTTGGCCACTGAGCCCCACCAATCCTGGGGCCACACCTGTGCTCCATGCTCCTGAGGCAGAGCTGAGCAGGGGGGAAGGCTCCACAACTACGTCGCTTTCCTCCATGTCCCGCCACAGCAGGCACAGGCCCTCCACCATGCAGCAACGGGGCCGCTCTGAGTGGCCACAGCCACCCGAACAGGCTCGCGTGGCACAATGTCCTGCAGCATTGCCTCACACTTACGTAGTTGCCCTCCAGGTCAGGGTGGTTCTTCTCGATGCCGTCATCCAGGATGGAAACCACGATACCCTTGCCCGTGTAGCCCTGCTCCCAGGCCTGACGCACATTCAGGTCCCGCTGGTTGGTGTTGTACTGCCAAGAGAAGCCCTCGCAATAGGAGCTGCACCCAGCTGCTGGCACTGCAGCGGGGGTGTGCCTGGACCCCTCCCAGCCCTGGCTTACAGGAGGGCAAGAGGCAGCCTTCACCCTGCTCTGCTGTGACATGGGAATGAGGAAGCCCCCGGGGACCTGGGCGCAGAGGGCTGGGCACAGCCAGCCGGGAGGGCCACTCGGAAATGAGACCGAGCCGCAGGCTGTGCTTGGGCCCCACAGACACGGCTCTGCCTGAGCTCGATGATGCAGACAGGCACAGACCCCGCTTCTGGGCCCGGCAAGGGGCTGCTCCCCCCTAGTCCAGCCCTGGGCTCTCCCCAGCCCTGCCAGCGACCCAGCAGGGAGCTGCAGCTCCGCGAGCATGGTCTCTTCCCTGGGGTGCCCCCCGACACACAGCACCAGGTGGCTGCCTCAGGCCTTCCTCCTCTTCCTCCTCCTCCCTGCCAGACTGGCTGGCAGCAGTGCCTTGGCTGCCACGTCTGCGTCCCCAGAACTCACACCCGCTATTGTGGCTGCATGGCTCCCTCCTTGCCCGGCAGCGTGCAGCCCCTGCCCTGCACTCACCAGATACCACTGCTGCGGGAACTTGGGGTCTGTGGGCTCCATGAAAATGTCTCGCTTGGTCCTGCGCTTTGCCACCTGCTGCTCCAGCCACTGTACCTGGGGACAGAGAAGCATCTCATGCCCATGCCAGCAGCTCCCCAGACCCCCTGCCCCACAGCCAGCAGCCTGCCCAGAGGGGCTCTCCCTGGGGAGCTCACAGCCAGCCCTGGGCTGGCAGAGTATCTGACCCCCCCAGAGCTACAGCAGCACCCAGACCATCCCTCCTGGCCAGGGTGTCCCGCGACAGGCTGCGCTCCAGCGGAGCGGGCAGGTCACAGCACAGAGCTCTGCCGAGCAGCGGGCTGCCAAAGGCCTGCCAGCCGCTGTGACACGCTGCACACCCAGCTCTGCTGCCAGCCTGCCAGGCCCCTGGGCCAGCGCCAGGGGACAGAGATCACGGCAGCCCTGCCACACAGCGATCTGGCACTGCTGGCATTGCCCTTGCGCACCTTGTCCCATGTACGAGGGCTGAGAACCCTCCAGGGAGCGCAGGCCGCCCCGTGCCCTGGGCCCACAGCAGCATGGCGCCCGCTGGCTCCACTGACCCCCTGCCCCTGCCGGCCACGTGCTGGGCTCCCACTCGGCTCTGCCAAGGGCCTCAACGCCAGGGACGGTTCAAGGCAGCTCAGCTCCATCCTGTGCCCAGCACCGGCTCACATGCCAGTGCGAAGTGCCCAGGCCCAAAGCCAGGCCCCCCACGCATGGCGGGCAAGGCCCCCCTGCTGCAGGTACCTGCGGTTCCCTGGCCAAACGGCTGTGCCAGGGCTGGTGGGGCGAGAGGGAACGCTTCACCACGCCGCTGTGCCGAAAGTGGTAATAGTCGCCAAAGATCTGCAACAGAGAAAGGAGCAGGATGGACTTGAGAGCCCCATCTCCACAGTTCCCCATCTCCGCACCTGCAATCCCGAGCCCCAGGGCTGCCATGGGCAGACTGGGCCCCCACTCTGGAGCGGTTGGTGGGGCTTGTGTCTGGGTGCACAGGGCAGGACCTCCTGTGAGAGGCTGCAGCAGCTGGTGACAAGGCAGCTGGGGAGACCCTGGGGCCACAACACCACAGCCTCTGCCCACCTCAACCTCCTGTGGGTCCCTGCATGGCACTAAGTCTCAAATTATCCAACAAAGCTGCTGCCCTGGCAGGGTGGTCCCAGGCAGCAGCGCCAAGCTCCCCGGCCACAGCCCACTCCACTGCTGCAGGTGGCAGAGAGGGACAGGCCTTTTGGAGCCAGCCTGGGAGAGGCACCAACCTCAGGTGCCAAACCCACCGCTCCTCTTCTGGAGTCAACCAGCACCCCCTGCTACTGGTGCAGGAGGGTCCCGGGCAGCCTGCAGCCCTGCTCCCCAGGCAGCCCCAGCCAGAGCAGGGAGGGTCTGAGCCAGCCTCTGCCCCTGCGGACAGGCTGCTAGCAGAGCCCTGCTCCCCGTGTGCCCCAGGCCAGCACCCCACCGGAGCACCCACCCGGCGCTGGTCTCTACCTCGGGGCACAGCCAGCTCCAGCTGAGCAAGGCGAGGTGGGGAACGCAGGCGTCCGACCCCAGCTGGGGACAGCCCCGAGCCGAGGCGCCACGCTGCGCTAAGCCCTGCTCAGCTCCCACGCACGCCGGGACAGCCCAGCCTGGGCAGGGGCACGACAAGACTCCAGCACAGCCCAGCTGGGCCAGGCGGCCAGCATCCACCCAGACCCCCTACAGTGCTGTTATTTCCTTACCCGCTCCCGCAGATCCCAGAGGCTGGCTGGGTCGTGGTGGTCCCACCCCTGCCACCCAGGGTCCCCAGCCCAGCAGCCTGCCTGGGCAGGGGAGAAGGGGCCAAGTGCCCACCCCGTCTCCCTGGAAGCCACAGAGGCTGGGCAGTGACCATGGGCAGGATCCAGCTGCCCAGGCTGTGCCGTCACCTGGGGGGCTGGGTGCAAGGGCTGCAGGAACAAACACGAGGGGGAGGACATCTCACCCTCTGCCTCCCCAGGCTGCCGCAAAACAGTTTGATTGCAGCTAACGAACCCCCACAAGCTTATTAAAGCTCTGCAGATGTGCTGCCACCCTGGCCAGCCACACAGCATCCAAGGCTGAGCAGGGGAGGAAAGGTGCACCCGGCAGAGCAGCACCCTCAGCCCCAGGGCAGCAAATCTGGGCTGCAGCTCCCCAAGTCGTGCACTTACCCTCTGGAGCACAGGGGAGCTTCGGGGTGAAGGGAAACACATCCCAGCACCTGGAGCCGGGCCTGCACCACCGCTGCTCAAGGAGCACCGTGTACCAGCAGGCTAAGCCCCCACCTGCCAAAAGGAATCGCTCTGCTCCGCAGTGCTCCCCCCACAGCGCAGCCCCCCGTGCACCAGCTGCTCCGTGGGCAGGAAAGGGAACAGACCTGACTCATGGCAGCCCAAGACAGCAGGAGCCCAGCACCAGGGTCAGGACTTGTGTCCATGGCTCCATCGCCAGGGCAGTCTGGTGCTCACATCATGCCAGCACACACCAGGCCCCAGGAAAGGGGCAGGCAAAGCCCCTGGCTGCCAGCTCAGAACCTCACTCCTTTCTGTGTGTGTCCCCCAGACTTTGGGCCATGGTGGGGAGCAAGCTTGCAGTGGGGGACAGTGCAGTGGGCAAATCAACCCCATGCTGCGCCAGCTGGTGTTATCCAGGGAAGCCACAGACCGTGCCGGCTCCCCAGGACGTGGTGCTTGTGATGTGGGGCTGCACCCTGTGGTGCCAGTGGCAGCTGGGCACTGTTCCTGCCCTGGGCTGGTGAAGGAAAGGCCAGGACTTGGCCTGCAGCTCTACACCCCTTCCCTGAGGGCACGGGCAGGCAGCTGGAGCCCTGGCACAGCCAGCTGCAGAGCTGCAGTCCTGCCTGTTACAGCAGCATCGTACCTCCAGCACCACCAAAGCCACTGGGGACAGATCTGGGCCTGTTCCCTGTGGCACACTGCATCCCCCCAGAACAGCCTGGGATGCCCGGTAGCTCGGAGCATTTGGGGAGGTTCTGAGGAGAAAAGCCTCTGCACTGGGCTGGCAGAGGGGAAAGCTAGCCACCCTCCCCCAACACCCCGTCACCCCCTCCGGGGGTAAGGACAGAGCCCTGATTGTTCCTGCACGTACATCATGGCTCTGTCTGGTCATCCGACTGGATTAGGTCTGCACAGACACTGTGGTGGCATCCAGCAGCCAGCCAGCCCACACGCTTCCACCCTAATCCCCACAGTCCCTGTCCTCAGCAAGGGCAGAGCTGCCCCTCCAGCCCCGTGCGTCTCCAGGGCAGGCGGCGCTGATCCCACGGAGAGCAGTGCCAGCCCATTGCTCCTGCCCCAGCCACTTCAGCCAGCCCCACGGCCAGCAGGCTGCCCGTGCTCCCACCTGCGTCCCTGGGAGCAGGGTGACAAGCCGGGTGGCAGTGGGGGCTAGCGGGGACCAGCAGCCCAGCGGTATGGGAGGTGGGAGCGCTCACCCCTCCCCGGGCTGGCACTGCCGTCCTGCCAGCGCAGCCCAAGGCTGGCACCAGCAGCTGGGCCCTTCCCCGGCTGTGCCCCCTCCTCTGCACCAGCCCCAACAGCATGAACCGCTGTGCTCCCGCCTCACTGCTGCATCTATCCCTCCCCTCTGACCCCCGCCCGCCCCACGCTGTCCTTTGGGTCCCCTTCAAGGCTGCTGGCATCAGACGCGGGTCCTGGCATCTCTCTGCTGGAGGCACCGCTGGCCCAGGGGCCTGCCCGCCTGCCCCGCTCCGCAGGCAGTGGTGGAGCGGGGAGTACGCCAGGACAGCACGCCTCTGAGGACAGTGTCCAGAGCCCATGCTGAGGCCAGGCTCCTCTCAGATAAGGACCCTGGGGGCCTCACACTGGGGTACTGCCAGAAGCACCCAGCTCCCCCCCTTCCAGCTTGGCTGCCGCATCCTGTCCCAGCGGCACGCACCCCCAGGAACAGCAGCTCAGAAACCTCCCAGGAGGGAAAGCCCAGCTCCTTCCAGCCCTGCTTTTCCCACTGGGCCACCATGGCCCCTCTGTGGGAGCGGGCTACCCGGGCCAGCCAAGCTTCATCCCACAGCACAGACACTGGGACAGGCTCCAGAACGGGAGAAAACATGCCCAGACCAGCAGCTCCTGCCGCAGCCCAAGCTGCCACAGCCCACGGGGCACTGCCTGCAGGTGCTGCCTCACCGCTGCTCTGCCGTGGGCTGGGAGAGCCCGGGGCAGAGATGCCAGCCTCTGGCAGCAGAACAAATAGCATGGGTAGAAGGTGAGCACTGCTGGGCAGAGCTGGTGCAGAGCCTCCACAGCTCCAGGGACGGACCCCAAACAGGCCTGGGCCACGGGGCTCTGCACCACAGCACAGCGGGAAACGCTGTCAGGAGCAGGATGATGGCACCTCAGCCCTGTCCCTGCTCCCAGGCGTCTTGGCACAGACCTGGCCCATGGGACGCATCCTGGGCCACTCTCCCAGTCCCCTCTGCATGGCAGCAGCCCTGGCCTGACACATCCTCTGCCCCGACATTGGCTCTAAGACATTTCCACCCAAACAGCACCTATATGAGGCCACCCCATTGCCCCCACACCTGGCCCCAGCCCCCCCAGAGTTCCCTCTTCCAGCACAAGCCCTGGAAGACTCAGGGCTCCCTGTCCCCAGAGCCCTGCACACCCCCAGCCCCATGCAGGGCTCATTTTGGGTGGCAGGACAAGGCACCCACTGGTTCCAGCAGCAGCCACCTTCCCCGCCCGCCATGGCTCGCGGCAGCTGCTCTCAGCGAGGTCCTGACACCGCAGCCATGAGTTGTGCAATTTCCTCTGGGATTTTGCTCCTTGCTTCCTTCCCGGAGAGCCAGCTCAGCCCGGCAGCAGCATCCTGCTGTCGGGGCAACAGACCCCCAGGCATGCCGACAGCCCAGCCAGGGCTGGCAGAGCCACATGGGCTCTGCTCTGCCAGTACCAGCCTCACCTTGCTGGAGCAGCGCTGGTCCTGCTCCCCATGCCTGTGGGGGGGCATTCCTCTGGGCCAGCCCGGCTGCAACCACTCCCATGGGATCCCCTTGGCCCCCTCTGTGATCACAACAGCTGTGCTGGTGCCAGCTCCATCGGCAAAGTCCCCACCTGCCACCAGCGCAGAGGCCAGAGCCCTGCCCGTGGCACAGGGTGAAGAAAAGCCCCACAGATCAGCCTGTGCCGAGAGCACGGGGCAGTGGCATCACACTACAACGGTGGCATCAAGAAGTGCTGGCCTGCAAGACGTGGTGTGCCAACAGAGACATGTCTTGCCTGCAGCACCGCGCTGGCAAGCAGGAGCCTGGCCACCCCCCGGTGGCTCTCAGCTTTCACACCACCGCTACGAGAGTCAGACCTGGGAGCACTCTGGCTACCAGCGAGGGCACAGCCCACAGCCAGCCAGGGAAAGCAGAGCCAGCTGCCTGGGGCCTGGAGCACAGGGCAGCTGGGCTCTGCCAAGGCTGCCGGGAGGACAGCACTGGGGAGCTCCTCCCGCTGGGGACAAGGCTGGGAACAGCCAGGATTGCAGGGAACACAAGGGGTCCCGGTTCCTTCATTGTCACCCCATTCTCCCCACCCCACCGTCAGGAGGGAGGCAATGGTCCCAACACAGCCACGTGTGCTGTCCCATCCCTGGATGAGGGCAGACAAAGCAAAGAGCAGTGGGAACCTGCTGACACCTTCTGTTTAGGGCCCAGGACACGTGGCTGCTGTCAGACCACCTGCTCTGGGGACACCCAGGAGGTGCTGTTGCCTCCCCAGCTGAGCCAAGGATGTGCTGCAGTGGGGCAGCTTGCAGCAGGGAGCACCACCGTGAACACGGAGCCCTCCCCTCCTCTACCAACGCACAGCACTCCCAATTTTTTCACACTAGGATGGGCTTTTCCTTCTTCCCCCTCCAGCAGGCAGTGCGCCCTGTCCTATCATGCCATGCCACCAGACCATCCCATTGGTGAGGAGAGGCCCTGTCTCCATCCAGCTAATTACCACCCTTCAGTCAACACAGCACATGCTGTAAGGCTTCAGTGAACGGGCACGAACACAGTCGCCCTGCTGCCAGAGAGAGCAGCCCCCGAGCTGGCTCCAGGGCTGAGCCCAGCGCCCATCCAGACTGTGGCAGAGGATGCTGCTTCCACGAGGACAGGGAAGCAGAGGACTTACCGGGCCCAGGTTGAGGAATCCATGCTTCCTGGCCACTCTGTCAGCCTCCTGGGGCCCTGCGGGGATGAGCACAGCCCAGGTGTTGGTGTAAATATGCTGGGCCAGCACCTCCTGGGCCAGGAGAGCGAGGGCAACCACCAGAGTCCAGAGCAGGAGCAGCGAGCAGGGCCTCAGATCCATCAGAATATCGGGGTTCCTCTAGCTGGGGAGCAGGAGGGTCCCAGGAGCGGCGGGTCCAGCAGCCTCCCCGCGTCAGCACCCCGAGGAGCGCCGGCCTCTCTGCCCCGCTGGTCCCTGCTCAGCCCACGCAAGCATGGGGCCGAGCCCGCAGCAGCTGGGCCAGAGGCAGCAGGAACAGACCGTCCAGGACAGCAGCACGATCTGCAGAGAGACGGAAGAGCGGTCAGGCCCCGCGGTGCCTCTCTTCAAACCCAGGGAGCACAGGCTCTGCCAGACCAAGCTGCGGCTCTGCCACCGGGGCCTCGGCACACAGCACGCGCTGCCCACCGTGGCTCATGGACAGCCAGATGTGACCTGGGGCCCCCAGGAGCCACAGCAGCAGCTGGCCCCGCAGGGTGCCCTGGCATGCCTGCCCCTGCCGTGCTCCTGCTTCCAGCACAGAGCCACTGTTTACGTTGCCTGTTGCCCAATGTGTACTTACACTGGGCTTACAAACACGTGAAACAAACTGGGAGGGAAGAAGAGCACCAAAGGAGGGAAGAGGCAAGGCGAGGGCAGCCGTGCCTCCTGCCGCCATGCTCTGCAGCGGACAAGAGCCCCTTCTCCAACCGGCACGGGCCTGCCTGGGTATGGAGCTGGGAACAATTGGGATGGGAATCCTGTCTCTCCAGTCCCAAGCGGAAACCTGGTGAGATGCCCCCAGATGCTGTGCGAGGAACCCCAGCTAAACAAGAGACTGGGAGGAAGAAAGGCAGGGAGAGCCCTTGCTCTCTGGGTAGCCCCTGGGCCCAGCACCTCCACAGTGAGCGAGCGACCAGGCAGTGCCCGGTAGCAGTGTCAAGCACCGAGCTGCCTGTCACCCTCAACAACTCAGCTCTGCCCTTCCTCCAGAGCACAACATGGTGACACCGGTGTGACTCATCTTCACAACTGAAAGGAAACCGGCACAGGGACTAGGAAAAGAGGCACACCGTCACCTCCAGTGCGCACCCAGGGACCCGCACCCAGGGATGCCTGTGGACAGCTCACACCGTGTCGGAGGGAAAACACAAGAAGGGGGGAAGGCAGGTGGGGAGCAGGGCTGGGACTGATGCACCCAGGTCAGAGGCGCCCGCGACACGATGGCGCCGGTGCGAGCAACATGCGCGGAGCTCCGCAGAGACCCTGAAGTATCTGGTCGTGTTTCAGAGACAGCAGGAAAGGTGAGAGCCAGCACTGCCCAGAGGAGCCCCATCCCCCTCCGGCGAGCAGGGAGCCTGCGGTGCTGCCAGGGGAGGAGAGCAGCTCCTGGCAGCCACCGGAGCCCTCACCGCAGGCTGCAGCACAGACAGTGCCGCGATTCAGGCATGCTGTGGCTATCCCTCATTGACCAGACCTCGGCCAGCTGTGGGCCTGGCCACCCTGCTGGGACACCGGGAGCCCCGACGTCCCAAATTCTGCACCCGCCGGAGGCTGGATGGGAGCCCAGTCCTGCCAGGGCCCAGTTTCCTGCGGGAAAGGGTCCTGAGCCCCCAGGGAAGGGGGAAAAGCTGCTGCAAGAGTGGAGGGAGCAACAGCAGGGCACAAGGGGACACTGCCACGGCTGGCCTGTGTGCCAGCACCTCGCCCCTCCACAGGTCCCTGGGCTGGCAGCTGCCTCTGCCTCGCCGTGCCCAAGCCGGCAGCCGCCCCGCTGCCCGGCAATGCCCGCTCCACGAGGGGCCAGCGCTATGGCCGGCCCCGGCCGGGGGGTGCCGGGCCTGGCCCTCCCCGGGCCAGCTGGCTCCCTGCTCGGCCCGGCCGCACACCCGGTGCTGCCTGCTGACCCCCGGGAGGAGGAGGGGGAGGAAGGCGAGGCACGGGGCAGCCCGGGCGGCTGCAGGCCAGCCCGCACGGTGGGCTGCAGCGGGGACCGGCGAGCCCTCGGCCCCGCACCGC
Organism: Falco naumanni; assembly: GCF_017639655.2. Classification (NCBI taxonomy): domain Eukaryota; kingdom Metazoa; phylum Chordata; class Aves; order Falconiformes; family Falconidae; genus Falco; species Falco naumanni. The sequence goes on along the minus strand of NC_054060.1, from coordinate 3,190,190 downwards.
CCGTGGCACCCAGCAGGCGCGGGCAGCAGCCGGCCAGGCCCCTGCCCGGTGCCCACAGGCACCGGGGCTCCAGTGGCAGGGCCGGGGGGCAGCCCCGAGGGTGCTGCGGCACCAGGCCCCGGCTCCCTTCTCGCCCCCGGCTCCCCGCGGCGGCCGCGGCCCCGCCGGCCCCGGAGCGCGGACCCCGCCCGCTCCCCCCGCCGGGCCGGCCCCGGTGTCGCCGGACAGCCTCCCCCGCTACCGGGGCGGCCCGGCCCGCGGCGCCACCGGCCGCCCCCGCCTGGGGTCCCCGCCCGGCCGGGGCCGCCCCAGCTGTCAAACCGCCGGCGCCGGCGGGGCGAACCCGTCCCCGGCCGCGTCCCCGCCGCCGCGCCCGCGCCCTTACCGCGCGGCCTGCCCGCTCCCGTCCCGCCGGCGGCCGGGCCCGTCTGGCGGCGACGCCGCGTCACGCCGCGGGGCGCCCGGAGCGCCCGCCCCGGAGCCGGGCCCGGCCCAGGCAGGGGCGGCCGGGGCGGCCGGCGGGGCCGCTTGTTTACGCCGAGCAGCTGTCAGCGCCGCCCGCCGCCCCGCCCCGCGCCGACCGGCCCCGCACCGACCGACCGGCCCCGCTCGGCCCTGCCCGGCTCCGCTCGGCCCGGCGCAGCCCGGCACGGCGCGGCACGGCCGCCGCTCCGCCGGGCGCCGCCGGATGCCGTCACCGCCGCCCGCCCCGCCCGCCCCGCCGCCGCCGCCGCCGCCGCCAGCTCCGCGCCCGCCGCAGCGCCCGGCCGCCGGCACGGCACCCTCCGGCGCACCGCTCGCCCCCGTCTGGGGACACCCCCCCAGCGGCACCGGGCACGGCCCGGGGCTCAGCGCCGCCTTCCCCGTCCCAGCATGGGGCTGCCGGTGCCTACCCGTGCCAGTGCGAGCGGGAGCCCCGGATCTGCCCCGAGAGATCCCAGACGCCCGCGGTCCCGGGCAGCGACCAGGGGTGCGAGGGCACCCACAGAGACGGGCACTCAGAAGACGCCCCGTCTCGCGTTCCCGCGCGCCCGGCATGGCACACACGGGGTCACTGCGACACGGGGTGGCCAGGCACAAACCTGCCCACACCGGCCCGTTCCAGCCCCGGCAGCCACCGGAGCAGGGGGTCCCTCAAGCAGGCAAACGGGAACAGCACTGGCCTTCCCGCAAAGTCCCATGTTGTGGGGGCTCGGTCCCAGGGGCCGGCAGCCTGATGGAAAACTGTCTGGAGAGCAGCAACACAAGGAAAATCCATCAGCCCAGTTTCAGGTTGCAGGAGAGAGGTTTTCACCAAGGAGAAAAGGTGAGAAGTGAATTGCGGCTCATCTCGGCTTCGGTCATTTGTGAAGAACGACATGCTCTTGGCCGTCGCGTGTGTGGGACCACATCAAGAGCAACGCAAGAGCCGGGTCAAGCGCAAAAAGCAAAAGCAGCAGAACCCAAACTGACCTGAATTCTCCACACCCCAGCAGGGCTCTGGGCAGCCCCGGGCAGGAGCGGGTCCTCCGGCTCCTTACAGAGGAAAGGAAGTCACTCGGATATCATGATCAAGATCATGAAGCATTAGCAATCGCACAGGAAACAGTCACCTTGGTAACTGAGATGCTGAGAACAGCCCAGAAAATCTGGCACAGGGCAGGTTTCTCTTCTAAAGTGGGTTAGTTCTGCAGGGCGGACACCTGGCTGCTGCACCGCCCCAGGGGCAGCCACTGACCCCAGCGGCGGCCCGAGAGCTGCTGCTGAAGACCACTAGCCACAGGGGCTGCAGTACCCCACGACCACCCTCTGGGAGCATGGTCCCACCAGGCAGCCTGGGGTGGGGGACCCCGGTACCCCACAGACACATGGCACTCACCCCCAGACCACCGCAGCCTGGTCGGGAGTCGTCCCCAGGCCAGCATCGGATGCACAGTCCAGCCGGGAGCACCCCGCAGTTATATGGCGGGGACCCACGCTGGGGGCAGGTCCTGAGCCAGACGCTGGCCCCGTGGTGGGAGAGAGGGTGGTGGGCAGGCTGCCTCCCCCCACCCACACACCTTATCTTTGGGTGCCTCATTTAGGCGCTGGCGGCTGTGTCCCCACAGGTGACAAGCTGTTGCACCTGGCCCCAGTGACATGTCACCCTCGGGAGAAAAGCTGACAAAGGGCCCTTGTTACCACGGGGCTTATCTCGGTGCCGCAGGGGAGGCGGGCAGGAAGAACATCTCTCTTACATAAATTACTGGCTTTGGACCCGCACGCTGACCCCGCACACCTGCCAAAGACAACGCCTGTAACCTGGGAGCACCCGGCTCGTGGCACAAAGCCAGGGACATGATCAGGATCTGCCTGCCCAGCAGTGCCCCGGGGCCAAGGGCCGACAGAGCAAGGAGCAGGGCTGCCTGCTGTGCCCCCCACACCTTACAGGGCTGCCTGGCATCCCTTTCGTCAGCCTCTGCCTGTGGGGCAGCAAGGAGGTTAAGCAGCTACAGCAGCCATGTCTCCCACAACCACGAACCATCCCTTGGACATTCAGCTGTCCTGGAGGCATCAGCATGCTCCCGGGCAGTGGCCAAGAGCAAGCTGCCCCATGCAGCAACTCCCGGCACACCGGCAGCGCGCTGCTGCAAGCCAGCCAGCAGCTCCCCACAAGGCATTCCTAGCCAGGTGATGTCCTGTAACATTCCCTGGAGCCCATGCTGTAGGCACCCTGCTCACCAGGGCCAGGGGGGAGACACCCCCCCGTGCTCCTTTGCACCAAGCACACGATGCAGCATGGCCTGACAGCACACGCAATCAATAGAAACCTACTTTCATGGAAAAATCAGGTCAATTTTTGGCTTTCGGGTTGCAGAGATTGCACAAGCTCCTACAGTGATGCAACTGCCCATCTGCCCAAGCTTTCTGGGAGGCAGAGTGGCAATGGGGCTGCACCCCTGCCTGCAGGCACCCCCAGGCTGGGGGGGGCTCGGGGTTGCAGCAGGACTGCAGCAGTGCCACTGCCCTGCGACAGACCGGTGAGTGGGGAACCAGCAGCGGAAGGGCAGAGGGCCCTCAAACAGTGGAGAAAATCAAATAAGGGGCAGCAATGGCAGGCAGGGGACAGCCAGAGGGACTAAACCAGTAACTTAATGTTTACCTGGAGCGCAGCAACCTGCCCTGGTGCTGGCGCAGGCAGGGGTGAGCCTGCAGCCCCTTTGCTGTGCTGCGAACGTTTCCCCAGCCCCCTTCCCTTCACCCACCTGTACCCTCTCCTGACGCTCCGGTTGCTGTCCCCTTTCCCTGGAATCTCTCCAGCCCCTCTCCTCACCACTGGACGGTACCGGCAGGCTCCCGGGAAGGCCCCAGTGCCAGGACTGCCGCAGCCCAGCCAGGAGCTGCGCTCCGCAGGGTCCCGCCGGCCCCGGAGGCTCTGTTCATGGCCACACTCCCAGACACAACATCTCGCTGCGGTCACACACAGGGGACTCAAGACTCAGCCCAAACAGCCTGACCTTGCCCTGCGGTACAGCTGCAGACACAAACAGCAGCAGCTCGGGGTGGTTCTGTAACTTTATCTGCCTCTGACTTTGTCATCAGCAGCTGTAACGCTGCCAAGGTATTGACCCAGGGCCTGCCACAGCACTGCCCCTGCTCTGGGCTGCGGCGTCACACCCTGCCGTCGCCTGGCCCCCTGTGACTGCAGCTCTGCAGGTACAGGGACACCTTAGCCCGGCCCCAGCACCGTATGGGGCCTGCAGCAGCTGGGGGGCTTCACACAAGTGACACAAGCACGCGTGTGCAGGGAACACCAGGGTAGAGAGCCCACCGGTGGCCCTTCAGGAAAAGCCCCAATTGCCCGTGGCCTTCGATGGGGCAGGGAGGGGGGTCCTGACAGATACGAGCACACCAGTCTAGCCCGAAGCCTGTCCGGCACAGGTTTTCACCAGCAAGCTGGCAGAGCAGCAGGGAGCAGGCTGGCCTGTGCTGGGCACTGGTCGTGCTCTGGACTTCTCCCACCAGTCAGCCTCGCACCGCCCTGGGAACGGGGGACTCAGCCCCGCAAACTGCCTGGGGAGACCTCCTGCACCCCCGCCTACGGGGCTGGGTCCCCCCATGGCTCCCGCAGCACCAGCTCGAGGGGCAATGCTGGCATTTGGCTTCTCCAGCCTGGCTGTGCCTCTCGGGGGGACACAGGGCTGAGAAGACACGTCGCAGGCCAAGGGCTGCCTTTCACCACAGCCTCCAATGCCTGCGGTCACAGAACTGAGCCAGGCTGCGAAAGCATTTCCCTGTTTGCCGAGGTCTTTATTTTTGCTTCACCTGAACAGGACATTAGGTGCTTTGTGTGCAATTCCCAAGCTTTCCTTTAACTGGTGTGTCTAATTGTTTCACCGAGTCCCCTGTCAAAGCTTGCTCCTTGCCATGGTGGCACAGGACTCACTAGGTGGGAACACACTGTGATAACCCTCAAGATTAGTATCTCATCAGATGATCGAACACACAGCGGGAGCTCTAATTGCCACCTGGGCATAAAGGCCAGAAACACAAATGAGCTCTTGCTCATTCCTGAGTAAGGCTGGGACCTGCAGTTGCTGTAGGATTATAAAGCTACTAATGCCTCAGTTGTCAAGGCAAACCACAAGCTACAGGGCACCAAAGGAGCCCCACAGCACCAGGGTCCTGCCACACACCCCATCCCTCCTCCCTGCACAGCTCCAACAGGGCTGTCCTGGCTCCTCCAGCTGCTGCAACGACACACTGAAGCAGGGGGGGCCCGGAGGGAGCCCACAGCTCTGCCTGGGGCAGAACCGGGGTTGTGGGGGACAGTTGTGGAGGGCGCTGCAGGGAGAGCTGTCAACCAGTGCCACAGCAAGGGCTGAGCCCAGGACAGCTGGGCACAGCCAGCCAGTGCTGTGAGGGGCTTGGTCCACACGACCCGCCATGTCTGGGACAGCCACCCCACCACCTGCAGCCCGGCAGGATTGTCCCTGTGCTGGGGCGAGAGGAGAGTCCCCTAGGAAGGAGCCTGCCTTCGTGCCAGCCTCGGGCTCTGCAGCCACCGCTGGGACCCAACGAGGGGCAGTACTGGGTCTGCCCTTCCCGAATGAGATCCTCCTGGGGCGACATCTCCCAGCCCAGAACCAAGGATGTTGAAAGGAAAAGAATTCCCTCCCTGCACTTCCTTTGGGATCATGCTGCAGCACTGTCTCAACTGGAAAAGCAAGCTTGCTTTGGGGTTTCCTGGCTGCCATGTGCGGCACTGGCCTTGACCCACGTGGCCTCTGTGACACGGCCACGAGGGCAGCTGTGCCAGCGAGGGCAGGCAGCTCCGGCACAGGCAGGGCAGGCACCTGGCAGGGCAGGGTTAAAGCATGGCTCTGGCCCCTCTGCTTCCCAAATCCCCCTGCCGCAGGGTGCCAGCAAACAGACTTCCTGGAAGATAAAACCTCTTCCTTCCTTTTGAGAAGGCACACAGGATGGCAGACGTGGCTGCGGTGGGTTGTGACCCAATTTTGCCCAACTTCAAAAGAAGTTTTATCTTCTGCGGCTGGATGCCAGAGCAGGGGCAACTCACGCGGGCCAATCGCTCCAGGCTCTGCCCTCAACTTTCCCCAGCGAAACCTCACACCCCTCCGAGGCTGACGTGTACTGATGCAGGCAGCACCCACCCACTTACAGAAAACCCCTCGTGCCTGCCACAAAGCAGGCACAGCCCTCACCCTTCCTGACATACACGCCACCACCATCACCTCAGCAGTGCCAAGGGGAAGCTCAGGGGTTCCCCCAGCCCCATGTCACAGCATGGTGGGAGGGCCCTGCTGCACCAGAAGCAGCCCTGTCTCCCGGCACTGGCTGTCCCGAGGGCTGCGGTGGGACATGCGGCTGCGCAGGGGCCCCAGTGCCTGCAAGAGGGAGACCTGGTGGCAGCACAGAGGCTCGGCACGGCCGGCTGGCAGCAGGCACAGCAGGAGGGCCAAGGCTCAGTGGCTGGAGAGGCTGTGACCGCCCAGCTCCAGCTTTGCCCAGAGAGCAGCTGCGCTGGCGGTGGGCACACTGCAGGCCCACTGGGGGCTCTAGTGGCTTTCCCAGGCTGTGCCAGGGGAATTCAGCAATCCCACCAGGCGCAGGATGTGTCCCGTGGCCCAGCCAGGCCCCAGGGAAATCGCCGGTGATGCCAAGCTCTGTGCTCCCCCAGCCGTGCCAGCAGGGGCCGGCTCAGCCTCTGAGGATTGTCACTGCCACCCCAGCCGCGTGCAAAGCACAGCCATACTCGAGAGAGGCAATGGGCGGCAGCTGGGGCACTAAAGCGGCGGCCCCAGCCACCGCGGCACCGGTGAGGCTCCGCCGCAGGCCCCCCGCGGGGCATGCCCCACGCGGCAGGCCGGGGCGGGCGCCAGGCCCCTCCAGCCGGTCAGCGGGAACCTGCCCCGGTGCTGCCCCGCCGCGCCACGGCCCGGCCCGCCACCCCGCCCGAACGCCACGGTGGAGAGCGGAAAAGCGGCACCCGGGAAAGAACCTCCGCGGGTCGGGAGCCCGGAGCCGCCGGCCGCCCCTAAGCACCGGCACCCACCCGCCCCCGGCCACAGCGCGGGGCCCGGCACACGCCGCCCACCGCGTCCCCAGCCGGGAGGCGCCGGAGCGGGAGTTTCCCGGCCGGGGCTGCCGCCGGCTCGGCGCGGGACGAGAACGGCCGAGGGGGCGACGCGACGCGGCCCGGCAGGGCCTGCACAGCCTGCACCGGGCCCCGCCCCGAGCACCGGGGCCCGCACCACCCACAGCGCCGCGCGGCGCCCCGGAAGTGACCCCAGCGCACAGCATCACCTCCGGTCACCCGCCGCGGGCTGCGTTCTGCTTCCGGCGGAAGTGGGGGCGCGATTCCAGTTCCGGGTGAGCGGCTACGAGAAGCTGTTGTCAGCGGGCGCTGCTCGGCTCCCGTCTGTCCCGTTCCCGGCGCCACCATGGCGGTCCCCAGCGCCCTCATGAAGCAGCCGCCGATCCAGTCCACGGCGGGCGCCGTGCCCGTCCGCAACGAGAAGGGTGAGTGGGGGGGGCCGCGGCCCGGGCCCAGCCGTGGCGGCGGGAGGAGGCGGGCGCGGGGCCCCTCCTGACGGCCCGGGTGCCCGCAGGCGAGCTCTCCATGGAGAAGGTGAAGGTGAAGCGGTATGTGTCGGGGAAGCGGCCTGATTATGCGCCCATGGAGTCCTCGGAGGAGGAGGACGAGGAGTTCCAGTTCATCAAGAAGGCGAAAGAGCAGGAGGTGGAGCCCGAGGAGCAGGAGGAGGAACTCGCCAACGACCCCCGGCTCCGGCGCCTCCAGAACCGCATTGCCGAAGATGTGGAAGAGCGGTGAGTGCTGGGGTCAGTGAGAGCTGTGCCTCTGCCATGCCTCCCAGCAGGTTTGCCTTAGCAGGCAGACTGGGAGCCTGCTCTGCTGTGCTGCAGTGGGGAATTGCAGAACCGGGCAGAAGCTGGGAGAGTCTCTGACTTCTCATGTCTGTGCCGTGTTGTGCCTGGGCCTCTGACCCTGCCATGAGCAGTCCTTTCAGCCAGGAGTCACCACTTCCCAGGGCACAGCCCCACATCCAGGTGCAGCTGGGTGGGTGCAGGTGAAAACAGGCTCTGAAATAAAAATTAATGTAATGGACTGAGGTCTGGGGTAGTGGAAAGGGATGGGGTCATGGTGAAGCATGCTCTGGGAAGGGAGTAACTGAACCTTGTTTGCCTTCTGCCATGGAGCTGCTGCTGTTTCCCTGTTACTGGAACTGAAGACTTCCCGCTGAGAACTCTGTTCCTACTTGGTGCATGGGCAGGGAGGAGCTGCCAGTGCATGGCTGCTCCAGCCTCCTGGGAAAAAGAACATGTCAGGTTTCGCTCACACTTGGCAGTTCCAGTGTTCACCACGGCCTTGTTAGGAATGATTCATGGATAACCAACTTCTTGTAGCCTTTTTACATTTGATGCACCGTCGTTTAATCGGGGTCTGTTGCAGGCTGGCAAGACACCGTAAAATTGTGGAGCCTGAAGTGGTTGGAGAAAGCGATTCAGAGGTGGAGGGGGAAGCTTGGCGCCTAGAGCGGGAGGACACCAGTGAAGAGGAAGAGGAGGAGATCGATGATGAGGTATGCTTGCAGAGCCAAGTAACAGGCATGGGGAAGCCCCTGAGTGGTACGGGCTGGAACTGCCTTTTGCATGGATGTGTGGCCTGTTGGGTGCAGCCGGACAGGTGTCAGAGCAGGCAGCGACATAACTAGTGGGTTATTGTCCTCTTGCATGGAATGGGATGCTGGGAGATGCCACCCTGCATCCGGAAGGATGGGTGCATCACCTCATAGCCAACACTCGACATCACATATTTTTGGCAGAAGACTGAGAGGGAGGTATAGTGGGGCTGGTTGTCTGACTCCCATGTGTTTGCCTCCATTAGGAGATTGAACGTCGGCGTGGGATGATGCGTCAGCGAGCACAGGAGAGGAAAACCGAGGAGATGGAAGTGATGGAGTTGGAAGATGAGGGTCGATCTGGAGAAGAGTCAGAGTCGGAGTCCGAGTATGAGGAGTACACAGACAGCGAGGATGAAATGGAGCCACGTCTCAAACCTGTCTTCATCCGCAAGTAGGTGACACGGCCATGCTGGTCTGCCCTGGGCGAGGACACAGGACTTAGGAGCTGGAGGCTGAGCACATGCCACTGCCATGATCTCATCTTCCTTGCTGTGGGGCAGCAGTTCACCTCCCCAGGGTGGGGGAGCGATGGTCACAGCCTGCCAGGGCACAGCCGGGGAGTGAGGGGCAATCCCTCCACTGACAGCCCCTCATCAGCTGTCTTGGGTCGCTGTGGCATCAGGCTGTGGGTCACAGTCTCGGTGGGGTCTGCCCAGAGCCCTTGGGCAAGTGCTACACGGTGGCAAAGGGAAGCTGTCAGTGGGCTGTGCTCCACAGCTGGTGGCTTGGTTGCTCGTGTGCACACGCGCAGCCATAGGGGAATAGTGTGGTAGCCCTGGTGAGGGTGATGCCGGAAAGGGGAGAGCCCCGGGCCTCAGCCCGTCCTTAGAGGGAGCGAAGGCTGAAAGCAGCAGCAGTGCAGGAGCGGGAGAAGTCAGCAAGGAGCTGAGCAGCTGTGGTGGCTCACAGGAAGGCTGAAGGCTGTTGTGGTCTCTGCCTGCAGGAAGGACCGGATCACAGTTCAGGAGCGAGAAGCAGAAGCCCTGAAGCAGAAGGAGCTGGAGCAGGAGGCAAAGAGGATGGCAGAGGAGAGGCGCAAGTACACGCTCAAGGTGCCAAGGGGAGGGCTGGGGGTCATGCGACGGGGGGGGAGGTCACCACAGCAAGCTTAGCGTGGTCCTTGCTGCAGATTGTAGAAGAGGAAGCGAAGAAGGAGCTGGAGGAGAACAAACGCTCGCTGGCAGCATTGGATGCACTTGATACAGATGATGAGAATGACGAGGAGGAGTATGAAGCCTGGAAAGTACGTGAGCTGAAGCGTATTAAACGGGACCGTGAAGAACGAGAAGCGTAAGTATCGTCTGTGTAGACAGGAGGCTAAGAGCCCGCAGCAGTCTTTGCTAGACATAGTGCCCAGAGCCCTCCCTTGCTGCCTGCCCTCAGGGTGCCTTTGCTTCCATAGTCAGGAAAGGTGTAATCCCTCAGACAGTGACAACGGCCGTCCTGGGAGGGGATGTGGGGTCTCAGGGGTTTCTCTCTTGCCCAGCATGGAGAAGGAGAAGGCAGAGATCGAGCGCATGCGGAACCTGACGGAGGAGGAACGCCGGGCTGAGCTTCGGGCGAACGGCAAGGTCATCACCAACAAGGCAGTGAAGGGCAAGTACAAGTTCCTGCAGAAGTACTACCACCGCGGTGCATTCTTCATGGTGAGTGGTGCTGCCGGGGCCTGGGCATGGCTGTGCTGGCAGCAGGGGCTGGGCCTGTGCGCCGGGCGAGAGCGCAGGGCCGGCTTCTCCCTATGGGCAGCCCCCACCGCAGTGCCTTGGGGCTGGGGGTGCCCTGGGGTGAGAGCCAGCCCTTGGAGGTGGCGTGGGGCCAGAACGATGGAGGTGATCTGAACTTGGCTAGCTCTTGTGGCAGAGGGCAAGCAGTGACACTAACAGGGGTGGGAGAGTGTGAGCAGTGACACCATGGTGGCCTGCCAGCTGCTGCCTTACAGCTGCCATCTGGGGCCTGATGAGGACTGGTACAGCCTGTGCTGCCTCACCCGAGCACGCTGCCGTGAGCGTTCCTGGCTGAGACTGAGTCAAAGCAGCAGAGCTGTCCCCATGCTGCTGTTTGGGCTGACAGACCCTGTCAGAACTAAGCCAGCTCTGCATGAGCTATGGCCCAGGCTCTGGAGAAGTGGCCTGAGAGGCTGTGAGGGGTGGCCACCAGAGGCAGGCCTGGGGGACAATGCTCATGTCCCCTGCCTTCGGCATTAGGTTAATAGGATTTAAGTACTGCAGCAGCCCCTGGCAGAGCAACAGTATCAGCTTCTGGTGGCTCTGCCCTACTTCTGCCAGTGCTTGCTGGAAACTTGCAGGCTGTGTCCTTCTCCTGCAGGATGAGGATGAGGAGGTGTACAAGAGGGACTTCAGTGCCCCGACCCTCGAGGACCACTTCAACAAGACCATCCTGCCCAAAGTCATGCAGGTAGGTGTGCTGGCTGGAGGGCACTTGGCCTGCCTGCCACACTGAGAGGTCGCAGTTCCTTGGGAGGGGGGAGTGGCGGGTCCCTGTGTCCTTCCGGGACAGCTGCTGACAAGCTCTTCTGCTCCCCAGGTCAAGAACTTCGGGCGCTCGGGGCGGACGAAGTACACGCACTTGGTGGACCAGGACACCACCTCCTTCGACTCTGCCTGGGGCCAGGAGAGTGCACAGAACACAAAGTTCTTTAAGCAGAAAGCAGCGGGCGTACGGGATGTCTTTGAGAGACCTTCAGCCAAGAAGCGAAAAACCACTTAAGGGAGTGGGCAGGAGGGCGCAGCACGGCTGACAGCCAGGCAGGGCACTGCTGTGCCAGTGCCAGGAGCCTGGCCAGGGACCCAAGGGACACAGCACTGTGCCAGGACTCGTGTGCTGCCAAGCCCTCTGCCCAAGTGCCCCGCTCCCTGTGCTGCGGAGACCTGGTGGGCTCCCTGCTCCGGGTGCTGTGGGGGATGACAGCCTGTCCACGCTGGCCTGGCCCGTGGTTGCACCGCTGTCCCACCAGCAGCCACCCCGAACACCTCGGCAGCACCCAGCAGGGCTGTGTGGGAGTGGTGTGACAACACCCCTGGCCCCAGTGCACCCACTTTTGGAGGAATTAGCAGACTTTTGTACCTGTCTGGTCCACAGCATCTTCCTATTGCTTGTACGTTCCCTGTTGTCAGTTTGGGCCCTTTTTTGGTGTGGAACAGCAGCGACGCCGGATCCTCACCCTCTTTCTGCAGGGCTTGGCTTTTCTACGTGTTGGGGAGGGCAGTTTGATTAAAGTGGTTGTTTTCTTACACGTTTTGGCCATGTTTGTGGAGCGCAGCCGGCCTGTTCTGCACCTTCCTGTGAACCATGGGAGGCTGGCGCAGCCCAGGAGACACAAGAAGTGGCTGGGCACAGTGCAGGAGGGTGGCCCTCACTGCGCCTGGCTCACCACTGCTCCCCCACCCTCGTGCCTGGGTCTGTTGAGCACCTTGGCATGTCCCGTGCCAGTCGCAGGGGTGTCTGGGTGCTGCCGACACAATCCTTTGAGCCCCTTGCAGCCCGTGGGGCAGGGGTGGGCACCCAGTGCAGACCACAGCAACAGCCCCCTCCCAGCAGTGCCTTTATTGGGTAAGGTAACACAGCCCATTTCCAGCCAGTCTCATGTGTGGCAAGGGAGTGCTCGGCTGGCGCGGCGCTCAGTTGGTGAGGGTGATGAGTGCCTCCACCACGTTGCCCATGTGCTCCCGCAGGCTGCGCTCCGCGGCTGCTCGCGAGATCTCCATCTCTGTCATCTGCAGGGAAACAGCCACAGCCTCATACAGTGGCCGCAGAATGGTGGTGCAGGCTGGGCTGGGGGTCAGCAGCAAGGGCCACGCACCCACCGCACCGCTGGTGGGCACCAGCCTCGGCTTTGGGTGCAGTTTTGGTGACCAGACATTGGCTGCACCAGCCTGGTGTCCCACCCCTACTCACAATCAGCTCCAGGTCCTCCTTCTTGATGGTCACTTTGGCCAATTCCTTCTCCCTGGGTCAAGAGACAGGCAAAGCTCTGGTGACCGACTGGCACCCCTGGCCCAATCCGGTGACTGATGGGACCCCCCGCCCTGCTCCAGTGACCGACTGGCACCCCCTGCTCCGGTGATAAAGAGGGCTCTCCCGCTCCAGTAACAGACACGGCCCCCCCAGCTCCGGTGGCCGGCGGCCCCACCCCGCCAGCTCCGGTGGCCAGTCACTACCCCTGCAGCAGCGTGGGGTGTGCTCCGGGAGAGGGCCAGGCACCCACTCCAGCTCCCGGGGCAGGGCTGGGATGTCAGACCGGGAGGCCCCGGGCCGTGTCCCGAGGGGCAGCCCGGTGCGGGCCAGGCACGGCCCGAGCCGCCCCCCGGAGCCCCGAGCGAGCGCGGCCGTTACCTCTCCTGCTTCGCCTTCTGCTCCCGGGACCTTCGGTCTCCGATCACCGACATGGCCTGCAGGACGAGCGCAGTCACGGCGCTGCCCGGCCCGGCCGCCCCGCGGCACCCCCCGCCCCCCGGCCCGCCGCACCGTCTCCAGGTTGGAGCTCTGGATCTCCTTCTCCTCCGCGTAGTCCGTGACGCGCTCCAGGTCGGCCGCGCCGCTGTCGTGCTTCCGCGGCTTCTCGGCCGCGCGCCCGCCCGCCCCATCGCCGCCGCCACCGGAGCCGTTGGGCTCCGTCTCCAGCTCCAGCTCCACGTCGCCCTCCGCCGCCATCCCGCCGCCGCTCCCCGCTTCTTCCGCTTCCGCTCGCGGCCGCCACAGCCCCCCGCTTCCGGTCACGCGCCGCCGCCGCCGGAACCAGCGAGCGGGCGGCAGCGGCGGGCCAGAGCGGTGGCTCCGGCCCGGTGCCGGTCCACGGCCCCTCCGTCATCCTCCCTGCGGGGAGCTCCCCCCCCCCAACCCCGGGGCTTCTCCGCCGCCGCTCCCTAGGCGGCAGCCCCGGCCCGACCGGCTGGGTGCATCGGTGCCTCGGCGGGCGGGGCCCGGGGGGGCCCGGGCCCGGTGCCGGCGAGGGCACAGCCCTGCCCGCCGCCCCCGGGCTGCCCGCCGGCCGAGCTAAGCCGGGTAAGAGGGTTAAGTAGCCCGATTTGGCTCCTGCCGCGGAAGGATGGGGCTGGCCCTGTGCCACCGCGGTGGCCCTGGCTGTACGGGCGGCCAGGCCGGGGCCGTGCCCCCGGTGTGCCCCGGCACCGGGCCTCGCAGGCCCCACCTGCAGCGCAGCCCCGGGAGCTCGGTGAGGCCAGGGCCCGCCCGGCCGCCGTGGGGCACAGGCCGAGGAGAGCAGTGTCTGCCCCTGCCTGTCACCCGCCACACCGTGACGGGGACATGGTGTCCCCATGGGACAGGCTGCACCCCGCACTGTGTGGGCACCGGGTGGCTCAGGGTGCCGAGGGCCCCGCGGTGCCCGGTGCAGCTGCCTAGCTGCTGGGGCAGGAGCCGAAGCGCTGCCACCAGAAACCTTGGCAGCAGGATGTGTCCCTGCTGGAGGTGGCTGTGTGGCAGTGGCTGCATCCCGGGGGCCGTCTGTGGGCACGCAGGGCTGTGGGTGCCAGGAGCGTGCCCCCCTGCCCGGCCGCACAGCTGCCAGGGCCGCCTCGGCCGCCGGCCAGCCCCGCTGCCACCTGGATGCTGCCTGTGTCTGCCAGTGCTGTGCCAGCTCCTCCGCCTCCTGCGCCTGCTGTACCACGCACCACACCTGCCTTTGCGGCAGTGTCTGGGGCCTTTTCCCCACCCCGTTCCTGGCCTCCCGCTGCTCCACGTGCGGGGATGTGCATGGGGGTGAGGCCACCTGAGACATCCCCTGGGATCCTGGGGTGGGCTGACCGCAGCCAGCAGCCTGGCACCCACATCAGTGCTCACGTTCCCCCCCACACCGCAGTGTGAAGGGGAGAGAAGAGGAAGCAAAAAAAAAAAAAAAAAAAAGTCATGAGCTGAGATAAAGACAGATTAACCTGTGAAGGAAAGGGGAAAACCAACCCCAACCCCAGCGCCGTGAAGGCAGGCGCTCATCGCCTCCCACCAGCGGCCCAGTGCCCAGCCAGTCTCCAAGCAACAGCCGTGCTGGCAGCCAAAACCCTTCCTCTGCCTCCAGCCTCAGCGCCGAGGACAACGCTGTCACCGACTGTCCCTTTGGCCGCCAGGGTCAGCTGTCCTGGCTCTGTGCCCTCCCACCTCCTGCCCACCCTTGCCTTCTGGCTGCGGGGGAGAGCAGGAACAGGGAGAGCCCCGGCGGGGGGTGAGCCCTGCGCAGCCGCAGCCCCAGCACCCACACCTCGAGCTGCCAAGGAGCTGAGGGAGGGTGACGCCAGACCAGCAAGCCCCCGCACAGGGCCTCTGCGGTGGCAACGTGCCCCCTGCCTCCCCCGGCTTTTCCACAGCTCCTGCGCACTCTAGGGAGATCTTGCTTCCCAGCTGGATGCACCTCATGCCATCCTCCTGCCCCGCGGGGTGCCCGTGTCCCTTGGGTGCCTTGGTGCCCATGGGTACCTTTGCACCATTCCAGCCCTTTGGTACCCCCATGACCCCCAGCCACGCTGCACCACGGCACCGCTCTGAGACCAGCCATCCCCACACAGGGGACAGCACCCCATGGTTCCCCACATGCCACCCGTGCCCCAGCTGGCTGCCGTGGCCTCATCCTGCCCAACAAGGGGCCAGGGTCCCAAGCAGGCATCTCCATGGCCAGGGATCATTGGTGGACCCTGGACAGGCTCCCCTCAGAGTGCCCCGCTGGTGGCTGCCAGGAGGTAGCAGTGAGCAGATGGTGGGGCGGGCCGAGCTGACAATCCCCCTAATCCCATCAGGGTGGTGGGGGGGGGCAAGCAAAGCCAAGCCGGGCCATGGCGGGCACACGGGCACACGGCCGCCTCCTGCACTCCCTACTCTGCCAGGTGAGACTGAGGGGACTGCCAGGGCTGGGGGCTGTGCTGGACCAGGGTGGGGGTGCCAGGCCAGGCTGGGGTGTCAGCTCTGGCCCGTTGGGATCCCTGCTGACCATGCTCCCCCCAGCTGTGCTGCGCCTGCGGCTGTGGCTGCAGCTCCTGCCGTGGGCTCCGTGTGTCCACAAGCACCCGCATCCTCTACACGCTACTGCATGTCCTGGCCTCTGCTGTGTGCTGCCTCATGCTGTCCCGCACCGTGGCCCAGGCCATTAGGGAGAAGGTGACAATGGGAGCTGGGATACCCGGGGTGCTGGGGAGCCAGGGGTCCTGGGGGTGCTGGGGGTCTCAGAGGCACTGGGGGTGGGGGGTGCCAGGCATCCCAGGGGCACTTAGGTGTCCCAGGAGCACTGGGGGTGCCAGATTTGGCACGGGAGCCTGGAGTACTGGCATACTGCGGCTACTGGGAATAACAGGGCTCCTAGGAGTGCCAAGGGTGCTGGGCATGTCAGAGGGGAAGGGGTGCCACGGGTACTGAAGATGCATGACTTGCCCAGCACCCTGGGTGCTGGGGATGGAGAAGGTATTGGGAATTCTGGGGGTGTCAGGAGTCCAGGGGTGCTGGGTACTGTGGGCACCGAAGGGTGCTGGGCACACCAGCAGCCCCATCTCAGCACTTGCTGTGCCTGCAGGTGCCCTTCTCGGTGGTGCTGTGCGAACACCTGCCTGTGGGCACAGACTGTGAGCGGCTGGTGGGCTCCTCGGCCGTGTACCGGGTCTGCTTCGGCACCGCCTGCTTCCACCTGGCGCAGGCTGCCCTGCTCCTCAACGTGCGCTCCAGCGCCGACTGCCGCGCTCAGCTCCAAAACGGGTACAGGGGCGGGGTGCAGGATGGGGCTGCGGGGGGCTGCCAGGTCCTGTCTCCCTGATGCTCCCTGCCCCACAGGTTCTGGCTCCCGAAGCTGCTGGTGCTGGTGGGGCTCTGTGCCGCCAGCTTCTTCATCCCTGAGGACACCTTCATCCGAGGTACGTCCCCCACCCTGCCTGAGCTGGCACCTGGACCCCTGCCCATGGCCCTGTGCTAGCTCCCTCTCTGCCCTGTCCCCCCCCAGTCTGGCACTACATGGGTGTCTGCGGGGGCTTCGCCTTCATCCTCATCCAGCTGGTGCTGATCACTGCCTTTGCACACACCTGGAACAAGAACTGGTGAGTGCCGGGATGCTGGGGTGCCGACTGGGTGCCTGTCCGCTGCCGACCCTCACCCGCTCTCCCGGCAGGCTGACGGGCGCTGCGCAGGACAAGTGCTGGTACCTGGCCATGCTGCTGGCCACGGCCGCTTTCTACACCCTTGCCTCTGCCGCCTTCTCCTTCCTTTACAAGTACTACACCCACCCCGCCGCCTGCCACCTCAACAAGGCACTGCTCACCATCAACGGCAGCCTCTGCGGCATCATGTCCTTCATCTCCATCACACCCTGCGTGCGGCTTAGTGAGTACGGCACGGCACAGGCTGCCACATCGCAGGGCTGGCTGTGTCCTGGGGCTGGGGGGTGGCCGGGGGCTCCCAGCTCAGGGCCAGCACTCAGGCACCCAGGAAGGACCCAGCTCCGCAGGGCTCCCACCGATCCCTTCTGCACCATGGCACAGGGTGCTGAGCAGGGGAGGGGGTTTCCCGGGGCCCACGCAGAGCCCATCTGCCAGCTCATGGTGCTCTAGGGGCTCCATGGACACCTCTGACCCCACCCTTGCAGAGCAGCCGCGGTCAGGGCTGCTGCAGTCCTCAATCATCAGCTGCTACGTGATGTACCTCACCTTCTCTGCGCTGTCCAGCCGTCCCCCGGAGAGAGGTGGGTGCTCCCATCTGCTGCCAGCAGCCCCCCCGCCGGGGTGTACGCCCATCTCACCTCCACCTCCCCGCAGTGCTCTACAAGGGGCAGAACCTCACCGTCTGCTTCCCGGGCGTCCGGCAGGACGAGCTGCAGACGGAGGACACCACCGTCGCTGTCCTGGGGGCTGCCATCATGTACGCCTGCGTGCTCTTTGCATGGTGCGTGTGCCTGCGGCACGGGGTGCGGGGGGCAGAGCACCTGTAGAACCGTCCCCTCTGAGCACGGCCAGCCCCACACAGGGACTGTGCCCTCAGCATGTGGCACGGCCAGCAGAGTCGGGGATGTCCCAAGGGGTGGCAGGGCCACAGCAGGTGGGGCACCGGTGGATGGGCAGGGGCAGCGCAGTGACCCCAGGCATGGCACAGCAGGTCTCCTGCAGCCATGCTGGATCCATGGGGTGGGCTGGGGGCCTGGCACAGGGTGGTGGATGCCCATGTTATGATTTCTGCCTCTCTCTCGGGCACAGCAATGAAGCCTCCTACCTTGCTGAGGTCTTTGGTCCCCTCTGGATGGTCAAAGTGTACAGCTTCGAGTTCAAAGTGAGTACAGATGTTCCCCCCGCCCAGCTGTGCCCTGTGTCCTCCAGCCACAGGCACCCCACACCTGCCATCCCAAGCCCCCATCCCCACGCAGGGCCTGGGGCAGGTTTGTCCAACCAAGCATGGGGGGCTTCTCATGGCACACCCCAGCCTGCACCGGCTCCTTGGAGCCAGGCAGCCCCAGTGCCAGGCAGGGCCAGATCCTGCAGCAGGGCTCAGCCCTGCAGCAGTGGCCGTGGGGCCAGGCAGCCCTGCCCTGGCAGCAGTTGCCACCAGACTGCTGTCTCTGCAGGAACCCTCCTGCTGCTTCTGCTGCCCCGAGAAGATGGAGGAAGAGCTGAGAGGTGGGTGCAGGGTGGGGGTCCTGGTGGGTGGGCAGAGCCTGTCCTCAGGTGCATGTGTGCAAGCCTTGGGGTGCTGGTGAGGAGGGTGTGCAGGAGCTGCCATGCCCCTGTGCTCTCACAGGTGCTGAGCAGACGTGTGAGCAAGTAGAGGAGCCTGCCAGGGGACAGTGCCTCATCCAGGACGAGCGGGACCGGGTGGTCTACAGCTACTCAGCCTTCCACTTTGTCTTCTTCCTCGCCTCGCTCTACGTCATGATGACCCTCACCAACTGGTTCAGGTAGGGCCCTGCGGTGCTGCCCAGCCCTCCTTGCTCTTGCTCCCCTTCCCTCTTGCTAGTGTGACCACCCGGGCTGGACTGCAGCCCCGTCAGCAGCATCACCCCGTCAGCATCGTCACCCCACCAGCTCCAAGCCGCTCCCCGCGTGGGCTCAGCCTGCAGCACTGCACTCCTCGCTGGCCCCGTGCTCCAGGCAGTGCCAGCGTCACCGAGCCAGTGCCTGCTGGGGAGGCACAAGGCTCTGCGCCCACAGACAGGCACTGCTTCCACCAAGAGCAGCCGTGCACTGCAGTGAGATGGGCTGGGGTCTGCAGGGCTGGGGCAGCTCCACAGCAGGTGGGACGTGCCCAGAGCCACGTGGCTGCTGTGCCATGAGGTGACCTGGTGGGGTGGCTGCAGCTGGCACCGGGATCCATGTCAGCACCCAACACCTGCCCTCTCCCACCAGCTACGAGAACGCCGTGCTGGAGACCACCTTCACGCATGGCAGCTGGTCAACCTTCTGGGTGAAGGTGTCCTCGTGCTGGGCTTGTGTCCTGCTCTACCTGTGGCTGCTGCTGAGCCCCCTCTGCCTCCACAGCTCCCCCCAGCACCAGCGTGGCAGGCCAGCCCTGCGTGTCCTGCGACGACGACGGGCTTCACAGCGCATCAACGTCTCCACATAGTCCCTGCCAGGACAGACTGTGCTCAGCCCCACAGCCGGCAGCAGCCAGGGCTGATCCCTGCCGTGCCCTGTGCCTGCGCCCTGGCCCTGCTGGCCTCCCCTGACACCCTGTCCCAGGAGACAGTGGCATCTGAGAGCCCTGGGGGGTGACCCGAGGGGTGGGTGCTCCCAGGGACACTGGTCCTGGCTGAGCCGGGGACAGCTGGAGCGAGCCGGGTGGTGGGTGCTCAGCCCCGGCTCCCCCTGGGTTGGGGGCAGCTGCTGTTGCACACCAGCTCCCAGCCCAGCCACCCCAGCCCTGGGCCCGCTGGGGGAGTGAGGGTCTGCCCCAGCCACCTCCGTGGCTCAGCCCACCCGCCGGCCACGTGCTCATTGTAAATAGCTCCTTGAATACATTTTTATATAAAACTCTGAGCTGAGCCTGTGCGATCCACCCACCCACAGACCACAGCTGTGGGGCTGGGCATGGAGGTGCCTGCAGTGCCCCAGCATCGGCCACGTCTGCGCAGCAGCCACGACCAAGGGCACCTTTGGGGCAGCTCTGCTGGAGAGGGGGGACAAGCTGGGGGGTGGCAGAGCAGGGAGCACTGGCCTAGGGCTCGGGGCTCCAGGAGGGCATTCAGCCCGTAGCTGGTACCCCCAGCACGCTCCCAGCTGAGTCCCTGGAGGAGCCAGGACCGCCCAGGACACAGGGGTGACTCCAGCACAATGCGGTGCTGGGTGCACAGACCCAGAAGGTGCCCATGAGCCTGCAGCAGGGCCAGGAGCCACAGGCAAACAGCTGCCTGGCCAAGGACCTGCCCCAGGATACTGGGGACAATGCCAGGCTGTGGGGTCCTGCGAGCACCATGTCCAGCCCTTCCCATGCCACCACAGCATCTGCCCCTCCCTCTGGGAGCCCCGGGAAGGACAGAGCCCCCACTACCTGCCAGCACCCGGTGCCAGAGCATCGGGGGGTCCCAGCCCAGCCACGCTGAGGGGCACAGGTTGCAGTGGCTGGTGCAGGATGGGGACCAACACCCATGGCCAGGGTGTCCACCAGCACCCTCAGCACCCCAGCAGGGACAGAGGCAGCACCTGACTGTCCCTCCCAACAGGGGTGAACCTCCAGAGAGAGCATCTGGGGAGCACACCACAAAACAGATATGGGATATAGCCAGGCAAGAGAGCTTAAGAGTACTGGGGCTGGGGGTCCTGCTGCCATGCCCTGTCCTGCTCCAGCAGCAGCCCCATGGGCTGGCAGTCACCACAGGAGCAGCAGGGCAGCCCTGGCCTAGCCCTGCAGCAGTAAAACCCCCAGCCCCAGGTACCAGAGCATCACCCAGTCCTACTGCAAAGCCTATGGCATGCTGCTCCTCCACAGCATCAGCTCCCCAAACAGCTTGCTCAACATCTGCCAGTGGATTGATGACATCTAGGTAGTGGGAAGGGTCCAACAGGCACTGAGCCCCCATGGGCATGGGCTTCCTCAGGGAGAGCTGGGCTGCACCAAGCCCCAGACAGTCCTTGGGGAGCAGGAACCAGGTTGGAGTGAACTGGGCTGCTTACTAAGCAAGGTGGAGGGAAGCCCCCCAATTTTCCCTTTTATTTAGTGTTTGTGACAGGTCTGGAACCACACTCTGCTCCTGGGCACGGCCCCAGGCATGATGCAGCCAGTACATGAGGCAGAGTTCTGCAGCTCCTGGAGGAGATAGGCCACAGGCTGCCAGCCCCACAGAGCCTTGAGCCACCCTCCCTCCCACAGGCTATGGCCACTGATGCTGGTGGGCATCAAGACTGACCTGCAGCCCAGTCTGCCAGAGGCAGTGGGGGTCCACACAGCCCACAGGCAGCAGCTGGTCAATGAAGTGTGCCTTGTGCCCCAGGGTAGCAGGGACCCCACTGACACCTCCTGCTTGCCCAGCCCACAGCTCCCTGTTCTGCAAGACCAGTGCCAAGGATGGCACCTTGCCCAGCGAGGAGCCCTGCCTGCCGCAGCACTGGGCTCTGGGATGTGCTGGGGTCCCCAGGCTCTGTCCTGCTGGGGTGGTGGGACTGGCTGCTGCCACTGCTCCTGGCACTGCAGGGAAGTGAAGAGGATGGTGGGTCACAGCAAAGGCTGCAGCACGGGGCTGGACACCAGCATGCCCCTGGAGGCAGCTCTGCTCTGCTGCTGGGCCTAGCACAGGAGATGTCCAGTTGCCAGCTTGACATCCTCTCCACAGCCAATCCTCTGCTCTGACTGTGCCCACAGCAGTGGTGCTGAACAGGCAGCCTCCCCAGCTTCAGCCCCTGCGCCTGCTTGTCCCACCAGCTGCAGGAGCACCTTGGTCCATGCGCAGGCCTGACCAGCAACAGGCCTGGCCAGCATCTCCCCAGCCCTGAGCCCTCCTTCCCGCCCTCCCCACAACCCAGCCCTCTCCAGTGCCATCCCTTCTTGGCTTCATTCCTCTGGGCTTCCAGCAATCCCATCCTCCCCAGGGCATTCACCGCAAACCTCCCCTGCCCCACCAAGCCCCCCCACGTGCCTGCACTCGGGGTCCCACCGGCTGCAGATACCCCCCCCCCAGGTGATGCCCACGGGGGCAGGCCAGGCCCCATCTTTGTTCCTCACCATGAAGATGCAGCTGCTCCACAGCGCAACAGCCGTGTTGGGTGCATTCGTCCCTCCTCTTCATCAGCACGGAACACGGCCACGGATGCTCGCTGCCAGCTGAGGTGGGGGGGCCACGACGGCAGAGCCCCCTCCCACTCCCCTAGCCCCCCCGCCCCTCCCGGCCCGGTCACACGGAGGGAGAAGACAGGGCCTGCACGGCTCCACAAACTACTTTAATAGGAGACGGACCCGAGGCGGGCGCAGGGTGCTGCCGGGGTCCCCGGCGGGGCGGCCCGGCCCCGAGGCTGCGCTGGGCATCCTGCCGGCGGGCGGCCCGGCCCCGGGGCGATGGCGGCCCGGCCCAGCCGCGGGCTACTTGGCGCCCTCCTTCTTCTCGTCCGCCTTCTTCTGCTTCTGCTGCATGATCTCCGAGTCCCTGCGGGAGAGCGCGGCGCAGGGCTGGCAGCGGCACCGGCACCGCTTCAGGACCGGGGGGGATCGGGGCGGGGAAAGGGGGGGAGGAAGGGGGGGTGTCGGCGGGGCCGGCCCGGCGCTCACCTCTGCTTGCGGGCGGCGGCCGAGAGCCCGTCGTCCCGCCGCTTGCCCTTGCCCGAGTCGCTTTGCTTCTTCAGGTTCTTCTGCCGCGCCAGTTCGCGCTGGTTCCCGCCTGCGACGGCGCGGCCGCCTCAGCACGGCCCGGCCCAGGGCCCGGCCTCAGGGCCCAGCCCCAGGGCCCAGCCCGCGCCCCGGCCCCGCGCTCACGGGTCACGGCGCCGCTCCCTCCCGCCCCCCAGGCCAGCCCCGGCCCGCAGGGCGGGTCACGGTGCCGCTCCCCCCAGCCCGGCCGCAGCCCGCACTCACGGGTCATGGCGCCGCTGCCTCCCGCCCTCCGCTCCGCCGCCACGTCCCGCACTGACCCCCCCGCGCCCCGCCCCGCTCCGCTCTTTAAGGACGCGGCACGGCCAATCGCCGCGCAGAGCCCGCCCCCACCGTCCTCCTATTGGTACACCGCTCCGGCTAGGCCACGCCTGATTGGCCGCGGGCTACGGCTGCCATTCTGCCGGCGGGGGCGAAAAAGCCGGAAGCTGGAGCGCAGGCGCCACAGCCGCGCCCACGCGCCAGGGGGCGGGGCACGAGGCCACGCCTTGTCGTGACGCAGAAGGGGGGCGTAGTCGCGGGGACTGGCACGGCGCGGCGGAGTCGGTGCTTTCTCCTCTCCTCAGTCCGATGCCCGGAGCCGCTGCGGCCCCTGGGCCGGGCCACCGGCAGCCCCGCCTCCATCCTCGGCGGGGCGGCTCCTCCGGGCCGGCTCCGGTGCGGCGCGGGGCCGCTCAGGCCGTTCCTTCCGCCGCGGGCGGTGCCAGGGTCCTAGGGGGAGGTACCGCCGTAAGCGCTACCCGGGCTGCCGAGGCCAAGCGGGCCTGGGACGGCCACCCGCCCCGACAGCCAGTCCTCGGTCCACCGGCGCACATACGCACCCAGGGCTTGGCGTCGGCATCGGGTCGTGGTGGGGTTCCTGGGGGGCGACGAGGGCCGCGGGGCTCCGGCGCTTCACCAGCTGCGACAGCTCGGCGTGGATCACCTGCAGGCGGCAGGGCTGCTGCGGCGGGATTCCCCCAACGGTCCCGGTGCGCCCCGAGCCGGGCTCCGGCGGGACCCCCGGCGCCCCCGCAACCCGGCCGGCCGGACCTTGTTGGCCGGGTCCAGCTCCAGGGCTCTCCTCAGGACGGCTGTGGCCTCCGCATCCCGGCCCTGCTGTGCCAGCAGCTGCGGGGAGAGGAGCGGGCGGTAGCGGGCGGCCGGGCCGGGAGGCGGCGGGGGACGGCGCGGAGCCCACCTGCCCCCGCCGGAGCAGCGCCCGACCGTTGTCCGGGCTGATGCTCAGAGCCGCCTCGCAGGCCGCCAGCGCTTCGTCCGGCCTCTGCAGCTTCAGCTCGGCGGCCGCGCAGTTGTTGAAGCACTTGACCCGCTGCTCCCGCAGCTCCTCTTCCTCCTCCGGCCCGGGGGGAGCTGCGGGGGCGCACAGCCTCAGCGCTCTGGCCTCGCAGCCCCGGCCCGCCCCCAGCCCCCCGCCCCGTCTCACCGGCGACGGGCCCGTCCAGGGCGCGCAGGGCCAGGCGGTAGGAGCGCAGCGCCGCCGCGAAGTCGCCCCGTGTGAAGTGGAAGTTGCCCCGCTCCCTCCGTTGCGAGCCCAGGCGCAGGCGGGTGGCGGGCGGCAGCGTCTGCTTGTCGGGGTCGTCCCGCACCTCCAGCAGCGTCACCTCGAACAGCAGCGGCGCCTCGGGCGGCACGTCGGGCTCCCTGCGGGCACAGCGCGGGCTGCGCCTGCCCCCCCGGTCCCCCGTGCCCCCCCCGTCCGCTGACTCCCTGGTCCCCCTGCACCTGCCCGTCAGGTGACCCTGTCCCCAGTCTCCTGTCTCCCCCGGCCCCCTGCCTCCCCGGGTCCCCCTGTACCTGCCGGTCAGGTGCCCCTGCCTCCCAGGCCCCCTGCTCGCCCGCCCTACCTGCCCGAGCGGCCATAACCATATGGAAAAGCGGCAAGGAAGAAGGAGACCTCCCCGGGCTGCATGGTGGGGACGCCCAGCTCCAGGGCCTGTGGACACGGGCACGACGGGGCTGGCCGGGCGCGGTACCGGGCAGCGTTCAGCCCACCCCGCGTCCTGGCCGGGGCTGACCTGCACGACGTCGCCGTGGCCCGGCACGAAGGTGAGCCGCGGGTCCCGCTCCACCAGCCCGCCGTCCTCCAGGGCGCCCAGCACCTTCACTGACACCTCCTGGCCCGGCCCCGGCCGTGGCCCGCCCTGCCCGTCCCGCACCACGCGCTTCCGCAGCAGCCGGTCCTCTGCGGGCGGGGGCGGCCCTGAGACCCGCCTCGGGAGCCCCCCGAGGCCCGGCACCCCCGGGGCCGCCCGCGGACGCTCACCTGTCAGATCGCTCCAACCGTCGGCCGTGAAGAGCGGTCCGAAGCCGCCGGGGCCCGGGGCCGCCAGCGCCTCCAGCCGCCGGTAGAAGGGCCGCTCCTCCTCGTGCACCGACGGCAGCGCGATGGCGGTGTGGGGCAGGTGGAACCGCACCCGCCTGCCCCGGCCGGGCTCCCGCGGCCGCCGTCCGGTCCCCGCCTCCCTCTCCGGGGAGCCGCCGGGCGAGGGTCCCGGCATGGCCCGCCGCTACCGGGAGTCCTCGGTGCGGCCCCCCCGGGGTTCGACGGCGGGGGCCCACGGCCTTCAGCCCGCACAGGGCGTGTCGCCGCCGGCCCCGCCGCACCGCGACTGCCCAGGGCGGCCGCTGAGCGCATCCCGTCGCGCCGTTACCTAACGCCGGGAAGCAGCTCAGCGGATTAGCCGGGGCCGCCGGCAAAAATAGCCGGCTCAGGCCGAGCCCCGCCGCGGGGCTCCCGCCGCCGCCCCGCCCCGCCGCTGCCCCCCCGGGACCGGCCGCCCGGCCCCGCCCGCCGTGGCCTCGCACTCGGGGCTATGCCACGGCCGCGGGCGTTGCTTTGTGGGCGGCCCCGGTACCGGGGCTGCGGGCCGGGCCCCTGGCTCAGCCTCCTGCATGTGTGGCTCTCGGCAGCGGCCGCACGGGTGCTGCACGGCTGCGGGCGGCGGCAGGTGGGACTGGGCCGGGTGGGGGGCGTTGGGGGGAACTGGGCATGGGTGGGACTCATCGGTGCCTGCTGTTGTTGCAGGGGGCGTCGGGGCCCGTGATTGCCTTTTCGGGGCAGCCAGGGGGTGAGCGGGGGGACCGGGGAACCCAGGGCAGCTGGTGGGTGAGGGGGCAGCAGGGGACCAGGGGGACCAGAGAACCCAGGGTGGCTGGGGGCTGGGTGGATCGGGGGCGAACTGGGGAGCCCAGGGCTGCTGGGGCATGGCAGGTCATGATGAGGGAGTGGAGGGATGAGGGAAGGGTGAAGGAACCAGGGAGGCTGGGTATGGGGGGGCATCAGGGTGGGTCGAGGTCCCACCGGTGGGCACAGGGGCCAGTGTGATGGGGTGGATCCGCCGTGCCCCGGGGGATAGGGGTCTCGAGGGACCCCCAGCCCTGATGGCCTGTCCCACTGGCAGTACCTGACGGTACTGGGAGGCCCTGGGACCCCCCCACTGCTCTTCACCTTCTCCCTCTCCTGCTGCAGCCGGAATGAACGAGGGGCCAGCTTCGAGTGCATGCGGCTGGCCATGCCCCAGTAAGCCCACTGGACCCTGGTGGTCTGGTTGCCAGCCCTCCTGTCTGTCCATGCTTGGGACTGTGCCGGTGGCACAGCCTCGGGATCAGCCCCAGCCCTGCTCCCACTGGTGAGACAGGCAGGAGCGCTGCTCTGGAGCCCCAGTTCCCACCAGCTGGGTCTGCTCCCACTCTCCTCATGGTTCCCAGTGGCCCTGGCCAAGCAGCCTGGTGCTTTTTGCATCTAAAAGTCCCCATCGCCCTCCCTGAGCTCACAGCATCCTGAGCTCCCGGTACCCATAGCGGCATCCCAAGTGTCAGGGCAATGGCCTCTGTGCGGACTGGGATTTTGGAGACAGTCTGGGGACAGGCTCCCTCCACCCTGGCTTTCCTTGGATGCCCACCTTGCAGGGCCATCTCCAGGCATTGCCAGGGCTGGGCGGAGCAGGCTGGGCTTGGCTGGCAGGCGGTGGTGTCTTCTCCCAGACTAGGTCAGGGCTGGCTGGGCGGCCTGGGCAGCATCCAGGCAAGAATCACGGTCTGTGCCTGGGAGAGCAGCTGCCCACTGCTGCAGGAGCCTGCATCCCTGGCGAAGGAGCCCCGCAGCAGAGCAGTTGTTGAGCTCAATCCTGCTGTGCTTGGCTATGGTTAGTGGGGTGCCATGGGTGCTGGTGGCCCAAATGACAGTGTGGGCTGAGCCTCCGCTGCCTGCCAGGCTGGGGTTTTGATGGCTGCAGGGGACCCTGCTCGCCCCTTGGGACCACGGTTCTGCCTCCTCTGGGACCAGCTGGTCCCCGGATGCAGCAGCAGCTGCTCTCAGCAGCTCTGCACATCTGGGGGTGTCAGGCTGCAGCAGCGAGGCAGCAGCAGCACTGGGAGAGCTGTGCAGTGTCCCTGTCCCTCAGCTGGGGGGGGGGAGCTGCTGTGGAGGCACGGGGGCTCGGGGGGGGCGGTGTGCCAGGACTGATGGGGGAAGAAAGCAGGACCTGGTGTGATTCTCCTCTGGGGCTGACCCCACTCTGTCCCGATGTGTCTGCAAGCAAAGGTGTCACAGCTCCTGAGAAGGCCAGCGTGACCAGCCTGCCGAGGAAGGGCTCTACCTGCCATGTCCCCAAGAGCAGGAACCACAGGCCTGCAAGAGCCAGCCCCAGGGTGTCCCTTCGAAGCCTGGCTCAGCCCCATGCCCGGCAGCCCCGTTGCAAGCAGGAGCACGTGCAGCATCTGGAAGGGATGATGGCGGGCAGGCCATGGCCACCCGAGGAGGGCAGGGTGCCAGCTGCGGTGCCTGCGCAGGTACAGGGGTGCTGCACCATGCCCACCCGGCCGCGCACCCCCCAGGGCACAGGGCTGGATGCCACTGGCTCCTGCTGCCGCCTGGAGGGGACCCTGCCAGGCCGGGTGTGGGAGGACTGGCCACGGAGCACGGCCCAGGAGCGGTGGCACAATGCCCTGCAGCAGCACAGGTAGGGCCCTGGGGCAAGCAGCAATGAGAGCAGTGGGGCCTGGGGGGGCTCGGTTGCTGCGGGCATCTGGCCGTGGGCACGATGCATCTACTGCCAGGTACTCGGCACTCTTTGGGCAAGGCTGGACCCACCCCTCTGCTGCCCAGGCACTTGGTGTTTGGAGATACTTTCCCCAGCCTTGGTCTTTGGTTTCTGCTGTCTCTCGTGCCCCAGGAGCCAGGACCACAGTCCCTTGGCCCCATCCTTCTGGGTGCCTCCGCCCCAGCCTCCAGAGCACGGCTCCCCTCAGGCCACCAGCAAAAACCTTCAGGGGGTTGTAAGTGCTTTTGGGCTTTGGCAGCAGAAATCCCCCAGGGTGCGGGGGTGTGGGGAGAGCCTCATTCAAGGCATCAGGATTATTCTTCTCTGTGCCCCCTTCCCAGAAAAAGCCCCCTTGCCCCCCCAGCCCAACCACCTCAGGGCTCGAGACTCAGCCCCTGCCTTGTGCCCCAGCGGTGCACAGCCCCAGCTGTGACCCCCCCCAGTATAGCCCAAAGGACAGGGCACGCCTGAGCACTGCCACAGTGCGGGGGATGCAGCAGCCCTGGGCCGCACAGGCTGAAGCTGGCAGGGGACCCGGGCCCTGGGCAGGAGCCTGGGACAGGCCTGCGGCAGAGCGAGTTTGTCTTTCAGAAGCGCCTGGCACTGCTGGATTTCTCAGAGCTGAGAGCCAACAAGAAGCCCCAGACCCCAGTGTCCAGCCCTGGCCTTTAAGAGTGGCACTGGAGCTGCCCACAGACACTTGGCACACAGCAGCCGGGAACGTGGGGCCAGCAGCAAGGTGGGCTTCTGCCCCCCAGCAGCCGTGCCGGGGAGCTGGAGAGCCGCAGGGCGAGGAGGCACGCAGTGACTGGGGAGAGGGTGCCCCATGCCCGGAGCAGCACCGCGCTGCTCCTAAAGGTGAGGGGCTGCCTGGGGGTGCAGGCAGCCAGGGACACAGCCCCACCAGCTCATGCAGCAGAGGCTGGGTCAGACCCCAGGGTGCCCTGGGAGGAGGTGGGAGGCCCAAACCAGGGCTGCTGGCAAGCAGGGAGGCTTTGGCCAGGAGGCCGAGTGCAAGCCTGGGTGAACCGCCCAGCCTCACAGCCTGCGGCCATCTCTGCCGCAGCTGCATCCCCTGGGATCTCCCTGGTGGGCCAGGGGCTCTACACCCACCAGAGCCGTGCATCTGCAAGCTCGGCTTTGTAGAAGGGGCCTTCCAGTGAGCCCAGGCATGGGACAGGTCCTGGCCGAGATGGAGGAGAGATGCTCCAGAGCACGTTAATCCTCATCATCTTCTGCTCCTTGCCAGACGCCAGGTCCCAGGCTGGCAGCTCCACCTTGGCAGAGATCCTGGATTACTTATGGTAAGAACACTTGGCACCAGCTGCCACGGGGCTCCCTGTTGCTTAGTGTAATTTGGCCCAGCTCCACAGCATCAGGCGGGCTGAGGCGAGCTACCTGCCTCCCCTCCAGTGGCAGCAGCAGGGCAGGGGGCTCAGTTCTGCTGCAGGGGTCTTGCAGGCCCAGGGAGAACAAGTATCTCCTGGTCACGGCAGGAAACACTGTACCGTCTGCACAGTGGAGCAGCGCAGTGCTTACAAGGCAGCGTTCAGCGCCGACTACGCGGAGTACCACCATCTGCGTGCTCGTGTCGGTAACGTGAGCCAGATATTCATTCAGCTGGGAGCCAAAATGAAGATGTTGAAACAAGGAATGGAGGAACGCAAGGCAAGCAGGAGACCTGGGGCAGGACGGCACAATGCAGCCACGCGGTGGTTCTGCTCACCTACTGCTCTTGGGTTTCAGGCACTTGAAGCTACAATTGTGCATGAGCACAGCCACTTCAAGAAGGTGAGGCTGGATGCAGGGCAGGGACTGAGTTCCCTCCCAGAGGTGATCTGTATTTTAATTTTTTTTCTCCTCCAGACTTATCCTAGCTACCACCAGGAGAAGAATCGCTGCGAATACCTCCATCAGAAGCTGTCTCACATCAAAAGCCTGATTCTACAGTTTGAAGGAAGCGGGAGCTCCTAGGCAAACTGCTGCTGCAAGTCTTTTTTCTTTGCTCACCAGGACAGGTCCCTGAAGTGGTGGAAGAAGCAGATCCCTGAGGGTACATTAGATTAAGGATGAGGTTTGGGAGTGCCCTGCTGCCATCAGTGCTTTCTCCAGTGCCCAGGTGCGTGGCTAATGCATGGGACAGCTGCCGGGCTGCTCCAGCTGCCTGCTGCCCTGCATAGCCTGGGGCCAGCTGGTCTCCAGCTCCCTGCTGGAGTGCTGCAGTGGAGAGGCAGAGCTGGGCATTCAGAGATCCTTTGCTGAGGCTGTGCCAACCCTCACAGATGTGTTTCTTAAACCTTTGGGTGGCAGCTGCCCTCTCACAGGGTTGGGCCAGCTTTCCATGCAGGTCTCTTGCTGAAAGCAAGGCCCGTGTCAATCACGCTTGCTGAGTTAACCTGAGTCCTTGCTCAGATACCTGTTTCTCCTCACCTAAAGCATCATTAGCTTCAGCTTAATTGCAGCACACGGTAAGGGACACCTGAGCAGCCACCAGCATAAGGCCCTTTCCCACATCCTTTGTCCCTCTTGCCAGAAAGCTTCACCAAGCCCGTGCTTACTTCAACCCTGCTGGTCCAGGCACCGATGCTTACTAAGGGAGGGCTCTGGGCCAAACACAATGAAGAACTGAACTCATGCTTAATAGCACACAGCTTCCAGCAGGTCTGAAGTCACAGGTGAGGGAGCAAAGCAAGGATCAGAAAAGCTTCCCCTGTCTCTCCCTTGCCTGCCCAACAGAAGCTAGTACCCTGTCTATTAAGGAAGCAGTGCTCCAGTTTGCTGATGCCTACCTTCTGTAAAACCAGTCAGAAGCAGAGCTTACCCCGTTCCTTGCACTAGTGTCTTGAGGTCTGCAGGGGTGCTGCCAGCCCAAGGTACAGGGACCACTTGATGTCACAGACACCCCCCCTTCCCCAAGGTGCCTTGATGTCTGTTCTGCGACACAGAGCACACGCTAGCCAGCGGCGGAGTACGGAAGGTAGATACGGGTTAAGATGTCGATGCAGCCCAGGAGGAAATTCTTGTCCTGCATAGCTGCTGTAGGCAGAGAACCATGTGCTGAGCATTGTATGATCTACTGTACCTGGAGAATTCCAGCAATAAATAATTGGTACATAGCCTTTGGAGCTGTGGGGGAGGAATCCAGAGAAAGCAAGCGCTGGCTCTTACCATGGTAACTGCTGCAATACAGCAGTGTCTTGTGAGCCTGCTGATCCTCGCTTCAGCACACATGCAACCCGAGGAGTTCAGAACGCCAGGGCAACAGCCCAGCTCACTCCTGACCTTCCCAGTCAGCACATTCTGGGCCAAAGGAAGTTAGGACTGCCTTTACCCAGAGATGGTCAGCCACAGCCCACACCACCTGACCCCAGCACAGGATCCTATTCTTCTCCCTCCTGAATGGAAAGCCACAGCGACCAGCCTGCTTTCTACCAAGAGACAAGTAATGATCTTCCAGTTAACAAGCCTTAATTGTCCTAACCCCACACAAGCCACAGACAAGCCCGGTGGCTGTGAGAAACACCCTCAGCACTTGCCCTACCTGTGTTTGAGTACATAGTTGCTAGTGCTCCTCCCCTACGCTTCTGCATCAGCTTAAAAATTTATTTATTGCTGCTGCTTGTATGCTGTGAGCAAGCCCTATGCCAGCCTGCCCTCCATGCCTGCGCTTGTCTAGATCCAAGTGTCACATTAAGTACTACATGCATCTAAACTCGCTGACGCAGCATGCAGACAGCAAAAGGATCAGAGACCAGAGACTCTGAGCCCCAAATCTGTGTAAATGTAGCACCCGGAGCACAGCACATCGGGACAGGTGCTGCTACAATGTTCTGGAAGGACTCTTGTTAGCTGAGGAAGGAGAACAGGCTAAAGGCTGACCTTAATACTTAGAAACAGACTTCTAAGGGCTCGCCGAAGGAAACTAGACTCACAGTAGGAAGTCGCTGCCTATGAAGAGCGGGGTCCCAGTGTTAGGTATGACAGGTCTCCATAGGACAGGGACACTTGGTCTTAAGGGGGTCATTTTATTGTTTCACTTCTCCAAATGTACAAAAAAAATTAGAAAATAACCCTACCCCCCACCCCCTCCCAAACCACAAAACAAACCAGTCTGGGGAGCCCCACAACAGTGCAGCTAAGAGACGGCAGGAAATTAAACAGAACTAGATACAGCAGCTGGGTCCCCTCGGCCCACATGGTCACTGGCTCTCCACAACCCAGAACTGGCCCCAGTCTGCCCAGTGCTTCCCCGATTCACACAGAGCTCATCCTGACCAAGATGGCAAGTGGGTACTTTACAAATCCTCCTTCGCCTTTTTCTTGGATTTCTTGGTTTTATCTTCCTCCTGCAGCACGGGAGTGTTGGTTGCCTCCCGCTTCAAGTAGCTAATGAAGTCACTCACTTCTCTGCCACCCTGCAGAAAGGACAAGACAGTAAGGCAGTGCCTGCGCTCCCCGTGGGCTTCCCCTTTACTAGAGGGGGAGTTCAGGTGCCAGGCAGGAGACCAACGTGATGGCAAGCCAAGCTCTCCCCGTGGGTCTGCAGCGTGCAGCAGCACGTTCCCAGCAGGTACCACTGGGTATGTTCCCAGGGTGACAGGACAGACCGCCAACTGCAACTCCAGAGAGGACTGGCATTGTTTGGACAGCTGGATGCTGCTTCACTTCTTTACAAAGCAGCAAAATACTCACCTCATACTTCTTTGGACTCTGCTTCTTGCCAGCTGGAGCAAAATAGATGGTGGGGAAGCTGGGGAAAGAGAAGAGGCATGTAAGCTCCTATGCGCTCTGTTTTCTTTCAGACCAGCCCTCACTGAAGGGACCTGCACCCTGCATTCCCCTGGTTTAACACACCAACAGCTTCAGCAACTCTGATGCCAGCAAGTGTGGCCTCTGAAAGCCTGGCCATGTCCAAAGAGTTGGATGAGCCCAAGAATGTCCAAGTTTTCTAGCTAAACTGTTTTTGGAAAAGTGAGCTGTTTTTACACTGCCAAGAACAGAATCACAGCAGATTCAAAAGCAGCAAGACAGGCCTCTGGGCACAGCCAGGACACTGGAATCCCAGAGAAACAAGGCAGCTGGATGTCCTTTGTTTTCACTCTTGATTTCTTCACACTAAGCAAATGCCTAGCGATCGCATGCCAATCGCTCCCACCCATCCTCCCTGTGAGACTCTCAGCAATTCTGCTGTGGTTGCTGGCCAGAGACACAAGCATGAACTCATACGGTGACACAATGGTATAACAATGGTAACACCTACCCTCGGACTTCATACGGAGAAGGCACATCATTGGCTGTAGCATCCATTTTGGCAATGATGATATTGGGGTCTTTACTGAGCTGTTGTTGGTAGAAAGAGCTTATTAGTACCCAATCCATAGCAGTTAACACAGGAACTCACCGATCAACATCATCTAAGATAGCAATGTCAGAGGACAGGGCACACAGTATGCTAAAAGGTGAGCAAATTTCTTCTAAGCAGTTTGTTACTTCTGCCTCAGCAGGGGCACAGGGAACAAAGTCCCTCCTCAGCCAGCTGCATGGAGCCCACATCTCCCAGTGGTACCTGCTGAATTGGTCTGGTACAAGTTCTGGAGAATGCTTACCCCAGAGCAACTGCTTACCCTCCATCTTAGGAAGTGAGCTGTGAGGATATGCAGGAAGGAGGGGTGCCTGATGGCCAAATAGCAAAAGGCTGGTCAGATCTGGGGGAACAGATTTACTTCACTTGTGTGCAGGGCAGTGTTATCCTTCACATAGAGGGAAAAGACCCAAGAAGGAACTTTGGTAGTTGAGGCCAGTTGCTGAATCAGGGAATATTTATGTGCCACAACAATGGGCACAGGTTAAACCTACTGGTGTGGTTACTACCGCACTCCAGATCTTGCTAACCTACTTCTACATTCGCAGGAGATGCTAGAACTCATAGTCCTCAGGAAGGCGCAATTATGCCCTGTTATCATAAAGGCTAGACAGACAGAACCCGAACAATTTTTTAGTGCTGCAAAATTCTAGTTTGTGATTCCAATAATGTCCCAGACTTACCTTCTCCCCCAATTCTTTGTATTTGGGCTCCAGATTCTTGCAATGGCCACACCAGGGCGCATAAAACTCTATCAGGACATCTTTGTCTTCTGCATTAACAATTTCATCGAAGTTCTCAGCAACCACCACCTGATAACATTTGATCACACAAATCAAGGTTTTTTTTAAGTCAAGAGTGAGACTGTAACATGACGTGCTCCACATACTCTGCCCAAGAAAGCCTGGCCCTCCCACAGCAAGTCACACTGCACCTACACAGCAAGCAGCACAATCACCAAACACGCAACTCTTCACCAAGCTCTAACACCCCCAACTTGCAGGTAAAAACCCATCACAAGGTACCAGCACTACCTGCAAATGAGGTTTGCTTCTGGTATCCTTGCAGGAAGAGGACAAAATAATTTCTTTTTAATCCCAGCAGGTTCCAGGCTGAGGAATCAGTCTAGCAAGACTGGCTGAAGCTATCCCCATCCACACAAAACCACACAGCGAGTTCCACTCCCTTATAAGGCCCTCATCATAAAGCCAGGCCATGCAACACAGGGCAGAATTTACTATGAGGGGTGGGGCAGGAGTTATACCACCCCTCTGCAGTGATGAGAGACACATAACTCCTTAGAAATAGCACAGTCACGACCAACTTGAAGGCTGTGCCATGAGAGAGCACAAGCCAAGACAGCAGGCCTGTGCATAATCCCTGTAAATCTGGATGATCCTGCACTTGTTAGCACATCACCAGCATGCTCAAGCAGCAGCTACTGTGCCAAGATAACAAAATAGAATCAAAACTGCAAGTTGCATTTCTCCCTTGGCTCAGAAAACTGCAGTATAACAACGAAGTGAATTCTTCCATCTATCACAGCAGAGGCTTCTCAAGATGCCACAACAGTGTGTGCAGCATGGGATATTGGCATATGTCTAAAAGCTGCTGCTGAACAGCATTTCTACATCTACTGATAGGAGCTGCTGCTACACTTGATGTGGTGCTCACCTTCACAGGGCCATCATTGCTTTCAGGGACAGGCTCCGATTTCAGATACTTTTTCAAGTTTCCATCAAAGTAATCTTGCAGGAATCTCTCCAGAGCCTTTCCGTCACGGCTGAAAGTGGAAGTGACATTTTACAGCCATCACCACACATACAGGATGAGAGGGGAAAACTTTCAAGGCTTATTTAAGCTCCTTCCACCCACAGAACAGATGCCACCTGTATGTCTGAGAGTACCAGTCTGGGGCTGGTTTAGAAGACCCCAGAACAAGTGCAAAGATGCTCTTAGGAGAGTTGACAGGAGGCTGGATGCACATCCCATTCAAAGTTTTAGGCCTTCCAGCACCCTTACGTTTCTTCTTTCAAGAAGAAAGGTACAACTATTTCCTCTACCCTTTAATGCATCTTAGCTCCTAACCAGACACTTAAGTATCTTGAATTAAATTCTCTAACCCTGTGTAATAGGAGGGGTTGTAAGCTCTCTAGAGGGCAGGAAAACACACGAGTAGGAGCCATTCTGACCCAGCAATTTCGTCCAGCTGGAATATCCAGCTTTCCTGTTTCCTCCAAGCTAATGACGTTGGTCTGAAGGTCTCTGACCAGATCATAAGCCTAGCAAGTGAGAGGCAACACCGCTAAGTTCAAAAACTTACGAGAATTCTTCCTGCATGACATATTTATCTCCTTTAGCAGTTCTGATGGCAACAACTGGAGCCTCGCCCACGCTGCTCTCTAGACCAAACTCTGAAAGCTCATGGCCAAAGGTTTTCCGACTAGCAACAGCAAAAGACAGTTTGTGCCCAGCATCTAAGAACTTCTTTGCGATCATCATAACTCTGAGGAGGGAAAAACAAACACAAACAAAACCCATAAAACACAAAGCATTATTCCTTGGAACATTTTCTGACATAACATCCTTCAAGTGCACCCTGGACAATCAACGGTGTGATGTGTTTGCATAGGCTAGTCCTACAGAAATGGTGTTAAGGAGGAGTAAGCTTGTGTCTACTGTGAATGAAGCCTATGCAAATGTTGTCTGCTTTCATCCTCTACCCCTGTCAGCGTGACCACCAGGGTCTCAGGCACTGGGGAATACAAAGGATGGAATCCCACACAACACCAGTAAGTAAGTATGTTTGTCTTTAAGGTCTAAGGACTAGGGATCTGCGGGAGAGGAGGATAGAGAATGTCTGAAGAGAGATGTATGAGAGGAGGATGGGGAATGTCTGATCTGGCAGGAGATAACAGCTGGGTATTGTGAAGGAGAATAAGGAAGATACATATGGTCATCTAGTAGCAAATAGGTGTCTGCATGCTTGTAGTGATATGTAACTATGTAACTGCATGAATGGTTTCTGCCCTGAGCCTGGTGGTACACACAGCTGGAATTTGTATCCGGGCTAAGAGATAGAAATAAGAGCTTCTCTGTACAATAAAGTGTCTCTGGTTGCACCACAACCAGAGTCCGTGCCTTCATACATCACAGGGATCCAAGACTAAGCAGGTGGGGTTTCAAAGGATATGCGTATTGCATGCTTTGGGCTCTGCAGGCAGCAGCCACCCCAACAGTTCCAATTAGAAACTCAGCTGGAAGCTTTCTGGGAGAGAATTCATGTATGAACAACAGGAGAAACTCTGTCAACTGAGCTATGGAACAGCAACAAGGAAGGGAACAAATGAGACAGGTTGATTAACCCCACCGCTGCATACCTGTTGCGCCAATAGTTGGAACCCTTTGCATTCTTCTCATAGTCCACATCATAGTATGCCACCAACAAGTCCTTACCCTGGATCAAGTCTTTGTTGTCTTCAGTCATGTGTGGGCAGATGCCAAAGCTATCAGCAACACAGATGTTAGCAACTTCAGTTAGAATGCCCAGAACCCATCACCTCCCAGGAATGCCCTCGACGCAGCGCAATCTTGTAGCCCACCCAAGAACATTAAATTCCAGTAATAATGAAGACGTGAGGGAGGTATCTTTGCTCATTCACATATCATGCTATTCTAAAGTCAAATCTCCACCTCGAGCCACAACAGCAGGGGCCATATCTGACCTAAACAAGACCAAAACTGGTATACTTCAAAAAGTTCGGTTTTTAAACACAAGTGTGGTTGTTGGAATATGGAGAGTAAATGCCAACAGCCACGCCAGGATTTCTAGAAAGGAGGTCCCCAAAGGAGACAGCAGAGGCATGACAGCTCTTTTGGAGACTAAGCCAGGAAGCGACAGCAATGCCAGCTAGAGAAAAAGTTCTTAGAGGGCCAAATCCAACTGGGGCTAGTCTATCAAATTCTCTGGTGGGGAATCACTCACATGTTCTCCTGGATGAACTTCTTGATCTTTCCACTGGTGATTTTGTCTTCCGTGTACTTGATAGAGCTGTCCTCAAACTTGTTGGTCAGGCGTGGAGGACGGAATAAGACTATACCCCTGTGGGGAAGCGGGTATTGTGAATTAGTTTAAGTATCTGTGGGCTTCCAGGGATGGCAGCTAGATGAGGCAAGAGCCCAGTCTCCAGTGACTATCCCCATTCACTGTTCATAGCTTCAATGAAGACAGTCTAGTTCCTTGGCAGCAGTACTACAGATCTACTTGTCAGACCCCTTTCCCTTATTTGGACAGGCGATAATGAGAAACAAAAACCCCACCATAACAAGCAATGGCTAAACAAAATGCCTCTGTTGAGATACTTCCCACCCAGAGGCAGAGACTAACCCTCCAGAGCCTGCAAACATCTGTAACTTTTTATCTCAACCCAAAAGAGATTAAAAAAAAAAAAAAAAAAGATATGCCACTGGCAGCTGGGGAAGAAACAAGAGCTTAAGCTATGTTCAGAACGTGAATCCAGTTAACAACTGGAATCCAAGAATTTTTCAGATAACACCAAGATTCCTTGTTATTGAGACAACTAACTTACTCTCCATCTTCCTCATACTTCTGCACCAATTGGTCCTCACTGGTGTGCGCAAAACGGTAGTTATCTCTTAGGTTGTTGGCAGCTTTCATGAATTCTGAATAAGCATCACCAGATGCATCTCCAAAGAAGCCTGCAGCAGAAAGACAGATAGTGATCCTAAACCAACTCAGCAGCAGTCACCATACAGCGCTCATCATTTAGCTCTACAAAGCACTGAAAGATCACTTCTGAATCCAGTCCTGCAATGCACGTTCAGGCCTTCATCTCTGACAGCTTCTCTCCTGTTTTTATTGGAACCTTTCCATACTCCCTCCCTTCCACCAGCAGAATGTTACTCAAGAGTCTGCCCAGCTTAGTCATTCAGCCAAAAGGCAGCTGTCCTCTGAGTACAGAGATACCCTTTGTAACCACGTGGCACTAGTAATTGGTAACAACTGCCAATGGTACTTCATAAAAGTAAGTTCAGGAACGCTGATCAATACTCATCCAGTTATGCTTGTAAGATGGCACCTGATCAGCACAAAGGAAAGCTGCTATTGCCACTCATAAACCATGGTCAAATCATATAATGTCGACCCCCTACCTGTGTCACAAGACAACACCTGAATGTACTTTACAGCAATCAAAAGCTATCTGTGGTCAGCCAGCCAAAAGAGTAACAAACTTTAAAAAAATAGACACTATGGTGCCAGGAAGTTCAAGAGTCACAGGAAAGAAAATACCCCAACAAACAGAAGGGGAAAAGAAAAAAAAATTGGAAGGAATCCCCAGAGGCCATTGAGTCCAAGCTCCTGCCCAAAGCAGAAGCAGCTTCAAAGTCAGATCAGGTTGCTCAGAGCATTGTCCAACCAAGTTT
This sequence comes from Falco naumanni, assembly GCF_017639655.2. Classification (NCBI taxonomy): domain Eukaryota; kingdom Metazoa; phylum Chordata; class Aves; order Falconiformes; family Falconidae; genus Falco; species Falco naumanni. The sequence continues at coordinate 3,152,370 of NC_054060.1, read as the reverse complement.
TGAAAAACCTCCCAGACTGAATGATTCAAAATCCCTCTGGGCACATGTTTCAGTGCTTTATCGTCCTCATTACGAAAAACTTTTCTGCTCATGTCCATCTGGAATCTCTCTTGCTACAGCCTGTGATGCTGCCTCCTATCCTTTCACAGCACATTCCCCAGGATATCTCCCAGAGTCAAGCATCTACTGATTTCCGCGCTGCACCGTATCTACTCACCCACTACTGAAGCATCTTTATCACCAATGAATTTCTCAAATTCAGCCACAGAATTGAGAGCCACTGAAGCAGGTCCCGCCTGTTTCTTGAGGTGACTGACAATCCCATCTTAAAAAGAAAAGTTAAAGGATTAAAGTGATCTATACAAATTTCCATAAGACATTTTTCACACTTCCTAAAACAAAAATTGTTTCTGCAGAATCCATACACCTCTCCCATACAACAATATGATGTTAACCAAAGGAGAGGTACTATCAGCTTCACATGGGAACCTTCTAGCAATTTGCAGATACTACTCACCAAGGGTACTAGGGATTAATGTGGAAACCTTCACCTTTAAAGAAGGGTTTTAAGGGATAATAAACATTCAGGGCTCTACCAGCACAAAGAGTTCTGGAAAGAACAAAGCGGGGTGAGCGTGTAGGTGGGGACCTTCTTTGTATCCTTCAACACACGTAGCATCCCTGACAATTCTATCATGCGTGGGCCTTCCTTCCAGCACCATTTCTGCAAGCCAGATGCTTGCTGATAAGCTCTTACCTGCTGTCCTGGGCCCATCATAGGTTCCTGCCTCTTCTCCATCTCGAAAGATCTTTAAGGTGGGGTATCCACTGACTCCATACTTATTACAGGTGTTTGAGTTTGCTGTACAGTCAACCTAAAGGAAGAGAAACATTGCTGCTCGGAAACCAAGCCATCCATATGCACAGAAGAAAGCAGCTTTGCCATTGCCCACATTATCACGTACAAAGCCTAGACGGTCTGAAAGCCCTCGTGTGTCTTTAACCAAGGCTAGATTCCTTTCACATGAAGTGCAAGGAGCTGCAAAGCATCTATAAGACCCACGTGCACAAGACCAAAAGCCAGGCCTAACACACTCGATCAAGGGGTTGGAAGGGGATCTATGCAGCCTATTGCGGGAGAGTCAAGACTGGGAAAGGAAGTAGCATGGGTGTAACTACAGGCCCAGCAAAATGTTTAGGGAGATACTGGAAAGATTACATAGTTGCGAGTTTGGTCAGACTAGGTGCAAAAAATAGAAAGGGTAAATTCTTGTAATCAATGACAGGCTTAATAGGAATCAACTGTTCTCAGTACCTTATCATTCCTGAAGTTCCTACGACACCTGAAGAAAACAGGCCGACCTCAACAGACAGAGGCCACAGTGTCAAGAGTCCATGCGACTTCCCGTAAAGGAAGAGGAAAACTCTGATTTGCAACAACTACACAAGTTTTCCAGTGGAAGAGAAAGCTCTCAGACAGCAACCCTTGCTTTATAAGCCAAGGGACAGCACTGTGAAGTACAGCACAGGGCTAGTTCTCAGGCTCGCTTACACAGCTCAGAGGTGGCTTCTTCCTCCCACTTTGGGTGAGCCGTCTTCTACGCACTCGCACACACCCATGATACACGCACACCACCCGAGTGGCAGCAGCCCTCGCAGGCTTCCCCTTCCAGAGCGTTCCCTCGTGTCTAAATCCTCAGAGAGACGAAGCCCCTCAGAGCTCTGGAGCCCCCCGAGCAGGCCCGACAGGCACATGGGCAAGCGCTGTGGGCCGACCGCGACTGCAAAGCTTTTATCTGCTCAGAGCCTCGCCGCAGGCCGCCGTGCCAGCGCCGCCGCAGCCCTCACCTTCACCAGCGGCACGATCCCCTTCAGCCTGGTCGCTGCCGACTCGTACTCCGGCGCCAGCCGCTTGCAGTGCCCGCACCTGGGGGGGACCGGAGGGGGTTAGGCCGGCCCGCAGCGCCCCGGCCCTGCCCGCCATCCCCCGGCACGGCCCTGCCCGCCCGCCTGGCGCCCCGCAGGGCCCGGCTCCGCCGCTCCCACCCGCCCCCGGCGGCCCCTCACCAGGGCGCGAAGAACTCCACCAGCACCAGCCCCGGGCGCTCGGCCAGGCCGCTCTCGAAGTCAGCATCGCTGAGCTCCACCACGTCGGAGGCGCGGGCGGCGAAGGCGAGCAGCGGGAGCAGCAGCAGCGCGGCGGGCCGCGGCCGGGGCGCGGACATGGCTGGCGGGGCGGCGCGGCGCGGGGTTCTCTCCTCGGCGGCGGCGGCGGCTGAACGGGCGCCGGGGGCCGCAGGCCGGAAGTCCCACCCCCCCCAGCCGGATCTGCCGTGTGGCAGCTCTCCGTTGGGCGCCACGCCGTGCGTCACGCCAGCTCCGGCCAATGAGCTGCCGGCAGGGGTGGGCGGGGCCAGTTGCGGCGACCCTGCTGCTCCGTTCCCTGCCCCCCGGTTTGGCCACAGCTCGGGCTGGGGCGGGAGGTGAGGGGCGGCGGCAGCGGCTTCCGGGCCCCGTTGGGCCTCTGTCGGGCCTCGACCGCTCCCGGGACGGCACTGGTTCGCCCGTGCTGGGCCGCGCTGCACCCGGGGCTCGGCCACGTCCCTGAGCCACGGCGAAGATTTGCGCCCCCTCCCGTCGCCCGTCCCAGGGGCCAGCCCCGTGGCCCGCCGAGCGCAGGGCCTGCCCGCCGGGGCTGGGGGCCGGGAGCTCCTCGCTGCCGCAATGACTGCGGCTCCGCCAAGGATTTCACTCATTAAACCGCTCTGTGTTCGCTAGAAGCCCTGCCGTGGGCACCGTGCCTGCAAAGCGTGCTGGACGCCCCGCCGGGAGCCTCCTGCCCGCCGCCTCCAATTCCACGGGCACCGCCAGCCCAGAGCCCGCTCGCTGCTTGTCCCATTCCCCCGCGCCCCGGGGCCGGCAGGGAGCGCTGCCGTCCACTCCGGGACCGCCGCCGGTGCACCGGGGAGACCCAGGGTGGGAGCTGCTCCCGCAGTGCCCGCAGCCCGCGCAGTGCCCGCAGCCCCGCAGCCCCCGCCCCTGCCGGGTTACCGGCATCAATAATGCAGAGCTCGGCGGCGGCGGCGGAGGGGGGGGGGGGGGGGGCGGCGGCGTTCGGCGGTGGCCTCGGGTTACAGCCCCGAGCCGAGGCCTGCGGGAGTCAGTGCCGCCGTGCTTGAGCCCCGGCGGCAGGGGTGGCGTGAGCGGGCAGGGGCAGGGGCAAGGTCAAGAGCAGGGGCAAGGTCAAGGGTAGGGGCTGGGAAGGGGCAAAGGCAGGGGTTGGGGCAGAGGCAAGGGCAGGGGCAAAGCTAGTTCCAGGCTAGTTGGGCAGCGCTGCGGCAGCTGCCCGTGCAGGCTGTGTGGGTCCATCTCTCCCTCGCCCCCACGGGCTGCAGGCCGCGGGGATGGCTGCTTCCCTTCCCAGCTTTGGGCTGCTGCTCCTGCTGCTGCTGTGGGACCCCAGCTCCGGTGAGTGAGCACACCCCTCTGGGACCACAGACCTCGGTGCGATGGAACCATGCTCGAGGGTCTGTCCTGCTCTCCCAGCCCCTGCCCCCGGTGCAGGTGTGGGGGCACGGATCCCGGGGGTAAAGCCCCAGCCCCCAGGGTGTGGGCTGCCCCCTGCACAGCTCTGGCGATATGGGTGGTGGTCTGGGGTGGTCTGTGCCGGGAGCTGCAGGGGTCCCAAAGAGCAGGGGCTGTGCGTCGGTGCACGCTGGCTGCCTGCGGTGGGGCGATGCTCGATGGGCCCCCGAGGGATGCAGCTTCTTGCGGGGGTCGGGGGTGTCAGTGCATGCGGCCAGCTGGGCCCTGCCCCGCAGGAGCTGCCCCGGGAGGGACCGGCGCCCCACCACCCCGCCTCGTCCCCGTCCCTCAGGCCCGACGGCAACCCAGCGGAGCGGTCCCCGCGGTCCCACCAGCCGGAGCCCGGGGCTGCGGGGGGACGCTTTCCCCCGGGCAGAACCCGCCGGCGGGGCTGTCGGCCGTGGGGACCCCGTCGGCGAGCAGCGCTGCCTCGACCCCTCGGGGCGCTCGGGGGGGCGCGGACGAGCTTTCCGCCCCCCCGGGGGGGCCGGGGCTGGCGGGCGAGCGGCGGGGAGCGGGGCGGCTGCTGCTCCCGCCCCGGGGCAGCCGGCGCCGGGCTGCGCTCCTCCGCCTGCACCGCGGGCTGCGGGGCCGCCGGGGCGGGGGGGCCGCCCCCCGAGCCCCGGCCGCGCTGGGAGCCGCCGCCGGGCCGGGCCGGGGCGGAGGAGCGGGGCGGGGGGCCGGGGCCGTGCGGGCCCCTCTGGAGCCGCGCGCCGGGGCTGCGGGATGCGCTGCTGCGGGCGGCGGGGCGCGCGCTGGGGCCCCCGCGCACCGACGGCGCCGGGCGCTGTGTAGGTAAGCGATGGTGCCGGTGCCGGTGCCCGGTGCCCCGCCGCCGCCGCCGCCTGACGCCGGGCTCGCCCGCAGGGACGCTGCCGCAGCTGCTGCTCTGGTGAGTCGGGCGGGTGGGGTGGGATGGGACGGGAATGGGATGGGACGGGATGGGATGGGACGGGATGAGAAGAAATAGGATAGGACCAGATGGGGATTGGGGTGGGAAGGTATGGGATGGGATGAAATGGGACAGGACCAGACAGGATGGGATGGGCAGCACGGGCACCTGGGCTGCAGGCAAGGGGTTCCTCCAGGGCAGGCAGGGCTGCAGTGGGCAGCTATGTTGGAGAGGGGTGCTGGGGCTGCCCCAGCCAGACGGTTGCTGATCTGGTCTCTGCCCTGCAGGGGCTTCCACCACAACATCAGTTGGGATGCCCGGGGCCTGGGCTTCACAGCTGGGGTGCTCCCTGCTCCACCACCCCTCCCCAGCTGCCTCCAGCCTGTCCCCCGGGCAGTTGCGGCCGTGCCCCAGAACCAGCTCTCGCTCCTGCCCCCTGTTCTGGAGGCTGTGTGCAATGACAGCATCCCTGGGCTGCCGGGTGTCTCCAACTTCACCGTCTACCTCTACTGCAACCTCTTCAACAGCTCCCGGGGCTCCAGCCAGCGCCCAGAGGACCTGGGGGCTGCCTGCTCCAACGCAGCCTGGTACCTCTCCATGGGTGAGGGGGGCTCGGCATGGGCCCGGGCCTGCCGGGAGCACTACCCTGCCCAGTTCAACAGCACTGTCTGCAGCAACACCTCCCTGAGGGAGACCCCTGGGCCCCAGCAGGTCTTGCTGGAGCAGCTCTGTGCTGACCTGGCTGGGCCCCGCAGCTGCAGTGCCTGCATACGCTGGGAGGACGCCTGGAGCTGCTTCCTGGGAAGCCCCATGCTCTGGGATGCCCGGCTCTGTGGCAGCAGGAGCTGTGAGTTGCTGCCCGCTGACCCCTGGGCCTCGCTCTCCCAGCTGTGTGGTGGTCCCCAGCCCCGGGCACAGATGCCCGGTGTCTCAGAGCCTGGGGGCACAGACCCTTGCTCCTTCGGGGGCCAGAGCCTGTGGGCATGGGGGAGCACTGGTCTCTTGGAACTGTGCAGGACTGTGTGTCCCTGCTGCTTCCAGGAGCTGGTGTGCACCAATGCCTCCCTCCTGCAGCTGCTGGGGCATCCTCAGCCTGTGGTCGGGGCACGCTGCCAGGGTGCCCTGCCCAGTGGACGCTGCCTGCTGCAGCAGCTCCTGGCACTCCTGCCCATGCCCCGCAGGCTGGATGCTGTGGAGCTCTGCCCAGACCTGGCTGCCTACCTGCTGGGGTTGGCCTTGCAGCTGCCGCGGTGCCAGGAGGAGGCTCCAGGCTGGGCTCCCCACGTGAACTACCTCCTGCGCCTGCTTGACCGCAGCCTGACCGCCTCCAGACGAGAGGAGGCTGGGCAGGTGGCCAGGGAGCAGCTGAGCGAGGCCATCCTCCTCTCCAGCCTCCTGGACAACACCTCCTTCTGGGGCTTGCTGGGGGCGAATTCATCTGCAGGCATCCTGCGAGCCGTGGGCCAGTACCTGGGGTGGGAGCGCAGGGTCCCGGCCAAGAGGGAGCTGCTGAGCTGCTTTAGCGTGAGTTGGGCAGTGCTGGGGCAGCGAGTGGGGGCCTCCCTGGGTGCGAGGCGGTGGTCTGGGTGCCAGACCCGGCGTGCCAGACCCGGGGAAGCCCTCCTGCCCACTGTGGGGTCCAGCCAGGGCATGTGCCCCAGTCCCAGGGTCGCTGTCCAGTGCCAGCCAGGCTGGGAGCAGGATTGGTGCATGTGCTCTCCTCAGCCACCAGTGGCTGGGAATGGCTAGTCCTGGATTGGGGTCTCAGGGCTGCTGCTCAGGGCTAAGAGGGGGGTCTCTTTGCCCCTGGGTCAGCTTCCTTGCAGCAAGGCTGCCCCAGACCTGCCGTGGGGCACTGGGTGAGGAGCTCTGGGCCAGGGCAGGGAGTGCAGCCCTGCTCCCTCCTGCAGGCGGTGCTCTGGGACCTGCTCCAGGACAGCGAGGGTGTGCCTGCCTTGGAGGTCCTGGCGCAGGTACTCCCTGACCCAGCCAGGCTGGCTCCCGACCCACCCAGGATCCTGCGGAGCACAGGGCCTGCCTGCCCCCAGCACCCCCATGGCCTGGGTCCCTGCCAGTGGCTGTGCTGAGTGTGGCCTCCCTGCAGGAGTACCTGCGGATGCCAGAGGAGAGCTTCCAGGGGCTGCTGCATGCGGTGGGGCCCGAGGCTGTGCAGCGCTTCCTGGCCCTGCTGCACCGCGCCTGGCACCGGCTGCGTGGCAAGGTGGTTACAGGGGCTGGGACAGGGCAGGGTGTGCAGAGCCCGTGTGTGGTGGTTGCCTGTGTGATGGGTGGGAAGAGCCGGGGGAGTGGTGGTGGTGCACAGCATGTGGGGAGAGACCCACACATGGGGGTGTAGACCCTGCACCAGGGCAGGTGCAGTCAGTGCTTGCTGGAGTTCACAGCTCCCATGCATGAGGGGTTGCAGAGCCCATGCACGGGGAGGGGGCGTGTGCAGACCCCAGGCATGCAGAGCCCATACACAGGGTGTGTGTGTGTGTGTGCAGACCACAGGTGTGCAGAGCCTGTGCACGGTGTGTGTGTGTGCAGAGCCCGTGCACAAGGGGTGTGTTTGCAGCGCCCAGGCACAGGGGTGCAGAGCCCATGCCACAGGGTGCTGTCCCAGCACACAGCTGGGTGGCACTGGGCCTGTGCTCGTTGCCTGGACTCATGAAGCTTTGCAGGTGCCATCGCCTGTGTCCGGGGAGGACGCACTGCCGTCGCTGGCTGTGCTGCTGCTCCGCAGATTGCCCCATCTCACCCCGCAGCTGTTTGTCAGTCTGTCGCAGTTCATCCCCTTCATGGCAGTGACTGACATTGCAAGGCTCCCCCCAGCCCTCCTGGCCAACGAAAGCGTGTAAGCAGCACTGGGTGCCCTGGTTGCCTGCACACATTACGGCCAGCTCTGGCCTGCGCGCTGCATTTTGCCATCACCTGAAGAGACCCCCAGCCCAGCCCCATCCTGCCCTGTCCCCTGCAGAGCGCCAGCCCAAGCAGCCCATGCAATAGCCATGCAGAAGGCCACTAAGTACCCCTAGGTCCTGGGCACCACAGGGCACGTGCTTGGTGATGGTCTCTGGGGTGCCCTTTGAGGTGGGTGCAGGCTTGGCATGGGCCTGGGAGGTCTCTGCAGCTGTGCCCCGGTTCTCTGTCCCCACAGCCTTGCTGCTCTGCGGACTCACAGCGCGCGCCTGACGCAGGGGCAGAAGGCTGCCTTTGCCAGGCGCCTGCTGCAAGTCCCCTTCCTCGGGGCCGTGCCCACATGGTCCCTTGGCTTCCTCCACGCTGTCCTGCCGCTGCTGCCCCACTTGCCGCTGCGCTGCTTCCTGCAGCTCACGCCCCAGCAGGTGGGATGTGAGCCCTGGCCCCCCATGCAGGCTGCTCTGCCTGGCCAGCATGCCCTCACCCCACGGCCAGCGGGGATCCCAGCCCTGCACCCCCAGCCCTGCCCAGCACAGGCAGGGATCCAGAGCTGGGAATCCCACCCTGCCCAGCCCTGCACCCCTGATCCTGCATCCCCTGGCTGGGACACCTTCCTTGGCCTTGCACGCTGAACCCACAGCCCTGGCTGGGAGCCCCAGGTCTGGTCAGGAAGCCTGAGCCGAGTTCACCTTTGCCTGTGCAGATCTGGGGGCTGGGGGATGGCTGGCAGCCGCTGCGGCTGGGGCTGGTGCAGGGCCGCCATGTGGCAGGCAGCCTGGCGAACCGGAGCCGTGCGGCTGGCACCGAGCTGGGGCGCAGGTGAGTGTGGCAGTGCCGGCACAGCCATGCCCTGAGCTGGGCTGGCGCAGGACCCCGGTGCTGCTGCGAGGGCCACGGCCTTGCTGCAGCATGGGGCCAGGATGGGTGCCGGCAGGGCTGCCCTTGCCTGCTAACAGGCTTTTCTGCGCAGGCTGGGGGCCCTTGCCTGCTTCCTGAGCCCCGAGGAGCTGCAGGACCTGGAGTGGCTGCAGGATGCCCGGGGGGCAGTGGAGCAGAGCCTGCTGGCGTGTGCAGCCGCAGGGACCCTTCGGCAGCACGGGCGGGTGAGCAAGCCCCCGGGAGGGATGCGATGGATGTGTGGGCTGTGCCAGGCACCCAGGGGCACCTTGTGAATGGGCACCCTGCGGAGCTTGGCTCCCATCCCCTTGCTCTTTGTGGGAGCCTGGCCACAGCATGCCAGCATGAGTAGGGGAGCCAGGGCAGCGAGTCCTGATCAGGCACCAGCACCAGCTCCACGTTCATCCTGTGGCTCCTCCTGTGACAGGGGCTGGGGCAGGCTGCCCGCCAGCCCTGGGCTCATGGCTCTCCTGCCCTGTGCCGGCAGGTCATGCTCGCGCTGGCAGACTTGCTGCGCTCCACCAACCTGGCCATGGTGAGCCCTGGGGAGCTGTCAGCATGGAGGGGCGTCCTCCCTGAGATGGGAGTGGGCTTCCTGGAGCACCTGTCAGCTGCCCAGCTGAACTCCCTCCTGCTCCAGCTGCAGCCGACGCAGCTGACGCGTGCCCAGGTGAGTCCAGCCTGACTGCCCATGCCCTGGGCTGGGGCCCCCTGTGCCCTGGACACCACTGGAGACTCCAGCAGGATGCAGCTGGGTAGCCTCCAAGCCTTGCCACCGGACCCCTGCCAGGGCTGTGCTGGCCCTGCTGATCACCACTGCCTTGTCCTCCTCAGGCATCCTTCCTGCTCACATGGGCTCTCCAGAGGGACAACGTGAGTGTCCGAGCTGCCTCTGCAGGAAAAGGATGGGCTGTGGGTGTCATGCCCTGGTGCCTGAGTGCAGCCCCAGATCTTGCACCCCCACACCTGCCTGTGCTGCCGCAGGGTCCCCAGTGAGGCCAGTGTCTTTCTCTGCAGGTGACGGCAGGGGAAGCATCCTGGATGTGTCCCCTGCTGCCAGGCCTCGGACCCACGTCACTGGCAGCTGTGCTGGCCCCTCTCCGGGTCCAAGGCTGTGCATGCCTGGGGCCAGCCCTACCGCTGCTCTTGGCAGCACAGACGGCATCCCTGCTGCAGGCTCTGCAGCCCCTGGACAGCTGGGCTCACTGCCTGCTGCCTCTGCTGCCCCTCCAGCTCCTGCGTCCCAGCGCCCAGGCTCTGCACGGGGCTCTGCGGGACCCCAACCTGCCCTGGTCTCCGCAGCAGGTCAGAGGCCAGGCACAGGGCTGTGGGGGAAGGTGCTGCACCCCCGTGCCTCCCACCACTGCCCCCCAACAGGCCCAGCTCCTCTGGATGGAGGTGGGAGCCGGCACTAACCACAGTCACCGCACTGCTGGGTGAGAGCAGCTGGCCTGGGGTGGCCAACAGGCACCGGCTGGGGCACGGGGACGGAGGCAGCTGGGAGCACCTTCTGGAGTCCCATGGAGGGAAGGGAGCTGGGAGAGGGCTGGGTACCCTGGGCAGGAGGTGGGAGCCGTGGCATTGCCCTGGGCAGGATTGAGCAGGTCTCGGTGGGTCTGGGGAAGGTGAAGCCCCAGCGTCATTGTCCTGCAGTGCCCTGGGCTCACTGGTGGTGGGCATGAGCTGTGCCGCGCTGCAGGAGCCGGGCCGGGAGGATTTCCTGGGGGCTCTCCGGACCCTCTACGTGCAGCCTCGCTCCCTGCCCGCCAGCCTGGTAAGGAGGAGGCTCCACGATCCCCAAGGCTCGCGGGCAGCCTGTCCCTGTCCTGCGCTCACAGCACGGTGTCCCCAGCGGCGCTGCGTGCAGGAGGAGGTGCTCAGACGTCCTGCGCTCTCCGAGGAGGAGCTGGCATGGCTGGGACCTCGGTTCCTCATGGAGTTACCGTAGGTGTTGGGAGCAGCTGGCCCAGGGATGCAGGGCCACGGGCAACCCCTTCTGCTCCCACTGCTTCTTTCCCTCGGGTGGGGGGAAAGAACTGCCTCCTGGCCTACAGCCCCCTCTTTGAGCCCATCACCCTCCTTGTGTTTGCAAGGGGCCAGCAAGCCCCTGCCCTGCTGCCCCCAAATGTGGAGCAGGACTGCTGGCAGGAGCTTGCAGCAGGCACCGCTGCCCTCCTGGCACCCCCAGCCCCTGGTCCTGGCTGTCCCTGGCGCAGCCCTACCGCGAGCCCCTGCCTGGCGCCTGGGCACCCCTGCCATGAGAGGGGGTCTGCAGGATGCGTCTCGGTGCCCCATTCATCCCTGGGCAGAGCAGCCCCTTGCCCTGCAGTGCCCAGGCGTGCTCGGGCTCCTGCAGGGCGAAGCTGGTGGAGATGCTACCTGATGCTGTGATGCAGCTGGTCCTGGACCACGTGACCCGTGAACCCCACAGCCTGCTGGCCTTGCCGGCCACCCGCCGGGCAGCCCTGGCCCGCAGGGCCCTGAGCTCCCTGGTAAGGGCAGGGAGCCCAGCATGGGGTATGGGGAGATGCGGCTGCCCGCCCTTGCTCCTAGGCTCTCCCTCCTGCAGCATCTCCCAGCAGGGGTGGAGCTTGGTGGGGAAGACCTGGACCAGCTGGGACCACTGGTGGGGTTCCTGGACCGGGAGAGTGTGGCCCGCATCCAGCCTGAGAGCCTGCTGCCGCGGCTGGGGGACCTGCAGGGCACCTGCCTGGCCAGGGAAGCAGCCGCTGAGCTGGGGCGGCTGTTGCTGTCGGAGCAGGCGCTGGGGTAGGTGGCAGGCAGGGGGGCACAGGGCCCTGTCAGTGCCACCTTGACGCCTGCTTCCACAGGCCTCCCCCTGGCTGGCACCTGCCCACCCTGCAGCAGCTGGGGCACCTGGTCTTCCTGCTGCCCCTCGAGAGCCTGCGTGCCATCCCCCGGGTGAGCACCGCGTCCCCTCCCACTGCCACCACGCTGCCCCATGGCTGGCCATGCCTCAGCCCCTCCACCTGGTCTTGCAACTGTGCAACCCTCCGAGTGCCCCATCCCCATGGTTGTGCTGTCGCCACTAGTCCCGCATCCTCCTGGGTGTGCCACCCTCAATGGTGTCCCATCCTTGTGGCTGTGCCATCCCCAGTGGTGTCCCACCCCCGTGGCTGTGCTGTCCCCACCAGTACCACATCCTCCTGGTTGTGCCATCCTCAATGGTGTCCCATCCTCGTGGGTGTGCTGTCCCTGCCGGTGCCCCATCCTTGTGGCTGTGCCACCCCATCAGCACTCCCACCCCCATGGCTGTGTCATCCTTGCTGCTCCCCTGGGCCTTTCTACTGGTGGGGTCTGTGGTCTGTCCTGGCCCCCCTCCACATCTGCCCGGTGCTGCCCCAGGACTTACTGAGCAGAGACACAGTGGAGCAGCTGCTGCAGAGCCAGCGGGACTGGGAGCAGAGTGAGCTGGGACGTCTCTGTCACCCCCTGGGCAGCCTGGATGAGGACCCCAGCCCACAAGAAGTGCTGGTGGCCCCACTGGTGGCAGCTGCCAGGCCAGGGGACCGAGGTGAGACTGTGCACTCCCCTTCCCAGCTCTGTCCCCACTGGTGCACCTCCTGTCCCTGGTGCCCTCCCAGCACTCTGTCCACACACTTGGTGCTCCTGGTGCCCAGTGTCCCCATGCTGTCCCCTCCCCAGGCTGGCCCTGTGTCCCCATGTCCTCATGCCATCTCCTCCCCAGTTGGTGTGTCCCCCTCATGCACGCTGCAGTGGGTGCTGTGGGGGCCCTGGGGCTGGGGCCAGCCCGCTCAGGCTGGCTCTGCAGCCCCCGTGCCCAGCTGTGCCGATGTGCGTGCCACCTTCCCCGCGGCGTGGAGCGCAGCCCAGCTGGCCGCCATGGCCCCCCAGCAGCTGGAGAGCTGCCTGGGGCTGCTCAGCCAGGACCCTGCACTGCGCCCTGACCAGCTCCGGGCTGCCCTGGGCCAGGCCTGGCGGGTGAGGGGGAACATGGGTGGGGTTGGGGGGGACATGGGCGGCTGTGCTGGTGGGGGTGGTGGGGCTCTGCTGGGCTGGGCTGGCCCTGGTGGGGAGATGCTGGATGCAGGGAGCTGTGCTGGCGTGGTGGTGGGGGAACGTCCTTGGGGGGCCTTTGAGGGGCTGTCTGTGGGAGGGCTGTGCTGGCCTTGTGGGGGTTGTCCTTGGGGAGGGCTGTGGTGGCCTTGGGGTCTGTCTGTGGGTGGCTGTGCTGACCTTGGGGGCTGCCCGTGGGGAGCTGTGCGGGTGCTGCCTGGCGGCGCTGGGCTGGGGGCTGCCGGCAGCTGGTGAAGCTGCTGGTGCCACAGCTGTGGGGCAGTGCCTGGGCGCTGGAGCCAGCCCAGATGCTGCGCCTGGGCCGGCTGGCCACCCAGCTGGGTGAGCCGGAGCTGCGGGAGCTGCGGCTGCCGGACTGGGGGGCCCTCTCTGCCCTGGGGGAGCTGGACAGCTGGTCACAGGGACAGGTGAGGTCCTGGGGCTGGGGTGGGCAGGGACCAGCTGGCCCCCTGTGACCGGCGCTCCCCCAGATGCGGGCTGTGGTCTCTGCTTTCCTGCGGCAGCGCGGGGCGAGCGCTCAGGACCTGGGGCTGCCTGAGCTGGTGGCACTGGGGCACCTGCTTTGTGGGCTGCCGGTGGCTGAGCTGCAGGGCCTGGACAGCCGGGAGCTCAGGTGGGTGTGTGCCCAGCGGGGGCATGGGCCAAGCCCCCCATCAAGGGGCCAAGAGGTGTGGGCATCACTGGCTGCCTTGGTGCAGACAGCAGTGCTGCATCTCAGCGCTTGGCTGCCTGATGCTGCCTGCTCCTCACAGCAAAGCTGCCCCTTTCCTGGGCTCGCTGAGCCTGCGCTGCACAGAGCAGCAGGCTGAGGTGCTGGCCACCCACTTGACCTCCAACGCTGCCTTCGGACCAGCTGCTGCTTGGGGACCTGAAATCTTCACGGAGATCGGGACGTTGGCAGGTGAGTGCTTGGATGGGGCTGTGCCCTGCGGCTGCTGCCAGCCCCTGTGCTCAGGGATGGCATCCTGACCCTGCCTGCTGTGCCCCAGCTGGGCTCCCCGACATCGTCCTCTCTGCACTGGTCCCCGAGCAGATTTGGGCGCTTACACCCCGGGCCATCGCTGCAGTGCCGGCACCCAAGTTCGCAGTGAGTTCCTGGCATCCCTGGCTGGCGCGCTTGGCCGGGCACATGTGGCACCGTCCCCCTGCATGCAGGGGAGGAGAATCCCTGGCTGGACCAGCATGGTGGGAATTCCCCATGCTGGACATTGAGGCATGGAGGTGGGATGCATCCTGACTGTGCTGGGGAGAGGGCGCAGGGCCTCACCATGTCTGGCTGCCCTCTCCCTGCAGGTGGTGTTTGGCCCCACGCAGCTGCGCACCCTCTCCAGCGCTCAGGCTGTGGCTGTCACCCCACAGCAGCGCCGGTGGCTCAGCAGTGCCCAGCGCCAGGCCCTGGCCAGTGCCCAGTGTGAGGGAGAGGCTGCCCAGGATGGCCAAGGTGAGAGCAGCAAGGTGGCTTCTGTCCCCATGTGGCACCCAGCCTGCGTGCCGCAGGGGGCTGCTCTGCCCGGTCGCCCCTTGTCCTGGCTCTGCACCCCCAGGCTCAGCACGGGCACCCCGGGATGCTGGGAGAGCTCAGGTCATGTGGGTTCGGCTGTCCCCGCTGCCTGCCCAGCTCATGCTTCCCCTTGGGACTTGTCCCATGCCACCTCTGCCCAGATGTGACCTTCCTGCTGCTGCCCCTGCCCTAAAGCCAGGTCCTGAACGGCCGCTGTGGGGGCCGCAGCACATGGTGCTGTCGCTGCCCAGAGTGAGGTCTCCCAGCAGCAGCAGGGATGTGAGCCCCTCCATGGGGTGCCGAGCTAGCACGCTCAGCTCTCATGGTGCCTTTCTCTCCTGCAGGCAGGAGCAGTGCCAGGCCCCAGGCTGGCTTCACCTTGGCTCTCCTCCTCTGTCTGCCCCGCTGCTTTCTGTGAGCATCCCAGTAATAAACCTGTGACGGGCACAAGCCACGAGCCCTGCTCCCTGCAGCGACATGTGGCTCCAGAGCACCTTCTCCTCTGGCCTTGGCTGTCCCAGCGGCTCCTGGCACCCAGCTCCCTACCCACATGCAGTCCCTTGCAGCCCCCCAGACCAGGGTAGCCCCAGCGGCCCCCAGGACCCTTCCCCAGGGCAGCAGTGGCTCAGGGCAATCCCAGCAAGTGCTGCTCGGGACGGGTGCAGGAAACCCAGATCTGGGTGGGTGCCTCTCTGCAGGGGCACAGGGCACTGGGGACATCAGCCGGGTGGTGGGTGCTGGGGTAAGGAGGAGACGGAGCCACGGCTACAGCAGCGCACGTTTATGGGGTCTGGCCTGGCGCGTTGCAGTAACAGGACTCAGCGACATGCTGGGCACAGGGATCACGTAAGCTATGGCAGAAGCTGGGTCCCACGGGGCTGGCGCTGCCTTGGTCCAGCTCAGTGCCGGAACTGTGGCACTGGGGAGGGGATGCGGATGTCCTGCCCCTTCTCCAGCCGTCGCTCACAGTCAATCAGGTAGTTCACACCGTCTATCACCAGCTGCACCAGCTCCACCTGCACCGGGAGCACACACGTGCTGGCTCAGGGGCTGTCCTGGGGGCCAGCCCGGCGAGGCGCCCCACTGGCCCCACCGCCAAGGGCAGGCGCTGCCACCCCCAGCACCCATGTGCTGGTCCCAGCGCACATCCCAGAGCTGTCTGGGCACCATGGGCCCGTCATGCACACGCACTCCAGCACCCCCCTCCTCAAATGCAGCTCTGCCTGGCACCCACCTC
Organism: Falco naumanni; assembly: GCF_017639655.2. Classification (NCBI taxonomy): domain Eukaryota; kingdom Metazoa; phylum Chordata; class Aves; order Falconiformes; family Falconidae; genus Falco; species Falco naumanni. The sequence continues at coordinate 3,137,280 of NC_054060.1, read as the reverse complement.
TGACTTCCCCAGCCGGTCCAGGTTGGAAATGTCGAAGACGCTGCCAGTAGCTGCGGTGTCCACACCGCCCGTCCCGCGCTTCTGTAGCCGGAGGTTCTCCAGGATCTTAGGGAAGCGGCTGTCCTGGTGCCCAGAGAAGGTGTCAGTGCTCAGCGGGACCATCAGCAGGGGGGTCAGGGCTCTGCAGCCCCCCGGGGCAGCCCTCCCGCCGCTTGCAGGACCCTGTCAGTGGGCTCGTAATCCCCGCAGAGAGCCCTGCCCTGAGCAGACCCGGGTTGACACCTGGGTCCCCGGCCCCTCCAGCCACAGAAGCAGGCGGGGGCTGGACCGTACACTTCCCGGGGGAACCTGAGAGAGGTCCAGAGCCGGGTCCCACGCAGTCCTGCACCTCCTGCGTGGCTGGGCTCCCTGTGCCCTGGAAGCCGGTGGTCCCCGCAGCCCTGGCTTGGTTCCCCACAAAACTGGCCATGGTAATACCTTACTGAGCAGCGGCAGCTTGATGTGGACGCCTGCTCGCAGCCCAGTGCCCAGGTTGGAGGGGCAGGTCAGGATGTAACCCAGCCGCTCGTTCCACATGAACTCCCAGCCTCGCTCCTGGATTAGCCGTTCCACCTGGATTAGAGGTGCCAGCAGCCGTTCAGCCCTCAGCCAGGAGGTGCCAGCCCCATCCCTGCCCACCTGTTTGCCTGCCTGCTCATGGGGCTGGCGCAGCCGGGGCTGGTGGGCACTCACCTCCTTCAGCCCCCGGCAGAACCGCTCGAAGACGCGCTTCATGTTGCCACCCTTCTCCATGGAGATGATGCGCGTGTGGTCTTCCTCGTTGATCCAGATCAAGAAGGTCTTCTCGTTGTTGTGCCTAGGGACAGGGCTGCGTTCAGCCATGCTGGTGGCTGGCAGAGGTCCCGTGCCCACCCAGCTACCCGTGCCAGCCCCAGCTGTCCCCTTCTGCCCTGCCACCATGGTGCCAGTGCTGCCCCGCGGTCCCGGTGCTCTGCCTGCACCCATGGCTGGGAGCATGTTGCCAGAGCACTGCCTGGCAGCGAGGCAGCCAGGAGATGCTCCTGGTGACATGTCAGCATTCATCCATGTGTGCTGCTGCAGGCAATGGGTGCCGGCCCTGGTGCTGTGGGTGCAGGCAAGTGCTGCTGGGGAGGAGCAGCATGGTGCCAGCGTGGTGGCAACCCTGCCTGAACTGGGGATGGGAGCACGGCTCCTGCACCGTGCAGGCAGTGGGAGGGGTCTGTGAGGCATGGGGTGCAGGTTGGGGTGCTGGGTTAGGGGGTAGCTGGAGCTGGGGACCATGGGTGCTGTGGAGGTGTTTTCCATGAAGCTGCTATAAAGGCGCTGTGCCAGCGAGGGCGGCATGGGCGGGTGCGTGTGCCCGCTGTCACTCTGCGTGTGTGTGTGTGGGATGCTGCGTGGGATGTTGCATGGCTGTGCAGAGATGCTGGGAGGGAGCAGTGAGATGCAGTCGTGGTAGGCTAAGTTTGGGGGCAGGCGGAGTATGCAGAGAGCCAGAAGGAGCACCGGGGATTGCCTGGGGAGCAGGAGGCAGTTACGGATTTTTGGCAGCCTGGAGTGCAGGGTGCTGCAGGATGGTGAGAGTGGGAAGGACCGACAGCAGGGGCTAGCTCTGAAGTCCCACTTCTTAGGAGGATGCTGTGGTCTGTGTACAGAGCAGCTGGCTGCTGGTGGCAGCACACAAGGGACTCCCAGGTCAGACCACAGAGCCTGGGATGAGCACGGCCCAGGGGCACTGGTGCCACACGTACTGGGGTCTGCAGTGCAGCAAGCATGGGGAACGCGGGTTGTGGGGCTGGGGCAGCCGGATGGAGCAGCAACACCCCCTGCCTTTCTGCCCTGCTGACTGCCCCATGCTGGGGCAAATCCTCACCAGATCCCTCGGGCATCAGGCCAGTCCCGGGCCATTCCTGCTGCTGTCAGGAGCGGAGACACCGGCTTGTCGAAGAGGAAGTGGTCCTGGAGGGAGGCAGAGTGTGTGGGCTCACCCGGGCTGCACGGCTGGTGCCAGGGCATCCCGTCTCACCGCCCCCAGCCTGCCGTGCAGGCGATGTACTGCAGCTGTCCCAGGCAGGGCAAGGTCACCCACTGTCAGCACGGAGGGCAGGAGTCCCTGCCTGCCTGGCCAGGAAGGCAGACGGCTGCTGGTGCACAGCCCACCCCATACCGGGGGCTGGTGCGGCACTGGCTGTGTGCCACAAGCCCACCTGTCCCTGAGCGGGGCAGGGACATGGGGTGAGAGCCAGAGTGGGCTGTGAGCTGCTGGGGCTGTGTTCAGCGAGCTCCATCCTCCCCTGGCTCAGGAGGGCTGAGTGGCACCGTGAGCACCCTCAGCACCGTGGGGCAGCCTCGTTGGGGAAGGGAGTCCTGGTCCCACAGGACAGCAGGGCTGGGAAAGGAGGCTACAGCCTCCCAGAGAGGCAGTGCCAGGGAAGGGGTCCTGCTCCACGGCCACCTGGGGTGGCTGGCTGGGAGCTGCAGCGACTCACGTCAATGAGCTGCTGTTGCTCCTTCTCCGTCATCTCGCTGAGACGGTAGTACCGGCCCGCCAGGTCTCCGGTGAGGCCGTTCAGTGCCTCCACAGCCACCTTCTCCACCTCTCGCCGCTCAGCACGGGTGCAGGCTGGTGGCAGGCTCAGCCCACGGATGCTGCGCCCAGTCCGGACCCGGGATGAGAGCACGTAGCGCTCATCGAAGTGGCCAAACTTGATCTGGAACAGACAGGAGCCGTGGGGACGCTTATGGGGCAGCACCAGTGCTGGCAGAGATCCTGTCCCCTGAGTCCCGGGGAAGTTCCCCCATGTGCAGCACCACTGCCTGGCTCACGCACCTTGCTGGCATCCAGGTCTGTGACGTGCTTCATGGTGCGGGGATTGTACCCATTGTGCCGCTCCTGAATCACTGGGTCGAACAGGTCAGCAAACACCTGGAAGCAAGCGGGATGATGTGCAGCACTGCAGACCCAGAGCGCCACGAAGCCCCTGCCATGAGTGTGGCACAGTCCTGCTGCCAGTGTGGGGGATGTGGCAGCAGGGGGGCATGCAGGGGGGGGCTGGGGGCCAACAGTGTGTCCTGCAATGCAGTAGCAATCCGTGGGGCTGACACTGCCTGGGCAATTTGGGCTCGGGGACAAGGAGGAGGAGGAGGAGGTTGCAGGGCTTTAGGAACAGCTGCTCTGAAGCAGCCCTGTGTCCCACTGGGACACACTGGGGCTGGCCAAGGAGCCTCTCCAGCCGCCTGGGCTGGGCAGGAGGAGTTGGGCAGTAATGTCCTGGGCTGCTGGATGTACTGCAGGTACTGGGACACCTCCGGCTGCTGCAGGCACCCTGGAGAGCCTGGAGCATGGCAGGGCTCCAGCCACTCACCTCGTAGGTTTCTTCATCGCCAGCTACCATGCCCACGGTCTTGATGAAAGGGTGGCCAGGGTTGTCAACACCTGTCTGGATGCACTGGTCCAAGGTCCAGCCGTTAGGGGTTGCTTTGTCACAGAGCCTGGCATAGATGGCTGGCGTCAGGTTGCTGGCCATGCAGTTGTTGTGCTTCCGTAGGTCGGGGTACTCAGCGCTGTGGGAGGAGAGGCTGATGAGTCCTCTGGGGCCAGGGGACCCCAAGTGCTCATGCCCTTGCCCCACAGAGACCCTCAGGGCAGGTGTGGGCAGGGATGCTCTGGGGAGGGCGGTCAAGCTGCTCTGCTTGCCCACTCCAGCAAAGGCCAGCCGGGAGCGGGAAGGCAGTTATGGGCATCACGTGTCGAGGGCAGAGAGCAGCCTGAGCCGAGGGCTGACATTGCCACAGGAATAAGAGCCTATGAGAAAATCTGGACTGGTTGTTAGGGTGCGGCTCCTTATCAGCCACGTACCAGGGCCATGGGGTTGGTAAAGCTTGCTGGGCAAGCGGTGGCAGCCACGTCAGCCCCAGCTCGGCGCTGGGGCATGGGCAGCCATCAAGAGGCTGTGCACTGAGTTGCCAGGGTGGCCAGGCTGTGGAGGGGAGGGTCTCACTCCCCTTCTCCTTCCTGAGGCTGCCCCCACACCAGCCCAAGCAGGGGGTGGCTGCTCCCACTGCTCCTTCTGCCCAGTAGCAGGGTCTGCCCATGCAGCGAGTGCAGGAGCAGGGCACACAGCCCGTGGGGGTCCTGGTGTGTCTGGCCCCTGGGCCCCATCTGGGCACCTCGATCCCTGTCCCCTGAGGTGCCACAGGGCAGGAGATCGGCTGACCCGGATCAGCAGCCGTTGGGAACCGCACTGCTCTGGTGCAGTTTATTGTATTAGGGGGACGCTTTCGTCTAATCAGCTTAGCAGGAGGCCTTCTCCTGACCTCATTCCCACTTTAGCCAGGCTTTGTGCTTGTTCTGCACTCACGGGGGGATTGGCAGGGCAGGACCCCGACAGCACTCTCCTTGGCCATATCCCTCATGCTGGGAGGTGGTGCCTCCACTTGCCTTAGTGGGACAGGACTGGCCCCTGTCAGCCCAGGAGACCTGGCTGGTGGCCACAGTGGGTCCCAAAGCCCTGGGGATGCCTGTCTCCTCTGCCTGGAGGGGCACTGCTTTGGAGGTGGCACAGCTGGCGGGGGCAATCCATGTGGGAGAAGAGATGCTGAAGCTAGTGCAGGTCTGGAGCAGTGGGAGCAATGCCCGACTACCATCACCAGCAGCGAGTCCTGGCACCCTCCTGGCACTCAGGTCCTGCTCCTGGGCTGAGTGCCTACCCAGGGCGCCAGGTCTGGCTGCCAGCACCCGGCCCCCATGCTGCAATGCAGAGTGCTGTCGCTGCTGCTGCCTCCTCCCCTGCGGCTGCAGGCCAAGGAATGTGCATTGGCCCTTTGCCTACAGCTTGGGCACTGCTTGTGACTTCCTGCGCTTTGCAGAAAGAAAGGGAGGTAGGGCTTACATTGTCTGCTCTGCGTAGGGAAGCACTGGCAGCTCCAGCCTGGACCAACGCAAGGAGGAGTTTGCTCCAAGGCAGCAACTTGTCCCAGACACGGAGGCTGAGGGCTGCTCCCCCAGCCCACACACATATCTGGGCCACATTGAGATGCTCCAGTTCAGAGGCTGGCTCGTCATGTGTAGGGCGCAGCCGGCCCCAGCCTCCTGCACCGCTCCTGCCTCTGCCATCAGCTGGCTACTGACCTGTGTCTCCCCAGGGGGACACACTCTCATAAAAGCACTTGTTGATCAGAATGTGACACTTGGACATGTAACTCCTCTGTCCTCAGCATGGCTAGTGCCGCTTGGCATGCCAGGACCACAGCCTGTGGCGCTTTCCACCCTGGTGGCAGCAGACTACATCCAGAGCGGCAGCAGAGGTTACTAAGGGAAGCAAACCTATTTCAGTAAGCGGAGGACTGCTGTAGGTTTAAACATGCTGTCTGCTATGGGCAATCCATACCTTCACTGTGGTGCTCAGACTCCAAAACCTTGAGATTCTGGCCACTGCCTGCAGGCTCTGTGCCTGCTGCAGTGCTGATTCATCTCCTGGTCCAAACACACCCTCCCCCCAAACAGCCCCAAACCATGGTCAGCAAATCTGGGGGATCGCTCTTCAGCCTTTCCGAAGCACCCGAACTGAGTGGGATGGTGCCAGGATCAGCAGGGCGATGCAGGGATGAAGGTGCTGAGCGCTTGGTGCTGTGCTCACAAGCGGTGCCCCACACAACCAGAGCAGCACCCAACCCTGCAGCCTGGGCTGGTCCTGAGGCTGGTGTGGGATGGCTCCTGCTGTGTTCTTCTGGGTGTCCAGGTGTCCTCTGCCTCAGGCACAAAGGCAACACTGCACTTGGCCTTACTCAGGTTGCCTTGGCCCCTTGGTTTTGGTCCCCAAAGCTGGCTTTAAAATCATGACCCTTTTCAGCATCGTATTTTGTCCCTGGTGCCATGGCACCGGGCAGTAGGCTGGGCTCCCCCCCCGCTGCAGGGGCTGGCAGCATCTTCTGTGCAAGGTGGACATCTGCCAGCAGCACAACTCAGCGTGGGTGCTGGGCTGCCACCTGCAGCACTCTGGAGGCTGCTCCACGCTGTCACCTTGCCTGCCACCTCAGGGTGCAGCTGCCTGCAGCAACCGCCCTCCCTGCCCTTGTGCCAGGAGGTGCTTCACCCAGGCAGGGACCTGCTAAGCTCCCAGCAGGTATTATTAGTCTGTCTGCTGGCTGGGCAGCTTCTCTGGGCTCTTCACCCTAATCCAGCCACCTCCGGCACCCTTCCTGGCACCAGCGTCCCTGTGGGTGCCACGCTGCGGGCAGCTCCTGCTGCACGTGGCCTCCTGGGAGGCATGGGGGTGCATGGGGCGAGCGGTGCAGACCCTGCGCGGTGGCGGTGGGCGGGAGGAGCGGGGTGCTGGCAGGGTGCTGCAGCAGCGGAGCATGCGGCTTGTTTACGCAGGAAGGAGGGGGCTCGGGCTTTGTGTGGAGATGCTTTGGCAGGGAGCCCCGACGTCACCGTCCAAACGTGGCATGGTGCCAGACACCCCCCTTCCCTCTCCGGCATCTGTGCCCACGTCACCTCTGTGGGGGGTGCCCATGCCACCACCCCCAGCGTGGCCATTTGCCCTGCGGTGCCTCTGACAAGCGACCGTGGAGGGCAGCTCAGATCCCTCAAAGCTGTTGCCAGTGTCTCTCACTATTTCACATAAAGACCAGAGGAGCAGAATCCCCGCACAAAGGCAGGCTGGCTTGCCCGTGCCAGCACCATCACTGAACCAGACCCAGCCACACAGACCCTCCCAGGAAGCTCATTTTAGAGCTTCTCAAGCCACATCCCCTACCTTGGTTTCACCCCCCCCCCCCCCAGGCTCACCTCAGCCCACTCCTTCCCGCAGATGGTGCCTGGCTGTTCCCCCAGCCCTGTCCTTGTTTTCACCATTGATGTCCTGCCCTGCTGTTTTTCCCCAGCCCACTGATCCTGCTACAGCAATGCCTTTACAGCACGGCCAGCTTGGCCCCTGCCCCTAGCCACAAACAAGGACTTAGCGGTGCACACAAGGGGACACTGATGTGTCCAGGTTTAGTGGCACCAGCTGTCCCCGGTCCCTGCTGCCCTTGCGGGCAGGAGCAGGACGCAGGCAGGGTGCCTGCCTTTCTCACGCCAGACAGCAGGTCTCACAGGTCCCGGTGTTTTTCTCTCACCATCCTCCCTTGGTAAAGACCTGATGTCTATGACCCTGCAGTTGTTCAAAAGCTTGAAAATACAGCCCTCTTGGGAGGTGAGTAAACAGTAACATCCAGCCTTCATCATTCTCCAGAGTTGCTCCATTTCTGCCCCCTCCTTTCTGTGGCCTGACCCAGCACCTCGGAGCCCCCAGCACCGGTGCTGAGCACACAGCTCTGCACGAGCAGGGCTCTCAGCCTGCAATGCAGCGCCGCTCTCTAACTGCACGGTGTTTGGTGCAGGGATCGCAGCAGCTGCGTGTGTTTGGAGCAGTAACGTGCTGCCTCCTTCCCCATGCCGCTCCTTCACCCTGCGCAGGCTCTGCCGGCATCAGGATGGGGAGGAAAACCTGCTCCTCGCTTTCTGACCTGCCAGGGCGAGCAGCCAGTACCAGGGCAAGCTGGAAGGACCAGCTTGTCCCTCTCCCCTCCTGACCCTGTCCCTACCCTGCCTGGTCCTTGTGAGGCACAGGCAGCTCCTGCCTTCAGCTCCCATTTGTGCCTTGGGCCCCCACGGTCCCGGGGGCCAGGCAGCAAGGGAACCAAGCGGGACCTGCCTCCACCTGTCCTGGCCTGAGCCCCTCGCTTCCTTGGTGCTATGGCAAGCGGGGGCGAGCGGAGCAGCGCTGATACCTCTGCCCACGGCAGTGCCCCTCCTGGGACCCAGCCGGGCTCCCCGAGGCAGCCTTTGACAAAGAGCAGGTCAAAGGGGGAGCGACACAAGACCTTCTGTGCTGGTGCTTGAACCTTAGCACCGCTCTGTAGCTGTGACACTTATCTGGCTTAAGGGATCAGGCACACGTTGTGCGAATACGGCCAGTGGCTCTCGCAGAGCCAGCATTACCCCAAAAGCACCCCTAAGCCAGGCCACGGCTGTGCATGTGCCCACCCGGCCCAGCTCGGCTCCGTGCCCACCTCCCAGAAATCCTGACTGCACATCCCAGGGCTTGTCTTCACCCCAAACTCACCCACAGGCTGCTCAGCACCTGCGGGCCCCTCCAGTTCCCTTTAAAAACTGCCCCCAAGATGGAAGAGCGAGGAGCAGCCAGGAAGCCTTTGCTTTTAAATAGAGAAGCCCCTGTCCCCAAGGCAGGCGCGGAGGCTGGCCCAGGCAGATGGGCTCGGGCCAGGAGCTGCTGCCAGCCCCCGGGGGCTGTCACGGCGCTGCAGTTACTGCTCCGACACCGGCTTTCCGGACAGAGCTCCTGGGTGTTTCGCCAGGAGAAGAAAATGAACCTGTTCGCTCCGTCCTGTTCCCACCAGGACGTTGGCAACTGGCCCCTGGCTCCCGCCACCACCGGGCAGAGCCTGGGCTGTGTCCTGGCCCGCACTGGCTGTCCCGGCGGCACTGCCCTGCCAGGCTGAGCCCCCCACCGGGGCAGCCCCTAGCCCCAAGGACCCCCGGAGCTTGTCCCCTGCCCGCTGCCGCCTGTCCCTGGGCTGGCTTTGTCCCGGTGCTCCAGGGCCGCCGCAGTGCCGGGGCTCCCAGCCTGGATAGCCGCGCCGGAGGGACGCTGGGTCCTGGAGCCGGTCCCGGGGATGCGCCCGGGGGGGGCCCCGGGGGTCTGCGCCCAGCGCGGCTGTCGGGGCCGCCCGGCGCTTGGGGAGGCCGGGGAGGCCCCGCCGCGGCGGCGCCGGTGCCCTTGGGCGCGGGGACGGCGGGGGCCTCGCGGCGCCGGTGGCCCGGAGCGGGGCGGCTCCGTCCAACACGGCCGAACCCCCCGCCGCCGCGCCTCCCACTCCCCGCCGCCGAGCACGGGCTCCGTTCCTGGCCGTCCCGGTCAACCCCCGCCCGCGGACGAGCAGCGGCCGCCCAGCCGCCCCCAAGGGTCGCCCCGGGACCCCCGCCCTCCCCGGGTGCCGGTGCTGCGGGGACCGGCCCCCGCCCGCCGCCCCCCCGCACGTGCGCCCCCGCCGCCCGCGCCCGGTACCTGGGTGGGTAGCGCCGCCGCTGCCGGTCGCCCGCGCTGAGCGTGTCCCGGGCGAGCAGGAAACCGGCGGCGAGCGAGCCGGCGCCCACCATGGCCAGGAGACCGGCGGAGCGGCGGCCGGAGAGGGCGCGGGCGAAGGTGCTGGCCATCGCGGAGCGGCGGAGCGAGTGCGCCGGGGCCGGGAGGCGGACGTGATGGGAATGGGAACGGGCACGGGAATGGGAACGGCGGCGGCGGCAGGGCGCGCGGGGGGCGGGGAGCCGGCCGGGCACGGGGGGGCCGCAGCGGCACCGCCACCTGCTCGGCCGCCCCGCCCCGCCCCGCCCCGCCCGCCGCACCGGAGTCGCCGCCGCCTTCAGCACTGCGCGCCGGACAGCGCCGGCGGGGCAGCGGCGCTGGGCCCCCCCCCGCACCGGCACCGGCCCCCCCCCCGGCACCGGACCCCGCCACCGGCGGGCCACGAGCACGGCACGGCACGGCGCGGGCCGCGGCGGCGAGGGCGCGGCTGGGGCAAAGTCCTGGGGCCGGGAGAGGCGGGCGCGGCTCCCTGACGGCCCGGAGCCGCGCGTGGGATGCGGGCCGGGACAAGCGGACGGGCCAGCGGCCGGTTCTCGGCGGCACGGCCTGGCGCGGGCGGCGGTCACCGGTCACCGGCCCTCCCACCGCATGCCGTGCCGTTGCCCGGCGCTGGGCGCTCCTTGCTCGGGCCCCACACGCCGGGACGGGGCGGTCGCCCCGCGCAGTCCCAGTGCCCGCGGCAGCCCCGGGGCAGGCAGCGCGCCGCGTTCCGCCGCCGCAGAGCCCCACGGGATGGGAGAGGCGACGGGCGCTGCCCGGGACCCGTCGCCCGGGCTTCCCCGGTGCACTGGGCAGCGGCCGCCCGGCACACTCGCGCCTCCTGCCCGGGTCCCGCGGGGCGGGGGGCAGCCGGCGCGGTGCGGTTGCCGTGGTAACGCGGGACCCGGTGGCGCTGCCGGTACCCGGCGCTGGGCCCGCGCCCCACGTGCGCGCGGCACGCCCGGCCGCGCAGCCTTCCCCGCCGCCGCCGCTAGGGGTCGCCACGCCGCACCCGCCTGAGGCCCGGCCGGCCCGCCCCCCTCCCCGCCGATTGGACCGCTGCGCCCGTCAGCAGGCTGTGATTGGCCGGCGGCAGCGCCGGCGGCGCAGGATGCGCTCGGAGGCCGCAGGTGAGCGGGAGGGAAATGGCGGCGCCCGGCGTGGCGCCCCCTGCTGCCGCCGCCGGGGTGTCGGGGCGTCCCCGGTGCGCCGGGCCCGAGACTGAACCCCGGGTCGGGGCGGGGAGGGGAAGCGAAGGGAGTGGGAGGGGGCATGACACACAGGACAGCGGGCCGCGCCGCTCTTGGGCCCGGTCGTCGTCGACTGTCGGGGAGCGCCGGGTAGGTGGCAGCGGCGGCCACTGGTGAGGCGCGGCCCAGTTCCCCGCCGCGGGCCTGCCGCCCCGCAGCCCCCCTGCCGCGGGCCTGCCGCGGCCAGCCCGGCCCGGCCGCTCTCCGCGCCCCCCGCCCGGGTCCCTGGGGCCAGAGCGCTCGGCCTCCCCCGCCGCGGCCTGCCCTGCCGGCTCGGCAGGGGGCGCGGCGGGCGCTGCACGGGGGCGCGGGTGTGGCGGCGGGGGGGGGGCCCGGCCCGGCCAGGCACGGGCGAGCGGAGCCCGCACCCTCCCGGCCGCGGCGGGCTCTCTCGGGGAGCGGGGGCCTGTGGGTCCCCGTCGGGGCCTAGCGGCGCAGCGGTGGCCTGCCGGGGTCTCGGCTGTTCCCTTCGGGCGGGCCCGGGCCCGGCGGGCTGGGCTGTGTCTGCCTCGCCCCCGGCCTGAGGGAAGGGGCGAGCCGCGGCCCTTCGCTCGTTAATAAACCCTCATTAACGGTTACAGTCCCAGGGACATTCTGATGCTGCCGGGTTTCACACTTCACCTGTGTGTGTCATGAGAGTCATTTAAAAATCTCATTAAAAACTGTCTCCAAAGGTGAGGATTGACCTTACTGCTGCGGTTGCTATGTGAGCAGCAGAAGGCTTGCTCAGGTGTAGAAGCGATAAGCCGAGAGGTTTTTTTTTACTAAATTTGCAAATGGCATTGTCTGGCAGAAACGGCTCCTGCTTGGGAGACATTTCGTGTTTGCGCCCTGGCTGTGCGCTGGGTTTGAAGATGTCGATAGATCGGGAGTTACCGAAAGTGCTGCTGGAGCGCTGGGAAGCTTGCCTTCAGCTGCCTGGCTGTGAACGCGTTGGACTTCTGCGTTAACAGAACACAGAGAGCTTTCTTTGATACGCCACAGCGAAATAGCTTTTAATTATTAACTCCGGAATAGGTGTTCTTTTTCTCCTGAAGCAATTAAGTGTCTACGATAAGAGTACAGCTTTCACCTTTTGTATGTAAGTATGTAATTAACCTTAATACAAATAGCCCTTGTGACAAGGGGAGTAACTCTTTGGGCAAAGGTACTTCCCTGATCAAGGCCTAAGCTTTCAGGGTTGGGTTTTTTTTGTTTAGTTTTAGTGCCCACAGCAGTTTCAGGTAGTTCAACAAGACGTTGCCGGCATTAATATTTTAAAATGCCAGCTACGTGTATTCTTCAAGGTTGCAATCCTGCAGATACTTGACCTGGCTTAAATCAGGCTGTGGGTCTGTAATCGTCCTTGCAGCCTGCCTGCATGCAGCTCCTTGGACCTCCCACCTAGTGCTGCCTGGGTGCGCAGACCTGGTCTCCACTCCCAGAGCTGCCTCTTCTACCGCCTGTGGCTGCTGCCACCAGCGATAGGATCAGCCTTGTTGGGTTGCTGCAGTCCTTGGCCCTTCAGCCCTCCACCGCAGGGACTGCGCTTTCAAATCATGCACCATGCAGGCTGTGTTTAAAAAACAAAAGGGAACAAAACCCCCACACCCACACCTACACTTTTGGTGGTTGATGCTACACTGAGAACAAAGTTAATACAAGACCTGATCATAACCTTCTTCTTTCTTAAATTTCTGGTACCTCAGGATACAGTGACACAAAGAATAAGTCTCTTTAGTCTGTGAGCATTCTTACCTGAACAGCACCAGAATGATCTGCCGGGGAACTGGAAAACAACCTACTATCCCATTTGCTATCACTAATATAGGGAGCTGAATTAGTCCCAGGACATTTAAGAGACAAGGTGCACATTTCTGTTTCAGGTTGTGTGTCAGCAGCTTTTTATTGCCATTAGGTGATTATGGTAAACTCTGTTATGATTGCGTACCGGATCATCACTGCCCTTCTTGGAAGAGAGTGCAAGAATGCCTTTAGCTGTAGTGGCTGCTCTGTACTTCCTTCTGTATTGTGATGAGACTAGCAAGCCTGAATATGCCATACTCAAAGCCAGAACCATCTTTACCTTTCTTGCATGCATGCCAGAGCTGTGTTAATGCTTTTGTTTCTCTTGGACGATACAGCCAGTGGCATTAACTCGGTGCTTAAATTTTCTTGCTGTGATTAGCAAAAGGTGAGACCTGCAGCACTCTCAGCAAGTGGAGACTGGTCGGAATGTATGACCTGTGGGAGCAGTTAGCTCAGGAGGCGGTGAGAATGATGCAGAACCATCAGTATCGCATGCTGTCAGTGCCTCACATAGCTCCAGGCTGGAAGAAAAGCAGTAATGGTGTGGTGGTGGTGAGGGCTGCGTGCTGCACAGGAACCTTGCTGGTACCATTTCTGTGAGGGAAGGTGCCACCCTCCTGGCATCATGAACTCTTTGAAAGCCTAGCACTAGGGCTGATTCAGTCATGTTGGCAAAACCTCCTGTTATTAGCCTTTGATACCGGAATATAGAGCTGCACTTCCTGTTTCCCTTTAAAAGCAACAGTCTGTCTGAGTTTTAGATGCCTTAGTTTTATGCCTGTAGCTAAAACTTCTGTTTCATCGAGAGTCTGTAGTCTTTCTTGGTATAAATCTAGTCAGATGAGGGATCTACTTTAAAGAGAAACTTGAAAAAGGTTTTGGTTATACTCTCTTCTTTTCCCCACACCAGAAACAAGCTGAGATCCTGAGGCTTTCCCTGTTAACCCTAAGGGCATGCCTGATGCATCAGTGGCTGTTGGCTTCAGTGAGGCTCTAGTTTTTCTACCTGGTTTGAATATGGCATGTCTTGGCCTCTAGAAATAGCTACAGAGCAAGGCAGAGGCTTTTTTTCTGGGGTAGGAGCAGGGATGTAGAGAGCTCATTGCTTACTTCTTAGGGCAAAGGTTTTCCTGCTGCTTGATCTGTTTTTTTTCCAGGAGGGAGGGGAGAGTAAGGGATTGGAGGAAACAACCCTCCTCCTATTCTTGCATGGTTTACTTCATTAAATCATCAGCCATCAAGCTGATAGTGTACTTGCTAAGGTCTTGGTCTGCACTGGTGTGCTGAGGCAGCAGGGCGCAGGAATGAAAATGATTCCTGAGCGTGTCAGGAATCCCACTCTTGTCATCCTGTGGAAATAGTAGGACTGTATGGAGCACACAGTAGCATGCCGGTATAGCCTGGTCTGCCAGCACTGTTGCTCCCACCAGTGGAGAGCACTGATGGTGAAATTACAGCTTTAACTCTTGCTGATTGGAACACTTTTCTGGGCTGGGTGTGCCCTGTGCCTCCAGGTTTGTGTGGGAGCAGGCAGCACTGGCCTTGGTGCACCAGTGGAAGACCGGTGTGAGCTGGGAGTCGGGCAGCGGAGATTGTCTGTCGAGCGGTAGGTGCAAAGCTGGGGCTTGCTGTGTCACCCCTCTGGTTTCTGGTGGGTTGGTGTCGGCTCCCCCAGTAGATCTGGCATGATAACTGATGGGCTTGCTGTCAAACCAGTGCCTGATGGCGTGGCTGCGGGACCTTGTCCCGTGTGCTTCTGCTCCAGCACTTTCTCTGAGCATTTACCTGTTACATCTCCTGTCCTTCCCAGGAGCGCCCGCAGCCTTTCTGTGTGGAGATGTGCTTTATTTTTACCTTTATTTCCAAGGTGGATTTCACGAGCAGCTGGTTTGCTCTGTTTCTTTTGCCTGTTCCCACCCTGCTCGAATGGATTAAGGCAATCTCCCTCAGTTGTTCTTGGTGATGGGATTCTCATGGTGAAACGGTGCTGGTGGCAGGCTGGTGGCATTGGGAGTGCTCCTCTGCTCTGTGAAGAATTGCTGCCAGAGGACTGGGAACTGACAGCTGTATGTGGCGGGACAGTCTCCTACGGTGTACTGGCTGTAAGGGAAAGCATGCTTAAAAGAGGAGGAAATACAGTAACTCGGTCTGGGGAGTGCTGGAAATCATGTGAGAGCATGAGAAGCAGCGGTAGACAGTGTCTCGTGTCCATTTTTAGGAAGTACTTAACATGAGGTGTTCACAACGTCCTCTTGTCAAGGTTGCGCTTGCTTATGTGGGAGGAATGCTTTTGCCCACTTCTTAGTGGGGGAAAACATGGCAAAGGGCAGTCACTTGACATTTATGTATGTGCAGCTATGGTTAGAGGTAAACAGCTGTGTCCTTGGTGTGTCCAGGTCACGCATACTGTGCATTCAAACTCTGTCACTTCTATGGCAGACAGTGCTGCTATCGTAGGTGACAGCGCAAGACACGCTCCTTCCCTGGCGTTTATAAAAGCAGAGCTTGTATCTTGACAATTGGCTTCCGTGGTCACAGAGTAAATCGGAGCCAGCTTGCAAACCCAGAAGCCTTGACCTGCAACCCAGACTGTTACTGATGTTACTCTGTGTCCTCTTTCCTTGCCAAAGAGTTGTCACTTTTTCCTTTACCCTCTTCCCTGCAAACTCATGCACCTCTCAATCTGGTCTCTCTGTTACTGTAGGTCTTCACGGGCTGAAAGGATGAAAATAGGCGATTGGAAAGTCACTGTCACTGTCCTAAGCTTCATTCTAACTTCTGGAGTCCCGGTTGATGCCTTTGGGTGTATGAGCCTTTGAGAGTGTCCACTGTCCCCCTCCATGATTTAGACAGCGGCGTGGAGCATGCATCATTGTAAGGTTTTACATGATTTCAGCGCTGGTGGTTCCCAGTTGGTGCAAAGAGGTTAATTGCACAATGGAGCTGCCTATCTAAAATGATTGTGTGTCCAGATCCCCTCCTACCCCGAGGGTCTCTTCTGACTCCCTCTTTTTGTGCTGGGCAGCACTGTCTGTGCCAGATCAGTCCCTGCCCTCCCCACCATCACCTGCTTCCATGCAGCCAGCCCCTGGCTCGCCCTGCAATCTGACCTTCTCTGTCCCTTCTTGCATGCTGTGATTCCAGAGCGGGATGGTCGGCCACCGAAGCTGCAATGTCGTCCCTGACGACCTCCAGTGAGGGAGACAACTCCACTCCCAGGTTTGTTGTTGGTTCCAGGGATGATGAGACAGACTTTCTGGGATCAAACATGAAGACAGACGAAACTGATTTCTTTGAAGATGATGAAGAGGAGGAGTCGGTAAGGATGTCCTGGCGTTCTGGGTTGGAGCATCTGTGCAGAATTCCTGGGTCTCAGCTGGGGTTTGTGCGGTTGCTGCTGAGGCTGCAGGCAGTTGGGATTTCAGGGGACATGACACCAGGCTGTGGGGCACAACCATGGGGAATGGCACTGTCATTTCTGATGGGGTGTATTGCATTATCATACTGCCTTACTCGTGGCCTCATGCTGCAGTAAGTCCTGGCCTTTCCGCTTGCCAGTCTTTTTCAGGTACAATAGCAGAGTTCCTTGTCCTAGCAACTTAACCCTGGCACTTCTGTAAACCTGTCTCACCAGGGAAATTTTTGAGGAAAACTCTGGGAACTGTGAAAAGGGCAGACGTGTATCTGCAGAAAGGAAGCATTTGTTCTTTTCTGCAACCTCCAGGAACAGGGTGCAGAAAGGAGAACGATCTCCAGCTCCTGACTGCTTTTGGCCCCTATTCAGTGTTCTTTTAAATGTTACATTTGTTGTTCTGTGCATGGGACTTGGATGCAGCAGGGACATTGCTGCTGGCTGGGACCATACGCCAGTGCAACCGTCGTTTCCGTTGCCGCTCTGCAAGTGGGTTGTTGACCTAGGAGCCCACAGGGGCTTCCTTCAAACCCACGCAGTGTTGTGTACTTTGGTGCTTGGTGAGGAGCTATTTATCAGGTGTAGTGAAGGATTTGGAAACCCTTTCACTTCTCAGATGTTGTTTTTGCCATGGAGCCTTGGCTTTGCAAGTCGTGCAGTAACTTCTAAAGTCTCGGCTTATGCTTTGAAGCTGCAATTGTTTGTGCTGGGTAGCCCGAAGTCCTGTGTGTGTCACTTCAGATGATCTCACTGCGTTTAATCTTGCTTGGGCCAGAATTAATCTGTCAGGAAAACATCCAGTCTGGGGTTTCTAGATGGTGGAGAAAAGTCCACCACGGACCTCAGACTGTTCCTCTGTTATGGTTAGCAATGCTTTTTGAATGCACACCTTCTCTCTTGACCTACTCAACCTCATCCCACTGGACCTTGTTGTACCTTTGGCAGATATATGGAAGAGCACTTGGTGGTTTTTCTTTTCTACTTACAGCTACTTACTGTTACAATCTCCCCTTCGTTTTCTCTCAGATAAGACAAACAGACTGAGCTCCTAGACTTTTTTTGCTATAAAACATTTGCGGCTGTTCTCTGAGCCTGCCTAAGTCCATCAACTGTCTTGGTGAGTTATGGGCCAGAGAACATGGTGTGGGATTCCAGTCCCAGCTGCTTGTTCAGGTGTCAGATATTTATTTCTGACCTTAGCATTAGTGCCCAGTAAAAAGAGGAGGTACGTACTACCTGGCAAAGAAGCGGTTGTTTTGGGCTGCTCCTTAATGATGTCCTCCAGTGGACGTTGCTGGGAACTGGGAGCGTTTATGGGTTCATGTCTAGCAAGAGCTGTGAGTGCATAACGTTGGAAGAAAATCCCTTGTTTGTTCCACATTGCTGCATTTCTACACTGTTGTAGTTTGAAGTCCGTGAAGTAGCTGATCCTGTACTAAACTGATCCCTGTCTTCCCTTAGCCACCTGAGCGGCAGATTGTGGTTGGAATCTGTGCCATGACCAAAAAGTCCAAGTCAAAGCCCATGACACAGATTCTGGAGCGTCTGTGCAAGTTTGAGTATATCACAGTGGTGATTATGGGGGAAGATGTTATTCTGAACGAACCGGTGGAGAACTGGCCTTCGTGTGACTGCCTCATATCATTCCACTCCAAAGGTAAAAAGGCTGCAGCAGGTCGTAGCCTACTCGAGATCTGGGCAAGGGAGCTTCCACTCATTCTTTCCCCCCTCCCCTCCTCCTGTATTTCAGGATTCCCCCTGGATAAAGCGGTCGCTTATGCCAAGCTGTGCAAGCCATTTCTGATTAATGACCTTGACATGCAGTATTACATCCAGGACAGGTAGGTGTCTGTGATCCGCTAAAGCCCCTTCCCTCTTCCTGGGTCTGATTTGTCTTCCTGGCCACAAGCAAATGAGTGAGCTGGGGAGGAAGGGGACCATAGCAGTGGCTTTTTAGGGGTTGTTTCTCCAAAACAAGGGGAATAGACAATGGGGTAAAACCATTGAGACTCGGCATGTTTTATTTTCTGGTGCAAGTGCCTTGTAAGGAATGGTGAGATGAAGTAGGAAGTGGAAGAGGTCTCACAGAATGAGACTGCCACAATGGAAGCAAAAAGACTAGTCTCTGAGTAGAGAGCCAGGTAGCGGGATGGGGTTCTGGGGCAGAAATTGGGAGCAAGGCCAGGTCAGATTCAGGTATGTGACCAACCTATGTTGGCCAGACGCTTCAAGAGGCTTCTCAGTTGGCTTTTGGTAGAGGCCACCTGCAGCCATGTCCTCAGTGCATAGAGCCAGACTGGTTTGGCTCTGTATGGGTAGGGCTCGTACCAGACCCCAGACCTCTGCCATGCCTTGGGTTGTGAGCGGCGTCCCTGTGGGTGCTGACAGGCACCCTGAGGTGTAACTGTAGTGAAAAACAGCCATTTCCTCACTGACACAGGGTGAAAAGAGGCTCTGTTTCATCTGCCTGGCCTGGGTGTTGGGTAGCTTGGGCACCCTTTGAGAGGGCAGATCTGGGTAGGTGGCAGGTGCTGGGTGTGTTGCTGTGGATTGGGCATCTGCTAGTAAATAAGCATCTATATTTATGCCAGGTAGAGATTTACTCTGGGACATCTCTGTCGGGAGTAGGACCGAGGCGTGCCCTATAGCCTGTAGGTCTTATCGGGGGAGCATGTGCTGAGAAGTATTTGTACTCTGTCTTTGAAGCTTTTTTGTGTTCATTTTACTTTGTTCATCAGTGGGAGTGAAGCCTTCCCTTTGGCATGTACTGAGGACCTTCTAGACTCTTCTGACACTGTTTCTGTCCTCTACAGGCGTGAAGTGTATCGGATCCTTCAAGAAGAGGGAATTGACTTGCCCCGCTATGCTGTGCTCAATCGAGACCCTGACAGACCAGAAGGTCAGTGCGCAGGCTCTACTGAAAGCTGTTTTCACATACTTAAGATACTCTGCAGAGAACAGGTACTGATAATCAGCTTGAAGAGGCCTGATTCACAAGCCTGTTGTTTTTTGCAGACAAAGGTCTCAACAGCAAAACTGGCTGACTGACCAGGACTGAAGGGCTTCAGCTCTGCCCTAGAGCTGTCTCACTCACCCTTTCCTAACATGCTGCTGCTGTGCTTTATCTTCAGAGTGCAACTTGGTGGAAGGAGAGGACCACGTGGAGGTAAATGGAGCTGTTTTCCCAAAGCCATTTGTAGAGAAGCCAGTCAGTGCTGAAGACCATAATGTGTATATTTACTACCCGACGTCAGCAGGTGGGGGCAGCCAGCGGCTCTTTCGGAAGGTGAGGCGGACACCAGTTTTGGTGTTGGAACCAACAGATCTGTGGCTCTGAGACCCTCGTGGCTTCAGGAGGGAGCGTTGGGGCAGTTGAAGGAGAAAGGAAGATTTTGTGTTGGGGAAATCTGGACCTTCTTAGAACTTCTAGTTCAATCCCATCTACCTGGGAATTGCAGAAGGGCATAGTTTGGTGGTAGTGCTGACTTCTCCTTCCCCAACCTCTATTTGACTTGTGTCCCGTGTCATGGAGACAGTCATGGAGAACGGTGTCCCTTACTGAATTGCATGTTGTTTTTTTCCAAGTCACTTCCTCAGTTTATCAAGATGATTTTTTTTTTTTTTTCAAACTTGTGTTCCTGTCCTCTAACATCAGCTGTTGCCCTTCTCAGCTTAGCGTAGCTTGCAAATTTGATAAATGCAGTATTTATTCCTATATTCCACAGGTAATCTGCCCTTATGCATTTCTTTCACTTTGCCAGTGAACAGTTAATAGCTGTGATATATCTTTTTTTTCCTATCAGTTATGCATCTGTCATTAATAATATTAAAAAGATTAACATTTTAGGTAACATATAGGCCTGCCATATGAGGTTGTATCCGAAGCCTTATCAAAAATGAAAACATCATCCTCTGTCCATAAGATCAGCCAGCTGTCTTAGGAGGAAGTTAAATTGGTCTGATTATTACCTGTCATCCTTTATTTTCATTTGGTTTTTAGCTAGGCTCCTTACTTTCTAGGTCTTTATCCACTATTTTTTGTTCCATGTCCTTGTAGTGATTGGAGTCAACCTAACGGTCTATAATAAACTTTTCTCCTCTTTAAAGCCTGGAAAAGAACGTATCTACTATCTGCATTTTGGAGTCTCTTTTGTCCTCCATAAATAAGTGTGCTGTAATAGCTGGAGGTTCTGAGAGATGCTCCGCTAATTCTCTACATACAGGATGAAACTTAGGATTTTTGTTCTTCCCTCTAAGAAAAGAAGCCCCCATGCTCTTGCTTGAGGTGTTTGTTCTGTGCTTTCAGATTGGCAGCCGGAGCAGCGTGTACTCACCAGAGAGCAGTGTGAGGAAGACAGGCTCATACATTTATGAGGAGTTCATGCCTACAGATGGCACTGATGTAAAGGTAAGGAAAAGCCTGGGATAGCTTTTCCCTTGTGCAGACCCAGGATAGCTGAAGGTTGGGCAGTCCTGCTTAGTCCTACTTAGGTTCTGGAGTATTCGTTTAAGCTGTGACGTGCTGACTGAGCAGCTCAGATCCCAAGGTGGGGAGCGGATGTTCTGTAGGTCATAACAGGACAAATGCATGAGACCGTCTGATCTTCTCTCCGTGTCTGCAGCAGAAGTACCTTCTGGAAGCTCCAGTTAGTCTAGGTGGTTGTATCAGGTGTAACTATTTTTCTTCCCAGGTGTACACTGTTGGGCCAGACTATGCCCATGCTGAGGCTCGCAAATCCCCTGCTTTGGATGGGAAGGTTGAACGGGACAGCGAAGGGAAAGAAATCCGTTACCCAGTCATGCTGACTGCCATGGAGAAACTAGTTGCCCGGAAAGTCTGTGTAGCCTTTAAGGTCTGTGTTTTCTCTCCTATGCAAGCAAAATACTCCATGAATGTCCGATTTAAATCTTGGTCAGTGTTAAAGCTTGAGCTCTGTTACCCCGATGTGTCTCTGGTGTGGCAGTCTTCTGCACCTGGTGCCAGTTGCTGTCTCTGCTGGCCTGTGCAGCTTGTCCTGCCGGCCGTGGCAGTTTGCTGGTCAGAGGTGAGCGGGAAGGCAAGAGGGCCTGCAGCAAATGCCGTTTGTGCTGCCAGGTGGCTGGTGTCCAATGTACAGCTGAGTATTTAATATCAGATTCTGAGCATGCAGCTGTCTGTCTGACCTGTGCTCACCACGCCCTTACTGTTTCCTAGTTGTGTTTGTGTGGAAACTTGGTTTTCTGAAAAAAAAACCCAAACCCAACTCAGACCTGATTTTTATTTTTTTTATCTGACTTTAGTGCATATTTGTGTTCTGTTTTACAGGATGGTAGAGTGAGTGTATGATCTAGGTACGCTTACGTGACATGGTCAATGATGTCAGCAGAAGAAGCACTTGGCTACTTGTTCCTGCCCTCACTGCAATCTGCAGCCTCTGCAGTTGTGCTGATACAGCTGTGGGCTTGTTTTACCTTGTAGCCTTTTACACATAGTGATGGGTATCTTTGCCTGCACCGCTTACTGTCTGTACCTGTCAGTCTGGTTCAAAATGGTTGGGTTTAGAGGCAAGAGCAGGAGAGCCAGGAGCTGCTCTGTCTTAAGCCTTTAGGGCTCTGGCAGGTGGGGCTGCCCTGACAGCTTAGTACGGGGGCTTATCTGTTGGGATACAGCTGTGAGGGTGTTAAATGGCCTCTAAAGGGCCTGTTACTGCTGGCTAGTGGCTGTATTTTTGCACTGCTTCAAGGCTGGTGAGGTAGGTGTGGAGCAGAGGACAGCTGCAGCACCAGTGGAGCTGACCTGGGCAGTGTATGATGGCTGGGTCTGTGTGTGTGCCTGGCTTGGCTGGGCAGTGGCTGTCCCTTTGCTGCTGTCCCTCACAGCCAGCCTGAGTCCTGTGTCCTCTGCTTCCTCTTGCAGCAAACGGTGTGTGGGTTTGACCTCCTGCGAGCCAACGGCCACTCTTTTGTTTGTGACGTGAACGGCTTCAGTTTTGTGAAGAACTCTATGAAGTATTATGATGACTGTGCCAAAATCCTCGGGTATGTAAAATTCAAGTTCTGACAGCGGGTCAGGTAACTCATAGCATAGTAAAATGAATGTGGAGTCCTGATCTCTATGTCAGAGAAGTCTGCAGGTGGTTCGTGTGGGGATGTTTATTGAGCAGAGGAAGGCTTGGCTCTGGGAGGAATGGGTTATTTATTTTTAGCCCCTGGAGCTCCTGCCTGCATTGGCATTAGATGCCTTCATCTACAGCTAGATGTATCTTACAGGACTTTTAATTGAATGCTAAGCCCAGCTGCAGTGTTGGTGATGTAATTGGTGTCCCTTTGGGGTGCCCTAACTAGCCGGTGGTGTGATAGATGTCTCTGCGAGGAAGGTGAGGAGAAGTTCTGTGGCTGTCTTCAAATCTTTCAGCTGGGCCACTAAGGAGGAGGTGGAGAACCAAGGGAATGGAATTTCTTGTGAGTTTTGTACTCTTGAGTTTTGGATTCTAATTTCTTCCAGAAATATCATCATGCGGGAATTGGCTCCGCAGTTTCATATTCCCTGGTCCATCCCAACAGAGGCAGAAGACATTCCCATTGTCCCCACAACTTCAGGCACCATGTGAGTACCTGCTGTCTTCTCAAAAGAGTGCCAGTGATGGCTACATGAAAGACAAAGTGCAAACCCTGTCCAAGGGACAGACACCACCCAGCAGCACGGTGTTCTCCAGCTGCTGTGTGGGTTGCAACCCTGAAAGGCCTGTGGAAAGGCTTAGCCGTGCACATGGAAGGGGTGACAGATGGTAGATTAGTTGCAGGTTTGATCAATGCAGGTGAGCAGTCATTGAAGGAATTGCCAAAATTGCTCCCATGGCTTTCAGAAGGCCCAAATTCTTGATCAGCACAGAAAACAGATGAGGGCACTGCTGCAGCTGGTTCACGGTTCAGTACTCTGCTACTCATAGAAAATGCAAAAAAAAATTAAATGGGTGGAAAACAGCTGAAGTATTCACATTACCTGTACGCTTGACAGACCCTCATTTGATACTGTTGGCTTTACTAGTTTTCCACCACATAAAGCTAAAAGACCAAAGGCAAAACTTTCTTTGCAATCCTCAGCACACCTGCACGCTTGTATGAAGTGAACACAGTAGGTGCTACAGAAAAGACAGATTCAGAGTATGTATTCATCCTTCCTTTACCGTGTGATCGTTTGGAAAAAGTTGGCAAACACAAAACACTGCACACCTGGCAGGATTGCTGGCTTTAACAATACCTTGTGACAATGAGGCTGCCGAGAGTCGATCCCTGTTTCTCTGGGATCCTATAAGAAATAGTTGGATATTATAGTATCTGAAAAAGCAAACTCATGTAGCCCTTCTGAAATTAGCCAGCCTAACTACTGGTTGCTGCCGGTGTCTGATCGCTGTGGGATCTTTTTACATACATCTCTTATTGTTCGTTCAGCGACAGGATCCCAGCTGTATAACAATTCTTCTGGTTTTTTGTTTTGGTTTTTTTTTTTTTTTTTTTTTTTTCCCCTGGGTCTTTCTAATTGGTCCTATGAGCATTGCACAAGTTGAGCAGGAGAACAAGCTTGGAACAATTCAAAGTGCTGTTTCTGTAGATTCTGTAACATCCAGCCTTGTCCTTTCCAAGATGTGGTCCTGCCTGTCATATTATGGTTCTGTGGTGCTTTTCCCTGATAGGAAACCAGATGACCTGGCAGGATCTGGAGTGCTTTGATCGCTTTTACAGCCTTGGCACTTATGCTTGGTTTAGTCTGGGAGAAGTTCTGCCACCACTGAGGAAAGCAGCTGCCAAAAGGATGGAACAGAAAGAACAATGGGAAGCTACTTTCTGGTGGGACTTCTGGAGTGCAGGGGCACATTTGTCAGGTGAATCTTGTGTTTTCCCAGGATGGAGCTTCGTTGTGTTATTGCAGTCATCCGGCATGGAGATCGCACCCCGAAGCAGAAGATGAAGATGGAAGTTAAGCATCCCCGGTAAGAGTCAAGGCGAGAAGATGCTGTGCTGCTGGGAAGTGAGGCAGGCCTGTTCTCTGAAGCAAGAGGAGGAGCAGAAGGGCTGGGTGCACGGGAGGCAGTGCTTTTTCCTGGCTGCATTCAAGCAAATGCTTTCTGCCCAGCTGAGGGAGCCCCCTTTCTCCATAAAGATCCTCATGTCCTCTGTGTGAAGCCTGGAAGAAAGTATGAAAGTCTGCTAGGTGCTGCAGAGGGAAATGCCCCACTGAATGGGAAGCTAGTGGCTGCTTCCTTTTTGTACCTGTGGCTGGAAACACTTGTTTTTTTCATAGTTTCTGAAGCACAGGAAGGAGCCAGGGGGCCTTCTCGTTCTCTCTGAAGAACAGAGCATGAATGCATACATAGGGATGACAGTCCTTGTAGCACTGAAAGAGCAGAAAATGGATCAGTATTCTTTGTTGTCTGTTCAGGTTCTTTGAGTTATTTGAGAAATACGACGGCTACAAAACAGGGAAGTTGAAGCTGAAGAAGCCAGAGCAGCTACAGGTAAGGAGAGTCCTCTCTGGGATTACTGTGTGGGACGTGCAGGTAATGTGGATCAGTGTGAGGCAATTTTTTGGGGGGTGGAAACCCTTAAAAGAGCAACAGTCTGTTGCACAAATGCTCCCTTTCTCTTTCCCCACCCCATACGTTCTCAGCTGGGTGATAGTATGAGAGCAGAATGGAAACTGTTCCTGGCTGATGTGAAGCCTGTAGGATGGGGATGACCTGCTGCAGCTTGCCCATCTGTTGTGGTTGCCTCTGGTGAAAGATGGGTCCAGGCTAGGGAGCGGGGCAGGTGGAGGCACCCGCGTGGTTCTGAACGGGGCTGGAGCACAGGGTGGGGATGAAGCAAACTGCAATGTGAAAGTTTGTCCTGCCTGAGCCGTGTCTTATGAAATGACATGTCTCTGGCAAGTGTCTGCGTGGACCTGGCGCTGGGTGAAGCCATCTGAAGGCTTTGCAAGAGT
This sequence comes from Falco naumanni, assembly GCF_017639655.2. Taxonomy (NCBI): domain Eukaryota; kingdom Metazoa; phylum Chordata; class Aves; order Falconiformes; family Falconidae; genus Falco; species Falco naumanni. Next base: position 3,112,719 of record NC_054060.1, on the reverse strand, counting down.
ACAGTGGTGAGTCTGAGGCAGGATTGTGGGATGCCTGAGACTGTCTGCTCTCCAACAGGAAGTGCTGGACATTGCACGGCAGCTTGTGGTGGACCTGGGAACCCAGAGTGACTGTGAGATTGAGGAGAGGAAATCCAAACTGGAACAGCTGAAGAGCGTCTTGGAGATGTAAGGGTTCATATCTTGGGGCACCATGAGTTTGTCTCAGAGCTGTGGGTCAGCATGCAATGTAGAAACAAGCTGTGCTGCTGATGTCCTGCCCAGCTGGCTCCTCAGAGGTCCCCCCCATCCCCTGTTAGCAGCTGTACATGAAAGGTGCCATGCTCTTAATGTTTTTCTCCTTGGCATCCAAACCACTGCTGATTCTTGTTCCAGCTGTGTCTGGTGTTTGGCTAAACAAATAGGGACAAAACTGAGCTTCCTTTGCTGCAGGAGAGGAACTGGAATCCTGGAGGGACCACACTGATATGAAGGAAGTGTTTTGATAAATTTGGAACAAATCTTATTTTAAATAAGGTTGTCCTGGTGCCAAAAGCTTAATAACAAGGAGTTTGGAAAACATGAAAAGATGTTTGTGTCCTCTTAGGTTTTGTGCAGCCAAAATAAAAGACAGTATGGTGATGTTGGCATCTTAGAAACAAAAGAAGGGCTTCTCTCAGAGCTATAGCTCACTGTGGCACATGCAGGCAGTGTCTGCGTTCAAGCCATGTCTGCGGAGCACAGAGGATGAACGTTTGCTATGATGTCTTGCCCTGCTCATTCTGCTCAATAGAGATGTGGTTATCCTCAGAGTGGCTATTGTTTTTTTTCTGTGGTCTCATCAGTTCACTTGTTAAAGATGTAGACAGAAATTAACTAAGGTTGATTAAAACCCTGGTGAGGTATGGCAGCACAGAGTGCTGTCAGCTGAAGTGCAGGCAAGTAAATGGATCTTTGAATTTCATTTGGAGGAGTTGTTTGGCTTTTTTTGAGGGTATGTGCTGGGTCACAGGTAGATGGCAAAAATGTTCATGTCCTGTGGCAATTGGTGTTGCAGCAGAAAGTCTCTTACCTGTGCTGTATTTTTGCTGTGTGCTGCCTAGGGACCTCTGGGCAAAGGGTGAGTGGAGTTGATTTGTTTAAATTTCCGCCCCCCCTTCCCTTGTGACAGGTATGGACATTTTTCTGGCATTAACCGTAAGGTTCAGTTGACCTATCTGCCTCATGGACATCCAAAAGCTGCAAGTGAAGATGAAGGTAAAGAAATTTGATGTTGCTGCCATGATCTTCAAGCAGTGCATGCAGCTTCCTATGTATATAGGCCTCTGGATGTGCAAGCAAAATTAGTGACCCATACCTTAGCTTTGCTCACATCATATGAAGGGTTGGAGTGATGCGTAATGTAGTGGACCAATATACTCCGGATGGTGCCACAAGTGTTATGCTTCCAATTTCATGAATGTCAGCCTATACCTTCAAAAAGTGGTGTCTTAATTTCGTACTTGCTGATTTGGTTCCTGGGGATTTTGGGTCAGGCTCTGTAAGGTGCTGATGACAACCTCTTCTTCCTCCCCTCCTCTCCCTCTGCAAGCTCAGCTTTGACATCTGATGTAGTGAGTACCTGTTTGTCTTCTAGAAGGTCGCCGGGAGTCTTCCCCATCCCTTCTGCTGGTGCTTAAGTGGGGTGGAGAGCTGACGCCAGCAGGAAGAGTGCAGGCAGAAGAGCTGGGGCGAGCCTTTCGCTGTATGTACCCTGGTGGCCAAGGTAAGCTTTGTCCTTTTGTCTCCCGTCCCATCCTGTGAATTGTGAGCTCAGGGCTGGGAGCAGTTTTCCTGTTTTCTCATGCAGTGTGACTGGGTACAGTGGCAAAATCATCACGGGATTCCAGGCAGCAACAAATTAGTCACCACAGCGCTGTCTTTGGAGGGTCAGACTCAAGCGCTGCATGAGTTGCTTTCTCCCATTACTGATCTCACTCCTGTGGTTGACTCAGCCAGTTTTGTGCCGCAAGATAATTGTAGCTCTACAGCTTATGCTTTGGAAGTCTGGTGCCTCCCTACTGAACAGCTCTGCCTGCAGTTCTGGTGGCAGCAGTACCTGCTCTTCTGCAGAGGACAAGCAGGAGGCAATTTTTTGTGTGCATCTTTATTCTGCACAGGGGTGTTGAGGCTAGCAGAACAATTATAGACTGTTCAGAGAGGATTGCTGCAGAATTTGGGCAGCATCAGATTTGACTGGTGAATGCTCACTTTTTTTCCTCAAAATGAACTTTCCCAAGTTAAGCAAAGCCTGAATCAGACTTCTAGTTATCATGTATAGGTAGAGTATTTTGGAGCAGCCTAAATGCTGGGTATGAAAGTGATTAAATCTCTACATAACTTTGTCACTACAATAAAGTTTGTTGTCTAAAGCAGCGTATTCAGCTGATAGTTTTGCAGGTGTCAGAATATTAATTTTGGGTTTGTTCTCTGTTCCAGGTGATTACGCTGGTTTCCCTGGATGTGGCTTGCTCAGGCTGCACAGCACCTACCGTCATGATCTCAAGATCTATGCCTCAGATGAGGGACGAGTTCAGATGACAGCAGCAGCTTTTGCAAAGGTCCTTTCTTTCTTTTAGGCATCTGTTAGTTTGGCTACATTAGTGTTAAAATATGCCAGTTCTAAAGGAAAACCTCTGGTAATGAGGGAAAAGCTGTTCTGGGAGCTTTGCCCTCTCTGTTGGGAGGACAGTGGTATACCATGCTATTAGCAAGTGTATGGGGCAGTACTGGAAATCCAGCGTAGCTGCATATGTATGTTACCTTTAGCATCCTGTCCAGTATAGGACTCTGACCAGGAAGGAATTATTTATGGATTATTGCTGGTGTTTGATGTTAAAGCAACATCAAACCTGTTGCTGAGTATTAATTGCCTACAAAATGAGTGTTTCTTGGATGACTGCCTAGCCAGGGGGGTTATTCCTTCACTGCTTTGGTTCAGTGTGGGCTGGGAGTTAGGGAGAAGACAGGTCCATCTGCAGTTAAAGCTTGAGCCAAAGGGAATCCAGTAGTGATCTTAGTGTGCTTCAGAGCCTCTGCTATATCAACATTTTCCAGCAAACTGAGTTGGCTACTCAATAATTACCTAGACAAATCTGGAGCTGCTGCAGGCAGAGCCTGCCTTTTGCTTCAGATAGCTCTAGAGGCGTGCCAGAGTCACTGGTGACTGTAGGTGCTGTTGCTGTAAATCTGCTCTTCAAGGACAGCTGAGGTTTCACTCGACTGAAGGCTGGCCATGAAATTACCAGAAGTGTTTGTTGCTTGTATTGCTGAAGTCTTGTCCTTGTGTTGCTTTAGGGTCTGTTGGCCCTGGAAGGAGAGCTGACCCCCATCCTGGTGCAAATGGTGAAAAGTGCCAATATGAATGGTCTCCTGGACAGTGACAGTGATTCCCTTAGCAGCTGTCAACACAGAGTGAAGGCACGACTGCATGAAATCATGCAGAAGGATGCTGAGTTCTGTGAAGAGGATTATGAAAAGGTAAAGCACCTGTGTGGCTTTATTGTTTTCTGCATCTGGAAGGAGAATAGCATTGCTCCAGTGGTTTGTTGTGAAGCCTGCTGGTATGTGAGCCGTAGTTTGGTTAGTCTGAGATCAGTTCTGGTCAAAATTACACAATATAAACAGAATTTAGGAAGGGAAAGGGCTGTTTAATAGCTCCTTCTCCAAGTGAAAGTAGCCCCTGCCCTTCTTAGAGTGAAAATCTCCAGTGTTGCTCTACTATCCCCTTCAAGAATCATCATAGTACCTTCCTCTCCCTTTAGAAGTCCCAGTGCATTTTATTCTCGTGGGTGTGCTAAAAGAAGAGTTCGTGTAGTTTACTGCACGCTGCCCAAAACAATCCCAGTTGCTGCAGACCCAGGAGTATGCCTTGCCAGGTTCTAGATCAGTGCTTTGTGCATGTGTGAACAGGTCTTTTGGACACAAACCCTTTTGTGTCCTGTCAGTGTCTGATAACTGCAGAGTAGAGAGCGCGCGCTACATCCAGCACAGCAACCAATAAAAGCACCATAGCTGCTTCTCCAACAAGTCCCCAAAACACTGTTTTTCCCAGGCTGAGATCTGATTACCAGACTGGTACCATTAAGCAACATACTTATCACCTCAAAGAACTACTTGAAATTTCTATGAAGCCTTTCTGTTCAAGCACAGAAGCAAAGTGAGACAAGAGTGGATATTGTAGGTGGAGGTCTGATGTGATAGGAGCAGTTGTTTGCTCCCTCTGAGCTTGGTCCTGAAGAAGTTTTTAAAACATGCCTAAATACTCCTAGGAACAGGCCAGCTTATTATGCTCAGCTGGGAGCACAGCTTTTTTGCCTAATCAGAAAGCAGTACAGCTGCAAAAGGCAGACATTTTGTGTTGCCAGTTGGTAAAGATACTAACTAATCTCTGCTGGTATCTTCTCTCAGCTAGCACCTACAGGCAGTGCTTCTCTGCTCAACTCCATGACATTTATCCAGAACCCAGTAGAGGTTTGTAACCAGGTGTTCACTCTGATTGAGAATCTCACCTCCCAGATACAAAAACGTCTTGAAGACCCCAAATCTGCAGGTGAGCATCAGAATGGGAAAGGGTCTGGAATGGATTCATGTATTGTTACATCTTCAGAGCTCCCAAACACCACTATAGTTTGTGTTTATCTGTAGCAAAGAAATTCTAAAGTGAAATTCTCTGTGTTATTGATGTAGAAGGCTCTTATTTGAATCACTTTTAACTGCTGTTAAAGAGAGCCTTAATGTAAAGGAAATTATACATGCATCTTAGGTTTAGAGCAAATGTAAACAGCAGCAGTATAGCCTGATTTTTTTCAGGCATTTCCTGAAGTGAAGCTTAAGACTATAAACAAAAAACTTTTCAGTCACGTTTTGCTCATCTCCAAGATCTTTCCTAGTAACAGTGCAGGGGTTTTAAAAAGGCATCTGTGGAACATTTCACATGATTTATGGCAGATGTAAGTCAACAGGCAAGCAGTTTTATCAAATATTTTTGAAATAGCCTGTTCCTGCAGGTTAAAACTCCTTGCAACAGGTCCAGTGGCTTTTCCAGTCTAGGATTCCTGTGGGTGGCATACTAATCGGAGCTGTTTTGTGCTGGGAGAAGTCGGTTACAGCTGTCACTTGAAATCTGCGCAGGTCAGGGCGTGAATGTGGTTTGGTGTTCTTTGCTGTTTAGACCTGCAGCTGTACCACAGTGAGACTTTAGAACTGATGCTGCAACGCTGGAGTAAGCTGGAGCGAGATTTCCGCATGAAGAATGGGCGTTACGACATCAGCAAGATCCCTGATATCTATGACTGCATCAAGTATGATGTACAGCACAACTGTGCACTGAAACTGGAAGGCACAGCTGAACTCTTCAAACTTTCCAAAGCCCTGGCAGATGTGATCATACCCCAGGTATAGCCTGTCCTGCCTGTGTGACGATGTCTTGTGGTGTCAGTTTCTGACCATTTCCCTGTCTGTTTTTTCTCTATTCTCTTCCACATCAACTCTCAAGACTGCATGTTACAGGTATATCTCTTAGTGGTTGTATAAGGCTAAAACCATTTCTGACTGAAGATGTGGCAGGGCTTCCTGGGTGAGGATTCTGACAGCATCAGAATAATGAACAGCTGATGCAGAAGCTTTTCCACATCCATCATGGTGCATTACAGCACAGCTTCAAGCTGCATGTGTGTGCTGTAGCAACACCCCATTCTCCACGTATAAGATGGTGCAGGGGAAGAGAGAATTCTGTGTTGAAGGTGGAGGCTTGTTCTGGCAAGTATGATATTCTTGTCCAACTAGAACTTGTTCAGTTTGCACGGTGGGCTTGCTTCTCACAAAGTTTGTGCCCATGAACATGGGAAGGGAAAGGAGCGCCATGCAATGGATCTCTGTATTCACCGTTGTTCTGGCAGAAATGGTTCCTTTGTAAGGGATGAACTTCTACCAGCAAGGTCCAATTGCACTTGTGCCTGTGTAGAGCAGAACTGGTCTTCTAAACTTGTCCACAGTGTTTCTGATGAGATGCAGTTTGGCTATTTCCAATGTAGCACTTGAAGTTTAATCCTTGCAAATAGCAGTTGTTGCATTAATGCTCATGCCAGGTGAGGGTATGAGTTTGTGTGTCATGAGAGGAGGTTCCCTGATGGTACTTGTCCCTCTCAGCTGTTGGAAGAATACTGACAGTCATGTCTGGTCAGACTGGGATTTTTGGAGGAGTCTCTGTCCTCTGTTACCCTCTGCAATATGTGTGGGGGATAAAAAAGAGAAAGGTGCTGAGTGACATTTCCCTTTCTGTCCTTGCTTAGCTGTCGGGGTGCTTGCGGACAGGACTGTTGAAGTCCAGCCTCCTTTCATATGAGGATGTGGCAAAGAACCAGGGCTGAAGGCTATCTATTGTTTTGTTCCTGCAGGAATATGGGATTAATAAGGAGGAGAAACTGGAGATTGCTATTGGCTTTTGTCTTCCTCTCATTAAAAAGATCCAGCTGGACCTACAGAGAACCCATGAAGATGAGTCTGTCAACAAACTACATCCCTTGTAAGGATTGTGCTGCATGCTGCTGCTGGTGGGGAGGGCAGCTTTGGAGCAGGGTGTGGGAACCACACCAGGAGAGTGTACTGGTGTGGAAGGAGGCATTGAACATACACTGAAGGACACACCAAGACAGAGGCATGTTGATGCTCCTGGGACTAGAAGGGAAATGGAAAGGCACATTGAGACTGCTGAGCAGGAGCAGCGTGCCACAGAAGCTTAAACCTGTTGTCGTTGGATGGTGGTGCCTTGATCCCTGTCTCTGCAAGGGGCAAGTGCTAGTATGCTGAGGCCACGGCCACCCCACCATGTGTCTTCGTTAGGATTCCATAAAAGCTGCTGCTTCCGTGCCCAGTGCTCTCACTGTTTGTTCAGCTCCTGCTGCTCTCTGACAGTTCCCAGTGCGGGGTTATCTCACTCCGTTAAGCCTGCAGAAATGCTGCTGTATGGTAGATGGCGATTCATTGACAGGCTGTGAGTAACACTGCGCTGGTTTTGGTTTAGGTACTCAAGAGGAGTTTTGTCACCAGGTCGCCATGTTCGGACACGGCTCTACTTCACCAGTGAGAGCCATGTGCACTCTCTGCTCAGTATCTTCCGCTATGGGGGGCTCCTGGATGTAAGTGTCCCAGCAATGCTCACAGAGTAAGCCTCCCTGCTCTTTTTCAGTGGCCCCTTTCCCAGGTGGACAGTGTATGTTCATAGGTTGCCCCTCTAGCCAGCACCCCCAGTAATGATGTGCATCAGTGGCCTCTGGCCGACTCCATCTCTGCTGTGTTTGCATGCTGCAGCTTCCTGCCTTTCTGGCATGCAGGAGGGTCGTTCTTCCTCAGTCCTGACACTGCCTGCCTTGCTTGTAACAGAGGCATGTTTTCTCCCAGAGCTGTCCTGCTGGTTTCAGCTGAGTAGACGACTTACCTGTGTAGGAGGATAGCAGTATGAGACAATGGGGATGAGGGAATTTCTCTCTTCCTGCTTCCTTCAACCCTTTATTTCAAGAGCTTGGCTCTATTCTTTAGTGACATTCTGTCGATTTGAAGTCAAGAAAATCAGTTTGCTTACAGAGGAAGAGATTTGAGGTCGCAAATGCATAGTGGGTGCTCCCTACCAGAGGGACCGATGACACATTTTTAGGGGAGTGACTCATCCAGTCTAACCTTCACTTGCTATTATAACCTGCCTCCTGAAGGAATTGGCGTGCAGACCCTGAGAACAGCTCTGCTTTAGACTCCTCAAGAGACTTTCTGATTTATCTGTCCATTTTTAAGCGTGGTGTTCTGAAACTCCTTAAGAATTTGGGCTTGCTTAGCAGGCGTCGTTTCTGATGTCTGTGGAAGTTCACTGTATCTGTAGTCAGTGATCCTGCAAGTACCTCTGAATTGCTCACTGAGTAAGATGCTACTTCACTCCCCCACTTGAGTGTCAGAGGATGCTGTGTTGCTAGCACAGGGATATTAAGCTGCATCTGGGTTCATTTGTACCGGTGGGGTTTATTCCGTGTCTGTCAAGGTGGTGAGATGCTCCACAGCAAACACGAGTGGCACTTCAGGTATGGCCATTCCCCAGCAGTGCTGGGAAGCAATGAGGGGTGGGCTGCCCTGCCTTGTCGAGCCCAAGGGTCCAGCGAGGCTCTGTAGACTTTTCATTCAGCATCACGTAAAAGGAGCTTCACTTGGTCCCTTATTTAGCACAAGTTCATCCCTTGTGCTTTTTTTTATGTTTCTCTAAACTATTCCATTCTGGAGGCCACTACTTAAGAATAACTGTGTTGGGGACCTGCTGTGCGTTATGCTTTTCTCCGGTCAGCATGGCATAGCAGGGCTGGCAGCTGGATGCGCTCAGATCTGCACGTGGGTTGTGTGGGTAGCTGAGTGTCCCTCTATGCAGTTGCTCCTTACTGTAAGCACCCCACTGAAGGCCATCTCTCTCTGTGCAAGTTAAGCAAAGTGGTTTTTGTCCTGCCAATGTTGTTATCTTGTGGAGAGACAAAGTCTCTCAGACCCATTTCACCGAATGCTGCAAGGTGTCTGCTGTTGCTTATACCATGCGACTGTTTATGTGTATATATCAGGAAAACAAAGACCAGCAGTGGAAGAGAGCCATGGACTATTTGAGTGCTATCTCAGAGCTGAACTACATGACCCAGATTGTTATCATGCTCTACGAGGACAACAACAAGGTGAGGGATATAGCTGTAGGATAAAATACTTCCTGCCATGATGCAAGGGGCAGTCACCAAGAGGCAGTTCAGCTGGGAAGTCTGTAACCTGAGCGCTCTCTGCTTGTGAATAAAGATGGACAGGTCATTAACACAGCCGCTAGATCTTATTTTTAGGTGGGAGGCAGTGACCCAGTTAATGCTTGTTACATGTAAGCAGAGTGCCACCCTGAGCAGTAACACCAAGCTTACGTGATTGATACTATCTATTTTAAAGCATTTCCTACCACAAAATAATTTGCTGTTTCTTAATATTAATGACAAATGAACAGTAGAAAAAAATAAATAAAAACAAATTGTATTTGGCAGGTTTTTCCAAATATTTCTAGAAAATATCCAGAAATTCCACATTCGTAACCTTTAGTTACTTTAAAAATATACTGATACAGTTAGGGAACTATATACTGGTATCTTCAGGAAGTAAAGAGAATAATTTAAAAACCAGCCCGAATGTGGAAGCTGGTGGTGATGACTGTAACTTGGTTTGGCACTGAACTGCATGTTCTGAATCCCAGGTCCTGTGGCTCAGGTCCCGTACTGCAGGAGGCTGCGGTGGTTGAGGGGAGCAGTCCCGTTCCTCCGTACGCTGCGGTTAGAATCTTGTATTCACCGAGCTGATGTGGGGTTCTGATGGTAGAAGTGAAATGCTTCCTAGTGCTGTTTGTCAAAAAAAAAAAAAAAAAAAAAAAAGTCTGGGTAGAGCTCTTCGGAGTGGTGTAAATCTTTTAGTAAGAAGAGATGGTGAAACTTGTGGTTTTAAATCATTAGCTCCAGATACTGTAAAAGCTCTGGCTTCCTTTAAAAAAGGAAAAGAAAAAGAAAACATTAGAGACCTAAATCTTGGAACAACCTGACTAAAGGTCCAGGAGGGAACCATCTCTCCTTGCCCCAGCGTGTGCTGGTTTTGCCACAGGAGTGGATTGGAAGGAGCTACATTCTAGGTTTGTGTGTATCTAATCTACCTATATACATACCTACACACACACATGTGTATAGCCTGATTCTGTTTTGGTCCTCTGGTGGCTGTTGTCACAAAATAACAACAATTTGAATGCCTCAGCTTCGTGCTAATAAGGGCTGTCCTTTTGGATGAGACAAACCTAGAGCCATTATGTTCGTGGTTTCTTGTTGCTTCTGCTTTCCTTCCAAAAGGATGCGCTTGGGATGCGTGCTGCGCCGGCATGGCAGATGGCCGGGGTCCCGACACGGCCTGTGCTGACAGCAGAACTGCTTTTTGTGTGTTGATTTACTCCCCCTGCCCTGTGTTCACAGGACCCTTCTTCAGAAGAGCGTTTCCATGTGGAGCTGCATTTCAGCCCTGGCGTGAAAGGCTGTGAGGAAGACAGAAACGTGCCCACGGGGTTTGGCTTTCGGCCCGCCTCTGCAGAGGTGAGCACGCTGCCCTGCTGGGCCACGGGCTGCCCTGCCCGCCGGGGACGTGGCGAGTGCTGGGCTCGCCGCTCTGCCGGCCTCCGCCACTGCCCGCTCTCCCACGGTACATTTTCCTTTCTCTTGCGCCCGCAGGCTGTTAGCGAGTTGTGTTCCCTGCCTCGCTCCGAGGGTTTGTCGAGGCAGCCTTTGAGCGCGCTGGCATCCTGCCTCGCTCCGCAGAGCTGGGAGACCCAAGGCTGGAGCCGGTGGCGGGGCAGCGCTGGCCAAGGCCACGTGCCTGTAGGTGTCAATGTTTCCTTGCTGCAGAATGAGGACAAGAAGGCAGACCAAGGCAGCCTGGAGGACCTCTCCAAAGAGAAGGGCATGGATGAGCCAGACCGCGCACAGCAAAGGTCCCCGCAGCCTTCCGAACCGGTCAGCATTCATCGGAGATCGCCGCTCATCAGGAACCGCAAGACAGGGTCCATGGAGGTAACAGTGCGATGGGCGCTCTTGGTTGTTCTGAGGAAGTTCTTTTGCTTGTTTTTTTGGTTTCCTGGCTTTTCTTTCAATGTGCCAGAGTTGGAATTGATTCTGGGAAAGGATCTGCAGAAATTAAGGAGGGATTTTTTGGAAGGTAGACCTCCCAGACTCATCCTCATTGAGGAAGGACAAGGGGAACACAGGTCAGAGGAATTGATGAGGAAGAGCAAGTAAGGAAATGCTTGAGAAAGAGAAGCATTACTTGGATTACGTGCTCTGTAGAGGCATCAGTGTAACCAGCAATGAGATTATGTGCAACCTGTTCACCTAGCCACGGAGACATCTTTGTATTCCCGTAGACTCCAGCCTTTGCCTCTCGCAGTTCAGCTCCATGTATCTTGTTCCTGTGTCCCATCTAAGATCTCATGCAAATCGGAGGTCCCTGCTAACCAGTGGGTTTATTATGGAGTGTTTAAACTGTCAGTGTTGTCTGTCCCATTCACTGATCTGCTAAAGTAACAAAGATCGATTTTACTGTCCTTACTTCTCTCCTTCGAGGCTGTTATGTGTCATAAGGCTACTAGCTTCACAGTCCGCAGGTAGCTGGCACCTTCAAAGTGCTCTAGAATTGCTCCTCCTTTTGGAGGGGTTTCACAGGCATTTTTACCATCTGTTCTCTGAACCAGTAAAAGCAGAGAGTTAGGGCTTGAGGTATTTGTAGCTGGTTCCATCTCTGTGTCACCTATGATATAATCCTTCCATGCAGCGCTCAGGGGCTCTTTGTAGCAGGCACATACTAAGTTAAAGGGGATATACTTCCCTGTAGCTAAAGAAGGAACTCTGTGTCCCAGTGATCCCAGCAAGAGTCTTGGGAGACAAGGAACCCTTCATACTTCTGAAATCACTGCTCTTCCACAACCCAACACAAACTTGAAATTAAAATTGAGCGTGCACTGTCACAGCCTTAGCATATGAGTACTTTTATGCTTCTTGAAAATTGTGATTTTAAGGAAGAGACGTACTTTTCTTTACATTCCATTGCTGTATCAAGCCTTTTGAGACCAGTGGGTACCTTAGAGCACAACACTGATTATACTGTCTGTCTTTGCAGGTGCTCTCTGAATCTTCTTCCAAATCAGGAGGTTATCGCCTCTTCAGCACTTATTCCAGGCAGTCTTCTGAGATGAAGCAAAGTGGCTTAGGTACTGTACTTGACCTGTAACCAGCCTGCTCACCTGTATCTCTGTATTTCTGTGGGCATCTGTCTGTCTCCCTGCATATACATCTGGCTTAAGTTCCTTGTATGTGTCTCTGTGTGTATCATGTCTTCTTTTAGTGTTACCATTTAGACCACTGTGGAGACTGTCCTGCTGTATTTCCATTTGTGTATGATCTTCTCCTTCACCTTCTAGCAACAGAAGATGCACTTTTCATCCTTTATAGTATGGGAGCAACAGAGCAAGCTGTGTACTTGCAGGTTGGCCTTCTGGTTCTGTGTTGCTATCATTTGTTATATGATTTCTGAACTTAGTAGGAAGTGATCTTTTATTTGAGAACTAGCATGCTTTCTGTTCTGTAAAACAGTAATTTACATGCAAAGCTACTCTTCATGTAAGACTATTCTATTTCTACTTTGATTGATAAAGATCTCTTGTATGGAAAAGATCTGTCATCTGCAATGGTGTTTGACAGCTCCCTAATTGAGCCTGAATCCCTGGTTAGCCATCCTTTGCATGGTAGCCAGCAGAAGAGAATGTGTTGGGGTGCTTAGTGTTCGCTGCCTGTCTTGAGAGTACCATTCCTTGTACTTGGAAACTGGAAAGCTGTATTTGCTGTCATGACGTTCAGATAGCTATGAAACCTACATCTTGCAGATGACTAATAAGCACCAGGAGGCGGAAATGCCCAAGTTATGCCCACTTTCCTCTTCTTTAAAAACATATTTGCATTATGGCATGGCTCTAGACTTGCAGCAGTTCTGACTCATCAGTTCTTCACTCTGTTACGTGGATATCCTGCAGCTAAGAGATTTCTGAAAGGCCTGATCATTTCTTTGTCACTTTTGAATGAGCTGCTGCTTTGGAAGCTAATTCTTACCAAGTAAAGGGAATTTTCCTCAGAGTCGTTAGGAGGCATCCCTGGAGTCTGCCAGCTATGCTCCCAGCCAGTTGGAAAAATCTAAGAAGGAATGGCTGATGCATATTGTTTTCACAAAGGCACAATAGCCTTGGCCATAGTGGTTTTTGAATGTGTTATTTCATGTGGTGCATCTACTTCTGCCTTTCACAGACCCCCTGCAGGATTAAGTGAGCTGTAACAGACTGCCTTGCTTAGTCTTCAAGAAACCTGTGGTTATTCTGTGAATCCATGTGAATCAATATGAGAATTTCTGAGATGGCACACAGTCAAGGAAGTGCATCTGCTTGGAGAATTACTGAGTACATCAAATGCTACGTGCAAACAATCTTTGCTGTTTGGATGTCTGAGTACCAGAAGGCACATGCTCTGGAAAGCAGATATTACAGCCTATTTACTATAGCCTTTTTCAGCTTTCTGAGGAATGTCTGCTTTGGCCATAGAGAAGACTACTACTCTACTGGACCCTTGTACAGTACTGCTTTTCCTTGACAACAAATTTTGTAATGTAATCCCAGCCGGTTTAATTTCAGGTCCTTGCCTGACTCGCCTTGCTGGGAAGCCTGTGCTGGTCTCTCCCAACTGTGAAGCTCTGCAAAGACGAAACTTTGGGTAGGAATGATAGACCTCACCTGTGACAGTAGACCTCCAGCTGGATACTCAGTCCAGCCATCATTCTTCTCTCCATCTGGCAGCTGCAGGCGCAGAAGGGTTGAGCAGGAGAGACCTGTGGTGCAACACCAGCTTGCGCAGTCCCTGGTTATTAGGCTGTCTGTGTTTCTCTTAACCTGAGAACTGTTAGAAGAATGATGCTTCTTTACCTGTAAAAGTCAAGCTCTTCAAGGAATCTTCCTGATTCCTTTCCTGCTTGTTTTGTAGAAATCTAGTTTCTTCTCCCTTTTAGGACCTGAAATGGGCGCTCTCTGTGAGAAATAATATAGAACTCACAGGAGCTTGAGCTATGGCTTTAATACTTGTCTCAGCAGCTGTGTGATGAGGGGGTTCATTCAGATACTGCCTGCTGTTTCTGAGCTTTTCTGAAGTTGATCCTATCTCCTGTTGCCTGACCTTGTCAGTGGCTGGCTATCGTTATCTCTGGGAGAATGGATTCTCTGGAAGAACATCGGGTATAACCGCGTGTGTTTAGCCATGCAGGAACGGGGAGCAGGACAGAGCTCCCGTAACCACCCTGCTGCCATACCTGCCAGAGTTGTGGCTTTACTGTAATTTAAAAAAATGCCTTGAAGTGTCTGCTTGGAAAAGGGGCGGGCTGCAGCTGCTTTGTCTGTGCAAAGTGGTGCTTCAGAGTGTGCCACGTTGTTCTGGGCAGGAGCGCGTGCATTACTGTGGATTGTCTGCAATAGCGTGTGTGCTTCCAGCTTGAGGAGCCTAGAGAAGCTTCAGTGTCTTTCTTTGCTTGCGAGAACACTTTAAAATGGGGCAACATCACTCCTTGCTGTTTGAGCAGTGGAGGTGTTGTATTGTCAGTGGGCATGAAGCTTTGTGCTAGACTCCCATAGGGAAATAAGGGATGTCCATTTTTTAAACATCTGAAATTTTGAAAGTACATCTGAAAATTAAATACGCAAAAAAGATCCAGCACATACAGTAGCAAATGTTGCTGTCCAAATTAAATCCAAATGGCTGGTATACCATTATGTTCTTTAGGATGCACGTGTGTGTGTTTACTTTGTCTACAGTGGTCTCCTAGAGTTCACTGTAGACAATTGCTGTCATCCATAGAGTCATTTTTGTGAATTCTTTTCTGGCATAAGGGTGCTAGCAAAATGCCTCTGTCTGCTGTAGGATAGCAGAAGCATGGGGGTATCCTTAGCTTTATAATTAATGACATGAGGTTGCTCAAGATAGAAAGTCATAAAAATCTTCTGTTCCATTTTTATCTGCCAGTAAATGAGTCTGTTGGGTCTGGAGTTTTTTTTTATTTTGTTTGTTTGCCTTCAAGCCATGGAAGGATGATTAGGAGCATTATCCTGGCTGCTGCTTGACAAAATTTTGTTTGTGTTGTGACAGATTCCGGTTCATGCTGAGTCAGCACTGAGCTTCCGTTTAAAGCATTAGGAGAAATTTTCTAAGACTTGTGTATCAGTTCTTTGCCTGTTTGTCCAGGGACACATATGTGTTAGTCTGTCCTGTGAAAAGCTACCAGCAGTGTCATGGTGTTGGAATAGCTTAAATTCTGTGCATAAGAACCCTTTTGGTCATCTTCCACTGTTCCCAGCAGCAGATGTCATCAGCTTAGACTGAGCTTATGTGTGAATAGCTCAAACCTCAGGAACTGTGTGTTTTTTTCCAAAGGAGCTCTGGCTAAAAAGGAGCTTTGCAGGGAAAGCTGGGGTCCTGGGACATGAAGCAGCAGTGTGTCCTTCCAGCAGCAAAGGCCAACAGCATGCTTTGCTGAATTAGCAGGAGTGCAGCCATCAGGCTGAGGGATTTGGTTCTTCCCCTCTATTAACCCCTTGTGAGACTGTCTGAAGCGCTGCTGTCCTGCCCTGGGCTCCCTGGTGCCAGAAGGGGGTGGATATAGCGGGTGTGAGCCCGGGAAGGGGCAGTGGGGGCGGATGGGCTGGAGCACGCGACCTTGGAGGAGAAGCTGAGAGAGTGGTGCTTGTTCAGATCAGAAGCGGAGGGGAGCGGAGACCTTACTGCTGTTCAGCCACCTACATGGGAGGTTACAGAGAAGACAAACTGTCCTCCAAGGCGGGTGGTGATGGGGTGAGAACTGATAGACACAAGCTGCAGTGTGTCTGCAGAGTAAATTCCCGTTAGCTGGGAGGAATAAATTTTTCACCATGAATGTGCCAGATACTGGAACAGGGGCCGAGAGAGGTTGTGAAATCTCCTTTCTTGGAGCTATTCAGAACTTGACTGGACAAACCCTAACAAGCTGATCCAAGTTGGCCCTGCTGCTTGGGGCGTTGAGAAAGAAGCTTCTAGAGGTTTCTTCCAACCTAAGTCATGCTCTGATGCTGTATTTTAGAATCAAGAACTTCTTGCAATATAGGCAGGATCTTTTTAACAGTAGTAACAGTTGCACTGTTCGAGTTAAATACTAATAGGCAATATGTCATTTTTTTTGCCTTGGCAGACAAGGTGGAACAAGATCAACGTGCTTGTTTCTGGAAGCCTTTTGCATGTAAGAGTAATGTTATTTTTAACAGTTGGTATTCTCAGTACAGAATGCAGCATCAAGACAGTTTAGCGGAGAATTTATAGCCCATCAGTGGCTTTGTCTGGCTCGTAATAAAGTTTTGTCTCACTTGCGATTGCTTTCCTCAGTGGAAAGAATCCTGTTTCAAATGCCTGATGTTCCCTAAATATCACATAAAGTCAAGTCACTCTGCAGAACACTGTGCCTTGGAGAAGCAAACACCAGCAGTTGCCAAAGCCATCGCTGTTAGGTTGCCCTTCTGTGCACGAGCCCGTCTTGCATGCTGTATTCCTTGCCATAGGGTAAGCCACGTTCCATGCTGTGTGCACATCTGCTGCTTTGCAAGGGTAGTTCATGGAGCACTTGGACCTGCTCTGGAGGAGCAAAAGACCAAGTGGATGTGAAATATCATCTGGGCAGCAGCTTGTGAAAGAAAGCTGTGTGGTCGCGTTGCTTTCCTTACTGCTTGATAGAGTGATTAGTCCACATTTGTTGATTAACAGATCAAGCAGTCCTTTCTTCTTGGTGTCCTACAGAAAAAGGAACTTTCCAAAGAGAAAGGGCAGAACAGCAGAGAAATGAAGCCCTGTGACAGGAACATCAGTGATTTGGCATCCTGGCTTTTCTGAGTATGTAGATTTGCTGACTGGAGGGTGTCAAGGTGTCTCTCTCTGGAAATAAAACCCTGGACGGAGTTAGGAACTTTCCTGGTGCTGAGTTTTGGGCTGCCTGTTGTGCATTTGGCACTACTGAATTTAGAATGGGGAATACTGCCTCCCTATCCTTCCCAGCATCATTTTTTTCACCTGAGATTGCCTGTGAAGTGGCCAGTTCATTCTTCATTCTTTGACTAACCCTGCTTTTCTGTAGTTGCATGCAGTGGAGATACAATACTAACACCTTCCATGCCTTTCCAGGGTCACAGTGCACCGGCCTGTTTAGCACCACTGTGCTGGGAGGCTCCTCCAGTGCCCCCAACCTCCAGGACTACGCACGCAGCCATGGCAAAAAGTTTGCCAGCAGCCTGACATACAAAGACGGTATGTGTGTTCCCTGTGCAGCAGGTGATTCATTTGTGGACTTTGGTGTCTCAGGATGCTACTGAGGCAAAGACTTAGCCTGCTAAGAAGAATGACAGTTGAATGTGTATATTCGCTGCATCTACAGTAATGCACTTTATCATATCCCAAGAAATCGTGGTCCTTGCTAGGACAAGACAGGAGCTGACATTGTGTGAGGAGTTTTATGCTGATGTATGGTATTTCTGGGGTCTGACTTTGGTCTGACATTTTAATACTACTTGCTGTTGTGGAGGAGGATTTATTGGTCTAGATACTAAGTAGGTTTGTCCTGGTATGGATATCCAGCATATCACATCATCTTGCTTACCTTGGGATCTTGCTGAGGCTAAATGAAGCTTTTGTGGAGACAGTAATCCTCACCCTATGGAAGATGGAGCCGTCCCGAGGGCAGAATGATGTGCTTGGGGGAGTGGATGAGACGGGCACCAGAGTAAGGCTGGGCACACGGAAGGGTCCGAGGTAGCTGTCAGAAAGCAAGTGTAATATGCCTGAAATGCTTGAGGTAAGTGGGATACATGAATGAAATACTGCCAAAGGACCGGAAGGTCTAGTTATTGTGCAGTTCTGCAGAAACTGCCTTAAAGTTCAGCAAGACAATCTGGTAAAATGTATTTGGGTCATTAGTATAAAAGTGAAGGCTGTGTTGCCAGCTGTGAACTGATCTGCAGTCGGTACTAGTGCATTACACATTGAGAAGCAGATGCTGTGTTGCTGCTCTCAAGGAAATTGGAGCACAGGGAAAGACTGAGATATCCTGGAGGGATGTAATGCACAAGTGCAAGTGTCTGTTGTGATTCCAGTGAGAAAGGCACTGGGACTCTGGAAGTGCCGGTTAACGTGCCCTTTGTTGGAATGCTGAGTTGAGCAGCACTGAACAAACTGCCCCATGGGCTGGGTCTGCACAGCGTGCTGTGCCCTAGTTGGAAATCCACCTAATGTTGCACAACTTGGGCTTCCCAGCGCCTGAGTGAGTATAAGATTATCTGTCCTCTCTTCTTCCCTTTTGTCTTAGTTCAAACAAATGGTATTTTACTTTAGAGTCCGAGTACCTTTCTTACCACGATCATAAAGAACACTAGCACTGGTGGGTTACAAGGTGGGGAGATGATCAAGGCAGTAATATGGGGCCTTTGGAGAAAACAGGAGGTTGGTTTGTTTGGATTTTTGTCCAGGTTTGAGGCAAGGGAAACGGCCTAACAAATCAGGGGGGAAAGATGCTGCCCGATTCTCAGACCTGTTGGAACGCTGTTGCATCCTGGGTTTCCGTGCTGCTTTTCACTGTGTAAGGGGAAGTGGTTTGCTTCTCACCTCTTCAGGGAGCTCCCTAGCACACAGCAGGCTGTGAGTGATGGAGACAAGGAGGGTGAACCAGCAGGATTTTAAGCCCTGCGGTAACAGTCTGTGCTGCTCAAGGCAGCATGTGCTGGCTACTCATAGGTCCCAGAATAAGTTCATGGGGTTTGGCACAAAACTGGGGTGTGAATACCAGGAGAGCCACTGAAAAGGCCAGCAAGGGCTCTGGCTGCTTCTCTTCCATAACTCTGCAAGCAGCGTGAATCCAAGGCAGCACTAATTCTCAGGGAAAAGCAGCGAAGACTGCTTGCTCTGTACCCAGCTGGGAACAGAACAGATTCTGCTCAGTCCTGGTGCTGTGCTGCCTTGCTCTGTAGGCTGTGTGGTAGGAGCGTGCCTGCAGCTGGCTGCTCGCATTCAAGGTCCAGAGCAGAGTCCTGCTGCATTAGCCTAAATTCAGTGACCAGGTCTCTGTGTGCTGAGACACAGTTGTACCCTCAAGTACTTAAAAGGCAGACTTATTTACTTAGTGTATGACTAGCACAGCCAAAAATTGTTCATCTTGATGTTACACTTCTTTTTTTGTGTTTCGTAGCGTGCTATGGCACTCTGTGCTACCAGCACCTTGCTGCAATAAAAGCAATTGTGAGGAAGAAGCGGGGGCCTTAGAAAAACAAGTAGGAGGCAGAAGGGCGTTCAGCTTCTGGGGAAGGTAGTCTGGAATGTGAAACAAGCCCTTGGTCTGTCTGTTCCTGCGTAAATGAGCACCGATGAGATGCTGAACAATGGCATTTAAGCCAAACATCACTAGAGCTGAACACGGTGACACAGCAGCTACAGCGGACTCTTGGAGTACAGTTATATCAAGGCCTTTTTCACAGTCATCAGGCTAATAATGTTTAAAAACCTTCAGATTCCGGAGCACATCTTTGCATGAACTCTGATATTTTTCCGTGGCTGTGATGCTTCAAGGTATGGTGCATGGCTTATAGCACTTCATCAAAGACTTGCTCAAGTGAAGTTAAAATAGCCCTTATTTCTGAAGTCTTTTTTTTGCTTGGGACTGGAAGGGAGGTAAGGAGCGCTTCAGTGGAAAGTTGTGTCCCAATCTCAGCTTGAGGGAAGGTCAGCTGGTGGTTGTGGTTTGAAGCTGGCTTGCCTGGAGCCAGGGGTGCAGTAAGCGGTGTTGCAGTGCATTTCCATAGTGAGGGGATGTGGAGTGGAATGGAGCTGGCTGACTGCAGCTCCAGGACCTGGGCACTTCTAAGGGACTGCATGTGCAGGGAAGATGGTCGTGCTCTATTTGTTGAGTTTAAAGAAAGGAAGACGATTTTTAGGGCTGTTAGGCTGGTGAAGGAAGTTGCAGCAGGTTTGAGGGATGGTTTAAATATGTTATTTGGCCAAGTCAGTGGATATAGCTAGAGAAGCACGGTGGGGGTATGGACCATAAATTGATGCATGTATCTCCTAACCTTGGTGCAGAGGGATAGGCGTACAGACTCTGTTGAGTAGGTAGAAGGGACACGTGAAACATGAAAGAGAAATAAAAACATTTTCTAATATTTCCTAAAAATTCCTAAATAGCAGCAAAAGGTACAGTTGGCTGGGTTCTCACATCAAATCCTACAAACAGGTGGTCTGATCTAGGCCACTTTTTCCCGTGATAGCTGAGGAATTTCCAGAGTAGGAAAGAACTGAAATTTTCAGCCTCTTTTTTTTTTTTTGCATATGGAGACTAATTCATGTATTTTAAAGGTCATCTGTTTGCACCCATTAGATACATAGAATCTGTCCTTGCACTGTCTTTCCAATGTGTGATTTCTGTGGGAGAGTTTGACCTGGCCTGGGACATGACCAGGAGAAGCCTGAGGACCACTCTGACGGGTGTATCCCCAAACCTCTTCTGTACTGAAATGCTTTGAGCAACAGAACTGTAGAGGCATGTCTTATTGGGTCTTGTGTTCCCCAATTCGTCAGCTATTTACCTCTAAACTCATAAATAGCTCTGTTTAGTTTGTGTTAAGAGGATGTTCTGAACTGAACTGAACACTTACCAGTGCCAGAGCTCTTCAGTTCCTCTGCAGAATGGCTGTTGTTTCTTTGGGCAGAGGTGAATCCTGAGAACTGTCCTCCTGTGCTGCTGCTGCTTGCTTGGCCGTGTGCTCGTGTGGCTGTGGGCATGGCTGACTGCATCTGGCGCTGGGCTGAGCCTGGGTCGCTCTCAGGATGGCTGGAAGTGTGGTGGGAAGGTGTGAGATGCTGTCTGTGACTGAGAGAGCGTGGCTGAGGTCTTTGTAGCGTCAGGGGAGACCCTGGCAGGGCAGTGCAAGGGAGCGGGGAGCTGGCAGAGTGTGAGGAAGCCGAGAGGTTCAGCCAGACCCACAGACAGAGAGTGCCGGGGGTGCTACAGAAGTGCCACCGGGACCACGAGTTACAGGGGTCAAGAAGAAGGTGAACCTGAAAGGCTAGTTGCAAGCATATGACGGTCGGGGGATCCTTAGAAGCAGGCTGTTAACTGAGATGATCTGTTTTTATTTCCTCAGAGCTCTTGTCTATGCCAGCCGTAAAACGATTTTCTGTGTCGTTTGCAAAGCATCCGACTAATGGTACGTTTGCTTCCTTGATTTGACGTTCCCTCACACTTCTAACCCCATGCTCACATTCAGTTCTCTCTGCACATGTCCTCCTCTCAGCCTTCTTGTGGTTTTTTTTGTGTCTGTGTATCTGGTGTCCAAACATGCTTCACCTTCCCCCATTGTCTTGTTGTGACTAACGTGTCCATTCATCCTCTGTTACCGCTCAGTGGTTCCTCTGCTGTCCCCCAAGGCATTTGTGTCCCAGGTGAAAAAGCAAGAGCAGTGGCTCTGCGAGTGGATTCCTAAAGCAGCCTTTAATTCCACTGCTGACATTAAGGCCTTCTTTCACACTCCCTTTTGTGGGGTTGGGGGTTGGGGGGAGAATACCGTTGGATTTGGGGAGGGGGGGAATATCCACTCCTAAGAGCATCAGCAGCTTAGGTCCTTGGTTTCTACAATGCAGATGTGCAGTACAGAAACAAGGATAGCCTGAGGCTGCCCGTGTGTCGCCTGGAAGAGCTCAGTCTGTGGTGGGAGAGGAGGTGCTGGCAGCATTCCCTCTGCGCACAGTGTTCCCCAGCACAGTCGTTTTAGGAGTACTGGTAACCTCCTGGCCTCCTGCTGGCAAAGTTGTCTGTTAGGGTGATCCCTTGGAGATGTTGGTGGGAGTAGGCTTGCCTTTCCTGCAGAAGTTATCCTGGCAATGGTGTCTTTCCAAGAGCTTTGACTCGTCTGCTCATGGTGGACGTGCTGGCTGGGGCCTGCCACCTCCTGAGGTAGGAAGGGATCCATCCAGGGGGATGGAACCTGCTTCGCTCTGGTCCTGCTCGTAGCTACGGGAAGGCTTGGTAAAGGACCTCTGACTGTGCTTCTGTTGACTCGCTGCCTCTGCTTCATATTGCTGCTAACCTGACACCTGAAGTGTGAGTCTTTTGAGGTGAAACACCACTAGCTCTGTTGTAGAAGGTGCCTCGAACTAGTGTTTGTTATCTGAGTCTTGCCCAGAACCTTTTGACAAGGTTTCACAGCACCGCTGCTATCTCATGGCTCCTGCTGCTGAGACAAGGTAGCACCAAAGCAGATCACTGGAAGGTACCAGGTTAAGTATTTCTGTCTTAAGTGATCAAGGATGCTTCTGCAATCTTGTTGCTTAGTAAATACGAAGATGCTCTGCTCTGCGTGATCTGGAAGGTGAAAGAAGTTCAGAAGACTGTTGTGAAGACCAAAATTTTGAGAAAGATGAAAGGGGAAGGGGCAGCTAAATGCGGCTTTATAATATCAAATAACCGAGGGCAACCTATTTTCTGTGTTTGCTTGGTTTTGTTTTTCGCAGAGTGGCCAACTGCTCGATTTGTTTGTATGTCTGGATACCATCTGAGCTCACGTGGTGTATGTCAGCAGGATGTGTTGTTCTATCTTACCAGCAAAACTTGTACCAAGCAGCAGCCTTCCCTAAGCCACACGACGAAGCAACTGCCCCCACCCCAAATACAGTAAAGTGAAACTGGGCATCAGGTTTTCCCCCAAGAACCCAATGGATGTTTCTAATGGCAAAGTGCTCCTTAATCTGGAAAACAAAGACAGAGGTCCGGCAGGGGTGAGCTTGAAGTCAGGCAGGAAGGATGTTTAGCCACATGAACCACTTGCTTGAGGATGCAAAAGCTATTCACAGCTCTGAATCCGGATTTTGTGTCTGAAGAGCTGCCTCCGCGTGAAATGGGAGGGGTGAACCAGAGCAGTGGCTGAGCACAGCATCAGGCCAGGTGGTGTATGCCCTGGTCTCGTGCGTCCTGGGAGCATGGCATGAGTCCTGAGGCTCTATACGTGGAGAAGACATGCCTGCATGCTAGCATCTTGTCTGCCATGCACGGATATCGCAGAAGATTGCACAGGGCTGTTCTGAGAGTCCGGAGAGGGGAGGGCAGCCCTTCTGTGCCCTCTCTATTCTTCGATGCTCTAAGCACTACGTTGTCGGTCAAACCCTGCTCGAAACCCGGCATCCCTTTCGCAGCCTCCGGCTGTTTGATGCTGGGCCGTTTGCTGTCCTTCGTGTGCCGGCATGGCTGGCTGCCTCCGGCCGCAGGACCGGAGCGCTCTGTTGGCAGCCTGGGTTTCTTGTCTCGGCTGAGGGAGGGTGAACGTGAGCCTGACCTTCTTATCTAGCCAAACCTGAACTGTGTTGGGCTTGGAACGTTTCCTAAAATGTAGTGGCTTGGCAGACTGACAAAGACGAAACCTCGCTGCTCAGGGGCTGCCGCTGCGTGTGGCGAAGGCTGGGCCGGGGGGAGGCTGCCTGCTGCGATGTGCCTGGGGTGTTAGAGCTGAGGGTGTCCCCGGTCTGCTCGTGGCGGGGGGGCTGGGCTTCAGCCTGTGGTGTGGGTCTTTCCCACCCAGCGTCCCTGGTGCTGGCAGCTCCATCCCCACACCTCCACAATTTCTCTATCCACAGCTGCGCTTGCCCCTCTCCTCTCACTCTCTGTGGCCCCTTTCCTCCAGATGCGTTTGAGCACCACCACGTTGCCCAGTTGCTGCGCCGTTTTTCCTCTGACTGTGCCACGAGCCGGAACATCTCCCTGGATGCCACTCTAGCCCATCACCTGCAGCAGTGCTCCTACCACCTGCGTCTCTTCAGGAGCTGGCTGATCTCAGGGCAGGATGACTTGGAGTGTCTTTACGGTACTGCACGCTGCAGCTGCCTTGGTCCCATGCTCTTGTAGCTGAGCACAGACCACTGTCTGCTTGAGAATGCAAACTATGCTTTGCTTCTAAAAAAGGAAAGCGTTTCCCTCACTGCATCCCTTAAATCTCTGGGCGGCTGCTGCAGCAAGCTGTGTGGGCTGTCGCACCCGGCAGTTTTGGAGCCTTAGGCAGTGGCCTTTCCACGTGGAGCCAGGGCTCTTCGTGTGGCTGTGACTGTGCTCTTTCCATCTCTGGCAATTGTTCGTTGCCTCCTTCCTTTAGCCAGGGTAAGCCCTTAAACTTCCTTCAAGTTAGATGCTGAGCTTCTACTGATACAATGCCCTGCTGACATTACAGCCCAGTGCAGGTCTCAGTGGGGTGCCACGAGGTGCCCCGTTACTAACGGAGGAGCCAGAGTGAATAGTAAGAGTCTGGGAAGAAAGAGGATTGAGGAGGTGCTGCAGCTTGTCATGTGCAGAGTGAACTTGCTGTGGAAATTTCGGGGAAGCGAGTGCCTGTGGGACTGTGTTGTTTCTAGAGAGACCAAGTTAACATAGGGCAGGAGCTGAGCTGCTGCGTGGCTGCATTGCATGGCATCTGTTCTGCCTCAGGACCTTCGCAGCGTGTCGTCTCTGATGGGAAGAGGTAGGCGATTTCAGCACTGAATCAGATCAGCATTATACATCAAAGCTTGCTCTTGTTTCTCTCGTATTTTTCAGCCTCTGGCACAGATGGGAAGTCTGATGCATTGAGGTCTCAGCGCTTCTAAGCCAAGTAGAAGGATTCCTCTCTGAGGGGGACAGCTAGCTAGGGCCGGCTGTTGATGTTTATCTTGCACCATAAAACCTGCTTGGTGCATGTGGCTTGCTGAGCTGTGTGGTGTGATGCATGGGCCTCCTTTTGCCTTCAGACCCGTAGGCAGGTGGGGCAGAGACACTATAGCTTGTCATGTAGTGAAGCAATAGCATCAAGGGGTTTTCAGAACCTGGAAAATGAAATTTTTCTTACGCAGTCTGTTTTTTCTTGATACAGCCCTTTCTGTCAAGTAGGTAATTTGGAGATGGCAGTTGCTTTTCATATATAATTAGGACAATCCTCGGTCTCCTAGCAACAAATACTAAAGAGGAGCAAAATTGCTTCAAGGAAAGAGATGCTGGAACACAGCAGAGTGCTCTAAAGCCAAAGCTGAGCTTCCCCTGCTGCAGATCTCAGCCGTCTCCTGTGAGCTCTGGTAGGGAGAGGGAAGGAACTCGGTGCTTTGGGCAGTGGTTCGCCAAATATTGCAGCACGGTGCTGGGTGGTGCAGCCTGCCCCAGTGCAGCCAAATGGATGAGCTCTGTACCTCGGTGCGGCAGCCTTTCTGCGTGGGAATCAGATCTCTGTGATCAGTGAGTTCGATCTTGTTTTCTGGCTGTCATCAGGCCCACAGTTAATTAGCACGGTTGGAATTCCTGCTGGGGTTCTTCTCAGAGCAAATGTTTCTTTGGTCTCTGCAGCTGAGAGCACAGGTTCCCCCCCCTTGTGAAAACTACATACTCTTATCTGCGCTTTCTTGGCTTTCAACCATATCCACACAAAGAAAACATGAATTAGAAGATAAAATCAGAGAGTTAAAAGTATGCAGTTGGCATCCATAGCTGCAAGGATCAACGGTGGAGCCCTGACGCGGCCTGTCTGGCAGCCTGTGCTTTTCTGTGTGGTCATAGCTGGGGAAAAGAAGTGTGAGGTCAGTCCATGGTGGTAATAAGTAACAGTGGTACTGAAGCTGGAGGGCAGCTGTGGAGGAACAGGGGATGGCTCTGTGATAACGAGCGGGCAGTAAGCCAGCAGTTGATGTTCAGTGTAAATACATTTAAATGATGAGGGGAAACAGCCCCAAATGCATATATAAATGGTGGGCTCTGATCCGACCATCACGGCTTCGTACGATGTGGGGAAGGCAGGAATGCGCAGTCTGGGAAGGATGGTGGTGGTGGTGGCTGGACTGGGCTGGAGAGGGGTGGGGGACCTGCGGTCAGTGCCTGCTCCCACACAGGACCTGGGAGGCTTCCAGCAGAGCAAGCAGAAGCAGCTTCAGCCAGAAGGGATTTTTTCCCCCGCAGTACGTGGGGGTGTTGGGAGCTTAACTGGGCTCAAGGGGAAGCTGGAGATTATGGAGGGGACATCTCAGGTTCAGAGCAGTTCTGAGCTGTAGGTCGCTGCGGTTTGGGGAGCTGCTGGGGGGAAGGGTCGCTGCAGCTGTCCGCCCCTGTAGCCCTTCGTTCATTGCCGCCTCTGGCACTGTGGGCAGAGGTGCTGAACGAGGACAGACCTTCAGGCTGACTGTACAGGCTTAGATTTAGAAAGGCTGGGTAGCAAAAATCCTAGTTCCTGTAAGCATTGTGTATGCATACCTAAACATATGCAAATATACACGTGGCGTATTTCAGTTCTCCCCACAACATAAGGCTGGACCGACCGAGCGTGCTAGAGGGGAAGCTGCTGGGTGCGCTTTCTCTCATGCCCTTCAGAATCTCTGCTGAGGCTGGGCAAGTGCTTCTTCACTCCCCAAATGCTGGCGTGCGGCCCTTTGGCGTGCAGACCTTTTGGGGATGTGCCAGGTGCCCTCGGTCTGCTCTTTGCTTTCAGGATCTGCGTTAGAAAGGAGCAGGCACCCTCTCTGCTCCGCTGTGGGGTTCACAGCTGGAGAGCCGGGCAGCAACCTGGCAAATTGTGCGTAATAATGTTCGGAACAATTAGGCAAAAATATAATACACAACAAGGATTGCTTCAGACCAGAAAGTCTTCTCACCTGAGTCTTCCTTGGGCTCTCTCTGTTGGCTGGCAAAAGGTTTTGGCTGCTTTCTACCTGCCAGCCTGCTGCAGCAGTGAGTACGTTCTCTCTTTTAACGACTCCACTCTGCTAGCAGAGAAGCTTGCTGTCTTTGGGACCTCAGTTCAGTCTTGGTAAAGCTGAGGAACGTGCCGTGGGGACTACTTGAAGGCTGCTCCTTTGTCGTGCCCACTAGCCAGGAGGTCTGTTGGCTCCTGGTGATCTGCTGAATTGCCAGCTCCGAGGGTGATCACACCGCCACTGATTTCATTCGGTGCGGGGCACGTGATCCGTATAAACGCAACTTTCTCAGCTCATGCTACACAGGAAGCTTTCTTCTTGTCACTCTGGCACATACGTAAAATTTAGGAAACTGTGGGACCTTGATTGAAATTAGGTGTTTCCTTCTAATAAGATAGTATTGATTTCCTCTTGAGGGTTTAGACTGGGACATCTCCTGCAGTAACCAAGATGATGCAAATGAATTCAAGGTCTTTTTTTTTTTTTTCCCTTTGTTCTTCCCTTTTCCCAGTATAAAAATCTGCTTATTTTAGTTCTGCTGCAAACACCTTTGGTTGAATTCTCTTTCAGACCTCAGGGTGACTGAAGGAAATGCAGCTAAACAGATGAACATACCTGTTAGACCCGCAGCGAAAGAGCAGTGGGGTAACGCAGCGTACAGGGCTCGCTCAGAGAGCTGTGCTGGGTTTGCTTGGTGTTCAAGCCATGCAATCATAAAGTAGGTGCTGGCTGTTTCAGAATTCATCATTGTGTAGTCCAGGTAAGAAGGTGGCACTTCTTAGCTCTTTCTTTGAGGTCATCTGTTCACAAGAGTTCTTTGAGTCCCTTCAGCCTGCCGGAGTCTCCTGGCAGTCTGGGATTCTCTGGTTTAGCTGGGAGGTGCGAGACAGGTGCAGGTCTCCATTTGCTTTATCTGGTGTAGTGTGCTAGGTGATCTCTGCAAAAGGCCCCTTACACCCAAATCCCCTCCTTAATGCTCTTATGAAGTGCTGTGTGTCAGCACTAGGCAGCTCTGGAACAGCCTGGCTCTCGGGGGAGAGTCACTTGCCTCCTTGAACGTGCAGAAGACTTCTCCATAACCCTGATCACGCCAAGCGGACTCTGACAGGGAGCAGTAGAGCGTGCACATGCCAAGAACCTGGAGCTCCAGGGAGAAGCGCTCAGACCGGAACATAATTAACTCAGCTGTAATGTGAGTGGGCCTTCAGCTTTGGCATCAGCATCCCTGGGAGAGACAAAACAGGACTTGTAATCCTCCAGCAGGATTGTACCCCCGGTGCTCTCAGTGGCAGAGTGGCTGCAGGCAGCACCAGTCTCTCTGCTGCTGGCTCAGGATGCTGCTGCGTTACTGATTCCAAGTGGACATTCCCCCATAGCTGCTCCCCCACAGCACACACAGTCTCCAAAATAATACATCCTCAGCAGACTCCTCTGCCTTGTGTATCTTAGGGTTTTTCCCATAACCAGACCTTGTTTTCTTTACTCTAATAGATGGTTTCTTCCTATTTTACTGAAGAAAAATTTTGGAGACATGACCAGCTGTACTTCTTGCCCAGAGAAGGCTACAGTTGACTTTGGGATTCATTTTTAGCTACTTTGGTCTGCAGCCCCCCGCCACGTGCCCCTCCTTGCGGGGCAGAGCTAACTCTGGAGGAAGCAGTTGCCTTCTGCATCCCTAATGCAGCTAGCGTAGTCAAACCTGAACAAAATGAAAAACAACTTGTTCCTCTGTGGGCTGCTGCTGCTTGATGTTGGTACAAAATGAATGGAATTCTGTCTAATTTCTTGTGCCGGTGTCTGTATCACAGACTCCTGCCCTGCAAGCACCAGGAAAAGTTTTGGGAAGCATCGGCAGGAGCCCAGCAGTCAGCACCGGGTGACTGTCAGGCTGGCAGGGTTCCTGCGGTTTGCACTCCTGCTCTGGTTTTGCTGCCCCTTCCCAAAGTTGTCAGTTCTTTGCTGAATGCATGTGGTGTGGCAGTGTCAGAGCCTTCCCCGGGGACTCCGGCGGCTGCTGCGACACGCGTCAGGGTCGCGGGCTGTGGTGGGAACCTCCGTTTTGCCCCGGCTGCGGTGCTGTCAAACTGCCCCCAGCAGCTAAGCAGGGCAGGGCAGGTGTGCAGGGAACTGGGCTGCCGTACGGGAGTGAGAGGGATTTTTTGAAAATACTGATGTTTCACATTGAGAAGGGAAACTTTTGCCTCTTCCTCTACTTGCTTGAGACTGGTTAGGTGGCACAGTGCTGAGCAGAGCCTTGCAAGCTGGCATTTGGCACTTCAGGGATATGGGTGTATCGTTCCACATCCGTAACATTGTCCATGTCCCATGTTTCCTTTAATGCTGGACTTTTCATTTCCTCTTTTTATTAGAGGAGTGCCCAAGCGCTCAGACCCCCATCAGTGCCTACGATGTATCTTGTAACTGCGTTGTTTTGCCCTATGTTATATTCAAACTTATTTTTCTTTGGAGATGCCAATAGCTGAGACAACTTCGGCCCCTCAGCCAGGTTCTGTTGTGAAGCGGCATTAGGCTCATACTGTGCTCCACCACCATCTCCACACAGCTGTTCGTTAAGGCTTGCCCTCCCCATTTTCCTTTAGCTCTGCCTCCCAGAATGCCTGTGAGAAAATAATGAACAGACACCCTTCCTTATTCAGGACTTCCACTCTAAGGACCTCTCGGCAAGGGACAGAGGAGTATGATATTTTTCTTGTGTCTTTCTACAGTCCTTCATTGTAGCCAAGGATTTGTTGTCCTCCAGGTCTTGAATGGATGTCTGTAGGCCCTTGGTGGTGTAGGTAGCCTCTCTGGGCTGTCTGGAGGGTTCTTTATTTCCAGTAACCGTATGACAGTGAATGTCCCTGCAGCATTGCAAACTAGAGATGATCAGGTCTGCAGCCTTCTCATACTGCATGTGAATCCACAAATGCCATCTGCTGGCTCCTGCTCCTTGCCTCTTGGAGAAACGGGTTAGGTGAGTGGATTGGAGCCAAGACTCTCCCGGAGGTGACTGGAACACTTAGCAGATAATTCAGGTGCTCTAGGTCTTCTCCTTAGGTGCTGTCAAGCTGCAGGGATTGAGTTTAGCACATCAGTGTGCTGGGCAGAAATCCTGACGCAGTACTAGGTCAAGAGTGATTTCCTTTCTCTGTAGGAACAAACCCAGTTCCTTCCTGGGGTCTTTTTGAGCTCCTTGGAGGGACAGAGACAGTCACAGAATGGGAAGCCTAAGCTTAAGGAGTCTAGAGGGCTTTAAAGTCAAGAGGTGCAGAGGAAAAGGAGGCACCTTTCCCATATGACCAGAGACTCATTTGTTCCTTCCTTGCTCCTCTGGCAGTTTCAGGTTGGCTTGGTTCCACAAACCATCGCCGAGAAGTTTGGATGAAGAGGAAGATGCTTTGCCGTAATATTCCACTGGTTTGAGTAGCAAAGAATTTATCGTGAGCAGTTGTGACGCAGCATAGCTCCGAGCAAGTGTCTGTTACACGTTGAGATACCTTTCTGCTAATTCTGGCTTTGCTGGCAGTGATGTCTGTTAAGGGGACGAGTAATTCAGACTGTGTCCCACCCCTTCCTTGGGATATGGCCTGTCGGGCGTACACTGAAGGGTCTTGCTGTGAGAGAGGGAGGTTCTGCTGCTCCCCGCGTCTGTAGCAGTGTGCACCGCCGTGCTGGGGGGGGGAGGGCGGGCTGTGCGCCATGCGGGGTGTCACTAGCGGTGGGAGCCCTTCTGCGGGAAATTCTGTTGACTTCACTCAGATTCTGTTTGGCTTCTGTGAAGTGTGGGCACCGTGCCAAGTTCTCCATCACAACCATCTATTTTAGCAAAAGGGTCACAGGCTTTGCAGCAAACACGGCTGCTGCTAGACAGGTTTCCTCCTCTTCCCCCTCCTTCTGCGTGTGCCTGGATGCTTGCTTTCAGGTCTGTTATTGCATGTGATTGCCTAGTGGCGATTTTCTTGGCCTCCAAGAGGTGACCTTAGGCCTGAGTGTGCCTGTTGTTTGATTCCCAGACTGCCCAGCTCCTCCAGCCGTGAGCGGTCCTGCATGGATTTCGGTTGCTGTTTGCTCTATTCATTTTCTGATTGGGTTTCTTTCCAGGTTTTGAAGGCTGTTCCATGGTTCCCACCATTTATCCCCTGGAGACCCTGCACAACTCCCTCTCTTTGCGACAGGTCAACGAGTTCCTGACGGCTGTGTGCAAGAGTTGCAGCGAATCGCATGTCCAGTCTACTGCAGGTACTGGTGAGGTGGGCTTGGCACTGGGTAACCAGAGCAGTCGAGGCAGGGAGAACTTTGTCTTTTACGTTACCAGGACAGCTCAGCCCGACAGGGCTGGCAATAAGCACAGTCCCTGAAGCCTGTTCCAGGGTGTTCGAGCCCAGGAGTGAGCTATGGATCCAGCCCAGAGCCACCCTAGGCCGCTTGCTTGAGAGACAAGTAGTGGGTCAGGTCCGTCTGTAGCTGACAAGTACAGTGATGTGGATACAAACTCCAGCTCGGGAAATCTTGGCCTCATATTCCCAGCAGCTGGTGGACAGGCATGGCTCTGGATTTGCACCGTTCCTGAGCTCTTCCCAGAGTGCCTGCTCCTGGCTGCTGGGCTACGAGCCATTCCTTGATGTCTGTCTGAGTAGTGCTGATCTGCGTGTTTTGTTTTTCTCTCGAAGCTCTGTTTGATTCAATGATTGGCAGCCAGATACCAGGAGACCCCTTTATGTCCCAGCGGATCTTGTCATCATCCTCTTTGCCGTTGCGCCAGCGTTCGGATAAGCCCCCTTGGTGTGAGTGTGCTCCCTTCTTCATCAGGGTGAATGCGATGGTGAGGGAGGGAAGTAAAGGGTGCCAAATGGTGGAGGCCAAGTGTTTGTGCTCAGGGTTTCTATGCTCTCCCCTTGGAGGAACAGGAACAGAAGGAGGAAATAGGTAAAAGGGAAAGTAGTCGTGTGCCCCCGGAAAGAACTTCCATAAAGATGCTAAAAGGGGCTCCCTGTAGGACTGTGTATCACGGGGACATCTGCTGCTGGGTGGAGGCTGTCTCTCCAGACATCCCCTGCTTCGTGTACTGGAACACGGAGGGCCTGAATGCCCTTCATTTTCACTTCAGGTTTTGTGATTCTCCATGACATGTGGCCAACTCAGTGCTGGCATGTGGAAGTGTCTTCTTACCCTAAGCAGCCACGTACGTGCCTCACTCAGAGCTCTGTATGGGACAGCCGAGCATTCAGTTCTTCACTTAAATGTGTTTCTGCAGCTCCTGGCCTCGCTTGTCACAGCCTCTGCAGAGCTGCTGACTGCTGTTAGTCGCCTTTGCAGACTGACTGGAGCTCGAAGGCGAAAGCGTTGGCCAGCACTCGCACAGCAAGTGCCTTCACACAAGCCAGGCTGCTGCTGAAGGAGCAGTCCTACTCTTCTCCGAGCTGCACAGCCCTTGTGCCAGCAGTAGCCTGTGTTTGTGTAGGCAGCAAGGGCAGGGAACTGATCTGGCTGGAAACAGTTGCTTGATCCTCCTCCCTTTATTGGGCTGGCTCTAATTTAGATCTGTTCTCTAGTTTTGCTCATTGTACAATGTGAGGCAAGAATAAGCATTAGTGCAGAAGCAGTATTTCTTCTTCCAGTGGTGACTCTAGCTCAGCATTGGGGGGTTTTGTGTGTCAGGAACCAAGAGGAGCAACACTGAAGCTGAGTGTGTTCCATAATTAGGAGGGAACAAAAGAAGCTGCTTTTCAGCTCAAAGCCCAGCACCACCCTTCCCGTTTTGCTCTGTAATGACAGCAGAACCCACGCTTGGCTGCGTGCCGGCATAGCGCTGTGTGACGAGGTGTCCTTGTGGTGGTTGTGTTGGGTTTTCATCAGCTGAGCTGCCAGAAACACACCCAAGAGCAGCTCCATGCCCCGGCCGCGTTGCGTGGCACGTGGGCGACCCTCCCTGCTGATGGTAGCACTGTGGGACTGCGACAGCTCGGGTCTGCCCAGGCTTTGGGTGGGGGGAATACCCGCGAAATGTTGAGAGTTTTGGGAATACCCATGGAATGTTGAAGGTTTTGGGAATACCGGCGAAATGTTGAAGGTTTTTCTTCCTCTTTGCAGACAGCAGTGGCCCCTCCAGCACTGTCTCCAGTGCAGGCCCGTCCTCCCCAACCTCTGTGGACAACTGTGCTCGTTTCAGCTTCACTGACAAACTTTCCATCAGTCCCCCGAAAGGCGACGAGCAGCCGAGCAGCCAGTCCCCCGAGCAAGAAGCGGGGCAGCCCCCAGGCGGAGGGCTGGGCGCAGAGGTGGGCACGGCCGGGCTGGCGGTGGCAGAGCCCAGTGCCCCCGAGACCCTGACCTGGAGTACGGGCCCAGAGCCGGGCAGGGTCCTGGAGCTGTGCAAGAAGGAGCTGGCGGAGAAGGACGCTAACCCAGAGGAGAAGAGCGTGGTGGAGCTGGATGAAGAGGAATCAGCTGGGGAAATGCTAGAGCCAAGTAACACAGGGAACCCAGAGTGTGGTGCAGGGTCTGATACGAGGCTGGCTGGGGAGGGGGTGGAACCGGGTGAGGGGCGCGCGGGGGGAATGACCGGCCTGGATCAGGCGGGGCTGTCCGAGGAGATCTTGGCGCCCTGTGAAGAGGAGCTGCCGGGAGAGGGGTTGGACCCAGAGCACACGGGCAAGGAGCTGCTGGGGGATGGTGCTCGGCCAGGCCAGCTTCTCTCTGGGCGCCTGTGCCAGGTGCAGCCACCGCCTCCCGAGGAAGGGGTGGAGGAGCTGCAGCCGCTGTGTCGGGAGGCTCAGCAGAACTAGTGGCTCGCGGGCCAGCACACTGCACGTGCTTCTAGCCTGGAGGCAGCCCAGCTTCCTGCACAGCACCTCGTGCAGCTGGCTGTCCGCAGCACAGAACAAGCCATGTCCCAAGGCCACAGGACTCTGGGGTGTGGGAGAGTCTGCTCGGCTCCTCCACAAGCCAGCTATCCGCCACTCGGCAAGGGGCAGTGCCCCGTCTGCCTTGTTAAACGAACAAGAAATGCAGCCGTGGTGCTGGTGTGGCGCCTCCATGGAGCAGGGACACGGGGCTGCGTTTGTTCCCAAGGGCTGTATAGCTCGCCGGGACGGCAGTGAGAGGATTGGTACAGCCAAGGCATTTGGGGTGGTGAGTCCAAAGGGGACAGATGCTCCCTTGAGAAATTTTGGCCCATGGCCTTCAGAGAAAGGCGTTCTGGGCCCGGACTAATTGGATCTGTCATGACCACCAACCTCCTCTCTGTTCCTTCCTTCTTCCTCTCCCAGTTCCCACCACTGGCCACCAAAACCAGGTCCAGAGAGTCCATGGCAGAAAGACTAGGAGGAGCAGAAAGCGTTCTGAGTGAGTGTGGGAAGGAGAGTAATGGAGGGGATCGGGTTCAAGACCGCTGCTTGCAAGAAAACGTCTCTTTGGCGTGGACTTGGACGTTTTCCTGCTGGGCTGGGGCAGGCAGGCAGGAGCCTGGGGGTCCAGCCTGAGAGGTGGGCAGGGAGGACACACACGGGTGTTTTTTTTTTCTAGTCCCCAAGGGTCAGGCAGGGTACAGCTCTGAAGTCTTGGTGACAGAAATTAAAAGAAACTGCTATTTGAACAAATCAGGATTATTAGAAACCAGTAAGGAGAAATCTTTATTATATATAAAATGAAAAGTATTTAATGCATATTTATGTAAAAGACTTGCGAGCACAAGCCTGAGGGCAAGATTGATACGGGTGGCCCTGCCGCACCGCGAGTGCAGGCCGGGGCTGTGCCTCCTGCGCCTCCTGTATTTATGGACAAGTCTGCGTGTTCGTCTGTAGCTAGGCTCTGTGTTCTTGTGAAGCTGTGCCCAAAGATTTCCACGCTGTGTTGTGATGATGTGTGTTCACAGTAAATCTATGCTGTGGGTCTGGTGTCTGTCTCTGATGCCGACGGGCGCAGCGGGGTGTGCACGTGCCAGAGCTTGCAGGTGCCCGGGACAGCGGCCCTGCCTGTGCCCCACTGTCCTGAAGGAGGAACCATGGCAGAAGCCACAACCAAAGCGTGTGCGCAGGCACGGGGCTTTGCTCAGGAAGGCCAGATACCTCTCTTTTTTTTTTTTTTTTTTTTTTTTTTTTTTTTTTTTTTTTTTTACTTCCACAGAAGAACTGGCCATACTGGGCAAAAGGTCCTGGCTTCCCAGGTTCCAGGGTGGTTTGTGGTAGAGTGAAGATGCCGGGGTGACGTGTTTGGCTCCTTTCACTTGGTCCTCACCTTCTCGTCACTTCCCAGTGTGTTTTGGGTACGGTATCCTCCTCCTCATGCTGATAATCCCTGGCTGCCAGCGTGGGTACTTAAGAAAGGTCATGTTTACTTGCACTTGAGATGCAGCAGCCGTACAGCTGCCCGGAGCGCAGCGCTGTGCTGGGAGGAAGCCCCTTCTGCAGGGCTGCTCCGGTGCGGCTGTGCGCCGAGGTCTGGGAGAAACTGGGAGAAGGGCCCGCTTCGTGCTTGCGTTGTGTCGGGGACCTGGAGGAACAGGAAGGTCCCTCCGTTCCTGGAGGGAAGGCACTAGGTCCCGCTTGTGCCCCAGGCAATGCCCGCGCCCCAGTCCCGCCGTCGCAGGGTCGGTAGCGCGAGGCACCTGCCGCCAGCCCAGCAGCAGCATCGCTGCCGCACACGGGAGCTGTGTCTGCTGCCGGGATTTGCCTGGTTTTGTCATGGAGCGGAGGCTGTGGCCCAGCTGGGCAGGGGGGTTGCCCTGGTGGACCCAGCATTGCCCACTGCCAGCTGTCATTGTGGAGAGGAGCACAAGCGATGGCCCAAGATTGTGGGGTGAGGGCCTGGTTCTCAGGTGCCCTTTATTTTAAAAGAGCTGCTTAATAGCTGCCCCTGTTGATAAGTTTGTGGTCTTTCGTGATGCTCTAACGCTTCCAAACGAACACCTGCAGAGTGTGCTGTGAAATGTGAGCGCTGACCATCTGCTCTTACGCAGTGCCTTTACCCTGTTTTTCTTGGCTTAGCGGCAGCAGTGAATAATGACAAAGCCCTTTCCGAAGGAGAGAAGGTGGTGTAGGGAAGTGCCGTGAGACACAAAGGAGGAAAAAAAAGGACAGTTGCACAATTTCTGGATACAATGGCAGGAGCCGATGTTTTTGCCTTAATCCTGCCCAAGCCTGTTCTGGCTCCTCAGATCTGTGCTGGTGTGGAAGCCGCTTGCAAATGCCTTTGGGCTGCATAAGCAGCAATAGGCACAAGCGGCTGCTGCGTGGCCCTGTGGCGGGCCGGGTGTAGCCACAAGCTTTGCCTACAGTCGCTGGGATGGACTTGTCAGATCCCTGGCAGACGCAGCTAAGCAAAACTTTTTTCCCTGAATTGTTGTGACCGTGTGCAACGGGAAAGCCATACAGAGAAACGGGTCGGGGTCGTGTGGCAGAACAGGAGGGAACGCCAGCTGTCCGCACCGAGGAGCCGGTGTACAGCGATGCCTCGTGTAGACTGCAGTGTGACAGGTCCCTGTCACGGCACGGGCGAGCAAAGTCCTTGGAGAACCTGTCGGGCTGTACGGCGTATGCAGGCGCTGGGCATCGGCGTGGCAGGTCCGGGCAGCCCCAGCTGCTGAAAGGAGACCGACCTCGGCGTTGCTGCTGCTGCCTCGGAGGCATCTCTGGCGCAGCAGTTTGCAGACACTGAAAGAGCGGGTTAAGGGGGGGCGGTGGCAGCACTGTGCTGGGACCTGGTTTTGCTGATCTGCTCTGGTTTCTCAGAGCCATGCCACTTCCCCACAGATTACTAACCCTTATCTCCCCGAGTCCTCTGCAGAAGTGATGGACCCGGGGGGTTCCTGTCGGAAAGGCCCGTTCCCCCCACCCCTGCGCTCCAGGACTGTTGGCTCCTGTGCCGCCCAGCTGATGCCTGCTCTGTTTGCTGGCCACAGGGGAGCAGCAGGCCCGGGAGCCTGAGGGATTGCCGCTTGCCTTGTTTTTGTTGAGAGAAGTCCGATTTGCCGCTGACCTGTAGTGCTGCCAAAGCCAAGGCTTGCTTTGGAGGTCTGGGCTGATCCAGTTCCTCCTTGCAGGTACCTGCCCGTGGATCAGCCGTGATGCTTCTATCCAGGTCTCATGGGCACTTGAAAGCTTCCCAGACTCAGTGTGCTCCTGCGCTTTGCTGGCGGAGCATTGCTGCCTCGGGACACAGCTACCTGGCTTACACCGCTTCCCTGCACGCCGCCACGTGTGTTCTCTGCTGTGGTAACCTGATTTTGCCTCCCTTCTCCTGCAGAACAGCCTGTAGTAGGTGTGTTCACCACAGCCTGTGTGGTGTATCTCAACAGCTGGCCAGGGAGCTCTGCTCTGCAGGATGGTGCTGAGTAGGTCCTCAGACCCCCAGCACTGTACTCCTATGGGAAATGCATGCGTGGTCACAGCCTCTCAGTCGGCAGGAGCACGGCCGTGTCTCTGTGCTTGCTTAGCTGCGAAGCAGCTGTGGAAATAGCTCCTGGTTTATGGTGGTGGTTTGCGGTTGCCCCCCCGCCAGCAGCAGCGCTGGGAGCTGCCCCGAGCTCTCCGTCCCGCGCTGCACAGGCTGTGGGACGCTCCGTGGCCGCGGTGGCCTCTTCGGCGGGTCGTAGCCCCGTACCCGCTTTCCTTTTCCCTCGCTGCGCCGCGGTGTTACCTCCCGAGGGCGGCCGGGCAGGAGCGGAGCCGAGCGGGCAGCAGCCTCGCCGGGCAGCTCTCCCGCGGGGGCAGGGCAGAGGGCCGCTCTGCCGCTTCTCTGCCGGGTAAACAAAGGGGCTTCTCCTTCGCAGCTCGGCCCGGAGCTCGGCAGAGGCGCGGCGGGGCCCAACGCTGCGCTGGGAGCGGGCACCACGTGCTGGCCAGGTCCCTGCCGGAGGTGCCACCGCCGGGCTGGGGGCAGCGGGCGCCCGGCCGAGCACCGGAGATGCTTCCAGCCCCGGGAGCGCCAGCAGAGCTGGTCGGAGCCGCCGCTCCCAGGAAGCGCAGGGCCGGGCGGAGGGCCGCCCCGGAGAGCGGTTCGGGAGCCACGAAGAGCTGCAGCGCCAGCAGGACGGGCCGTGCTGGGGGCTCCATCCCGGGGCATCCAGGGCTGCGTCCCCACCAGGGCTCGAAATGTCATCTGGAGCAGAGGCAGCTGGCACGGTGCATCGCCCTGCCGGGGCCGGGGGGAGGGGTGGGTGTCCCGGGTGGGCTCACTGCCCCTGCAGTGCCTGTCCCTTCCCTGGGGCTGCAGGAAGGGGGGGGAACTGGTGGTGGGGAAGCCGGGGCTCACCTGAAGCCATGGCTGGGAGGCAGCTGGCCGGTGCCGGAGGGACGGGATGGCAGCCGCGCCTGGGCCCCCTGCCTGTGCGGACTCACTCAAAGAACAGTTTGAAACCGTTGGAAGTGTTCTTGTTCGCAATTAATGTGGCTTTATTATTAATGTGTTGGGCTCCTCTCTTGACAGCAGTTAGTTACAGAGTGTTTCACATGGAAATGGGCAAAAGGACAGAATTCAAGGAACTAAATTTGAATAGAAACATGATGCTGAAGAAAAGAATCAGGGCTCTGGTCTTAAAACATTTAGCATAGAAGAAGCTAGGAGCACAAGTTGCCATTTCAATACAGTTAAGACGTTCACTTTTTTAATTATAGGTTTAAAATAGTATTTTGTACCTATTACATACAGGAAGATTACGCGTTGTTGCCCACATGCAGAAACAAGCAAAAGCAGAGTTTAACTGTTTCTCTCTATAGTGTTGTGTTACCTCTGGCTCTGGCTGGGTTCGGCTGGCTCCTGCAGGCTAAGCAGGGTCAGAATCTTTACAAATTGGCATTTTTACAAGTCTTTTTTGCCCATAGTTTTTAAGACGGGGGTAGTGGAGGGGAGGGAGGGGGGGAGGACGAGGGGAGGAAGACCAGGAGGGAGAGAAGCTGAAGGCAGAACAGACTGCCACAAAAGGCTTTAAAAAAAATAATAAATAAGTAAAACTGTGGAGCCTTGAGGACAGGGAAGCGAACTGGTGTGGGATAAAGCTGTCCAGGCAGCATTGCTGCGGAGTGCAGGAGCACAGCGCGTGGAGGGCAGGTGTTTGTCCTGGAACACGTGCCAACGGCCGCGCTCCTGCCTGGAGGACGCAGGCACCTTGCAAAGCTTCACTATTACTGCTGTTTAGTCGGAATTGCTTCAAGTTTAAAATTGAGAAAACATTCATGTGTGGGTCTATCTAAAGTTAGTGCATTAGCTTTTACACCTAGCCACGCTTAGGGATCCAGGGAGCCAGTCAATGAGGGTCACGTTTGTTCCTCTGTAGCATCTGGCATCCTGCGCCTGCGTGGCTGGCAGCCAGCCCCGTTGGCAGGCGAGCCAGGCTCTCCCCCAAGCACCGAAGGCAGCACCCCCCCCCCCCCCCAGCAGTGTCCAGGGGAAGCAGGAGCACGGTACTACCTGCAGTTGCTTGCCATAACCAACATTCATGGACGCTGACCCCATCGGGTTACAGAGAATGACATTTATTCTGGCAGACGCACCGTGATTCCATGGTTAAAATGCATACAGCACAGGGCAGGGATTTGCTAAATCCCCCGTAAGCTCACATGCTCCTAACAAGGGCTGTGTAAAAGGGCCGGCTGCTCCTAGGGGAGGGGCTGCGAGCCTCGGGCTTTGTCCTGCAGCTGCTGGGTGTTAGACACAGCCTCGCAGGTGGCAAGCGGAGAGACCCCTTTCACTGCCAGCATGTTCTCTACCGTCTTTTTAGGTTGTTGTCATAATTTAAATTGCAGCATCTAAGTATTTGTACCGAGAAACCTCTCTACTGACACTAAGAGCACGTGGTGTCCATGTTAACATGTATAAATTAAACTACTAAGTCCACACAAAATGCAGCTTAACATCAAAAAATAAATATATAAATTAAATGCAAAATAAACCCTTTCCCTAGAAACTCCATTTTAGTCCTAGGAGCAGGTTTCTAAGCAGCATGTTCTTTATGTCAGCTGCCAGAAAACTAGCGCTGGGACTGGAGCGTCCCAGGCAAGCACAACGCAGGCTCCCAGGGTGCTTGTTAGGGAGTCGGACCTCGGCACGGGGCCAGGCGCAGCGGGTGACACAGCAGGTGGAAACACCCCCGAGCTGTATGTCAAGCCTTGCAGCATCGCTTTCCATCTCGCCTCGCCTTCCCCAGCGCACACCCTGCTGCCACTCCGTCTTACGGGAGGAGAAGAGCCAGCTTTGTGGCTCTCGAGTGCTGCAGGCTCGGTGCAGCCGCGTGCTACCACCCCCGGAGCTGCTCTGCCCGCAGGACTGCCAGCCCCACGCCTGCAAAGGTGCTTGCGTGCCGAGGTGGCTCTGCGTGACAGTTCTGCAGCAATGGTGCACTCACGGCGTACAGCTACGCTTCTGCCGGGTGGCCAGAGTCACCCACCCTGGGCGCTATCGCGGGGCTCTGGGCCGCACAGCGAGCACAGCGCGGGTCGGGCAGCACCCGTCTGCGCTGGCCACCAGAGTCTGCCTGCCCCTGCCACGGCTGTGGGGGAACTAAGAGCAACTGCGCTTACTAAACTGCTTTCCCCCGAGTGTTCTTGGGAGGGGGTTCTCTTCCGTCACACCACAGGTTCTATTCCCTGTGTCCTGGACACTTAGGGGGACAACAAAAAGCTTGAACACAGCTAAGAGGCTGGGCCCGCCGGCACACAGGCGGCGAGGACACTGCTGCTGCCTGCAGAGCGGGCACACTCCAGGACGGCGTGCGGGCTCCTCTGCTGCCTCACCGCAGCCCTCCGGAAAGCCTTTGGTTATGAGGACAGGGAGGTTTCTCGTACATCTTAGGCCGACAGTGGCCAGGGTCGTTGCAGCCCTTCTGCGTCAGAGAGGGCTGTAATTGTGCGTTTGGACACTCCTGTGTGCCTGCTCAGGCAGCGGCCCCTCTGTGCCTCCTGCGGTCACGCTGCTCTTGCGCAGGAGTAGGTTGGCCGCTCTGTGTGCAAAGCTCAAGTTAGCAGGTTAGGAATGTGCTCTTTGTAGCAAAGAAGAACAGGCTGAACCCTCCCCTCCCATCGCTGCCCCACACAAACGTGTCCTTCATCCCAGCTCCTTGAGCACTGCGAGCAGGTGTTGCAGGATGCCGCAACCAAACGCCTTGGACAGAAACCTGCAGAGCTGGCAGAGGGTGGTCCTGCCTAGCTGGAGTAAGGTCCCCTTGCTCAGACCACCACCTGTGTGTTCAGGATGGGAGATGGAAGAATGACCTTCGCTGTCATGATGCAGTTGGAGGGTTTCACCTTCCCTCATCTTCTAGGTGCATTTTCTTTGCAAATTAGTTTCCTTGTCTGCCCCCCCTGCCCCCCATGCACTGTCTACATGCAGCAGCAGCACTGCAGCCCTCACCAGAAAGATGAGGTTCATGGTGCTACACGTTAAAT
Source organism: Falco naumanni (assembly GCF_017639655.2). NCBI lineage: Eukaryota > Metazoa > Chordata > Aves > Falconiformes > Falconidae > Falco > Falco naumanni. The sequence continues at coordinate 3,071,963 of NC_054060.1, read as the reverse complement.
GGCAAGGCAGCCAGGAAGAGAGTAGAACAAGCTCTCACAGCAGCAAGGCAGCCAAGATAGTCTACAGAAACTGTACAGGCAGCAGAATAAAGCAGGGAAAGTGAAAGTGCCCCTGGCCTGCAACTGCTCTTGCACAAACTCTTAGCTCAGTCCAGAATATTACAGAGCCCTGCACTTCTTTCTCATGGCATCCAGTGCTGAGCTAAATGGATACCCGATTGCCTGACAAATGGGAACCATGTAGAGGACTAAACCAGAGAAGAACTGGACTGTGATTAGATGGTGTCTCTGATGTTGCTTCGGTGATTGGAGAGTCAATGGATGAACGCAAAGTGTGGGAGATTTAGAATTCGATCTTACAGGCTGGAAAAGATTCATCCTGCATCACAACAGTGCTGCTGCTTGCCAGTACCATGATGTTTAGCTCCTGCTGTTTCTCATGGGTCTGTTGGTACCATTCTCGTGTCACCTCAGTATCATGTGTTGGGATCAATGTCACCTGGGAAAAGAAAGCAGCAGGGATGATTGTCTGAGAACAACTGCAGTGACAAACAATGCCCATAGGAGCTGAGGCTAAAATTTCCAATTAATTTTGGAACGCTGTACCCTTGGTACTGCTTGTTCTATTTAATGTCTTTCAGATGTCAGGTCCTCTAAGGCAGAGCTAGTGCTTTATTTTATGCAGTGCCAGCACAATGGTGCTCTGAGCTGCCTGCGAACTGGCAGTACCAACACCACAGTGATGAAAATGGCTGCGGTGCAGGGGACAGCATGGCTCTGTGGAGCTCCAGAGACAGCCTTAGAAAGATCCCTCAGTGTGAACGTGAACAATGCTGAGAGTGTCACTGTCAATGGCCCGACATTAGACTTTGTGTGCCTTTTCACCCAATGTGCAACTTGGGGACCTTGAAATCTGAGGCCGCTTCATCTGAAAGAACATTCACACTGTCCTGTACCTGTCTGCAGAAAGAGCGCCCACCTGGGATGTCCTGCAAACCTGACTAAGGAAGAACTATGTGTAAGAACACTCTGGTTTAAAAGCACTAATAAAAAGTTGCTATCAGAAAGATCATCAGCAAGCAGGCATAGCAACACATGCCACTGGGTGTGGGACACTGATGAAAATTCAGTCTGCGATGGTGCTTGTTTTCACGTGAGGATAGGCTTGTCCTGTAGCAGATAAGTAGGACTGTATGATCTCTGAATGCTTCCTCCCCTCAGAAGGATGTGAAAAGACAGAGCTGCTTCCACTTGCACTATTTTGGAGGCCTCCTCCTCCTCCTGGACACAAACCCTTCTAAGACTGCAGAGCAGGGCATGCCCAGTGCCATTTGCCTCCTCTTGGTGTGCTCCCTCTGGCTACGGTGTGACACACCTTCTCCCCAGCACCTGTGACACAAGCAGCATCACACACACTCCCGGGCATTTCCATGACCTACCTGCAGGTTCTCCCCCCACTGAGACTTCCCCTCCAGGAGCGCATCCAACACCGCACGGCTCGGTTCTCCGTTGGCTGCATCATTCCCACTCACAACATAATACGATGCTCGAACCCGCTTGAAGAACTCCGGGTCTGTGTTCTTGCCGCTGCAGTGGTTGGGGATGTAAGCCAAGTCCACATAGACAGGTGGACCCATAGGCACAGGCAAACTGCTCTTAGGACTATTGGAAGCTTTGGAAAAAAGAGAAGAGAGGCTATCAAAACGCTTTTGGAAAGAACAAACACTCAAATTAACGCTGAAGGACTTGAATTCCAGAAAGGTTTTTCTCTGCAGCTGCAGCAACAAAGTGACCTGGGTGTATTTCTGGGCCAGTGCTGTCACAGCTCTGGGGAGGGAAAGGGAGTTCTGCCCTTCTTTGGGGAGGGACTGGAAGGCCTTAGGCTCGGAAGCTTTTCCTGGGGAAGGGAATCAAAAATCTCCATTATTAGCTTTTCCAGAGCTGTCACTGCAATCAGTATTTAGTCCTAATTTTTGTTGTTTAATAACCTACATTTACTGAAGAAACCTGTTCTGATGGCCTTTATATGCTATCCTCGGGTACTACAGCATTCCTTCTGGAAGCTCCACCCTGGCTTTCTGCCATCCCTGCGAATCGCTGCTCTTCCAAGGACTCTTGCTCTTTCCTATCAACCTTTTGTACCTCTTTTCTTCAGTTGCTGCTGCTTATGTTTACAAGATGAGAGATGGTCAAACAAGAGCTGTTGTACTCCACAGTATATATGCATATATATACACACACAGAGCCCATAGGACTGTCCCTTCACAACCTCCTCCTCTCTGTGGAATCACAGAGACCTCTGGCCTTGGTCTCTTGTTTTCCTCCTGGCTTTGATCTTTTGAAGTGCTTTGTGAGACAACCTCTCTACCTTATCACTGCTTATGACTTTTTATGACTGACTGGGAAGTCCTGTTCTCTGTTCTGCTACATTCAACTCAGTGCTTTTTCGCTGTGTTGGACCTAAAGAGAAAATGCATGCTTAAGGAAGAATTTCTTACCAGGGTTTGTTTTGATGCCGTTAACAAGGCTCTTGCCAGGGTTGCTGTGACTACTCCGGGATAACTCATCCTCTGTGTGAGGAGGCTGCACCAGTGTGTTACGTGGTTTGGGCTTCTCTCCTCCATCTCTTTCTTTTTTGGCAGTGACAGATTTTGAAGATTTGTCCGATGGCTGTTTCACAGGAGTGGGTGATCGTTTCCCTTTTGCATCTAATTTCCGGGCAGGTGAGGAAGATTTGGGTTTGCTCAAAGGCTTCCTCACACCTTTGTTCTTTTCTTTTATGTCTTTCTTGGAAATTTTATCAGTTCTGCTCATGCTTTGCTCATTTACCAACATATCAGGGTCCACCATGCAAACATCAGGGTGAGGAGGATGGGGATGGGGATCTACCATTGGAACGGGCTGAGGATCATGGCTGGACCTTGAGCTGGCATGGTGGGCATTCCCAACAGCTTTGTCCACTGGGAGGAAATCGGCATCTTCATCCGAGTCCATGTTGGCATCTGCTGTGATGGACGGACATTCCTCTGTCTCAGGCGGGACATCTGAGTCTGACTGGGAGGTTCCAGAATCACTCACTGATGTTGGAGGGGTTTCCTCCACTGTGGCACTTTGCATGGGGCTACTACCAGTGTGGGGTGGTCTTCCCTGCACTGAAGGATGCCCATCCTCCTGTGAGAGGTCACTATCTTCAGAGAGCTCATGAGGGCTCGGGTTGATGAATGAGGGAGAGAGCTCTCCCTTCCTCTGCTTGTATTCACATGAGGAAAATTTATGTCCACAATCAAAACTGCCTCCTAAATGTGGCTCCATCTCATGGGAAGCATCTCCATGGTCCTCTGTTTTTCCACCCCTCTGCACATCTGGGAAAAAGGGCTGGAAACTGTGTTCAGGGGACACCAGAGAGGAAGGACGGCTCTGCCTCTCTGTGTCCTCTTTGCCTGTGCATGGAGAAAAACTGCTGTCAGAACGAGGACATGGTTTTTCATCTTTTGCCTCTGCTGCATGGTATGTACTTTGGAAAGCTTGCAGACTGGTGCTCACCTCTGTTGGACCATTGGCTGTGGTCTCATCTTCATGCTGCTGATGAGGAAATGATGTCAACACATCAGGGAGAGGCGTCAGTGTCATTAGCTGTTCTGCAAATGGTGCCTTCTGCTCTGGACTGCTTGCACAGGGCTGCCGTTGTTTCTCTGCAGAGAATGGTGTGGGCTGCGAGCTCTGGCACTCCTTTCTGCACGGCGAAATGCTGTCCCTCATGCCACTTGCGAATGGAGAGCCATGCTCTTCAGCAAACACAGAGTCTTTGGTTTCAGCTGTATGTGTTTTCACAACATTATCTGCAACCTGTGGAGGCACGTCCCAAAGACTCCTGGAACCTGGTTCTGCTCCTGCACCCGTGTATGTGGAAAGCATATGGGAGTAGAAACTTTCTGCTGTAGTCGGTATCACAGGAGTGGTCGCTTCAGACGAAGGTTCCTCTGACAGGCTGGAAGAGTCATCTTTCAGCTGCTGTTGGGGCACAGACTCTCTTTCCACAGCTTTGGAGAACAACTTATCTTCTTCGTATGGACTCAGTGGTGAGAATTTAGTGAAAGATGAGTCAAGGCTGCTGATTTTCTCAGAAACCTCCAAGTACTCATCTTTCTTTCCCTGGTCTGAAAGCAAAGCACAAGGAGTCTTTAGAGGAAGAGAGATATCCCCTAAACGGCTTGCTGAGGTTTGCTCGTGTCTGAACACACTGGGTGTTTCTCTCTTTTCTAGGAAGGAGTATTCAAACCCAGAAGAGCTATCCATCCCTCTGCCCTCTACTGTTGGGTCCTTTTTGTATGCCTCATTCTGTTTTTCAGAAGCAGACTTCAAGTACATGGCCTGCTCTTGGCGCTCCGAGACCACCGCTGCACTTGGGTAATCTGTTAAGCAGAAATGTGATTCCTTTGTGGATTTTTCAGCAGCCTCTCTCTTTTGTGAAGAATCGTGTCTTAAATGGCATGTTTCTGAAGCCTGGTCACCTCCGCCTACGTCTGGCAGGTCACTGTAACCAGCACCGTATGTCCCCACAAGAGCAGCTGATGCAGTCTCCCTCGCGTACTCCTCTTTCCAGCCCAGGTCGGAGGGTGAAGAGGCAGTGGAAGTGGGGGAAATGGAGTCCTGATGCTTGCTGTGCAGAGGGGCTTCCAATACGTGAAACTTGTCCATCGCTGAGATGTGTGCGTAGACAGTACCTGCAGCTTCAACGGGGCTGTGCAGTTTAGACTCTTTTTCAGATTTCTCCTTAGCGCCTTTTTCTAACTCTGAGTCACTCATGCTTTCTTCCCCCTGACCTGCTTTCTCATAGTAGGAATCTTTGGGACTTGGGCTTTCAGATTTCAGGGATGGGGAGCTCTGCTCCTGGCTAGACAAAATAATGTTCTTATCTGGACACGCAGCGTCAATATAGGCAGCTGATTTTTCTTGATAAAACGTGTCGGTCACGTCTGTGGGAGAGGCGAACGCTGTGCTTGCTGACGATGGGTGCAGTTCAGAGTCCAGCTCTTCTGGCAGGGCAGAAGACACCTTCAGTTTTTCCTGTCCTTCAGACATCTGAGCCTTATCTGTTCCAGACAAGGGCAAGTATCTCTCATGGATGTCTGTATAGTCAAAGGTCGAATCTGCTTTATCTTTAGGGGATGCTGGAGATGACAGCTCCTTCTCAGCAGAGGTATAAAGGCAGGACTCTTCTTCCTTTGCGGAGACGTGAAAACTTTGACCTTTTTGAGACATCAGCGCTGTTGGTGATACCTTGTCAGTGTGACCTGGGCTGTCTGCACCCTTGGGTGTGAAGGAGGAGGGTCCAACTCCAGACACAATTATCTTCTCATAGATGTCAGCATACTTGAAGCTTCTTTCATCGGGGTAGGGAGTTGGTTCTCTTTCTTCTTGCTCCTGTCTTGTAGCACTGTCATCACCTCTGGCTCTGCAGAACCCCTCCTCATAGGAATAAGGCTCCGGGGAGCTGCTGGAATAGGTCTCTGGAGGATATGCCACTTGGCCGGCAGAATCCACAGCCTCGGCATGGCCCATGGCAGCGCTGCTTTTTTGACAAGGGCCCGGGCCCAGAGGGGAGTGTGCACGCTGCCCTGACACTGCAGCACTTTCTTCTGGGGACGCTGCTATATATTCGTATTCTGCTGGTCTTGTAGATTGCACCAGAGCAGATGCTGCTGCCGTCTGCTCTTTTCTTCCTGCAGAGTCATAAAGACCCTCCGTGGATTTGTAGTCATCCTCTTGCTTTCTATCTGACTTGTGTTTACTGTCTATTTCCTGATACAGACCATTGATGTCTGATTTCTTCTCTGTGGTCTTTGATGGGACTTCCTCCTGTAAAAGTGGCTTGTGCTGATCTAATTTGTAAGGCCTTTCTGTTTCTGGTGAGGTGTCAATCTCCTTTTCCAGAGTAGTGGCCGTTACAGACAGGGGAGATGACATCAGTGCTTGGTCTAGTGACTTTGCATAGATATCTAGGACAGCTTTCTCCTCATCACCTAAGTAGGAGTAATCTTTAGATGTCAACAACAATTCTTGCCTTTCTTTGTTTCCAGTTAATGCTTTGGCCTGATTTTCCTCACCAGAGACATATTGAGAAGACAGAGAGGAACTTTCCATTTCGGTTCTTTCTGGGAGAGTGATGCCAGCAGGAATTACTTCCGCTTTCTTTGTTTCTGATATAGGTTTGGCACTCTTCTGTGTATCGTCTTTGTAACCACACGATTCCATCTTTAAACATTCTGTGTCTGCTTGCAGTAGCACAGGTTTGTCTTCAGCATGATGGAGACCCTCACCCTTCTCACCAGGTGACTGCCCTTCTCTTCCAGTCTCTCTCCCTTCCTGAAGATACCCGTACGCAGAGCCCCACGCTTCATCTTCTGCTCTTCTCCAGGTGAGGCTGCCAGGCACTGCAGGAGACAGGATCTCCTCCTCTCCCATCCTGGGAAGGGATTTTGTTTCATATTCTGGCACCTCATCCAAGAACGTGCTCTCTCTCTCTTTATCATACCTCTGCCGCCTTCCCTGAACAGGGATCTCCTCCACCTCTTCTGGAAACCACACTTTCTTCTCGTAACTTAAATCCTTCATGTAAAAGTCTTCCATTTCCGGAGATTTTTCTTCCTGAGCTTCCTTGTACCTGCAAGATTTTATACCTTCAGCAGAAATGGGTGAAAGTGTTTTACCCTCAGGTGGGCTAGATCCTGTGAAGTGTAAGCCCTTCGCATCTGGAGATACTTGCTGGGCGTCCAAGCCTGCAGTCCTTCCCGTAAAAGGGCCCTTTTCTGATGCAGAAAATAAACTGCTGTCATCGGGAGACATTTCTTCAATTGAAGTATCTCTGGGTGATGTGTCTTTAACTGAGCTACTTTCTGGGCAAGGAAAAGATTTTGACACTTCTGTTGCAAGTTCTTTGGCAGAAATTTTCAGTGATTTTTCATACATAGCTGGGCTCTGCTCTGTGAAATCCATGGATTTCACAGCTTCTGAAGGGAACTTGTCAGTAAAGTCAGGCATAGCTTTTTCTTTTACAGGTATCTCTTCTGTGAAACTAAGAGACTTGATGTCTTCTGGAGAAGTCCCTTTAACAAAAAGGTCTGAAGAGATTTCCTTGCTGGGACTCTCAGTGAGAGAAATGGATTTGGTCTCTTCTGGAGAAATGTCTTTAAGGGAAACATGAGATGATTTTTCTTCTTCTGGGGTGTCTCCTGTGAAATACAGCAGTTTTCCTTCTTCAGTAGTCACTCCCTTAATGGAAATATCCGAGGATTTTTCTTTACTTTCTTCTGTAAAAGAAAGTGATTTGGCATCATCTGGTGAAGGTTGTGAGGATTTGTCACTTTCAGATCTGCTTTGGCTTGTGAACTGCGGAGGACTCACTTTTCCTGGCGACATTTCTGTGGTAGAGAATGGCTCAAAGGACAAGTGCTTTGAAAATCCCATTAAACTTTCTGTCATGGTTTTAGTTCCTTGCTCTTTTTCTGGCTCCAGAAACTTATCTGTGCTGGGATGGGGCAGCTCGGGACGCTCCTCCTCCTCCCCTATCACCACTGTGTCCTGCTTGTGGTAGGAGAGCCAGGGCAGCTCCTCCTTCCCCACTGGTTCTTCCTGCACCTCCTCCCTGGGACACACTGGAACGTCACTGGTCATGTCCAGCTGGTGCTGTACAGATCCAGGCACTTCTTTTTCATGTCTGTATTTAGCTGCAGATACCTCGTCTTCTCTGAGAGGTTCACCCTTGGCTCCCTTCACCGCAAGAGAAGCTTGGCCTTCCAGTTTCTTGGCAGCAGCATCTGTTTGTTTTTCAAACAGATCTGAATCTACCGTTTCTAGTTTTTCCTCCACTGGAGACTGGTGGAAAGGTGTGTGTCCTGCACTGGTGGGGCCAGATGGGGTAGGAGAGGCCATTTTGACTGTACTGTCATCAGGACTCATGCATCGTTCTTCAGCCTCTCCAGAGTCAACCTGGGAAAATGGTGTTTCTTCAGTGGATAATGGCAGACCAGAAGTTTGCATCCCTTCCGTGGGAACGCCGATTAACACGTTATCGGGACATTCTTGATGAGCAAACATGGGGGCACTGTAATGCCCTCTGAGTTTCCCAGGCATTTCAATATTTGGAGTCTCGTCTTCTTCTTCCTCTTCCTCTTCTGCCTCTTCATGAAGATCCTTTTTTTGAGCTTCCAGTTTTCTCTCTCCTTCTGCTAATGCATGGAAATCTTCAGGGGGTGGAGATTTAAAATATTTGTCTTCCTCCAAGGATGATGTGGGAGAGATTGTGCCAGCGGAGGGAACGTAGTCGAGACCTTGGGTCGCTTCAGTCCGAGAAGAGGGCATGCTGTTCACTGTGTCTAGAAGTAGAGAGCTTTTCCCAGTCTCTTCTGTTTGGGGTGCTGTTATAGATGCAACAGACTGATCTTCTGCTACTGAAGTTGCAAAAGACGAAAGCTTATCACATTCTGTAATGGAGGTAGCAGAGGATATATGCTCCTCCTCGGCCAGGGGTGCTGCCACAATGTTTGTAGGATAAGCCAGGATTTCAGACTCCTGGCCAGCATAGCCCTTGGCTGAAAGGTCGGCAGCAGGCATGGCCTGTATTCCGTGTATTGCTTCAAAAGAGCCTGGGTGGTCAGGAACAGAAATGTCATAGGCACTGACATCATACTTCAAGTGTGGGATCCTCTCTTCCTGTTCATCATGTATTTCTTCATCAGAAATAGTCTGCTCTGTTTCTGAGTAGCCTGGGATAGTTTCATCTTGGATATATGAAACATGTTCTGCTGTTGCTCCTGGTGGGACTGGCAGACTGCTCAGATATGATTCTTCCTTTGTTACGTCCTTTCCAATTAACTTGTTTTTCTCACCCATGTCACTAAATTCTTTTTCCTTTTCTGTACTGCTAAATATTTTGTCCCTCCTCTCATCCTGATCATAGAAGTCTCTATTCTTTTCCACCTTCTCCTCTGCCTTCATATGCTGTTCTTCCTTTTCTTCCAGTTCTGCCTTTTCTATCACATCTTCTCTCTTTTCCTTCTCACCCTCTTCCTGTGCCTCTGTCCCTGCAATATACTTTTCACCAGTCTTTGTTTCTGCTTCCCACTGTTTTCTGTCCAAAGAGATTTTCTCCTCTTCCTCCTTTTCTTCCTCTTTGAACACTGGTGACCGAGCACCCTTTTCTAAGAGGTCTATTTGTGATGGTACCTGTACTTTGTCTGGAAGGAGCTGAACTTCGTTGTCTTGCTCAGCTTTTCCCTCGCTGTATCTCATGTCATAATTTTCATCTACGGCTCTTCTTTCCTCCTCTGTTTTTTCAGCATGACCTGCTCTCAGTTCTAGCTGATGGACTGCCTTTTCCTCTGCTGGTGATTCTTTTTCTGTATCAGTAGTAGTTATCCCCTTTTCAGGAATATTTGTTTTCAAAATCTGATCTGCTTCAAGGCAACTCTGAACAAGCATGTCAGCAGAGTCTTTTATCTCTGTTTCAGGTACTCTCACAACCTTATCACTAACCTCAATATCAGACATTTCTTGAGTCACCTGCAAGGCCCCTTTCTCCTCATGCTTCAGTTCCTCAAAGTCCTTTGTAAGATCTTCTGGTGAAGACAGGACTAACCTCTGTTCAGCTATGGAAGTCTCTCCTGGCTCCACCTGTACAGGTGCCTTCTCCATTGGTGAAGTCTTCAGGTCAGCAGGTACCTCCTTTTCAGGTTTGACTTTGATCTTCTCAGTTTTGAGTCTGCCTGGAACTTTTGCCTTGTATAATGTTTTTCTTACTTCTGGGGTAAATGGTTTTAAGTCTGGTTTAGAAATTTTTTTGGGCTCTGGTTTGGTTTCTTTCTTTTTATCCTCTTTCTTTGAATCTTTTTTTTCCTCTTTCTTTCCATCATCTTTTTTTAAGTCCTTTTTCTCTTTCTTAATCTCTTTCTTTTCTTTGTCTTTCTTCTCCTCTAGTTTGGATACTTTCTCTTTGAGGTGTTTTTTTCCAACCTTGTCTTTTGCCAATTTTCTTTTCTCAGCTTTGAGAGCATCACTTGTTTCTGTCTTTATCTTTTCATGTTTAACAGGTTTCTCAGGGATTTTCTCCGAGTGTTCTTTAACCTTTTTCTCAATTTTAGCATCCTTTACGACTTCTGGTTTTACCTCCTTAATCCCCTCCTCAACCGCCTCTTCTTTCTTAGCTTGCTTTGTCACAGATGGCTTGGGGGAAGACTTAAGACTCTCTTTACTGTCAGTTCTTTGTTTAATTTTGGTCTGCTTCAGCACAGGTGGAGGTATTCCAGACGTGATATCTTTCTGAGTAGCCACTGGGTACCTCAGAAAATCCAAGTGCTTGAGTTTCTCAAGACCTTCCAGTATCTTATTTTGAGGAGCATTTCCAGGAAACAAAACCCTGACAATTTTCTCTGTTGGGCTAGCTGGAAGCCACACCACTAGGGCTGTGATGGATGTGAGATAGGGAACAGAAATTTCACCTTCTTTCCCACTCGCGAGAATTATGCCAGTCTTTGCTTTACTATTACCAGCCCATTTCTGCATTAGAAACTGCATTTCTTTACTGTCCTTGACGGGATTCAGTATATACATGTCCAGCTTACCCACTCCCATTTTGTGGAAAAGGGTGATAGGTTCAATGGTACTGCTCACCACCCTGTAGAGAGGCTCTGATTTAATGCCTAGTCTGTTGAGATACTGCAGTGTCAGACAAGCTTCTTCGATGCTCCTCTTTACTTTCATGGATGATTCAGGCATCTTCAGTTTATCAGGAACATTAAAAAAAACCACCCCTAGCTCAGGGGAAATTAGGTTCTTCATCCAGTCACTGTAGTTGGTAGAGCCCTGGGATTGTTCCTCCTCTTGCTCAGCGACTTTCCTCTGCAGCAGCCCATTGATGCCAGGTAGGTTGTCCGCACCAATGTGGGTGAGCAGGATTGAGTCAATTCTATCCAGGTGCCTTACCAGCTTCCAGAAGCAGGATTTCCTGTCAGAGCCACCATCCACAAGGATGTTAAACCCATTGACAGCAAAGAGAGCAGAATCGCCTCTTCCCCCAGGGAATATGTAGCAGCAGGGTTTAGAAAGCTTCAGAAAGCCCCCTGACGTGGGTGGCTCCAGGAGATCAAACGGAGACGGCACGTCAACTGTCTCGGAGACATATTCTGCAAACTCAGACACCCCGTCCATTTCTGGCAGAACTGGATCGGGATTCAGTTTCAGATTAATAATTTCTTGAAATCGAGGATGCCCAAGGTTGCTCCAGTCTCCTTCTCCCAAGCACGACACAGTAAGGGAGGCCTTGATATCTGAATCAATGTTGCTAAGAATCTGGGTGACCTAATGAGACAAGCACAGACAAATAAAGGTCAAACAGAGCTCTGAGACCAATTCAGCACTTAAAAAAAAAAAAAAAAAGCAAAAAAAGCCAGTTAATGCAGAAATACTGAAATCACCGGGAGCACTTTACTGACAGGGAACACTGTGGGTAGATTAAACAGTCCAAAAGCCCACTGCAAATAGATGCACGGGGCCACATTCTGCTCTATTTTGAGACTCTTAATGTTGATGGGCTGTTATGCTTCCTGACTGTTGGGAGTGCACAGTGACAAGACCTCAGGAAAGAAAACGAAAGCAGGAACCGCCTTGTCCTCTTTCCTTACTTCTCCCTATTTCACCTGGGATATCAGTCCCTGGCTCGGGCTCAAAAGTAGCAGTTACTTTTTGATTTGTGAATTCTGACCCTCAGGTACCCTCTCCAGTGCTAAGCATCATCATCTGACCTTATCCTCACTCATCAGCTACCAAAAGATCACATAGCACTTTTGTGCAGTTTTAGTGCCACGGGACTTTATTTTTTTCAGATTTACTTTCTTTCCTGGGACCTATCTTGAAAGTTGTGACTCCATCTCCGATATACATACAGGTCTGGGGGACATACTACATGATTTATAGGTAGAACTAAGGTCAGTATAATTTCCAATGCTCCTTAGAGCTGTGCTGAACATATCCCAAGCAAAGAAGCATTAAACTTCCTAAGTCTGTGGAATGAGATTAGTGCACTTCTTTGCACTAATTCTCTTGCTTAGAGCCATTCATTTTGAATAGTTCATGTCCAAATAAATGGGTACCAGAAATAAGTGAGAACAATCAGCCTAAAATAAATGAAGGTGGGCAGATTTGCTGATGTAATTACAGCAACATTGCTATCAATTGTCTAAATTCAGTGCCTGCCACCTTGGAAAACTTAAGCCAGGGAGTTAAAGCAAGATGCCCAAGACTATAGCATTAATTATTTACGCTGTGCAATTTTCTGGCTGGATTTCAAGCCCATCCCTCTGTGGATCTGCCACCTGAAGCAGTGGTGCAGGCTGCATTGCTCTGGTCACGCGCTCTGTGAACATGTTGGCTTACTGCTCACACCCACCTCTGGGTCTGAAAGTATCTCAGCAAACTTCTGGTATGTGAAGGTCCCCGTCTGCAGGATCAAGTCTCCTTCTTGGTCTGAGCTCTGACCACAGAAGATCAGTAGTTTGTGGGCTGATGAATCACACACCAGTGAGCGGACCTGTTACCATGAGACAGATCTGCAGTCAAAAAGCAAGTTATCTGGATTCCTCACGAGCACGCAGACACCCAATCAGCCGGGCAGGCAGTCCTTAACGCATTATTCACAAACAGCCAAAATGTAAGTTTTCTACATACAAGAGAGTAGGTTACTGAAGAGGGAAGACACTGCTGCTGCCTGCCTGACACAGCTCCATGTCACATCATCGCTCACATCGAGAAAGTAGGCTAATGCTCAGAGAAGATGTTTGGCATTACACTTCTATGGAAGAGGCTGGCACATTTAGACTCTTATCCAAGTAGAGTGCTCAAGGTTCAGAAGCCCTCCACCTTGTTTGCTAGGAAACTCTACAAGCTCCCGAGAGATCCTTATAATCAGGTGATCCTAAGGCACTAACTCTTCCAAGGAAAGTTCATTCCTAAAGGGCTAGCACACAAGAAACAATACATTCTCTGTGTTTCTTTGTCTAGCAGTAAATTCTGCATATATCTTGTTGGCAAGACCAGGAACAGGACACCTGGCCACTTCACTACTCCTTGCAGTAGACTGGCAGCGATGTTCAAACTGTCCAGAAGGTGCAAAGTGTGGTGATCATGACCGCTATGTCAAGCAAAGGCAGGAGAGCTGATGTGGAGAAAACCTGCTGGCATCTTGTGCTTACCTCAGACACGATGCTGTCCACATTGGGATTTACCAGGATCACTGTCTCCAGGGTGTCACTCCGGTGATGGAGGGTTCTTTGGCCTGAGGAGAGGTAGGGGATTAGACAGGATGGGAGAAGCTGGTGAGACAATATCTGCCTACTGATGTTTTAGCCTCAGAAATTCCACTTCAGCACTGGTTCGATTGCAAGGCTTCAACTTGCATTCTAGACCCAATTTAATACGTGAGTCTCATAGAACAAAGCAAACTCTTTTCAGTAACACGGAAAAAAAACCCCCTAGTTCTGGATCAGCACAATTTGCAACTCAACTCCAGCATCTTCTGAAGTCCACAGTGCCAGGCATATCAAGCTGCCCGCTTGTGCCAGACAGCTGTGCCCCATAAACACTGGCACAGACCAGTTATCCCCTCCAGACAGAAGTATCCTGTCTCATTGCAGCTACCATGGAGAGAGATTTTGGGTTGTCCAAGCCTTAGTCACCACAGGGCTTTGTGAGCCAGCTGGTGCGTGCCAACTTACCCTTCATTAGTGTGGTGCAGCAGTAATAATGAATCTCTCGTAGTTCTTAGTAAGTGTTTTCCCTTACAAGTGTTTTTCTTTAATCCAAATGGGCACTCCTAGAGGAAAAGGCTGCTATGGGAACCACCTAGGTGATAAAAGCGCTGGTTCTCCTGTCTCCCTCCTGTGAGAGTCACTCAGGCACTCAGACAGGGCTCTGCTCACTCTATGCATATTTAGACAAAAAAGGAAGAACCAAAGAAGAGCAAGCAAGAGCCTGGTAGTGCAAAAAAGCATTTTGTGTGCTTACCTTAGCATGAGCATTACATGGGTATTCAGCAAAATCCTGACATAATGCCTGGGTCCTACTAATTTATTAGAAAGATCAGTGGTGAGTGCCTGGCACCCTGAAAGGCGAGGCTAGAGCCATCGCTGTGTGCCCACGTCAGACAGCCCTGGGAAGCAGGATGAGGTACAGGACCTTCCTGCAGCTTTTCCCTTGACATTGCAGGCACCGCATAATTTTTTGGGTTCTAGGCTTTGCAGATACCTACCCCTGGACATTACATCCACTCTGCAAGCCAGGCACGTAGAACTTGACTGTTAGAATGTATGATTTATAGGGTTTAAATCTTTCATAAGCTTTAACCCCTCATATAGACTGGAGGACCAGAGATATTCACTGAAAATTAACTTCTATTTTTGCTCTTCCAGACAACTGCCGCTCTCTGACAATGTTGTTCTTTCCATCCTCCCTGTTCCACAGCCTCCCACCCGCTCTCTTTCTAGGCAGGTATCAACCCTTCTGAAATAGCACGATCAAACCATTATTGCAAAGAGACACCAAAAGGACACAAAAAGAAAGGAGTCAGGGAAAGGCCAACGCTCAGTATAGCTTTAATCAAACTCAGTTTACTGGGATGTTGTACTCTGGCTGCCAGCAATTAAGTACAAGCCAGACAGATATGCCCAGAAGGCAACTTTCAGCCCAAAATGAGAGCAGCTCTAAGCAATCAGCAGAACTATTTATACTCTGCATCTCTGGCTGCTTTCTGAGCTTGGGTCCTTTCTGTCTATCTGAAAACAGTCCCTCCAGACTAAAACAAAACCATCACTGTGCAAAGGAAATGCCTGCACCGAGTTCAGTGGCATTTCTGCCACTCAGTGTGGGATGTGGTGTATGGATGCCAGAGGCTGGGAACCAAGCCCCTGCACAAAGAAGGAATGCTGCGAGTGAGCTCGTGGGGAGCAGTGCGGGAGGGTGGGCAGAGGAGGGGGGCCCAGGAAGCGTCCTGGGGCAGTCACTGCAGCCAAAAGAAGCAAAAACCCACTCACCCTTGGGGTAATGGTAATTGTAAAGGCATTGCTGATACCTCGGCATTGTTTAGGATCCAGCAGCGAACACAAGGAGCACCTCATTTCCTCGCTGATTGCATTGGGCAGTTTTCACACTGCTCACCCCACGCCAGGACCTCCACTCATGTGCTCCTCAGAGCACCCAGAACAGAAGTGATCTGCTCCCATTTTTCAACAGGACTGGGACAAAGTGAAAACCATGCCATTCCCCAGGCTTCAGCTTTTTCCCACCTTCCTGCCCAGACATCCCAGACAGCCTTTTTTTGGCAGTTGTTACCACGGCATTTGGAGAACACGGCTTGGTGTGCAGACGCAACACCAGCAGCCTCTTGCTTGTGCCATGTGAGAGGAGGGCTGTTGGGCCCAGTGCAGTCACTGGTGCCCAGCATGTGGGCATCCTTCCAGGCACCAGGTGCCAAGGCGCTGCAGGGGCAATGCCAGCCGGAGGGCTGCAGGCTGGCCAGTGCTGGGTGGGCAACGCCAGCTGTACAGGGAAGGGGGCCTGTCTGCAGGGCAACGGGATGAAAACACTGCTGCTCTTTGCCATTTCTTTGGTTCAAGCCCAAGCAGCTGAGCTGTCGCTGCTGGGACTAGTAAACAAAGCGGGGCTGGTTAGCATTCTGCTCGCAGCCTCTCGCCCCCCCGAGGGGCTGTCCCCTTCAAACTTGAGAGAAAGAGAAGGGATCAAGCCGTGGGGCCAGCAGCTGCTGGCAGATGGAAGGCAGGAGTGGTGAAGTACCGAGTCTTGTGAAGGGCTGCGAAGATGATTAAGGGACTGAAGCATTTTCATTTGAGGCGAGGTGGAGCGTGCTAAGACTGTTTATGCTGGAAAAGAGAAGGCTTGGAAGGGGGAGGGATCTTATTGATATGTATAAATACCTGATGGGAGGGAATGAAGAAGAGGAGGTCGGACTCTCTTCTCAGCAGTGCCCAGTGACAGGACACAAGAAAACACTTTTTTTACTGTGAGGGTGCGTCAAACACTGGAATAGCTTGTACAAAGAGGTTGTGGAGTCTCCATCCTTGGAGATACTCAAAACTCAGCTGGACACAGTCCTGGGAGACCTGCTCCAGCTGACCCTTCTTGAGAGGTGGGATTGGACTAGTCGATCTGAAGGGGTCTCTTCCAGCCTACAATTCGGTGATCCTGTAACTCCATGAAGCCATGCAGCCCTCCAGAGCCTTGCTTCTGACTCACTGTTGGACAGATTCCCTTTCTTCAGTTGCAGCAGTCAGTTCTCAGAAGGATACAGGAGCACAGCCACACAGACAGGCCATTTCCAGAAACACTGAGTCACTGCACACACACATGCATGCCAAAACTGTTCTTCAGCTTAATTCAGTGATGAAGCAGAGCAGCACACAACCCCCAGGCTGAGCTGCAAACTGTGAGCGAGATGGCAACACGGTGACCTTAACCCGGCTTGTGAACTCCCCAGGGCGGGTACCCCAGCCCCTGCTCCCAGCCAGGCTGCCCGCAGCAGCCTCCCCCAGCCTGGGGCCAGCAGCACCCCTGCGTGCGACAGAGCAGATGCTGGGCTGTGCCCAGCTGAGGGAATACCCGTCACCATCGCAAAGTCTCTTTGAGTCCAAGTGCTGATCAGTCTGAGGGGCCCTTTGCTGGCTGCCTCCTCTATACAGGCCTGCAGAAGCAGCTGTACAGACAAGTGATTTAAACTTACAGACTGGGGCACCCTTCTTCTTGCTAACAAAAATTACGTGCCACAGAAATGAGTAGAGGTGTGACTGAAAGCACACTGTTCAGGTCATTGTCAGGTATTTGTCCTTACTAGAGCCCTATCGCAGTGAAACGCATGCCTGGAGCTACCACTGCCAATGGCAAAATCCCCTAATTACATTTACCAGTACAAGGAATATCCTTCTCAGGTTCCTGAAGACTGCAGTCTTCAACTTGCCTGGAACAAACATCCGAACATCTCTCTCCACATCTCCAGATGCATTCTGAACACAGATCCCTGACGCTGCTCAGCCCTCTCAAACTATGCTCACAAGCTGCTGTGTTAAGTGGAATCTCCTCTCCCCCAGTAACTGTGGGAGTAAACATCATTAGCATTGAATTTCTCATTTCATACGAATTTTCACTGTGCATATTTAGGCACATTTGGATCACTGCAGTCATCACAACGCCTGTGTGCTTCCAGAGAATGTTCCTATCCATCGTGTCCCCAAAAAGCAGAAAGCCCCCAGTCTTCACCATCAGTTTCTTAAGAGGAGTTTCTCTAGTCCCTCATAACCACCGTCACCTGTCCTTCAAACTCTTCTAGTTCTGCTACGGCCATTGGGAGTAAAAGCAGAAGTATACAAGATGAAAAGGAACACAGAAGATTCTTAGGATGGCATTATTGTATTTTCAGTATTATCCCCCATCCTCATTTTTTTATGTATCGTAACATAACCTGACACTAGCTTTGCACCAAAGAAAAGTCTTCAGTTAAGGGTACACAGTGATATCCAAATTTCACCCTGCTTTGACAGTATTAATTGAGCCCTTGTAAGGAGTCTGTAAGGTTTAATTTTTCTAGTGTGCTTGATTTTGCATTTTTTGACAATGAATTTAAAGGGACACAATGATGACTGTTCAATTTAGTTGCAGAAGTTCTTCATGGTCTTTTCTAGGTATAAGTAACTGAGTCATCTACAAATTTAGCCACCTCCATGTTCGTTCCAACCCCTTTCCTCACCATTACTGTATCGATCAGCTTTATATTTAGCATGAAGTCATGAAGCCCTTGTATTTTACCTCTGGGTGCTGCACAAGCTTGACCATATATTTGTTTTCCAATTTGTTTTCTGTCTCTTAGGCAGTTTTTGACTCATGGCTTTAGTTACCACACAAAGTGCTTGCTGCATAACATATGTAAAGATTTAATACACAGATGCACCTCATTCATGACCTCATGGAAAATTTCAGGAGCAGACAGGCATTTCTCCTTCTCCACACAGGTCGCACTACTTGCTGTTGTGCAGAATGAGCATCACCTTCATCCCGACGCACCACAGAGGGCACACATAAAACTCTTTCTACAGGGCAGCCACCTCTTGGATGGCAGTCAGCAGGAACTGGCTGCAGAGGCATTACACAAAAATCCCAGAGGTGATGAACAACAGCTTCCCCAGGCCATGCCAGAGGAACTTCCACGGCTAATACTACAGGGGCACTTCAGGGTGTACAGGCTGCAGTCATGGATCATTAGTGAGGAGGGAGGAAAAAGTCTGATTATTATTACTTTTTTTAAGAGTGTGTATAGCTTACATACTAGAAAGGCTGAGGGGTGCCCTCATTGCACTCTACAGCTTCCTCAAGGGGGGCAGCAGCGGGGAGGTGCTGATCTCCTCTCTCCGGTGACCAGCAATAGGACATAAGAAAACGGAATGGAGCTGCACCAGGGGAAGCTCAGACTGGGCATTAGGGAAAGGTTCTTCACAGAGAGGGTGGTCGGTCACTGGAACAGGCTCCCCAGGGAAGTGGTCATAGCACCAAGCCTGCCAGAGTTCAAGCAGTGTCTGGACGATGGTTTTAGTTATATGGTTTCGTTTTAGCCAGTCCTGCAAGGAGCAGGGAGTTGGACTTGATGAACCTTATGGGTCCCTTCTAAGTTGAGATATTCTATGATTATGTGGCCCATTGAGTGTAGAATTAATTTGGTTTTGGCAGAGGATAGCAAGTGATGAGCAAAGCGACACAGGTTTTGGGGTCGATGTGAATTAACCACCCAGGGCTCCCTACATGCGCAAAGAGACGGAAGGCGAGAGAACGAAGGACCAAACACTGTTGTTTTAGTGACGAGCAGTCAAGCAAAAAGGACTATGTGGGGAGGTCACTCTAGGCTAAAACAAAGAACAGTGCTCTAGGTTAACTATGTGACAAACAGGATGCCCAAGAAAGAGATGATCCTAGAAGGAAACAGATGGCCGCAGAGGCAGAAAGGGAGGTCATGCTGCCAGTATAGATCCTTGCATGCCATGCGTTTTGCCACTGTAATTGAAAGCACCTAACCCCCCCTGTAGTTGAACAATAAATTTTGGGCTGGTCCGAACAGCTGCAAAGGCTGCTGCTTGTCATTTGCTTTTAATCTTTCAGGCCATCAAACCTCAGAGATCTTGTTATTCTGTTGATCAGAAATGGAAGAACCATGGTTACTAATCACCGTGCTGAAATCAGAGACCAAGTGTCAGGGCAGTGGGACCCAGGTTCTCATCTCTGCGAAATACAATCACCCAGGCCAGAGCGCTAATGAGTCATCTCTTAAGGGAAAGACTGTGCTGAAGTCAGTCATCATACACCAAATATCAGACTGGTACGCCAAACTGTAATGAACATGAGGGCCACAGAGGTGATTAAAGGCCTGGCACATCTCTAATAAGAGGAGGGCTGGGGGTCTGCGACTGTTTAGCCTGGAAAAGAGAAAACTCAGGGGAGGGATCTTGCTGGTGTTTGTATGTATCTGATCGCAGGGCGTAAAGCTGCAAAGCTCTCAGGACCTCACCATACAAAGGGTGGAGACTGTTCATCTAACCACATGGGAACCAATCCTCTCCCCATCCAGGGAGCACTCTTGATTCCTCATTACCTCCCTCGTCCTTCCCGCACCCTTTACCTCTTTTGTCCCCAAGATTATTTGGCCTTACCAGGCCAGGTTCTACCTGTAAAGCCACAGTCTGGACATGTTATCAAGGCACAGAAGCCACAGTGATTAAAAAAATGATTCTTCCTAACTTTCTGATCTCTTACCTGATATTATGAAAGTAACTCTTCAGGGCGGCATTTCTGAAAGGACTCTTCTTAACCAGAACCCAGCTATCGCTATGCTTCAGTACCTTTTGCTACACTTGAGTCAAGAGCTGAGCCTTGTATGACATGGTCTTCCTGATGCTCTATTGAAAAAAGTCCACCCCTGAAGACAGTCAAAACTGTGCATGAGGGTTCTCTGAGTGCATATATTTGCATAATTAACATCAGCTAGTGCAAGCTGAAAGACTGCCATTTCCCTCATTCTGCAATGACATCATAACACTGAGATAGTAACTGACTCTTTCATTCTGAGGCTGTGAAGTCTCCGACTGCAGCTCCTTCAGTGCCAATGGGAGAAAAAGGATCCAGCCCCAGATGGTGTCCATTCAGAGAAAATGAAACAACGCATTCATTCACAAACACTCCAGGACTGTCCCGAGTACAGCAAAGCCGCAGCTCCTTGGGGGAGAGATTATAAAGACCAGAGGGGAGGAAAGGTCCCACACAGACTTCTGAGCAGGGTCCTGCCTCTCTTGTCTGCGAATACCCCTTCCGATCTCCTCCTGCAATATGGACACCCCCCCCATCTACCATGGAAGCCCTGTGCTGTTCAGGGAGGGAGAGGAGTGGATGTGCTCTGGCTGGTAGCAACATCCTACACCCAGCACCTGAAGGGGACACAGCTGCGGCAGCTCCTTCCTCCAGCACGCACGCTGAACACTGCACAGCTGGTAGGACCGGCTCCGGCTGGTGGAGATTCAGACGCTCTGCCAGCTAGTCAGATAGGCTCAGGAATTTATATAAAATAAACACAAAGATGTTTTGGCAGGCAGTGCACAAGCCAGCAATGGCAAATTTACCATTCAGCTCCTCCTTACCTGGACTTGTGCATCTCAGAAACACCTCTCAGCTTCCCTGTACCTGGGCATCTTTGCTGTACGTCGTGAGTAACAGCTCTGACCTGTCACAAGGGGTCAGAGGGATGCATCAACCCTAGAGACGTGTTTAGGGGATTTCACAGCTGTGGGCAGAGCTGTGGGCACTCTGTGGGCAACCACAGCACCAGCAACAGGAACTGAAAAGTGCTGCAGAGCGGCACGAGGGAAGTTTGCACACAGCCTTCCTGCTGTCTGTGTGCCCAAACCATTCAAGAGGAGACCCCTCAAATTTAAAAAGAAACCCCTCCACTGAGGGCTGGGCTGAAGAGACTCTGAATGGCACATGGGCATTTGTGGTGGGTTCTAGAACGGAAAAATTTTAGGCAGATTCAATTTTAAAGAAAACTGTGACTTCCGAGGGAAGCAGGCTGTGTCCACTTCTGGGAGCTTAGCCATGCAGGCGATGGCCACCGCCACGTCCCCAGTTACAGCCTGCTTCCCAGCCACATCTCCCAGACACAAGGAAAGTGGCTTGGCCAGTTCCTCCCACTCCGGACAGAGGGGATGACCCACAATCTCAACTAGTTTCCACAGGCTGTAAATTAGATTCCGAAGCTGATGCAGTGCTTAAGTTGGCGGCAACAGTAAATGGTTTTACTAATAAACTGTCCTTGAACAACATTTTTTTTTTAATTTCAAAGCAAAATATTCAGGGCTTTAGATTACAACAGAACATCCTTTTAGAGTAAAATAATGGCTAAAATTATTGCTAAAAGCAATTAAATATTTTCTCTTAAACTTGCTGTAATCCAGCAGTTATTTTTGCTTCTTTTTCTTTTCCCTAAAAACATTGAGAAAATTCTTTTCAGAATACTCATTTATTTACGTACACAGAATCCCAGGCATCCAGTTGTTGGGGTTTTTTTTTCTTTTCTTTTTTTTTTTCCAGACAACAATGGCCGTATTGGGCTCAGCATATGTTCTGATCGAGAAGATATGACAAGGTCACTGCACTTCCTCAGTTTGAATCTCCCTGTTCTTTCTTGCCACCACCACTTTGCTCTCTGGGCTCTTGGGATTATGCTTTCATTTGTCTCGACTGTTTGAAACACCTTCCAATTTGCTATTGGCCGTGCCTACCATCAACATGCTGTTTACATCCTAATCCTGGTCTGCCTTAAAAGAGTATTAAGGAAAGGGGACGAGCTTGTTTCAGCTCTCCTGGGACATGAGAGGCTCAGCTGCCGGCTGCCTCTGCTCTGGCTCCACAGGCACCAACTGGCTTAGCAGCTGCAGAGGCAGCCACCGAGGAATAAAATCTGGGCCCCAACGCTATGCCATCACTTCTGTCCTCCTCAGACAAGAGATTCTCACCTGCAGCTCCTCCTTGCAGCCTGGGTGGAAAGCTGGAAGCCTGTAACCAGTCACCATCTTCTCAGAGGGTGATGAGAACCCAAAGGAAGACGGCACAGTGGCCTGCTTGTTGGCACGTACTCTCAGGGGACAGGTGACCATGGACTCCCCCCGTGCCAGCGATGGAGAGGGATTGCTCTCAGCCCCTCTGGCTGAAGCTTGTCTCTTTTGTGTACCAGCTAGCACCCACCAGCACAGAGACGTGAAGAGGATCTTCACACATCTGCGTCCCGCACACCAGACTGTACAGTGACTGTCTTTGCTCCCTCCCCCAACGACTCTAAGGAATAATTAGTTAATTATGCAAGCCACGGCTATCTCAACAGGAGACACAAAGAACACCCTTGGACTGGCAGCGCCCTGCGGTTAGGGAGGTATCTCTGCTTTGGTGCAGTCCTAAATCCGTGTGCTGGTTCCAGCTCAGGAATCCCAACACAATCTGTAACAGCCCCGTGGATGCCCTTAGACTGTTTAGCAGGAGGACAGGACACTCCCACCGTACGGCTCCCTACCTTCGAACATAGCGTTGTGTCAGAGGAGCTGAGGCTTTCAGGCAAGGCAAGTGGAGAAACACCAGCGGAGGACTACAGCTGGAGCTTGGTGTGAACTGCCCAGAAGAGACCGAGAGGTGTTGGGAGGGCTAGGGGGGAGGCTGCGGCGTGCACTGGTGCCTGACTGCTGGGTGCAGGCTCCTGAAGAGATGCAGCGGTCCCAGCAGTTCTGAACACATCTAGCTCTTTGTTTCTTTTCCAAAGATGAGCAGAGCAAAGGGTACAGCCAGCTCAGGAGGTGATCACAGCTGAAAGGGCTGTCCCACAGCCTCCTCTGCCCAACTTGTATTCACAACATGCAACAGTGACAGTAACCACTTACAATAAAAACATCATTAGGAAAACGCAGTAGTTTTAGCTTTCTGGTGCGATTCAACAGCTGAGACTGATGAGGAATTGGCTTCAGGCAGTGCTCTGCGGTCCACCAGCTAGTGTTCTGCCTCTCATGGTCTGAAAAAGTCTACAGTAAAGATTTATTCCATATACTTTCTATTTTTACGTCTTCAAACACTCTGGAGAAATAGATAAATAAGTATCTATTTATTTATCAATGGCTAAATCTAAGATCTATCTCCTTAAAGATTTTCTTTAGTGATTTTTCTCTTAAAGAAAGAATCACTGAATACTAGCAAAGAGAAAAAATATTTTTAGTAGGAATATGAAAATCAGCTGAAAATTGAGAAGCAAAGAGCTGAGTCCCTGTAAGGGAAGGCTAGGGCAGAGCTATGGGCTGCCCTGGGGAGCAACAGAAGGGAGCATACAAGTGATCCCCGAACAGGTCACAGATGAAACCACATGGAACATAAAATGAGGGATTTCAAACTGCACCTAGAGAAGGGGAAGGGAGGCAATGGTGTTTGAGCAGGAAAGCATTTTTGTATGCAGGAGTTTTTATTTTTTATGCAAGTTTCAAAATAGTCTGTGCTGATTTTTTGTATTGGGATACTGAATCACATAGTTAAAATCATGGCACCACTGAAATAAAGCCTGTGACTGTGTGATAGGAGACTTGCCTTATCTGGAGGAACTGAATAGACAGTTACAAAGGACTGGAAAACACAAAGCAGTGTGCAGAAAGACTGAAGATAAAACAAACAGCTCTATGAAGCAAAGCATCCCCTAGGGACTGCAGACCTGAAAGCACACACACATTGAGTTCAGCCTGTTAACAAGGGGAAATCTCCAGGTACTGGTTTTAGCTTTCGTTAACATCCCAGCCACAGACGGATGGGAATTTTGGGTACACATGGTATATTTACTACTATTACCCACACTCCAGTTAGACTGAGGCTAGGTAGAGGGTAGAAGAGCACCCACTCAGGAATACACCACCACATCCACTAAAACCCCCTTAAGAGTTCAAGGTTTTCCTGATGTGTGGCTGTGTGCGTGGCGAAAAGGGTGACAGGCAGGTGACAGGAGGCTTGGCAGCACAGCACACAGAGGACTGAGTGGAGAAGGATGCAGCACATGCAAGAGCATTAGGTGAGCCAGAGCAGAGCCGGTGACACATTCTGTATCCCTCCCAGGGCTTTGGACAGAGAGTTTCCAACCAGAGCATCTACCCAGTTGTCTTCAGGAGGACAAACAGGACAATCCGTTGCAGACATGCTTCCAGGAAACACTGGTACAACTTAACTCAGTGTAAAAGGAGCCATCAAGTGCTAAGATCAGGATAGAAGAGAGCAGCTGATTTGGGACAGAATAGGCACTAACTTTGCAACAGCTCAGAGGCAGAGAAAAAGCCTTAAAAGCTGCAGAACTCCACAAAGAACTCGGTGTAAAAAAGGCACAGAAGGAAGACAGCATCGGCAAGAAAGCTCCAAGAAGGAGAGAAGTTTCTCAACAGGAGCAGACTCAAAGAGTGAAATTAATTAAGAATCACACTGGGCAGGCCAGAGAAAGAAAAAACCACAGCAGTAACCAGTCTTTAGGGTCAAAAGGCTACTATCTCTGGGAGGAGCAGACAGCAACAGATTTTGAAGAAAATGGGAAAGCACAATATATTAAATACTGTCAAAAACTGTAGCATGTGTGTGAAGACCTACACAAAGCAGGAGGGGCGTCCAGAACCATTGCCAAGTCTGTCAGGATGGAGAGGGCTGAGGTGTCTGAAGGTGTGTTCAGGTTTCCTTTTGTGGATCCAGCTGGAGATAGTTAATAACTTACCTCACCATACTGTTACTGCATGTCAGGAGAACTGATCATGCTTTAAGGTAAGAACAGGCTCTGCAAAATGACCGACCACCTCCTGGGGAATTGCTACAAAGCTGAACCAGCAGCAGGGCCAGAGGAGATGAAATATTCTTTAAGGTATGGGAGGTTGTGGGCAGGAGATACCCCTCATAACCATTTGCCTGTGTAATTCCTACCTTCCCTCCTCCCTGTGATTTTCATGTCATCTACAGCCACTTCCCCGGCAAGTTCTATTTCTATACTGTGCCAACCATAGCAACAATCTCATCGCTTCCTAATTGCACATACTGTCTCACTTTTATGCTAAAGAGCAATTTGATAGCTCAGCCATTTTAGAACTACTAACTGAAGGCACAGATGTTCAGTTTGGAAACAGCTGTATCTATTTCCAGAGGTTACTGTTCCTAACTAACTGTTCATTAAATACCCCTCAACTGGAAGTTACACCATCACTGAGCTACATTAACGGACAAGAAGAGCACTTCCATCTAGCTTGCCAGGTGCAGAATCGGTCACGAGAGATTCTGTTCCCTTCAGCAGTTTTGCTGACTCAACCTAGCCTTGCGTCCTTTTGCTGTGAAACAGCGTATGGCATTCACGTGAACCAAGAGCACAGCTCTGCACAGGGGCGTAATCTCCAGCTGTGAGGAGCTGGAGCTGTAACTTCTTAAACATCTCCAGTTAAATTCACAAGAGAAAACCTAAACTTTAAGATACCCTCTGACCTGGTGCCCTCACTCCACCAACACCCTGGCAGACATACAGAGGTCCCTTTGGAAACAAAATTAATGTTTCACGTTTTCCTTGTCAGTGGGACTTCAGCTGTGATTTGCTGCCAGTCCCTGAACAGAGGTTCCCACAAAACTGTTCCCCTTGGCACTGAGGCAGATGCCCTGTTTCAGATTTCACAGCTGAAGACTCCTTTATGTCACCCAGTCAGACAGCTTCTGGTTTCTTAATTTTAATAAGAACATGCATCACAGGATATATGTTCTTACAACCAGAACATAGCACAGATTCAAGACAATGGCACATTTCTTCTAGTTTTGAAGTATCTGCGTAATGCTGACTCTTGACTGACTTGGAGGTACAGTTCATGATTTGTCCTATTTTTCTCTCTCATTTGTTTTTTCCCCCCTGACAACTGATCAACATGAAATGTGTAAGCAAGCGGCCTGAGGCAAAGAGAGCTTAGATGTATCAAGAAAGGGATGGCTGTCACAAATAAGGAAATAATTCTGAGATTTCCTCCTGTCTGCCTAGTGAGGTGCCACATTTCTGGCAAGAGGCTCCTGTCTCTGATCCGTTTAGACTCCTCAAACCTCCTTCCTGTTCTGTACTGTTAACGGTTTCATTCTAAGTAGCTTTTCTTCCCTCTCACCTGCTTGTTTTGAAGATGACCGGCTGAATGTCATCTCCGTTTAAGATAAAGATATTAACCCAGCTGTGGACTCTGTGTGGCTGGGGTGGTAAAGCACAGAAGGACTGTATTCTGCCAGCCCTTGAGAAGAAGCAGCTGTCCTCTGCCAACGTCTTTCTTTGCTGCATTTTAACTTTGCATTCTTGGGTCTAGTTGCCACTTAATAGATTCTTTACATGGTCTGGATTCCTGTGATTTGATTTACAGCTCAGAGTACAGCAACAATGAATGGGATACAGAAAGTTATTTCAAAGTGCAGAGCTGCAAGGCCTCCTGTCCCTTCCACTGGCAAATGCAGTCCTTGTCTGTTCAGCACTGAAGAGAGGGGCCTTTGGGAGAAGCCAAGGAGGTTCCCAGCTGAGTGAGGACATCTTCTTCTCTCAGTGCTGGTGACAAGCCAGCTCCGCACTGCCTCTCACCAGCATCTGCACTGAGCTCACCGAGGTCTCACTTCCAAAGAGGAGCCCCTACTTCTTAACGCTACCCTGTCTAGCCAGGTCTCTTTCAGCTTGCCAATTACACAGTGGAATCGGTGACTGGACTTACTGGCTTGGGAGAATAAAGAGGACTGGAAGAGCCTCAATTACAACGAATACTTTTGTCTCGGGGCCCCTCACTTGTTCAGCTCCCTCAGAGCCATGCAAGCAAACCCTTCCACACTCCCATGCCTCCCTCTTCCTTGACAGTTGCCTTTGCCTATGGACCAACAGCAAGAAAGAAACCTCATAACAATTAAAACTCCCATGCAAATCCAGCCACCAGGAACTGGGCCAAAACACATTTTGTGCTCATACCTACTAGCCTGCACTCTGGTTCTTCAAAAAGAAGGTCAAAGCCACAGAGAACCACCCTAACCATTGTTTTTCTACCAGGGAAAGGAGTCAGATTTGTTTGAAGCCACTTACTTCTTGTATGGCCTGGGCAGTGTTTGCATTTCTGTCCAAGTACTGCAATTCACTCCTTTTAAACCATTTTAGGAAGCTTTTCAGAACATAAATCTAGTCAACCAGAAGGTAAATCACTGGCTTCTTGTCCACTTCTCCTCTAAGACAGCTATTAGCACCCTGAGTGCCTGACGACAGACTGACATTCCTCAGGCAACATCCGAAAGAGAGATAACTAATGGCCTTTTCCTTCCAGTTTTCTCCTTAATTATTTCAGAATTTGGCACTGGAGCTTAATAGAGTGGTGCAGGCGAGATGGCTAGATCCCGCTGAAATAAAGGTCAGCTACAGCAAGTGCAAAAGCAATTAACTTAATCTTTTAACTTTCAAGTCAATAAAGGAAACAAACGATCCAGACTTGCCAGTTATGCTGCCATGCTTTTTTAGCACAATCTATTTGTAGCTCTAGCACGTCATGAAAAACAGCACTAAGCTTTTATAGCCTTCATCTTTTCACTAGAAACACCCAAAAGGACTTTTCTCAGGACTACCAAAACACATGAAAAGCAGAGCTAGCAAATGCCAGCTCACCTGTGCAGTGGTACCATGCAGCTTCAGGACAAGTCTCCAGGTGAGAGCTAAAGCTATAGCTTGTGCTGCTTATGTCCTGCCAGCTGGTATTGCTATTTTATTACCATGGCCAGTATCTCAGAGTCAGGAACGGACTCTCCTTTCCAACCTTAAAACAGCTGCAAGAATTTCAGGTCAGGTATTCTATGAGCATATTCAATGACAACCACTTATTAAGCCAGTGCTGCCTAAGGCATTTAGCTGACTCCCAGGGGAGTCAGAGGAGGCTCAGCCTCTTGCTTAGGAGGGGTCTGAAACCATCTTGCTGTACCTAAGCTCTGTGATTTGTTTTCACCTTCATTTCACACTCAAGACAAGGAGATAGATTTCCACGTGTCTGACTGGCAACAACAGATGAGTCCTCCTCCTGTTGCACCTTCTTCTCCAGGACCTCAAGAATTAGCACAAATTTACAACAGATTTCTTGTTTTGCAGAATGCCAGAGACACAAATACCTTACATACCTGGTTGAACTGTGAATCCAGAGCTCTAAGGTAGGTTCTAGTAAATTGCCAGACTTCAGCGTTTCACAAGAAAGCTCATGCAAGACAATAGTATGTGCAAAGAGACACACAAGTTATTCAGTAGGACACACTGATAATAGACACGCATATTAAATCCTACACCTTCTGTGACTTACATGCCTCCTTCCACTTGAGACTCTCAACCTTCATCCTCTTAGAGGAGCTATCCAAGCCTTTACTTTCAAAAGAAAAGAAGGGTCTTGCTTTCTTTCAAAACACAGAAACTGGGATGATGATGTTTCAGAAAGGTGTAAGTGAATCAAAATTGCACTCCCCAGTAAAAAAAAAATAAAATCCAACCCAATATTATTCTATACATTTGACAGATTGATCCAGCAAGACTTAAAGGCCTGTCTTGGGAGAACTAAGAACCTGCTAGCCGAGGACACCAATGCTCAAATTCATCTACGAATAAAGGCTCAGAAGGACAGAGAGTTCCTGAAGAGCCGGATACACAACTAATTGTTCCATTAGTACTCCAGTAGCTTTTGAGATCCTGGAGACAAAGGTGTGAAAGGAGAACTGATCTGTAGTCACCAGTCAGCATGTGTAGAAATTTTTCTCCATTTCTTTAGCGTGAAGCGAAGATAAAAACAAGACACAGAGTTTAAGCACAGCAAGGCATGGAATTAACAAAGGCTGCTTTTTGTGTCCACCCTGCACTGTCCCGCTGCAATAATCCCAGCTCCCTCCATGTTCCCTGCAGTCCCCTACAACATCCTCAGCCCCTCTCATGAGTCACAACCACCAACTGGTGAAGTGGCAGCATGCTTGGAGACAGAAGTGCACTGTCTGATGGCCTGTGCCTAAGTGGTGAGTGCCCCGATGGCA
This sequence comes from Falco naumanni, assembly GCF_017639655.2. NCBI lineage: Eukaryota > Metazoa > Chordata > Aves > Falconiformes > Falconidae > Falco > Falco naumanni. The sequence continues at coordinate 3,042,782 of NC_054060.1, read as the reverse complement.
GCCCAAACAGAATGCATACTGTCCCTGCGAAGGCACCCATTGGGATCACTCCCCTCTGCTGCCCCACCAGTTTTCAGAAAACTGGTAGAAATTTGTTACTTTTAATGCTTTAGCAGAAGGGAAAGCATTACTCCAAATGCAAAGCCTATGTATTTGTAAGAGGAATCGATACTACTCAACCAAGTACTTCTAAGGAGATGAAGAAAAAACTAATATAGAAAAGTTAGAACCAAAGTAGCTCAATACTTTCTTTAGTCTTTCCTTATCAACAGCTACAAGGCTGATGCTGGAGTCCAGAAAGCCGTGGTCTTGTAGCTAATTCTGGATTTTTGAGCAAAAAAGAAAAACAAATCCTCTTTTCCACCCAGTAAATTCCCCCCCCCCCCCCCCCCAAGTAATTTCTAAGCATTCATTTACATATAACACTGTCTGTCCTCCCACACGCAGTTACTGGGCTGATGGCTAGCCTTTAGCACCTCCCTTTCTTCCCCAGGTGCTTCTGCCTAACGAACACTTTGCAGGCTAGTGGATACACCCTTCATTTTCAGCTAGTTGCTGCTGTCTGGTCCCTGTATGCTAACCAGACAACCTCGTCGTCTTTGGTCCCCCATAGCATTTCTTTTCAAGTCTCTCTTCTCTACCCATCAATTAGTAGTGGCAACCCTGTGACAATGCACCTAGCACACTTGGCTGTGCTAGCCAAGTGGCCAGAAGCAGCACCCACTAGGATCTCTCTACTCAGACAACTACCCCAAAGATAAATTGCTGAATCCTTATTTGGCTCTCAGTTTCTTCTTCCTTTGTGAGATGCAGCCATCCCAGGAGTTACTTAGAATGGTCTGTGTATGAACACGTACAAAGAGTGCAAGACCATAGAAGCTCCTGCTGAGGAACCCATCTTCCACCCCTACTCTGGTGTCCAGCCATGCTCCTTTGAATGAGACCCTGCACCTCCTGTTCATGTACACACGGTTTCCTCGCTTTCACCAGAGAGAGCCTGTGCTCACCACACTCCTGTGCTCAAGTCCATCATCCATTTACCCCCGCATTTGCTGAGGACATGACTCAGGTATGCCAACAACACAGACATGAGGAAGAGTGGCAAAAAGGCATGACAAGACTTGGATTGTTTTGTCAGGAAAGAAACCGCTGCAAAGCTACACATCTCTCTGCCTGTTGAATGTGAGGAGGGCAGAGGATCTGACAACCTGGCCTTGTCAGATTGCAGGAAAGGAAAGGAGGAGAGGAAAACCCACCGATTCCCAGCCTGTGTACAATAGCTACTTGCTGGAGAAAGTATAAGGACAGACATGCAGTCTGGATGCCGCCAACCAGTACGGAGCCATCAAGGAGATAAGGAGGGTACTGACCTTATACAGCAAAAGGCCCCTGCCCCATCAGAAGAAAAAGGAATTCCTGTCATTCTGGAACAGTGCCCACGCTGCAGGGCTTTTCACAGTGGAACCAGAGCTACTTGGAATAGAAACAGCCTCGTCTCTGAGATCAGAGAGTTTAAACCAGAGCTTGTTTTTTCTGCAGTCATAAGCCAGCAGGCACCAGCTGCAGAATTTGCCGCAGTGTGTGTGTGTGTGCGCGTGTGTTTCTGCGTGTGTGAGTGTGCAGCAGCCACGCTCCTCCCCTCCAAGCTCACTGTGTGATAAACGTGTCCAGCTCCCTCCTTTTTCCCCTCCCTACATCACTGACAGTCCCAGTCTGATCGCTGTCAGCCCACTCTCTTCTCTATTAAGAAAGCTTTTGTTGGCATCACCGCTGACTTCTTTTCATTGCTCCCTCCCCGGTCAATGAGGTTTGCCTCTTTTCCTTCTCCCTCTTGCCCAAAACAGCAGCATCTGAGAGATATTCATGGTCACATACCCTGGTCTGTGCACTGTGCCAGACCCTGCTACAGCCCCTCTAGCTCTGGACCCTGGAGATAAAAGGCTCTATTTTGAAATCCTTCAACACATTTTAGCATTAGCATACAGATGATTTAACACTTTTAACAAGGTGTTTGCTGGTGGCAACACTGAAGGATGTCAAAGATACCCTGTGAAAATAGAATCCTGTGTGTCTGTGGACTGCAAAGGTGTCACCATCACACAGTACTACCTGTGATGCAGGAGACCTAATGATAAAGGGAGAAGCTGGCCCTTTGCACCTCTGTGCTACACAGGAAACATAGCAGGGTAAGGGATGACAAAGGACTACTGCTAGGAACAGGAAAGAGCTTTGCTGTTCTCATTTCCAAAGCACAAAACCCCTCCCTATAGCCTACTAGATGAAAATCAGCTCCAAGCCTGGCTGCATCTTCTCTTCTCCGCTGCCCTAGAAAGGCTGCATCACTCACATTTTACAAGAACCTTCCCTTTTTTCCTCCCCCACTAACTGGACGCATTTGGATGCTTTTTGGCTTCCTGTAGTGAAATACTGTAGCGTTGAGCAGCTCAAAGCCAGACTTCAGCTACTTCAAGACCACTCGTGTGTGGGTGTGCAGCACCAAAGGAAAGAGAGGTTGGAAAAGGGGCCCTGTATCTCTCTGCCATCTCATCATCAGCATGACAGTCCACCTTAACAACCCTCCCCCCTCCTGACTGGCATTAGCCTCATTCCAGCATCAGCACGGTGCTGAACAGTGATACAGACATTAATACTGGCTTTCACCAAGCCCTGCCCGAAAGGAGCATCTGTGAGATGCCTTGTGCCACCTCCTCCCTTCCCCAGTAGCACCCCATCTTCAGGAAAGACCACACTGGGATAAATCACAATGCTGCAGGACTCCTTAAGTCCTCGACAGGCATAATATCTTCTCCAGATTCTTCTCTAGACCCATCTTCATACTTCCTTCTCTGCGTTTGAGCTAATGACACAAGTGCAGTAAACAGCTGAGCAGCTGGGGAATTCGGCTTCTGCTCCTATACTCAGGGCTCAAGCAGCTGAGAAGGGGCGAGGTCCTCAGATCATTTTTTTTTTAAAAAAAGTCACCTCCATCTGCAGCCACTGTTCCCTCTCGTTACTAGTCCTTTCCCCCTCAGCAACCAGTCGGTTGCCCACCCACCCCCGCCCTCCGGCTCAAGTTCCAAGGAAAGAAAACCGCATCTCCACAAAGATTTCCTCGCCCGCTGCTCTGCAAGGGCAGCGCAGGGCGAGCAGCTCACGCCCGGGGACCAGGCGGAGGACAGGAGCCGGTACCTGCACCTACAGCCCACCCCCCCAGGGCCACCACCTCTCTTCCTAGCAGCCAAGGGCATCAGAGCAAGAACAAAGCCAGTGCTGGCTCACTGCTGCAGCCCCCCTCCCCGAGCAGCATCGCTCCTGCCCGCTCCCAAGCCCCCCAGCCCCGCTGGCAGCCGCGGCGGGGGGTGGCCGGGTGGGAAGGGGCCGCGCACGTACCATCCCGTCCCGCGGCGAGCGGCCCATGGAGCAGCAGCAGCCGTGCGGGGCCCGAGGAGCCGCAGACGCGCCGGCACAGCCCGGGCTGCGGGAGCAGCTGCGGTGTCAGCGCGGGCGGGGGGCGGAGCTGCGCCCCCCCCACCCCCCCGCCCGGCACCGGCCGCAGCGAGCCCGGCCGCCTTAACCCTCTGCGGGCTGCGGGCTCCGCCGCGGCTGCGGGGGAGCGCAGTCCCACCGGACTGCCGGGATTCTGGCCAGCGCTCCAAAATCCCCGAAACTGCACCAAGTCCCGCAAACATGCGGGTTCCCACCCTACCCGCACGGGTTTTTCCTGCAGTCAGGCTATTCCTCATGGGAGCACCCCAAAGGGGCACACACCCCCATCTCTTCGGAGGGGGGCTTCGGCATGAATCATTTCAGCTGGAGCCTCATGCTGGGGTCCCACTGCAGAGCAGCTCCCCCAGTTCAATAAGAGGCCAGGACACAGGCACGGCATCGCAGCCACTGGTGTACGGTGGCTGGCAAACTGAGCTGTGTCATGGGTGACCTCGGATCCCACCGAACCCACAACTGAACTGGAATGAGCAGTGCAAGAACACTGGCAGCCTGACCTCCGGACACCTGTTTCCAGCACTGTTTTCAGATAAAGGTTTAAATCACTTTCTAAGAACCTCGCAATTTGCTTCATAACCAGCACAGATGCCTGGCTCGCTTGACCTCCATAGCACCCAACAGAGAAGCACGCTTCCTCGCTCTGCTGGGCTTAGGCCTATCAGTCTGATGCTGGAACAGATTTACTCCATGGCAAGCCAGTCGCCAGAAGTGACCTTTTTTCACAGCAAGTGCTGAAACTGCTACTGGTGCCCTAGGCCTTATACAAGATCCTGTCTTACTTTTAGATTACAAATTAACTGGGGAAGCTGGAGATGTCCTGCCTGCCCTACAGCAAGTCTCCCTCTCAGTGATCTTCCAAGGGCTGTCAGAGACAATAGCACATTCAGGAATAAAATCACAAAATATTGATGCGTTTAAAAAAAAAAAATTAGAATCTTTTCTTCCGCAGTTTTTAGGTGTTGCCAATCAGTGGCAAGTATCTGTGAACCTCAGGCAAAACTAATGTTTGGGAATCAAAATTCTTAGATTTTCATGTTTCTAACAATGAACACATCCTCATCTTAATGCCCTATTTAAAAAGACCAAAGATTAAAAACCTCACAAGGGACGCACAATTGAAAAAGATAGTTCCATGCTATGGGAGCTGCTGAACTGCTCCATTACACCTGTCACATCCCAGTCTTCCTGCTTGCCAGTTCCAATGCACAGGCAGTAACACCAGCTGCTTGAGGATGCCAGTTAGTCTGCTGCGGTGGCTGGGAACCACTCCCAGTGGGCTGGAGCCTCGGTGGTGAGTACTGCAAGAGAACAGAGCCTTCTGGATGCTGCTTTCACCTCTGACACAAAAGTCACTGCAGCGAGCAGTTCTGTAGATCTGTGCCCAACCCCTCACTTGACAGTCAAACCAGACAGCTAACAGATGGTAAGGGACACAGTTCCCTTCCAGTCACCAGAATCATCAGTTCAACATAACCTCGCAGCCACAGGAATACAGCAACAACTGCCATGAAGTGATCGAGCGTTTCTTTTTAACACACACCTTTGGACTGTTAGATCCTGGGACGAAGTGTTGGAAAGTTCTCTGAAAGACCTGCAGCAAGGCACACCGGCCTGCCAGCGACCCAGAGGGCAGCAGGTTCTGGTCACCAACATAAACACACACAGGTAATAGTAAACACTTTCAAGCATGATTCTCAACTGAAATACTTAAAAGGGTTTCATTTTGGAAAGAAAATGAGGGTTCAGTCTGAAGCCAGCTTTTTTGGGTGAAAAAGCCTTGGTTCTGAGGAGCAGTACAAGTTCCTGCTGTCTGAACGAGAGAAGAGAGCTGATGAACTCAGCAGAGAACCCAGTAAAGCTGACCCTTTTTCTGTTTCGGTGGAAAGCGAAAAGGTTTTTTTTGAAATGTGTACTACATAAATGTAAATCCCTAGATTCTCATTCCATATTATTTAATTCAGGAACTAATGGATCAAGTCTACTGGAAACTACAAAGACTACCTCAAAGTAAAAATTCCTTTGGGTTTATGTCAGGGCTGGGATTACAATGAAGAACAGTTCTATATACGCTGAAGAAGCGGCCACAGTTGAACGGCTGCAGCCACCCATTGATCTTAACACTCAGTTCAGTGTCTACTGAGCACTTACATGTGACTTCAGCAAAGTCTTGTCATCATGGAATTCACGGACATGGATTCTTGACAGTAGCCAGGGCTGTGAAACAAGCGATCAGTGATGTGGAGAAGCAAACCACTGCACAGACTGGAAGTGTCCCATCTTTGGCTGCAGGAGGGCTCAGCTCCCCAACCTTGCACTCAGTCACGGGGAACAGAATTCCAGCTTTCACTTCTATGAAATGTTTGCCTCAAAGAACAGAAGCAAGCCTGCTTGCTGGTCCCAGGCTCTTTCATGCTGCTGCTTCTTGGTGCTGTTATAATTAGTTCTGCTAGTTGTAAGGTAACGATCAATCATTTCGGTCAATTTGGTATGATAGTTTTAATTAAAACTGTTTGGACAGCAGTCAGAACACAGCCCACCATACCTCCTTGTATTCTTTATCCGTGCCTGTAAAGAGTGGAGATGATGCAGAAAAGCCCATTCCATAGCGTATCTGTGCATCCCTGCTCCCTCATCTGATAAAGTTTAGCCTCAAAATCCTTCTCATGACCCTTAATCCTCAAGAACTGTAGAGTGGGAACACTGGGTCAGGCCATGAGTCCACCTAGCCCACAGCCACGAGTGGACAGTTAAGGAAAGAGCACAGAATACATGACAGACTGATTTACTCCCAATTACACCTCTCGGCTCCTGGCAGATGCCCTCACTGACCAACAAAGGTTGTTTCTGCATCTTTGTGTAGAAATTTCATGAGCTTCTCTATTGCCTTCTGAAGCTACATAGACTTTTGAACTCTGTGGCAATTGTTTAGTGATAAATCACGTGTAAAGATTACTTCCTTTTGTATATTTGGGTTGTAGCTTCTGCTTAGTGATTTCATTTGATACCCCCTAATTCTTAGGTTATGAGAGAGAAAAAAAAAAGAATAATTTCCCATTAACCTTCACTAGATGTTTTGTATTCTTGGATCTGTCACACTCTCTTCCACTGCCCTTTCTGTAATGTGAGAACTGCTAGGTTTGTGGGTTTTTTTATTTGGTTGGTTGGTTGGTTTTTAAGTCTCCTCTTGTAGTGAAGCCTTTTTGATCACCCCTGTCACTTTTCTCTTGTTAAAATATTCTTTCCGAGACAGGAAAAGAGGGAGAAGAACCGCACAACACGTTTAAGAATTGTGAGCACTACACACCAACATAAGGGCATAATGATGTTTTCTATGGAGTTTTCTACTGTTCTAATTCCTAGCATTCCATTTGCTTTCTGACTGCAGCTAAGCATTGAGACTGCTGCTATTCTTTAGAGCCAGCCCTTGATGTAGTGATCATCAATAACTTCGAATCAGCAGGCAGCTCTGTTATTTCAGCATTAACACTATACCCCAAATCCTTTATGAACGTGTCAAACAGCACAGGCCCCGCACAGATCCAGGGCATGTTGCTTGTGACAGTGATGCTGGTGAGAACCTCCCTCACCATGGTAAAGAACAGCATCAGGAAACATCTGCCAGTATCCATCTGTTCACTGAGAACACTGGTGTAACACTAATCTTAGTGGTCCCCAGGTCCTTCCAAGTCCTTTTTAAGGTCCCATGTTCCAGGGTTTTTTCTTTCATATCCTGAAGACATTTATGTTGATCCTTAATATAACAACTTGGAACTGCATATTCAATCTAGCTCTGGAAAATTTTTTAGCCACCAGTTAGCAAAAGCTTACCAATTTCCATCAAAACATAGAAGAGAAAATCTATTGTGGTGTACTCCCTGTACTTTTTTTTTTTTTTTTTGCATATGTATACAGGCTATATTTGCCCTCCTCCTATACCCTTAACATTAATATATTACCTTTGTTGTCCATGCTCCCAGCCTCCTCTGCTCATCATTACTTCAGACTCATTTTTTTATCCCCTCTGCACCACAACAGATATTCTTAGAAACAGAGATCATTATAACCACTTACTGCACCTTTAATCCCACTATAACCAGTATATCACAAGCTGGAGAGGTTTGCACAGTCAAAGGGAATAGGGAGTCAGAAGTAAAGACCAAAGTAAACAGGCGAGGGATACAGAACAATTGCAAAACAAACATGCAGCCCCCTTCTTCAGCCTTAAGATGTACAAGGTGAGCCAAGGAGATTACCTAAAACGTGCTGCTTTGCAGCAGTGCTGAGGACAAAGCAAGGGACTATATTTGCCACTACTGCTGCAGATAAACTAGGCTTCTTAATATTTGAGTTAACATCACCCACCTAAGTGTAAGAAATGCCCAGGTGGCAGCCTACAGCATGGACCTGGCCTACAGGATAATTACATCCAGCTTACAGTTTTTCAGGTCTTTCCTAATAAACCCACAACACCGAGACACATCTGTGTGTCCCTCCAGAGATCATTGCAACTGGTGTGGGAAGGAAGGGAGGGGGCTCAGACAGCCTCGGTCCAGAACTGGTCTGTGTTGGAAATTGCACTGCCATTAATAGATTCTTCAGAGCACGTCAGGCTCACAGCTCCCCCCCAGCACATATGGGAAGGGCATACGCGCTAGGACATTTCACACAGTGACACACAACTCTGCAGCCTTTTCCTTTTCTATGCCCATTACAATGGTGACCAAATTTAGCCCCTAGCAGGAAATTTAGGGCAGCATGGTCTCCTTCTGTATTGATTTTTTTCTATCGATACAGCATATTCTATTTCAAGCAGCAAAGTAAGATTTGATATAACTGTCTAATCAGGACATTTACAGATATTAGTAGTTGTTCCAAAATCCTTCTCTGTCAACAGTCATGCAAGTACACTTTTACGCATGAACTAGTCTGATGTCCTTAACCATATTAAAACTTTTTTAATATATAGCAGGGCAATTTGTTATCTTCCATCCATGACCTTGTTTTATAAGGAAATTACATTGTTTCAACAACATCATATCATGCTTTCACCTCCCTTTTGCCTCAAAGTCTCTGTCCAGGTCATAAAATTCAGTGTCTTCCAATTGCTATAGAGAATTTACATCAGAAATAGTTATCTCTATGAAATTCTTGACTGAAGGTTGATGCATCTACTGTCTCTAATTCAACTGTCACTTTCCACTCCTGGTTATGTGCTCAGGCTCCAGCAGACAGGACTGCATCTTTTTGTGCTTTGCAAGTGTTTTTTTACAAAGAAAAACTACTTATGAGGTATGGTGTTCTGCACAAAGCGCAGTCCTTTGGTGTATATGTACTGCTTGACCAGCAAGACACTTCCTCAAAGCCTAAGAGGTTCTTAAAACAGCTACTGCCTTTACCATGCACCAGTTACTTAACTGGCCTAAAAAGCCTCCTGCACAGCAGCTCTTTGAGGAAACCCTCCTGCCTTCTTGTGATCAGGTAACAGTTGCAGATAACCTCTTCTTTTTAGGTTTAAAGAACACAACAAATGATCATTTAGCAAAAAAGTCTTAAAATAGCTGTCAAAAGCAGAAGAAAAGGGGCACTAACTAGGAAAGCACTTGCTGAGTTTCAAGTCCCTTCCACTGCCTAAAGAGAGGGCACTGAGCTTCTAGTTTCCACTTCCTACTTTCTAAACCCAGTAACACCTACAGAGCTATGATGCTATAATCAAGAATATTTATGTTTCTTCAGTCCTTCAGGAAATCAGGAGGTTTGCCTGACAGATATAGGACATCACAGACCTGGCACCAGGACCATAGAACAGGAGTACACAGAAGTTTAGGATTAAAAAAGAAAAAAAGAAACAAACACACACCAAAATCAACAACAACCAACCACCCACAAAACAACAAAAAAAACACACCACAACAAAACCAAAAAATCCCAAACCAGAAAACCAGTGATCTTACCAGTATTGAGGTAAGGCTCATTGATGTTCACTTCCAAGGACCACTGGAACATTGGTATTTAAGGACACTATTACTCTCTGATGCAAGGACAGATTTATTGCAGCTCTTGAATTAGAGAAGAGAGATGAAGTTTTCCCCACTTAGACTAAAAGAAGTTCTTCTCCAATTAGTCAAGCAGACAACAGTCACCAAATCACTATGGTTTGAAACAAAGACCCTGTCTTTTGGCTGAGGAATTCTGTTGCCTGTTCATGAGGCTTTGAAAAGGTCTCAGAGCTTCCTGGGATGTTAGGTGAAGCTCCCTTCTGACTAGGATATGGAATAACATATGGAATATAACTGTTAACAATGTGAATGCTTATTTCATAACTCCACACCTGAGACAGTGGGAAATAGACAGGAATGTGCTGAACCATAAATACTAAGAAGCCACAGACTGGCTATTGCCCCAGGCCTGCAAAAAATAACAGGAGCAACTTCTTAAAATATTTTTCTGTTATTTTCAAATTTTAGGATGCCACCAGGGTCACATCTCCATGCTTTTCTCTACCATGATATTTAAAACATTTTTATGTAAGTGAAGGCTGGGTGTTTTTATGAAATGTGAGACCTCCAAGAACTGCAGCTAAAGTGTAATACTGAATAGGGCTTAGAATACCTGTTCAGTCTAGGTAGGTCGTGCTTCTCTGAACAACAGCTCTGAGTTGCTCACTGCCTTCTGCTCAAATACACTTCATTTTCTTCACAACTACAGGCCAAGGGCTTTAATGAGAACAGAGATTCCAATGAACAGTATACCAGCTTCTGAAAAGTGTTAGGACAAAGAAGAATAACCATACCCTGACCCAGCCATAGCCCTGATATTGATTTATATGCTTTTATTAGGAAGGACAGGTACTTATTTCTCTGCACTTCTGCACAAAAAGTGTGCAGTTCTCAATGCACAGAACTCTAACCCCTCCGTTAGTCTGCATCCCAGGCTTGTGAGATCTCATTACACAGGACTGTCAAAGTAATTACAAGAGAAGAGGTAGCAGGCTATCACCATGGCATGCTGCGCAGAGGCTATAGACAAGACTGCAGAGAAGCCAGGGATTTGTTTGCATCCGTTGTCTTGGAAGGTTTGCTTTTCCTTTGACTATCCAGTTACTGATTTTCACAGGCTATCTGCTTTCAGTAAACCAAAAGAACTAGTTACTTGTTAGTCTTCAGCAAATCACTTCTCAAATCCTCTTGGCTATCCTCATTTCTGTCTAGGTACAGCAATTTTTACTCTTTTCCTACAGGCTTTACTGGGATGTTTTTAAAGGCTACTAGTTTTTGCTGAATACTTCTGCATTTTTCTGTGCAACTATTTACTGAGTCTTCCTTACTTCCTCTTTCCTTTCTTATTTACAGGTATTTGTACCTTTTTTAATTCTGTATGGTTGCTTAAATTCTGACTACAGATTTGTTTCTCATTTTTGCCAAGTTTTCTTATCTTTTAAATAACCACTTTAAATGAAGTTACACCTCAATAGTTGTTTGTATACTTCTATTTCAAGGAACCTTCCATCCCTTAAGTATTTAATTCTTTCAGCTGCTTTGCAGGTCCAATGCAGTTACATATTTAGGCCAGGCCCCACAAGCACTTGTTTCAGCACTTTGATGGCAATTCTATTCTTTAATTTGAGAATAATCTTTTTCTCTTTCTGATACTTCAGGGCCTGAGCTATAGAGAACTAGCTTCTCTAAACTTGCTGTGGTATTTCACAAGTTTATAGGTGGATAGCCCAAGTCATCCATTCTGCTTAGTTCTGTATCATTTTCTTCACCAAGTAAGGTTTTACTTTTGTGTTAATAGCATCCCCAAGGCGGTCCAGAGAGACTGTCAGCACCTGTCACCAGCCTCTTTTCCAATTCATACTTTAAACAAATTCATGAACCCTGTGAGTTTTCTGTGGCAACACTCTGGTCTCTCTTGTCCCAGAAAATAAGATTTTAAAAATGGTGATCCTAATTTAACTCAGCAACTCAAAAGCTTTAGGGAAAACAACAGAAGATGACCTGTCTAGAACTCTCGGTGGAAAGGATAAAGAGGTTTATAAATCAAGGCTGCGAAACTGGAGCAAACATGAGCAGCACTAAAAGACCAGAAGGAACATGAAAAGAGGCACTGAGGCAAATACTGGGACACAGTAAGAACAGCAGTGTGTCCCCTGCATGAGCGCAGCATGACTCCCTTGGAGCCCAAAAGGGTGGCTCAAAACACCAGAGAGGAAGGAGGTGTTATAGTTGAAATTGAAATAGCTAGAGTCCAAAATAAATTCACTAAGTATTTGTTAAGGCAGGAAAGCAAAAACAGCGCTGGGTGGCCGGGGAGTCGCAGCTCCATCCAGGCTCGCAAATTCCAACAAGTAACACAGCCCTTTTATTCTCATCTTCAAGGCCGGTTTAAGCAAACAGTTATGCTCTCAGTCCCGTAGCAAGAAGCTGTACATTACAAACTAAACTATTTTTACACTAAAGTCTAGACGACGACAAAGTTGAGGAGGTACATCTCCAACCTCATGGTTAACAGTTAACTCTTTTCTCACCAGACAAAACATTCTCAAATCTGTTACAGCAAGATCATTCCTTTTGTTAAAAACCCCTTTGATCAGCAATTACCCTTAGTTACTTATTACAGAGGGATGAGGATCAAATCCTAGTGACTTCTTAGTGACACTGGGATCAAGTGTTTTCCTAATACCACTAATACTGACTTCAAGGTAAAGTCTTCTCCCAAAGTGTTTCCAACAAGCAGCACACGTCTACCTGAAGAAAAACCTGTGCCTTCTACACAGTGTTTGGGCTGGCTGTGGTTTATGTCAAAGACTGTAGAGGATGTGCTTAAAAAAAAAGGTACAGTTTTAATTAACCCATACAAGTCTCACTTCTCCTCAGTAAGACAGAATTGGAAAGCAAGATGCTGAAATGCAGGCATTTTTCTGTAAGCAATGCAAAACAGCTCTGCCACATTCCTTGAAGCTACAGAACCTGTAACCCATCAGGTTCACACGGATTTAACTGGCATTGTATGGAGGCTCCTCTCAATGAATTTAAGTCTGAACACAAACAAAAAATTCTAAGAAAAAACTAACAGCCACAGGATCTAGTTGCTACTACATGCAAAGGTACCACAAGAAATAACTGTATATTACGATTACAGAACAGGAACTGTTCTTCCAGGTGTATTTTAAATTTAAAGTAGTAAAATGTTAGTCTCTCCGAACTAGTGCTAGTAAATTGTGTGTATGTTTGGGATATTACAGTTACCAGCCACTTGCTGCTTATAAGGCCTACTAGTCAAGAAACAAAGAAGATGCGAAATAAGCAAATGTTCTTCAGACACTGGATCAAAAAGGACATCCATTTTAGGCACTATTCCCTCTTGGGTTTACGCCCTCCTGTAGGATGAGATCAGCACTGCAGCACATGCTTTCTTGCAAGGATGCAGCTCAGATGAAACCAGAGATGAAAAACAAATGGAGGGGAGGAAAGGAAAAAAAATAAAATCAATAACCACTTTGAATTATTCATCTCCATGAAACAGGAATAAAAATGCAAGCAAATTCCACCTCTAGAACAGTGATCCCAGGAGAATTTCTTTTATAGAAGTCATACTGTCTACTGCAGATTTTCCTGCAGAATCATTAGTACTCAATAAAATTTCAGAAGCAGAGAGGTATGATTAGGTCAAACCCAGGCCATTCACCTAAAAAGAAACATTATGAAAAGCCATAACCAATTTCCACAATAACTACTGGCAAAGTAGTCGAAGGCAAAGAAAATCCAGAATGGGCCTCAGTTTACTAAAATATGAGTAAAACTACTGAGAACGTGTCATCTGAAAGAAAAATACAGCCTTGTCCTGTTGTGTTCTTTAAAGATTTTTTTCCTGTCTTTTTTTTTTTTTAACCATGAGAAATTTAAGTCTCATCCAGCTTGTCTGTCCTACGAAGTTCTACATAGAAGGACCAATATCCCTGGGGGAAAACACCATTCTTTTAAATGGATTTAAAACACATTCCACCAAACCCATTTAACAAAGGACCAAGAAATCAAAATCACTGAGTTATTCACAAGAACAGACCAGTGTAGGCTTAGTATTTCTTTTAAAAAGAAAACAAACAAGAAAACACCCACATCTACCAGCATACAAAGTACCAAGGAAAACAAAACAACAAAATATGCTCTACATCCTGAAAAAAGGTCCAACTCTTCCAACAATCTCATTGTTATTTTCCTTTTCTACCAAATTAAAGGGATAATCTTCTCTGAAGGTCCATTCAAACAGACTCCTCAAACCTTTATATATGAAAGCTAGTAGAGCAGAACTAGTCCAGCACAATGCACTACCTCCACTTTCCTTGAAGGATTCAAAAGACTGTTCCAGGACAAACCTGCTTGCTTTTTACTCTTTGCCTCCATATACGCTTCAAGAATCTGAATTCCATGAACTGCCAACAATATTTAACCACAATGTCTGGTTTTAGAAGCAAGAGTAATAATTTAGTAGGGCAAGTTCTAACTTTAGAAAAGCTACCAGTGAACTCATGACTGCGGTGACTTCAACTCTAGGAGCTTTGATCTAAGAAACTCGCAAAATTGGGAAGTTAATTATCTGTGGACATAAAATGCAGAAAAAGAAAAAACATCATCAAGCGTTATTTTTGTCTGTGTTTTGTATAAGGACTAGTTTTGAGTAGAGAATAACTACATCAGTTTATTTCTAGTTAAGTAATTGTACCAACACAATCTGCTTGTGAAGATTTATTCTCAAGTAAGTATGCCTGCATCAGGAATGCTACTGCTAGCATTGTACTGACAGCTTTGCTAGCGTGCTTCCCCTACACACCAGCCCTAAGTGATGACTAAAGAAAGGAGAGGGGTGGAGTACAATAGTTGCCTGTGCTGGCTAAGTTTTTTATCACAGCAGTGTCTTACTGCCTCTCTGCAACAAATGAGCCCCACACGTAACATCTCTGGCAGACAGATCATTCTCTACCATTTCCCCCACAAGACAGCAGGGATCTTTGGTTGTGCCAAACATTTTCCTTTAATGAACATAGATGTCCGTAGTATTCTGTTTAGAGACAGCAGGTCGAAGAATCACACTTACATACCAAACAAGAAATGAGCTTGTGGTGGCCACCAGACCATGTAGGAACTCTTCCATTGCCAAGTGCAGCCTCCCAGAAACCACATCTGCATGTGCCATTTTCATGCATGCAATGCAGGCCTGCTCCCCGTGAAGTTTTTTACGACAAGCTGTACCCTGCAACGTTAGGAGCCATCCTATCCCTGAACTCAAGTCATCGACCATCCTGAAGTGAGAATCAAGATCTGGACTATGACCCATGGTTCTACAGGGAAGCCCATTCAGGCAGCCAAGGACAGGTCTGATGCATTTGTATTGTTAGGCAAAAAGAAAGAAAATAGTTTCACATTCTAGAAGACTGTTAGCTTGTATTGGGAAGGTTAAAATCAGTTTTAAATGATGGACAGCTCAGGAGCTGATATTTGTTCACGATATTTCTAGGGGAATCTCATATAACTGTTGTTATCAAGGAATCAGTTACCTGCAAGAATATACTCTAATTGTTAACTGGAACTCATGATTGGTACCAAAATCATTGACCTAACTTGTCTACTGGACTAAACATGTTACAGACAAGAGCAAGCAATTTACACCATACTTGTGCAACTGGATATATTTTAGGAAACAACTTCACAGCTGAGAACAGCACGCATGAGCTCAGCTCAGCGTAGAGAGCTAGCTGTGGATGTACTGCAGGTAATTCATTTAGAGTAACAGAGTGATCAGTAACGTGATCGCTACAGAGATGACTCAAGAGGTTTTTTGTTGGGTTGTGGGGTTTTTTTTAGTCTAGGGTTTTAATTTTTCAAAGGCAGATTCTAAGATTCTAAAACTGGTAAAATCCTAACACAGTTACAAGCATTGTTTGAGGTCAAACCACCCAAAATTAGTCTGGTTTCTACAATAGAATACTTTATGAGGTGAGGAGAAAAGACAGCTGCGGGTAGTAAGACTTCTTCCAGAAGAGAACTCAGTCCCAGTAGATACAGGCAGAATGCAATATAGTGGCTGGACACCACAATAAACAAATTCAACATAGAAGTGAGGCACAGTTTTAACCATGGGTAATTAAGCACTGAATCTAATTCCCCATGCTTTATAGCAGACTGCTTGCAACCTGATGCATTAAAAAAAAGAAAAAAAACACCAAAAAATGCCTCACCTTGAAGTCTGTATAACACAAAAATCGTAACACATACACCCCCAATAAAAAACACACGATAGTTAAAACATTAATTTGGTTTAAAATAAAAATAGGGGGCTGTCTTCAGGCAGGGAACTTATGTTCTTCACAGTACTCTTAGTTTTCCAAAGCTCAAATTCAGGAATTGACTCATTTGTTCCATTACTGCTTCATACAGGCCAGCAGGATAAAACAAAAAGTAGAAAGAATCACAGATGGAACAGGGATCTGGTGTGGATCCTCTGCAGTAGCACATTGGCCCTAGCATGAAATCAGGAAAAACTGATTGCTTTTGGACACAATACCCTAAAGTTTCCAAATCAAGCAGCAAGGCATTCCATTACACAGAATGGAGCGAAAACAATTTGGTACTTCAGAAGAAAGATACCTCTAGACACAAGCCCTTAATGATCCCTGCTAACTCCACTTCAGAATGCATGGTTTCCTAGCACAAAGGCTATTATAAATTCTCAGTGTCAAATAGAAAGCATGTCATCCCAGCTCCCCCAGAAAACAAGCAACAGCAGGCCAGGAAAGGAAAACAGTGCCTCCAGTCTGCAATCTGAAGTCCTTACAGGGGGAGGAAAAATGTGTATGTTCTAGCAATGCCATGGTTAACAGGGCAAGACAAAATCCTGGAACAGAGCCAGTCATACTGAGGGACATCTGCTTTCTAAGGAGGTAGGAATTATGGCATTAAAATTACAATAGCACATGACAATAATTAATCTCATGGCAAAATAGGATTAACAGGTTCCTTCCACAGTTTTTCCCTCTTCTGAATCTGCACCTATTTCCTGAAATAGCAGCGAAGATGCTAGACGAGATCACTTCAGGGGAATTCAGTTCTCTTGCCTGAGCTGGACGCAGCAGAGCACCAGAAGCAGCGTTACCCTCCTCAGGCTGAGGACTTGCCGCCATTTCAAAGCGGTGCACCCATACGGGATGCTGACAACATGCCCGTTCCTCTCGCATCTAGCACATGAATGCTGCCAAGTTGTTCTACTCCACACTGCAGCAGTGAGACGGTGCACGCTTGATGGCTCTAAGCAAAGAGAGGCTTTCCACCTCATGAAGCCACCATGGGAAGTGCTGCAGAAAATGATGGCCAAACTTTACAGCTGTATCCATGGGCTCAGGCATGGTAATGGCTCAGCCCAGGGTCCTCAGCCCTCAAAAGAGACCAGCACTGCAGCACCCAAAGCCACTTACCTCCAGCTGTTTAATTGCAATGCTCAGGCATTGAGAGCAGCTGGTCAGAGACTCCCTCCTCAAGCCCACGCTAAGGATTCTTTAAAAGCAAAGGAAGAGAGCTGGGGAACTGCATTCATAGCACAGGAGAAAAAACAGGCCAAGAAATCTGTCAGAAAATTATACACAGCTGTTGAAACTGTCACATGTTAAAGATTATTTTCCTACTTAATCCTCCTTCCCCTTTGCTCATCTTGTTTGTCTTAGCAAGGTCCAGTTGACGAGGATTGGAGAAGCCTACTCTAAGCCACTGAAGCCAGGGACGCTTGAGGGGAAAAGCATAAAGAGCCACAGTGAAATTATGTTACGCTAATAATACATTAACAAAGCTTTAATTACCAATCTCTATGCTAGAATCCCAGCAACATTCATAAAAAGTCACCCAAAGCTTGCATTAGCTTGTAATTAGTACCTCTAGCTTCAACATCTCTGCTAAACATGGAACAACACGAAGACTCCCAAAGAAGCATCTATTTAGAACTAGTCTTATTTAAGAGGTCACTTTGTCATTGCAGCTGCTGTGCTTACAATGCACACGGCCACCAAGAGAATGCTGCCTTTGTCAAGTTAAAGGAATGTCACTGCAACACTACCCCCCCCCAAAAAAAAAAACCAAACCAAGCAAACAAAAAAAACTACCCCCCCAACCACACATCCCCCAAATTTACTCTGTGTGCAACTGCTGTGATAGGCAACATGAAATAATTATTAGAGCACTGTTTAAAGAACTGTTTGGCATCATACAGATCCTCTATAAACTGTGAAAGCTGCTAATGTTATAAGATGGAGAAAACCGTGTCTTCAGCAGCCTTTGTTGTTTTTCTGCTAGCATTGAGTGGAAGCACAAGGCCCTTTTTTTTTTTTTCCCTTAACTGGCTCACTCAGAGACTTTGAACACTTCCTGAAAAGAAAAATAAACAGCTTACCAAAAAAGTTGAGATAAGAGAATAAGGCCAGTCAGTCAATGAAAGAAAAGAAAATGCTATTCTAGGCAAAAAATAGAATTAAAATGGGTTACAAACTGAAAGATGGCAGGTGTCTACTAAGAAAAAAAAAATCTTATGTAAGGTGCTAAAAACGGTGCCTGCAACCCTTGAAATGCCTGAGTTGTCAGAACAATGGAACTGGATGTTCACCAAGATCAAAAAAGATGCTGCTCTATGTGCTCAAATGCTGAGTCCCGACAGCCGCTTCAGCTTCCCAGCTTCCAAAACCTGGGCCAGCAGTGCACTGACCTCAGCCAAACATCATGGAAGCCAGTCAGGTTTCAGAGGATGCTGAAGTCTTGAGCACAGGTAGGAAGGTTTATTTTGTGGTGATACCACTCATGAATAACAGCCGAGGATGAGAACTTGAAATCTTATATTTATTGTCAAGTACTACAAGAAGTCATAAACACACCATGCCATAAATAGGGCCCACGATTACAGAAGGCAGCAACACTGAGTAGTCATTAAAATAGGGAATCTAGCACCTTGATGAAGTACTTACGTGATGGACCTTGTTCAAAGGTGATGGGTTTTTTTCCATTATTTAGAAGTACAGCTTCATGAACTCTATTATCTTTATGAGGGTAAAAGATGACCTAGGATAACACCGCATGCTGTTGCTTTTTATGAAGATAACACAAAGTATTGCATCTATCGATTCAGGTTTAGCTTAGGTTAGGTTTGAACAGTAGCATTATCATAAGAGTCCTAAAAATCCAGAACTCTTCAATTTAGAAAGGCATTTAATTAAAAATAAATTAAATAAAAGCTAGTATATTGGGCTGTTACTCACTAAATCCAAAAGTTTTAGAAGCTGGGGAGCACTCAATACAGCTAAATCAACTTAAAACACAAGAGGAATTTCTTTAGACAGCAGTCAGTGAATTTCAGGAACTTGCTGCTACACGTGCCTGTGGAGGCAGGCAGCATTTGTAGATTCAAGTAAAAGGAGGTGCTCATGGTGTGCCCTTTAACCATTATGCCCAGTGAGGGACCAGGGGGGAGCAGAAGATGGGCAAAAAAAGCAGTTAGGCTCACGTGTTTCCCTGAATTGCACCTTTTGTTGCTACCTCTGGATGCGGAATATTGGGCTAGACAGACCACTGATGTGATTCAGTAAGGCATTTCCTTTGATCTTATTTGCTTTTAAAAAGCTGAACAGAATTTTCACCATACTGTTCAGTAGAGGAGCTTAACAGAACCAGAGCAGCTATGAAAAACTGTTTCTTTCATAGGAATGATGCTTCATGTGAATAGATCCTATATGATTTTACTGAAGCCTCAGCAGTTTCAAATGTATAACAAATGCACAGAAATGTCAGTTGCAGGGGATCACTTTAATGTGTACATGAATTTTGGTGTGAGAGAAGCACCACTCGCCCTTTCAGGCAGTAATCAACATTTGGTCAGAACAGCATGAAAGGAAGGAACATGTTAAACTGACCTCTGCTTACTGAAGTGCAAAATGGCTTATTGGAGCTCTGGTTTCTTATCTTCACCAAGTAGCCTTTTGGGTATCACAGTGATAGCCGTAATGTGCACCTTATGAATAAAAGAACATTTTGAAATGCACAAAAGGAAAACAAAGATTTATCCTTGTAACTTCCTAGCCTGGCCTACCAAAGAAGGTTCAGTATGCTGGCTTCGAATGCATAAAATGCAGCCCAATATTATCATCAAAGAGAATTTTGAAGATGTGTAGTTTCCAGAGGAGCTCTCTTAGTGTTAAAAATGTCTGTTAAAGATGGGAAAAGCAGCATTTTGAAATACAGTTTTATATATGATCTTACAAGTTTTTGCTTTTGTGCTCTCTCGTTTTAAGTTTAGCTCTGCAGGGCAAATAGACCCAGAAATATTCAGTACATGTTTTTGTTCTGTATTTGGAAGAAATGAAGAGTATACTTTAGACACAATGAAATAATTTCTATTTTAACAGTAACAGTGGTGGGAGACTGCATCAATCAGACTAAGTCTATAAAAACAGGTAATTTCTGTACGAGATCGAAGAGATGGACTAAGAAGCTCTCAGCTTCCAGCCTGAGCTCCAGTGCTCTGGCATTTAAGTCCTAGAAGGCTGGAAAACCCATCAGCAGTAAAGATTCAAACAGAACACAAAATGAACACCGATCAGCATGGCATTACAGAAAATATGACCTTGCTTCTTAAAAAAAACAAATAAGCTTGTCAAAATCTCAAAGGTTGTATTGATATAGTGTAATTATTATTTCATAAGTCATGTCATATAAGCCTACTCCAAGAGTCATGTTATTCACTATATTCATAAACAACCTGCAAAGGAGCAGAGCAGACTGGTGGCTTATGGATAATACCAAGTTATTAGCATGGCTGAGGAGGAACTGCTGAGGGAGACTGAGAGTTTCATTTGCCATTATTTATCAGTATAAATCACACATGAAATGACATTAACTATTTACCACTGGGGAGAGATCTTGAGGTTATGATAGTCTCAGTTCTATTCAGAAGTCAGCTCACTGCTCAGCAGCAGTCAGAAAGTGAATAGATATGGTAGAAATCAGGAAAACAAGGCGGGAGGCGGGCGAAACAAACTTGTGATGCTGTGTAAATACATAGCTCTACACCACTTACGAACACTACACACATCCCAGCATCTCAAAGAGGAAGATCCAGGCAACATTAATAAACCAAGAAAGATTAAAGGTATGGAATAGCTTCCCCATAAGGAATGATGAGGTAAATCAGGCCTCTTCAATCTGGAGAAATAATAAGGCAAATATGTCAAACCTATAACATAACTAGGTTGGACAGGAATTGTCCAGTGTAGGAAGGTACATCAAAATGAAACCAGACACGAATAAGAATCCAAGGAAATAAAATGAGGTTGCAGGTTTCTTCCTGCAACATGTCATGGAACTTGCCATATTTTTTACTTCTGGCAAAGAAAGACTCAAAACCTTTGTGGAAGTTGAAAGGTGTTACTCAACGCATAGAAAACATACCTCTCCATGAACTGGAAAGAGATGTGAGCTAGGATAGTACAAGGAGGCAGTATTTATGTGCTCATCTTACACTCCTGCCCACACATCCATTCTTTGTCACTGTGCTGGATGCACCTTTTGCTTGAACCAGTACAACTACACACCCTGACATATAGCATTCTCACAGGACATATTCTTGCAGAACGCACAAGCAACTGATTAAAGTCTGTCCAACTGGTAGATCCTGGTGGTGCTTGCAAGTCCCACAGAGATATTCTTTACCAGTTTATGATTAATTATTAAATTACATACTTTAAATGAGAGAAGAATCTAAAGCTGTTTGTGAGATAGTCAGGTGAAAAGAGCAATGCTTGGGATCGCTGCAGCCACACGCAGCAACCAGAAACACGGGCTGCAATTACAACATGGGAAGCTATATTTTGGGAGACTGCAGTTCACAGGATCTTTGAGGTCATGCTCAGTATGGTTACTAGAAGAGCAAAGACAGTCCCCAAGCACATAGGGAAGAAGCACAGAAGTTGACAAGTGCTTGCTTTCATATTTCTCTGGTCAGAAGTATGTTGGCAGCAAATGGTGCAGGGAAGTTAATTGCTCAAGGACTACAAATTGTATCTAAAAGTCCAAAGAATCGTTATTGCACCTGTGAAAAAAATAACACTAACCACTGAGTTTTTTCCTACCTAAACATGCAAGTTAATGACATAGTAGTCCTTTCCCTAACAGCCAAAAGCTGAAGCAAATCCATCACTGGGTGACCTATGTTACCCATGTTTCTCTAGCAAGAGGCCATAGCTGTGAGGAACATACCCTTTCACTGTAATATAATTTTCACAAGCAATTAGTCTTTTGCCTTTTGTTGCCTTTTTTGCTTGAGCACACAAACTTGTCATCTGTATTATCTGGGAGCTATAATTTGATTAAACAAGGCAGCTTTTTTTACTGCCATGCATTTGACTTGATCACTGAAAACTAACTAAGCAGTGTAGTGGAAAAGAAGTATATGGCACAAGCTGACACTCAAAGCCATTCCCAGTTCCACAAAGAAGATGAGTCACTTGTACAAATGACAACATTAACCTATGAGAGATGTGTTACTGTAAAAGGAGGATCAAATGCAGACTTTTGAGACCAAGATCTGCATAGCAGACTCATGCATTTGCCTTTGCTTCCTATTGGGTTTGTAACTTAACACAACCAGCGTTGTGCCACAAGTAAAACTCCTTGTACTTTATCTGTTGCAAAGTTGAATTCATGGAAGCATAGAACAGCCCAGATTGGAAGGGATTCCAAAAGATCATCTGGTCCAATTTTCCATGGGAGAAGGAACATAGATGATATTATCTAGCAACTTGTTCAATTACACCTTGAAAACTTCCAGTGATGGGGACTCTACTGTGTCTCTGGGGAGGTTGTTCCTGTGACTGATTGTTCTCCCAGTGCAAAAATTTCTTACCTTGGATTGAAACCTCTCCCAGTGCAACTTGCACTCATTGCCCCTTGGGAAGATAAAGCCTCCAGCCTCTTTGAGGCTGCCTGTAAGTTCTAGAGAGGCAGTAAAAGACAATTTTTTTTTAAAAAAACCCTTCTTCTTCTAGCTTAAGTTAATAGCATTCTAGCAGCACTCATCCAAAAAGACCGCTGCCTTCTGGAACTGTAATGCAATTTTGCTACATCCTCAGTGGGCTGTGGCAGATATATCTGTACCCTCAATTGGCATTAAATGTAAAACAAAGGCATCAGTAGGACGGGAAGCATGTGTATTAGGTCGAATATGAAAGGCTTCAGAACCTGAAGGCCATCTGCCTGCAAGGCAGCTAGTTATTAGACTGTTACACAAACCCTGCTGGCTTTCAGCATAAAACATTTAAATTTGCAAAGAAACATGCAAGCTAATACGTGAAAGTGTTTAATATTTCTGATAATCCTTTTACAGAGGTAAGAAAAGTATCTCATCAATGTTTCATGACTTCATGCATTTCTTCCATCAAATTCAATCTCAATGTTGTTCTTAATTGCTTGATTTTCAATTCTGTCATTAGTTATTTATAAAAAGTTTTCTAAGACTAACACAAAGTATGATTTGGGAGGAAAGATCACTGGAATGGCTGTTGAGCTATTTAAAATCCCCTAGTCAGGCCGAAAGCAGCTGCTAATCTTTGTGTAGAGAGAACTGTTTTCAGGGGGAAAAGCTGTTTTCTCTGAACATCAAAACAACAGATACCAGAAAGCACACTTCCCTTGTGCCGAGAAGTAATTATTTTGAGCATTTCACCTTGCACCATGTCAATTTTTATTGGAAAGAGACAGTTCCTCTCGACTGTAGTAAACTATTAACTTCCAGCACATGGAGACACTGGACATCATCTTAAACTATTGTGGCAGCCAGTGGCTATTTATGTGCAAACTGTGCAAACTGGGCTACCCTCACCACAGAAGAGCACACAAGCCTTCAGTATTTCACCTTGAATTGTTTTTGTTTTTCTCATCACACCACCCTTTTTCTCCATCAGACCATTTACTAGCTTTCACATTCTCCATAACACATTCAGAGTTTGTCTTGCAAGGTCTTCCACAGCTGTTCCTACCTTTTCCTGCTCTGCTGCTGCCATCCAGGACTACCCTTTTTCCCTTTGGGCAGGTCATCATCACATCCATGCTTGGTTTCTTGCTGTCCCTACCATCCATACCCTGGAAACTAAGCTGTGAGATTACCCCTACAGCAAAAGTCACATTGTGATACTCAGAAAAGAGCCAGCAAGATAGCATAGAGAAAAAGAAACTCAAAACTCACAAAAATAACCCCAACACAAATGAACTTTCATAAGGTGCATTAGATATCACTTGTATGACCGCCTCACCGTTACCAACTGTCTCAGCTTTTCGTCTCTCATTTGTACCACATTTGAGACTCATTTGTTCCTCATCCTCTCTAAACAGGCTAAAAATTTGACAGAGGGATAACTATGCCCTCTCTGTTCTCACAGAATACTGCAGTTAACATTTTGATTTCAGCTTCAAACACCAAACATTAACATAATACAAATACAGTTTGGAAATAACTACTGTAACCAACTAGGTAGGGTTTTTTTTCCCCCTAGGGAAAAGAAACTGACCACCACCCACTTCTCTCCCCAGCTCTTCTCAATCAAGCAGCTTCCAAAGCTATTGAACTACTGAAGACATTACTTCTGTTACACGAAACGCCTGCATCATCTTCCAGAAAACAAGCACATCTGGAGACTTGTCCAAATAACCACATGGAACCACTCTGAAGCATAAGGATACTTTTATTCAACAGACCCATGGGACAAACTCAAGCACAAAGGCAAGACCTGCCAAGGGGCTTAAAGGCTTGTCTGTTTGGGGTATCTCTGTGCAAATAAAAGGTGTAAGTGAGAACAGAAAACCCAACCTTTTTAGACAGTGTGTCACCTGCTCCAACTGACCAGTGACAATTTGCTGAGGTTGTAACTAACTCATCGAAGCTACAATAGCACTGTTCGTACTAAATGGGGTTAGGAATTCATACCAGGAGTTACTTTCACAGTATATAGGAGGAGCACAGCCTCCCTCAGATTAGCTTACTAAATTTGATAGAAAATAGTTTATTTGGCATATCACTTTTGGAGAGATAACAGTATCTGGGAAATGTCTTACACCACAAGAGCTACACCTGCATAAACAAAACCTAATCTTCAATTCCAGCACCTCCAGAAGCCATATACACTAGACTGTTCTTCAGTATGTCCTGCATCAATATTTGCTAGAGAATAAACTAGAATTGCACTTGATCCCAGGTAAAAAACTTTTTTGTTGAACAGAGGGACAGACTGGTCAGGGACAATTTGCAGGCAAGTTCCTCTAGCAGAACCTGGGAATTGTCCTTGAATACAGAGAGCATCCTGCTGGTGTCTAAACTCTGTCACTGTTTCTCCACAGTGTTGCTGAAGTACAACAGCACCAGAATCCTAAGGAACCATTTGACTGAGCCAACTTCAGAACTTTCTCCAGCACACAGCAGTTCATACACAGCAACTGTGAAATCCCTGCATCACAGAGCGTGTTTCTTCAGCTCCACTAGATCCTGCAGATAGCAATGGCTGCTTAAAGTCTGCACTGTGCCACTAGAACCATTATTATGGAAAGGAAAATAGGTATCAATTTCCTATTTTGCACTGCCAGAAGATAGAAAACAGACTTACAGATCGCAAACTGTTCTAAATTGACAGGCCATTGTTCTGTTGCTTAGTTGAGACCACCAATATCTGTCAAATTAAAGCATAATTACAACAATCTGTATTTCTATACAGATTAGAAAATTACTGCTACTGATCAGCAAGTTTGTCAGTGAAGCACGTAACCAGACCACAGAACTGTTCATGTTACTGGAATGCTACACACACCTTAGCGCTTTCCTGAGCAAACACTGAACACTTCTTATCACATGCCTGTCTGATGCTAAGCACTATTGGGAAAACAGATCAGGATCTTTAGACTCTGGTGGGATAAAGCAAGGATTTTTCAGGTCCTGTGATACCACAGCACTTCATTAAAGAGATTAATGTTAGCCTTGCCATTACGTTACCAATGCAATATTAGCAATAAGAACCTGAGTCCTTAAGATCACAATGGATGAAGGGCAAGAACCTACAATCCTTTAGGCCACATGACTAACATCACACGTTTTCCAGACAATTAGACCCAAGTGAGGAAGCCCACCAGAGGTTGCATGGAACCTTATACAACTCTTGCAGCAATCACTTCTGGAGAGAAGATAACTAGCATTTTTAGATGTTTAATAAATTAAGTATTTGCTGATACAGGGGAAAGCCTTCAGACAAGAGGACTTACCATGCTCTACAGATTGTTGCAGTCCTTTTAATTGTTTCCTGCTTTACAGCCTGAATCAAAATAATGCTTCAGGCTCCAGTTACACCTCTCCAGAGTTAGAGCTGTCCTGTCATACATGACCAGAGACATGGTTGTCAGATTAACTTCTAGGTCCAGTTCGCCTACAGAACCACAAGGCCACTGCCATGACAGAGGCTTTTTACAGAGCAGCTATTTGCCAGCTCATGAAGCATTGAATTTAAAATGGGGCACAGAGAGAACCGGTAGCCAGAGGCCCTGCACAGTAACTGCGGTCTCCTACCCACACTGCAGTTCTGTTATTTCTTGCTTTCAGACCTGAACCTAATAGGATGCAGAAGTCCAACCTGGAGGTGACAAACACACACATCACCATTATCCCAGATAAAGACTAGATCGTAACAAAAAGCTGAAGCAAGACAAAATCGCAAGCATTGTACTTTCAGTTATCAGTGGGGTTTGATTGTCCAAAATTGGGGTTATGAGTCAAAAGGCTTCAATAGAAAAGGAGGCTATCAGCTCAATTGATGAGTTTCTTTTTAACTAGCAATAATTATCGTTTACTCTTTCTAAAAAAGCTGCCAGCCACAAGCTGTTCAGCTGTTGCTCTAGTAGTCTGGCCCATATAGCTAGAGCTTCCAGACCTGCATTATACTTAACTGAAACACAGCCCTTCAACAGGGCCCAGTGATTTGTTTCAGTTAAACATTTTCCTCTCCAGTTAACTCCTTTCATATTTCAGATATTATTATTTTATAAATAAAATAGATCAGACAGATGTTTGGATGATTGATTGCTCTTTCGACTTCCCCTTGCACTGGTATTTGCCTACAAAGCAGAAAACTCTTCATTGCTTGCTACAACAGTGTAAGAGTCTGTATCAGACAGGGGCTGTAGAGTTGAAATCCCCAGACCAGTTACAGAAAACTGGGCATCTAACAGGTCACTGTTTAACTAGCTGCAATAATAGGAGACAACTTGAACAAATACCTCGTATGTTGCTCCACCCTTTCCCAGTCCCACTAGAAAAGGCCAAAGAAGTTTTTCCACAAGGTGCCTCTGTTTCTTAGACCAGAAGTGGCTGTGAATGGCTAGTAAAAATAACATTCATGTCTGATGTTCTTCTAGAGGTGAGATCAAGTCTCTGTCAGACCCAGATCACAAGTTTGTGTTGGATATGCAAAAAGATGCCAGCTGACCTATGCCATTTAGCTACAGAAATTAATCAGAACTAAATGTATGTAACAGCACACTGAAAAGGCCCATAAATATCTAAGGAGTGTCTGTGGATGCACAGGTGAACAGAAATCCTTCATTGGACCTGTTTGCTACTTCATTTCTTCTGTTTTGCCTCATTTGAGATTTAATGTTTTGAAATATGTATTGAGTGTTCTGTAATAGGCTTAAGTAGGATTAGAAGGGACAATAAAGTCCCCCTGTTTTGGCTCATTCATTTAGTAATCCCCCCAAAGGATCTTTTTCAAATAATTATCCAATTTCCTTTTTGAACCACCTATCTTTTAGCCAAAGGAGGTTGTGGAGATAAATTCTATGGCTCCACTATTGGCTGAATGTGCAACCATATTACCATATTTTCTTTGAACATGACTTCCATCAGTTTAATTTAATTCCCCCTAGGTCTTATTCATCTCTCTAGTCCATTCTTTTCCAAACTGAAGCATCTCAGCTTACTGGATCATTTCTTGGAAGAAAGCTACTCCAGACCTCTGACCATCCTCTATTACCCTTCTGAGCATTACTGTAGCTCCACTACATTTGAGATAAGAGGACCAAAACTGCACAGTATTCAAAGACCTGGGATCTAATACACAGTGCCATGATGCTGCTTGTTTTGTTCTCTGTTTTTACCCAATAATTGCTAACATTTGTTCTGGTTTGTTTGCTGCCAAGCACTGAATTGATCCTTCCATGAACTGTATCATAACTACAGAATTTAATTCCTCCATGGTAATGGTCAGTTCAGAAGCCACTTTTTTTTTTTAATTTCAAGCTGCATTTGGGTGTTGATTTTGCATATGGGCATTTACTTTACACAGCTTAAATTCTTCAGTCAGGACTCGGCATTACTGAGTCCCAAATGACTTTGGATTGCCTCACTGCTCACTCTAACATTTCAGTAGCGATGCTAAGCAGCATATACCTGCTGAACTCAACTGGCAATCCACCTCCATTGACAAAGCTGGCTATTTACATCAGAACTTCGGTTTGCCCATCCTTTTTCTCAATAACTTCTGCATACCAAAGCCTGGCCCCTAATTCTATGGCCAACAGGCTTCCTTAAACAGACTTAATGGACTTAGATTCCCAGAACATTTTTGGCTGGTAGACTAAATCATTTCTGTTTTATGATCTCTTCAAAAAAACTTCAAGACATTTGAAAAGCAGGATGTCCCTTCTCAGAACCGATAGTGACTCTTCCCAGGTAGACACTAGTTCTGCCTTTTATTATAGAGACTACTGATTTGCCCAGTAGACCTGACTTAACAGACCTGCAGTTCCCCAGATCCCTCATGGAACCCTCGTTATAGACTGACATCACATTTATCACCCTTCTCCTCAGGAACTAAGGGGGATACACGTTGCAAATATTAATCCAGGTATTTCAGCCCTGGGTTATAAGAACTCTTGGGCGACTGTTATGGTAACTTGCTAGTGCTTGGTCTATCTGTACCACAGACTGTTACAGTTGCTTCAAAGTTAGACAGATCTTCTGCTGGGTGTTTCAACTGATACATTTCATATACAGTATTTTAATCCCACAAGTGTGTGTATACACACACACTGCTTTGCAAGGAGGAAGACTTTCCATCCCCATGTTAAAAAGTCACAGGAAAGTTAAAAGACCTCTCAATCAATGGCACATTCAAGAAGAGTCCAGGTACCTTCCTTCACAGCTACCCATTATGAGAACAGCTTCCCCAGCTAGAAAATATATTCAGAAGCTTTGACAAGAGTGAAAAAAATATATAGTGAGTTATAAGACAGCCTTATATAAAAAAAGACTTTGCAACAGGGTCATCTGTGCTTACTATAGTGACTTTAAGATACGTTACATAAAAGTATTATAACAGCCTAACCAGAGTTCAATCTTTTTACAAGCTAAGCAGGCATGCTTTCTAACCGTAGATGTCATTTTATAATACTCTTGTTCACTGTTCTCTGGAAGAAGAGATAGGCCTTCAAAAAGGGATTCAGAAAGTCATCTGATGAGTCTTACACACTACTTGCAACACATTTTGAGCATACAAAAGTACATTCTAAAACCCAGAAGAGATACATAATAAATAGCTTACAAAGTAAAACTATGTTGTGCTACCTGAATAAGGTACAGAAGACAAATTGTAACTTACTAGCTTAACAGGCTTTTAGACAGCATATATCTCTATTCTTTCTATCCCAGTAGTAAGATATGTAATTTAAGTTCAATTCCTTGCATCCAACAGATCTTTCAGATGTTTTTTCTTGTCTGCAGAATCCCAGACAAACCCCCCACTAATTAAATTTGACACATTTGCATGTGATTTGATTCTAAATAAATTTATTAGCTAAATAAATAAATTAGCTTTATTCTGTATTTGTTTCAAACCCAAAAGATAAGTTAAAAGTTAATGCTGATAAGCCAAAAAGCTGACCTTTGACTTCTGAAGAAAACTGAGCCAGGTGCCGGGTTACAAAGAGTCGCAGTTGCTGATTCAGGTCACAGGACAGAAGGTTAATGTTCCAGGAACGAATTCCTGCCCAACAAGAAAAAAAAAAAATAAAGAGAGAGAAAAAAAGAATATAGTGAGCTGTTATTACATTTACTCCAGAAACAGAAGTAGAGATAAGAAGTCAACAGGAGACAAGCACCAGTGATGCTCTTCCAAAAAGTGTACTTTGGATGGAGAAAGTCTTCAGAAGCGGAGGGCCGCGAGATGCTTACCTTCTGTCAAACATCTATCCCTGAAGTACATGCAGTGAGCAAGCCTTCATTCAAATTGCACTCCACACAAGTGAAACTAGCAAACTATAAGGGATCGAGGCTGAATTACACTACTGCCTCACCAAGCAAATACATTATGTTAGTCTTACATCTTCTGCATTCTCCAGCATGGGTCACTAGTAGAGATGGTCTATTGGATGGTTAGCCTACCAAACAGCTCAGAGACATCAGCTTCTCTGCTCTAATAGCCTGTGCATCCTCCAAGTCACAGAAGCCCCCCCACAACTTGCTCTGCTTAATCACTCCTTCAGAGCCTCTGATCCCACCAAGACCCTTTGAGTTTGCTCTTTAATCTATATAATCTTTGTAAGCTAATCGCCTTCATATCACAGCAGGAAGCAGCATCTGCTCCCAAAGAAAGTGGCACCATGCCATGCTGGGGAAGTCACCTTCAGACCTCAGTGTGAGTGGCTGTACATTCTGGGTGACACCAAACACTACAGCTCACAGATCTTCACATCCCAGTGAGAAGCATCCTCTCCTAGATGGTGTGATACTACATTTTGGCACCATGAACAAAACCAGGATATCAAGAGGAGCTACCACTCCAGCCTCTTGTGCTGCTGCCTGCTGAAGTACAGATGTTAAAGGCCAATGCCACAGACTTCTATGAGTTAACTGAAACAAGAATTTCAGCCCCACTGTTTATTGATGGAATTCTCACTGAGAGTTCTTCCACTGTCTTCTGGGGACATGTCCTCTTTTGCGTAAATATAATGTTTTATTGCATCTGGTATCTCCCTTCTTTCAAGGGAAGCATGTTGATTTTTCATGGAGATATCATTCCCAGTTACTGCAGTTCTAGTTCTCCAACACAGTAACTCCATGTTGTGCAACAGCTTCAGCTGGCCACTAGTCTTCTCAGGTACAAGCTCCAGCTTTCTACATGTAACCAAGACAGAGTTAGTAATCATTGCATCACACAGTTCAGTACTCTCAAGGTCTGTAGAACCTACAACAGCTCAGGAAAACTTTGTTCTTAGTTTCTTTTTCTGGTGAGAGCTGACACAGTAGAGTAACATAGCTTATTTATCACCTGACAGTACACTGCAAAGTGCACAGAAACCCCTTCAGTAAGTCCTCTGAACATCACAGGGGGGAAAAAAGAAAAGAAAAAACCAAACTACTTTGGTTGTAATTAGTAAATTGTAAAAACAATCTACTACCACTTTCAGTGTCACAGAAAAATCTATTCCTCTCAGTTTGGGTATGGGATAGGTACAAATGAAATGTGTAATAAGAGACAGGGAGCAAGAAGCAGAACAAAATGTTTTCCTATGCTATGCTCTTTGAAAACATGATTGTTTAAACAAATGTCCAATGTAAGTGTACCTTAATGCAGTACTGATGAGTATTCTGACCTGGACAGGAACAAGGTGGCACTCTGCAGGGCAAATCCTGCTGACTCTAGCTGCTGTGTCACTGTCATGGTGTCCTACTGCAGCAATAAATGCTATTTGAGGTACTGCTACACCCTCTAGGATGCAGAGAGGGTAGATCCTCTTTCAGAGCAAGAAAAGAGTGAAATCATCATCTCACTCATCATCCTGCTTGTGATTATTTCTCCAACATTTTTTCCCCTCCAGGTAGCCTGAAGTTATTCCTAACTTCTTCCCATCTGCCATAATTTCCATTTACCATCCCAGAGCCCAGGAGCCAGAACATTGTCCTTGATGATTAGGACCTTTTCTACCTCCCGATACAAGAGTGCAAATTATACCATAATAAGGTTTCTAAATATTCATGCTTTTTGCACATGCACAGCTTGGGTAAGGTACCATGTGACTCATCAGCCTTCCATCTCTTTCCTTATGCCCTTGTGAACTTTTTTTATTTCCTGCTGAGGTCACTGGCTTATAAGATTTGGCATTTCCCTTCAATACTAGACCAAGTCTTCCAGATATTGTTTCCCAACTGGACAAAAGTCACACAGGAACAGAAACATAAACCCAGCATTTTAGAGTAAGTGTTGTTCAAGCATCCCACAGATACACAATGCTACTACCTAAGAAGTGCTACACATGGAAATATGACAGTTCCCATGATGTGCTAAATTCACTATTCCATTCTCCTGAACCAAGGCATGGAAAGAAGCCTGGGAAAGCGTGTTTTTTGGATCAGCCAGAGCAAGAGATTTATTCACCCTTCAAAAAAATCTTTGTAGTTTCGTTTTTCCTTTTTGCACAGACAGGGCACTACAGCCAACAAAACAAAGACAAAACAAAACCTAGCTTTTTCATCCTTTTGAAAAACCTATCTAGATGTATAGTATGTAACACTTAGGTCCAACTTTGCTCACTTTATTTCCCAGTTTTGTTAATCTGATCGTTATCAGGGCTATAAGCCCCTTACCATACTTACCAGGTTGCAGAAAAACGCTTTTCCAAAAGGCAGAAGCATTTTGTTATTTACACTGCTTTGTTTCCTGAGGAAATCAAATCTTCTGCTTAGCAGCTTGTTCTACCCTCACACAAGCCTCAGGTGAGCCCTCCTCAGCAAGCAATCACTTAAGAAATGGGAGTAGTCGCATGTGCAACATTTCCACATCTCTTGAACTCCCTGAATCAAGAATTTAACTGTCTCCAACATTATAATATGCTATCTGTTGACAGAATGCAAGGCCCTGCTGCCATTTTAGCTGTTGTTATTTTTTATATCCATCTTTCAATTTGAAGATCTTGGTCTATTTCAAGAAGAGGTCATTCTCTTGTTTCACAGTGGGGAAAACACCCCTGTGACTAGCTGGAGGTCCTACTCCAAGTCAGTGGCAGAGGGAAGTCTGAAATCCAGGTTCCTAGCTCCCTCAGCAGTTCACTTCTACTGTTAGTAACTCACCAGTACTGCTTAAATGCCAAGAGGCATCTGCACTTGGTAGAATCTCAGTAGGTTTCTGGTCAGACAAAAACTAACTTTAGAACTTTTCCTGTGGTGATTACAAATTATGTTGCAAAATCAGCATTTGTTTTTATCTCCAATGGGAAATCCCAGGTGATCAGCATAGGAACGCATAATCAAAGAGCAAAATCCATTAGTCGACAGTCTGTTCTGTCACTGTTTCAAAGATTCAGAGAACGGATAAAGACGCAGGTTGGCACACCCGTTCAGTGAAGCACCAAGCAAAGATGATCATCCTGTTGTGCAGGAAGTTGGCACAGCCCCTTTGAAGAGGGGCTTTCAGAGGCCAAATAGTCATAATCTGACCTCCCCCAGCTGAATAAAGCCATCCCTTGGAAGAGGGAATGAAACAGTGCTCTCAGAGTAGCTGGTAAGTGGCCTGCCAGCAGAGGTGGATGGAAAAGATGCTGAAGTGGAGAAATTGGATGAAATTTGACATTTTTACACCCGCCCCCTCTTAAATTGCACTGTCCATCTGTTCCTCAGTGCTGCTGATGCTTGGGAGGAAAACAGTCACAGAAATATCTCCAAATAACAGTCTGGCCAATAGTTACAACTGTTATCACTGGCATCCTTTAAGCTAATGCGTCTTGGAAACAGGGGTGGGGTGGGAAAGCAGTGCATGCAAAGTCAAAAGGCTGTTAGTTATTTCTCAGAGGCGCAAGACCAAGCTGCTTATTAAAACAGGGATTCCCTTAAGGTCCTGATGGGCCTTAAGGGCTTCTCCTTTCTCTTGAGAACCACCAGAAAGTGCCGCAAAGCGAGAACCACCACCTCACCAGCGCCTATCCCCCTCCCTTTTGAACAGTGCCGCATCTAATGTACAAAGACTAAGCCAGTGCCAAGGCCTGCAGACACTGCCACAGTACAGCTAGCGGAGGAGCAAACCCTCACGGCCATTCTGTTTTGCTCTGTGTCATTCCCGAAGCAGTTTCCTGTGGTAGCTTATCCCCCCTCAGCCACTCCTCAGACAGGGAGAGGCCCCAGCAGTGGGGCCCCTGTCTGCAGCTGTCCCCCTGCACCGAAGCAGCCCAGAAGGACAAATCCTCCAACTAATAAGATAGAAGCCTGGGGTAAGAGGGAAATAAGAGGTAATCCACTGAGCCACTAACAAAATAGAAACTCGAGGAAATTAGAAGCGTAACACATCTTCAAGCTTTAGGATGTTCACAGCCAGTGTTAACCGCATTTTGCTAATGCGAATAACGGCGTGCACGGGGTGGGGTGGGGTGGGTGGGGGGTGTAAAATAACAAAGATGGGGCAGTTCACAGCCTGAAGGCCTGCGAGTGCGGTGACGGCAGGGATGGAGCCGGACCCACTCGGCACCGATGCCACCGGGCTCGGCCCCGCCGGAACCGCCCTCCTGGCCA
This sequence comes from Falco naumanni, assembly GCF_017639655.2. Taxonomy (NCBI): domain Eukaryota; kingdom Metazoa; phylum Chordata; class Aves; order Falconiformes; family Falconidae; genus Falco; species Falco naumanni. The sequence goes on along the minus strand of NC_054060.1, from coordinate 3,008,666 downwards.
CCGGGCCCGAACCACGCCCAAGCCCGGCGGGGCTTCTCCCCTAGCCCCGGGCCCTTCCCGGGACCCGCGGCCCCCAGCACGTGCTCACGGGCGGCCTCCGCCTCCTCCCGGCCCCGCCGGGGCACCGGCCCTTCCCTCAGCCGCCGGCCCCGAGTCTCTTCCCCTGCCCAGACCGGCGGGCCGCACCGCGCCCCTCCGGGAGGAGGGACACGAAGCTCTGCGGCGGGGCGGCGGCGCCGCAGGACAGCGCGGCCACCGGCAGCCCCGGGCGGCGGGGACAACGCGGCAAGCGCTCGCATCCCCGCGGCACTCGGAAACGGAGGGGGGTGGGGGGCAAGGGCCGCCCCTCCCCAGGGCCCTCCGCCGCGGCCTCGCTCCTCACCGCGCTCCAGGGCACCGCGCAGCGCTCCCCGCTCCGGCTCCGTCCCGATCTCCCCGATCACGACCAGCAGCGCGTGCCTCCGCGGCTCCCGGCGCCGCCGCCCGCCCGGTAGCCAGGGCGCTGCCGTCTCCATAGCGACCGGCCCGGCCGTAGTCTCCATGGCAACGCCGGCAGCCGCTGCTGCAGCGCGCGGTGACTGGCGCACGGCTCTTAAAGAGCCCGGAGCCCCTCCCTGATTGGCCGGGCTCGCACGTGGGCTCGCGCGACTGCGGGGGGGAGGGGGCGTGTCCTGTAGGGCCCCGCCCCCCCGCCCCCATGGTCCTGATCCTGGTCCTGGTCCTGGCCCTGGCCCTGGCCCGCGGGCGGCTCTCGGTCCCCGTTCCGGCCTGGGCAGAGCCGCTGTGGTGAGGAGGTGTTCAACCGGTCACTGCTGCGGAGCCCCCGGTCTTGATCAGGGCCGCGCCACCCCGGCGGGCAGCTCGGGCAGCTCAAGGCCAAACTGGCAGAGCAGGGGGGTCACCCTGAGCCCCCCAAGTCCCATGCGGCGGGGCCTCGCGGTGGGACACCACCAACGTCAAGGTTTGCGTCCCCTCGGTGCCTGAGCTGTTGCGTCCTTCCCCGAGCGCAAAGGCGGGCGAGCTGCGGGACCGGGCCAGGGGGTTCCGTGGCGGGTGGTCGTGCCGTGGGAGCTTCCCCATTACCGACAGACCCTGGTGCCGGCTGCAGTGGGGCTCCCGGCCCAAGGGTGGGCTCGGGCGGTGGCATGGGGGCCGTCGTTCGTCTCGGTCCCTGTAACCCTCTGCAGGAAGGATTCGACGTGTTGCTCCTGTTGCTCTGTTACCGTGTCCTCCATAATAACTTGTACTGCTTCCTTTTATCACACTGCATGCTATTTCCCCTTATTACATCGTAATATAATAAACTGCATTTCTTCTTCTATTAGACATGGAACTCCTTTTTGCTCGGTTTCCGATCAGCAGAACAGCCTCCTGCTTTGAGAGGCCCCAGTTCTCTCCCAGCTGAGGCAGTCCCAAGGGCTGTGCTGGCCTGTGGCACCCTGCCTGCCCGCAGGGGTCTGTCTGCCCACCCTGAGGGGACAGCGGCTGCTGGTGGGCTCCAGCCAGCATTGGGGAGCGAGGCTTTGGGGTCCCAGCTGAGCTGGGCACAGCTGCGCTCCCCCCTGCCGCACCAGGGGAAGAGCAGTGCGGTTGCCGAGCTGAGGTGCTCATGGCCTTGAAAACAGTAATTTGGAGAGGACTTCAGTTTACCTTTATGCTCTGAGTGTGAGAGAGTTACTTAAATATGGAAATCCACAGAGATTTTTCAGTGCCTGGTGTTGAGTTGTTGTAATACCCACAATAAAATCATGGAAGCCAGAGATGCTGAAAGATGCCCAGGCTCGGCGTTGCCATTTATATGCCTTCATTCTTCTCCATCGCTTGGTAGTAAGCAGAACAGTAAGATCTTCATCTCTTCTGGTAGTTCTTATTCCTGTTCCATTAAAGACAAACGTAATGGTCTCCAGCGGTGAGTGAGGTGGTTTCCTGGATTCCAGAAACATGAGATAAGAGAAAAATCTCTCCGAACTTTGCTAGCTACCAGTGTAAAACTGTTGTGAGCTGCCAGCCGCTGTGTAGCAGACAGATAGTTGCGTAGACAGGAGTTCTTACCATCCAGAGTGACCAGAGAGGGCCTTAATTCAGGGCACAAGTCCACACCACTGACAGTCCATTCTAGCTAGCCACATCTTCAAAGCATTTCAATGCGGTATGTGGAAAAGCTGAGCAAACTCCCAGTGTGAGACTTCTGCATGCTGAACAAGGGAGTCACCAGAAAGTCGTTACAGATAGAAAAATCCACGTCTTTTCTGACAAAGAAAGGGAGAGCCATCCTGTGCTGATGCAGCTGGGTGGAAAAGCAACCCAGCTACTGTAAAATGAGAGTCAAGTCAGCAACAACCTGCAACGTTCCCTACAAGAGTGTCAGGTTCTGCTCCCCACAGTCGGCAAAGTTTCCGTAGGGATGAGCTGCAGTTTAGGAAGCTTGATTGGTAGATAAACCAGTGTCCTGCCCTGCTTTGTTCCCGAGTACCCACCAAGCCTGCAGTGAGGACACAGACGAAACCTCAGAAGGTTCGGGCAGTCAGCATTTTGGCAAGCATATGTGATTCTATAGCATCATAAGACTCCGACAGAAGACAATCAGGAAAAAAGCCAACCACAGAAAGGGGGAAAAATCCAGAATAATTATCTCTGCAAGCTACAACTGATGTTACTAGCTTACAGGGTTTTCTCAAATTGAAATCTTTAATCAAAAGGTGCTCTATCTCTCCACAGATAAATTAGGAGATGATGCAATAGGTCTTTTTCACATTAAATAGTGGTGATACCCCTGGCCATGATCTTTAGGAAGTAAATCTCATGAACAGAGAGAATTAGCGCATCAGAAAGTTTTAAATTATTTCTGTGTGTTGTAACCTGCATAGCAGCATTAATTTAGTTTGTCTCAAGGGATTGGACTGAAGCAGGTAAATATGTGAATAAAGCAATAAACCTGCAAATAAACAGCAGTGTACAATAAATTCTATCATGAAAGTAGGATTGTAGATCGTGGAGGGAAAACATGATGTTAAAACATGAAGATGAAAGATTTTCAGGTATTTTCATACCAGCTGGCAGAAGTGCCTTCTGTTTTCAGGTGATTCAGTCTTAATACTTGCTGCTTATTTTTGATATGGTAGCTTTCCAGAGCTGCAGCTTTTCACTGCAGTGCAGAGACGCTCCTCCAGCTGGCTTTCTGCCAAGGAGAAAAGAAACAGGAGACATGCAAACTGGAGTGAAAGCTTAAGAAGAATATCTGAGCACGGTTCTGTACCACAAGGACTAGAACCTCTAGGGGAGACTGCTTACAATTAAGAGATGGGGTTTTACGATGTGGTCTGTTTGCATTCTTCTACTATGCCATCAAATGACAGAATAATGATATTTCTGTTGCTTTCTGATGTGAATCAGAGCTGTCTGTGGTCACGGCAGAATTGGAGTGGCTTGGGTGCTAGTGTAAGTGCACTGGTAACGGCAGTGAAATGAGGGGTTTCCAGCGTACTAAGTTCCTCCTTTCCCCTGTAAATTCACACTCTGGATCCATATAGTAGATCTGTATAGCAATTACAGTGTAAGTTTCTGCTTTCATGCACTGCAGCAGTAGCTGGCACCCCCATGAAATATCAAAAGCTGACTGGGCTGATTACAGATATTATAGGTCCTGACAAACACCACAGAATGAGAGGTGGCAAAAGCAGACAAAAGGATTACCTCTGAACAGTGAAGGACAATGAATCACAGGTAAATGACCATCATAAAAATGGATTTAGAAAGTGGGCTCAAAATAGCATAGAAAGGATCTACATAACATCACAGGAAGAACAGTATGCACAATTTCAGTTTCTCAATGTCTTAGCCTGGAGTGACGGCCTCCTGCCCTCCCCAGCTAAAAATGTCCGTATGAACAAAAATACTTCTGGGAACCAGAGATCTATGGCGGCAGTATCTGAATGAGGGTAATACCTTTAACAGAGGTAAAATATAATGTCATTTTGGCTGTGACATTTCTAAGAAGCAGAGAAAAATATGTGACTGCCTAAAGAGAATTTGTTCATTGTTTAGGCCTTGATGGCTCCTGCAGTGAACACAGCTATCCTTACATGGAGCAGAAGAACCCAACGTTGATAATGCTTCCATGTAGAGATGGAGCCATGTGGTTGGGTATATTGACACTTACAGGATGTGTTGTAAGATACAGAAAGAGAAACAGAGGGTTAAGCCCATCAGTTTGACCAAATGACATCTATTTTTGCTTCTATTTAACCCTATGGGCATTTTATCAGAGCAGTACTCCTATTCCTCCCACTTCAGTCTTACAGAAGGCGTTACAAGGTACTGAATGTCTTCTGTGCTATTTGGAACAACTGCAGTTCTGACCAAGACTAGGATCTAAGTGCCTATTAAATTATTGTGCATATTTGTTGTGTCATTTCCACTCCTCGTAAGTCATGACCTCTAATCCTTTCACCATCTTTGTTGCCCTGCTTTAGACACATTCTAATATATTTATATCCTTCTCACATTGCGGAGCCCAAATCTGCACACAGTACTCAAGGTGAGGCTGTGCCAGTGCTGTGCATAGTGGGACGATCACTCCTTTTGGCCAGTTAGCTACACTGTGCCTAATGCACTCCAGGATACGGCTGGCCCTTTGGGCCACCAGGTCATGCTGTTGGCTCATAGGGAGCTCACCATCAACTGAAACCCCCAAACTCCCTTCTGCAGGGCTGCACTCCAGCCTCCTGTCCCCCAGTGTATACGTACAGCCAGAATTCCACCATCCCAGGTGCAGAACCCAGAATTTGTCCTTCTTAAATGTCATACAGTTGGTGATTGCCCAACACTCTGTTCTATCCAGATCTCTGCGTAAGGTCTCTTTCCCCTCAAGGATAACCTGAATGGTTCCTCCTAATTTAGTATTGTCAGCAAACTTAGTGTGCACTCAACTCCTGTGTCCAGGTCATTGATAAAAGTGTCAAAGAGAACTGCTCTAAAATTGAGCCCTGGGGAACACCACTAGTTACTGGCCACCAGTCAGATCATCAGGTCATAGAATCACAGAAGGGCTTGGGTTGGAAGAGACCTCAAAGGCCAACTAGTTCCACCCCCCCTGCCACAGGCAGGGACACCTCCCACCAAACCAGGTTGCTCTAAGCCCTGTCCAACTTGGCCTTGGACACTGCCAGGGATGGGGCATCCACAGCTGCTCTGGGCAACTGTGCCAGTGCTTCGCTGCCCTCACAGTGAACAATTTATTCCTAACATCCAATTTACATCTACCCTCTTTCAGTTTAAAACCATTACCCCTCGTCCTGTCGCCATACTCCCTGATAAAAAGTCCTTCCCCAGCTTTCCTCCCTGCTTTAAGTACTAGAAGGCTGTTATAAGGTCTGCCCTCAGCCTTCTCTTTTCTAGGCTGAACAACCTCAACTCACTCAGCCTGTCCTCTGTCATCTTTGTGGCCCTCCTCTGGACCCGCTTGAGCAGGTCCACGTCTTATGCTGGGGGCCCCAGAGAGAAGGCAGTGCTCCACGTGGGTCTAGCTGTATGCTGGACATTTTGTCCAGAAGGATACTGTGAGAGACGTTATCAAAAGCTTCGCTAAAATAACAAACGCCCAAACATATCCACTGCTTTCCCTCCATCCCCCACGCAGGTGATCTTGTCATAAAACGACATCAAGCTAGTGAGGCATGTGTTCCCTTCAGGAACCCATGTTGGCTTTGACTGATACCTACATTGTCTTCCAAGTGATTTTCAGTAACTGCCAGAATAACCTTCTCCATAATTTTACCAGGCACCAAAGTTAGACTATCAGGCCTGTAATTACCAGGGTCTTCTTTCTTGCCCTTCTTGAAAACTGGAATAACATTTGCTAGCTTCCAGTCTACTGGGACCTCTCCAGATTTCCAAGACCATTGATAAATAACTGAGAGATGTCTTGCAATAACATGGGCAAACTTTCAGTACCCTGGGATGAATCACATCAGGCCCCATACACTTATGTACATTTGGTTGCAACAGCAAATCCCATACAAGTTCCAGGTCAGCTGGGAGCTTATCGCTCCCCTGTGACAGTTGTCCAGCCTAGGGCTCCAGGCATCCCAGGGCCCATCATTGATGTTAAAGAGAGGTGAAGAAGGCTTTAAATGTCTCTGCTTTATCTTCCTCCTTATTTGTGAGGTGAGCAACTTCATCAAGTAACGGACCAATGTTTTCTTTGTCCTCCTCTTGCTGTTAGAATACTTTAAAAAGCATCTCTTTGTTATCCGCCACAGTACTGACCAGTTTCGACCGCCATTGAGCTTTGGCTGTACAAACTTTCTCCCTGCAGTGGCAAACAGCATCTCTGTAGGGTAGCCTGATCTTGCTTCCAAAGTCCATACACTTTCTTTTTCTTTCTAAGTGAGAAGCGGCATTCCAGACACTAGACCAGTCAAGTTCTGGAAGACTCTGTCTGGTGACCGGAAACATACTAAGTCTGAAGGCAGAATTTAACATAGTTATGAGGTTTATGTGGTAGGGATGCCTGTGATGTTAAAAGCCTGGGACTCCTGAAAGAGGAGATCCCTTTTAGTTATGTTTCCTACACTTCTTCGTAAGCCGATCACTTTCTTTTATAGCTATGTAAAGTCCACTATGCTTCAATCTTAGATGTTTTCATCGGTGAGAGGGAAGCTGTGATGTCCCAGATATGTCAGACTGGGGAAACCAATTTGGTTTTGGAGGGTTAATCCTTATCCTTTGCATCCTTTATGCTCATCTAATGAACTATGCTAGAGGATGGTCTCCTCTGACACCGTAATATCCACTGCTCTTTAAGCCAGTAATTAAAAAGGCTCATGAATCAAACATCTTCAAAAAAGAATTAAGTAACTTAGAAGTTATATGGCCAAATTCAATTATCCTAAAGAAACCAGACTTCTGAAGACACACCTGAATTGGCAAAGTGCTTAAATAAGTGTTTACAGTGAAGAAGCCCTAAAATGTTTTAACAGTTTTTAATTTACATTAACCATCTTTTTTTTCTGGAGCGGCACACTAGAACAAGAGTTCCCAATCTTTTTGAGGCCAGACCTCACTTAAGAAAGTGGTATTTATTTAAAAAGAAGGCTGTGAAGGAACATTAAGGTGTTATTATAATGTCACAAATAAACCATCCCTTGGTGAATGATGTTATGATGTTAGAAACAAAAACCAAGCTAACTATTCTTAATTAACACGCTGGTACCAGCCCTGTGTCAGGGTACTGGAGGAAGGTGGGAAGCGTAAGGGCTTAGGGGAGCCCCACAGCAACACGTGGTGGAGCCAAGGTCAAGGCCTTTGGCGATGACCGGGACAGCTGCTGCACCCCAGGACGATGCCCAGAGCCCCGGAGGGCTGCACAAGGTCTGGGGTGGCCACACTGGTGGCCCTTGCTCGGCGGATCCGAAGACGCCGAGAGCAGGAGGCTCGGGGAGGTAGCCGGCGGCGGTGGCAGAGCGAGGGTGCCCGGCGGGGGGGGGGGGGGGCCTCGGGGTGGGATCCCGGGCTGGCCGGGCCTCCGCGCCCCCCTCGCACCTCCGAGTCGGCCGGCCCCCCGCTGCCGGGAGCCCCAGGGGCGGTGCGGACGGCGGGCGGGGTCCGGCCCGTTGCCGCCCGCCTGATGTCAGCGGGGCGGGCCCGGCCGGGGGCGGTGGTGGGGCTGGAGTGCCTGTGCCTCCGCCCGGAGCGGCAGTACCGGCCCGGCTTGCCGGCTCCCGCCTGAGATCAGGTAAAGCGGGCTGGGCCGGGCCGGGGCCGCTGCGCCCGCCGTGCGCTGCCCGGCGGAGGCCCACCCGGGAGGCGGCCAGGGCAGCCTACGGGGCCGGCGGGAGCCGCGGGGACACCCTCCCGCCGGCGGCTGAGCTCTGGGAGCGCGGCGGACCCTGCCCAGAGGTTCCGGCGGCGCTCGGGGGCGGCTCACCGGCGGGGCGGAGCGGGGCAGAGGCCGCACGTCGCGGGGCGAGGCCGGGGCCCGGTCACGGTCACGGTCAGAGCGAGGGGGCGCCGCGCCGCGCTGGGCCGGCTCGGCGGGGCAGGCCTGCGGCGGCCGGGGCGAGCAGCAGCGGCTCGCCGTGCGGAGGGCGAGGGTCGGCCGGCTCGCTGGGCCCTGCCGAGCTCGGGAGCCCGGTGACCCCGCCGCTGCCTAAGTGGGCACAGCCGGGACCGTTTCTCCCCCAGCGCTCCGGGTACTTTCCCTTTTAGAAAGCACATCGGCTCATGGTGACCTTTAGCCGGTAGCATGCCGGTGTTCTTACTTGCCGCGGGGCTCTCGGCGCGTAAAACGCGGTATTTACTCCCGGATTAGAGCGGAGAGAGAATAACGCATACAGAAAGTGGCTGGGTAGCTTTTAGATGTCTCTTGTGTAAATAATAATTGCAATAATACAGTACAATACTTCAACCTAGATTTTCACAGAAAAGTAGCATCCTTACTCCTTCAGTAAGTTTGGCTATCTTGCTAGGTATCTTAGTTTAGGTATCTAATTCGCACCTGATTCCAGAATTTGGTGCTTTTCATACAAATACTACCCGGCTTTGAAGGTGGGGCCTGAGGCTGCACTGAGACCCAGAGAAATGGATTCACACTGGAAGAAAAGAGTACTAAGAGTCCTGTTCTCAGTTTCCCATCCTGATTAGTAGACTACATTGGAAAGGAGTATTCAAAACAAAATATAGCTTCAACCATCCATTGCAAATTCTGTAAGATACAAGAAATTCTGAAAAAATACTCCAAATACAAGAAATCAGATAGTCTTCATAACTTTGTTCGTTGAAAGTTTGGTGCTGGGCAGTTTGAAGGGAAAGTAAGCAAAGATTAATTTTGCTCTTTTATCCCCTTTCGTAGATAAAGGTGGCCACAAACTCTGTAATTTATAAGACTCAGAAAAAAGTCTGCCTGCAAAATGAGGGGGGATATACAGAGCAAACATTTGTATGTTATAAAGAAAGCAGGCTGCTTTGTTCATGGCATAAAAAAGATGGGAAGATAACCAGTTTGTCAGGCACCATCACCCCTCATTGCTTTCTTTTATAGTAATGGCATGTAGCCTAGCAGCCCCATCCTGAACTTGTGCATTCAGTTCTTTCCTTTTGTAGAATATTGTTCATGCCTGCATTGTACTTTGGCATTTTTCAGAGCATTGTTAAAAATTTTTTGTTCTACCACCTGTAGTCCCTCTCACTTTCAGATTGCTTCTGGGTTTAACAAGTGTACTCCTTATTTTGTGACCAAAGTGATTAAAGAAAACAGCAAACAGAATAGGAATAGCACATTGATGTTTGGACCCTCACTCAAACATACTTGTTTTGAGATAGAACTGTTGATGATTACTTTCTGGCGATGGATATTCAACAGGATTTTTACTTATTGTACTGAAATTTCATCACAGCTATACTTCCTTTGCTTGCTTATTAGAACCCCCTCTAGATACTGCCAAAAGTCTTACTATACTAAAACTGATATTCTGCCACTTTTCTTCTGTCCATGAGGCCTGGTGCTCTGACATGAGAAGAAATCAGATCAATGTTACGTGCCTTGTCTTTACAGATTTATGTTGGCTGCTAACTCCTCTCCTTGATAACTTCCAGATACAAACTGGTAATTTGTTTGGTGATTTGTTATCAAAGTTTTCAAGGATTTGAAGGGCATTCTGAGAAAGAGTGACAGGCACATTTGCCACTTCTAGTCTTCAAATACCTCATTATCCTCCATGAGTTTTGAAAGGTAACTGTTAACACTTGTAAGAACATTTTTTGGGAAGAAGTCTATACTCAACAGTTTTTAAAACACTTGGCTTAGATAAGCACTCTTTAACCTGTTTCAACCTTGTTGAAGGCTGAAATCTTGCCCTTTGTCATTGTTGTTTAACTGACCTAGCTCCTGTTTTCTGTTAACCTTTTTAGAGAAGAACAGTAAATGCTTCTGCCTTCTGGACATTAGCCACCCAGTTGTGTTCCCTCAGAACAGCAGACCAACAACTCTTACAGTTGTTGTTTTCCTACTAGTGTGTCTATAGAATATTTTCTTGTTGCTCTTGATCTGTCTGGCCTTTTTAATTTTTGCCCTTGTATGCTTCTGCCATTCTTTTATATTGATCCTTTAAGAAAGCTGATACAGTTCTGATTTCTTTGTTTCCTTTCCTGTTTTCTTATCATACCCCAGTCAAATCACGTTCTATTACATTTCTTCTCCTTTCTTTGCATTGATACTTGCACTTCTGCCTTCAGTAAAGAAACTTTGTAACTAATTTTGTGCCACAAGATCTTACTTGCCAATTATCTGTTTATTGGCATCTGCTCCTCAAAATCCATTCTTTGATTTTCTGCTCCCTTACTTTCTTCCCAAAGAATAAGTTATGCATGGCCAATGTCTGCCCATCTGCATGTACTTCTCATGCTGTTATAAACACAAGCATTTCCCACCCCACCCTCCACGCCCCCAGTTAGTAGTTAACTGTATCTGTTGTAGAAACACCTTCAGACAAAAATCTGGAGTTAGAAGAAGGACTTAGGTAGGCATTTCAAATGCACCAATCAAGAGCATTTATTATTTAGGAGAAGCTAATAAAGAAGAGGTGCTGACAGGACAGAAGCAAAAAAGATGATATGAAGAAGGATATAGATATTTGATGTTCTGTTGTTAAGGAGCTTATTCCTACACACTGAAGGGGAAGACAGTAGCAAGCTTGGAAACCCATTAGTAAGCCCAGCAAGGATCAGTAGTGGAGTACTATAAACTTGCTTAAAAAAAGGAGGGCTCATGCTATACTTGTGCCTAGAAGACAGCTTTGCTTTCTATTTTGCAAAAAAATAATAATAAAAAAAAAGAGTGGGTGGGTGGATTTTATATTTTATTTAATTTTGAGAGTAAGCATGAAGGAAGACCATCTGAAATACTTTCATTCTGAAGGAAGTGGAATCCTGCTTGAAGGGAGCAAACTGCAAGGGCCTGTTCTAAAATTTCTGAGACACTTGAGAATCATAGACTGCGAACTGTCCCATCACTATCCCAGTCTCCTTTTCAGTTCCCTGGGATAAAACATTTTATGAACATGAAATCTGGCTTCTCCAGATGGCTAGCAAAAGCCTTTGAACAACTTCCTCTTTCAAAAGAAGGATGTAATAATCATAGGCCTTGTGGTGGTCTTTGGCATTGGGGCAAATTTCAGACAATATTTATAGTTGTAGGTATTTTTGGAACTAGTGTACCAGAAAAATTTTGCAATAATACAGCTTTGTATGTGGTAAAGGAGCATCCTTCTGGGACCTGAACAACCAACCACTAAAGCATCCTTCCTTTGTAGGAATTGTAAATATTTATAGCCTGTTAAATGTTCTTAACATGCACGTGCAGACTTGGGATTTCACATTAGACAGAAAACTTGTTAACATGGACTTGTATTTACAGTGTTTCACTATGTAGAACCTTTTTAACTCTGCGTAACCTCTTTAACTTTGTGTAGTAACGGCTTCTTTCAGGCCAGGCATCATTTTTTTCAGTCTTCTGCATTTTTGGTTCTACAACAGGTTTTTAAATAGAATATATAGAAATCTTATCTATAAAATACAGAGGTGCAAGAGTAAAATTTGCAAAAGTGGATTTAAATTAGTCTATTCAAACTAGCTTTTAGGCAAAAAGCTTAATGCTGAATGTCACAATTTGTGCCCAAGGCTTCTTCAATTAACTGCTATTTATTAATATAAACATGGATAAATTAATCAGGTTTCACTGTCCTATGATACCTCAAAATATACATGCATGATGGTGGTTGCCCGGGACAAGCAGTATTCAGTTCTGTGGCGGAGCCGGAGCCTGGGGTTGTTTTAGGTGTTGGATGAAGAGGTGTGTCAGTTGGGCACCCTTGGCTTGAATGGGACACTTGAGCCTGAAACTGTCATCCTGGAACGCCCTGGCCTGAGGGGAACCCCGGGGCCTGGAACGCCCTGGCCTGAGGGGAACCCCGGGGCCTGGAACGCCCTGGCCTGAGGGGAACCCCGGGGCCTGGAACGCCCTGGCCTGAGGGGAACCCCAGGGCCTGGAAGGCCCGGGCCTGCCGCCTTCGCCCCAGCCGGGAGGTCACTGTACTTGCCTTCGAGCGAGCCCATCCGAGGCGGCCGGTCTGGTCCGGAGGGCCCGGGTAAGCCTTCCCTCCGCCCGGCTTCCCGCGCAGGCCTCTGAGGGAACCGGGGGGAGGGGACAGCGCCGACAGCGCCCCCCGCGCCGCGCCCGGTGCGAAGCGCGGTGCCATCTGCTGCGCGCGGCCCGCCAGGCGGCGCCGGCGTCTCCCTGGTAACGGCGCTGGCGGCGCGGGGCGGGCGGGTCGCGCGGGGCCAATCGGCGCGCTGCAAGATGGCGGCCGCGGGAAGTGCGGCGCGGTGAGGCGGGCGGGCGGCGCAGGGCCGCGGCGGGGCTGTAGCGGGTCGTTCCGCCTCCCGCCGAGCCCCGCATGGAGCCCGGCGGCAGCCCGCTGGACCCCGGCTTCTCGCCTCAGGGCACGCCCCGCCTGATCGTGGAGGACTCGCAGCCCCAGAGCGCGGGCGCCGGGGAGGACGCGGAGCAGGCCTGCCTGGGCGTGCTGGCCCGCCGGCTGCCGGCCCGCCGGAGCCCGAGCCCCGTGTTGGTGAGCGCCCGGCGCGGGGGCGGCGCGGCCCGGTCCGGCCCCGGCCCTGACGCGGGTCTCTACGTGTGTTTTGCAGGAGATCGTCTGCGGCGCCGCCGGCAGCCGGGCGCCCGCGGGTGGCGGGGCGGCCCGGGAGCGACCCGCAGGTAAGGGCTGGGCGCGGGGCCGCGGGGAGCCCGGGGGGGGGGGAGCCGCGTGGGCCGCGGCCGCGCTGACGGCGCTGTGTTGCAGGCCCGATGGAGGGCCCTGCCCGCCCGCCCGCCGCCGCACCGCAGGGCCGCCTCGCTGAGGAGATGCCACCGCCCGGCGGGGAGAGCAGGTGCGTGGGCTACCAGCCCCCGGCAAGTGCCGGCTCCCGGCCGCCTCCCCCGGTAACCGGGGGGTCTGGAGATGGGCCCGGGGCCGGGAGGGCTGGGGAGCGCCCGGGCCGGTGCTGCGGCTGCGGAGCGGCTCCTGGGGGGGCTGCGGGAAGCCCCGGGGCGGTGCGAGCGGATCTGTGTGTTGCAGCGCCCTTGGGAAGGCCGAGGAAGGAGGTGAAGGTGATGCCGAGGACTGTGCTGCGGCGCCATGTGCAGAAGGTAACTGCTGTGCTCCACGTCTCTCCTTGGGCTGTGGATCTGACCAGCCATCTGTGCCGCTTTTCAGTTCAGCTGCCCCACTTGTATTACGAGTGGTGGGTGTGCTGGCGAGAATGGGTCAGAAATCGGCCTTTTTTTTCCCCAAGTTGAGCTATGCTTTGATGTTTGGAAAAAAAAAAAAAAGGTGACTTTTACATCATCCTTAACAAGGATCTCGGAGGCAGGAAATGGCTTAGAAGAGGCATGGCTGCTTTGTGACCATTAGGAGATGGAGCTTTGTTATGGCAGAGCAAAGAACTCCTGGCATAATGGCTGTTGTCATCAAAGGACTTTCAGGCACGGGCTGTGTATTATCAGGGTTGTTTTCTCATCACAGAATCCAAATCTGCCGCAGTACCTAATGGCATTACATAAGACCTTGCTGATTAACACCAATTTCTGAGTTAATGGCCAGTGTCCCTCTTCCATTACTGTATTTTTAATCAGCACAGCTGAGGTCGGAGTCTGTCAGTTTCTCCAGAGTTTCAGCGATAGCCTAAATACTTGTTACAGAGTGTATCTTTTGCCCTTGTAATGTGGTAGATGGCTCTTTGATTTTATTTTTTCTATATATATTAGTTATGAATGTTTGGTGTTAGATACAGGCATGTCACAGCTGCAGTTTGGAGCTCTAGAGCTCTCACAGAGCCAGGACTTTGAGAGTGACTTCATACCTAATGAAGGAGATGCTAGGGATCACTTTCACCCTGGAGCTGCTGTCCCTTCTTCCAGACTTGTGAAGAATGATACTAAAGATGGTATGTGAAAATTACGTTAGATGTCCTTTTGTTGCTCTTTCAATTCTCTCTGGTTTCTTTAAGTTATAGATGTTACATTTCTTTGACAGGAAATACAATGTTAGTACTTCTCAAAAATGAGCTCACAGCTAGCTTATTGGTAGTTGAAAAGAATTTTCCTTCTCTTGCCTTTGGGCTAGTTCGTTTGTTTTCTCGTAGCTCTCCAAGTGCTGTCCTTGATTCTTGCACCTCTTTTTCCTGCTTTGTTTTCAGAATATTCAGATAACCTGGTACTGAAAAACTTATTGTGTCCTTTGTTGTTGTTGCTGTTGCTATCATTGATAGTTCAAAATTTTTTTTCTTCCATACAAAGCTTGACTTGATATTTGTATAATTTACAGAACTACACTTTCTTCTTTGTGTATTAGTCCAGGTGACCCATGTAACAAGTTTGGTGTTTTTCCGCTCCCCCCCCCCCCCCCCTCTCTCTTGCTAGAACTGCATGGGGACAGCACAGAAACTGTCTCCAGCACAGAAGCACATGCTGCCTTGGAAGGCCAGCCAAAGACTTCTGAAAGGTATAAACAGTCCACGTTCTTTGTAGGTCTCTTGCTGACATTCTGGAAGTTGATTGATGTCTTTTTTACTAGATTTTTAGAGACAGGAGGGTTCAGGCTTCAAGTCGAAAGAGGAAAGTGAAGGGAAAGATGAAGTACTGATGAGACCTTTTTGCAGCAGTGCTGACTAAGGAGTGCTTTCACCATTCCTAGCTGAGAAAAGAGGTGGTGTCAAATTCTTACACATATAGATAACAATAGGTTGTTTTTAAGGGAGAGTGAACTGGATAATAAAATATACTAATAGTTGTCTTAAACAACTGGAATATAGTGAAAGTAATAATTCAGTTTAGATCACAGAAGTTATTTCAAGATAGCTTAATCACTGTAGCGTGGGCTTTGGCCTAGCAGGAGAAATCTAGAGGCTAAGTGGTGCCTATTTCAGGATGCTTTTGAGTATTTGTTACTGTAAGCTGCTTTATCATTTTAGTTATTTTTAAATGTGAACTTCAGTTTGTTGAAAACTCTCTATATATCATTTATGCCAGATAGAATAATACTGAGCTCCATATTCTGCCACAAAATAATATTAAAAAGGAGATGAAACAAAATTCCTAGAATCCATGTTGAATAGAAGTCAGTAGAACAATCTGCATTCTATTTAAGTATCACTTGTATTGTTAGAAAACTTACAAAACAATTCTGAGAACGTAACTTGTCAAGAATGAATGTGTTATTTTGTCAGGAGGGAGAGTTGGTGTTGCTTCTTTTTTTTTTTTTTTTTTTTTTTTTTCTCCCCCATTTCTTTCTCCATGCCTCCCCGCTTTCTTTCTCTGGTATACACAAATGAATACCTTTCATCTGTTTTGATAAATTTTCTTTACAATGTTGCAGTATTAATGCATACTTCGAATTTTTCAGGTCAGTGACTATGTCTTACTTTTCCAGAACACTACAGGAAGCAGAAGAGCATACCAGGAAACCAGTGCCTGTCTGTGACCCCACTAAAACCGAGAAATCCCTTGATTCTGGTCACAAGGAGTCAGATATCTTGTCAACTCAGGAAGATATGTTTCCTGAGAATAATGCAACAGGTAACAATAGACAAGCAGAGCCAAAATGTCCATCCCAGAGATCATCATGAGCATTATCCTTACTTGACCTTTTTAGGCATGTAGTGTTTTAGGGTGCAGAGTGCTGTGAGTATTTTTCATGTAATTTCTGCTTGAACTTGAGAGCACTTTGGATATTAAAGTGTCTTTCACTATACTCTGTGTCAATGTCTAAATGTCATTTTGTGTTAGAACAATTACACTGGATTGTTAAATACATGTAATTTTCTTTCTTTCTGTGCCCCTTGAAGAGCAAAGCCAAAAA
This sequence comes from Falco naumanni, assembly GCF_017639655.2. Lineage (NCBI taxonomy): Eukaryota > Metazoa > Chordata > Aves > Falconiformes > Falconidae > Falco > Falco naumanni. The sequence continues at coordinate 2,992,752 of NC_054060.1, read as the reverse complement.
AACCCCTTTTACACTCTTCTGAAACTGGCAATAATAATACTTACCCTTTGTAGTGACACACAGTCTAAAGTGTGGATAAGAAGCGTAGGCAGATATTATCGACTTTGTTATGCTGGGTAACTCTGGCAAAACATTCCACCTTACTCCTCTGAGTTGGCCTTCCTGCTTAGGATAGGGACAGGATCCTGCAATCAAAATCTTCATACCACAATTTTGATCAGTCTGATTGTCATCTAGGTTAATGTTCCTTCCCTGTAAGAGATGAGATTACATGGAATAGGATCAGGAGAGAGGTCATCACTGTGTCTTGCTAGGAGGATGTCTATGTCTGGTTTTGGTGTCCACAACTGAAAGGCTAATAAATAGGAAAGTTCTTAACAATTTTAGTAGTGAAAGACCTAGAAAATAAAGCTTTGAAAGGCAACTTTTTCACAGTTTATAAAACATAAGTTAAATGAAGTCTCACTTGATGTGGGTTTTTTTTTGTTTAGTTTTAGTTTGTGCACAACTGTATCTATACCAGATTGATCTTGTGCATGAACCCTCTGTATCCAGAAGGTTCAGTAACAGCCTCCAACTCACACTGGGTCAGTGGTCAGTCCAAGGTGTCTTTTCTTCTGAGAACCTGGTCTGTGTTGGCGTTCTAGTGCTGGATCAAATATGCTGATACTGGAGCCACTGGGGATTTTTCTTTTAGAATTCCCAAGTAGGAAGACCTGTGCAGTCTGGCCTGATAAAAACTATTCTTTTTCATCTTAACTATATTACGCTCACATTTCACATACTGAACTTTCACATGCAGTCCTTCTCCGATACTGTTTGAAAATCAGCTAGTCCTTGCCTACCTGAGAAGTAACTGTGCAGTAGTGTGAATATAATTCCTCCAGAATTTTCAGATTAACTTGCTTATTGGCCAAATTTCTAATCTTACTTCCTTTCCTCCCTCCGCTGTAGAGAGTGGCTGTCCAGTAACCAGTGTGGAAGAGGGGAATTCTCTGGCGTGCACCCCTGCCCGCAGTCTGCAACTCCTGCAGCTCTCTGGACAGGGATCCCTTGTACAGGAGAGTCAGTCCACGTAAGCAGAAAAATCCCCACACTATTGCAATAGCTTAATTGCAGTAGTGCATTTCCACCACTCTCTTCTTTATTCAAAGACTTGTGCTTGATTTTAAGCATCAATGTTTTAATTTTGTGCTGTAAGAGGATAGCATGGCTTTATTTTGCGATGAAATGGACTGGTAATGCCCATGTGGTTAATGGCCATTTCTCACACCTCTGGCTAGCGAACACCTGACACTCTCCTCAACTTACTGTGACAAGCTGGAGCTACATTAGGGGTGTAGTTAATGCATTTTCTAGTGATGTATGGTTGTCTCTTCCATGTTCCCTTTTCTTGGTCTGCAGTGTCTCTTCGGGCCTAGTCAGTCCTCCTGTTGCCGTTGAATCCAGCGTTCTTGTTCCTAGCAGTCCTACTGAACAGGAGCAAACGAAAGGTAAAATTTTCTGCGTACTTGTCTGTGGTTGTGTTTCTGTGCTCCGTGGTTTAGTCTGAACATGCAGCCTTTTCAAAACTTGCTAAAATTGAAGAGTAGAACAGAATTGAGAACACTGAAAGAGGTAGATGAAGGGAGATCTGTGTTTGTGACTCAGAGGCTAATGTGTTGTCACTATTTCCTGCATAGCTATTGTAATAAATACTGTTGGCTTGGCTCACCTTCACTTTGAAAGATGATGGGAGATACTTCATATGGGATACAGATTGCTGCCTGCAATTTTCCTTCTTTCTTGGGGACAAGCCATTCTTGCTACAGGCAGATACCTGTATTAAGTATATACTGTTAGGGCACTAGAAAAGACAGAGGAGGACTGCGTCATAACAGTTATTTTATCTTAACTTGGATGATTTGCACAGTCTTTTAAAAAGCTTTCTTGTATGTTATATGTCTGCATTCTAGAATGCCATGCCAAAAGAGGGATTGTTCTGTATGATACCTTGGTTCTTAAATATTTTCTCTAAGCAACCATTATCAATCCACACAGACTTTTAGTATGATACAAAATCACAATTCCTTTCTGTGAGATTCCTGTGACAGAATGTGAAATGCTTTTTAAAACAGATATTTTGTTTGTTGTGATCTGAATTCAGTTGCATTTTAATAAAGATAGCAAAAGAAAAAAAAAAAACCCCTCAGATAAATGCTTTTTATAAACTTCAGGTACCTTTTCCTAACTGTAGAAACTCTAGGCCCATAACAAAATAGTTATATGAATTCTTAACAAAACACTTTCTTCCCCCCTTAAATTTAAGGATATGGATGTTTTTGTTGATTTCTCACCCCCTCCCCCCCCCCCCAAAAAAAAAAAAGTTGATGTGGAGAGAAGATTTTAGATTCACCCATTAAAGTATGAGAAAGTTGCATACACCACTGAGGACAAATCTTTTAACAGAATGTTGGAAACTAGGTAAACACAAGAATTTGCTAGTAATGTATTTTCTGCTCTTTCAAACCAGATGAACAGATGGATGTATCTATCCTTGCAGAAGAAAGAGACCTGATGCAGAAGCAGAGGGGAGATAAGCTGGTGGAGATGACCATCCCATGTATCCCACCAGGACCTCTTGTCCTGCCACAGGCTTCAACTCCAGTGTCCCAGAGTGCCCCAGCCTTTCCTGGATCTCCACCTATACCATCACAACCAGAGTTCTCTCATGTAAGGGTTCATGTTGATATTTTTTTTGTATGGTGTTTGCAGAAGATGTGTGTTTGAGTCAGCTTCTGTGTTGAGATTGCCAGCTAAGCTGGTTCTCATGAGCTTCCATGTTCTCACCAGTAACAGTTATATATTGATGATACTGTGTGGCGGTTTATCCTGCAGGGAAAATACGGAACAGTTTAAGAGGGCATAGTGAGTTACTGAAGGTAGAATTTTTTGCCTTTTAATCTATGCTGGAAACCCTTTTTTGTGTCTTCCCCCCCATCCCGTTTTGAAGGAGAGAAAGCTTTCTGATGCAAAGCTGGGTGTCCTGCATTTCAAAACTGCATCATAAATGAAGGCTTTTATCAGGATAGACCTTAACATCATTTGTCATGGAGAAAGTGAAGCCATTTTGTAATAAAGCATTTGTATTCTCCTGCAAGGCTAGAATTCATTTACTGCATTTTTCAGGTTGCTTATTCTTGTTATTGGTTGTTTTCTTTGTGCTTTTTGATTCTGGAAGTTAGTAGTGTTCACAGGGATATAACAGAGTTGGTGGCTTTATAGCTTATTATTACAAATTTCGTCAACTTAAGGCAGAAAATAAAGGTTGTACTGGAAACTGCAGTAGTCGAAGCAGGGATTCTCCTTAGCTGAAAGTGGATTTTTTACTGATACAATACATTCCTCCAGAGAATCTTTCCAGAACTCTCAGTTTTTTGACTAAAAATAGCTACTAATTTGCCATGCTTGACCTGTACTTCATAATTTGGTGGCGTGAAAGGTGTACCAGGGGTTGTGTGTGACTTTGCCACAGAGGTACTAAAAAGTAATTCATGGTGATAATTTTCCTCATCAAGAATGGGGCAGTGATGTCATAGAAATAGAAGGGGGGAAACTGTTTGTGTTGTTTTGTTTATTTTTTTAATCTGATAGTTTTTTGCTGAGCTTGCTCTCCTTCGTAATCACATGTAATGTTCTAGGAATAATAAATAAACAGTCCTACTCAGGATGCTCTGATGCTTCATGTCCCACTTTTTTCATTTTAGGATATCTTTATTCCGACTCAGACCCAAGAGAAGAAGCGTGAAGAAGCAAAAAATGCTGCTTTAACCCATTTGTGCTTAAGAGGAAATCCCTCTGGACCCACAGATGCTTTGTCAGAAACATCTACAGGTGACTCTGTGTCAAAGTCTAATGATTCCTGTAAGCTGATGCTTTCTGCAAGTGAGTGTAGCCAGCCCACAAATACAGAGGTCAGTTTGGGCTCTCTGAACATGGGCCAAGATAGCGAAACCACGCAGGTGGAGGCGATTTCTGAATGCAAGACCTCAGACTTGAGACTCTGTCCTGTGGAGAATGACAACATAAACCCGAGGCTGAATGCAGGTGATCAAGCCCTCTCTGAAAACTGTGAAAAAGTGAAAAAGGAGGATTTACAGACTGCAGGAGAGCCTGTAATGCAGTTGGCTAGTGCAGATGTAGCAGGAGATGGGTCATTAGCTCCTACAGCTCATCAAGAGAGAGAGTGTATTTCTGGAAGTCAGGCTGCTACAGGTCAGTCTGGTCTGCCTGAGATTTTGTCATATGCTCAGCGTAAAGAAGCACAGTCTGAGGATTGTCTGTTGGAAGAGACTTCCAAAGCTGAGGCGGTTCCTGAGACTCATTGTGAAGAACGAGAAGAAAAACAGCAAGTGAAAGAGAAGCAAATAGATGAAGATGTGTCCCTTGTTAACATAACGCTTTCTCAGAAGTTTATTCTTGAAAGGGAAGTACAGTGTCATGAAGATATGGAAGTGGAATTTGCTGATGGTTCTTGTAAAAATAGCAAAAGTTCATCTGAGCAGGCCCAAGAGTTAGAAGAGATTAGACCAGAAAGCCAGGGAAAAGAGGCTTCAAAAGTTAGTACTTTTGGCACTGGAGAGGCAAAGAGCGTGGATAAACTGTCCTTTAAGGCTGCTTTGGAAAACATGCCAAAGCTCAATAAAGTTTTATCTAAGCCTTCTGTAGGGGAGTTACTAGAACAGCACAACAACTTGTTTCCGAAGTTAGAGTCTGATGTTCCATCGGAAGTGGCGTTGTGTGCCAAGAAACATCCAGGTTGTTTGGAATTAGGACAGATAACAGGGAGTCGGCCACCACCTCAAGAGAAAGGGGCTGATGTGCTGGTGACTCAGCAGGAGAATCAGGTACCAAAAAATACGGAGGATACTGTTATGACAAGGAATCTGGAGCAGGAAGAGCAGATGCAGGCTCAGGAGAAGGCAGCTGCTAAATCCCCCAGTCCTTCCAGTGGTAAGTGAATTTAGGTTAGTAGTTCACAGGGGTATATTTTGAATAATGTCAAGGACAGCTGTGTACAATGCTCAGTGTTTTCAGGGAGCACTGATCTCAGATGTGTTAAACAGTGTCTCTTCAAAGCAGCGCTACAATTCACTGTGTTATATGCATAACATGCCTTTACTTTTTTCCCCCTTTGTCACACTGCTGCAGGCAAGAATGATAAGGTAATCCTTGTTCCTAACTCTCTCTCGCAGTTTTATGGCGGAAACACAGAGCAACTTTGAAAACTCAGAATTTTGTGACCTTGGCAGTGCTCGGGGATTTTTGTAACTTCCCCCGCCAAAGCAGCACCAGCAGTGTTCTTGAAAGGCAAAGGATGTGTGGTAGTCTGCACTTTACCTCTTGTAGGTCTCCTTACTTTTTTTCCCTTCTGAAAGGTGAATTTTCTTTGTGGGTGTATATAGAGTGGCTTTGCGCCAGAAATTAATACAGCTAACACAAACTAACCTTGAGGTTATTTTAAAGTAGAATGGCTTTTCACTCACGCATAAGCTGTGGCTTGGCAGGTATTGTCATGGTGCATTGCAATCCCTTTAGCATGCTGTTGTGTTGCAAGAAATGTGGGATGCTATACCTGAGTTCTGTGGCGCTTTTGCCTCGTAGTTGGCTTAATTTTTAAATGTAAGAGTTCTGTACTCCTCAAATGAAAACGTAATAGAAAACAAAGTTTTACTAGAGTTTTGTATTGAATTGTACACGTTTTTGAGATCTAAGTCACCTTTTATTAAACTGCAGGATCAGTGAGGAGGTTTTCCCCCTCTTGTGATGATGGTAGGTGACTTCCAGTCTCCCAGAGTTGGTGATTATGAAAGCTGAGGGCCTGAAAACAGATGTCAGTAGGTGGTGGTTGTCTTTACATTGCCTGAACAGACTGGTACATCAGTAGGGGTTTATTTAACTCTTTTCCCCCGATTTGCTAGGTAGATTATGCTCTGTGAATTGTCTTAAATCTTTCAGTTAGAGTACAGTTGGAAGATCAATAAAATTGTGCGGTGCTGTGAGAATTAAATGAGATGTGTAGCAGGGAAGATGTTTGTGAACCATCTGATAGATTCAGATTGACCAGTCCTTACAAGTGGAATGTGTAAAGCTGTGGGCTAGATAGAGCTTCTCTTACCACTCAGAAGTCATGGCATTGTTACATAGCCCTGTCGTCTGTTCTGCAGAGCTTTGTTCAAGTGATGTTTTCTACTTTTTCCTTTTGAGAAATTAGTGTAAGATATAAAGCTTAAAAGACATTTCCTAACACTCAGCCTTCTTTTTCCTTTTATGTACTCAGGTGATAACCAGTCTGAATAATTTTCTATTCTTTGTCAGTGAGGGACATCTCCCTTACGTTCTCTGCCAGTTTACGTTTGCGGTTTTTTCAAGATCTGTATGTGTCTTTAAAAATTCTTCAGAACTTCTCTCATCAATCTTATGAGTCCAATATTTCTTGTTACTGTTTTCTGAACCACTTAATTTTCCCAATTACAAACTGATCCTTACTGCTGTTTATAGCGGCTTTCGCTGTTTCTTCCTGAAAGCCTTTTGAGCTCGTTCTTATATGGTTCCCTCCCCTCTTCTTCAGTTCTTGTGACCTTGAACCATGCTGACTTCTGGAACATGTGATCCTGTTTGGAAAGATCAAAATGGCAGATTTCAAAAAAGGAGCAAGATGAAGAGCTTTCTTCTTTATGTTTGAACAGAAGTAGGTGAGATGACTTTGAAGAGCTAGATGGAGACTTGGATGAGAAGGGATTGAGTGTAATACTTATGTGTGTTTTTAATACCAAATTTGCTGACGAGTTTGAGAAAGATAACCATTTAATAGTATGGGACTGGCTGGTGAGAAGAAACTTGGGATACTAGAAAACAGGATGAAGGTAGTATCTTACGTTGTAAGATAAGAATGACAGATAAATATTGATACCTGTAGGAGGTAGTTACAGCAAGGTGTGGAAAAGAGATTTGAATGCTTATGCAGATCATCAGTTTTGGAGAGACTTCCAGCAAAAGATAATAGCAGTTTTCAAGCTAGACTTTGCTATAAGTATCTGTTGACCTATTCTAAAATGAAATAAAGCTCAAATTATTTTCAAGGGGTATAGATCCTTGTGACCACAGCTTTAACATCACTGACATCTGAGAACAACTGCAGTTGTTACTTTATTTTGAGCTAAGTATATGTTTAGTCATGTAAAAACTGCCTGCTTTTGGGGTTCTGATATCTTCTTTGTTTAGATCTAGAGAACTCCACTTTCCCAATAACAGTCATATGAATTAATCTGTATTGTTGAGCACTGCTTCATATACAAGCTATCACAGCAATTTAATTGGTGTGACTTTTGCGCCTGTTCTTCTGAATGCGGTAGGACTGGTCAGATGTTTGGGAGCTTTTTTGGTTTTGCATTCTTTAACATCCCATAACTAGTGACCATCGCTTTCTTTCAGAATGTTAGAGCAAACTGCTTTGTTGTTGAGCATAAAAGTAGAGCATTTCAGTTGGCCAGAAATGCAGTGATTTTTTAAAATTTAGTGCATTCTCTGAGGGTGGAGTCTTTGTTGGCTTGGGGAACCGGTGCTAAGCAAGTAACATGCTGGAGGCAGTTTGGTGGGTTGTTTAGTCAATCCAGACAGTAGTGTAGTGTCAATTTCATATTTAAGTTCTTAATTTGTGGTGTTTAGGTGTGTCTTAGCAATATCCTTAACAACTTAGCAAGCAAAGTTTGGAGGCCGCCTCTAATGATATTTAGGGAGAGCTTTGAATGTTGTTTGTAAGTGGTACAATTGAATCATGCTGTATTTTTCAAATAAGAAAAACAAACAAAAAAAAGCTTCAATGACGGATTTTGGAGACTGCACACAAAATCTGAATCACCAGGGTCTGAGGGCCAAGAAGACAAGCTGCTTTGTTAGTGTTAGATTATTCTGTTGTCGTTTAATGGGTTGGAGTTTTTTGTTGCTGGGGTGGGTTTTTTCAGTCTTTTCCCGTTCAGTGGCTTGTAGTAGGTCATTGTGCCTTTGTGATAACGCTGACCTAAAGACTGAAGATCGTGGTCTTTGAGAATTGAGGTACTACAACAGCCAGAGGAACAGTTACACTGCATCAACCTAGCTTGGTGTACAAGTTCCCCCAAATTGAAGAGCAGATGCATATGGATGAATATAAGAGCACAGATGCAGTGAGGAGATACTTCTGAAGAAAGGTATGGTTTAGGAACACACTGAGTCTGCAGTGATGTCTTTGGGTTTTGATATTTTGGATAGGTGTGTTTTTCTCCCCCACCATGGAATTTCTGTGGGTGTTTTTTTCGAACCTTGGTATAAATTTTTAGATTTCAAAGCTTCCTGCAGTAAGAAGTTTGACCACTTAAATTATATGCTGGGAAAAAAACCCAACTGTATTTCACCAGGTGTTAGCATCATGTGATGCCCCCTGATTCTGAAAACTTTAAAGCCTGAGAACTTAAATTGTATGTAGAAACTTGCACATGGCAAAAATGAAGGAACTTGATGCTAGTATCAGAAAATCTGTTTCCCTTCTATTAAGAGTATTGGGGAAGTGCAAAGATTGCAGAACTCAAATGTTACTTCACATGAAGTTGAATTATAAGTTTTAGGTACAGTATTCCTAATTTCCTTTAACTGAAAGAAGAAAAAAAGCTTTGTTACGTAGAAAATTATGCTTTGAGGGGATCTACTCAAAATACTGTTCAGGAAGTTCAAATGTGTTCTGATCCCATTGCATTTTATGGTCTCAAATTAACTTTTCTTTGAACAAGTCCAGGGCATTTGATGTTTCTTAAGATAATTTGGCATAGTAGAGAACAGTATTGGTCTTTGAACTTAAGAACAGTATAAATTTTATTAAATAAAATAATATGCTTGTCAGTACACTGCTGAAATTATGATAAAATAAAGATGAGTGGCTGCAGTTACATAACAAGATTGAAAGTTAGGTTCCACTTCAGTGTGGCCTTTCACAGAGCTCACAATCCAAAGCTTCCTTTTTTAAGAAAGTGTGAACAAAACGGTGTTTATCTTCAAGTAACATTTCCCTTGTTATATTGTACTTGAAATGTTTTTTTCCTAGATAAATCTAAATGCAACTTAAACACATCACACTTGGCGGGATTTACTTTCAAAAGAGAACAACTGGAGGAAATTAACTTGGAAACTGGTGCTGCTGGTTGTGTGGTATGCATTTGTATTACGCTAAAGGGCTGATCGGTTTTAGGAGAGAGTTCATACTTCTAAGATGCTCTGCCTGCTGTCTTCAGACTCATGAAGCATGGTGGGAAAGTCTGTAGAGCAATATTTGTTCTCTTATCATCACTCAGGCCTGAAGGTGAGAGGAGCTTTAGAGCATGCTTCTTTAAAGCAGCTTTGTTCTCATTATAGTCATTTCCAACAGGAGTCTAATCCCTTATATGCTTCATGATGTGTTGATATCAGTAAGCACAAACTTTGGGTGAGGTCTAGAAGGATCTTGGAGAAGAGTCCAAGAAGCAGGAGTAGAAACTGGATGGTGAGGTTTGAGGGGTGTCTTTTGGGTTTTGAAGTTGCCTTGAAGTTACTTTACTAAAAAATAGGGATACAGAAAAGAAATCTACTCACTGAAATCTGTTTCTAGGACTCTGTGGAATTTGTAGATGTTTTGGTTGTCTGTGAAATCTTTTCTGTATATGGTACAATTTTGTACGTACAAAATCTTATTTGGGATGATATCTTTGTACTGACAATAAAAAAATAAACAGATCAGCAGTGCAGTAAGTATAGTTATGATAAAGTTTAAGCATACCAGGTGAAATAAAAGGTTAATGTTTTTATTGAAATAATGAAGAGTTGTGTTGTAAAAGCTCTTAAACCTTTTTAACCTTGCCTCAGGCCTGGCTAAAGCGATGATTCTTAATCTGAAAGACTTCTGGAAGTAAAGTTGTTTCTTATGTTCTAATGGGCTCCTTTTGATATATCACAGCTAGATATTAATTGCCAATGGAGAAAGATGTATGTAATCAAGCTTTTGTCCTGTCTATTCGATAGTTGTGCTAGTGAGTTAAGAACAGAGCTAAGAAAGGGGCTTTTTGAAAGAGAAAGCAAAAGATCTTAAATAGAAGGCATGGGGTTCTTTGGGGTGGTGGTTTTGGTTTTTTTCCCCTCCGTTCTGTATACACAGAAAACAGAGTGGCCGTCCAGTACTGCTGGCCTTCTGTGTGGGTCCTCATGTGGATGTGCCACATCCCTTGAGAGGTGACTGGCAGGAGAGAACTAGAGCAGAGGGAGCTGCGCTTCAGCTGCTCAGGAGCTGCCTGCTGGCCGTCCATGCAGTAGCAGTGTGCAAGAAACATCACAGTAGGCAGGAAAGGTGGTGAGACTTGCCTTTTCATCTAGAAGAGGATGGTAGCTCTGCTTCACTTAGCTTGATGCAGAGCTGGGAGATTCCTTTGTTCCCTTCCATCGTGAGGGTGCAGTTTTGTGCTGTGCTGGTAGTTGCTGTCTGCACTGTCCTAGAAACATCCAACTCTCCCTGAGAAAGTGTTACCCGAGCAAATTAAATCTAGCATTAGCATTAGCAAACTTGAGAGAGACGAGGTGGGCCGAAGACAGACCCAATCTTTTGATGCTGAAAGATAAAAGGAAATATTATAGGATGATGGTCTTAAGGACATAAGAAAAGTTTGCAGAGAGAATTAGCCTTTTTCATTTTACAACAGTTGATGCAGTTATGTCAAAGCAATTAAGCTTTCAGGCATGTAAGTTTTTTTCAGGTCTTGTGAGTGTGAAAGCTTGCTTGTTTTCTCTAATGGTATCTGTTGGTTTAGTAATTAGATTATCTCTTATTAAAATGCAGACTGATCATTTCATAAATGCTTGTGATCATGTGTTATTAGCCTGCTAAACTGTGTATTTGTAGGCTAGAAGAGATGGTGGTAGCTAAATTGATCAAAATTCAGTTTCAATTGAAGACTTCATTTTCTAAATAAAACACTTCAAATGGAGATCTGCTATAGGTCATACGACATGACAGGCCTTCATAAAGCTGTTTGTGAGGAATGGTAGTTGGCCTTTCAACAACATATGGTGTACCCACAAAGTGTGGGTACCCCTGCACTATGAAATAATACCCACTGCACAAATACAATGAAGCCCTTAGGTTGATCTCGAGGATGTTGTAATTGCTGAACCATATCTTTAAACCTTGTGACAGCAGGGCAGGTGATGGTTTTCAGACGGACAATAGATAGCTTTTCCCTGGATGTTTTTTTTTTTTCTGTGAGGGGATTATGTCTTTGTCATGTATTTACAGCTTCATTTGCCGCAAGGTAGTTGTGTAAATCATATGTCAGCATCTTGTGTAACTGAAGAATGATACACTGCATCTGGCTGTCACTGGGAGTTGTATCTGAATATCTAGTGCTAGCTCTCAAATTGAAGTAACTTGACTCTGTGTTCTCATGACCTTAACTAATACTGTTTAGTTTTGGGATTTTTTGGGTTTTTTAATACATGCTTTTTAAAATTCAGGAGTTATGTAAACTGTGACTTGCATTGTTCAAGTAATATCTTGGATTAAATCCAAAGAACAAATACAGTATTAGGAAAAAGGGAAAAGGAAGGATAGTGACAAAGATGATGAAAAACTATTTGGACCTCAGTGTGGGGAGGAAAGGGTTATTCTGTTAGCTGTGCTAAGTACTTCTATGCAATTTGGAGAGAATCCAGCCTGCAAATTACTGATACGTGATGTTGAAGGTTTGCAAATAGATGTCATGGGGTGAGGCAAAAAGGGGGCATTTTACTAGTTTTTTAATGTATTTATCTGTTAAATACTGTAAGGTCCCCACGTGGTAAATGCACCAGGTCGTGGTTTCCCTGATGGGATAGGCTACCTCAGCCAGTAAACCCTGCAGGCCCTTTATGCTGGGGCCGGCACAAGAAGGGGGAGAAGTGTGGGAGAGGACGGGAGGATGGGTCCAGCCCTTCTGGTGGCAGCCTGCAGCTGGTTACGAAACTGCAACGTCTGTTTTTTCTCTTAAAGCTTACTTTCCAGGCAAGTTTCTGCTATCATTGTCTAACCCTTAATTGACTGCTACTAATTGCTCAAGCTCATAGGTGGCTATCTGAGGTGTATCTGCTGACCTTTTATCCAAGGCTGTTTGATGATGAAGCATCCCTCTGTGTAAGTTTCAGGTTATTAATTCAGGCAGCACGTAGCTCTGCCAGTTCACTTCTGTCCTAACCTTCATTGATGTTTCTGGCCTCATCTGCCTTTTCTGTGGAACATCCTGAACATCTCTGAAGCAAAGCTGCACTCTATAAAAACCCTAATGCCGTCAAGATATTTAGTCTCTCCTTTATCTAGCACCTGGGGACAGCTACATCAGGTTGACCACAGCCCAGATTTTCATGGAGAGCTATTTTCCACACAAAATGTGAGGAAGATCAGTTAGAGCAGCTGTCCTGAAACCAGTAACTGTTCAGGGGAGGTTTGTACAGGACGGCACCAGGGTTATGCTTTTCCCCATTTCTGCAGCCTAGTGAACCTGTGCTTTTGATGTTTGAACCAAAGTAGTCCCCTGAAATTAGTGATCTTGTCATGCTCTGTCTCTTAGGAACCCCGTTTCATTTTACTTTGCCGAAGGAGGATGATGTCATTCAGCCCTTGACCAGCATAACACCGCCTCTTACTGGCCAGCTTAAAATGGGACCCAGAAGACACAGCACACCAATTGGTGAGTTTGACCCAAATGGCTCTGAGCTGCTGTGGAAGCCTGTTTGGAAGCTTTTGATTCTGGATGTGGGATCTGATGGGGACAGCTCAAACCTACCTTGGCAAAAACCATCGCTGCTCTGTGGGGAGGGCTCAGCTCTTCTCCACACTTCCCTTGTGATGTTCTTTCCTCGGTCTCTGGTAAAGGCATTTGCTCCCCGAGTATGGGGTGGTATGGAATGGGTCTTCCTTGCACTCACTGCGTTTTGCGTACAACTCCATTAAAGAATGCAAAAGACTCCTGAGTAGTGAAGGAGCTTAAGATTGTAGAAATCTCTTAACTCTAAATCTAAAAGAATATTGTTCCCAGTATTCATCGTCTTTTAGGAGGACTTTCTCTGCTAGGTTCACATACAGCACCCCTGCCTTTGCTGGATGAAAGGAAGTGTGTAATTCTGCTTGGGTAGTAGCAAAGTATTCTGTCGCAAGCTGAGGAAGATACCTGTGCTACAGAACTTTAATGCTTCAGAACTCTAGATAGGAATTTCCACTACTGCCCTGTTGGTAATAATGCATGCAGTGAAGCATCTTCAAAGCAGAACTGGGACCTGAACCCCAGAAATGTGAATGACAGTAGCTACTTTTTGTTTTACTTTTTTTGTTGTTGTTTTTTTTTCCGATTTTCAGTGGATGATAGTTGCCCAGACAGCACTATAGCAACTAGTGATGTTACAGCAGAGGGCACAATGGAGACCAACAATGTCACCTTGGAAAGTGCAGTGGTATCAGCAGATGTGTCAGAAGTGTGTGAGAAAGGAGAATCTTGTGTGGTTCCTGAGGCTGATGCAAAACTCTCTCTGCGGATGAACCTTGTTACCCCTGTGAATGATGGGAGCGAGGAGTCCCCGCCATTCAGCCTGGAAAGTAAGAGGATGGAGTCTTGAAACATACAAGTTGTACTCGATCTCGACCCCAACTCTAAACCTCTTTGTGGAATTCCCTGAAACAGTCTCTGAGTCTCTGTAGTTATTCTATTTTTTTTCCTTTTTGGGGCAGTGCCACTTAAATTTGTTTCTCTGTTTCTGCAATGCCCTAAGCAAGGATGGAATGAGAGGAGAGGCCTTTGTTGCAAGGAAAGCTGTTTTGAGCAAACTAAAAGTTATGATGTGTAGCAGCAATGTCACAGGACAAGAACTGGAGTTTGGTTGTATTGGGAGGGAAATTATTTTAAAAGTGTAATCTGGACAAAAAAGCTTGTCCGCATTTTAATCAGAACAGTGACATTATCTAATAGTCTAAAACCTGTAGAAACTCAGGTCTGTGATAAGTTGGGCAGGGAGGCTTGGGCACCCTTTGTCCAGTGTTACTCAGCCTCTCTTCACTGAGTGTTGGGGGGCTGGGAAGGTGCAGGAGAGTCTGTTGAGGTGACACCAAAATCATCCTTCCCTTCCTTCTTGTTTTAGAGCCTACAGCCAGCGACAGGAAAGATGGATCCTCTGCTGCTGCCAGGTAACTGCACAGAGTTAATACAAAGGTCAGGGTAGATCCTTTTTCCACTTGTTACTAGCAGCAGGGAAAAAAATATTAAAATGAGACTCAGAAGCAGGGAACACTTTTAGCAGTAGCCATGACAGTGACTCTTACAGCAGGTTTTAACTACATAGGCAAGGTGAGTGCCCTGCCTGCTTTTTCACTACAGGCTTTGTGCTTCCTACTAATGTCAGCATTTTTTTTCCTCCTGATTGTAGTGAAAGCAGAAATTCACATCTTGTGCACTCCAGAATACAAGTCTGCCCTATCCACCTCTTAAATTTCAAACACGTGGTGTTCTGCTTTCTTTCCTTATCGTGCAATTTTCTGCAAAGAATCTCTGAGGAGTTCCAAAAGAGAATTATCTTTCTGATATGAAGCTGATGAAACATAACCAGGTCACCAACACACTGAAATGACAGTTTTAACACGTTGACCAAAACATAAGTTACTCCCTTGGTCTTGGATTTATATTTATGTATCTTACCTCACATTTAATGCCTAGCATTGCTTGATTTTGGCTTTTGGGGAGTATGGTTTGTAAGTACTAATAAGAATCTCAGTCAGAACACAGTGACCTGTAGCCATCTGAACAAAGTATAATGGTTTGGAGTGAGAAAACTTTGAAATAAACTGAGTATCTCTTGTCACAGGGTTGCATGCTGGGTGGTAATCATGCCTCAGTGCGGAGGATGAGTGGCACTTGTTCCTCACTGGCTGAGGATGAGTCGCCTTTGTAGGTATAGGTTGAACTTACCTTTCAGGGTCTGCTTCTTGACTGTCATTCCCAATATTTCTGCCGTGTCATGAAAATCCTGAGAAGTAAGCCATAAATGGTCTAACTGTGTCCCCTGGTGGGTACCAGAGGTAGTGGATGGTGAAAGTCCAGGTGGCACTGCAGTTTTCCACACTGTATTTTCTGGAATGGTTACATTGCTCTAGGCTGTTAGGGTGTCTGCAGAACTGACAGAAATGCTTATGAAATTGCAGCTTGTTTCTTGACCTTTGAGACTGACAGTCTCACTCGTTCTGTGGCTGTGTAGGTCAACAAGCTCAATACCAGTTGTTGCTTTCCCAAGGGGCTAGAGAACTCTTTGTTTTGCTGTATAAGGGATTTTCTCACTCCCTGATGCTTTTTTGTTTGTTTGTTTGTTTTAAATCTGCACTGCTAGCTCCCAGAAAGCATCATCTGTGTTTAGTCGTGTCTGTGAAGTTCGTCGAGAGGATGAGGCCAGAGGTCATGGTCTTTCCACTTCTCCGTTTAGGTAACTCCTCACAGTCTTTGCCTGCCAGTCCTGGTTGGATTTATATGCACATGTGCATTTTCTGCATCAAAGAAATTGCACTAAGTCATATTCTTTGGGTGACTTAGAAGGTTGGGGACAGTGGGGTAAGTATAATAAGTACTGTATGTTTGTATCTCACATGGTAATCAGAGTTACCTTTCTGACGGAGCAGCTGTGTGATTCCAGCTGGCTAACACGCTTCGGGAAAACCTGAGGCTTGAGAGAACTGAGATCATACTTAGAGCTGCTGAACTACCTTTTCTTTCTCCTGTTTCAAGATCTTCGGACCTGTTGTGTTTGTTACTGTTCTTGCTATTGTCTCCCAAGTCCATCAATTTTTGCTGTCTCCGGTTGCTTTGAAAAGGACTGTACTGCTGCATATGTTATGGTGATCAGGGCGCTGGCTGGAGGACCAGGTGTAGAAATCCGCTTCTTCAGTGTTTTCCATTCTGTCTTTTGATGGGGCAGTGAGGTCTTGGTCTATGGAGAAAGAGTAACCTGTATTTCAAGAGCATTGAATGGTTGTACTGAAGACTGTAATGAATAGGGAGTTCCAGTGCTGGGTGATGTATAGACAGAACAGAAGATAGTCACTCCTCAAAGTCCTCCAGTGCATGAGGGAAGGTAAATGTATACTTCTAGTATGGCTCTGTATACAGTCCTATATAGTACCTGATAACAGGGTACAAATCTTGACAGGGCAGACAAATTAGACATTAGGCAGCATTTGTATTTATGCTCCTGCCTCTTCTCACTAGATGTGATTACCAGTTTCAAGCCTCAAGTGCTGAAGCAGTCTGTAGCAACTTCAAGATGGCATGACTTCCAGAAGCATGTTGCATAGTTTGTGCTTGCTGTGCGGAGCGTAGATTGCTTTATTAGTGTTTTGAAAAGCACCCGGTTCTCTACAAGCATCAGCCATTCTTCTTGCTACCATGTGCATCACTTGAGAGATGTTCAAAGGTTTTTTTATAACTGGGGACTCAGAGAATTCTGTGTAATCTGAAGTAGCTGAATGACAGGGTGATTTGGTTTTTTTATAGTGCTTTTGCTTGAGTGACAGCACATTGGTTGTCTTGCTCTTTTAATCAATAATTTTCATTTGTATATAACTGGTTTGCAGGGGGAATCTGTTCAGTTTTCCTGGCATGCAAGAAGATGCTGAATTCCATAAAAAGCCCAGTGCTCAGCATTACCAGCAACACAAGGCAGATGAAAGTGGTGGGCAGGTCCTGATTCCTCAGAGGATGCCGCAGGACTGCCATCAACAGCTTTCTGGGGCAGAGGACGGGGAACCTGTGGAGACTGGTATTGTAAGCACTCAGACGGAAGAGGGGAGAGGAATGCAGAAGAAACCAAGTAAGGCTGTTAAAACTGATGAAAGCCAAGAGACGTGGGCAAACACCAAAAATGAAGGGATTCAAACTACAGCAGACTGTCTTTTTACCCCAACAATGGTTACAACAGCAACACAAACATCAGAAGAAATCTGTAGGCAGGTCGATGTGGGAACCAGTATGTCTGGGCAAAGACCTGGGCGACAAGATGCAAATGTCCAGACTGAGGAGAGTGGGGAAAAGCTTGTGAACGCCGCTGGAGAGGACACGGATTCCCTGCACAGTCAGGTGAGATGGAGGCTGCCTCTGTTTAATTTTACTGCTGTAGAACAGTAAAGTGTTCCTTCAGCCAGAAAATTCACTAGAAATAGTTTCTATGTTGAAAAAAGCCCAAAGACCACTTTAAAGTGTTAACGTCGCAAGCTTTCCTGTGTCAACTGTACTCAGCAGCTGAGGTAGCAATACTCGGTGGTCAGCGTAAGCTTGGGAAGTAGTCATCTCAATGTTAATTTTCTGGAAAAATATGACAAGTTCTGGTTGCTTGGTTGGGCGGGGGGGAGGGGGGGTTTGTGGTTTTTTTTTCTATCCAGATGTGGTTACCGCTGTAAAAAAATACTTTTATTGATTGGAGAGGGGAGTTGCATGAAATTCTAAATGTGGGGTTTGATGCCTTCTCTGACAGCTTGTTCTGCCACTCCATCCAGTCTCAACAGATGAGCACATGAGGGGAGAGCTCCTCCAGAAAAACGTTGTAACAAGATTAATAAATTTGAATTAGTATTTCAGAAAGCATTGCAGACTCAAGAAAAATCACTGCTTTGCAGTACAGCTTGTATATTTTCTTGTGAACACAGAGCTAGAAAAATAATTTTCTCTAAACTTGATTTAAGAGTAGTGCATCCTCTGGGGAACAGATTAACAGGGCTGTAAATATGCAGTGCAACACTGGTGTGTTATATCTGAGAGTCCACTGAAAGAAAAAGCATCAGAAGCCATGCTAAGCAAGTTGCTGTTTCCTTCTTGGACTCCTGTGATTTCCCTTCCTCTACCTGTCAGCACATCAGCGAAATGTGTTCAGCTCTCCCTTATTTAGGGTCATTTGTGTTGTTGCATCTAATTTGTAACAAGATGCTGAAGGGTTCCCTACCCCAGTACTTGAAGGTGATATGAAGAAACCGTACTGCAGAGATGGGTCTAACCAGAAATGACTTGCTTTTCATTGTGGTCTATTTTTGTTTTCCATTTATCCTGTTTATTACAGGGAGAGGAGGAGTTTAACCTTCTTCACCCACCCAAAGGCCAAGTTCAGCATCGCCACATGCGAACTATTCGAGAAGTGCGCACCGTTGTTACGCGTGTTATAACAGATGTTTACTACGTAAATGGGGCAGAGGTGGAACGAAAGGTAGTTGAAGTAAGTTCCTATTTTCAGGGCTAAATGTACGGATATGTTGACTGAAAAATAATCAGAATGCGAATGTGTTGTGGCTGCAGAAAAGAAGTTGAGTGAACAAGTGAGTGTTGACAAACTCTTCCTCGTGAGCAAACGTGTACACCATTTAGTGCACGGCGAAAGCTGTGTACTTGTTGCTGGTGCGTTTCATGCCCATTGCTGTATTCTGAAGACACGCTGACTTTTTTTTCTTCCCAAAGAACTGAACAAAAGACTTTACTATGTGCGTCCAACTGTCTTAAAATTCTTGGGGTTTTGTCAGAACAGATTTCAGAATGGGCAGAAATTCTATTAGTTAGCAAAAATCACTTCTGCCTGTAAAATTGAACCATGTAAGGTCGTTTAGCCTGTTTTGCAGCTCAGCATCATTTTTTTTAACAGCACTCTTTTGAGTCCTATGGACCAGATTCTATATGAGGTCTACAAAAAGCAACTTAACACCCACCCCCCAAATAAACAAGCCAATTGTTAGCACACTTGTGTTGGTGTATGTCCATTCATTAGGAGGAAAATCTTCAGGGAGTTCCAAAAGATTGCTGACAAATGCTTACTTGATCTGCACAGTAATCATATCAGCCTGCTAGCAATAAAATGTTATCGCTATTCTGCTATAAAGGTAAATAATGTAGGAGTCTTGTGCTGTGTGGTTACAGTGAGTTACACAGAAGGATAAATGAGTTCAGTGCAAAGGTTATACTTTCACTCCTGACACTACACGTGAAATTGCTTATTGTAACAGTAAAATGGAGAATTTTCCTGGAATATGCTTACATAGGTTGTGTAACCACGATCATATAACCATTTCCAATTTATCTACCAACATTTGACATTGCTATTTTGTAGATACATATTTTTATATCCATAAACTTCTATGGCCCCAAATGACCAGCTGCCTGAAACTGATCTTGGATTATTAGTAACCAAAGGCTGCTAGTGTCTCGTGTATTTGTTGCACTCTTACACTGTTGAAGGGTGGGAATCATTCGAAGCCTGATGAATTTGCTGCCAACCAAGCTCTGTCCTGATGACTGATTTCTTAATGTGACTTATTTATGCAGAGCAGCTACAGGCCTGTAGCGAGACATGCTACTCACCACTGATCAGTCCCAACTGACATCTGCATGGCTGTCTTCAGTTTCATGAGTGTGGTCTCAACTTGTCTGCACTTTTGCCTGGTGATTGTAGAGCTTCCATCTAGCAAGTGCATCACCTTTGACAAGCCTCTTTTTTTTTTCTCTCAAGGAAACCGAGGAACCTGTAGTAGAGTGCCAGGAGTGTGAGACTGATGCATCCTCCTCTAGAACTGCAGCGGGCTCGTCACTGACCTCGGGGGACCTTGGTGATGTCAGCTCCTTCTCATCTAAGGCATCAAGCCTCCACCGTACATACAGTGGAGCAAGCAGTGGTCACTCTGCCACACACAGCAGCAGCGGCAGCTCAGGGCGAGGCACTGGAGCTGTCAAAGGGAAAGTGTGTGGGGCAGACACTGGAGAGTTTGCTTTACCTGTCGGCAGAGGCATCTTAGGAAAATTAAGGTAGGTGCAGAGCCTTGGGAAAGGAAGAACAGCTATTTTGCAGAAGTGAAGAGCTGGCTTGGGTGGAGTGTGAAGTAGGGTACACCCTAAACCAAGAATTTTCTGGGAAGGATCTAGCAAGATGAACAGAAGTAAGGGGATGGTCTGCTTTCCCATCTGTTTTTTGTAAGGAGTATTTTGTTTCCTTGAGAGGTGTTGCTTTGCCTAAGCTCTTGACAGTTTGGCGGCGATGAGGCAAACCTCTTGACCAGTAGTGAGATTACAGAGAAAATGGGGGTTACTAATGAGCTGGCTGCTTTTCAGAACAGTTAACTTGTAAATTCTGTAGCCCTAGGAAAGGAGCTGGTCAGCCAGCATCTCCGCTCAGAGTCAGCCAGCCGGGAGCACTGCCTTGTGAGGAAGAGGATGATTCTATGCCTGGTACTCGTCAGGGTGGCAGAGCACCTGTGACACCTCGTGGGCGAGGAAGAAGAGGCCGCCCACCATCTCGAACAACAGGAACAAGGTACCCTGGAAAAAGGAGACTGTAGCTTTCATTTGTTGCCCAGGAAGAGAATGGGGAGCTGCTGTCTTAATGTGGCAGAGGAAAAAGGGGTACTGGCTGTTTCAGTAGCTAATTTTTGGTGATAGCACATAGCAGCTGCAAGCATCTCGCCCAAGTATTCTTTGTTTAGTAACTGTATTTCCTGATCCTTCTGGGAGTGCTTTTCTCATTTTTTTTTTTCCTTCTGGGACTGCTTTTCTCTTTTCTACAGAGATTTAGCTGGACTGACAGGTGTGGAGGATCTTTCAACAATAGCATCGCCTGAGGAGAAATCATTTACTCGTTCAGTTCGCCTGCCAGATGGAGGGGAGAAATCTGACACTTCTGGCTTCTGTGCCTTACGTCGAAGTGACTCTCCAGAAATCCCATTACAAGGGGTGACTGGTCCTTCGGACTGTGCAGACTCATCCTCTGGGAGCAGCTTTGTGGGCCTCAGGGTTGTAGCAAAGTGGTCCTCAAACGGGTACTTCTATTCCGGAATGATTACTCAAGATGTTGGGGCAGGAAAGTACAAGCTACTCTTTGATGATGGATATGAATGTGATGTGCTAGGAAAAGATATTTTACTCTGTGATCCTATCCCACTGGAGACTGAGGTGACCGCACTCTCAGAGGATGAGTACTTCAGCGCAGGTAAGAGCAGTGCTTGAGCTCCATCCCCGGGTTTTCTGAGTTGCCGAATGCGGTGGGAAGTGGGTGCCTGTCCGGGAGGATGAGAAACCTGGGTGTAGCTGGTTAATGGGTGTTACTCGCTGTCTTGCCAGGTGTGGTGAAGGGACACCGGAAGGAGTCTGGAGAGCTATACTACTGCATTGAAAAGGAAGGCCAGAGGAAGTGGTACAAACGAATGGCTGTTATCCTGTCTCTGGAACAAGGAAATAAGCTGCGGGAGCAGTTTGGGCTGGGTCCTTACGAACCTGTCACCCCCCTGACCAAAGCAGCTGACATCAGCCTCGGTAAGGGGAGGTGCTGTGGAGCTGCTGGCTGTGCTGTTCTGCGTCTTGTTCCTTTGAGGTGCTTCTAGTTCCTGACCTGAATTGCCAGTGTTTAAATCATTCTGGGTATTCAGCAGTGCTTTCGGTACTTTATAATGGGATCTTAGAGATCCTTTTATTGTTTTGCACCTTGCTCAGAGACTTACTGGTACGGACTGGCTTGTGGAGAGTGGCCTGCTTCTACAGCAGGGGTGTTTGCTGTGCTCATGTGCGCGTGGTGGATGGCTGATATCATACAGGCTCTTCAGCAGTACTGGGAAGAAGACAGAGACAGATGGGCAGAGTACAGGGCTTGAGAAGAAAGATACACAAGCGAGAGAGTTGGGGTTTTTTGCTTGCTGTTCTCTGCCAGAGCGTAGCAGTGTGTACCTTCTAGGTATTATTGAGTTTAGCCACCCCGTACAGGTTGGATGAAAGCTTGTGGATTTAGGTGACAGCCAGTGACTGATCTCTGCATGCTATATTACAGATAATCTTGTGGAGGGGAAGCGGAAGCGGCGTAGTAACCTTGGCTCTCCTAGCACTTCCAGCAGCAGCACAACTCCCACTCGTAAAGGGCAGGAGAGTCCACGCATCCCACCAGGCACGCTATCTGGGAAAAGGAAGCTTGTTGCTTCTGAAGATGAGAGATCCCCAGCTAAACGTGGCCGCAAATCAGCAATGATAAAGCCTGGTGAGAACCTTATTTGCTGCTCTTAAACTTGAATTCAGCTATTGTTTTCCTCCCTGGTATTTCTGTAGTTGATCTTTCCACTTCCCATAAGCAAAAAGTAGATGAGACTGCGTGTTTGGCCTGCAGGGTTTGAGACTGGACGCATTCAGCAGCCAGAGATATTTTTAGCATAGTTTGAATACTTACTGCCATCTTTTCAGTTCCGCCTTTTACAAATGTTCTGACCTTAATGCTGTGATCTGCCTCTCTCCTTTCTTATCCATTTAGTCAGTCCTGAAATGCCTGGCTGGTAAAGGGACCCTTTGCAACAGTAAGTGTTGTTTCAGGATGTTGATGCTGTTGAACATTGTCCCGTTAGTCATTCAGGTTTTGATTTGAAGATTCTTTGCATCCAGAAGGGTAAAAGGTCCCTGCCTATCTTAGTGTAATCCTAACCCAAAACCCTGCCTCCCTCTGTCCCCGCAAGTGAAATAACTGAAGTTGAACGTATCTCAAATCTTACCCAGGGTCTTTGGGCTGCACTTGACCTCTGAGGGCCATGGTGCTTCTGTCTCCCTGCAGGGTCTGTGAGAGCCGGAGAGTTTGTAAGCAGCTGTGAAGGTGTAGATGCTGTAGATCCCCCAGTACTGGAGGACCATCATGGACCCTTGCCCCAAAATAAGACCCTCTTTTTGGGCTATGCCTTTCTTCTCACCATGGCAACACCCAGTGACAAATTGGTCAATCACCAGAAGCAATCAGATGGTCCCACAGGGAGCAGTGAGGAGGAAGAAGGTGAGGCAAATCTTACTCATTGCATTTCCAAGTGGGATGCTATGGCTTTAGGAAAAATGCTGGATGCTGTCTGATCAGGCATTTCTGTGAGCGTTTGTTTTACCCTTTTGCTCTTTAATTCTTTGCAGAAAGGATCTAAAGTGCAGTCTTTGATTTAGAGAATTTATAGCTAGAGATGTGGCAAACCTCAGTGGTGAGCATAGGACTGCTTAGCAAGTTAAGAGTGTGAAAATTGGTGAAATCAGCAGTCTCAGAATGGTGTAATAGGAGAAGAAAGGTTTTGAGAGATAAGGGGTCGTGCTGGGAAATACAGGACTTGAAAGCATGAATGGGTTGCTCCAGTTTGCCTTTGTTTCATGCAATGAATTGCAGCATGAGAAAAGCGACAGGGAGGAGGGCTGTGTCGATTGAGGAGTGTATGGACATATGCAGATGGATTGTAGCCAAAATCTGAACTTTCTGTTTCTGCTGTAGAATTTTCAGAGATGACTCCGTACGACAAACATTACATAGCCCAGCAGCTGCGAGCAGGAGCTGGCTATATCCTGGAAGACTTCAATGAAACCCAGGTAAGGGCTCACTCAGTGATCTAGAACGCAAGTCACTGAGTAGTCGAGATTGGAAGGAATCACCTTGTCCAACCCTCTTGCTGGAAGCAAGATCGAATAGGGTGGATTGCTTAGGTCCTTGTCCAGTCAGGTTTTGAGTATCCTCAAGGATGGCAACTCCACAACCTCCCTGGGCAGCTTGATTGCACGTTTGACCACCCCCAATTTAAAAAAAAAAAAAAAAAAAAAAAAAAAAAGGGGTAAATGGAATTCCCTGTATTTCAATCTGTACCTGTTGCTTCTTGTCCTTTTAGTGGATAACACTGAGGAGAGTCTGGTCCCGTCTTTTGTACACCCTCCTATTTCCTCTTCACCTACCAGATCTACTTGGACAACTAGTTTCATTTTGTGTCACTTTTACTTAAATTTAGATTTTTATTAGAGAAGGTAAATTGTCCTTGGAGCATCTTGCCTGAGGGTGCAGGGTCTTCTCTGGTGACTTGGTGAGTCTCAAAATAAAAGATGAATCTTATCTCTTGTCTGAACAGGAAGAGATAGTTAATGATAAACTACTAGGCAGTTTTTGCCTGTGAACTGCGCAGCTTGGAATGGGTGATTGTTATAGGTACTCCTGATGCTGGAATTGGTTTCTCTAATTTACCTTTCACATAAATGGCTGTGAGAATTGGGGTTTCAGTTGTTTTCTTCTTAGAAGTGTTTAGCAGCTGGATAACTTCTGGGGCTTTTTGCAAGCATTGTTTCCTGTTTACATGTCTTTTTATTTCCCCTGAAGTGCAGTGCAGCGTATCAGTGTCTTTTAATTGCGGACCAGCATTGTCGAACTCGGAAATACTTGCTGTGCCTTGCCAGAGGGATCCCTTGTGTGTCTCATATCTGGGTCCAAGATAGCTGTCATGCTAACCAGCTTCAAAATTATCGGAACTACCTTTTGCCAGCTGGTTACAGCCTCCAGGAGCAAAAACTGCTAGAATGGTAAGCGCCACATAACCTGATCTGAGTCCACACACCAAGGATTTACTCAGAATTGTTATGCTTGAGAGGCTCTTGAATACTACAAGTACTGAAGGTGTCCCTAGTACTGCTCCCCATGCTTTCCCTTCCATCTGTTTCCTTGGATTTACAGTGACCTCTAATGCCAAGGTACATTTGAGTGCCATATACACAAAAAAGTCTCCTGGGAAGTAAGAAAGATGTCAGTCTCCTCATGAGGAAGACGGAATTCAGGCAAGGCTTCCCACACACTTGGCTGACTTCTCTAATTGCTCAGAAATGGATAAAGGAGAGCAATACTACTGCAATTTCCTTTTCCTTTGGTACGTTTTGGAGCCAGCTTCTGCGTTTTCTATGGAGTCTAATCCAGTAGGTCTGTTCCGAGAGAACAATTGCCGGGTCAGGCTCCTCAGGCAAGGTGAGGGGTGGACAAAAGCAGTTTGTAAATCTCTGTGGGCTTCTGGGCAGGAGACTAACGCCTGCCTGCTCAGCCCTGTCCAAGTGGAGGCATTTTGGGTATGCACTGCAGCGGTGGTTCAGGATTGAGGAGGAGCTTAGCCTAACTTTGGATTTCGGCTGCTGCACACACATCCCACCAATGTTGTCCAGCTCTGTTCTGCTATCTGTAGACAGAGGATAATTGTTCCAAGTATTTCAGGAGGGGTGGTAAGAGAGCAGGTCGTTGTATGCTGGATATTAAAAGAACCAATATGGGAGCCAGTCAGGTAACTAGGAGTAGTAGATAATGGTCCTCAGAGTCTGAGACTGCTGGGCATTCTTAGCAGTCTGTGTTCCTCTTCTTCATTCTGCAGGCATCCACGAGAAAACCCATTCCATAACCTGAAGGTTCTCCTGGTTTCTGACCAGCAGCAGAACTTCCTGGATCTGTGGTCTGAAATCCTCATGACGGGGGGAGCAGCATCTGTTAAGCAGCACTACTCAAGTGCTCACAACAAAGGTACTCGCTGGCCCGTTTCTCAGGCCTAGTCGTTGGGAATCCTGTACCACTGTGGTCCCTAGCATGGTTTGAAAGCATTTTTGGTGGCTCACAAGGTAGGCTGGAAGCATAAAGGCAAAGTGCAGACACCAGCGCTCTGCTTGAGTATAATCTGGAAGATGTATCTGCCAGAGGAGGTGCTGCAGCAGTTCAGGACACAAGCCATCAGCTGCCAGCCTCTGGTGAGGGGGAAACAGGCAAGAGTAGCTCCTGGACCTCCTGTAAGCCACTAAAATTGTGCTCCCTTGTCCTTCTCCCTCTCTGTATGGGATGTAGGCCCTGGTACTCGCAGCCTGAGGTCAGGACCTAGTGATCTGGTCGTGCCTGTAGTGTTGGTTGCTGGTTTTCTGTTCATTCTGTTGGGCTAGAGGGAATCTCTTACTCAGAAAGTGTAAGGTATGTTTGCACCTCTTGAATTCACTGGCTAGGAATGAGAGGATGTGGAGGAGATTCAGTGGTGAAACGCCCTCCTCTGCTGCTGCAGAGATCCCTTTTCTTCTCACCTGACAGGTGCCTGTCTTTCCTTCCGTGCAGATATTGCTTTGGGTGTTTATGATGTGGTGGTGACTGATTTTTCCTGCCCAGCTGGTGTCTTGAAGTGTGCAGAAGCTTTACGGCTGCCTGTTGTCTCGCAAGAGTGGGTGATCCAGAGCCTTATTGCTGGGGAGAGAGTAGGCTACAAGCAGCATCCAAAATACAAACATGACTACGTCCCCCACTAAAGCATTGCCCTGCTGTCCCACTGTTGTGCAGACCGTGTTTTAATCAGGTTTTAAATGTTTGTGTAATTGGACAGTGTGCATGGATTACTGTATATAGTTTTATCTGCTGGACTTTTATGATGAAATAAATGTTCAATCTCTTGTGGTAGCTGCTGGGACTCCTCATTTATCTGTCTAAACTTACTCTAGGGCCACATTTCCAGACGAGGGCAGAGAAAAGAAATGCCAATGTTTCTCTGAGCTGAATAACACTGATATTCTACTTCCAATAAAGGCTGCCCTCGACACGAAGTCAATTAGAAAGGAAAGTAAAGCGGTGGTCTCAAGCGACAGCCTGTATTTCCAGAAGCGAGTACCCTATGACCAAGTTCAGGGCAGCAGGACTTCCCTGTGTTGGAAGAGTAGCATGTTGTCCTCCAGCTTGCTGTTATTTCCATTAATGTCATCCAAGGCGTTGCTGAAGTGGCTGGTAAGAATTTCTAGAACAAAGTGCCATTTTGTTTTGGCTACCTCTCTTTTTCCTGTTGTAACTATATAGGCACGAACCTGCCTTTGTGCAGACGGGCACTACCTGAGTAGGGACCAAGACGCAGGGACCCAGGACGACTGAACTGCTGGGAGACTGAGGTGCAAAGAGCACGTAAGGGCTGCGTGTCCTTGTTTAAATGGCAGTGGGGTCAGTCAGCTGCTGCTGAGCTGCTGCACTCACAGCTACACTCACAGCCAGGCACTTCACCGTAGTAGTCAGCCTCTGTAAAAGCAAAAGCTGAGCTCAAAGCTCTTTGCTCTTAACAGCACTATGGGCTGGAGGCACCCCAGGCCTCCACGCAGCCCCGTACGCAGCCACTCCTCCCCTGCTGCGGAGGTGTAAGTTCTTCTTGAGAGGTATTTTTTCCCCCTATAAATTTCCCAGCTCAGTCACCTTCTGCCTGGGCAGGTCTGTACATCCCACACCCAAACTCCACCACCCTTTCTCCAGTTCTCCGGCTTTTTTCATGGTCACAGGATTTTAAACTTTGCATCAGGCCCAGTCCTACCGTGAACAGCTGTAGCAGACTGAAGATGCCATGTACATGCCGTCTGTTGTTACAGACAGAGCTGAGAGGATTTTTTCCCCCGAGGATGTGTAACTTTGCCCAGAGCTGCAGCTTTGGACAGCGTGGAAAACACCAGCCCTGGGAAGGGAAGGCTGGCTGCCCGACAGGCTGCTTTTGTGCTCAAATTGGGAAACCTGATCCTACACCCTGGTGATGGTGACAGCAGAGGACTCTTCTGCCACTCGGCCACATGGACTTAAGGCAAGACAGTCTGTTTGGTACAGCAAGGCTGGGAAATCCCAGTAACGTGCCAGAAGTTCCTGCCAGATGCTGCACTTCACTGAAACAGGATGCTGTGCTGCTCTAGTCCCTTTGCATTTGGGTGCAGACACTGACAATACTCCACAAAACTGCATGACAAGGTGGTTTTATTTTGGTTCATTAGGATAGTCACTAGTAGCATTCTAAATAGTCTTGCATGAACACGGTACATTTAGGGCTGGCATCCTAGTTAAGTTTTTCCATAGTTTCAGTTCCAGCATGTTCTTCTGCCAGCAGCGGGAGCTTTGTACTGTGGATAGGGCAAAGCTCCTCTGTCTAGTAATTTTAACACACAAATTGCATTAAGTTTTATATTGTAGAGAGCATGTGACACAAGTGGCACCTTTACCTACACAGATATGCTGGAACAGGGCACTGCGTGAGAGACATTCTTAAAATCTACCTCTGCTTCCCTCCCCCTTCACCTCAAACTGCTCAGGCAGTCGTTGTTTAGCTGGAGGTGTGTGTTTGATTAGCAGACATCGTGTACTGTGATACAGCCAGAACTTCACACCCTCCCCACTCCACCCCCCAAAGTACTCCAGCTGAAGAATCAAGATGTTGCAATTCTTGTTGCTTTTGCGCTTTCTGAAGCAGCACAGACTGGCTCCCTGGAAGCATTTATAAGTACATGCAGGGCTGCAGAAAGCATGCTCTTAATAGCTCCGAAAAAAGCAGAGTAGCTTTGTGCAGCCGCTGGGCAGCCTCATGTAAGTGACGCTTCCTGCCACTCCTTCCAAAACAGCGGTTCGCCAGGCAAGAGCCGGCTACAAAGAAAATCGCAGCTGAGTCCAAACTTTCTCAAGAGCACCCGTCTCCGCTGCTTGACATGTCGCAGGTCACAGCCTGAAGAAAAGGTCTTAGTGCTTAAACCCCAAAACTGCAAGAGAAGGGCACAGTATTAACTACACCTTGAAAGGAACTCCCTTTGTCAACCCCCATCGGCATTTTTCAGCCAGTATGAGCTAGAAGCTAATTCAACCGCAGGCCAAAACAAACTCGAAGGGGAGAAAGCATACGAACACCAAAAATTACCTCATGCTGATTAGTTACTTTTCTGCTGTAGCATTCAGCAACACTTTGCTGCCAATTATTTTGGCTTACACAATCAATAAAAATTACTTACGATCATTCAGATCACTTCGTACTTCAAGTACCTCGGGATAATGCTACAGGCAACCCTGAAGCTATTCCTACCTGCCCAAGGTTCCTCCAGCCTGGGTGTAGTACTTGTTATAATCCAAGCGCAGCAGCAGTTGAGCTAAGTCGGAGTTTATCTGATGGTTGCGAACGCTAGAGAGAATCTTGAAGAGCAGTGACGACTGACGACTGAATCCCTGTAAGTCAGAAGAAATCAGTTGTCAGTTTTGGGCACTCAAGAGCACAAGCCAGCCAGCCTTTCATCTGTGTTCCTGCCTAAACAATCCTTTAACAGCCTAAAGAAAATAACTGCTGCAAAGAAGTGATGCTTGTGGTCCAGTGTGAGGTAAGCTGTCAGCTGCAAGCATTACTAGGTGTTCGGTATCCAAAAGGAGGGGGACCACCCCGACAGGTAGCCACCCCCTTCCTGTTCCAATAGGGTTATTTCTGCCTATCTGCCCCTATTCCTCCTCTCTGTGCACACAGAGTTTTCTACGCGGGAAGAGCTAATTAATTAAAATCATTGCAAGCACTTGCATAGGAGGTCTTGGCTCAAACTTGTTCTGGTTCTGCAGCTGCTAAAGCCAAGACGGCTGCTCCGGCAAATGCTTGCATGGAAACAGTCACCTTCACCAAAATGCTGAGTTGCGCAGCTCCCCGCTCATCTAGTGGGCCCAGGTTCTGACTGACCAGGGAACAAAAACTATGGCAGAGATCCAGGATTTCATTTAAGCAGTGGAAAACCTGCAGAGGATAAAAAGTACAAGATGGTTGTTTAAACAGAGTCCAAACCCAGAGAAAGGTGTTGTTAGTACCTGAAAAGTTGCGGCGTTCATAATGAAGATGTTGCCGATAACATTTCCCAATCAGGATGTTAAGGCACCTGTAGCATTTTTATAAGGTTTTCTACAGAGAAAGGACGTAAATGTTATGCTGCACCCCACCTCCAGCCTTTTGCAGATATTACTGGGGAAGCAGTGATTGGCATAAGCCACCCACCCAGGCAGACGTCGAACGCTGGCTCCCCTACGCAACCAGCAGGCCCTTCGGCACTGAGGGGGAAGAATAAAGCACAGCACGAGCTGGGGGTCAAGGCCTCGGTTTCACTGTTCTCAAAAACTTGGGATTTCTTTTGTATCAGTTGGTGAAGGTAACTTGCTTTCGAGAGTGTTAAGCAAGCCCAGATGCCTCAGACATAACTACTGGCACACTTAAAAGTTCCAGAGTGGATAATGAGCATTCTGCCACCTTTATGCTACAGCCTTGGAGACTGAGGAAAATAACGGAACAGCCAAGACGTGCGGTATCACTGCGTCTCATCGATACCAACCTTCTTCGGGAATATTTCTGTGAAGCTCCATGGTTAATAAAAATACTGGCAACACTGTAACATATTTTTTACTAAAACAACAATAAGAAAAGACCCTTAAAGTCCACTCAGGAATATCTCAGCTATTTTTATTCTCTAAGGTACAAGAGGGAATTTTTCCTAATCTAATGCTTTTCCGAATGAGTCCCTCAGGAATACAGTTCCCAGTACTACGCTAATTAGTAGTTCTTTAATAAATTGCCTGTGAGAAAAACACAGCAACAAAATTTAAGATAATAAGCTTAACTGAACACTGGAATAATCTTGATTTAAAACTGGCAGGAATGCAGCATCCACACTCACTGACTGTATATTAAATGATCTTAATTCAATTATCTCTTCTAGTTTATACCTGCTTTATTCCTAGAATTGTGATTTCTGCTCTGCAGGAGATTATCACCGATCTGTTTTAGAAGAGACGGTTTGTCCTAGCTGTTGAAAAAGGCGTGTTTCTTAGGGTGGCTTGGAGAATTTGTAGAAAGAGATGAAACCAAGACCTACTTACGGGTTTTAGGAGGATGAAAGACTGAGCCAACAGATTACTTAAGAAATGATCATGAGCCAATCGTATACTCTCAAAATCCCGCGTGGCATTTATCTGCTGCAGAAGTTGTGAGAACTGAGATTCCAGTACATCCACCTGATGGATACGTAAAGAAATTTCATTACTGTCTTGAGGAATGGGAGTACTTCCAAACAGCCAGAAGTTTTGTGTAAGAAACTTTCCTTATTGCTACTCTTCTATTAAAGGTGGAAGATCACCTTCTGTCTGCCTGCTGAATGGGGAATTATATACAACAGTAGTACATAACGTGGGGTAGTGGGGACAATTTTTGATGCTTAAGTATTAAGTAGAAATAGTCGCTTTCTTTAACTACTGAAAAAGCATATAGCTAGCACATAAACAAAGGTCTTTGCCTGTAGCCATAGTCACCTCTGAATTTTACACTGGGAGCTACTATCTGGAGTCTGAGGGCAGAGGCCGCAGTGCAAAAGCTCAGCCAGGTCACTGCAGCATCCCGGAAGCCAGGCCCGCGGTCCCGCTGCCATGGCTACAGTGACCCCGCATTCTCACAAACCCACGCTACTAGTAACTAACCAGTGTTTAAACTTGAAAAGTATTTTTTACTTCAAATGGTCAGAATATGGCTTCAGTTCTTAAAAACACCCCAAAAACCAAAACCCCAAACAACTTGTCACTTAACTCAAACTGGAATTGACTTAAAGCGACAAGGGAAGAAGCCAGGATGGGATCTTAATGCTGCTACTTCAGAGATGACTATGGCTTCTCACTAATGTTTCATAGCACTAGAGACACAAAACTCCTGCATTTCCAGTAACACTCACTGATTCACAAGCCCCAAAACTTAATTGTAGCGCTAAGCCTGGGAACTCAGAGAAAGTTCTAGACTCATTCCAAAGAAAATCCTGATTTCCTTAAAGCACAAAGAATCTCAGCCCTGAAAGACAGGACTTGGAGTGCTCCCTCCATGCACTTCTGCTGGTTCCTGATAACTGATACACTTCACCTTTCTCTATAATCCTGACCTGCAGATAATACTGAAGATTGTCCACAAGGAAGGCCATGTGGTCCCTCAGACGCCACTTGATGGCATCCGTTCTGTTCGATTTCAGGTGTTTGCGTTGCATCTGGAGAGCCCAGCAGTGCTGCAGCTCAGCCTGGACTCGTCGCACACTCAGCAGGTATTTGAACACAACATTGTACCTACAGCCAAAAAACCACAAAGCTGTTTAAGATGAAAACCTTCCTTGGGTGCACATACTGGAAAACCTTAACAACCTAAGACGGGAAAAAGGGAGAGGAGACGGCAGCCTGCCAACAGGTAGGGTAGGTCAGGTGGTGGCCTATCTCAGGGTAATATATTTCTGCTTGTAACTGACCTAAAAAATAAGTTAATTTCACCACAAGGAGGGAAGAGCTGACAATGTTTTGTCAGAATAGCACTGTTCCTAAATAGCGCCAGTCTGTCAGCATCCTGCAGGTCTAACTGTCATCACAAGCGCCCTCAGTATCAGTAAGTGTGAAGAGTCATTTTAAAGTTCAAGGGGCAAGAAGTAGGGCTCTACCTTTCTCTCCATAGAGAGGAAAAAAAACCCCAACACACTAGTGAGTGCCTGTGGTCAGGGAGCCTACAGATAAATATACAGAGACCATACCTAGTACTTACTTCTCCAGAACAGCAGGAGTGAAGAGAATATGCAGTGGCCACTGAACCTTGTAAGAAAGGCCCAGAGCTGCCCACCCAGATGCAGGGGCTTCACGTGGGGATAACTCTCGGGAAGGCCCGTCACGAGTCTGGGATGTATCTGAAAACAAACGAGGTACTGAGTTAAGTCATCTTCTCAGTCAAGACAACCACGGCAAAGAAGAAAAGGGGGAAAAACAGAGTAAGAAGAGCCAATGCAGGCTAGACCATCGCATAAGGCTGCAAAGGGACAATGATAATTTTTCTTGAACTTCAGAGAAGGGTGAGCAATAGGACATGAAAACAAGGTCATCACCTCCCCTCTTAACTCACTACTAAATACGCAAGTAGATACCTTTATGCTCCTTTCCATGATACTCAATGGTTAAGTGAAGCAGAGGAAGAAGGTTGTCATCATCTAACAGCACCTTATGAGCAGACTGCTGAAATGCAACGTTGACATCTGACAACGAGAGAGCACAGATATCAGGACAAGATGCTGCAGCTAGTGCTGATCTTATACCCATTAATTATTTATGTTTGGCCATAAAAGACAACCCCGACATGCTATTTACACTCGTCTCATTTCATTGCAGTTTCAAATATGGAGAGAAACCTGCCACCTGAAAGTTCCTGAGGTGTTATTTTCACCCACTCTGTGAGACATGCTAATTCACAAGCGCTGCTCTTTCAAAACTGACGACAACATCTAGAGGATGACAGAGCTTTTCTGTACTGGACGTGGCTAAGCACCTCCCTGCTATACCACAGCGAGGACAGTTTGTAAGTGAATAAGCAACACTCACCGTGCTCAGTTACAGCTGTAGGTGGTGTTTTTAGCATGTGTTGTGCAGTGTCAATGAAGGCCTGAAACAGCTCACCTCTTCCCAAAAGGTAAAAGTCTTTTATAATCTGTGGAGATAAGTTTTTTGTATATAAGCATATGAAAAACTAAGCAGAATTCCTATCTGATAGCATCCATTTTTATTATTGCTTGGACAACTGCCATTTCAAAACACAGCTGCAGAGCTCTGAATTTCACCCAGTGCCCAAAAAGTCTACGCTGCTTTTGCTTCAAGATGCAAACTACAAAGCCACATACACAAACCCCTCTAACTCCGTCTCTAACACTCTGCTCATTCTTGAAACCTAGGAAATGAAAACAGCTTTACCTAAAAGAATAAAGCACAGAATCTAAGACAGTACAGTATTTAATGGGAAAGAGCCATTAAAAAAAAAGAAAAAATATTAAGCTAGCAGTTACGTTACCTTCAGTTGTCCTAGTAAATCTGATTCCTCCACCATCAGTTTCCAAAGATGCTAGTGAGGAAACAATAACCAAACAGGTTTATCTAAACCCATTCAGTGAGAACAGCAGCTGTCTTAAAATACTTGTGACGCACACAAAAAAGCACCTACATAAAATGCTATACAAAGCACAAGAGAATGCACTAGGAGTCTGTGCGTAGGCAGCCCATGCTAATAGTTAGAACACTCTTGATGCACACCAGACCAGCAAGAAACTCTTAGAAACATTAAGATCCATAGCAAAAAATAACCAAATTCTTAGGAAATCAGTTCCACCCCAGTTCTGTTTTCACTTTTCTAACCTCCTCATCTTCTCAGGTTCCATACCTCTCCCACCTCAAACGAAAAAAAGATTTAAAATTGCCAAAGCAAACAATCTGCCCAGTGAGACGCCATCTATTATGCTGAAAGCACGATAAAGAGTTCTTAAGTAATTTCAAGTGAAATTAAAAAACACATGACATTTCCCTTCTTTCCCCCATGAAAGCCCACAGCATTTGTAAATGTCCTTTTGTCACTGTAGCTTGGGGTAACACGAAGCTTTGAGCCCCATAAGAACATGAAAGCTACCTGCAATGTTCACATGCTTGTTCAATCGTCGATGCTGAAGAGCCCCGTCCTCCTCCCAGCCCTTCACAAAACTGAAGGGCTCCTCAGCCTGCGTAGCCATGACCCTTCCGAGGATCCTCACCTCAGCAACGGTGCTCCGTATCCAGTCAACCACTGACTCAAAGTCCACCAGACTAAAGAGCGGCTGCTGCTTGAGCCGGTGTAGCTCTGCTGCAAAAGTGTCCTCCTGGTTTTTTAGGATGGAGCCTGTGCAGTGAGAGGAGTGTTCTGGTCAATAAAAAGAAATGCCTTTTGGAGAAGCGCAGACCCCTTCCAGCACAGTGGGGCAGAAAGGCTGTCCCCGCAGCACCGCCTCAGGTCTGGCAAGGAATGCGAGGCTGAGGAGGCCTTAAAGTACAAGTACCAAGGTACAAGACTACTACTGCTAGTACAGTCACGGTACAGACACTTGCCATGGCAGTGCTGTGGTATGAGTAAAAACCCAAGTATTTTCTGTGTAAATGACAGCCACTAACAGCCCCCTTCCTAGGGCTGAGCTACATCTTTGAACCCACAACTTCTGTGCCACGTTAACCAGTTGGTTTGGTTCTCCACCCACCCAGCCCCTTTCAAATCAATCCCACTGCTTGAACTTGGGAATTATTTTTTTTTTAAACCAACTAAGCTAGACAAATTCCTTTTCACCTCACCTCTGCTAAAGCAAGCAAATAGTCTAATTCAACGGTCCTTTGTTCTCTGCAGTGTCCCTTGAGTCATTTGAGTACTTTTGCATAGACAAGCAAGATAAAGCCACCACCACAGTCCTCCCCTATGGTGGAGGAATAAATTTCCAAAACCATCTCCAATGTAAACTTATCTCTCAAAGAGAACCACCAGCTGGAATTCTCTCTCTTGCTTGTCTTAAAGGCTCCATCTTGATCACTTGTCTTCCGCAGCCACCTTTTGAGACCACTTCACAATGACTCTCTTATGTTTGTGGACACGTTTTAATCCTACGACACCGTTTTAATCCTACGACACCGTTCTGCAATGCAACACTCAGAGCAAGATGTGCCTTGTGTCTCTCTGCACCCTTCGGGGGCAAGGATACAAACTGAAAAGAAAACACGACCTTCGCAATCGCTTTATTTATCCAGAGCAAATCACATAGTGACTTCTTGCTGGAAACCTGGAGACTATGTTTGGAAAGTGCTATTATCTACTCATCCTCTTCTTATACCGCTCCTTGGAAACAAACAGAACACTGGGACCACTGCTCTGCCCTGGCAAAACCATCCGTATGGTCTGAAGAATATCAGCCAATAGTCAGCAACTGTTGAGGAATAAGTTAACACAGGCTTTTGGAAGATACTTTTCAGGCACTCATAACTGAGCAAAGGCCACAAGAAAGACATTCCTTACCTTTTCTGGTCAAGTTAACATTTTGATTCTCAAACATCTGTACAGATTCTCCCACAAAAAGGATTTTCTCAGCAACTCGCACAGGAATGTATGAAGGCAGCATTTCTACTCGCAGAGAAAACTGTTTTAGAGATGGAGCTAACATGTTCTCCTCCTCAATCAAGCGCTGTCAGAGACCCCGGGGGAAAAGAAATCAAACAAAAAGAAGTGTGAGAAAACCAGATAGAAAAAGCGTATAAAGGGTGATGTGGTGTGTGTGGGAGGGGGAATCCAAGTACACTGGAAGTAAGCAGAAAGGCAGCAAACCTGATCTGCCTCGTTTAAGTAAGCCTGCAAATTTCTTTATAATTCTGGTACACTAGATCTCCCTAGAGAAGATGTTGCTTTCATCAGAGAGGGGAGCAGAAGCAGGAAAAGGAGAAGCTAAACCTTTGTGGAATAGCAGCAAATTGGCTCTCCCAAAGGATAATGTTATATCAGCAAAAGAAATTTTTGTTGCAACTGCATTACATTAGGTTTTTTGCAGCCGTAACAATGTTAACAGCATTACCAAAAATAGCCGTTTGCTACACCCATTCCTGTACATTTTAACACTGCTATAACGCTTGTGATACAGGCCAAATGTAAATACATCCACCGGCAAGCAAATAGGTTAAAGAGCTGAAGGCCTGCTAGCATAAATGAGGCAATTTTCTCAGTTCCTGCAAAAGGTGTTTAAAGCAATGCAGTAAGATCTTTTACTTGAATATATTAATAAAGAACTCCAAGTACAGAGGCAAGATTTTCCTTCAGAGAAGCAATACTGATTATTTAATTTGGCTCTCTTGTTACTGGAGACTTAGGTTCCTTATTCCATAATCCAAAAAGCACCGCACTAACAGATCTGTGAGAACATTTGCCATCTACAGAATTCTTCATTTTAATAGGAGAGTTCATTGCAAGTTTGTATACTGATGTTAGAAGCTCAGCAATTGTTAAGATCCTTCTGACACTTTTAGTTGAGGAAATACCCAAGTATTTTATCCATCTGTCCCATCAACACTCAGGATTTCTTACTTTACTCTCTGACTGAAGAATTGCCAATACTGTTAATCAATAGTACTGAAGAAGAGAGTTTATTAGGCTGTCTTGGTGCCTACATTTCCCAGCATGGATCTAGAAGACTTGCCAGTATTCACATTCTTCCTATATCCCATACAGTGAAATAATAGATTTTTCACTGTCTTTTAAAGTTTCCCTTGGTTTTGCCTGTGTGTAGCCTGTCCTCAGCAGCGACTGTCTGCACAGGGTACTTCATGAGTGTGCAACACAGGCTGTTTCAGGGGTGAATCTTCTGCCTGTTCACAGCGAAGCTGCATGCAGCACACTAACACCACGGGTACCCAGGAAATGTTTTCTTGCAGTAAACTAGAGCGTGAATTTACAGAGTTGCAGTTGCTCCTCACTGCTCCCTGATGCAGACACTATTCAGATGCACGAAGTGAGGGAGATTACTCCACTGAGGAAGCTGCTCTGCACGAGGGCATTATAGTGGTACGCCATCTACATGAGGAGTTACGGCTGGCAGGTTGCTCCCTTGCTTAACTTAGCATCCTGCGCGTGTTCTTAGCAGCCTCTTGAGTCCCACAGAGCACATTTTTCCCCAGTAATGTCAGTGCTATTATCCTGTTGGGTAACGTTTGCACAACAGATGGTTGTGCAAGAAAGGTACCTGACCCGGCTGCCAACAGAAAGGGTGCAAATCAGGTCCACGCCCAAGCTCCCCACACCCTTTCCCTGACAACTGCTCACACTACCACCAATGCCTACGTGGAGCAGATCACAGTGGTGACCGAGTCAGTAAGAGCAGGGTGAGTACAGCACTGCCAGTCACTTGGCATCAGGTTATGGATTCCATCCACAGGGCTTTCTGCCCCGAGATTATCTAACTGTGCCAAACCGTATGTCTCTGTCCTTTATGCCTAGCTGCAACCTATTACAATATTCTGTTGATTCCCACCCTTCAAGGTCCCAGTGTACGTCCAGTCCAGCACAGCTTGCACTGAAGCAGAAGACAATACATTTCTTCTTTAGTTCCCTAAGGACCAAAGGATGCCAAGCTACAACTTGCAGTCTTACCAGGTCCTGCAGTTCTCGTAGCTGTTTTCCTGTAAGTCCTCCAATTCCTAGGTCATCGTCATCTTCCTCAGGTTGGCTAGGGACATTCCCAGAAGACGGGCCCTGTTTGATAAAGAACTCTTCATGCTGGTCTAGCAGCAATCCATGCAGCATCCAGGCAGAGAGCTGCTTATACATAACTCCATGACACACAGCCAGAATCCTGAGGTCAAGAGAAACAAGACAGTGGGGCCTTCGCACACAGCAATCAAAACCTCATCATACATCACTCTGGAAAGTCCAGTTAGTCAGCCAGACAACGTGGCAAGTGCTACATGGCTAATGTGGAATTTTATAATTTTTTTTTTCTTTTTAAACAGAGGAAGGTAGACCAGCTTTGTTTTGCAAAGCTAAACAAACATATCCTCTGAATATGTGACTTCTCCATAGAGATCTGCTAGCATACCAGAATTACAAGTAAGTTTGCGGTACCTTCCCAGTCCTGCTGTTTCTACTCAATTACCGTTTCAGCATGAACACAAGTTATCTCTTAGGTAGTCTTAACTTTCTCCCCAAGGACATACAGACCTAGTAACATTCACCCAGGCACACTTATCCTTTTGAAGGATCAAAAAACCAGTAACAGGTCTACCATATGCAAAACAGTTCAAGTAGACCTCAGAAGAAAACACTGGGTCTGAACTTCCCTCAGGCCCAAGTCTCCGAAGTCCGGAGAAAGCCTGAATCCCTGCCATCAGCCTGCTTTAGATAAACATTGGGGACTGTGACAGTTTTCCTTGCATAGACTCTCCTACTTTTATATCACACAAGCCTGTTTTCCATGCACTCTTTTCACAAGTAAGATGCATACTCTGACACTAACTCCAGTTACTACAAAAGAATGAAGTAATAGTAGCTTTACAGTATCTACGTACTTTTCCAGAGCACTGCGAACAGGAGGCAACCCCCCACAGCTATGTTTGTGGACTGTCTCTAATATCTGACATCCATGAATCTGCAGAAAAAACCCATGGTTAGACTAGGTCTGTTATTTGGATCTTTACTGACCTTTTCAGACATTTAAACACTACGCTAACAAGAAAATGCTGTAACAAGCTGCAGAAGTCTTACAGAAAGAACGATGTAATGTACATAATGTAACGAAGAAAGAGGCCTTCTATGTCTGTCTCTACACACAAGCTTCTCTCAAAAATTTCCCTTAACAAAAAGCAAGCTTCTCTGGATTCCGAAAACATTAGCTTCTGCCTTTTTTTTTTTTTTTCCTCTTGTGACAGTGGGAGAAAACACACAGAAAAGAGGAAATTCCAACCAGCAGCAGCTCATACTATGAAATATATTGTGATTATAAAATGCAAATCATCAAAGATCATGCTGATAATGCAAAAGTCAAATCCAGTGTAAATGGATTTGCAAAATAGTTACTCAGTACTTACAGTAGTACTAGAGGAATAGGGCACCCGTTACTGAAAACACATTCTTTTCTAGTATTAAAGGTCTGGGATGGGGTCAGAAAGAACTTTATCAGCTCAAGAGGAAACTTGTTAAGAGAAACTACCTACAATGTTACTACTGTACCTTCTGAGTCTTGATCTGCTCAACCATGACCATCACAGAGGGGAAGAGTAACTGAAACTGCAGAACAAGGAGCAAAATATTGCATTAGGTTGCTATGAAGGGAGAGAGAAACTATACATGAGTAAATGCGGACAACAGCTGATTACATTAATTTAATGAAACTATCATCTGACTTTCCCCACAAATTAGAAACATGACATGAAAATCTCTAGGAAGTCTGTCCTCCCTCCATCGGACCAAGATGCCTGAAGTTACTGTATTGCAGCTGCAGTTCAGGCTAAACAGACAGTGAGGAAGATGTGAGGGTCAAGGTGGAGGACCTAAGCTTTGTGTCAAAGTGC
Organism: Falco naumanni; assembly: GCF_017639655.2. NCBI lineage: Eukaryota > Metazoa > Chordata > Aves > Falconiformes > Falconidae > Falco > Falco naumanni. The sequence continues at coordinate 2,953,227 of NC_054060.1, read as the reverse complement.
AAGTGTAGACTCAAGGAGCGATAAGAGTAACCAAAGAGCACAGAGAAAGAATACTACCTGTTCATTAATATGACATACCTGGTCCAAGGAGTAATTAACATGTGAGATGGAAAGATGTGGGTCAGCCAGAAACTGAAAGAACAACAAAGCAATTACTGAACATTAAAATAAGGTATGGATAAGTAAAAAAGCACGTTTGGGTCTATATTCAAAACCTTTAGTTCCCACAGCTTCCCCCTGCCACCCCCACCCCCCCCCACATTTTTGGGCTGTCCCCCATTTTAGGCTGTAACAACCACTGGATGGTGACAGTACCCAAGACAGGACAGCTGTTAATCTAGCAGAGATCAATCAAAACCTTTACAACTGAAAACAGAAATCACAATAGTCTAAGACAGCACTGGGCTCTGAGGCAGATGGGGCACCTACTGAATTGAAGGCAGAGGGAACATAATACTTATTAGGATGAAGAATCATTTCAGTGGCACCTCAGAGGAATATTTTGGAAAATATTCCTGATGTGGAAAGCAGAGTACCTTGTCTTCTCTTTAGCTACTACTACTTAGCCTATTAATTCCAGAAATTACAACTTTCCACAATCTGCCAGCGGCTGGACCGCCTCTTGATCCAAGTCTCTCTCTTTTACCTCTTGTTCTAGGTCAAGTAGTGCCTGTCGATATGGCTGCAGCACTGAATCGAGACCTGTGCAGAAGGCTCGCAAATAAATGCCATGTAATCCACTCTGGTTTTGCTGAGATGGATGATGGTCCTGAAACCAAACAGTAAGATCTATGTCAGCTCCCCCCAGCGCAGGTCAGAAGAGTAACTGAGTTTCTGTGCAGTGTTATACCAGCAGCCAGTGGTCTAAACATGCTGGAACACACCTTAGCCCACCAGAAAGTGCCCAGAAATACACCCAACAAACCCAGAAGTCTGGCACAAGGAGGGTTACTTGTGCAGAGTTATATTTGGCTCTTCTGTGGACCATGCAAGTGCTGGGAATCACTGGTAACTTCAGTGCTTCTTTGTACCTACGCCATGCCTCTTGGATCTCAACGCTTGCCCCAAGGAGGGTTTACTACATCACAGGGATGTGCATCCTATACACCTCACAAACCCTGCCCAGCCTGCAGTGACCAGAAATTATTGCAGCATGCTTCCCCAAGAATGAGTATTTGGCTCATTTTTTGCCGTGCTGCACCCTCCCTTGTTTGCACCACACAGAGCTTTCTGGAGCTCTGCTGGGGAATCGCACCTCTCCGTGCTAGTGCGGGTAAGCGCTGCAGGACACCCGTGTGCCGGGGTGCGCTGAGCAGCCGGGCGGCCCGACCAGCCGGGTGCCCGGTGCGCTCTGCCCAGGACACGCAGCGGCCCCACCTGCTGCTGTACGTGGCCCGTGTACTGCTCCACGAACTCGGCGAAGCGAATGTAGTCGGTACCGAGGCGGCAGAGCCGGTTGAGGACGCTGGTCTCGCTGGGGTGTAGGAACGGCAGCTCCTGAGACACCTGAGGGGGAAACGGTGGTGAGGGGGAAACGGTGGTGAGGGGGGGCCGGACACAGGGACGGCGCTGAGGGGGGGGGCGGACGGCGGTGAAGGGACGGACACACAGACGGCGGGACACGAGCGGCGGAGAGGGGACGCGGGCGGCGGGCCGGGCCGGGCCGGTGGTGAGGCGGGGGTCCCGGGCCGTACCTGCAGGCCGCCGCGCTTGCTCCAGGTGAAGGCCGCCCCCGGGTACCCGCTCAGCGCCAGCAGCAGCTCGTGGATCATCCTGCCGCGCGCCGCCGCGCGGGCTGCTGGGAGGGCGCAAGGGCCGCCGGGAAGGGCGCGCGCCCCCTGCGGGAGCGGCGGCGGGCCGGGCCCTGCGGCGGCGGCGGGCAGGGCCGGGCTGCTGGAAGGGTCACCGGGAGCGGCCGAGCGGACCGCGCTGTGAGCGGGGCCCAGCCCCGGGCCGCTCCTGGGCCCTGTTGGCCTGGCGTGCTGCGGGGAGCGGCCGCGGTGCTGGCCGGTGCGGCCCGCCCTGCCAGGACAGGGGCACACCTGCAGCCTTCTGTGCGGATCTGTCGGTTTGGTATTCCTTACCAGGTTTCTTTAGCAGTTTCTCGTGTTACTTGTCAGTGTGTTGTCGATGCCAGCTTTACCTTTCCCCATTTATTAGATGTTGCTTTCCTTCACTTTCTCTCTTAACCCAGGCAATATTTCAATCAAAACTGCCCACTTTCAAAATTGTGGCGTTATCTGGTAAGCTGTGTTTTATCAATCATTTTGTTTTCTTTGTCCTTCCTTTGGCAGTGCTTTTCTTCACGTTCATTTTTACTCTTCCTCATTTTGAAGAAATTAGGATGAAGTACCATGTACCAGATATCTGCTAACTGTCCATTTTAAGTTTATGTTTGGTTTGTGATCAGCTTGTCGCAATGAGGTCTGAAACATAGGAAGAACTTCTGTTACATTCTTACCGGGCTGATTAAGTTCCTAGTACTTTGCCTCATTTTCTAAAGAATTTTTTCTTTTGATACAGTCTGTCCGACATGTGCATTTGCTTTCTGCAGCATCTTTTATGTGTAACTCAGGAGCCCCAACAGTATCGTTCAGTCATGCATCAGTGTAATAAAACAATCCTCTTTATATTGACAAAGCTTCTATTGTCTGAATAAAGACAGAGGAATTTGGCTAGCCGCTTGTTCATCACTGACATAGGTATCACAGCGTACAGCTGGGCCAGGAAAGCTGTGTGCCATTCCTGCTTTTGGGAAGCTAGTTTTGAGGTTTAGCGCTGTTGGCTGCAGTCTGCAGTGCTGAAGTCAGTGGCAGTCCTTCCCTTGCGTGTAAAAGGCTTTGGTCTGAGCCTGCGCTGCTGGCCAAAAGTTCTGTGCTAACAGGTGGGCTTTAATTAAAGCTGAATTTAAATACTACTTTCAGTAGGTCATAAAGCTAAGCGTGCTGTAGGTGGCTTATAGGTAGTTAAATATGTAGTGATTGCTTAATTATGGACCCAAAAATATGGAGTCTGTAAAGACTAAATGCTTAAGTCAGTGGTATCTTTGTACACTACTATTAATGTAATGTTTTTATTAACACAAATACATATTACCTTGAAGAGCTTCAGCCAGAGTTTTTTATGAGTGTGATAAGTATTTTATTTTTCTTATCAGGATGGGCCTTATAGGAAAGAGTAAGTTTATGAGATTTTTTTGGAGGTAGGATTGTGAGACTGCAAAAAATATTACAGGATTTTTAGGGGGAACAAAGCCAGTTCTGCATTCCACAATCTACATATAAACATTATTTTAAATGTCTCTTTGTTATATAACTGCAAAGTGGCCACATGTGAAGTAATGCAAATAAATGTTAATAATTACTACTATAACTTTGTTATAAAACCTTTTGTTTTGTAATTTATGTCTGGCACTCACTTAAGTAGTTATTTCTCTAACTTGAACTGTGACACGTAACCCTTGTAATCAACAAAAACATCTTTCACTTAGTCTCCCTTCATACCGACCTGTTAAATTTATGTAAATATACTTTTTCATGGACTCACAGAATCATTGAGGGTCAAAGGGACCTCTGGAAGTCTCCAGCTGAACCTCGCTTCCTTCACGCGGGGTCAGCTGGAGTGGGTTGTGCAGGACTGTAGTTAGGTGAGCAGTATCGTGAAGGACAGAGACTCCACTGCTTTTCTGGGCAACCTGTTCCAGTGTTAGACCATCCTTAGAGCAGAAACGTTTCTGCTTATGTTTAAGTGGACTTTCATGAATTTCAGTGCATTGCTTCTTGTCCTGTCCTCTCTCAGCCTCTCCTGTCAGGTGCTCCATACCCTTAATCAGTTGCTGTAGTGCTTCACTGAACTTGTTCTGTTATGTCCATGTCTTCCTTGCACTGAGGAAGCTGGAATTGGACCCAATGAGGTTTCACCAGCACTGGGAAGAGGGGAAGGATTGCCTCCCTTACCTGTTGGTGATGCTTTTCCTAATAGAGGCTATTGGTCTACCTAATTACTTAATTTGTGCTTAAGCAGTAAAGGTATGTCCTGGCAGTGAAATTCACAGGACTAATTGATACGGACATGTGGTGGCATCTTTAGTACCCTGATTCTTGAAGAAGAACCAGGCAAAGCAACGGTAATAGGTGAGCTTAACATGCACGGAGGGGAACGGAACTTTCCAGGCACAATTACTTCCTACAGCAGTGCTGCTGAACGTTGCTGTTGTTGTGTGCTGATGTTTTGTGGCACCCTGCTTCAAACGGGGGCTGACATTTCAGGTGGGTTGCCCTGGCGTGGCCAGCAGAGTTGTTTAGACGGGAAGGGCACACCTGAGTCCGGCAGGGCCAGGTTGTGCTGCTGAGGGGGCTGACGCCGCGTGGGAGCCCAGCAGGAGCAGAGGGTCTGGCCCAGCAGGGTCTGTGGAAGGGGGCCTGAGCCGACCGGCTGGGCAGAGGCTTGGGGGTGTTCTGCTGATCGGAAACCGAGCAAAAAGGAGTTCCATGTCTAATAGAAGAAGAAATGCAGTTTATTATATTACGATGTAATAAGGGGAAATAGCATGCAGTGTGATAAAAGGAAGCAGTACAAGTTATTATGGAGGACACGGTAACAGAGCAACAGGAGCAACATGTCGAATCCTTCCTGCAGAGGGTTACAGGGACCGAGACGAACGACGGCCCCCATGCCACCGCCCGAGCCCACCCTTGGGCCGGGAGCCCCACTGCAGCCGGCACCAGGGTCTGTCGGTAATGGGGAAGCTCCCACGGCGCGACCACCCGCCACGGAGCCCCCTGGCCCGGTCCCGCAGCTCGCCCGCCTTTGCGCTCGGGGAAGGACGCAACAGCTCAGGCACCGAGGGGACGCAAACCTTGACGTTGGTGGTGTCCCACCGCGAGGCCCCGCCGCATGGGACTTGGGGGGCTCAGGGTGACCCCCCTGCTCTGCCAGTTTGGCCTTGAGCTGCCCGAGCTGCCCGCCGGGGTGGCGCGGCCCTGATCAAGGCCGGGGGCTCCGCAGCAGCGACTTACTGAAGCCACGTGAAGTTCCCGCGCGGTCGGGCGGCGCTCGTGCGGTGGGTGGGGGCCAGGGCCCGGCGGGGTGTCACGGGTGGGCGCGGGGCGGGGCGCGGGCCCCCGCGTGGGGCGGGGCGGGGCAGCGCGCGCGGCGGCTCCGCCCCCGCCACACCCGCAGCGGCAGGAAGGGGAACGGCCGCAGCCGCGCCCAGCTCCCGGCCGGCCCCGGCCCAGCGCAGCGCCATGGCGGCGGAGGAGGCGGTGGACGGGCTGGCCATGTCCCGGCCCCACTATGGCTGTGAGTACCGGGGGAACCCGCGCGGCCGCCCCCGCCGCCGCCCCGCCCGCCGCCGCCCGTGCCCCCTCAGGGGCCGGCGCTGAGGGGCGGCCGCGGCGCCTCGGCTCTGGGCGCCGGCCCGCGGGGGCGGTGGGCCCCGCCGTGCCTCTCTCCCGCCGCGGGGCGGGCGCCGTGAGGCGCGGGGGGTCCCGCCCGAGCCCCCCCTCCCTCGCCGGGCGCTGGCAGCGAGCAGGGGGGGCGGCCATCGCCTCTCCCGCCGTCGCCTGCCGCGGGCGGGCTCGGTGCCTCGCCCAAGATGTCCGCCGCGGGCGGGGCGGGGGGAGCCGGGGGGGGGGTCGCCGCCTTCTTCCCTCCCGCCTGTTTCCGCGGCGACCCCGGGCTTAGCGTGCGGCCCCGCCCCTGTCACACGCCTGCGGCGCGGCGGGGGGGTGGGCTCGCCCGGGGGTACCTGGGCAGCACCCGGGGGCGGGCGGGGAGCGGGGCGGGGGTGTCCCCTCCCGGGCGGGCTCGGCTCGTGTCGCTGCGGGGGCGTTTGGGGCGGCGGGCCGGCCTCGCGGGGACCCTCGGCCCCCGGGGCTGTCGCTGACGCCCCGTTGCCGGCAGGGTTGGTGGAGGGCACGGCGGGTGTCAGCTCCCCGTTGCCGAGTGTGCGGAGACGTTTCCTATTAGTCGAGCTGGTCCGTAAAACCTAAGAAGTTGTTGGTTGGTTTTGTGGGTTTTTTGACACGAGAGCGCGGATGCGGTGTCTAGCAGTGAGGGTGGAAGGAGAGGGTTTTATCACTGAGGCTTTAAGCACGCCGAATCTGGAAGGTTGAGGCGCGTAGCCCTATGTAGGTCCTCAGCTTGGTTCAAAGATGATGCACAGGTTGCGGTTCCGAATGATTCCCTTCAGATGAAGATGGAAACACTACTCACAGTCCTCAAGATTCACTATAAAGACATGAAGGGACTGTGTGATGTGAATATATATTGTTGTCCTGCCTTAATCTTTGACTGCCAAAATTGGAGGATAGATGGAGGGACATGTGGTCGCACATGTGCTTTTGAGGAAGAGGAAGGCAAAGCTAGAAGAAAATAAGAAAATGAAGGACTGTGTCTAAGAAGATGGAAGAAGTTGGATCAGTCAAATTGACAAATTGGAAGGAGGGAAGATGGCAAGTTTATGTGACAAGGAAGGAAGGCTAAAGAGACGAGGTGTCTTCTATTGCTTGCAAAGAATAGGTATATTTCATCCTTCATTTTTCTGAATCAAATAAAACCTGTGATAAGCTTCTGTGGGAAAGGTTAGATCTGATTTTTGGTGTGCCTGTTCAGTTACATTCAATTTTCAACCACCTGAGAATGTGTTTTGCCTCTTTGCAGCTGTCTTGGATAATGAGAGGTTAACAGCAGAGGAAATGGATGAAAGAAGACGCCAGAATGTTGCCTATGAATACCTTTGTCATCTGGAGGAAGCAAAGAGGTAAGAATAAGTAGTTTTGAAACTGCCCGTGCTTTTAAAAGAAGTTGCGATACTTGGTAGTGGGAATAATTTGGATGCAGCTTACCTCTTGTCTGTGTTTCCCAGTAGCTATAGAGATTCATTTTGAAAAACAGAAACCCAAACAAAAATCCCCACAAAAGTGACTGATCCCCGGTGTGCTTATCTAACCTGTTCTTACAGACTTCTTCTGACAAGGACTCCAGAGCTCTAGTGCTCCCGTATTCCTATCACTGGATGGGTTCTCCCTATTAACTAACTTGTGTATGTCTTGGTGCAACGTTGCCTTGCTACTTACCAAGAGACATGAAGAAGGGGTTATTCCTTTTATCTTAATTGCAACCTTTTACAAATTCAAATTGTAACAGTATATTTCCCTTGCGCTTACCTTCTCTTAGGCTGAAAACCAAATTCTTGTGTATTTCTCTGTGCATCCTGTTTAACAGTTCTCTAGTACGTTTGCCTGGATTGTTCTGACTTCTCTCTGCTCACTCTGTGTCTTTCTGAAAGTGCACTGCCAAAACAGAGAAGAATCGTTCAACGGGGCATTAACATGCGTACTTACAAAAGCACAAGGATTATTTTGAGTACCCCGATAGATATGCTACTATCCTACATTGTGGCATGCTATCTACATTTTTGTAACGGTGTGTTGTAGTAGAGTTTTGCTGAGTTGCTGTCCTTTGCCTTGAAGGTGTGCTGCCTTCACTTGATCCTGCCACATTTGATTATTCCTGGTCTTTGTTAAATATTTTGAAATAATTTTTATCTTGTTCTTGTCCATGTGTGTAGCTTTTGTGTCATCTCCATGTTTAATAAGCACGTAAGAATGCTGTGTTTCTTTGTTCAGTTAATGGAAGTATGATCAGAACACAGTAGATGCTATATATGGAAAAAGAACCAATACTAACAATGAATGCATGAAGACTTACTGTTGATATTTTTTCAATATTTTTCAGTCTTTTTGCAAATATTCAATCCTGTATGTTGTACATGGGGGGATAGGAATGAGACAGACCAGTTTGTCTACTCCTTCCCTTCAGCTGGGTCTTTTCATGCCTTTGTATAAACGGAATATTTTACTTGAAATTTCAAAATGTTTTTTTGAAGCTGAGATTGAGACCAAAGATACATTATTGAGATATAATACATAATATGAGAGTAAATTAAAAAAGAGGTCAGGTAATGTTTGTATTGGTGACTCCCTTTGCCCCCAGCACTTCTGAAAGTTAAGGGTAATGTTTTAGTTTGCATTTTGTAATTAGTTGGGAAATGGATTATGAGCTTAGAGTTTCCTTGTTTCTGCGAAGATCTGTGCAAACTAGCGAATGTGTATGCCACAGAAAATAACTTCTGGAGCAGCAGGAATGTACAGAACATTCATAAAAAATTGATCCGAGTAGTCAACGGCATGTTTTGTCATGGCTCACTGAATACTTCAATCTGTCTTTGTCCTTATATAGATGACATGGATTAAGAGCAAGAAAACTTTCTCTTCCATGGGCTGGGTGATGAATTTGGGATAAATCTGTGTAAGTCTTCCCTAGCAAGACAGATGGGTTCTACTGTAGTGATTTCATTGAGTGGGAAATGCTGCATTCGTGCAGGTTCACTACTGTCAGAGTATAAAGGAAGAATTAATTCCAGGATTTCAGTAGTTTATGCTGCCTTACCAGGAACGTATTACGTATTTTTGAAGCGGCATCGAGCACCCGGTTTATGCTATAGTCTTTTAGGTGCTTCATAACAATTGTCACTACTATGGATCCGCAGAGGCTGCTCAGTTATTAGCAGATAATAATTTTCTGTACGTATGGATTTGGATGAGTTTTGAAGTAATGAGAAAGATCTGACTATATGTCAAAGTAACTCCTTCCCTTTGAATCCAAAGGCTTTAGGAGCAAATGCTGGGTGACGGGGAGAGATGAGTTGCGCTGTAGTTGCTGTCCATGCTTGAAGGAGCCCTAGGTCCATCACTTGTGGACTCTTTCTGTCACTGGCATCAGAGTACATGCTTTCTGAGGTGCTTGTCCGTTCAATTCCATGTCAAATTTGCAAAAAAAATCAGGCAAAAATGCCTTACACAGCAACAGCTTTAATATTTTGAATTAAGCTCTTTCTTAATCATGGAGACTTACTCTTTAGACAAATAATTTTTGACTCTTAAGTTTCTTGGCCATCTTACCTTTGCTTCCAAGTGTTGCATTGGTGTTGATGAGACTGAGTGGCTGGGCATTTGATTTTGCTGCACCTTGTCAGAAAGAAGATACTTTTTTTTTTTTTTTTTTTTTCTCCTCGCTGTTTGGTCTTGGGATGAGCCTTCAGATGTTTCAGTTAATGCCTAGTGGTTGCCAGTATATTTTGTGATGAATGAAGCAACAGCTGTGTTGCTCAAAATGCATGTAGTGGTGTTACAGCCTTCCTCGTATCTGCCTTGGCAGCTGGAGCGTGTTAAGTGGAAGGTCTGCTTGGAGAGCTTCAAATACCCTTTTTCCAACCCTCAACCTATGTTTGCTCAGTGGCCTCCAGGCTGCTTATTCCTACGTGTGTGGGAATTCCTGACTCCTATAGCTGAACCCATACCACTTTCCATAAGAGTTAAAGATTAAGTGACCAGAAGGAGAGGACCAGATGCCTTAGTTTAATAATTAAGATACAGAAGTGAGAGTAGAAAAGTTTGAGTTCATGGTCTACTCCCAAGAATTTTTTTTTTCCTCGCTGAGTAGTCTTTTTGTAAATTGTCCTTTAAATTTCTTTTATTATTACTAGTACAGCCTGAAAGAGGGCCCTTGGCTGCATTGTTGGAAAGGAGTTTAACAAAAAACACTAAACCAGAACTGTAAGAGATCATTATATTTGAAATTGATGTCCTTGGTCTGAGATTTTCTGTGTTTGACTTCTTTGCCGGTGGTGTAACTGAGGCATAACATGTGAATTGGATGCTGCAGCATTTTGCTTGTGCTGTTGCTAACAGTGCCTCAGAACTATGGGCGTGGACCGGAGGGTTTATATTCTTCACAGTAAGAGGTTTTCAGAATGGAGGTTGTATCTGTAAGGAGAGGAGGACCTAGGAGCAGAGGAAGGTTATCTGGTGTGCCCTGTGTCACACTCTCAGAAGCTGAAAAGGTGAGTGTTGTAAAGTTGACGGCAGCTGGGGCAGGGCGTGAGGCAGCTGAAGAACAGCTCTTGGTGGTCCCCCTCTTCCCCCTGTAGCCATATTATCGTATTACTTTGTAATATTGCATTCAAACACTGTAGTTGATACTCACTTTTTCTAGAACTTAAAGGCCCCTGAAATGATGTGAATAATAACATGCTGATTTACATTGCGTCAGCAGTGTCAGAGGCTTGCTATCCCTTTAACCAAGCAACAGATAAGGAATCTAGAAGCAGAAACAATTTTGTTTCATAAATGTTAAAATAAGGTAAGATGAAAATTGGCTAGCACCCCATGTCATGCTGAAATGAAAAATCCAGAAAAGCCTTGATTTCTGAACCGTGTGGTATAACAGTGCGTATGCAGTAGCTTTGAGTATTTCATGAAGTTGTTTGGAGTACCTGTCTGCTAAGGAGCAAACATCAGAGGCGTTGTCAGAAGAATAGCAATAACTTGTATGTACTTAATGGTATTCCAGCCTGTTTTGCTTTTTCTTGAGCTGTCACTGTTGCTCCATTGTTATTTAGCAGTTTTTGACTTCAGCTACTGATGTCCAAGAGTCTGGTGGAACAGGCATTATTCTCGGTAGCTGGAGAAGGGGAGGCAGAGCGTGCAACTAAGTTGCTCAAGATCATGAAAGAGATTGAAATGAAAATTGGAGCTAAAATGGAGATTGTGAATAGAGGGGCTCCTGTACTATGCTTGGACCAGATATTTCAATCTTGAATAAAAACGGCTTTATGAATAAGTGTTGTGTAATATTTCAAGTTTGGTGTTTTGTGTGTGTGTTTGGTGGTTGTGATTCTTTTTCCTTCCCTGCCCCCACCTCAATCACAGCAATCTGTACAGAAAAGCTGTGGCAGGGCAGATAAAACTGTAAGTGGTACTCTGTTCTGTTGTAACATGGCAGCTTGTGCTCGTGGAAGGGTAAGGGTGTACTTATGCAGAACAGAAGAAGCCCAAAAGAACTTTTTGTGATCCTTATCTAACTGGTGCACTATAATATTATTCATCTGTGTTGTGTGATAGCCTTTTTTCCTACGTGGGCTACTTATTGGGGTATTGTGGCACTTTCATGATGAAATCGGCATTTTTCCATTTGGAAAAGGCTTTTTCAAGCTTTGTCTTTCAATGTGGAATATTTTAAGTTCTCCAAGTTGGAAACTAAAACTTTGTTGCCTCTTTCTCTTGTTTCCTTATCTGGCTTGCTGGGTGATGGGACCATGCTTTTCCCCTGGGATAGCAGGAAATACTTTCCTTCTGGGTTATGCCCTAGCATGGTGTAAGCATTTTAGTGCCCAGATTACGTGGCTTCCCATAAGCGTGTAACTTCCATTGTGCCTGAGCAGTACATTTCTTGTATGCATCAGGGTGGAATCTGACCATAGGGGTTTTTTCTTTCTTTCTTTTTTTTTTTCCCCTCTTTTTTGGGGTTTCTTGTAGGTGATGCTTCCTATTGAACAAGAAAAGGGTGCTGCTTGCTCTTTGTTGCTGATTTAATCTGTTCAGGTTTGAAGTATACTATGATTTTGTAGCAATCCCCTTCTTTCTGATAGATTAGAAGATGGCTTAGTGTAAACTGATGATACCATTGAGAGAAATTACTATTTTGTGTCTGTGTGGTAAAGTCTGAAGTATTTCCCATTGATTGCTTTTCTATAAGAATTACTTTCCCCTGTCCCTCATGCATGCGCTCTCTCTTTAAAGTGGGGAGGAGTTTTTTTTGACAGGAATAACTTATCTGTGTCTTTAAGCAAAAAATAAACTGAAATTGTTTACTGGAGACCCAGTTAAATTTTGTTTCCTAAATGAAATATAGTGTTTAAAGAAAAAAATCTGGTCTTCATCTTTCTGGGTTTTCAATTCCAGCTTCTGGTTTGAAATGGGTATCATTGTCTCTTGGAATTTGGTGTAGTCATCCAAGATCTGCTTAAACAGGTTTCTTATCTTTAGAGGTGTAGGGTGCCCAGAAGAAAGAAGAGGAAGAATTATAGAGGACCCCACTTTCTGGACAGATTGCACACATTTAGAGTTAGTGCTGGATGGGATGCTCTGTAGAGCTTATTCTGTGAGTAGCTGTAATGCTGGATCATCAGTGTCTGTAGAGGTGTAGGTATCAGTTGTTGAAGGAGCTCTTGTTTGAAGACAGAAGTAGTGCACTACGGCTGAAATCTCCCTATGAGGCAAATGTGATAGTTGCTCTATTACACAGAATTAGTCTCAAGAGGTGACTTCATTGCAAATCACAGATTTGTTTCAGAAAGGCAACAAACTGCGTTGATTCCATTATCTTATTAACCTGAACTTGGAAAAATTAAGGTAGCTTAGTTAAAATATGAGCTTCTTAAGAACAGGGCTGCAATAGAGCGCTAAGTACCAGTAGGGTACTTAGAGAAAAGCAGGATTAGGCTTTCTCACTTACTTTTGTACAGTTCTCAGTGTGCCTTAAATAAGCAAGTCGTGTGCAGAATATCTTATTTAAATCCTGCTTACATCAATCTGCAAATTAGATACAGGCAAGTTTCCTGTGGGTTTTGAAGCTTAGAGTTAGTGCGCTACCTCTTGGAGGATTCTGAGGGTGAAGTGCTAATAGCAGTTTGTGGAGTACAACCTAGGGGGTGTAAATCAGAGCTGCAGTTGAAGAATTTAAATTTTGTTTGTATTGTAAATCTTGAGACAGCAAGAATTGTAATGCAACTCTGGATTACCTCAAATAAACCCAAAACAATCCTCACCTTTTTTTTTTTGTCTGAGCTCATTCATTTTTTCCTTTCTTTTCTATTTTCTTTTTTCTTCATGTCTTGCTTTCTCTCCTCAAACCTGACTTTATAGGATGGGGTTTCTTTCAGCTTTTTTTCTATTTGCATTCATATTCTAATGTCCAGGGTGTATGCAGCACAGCTACAGTTTAGTGTCCTTCAGTGACTTATGGGCAATTAATTGTCTTACCTCAGAAGCATAGAAATTATTGCAACTTTGCAGATAACAGGACAAGATAATGCAGTGGATCTTAAACTGTTCACAGGCTAGGTATGAAACATTCTGTGGTTACGATATGTGAAAGCTCTTTTGCCTTAGTGGCTCAGCCTGCGTCTAGATTTAACCCGTCAGATCATAGTGGTCCCCTCCTAATAATTGCTGGTCAGTATTGCATGCTGGAAAAGATCTAAAGATGGAATTGATTATGTTTAGAAAACATCTGCAGTAATTTAGTTAGTATCCTGTAGTGGAGAAGCTAAGAAAGAGTTCCTCTTACTGGTGAGGTCTTCAGACTTCGATGGGAGGCAATCTGAGACCTTTGAATGGCGTCTGTCTGGTTTGACCATGTTTTATTTCAAATATATAACTCCTCTTTGGAGTTATTCTGTTTTTATTTTCTAACTTTAGAATGAGGCTTGCTTTTTTTTGTTTTTTTTGTGAAACCATCTGTAATATTGAAGTATAATTGGATTTTTACAGTTGCAGAGTCAAGAGAAAATAAGCTCATTCACGAATTGATGTATTTGTAGATATATTTGTATGTCAGGAGTCTTAATATATTCATGTATAATCCAAGTCACAGTATCACAGGAACTGGCATTTGGCTGAAAATGATTTACAGAATTCCCACCCAAAGTGACCCCTCTAGATCAGCTGAGTGGGTGGGAAGGTCACTAACTGACATAGCAGAACTTCTACGTGGCATAACCAGGGTTCCTCTTTTTATTCTAGTCTCATCAAGAGTTTTTTGGGTTTTTTTATTTCCTTGTATTTCCATTTTATTCCCACTTGTAAATTGGGTCACGTACTGTTTTTTGGGTTGGTTATTAGTTTGCTGGGGGTCTTGTGTGTGTGGTGTTTTGATTTCTGCTTCTGTGAGATATGGTGCAGGTCTCGTGTTAGATTGTAACCCAGAAATAGGTAACACTTTGTTAGAAACAGTTGTAAGTTGAAGTAGTTGCGTTTTAGCTCTCAGCACTTCATCTGGGGCTTCTTATCAGCTCCTGTTTGGACTTGACAAGGTATTTCTCTACAGTTCCTGTACTGTTTCATTGATGACCTCATGCAGCTGGCAGGGAGTGGCTGTCTGGACTGGAAGTGTCTTGGAATGCACGTTCAGAACTATATTTTTCTAAGAAGTGGGTGGAGGGAGGTGGGAGGAGGAGGACAGTGGTGGAGTACCACCATTCTTGCCTCACGCTGAATACTTTTTTTTTTAAATTTTTATGACTCACTGGAAATATTAATGAAAGGCAGGCCAGGAGGAGAGAAACAGCTGTTTGCACAGAATTCAATTCCTAGACCAGGGTTTTGCTGTTTGGACGGTGGTTTCTGAAGGAATATTGTATGTAATGCAGGAAGAGAGCAGCCCAAAATAACCAAAGCAAGTAGTTGTCATGTAACGGTTCTTGGCTATGGGGTACTGTGGAGTGCTGCTTATAACCCTTAATTACAAGAAAACGACTTAGTTTGGAGGTGATAACTTTAGTGATATTATACCTTCCAAGCATTTAAGCCTATTCAGTCTCCAATGGTAGGTGATCAAGGCAGTTAGCTTTGGCAACACAATGGTTCATTTTGCCTCGAAAACTATTTTTACATACCTGATAAGTTCCTCTCAGATACGTGCTTGGTACTCATCTGAAAGCTCTTCTTTTTGGCAAATGTAGCAAATGTGATAGGAACCCTATCAGCAAGAGCAAATACTAAGGTAATTTGTACCAGTTGTTGGCAGGTTTGCAGGGGAACTTTTACTTTTTAATTTTATTTATTTATTTCTTTACTTTTATGGAGGTGGGGGGAAAGGATTTCACTGCCAGAATATTATTATGGTCTTTGGTTCAAGCTGCATGTTGCCAGAGAGGGTGCATCAATCATCGGGAAAAATCTGGCTTATGTTACTTGCTAATCCTTTTCTTTTTGGTATCTTTGAACTGAAAATGTCTCTGTGGATGATGAGAATCTTCTGGGACCTTTTACCTGTGGGCAGCACTTGTTTTTCTAGCTCTTCGCTTGAGAGACAGAGTCTTTTCCTGCACAAACTGTAGTGAAACGCTTTTGAATTTCCACCTACTTCTCTAGAACAGAACACTCCTGATGTGACAAGTTATCTTACTTTGTTGTTGTTTCCTCTCTGAGAGATCATCTTTTATCTTGGGCGATTTGTTTGGGGCTTTTTTTGTGTGTGTTCAGAGGTGGTAGAATGAGTTATTTTAGAGAGGAGTGTGTGTTTGGGATTTTTGCATGGCTGTCTAATGCCCGTGCTCAGGTGAATTGGATAAAGGACTGAGGCTGTCTGCACATTTTCTCGTCTGATCCTCTGTAAGAATGGGTGCCAAGTCTGCTATGTAACTTAACTAAAACCGTTTGAAATTCACATATAGAGGGAATGATCTGCTGGAGTATGAGATCCCTCTTCTTTCAATAAAATGAATAGTATGATTTGCCCCCAAAATGCCATACCTGTGGTGTTGGCAATACTTAGCAGTGCAAAAGCCTTTAAGCCAGAGCTTCGTCCATTCTTTCAGATGGCAAATGCAGGCACCGTGAGGGGTGCTGCCCTTTTGCTCTGGCTGCTTTTTCCTCTGCTGTGGTACAGCTGCAGCCATGCATATTTTGCTTGGCACACCTGTAGGGATTGCAATAGCAGGGCTAACGGGATGTGAATGGAAATGTCTAGATGCGGAGGTACCCTGTGCGATGGGGGAAGGGCTGTTGGAATGACTGGTGTTTACAAGTGCCCGGCTAGCAGCTAGTCATCAAGACCCCAGAATGTTTGTGTTCGGTTTCACGAGGCACCCTTTGGAGACAGAGCACAGTGAGCAAATCCTGGTGAGTCATGGAGGTGGCACAGGACAGAGGTAGTCATCACTGCCAGCTACAAACGCCTGTGAAAAGGCCCATCTGTAACGTGTTAAATCTGCATGTGGTTGCTAGCTGAGGAAGAGCCCAGGAGATGAGGAGAACTTGACAAACAGCATCCATCTGTTGCCCTCCGTGTCAGGGCAAAAGATCCTGGACCTCCTAATGCTTGTTGTTGAGCTGGGTGTAATGGCCTGCTGCTGGGTGGACAGCCTGAACGTCCTCCTGGTTGCCTGGTGGCTGGACAGACTTCTTGGGCACTAAATGCTTTGTGGTGCGTGAGACTGAGTGAAACCTGGTTGGTTTTCAGTTTTTGTCAAGTACAATCAGCTTGCTCCTTCTATAAGGTCTGGCATGTTTTGCTGGGTCATTGGTACGTGGGTATAACTGCACCTCCTACACGCCTGCCACCTTTACAGCTTCAATAGACACTGGTTATAGACCTAAGTGGAATTCCAGACCTTTTTGTTTTCTGGGGCAGTGACAAAGATTTCAATTTCCCTTTCAGCTCAAAGCTGTTTGAGTTGAAATTGAGAGTGCTGCTTTTGATGGAGAACTAGAGAAGAGAATTATAAACCAGTGGACAGTCAAAATGTGCTTTAGGGAACAGATCTTGCTCATTAGAATATTTCAAATTACCGTTCTGATTGTTTTGTGGTAATTGCTAGTGTAATTTTAATAGCTGTAAAAGTACCTGACTTAACACGTCATACCGATTTGAGCAAAGCCCTGTGTGTTCACAGGTGTGATTTCAGCTTTACCTGCTTTAAAAGACTTTAAGGGGCTGATCTTGAACACTGAGTCTCTTGATGATGAGTCTCTTTTCCAGGTTGTTGATTGTTAAACCATTGCGGAAGCCAACTTGCCTCCCCTTTCCCCCGGTGGATTTGAATATGTTCTTTGAAGAGTGGAATTCTAAATAAGTATTGTTGGTGCCTTCCTTTAGCTTGGACACCTGCTGCCTGGATGTGCTGGTGTCCCTCAGCCCGATTTTGTGAGCCCTGTTTTTGCAGGGTGAGTTGTCGGGCAAAAGGTGGTCATGTTTGCCGTTCTGTCTGTCGGTGCAGGGTACTAGACAAGATGGGGAAAACCAGTTACACAAATCCTGACCCCGAGGGTGAGCGAACCTGGTGGGGAGCTGGGAAAGGGAGACGGCCTCTCTCCCTTGAGGTTTTGTTGTTCTGACTGGAATGCTTGGTATTCTGAAAATCTGTGCGCGGTGTAATTTGTCATTTTCGTAGTATGAACTGAGCAGCTGGATAGCAGTGTTCGCTGGCTCGTTTCCAGCTTCTATTGGCGGTTATGCTGAATATACTGCTGAAACGCAGTTTGACAGAGGGTTCTGCCCTCTTCTCCTTGCAGTTTTTCTACAATCTACCAGGTTCTTGCCAAATTTTCCTGTTACAGCAGCCGCATGAATAGATGTTATCGCAACCTCTATTGCTTGAGGAAGATGAATCATTTACTGTGTCAGAAATCCTTTGAAGCAAACTACTCTTTACTAAAATAAAAGTCCTTTTCAGCACAGGGACAGGTAAGTTATTTAAAGGTCCTTGTTTTTCAAAATGTAGATATCCAGGAATTGTGAAACTAGCTAATTAACCGCCAAAACCTGAAGCATACGAATGTTTTGGGGTTTCTACTGTTGCAGTTTTTTATTCTGGCTTTGAGAGATCAGGTGCAAATTTTCCACTTATTTTCTTGAGGATAAAACTGTTGTTCTGCCTTTTGCTTACCCTCCAGACTACTGAAAGGAGAAGAGAGAAAGTGTTTCAGTCTTTCCCCAGGCACTCTATAAAGTATTAAAAAAGCCCATACCTCAGCCTTTTTTTTTTTTTTTTTTTTTTTTTTTTGGAACCCAGCCCAGACTGGATGACTATGTGACTCTACGCATCAGTGATGGAGTTAGGCCATAAAGGTATCAAACATTGATTTTTTTTTTATTTTTTTTTTTTTGAGGCTCCAGGTACTGAGAGGTCAGGCAGTATCTAAGTCGATTGTTCCAATGGATTAAAGTTTGTGTGATTTCCAGTACTTTTTTCTGCTTTAGCTTCTAGCTGTTGCTTCTTACCGTCTTTGGCTAGTGGAGACTCCTACTCTTGCCAATACTCTTATCTGTATTGGTACTAGTTAAGAGTGATTAAATATTCTCTAATAGCCAGTTCGCTGACCTGGCAAAAATTATCTGTCCTTTTCCTTTGGATGGCAGGTGGGGACAATCTTTGTTGGGCGACGGGGCTGAATCTGCTTGCTGAGACACAAGGGCCTCCAGGGTGCCAGGGAAACAGCTGGAGTCTGTTGCTGCAGTCAGAGAAAGAGATTTATCTTTTGTAGGTGTGCCTTGATATGGCCACTTTTATCTCCGTGCAGTTTTAGATTTATCATCTGTGCCTAGACACTTATGCCTGTTCTTGCTTCCTGCTAGTTTATTACTCTGGTCAGGTGGCTGTCTCTCTTTGGTTTCCCCTCGAGTTTCCTTTTCCCAGTACATCAAATTCAAGCTTGTTTTTGTTTTCAGTGCATGTCATAGGTAATAATTTTTTCCCTACTACTTTCACTTGGCCAAAGACAGTAGCTTTGGTCAATTCACGTTCTGTATCTTCCTCCTGAAGATTTCTTTTACCTCCAGCTGGTGTAAAACTTCTGCCTTTCCCTCTATTTAATGCCTTCTGCAGCAGTGTCTACAATCCTTCACTAGATTTCAGAGTGCCAAGGTAGGTTTTTTTCTTTTTGCTTTTTGGAGTATGCTTTCTTTGTCCAGTGCTCACCTTTGGGTTTTTTGTGTTTTGCATGTGTTATGGCATGTTGGGGGCTGTCTGGGGCAGGGATGGCTTGGACAATAATGTGCTGAAGCACAGTGAATGGCTTGTGCATAATCGGGGTTTCTGTGTACCACAGTAAATAGTAATTCCCTTGTCTGGCTGCTCTGGAGGACCACTTTATGAAGGGGTATTAAAGAGGACTCTTTTCTTGTTGTGGTGGGTTGACCTTGGCTGGCTGCCATGTGCCCACCAAGCTGCTGCTCTCATTCCCTCCCCTTGACTGTACAGGGACAGAGAGCATAAGACAAAAGACTGCTGGGTCAAGATAAGGACCGGGAGAGATCACTCAGCAAGTACCATCATGGGCAAAACAGACTTGGGAAAACTGATTTAATTTATTCCCAATTGAGTCAGAGTAGGATAATGAGCAATAAGAACAAATCTTAAATCGCCTTCCCCTTATCCTTCCTGTCTTCCATCGCCTCAACTTCACTCCCGACTGCTCTGTCTCCTTCTCGTGTGGTGCAGGGGAATGGAGTTGTGGTCAGTTCATTAGGCGTTGTCTCTGCCCATCCTTCCTCCTCGTGCTCTTGTTCCTCTCCAGCGTGGCGTCCCTCCCGCAGGAGGTAGCTCTTCAAAAACTTCTCCAATGTGGTTCCTTCCCACAGGCTGCAGTTCTTCACAAACTGCTCCAGTGTGGGCCCTTTCCACAGGGTGCAGTCCTTCAAAGTGGACTGCTCCAGCCTGGGTCCCTTGCAGAGCCACAGCTCCTGCCAGCAAACCTGCTCCAGCCTGGGCTCCTCTCTCCATGGGGCCACAGGTCCTGCCAGGAGCCAGTTCCAGCGTGGGCTGCCCACGGGGTCACAGCCTCCTTCGGGCATCTCCCTGCCCCAGCATGGGGTCCTCCGAAGGCTGCAGGTGGATATCTGCTCCGCCGTGGACCTCCATGTCCCTCAAGGGGCACAGCCTGCCTCACCATGGTCTTCCCCACAGGCTGCAGGGAATCTCTGCTCTGGTGCCTGGAGCACCTCCTGCCTCTCCTGCACCGACCTGGGCGCCTGCGGGGCTGTGGCTCTCATATATTCTCCTCTCTCCGAGCTGCTGTTGCACAGCGTATTTTTCCCCTTTCTTAAACACATTATCCCAGAGGTGCGACCATAGTCACTGCCAGGCTCAGCCTTGGCCAGCGGTGGGTCCATCTTGGAGCTGGCTGGAACTGGCTCTGTCTGACATGGGGGCAGCTTCTGACACCTTGTCACAGAAGCCACCCCTGTAGACCCCCCGCCACCAAAACCTCACCATGCAAACCCAATACACCTGTGCAGACATAAGCGTGCCATGTGAGGACACTTGGGCTTTTCCTGGCTGGAGGGGAGGTTAAGGCTTGTACCAGGCCTGCCTGTACCGGTTAAGAAAAGCTCTCTCAATGCTAAAGAAGTTGTTTGCATGTGTCCTTGATATGTGGTGTGTTTATGTGGCGTTGCCCTGCTTGGATACACAGGGGTTATCTTGCCTTAGAGTGCTAAAAGCAAAATGGGAGAAGAGAGGTTGGATTCTGTTGGATGTGTGTTGTCTGTGTCTGGAGCAGTGCTGGCACTTGGCTGTTCCTCTTCCGAATTCCTGCAGCGTGCGAGTGAGGGTGCAGCTTCAAGGGTTGCATCCTGCGAGCTGGCTGGCAGTATCTGGGTGAGGTCTAAGACCATGTGGCTCATGGTTAAGGGAAAGAAAGAAGTATAGGTATGTTAGTTTACAAAAAACTTCTTTTAAAAGACCTTCTTGAAAATTACCTTCTGTTTTGTAATTGATTGCAGTATATAGAATGCGATCGGTTTGGAATGTTTTGTTCAGTCTTGTAAATGGTAGAGACATGAGAGGGAAAAAGTGCAAGAAAGCTTATTTTATTTAAGACCATGAGAAGAATGAGGATTTTTCAGTTAAGGAGGAAAAAAAAAAAAAAGCTCACACAGAGCAATAGCTTCAAAGATCTAAAAAGTGAAATGTTATTTAAAAAGATGTTCTTCCAGGTTAATAGCTGATCTTCACTGATTACTACAGGAGGTGGGAACTGGCGTACATAAGTACTTCTGAATGTTTTGCTAGATATCCATAGGCATTTCTGGTTATGAGTCTGATTTAGGTTGCCTAAAACCTGTCTGTTCATTGATTACAGTTAGTACGACTTTTTCCTGAGTGTTAAAGCAAAACATTCAAGTCCTGTGTACTTTCTGTGTGTGAGATACAGCTAGTGAAAGCAAATCTAAGGCCCGTTTTTATGCATTGTAATAGTTTTGGAATTCCCAAATACATTTTTGCACATTAGATAAACTCACAAACATGGAATTCATAAACTACTTTGAAAATAAAAGTTCCATCAATTAACACATGCTATGTACAGTCACGTAGGTAAGTATGAATAGATACAGCCATATTTAGCTGAGCAGTCGGTTACCTCGTTTCATAAAAGGCTGTTTATTTGCATCTCTCTTACCGGGCTTTGTCAGAGGCCGGGTGTGGGGCTGTGTGGGGTGGGAGCTTCTGGCCTGACACCACGAACAGGCGTCGGGCAGCTGTGGCCTGTGCCTGCCTTGGTGATCGCTTCCTGTGGTAAATATGGCTGAGGTGGCTGGAAGGCAGCAGCGACAGCTGTGCTCACCAGATTGCTAGACTGGATAGTCATAAAGTGCAGGCAGATGCTATCAAAAAAAAAAAAAAAATAGAAAGGGAACAGAAGTGAGCGTAGAGCAGTTGCCTAGTGGAGATGCAGATGATCCTACAGCAGTTTGGGAGGCTTGAATTTTCTAAAGCTATTTGTCCCTGCCCCTTTCTGGCATTTGGTTGGTATGCTTTCACCTCTATTTTGTAACTTTTGCTGTGCATTTGGGAATGTGGTGACTCTCTGTGTGTGTGTGGATAAAATCCTAAGGAGAGATTCTCCCCCCCCCGCCCAGTTCTCTGTGGGCAGGAAAATACTAAGTTATAGTAAGTGCTTGGGTATGCCACCTGCCTGGCTAGTTTTGGCTGCCTGTCTGGTGTATTTTGGTGTGAGAAAAGAGCAGGGAGCCAAGAGCGAAGGCTGTTACGTGGTGGTAGCTGTACTGTTTAGATGAAGTAAAACTTTGGTAATCTTCGCTAGCTAGTTTGGAGGTGTAAGCAATAAACTCTTGCAGGGACCTTTTACTTCAAGGGCAGTAAGCAAAAAGGTTTCTTGTTCTGATAAATGAAGTGGGAGAATGCATTGCTGTAGGTCCAGCTTGGAATTACAGAGGTTTATTTGAAGACACGGTGTACTCTGGGGCTTCTCAGTCTTTCTGTAGGTGATTGTGTTTAAAGAACTGTGTTAATTTCCAGTGAGGTACCAGTATCCCCAGGGATCTCGGCCTTGATGTTCTGGGGTTAGCTCATTTAACCATCACTTGGAGGCCTGCTCTTCCAGGAGCTTGTATAGAATCCCAGCCTGACGTGCAGCATTGGGTGAAAGGATCCTGGTGTTTGTGCATCGCAGTTCCATGCCCTTCCTAACGACTTGCCTCTACTTAAAATCAGGATAGCTATTTCCTTAGGGAGTATGTTGGCAGTCCCTTAGCTGACTGCTTGCTGGGCACGTTTGGAGTAGGAGCCTCTCTGAGGTTGACAGGATGTCACTTCAGCAGCGGGATGAGCTGTAAGGCTCTCGCTGCTTAGAATCTTTTTTTTTTTTTTCTGAGCTGTGTTTTTTAGCATGGAGTACTGTCAGTCACTCTTTCTTTGAGCTATACTCATTCAGGATTTACAAATATAAGTTTGTAATCTTGGACACCATGAATGCTGTATCTTTAACAGGCTGAAGGAGTCCAGTGTGCTCTCTGACCTCTGTTTGCACAGCAAAGGACACCTGTACTGTTTATGTTGACACACAGGTGTTTGTTACACATGGTATTGGACTCTTAAGAACCTTCTCAAGAGTGCCAGTAATCATTGTGCTGTGAATACCTTCCAAGAGTATAAATGAGTTGGGTGTTTTTGAGAAAGACCTTTGAAGCTTTTTTTTTTGTCAGCAGTTTTGTTGCTAAACACTCCATGTAGCTTTTGCACAGCTTCCAAGTTCCAACCACAGTTAATGGTTGAGCAGCTCTTCAGTCCCTTTTCTGACAGCAGCCAGGTGCCTCTCCACGTCCCGGTGCAGGCTGAGCAGTGCTGCCTGGAGTTGCCTACATCTTAGATGTTAGGGGGTGAACGCTTGAAAGGGGAAGGAACTGGAAATAACTCTTGAAGTTCTTCGTGGCATTTTCAGTACATCCATTCAAATTGCATCATTTCTTTTCTGTTTAATTTTGGGTATTGTGAGATTAGAAGTGAAGAGCGTAAGATGCACTTTCTGTCTGTATAGGGATATAGCAGCAGGCAATGGGTGAATACCCATAGGGTTGCTTTGAAAGCACAAAAAGATCACCTTGTTTCAAGAATTTGTACCCACCGTGTGAGCATGCACGTGGAGATCACCTCTTGAGGCTGTGTTTGAAGAGCAATCTTGGGCAAATAGCCTGCCTATTTCATGGTTTTGAGAAGATGTGTAAGACAGTAACTGTGCATAAGACTGTCTGTGTTAGCAGAGCACAAGTCTAGGCAGGCTTGCTTTGCTCATTAAAATATATTGGTATAGTATACAGACAGCGTTACAAAGAGTGGAGGATAAATATCATACATGCCTGGAAAGAGAATCAAGCTCTGTGTCCCTCCAGTCCACCTCTAGACCTCCTTCAGGAGATAAAGCATATTCAGCCTCCTTGAAGGAGGAGACGACACCCTTCTGAGATGGAGTTGGTAGGGGACCGCTAGAAGCAAGCAAGGGCTGTGGCACTGACATGCTGGCAAAGAGAAGATTCCCGTGATTCTGGCCTGTGATCAAGAACTCTGTGGCTAGTGCTCCCAAACCAGAGGCTCAGAATTTTGCATTGAGGTTCACTTTGCAGCTTTCGTGCTAATGAAATCGCTGAGGTGTGCAATAAGCAGAATGTGTTGTGGTCCTGTGGACAGCTGCGCTTCAGCCAACACTTGGTATTGGTAGCAGACTGATACGAAGGGTATTGGTTATCCTTTAGCGTGATGTTAGTGTTATGTACTTTATCTTAGAGTTCTGAATGGCTACCAGTACTGAAGTACTCTTGAGGCCGACATGGTGGAAGCGACCACTGGGTGCAGACCTGGATGGCGTGTTGGGCTGCAGTCTGGTCTCAGAGTTGAAAATGTCACTGGCTAGGTCTGTGTGTGAAAGGAAGAGCCGTTGTCTTGAAGCTCTAGGCCAGCTGAATGTTAGAAAAAGTTATTTCTGGCCTCTGCAAGTGACTAATTTTACCTTGAAATTACTACTACTTAGTAATGATCAAGAAGTGAGCTTTCCTCGTTGCTTGATAAGGGTTACTTGTTTTTATTTTTGACTGTTAATGCCTTCTGTGTTTTCTATGTCATGTTCTGTTTTGGTTTTTTGCTGGAACAAAACTGTGGGAGCCTTGTCATGAAGCGAGCAGCGTTGCTTGCAGGGTTTGTCCAGATTTTTTATTGTCTGCTCTGCTATTTTTGTTTATTAAATTGAGTATTGTTGCAGCAGTTTCTGGGGAGATGGGTTGCTAGTTCTTCTTCCTCAGACTTATCTATAATCAGTTTGCGAGGAAAAGAGTGACTTTTTCTTTCTTTCCCCTATTTTTTTCCATTGTCTCGGAGTTAGCCAGGCTTCTGACGTTTTCACAAGTGTGAGAGCAAAATGTGTGATCGATGTTAAGTTTCCCCTGTGTCTAAACTCCAGTTCTGGTTAAAACTGGTTTATAATAAAAGTCTGAAGATGGATTACTTGAGCCTGGCTGCCTGGTGGTACCTGATGTTACGTTTTTGGTGTGTTGTCTTCTCCAGGAAGGCCTGGCTCTAAATGGCAGCTGGTGGTAGCAGCTGCATGTAGATATTCAAGGATCCTTTTTCTAGGAGGGTGATCTGTATTTTGCGGTTGTAGGACTGATTAGAAAGGTGCAATGATTACTTTGAAATAGCTTCAGTAAAATTGGAGAGTCCAACATTACCTATGCAGTCATGTGATTAAATTTGAGTGAAGAACTGATTCTGCGTTAAAAATTCTCTTCTGTGTGCTGGCAAGAGGGAGGGAAGGTTTTGGAAACTGTTGCAGTAGCAAAAAGGAATTGAAGGTTTCTGTGGAAAGCGTATTGATGGCATGTTGTTCTGATGCCTTATGTCTGGAGGGAGCAGAGGTTGCTGCCCGTCAACCAGGTGTCCCCCCCTACCCGCCATGACACGTGAGAAGTGCTTTCCTCTTGTTCGTCTGGAAATTCTGCATTGATTTCTACCTTTTAAGGATGACAGGTGTTAATTTTAATATGAGTATGTGAGCTTTTAAAGGTAAAAAGTACTGCGTAATGCTTTCTGAAAACGTGGCTTTGTCCTCTGGCCTAGCAAATGGTTAAGCAATGCCGCACCAAGCCAGAGCATTATTGTATGTAAATTGCCTTAGTTTTGTAGTTATATTAACACCCACTTAGGAACCTGTTGAAACAGGTATGAGTACATTGAGACAGCTTATGTTCTAATTATGGGCTATTTATCTTACTTTATGGAGATGCTTAAACGGAACGCCTCTATGGCCTTCAGTAAGGTATTAAATGATGTGGTTGCATGTCCCTTCTACTTTCATTTTAGGTCTTCCTGGGTTGAACAAAGTGGGTGGGTTTTTTTGTTGCTCCAGTAAGTCTCTTGGCAGGGTATTATGAACCCTGTTGCTAGCATTTAGACTCTTCCAGGGTTGGAGTAGCTTGGTCCTCTCAGGAGTCTGGTTGTAATGATCTAAGGCATGGAAGTGACGTTACAGAAGGCTCTTGCCCCACTGAGGAGGAATGGGCAAAAGGGGGTTGTTCAGGTGGGAAAGCGTTGGGCTACATCACGAGAGGTTCCTTCCAGCCTCAGAGATTCTGTGAAGTTTGGGTTGAGGCAGCACAGTCAAAGTCACAAAACAATGTATGTATATCACATTATAAAGGAAAGTATGGTACTAAGACTCGTACTATAGGAGACTGTTGAGAAGCTTGCAGGAAAGCTAATTCTTTCCTGGCTAAACTGGGCTCAAAGTAACAACTTCCTATACACGCAAACACACTTCTTTAAGTTCAAAATTGTTATTTACTGTTTAAGTGCACTATACCTGAAGTACTAAATATAAGGTCTATGAGACTTTCTGAGGTTATTACTGCTATTTTCACTTGAACTAGAGGGACTGAGCATCTTTTGCCTTGTGGAAGCTTCTCTAATATGGATATTTTGAGTTGTATCTTATTTGGAACTCTTCTGACATGTAGCCCCTGCCATCTATGACTTGTACGTGTCCTGAGTTGATGCCTTCTGCGCTCCCGTCCCTTTACTGCATAGAACTTGTAAGCTGTTCACATTGAGTACTGAACTCCTGTCAGAACTTGCTGAACTGGTTTGCTTTCTGTAACTTGTGCTTTGACTCAGTTCCTTACTCCCTTAACATGTCCTTCGGGTTGTATTTGTTTTCTGTACCTTACAGGCTTTGCATAAACAGTCTTCCTATTTTTTCCCTGAGTTAGATGGCAAGGTGGGAGAGAACATGGCTGCACATCATCTGGTGGCTAACTGGTGACTTTCTCATATGTGAATGGAGGGCCACGAAGATGATCAGGCTGCTGGAGAACCTGCCCTGTGAGGAATCACTGAGAGAGTTAGGTCTTTTCACCCTGGAGAAGAGAAGGCTCAGGGGCACCTCATCATAGCTTTCCAGTACTTAAAGGGCAGCTACAAAGAGGATAAGGGCACGCTCTTCACAGGGAGCCACGTGGAGAGGATGAGGGGCAGTGGGTGTAAGTTGCACTGGGAGAGTTTTCATCTTGATACAAGAAAGAAATTTTTTGCAGTGGCATCAACCACTGTAACAACCTCCCCAGGGATGTGATAGAGTCCCCATCGCTGCAGGGTTTCAATGTGTAACTGGACAGGGTGCTAGGTAATCTCACCTAGGCTCCCTTTTCCATGGGAGCTTGGCCCAGATGATCTTTCAATGTCCCTTCCAGCATGGGCTGTTCTGTGATTCTGTAAATAAACCAGGCAGTGACTGTAATTATTATTTCCAGTTAGTCAGGTGCTATCAAACAGCGTATAAATCAGTCCTCTGATGTTTCACAGCTGTTTCGGAAAGTGATTAGAACCCACAAAGAGTGTGTGAGACTTGAGGCTTAGAAATGTCATTTTTATATACCTTTCCAAATAATTTTAGGTGCTTCTCCAGAATATGAAAGGATACTTTTTGATTTCTGCAGAGTATCCACTTTTTTTTTTTTTGAGGAGGAGGGGCAGTTTTTCTCCCTCTGTACCCCACCATGTGGTGTTGCAGTGTCCCACTTTCATCAGTGGTGCTAGGGCCCATTCATTTTTTTTATGGTTTGTCTCAGCCATTCCAGCCAGCTACTTGTTTGCTGATTCAAAGTTTCTGCACACAGAGCCTTTGTAATCTGGACATTCAGAGCAGAGGCTAGAATTGTCATGTTGTACATCTTATGAAGAGTTTTCTGAGACATTAATTTGGAAATTTATTCTGGTTTTGGGGTTTGGGAAAGACTAGAAGTGAGACGGCTGGAGAATGAGAAGCCAGCAGAAGCTGGAAAATCTGGTGTGTTGCCAGTTTCCTGCAGAAACCACTCCCTGCTGTGGGAGGGCTGTCAGCAGGAACATGAAACTGTTTATTGCTGTTGATTTTTGTGAGTGCTGAGAGTTCCTGAGAAATGTGTAGTTTCCCTTTTCTCACCCCCCTCCTTCCAGGCTCTCCTGAAATCTCCACCACTGGGTCTGTTGGAGACATCTGGTTGCTGACCTGTTTTCTGTGATTAGTTCCTGTGGCAACCTCATTGAAAAGCTTCGTGGCACCTTTTTCTTGCTTGTGTTAGCTTTTGAAAGGTGTCACCTCTGCTTGGAGCTGTAGAGAAGCCAAGTGAGAGGAAAATGTTTTCCTGGGCAGAGGGGGTGGGTCTTAAAACTGAGAAGTTGTTTGCATTCAGATGGAAGAATCAGTAGAACAGAGGTAGGTTTGGGGATTGTAGCAGTGGCTGATTGTAGGTACTTTGTGATGAGCAGCTATGGAATGTTAGTGAGTGTTTCTTTTGAAGTAACTTCACATTCTTCTGTGTTATCTGGAGAGGAATGCAGATATTGAAAACAATCTGAATAACCAAGGAAATGGGTGAAATCCAGTTGTTTGTAAAACCTCTACTGAATCATGAGTATTCCCTCAACGATGAAGCTGTAAGAATAACTGTCTGCTGCAGAATCCACAGATAGGAAAGCAGCATCAGGGATTAGATCTTTAAAAAAACCCTCAGAAGTGCAAGAGGGATGAATTAAAAATCTGAGGACTTCACGCTGTATTTGCTCTATAGTCACTTTTTAGATGCTCTTGGATGTAGGCATTGGAATCGTTACAGCTGATCTTAACTTGCACTAATAGAAAAGACCATTTGAGGATTAGTGGCAGCTGAGCAAAATAGATGCGTTTGAATTGTACCTTTAGGCAAATACAGAGTTAGTGCAAAGAAGAAAGCACTAGTGTTATGCCTTTTTTTGTGGCTTTAAGAACACTGGCTTGTTTATCTTAAAAGGCAGATAGATGGATGGCCACTTTGCACTATGAGACCACTGTATACTAGCATTTCGAGTAGGGAGAGATGGAGTAGTAACATATTCAGACATGAGAACTTGACTGGCATTCCCCTTGAGTTTGAATAGTGAAGACATACATTCATCTGAAACGTATGTTTTTGCAAGCCATCAGTTGATGCTAATAGGCATGAAAACGGAGGAGCTGTGGTAGGGTAACAGCTCTGTAGTAGGTTAAATAAAGTGAACCTTAGAGAGAGAGTTGAAACTGAATACAGATAAGATGGTTGAGATTGTCTAAAACTACATATTTGCACTAGTTAAAGTTATCTTTCTTTTGACTGTTAAAATACTGCAGCCTGTGAGATTTTTCATTTTCACTAACAGCTACCTGTCTTCTATAATTAGAAATGGAGTTTACTGCCTTCTCAGAAGAGATGAAAAACTGGCCACAGTGAATTTGAACACGTCTCGTATCTGTTGTGTACTGCTAGAGTGTTCTGTATTTGAGAACAAGACTAAACTGTGCAAAAATATCCACAGAATGCAAATTAAGTTTTATGTTTATAATACTTCTTTCCTAAATTACTGTAAAGAAATGATCATATTTTATTGTTCAGTTCAAAAAGATTGGTTACTCACTTGGTCATCTTCTTGGATATTGCAGGTTAAATAATTCTTAGTGCTTTCCATTGAGCCTTGCATGCCGGGCTGAAAATTGGTGGTGCAGAAGCCGATTCATGTGTAGGTCATACACTCCTGCCTTAGATTTGGTGCTTTTTATCAGAAAAGGTGGAACAGGCTGATTACAATCTGCTACCAAAGGACTGTCAGAGCACCGAGCTGCATCTCAGACTTTTATTTCAACAAACTGAATGCACTGCATTGTTCAGGCTTCTCACTGTGAAGTTTTATCGTAGCTAATCACAGATTTCTTTCCTATCTTATTCCTGCTCTCCAGTTTGAAAAAATGCAGACCACAGTGACAAGGTTAGTCTCATCAGAGTTGTATACAAAAGAACAGTAGTGCCTGCCTTTACTGTTCCCCTTTGTATACACCCCATCATAATATTAATTCTTACAGCTTTAAACTTTTAATTCATTGTGTGCTGTACTCATTACGCATTTTTCAGTGCCACAGTTGTCTTCTAGGATACAGTTCCCAGTCTGTAGAAAACCTAGATCAATGACCTAATATTTAACCATGTCTAAAGCCTAGATTATTTGAACAGCCCTGTTACTCAAGCTGTGACCATCTGTGTGCTAATTATGGGTTACAGTTATTCTAATATTGGTGTAATTCTCTAATTCTCTGATTTTGAAGCCTCAGTTTTTGTATTTACTTCCTGGAGAACTGAAAGAGGGGGGCATAGCATGTATTTATGCCAAAATCCATTAGAAACAGCACTAGTCAATGAATCCCCATGAAAACACTGCTTGGAGTAGTCTTAGTTCTTAGTACGTATGAGCTGGTTTTCGTATGTATGTACAGTGCTTGATTTTAATCAGAATATTAGGAGGCATGAAACCTCACACCTTGCAGATATGAAATGTCTGCAGCTCTGGTTGGTCAACAGAGCCACATAGCTTTCCCGACTGTTTTATAGGACTGATTTCTGTGAAATTGTGTTAATTACTACAGTTACACACCCAGTACAGTGTTTTCCTGTTATTTTTGGATTCATGTGAAGCTAAATAGTTTACAGTTAGGCATGCATCTGAAACAGTATTGAGAATATTAAAATTCTGTTCATTGGGTGCAAGCAGGATCCTCTACTTGCCTGTCTTTAAGATAGTCCCAGTAATGTGGACTTACCATCCCCGTGAGCTAAATCATTGCCCTTGCCCTGTTTCATGATATGGGCTACTGCTGTTCTGGGCCACTTTTCTGCGATCTTCACTGATCCAAGGCTCACCTGTCCTGCAAGAGCTGTAGAGCTCTGTCACAAGCGAGGTGTGATCTAGGGAAGACGCGTTACAAAGCGGCCCACGGCCGAGCAGCTCCCTTTTTCAGACAACAGCAGAGCCAGGGAGCGTGTCGTCTTTGGAGGACGGTGTGTAGCTGAGCTTGCATTATACAGCCTCAGGTAGGAGAAATACCAGGGTGCACCTCTGGTCGGAGAACAGTGACTTTTCAAATTACATGCTGCTGTAATCTTTGTTTTTGTCAGGAGGATGTGTGACACCATTAAATGAGATGGAAGGAAATAATAATAATAATAATAATGAGATAAGGGAAGATCTGTTAGGAGGAGAGGAATGCCTGTTCTGGTTCCCCCTCCGCCCTCATGTTTAAAATGTAGAGTAGGGCGGGAGAAAATATATAGGTCAGAAAGGTAGACTTGATAACAATGCTGTAGGGCCTCTCTACGAGATCAGCTGAAAGAGCTTGAGTAAGTGGTAGTGTCATGAAATAACTAGCGAATACTTAGTGAGAGTAGCCTGTACTCAAGAGGAAGATTTAAATTAGTTTAAAGGACAGGTTGGCCACTGTATCTAGACCAGTACCAGCTAAATCATGGGCTGATGGAGAAACACATATGGTGAGACGGTATCTTAATTACATGTGAAACTCTGGCTGCTGAGCTCTGTACTTAATATTTTGTCTGAAGTGTTACTGACTAGCATCTTAATCACACAGATTGCGTGGTAGTGCTATACCCACTTTCAGCCCCTAGTGCTAAGCAAATAGTAGGCTAGAATATGACAGCAGTAGCAGTATGAAACTTGTTAAGCATGGAGTTCTGTTCACAAATTGAAAATACACGCATGTGACCAAGTTTGTTGTTCTTGCTCTTCCAGATGGATGGAGGCCTGTCTGAGTGAGGAGCTGCCTCCCACAACAGAGCTGGAAGAAGGATTGAGAAATGGAGTCTACCTGGCCAAACTTGGAAACTTCTTCTCCCCTAAAGTAGTTTCTGTGAAGAAAATCTATGATAGGGAACAGACTAGATACAAGGTGAGAGCTGTTGGCCATAGATACTACTTTAGGTAGACATCTAAAATAGGAAAATGTGCACATAGAGGTACAGTGTGCAAATAAGCAGAAAGTTAGTTTATAATAGTATTACCTGAGAAACTCCACCTTTACTCTAGAACAACGATTAAGTGAGAGGGGGTGGGCTCTTGGCTTTATATCTGGGCATGCACTCATGTGAAAGAACTTGTTGTAAACAATCAATATAATTGTACATAGAAGACTTCTGACCTCTTTTCTGTAAGAGTACCGTTTTCATTATCCATCTTAATGAACCTCCCTGCCATTCTTGGCAGCTGTGGTATTTTATTTCTTACTGCTCTCATCGTTGTTGCCTATTTTTATTTTAGGCAACTGGTCTCCACTTCCGGCACACAGATAACGTAATCCAGTGGCTGAATGCCATGGCTGAGATTGGTCTCCCCAAGGTAATTTCTATGTCGTACGTGCAGATAAATAATCTTAGAAAAACCTTACGTTCCATGGAAGCATTTTCTGTTGTACAAAAATCAGCAGACTTCCTCTAGTTAGTTCTTCATTTTCTAGATTGACATCCCTAGAGAAATTCTCTCCTAAAACTTGCTAAAAGTTTTCATTCTGCTATATGTGTGAGTGTGATTAGGAGCAAAATAACTCCTCCTCCTGTACCGTATCCTTAATGTCACTAATCTTGCATAACATCTGCGTTACATAGTTCTTGCCAGGCATTCTTTTGAGCAGTATCTGAGCTACAGTTTGATTGTGGAAGCTTTTTTAGAAATCTATGCTAAAAGAAGCAACACAACAGAAAATAGTGTTATCTATTTCTTCGGATTTCTCTATGAAACTTTCACATCAAGTTGAAACATTCCTGGTGTAGCTTAATCAAATATAAATTATTGGCTTCAGTAGGGGAATGTCCAGATAAACTCCTCTGAGCTAATCAACACTGTTGCCTAAAAATATCTGGAAGTGGGGTAGTGCTGATAGTAAAGTTGCATACATGGATAGTAAGTAATTTTTTTTAACATGTTTTTTATTTTTTTTTGTAGGCTGTGTTATGCTTAGCCTCTCCAAAACCAACATTGCGTAGTTTAATCTGATGTATGTTTTGTTTGCATACAGGCTTGCAAATTGAACGCTTTATTCTTGGCAAAGATTTTGAAATAATTTGTTGAGATTTACTAGTTGCGCCTTGCTGGGATTTATGATGATTTTACAGGAACAAATTTAGGATTAGGAGATGCTGAAATACACTGTTAAGGTTGTTAGGTGAAAATAAATGAGGAGGTAGCTAGACAGCGAGAGTTGTAAGTGTCAGGTATGAGCCAAGATTTTCAGGTCTAAGTGAGTTTTGAGGGGGAGATAAATGTGTGAGGATATGTTAAAGAAACTGGGCTGGGATCCAGTACATTGACAAAGAGGTACTGGTGGTTTAAGTATTTTCCCATGCAGCAGAGCCAGGGAACTGATACTGTGGAATTGTGAGGGTCCTTCACTTGCTCTTGCCTTTACAGAAAGAGCAATGCTATTTTCTGCTCATAGGCAACAGCAACGTATCCTCCCAGTGACTAGAACGTAACGTACCTTGTCAGCACTTTCGAATGAATTGACATTTCAATATTAGCCCCTTGTGTTAAACTTTTGACGCGCTTTGCATTTGAGGCTGTCTGAAAGCTTTTGGGTCCAGCTGCCTGACAGTGTAGCGTGCAGAGCACCTCAGTGCTGGTCTCAGTTTGCCTTTGTCACTGTCTTTTGCTTCTCAACCACATTTAGTCCAAACAAAATCCTCTTTTCTCTGTTCTGTTGCAAGTATTTTTTTTTTTTTTTTCATCTCTTGGCTTTCACCAAAGTCCTTGCTAATGCCTCCTGACCCGGTATCTTGGTGGGCACATGGAAGAAGGGGTGTACTCGTCCATGTGTAATAGGACCTGGGCAGGAAAAGGGGCACCCTGGTTTGGGTGGTAGGAGCAAAAGAAAGGACTGGCTGGCACTTCAAGCAGGAGGAATGCCGGGCTAGGGCAGAGAAGCTCAGAGAGTTCTGTTCTGCGGGCTGTTTCATTAGTGTGCTGCAGAAGAGTTGGGCTTATCACGGTTGTGTGTGAGTGTAATTCAGACTGCTAACTTTGTTTTATCTTTAGATATTCTACCCAGAAACTACAGATATCTATGATCGCAAGAACATGCCACGCTGTATCTATTGTATTCATGCACTCAGGTAAGGCGTGCTAGGCAGAAATCTAATTGCTTCCGATGTCTTTCTGCAAAGCTGAAGGGTGGGAGGGGAGAGAAGTGAACTGAAGGCTGGATGTGGGTGAATTCTCTAGCAAAACAATCTTAGCAGGTCAGAGCAAAGATACATGAAGCAGGTATTTTGCCTTGGGCAGTGGCCAGATCAGATGCTGAAGGAAAAAGAACCAGTCAAGTATGTTGTGATTACTACAGAAGTGAGCTTGATCCCAGCTTTAGATCTAAAGTGAGTTATCTCTGTAGAATAAGTCATTTGGAGTTTATAAAGCAGTGAGGAGTACGCTGCCACGGTCAAAACTAATGCTCCTTTTTGTTCAGGTTACAGCAGAGTTCCTCCCTTGCTGGCAGCTTTCTAATAGCTACTGTAGCTGCTTTATGCCGGGGTTGGCTGGCGTATATTCTTGTTACATGTTCTTTGTTATATCCCGGCTGTTCCCGCCCCCCTAGTAGCCTGAATTGTGAGCAATTACCGAGCTTCCCAAGAAAATTAAGTTTGCCGTTGCTGTGATCTTTCTAGATCATAATTAAGAAAAGAAAATGAATTCATGGAGCAAAATTAATAGATGCAAACAGTCCCAGCAGTTAAGACTGTAGAATTTAATCTGTAATCTTTCATCTAGTAATACTTTTTCCATACATTTAAATTTTTTTTCAATTGCTAACCTTTTTGGCTGAAATGTTCTGTAGCCAAGTTTCTCTGCAAAGGCAGCCTCCTCAGGATTTTATCAGTTTAAGTAATTTTATTTTTCAAGGAAAGAAGAGAACTCTGACATGTAAAAATAAATGTGGAAAAGGATATTTTTTTATAAAAAAAAACTTGTTCTTTTTTCAGGCTTGGTGCTGAAGTATATTCCAGTTAAGAAATAAAGATCTAGAATGAGGTTTTGTTGACAGTCCATAGGTCAGGAGTGTTCCTGCCTGCTGTTTGTGTTTTGTTTTGTGTTTTTTTTTTTTTGGGAGCTGCTTAGATTTATAGAGATTGGAGATTTATATTTGTCATGTTGAGGTTGTGCTTACCCTCTGTTTTCCTTTCCAATCATGTTAAAACTGAGTTTACCAAAGGAATGTATATTTACTTTATTAATAGTTTATTTTTAATGTTCCTGTATTACCAGATATTTTAACAGAGGGTACCTTTCCACGATCTGTGCTGAGCTGGTATGACAGGCAAAAAGGAGAGGAGTTGCTTCTCGTTCCCCAGCCCCATTTGTCCTGAGCTGTATGGGTTCACCCCTCCCGTGTAGCCATCCTGTTCCTGGTCAGGCTCCAAGTGGATACTTTAACAGCGTTTCAGTAAGCCAGATCAGCTGAGCTGATGCCTTCCCTCTGCTCAGCACTGGTGAGGCCATGCCTGCAGTGCTGCGTCCAGTTAGTACTGTGCCCAGTTCTGGGCTCCCCAGCATGAGAGGGGCATGGACGCGCTGGAGAGAGCTGGAGGAAGGGTCACCGAGATGATTAATGGACCAGAGCCACTCTCCTGTGAGGAAGGACTGGGAGAGCCGTGACTGTTCAGCACAGAGAGGAGAAGGCTCCAAGGGGATCTCATCAGTGTGTGCAGCTGTCTGATGGGAGGGTGCAAAGGAGCCGAAGCCAGGCTCTTTCCAGTGGTGCCCCATGACAGCACAAGAGGCAGCTGGCACAAACTGAGCCACAGGAGTGTCCCTCTGAACATCAGAAAACACTTTATTTACTGTGTGGGTGACCAAGGAGTGGCACAAATTGCCTAGAGAAGTTGTGGAGTCTCCTCCCTTGGAGATACTCAAAAGCCATCTGGTCTTGATCTTGGTGAACCTGGTCTTCTGTGACCTTGTTTGAGGAGGGAGCTTGAACAAGACAAACTTGAGAGCCCCCTCCTAGCTTCAGCTGTTCTGTAATTCTGACAAGACTTCAGAGTGGTGGGCCAGTTATTAGTTATGTGTGGCTGAGGGGAGTCAGCTCACTCTTTTGGTGATTACGAGGCATTACGTGGGCTTACCTGAGTGGCTTCTTGAATCTGTATCTCCTAAAAATTACCTGTGTCGTTGTCAGAAGCACAGGGAAAAATGACTAGTTCTAATTACTTGCTTATTTTCTGTTCTAGCCTGTACCTGTTCAAACTGGGTCTTGCCCCTCAGATTCAGGATTTATATGGGAAGGTGGACTTCACAGGTAAAAAAACCAGAACCAAAACCCAAACCCAACCAACTGAAACTCCCGCTGATACATATGCTGTCTTTACCTCATATTCTACTAGGTGTTGTATAGATCAGTTAAAGGATGGCTAATGTTGATATCCTAAATGCAAATTAAAATTAAAATTAATGGCTAGTAATTTAAGAAAATTTAAGAAAAAAGGATCGATTTGAGTACTTCTGAGCCAGGCTGTTGGTTTGCTAATTATTAGTTTTGCAAGTAACGGCCTCTTTTTTTGCTGTTGTTGTAAGACATTTAAACCTTGGCTCCATTCCTCTGGGAGAAGTTTTGGTAGATGGTTCTAATCTCACTTGATTTTAAAGTAGAGGTGCCGTTAGCTGAGTAAGAGTTTGCCAGCTGATCTGCAACAGGAGATTCCAGCACAAAGTATCACATCCACGTGCCACCTCAAGGTTTCAGTTCCTTGATTTTTTGCAAAAGTGTCAAATTCTGCGTTTTGCATTAGTGAGGTTCCCACCCGAGCACACACATTTAATTTAAAAGGTATATAAACTTCCATTATCCTACAGAACAGTTGTTGATTGCACCTATAAAATGCTAAACTGTCAACTCTCTTTGAGTTACATGGTATTGTTACATGTAGCAGCAGCATGTCTTGATAGCCTCTATTTGCTTTTCTGGCATAGACTCTCTGGGGGGGGGGCAGAGGAATGCTGAAATATTACCTGTGCATTTTCCTGACCTGTTGGCAGCTGTAGTTGAGGCATCGCAGAATAGAGTCTGTTTCCAGCTCCTTGTGAGTGACGTGTGGTTTTCTGCTGAGAAAGACTAGAATATTCTCATATGAGAATCGGGGAGAAATGTAGATTTTAGGAAAGTGTGCAAAATGTCTATCAGTTCTCATTTATTTTGTTTCACTTACTGAGTTATAGTCAAAGTATTATTTAAACAGTAATTGTAATTTATTGTGGTTATCAGACATTTTTTTTGGCAATAGTTGTTGGTATAGCAGGGCTGATTCCTGATGTGTTTAAGCCCATATAACACTGTTTTAATGTGTGTTTCAGAGGAGGAAATCAGTAACATGAGGCTTGAACTGGAGAAGTATGGTATTCAGATGCCTGCCTTCAGCAAGATTGGCGGAATTCTTGCAAATGAACTTTCTGTGGACGAAGCAGCATGTAAGAGAAAATGTAGTTTTGTTTTCTGCAATTAAGTCAAACTAGGAGATTAGGTATTTCTTTTTTTAGTGTTAGTTTTAGTGCCCCCTGTTGTAAGACAGTACAGTCCTTTTGATAGGCCTTTTGGAAGACTGGGAAGAGGGTTTTCTTCCTTCCCTTGTGTATTTTTATTCTTTCTGGAGCATGATGATCTAACTAGCTACAGTATCGTGCTAGGAAGTAGGCTGACTTTTTTGTCAAGAGCAAATGATGGATTGAGAGGTATTTTGATAATTCTCTTGCTTCCCAGTATTTCCAGGTAATTCTTCTGCCCTTGCCAATTAAGTTCTCAGTTTTTAACAGAGCTGTTGTGTTTGGGACTAACTGGCACACTGCGACTTGTTTTTCAGTACATGCTGCTGTCATTGCCATTAATGAAGCAATCGACCATCAGGTTCCAGCTGACACTCTTATGGCCATGAAGAACCCTAATGCCATGCTAATAAATCTTGATGATCAACTGGAATCCACTTACCAAGACACACTCTACAGAGCAAAGCAAGACAAGATGGAGAATGCTAAAAACAGGGTAGATCAATTCTTCTTTCAAACCATCTATTTGCATGCATTACAATTTTGTATTGCAGTGTAAACTGTGGAGAATTCACAGAATGTGTGTTACAGTCCCGTGTGTATAGTGTTAGGTGGGTTTACTCCTGGTGGTATTCTGGTGTGTTCCCCAATCTTCCTGTTGTAGAAGACAGCAGCAGTTGGCTGTGTGACTGTTTAGCCATCTGAAATACGGGCCACGCGGATGCAGAATTAACGTCGGTCTTTCTATGTTGGCAGTGTTATCCCTGCATTGTCATATGATATAAATATGTTTTCTGAGCAATGAAATGATGAGCAAAACTGACTGATGCTGTCAGAAGGGGGTCAGTGTTGGTTTAGAACGCTGTGTATCAAGTGCCTAGCTATGTGTACTGCTTTCTGTGCTCTGGAGCTCTCCTGTGTGTTCATACAGAGCCATTACATTGAAATAAGGTGTTTCTAGGTTGTCTGTTCCAGAGTATGAGTATATTACTTTATATGTATTTACTTCTAGGGCTTCTTTTTGCTTGTGTAGAAGTAGCCTATCTATGACCTGTCACAACTCTATATAGATACACAGTTATCCTCCCTGACCTTTTCAATGGAACAATCTATAAGAGCAAAGGAAACTGTAAAAACACTAATTACTTTTTATGTCATCTTCAGATTGCCTCTGAAAATTCAGAGAGAGAGAGAGATGTGTATGAAGAACTTTTGACTCAAGCTGAAATTCAGGGAAACATCAATAAAGTGAACAGTAGGTATCATGCTGAAGTAATAGTCTTAATTAAAAGAGTACTGGAAAACAATACCTCTGCTTGTCCTTGCTTTCTGTAGTGCTAACAAAAGTGGAAGGCAGCTGCCCTGTTTTTCTGGGGGTTTTGTGTGTTTGTTTTACTTGGTTTGTTGTTTTTTTGGGTTTTTTGTTTGTTTTTTTAACTTCTTATTAGTACATAATTGTAAGCTGAGTTCATTTTGGCTTCTGTTACCCTTCATTTAGGAAATGGATTGTCCGTGTTGCTGCCCACCCCCTCAAGTTTTTCAACTTGAGTAATGCATGCTATTTCCCAACTTCAGCCCCTTTTTCAAAGTACTACTTTGCAGTTGACTTTGAGAGTCTTCCATTTGGATTGCATACCTAATTTGCTGTCTATCAGGTCTAAGAGTATTTCTTTTTGAGCAGTAGGTTATATAAACCATGAGACTTCCTCATTTAATGTTTCTCTCAAAACTCTGCTTTACTGTTGCTAGCACATGCAGCCATATCAAAGATTGACCTAGCTTTGGAACAAGGAGATGCATTAGCACTGTATGAAGCTATGGCAACGCCAGCCCTGGGACTCCGAGGATTGCTACGTGAAAATTGTGACTGGTATTTCAAGCAGTTTCTGAGTGACAGACAACAGAAACAGGAGGTATGGAAAAGTCTAGATTACCCTGATCCAGGAGGTTTTCCCCCTGCCCCCCTTTACCATACCACTGCATACTAATCACTTGCTAATGACCTGCTTACAGTTTAGTGTTGGTTTGAAAAAGTTAACACTAGTAGAGAGAAGCATACAGTAAGCATGTATATCATTTAGTTTTCATCTCTGCATATGAAAGGCCAGTATAATGCTTGTATGTATGTATATATAATTAAAATACTTTCACCAAACCTTAAAATACTAACTCACATTTGTATAGAACCATTGTAATATAGGTGTGTCATCCCTCTCATTTTACTATTATCAGTGCCCAAATGTGGATATTTGTGTTGCAGAAACACCTGTCAGAGAAGCATACGCTACTTCCACTGTGCGGAATACCACTGTACACTATTTGTAGACGTGGTGCTTGGGGACATAGTTTAGTTGTGGACTGGGCAGTGTTGGGTTTATGGTTGGACCTGATCTTAAGAGCCTTTTCCAACCTAAATGATTCTATAACTAAGGTTAACCATAGTTTCTCATTTCAAACAGAAAAAGGAAGCATACAAGAGGTGGATGGAAGCAGGGTCAGGTGTCTTGGGAGGAAGACTTACCCCCCTTAGCAGAGGAGGATCAAATTAGGGACCATTGAAACAACTTGGACAAGGGAGCTGGTGGGCTGCCTTCGTGGGTGCTGAGGGAGCTGGTCTGTGTGATTGTGAGGCCACTCTAGGCAGCCTCTAAAAGTTGAGGGAGATTGGGGGAAGTTCCTGAGGACTTGAGCGTGAATGCCACCCCAATGTCTTGAAGGGCAAGGAGAATCTAGGGAGTTATAGGTCTGTCAGTCTTGCCTCGGCCTCTGGGAGGATGATGGAGCAAATAATCCTGGAAGCGATCAACAAACATACAAAGGACAGGAAAGTGGTTAGGAGTGCTCAGTGTTGGGTATTTGAAGGGGCAGTGATGCTTGACCAATCTAACAGCCTTCTGCAATGAGATGACTGGCTTGGTAGATGAGAGGAAAGCAACGGATGTATATCTTGACTTCAGCAAGGCTTTTGACGCTGCATCCCATAATATCCTCAGACAAACTGCTGAGGCATGGGCGAAGTGGACAGCGAGGTAGGCTGAAAACTAGCTAACTGCCAGGCTCAAAGGGTTGTGATCAGCTGTGTGATGTCCAGCTGGAGGCCAGTCACTAGTGCTGTACCCCTAGGATTGGTACCGGGGCCAGTACTAGTTAACAACCCACTAATGGCTGTAAAATGGGACGGAGTGTACCCTTTGTACGTTTGCAGATTGTACGAAACAGGGAGGAGCAGTGAATACACCAGCAGGTGGTTGTGCTGCTACTCAGACGCACCTCAACAGCTGGAGGAATAGGCCATTAAGAATCTCACCAAGTTCAACAAAGACAAATGCTAAGCCCCATGCTTGGGAAAGGAATCGCCTCACGCACAAGTATGGACTGGGGATACACTGGCTGGAAGGCAGCTTTGCAAGGAGGATAATGGGTCCTGGTGGACAATGACTTGACCAAGAGCCAGGAATATACCCTTGGGGTAGAGGAAGCCAGCAGTGTCCTGGGACGCCTTAGGAAGAACCCTGTCAGCAGGCTGAAGGAGGTGATCCTCTCCCCTCTACTTGATGCTGGTGAAGACCACCGCTGGAGTACTGCTCCCAGTTCTGAGGCTCTGCAGGACAAGAGGCACGGACATACTGCAGCGAGTCCAGTGAGGGCTGAGAAACTGATTAAGGGCTCAGAGCATCTGACGTGTTGAGAGAGGCTGAGAAGGCTGGGGTTCCGCATGAATGATGCGAGCTGAGGGGTGTGTGTTGCTGTTAGTCCCTTCTGTGAGGGTACAAGGACTTCCACAGCGCACGGCCCTGCAGCTGTTGTTATTAAGAAGATTTGTCACTTGTCTCTGAAGAAAGATCTTCACAAGCTGTGTTTCTTTGGACCTACAATTAAGACAAAATTGGAAAAGCGGGGACTTCTTAAAAACGTCCTGCCAAGCTTCAGCATGGCAGAAACTCTCCATAGCTGCCCAGAGGTGTCTCTAGGGAAGATTTTTACCAGGTTTTTTAGGAGCCACAAAAAACAAGTTCAGCCATTTTCTAAACTACAAAGTCAGATTGCATGTGTTTCCAGAACGGTCTTGTTACATAAATGTGGTCTGTTGGTGCTTTTGGAGAATTATCATCTTTACCGTGTAAAGGTGTAAAATGGAACATCACTGTGTCACTTCATGGCAAACTATGCAAGTACTAATTTCACTCTAGCATGCAGCTCATGTACAGGCAGCCTTTTCCAACAAAATTGTCTCCTTTGTCTTAAATGTGTTGTAATTCTGGAAGCTGGGTCTTTCATTGCTGTGTTCATGGGACTGCACTTCTAATACCGTAAAAGCTATCAGGCTGTACGCATACGGCCTCTCACCATATGAGTGGAGAATCTGGTTTGTCTTCCTCATGTGTGCGGTGTCCTTTGCAGAAGCTATGTGGCATTAAGAGTGTTTTAAGGAAGAGCTGTTTTTTGTTGATTTTTTTTTTCTTTCATTTTCTTTTCATTGAGCTATTTGAAATTAATAAGCTGACATTTTTTGACCCTTGTGGTTTCTTTTTCTCTCAGGCTGGCCTTACAGGTCCTCTGCAGAAGGAAGAGTTGCAGCTGGGAGTGGATGCTGCTAACAGGGCAGCGCAACAGTATCAGCAAAGTAAGGATCAGCAGAAATTATTGCAGCAAAGTGACCATGAATGTCATCAAAAGGATGAGACGGCACAATATTTGGGTCTATGTGGGGATATGTGAGGTCTCTCTCAAGCTGTTACGAATTTTCTTGAAGTACTTCACAGCTGCCAAGAACATTAAAGAGAGGCAGTTGCCCTGTTTATTTGTAGTGTATTTTATCCTTCTCTTAAAATACTGCTGGAGATAAGAGCATATAATTTGAAATACTAAGAATTGTGGAGCTTTTGCGTCCACCTTGAATAACATCTTTTTCTAGGATGCTTATGTGATTTTTTTTTTTTTTGTGCTGTGGAGCTGTAAAGGAAATCTGGATTGCTCCATGAGGTGTGAAAGCTAGGTTACCGGCTGACCATTGACGCAAACCTTACTTGGTTTGAGCTACAGAACCTTTAAGTGTTTCTGAATATCAGGTAGCAAATAAAATGCAGATCATAATGGCTG
Source organism: Falco naumanni (assembly GCF_017639655.2). NCBI lineage: Eukaryota > Metazoa > Chordata > Aves > Falconiformes > Falconidae > Falco > Falco naumanni. The sequence goes on along the minus strand of NC_054060.1, from coordinate 2,911,355 downwards.
TTTATTTTGATGGATGCTTCTGACACCATGCAGAACTCTTTTCTCTTTTTTTTTTTTTTTTTTTTCCTTTTTTTTTTTCCTGGAGAAGAATGTTCAGTTCTGGCTGTGCAGGAGCAACTAGTTCAATTTGTAATAGGTAGAAAGGAGTCTGCTCGAGATCTGGGGAGAGGAGTTTTAGAATACAAGAGGAAAATAGCGAATGCCTAATAACTAGGAGGCTACCTTCAACGTACCTTAGTTGTTCAGCATGGAGCTCAGCGTTTGTTTACTTGTGCTATTTTAAAGTTGGCCACTGCGTACCCACTATAGAGTGCTTGTTACTGCCTCAGGCAGGAGAGACGCGGGGTAGATGTGGGCAGGAAGAAAAAGTTGCTACTACTCATCCATCCAAAAACTTGCAATTAGAAGGCTTCTTACTATCAGAAGACTGAAACTGTGAAACAGTCCTTTGATAACGAGTAAAAAGGTGTATTGGTTTTAAACATGAGCTTTATTTTAAAGAAGGCATTATGTATTTTGGTTGCCTGCAGTAATGGGAGACTAGGTGGGGAAGCATGGATCGAAAAGCTTCGCTCATTTCCTGCAACTAAGGGAATTATCCCTTTTCTTGTTAGCTGTCTGATTATTGAGTAGAATAAAAGCGTTCTTGTTACTGGGGACTCGACCGTCTACCTTCCTCGTTCTTTATGCTACCTCTTTGAACTTCTAGGGCTGGCAGCAGTAGCCAGAATTAATTCTGCAATTCGAATGGGTGATGCTGAGAAGACTGTGGCAGAACTGATGAATCCAGAGGCCCAGTTACCAGAGGTTTATGTATTTGCTGCAGACCTTTACCAAAGGGAGTTGGCCACCTTGCAGCAGCAGAGCCCTGAAGTAAGGACCATGTTCTCTCTTATTTCTGGAAGCTGGTATGGATCACTGGGTCTACCTTGTCTGTTTTGTTAAATATCTCTCTGCAACAAACCTGTCTTGAATCTTCTTAGAACTGCTTTGGTGTTCAGTCTGTTCTGACGTGAAGTTTAATCCCTGAATCTTGAGCTACTTGGCCCTGTAAGATTCTACTTCAATCTTTTACTTGGTGTTCTACCTTTCTTTATGGTTCTCATCTTTCTGCTTCTGTGTCATAAAGGTTGTCCCTTTGCTTTCTTACATGTCTGTTCTGACAACTGTTCTGTGTTGTGTGCAACAATAGGTTGTAAAGAACGCATGGAATTAATTTGTTGTCCTCTTCTGTTGCAGGGTAACCTCACCCATCCAGAATTATCTGTTGCTGTAGAGATGCTGTCTTCTGTGGCCCTGATTAATAGGGCTTTGGATTCAGGGGATGTGAATACAGTGTGGAAACAGCTGAGCAGTCCTGTCACTGGGCTTACAAACATTGAGGATGAGAACTCTCAGAGGTGGATATTTCAAGAAGTCATGTCTGTCCTTGATGTTGTTTACATTCTGTGACTTTCTGAACCTTTTTTCCCCACTTCACATTCTTTCTACGTTATTTCTTACGGTATTGATCCAATCTCTGTTGGCTCTCCCATCTTGTTTTTGCGATTACTGTTCTTGCTGGTCTGATTTCTGTGCTGTCTCTCAACGCTTTCTCACCGATTTCACATTCAAGCCGTGTTGTGATGCCATTAGGTTGTTGCTGGTACTACGCCAGCTCACCCACCACGTTCTTTGCCCTGGACTCTCGTTCAGCGTTATAGTGCTTTTGTCTATTTGACAATTTTGCCTGTTTTGTTGATGCGTCTCTTTGGACTGTTTCGCATTTGGGCTGACCATCCTGCATGCAGCCTTTGCTCTTTCTTTTCCTCCTCTCTTTCACATTTGTTCTAGTTTCAACCCTTGTGTTACCTCTTACACTTTGTGTACAATTTTCGTGTTGTGTGTCCCTGGCCAGCTTGTTGCAATGTGATGTATGTTGGTTTTGGCTTTTGTTCTTTGACAGATACATCGATGATTTGATGAAGCTGAAAGCTCAAGCACGTGCAGAAGGAAATGAATTCATCACATGGAATGATATCCAGTCATGTGTTGATCGTGTGAACATAGCTGTGCATGAAGAACATGAAAGTAAGTAAGATCATGCTAGGCTGATCCCAGCTCATAAGGAGTGATAAAACGAGGTGTATGTCGATGCACAAAGTTACTGTTTGACTTGTAGTTGTGTCATACATTAGATATCTAAGAAGATCTTAGTTATGAGCAGGACTTGGTGGTCTGTAGTACGAAAGGTGTTGACAGCGGGACCGCTAATGGCGATCAGGCAGTCAGGAGTGTTCATGGCATTGAAATCAGTATCTCCAAACACGTGATTAGTCCTTCTAATGCAAATTTGAACCACTTTTGGCTGACAAAATGCATTGTCTGCTGTCAGTGCCTAGGACTAGTCTAGAACACTTTCTAATTTTGCTTCAATCCCTCAAATTTAATGAAAACTAATATTAGCAAAATCACTGAATTAATTTTAGCCTAGTCTTGGAGTACTCCGTCCTGCTTCCTAATTTGCTGTATTCAGTAGAAGTTACTTTTCTTAAAGTCCGTTCTCTCTTTGGCTGCAATCTCTGCTCCTTTCAGGTTTTCCTCTTTTCCCTTTGTGGTTCTTCTAGTTCTGCATTGTTTTTAATTTCTGTTTTTTAGTAGTGTTATGTTAGTAAGTGTCTTTTAGCGGTGGAAATGATGAAAACTTCAGTAAAACAGAAAATTGGAGTAATTCTTCTTTCTCTAAGACATTATTAGTTGAATTAAAATCCACAGTAGAGATAGAGGAGTCCTTGAAAACAGCACAATTAAGCAAACCTATTCTTAGGTAGGTCCTTGTGAGGTTCTCTGTCAGGTGGTTTAATTTTTATTAATTTTTTTTCAGTTTCGTTAAGGGATCATTGTTTTTGGCTATGACCAGTGCTGAAACCTCCTGCATATGGCAGGTAGCATGACATTTGCTTCCAAGCCATCTTTGTAATGTTTAGCTCAAAGCCTTGCATCGTAAGACGGAAGAGATTTGTCACAAATGTGGAGGTGATGATGAAGTTTATATTGTACACGGAGACAAACAGGTGTCTTCTACCACTTCTTGTTGTGTAGTTGAGTTGTGTTCCACCTTGAAAAGAGCTTATACTCTAGAGAGGGTTACATTTTAATTTAGAGCCTGCTATCTCGATTAACTTTGTTTCCTGGATCTCCAAATAGACATTGGGTTTCCTGTTCGGGTCAGGTGAGCAGATTTGTTGAAACCACACAAACACACACCGAGATGCTAGCTTCATGTATCTCTTCTGTGTAAGAGGTCACAGCAGAAGTCTGAAAGTTTGTGTAGTCCCAATCCCCTTTCTTATAATGCTTCTTATACTGTAAAAAAAGGTGCAGAAAATCCTGTAATGAGATAAGTTGTTCTCATGAGGAATTTCTTAATTAGTTGGTCTGCTTCATATCTGCCCTTATGCAAGGACACCTTCTATCTCCTGAACAAGTTAAATGAGTCTGAGAAGGTCCTCAAGGTATACAAGCATAGAGTTTTTAATTTCCTTTATCCTTGTAAATAGTTTCAAATTAAAAAAAGCTATCTAGTGAGGAACTGGAACATGCTGCTGTTCCATGGATTAGTCTTGCCATGCCCGTATTGGCAATCTAGTCAGAGACAATTACTGCTTAGATTCTGTGCCCTTTCCTAAGTCTAACAGTTACCATATCTGCTTTTTGACAGAAACTATGCCACCATTTTAGTGATCCTAGTCCTTGCAGTGTCCTCCACTACATTTTTCACTTACCTCTAATCAATCCAAATACTACCTCTTTCCTAAGAAGTTCTGGTTTTCATGTGAACTTTTGTTTTGTATTCTTTCCTGCCTAGAAAAGTCACAGTCTCCAGATACATCAACTGAAATTGGAAATCCCCACGCTGATCTCCTTACTTGCTTTTATCTAAAAGATCTTGTTCTGCACTGGTCAAACCAGATTTTAATTGATCCTTCTTTAAGCAGGGAACTGAACCAGATGACTTGTAGGGTCCATCTCAACCTAAGCTATTTTGTGGTTTGCAGGAGATGGTTGCTGTATGTAGGGCCATGTGTGAGGTAGACTCTGCATTTAGCGAACTATATTTTTGTTTGTTTTTATTTAGCTGAATGGTAAATTTTACTGTGCTTGAATAGCACCCACATCTCTGATAATATGGCTAATACTACATATGTTTAATAAAAGAGTTTTCTAAAATATGAAGAGACTGTATTTTTAAATGGTATTCCATGCAAATCTTTAGCTTCATGTGATTTCTTTCTAGAGTAGCCAGAACTTTGGAAAACCATAACCTGTGAACTCTGGCCATTTGGTCTTTGATAATTCTCTCCTAGTGGCTCTGAGCTGGATGTCTGAGGACTCAGTTCTGTCCCTGCCTGTAGTCTCCCTGATTTTATTAAATTTTTTTTATTGCAATGCTCAGGCATTATGATTACTATTAAGATGGAGAAAGTCTTACTTTCTTTATGGGTAAATAACATTTTCTGTTAAACGTATTGCAGTTCTCAGCTGATACTTGGTTTAGGAAGGGCTAACTGCATTTTTCTTCTGAAACAATGCTTATGATTATTGTTGACCAGAAATGGAACTTTGTATTTCTCCCGCTACATCTTCGTCCCTAGGGATTTTGGCAATTGGTCTTATCAATGAAGCTCTGGATGAAGGGGACAGCAAAAAGACTATTCAAGCCTTGCAGATTCCTGCAGCAAAATTGGAGGGTGTAGCCCCAAAGGTAGCACAGCATTACCAGGATACACTACTTCGAGCCAAGCGAGAGAAAGCACAGGTGAGTGCAATTAAATGCACCTCTTGAAAAATCTTTACGTCTGTGTAACTGGCTTGTTACTGGTCCTCAAAGCAGGGAATCAAAACTGGAAGTGGAGAGCTGGACATTCTGCATACCATCAACTGATCTTACCCAATGAGTTTGAATCTTTCTATACTGGAGAAAGATTTGCAGCCAGACCGTATTAATCTTCATGAACTGCAGAGATGGGTACAAGGATATTAACTGCACGAGATGACTTTTTACAGCTAATCCCAGGTCCAGAATGAGATACATATATTTGTGCTAAGAAATAGTATGCCTCATCTGTTTCTGCAGGGAGACCACATTCATTCTAGGAGTTCTGAACTTCTGACTGTTTCCTGCAAGCTTAAGTTGGGTTTTTTTTGTATTTTATTGTTATTGTAGGCATAATTTTATATGGTAAAAAGAAAGTTCCTGAAAGTGAAAAATCTGTGATAAGTTAGAAAAAAGAAATGAAGCAAAATACATGCTACTAGCAAAACATACCGATGCCTGTTGTTTACCCAGTGACACTTTCATTGGTAATGATTTTTTTGAGCCTTAGTTGTCTGTCTTATTAGCCGGGAACTTCTACCTACTTGTACATAGTTGCCGCTTTCACTAACTGACTAAATGTGAAGATGAAGATGGGGAGAGGAAGAGCAAGTCTCATCTTCCAGGTTTAGGAGAGAGGATGAGAGTGCGCGTCTTTGAGTAGTGTGGGCGGGATACTGATATTTTTACTTTTTTTATTCTCATCTATTTACAGAGTAGCAGACATCTGCTTTCAGTGGTTTGAGGGTGGTTTGTGGGTTTTTGTGTGCTGTGGAGCTCATTGCTCTAATACTAACACAAAATTTTGCACAATTGTGTTGACAGGATAGCAGTAGCTGAAAACTGTATGAGTTTCTGATGAAAATCATTAAGCAGCTTCCCCCCAAGGGCCCTGAAAGGGTTAATGTTCATCAGGAACCCATTTTGTGCTGAAGCATTTCCTCCCGCTGAGTCAGAATGAAATAATGAACTCTTTTTAGTGTGCGCTTAAGCTTGTGCCAGCCCATGCTGGTAACTTCTGAGCTGGCGTGAAATGGCCTTATTTAGGCATATGTTCGTTTTGGGGCTGCTCCCGGCAGCGTGGCAGCACTGTCAGGGATCGAGAGATTGTATTATAAAGTAACACTGTGGGGAAAATAGTCACTATCTGAAGTCAGCTGTTACTAACTAGTGATTTCCATACTTCGGGGCTGAGAGGGATTGTAGTTCACCACAAGATGTTGTTCAGTTGCTTATGTGAATGGGGAGTGCTGTATGATGCATATTTTTTCGTGTGGTGAGTAGAGAGAGGAAAAACCCAGTAAATCCTGTAGTATGTTTCGCTGTGTGTGCCTTCCAGAAAGCCTGGAATGGTAAATCTGTAGAAAAGCACGGGATGGTTTCGGTACTCTTGGGGTTGACTTCTGGTGGAGATTGCAGTAGAGGAAATTTTCTTTGATTATTCTCCCCCACTTAGAAAACACAGTTTTGCTGTTGCTGGTACTTTTGTGGGACTGATGAAACCTGCCCATGAGAGGCACGTTGGCCTCCTGAATGAGATCCATTAAACGTGCCACTTGACCCTCCCAAATAGTGGGAAAAACGTGGAGGGCATGTAAGGAAATGTTCATTTTCAGCCTGGCCCTAAAGCTCTCGAACACTGTAAATAGTGGCTCTTTTGTGCAGCGTGACTATTATTCCATACCAAAAGTAAATGTTTCCTGTGTTGCCTTTGTGCGACGGGAGTTGTCGGAGCGGTGGCAGTTGCGTCTTACCATTTCTTTCAGTAGTTACCTACAGGAAGCAACAGTGGGTGGGGAGAAGCTGTGCTTGGCAACTGCTGGGTCATTGTTCTTTATGTATATTTTTGGACTTGCTAAACACTTGTCTACTTTCCTCTTCTCAAATTTCCGTGTGTAACGATAGTTGATTGATTTTCTTCAAATCCCAGCCAAAATAACAGGACACTGTATGAGTGCTGCTCCTTGACGAGCAATCTGTTAAAACAAAAACTTAAAATCAGTTTTGCCTGCTGTGTGTACACCCAGCCCAGTATGAACGATGCTTTTTGGTTTGCTGGGTTGTACAGGCCTGTGAACTTCCCTGGGCAGACACAAGAACAGCCTGATGTGACATTCGTTACCTGAGAGTTTTTAGGTTCTGCACACAGATGTGCATCAGCAGGTTTTTGTTCTCTTTGTAGCCGCGTTCTCTCGAAGGATTAACTTGTGTTCCTAGAAAGTCATGTCCTTTTAGCAAGTCCAGCTTTAGGACTAACTGGTACCAAGTCCTTGGCCTTGTGTTCTCTTTGCTTATCAGAGTGACTCCCATTGACAGAATTTCTTCTTTGTTCCGTTTTCTGGGAGGAGGTACCGAGCCTGGTAATGCCATAGTAGTCTGCAAATCACCAGTGCACACGCTGTCCTTGTCTTGGAGTCAGTTAGAAAGACCAAAATGCTTCTTATTCCCTCTGATACGCAAAATCACTGTATAGCCCGTTGTTGAGTATGGGTTATTCTACTTTGCAAAAATAGTGATACTTTTCTCCTCATGCTGTGTATATTTTTCTCATCATATTCTCTTCAGGACACACAGGATGAAACAGCTGTGCTTTGGCTAGATGAAATTCAGGATGGGATTCATAGGGCTAACAAGGACACAGAGGAGTCGGAGAGATGTAAGTATTGTCACACCATGTTGCAATTAATCCCCATTATCAACTAAATACTGGTTACTTAAGGAAAGGTTGGGAGCCTGAAATGTCATGTAAATGTGGCAAAGGGAATCCAACACACTTATGTGCTTCTAGGGTAGTAATTTTTCTTTCAAGAGTGAGTGTCAGATTCTTCAAATATTAATTTCTTATCTTTGGGGAGGTTATGCCATTTTTGCAGTTTTGTGTGTGACCATATTACTTCATTGGGCAAATCTCTTCTCAAATTGTTTGTCATTTGCAACTGATGGTGCGTGCCTGTGGGTGGTTAGTTAGCTATGAGAACGTTCACATGCAGAATTTAAATGGTGTTTTCCAGTGTGCATTATCTTTTGTTTGTGTGGCACGCTGTCTTGTCTGGGTGCTATTATTTCTAGACTAGCTTGCATGTTTTTCAAATGCAGACAATAATGCACATCAATACTCACCTTTGCTCCTTAGCGTGCTTTGCAGATGGACTGGCTCACCCATCATTACATCCCAGTTTATATAATGATGTCATTTCTGTCTCCAGAAACAACGAAGTAATTGCTACTCTTTGCTTAACTTGAGGTTTTTTGGTTTGTTTTTGTGCGGGGTTTTGGTGTGTAGTGTTGGGTTTTTTTGTTGTTGTTCCTGACAGAAGCTTTCTGTTTAAGAAAACACGAGGATTTTTAAAGTAGTCTGATATATTCTAATGGCCTGTTTTCTGCATATGCTGTTTGTTTGCTTGGTACTGCATGCTTCAGAGAGCTTGTTTTTATATACTTTTAAAATACGATATTGTTCTCTTTGCATGTGTTCTACATCTCTAATTTTCTGTTACATTCAACATTTACACCTGCTTGCTTTGCTTGATTTGTACAGTATTAGTAAACTGATTGTTTTCTCTCTTTATATTCACGTTATAATTTTTCTTGATTCTGTTTCTTCATCTCTGGTGTGCTGATAAAATGTCTTACTTCCCACTTTCAAAACCTTTTCATTGGACAATAGGCTGATGCTTATAGTTAGTCAAAGATGCACAGTCAGTCCCTTCTGATTTTGCTTTGAACAGACAACCATACTGGAAACTGAAAAGTTTCATCTGAGTCTGGAATCTGGTGCCTTCTGAAACAGGCTGTCCAAAGAGACTACAGAATCTCTGTCCTTTGAGATTTTCCAAACTCTGTCAAAGTCCTGAAGCTAGCGCAGCTTTGGGAAAGGGATTGGACTAGATTGCCCTCCAACATGAGTTCTTAATGAATCTGTGTATCAGATATGCAGAGTTTCTGGCATGGTTAACTCCTCTTGTCCTTTCTCTGTTTGTGCACAAGTGAGCTTGCTTTTAAATTCATGCCTTGTCCATTTGTATTCTTTATCTGTAGCTGTTTTAGAAGAGACAAAAATCAACAAGTTCACAAAAAGCTTTCTTTCAAAAGACACGATGCGTTTGTGTCAGAGCCCGTTTCAGTTGTTTTTAACGACATTATTTGGTCAGAGAATTGCCTTGTCAACTGCCTTTAAAAAAAAAATAAAAATGTGAGGGAGTAGGTCAGAGCGTTACCTGCCTGTCTTACTGTCTGTTCCCAGCAGTACCAGTGCCATTTTTTCACCATTTTCCTACCCACTGTGCACTTTGGCAAAGCAGCAGCTTGAATGTTGTCATGCCAAGGAACGTTGGCCAAAAGCAGGATTAATGTATGTGCCCTTAAACCTGAATAAGATCTTCAGACACCCTTATCTGTCCATGTATGAACACGCATTTTTGCCGTCTTACCCAGTGCTGACAGTGACTGTATTTTGTGTTTGCTCTGTCAGTGCGATTCCTGTGCTTTGTGAACGTGTCTAGTTGAGTTGCATTTCTGGAGTAGCCCTGCAATGATATGTTGCTGTTGTTCTCTTCCTCTGCCCCCTGTCTTTCCCCAGTCAGGTTTCTGACTTGGTTGCAAACTTCTCCATACTTCTTTTTCACTAGGGATGGATGGTACTAGTTGTTGAAAAGGCCACTTTTGAGTTGTGACTGTCCCTGCCAGAGGGAACTGCCTTAAGGAATGTCAGAGGAGAGCTAAAATTTATTGAGAAATATTGGTGGTAGATCAGCATCACAGGGGGACTTGGGGCACACAAGTGATGTGTTGTCAGGTGCAGTACCACCTGTGGCTGGACACTCCATACTGGATAGGCCTTTATACTACAAGTTGTCTGATGCTTTTTATTTATATTTTGTATTTATAGACACTTAAATGTTTGTATATGTACACACAGAGGAACTGTAAGTGTGTGTTCCTGTTGCCTTGCTCTGCTCTGTCATTTTGTGTTTGCTGTGAATTACTGAGCCCCTGAATGCCAAGATAACCTGGTTCCTTATGTTATTAAAGTCTCCTTAGGAATTCTGGCCATTAACGAAGCGGTAGACCATGGTGTTGTTAGCCAGACCCTGAGTGCCTTGCGTTCACCTGATGTTGGGCTGTATGGAGTCACTCCAGAATGTGCCGAGACGTATCAGCGAGAGCTGTCAGAAGTCAAGAGAAGAAAAATGGCAGCAGGTAAACCTCAACTAGCTAACTGTTAGTGAAATAAATTCAGGATTATTGCATGTGGAATCAGTACCAGAGGTAAAAAAAGCCTCTGGGGAGGAGTCTTGTGTTACAGGTGGCAATTGTGGATGCTTTGTGAACTAAGGCTTTACAAAAAGTGAATAGTAGAACATTCTCTGCTTGTAGAATGTGTTGTGTTTAGGTAGTTCTTGCATGACATCATTAGGGGCTTGGAAACAACATTCCTCCTCTTGCTTAGAGAAAGGAGTATCTGTATGTGTGGATTTCCTAGTTGTAACATTTATCTGTGGGAAAGATAAGACGCTTGTGTGGTTTGGAGACTTACACTGCAGTTTCTGCTCTTAGGGGGCAACGGCAGTGAATGGGTGAAACACTGGGTGAGAGGAGGCTATCATTATTATCATAACCTGCGGACCAAAGAGGGAGGATGGGATGAACCAGCGGAATTTGTGCAAAATGATACACAGCTGTCACGGGAGGAGATACAGGTAGGATAGATAATGCATGCTCTTTCTCTGAAAAGTTGATGTTCCCGTCGTTCCTATCCTTAATGCAGCTCTGAGAGAATGCCTCAATGTTAGTCATGTTAACAAGCTTAGTAACTCATTACACTGGGCATCATCAGATTGTGCGTGTCAAAACTCCTTGTCCCAATTAGAAAAATTTGTCCTGTTGGTAAAAAGGGTACAGGGCCATGGTGTGCTGTTTATTGAAAGACAAACTCGAAGTCTCTTAATATGGAAGGCTGATGTAACATCCTGTTTCTTGGATCTCCATTCTCTTTCTGGCTCTTCTTCCTACCATGATACTAATTCAGAGCACCATATCTGGAGTCACTGCAGCATACAACCGAGAGCAGCTCTGGCTGGCCAATGAGAACCTAATTACGAAGCTTCAGGCTTGCTGTCGAGGATATCTTGTTCGCCAGGAATTCAACTCAAGAATGAATTTTTTGAAGAAACAAGTCCCAGCAATTACTTGCATTCAGGTAGTGATATTCTTTAATTATGTTTTAAACTTGTACCCTGCAGTTGTTTTCAGTACGCAAGCTCATTGACAGTTTTTGTTCAGTTCAGTTACAGCGCAGTTGTTTTCACATGATTTTACAAAATATCTGAAGGCATTTCCATCTCCCAAAGAGTTTTGGTTTATTATTTATTTTCCATGTCATATACAATCAATAACGTCTTCTCAGGCAGAATTGGAGAGAGAAAAACTTATCTGAGGAAGCTTTACCTATAATTTTATTACCAGATTCAGTGTGTGGTGAATAGGGCAATATGAAGTGTGCCATATGTCTTCATGGTGGTAATACCATGTGATGCGATTCCTCCAGAACTGAAGACATTCATAGAATCGTTTAGGTTGGAAAAGAGCTTTAAGGCCATAGAGTCCATCCGTTAACCCAGCACTGCCAAGTCCATCGCTAAACCACGTCTACATATCTGTTAAATCCCTCCAGGGCTGGTGACTCAACCCCTTCCCTGGGCAGCCTGGTCCAGTGCTTGACAACTCTTTCAGAAAAGAAATCTTTCCTCATATCCGATCTAAACCTCCTCAAGTTGCACCAGAGCCATTTCCTCTTGTCCTATCACTTGTTACTTGGGAGAAGAGACAACCCCACCTGCCTACAGCCTTCTTCCAGGCAGTTGTAGAGAGCGATAAGGTCCCCCTGGGCCTCCTTTTCTCCAGGCTGAACACCTCCAGTTCCCTCAGCTGCTGCTCATAGGACTGGTGCTCCAGCCCCTTCCCCAGCTCCGTTGCCCATCTCTGGACACGCTCCAGCACCTCAGTGTCTGTCTTGTAGCGAGGGGCTCAGAACTGGACCCAGGATTTGAGATGCAGCCTCAACCAGTGCCCAGTACAGGGGGACAGTCACTGCCCTGGTCCTGCTGGCCACACCGTTTCTGATGCAAGCCAGGATGCCGTTGGCCGCCTTGGCTACCTGGATGCGCTGCCGGCTCATGTTCAGCTGGTTCCTGACCAGCACCCCCAGGTCCTTTCCAGCTCCTCTGCCCCAGCCTGCAGCGCTGTGAGGCTGGTGTGACCCATGGGCAGGACCCAGCACTGGGCCTTGTTGAACCTCGTACGGTGGCCTGGGCCATCGGTCCAGCCTGCCCAGGTCCCCCTGCAGAGCCGCCTGCCCTCCAGCAGGTCAGCACTCCCACCCAGCTGGGTGTCACCTGCAGACCGAGGGTGCGCTTGGTCCCCTTGTCCTGACCTGAACCCTGGGGAGCACCAGGTGTGCTCGGCTGCCAGCGGGATGTGACTCCGCTCCCCACCGCTCCTTGGGCTCACCCGTCCAGGCGGTGTTACCCAGCGGACAGAACGCCTGTCCGAGCCATGAGCAGCCCGTTTCCCCAGCAGAATGCTGTGGGAACCACTGGCAAAAGCTTTACTGAAGCCTGGGTAGTCAACATGCGTGGCCTTTCCCTCATCCACTACACGGGTCACCTTGTCAGAGGAGATCGGGTTGGTCAGGCAGGACCTGCCTTTCATGACCCCACGCTGGCTGGGCCAGAGCCCCTGGCTGTCCTGCACGTGCCGCGTGACGGCACTCAAGGCGAAGGGCTCCATGACCGTCCCCGGCACCGAGGTCAGGCTGCCGGGGCTGCAGTTCCCCAGATCCTCCTTGTGGCCCTTCTTGTGGCTGGGCGTCACGTTTGCTGACTCCAGCCAGCTGAAGGACCTCCCAGGTCAGCCAGGGCTGCTGAGAAATGATTGCAAGTGTCCTGGTGAGCGCTTCCACCAGCTCCCTCGGTTCGCCTGGGTGGATCCCATCCCGCCCCATGGGCTTGTGTGTGTCAGGGTGGTGTAGAGGCCGCGGACCATTTCCCCTTGGATTACGGGGGCTTCCTGCTCCCCCTCCCTGTCTTCCAGCTCAGGGGGCTGGGCACCCCGAGAACAACTGAGGCAAAGGTGGCATTAAGTACCTCAGCCCTTTCCTTATCCTTTGTCACCACGTTTCCCCCCACATCCAATAACGGATGGAGGTTCTCCTTGGCCCTCCTTCTGTTGCTAATGTATTTACAGAACCTTTTTTGTTGTTGTCTTTTAAGGCAGTAGCCAGATTAAGTTGTAGTTGGGCTTTGGACCTTCTGATTTTCTCCCTGCATAACCTCATGGCATCCTTGTAGTCTAGAAGTCATAAAATCTTTTTTCCGGAGTTCCGGAAGCAACATGATTTTCAGTATTCCTGAGTAAGATTATTCTTCCCTTCAGATTTGTCCAGGGATTTGGAGGATTGAGGACCTGAAAGAGATGGTGGGGTAATTCAGCATGAGGTTTGGTGCATTTGCAGGATAGCAATGAAAAAAATCTTTCTCCGGTGTTGTAACTGAAATGTGTGCAAATTAAATAGATGCTTTGCACCCTATTACCACTTCGTTATTTGAGCTCTGTGTGTGTGTGTTTGTTTCTGCCTAAGTAGCATGCATTCTGTGTGTATATTTGAAAAAAAACCACAACAAAACCCCCAAAATGACTCCCAGCCTATTCAAAGTAACACTCCCTTCAAGTGTAGTCCAAACTCTTGCCTAACTTCTGTTCCAAGCACCAGTAGCAGCAAGTCTGTGCTGAAGGCTTATAATGTTACATCACTGTTCTCGCCAGCAGCAGCATCTAACACATAATCCTCATGTAGAACAGTTTCTGTCAGCTTGACTGTTTAGTTACATCCTTCGGCTCCAGCTGTGCCTCGGAAGGCCCAGGCTCTTCACGGAGGTCGTTCCTGTCTCTCACCAGTACAGCTGGTGAAGTAGTTCATGCTTCACACTGTCTATTTCATGAATAAGATAAGCATGTCTCCCTCACCTTTTACATGGCCAGAAGGGAAGTTGGAAGCTGAAAAGCAGAAAGAAGCTCAGATTTGTAATTACTTCTGTTTAATTAGAAAAATGTGCCTTTCTGTTTTCAGTCCCAGTGGCGTGGCTACAAGCAGAGGAAGGCATATCAAATCCGTTTGGATTACCTGCGAGCGCAAAAGGATCAAGTAGTGAAGGTAGTGAAGGCTCTGTGATGAGTTTTTTGGTAGACCTTTTGGGTAAAGAACTTTGTTGGAAAGGTTTTTATCTGAGTATTTTGGTTACCCTTCTATAGATTCAATCAATGACGAGGATGTATCAAGCCAGAAGACGTTACAGAGATCGCCTGCAGTATTTCAGAAACCATGTAAGAGGCTATCTTGTTAAATTAATTTAATACCCGACTTTTGTACTCTTTCCAGAATGAGGTCAAGTGCTTATTTTATTCTGATTTTTTTTTTAATCCTAGATAAATGATGTTATAAAAATTCAAGCCTTTATCCGAGCAAACAAAGCACGAGAAGACTATAAAACCCTCAGTAAGTATTCCCAAGAGGATAAAACTGATGTGCCTCGAATCTCCATTTGCCAGGGAAGTTGCTAGTGTGATGTATAACATCAGGACAGTTTTGAAGAGCGATCGGGATGAAGTTGGTAGGACAGCGTGGAGAGTAGGTGGTTCTTGAGGCTGAAGGAAAAATTGATTCCAGCTGTTGCTTTTGCTGCTGAAAAATTGAGCTGTAGCTTTGCAGTTAACTTTGGTGGTGTGGACTACTCTAGGCTGATACTGACTTTGCTCTTTACTATTTGTTTCTCTCATGATTTACTTAAAACAAGAAATCCAAAATGTCAGAAGCTGTTCAGACATTGTGGTGCTGATTTTATTCTGGTTGCTCCTTGATCATAGAATCATTTAGTTTGGAAAAGATCTTTCAGATCATAGAGTCCAGCCATAAACCTAACAGTGCCAAGTCTGCCACATGTGCTGTTTAAACATAGATAGATAAGGCATGTATTCACTTCTGTTTCCCATCCCCTGATGTTTTCTTACCTATTTTTAGTTAATGCTGAAAACCCACCTATGGCTGTAGTTCGGAAATTTGTCCACTTGCTCGATCAGAGTGACCAAGATTTTCAGGAGGAGCTTGAGCTAATGAAACTGCGTGAGGAAGTTGTAACCTTGATCCGATCCAATCAGCAACTGGAAAATGACCTCAATCTCATGGACATCAAAATTGGTCTCCTGGTGAAAAACAAAATTACATTGCAGGTAGGAAATGTGCTGATGGAAGAGCAACTACAGATTGAGCTGAGCCCAGCAGTAGTTAAGATGGAAAGTTCCTGGCCTTGGATGTCAGTTGCTCAGGTCCAGTGGAAAATATTGCCTCAGACTTCCAGATTTTACTCCCAGTATGTTTTTACTCCATGCCACTAATTTAGTATGTATCTCCCTAGAAGGAAAACTGTAGTAGGGGGAGAAACAAGACCTGAAGCTAAGAGAGTTAAACAGATATCAGACTGTCTTGACCTGATGAATGCAACAGATTGTGTGTTTGGAGGCTTTGAGGTTAAACAAGTGACAGTGCCACACAAGCTTGCAGCAAGGGGGATGATTTTGGAGGCAGCAGATGTGCTTGTGCCACTTGGTGTTAGTTGGTTAAAGGAGGCCCCCTCTATCGCTTGTCTGACATGATTAATTTCACAAAAAAAAAAAGCTCTTGCTGATACAGCATTGCCTTTTGTTCAAGCTGAAGTTTGGGTAAGCTTTTCTTTTGGTCCTGGGTGGTATGACGCTAGGCTCCTCCCAGTGTAAAATCTCAGTTGGTGTGAAATTAATCTTGAAAGGAAGCTGCAGCTTTGGGGCTGCTGCCTGCAGTGAAAAGTGCTGTTGCTGTCAGAGTATGTAGAAGTAGTGAGCTAGTTGAGTATGAAACAGGATTTATAGGTTTTAAGTCCAATTTAAAAAGGAAAACATTTTCAAGCATCTTCAGGATGCTACCAGCTCTGGTAGTAATTGCTGCCAAGAGTGACTAATTTCTAGGGTTTCAGGCAAATTCAGGAAGTCAAGGACAAAGCAGAACATGTACTTCCAATCAGAGAAATCACTGTCATAGCAAATACTGCTTCACTTTAATAGCCCCAGACATATCTTGACCCTGCCTTTCCACGTGCAAGAGAAGTGGGTTTTCACATGCAACTGTTTTCCAATATTGCCTGTTATAAAATACTTAGGGGAAACTGTCCCTTTTCTTTCTTTCTAGGATGTCGTTTCTCATAGCAAAAAGCTTACCAAGAAGAACAAGGAACAGCTGTCTGACATGATGATGCTGAACAAACAAAGGGGAGGTTTGAAAGCTTTGAGCAAAGAGAAGAGAGAAAAGCTGGAAGCCTACCAGCATCTCTTCTACTTACTTCAGGTAAGCAGCTTCTAACGCTGCTCGGTGACCTCTTGCCATAGAGGCTTGTATGTCTTGGCACAGTCTTTGCTTGTGTACTGTAGTTTTGAGCCACCATAGTTCTTAGCGATGTCGTGTGTAAACATGCACACTAAATAATTTTTCTTGTTGTTGTAGACTAACCCAACCTACTTGGCCAAGCTGATCTTTCAGATGCCTCAAAACAAATCCACAAAGTTCATGGATTCCGTCATCTTCACGCTGTATAATTATGCTTCCAATCAAAGAGAGGAATACCTGTTGTTGCGGCTTTTTCAAACAGCATTGCAGGAAGAGATCAAGTACGTGGTAGCATACAGCATGTTCTTGCTGTGGAATCAGTTTTGGCAATTTCTGAAATTGAGGCATTTTTTCATGTTACATCTCTTGCTAATATGCAGATAATGCTAACCTGTCCCTTCATTGTCCTCTTCCCATATCATACCTGTTCTTCATGTAGTCTATAAAGGAAGATTTAAGTATATCCATTGAGGACAAGGGCTTTTAACTTCAGTCAAGATTTCACTGCTCAGCATGGCAGCTGCTTTTAATCTGCTGCAGAGTCATTCTAAAATTCAGTCTAATTTCAATTCTCCAGTGTCTGGTTATAAACACCTCCAACAAACTGCAAACTCAGGCTTTACAAGCCAGGGAGAGAGCTAATGCTAAGCGCTCTAAGTTTTCAAAAGCTGATGTGGAGGCCAAAACAGAGAGGCTTTATTGTTTGGAGTTTCTGTTTCCTCTCAGTTAGGGAATCCGGCTGTCCTCAGGCATGCTTTGTTTGAGGTGGCCCTTAGAGCTCGGTGTTACAGGACTTCACTTCTTCACAGTGCAAGAGCTGCTCAACTGGCTGTGAAGAAGAATGCACAAAAAAAATTTTGAGGAACTACTCTTCAAGCATTCTCTGGAATGCTTGTGAAGCACGAAGGTGGTATATGCCCTGAGACATATTATAACCTCTAAAAGACACTTCCCTCCCCGCCGCTCCCCACCCCCCCCCACCCCCCCCCCAAATTCATGCCTGGAATAAGTCCAGGGAAATGTAGATATTTTGTTCTCTGCCACTGTATTTCACATAGGAGTATACTAGGAGTGGCTTTTGTTGTCTGTTTGCTTCTTTTTTTATTGTAAATACTGGAAGAAACCTACTATTATTTTTCTCCTCTACATAAACCATGCTCTGCTTGCTCTATATGTTTTAATTGTGCTCTCAAATAGAGTGTTCAATTGCATTTGCATTGATTGTTGTCAAGATGACTACTGGCAAGTTGCATTGGAATTCCCCAACAGAGGTCATAAGTTTCTTGCCTCATGCGTCCCGAGAAGTGTTCCAGTATTGTTCTTACACAATGTTGTAGTTTACTGCTGTATTGAGATTTTAGTACAAATCCATCATCTGTTTTGTGAGGGTGATGCTCTATAACAGTTTGTTTTATGCAGAGAAGTGTATCTAAAGCTGACAGAATTATGCATACCTCATATTTCATACAGATTCTTTCTTCTTCAGATCAAAAGTAGACCAAATACAGGAAATTGTGACTGGGAATCCTACTGTTATTAAAATGGTGGTAAGTTTCAACCGTGGTGCCCGTGGTCAGAATGCTCTGAGGCAAATCTTGGCACCAGTTGTGAAGGAAATCATCGATGACAAATCACTCAATATCAAAACTGACCCAGTGGATATTTACAAGTCTTGGGTTAACCAGATGGAGTCTCAAACTGGCGAGGCCAGGTATGGGAACCATTACTACTGTGTTTTTCTAAAGTTGCTTGGCTGCTTTGCACGGCTCAGTTAATCATTCCAAACCATCCTTGGCTTCACTATGTGCATCTGTCCAACTGATACCGGCCTTCCCATCCCCTCAAGATGGCTTTCATCTGAGAGTTCTAAAGATCAGGTTCTGGCAATGGTGTTGAGGTTATTGAAAGGGGATCTCATTAGGAGATAGAAGAAGAAAAGGTCTTTGGTGTTTGCCTATGTTGACTTAATAATTAGCTATGAGATGCCCTCTAACCTAAAAGAAATCATGATAAGAAGTAGTGCTTGGGAATCTGTTCCGTATCAGTCTCTGTTCAGAACAGTCTTACATAGCTTGTGCAAATTTAGGTGTTCTTTGCAAGCCAAAAAAACCTCCTTTTCTGGATGAGAAGCATGACATTGCAATTCTTTTAGTCCTAAATTCTTTCTAATTAGTATGAGCCACTGATGACAGTTGAATTGTGCTGGATGGTTTTCTGCCATTCTGGCTTCTTTTTCTTCCAGTGCATGTGATTTGCTGGAACCTGAGGTTTCTGTTGTCTTGGTTGTGGTTTTTAATATACTTAAAAAAACAAACCACAAAAAAAAAAACAACAACCTACCATACAGTTGGAGTGAGTTTCCCCCTTCAAAGCGGTCTGCAGTCATATCTTTCCCTATGCCTGGTTCAAAATTCTGGACATGTTAAAAATGCAGGTGAAGATAGGTGTTGAGGTCCTTCTCTTTATGTGAGATTCAGGAGACGCTTTTATGAATTATCTGCTTCATCTGTCTGTCTGAGCTGGAATACTGTGCAGCAATTTCAGCTGATGGAGAAAATGTAACTACTCATTTGGCACTGCTTCTGGCCAATAGCATGCTACATCAGTTTTTATGGATACTGTTCTGTCCAAGCTTTTATCTTCTTAATGTTCAAATATGTAGGTTGCTTTTTCAGAAATTTATTTGCAGCCTGAAGTATCGCTACCTGTCAGGGACTGCACTTTTTTGCCTGATGTGTATGTATGCATACTGTAAAAAAGATACAGTTTTGAATTAGATGGGCCTTTTCTGACAGTGGCCGTTGCAAGGGAGAGTAGAGGAGAAGTAAAAGCAGAAGTCTTCAGCTCTTCCAGTGCCTAAAAAGTTAACTGAAGGCAGTGCACAGCTCTTGACAGCCAAGTGAATGTAAACTTGTTTCCATGTCAAGCTAGAAATCCTTGAGGTATGCTGGCATGAGGAATACTCACCTTCGCGTTTGACTTTTTCTAATAGCAAACTGCCCTACGACGTTACACCTGAACAAGCTCTAAATCACGAAGAAGTGAGGACGCGCCTGGATGCCTCAATCAGAAACATGAGGACAGTGACAGACAAGTTCCTGTCTGCCATTGTTAGTTCAGTGGACAAAATCCCGTGAGTCTGGTGTACCACAGTATTATCCCTGAGAAGTTGTTGTTAGGTTCATGCTAGCAGCAGTCTTATTTGCCCTTTTCTTTCTCTCAAAGTTATGGAATGCGTTTCATTGCCAAGGTACTAAAAGACTCCCTGCATGACAAGTTCCCTGATGCTGGTGAGGATGAGCTGCTGAAGGTGAGGATCTGGACACCTTTGTGAATAATCGTCAGCCAAATTGGCTGTGGCAAGCACATCTCATTCTTCTAGTTTGTTGGGTGTATGTGTGAACAGGACTGCATGTAAGCCTAGATAAAGCTTATTTATTCTATGGATAGTAAGTGTTTCACATTGGGCTTTTGATTGTTAGCTTCATATACATCACCTGAGATGTAATACGTGGTTCGGAAGGAGGTATCCTGTTGCTTCTGCTTTGCTTTTAATATCTTGGGCATTTGGTCCTTTAGGTGTCTTGACTTGGGGTACTCTTGCTCCTAGAAGGTAAACCTGGGTTTTGCTGGTATGATCACAGCCAGCTGCTCCTTTCTTAAAGAGACAATGTCAAGTTAAAAAGTTTGTATGCAAAATTCTGATGTTCCTAATTCCCCTGTCTGTAACACTCCGACAGCAACGTGCAGTGAGTCACTTCCCAGGATGTCTAGTCAGTTCTGTATTTTGCATTTCTATAGGCTTGGAGAATCAAAAGGATCCTAATAGTAGGTATTGTCAGATGAGCATAGCTTTGGGGTTTCCTTTGCAATTTCTGTTTTTACAGCTTTTGGTAAGGCCTTTGTGTCCATGAATGTTTTACTTGTTAATAAAACAAAGTTTGGATCTTAGAATACTTGACAACGTCTCTTTAAACTTCTCTGCCTCTGCTTCATTACAAAATAATTACAAATCTGAATGCTGTTTTCTTCTCTCTTCTAGTTCTGTGCTTTCCCATTCTGAGACATCGATTCTTTCTATGCAGGTGAATTAATTTCTTCCATCTATAATTATAGGTGGAAAACTGCGGTTTTGGTTAATCCTCGTGGAAACAATGTAACTGTCCACATGAAAGTCAAAACTGCAGTTGCGTGCAATGACTACTTGTAGATTATAATATTATTTTTTTAGCAACCAAAGCTATCCATATAATATACTGTTCTTTTCCCGCTGCAAATTTGAAAGTTATTGATACAGTTTCTTTCACAGATGTATTTTATTGTTACTGGTAGTAAACAGCTTTGGCTGTTGTCACCCCACAACACAATCTGAGAATACAGCAGAGGCTTGTGTGAAACAGTTGTCAAAAACATGACCTCACTGAGAGCAGTTAATAATTTCTGGGGCTGCTCGGCAGCGGCTAGCTTTTTTCTCACTGTTTGTTCCCGATCTCTTCCGTGCGTTTAAGTCACGTGGCGAGCAGGCGAAGCCAAGGTTCGGTGACCTGGCCCTCTGCAAATTTCTGTGAAGCACCAGAAAATACTAGGGCACGCGGTGTGAGAACTGTCGCTTTACATCAGCATGTTGGGTTAATTCCTTTTCATTGCTGGAATTACTTTTTGCAAAATCTCAAATGCAGGTTAGAAGTATATTTGTGAGCATATGGATAATGTGACCTTTTTTTGTTCTTTGAAGTTTGTTGCTGCTCACATTTGACTAGGTAAATTGTATTTTGAAGGGTCAAATGCTACTTGTCTTCTGTGCTTCTGATTTTCTTACCTCTGGATTAAATGGTTTCTTGGTTACTCTTGCTAACTGGGGGTCTGTGCCTGAAAATGTTGCTGGCTTACTGGAGAATTACTCTGAAAGAGAAAAGGGCTTTGGAGAAGGAATGGAAAGTAGTTCCCTCAGGTTAACTCCTTTGTGTGCCATGCTTCCTCACCATTTTTGCTTTGTTGGAGATGGCAGCCGATTCTGCACACTTTCCTAAGAATTAGCTCTTGTTCCGTATTGAAACTGCGTTACCAGGTTCCTCTATACCATGATCGTTCTGCCCTCTGTTAGACTAACTCGGTTACACTTAATTCTCCTGATAGTTTGTCTCATGCTGATACAAGTAGTCTGTTGGTAACCTATAATATCTCCTGTCTGTATGTCTTTTCAAGTTCAAGTTTTACATCTTTATGCATAGGAATACCTGCTGCTGTATTGTCCTGTGACTAGTAGTGCTCAGTCTTCCCTCTTTGTGTTGACTATCCTATTGCATTTGAATGATTTTAATTATTTATTTTTTTTTACACTGTAGATTCTTGGGGATAGTATGTGCTTGCATACAGCGGCACAGCAGAACCTTTGTCTT
This sequence comes from Falco naumanni, assembly GCF_017639655.2. NCBI lineage: Eukaryota > Metazoa > Chordata > Aves > Falconiformes > Falconidae > Falco > Falco naumanni. The sequence continues at coordinate 2,889,631 of NC_054060.1, read as the reverse complement.
GGAAGGGGCCTCTCGCTTACAAGAAAATAATTTGTCAAAGCACAGTCAGAGTAGTTTCAATAAAATTCAGTTGGGTCCTATACCATTGTTTCTTAATGCGTTTCTTCTCTACTCAACTTTTCCCAGATTGTTGGCAACTTACTGTATTATCGCTACATGAATCCAGCCATTGTCGCACCAGATGCGTTTGACATCATCGATCTCTCAGCTGGAGGCCAGCTGACCACGGACCAGCGCCGAAACCTTGGCTCCATTGCAAAGATGTTGCAGCACGCGGCGTCCAATAAGATGTTCATGGGAGACAACGCGCACTTAAGCATCATTAATGAATACCTATCGCAGTCATACCAGAAATTCAGGTAGAAGACCGTAGCTAATTAGGAAGTTTGGAAGGGGTAGCATTACAGTAAAAAGGAAAAGTTATGAATGTTAGTATGATAGATTCTCTCTCTGTCAAATATGCGGTCTGTAGAGATTGCACTGCAGACTGCTGTATCAATGACAATGGCAGCTATTTATGAACGATACGTTATATGTTAATGAGATTGTGAAGTCAAGTATTTTGACTTGGGGATTTCTAGAATAAAAGTTGTTTTTGCATGTGTTTATTGTGATACTTCAGAGATGGACAACTAGAATGGGCATACATTCTTCTGTCCTATATGAACCTGGCTCCACATGAAAATCCAGTGGTGCTCAAGTATAAAGCAGGTTGGTGGTCAGCTGTTCGTATAGCTGAAGCGAGTTTTTGTTCAAAATTGTCATCCAGTGATTTCTGGGAGCAAGCAGTGTTACTGTAGGGGGGGCAGGAGGATGTGTGAACAAGATGGCTGGAGCCTTAGCCCAGTCCTGTGAATGCTGAAAATGAGCCAATGTCAACGTGGCCAGTACCAATAATTGAATTTACTGGGTTACTTCTGACGTGTTAAACTCAAGCTGACAAGCTGTAGTTTGCTGTGTTGTACCATAGTTTGAAGGAGAGAGACTACGCTGGGGATTGTCACGGGGAGTTAATGCTTTTCATACATATGTGACTCGGAGTCATACTGATTCTTCTTTCCTCTTTTTTTCTGCAGACGTTTTTTTCAGGCTGCCTGTGAGGTTCCTGAATTGCAGGATAAATTTAATATTGATGAATATTCTGACTTGGTGACTCTCACTAAACCGGTTATTTATATTTCTATTGGTGAAATCATCAATACACACACTGTAAGTATACATCGCTCACAGTTGCTCCTTATAAGCAGTGCTTACGAAGAAAATGCTGCTTCTGGCTGAAATGCAAAGTTACCAAATACAGGGCTGAACGTTGTCTTTTGATCGTAGTGTGCCAGAGCTCATCGGTGTTTAGAATTAAGTAATTTGCTTTTGGCTTCTCTTAGGTTTCTTTTGAAAGTATTTGAGCCTGTAATAATGGCACAGCTTTAAATGTTAATATTGCTGCTTTGGTGTTCAGTGAAATAAGATCTTTTAGAAAAAGATACCTGCTCAAAGTAATGTAATTTTACTGTCTAGAAAAGGATGTATGATTAACAACTTAAATGTTCTTTCTGTTCATCTAGTTGCTCTTAGACCATCAAGATGCAATTGCTCCTGAGCACAACGATCCAATTCACGAGCTGCTGGACGATCTCGGAGAGGTTCCTACGATTGAGTCCTTAATAGGTGGTCTAGTTTATTGTACTCTTAAGAAATATGTACTCTTAAGAAATTAAATAAATTATCTAAGGAAGCATCACAGGTGATTTGGGAAAACATGCTCTAAAAAGCAGCAGCAGATTGTTCCAGTGTGTTCTCTCTGACTGCAGAATTTGTTACCCTGAAAAAAACAGAGCTGCTTTCTCTTCTTCCCACCCACCTCACCCCGCTTGAGACGTTTCTAGAAGACAGAGGGATATTTTGACATGTTTTCTGTGTTCTATTACACTGGAGCCGTTTCTCTGTGTGTGCCTGTGTCTGTCCCAACTTATTTGCAAGGTGGGGTGTGGAAGCGAATGGATATGGTTTTTGGAGAGGATGCTTTGACAGCAAAATGCTTATCTTGAAGTCACTTGAAACCTTTATAAAGGAACGATTGCTGGCATGTTTTCCTCTGAGCACTGGCAAAAACGTGAACGTAAGAAGTGCTATCTGAGCCAATCTAGACCTTGAGTTTAACTAGAACTTACCCTCCTTCCCCATTTCATTTCTCCTATGCGTGGAGAAATGTGGTTATTATGTCAGAGTTTAATCTTGCTGCAGCCCTTTAAAAAAAGAGTGTTGGGAGGGGAACATCCTAACAGCTGTTCCGATGAAAGTTCAGACGCAGTTAGAGCAAGAACGTTTCCTTTTGACAGGATAACTTGCTTTGTTCATAGAAGATTGCGGTTGCTAACAAGGGCTTCGCTCTTAGCTTGGGAAATTTGTTCTAATGAGGACATAGACATAAAAACATGGTCATATTTTTATTTATAAAGTATTTTTGGCAGGTCAGCTACTCTGTATCTCAGCATCTTAGCCTCCACTGAGAAGCTTTGAATACACAGTGATCTTTAAGGCATACGAACCAGTGATTTTGTCGTGCCTTTCTCACCGGTGCATTCTCTCAGTTTTATGAAGAAAAAGACTGTAACATTCTCAAGATGATGTTTTTAAAAGCTGGTTTTGATTTTTAAAGTGCCCTTTTGACAGTTTAGGAAACAGTGTAGTTTTTCTGTGGTCTCTTACATAGGAAAAAATGTCAAAGCTCCAGCAGTCAAGAATGTAAAGAATACAATTTATTCTATAAACTCTTTTCTGTTTGGCAGGGGAAGGGTCTGGCAATGTTAATGACCCCAACAGGGAAATGCTAGCAAAGACTGAGGTTTCTCTCACACTCACTAATAAATTTGATGTTCCTGGTGATGAGAATGCAGAGATGGATGCGAGGACAATTCTTTTGAAGTAAGTATGGGGTAACTACCTGGTATGTTTCTCAAGAGAACAAGGAACCTGCGTTTTCACAGTTGATCTGCATGTGAAAATAAGAGAATCAAAGTGTAGTTTAAACAAGTGGTGGACTGTTACTTCAAATACGCTGACCTTGTAGAGCCATGTCCTTTCAATGCTGCAGCTGTTGAATTTGTTCCTGTCAGTTCTTTGTCACTGCTGAATTTGTCATTTTTTAAAAGTCTGTCTTGGATAGTTCTGGAGGGGAAAACTACCAGAAAAGAAAACTTTCTAAAAGTGAACAAGTGCAACAACAGCAGTTGGATTTGCCTGCATGTGAATAATTTGTAAAGATAATCTTAAATAATCTGTAGCGTTCATCACAATCGGGGTTTAACTCTGAAGTCTATTAACATAGAATTTAGATGAATCAGTATTTGTCTGGCCTATATAATGCCCTCTGTAAATGTTTTCAGTAGAACACGTGTGAAATACGGAAATTTTAAGGGTAACTAAATGTGAAAAACACAATGTTGCTAAGCTTGCTTGCTTACCAAAATCAGTTTCTTTACACAACTTTTATGTGGATTATGTCTGTATCCTGACGGCGAAGTGGGAGATGATGGTAACTCATGATACTCCCCCTGTAGCTTTCCCCTGTCTGTGGGAAATACCTCCTTAGGGTATTTCTGCTGTTGCTGCTCTCCTTTTTTGGTTTATGGCGTGGTCACCTTTTCTTTGCACTCGCTGGCCCCCAAACCTGACTCTTAATAGATGACAACTAATAGCCTTTTTGGGAAATAGAGGTGTTACCAGCCTAATGGAAAGGGAGAAATGGGCATTCAGAGATTTAATTATTGCTGGACTCTTTATTCCAGAGGACGACTTAGTAATAATACTGCCTCTTGGCCAGTTTTGGCCTTTCCCGGTTGCTGAGGTGTGTAGAGCAGCTACCTGACATTCAGATGCACATTTCCCTGCTGTGGTGCATTGCTGCTCAGGCGCTAGACAGTTTAACCGAGAATTCTTTGGGTCAGCTTACACTTGGCCTAGATGGACCAGTGACCTCCCAGAAGAAAAATCTTGTCTCCAAAAATAACTTTGTCTGGGCTTCTCAAAAGATAGGTCAGTATTTCCCTGCCCACCAGCAGGAGGTGATGCTGATTTCAAAAGCAGAGATTTACCAGAGGTGCTGGTAGTCATCTGAGTTGTGGATGATGAGGAAGGTGCGTGCGTAGTGCGCTTTGTGTGATGCCAGAAATAATTCCAGCCTGACTGCAAAGTACTGAAGGTGCTATTTGGTTTCATTGTGTGGCTCAGAGATAGAATTGCCTTGGAAGTGGGCACTGGCTGCGACTAAATCAGAGCTGAGATCAAGGAATGACCCTGTCTATCACCAGATTGGAGTCGGGGGTCTGCTTTGGCTCTGTTACTGTTCAAATAGTCCTGTGGAGTTTCTTGATACCTGTTACAAAGCACTGAAGTGCACTTAGGTGGATAATATTATAGACTTTTTCTGGCTGCACAAATTCACTGTTGCTGCTACCTGCTTTACCTTTCTCCTTGGAGTTGCAGCTTCTGCGGTCCACGTGGCAGTGCTGGCGCTGCCTTGGAATATACAGGGTAACGTCCTTGCTGTTTTGGGGGGGTACTGGGGAGCAAATCCTGTGTATTATGTAGGTGAACCTTTCAGGGAACTACTTTCTGATAACACATTGTCAAAGTGAAGTGCTTCTCAGCATTATGGTCTGGTCTAGCCTATGACTACCTGAGTGGGCATCCGGATGATCGGACTTTAGATAAATCGGTAACATTAGTGTTATTTCAGAATAGAACAGTATTGAACATCTTTCAGTTTAAAGTTTTTTCTTCTATTCTTGATTTATTTACAGCACAAAACGTTTAATTGTTGATGTAATCCGCTTCCAACCAGGGGAGACACTGTCTGAAATCTTGGAAACTCCAGCTACCTCGGAGCAAGTACGAAGTTTTTACCTGCATTCCTTTTAGACTAGGAAGTTGTCATCTGTCTAGATATATGTGGGTGTACTTGGGAATCTGCATTTATGTATTGCAGTTGAAGCCGTCTCCACTGATGCTGGAGCAGTGTGCAATGATTATGAGGAGGGAATATAGTAGAAATAAACTGTATGTGTGAATCTTACTGCTCTGGTAGTTGCTAGAAACCGTTTATCTAGAAAATGGTTTTAAATGGCATGTAGGCTTCTGCCAGTTCCCCTACATGGAACGTGTTCATCAAACATGGATTCATTTGAGTTAGTACAGGAATGACCAAGGAAAACTTTTTATCCTATGTTATGCCAAAGATCAGACAGTCTCTTTCTGGTTCTTTTGTCACCTTAAAAATGATCCGTTAATGAATTCGTAACTTTTTGTTTTCTTTCTCTAGGAAGTGGAGCATCAAAGAGCAATGCAGAAACGAGCCATTCGAGATGCTAAAACTCCCGATAAGATGAAAAAATCTGTGTCTGTAAAGGAAGATGGCAACTTAAATCTTCAAGAAAAAAAAGATAAAATCAAGATAGGCCTGAAAAAGTTGACAGAACTGGGGACAGTGAATGCCAAAAATAAATACCAGGAGCTAATCAATGACATCGCGAAGGTATGCCATCAGTCGTTTCCTGGTATTCACAGCAGAGTTTTCCCATGGTTTGGGGCGTTGTGAAACTGCGTGAGTTTTCAGGAGGAGTAAGTTTTGTGGTAGCTGATTTACAGACACAAAGCCTACCTTTTGTCACAGTGTTTCCACCTCTTGGCATTTGGGAGGTCCTTTGTTTTTATAGGACACTTATGTTTTCTCAAATGACTGTGTTGCCAGAATCTCAGGTGTTTAAGGAAAGGTGTTAAAGCTTGGAGGGGAAGTCTTGATGTATGATGGTTTTTTTCACTGTTCCTTTTCACTAATTTAAATAGCACCTCTACAGACTTATTCACATGAGGAAGTATTACCCATAACTTAAAGACGTCCTAACCGTTATTTTCATTTAAATGTACCCATTCAGGAATAACTAAATGATAAAGGAGGGAGCTGACAAAAACTTGCAAACATGATCTAATGCTGTTGCACATTGCTTCAGTGATAATGTGTTTTATATCTGGTTTACCAAAAAACTATCTGGGAAATGTTATGTATGTAGAGTGAATAAATAATTGCCTTTAGGGGTCAGATTAGAATGAATCGTGCTGTCATTAATATGTATCAAAAATGAAAATAGAAGTCAACTTGAACATGTGATATTCTTTGTTCAGGTGGATGCTTAAATGTGGCTGACAGCAAAGAAAGATAAGGCAGTCTGAGTGCAGCTGAGGTTACAGTGCTTGATTTGTAAGGTACCTTTCCTACACAGCGGTGGCAAAAATTGCTACCTTCCCTTAGATCAGGTGCTGCCGGTGCCCGCTCTAGCCATCGCAACTAGGACAGCGTTGATGTTCAAGAAAGCAACGAAAGGTTCAAATGAACTGCTGTGTAGAGTTGGTTAGTTCCAAAAATAGTCAACACAGAGAAGTGGTGATGCTTAAACTCGGGCAAGTGCAACTGAGGGCTCCAGCTTGTAGCATAAAGCAAGACTAAGCAAAATCAAATGGTGTGTTTGAAATACTGTGCTTTGGGTTTGAGCAACTGGAGAGCTCGAACAACTGTTAAGTCTCTGCCTGTCTTCCTCTGTGGTGTAGGATATCCGAAATCAGCGTAGATACCGTCAGAGGAGAAAGGCAGAGCTGGTGAAGCTGCAGCAGACGTACAGTGCCTTGAACTCCAAAGCTACTTTTTATGGGGAACAAGTGGATTATTACAAAAGCTACATCAAAACCTGCTTGGATAACCTGGCCAGCAAGGGCAAGTATGTATCTCAGAACCATGCCATGGCCCTAGAAAGTGCATCTTATAGAAAGCACGTGTTGCTAAGAAGAATCTTAACGCCGTCTGCTCAAAGCTCCTTGGCCATGCTCTTTGCTGCAGTGCTGATGTGGGAAAGGATCTCTGCAGTGGTGCGAAAATACAGGGAGAGGGCAGTACCCCAAATGGGGACAAAAAGACATGCTTGAAAGAATTTTGGTCCCTCTAGGAGAGGGGAGTGTAGAGCGTCCAGTGGGAATGAAGCAGGTTGCCCAGATAATGCACATACTGCTCAGTCAGTCTGTTCTGTCACCCTTTCTAGGAGCAGAGAATGAAAACTACAGCAAAAGCACTGATCACAAGTTGTCCTCCTTTTATCCCAAATAGAGCCAGTTGTAGTGCAAGACAATTCAGATTTCGGGGGAGGAGGGAGGAGGAGTGTTGTCTTCCCCAGTGTGATGTGGGAAGAGCAGCTGCCAGTGAAAAACCGAGGCAAGAAAGGTGTTGAGTAATCTCAGCCTTCTCCATGCCAGTTGTCACCAGATCCCCTTTTGCCTAATGAGAGATGGTACCGCTTTCTGTGAAGTACCATGTGTTTATGTTTTGGGGATTGTTGGTGGTGGTTTCTTTTTTTTTTTTCTTCTCCTGTAGCATAAGTTATTGGTGAATAGTTGAAAATGAAAGATCAGAGCTGAGCTACAAGTGCTTTGTAGATGATGTATTTCTAATAGTGAGTTTATCTATCAGCTGTGTTAGTCACAGCTAATTAGCTATACTGGTGCTATCCCTTCATCCAAATAGGATTAAATGTTTGCTGTCTGAAATGTCTTTGCTTGTTTGACTGATCATCTGGGTGTGGGTTTGGGTGTTTTTTTTTTTCCCCAGAGTGTCTAAGAAACCTCGGGAGATGAAAGGCAAAAACAGTAAAAAGATTTCTCTAAAATATACAGCAGCTCGACTCCATGAGAAGGGAGTGCTTTTAGAGATTGAAGACCTGCAAAGTAACCAGTGAGTATCTTTTTTTTAAACTCTCTAGAGCTAAAATAACCTTCTTGGAGGAAAAGAGGTTGAATTCTTGTCTGTCTTTGAACTAGTATATGTGCTGGCAATTGAGGAACGGAAGCTTGAGATTTGTTTGAGATTGTGACAGTTGTCTTGTGGTTTTGTTCTTGGAATTCAGCATTGTTGGTAGACTTAGCTATTAAAGCTGATTGTTTTGGCAGTCTAGGCATAGTGATCACTTTTCAAGTTCTCTCTTTTTTTTTTTTCCCCCCCTCTTTTTTCTGGGTAAAGTGAAGCAGGTTATTGACAGAGAAGTGTAATGGGATTTAAACACGACATCCTCATACCCCCCATTCCTCTTGTCACCCCTGCACTCATGGAAGGGTACCTCCCTGGGTGAATTGCTACTACGGTTAATAGCTCTCACTGTTAAAAAAACCCAAAATCCTAGCTTGAGTTTGTCCAGCTGCAGTTTGCTAGCCTTGAGAACCTGGTATATCTTCCGTGCAATATGGAGAAGCTGCCTGTTACTAGAATCTTTTTCCAACCCTGAACCATATTTTGTACTTTGCACACTAAACAAGGCGTGGATGTGCAGCACTAAAGTAGGCTGTTTAGACTGCACAGGCTAAATTACTGTATTGCCTACTACACTTGTGTGAAGGTGTGATACCAGGCGCAGAATCTGTTAGGCTTCCATTCAGTGTTGTGTTGAGTCTGCTTGGCTTTTACATTCTCATTCCAAATGGGAATATAGAATAAAGAGTTAAGAACAGAATTCTTAGAAATTTATCTTCAGATTTCACCTTGTATGTCCTCTCTCTGTTTCAGTAGGAATTAAATGTTCAGTAATGAACTGTGGGTTTTCATTTCTTGAATTTCATAGGTTTAAAAACGTGATATTTGAAATCAGTCCAACAGAAGAAGTAGGAGATTTCGAGGTAAAAGCAAAGTTCATGGGAGTACAGATGGAAACCTTTATGCTACATTATCAGGTAAGAACTGTCCTATTTAATAGTGGCATGTAAATTCCACTTAACAGACTCTTCATGAAAATAACAATTACGTTTTCTGCTTGAATGGTCTGAGAAACGCGCTCCAAACCAACTCATTTGTTGCAGGCAAAACAGATGCAATGTAAACGGGGGATTCAGACTACTTTTGTTTCTTTACTAACGAAAGCGTGATGTCAGTCTGTGTTCTTAGTTACACTCACATGTACGCACACCGAATGAAAGCTGCGTTTTCAACAACTCCCTGCTACAGCAGAAAGATCAGGAGTCTGTGGTAGCGGTCAGCTGGCCTTGGGTGTGGTGGCTTCAGCTGGTCGTCGCGTGTTGGTGGTATTTCCGCCACCCTACGCTTACAGTTCCTTTTAGCCGTACAGTTCTTGGGAGTCCTCAGCCTTTACTTAGGCCAGACTACTAGAACAGGCATACTGACTGACCTTCTCCCAGAGAATTCCCCCTTCTTCCTCCTGTGCCAGTACCATTATGCCTGGCCTCTGTGTCCCCTTCTTCTGCCTTGGTCCCTACCCATCCCCCACCCAAGTTGGGCATCATTAAGTTTGTTAATCAGGGATGCCTTGTGGGTGTCAAAACAGGTTGTGTGCAGGAGCACCTTGCATTGCGTTAAGTCCGTGCCACTTAGCTGGCTGCCTCCCGCACGCTGTTTGTGTGTGCCGAGGGCTCCCCGAGCTCATTCTGGCACTAATCTATCAGAGCTGGTCATGAACTTTGTGGTTCGTGGGGCTGCACGAGGCTGCTCACTCCTCAGGCGTGTGTGGCCATGCCACTATGCCTTCGTAGCGCTGCTTTGCAGAAAAAGAGGTGTTCCAAGAGGACAGCAACAAGGGAGCTGCCATTGGTCATCCAAGTGTAGCATTAACAGTGGCATCAGTTAAAAAGACTTGCATTTCTATTGCCAAAATTTTTACAGAAAGCAGGAGAAATAGCTTTATGATTGTTCACTCCAGCATCACCCAGGCTAGACAGCTGAGGAGCCATGTTCAGAGTTGGGAACATAGGCAGTGTTGCCCTGCAGCAGCGCTACCTGAATGCTGCCTTCAAAGTGTATTGTTCAAGAGTGGGCTGCTGAGAGAAATTAACTGCTGAGAGACATCGGTGAGCGTGTCTCGGGCTCTGTCAGGTGCATTGCTGACAGCAGCACAGTGTAACTAGAAATACTGCCCGCAGAAACGCCTGAGAGACTGAACGGGCATGGTGCACGCAGTCCTAAACAGAGATGCTGTTTCTGCCTCTGCCCTAGTGCGCAGTGCTCTAAACCACCCCACTGACACATACGGCCACCAAGATTTTTATAAAGTGGAATGTTGTAGCGTTTCATGGGTACGTGATACAATTAGGCACATAGGAGACCCCTTCTAAATGTTACCACAACTTTATGGCTGCTGTGCAAATGAAGACCCTCGAGGTGGCTAGATCTGAAATTTGGCTTTCTGAGAACTGTCTTCTATTTCTGCCCTCTTGTAAATTTTTTTAAATAATCACAGGTTAAAATTTTAAGATCTTAAATGCCTTAGTGTGACTGCATTTTTCATGCAGTACAAGTGGATCTTTAACAAGTCTCTCATTATCTTATGCCATGTACTTTGTGATAGATACTCCTCAAAAACCTGCTGTACCACAAGGTTTTATATATTCTCTATAAGCTCTAGAGTATTCCTTGCTCATAAAGTTATTCTCTTTGGCAGGATCTTTTGCAGCTGCAGTACGAAGGCGTCGCAGTCATGAAGTTGTTTGACAGAGCAAAAGTGAATGTCAACCTTCTGATCTTTCTTCTGAATAAGAAGTTTTATGGGAAGTAACCAACCTCTGCCAGCCAGTCTGTGAGAGGGGAGATGAATAGAAACCTGCACATACAACTTCTAATGACGTAGCTATGTATCAGTATATGCCCATGCTGTGCTAAAATATATCAAATGTATCATGAAGGAGGACTAAGAACCTCTTGTGAATTGACAACCCTGATTGAATTTGCAGGGAGTTGGTTTCTTGTTTATTTATGATCTTTATCTTCAGCTTTGAAGGTCCCCTGAAAAGCAGTTAACTTAGAATGTATTTTTACATGGCGCTGGGGATTAAACTAATAAGAGCATACTTAGGGTATCTGGATGCTTTATTTGCCTAATTGTGTGCTTTGTGAGGCTTGAATTCTTGTTGCCTGTGCAAAGAGAAAGCCGGCACTGCACAGCTGTTGGTTTGCCTCTTCCTGAAAGCAAAACAGTGTTGCAGATTGTTCCCGCATTCCAATTAATCTCTAACAGCAATGACCAGAATAAATAATGGTCAAGGTCCAGGTTAGCCCTTTGTTTGCGAGCTTGCGGTGGTGGTGGCAGCTGATTCCCAGGATAGAGCTGCTATGGTCTGGGCAATCAGTAAGCGTCATAAACGGTTGCTGAACTATTCGTGATTATGTACTATAGCCACGCAGAACAGCTTTAGTGTCTCATTTCTCTTGATTTTTTTTTTTTTTTTGGTTTATCACACTGTAGTAATTTACAGATGGCCTCTTAAATAGAGGAACCGTGGAATGTATCTACTAGTGCTTACAGATGAAGAGGCCTTTTGGGGACGGGGAGGGAAACTTAAAAAAATTCTTGATGTTAACTTTTAATGTTGCTTGCAAAGCATTTGAAATGTAAAAATAACGTTTTTTCAGTTTAGAGCAATGTTCTATATATCTGTATCTGATGCAATAAATGTTAGGCTCTGCCTGCAGACTTGTCAAAGGAAGAAGACTATCTTAAATAGGCTAGCTTTTAAAAAGTTAAATTTTTCTAGCTATGCTCAAGTTCCTGTTTCTCCTACTACTTTGTTGGTTTTTTTTTACCGTGGTGGTGGTGCTGGCTATTCTGCTATATCAAATAAAAATGCAGAGACTCTTTTTAAAACAAAACAAAACAAAAAAACTACCAGACAAACCAAAAAACCTGACCTTTAAATTCATCGGTTGCTCCAGCTTTCCCCCCCGTTTTTTTCTTAACATTTTTAGTTTTTAAAAAAGGAATATTAAAAAATAACTCGTAATCGCAAATTTCAAGTTATTCGTAAGTCACTTGTGTTATTTGTTCAGATTACTGAGTTTAATTGAACTTTTTCTCTGATTCACACTGAAATAGTTATTTCAGCTTGGATCTTTTTTTCTCATGAAAGACACTTGTAGCTTTTGAAACAGCTACATCCCTGAGGATCGCTTTTCTGCAGTTCTCTTGGAAGTGAATATTTAAATCTGCTGGTGTCTAGACTGTATTTAAACATATTTTACTGTTGGTGCATGTGTGGTCCAACGCAATAACAAAAATTACTTACCAAATGCAAGACAAATCTTTATGGTCCAGATCATCTGAAACAGAGATACCTGAGAAATGAATTTCCACTGAAATGTGAAAGAAAGGTCTGAAATGGGATAAGGGTCTTGCCTTGGGGTTTTGTATGTGGGTTTTTTTGTTTTGGTTGGGGTTTTTTTGCCTGCCTCTGTTTAAGTCCTTCTACAATACAGCAGATTCAAATTCCTTTGATTTAGGGATGATGGGAGTAATGGCAGAACTTTATAAAATGATGGTTAGGAAAATGCAGCTGTACTCTGCTTTTTTACCCCACTGTACTTTTTTTCTTTTATTTTTTTAATGAATACTTTTAATACTTTTCAATGTCTTCCAAATAAATTTCAAATATAACCCAGCTGGGATTCGGGGACAAGGTAATGAGGTGTTAGAGGCCTGTGTAGTACCCGTGGGGAAAGCATCCTTACTACGTGATTTACATTGTTGCCAAAACCTAAACAAACAACAAATCAGTTATGTGAAAATAATCTTAGAGGAGAAAGAGTCTACTCATTTTAGCTGAGCAAACCATGGAGTTTTTTGTTTTTTTTTTTAAGGAAAAGCTTTATTAAAAGATCCAATCTCAGCATGTAATTATATGTATTTTATAATTTATTGGTGGTTTAGCTTTGCTTACTCTATTACACCACTGTATTTACCATTGGAGTAGCTACAATTACAAGGTCTGTCTTCTTTCTTTCCTGGTAAAATTTCTAGCTCACATTGAAGTAAAAAGTCGTTTGTCTGCAGGGGTGTTGTGTGAGGTCCTGCTGGCAGGTAGCAGGGTCAGGCTGCACCAGGGAATCACCAGGCCTCCAGAGCTCTCCCACCCCCTCCAGGACTCGGTCCCTGCCCCTCTCATGCCTGCGGGGATGGCCGGGGTGTGAAGAACCGCAAAGGATGACCTAGCACAGCTAGGGCTGGAGGTGGGGACCTGACCCGACTGCAGCCCCCTGCCCTGGGGACCTCCCTGTAGCCATGTAGCACCTAAAGGGCCCCACACCTCCCACCCTGGTAGGACAAGCACAAGTCAGACTTCGATGGTGCCGTACTTGCAATTAACAGAACTGTCTTTTGATTCAGCTTAGGTAAGCAGCAAGGGCCTCACAGGTACTCCTGCAACCTGCCTGGCCTCCACAGGCCTTGCGCTGCACTTCTTGGGGAGCTCAGAGCCATTTGCTGTGGCGCTACATGGTCCTGGTGCCCCCCGACTTCCCCAACCCCTGCCCCAGAGCGGGTAACCCCCGTCTCAAAACTGCCTGGCCACCAGACCCTGCCCTAGTGCCCCTGAATGCCTCTAAGCCTGCTCCCGGGGCTGAAACACCCCAAACCCCGCCTCAGGCTCCCCAGTGCCCGCTTCCAAACATTCCCAAATCCTACCCCAGGGCCCGAAATAGCCCGCCAGGGGGTCACCCCACGGAGCCCCGAGCGGCTCCCCGCGGGCGAGACACGCTGGCGGCGGCACCGGCACCGGGGGAAGTCGCACCTTACGGCCTGCCCGGCCCCCACGACGCCGGAAGTGCCCGTCAGTCCTCCGGAAGCCGCACTCTATGGGCCGGCGGTCCTCCAGGAGCGCCCGTCAGTCCTCCGGAGGTCGCACTAACCGCAGCGGCCGGAGCCGGGGCTGGGCACCGCGCACGCGCGTCTGGCCGCCTCGCTGCCGCCCCCTGGCGCCGGGGCGCGGAGCCGCAGCCCAGCGCTGCCCGCGCGCGGGCCCCTCCGTCCCGCCCGCCCCGCCCGCGCGTGCGCCCCGCGCCCAGCAACATGGCGGCGCGCGGGGAGCGGGCCGCGGCGGCGGCGGGTGAGGGCCGGGGGTGCGGGGGAGGCCGGCGGGCCCCCGGGCGGGCGTGGGGGCTCCTTCCCGCCCCGTGCCCCGGGGGGGGGCGGCTCGAGGAGCTTCAGCCGACCGCTGCGGCAGGCCGCGGTCCGCTGGTGGCGAGCGGGATGAGGGCGCGGGGGTGCCGAGGGCTGAGGCGAGGGAGGCGGGCGGGAGCTCGGCGCCTCCTCAGAGCCCCCCCGGGCCTGCCCGAGCCCCGCTCGCACCCTGCCGCTGCGCCCAGCCGCATCCCCCCCGCCCCCGGCCCGGCCGTGAGGCGGCAGCCGAGCCCCGGGTGTGTCTGCGGGAGCCCCGCGGCAGGACGGGCTCCCGCCGGGCCGCGCTGCGCCGGTAACGGCCACTTGTGCTCCTTTGTCCCTGCAGGGGCCGTGCTGAGGGGCCGCGGGCCGGCGCTGCCCTGGGGGTGCCGCGGGCTGCGCCGCCGCAGGCTGGCGGGGGATGGCGCTGCCCGGCCTCGCTGCCCCCGCGGCCGGGGCGGGGGGGGACCGGGGGCACGGCCCGGCTGCGGGCAGGAGCCGCCACCCCTGGAGCTGGGCAGGCCCCAGGAGGGGAAGGACTAGAAATCCAAGGCCATCTGGCTGGCAGCTGCCTCCCACTGCAGCACCATAGACCCTGCTCCCCCGGGTGAGGAGCCATCCGTCCTGGTAGCCCGCGGCAGGCCAGGCCGCCAGCGTGCGCAGCAGAGCCTGTGTGTGACCCAAAGCGCAGGGGAGCGAGGTTACGTGTCTGGGAGGCCTTGTCTCCTAAGAGTTGACACCCAAAGTTTTCTTAGGTGGACATCCAAGCGACCAGCATTGCAAAAGAGAAAGGGATGAGAGAACGAGAAAGAAGCGTCTGAACTGTCAAATTCTCACAGCAGTGCCAAAAGTTGAGAGCTGTGATGAGTCCCTGGGGCCCTGTCTCCCCTCTTGTGCTTCCTAGGCCCTCCCTGCCCCTTCCCTGGCCCCTTCTCTTTCCTGTGCTGCTGTGATTTTGTGTGTGTGGTGGGTTGACCCTGGCTGGACCAAAGCTGCTCTTATCACTTCCCCTCCTTAGCTGGATGAGGGAAAAGCTCATGAGCTGAGGTAAGGGTGGGGAGATCACTTGGCAATTACCATCATGGGCAAGACAGACTCAATTCGGGGGAAATTAGTTGGATTTATCAGCAGTCAAATCAATGTAGAATAATGAGAAGTAAAACCAAATCTTGAAAACACCTTCCCCCAGCCCTCGCTTCTGTCAGGCTTAACCTTACTCCCAATTTCCCTGTCTCCTCCCCTCAGGGGATGGGGAATGGCAGTTGTGGTCAGTTCATCACATGTAATTTCTTCTTCTTCCTTAGGGGGAGGACCCCTCACACTTTTCCCCGGCTCCGGCATGGGTCCCTTCCAGAGGGTGCCATCTTTAGGAACAGAGTGCTCCAGCCTGGGTCCCTCGCAGAGCCACAGCTCCTGCCAGCAAACCTGCTCCAGCCTGGGCTTCTCTCTCCATGGGGTCACAAGTCCTGTCAGAAGCAGGCTCCAGTGTGGGCAGGCAACGGGGTCACAGCCTCCTTCAGGCATCTCCCTGCTCTGGTGTGGGATCCTCTACAAACTGCAGGTATATGTATATGCTGTTCCGCTGCTAACCTCCACGGGGTGAGGGGCACAGCCTGCCTCACCATGGTCTTCCCCACAGGCTGCAGGGAATCTCTGCTCTGGTGCCTGGAGCACCTCCTGCCTCTCCTGCACCGACCTGGGCGCCTGCAGGGCTGTGGCTCTCACAAATTCTCACTCCTCTGTCCAGATGCAATTGCTTTTGCGCAGTAACTTTTCCCCTTCTTAAATATGTTGTCACAGGGGCGCTACCACTGTTGATAATGGGCTCAGCCTCGGCCAGCAGTGGGTCTGTTCTGGAGCTGGCTGGCATTGGCTCTGTCTGACACAGGGGAAGCTCTAGCAGGTTCTGACAGAAGCCACCCCTGTAGCTGCTCAGCTACCAAAACCTTGCCACACAAACACAACACATTTTGCTTCCCTGTACGTCTCCTCTCTATTCTTCTGTCCTGCTCCCTCTATCTCTCGTTCTGTTGCCCTTTTTCTTTTACTCTCTCTGCTTTTATCCTGCTCCCTCTCCTTCCTTTTCTTCATCCTTCATCTCTGTCCTGCAGCCCATTGCTGCTTTTCCCTTTACATCTCTGTCCTGATCTGTAGGGGTGTCTTTTTTTTTTTTTCCCTGCAATTTCTTTGGCCTGTTCTGTGGTGTTCTTTTCCTCTCTGTGCCTGTACATGCTACTCTGTGTTCCTTCCTTCATATCTATCTGCTTCCTTCTGTTCTTTCTTTCTCTATCCTTTGTCTTGCTCAGTGTTGCTGTTTTTATTTCCTTTCTGTATCTCACTATCCCTTTTCTCCTTCCTATTTATCTCTTACACTGTCTGATTCTGTGCTGCTCCCTGGCCCTATTATTTATTGCTTCACATCTTTGTCACTCTCTGTCCCTGTTTTCTCTCATGGTCCACTTCTCTGTTGCTGTCATTTGCTCTCTGTGCCAGTGTCCTGCTCCTGTCTGTCTCTTAACGCAGTATTCCATGTTCTGGCTTCCTCACCTGTTTTTTGTATTGCTCTGTCCTTTTTCCTCTCTCTCTCCAGTTCCTGGGCCCTGTTTTTCAATTTTGTCCTTCCTGGTCCTGTGCCATGTTGTGATTTCATTTCTTGCACTGTCTCTCCTTGTATGGCTCCCTGCCAGGTTTTTTTAATTTTTCCCTAATCTGTCTTGTAGCCCATTGCTGTTTTTTCTTGCACTGTGTCTCTCTGTCCGTCTCCCTGTCCCCATCTTTATTTATTTCATTTTTCCCTCTCTTCCCTGTATACATGTCACTCTTTAGGTTTTCATTCTCCAATGCCTCTCTGTAGATTGCTCCTAATCCCGTTTTTTGACTCCTCCCTCTGTCCTGTGGCCTATTGCAATTTGTTCTTTCTCTGCCTCTCCTTTCTTCAGCTTTTGGTCCCTATTTTACAGTTTCTCCCCCTTGGCTCTGTATCCCGTCTTTCCTAATCTCTCTGTCTGGCTCCTTGTGCCCATTCTGTAATTCCTCCCTCCTTTGCCCTACGGCCCGTTGCTATTTTTGTGTTCTCTATCCTGCTCTCTGTCCCAAGTCTTTAATCACTCCCTCTGTACCCTGTAGCAGTTTTTTCCCTGCCCTTTCTCCATTGCACTCTGGCTCCCTGTCCCTAACTTTTAATTATTTCCTCACTGCCCTGTGGCCTGTTGCTATCTTCCCTTTCTCTGTCTCTTTCTGTAAAGCTCCCGGTCCCTCTGTTTTTAAAATTCCTCCCTTTCTGTCCTCGAGTCCATTGCGGTTCTTCCTTTCTCCATCTCTCTGTGGCTGGCTCCTGCTCCCTGTTCTTCAGTTTCTTTTTCCATCTCTGTCTGGCTCTGGATCCCAATTTTTTAGTGCCGCCTTCTCTGCCATGTAGCCTGTCTTTCTTTCCCCCTTACCCTTTATCCATCTCTCCCTCCACACCTCTGGCTCCCTGCCACTATGTTTTAATTCCTCCCTCTCTGCCCTCTAGGTGTTGCTGTACTTCCTGTGTGTGTCACGCCTGGACTGGCTTCTCTACCCTGTCTTTCCATTCCTACATCTTGTCCCTGTAGCCTGTTGCTATAATTTTCTTTCACTGTCTCTCTGTCTCTCTTTGGCTCTGGCTCCCTGCTTTTTCTTCCTCCCTCTCTCTGTCCTGTTGCCCCTGGCTGTTTTTTCTTGCTCCATCTGTCTCTGCCTGGCTCTGGCTCCCTATGTTTTCATTGCTCCTTCTCTGTCCTGTAGCCCATTAATATTTTTCTTTCTCTGGCTCTCTTTGTCTGGCTCACTGTCCCTGTTGTTCAGTTTCTTCCTTCTCAGCCGTGTAGCATGTCACGATTCTCTTTTCTTTCTCCGTCTCTCCTTTCCCAGCTCTCCGTCCCTCACTTTTAGTCTGCCTCCCTTTCTCCGTCTCACTCTTTCTTGCTTTCTATCTTGGTATTTTACTTCCTCCCTCTCTGCTGCATAGCCCGTCACTTTTTACTTTTTTCCATCTCTCTATGTCCATCTCACTGCCCCCATTTTCTAGTTCTTCCTCTCCGCCCTGTACCCTGTTGCTATTTTTGTTTTCCTCTGCCCCTCTCTGTCTGGCACCCTGTCCCGAGTTTTTATTTCCTTCCTCTAACCCCTGTAGCCTCTTTGGATTTTTCCCTTGGTCTCTCTCTCTCTGTCTGGCTCCTTCTCCATGTTTTAGTCCCACCTTCTCTGTCCTATAGCACCACGCCAATTTGTCTTTCTACATCTGTTTGTGTCCGGCTCCCTGCTGCTGGTTTTCCTCCCTTTTCGTCTTATAGCCCATTGCTGTTTTTATTGTGCGTCGTCCCGTCCCGTGCCCCCCCCCACCTGTTTATCCAGTTTTTATATATGCCTGAATATCTGATACCCTTGATGGGAAGTGATTTATTGAGGTAAATTAGATGCACAGATAACTTTTAATAATGGAGAAGTGCAACTACTAATACCTGAACTGAAACTGTGGAAGTGAGAATTTTTATTTTATGGAACACACAAAAAACAGAGGAAGAAATGCCTGCAGGAGCAGGAGATGCAGTAACACCCTTGGTATGGGCTAGTGGAATGCCAGGTTGGTCTAAATCGGCAGAACCAGCAAAAGTTGTTCTAAAATCTGGACCTAAACCAGTAAGACAAAACCAGTATCCTATTAGGTGGGAGACTAGAAAGGGATTGGAAGAATTAAGAATGAAATTTTTGAATTACAGATTGTTGGATAGAGTGTGAATCAATATAACACCTTGATATTGCCAGCAAAAAAGCAAAATGGCAAGGAGTGTAGATTAGTTCAGGATTTAAGAGCTGTGAATCGGATTGTTCAAGATACCCACCTAGTAGTGCCTAACCCGTATAGCTTGCTGACACGCTTGAAGAGGAGGCACAAGTGGTTTACTGTACTTGATCTAAAGGATGCTTTTTTTCTGCATACCTCTAGACAAAGAGACAGGCAATATTCGCCTTTGAATGGGAAAGCCCCACCACTGGACGCAAAGCACAGCTTACCTGAACAGTGCTACTTGAAGAGTTCAAAACCAGTCCAACAAAATTTTGCAACCAGTTGGCAAAAGAGCTGGAATTATGGAAGAAGGAAAACCCCAAAGGAACAAAACTGCAGTATGTAGATGACATTTTGTTGGCTGCAGAGACCCAGGGAGAGTGCATGCAGTTTCTACATGCCTGTTGAGTTTCTTAGGACAAGGACAAGGATCGTGTATCAAAAAGCAAAGCTCAGGTGGGAAAAGAGACTGTGATTTATTTAGGTTTTGAGATTTCACAAGGACAATGGAGACCAGGAGCCAACAGGAAAGAAGCGATCTGCCAGACTCCGGGAGCAAGAACTGTACGGGAGCTCAGAGCGTGTTTGGTTATGGTTGAGTGGTGCAGACTGTAGATTCTCAACTATGGACTATTGGTAAAACCCCTTTATGAAACCTTGAAGGGGTCAAAAGAGAACCAGCTGCTATGGACCCCTGAATGCCAAATAGCCTTTAAGGGCTTAAAAAAGGCTCTGATGTCAGCATCTGCATTGAGGCTGCCCAATTTCTCTAAGCCCTTTGAGCTATTTGTATATGAGCAACACCACCTTGCCCTCGTGTGCTGACTCAAAGACTGGGAACATGGAGAAGAGCTGTGGGGTATTTCTCCAAACAATTGGACAATGTAAGTAAAGGATGGCCAGGATGTTTGTGTGCTGTAGCTGTTCTTTTAATCCAAGTTAGAAAATCAACAATAGGACAAAGAATCATGGTGTATGTTCTGCATATGGTGATTTCTGTCTTGGAGCAAAACGGGGGGGCATTGGCTGTCTCCAGGCTGCCTGCTTAAATATCTCCTGGTATCGGTTGACACCTCCTGAGGGTGGCTGGAAGCTTTCCCCTGTTGCACCAACAAAGCCAGGGAAGTCACTAAGCTATTACTCAAAGCAATAGTACCAAGGTTTGGGGTACTGATGGGAATGTCCTCTGATCCAGGCCTGCATTTTGTGGCAGATTTTGTCCAGCAGTTAAGTAAAACCCGTGGTATCAAGTGGGATTTACATACCCCATGGAGGCCTCAGTCAAGCAGGAAGGTAGAAGGAATGAATCAAACCCTGAAACAGCAGATCAGTAAAATATGTCAAGAATCTTTAAAGTGTCCATGAGTCCTCCCACTAGCCCTTTTGAGAATCAGAATACCACCAATGTCAAGGAGTAAAATTAGCCTTTAATAGGTGTTCTATAGAAATCCATACCAAGTGCCACTGATTCCAGGGGAATTACATGTAAAGGGAAAAAAGGATTTAAAGTTAAATCTGATTTCTCTAGGGAAAATCCTTGTGGCTCTCCAACAACACATTGTTTTGACAGGGCCACTCACATTGGACACTCCTATCCATCAGTATCAACCAGGAGACTATGTGTGTATAAAACCATGGAACTCCAAACTTCTGCAAGAAAAACAGAAAGGACCCTTTCAGGTACTCCTGACAACCTGCACTGCAATCAAGGTAGGAGGAATTGAATCCTGGAATTATTACACCGAAGTAAAACCAGCATCAGTGCTGCTGAGAGAAGAACCTCAGTGGAAGGACATTTCAGCAGATAAAGATCCAAAAATCAATGTGACTGTTAGTTGACAAACTGAAAGTGTTTTGGTTGGGATAGCCATGATGTTCACCAACTGCTTAGCACGTCAGGGGACTGGTCATGACAACCTTTATGAGGAAGTGAAGATATAATTAGCCAAGAAACTCAATGTAACAAATGGTTGGATGTGTTCACAGGTAATGTTAGGGGGAACAGGATTCTCCTATGACCCTGTTCCTCTGGGGCAGCCAGAGTACTCTGTCTTAATGAAGTAGGATAACTTAATGATTCTACAGCAAGAAAATATTACCAAGGTGGACTTACTAGCTTCTAATTGTACATTAGAAAAAGATAATAGTGTGATCTCAAGAGGTTGGCCTATGCAAAGATATCCCTTAAGAATAGGGGAGAGACCAAAAGCCATCAATTTAGGAAAAGCAAAAGACTGGTCGCTCTGTTGCAATATGACAAAGAATACTTCCACACCACGTTTTCAAGGCAGAAATAGTAAGTGTAGGTATTACATTTCTTCTACACAGAACGCCCCTGTACCATTCATCTTTTCAAATGGAACATCGAGCAGAACCTGATAGCTTTCAAACTCTATTTGGGGTCTGTTACAAAATAATACAATAGCTTGGGAAGGTAACTTTAATGGTACATATTGGATTTGTGGGAAAAAGGTGTATTGATGGTTGCCTGGGGGATGGTACAGGTCTTGCTTTCTAGGCTTATTGATGCCTCCATTTAGAGTATTACAGCAACTCCCAACAGGACAACCACGCTGGAGGAGAGAGGTAAATTTGAAAAACAGGCCTGTGGTATCAGAAGGGCAAAGGTTCTTCTTTACACTATGCCCTACGCGTGCAGCTGCGTCCTATGGAACTAAGATAAATCGACTCCACAGTTTGCTAGAAGAAGTAGCTACTGATACCATTAAAGTATTGAACAGTACATCGTATGAAATGGCCCAAAATAGAATGGCGAATGTACAAAATCATATGGCTGTAATTATGTGCGAGCTAGTCAAGGAGGATCTTGTGCTCTTCTAGGACAAGAATGTTGTACATCTATAAATGATGGATTTGAGACACAGCAGAAAGGGATAAACTCAATTGAGAGGGCAGTGGAGGAGTAGGAAAGGCAAAAGGAGTCCTCTTCATCGTGGTGGAGTTGGTTGACTTCATGGCTACCAAACCTGACTTAGGTAAACAAATTATTTGTAACAGTTATAGTCATGGTTGTTAAATATATTTTGTGCTATATCGTTCTTCAGTGCCTACCTTTACTCGTGTCATGTTGTACCCAGTTGTGCATACTTGAGAGTCAAAAATGTCATCAGAATTGTGCAATTTAGGTGAGACTCCCAAAGAAGTCTCAAAGGGGGAAACTATTGCAGGTTGAAGTCACTGATATGTAAATATGTGCTCAAAACTCAAAATGTTTAGCAATGCTTAAGGGATACAATAACTACTAACCTTGAGAAGGAGGGCCTGGCATGTTAGCAAGGAAGGTACGGATGGACGTATGGTCAGACGATGCAGTTGGGAAACATTCGAGTGAGGAAGTTCTGGCTGCAAGAGAAGACAAGCTGATAAGGTGCTGCAGTCCACAGAAAAGCAGCTGGAAGTAGGACAAAGGTAATTGTGGCCTGCGGGGAAAGATCTTGGGGAGGGGCTGGTGGGGTGCTGGGGAAGCATGAGAAGCTGTGATGTTGGCATTTGTGGCACAGTAGAGCTGAGAATGTGCTGGGGCATGATCCTGAAGTGCTTAAGCGTGAGGTCAGCTTTCTGCTTGTGAATGGTTCCACTGAGCTGACTAGTCTGAAACTCATAGAAACTGACTCCCCAAATTACTTGCCACATCGGTGCTATAGAAATCGAAAGAAAAAATAATGAAGCACATCTTCAAATAAAAATTCCGAGGAAGCATGTATTCAAAAAATACCTGGAAATACTTATTTAATGGGAATACATTTAAGAAGGTACTGAAAACAGTGTGCCCAGATAACCCGTTAATGGGATCTGAAGCCATTGCGTGTTGCTAACTCGCTATGTTTTCCTGTTTAGAACGCTGTTTTTCCTTCATCTCCTTCATGCTGTGTCTTTATATCCAGGATTGGGTCATCAGAAATTAAGCCCCCATCCTTCTCTGTAAGTATATGTAGATAATTCACCGGTAACAGAAACAGTTCTAGGTAGCAAAACTTCTGCCCTAGCTTGCGTGCTCAGGGGAGGAGAGCATACTCTCTTTTCATCGTGATAAGTGAGTAGTACAGCGGGACTCTGAAGGGGCCTGCTGGGGGCTCCAGCAGTTCATGGTAGTAACATGGGACAAATTATTTTTGCAATACTGAAGGGAAAGTTGGTTTACATTAGGGGTTGTGGAAATACAAGGTTCTCCAAAAAGCGTAGGTGTCAGTACACTTTGCTAATGTTAGGCGAGTTGCTTGAGACATGTGGAAAGGAAAGTTTTGATTAATGAGTTGAGAAGCTCTCTGGTTTTAAGAAAAAGAAAACCTTGATTCTTCTGATAACTGGAAAAGATTCCAGCTGGTCACAAATGCTACTGCCTATAGAATATAAGCTTTGGGAAGAGTCAGTAAAGGGAATTATGAAGAATATAAGCAGGATACTCTTCCAGATTACTAACATGCATATGTTTAGTTAATTGGAATATTGTAAGCATAAATATTTAAGCGATTTGTTAGAATTCAGTCCTTGTGTGCATATCTGCTGAGACCTGGCAACAGAGTTCTGGTGCTAATTCAGTGTGGTTTAAAAATTTGGTCTTGTCGATATTAAATCATAATGATGTGTATGTTATTCTGAGATATAAGAGGACTTTCAGATCCTAGGCTTTCTCTTTTCCTGTTGATGAAATGGTTCATCTCCTAGAGCTGTTAAATACTGCTGTTTACAGGTTTGTAGCTTTGGTCGTTCAGGCTGTGGAAGGAGAAAGGCATTCTCACTTTCCCCTAGAAGTGTGTCTGTGTATTGAAGTCCATCTGATCTTTTTATTTGTAGATTTGGATTCTAATTACATATAAATTACATATAAAGAGTTCTGGCTGTACAAATTCTTGGTTGCTAGATGTCCATCATGCTTGTATAGAAGAATGATACCCACATCAACTGAATACCTTGCTGTCTGGGAATCAAAAAGAGGTCTAGTTTTCATTCTGGAATAATAGTACCATGGGATTTCTCTTTCTGTCTCATATTGGCAGTTCTAGTTTTATTAAATCTGTTCCAGTGTTAGCCAAGAGAGAATTCCCTCATCTAATTTATGTGAAACAATATTGCTTAAGTCCAGGATGCTTGCAGAGAAATCCCAAGCTGAAAGCTTATGCCTATAAACATACTGTTTCAACCCCTCACCCTTCAAAATGGATGTTAACAACTGTATTAGTATTCTAATTCATCTCAGAGGAAGTTTTTTCTATGACACTTCAAATTCCTGCCCAAGTGGTTTTTGTTTCTGTGGTATTGGAGGAAGAGAAATAAACTGCTTGGACTGGGGAAAGAGATGCAGGAAGTTTGTCAGAAGTGCAAGCCAGCCGGATGGCTGGGTCCAGGAGGGTGAAAAGCTCTGGAAAATTAATCCAACAGCTTTCCTGGAAAGGACTGTGGCTTTTTTAGCTTGAATGTTGTATATGCTCTGAAACAGCAGTACACGTGCCGTTTTCCTTGTGTGTAAGTATGGGTTACGGAGGGTGTTGACATTGTCCTCAGAAGATTGCAGTTCTCTTAAAACACTTTACAGAAGTAAGGCATCTGCTCCTGTAGAAGAAATCTAGCTGTGTGCCAGCCTGTGGCTCTCAAGCACATGCTATGAACTTGATAATGCAGGAGGGAAAGGTGTCATTTTTTTTTCTGCTTGCTAGCATTAATAATGAGTGGCCCTGACATATGTAAATGTACAGTCAAATTCTATTTACAACCCATTATTTTCTGAAAAAGGTGAGTAAGAATTACCTTCTACCCTCACCCTATTAAAAATCTGCTAAGGGACTTCACAGGATAAGGACAGCAGGGGTAAGAGGATACAGGAATAGAACTTGCATTTATTTTTGAGGTTAATACTCACCTACTGCCAGTGCAGAAATGGTTGAGTTTTTAGCCTTATTAAGTTTGGATTCAGACCTGCAAATTCCATACGTTCTTCAAGCACTTTTGAGCAGAGAAAACAGCAAATGTGAAAATGGAGTTCCAGCTGCACCCTAGTTTCAGGACTTCAAGTTATGTGGTAAGTGTGCATTTCCAGATGCCTGAAGTACCTATCACCCAAGGAAAAGAATCCATTTTCTGCTGAGGGAAGAAGTGCCCTCTAATGATAAGTCTTTGTACCTCAGAATGAGATAAAGCCTTAGTGGGAGCCAGAGCTGGAGTGCTTCTGTCTGGAAAATTAAGTCAATTCCCTGGGTTTGTTCCAAGTAGATGGTAATTTCTTGGTTTTCTGTGGTTTTGTTAGGGTTTTTTTAAATTATTTTTCTTGTTTGTTTCATGCAGATACATTATCCTTTTCCTACTATGCTTTGAAGGCTGGTCAGGCTGGAAGCGGTATAGCAAGCACTCTTGTGTTACAAGGGGCTGCTCGCTTGACAAATAAAACATGAATTTAGTTTGCATGTCTTTGAAGCTGTCGTTCTGACGGCAAGGAACGGCTGTGATAAAGGTTTCTAGTTGGCTAAAGCTGATTCTGCCTGTTGGCTGATACGCAAAATCAGCACAGCTGACTTCATTCCTAGCTTTCTAACTAGCAGGAGCTGTGAATACGTAAATCCGTGTAACAAAAGCTTTGTTGGTATAGTTTATATAGTTTTCTTCACATAGTACTGTATCTTTGCAGCACTGATTTTCATTTGGGGAGCCTGCAACAGCTTTGCACTTGAGCAGCACTGCCAGCTCTCTGGAGTTTGAGCGTCTGCAGCATGGTGGTAGCTGTTCCACTGTGATCTTACTCCAGCCAAGGACATCCCTGCCTAACTGTGAGCCTTCACTAACTCATCAAAATAGTAGAAAATTAGCCAGCTTTTCTCTTGCTGAAAGTTTTCTGAATTTTGTGAATTGGCTGGGCTCATGTAGAGGTCTGGCAAGCACTGGGGTTCATGCGAAGTGAGCAGAAGATCAGAGAGGAGAGAAAGGGGAGCAGGAACTCCTTTCTGGAGGTATCTTCCTTGCGTTCTGGTTTACTGTTTGTGAAACTGTACACTAAGATGATGTGGGAGGACAGGCTATAGAGAGCCATCACCTTTGCAGCATCTAAAGTTGTCAGTAAATACATGAAAATCTAAATCTAGTTCCTGACTTCATGTTGTTGCCCTTATCTGTATGTTTTCCTGTCCTGCTTTTCTGTCCCTCTCTTTCCCTCTTCATTTGTGCTAAGCTGTTGCAGCTTAAAAGCAGCTACAATTGACTAAGTGCCTCTGCTGACAAAGAATTTTCCTATAAAGTTTTTTTTCCTCGGCAAATGTCACTGGGGGGAGTAGTGAATTTGGAAGAGGTCCACAACTACTGCAACTGAAGTGTTTAGAAAAGGCAAAACTATGGAAATAAGTGTTTTATATTATCTTGTTTTCTTTGAAATGGGGGCAACAACTCAATCCAGCAACAGTGCCATTCCCTCTGGTACCAGTTTCCAGCTAGATGCTGACAAAACAAACTGAAGGTATAAAATCAAGACTGCTTAATTGGGGGTGGGAGGGGAAGAGGGGCAAGGGGCAAGATCATGTTACTGATAAAAGAAAATGCACAAAATAACGAATGCTGTCTGGCTTTTTACCTTGGGGTATGTGTTCAACTGCAGAAAGAATGTTTATGGAAGAATATGTTGTGCTGTTTAAGCATGCTTCAAAGAACATATCGTTTCTTACCTTGTAGAAATTCCTCCTAATGGAATTCACTGCCAAGCGTCTTAGGCTCTTTTTCTTTTCATTTTTTTTTTTTTTTTTTTTTTTTTTTAAGACCATAAGTCAGTAGAACTGATGTATATTACCCATGGGCCAGTTTGTACAGGGATAGCTTAATCTGGGCACGTCCTTACCTTGAATTGAAAGTCTGTTGTATTTAATGGGGTGTTAACTCAGTTTATTCTCTGGGATTTCTGCAGTAATTTTATTGCCTGCAAAAGAAGCAATTTGAAGCCAGATGAAGTGTAGGTATACTCTGTAACATACCTGCTGAGCTTGGCAATGATGCTTGGACATGCTTGCCTTATTTTGCTGTTTATATATTTTCTCATCGCACCTTTTGCATCTCTCTTCCTGGTAGTCCTGCTTTGAGTTTGAGGATTGTCTGCCCTCTTTCAGGAAACAGATCTATATGTACTGCGCTTGGTCTGTTTCCAAATCTGGTAGCCCACCTTGGGCTAACGCAGCCTTTTCATTTCTGCAGGTTGTCATGGACATAACCGCAGGCAGAATTTGGTCTCTACATCTTCCTCAATATATCCCAACTCTGACTTAATCTTTGTTCCTTCTCACCTTCAGTCCTGGCCTCCCCTGTGACTCTTTGCTGCTGGATTTTGCTCTTTGGCTTGTATGGAGTCATTCATTTGGTGTTTTCTCTATCTTTCTGAATCCTTTTGATGTTGTATAACTTCCTCTTTTCATGTCAGTGACTGCAGAAGGAATTCCATAATCCTCTTTAGAAAGTAACTGTTACACAGGTGCAATGTTGCTTTGGTACCAACCAGCAATACTCAGTGTTACATGGTATTTCATGGACAAGTGCTGTCTAGGCATTCAGTTTTTAGTTAAACTGTGCTGTAGACTAGTATCTACCAAGGCTTATCACACTCTTTGCTTTTCCTGTCTTGTTTTGTCCTGATTCAGTCCTATACAACAAGAAGAGATTGTGCCAAATATGCTTGTCGGTACTGCCAAGAATAAGAATAATGGTGGATTCTGAAGTCAGTTTTTGCTAATAAGGCTGTTCGGTAGTTGAGTTCAATGGTGTAGCAGAACCTACAGTGAATTACAAGCCGAAGACGATAATGTTAAAGAAATGGGTTCTTCTAATACTGAAGCACTGGTAGGACAAAGACAGAGGGGGAAATCAAAGACAAAGAACAAAAAGTTCAAGTTGACTAACCGTGCAGTGTGACACTTTTATAAAGACTTTTTTCAGATGCAGCTGGTCTGCAAGGGAGAATGGCGTAGGTCAGCATCCATGCCTTAGGGCACAAAGCTGAATTGTTTAGTCCTCTTACATACG
The DNA here is from genome assembly GCF_017639655.2 of Falco naumanni. NCBI lineage: Eukaryota > Metazoa > Chordata > Aves > Falconiformes > Falconidae > Falco > Falco naumanni. The sequence continues at coordinate 2,861,851 of NC_054060.1, read as the reverse complement.
TGGTCTTACTTCATGGTAAGAGTACAGACAACAGTTTCATGAACATTAAAAACCATTTGGATGTTGCTAAATTACTAGGTGTATGTGTTCAGTATGAACGAGACACACAATGTCACTTCTGTTGAACTAGCCTGAATACATTCTGTGGCATTTATGCTGGTTATAGAAGACAGACAGCACTAACTTCATCAGAAACTCTTCTGGAGCACAACTCTTAAGAAGTATCAGGTCGGTTTGTCTCAGTTCAGTTGTCGTGTGGTTTTGACATTTTTGATCTAGTAGTAGATACTTCACAACTAGATCAACTGTTTTGTAGAGCCAAAGCTTCAGAAGAAAGTTTGGGCCCCCTTGAAATTAATGAAAATTTAGTCACTGAATTTGCTGGAGCCAGGATTTCATCTGTAGTCTTGCAACTGGCTCTGCAGCTTTTCCTAGGCTCATCCAGTATCCCCAGTCCTGCAATACAGCTTCACAGGCGAATCTGCATGGTGCTTCTCTGAAGAAAAATCAAAGGGGAACTCCTGCCATGCATTACAAGACTGAAAACTGAATACATTTCTTCAGCTAAAATATCAGAGCTCGTTCACATATAATGGGGTCACTGTTTCTCTGCTGATGTTCTCATGTTATTGATACTTAACTAGCTGGGTCCCAATTTGGCTATAAAATATCAGCACTTTAAAAACCTAGCAATGAGAGTTTCAGATCACAGAAATGTCAGTCCTGTCACTTAGAAACACTTGTTGCTTTTCATCACTGCTGCTACTTTTTGTTAATGATAGGAAATTTCAAGTTGATTCTGAAGTTCTCTAATAGTAAATTGCCTGAATCCACTATTTCCCTATCCAGAGCCAAGGCTTTTTCACATCACAGGGTATCTGTTGAGAGGAAGGTGTCCTTGGGGTGGGGTGGAGGGACGGAGCCTGGATCCAGATAATTGAAGTTCAGTTCCCAGGCTCTGAGATAGACTTTCTCTGTGTGACACATACTATTTCTGTCTTGTGGTCTGGTCAATGTCCTAGTGAAAGGTACTCGGGTACTTTAGTGATGAGGATGATAAAAGAACTGATGTAGACAGAATTCTTGGGCAGGTCATTTGTTTTTCTCTGCTTCAGTTCTTCATTGTGCAAGTGAAACAAGTAAACATCATCCATTTAGACTGAGAGAAAAGATTGCCTGAAAAAAAATGGCTGTGTCTTGTCTATGTGTCAGCAGTGTCCAGGAAACACCACTGTGATCTGAATAGGAATCTATAGGCATTGTTCTGTTAAATTATTTACCTCCAGTGATAGTTTCGGATATGGTTACAAAGATTAGGGATTGGAAATAGTAATTTCTTGTTGGCTTTGTAATTATTTTTAATTAGTATTTAAGGTAGACTTGTGATATTTCTATATCATAAAAATGATCTGATATATCGTAATCCAATCTATATCATATCCGATCTATATCATAAAATGATTTGATATTAAAATCAATTTCCATACAGTCTTTTGTAATCTAACTGTATCAGTTTAGAAACTGATTTTTAAGTGTACTAATGAGCCCTGTCTGGGTTCAGTGTCTACAGAGACTGCATAGTATATAACACCATCACAAAAAATTTGTTTCTGAAGATCCTAAATTCACCACTCTCCACAATCTAGATCTTCTTTTCGCTGGAGTACTTGAGTCTCTTCTGAATTTCAGTCTTGCTCCCCACTCAGATCAGGGTGAAGTGCGTTTTTTAAGATTTAAAACAAATGACAGGCTGCTGCAAGGGGTTTAACGGCGGAGGGATGGATGCCGAGTACTGTTTCAGCTAAGGAAAGAGTGGTACTGCCAGGAAACTTGCGCTGTGATTAGGAGCTGGTCGTCATGCTGGGAGGATGGAGCTCTGTACAGAATAAAAGTAGTCAGTCAAAATGGCCTTTTCCCACCTTTTCCTTTCGACACAAGGAGGAAGTCACAGGTGAGAAATCTTGTTTTGTTAACCTGGTCTGAGGTTGGGAGAAGAGGAGAGAACAGGATAAAACAGATCAGATTTAGGCTTCAGTGGTAGATCTAGAGCTGGCTCAGTTCCTGCCCGTGAGGGGAAGGTTTCTGTCAGGTCCAGATCTCCCAGGAGATGTTGTTTGAGCTTCTGTGATGAGAAGGTTCAGAGCTAGTGTCAGCCTGGACGGTTTACTAGTTTAAATGTCTGGTTTTGGGAGGTATGTTCTCAAGCAAAGGCTTCTAAATATAAAATAGTCTTGTGAAGTTTTCATCCTATGAATATTCACTTGTTGGATTTACATTTTGTTTTTCATCTCTGAGCTTCTAGAACAGAGCCTTACAGAGAGGACAACCTTCCCATCTGTCTGAATAAGCTCTCTGACGGGAGAATTTTGCAAAACCAGTATGTTGTTGTTTAGTATATCTGTACCCTTCAGTTAATTTCTTTCAGAACACTTTGAAGACCCAGCCATTGTCACATGCAGGCTCTAATAATCTGGGACTTGAGCAGAATTTTGATCTCCTGTGCACCCTTGAATGTGTTGACTGAAGTGGTGGAGGTGCAGGTGGAACTGATGATACAATTTTGCCTTGAGAGACTAAGGTTATTTGGGTAGCTGTTCTCAGTACGGGAAATTCTTGATGAACTTGGGAGAGAGCAAACACATCTGTCACATGCTTGTTAGGCATCTGGAGCGGATGCTTTGGAACTACAGGGAGGACCATCTGTTTGGCTGGAGGATTATCATTAGAGCTTACAGAGATACCTGCCTTCTCTGTCTAGGTGTGCTCACCGTGGTTCCTGACCTCTTCTGAGAGCAGTAGCTATTGCTGTCAGTCCTCTGCTTTCATATGCACTGCAATCATTCGAAAAAGAATGAAATACATAAATAAGGGTATGCATTCTTCACAACCCCCCTCACAATACTCTTGGATGCTTGATTGCTTCTAGGCAGAGGGATTTGTTATACCATTCTCATTTACTTCCTTTTTCTAGCCATGTATCAAGTTTTTTCCTAATCCAGCTTCATATGGTGGCTAATGGAACAGAATTGATGCAATTGCTCCAAAAAAAGGCTTTCAGCCAGTAGATTCTAATTAAAGCAACCTTCTTTTTTTTTTTTTTTTTTCAGAAGAGGGAAAAAAAATCCTTCAAAGAGCTGACTTTCTTTATATCAGATGAGTGTATATGCAATAATTTGCCAGCCTGATGGAGACAGAAGTTGAAATATGCTTGGAGCAGGTATATTCAACCATATGTAAGTGCTGGCACTACCTGGAGCTTATTTCTCCCACAAGGTGATATTTCTACCGTGTAATCTTGTTGTTTCCTGCTGTAGGCATTATTAGGGAGAATGTGTCAGAAAAATTGTCAAAATGGCTTTCTGTCAGAAGATTCCGTTTTAGTTATGCCCGTGGGAAAAAATGCATAAATTTCGTTGAAAATTCATAGTTCTTGGGTTCGACCAGTTTGAGTTTCAGGGGCAAGTCCATATGCCCAACTGCAGAGGCACTTGCATTTAAAATTCCTACCCTCAGGTTCTCCAGGGAGATGGTTTCTTTGATCTTACCCGCTTCTTCCATGTGCTTAGTTGCCTAAGCAGAGATGGAGGAGGGGAGCTTTTCCTAGCAGAGCTCTGCTTCCAGGAAAAAAAAAACAACAGCCTACCACACCTATAACAATTATTATTAAAAATAACGAATTAATTTCACTTGTGTGGTAGGTTCTCACTGACCAAAGCTAGGTGCCACCATGAAAACATTGGGAAGGGGTCTGGGCTGTAGTTAAGGAGCTGTGCTGCCATGATGTGACACGGATTGCTCATGGTGCTGGCTGGGTCTAACCTGGTGGTGGTGGGAATTACCTTATCTCTAAACCCCATCTCCCTTCCAAATCCGCCTGTAGTGTCAGACTGAGAAATCAGTGCTTAGGAGAACAAAGAATCATTACAAATGCAGCTCCTACTCCAAGTGCCAGGAGCATATATTTTTTTTTTAAACTTCCTTCTGTATTAGTGAATCTACTTAACAAGCCTTACCGAGGTAACTCATTGCCTGACCCACAGCCATCCCCAGGAGGAGAGGGGGGCGGAATGAATGAATTGCAGCTAATACTAGCCTCAAGACCTGGTGAAAAGACATGGTGGATAAGTGTGCAGGAGGCTTGATACATGAGAATCTCTGATTTTCTTCCCTCTCTAGCTGTCCCTGTGCTTCAGTACGGCTTTGTAATTACTTTCCTTTACTCACCTAAAGACTTTTACTCCCCACTTGGAGCATTTAGGCTGTCTATTCATGGGGAACCATTCCCTAGCACTCCCTACAGAGCCCAGTAAATTATATTCCTGAAAATCCTTCCTATCCAACATTCTGTAGTTTAAAAAAAACACACAACCCTTTCTCTGTCTCTCCTTTTCCTCCTGATCCCTTGCACCTGAGCTGGCTGTATCTGTGAAGCTCCAAAGCCTGTAAGTGATGCTGTTTGCCTCTGAGTCAGAGAGGCTTTTAAATCTGGGTGTAAAATGAGACTCCTACAGCAGTAAACAGAGCGATCATATACCTCCTTTGAAGTTACCATTTAAATAACCTCCAGGGCTTTACTAATGCGGGAAGCAAGCAAGAGGAAATAATTCCCTTCTTCTCCCCCCTCCTGCTCCCCTCGCCAAAGCAGGGAAAATGAAAATGAATTCCCTGGCAGAGGAGGCACTCTGGTTTTTAAGGGATTGCACAAGAGATGAACAGCTCTCACTTGCAGTTTAGTTAATGAGTCAGCACATACTCATTCATGGACACAATTTATTAACCCATAAACACTGCAGATGATGGTGTTATCACTGTGATAAAGTAATTTTAATTTGCTGTATAATTTATAAGGTAGCTGCTGCATCAGAGGGAAGCCTGTGTCTGCTCCTGTGTCCAGGTCCTGTCTTGATGCTAGGGAGGGAAGGGAAGATCAGGGAAACAAAAAGGAGGGGTCTGGCTGCAGACCATGTTTTGCTGGTTTCCCACCCCTGTGGTTCCTGGTGCTGCTAATTCATGAAAAGGTGGATGTGTGTTCTCAGGCCTCCAGCTCTGAATTGATGCTTGGATTTTTCCTGAAGGCAGGCAGACACATAGCAAGAGCACAAGTGAGCATGCATGACGTCTGACAGCACTGGAGGCAAGTTCAATGATGTGCTGGAATGGGAGGTCGTCCTGTGCTGAATGGGATGCCGTAGTGTTGGATGGCAGCATTACAGCCTCTTGAGGTTATAGTAGGGTCTCCTCTGTGGGCTGGTGGCATATGGCTACCAACTGTGAGCATAGTATAGCCTTCTGAGACGTTCCAAGTTAGTGTGTGCTGCAGTGATATCATGGAACAGCTTTCTAGTGAAGCAGCAGTTTACCTGGTCCTGGAGGGACTGGGAACTGAGGAACCTGGAGAAGTAGCACTCTTACTTGCTTGGATATTACTTGTTTGCCAGGTAGGTTAACTAGTCAATACCTGAATGAGTTCATTCCTTTGTTAAGTGATTTATTAAATAGTAAGATTTGTTCAAATTCTTAAATAGGCTTTATTAGTGCAGCTTATTAACTGGAGAATGCCCTAAAGACAGCTTAAGTCTGAAGCTTACCAAGCTGTCTGAGGTCAGTTTCTTCTGGGATCAAAGACGCAATGCTCATGGATTCCTGCGTTTTCAGATTGCTCTTAATCAAGTGTTTGGGGCTTATCTTTCATAAGGAGAAGTATGTGGTTGCTGAACATGTTACTAGCCAGTCCTTGACCTAACTGGAAACGTGGGGAGTTTCCAAGGTGATTATACCTAGACATACACTAATCATAATTTGCTTCTTAATCTAGAAGTATCTGCCTCTATGTCTGTGTTTATGTCAAGTTGCTGAACAGCTTGATTAGGGGCTTCGAATAAACTCTGTAATTATGCCATAGATATTCCTGATGCATATGCTATTTTCATTAAGTTATCACCACCCATTGTTGTAGTGGAATAACACTTAACAGGCTGCTGTTAGAACCGGAACTCTGTTGTGCTAGTTGTTGTATGGCCATGTAGCAAGCTGCAACCTGTCCTGGAGAGGTTACAGCTTTACTGTACTGTAGTACAGTGGCTCGTTGTAACACCCTTACAGGCATTAGTGCCCAAAGTAGTTTCATGGTGGAAATAGCCAAGCAGACCTCTTAACCTGTGAAGGCAGCAGTGTTCCTGAATTTACCTTTGTCCGTATTCTTCCAGCATTATCAGTGCTGAGGCTTGTTAGACAGAATTTTAGGAAATGATAGCTTCAAGCATGCTTGGAACCAGCCACTTCTTTCTCAGTGAGTCCTCCTGATCGTCAAAGAGTAGAACCAGGCCATCCTCTTTCACATCAGCAGCATGGGCTTCTGTTTTGTCAAGTGCATTTTATTGCAAGCTGAATTCTTTCCCAGCTTTTTGCACTTCGACAGATTCCCTTGACCTTGCGCCAATCGATGATGAATTGTTCAAGTTCCCGTCGAAAACACTGCAGAAGCCAGCGGAATGCCAGCCTTACTTTGTAGTACATTAAGTCAAAATATTTTAAGCCTAGGACTGTTGGGTACGATTCTATTTCAATCTGCTCCTTTAGATTAAAAAGCTGCTAAAAGCTTCAGCTTGTCTTGATGCATCTGCTGCTTCATGACCAATGAGTGGCATGTCCAGGACTGGAGGCTGTGGGTAGGAGGATGATACTTTGTGATAAATGTATCTGATGGCGCTTTGTGTTAAGAAAGGTTTTTTAAAAGCCTTCTACAGCAAATGATCAATCTGTTGGAGAGACTGCTGAAATAGCATCTAGCACTCCTTTGACTTTGAGGAACAAATAAAATCTAAAAAGACCATAGACCTCTAACATATGCAGAGTCACTTTTTGCTTATGCCTCTTTCTTGCCTTCCCCTCTGCTGTGCTGTTACTGTGTTAGATTTGCTATAACTGCAGAATTATCATTCTGTAATACGTTATGTATCAGATCTGTTATTAATTCTGTAGCACTTCTTACGGTTTTGTGGCTATATGATTAAATCTGCTAAAGCATTTATACAAAAAACTATAAAATAACAGATTATTGTTATTTTTCATCTGCCCTGCATTCAATTTTCAGTGTCAAAGGTTCAATGAGCCAGATTCTGTGGTGATGGGAATCAATGGTGGTAGAGTTAATCGATTTGAATTTAGTGGTATGAGAATATGAGAGTTTCCTGAATAAACTGGAAGGCTGGAAACATGCTCAAAGACATAGTTGGTAGAATCAGTCTGTAAAAACTTGGAAATTATGAAAAAGCATAAATATCAGGCTTCTTGCTGTCAGACTACTGTCATCTGTCGCAGCAGCAGTGGTTGGAGAGGTGTAGAGGCTACAAAAGGCAACTCAGAATTCTGGAAATGGCTGGTGGAATTTAGAACTGGTTTTAGCTCGTGTGAAATTTTGGGACTGAGGCCAAGCAGTGCTTCTGGAATTTGAGGCTGACCCGTGGCTAGAATTAAAGGGCTTGAATTTGGTTTAGTTTAAATCTGAGGCTGAACTTAGTTGACATCTGCTGGTTGGGATTCTGGGAAATCACAGGAAGCTTCACTGACTGACATGAAATTGTTTTCAAATACTGGTGAGAAATGGAATACATTTGAGTCATGTTCCAACAATAAAACGAGAACCCAAACTCTCCGATGCTTGGGTCTGACCTCAACACCCTCATTTCTTCTGTGTTCTGGAACCTGGGAGGGGGTGGGCAGGGACAGAGAAGAGAAAAAGATGTCTGGTAAATAGAAATTCAATTGGTTTAATATACAGACTATTTTTCTGCGGTCTGACTGGAGCCTCTTATTAACAATCTGATGGCACTTCTAAACGGGGAGAGCGGCTCCCTTGGTGGGGGCAATCTCCAATCATACGCCAACATTGCTTTTGACATATTTATGACTCCAATAAAATCTCCCATCTGGTATATTTTAAAATAAAATTGAAAATTTATCACTTTCCTTTAGTTGGTTTGTCGTTCTCCCTGAGAGAAGATAGCCAGGCTGCGATTATTGCATCGGCAGCCTGTCAGCTGAGGTTAGGCTGAGGTGTGATTTAAATTTCAATACTTTCCACATTACAGCTGTCTGGGGTGGGAAATTACAAGGAGAAAAGCAGAGAGTCTGTTATTTTTATTCATTAGTCTCTCCTGATTTGTTTTGTTTTTCTTTTGCTTAGCTCTGCTCACCATGTTGGGCACCTGGGGAAAAAAGATACTCCCCGGTTTTCTAGATTTCCACAACCTTTGTTTGGTCAGAGGCGCTTGGGAGGGGGTGCTGTGGGACCTGAGTGCTGTCTCCCCTTTTCTCTGCCACTGGGCTGGGCTGTCACGGCAGGAGGAGACCCTTCTCCATACCTGGTACTGTGCAGGTTTATAGAGCCTGTCCTGAAAGGACTGTAACTTCTGGCAGGGTGGTGCTAAAGGAGCAGTGTCGCTTCAGATTTCCCTGAGGGACCGAGGGAGAGAGATGTGAATGGCATTTCGTGTCATGTAACATGGGCAGCTGTATCTAAGTAAGTCTAGATTTCATCGTGGCAGAGAGAAATACGCATTTCTGGAAGCAGGAGCAAACACGCTGTGGGTGTGCCTGGCTCTTTGTAAGCCTTTATGATGACTTTGGGTCAGGCACTTTTAAACAGTCTGCAACAGATGAAATGAATCACCTGGCACAGGATTTATTTGTGTGTCCGTAGCTGAAGTGGGTCTGGAATGGGAAGCAGCTGAAGCTGAGCCTGGTGCTAGAGCTGTGTGCCAGAGCCTGGCCAGCAGCGGGTCCCCGGGCTTTCACCGTTAGCCTGTAGTGTAGTAGCCTAACTACTAGTTAGGGCAGAAACTGCGCAATAAGTAAATAACTGTGTGAATAAGGTGCTGCCTCACAAAACTGTGTGCAAATTTTTCTGAAGTGGAAGACTGTCTCTAGGCCTTATGGTGCCCAGGCATGCAGCAGTGCATTCTGCCTCGTGCTTTTGATTAGTATTGGAGTCCTGGCTGGGCTGGTGTTGCCCACTGAAGCGTTTCATTAGGTGCATTTGTTTCTGTTTAGATACTTGATCATCTGACTGTAAAATTATCAGAGGCTTTGTCTGGGCAGTATAGGGGAGTTAAATGCCTTTCTCCTCTACCTCCTGCAGTTGCTTCATTGCTCAGATAGTGACTCGAGCTACAGCTGAACTTGTGACTGATGTGCTCTGCTGTAGTTGTCCAGGTGGTGAGACTGGAGGGCACAGGGGTGGTTAGGGTGCCCGTGTGAAGGTTGCAGTAGTTCACTCCCCCATAAGCTGGAATCCTCAGTCCCTGAGTCAGGGGAAAGAATGGGAGAATTGCAAATGCACCTCCAAATGGTCTCTTGGCTGGTGCAGCAGTGTGGCCGTCCTGACATGGGAGCTTATGTAGGTGTGGGCTAGCTCTGGGGATTTACATCCAGCAATGCAGGTGCTTACTCTGGGAGAAGATTAAATTATGCGCATGGTTTATGAACTACAGGTATCAAACCTACCCGGGGGGCTAGTGGTGACCTCAGGCCCACTGTGCTGTGTGCTGTGGTGTTCTCCGAACTACAGGGTAAGATGCAACCCCTGGTGCATTAGGCTTATGAAATGCGGCATTCATTTAAGATACATGATTTTCTATGGAGTGCATATAAAACTTCTATGCATGAGTTGTATTCGGGTTTTTGTGCAGTGTGTTTCTCATTTCTGCAGGGTGCATTTTGGGCTCCTTATGTGCAATGGGTGTTTGTTCTTCTGATACATATTTGTGCAGGTGAACATATGGTTAAGGATCTGCCTGTGTGCATTTGAGCACAACGTTATTGTATGGGTAAGTCTTTTGGGAATACTGTGTTTGCTTATGGTGGTGTGCTTTCACCAGTGTACATTTTGTACACATGCAGTGTATATGTGTGTCATTCCATTTGATTGTTCTGTTTTCCTGTTTTCTGGACTGAAAAATTAAGGGTGGTTTTTTGAGCGCATCAGATGCATTATTTCCTTCCACAGCAATTGTACGTTTGCTAACATCAATTTTATTCTAAATGGCTATGCAGGTGCAGTTCTTGATTTGGTAGACCTAGATCTTCGTTACATAGAATGAATGCCTGTGTTCTTTGCATGCTCAACGTATGTATACTCCCTCAGTACGCATGCCCTTGTCTATAGAAACAAGATGTACTTCGCACTGAAAACAACCTGTACCTACCTTATGTGCTGTGTGTGTTTGCAAGGGTGGGGTTTACAGCATGTGTGCACAGCATGTAGTAAAAGTGAGGTTTATATCTAAAAAGTGTGGTTTATGTCTAAAAAGCAGTGTGCTCAGTTTTATATGTGTGCAGTGTAAGCACGTATTTTCCTGCATTTGCTGGCAGAGTTACAGAAGCGTTGAGTCTTCATATTGTTAAAATAACAGAAGAGTTGTCCACATATTTTCTGCTTCTTAAAAACGTTTCCAGCTTCCATGGTTTAGTCTGTCCAAGTGATATATGTCAAAACATCAGGAAGGATATTTAAGTAGTTATGTCAGTGGAATGGAACAAAGTTATGAGTTAATGCTTTTCTGATGCTATATAAAAGGGAGAATGGTGAAGAAGAGCCACAAGTGAAATAGAAAATGAACAAGATCAACCAAGATAAAGTCAGGAGGTTTGTTGTTAAATTGGACACATCTACAGCAAAAGAATTCACGTGACTGTATTTCTGTTTTATGCCATCCTATGATCATACCGTCCTGTCCCAGATCTCACACCCTCTAGGGTCGGTCCCCGTGAACCAGGAAGGATGATGCAGCCCTCCTGACCTTGTTGCTTCCCCTTGGCTGTCCTGTTCAGGTGCTTTGAAACTAAGTCAAGGCTTCATTATCCCACCATTTCTTTTCAATGACATTTTAAAAGACCTGACACAGAGTAGGAATGATTGAAGCGCCTGCTGCTTTTCTCTGTAATTATTCAGTTTCCTTGTTGGGACTGAAATTATTGCCCTGTGAGAGTGCGATGTCCCTGTTACCATGTAAGAACTAGCCAAGCACAAACCTGCCTGGCTGCAGCTAGCACCATTCCACATGTTCAGGTATAAAAATGATTTTCCTTGGCTGCTGGGCTGTACTGTGGAGTATGTGACCCAGACTAGAGTGCTGGAGCTGGAGGGAAGGCGGTGTGTGGCTGGAGGGAGGGCAGCATGCTTTGGCAAGGCTGGGAAGAGGAGAGAGGAGGAGCACAGTGAAAGGAGATGGGCAGAGAGTGGGGATGGCAGGAGGCAGGGAATGCTGAATGTTGGGACAGTGCCCTAAAGACAAGGATAGGAGGGACGCAGCACAGCTTTGGGAACAGGGAACGGTGAGGGGAGGGCTGGCACACCTGTGAGTGCCCTGTCGGGATGGCTGGGCAGTGTTGGACCAGGCTTGGGGATGTCTCCAACCTGCAGGGTCAGTGCACCAAGCTGAGCAGCAAAGAAGCTCCATGCACAGTCGGGGGGGAGGTGGTGGCATGATAGCAGACTGCTAGGAGATGATAACAAGCGGCTTATCTCCTCTTCTTTGTGTGTGTCTCTTAATGGTAACAGTAGTACAGGGAAACAAGGGAATATGGTAATTAGTCTTCAGACTGCCTTTGCTATGGGTTGCCCAGCTGAAGGCCTTGCCTGTAGCCTGTGGTAGGAGTAGGAGAACAGAGCCAGGAGGATGAAGGAACAAATACAGAAAAATGAAGAATGGGTTGAAGTCAGAGGAATAAAGTGATGGTTGCAGGAAAGTCTCAATTATGGAGTGCCTTCTGCAGTGCTTGCTTTTTAGAAGCTGTTCGAGGAGTGTGTGCAGCCCTTGCCAAGGGAAACTAGATCTGGAGAGATGAGGAAACACAAAAATATAGGAACAGTTGAAGCTTTTTCAGCCTTTTAACAAAAGGCAGGAGTGTGCCAGGCTGGTATGAGACACCAGAGGGAGCTGACGGGGATAGTCCTGTAGGTATTTGTTGGCCAGCTGCTATTTTGTCTTCGGATCCTGAAGAGTCAACAACTAACTAGCACTGAGGCTCAAGGACTGTCCCTCTGCAGTCTGAGTTCCCCACCTCCACCTGGACTGTCAATTCACCTCCAGGATGGATGCTGGTGTGCTAGGGGATGTGCAAGGAGAGAGAAGGAGGGATTAGGCTGAAGATGCAGTAAGTGACTTTCACACTCGGAGGACTCGGAGGCTCTCTGTGATGTGGAAGGAGGCACAAAGAGATTCCGTGTAGCCTCTGGGGTGTGTGGGTACACCGTGTCTCAGCTATGGGGTTTTCATGGAGCTCGGCTCGCATCCCAGCTGCCCGACCTTTGCTTCCTGCTTTCCTCGGCAGCATGTGCTGCCTCTCCCCTGCCCCCTCTCCCTCCAGTTCCTTGCCACAGGCTTACAAATCCTGGGACCCCTGCTGCTGGAATGGCATTTTGGCCTAGCTGGGACTGTTCACAAGCACAGAACTTTGATGCTGTCTCCAAAGCCTCAGGAGAGCTGAGAAGGGTTATTTTTCACGTGATGCCTTTGGAGAATGCTGTGGGAAGAGGTCAGGGGAAGAGAAGGGGAACGAGTAGGTCACATACACATCGGTTTAGGGCACCACAACAACATTTTCTTTTAAGATCTCGGAGCCTGCTTTGTAAAAATAAGCCCCTCTCACTGAGCTGCCTGGGAAAGAGCAGGGGCCGGCCTGCTGCCAGCGGGTGTGCTTCGCGTGCCTCTGGGCTTGTTCGCTTGCCTTGGCATTTGCTGTGTCTCGGTGTCCCTGTGAACCAGACAGATCCCTCAAACAGTGCGCAGCATTTTAAAAAGCCTCTTTGCTTACTGCTTTGACCTTTGTAATACAAGGAGAAATTCTGTAAGAGCAGGGGCTCGCCACCTGCACCTGACACAGCTGGCTGGCTTTTAGCGGGGTCTGGGAGCAGCGCTGCAGGATTCCGTAGTCCATCTCTATGGCACCGTGCTGGGTCTGTGGGCAGAAAGCTCAGTCCTGAACAGCTATTTGACCTTTGGGTTTGCACGTTATCTTTGCTCCTTTAAATTGGGGTGGGGGGAAGCAGTCTAACAAAGATTGTCCTTTTTCCTTTCTTCCTCCCCGATTCACACATACTACAGATATCAGCCTGAGCGGGGTGGGTAGGGGGGGAGAGTGTGTGAAGGAACGGGAAGCAGGAGGGTGAGGTGGCAAGTCATTTACATTGGAAATGTAAGCTGAATGTGCATTTCCCTGCTCTGCTGCCATCAATCACTCAGATTTCCTGTGTGCCACGGAATAGAGGAGTGGAGCTTGCTTGCCTCCTACTTCCCCTGGGAATGGAAACGCTCATTTGTTTCACTGCCTGGAAATGCTGATCACTCAAAACGTTTATTGTTTCAGAAACACATGTGGTTCTGAAACTGAACTTTTCAGCTTCCTCTTATCTGGTCTTCAGAAGTGTCTTCAGATGTCCTGCAGACCTGGGGAATTATCTGCTGGTGCTCTAGCACAGTCAGGGATGTGAAAGTGCTGCTGCAGTGGCACAGAAAAGCCCATGACCAGCTGAGCAGATGCTTTACTGCAAAGCACTGGCAAATATCATCTGTTCCCCATCAAACCCATTGCTTGTTCCTGCGATCTAGCACCTGAGCACCTGATCCGGTGAGGTTCTTCAGAGGCCCAAGTCCTGCTTGTAATTGGAAACCTTTTAGTGACTGTTTTATGGGGCTAAAAAACCTGTTGAGAGAAAATTGTAGTGGGAAATTATATGGAATAGACAGATCAGCTTGTGTTCACCATTTAGCTCCATTGGAAGGGACGGGGACAGTATTAGAAACAGTGTGGGACTTAGGAGAGGGATGGAAAAAGAAGAAAAACAAATAAAAAGGAGTAGTAGGACAAACAGGAAAGTGAATGAAAACTCAGTCTCTATAGCAAATAACAGAAATGAAATAAGTATGGAGGAATGCGGGTAGCCTTGCCTACTGAAGAGGTACAGTAGAAAATGCCCAGCTGTGTATTTATGTACCTTGTGATAATGCTACAGTCTGGCATACTTCTGCTGGTTTTAGATGGTATCTGGTCTCCGATTAAGAAACATCATCCTCATTTAACAATCTTGTTCGCCAAATTCTTGTTCTGCAGAGGAAGTGCTGACTTAATTCCTACATGGGGCCATGCAGGCTATGGACAGTTTGGATTCACGGGTGACCAAAGGGATGGGGCACTATAAAACCCTTGCGTGACTTCAGCAGCCCTTGTTTGGTTATGGCATGGTGTCTCTGAAGCTTCTGTGGTGTGGCTGGGACTGGGATGTTGCTAGTGTTCAGTTCAGTTGCTGTAATAAAAAGGCTAATGAGGCACTGTGTCCTTGGAGCATGTCCACGGCCAGGAAACTTCTCCTGGCTGTGGGGGACTGGAGCCCGGTTCCCTGGGGGTGTGAACTCAGCAGCTCTTGTGAGCTGGGCCACTGTGGCGCTGGGCAGTAACTCACAGGGGAGCCCCAAGGGCTGGAAGGCAAAGCTGCTGAAGACTCAATAGGCAGAGCTCTTCCCTCTGTTGAAGTGGGAGCTGAGCCACACAGACACATCCCTCCATAATTACCTACTAGTTACTTATAGTTCATGTTTGGTAACCGCCGGCATTTTCATTTGTTGTCCATGCGTCCCAACGTGCAAGGCTAGAATCCGTGCAATGAAACCTGGTATTGCACCGATGCTTGCAGCCCCCAAGAAGCAACAATGTGTTTGCCTCTAGAATGAGGCGTGTTTGCCCACGTGCCCATGTGTCAGGCATGTACAGGTGTCGTGACCATGCAGATGGGAACAGTGTTCATTGCTGTGACTCCATCTCGGTCCTGCTTGCCCAGGAAAGGTTGCGTGCGGGACTGCATGCACGTAAAAGCCCAGAAAGTTGCGTTATTAGCCACTCTGTTCAAGACCGATGAGAGGAGATCTGAGGTGTTCTGTAGTGGTTTGGTGTTCTGAATTTGGATGACAAAACATCATGAGGGAGAAAAATCCTGGCTGTGGCCCGTATTAAGCAAGAGAGACCCTTAGCGGTCACCCGCAGAAAAACAGTGGTGCTGAGTTCAGCGCTGTGCGGATGGTTTGTTTTCTTTGCCATTTGCTCATTTCGCACCCGAAGTCATGTAATAGTTTTAACTCTAGAAATAAAAGAGCTTCGGTTTCAAGTGTGTTAACTGCAGTGAGTAGTTTCGCTTTTTCTTTGTTTCTTAGTGATCCAGTTTGAAATGGGGTGGTGTTTTGTAAAACTTGACACATTTTCAATCCCTATTGATGGCCATATATCGGTGTATTTCGTTGAAATAGCTGCCTTATTCTGAGAAGTTGCTACTTCAAATCTTCTTGTAAATCTGTTTCACCTGCTCTTGTGCTTCCAGCCAGCCACACTGGCTGCCTCTTCTCCCTTGCTCCCCACCAGCCCAGTGTCTAGGTGTAACTGAGTTTGGTGAATACCTTTAGCTGACTTGATGCTGCAATACCCTCACCCACGTTGCTGGCAAATGCACAGATAATTTGCTTGCTCCTGTAGGAGTTATTTCTGTGTAATTGGTCTCTTTGCTGTGGCTGGCAGCGGGATCAGCACAGCCATGCAGTGGGTATGTTCTGGCCCTGCAGCAGCACCACCTCCCAGTCCCAGCAGGGATGCTGACACACATGGGCTGCCCTGTGCTTTTGCCTCTGACAGCTGTTTGTGAGAACAGCTTCCCTAGAATGGACTCGGGTAGCAGCCAGCTGCAGGAGAATCATCCCAGCTCCCGTGCTCTTCGTGGGGTTTGACGCTGTCATTTCAGGGGTCAGGGACTGCTGCTTTCCAGGGGATCTGTTGTAGCTTGATGAACGGCAGGCTGTGAATGGGAAAAAGGTGGGCTGGACATAAATGGGCTTGGTTTTGGTAAGTCATTTTGGGTAAATCACATGGGGATGTGCAAAACAAGGATAATGATCTGACTCACCTTTCAAAGAGCTTAGAGAGCTCAGCTGAGCAGTGTTTTGAAAGAGCTGTGCTCTGTTAGAGTGGTACTGCCTTGGTCTGCTGCCCCCCAGCTCCAGCAAAGGCAGACTCCCTCAGGACGCCGGCAGCAGGGTTTCTGTTGGTCTAGTAGGGAGCACAGCAATATATCGCAGGGCTCTCCCTTAATCTTCTGTCTCTGCCAGTGATGTTCAGCAGCAGTACACAAAGTTACCACAAAATCACCATCGCTGTCATTAGGTTGCTGTGTGTAATCACTACTCAGCATGTTCACTGAGTCAGCTCTTTCCTGGTTGCCACGGGTACAGCTGACTGATCAAAACTAAAATGATCCTGAAAAAAACTAGAAAGCTGAGATTTCTTTCCAGCCCAAATTCCCTTCCACATTGTTTTTATCTGTCAGTGCTAGAAGTAGTAAATTTTCTGAGGTCACGAGCTGTTACTGCATCAAGAAAAGCTGTAAATGACGCTGCATACAAACAGGTGATGGACAGATGGGCTTAGAAGAGCCATGGGATCCCAAACAGCTTCTCTGTAGCTGGATAAAGCATTCCAGTAGAGACCAGCCCTTAAAGTTATCACCTTGATCGCTGCTGGAGCTTTTCACAGAGCTTCCAGCTCTTGCATCTTTAGGAGACAGTGTGTGTAAAGCAAGTGGTGGTTGTTTCTTTAAGGCCCCCCTCCACTGCTCCTCTCCTGAAATTCCTGCTGACACAGATTTTCCTGTGTTGCTCGGTTTCAGTGCACCTGCTTTTATAAACTAGGCTGTGCAGGGTTTGCTCAAGCTGAGCTTGTATATGATAACAGAAGCAGCACCCAAAAGCATATTCATAGGCTGAGAGGAGTCGTTAGTATGCAAAGCGAAGCCTGAACTTGAGCATCTCCACAGGTGACCCACAGAAACCAGTCGCGAAGTGAAGATACGCCTTTTGGTAAAGGTCAGATCAACTGACATAGGAAACTGCAGGGATATTTGAGAGAGGTAGGAGTCGAACAGGAGGCTTTCCTATCAGATCTAGGTAGTCGGTCTGCCTATGTATGGTTATTATTGTCTTAGACACTCAGTGTGAACCTGCCTATCTACCTGCATATGCTAAAGGCATTGCACACAGGTTCAATATCACTGCAGACAAGCCGACTTGAAATGTGACTTACCATGTTATATTCTACTCGAGCCTCCAGGACAAGCTGCCTTGTCTTTACTCTTGCTTTAACCTGAGCTAACTAACCTGGGTTAGTCAGCCTGCATTAAGAACACAGTTCCTTTTTGGGTTTTTTTTCTCTCTCTCTCTCTTTTTTTTTTTTTTTTAAACCCATTTCTGTGTCACCAGAAGGACTTAAAGATGGGTAGGAAGGCTTTTGTGGTCAAGTGTCAGGAAGCTGGAGTGTGCCAGGTGGGAACTGGTAGAGGGAGCTGTGTAGGAAGCTGGCAAATTGCTGAGGAAGCCTTAGAACAGTGGGGCAGCAAGGTCCGCTCTGTGTGTGTGTGTACCTTCAGCCTTTTGTAGTTGTGATGAAAAACACAGTCGTGTGAAGTGTTCCTGTGGCAGCTTGTTACACCATGCTGCTTGCCTGGAGAAGGGAGTTACTTGGTCAGAAGGGTAGGTACAGATGTGTTTATATCTAACTTCTGAAATGTAGATGTGATCCCTGGCAAGATCTTCTTCCTCCCAGCTTTCTGTGTGGCAGACCTCCCAAAATGCACTGCCTGGCACATTACTGATGCCATTCTGTGTTCTTGGCTGTTCCCCATGGTTTAGGGGCTGTGGCACAGTCCCTAATCTTCCCCAGTGTGCTTATGCAAGCGGGGCTTAAAAGGCTCGGGCAAGGCCAATGCAATTCAGGAAAAAGCTGAATTGCTCCCCAGGCCTTGTGAACTGATAAATAACATGTGGTGAGGTTCAAAGTTATATTGCAGGGAAGGCAGGGTTTCTTGGAGTCTGGGTGGGGGCTAATCAATGTACATTCATCATTAATTTATGCATGTAAGGGGGTTTTGGAGTAGAGTTGTCATGCTGGTTTTGATAATGCTAACTCTATCCACCCTGCCAGCTGCTGCAATGTCGTGGTAGTTTCTGTTGCTGCATGCAGAATTATGGTGCTTTTGTGGCAATATTATGTTCCCTGAATAGAGCCCCACAGAGCAATTTGCTTCATCCTTACAAACCCATCCAAATAACTGGCAGTGCCTTACAAATACAAAACAATTGAGAAAATAAATGTATTATACTGTACATCTGTGACAAAACAATGCTTTCATGTGCGAAGAGAGAAATGTGTTTGTTTAACTTACAGTCTCCCATTTGGAAATAAATGCATTCATTTAAATCAAAATGGGACGTTCTTCACTATTACAGTATTTTGCATGCCAGATGTAAGAAATATGCTGTTTGAAGAGCAGACTAAAAACTTGGAGTGGTTGATATTACCGAAAGCCAGCACATGCGTGTTTGTTCTAGACACTGTCTCTCTTCCTGCAGGGTGTCCTCTACACTGGAGTGGGAATCTCCTGGCATTGCGTGTGAGGGGTCTATGTACAAAAGATTTGGAGTGTGCTCCTCCCCTGTGTCTGATCTGGCATCCTGTGTGCCCACAGGAAAGCCTGCTTTTCACCTGGGTTGTATTCGGAGAGTGCAATCAGTTGCCACACATCAGAACTTTGCATTGCCGTGACCATGAGGCAGGTGGATTCCCTGCAAGAGCTGCAGCAGTCCGAAAGATCATTTCCAGGTTTTGTGTGTTAAAGAAATGTTAGCTCCCTTTATATGCAGCAGTAGAAGTGTTAGGTGGGGGAAATGTAATCAATAAAATACAGGTTGAGTGTTCCAATATTTGTTTTAAAAAATGTGCCACATCTTGTAATTTTCATCCTTTTACATGGTCGCTTTCTTGTAATGAAAGTCTGCTGCATTTCAGTGTACACATGAGCTTAATATCATCAAGCCAAGTTTGTTCTGGAAGTTAACATTTGCATTTTTGAAAGCAGCAGACTAATCCAGAGCAAAACCAGATGGGAATGTACTTTAATATGGCACATTACCAGCTGTTTGCCAGTAGGTGTGAGCATTCTCAAAAAGGTGCTGAAATTTTGATTTGGGTAGTTTTCCATGACTCTGCAAACTTAATAAAACAAAAATGAAGATCACTGCTACCAGTTGTACACTGGAATTCCACTGTGCCACCAGGAGGGACCTTGCCAGGCTGGGCAGGTGGGGCTGTGTGACCTCATGAAGTTCAGCAAGGCCAAGTGCAAGGTCCTGCGCGTGGGTCAGGGCGATCCCAGCACCGGGGCGGGCTGGGCAGGGAGTGGGTTGGGAGCAGCCCTGGGGAGAAGGACGTGGGGGTGCTGGTGGGGGGGAAGCTCAGCAGGGCCCAGCAAGGTGCGCTCGCCCCCGGCCAGCCGGGTCCTGGGCCGCATCCCAAGCGGCGTGGCCGGTGGGTCGGGGTCATTCCCCCCCCCCGGGCTCTGGTGAGACCCCCCCCTGCGGCAGGATGCGGACCTGCTGGAGCGACCTGGAGGAGGGTGTGAAGGTGATCGGGGGGCTGGAGCCCCTCTCCTGTGGGGACAGGGCGAGAGGGTTGGGGCTGCTCAGCCTGGGGAAGAGACGGCTCCAGGAGACCTTCCAGCACCTCCCAGCACCCAAGGGGGCGACAGGAAAGCCGGGGAGGGGCGTTTTACAAGGGTAGCGATAGGACAAGGGGCAAACTGAAGGAGGATGGATTTCGATTAGATATTAGGAGGAAATCCTTCCCCGTGAGGGCGGCGAGGCGCTGGCACAGGCTGCCCGGAGAGGCTGTGGGTGCCCCATCCCTGGCAGTGCCCAAGGCCAGGCTGGACGGGGCTGGGGGCAGCCTGGGCTGGGTTGGGTGTCCCTGCCCCTGGCACGGGTGGGACTTGGGTGGTCTTTAAGGTCCCTTCCAACCCAAACCGTTCTGTGATTCTATGACATGATTGTTAGAAGGAAAAATAACAAAAAAAGAATATGTACAGCTTTTCTAACCTGATTTTTTAATAATAATGTTTAGACTACATTGTAGGCTCATTATTCTTCCTTAATTGAGATAACTGCTCCTATTATATAGATGAGAAGGAAAGAGTTAGGAGTTCTGGCCTCTGCCGATGTTGGCAGACACACACTGTCGTGTAATGGTATTTTTCATGTGTAGTATCAGGTCTGTGTAACCACGTGATTATAGTTGTGCTTTAGTAGCTGGAGGGCCACAAGTGATGAGAATCACAATTCAGCAAATCTAGTATTAATAAATACTCTTTAGTTCAGTTTGAAAGCATCATTGCCTGCATCTTCTCTGTTTGAAGTGTTGTATCTGTCTTATATATCCAGCCAGCCAGAGGACTTGTTATGCTATACCCAGGAGGAAGCATGTCACGTTTCTGAGAGCCAGCACCTATGTGTTGACTGATTGACCAACAGGGCTATGCAGCAAGGGTGCTTTAGCCTGGCTCTGTTTTTCCTCTGGATTGATTAATCAAATACTTCAAACAATTGGTGTAGTTGTGATTAATGTCAACTGCATAGCTAATTACCCAGGAGATTAAAATGGCTCTCCGTTTAAAAAAAACACCACAAACCTGTAAATGAGTTATTTACTCCGCTCACCTTTCTAACCTTGTTATGCTTGTAAATGAATAGAAATATTGATCTTGGAACTGATTTTGGTGTTAACCATCTCGCATCAGTTTAATTAGGGTTTCAGGGTAACCCTGTGAGCTCCTTTTGACCAAGCACACACTTGTTCTGTTTTGCCTTTGTGTAAGCTGTGAGCGGGGGGCTGAGAGGGGCCATTGGGGCATAAGTGACCTGCAGGGTTTGTCGGGCTTCCCTGCACCAGCCGCCGTGCTGGGCCCGAGCCACCGCTGGCCCCCTGCGGCGGTGCCACCTTCACCGGCGCTCTCGGTAGCAGGCTGCGCCACCCAGTGGCTGTTACTGGTAAAACAATCTTCTCCGTCCTCCGCCAGCCGTTTCCTTCCGTTAGCTTCGAGTCACATCTTATTTTGCCGTGTTCTCAGTCTGTGAGCACGTCCCCCCTCCCCAGTTTACAAACTACATTTTAATGATATCCCTGGTTGCTGTAACGGGTTTTTCCACCATGACAGCACAATGGCAGAAGCTACAGATCTGCTAATAAAGATGCGTGCTACGTTCACCACCATGGGACGGAGACCTGAAGGCTTCCCTTAAGTAGTTGGTTCAACACCTTCAGCCTTTCCCTCATCCACTACACGGGTCACCTTGTCAGAGGAGATCGGGTTGGTCAGGCAGGACCTGCCTTTCATGACCCCACGCTGGCTGGGCCAGAGCCCCTGGCTGTCCTGCACGTGCCGCGTGACGGCACTCAAGGCGATGGGCTCCATGACCGTCCCCGGCACCGAGGTCAGGCTGCCGGGGCTGCAGTTCCCCAGATCCTCCTTGTGGCCCTTCTTGTGGCTGGGCGTCACGTTTGCTGACTCCAGCCAGCTGAAGGACCTCCCAGGTCAGCCAGGGCTGCTGAGAAATGATTGCAAGTGTCCTGGTGAGCGCTTCCACCAGCTCCCTCGGTTCGCCTGGGTGGATCCCATCCTGCCCCATGGGCTTGTGTGTGTCAGGGTGGTGTAGAGGCCGCGGACCATTTCCCCTTGGATTACGGGGGCTTCCTGCTCCCCCTCCCTGTCTTCCAGCTCAGGGGGCTGGGCACCCCGAGAACAACTGAGGCAAAGGTGGCATTAAGTACCTCAGCCCTTTCCTTATCCTCTGTCACCACGTTTCCCCCCACATCCAATAAAGGATGGAGGTTCTCCTTGGCCCTCCTTCTGTTGCTAATGTATTTACAGAACCTTTTTTTTTGTTGTCTTTTAAGGCAGTAGCCAGATTAAGTTGTAGTTGGGCTTTGGACCTTCTGATTTTCTCCCTGCATAACCTCATGGCATCCTTGTAATCCTCCTGAGTTGCCTGCTCCTTCCAAAGTTCATAAATACCCCTTTTTCCCCTGACTTCCAGCCAAAGCTCTGTTCGGCCGGGCCTGTGTTGTTCCCTACTGGCTTGTCTTTCAGCACATGGGGATGGCCTGCTCATGTGCCTTTAAGAACTCCTTCTTGAAGGATGTCCAGCCTTCCTGGACCCCTTGGCCCTTCAGGACTGCCTCCCAAGGGACTCTGTCAGCCTGGCTCCTACGCAGGCCAAAGTGCCCTCCAGTGCAAGGCAGCCATTCTGCTGACCCCCCTCCTTACTTCTCTGAGAACCGAAAACTCTTTATCATTTTGTGATGGCTATGCCCGAGATGGCCTCCAACCATCACATCACACACAGATCCTCTGTTCACAACAACAGGTGCAGTGGGGCACCTTCCTCGCTGGGTCCCTCACTAGCTGTGTCAGGAAGGTCTCATCCATGCACTCCGGGAGCCTCCTGGACTGCTTCCTCTCTGCTGGAGTATTTCCAGCAGACGTCTGGTAAGTTGAAGTCCCCTGTGAGAACAAGGGCTAGCGACAGTGAGACTTCTCCCTGCTGCTTATAGAATATTTTGTCTGACTCTTCATCCTGGTGGGTGGTCTGTAACAGGCTCCAACCATGGTATCTGCCTTGCTGGACATCCCCCTGATTCTTACTAATAAACAATATCGTCACCATCATTAAGCTTTAGATAATCAAACCACTCCCGAACAGACAGGGCTATCCCACCGCCTCTCCTTCCTTGCCTGTCCCTTCTGAAGAGTTTATAGCCATCCATTGCAGCACTCCTCTTGTGTGAGCCATCCCACTATGTTTCCATGGTGGCAACTATATCGTAGTTTTCCTGCTGCACAATGGCTTCCAGCTCCTCCTGTTTGTTGTCCATGCTGCAGGCACTGGTGTAGATGCGTTTCAGCTGGGGTATTGATCTCACCGCCTTTTTGTGGGGAGAAGCCATAATTCCTACGTGACCATTCTCAGGTGCTTCTGTGGTTTCTACACATCAATGACCCTTGTGTCTTTGCTGCCACATGGATCTCCATCCCCTGCCTCCACTGAGGTGGCAGACCGAAGGCCCTTGCTAGTGCACCATCTCTCAAGTGTTGGTGTACCACCCCCAGCCTGACCTCTAGCGAGCCTGGGTTTACCCCTTTCCTGCTGCAAATCTAGTTTAAAGCTCTTTCAGTGAGCCCTGCTAACTCCTTTGCCTCTCTGAGGCAGGTGTCATCCATCTGTTGCCTGTAGGCCTGCTGTCATGTGGACTGACCCATGAACAAAAACCCCAAATTCTGCCGGTGACACCAGGCTTGGAGCCAGGTATTGATGTGCTGGCTCCTCTTGTTTCTTCTGTCATCATTCCCTGCAGCTGGAAGGACTGAGGAGAACATGACTTGTGCTCCTGATAGCCAGTCGTCCCAATGCCCTGAAGTCTCTCTTGATTGCCCTTGGACTTCTTCATTGCTTCCTACCTGAAAAACCAGTAATGGATAGTAATCTGTGGGCCGTACCAGGGTGGGAAGCTTTCTCTTCGCATCTTTAACCCATGCCCCAGGGAGGCAGCAGACTGCCCGAAGGAACGGGTCTGGTCTGCGAGTTGGTCCTTCTGTTCCCCTCTGAAGGGACCTGGCAATGGCAATGACCTGGCTTGTTCTCTTCACGGAAGCAGTTTTGATGCAGGGCATAGGGTGACTTACCCTCGGCGACACCTCCACGCTAGACAAACCATCGTCCTTGTTGTGGTTGGGTTCCGCTTGCAGAGCCTCGTGCCTGTGAGGTGAGGGCACCTGGGCAGGTGGGGTGGTTGCAGAGGGGATGCGCCTGCTGTGCCAGGCAGGAACTTGTCGCCATTGTCCCCTATTCCTTAAGTCACTGTGTTCAACCAGGCAGTGAGAGGATGGGGAATTTTGTTTTCAGTATTTGTTTTCAGTCCGATGAGAGCGTGAGTCAGATGTGCTCCTTGGCTCTGAAGTCATACCGTTTGTGTCAAGCTGTAGAGGCTCCTGTTTGCCCTGTGAGCTGTCATGTGGCTCATGGAGAGCCCAAATGGTGGCTCCCACATTTCCTTCTCTCACTTTTCTGTTTCCTGAAACTGAGGTTTTTCAAGGAAAACATGACAATGTAGCCAGCAGACATCATCTGTGTGTCATGGGGCTTGTCTCAGCTCTTCCTCTGTGACACAAGCTGATGGTCTTTGAGCATGTTGGATGGCGACTGTCAGAAACAGCCTTTCAGAAATGCAGTACCAGCCCTCAAGTCCTAAATCATGTCTCCTGTTCAAGTTAATGTAACCTTCTCCTTGCCATCAGTGAAAGCTGGGTATAACAGCAGCCAGTGCTTGATCCAGTAGGGTTTGGTCCATTCACGTGGCTTTCTCACATACTTGGGTCTGTTCCACTGGCTGCTTTGCAGCAGGCTCCATTGTCGGTCCTTGCCCAGATAGAAATGGTCCCAGTTGGTGCTGAAAGATCCAAATTTTCTTCTTTTTTGAGCAAGAGGCTCAGTTATATATGCAGCCTTGCGGCTATATGGACTTGGTATGGGCACGGATGGTGCTACGGAGATCAGATGCATGAAGAGTTTGGCTTGTAGTACTCAGTGCCATGGCTTTGTAAGTCATGTGCTGAGCGCCAGAGTGGAGCTAACAAAGTTTGCAATGCCCGTGAACATGTCCAGTGCCAGGTTGGGTGTGCAGGACCTGTTGCTGGAAGGGCAACTGGTTGTGCTCCAACAACCCAGTTCTGATGTGGTCAATGCCAGGTGCCATCATGGGAACTTGGCTGCAGCTCGGTTGCTTGAAAGTTGATATGCTTTCTTGTAGCTTTTGAATGTGGCTGTATGTTCTGGCAGCTGGAGAAAATGGCTTTGAAAAATAATAGCAGCTTTTAAGTCAAATTGATGTCAACATTCACTCCAGGCTACTAGAAGCTAATCAGTTTAAGTTCCTACTTGGCAAATGAGATTTTTGTCTTGCTGGCCTCTCTCTGTAGCCCAGTTCTCTAACTGCTACTGGTTTTTCGCTCTCTCTCTTTTCTTCTAATGTGTCTGGTCAGAGATGTTTGGTTGCTGAGGTGTAGGATCTGATGTGTTTTTGAAGGTACCCGTGCTTGGGCCTCTCTCCTTTTATATATGATGCCTCTTCTGGGAGCAGAGGATAAAAAAAGGCAAAAGTTGGTGAAGCTTTAGCACCTGCCTTGAGCACAGTTCAGCTGATGAAGACCAGTCACTGCTCTCAGCAAGGCACCTGATTCCAACTGTCATGCTTGGACTGAGACAGGTGGGTAGTGAGGATCCATGGGGGAGCCATTACAGGCTATTCCAAGTGAACAGAAAAAAGGAAAGGAGCAAAGCTGCTTGTGAATAGAGAGAATCAGGAGAGCAAGAGGTAGATGGACGGATGGAATAATGCTGTCTTTGTGAATAAATAACAGCCTCACAGGAGGTGCTCAGGGCAGCAATTTTGCAGGGTTAAAATGAAGGTTAAAGATTACATTTAGGATTAGGATTAGGAAAATCAGGACCCCTAAGGCATGCTCAGTGAGAGCTAAAGATAAAGGCAGAGGCAAAACCAGCTATGTCTCGAGCAATGTCTAGTAATTAGATAGAAGACGTTTATATGTATGATACACTATATCATCTTTTGTGTTAACAGCACCTGCGCATATGGTATCTATTACGTGTTCACATTTCATGTACATTATACATAGTGTTAGCAGATTAGATGTTACAATAAATGCAGTCTAATTCCTTGGATTTACAGAAGTGTTAGAAGCTGTGCCAAGAAAAAGGTTTCCTCTGGCAGCTCTTTACATCAGCTCCTGTATGATGGCAGCTTACACGTGAAGCTTTTCTGTTGCTCTGAGTGACTAGCTGTGAATGCAGCCTTTGCTGAGACTGTAGGTTTGACTGGAGCTCCTCCTGCCTTCCCTTGAACGTTCAGGGGTAGGGCAGACTGTTAGCACGCAATGCAGATGCTGGTGAATGAATAAAGTGGAAAAGGAAGAAAGAAGGAGCTCGTCTTTCTCATCCTTTTCAGAAAGCAGAGGAGGCATTAGCAGCCTCCAGAGGGAGTTTCTCTTCTCAGCTGGTCTCTAGGCATGGGGAACCGATGCCTCAGGGAATCTCTTGCTTGACGTATGAGCCTATTCTACTCTGTTCTGTCGTGGTCCTTCAGAGGGCATTTGTTTCCTGTTTGGTTTGCAAAGATTGGGTTTTCTGTGTGCTAATTTTGTATGAGGACATCAAACCTTGCAAAGGAACCAATGCACCAGAACAAACTCGCTTCCAGCTCTGCTAGGAGTCTGTACGGCACTTCGTCTTGCTCTGCGGTGTGGGGCTGGAGGAATGAGCCGCCCCGTCGGGTTTGAGGCTGATCAGCTGTAACTGCAGTGCCACGTGTGAGGTGTGGGGACCAAATAACGCAGTCATTCCTTCCCACTTCTAAAGCCGCATCAGGTCTGCTACGGTAAGGGTTGACTGAGTTGTTTTGTAAATCTCAGCAATAAAAATGTGTCCACAGTCACCCAAATAATGGAAGGAAAAGATGAGAGCATAAAGTGATTATGCTGGTGAAAGAAAGGAAGACTAGTGGAGTCTGAAAGATGAGAGCAGGTGAGCAATGGGCCTTCTGAAGCAGAACGAAATGCATTATTATTTTTAATGGAAATTCAGAAAAGACTTCGTAGATGCGCTGGGCAGAGGACAAGTAGAGAAATTGCTAATTCTATTTCATGAAGATGGTGGGAGTGAAACTGGCGTTGTTCCGCTGCTCAGGCAAATGGATGTGGCAGCTGGAAAGGACTATCTGGCCAGGGATGGGAGGAACCTCACATGAGGATTGTACTTAACATCTGCCAGTTTTTCTTCCTGTTTGTGCCACAGAAGTCCATTGTGCTGGTGTGAAGCTCTTGGTTCCCTGCGGAGGGAAGGAGTTGTCCCAGGAATTTCAGTGAGACGCTAATGCCAGGTTCTTGCTGCCCCTCTGGCTTGAGTCTCAAACCTGGCCACACCGCATGTTCTCTCTGGCTCAGTCCCTAACCAACCTTTCTGGCCTGGGCCATTCTCCATGCAGCATCCTGCCAGTATGCTTGAGGCTTTCTGCCCTCAGAAAACTTCCTGCATGTGGGAATAATAGGATCTCTGAAAACTGTGAGCTGAACCATTAATAACATTTTCTCTGAGAGCATTAAGGGAGGAATTGCTGCATAGCAGTTTCGCCACCAGACCCAAATATGTATGGAGGCGTTCTATGTAAGTAGGTTAACTATTTCTTCCAAATTAGAGGTAGCTAAAGCTGTGCTTAGCTTCACACCCGTGAGTTACAGGGAAGGATCTCTTTGTTGATCTGTTGCCATCGCCACGGAGCAGAAGTCCTGAGACTTTCACAGACTCTGAGGTCCACTCTCTCCTTCTTTCTTCTGGGTTGGGTGCCTAAAGCTCCATTCGAAAAATGACAATAATCTGGCTAGAATATGCAATGGTGGTGTCATACAGGACATTTCCATCGTGTTCAATACTCCTTACAAAAATGTTCCCTGTGTCCTATTCCAGAGGCTGTGAGAGAATGTGGCACAGATTTATTTAAAAAAAATTAATAAAAAAAAATTAGTCTGTGTCCGTGGGGAGAACATTCCCAAGAAAAGCATTTGCTAAGAAAGAGCATTTACTCTGCTTCAGGCAGAATCAGAAGTAATTAAACATCCCAGTGAAGCTCTGGGAATGGGCACACTTTGGGGAAGAGATTGATCTCTCAGGTAAGAAGAATCTCAAACCTGAGAATAAATCATTCAGAGCGGTGGTTGGTGGGATTTTGCTATGGCAATGAAGGCAGTGGAGGTAGTTTTGCCTTCTTACTGGCTTAAGGCAGGGGAGAAGTGGAACTGATGCTGCTGATGGAGTAGATTCTTCCTGCCTAACCACAGCACCTTCAAGATTTCTGTAGACAGAGATGAAGAGTAATTCTGAGCAGCCTCGCTGGCAGCCCAAGTACATATGGGTGGGATGACTTTGCGCTTTTGGCCAGATGTGTTGTAGGAGGCTGCAGCACCCAGTAGAGTCCTTTGAGTCACTGAGCTCCTTCTCCAGTCACGATGACTGGCCTACCTGGGACACCCTGAGAGCCCTGTGGGGACCTGGAGGGTGTGCAGCATGTGCTACAGCAGTGCCCAGTGACTGGCGTAGACTGGCTGTGCTGGGAGCTGTGCTAACCCCCTCTTGGATTTGCAGGGAAGGAAGTGTGAATGTGGGATCCTCAAGGCAGTGAGTTATTCAGATGATCAGCAAAGAATTAAGGAGTCAGAAATACCAGACATCATCTGGAAAGAGGGTGATATGGGCAGGAAAGAGCTGCCCCAGCCTTTGGACACACCCCCAGTTTCAACAACAGTTTGGCTGGTTAAATGGAGGGCAGTGTCATGGGATGGGGAAAGGGATGCGAGATGAAATATTTGAGAGGAGGGGGAAGGAGGGGTAATGTCTATGACCAGGGATGGAGCAGAAATCCAGAGATTGGCCACAGCTATGGGGTTTGAGCCTGGAAATACCAAGAGCTTTGGTAGTAGGAGCAGACGGCTGCAGGTAGAGGCTCAGTGGGAGCACGGCTGGGCTGAGCCTGTAGTTCTGTGCATTGGATCTGGGGTCAAATGCAGCATTTTGGTATGATCCAGATCAGTTTCAAGAGCTCACATGTGACCCTGAGAATGGGAGAGAGTGCAAATACAGACTTGAAAGACAATTCTAATGCCAACTTAGCTTCTATGCTGCAGTTTTTCTCTGTGTCAGATACTCATGTACAAGGAAGGATGCCTGCCTTTCTGCCATCTTTGTGAAGGCCTTAGCCCTAGTGGTGCTGAGCTGGGGAGTGAGACTTTGAAGCGTGAATTCCATAGAACTGGAAAGCACAGGTCGTCCAGGGGCAGGCACAGCACCTGCCCAAGGCAGGTCTAAGATTGGCTAAGTGGATAATGTAGAGGGATTTAGGTGGTGATAATGGTCTGTGATGGTATTTAATAGCAAATGGTGATGGGGTTTTTATTTCTGGGGGATTTAACCATCCTGGATGCACGACCTTGCATAGAACAAGCTTTCCTAGCGTGAAGTTGTGCTACAAGTTGTGGAGATGCTGAGGACTCCTGAATCCCTGTGCGCAGCTGCCTGCCAGCTAGATGGTACAGGTGCAGGGCAGCACCACTCTCACCTGATGAGAAATGGGTAACAAATAACGTGTCTCAGGGTGCACTTGTGCCAAATCCTCTTTTACTGAGAGGTACCTGTGCCACATGGGCTAACAGTCTGTTGGGCTACATCCTCTCGTTCCGGCTCAGACAGATTTTCCTCATCCACGCCTGTGTAGTTAAATACTGGGCATTGAGCCTGACCTTTGCCTGGCATTTCAAAGGTCAGTCTGAGCAGTGCCAGCGTCTTCATGAGAGAAGCACTGTGCCCTGGTACAAAAATAGGAGAGTTTTCAAGCTTAAGCCGGATCTTGAGATGACAGGACCAGGCTCATCTCCCTCACAACCCACCGACGTTAAGCATTTGCTTTGTAATAGCCAGTGCCCAAGGCCCGATTTCTGTGCAGCAAGAACAAAAGGAGATAGAGGGTTTAGGATTTACTTCCTCAATGGCAGCTCGTTCTGATCCTTTGTGTGTGTGCTTGTGGAGCGCAGGAATGGAGGGGATGCCACTGCTTCATTCAGTGCTCTAGAAGGCTAATGGACCTTGACAACTGCAGCAAAACATGGAAACTATTAAAAAGGGAGGACTGATTAAAGCCCCAACCATCCCAGCATTCCCCTGGGCTCTTAACCCCGCGTTGGAGCTGAGCAGCCTAGCAATGCCTCCTCCCAGTCTGCACAATTAACATCTCTTGTCACTAATTGATTCCTGTGGTGCTCGCAGGACAATTAGAATTTAAATTGCCTTTTACAAAGGTCATGAAAACATGATAAAAGACGAATCTATTAGGAAGGATCACTCAGGAGTCTCTCTCCTTTTCCGCAGCACTGGCTTTTGGTTATCATACAGACATGAGTGAGGGGAGGCAGGAGAGCGGTTCATGCCTTGGGTTCATTCCTTCTTGTTTGTAGTTCATGGCAGAGGCTCAGCTGTTTGTGACTTGTGAATGTTCTTGCACTGAAGATGGCATTTAAATTTTATACTGCCTCTTTTAGAAGGGTTTTGTGTCCGTATGTGCTATCCCTTGTCTGTCTTTTCTGATAAAAGTTGAAATAGCTGGTTTTGCATTTGAATCTTGAATTCACCGCAAGGGGGGAACCTGTTTGCAGTGGGGAGGGGGAAAGATTTGCCTTCACAGGGCAAAGGTGTCCTTGTACCAGTCTTGTCTTTATTCCTAGAGTGTGGAGTAATGGATTAAAACCTGACATGACTCCCTGCAAAGCAAAGACTGTGAGGGCAAGGGCATCTGGAGCTCTGTCTGCACAAGGATGCGTAAGAGGGTCTGAGTACATTTCTGAGTATTTCTGTGAAATTGTCCTCAATAAAGAGGTCCTAGAAGATAATGCACAAATACAAGTGCATGAAAGCATCGCTTCTAAACCCATGCATGCAGCTTTCCTCATCTGCAGCTGGTACTGTTAGTAATGGCGTTATGACTTTAGAAACCTATGGAAATCATGCCATCACATCTGAGCTGGGTGCAAACCCTGGATACAGGTGCCTGTACCATCGTGGCTTGGCAAACTGTCTGAGTTTTCCCTCCAAAGTAGAATATGGCAGTCTGGGGTGGGCTTCAATGGGGAGCTAGTATTTTGCTGGCAAACAGGAATATTCAAAGTCGTTACAGTTATGGCAACGCTCCCCTCTGTCAAGCTCAAACCTCAACAGTGGGAAGAGATTTAAAGCCTTGTGTGTCTGGTTTAAGGCAATGTCCTGTAATTGCAGCGAATCAGCCTGGAATGGGTCTTGGCAGGTTGCCTAATTCATCTGCCTTCTCCAAGGCAGGATCAGCTCTACCTGTATCCCTAACTTGTTATCCAGGAAACTTATCACACAGGTGCCTTTGCTGCAGTGAGGATTGGGATTGGGATGAGGGGCAGTTTGCCCCTTGTAGGATTTAGCACACCTTGTTCTGATGCACCTGGTGCTGCCTCAGAGACGACATTCTGGACTAGCTGTATTTCAGGTCTGGATGCAGAGAAAAGCAGTCTTAAATCCTGTAGTTGTTTCTCTTCTATCACATACGCCCCAAGTGTGGGCTTTGACAGGAAAAACAAAGTTTGAGAACCACTACTGTGGTCCAGAACCAGCCTCATGTAGCTACAGCAATATTTCATGCTGAGAGAGAAAATCTAGCCAGAATATCCAATTGCCCATCCCATCCTATCCCAGTGGCATTCCCATTATAAAGAAAGCTGGCTGGCTATTTGAGAAACTCGTCCTTTCCAAGTCCTGCCTTTGACTTCTTGCTATTCTGGTTATTGAAATTGATTTTGCACTCCAGGCATGGGATTTTCCATTGCCAAGTTTAATGTCGGAGATAATAGAAATTATGTTTCCACTCGCACATAAATCTCAGGGCTGTTTGTGCTCAGATGACTGGACAGTAAGTACAGGTGAAATTGCTCCTGTGATTGTTTCAGTAAAAATGTATTATTGTTGTAAGGCTTTATAAAGTGTATTTAACTTGTTTGCACATATTTCTAGCGGTCACTGGGTAGTTTATATGTGGGGGTTTTATTAGTATAAATATAAACCTCTAAGCAAGGCAACTGATTTCTCTTCTTGACAGTGTGGTAAATCAGCTGGCTTTGGAAGTAGGCCAGAGGCTGAGCAGCAAGACCACCCGGCAGCTGTGCAGCACCCCTCCGCTCTGCTTGCCCTGCAGGTTTGCGCTTGGGGAAGCCAACCTGTGCAAAAGATCACAGGGATCTCTCTGCTCTTGCCCACCTCCTGATGTGGGGTAAGTGTCGGGCTTTGTACTGACTGCAGCACAGTCTGGTCTGCACTAAATCTTGCCATCATTAGTCAGTGCACATAGGACCTGGCTTTGAAAAGCTTGGGAAAGAATAAGCAAAGGTGAATCTCTTGAGCTTTAAGGGCAAAACAGTCTGTGAAGGTTTCTTCTGCTCCCAAGAGGTGATGGAGATAATGGTGTTAGAGTCGGGGCCACAGGGGTCAGTGACTGGATTGTGGCCTGAAGGCATTTGAGGTCCCTGTGTCCTAACCTGGCAGCTTTTTCTGCTCCCAGGAGGAAGAAGGACTTGTTCCTTTTCCGAGTGTATGATTTCACATTCTGCAAGGATAAAGGAGCAGAAGGAAGGGCTCTGGAGTGATGGAGGGGCCAGAGCCTACATCCACTTCAGCTACGGGCTGCTCTGGCTAGATGTGAATCTGCTCAGCTCTGCAGTCCTGACCTGAGCGACATTCCCGTGATCTGAAAGCCTTGATCAGCTTCCCGAACAGCTCAGTGTAACCCAGCCAGCTGGCTGCCAACCAGCCACGCTGCCATCTGCTGCCCTGCGCCTCTGTTGTGTCTGGGGCTTAGATGCCAAAGATGCTGCCGTAGTTCCTTCCTGAGGGAAGCCCAGACCCTGATAATTCAGGTGTTCTTCAGACAGTATTCTTCCTGCAATAAAGTGCCAGCCTCAAAACAGCCGGGGCATGCTGGGTGGTGACTAGAGCGCTGCAATGAGTGCAGTGTATGCGAGACATTTCTTACGTGGCTTCCTACCCGCCCTGACCCCATATTTTTCTATGCTTCGCACGTCTCGTGTCCTTGGCTCAAGGAATATCATTAGTGTGTGTCAGGTAGTGCCCAGCGTGCAAAAGCCTCAGCTTAAGCTGGTGTTTTAGGTATTGCTGAACAGTTAAAAATTAGGTACTTCGCTTATTTTTGTGCTCGCACGCATTTGACAACGTTGCTTTGCTGTATTACCTTGCTTCCCTCCCAGAGATCTTAACTTTAGCTGGGAGCAAAGGGCTTCAATTTATCTCTTCCTTACCTTGCAGGGGTTTGGTGAAGCTCAGCTAGCAAAAACTTGTAAATTGCTTGGAGATCATTAGAAGAAAAGTGCTGTAGAAGAGCAAAGTATTATTTATTAATGTGCCTCTGTCTTACAGTGCCATAAATATCAAGGTTTTAATTGTGCAGACTTGTAATTTGAGTAACTTCCTGGATCTTTTCTTTTTTTTTTTTTTTTTTTCTTCTTTGATTGCCTTGGTAAATAATTTTATGGAGCAGTCACTACACAAAGCGATGCAGGAGTGGGGTTTAAAACCAGGTCTGTCAGGGGTAGAAGGCAATGGGATGCCACAGTATGAGTTTCAGCTTTCCTTTGGCTGCTCTGATCTCTTACGGCCTCAGCCTTATCCTCTGCATCTAATCTTGCTTTTCCTCCGTCCTTGTTTAAAATCTCACCTCTGTTTGTTAGGGGAGTGCACGAAAGAGTCTAACAATGATGAACAGAGACCTTACATTGCAGGGGACTCCAGAGCACTTCATCAGCAGTAACGCAACCATTAATAAATTCTAGCCATGTCTGAAAATTTGCATTATACCCGCTTATGGGCAGGATGTGAACAATGTGGCTGAAGGGCAGAGGAGCAAGAAAATCCTTCCCCTCATCCCAGTAGCTTGGGCTGGCGCAGGGAGGTGTGAGCTGGCAGCGGCCGTGGGGCACGCAGCCTGCCTTGCTCTCCAGACCACGGCAGCAGCTGCCTCTTGCAGCCAGCAGCAGTGAGGCTGGGTGTGAGCTGAGCGTCGTTACCCCAGGAGGAGTCTGACCAGTTAAACACCTCTCGTGAAAGCGCCAAAGTCAGGATTTTTCTCTGCATCTGAGAGCTGTCTCCAGACGGGTGATATTAGGGGCATATCAGCTGCCACCTTGCCCATCCCACCGGGATCGGGCTGGGGTCTTTCAGGTACTTCTCTCTGAGATCGTGAGAAGGCGGCCAGCCTGGTACTGCAGCAGACTGATCCACAGAGGCTGATGTCAGGTGCTGTGCCTGGTAGGATGATATCAAGTGATCCAGAAAGCACGACGTCAAACGCTGTGGTGTGTGGGTTTAACACTGAACCCTTTGTGCAGCGTTTCGAACGTGCAATGAGGAAAGGAAATTTCTTCCCTCTCTCTTTCTCCCTCTGCCTGTTCTGTTTTTAATTGCCTCAAAAACATGGCAAGGCTCAGCCTGCTCCTGTTTTCCCAAGTGGATGGGCAGCCAGCTGCTTGCTCGTGCATTTCTAAGCTCTGGGATGGGCTGTTCTAATACATTGTTCGTAGGCCTCTGAGATTACCCCATTTCATACAAAATTCAGCAGAAGCAACAGCAATTGCGTGTGTGTGTTTTTACTCCTTCCCAGCTCTGGCAGATCAACACCGGCTTTAAAATGTTTGTGTTGGCTGTCAGTGAAATATAGAATTGATCTGAAGACTTGCCTTTCTTCTGGGGTAGGAGATATGAATGGCGTAGTGTGCTCTGCTCCATGTCTCCCACGCTGCTCCTTCCCAAATTCTTTGCAGGATTCTGATGGCTGCAACATAACCATGTCGTATCAAACTCAAGGGGGTAACATCCCATATACATCAGCATTGCAAGGAAACCTTCGGGTAGGGTGACAAGCGTGTCTCCAGGCGGTCCTAGGGTATTCTACCTCGGATGTGGTGATCAGACAGTTTCTCTGTGGTCATCGAGAAGGGGAGAATATCTGCTGTTGTGACCTTCACTCTGAGACCATCAGTGAAAGCCCTACTCTTCAAGGAATGGGCTTTCAGTTGGCAGCAGAACTTAAAGCTACATCCAGCTTATCCCTCAGTTGTGACCATCTGCCTTTTTTGCTGCCTCAGACACTCTCACTTCCCATTCAATTAGCAGCATTCCCCAAGGGACTCAATTATGCCACCTGAGAGAGAAGAAGAGGAACAAATGGTCCATGCTTCAAGGGAAAAAAAAAGGAGCGTCAAGTCCTAATTCAAGCACGGTGGCAGACGGGTCTTTCCTCATGAGATAGCACTGCCACTTCTGAAGGGAGGAAGTCACTAATATCTGCTGCTGCCGAGACAAGCATGACTTCCCGAGGCTCCGTGGGTAAATGTGAAAGCATCTGCAAATGCTGAGGGCCATGAAATGTGCACCAGGGGAAGATCTCCAGCGATGATTGCCCATTACATGGGCAATATCAATCAGGACAAGTCCTAGTGCCTTTAGCAATGCCAACAGTCTTCAGTGCCAGTGAATCATGCACTGTTTTGTTTCAAATATGTGGTTGATACTGAAAAGATGTATTTTAAGCATAAAAGGTCTTTAAAGAGCTGTTGTTTATGCTTACAGAAAGGAGATCCGTGGTTCAAAGATGTAGATGAAATGATATCAAAGTGAAAAAGGCAGAAAACAGCATATTTCTTGACTCTGTGAAGATCTGAGAAGTATTTTGAAACCTAGAGAAAGTCTTTGCAACGGGAAATGTGTTTTCCTCATGCATTTTGGCTGAGATTTCCAAAGATCTTTGCAACGTGACCACAAGCTGGAGCTTAGGGAGATGGCGGTGGAGTGTATGTGTAGGAGCAACAGCAGTTACAGGGCTTCTGCGTTCACTGGGCAAGCTTTGGTGTCACAGGAGGGAGACGTAGCCTGGGCGCTACAGAGGAGGTTGGTGTTCACAAGGATGCCCTCAGGAGCATCTGTAAAGGCAGGGACAATGGCTGGACGTGGGCTGGGCTTTACTGGGGATGTGTCTAGAGTTCAAGAGTTGACTGAATGAGTACATCGAACAAACCCTGGTTAACATTCAGTTTCTTGTCTCAGCTCAAGGTCCTCAGCCACAGGAGTGACCTCCGTGGCTGACAGGGGGGTGGTGGTTCTGGCTTCGCCTCGGGCCCGGTGCTGAAGGGGTGGCTCAGTGCGGTGGAGATGGAGCCTGGCTGTGCTATATGCGAGGGCCTTGCTTCTGCAAGGCTGGCTAAAGTCCTAGAGTGACTGCCTAGGTGGAGAGCTGGTGTAAACTGGTCAGCAGTGGTACCGCCCTGTCCTGCCCAGCCCAGCTCTGAGCAGGCCTGGCATCTCAAAAATGCCTGTAAGGTCAAGCTGGAGTAACTTAAGACTCCTGCTTACTTGGGTTCTACTCCCCACCCTTCAGATGATGGTTGGCAACTGATCCCATGAGTGAGGGGGCTCTGAAGTTATTACGAGACTTTTTAAGGTACTGGGGTGACCTACTTGGTGAAGCCTACCAGGAGCGCTCACGTGGCTGTCTGTGGTCACAACCGGCGCATGGAAGCCAAGAGGCAGCAATTTAACTGGGTTGCTGGTAAAAATATTGACACCCATCAGCGCATTGTTGCACTTGGCTGTTGCTGTTGCTGATGGAAGAGCTGTGGGCAGGCTGAGGAGCCTGGTGGTAAACACCTGCTGTCTGGACTAAGGAGTCCACCAGCATTCCAACCGTGGCTGAACTTAATTCCAGCCCCTTGAGTGTGGCTCAGCGTGGGACTCCCAGTCAGGCCAGTGCTGCAGGCGTACTCGTATTTATGACTGGAATTAATTGCTTTTATGTCAAAGAGCAGATGGAAGAAGGCAAGAGGGAGAAAGAGAAGGGGTTGTGGTACAGTTCTGGTCCAGCTTGAAGAGCTCTGCAAGCCTGTGTGGTTGCTGCTGTGCTCAGCTGAATGCCTGCTGCAGTGGAAGGCAGCAGTGAAGTGGTTAAGATGCATGGGCCTGGGTGCTTCAGAAATCCAGTACGGGAATAACAGGGGCTGTTAAGACTGGGACTAAACTGTGATGACAGGCTTCTGCGGACAAAGGCAGTGGGGAGACTTTAATTTCACCAGTGCTCAGGAATGGAAAAGAAATGAAAGCTGGCACATGATTTTGTTTCCACTTATGAAACACCCATCTGCCTTTTTAAAATTCAATTTATGGGAATGGTGAGTAAGGCTGGGCCAGTTCTTAGCTATTAGATCCATGCCATTAACGTCCCAGCCGCTTCATTGTATCAATAGCATGCACCGAGTGAAGAACATCTCTCATGCAGGATTGGCAGAAATTGATATTAATAAATGGATCTAATATTCTTAAATTTGTATTCCTTCCCAAGACTCGCAGCGACCCCAAAGGGCAGAAGAAATAATAAGTAAAGGCCTAATTCATTATTTATAACCAGGCAAACCAGGGAAGTAACTCTGGGAGATTACCTGGATAATCCAGCATTAGCATCTTGTTTCAGAGATCTTTATTAGGACTCAGGAAAGGCTTCTGGGAGAGCGAAGATGGTACAGTAAATTCATATGCTAGCCTTTGACCCTGCCTACTGCCCTGGCCTTATAATTTACTTTGGGATGTGTATGAGTTTAAGAGAAAGATAAACACACTTGGCTGAAGAGAGAGGAAAGGAGGCTGAAGAGGGGCAGCACCATTTTAAGGGGCTTGGAGTGGATTTCAGAGTCGTCAGCAGAGCTGCCTTTGCAGTCATGCACCGCAAACAGCATCCAGCTGCTGTCTCTTGCCTGGTTTATGGGGCCAAATGAATTTTGGGAGGCAGTCCTCAATCTTTTAGACTCTATTTGACAGAATGGAAAGAATAATATTGTATCCTTGAGATCAGATTCACACGGTTACTGTTAGTGGGGTGCTCTGAGGTTAAAAGACATTAGTTCTTGTAGTCCGGTGTCTGCTCTTTTTTCTCAATGCAGGGAGAACCTATAGATCTAATGAAAAATTATCACTTTCTTGTCCTGTACATTGTTGCTTTTGTATATGGTATGTGTATGATTTTGCAGAAGGAGGG
This sequence comes from Falco naumanni, assembly GCF_017639655.2. Lineage (NCBI taxonomy): Eukaryota > Metazoa > Chordata > Aves > Falconiformes > Falconidae > Falco > Falco naumanni. The sequence continues at coordinate 2,824,204 of NC_054060.1, read as the reverse complement.
GACCAGTCGCTGAGCTGCAGGTTGAGAAGTATTGTCCTTACTGGAGTTTTGGTGTTAGGTTTGTTTTTTTTTTTCCTAAAGAGGTTTAGAATGGTCTCAGGTTGCAGGAACGAAACCAGCTAAAAGGTCACAAATAAATTTTTGCAGGAAGATGTAGAAGAGACTACCATGGGACAGATGGTGAGACCCTCCTTCCAACATTCCCAGTCCAGTTTTGCACATGTGAAATGTTAGAATAAGTCACGGGAAAAGAATTTAACGTGTGTTTAGTCCTGATAATGCCTTCATCTCTTTACGCTTTGCTGAGCAGCCCTTTATTGCATAAAGTGGTTTGCTTTTGTGCACCAATAGCAAGGAGATGGGAGATACGTTTCTTGGAAAAATCGTGGGGATTCCCTTCTGGATGGCTTTTTGATTGGGACTGTTACTCATCTTAATTCTTTGCATTCATTGTTGGTTCAGGTATGTGGGCAGACAGTTCAAACAGGAGCAGAGCAGGCTGTCAACAGTTAATAGAGTAGCAGTGCAGCTACTTTGCATTTATATTGTACCTTCCCTCAGAGATCTCAAAGTGTTTCCAAATATTAACTAATCCCCACTAGACACCTGCCAGGTAGGTACATTCAATAATAAGCCCATTTTAGATGAGGAAGGCTGAGGTGGAGCAGTTTAATGGTTCCGTAACAGATCAGTGGTAGTGCTGGGAATAAAGCCCAGGACTCCCAGATGCCACTCCCTGGCTCTGATACACTCTTCTTTGCTTCTTTTTCATCTGAATGCATTTACCCATCTCTAATATAAAGCAGATCTGATCACCTACCATGTCTGCATACACAAATTTCCTTTAAACACTAGCTGTCAGTGGGCCTTTTCGTGAAATTACATGCAGAGGAAGGAGAGAATATTACCATCTGGGATATCAGATCAGCACTTCTAGAGATATTTGGTACAGGATGTATCCAATTATAAATGAGCTAGAAGCCTACAGCCTAACAAAAGCAGGTGGAACCTTATCAGCAGCAATGAACAGTTTAGGAAAGGAGAGTTAGCAGGATTATTAACCCTCCTGAAATAGAGTCTGTCTTCCAAAAGGGAAAATAATAATGTCCATAACTGAAATAATTAACAGAAAAACAATTTGCAACACTTAATTAAATGAATAAGAATATGCTAATGCAGTTAAGACTGCACAAAGGCTTCTACTACATTGCATGCTAAGTGTGCAATTTTCATACACTCATAACTTTGTTAAATCAAACCCAAACTTCTTCCAATTTAGGAAAGCACAGACCCTTCATTGAGACTCCATGTGCCAGGTTTCAAGCACCAGCCATGCTTTCTGGCTAGAAGGCTTTTGAGTTTTGTTGGGATTTTTTCCCCCTAAAATGTGCTTTTCATCATTCTGTAACTCACAAGCGGCTGATGATGATTCAAAACACTCTTCAGCTCTGGTAAAACATGAGGTTGTCAAGTAGTTTTTCAAAAGCGTGTTGAAATGGACTGAGAACGAGAAGTGTCTCCTAGCCGTACCTGCTGAGGGTGCTGGCAGCTCTGCCTGGAGTAAGCCGATCATGATGTGAATCGCATTACTACTGCAAATTGTGTCTGGAAGCTATGAGCACTGTGCTGCTGCCAGAGCCGTACTGTGATTCCAGATATACCTGCTACCAAATGGTACCTGAATTAGTAGGTCTTGATGTTGTTATGGTACCAGTTCTGTGCCAGTGTATCTGGCCCAGCTGTCCCGCTTGCTGATGCAGCCATGTCATTTTAGCTAAGGGCTGGCAGGAGAGAAGAACCCAGTCCTTTCCCTGGAGGGGCTTATGCCTGTGCTGAGAGGTGGGGATGAAGTCCAAGACTGGTTGGGGGGGCTGGGGGGGTGGGGGCTCGAAATGCTGTGTGGTCTATGTGCTAGCTGTCTGCGTGGGATGTATCAAGGAGTGCAAACTGCAAGCAAGCTGATTCTGCCCTGTTCTGCTTGTGTATGGCTGTGTGTGGTGGAGCCAGCTCCGTGGCAGGAGAGTGGTGAATTAGGCAGCTTTTGGGATGTCCTGTAACGTGTCTGTGTGATTCCTGAAATGGTGACAAATTTGGGGTAAAGACTGAATCTGAAAGGTGCTACTGATCTCATGTGAGGAGAGCAGGAAGAGGTGCTGCTTGACTTTCAGAAAAGCTGACAAAACAAGAACATTTTAAAGGTGCTTTTTGTATCTTATTTTCTGGGTTTCCTCCCCTGCCAACACAGGTACATTTCTGAAGGTGCTGGTAGTGGATTGCCTGGGTGCATTTTCTGGTATCAACCTACAGACGTTACCTAGTGACAAATAAAGTGTCCTAATAGTCTTCAGGGGGCATTTTTTGGGACCTGCTTACCTTGGGATGAGAACTCTTTGGGGTTTAAATTTCCTTTCTCAGTGGCGAGGAGATGCCATTCACCGCAGAAGCATTTCCAAACAACTAGGACCCCTGTTACAGAAGTGAGCTGTATTCTGGTCAACGATATTTTAAGTCAAATACACCTCCGTATGTTTGCAGTGAATGCAGTATACTAGAGCTGACAAGCATATATGATAGCAACAACATTTTCCTGGAAAATGCTGTTAAATACAGCCCAGGAAACCATGATCTGGACACATCAATATCTGTTTTGGGAGATGGTTTAGGCCTTAAAAACTGATTCCTGATATTGCAGATTTCTCTACTGAGAGTCCCAGTAGCATTCCTTACATCTACGACTCTTTTATGCCTGGAGTCAGCTGTCAAACAACTGTTTCTTGCGCTGGGATGTGGGAATAGGGGTATTTGGTTAGGAAGGGTGGGTTGGACCGACGAGCACAAGTGGAAGGCCGGGGACTTCCTAGGCTGAACATGAACCACTGCTCCTCCTCGTCTGCTGTTCACAACACCCAGGAGACGTAGATGTACAATGTACATAGTAGATGATGTACAATCAGCAGGTGGGGACTGTGGGAGAAAAATGACAAGCGTGTGGGAAGAGGAGTGTATGGTTCTTGTGCTTGCTTTGCTGAGCTCTGTGCTTGCTTTTTCCTTCTTATGAGAAGGCTGGGAGAGAAATTCCTGCTGAAGTCCCAGGCACAGAGATTTTAGGGGAAGAGTACAGCAACAAGAGGGAGGAGAACACATGAGAATGGGTTTTAGCAGCTCATTTGAGTCAATGTGACCTAAACCAGAAGGCTCTGGCTCTGACACAGAATGACTTATTCCCATGCTGCCAAAATGCACGCTTTTGCGTATGTTATCTACTGCTTCATGGCTCTTTTAAGGCTGAAATGATAGAGATTTCTCTCCCATGGTATATGATTGCTGGTGTGCAGGCTGTTTGGTAGGTCTAACACACCATAAGCGCAGGTGCTTAGGTAAATATTGCCTCTTTCTTGTCTGAATCAATACCCGTGCTGATCACTTTGTAAATTGATGTGCTTTGATGAGAGAAGAGGGTGCAGTTTGCTATTTCGCAGTCATTCTGGAATATCTTCTTCTTCAGATTGTTTTGTTTTATGGGACTCTGGCCCGTATTCTGCAAATAACCCTGAAGTTTTAAATAGTTAAATATAGTTGGACAAATTCTTCCCTTGGAAATACCCATGTAGTTCCCATGGCATTGCTAAGAACCCAGAATGCATTTCTGAGGACAAGCTTAAGCCCAACAGAGCCATTTCGCTCCAGGCTTAGCACTGTTCAAAGTCAATGGAAGCATGATTTGAGCACATTGTGTTTATATTTTTACAAGTGTTTTTCTATATTCCTTTATTTCCAGGCTAGAATCCAACAATGTGAATCCCAGGCAGAAAACGGCTGGTTTCTTCTTAACCCTTGTTTTCAGCGAGCTGTGCATGTGTTTGGGGAGTATAGCGTGGCGATGGTGGGATGTCATAGTGGCAAGGCAGGGTTGTGTTCAGGGCATTCAAACTGTAGAGAGCAAAAAGTAGGGATTGGGTTTTTGGAGATGTTAAGGTTGCCCTGATTTGCTCTCACTGCAGCTGGCTTCCACAGTGGAAGAATGAAGCTGGAGTGGAATGCCTTGGAAAAATCTCAGCGCTCCCCAGAAGGACTGGTTTCTGACCAGTTAAATCATATTCCTCCCAGGTTAGCTGTTTGAGGTCAGCTCCAAGTGCTGGTAGCCCTGCTCACTTGGTTTAAAGCACCGACTGCCTTGCTTGCATAAGGTGTAACACATGATTAGCAAGATTGGCTTGACATAGGTTAAAAATTCTCCAAGAGGAGACACACAGTGGTTGTGTCGCCGTCGCGGCTGGCTTGGGAGGTACCTAGGCTAGGTCAGGCTGCCTCCACCCTGCAGATTCAACCTGCATCCCTGTTTGGTCTCTCTAGCTGTGGGTACTCAGGGTTTTTGGCATAGTTCTGTGTGCTGAGATGCTGTGGAAGCTTTCTGTGGCCAATTGTGGGACAATGTGTCTCTTAAGGGAAACTATGAAAAGGCTTTGGAAGGCTACCAAGAGGGGAGCGATTTGTACCGCTGAGAGGAAGCAGTAGATGGCATCTAATCGTTACTCACACCCACAACAGAAATGTGTCCAGGCTTGGGCTGAGAGCTGTCTGTGTGGGTGATGGGGCGTTTGGTGCGCATTACAGGGTCAGAGCACAGCCTGACCTTAGCTTTGGGCCTCCCTTGGGAAATGATGTAGCACCCGTGTGGTTCTGTTGTGAGAGCAGTTTAAGATGAGCAAGTCCAAGGTAGTCAGTGCATTTGGGCATGTACAAAGTGTCTGGGCATGTGCAGCAAATCCTGTTCTTGGACATGAAAAAAATATTCTTGGCAAATTCAGCTGTCTCCCCAGCAACTGGCAAGGTGACAGGAAAATTGGCCAGGCAGATTTCCAACTGGCTTGGTGGCAACCCTGATTTAAGATGAATATTCCCTGTCAGATTTATTTAGAAGCTAGAAATCTCTACTTCCTGGTCTCTCCTCATCCACTTCTCATTGTTTTGCTGCCTGCTTCTTGCCATCCTATTTTCTGTTGATCTAAGGCAACCGTTGGCTGGGGTGAGTGTAACCTGCAGTTACACAAGACACGTGAAAGCGCCTTGCTCAGCACTCTGCGCTCAGACCGGTTCCATAGGAAAGGCTCATGCCGTGGGGCTGTCCCTGCTTCCCTGTCCTGGGGTACTTTCGGGGTGGTCTCGCTCCGGGTGGCTGAAGACTTGCCTGCCTCTCGGTGTGCAGTTCTGGGGGGGATCTTGCTCTCTCCAGGACCCTCCAGCACTGGTGGCCAGCAGGGCAGCGAGCGCCTGGGGACAGCTGCCCTTGGGACTCGGTGCAGAGTGCTGCCGCGCTGCAGAGAGATGCTCTGGGTACAAACCCCTGGTGTCTCTGTGCCCTGGTAGTACTGTTTTGAAATGTCACTTACGTGTGGGCATTTAAAGCCTGTGACAACTGTGCGTGGAGAAAAAGAAATTAAGCCAATTCTGCTGGAGGGAAGTGACTGTGAAGCTCTCCTGGGTGCTTTAGATCCTCTTCCCATCCAAGCTATGCTCTGGAAGAGCTCTTGAGGTAGAGAGGACTTTGGTGCAGACTGTGCCCCCAAACCAGGCTGTCGGGTGCCAAGGCAGGGAGAGCTGGCCCTGCGGGAAGCCCCCACTGCCAGTCCGTGTCCCCCGAGCGGCGGCAGCTCTGTGCCCTGGCTCTGTGCAGCTCTGTGCTGACCCCTGCTCTGTGCTGGCACAGAGGGAGCTCCTGGGGTCCCAGAAATATGCCTGGGCGCTGGCATGGGCCCCGTGCCATCTGCAGGGCTGCTGGGGAGAACCCACATGTGTCCTGCCTTATCTAGTCCCCACTGCGCTTAATCCATTGCAGGGTCGCTCTCTGGTTTTCCTTCTTGTTGCTACTGTACCCTAAAGAGGAGCCACCCGCTTTGCCTTTGGGCAGCTGGAGAAACACAAGACAGCTGTGAACTCAGGGCTTGACATAGCAGCATCTTCTCTGGAGAGCTCAGGAGGTTTGTGCCAGGCCTTTTCCATGGACGTTTGCTTGGGAGATCATTAGGGGCTGGGCATACTTGGGTATTAACAAGGAAATAACATTGAGATGAAGTTTTGTAGCTCAGCCTTTGAAGGTCCAGCTTTACAATAGCCAAACCTTGTTCTGCGTGGCCCCATGGGTGTGTAGGTCTCGCTGCTTATCCAGCGTACGTGGGACAGAGGGCTAATGGCCAGTAATAGAGTTGATGCAGCAGGAGGGTGCACTGAGGCCATCTTCCTCCAAAATCTTCAAGTTTTTGATTTGCACACTGTGAGAGGTTTCCTAAGTGAGGTGCAGATTGCTGCAAAATGAGATTCAGACTCCTGACAGTGGGCCTGCTAATCCAATTCAAAATTAGTCCCTGGGCTCCCAAGGACCTGAGGAGCAGGGGCTGAACCCTGATCCTGTGAGCTGCTGCTATAGAGGGAGGCAGTGTCCTTTCAATGCCACAAAGCTTCTCTGCTTGCCCCACACAATTTTCTTATTGTTCAGCCTAAAGGCCTTCAGGAAAATGCCAGAGACACTCCACTGACGACCTTGCAGTACATCCCAGAGCTCTACAATCTGATATTAATTACAGTGAGGCTCTACATTAAAGCAGAGCTTTGCCAAGTTACCATAGGGCTTTCAATGCTTGATTCACATTAATTTAAAGTGGAACTAGATATTCCCTCAAGCAGCTTTGGAAATCTCATAAAAAACAGAAAGATAGGAGCTTTGCTGAAGATGCCCTGTTTAGCCAGGGAGCTACCTAATGGTCAGCTGTGTGAACTGCCAAGGGCTGTCCATACTGCTTATTGCTTGCTCTATCCCTTGGTTTCTCCCTTGTGCTCTCCACATTTGGGCTCACCTCTATTGCCTTTAGCTCTATTGCTTTAGAGAGACCCCAAAAAGCTGTGACACCTCCGTATGCAGAGCCCAATTCTCTCTCACTTGGCTCAGTCCCGTGGTTCGTGCTGCTGGCTTACACTGTCCTCTTGCACTTGGATCTCTAATGTAACTTCTTGGCTTCTGTAGCTGGGGAGGACCTGGCAGTCAGTCTCCTGGGGCTGGATAACCTGTATGGCCTCTATGGGGGAGTTGGCTTTGTTTGGAATGCTCCAGAAAAAAAAAAAGGGCCAATTTTCTTCTAGTTTAGTGAAGCTGTCTGAAAGAGGAAAATCTCCTTTAAGGTACCCTGGAAGTTGCTGCGAATGAATTTCAACTAACTGCAGCAAGAGCTGCTCATTGTAACAGAGCCTCTGCTCAGCATCCTTGTAGGATCTGGGTCACCTCTCTAAACGTCCTGCAGCAAAATCTCTTCCTGAGGAGATGTTGCCTTCTGTGGTCCCAAGATAGATCCTCCCACTATGGTGCCTGCTGAAAGTTGTCGCTTCTCTTAATCCTGCTACTGAAGCAGGAGGAGAGGCTGGTGTGTGGTGTGGGCTCCAGGCCTGTCTGCACCAAAGAGGAGAGTTGCTTTCAAGTCATGACAGTGCTGCCTGGTGATCTCAGTGGGGCTTGGAGGAGGGAGTTGGTGTGATGGGTGCTGTTTCGTGTGAGCAGAAGGGGATTTCTGCCTCTCTCCAGGGATTATAATGTCCTCTACCTTCTCCTTCTCTTAGTTTCCCCTTTTCTTCCCTTCCATCTTCCCTTCTTCCTTCAGTTTCTACTATCTCTTGCACCTTCCTCATCTTCTTCAGCGCAGTGCTCTTTGACAGCAGCTCTAGAAGGAAGGAACAACCTCAAGCAACCCTGTTCCCTTCAGAGAAGTCTTCCTCATGGAAAAGGCTGCCAGGGTTGGCCTCTAGAACATGGTATTTCCCAGTTAGGGCGGTGAGTGCACTAATAGGCTTTAATCGCCTTGACCAGCCTCACCTGGGACTCCCACCCCCCACCCACCCCCATCAGTCCTGGAGCATCATTTAAGGCCTGGGCTTCGGTCCTTTTCTGAGCTCTGGTATACCTGCTGTTAGCCCTTTCCTGGGTTGAGGATCATTTGGATTTCCTGGACTGATCTCAGACCCAGTTTGTTACCTTGCTTTTGCTTTGATGATCTGTTAGTGTGGCCTGTTTGTGTCTGCCGGTCTCAGGTGCTGTAGGACTGTACCCTGTTGGTGAGGCTGTTGCCCAGCCTGGCTCACAGCCACCCTCTGCTTCCAGGCTTGTCTGTGTTCATGGAAGAGCCAGACCTCGCTGTTCCTTGGCACCTCTCTGAGGGCTCAAGCTTGGAGTAATTCTGTCTCTCAAGTTAGATATAAACAGAAAGCACTGTAAAACTTAGCCTTGCTCGTGGACCCAGGGCTTGGTCTTGCTTTGATGTTGCATTGTTGGCTTGGTGTCCCTGCGGCAGGGCCTGCGTGTAAGCAGGCAAGCGTGTCCTGGAAGGCGGTGGCTGTCGCCTGTGCTCCCAGGCTATGCACTGCTGGTGGCAATCCCGAGCAGTACTAAATTCCATTTTGCTTATATCTACCGGAGCTGATGCAGTCAAATAAAGCTGTTCTGGCAGCAGCATTTAATAGCCTGGCTGTCTGCAAAACCCTGGGTTCCTGTACTCGCCAACAATGAATGCGTGTTTTTAGAAAAGCTGAATTTACTGTCTTGGAGCTGGATTTACAACCGTACACTGAGTACCTGTATACACAGACTGCTATAAAAGACAGTGAGGGGAGGAGGGAGGTGTTGCACGTTAAAACAGACCAACAAGAAAAAAGGCAGCAGCTTTTGTGCGTCTTGGCACGCTGAAGTCAGCATACAGTTAACTCCTCCGTCCTGGGGGTAAGGGGAAGGCAGTGAAGGGAGGCCAAGGCAGTGCAGCCAGACATCCCTCCTCCCACGGTGCTTTTGTTTTCTGTGGCGTGGGAGGGAGATGTGATTGAGGAGTGTGAGGATGCTGTGTGTGGAGCTATGCCTCCTGCAAAGTCCAACAGGCTCTTCATCTTCCTAGTTCTTTGCTCTGTCCTTACAACATCCTCAACCCCTACCACATTTAATGCTGGTGAGGAAGGTGCAAATGGTCAGTAGTAGAGGTGTCTTCAAGATGGGATGTGAGCCTCTGAGCTGTCTTTAGCCCTTGGTGTCACTAATGAGGGTCACTGTGCATCACGGCCAGCTGCAGCGTTCATAGTGAGAGATCTGCTTCTGGTTTCTCCCTTCTGATTTTAGGAAGGTTGTGACAGGGAGGAATTCTAGCCTGTTTCACTTCTGTCTTCTGTTTGGGCTGGTACAACCACGTTCATTTCTGCCTTAATAGATTAGGTGCTGTCACTGCACACAGTTGCATCCCACCCTCGGTGTAGCTGCATCTTGGTGAGTCACACTAGCCCAGAGGAGTGCCTGCTTCTTACTCCATCAATTTGGTGGGAAGAGGCCGTTGAACTTGTTTGTATGATTATTAGAATGCCTGCCTGGCAGAAAGCTGCATTTGTAATTAATATCTGTACCAGTGGCCTCACAGTTAGTCATCTTTCATTACTGTGTGGGGATTTTCTCTTCTTCTGTAGCTTTGGTAGCTGGGTCTTTCCTTAATGTTGTGGCTGTCAGCCAGCGAGGAGTAGTCAACTGTCCTGATGGCTTGTAGGCTTGAGCAGAAGTGGTTTAAAATAGTATCTAAATGGAACTTGCAATCAACACCTCCAGTAGGATGTCAGAGACATGTTCTGGCTAGCCCAGCAAGGCAAAGGGTTTGTTCTGGTGTTTTTCCCAGGAGAATCTCCCAGCCCTTTGGTGGGCGGAGCTGGTGTGGTGAGGACACATATGCTTCTCCAGGCCATAAGGCTCTCTCGGGGCTCAGATTTCCTGGCCCATTTCAGGAGCAAAGTTAGTGGTAGGAACTCACCCTCTTTGTAATACCAAGGGAAAGGGACTGATCTGTAAATCTTTTCCCCAAGGACTTCATCAGCCTCTTTCTTCTTGCTGGACTGCTTGTCCTGCATTGAGGTGCACCGCTTGGCTCCCCTGATTTGTCCTGTAAGTCCACACTGTCTCCTCCTCCTGCCTCTGCTCTGCTTTCTTCAGTTGCTCGTGGCTGGCTGTTTTCAGGGTGCTCCTGCTGGGCCAGGCTGCTGGGTTATCCCTGCACCAGTTTCTTGCAGCTCTCCTAAGTGCTGGTGTGCCAGCACATCCACAAATCAGGCCCTTGGAGCTAACAAAGGGCAGGCAGGCTGGCTTTCCAGAGACCTCACCGGCTGAAGGAGCGAAGCTCCCTGGGTCCCGGAGAGCACCTGTGAGCCTGGCAGGGAAAAGGGAGGGCAGCAGGAGGCTGGGAAGGAGGACGTACCCGTGTGGGGCAGGGTGCTGAGGGCAGGGATGGAGAACTGAGTTGTGGTGTCAGAAGGACAATGAAGGAGAGTGTGTGAGATGAGCCGCCTGCTCTAGCGGAAGGTGTCCCTGCCCAGGGCAAGGGACTCGGAGCTAGATGATCTTTAAACATCCCTTCCAACCCAAGCCCTTCTATGAGCATACGCCTTCTTTTGAGGGTGGGTGTCTTGTCGCATTGAGTCCTTGGCCATTTTCCAGCTCAGTTGTGTTTTGTCTATGTATGACTGACAGCTGCCCATGGCTTGGACAGGGGAATATGTGCTGTTCCCTTGAGGAACCCTGTCCATGGGGTCAGAAGTGGAGAGACTGTCCTCTGTTGCCTTCAGGCCTAGTCATTAACATGTCATCCCTTCGCCTTTTAGCATTTGCCTCTGCCTTCTCGGCTGAGCCTTCCTTTGGGAGCGCATCCCTTTTCCCAACCACTCCTGTGGCCGCTACAGACATCCCCTTCACCCCTGACGCCAAGCCTCAGCTCAGGCTGAGGGAAGCACTTTCTGTGGGCTCCCAAAAAGCATTTCAGGCGTGCATTATTCACTGCTCTGCTGGGGTTTCAGGGGTGTTCAGCAAAGGCAGATGTGGGAGTGAAGCGACTGGATGAAAGGTGGAAAACTCTGTAGCTGGGGGAGTGGTGGAGGGGATGGAGGCCTTGCATGGAGCTCTGGGGCCAATCCACCATGGGAGTAGCCGTGGGGAAAACAAAGCAAGCAAGCCCAGCCCAGCTCTCTCTAGGGCTGGGTGGCAGTTTTGCAACAGGGCTATGAGAAGCTTTGACTAGCAGGTCTCGTTCTCACCATTCCCTGCCATTCTCACCCGGCCCCTCAGGTTTGCTTTCCCATCTTCCCCCTCCCCACCATTCAGAATGAGTGTTTTGGGGGACAACAGCCTCATCTTCCTGGGTGTTTTGAAAACACTTGGTGCTGAGTAAATTACTGCTATTATTACTATTATTATTGCATTAACTAGCTCAGGGCCCCTTTGCATGCAGAAGACCAGATCGTTATAGCAACTTGTTTATAGTGCTGTGGCATAACGGTCTAGGGTGCTCGAGCAAAGCTGTGGGCCTGCGGTGCCAGAGGCTGTGGGCAAGCAGGAAGGGTCTAAGGGTCTGGACTGGGGCTGGCTGCAGCATGTCCTCCTGCCCCTTCGGCTTTGGTGGCTCATGAGCAGGAGCTCTGCTTCGGCACGCAATAAAACTGTGCCCCAACCATTGCAGAGCGGGGCAACATGCCTTGAAGGACTCCTAGCTGGATGTGTCAGGTTTTACACCTTCATTGCAGGTGGCAGTGGTGAGCTAGACCAGCAGAAAGCCCGCAGTGACCTGAAGTCGTTTGGTACTTTTTCATTTCTGCAGTGTTCCTTGAGTCCCCCCCTCTTCCTCTACAGCTGGCTCAGCAGACAAGATGTGCTAAGTGAAGGCGTTGTTTGGCCTAAAGGGTTGGTGTGACTTGTCCAAGACAATGCATTAGCCAGGAGTAAACCCAGGGACTTTTGCTGCCCAGTCATGTGTTCTAACTGCTCCATCTCGCTCCCCAGGATGCTTGGATCCTGTTGGAAGCACAGCAGATGGAGCCAGGCGGCAGGTCCAGCTCCAGCTGGCTGGCAGGGAAAGGGCGAAGCAGCAGCACCAGTGACCTTGCTGATTTATTCATTAGACAGTGCTTAGAAGAAGGGGAGGATTGATTTGTCTGTCAAATGCAACACCAAACCATGCGGCCTGCAAGGGGAGGACTAATTGTGCCACTGACACAGAGGCCAGTACTGACTCACACAGTCAAGCACCTTTTTATTATATTTTCCTGCTAGTCAGCTCTTCTTTTCATCTATCCTATTATCTTGGACAATTTATTGATGCAAAGCCAAATTTAAGTGGTTATTTTGCCTGTGAAATTGAGGAAAAAAAATGTCTAAACTGAGCACAGTGAGGTGTTGATCAGCCTCTGTGTTGCGGTTATTGAGAACCAGTTCGAAGCTGTCTGGCTGCACAAGCCACAGTGGCAAAATGCCTTCAAGAGGCTGAGCCCCTTGTTCAGAAGCACTTTGTGGGCTCTTAACAAAAGTGTCCCAAAGCATTCAGGATGTAGGTTCTTGATTCTTGAGTCCAAGGGATTCTTGAAAACACCGAACTGCCTGCATGCCTTTGAAGTCAGTGCCAGAGCTGCCTTTTTGTTGTTGTTTTTTTCTTTTTGTTCTGTTTTTTTCTGTTGTTTTTTTTAAAAACACATTTTCTGTAAGTACAGCGTGATCACCCTGAGGCTGCCATTCTTGAAGACAGGCAAGGGCCAAATTTAAATTGGCTGCTTCTGTGTGAGTAGTGGTACTGCTGGGGCAGCTCTCCGCAGGCAGCACGGGTGGGCTCTGCCTGTGTTGCGAGCTGCTCAGGCATTGTCAAGTCTGAATTAGCGTGGTGCTGAGTTCACTGCGCCTGGCTGCATTGAAGCACGGGGCAAACGTGAGCTCAGGGGTTGTGAAACATCATAACTGCCTCCACCACTGCTCCCCTGAACTGCCAAGCAAGTTGCTCTTCATCCTCGCTCTTTGCAAGAAAGAGATGGCGTTATCCTCCCTGAAGACAAATAACTACCCTGCACTCGGTGAGAGCCCCTTTGTTCAGACTGTTTCCTATCTTCTTTGGCAGCTTGACCTGCACTCCGGCAGGTGGCCAGTTCCCTGCAGGGCTGAAGAGATTCCAGTTCGTATGGGATACCTTCAGAGACTTCAGATTTTAGATGGCTCCTGCTAGTGGTTCCCAGCCCCAGCCTGGCCGGCAGCCTTTAAGGGTCAGTACAGTCATTTGGAAGATTTCCAGTAACTGCAATGGGTGCTGAGTCGAGCCTGCACCGACGGCACAGGGAAGAATTCTTTGCCTTTACTAATTTGGTTCTCAGAGTCTCCCCCACTGCTCTGCTAAATGGACCTCAACCCTGATCTTGAAGGAAGCACTTTGCTGAAATTTACACCCCTACAGGAATCGAATAGCTCCTCCTTTCACTTCCAGCCTCTCCTTTCCTTGCAATTTGTGTTCCTCCTCCACAATTTCTGAAGGCCATTTATCCTCTCGTTGCAACGTGTGCCTCCCCCTCCCCTACTTTAGCTCCTTGCTGTCAGGCTGTTGAACATGATTCCATCCTGTGTTGCAAAAATAACCACTTTTTAATTATGTAAAGGAGAGGAGGTTGTAAAAGCCCTTCAAAACCCAGTGTCTCCAAGTCCTGCTGCAAAGCAGAGGCAATGTGAGCCTGGCAGTTTGTTTATGTGTTCATAGTGAGTTGTTCCTTTAAGCCACATATTATACCCTCCACCAGTGTTTAGTCATGAACAAAAATGCCAGCTGAGAGATTCCTGGGCTGTTTTGAAAGCAAAGAGGGATTCATTTGAACAAGAACTGAATGCCTTCCTCTCAGCTCCTTTCATCCCCACGGAGATAAATTGGGGATACTCTCAGCATGAGGGAAACGCAGTTGGAAAGCCAACTGTTCTGCAGAGTGATTTCAAAAAATCTTGTGGATTCAGCAGAGAGGACATCAGTGAAAGTCACCAACTCCCTCCCAAAGGGTAAACCCTGCCCTGGATCAGGGAAATGCTGCTTGCGGTTTGATTCAGTACATTCCGTCTCGCTGTGGTGCTTTGAGGACTTTACAGGGAGTAATGAATTAAGAGACTCAACTTACTCATTCTTAAGGCTTCCTTTTTGCTGTGATGCCCCTCTGAAACAATAACAGCAAGGGCCTGTGAGAGATCCACAAGTCTCTTATTCATACAGCCTGGTTTACAGATAGTCACTAAATAGGATGCTTGCTAATAGATGCCATCTTGCGCCTTTTTCTCTTTTAGCTGTGCCCTGCTTCTCCCTTCCTAGTTCCTACCCAGAGCATCTGTAAGAGTAACATTACGCATTTATACAGCACCTAGCAGTTGCCAAGAGGCGCTGGGAGCAGCAGTATAGTCTGCCATGGGACCCTGGTGTTCTCCTGTGTTCCAGGATGAACGTTCCACCGGGCTGAGTGACTGAGTTATTGTACAGTTTTTCTTGCCCTCCTGAAAAAACCTGCCTCCATCTGCGGGCCTGAGATATGACCCCTTGGGATGTGCTGTTTCGTGAGTGACAGGTGGGAGTTTAAGGGGCAATTGCTGCACATTTCTTACAGATGTGAAAAGCTTGCTACCCGAGCCATTCAGATAATGCAGGGGCAGATCTGGCATCTCCAGTTGCTGGGTCATGTGTGTTACAGTAGATCACACCTTCTGTTGTGTGGCTGAGGAGGAGAAACTCCAGGCTTGGATACCTGCCTGGATTTCTGTGGGTGACTGTTCAAAGGGGAAATCCTGCGTGACCACATGTTCTCCTAATTCTCTACACCTGACCTGTGATGAAGCTGAAAAAGCTACAGGAATCAACTTTCCTGCCAGCATCTTGGTGAGGCTGGGGTGAGAAAGCCCAAGAACGGGTAAGCCTGAAGAACAGGCAGGCCTGGCAAAACACAAGCAGACCTGAGGTTTTGGCATGAAGTGTTAGGGGAAAGGCAAAAGGGAGGTGGGATGGTGAGGGACAGGCAGGAGAAACCTTAAGATTTCTATCCCAGCTCCATACCTACCTTGAAAGGCAAACTTGGATCAGTGTTTCCAACCTCCCTGCCTTGCCTCAGTTTCCCATTTGTAAGATAGAGTGAGTGATTCTGAGCTATTGTATGGATGCAGCTATGCCTGGAAGGACTGGTATCTGCAGAGTGTTGTGATCCTTAGTGTGAAAGAAGGGCAGGGTCCCCTTTATTGGTACTGCATCGTACCAGTCAGCAAACAGCTGTGTTCAGCTTCAGAAGTCTTGCTACCCCAAGAGAGGCCCATGATTAAACCCTTATCGACCATCCTGAGGACAGGAGGACCCTGGAGGTTAGGCAGGATCTTCCCCCAGCAGAGCTGCACGCTGTAAGCCTGTGTTAGCAGTTCATTTACATTTTACACGCTGCTGCAGGCCTTACTGCAAGCTCGAGAATCAGTCAGAGCAGTGATGCAGTCAGCTGTCACACCGGGATTCAAATCCTTTACAAGTCAGCTCATCTCTTGATCTTGAAAAGACAAAAGTAATGAACCTCTTGAAAGAAGGTTGCTGTTTGTCCTGTTGTACTACCACGTTATTTGGACACGGGTTAGAGGAGGCTAGAGTCAAAGCAAAAAAACTGTTGAATGAATAAATCAGCTTAGAGAGCTTTGTAGCGATTTATTCCGCTCTTTGGTCCTTTGGGCTTGTGTGCAGCTCATAAACGAGCTTATTATTCTATCATGATTCATAGCTTTGTGGCGGAAGCAGAGGGTATATGTGCCGCCAGGGAAGACAGAGGGGCTGGAGATGGAGTATTTGAAGTGGAGATCAGGCAGAGGTCACACTGGAACAGGGAAGAGGAGGAAGAAGCAGAGGCCGTCCCTGCAGCCAGCCAGTGAGCAGCAAGGCTGATGGATCTCTGCGTGTGCAACACAGCCGGTGCAGGAGATGACCCTCCGTGATCAAGGCTTATTTTTTTCACTGCTCTTTGGCATTCATTTTAGAGATTTCGGAGATGTCCTCGTGACAGAAAAATGTTTTATAGGTCTCCTACTGATAGGAAGGACTGTTGTGGTTTAACGCCAGCTAGCAACTAAGTACCACAGAGCCACTTACTTACTCCCCCCTGTGCCGGTGGGATGGGGAGGAGAATGAGGGGGTAGGCAGAAAGGTAAAATCCATAGATCAAGATAAGAACAGATTAATAATTGAAATAAAATATAATAATAATTGTAAAGAAAAGGGAAACAACAAGAAGAGAGAAATAAAACCCCAGAAGGACAAGCGATGCACAATACAATTGCTCACCACCTGCTGACTGATGCCCAGCCACTCCCCGAGCCGTGCTCATCCCCTCCCAGCCAGCTCCCCTGGTTTATACACCGAGCATGACATTCTATGGTATGGAATATCCCTTTGGCCAGTTCGGGGCAGCTGTCCTGCCTCTGCTCCCTCCTGCTTCTTGTGCACCTGCTCACTGGCAGAGCACGGGAAACTGGGAAGTCCTTGACTTCAGGTAAACACCACTGAGCAACAACTAAAACGTCAGTGTGTTATCAACGTTATTCTCATCCTAAATCCAAAACGCAGCACTGTACCAGCTACTAGGAGGAAAATTAACTCATATCCCAGCTAAAACCAGGACAGTATTCACCCCTTATTCTGCACCATTTACATCATGCCCAGGTCTCATGCTTGTCTGTACATCCCAGTTAACCGCTATCACCTTTCCTGTCTTTAGCTATATACATGCAGATATTTCTTTAGTCTATGGGCTATCCCTATAAAATGTCTCTTGAGTTCGTTTAGTCCATGACATTGGGCTCCATCTGTTGTAACAGTCTTCCAGGGCAGGAAAGATGGTGTGTGGTGTTGGATTGTTGCATGCTGAAGCCAGTTCTGATTTCATCACTGCTGTGCTTGTCTGATTTTGTCAAAGTTCATTCTTCATTAATCTGGGTGATTTTTGCTGTAATACCCTCGATATGACATATAGCCAGATATGAGAGAGGGCTTGCAACCAGACTGTAATTAGGAATGCGCATTCTCCAGAAACCCACACCACCTGGGAAAGCCTGTGTGTGTTTCTTACTAGTTGGTGTAGAGGTTGCTGTTATTTTGTTGATTACATCCATTGGGATCTGGTGATGTCCATTTTGTGATTTTATTCCTAAAAACTGGATCTCCTGTGCAGGTCTCTTGACCTTACTTTGTTTTATGGCAAAACCAGCCTTTGGAAGGATTTGGACTATTTTCTTCCCTTTCTCAAAAACTTCTTCTGCTGTATTGCCCCACGTGATGATATCACCAATGTATTGCAGGTGTTGCGGAGCTTCACCCTTATCCAGTACAGCTTGGATCAGTCCATGGCAGATGGTAGGGCTGTGTTTCCACCCCTGGGGAAGTCGATTCCAGGTGTATTGGATGCCCCTCCAAGTGAAAGTGAACTGGCCTGCACTCTGCTGCCAAAGGGATTGAGAAGAATGCATTAGGGACATGAGTTGTGGCGTACTGCCTGGCTGCCTTGGACTCCGGTTCGTATTGAAATTCTAGCACACCTGGTACAGCAGCACTCAGCAGCGGTGTGGCTTCGTTCGGGCCATGGTTGTCCACTGTTAGTCTCCATTAGACTATTGCACACCCTACGGGACTGCTAAAAGGGTGGATGAGTCCTGCTGATCACTCCTTGGCTTTCCAGTTGATGCATCAGCTTATGGATGGGAATCAGAGTCTCGGCGTGACACTGCACCATTGTGGTAGCGATTGGCATCTTGTGGTTTTCAACCCTCAGCAGCCTCACAACAGAAGGGTCCTCCGAGCGACTGGGCAAGGTAGAAAGCTACTTAATTCCTTCTGTAGATATATTTCTCTATCACAACAGCAATTTCAGCCTTTCTTCACATCAGTGGCAGAGTTTCTCGCTGGGATGTTTTGCTCTAGAATGCACCAAGGCACCTTAGAAGTCCTGTGTGCTCCCCTCAGCCTATATGACACGGTGTCCTACTTACAGTGCTGCACAGCTGGCTTATGCATGTTGGGGGTCCCTCTGTCACTGGAGATTAATGCTGCAATCAGAAATCGGCAGGCGGCTTGAGATGGGGCTTCAAGATGTCCCAGCCCATCATCTGTGTGTCTGATCTAATCTGTCAGTCTCCTTGGCAAGGGAGCGACAGCACGAGCCAGGCTGCGGAGCCAGATGCTGTGGTATGTTTGGTGTTCCAGACCTGTCAAAGGAAAAAAGCAGCAGCTCCGGCCTTTAGCACCTCCCTTTGTTTTTCCGGCTGGAGGCTGAACTGTGTCTGAAGGGATGGTGCATAGCTCGGTGCACAGGGAACAAGCAGGTGGGCTTTATTCTCCCTACCGAGGTCGGGGGAGCCCAATACATGCTGCCTGTATCTAGTCCCTGTGCTCAGTAATGCCCTTTATTTTTGCAGAGGCCTCCTCAGCAAAGGCATCTTGGCAGAGCCTGACAGCTGCTGGTGCAGCTGTGGATGAGTTTTCTCTGGCATGACCTTGGGAGGCCTCCTTTGCACATCCTTCCCTCTAAAGTCACGGTGGGATTCTGGTCTTGTTTGCTTTTCCT
Source organism: Falco naumanni (assembly GCF_017639655.2). Lineage (NCBI taxonomy): Eukaryota > Metazoa > Chordata > Aves > Falconiformes > Falconidae > Falco > Falco naumanni. Next base: position 2,805,784 of record NC_054060.1, on the reverse strand, counting down.
TTGGCCAGATGCAGGGATTACTCCACTGAGGTTATTTGCCCACAATGGCACAGGACACAGGAGTGTGAGAGAACAGCCCTTCTCGTAGTGTTCACAGAGATGCCGTCCTGTCCTGTAATTCTTAAAAAACATTTCTCATGAAAGACTCGGATTCTGGCAGCGCATTAGTTCATCATACTGGGCAACGAGGTGCAGATTCTGTTCTCTGTGTGTATATGTCTTTTAAGTTTGGATCCATCCCATCGAAGCTGAGGAATGCAAATAAACTGTGAGTGCAGCCATGTACGTCGGTGGTGGCATGGCAGGCAGGGAGCACACTGTCACTGCGCGCAGGGAGAGAGAGAAATCAGCTCATCTAAGGCCACTCACCTTCTGGCTGTGCCTTTCTCTCTCGCTGGCTATAAAATGAGCTTGGGACAACTACTCTCCTGTGCTCTCTTGGGTGTTTAAGGTAATAAAGGTAAATGTAGGTCTCTGACCCTAGATAAGAGCCCTTTCTGAACTGTATCGAGAGACAAATCATTCATTGTGACACTGTGGCTCTTTGCTCCTGGTGCAGTGCAGTGATGGATGGGCACGGTGGGCAGACTTGTGAGGGGTTGTGTGAGTAGTTTAGAGATACAGGTGTGCTTTGGTGGCCTTAGCTTGCATAAGAGCCACCGCACTGTGTGACATCAAATGTCCATCCAGCCAAGTTTTCTTTCTCCTGCAGTGGTAAATAGTGGATGCCTGAAGAAGAATGTAGAAACAGGGCAAGCACATAGTGACGCCTCCTCAATACACTCTCCAGCTCCAGAGATTTATGACATTCCTAGCCAAACATAATTTCATTTCAGTGAGTAGCTCTAGATGGGGTTTTCTCCCTTGAATTTGTGCAGTTGCTTTTTCAGCTCTAGATGGGGTTTTCTCCCTTGAATTTGTGCAGTTGCTTTTTCAACTTACAAGAATTTATAGCATCCAGTACCCTGAAGCAAGGAGTTCCACTGCTCAAATCCTGATGGTGTCCAAAACACAAGATTTCATGTTGGCTTCACTAGTAAAGCAAACCTAATAACTCAGAGAGCTGGAGGTCCCTGGGCAGATACCATTGATGCTTCTGAAAACTGGATGGGTTTCAGTGGAAGTGTGAGTCAGCACAGTGTTGCCTGTAGCTTAGAAATATTTTCAAGACTCCTGGCACAAGTATTTCTTCTAAAAACCAGGCTACAGTTTGTATCTGCCTGTGCTCCAGGACTCGGGGAGTTCCCTGAAGACGGATCTGCAGGCAGGTATTTCTTCACATCAACTGGGAAACAGTAAGGCTAGGAAAGAACAAGTTTCATTTTCTCCTTCACATTGGGTTACAGTTCCATGCAGTAGTGCAGTGTGCAAGGTACAGGCTGTGCTCGACGCCTCCACTCCCTGTGCGTTGGCAGGCTCCCTTTGCCGGGTACCGAGGACAGTAGGATGCTCTTTGCTGGGAAGGGGCTCTGGATGGGAGAACCTTGCGATGGGACCACAGCAAGGGAGAGCCCTGAGCGGCAGAGGGATTTGGTGGTGGTGAGAAATGTAAATAAAGATTCTGTTGGTACAGCAGGAGTACTCTGCAGTCTCATCAATCCCTCTGACCCACAAGGCTAACACCCAAGCTGAAAAGAGTGCATTTACGTTTTAAAGAGAGGTAGAAGGTGTCTAGGATGAGGCAACTTACTCATTTGTGGCTCCTAGGAGTAGGTTAAAGAGGCAAGAACTGACTTTTTCTCCTGCGTTTCAGTCACATGTGCAAACCATGAGACTGCTTTCAGAAATACTTGGGAGCAAGAGGTCTCCATCAGGGAGACAACTCCAATTCAGGGTGCACACAGATTGATGTCACTTTGTCAGAGCTGCACCTGCTTATGCCAGCTCTGAGGGTGGCTGCGGGCCAGGCACTACTTGGATAATCAGATGGGAAATAAGGAAGTGACTTTGATTAAAGCTGAGAGACAACATGTGGGGGAACAGTGGGAGGAACAACTCTGAGCCAGTGGAAGGGAAATCTACTGGAAAAAAATGCTGGGGAAGGATTTCTGTTGTTTGAATGGATGAAGTAATAAGAGCTGAAAGGCTCGGAGAAGGCTGCGGGTCTTTTGGAGACGTGATGGTTTGGGACAGCAGCACAACAGCCAAATTCTCCTGTCATCACATTTTAGACCCACTATGGGCAAGTGGCACAGCAGCTTTTGGAAAGAATGACAGAATACTAAAACTCAAGGACTTTTCCTAGAAGCATGCCCCTCTGCTTAAGGGGGGACACGGGGAATCGATGAGGGGTCTGATCCTGGGATGTGCCAGCCACCTTGTGTTGTATGCAAAGGTCCTCCTGAGCCAAGAGTTCAGGGTTTGGCCCAGTGCTGTGTAGCGTACACTGGGAAAAGCTTATGCTGGGTTATCGCTGTGGTTGAGTCTCCGCTCCCTCTGGCATCCTGCAGGGAGATGCCAGCTAGGGGACTCAAAGGGGACGGTGACGTCGCGTGGGTGGCAGAGGCAGAGCCAATTGGGAACAATTGGATGGTGTCTGTGCAGCAGGTCAGGCTCGGACATCATGAAATCTCCCAGCCTGTGAATTTGTTCCAGGAGCCTGCCTTAAGCCGTGCCGGGACATGGGTGGCAGGGGCTGTTTGCCTTGGTGTGTCTGCCAGAAAATACTGCAGGAGTGTGCTGGTGGGGGTGGCCGCTCTCCCGCAGCTCCAGAGCTGCATGTCCAGTTTGGATGATGTGAAACTGGTGGCATCCGCAGAGCCGGGGGGGGCTTTGCTGCACCCCATCACCATTTTTCTCTTAGCTTTGCTGCATAGCCTCCTGAAAGAAGAATGTGGGTGTTTGGGTTTTTTTTTAAGAGCTTCTTGTCTACCAATTTGACCCCCCTGAACAAGTTTGCCTGTTCTTTTAGAGAAGTGTGTCCCCTCTGGTTGCTGAGAGGTGCGATGGCAGAGGAGCAGTGGGTGAAGGGGGGGGGTCTGAATGCCCAGGGAGAACAGTCACCCCACCTTCCTCTTGTCCTGAGGGTGTGACTTGTTCAAGCCCTGAGATTTAGACACCAGGAGGAAATATGGGGCAGGGGATGGGGGTGGGGGGGGGTGGGTATGTGTAGCAGGGGAGAACACAAACTGCATTAGAGCTTTGAGCAAACCATTTGAGACCCTGTATGATTGAGTCACTCTGAAGGGAGGTAGAGTCTGTCACACATACCCACTGTAATGAGTATGAACAAACCCAGAACAGCTGGCTGTAGCATATGGAGCATCCAGAAGGGAACAAAGCTGAAATAATTCCCTTTCCTCTGTTCTTTGCTTATCCTGGCCCTGATTCAGAAGCGCACTGGGGACCGTGCTCATCTTTAGGTCTGCACTTTAGGTCCCAATGATTTCCATGAGAACAAGTTTCAGTTTTATTATTGACTTAATGAATTTTCTGTGCAGGTGAGCACCTGCCTGAGTGCACTTGGGGTCCAGCATTCCTTAATCACGGACTGCATAAGGGCTCTGGCTCCCCAGTGATTGGCATTGGCTCCTCTGGAGCTAAGGGGGAGTTCAGCAAGCACCCTTGCTCCTGGATAGGAGCTGGGGCGGTAGATGGGTCTTCATGAAGAAGGCAAGGAAGAAACACAGGGTGGAATCATCTTGTCATTCAGTTAGCTAACGGGCCAGTTTCTGGGCTATGGTGGTTTTACTTCTTAGAGTTGTTCGAGTTTTTGATTTTGAAATCAAATAGTTTCTTCATCTGCATGCTACACATGGGAACAGCTGCTCCAGGAGGCTCAGAGGCGGCAGGTTTGCTTGAACCTTCAGAGAGAATTTGGTAGAGCTTTTCTACTCTTTTCCACTTGTTTTCCATCTTCATCAGGAGCCACAGAGACAGGAGGGCACAGGCGGGTAATCGTGCCCCATTGCCCGTATTTCTGTAGCAGAGCAGTGACAGAAGGAATGAATTGTAGCATAAGCAACATATATACGTGTATGAAAAACGTGAATGTAGCATAAGCGATCTCACCCATCATTTCTGGCTTTAATGCCCAAGAGAGGATAATTATCAGCTGTTCTTCTTGCACAGGGATGCAATGGTGGAATCGGAGAGCGTCTGTCAGCAACCAGGAAGAGGAGCAGAGGAATTCACGGGAAAGCTGCTTACTCCTTGTTGAAAATCCCTCTGTGTGTGTGCACATAAGTGTGTGTGTGTGTATGGATTTTGCACTTGCCTCAGCATTTTTGGGTGGGCTGTGAAGCAAATTTCCTAAGCAGTCTGCACCTCCTGCTATGCAAAAGCTGGCCTGAACATTTGTTAGGTTAGTAAAATGCATCTTTGTGGTACCCTTTAAGCAACTACCTCATTTCAGATAAAAATCTATTTGTGATTTTTAGGGCTCTTCCAATTTATTGGTTCTTCTGATATCCTAAACCTATTAGTTCTCAACCTACCCACGAAATCTTCCAGAGAAACAGGATTGACAAGACCTGAATGTCTAATCGAGGGCAGGGGGGAGGAGAAGTAATAAAAAATCCCCAAGGAAGAATGAAAACAATCAAATAGAAAAAAAAAAATAGCAAAACAAAACCCAGCCTAAAGGTTTCAGGCTCTCCTTTGTATGCCATGAGAAGGGGGTATAAAAGTACAGCTGTTTTCTTTGGGTTTTGGGGGGGGGGTTCCCCTCTGCAAGCTCCCTCTTACACAGGGCATACCTAATCACTGCAGCTCCCGGTGCTGGAGGGTTGTACCTGTGAGCAGCTTGCCGGGCGGCAGGTCAGCACTCGCTGGGGGAGCAGCCTGGAGTGAGTCAGAGCAGCTGGATCTGGTCATTTATAGCTGGTAAGCGCCGCTGTTTGGGACCCCATGGCTCCTGGCTCTCTTTGTGCTGTTGGTGAGCAAAGGCCAAAAGATACAAGAAGAAACAGAGAACCTGGAACAGGAAAGAATTTTTCAGCAAACCCCAGCATTGGCATTACAGCATATTTCCCAGCTCACAGGCAGAGCAAAGCCTCGCTATTACCTGCTATTCTCAAAGGTGCATTTCATCTCTATTCAAATAGTCATTCTACACCAGTTTTTTAAATACGGTCTCCAGAAGACTTTAATATTAACATTAAAAAGATAATGAAAACAGGCAAACAGACAAATCGTAATGCCCAGCGCTCTGCTTCCTCATTGATAAAATATGAGAGCAGCTCCCCACCCCCCTGCAAGATTTTGACTTTCCAGACTGCTAGTTATTTACGGTTTTATTTATGAAAAGGAGAAAAAATGAGTCTCCATCACAGCACCTAAGCATAATAGAAAGAGAAAGCTTTCATGCGTTCTGCATGGGGCTGTGCTATCAGGCTGTGCAAGTGGGTAATAACGCGATTTCCTTCGTTACAGCCCAAAACCTGCCTTCCAGTTTGATCACAGAGCTCAAAAATATGTTTGTGTTTGATAATGTCCGTGGTCTGCTCATCCACAACTTTGTGCTTTGTACTTTTTTCCTTTTGCAATGTTTTTGGGGGTGGTGCAGCCCTGTCCCTGTCAGTGCTGCTTGCATTGTTGCCGTTCATAATTATCTGTATTACCATAGTTATTAGAGGCCCCAACTGTTACAGGCTTGACGCGTGTAAGAGACAATCTCCGCCTGAGGAGCTTAAGGTCTAAATAGGCAAGGCAGATAGTGGAAGTGTTATCAGTCTTATTTTTACAGAGAGCTTAAATGACCTGCCGAAGGTCACACAGGGAGCTTGTGGTAGAATCATGACTGGAATACAGATTTCCCAGGTTTTATTTAAGCATCTAACCCAGGTTCCTTGGCAAGGAGGTTGGTTGTGAGAACGCTGCCCGTGTATGTGTGAGTCTGGGTTCTGGGTCGTGTACTGGGTTTGCACGTGCTCTCCTGGTCCAAGCGTGCCTGAGGAGCTTCGGGTGCTACAACAAATGCACAGCTAGCAAATAGCTGCAGGATGCACGCTCACCAGGGATGCACATCTCTAAGTAGTTCAAGGACAGAACCTTCAACAGGGTGGCAGATGTTACTGTTCTTATATGAGACTTCACTGGTTTTGACTGTGTCACATAAATACGTACAGTCCTTGTGAACTGTAAAGGACGGTGATCGGTCCAGTTTTGGCCTGATGAAGAGCACAGTCTCGTGGCTGCTGTGCCTAGTTGGTTGGGCCTCAATGTTCAGGCACGGGTAAGCTAACAACCTCAAACTCTGCAAGAAAGCCAGCATTGTAAAGCATTGTTACCTTTTGAAGTGTTACAGCGAAGTACATGCTTTTAAAAAGAGACTGTGGGGTGCACGGGTCCGTGTGTGATGGGAACCATGTGAGTGCCCAAAGTAGCATCCACCTAGAAAAGTAACTGTCCTACAAGGCTTCCTTCCGACAATAATGTGTGAAGGACTGGAGAAAATGGTGATCCTTCCTCTAATTCCCTTTTGCCGGGTCAGGACAGTTCCCAGGAGTGTGTCTCTGCTCTGTCCGTGGGTGTGGAAATGGCTTCTCCTGAGCTGTGGTGTGTAGAGGTCCCCGGCGCTGTGTTCGGCTGAGGAACGCCGTACGGGACTTCTGACTGCCATTTCCTGGAAACTAGGTACAGGTGGGACTCTTAATATCACAGAATTAGCACAGCCACCTTTCTTAGCTAATTGTTTTAGGTGACGTTTTAAAGAACTACTATTTTCCTTAACATTTCTAGTCTACTTTTCTGTTGCCTACAAGCACAACATTCAATTCTCTTAAGTGTCAATTTTTATTTAAAATATAATGCTCATTAGCAGTTTCATTGCATTTCAACGTATCTTTGGTTTTTTAGATTATTTCACTAAACTCTTTGCATGTATAATTGAAATTGACTTTAATCTAAAACTCAGCCTTAACGGAGTCAATATTTCTGCGATCTGTCTTAGCTTGGTTCTCACGGAAGATGTTATTTCCACTGCTGGCAAGGGAAGGCAGGGACGTGATGTGCCACGAGGGCGAGGAGCCTCACGAGCCAGTTCAAAGAACTCCGGCCAGCTGTGACCAGAGGACTTTGAAGCCTGCGCTCTCGTTATTGACTCTATGTGCTGTACTCGGGGTACAAGTCCACAAAGCTTTTTGAGATATTTCAGCCTTTGAGTAGTATTTGTGGTTTCCTGAGAAGTCAGGAGGGTTTTTTCAGTGGCTGTATTGGATGAAGGCAGTTTAGTTAATTGAAATGTGAAGGCAGACATTTGAGAGCTAATGCCTATTGCTGAATGCAATTCCTTTCTGGTTTGGTTGTTTTTTGTTTTTTGTTTAGTACAATGTCGTCTTAGATTAAAGTTGTGTTTATGGCCAAATAATTTCTCTTCAACTCTCTTTTGTAACTTACCTTTCAATTCATGTGTGTGGCCATTGTTTTAATTTTAAAACTCTATCATTAAAAAGCTTTTAGCACACTGTGAAAGGACCGTGAATGGCACGGAGTACTGAAAGTGCCTCCCCGTGTTCGTTAGCCTGAAAGAGCTCAGAAATTGTCGGTGAACAATCCAATTCTCTTCCCCTGCACCAAAATCACTTCCAGTGGCTTAAGAACATTAAAAAAATGTTTTCAAGTGTAGCATATAGAAATTCCCTGTGGGAACACTGGAACACTTCGAGAGATGAGTCAAAAAGATTTAAAACTTTGCAACGCAGGCTTCTTGATCAAAGGACGATCTATCCATAGTATACTTGCTGTATGATATATTCTTATATTCCATTAGCCTTGGGCAATACAACTACATATACAAATGAACACGAACGTTACCAATTACAAGTGGAGACACTTTGCCAATATTGAACTAATTTAATTACAGGAAATCTTTAACTCTTAAAAATACTCCAAATGAAATTTCAGCACTGCTTTCAAAGTAATCAAGATGACAGTGGGTTGCTTCCTTTTCAGCTTTGTAGTTATAAATTATTATTGGGAATATTTTTGTATTTCCAAAGGTTGTAGCATGAGAGACATCAAATAAAATTGTCCTTCTCCAGGATGTCTTTATTTCCTGTGCTGAAAAAGAAGTTAATATATTTTTGTCAATAAACAGAGATTTTACCTTATGAAGATGCAGCATTTTAGCTATGAGTTAATCTTATAGAAACAACATTATTTAATTTGCTGGTGTATTCAAGAGGTCTGCGCAAACAACTAAATAGTGGTGGTGTGTGCTTTTGTGGCTTCACAGAAACCACTGTTACTTGCTGTATTTCCAACCAATAACCCTTTTCACAAATGTTGTTCTTCGAAGCTGTCCTGTAGTAAACTTTACAATGTCATGTTTGTGTGCTGTCGTGCCTCTAACAGCCCACCATGAGCAACTGAGAAACTTCTGCAAAACCTGCTGTGAGTCCTCAGACAATGACAGCTACCTTCAATGGTTCCTGCAAAATCCTTTCTCCCCTCATCTTGGGAAACTGTAAATCTTAAGGAGATGTATCCTGAGCTTTTGCTGTAGTGCTGTCCTTACCATTGGGGTTGTTACCTGACTAGGAAATGAAAATAATAATTCTTATACTCATTTTTAATTACAGATATCTCTTTTCTTTTTTTTTTCTTTTCTTTTTTTTTTTTTTTTCCGAGGCCAGCAACCCTCCAGGTACTGGAACTCAGGATACAGGCCATGATAAATACAGGGGAAAAATAATCTTTAGACATCAACAGGCTCAGAAAATATGGTAATCTGGGTGAAAGTGCCTTTTAAAAATAGCTGCCGTCTGCTCACTTGCCTTTCAGATCCTAGTGACAGTTGAGTCCATTTCTGTATGAAATGTGTGAAGACATTTAGGGTCCCTTGGTCTTGAAGATGCTATACAGACATGAACTACTGTTGTTTGAGATCACTTAGCCAACACCCGATCTCCAGTAACACATATAGTCAGGGGAAATGAAGCAGCCTTTGTGAGACAGCCTGAGTCACTCCCGGCCGCCTCTGGGGGAGTTCGGAGGGCTGCCCTCGGCCAGTCCCCGTCCTTCGACTCATTGATACTCTCCATTCTCAAGCTCCAGCCTCTCTGCAGGATCAGATGCAGAACCTGTGCTTGCATTCCGGGACATCTTTATCTCTTTTATCCCCCAAAACTCTTCTCTGTTTCTTGTCTTGAGCTGCCAGGGAGCTCATTATTGCAGCTGTGCTGCTGGCAGCTCCTCCTGCACCCCGGAACATCCCGGCGGAGGCAAGCCCCCAAGGGACGGTGTTTCCCTCCATGTGCAGGCAGCCGGGACTGGGCAAATAATGTCACAGTGCTCTGGGGCAGCCTCCGCTCAAAAAGTTTGAGGGCCCTACCAGAAAGATCTGCTACCGTATTTCAAACCCCTGTTTTGCACACGGCAGCACGAAATCTGTGCAATAAATTGAAATAATACTCACTGTGGCAGTTGTTTGCTTTTCATATCACCTTAGCAAACTCCTGCAGAATTGTTATTCCTTGCCTTTCTTTCCCTTAACTGGATTACAAAGCCAAGAACAGAACTCTGGGGTAATATCAAGCAAAGCTGCCTTCATGGTTCCCATTTCTGGTCTGCAGTCTGCTGCAGGCTTTGTACAACAACTAAAAAGTTTTTTCTTTTTCTCAGTGGAAATGTCTGGATAATATTTTTAAAAGTTTAGATTTGTCCAGGTTGAAGTGTCAACTGAAACAAGGTTTAATCAGCAGTTACACTGCTTAGTGGGGGTTTTTGCGTGTTTTTCTTTGATTCGATCTTCTCCTTTCTCTAGTGACAAATGCCTGAAAAAAGGATGTTTTCGAAAAGAAGGGATGCTGGGCTACTCTTTGCATTGGGATTAGCCGGAAGGAGTGAAAATGTGCCCCATGGTGTCTGTGCATTTCTACTATATTGGAAAAATGGATCAAATGTGCACCGGATTTCAAAGTGTTTTGTAATCCAGGCAAAACATCTGTACGTCCAAATGTGTCATTATAAAAAACCCAACAAAGCAAAGGGAAATGTAGGCTGAGAGCTTAGACTCTGAAAATCTCCCAAGAGAAATAGTTTAAAACCTCTTTTGGGCGGTCTAGAATGAACAAGGTATACTGGTAAAATTCAGAATTTGTTACTGTTAAGTCACTTATAGCGTGAACAATATTCTGAGTAAGAATCAGTCACTCAAACATGCCTGAGTAAGAAATATTGCCTGGGTATATACCAGTACTTCAGCTCTCTGTGTTGTAAGTTGGACGCCTGAGGGGTTTTGTTCATTTGTTTTGTGGAGGTGCTGGAAACCTGCAGCTTCCCCTGAATTCGGCGGGTGTCGAATGAGGTCCCTGGCGAGCCAACAAAGAGGACAAGGATAGCTGAAAAATTTTTCCATCCCAGCCTTGCCTAAGGTGCTGGTTCTGGTGCGTGTAGGTGTCGCTTGGGTTTCTGTCTTATTGACAGCGTTTAAAATGGAGACCCAGGCCCGGAGCAGCAGCTGCAAGTCAGGCGTCGGGAAGAGAGGGACTCATGGCCAAAGCGGCTTTTTGCCTGGCTCCAGTCCCTCACCCTCACAAGTGTTAAAATTTAACCAAACTTATCTCCCAACAGAAAGATGATAAACAGCCAAGACCTCCCCTGAATTACAGGCTGGTTGTGATGGGAAGCAGATGTGCAAATCCTTCCCAGAGCAAGGGGCTGCTAGTGGGCACCCGCTGGAATATTAGGACGGAAAGAGAGGATGATTTTCTTGCTGATGAAATGTTGCTTTGCTCAAGGGACCGTATTATTGCTGTTATTTATTATTTATGCACTGTTGAAGGTGTGCACGGTGCTTTATAGTGCAATAAAAAACCCAACTGGTGTCCAGTCCCTCAGGGTGTTGTGCCACTGCTGAAAGATGGCAAAGGGGCAAGATGAAGGGGTTGTTTCTCGCTCAGTGATGATGCAGAGGTTTGTTGTTGTTACAGGGACTCTTCGGGCTGCTTAGCTGGGATGTTAGAGTAGCTTTGTCACCATTTTGCACAATTGTCTACGATCACTTTTGCAAGGGCACGTACCCTGCTTGATATGCAGTCAGAGTCTGGCAGCAGTGGGAGCGAGTGAGCGATACCTGGGGCTGTGACAGCGGCGCTGTTTGGTTTGTTTGGGTTTTTTTTTTACAGATTCCCAGCCATCTGCTGCCTCACCAGCTGCTCACAGTGCAGCACAAAACTTATCTTTGTTCAGGAACTCAGCCCCTCAGGGAGGGCAGGGGCAGTGGACTTGAAGGTGCGTAACTGACCTCCTATGCACCGTCTGCAGGGGATGGGGACAGACCCGGTGCCAAACTCCAGAGAGATGGGGACTAAATGCAGGGAAAAGGTGGAAGAACTGAAGTTCAAACACATGGCCACATAAACTCTTGTTCACCCTTTAAAAAATACTGGCCACAGGGATGTGCTGGCCTGGAGAGCGGTGGGAGGGGGGCTGTGGGGCTGAGAAGACCACAGGAGGTGGCCCAGCCTCAGGTTTGAACCTCCTTTAGCCATCATTAGGGTGACATAAATTGGGAAAAGGCTTTCACCCAAGGGCATGGAGGGGTTTGAGCTCTCGCCAGCCCTTAGTCGTGAGGGTGGTTCTGCTGTGCAGAGGGAGCGGAGCCGGGTGGCAGCCTGACTGGAGGGGGGAGAGTGGAGTTCTGCCTTGGGGGAGCCCAGCAGCTGCCAGCATCTGGGGAAACAGGGAGAGACACGGCTGCTGGAGATCTGTGGGGCCAGAGGGCCCAAGAAATCCTGCCGTCAAGAAAGTGGCACGTGTTGTTATTCACTGTCTTTGAGGTGCCTAGCTGAGAACTCCCTCCTTTCGTTACATGTTATTTTTATAATACACTTAGGGTAAAGCCAGCCGGCCTGAATGCTCCGTAACCCTGCCCCTCAGTCCTTCCCGAGCCTGCTCCCCAGGCACTGGGTGATGCTGGAGCCGGTGAGGGAAGGAAAGGCAGGCTGGCCGGAGCCGGAGCCGGGAGGGAGTGACCAGGTTTCCCCCTCTGTTCCCAGGGAGCTCCTCTGCTTTGCCTGTGCCACTTCAGACCACTCAGAGCACCCTCCTCCCTCCTCATGCTTTTATGCGTTTTCCAATTAAATTTCCTCCGCGAGAAGGAGAGAGACACTCTGAATCCATTAGCATTAGTAATTATGCAAATGCTTCAGGGAGTTGACTGCCCATCATTACATATAATTAATGTTTCTGGTTATGAATGGAGGGTTTGTTACTTTCCCCCCCCCCCTCTTGTGCTGGAATGGGGCGGGGTAGAGGTGCAGAGGGGGTGATGTTACTGTATTTAATTTGCATAATCAGGAGGCCTGATTGGGTATGCATGAGGATAGGGGTGAGGGGGGAACCTTCTCCAGTGTGCACTCTATTAAGCTGGCAGCAAATCTCAGGAGGGAGATGCAGAATGTAAAGCGAGGGTGAGTGCAGCACAGTGACTGCAGACAGCAGGCTCACATTTAGGTAGCACCTCCAGCACAAAGCAGAAAAAGAGGTGCCCTTGAGCTGGCATGGCAATGCACTTGTCCTATGCCTGGGGACATGCTTATCCTGTCCTTTTGCTTTACTGGCCTGCTAGAAATGACATGGGGATTCTGCAGAGAGGTCCCATTCCTGACTTTTATCTTGGGCAGCACGCTGAGTCCACAATTTGCAAGCTCCAAGGCATGCCTTGTGTTGCAGAGCTGGAACCCAGATACCCCAGACAGCACTGGGGAAACAGGCTTGGAACTGGCAGCACGACTGGGCACAACCTCCTCCTGTGCTCCATCCTCCGGGCTGTGCGCAGAGAGCCGGATCGGGGTGTCTGAGCAGGCACGCGGGTCCTCAGAGGGGCTGCGCCTTACGCGTAGCAGGAGCTGTGGATGCGCAGTGCCTCTGGAAAGCAGGGGCTCGGGTGGAAGTGTATCTGCGTGGGCTTGGCTGTCCATGGAAAAGCAGTCGGAACAGACAGTGAAGTAGTAAAGTTTCCACTCAGGGCCATGCCTCCGAGGACGAAGAGTCAAGACTTTCCCTCCCATGCCAAACATCACACAAGCCGGGGGTGGAAAGTTCCCTGTCACAGCTGCAGTGAATGCCCTGGGAAACCTCCCTGCAGGTGTCCCTGCTTCCTGATACACGTGGAAAAAAATGCTTCCTATCCCCTGTAAAACATCTTCCTCACGTTCTTCCCATTCCCTGGTCACTAGCTTTTCCCTTCTTGTCTTTTCTATTCCTCTTCTCTCAGTTTCGTTCCCCAAGAACTCCATTCCTCCTTGGCCTTTATTTCAGGCTACCTTGTGTCCTTTCCCACGATCCCTGGTGTGGGCAGTCCGTCACTGGCCTCCAGACTTCCTTGGGTTTTACATGACAGCTACTGTGTTCCCTCACTCCTCCACAGAAAGCATATAACCCTTGGTGTTGACTGGTCAAGGACTTACAGAAACAGATATGCAGTGAAGGGGATCTGGAGAGGGGGTCAAACAACTCTGCAGACAATGTGTGCTCAATGGGATAACGCTGTGGAAGGGCACTGAAAGGATCCAAGGAAAGGAGAACACAGAGATTCTTCAAATAGAGGGAGATGAACGTAAGGGTACCATGGAGATGAGAAAAGCATCCGTGCAGCAGATATCAGATGGGCCAGAGAGTGAGTGTCTCAATCAAAAGAGGAAGAGGGAGAGCAGCTGCTTAGCTGGAGTCTGGAGGTCCCACGCTGTGCAGAGCATTGTGTCCTCCTGCCCTGTGGCCATCATTATTTTCTGTCCTGATTATAATCCGTTGTTTGGTCACCATGGGCAAGGTGTGAGCTTTCCCCTATGGTGCAGGAATTTGCGGTGGCTCAGCAGAGGTTCCCAGAGTAGGCAGGGAGAGAATGGGCTTTGTTTCCCACCCTGTTATCCCCACAGCTTGTAGAAATGTGAGACAGATTTCCAACATACATTCCAATAACCCTTAAGAAGAGGTGAGGAGCAGGACACACACAAAAGAAAGAAAAAATCCAGAAAAAAAATAATGTGTTTCTCTGTGTTTGTTTTTAAAGCAGAAGAAAATCCTGTGTGTGTGTTTGTATGTCTGTGTTTGTGTATGTGGTTTTAAACAAACAAGTGGGGAAAACGTGAAACCTTAAACTTTCAAAAAACCTTCAGCCTCTTGATAGTGGGGCATCATGGGAGGACACCGATTTTGCTCTAAAGATCAGCTTTTGGTACAAGAAACTTGAGGCAGTACTGGATTCTGTTCTTGTCAAGGTTTTGTTTTCTTTGACTTGAAGCTGCTTTGGAGATTTGTAGTTCTGAGGTTCACGTCGTTCAGTATTTTGTAAAGCGTTTGTACACTTGGCCTGCCTGCTAGGGAAACCACTGGGGAGGACTTTCCGTAAGTAGAAGCACCTGTAAAATCTCTGATGTACACAAAACCAAGAGATCTGATTTGCTTAGACCAAGAACTTCTCTTAAGGATGAGAAAGGTCCCAATACAGATCAGGAAGGCGATCTCTGAAGGGTTGGGTGAAATCCCAGAAGGCAGTTGCTACGAGTAGAGTGGAGGTCTTGGGGAATTATGTGAGGAGTAACTGCAGTAAAATCATAGCAGCAAGTGATGGTGCTTCCTCGCATGGGAGGGAGGGAGTTTTCTGGCTGTGAAGTGGGAAGATGTCAACAGCTCTGTTCTGGTTTTGCTTTCTGTGACATTCATCTCACACCAAACCGTGCCACTGAGGCACCAGGGCAGTGTGAGAGGCAGCCGTACCGGCAAGGGGAAGGAGGGTTCGCTAGGAAGTCATCACCCGTGGGAAACAAGGTGGGCCAGCCTCCGGTGGTGGTCCTTCGGCCCAAGAGACCTGCTAACCGTGCCGTACCGGACAAAGCTATGCTGTGTCCTCAAATATGAGGCAAGGAGAAGACCTTGCTGTCCCCCAGAGCCAGCAGTGAAGTCACACGGGCTGGAAGGAACAGGGAAATGGTTGTCAAAGCAGGAGAGAGACTGTGGTGAGGACAAGGGCGGGCTGGAGTCAAACCGAAGGAAGAGGGAGGGGTAAGGACAGCAAATGGCATGATAACACCACAGTCGCACACGGTGTCTCATCACTCAGGAGGATGCTGGCTGTGAACGTACTGTAACCATGGTCCAGGGGCCATCAACTGCAGGAACAGAGTTTCCAGTACACGCCTGACCTTCTCTAGGCCACCAGGCTCCTTTAACAGGCTGCTCTGTATGCACTGAAGTGCTTGAAGATGTCACAGCTGGAAAAGGCAAAGAGCAAGGTCCCCTCTGAAGTGTGCTCAGTAGTAACTTCCACAAGGTTCACATCACTGCTTTCTGTGCTCATGGAAATTCCTCTCCGCCCACCCCCACCCCTTTTTTTTTTTTTTTTTTCGCATGTGTGAGTGAATCAGGTTGTGTATGTGCAGCGAGGATGAACACAGGAACACACAGATGCATACATGCAGGCACGCAGTGCATGCATGCACGGACACTTGAGATTGCTAAAGGCATAAGTTAAATCCCACATCAAAGCAGAGAGCTATCGGAGCAGCGCCGTTCAAAGGCGCCAGCTTCCTTCCTGGGAAAGACAGATTGTCACTTTGATTAAGAGATTTTAACAAGAGAGAAAAAAGAAGGAATAAAAGAAGAGAAAAAAGAGGGAATGAAAGAATGGAGAAAAGAGAGAGTTTTCATTTAGAACTTTTTTTTCCCTTTGGCTATCCAAAGAAGGTTTTAGTTTGATGAAAAAAAGACCCCAATTTAAAATAAGTTTAATGTAACAATGAATTATTTAAGGAAGAAGAAAATACAAGCTGCTGGTTAAAAAAAAAGTAGAAAAAGCTATTATTGAAATGTCAGAACAAATACCCAGCTTGATCTGCGTTAATATGATAAATACTAATATATTCATTTCCCCTGGTGCTTCTGGGCTTGCAGAGGTACATCTGCAGTGCGTTGCTTATGGTAATCAGGTCACAGCTTCAAAGGGAGACATGCAAGGTATTCTGGGGGCTGTTGTGGAAGCTGCTGTTAGAGACCTTGTGGATCATCGTGTAAAGCTGAGGGGAGCTGATCAAGGGTCTGCTGGAAGATCTCTGGTTGCTGAAGGAAACTGGCAGTCTTGTAACATTCTTTGGTGGACCACCAGTCATGGGACAACCCTGGTGTCTGGTTGTCATCTTCAATGTTGCCATTTTTCTGTAGATGGCGTAGTATGAGAGAAAAAAAGACTGAGGATGGAGAGAGCAAATGAGCTTCCCACCTTCTGCCTCCACAGCCTAATTCCCAGCATCTCTGTGGCTGGGAGTAGATGCCGTGGGCAAGCTGTAGACCCCAGCTGCAAGTCAACCACCATCTCGGTTTTTGCTTCCAGAGTCTCACAGTAAAATTCTCAGGAACAATTTAGTGGAGCTGATAGCTTGAAGCTTCAAGAAGCTTCACACAACCATCTTTGTGTTTTCAGACTCTTAACAACCTGGGAACTGCAAGTAGGATGGTTTCAGCAGGGACAAGTGCTGCTTTCTACTAGGCATCGTCTGCCTGCCCCATCCTTCTCGTCTGCTGCACAAGTTCTCTTGTAACGTGCATCAGGTTTGCTGGCGTCAGCACCACCCTTGAAAGAGTAACCTGGAGATCAGACCCTGTACAGATTGTATTTCTTTTCTATAGCCAAGGACTAGATTTAGACAACTGTGGTGCAACCAGGTGTCATCAGAACCCAGCAGCTGAGAATTAAGGGAGCTTATTTGGGAGCGATGTGGTGCAGAAGGTGTTGAACTGTTGTTTCCTAACATTACAGCTGACAGTTGAGTGACAGATTGGGAGTGTGGTTAAATTAGGATGCAAATTAATTGAGCTGGCCTTCTGGTTGGTAGAGTGAGGAGAAAATGTTGCAGGGAAACAAGGGAGAGCTGATTTTAGATGAGAAGATTGGAGTAGAGAGAAGCTGAGAGGCAGGAGGCAGAGGAGAGAGGTGGGAAGTGCGTTTGGAAAGAGATGGAAGAATATAGTTACCTAATGTGAACCTATCAGTGTGGCAAGGTTCTGAGATAAAATCAGGAGACAGTCAATTAGGTTTTGACCTTCTTGGTCAGGACTTGTTAGTGAGCATCATTTCAATTGAGGTAGCTCAAACATAATTAATACATTGCTAACCTACCCTGAATTCCTTTCCTGGTAGAACTCCTGTTGGGTGCCACAATGAAGCTATTATGAGGCATTTTGCTCTTCCTAGCAGTGGACATCTAGATCGTAGGCTGAAGTGTGCCCACCTCAAGGAAGGAGTTACTGCGTCCAAGGGAATTCAGCTGGTTGTAGTGCCTGGAGTTCCCAGGCAGATAAAGGAAGTGTGCTGAAAGCCTAGATAAGGCTGGTTAGAGAGCTGCAGAAACCTGCCTGGCTGTCTGTTGCAATAATCTGGACTCACTTGAGAAGCTCCTCTTCTGCGTGTGTGTTCCTCCAAGAAATGCTCTAGTTTCCAAGGAGCACTCATGTGCTTTTCTGGTAGATTTTACTTACGAATGTATAGAGTCTTAGTCCATCTGCTTCTGTCCCTCTTTCCCTCCATTGCCTAAATTTGAATCTTTAACGTTGGCTTGTGGGCACAAGCATGCTGTGCCCAACTACGGACCAGTTCCTCAGTTAAAACATGCATAAGCTGCTTTATTTATGCCATTATTTTATATATTTTTTCCGCCCCCGAGATGCTCCACAGGGCCTACAGTTTGCTGGAAACCCCGGTGACAGCCCCTGGCTTTTGACTTCAGAAGGTGAATTCTCTCATTGGCCATTTTCAACCCATTCACTGGGAAATGTGATTACTTCTTATTTATTGAAGTTAAGTATTCCTGCTTGTAGCCACTATGGCATTAAAGTAAAACGTTCAGCATTTAACACGATGAATGCAGAGACATGAGGCTAAATGCACTGCATAAAATCTTTATGGGGCTGTAAACAGACGCCCAGAATATTTTCAACTGTTTTGTTGTGAGCCAGGCTGGGGTCCCTCGTCTGCCAGGCAGCCTGCCCCTGGGCTCTCCGGGAGTCAGCCAAGCCCATGCCACCACCACCTTGGCCTGCACAGGGGAAGGGCTCTGGGGAACAGAAAAGGAACTGTCCTGCTTGCTGGCAGGTGCTGCTCTTGCCAGGACTGGCCGGCGGCTGTGGCTGCATCGGTGCAGGTCTGGGTGGTAAATACAGGCTGCGATCACTTCGGAGCTGCTTTCTTCAGTATCGGTCCCAGATAAACACAGCTCAAGAGGAAATCAGTTCAGAGTGAGTTTTGTCAGCTTCAAAAGAGATTCATTCCTGGTGTTGTCAGTCACAGAAGACTGATGGCTGAGATTAGTGAGGAAAGCAAGGCCTGTGGGCATTGAAACAGCTACTGTTACTGGAACTCAGGGTTTAAAGATGAGATCTAATCTCAGTGTGGATTTGTACGAAGTCCCTTCCCCCTTCCAGTTTCTCACTCTGAAGGCTTGGTTCCCCTGGGCACCCTCAGCCTCCTGCACTCCATTTGCCTTTATCGGCTGTCTGATCACACAGAGATCTCCCTGCCTCCTGGCTGTGCTGGGCGCCAGGCGCAGGGGTAAAGGAGAGCTGGGCACTTGCTTGACCTTGTTCTCTCTCTGTGGTGGTGTGGCTAGGCTGTCCTCACCCATGGATGGATGCAGGAAAATTCTCAGCAAAACAAGCACCTCCTGGCCCCACGGAGGGCGGCTGGGGTCCCAGGGAGCCCGGGCCAGGGGTTACGCAGCTCAGCAGCCCCTCTGTGCAGAAACCCAACCGATGGCTCGAGGTGTTGCAGCAGAACAAAACCCAGTTGTGTTACCCAAACACTCGCTTGCTTGCTAGCACCTTGACTTGCGATGATCAATGCCACCATCAGCATCAGACATCTCTGCAAGCCCTAGCTATGGTTCGTCATGAATGAGGAGACAAAGCTGAGACTCAGGCTCTGGGTATCTTTATTGCTTTAATAAAAGGCTGTAGAAGGCATTTAAATAGCCTCCTGAGAAGCACTGAAAGAGCGTTATTCCGATGAAGTCAAGTCAAAGGCCACAATTCCACGTGATATGATACAGAATACAACTGGTGGCGCTTGTGCAGCAGGGAGAATAGTCTTCCAGAGTCCTTTTCTGCCATGTGTGAGGGTCAGTGACAAACCTGAGAGTTTCTCCTGGGGGCTCTTCTTGGTTTTGATTGTTCAGTAATTGTGTCCTGAAATTTGGAATGGCTTATCCCTAGAAAGTTAACGTTTTGCAAGCTTTGCTCTTGGTAGAAACTATTAATGTGCTGACTGGGAATGCCCCTGCCTATCTGCAATACAGTGATTAGGACAGCTTTCATCTTTGCCATCCCTTGATTGCTTTGGATGCTTCATTGCTACGAAGGCTCCTGTCCCACATCCGTGCCTCCTCCCTCCTCCCCCACCACCTCCTCTTCCATTCAGTAAGTGTCTCTTGCCTCTAACATATGGTCAGAGCATATTCTCAGCAATGCCGACACTTCTGCTTCTTCACTTCAGCAGCCACAATAACTGTTGAACGGGAAATCTGTCGTTTAACTCGGCCGTTTGCAGTCACTGAAGAGAAGTAATTACAATGGCCTTAATTGGCTGACTGCAGAGCCACTGCCCAAGTAGTAATAAATAGTGCATGCTTAGGAGCTGGATGAGATGTAACCACCCAGGGTTTCTCCTCCTCTTCTTCCAGCAGGCCTGAATCCAGTTCTCTTAAGAGGCTAACAAGGATGTCAGGCTGCTGCCTTGAGGATCCAAGCCTTACACAGAAGAGATGCTGGTCAGCTGAAGTCCCAGAGGTCTCTCCTGAAACTCTTTCCAGGGATCCTGGCAGGGCAGGCTCTTGGCAGCTCTGGTGCTGCCTGCTTCTGCCTGGGTTCCCTGCCTTCCCCTTCTCCCGCTGCTGCCAGGCTAGAGCACGTTTTTTTTCATTAGCAGCGATGCAGGCAGAGCGGGGCCAATTACTCACTGCTTTATGCTTGCTGGAAAACCCACCCAGGACTGGTAATAGCCATTAAGTGAGGGTGCAGCTTTAACTACGTGCCATTACATTAAGTTTCAAGTTGATATATGGCCAGAGCAAATTGAATTCCTGCTGCTATCCCGTCTGACATTTGTTACATTACAATGCCTGCTCTTTTGTTTTTGAGTCAATAGCTGCTGCTTTCGAGAAATATGGATTATTAGAATTTATAGCCCGTCCTACGCGTCTTTTCAAACACTCATATCCTTTTATCATTTCGTTTTGTTGTTATTCTGCCCAGCACAGTTTGTATTTCTTCAGGTTTTAGCACCTGGGACTCTTGATACTTGTGCTAAATCAATACCCTTTGTCCTCATTGCTTTAATATACACAACCATTTGTGTGATGCATGAATTGCAGTGGGTTTTCTGCCTGCGATAGTCATTTACTCCTCCTGCTCAAGCATTCCTTCCCCTGTCTGCGTGCGGGTCGTGCTTTGCAGTAAATATCACACATCTACATTTAAATTCCTTTATATGATGATTTCCAGGCACCTGGCTCCACGGGGAAAGGTGAATTTGCTGGCTGCTTAGCAGGAAGGTGTCACAGGTTTGCCAGTATTCCAGTGCCTCCTGGAAAGTGCTGGTGTGGTGGAGTTTAAAAAAAAAATCCACCTTTTGCTCTTATGCCGTATACATCTTCAAAATCCATGCTTTAATGTAACCACGCCTTTTCGTAAAGCAGATGTGAAGAATCTCAGGAGCCATAAAAAAAAGGTAAAAAAGGCCTTTGGACTTTTGTTCAGATGTCCTCAGGTCAGCAGCAGCTGAAGTTGTCACTCATCAGCGGGCAGTTCTGGAGACTTGGAGGAATTGCTGTGATGACTGTCCCACAGACAGCTGTCTGTGAGCGGGGTGGAGGGACCCAGGCTGGCGACTGGGGTCCAACCCTCCAGCTCAGAGTGGATTTACAGTGAGAGCAGAGCCCAGCCTGCGCCGTCACTGCATCTGCTCTGCCGTTCTGTGCCTACGGAGATGTTCCCAAGACCGTTCATCTCATGCCTGTTACGTGTGGTGGGTACCGGAGCAGCCACCAAGGTACACGGTAGAGATGCGGGTTTGTTTATGCAGGTGCTCAGCTGCTGACCCTTTGGGCTGTTCCCCCTTTCCTTTGCTGGCTGTGGGAGTCCGAGATGTGCAAGGACAGCAAAGCTGCATGTTCCCTTCGAATTTTATACTTTTGCCAAATGAAGGAGTGCAGGAAAGAGACAAGAATGATGAAGGCACAGAAGATGAGATCAGAGAAGGGGAAGGCTTAGCTTGACCAGTCTGCATTTGCCATGCAAAGAAGGAAAATATTGCCCTCTGGTCTTGGGCGTTCTTCTTTTGGGCATTCTTCTTTTCCTCTGCTCCATACACTGGCAGTCGCACACCCACCCATTCATCCCCTGGCTCCCTCCCGGTCCTTGCCAGCCCCCTGGCCATCCCGCGAGCTGCCTCTGCTTCGAGCCCTCACCTCGAGCTGCTTGCCTTCATGCTGCTGTGTTCAAGCCCCTCTGCTGCTCCTCCACACTGATGCCAGCCTGCCCCAGGTATGTGGCTGCCTCCTCATCACCCCACTGGCTCCGCTGTCCCCCCCAGTGCCCGGGCTGTCCCGCTCCTGTGCGGAGCACAGCCCCATGCCCACCTTTGTGCTCGAGAGGTGACAATTTAACTAAGTGCAATTTCCAAGAGTGATGACTGTGATTTTGAATGTCTCATTAAAATGCAGGGCAAATCCTTCATCCACAAAGGGAGATGTGTTAAACACTGCTTCAGAATTAATCTGCGGAGTGTGAATCTCCCTGGCCGTGGTGAGGAGAGGCACCGTAGCATCCTCCTTTGTTTCCATGTTCATGGCAGTCTCCTGGTTTATCTCTGCCACAGCCGCTGCTCGGGGCTCTCCCTTCCCGTCCTGCCTGTGAAAAATGAGATGGCAGTTCTCTTCAGGGCGTGGGTATTCCTGATAATATATTTTCCGTGTAAATAAATGGGAGTGATTTACCTATCAGTTAAATTAACTGAAGTAGCAATGGAGCACTAGAAAAAGGCATGGCCAGATCCTCTGCTGGCCTGACCCACCGCTGCTGCTCTCCGCTCCGGGAGGCTGCGGTTTGGGCATAGCCACAGTCCTCTGTGCTGAGCGTCAGCGCTGCCTTCCTCCACGTTTGTGGCAAAATCACTAGGAGTGGAATCTAACCCCCCTGGTTTCAGGGAGGAGGTGAACCAGCCCAGCATCTGACCTTGACTGAAGGGTTTTCTGTGGGTTTCAAGTCCTCCCCTAAATCCCTTTCTATTCCCAGTGCAGCCTTTTCCATCGAAAGTGGTTTCAGACCTTCAGGTGAAGCGCCCGTGTCGCAGAGCCAGGGGGCAGAGCCCAGCAGGGGTGTCAGAAGGTCCTTCAAAAATCTGCCGGTGCAGGTGGCACGTGCCTGCATGTTCCTTGAAACATAAATGCTCCTGAATATAAAGATTATTTACATTCCCAAACAAAGCTGCCAAACACTTTAAAAATGCACTAACAGTGCCTCTCTCTTTCCGCTGCGCTTGCTGATAAAGGGCCATAAACAAGCTTGACACATTTATAATAACCTTTCTCCCCTCCCTCTTCCCTGTTCTCTCCTCTTCCTCTGTTGCCTCCCTTGCAGGCTGCATTGGGTAAATTTTTTATTCTGCCTGCATTAGCTGGGATATATTGTTTGATAGGGGGAAATAAAATGTCGAATCTCATTTTATTTTTATTTTTATTTTCTTGTTCTAGAGGCAGCTGCTTCAAATGCCAACAGTGGATGTTTGGTTTTAAAATTTTGTTTCCCCTAGCTTTCTTTTTTCTTCTGTTCATTTTCTCCCCTTTTCCTGTGTCTCCCTTCTAAAAGGTCATCTTAAATGATGCAAGGATACATGCTTTTGCGGGTTGTTTTTATCACTTATCAGCCTATTCCAAAGGCCATTTAGTCTTCTAGGCAAAGGTTGTAGCTTTCAGCCTCCACTTCCCATTTACAAAGGAAAAATTGATGCTACATTTCTAGGTATATAAATTAGGTACAGATATAGATACAAACCAAAATGCTAGCCCATCTAAAATACAGGATCCTTGTGATTTCTTTGTCTCCAGTCTGAAGAGGTCTCCGGTTCACCTTTTCTCCTGTCACCTGTTCCTCTTAGAAATATTGATGGAAGCGCCACATCTAACGATTCCTTCTCCACACTGTATTGCTGTGCGGCAGAAAGGCCCACTTGCTGGAGATGAAAGGCAGTGGGGAGCGGGCCGGGTACCAGCAGCCGCTTTGGGGCTGCTCTTGAGGCTTTTGTTCAGTACCTCGTGGCTGCAAGAGAGGGTTTGCATGCAGTGGGCACGGGGGCACAAGGGACTGTGCCTGCAGAGCCAAAGGTGTGCATTTCTGGAGCCAGCTGGCTTTGCAGTTTTGTACCCAGAATGGTGAAGCGCATGTTTGTTTTGCCTCCCCTTGAAGCGCTGGCCTGAGGGAGGGAAGTGGGTGTGATGGACTTGGCCTGGAGCTGCTCATCCCCGGGAAGCAAAGGAAGCCCTGGTGAGCTGGGCTGACCACTGACACTGCCTTAGCCTTGCCTGGGGGCGTTGCAGTCCAGGAAATCTGGCAAAAATGCAGCAGCCATGTAAGAAAACACGACCCGAGTCACGGCTAAGGGACCGTGAAAATCTCCCCCACCTCTCCCCACTTTGTCTTACTTACATAGTGTGGATTTTGGGGCAAGGATGGTCTGTGGCCTGGTACCGCCAGGTGTGCAGACCTTAGATGGAGTCGCTTTAGTGCTTGAGTCTTTCAGATCACAGTTGAGGAAAGGGGTTTTTATGATTGATATGTTAAAATTGTTGCTTTTCCTCTTCATTTGGTGTATTCTGTTGTACAAGCTCTGTAAATTTGCAGGGATATGGTTGTGGTTATGGAAATCACACAATGGAATAATTAAATGGCCTAATTGTAATGTATATTATCTCCACCACTGCGCTCATCAGTTATTCTATCACACTTCATAGAGGAGGGCAGTAATTATGAAAAGCTGACACAAACTTGCAGGCAGCAGGTGAGTCCAACTAAATCCAAATTCGATGAACTGATCCCACAGCCCATTAAGCCCTCACGGTGGTCTTTGACGTGGTCAGAAATTGGAGAAATTGGAGGAGGGGACAATAATATACCAAAGAGAGACTGTGAGGCATTTGCATCGCAGAGAAAGCGAGGGGCATGTCAGCTTTGGTACCACCCTGGCCCTCTAAATCTCTTCTGTGGGCCTCAGCTCCACGTTGTGTTCAAGCATTTGACCCGCTGTGGTCCTGGCTGGAGTTCTGTCAGAACAGCCCTGTGCTGGAGATCCTGGGGCTGGTGGCAGGACCGGGGGCTGATGCTGTCTGAAAAATGAGGAAGGAATGAAGTGTCCTCTCTAATATGACACAAACCCCTCATCACCCGAGCCATTTTCCAGCGTATTAATATTCATTTTGCACTAATGTGGGATGAATACATTTCAGTGTTTGGCCAGAGCACATTCGTCATTTTTATGTCATACTCACAGAATGCATCAGTGTGATATATTGTGTATTTTACCATAATAGTAGACAATACAGCTCAGTATTTCATTTGGACAAGTAGCAACTGTGAGGCAAGGAGACAGCCATTGCTGGACCAGGGGTGAACTCAGGAAAACAGAAATAAATTAAACCATATTCATCTGGAGTGAAAAGTCATTTCTCCAGTAAATTAAAGGCAGCAGCAAGAGGTGAACTCTTGTTGAGTTGCCCTATTAGGCTGCTTTAGAAAGGCTCGGCCAGGAGCTTCTTCTGGATGTAGCTTCAAGTGTCTGTGAGTTTGGCCACCTCAGCTGTGCAGGTGGCAACGTCCTTTGCAAAAGGCAGCACCTGAGAACGGCGGTGCCTGGAGGAGGTGCAGGGCTGGAAGATGTGAGATGGTGGGCTCGGTACCTCCTGCCAGATGTGTGATGGGAGGTACCGGCGGGGGAGGCTGAGAGGCAGGGGAGGAGGGAGAAGGGACCTCAAAAGCAACCAGTGAAGTCACGGTTACTGAATGGACTTTTCCCTATTGCTTTATTTGTTCCCATGTTTTGCCCTGGGCGCTGATGTTTAGTAATTGAGACCAAAGGGATCTAAAGAGTTGCCATAAAGGGTAGTTCAAAAATCAATGGATGTTAGAAAGGGTCAAATGATGCCATAAAGAGATTAACAGCAGCGTGGAGAGATAATATTCCCCTGACTGCAGAGCTGGACCTGAGAGCTTTATGACAGGGAAAGAAAAGAGCAGAGGCAGCCCAGCACCTCTTTCGCTGCTTGACTTTTCCCTCTCCTGGAAGCTCAGGGCTGTTTGGGGAGACAGGGGGCAGGGCGGCTGGGGCGGCGAGCCGGGAATGAGAGGAGACAGGCAGGTGGGCTGTGCCGCTGCCTGATGAATTCTTCTTCTAATCCAGACAAACTGCAGCTCCATCGACAGTCCCCGCTAAATCACCCGGGAGGAAATGACTTACTCAGCAATCAGCCACAGGTTTATAACGTGAAGGTCAGATTTTACGAGGGTCCCCTGGAGATGCACGGGGGAAACGCGACATGGCTGTGTGTCACTCTCCTGGCGTTGGACCTAAAAGCGGGGCAGGCAGCATGCTAGGCCAGGGACAGACCCCGCCGGAGCAGCCTTCCCCGCCGCCACGTTCTCCCCGCATCCATCTGTATGGCCTCCGCACCGAGCTGGGGAATAAAATCAGGAGCACAGCCCACAGTACCTGGGGGCTGGAAGAGATGACATCTGGTGATCGACTGAATGTCCTTGTTAGGAGCTGGAAAGTTGCTTTCTGGAGAAGGCTTCTTGCTTCTTTTTCAGCTGTTCCTTCGTTCCATGGCATGTTCTCAGCACTGACCCGTGGTCCCGCGTAGGAACGTGTTGAATTAAGTAGCTGTTTTCTCCTGTCTCTCTCCCAGGGCACTGCGCGCTCTGTGGGGACAAGCAGAAGGAAGCCCTGGCATTTTTTACTTAGAAAGCACCCTCGATGCACCTAGCTCTGCTCAGGATGTGTGCAGGGGCCACTGCTTCAGGTTTGCCGTTGGCTGGGCTCGTGGAGGGGACCTAAAGGAAGCAAAGAGATTGAAACTCACCTTGTTCAGCAAGGATTGCCTGGGAAATCTCAGCCTGGCCCTCCCAGGAAGCTTTTCTCCTTGGAGAGGAGCTAGAGGGACCTTCCCCATGGCCCAGCTGATGATGGGGACCCTGGGCAGGAGCCAGTGACCTGCATACAGGGATCTTGCTTCAAAGTGTGTGTGGTCCATATAGACACAGCTCCCCGAGCCTTGCGGTGGTGATGGTTTATGGCAGGATAAACCCAAATCAAACAATAACAGTGCTGTTTTCCTGGCATTGCGTTGTAGAATCTTAGTGTTGCAGGAAATTAAAAATCACACCCAGAAGTACTTGATGTTTCCTGGATGAGGGGTCCTGTCTCCTGGGTGCTGCAGACGGCAGGCCTGGCTGGGGGGAGGGGCGCTGCAGAAGGCACCTTTGGGGTCTGGTAGGAGACTCTGGGGTGGGAAGAACATGGGAAAAACAGGGTTGCATTTGGTGCTGCACTTACATGATTCAATGTTGAATCAGTTTGTCTGGAAGAGGTGGGTTGGAGAGCCAGCAGGCTGATGTACCATATTAACAAGCCTGAAGGGAAAAGAAAGAGATGGCTAACCCTTGGGAAAAGATGACCTTGAGCTACTGCCTTTTAAAGCCATGAAGGCATCCGTTTGCTGGAAGAGACTGCTGCCATTTTATGTGGGAGCATTTGAGTCAACGTGTGCTAAGAGGACAGCACACGCTGAGCTCTTTCTGCTGCCGTGTTTGGGTGGCTTTCGGCCAGCGTCAGCTCAAAGCCCACTTTCCCCAGGAGGAACCTGCTGTGCTTCTCTTGCCCTTGCTCAGAGGGACATGCTTCTCTCCTGCTTCCTTGCTGAACGTAGCAAAGACCCCTGCGGCCATCAGGACGCCTGGTCCCTCGCAGGGGGGTGTTGTCCCTGTTGGGGACACAGCAGGGAGTCTGAGTCGCTCCAGCTGTTCCTGCACCCCGGGGCAGAGCAGCCAGCAGCTGTGGGCAGGGCTTCCAGACCCTGGTGTGGACCAGCAGTTTGACCTCTGGTTAGTCCCCAGGGAAAGCAGCATTTTACTGACAGACTTGAAAGTTATACATGTGCTGGCTTTGCTTTTTGCCATATCATCTCTTCCCTCTCTCTCTCTCTCTTCCTTGTTACCGCTGGGCTGTTTTATTGTGCATTTCTCCTTCTTCTATAGCTTTGCTTCTGATTCTCTCCTTCTTCCTGTTTTTCCCCCTCTTCCATGTCCTGCTGGCCCCAGCCTTGCTCACCTCACGGCCAGCTGTGCTGGGAGAGCTCCTGGCCTGACCCTCTGTAACGCTGTTTTCTTGCCTCGCACCCAAGTGACCAGCAGATGAGAGAGTCGGGTGCTGCCACGAGATTTCTGTGCTTGCTTCCATCAGTGCTTCCTGCAGAGCCTGGGCGATTATTATCTCTGTAAACGACTGAAAGAAGTATAGTGATAAAAGGATTAAGCTAGACATATTTTATTTTATTTATTTATATCTTGCCGCTCCTCCTCTCATCCCCCTTAACAAGTTGTGGAGCATATTGTGCTGCAGCTGCTGCAGCTGTTCCAGGGAGGAGCGGTGACATGGGGACCAGGGGGATGATGCAGAGTGGTCCAGGAGCGGGCAGAGACCACAGAAGTGTGCTTGGGAAGGGGTGCAAGGGGCTAAAGATGCAGCGAGGCCAGGTTGCTCTTTTCCCTTGGTAGCAGTCTCCTCTGAGTCCCTCTTTTCAAGACAGGAGTAGAGAGCCCACAGCAACAGGGTCATGCAGCTGCTCGGAGCCAGTGTTTCAGTGGGTTATGGACCAGAAGGACACCCAGAGTGTCTCTGGACAGTAATTGTTGCAAAGAAACCCCACACCTTGCTGCTTGCCTGGGGCCTCGAGGGCACACCGCCGTGGCACAGCACCGTTCCCAGGAGCAGCTCTTGCCAAGCTGTTCCTGCAGCAGATTCCTGCAGATGCTTCTGGAAACAGCCTATTCCCATCTGAAGTTTATTTCAGGTCTTTGTGTGTGTCTGCTAAATAGTCTACAACCCACAGACTCATATAGACAACGAGTCCCGCCCAGGAACCGCCGCAGCCCTGCCTGCATCTGCGGCCTCCCTGAGTTCCCCCATAAGGGCTCCCCCATGGTGGGGATCAGGGTGACTTCCAGCCCTGCTGGTGGCGTCAGGGATGGATGGGGCTTAAACCAAGGCAGAGGCTCACAGTTATACAAAGGAATTTACCCTGAATATTCAGGTTTTGATATTGCACCACCCCACCCCCCGCCCCAGCTCCTTGGCACGGAGGGAGCAGAACATAATTGCAAACTCTTCCTGGATGGAGCCCTAGAGGAACAAAGCTGGAGATTGTATTCCTGGCAACAGACTCTCTAAAGCTCGTTTGTACCAAGGTTGTATCTGTTCTAGTAAATATAACGAGCCAGGATCCAGTCTCTGGTCCTGAGAGGCCATGATATGGTACGGTTTGTGCTGATGCAACTAAACTTTGGCTTCTCCCATGCAGTTTGCATGGCGTGAGCCATCTCCTGAGCTCTCTCCAGGATCATCTGGGAGAGTGCTGGCTAGTGTGAGCCAGGCAGCATGTGAGCAGTTAAACAGCTTGGATGAGCATGACACAGCATCTGAAGCCTGTGCCCTGGCCCTGTTTTAGTTACCAATATAGATCTCTCCTGAGATGGTTTTGCAGAGTAAAAGGAGTTTCAGAGACCCACCAGCTGGAGCCAGGCGTGTGGGTTTTCTCTGGAGTGCCACTCGCTAGCAGTGCAGGAGCAAGGGTGAGGTTAGAAGGGAGTGAGGAAATTTGGATGGAGAGGGAAGAGCGACTTGTGGCAGGCTGGGAAGCCTCAGCGAGGAGGAGTGGAGGAAGGAGGACCCTCTCCGTCCTTTCCGTGTAGTCTCAGTGCTGGCATGGTTGCGCTGCCTCTGCCTGTATCAACGGGAACTTGGCACCCTCTGTCTCGCTGAGTGCTGCATGGAGACAGATCAGCTGCTGTGTTTGTATGACTAAAGAGACCCAGGAGCACAATCATTCAGGAAGTGAAACAAAATGATGGCAGCACTTGGGCCAAATACCTTCAGCAGTCCTAGGGATATCGGAGCTCTTCAGGCATGTGAAGGAGCAGCTAAACCCATGTAAAATGATTGCATAGTCCCCTGTACCCCTGGCACCGTCAACTAGCCCTAGAGGGGCAACAGCTGTGCTGTGATATTCCCTTACGAAGTCCCATCCCGGAGGTGGCAGTGCGGATATTTGCCTGGAGGCGTGCGGTGGCAGCAGCACCCCTTTATTAAATCCGGCCATTTGTTCTGCCTCGTGCTGCAGCTGCACAGCAGCTGGTGTTTGCTGGGCTACTTGTGCCTTTGCTCCTCAGCCTCCATCACTAAACCTAGAATGGAAGGACACCTCTTTGGGTTTCTGGTCAGCCACAGAGGCTGTAGGTGTGACGTGACCCACCAGCTGTCACCACTATGAGGCAGCCGAGCGGCTCAAGGCCAGTGTAAATGTGCTGCCTTCACAGCCTAAGGCCAGACACATAGGTCTAAGCAGGAGCAACAATTTTATCTTTTCAAGCAAGGCATTTGGGAGATGAAGCTACGTCAGAAGGGTCCTTCATGGACTCCTGTCCATCCCTGGAGAATACAAGCCGGGTGAGATGGCCAGCCATCACTGGGAGGTCACCTGAGGGATGGACATGTCACAGCCTGCCTCCACCTAAGGTCAGAGTGATTCCCCTGGGCTGGCTTTTGCTGTGGTGGCTTCTCCCCACAAATCCCTGCTGGAATTTGCTTTTCCCTGCCTTCTCTGCTCCACCATTTCTACCTTCCCTTGCACCAGTGCCCACAATGAGCAGAGTGAGCAATCCAGCATGGCCCAGTTTAATATTCCACAGATCCTCACAGGCTGATAAATGAGAACAAGAGAGGGAAGGAGGGGGTGGGAGCCTGGTGCATGGGGGGGATATAAAGCCCTGAGCCTGTATTCAGAGCAGCAGAGATAACAATAAGCGAGAATAATAGTCTAACAAGTCGGAAATGTCACACACGATCTGGTGCCATTAACACAACATGGATCTGAAATATCACATAATTAGTTTTGTGCCTGTTGTTCTGATTTGGAGAGAAAAAATATTAAAAGGAAGAGATTTGGGGGGGCAGAGAGGGGAGTGCCAGCAAAGTGAACTCATAAAAGGGCGAAGCCTACAGCGTCTAATGTTTTTGGAATAGTATAATAAAGCTCTATCTCCTTACCCATGTTTGAGGCAGAGATTTTTATCTGGCAGCACGGGATAAAAAGAAATGAGAACTTGAAAAGGGTAGATAAAATTGCGATTGATCTCTCTAGGACTGCCTTGCCTCCTTTCAGAGAAGCTTGTGGGCCTCGTGAATTGCTCCACCACTGAGACACACGATCCCCACCCCTTCCCATGCCACCTCGCTGAAAGATGAAAAAACCCGACATTTGCAAAACTTCTTTCCCCATCTCTTTATAACTCAGTGCACAAAACCCATGTTTGAAGGCTGTGAAATGCCTCCGAGGCTGTTTGTCCCTTGGGAGCAAGTCTAACGCCTGGGTGTTTCGGGGACCCCCGTTGTGGCCGCGGTGTGTGGGTCCCCGTGCCTGCAGAGGGGCTGCTCCGAACGCTCCATCCCATGGGCTGCTGTGTGCCACCGGCGGCGAGCGCCAGGCTCCTGCCTCTGCCTGTTCTTGCTGGTGGCATCTTGTGCCTCTCCGAGGAATGCAGGCGCTACCAGCAGAGAGAGAAATGCCTCGGTGGGGTGGGCACCATTTGGGGGCAGTTGTGCCAGGACTGGAACAGGACTCATCCTGTTTTTCAAAGGCGTTAGGAAAAGAGAAAGTTGCAAATATCGTGTGGGACAAACGCCGCCAGTTCTTTCCCACCCTGCTGCCCGCTGGGCTGTGAGTAGCCTGACGTACATGCGGCACCCCCGAGACTCTGCGGCTGTCAGCTGCACACCTGACTGTGGCTGGGTGGCATCAGGAGCCACTTCAGACCACGAGCAGCCCCCCCCCGGCTGTGGGGCAGCCCCACCGCCTCGCCGCGGCCAGGCACCCAGGAGGGAGCTGCCCTCGCTGCGGGCACGCAGCTGCATCTCAGACACATTTCTCTGAGACAGGAGCCCTTGGGACAGGGGTATGGCACACTTACCCACCCCTCTGTCCTGGAACAACCCGCTGCACAATCGACGAGGCCGTGGCGGGGGTTTCAAGGGGAAGGATTTCTTACACGTGCCTGATTTAAAGCGGTCCCCTTTCCACATGCTTTTTCCAAAAAGCCCTTGAACTCCGGTGACTCGAACCCAGGGAGCAAACCCTTTTTCATGCAAACCCTCTGCCTCCGGGGAGAAAGCTGGAGTTGCTCATGCCGAATCAAGCATGGATTTTGTAACCTCCTCTGGCAGAGAAGTCCCCTGCTCCGTCCCCTGGCTGTGCAGTGACCTGTGTGAGGCTGATGGATGCCTCAGCCCTGCTCGTGTGGACAGGCACTGGTCACCCGTCGGCACTTCTCCAGACACTGTTAGCGGAGAGGCTGAGGGACTGCCTGGGCACAGAGACCGGAGCTGGATTTGCCAGGTCGTTCGAGCGACTGTTTTTCAGAGCGGAGATGGGAAGGACATTTGCTCCTGCTGCTTGCTCTTGCCCTGTCACTGCAGAACAGCTCTGCAGCCGTCCAGGCCCACGCTGCCCCTTTCCCTGGTCTCTCCTGGTCCGGGTGGATGGAGAGCGGAGGAGACGTGTTAACCACAGATTTGAATTTTAATGTGTAATGAAGCTTTCTGTCACGTTTTTACATGCCAGTTGCTAATCACTTTTAAACATATTCTGGGAAAGAGGTACCTTAAAACAAAAGCTGCGCTCCTGTGCCAAAGGCATGGATTGCTGTGTCCAACTCCTGTCTCTGGAGGATGCCCGTAGGATTGGGATTCAATTAATTCAGTCCCAGCGGATTCATCGCTTTGCCCGCTAACGGCTGGGTACTGACAGCGAGTGTGACAGGAACGTTGATCTATTGCTCGCTGCTCTGGCCAGTCCTGACAGGCGGCTGCTGTCGCTGTAGGGCTGTCACCTCCCGAGCCAAAGCCCTTCGCACATGAAATGGGGGATTTGCAGAGGGCTGAAATGCAGCTGCCTCCGGGGTGGAGCGCGGCAGCTATTTAGCAGAAATCTGCTCCCTGCATTTGCATGGGAAGTGAAAAGTATTTCTGCGTTTTGTTGACACTGAACAGAAGTGATAAATATCAGGATTGGGGAAGAAGCGAGTTTTCCTTTTGACAAGAAAGTCTGCGGCATCAGTTTTTCCTTCGACTCTGAAACGAATGTTAAAAATTCTGATGAAGCATATGCTCTTCCAAAATTAAACATTTCATTTCTATTTCAGCCTTTGCAGCTTGCCAGTGTTTTTAAAATACAAAACCATGATTTTGTTTGGAAAAATCGTTTTGAACAAGTCATTTTAGACCTATCAAAATGCTTTGTTTCATTTTTTTTTAAAGGCAAGACTATTGAACAGTCTATGTGACATTAGTCTTTTCTGAAATGTGTTGATTTAAATTAAAATTGACTAAATTTTTTTGACGGTAAGGAATGCTTTGATGAAAAATTTCTGATCTGGTCTAGTAAGATAGGCAAGGTCTGTATTATGTATTGGCCTCTATCCAGGGAGTGAGACATCTGCTACTGCAGGAGGTACAGGGAAGCTTGCGTGAGCAATGCTATCGAAAAAGCCTTAAACACATAAGTCCTTTGTGTCGTACGTCAATGTAAATAATTAAATTTCTTCTGGCAATTTGCAGGAAATTTTATCAGAATGATGCAAACAGACTTACTCCTAAAGCTTTCTCTTCTGCCTTTTTATGACTGTGGTCGCAGCCCTACCCCCCCAGCTGGGTGCACGCACACCGTTTAAGAGCGCGGCTGCACGTGCGCTCACAGGCTGTACCACATCAGACGCAGCTTCTGGAGCCAGTTGCCCTTTTGGCCTTCTCTGGGTCTCCAGCTGTAGAAACGGACTATGAGATGAGCTTGATGGTGCTCGGTTTTCCATCCGTTTCAGCCTGCTGGAGTTGTACGCAGGTGAGCTAAGCCCCGCCACACGCCCAGGGCTGCGCAGACCCCTAGCAGCCAGCTGAGTGCCCACCGAGAGCACAGCTCGCGGGGAGCCAGGCCCACCCCAGCAGGCTGCAGGTCTTGACATCGAGTCCTGCCGCAGCCAAGAGGCCTGGAAAGGAGGGGTCGACTGAAATTAGGGACTCATTAGCACATGAGTTTCAGGTGGTAGCAAGGTCGGGGTGGGGCTAGCCCACCAATAACGGCCCTTGCTCGGCCCTGGGGTGATTGCAAGCAGCTGGTGCTGGTGGGGAGGGGTAGCAGAAACACCCGGTGCCAGATGAGCATGCCACTGCAGCACCTGGAACCGGGGTAAATCTCGTTGAGCAGAGGTGAGGGGGAGATAGTTGGGTGCTGGTCTGCGAGCAGGGGGAAATCCGAGGGCGGTTCTGGGGCGTTGTTTCAGCTTTGAGGGAGAGAAGCATCTGCAAACACTCAGGAAGGACCATGAAGGGTTGGTCAGCGAAGGGTAAGTGATTTGAACAGGATAAACTTCAGGACTTGGGGTGTACTTTACTGGCTGTGTTTTGGTAGCGGTTGTGGCTGGTGGCCCTCGTTCCTTCCCACTCCCTCCGGTTGGGTGGTGGTAGTGGGCTGAGCCACCCCAGCCCTGTAAGAGGGGCAGGCTGGTGGGAGTGGGGTGAGGGGCTGCAGTGAGCTGGGGCAGGGGGACCCTGGCCTCGGGGAGGGCTCTGCAGATGCCTGGCTTGAGAGAACAAGGGAAGCTAACCATGCCGGGGAGCGGGCCAGCTGCCTCCTGTGCTCGGAGGTGCAAGGCATGCCTGGCTTTCCGTATTTGTGGAAGTTGTGTTATCAAATGCTCCTCGGGAAATGGCCTCTAAATTGTGCAACTTGAAGACTAAAGGGGTGGGGGGAAGAGTAAGCTTGTTCCGTCTTGCTTGCAGCCCTTAGGGCTGGCTCTTCCCCCGCTATAGCTGTGAGGATTAGAAGCTTCCCATCTCCCTTCAGCTGGCTGAGAAAGCAAGGTTAAGCACAGTGCCTAAGGCACCAGGACCTGAGGGTGTGCAATTCCCTGAACTCGTAAAATCATGACTTGGCAAAACACGTTAGCTGCAGAGCTGTTCATGCTCTTAACCTGTATTTCTCTTAAGCCAATTAGGCTGAGTTTCTAGTGAGGGTAATAATAGCTGGGCACACTCTTTTGAACCAATAATGTAGGTGGCTGGAGTAGACGAATGGCCTGCTAATGAGGGAACGGCTGCTTGCTAGCGATGCATAGCTAATGACCCCTGTCTCCAGCAGTCCACGGCCAGGCGGAACAAAAAATCTATTTCTACCAAGTGCTTCATTACCATCCAGCTACACTCAAGTGAGCAGCTCGGTTTGGTGGGGAGAGGAGAGGGCAATGTGACTGGGAGGTGGCTTTTCGGGGAGAGGTAGCGCGTTGTCCCTGCATCACCCTGGTTAAGCCTCTCGGCCTCCCTGGGCATTGCTGTGCTTTCCCCTCCCCACTTTTGCAATGCGCTCTTCCAAGGATGCTGTTGGGAGTGAAATAGGTTGTGATACATGCTGCAGGTTATGGTGGAGAGGAGAACTGCCAAAATCTAGATGTTTTAGTGGTGCAGCTTGGAGATACCTGCCTGGTTATAGCATCTGTCACCTCTCTACCCTCTTCTCAGGAGCTAATACCCTTCTGGGTTTGGGGATGGAGCTCTGGGAAGCAGGCAAGGACCAGGATAAAAAGGTTTGTAGTAGCTGTGAAATGCAGAGGTTTCTCCAGCATTGTTCCTTGTCTGTTGAAACCAGTATCAAAGATGCAGGCAGGCCTGGGGTGGGCTCTGCCGCATCTCTGCATCGGGAGGAGTGGGCACTGCAGAGCTGGGATGACCTGGTGTAGTGCAGGGGGAGGCAACCAGTGGAGCGGGGATAAACAGCTGGGCTCTGAGTTCCTGATGCTCAGGTGTGCAAGAAGCTCTGTTGGCTTCCCTGGAAGGGCTGGGCTCGCTGCGTGCTTATCGGTTTCCCGATGTGTGATGGCAGGGACAGGGAGTAAGTGGGCAGGGTAGAAAAATCTGGTGAACTATTTCTTCCTTTCAACAGATTAAACTCTTCTTGCTGAGTTCCTGTGCGTCTCCCCTCCCACTTGAAATTATAAATACATTTTTCAGTGAGTTAGTGAAAAATTTAAGCTTTCTACTGTAAAGACCCCATCTTCTAACCAGTCCCTGTGAGATCTACATTTGTTAGTTGATTTAGCCTCATTGGACTGCTTGGGTTGGCAAAATGTATTGAGATGGCTCCAAGATGCTAAAGAAATACAAGTTATTGCTGTTAGGCTAATTTATTACTATTTAGCAGGGAAAAAAATCATTTTTAAAGGGATAATGGCAAATTAAAAATCCTATTAAAGAAAATTCGCTTACCTAGTTCTTGGTAACAACTTGGGCTTAGGTCCCACAAGTGCATGTACAACCTCAAGTGTGTGGGTCCAAAGAAATCTGAAATCTCTGTCGGATCAAGAACGTGGTTATGAAATGTAAAATAATTAAGAATAGAATCCCTCACCAAATTAGTCTTTTGTTCTTAGCACTGCTAGTCTCCTCCTGACTTGCTGCCTTTGCTTGGAAAATGAAAATCGATGAGGTCAGTTTTACTTCTGTTTCTAGTCGGTGTCAGATCGGTTGACCTCAACGCGGTGCTGGTTTTGCAGGAGTGTGGTATTGATCCTGCCTCTGATCTGCAGCACTCGACATCAGCAGGTGTGAACCTGTGCTGGCCTAAGTGCGTCCCTGCCGCTGGGATGGGTGGGCTGCGCCTGCCCTGTGACGGGATCTGCAGGACGCGGCGCTGTGCCCCCAGTTAGGTGAGGCTGTTGGCTGGGTGGGTTTGGAGAGCTGCCTGCTGTGACCCAGGGCAGGGGCTGGCTAGCCAGGGGCAGCCCAAAGCAGGATTTGCTACTAAAATGTTATTCTGAAAACTTTTTTTGGGGGGGGGCTGCTGGATGGACACAGTGAACCTTCTTCAGGTGTTTCTTAACTTACGTTCCACACCTGTGCAGCAGCAGCAGCTTATGGGCTGTTCTGCTCTGTGCAGTTCCCACCTCCCCTTTGAATGCGAAGTTAACGCTCCAATCTTGTTCTTCTTCAAGTTCTAGTTTGTATTACAAATCACAGCAGTCGTTTTTCACCACTCCTGGGTCAGAGACTGGCATTTATTTATTCTGTTAGCTACAGTTTTTCATATGTTCCGGTGCAGATAACGGGATACCCTCTTACCAACGTGGCTTGCTAATTCAATTGCGTGCAGGCTCCTTCTTGGCACGGGGTGTCACGGAGGTGGCCCTGGCTACCAAGGACTAGCGTGGGTGAGGTGTGTTGTGGCAGAGAGATGCACCAGAGCTCAGCCATGGTGCTTCCACACGAGCCTGTGCAGGTGTGAGCAGGGATGAAGCCTCGGTCCATCAGCTGCAATACTGCCAGGGTCAGCAGCCCTTGCACAGGCTGTACTGAAGCGTCCTGAGCAGGGATGGATGTATGCCTGTGGTGTTTTGCTGTGGGACGGCTCAAGAAGGTCCCACGTGGCTCCCTTGGTTACACCGACAGCCGTTTACGAGGCTTTGCTCTGCGTTTCATCCCTGCAATGGTCTGGTTGTAAACCACAGCTCCTGACAGCCGAACCAGCTCAGCAGAGTGGGCAAGCACGTTGTGAGGGCAGGAATGAGCCACTGGAGGGGCTGGGATGAAAAAAGGTGGCTCTGGGGGAAATTTTAGTGGGATTTGGATGGTCAAAAGCAGTATGCTCTGGAGCTGTGCCCTGGGATTTCTGCTCCATGGCTGACATCTGCTGAGAACCAGCTTTTAGGTAAGCCTAAAAAAAAAAAAAAAAAAATAAATAAATTGTAGAGCTGTCCTTCTTTCTGTCACTTGGAAAATGAAATGATGATGGCAGAGTGGATAAACTCTCACCCAAAACAGCTCTCTGGCACAGGGCTGGGTCCGCACAAGCCTCATCCCTTGCAGCTCTTGGTGCCTGCTGAGCCTTCCCCTCCTGGTCCCGTTGCATTTGGCAATCCATGTGGCAGTCTGCAGCAAGGTCCACCCTGCCCACGCAGCCTGTGGGGGCTGGTCCCCAAAGACTGGTCGTTACTGGCTCTTCATTAGCAGCTGACTTGCTGAGGAAAGCCTGCAGGGAGGCCAGAGGCAATTCTTGCTCCAGGCGCCCACTGGCTGGTGCCTGCTCTGTCTGTATTTCAGGTTTGAGATGTTAGCAAGTCCTGTGCATGCTCTTGTTGAAAATGACATGAGCTGTAATTCCTGTAGCAAAAAATATACTCGTGAACGCGTTCTTCGGGGAAGGCATGAGTTCAGACGATGGCTTTTAGAAATCCTTCCTCACTATGTGTACAATGACTTCTATTTATGTGGAAGTACAGCTGCTGTGAGCACCCTAAATTTGAGCTGAGTTTGGTAAAAGGTGGGTTTTTAGCTGAGGTGAATTTTTGATAGTCAAAATACTTCGATTTGGATGTATGAAGCAGTTTTAAATTACTTTTTTTGACTAGTTTTTCTTGGAACTAGCCCT
Source organism: Falco naumanni (assembly GCF_017639655.2). Classification (NCBI taxonomy): domain Eukaryota; kingdom Metazoa; phylum Chordata; class Aves; order Falconiformes; family Falconidae; genus Falco; species Falco naumanni. The sequence continues at coordinate 2,768,063 of NC_054060.1, read as the reverse complement.
TTCTCTTGGATATGACACTTTAGACCAACGCTTGGATGCTTTGGTGCAGAAACAATGTTGGGGTTTTTTTTTCAGTTGGGGCTAGCCTAAAGCACTTTTGAGAAGTGGACTCATTCAGTAGGCAAGGATTGATACAGCTCTGCCTGCATCTCTCGCTTGCCAACTGGTCACTGCCTTCCAATTCAACAGCAGCGGTCATCCAGGCAAAATAAAAAAACACATGAAGTGACTCGCTGCAGAGCGTTAATAAGTACTGAAAAATGAGGGTGCTGGCCCCAGCTTCCACAATGTGATTCTTACTGAACTGCGAAGATGCTGGGTGGTCCCTCACGGCCACGGTCTGACTGGATCTGAAATTGCAATGCAGTGTGATTGAATTTGATAAAAATCAAACCCGAAGATATTTTGATGCGAAGGTAACACCTTCCTATGAGCAAGGATCCCTCTTTCTATATTTAGCCTGAAACAGTGCTATCACAAGCTGCTTTGTGACTTGCAATACATTTTTATTGTGTTAGATCCGTTGGGCAAATATTCTTCAAAACAGGCTTTTTATCTTCCCTGCCACAGGCAGGTGTTAGCCTCAAGTTTGCAGGAGAGCAAAGGGAGCTCTTATGGGGAAAGCAGGAGCCTTGTGTCGGTGTCCTCGGCAGGCTTGCAGGGTGGGTTGCTCTCCGGGATGTGGGAGCGAGGTGGATGTGAGTCATGCCTTGCCCTTGTCATTCCCTTGTTTCCTGAGCCGTGCTCGCTCATCTTTCTGAGCGCAGGATGTGGCTGGCTTTATTTGGAATGTTACAAGCATCCCTATCTGAGTTAATTGACCGAGGCAAATTTTGTTAAAAAACCTTGACATTAATAATGAGAAGTAAGAGCTGGGAGGTAAAACACATGCTCTGTAGACATGCATTAGCAGTACCCCCACCCTTCCAGACTCCTCCTGAGGTAGTATGGCAGAGAGCTTAGGTCAGTTGGTTTTAAAATTAACTTCTAGTCCTCAAGGCAGACTTTAAATACAGAGTATTTGAGCTGTGACTATCACTAGTCTTTTTAAGCTTTATAAGGGAGGGATGGAAGAGCATAGACCCAGAGAAATCCATAACTACGGGTGACTGGTCGTATGACTGATCCTGGGCAGATCCTTCATCTCAAACCCCCAGGCCCTGCAAAATGAGCTGGGGTATGGCGCACCGGTTGGCACTGGGAGCGGGGGTACTCCTCTCCTGCAAGGCACAGTCTCCATGTGCTGTCACAATCCCCTCTGCAGCCCTAACCTGTCAAGGTCTCGCCGTGATAATGCAATCCAAGTGGATGTTGCCTCTGCTCTGCTCGCCCTGGGCACCGGTGTGCTGGAGTAGTTGTGCAGAAGGCTCAGCCGTGTGTGTGTAGACGCCAGCTGATGTTGCTTTGGGCACCAGCCATGCGCTGAGAAGCTACATCGGTCCGTCCGCAAGGTGCAGAGGCGTTCCCTTCTCCTGGAGCAGTGGGTTAAGCCCAGGGGATACGCGGGTTCCTTGCACAAAAGCAAGAGAGATTTTTTAATTTTATTTTTTTTTTTGGGGGGTGGGGGGGTGCGGGAGGGGGGGAGAAATTCCCAAGATGGAAAACAAAAATAAAGCCCCAGACACCCTCCAAGCCTGGTAAACAAGGTGAGGCTCCTGGAAAAAAACCACCTGCTGCTTGTCTGGTGTAGTGATGTGACAGCCTAAGCTGTGGTGACCCAGTCTCTCCCATGTCAAAGCGTGGCAATGTCAATGTGTGTCCTCACCCCCCTCCTTTGCTGTCTGTGGGGAGGGGTCACCAACAGGACTGTGGCTGCTGCGCTGCCAATCACACAATTTATTTCTCCAAAGAAGCAAAAAGTTCTCCCCATTCTCTGCTTCCAGACCCAGATAGAAATTTGTGATGAAAGGATGCTCTTGAGGACATCAGGACAGCAGCAAGAGGAATATCTTCATCTGCTTCTGGAAACAGGCAGAAGTTTGATGCTTGGGATGGCTCCCATCCAAAGTCATGGAGCTGTCCTGGTCTCTCTTGGGATGCTTCTCCCTCGCCTTTCCCCAGCGATGTGGGCCTTGTGGGTGATCCATCAGCCTGCATCTTTCTTGAAGTGGCAGGACTGCAGCCGTACATCTCTGATCGATACTGCCCAACCTTGACATGGAATCAGTCACTCGTAGCTAGCTCATTACTGCTGGCTAACCGTTTGCCTGCAGCAGCCCCTTAATGGCCTTTCCCGGCGGCTGCCGAGTCACGACAGGAGTGTTTAGCTGTCTTATTTACATGCAGCATTTCACCAGTCCCTCCTTCCCCTTGCTCACAGCTTGCCATCTGCTCTGGAGCCTCGGAGGAGATGGAGGTTGTGAAGCGGGGACAGGAGCATCGTGCCTGTGTGTTGTCTCTATGGTGACTGAGTGCCCTGCCTCGTGGTGGCTGGGGGGGGCTGCTCTCAGGTCTGCCTGTTTTAGGCCTTCTGTGCTAAAAACCTCTCTTTTTCCAGAAGATTTTGGCATTGCGCTTTGCTTTTATTCTGGCTTTGAAGCTGATTTTAGTTACAGCAATTTAAATCCACTGTGTGTTTCAGTCTTCTCATCTCTGTTTGCGCTCTCCAAGGGGTGGGGAGTGCTCAGGATGCTCTTCGTAGAGAGCAGCTTTAACATGGCAATTTATTATTTATAAACTGGGGGATGGATGAGGTCTGGGAATGGAGTTCCTGTGAGTCTATTAGCTGAGCAGGTTGTGCCTTGTGTCACTGCAAAGATGCTTTCCTTTATATCAGCAGCAAAGTCTCAGACTTGACTCCTGACCTTGGTCATGAGCCATTAATGATCTCTGAAGGAAGAAATACACTGACACATGCAAGTTGGGGGATACGTGGTGCATCTGCTGGCGTGCCATTGATTTACATGAGCAAACTCAGAGTACAGGTGCTCTTTAAATGGCTCTTGCTTAAACTGAAGTCCAAGTTTCAACCTTGGCCTCTGATTTTCATGAGGAGTAACAGTTCCACCCCTGAGAGCGAGGGTGCAGATGATGGTGAGAAATGTGTGCACGGGCAGCAGGGTTGGAGAAGCAGCTGACCTGGGTGCGGAGGGCAGCCAGCACTGAATGGTGGAGAATGGGAAAAGGCAGTGGCACTGGAAATGAGGGAAGGTGGCATTTGAGACAAGTGTTGTTGGTTGTTATGTGGCGCTACCAGCGACCTCTTCTCCTCTTCCTCCTCATGCAGTGTCTTACAAGGCAGCGGCACAGGCCTAGACAGAGCAGTGTTGTGGCAGAAAACCCAGGCAGAGCAGCATCTGTGTGTTCACTGCTTTGCTGACTGTTGTGGTGTCTGTGATGCTCGTTTGTGGAGCAGGACCCCGTGCTCTGGCACCGCAGTTGCAAAGAACTGAGATGCAGCTCAGCCCTTGAGCTCCCGACGTCCGTACTGAGGGTGGAACTGATGTATATGCCATCCTGCTGAATAAAAGTGATGGTTTTGTGAATCTTAACTGGTTCACTAAATTATCCTGTTTCTTTCCTGGTTAGGGAAAGATCTTCTTTAAATGCATAGGGGGTGAGACTTTATTCTTAGGTGTTTGAGGAGGAGCCAGCAATGCGGTAGAATAAATTGTGTTAAAGGTATCTTTACTCTGGTGTGAAAGATGAGAAGATTTGCTCCAGGAAGCTTATGAGCAAGGAATGTTTTCCAATCTTGTGTCTAGAATCACTGTCTTGGAGCCTCATTTTGTTTTCGATGGTGAGAGAGAAATGGGTGCTTTAATTTCCTTATTCCAGTGCAAGCAGTGCCTCGAGTGCGCTGTCACTGCAGTTAACGCCGGGGAGGGAGGGGCCCTTTGCCTGGAGCTTGAGCTTGGGGGCGATTGGAAGCTGGAGAAGGCTGGCAGCTGTGTTCTTCCTTGTCATCAGGGTCTGTGGCCAAGCAGCTGGCAGACTCTGGGAGCTTGACCTCCATAAAGGATCAGGAGCATCTCCCCAAAGACTTTTTGCCCCTTACAGTGTGGGACAGGCCTTGCCACCCGCACGCCGGCACTGCGCTCTGTGCACACCGAGCGAGGGGGTACCTGGCTGGGTGAACCGAGGCTTTGGTGCCCATGCCTTCCCACGTGGAGGTGGATACAGTGTTCCCGGGGAAGCTGGGTCTCTTGGCATGTTTGATGGAACGCTGGCAGCCTCCTGAGGTAGGGCTGAGTGAGCCTTAGTGCTTGTCTCAGCACCGAGACCAGGCTGGTGCGGAGCGCGCGCTCGCCCGGCTGTCTCTGCAGCCTGCCCTGGCAGACCCCGTGCGGTTATCAACGTTCCCACCACGGGAGAGGCTGCGGTGTGGAGCTGCGCTGTGTTAGCTTACAGGATTACAGAGGAGGATTATCGAGGAGAGACCCTGCGTGCTGCAATCACGGGAGCACTTGGGTCAGCATTTGCGCTTGCTGCCACGGCAGTCGCTGGGGCACGAGGCACCTGCCTTGGTCCTCTCTGGGTGCCCTTCCGTGTCCTGAAGGGGCATGTCTTTCCCGGTCATGGGGGACTCGATTGCTGATGAAGGAGAGTTTCGTGTTTTGGGGTAAGATTTGTAGGCCTCTGATTCTCCTCTTGCTTTCAAGAGCTGTATATATGGTTTCACGAGAGAGGACTTTGTGCTAGGTTCTCTTGGTACAAATGTAGCTCCAGAGACCTGGAGGACAGAGGCAGCCTGAAATGGCTTTGCAAACCAACTTTTATGCTGCAAAGACTGTCTGCAATGCAATCTAAGTTATTTATTATGTTTCTTTCTGAAATGTTTCCCCCCTCTCCTGAGCTGAAATTAGACATCAGATTAATTTTCCCATGTAAAGGAAAAGTTGGAGCTTCTCTGTGGGGTGAAGTAAAAATGGATCATCTTGACTTGCATGTTGCATAGTTTCCTGGATTGGTTTTTTTTTTTTTTTCCCCTTGGAAAAGATGTTAGGGAAATAAAACACAACTCCTTGGCTGGATGGATGGCATGAAGATGAGATTGCTGGGCTGGGTGGGGAGGAGGCCAGGCTAACAAATTGTCTCACTTCTCAGGAGGCCAGCTGAATACCAACAACCTGGTTGGTGAGCAGGCAATGGATGAAGGAGGTGGATGTGTATGTGTGTGTGTATATATATATATATATATTATTCTAGAGTCAAACTGAACCACCAAGTTGTTAGGTTTCTGATCTTTGTGGTCCCAGCATCTGGGATGGACATCCTACCTGCAGGTTGGGTGCTCCGGAGTAAGTAGGGCTACACCAGGATAGATGATCTAGCACTGGGATATGGTGTTCATCCTGTCTGAGACTGGGAAGATCTGTGTGGTCCTGGTAGCACAGGGCGATACATGACATCAAGGGCTGAGCAGCTGTCTAGTCCATCTCCTCCGCAGCCAGACCTCAGCCCCCTCTGCTGCAGTAATCCAGATGCGATCAATCTGGTGCTTTCAAATATTTATGAATCATTGATGGATTTTTTTGAAGTTTGAAGTTGTAGCTTTCATGGAATTTGGTTTGATTAGCTGGAAAGTCAATATTTTCACTGCGCTGTGTCTGAGCTGCATTAATTCTAGCCCGGGCAGCAGCAGTAACAGCACTGCAGTGCTAATGGCTCTCTGCCTGCACCGGCTAGCATTTAGGTAGGCTGGGAGGAACTTGGAGCATGTGGAGGAACCTTATAGAGATGATGATAAAGCAGTACAGCTGGTGGTGAAAATTGGCAGAGGCAGGTAAAGAATAGGCCTATAGCAATGTTTGGGGTGCTGCAAGATGAGGTGTTGAGGCTGTCTTCCTTGATAAGTCACCTCTTCCAGCACATCCAAAGGAGGTGGATTGCATTTTGCCACAACTCCCATTAACCTGTCCTAAAAGAATAAAGCACCTTCAGCAGAATGGATCAGACCTTTCTTCTTTTTAGCTGATGCAAATAGGAAATTGATAGGTAAGCAAAGTTACCCTTGTCTTTACAGATGAGGGAGCTAAACCATGGAGGAATTGTATGAGATCAGCAGAGGCACAAACACCGTGTCTTTCTTTCTGTCACTTCGTGCCATAACAGTCATTGCTTGCGTTGGAGAGCCCACCTCTCCCGTTCATGTCTGTATTATCTGTCCTGTTCCAAAGGAACCAATCTGATGTGCAGAACAGAGTTCATAAGCTCTCCACCATTAGTGTAGGCTGTAGACAGCGTCCTGTGCTCTCGGGGGATATATCTGAGCATCTTTGAGTCATGCATTACAGTGAGTATGCCTGCATCTGCCAGGGTCTGGATATCTTGGTGTCATCCCAGAGGTTAAGAGGCTGCAATGGGAAGTCACGTTTTCAGGGTATTTCCTTTAAATCCACGTGTCATGGTGTGTTTCTGTGAGACCAGGTAGCCCAAAAAACCCAGGTTGTTTGCAGCAGGAGATGTTTGTGATAACCTGTGCCCCCTGGGCAGAGACAGCAGAGGGGGCTGAGAAGGTCGTCTGCAGTATATGGGTGAGGTCAGCCCTGGCGAGGCACGGTGGTGCTCTGCGGTGACCCAATGTGCCACCATGCCCAGAACGCCATCCTGGAAGGCAGCCTCGGCTCTGCTGGCAAGGCTACAGGGACGCAAGGAGCAAGGCCTCGAGTTGGATTTCTCCTGGATCTCTGCACTGGGAGCTGTGAGGCCGGGGACCAGCCTGGTGTGGTTGTGGCAACAGGATTACAGAGCACTCGGGGGTGCAGAGCGTATTTCAGCTAGAGCTTCCTGCGTGCTGCGGGGCTGTTGTATTGCCGCAGTCTAGCTGCGAGGTGACCAAAAGGCGTGAATAGCTGTGGCTGCGGCACCGTTCTCAGGCTGGCATGAGCTGAGATTCTGGCATTAATAGCATAGCTCACAGGTGCTCTGACATGTGGCTTAAAGGCAGCAAGGGAAGCAAGGAAGCGTAAGCTAAGAACTGAACCGGCTGTGCCAGTAGCACCACTAACCCCTGGCTTCCAGTAGTCAATGCAATTTTTGAGGTGAATTTACATGGCCTGTAACCTCCATTTGGCTCCCAGTGTGGTCCCTTAGGCAAGATCGGCTCACAGCTAGGACACCCTCGTGGCATTGGCATCTGTGTGAATGACAGAAGCGATGACAATCCTGCTTTAAACTTCTTAGGCTTTTTGGCTGTGTTGAGAGTGCGGTAATGATGCCCAAGCTCTTGTGAAGGAGGAAATGCAGCATCAGGCTGCGGAGCCTCACTTGACTGCTCCAAGGTCGCCAGATGCTGCGAGGCTCTTAGGCTGGAGGAGTGTGTACAGATGTACGCGTGTAGCCCATCCTTCGGCAGAGAAACCACAGTCAGTACCGGTGGGAGAGATGGCAAATCCTCACAGGTTTATGCTGATCATAGAGGTGCTGATGCCTTGCTTTTATGGCTTGATCTTGCTCCTGACTTCTGTGGCGGCTAATAAATATAAGCCCGTTCATCTTCTGCTTTGGCTCTTCCTATGAACTTTCTTTTACATTTGGTGAAGTTCCTGATGCATAGGTTGTCTTGCCCCTCACCACAAAGAGACATGCCCTGGGATGACTCCAAGCCTTACTGTAATTTCTGCTGCAACGCTCTATTTCCGACTCTATTCTGGATGGATAAGACTGCGTTCAATCATGCTCCACAGGGTGCTAAAAGCCCGTGGTCTGGGTGATGCTCTGTGTAATCTGCCTTGTCAATACCCATCGCTCACATCCGCGGCAGCGAAGAGGGTTTTGCCAGCTGACTGGGTGCTTTTGAACCTGAAGTGCAACGCTGACTTCCCTTCGCTAGCCTGGCTCTCCCGCTTTCATTTCAAGTGTTTGCTTTCTGTTCTGGGTTCTTGGAGCATGTGGCAAAACCGCGCTGTATTTACCCCCAGGAGATGCACACATGGGGCGTGTGGTACAAGGATTCCCTAATTACATGTGAGGGAAGTGTCTTCTTACAAAGGCAGCCGTGGGGGGCACTGCCGTCTAGTCCTTGCCTTAGCTGTTGGATCATGTTCCGATTAATCACCTCCGTAGGAGTCAAATTAATCCATTGCTACTTTGCAGTCTTCCTTGCAATTGGCTGCCAAAAAGCAACTCTCTTTAAGGAAAAGAAATGTCACTTGTTTGGAAATTGTGCTTTCTTATTCCGGCAGTGAATGAACTTACCTGGAACATCAGAGTTCCCAGGGCTGCGAGGTCCAGTTCCCTACCGGCTCATGCTAAATGCGTGGTCAGAGGGGAAAGCCCAAAGATCATGTGGAGAATGGCTGCAAGGGTCTCTTCCCTGCAGGCTAGAAATACATTGCAGGGGCTTGGCCATGGCTTTCCGTAAGAAGTGCTGCATCTGGACATGCTGGCTCGTTATTTTTGCAGGGCATATGCACTTTGTTTGCTTGCAGCAGCAAACTCAACTGGAGATGAGAAGCCCTTATCTTGCAGAGACCACAAGTTAGAATGATGTGGTGTGTAGAGGGGAAGAGAAAGATCGCTTGACAGCAGAATCGGGTGCAGCTGATTGTGGGGAGGGCTTGAGAAGGCAGTTGGGACAATTTTATGAAACGTGTATGGTGTGCATGGCAGTCATAGCATGTGCTCGGCTGTGGTCGTTAGCATGATGTGCTGCTGGCACATGAACACCTTCCCTGCTGAAAGCTGCTCTCAGAAGAGATGGTGGATGTGCCAGTTGCAACGAGGTGACAGTGATGCAGTAGATAAAGAGCAGCCTGGGAGTGGGAATTCGTGTTTTCTGATCCTGTTCAGGGCCCTTTGAGCCTGATGTTGATTCTGTTTGCCAGCTGCTTGGGAAGGGATGCCCTGGGTATGTACCTGCCTAATGCAACATGCTGCTAGTCTGGCTGGGACCCTTGACACCGCTCTCGTAGGCTCAAGAACAAGAGGCCCCAGACCCCTTGCAGCATCAGTAGCTCTTGATATGCAAGAGCAGTGAAGCATTAGTCCCTGAAAATTTGTTCTTTGTGTTTGGACACTTGTTTGTGGACAGCTGATTATTCCTGCCTGAGCGGAAAAAACTGGCCCTTGTATCTGCCTGGGGGAAAAAAAAAAAAAAAAAAAAAAAAAAGGATTTCTAGAAGTACCTGCAGCTCTTCCCATTTTCATGCTACGAGCAAATGTAATGTTTTCTTTTAACTCCATCATCCAGGTCAGTAGTGAAAGCTCTGAAGAGGGCTGGGATGTGACAGACTCCTACAAAAATCCTGTTTGTCAACATGTTCTTCCTTTGTAGCAGAGGAGATCGCTGGTATCTGCCCCCTGCATATGGCTGCCTGAGCAGTTTTATACCCGCCCTGTCATAGTTTCTCTTAAGACCGTGTTCCCCTTGCTTAAGGGAATGGCAGGCCAGACAGTGTCAAAAGACTTACTAAAGCTGAGCTGTTTGACAGGTAGTGCTCTCCGCTGAAAGCCTGTTAGGCTGTTATAGGAGGAAGATAGATTGGCTTGATGTGATTTGCTCTTGACAAATCCATATTGGCTGCAACTCATCTCCTTGTTATCTCATTGATTTTTTTTGGAGGGCTTGGAATTGGGTCCTCGGGGAGCAGGGCAGTGTGTGTGAAGGTATGAGCTTCCTTTCTGCAGTGGGTGTGTTGTGGTGTTGGCTGCTGCCACTGAAGCATCTCTCATCTTCTGGACCCCAAACTGCCTGTCGCTCCTGAGCGGTGTGGGGGGTGGTGGTGGTGGTCCGTGCGTCCTCGGTGGTGGTTTGTCACACCCTAGTGGCTAGAAGGCACAGCGGCCATGAACGTGGTGCTGCTGCAGGCTTTGGGGTACTGGCTTTTCGCTCATCCTTTGGAAGCTTTTGTCCTGTGATCTGGTGTCCTGGGGGTCAGTGCCCCCCCTACTCCCAACACACCTGGTTGTCTCCTTGCAGGCACCAGTAGCATTCAACCCCAGATCTTCCCACCGTACAGCAGCCCCAGGGTGCTGACCAGCTGCGCTGAGAGAGATCTTGTTTGTGCTTCTGTAGCAACAATTCTCTTCTCCCGTGTTAGAAAGGATGATGCTTCTTCCCACCCCCCATTAAGCGGCTTGGCTAGGGAGGAGATGGTATTTTCCCCAGTCCCTGTCCTCTGAGCTCCCATCAAAGGCAAGAGTCGCTTTCTGGCACTGTAATGACAACGCCAGCAAGAATGGCAGCACCAGTTCCTGCCTACTTTTGGGGAGGGTTTAGCTAAAGTGGATTATTTACTTACTCTTCTGTGGCTGCAGTAGGATTATGTGTGTGGTGCTGGGTGCGATTTCCATGGAGAGGATCTGCTGAAGGCTTGAGTGTCTGAACCTGGTGCTGGCTCAGGACTGTCGTGGGGAGAGAGTGGAGGGGATGGGGACACTTGCAGACGATAATTATGACAGCTGATGAGTGGTACCTGGTGGTGGCTGTGCCATACTCATCATCTGACTGTACTTTACCAAGCTGCCCTTCTGCAGGTCAGAAAGCAGCAGAGATGTGCAAAGCCAGCTTTGTCATAAGGGTGTCGATAGCAGGTGTGCTGAAAGGCAGCGGGGTGCTTCTCTGAGAGCTGGAAATGGCTGGATTCAGGGCCAGGGGGGCTGCAGGACAGAGAAGGTCACTCCCTCTGTTCTTTAGAGCCCCATAAATGCAGCTGAATCTGGGGCAAAACGTCTGGGCTGTCCTTGCTTTGCTTATGCTCTTTCCTACCCGTATCTTGGAGAGAAGCAAATCATATTCTTGTGTCAAGTGGAGACCCAAGGTTCTGGCCTCTCCATAGTCTCCACATAGGTAGCACTGGTGGTCCAGGTTCCCCCAGAGATGGCTGAGGTTTTCCGTAGACTTGCTCTGCAACGGTGCTCGAAAGAAACGTCAGCAGCTTCAGGTCACTGAAGCTTCCTGCTGTCTACTGTGGGGTAAAACAGGATTTTGTGGACACGTGGTACATGGGCTTGCTCTGCTGACATGCTCTTGGCTTTCCTCTTCTCCTTAGCTGCTGGAGTGCAGGCAGGAATCCCACAATTACCAGCCACCAGGGAAGGAAAGCACTGGAATAATTAAAAAGCAATTAATGTTTGCACTGCTAGACCTGTGGTGGCATTGCTTTTTCCAGTCGCATTCTCTGCCTCTGGCCCCCTCACCACCTGCTTCACTTTATGGGTTTTCCTTTATCGGTTCCTTTTTGTTTTCACTTGAGCTGGCTGTGAGAGCTGAAGTAGAAGTTCAAATTAAGTTTCAGCTGAGATCTGCTTTGCTGGGGGGATTATGGTGTTGGCTGTGATGTGTTAGCTGCCAGGTAGGGCAGCAGGAGCAAAGCCTTTTAGCAGGCTCTGATCAGCCAGAAGCCTCTGCTTTCCAGGGCTGAAAATGCCGCTGTGGGGCCAGCGGCTCCTGGGGTCTGGTCTGCACTGGTGTAGCCAGTACCGCTTCCTTTATGGAACCGGTTGATCCAGTCTAAACAGGACAGCTGGGCTGTGTTGACCTCCTCGGTGAACCGGAGCTTCTGGGCTAGCCTTGCAGAGCTGTCAGCGCTGGTGGAGGTTGAGGCTGCAACTGGAGACGAGCAAAGTCTGTTCACCTAGGACCTGCGTCAGAGGGTCGTAGGGAGAAAAACTGGAGCTTTGAGAGATATCTCAGCTCTCTTTTAATTGTTTGGGTGAGCTCAGTTTCTGTAATTGCTTCTTCCAGGAAGCTCCCTGGCTGTGCCTGTTGTGCATGTTGAGGAGATGCATCACCTGAGGGTTAAAATGCAGCTGCTGTGGGCTGGGGCCAGGGCCAGCAGCTGCCATGCAGGGAGGGGTAGGGCACCAGCAAGCGTACGTGTGGTGGGGCTGGGCTGGATGCGTGGACTCTGTTCTGAGTTAAAATAACCGATGCTGAGTGGCTGTTTCTTTCAAAATGTTAAAAATATCCCAGACTCTCCGTGAATGCAAGAGATGCAAGTACAGTTGCCTAGCACAAGTGTGGATGACTGTCCTCCCTCAGAGCCCTGGTGGGAGCTGTAATATTTGCACTGAGTTGGTATTTTAAGGACCCTTACAGAATAAATTGTCTTAATCTTTAGTTTCGCGGCTGGGTAAACCAGTGGGTCAGGGCTACCAGCTCCTTCCAGTGACTGAGTGTGCACTGGCCTCTCATTCATTGCTCTCATGTGGGGCAGAAGGTCCAGCCCATGAAGCTGTCTATGTGTGATTGAGACTAAATATTTTTGAGCAGACTGCTGTATTTCCCCAAGAGTCCTCCAGAGGTGGGGGCCTCCCCCATCCCAGGGCAGAAGGACCCTGTTCTGAGGCTGCGGGAAGGCATCCCGCTTCCCCGGTCCCTGGAGCTTGTTGGGCTGTGGTGTTGCCCCACCATGGTGCCACAGCGCTGGGGTTATATTTCCAATGCTGGATAAAAAAAGCGCGTGATAGCGCAGTGATGCTGTACTCTGCCCTTCGTGCGCATCTTTACATTGCAGCCTGTTGCCAGGTGCCGCTGGTATCTTCTCCCTCCGAGCCCTGACTGATGGAAAACCAGTTTCCATCCTGACACCTCCAGCCCTTTCTTTCCCCCTACTCTCGTTTCCCTGGGTTACTTCAGGAGAAATCCAACGAGGGGGTCTGCTGTTGCTGGAAGGGCTGCCCTTTTCAGTGCTGTAATCTCCCCTCCCCACCCGCTCCGGGCTCCCAGTGTCCCCGGCACAGCCGTGCTTGCTGTGCTTTTCCAACCCCGGGACACGCACGGCAGAGATGGTGCAGAGTGCGGCGGGGGCCAAGGTGATCTCTAAAAGCATCTCTGTGTTGTTCAGATAGTGCTTATCGGCTGGGAGTGAAGGACTGAGCAGCCCTGACCTCCAGAGTGCAAATGAGACTAAAACCTCACACCTGTATCTCTCGGCTGATCTATCAGATCTCCCTCCACCTACAAAAACATGAAAAACAAATCGGTAAATGCGATAGCAAGGTGCTAGAAGGTGCTTGGCCAGAAAGAGGATTGTACTAATGGAGAGCGGCAGGAGGGTAGCGCGGTACTTGCAGCCATGAAGTATGCTATAAATTGGGTCCTGTGTGATGCTGAGCCACTGTCACAACATATGGCAGCCAGTGTGGGCTGTAAAGTCTGAGCCCCTCGGCGGGTGCCTACTGCCACCCAAAATGGCTTGAAGCCATCTGCTGTGACTACCCCTCCTCCCACCTCCTGCGGTAGTCATGGCCTGAGCCTGCAGATCCTGCCTGTAGCCTTCACAAAGCAGCCGCATCCTCCTTAGGAGAATTTGGGAAGCTGTAAACCCAAAGTTTGCATGCAAACCTTCGTGCCAGCAGCGTGCCAATGCGGTGGAGACCTGACAAACGCTTCCTGTCCCCTACTGAAAGGGGTTGGGGTGCTGCAAGAGCAGCAGTGCCAGGGGTTCATGTCCAGGCTGAAATTCCTAAAACAAGGGACAATGAATGTTTGTTTAAAACTCCCGTCCATCTAATCTCCACAGATGCTAGTGAGATAACAACATTTTTTTGCAGGGTTACTGAGCAACGAAAAAATATTTGGGTCAAGTTGAGCTGTTTACATTCATCTTGGTTTATCCATCTTGTAGGGAATGAAACAAGTTTCTTGTTAAGTTGTTGAGGGTTTTATTTTGCACCACCACCGCCCTCCCCTCATTTTATTTTTATCTTGGTGCTTCGTATAAAAAGTCTTCCATGTGAATCATGGGTATTATGATTCCAGTCATGATGAAGGCCTTGTGACATCGCTTTGCTGCGGTGGTACACGAGGAATGAGTAAGCCGGGTTCAGTGCAGAAGGACCCAGCCAGGCGTCTGTCTCCTGCGCTTCCTTGGCCGCCTGGTTTTGAATGGAGCGGCCCCCGTTTGTGAACTGGTGATGGTAATAGGAGTAAATTTAAACTCTTCTCATCTAATGAGATGCCCAGTGCCCCGGGGTTTCACACATGATTCTCATCTGTGCATGAAAATGCTCTCAAGGGAACAGACCTGTTCTTTACACATTATGTTTTCATGAATGCTTTACTTTCTGATTCTAAGCGAAGGTGCAAATAACACAGTGTCTTTCAAAAGTCAGCTCCTGCTTTTTGTGTGATCACAAATCCTGATAAAGAGACATAGTGAAAGATTGGTTGTACCAGCCCTGGTCTTGTGGAAAGCTTAGTGTTGCCTACGGGGATTCATCCATCCTAAAAAAGCACTAATTGATTGAAGATTGTCCTGGGGCTTGCAAGGGATGTCCCGTGCCTGTGCCAATACTGGCTTCTCTGACTTGTGATCTCTGTCCTGGGGCTCTGTTGGTGTTGAATTAAAATGATGGAGGCTGGAAAGCCAGAAATTATCAGCCATCACTAAAGGAGGTGCCGTGTGTGCTAGCCCTCGCCAGCCAGGGGAGGATGTCTCCCTTTGGGCCTCCTGGAAAATGCTGCCACTTGGAAAGGATGGAGAAAAAGCCCCGAAGGAACGGGCCGGAGACATGATGCTGCACCAGCACCAAGGAAACACCAGGACTGGCCGAATAATCTGAGAGCCTTATCTGTCGTCAAAGCTATGGTGTTATCCCGGTACCCAGGGGCCTGCCCCATGCACGGTGCTCCTGGTGTTGCCGCAGGGCTCTGGGCAAGGTGTGCATGGCTGCTTCCAGGAGCACCTGGGGCTGCCAGGGGAGACAAGTGTGTCCCAGGCACACGAATGAAAAGTAGGTCAGCAGTGGGGAGCAGGTCTCCGTGGGCATCAGTGTGTGTGGTGAACTGGGGAATGGAGGAAAAAAAAAAAAAAAGCTGTTTTTTACCCTTTTTGCAATGTGTGCCATGGGGGGGAAGAAGGGGTCTTCAGGGACAGCAGGACAGATCCTTCTCCGGAGCAAGTCTTTGTAGCTCTGTTGATTTAGTTGGCACTTCACTGATTAATACCAGTTGAGAATTCAGGCTGGAGTGTTTTGTATGCTTGTAAATAATTGAACACCGTGTGAATACAATGATGTAAGGGAGGATGGGAATAAAGCAGAGGCTCTGAAAAATTTTAGGGTTTTTGCAACAAGGCTTTTATGTGGAAACACATTGGCATCTTGGCTGTGAGGCACTGTGGTCGACTGTGAGGGGTTTTTCATCGTAATTATAAGGACTAGAGCTGGAGAGCTGTTGAAACTGAAATATGGCAAGCCCATGTCAGATGGGGAGAGGGAGACTGCTGCCAGCTGTTTCCCCCTCCCTGCTGCCTGACTAGATTTGATAAACGTGTATTTTTAATACTAAAACTGAGTCCTAGTTCTGGCAAGGTGTGAAGTTGAGAAACCTGGAGATTAAGGCCCTTGTTATCCAGGGCGAAGTGGCGACAGCGCAGAGGGACCCAGTTAATGCTCTGCTGCTTTGGCAAAGGCCGGGAGATGCTGCTCGTGGCGATGGTGTTTTGTGGTGCGGACTTCAGGGTACTTGTCCACGCTGGCTGCCAAATCCCTGCCTGTAAAGGGTAGCGTTTGGTGGGAGCTGATCACGACCTGCCGCTTCCCACTGGTCTGGGAGCGGATCAAAGGCTCCTGAATTGGCGCCTCTCCTGTTTGCCCCCGTGTAACGTGTCTTTGGCAGCTCCAGCCCCTGCTCGCAGGGAGATGCGAGGTTAGGAAATCAATTGATGTCACACATGCAGATGGATTTAAATGCTGAAGGATGAGAAGCGGGCCAAACGAGTGGCCCCTGAGCTGGGGGCTGCCCTCGGCTGCGAGGCAGGGACTCCGGGGAGCCTGAATGGAGGGCTGCTGATATGCGGATGTGAGCTTCAAAGCCTGGAGGCTTCCCAGGAGCTCCTGTGGGAGGAGGTGAAGCTGTGAGGTCTGGAAGCGGGCCTGCAGATCATGTATGAGATTCCTAGAACTCCATGTCACGCATGAGCCGGTTGCCCGGCGGAGAGGGGCTGTGTCTGTGTTGTATCTCCTCGCAAGCCAGGAAGAGTAAAATGCAAATACTTTAGGGCGAGTTATTAATCTTTCTGAAGATGTAACGCCCAAGTTCCAGAAAGATGCAGGTGTGGTTAGAGCCTGTGGGTTGTTCTTTTTGCCCCATCACAGAGTAGGAATTAATGTCCCTAATTTCTCATCCACCTCCTGAGACCTGGAGGCAGCTGTGCGGCAGCAGGAGCCGCTGCCAGTTTGGTCGGCTGCACGGTGAATTGCTGTGCTTAGCCTCTCGGGGAGGCTTTCCAGTCCTCTTTTCTTTGTTGCTGTCTTTAATTTGAAATAAAAGTCAGTCAGAAGCAAATGACTGTGTTGTGCTGGGTGCAGGACAATGTAATAGCGGCTGCAGGTGCCCTCCGTTTCTTGGACGATGGGCACGGCTTAACACCATAAGCCTTTTTTATCCAGGGCTTGGGCTTTTCTGGCTGTTGTATTTATCAGTTAGGAATTTTCGGTATATTGACTAGCTTTCTGCTGCAAGATGCTTCTGGCTGCTGCCAGGGTCTGGGCTGGGGGGAGCCTGCATGGAGCGGGGCTGGCCCCCCTCACTGCCCTTGCCCAGGAGGGGCACTGGTGGGAATGGGGTAGCGGTGGGTATTGAAAGCATGTGTTGGGTGATGGATGTAGCCTGAAATCACACAGATGGGTGCCCTGAGGGCAGGACAGGAGGGATGCTGTCCCGAGGGCAGGCTGCAGGAGCCCTCAAGTCCCAGGTGCAGTGCACAGCGCTGCTGGGGGCGAGGTGGTTTGCCTGTGTCTTGAGGTGAGATGATGCTTTGCCACTGCTCCCTGTAATACCAGTGGATATGGGGAATGCAGTGTAAAACGGCAGCCCTGTCCCACCCAGGCGAGTGGCAGGGATGTGGGGCTGGGGGCTGCATCAGAGGTGGGCTGACCTGGAGCTTGTCTGAACAGGAAGATAACTAGAACCTGTAGGGAAATGTCAAACAGCAATTGTTAGAGAACACGATGCTGGAAAAAAACTTTAACCCTCACCCCACAAACCCATTCCAAAACCTTCATTAAAGGTTACCCAGACAACCTTAATACCTCCAGCAATGTGACCCTGAGAACCACCTAGAAAGCAAGAATCTTGCAGGCGATCCCAGCTGCTGGCCACAAACGGTGCCCACAGAGTAACCAGCTCTATTCCTCGCCTGGATTTCACTTGACTGTGGCTGCTGTCACCTGAGACTCAACCGGCATCAGGTTTGGCTCAGAATTATTGCCCCTTGGGGGGGCTCTGGTGAGGCATCTATGCAGCACTGAAATATTTATTTCACAAGTATCCACCAGGGAAACTGAATTTCAAAACAAGCCAGCCCTGTGGGGGTATTCCTGAAAGGACATCTGAAGCAAATGTTGAGCTCCCTGAAAAGCATTTATTTTTATTGCACTGGGACCTAGGGTGCAAAGCTGCCTGTTGCAGGAGTGGCTGCCTTCCTCTGGAAGGCAACAGCTAGTCCCTGGGCCAGGGGGTTGCAATCTAATTTAAATATATGAAAATGGAATTGAGTAACTAAATCATCCCCCTGACATTCCTCAAGCTAGCAAAGACCTGATTTTTTTTTTTTTAGGGACTGGAGTAAACCCACAGTTGGATTTCCATGCCTGAAACATTAGTGTTGAGACGTTGCCTTGGCAAGGAGGAAAAACAGTACAAAAATGCTAAAATAACAAGACATCCGTAACTTTCAAATCCTTTGTCACTTGTTTCATTTGCCTCAAGCTTCCCAGAGGTGTGCCCTGCTCGATGAGCTCCCCTGGGGCCTGTCAGGCTGATGGAGCTGTCACTGGCCGAGGCCAGGGACAGGGAGGTAGGAGCCAAGAGCTTGGTGCGTGGACCCGCACAACCGCTGCCGGTGGCCTCTCTTTGTGCCTTTGTTAATGCAAGGCTTTTCGTAGTCCCTGGGGCCAAGCCCAGGTTACAGTCCCCAGAGGAGAGGGACAACGTGGTACCTCTGCCCAGTCTGGTTTTACGTTAAAGTGTCGAGGTAAAACAGGAGCCGGGCTGCAGGGGATGCTTTGGGCTGATGATGAAAGGGCTCTGGGTAGCCAGGAGGGTCGGGGTCTGTCTCCTTTGTGCCCCTGCCCCTCTCCGAGGCTTCGGCAGCCCATCAGCCATGGCTTGCTTAACGCTTGAGAGGTGGTGAAAAGGGTTGGGGAGCTGCAGCGGGAAAGTAAATCTGCTCCTGAAATAGGTCCAGAATGCTCAAGTGGTGACTTTTTTATGCCTGCATGTTACAGGGGCGCTTGTAAGAGCACTATTTAAAAATAATAATAAAAAAAGGCAAGTAAGATTGTTAATCTATTATTCATTCAGGAAAAATCATTTCAGAGTAAAATAAAATATTTTCCTTCTCCACCTCATTCTTAATATACTCTCTTCTCTTTCTCTCTCCCCCGCCTTCCCTCCACCTTGCAGGGCTCCAGGGAACGACAAGTATGAAATTATTTTGTAAAATCCAATAAAAATTTTAATCAGGTCAACATCATTACAGGAGAGGAAAGTGATGGAGCTTTCCTGATGCATAAAAATACTAAAGAAAAAAAAAAGGGGGGGATGTAAACATGTAGTTGTAGAAAGTGGAATGCAGAGCTGCACGCCCGGACACCATGCAGTGCCTCCTCCTCATCCTGCCTCTGTGGAGCACGGATTCCCTTTCAGCCATGCACTTGCCAAATCTGTGGCTGTGTGCTGACGCAGCCAGAAGCATGCACGTGGTGCCTCATCCCCTGGGACATACACGAGAGATACTCCAGAGTAGGGAGGTGCAGGCAAAAGTCTCTGGCTAGCACCTTTTAGGAGAACGCTTGCCTCTGCCTGTCGATCTTTACAGAGCCTTAGGCCTGCACGTCCAGGTATTGTCTGTAAACAGTGGCCAGTAAAGCAGAGGGACCAGCTAGCTGTGTGGCACCTCCCCTTCTTAATCCTTGTCTCTCCGATTACCACGGAGGGGAATAAAAAGCCCTGGCAGCACACGGTCATGCTCTGAGGATTTGCATAGTGTATTAAGGCTTGCTAAGATCTCATTCCTATCCTGACATTTACAGGAACTGCAGCTGGTGAGGCTCCTCTCCATCTTCTTTCTTTCAGATTAAATGTGAACTTCTAAATCTGCCAGGAGGAGCAAAGGGAGGGCTGGGGAATGTAACTGTCTCGTGCTGACCTCAGTTCATTACCGCCATCGGAAACATGGAGCTAGGCCAAACGATAGGAGTGATGGATGTCCATGCAGGTCAAAACCCCTATGGGAGAGGAGCAGACATACGGAGCCCTAAAAGCAATATATTGTTGGCTCCAAGGGTTTTGCAAAAGCCTATAGGAGCGAGGCAATCAATGCTGGGAATAACGTACTGCTGCCGTCGGGTTCCTTGGGAGAGTGCAGGGGGAGCTGGCTTCCTATCACACACCCTTTCCCACCAAGGCAGAGGTGGTGATTGTGGATGACAATCTCTGGAGATGAGCAGTGGGCTCTGAGGAGCCCACCCGTGCAGCGGGAAGCCTGAGAGCAACGCGGCTGCTGGCAGGGATGCCCATCTCCGCACCGCTAGGGCTTCCCCTGCCGAGTTTGGCTGCTGCCCTTGGGGACACAGGGACCAAGGGAGCAACCACCAGTCCTTGCGCCTGTCTGACTGCTGGCCCATAGAGTTGTCCTGGGGGACTGGGGATGGTTTTGTTACAATTCAGAGAAACTGGGGTGGGGGCTTTATTTCCTGATGATGAGGCTGCCTTGTGTTTTCCAGCTGGAGGTGGCTGATGTTGAGTGGTGGTTGAGCTTACTGGGAGGGTGGCATCAGTGGGAGTAGAGCAGGGATGGCTGAGGCCACCAAGCTATGCTTCAGAAGGTGGCTGAATCCTACCCCAGGGCAAGAGGTGTCTGTGGGGACTGTGTCCCCACCCAGGGTCAATCACTGAGGTTTTTCTAGTGACAGCACCAATGTACATCAGGGTCGGAGCCTGTTGCAGTTCACCTCAGCTGTCCCCATGGTGGTGGTGCCCCTCTGCTTGGTGGCATCCTGCGTGGCTCGTGAGAACGTGGGCTGGAGCCTCCCCTCTCTGCTGGCAGATGGGCTAAAATAGGAGTCAAAACATTCAGCGCTTCTGGAAAGAAAAATAACCCCCCAGGCAAGCACCAACCGTTTTGGCAGAGTGCTGCTGGGCAGGGGTGGCAGCCTCACGGTCAGTGGGGACATCCATAGGTGGAAACAGCCCCAGGCCAGGCTATTTGTGCTCCCGCCGCCCCTGCAGCCCACCCGGCAGCGCCCAGGCTCGTGCCTGCGCCCCCCGGCGTGGGCTGCGCGGCTGGAGGCAGGCAGGAGCAGCCTGCCCACGGCACACGGGCTGGCACCTCTCCTCCTCCCCGTGGTATTTCTGTGCCACCCGCCGAGCACGCGCGCACGCACCATACGGCTCTGACGTTATTCTCCTTCGGTTGATGTAGAGGAGTCAAAAAAATATGTCCATTTTAGGGTTTTTATATTTTGGGAGCCAGGCTGAAAAATCTTTTCATGGTCAGTGACAAGCAGCTTATGGGAAACAGATGAACAATGCTCTCAGGAATTCCTCTTATTGCTGCCTGTGTTTAAAATCTAAAGTTAGAAAGGGAAGGGGGGGAAAAAAAGATAAAGTTTTGTAGGCTGAATTCCAGTTGGGTGCTATGAGACAGTCTCTGCAGCTTTCCGTGTATGGGTACAGAGCTCAGATGGGAGAAGCGGGCACGGGCAGCTTGGCCGGGTACGGATCTGATTCGGAGCGAGGCCTTGCCCCCCGGCTGGGAAGCTGCTGATCCTCTTTCCTGGAACCCAGGAAGAAATGGTGGGTGCACCCGGGGACCAGCCGCCGTGGGGGTGTCTCATGGTGCGCCCCAGCCAGGCCTGCTGGCTCTTTCCAGGGGAGACCATGTTCCTCTGGTGCCTTCCGCCGTGGAGAACTGATTTGCTTTCAGGCAGCCTGATGGTGATGGAGGACTTGGTGACCACCCTCAGCCACCGCCGGCGTCTGCAGCAGGATTGATCTGCCTGGCTGTCACCTTTCCCAGTGTTGTTGATGTGGCTGTGTAGGTCCTACAGGGTCGCTGCCTGGACCTGCCCGGTCCTGGCTGCCGCATCTTTTCGCTAAGCGTTGTGCTGCTGCCTGCAGGCTGTGCCTGCTTGTGTCTGTAGGCAGAAGCCGTGCCTGAAGGTGGGAAGGGAGAGAGAGCTGCAGCTCCTGTAATAGATGGCAAGAGGGACTGATGGCCCACGTGGTAAATAAATCTTGTGGGCTGGGTGATATAATAAGGCACTTGACCTTTGCCCTGGTGGTTTATTTTGTAATCAGTGCCCAGCAATTGATTTATGGGATAATCAATCTCTCCCTCTCTCCCTTCCTCTGGCCTTGGCATTGCCTGCACCATGGTCCTTGCTTCTGAGTGATGGCTCCGGGTTACAAACAGCGCCCAGGGACGAGGCTGCCTACCCCTGCCCCCTTCTCTCCCCCATGCCCAGCTTGGGAGCGGACGTGCTATTTTACAACCTTATCTACTCAATAAATGTTTATTAGGTAGCTCTCATCCCTCTTGCAGGGGCAGCCCTCTCCGCCTTGCCAATCTGCAGTGCTCCTGGCCTGACAATTGGCTTCCCGGCACCTCAGTTTATAACTCCTGCGACAAATTGTCCTGAATGAAAGGCTTTCATGCCTTGTGATGGATTTCCCTCACATAAATTGAGGCTGTGAGCATCCTTGCTCTTCCCAGAGATGCTCTGGGCTGGGAAGCTGCAGCTGGAGCAGTGAAGCTTGTGCAGAGGCAGAATCCATGCCCAGGAGATGCATGTCTCTGCTGCGTGTGTGTATGTGTGTGGCTGCAAGTCCCCAGGGCTTCAGACAAAGGGCAGCGCAAAGAGCTGCTCAGTAACGTGCGAGTAACTTCCTCCCTGGCTATGATGCACAATTTCTCATCTCTGTGGCTGTTATTCTCCTTGTTCTTGCACTGGCTTGTGTCTTCTGTGCTCAGCGCTATGCTGCCTGACAGCTGGATGCTGCTGTGATGCGGATGGGGGGGCAGGCGGAGGGTAATGGCTGTGCCGTGCCTTGGGATGGGGCTGGTAACGTTGGGGGCTGCGTCCTCCTTTGCTGCCCAGTAAATCTGTACTTGCTTGGGTTCTGGTTCCCCTTTGCTCCCTGCCCGAGAGGCTGACGGGATCCTCGCTGCTCTGATAGCTGCTGTGTGGCCAAGGCTGCCTGAGCGATCGATAGAGACCTTGGAGGGATCTCATAAATATGGTGCTGTAAGGAAAGAAAAAGAGAACAAGTGAGGGAGCTCAGCGTGTAGCTGGTCTCTTTTGACGGGGAGCAGGTTCACCCCGTCAGCGGTAGCCTGAGGAAGGCATTTCAGTGCCAGTTCCATCTGGGGGGGTGTTTGTGATGACCCGGTGAGATATGAGCAAAGGAGGAAAGGTCTGAATCTCACCAGGCTTTACTGGAGGAGAGGCAGCAGGGCCAAGGCCCTAAGTTACTGAAAAACTCTGGAAAATGCTTCCCAATTTTAGCAGCATTAAATTTGGGTCCAGATTTCTATCAGAGACCCTCCTAGTGATGCACACTTACCAAGACCTGCATGTCTCCCACCCGTCCTGAGGATATGGTATCATGTGTCATGCTATGGGGCAGCCACGGTGAAATGGTAGTACTGGGAGAGCTGCCTGCATTGATGGGGAGCTATGGTAGGTACCAACTGCTCTGAGCAGGATGCTGCTGAGAAAACAGAGCCCCAGCCCCGTGGCACGTAGGGCACAACTCCGTGTGTGATGGATGCCATAATCCTGAGGGGATGCTGTGTGGGACGTGGGGCTGGGCTGGCTGTGATCATTCCTAGCCATGACACCTTTTCTTGGAGTTTTTTTAAATATTTTTTTCGTCCTTATGGGAAATCTTTCCTTATATCTGTGCTAAATTCGCCCTTCTCTTATTTAAGACCATTCCTTCGTGCAATACATCATCTTTGGTCAGCCTTAAAGGTTGGCAAACCCTGAGGGAAGAAAGGAAAGAGTTACAATGTCTGAGGGACTAAAGGTTTGATTTGGATGCAACCACATTTATTCAGCAGCAAATTACATCTTCAATCAAACCAATGCAAATCAAGCTCCACTTCAGTCTATTTGTTTGGACTTAGTGAGTGCAAGGGGATTCATTATTTCTTGCTCTTTCTTCCATCCCGCAAAGTTTATATCCATGTGTATGGACTTGTGTGCTCTTTCTTGTCTGTAAAAACCCTCTCCCTGCCCCCCTGCAAGGTGTCGTGCTGTTGGGAATAGGTACCTGATGATCTCTGGGTGCGGGCAGAGCCTGTATCCCTTGGGGAAAGCCATAGGAAAACAACGGTTTCTGCCCCGGGCGGTACTGTGTGAAGGATGGGAAGGGTACCTCAGAGTTGCAATTAGAGCTCTCTGAATGATTCAGTTTTTCAACGTGGTGTCTGAAGTAGAAAAGTTAAAAAAAGTCTCTGTGAGACTGACAGCGGTCCCTTCCCCTCATACACACCCCGAGGAAGAAAGAAACCATGATAATCTATTTCATTTGTTTGGGGTCATTTCATTTTGCTTCTCGTTTGTGCATGCCGTGCTTCCTCTGTTTCTGACATGTCTGGGGGGGGGGGGGGGGAAATCAGGTCTGAAATTTTCATTTTCACTTATTTTTCTGAAGCTCATCTCCAAATTTGACCTGTGCGTCTCTGGGTTGATACAAAACCTGCATTTTAGGGGGGAGAGGGGAAAGGTAAATCCATTGTGTTTATGAACAATTTCCCTTGCCCTTTGTCCTAGTCTGCCCTGGACATCTGTGTGTCACCCCTGCCTGAGAAGCCCCTGCGAGTCCTTCTCCCGCGCCTCAGGCCCTACGCGAGGACTGGGGACTGGTCGGAGCCCTGAGCTGTGCCATGGGTGCAGCCACCCATCCCGGCTCCCAGCACCTGGGTAGCGAGCAGCCCAAACATGAACGCAGCAATCTGATTTCCCCCGGGCAGAGGGAGGCTTCTTCCCTTGTGATCGTCCTTTGTTTCTGCGATAGCCGTGACAGTGCTGGCGGAGAAGAACCCGCTTGCGAGTTTTTGTTTGATACGCTCCGACACAGCGTGGCAGCGGGGAGGTGAGCGGGTACGCGCCGTCTCCCGCAGCGCTCCCGAGCTGCCCGCCTGTGCGTGCCCTCCGTACACTGAGGCCCTGATCCTGCGCAGGCTCACGTCTGGGCTTCGTTCCTTGCACTGCCAAATTCAGTAGAACCTGACCAGTAAAGCTCAGGAGAAGTTTGCAAGGTCTGGACGTGGTGGTAAGCCCTTCGAGCCTGGAGGTGTCTTTGTTGTACGTGTGTTAGGCGGGTTTTTGTTCCTGCTTGCAGCCTCCTGTTACCCCTGCCTACCGAGTCCAATCTGGATTCACCACACAGAGTGTTTTGAGCTGAAAAGAGCTCAAAGCACCTCCTGAAAACGGTAGGAAAAATTTCCGTGCTGAGGATAATGAGCGGTGAGTGCAGAGGAGGACACAGCGGGAATTCCTCTCTCCTAGAAAGTTGCTCTGAGCCTGAATTTCAGTGCCACAAAAACCTTGGAGGATTTAGCACACGGGTCTGGGTTTGTTGGTTGGGTTTTTTTTGTTTTGTTCTTTTTTTTTTTTTTTCCACTCCTGAATTGGGTCAAAAAGCTCTGCCTTTTTTTATGGATCCAAAATTGTGCATGACATTATTTCAGAAACACTGCAACTGCTGTGTGCCCGGTGCTTCCCCAGCTGCCGGGGGTGGCTGGGAAGGGGGCTGGCAGGCTTCCCTGGGGACGTGCTCATGTTTATGGGACCAGTTCCTCAGGGCTGGTGGTGTCTGGTGAAAATGTGTATCTCATAATGTGTTCAAGTGGTGCCAGGAAGGGGATAGGATGGCAGGGAGGCTCGTAACCGCTACAGCACACTGCAGTGTGAGGCTGAGATGTTTGCCCTCTTCTTGAGCTGAAACCTGCTGGTACAGGCAGAGTGGCTTTACGGGCGAGCACAGACCTCTGTCTTCTGGACCCTGGCTTCTCCATCCTCCCCAGGTTATCTCCTGGCAGAAGCGGAGCTGCGAGTTCACGGACCTCTGCAGCAAAGCCCACTGCGAATGCCAGGTCCTGCACACAACCAGCTCTGGGCTGGCACCTGGCAGCAAAGGTCTCACGAGCATCAGACAATTGCCCATGCTTTCAGAGGGGCATGGGGGGTTGCCCAGGTCCCTGGACCCATCCCTCTTTTTCCAGGGACCTTGCTTGCTTTAGGCAAGGGGAGCTCATCTCCAAGCTCCTGGTCTCTGTCCCAAGCAGCCCAGAAGCTGTTTCATTTATCTTTTGTAGATTCTCTGCCATGTAAATACTTGCTTGTAAAGCCAAAGTTACAGACAGCATTGTTACGTGGAGGAAATGGATATTTAAGGCCGCTCCTGGTTTGTTATTGCTCACGTTATTTTGAAGGCCAGAGCCCTTTTTATAGGGCAGCTGCTACTGTTACCGGGATCTCCGAGCCGGCTGGTTCAGTTAGGGCTTTGCCTCCTGGTGCCCCCCACCAGGCTGGCTGCGGGGGCTGGGCTGAGCTCGCAGGGGGTGCGGTGACTTTTCCCTTGCACTGTGATTCCCTTCCCCTTTCCCCTTTGATCTTCCCTTCCCAGACAGGTCTGCTTTTCTTCCCTTCTACTTTAGGCCCCACCAGCTCTCCCTTGCCCCTTCCCCCCCCACCCCGTTCCCATAGCTTTTGGAACATGCTGTCAATGACTGCTACCCGCTTCTGCCCTGGTTCCAGCACGGGGCTGGCCCTGTGCCCTGCTTTCCCTGATGCTGATAAGCTCTCCCTGGCAACAGCTCCACCTCAGCAGAACATTTCCCTTCTCCTGATCCCTTGTCCCACAGATCTCTTGAAGATCTGTCCTCCCTTGGCAACCCAATTCATCTTTCCTAGTTTTTTGTCTACCTCTTTGTTTGTCTTGTCTGTCTGAAGATCACCTTCATCGTGCCAGTAGAGTGCTGGCTTCAGGAATGGCTGCCCAGAGCCCGTCCTCAGTTGCCGTCGCCGCTTGCGCTGCCTGGAGCCGTATCTCTGTGTCGGTGAGCGAGCTCCGCGTGGGTAGCTGAAGGTTACCCCAACCCCCGGGCCAGCTCGGCACTGCCTGCGGGTGCGCTGGCTGCGCTCGCCCTGCCTTGTTCCTTCATGTCAGGCTGCCGAGGTACAGCTAAAGCTCTCATCCGGAGTGTCATCATCTCATGGCTCAATTCCTTCAACATCCTTTTCTCTGGCCTTGACAAATGCAATCTTCTCCCACTCCTGCCTGTTCAGAGCTCTGCTGCAAGGATCATTTTCCTCGCCTGTCATTTTGCTCGTGTCACCCATGCTTTACTTGCTTTTGCTGGTTCCTGCTGGCAAACAGCAGTTACCTGTCTCTGCTCTCCAGGCCTTTCACAGCTCTCTTTCCTGTTAACCTCGTAGTCCCTCTCCACCGGCGGTTTCTCGCTGTCAGTCAGCCCTTGGTGGCAGCCTCTGCCGGCACTCGCTGTGCCTCCCGGCTCTGCTTTCTGCCCCAGTGCCTCCTGCGTGACCAGAAGCTCCTAGATGCACCCTGCAAAAGAAGCATCTCCCAGCCCTTCACCCCTCCTTTGCCAGTCTGTCCCAAACCGGTGACGGTGGCTGGGGTGCACGTGTGGGAACCACCCGGCTGCCAGGCAGCGACCCTGTTTTCTCCTTCTGGTTCTTCTCACTTTCCGCTTAGGCTGAAGACCTTTGGGGCAGAGCCTTTTTCAGCAGTGGCTGTCTAAAGAAAGATAAGCTTGTGAGATCCTGCTGGCTCGCTGCGTGGTGCTGTGCCCTGCTGCCATGCTTTATGGAAGCAGCAGTGAATTCAAGATGAATTTGGCAGGCGGGGTGGGGATGTTAGGTTCCTCCAGGTTTAGGGAAAAGAAGTATCTGGATACCAGAGGGACCTTCTCTGGCACCCAGGGATGGAGGCTGGCTTTGCACTGGGTTTGTACAGCTCGGTGCTGTTGTGGGGGCGGGTTGAGCCCCCACCCCTTCTTGCTTGATGCCTGCTCGGTTGTGCCTGGGGCGAAGGGTGCAGGCAGCCGGCCAGGGGAGCTTCCCCAGCCCTGAACCTTGCTGGTGGCGGAGGGACACCCCAGGGCAGCATTTGCTGTTGCAAACCAAGTCCAGCCCCAGGCACCACCTGCCCGGGCTCAGCTGGAGCACGGGCAGGGTCGCGGGGATCCTGAGCAGAACGTGGAGCCCCAGCCTGCACCGCAAGTGCCAGAGGGAGATAAAATCACATCAGTGCCTTCGTCTGCCCTTATGGATTTTTCCACCGTATTTCATAAGTGTTCATTTTTATTTATGTGAGGTTAGTCAGTCCAATTTGGAAATCAACTTATCTGAGGAGCTCCCCTCAGGTCTTATTAGCTTCATGTAGTATTTCTATTCATTTTTGCTAGTACCACTCACCAGGCTGGCTGCGGTGGCAGTAACCCTCTCCCTGCCAGGGCCATGGGGCCGGGAGCCTGGTAGCTGCAGGGAGGGCTGTGGGAGCAGCAGGTCTGGCCTCCCGGTGAAGGGCTGGGGCTCCCGGATTTCCAGCTTCCCACGGCGTGAGGGAGCAGTTCCTGACACCTGCTCCCGCAGGGTTCCCCCTTGCTGCGCCCAGCACCACCAGCAGCCCGCCCGTCGCTGCTGGCACAGAGGGCATCTTTACCTGCTGGCACTGGAAATCAGCGGCTGGCTTGGACACAGAACAGTTAGGAAGCGCTCAGGCTATCCTTGTAATTAGAGAAATTCCTGGAAGAAGAAGAAGAAGAAAAAAATCCAGTGAGGGCTTTTAAAGGAGAACTAGGATGCCTGACTCGGGAAGTCCTTCAGCCGCAGGTTGCCGGCAGCTGGAGGAGCGTCCTGGGGGGTACCGGTGCAGCTTGGCCAGCTTTTACACCCATCCCCTGGCATTTGTTGCTGGCCCCTGCCAGAGGGGGTGTTGGCAGGATGGACCTTTGCACTGGAGCTGGCAAGCAGTGCATCCCTTCCCGAGGTGTTATTTCGGTAACCCCAGCGTTAAGGTAGGGGTCAGCTGTCAGCCGCAGGCAGAGCTGCCCGCGTGGGATGCATACCTCCCCGTGCTATGGTGCTCCGCTCCTAAAGCATCACGGCTGCCCCCTCTCTCCCCTGCCTTTGATTATTTATTGGAGCAGTTTGATACTGGTGACTGTAATTAAAAGAAGAAAAATACACACAATAAAATGATTTCTAAAATGGCAACATGCTGGATGCAGTGAAGCAAGGAATGTATTAAATATTTATTGCCACTGGTCTGCTGGGGGGGGGAAATTAAAATTACTTAGCCTGAGAAAAACATTTTAATTATTTAATTTGAGGGGAAACCTCCCCCACAGCCCTCCTCACTACTAAGCCCTAGACAAACGGCAGCATAATGTAAGGTTTGATTAAAATCTGAATGGGACTAAGGCCTGGAGACTAGAACAAGGGATGGGGAGCCACGTGGTAGCCATCTGAGCCCGAAGTCCCCCTGCTCCTCCACGGTGGGTCTGGGCACGTGATCCTGCATCTTGCAGGAGTGATTCTTGCTCCCACGGTGTGGTTGATGCTTAGCAGCAGTTTGCCAGGGATTTGCTCTGCATGTGGGAGCCTGGGCTCAGGACAGGATTGCTGGGTGCATCAGTCACGGTGTAGGAAACTGCAGCACATTACTGTGACTTGAACTTTCTGGACCCGTGGGTTGCTCTGCAGAGTTTCACAGAGGCAGGAGCTCTGGCGCGTCAGTCCCAGCAGCCCAGCTCCACCGTGCAGGCTCTGCTAGGCTCGCCCTGCACCAGGCATCTATGCTGTGCAATGGCATGGGGCTGTGCAGACCCCCGCATCTCATGGCATTGATATACTGAGCTGTGAGGCTTTTCCAGAGAGCCTTGGTGCTCCCCTGCAGGAGGCATAGGGGCCAGCATCCTGCTGGCACGGCTGCTTGAGGATGGAGCTGAAGATCTTCCAGCCGCATATCAAAGACTGAGAAGTACGAAGCGTGTGGTCTGGTGGAGGTTGATTTTTTTTTTTCTGTGAAAGGAGGGGCTGTGGCTTTTTTTCCCCTTGTGTCTCCAGATTGACACTCTCTCATTATTAGCCCCCTGGAAACAGGCACTTTGACTGAAAAGAGCCATCCCAGCCTTCACTGTAACAATCAAAGCGGCTCAAGAATAAACATGACTTGGCAAGAATAAACACAAATTGCAGTGCTTGCTGTGAACAGTGATATCCAAGGGAGCAAACATCAAATGAAGGATTATCCCTGTTTGCAAGGAAGCTCTTCTAGCAAGAGATTGAATAAGGACCATCTGCAGCCCAGAGCAAAGGGGCTACCAGGAGAACCAGCTTGTGCCATCAGGAGCTCTCCTGTTTGAAGCTCACGTGGTCTCCTTTAGGCACTGTCTGGTTTTACTTCATACGCTCTGTTGGCTGCTGAAGCCCTGAGCCCTTTGCAGTTACCTCTGGCTTGCAGACAGCGTGGGCAAGCCGAGAGCCCAAGGAAGGGAGGAGGGTTAGAGAGGATGAGGAGGGCTTCCCTGGGGCAGGCAGGTGGGGTAGGTAAGTGGACCTGGCTGTGGTGGCTGTTAGCAAAAACACTGAGTGCCAGCGAGAGCCAGAGGAAGATCACATCAACCAAACGCTCCCAGCAGCTCTGCTTTCTGCTCCTGACGCTGATGCTGCCGGTCTAAGGCAGGAGTCCTAAAAGCAGCCACCTGCGGGAAGCGAGCAGGAGCAAGCCCTCCTCCCCAAACCCTTGCTGAGACACAGCCTGCACAACATAAATCAAATTTGGAGGCACGGAGGTTCTATAAACAAGCTTATTTTCTGAAGCCAGGTCCCATTATGTTATCTGTCACTTTATTGGGGTTTTTGAGCCGTTTATTTTTATGTATATACATCGGAGCTGGTGAGCCGGCATTGGCCTGAGAGTATAAAGCTGACAAGACACAGTAGCAGCGTGTGAAACCTGTCAGCAGAGCAGCCGCCTGTGAAATGAACACGAGAGCTGAGGCTGATGATTTTATTTCTGGGGAATCTCAGGTAGCGCACACGGGGCGCTGGGTGCCACTGGGCACAGCCCCAGCTGTGTCACCCCCCTGCTGCCGGTGCTCAGCCCTCGGAGAGGGGCCGCTACCGCACCCATCACAGGCAGGAATAAGGTCTTGAAGCAGCTGGAAATGAGAATTTCTTCTCAAGGAATATCTTCTTAGGCTGCTGAAATACTTTGGTCACCCAGAATCTGTATAAAAGGGTAAATTTTCTTGGGGTAGAAGATTGTGAATACAGTTCTGCAACACTTTGCTTTCTGGTGTTGATACTCTTGGTAACTGTTCTCTTAATGTTTAGTTTGTTTCTTTGTATTTAAGATCAACTCAGATTTAGTGTTAAGGATTTGTTCTGAAATGGGAGAACTGGAGTTCCCTTATCTAAAAATATATATATATATATGGCTTTTAAATGTTTTTGAAACTTTTTTTCCAGTTATTTTACCCCTGGAGCAACATTTTGCCAAACTCAATAGTCTTGACAAAAGCCTAAATGAATAATTGTTTCTGTCATGTTCCAGGAGAAAAGGATTTAGATCAGCATTTTTTCCTCTCAGTTGGAGCAAACATTTTGGATGCGAGATAGTTTTATGGGTCACTGAAAACCCTAAAGAATCGTCTAGATTGTTATCAGCGCAAGGGTAGGAAACACAGACCCTACTGTTACCCTGTCGTGACCTTGCTGTGCGTCCTCTGGTTTCGTGCAGAGAGGAGGTTGCTGTCGTGTTCTGGTCCTTCAGCAGGCGCAAAGTGCTCGGCGCACCCGCGTTGCTTCGGAAGGGGAGTGGGAGGTTGTGAGCGGCTGTGGTGCACGTGGAGGTTGATGCTCCCTGCCTGCTCCTGCCAAATCTTCCACCTTTTTTTTCTTGCCAGATTTCCCAGATGAATACATCCAGGCTTGCTCTGCTAGCCCTCTCTGTTTCAGCGATGCGTTGGCACGTGGTGGGTTGGTGGATGATAGCGTGGCTGTTTTGGCAGCAG
Source organism: Falco naumanni (assembly GCF_017639655.2). NCBI lineage: Eukaryota > Metazoa > Chordata > Aves > Falconiformes > Falconidae > Falco > Falco naumanni. Next base: position 2,737,110 of record NC_054060.1, on the reverse strand, counting down.
GAGGTGAGCGTTGTGGCTGGTGCTGGGCAGGAGAAGGGGCCAGCAGCAAGCACTGCGCTGCCTGCCCGTCCTGCTGCCGCAGGAGCCCTGCGGGGCTGCTCCCCTGAGCGGCTCTCAGATGAATAAAGTCTGGTTAGGTCCCGTTTGGCAGGAATAATACTTAAAATTTTAATCTAGGCTCCCACTCTTTATCTTCATGATTCATGAGGTGTAGCAGTGTGTCATCTTCCTAGAGCCATTCAGGAAAACGCCTGTGGAGCAGCTGCGTGTCTCATGGGTACCCCTCGGAGAGCCGACGGCCATGCGTTAGATGGTGGCATCTTTCTTCCTCAAAGCAGCAAGCCCTGGCCTGTGGGTAGGAAGTTTTTCGGTGCTGCTCTGCTGCCTGCTTAAAAGCAAGTGGTCTGATTATAATCCTCAGCTTTGTCTCTGGTTTGTGTGAGGAGCACGTTTCCCTCCCTGATCTGACTTGCAGCCTCTTCCCCCAGCACATCACGTGCCAGCCGGCTGCGGAGGGAGCCCCTTCTCCGTGAGCGAGAGCAGGCGGCAATGCCTGACTGGTCTGGCACCTTCCAGCCTGGGTCATCCCTCTGCAGGTCTGTCTCTCACCTGCCTGGGCACTGCTAAATCTAACCTGGAAGGAACAGCTATTTTTCAAGTGAAATAGGAAGGTTTGAGTCTCACGTTCCCCAAGGCCACTTCGTAGGGCTCCAGTTGCTCTCCAGACACTTGTCTTTCTGTGCCGGTGTCTTACAAGCAAGAAGAAAGGCCGCAGGGCTTTTCTGCCCGCTGTGAGCCCTCGTGGCGAGCACTGCGTGTGTCCTGTCCCCCCCAGCCTGGAAAGGTGTAATGTACCCCAGGTTTACCCTCTGTGGAGCGACGTCTGTGGTCTGCACACCGTCAGCATCTGCCTTTGTGCTTCTCTGCACCGACCCGCTTATTGACTAGGAGCATAATTGTGCTGCATCGTGTCTAATTGGTTTGCTCTGTCACCCTCCATTTGCTTTCTCTGGCTGCACCCTCCCCGCTCCCCTCCGTAAGCGCACCGAGCCGTGAGCGTGAGCAGGGCACAAGGCCACACTCCTGATTGCTGGAGGAAAAAAAAAAAAAAAAAAAAAAAGCCCCCCAAACTTCCTCCTTTCTTCTCCTAAATTCAAATGACAAGAAACAGAGGAAAACAATTTTGCAAACCCTTGGCAGAGGGCCAGCTCTGATAAAGAGCCGTAATTAATCTCCCCAGCTTTATTAGAATATCATTACAATTAACTCAGCGATCTTCTGTTGATCAAAGCCATTGTTCCCCACAGAGCAGAGGAAGCCAGCGTGAGCCCGGGTTCTGTGCTGCTCAAAAGCACCGGAGGCTGGATGTGTCCCGCCAGCCCGACGGCAGCCGCTCTGCCCTCCCGCCTGGCAGCGCGGGGCCTGCAGAGGTGCGGGCCGCAGAGCCACGCTGGCACAAACCTCTGTCCCCATCCTGGCTCCTGAGCCTCTCGCAGCTTTGATCGATTTATTTTTTTTCAGCTGCTCTTCTCTGTTGAGCTCTTACAGCCCAGACCCACCGTGGGCTCCTAGGTGTCCCTCATTGCCCACGTAGATGCTTCTGGGTCCAGCCTTTTAAGCAGCAGGTTTATTCCTTTGTGTGCATTCGAACAGCTCTTCGTGTGCCTGCTTCCTCGTCTCAGCTGGAGATACGGTGGCTGCTGCAATAATACGGCGAACAGCAGCATAGCAGGTAAAGAAAGCAGGGGAAGCATTTGTGGGAGCCACACGTGAAAGAAAGGAGAGTTGTCAGAATGAAGCTTCATAAGCTCTACAGTTAAATAGCCCAAGATGTGTGCTATAGAAAGGCAGAGAAAATGAGCACCGTTAAACTACCCCTTTCCTCCTTTTCAAACTGTTCTTTTAATATCTGGTATTTATCTGTAATTTAAGCCTGTGATTAGTTTTATCAAAAAGATAGTTCTGAGGCAGAGATCTTAAAAATGATTAGGTGTGTGTTTGACAGACAAGAACAGCTCCGCTTGCACTGCAGGATAAAGACGTATCTGTTTGCTGCCTGGAGCATCCATCTGTGAGGGCCTTGTGCCAGGAGGAACCTCCTGGCTCCGCACGGATCCAGCCCAGCCTTTCAGGGCACTGCTCGTTCTCCTTTGAAGGTGCCAGAGCCGGACCCTCTCGTCACCGGGCAAGATTGTTTGTCTGAGGGGAGTTTGTGTTTCTTCTTCCTCACCCCACTTCTGCTTTTGGAAAATACTCTCAACTTCGGTGCTGTCACTGGGGCCCCGGACAGCACCCATCCTGCTAGCTTGGGGTGCGTGGACCTGGACACGCCTGGGACGTTTGGCAGTTTTGCTTCCAGAGCATCCCTCAGAGAGGCTTGCTGTGGAGGGGGGTGGGGAGCCCACAGCCCGTTCCCCATCTATTCCTGCCTCTTCCTGCATGGTGCCAGCCCTCTGCCCAGCCGGAGCAATGCCCAGGGAGTCCTCCGCTCTCTGGTACTCGGTGCAGAGAGCCAAGGAGGTTTGCTCCAGGGCAAGCAGCCTGGCCCTGCCTCCGCTTTCAGCCTGATGTAAGGGCACAGGTGGAGGTTTTATTCCTAAAATGGCTCTGCCACACAGGATTTCTGTGCTGCGAGCAGGCACAGCGAGTGTGAAACCGTGCTGTCTGGTTACACAAAGGAGAAGCACGGGAATTTAAAAAGCTTTGGGTCTCTTCACCCACGGTTTCTGGAGCAGGTCGCAATGGGCGGCGAGCTGTGGTGGCAAAGGCAATGCTGCGCTGCCAGCCAGCCTGCCTGGGAAGGGCTGTTGGGTGAAGGTGTTGAAGCCCTTGCTCTTGCTTTTTGTCCTGAATTCTCATCTGTTTGAATTGTCAACACTTGTGAGACCTGGTGAAAAGAAAAGAGAAAGAACAGGCAGGTCCAGGGTTGGGTCTAATCGACCTTGGCATCGTCCCTTAAAGCAGCCACCCAGAGGGGAGCAGCTGCCCCGGTGCATGTGCCGGTGCAGATACAGCCCTGCCTGGCTCACCTGCGCTCTGCAGATCCGTAACCCGTCGGGTGGGCGCAGAAGGAGCAGGACTGCATTTGCAGCAGAGGTTTCACGTGCAGGGTATGCTGAGCAAATGCGCCTCGCCGGTGGCACCAAGCACCGAGCAGGATCTGGGGGAGGCCCCCCCAGCTGCAGCAGCGGCTGCTGCAGGCCAGGGGCATGAGCAGATTAACAAATGCAATCAGACCACTTCAAGGAAGAAAGGTTTGTTAAGGACTAATAAGAAAATGGTGCAGAGACAACGGCGTGGCTTGGAAGCTCTGTAACCTCAGGCTGCCTGAGGCTGGGAGGGATTGCAGAGCAGGGGGGTTAGCAGGGGGTTCTGTACTCCCCCCCCGGGCATTCCCTCTGCCCTAGGCACCTGCCTGCGGCCATGCCTGGGGGCACGTTCCGGAGGTGTGGGGGGCCCTGGGGCTGGCTCAGCATGGCCCTTCTCAGGGTACAGACCCTCCCAGTCCCCCAACCCTTGTACGAGAGAAAGCTGAGGTTTTTCACCTTCCCCAAGCCTGTGTCCTTGGGTATGGCAGGGGAACCTTCTGTGGGCGATGGACACCTGGTATCTCACCTCTCCAGACCACTGAGGAGGAGCTGTGGCTGGATGAGGGTTAGGTTTGCTTTCCCCAGCACAGCTTGAGCAGCGCAGTGTCCAGCACGGGTGCAGAGACATACACCCTGCAGCTGCGGCAGGGACCTGATGCTGAAACAGAGTCCTCAGGTCTGACATATGCTGCCGCGTAGGATCCCCTTCCCACCTCTCTTTCCCTGCCTGTCGTCTGGCCGTGGATCTGAGGCAGTAGAAAACCCTAAGAAGAACAAACCAAACCCATAAGAGCCATAAAGCCTCCGGTGGCAGGGGTTGTGGCTTCATGTGAAGCGCCACAGTTGCTGTCAGGTCCTTTGCTGGTTGCCTCCCTAAGATGAGAACTTGTCCCTTCGCAGCGTGGCTGCCAGCCCTCCTCCCCATGGGCACGGGCAGGTGCTCAGCCTGAACCGAGCGGGCTCGGGGGGAGCAGGAGCTGGGGGGGCTCTTCCGAAGGGCGTCAGGCAGTGCTTCCCCACGCCCTGTCCCACCTTCCCTGGGAGGCAGCAAGCACCACTCCTCCACTGGTGTCCCCACACCTGGGGACATCAGTCAGGCTTCTGGCGTGGCTGCCTCCGGTCTCCGAGTGAGACGCAGGGGCTGACTGTCAGGTTGTTATTAAATATCATTAGTAAGTAACAACACTGTGTGGAGCACTTCAGGTGCCGACGGTGGCTGGAGGAGGGATCGTTTGCAGTGCTGGGGAGGCGAGCGGGTGGTGACGGTCAGGGACACCTCATTCTGGGCTGCTTCCCACTCCATCTGCTCGCCACCTCCAGGAGGGACGGGTGTTTCCTTGGGGGGAGACACGGGTTTGCAGGGAACCGCTGTGGTGGTGCTAGGGGACTTCAACATGCCCCAGTGTGGAGTCCCCAGGATGGTCTGTGCAGGAGGAGGGAGGACCTGTGCAGCCCCCAGACCCTCCTCCTCTTGTACCACTCTGTTCTCTAGGGACTCCAGTATGGGGCCGGGCAGACTCCTGCCTGTCACAGCGGAGCTGCCCGGGGGAAAAGGCTGTTTTAGCATCTCTTCTACCCAGCAGAAGCAGCTGGAAGAGAAATTTTGGAGACGTTTGTCTTGCTAACCTTGTTCCATTCCTGGTGCTAGCTTTCCCCCACAGAGAGCTGGAGATGGTGGACCGTTGGGAAGGCAGTGCCCAAATCAGCAGCCCCAGCATCTCCAGGAAAGCTGCCTGCTTCTTCGGCGCCTGGCTAGCCATGGAGCTCTGGGGAGGAGCTGGCTTTGGTGGCAGGGACGTGAGCCGAAAAAGCCGGAAAGGGCCTATCTAAGGAGCGAGATGGAGGCAGAGGCACCTCTGGTGAACACGCCTGGAGTGGGAGCCGAGGGACTGCGAGTCGTGTAATCATCTGCTTGAAGCAATTGCAGGCCGTCAGTGGAGTGGAGAGACACTTACTTGGCGTTTATTTAAGGCGAGATGCCCTAGTTTCGTTCTTTCAGTGGAGTCCCTAATTATTTCTTGGTCTTTGTAGTGAGCTAATTAGTTTTGCAGCACTCAAGGCTGGGGAACGCTGATAGGCTTGGGAAGCACAAGCTGGAGGGACGAGGAGGAGGAGAGAGCTGCTGGAAGATGGCTGACTGGCAGATGGGAATGGCTGGGAAGCAGGGCAGGGTTTGGAAGGCTGATGGATGATGGTCTGGGAAGGATGATGGAGGAGGGAAGAGCCATAATTTCATGTCAGGCAAGGTGCTGGAGCGTAACGATATGGGGAACTGCAGGTGGTAATCGAGGGGGATGATGAGGTGGAGAGGGAGTGAGAGGGATGGCAGCGCCCGGCACAGGGCTCAGGGGTGGATCCTGCACAGAATGGTGCGCAGCCGCACCCAGGGCAAGGCAGCAGCTGCCCTCGTACGTGGTGCTGCGTCGGGCAGCTGCCTGTCCCACAGTGCTGCTGACTCGGGCTTGCAGGACCAGCAGCGTTTCCTGACTGTCCCATCTCATTTCCAGCTTAGTGGTGACACCGAGGAGCTCTGCTGGAAGAGCCCAGCCTGGTCCCTGCCATACGGAGCGCGGCTGGTCCCCAAGCTGGATGCTCCCCTTCCCACCTGATCAGAGCTGGTGCTTTCAGAGAGAGCCACCACAGGTAAGGTGACCCACACTGGTCCCCAGGTCATGGTGCTCCCACGTCTGCTCTGGCTTTTGTGTACGTGGACGCCTCGCTGCTCTGATGTAGGGCTGCGCTCCAGAGCTCACGCTCCCTGCGCCTGTACCGTGAGCCCGGGGATCACAAAGGTCTTGCTCCTGTTCTTGCTGTCGTTGGGAGGTTCCCAGTGGCCACCAAGTGCAGCATGTGACAACCCTGAAGTGCCCAGGTGGCCATGGATTTATTAGGGTATTATCCTACTAGTGCTGCAAATGGTGTCATCCGTCTTCTAAACTCTGCACTTTGTTTCAGAGAGAGAATTTAGTATATCCAGGCAATATGCTGTAGTTTTAGCATATGATAAAGCCCTGCTGGGAAGTGTAGTTTTATTGATTTTGTTATTAAAGTGCCACCGGAATAAATTTGCTCATTTGAATGAGATGTCTTATTACCTGGATCGTAACAGGCACATGATGAAATCTCTGAAGGGGCTGGAGCTACCTGCTGCGTGATGATGGGGAGCTGAGATGGAGCAGCTGACAGGGACCCACAGCTTTCACCCCGCTCACCCCAGGCTGGGTCACCCTGAGACCCTCAGCACCCACCCAGGTCTGCTGGGAAACTCTACTGGGGACCCTCAGGGTAGGCACAAACTGCAGGGTGAGGGGGGCACTGTGTATTAGTCGAGGTTCATATTGTTCCTCTGATCCTTTGCTCAGGTAAGGCTGTTGTTTTAAAGGAAATCGAGGAAAAATCTCTTTCACAGGACAATATTTCTTTAGTACCACCAGTAATGGGGGTGGATTGGGAAATGAACCGTTCCCCATTACACCGGGACCTAACCGCACAGCCCGTGCTTTCCAGTTAAAATTTGATTGCCTTGAATCCTGCGGATTATGGAAAATAAGAAAAAGGCCTAGTAAAATTTATGGGTTTTAATCATAAACCGATAGAATCACAGTAAATCTATTGTAAGCGTGCAGATACAGACCCAGGGAGGGGAGAGCAGCAGCCCCGCTTTTTGCTGGGGGAGCTGCACGTACCCACGGTGGGGCCAGGGGGTGGGGAGTGGGGCTGCTCCCCCAGCCGCCCCCGCCGGGGGGCTGAGCCCCCGCGCCTCAGAGCCTTTCTCACCGTAAAAACCCGGTGGCAGGGACAGCACTGCAAAGTTCATGCCCTGTCTCATGGCAAACTGGTGGGGGGGGACAGCACATGGGGGTCGAGGAAGGGGGGAGGTGGGAAAAGGAGGGCAAGGTGGGAGGGTGGGGGAAGAAGGGAGGGAAAGGGAGAGAAGGAGGTGAAGCCCGAAGGTCTTTCTCTCTGCCCTTCCATCCCCCTGTGCTGCTCATCACGGAGGGAGCAGGATGAGACCCTGCCAGGGGAGGAGGGAGGCAGGGATGCGGGGGAGAGATGTGTGTGCAGAGAGGGGACTGTGGGAAACAGCGGTGACGGGGGGAGAAGAGCACCTGACACAGATGGCAGGAGAGTGAGAAGGCAGAAAGTATTTTTTTAAATAAAAAAAAAAAAAAAACATGAGTGAAAGAGCGATAAGGAAGAAAAAAGGGAGAGACTAAAAAAATGGCTCCAAAGCAGAGATAAGAGAGGAGTTAGTGAGAGAAGAAGTAAAATTAAGCACGATAAGGCCTGATAGAAGTGAGGGAAGGCAGCAAGCCCGGGCGGGGGCTGCGGGGCGCAGGGATTAATGAGGAGGGGCGGGGGGTCGGCAGGTGTAAATGCCTCTCCCGCAGGGTGCTTGTAGCTCTGCTCCTGCCCCGGCCAGGCACCTGCCAGCCACAGCCCGTGGTGGTGGTGGGGAAATATGGAGCCTGGTGGGGAGGGATGGGTGATGTGTCCGGCTTGGAAGTGGTGAATAACCCTCATCCTCCTCCCTGCCGCATCCCCACACGCTGCCTGTCATGGAGATCCCCATGGGGCTCCCACTCTGGAAGCAGAGGAGGTAAGGCGTGTTTCCCCTCCTAACACCGAACCCTAAACACATCTGTTCCTGGGGGTTTTGCTACCTCTTCTAAGCTGTTTATTCTTTGGGTTGGTTTTTTTCCTCCCGTCTTTACCAGCCACAAAAATTGCTGAGCTGAGATGTTGGCCACTCTGAGATGCTTTTCTTCTGCTCCATCCATCTGCTTTAATCACACAGTGACCGGAAAAAAAAAAATAATTAAACCAGTTCACAAAGCATTGAAGGTTAAAAAATCAGTGTGGATAATAAACTGTGTGGCAGGCAGCAGTGCTACGGAGCATTGGGCAAACTCCCTAATGAGGGACTTGGAGGCACAGCTCGGCGGCGGCAGCGCGGCTTCTGCCCCCGGGGAGGGTTGGAGCCGCGGGGGTGTGCGGGTCTGGGTGGCAGGGCCCGGGATGGGAAGAATGCTGTGCTAGCACAGCCTGAGACCTTACACAGAAAAGAAATAATTTTCTCTCCTTTTTTTTTTTTTTTAAAGTTTCTTTTTAACAGTAAAAGACTTGGTTTCTCCCTTTGCTTGCCGGAACGCTGTAGTGTGCTGCAAATACCTTGTTGGACTTGGATATTAGTGTTTTTTCTTTTTAATTTCTGTGTTTTGTATTAGCTCTTTTAATTACACCATTAAAAAATGATAACTGGAGTAAACTGAGAAGCTGTTTCGGGTTGCCGGCGTTAATAGCTGCCCAGGATCACACAGACCCCCTCTACTTCTCTGCCGTTTGTTGAACTGCTGATGGAGTTATTGTCAGTCCTGGCAACAAGGCTCACCCTGAGGTTTCTGCACCTAACGTGCTGCTGGACGCGGCTTTCTCGGCTACGCTCGCCTTGGCATATTCCTCTGGAGGGCTGAGGCCCTGGTGCATCCCTGCCTCTCCCGGGGGGCAGTGCCAAGGGTCCCTGGAGCAGGATCTGTGGTGCAGGTGGAACCACGCGTGCCCACCTTCAGTTTCGAGCCCAGGTTTGTGTGTTGCTCTTTGTGGTTTCATATTTAGCTCACTGAAAATGTTGGTTAAACACTGGTGGGAGGGGAAGCTGGCAAAGAAGTGTTTTTCTTTGGCTCTTTTGAAAAGCAAAACAAAAGCAATAGGCTTGGGGGGAAAAAAAAGTTTTCGGTTTCGAAGTTATAAAGGAAAGATTGGTTAGAGATGAGAAACTAACAAATCAAAGCTCCTGAAACCTGCTGCGGAGGAAAAAAAACCACAAAATGTTTTGTTTGAAGATGAATAGAAAGAAGAAACCAGCAAAAAAATCCCCCCTCCCTACAAGCACAGATGTTTCAGGTTCTTCTAGATTGGCACGTTGCTGGAAGAAAAGCAAATCCATTCTTTTCCTTGTCGGCGCTCCAGGTTCCTGTCACTTATTTTTTATCATCTTGTAGTGACTTTGATCCCTGAAGACTCAGTAAGTGCTTTACAAATCAAGCATGCAAATCCCAGCTCAACCACTGTGGAGATGCCACCGAGGCTGGGCAGGCCAGGAAGCCGCTGGCCAGCACAGTGCCTCCGCTCCCGGTGGCAGCCGGGAAGGGTGGGAAGCACCTGCTGCCTTTAATATCCATGTTGCCTCTGTCTGCAGGGATTTTTTTGTACTTCCAGCACAGCCAAAGGCTATCAGGCTGTGCTGGGATCCCCAGGCCGTGGTACTGGCCCTGTTTCTCCATGGAAAGGCTGCGGGTGGGTGCTGGCAGTGGCCTTCCCCCTGCTCTGCACCTTCTGGGGCTTGGGGAGTTGGCACAAACCAGCTGGAGAAGGGCTGAGCTGGTCTGATGATGCTTCAGAGCTTTTCTGATGGTACTTTTCAAAGCTTGAATTGAGCCATCTCTTTCCCCATTGTTCTCTCTCTCGTAATTTCACTCTCCCCCTCTGTGGTTGCCTTCCTAGTTTGCTCCTTTCAATTCATTTGCTGTACGACACCTGTATACTGATGCTTTCCATAGCCCCGCCATGCCTCCCTGCTGGCAGCACGGGGCTCAGGGCAGGGTGGCACTGTCACACGTCTCCCCGTTGGTGCAGCCCTGCCTGGGGCCGGGTTAACCCCATTCCTCCCCTTTCCCTCACTGAGACAACACAAACCTTCCTGATCCTGAGTACCAGAGCTGAGCAAAGGCAGGTTGCTGCCCAGTGACCAGAGCCCACGGTGATGGGCATGCTGGAGCTGGCTAGCACCAGGACAGCCAGCACGTTACAGCCTGCAGCACCTCCCTGCTGCAGCCCTGTGCCTGTTCTCTGGCTCAGGCTGTGCGTTTGTGTGTTTAGAAATGATGTAATTTTATTTTATTTTATTTTATTTTTTCAGAGAAAGTCTGCAAGCCTGGAAGCTAAATTCCCTTGGATGTGCCTGGGGGTGCTTGCGAGTCTGGCTGCCAGCGGCCAGGGCTGACGACCACCATGACAGTCCTGACAGGCAGGTGGGGAGCAGCTCTGGGGGCACCCGGGCGGGCACTGCCCACTTGTGCTGCCAGCAACGGCGCTTCATGGGATTGCAGCATCCCTGCCCGCAGGGACAGCTGTCTGCAGCACAACAGCCAGCTTGTCCCCCACCGCAGAGGACACGGCAACGGCAGGCAGAAAGTCCTTTGGCCACGCAAAAGGCAGGAGGATGCCCAGATGATGCTGCGGGCACGGCGAGCTGCTGCCTGCCCTGCGACGGTGCTTTGCATCCTTCTCACGGCACGGAGGGCAGGCGCCGCGGTACCGCTGCCCCGGCCCTGGGGGCAGGCAGGGCAACTGGCTATAAACCCACCGCCGGACCGCAGGAAAAAAACTGTCAAAGTCCTGTGGGTGCTGTGCAGGGCCCAAGGCACGGCACGAAGCGCCTTTTGGGGGAGCGCAGCCCTTTGGCGGCAGCGGGAGCCAAGCCCTGGCCTGGGGCTGGTCTTGGTGAGCGGGCTGGAAGCGAGCGCTCGCCAGAGGTGCAGAACTGGACAGATCAAGAAGTCAAGATTTTGCATTCCAACTATCTATAGGAAATAGGGTGTTTTTATTATTTCAAGTTTTCATAAAAATCCATATTATTGAAATCAAAGTTACAGAAGAAAGTTCGTAACTTTTTATTGATTTTATTTCTTTTTTTCTTTCTTTTTTTTTCCCCCCTCTGTTGTTTTTCCCTCTCAGAGTTATATCTGACACCAGAGTCCATCAGACAAAGTTCTTACAAACACAGGAGTCCTGAAGACATCGGCTGAACGTTTTCCTGGTATAAAGAAGAGGAGGAGAAAGAGGTGATGACAGTGCGGGTGCAGTGGGTTTGGACAGGGCCAGAGGGCGTGGTGGAAGGAGAGAGGTCGGTATGTTTGTTAGCAATGTTTGTTTTTTAATTATTTTTTATTTGTTCATTTGTTCTTTTTTTTTTTAAAAAAAAACAACCAAACACAAAACCAACCCACCATTATTATTTGCAAATTGTTGTGTTGCCTGGTTAAATCATTTTCATGTTGAACTTGCGTGGCGCGTCGGCAGAGCTGATGCCCGCATCGGATTTCCGTGGCACGTACTCGATCTCAATGTTGTGCTTGGTGTTGCCTTTCCCCCGGCTCCACAGGAAGAGGAGCACCAGACAGAAAAGCACGACACCCAGGAAGGAAATGAAGCCCATGGTGGTGGCGATGATGAGAGTCTTGATGTCAAAGGGGAAAGGCACGGTGGCGCGCGTGCTGTTGGCATCGCTCTCGTTGGGCTGGTTGGAGATGAACGCGAAGGTCTTGTTGGGCTGGTGGGGCCAGTCTGGGGAGTAGCTGCGCACGTGCAGGTGGGCCAGCATGGTGTCGTTGCCACCCGCGTTGCTGGCGATGCATAGGTAGGTGCCGTTGTCCTGGATCTGGGCGTAGCGCACCTCCAGCGTGCCGTCAGGGAAGACAGTGAGCCGCCCGTTGGTTTTGGTAGAGATGAGGTGCTTCCGCGGGGAGAGCCACATGATGGTGGGGGGCGGGTCCCCATCTGCCCGGCAGACAAAATGGACCGTGTGGCCTTCGTCCACAAAGATCTGCTGAGCTTTGCGGTCCCGTATCCGTGCTCGGCGGCAGGTGAAGTAGTTGGGCAGGAGGACGTCAGGGAAGTCTTTGAACTCCTTGCCCTGGACAAACTCGGGGGTGGAGCAGGTGGGCTGCTGCTTGTTGAAGTTCAACCTCCATCGCCGCCGGAAAACCCAGAGCAGCCGACAGTCGCAGGCTAAGGGGTTGTTGTCGAGGATGAGCGTCTCCAGGTTGCCCACCGAGTGGAAGGCCGACTCCTCCAGGGTGGTCAGCAAATTCCCTGACACGTTCAGTATGCGCAGGTAATTGAGGCCGCGGAAGGCGAAGGGCTCCACCATGGTGAGCTGCCCTCCCACCAGCTGGATCTCCTGCAGCCTGAGCAGGTCATGGAGCATGGAGCCCTCGATGGTGACGATGGGGTTGTAGGACAGGTTCAGGAACCGGAGGTAAACCAAATGCCTCACCGACACGTACGGGATGGACGTCAGGTTGCAGTGAGTGATGGACAAGGAGGTCAGATTCAACCCGTAGAGGCAGTTGGACGTCATAGTATCCAGGTAGGGCCAGTGTGAGATCTCGAGGACCTTGAGCCGGTACAGCCTCTTGAATGAGTAATCCCGGATGGTGTTGATGTTCAGATGGCGCAGCCGCAGCACGATCAAGCCGTGAAGGTGAGACAGGGCCTCCGTGGGGATGGAAGTCAGGTTGCATTTCTCCAGGGTGAGCTGCTCCAGGCTGTTGAGGCCGCTGAAGGCCCGGTGGGAGATGTAGACGAGGTCATTGTCCCCCACCTCCAAAGACTTCAGGTTGTACAAGTCCTGGAACATGTAGTCTAGGAGGATCACGATTTTGTTCTCACTAATGTCTAGCTTGGTAAGGTTGCTGAGTCCGGTGAACACCCCCAAGGGGATCAGCTTGAGTCTGTTACTCCTGAGCCCCAGCGTCCTGAGGTTGAAGAGGTTGTTGAAAGCCCCAGGTTCAACGGCACTGATAATGTTCTCATTGAGCTCCAGCTCCTCCAGGTGAGGGTAGTTGGCAAATTCATCCTGGTTGAGCGTCTTGATGCGGTTCTTGCCCAAGTCCAGCAGCCTGGTCTCAGTCGGGATCCCCTCCGGCACGACCATGAATCGCTTTCGGTGGCACAGGACGGCGCGCTCCTGGGCAGAGCACTCGCAGCGTGGCGGGCAGCCCGTGGCGGAGCCGGACAGGATGGATCCCAGCATCAGGAGGAGAATCGGCTGCCAGCAGGCCAGGATTGGGCTGCGCATACTCGCCTCCCCAGCTACCATCCTATCTCTCACCTGCAGGTAACACGGGGGAAGAGAAAGAGCAAGGTGGACGTGAGCAAACAGGCATGACCACGGCCGAGGGTCTGCCGTCCCGGTAGGGCTGACGTCGGGGCGAAGGGCACTGCTGAGGCAGGGCAGAGGTTCTCGCTTGCCAGCTGAAATCCAGCCCTTTGGCTACAAGACCGTATCTCCTCCCCACCCCCTAACTTTCCACTTGATGACTGAACGTGCACAGACTTTGAGTGGAAAGCCTTGAGGAATCTGTGTCAGACAGACCTCGCTTCCTCGGCTTCTTAAAGAAAAAAAATCTAATACTAAACACATCTATCTACATCCTATTTTAAGCTCCTGAAATTATTCTGTTCCCTGTAGATGGAGCCTGAATATAAAGGCTGCTTTGCAAACACAGAGGAGCTGAGTGTGGGATTGAGCATCTGGGGGAACCCCGCTCGGGGTCAGCGGGGAGCGGGGTGTCCGAGCGGGGAGCAACGGCGGCAGGTCCGCAGGAGCCAGCCCCCTGCCCCTCCCCAGGCTCCGCAGCAGCCTGGTCTCAGTGTGTCCCCAAGGTGAGTCCCCGGCCACGCAGACTCAGAAGCAGCAGCCGGCCAGCCTACCTACAGAGGAGCCGGAGCCTGACGTGAGTTCTGGGGTCTCTGTGGGGTGCGGGGCTCTGCCCTGCTGCCCTCCCTGGGGGGCTGGGAGACCTCAGCGGTTACGGTCTGGCTCGTGCCCAGCCCCCAACCGCCCCGGCCCATCGGCCGGCGGAAGGAAACGCTCGCTGTCGTGCTGCCTCTGTTGCATTTATTTCCTTGTTGTTCAAGCTGTTGTGAGGGATCAAATCATATTAATATTGCATATTAGATGTACAGCTACTCCGGACCGTGTTTATATCTATTGTTATGTGTACGCTCTGCATTGCCTCCACTAATGCTCTTTATGGCTATGACTGAATATAGTCAATACGTTACTTCCACGGGCTCCATTTGTATCCATCATTATATGTCCTGTACATTACTTTCCCTGCTCCGGCGCTATTTATGGGTAGGGTATGCATTCTGTGCATTACTTCCATTGCGTCTGTTTATATTCATCATTTCCTACACATATATGACCCAAGTATAACTTTTGTTCCCCAAAAATTATTCAAAACGTCTTTGGAAGATGCAAGGATGAAAGATGATGGATTGGCCGTAAAAATGTCCACCAGCACCATCACAGAAACCACCAGGCCTGGCGTGCTGGGCACTGGCTGCGACGTCCCGGAGTCCCCACAGAAATCCAGGGTCCCTGTCCTTCCCCATCCCCTTTCCCTGCCGCCTCTGCAGCAGGGCCGGTCGCCGGGGCCCACCCAAAGCCCGTCACCCCCGAAGCGAGGGGGTGCAGTACTGGGGGCTGGTCCCGCACAGCTCCCTCGGCAGCGGTACCCAGCTCCCTCCCGCCGGCCTCGCACCTCCCAGTCCGGTGGAAACATTTCCAGTGGCTTCACTTGGGCCTGGGCCAGGCGGCGAAGAGGCGTTTGCCGTGTTTACAGTTCATCATCCCCCGTGTCATCGCCTCCCCGGCGCTGACGGTGCTGGGCGGCCTTACAGCCACCCGCGGGGCCGCCGGGCTGGGGCCTGCTGGAAGGATGCGCCGGGACAGCACCAGGGCTGCCTGGGGGGTTGCTCCCCAGGCTCGTGCCGTGGCCCCGGTGGGAGCTGAACTCCCGAGGGGTCCCCAGCCGCCCCTCCCCGTGGGCAGCACGCGGCCGGCGAGCACACACGTGTCCTGCCTGTGTCCCGCAGCCCACCAAGGCGTGCCGGCTCACGCGCAGCCTCCCTCGGCCGGTGCTTCTTGGAAACCAATTCCCGCTCCTCGCAGCCGTGCTGAGAAAGTCATCAAAGAAAAAAGCAAAACACTGCATGCAAAACAAAATACAGTCTAAGGGGCTTAATTATACCAGGGCTGAAAAGCCTTCAGCTCATTAGAGCGCCAGGCAGCCTTAGTTGGCTGCGGTCGGTGCGGAGATTTCAGCTCTGCCTGCGCGTGCAGCCACCACTGGTCCCTGCTGGGCACGGGGAGGGGGTGGGAGCGGAATCCCACCGCAGGGCCCCACGCACGGCTCCTGCAGTGGCCCTGGGCCTCCCCTGTGGGCCAAATCCTGCCCCTCTACAGGTGGGAAGAGGGTGGCAACGCATTCAGTCCCATGCTGTTGTCCCCGCAGCAGAGGGGCAGCAGCCAGAGCTGCTGGGAGCGCTGCAGGGTCCGCGGCTAAAATACAAGCAAAGAGGTGATCGATGAATGAAGCGAAATCTGCATGGCGTGAAAGACGAGACCAACCCACCTGCACAGAATTAAAGTCTAGACACACCTCACATGTTATTAGTTCTCAGCTAAATTTAAATCTGTGATAAATACAATCCCTGACAAAAACATCTGTAATCTTAATAACCAGAGTCGCCAAAGAGCTTTGGGAGAAAGACAATGAATAAGCTGAATAGTCCGGGCTAAGATGAGCTTTAAATCACTTCTGGTTCCCATTTACCTCTGGCTGTTTCAGAGGAATACTCGTGCCTCAAGGTGAGGTGGATATTAAGAGGTGCCCTTCTACAAAATGACTCGAAACATGATTTTTGTGTGAGTTGACGGCAACAACCCACACACGGCTTCACAGACTGTCGTGCATCCCCCCCGCCAGTGGCTGGACTCACGTCACATCAGCAAACCTCAGTCCAAAGTCACCGCTGCCCTGTTGGCTGTCCTGCACCTGCCGCCACACAGTCCCTGTGCTGGGGCCATGGGGACCAGCCAGGTGAGGGGCCGCGGCCACCTCGGGTGGGCTGGGGTGACTGCGGGGAGAGGCCTCGGCCTCACCGGGGGGAGAGGGCAGTGGCTGTTCCCAGCACTTGCTGCCTGCGGGAAACCAGGATGTGACTGAGACAAAGCACCACCAAAAAGTCAAGCCCACCCGGATTTATTCCGAGTAGGACCGTGAAACATGCCCAAGCACCCCTCCAGGGGGTCCCAGCCATGGTCCAGCACCAGCTGCCAGGCAGGATCAGCCCACACAGCCGTGATGCACAGGCCACGCCAGCCCAGGGAGAGCTGCAGCCCTCCGGCACGAACGTGGCGCTCGCTTCTCGGACACAAAAAAAGCATCTGTAAGAAAGGAGCAGCTGCCAGACTCGCTACCTGCAGGCAATAAGCAAACTAGTGCAAACCAAAGCAAAACTCATGCTCAGGGCGACGGCATCCACTGACCCCTGTCCTCACCACGCTGCTGCTCCCAAGCACAAGCCCATCAGCCGGGGGAGCGCTGCCTTGGTGCGAAACGCGGGCCTGCCGAGCGGCTCCGGCTGGGGTCCGCGCTGGGAGGAAAGATGCTATTCTGGGCCTGGGCCTGGAAATGCAGCCCAGGGCCAGGCTGGAGCACTGACGTGTGTGGGGTTTGCTCCGTCGCCACAAGCACAGGCTGCCACCACGCAGGAGGAATGGCCCTGGGGAAGCCAAACCCAGGCGGTGACCCAGGGGGGAGCCCAGCTCCACGACTGGTTTTGCTCCTGAGGCTGCTGCTCCCCTCCTGCCCCAAGGGGTGGGCAGCACGCCTGGCCGTGCCCCCCACTGTCACCGCTGTCCCTGGGCTGTCCCTGCCCACTGCCCCATGGCAGTGCCCAGCAGTCAGGGCCGAGCCAGCGCTCCTCGGCACTGAGCAATCTGCCATGCTGACAGCGAGCGAGCAGCAAAAATCCCCGAGTCAGCTATAACCCCCACCTGGCAGCCATAAATTACAGTGTGGGAGACGTTCACCCTTGAACCAGATGCTTTCGAGAGCATCCAACGACAACAAGCAATTTAGGACGAAGCGAGCCACATCCCGGGGGGGCTCGGCAGGGCTGGAGGAGCGCATCCCCACCCCGCCCATCCCTGCAGGAGCCGTGGTGCTGGTGCTCCCAGCTCCATGCAGGAGTGAGCCCAACCCCAGCGGCACCGCGCGCCCACACCGGGCTGCGGTGCGGGTACGGGTACGGGCTCCCCCCCTCTGGCTTTGCACAAGACGCGGCTCTTGGAGTCGGTGCTCTCGTCTCCTCTAAGCTGCTCCAGCTAAATCAAATTTTATTGAACTTGACTACATTTTAGAGATAAAGACTCCAGGTTTACAAATAAATATTTAACAACCTTTCCTGCTGCTAAAAGAGTTGCTTATCCAGACCCCGGGCTCTGCACTAAGTGTTCCTGTAGCTATCTGCAAAGCAGCAAAACAAAGGGAGAAGCTTTAATTTGCCAAACACGTTCGTGCCCACTTCCTCCTCTCTCCATCATTCCCCCCGCATCCAGCGTGCATTTGTGGGCCCTTCTGCTTTGTCTCTCCCTCCTCCCCACCCTACCTGCTCCCTCCTCTCCTCTTTTCCCACCCAGTCCCCAGAGCACAGGCATCCGGAGGAGCTGCCCTCCTTGCTGGTGCCCAGGGATGGGCAGGGATGGACGAGAGCAGGGGCCAGAGCACATGGGGCAGTTTTTCCTCCTGGGACTACGCTGCTTCACACGGGCAAAAACAAACCAAAGAGGGAGAGCTGCCAGGGCTGGCTGGGGGGCAGCAGGCCGGGTGGCTGGAGGCACAGCGCTGGCCTGGCTCGTGGAAAGCTGCCACTGCATTTCCTCTGGGCCTTCATTAATGGATGGGCTGCTAACGAAGGGCATGAAAACAGGCTGCCACAGTGCAAAGGGCTGCCCTGGCCCACATCCTCCACAATCAGCACAAGAGGTTGTAAGAAGCGGGGAGAAACGGGAAAAGTTGAGGAGGACCCCTCCAGCAGCGGGGACACACCAGCGAGGAGCACAAGGCACCGAGCCGCAGCAGGTCAGCCAGAGCAGACCACCCCCAGCCCCCCCAGCCCCCAGCTGCCCGGGGTCACCGGCTCCCGCTCACCCACGTGAAGGCATGACTCTCCAGCCAGGAGCTTTTGCTCAGCCTCCTGAAGTATCTGCTTTCAGCTGCTCCGAGGCGGGAGCCTGGAATAGGTGTGCGGCAACCTGATCTGCTCTGGCAGTTGCTCTGAGGCTGTAAAAGAGCATGGAGAAGTATTTAAGATGCAAATCCCCTTCCGGCACTGACACCGCCTGGCTGGCACCAGACACCGCCGCCAGCCCGCGGGGCTGCCCTGCAAAGACGATTCCTGGTGGCAACCAGCAATTCCACCCAAAACGCGGCGCCCGCAGCACCGCAGGGCGTGGAGTCAGGGAAGCACCAAGCCAAAGGGCCAGAAGAAAGGGGATGGGGGATGCACAGGGGAGGAGAAGAGCTCTGAAGGGCCAAGACGTTGGAAGGGGGAGGCTTTGGCCCTGCTGTCCACTGCTTTAGCTCCAGGCTGTGGATCTGCTTGACCCCACGCAGGGACAGATACGTACAACCCGCGACGGCCCAGAGCCAATCTGGAGAGTGACTTTCAGGCTCGGCAGGCAGGTTATCGGAGCAGGGCCGTGGGAAGGAGATCCCGGTCATCTCTGCAGGATGCTGAAGCTCAGGGCAGTTTTTGCTCAGGCCGTTTCTTGCAGCAATCACATCTGTGCAAGAGCTGCTCACCCTCCTCACACCTTTGCTCCTTCGTTTTTAACGTCTTTTCTCTCGCTTTGGCTGCACATGCTTCAGTGCCCCATCAGCAAAGAAAACATCCTGACAAGTGATCAATAAGTAATTGCAAAGGCAGCTGTGGATGCTGGGGGTGTAAAGCCCTGAGCTAGCAAGAGATAAATGAGGAGTGTAAGGGTGCAGCCACTGTGGAGCTCGGGCTCGGAGCCAGCCACGCTCCCCTGCTCATCGACTGAGGTGGCTGGGACACGGGCTGGCCCACCGCTGCCGCAGCCGCTGCCGGTTAGTGGTTCAATGCTTCCCAAGCTGGGAGGAGGCTGGTTTTTTTCTTCTTGTGAGACAAAGAGCAGGAGAGCTGTGTTTGCTGAGGGAATATCTCCCAAGGGTTGGCCTGGGGGCTCCAGCACCAGAGATGTTCCCGGCTGGGTCAGCATGAGAGTGCTGGGATGCTGGGAAGGATGTGCACCAGCTAGTTGAGTGGGGCTTCTCCTCTTTATTTATTTCAGCAGATCTCCTCGGGAGTCCTGTCTCCACAGACACGAGCTGGGTCACCAGGATGTTTTAGGTGCTCACCCAAAGGCACCCAGCTCAGCAGGCACTTGAGTGATGAGCGAGCACTGGGCAGAGGAGGCTTCAGTATAGCACGAGGGTCTCCGTAGATGTTTTTTCTTCCCTGTTGGTAGCTGTGAATGGTGGATGGAAAAAAATCCAGGCTCTTCTTAGGGCTATGGAAACATTTGCACCGGAGAGGTGAAAGAAAGGTCTGTCCAACGAGTGCCTTCTGGGAGAGCCGCCAGGGTCACGATGACATTGCGAAGGCATCCTCTGTGCTCTGCCTCGTGCCTGTGACCAGCCCGGCACGGGGGGACGGGGCTGCCCCTGAGGCAACGCCTGCAAAGGCCGTTTGGGAAGAGCAGGGTATTGGTACCTGCTGGAGCCTGGGCCACCATCCCACGCCTGCCCACGCAGGGAGAAAACGGTCTTCTCCTCTCAGCACAGCCCAGCCACAGCTGGCAGCTGCCCTTTCTCCTTGCGCTGGAAGGGGAATAGTTTTTTTCCTGGGAATGGGCTCGAGCGGTATCCAAACGCCTCCTGTGCTCCCCAGGAGCACCCTGAGCAGCACCAGCACCAGCACGGGCCCTGCGAAGGGCCGCACCCTGGGCAGCAGCGGTACCTTTGGGGCTGGAGGATGGGGACAGCCCAGCCGTCCTGCCCACGGGCTCTGCGTGGCTCAGCACGCCGCAGCGGGGCTGCTGACTCAGCCGGAGCGCAGCTGTACGGTGCCTGTGCTAAACCCTGTGTTCGTGTCGGGGGCAGGACACCACCTGATCTTGCATAAAAGCGGCTGGTACAAAGTCACCCCGCTGCCAGAGCATGTTTCCTCCAGATCAGGCACAGATGGCATTTCTGTATGGGCTTGCCTTGATGGTTGGTCTGGTGGCCAGTGGCTTCCTGCTCCCCCAGACCCAGGCACCAGCCCCCAGGGACAGTCCCTGTGCCATGGCACCCCAGCAGCAGCGTGGGGAGGCTGAGCCACTGCTCCTGGCAATCCCCGTGCACAAACCACACCTGGGGGCACCACGAAGGGCCTGGCAGGGCCAGCTGTCCGGCACCAAGACACACTGCTCCCTCCCCACCTCTCCCTGCCTGGGGACACCCTGTCCCCTCCGCCTCTGCCAAAGGGTGTCTCGTGGTTCTGCAGCGCCCTGGAGCTCTGCTCAGCACCCGGAGCGGGGCTGGGGCGCCCGGCAGCTCCAGTGGCAGAAAACCAGGGCCACAAGCAGCGACGGGGAGCACCCCTGGTGCCTGCTGTCCTCCTTCCCTCAGGGCTGGCTCAGCAGGGGAGCAAAATCAAACCAGCCAGACACCCTGGCCCATGAGCAACCTCACTCCACAGGGCTGTAAGGCTGAGGCTTCGCGATGTGACACCCCCACCCCCGTAACAGCCACGGGTCCAAGCCACTGTCCCCCCAGTGTCCCTGCCACTGCCTGAAGGCAGAAACCCGGGATCAGAGTCCCAGACGCTGCAGCCAGCGGGGACCAGCGAGCACGTCCCGAGCCAGCAGCGCTACAGGTCCCACCGCTGCAGGACCGGCCACGTTCCATACATTTAACTTAAACTTAGACTGTACTTACAGCACCGCTTCTGTTCCCACGCCACATCCCTTAAATACCCCTACAACCAGAGCAGGATACCTAGAAACGCAGAGGGGCTGATCCAGGGCACTGCATCTTCCCCTGGAAACCTTTGGGATAACAGCGAGAGGACTTCAGAGGACATGAACCCGGCAGCTTGGCTGGCTCTAGGGAAACCTGCTGATTTACCTCCCTTTAGGACCGGCCCTGATATTTTTATACTGCTGCCTAAAATAAGCAGCCTCAGAAGCCTTTCGGGAGAGGCTGCCCGCAGCCCAGCCCAGCCAAGATGGCTCCGTGATAACCCAGCGGTGGGACAAGCTGCACAGGGCAACGAGGGCACCAGCGAGCCGTGCCACCAGCACCGACACCCCCGCGGGCACCGGGCGGCATCGGCAGGGCTGCCCCTGCCCATCTCCCACCTCCCACGGCGGGCACGCAGGGGCAGAGTGGGGCGCTGGGCTCGGGTGGGGGCACGGCTGTGTTTCAAGGCGCTGCGAGAGACGAAAGCCTTGGCTCTCTCCATCTACCTCCCTTCTCGACTCCTTCGCGCAAGCCAGATCTCTCTCTCCCCCCCCTCCTCCCAGTTACTAAGTTTTGTTCACACAATAACAAATTCAGTGCCGCAGGAATTTCCAGAAAAAGAGAAGCGGAGAAAAAAGGAAGCCAAAGAAAGCATGAGCAATGGCCAACGTGGAGAGAAGATTCCTCTTCCCAGCCTGGGCTTCTCTGTGCTGGTTTTACATGTATAATTCTTTTTTCTTTCTCTCCTTCTCGCTTGTTTGATTTTTGCATTATTTATGGCTTGTCTTCAGGGCCTGTATTTGCTGTTATTGTTTCATTCAACACTAAAATGGATTAGATAAAAACAAACCGTGCTGAGCCATGGCTCAGCCCGCCTGTCCTGCACTCAGCTGTAGCCACACAGCCGGGCAGAGCGGGCGCCGTGGGTGTGAGTGGGGACGAGGTGTCACCACCTTGCCAGCCCTTCCCAGCTCGAATCCCTGCTGGCAGGGAGGTGCTGCAGGATGTGGCCCAGCCAGGATTTTGGCTCCAGGTGCTGCCAACCCCCCTGATACGTGTCCTCTGCAAGTATGGGGGCTACGCACAGAGCTCCTGGGGTCCTGGCACTGCACCCAAGCCTCCGATCCCGGCCAAGCAAGAAGGAAAAGGTGGGAAATGATGGCTGAGAGGAGAAACAAAGCACTGGAAATGCTGTTTTTTTTCAGGGCAATTTCATGAAATCCAACGCATTGATTTCACTAGTGCCCCGAGCCGAGCCGGCGCCGGCTGCGGGTGCTGTGCCTCAGCAAATCTCAGCCCCAGGTGCTTTGGGAACATGTCCTGGAAAGCGCAGTGCTGTCCTGCAGCATCGTGCTGGGGAAGGGCGCAGTGCGAAGCTGCTGGCGCAGGGGTGGGAAGCACCGTGGGTTTGATGCCTACGATACGGGGTGTCAGCATGACCAGCCTCAGCCGCGCTGCGGGGAGCCGTGCCGGTCCTCGGCTTTCTCCGTCTTCCAGCAGGCAACTGCACTGAGCCCATGGGCAGGGACAAAAAGGAGGGACCCACTGTGGGGACGGAGTGGTTCCCCTGCTGCTTTGGGCTGGTTTTGTTGCATTTTGCTTGAGCTGAAAGAGATGCTTTCCGCCCCTTCCTCCTTCTCCCCAGTGATGCTGATAATAATACAGAGCCTGCACTCTGGACTGTACGTGAGAACAAAAGTAATCACGGGGGAGTACAGTGCATAGAAATTAAATCGGAAACGCAAGGCCAGGGTTTCCATTTCGGTTCAGCTTCTGTATCACTTCCATTGAAAAGGATAAACAGGCTGAGCACAAATCAGTTTAATGGCAGCGCAATTCCATGTTTCCCAGAGCAAATCGTAGCTCAGGCCCAAAGCGGCAGCGTGATACGCAGCATGCTAGCACTGCGGGATGGCCGTGGCGTGGCACAGCCCCAGCTGGGCACTGCGGGGCCCCCAGGGCCCCCACAGGACTTGCTGCCCTCAGCAGCGGTGCTGAAATAACCTGGCTGACCAGGGCACAAGAGGGGCTGGTGTCCCTCTCTGGGCTTGGGGATGCTGGTCGGCCCTTGCCTGCCCAACAGCCAGCAGAAAAGAGGTGTCCCTTTGGCTGTCCCTCACATCCCTGAGGTCCCAGCAGCAGATCTGGACCCACTGGGACCTTGCAGAGCCGTGCCAGGCTGCTCCCCCAGCGCGGGACAGGCAAGAAGGTTTTCCTGCTGCTCGCCGCTGTGGCCCTAATTCCCTTTATCACCCGGCTCCTGCAGCACACGCGCATTTACAGCGCAGCTACACCTGCCATCTGTTTTTCCTACCTAACCCTCCTTGCTGCGCCTTGCTCCGTGGCACAATGCACAAGCCACTCACCGGTGGAGCTGGGGCAGAAGCAAGCCACCAAGCCAATTCTCACCCGTAATGTCCCCCCAGCTCACGGTTCGGGTTAGACCACATCAAATGGGCTCTCGGTGACTGCCCCCTGTTCAGAGGGGCGGTGGAGGAAGAGGTTTGCCTGCACGGATGGTAAGAAGAGCCTCTGAGAGTGCTCAGACTCCGCTCGCCACCCCCAGGTTGCCTCTGAGGTCTATATCAGTTGTTTCCCATTTCACACTCGACATCTCAAATCCAAACAAAGAGCTGAAAGAATAGATTACGTCAAAATATTTCTGCTTCTCCCTCCTACAAGAATTCCCCATCAGAGACCAATCCAATTAAGGTGCTGGTTATGAAATTAACCATAATTACAAGAGTGGTATTTAATGTTTTGCATTCTGATGCAGAAACAGAACAGAAATGACAAAAAAAATATTTGTGGGTCCTATTGAGATCACTAAGAGCAATGTGGCGTGGTGGGGGAGGGCTGCCAGGGAAGTGAGGGCTGTGCAGGGGGGCAGGGCTCACATGGGTGCCCAGCCCAGGGACCCCCCAGCAGCGAGGGCAGGGGCTGGGTGCTCGTGGGCACACCGCGCAGGGAGCAGTGGCCAGCCTGTCCCCCAGCGCAGGGATCGGCCCAGCCCGATGACTGCCAGCAGGTATTTTGCCATTTGAGCATCACCCGGACAACGTTGGACCGCTGGGACCGTGTCCCAGGAGGCACAGCCTAGTCCTGCACCTCCTCAGCCTGTCGCCACTCCCCATGGGGACCCTCCAGCTCGCCCACAGGACTGTCCCCAGCTCAGGACACCAAGCCCAGCCCTGAGACAAGGGACAGGAGAGCTTCAGTGGGAAAAGCCTTTGGCCTCTGACCAAGACACATGGGTCCTCCTCTGGAACCCAGGAGAGTCATGTCTCTGTGTGGACACATGTCCACTGCAGGATGCTGTGGGCACCAGAAGGTTGACCGGCTTAGAGACACATGTGGGAAAAAA
The DNA here is from genome assembly GCF_017639655.2 of Falco naumanni. Classification (NCBI taxonomy): domain Eukaryota; kingdom Metazoa; phylum Chordata; class Aves; order Falconiformes; family Falconidae; genus Falco; species Falco naumanni. The sequence continues at coordinate 2,713,048 of NC_054060.1, read as the reverse complement.
CACAGACGAAAGCATGCAGGGTGGTGAAACAGACACCACTTCTGTGCTTAACCAGAGAACGAGTGAAACGAAGCCAAGCTCCCTGGCCCCACAACAGGGGTGCTGACCTGCTGCCTAGCCTGGTCCCATGCTAGTTAGGAGGTGCTGTTTGGACGGGGTGTGGAGCCATGGAGGACAAGGGATGGTGGCCGAGGTGCTGGCGAGGCCAGAGGGAGGACTGAGCCGCTGGTGGGGCTCATGGCAGGGCTCCCCCCGCCATGGCCGTGCTGCTGCCAATGCATCAATGCATCCTGCGCGTCCCCTCGGCACGGCAAGGCACGGCCTGAGCGGGTTCTGTCACTCACTCCTAACTGCTGCTCCTGAGAGGTGGGAATCACCCGTGTCTCGCCCCAGCACAGCTGTTAACTCCAGCGGTGTGGGGGGGGTCTCTGCTCAAGCTGGGCGCTCCCCCCACGGTCCCCCCTTCCCAAGCCAGCCGGTGCAACCTGCTGCTCTCAGGGCTGGAGGGAGCCTCGTGCTCCCTGCCTGGGCTAAAGAGATGAGGCCCCTCTGCGGCATTTAGCAGCGTTTATTCAATTGCCTGGGTCAAGCTGATAATTAACGCTGCCCACTCAGACACGGCCACCTTTGTACAACCCGTCTTTCTGCTGGCTCGCCACGCCAAGGGAGGGCAGAGGCTGCGCTGCTGACAGCAGCCCTGGGGCTGGGGAAGCACTGCGGGGGGCTACGGCTGGTGTTTCCCCCCTTCCCCGAGCCAGCCCCCTCCTCAGCTGCTCCTCTCCCTCTCTGTATCACACAGGCCTTGACACTGTCCCAGAGGCTGTAAGACACGGCCCCAGCCAGGGTCGCAGGGAGCTGGGACATGCGGCCAAGGCGTGGAGATCCCTCGCCATGCAGCCATTCCCCCCGCAAGCTCCAATTTTAACTCCAACATATGGAGAGAGAGAAGAGGGAAACAACTGACTCAGAAGAAAATTGAGGCTGTGGCCTTCAGTTGCTTTCTCCCTTTATTTTTCTTGGGTTGGTTGATTTGAGTTAAGCGTTTGTAGCCCTCTTCTCTCCCATCCCAGCCTTCTTCACTACCTGAAAAGCTCTTCCAGCTCTTTTCCCACCCAAAGCCATTTCTGCCCATGCTAGGACAAACCCTGCTCCCTTCCCGGGGTTTAGCAGAGGATGGGGGAGAGCTGCTGACTCAGTGCATTGGATGTGTTTGAGAGCTGGGCGAACACCCGCCTCGCCAAGCTGTGCCCTCCTCTTGCTGGCCCAGAACCACTGCCACGGTGGCCAGTGACAAGCATAAAGGGTGAGTACGTACCACAGGAGAGCCAAGGGCACCACTAACATCCACCCCAGCGCCAGCACTGCCCAAGCAAACTGCCCAAGGGGCCACAAGCCAAGGGGGACCCAAGGGCTGGCAGGACTCTTCTGAGGTGACACAGAAAAGTGTCTCTCCAGCCGTTTCCACACCTGAAGCTTCACAAAAGAGTCGGCGGAGTCTCATTTTCCACCAGGACGTTCACAGAGATGTGCCCATTGCAAACACGTCCTCCCCTACCTCGAGAGGACGGGGTCCAACTTCCAGCCCCGACACAGGTGTCACCCCAGAGCTGTCACCGCACCCAGCAGCCGTCCAACACCCCCAGGCCCATCACAGCCCAGCAACAACCACGCACGTGAGGCAACACCTGATGAGGTTATCAATCCTCATTGAACCAGAGTAGGTTCAGTTGTGCTTTATAATTCAGCAACTGTAATTACACTATAATTACACTATCATTGTGGCCTTATTAGAAAGTGATTTATCAACCCCTGAAATAAAACCTCAAGTTACAGGATTTTATACTTGTTACATACATCAAGCAGTATCAACTTCAGCATCGTTACAGCGACTGTATGAAGTAGCAAACTAAAGGAATAATAAGTCGTCCGGTCACGCTGCTAACCTTCCAGTGCTATGAAACAGTGGTCATTAGAGGTATCACAGACTAACCACGTTATAGGTGTAGAGTAACTGCAGTATGGCACGGTATTACAGAAGTATAACCACTGGTTTTGTAGTTAGTGCCTCCACAAAAAAGCTTGGAAAACCTGACTCTTCCCCAGGTGCTGTAAACTCAGCTCCAGTATCTCCTCCAGTCGCTTCCTGCCCGTCCCGTGGGAGCCTGCCGTGGGTGCAGGCAGGTGCCGCTGCCCCGAGCTGCCGGCCAGGGAGGCATGGCCCGGAGAGGAGGAGAAGCCCCCTCCTGCTCCTGGTAACCGGCACAGTGCCCACCAGGGACACTGCTGCCTCCAGGGAGCCTCTGTCCCTGCCCCAGAGTGCAGGCCCTGGGGAGGGAGCAGAAGAGCCTGGCTACCAGGAAAACGGCCCCAGCGTGTCCGGAAGACACGGAGGCTTTAGCCCGGGGACACATTTCCCTCTGGGCCTTGCTCGGCGAGCTGCAGAGCACACCTCTGCTCCCTGGTATGCAGCTACCAAGCTACGTGCTCCAGGAAGGAGCCAGGAGCAGCAGGCGAGAAGGCAAAGCCAGCCCTGACATCGCCTCCCACGGAGACCCAGCCCAGCTGCTGGGATGGGCAGGGGGCTGAGACGGGCAGGGGAACGGCGCGGGTTCCGTGCACCAGGACAGTGAGGCTGTCCCTCGGCTCCGTGGCACCTGGCACAGGCACGAGGTGTCACTGGCCATTGGCACTTGCAAGGGGTCCAGGAGAGGGACAAGGCGTGCGCTTGAAACCAGTGAAGGGACGTGGAGGAAAGGGGTCGGACACAGGTCTGGGCTATGGGGCTGGCGTGGGGCTGGGGTCGCTGCCTTTGAGGTGGGGTGGCTTGGGCAGCGCAGGCAGCTCTGCCGAGACCCCTGCACCCCCGTGGCGGTGGGCTGGCTGGTGGCACCCCCACGCTGCTGCTCCGGCAGGCTGGAAGGTGAGGTCAGGGCTGCCGCAAGTGGCAGAGCAGCGGGGAAAGGGTTAAGGCTGACGGGAGGGCTGGGACGGGGCTGGGGAGGGGATATCATTTCAGAGCAGGGCTCCGGTAGGTGGTGCAGGGGAAGGGGACATGGAGGCAGAAGGGAGAAGGAGCAGATCTGTGGAGCGGGGCTGCTCCTGGGGATGCCTGAGCTGCTCTGCTGGGTGCGAGCGTGGGGCTGTCACACCAGTCCCCTGCTGCAGGCAGGATCGTTTGCTGGGGAAGGACCGTGGATGGCGACTGCTCAGGCGGTAGCTGGGCTAGTGAAGGCAGAGAGAGGCGGCACAGCCTCAGCTCGCCAAACAGCACGTACCGGCGGCGAGGAGACCTCATCCCACCGGTGCCCACGCTCACCCACCATCCCTCCCTCCTAGTGCAAATCACTTTCACGGCACCGACACTCCTATTTCTTCTCGGAGGTGGCACCTCCAGCACCTGGAGCAAACCATGCCTCTACCCTTCGCTCAGCCTATTTATACATCCAAGATGCAAGGTGAAAAATCCGATAACCTACACACAGCATCAGAGCGCGACAAGCAATGGCACTGCCCGGGAGGGCTCCCAAAGCCCTTCTGGCCAGCAGGCTCTTGGGCATCCTCAAAATCCGTCTGCCCTGCGAAGCCCCTTCAACATGAACCCCTTCTTTCTTCTGCCAGACGCAAACCGAAGGCTCAGCCCATGCTGGCAGCCTGACCCTCCCCAGCATCTGCCATTCTCCTCCCTGGCTCCTGTACGTGGGGCTGAGCCCAGGCTGGGGGACCCTTCAGCGCTCCCAGAACCCCCGCCCCGGCGACTGAGGGACCATCCCATCAGGCAGTAACTCCCCACGGCCCCGACTCACCTGCCTCCAGGCTGGGGGGCTGGTGATGGAGAGGTTAGCTCCCACCCAGAAAAATTATCCCCCTTCATGGCTCCTGCCTCCAGCCTGGTCACCCAGGGCTGGCGAGCCCTCCCGGCCCGTATTTAACCCTTCGTGCCTCTGCCTCGGGGTCAGGCAGAGGGCCCATTCCTCCTCTTGAATTAACCCTTCCGGGCCGGGGAGCCGGGCACAGCCTGCCTGAAGGCTGATCCCCCTGCTCCCCAGCAAGCCCTGGCAGGGAGCGCTGTCCCGGCCGTACCCTACCTGAATATGTAATCTGCTCCAGACCGGCTTGCCTAACTACCGGGAGGAGGAGGGGGAGAGCTCCCACATCAGGATGCAGCTCTGTGCTCCCCTCAGCATCACCCAGCCCCAGCCCTTAGCTGGGCGAGTCAGCCCCGGGTGGCCGGGACCCCAGCCCCGCCTGGCTGCAGAGGGGCTGCGGGGGGCAGCGCAGGGGTCCTGGGGGGGTGAGGGGGCTCAGCAGCGGGCAGCCGCCCGGGCACGGGGGGGCGGCGAAGGCGGCGGCAGCAGCACCGGAGGGGATGGAGGACAGCAGGACACACGTCCCCCCCAGCCCCACGCACCGCGGCGGGCAGCCCCCGGCCCCGCCGGCCCCTCCCCGCGGTACCCGCACCTCGGTGCAAGCCGGGCACCCGCATCGAGGTCCCGGCCCCGAGCCCCGGCGCGGGTCGGGCCCGAGGACAGCGCCACGGCTCCGGGTCTGGGGGGCACGGACCCCCCCCCTGCTCCCCCAGCCCCCGTCCCCCCGCTCCAGCGCCCCCGCCCCGCGTACCTGCATCTCATCCTCGCCGGCGGTCTCCCTCGGTCAGAAATGGCATCTCCCCCGGCCCCCCCTCCGCCAAGCCTCCACCTGCAGTAACGCAGCTCCCCCTCTCCGCAGCGGCAGCACGAGAGGCGCCGGCGCTCCCGGGTCCGAGCCGCCCCCCAGCCCCGAGCCCGGGGAGGGCCGGGCCGGGCACCGGGGCCGCTCGGGGCCGCCCTAGGGACGCGCGGCCCCCGGCTGCCTCCCCTCCCCCGGGCGGCCGGCGGCGGCGGCGCTGCGGGGCGGCGGCATCGCCCCCCCGGGGCGGGCTGGCACGGCCCGGGCTCCGCTCGCCCCGCTGCCGCCGGCCGGGTCTGCCGCGGCGGGGCCGCGCTCAAAGCCGCCGCGCCGGCCCCCGCCTCCCCTCCGGGAGGAGCCGCCGGCGGGCGCGGGGCGGTGCGGGGACGGGAGCGGCGGCGGCGGCCGGTCCCTCCTCCCGCCGCCTCCCCCGCTCCGGCGCGGCTGGGAGGGGGGAGCCGGGGGCGGGCGCAGCCCCCCGACCCCCGCGGGCAGCGGCGCTTTCGGCCGGAGGGCGGGGGTCGTGGCACCTGCCCCCGCGGCCGGCCGGGGCCGCTCGCCCCCGCAGCCCCGTGCAGCCCCCGGGGCGCAGCCTGGCTGCCCGCAGGGGCCGCGCTCGCCCCGGCGCCTAGCCCCTGCCCCAGCCCCTGCCCAGCCCCAGCCCGCCGGGGGCAGGTGCCCGGCTACCCTGGAGGTTTCGGAGGCTCCGTCCTACAGCAGCCACCTCTGCAAAGCGTTTTGCTCCTCTTTTTTCACTGCACCCCCTCCCCAGAGGAAAAGGGCTGCAAGGAGGGGGGGGGGGGGACGACGACGACGACGACACACGACACCACACGCCTCTGAGGACTGATCTGGGACTTGGGGATCCCAAAGGCTTCCTCGGAGGCTCAGCACACGCTAAGCTGGTGGCATCTCATTCAGGACTAAGTGCACAGCTTCCTGATGCTGCCCACTGCTTCACCCCTTCCATAATGGACACTGATTTATCGAGCAGCATTAGCAGATTTGCCCAGCGCTGGCTCTTTCAGCGGAGGCTGATTTCTCCGGCAGTAATGGACACAAACTTTGCTTCTAATGTGCACTTTCCCCTCCCGCTTCCTCTCTCAGGGCTCTCCTGGGGCACTTCCCGCTCTGTCCTGCTCCTGCCCAGCTGTCCCTGCAGCGTGGCTGGCCACAGGCCAGAGCAGACCCAAGACCGCTGCACCAGGGCCTGGCACCGGCTGGGGCCAGAGGCTCTGCGGGAGTCCCATTGCTGGATCCCATGAGCCTTCCCTTGGACGGCTCTTTTAGCCACTGGGAGCTTTTGAGGAAGGTGGCAGCTTGGCCTTCCTCCACCAGCCATTTAACCAAGCCCAGGGGTGGAGATTCCCGTGCAGAGCATCCCTCCAGGCAGGCTTCCCTTCCTCCCTCCTGCGAAAGCGGAGCTGTGCTCGCCCCAGGTCTCTCCTGGGTGATGAGCCCCCCCCAGCCTGCCGGGAGGCGTGCCAGAGCTGGGCCAAATGCCCACCAAATGTGCCATGGAGCACGGGACACAGCGGCTGTCCCAAGCTCCATGTCCCTGCAGTGGGCTACGAGCAAACCCAGGGCAACGCGAGTCCCCCTCCGCACTCCGGCAGAAGCTGCTGCCTCCCCGCAGCAGAGCCTGTTATCCCCCCGCACAGCACATACAAGCTTCTGAGCGGAGCAGGAATAAACAAAGGGTAGGCACTGCGAGCTCGCCAGCTGAGGGCTGAATCACTCCAGCTCCCTGCTCCCGCTCGGCGCTCCTGCCCACCCCTGGGCTGCCGCCTCCTCCTGCGGGCGCAGACCCTGGCTGGGCTGGGGGGTGGGTGCCCATCGGGCACACAGCCCTGTGTGGGCTCGGGCAAAGGATCCTCACGGCAAGAAAGACGGGGAGGTGAGAGCATAGTGTGTGTGCATGCACACTCTGCTCCCGACATCAAGGAAATTCAGCCTGGCCCCTCTCAGTGGTCCTCAGACCTTTACTCAGTGCAGATCGATGCCTCTTATTATTATGGCTATTTCAGCGATGCCATCGATGTTAATAGCACTTCACAAACACAGACAAAGCTGGCAATCTGAAAGCGGCCAGAAAAAACAAACAGAGGACAAAAGACAGGCTAAGAGCTCCGAATGCTGTTTTTAATGCTTCCCCCATGGTTAAAGCTCCAGTAAAGTGCAGGGCACTGTGTATTCAATAATAACCCCCCCACAAATCATTCCTGGCATCGTCTGATGTGAGAGAGGGAAATTTCCCCTCAGCCCTTCCACAAAGATACAGCAACTACGCCACGCAAGCAGCACTGGTGGCCACGGGAGAGCGATGCTATGCACTGCCTGGAAGCAGGGGGCCTTCCAAGACCGTCTTTCCCACCTTGGCTCTGCGGCCGTCCCCACCCCGGCGGCGCAGAACCAGAGATGAGCTTTTGAGCTAAGATGGCATCCACGCACACCTCTCCTATAGAAAAGTCCTGCGCAAAACCTGCCTTTTCTGTAACCTGCCCGTGCAACGTCTGACTCGGGCAAGCGAAGGGAGCAGTGCAGCAGAAGCGAGGGCAGCACGGGCTGACCAGCCGTTGTAGAGGAGCAGAGCCCTGGTTTGCTTTGCCAGCTAGGGTGGTGCGCGTTGGTCAGCAGTGGGGTGAGGTGATGGGGAGGATGGGGAGCACGGCGAGAAGCAAGCATCACTTAATAACGGCCCTCCTAGCTGAGCACAGGAGCACAAAGGCCCTATCCATGGCACCAGAGTTTAAGAGGAGCCAGTACGCCTGTCTCCCTAAGGAACCGCGCTGCCATTTGGGCTCTTCCCTTCCTCCAAATGCAAAGGGGTACCTCTCACCCCACCTCATGGCAACACGTCCTTCACTGCAAAAGCCCCAAGGATGCCTTGGCCAAAGGCAGATCCTAGCAGCAACAAACCCTGTTGATCTCTGCAGCAGGAATTGCACCAGCGCCTGCTCAGAAGCCCCGAAGGCTCCCACGTTTCTGCATTTGCCAACCCATCATCGTAAGCTCTGTGCTGGCGGTTCCTTTGTGGCCTCCCTGCCCCAGAACGTTGCCGTCACGCAGCCCTGGTGTAGCCGTTTGCTACAGCAGTGAGCAGTCAGGATAGCTGCCTAGGGGTGAGGCCAAGGCGCATTCCCCAGGGACCAGTGAGCAGCACAGCACCAGAGGCTCAGACCCACCTGGAACTGTCAGGCTGCCCCCAGCCCTTCACGGGCCACCATCTCACCACCACAATTAACACGAGGGCTGAGACCACCTCGCACACAGATGGTAACACAGCCCACCCTTAACACATGCTGGGTATGAAGGTCCTGCTTGAAGAGGAGCAGTGATGTGGCTCAGAGGGGGTGAGTTCATAATGTTACTTGGGAGAAGGGCATCAATGGGACACTGGGAAAAAGAACAGAATACTGGGTGCTACCATTCCTGGCAAGGGGCTACTTTTGTAGAGGGGCATTCAGAGTTAGAGGTAAGGGTGAGCTTACTGCTCAGGTCCCCGAGGTGGCGTAGCATGGGTGACAAAGTGCTGGGGAAAGCCAGAAGCATGCAACCAAACCTCACTGGAACTACTGTCCTCTCCTGTCCCAGCTAACAATCCCTATCTATTTGCAGCTGGCAGCTTTGCAGTAGATACGCTTTTTTTACCCTCTCCCATCACCTTCACTGGCCTCTCCCATGCTCTGGAGACCAACCCTAGGTGTTGAGGGAGGCCAAAAAGACCCACTCAACTGGGTCAACCTCTTTCTTGCAGCATGGAGTGACTCAAGGGGCATCCCTGTCCTGCAAGCGTCACTATCCCCTCCTGACCTCCCTGTAGCCCCAGGCTGCAGAGGACACCACAGATAGCAGCTCCGCTCACAAGCCCTCATCAAACATTTTCGCCTTCAAAACCTGCAGGGAGCGGCAAGAACATTTGGGTGTCCATCTGCGGGGGCTCATCCCTCAGACAGATGCTCCAGCTCTTTGCCACTGCCATCCTCAGATGATAACGGGCTGTGGCAGATGGTTCCCTTCTGCAGGCAGGAGTTTATCCCTGCTCTGAGCTCCCTCCCAGAGAGGTGGCACCTGCACACTGCGTGAGGGACCGAGCCTCCCGCCTGGGCAGCAGGGAGCAGACCTGCCCCTCAACAGGGCTAGCTGGGATGTGCTCATCTCTCTTGGTTTCAGCGCACGTGTCCAGGAATCCCACAAAAGGTCTAGAAAGGGCCGAGCTGGCAGGAGGGAGATGGATTTTAATTACTCCCATTATTATTATACTTCCTTTTCTTTCAAATTTTCACACTTTTGTCTTAACAAGCTGAGCTGAGAAAATACGTGCAAATGCCAGGCTGAGATAAGATGTACCACACCTTGAAGTACTGCCAGCACCAGCTCTGGGAACGCCAGATCGGCTGTCTGCCCCGCCAGCCTCCTCCCTTTGCAGCATGGGCAGAGGGAGGGTCTGCACCCACCCTGCCCTTGCGCACCAGGAGGGGAGGGTGCCCTGTGTTTCCCCTGGGCTTGGCCGGCAGCCGCATCCTCCATCCTGCCCAGTATTAACCAGTCCCCAGAGAAGGCAGCTGTAACCTCCTGGCTGCTTGGGATGGGGATGGAAAAGTGCCCCAGACACCTCATGTTGTGCCTTGCACAACACGTGCACACGGACCTCCCCTGCCCGCCTTGGGGACGCCGCCTTCCAGGCAACAGGAGCTGTTCCTGAGGATGCCCCAGAGCACCTGGCCCCTGCAGACACAGTCACTCAGGGGAGAAACGTGTTCCTAGATCACGTGCGCTTTCTTCCTTGGAGGTGGTGACATTTCAGGGTGTGTGTGGGGGGAGTGGGATGAAGGGGCAATGCAGGATATTCCTGCTCCCCCATCCCCATGGCCATCTGGATGTGTACTGATGCCTCCTCACAGCAGGCTGAGTCAGTCCAGTGGCTTCTCATTATCAGCTGGAGGGAGTCCAAATCCTGCATTGTTCGGCTGCTCCTGAGTGAAATTGAGGATCGTTATCAAGTATTATCATAATGGTTTCTCTCTGTACTGTCTTGTACTGCTCCTTGCCCTGGTCAGCTGATTGATTTGGAGCAGAAGGAGGCAATGTACCAAAAATCCTTCAACACCAGCCGCCCGCTTGGGACAGCTGTGGCAGGAGCCATGCAACATCGCTGTTGACACGGGCTCGGGCTGTGCAGGCCACGGAGGGCGATCCCCCCGCGCTGCCCATGCCCAGCTGTGCCTGCTGGGAAGCTGCTTGCTCTGGCAGCAGATGCAGCCCAGCCCACCCACAGGCATCCCTGCTCAGCTGAAGCAAGGTGAGAGGTTGGAGATGCCTTGCCTATCTCAAATCGTGCCTTGCCTATCCCAGATCATGACAGGACCTCCATGACGCTGCAGGGAACAGGTAGAAAGGGGAGAAAAAAGGGCCTTTCTGTAGCCTCCCTCAAGCAGGTGCTGCCGAAGGGGAGATGAGCTGCTAGAGCACAGGGGCTGCCCCAGCCCAGCTCAGCCAGGTCTCTGCCAGGGCACTGCCTGCCCTGTTCGAGCTCAGGCTGTGGAAATTAGCCCTTGCTCCGAAACACTCTGCTGTGGAGAGAGAGGGCACATGTCCTAATGTCAGCCTGACTCAAGTGCCTGATAGCTTGACTGCTCTGTCAAGCAGCCCAAACACGCTGGCTGAAAGGCTGTGGGAAAAGGCTCCATTAAATTCTTAAGCTCATTGACACATATACAGACAGTATTAATAATATCAAGCATCTCAGTGTCTATTGTAGCCCACATCCAGGAGATGAAAGATAATTTCTGGGACAAGGAAGTTATGACAGTGACAGCTTTTTAACAGCTTGGTGTAAGAATAGGAGCCACACAATGGGACAAAGAGCAATGATTAAAGATCTTTACACAAAGGAGAGAGGGCCTGAAGACCACAGTGAGCATGGAGGACACGAGGGTCGTGTCAGATGCCCACGCAGAGAAAGAAAAGGCTGTGTTGGACAAGGAGGACGGGAAGGTGGTGTGGGAGACGTCCCGCTGGGGCTGACTCACAGATGCCTGGCAACTAACGGAAAGGGTCACGGTGCCTGGTGGGGATGAAATGGGCTCCTCACCTGAATGTTTAAAAGAGGTTTGGCCCCTGCCTGGTGAGCTAGGCAGAGAGATGGGCATGCCTCGGCTGGGGCTGCAGCCAGCCTGGCACGCCGTGCAGGGAAAGGCAATGCTGGGGAGCAGGGGAGGGAGCCGAGCTCTGCTGGAGGCTGGGCAGGGACTGGGGAGCAAACACGTCGGTCGAGGAAGGGGAGATCTGGCATGGGGCAGGGCGAGGAGGGAGCTCTGCTCCCCGAAGGCCAGAGCCAGAGAAGAGGAGGCAGCGGACATAGCACCCGGACACCCCTGGAAGCGTAATTATTATTAATATCCTTAGTGTTGCTTTGCACACATACACGCTCCCCTAATGTACACTGCACATGTAAACAGCCTTCTAGTGACATTTGCATGCCCAATTACATCTGCACATCATTGATTTACATGCACAGTTGGAGAGCAATTAAAACGCCGGAGCCTACTTCGCACTTTCACAGCCACCTCCGTGAACCCGCCCCGAAGAGGAAGAGCGCCTTGTGCCAGGGCCAAACCCTGGCCTGGTCCCCAGCCCTGGCCCGGTCCCCAGCAGCTCACGCCTTTTGATCCTCGCCCTGGCAGCAGTGTGAGGGGAGACCCCCAGCCCCAGCGCCCACCAAGGCAGGTGGGCTCAGACCGGTGCCCTCTCCCGCAACTCCAAAACCAGCTCTAACATTTGCTGTTTGCTCAGCTCCTGTCATAAGTGACTGGCGCCTTTCCAAAAAGGATTAAAAGCAGGGAGTGAGAAACATAAAAGCTTGTGTAATTATGTGCAAAAACCCCCTTAATAATTTATAGACAGAGAGGGTAAATATCTCCGTGTGTTATTCAAGTGTAGCTCATTGTCCCGTTTGGCTAATACCCAGAGTGCACGCATCACAGGCTTTATCCGGGAGGCTGTTTTGCCTTTAATACCTTTCATAAATTATTGAATTTATAAAGAGGAAAGCAGGTGTCATGTCGCTCCTATAAACAGCTCGTTAGTTAAAACTAACGAAGGTGGGGAGCAACAGTTTCCTCTTGCCTTGCCTATCCACCCTCTCGCTGTCTCTGCTGCCACTTGCGACGCAGCGCAGACCCCGAGCTGGGGCAGCCCGGCGGCATTTGCCTAAAAACCTGAAGTCCCAGGGAAAAGCAGAAGGACCGGCTGCAGCGACGTGGCCTGTGGCACCCCTACCCTCCAGCTTTTGGAGACCTGCTTGTGCTCTCAGGGGAGGGGGCAAGGATGGAGGGGTGGGGAGGATCCCGGGCTCCATCCCCAGCTCACCTGCTGCACCGTCACCATCTTCATGTCACCTGCGGTCCTCTGCTTGGATGCAGCAATGGGGTATTAGCTCCTGGGGTACCTGAGGATGCTCTGGGCGCTCTGCTCCCAGGGGCAGGGCAGGCATGGAAAGCAGACCCCGAGGGCAGGACAGGGCAGGAGGCAGAGCTCTGCAGGGCAGGAGGGCTGCGTGCCGGCCCTCTCACCACGATAGTCTGTCCAGGGCCAGGGTGCAAAGCCCGAGGGCTGCTCCTGAGTGCAGGGGCTTTGGATTCAGGCTGCCTAGGAGGAAGCACAGCATCTCCATGATTTTCTGCTGAGTGAGGCAGGGTGTTAGAAGGCTGCCTCTAAAAACAGCAGACGTGTGACTGAGTCAGGCAGCACGTGTCTGCGCGAGGGAGTCAGCCAGAGCACCCACGCACAGGAAAACCAGCACGCAAGCGTGCCCACGCAGCCTCTGCCGGCCGGCTGGGCCCCCCCCTGCGGGCTGTGCCCCCCACCCCTGCGCTGTGGGCCGGGGAGTAGTGAACGCATGCCGCCAAGGCAGAGCAAGCCTGCGCGCAGGGAGCAGCTGGTTCGGAGGCTCCACTTTCACACCCATGAGAGAGTCACTGAAGAGATGAACCCCCACATGCACCCTCTCCAAATATAATACATATGCATTGAAAAACAGATACAGAAAGCGGAGCCATCACAAGTATTTTAAACAGAGTTTAGAGCAGCTAGAGCCAAATCAGGGTGAACACGCTGCCATGCAAAGGACCCACATGGAAAGCGTTGCTGCAGCAAAGCCGGCAGTGCCAGCATCCCGACGGCCACAGCACGGAGATGGGGACGCATGGAGCAACCTGAGCTGCTTCGGTCCACGGCTGCCAGCAGCGAGGTGCGTTTGAGCCACGCGATGAATGGTGGACCCTGAAGAAGACCCAGCAGGGCCTCGTGGGCATGGGAAGAGGGAACTGAAACTATTGATAATCAATTGACTCCTTCAATTACAGAAGCCTAATGAGGTAGCACAAAGTCAGCTCTAATGAACATCAGTTTAATAGAGGTGGTTCCTCAGGGCGCTGGTTTTTGACTCAAATCTTTACAAGGTAGGAAGCACTGCAAAAGTATCAAGCAATTAGTGTCACTTAATGAACACACATTCCCTGCTCTCTGCAGAGCAGACAGTTCGTGGAGAGCAGTGGCTGTTACAGCATGGGGCATCCCTGGCCCCTGGGGGAGGTCCTGCCCTGTGCCCGGCTGGTGCCCAGTGCGGTGCCCAGTGGCACCAGGGTGGCCTGGGAGGCAGCTCTGCTGCCATGGCTTTGCTGGCAGCGTGGAGCTCGGTTATCCCAGCAGAGCACGGTGTTCCTGAGGATGCTGCCGGATGCATTAGTTGCTGTAAAACGAAGCAAATGTCAGAGGGCCCAGCTCTCCCCTATAGGCAGCTATTTTTTGGGGTGTTTTGGTGATGACAGCGTAAGTGACAAAACAAGGTCACTACCGGTTGGTCCCGATGCCACCCTGGAAACCTGCTGTTCCCCATGAAATGCAGGGACAAGCGGTGGCCTAGGGGTGCGACAGCTGCAGGCAGGGCCCAGGGAAGCCCGGAGGAGCACGGCGTGGCTGTCCTGGCTCAGCGGGACACTGTCGAACTGGAGCCGGGGTGCGGTTCCCCCACAAAGCCGGGATCCCGGCGGAGCATCCCCGTGGAAGGCACAGTGCTGCGCCAACTGTGTTGGGCAGGGATGACACACTAAGGAGCCTCCAGCGGAGTAAAGACAACCGAACATCTATTCTGGGTCTCCAAGCCAAAGGCTGTATTTCAAATCCACTAATCAGGTGAGAATACAGCAAACTCGCACGGAGTGGAGCCGGGGAAGGAGGGGGAACCTCCGGCTCCCAGCTGCGCTCCCCACGCCACAGCCCGGTCCCCGTGGGGGCTGGAGGGGGCTTTGTGGGAATGGCCCCCCGTGACCCATCAACACCCACCAGAAATGGGCTTCCAGGGGAAGGGTCCCTCCACTCTCATGGGGGAGGAGCCCCAAACCCTGCTGTACGGGGTGCGTACAGGGGACCCTTCCAGCATCTCACCCTCCCCGTGCAGGGGCTGCTGGGGTCCTGCCTTCGCCCAGGGCCATCTAGAGCTCAGTCAGAGCACAGATGCCATGAAGAGCCCAGAGAGAGGGAGGGGAGACCCCCTCCCACACCCTGTTACGATTATTAAGCCAAACCCCCCTGACACCTGCGGTACCCAGCCATTTTTCAGAAGTCATGCCTCCACCCGAAAGAGCTCTTTAAACACAGAGACATTTCCTATGGGATTGTGTGGTCCTGCCAAGCTCCCGCGCTGCCCAAGCTGCTGGAGGGGCACCAGTGGCTCGGCCCCGCTCCTCACAGATGGAGCAGATGGAGGCACCACTGGCTCCCCGAGCCCAGGTGTGTGGTGCAGGGGCTGCCCACGCCTCCAGCTGCTGTGGCAGATGGAGATGGTTATGTTCAGCCTGCTGGGACTGTGCAGGGGCTTGGCTGCAGCCTCCCTGCCCTGCTGATGGGCTTGGGAGCAGGCTGGGAGCACAGTGGATGGCTGGGAGAGCCCAGATGCTCGGAGAAGCACAGGACAGGTAATTCACCCATGCAGATGTGTGTGCGTGTCTGTAAAAGCTCTTGGGTCTGAGCACCAGTCCCCAGTGGTGCCAACGTGTGGTGTACCCCCAGGACACGTGCCCCCCTCACCCAGCTGGGGGAAAGCACAGGTAGGAGGTGAGAAGCCCAGAAAAGATTCCTGCTCTCCCTGCCATCCCTGTGCAGAGCTGGGCCAGGGTTTGCAATGGGAAGAGGGACCCAGGAGCCTCCCAGGATCACTGGTGCTGGCAGGATAAGCCAGAAGGGAAGTGAAAGGCAGCGGATTGGAGGAAGAAGGAGAGACACAGGTACATTTTGGCAGGGAAGACAGCCCCCCATGCTTGGTACTAGACCCACACGAAAATCTGAGTCTAGGATTCTCCGGCTCCCATGAGCAACTTATCTGAGACCAATGGAACCAGCAACTGCCCCAGCTCTTACCAGCCCGACAGCGCTGACTGCAGGTGCCAGCCCTGGGGGGTACCGCACCCTGTGCTCAAACAGATCTGCAAAGATCCCCAGGGGACAGTCCCCTGGCCTGGCTGCTGGCCAGCCTCTGGGTGGGCAGGCGGCTGCTCGTCCCCTCCAGCTCTCCCAGCGCCCATCTGCCCTGCAGCGTGGAGGGGACACGAGGCGCTGGTCCTGGCTGGCCTCCCCCAGACCATCTTGTCACAGTTCATAAGGGCCAGAAAAGGTGCCGAGAGAGGGTCTCGGGAGCGCAAAACGCCTGGGGAGGTGGGGTGCAGGCTGGGGTATGGAGGATGCTCAAAGAGCCGGTTACATTAACAGCTACGCAGCCCCAGGCGCTGGAGATTATTCTCATCTCTTTTCTTGTTTGGTCGACTTACTCAAAGACTATTAGTGGATTAACAACAATTTTTACGATGCTGGAGCAGCATCTTCACAGGGGGTTTAGGGAAGTGGCCGGGGTAGCTTTCATCATACCCTGGAGCCAGTCTGCAGCTGGGCGGGCTCGCCAGGGGAACAGCAAGAGGCACAGAGTCCTGGCAACAGCTGCTCTCTTCTCCAAAACTGGCAGTGTTGTAGAGAAACCGTGCTGTCTGGAGGGCAGCAACGTCAGAGGCTGGCAAGCCACGCACTCCCTCCTGCCTTCTTCCCTCTCACACATTAGGCTTTCAGCTTCTGGGCTCCATTTCACCGGGAGGGCTTGGAGACGCAGGGGACTGAACCCGGGGATGTGGGAGGTCCCTTCCCACCTTCTGTCGCTACATCCTGCGCCCCGCACCGGGGGTGTCGCTCCCATCAGCTCTGCTTCCTTGTCCCAGACGGTCCCACGGCCATGCCCTGGCCTCCCCGCTGCCCTCACAGCCCACAGATAAGCAACCTCATGGCGCCCCTTTTTTTCCTGGGCCATGTGGCAGAGTCTTCCCCCTCCCCACCCCCCCCCCACCCCCCACCAACTGGCAAAGCTCCAGCGGTTTCCCCCAGAGAGCATGCGGTGAGACACAGCAAGAAACAACTGCAGATAATTAAAGGATTGAATGGGGTATTGGAGAAGAGCAGGGAGCCTGCAACATCCATAAATAGCTCGCCTTGCCGAGCTGCTTAACTCCTTGCTTGTTCTTGCCAAAGTGCAGACCCCAAAGGGATGGCGCCTGTGCATGAATAGGGGTGGAAAGTTCAGGAGCGTATTTTTAAACCATTCAAGCTGTACTCAGGCTGAGTGATACATTATTGTCTGTGTGTGTCACTCGAAATGTCTTATGAATACAAGAAGAAAAAAAAAAAAAAAAGCACCATTTTGCCTCTCTAAACTCCCACCCCTCTGCTCCTACCCAAATAACATCAGGCTGGATCTGACAGGCGAAGGGAAAGCACCACGAGGTAAGGTTGGATAAAACCAGCATCAAACGCTTTTCTCTGGCGGGATGAGCCCTGGTTTGCAGGGCCGGAGGGCAGCGGGGCTGGCAGCAGGTCTGGGGGCAAGCGGCACACTCAGCAAAGGGACAGCAGCGTATCGGGGAAGACCCTGCTAGAAAAATCCTGGGGTCCCCGCAGTGGCCCAGGAAGGGCAGTACAGCCATGTGCCTGACGGAGACAGTGTCCTTCATCTCGCACGGCAGCAGATCTTCCCCAGACCACGGGAATACTGAATGTAGAGCTGGTGACCCAGGACAGCAGGGAAATAGGGTCACCTAGTGTTGACTACTGACACAAAAGCACGAGCGGCATCAACCCATTGCTCACCCCTGTTACCCCAACCCGGGTCAGAATAGGATGGCATCACCTCAGTGCCATGATGCTGCCCACCCTGAGCCTCTGGGGCCTCTCTGGGCAGCCGACACATGGTGACAGTGGCAGTCTGCCAGTCCCTGGGGCTGGCAGCCATCCTTAAGCCGTAGCTGGAAACAGAGATACCAAAGAGCCCGACAAACAGCTGGAGCCACGGTGAGATACAGTGGGATAGAGGGAAAACAACCCAAAAACTCACTGGGAAATCATTCCTCTCCTAAATGGTGCTGATGTAATTAAGCAGCACGGGCTTTATGAATGATACCATCTCTGCCTCGAAACACATCATTACCTCTCCCTGTTAGAGCAGTATTTTAAAATATATATTTCCCCTTTAAAAGCCTGAGGAGAAGGCTCCATGGCTGGAATGCCGAGATACTTTGCTAATCACCTCTTATTTCACCAGTGGCAGGGAAGCATTTCGTGCCGAGCTCCGGCTCTCCAGCATGCACACCTCTGCTCTGAGTCACCGCGGCGCCCTTCTCCCCTTCCTCTCTTCTCCATCGCCATCCCTACCACTGATACTGGAGGGGATGACGGAGCCAAAGCTGCATCCTCCAGCCCCAGTGGGTTTGAGCATCCCCGTGCCCAACCTGCCTGGGACCCTGGTGCCGGGGGTCGCCCCAAACCTCTCCACCCAAGCTACGCGAGCCCCTCACCTTACTGTTTGCCTTGTTTTACAGAACCTGGGGCTTAGGGAGATATTTCACTGACTGCTGACCCGAGCTGGTTTTCCCACCCCAGCGAGGTCTGTGTGATGCTCTCACTTTGGTACAATTTGAACGTTTCTGTTCCCAGGCGACTCACCAGCCCATGCCACATCTGCCATGAGTGCTCACTGCAACAGATTAGAGAGGCCCAAGCAAGAACGAAGGGCTTTTGTGCTAGAAATTGAAAGCTGATGGAGTGTGTCATAGGAAAATGACAACAACCCATTGTACCTCGAAAGACAATTATTTTTCCCTCATTGGAAGTGATTGAATTTCTCCATCAGTGACACTACTAATGTCGTCAACACCAACAGCTCTCTTAAGGAAAGGCTCTTTCTCAGCTGCCCACCTGAAATCTGCTTAAACCTGCCCTTCCCTCCCCTCCCCTCCCTGCTTTGCTTCTTGGTCTTGTGCAGGTCGTGCTCAGCTCACGGCCAGCCAAGGGACCAACTTATCAGATGCACATGCTCTCCCTCCCCATCCCCGTGGCTCCCGCAGATGCGTGCCTCGGTTAGATCTGCCCCTCCAGACTATTTCTGAATACGCTACAGCTGGAAATTACAAAGTTGAGTCATGTTGCTTAACTGCAATTTGCCATGCTGCTGCTATCTGCATGGCAGCGATGGGGTCGCATTCCGCTGCCTGATGTATGTACCCAGACTGGCGAAGAGAAGAAGCTGGGAGACACGATGCCCTTTCTAGAGACAGGGAAAAGGGTCAGGGTGCACCTCCAGCTGCTGTGGGACTTCAGTGCTGTACAGCCACCAGCACCCCAGAGAGCCCGCTCTCCCTGCAGACCTGGAACATCATGCTTGGGCACCTCCAGCCTCCCCAGCTGTCACCTTCAGTGTCATGGACACTCATGCCCTGAAGCCATGTGGGTTTCTCAGCAGGGTGAAACTGCTGCTACCCAAAAACCCCTTCTCTGAGTGATTTTGGCCCAGAATCTGGACTAGCACAAGCCCCAAGGGCTGTGGGGTAATGTCCTTTGTGAACCTGGGGCACAGCCATGTTTTCTAGGGGTACTGGCTCCCTCCCATTCCTAAGATGCTTCCCCCACCAAATCCAGCCTGTGCTAATGCTTGCTGGCAGAAAGCCAGCCTAATTTATTAAGACACACAAACTAATGAATGAGCCACAGAAGCACTGGGAGCCCAGTACATCCCAGAACACCAACCTGCACTGGGCTACCTGAGCCTTGCAAGGCTCCTCACCACCTTTGTCCTCCCCAGCAGAAGCCCAAATCCTGAGGATGTCGGGGAGCACAGGATGGTGCCACCGCAGCGCATGCCTCTGGGGGGACAGCGGTCACAGCCAGGCCCCTACCAGTGCTGTGCAGGGCAAAAATGCCGGCTGGAGGGATAGGGAGGGTGATGCCACGTCAGGGCGAGTGGCGAGGTGGGCGCATCACCCCGCTCCGTCTGTGGGTGCCACGCAGGACGGGGCTGGGAACTTCACACGCTCCGGCAGCTTTCAGACCCGCATATGTTGTGTGGGTTGAGAGCACATATGTTAGATACACACACATCGACGTGTGCGTACGTATATATATACACAGACATATATGAGAGAGACTATTATAGATACAGATTTACATATATAATCAACATCAGAAATTACTGCAGGATTTTTAAGACAGCAGAATCAGCCCCAGGTATCAGAAAATGGCTATCTTTAAACGGCTATCTTTATCTCTGCCCTCTCAGCTTGTGCCTCTGGTTAGGCTGGCGAACGCCACATGTCAGAGCCCCAGCTGGGGAGGCAGGATGGGTTCTGGGAGGGTGCTGGGGAGGCAGGATGGGTTCTGGGAGGGTGCTGCGGAGGCAGGATGGGTTCTGGGAGGGTGCTGGGGAGGCAGGATGGGTTCTGGGAGGGTGCTGGGGAGGCAGGATGGGTTCTGGGAGGGTGCTGGGGAGGCAGGGCTGCCTGTCTCCCACACATGCACTCTGCACAGTGCCCCGGGAAGGAGCAAAGCACCCTCCCCAGCGTGCAAGCCAAGAGCCACAGGCAGGGCGCACGGGTACGTAAATCCTACAGCCCGGGAGGGAGCCGGAGGGGATCCACCCGCCCAAACGCAGCCCACATCCACGAACAAGCCAGATGAACTGCCGTATCACTAATGGAGAGAAAAGGTCTCTCAGGGGCAGGATTAATCTCTTTCTAAGGTGGCTGCCTGAGAAAGGTCAGATGAATTGTGCCTGGACGTGCCTTTTTTCTCCCCACTGACTATAAATGTCATCCAGCCAGTGGCCTCAGAGGCAGGTACCTACAGAGGGGCCACACGCAGATGAAGCGAATCCAAGTACGTAGTTGCTGCTCTGGATCAATCCTGGTGCTACACGCATCCGCAGGCAGCACAAGAAGGCAAACACCCTCCCCCCGGCTCAGGGTTTGAAAATCTGAGATTTGTTCCAGCTGTTAAAAAGTTATGACCACTTCAGCTTGGTAAGTGAAACTTTTTCATTCATTGTGTCGGATAGCCCCAAGCAGCGTCACCCATCTGTAAAGTACTTTGGAGTTGACTCAATGTCACATTTAAGTGCTGGATGCATCAGAATTCAGGATGCTTTGGAAAGGTTATGTAAACCATTACATCAAATCCTGGGAGAGTTATTAAGGTGAGCGGCAGAGCATGGGAGAATGGGTGATTATCTTGCAGCAGTACCGTGGAACAGCACGAGCGATGTCCAGCTTAAGGATGTAACTCATTCTCCTTACAAGCCTAATTTTGTTTCTCCCTAGTGCTTCTTTTAAAAAAAAAATTAAAAAAAAATTGAAAAAATATCTGTTTGCCAAAGAATTCTCTATTCTGGAAAATAATTATTTGAGAGAGTCTCCAATTAATCAGCTAAGGCATTGAGGAGATAAGAAGGTTTGAAAAATGGAAGTTTCTCACTATTGGAAAAGTCTTCTATTCCCGACCCCCTCTGCCGCCTTTTTTTTTTTTTTTTAGAATGTCATATTTTAAATTCAGCGTGGTCTATTAACTCCAAATTTATTTTATTCATCTGAACTCGTGCCTTTGAGGACTTGGGGGAGGACTGCATGGTTAATTTTGGAGTTATTTGCTATGGACTCTTGAACCTCTCAAAAGTGCATGGGCTCCCCAGGGAGTTCCTCAAGTCTGCAGCCCTTGTCTTCAAGGACATGAGAGCATCTGCAGGGGCCTGCAATTTTTCAGAGTCTGGAACGGACTCAGCCAGGTTGTAAGACATTAAAGAAACCTTTAGGAGCAGCCAACGTGTTTTGTAAAGCCCAGAGCCAGTCTGTTTGGGCTAAGTAACGGCAACAAGCTTGCAGGGGCAACATGAACGCTTGGGAAATTGCAGGCCTGAAGCAGACAGTTGAAGGACCTCTGTAAATCAGCAGCCATTGCGCTGAAAAGCTTTGGTGCTGTTGTGATAAAGCAGCCAAGACATGCTAATTATAAAAACATCACTGCTGGAAGTCCTACGGCACCCTGCCCATAGCATCTCCCACATGGCGATGCTGCCTCCTCCCGAGAAAAGCCACAGAAACCACCGAGAGCTGGCTAAAGCTGTCTTGTCAATCTCCTAATCCCACAGGCTTTATCTCACAGGTTTTACACCCTCCATCTCCACGTCAGCGGCCTGCATCCACCTCTGGGCGAGCCACTGGGATGGTGCTGCTTTGTGCACCTACGCCAGGGTGAGACGAGGAGCGGGTCCTGCTGCAGACCGACTCCAACACACGATCCCGGTCCGGCAGCTCCCGTACCACGGCGCGGGAAGGCAGGCGTCTGGAGATGCTGCGTGTGCAGGCAGTCCCGGCTGTGTCCCCTGCATGGGACACACGGGCTCTGCGCCCCCAGCCCCACGCACGCACACCCGCGCTCAGCCTCTCGCACGAGGAACAGCATTTCTGAGCAACTCCGTTAATTCCTGCCCGGTGTGTGATAAAAGGCTCAGCCCTGTCGCCGTGCTGCTGTCACCCCCTCTGGTGGGTTATAAATGCAGTACATGCCATCGGCATTTGAACACTGATTTTCATCTTGCTGCCTATTCAGCGGTGCGTAATGGTGCCGGTGCTGAACAAGGGGGCAGTGACTCACGGGTGGGCTCCAGCAGCGCGCGGTCACTGTCCCGGGGGAGCTGCGTGACAGCCCTGGAGAGCTGTGCCTGTCTACCACCACCGCACTACTCCTTAAATCCTGAAAGCGCTGCTACCGAATGAGCCCTGCGCAAGCCCAGCGCCCTGGAGGTGGCCATGGCTCAGCCACGGCCACAGGCGGCTCTGGGGGGCGGTGCCGGGGGTCCCAGCCTTGCTGGGAGTGGAGCCGGTCCGTAACAAGGAGCTGCTGTTCTATGTAACTCACCCAAACCCTGCGAAGAGGCTGCGGGGGGACGCCTCGTCCCCCAGTACAGCACCCTGAAGGTGACAGGGGACCCGTGCCCGCGGGACAGTGTGGGGAGCATCGACGGGGGACCCGTGCCCGCGGGACGGTGTGGGGAGCATCGACAGGGGACCCGTGCCCGCGGGATGGCGTGGGGAGCATCGACAGGGGACCCGTGCCCGCGGGACGGCGTGGGGAGCATCGACAGGGGACCCGTGCCCGCGGGACGGTGTGGGGAGCATCGACAGGGGACCCGTGCCCGCGGGACGGTGTGGGGAGCATCGACAGGGGACCCGTGCCCGCGGGACGGTGTGGGGAGCATCGACAGGGGACCCGTGCCCGCGGGACGGCGTGGGGAGCATCGACAGGGGACCCGTGCCCGCGGGACGGTGTGGGGAGCATCGACAGGGGACCCGTGCCCGCGGGATGGTGTGGGGAGCATCGACAGGGGACCCGTGCCCGCGGGACGGTGTGGGGAGCATCCAGGCTGGGGTCTTGACCCACTCTGTGCGTTACAGCCTGGTTTCCTGGGCTACCAGCCGGCACCTTTCACTGATGTTAACATTCATTTAAGAAAAATTACAAAAACCCCCAACATGGGCTAATTAGCTAATGTCATTATTTTGGCCTGATGTGCCATATAATTAAACAACTAATAAACGGCAAGAGTCCTGTGCTGCTGAGGCTCCTGAGTCAATACCATGCTATTACCACGGTGTAATTGAGTTTACTGAGAACCTCAGCACAGACGTCCCAGAGCCCATGCGAGGAATGGTATTGAAATAGCCACCAGAGACCCACCTGCTGGATAAAGGAGAAAGACAAATCTTTTAATCTACAATACATCCCGACGTCACACACAGAGAAGACAAGTTTGTGCTCCACAGTGTGGTAAATGCATTTTGCTAGAGAGGAGGGCACACACGACCCGCAGGGGGGAGGGGGCTACATGTGCAAGAGCTTCTCCAGGCAGCAAAAGAGGCTTCCTGGGCTCCAGGGAGGAGGGGAGTGGGATGAAATGTGGCTTGTCCTCACTTCTGCAGAAACACTTCCAAAAGTCTATTTCTTGGTAGCCAAAATGTTTCCATTTATCCATCAAAATGGTGCATTTTTGGTGTATTTCTGGTGACAAAAGGCGCATCAGGGCTACTGAGAGGTCTCAGGGGTAGCTCGTGGTTTCCTCCCACAGCCTTTGGACACCAAGTGCCCCAACCTGATATTGTGCCAATGAGCTGAGAATGGGCCAGGAGCTGGATTCGGGGCTGCAAAACTCCTTTCCGATTTTTTTAGTGCTTGCAGGAAAGAAGGAGAGGAGTGGGTTGGAAACGGAGCTCTCACTTGAGTCATGAAGCATCTACAGGTGTCTCATTATTATTTGCTGTCCCTGGGGCAGGGACCATCAGAGGTCATTTTGTTACACGGATATTTAAGTCAAATGCAGCGAACACATGACCTTTGCAGACAGGCACGCACACAGAGTCCAGGCTCCTCTCCTGCATCACCCAGGCTCACCCGCAGCGTGCGGCCCTCGCGCGCTGCTGCGCTCTCCCATCTCCACAGCCCTGCTCCCAAGCCTGTGTCCCCAGATGCACCTGGTGCTCCAGCTTGTCCTCCTCTTTCTCCTCTCCTCCCTTCTCTGGCAATGCCAGGCAAGAGCTCCTTGCCCTCCTGACCGCTGAGCCTGAAAGCTTTGCAGTGGCACAGCAGCATCTGCCACCCCAAGGCAGAGGCACAAGCCTCTCGCACCATGCCGCTGTCAGGTCCCTGCCTGGCAGCAACAGGCAAAGCCGAGGTCCTGCTGGCAGGACCATGATGGGAGCCACTTGGGGACAGCACAACAGGGCACTGCGAGGGATGGACATCACAGCTGCACAGCCAGGAGCCAAGGCAGGACTCTGGGGAGCTCTGCTCTGCACACGGGGTGGGACAGCGGCTGCAGCTCAGTACGTCCAGCTCATATCCAGCACCCATGTCCCACACGGGAAATAGCTAAATGGACCCCAGGCAGAAACGCAGCAGGAGCCTGGCCACAAAGCTCCATCCCAGGGGTCGCAGCCACAGTCAGTGCAGCCTCAGAACTGCTGGGGAGTTTCTAGGAGCACAAGCGGGGCAGGCAGGCTGCAGCTGACGGGCTGAGCAATGCTGCTTTCAGCAGGGCTCCCCAGAGCCCAGCACCCTGGCACACTGGCCCTGCTTCTACCCACATCCCACCATGGACCTGCACTCCCCTCCTGCAGCTCGTCCCCATCCCACAGAACTCCTCAGGAAAAGGAGATTAGAGACCAGGTGATGAGAAAGCCCACAGGGACCACTCTCAGCCTACACTCCCAGCTTCTCCTTAGCACAAACCACATCATTCCCCAGGAGCTCCAGCATCAAGCCCACAAGGGTTCCCCACTTAGCCCGCCATTGGTATTCGAGGGAGGCGCACGGCTCTGACTTCAAGTGCGTGGTTTTGAAGCAGACTAAGCTTCGGTGCTGGTGCGTGAGGAGCCCCCCAGGACAGTGGGAGAGGGACGACGGCCAGGGGATGGTGAGCAATAGGGCTAAGTCAAAAGAGGAGCAAAACTCGTGCTTGCAGGAGGGCAGAAAGCGGGCGCCCACCCGCGCTGTGGCTGCGGGCGGACGTGCGAGCAGTGCCAGGAGCAGAGGCTGGCAGAACCGCCGCCGGCTCCGGGGAAAAGGGGGGCGTGCAACGGCTCAGCGACGGCAGAGCTGCCGCTGACAGTGAGAGGCAGCTCCTGTCGTTAGCGTGAGCCAGGCTCTGCCAACACAAATACCGAGATTGCTGAAAACAAGATGTGCAGTCGTGCATCTTTGCTGTCAATCAGTGGCGCATGGGGAGCATGCTGCGGCTGCTCCATCGCCATTTGCGATAGAGGAGAGCTCATGGTTTTGTCAGAATTACCCTGTGGTTGTCGTGGACAGCTCCACCAGGGTCTGGGCAGCGGAGGACGGCTGCGTCCAGGTGGCAGGGACATGTTCCACCCTCCTGGCTGGCTGGGGAATGCTCCCACTTCCCTCGCCACGGCTTGCCCGCTGTCCTCCCGTGCCCAGCACTCGGAGAGGGACAGAGGAGAAATATCTAACATCTGCTGCCGCCGTGCGAGTCTTGGAGAGGTGCTTGTGTGGAGAGTAATTCCTGCACTAGAGAATTACTCACAGAGCACTTGAGAGCCGTGGCGAGAGCAGGCAGGGTGTACTGGCACAGACCTGAACCCTGCACCATCGAGCCGCTGCCTGCGACAGCCCCGGCACGCTGCAGTGCACGGAGCAGCCTGGTCCTGGTGCCGGCATATCGCAGCAACGCGGGGGGCACAGAGCCCCTGCCCAGTGCTGGGGCGGACACGGTGGGGTGACCCCAGGGACTCCCCCATGGCGAACGCGGAGGGCTCAGCTCATAGCAGGAGGAGACCCCAGACCCCAGCGGGCTGAGATGTCTCCTCCTGGGGAAGACAGGCTGAGAAGAGTGGGTGGTTGCAGGGCCAGCACTGGCCGCCGCAGGAGGTGCACCCACGGCAGGGCAGCTTCCAGCATGCCGACCCCCAGGGCACGGCCACATCCCCTCAAACAC
Source organism: Falco naumanni (assembly GCF_017639655.2). Classification (NCBI taxonomy): domain Eukaryota; kingdom Metazoa; phylum Chordata; class Aves; order Falconiformes; family Falconidae; genus Falco; species Falco naumanni. The sequence goes on along the minus strand of NC_054060.1, from coordinate 2,687,514 downwards.
GGCTGGGCTACGGCTGAGCCCTGGTTTCACCCCTCCAAGCCAGGCTGCCCTGCTTTGTTGCGAATGCAAAGTTTAACCCGTCCCCGTGTCTTCTCTTTTATCTCTCATTCCTATGCTGACATTTTGAAGGAAATTTGCTCTCCTCCTTGAAGTACGGAAATCCGTGTCCAAAGAGCATTGGGGCCCAAAAAACTGAGAAGATAAACATATTTGGACGTGTGATTTCACAGTGGCTACGTTGATAGCTTTCAGAGGCCGGGTCCTGTCCATCAATTACCCACAATGTGCATTCAGACGTGATATGGGAGAACAAAACCCAACTCATTAGAGGGGAAGAGAGGTGAGTGAACACCAAGACTAGTTAAACAGGGCAGCTCAGATTTCAAGGAGTAAAGGGAGATATTTCTCTCCTGCTCTCATCCCCCACCCCAACACAAGACTCCAACGCCTGGGAGATCCACCACAGCCAGCACAAGCCCACCCCTTCCCCAGGCAAAGGGCAGGACACAGCCATGCAAACCAGGAGTGCGGGGTCCCCAGCCTGGCCCCAAGCTGCCGGCGGAGCTGACCAGTGAGCAAGAGACGCAGCACAGAGCAGAATTTGCAGAAGAGACTTTGGAGACATTTAGAACGGGATTTTTGAAGATATTCAGGCCCCTCTCTTTCCTCTGGCCTGCAGGCACTTAGCAACGCTTTGCACATAAAGAATTATTTGCCCAATATATCATGTTAGAATGTGAGATGACATATCCAGGACCAACTTTTCTATAAAGCAGAGTTTTAAAAGCAGAATTTTAGCAGTCCCAGGAGGGACTGGGGCATGGGAAGCATGTGGTGGAAGTAGCAATGATTTCTGTTTAGCCCAGACAAGGCACTGTGTCTGAATTCTGTCCATAGGACAGACAATTCTTGTTGGCACCTCCCTGCCCAGGGGCTGCCGAGAGCCGCGGTGAGCGACGCAGTGGTCCTGGGGGGAACAGGGAGTTATTTCAACACCGTGCAGGTGAGAGCTGCAGACAGGGAGTGATGAAAGCTGGCTCTGGTCCTCCAAACCACTTGCCTCTCCTTTGGCTTCCCCAAGACTTAAGCACTAACCTGACAGTGGGATTAAACAATAATAACAACAGTAATGACAGTAATAATAGCTTCAACCTCACAGCCTTTCCCTGGGGATGTGGCTGGTGACGCGGGGCAGAGCCCCACCTTGTCCAAAAGGGTCCCACAGGGTGTGAGCAGGGCTCCAACCCCATCCAGCTGCTGCCTTGCCGTGCTGGGGCACCTTCCCATCTACGCTTTGGCAACTCCAACCTGGGGCCAACATGGTCCTTCAGCGCTTCCCCCTCTTGGCCAGGTCTCTCCTCCTGCCTCACCTCTCCCGCGGGTTTTTTCCAGGGTGTTATTTCCTTTCTCGTGTGCCAGTCCCTCTCCCGAGTGCAAAGTGTTGCAGTCTTCAGAGAGGCAGGGAAATATTTCTGTTCTGAATACTCCACAGATCCTCCTCTGCATGGAAACGGACACTATCATTATTGGTATTTCTCTCTCTCTTTTTAACATCTCAGCTAAGGAAACACTCTTTCTCCTATTAACTGTGAGCCTTTGCTAGAGCAGAAATGAGGGGGAAGAGGTGTAAAACAGCCAGACTCCCACTGTGAGTCTCTCTTTCATGCAGCCCAACAGGGAGTCTCTGCTGCCTTCAAGGTGGATTTCCATGATGGGAGGAGGTGTGTGACATGCCCAGAGGCCCCATGAGAGGGTGACAGCATGGACAGTGGCAATGCATGTGTCCCAGCTCCTCAGCTCCAGGAGCAGGCAGTCTCCACAGCCCTGCCGTGCTCCCAGCTCCTCAGAGGGAGACCTGGATGCTGGAACCTTCCCTCTAGACCCCAGTGCAGGGGGTCCTGGCTGAACGGCACACGGGGTTCAGCCATTTCCACAGCCAGCTCCCCATCAGCGAGTCCTGCTGGAGGTGATGCTAGGTGAGGGGACACCGCACTGCCCTTCCAGAGAAACAGGAAGGCAATCCCTATACATATATATATATATATATATTTATAGTCTCTGGCAGGAGATCCCTCCCACGCCAGCAGCCCCACAGAGCGGGGCGAAGCCTGCCCTGCTTTAACAACCATGGCACCGACCAGATTAAAACTAATTCATGAGCAAATGGATTAATTGGGTGAGGAGCAAAGCAATCACACACATCCCAGCAAAAAAGCCCCAAGGTCAGGCAGTGCGATGGTTCTGGCCATCCCGAACCTGCCTGGATTACCCTGGCCAGCATGAGGATGGATTCCCTCGGGAAACACCTGAATCCCCCGGGCAGGGACTGCTCCGAGCAATGGCCGTGCCTGCAGACAGGCATGCTCACCGCCTCGCAGGTGGCTGGTTTAAAGTATTGATCTTCTCAGGTACACGATCATATTACTCTGGAAATGGAGGATCAAATTATTCCATTATCCCCCAGGGAGGGGATTAAATTATCCTGGAAATAGAGGATTAAATTACTCACCAAGGGAGAGGATTGAATTACTTTGTGAGTTGTGGGATTAAAACACTCTGCAGGTGGCAAGCTCAAAATAGACCTTCACACAGAAGGCAGGATTAAATTATTCTATGGCTGGCCAGAAAAAAAATAAAAATCAAACTACCGTACTCTGGAGGAAGCCATATTAAATTATTTCTGGAGATTAAATTGCTCCACAGGCTTGTTGGATCCCAATGCTCTGGAGCAGACCATCTGCTTGGTAAGGTGTGCAGATACCCAAGCACACACAGCCATATGATGGTGTCCCACTGCTGGTACCCAACTGCCTCTTGTCCCCGACGTACCCAGCACCTGACAGTTTTCACTATATTTACTCGCAGGTCACGGCTGCGACACAGAGCCGGGCTCCTCTCCCCTGCCCCGCCAGGGAAACCCGGGAATGACGGGGGGGCCCAGGTCACCCGGGGAGCCCCAGGCAGCCCCAGGGGACTGAGCCAAGCCTCAATTCAATTTCTTTAGGGAGGTTTTAGCTTATTCTCACTTTTGCATCGATGTCGGCACCACTGATGGGTCTCTCCTCTTGAGCAGTGACATCGCTATGCGTGAGGGGCAGCAGATCGAAGCCCCCCTCCTGCTACCAACTCTCCTCCCCCGATTCCTCGCATCCTCACTGTTTTCCCTACCCAGCCCATTGCCTCCTTCCCCTCTCCCGCAGCCCGTGATGTGGCAGCAATCACCAGCCAGCGGTCAGCCCTGACTCGCCCTGTGTCCCCTTCCCTGGCACCTGTCACTGCCTGTTCCCAGTGATGGTGACAAATTGGCATTTGAAACCCGTATTGGTATTTTTTATGCTGATTTCTTCCTGAGGCTCCACTGCTGAGATTTCAAGAGAGAGAAAGAGAATGAGCATTTTAGGATAATCTTAAAAGCAGAAAAATTATTACATGTCAAACACCGAATGGGGAGTTTAAAAGGCTCCCAGGTGGGCTGCAGAATTAAATGTTTGGAGGCTTTTTTTCCCCCAGTGAGGTAAGAAATGGCAATGTCACCATAGCAACTGTAGGGCAAATTCCGGGCTGCAGCTCAGCACATCGGTGAGAGCTGGGGCCATCCCAGCCCCTCGGTGGGATGCAGAGGGGCTGGGGCAGCCCTGGCTCCTGCACATCCCAGCCCTGCAGCCCAGGCGCCTTGGGAGCCAGCAGGATTGCAGGCAGGGGAAACACCACAGCCGAAAGCTCCCCAAGACTCATAGGATGCATGCTGCGCTCCTGGGGAAGAACCTCCCGACCACCTCAGCCCCTTCTAGATTCTCCCTCCTGCTCGCTCTGGCCCCTTGCACAGGGCTGGGAGCTCCCTGCACCCAACCCTCTGGCTGCACTAGTGCTTCCAGGGATGAGGGCCTCAAGGGATGGAGAGGCAGCCAGGACCTAACGCTGCTGACTCAAAGAGGGTCTCCAAGGTGCCCCAAGCCACTGGGCAAGAGGGCCAAAGAAGCTCACTCGGGTCCCTTCTGTGGGTGGGCTGCGTGCCCCCCCAGCTGCACGGAGGTTTACCTGCCTCCTGCCTGTCATTATTTACATGTTGACTTTCTGGCAGCTGCTGGGAACAGGGGAAACCAGCACGAGCAACCAGGGGTTAATTGAGTATTAGTTAACTCCTGGTGCTCTCATCTGGCCTGCCAGGGTTCAAGTAATTAGCACAACCTGAGCTTGCTCATTAGCAGGCTTTGCAGTGAGAGTCACAGGTAGCAGGGGGGTTACACTGGCTTGATTACTCTCTTAGCACCAGCGACTCTGAGAAAGGATTTGGGGGGGGGGAGGGAAACTGGTTTCTCTCCCAACAGAGCGGGATATGCCTTTGCTCTGTGGGAACAGGGCAGGTAGCTGGGCTGACCCCACGGGAAGGGACCAGGAGAGCAGAGCTTTGCTCACGGAGGAGGGCTTGGAGTCACCGCCTGCACCGGGGCTGAGAGCTGCCGCCATCACTAACAGAGCTGCCGTTCATCACTAACAGAGCTGCCGTTCGTTGCCAATGACTATTATGAAGAGAAACATTTTGCATTTCCAAAGGGCCCTCATTTTGCCGGGGCTCCAATTTAACCTGCAAACCGCGCCCTGACAACAGGCTCGAGGCTCTGACCGGGCGGCCCCTCAGGCAGAGGGGTGGCAGCCAGGACCAGCCTGGCACCCGGTGGACACCAGGTGAGGAGGGGCAGCCCAGCACCGAGCCCCAGTGCTCCACAGCTGATGGCCACCATCGCTGCCCCGCTGCTCCCAGCACACACGGCTTCCCTGGGAAGCTGGATGCTAACTCCAGCTCCTCTGCCTGCCTTGGAGCCAGATTTCCCATCTGCTGGGGGGTTACCCTCAACACCAGGTCCTGCGGGGCACCCAAGGCCATGCTGAGACCCCAAACCCACTAGACCAACCGCTGGGCCCCAACAGCTGCACCCCAGGCCCCATGCCAGCCACCCACCCCCCGCTGCGGACCACCACAGGCATTAGCTGACCCCAGGAGGGACCACCTCTACGTGCAGCCACAAGCAGCACTGGGTGCACGGCAGTGCCGGGAGCCAGCCAGGCCCAGCTGCAGACCCGAATGGCATCCGGCAAAGCAGGGAGTGATTAAAGCCCCCCTCGCTGGTGACTGGGCTGGCCGAGCCAAGCAGGATGGATGCTGCTGTTGAGAGCCAGCAGGGAAGGCTCCCCTCAGCGTGAGATTTACAGCAAGGCTGTAGCTCAATTACCAGCAGCCTCCGACCTTGAAAGCAGCGGCACAGAGGGCTGCAGAGCATCCTTCTCCTTTGTAACAGCAGGAGGTGCCCGTATGGGGGGGGCAGGGGCTGCCGACGGGAGCCCCGCGGCCCCCAGAGGGGATGCACACACACAAGGGGGTTTGCTCACATGCACACACATGAGCTCTTTTCTCCCTCTTGCACCCCCTGGACCCCTGTTCTCCCCCTCCCTCGCACACCCCAACACACAGACGGGCCCCAAACCCCAGGCAGGGGCAGGATACCAGCTCTCAAGCCTGTTGCAAAGCGGCTGACTGAAGGACGCGACACACAAGGGAAGGGGGGAGCAGGCAGAAAGAACCCAGCGTGTCTCTGCTTTCCCTGAACTTGCCGTAGACTTCAAGGAAATCTGGTTTTTGGAAGAGGGTAGAGTTTCCTGAAGTCCAGGAGTATCTCCAGTGAAAAGAGGACAGTCGGATTTTGCAGAAGCCTCATCCTAGGGTGAAACAGTACCATTTACTCTAGAAAGAAAGCAAGTGCTAGCCTTGGTGCCTGCAATGGGCAGGTCCTCCTTCCAGGAGCATGGCGAAAGCCTAGAGATGGGGCACCTTGTTGCATGGATGGTGGGAATGCCCTCCCTCATCCCAGCACATGGCCCAAAGGAGGGGACACTGGCATCCAGCTCCCTGCTTGGGTGCTCCCCCCTCTCAACCACCAGGGCCTCAGCTCAGAGGGCTTTTTTTTTTTTTTTTTATCATGGGCAAACAAAGTGGAAAATGAATTCCTTTAGATAGCAAATGAGTTTAATAGAAATGGTGATGGAGTGACACTGTGCTGGGAATGTTAATCTGGTACCCGATGTGGCTGGACTCTCAAACAGGGCAGTGTGGGAGGAAGGCTGCACTTAGGAGTGGAGACATCAATTCTGTGCCCAGAGGGTGTCCCTGGGCTGCTGGTCACACTTCGGCAGGCCCCAGGAGACACTGAGCAGGATCGGACCCAGCGCTCCTGCCACAACCCTGGCTTTCAGGGATGGGTGTAGAGCAACCAGGGTAAGGTGCTGGATGATAGGGACCTGTCGAGGGACCAGCACTTCACCGTCTTGGTGAGCTGGAGATGTAAGCAGCCCTGCAGACTGCCAAGCATGCACGGCATGCTTCCCTTTCTTCACCAAGACTCAGTATGCTAAGACAAGTGACGACAGTGCTGAGTTTGTTGGCTCTTGCCTGTAATCAGTGAATTTTGTACAGTGAAGTGCAGAAGAGAAGCGAGCCCCAGTGCAGCAGGAGGGACACGGGGCAGGCAGGGAACTGGCCCTGGCAGAGCCTTGGCTCCCAGGTCACCAGGGACAGGACTTGTGTGCAAAGTGGGAAAATTCACTGCGTGGAGTGTGGCAGCTCTGCCAGCACACAGACAGCGCTGGAGACTGTCCAGATCCACCCCAGAGCAGCTGAGATTTCGATCTAGGTCTTTGTAAACAGAGCTACACAAACCCAAGATGTCAACGTCCCCGCTTCTGCTGCTCACTGAGGCTTGCCCCCAGGTCACCCCTCCGAGCACGGCCCCAGGGCTGCAGCACTGCCCGCTGCATTACACTGCCCTCGGACTTCCCTTCTGGGGGAGCAGCTCTCCCCAGCAAGCAAGCCCAGGGCCGGATCCAGCCTGCACTAGTCCTGGCCTCTCTAAGTGATTTTTCCCCCGTGACGCCAGCCCTGCTTGACCAGCAGTAAGGCTTGTTCCCACCTGCCGTCTGCTCCCTTCGTAATGCCTGCAGCCCTGAGCAGCAAACCCAGCCTTTACCCAGCGCTGCTGGCCTCCTCCGACAACGCGAGAGAGCAACTCAGGCCACAGAGCAGGGACTCAAGGGGCTGGGGGCAGGTAGGGCAGGTGGCTGGGTAACTGGACAAACAGGGAATGGGACACAGGAGCCACCGGGTAACTGGACAAACAGGGAATGGGACACAGGAGCCACCGGGTAACTGGACAAACAGGGAATGGGACACAGGAGCCACCGGGTAACTGGACAAACAGGGAATGGGACACAGGAGCCACCGGGTAACTGGACAAACAAGGAATGGGACACAGGAGCCACCGGGTAACTGGACAAACAGGGAATGGGACACAGGAGCCACCGGGTAACTGGACAAACAGGGAATGGGACACAGGAGCCACCGGGTAACTGGACAAACAGGGAATGGGACACAGGAGCCACCGGGTAACTGGACAAACAAGGAATGGGACACAGGAGCCACCGGGTAACTGGACAAACAGGGAATGGGACACAGGAGCCACCGGGTAACTGGACAAACAGGGAATGGGACACAGGAGCCACCGGGTAACTGGACAAACAAGGAATGGGACACAGGAGCCACCGGGTAACTGGACAAACAGGGAATGGGACACAGGCGCCACTTGCTAAACCTGCAGCCGCCCTGCTCGCTCAGGCTGACATTGCTTCCATCGCAAACCTTCACCTGAGCACAGCTTCCAGGTTTTCAGTGCCTCACCGCCGTTCTGAGCCTGGCACTGACAGGTTACCTCAACCCTCTGCTTCTCCTGCCACAGCCCTGCCTTGCTTTGTCCCTGGTCCCAGCCCAGGAGCAGGGACGCGAAGGGGGACACCAGGGAGCGCTCCCCCTTCCCTGCAACTTTGCTGCTGCCAAGGTGACATGTGTCCGAGCTCGATAAAGCCTTTCAAAAGTGGGCTGGCATTTCTCTGTACACGTTTTTTTACTCATCCTTTTCATCTGGGTAATTTATTCCCTCTTCCCCCAACACAGCTTTAATTGAGTTCACAGCAGGATTCCAGCACCAGAGCAAAGAACCAAACACCATCAGCTTCCCCAGGCAGGGACCCCACAGGCAGCTGCCAGGCAAATGCTGTGCCTTGCAAAATCCTGGCTCCTTGCACCCCATCGTGCATCTCCTGGCCACCTCGGCAGCCTCCCAGGCAAGGCAGGAGCCACTTTGGCATAAGCTAGGACACGTGGCATAGACAGACCCTGGCGAACTCCAGTTCCCCACCAGCTCCTGCGACGCTGCTCGCGATCAGCCCAAGCACAATTACACTTGCATCGCCTCTCCCCCACAACCCACCCACAACACCCCATTTCCAAGCAGCCCTCTGTACACTGCCTGGTCCAGTAGGGTCTGCTTTCACCCCACGCTGCTCATCCACTGTTAGCTGCCTGCTTGGTGCCATGCTGCCGACCTCGCAAGCCACCCTCTGCTCCAGCGCTGCCCTCCCCGGGAAGCAGGATGCTGCAGCAGGACACTCCCATGCAGCAGGGCTCTGAGGAGCAGGAGCTGCTGCTGCTCCCACCACTGCTTTCCTCTCCACTCAGAGTCACCAGGAAAAGCCCACGCTTCTGCTGCCAGAGCATATTTGATTCTTCTGCTAACCTGACCTTATTTAGTTCATTATAAGCCCCCAGGACATTGCAACTGTAACTTAAAAGGAAAAAGAAGAAGAAGAAAAAAAAAAAGCCTAACAAAAACACAAACCTTTTCTCTGATCAATAGTGCAGGCAACTGGAAAAGGTATAATTCAATTTGTCAGCACACAGTTATTAGTTACTGTGATGGAGCCCTTCCTCGCAGCCCCACTTCCCTCGCCAGCCCCGATGCCACTGTCCCTGGGGCGGGGGAGCAGCCGTGATGTGACGAGGAGCCAGGGAAGGGCTGAGACCTGCGGCCACACACAAGCTAATGGAGCCATTTACTGCCTGCGAGCAGTGGCAGGGCTTCAGCGTGCCCGGGGAGGGGCGAAGGAGGGAGAGACAGAGGTTCCCGTGTTAAAAACTGCGGTGACGTCTGCTCCGTCCATCCACCACCTCTACGAAATCCCCTCCTGGGGCGTACCCAGGGTTTGGGCGTTGCCACACTGGTGTCCTCTCCCTGAAATGCCAGTGCCACCGCTCTTCCCAAGTGTGCCAGTACTGCCTTGCTGTGCACGGTCCCCTCGCCGCACCCCTCCGGGATGCTAGTGAAGCTGCATCTGTCCCCAGCGAGGACCGCCAGGAGCTAAAGCTCCCCTCTTCCTTCCTCATAGGGAAGGCTGGGGCAGCACCACTGTCCCCACAGAGCTATGCTGTGAACCATCTCGCAGCCAGGGAGAGAGCAGCAGAAAGGGACTCACCAGGGCATGCACGGCCTCAGAGAAAGTCAATTACCATAAAAAACAAGGGGATGAGAGACTTTAGGGAGCCTTATCATATGCCTTCCATTGCTCTCCATCGGCAGCCTAGCCTGAAATTACCTCCTGCTGCTCCTGAGGAGCAGCGAAAGCAGAGGGGAAAGATACACAGCAATAAGTAGCCGTGAATACCAAGGGGTTCCCGCATGTGCCCGTCCTCCTTGCGCATCCCTCGGCATGGTGTCTCCTGGACCACTTACTTGTCCGGCCCTGAGATCCCACTGGGGTGCAGAGAGCACCCCTCGGTCCACACTGTGCCACCCAAACCCCAGAAATAGCGGCATTTACAGCGATACGGCTGCTCCCCTCCCTCCCCACTCTCCTCCCCCAACTTCTTCACCGGGGAAACCTCCAGATATGCATCCAGAGATGTCTCTTTCCATTTGTTGATGTCGACAGGCATATCACACACATTCATTATTTAATCTACCTTTGAATTGGGCTAAATAGTTCTAACGATAATTACAGAGCATTTGTATTTATAGAAAACCGTCATGCACAATCTGCATCCACACGGATAATGCCGCTGTGATCTATAAATACGGTAGGGGACGGTGTGGGAAGGCAGACGACGCTCCTGGTCGCCATGAAACGCAAAACACACGGATGGCCTAACCACGCAGGGAGCTATTACAGCGCTTCTCATTTCGATCATGCCGCAAACGGGGAGCTGACATGCAGCCGCGCAGCCACACGGCATGGCAAGGACAAGGACAGGGACAGGGCAGGAGCAGACCTGCCAGCAGGTCATGGCGAGGCCAGAGCAGGGAAGAGCGGTGGCAGAGCAGCCCCAGGGAAGCAGGGCAGGGGTGGGGATCAAGAGGAGCAGGAGCAGAGGGACACGGGATACAGTCCGTGCTGCCTGGCACAAAGGCTCGGAGCCCTGGAGGAGGAGTGGAGCGAGAGCCAGGGAGTCGCAGGGATGGGGAGAAGGGAGGGAGGGAGAATCCGCTGCTCCTCTTCACACTGCAATAAAAGTTTTACAGCAGCATAGCCAGCTCATATGATTTTATTGCCAGTATTACAGAGGTAGAGCTTCTCAAAGCCCCAGCCCCTGGAGTCAAGTTAAGACGCGGAAAGCTTGGCTTTCATCAGAAACCAAGGGGAGAGGTAAGAGGCCAGCCCTCCAGCCTGTGCAGAAACACCGGGAATGGGAAAACACCAGGCTCTGAATCCAGACGGCAAATAAAAGGAAGCTGATATTACAGTATTTACTTGTTTTTAAAGTAACCTTATCCCTCTGAAGTGGAGGTGTGCAGAGAGCAGGGCGTTGGGCAGTTCCGTGATTCGGGAGGACTGAGAGGCAGCAGCATTAATGCTACCTTGGCGAGATTCTCAGTGAATATCCCTGTGGTCCCTGTCTGCCATGCCCAAAATCTTTTGGCACATCTCAGGCTTTTCCTCCCCACCTTCCGCCCCGGCACAGAGCTTCAGATCAGGCATGACACAGAGACACCCCAGGAGAGCCACGAAGCCGTTTCGCAGGTGGGCTTGTGCTTGAGAAGGGCAGGACCATATGGGATGCTGCTCAGGGCTGTGCAGCACGGGACTGTTACATTGCCTATCCCCACACGTGTGCACGCACGCACACAAATTATGAGTACTTATATTACATTAGTGCCTGGAAATTTCGTTCCAGTCATATTCCATTCAGTGAGATACTGCACAGATACAGAACAAGCAGCACTTTTTTTTCCTAGAGAGAAAAGCTGTGTTTCTCTGCATATTGGTTCAAAGCAAACACAGCCAGCGGCTGCGCACGCTTGAGTAATGGCCCATGACTGTGCCAATGAACAGGGAAGAGATGGCAGCACAGTGCCCGCGTTCATTTGCTTTGAGATCTCCTTGTGCTGCTCTTGTAATGGATCTACCCAACCCTGCTCTGCAGAGACCATCCTCTGCAGGAAGAAGAATCCAATCCAGGCCCTGCGTTTCTTCAGTTTAGGGCTTTACATCACATATTTCCCATTGCTAATTTACGAGCAAACATTTAGCCATCTGGCAGCCCCGTCCACTGGGCAGCAAAGCGAACCGCTTGGCTTCGCTGCTGAAAGGGCAAAGCCGACATTAAACTTCTCTCCCTGAACACCGGGCACCCCCTTCCGACGCAGCATGGCATCCACCATTTGGCAAGCAGCTCCTCTGCCATCTGCGTGGAGAATTCTCCAAAGGGCATGGAGGATGCTAAATATAGCTGAGAAGCTTAGCAAACATTTGCAGCCAGGCTAAGATGACTTCTTGCAAAGTTACATGTTCCCCAGACTACCTCCCTTGCCTGTGACGTCTTGGGTATCCTTAAACATTCTGCATTTTTCAGTCCCATCTCCTCCTCGGAGTCTTTCCCTTCCCCTCTTTCCCTTCTCACTACCACTCCTCACCTCTACTTTTACGCTTGATTTCTCCCAACACTTCCCTTCACGCTCGGAGGAGGGCTCTAGGTGATGCCAATGCTCCTTTCCCAGCCCACGGATCCTCAGATGCAGAGGGGGAGACCATACAGCCCAGGGGCTGACTCTGCGCTTGCATCTCACCCCAGGACCGCCTTCTGCACACAACACCCCTTCCACCAGCGCTTGTCCCCGGGGGGCCTTGCTGACAGCCCCATCCCAGCCTGCACGGGGTGCGCACCGTCTCTGCACCAGCTCCCCTCTCTTCGGCTGCCCAGCTATCGGCCGGCGGCAGGTGAGAGGCTGATTTTCCCAGTTCTGTGTGGAAACCCACTGCCTTCCATCTGGCTGGGAGTACCCGCAGTGCCACAAGTCCTGACCTTCGCATCCATCTGCAGCTTAACAGTCCCTTAGCCCTCTCCTTCCCAGGAAGATGGCCTTTCCCATCCTTTCCCTTTACCTGATGGACCAGAGGCAGCACCACTCATGGCACCACCGACCTGTTCGCTTTGCCCTGCACCATGCCAGAGCCACTACGGATGAGGACAACTGTTGCAGGGCTGGGCTGAACCACGCTTACAGACTTTTCAGCCAGCTTGGTCCCACCATCTCTCTGCTCCCTGCAGAAGAAACGGCCGTCTCCTTGCGCTCTATCATAGCAAACAAAGTGACAGAAGCAAAACGAGCACCCAGCAACCTGGGCACGGACAAAGCCCTTGCTGCTGTATGGGTCTGAACCACTAACAGTGCAGCTCCTGCAGTTTCCTCGTTGGAGAACAGAGAAAGGAAAAAATATAAGAAAACAAAACCCCCTTAACAATGAACTCTCATGTTCAGTCAGATGTAAAAGACAGGAGAAGGGGAAGAGAAGGAGAGAGAGGAAAGGAGGACAGACAATAGAACACAGAGTACTATTTCCTCTTCAAATATTTATTTTCAGGTCTGCCTTGGAGTGCTGCTTATTGAGATATAGAGCCTCACTGTGCTGCAGCTTGTAAGCTCCTGCTGCACGCGTTCGCAGCACTGCCTTATCTGGATGGCCGGGGCCACCGGGAGTTCCCATCAGCCCAGTCCCAGATCCCACAGGGCCCTTTGGGTCCCTTCCCAGGGCCTCACCTCCAGGCACCCTGCCACGCCAGCTCTCCGCCCTGAGCCCAGCACCGGGCATCTGAGGACTGTGTCTCCTCCAGGCACTGTGCTGGGCTCCAGCTGGGACCTCAAAACACACGGTTCAGCTCCAACCCTTGGCTCTCTGGCCAAGGCACAGAACAGCGCTGGAGCTGGGGCCCTGGACTGGCGCTCCTCAACGTTTTGAGCTCCCTCAATATTTGTCATGACGTCCTCAGGGCAGCATAGGTGGCCTGCACAGAGATGGGAGGTTCTCCAGCCGGACAAGCAGGTGAGCCGAAAGTAGTGACCAAGCAAGGTGGTAGAGAGCCCTGGGCTGCTGGAAGTGACATATCTTGGAGGAGAGCCAGCGCTGACATCCTGATCACAGACAGCAATTAAGAAATTAAGCTATCAGAGAGGCTTTTTGGGAGGGGTGAGTGTCTGTGGTTTGGTCAGATGCCAGAGCAGGTCAATAACATTTGTCCTTCCCCTCTCGGCTGCAGATGGAGATCCTCCTCGGCTCCTGATCCCAACGCGCTGCACAGCTCCCTCCTCCCACCGCCACCCGCCATGGAGGATGCGCAGCAGCAGAGGGAGAACGTCAGGGCTCTGCAAAGGCAGTGACGGTGGGGAGAGGGGCTGCGCAGAAACCACCTGGAGAACTTAGACCTGGCAAAACCAGCTTCGTCTTCCCTTGAACTACACGGTTCCCAGCTAAAGCTCGAGCCCCTTTTTTGCAGGGAAAGATGGAAATCTTCAGTGATGCTCCCAGAGCAGATACCAGGCACCAATCCCTACCCGATCACCTTCTCTGGGCAAGAGGCAACCTGCGGGCAAGGAGACCCGTGCCCGGGGAGCGCTGCTGTGGGCTGCTCAATGCAGCGTGTGGTGCACCCGGAGCAGCTTGCGGGGTGGGGGTCCTGCCACTGCGCACAAACGCCTCCATATGACAGGTCAACACGCAACAGCGAGAGCCCCCCATCCGTTATCTGAAATGCTGCCGTTCTCCAAATGGTGGGGCCTGTGGGTCGTGGGGGAAAGTCCTCCAAGCTCACCTAGAAACCCTGATTAGCCCTGATGATTCCCACCGCCTGCGCAGCTCAGCTCCACGTACCAGAAACCAGGACCGCCGCAGCGCACCTGCTCTGGCACAGGCTGGCAGCCCCCTCGGCCACTAAATTGCCTGCCACAAACCCAAGAGAGCAGTGTTTGCTTACCTGAAAGGCCGCGCTGGGAATCACATAGAGACAAACCCCACCGTGTCCCCAGACACACACACGAGTGCGACGGACCCGGGACCCAGATGCACACCTCTCCCAGAGCAGCCCGCACAGCACCCCGGCATCACTGCCACCGCCGCCGCCCCCTCCCCACCCCGGGCTCCTCTCCGCTGCACCCATGCATGCTACTCGCACTCTCCTGCCCCAGCCCTGCGCGTTTGTGCGTGCACATCTGCACTTGCACGCCTGCAGCCACACGCAGACAGCTTCCTCTCCGTGCTGGGCCTGAAAAATATTGATTTCTTTTCCCCCTGCAATATTTCGCTTGGCTGAGCAGATTTAGAATTGAAGAGTCAGACTCTGCCTAGAGACCAGAACCATATTTAATTCCACGGTTTAAGAAGCCCTGGAGCAGGTTATTCTTATTTTAAACTACCAGTGCATTTAAAAGCAAGTGACATTTTGGGGCGGATGGGATGGGAGGTGGCTGGTGCCCTCTGCCTCGAGTGCAGCCAGCGCTGGGAAGAGTTTTGCACCCCTGCTGCTGCTGCGCTGCATCCCCACAGCCCCATCAGCTGCTCTGCCTGCACCAATGAGAGGCGAGGGGTGGCGGCGAGCTCACCATCAAAGCTCTGGAGATGTGTTTCCACATCTTTCTAACCGAGGAGAAATGAGAGAAAGAGAGGAGAAAGGAAAGGTGTGAAAACCACTGACAAAAATTGCTCCGTGCATTGAGGTTTCACGATTCATAGTCTACTCCTGTACCCAGGTCCTGCTCGTGAAGCAGAGTCCTCGATAACCAGCAGTTTGCAGATACTGAACAAAGACACGGTGCCTCATCCAAAGGCCAGTCCCTGACGGTGGATGATAACGGAACAGTGCTGCGCCGTTCCCGTCCGCCTCCCCAGCAAACACACCTCCAGCCTGCTGCAAGTCCGGGCGGCCACCTACCCCCACAGCTCCCAGCCACGCAGCCTCAGCGCCGGTTTTCCAAAGGAGACGCAACACCAGCTTGTAAGGGTGTGGACACAACAGTTAAGGCTGGCCCAAAGCACCTGCGAGCCTACGCCAGGTCCAAGAGCTGTGCACCACACTGCCCCTCCATGCACACAGAGCGGAGGAAAGCCAAATGTCCCCTAAATGTCTCCAGGTGAGATCAGCCCTGCCAAGGAAGGGGTGAAGGTGCGCTGGAGAAGAGGAGAGGAAACACAGGTCCCTGCAGCCTCACCTCCCCACATCCCATCTCTAAGGACTTGCAGCACAGGTCCGGCTGCCCAGCCAGCTCCCTGCCTTGGCTAAGGCAGTCTGGTGGGCTGAGCACACAAACCTCCCCTTGCAGCCCCTCTGCCTCAGGCACCATCTCCAGGTCCCTGCCACCTCCAGCGGCTCTGCAACATGTCCACAGAGCAAGCAACAGGCAAACGTAGATGCTCTTTCCAGCCTCAAAATAAAAAGATGAAGACACCAGGTGCCAGACGCCTCCAGGGCACTCCAGGACACGCGTGTCCATGTGTACACAGGTCTACTGAACAAAAAGATCAGCAACACGACCAGCTGCTGCCCCCAGGGCCCTCAGGGGACCAGAACTGCCTGCTGCTGCGGTGGGCTCAGCTGGGCTGCGGCGGGTACGCACCCCTGCTCAGGCTGGGAAGGCAGAGGCACCGGGGAGCCGCTCCTCCAGCTGGGAGACAAGCCTAGCAGGGCTGTGGTTTGCAACCTGGGAGCTGCAGAGCCCGCAAGGAGCTACAATTCAGTGGGAGACATGATTCACGGCAGGGAGAGCTGCGGGCTCCCAGGGGCCGGGGGTGACGGCAGCCCCAGGGGCTGCGGTGGGGGCTCAGGACAGCTGCGGTGCAGGGAGATGTAGCGCCTACCGCAGCAGCCCATGCATTAGCTCGCTGTGGTCTGCTATGACACAAAACGTTGTTAGCTGCGGCATTGTATTTTGACTGAAGCAGACAAGCAGGAGAATGAAAATGGATCCTTTTACATAAGCTCCTGCACATGCCATAACAGCTCTTGACATCTCCCCCCCAGCTCCGCTCCTTGCTGGTGCTCATGTGTGCTGGGCGAGCCAGGATCGCACCGGGCAGGGGGAAGGGAGGCTGCAAACTGCGCCTGGCCTCGAAAGCATGGGTCTGGGCAGTGGGGTGGCACCCCACAGGGAGACGGGCAGAGCCTGCCTTGCTCAGGAGCATGATGAAAAACCCGATGACCTGATGCTAGGCAGGTCAGGGCCCAGGGCTGCGGGGCATGGATGCCATAGGGCACACCCCAGTGCGAAGGGGCAAGGCTAGAGGCAGGTACAGCTTGAACTCAAGCTCAGCTACCTGGATAATCCCAGGCAGGAGCAGCTCCAGCATGACTGTGACTTCAGTACGTAACGGGGCTGGGCTGCATGGGTTTGGGCCCAGGGAAGTCACGTATGGGGGGATGCCCAGGGACCCACTGCGCCTGAAAAGAGGTCTGAGCGATGAGGAGACAGCTGAGACAGAGCAGGGGGAATGAGAGAGCACAATTAGCTGTGGTAAAAGCCAAGGCTGTGAAAGCACATTACCATTAGTGTAATTATTATTGCAATTATTATTTTTTTCCATATTTTTGACAATTCAAGGAGAATTAGCTTAACAGAAGAAAATATATTCTGTTAAATGCTGGTGAATCTAAAATGCAGAGAGGCACAATAACATTTCACTTTACATCTGGACATTTCTAAGGATTTACCCAGTTCTTTAAAATAAAAGTCAAGGAACTTGCCAACCAGTTTTCTTCCTAAAGGAAAATGGCAATTACTTCATACAGAAAACAGCGCAATGAAACCCTATGACTTTTTTTTTTTTTTGCTGTTTTTCTGCCCCAAACAAACAATTCAGCAAAACAGAGATGTATCTGCAAACTCTTCCAGTGTTGCTGAAGGTGCACTTTTCTCAACAGTCATCCCCAGAATAAGAACAAGCAGCAGCTTTCTGCAATATTGTGGCCAGCAGGACCAGGGCAGTGACTGTCCCCCTGTACTGGGCACTGGTGGGGCTGCGCCTTGAATCCTGGGTTCAACTTTGGGCCCCTCGCTACAAGACAGACACTGCGGTGCTGGAGCGTGTCCAGAGATGGGCAACGGAGCTGGGGAAGGGGCTGGAGCACCAGTCTGATGGGGAGTGGATGAGGGAACCAGGGGTGTTCAACCTAGAGAAAAGGAGGCCCAGGGGGGACCTTATTGCTCTCTACAGCTGCCTGACAGGGGCTGTGGCAAGGTACTTCATCCAAGTAACAAGGGATAGGACAAGAGGAAATGGCCTCAAGTTGTGCTGGAGAGGTTTAGATTGGATAGGAGAAAAAATTTCTTCCCAAAAGGGTTGTCGAGCATTGAAACTGCTGCCCAGGGAAGCAGTTGAGTCACCAACCCTGGAGGTGTTTAAAAGACATGTAGATGTTGTGCTTAGGGACATAATTTAGTGGTGAACTTGGCAGTGCTGGGTTAACATTGGACTCAGCCTTAAAGGTCTTTTCCCAACTAAATGATTCTATGATTCCATAATACCTTGTGTTCATCTGCTGAGACTTGTCTGGTGTCAGAGCTGCCGAAAGCCTCAGCAGATGGGTGCAGCTAGGGCACCCCTCCTGCCCTGTTCTCCCAGAGAACGAGCACAGGCGACGAATACCCCTAATGAAACGGCTTTAAAGAACAAAGTGCAAGGACAAAGTCAAAATTAATCAAAAAGTATATAAAAATAACCCCAAAAAAGCATTGCGATTAGCTAAACTGTTAAAGGAATAAAAAGGTATTAAATAAAGTTTCTTGAATGTCAAGTTGACACAGTTGGGGTTTTTTATGTTCAGGAAAGGAAATGAGTCCCTTGAGCAAATCTCCCTGCTCCAGGGCCAGGCATTAAAGGCTTTCTGGTGGATGTCGCTGGCTGAGGTCCCTTTGATCTGGGCTGCTGGATGCAGCAGGCATTTCCCAGCCAGGCTGCCCTCCTCCTGCATCCTCCTAGCCCTGGGGATGGCACAAACAGCTGCTGGCGAGGGCAGGGCTGTCCAAAGCAGGGGCTCTGCTCTTTCAGATGCAGGGGGAGGGGAGAGCTGAGCAATGGCCTTTCCAACACCATCCAAATGCTACCAGTGAGCCTTTTTATCAGGGTGCCTTCGCATCCCCAGCTTGCCATCTCTCCTCCAAGTAGGACATAAGAGCGGGGCTGCTACCCAGCACATCACCTTCACCTCTTCTGCAGGCACCATGAATTTTCCCTCTCCGGAGAAAGCATCTTTCTTTAGCAGCATGTTACCTGTCAGCAAAGGCTCTTCCCTCAGCACCTCCTGAAGCTAGTGAAACCTTTTTTTTTTTTTCTCTTTTTTTTGGGGGGGGGGGAGGGGAGATGCTCCCTCCTGGGGCAAGCACTGCCAGCCCCACTCCCTGGCTTGAGAGCCAGCACCTTGGTGGCTTCACAGCAGGAGCCCCAAGAGGTGGGCTGGCTCCCCCACCCCCAGACCCACAGAGCAAGCACCCAGCTGCTCAGAGGCACCGCGCAGGCTGACGACATTACTTCATGCCTGCAAGGTCATTTATGGGAGATAACTACAGATACAGAGACATGTATATATGCATATATATGTGTATTTCTGGCTTTCTCCTGTGCTTTGTGTATATATACATGACCCAGAAACTTTAACTAGTGAGATACTGACAAACCCATCAAATGAAGCAATTTGTCTCAGACAATTGCCTGAGCTGCCTCTGATGTCGCTGTCTTGCCACTGACAATAAGAGGCTCTTAAGTGTCCTGAAATTGTACTGTGAGCTCCCCAATGCTCTCACCCCCGCCTTCGCTCCTCTCCCTCGAGCTCCTTTCCTGTGTTTCTCCAGCAAAACACTCTCTTACGCAGATAAACATGCAGGGAGGCACAAAAGGCATTTTGTCTAGGATTTCAATACAACCACGTATTCCTCATTCAAATATTCAGCTGTATCCTTCAGAGATCAAAAGCATAGCACCGAAATGAGGCAAGGCACGAACATCCCAAGCCAATAGCTCAAACTTCCCTTTAATTTCTGTTCTGGCTGAGGGAGCGGACATGGAACCTGTCATCCTCACGACGGTGGCTCCCAGGTGTCACAGACCCAGGGTGCTTGGGTGCACACGTACAGCTCTGTCACATCACAGATTTCTCCTCCACCTCTGCACAACGCCCCACACAGCCATAGATTACAATAATGGTCATTAAAGCCTTTGTAAGAGATGTGTATGCAACAGGCGGGAGACCTGGGTGCTACGTGGTCTCCAGAGAGGTGAAAGCCAGGGCTGGCACATCCTGGGCTGACTGGAGAAGGCTTCCTGCTACCAGAAAACTGGAGGGGGGCCTGACCCAAGGAAGGGTCCCCATGTTCTGCACCAGCACCCAGGGAAGCCACAGCTGGCTGCACAGGGAGGAAGATGATGCAGCTGTGCTGCTTCCCCAGTGCACAGCCTCTCCCAGCATGGCCAGCACCAGAGCATCACTAGCACCCGCTGCCACCTACCCCTGTGGAACTACAGAGAGGAAGGCATGTGTGGATGAAGCATACCCTGGCCTGAAACACATCCACAAGCTCCCCCTGCACCCCACCTTCCAGCCAGAGACCACCTGCCAGCCTGAACTGCACCACGGGCTCAGGTTTGTCAACAGGGACTGGCTCCCCTGCCCTTGCTGGGCCTTTTACCCCTCCTTCCACCCCACACAGTCCTTTCCTCCATGGGGACCCTACATGATGGGCAACAGGCAGCTGCCCTGCTCCTTTCCCCACCTTAGCGAGGAAGGCGCTCAGCAGGAATCATGGGGTTTGGCATGTTTGCTGTGTAATGTATGAACTGGTACCAGTTTTGTAAGCCCCTCCTGGCTCAAATCACATTGTAATTCTGAACAGCCTTAAACTCATTTAAATCCTAATAAAAACACTGCCCTGCATTTGCATTCGCCGCTCCCTGCGGCTGCTGTGACAGCCGTTCCCGAGGAATTGAAAATGCTCTGGACACTGCACACCGGAAACCATCCCTCACTGGCAGGCTGGGACGCGCACTTAATAGGATGTTTAAAAAAAAGATGCAGGAAATGGACCTCCAGCCTGATTCGGGATGATGCACAGAACAGTCGCGTGCCAAAGCTTTCACAGCAATGTAGGACAGCAGCAGCACCGGCGCTAAAACCTCAGTGTCCCACCTCCTCGCGGGCCCCAGAGGGTTCAAGGGAGAACAAGGCACCTGCAGACAGCACTGTGAGGGGTTGCTCGTTGTTTTTTCAAGAGACAGGGAATGACTAATGAAGTGCCAGCAAATAACAAGCACTGTGGATGTGCAGGAAGTTTGTGCACGAGTGGCACAGGTGCCCTGGGGGCAGCAGGGACAGATGCAAGAACTTGCCCTGGTTTCCCATATTGCCTCACATGCTGGTGACAAGGGGGGGGGCTGCTGTTACAGCTTGGAGCACATCACACTGAGGAAGGCACTGTGA
Organism: Falco naumanni; assembly: GCF_017639655.2. NCBI lineage: Eukaryota > Metazoa > Chordata > Aves > Falconiformes > Falconidae > Falco > Falco naumanni. The sequence continues at coordinate 2,666,900 of NC_054060.1, read as the reverse complement.
CTACATCTCACAGCGCACTCTCCACCCCCGAGCCACCATGATGAAGCACCAGTCCTGCCCTTCCCCTCCTGAAAACACAGATAAGTGGGATTTGCTCCTGCTGCGCTGGAGGCAGCAGTGAGGGGAAGGTAACGGGGACCCTGGGAGCCCCAGCTGCAACCAGCAAGCCCACACAGCTCTCCCACCTCACCCCACGCACAGCGGGAGCCTCAGGTCACTGCTGACCTACACCCTGGCCATGCCCAAGATCACCCTCCCCAGCTCCGCTGCTGCCTGCAGCATCCATGCCCCCCTCCGCAGCCTCTTGCCTCTTTCATCCATGCCCAGCTGTGCTCCGTTCCCAGCCCTCCACCCCACTCGCCCTCTGCAGCGCTTGCCCAGTGCTTTGAACCCGGCTGTCCTTAGTGATGACATTAATAGGCTCCCTCAAAACAGTGATATTATGAGCTATACCCCTCCAGCAATAGAAATACTAATTATTACTGAGATAAATGGGAATATCAATGATGAAAGTCAATATTATTGCCTCCTTTGTTCCTGTTTGTTTTATTTGTAGATGAAAAGACCACTCAGTCCGTCTCCCCAGGATGTGGCCAGGAGCTAGAACAGCTCCTCTTGGCAGGCTCATCCAGAGCCATGCTCTGATAAGAAATCGTACTGCACACATGCTTGCAAAGGGCGCTCTAAATCAGCAGCTCTCAAAAGCAGGCATTGTCTTTCACTGATTCATAAAACTGGAGCTGCCTCCATTCCCCACTCCAGTACCAGGCGAGGGAGGATTTAGGGGAGGGGGAAGGTGTAACGTGGGTGGAAGTGATTAATTGTGGAACACTGCACAGCACTGAGAACGCTCCACGGTTTGGCTGGTTTGATGCTCGCACCTTCATCCTCCTCACCCAGCACTTTAGGCACCAAGGTGAGAACTGAGGACCCCTCCCAGGCTCTGACACCAATCCTCAGGCAAGTCCCACAGCACTGCTGCAGCCAGGCGGGCACTTACAACAGCAACACTGCCTTATTCAGCAAGTTTGCTCCCTCTGCGTATTCTGAGTCAGAGCTGCTGATTTCAGTGACAAGAGACCTTTTTTTAAGCCCTATTAGCCTTGCAGAGCTAACACAGCTAAGAACTAGTGAATGGGATGCTAATTTTGGATCGCACCTAACAGCGTCAGGAGAGCGCTTCCTGGAACAGCCCCTCTCCACAGGGAAGCAGATGCCCTCCCCATGGCCATACCCACCGCTGCCCCCCGACCCCCCCCCATCTGTGAGAGCCAGGACACAGCAAGGAGGGAGCAGCGGCACGCACCCCAGTGCACCTAGAGCACAAGGCACATTTTTCTTGTCCCTAGTACACACCAGTATGTTGCTAAATTGCCTTCATTCCCTTCCAGGTCCCCAGTCCATCACCCACAGATACTCATGGGAACAAACCAACCCCCTGACCCCCACTTCACCCGTCGCCAAGTATCAGAACAGCAATCCCCTCCCTCTGACCCCTCCATGCTACCAAGGGCAAACACTGCTGCCATCTCTCTCCAAATGCAATGAAACCAGGAGAACTGGAAGCCTTACAGCAGTAATTATGCTAGTTTTAAAAAAGAAACCAGCCTGTCCTGAATATTTCATGGAAATAGTTTTTTTTAAAAGCTTTCTTTAACACACACCCCTCCTTTGTGCATGTCGGGGTGCGATTAAGCAGAAAGTATCAGCGCATAAACCCAAAGAAACAAACTGCCACGCACACCCAGCTCCTGCTCTCGCTCGCTCCAGCTTCTTCCCCACATTTAACATTAATGTGACATCCCAAGCTGCATGTGCACAATACGATCTCCCACCCCGAGACAGGGAAGAGCTGCTCAGCAGCTAGAAAGCCTTAAGTGCTTCCCAGCCTCACTAACACAGCGCCCAGACTCCTGCCACAAACAGGCCCCAACCATCCCTGCCCAAACCCTATCCATCAGGCACCTTGCATGAAATCCTACCCCTGCAAAGCTCTCCAGAGCCCCTGGAACTCCGTGGTGGCATCCAGGTTGGCACCAAGGGCCAGCAGCTGCATGCACGGTGCCACCCTTGGGCTGCGCAGCCTGGCTCCCTCCCTAGCTTATTAGCATTTTTCACAATTCATACTTATTTTTTGTAAAATTACTACCAAAAGGAAAACCACCCAAAGAATCTTTGTTAATAGCTTTGTTGACCCTTGGAGCAAGATGCCAGGGAAGAAAACTGGTTTGATCTAGAGAGCAAGGTGGGAACCAGGTAGGGGGTGGGAAAGATCCAGGGCTTGTCTTGGCCCTGCTCGAAGGAGCAGACCTTCTGCAACAGCACTGCCCAAACGGGCTACAGACCTCTCCCTCCGTCCATCCCTTCCCTCCAGCCTTGTTCCCTCTCTCAGCTCTTCCCAGCCACCCTGTTAACCACGGCTTTTGGGCCAGCTAAAGACAAGCATCCCCTAGGGTCCCCCCTGGGGACAGCTCGGGGTGGCAGGGCATCCCGGGCAGGGTCTCCTGATGCATGGGCAGCCTGGCTCTGCTGCATTGATTTTTTTTTTCCTTGCTCCGAGCTAGAAGATTGTTCAGCAAAATGAAGTTATCAGGGGAGGTAGTGTTTTCCACCTGACAGCTTGTATTGCTCCTTCTCAAACAAGTGCTGACCTGCACCGCGCGGCATGTTCCGGGGATAGACACCTGGTAAATGAGCTGCTGGCCCTTTCCTCCCCTCCCCAGCTCCTGCCAGGCCAGATGCTGCCACCCAGCCCCTTCCCCCTCCCACCTTCCCTGCACCCCCAGATCACCCACATCCTCCTCCCTGCTCCTGCCCACCCTCACAAGGGTTTCTGGCCCATTGCAGCGTGACATGTAGAGCCTGTGGTTCCCTGTTCACATTTGTAGGCTTTTGACTGATGCTCAAAACTTGCTTTTAAATACTGAAAACTCCAGACACTCCTGTAACATGGAGGCTTAGTGAAAAGCACGACCTCTTGCAAGTTTATGACTGCATGCCCAGAGCTAACAACACCAGAGAGGAGAGGAAGGATTTTTTGGGAGCATTTATGGCACATGCTTTCAGAGAGGAAGAGAAACATCCCTCAGAAACCACGTAGGTTCAAAGATCTGCTTAGTTTAAACACTAAAAATTCATGCAATAAAAATCCACTCAGGTTCAGCCCTGCCTCAGAACTAAATAAAACCTCTGACCACATCATCCAGCCCCAAGGTTCACGGTCTCCTTGGAGAGAGGGCTGACGTGCCTGGTGGATGCTCAGGCTGAGATGCCCCCTCCCAGCACCAGGTCCTGCTCTGCTCAGGCCTTTGGGCAGGGCAAGGGGCTGTGTGCTGACCCTGGGGTGCTTAGGACCCGAGACATGACTGCCCAGTGCCTGGCTGTCCTGGTCTTGCACTGGTTAGTGAAGAGGCCAGGCTGAGAAACAGACCACATCCCCCTCCATCATCCCAAGTTTCCCAGGAAATATGTTTTTCCTTGTGCATTTTCCTTTGAGAAAAGAAAAAAAAGTTAACCACCTTGTTTTCTAAATACTGTTCTTCAGAAAAATCTTCAACTTTTGCAAATGGCACTCTGGAAGAAAACACCCAAGTCTAAACCAAAACCAGATGGCTCTCAGCACTCGATTTTTCAGGGAGGACTTGAAGCAGCACGATCGTTTCCCAGCAGAATTTTGATTTTATAGAAGATGGCTAAGAATAAATGCATTTCAGGGCTCGCTGCTGAGGTGTTTTGACAGGAAACTGCTATTTCCATGGTCCCCCTACTTGCTTTGTCAGCCCTGACACAGTGGGATCTCCTCTGACCAGGCACCCTTTGCAAACAGCTTTGCCTAGGGCCCAGCTTGCGAGAGGCACACACAGGAGTGGCGAGGGATGGGTGCCTGGGTTCATTCCTCTTACCATAAAATGAGAAATACAGCAAGAAGCTAGAAATCCTTCTCTGCAAAGTAGGAAATCCCTCTCTCTCGTGCAGGAACAAGGTGAGGACGGGTCCCTTTGTGCACACATCAGGGTGAGCCCATGCAGCCTGCTCTTTGCTTTGAGCAAAGGACATGATGTAAAGGGGAAATTATGTGTCTGTGTCCGTATGTCTGCGCAAAAGCCATTTCTGCCTCACTGCTTTGAGCCCCTTCTCTCTGAACCAGGCGCGGGACACTGCCTCCAGGGCAGCCCCAGGGAGCCCCGTGCCCTCCCCAAGCCAAGGCACCCCTCCCAGCGGCACCACTCCTGCAGAGCAGCAATCACAGCACACCCCACCATCGACAACATCCAGTTGGAACAATTCCTGCTCTGGCATATAAAAGAGGCTTGAATCATCCTTTTTATTTTTTTTCATTAGGAAACCAAATTCTGCTATTCAGAGAGATCCCTTTCTCTTTTGAGGACTGACACCCTGGGACGCTGCCTCAGCCCAGTCAGCTGTGATGTTGTGTCTCACGCGTTGCCTGCATCAAGCTGACAGTTCACAGATTTCAGCTGAGGGTTTGCACGTACAGCACAAGATGAAACCTGCTCCCATCTCTCTTAACCGTCCCGGCGAGAGCGCTGGAAGAAGCCTGACTGTGCAGAGCGCGCAGGCGCCGCGCAACATCAGTAATAGAGACATCTCTGCGAACACGCACCTTTTGAGGACCCTCTTGCCTGCCCTCTCCTGGAAGATGAAACTATTTCTGCCCAGCATCCCCCAGGCTGCAGCGCGCAGCTCGCACACTGCCTCACCCCACGCAGGCAGCATCTGCCCCCCACCGAGGTGAGACAAGTCAGAGGAAACCCACCTGCCTGGGAAGGGCTGTACATCCCCGCGACAAAGCTCTCCTTTCTCAGTGCCGCCATCCAAATATTCATTTTGGCTGCCTCCCCCCTTGCCCCCAAGGAACTCTCCCCCGTGCAGACGTGATGGATTGAACATTTCCCACCCGTTCCAGCCACGCAGGCAGCGCCTGCCCCAGATCCCCGTTGAGAGCTGCATTGCCCTACACCCCAGGGGGGCTGGGTAGCAGCCCTGGGCTACGTCGGGGGGGGCAAGGGGGGAGGCATTGCTACAGGCTTACAGCAGCAGAAACCAGTCCAGTCCTGAACTCAGCATGCCAGAGGCACGTGAGTGTCACATGCTCCGCAATGCAACGCGCCCGAGCTGGCGTGCCACCTACCCGGGTCAGATGAAGGCAGGATGCGGGGGGATCGGATGCCAGGGGCGCGCTGGGCTCTGGCCTCTCCTCTGCTTTCCACTCATGCACTGTGGGCGAAACGATACTGCAATTAGGGCTTGAAACCTGGCATTTGAGAAGCAAGCAGGAGAGAAATTTAAAAGCTGTGAATGCTTTCCCACCCCCCTCCCAAAACCAAAGCTCAGCTGAGCTTAATCTTCATCTGAGCTGATATTTAAAAGCTGTAAATCAGGCTACAACGGACAGAAAAACACAACTACCAAAATTTAGTGGACCCACTGCTGAAAGGCCCAAAATGAACTGCTTGATAGAAGCCATTTTCCCATGGAAATAGAGCAGGCCTGTACTTAGCAGGAGCATTGATCTGCTGACAGCTACCGGGACAGATTTGGGCCAGAGCACTTGGGAATCATTTGCAGTGATCTCTCAAGAAACACATGCATGCAAAAGCCCTCTGAAAAACACTGCTGTCGAGCAGTGCTGTAGCTGTGAGGCTGGATAGCACAGGCTGGGCTGCCCTCGGTAAGCCCCCCCAGGCAGGCGGCTCAGCCCCAAGCCTGGCTCCTGGCTGCACCCCTGTACCCCAGCCTTGGTGGCCCCAGGTTGTGCAGAGCAATGAAGTGTTTCACACAGGACAAGCAAAACACCGCGAAAACCCGGAGCTGCAGAAGGGTCTCGCAGCTCAGGACCCCAGCAGTGGGGCACAAGGCTCTGGCTGGGGGACACTGCATCCCACGGACCCGGGGTGTCTGGGGGTTCTCCCATAGATGTACTGGGATTTGGAAACACTGCATTACAGCCAGGGTCAGCCCAAACCACCACCCAGAGCAAAGCACCATCACACCTCCCTGGGGACAACATGTTGGGCACTGCCAGGAGCTCTGGTCCAGCCAAAAAGTGCACAGGGACAGTGGCCCTGTCCCACACTGCCACCCTGGTGGGTAGGGGATGCTCCCTAAACCTGGCTGGACAAGTGACCTCTCTGCTTCCCACAGCCACCCCACACACGGCAGGCAGCACAGAGCGCCCAAATGGACCACGTCCACCCCGGGCTAACCTCCCTGCTGCTGCCACAGCCGGGGCACACGCCGCAGAGGGGACAGCATGGGTTTCACTGCTATGATCTCCTGCCTTGTGCAGGAAAAGGAATGTCCCACATTCACCTTTTCTCCTGCCAGAAACCATTTTCCATCACAATTTTCACTGTTTCAGGGGATGATGTCAAAGCAGGGGGACATACTCCTCCCTTTTCTGGAATAAAAAAAATTTCTCTGGATCCTGTATAGCTCCACTAGCAGTGGGGGTGTGGGGGCACAGCAGAGCCTCAGGAGATATGAGGACTGCTAGAGGGGCTCCAGTCCCACCGTGGGACGCCACCTGCCCTTCCCAGCACATGGACACAGCACTGGGCTGGCCAGGAGCCTCTCACCTGCCCGCCAGCTCTTCTGAAGCAGTTATCTCAGACAACCCAAGGAAAGCAAACCTATCTCATTTCCAGAGGTGTTGAGTGCCCTTGGCACTTACAGCATCAGACCCCGGTGGTCAGTGCCCCCAGCCCTTGGCTAATTCTCACCATCACACAGTCTCCACGACAGCAGCAGAGAAACAAATGACTTGGAAGACACGTGGGGCAGCGAGGGCACAGGCGAGGGGGGCACAGCGCTCCCCCCTGCCCAGCCCCCTTACGCACGGGGCTTCTGCACACACCAGATCTGCAACACCAATTAATGGTTCATTGTTTGTTGGGGGTGGGTGGGTTAATGCAATTAGTGACTCCACCTCCTTATGAACATGTATCTTTAGCAGATCTTACAATGACCCTAAAAGCTACCAAAATAAACATTTCATGTGAAAACCAGGAGCAAACCCATGTCTCTGCTTTAGGGGAACACAACCTGCTTCAAAGGACATCTGAGGTCCTAACGCTCCTCAAGAGCCTGCAGAAAGCACTGAAAAATGGGAAACAACTTATTTGGTTTATTTGTTTTTGCTTTCACACATCACTTATTTTAAAAGGCTAAAAAAGTGTTTATGAATTTAACATATTTAAAAGGATCAAAATCTGTTTGGCTAGGAAGGAAAACAACTCTCCCACCCCAAGCTTCTCGTGCACTGGGACCTGCTTTTCAGTTTTCTACCCACAGCAAATATTTCAAATCCCTTTTTAAGCTGAAAAGCTGCTTCAGGGGACAGAACCGGGAAAGGACCCGTGTGTGGGGCTGTCCCACCACTCTCCTCCATCATTGCCCCAAGCACCCCTTACCCAGAGAGGGTCAGCACTGGGAGACAGGGGACAACAAAAGCATCTGCGTATGGGCAGAGCCATCCAGAGAAGACTGAAAACGAGAAGCCTGCCTTCCTCCTCCTCCATCAGCACATCAGGAGCTTTCCACAAGGAGGATCAATGCAGCCCACTGTAACTGCACCGTTGTTCCATTTTTAATTAATGAAAGAAAAAAACTAATCATTGAATTAAACTTCTCATTACTTCAGCTGAATACCCACTAAGTAAATTTAATTACTGTACGAATTGGGTTTCTCCCTGCCTGTTTCGTTAGCTACTGATAAAGACGAAGGTGGGGAAACAGGGAGAGATGGAAACAGAAAGAATGGAAGATGGGAATACTAAATACAAACCCAGGGAAATTATTCAGCAGGTTTCAGAGGCTTCCAGTAAGGACCTGGGGAAAGATCCTCCCACCTCTTCCAAACCAGGTTGGAGGCATTCCCCGTGGGATAAATCCCCTTCCTCCTGCCCACCTCCTGGCCCAGGGACACCCACCATCTCCCAGGCACCCATCACACAGGAACACGCAGCCCACCAGCTCTGCCTGCATGCCAAGCACCAGCAGCCGAGCCGTGCTGGAGCACGGGCACGATGGAAGGACCCTCGACCACAGGTATGAGGTCCTACCACCCTCCCCAGTGCCACCACTTGCCAAAGGTGGCCTGCGGTCACAGCCACCTGCAAAACAGCGGACAGAGGCTTGGGCACAACTGGCTCCCCTCCAAATGAGGCAGACACAGATTTCAGATCTGCAGCAACCCTAGATCCCTTCTGATCTCGCATCGCTCTGAACAGCCAATTTTTGCCTCTGCAACAAAGCCAGCAGCCCTGTAACACTTCAGCAGGGAGCTAGCACTGACAAAAGCATGGGGAGAGCACGAGAACAGATATCAAACACCTGCTGTCCCACCACACACCGAGACACCTGCTTGGTACTCTTTGTATTTTAAGCCTTTCTGCTGGAGTGGGAGTCCTGCACACCCCGGCTGCTGGGGGCCAGGGACATGCCAGCAGCACGCTCCTCCTAGGAAATCAGCAGAGGACGCATTCCTGCAGCCCCCCGCGCTGCTGCACAGATTTTGTTTATGGCACGATTTTGGGTCTCTTACACTCCCATTCCTCCTTCCTGACGAAGGGCATGAGCCATCACGGGGGCAGGCACAGCCCCACACCGGCAGCCCCCACCCAGCACAGCTACCTCCCTTCCAGCAGTTCTGCTATGGTCACATTTGGGATGAGCTGGGGGTGGAGAGGGTGAGAAGTGCAGCCTCTCCTTCTCCAGTTCAGTAGTTTCAGCTGAGAGCATGGTGGAAGGGCCACCCAGGTGGTCACAGCGATGGGATTTGGCAGGTATGGTCAGACCATCTCCTCCTCATCATCAAAGGGCCAAGAGGAGCCCACGCAGGTGGCTCCTGCCAGCCCATGGGTAGGGGCTTGTTCACCCCAGGCACTGACTGTCCCTCTGCCTCGGGCTGGCAGCTGCTGGTCCTCAGTGCCCCATCGCTGCTCTTCTGCAAGCTGTGGTGCTGCTGGGAGATGGGGTTCTCCCTTATTTCTATGACTTTGCTCCAACTTCCAACCTCAAACCAAGCTGACGTGTTTGAACCCATCCCTCTGTGCTTCACCCACGCAAACTGGCCGCCCTCCTCCCTTCCCTCCCCACTGCTTCCCACCCTTTCCTGCTCTCCTCCCTCCTCAGCCCAGCAGGCTCCTTCCTCAAAGGGGTTTCTCCTGTGCAGGACAAGCCCAGCTGCAAAAACCTTCCAGGCAGACCAGAAAATCACTTCAACATCACATTTATCCCTACCTCCACCCCCAGGGTGGACTTTGAGACACCAGAAGGGGAAAGCACAGAGAGCAGGCAGTGATGCTCCCCACAGGGCAGCAAAGGGGGCTGGGTGACACCTGCCAAGCACCCGTGGCACCCCGCAGCAGCCAGCACAGGTCTGGGCACCAGTGGCCACCATCACATCCCTGGGAAGGCGCCAGCTCCCAGGTGGGCTCAGCACAGCACGCTCTCCCCTCAGGCACAAGCTTTCTGCTGTAGCTAAAATTAGCTCCCACAGAGCCTCTCCTGCCATCCCTGAAGTCATTGGTACAACATGTTCTGCCACCACAGGCTCTTCCCAAGCTCTCACTCAAAAAAGCCAACGATGCGTAGTGCGTGCCTCTGCTCCAGCTCCCTCGCAGGCACACAGCAGAGCCCTGCCAGTGCGGCAGCCCCCCACCCCATGGGGGGGGCAGGGCTCCCCCCTGCTGCCTGCTCTGGGGGTCCCTCGTGCTGCCCAACAGCCCAGCAACAAACCTGGAGATCTGGACTGGAGAAAACAGGGGTGTGTGCTTGGTTCTTGTTTTGGTGGCCAAATTGAGAAAAGAAAGTTGTTCAGGTTAACTGGATTTTATTGGGGTTTGTTTTTTTTTTTTTTCCTTTGCCAAATTTTAAACCCCCAGTAATAATCTGGGGCTGAACCAAATATTGTTTAGTCTGAAGTGAAGCTTTCATTTTGTTTGCAGGTGGCTTCCCCCCGCTACTGAAAAAAAAAACCAACCTAGAAAAAATTCAAAATGAAATGTCATCTCGAAACAGATGGCTGAAAGGTTTCATTTTGAAAATGTCAAAATGAAACTTTTCAGTGTTTCACTTTTTCCCAGCCAAAACCACTTGCTAAATACAACCTGAATTCGTGAGCTGTTTCTGTTGACTGAAACCTGAATTATTCGGTGCATAAGCTGTTTGCTCAACGCCGCTTTTGCAGCCCTGCGTGCGCGCCCCACATCGCTGCGGCGGGGAGACGCACGTGAAGCAAGCAAGGCAGCAAACCCCGCGGCGAGCCCTCCTCCAGGGAAGGGGTGCAGGAACACCACAGCCCAGGGACTTACCGTGGCAGCAGACCTCCACAGCTTCTTCGTTTTGGGTGCTGGAGGGGCTTCCCGTGCAGCGGGGGGAGAGGGGGGTGCTGCGGCCCCAGGCGGGAAGGACAGGGTGGTCCTGCCTGTCTCATGGGACCCAGCGCGGAACAGCGGGGCACCTCGCTCGCTCAGCCCTGGACACGCAGCCCTGCAAGACAGGAGGATGGGGAGAGCATGAGAAGGTGCTAAAGGGAGGCACATCCAATTTGGGCAGGAAAGGAGGGAGGCGCTGGGGGCTGACACCAAGCAGGGTTAAGGGATTAGGACAAGGTGGTGGCAGCAAGCAGCCCCAGAGCACTGGCTGGTGTCAGGTCTGTTCCCCTACTCCCCCGCGCAGCGGTTTCCATCTCCTCTTGTCCTGCTCGAGGTGCACCCACCCATCTGCTTGCTAGCACAGGGCTTTCCATGCCAGCAGCCACACAAGAGGTAAGTGGGGAGGCTCCTGAAGCATCAGAGCAGCAGCAAGGCCAAGTCAAGGGACCTGCCCCACTGGAGGCCACCTCTCCCTCCCTCCCACAGCCACCCATCACCGCAGCTAGCCCACACCACGCGGCGTTGGCAGACAGCCACCAAGGCTTTGGCCACCTGACCTCTCTTGCTCAAGGAGGGATGATGTTCATCCCAGAACCGGTCAAAATCGGATCCCAGAGATGAGGTCTAACCACCACCCGAGAACCAGCTTGGGGCTGATCGGATTTTGCTAACAGCAAACCCCACGGCCCCTCTCTCACGCCCTGAGGCCACAGGTGGGTGGCCCTGGGTGCTAGTCCCTGCCACCGCCTCATGCCAGATGGAAGCCAGGTGACCCCATCCCTACACTGAGGCACGGCCCCCAGGCAGGTGCCTGGGTGATACTGGGATGCTGGAGGGCAACGAGCCCCTTGAACCACAGACAAGGCTCCTGCTTTCAGCAAGTGGGAATCACGTTTTGATTGCAAAGCTCACAGTCCAAGAGTTTTCAAGCACAGAGTCCAGCAGCCCCACATTCTGCCTTGAATTCAGGGCCTCGCCACACAGAAAGGGAATGGAAATATTTTGAACTTGCTTTAAGTTTGCCATTGCTCCCCGAAGAGCTGCAGAATCCTCTGGGTGCGCTGGCAGCATGCAGTAGAAAGCAGCAGAGCAGGCCAGAATCAGGAGGGCATTCTCAAAAGACTCCAAAACTTTAACCCAATCCAAAGTCATGGTTATAAAAACGTGGTTCGTGTTCCACAAGAAGCCAGGTAAGGGAATTGCATGCCACAGTTCTGTGAAATCAGGAGCTGCCACCTAAACCCGAAATCCACAAGCCAGGTACCGAGTTCAGGTTAGAAACTTGGGCTCGTTTTTTCTCTTTTGCCTCTGGCTCAGTTCAGGGGCAGCAGCACTGAGGCACTTCGGGAGCATTCCCCTTCCAGCACCAGCACGCACCACAGAACGCTGAGGCTGGTGTCAGAAGACCTGTTTCTGCGAGATCACTAGCCCGATTGCTAGATGAAAGAGGATTAGATGAAGCTTAGACTAAGCATCTCAACAGCATCAACCCATAAGATGATGCTCAGCCATCGCTACTAAGGTAACAATGAGACAGATTTATCTGCTAAGAGAGAAAAATCTTACTCCAGAGAGCTCTCCTCGGCACAGAGAGGGGTGTTTGCTGGGTCCTCCGTAGGAGGCTCCACGTCCACAGGGGCAGGGCAGACCTGGCTGCCCACAGCAGGAATCTGCTGCAGGGAGTCACATGGAACAAGAGGCAGACTTGCTCCAAACTCAAACCTCCTCCCAAGTTCAGGGGGCAGCAATCGGAAACAGCCCATCTGTTCCTATAACACTGCACTAGCAGGGAAGCGAGGAGCCTGAAAATCTGAGCTCTAAAGAAATCAAAAGCACCAGAGCGAGAGAGAGAGCCAGCGAGCCTCCTGTCAGGGAAGGGACGCTACGTCTCAGGCTCACTGCTGCAATGAGTTTGGAGATCTCAGTCCAAACCTCAATTAAATCTCTTGAGCAAGGGAGCTGCAGCAGCACACGGGAGCCCTGCATCAACCCACCCCGCTAAGGATGGGGTGAGACAGCTGGAGCTCCCCAAACCTCAGGGACGGGCTGCAGACAGGGGAAGGGAAACTGAGGCAGGCACCGGTGGTGCAAGGGGCTGGCACGCAGGTGGTGCCATGCCGGCTCTGGAGGTAGCACAGCCAAACTCACCAGTGAGCTACACGGCCACAGCAATCCCAGCCCTGGCAAATGTGCCTTGTCGCACAGAACGGTGTTTCAAAAGAGAGTATTAAGTGATCAGTCAGCATTAAAAACAGCCAGTTGTGATGTCTCCCTTTTTTCCTCCCTCTGAGCCCACTTTTCATTTTAAGTATCTCCTCTTTTTTTTTTTCTACCGCCTATCCAAACAAACTCTGCTGTCAAGCCCAAACACTCACTTTGCATTTCTGTCACATTTGTTCAAATAAATCATTCAGAACCAAACTGAACCTTCAATCTTTCCCCTCCTCCCTTGAAAGAATGGTGCTAAACCACCCAGCCAGCCTGGAAATCCAATATTTGCCTGGTTCCTGCTAAAAGCTGGGAAGCAGGGTGTTGGCTGGGAGCAGAGGCATGGGAAGTAGTGGCCAGGTGGGATTTGGAAGGGCTGCCTACAAAGCATCTCTCTGTGTCAGGACATTCCAAAAAAACTGGTTTTATACAGCCTTTATCCCCATGAGACAGAAATAATGAGGGAACAGAATGGGATAGGTGCGGGGAGACAGGGAGATTTAGGAGCAGGTCCTGAGCACCACTCGGGTTCCCATGGGTTAGGCCAGCAAAGGGGGAGAGGTGGCTACAAGGAGGCACATCCAGCATCAGGAATGGGGCAGGAATACCTGGTCCCTCACCTTCACAAGGAGGAGAAACTCAGATTTAGCAAAGAGTATTTATGAGTATTGAGGAAAAAAAGCCATGCCACAGGGAATAATGGGGCTTTCTTGTGGCTGGCAGCTGAATGGAATAAATCTATCCACTAGGCATAAATTGTTTAAGCAAAAAATCCCTCTCAACTTGAATATTTTGCAAGAAAAATAGCAACAAAAAAGGAGGAAAACTCTGAACCGTCATCATTTCTCTCCTCAAGGTCAGAGCTATTATTCTTTTCTGCGAAGGAGAAAAACCACCTTTCACTACTAAGTTCAGGCAAAGAAATGAAACCTTTAGGAAGTGTGTGCATTCCTGCCCGGACTGAGCACCTGGCTGTATTAGGCTAAGTAACAGGGTGTTATCTTTCAAAAGTGAGCGTGGGAAGGCACAGTGGTGAGGAAGGGCAGCAGTCTGGGGCAAGGAGCAGCATGGTGCTTCACTGCAGGGATGGGGCAGGACCCCAGAGCCATGCAGGGAGCTGTGCTGCATGGTCTGACCCCAGGGGCAGGATCCCCCTGCCATTCCCGGTCCACTCCTGCCCTCACCCCAAATGCAGAGGTACCAGCTCCTCCTGTCACCGCCCGGAGCAGACCTGGCTGCAGCACACAGCTGGGATGGGGCAGAGGCACCCAGGGTAAGGGAGACATCACTCACTGGGGCTACAGCAGTCAAGGAGATCAGGTTTGTGTCCGAGCAAAGGATCTAGAGCATCTTCAGTTACTATGCAGAGGCTGTGCTAAGGTTGCTGCTTTAGTGCACTGCAGGCACTAAATTAAGGGGACATTTACAACCCACAATGCAGAGAAGCAGCTGCTAAAGGTGGCCACGCTGAGTGACTTCACCTCTGGGTGAAATGCTCCATGAAACCTCAGCCACAAGGGATCAAGACAGAAAAACAAGTCCGTCCTTCCACCCACAGCCCTGCTGGGCAATGCCAGGACACCTCTGGGCACCTGGGCTAACTGGGTACCAGTGACAACCCGCTCTGCTCAGTGCCAGCCTGGGTCTCCGAGACCTGCCCTGTTCGGAGGGGAGGCAAAGCCCACGGGATACTGATGTTTGGTCCCATTTGCAGAGTCCTGGTGTGCCAAACTGTACCGCTGGGACAGCACTCGGGTGGAGCAAACCCAAGGGATCTGCTCCTCAGAAATGAGGCTCCCCCAGACCAAGCCTCGCCCCAGCACCGCACAGCGCAGACCAGCAAGGCAGCTGTCTCGAGCATCAACCAGCTCCTAGCGGCTGAACAAGCCCTGGTGGCCACTCACCCTTTTACCCTGCCCTTGATAGCCAGGCTGGCTGCAGCTGCCAAAAAGGGGGTCATATGGGGTGACAGCTCCTGCGGCCCGTCCTGGGGGCACCGGCACTGCCCCCTTCCTCCTCCCGCAGCCATGCCAAGCCCAGCTCACCAGGGCTTTCCACCCAGCACTGCTCCTTCCTCCTCCTCCTCGCCCAGCAAGAACAGCCAACCCAGCCCCAGCCAAAACCCAGCGTGCCTGCACGGGTGAGCCAGCCGTGCCCCGCACTCCCCCTTCCCCAGTGCTGTGGCCCTGCCCGGCTCATTCGCTGGGGGGTGGCACCAGGACCTTTCCCTTGCAGGTCCAGGGATGTACCGCGCCGTGCTCAGCCGTGCAGAGAAGGGGCTGGCTCTTGGTGGGAGCTGGCACCGACCTACCCCAGCCCAAGGCACCAAGCCCGAAGGGGAAGCGGAGGAAGGCAAGGTGAGAGCAGGAATGAGCCGACATGCACACGAGATGAGGAGAAAGGATTAAGTCTGCTCCAGCCAGCACAAGGGCAGGAGGGTACACTGAGAGGGGATCTCAAGGTCGCGGTGCGCCGTGCCAAGCAGCATGCACGCCGGCTTCCGTCAATAACTCAGCGCGCTGGGTTATGAGCACAACCGTGCAAGGGCTGCGACTGGAGGCGGCATTTCTACCCAAGCAGAGGGAATGGCAGCGATGGGTGGGAGGGTGCCCCTGAACAGGGCTGCCGCACCGCCAGGTGCTGGGCACCAGGGAGGCTGGCCCGCTTACACACTGGGAAGGAAGCACAAATGGCACCAGGGTCACAGCCCTGCAGCCTGTAGATCCTTTTGAGAAAGTTAACTCTGAACTACCACCCAACCCCCAGGCATTCCCTGCCTGTAGGATTTCACAGCCGCTGTAATGCCCTCCTGCAGGATGAGCTGTTTGCCTGGAGGTGCCATGTTTTAGAGAGATTTGAACCCTCCGTCACCGGGACCAGCCCAGGACAGCATCCATGGTCCCTCATGCAGACAGACTGCTGCACCCCGTGCAGCCCCCGGCAGAGCAGGGTGCCAGCAGCCCCAGCCAGCCCAGGCACTCCGGGAGCACCCTTACTCAAAGGATTGCTCCAAATGCCCCAGCTAGGAACAGATGGCTGCTCCTCTGCAGGTTCACAGAGACCTCTCCTGCCGGCCAGCAGAGCCAGGATCCTGCAGCTCCCATGTCTTTGGGAACCTCATGCTTGAGTGCACTCAGAGGTACTGCACTTGACAAAGGCATACACGGGGGACAATTTCTGGCTTCCGCTGTGGAGCATGTCAGACCAGTGGGTCGCAAATTGTCTCCTTTGTATGTGCAACAGGTGGAATGCAGAGGTCTTGAACTCCTCCAAAAGATCAGCCCTGAGCCTGGAGGGCTGCCCAGAGCAAGGGATCCTGCCATTGCAACCCAAAGCCTGCACAACAGGCCCCCAGGCGAGCATGTCACAGGGCGAGCATCAGATGAGCCATGGGGAAGCCGAAGTCACAGCCAAGGCCAGTTACAGGAATAGAATTGGCTCAGGCTGAGCAAATGTAACTTTCCAACCAGCCATCCATCCTGCAGACCAGCTGGCTGCCATGTCTGTGCACCTCCCATCCATTTCAAGTGTCCTGATAACACCGATGCTTCACAAGACTAGCTCAAGAAGGCTTGGGAGAGTTATTATCCAAAGCCAGGTGGCTGGACTTGACCCAAATCTTAGGCAAGTGATTAAAATGATTGGCATTTTTTTGGAAAGAAAAAAACTGCTGTGTTGTACTTGCCATCCATCTTCAGAAAACTATTAACTGCAGCCACAGAACTGGACACACCTGTAAGGTGACACAAGCACTTGCAGACTGATGAAGCTCATCCTCACCTGCAGCTCTGGGACCAGCCACCCCCTGCAGGCTCCAGAAGCGAGGAGCTCTGGCCAAGATGCACTTGAGCATTGTGTTACCACACCTGGGCAGCTCTTGCTGCAGGATCCGGGGTGCAATACTCGTTCATGGGGATGAGCGCTGAACTGCTGGTCTGCATGCCCCATGGCTTGGGGGAATGTCATGCCATGGGTTACGAGATGCATCTATTCTGGCTGGGAACATTGTCACAAAACTGCCTTTGCTTAGGACCTGCATTCAAAACCTACCCAGGCCCTCTGCTCCTACAGGACACAGTAACACTGCCAGCCAAGAACACGACATCATTCTTCCCCTTTGACTGCGTATGCTAAAAATAAAGTTTCTTTTCTTTCAGAGCAAAGGAAACTAAAGGCAGCAGCATTTCCAGGTGATCAGACCGTAAGAGCAGCTTCTGAATGACGCCAAGCAGATCCCAAACTCTCCCCTGGGCAGCTCCCAGCCCCACCACCTCCCATACCCTCCTTACCACTGCCCCACAGTGCTGTCCCCCACATTCCCAGGACGGCCAGGAGCTGGGGTGCTGCTCCCAGGCACACTGGGGATTCGGGCCAGCTTTCCTACATGCCAGGGTAGAAAGACACCCCGCTCGCTCTCTTCTGGGTTCGACACCAGCACCCAAAACTCAGCTGTCAGCCCATTACAGATTGAGGGAGTGACCTGAAGGACAAGCCCTGCCTGTCTGATGAGCCAGCACAGCCCCAACAGCCCACATCTACTTGATTCTGTTTGACCACACTGCCCCAAGGACTGGCAACCCAGGATTTACAGACCGGGGACACTGTGTGGCCTCAGGGTTATTTTGCACGTCCTTGGTCCTTGTCCCTGCAGAGTACAGTATCCAGGAATCTCTGGGGAACAGAGGGAGGTCATTCAGTTTGATGTCCTGTATGTAACCCAACCCCTGCCAAATGCTCAGCTGGGGCACCAACTTTGAAGCTGCCAAAATTGCTGTGCTGAGAAGTTGAACCATGCTTAGATGGGGATCCCAAACAGGGTAAAATCTGCATTTAATACCTATTATCCTAACATCTCCCCATCTGTCCACTTCCCTCACATGTCTGTAACTGCAGTGTGCCAGGGCTGCCTGATATCAGTGGCACTTTAATTTCATAATTCCCAACTTATTTAGAGCAATTAGGAGGCAATGAGCACACGCCGGGGGCCAGGATGCACTTGAATAGCATCCAAGGGTTACCGCAGTATCACCGGAGACCTTAAGATGGAATTATCAGTCCACAAAAAAAACTTGAATAAAAAGGAAGGAGATCCCCAAAGGGAGGATAAGGTTCTTCTTGGTCCTATAGGCCCCTTTCTAATTTGAAATCAGCTGACAGAAATATAAAGAGATGATATTCCTCATTTAATTAGTGAAAAGAGAGCATCTCAGGTTGGAAGACAGAGATAGATGCTTTGCCTGGGCATCTGGCTGGAGAAACGATCAGGGGAGCAAGGCAGGGATTCCTGCGAGGTCAATTACCCAACCTCACTTCAGGCAAGCAAGTTTTGCCATTGACTTTTCTGGGAGCAGATGCAAAAAAAAGAACTGAGCCATTTTGGAAATCCTAGCCAGAAAGGCAAAGCAAAGAGTAAGCCGCTTCTCCCCAGCAATTTCAGCTGGATGGCAGGAGCACTGCACTGAGCCAGTGCCACCAAGAAAGCCATCAAAAAAAGGCAGCCAGTCCGCAGCCTGGCTTCCCAACGTCCCATTTCATGCAAGGCAGGTGAGGTGCCAAAGGAGGGGACAGCTCCTCACTTCTGATTTAGCCACATGCCCACACTCCTCCCGCACAGGCTCTTTAAATGCCTGGCTGCGTGAGAAAAGCAATGGCCTATTTTTTCTGAGCAGCTCAGCACAGCCTCCACCTCAGAGCACAGCGCGCCCAGGTCTTATTTAGGATGCTTCAGACACATCCAGAGGGACTTTGGGAACAGTCTGTGGAAAGAGAAGACTGAGTGGGCAACCTGAGTCACTTCATTGCTTACAGAAGTGTACACAAGCATCTTCCATTTGAGCAAAACCCAGCACAGCTCCTGGTGACTCTGGGGACCAGAGGAAAGTGCATCTTCTCTAACACGCTCTGCAAATACAGAGTAACTGCACACCACCTTTCTCATCCAGGCTTACCAAAAGAGGGATCATCCCCCCAGCAGCTATGATCCAAACCTCTGATCCTGGCAATTCCTCCACAACGCAGGAGGAACCAAGAGCTGCTCTAATCTGCTCTGATGGGTGAGGGCTGAGGAGGAGATTAGCTTCCCTCTAAGGTGGAGAAAACAGAGCAAGACATGTGAGGGGAGAAGTGTGTGCACACGCGTGTGCGTGCCCTGAAGAGAGATGATTACGGCTGGCTGAAAAACTCTGCTCTGAACTCGTTGCCAAAGAGTCTGACTCATGCAGACAAATCAGCTCAGCACCACCCGCTGCACATGGGAAAAGGAGGCGGCGAGCACAGGAGACCCCAGCCCAGAGCCACGACAGGCTCAGCCTCTGCCTTGAGCCCTGTCCTTGGGGGAGTCAATTCAAGCCGTCAAAAAAGGGCCAAGATCCCCATACGCTGGGGCTGAGAAGGACCCCCGCAAGGCAAGGACACGCATTACCTTTCCTCAGGAATGCCGGTAAGAGGTGCTGGTTTGTGCCATGAGGCCACAAAGCCTCTGCTCGCCCACCCAGCAGCACAGCCCGGGTCACGCAGGCTGGCCCTGGGCTGTCCTTCCAACGCACCTGTCCCCCCCTCAGACAGGGCAGGGCCACAGGCTGCCCTCGCTCTCCCAGTCTCCCCTTTCCGCTAAGGCTGGCCACACCAGCACCACACAACGCCAGGGTGCCTGCTGGGGGGTTCAGGTGCCCTGACCCAGCTCAGAACAAAGCCCTGCTCATTACAGCTGCAAGATGCTAACGGCTCCTGGATGCTGCACCGCAGCGACCGACAGTGCTTCCAGCTCTCCATCAGGGTATTTATTTTCCACAAGATAAAAGCCACAAAGTGGCACCCAGCACAAGCGATGCTATTTCACAGAACTTCTGATGCCATCAGCAACCACACGCACAGCAGCTCCCCAGGACAGCAGGGAGGGAGGCGCATGGGAATATATGAAAAGTGCCAAAATATGAACTGCTAATAAGATGTATTTTCAAATGTCACCAAATTATGATCTATTGATCTTGCACCAGAAGTTTGACTTTTTCTGCGTAATATTAATTTATGTCACTTACACGTTCTGGGAACTGCAGACTGAATGAGTGCCATTATACTAAAATTAGGTATTACAATTATTAAATGCTAGGGGCCGAAACCAGCAAGGTGCTGAAGAGCCAGTCCAGAATAACACAGTTTAACAACCTGCCGGGAGCACCCGTAAGCTTGAGCACATCAATGCAGCAGTGTGGGACGGGGCACAAGGCTCACCACAAAGCAGGTCTGCTCTCAGGACGGCACCCCTGCCCCAGGAAGAGCCTGGAAGAAGCAGATTTGGGCGCAATTAGGAACACGAGCCAAGTCCTACCCTGAATCAGGGGAACCCCAGGGAGGAAAGTGTTTCCAACCTTATCTGACACACAGCTACGGCCTGACAGCCCCCCCAAGCTGCTAGGGGGCTGTGACACATGGCCGGGGCAGGATGCTGGGGACATCTTCTAGACTGGCTAAAGCCCTTACCAGCACCTGCAATTCCTCATGGAGGTCACACCAAACCTGAGAATGTGATTCTGGTAGGAACACTAGAAACAAGTCGTCTAGCAGAAGGCTTTCGCAAAAGCTGAAAATGCTCCAACGGGACTTTGGCCAAATATTTTAGATTCCTTTTAAAAACAAGACCAATCCATAGTCACTTTAATGATCCCATTGACTGATCTTCACTAAGTGATAACAAAGACTAGTTGTCTCCTTTAGGCCACTACATCATGGCTGAGAGCATCAAGAGGCGAAGGTGATGGGCTTGGAGAGGAAGAGCATCCTTCCTTCACTCCACTTCAGCTGCTAATAGGCATGCCAGAGCTCTCTGAACAGCATTACATTAGTGCTGCATAAAAGCAATACAGCCCTAAAACAACACATTACATATTTACTGAACTGCATGTCACACAAAAGACTGTCCCCAGGACACCACATGAAGACCTGAAATAGCAAAGCCCAGGGCTGTAAAAAGCACCAGACTGGGCAGACATCCACCCTGCCCGCAGCCGCGGCGAGGGTGCACGTGAGGGCTGGGCATGCAGGAGCTTGGCTCTGGGGAGCCAAAGGGATAATCCAGCCGTTGCATTTACCCAAAGCAGCATAAAACAGTCCTTTCTGCCAGAAACTTGGGCAAACCCCAACCATCAGGCACAGAGTCTGCAGAGAAATCAGCATCCAGATGGGGGATGCAGCATCCAGGGCGAGACCTGCTGCTGTGCCAGTGCACGGCCCTGGCGGCTGCCTGCCTGGCACTGACCTGCAGTTTCACCCCGCTCCTTTGTTTTCACTTCCAGCACTTAACTTTCACTCCTAAACTCAATGAATTGTCATTTCCAAATGTCTTTTGCCCACAGGAAAGGGAACTGCACAAAGTGCTGTTCGATATTTTCCGATAACCATCACCATGGCACAGGGCTGATGAGGAGCCTTCAGAAGTAAAATTGTCACAACGATTTTGGTGGCATGAAATAAGTGGGTTTTAGAAGACCTTTTTCTCCCTCTGCTCCCAGCACTTGGCAGGCCTACAGCATGTTTCCATAGCCAGGCATATGGCAAGATTACTGGACCTGCCACCACAAAGGACCATTAAATGCACCTTAGCTGGAAAGGTGAGATCCCAGCAGCCTGGGGCAGAGGAGAAGCAGACAGATGTGCTGGGACAGAGGTGGAGAACTAGAAGAGTTCAGAGGCAGAAGTGGAGGGCTCCCCCCTGCACCAGTGCTGGAGAAGTGGAAAGAGTTTGAGAACTTTTGGATGCACATTTCCCCCCTGCCCTCAGGAAGGACAGATTTGCTAAATCAGCACAGCTTTGCACGAGAGCTTTGCCCTTATTGGCAAGCAGGAGAGGAGCACAGAGCAGCCCGGTGCACATCTGACCCTGCACCCTCACCTGCTGGCCATCAGGATGAGTCAGAGCCCCTTGCAGCCGGCGGGGCTAGCACTCTCCAGGAGGTCTGTGGTCCCTGCCACCACTGCTGTGTCACCCAGGGCACAGATCCAGAGCACAACACTGAGACAACCTCACCCAGCTCCCTGCCGCTGGCATCGCAGCGGGAGCCTGCTGCAAGTTAGCAGCTCCCCAGCCAGAGGGGCATCAACCCCTCCGCATCAATGGAAGCAAAGCCCACTTTCTGAAGACTCCTTCTGGAGGAGGATTTCTCCAGGACAGCTTGCAGAGGTGCAACCAACACATGACATCAGAGGTACTGGCACGCCAGCAGAGCTCCCCAGTGCCCCAGGGCACAGCTGCATGTCCTTACCCCACACCACGCGAGCCAGCCACAGCCCCTGCACCTGGCCAACAACCAGGGGTGGCAGGGAGTAATGCCGTGCCCAACAACTTTTGTGAGTTACTGTGTCACGCCAAACGGCCCTGACCTTTTCAATATTCTGTATTTTTATTGGCTGCCTGTTTCCCCTCGATCCCCACAGGCTCGTTAGGCAGCGTGGAGCCACAGGCAGCCCCAGCGCCGCTGCACAACACCGAAAAGGTCAGAGACACGAGGCCGAGTGAAGCAGCTCTCAGGAGGGCAGTTACAGCGGGACGGGAACGCTCCCTGCACACCAGGACCTGTTTCCCAGGGACTCCCCCAAGGTACAGCCCCCGCCCTGGGGTCCCTGGGGTGGCAGGGACCTGCAGCCCACGCACACCCGCTCCCAGCCAGAGCGACTGTAGCTGCAAGAGGACCTGCCCGTGGCTGGGGCTTGGTACATGTATTTGCAATAAATAAGTACGCACTTGCAAGGGCGCACAAGGCGGGGCTGTGCTCCTGCCCCACAGAGCCAGCAGAGGGGCAGGCTGCAGAAGCCGTCACAACTGGCACAACCGAGCCCCACGGCTCCTTCTCAGGTGCTGCCAGCAGGGAGAGGACCAAGAACATTCCCCAGAGTCTCTGGCACACTGGGATAGGGAGGGCAGCTACCCAAGCTGATTACCACGCATCTTTAGTAGGTGCCAGAGGAGACTGTCCGGAGCCCAGGCCTCCCCCGAGGCATTCGGGGGAGCAAAGGGATAAGTCACCCCCGCTAGCAGGCTGCAAGGTGGGCAGGGGCCGCACACAAACAGCACAGCTGCTTCGCTCACAGCCTTTTGATCAGCCACAGTCCAGCCCAGCCACCTTCACATGAAGGAAAAGCATGCCACCCCCTTCCTAAGGGCCTGGCACCCCCTCCGCATGCCCCAGAGGCGAGGCTGAGCCCCAGGAGTCAGCCTTCACCCCACATACGGGCCCCAGCCCCAGGAGGGCACCGCGAGCCCTGCCTTCAGCAAGGCCACAGATCCTGAGCAGGACCACCGGTGGGTAACACACACCAGCCCAGCTGGGCTCGCCACGCTGGTCCTGCATGCCCAGTCACGAGCACAACACATTGAGAAAGCCCAAGTTCAAAGACACGTGCTGGAGCCTACCCAGGAGGTGGCAGGACAGCCAGTGCCTTCCCAGAGCTGTCAGCCCTCCACCACGGGGTCAAAACTCACCGGGCGGCTTCAGAAGCACGTCTCCTGCCAGCAAGGGCTGGCTGCTCTTTCGGGGAAGGCAAGCCAGGAGCAGAAGGTGCTCTCTACGATGAGGCACGAGCCCATGGCTCCAAACACAGCAGGGACAGGTGGGTGCTGCAGCCAGCTCCATCAACAGCAACAAGCCAGGTCCAGGGGTCCCACAGGCAGCCCAGGCTGGAGCAGAAGGAGACACCTCCACCCCCACTGAAGCTCAAGAAAGGAGTGAGGGGGCCAGCCCAGAGCTTAAATACCCTGGCGCCCTTGGAGACAGTCAGGTGCAGGCTCCAGGTGCAGGTGCTTAGCACAATTAAGGCCCTTAAGCAATTAGCTTGACTCACGTCAGCTGGGCTCCCAACGGCCACCCTCCCCTTCATATGGTAGGTGACAACCACGTTTGGGCAGCATGGCCAAGCAAAGCGATAGAGCAGCCTGCCTGCTGAGGGGGGTCCCTGTGCCCCTGGGCAAAGCCACTCAGGCCAGGGGCTGTTGGATGGGCTGTGCTGCCTCTGGGCAGCCCTGCGGCATGATGGGGGGGCAGCTGCCCCAGTCCCCGTAATGGTTTTTGTGCCGTTTCCCAGTACCACCAATGTGATCAGTGCCAAGAGGCTGCACAGGGAGAAGTGGGGGTGGCTGCTGCAAGGAGAAGGGCTCTGCCTGTGCTTGCTTGTATGCCGTGGTGGGGGACTCGGCTGCCCCGCGGACCCAGCCCCTAGCCTTTCATCGGCTCATAAATGTTCAAAACCAGGGAGATGCGCAGTAAATGCTCTTTATCAATACATACTGCCAGAGCGAGCGTGGCCAGGGCTACCGGGGCGGCCGTGTTGGAAACGGCTAAATGGCACTCAATAAGCTCGTCATTTGCCAATATAAAAACACACCCAAAAAAGACCCCAGCCCGGTGGTGGGAATAATAAAGGACAGAAATAAAGAGGCAACAGCCAGAAACACCACAGGGGAGAGCAGGGAGGAAGCGAGGGCTGCAGAGCCCCTCAGGATGAACACAAAGGGTTAAAAACTGCAACAGCTCCTTTCCGAGAAATGGAATATATCACAGCCCTGGCAACGTGTGTTGAGATTTTTCTAAAATAATGTTAGATTTTTTGGTGTTTTTTTTTAAAAAACTGGATCTGGGCAAAGGAGTGCATTGACATTAGTGACAGATGGGATGGAAAATTTTTTGTTTGGAAAAAAATATCTTCTTTTGAGTCACATGCACAAAGAAAGGAAAACAACTTAACCCCTCCGGTCCCCCTCCGAGGATGAGCTGTAACACGGCAGCAAAGAGCCAAATCCCGACGGGCTGCTGGGGCAGACCCCTGCCCTCCAGGTCAACAGAAGCCAAAGCTGGAAGGAGCAGAGACAGCAGTTTTGCCCTACAAAAAGCCATTTTTCTACTTTCCTGGAAGGCAGCGAAGGCAAACCGGCATTCAGCCCTCCCCGTTCAGCCCAGGCGGCCTTGCTTAGGAGAGGTGTCATCCCTGCAGCCCCAGCACCGCAAGGCCGTGGTAATGGCAAGTCCCAGGAGCCACATTGTCACCTCCTTCTTGGCTCTGCTTGGCCAAGCCCAACGCTCAGCCCAGGGACCCAGCGGCCCCGGGACAGCATCAGCCACGTGTGATGCCAGAGCAGGGACGGGCTTAGCAAGACCTTTGCTCACACCAGGAGCGTTAAGAGACGAGATCTGGGGAAGATGGGCTTTATCTGGAAAGCAGAGCCAAGCAAGGCATCGCGTTTGCCTGGCAAAAGTGTGGAGAAGGGAGGAGTGAGGGGCAGGAGGAGGGCTGGGATGAAGAGCGGGGCACGGGGGGGGAATTACAAGGTGTTTGCCCTTGTGGTGAAACTGGCTGGAGATGAACTCCCACTGCTGCTGTTTTGACAGCCCAAACACACTCGCTCACACAATATCTCTGTCTTGTTAAAGGTAATTACAGTTCTTCCTGTGTAATGAGATGGTTTTTAAAGGCCATTCAAAAGAAATTTTCTATAATGAGGTTAAGGGTTTTATGGTGTTATACATCAAGGGAGCTGGTAATTGGTCGGATCCAGGCAGCATCCTGAAGCAGGGAGATAGGAGGTTCTGTGAATAATAGGCTAGCACAGAGTGCAGAGTCTCCAAAATGTTTTGGTTCTGCAGAGGAGGGACAGTAAAAGTGAAGGAAGGAGGGAAGAAAAGAGAGAAAACAAAAGGCAGAGAGTTGGACGCTGCCAGCTCCTGCAGGACTGCAGTGGCTTCTTCCATGTTGCTTTGGGTGGGTTTTGAGGAGCTGCTTGAGAGAAGAAGGACTAGCATGTGTGCAGTGGGTCCCACAGGACACCGCTCCTGGTCCGGGTGGGAAACGCCGCTCTGCCAGTGGGCGCGGGGTGGCAGCCGGCTCGGTGCCGGGCAGGCAGCAGGGAGAGGGCAGGCAGGGACTGCCTGCACAGCACGGCACGGCTGCGAGATCTGCCTGATCCAGACTTGCATGCCACCCCCGCCTGCTCCATCTGGAGAGAGGAAGAGCAGAAGGCTTTGCCCGCACAGGGATCTCCCCGCTGCGCACAACGGCACGGCTGCGGTGGGTTGAGTGCTGTGCGGGTGAGCGTAAGCTGCTCCTGCCTCTTCCCTCCAATGAGTCCCAGGTCCCTCCCTCAGGAAAAGCCCCGGCAGACCTGTCACCCAGCCCTCAGATCAAGCTTTCCCCACCAGATCACTCCTTGTTTATTATTGCTGCTGCTGCTGCTGCTGCTTCCACTCCCTCCCGACATCTCTGCTCTGCCAGGGCTGCCCAGCAGCGGGATCATTATTCCTGTGCGTTTAGCAGCAGCTCCCCGGTGCTGCTGCCGAGGGCCTGCAGCATTTCTCTGTATTTAGAAGAAGCTGACGGTGGCTGAGACACTGCTGTGGCTGAAAAACTGGGAGCCAAGCTCAAAGAGTGGATATTTTAGTGCCACCCCCAACCCGTGAGCCCCAGGCACTAGCAACTTCATAGCAAAGCTTGTTCTCTTGGGATCTCCAGCCCACTTCTTCATGCTGAAGAGGCAGGAGTGGCAGCAGAGAGACAAGTACCTGAACTCTGGGAGGCTTAAGTGCTCATCTGATTGAAAAATCAGCCTTTAGATGCGTAGAGGTTCACCCACCACTTTTGCTGGCAGTGCTGAAGGAGTCGGACGAGGCTGCTGGTGATGGCAGGGGAGGATGCTCTTTGCATTACTCCCACCTCCTCTGCAAAGATTGCTGGCTTGGGTGGTTAGCAGGGAATGCCTGAACCCCAGCTTCCCTAATAAACCTAATTTTTCCCTCAGCACATCAGTTGAACTTCCTGTGAACCTCAGAAGATGTTTGAGTCGGGGCTTTTGTGTTCGTTTGTTTTAGTTTTCCCAAGGGTAATCTGCCCATACATCTGCTTTATAGCCCATAACTCGCCCTTAGCAAAAGCCAGGCCTAAGCTCTGGGTCGTGATCTCGTGACCCAGCGGGGCAGTGGAATCATCTTTCCAAGGGATGGACTCACACCAGGATGTGTGGGGCTGGAGCTGAAGTCCTTGGAGAACCTGGCACAGCTGGAGGTGGGAATTTGCAGGCAAATCCTGAGCGGATGCGATTGCTGCACGGGGCTGTGGGGCGGGGGGGGGGGGGGAAGGGAAGGGGGTCCCCCTGGCACTGCTGCTTCCTGCGCCTGTCAGCTTGCAGAAGAAACAGAAACATTTCCCAAGCCCTTGGTTTCAAACCACACGAAATGGATGACGCCACCAGTCGCTGGGTAACATACATTCCTTGCCTTATTCCGCCTGAGGAGTGGCATTCAATATCCTGCCTATTTATGTTTTTTAAAGACCAATTAAATATTAAAGGCATTTATCAAGGTTTAACGCTGCAGCGAGTGCATCAGCTTGGATGCCATGATGCCAGCGCGTGTGGTTTCAGCGGGAGGTGCCAGGGGAGCCACAGGTTTCTCAGCTGCTCTGCCCTGCACAGAGCCAGCTACGCAGAGCACGGGGGGGGACACGGGTGGCCCAGGGGACTCCAGAGG
Source organism: Falco naumanni (assembly GCF_017639655.2). NCBI lineage: Eukaryota > Metazoa > Chordata > Aves > Falconiformes > Falconidae > Falco > Falco naumanni. Next base: position 2,639,788 of record NC_054060.1, on the reverse strand, counting down.
GGACACTACTGCCCTTTTCAGCTCCAGGTCTCTGCCTTGGACCTGCGCTAGGTGGGCGCAGAGGGCTGCAGCTGCCCGAGATGCACCCGCTCTCAGGACGCGTCCCCACCCGGGGTGCAAAAGCCCCTAATCACACACCAAAACTTTTCTCCGCTCTGCTCTGGAAACCCGAAATCACAGCCACAGCCACTGCCTGAATAGAGCTGCTTTGGGAATTTGTCAACCAAATGTGTTTTCATCAGTAAATACCAGTTTGTTGAAATTCAGAGCCTCCCAAAAAAGGATCAATTTTGACAAATTACCCATTTCACAAAAATTCTGGAAAAAGGCTCAGAAGGTCAAAATGTCCCATTTTTGACACATTTGAAATGAAAGAAAATCATTTTTTAGGTTAATAAATCTAAGGTAATTTATAGTTTTGCAAAAAGAACTAGAAATGAAAAGCAACTATCAAAATGTTTTGAAATTATTTTTAAAAAAACCCTATTCAGTGCAATCAAAAGGGCTGGGGGGGCGGGGTTTGAGATTTTTTTATTTTTTTTTACTGCTGCTGGAATTTTACATCTCTGTTCCTGTTGCTGGTGGGAACTGGTTTCTTTTCTATCTGAAGAACTGCAGGGGCGGGGAGATGCCTTCTCCGCCGGTTCTGGTCTCGCTAACACGACCTCAGCTGGGTTATCGACATTACAACAGATGCCAGCAGCCTCCGCTGAGCTCCACTGCCCGGGAGGCTCCGGGTGAGCACGGCCGCAGCCACCCACCGCACTCCCCGTCCCGGTGCCAGCCCTGCCACCCAGGGTGAGCCAGGAAGACCCATCGGCTCAGCCGCCACCGTAGGGAGCTGGTGGCACACAGGGCAGGAGGCAGGTTACAGCGCAAGCTGCCAAGGGGACGGGATCCCTCTGCCTGGCTGTTCACGGGCTCCGTGCAATGAACAAACCCCAAGGAGGTGAACAGGCAGCAAGCCTTTGGGCACAGAGCAGGTGACAGCGCTAGGCAGGGAGTGGATGAGGGGAATGCTTCCTCTGCCCTCCTCGTCCCCCTCAGCCCCGCGGGCTGCGCTCGTGTCCCCCCAGATCTGCAGCATCACACACTGGCACCCGACATGGGAAAGCAAGACTTCTCCATCGAGCAGCATAAAGCCTGCAGGCCTGGAAAAAGGGCACCCTGATCAACAGGACACCCCTCTGCCACCATCTGGCATTGACAGCTTCTCCGCGGCTGTGCCACCCAGGGCCCCGCGTTGTCACTCGTGTCCCCAGCACCTGGTACCTGCGCTTTGGGGTGGCTGTGCCAGGGCAGTCTGGGGCTCCGCGGCTGGTGTGCAGGTGGGCACGCACTTTGCGATAGACATCTGGGCAAAGATAAAGGCAGCAGAAAGGGAAAAGATGCTGATAGGAATAAATGAGGCTGAGATAATGAAGCAACATCCAACATTTCCAGCGATGAGTAATAGGCAGGCAGATCAAACGGGCACCCCGTTAGGGGTAGCAGTGAGAGGGGGAGCCAGCTGGTCCTCTCCTTCCCCCAGCACGCTCCTTCCCCCTCTCTCTTCCCTCCTTCCTTGCCCTCCTCCCCCTGCATAAATCTTTCATCCAGAATAACGTCTCTCTTCATAAGGAGAGAAAGAATTAAATATTTCACGAGACTGCAGTCAATCTTGCAGGGCCCTTCTGTTGACATTTCAAACATGTATTTGACATTGCTTTCTCATTCCCTCCTGGTAGAGCAGAGAGCTCTGCAGAAAGCTGCTACCGTTTACAAGGAGGGGAAACTGTGGGCTCTTCAAACCACCTTAATGGGAAATGAGATGGAGGGAACAGCCCTCTGCCACCCGGCATCCCTCTCCGTTTATCTCCCCTCCCTTCTCTTCTCCCTCCCTCTCTGTCTCTGCCTGCCCAGCGCCCCCAGAGCATGGGCAGCCCCTGCCCTGTGCTTTGTCCCTCCCTTCCAGCAGAAGTTGAGTTGCGTCCTTGCTGTGTCCAAGGCAGGACCTAAAAGCCACCGGCTCAGTTGGCTCTGAGGGTCTGACAAAGCATCGTTGAGCCACACACTGGGGGGACCTTAGCCCCTCTGCCCGGTGGCACCCGTGACAGTTCCCCCCCGCCCAGGCAGAAAGCACAGCTCACCGCGAAAAGGATATAGGTTGGGGTTTCATTCTGCTGCCAACCTCCCCATGTCAGCTGGCCATTAACACCTGGAAGGAGGGTGATGAGAGCCTTTCTCCCCCAAATCCACATTCTTCTCCCCAGGGAATTTGTTAGTCTTGGATACTCCCGTGCAGCTCTGCCACCAGACAGAACAAGCCTTGGGCAGCTCGAAGACAGTGTTACACAGCAGCAGTGACTGCAAGGTCTGCTTGCTCCATGAGAGAAGCATCACCACTGGCTCTGTTCCCCACCACACACCCTGAGGTCCCCACGGCACAGCAGGGCAAGGTCGCCTTGCCAGCCCACTGGAAAACATCGTCACAAGGCTGGGAAACTGCTAGGAGAGCCCTGGAGCTGTGCCCAAGGGGTGACATTCCCAAGGCTCCTTGCACAGGGAGTCTCACTCGCAGCTGGAGCACCAAAGGGTGAGGAACCCTCACCCCCACACAAGAAACGACGGAGAAGAAAGGTGGAGGGACCTTCCCTTCTCAGCACGGATGTATCCAAGTGGCTCTCAAACACATAAGCCATCTTCAATAGCCTCCCGGGTGCCAAACCCCCCGGCTGCTCTCTGGGGTGCTGCCAAAATCTCCAGCATCCCTCTCACATCCCAGGAGGCAAAACTGTGCAGCATGCTGAGCGGTGGGGCCGGCCAGGCCTGGGTGACATCTCCCCGTGAGCAGCCCACAGAGCGTGCCCCGACCACAGCACGCCATGGCAGGGCGTCAGGATGGCGAGTCCGAGCTGTCACCCCCTGTTAGTGCTTCTCTGGCAGCCACCGCCACCCCCTGCAGCCCCTCTGGGTCCTCCCCAGCCTGCTCTCCAGGGAAGGGAAAACGGCAACAGCCTCACAGTTTCTCTTTGGCGTCTCAAACCAAGATGAGGACAAGAAGACATTTTGCAACAGAGACACGAGGTAACAATTCCAGAGCAGAAAGATGACCACATCTCACCCCCAACATCCCACCCCAAACCCCAGGCGTCCACTGCCCTGTCCACTCCTTCCACTAACACCAGCCTCACGGCCCGCCTAGCGCCTGGAGAAACCGGGAAAATCAGAAGCGATGGCAAGGAGGGACCCCAACCCTGACTGCGTTCACCACCCCACATCACGCTCCCAGGGTCCCAAGATGCAGCTGGGTGGCTTGCGGTGCCTGCAGGCAGGTTACGGCGGCAAGCGGCTGCAGACCGGCGGAGGAGGAAGGTTCAAAGTTCTTCGGGAAAGCTGGACGGGTTCACAGAGCCTTCTCCTATTTAACGAGGCTTTACAAATTGTTTCTAAGGTCCTACAATTCCTCCGGTGTGTCAGTTGAACAAATCCCTTCCTTCTTTTTAAGTTCTGTGTTTAAAGATATATTTAAGCCCCCTGTTAAAATATTTCCCGATGCCTAATAAAATTACAGAACTAAGATTTTCATCTGGTTCTACCTCTCTGACTCAAACTCTTACTGTAACCTTTGAGTCATCTTTAGCTCAGCAGAGACTGATGTTTGGAGATCAAAAGGAAAGATTTATGATCACCGGTATTTCCCCTGGAAACACCCACGACCCACACAAGCTCCCTTAATGAGATCCAGTGGCTCCCAGTCAGAGCCAGGCGACGCGGGCTGGGGAAGGCACCGCTGTGCAGGAGCAGAGCAAAGGGAGGCGCAGAGCTGCCCCCGAGAGCACGTCCCTCTGCCCTGCTGCACCTTCCAGCACGAAGCAGCGTTGCTAAAAGCCAAGCTGCTGCCCTGCGGGTGCCAGTGAGGACCCCGGGTGGAGCGGTGGCACCGGGACCCCCCACCCAAACCAGCGTGGACCCTGTGCCCAAACCAGCCACCGCAGAGCCAGCCTGGGGACCTCAGAAAGCCCCAAAATCCCTTTGGGGATCCCAAAGCCTCGGTGGAAGCCCTGTGGCGGGCACTGCACGGGGGGGGTGTAACTGGGATGATCACATCGATTCTGCTGGTGTTAAAGCTCCAGGAAGAGAAAAATATCTTACGTTGCAAGGAAGTATTTTGCAGTGAAGCATTTACGTGCCAGTTCTCTTCCCTGCTAATTTTTGCTTTGTCAAAGCTACTGGAAAGTATTTCTTTTGACTGACAAAGCGGTAGAATTTATGAATAGGCAAATTAAGAATAAAGAGGGAAGAAATAAGTCTGTTGATAAAAAAGCTGAATAATTCAGTTGAGGATCAGTTACTTGAGTCGATTCCCTCAGAATTTGAATGAAATAATTTTTACTTAAAGTAAGTTTGTCTTTTGGTTTGAAAACCTGTGAGCTGGAAAGCAACATATTTGCATTTTGCTTTCCAATACATAAACTGAGACTTCATTTTGTAGGCTTTCTTGTTGAATAATCTGCTCTAATTTAATTGGAATTTGAATCCTATAAAAAGCATTTTCTACTTAGTTTTCTACTGATCTCGGGTATTGAGATTTTGTGATCTGAAAAAGCAATACGTCTGTGTGTGCTTATTATCATACTCAGAGGAGCTTCATTGTTCTCGCGTTTTCTGCTGAATAATCTGTTGAATCTAAAATGCAGTTTTGACTTAGCTCCTTATTGATATTTTTATTTTAAAATGTTATGATATGAAGAGCGATTTGTTTGTATTTTCTGCTGGGAAGTGTTTTTTATTGAGTAACGGAGGGCGGGGGGGGGCTGATTCTGTCAATGTTTACCGGAGTAACTAAATCAACAGAATTACTCATAGAATTAGCTTTACCTGGCCCCAATAGCCAGATATTGAAAGACATTTAAAATGCGGATGGGTGTGTAAGGGGCAGCGGGAGAGGGCAGAGACACCTAATCTTTCTCAGCTCCTCTCTCTATCTTTAGGTGCCTGAATACCTTTACAAGTCCAGCCCAAAGTTCATCACTCTACGGAAGATCGGACAGGTTGGAAACAAGCCGCGATAGAACAGTTTGGATTTGGTTCTGGCCACCCAAGCGAAGCCACTCACCGCGCCCAGCTTGGACCCCGCAATCCCAGGGCACGGGGACAACCCTGCGGGTCTGCCAACGGCAACTGAGCCGAGCCAATTCCCACGGGGACCTGCCACGCGCTGCTGGGATACAGCTCTGCTGGGAAATACGCCACGTTCGCACACCCCAAACCACTGCACCGCACTGAGCTCAGGGCCAGGACCCAGCCCCACGGAACCGCGATCAAACAATTGCACGTGCCGAGATCCTGCGTGGGGCAAACCAGCTGTGCCTCATCTGTCAGTCTCACTAAGCCAGGCCCTGCACGTCAACTCTGCCCACAGCTTGTAGCACCTAATCACTGCCAGGATACATACAACCTGGCACATAATTTAATCACAGCAGCAATCATAAGAAATTAAAATAAATTTATATAAGTAATAATCACTCAGTGCCGGGTTATCAATAATACAACAGCAGCTCGGGAGAGAGCGAAGACTGAATGGATCCGTACCCCGTTCCTGCTCTGCAATTGCCAGTCATAATTCATGGCAGCAGACAAACGCGGCTGCCCGTGGACGGTGGCAGCTTGCCGCTTGGAAACAAGACGGACAGCGGGAGTGCTAGGGGGAATACAGCATTTTATTCGGTGCATCAACAGAAATGGATTAATATAAGACAGTGATCCTTTGAGCAATGTCTGGGTAAAATATCACCAGGAGGACAGGAAGGCTACATTGACTGTGAAATAATTCCAAAGGGCAATATCCTAATTTTGGTATCCCTTCTGTCCCATGGGTGTTATTTCACCACTCCTGTCATCAAAACAAAGGCATGCAACACTACAGACCAAATTCACTGCGTCGGAGACTTGCAGGCTGATTTCTTGCAGCCAGGCTGTCGCATTGATGGGTGCACGGACGCATGCGGCAGCCCGGGTCCCTGCTGCTCCTGTGGTGTGACATGGGACACCGGCACGGGGCTCCGCATGGCCCCGGAGACGCGGGGGTCTGCCTATGGGTGAAGGGCACCAGCTGGATTAGCCAGATGCTGAGGGCACTGTGGCACAACCTTCAGCAGGGGAAGAAAAGACAGATTTGGCTCTCTTACAAGCAGCCACAAATCCCCCTGACCTCAGCAGGAGCGGTGCCGCCGTTCTGCAGGGCAGAATTTGATTTCAAGACTTTAGGAGTTCAATGCCAGCCATTCATACATGCATAATCCCCCACTTAACTAGAGGCAACCGTGTGCTGGTGTGGCTCAGAGGCTTTAGCGGGAGGAGCCCGGGACGCATGCGGCTCTCATCAGATGCAAATCCATGAAAGGTCTGCGCTGAGCCCTCCAGCGCGCCGGTGCTGTGCCACTGTAATCTCCCTCTCGCCGTACACTGCTGCAAAGTCATCCTAAGAGCCCCAAAGCTTATGGGTCTGCTTGTCTGCTGCAGGTTTGCTTTACTACCACCCTGCTTTGAAAACCAGGGCTGTGAGTTGCAGGGGGCGAGGGGAGGAGACCCCCCCGCTGTATCCCCTGTGCCTGCCCTCACCAGCCCCCCCTCCTCTCCAGCCAGCACCCCACAGCCTGGCCCAGCGTAACCCGACAACACCCCAAGGTTTCTCCAAGCTAAACCGGGAGCCCTGGCGAAGTGCAGCCCACCCACACAAACACCCGAACGCCGGGGAAAGCAGCTCTCCCAGAGCCTGCAGCTCTGCACCAGCCCCAGCGCCACTCGCTGTGAGTGACAGGGCAATTTAGGAAAACCACAGCGCTTTCTTGTTAACAATCAGATCACAGAAGGTGACAACAAACACTGGTCGGGCTCAGAGGCTTGGCTGGTTGAGGAAGGCTGGAGGAGAAACATGTCAGGATGACAAGAGAAAGAGCCAAGCGCGGACAGGGAGGCTGCACAAGCACGCAGGGCATGGACAGGCTGCCAAAGCACATCGGTGCCTCCACTGAGCGGGCTGCGCCGTGCTGCACAGGACGGCCCTACCTGCAAGCTTGCACATGCTCGTGTGCCCAGGCACGAGCAAACGGCCCCCTGGGCACCAGGGATCAGGCAGTCAGTCTGCCTTCAGTATGCATCCCTGGCACACACGCATGCACACACATCCATGTAAGACACGGTAGCAGAAAGCCCATGCTCCAGACTTCAGTCAATAAGCAGATGGCTCCCCAGCACTATCATTTTACATTACAGCTTCTGCTCTGCTCATGCAGCAAACATTTTCTGGCTTATTGCATGAAAAAGGTGGCTACTGTGTCCTTGCAAATTTACACTCTTCCTACATTATCTGCTTATCGAATATTTTGGGGGTGGAGGGAGGGAAGAGCATTTCTATTTTGTATTTACATCCTGCAGGACACAGATTTTTCCCTGGATTCCAGTGGGGTTTTGCTTCTTGTTTGCCTCTTTCCAGATTGTTATAGCTCTGTCACTCTTTGCAGGGAACCAGGAGATGGAAGGCTGTTATGCAGACATCAAGGGGTTGTGATTGCATGCTGGTAAACATGAGAGCAAGAGGGATTTCTGATGGTATTAGAAACCACAAGCTATCTGCAGATGTAAGTGTTCCTGGAGGCAGCGGGTCTAGCTGTTAGCACAGCAATTAGACCTGGTGTTATTCCCAGCCCTGCCGCTGCCCTGCGAGTCACCATGGAGGAGTGGATGGTGCCCACATCCCACCCCGCCACGGCATGCATGGGTCCCTGTATCCCACCCTCCAGCCAAGCCCCCACTCGTTTCCACCAGGGCCTTACGAGCTGGGGAAAGGGGGAAGGAGATGATCTGGAGGATATGGCAGAGTGCCTTGCTTTACATGTACTGCAATTACTGTGCTGGCATTTTCCCTGTGTGCGGAATAAAAATGTCAATAAGGAACAAGTTATTAAACCAGCAAGAGAGTGAAAATGGCAAGAGCTCCCAGAGGCTCCGGGTGCTGGGCGTTATCGTAAACGCGCTGGGGCGCGGGCACAGGGCATGCTGTCCTGCCCTCCCGCTGCCCGCCGCCGAGGCCGGTCCCCCTCCTCAGCACCAGGGGACCGACACACCGGGGGGTCCCCAGTCCAACGCGGGCGCTGCGGAGAGTGCAGCGGGAGCCAGCCCGACGGTGGGGGCTGGAGCATGTGGCATACAAGAAGTTGGGTTTTCAGCCTCCGGGCAAGACCTTACTGCCCACAATCCCACGGCTGCCCCAATAAATGCAAATGTATTTTTCTCTTTTAATGAGATCTTTCTGTCCTTTTCCTTTCCAAGTCTTTTCTTGGTGCCCTGCTGCGCTTTCTGCCTCCACCAGCACTGCCAGAGAGCCCCGCAGGGAGCAACACTTCCAAAGAAAGCAAAGCAATTCCCCACCACTGCTCAGCCTCGGGGCTCCTGCGCTGAGCGAGATGCTGGGCAAGGGGCACCCCTGGCACCGCAGAGGCCAGAGGAGACCTTGCTATGCCACAGGGTGCAGGAGGAGGAGGACAAGGGGAGAAGGGTGCTCACAGCCAGAGGTGGGTATGTTTTCTTGCACGGAGACCAGCAGGCAGGACGAGGGCAGAGGCTGAGGGCAGGGGGCTGGATGCTGACAGCGTCTGGCAGCAATTACAGCCCGGCCCAAGGAGCAGGGCAGCAGGGCCACCCACAGCACCCTCCTGATCAGGGATGGTGAAACGACTCGGAACACACCTCTGCTCTCCTGCACCTATGGTGCCTCCCTCTCCATTTTCAATTATCAAAGCAAAACACCACCAAAAAAACCCACAAAAAACCCAACCCTCCAGGAATTAATTAATGATTCATGTTGGAGCCTTGGCAAACCTCGCTTTGCAGAAGTTCAAAGCAGGAACAATAAGTATTTGGCAAAGAGGAGCCAAGCGGCTCGTGCTTGGCAGCGTGTGGTGCGGAGCACCAGTAGCAGCGCTCGCATCGCGCTGCCCAGCACCGCAAGGGGCTGTGGGGAACGGCACCGCTGAGCCACCCCGAGCCCAACCGTCACACCCTGCCCGACGGGTCGGCCACGTATAAAGTACAACCCAGCTATGAATAAACAGGGGGCAGAGGCTTGGGAGAAACGCACCGCTGGTGCCAGCCTGAAAGGGCTCAGGCCCTGCTGGCAGCGGTGGCTGCGCGTGCCCTGCTGTAACCACGGAGCATCCTCCACCCCGTGCTGTCACACGCACGTGCCCTCCCGAAATCCTGGGCCTGAGCAACTCTAACTCTCCATCCTGGAGATTTAGGATAATGAGAGATTTAGGATAATGAGAGATTTTTAATGCAATTAATAGATGTCATGGGACTTGGTCTTGTGAGTCTAGAGCAAATGAGGCTTGGATAATTGGTGCTGAAACACATATATCAGTGATTTTTTCCACCACCACCCCTAACAGAGTTGGAGGCTGGAACGTGCTGTCGACTGATACCATACAAATGCATTTGGCTATTTGCTGGCAGCATCTTCCAAACAAAGCTCTGGTATGGAGCCTCTGCCAGGCAGCCCTGCAGTCCTAGCAACAAACAAGCTGTCATTTGTTTTTTAAAAAAGTTGCCTGGCAAGCAGCTTTATCCCTACATGCGTGCACAAACACACGCACGTGCTCACATGCACACGCAAGCAAGCAGCCAACAGGCACCACCAGCAGCAGCGTTTCAGTTGCCCCGAGCTCAGCTTGCAGCTCTGCTTTCCTTTTGCTCAAGCGTGGGTCCGCTGGGGGTGCAAAGGTGGCTTTGATTTGTGGCACCCCCAGTCCTGTGAGGGTTGCAGCAGGAGCAGAGGGGTCTGACAGCCCCAGGGCAGGGAAGAGGGATGCCTTGCATGGCATCTTACCAGAGGGATGTGCCACCACCTCCCAGGCACCCTCTCCAGCAACATACCCACACCAGTGCAGGACACGGTCCTCCAAAGGCACCTCCATCCACAGGCAGTCAGATCAAAGCCATGAATCTTTCTCTGTGTTATCTCAGCAGCACCTCTGAACACCACCAGGGCACACGTGGCTTCCCCAGACCCCCGAACCTGCTCCAGGGCTCAGGTGCCCCTTTGCAGGGCGCACGCAACCAAAAAGCTGTGAATTTGTCAGGAACTCCACTATCTGGTCTGTGCAAGTTTCCTAAATGAAAAGTTTTGTTTTGCACTGAACTCAATGAGTCAAAAATCACCCACAGAACAGGACTCAGGAAAAACCCAAGCCCTTGCATTTTGCCGGGAAGCATTCAGGCATTTTGCTGCAGTAAGGCAAAAGGTATTTCATTTCTCAAACACGAACCATAATAAAAAGTTAAATATAACCTGGATATTAAATTAAAACATAAAAGTCAAAACATGTCAAATCAAAGAGATACATTTGAATTTCCTGGACACTGTCAACAGACGGAAGCCAGAACAATTTGCTTCAGTACGCTCACACCTGAATGTTTGCTTTATGGCTACACACTGGTCCTGTAGCCTGATTTAAAAAAAAATGCATTTTCCAATGGAAAATTTTATCCCTGATAACCTGGATTTCCCGGATTTCCAGAGTGCAGGTGCACAGATCTGCCTGACCAAAGATGCAGGGGATGGAGGTGGTGGTCCCTCCAGTGTCAGGTCCCCAGCAGAGAGTGGACCAGGCTGCGGCTTTGAGATGCTTCCTCACACTTGGCTTGCGCAGGACCAGAGGAAGGGGTAGAGGTGGAACAGCTCCTGCCTGAACCGCTTAACGAGCAGGAAAACTTTCCCCCGGGTTATTAAGCATTTGCATATGGGTTTGGAAACTGTAACCATGTCACCCCATTATAATTATGGATAAACACAACGTGGGCCATTGGAGCGCAATCGAGCACGAGGCTGAAAGGAGAAGGGCCCTGTTCCCTTCCCCATCCTCTCCCCAGCGCTCACTGGGAGGGATGGAGATGGCGATGGGCAGCCTGGGCCATTAGCCACGCACTGGAGCAGCTCTGCCAGCCAGCCCTGGGCACTCCTGACTTGCCAAAACCGAGCTGGCCAGGGGCCAGGCTGCTCCGAGCCAAACACTGGGAGGGCTCCCTGGGGACAAATCACTTCTGACAGCAAAAGTGAGAATCAAACCGTGGCTGAGCCCAGGCACCTGCTGCCACCAGGCACCTGCAGCCGAGCCCCAGCCCCTGCAGAGAGCCAGATGTATTTGCAGGGCTCCAGCCCCCAGGAGCAAAAAATTCACAGCACTAAAGAGAAGCTTGTTAAAAAAAAAAAACAAACAAAAACCCACATTGGGGGAATAGCATAGCCATGGCCTCGTGTTATTACTGTACGGCTCTGTATTTCTGCGGTGGTGGAATGGTACCAGGGGAGATGTGCCCGTCCCAGGGACCATTTAACGATGCTCCAGCACTTCGTTAGGCAGCCGTGGAGCCTCGCGACGCCCAGCTCTCCCCACCGGGGCGGCAGTGCCAAAGGCACCGGGTTGGTGTCAGGGTGCGGAGAGACAGGGGTGCCTCTGCCACCACCGGCAGGGAACCAGGGCATGGGGGTGACGAGCCCCCCTGCCCGTGGGGCTCACACACAGTGTCTCAGCCCCCGTGTCCTGCTGGCTCGGGGGTCCACCCCGCCTGCACCCGTGCCTTTCGGCACTGCTCGGGCCACGCCACGTCAGTGCAGCCCACGGACACAGCCCGGCTCCAGATGTAGAGGAGCAGAGGCTAATGCAGTCACCACCTTTGAGTCAGAAGTTAAAGAGCAGCTGAGAGGCAGCGCCGTGGCTGCCTGCCAGGTGATGCAAGCAGCACTTTCATAATTCAACAAGCAATAAAGTACTACAGCAAGGTAAACCCGGCGGCCTGTCTCGGGGAAGGTATCTGGAGAGCAGGGGTAGCACCTGAATCTTCAAGCACGCAGGTCTGCAAGCGTGGAGGGGAAGCACGGATGCCCTGCGAGCAACCTGCAGCACTCGCTGCTACAGGAGACGGTAAAAGCAGATGCTTCTTTAAAGTATTAGATGGTATTGATATGAATGAGAACAGTAAATAGAGTTGGACAAATGAAGGCAGCAGTGTGGAAACTCTTCATCCCTTATGGGCTAGGGTGAAGAGCTGGAAAGAAGATTTACCCAAGATCTGCCACTTTCTGTTAGACTCGTAGCGCAGAGCACGTTCTCCTGCGCTGGAGATTCATCTGCTCCAGCTGCCAGTGAAACAGAGATGGGATGCCTTCCTGAGGGATTCCTCCAGTTCTGCCACAAGTTGCCAGGCTCTGGAGCACCTGTGCAAGCAGCAGGGAAGAGGCTTTCTCTGGATGTCATTCCTGCAGAGCTCAGCTAGAGGGTCTGGATTTGGCGGCATCGCAAAGCCACGAAGCTGGCACTTGGCTGTTCCAGTCTGAGGGGTTGCCGAGGGTTTGGGAACAGGCTGGGTCTTGCTCAGTGACCTGCCAGACCCATCCACCATGTCCCCCGCTTCTCCGCAGGCAGCCTTGCTAATCTCTGCAGCTCTGCTGGCCATCCAGCGACAGGGCATTAGGGATGGTGATGACGGCAGCGGGAAGAACGTAGCAGCTGGAAACCATCACTTAAGAAACAGCCCAGCATGGGAACCCCAGAGGCTTGACGCCGCCCAGCCAAGGGATGTTCAGAGCCGGCACAGCAGCATGCAGATGCTGTGGACACCCAGCACAAGCAACACCTGCCTGGCACCCAGGCACAGTGACAGAGCCCATCCTGCCTGCGGGAGCCAGGTCCTGCCCAGGGAGATGGGGAGGCACCAGGAGAGCCGAGGCAGCACAGGGAGAGTTAACTCGCAGCCACAGGAGCAGAAAATGAGGTTCCAGTTATTAGTTGATTTATTGGTGTGTCCTCAACTGGCACTCAGGACTCAGAAGAAAATGTTCCACTCCAAAGCATTAAGCATCTTCAAAGAGCAGAAGCATTAAAAATTGAAATCATAAAATAGACATGTAAATATAGCAGAGGTAAACGGGGCAGCGAGGAGAGGAGCAGAGCAGAGCCAGCCCCAGCCGAGCCCCTGGGGCAGCGAAAGGGCTGTGCTGGGGGGCTGGAGCCCTGCTGGGGTGGGCAGGGGCGGCTGTGGCCCCCCGGCACGGGGGGGTAACCTGCAGGGAAGCTCTGGGTGGCTTCACTGTACGACTGCCCTGCTCACCCAGCTCTGCAGGGTGCGAACACACCGGAGGGCAGAGTTGCCCTGCTGCACACTGGAAGCCTGCCTCCATCCCTGCCCATAGATGAAACCCTAAAGCCCGTGGCGGGGGTTATACCCAGCGCTCCTCCCCAACTAACCTTTCCCAAAAGACTTCAAACATGGCAAAAGAGGGGGAGCAGGGCTGGGAAGGACAGGAGGGATGGAAGGGACAGAAGTGGTGACAAACAAGGAATAAAAGTCCATCAGCCGTGGGGCTGGCGGGTCCTTCCAGCTGGGGGTGGGGAGTGAGCTCCGCCAAGCCTCGCTGGGTGCCCAGGTGAGGTTTCAACACCCAGAGGCTCACGGCACATGTGGGGGGAGGCAGAGCCAGCAGCATCCATGTGAAGGGGTTTAGAGTACGAAAATCTTACCGCATGGCTGCTTTCCAGCGCATGTGTCATGGGGCGCTGACTCGGGACCTTTAGTGCAGCCGCTCTCCCCACGCCCGCCAGCAGTTCACCCAGGTCAAGCAAACCCAGTGAAGTCACCAAGCCACCCTGCTCTGCACCAGGGGTCACAGCTGGATGGCAAACAAATGCCGTCATCTCTTGGGGCAAAGGTGGTTTCTCGCCTGCAGTATTTCACAGAACCAGACAACACTCATTTTCCTCCTCTTGTACAAGAGCAAGGCTGAAAGGACCCAGAACTCCTCTGAGCCCCTCTGGCCATCTGCCTGCGAGGCAGCAGGATGGTACCAGCTCTCCCAAAGCACCCACCAAAGGAGAGCACTCGGCAGCGGTGCCAGAGCCTGGGGATCGGCTGCTGGAGGTGCTGGTCCCCTCCTGGGCATAGAGGGAGGGAAGGGACCTGATGGAAATCACTACCCCTGCATAACAGCCCCTTGCTGGACCCAGGATGTGTAAGTGGGAGCTGAGAACTGCTTCACATGTTGCTTCAGCATCTGGCCCAGGGGTAAGGCACCACCTGCCAGCAAGGACACCAAGCCAGGGGAAAGGCATGGAGGAAGGAAAAGGGAGGAAGGGAAGGACACAAAACCTCCTTGCCACAGTGAGAATATGCAGCTGACTGGGGACTGGCATCTGGGGACAAGTGTGTGGCAGTCCTACCCTCCTCGCGAGCAACAAGTGATCCACCAGGCTGCCTGTTCACAGTTAGCTGCAGCAATACCGAGCCCTCCTGGCTTGTCACCACTTCACAGGAGGGTGGCGGATACTCAGCCACTCTCCAAACTCACATCAGACTATGCTTAGGGGGGGTTGAACCTGCATGTGCAAGAAATAAACCTTTTCAAGAACCAAGAAACCAGCCAAGAGACAAAACATCAACCAGCCGAACACCAAGAGTCACGCAAGCTCCTAACCTTTAAAGCCCCCAGAAGCCAAACCATTGTCTTGGTAAAGGTCTCTGGTGAGAAGCTGGGGAAGCACCGGGTGCTCCATCCCACAGGTGGTCAGCGAGAGGGACCACCACCCCTGCCCCTCGCCACGCTCTGGCACAAACCCAGCTCTCTTGGCACCCATACCTGGTTTTCCCCTACACACAATTTTTTCTTAATTGGGCGCTTGTTAATTATCCCAATACTTTGCAGAGGAAATAAACAGCAATTAGAGAAATAAGTGGTATTTTTATTCCTTGGCACTCTCGCAGAGCTCCCCGACGCCTCCCACCCGCAGCTCCCACACGGGCACATGTTGCTGCCTGCTCTGGCGTTGCTGCCCAAGCGCTCTCCCCCGTCTGTTCCCCGAGAGCAGGGCGCTGCGGTCGTGGGCTGCCTTGCTCTCCCCCGGGGAGGAAGCGTTACTGCGTGAAAGCAGCAGGCTGTCCCACTGTAATCTGTTTTAAAAGTCATAAATTGCTGAGAAAAGCCAGTTTTCCTGCACAACAGAAGGTTAGCGTGTTTAAAGAGAGCACTGGAACTGTTTTTATTAATCAGAACTGCTATAAAGAAAGCATTTTAATTAACATAATTATCCCGTTTGAGAGAAGCAACCCGCACCTCACAGATACTTTTCAAACTAAAGATGCGGGCTGTCACAGTCAGTTATAATTAAGCAAAATGAGTTGGTTTTCCTTGCTGTATGTCTGCCTCCCCCCATCGACACGCTTCCCCTTCCCTATTACACTCCCTGCAAGGCAAGCGGAGACAGCATCTCGTGCCATAGGGATGGCGGGGCCCCCACGGCCCCATCCCTGCATCCCTGCCTCCAGCACGGACCACTCGGGGTTAAGCTCCATCCTAGCCACCGACTCCACAGACCAAGCTGCAAACAGGCAACCTGGGAGATGAAGGTGGTAATAAAAAACCCAGAGATTTGTAGGACTTTGTTTCCAGCACTGTCTCATAGTCAACAGATAAAAGATTTATTTTCATTGAAAAAGACCAAAAAAAAAAAACCCCACCAGCATAAAAAGCCTATCTCTGGGCAGCCCGCCAGCAGGGAGAGAAAGGAGTGGGAAAGCGGAATAAAAGCAGGTGCGGGCAGGCAGTGGTCTGGGTCTCTCCGAGCATCCCAGAGCTGAGCCGGACCTTGGAGGGCAGCGAGTCAGCCAGGAGCTTCAGTCTCCATGGGCAGCTCTCCTCCTCCTCCCGCCTGCTGCCTGCAGCATGAGGCAGCACCACATGCTCAGCATCCCTTGCGCTTCCTCAGGAGGCAGTAACAGGGTCAGTAGCTCCTGCGGCCCATCCCTGCCCACCCTTCGCCCCAGACAGTGATGCCCCTGGGCAAACGGCAAGATGGGGCACACAGCCTACATGAAGCGATCAGGCATCACCTGCAAACCCACTGCTGGCTGCTTCAGCTGAGCCCGCCTGTCCCACCAACGCATTCTGGAGCAGGACTCTGACCCGGGGCTGGAGGCAGCGCCTCCAGCAGCCAGCCAGAGTCCCTCCAATGGCAGCACCATTCAGTATTTTAACAGGTACTTGAATGGACGCTCTGCTGTTTTGCTAATATCTCACATTAAGGTGCAGTACACTAGGCTGTTAACTATTAGTGGTTTTCATTAAAACCTCCTTTATTTATAAAGGATGGCTCTGAGTTCACGGGTCTGCCCCAAAATTGCACAGCACCACTGGAGATGCTCACACCAGTTCTTTAACACAGACTCAGTGTCACGGCAGAAGGACCAAGTCATCGCGCCAAGCACTCAGCGCCGTGTCCCCATGGACTGTGGGGACAGCAGCACCCATCCTGTCCCTGGCAGCACCCAATGTTGGGTGTCACCACCCCGGAGCAGCCCACACTCCCTGCCTGCCACAGTCAACAGCCGCCTGCAGGTAAAACAAAGTGAAAAATTTGAAAAGAGGGATTTTTAGGTTGTTTTTTTTTAATTTTTTTTGTCCTGGTTTCCTTAGGTTTGTGCAATCACGTGCTCCATGTGTTGTCTGTCTCCCCTAATTACTCTCCGACTCAGCAGTCAAATTCAACAGCATGTGATTGACAGCTGGAAATCTCAAAAGATATTAAATATCTGGAGGTTTCATGAAAACAGGCAGGCAGGTAGAGAGGAGAGGCCTTCCTCAGCTCAGCTGAGCCAGGTTGCAGCAGGAGCCCAGGTCTTGTGAGGCTCTGGAGGACCCACACAGGAGAAAGGAAAAGCACAAAAGCCCCAACGATGCAGGGAAAAGCTGAATCAGAGGATGCGTCTTGCTAGATATTGAAATCAGTCAAACTTCGGGTATTAGCCCCCGGAAAAGTAGCCTTCTGTAGTGCTGAGCAGCATGTTCACAGCCGGTTTCTAAACAGGAAATGCAATTTCCATGGGAAATTCAGTTTTTCTTGGTGGAAGAAATAAAATATTCAGAAAAAATAATCAAACACGCTCTTCTACTTTGGCTCAACAAAACCTGACATATTTCAGGTGATTAAAAAGACAACAAAGTTTGGCTCCAATTCAGCTAAACACCTCACATCCCTACTCCACATTTTCCACATGCTCTCACCTCCCTGGGTGGAGATGGACTCCACCAGCCCCATGACCACAGGATGGACCTGTGGTCCAGCCCCAGGACCCCACGGCTGAGCAGTGGGACACGACCCAAAGAGCCCCTTTTGTGGCAGTTGGATATTTCTCGTGAAATGCTGTATTTAAAACAGTTACTTTTACTTTTCCATTCTGGTTTTCCCTGAGAGTGAAAAGGCCCCACCAGCCCCATCCATCTGGGATCCACCACGGAAAGTCTAGAAGCATCTTCTGCAAGTGAACTTTGCTAGGCACAGGTCAGCCCTTGTGGCAGCCTGCTGCAGCATCCCCAGGAGAGCCAGGCAGGGACACGGGGCCAAAAGGGAGCACAGGGGCACAGACAGCAGAGCAAAGCCTGGGGCTCGCTGCTCTAAAGGGCTCTGTGTGCACGGGAGGGTTTTATTTGCATGCAGGCTATGAAGCATCCGCTTGGAGATCTCTCCAGACCTACTTGTAAGACCAAATAAAAATATCTCTCCCGGTCCTGGAAGGAGCTGGGAAGGAGGCTTCCAAAATTGGGTTCTCTCCCTGCCTGCGCAGAGGATGGGGTTGTGACACCACGGGGAAGCTGTTTGTAGGTCTGCGTTCGCAGGCTACAGGCTACCAGCTAGGCAGCCTCACCCCCCCTCAACCGGGGCATCTGCCTCCCCCAGGCTCCCAGTCCCGGTGTAAGTAGGGCTCCTTGCTGGAAGCATTGGGCCTGGTGGCGTTGCAGAGCGCAGCGCAGCAGCTCCCCAGCCACATCCCCTCCCTCTGCTGCCCCACCGCCAGCCGGGCAGCACCCACAGCCCCGGGGGAGCCTTCCCCCACGCTCTGCTCCACGCAAGCCAAAGCTGCAGCCAGATGAAGCGATGTTCATAAACGCCTTCGAAGGGAAATGTTAATGAGCACCGAGCGGAGGGCGAGAAAAGCCCTTAATCGCATTAGCACTGCTGCCAGAGCTGATGAACGTCCCCAGGCCACACGGCCCCATCCAGCCACACCGCGGGGGAGCGGCTGGGGAGAGCCAGACCCTGAGCCGCTGCCCCACCGCGCGGGGTGGGAAGGGAGAACGTCGTCGGTCAAAGCAAAGCTGGTCCCTTGCTTAACCTCAGCCACATCCCGCGAGCTGACGGTGCCTGTGCCACGTCGTTCTGGAATCGCAGGTCCTGCCAGGACGGGATGCTTCCTTGCTGTACCTGGGCAGGAACAGGAGGCCATGCCAAGCACGCCTGCCTGCATCTCCAATGAGTTTATGCTTCAGTTGCATAAATAAGTCACGCTCCAGGTTTTTATATTGGGAACTCAGTTCTGAGCCTGAGTTAACTCTCTGATTTCTTTTATGCAGGCAGGAAACTGCCATATAAAAATATATGTGTAAAATAATGATTTTCCACAGCTCAACAGCCACGTGAGCAATGCCTTTTGTGCTGCCCTGCCTTTCAATCCCTGCGTACACCGCGCGCACACACGTGTGCTGCTCCACAACACACAGGGGCATTTTTTATGGTGACAGCCTGCCACTCCCCCCTGGGGGAAAATGTGGTTTAATTTTTAATATAACCTTAAAAAGGAGACTGGCAAAGCATCTTCCCCATAAATTTGGTAAGTGACATTTACTTCTTGTGCATCATCTCTAGTGATGGACAAATCTCGAGTTAAGGGTTTTGGTTCAGAGGAGCTGCCATCTCCTCCTGCCAGCTCTGCCAGGATGAGGCAGTTGTACTTAGGGTCAGCTCAGGCACTGCCTGGAAGATCTCCAGCAGCTGGAGATGATCTTCCCTCCAACACCACAGCCTAACATGTGGCTCCTACATGCCTTAGGGGGCTCCGGGGACTCCTTTTGGCTTCTGGAGACCCCATCTCTGAGGAAGCCCCCTCTCACCCTCACCCATGGGCTGGGTATCAGCAATAACACGGCAAAGTTTCCCACCCAATCTCATCAGTTCAGCCCATAAAAGCATCTCTGGCATGCTCAGATCCCTGCCCATCCTGGCTGCAGTATAATGGAGTTTGCTTTAAGAGTGCAACAGATCTTCCTGGTCACCGCATCCTGCTCCCTGCTACCATAAGCCTGCCAAATTTCAATTTGAACACACATAAAAGATCTCAACAGCTGGGTGTTTAATTACAGGGACTAGAAACCAGGCTCCGCAGAGTCAGATCAGGTTATTCCAGCTCCCTTGAGCTGGCTTTGGAGCGTGCCAGGACCGGCCCTCCCTGGGAGGCTGGTGTTTCCAGCTCTGCCCGAAAACGGAGGCTCAAGGAAACACAAACTGTGCCGAACCCCCAAGGGCAGAGCTCAGAGCACCCGGCGGGTGCTTTGCAGCACAGCCCTCTTGAAAACGGGGGTGCAGGGGGTTTGCATCGCTGGGCACAATGCTGTTATTTGTGCCTGAGCAAAATGCAAGATAGCACTGAAATCCATGGCATCCACATGGATCTTAGAGAGACAGCAGGACATGAGGTGCCATGAACCTGCCTTGCAGCTGTCTTGCAAAGCCCTGTGGGGAAGGGCTCAGCACCATCTCCTGGTGCTGACAGGGATGCGGTGGTGCCCCCTGCTCCTCTGAGCCACGGGCAGCGCTGCCCTGCCCCCCCCGCCACCCACAGCACCCACTGCCACCCAATTCACTGCTGCGGGGCCGGACTAGACCCAGAGAAACACTTCCAGTTCCTTGGCACTAATAAAAGATTGAAGGAGCAGAAGACACCATTAACAGATAGTTAAGTCTGGTGTAACCTGCGGCGCAGTTATTTGCACCGGGGAAAAGGCGGGCGGCAAATTCACTGGCATCAGCCCTGCCGCGGCAGGCCCTGGAGTGCTGCTCCAGCTGCTGCCACATGGGCATCTGCAGAGACAGTTCATTTGAATTTCGAGGGAGGGAAACTGAACTCTGAGTCTTAAAAGGCCTGGGCACCTCCGCAGCAATCTCTGCAGAGTGTGGTAGAGCACTTCAAAATAGCTGCTTGGCTTTCCCCAAGCTCTGGCAGTGGCTGGAGACTGGAAAAGACTTTTCTTTGGGTGGATGAGCACTTCCCTCTGCCAAGGTGACGCAGCATCCCCAGAGCATCTCATGTGCTCCCAGGGATGCCTCACTCCGCTGCTCCCCAAGCAGCACCCAGGCTCCCTCCCAGCCAAGGGACGGCAAACACTGAGCGGAGCCACCAGCTGCTGCCCCGGCCAGGCTCCGGCAGCAGGTCCTGCCCTCTCCCAGCACCAGCAGCAGCCCAGCCACTTCGGTGAGACCTGGGACTGATCCTCACTCTTCCACCTCAGACAACCCAAGCCAAAAGCATCTCTTGGAGTCGCCCAACATCGCTGTTCTTTGCTGTCAGACTCCCGAGGCGCGCTGCCTGCCACCCTCTCAACACGCGCTTTGGCAACCTGAGCTGTTATTTCCCAGGCTGTTGAATCATTTCTTGCACAGGCATCACCACGCGCCCCCAACTCCCCACATAACATCTCAGCTGCTCCCTGGCTTCTCCCCAGCGTCTCCACTCAACCAGGGGCACAAGCCAGTCTCTCTCGTGTTTTGGCAAAGGGGTGCCTACGAAGCCTTGGCTGTAGCCCTGACTTAAAAAAATAAGAGAATATGAATGGAATAAGGCAGCCTGGTGAAGTAAGCGTCCTCGGCGATGCTGAGCAACACTGACCACCAGGACTCATCACCCATGTCACCCAGGTTGGCAGTGGCACCCCAGGAGCCCTTTTGCCCACAGCAGTGGCTTGCTCTGAGCACATGGCTGAGCCAAGAGAGTGGTAATTCCTCCTCTGCATTGACCAAAGGCTGCATCGTACGCCAGGGCCCCCGGGGGAGTCAAAATAAGGAAGAACATCAGGTCAGGCATGTCTCCTGCTCACAGCCATGCACACAACTGCCTCTCCCAAGAGCTCAAAACCAGAGTCGCAAGCACAGCCCCAAAACCGCTCTAAAGCATTTGGACGAAGAGGGAGGAGAACCCTGCGGTCAGCCCGCAGGCTGCAGGGTCTGAAGGCAAGGCTCAGAGATGCTCAGACTGAGCTTCCCGTCCCCTGGCTCAGCTGCCCACGACTGCTGGTGCCTGTTGGCCAGAGACCCTGTGGGGCCATCCCAGGCACATGTCAGAAGGAGATCCCGAACAGCCTTTCTCCCTCCCCAAAACGCTGTGTTTATCTCAAAGCCAGCTTACTGCTGGTGTAAGGGAGCCCATGCCCTTATGAATTAAGATTTAAAGTTCTAAAAAAAGCAATTTACTGTATTGTCTGGGCAAGCTGCTGGGAGCACCAGCAGCTCAATTTTTATTGATAAAAGCCTCTTTTCTGTAAAAGCATGGGACCAGGTCTTCCCCTGACAGCAAAACGTGGGCAACGCAGAGCCTCAGATCACCAAGTACAACAGTTTCCCTGCATTTCTGCTGGGCCACAGTGAAAAAAACCCACATCTGACAACATCTGCAGAGTCATCGTGAAACCCTCAGAGACCAGCGGGCAGAGCAGGTTTCCAACCTCTTCCACCAGCTCAGAGCCCACTGAAGCATGCCATCAGTCACCGTATGGGGCATCTACATGGTACTTTGTTTTGCTGTCTGTTCCTTCGCATCCCAAAGCAAGCATTCGTCGTGTTGTCAGCAGCCCCCCGCAAGCTCCAGGAGAGCAGCCCCAGCAGACCTCTTCCAAGGTGCTTGCATCAACTACGGGGGGACAAAGCAATCAGGGAGCAGACAAGGAACGCGCGACTTTCCTGTCGTGGAGGGACTGCTGGGACTTGCTGGAAGGCGTCCAATTAGTTAATGAGCACTCCAGAGCTGAGCCTGGTCTGGAATCAGTAATTAATTGCCACAAGATAAGTGAGAGTGAATATACTGGAGGAACCCATGTCTCCCCTAGGGACTGACCTAGGAAAAGAGGGTCTGCCCAGCCAAACCCATACTAAAATGGAGACGAGCAGCTGGCAACGAGCAAACAAGATTCTGTGGATCCCAAAAAGGCGTGCAGCACCAGGACCAAACACCACAACTGGCTCCCACCCCAAATGTCTTGTACCAGGAGCTGGCACCGACAAGCACCCCCAGCCCTGGAGCTGATCCTCCACGTCGATGCCAGCCCATCGCAGGCTGCGGGCACACTGCAGGCACACAGCTGGTGAAAGCTTTGCTCTGACAAGCAGCGCTGTAGTAATTAAGCAAACAGGACACATCAACCTGGCTGGGCGCCTCCTGCTTCCACCGTCTGCAAACACCCTGGTTTTGGAAGTCCTGGAATAATTTCTTTGCATCCATTTTCCTCATTAATCTCCTGTTCCAGGTTCCCGAGCATCCTCCAGCGCAGGAGGATGTCAGCTCCCAGGTGGCTCAGAAGAGTCAGGCTGTCACCAGCAGCATCAGCCCTCTTGGATGTGAGCAACCTCCTGCCAGGTTTGCCTGGTCGAAAATCAACGCCTGAGCTCCGGGAAGGAGAAGACCTCCTCCCGAGACATTCGGTCCCAGCCCTTGCAGGTCCCCGGCACCAGCCGCCTCTCCAGAGCATGTCCCCATGCAATGGGAACTGTGGAGCAGCTCTGCACCCTGCCCCTGTGATAAATTAGCCAGAGATTCAGGCATTTCGGCGCAGCTGCCTCATCCTCTGCCAGCATGACAATGTGATTAATTTTGGGTGCAAATGAAGCTCATTTATCAGAGGCACGTGATGGTTGCGCGGGCTGCAGGGGCGTATGGGGAGCCCCGGGGCATGGGGGAAAGCGGGAGCAGAGGCAAAAGGCAGGAGGCAGGGAGAGAGAGCGAGGAGCTGAGCCCGGGGCATCTCCCAGGAAGGCTGTTTGCCACACTGGCTCGTGATTAAGCACACTGGGGAAGAAGAGCCCCGCGTGGGAAGAGAGCTTTTATCTCTGCTAACACACACGGCCGCGTCTGGGGAGAGATGTGCAATGGGAGGGGTGTAAGAGGATCAGGGAGAAGAAGCCATGAGCCGATTACCGTGCTTCAGGAGAGGTAATTCCAACACTGCTGCCACTTCTGCCCTTGCTGCCCCCTCCTCCAGGCCATTTTCCACCTTCTCCTCTTTTCTGGGGACCAGCAGATCCCATCCTGCCCATCCTCACTCTGCAGCCAGAGACACTTGCTCTTGGCTGTTGAGAGGAGCGCAGCCAGAGCTGCTCCTGCAGGAATCGCCTGGGAAGGCAGAGCTGTATGTTCACTTCCCAATGTAACACAGCCTTGACACGGAAAAATCATTTGGTCAGTTCATCCACCCATTAACTGGAGCTTCTCCATGCGCTGGAGCAGTGCCCGACGCGATGATGATGCCTGCATGACATGGCACAGCTCTCAGGCCGAGGCAGCCCGACGTGCTGGTGCGGAGCAGCGTGCAAGCATCACACCAGCGGCTGAGCCAGCCCTTCCCTTAATTCCTACCGTGACATCGCATCTGGCACCAGCACGTGCCCCAGGCCAAGGTCCGTCCCATCAGCAGCATCAGCACTACCCCTCCTCAGCTCTCCAGGGTCTATCTCCTGGCTGGCAATGCCTTGGGCTAGCAGACACCCCGCTCAGAGTGTCACCTGGCATTAGGTACGAGCTGCCAGCTTCTGACGGCACATGTCCTCCACGGGAATCGCTGCCCAAGCAACTGCACATGCATGGTGGACACGATAGCCAAGGCCGCGGGAGCTCCCAGAACAGACAGGACCGGAGAGGGTGACACCCAGCAGCTCATGTCTCCCACCAGCCCACCCCTCCTGGCTGGGCAGGAAGGATCTCAGGGGTGAGCGGCACCAGGGAAGGGATCTGAGCTGCTCCCAGCTGAGGCTGCCATTGTCATGAGCAAAGCATCAACAGATCAGGAGTCCCTGCACAGTTTTGGAAGAAGGAATAGTTTCGGGGGTGAGACGATGCCATGCCAGATGCCCTCTGGTGAGATGGATGCACAGGAAGAGGACATCAGGCCAGCCCCTCAGGCACCAGGATTTACAACCACCCATGCCACCAGCATCAGCTAGGGAGGGGACAAGGTAGGTGACGCGCAGCAACTTGCATCCCAACACTCCCATGCAGACAACACCGCAGGGAGTCACCAAACATTACAGCTGGGAAACCATGGGGATGGACTGGACCAAGGAAAACCATACATGGTCAGCAACGGCAAGAAGCCACCATCATTCCAGGCACTTGCATTGCCCCTTGCCAGTGTCCCCATCCCGGAGCAGCTCTGTCCCAGAGCAAGGTCATGCCAGCAGCACCCAAAACCCCGAGACCACCATAACACCTCTCCCTTCCATGGTTTTGGCCCCATCTAGTGAACTATTTTCTGCTAAAGAAAAGAAAAACCCTGAAGTTCAACAGGTCCACACAACCTAGGACAATGGCAACAAATCCTTGGGCACACGGCCAGTGTCAGCGCCTTCGGTGGGACTCAATTATCAACCCAACAGGTAGCATCAAACAGAGAAGCTCCTTTTTTGATAAATACATATTTTTTTAGAGAAAACATGTCAAGAGGGCAAAGATGAAGACAACGGAACATGAGGTAGCCCTGCTGCGTGCAAGACAGCCCGGCTAATTTATCCCAGCACAGAAGCAGGACCCTTTCTGCTGGGTTAAGTGTATAGTCAGGAAACCCACGGGGGCTTTGGAAGTGCGAAAACGTCAAACACAGAGTGGCATAGGGACCTGAGCCTGAGAAAGGGGAAATTTTATGCTTCTGCCCACTGGGTCCCCCAAGAGAAAGCAAGCAGGGTGGCCGGTGGCAGAGCAGGTGGCCTGAGAGGAGCCTGTGGCTGGAAAGGTTACAGGTGACGAAACCAGCTAGCAGCCAGCACCACAACCTCTGACTTTCACATTTCCTCCCGGTCCTAAATGCTCCTCTAAGCCTGGCTCCCCTGCGAAGCTCCCCAGGGAGGTTTTTCCTCTCCTCCCACTCATCACCCCACCTTCTTATCCTTCCAAAGGTCCCCCGAGTCCCACCCCACAGCTGTTGCAGCGGTGGTGGCAGAGCCCTCCCGGCTGTTATTGCAATCATCACACCAATTACTCAATTGAAGTTTTCAGTTCCCATCCGTCAAAGTTTACCCAGGAAGAATCAAAGATGCCCACGCAGTTTCACTTTGCGGATTACAGAAAGGCAGCGATAAACGCATCTCAGCCAATTTTCACGTGGCGGGGAAATAATTGCGCCAGCACGCAGCCCCCCGCTCGTGCTGGGGTGAAGCACGCAGGAGCTGGCTCCTTGGCAGAGGCACGCTCAGGGTCTCACACCTGCCTGGGGGGCAGCGACGGTGCCCAGCCCCCGCTGCTGCTCCAGCACCACGCGATGCGTAACTCCGACACACTCGCAGCAAGGAGGAAACGCTATTGCACTTACCAGAGCTGAAATCTTGCAAGGACCTGCTGGCGAGGCAAGAGACCTGGAAAAGAGAAAGAGATGGCTTCGGTGGGTTGGCTGGTGACAGCAGTGGGCATTTTAAGAGGGTGACTGGGGAGTGTTGGCATTGCCCCGGTCCCACATGGGTGGGATGGGGCATGGTGCCCCACAGCAGTGCTGAGCCCAGCCCCGCGGGGCACGAAACTGCTCCACAAACTCCAGCCACCCCAAGTCACAGACTTACCATGACAGTCTTGGATGAGATGCGTACACATCCTACTTAATTAGCACCAGTTAATGTCCTGGACATCACCAGAGGTGCTCAGATATGGACCCTGCTGGCTGCTCTCTCAGCCACAGCATCCAGGTGCACACATGCTGCCTCTGGAGCTGGCCAGGGCGTCCCAGCACCCAGCAGGCTCCCACAAAGCAGCCTAATGGTGCCAAAGCCCTAAAAGCAAGAAAACGAACCTTCCCTGCCTGCGTCCCTGCAGCCAGCGCATTCAGACAGGGCTGCGGCACTGCGGGCGGGAGAGCGGTCACCTCTGCCTGCGTTCTATCAGGACCGTCTGAATCCATCAGGGCTGCCTAAATTCACCTAGTCTCCCCCACCAGCCTCTCTGGGCACTCATCCGGCGCTGGCAGGGCTGCCAGCTGCCACACACCGTGGGAATTTGCCAAGGGATCGAGAAACGGATCACCACTCCCATCCCAGTATGAGCACAGGGCTGCCCCATCACCGCTCCCCTCTCCTGGTGCCTCACCAGCTCCTGCAGCACGCCATGCAAATCTATGCTAAGGAGTCACAACAACGCACCTGGGAAACCATAAATATCTGTGAAAAATCTCCCCATAAATCCAAGGGAAGGGGAATTTATGATGCTTGCTTTGGAGATTTCTCCAGGTGTTCTCTATTAAGCCATTGTGCTTGTTTGCATAAGTATTCCTCAGACAATAAAGTCTTCCCCGCCATCAGTTATCGGCTCTGCAAACAGGAGCAGTGCCAGGCATGGGGCGTGCAAACACCCAGCTGTAAAGATGAGGGACCAGCTCCTCACCTTGTATAGAAATAAAGGATATTAATCGCTTAGTGGAACTTATTTAGCACTAGTAGCTCGAGGTGCTGAAGCCTTAGGCTGTAAGCTGATGCCAAGGGCGGAGAAGCTTAACAGTCTGGTGACCCAGATGGGACCCCAGGCCACCCCCATCAGATCCTCTCATCTCCAGCAGGTGAGTTCACCAGGGGTCTTCGGAGCAGGAGGCATCAAAGGGTGAGTGTTAAAATGCCCTGAGCAGATTTAGTGAAAATACTGTAGTGGGTTTGAGTCCCTCTCGGTACTGGGGTGGATTCGAGTCCTGCCCAGAGGAGGGTGCACGCAGGAAAGGGGTGAGCTCCTCTTAGTAGCTGAAAACAATGGGAAACACACCTGGCATAGAGAAGGGGGCACCTGTACCCCAGGTACTGGAAAATAGAGAAGGGGACGTCTTTAGCTGAGGTATTGGAAAAACTGGAAAAAGATTGATAGCACAGTTGGTCCGTCAAAAATGTGCACAGTTACATCGTGTCAGGAAGATTGGCCGTTCACAGCCAAGGAGGGTAAATGAACAGGCTGGTGGCCACTGCAGGGGACTTCTGACCAGCAGAACTCACCTTTTTGCAACACCATCTAAAGAACAGATTCCCAGAACAGGTGAATTACTGGTACGTTTAGGACAACCGGGCATGGGAAAGGAATCACCCAAGCTGCTGTTAGAAGGAGGAAGAGATTTTACCAAAGGTGACGCTTGTGGCAGCAGATGCTGGTACCCCAGATGACAGGCCAATGGTGCCTGTCCTGCCTTACATGCCTAACGCTCCTTCTCTGCTGCCTATTTCTGCTTGCCTGGCTGCCAGACTCTAGCCTATGGTCTCCAACACCTTACCCCACCCTGCCGCTCCACAGTGAGGAGGAACAGGCAGAGCAAACCCTCCTCCCGCTGTATCGCACGTATTTACTAACAACCCCGGAACCCCAGAGACCGAGCCTTACAAGGCAGGAAAATGCCGAGGCTGAGGGAAGATGCTGAAAGATGTGCCCAGTTATTTTCTAACATACACACAGAGTATAATCCGAGTTGGGGCGAGGCTCAGGTACTTTTGAGAGAATTGTTTCGGCTGAATAAGCGAGATAAAATAATTAACAAAGATGCAGAGTTAGCGCAACAGGCCAGGGGAAATCGAAACCCTTGGCCAACAAATGACCCAAATTGGGACTGTCATAATGCAGGGGATGGAGCCACTCACCAAACAGGACCTCTGCAACTTACTGGAGGCAACCAAGGTATGTGGTGAGCTAGGAGTAAATTGGACTAAAGTACAAGTGTGTAGAGAGAGGCTAGACAAACACCCCAGTGACTTCTGGGGACAGCTCTGACCAACCCTGTTAAAATATGGGGGAATGACCCCCCAAAACTTCCAGGACGTGCTCACAATCACTGTCTTTGCAGATCAAGTGGCCCCTGACATATGGAAATATGTTAAAGAATGTATGCCAGCTTGGCAAGGGGAGACTGCAAAAAAATTTAAGTGTGACAATATTCGTATGTGATGGGCGAGAGGGGAAACAAAAGGCTGAGCAAGTGAAGAAGAGAAAGAAAGCAAAAGAACAAGAGGCGAACTCAGTGGCTGCAGCCCTAACAGGGAATTTGCAGATGAGAGACAGGAGTCGAGGAAGAGGAAGGCCAGGCATGGCGTTGGCCCAAGACCAGGGAATAGAGAGGGGAGAAGGGGCGGAAATGAAGAAAGGAAACGCTGGTATTGTGGGAATCTGGGACACGCACAAGAAGAATGTCCCCTCTGTTTGGGGAAGGGGGGGGGGAGTGACGATGGAAGAAAATTATCAATGCAAAGGAGCACCCCGTGAAAATAACGACTCGCAATGACAGGAGGAAGGAGACCTGGTAGATCCTGAGGGACTGGAAGGGTTAGAAGTCCTTAGTATGTGGGAAACACAATTAGATCAAAAAGGACATACAGGCAAAGTGGAAGGCTGGGAAGTTGAATTTTTGGTCAATACAGGAACAACATTATTCCTTTTGAATTTTACTCCCAAAGGATCTAGGATCACAGACGAAATGTTAATATGTGGAGTCATGGGGCACGGAGAAAGGAATTTGAGTAAATCCCTGTTAGTAACAATAGGCAACAAGAGTATACGGGGGAGATTTGTACTAGCAGAGGATTCTCCAGCACGCTTGCTAGGGAGAGATCTCTCACAGGCCTTAGACGTGGAATTACGCTTGCCACCTGAGGGAACAGACCTGATAATCATGGGAATGAGTGTATACTCAGAAAGCCCAAAGAATGAATCTAAAATCCCAAAGGCACTAGAATCCATATCAACAAAGCTACGGAGTAAAGCCAGCACTGAGGCAGGATTTTCAGTGTCGGCTCAACCCATGAACATAAAAACAAAGGGAGGAACTCCACCTGCTGTGAAACACCATCCTACTCCCCAAGAGGCTAAAAAAACTATTCAAAAGCAAACAGACCAGTATTTAGCCCAAGGAATTTTAGAAGTATGTGTATGTCTATATAATACTCCTATACTTGTAAAAAAGAATAGATCGGATGAAGGTGGGAACCCAGGATATTGTTTTGTACAAGATTTGTGGACAATTAACCAGCACACCGCGGCTCCTTATCTGGTGGTGCCCAAGCCCTCACCCATACCTTTACAAACACCACATTGGGCAAAATATTTTACTGTGATTGATCAAACCGCTGTCTTCCTTCGTATCCCACCAGGCGAGGACAGCCACCTTCCATTTGCCTTCACATGGAAAGCGCGACGATTAACTCGGACACATCTTCCACAAGGATTCACAGTGTCTCCTAGAATTTTTTCGTGAATACTGTGAAATTATTTAAGGGATATAGAATCACCAGGTGGATCAGCTCTTGTGCAGTATGTAGATGATTTGCTAATAGCAAGTAAAGACAAAACCGCCTGTGTATTAGTCACTGTGCAGCTGGGTACTGCCTTAGCAGAGAAAGGTCACTGCACAGCTCCATCCAAACTTCAGCTGTGTCAGAAAGAAGTTAAATATTTAGGTTTTATCTTAAGGGAAGGACAGTGAATAATAAACCCAGAAAGAGCAGAAGCTATAGTCACGCTTCCACGACTGCTCACAAAGAAACAGTTAAGAGGGTTCCTCGGAGCTGTGTGATTTTGCTGGCCATGGATTCCCGGGTTAAGGGAATTAATGAAACTTCTGACAGAGGCAACAAGAAATAGAGAAGTAGAGGCTATTACGTGGGGCCCGGAGAGGGAGCGAGCTTTTAAAGCAATAAAAGGAGCCTTAGCATCTGCTGCTGCTCTTGGGCTCCCAGATTATACAAAGCCCTTCAGTTTGTACATGCACAAACAAAAAGGAAAAGCCAGTGGAGTGGTAACGCAGAGATTAGGACCCCACCGGAGAGGCCAGTCGTGCACTGCTCAGGAGCGCCAGCTCACATCAAATTAGTGACAGCAGCGGCTACAGTATTAGTGAAAAGTTGCCCCCTCATTCTGGGACACCCCATAACAGTTTGTGCCCCACATGAGGTGGAAATACTGTCAAAAGGGTATGTAACCCAAGCAGCGGTGCCACAGCGGGCACCTAGGTATGAGCTGGTCCTTTTAATGGTGGATAATATGGTTTTGAAGTTGCAATACTGGGAATCCAGCAACCCTCACCCCTTTGCCGGCTGATGGAGAACATCATCAGCACGAAGAGCTGATGCACACCTCAAGCAAACCAAGAACAGATTTAACTGATGTTCCTTTGCAGTACCCAGATCTAACTCTGATTGTAGGTGGCTCATCTTACTGCCCACGTGGACAACGATGGACCAGGTACAGTGCAGTCACACAAGGGCCAGTGATAGAAGCTGAACCACTTCCAGCAAAGATGATCATGTAAGGGACTGACACATACAGCATGTCTGGGAAAAAGGAAACCCGTCAGATGGACCTCGGTATGCTTTTGGGGTATGCCATACAACGGGAATGCTATGGGAGGAACAAGGATTTTTCATATCATCAGGGAAAATAGTGTTGAATGGAGAAGAAATACTCAGGTTGCTGGAATCGGTCCAGCTACCCAAAGAAACTGCTGTAATACATTGTCCAGATCATACCAAGGACACCACAGGAATTAGTGAAGGAAATGTCTCGACTGACACAGCGGCAAAGGCTGCGGCTCAACAGCCTCTGAGGGAACGTACGGTTACAATGCCAGCGGGGAACTGGAGCGAACAGCCAAATCTAGCGGGTACCAAAACCACGTATGAAAAGCACTGTTCATCAGAAGAAAAGAAACAATGAGAGAAGTGGGAAGAAGAACAAAATGATGATGGAAGACAGACAGTTGGAGGAAAACCAATATTACCAAAAAATATGTAATTATGGTGACAAGGTGGTTTCACAGTAAAGCTCGTGGAGGAGCAGCGGCAGCAGCCAACCAAGGGCAAAGAGTACGGGCAGTGCCAGGGGTTTATGCAGCTGCAAAAAGCATCACCGACGGCTGCCCAGCTTGTCAGAGGTTCTCAAGCATCAGGCCGAGTTCAGAGTTAGGAGGGCGACTGCGGGACTACTCTCCTTTTCAAAGACGGCACATAGATTACAGGGATATGCCATCTGCCAGCAGGTACGAGCACTCCTAGTGATAGTAAATCAGTTATCAGGCGGGGTAGAAGCCTTCCCACCAGGAAAGGCTGACACAGCAGGAGCAGTAAAGGCCTTACTGAGGGATGTCATACCCAGACATGGAGCTCCAGAGTCAATCGAGTCAGACAGGGGTGCTCATTTCACAGCAAACATAATCGACCAACTGTATAAATCATTAGGAATAGACAGAAACCTGCATACTCCCTATCACCCACGGTCTTCGGAAGAAACAGAGAGAATGAACAGAAAGTTAAAAGGGAAAATATCAAAAATATGTATACACGCTGCTTTAAAATGGCCAGAAGCACTGAACTTAGCTCTACGGGATGTATGGAATGCTCTGTGACGATCCACGGGACTAGAACCAGCAGAAATTCTCTTTCGGAGCCATTTAACTATACCAGAAATGTATATCCCAGAAAAGACCAGCCTACTGGACAGAGATGAACAGATGACCCAACATGTCACACGCATATGCAGAAAGGGTTTGAAAATAACAGAAGGCATGCTCGATGGTATCAGCCCACACCTCTGGAAATACAGGTACACGATATACAACCTGGAGATGAAGTTTTAATTAAGGTGTTCTCGGGAAAATCCAAACTAGAACCTAAGTAGGAAGGTCCATATACCACTTTACAATGTTCCTTTTTTGCTGTTAAAATAAGACTGGATACACCACTTTCACATTAAACAGGTGGTCAGCCAACCAGCTGACAAATAACTGACTCCTGAAAAACTCTCCCATCAATGAAGAATGAAGTGGGACATCTCACTACTCTTGATATTATTGACTGATGACCGCTACAGCACGGCTAAGTATAAAAATGATGGATGATGCAAATTAGTGGAAAGTAAACAAAACCAAAAGGAAGATCATTTTCCTAGATTATAGCAGAACATGGTTCCCAATTCCTAAAACACCCGATAGGAAGACTCTTGATTTCTGTTGTGAATCAGATAAGGTTTATAATTTAGCCTTAACAGAGGTAAACAGTAGGGACAGGTCTCATTGTCTCAATAATACCAGTTGTTGTTTAACGCTTAACACCGGTTGTTGCGTGACAATGGATTCTACGTTAAGAATTAATAGGATACAGGTTAATGTATGCTGTGAAAGTGTTGACCCCGTACCAACCACAGTTTCTTTGCCCACCATGATAAGTCCTACCCCAACTCCACGAATAAGAGAAGAGGTATTCTCCCAAATATCTGGAATTGGACCATGCGCAATCCAACATGCAGGACAGCAACAAGTGGAATTTAATCCCTCATGGTCCCTTAAGCGAGTAGAACTACTGATGCAAATGAAGATCAAACCAACCTGTTCACCACTCTGGCCAGCAGAGTTACACGGGTCAACCCTTACCCCTTCCAAGCAAACAAGGGATGCAACTGGACCATAGGGACAGGACTGGGAGTCCTAATAGTATAGATGCTGAAGTACTCATAAACAGACTAAGCACAACAACAAGTGATTTAAACAAATGACAACACCCATTGCAATCCTCTCTATTAGCATTGGGAACTAATCAATGGCTCTTATCTGATATATTGCCTCAGTGGGAGAAAATCAGTAAGAGAGACCACCAGCTGATTGTAAAGGCATTTGGAACAGTCCAGGGCAATCTTTCACCAGCTCTTAGCTGTATCCAAGCCTAACAGTGGATGCAGTCTACAGCAGGAGCAACTATAAGGGAAGATGTAGAAGGCACCTTACCCACAGAGGCTGGAAAAGTAATTTGGAACAATGCAACCGAATTTGAAAGAGAATTGCAAGCCTGATGGTATTTGGTCAATTTTACTTATGACCCCATTAACAATAAGGTCACAACCTTTTTCTCCACAGGATATGATACTGGTGTACACCATACACCCAGGGGCTGAGCTAGGATTAAATCACCATGGAACCGCTCTCTTTCCATTAGAACACAGGGTACGGGCACAACAAAGCGGAACCAAATGGCAAGCTGTTGATGTTGACGCATGTATCATATAGGAACAACAAGGATTCATTTGTAAAAGAAACACCATTAAAGCCCAAGGCATACATCTTGACACCAAGCAAAGTGTTTGTCATTTTGAAATATGTGTCAATGAAACCCCTGCAACTGACTTAAAAATACTGGAAAAGGATGTGTTTGCATAAGGACCCTTTGCGACTTTCTATTCACAGGCAATATGTAGAGCCAACTAATCCTTCAAACATTTGTAACTTTACTAGAATTATAGGGCGTGATTTTAATTATTCAGCTCCTGTTACATCCCATCAATTGTTACAGTCTAATTGTACACGAGTTAAAGATTTGTTATCTGCTTCAATTGGAATGAATCTTACGCGGGTAAGGAAACTATTACAACACAATGACTTATATCAACTATTAAAACATATATGAACTGATGGGAAAAAAACCTCTAATTACTGTCAACCATTATGTAGATGAAATATATCATGTGTTTGAAAGATTAAAAAGAGATGCAGACCAGCACTGGTGGGAAACTCTCCTTGGGTGGTCACCTGCAGCCACAGGAATTGATAACCTCATGCTCCACACAGTGGTAATCTTACCAGCTTTGACTCTCTTAAATTTGTTACTTGCAATCATTTTGCATGTAAGACCATGGAAGTTGATCACACGTTTGGAAAGGCTTCGCCAGCTTTGCTTAACATACTAGCAGGAATAATTAATAAAAACA
Organism: Falco naumanni; assembly: GCF_017639655.2. Classification (NCBI taxonomy): domain Eukaryota; kingdom Metazoa; phylum Chordata; class Aves; order Falconiformes; family Falconidae; genus Falco; species Falco naumanni. The sequence goes on along the minus strand of NC_054060.1, from coordinate 2,605,972 downwards.
AGAGGAGGAGTTTAAAGAAATAAAGGATATTAATTGCTTAGCATAACTTACTTGGCATTAGTAGCTAGATGTGCTGAAGCCTTAGGCTGTAAGCTGTGAACTTTCATCTAGATGTGCTGAACTTTCACCTAGTTAAGTAAAAGGCCCCAGAGCCCATCTGAGCTAGAAGACAAGGAAGCAAGGAAAGCTGCCACACTCAGCAGCAGAACCTGCAGCCTTAGAGGTAAGAAAAGAAGCGGCACACCGAGAGGCAAGGAAGGGACCCAGCGAGGAATGGGCACACCCTAGACCCTAACATTATGGCCGGTCCCTCTGCGGAGACACCCAGCTGGAACAGTTTCTAGTACCATACCACCCAAATAAATCACCTCATTGGACTTACACCTGAGACTCTGCTATGGGATACCCAGGGTGGAGACGCTTCTTTAAAAACATCACCACATCCTCAGGGGGGGGATGCTTTAAGTCAGCCACTGCCAGCAACAGGCTGTGCTTGCTCAGGGCTGTTGTAGCACAACCAAGCTAGCAGGCTGCAACAAGGCCTTTACTATCGGTCAGATTCTACTGTCCGTGTTGTTTCTTCATACTCTTCAGGCCAGTCCCACTGCTTCTTGCCTCTGCTGCATCCTTTTCCTTACCTCTCCTACATCCAGGGCACTCCCTCCTCCCTCTGCTTCTTCCAGACCTGACTCCACTAGCTGCTCCCCTTCCATACCCCTTAGAGCTATTTAACTGCTTAGCAGGAACCAGCCACAGCTGCACCTTATCCACATCAGCCAACAAACCGCCCCTGAAGCCAGCCCACAGCTGGATATTGTTAATTAACCCAGCTTCATTCCTCTGGGCCACGGCAGGTCCCAGGGGCAGCACCAATGCCCACAGCCCAGTCTGCACCCAGGGGACCGCAGTGGCCTCTTGGAGGTGAGGACAGGTTAGACCCAGTGGTTCATGTGGTGAAGGGACATCCCACAGCTCGGTCTCTGGCAGGGACCGGTGCCCAGCATCGCCCTGCTTCTTCAGAAAACAGAAATAAAATACAATTGAAAATCTGCCTCAGTGCTAGACCTCAGGTTTCACCCTGAGCAGCTCCTGCCAGGCTGCCCAGGTTAATTGCCAGGAGAGCATGTTGTATTTCAGCTGTGACATTTCTTTGCATGTTTAATGTATCCTTATCGTGACTTTCATGTACTTCTGTGTAGATGAGTAGGAGACAGGAGAAAATGAGGAATACATTTCTTTCCAGCATGAAATTCTAAGTGTTTCCTCCGCTGAGATACATTACTCTGTATATGACTCCTGTAGTCTGGCTAATACTGTTAAGTATACAGCAGATTAAGGGATTTGGAGCTGCAAAGTCCATTTCATCCATCCAGGCCTTGCAAGAAAATACAAGCAGAGAAAAGGTCTTGCAGAAGCCCCCGAACCAAGCAGGGTCTGGCCTGCAGGTGACTGTCCCACCATGTCCCCTTGCTGCTGGGGACCTCTTCCCCGGCAGCGTTTGGCTCTCCACTGGGGCTAATGCAGAGGAGGGCACCCAGACCTGCTGTGGCCAAAGCACCTGTAGCCACATCCCCAGAGCCTGCCCATCACCAGCGGCTCCCAGATCCAGCGTGCCGCCGTCTGGGATGCTCCTGGCCCTACGCCGAGCACCACTGTCACATTCCTGGAGCAGCGAGCAGTCCCTGGTGTGGCGTGCTGGGGACATGGTGGCCACAGTGAAGGACTTAAGCAGTCACAGTGCCACTGCCGAGAGTGCTCTCCAGGCACCGGGAGAGGACAAGCTGGAGAGTTAATAACAGCACTCGAAAATTTCTGCTTTGGCTGAGGCGATGGCCTCTCTCTGCCCCACGGAGAGGAAAGCCACAGTGCCAGCGTGCCCGCGGGGCCAGACCGTGCTGCCAGCCCCCAGCCCCACTGCACCCCAGTTCCCCAGCAGGGACTTGCCCTGGGGGCGCAGGCTGAGCCAGCAGGGGGGACACCCTGCCCTGCCGCCTAGAAGCAGGGCAGCAAAACACCATTTTGCAGCCCTCATGCCTAAGGAAGCCTCAAAAATAACCTACGTATGGAGTCAGCATCCTTCCCCAGTTCACAGTGGGCACAGCCCGAGCCCGGCCACCGCTCCTGCCCAGAGGGAAAGCCACAGTGAGCTCCCTCCAGCTCCTGCAAGCCAACGTAATATGAAGCAGAGCAGATACTGGGTTGTTCTGCAAGCATAGGTGAGTGAAGCAGAGCAAGGAGATGGCTTTAAGTAGTAAAAGCTGCCCTTTTGTTACGAGCTCAGACACAGCCTTATATATCCCCAAGCAGCAGAGGAGCCATCTCCACTTTGATCTGGGTTTGATTTAAAATGGAGCATCTCCCTCAGCATCACCAGCGGGACAGCAGCAAAGTAACCTTGTTTGCCTCTGCTTTGTCCCTTTTGCCACCCGCTGTGTGCCAGAGGACCCAGGGCCACGTGCCAGAGCTGCATACCCAGCTCCCTGTGCTCCGGGGGCTTGTGGCCATGACGTGCTGGGGCAGCCCCCCGCTCTGACTGCGTTCCCCTTGCCGTGCCCCCCCCCCCCCCCCCCCCCCCCCCCCCCCCGACACACGCAGTGCCTGCCCTGCCTTGCCCGGTCCAGCCGTGGCAGGTGGGGATGCTCGGGGCGACGCTCCCTCCCCGCGCTGGGGTGCGGATGAGCCAGCACAGAACCAGGGAAATGAGAACCTGCCAGGGCATAATGCCAATTCACCGCCCATTAACTCCCTGCAAATCCTCCACTCCCCAGCCTTATCTTCCTCTGCCATGTCCCCTCGCTCCCCCTCCTCCCCCTCCTCCCAGGCTAATGGGCTTTTTGGACGTGGAGACGAGCTGTATAGGTACCTCAGCGGTGCTTGGGAGCCTGTAAATGGTGGTGCAGTGGTGTCTGCAGGGAGGTCTGATGGGAGACATCCCCAGCACCCATCGGACACCCTCTCGGCACCCATGGGTGATGGGGCTACCCCATGCAGCAGAGCTCATTGCCAAATGCTCACTTGCTCTTGTGGATTGAATGTCAGACTCCGAACATTAACTTTTATGGCGTAATATATCCAGCATCAACCCACGTTGTCAGGAGATACCCCAAAGCTATCAACACATCTGGATGCGAATGATTGTTTAAACGCCCCGCACGGTCCTGTGCGTACGGGATAGATTTACTGTCACTTCTGGTAAAATTGGGAGGGATAAAACCAAACAGCTGAGCAGCAATATCTGCTGGGCAGGGGGGGGAGCAACCACCAGTGTAGCTCAAGGGCTTTGGCTAAAAAGGGAGCTCCAGAACAAACACCAGCGAAGCTCACCATGAGGCAGCTTTGCTTACAGCTCCTGCCTGAACAGCGAATTTGACCTGTGAGCCCCCCTGACCCGCGGCAACCCTCAGAGCGCCGGCTGTGTTTTGAATCAGCACTTTCTGAAATCGGCCAGATTTCAGTGGTCCTTCACTGCAGCACGGGCAGGGCAGGCAGGGCAGGCAGGGCAGGCAGGGCAGGCAGGGCAGGCAGCTCCTGTGCCCACGGGTGGGCAGATGAGCCACCCCAGGAGGTTCTGTGAAATTCCTCAGATGAACACTGGATGAAAGCCACCGAGAGTCACGCACCAGGGGAGCCCTCGCCGTGCATCCCGGGCTCCCCCGGCTGAGGCAGCTTGCCGCACTGCCGGCCGCGCAGGAATTTAGCGGCCATCTGCAACACGGAGGCAACAGCAACCCTGCAACGGCCCAAGAACCGCTCCTGCTCGCTCAGTGTCCCCTCATTCCTCTGGCAAGCCCCGAGTCATCTGCTCCTTACCTTGTTCCCAAAGTAGCCATGTCCATGAGCTTGCAGCACTGGCTTTTCAGAGGAGAAAGTTCCCCTCTGCAGCAAAGACCACATATTCTACATGACAAACTGAGCTCAGCCCAAACCTGTTTTCCGCCAGAAACTGTTTGCACAGGAAATTTGTGTCCAGCTCTTTCCATCAAGCAGCACAGCTTCCTACATGAGGAAGGGTTTTGGACTAGCACAGCATTCCTCAAGGCAGGAAATAAATGTCAGACCAGAGTTAGTGGCTGGAGGCTGAATCTAGACAAGCTCAGACTAAAAATAAGGCACAATTGTTGGACAATCACAAGCACTATCACAGCTGCTAAGTTAGGAGCAAAAGGAATATTCTGTCTTCAGCTATCTGAAAGGAAGAGAGGCTGTTCCTCCAAAAGAGGTGCTATAAGGTTGCTCACAAGCAACATCCAAGAGTTAGAAGCATCCCCATAGGAGCCCGGGGACACCAGCACTGTGGAGCTGAGGCAGCGTGCTCAGGGATGGCATGGCCACCATGGTCTCAACCACTGCACCAGCCTCCACCAGCAGCCTTTGCTCCAGCTCAGCAGGTCGCATCCATCTCTGGCAGTGCTGAGGCTTGTGGGATGGGAGAGGAAAGCGTTGCCAAGCCCATTTAACCCGCTTACAAGAGCTTATAGCATCGTAGCATCGTCCCCAGCTTGGTAACCATAACCCCTGCAGCATCTCCCAGCCCTCCCCAAATTCCCCTTCATCGCAGCTTCCATGTTTTATCTATAAAAACCACAACAGGCAGGGTTAAAAAAAAAACCATGACAAACAATCCAAGGGAAAGAATAAAACAGCCCTTCAAACCCCAACCTACATTTGAAAGGGAGGGATGGAGGCAAGGCAAGAAAGCCAGTGTAAAGCCTCATTACCATCAGAAATCCTCTCTCCCTGCCCTTACCTCCCTGCTCATTTCCATATCACAGGGGACACAATACCTTTCTTCTCTTGAAAAATGTCCCATTTTTGCAAAGACCGGCTGTCCCCACTCCCAGCACCGGCTTTCGGAGATGGGGAACAAAAGCTGGGTGAACACCTGCCCTGGCAGGCGGTGCCGGAGTGTGAGTCTCCAGGCCCTTATCAGCCTCCTGGGAGCAGTTTTTATCATTATTATTATTAGTCTACTTTATCTATTTTTTTTCTTAGCTTCAAGATCCTTTAGTCAGTCAAATTATACTCAGAGTAGCAGAAGCGGCAGAAAATAAAGCATTATAAGGGGTTCAGGAAGTTATTTTCGTCTCAAGGAGCGTGTAAGAAAGGTTGACAAGCCTTTATTCTGCTCTTATGGGATAATCTGTAGGTTCCCAGCTGATATAGGGGAAAAAATTAAAAGCATCAGAAGAAATTACAGAAAGAAGTAAAACCCAGGTCTCTGCATAAATGGAAGTACCATGCACCGTGCACCTTGGCTGACAGCTGAAGGCACCAGAGGGTGAAATGCGAGCGCAGGGAAGGGAAGGGGCTGCCACGGGTCTGGGAGGGGCTGGGCAGAGGGTGCAGGGTGCAGGGCAGGAGGGTCCCTCAGCCCCCTCTGGCTGGTCTTTTCCCCTGCTAAGTGGACCTGTCACATCTTTCCAGTCCAAAGCATCACTGACACAGCAGGCGGAGGAGGGAGGGAAAGCAAAGCAGCTCCGATGTCGACCCGGCATCTCCCATACTGCTGCGGGTTACTGGATTCATCCTGCTCCTGTCTGGCTGCTCCGATAAAAGCTACGAGCATCAGGTCAGGCACAGCAAAATTTTTTTCTGCAAGGACTGTGGGCTCTTCCACCTACATAGGTAGTGAGGGGCCCCAGGAGCTCCCAGCAGCCATCTGGCGAGCACCAGGCACGGGGCTGGGAGCGGAGCCAGGGTGCCGAGGAAGGGCCAGGGCTGCAGGGTGCTGTGCAGAGGAGACAGAAGAGGAGGAACCATCAACCCCTTTCCACGGCGCCAGCCTGCGGGGATGAGCGATGGATGCACGCAACGCTGGATGGCGAGGGGACGCGGGGCCTGGCTGCAGGCAGGCGAGAGGCAGCAGCATCCCGCGCGGTGCAAGAAGATGCACAAAGGCATTTGTGGTGCAAGACAGCCCTCCCCACAGGCGCGGTGCCGGGGGCAGGGGAATGGGTTGCCCCTCTTCCTGGCCGGGATGCAGGGTTGAAGGCAGCCCCCTCCCATCGAGGCACGGCAGCCGGCCCCATGCTTCCCTCTCTGGCTGTCTGGCGGCTGAGCTGCGCGGTGCCGAGGCGGTGCCGTCACCCGTGATTGATGGCACGGTTCAGGAGGAAATAAATTCCCAGGCTTTTTGCAGGAGGTGAACTGGGGGGTGTATCCATCTTAAAGATACTTAATGAATGTGCCACAGCCCGCAGAGTGGCAGCAGATACATCTCTGCAGCCAGCACTCCCCACGCTGTTCCTTGCGAGGTTCAGGCACAATTTAACAGCTTCTTATTGATTTTATTTATGTTCCCCAGGCCCTGGCAGTGTCTATATTGCCCCAGTCCAACAAGAGCCCCACAGTCACGGCAGGGACCTGCACTTGCTTTTCCATTCCTGCTCCTCATCCCTTGCCTACCCTGGATGGGGCAACGCGAAATCACCTGCCCCAGGGCAACTCTGGAGACAAAACCTGGTGTTTGGCCAGAGAAGACGTGGTTTGGGGTTCCTTAAAACATATTAAAGTCTATGTGGGCTTCAGCTCGGCTCTTCAGGCCAAGAAAGAAGATGACGCAGGATGACTAGAGCAGTGGTGAGCACTGGCACAGCACTGGGGGAACTGCTGGTGCCACCCACACCACCCCGGCACCAGGCTCTGGGTTGCATCTTTAGAACTCAAAGCAAAATAAGAACCTTACAAAAGATGCCTTTGCAAGACGGGACTATGGAAAACCTTAGCTTTTATGTAGCATAGCAGACCTTCATTTTCAAGGCAAGAAAAATGGCAATCAGCAGTTCTGGTGTGTGGCTTTGGCTTTGTTTTTCCCTCTTTCCCTGGGGGCAGGGGGGAAAGAAAAGCAGCAAAGAACAGCAGAGACCCAGCTGACCTTTCTGGCTAAGAGACCTTGTCTGAATCACTGGATGGTAACAATGAATGAAATGCCAGTGCCCTGCCTTATAAATACCAGGTTCCTCTTGGGGTGAAACGCCAGCTTTCGAACGTGGAAATGCTGCAAAGAAAATGTCACCCTCCCCAAGGTGTGAAATGCCAGCCTGCTGCAAGCGCCTGGGCTCACCCACAGGGAGGTGGGCAGGATGATGCCTGCTGCCGGGTCCCCAGCCTCCTCCCAGCCGGGGTCATCTCCAAAGCTCACCGAAGGCAATGGCACGAAGGGGCCAGGCCTTCGATGTGGGACAGCCAGAGCATCAGGTCCTCCAGGGCTACCTTCAGCATCACAGCAGCAAGCAGCTCAGAAAAGCTGCCTTTGGGATTTGGGTTCGGGGTTTTTTCCCTTTTCCAGTGGCTATGAGATTTGTCAGTGTGGCCAGCAAACCAAACAAATCACATTTAAAGATTGGTTCGGATCAAGCAAAAACAGTTATTTCCAGTTTTCCCAGCTAAATAGAAAAACAATTGAGCATAAGAAGATTTTGCCATCTAAGGAGTTTATCACAACCTGAACTCCTAGTTCACAGTAAGCACTGTTGTTGCTGGGTTTAATCCTATTTATTAAACATGGGAAATCATCCAAAACACTGTCCTTGTGTGAAGAAATGCTTCCCTTGGAGCTGGTGATATTTGCAACATCTCTCCTACCCTTCCCAGGGCCAAGCTTGGTAAAAGTTAGGCTTAACCCAAATTTTTCAGCTGCTCATCCTTCCTTTTCTCCCACCTTGGCATCATCCTGCCCCGGCTCCCTGGGTACCAAAGCCCTGAAACCAAACCCATGCCAGGTCAGGGCAGCAGAGGAGGAGGGACAATTCCCACCTCAGGGACCAGCAGCACTCCAGGACCAACACTGGGAGCTCTAGGGCTGCGTAAATGTAACCAAACCTTTCTACCTGATAAAATTACATCAGGAAATGAATGAAGTTGCTTTTTGTCATGTAGGAATTGGAGCTGTTCTCTTTCCCCACACCCACACCTTCCCCCCCCCCCCCATGTGTGAAATAATTTTACCACACTTTTTTTTTTTTTTTTTTTTTGGTTACTCCTCCTCCCCTTGGATCTCGCCCTTCCTGGCGTTTGAAAATAGCTCATAAAAAGGAGGAGGAACGAGGCGGGTAATAAAAGGAAATGTGTGGGGATGCAAGATGGAAGGAGAGAAAAGGGAAAAATACAAGACTGAAAATACATGTTTTTCTAAGCAAATCAGGAATGGCTGACGCTTTGATTCCAGCACCCATTCTGGGGAAGATCTACTAATTTAGAAAGTTTTGGAAGGCTCTTTGCATCCTGCCATTTGTTAGGCAACACCTAGGACAAAAGTGGCACGGGCATGCCTGCCTGCGCCTGCCTGCACCTGCCCGGGCAGGCAGCCACCTCCCGCTGGGCGCTGTGCCACAGCGAGGCAGCACGACCTGCCAGGGAACCCAGGCATCGTTCATGATTAGAGCTGGTCAGGAGCCCTCTGACTACACAGATTTTCTCCTTGTGCAACGCTTATAGCCAGAACTGAAATGGTTGGAAAAAACATGGCAGGTTTGATAACCTTCCATCGGAGCAAAGGCACGGCCCCTGGGGATCCAGACTCCCAGTTCCTTCCCAACTTTCCTGCCAGGGAAACAGCCAGGGGGGCCGGCAGCAGTGCACCCCTAATGCAGTACGGCTCATCTGCAAATTCGCTCTCAGCCGTGGCAGCAGTGGGGCTGACAGCATCGGCGGAGGGACGCTCACTGCTCAGGGAGGCACCCGGGGCAACTTTCCCCTCCTGCATCCTGAGCGGTGGGGGCAGAGACACCTCCTTCTCCCCAGCACTTGCACTTAGCCAGGTTTAAGGTCTTTGGCCGTAAGGCTGTGTCCCTGTGCCCCACCTCTTGGCTCTTTCCGGAGGTCTCTCCTGTCATTCCTATTTGTATGGGGAATCACCTGGGTATCCCTCGTTTCCTTTTGATACCTGCTCTCTCCCTGCATGGCACCTTCCACCTCCTTCCCGCTCCTGTCCTTTGGGCAGCAGTTCTGGAGCCAAAGGGAAGCTTTCCATCTTTTTTCTTTTTAAAAAACCTAACAACCTAATTCATTGCAAAGCAACCATTTCATGTCTGACATGGAAGGGACTTGGGGATTTATGTTAGCGGTGGCACAGAGGGGAATCTGCAGCTGGAGCAGCAGCAGGAGAGCTGGCAGCAGCAGGCGCTGCCCACACGGCTGCTGTCGGAGCTCCGGGGAGTGACCCCCCGAGGAGCACATCTCCGCAGGGATGCACAGATCCAGTGCCAAGTCCAAAGGATGCTTCCCACTCCATTCAGGAGCACAGCAAGTGCTCCTTGCCTTGAAAGCAATGGAGCCAAGAGGGGAACTACATCTCATCCTGTGCCACGCCAGTGCCTGAAAGAGCTGGGAAAGCTAGGCTGGGCTGGGTGGCAGCGCACCGGGGAGAGGCCAGCTGCTCTGGGCTGGGTTCAGGCCAAGAAAGAGCATCCCCATGCCCCCCGAGGTGAAGGCAGGGAGACTCTGCCACTGCATGCAGCTCCCTCGGGAGCTTGGAGGTGATGAGTTGACCCAGCCCAGCAGGCAGCAATGCCCCAGCCCAACACACAGCAAAGGGCGTCTGCAGGAGCTGAGCGGGACCATCTTGAGATCCCAGTGGGATACCGAACATTCCTCCAACTGAATCCCCGAGCCCAGCAATCTGCATCTTTCCTTGGGAGATGCCACCCCGCAACACTCCCTCTTCCCACCCTCCCACAGGGACACTCACTTTTTCCAGCTGAGCTGAGGAACAAACAAGTCATCAGCCACTCCAAGTAGGTGGGTTGGCAACGGCCAAGGAAAAGATGCTTTATGTTTGGCGACAGTCCACGGAGCTAACTCAGCAAAGCCAGATGATAGGCAGTGAGGCCACCCTTTCCAATAATAGCACTGCGTGGCATGCAGATCACTCTTGCTCAAGAGATCTCCAAGGACTTAGTGTGAACTTCATAATACCCCCATTTCCAGCACACAGGAACGCTGCTTGCAAAGCTAATAATTTTCTAGTGCATCTTCATTAGGCTTTAAACACTCTGCTTCTGGCCTCCAGCATCTCCACAGCTGCTGGAGGCCCCAGGCCAGATCCTGTTCTTGCACACACTGGTGTAAATGTGTTTAGCCACAGCTGAAAGCACGTTGCTAGATGTTACACCGGTGTCTGAGTGTGCTCTCGCATGCTCACCAGCGCATCGTTCTCCTCGCCTCCAAGGTGACGATGAGCCTTGCAAGACCCCCAGCCCACCTTGCTGATGTAACCTGGGTCTGACACAGTTCCTCCTCCACAACCCCACTTTTTCGCTCCAGCAGCCTGCAGGGGCCTGTAGCTCTCGAGGTCTGCAGAAAACCCTCCTCTCCCGAGCTCACGTGAGGCACGTCAACTACCAAGCTTTGAAATAAGACGCAGCACCTTTCCCCTGCACCTCCCCTCACGCCACAGACCAAGAAGCAAACGCTCTGAAATATGCCTTAGTCCTCACTCACAGAAGAGTCTCTTCCCAGAGTAGCAAAATTATTTAGTTATAGGAAAAGTCCAACCAGGGACCATGCTGAAAGCCCTTCCCAAGCCAGTGCAAGTAGCCACAGGCCAACAGCCAGCAAACCCCTCTGCTGGCAGGCAGCACAGCAGAGCAACGCGGGCTTCAACTGGAAACACCAGCTCTGCACCAGGCACGGCCAGCACCGAGCTGTCCATGTGCCTGGAGCTCCCCATTCTCCTCTCTGACCCCCACCATCTGCTGGTGGGGTCCCCTCACGTTTTACCCCACTCTGGGGCTGTTCACGGGGGCAGCCCTGCCCCAGCCCATCCCTGAGAGCCCACACTGCTCTGCCCCCACGTGAGAGAGCATCAGATACCTCCCCAGGCTTCAACACAGAGTCCCACAAGTATTTTAGCCTGGCTGAACTGGCTTTTTCCCAGAAAGGGAAATTTTGATGGATATTTTCCAACCAGCTGGAAAGCTGCAGGGCACCTGCCAGCACTTGCATTGCTCAGGTGCTCGCCGGGGGTCTGAAGCAGGTTTGGCACAGAGACACCAGCATCCACCCCGGCTGGGAGGTGACCAGCCACAAAGCTGGTTCAGCCTTACACAGACAGGCCGAGGAAGATGTGGAGTTTCCGTACTCCGTAGTTCCCAGCACGGGAACAGCCCTGCCACATCTCCAACGCGGGATGCAGCGTGGCGGGGAGGCGTGACAGCCCCGGGCGAGCCCAGCTCTCCCACTGCCACTGGGGCTGGATGCGGGGCTGATTAGAGGGATTAAAAACAAGTTTAGCAGCTGGCAGCAGGAGGCATGTGCTGGCAGGGGCCAAGCTCACCAGCCTGCGGGATGCCACGGGGGGATCTTGAAAGGAAAGGAAGATCTGAGCGGGCGCATCGCCGCCCAGCTCCCCCTCTAATGAGGGACAGGAGCAACCTGCGGTTAGCAAAGAGCTCTCAGATGAAAGCAGCTCCATCCCCGGGATCTTGTTATTATTTCACAGATGCTATTCACATACCTTTTCTTTATTGTTATTTTTCTAAGGTCTCTCATCGCTCTCGATAAACGGTGCCTCTGTGGCTGCAGGTAGCGGGTGGCAGGGAAGGGAAGGCAGCGCCCAGGGGCTGCAAACTCAGCTGCCTGCAGCCCCGGCAGGGCCATATGCTGCCCGAACACGTGCTCCACCTCTGGGGATGCTCAAACATACCAACCAATAGGGTCTGGCAGCAAATACCCCACATGGGACCCCAGGCTGCCTTCCCAGCCCCTTCCCCTCCTCACCGGCAGGCTGGGCTTTGCAAAGGCCATCTTCTCTGGGAATTGCTAAGAAATCCCAGCATGAAAAGCACCAGCAAAGAGTGAATTGTTGTGACCCAGCCTTTACCCCTGCCTCCAGGCATGATTGCCATAAGGCCATTTGAAATCCAGGCTGAGGAGATCCTGCCCAGCCTGCCTCAAATCTGACAGGTAAAAAAAAAAACAAAAACCTCCCTCCTTGAAAAGCTAAAGGCAGCCAGCCACAGCTCGCTCTTCCTTTGCAAAGCAGCCCTGACCAGGATGGCCTCAGCCAGGGTCACTGGACAGAGGGACCGTACACATTGTCCTCCTGCTGTAAGCTGGGGCACCCAGCCCAGCCCTCGGCCTCTCCCAAACCCTGACCGAGCTTTTGCAGGGTTAGTGCAACAGCAGGGTGACAAGGGAAGGCAGCAAGAGGGAAAGCGAAAAGATTAAAAACAGATTCCAGTTTTGTTCCAACTTTTGTAAAATAAAAGGTCTTGCAGCAAGCATTGCTGAACCACAAAGCATGCCTGTGTCTCGGGCCACAAGGCAGCTGAACAGCAGATGTATTTTTCATTAAAAGACTTGTTAATATTGCAGATTCCCACTGCGGACCTGGTTTCCTGGCTCTGGTTGATTGCCAGAGAGCCACTTCTTCTCCCTCCCTCATCCAGCAGAGAGGGACTTCGCTCCCCCAGCCCTGAGCATCCCCTTCTGCACACTGTGTCCCTGCCTTGATGTCCCCAGGAGCATCTCCATCCCGCACCAGCATCCCCCCACGTGCACTTGGCACTGCTATTGGTGGGTAGCAAGAAAGTCCCAAGTCCAGCACATCTGCTCCGGACAGGGCAAGTGATATCATGCCATCAACTTGGTGAGCAAAGGTAAATAAGAAACAAATTATCTGATATTTAAAAAAAAAAGGCAGGCGAGAGCCAACTGTACAAGCCCAACGGCTGGTGGTAAAGGGAACTCATTTCCCCCTAATGAGAGACAACTACACTTCGTTAATTCAAGCATTCTCATTTATCACCTTTGCATCACCTCTGTCTGCCTGATCGCTGTCAGGCCATGATAATATATGAAGAACATTCATTTATCCCCCAACATCCCACTCAGTAAAGATATACGGTGCTGTGGAAATGGATTTACCGTGACACCCGGCTCCCAGCACAATAAGGCTAATTTAGACATGCTGTTGAGCCAAACCCTTCTTTCTCCCCTCTCCTCCTTTTATTTTATTTTAAAGCCAGCAGGTGCTGGGCACGGCAATTAGAAGCGACAGGCAGCTGCAGGCAGAACATCACAGGTTCAAGCCTCTGCTCCGATGCCCACGATGCCCGCCTTGAGCCGCTCCCCTCAGGTACCCACCCTGGGTACTGGCACCCAGGGGGCTGCACCAGAGCACCCAGTGCCACCAATGCCTGCTCACGGCACTGTGGGGCTCTGAAAAGTGGCACCAGAGCCATCAACATACAGGAGCATCTCAGCAGTGGGGTCTCGACGGAGGCAATAGCCTCTCTAGGTCCCCCCTGCGTTGGCTTTGCTGTCCCTCATGTTTCCCAAACACGCTGTATTTTATCAAAATCGTATGCAAAACGCTGCCTCTGCCTCCCACACAGCTGTTGATTTTGCAGCAGGGCTCCGTTTGTATGAGATTTGCTCTTGCAAGGAAGGGAGGAGGGAGCAGCAGGCAGCTCTGCGAGGGGGTGCGTGGCTGGATCCTGCCATTTTTTAAAAATTAAAGGAATTGGAATTAATTAATTCTTAATTAATTGACAGGCACTTCAACGTTGAGAGATGCAAAACGCAGAGAAGAATAAAAAAGGGCAAAAATCCCTGGCTGCTGGACGCATTTCTTCTGGTAGAAAAGCTTTTCTTAGCAAAGTAGAAAAGCTAAGAGCTTTTTAAGGGATTAAAAAAAATCACGTTCAGATGATTTTGGAAGAAGGCAGTGAGCAGCAGGCAGAGCTGGCAGGAGCTCGGGGGGGCGGCCCGGGCAGTGCTACCTCAGGGATGCTTCAGTGGGTGCCAGCCCAGGGATGCTGCAGTGTGTGCAGCCTCCAGCCCGCCTGCTCCAGGTCCTGTGTCCCAGCCTGTCCCTCCCCGGAGGGACACTGCCGGCACCCAAAGGCGCAGCGCTGGAGCCCGCAGCCCGCAGAAGGGCTCGCCGGGGGAGGAAACGTCAAACCTGTCTGGAAATCAAACAGCAGAGTCGGAACAGAGGGAAGGAAAGAAAGAAGCGATTGGGAACAAAACCTGAGCTGACGCCCTTTGTAATTGAAAACATCCAATATGGAGAAACGCCACTCCCAGCGTGGGTCGCTCGGAGGACAACACGCTCCCTCATCACCCCTCGAGACCGCAGCGGCGTGCGATGGAAATCCAGAGTGACCCCCACCCCCAGCAGCTCCCCAGCCACCGCCAGCCACCAGGGAGGGCCTGAGACCAGGACAGCCACCGCTCGGGCTGCCGGGTGCTGGCGACAAGCTCCCGGGTGTGCAGATGTGGCAGGCGTCATTAAAAAGCCCATTTGCTGGGGCCGTGAAGGACACGGAGCTCCTGCCGGGAGCAGCGGTGGGGGCAGGCTGCGGGCTCTCCCACCAGCAGCAGCAGCGAGGCGAACAACTTGTGTAAGAAGAGCCCTGCTGCTGGAAGAAATCTCCCCCGCAGGTACCAGCGGAGCCCTGATGGAGTCCAGCCCTCACGTCTCAGCCTGGTGAAGCCGTCCCCTCTGCCACCCGGCTGGCAGCAATAAGCAAAGACCCAGGAAACCTCGTGGTTAGCCCAGAGCAGCCACCAGCTACGCACGGATGAAAGCCAGACAAAAAAAGCCTGAGGATGCAGATTTCATGGCTCGCTAATACCTCATTTGAAAGCGTTATTTTATCCTGAACATTAAAGCAAGCCATGTAAAAAACAAACAAACAAACAAAAAAACAGTGTTAAAATTGGAAACGGGATGCTGTTTCTCTGCTCATCGTTGCAGTGATCTCTTGCTGATTACCAAGTTGAAGCCATACTTTAAAAACATTCACGTGCACACATCAGGCACTGTGGAAGCAGGACCTCTGGCAATTCACACTTCCATCAGTTAAAAATCCATACAGGAATCAGGAATCACAGGCAGCAGAAAGCATTTGCAGTCCAGCTGGAAAGGCCAAGGCAGGTAGAAACAGAAAGTGAGGAAGGAAGGGACCAGGAGCAGGATAAAGGCTCGCATCCCCAAAGGCTCCCTCGCTTCTCCCTGCCCCAGTCTGACCAGTATGGGGCACGTGTCACCAGATTGGAGCAACGTGGCATCCCTGGAGCATGCAGTGCATGAACAGAGACCTCCCAACGGCTTCCCAAGCCCGCAAAGGGAAAGGATGGGAGCTTTTACATTTTCCACCCTGACCTGCCAGCAACACACCCCCGGCGGTTTTGCTGCCAGGCTGGACCCCAGCACGAGGAGCTGGCTGCAGGGGGGGGTCACAGCCACCACCCCCACGCCACCTCACAGCTCCATCCCTGCGTGCCCACAGCCACTGCTGCCGTGCGGGCGAGGATGGGGGACACGCTGCGGGCACCCACGGGAGCTGGCGCCTCGTCCTCCCTACCCAGCTCCGTCCCAGGCAAGACAGTGGAATTAAGTGCAAGTTATAATTAAGACTGGATGTTTGAAGAGAAACATAATCTCCGTTCTGTGGGATTCGCCGGCACAACAGTAATTAACGTCTCATTAACATTCGCCTAATTAAGCAGTTTATGAAAGTGGATAGATTTGCATACTGCTCCACTTCAGCTTCAGTGCATCCAGCTATATCCAAGCGCCAGAGTTAACCCTTCCAGGACACTGCCAAGTCCCCACAAGCCTTCCCAGCCAGGCCACGAGCTGCCGTGGCTGCGCCTCTCACAGCATGGCGCTACCCAAAACCAGGTAAAACATCTCCCCTCCATCGCCTCTGTTCCAGACAAACCCACCCTAAGCCCTTCAAACTTTCTCCGTTGGTTATCTATTTTTAAAAACCCCAGCCAGTTTCAATGCTTTTCTCCAGATTCTTGAGACATTAATCAGGGAAGCAAAAAAGACTTGTAAGAGTTTCTGAAGATGGGGAGAAATGTCTCCTAAAACATTTCATGCTACGCTCATTTCCAAATGTTCTTTAATGTTTAAAAACAACAACTTCAAGATTAAAGAGACACTCCCAAATCCAAACACCAGCTTAAAAGGAGGACGCAACAAGATGTCTCAGCAGCTTCCAAAAAAGTTTTGACACAGGGACTACATCCTCTCTCTTTTAGTCTTCCCATTGTCAGGAGGAAAGAAAAACCAGCAAGAGCAGTGGCAAACCCCAGGTCCCCAGCTGATGCCCTGTCCCTCCTGGGGACAGCAGGGACCAGGACCACCATTCCCAGATGGATCCTGGCACAAGCGAGGGATGCATAACGCCGCCCATCAGATAAGACGCATCCCACACGCAGCCCCTTATCGATAAGTCACTTGAAGCGCTGGACATAACATTTTCCGCTGTTAATACTGGCTTTCTCTTCTGGTGTTGGATTAGTAAAGCCACTGCATCCATCATGTGCTTAAAAAGACCATGTGCAAACTTGCCTCCCCCCCACCAGCATCTCCTGGCGGGGGGGTGGGGGGGTGGAAATGAGCTCTCTAGTTAGTGGTTAATGCTTGGAGACAAGATGCAACTTTGCAGCAAATACAGTGGGAGAGAAAAATTCATGACACAGCCTTTCATTGAAAATCAATAAAGCCCAGACCTGCCTGTGATATACACACTCAATTTATTCCCCGCTTGGCTTGCCTGCTGCATCTTCACCACCGGCCCTCTCAGATCAGTCCAGGCCCTTGCTGAAGGATGCAGTGCCCCCGATCACCTCTGTCCTCTGGGTCATAGCACCGACAGCACCAGAAACACGTTAGCATGGGACTGTCACCTCCCTGAGCCTCACAATCCTGGGCTGGTGGCCCCGTGCCCCTGCCTGCAGCAAGCTGTACTTCCATGGCTGCGATCCAGCACCCACGGCATCCCTGTCCACAGCGCAGCCGGGAGCGGGAGCCCAGTCATGCCCTTGCGTGGCAAAGGCAATTTCCAAGTTTTCTTCCATCTCACAACAGGTGCCTACAGCTACAGCAAAGTGCTGCACGGGGCTCCACCGGGAAATGCTCCTGATTTGCACTTGAAACACCTCTTTCCTGAAAGCACATCTTAATTTTCCCCTCACTCCGCAGCCACAAAACCTTCCTGGAAGTGGTGATGGCCTGAGCAGTCCTCCTGAGCCAAGCTGAGGAATCCTCCAGCCCCCGCCCCAAGCCCAACCCATGGGACCCCATCACTCATTCTGTCCTGCCCCCATTCCCCTCCAAGGGAGGCTTTGAGAGGCCCACGAGGCACCCAAAACCGCTGCAGATTTAGGCATTAAATGCTGCCTTTGACCTTTTTTTTCCTCCCCCCAGATCTTTCTGCTGATGCAAAAAGTGTTCCCAGAAGGAGGGGGGATGCTGGCCCTGTGCTTTGTTTACCCCCAGCTAACAGGGGACCCCAAAATGCTGGGAAGCTGGAGCAGTGGCAGCTCCCTTTTGATGCTGGAGTTGCATCCCTAGGGCATCCCTCCTGCAGCCAAACACGCATCCCAGCCAGGAGGCGGGCTGAGGGATGCAGGCAGGAGGCAGGGGAGCTTCCCCACGGCCATTCCATCCCCTGCACCTCTGCCCTCCCTCAATCTCTGCTCCTCGCTGCCACCCTCGCCCAGAGCCACCACTGTGGGACCACGGGGCAGGGAAAAAGAGCCACCCCGACACCAGGGTGAGGGGCTGATGCCCTTTGCCATGGGGCTGGCTGCCCTCGGCTGCCAGCAGAGCAGCCAGCGAGGGGATCTGGGGAGAGGAGGGTG
Source organism: Falco naumanni (assembly GCF_017639655.2). Lineage (NCBI taxonomy): Eukaryota > Metazoa > Chordata > Aves > Falconiformes > Falconidae > Falco > Falco naumanni. The sequence goes on along the minus strand of NC_054060.1, from coordinate 2,588,365 downwards.
CCCGGCTGTGCTGGGGGCTTCGCCTTTGCACCGATCTCTGCGGCACAGCCTGACCTACTTTCTCCGACGGCACAGCCACACCAGCCGCAGCGGCGGCACGGGGTTTCTTCTCTCCTCTACCACATCCAGATGTCTTCTCATAAACCGGCAGCGAGATCGCGGCGGGGCCCCCTCCCTGCCACCTCGCAGCACTGGCTGTCCCCTCCCTCACCTCTGGCCAGGCTTCCTGCCTTCGGTGGGCGCCCCCCTTTCACCACCCTTCCCCGAAAAATTCGCAGCACATCTCAGCCGAGGATTTATTGATCGCCTTATCTGTGTCTAATCCCAGCCGGAGCGCCGCGATAAACGAAGCCGGCTAAATAAAACGCCTCCCTGCAAGGTCTCTGTGTTCAGAACAGCTGGCTGCTAGTGGGGTGCAATGCAGGGAGCAGCCCCCCAGGGACCCCAGACCCACCTGCGCAGGGAAGAGCAGCCTGCAGTGGCACAGACACCCCAGCAAGGATTAACGGGCCGTGCTGCGAACACCCATCCAGAGCTGAGGGCAGGGGTGGGGGGACAAGCTGAACCCAAACCATTCCATCTAATCGATGGTAAGCAGTTTAAATGCTGTTTCTCTGCAGTTCAGGGAGCCCTAATTCCAGGCATGACCTGAATCTCTTTAAAGAGAGCAGGGGGGGAGGCAGGCCGGCAAGGAGAGGGGAGAGCCAGAAATGTCGGGGATGCTGATTTGTCCCCATTCCCTCCCTGCAGAACAGCATCTGGGAGAAAAAGCACCTGCTACAGAGAAGGGACCCCCAGGGAGCAGAGATCTGATGGTGCCTGCTCACAGAAATCCCTGTTACCCAGCCTGGACTGAAAAAGCTCGATGCAAGAGCAGACAGGATGATGGATGCTGCCGTCTTTGTGAGAAGGGCCTGGGGAGCACCAGGCACAGCACCAGGCCACCTCCTCGGCACCGACACACCAGCAAAGCACACTCCAGCCCACCAGGACATGGGAAGGCTGCAGGGGAGACACAAGCAAGCTCAGCCCAAACACGGCACAGCCATATCCAGGTCAGCTGGCGAGTCTGCCGGGAACCACGGGCTCAGGCTATAAAAAGCACGGGTGAGATGCAGGGAGCATCCTAAAGCAGCCAAGAAGAGGTTGGGGTGGCCCCGTCCTCTAAGCGAGGAGTGCCAGGCTGCGGACGGGCTGCAGAGGACAGCATCAGCCACGCGGGACCACGGGCAAGCGCCCTTCTCCCCAGGATTTCCAAAGTAATGATCCGTAAGACAGCACTGACTAAGAGTTACTGCTGGTTTTCCAAAGGGAGATGGGGTGTGGAGGAAGGGCAAGGGAGATTGCCAACAGGGCAGGGCTGGCAGCAGGAGAAATACGGTTTGGCACCCACAGCCCTGCACCAAAGAGGAATCACCATCCCCCTGCACCCTCAGGTGTGTGGAGCCGAGCAGCGGTGCTCCTTTAGCAGGGACTGCTGCAGGGAGCACCAGCCTGAGCCCCCGCTCTGGGTGGCAGCAGACATCCCGGGATGAGGCCACCAGTCCGATGAGCCTGTCACCCCTGCAAGCCTATTGCTGGACAAGGCACATGTGTATGGACACAAGCCTTTCCCTCAGCTCGCCACAGCCCCGAATCCACCACAGCCAATGGAGAGAGGCAGGGCTGCACCGGGCTTTGATCCCAAGCTGCTCCCACCCTGCCGCCCTTCTGTCACCCCATGCCATGATGTCCCTACCGCTCTCCCAAGGACGATCATAAATCTGTTCCCAGTCCCTCCTTGGAAGCCTGAGCTTTGCTAGACCCCATGCCAAGCACCACAGAGCAAAGGGTTAATGGCTGATGGGTGGGAAAAAGGCTGGGACACCTGGTACCCCCCCCTGCCCTCCAACAGGACCCACGCAGGCAGCCCCCCCAGCCCCACCATCGGTAGAGCCTGGCAGGGTGTGCAGGGAGCTGTCAGGCCCCATCATGACTCACACAGTCATTTCTCCCTTCAAGTCAGGGAAAAAAAAAAAAAAAAAGAAAGAAAGAAAAAAAAATCAGGCAAGCGGTTGAAAAACTGGAGATAAACAGAGGGGAGAAGAGATGGAGGCAGCTAATGAGGTCCCTGGCCCTGGTGCGAGGCACGCACAGATGCTGCTCTGGCCAGCCGGGACCCTGCCACCGGGCACAGGCAGCACCCAAGGGACAGCACTGCCCGGCACAGCCCCGGCGAGGCTGGCAGGGACCCGCAGGGCAGCTCCTGGGAGCCGTCCCCAGGGCAGCAGAGCAGCCGGCCTCGGGGCAAGGACCCCCGGCAGCCCTTCGGCAACGTCTGTACAGCCACATGAGCGGAGGGACGGCAGCATACCCCAGACCCATGGAAAGCTCACCGCGCTGCAGTGAGCAGACTGGGATCACTCCTAGATTCACTCCCAGACCTATTCTCTCCCCCGGCCTCCCCCCCCAAACACCCACGAGCTTAGCAATGCTCAGCCAGGGAGGAAGCCATGCCCCCACGGCCCCCCAGTTTGCCCCATGCCTGAGCCACCCTCTGCCCCAACGACTAAAACAGGAGAAAAGTCAACCAACGTTGATTCTTACAGTTAAAATCAAATGTGTCACTTCAGTAACAAATTGGCCTGCCTGACTGGCAGAAATAGCTCTGTTAAAATATATATACGTTTGGGGTGGGTTGGTTTTTTTTGGTTGCCTTTCCCAAAAGAGCCCAAGAACAGGGAGGTTTTAAAGTCCCCATGGACAGCAAGTCTTTCTGCTCCTTTCCCTGCACCCAGCAAGGTAATTATCTGCCAGGAGCCCAGCTGTGCAATGGCTGGTTACACCGCTAATTAGCAGGAACGAGCCAGTCCCCCAGGGCACCCTGGGTCCATGCCCATCCCACTCTGCCCTCCTCCTCCTCCTCCTCCTCCCTCCGGGGCACACTGCAGAGCATTTTGTGTTTAACACTGCAGCTGGGAGGGCCTTGCCCTTCTCCCTTGGATGCCAGAGGTGCAAAAGTACCTCTGCCCACCCAATGGACGGGGACAGAAGGACCCCAGAAACATCCATTGCCGAGAGGTTGCTCCTCGCTGTGCGACTACCTGCGGGATGAGGACAGGGTGAAGAGCACTACTTCTGCTCTTCTGATACAAAGAGACTTATAAAGTTCATAATCTAGTGTCTGCTTCAGTCTCTTCTGGGAGGGATGCTTAGGAAGCGGAGGCTTCCCAACAAGTCTCCTCTTCCCAAAAGGACAGGAAAAAAGCTCTGAGCCTGGAGGCATTTAGCTCACAGGAGAGGCAGGGCTGCTTTCCACACCTGGACATCTCTCCTTTTCACTCCTCACAAGCTTCCCCATCTCCTCACCACCAGCTTCTGCCACCGGGAAAAAATCACATTTTAAAAAGCCACCCGCTTTGTTTGCAGAAGAGTGCAGTGTGACCGGGGTGACTGTCAGCTGAGCAGCACGGAAGGCACCCATGGGGGAGCGCCGGGAAGATGCCCGCTGGCACGTGATGCGCCGGGAGGAGCATCCCGCGGTGCTGGCCCAGCAGCCACGCGCACTGCAAGATAGGAGGGAGCTGCCAGAGCCCAGACACCCCTGCAAGGATGGCTTAGGGCTGCCAGGATGTCACGCAGTTGCCATCCTTGCCAGCAAAAGGAACAGGATCTTGATGGAGCATGCAAATGGACGCGCTCCCCATCCTTGGATCTCAGAGTGCAGACCAGCTTGGTAAGCTGAGGAACTCGGAAGACAACTCAGGCTCTCCAGATTTACACCCATCCCTTCCTGATGCTCCGGTGCAAGACCCCCGAGGCCCCACGTCACCAGGAGCAGGGACCTTGGATCTCAAGGGAGCAGCAACAGCAAGAACTGGGGCTATTCTCAGCACTTAAGCTGGGCACCCAGCACAGAAAGCCTCCCAACCTTCACAGCCTGAAGCTACTTATCCAAAGCTACACCAGGACTCAGAGAGAACGCCCCAACTCATCACTCCAGGGGCTCTAAGACTTCGCTGGACTGTACACACAGGCTGTCCTCTGTCCTCCGTGCCCCAGAGGTTCCCCTCTCCGGCTGTCTGTCCCACCCTGCCCCAGGGAAGGCTGAGATAGCCCTCAGCCAGCCCCGGTGCAAGCGCAGGGCTCACGTGTTGCCAGCATCAACCCCTGCCCACTGCCTGCTGGTTTCAGCTCCCCCAGGAGATGCAGAAGGTGATGATGCTGGTCCTGCCTTCCAAGGCTGCCCCACAGAAAGGGGCTGGTGAGACACCTCCTGCCATTAACGGGCAGGATCCCGGGCAGCCCCTGGAAGCATCCAAAGCGGGACGAGCATGGGGCTCGTTCCCATCTCCCCCTCTGCCCCCCACTACCATCCCTCTTCCTGCAAGGCTCTGGGGCCCCCAGACGTAGGGAGCTGCTCAGAGGCTGCACCACCCCGGAGGAACAGGCACTCACCCAGACACCATTCCAGGACAACTCAAGCTTCTCTTCCCATTCCCCCCACTCAACCATGAGCGAGATCAGACTGCAAGCGGCCGCAAGGCAAGCCGTGACCGTGCTCCACGCTCACCTGTGCTCTGCCCCTCCGGAGAGCGGCTTGGAGCTGCTCAGCCTTTGCAACAAACTCCCCTCCGCGGCAAGATATCAGCCTTTGGGTGCTGCTCGCCCCTTCCACGCGCTGGCTGCTCTGCCTGCCTTTGGGATTTTTTTCCTTCTTCCCCCCCTCCCCCCCATGAAGCGTTTTGAATGTGCAGATGCCCCAGCTTCTTAAAATTCAGCCTGGGGGCGTGGGAAGTGTTTTGGAACATGCCCAAGCTGTCTGCTCTGTGCGTGCACGCCGCTAAAAACGATCCACCTACAGCCCCCATCTCCTGAACCGCTTGTCAGCGCCGCCGTGCCTTTCCAAAGATAAGCAAGCTTACACATGCAGCCGGGGATCAAAGCACCGGGAGCAATCCCGTCAGGGCAGGGGGAGAAACTTCTCTGCTCGGAGTCACCAGACAAACTTTTTATGTAGCGGCGGTGAACGAGCAGGGAGCCAAACGGACAGCCCTAGGCACAATGCCCTTGAGCCAGTGCTGCCTCCATCCCCTCCACATTACAGCGAGGAAATAGCATCACTGCTGTGCAGGGAGAAAACAGATGCAGAAAAAAAAAAATTTACTTGCTCTCAAAGGATGCAGCAGCAGAACTGGGAGATGAACACAGGCCCCCTCAGTGTGATGAGGGTATCACAGTGATGGGCAGCGCTACAAACGTGTTCAGGACACCCAGCTCAGCCTGACAGCCGAGCGTCCACGTGGCAGCGTGGCCCAAGGGAGCGTAAAGTGTCTCCTCCCAAGCAATTCCCAAGTGCTTTACCAACAAATAAACGAGCTACAGAGATTTAATGACTTAACCTGTAAAACACTGCCGGCAAAGCCCAGCTTGTCGAAGACACTAGCAAGCAACTCTTGGTGGGGCAACCAACCAAGGTAACAGAGCAACACCAGCTTACACCAGTTTGTTATCTGGCACCAACAGCCACCATGTTAAAAAAAAAAAGAGCATATAAACCACTGAGGCTGAGATCTGGTCAGGAGAGTCAGGCTGAGCCCTCCTGCCATATGCAGGGTGTACAGTGAAGGCTCCAGGTCCCTGAGGGGTGAGGACAGCAGGACCATCTCCAGCCCAGCAGCCTGGCTCTGGATTCACAACACAAGCTGTTCAAAATCAAGTGACAAGGCTGCTTTTCCCTTTGCTTTTAAATCCCTCCGGCAATCTGCCCTTCAAGTGCTCATCAATCCATTCAGGGCAGTCTCCCCCATCCCCAGCATCACTTCTCTGCAAATTTGAGTGAAATTGATATTTTCCCATCAGAAACATGAAATTTCAAACACCCAGAACATTGAATTTGAAAGCTGACTTTTGTTGGGAAGGTGCTTGTCTCTTTGTTCACAAAAGGGCTCATTTTTCCTGGAAAAGGGCCCAGAATTTGAGTGAAAGATCAATAACATACAGAAAACGGGTCCTTTTATTTAATTTTGCCACAATATCAAAAAGAAAAGAAAGAATCCAATGCTGAGACTGAATGACTTCAAAATATTTTGCATTTGTTACCACATTGTGACACTGGAGCATATATTCAAAGGAGCTCAACAGAAAGGACACAGCCTTTGGGCCACCCCTTAGTGTATCCCCCATCACCTGCTGGTACCCCACTGGGGACAACATCCTCATCCCAACCCCAGCCCTTTTTGGGGGAATAATTGGAAATTTAATCACTACCTCCTCTGCCCTGCCTTGGATAGAGGCCAAGGAGCTCCCTCACTGAACCGCTCGAGGATGACCCTCTGCCCACTCTGATTACGGGGAAGGGGGTATCAAACTTCTATTTCAATTACAGCCTGGGTGGGGGAAAGAACGAAAATTAAAAAAACCACCGTGAAGACACAGCATTCAAGATGCTGTGCAACAGTCATGACATGCTGCGTCCTCCCCAATCCATATGGGGGAAAACTAACACTTTGGCAAATTTATGAAGATGTGTGAAAGTGATTATATTCCTGAAAATATCTCAAGTGGAACGGCCTACCTGGCATATTTTGTTAGTCATGAAACACGCTCCCTCCACCGACTGTAGTTTGTGGCTTCCCATCTGCTTAAATACTTTAAATACTGAAACTTTCTTTTTTTTTTTTTTTAAGCCGAAATAGCACGCCAGCAGCCGCGGCATACTGCTGACTCAGGGGCGCGGGACGGGGACACGCTCACCACGTGAAAGGGATGCAGGAGGTACCACGCCAGGAAGGCAAGAGATGCACCACGTGGGTGGGAAGTCCTGCCTCCGGCCGAGAAATGCAAGAGGTCAGCTCGTGCTAATTGTCCGGCGAGGGAGTGCCAAGTGCGAAGCAAAAGAAGAATATTTTGGGTCAAGCGTGGGCATGAAAGTGAAAAGGTTAAAGGAAAGAAATGGCTCTGGTTGGCCATTTTGATTTCATTTTGCCAGAAATAAAAAGCAACAGTTGTAAAGCTTACCAGTCCCCGCCGCCAAGCCCAGCTTTCGGTCAGACAGGGGGTTTAGGGGCACTTGGCCCAGGGCAGCCGCCACCCTGACCCCCGTGATTCCTGCTTTCACGGGCAGCAATGCCCCTCTCATCCCAGGGGAGTCGGGAGAAGGCTCCAAGGCACCAGGGCTCACTAAACCCCAAGACACGGCTGGCGTCCCCCCAGAGGGACCCGGCTGCCTTCCCCCTGCCCTCTCCTGCTCTTTAGTTAATAGCTTCTATTTTAAACCCCTGGCTGGAGCCGCTCTGACCGCAGCGGCAGGAGGTGGGGTGGGCACGCGTGGGGATGCAGCCGGAGCTCAGCGCTGGTGGCAGGGGCGGGGGAAGGGGGGGGGCAAGCCGCAGCGATAGCACCTCCCTGCACACACCAGGCTTCGGCACCGGGTGCAAGGGGAACCCAGCCAGGGCCCCCTGGCCAAGGGGAAGCCATGGGCAGCAGAGAAACATCCCCCCAAAACAGCTCGGGCACAATCCCATTCCCACCAGGCTTCCCTGGAGGTGCCCTTAGATGTGCTTGAGCACCCCACACCCTGGGAAAACTCTGGGCATCAACACCAGCCAAGCATTTCACCGCAAAGGGATAGTTTTGAGTCATTTAAGCAGTTATCTACCGGTTGCACAAGGCGATGGCAATTGCATCCCGCACAGCAACAGTGCATAGTACTCGCAGCGTAACTACGGTGCAATTACTCTTAGCCTGATTATGGAGAATGATCAAACTAGATGGGAGCATCTCGGCCGAATCGCCTCCTCCCCAGGGCGTGTGGGCTGTGCTGTAGAAACCCCAGCTATAGATACAGGTAAAGTAAGAGCAGAGACCAGTAGAATATGATGAACATTTTCCCAAATGGCAGCGCAAAGCTGAATGTTAGGTGATTTACAACGGATTCCCTCCAAGTGAAAATCTCTCTTACCACGGTGGAGGGTTTTTTACAGCTCATTTGGCTTTTCATTTGCTGAATGGCTTTGTGCTGTTTTCCCTTGCAGGACGGGGCCTCATCACTTGTGTTTTCTTACAGATTTTTTTTTTTTTTTCTCCTAAGAGAAAACCATCTCTCCTCCTGTTCTCCGTGAGCCTAATTCTGCATCCCCAGCTGGTGTGCAAGAGTATTGGAGTTACTCCTACCTTCCAGGGGGATAAATCATGTCGGAGGCAGGGGCTTTTGTTCAAGGTCCAATATGTGGAAGAGGAGTTTCTCCTTCCAAATGGAGATAGTCCCCAGGAGAAATAATCCCACTGGAAATAATCCACTGCAAAGAAGGTTTATTGCATCTTTTTAAAGGCTTTTTCTTACTGACAATTGATGAGTTCATAGCTACCAATATCCATTAGAGGGTTTATTTTATTTCTTGTTAGAAAATAAAATAAAAAGGCAGAGCCTGAGAAGAGTAAAACCAGCCACAGAGACTGAAGACTGACAGCAGCTGACTGGCAGACAGTGAGTGAAAATGCTCTGACAAGATGAAATGTTTTTTCTTTCATTGAAATCACTCCCTTTCCGAATGACTAATACGCAGCTATCGCACCATGGATATTTCCAGAGTGATGAGATGTTTTTAAAATATCTCACTGTGCCTCAAAATATCTCACTCTGGCTCAATAGATCATCCAAAACACCACCCACGGAAATCATAAATAAATAGATACTACACTGCCGTAAAAGAGCAGACTGGCCAGGGCCAGGGCAGCATCCTTCATCGGCAAGTAAACGAGGCCACTGAACTCCTCACCCCAGTGTGCAACTCCTGCAGCAAGGCTCTTGCGAGATGGAGACACCAAACCCTTGCACGCAGAGCTGGACAGCTTCTCCTCCCTCAGCACCTTTGCAAATCTGTCTTGTACAGATTAGCTCCTTGGTATCACAGAGCTCTCCTTGAATGAGCAAATTGGATGCAAGAGGTACAGCGGACTCCGTGGTACCAGCAACCACCTGCACTCACCACAGCACAGAGGCCCCCAGGAAGGTGGCTGACAGGCTGTGACCCACAGGGCACCCCTGGAACCCCCCTGGCACCCCTCTGCCCTACAGAACAGCTCCGAACGCCAAGCAGCAGGACCCAGAAATGCTCCATCCCACTCCCTGCCCCTAAGCACCCAGTGATGCTGCCGCGGCCCCTTTGCACATCGCTCCCCTGGCAGCCAGCAAAGAGGGTTGGGAAAGGACACCCACACCCTGGGAACAGCCGGTGCTTGGGTGGCACGCCGGCGGGGGTGCCAGCCCGGCAGCCCCCACACCACCTCGCCCTGGCCCCACCGGCAGCGGGTCCCAGTCCCGCACACAGCACCCCACTTCAGAGCCAGGAAACTCCTGCCCTCGTGACAAAGGCTCCAAGGAATTGCAAGCGAGCGGTTGCAAAGCCACTCCCAGGCAGATGATGGGGGTTTTTAGATATATTTATTTTTATATATATTATATTAATTTTTTTTTTTTTACACATTTCAATGCACTCACTCCACACTCAGAAAGAAAAAAAGCAGCAAAATGGCAACAAGGCAGCACTGAGCAGAGCGGGGCACCTGTGGGCTGACTGGCCTTGCATATGCTCCAGCGCCACTGTGGGGAGAGGGCTTGGGGCAGCCCCCCGGGCAGCCCTCCTCCCTGCCGGGAAGGGACCCCAGTCCCAGCTGGGCTTGGATCTGGGTGCAAGGACAACTCCACTTAGTAACACAAGCAAAACTCCGGCAGAGCCTGAGCACAGACGGACTTCAAAAGCTCCCCGAATCCCGATGCCCCCAGCTGTGACACCCCCAACCGCAGGCAGCTGCAGCCCGGCCTGGCACCACTGGCTCTGCAGGAGCTGCACCTGCCTCTGTTCCTCCCCAGGAACCAGGCAACACTTTTTGTTTTGCTGATTGAGGGAAAACAGAGCAAATCGTTTTGAGGAACTGAAAATGGGCTCCTTTACTTTTCTCAGCAAGATAAAAAAAATTGTTCAGATCACCCAGGCTGTATTGTTCCCAAGTTGTTTCCTCTTTAGAGGCATCTCCTAAAGTGCATTTTGAAATCTGGGGAGATGAAGTGGCTTTTCAGAACACCCAAGTCAAAATATATTCCTCAGAAACCACAGACAGCCTGACACACATAGTCTTTTTTTTAAAAAGGGCTGAAACTACTTGTCCAGCACAGCAGGAATTGGTGGTTTCCCTGGGTTTGGGAAAGGAAAACACCTGGCCCGTAGAAATTCAATCCTGCTGCTGATGGACACGGGGAGCCTGGCATCAGGATGCTGCAGCAATCGGCCATTGACAGCCAGCACCCCTGGCACTGCTCTGCCTGTCCAGCCAGCCCTAGTCCTTCCTGGCGACTCCCGCCTGGCTTTTCCCTCTGCTTTCCTTTCCTCCACCGGGAACGGGCAGCCCTGGGGGGCTGCAGGGAGATGGCAGAGATGCTGCAAAGGCAGGAGAGAGAAAGCCAAGGCCCCGCATTTCCAATGAAGATAGCTCCAACATCTGTCCTCAGCCAGAAATGTATTCACCCGCACAGACACACTCATCAGATGAGGCTCTAAAATATTTACTGCCCAAATATCAATCCTCATAAAGCGAGGCAGCCATTTGGGCTCGGGGAGGGGGAAGGAGACGGGGCAGGTTGTCAATAATGTCATAACCACGGGCAATTTTATGTATCTCTGGAAATGGCCAAGGAACACGCAGTTTGACAGATGTGCAAACGGGTAATGCAGGCTTCCCAGTTATGAGCATGAGGATGTCAAGAGGAATAGATGAGCAGTAATTCAAAGTATATTGGGCTTAGAGAAGTACACGGGCATCGTAATGAATACGGGATGGGCACCGCGGTGCGGGGGGGGCTGGAGGGGTGGCGGTGGCACGCTGGTCTGGGAATGCAGCCCCTGCCAATGCTGCGGAGCCACTGCGGGGACAAGGGACCTGGGCGGGTACCTGGCGGGCAGAGCCATGCTGCCATGGGGTGTTACTGCACCAGGGGACGTGTCAGCCTGCTTGTCGCTTCCTGGGGCTGGACCGACCTCCAGGCTGACTTCTTCCTCCTTTGCAACTACCTCTCCACACGCCTCTCCCACCATTGTGCCACTTTTCCTTTCCCATGCTGAGAAACTCAAGGCTTTGGCCAAGCACCTGCATTTTTCACCAAGAACAGTCAAAAAAAAAAATCTCACCATGAAACCAAATTAAGTTTCAAGTTTAGGCTCAGCAGAACTACTGCTTTTTTTTTTTTTTTTTGCTTCCATCTCCAAACTAAAACCCAACCCCCAGCACCGCAGCAAGGGCCGCCGCCGCCCCCAGCCCCGCCTGCGAGGCACAGGCACTGCTCACACCTATGACTAGTGCCTCACCCAGCATTTCCCCATCCCACCTCAGCTCTTTTAAAAAAGCATCATCGCACAGACGCACGCTACACCTCCAGCCACACGCCGCCTGCCGCCTCCGGCACACACTCCCACCCCGGACCTGTGGATCCCAGCAGCACGGAGGACCACGGAGGCTGGCCAGCTTCCAGCACAAAGCTAAGGTGCTAGAAATAAAGAAAAGTCAAATTAAATACAAACGAATGATGCCGGGACGTGCTTCTCGGGTGTTTGCTTTGCCGGAGGAGTGCTGCCGCACGCTGCGAGGGGGAGCAGCAGCCGGTCCCAACTGACCCCACTTGGCCAGCCTGGAATGGCACGCACCGACATCTCGGTTCTGCTCTTTCTTCCCCAAGATTCGCCTCCTTCGGCATTTCTGGCAGTGAAATTCCCACTCCCCCAGCTCCCGCGGTGCTCTTCAGAAGGACACAGCCACCGGCTGCAGCGGTAGAGCCCAGCACAGCCTTCCTCCCTCCCCAGTTCCACCTGCAGCTCCTGCAGAGAAGTTCATTGTTTTTCCACATCCCAGTGCTTTCAGAGTAGGGGGGAAATCACTCACGAAGGCAAGCAGGCACCCTGCACACCAGCAAACCCCACAAAGGTGATTTTTCCTGTGGAAAAATCCATGAATCACTGTAAAAGTCAGTCTGGCTTGAACCAAGACACACTGCTCACCATCGTTTATTAGAATGAATTAATCAGCAATCTTTTTCCTGGCTGATTTCATGAAATATGACTTATCCCAACCATTCACTAAAAAGTTATTGCAACATCCAGCTGCAAACTTCCCCTGCATGTGCTCTGGGAGCTTTCCCCATGGCTCATGGAGTGCCACAGCGGTTTGCTCGGTCAAATGCCCGATGCCTGAGTAAGCTTGAACCTTAAGGAAATGTTTACTACAGGTCTCAGACCTCGTATTTTCACTCCCAGTAGACACTTCTGGGACTGCCCGTTCCTGCCGACGTGCTGCCCAGTGAACAATCCCGCTGGAGCCAGGGAGCCCTAGGGTGCCGCAGCCTTGGGCCAGGGGTGACACCACGAGGAGGAAGGGGCACGGGTGGCGAGGAGCCTGACACGCAGCACATCTCCTCCACCTTCTTTAAAATCCACGTGCAGCCACCACCCAGCCACGCCACACGCGGGCAGATGCCAGGAAGGGCAGGCAGGGGCGAAGGGGCAGGCAGGGGCTCCAACGAGGCAACCAGGTGGGAACAAACCCGTGATGAGGGCTTCTTTCCAACAACTGCCCATGCTACAATTCCACTTATTTTCTCCTGCCAGCACCCTCCTGTGCACAAGAGCTCTGCCGTGACACGGTGTAAGAACAGCAGACTTCAATGCCCACAGTTGCGATAGCAGAAAAGAGATAATTGCACTTCTAAGAGCAGCAGTAACTTCTCTCAGAGAAACTTTTCCTGCTAATGAGGCTGTTCTGGTCTGAAATTCAGCGAGGGTGAAGAGGGCTGGTCCTGCTGGCAGCTCGTGGTGGGTGCAGGCAGAGGGCAGGCAGGTGTGGGGAAAGCAGCCCAGGGAACCATCGCCACGGCCCCAACCTCATCTCTTTGCAGTTTGCTGGAGTTTAATTTCCCAGTGCTAGCACTGCATCAGTGAGCCGACTTGCATTTATTTCTCCTTAAAAAATAAATTCCACTGTATCAGCTATTGTCTCCACTGCCTCCTCTTGCCTTTGGCTACAAGCTGGTTTCAAGGCATCTCCCAGTAGAGCTGCACCTGCCATCCAACCCTAGGCCTCTGCAGAGGATTTTCTGCATCAGTGCCCACATGCTCACAGGTCCCAGGGAGCCCGTGGCTGGCACCGCCAGGGGTGACGGGACAAGCCTCTCTGCTGATGACTGCCAGCTGCTGAGCAGGTCGCCCGGGCTGTAGTGACTAGAGGCAGAGGTAGCGATTTGCGTGCTCACCTGGAAAGGCAGACATCCTCCTATCCCTTGCAGAGCTGCTGAGAAACCAGCTCCTGGCTTTTCTCCTAAAAGTTTACCACCACCACACTTGAGCTGCAAGGGGAAGATGCAAAATCCCTTCTCCCTTGGTCCAGGCACTGCAGTGGTAAAGCCAGAGGTGAGCCAGCTCTGCGGGAAAGCCTGCTTCCAGGGAAATGCTTGGAGGGTCGCAGCAGCCAGCTGGGACTCCATCTCCCCTTGTGTAGGGACCCGGGACCACACGGCAGCACGCCCCAGGGCAGAGACACCGCTCCCCGGCACCAGCCCTGCTCCTCATCGGCATGCCGGGCACACGCATCCCAGCGGCACGGGGCTGCTCCCCCGGAATTCAATGCGTGTGCCCAAGCAGCGGCAGCAGGAAGGCTTGGAAAAGTAGAGCAAGAGAAGAGAACAGGAGGGAGGCGCAAAGCGCAGCATGGCAGCTCAGGCTGCAAAGCCCCAGCTGGCAGCATTGCTCCTGTTACCTGCGCGACCTTGGGAGCCCCGGACAAGCTGCAGAGATGAGAGGGAAAGCGTCCAGCGGCATCTCTGCGTGCTGCTGGGGACACGGAAAGTCAGGCAGGGGACAGAGGGGTGGGTGCCATTTAGGCTGTGCCACCCCAGCAATGGAGCTCACCGGGTGGGCCAGGTTGCTTTTTCGTGTGTCTCAGCCCCTTCCCCAAAAACACAGCTCCCAACCCCAAGCCGCCTTTGCACAGCACGTCAGCGGGTCCTTGGTTTTGCTCCCACAGGAGCACTTGCACGGGAAGAGGTGCACCCCCGCGTCGCTCCCCTCGGACCCAGCTCTTGCAGGGGGCAGCGGCAGGAGGAGGGGGCCTGCTCTGCCGGCGCTGCCCGGAGGGAAGGGCAGCAGCCTCCCCCTGCCATGCAGGAGGCAGTGCCAGCACGCAGGCAGGCTCCCCAGATCACAGCGTGCGTATCTTGAGAGCTCACAATAAATATTTAAAGGTGGAGGGGAAAAAAACCCCGCTCCTCTCTGCGAGTTCTCTGTCTTTGCTCTGGGATTTGAGGCAGAGACAGACAGAAATATGACAAAGGAGACGCAGGTTTCAGCAAATCATGGGCACATCAGAAGCGATGGCTTTCAGATGCCGGCTTTGCTGCAAGATAAATTCCCTCCTGGCCGCATGCCTGACAACCCTGACAGCCCTTGGGGACTGCAGGTCTGCTTTCCCTGCACATACGCAGGGCTGCAGCAAGCCCACCTCCTTACATTCATGCACCCCAGAGAACGCCCAGCCCGCGACGGGAGCCAGGCATTACCTAGATCCCTTTCCAGGCCAGTTAAAGCTGGTCCTGAGCCATGGGGGTACGCGTGTTCCTCCTTGCCCTGTCTTGCGTGCATGCACGACGTGATGGGCTCTACATCGGGGTGTCAGACAAATGCTCCCAAATCCCTGTCCCCACAGCAGAGCTCTGCCAGAGGGGCAAACCACGGCTCGGCTTTCTGGATGCCTCACATGAGCAATGGCGGGGTGGGGGGGAAGGATGGGAGGTGACAGCCCTACCCAGCTCCCACAGCCCCGTGCTGGGCCACCACTTGGAGGCAGTGGCCGGAGCAGCCACAGAGGACGGGCTGTTGTGTATGGCAAGGCTGTCCTCAGGATGCTTTTATTTCCAGAGAGAGCTCATTAGCTCCGGTTGTATAGCAGTTCGGGGGTTTTTTTCCCCTGTTATCAAGAGCTGGAAAACTCCACTGAATAGTATCTCCAAGCACGAGTGGAACAAAGACAGGGCACAGGGGGAGAGCAGCAACAAAACCCGAGATAATCAAAGCTGCTGCTGCAGCCTGGTATCACTTACGATCTCCATCTCATTTGGATTTCCCAGCTGGAATGGTCGCCACTTGCCCAGCCCCCAGCAGCCCCCTGTGCACCTGCAGGACCCATCCAGAGCCGGCTCTGCTCAAAGAGGGTCCAGAGCAGCACAGGAGGGTTTGAGATGGCTGGGAACCAGATTCAAGGCTCCCTGGAAGCAGCCCACTGGATCGGATGGGATGCCAGGAGCCAAAGGGGCTTGTGCATGTACTAGGCAAGGATCTGTCCCTGGCATGGCTACAGGAGGGGTTTAATCCAGGCACATCCTACCCAAGGCAGGCGCTCAGGGATGCTCGGGCAGCGCTGCCCTGCCGGGATCGCTCTGCAGCAGCCACCTCTTTATCAAGCCCTGATGTTCCTCACCCACTGCTGCACAGTTCAGCACATGCTGCAGGGGATGCAGCCGAGAAAACACAACAGGGGATAAGCCAACTCCCCAGATATGATCACAAGCCCCATTATCTCCTTAACCATCCCAGATCTATTCCTCCTTATCTAAATCCTCCTTCTGTTTTTTCCCATCTCTTAATGTAGTTGCTCTTGGAGCATCGAAGCCTCCCCAGAAGTGAGGGAGGCTGCCGGAGAGCCTGATGCCCCGGGCTGCCACTCACCACAGCTAATGGGATAGACTCCAATTGACTGGCTCCGGCGATTTAAAGTTAATAAAATGTTAAAAGCAGCCCTATAAATCATCCATGCAGGAAGTGACCTGGACAGGAGGCCTAACGAGTTAGCAGAGGGTTTTATTTAAAAGCCATTTGTCTGAGAAGTGCAACACAAAGAGTCAAATAACTCTTAGGGAAACAGCAGTGCTGGAGCTACCAGGAGGATTAGAGTGGGCTGGATATTTACGGCCGCGGACGGCAGCCCGAGCAGTGCTAACTGCCCCCTGATTCCCTAGCCGGACAGCTGGAGCATCCCAGCTGATCCCAGCTCCAGAGGTATGAGAAGGGAGCTCCCAAAGGGAACCAGGACAAGTCAGACCCCAGCTCCAACTTGTGTTTTTAGCTCACTGGGGCTACCGTGACCCTCTCACGGACCTCCCAAAACAGGAGTCTTGAGCCCATGCCCACAGGGTGACAGGCCGGTGACATCCACATCTTCCTCCAAGCCCTAGCAGCCCAGCACAGGGTAATACACATGTGGACAAGTTGTGATTATCCTGTGTTACCAGACACAGCCACCACCTCTGTTTGCAAGGAGGAGCTCGAAAACGAAAGGCCCTAAAGTCTAAAAACCCAAAACAATCCCAGAAATTGAAGTTTTGGTTTCTAAACCTAAATTTCCACTCCGCAGCCATGAAGACCTATTTTGCACCCCTCAGGAGGGCGGTCAGCCCCACAGCAGCCTCAGCCCCAGCTCACAAACCCAGTTCTACTTCCTTAACCTTAAAAAAAAAAAACCTACTGTGACGTGCAAAGAGCAGACGAGTGTGTTTCACTGGGCCAGGGGCTCAGTCCCCCTCCGGACACACAGACACCCCCAGCCACCCTGCACCCTCCTGCCACAGGAAGCCTCTGAAATACCCCAAAGGCCTTTTACAGTGGGAGCAAAGGCGGCGCACGCTTGGGAAGCCTCCAGAGCATCGTTAAAAGGCAAATTATAGACAATTATCCTCTGAAGTACATCAGGGAAGCAGAGGCAGCCACCAGGCGCTGGTTCCACCCAAGCCTGGCTCCTTGCAGCAGCCCAGGCTACCTTCTAAAACTATGAGCAAATTCACAGGTGGGATACAGCCTGCTAACAACCGGCTACATCAGGAGCGATGCCACCTTCAAAATCACCTTTTAATTGCAAGACAAGGGCAGTTCTCACCCCTGACCCAGCACCTGGCCCTCCCAGCAAGCGGAGGGGGAGAGGAGCAGCCTGCCAGCAGCTGTGCACGCTGCCCAGGGGACAGAGCCCACCTGGGCAAGGCAGGAGGTGCAACGACCCGAGACATAACCTAGCTTTCAGCTGCATTAGCAGCCTCCTTGCTGTTCACAGACAAAGGATGCGGTCCTTACCTTGGGAGGGATCTGAGAGGCTGGGTGCGGGTGCAGCTGGTTCTCCCCACCTGCGACAGGCACCTTCCCGGGGGAGCAGGGAAGCCTAGCAGCGCCGGGGGGCTGTGGCCGGGGGGCTGCTCCAGTGGCTCTGCGGGTGCTGAGGGCGGCTCATGGCTCCCGGGTGCAGGGGGCTGTGGGTGAGAAGGCACAGGAGATGTCAGGCAGGGAACGCATGGCCTCGAGCGCCCACCGAGCAAACCCACCCCACAGCAAGCTTGACTTGAAAATTAGGAAGGTGAAGAACTTTAAATATTGACTTTTTTCTATATTGGTTTTATTTCCCCCCTCCCCATCATCAAGCAAACAAGAGAAGCCACATGGGACCTGCTTAGCTCCGGAGCCTTAAGCAGATGGGAACACCTGAAAATGTCCAGCACCCCCTGAGGGGCTCCTGGCAGGCACAGGGTGGTATTTGGGAGCAGTTCCCACGGGGTGTTACTGCGCTTCCAGCATCCCTGGTCCACAGGAAGCACAAGCTTGCCTGGGCAAGCAGCCCACCTGCCCACACTGATGCATGCAGCCAAGAACATGCAAGGGAAGGACCCCCCAGCAAAATGGGCCAAGTTGGGGGTCTCATGAGGCCAGGGGAGCTCTCCCTCCTGCTACCTCAGAAATACTAAGAGAAAGCAGGTCCCTGACTTGCTGATCTGCAAGTATTCCTGCCAACTTCAATGCTGAAAGAGAAGTGAGACCCTTTTCTGATGGAGGAGGTGGCACCTTCACCCCTCCTCTAACCAGCCTCACCTCCCTGTGCAGTGCTATGCTCTCCAGCACGGGTTTGATTTAATGCATTTATTTAGCAGTGAGGTCCCCAAGGCAGAGCTCACATCCTCTTTTGCGTCTCAAACAGTTTTAAGCAGTCTGTGTGTAACAAATTAATAGTAAAGTGATGGCGCCTTGAAAAATAGACTCTCCCATCCTCAGAAAAGGGGCCACGTCTCCCAGTTACTCCAAAGGGCACCGCTTTAGACCTTGCTGAGCAAATGGTATTTAGCCACAGCCACCTTTTAATGGGAATGGTGTGATCCTGCAAGGGCTGCAGTCAAGTGTATCGCATCTTAAGATACCCTCATGCTGCACAGGGAGAGGGCAGGGAGGAGGAGGAGGGGTGGAAGCAGGTGCTGTTAGCGGAGGTGGTTTTTAGCAGCCATCCCCAACCTGAGGTCTGGCAACCTACCCCAAGCTGCCAGTTACACTCAGCATCTCTCGGTCATGAAAAGTATCCATGCGGTTAGCAGCAGAGGCTGGCAAATATTTGCCAAGGATTCCTCCAAATCTCCAAGCCCACCATGCACTTGCTGCAAATTTGTTTGCTGATCGTGGTCCTTATGCTAATTTGCAAAATGGAGAGCAAAAAGTAAGACAGCTGTACTGCTGAAGAGGGAAGGGGAGTGAGGAGGATACTACTTCACCTGGAAGAGAACTCCACCGACCCTAACAAGGGCTCAGTAATTAACACCTGCAGCACTGGAGCACAGGGGGGTCTAGTGCCCAGCTCCTGATGCTGCCTGTGGCTGAGGGAAGCGATCTCTCAGTGAAGGCAGCAACAGGGAATGGAAGGATGCTGCTGGGGGTGGCGATAGCTGCGTGTCAGGAGCACCTCTGAGGTATATAGGCAGCAATTTCCCCAGCCCAAGCTCCCTGCACGGGTATGTTGCAAAGGGGTGGTGGGAAAGCACCCCCTCCTCCCCTTCCCTGCTCCCCCTGCCTCAGTCCCCAAAGAGGTTTCCACCAGTCTCTCCCCTGGCTTCTCCTCTGATCTTGGCACCTTACCAAGCTCCAGCCCAGGCCAAGCAAGCTGCTAATTAGCTGCACTAATTAATCACAGTTTCCATTGTTTATTCTTTTGTTCTCACACAAACACCAACGCTCCCCGCACGGTGAGCTGCCATGCGGCTGCAGAGCAAAGGTGGTGGAGCTGGGACCGGGGGCACTGACCACCCCTGGCTGCTGCCACCACCGCGGGGGCACGGAGCCGCTGGAGCACACGTGCCACCATCCCAAGTCCCACCTATGGCCACCAGCCCCACAGCCTGCCTCTCTCCAGCCACGGGGCTGGCTGTCCCTCCATCAGATCCCCCCAGGGAGCCACCCCACATCTGCTCCCAGGAGCAGGCACCACAGCCACAGCCGGCACACGGCCCGGTGCACAGCCAGCCACCCGCCTCCCCGTACACCGGAATCCTGCCTTTGTGCCGCTGGATCCACTGCCCCAGCATTAGGCACCTGCCCATCCCGAGCTAACCTCCAGAAAGCTCCCTGGGGAGGGGGGAAGTAAGGGGGGGGGGGCTTCCCTGGGGTATCCCTGGTATGCCAGAGGCATGGGAGGGCAGGAGGACACCCCGGCTGTGACTCCTCGCCAGCGCTGGCAGGCTGTGCTGGGAATGAACACAACAGACCATTTACCTCTCCTCTCCACTCCCTCTGCCAGGGCTTTTTTTAACCAGGTATTTGGGGGGGGAAGAAAAAAAAAAAAAAAAGATGACACCAATGGAGAAAAAAGAACTGTTAGTCCAAGGGAGCTTGTGTTGTTAAATACAGAGAAATCCAAGTCTGGAGTCCAACAGAGGCCAAGGTTTCTGGGCTTTGACACAGCTGACAAGCTGGAGCACAATGAGAAAATACGTGCACAGAAATAGCCAGGCAGGATAAAGGATTTACTGCCTCTTTCACAGAAAACAAAAGAATAAGCTTAAACACTCCATTTAGGAGCGCAGGGGAAAAAAAAAAAAAAAACAAAAAAAACACAACAAACCCGATCTGCACGTAGAATATTTGAGCAGCAGGATTACTGGGAGGTGAAGAGAAACCAAATCCTGCCTGTCCGGGGTGCAGGAGGTGACGACGACGCTGCGGTGAGGCAGCAGCATCCCCAGGGAGCTTCTCACCGGGCCTGCACTAATCCCCAGCAGCATCTTGCAGCGAGCGCACACACAACACGCCAGGTCCCACCTCAGAGCCACCCTGTCCCTGCCCTCCTGCCCTGCCCTGGGGCAGATCGGCACAAGCACAACCCAGCTGTGGGCAGCGCATCCCGGCACAGCCCACTGTCACACTAACATCTGTGCCCTCTCCTGTCTGGATCACTTCTCGTGGGCTGATCCTGGCAGCGAGATCCCCCTTTCTGCTGAAGTCCCTCTCCGGGGTCCATCGCCCCGGTGCCACGCACCCCAGCTAACGGGGCCGGGGCTGCCTGGCTTTCAGACAGGCTTTTCCATGATGGGAAGGCTCCAGGCTGGTGGCTGCTCTCCATTTTGTGAGGAAATCATCCCAGACTGCCTCCGTGGGGGAGGCCTGATGGAAGGAGAGCTGGGGCTGGCAGGGGTTTGGGGGAAATTCTCCCTCCCACCACCTCTCCATGTTTGTCCTTGTTGAAGAGGGAAGTTTGGAGTTCCCGGAAAGTTTCCTCCAACTTCCATGAAAGAGAAACTCTTCAGAGAACAGATGGGAACCCAGTTTCCCTGATAAAAGTGCTGCAGTGGGATTTTTTGTGGATTTCTTTTCTTTCTTTCTTTCTTTCTTTTGAGTAGCACCAGCCAGAACAGAGCATTGCAACCAGTCAGGCAGAAGGTCTTACCCTTTCCATGGCAGGACACCAAGTCTCCCAGCTGGAGACCAGGACAGAACCCATCCCTGGTCCTGCTGAGAAGCAAGTTAAAAGCCAAAGCCATCATTACTGGGATGAAACACCACAAGATTCACAAACCCACTTACTCCTCCAGCCTGGAAGTGCTCGCGCCAGAGCAGCTCAGACTGTATTTCTGAAACGCCCAGGCGGCTGGGAGACGCTGGTGGGTCATTTAGTCCATTCCCCCTTTGGAACTGGGGATTCACTGTGCCTAAAGCACGCCCAACGGCTACGGTCAAGCCTAGCCTCCAACATCTCCAGCAAATCCAATCCTACAACCCTCCTTGGCAGCTTACACACTGCTTAATTGCCCTGATATGCACTGAGGGGGTTTTGGTAAAAAGCAGCTGATTTCTCAGCAGCAACAAATAGTTGGGAAAGCTTTCTCTCTGGCAAACTCTCTCTATTGTTCATCTCTTTCACACAAAATGTTCCTAATGAAGAGGGAAAGAAAGATCTTGGCTTCTTTCAAAACAATCTGAAATATTATATTAAAAACATGCACCGACGGTTGACATATTTAGTGCATTGCTTTATAAAGCAAATTGCCCGAGCTCATTCAGAGCTTGACACCATTACAGCAGCACATAACTACGTGGCTGGGAGGATACGCTGCAAGAAGTCCCACTCTGGGGGGCTACGGAGCACCTTGGAGCAGCCAGAGCACCCTGACTCCGGCTTCAGTGGTAGCTGAAAGCCACCAGGGTCACCCAGACCCCAAAGAGAGGGGTGTTCAAGCACCACCCAACGTGCTAACATGAGGATTACAGCAGGTTTCAGACCTGTGAATCCCTCTTGCTCCTCATCTAGACATCTGCAAAGGTCCGAGGCTGGGAGGATGCAGTACATGCCGTGCCAGGCTCTCCCCGCAATGGGCACCCACGCTGTGGGAGCAAACCTCAGTGTTTCCCTCGCCACGCCAAGCCTAATCCCTTGGAAATGGGAAGAACCTCTCAGTTCAGTAGGTTTTGACCTGGGGACGTCTGGGCTTCTGTCCATTTCGAAGGGGAAAGGAGACAACCTGCCCTCAGTGGGAGCACATGAGAAAACAGGGACTAGAAGCACCAAAACCTGACAATTTCTGTCCAAACTTCAAGAGAAAACGCACTCAGTGACGCAACCTCCCAAGCTCAGAGCCGCCAGACCTAAGCCCTTGCTGCTGCCAGCCAGGTTCAGCCCCCACATCAGGCAGCTGCCCCTGGAGGCTGGCAGGGTCTCCCTCCCTGCCTGGCACACGCAGGGTCCCTACAGAGCATCCATCCTCTCCCCAGGCATCTTGGAAGTGCTCCGGGATCTGCTGCAACAGGATTTTCCCAGATTTTAAAGTGATGCTCAGAAAACAAACAGACATAGAAACAGCTCTGATTACAAGGCTGGTTTGTGTCCAAGAGCAGCCCAGGGGCCAGGCTAAGATCGGCAACAGTGCCTTAAGAGCCCCTCGCTGGAGGCTGCTGTGAGGTATGGCTCCCCACCGACTCTGGTCCATGCCAGCTCCATGTCTGGTTTACAGGAGCCGGGGCAGGAGAAATGAGCAGGTTTTCTGGCACATCGGATCTCCTCCAGGGACCAAAAGTTTTGATGCTGACAAAGCCACTGCACCCTGTGCTGCTGTAAGGGTGCTCAGCCAAGACATTAGGGTGCTCCCAGAGATGATGCTGGCCTCAGCAGGGACATCCCAAGGGTGACCAGCATCCTTCCTCCAGCACAGGAAGCACAGAAGGAACCTCCAAAGGCTGTCATGAAAACGTCAGCACTGAGAACTTGGATTTTCATTATTGTGTTCCCTTCTGAACAACCTGCTATACCATTAATTACCCAGTCATGGGAAGCCAACATTTCAGGTGGGCACCATTTGTGATGGAGGGGCAGACACTCCTCCAGGTGGCCCAGTCTGCACCTGCCAGAGCCCCTGGCTCTCAGACACACAGCTGATTTCATTCTTCTTAGGATCAAACTGAGATTCAGGCAGGAAATATCCTGCACCCACCACCTACCAACCCCCAATGCTTGTGAGGGTGGTGGTCCTGGGGGAATCACATCTTCCCCTCCAAGCAGGAGAGGGGGGTCTCAGCACAGGGCAGGGTGTGCAGAGCACCTTTAGGCACATTTGCCTGTGACCTAACCCCATCTGCAGGGGGGGTCGCTAACACTGGGTCCCGATTCCCCAGGACAGGTTGGTGCAGAGCCAAAAAGCACAGCACAGACAACTGCTGCCCCATGCCAGGACGCAGCTAAAGCCCCCCAAACAGGGCACAGACCTTCAGAAGCCCTGGTGGGCCCTGAGCTCTCTGACCTTCTTTGACTCAGGACTGCAAGCCCTCCAAGAAGGTCCAGCAGCGCCTCATCACTCCCACCCTCTCCAGACCCCCTTGGGTGCACCAGCAAGTGGCTACGCTCCCTGAAGCGAGATCCACTGTGCAAGAGGCATCACAACAGATCAGAGGGACCCAGGGCTCCTCCTCATTTATATTCCCCTCCAGCTGCAGCCTTCAACATGGCTGAGGAAGGCAAGGCAAGACAAGGCCTACAGAGAATGCCTAAAGATTATTTCTCTCAGATTCCAATTTATTTTCCATCATTAATGCTTTTGAAAGCCCAACACGTCCTGCAAACAGAAAGAGCATGTTAAACACGCAGGCAGCGGAGCTGCAAAACCAAGATGGGCACGTGCCTGGCACAGGTACCCGGCCAGCTGGGGGGACACGCGGCACCAGCAGGCACCCTGCTAGCAGCACGGCCGAGGGAAGGGCTCTGGGGCCAGCCAGCACCACCCTTGCTCAAGAGAAGCTGCAAGAGAAGCTATTTATCCCCCACAGAGGTCCCTCACACATCCACTCGAGCCTCTACCCACAGCCCTGCAAACGTGAAAGCGTCATCCTGGAAAGCAGAGGTACCGCCAGCCTCGGTGCTGAGCATCACACAGCGACGGAAAGAACGCAGGACTGGGGGAGAACGACTTGCATGAAGGATGAGAGGAGCTGGAGTCTTCCGTAATGTAGAGAAAATTGCTTTCACCAACTATCTGCACTTTTAAAGCAATTACATTTGGGGGGAAGCCGAGAGCACGTCTGAGTGCTGTGCACATGGCGGGTGTGTTTTACAATGCGAGAACTCAGTAAGGAAAAAAATAGAAAAAGAAAATGCGTTTAAAAAAAACTATTTCACACAGTAGGTACTGAGCAGATAAAATATTTATAACTCAGGGAGGGGACAGCTCTTGGAGGCAGCCAGACATCCCAGCAACGGGATAAGCCAGAGCTCAGAAGAGGAGCCCGGGCAGCACGCCCCCACTAAGGGTCCCCTTCCCTCGAAGCAGGGACACCCCCCCGGGAAGCCCTGACAGCACAGCAGCTGCGCGCTGCCTGGCCCGGCAGGAATAAGGCTTGCCTTAATTAAAACACTGTTCACCCTTCACTTCAGCTGCTCGCCCAGGAGCGATCGTAACAAGCGAGAGTCGCTGCGAGGCCGGCATCAGGGTCGGCTCTCAGTGGGCTTGAACACCCTCGAGAACCTGCTGCCCTCAGATGAAAGACGGAGCCACCTTAATGCTTCCATTTACGGACCTGCAGGCTGAACCAAAACTCAGTAGGCAGCCCAGCGCCGACCAGTTAAAGCCTTCCCCGGACCAGATCTAGACTGGGAGGCAGCGGCTTCATTTGGCCATAGATTAGAAGCTCCTTCAGGCTATCAGAAATACTTCTGATCTCCTTGCCCAACAAGCTGTCACCCTTCAGCACCATTTTTCCCCTCTAATCTGCTAGAATTAGGAAGGATCCCAGGCCATAAACACATCTCTAATTACCAAAGCGGCAGGGGCGAAGCTGCCCCGCTCCCTGCAGCCGCTGCACTGACTGCTGCCAGCACTGCTTAGACATCTAATTTATCAGGCGGATGCCCCTTTCACTTTCTGGCCATGTATCTTCCCCTCGTCTTTATCTGCTCTGGGGACAGGTGTGGGAAGTGGAGAAGTGGCATCTGTGGCTGCTGGTGACAGAGCCCCTTTTCAAAAGATGCTGTTCCGCTGTTATTACCAACTCTCGCCAAGTGGAATTGAGACATGAAGTAGATTTGTGCCCAAGATAATGGCGTTTATTAGACAAGCTATTGAGAAGAAAACAAAAGCTAACAGTGGAGAGCCACTAAGAGCAACGCTTGGAGAGAATACATCAAGAATACAAAGAGGAGCAGTGTTAATAGGTGGTGCTTCCCATCAATGATTAGAAACCTTGAGCAGTCCCTTAACGACACCGGGAGAGCGAAGGTTAGCGTCAACCAGCAAGAGGTGACAAACAGTACAAAGGTGTCCGCACCCTCAGACAAGGTGTTCAACCCCTTCTTTCACCGTCAGACATGGCTGAGCATCTCTGCCCCAGGGTGGCAGCCCCCAGCTTGCCCACGACCCTTCTCCTCACCTACACGAGCATCACACAACCAACCCCTAGCCCGTATGCTTTCGCTACACACAGAGATACCACTCCACAGAGCAAGGATTCCGGGACAGCTGCTCTGCCCCCCACCACTGTACCCCACAGCAGCACATGAAGGGAAGGAGAATTAAGTCTCTGCACCCTCCTGGAGCAACCAGGGCACTTCTGACAAAGCCAGAATTGCCTTTCCACAGGGAATGCCTTGAAGATCATGGATCCATCTAGATTTTTCCTATCGGAGACCATCTCCTCCTCACCAATCTTTCCTTGCCTGCTGGTTAACCACCAGCCAGCCCAAGCCCCCGGTGAGATTAGCTGGAGCCTGGCACAATGCTCACACCGAGCCACAGCAGAGATCTTTGGGAAAACAGTATCACATGGGAAAGCAGATATCACAGCTGCTAAACAACTGCTGGTCTGGGTCCTTGGCGATTTCTGCTTTCAGACTTCCAATCCAGGCAAACAGCACAGGAAGTCCCCAGATCCCCTAGCTTCACGGCCAGCCCACGGGGACAGCTGCTTTCACAGCCAGACCTCTCCATCCCAGCCTTCCTCTCCTGCTCTGGGAGGATGCTCAAGGGCTGGGCTGGGGCAAGAGCCGGCGGCACCGGGCAGTGTGGAGGAGGGCGAGCTCAGGCAGGAGCACAAGGGCGTCCCTGCAGCCCAGCACCTCCCAAGAAATTTATTGATTGTGACACACTGTCAAAGTGAGACGCGCCTCATTAGTCAGAACCGAAGCAAATAGGAGGGCTCTTTAGCCAATTTAAAAAAAAAAAAATAATAATCAGGCATGCTCCATGGAGCTCACCACCTCCCCGCCTTCAGCCCCAACGGCAAGTCAGAAACTAAGGCAAGATGTAACACAGATCAGAGTCACGGCTTCTCCCCTTCCCCAAGATGGTGAATTCCCCATTTCCAGCAAGCAGCAGCAGCCAGGAGCAGCCAGCAACCACCACACAGCCAGGCTGGATCCGGCACAGCCATCTGGAACAACACAGAGCTCCAGGAGCCGCACCTGACACTTGGAGAGTTTGAAAATGAGAGGGTTTGTTTCACAGCTCCTGGAGCATTTTATTTCCCAACTCTTGAAACAGAGCTCATTGACTCTCCTGAGTGGCACTCTCTGCTTAAAAAAAATCTATTTTTAAAAGCTTTTCTTTTTTAAATGACGTGGTTTTCCTTTGTGGGTTAAGCTGAGCTGGCACATGCCTTTTTTGTTGTTTTTTCTTTGTGGTTTTCCTCCAAGATTTATCAGCCTTTGGTGCAAAGGGCACTACAACTCTTCTCCAGCTTGCTGGCAATGCTGACCCTCCAGAGTTTTACACCACCTTCCTCCACCCCAGCCTCTTTGCACCACGAGGGAGCCCCTGGCCCTCGGCAGCGTGAGGAGAGCCCCCCCCCAGACTCCCACCATGCAGCAAACAAGGGGGGCTGCACGGCAAAGCCTCCCAGCACCTGCAGGACAGGAAGGCGGACGGAGGCAGGACAGGCAGAGGGACCATTTTGATGCCACCAGAGCATCAGCTGCCCCACCACAAGCCAGTTTGAAGTTTCACAAGCGCACGGACGTGCCTGTTGGCAGAGAACACCCCAGCTCGCTGCTTTCCAACCGGGCACCAGAGGAAGGCGGGAGCTGAAGACGGAGCCGTGGACATTGGGTGGATCAGTCGGGTCCAGCACCACAAGATGAGCCTGTTGTCCCTGCACCAGGGGCCAAGGTGCCCCCAGGCAGAAAGCAAAATTCACCTTACAGGGGACACATCCAACAGCTGGCGGAGGCACCCTGAGAAAAGCCCTCTCTCCTCCACTCAGCAAGAGAAGGGAGAGGCTGCTGGCCTGAAGGGTGCCATCACCCATGAGCTCCCCCCGCCCAGGGCTGGCCGGGGACACCCCACCTGACACAGCAGGGGCCACCTCCAGCCCTCAGCCGGGGGTTCAGGCTGCCCAAGCCCTTTGGTCACCAGCCTAGGAAGGAGCACTAGGCACACGGATGCTTGTCCTGCGCTGCCCTCCCCGCCCCTGGCCCAGCACCAGGCAAGCCGAGCCCAGCCCAGCTGCATTTTCCTAAATTAAACAATAAACAAGGAGCTGTTGCAGATTTCCCTTACACTGCAGTTCCTTATTAATCCCCACAGTAAACACAAAGGGGGAAAAAAAATAATTAACCTAAGAGGGTTGCTTTCTGTTTAAAGATACAAATGGATGCTAAAAGCAGACAAAGGAGCCCAAGCAGATGCAGGGCAGAAGGAGCGGGGAGCTGCCCACCGGCCCCCGGCGCAGGCAGGGCAGCGGGGCTTGCACTGGCCAAGCCTGGGAGCCTCTGGCCCACAGGAACCATCACCAGCACGGGAAGGCAACCCGCAGGGCTGCACAACCCTGACCCCCGGCAGGGTCTGTCACCCTGGCAAGGGCTTTCTGAGGAGCGGGGCCACCCCCCATACACCCCAGCCTGAACAGACTCTCTCCTCCCAGCAGGTCCCCAAGGCTGGGGGGGTCAGTGGCTCCCGCCGCAGGCGTGGGGTGCAGCACGCCGGGCGCTGGGGGAATGGCTGGGCAGCAAAACCACAATTATTCGCCTGGAAAAGGGCCAGGACACTGAACTAACCCCCTGCACGTGGCGACTAAACC
This sequence comes from Falco naumanni, assembly GCF_017639655.2. Taxonomy (NCBI): domain Eukaryota; kingdom Metazoa; phylum Chordata; class Aves; order Falconiformes; family Falconidae; genus Falco; species Falco naumanni. The sequence continues at coordinate 2,560,502 of NC_054060.1, read as the reverse complement.
TATGCGAGGAGGCTGCTTTAGTGAGAAATGGCCATTTGAAGCTTAACAGCTCTCACTGGCAGATTTCCCCCCCCCCCCCCTCTTCCCTCTGTAGCTGCTTCCCGTACAGTGCACCCAGCTAATTAATTACAGAGCACAATCCAATCAGTCAGGCCATCCTATTGCAGTTAAAGGCATTTAAGAGATAATGCCATGAAACTCCAGATGGACTGGCCTGACCCCTGCCTCCGACACCGCTGGGGTGCTCAGGAGCTGCCGCCGCTCCAGCCGACATCCCAGATCCAAGCATACCAAAAAAAGCCCTCCAGACGCTTGCAGTGCTCCCGTGCGCGGGTTGCCAAGCCCCTGCTGACTTTAATGAGACCTGTGCCCTCCTCTTCCACTTGCAGCTTGCCCCGGGGCACCCGGGCTCACCGCTGCCTGCGGAGCACACGCTAGCCTGGCTCAACACAAGCACGGGTAAGGGAGATGCCCCCCGCCCGGCTTCTCCTGCTCCGAGTTTGCCCTCAGCGTGGCAGAAGGACAGATTTGAAGGCCAGATGCCAGCCCATCTTCTCCCCCCTGCTGCCGACACATGCCCCACGTATGGTCAGCTGCAGCAGAGGCTGCCTCAAGGTGCTGTGCGCCACTGTTGGGGGTATGCCAGGGCACCCTGATCCTTCCCCATCTCGTCAGAGGGCTCTGCTCCAGCCCCCTGCCACTCCCCCAAATACCAAGAGATGATGGCTACTGCTCAGCAGCAGAGACTGGCCGCGCTGGAGACGGGCTTTGACGGCAAACAGAGGTAGGGGAGTGGCTAAAGTGATGGCATGCTGAACAACCAGCTCCTTTTTGGTTACTGTTGTCAGCACTGACGTGCTGGTCTCCATATGGGATGTTCTCAGCTTTGCAGAGATGGTTTCAATCTCCTCCCTGGGCTAAAAGTGTGGGAGTTCAACCGAAACCTGAAGTGCCGAGGAGTGAGAAGTTATCAGACCCCTTGGACAAAGGTGGGGGCTTGCATTCGGTCTTGAATCAGGCACTGTCCCTCCCACCGCCCCCGGCAAGGGGTTCATTCAGTGGGTGCCCTTGGTACATCAAGCGCCCTTCTTTTCTTAATCACAGCTATCCGAGGTCCAATCCTGACCATGTATTGCTGGAAGCCTGGCTGGTTCCCAAGCCACTCGCTGCAGTGGTATTCAAGGAAAAACCTGTGGCACCAGATCCTGAGCATCCCCACAAAGACTCGGTGTGGCTACGTTGCTTTCTGCCAGCCACGCTCCCAGCCGCCTCATGTTTGATGATGAAAGTGGCTGATTCTGCGATTTACTGATCCTACCCTTGGTTAATTTTGCCTGCCTTGGGTGAGGATAAGCTCTTGGATTTGCAAACATTTTGAGGATTGTTGTTTTAGTTATTTATTTCCCCCTCCTGTTGTGTGTGCATGCGTCAAAAGCTCTTATGCCTTGGTCCAAAGCCCAAAGTTAAGGCGGGTGATATACATCAAGTCTAAATATGCTCCTGTCACAGGTGGCATCAAAAGCTAGTCGCAGTGGAAATGAGCAAGGGTTCTGCTCTCACTTGGTCCAGCCCATCTCACAGCAGTTTAACCTCCAAGGAGAAGCGAGGAAGAGCCTCTCCTCCTCAATCACGCCTCCAAAACGCCTTTGTCAGACTCAAGCACAGCTAACTACGGCAAGGGACAGAAAGGCTCTTCTCAGAGCTCTCCTCACTCAAGCCAAATACCCAGCTATCCTGCATCAGGACCAGCACCACGCAGGCCACAGTGCTTCAGCGCTAAAGAGCATCAACAAGGTTTGCACCCAAACGACAACCTCCGGGTTTCCCTATTGCAGATTTGCAAAAGAGGGACACGACTCTGGCGGGGCTGGAGCACAGCTGCAAGCAAACGGCGGCATTTACCAGCCACAAATGGAAAGGGGACAGTGCTGAGATGACCGTCTAATAACTGGGTCTTCCTGAAAACACCGTATCTGCGCATCTACAAAACTCACCATCTTGCAAGGACATTTACTGAACATCCCTTACAGTGTCAGCAACAGACACCAGCGATTAGCAAGAGGAGCTAGACCCGACGGTGGTCAGTGTGGATGGGGCAGGAGCAACCCAGACCTCCACACACCAGCTGCTGTTACATGTCGGTGGGAGCTGCGTGAGGGCTGGCTTGCTCTAATCAGCACTAAAAGAAGCACAGCTGACTCCTTACCATGGACCCTAAAACAAGGAACGTAACTACAATAACAACACACCACCAGAGCTTCAGCCAGAAAATCAGCACACCAGCTCCTCGTACCCACATCCCCCCTGAGAAGGCTAAGGAACAAGGACAGAGGACAGCTCAGCACATCTAGATAAAAAATAAAACAAAAGGTGATGTCCTCCCTCCTCCCACCGGTGTGCCCCAGATGGACTCGTTACACAGTCTGGCTGCAGAGAGGCCTCGTTTCACGGTAGATACGGCCACGGTGGGACGCCACGGCAGAAGGACCGTCTGGAGGAACTTCTGCTCTCTGGTCTGAACCCGGCTCCTGGGGCCAGTGATCTCAGCCGGGCGGGATGAGGAGACAGATGCTCCACGCATCCCAGCACTGCAGCCCTGGCAGGGTGGGGACATCCCCCGTGAGCACTGAGCCCCCCTGCTGCAGCCGTTTGGAGAGGGAAGAGGCTTTTCCCCATGGAGTCAGGGAACCGAAACTCTCCAAACGCTTATCTCAAGAGCTCCTGTAGAGCGCTACAGGGATATGGCAGGAGGAGGGAGGAGAAGCTGTTCAATAAACCCTGAGGCCATCCCACCTTATGTGCCTAGACACAGCTCTGGAGTACCTTGGTTCTGGAGGTAATTCCCGCCTCCTTGGCTCCCTGGGGATCCCATAAAACAGGGCACGTCTCCTGACAGCCCCGCAAGGACTCCTTGAGACTGCAAAGATGAGCTGAAACGAAGCAATGCTGGAAAAGCATCAGCCCCTCAGAGGATGGCATCGACTTGAGGTTGTGCTACCAGCCCAGAGCATCCGCTCTGCACCGAGCCCCCAAAGCAATGCACCAGCGAAAGTTCTCAGCCTTCAGCATCCATCTTCCCTTTGCCACAGCTGTAGCACCAGCGTTGCTGCTGGAGCCTGCACCGTCCCATTTTCTGCACCTTGCTATGAACCCTTCTAGAAGCCACCAATTAAACCACTGAACTGTTCTCAGCTCAGCCTCCCATGCATGAAAACGTCCTGTTATTTCACACCTGCCAAGAGTTGTGTCCCAGCAGATTTATCTTGAACTGACACTTGAGGATAATTAAACCCTTCTCTCTCTCCTGTTAGCAGCGCAGCAGATAAAAGGAGAGCCCTGGGGCCCTCCGATTGCTGTTGTGGCGGGTTGCTTCTGTACAAGCCAAGGAACATGAGATGAGCCTCAGTTTCTCAAGAGACATGGACGGGGGGAGGGGGCAGGAGGACAGCTTTGCAATTTGCCCTAATTTGGCAGAGGAGCTGAACAAGACGTAAGACGCATGCAGGCAGCTTCCCTAGCAGGGCAGATCATCTGGAGAATGAAGAGCTGGAAAACAAATGTCTGGGATCGAATCGAACCCACCCTTGTTGCTAAACCTGGGGTATCATCCATCACCGAGCCATCGGTCCCCAGAGGTCCGGCCATCACGGTCCAGGCACCCTTCCCACCTGCTCCAGCCTGAGCTGCCCACGGCAGGGCTGGCTCCCACCGCACCCACCGTTACCGGAGGCGCTGGGTGCCCCATTGAGTCAGCCCAAAGTTGGCCGCGTTTGGGGAGTGGGTGGCAAGGTGGGCGAGCAGCCGGCCTGGCAACAGCCCCCTGCTCAGCCCTGCCCGCCCCCCGCCTGCTGCCTGAGGTTGCTGCGCGTATCCAACCTCAAAGCCCAGCTTCGATCCTGGCGGTTTTGAGGTTGGCGCTGAGCATCTGCCATCACTCCGGGCTGGGCCTCCGGCAGCTCGGGCGGGGGGCGGGCGGGAAACCGCGAGCACGGGGACCCCCACCTACCTGCCCCAAGGAGCCCTGCACGCCGCCGAGGGGTCCCTTCCCTCTTCCTAGCCCCGCTGCGAGGGCGGCAGGCGGCAGGTCCCACTTGCTGAGCAATGCTCAGAGAAGCCGCAGGTCCCCAAGGAGCCCCCCCCCCAGCCCCATCCCGCTGCGGCTGCCCCCTCCCCCCGCCACCGTTACCTGCGGGGGCTCGGGCGGCGGCCGGGCGAGACGCGCCGCGCTGCAGCTGGGCTCGGCTCCGCGGGGCTCGGCGCATCCTCCGCCGCTCGGGGCTCGGCCGGGCTCCCGCGCCCCGCTCCCCGCCGCTCGGCTCCGCGCTCCGCCGCACGCGCTCCCCCGCACCCCGCGGCAGCGGCGGGGACGCGCGCATACCCCGGGGCTGGCGGCTCGAGGCTCCGCTCGCCGCCGCGGCGCCCGGCACCTCCCGCCGCCGCCGCCGTACCGGAGCGCCCCGCCCGCCCCCGCCTCCCCGCGCCCCTCCGCGCCCGGCCCCGGCGACAAATCGCGGCCGGGATTGCTTTAAAGAGAGAGCGTCCGCAGAGCCGGGGGAGGGGGGGCACGCGGCTTGACCCTCCCCCGGGCTGCACGGCGCCCCCCGGGCCCCCTGGGGCTCCGGGCATGCTGTGCGGCCGAGCCCCGACAGCTCAGCGCACTGGTGGCTGCAGCGGTGCTGCCATTGATGGCCTTTGCAGCCATCAGTGCGTTGAGCTGTCGGGGCTCAGCCACGTCCCCCCCGCACGGGGCGCGGGCAGCCCTGATGCCGAGCCCCAGCCAGCAGCACACCATGCAGCCCCCCCTCCATTATTCTGTGACGGTGAGAGACACCCCCCAAGCAACCTGGCGGGGTGCCAGCCTCGTGGGGGGAAATGTTCCTGGATCCCTGGGGAGAACAGAGCTGACTGGGGTTGGGGCAGGTTATCCACTGCCCTGCACCTTCCCAGTGAGCCCCAGTCCTGCTGCAGCTGAGGGACGCTGGGCCAAGCTGTCCCCAGGTGCACAGCACCACCAGCAGCCTGTGACTTACCAGAGGGGCTTTCCAACAAACATTTTACCCATACGACGTCTCAGCAGGATCTGAGGGAAGCCACAGCCTTCCTTGGCACTCGGTGCATTCAGCAATCACGCTAAAATCTCTGCCTGGAGATCATGGGCTCGAGCTGGCAGCTCTGCAGGGCCTGGCTGTCCAGCTGCCCACGGAGGAAGCCCCTCTCCTTGCCCCCCGCTGCGCCCCATGCCCAAACAGCCCCCTGAAGAGCACCATCAACTGTTTCTCTGCAAGACCAACTTACACCATGCCCTGCACACATGTGGTGCTCGTGTCTGTACACCTGGCACGGGCCACCTGGCACAGGAGACGCTAATCCAGTGGGAAAGGCATATGAAGCTTTGGCAGAGCCCCCTCCCCAAGCGGCCCTCACCTTCTCCACAGGCCTTCTTTAGTGAACGTGTTCGTGCACTCATCCATAAATACCATTGCTAATTTGGGGTGCTCTGTTGCAAATTTGCAAGATGATAGAATCGGGCATTGTCCTATTCCCAGACCTAAGTTTATCCCCCTGGCTGGGTTTGCCTTACCCCTTCCCAGGGCTGGAGGAGAGGACCCACCGAGGTCCTCAGTGCCCTGGACCCTGCCCTGGGGAAATGCCCTGGGCTCCCTTCTACAAGCCAAGCTGCAAGCCCCCTTCCCAAAGCTGCCACCCTGCCACACTCTGGCTTCAGGTATTATCAGATGTTTTCTGATTCTGAAAATCCATCAGATTTTCTCCTGCCAATATCCTCCTCCTGCTTGCTCAAGCAGGAGCAGAGGCTTGCAGGCCTGTGGGTTTTAATCAAACCCGGAATTCTCTACACCGTTAAGTTACCTCTGTTTGTCTTGCTGGAATGAAGCAACCTGTTTGGTGAGGTTTTCCAGAGCACCCCAGCCTGTGCAGCCTGGGGGAGTGAATGTGCCCCTGGCCCTGGGCTACCGGCTGGACTGCAGCAGCCCACCGTGGCCACAGCTGGCACGGGTGCTGGTGGGGGTGCCAGCGGTGCTCAGCGCTGCACAGCCACCAGGAGCAAGCCCAGTGCTCCCTGTCCCGAGGAAACTCCAGCCGCCACAGCAAGGGCAGGCAGACCTGGGGGCAGGAGCAGGCAGAGGGGCAGGCAGCTCGCTCAGGGGGACAGAGCTGGGAGCAGGATGGGAGCAGGCAGCGCTGCGCAGCCCCGGCTCTGCGGCAGGAGCACAGGCAGCACCCCTCCATGCCTCACGCTGCGGTACTGATCCTCGCTGCTTTCGCGCTTGGTGTGTTTCATCAGTGAACACCATCTGTACCAGAACCAGGTATTGTTATGACCTTTGAGGCTCCATCCAGTGGTCGCTTCCATCAGATGCTTTTGTGTCTTACGATGATCCCAGGCACGGTGCCAGACTCAGAACACGCTGAAAGCAGGGAACATCTTTCCTCTGGTTTCAGGAAGGAGATATAGCATCCAAAAAAACTGTCCAGGATTTGGGCTAGAATTATTCCTATTCCATTAACACTAGGGATAAGTGAGATAGGAAAATCCACCTCATAGGAGGATTGGAAAGTAATTAATGCATAACATTAGTAATGATCTTCTTATTCCAGCTCTGCTTATTATTACAACAAGCTTTGCTCTAGTCCACCATGATGTGCTGCATAAAGCAGCTATCTTCTGAATCTGATTTCCTGTTTGGAGATGATCTCTAGCTGAGAAATTACCTGCTCTCAAAACTGATTAGAGTCCTCATCAGCAGATTCTTCACCCATCCTTTAGGCAGGCCCTAGAATATACAAGGAATTCAGAATAATTTCATGCAGGAGGTAAAATCTGGAGTTGGTGGCCCAGCTGTGTGCTGTTTCCAGAGAAAATCCAGAAAAAGCAATGACGGCAGCAGGTCGCCAGCCCAAACCCGGGTGCTATGAGCTGCTCCGCTCAGGTCAGTGGATGCTTCAGCTCCTGTGGTGCCTTCCCTGCCCACGGCCGATGCTGGCTGCCTCTGGCTCATCGCCGCGTCCACTCCCAAGCACTCTGGGGGGCTGTCCCCAGCTCAGGGTGCCTGACAGTCCCTGTGCAGAGGGGGCTTGGCATCAGCTGTCCCTGCCTGCAGGAACGATGCTCCCTGCCCTAGGAAACTGGGGACCTCAGAGGGTGCCAGCACTGCATGATGCACCCAGGACATCCAGAAAGGAGCCTGGAGTGGGCAGGACCCTGCTGGCTCCCACTTCAGGCCCCTGCAGTTGCAGGCAGCTGGTTTTCTGCTCCCTTCACATGCTGGTCCAGCTCCGTCTGGAAAGCAGTGAGGTATTTTTCCTTCTCTGCTTCCCATGGCTAAAAACTGTCTCGCAACTCCCATGGTTAAAAACTGTCTCCTAATTTCCAGCCTACATTAGACAGTTTAAACCTATTTGTTCTTGTGCCAGCACAGTCTTTTAGCTTAAATGGTTCCTTTCTGTACCTAGTGTTTACTTGCTTGATATATTTATGGAGAGTAATCATATCCCCGCTTTACCTTCCCTTTGCTGGGCTAGACAAGCCAAGTGCTTTCAGTCTTGTCTTATAAGACAGGCTCTCCATTCCCCCCACCATGCTAACAGCCCTTCTCCGCACCACTTCCAGCATGAATTAATCTTGCTGGAAGACGGGCCACTGCGGCTGCGTGTGGCACTTTGAACATCTCCCAGCGCCCGGCGCAGCCATCGGTGCCTGCTCCACCTCGCCTGATGCCACCCCAAAGCTGGCAACTGCAGCTCGGAGCACAGCAGTGCCACCCATGTGCTGGCCTTCCCCGTGCCAGGTTGTCACCTGAATGAGGTGACGCTGCAAGAGACCTTGCCCTGTGCCTGCAGAACAAGCCTACCCAGCCAGCTCCCCAGGCTGCCGGCTCCTGCCTTCCCCTCCGGCCGAACGCAGCGGGGTTGGGCGCTCCCGCATACTAAAGAGGGTTGATTTCTCTCTTCTCTGCTGCACTGCAATGGTGTTCGTGCGGAGCTCTCCCGTGGGGGGTTATAAACTCCTGTAGCCTTAAATGAAACTCACAGAGGACACACAGACTCATCCCACTAAACACAAGAGGGAGATGGTATCACCATGCTCTGATGGTCACTAATAACTTTACCTCTCCTGTGCTATTCTCAGCAGAGATAAACCTCCAGTGTCTGATGAGCCAGAACAGAAATATCCAATGGTTCTCTGTTCTTTTCTATTTTTGCTGCAAGCTGGTTAACCCTGAAATCCAATTACTGCTCATTATTCAATGGAACTTGCCTCTTATCAAATGGACACATTGCGGGGCCGCTGTGCCGACTCCAAGTGCTAATGGAGCTGCAAATTACTCCTGCCATGCTGACGGACCCATAGGTGTGAGCCCAGGGGTACTGCTGCAGCACCCCCATGTACGCTCCGGGGATGCCTACACCCTGCATCCCTTTCCCGGCGCTGCTGAGCGTGCTGCCCACGTGCCAGCCACGGGCTGATGTGACCACAGGCTCCCTGGAGCTGCAGGCACAGCGCACACAGCAGCACCGGCTGCGAGCTTCGGCTCCCAAGGTTGCTGCGGCATGTCCTCGCCCTCCAGCCCAGTGCCATGGCCAGAGCTGCCCTGCCTGGCCACCCATGGGTGCCACGGACCCGTCCCGCACCCCAGCACGTGGCTGGGCTTGTTGACTGGGTGCTCGGAGGGGTCAGGCAAGCAGCCTTTAAGCTCCGGGGGTTATTGTGCACGGTGTGAAATGCAAGGGGCTGATCCAGGCGCGCCGTGGATCAGCCTGGGAGCCTTGATGTGCGGGAGAGGCTGGCTCCCTGCATTAGCACGGGAAGCAGGCGCGCAGCCAAGCCCAAATGCCACCTAATTCACATTCGGCACTGAATTCAGCCGGTGGGGAAAGGTAATGAAAAAAAAAAAAAAAAAAAAAAAGCTTTGCAGTTTTCTTTGCTGATTAAAGTCATGGCACAGCAAGTTTCACCTACGTTCATTAGCAAGAGGGGAGGGAGGGGGATGTTCCCAGCAGCAGCTGCTGCCAACACTCCCCCAGCACTGAAGACGCAGCTGGGCACGAGCTGAACCTCCTGCCCATGACCCGGTGCTACACAGGCTGGATGCGGCCCCGGGGCCCTGACCCACATCCTTTGCCCTGCAATCTCCCATCTTCCTCTCCCTGGCATTAGCCTACCCTGCCACGATGGCCTCAGGGATAGTTTCTCAGGTCAGCTTGGTTTAAATAAGCCCCACAGTAGTCTCTCTCTCTCTTCCAGATCATCCATCGTTTCTTCTTTGAGGCAGCTTAGGCTAATCCCCCTCAGAGACAGATGATGGAAATGGCAGGGGATGCTCCAGGCGAGGTCTCCTGGCGCCACCAGACGTGCCTGCCACTCTTCCTGGCACCCACCACTGCATAGTCACTGGGCTGCTGGTAAGCCCTGCCAAGCCCTGCTTGCTGCCTGCCTGCCTCCCCATGCGCTGCTGGCAATATCACACCCCCAGTTTCTCATCGACTAGACCAACAGGCAATCCGGTGGGGATCTGGACCAGCCATGGACACACGGCTGCGTTGCAGCCTCGTTAGCAGGGTGACACAAAGATCGGGGCTGCGAAGCACAGCTGCGCAATGGGGACCCGTGTCTCACTTGTCCAATTCAGCTCGTACCGCCTCGGCACGAGCATGCTCTCAGAGCACCGAGGAGCTGCTGCTGCCATCTCTGCCCTGATTTCCCTGGCTGCACCAGCCTTTTATTCATTGCACTGCCCGCCCGTGCCCCTGCAAAGAGATTCTCACGCGAAATGTCATCCACTCACACCCAAGACATCGAGGCTGCTGGCAGGAGGACGGGAGCAGGACCAGTGTGACGGATGCTCGGGAAGGATCATGCCCACGTCGTCAAATTTCAGTCCCTCCACAAAGGGCCAACTGTGGGAAGTCATCAAAGCCAGGGCTGGAGCCACAGGTGGGTGCGGGACATGGGGAGTGGTGGCTCAAGGTCCTCTGGCTCGGTGCTGTGCCTGGGGGGCGCTGGAGCTGGGCATCCCCCGCATGCAGGGGCAGGTGGGCAGTAACAGCAGGCACTGAGAGCTGAGCACAAGGCTTTCACTTCCACCCCCAGCTAACTTGTCAGCTATCATTTTCCTGATTAGAGCTAATTAATTCCCCCAGCCACCCTCCCAATTCGTTAAAGTGATTAGCACCTTGGCCAACAGCACCAGCGGTGCCCTCCCCGCTCCCACCCCTGATCATGGGAGGATCAGTCTGCACCTGCCTGCCAGGCACCCACCAGAGCAGAAGATTGTGAGGTGCCACCCTGAGCTCCTGTGGGACCCAGTAGCTCCCCGTGGCCTGGGTCTGGTCCCCACTCTCCAGTCCTGGTTTGGCTCTCTCCTGCTCGTGCCAAAGGCAGAGCATCCCAGGGAGCCACGGAGGGGGAAGGGGAGAAAGAAGCTGATGAAACCCCAGTAAGTGAAAGATTAAACATAATGCCAAGTAAATTAATATACAAGAAGAGAAGGCAGCTTTTAAATTAACTCATTATACTGCTAGGCTTTCAAACCCATTTATTTACCCCATAGGTCCTGCAGCTTCATATGGAAAATGGCTTCTGCTTGACTGCTATTAAAGCTCAAACGCAGAGCGACGTGGCTGCGCGACAGCCGCCGAAGGCTGGTAGTCGACACCTGAGCATGCCCACAGATATATGCAGGGACGGGTAATTGCACATGCAAAACGTTCGGCTGTGACAGCAAGCAGGACGGTTGAGCAGAGAAATGGGAATGCATTTCCATGCACAATTACCTGGGGTGGGGGCTGAGCCACAGCTCCAGAAGACAACAGGGTCGGGTTCCCCCCCCCCCACAAGTGCTGTGTGTGCTGTGTGTGCTGTGTGATAGCCGCCTCCTCTCCATGCCTGCCTATTTCCCAGGGGAGCAGGGCATTTCCATCCTCCCAGGAACCGGGGAATGCTGAGCTGGATGAACCCAGTGCTTATTACTGGGTTAGCTGTGATCACGGAGCAAAATGCGCTGTTCTTTGGGCAGGGGGTGGGGTGGGGGGGTGGATTTACTGGGAAAAGGGGCAGGGAAGGAAGCAGATAGTCTAAGCCCCTTTGTTTGAGAAGTGGCTGTGATCAGGTGAGGCTTTTCTATGGGGTCTCTTATTCAGGAGTTGCTGTTCCCAGGTCTTACTGATGAGCTGGAGCTGGTTCGTAATAGAGGATAATAAATAAAAGGGCAAAGAGGGAAAAGAAGAAACCCAGACCTCATTTTCTTCCCACTGCCTCCCCTTGAGCTGGCAAACAAAAGCCAAGCTGAGCAGCAGGATGCTCAGCCCGAGCTATGGCGAAGCGGCTCGTGCTGGCGCAGATGGCACGTTCCTCGGGGTCTCCTTGTGCCAGGGGCAAGGTCTGGTGCTGGCTCTGCCAAGGGGAGCCGCACAGGCCAGGCCGGCAGCTAGCCCAGAGCCTGCTTTGTCCCCATTCCTGGCTGCCAGCTTCACTGCACTACAATTCCCAGCAGCCTGCAGGAGGGTCTTTGCCTCAGAAAGCAGCATTGAGCAGGGCACGGCTGATAAAGCGCTTGAGGGATAGAGCCAGCCCAGCAGCCAGCTCAGTGCCAGACTGCCAGAGGTGGATGCGGATGGCGAGGCAGCACCAGGAATTTTCAAGGCCAGGGCAAAGGGCTGGAGCGGGGCTTGGGGGCACAGCACTTCCCAGTGGGGCTGCAGTGGGCGAGGGCAGGGTGATGGCATCACATCTTGCACGCTCGCACTGTCCTCATCATGCTTTGCTTTGCCCTTCAGCAACCAGCATCAGCTGCTCTGCTGGCTGGGCAGGGAGAGAAGGTGGTCCTGGGTGGTCTTGGAAAGGCTTCTCCTGGCCCAGTCTTGGGAGCACAACATGGGGGGGCCACCTCTGTGGCCAGGCGGGAGCAAACCTGCCTCCCCAGGGGCTCCGAGGACAGTGACACTGTGGCCCTGGGCTCAGGTGGGAATCACTGGAAAGAGGCAGCCCCCAAGCCCTGCCCCCCCCCACCCCCCCCATGCCTCTAATTATCACACCTTCACCTCCGGGAGTGCCAGTCCTACTTTCCCCCATTCATAATTCAGCCTGACACAGCCCAGCAAAAATCAATTCACTCTTATAAGAAAGTGCCAAGGCAAATTATTTCCTAAAGCCTTCGACAGGGCTTTCTTCTCCCCCAATGACTGTATCTTCGGTGTAGAGTCCTAAATTACAGATTAACCCTTCGAGCTCTTCCAGCTTGCCGGAGAGCCCAGCCAGAGGGGTGATTGATGAAGCCATCAGCAAGAGCACCTTGTCGCCTCGTTGCCCATCCGTTAGGGGATGAGCCCATCTAGCTGCCTAAATGCAAGTCCACCCATTCATCCTCCCCTAAATCATTCCTCTAGCAAAGCTGCTGGCTGTACAACCTTCACCACACAACCTTGTCGGGGGAGCAAGCAAAGCGACGGCTCCTCGATTCATAGCCAGGCAGTTCAGGTGTTTGGGGGTGCCGTTCCCCAGAGGCCTCTTTCTTTTCCATAGCAGTTTGTGGCCATCAGAGATTTTTTTTTTTTTCCTTTTTCACCGTGTCCTGGTAAGTCACTACCGGCAAAACGCAGCTCAGCATCCCCACAGCCTTGGCAGCCAGTTCCCAGTGGCAGGGTCTGGCCCCGGTGTGTACCATGCCCTGCAGCCCCCCGGGCACAGTCAGCAGGGACTGGCCATCCCCTGTCTGACCCTCACAGCTGTTTGTGCTAGTTGTAGTTGCCCCCATTATTCCCCTGCCAAGAAACAGCACCGAGGAAGATAACAAAGCTCTTTTTCCCATGCAAGGTCACCGGCTACAGTGTGTTGGATTATTATGTGGCATTTTAAACTCATTAACATAATCAGTACCCACGTACAGAGAGAAGGAAGGAAGTGAGAATAGAAATGTTAGGGTTTGGGGTCTTTGTGGTACAGGCTTTGAGGTCCCTGAGAGCACCCAACAGCTCCTGGTAGAGTATTATGGCAGGGGCTGTCACCTCTGATCTAAGCAGATGTTGGAGAAAAATACTAGAAATCTAAAAAGCCTTAAAATCTGCTCAGCGAAAAGTCTTTCCCCAGCCTTGGACCACAAAGAATGGAAATCATGTGGAGCCGATGAAAGAGCAAATCTAATAAAGAGAGTTTGAAGCGGAGAGGGGGAAAAGAAAAAGAAAAAAAGCAAGAGGGGGAGGAAGAGAATGGATCAGAGTTGTAAACTGGCTGGAAATCAGTCCGTTATCACAAACACATGATCAGAACTTAATAGTATTTGACATTTCATTAATTTAAACCAGGAGTCTTGGGAAAAGAGAGAGAAAAAGAAAGAACATTATTAATTTTAAAGACCTCCTCCCGGAAGGGCTCACACTGAAAAAAGAGAAGAAAAGTGTTAGAAGAAATTTGTATCTTTATATATTTCCCCAGTTTCCTCTGTCTTTTCTTCTCTGGCTGTGGAAGAACTTGCTAGCCATCAAAAACTCAGGGCTGGGCTCCCCGTGCCTTTCCCAGCCCCAAGCAGCAAACGTTAAAAGGCCATCCCAGTCCCAGCTGTACCACGGGGCAGATGCAGGGTGGGATACAGGGTTGTCCCTACAGGCACATGGGTACGAACCAGCAAAAGCCACATGCTATTAGTAACTCACAGACAGGCTTGCACAGCTTCAGGAGGTGCCTACAGCCGCTGCCCAAAAGCGTCCATCTGTCCTGCATCCACTGGCGGATGAGGCACTGAGGACTGAAATAGCTGTCCCCGAACCCAACAGCACCAGAGCATCCTCAGCAGCCGCAGGAGGGGGACAGCATCTCCCCGCTTCCCCGCCACAGAGGAGCTGAAGGCAAAGTTGCCAAAAATAAAACGATTCAGGACACCACCTCTATTGTAAGGGCAGATGGATGTCACTGGGGCTACGCTTGAAAAGGCAGATCTAAAAGGATGGAATTAAAGAGACTTCGGAGGAAAAGAGGCTGCTAAAGCAGATATGCGGCTTTGCAGATAAGGCTTCTGCAGGTGGAGCGGCAGCCCAGCCTTTGGGTCCGAATGGGAAAGGGAGCCACCCCCCAGCCCTCCCCAGGTGCCTTCAGCACTGTGAAGGTGCCTTCCTTCACCCCTCCAGCTTCCACCAACAACTTTTTAAAAAGCACTTCTGGATCTTCCCCTCGTATTTTAAGGGACTTCAATAATCATAGTTTATTACTTCAAAGGATTTTTGAAATTGTCGTTGTTTTTTCCCCTTTCAGTGTGGCCACGCATCACGACACCGGAGAAGCTACACAGCTGCCTGTGGGGTGACCAATTTAGCTCCATGTATTTTGACTGCTTTCTCAAGTCCTGCTATTCATTTTTCTGCTGGGTCCATCTGAGAATTCAGCTTATTTAAAAAAAAAAAAGCCACATGTGGGGCAGAGCTACGCCACTGATGCCTGCCTCCAGACAGAGCTTCCACTTTTCCCCAGTGTGGGTCCTGCCACCTCAGGGGTCCTTTGCTTTTAGGGCTGATGGGAGCTGGTGATAAAGGAGAAACATTTCCCCGACTTCCCCAGCGACACCTGGGGTTTGCTCAGTGCCAGCAATTACCTGTTTCCCTATCACATGCCCTGTTTAACAGCATTTGCTCTCACCTAGTTTCAGCACAGATAATTTTAGTGCTTTAGCCCTACACTTTATCTCTTCAACAGAGGACTTCACTTGCTGCCAATGAAGCCGGTGGTTTCAAGAGCTGGGACAGGTTACTTGCCTTCAGGCAGATGTTCAGTGCTACTCAGGCTGCTGAAAATGGGGAAATAATAGGAAAAACAATCATTTGCATGCCAAGCCCTTCAGGATCCTCTTGGGCCAGCTCCCGACCTCACCATCTCGGTGCCCAGCAAACACCCCCATGCCACCAGTTCTCCCCCAGCTAATTGGGTTTTACTCCTCACCACTATTAAACATGCCCTGGAAGGGGTAAGGAGGTATTGGAGATGCTGAAGCCACCCCACGATGGCTTTGGCTTTTGTTCTCTTTTATTGCTGCCTTCTAACAGAGCAGAAGCACAAAGCGGGTATTTATGAGCCCGACCAGCGGCGGGTTTGGCTCTGGGCTGCATTTAAAGCACCTCTGTTGTTTCCCAGCAATAACCGCCTCCCAGATATTTACAACACTTGACAGCTGGAGACAGAGCCAGGTTAAAGCGCCCAGCTGCTTCCACCTGCACCTCGGGCAAAACTTTGTTAGGGGGTGTGGGAGGAGAGGAAAGGAGAGCTCCTGGATGAAAGCGTGGGCATCTCTTCACCAGACCAGGTCCCGCTCCCCAGGTCCCCATGTTGAGCACAGCCAGGAGGGGCTGTGGGGGGATGCTAAGCACTACCCATGTTGTACCAGTGTGTTCCCAGTTTGCTCCCCCAGTTCCTCGCTTCACATGCCAGGACTGGGGTGGCTGGGCTGTAGCAGGTCCCCCTGTGCCTTTACTCTGCTTCCCCATCCCGGCTGCGGAGTTGCCTCATTTTTCTTTCTCTCCCACGCTCCCTTTATCGCACATTTATTTTTCTTCACTGCTTTTGCATCCTATTCATCTGTCTCTCTTTCCATCTCATCTCCCCCATCCTGAAAGGCTTGTCAGGAGAAGAAAGAGCAAGCCCAGCTTCTCCCAGCTCTATTTACCAAATAAGGCCTGGAGTCAGGTTTTATTTAGGAAAAGGAAAATGAACTGGATGCAAGTAGGCCAGAAGATGCGTCTGTGAATAAAAAGGATGACGGCAAAGAGAAAGATGAACAAGGGAGAAGAGGCGGAGCATCCCCTCGGGATGCCGGACACAAGCTCATTGCCAGAGCCGCGGTCCAGTGCTGGGGGAGCCGCCGGCTGCAGTCTCGGCAGTTTTGCTCGTTAGCGGTGTCAGAACAGCATGAAAAATACAGGAGTGTCACGGGAGGTTAGGGAGCAAGTCAGGTGGCTAATTAGTTGGTTTAGGGCATCTTTTCTTTGAAGCCAAAGCAGTGGTTTCCTTCCCCCCATAGGCTATAATGCAATTAGACAGGCAGCAGCTCTCAGGAGCAACAGACTGGGTGGGTGTGTGGAGGGCGGGGGAGGGAGGGAAGGAGTGGGAAGGGGTGTAGAAAAGCTGTGGAAATCCCTCCTGCCCCCCACCACAGCGTGGGAAGCACAGTCTTAGGGGAGAAAAGCTGTACAAGTAGAGCTAGGGGATGCTCTGCCTTGTCAGCCCAAGGGCATGGAGCCTTGAGTGCCCCCCTGCCCCCAGGCACACCAGGGTCCCCTGGGGGCAAGTTCAGCTCAGCCCCGAGCTGCAGCAAGCCCACCCAGACCCTCCAGCCCCAAATCCAGGTTCTCCCGGTACCTCCCTTCTTGGCCACGCCACAGGATGACAGGGACCCGCCATGCCACCCTGGCCAGAGGCAGGCATGGGGGGGGGGGGGGCTTTGCTTTCCTTGACTGCACACCTTTCCCCATGCCACAGGGGCTGCGAAACATCCCCCACCTTCCTCCAGCCAGCCTGGCCCCCCCTAGTCCTCCTCAGGTGATGCTGCAGTGCCTGGGAGAGGGCAGGGCTGGGGGCTCTGCAGTGCCCCGGCAGCACTCATGGGATTCCTTCGAGAGATCCAAGGGGAAAACAAGGCTGGATGCTTGCAGCCTGTCCCCCCCACCCCCACCCACAGCCTTTCAGGGGCCTTTCTGCACATAGCTTGCTTAGGCTTGGCCAGGCTCAAGGCAGTCAACTCAAAAGTGACTGAAAATATATTTTTGCAGGCAATCTGCCGCCTTTCTGGAAAATAGCCTCTAAAGAGGGGCCTGGCCCCATGCCCAGGGAAGTTAACTTCAATTGACTCGGCTGCATTTTGCTTCAGGCCCTCTCTGATTTTTCTGGAGTGCCTTGTAATATTGAAGTGCTACTGCAAGGAAATTAAATTCACCACACTTAGCATAAGTGTAAACCCTTTCCCATAAGCCACGCTCTTACGCGAGCACCCGAGCATCTTCACCATCACCTACCTCAGGCTACCTGGCAGCAAAGACACGTTCCCCAGTGTTTGCAGGGTACCCAGCTCTCCTCCCAGGAGTTCGCTGGTTGTTCATGGCCGTGGTTCCTTGTTAAACATCTCTCACCAGCCTTGCTCCTGAGATAGCAGGAAAAAAAGAGCCACAGCAAGAGCATGATTGCACATAGAGCTTGTACATTATATGTTTTAGCCTCTCCCCATGCGTATCATACGTTCTCCAGCACAGCCCTATCAATACGCTGCAACAGGAGCCTTTGTACTTACTTTCAATTAAATCCTAATTTACCCAGATAATCAGGGCCTGGGAGAATCCCCACAGCTTGTTGCTGTTCTCATCCTTATTAGCTGTTACTGGCCATCTCCAGCTAATTAACCCATGGTTACCCTTATTTGTGTACGGTCACCCATGGTGACCTTATTTGCTGGGGGTAAACACAAGCTGAGGCACCTTGCTGGGAAGGCTGAGGTGGGATGCAGCTCCCAGCTGACTGGGGCAGTGGGGCTGGGGCACACTGTTGCTGGTTGGGGGTCTGGGATGCTCCTGAGGGGTGGTCACTGACCCACTGGACCTTGTCTCCACTACAGCCCCAAAACGCTTGCCGAGGAGGCGGCTGCAGGACCAACACCTGCTGCAGCCATGGGGACCTGGGACCAATGCTGGCAGCAAAAGGAGCATCTGCAGCAACAAACCAGGACCGTTTTCAGATCACCCTGTTACTGCCTTTCCCACAGCTGGACATGCTGCCTGGCAAACCCTCTGCTCCCCTTGAAAGTTAGCATCTCATAGAACAAAGGCATTTGGCCTTAAATTCCCTTTTCCTCCTTGTGAACTGATTTGGTCTGGGAGCCGAGCGTACTCGGCAGCAAACCCGCGTACAAGGAAAGCACATCAGCTCCTAGCGGGAAAGTGAATTATTGAAGTTGAGGGGAGTTGTTACGAATTGGTTCGGGTGGACTGCCGTATGCTCCTGGTGAATTATTTAAAGCCTGAGTTTAAGTAATTCCTCAAATAAAGATGATGGAGACAGGGGAGGGAGAAGAAAAAACACCGTAAAGGGCCACCACAGTGCCTCCCCAGGTGCGGGGACCAGGCTGTCCCCTCCACAGGCTGCTGCTGCCTGCAAACCCGGGCTTTTGTAAAAATAACCCCCAAAAAACCCCACCCCATGGATGTATCTTTTAATGCTGTTTTCTTCTAAGGCTGGCATCGTGGTCTTGAAACGGCAGGGCTGGTTTAAATCCATGACGCAGCCGGGCAGGAAAGCCAGGCAAAGAAAAGTCCCTGCTCCAGAGGACATCATGTGAATTTTATTTGATTTCAACAGACCAGAAAGCAGCAGAGCTAGAAGCGGTGTGTGGTGCTGGGAGGGGGGAAAACTGGGCTGAACTGCCTCAAAGGCTCCTAAAAAGGCCAAAGCACAAAGGGAAACAAGGAAAGAGAAAATACTTTATTACATCTGTTTGAAGCGAGGAAGATACAGGAATGAGCAAACACCGAACTGTTTTGCTTCTGCTTGCAAATGAACACGCTGCTGAGCCTAATGGGATTTTAGATTAAAAGATTTAATGAAAAATAACAACCACCTCCACAAATAGAGTTTGTAAGGTCAAATAACAGATGCATGGTAGCAAAAAACATTGCCAATCTTTTGCCTTCTTTCTGCAAGGATGCCTCTCCCAGCCTGAGCCCCAGTCATCAGGTGCCTTCTTCTAATTCCTGCCTTTATCCTCAGTGGTCATGTTTCCTGCTGAGGACAGCTGGGAAATAATCCTCTGGGATCTTATTTCAGCTGCCTTTTCTAGGCAGGGCTTTGCAAGAAGTTTGGCACCCGTGAGTGAAGGCCACCTTTGTGGGGCTGGGGAGCAGAGACCTGGCCTGGATGGCGGCAGGGATGTCCCACAGGGAAAGGTGCTTCCCCAAGGGGTTTCCCCATCACTCTTGGGGTTTCCCCAGTGATGAGGAGTAGCAGCTTGCCTTGGCATGAGGTCAGGGCATCGCTCCCAAGCACCCAGGGGCGTTCTGACCCCCCCTGACACTCCCTTTATTAATTGGGACATGGCCATCCCATCATGTGGGCTGGCCCTTTGCCCACTTATTTCTGCTGGGCATCAGATGCAAGTCTCCTATCACCTGTTTTTGGAGGTATCGGGTGATTTCAGCAGGTACTGACTTCAAGGGCATCGGGGGTTGCAACACCCTTGAAAAATTAGGCAACTTCTGCACGCCTAAATAGATGCTTAATGACAGACACTTCTGGGTGAGTGTGTTGGCAGCAGGCCAGGGCTGGAGCAGGGTGACTCACACGTCGGACTGTGTGATGAGCATCGTTGCCCCTGCTGTCCACCCTCGCTTTGCCCCCCAGGTCCCTACAGACATGGGAACCCCTCGCCCTGACAGAGGGGTCCCCACACTCCCCACTACGCCAGTGATGCTGTGGGATGGTGGAGGACCACCTGCACCACCAGCTTGTCACCTCTGCCCTAAACCAAGGCTGATAATTCTTCCTTGCCTCTGCAAGCCGTTACCTCTAACATACCGAAGACCTCTGTGGTGCTGGCAATGCCAGGCAGCATTAACCCAGTGCTGGAGCTGGCCTGGGGAGGATGGTTTCAGCCATTTAACCCTGCAACAAGTCAGAAATTAGGCAAATCCCCCCCTGCGATACCAAATACCCGTCGTATATCCTCTGCCTGCCCATGCATCATCTCCAGCAGTGCCAGGGGAACGGACAGGCAAGGGTTCAGCTCCATTGCAGCCTGTCCAGATTAATAATAGGATGTGCTTTAGATCATGCTTATCCCTTTAAGCTCTTGTTTTCCAAGAGCCCCAGGGTGCTCTCATCCTGCTGCACCCTGCCATTAGCCCAGCGATAGTCCCCATGAGACAGGGTGTCCTGGCACCCACCTCCTCATCCCACCCACCCCAGCAGTGAGGATGGGCTCCCCCTGACTGCATCCAGTGCTCCCAAGAGGGAAAGATGAGGGTGTGAACGTGCAGAATCGTTCTGCAGAGGAATGCTTGGGCGGCTGCTGGAGAGGATCCGCTCCCCAGCACGAGCCATGTGGGGCAGCTCGTGCTGGGGAGCGGATCCTCTCCAGCAGCCACTCCGGACCACCAGGTGACTGGGAAGCATCATCGGCCTCTCCAGCGCTCTCAGCCCCCCTCTCCCCCGCTGATTGCAATCAACACCTCATTCATACGCTTCTGTTTACCAATTTTCCAGGAGGTATCACACTAATGAAGGGAGCCAGGCAATCAAGCATCTTCGCAGAAGTGGGGAAAAGGAGGAGAGGGGAGGAAGAGAGGATTGCTGCCAGGACAAAGAGGGGACTGGGCCAGGCAAGGTTGGGAGAAGGGAGGGAAGAGCCAGGTGTGGGGAGCTCCTGGGATTTGCTTTGCCCTGCCACGAGCGCTGCATCCCTTCCTGGAGTGGCCCTGTTACCTGTTAGGCAACACCTGCAGCATCCTTGGCAGAGGTGTTGAGGTAGCTGGGTACCACATTGTGGAGGATGCTGGCCACAGCGCTGTGAGGAAGGCGTACTGCTTCTGAGAAAGTTCAGGTCAACCTCTGGAGAGCACATTACTGAGCCCGGGGCAACAGACTCTGCTCTGCAATAATATCTGCCTCATGAATTATAAAAGTGCCATACAGCTGAGGGCTCCATACAGGTATCAGAGCTAAAACCGACCAGTGAGTGCCAAGCCCTTAGATCCACTATCTCGGCTGTCCGCAGGCGGGCATTGCCAGTGCTTGCAGTGGGTCTTCGGGTTCCCCTTACCTGGCAGAGTGACGAGGCAGGTTGGATGGTTTTCTCCCTTTTCACTGTGAGGTGTGCAGCATCTGGCTGCAAGACCCGGAAGGAAGGTTACAGTCCTCTGCCCAAATTCCTGCCCTGGCAGGAAGTCGATACCCGTTTGGCCAAGCAGGTCCCCAGGCTGCATCCCCATCCAGTATAGAGGCTAGGGTCCAGCAGGTCCATGCAGGCAGAGCTGGAAGTGGAGGGGTGGTCCGGCTCTGGATGAGAGGCCAGTGGAGTGAGAGGCAGGGCTGCATCCCCTCCACCTCCCTCTGCCTTCAGCTGGCTGATTTATGCAGACCAGGAATGACAGCCCTGCCAGCCACAGCAGCTCAGAGCCGTCAGCACTTGGAGCCCTTTCGCAGCTTCCAATCTGCTCACTCACCAGTTAGCAGGGAGGGTGACACAGGCACAAGCTGGGAAGGGTGGTGGCTTGGCTGTCCACCTGGGACCACCTCTTGCTGAGACGCCTTGTTCCCACGGGCGAGAGGAACTTAGGGGCTGGAGGACCAGGGTGTCCCCCCTTGCCAGCACACCAGCCCTCTATAAATAAACGATAAAGGGTTGTCCAGCAGGATTTCCAGACACCAAGCTGCCCATGACATGCTGCTGGCAGCTTCTTGTTAGCCATTCTGCAAGGCTCTGCTTGCCCCCTGCGGCTGCCTGCTGGCTCCTCCGGGCCAGGGTCCAGCCCCAGGCTCACCGCAGATGGGGACAGGCTCTCCATCACCTCCTGCGGTTTGATGGAGCGGAGCTGCCGCAGGACAACTGCCTGTTCCCTGCCTGCTGGCTCACTGCTGCCAGGACTGCGGGTTTATGGATCATTTTTGGAGCAAGGTCCTATATTTCAGAGCAGAAAGTCCCCCGGGGCAGGATTTCCAGCAGTAGTGGACTGGGATCCCACGTGGGCTACTGGGTCCTGAGGGTGGCTCTGGGACCACGCAGCTGAGGACATCTCTCGGTAAAAAGCAAAGGAGAAAGGATGGGTTACAAGTGGCAATCAGGCAACAAATAACACAATGGAAGACAGACGTGATTCCAGCCAGATGGAGAAACAGCAACAGACAATCTGTCTCTGGCAGAGGAAGCCCCGTCAGCCCCAGCCGCCAGAGGGAGGGGAGCAGCCGAGGGAGCATCCTCCAGCGGTGGGGGGAGCGGAGGCTTTGCCAGGCACCCAGCTGGGTCTGAAGCCCACCAGGGCTCTGACACCTCCCCACACAAGCCCACTGGCATCCTGCTTCCCAGCCCCACTCCGATCCCAGGGGAACCTCCCCTTTCCCCCAAGGTGGCTTTTTGGGGTGCTGCAAGCTGCCTGCATTCCCTCCCTGCCTGCTAAGCCCTCGGCACAGCTGATTGATGAATGGGTTCTTGAAATGATTGATCTCTTTGACGGTATGAAATGCAGTGATTACCTGGTGCTAGTAGATTTTTCTAAGTGTATCTCATGCAGGCACAGGACATTTGTGCCATTATCGTTATTAACTCCATTGTTAGCAACTAATCTATGCAAAGATTTGGCCTGGCCTGTTTGAAGCACATGACGCAGTGTCTGCTCATGCCAGGACAAACCCTGCAATGGGAAAGGGGATTTTTGTCTTTTTTTTTTTTTTTTTTTTTTTCTTTTGAGTCTGTTTATGGAGATGAGCGTCCTCTGGGTGTTCATGCTCACTCCCTTGTCACAGGGGTTTGCAGGTTTGCCCTGGGGGGACCGTGGGAGCTTGTGGGGTGAGATGCTGAAGGTGGTGAGTGGTTCCTCCGTCCCCTGGCATCTCGGGAGCAGGGGGCTGTGCCAGGGGAGCGAGTGGGTGGCAGGAGGGTCCCCACCATCCTGGGCCAGGCAGAGACACAGCAGGGGTGCTGGTCACAGCCCCTCTGCTGCTCTTCAGCCCTGGGAGCTCAGCATTCCTGTGTGGCCACAGCGAGGTGCTTCAGGAGCTCTGCCCTGTCCTCTCCCAGGAGGGACACTGCAGGTGTCAGCTTCCCATTACACAAAAAAGGACAAACCTTTTCCTAAAAACATTTTCTCCCCAATATCTGCCATCTGCCAAACTTAAATTTCAGCAGAGGAACTTAACTGCAATAAATGAAAGGCAGCAGGGCCACGAGGGACCCAATGCTGTGACCCTAAAGCCGTTTCAACCTGCTCTGGCCATCCAACTGCAAAGCCAGGGAAGCGAGAAGGGAGCAAACAGACTGCTGTCCCCTCCGGGTCCCCACACCAGCTCCTCCCAGGGCTGGTGCAGCCTTTTTCTCCGTGTTTTCTCCTTTAAAAGCAGCCGTCGGCTGAGACCTAATCAACTTCTTTCCAAAAAGGGAAAAAACAACCCAAAGCTCCACAAAGGTTTTGTAGCTGATGCTCAAGTCAGGGGATCATTTAGGGGATGATTTATTAAATAGCAAAGAGGTAAAAGGGAGATTGGGCAGAGAGGGGAGGCACAACAAAACAGGAGGGATTTAGCAACAAGGCAAAAATAGCTTAAAAATACGGCAAATGAGAAAATAGCGACAGTTGCCATCCCCACAAGGATGACTTAAAATCCTGGCTGGTGTAACTCAGCAGAGAGCCCAGGAAGCCAATGGAGCTGCAGTAATTTACAATAACTGCTAGTTTGGCTCAATTTAAATAGCTCAGCTTTATGAATACCAGGAATACGTGTGTGTGTACGCGTGAGAAAGAGGAGAGGCGAGTTGGGAAGGTTTTATTTACACTGCAGCTTAGAAGCTGCTTAAACTGATTTGGAAGCAGGTGAATAATTAATTGCATCTTTAAGGAATCGAGCTGTTAATAATACTCCCCACAGTGGCAGTTTATAAATGTTCCTGTCAGGGCGGAACATGGAGCATCGCAGAGGGAAGGTGAGGGGGGAAAGCCTGGAGGAAAGTCTTCCCCCCCACTCCCCTGCCTGCAAAACGAATTAAAGTTGCCATTTTTCCTGCCATCCAGCTGTTCCTGACACCTGGATGTCAAATCAATATTATAATGACAGCACCACAGAAAAAAAAAGGGGGGGGGGAATAAAAAAAGTCCTATTACTACATGGAAAATATTTATATTACCTCCTACTCTCCAGGGTATAGCATGTTAATTGAGCACAAAGGTAGGATTTGCCTGGAGCCTGCAGAACCCATTAGAGAAGCAGCCGATAACGTTACAATGAAATTAGTTAAACAGGTGCTGCAAGGTGAAGGTGGTCCTGAGCAGTGCAGCGTTTGGCCCCTCCTGTCCACAGGCAGCCCGGGACCTCCTGCTGCATCCCTCCCTCCCTCCCCGGGGCATCCCGAGGGACCCCATCCCCAGGAGGTGCTTGTGGAATGGGGATGCAGGAGCCAACAGGGGCCTTCATGCCACTTTCTCCACTCGCTAGGGATGCTGCCCTGCTCAGCCCATCTAGCGCCCTGGCTAATCTCCCACAGCCAGGCTAGCCCAAAGCCAGAGCAGCCGGGCTGCGGGGATTAGCACAGCACAGCAAATACCTCCGCAGCCCGCAGTCCGGGGGGGGGAATCTAAACCCCTGTGCTTCAGGACAGGAATAAGCCTCTAATGAGAAGTCAGGAGGGAAAAGCTGGGGGGAAAGCTGCTTTCTTCAGGGAACCTTTAACCTTTTGCTGAGAGAGGGATGTGGCTACGTGCAAGCCTAAACCCCCTGTGTGAGCAGTCGCAGTGGGGGCACGGCTCAGCTGGGAGTATTGCTGAGCATCCCCCAGCCCCAGCTGTACAGAAGCTCCTCCACTCCCACCAAGGACAGGTTTGTAAGGACAAGAATCACTCAAAGCTTTGCTCACGCTGTCTCTGGGTGTTTTTCTTCCTCCTTATTCCAGCAAGGAATAAAACCACCACTCCTTACCTCTTCAATCCCACAAACCATATCCCAGAACCTGTGTGCAGGGTAGGGAACAGCAAAGGAGCCCCACACTGCTGCTTCCAGCCTCTCCTCCTCTCCCAGTCCACCTCCGAGGTGGAAAATCAGCACCTGCAGAGCCCTGCCTCATTTTCCATGATTAATCAGTTTGCTTGAGAGCAGCAGGACTCCCACCCTCATCCATCCCCCCACCGACAGCCACGTGTGAAGGCTGACGTTAATCAGATAAATTCCTTTGCAGTAACACCAACAATTTTTCTAAAGCACAGTCTCCCTGGAGCTACTAATAATTACTCCAGATCCAGACATTAAAGCACCACCAAAAAAAAATGTTTTTAATTAAAAAATTAATTTTTCTGACAGACCCACCGACATTAACTTGGAACAGCAGAGCATTCATCAGGAGGGAAAGGAGAGGGATTGCAGTGACCGGCTCACAAGCCCCTGCTGGGAAAGGGGTGAGGAGCAGGGTTGCATCCCTTGGGGCTTTGTAGAAGTCATCGCCGCTCACACCTGCAAACCCCCCATGGCCAGGCAAAGCAGGACTTGGTCCTGCACAGAGTCAGTCACCTTAGCTCTGCCCGTGGTGACTCTCCCTGCACCAGCAGTTTAATTTTATCTTTGCTCATAAAGGCTGGATCAGTTCAATCTCAGCCCTGCCGTGGCTGTGTGGCTTTACAGCTGGCATTCCTGCCAGTCGCTTGCCTAATTACACAGATTGATTGCGATTGCTCCCCAGTGGGGCAGGGCTGGCTGGGGCTGCTGCTGGTCACCAGATCCCTGCACCACAACCTCTCAGCTCCCATCAACCAGCGCCCTGACAAAGGATGTCATGGGTTTTACAGTGGAAAAGCTCAGCTGGGTACAAAGCATTGGGCTTGGCCACAAAACCAGGAAGATGAGAAGGCACCTCCAAGTGCCCCATAATTTCCCTGCTCCTAACAATACGTCTCAAACAGGGCAGAGTTAAGGTGATGCCCGGTTCGGAGGCTGCAATCCCAATTGCATCTTTCCCAATTAATGCCTCTGCGCTGCTGGCGAGCGAACATGGAGCCAGGCAAGAGCTGCATCTCCCCAGGCCCCTGGGAGCAAGACCCCGCTGACAGGGACACCCCCAGCCCCAGCAGGTGCAGGATGAACCCTACAGAGTAACCCCCTTCCCTGGAGATGCCTGAACCATCCAGCCAGGCTGGATTTGTTATCCATGGGCTGAAAGGGGAAAGAAGGGGAAAGGATGGAAATCACATGCATTGTCAGTGGAAAAAATTTCCATTACCTCAAAGGGTTTGTGGTGGGGAAAATGGGAAAAGAAGCGCAGAATCTCTCAGCCCCAGTTTCCGTGGCAGAGCTCAGAGACGCAGCCCACTGCCCCAGCGCTCAGCACTACGGTAATACCGTGGCCAGTGCTAAAACAACCCCTACAGTGCTCTGGTGAGCTCTGTCGCAGCTCCCAGGGTTACAGCCCCAACTTTTTTCCCTACTAATCATAGCATCACTTGAGCTGTCCTTCCCTCTGGCTGCCTCTCATCTGGGGGTCTCAGGCTCAGGTACCTCCACAGAATATAATGAATTTCTTCCCTTCCACTCACCAGCACCAAGGTTTGCAGAAGAGAGTAATGAAGGTCTCTATCTAACAGGTTCTGGGGGTGTTTTACACAAGCCTGATGGAGAAACACAGCCCGGCAGCGAGCCGCTAACAAAAGATGCCTTTGTTGCGGGAGGATGAAAGGCAGGACAGATTGAGGTGGCGCGTTCAGTGGCAGGGGCTGAATTAATTGGATATGGGAAAGTACCTAAATATATACGTGGGGGGAGAAACAGCAAGGTGCTTGTGCAAGATTGTGTTCAGGAAAAGTCAAACCGATGGGCTTAGATAAAGATAAAGATGCTGAGAGCTGATTTCTTGGCTGGCACAAGGCTGTTAGTACCACTGCAAGAGAAACACAGGCGAAAAAGCCTCCTGAACTACTGGAGGCATCCCCTCTGCCTCCCCAAAGGCCCCCAGAGCATCAGGGCAGAGGAGGAATACTCAACTCCAGTGGTGAGCCTGGGTGCTGGCAGGACCTTCCTCCCTGCTGGCCCAAGAACCTGTTAATGAATTCAACGAAGTCAATCCAGGAGATCCGGGGAATACAAAAGGTTGAATGAATTTGAGTTGCTTAACCCAGAGAAGAGACAGCCAAGGGCAGAACGGAGTCTGCAAATACAAAAGACCAGGGCTGCAAAGTGGGAGACAAAACGTTCTCTGCACCCAGTGTGGGGAGGAGTGAAAGGGCTGGGTCAGATGTTAGGAAAGCCCTTTCCAGTGGTGTTGGGGGGCAGACCTAGACAGCCCAGGTCCCATCTGAGCACGAATACATGGCTCAAGTTGGTTACCCAATGATGGATAGTTTTTCATGCAGAAAGCTGCATTTTTTGGAGCTACACCTAGAAGACCGGTTCCCAGGGCAGGTGGATTACTGGTATGCTTGGGATAATTATGCCAGGATACCTGTTGGCATACAGGATGTCTGCCCACTGCTCCCCGAAGCATCACACACCCAAACATGGTGGCTTGGCCTCTATCAGAGCAAGGACAGGAGCAGGGGCAGTGAGGAGGAATAGTATTTTATTTTCCATCAGCTCATCAAACAGGTGAGCAAACAACCTGCAGAGCTATTACCTTCCACATACAGTGAGCCAAGATTGACAGTCATTTATCTCAGCTTGGTAAGCGTCCCCTGGTAAGCATCCCCCTGCCCAGGCTGGAGGGATGCTGGGGGAAAGGGAGTGAGGGCAGAAAACACCCATGGGACTTTGAGAACCACGATTCTTGCCTTTCACCTTTCTTTGAGGATAATTCAGTGGATGGAGCTCTTTTGGAGACTTTGGACCCACCCCTGCCTTCCCATGCCTCACCTCTGCCTTATTTTGGTGTATTTCTCCTCTTCTTTAAAAATGGAACAAGGGAGAAAAAAACACATCGCTACCATTCAATCTCTTCTGTGATGAGGGGAGTGTTTACGCTCATCCAAAAGCCTTCTATATAATCTGCCTGTAATAATCTCACACTTCAGGGAATTATTTAAAATCATGTCTATTTGGGGAGCTGGTAATTTAGACCGGCTTCCTCAGGGGATTGCTCTTCCCATGCGCGTGTGCCTCAGCCCTGCCAGCAGCAGGCTGATGGAGCAGAGCCGCCCGCTTCACCCCAGAGGGGGTCCCCTTAGTCACCCAGCTCCCACCAGGCTCTGTCACCTCCACTGAGCATACCTATGCCAACACCGAGTGTATCTCACAGCCGGACACCCCCCACACACACCCCCACACCCCGAGAGCCCCAATCGGAGTTCAAGAATTGCTCCCCGCTGGGATGGAAGGGAAACCTCCCTGCAGAAGAAATGGGGAGGAAATAAATGGTCCTTCCTTTTTGGTAAAGCTCAGAATCCAGCTCCAGCACCCGTCTGCAACACACCACTGAGCAGCACTGCCAGCACCAGCAGCAGGCACCAATTAGAACAATAAAATAAGAGAAAGCTTGCTGGAGATGGCTTAAACCCATGGGGGACGGCGCGTGGATGTTTTTCTCCCTCTTACAGCACTTAAGCCCCTCTCCCGTTCCTCTTGAGCATCTTTAAGCTTTTTCTCAGCATTTGCCAAACACAGAGGCTCATGTGACAGCAAACCCAAGCCAGACGGGATCCTCCTGTGTTTTCCTGCTTCCCTGGGCACAGTAAGAGCTGGGCGCTTGGTAGAAGTCCAGCTTCTATTTTTAATGAGTCACAGCATCACTGCCGACTCCTCTCGGCAAAACGAGGTTATTCCTCAGAGCAGAGGATCTTCTAGTAATGCATCATATTGGGCAAGCCTTTCAGAAAAGGCAGCCAAGCATCCTCAGCACGTTTTGGGGGCAAGTGATCAGCTCTACCAGTGTTTATGCCGGCACTGTCGCCTGCACTGGGCTCTGCCCACATCCCCAGCTCCTCTTGGGGAGCACCCAGCACCCCACAGCAATGTGATCCTACAGCACGGCCATGTCTTCAAAGGGCATTTCAAAGGGGCTGGAAAGAAGTGCCAGTGACAAAAGAACATTATTTTAATACACTGTGCTGGGAACACTGGGACTGCACTGGTAAAATTGAGGTATATGGATACCCTGAGCTAAAGCTTTCTCAAAGGTGAAATTACAAGCAATGTGAAAAGATCTGGCTCTGCCCCCTGCCCTTCCCTGGGGTCTCCTTCCCAAGCACAGATCTCCCCTTTGCTGATGCAAAGCAGCATGTTTACAATTAAGCATCTTCCCCTCGAAGAGATATGCTCATTAACATGACACAACTGTCCCGGGAGACCTCACAGGGAAGGGGTTACCTGGTCCTCGCCACCAGGGTGCCAGCACCACCAAGATGCATCAGCAGCCCATGTTCAATGCAGCCCCCTTGTTGGCCCCAAATTCTGCTGACATTGCAGTTTCTAATCATTTCCCTGCCACTTTTTTTTTTTTTTTTTTTTTAAATACCAGGAGCATTTGCAGTAAAAGGATTGCTGGCTTCTCTGGTGATCACCTGCTCCATGGCAGATGGGAGTTTTCCAGGCATTTCACCTATGGAGCCGCAGGCAGAGGCTCATTAAACCAGCATCACGAGGTGGGGGGGGGCGGGTAATGAGAGGCTGGGGGTGACCCCCGCTGACCCAGGCAGGGCTCCGCCAGCAGCCATGAGAGCATCACCCCACCAGATTGCACCACTTATTTTTCCACAGAGTGCCAACAGAGAGGGAAAGAACCCAAATCCTTGCATAGAAATTTGGCTCCGGCTCTCGCCCCCCTCACAGCTGGCCGTGCCTCTCCAGGCTCCAGCCCTGGCTGATTTCCAGCCCTCCGTCACTTCTTAACACGTAATTTTTTCTGGATTCTTGAAATAAAATGCTGCTAATTTACTTTGCAGAAAACTCTGCATCCTGCTGGTACTCCTTTGCCAGCTGTGACCTCATCCCCCAGTGATTGGATTTGGGAGTAAATTAATAGATCCAGTCCATTAATTAATAGCAACTAACTCACATGGTGAACTGGACCCATCTCTCACGTTTACAAACTGCCCAGGAACTGCTCCAGATTCCTGCTCCAGGAGCACTTACTACATTTTAATTTCAGCTGAGTGGTTTGGATGAACACTTCCCAGTGCATAGGCTATTAGCAACCAGCAAACTTTTAATTATCCCCTGTTCGGCTCCTGTTTCTGAACCCCCAAATAAAGGGGGAACAGTAACAGCAGCATCCCCAGGCAGCAAGGCTTCTATAGCCAAGGATAACGCTGAGCATCACAGAGGAGCGTCTGTAGATAGGAGCCAGCAGAAAGCGAACGCTCCAGCAAAATCTCTAAACACTGCACATATATTTTCAGTTTATTTGCTGGGCCTACCACTGAATCTTATTTGCTGGCGTGGTTGGTTTTTTTTTTTTTCCCCTCCTTCTCCCTGGGAGAACTTAATAAATCTTTGAAATCATCAAAAAGAAATGCAGCTTCAACACTTAGAGAGCACGGTTAAGTTACTTCCCAGCAATATAAACTAAGGCTGTAAAGTCAAACATTTCCATGCCATAACGCGAGATGAAAATGAGGGTTTGGGAGGAGAGGGAACGGGAACAGCCTCGCCTTGGCTTTCCCATTGCTGGGGGCTAGGAAAGCCTAGAAAGCCTGCAGCTGGCTGACGGTGGGGACAAGGACATCGCTATTCCCCCCACCCCCAGCTTTTGCCACCGCCCCCTCCTGCCACGCACAGCAATCTCAGCTCTCCTTATTACGGGGCTTGTCTCTTGTGACCCTGCTCCAAGGCACGCGCCAGCGCGATGAAGCACACCTCCACCACGGCACGCGGAGGGGCACGGGCACCAGCACCTTCAATAAAGGACCAGCAGAGATGGACTGGATAACCCAGGGGTGCCCGCCTCCCTCCCACTCTCTTTTCATCTTTTAATCATGTTTTATCCAGTGTTTGGAGAGACAGGAGCTGTGGCCCAAGCAAACCCACCAAACCCCCATCAGCAGTGCCCCGATGGAGGGGGCTGGTGGTACTCATCACCTGCTGGACCAAGGATGGATGCAGGCAGGAGCAGGGATGGATGCAGGCAGGATTTCCATGGCAACACAGCAAAAAAGCAGCATGGTGGCAGCCCGGAGAGAAGAAAGGGGTCAGGGGAAACTTTGCTGCCAGGGAGGGCACAAGGACATGGGTCCTCTGGCACTGGGGAGGACTTGGGGTTCCCACCCCAGGGCACAGCACCCACAAACCTCCAGCAGCTTGGGGTGCAGCAGGGACCTCACATACAGGTCCTTGTGGTGGGGTCCTTCATCCTTCCTCAGTGCTGGGGAGCTGTGGCTAATTGCGATGCAGATTGCTGAGGCTGTGCCGTGTCCTTGATTTACTCTCTTAAGCCTCCTGCTTTCTAAATCTTGCTTTATTAGTATTACCACACAGCAGAGCACAATTAGCAGTATATTAGCAATAAAAAAGCAGCCAGAAGTACTGCAGGTTATTGTTTTAAACCCTACATTTGCTGAAGCGGCTGCTGAAACACACTCCCCCTGTGACCCCCAGCCCAGGCTGTGGGGCCACCCCATCTCCATGAGCAAGGGAGACCCCAGCTCCCCCTCAGCACTGGGGCACCAGCTAATCCCCCCTATCCTCAAGAGCTTTTACATGGTGCTGCAACAGAGCTGACGCTAATCCTGGCCACGTTTAACCATTTATATTGATTACCCTGTCAGCTCATTTGAATAATTAAGACCAGATGGAACCCTTTTATGTATTTAAGGGAACAGCACCGGGAGTATCCCTGGAGCTGTGTGGTTTTGGTGGAGGGGTGCAGGGGAGGCTGGGCAGCTTTTGCTGTCAAATCTTTTAGTGACATTTGCCACCCTGTGTGGTACCTCCCACATCCCCTCTGCCACCTCCAGGGATGAGTGGTGGCATCAGCTCAGTTCCCATCCTAGGGCTCCTCGCAGGAAGTAATTGCTGTTGTACGCTGATGACATCTCTTAGACAAATGCCACTAAAAACACCAGCCAGCCGCAAACCTGATAAACAGCAGCAAATAAATTCATCCATTACCAACAGCTGAATACTCCGGTGCCAGTGTGTGTGTAAGGATGGGGATGGGGGGATCCCAGCACCCAGCCCCACCTTGGCATCGTGACCCCCAGCTCTTGCTTCAAAGCCTCACCTGCCTGCAAGCCAGAGCAAAGCTCTTAAACCAGCATCACCTGGCAGGTCTCTTGCCAGGGACCTCTGGCTTCTTAAAATGTATGAGCGATACCAGCTCAACCCTGGTTACTTGTTATTCCACTGTCTTTTCAGAGCGAGTAAAATATTCCTGGCATGGCGCTGGTTGTGCTCTCCTGCCATCACACAGGGATGAGTTATCTTTACAGAAAGAACCATAGATTAATATGTCAAATGAAAATGAACTATCGGCAGATTAAGATGAAAATGCTATGGCCAGTGATAGGGAGAAAAGGAGAAGAAAAAAGAAAATGAAGCTTCTCAGGAGGACAGGAACATTAAAAATGGAGTAATTGATCAGCGTTGGGGAAGTTGGATGGAGTTCGAACACCCAGTGTGAAGCGGCGACCTTCTTCTCCTGCCTGCTGATGGGATGGGAGGGGGACGACCGTGCTGGGAGCCTCAGCCCTTCCTGACACGGGGCCAGCCACCCTGGGAGGGACATCCCACAGCAGCCCTGGCCACCTCATTGGACCTTGCCATGTTGGTTGTTGTGCCAGCGTCCCCCATCCGAGCCTCGGGTGCTCGGCAGGCGGAGGGCATGTCAGTGCAGTCCTGTCCCTGGGATGGGGGCATTTCATTCAGGGGACACTAAGTCACCCCTGCCTGTCACATCAAAATACATCTCCCCTCTCTCAGCACATTAATTAGGGAGCCCGGGGGGGGCATGAGCTGCACCACAGCCCCTCCAGAAATGTCAGCTTTCCGAGACGCACCATCAGACTC
This sequence comes from Falco naumanni, assembly GCF_017639655.2. Lineage (NCBI taxonomy): Eukaryota > Metazoa > Chordata > Aves > Falconiformes > Falconidae > Falco > Falco naumanni. The sequence goes on along the minus strand of NC_054060.1, from coordinate 2,527,843 downwards.
CAAGCCCAGCACATCCTTACCCTGGCAGGCAGCCCCAGAGGCCGTAACCCCATCAGAGCAGTGCGGACAGACCCCTCATCCCTGCAATCAGCTGCCTGACACTCACCCCTGCTCTAGAGACTTTGGAAGGACGAGTGTTTTACCTCTGGAGCTGGGCTGGTGCTGCAGGGGCGCTGCCTGCACAACCCCTGCCCTTGCAGTGATGCTCATCAGAACAATTAGCAGAAGCCCTGAAAGAGCGGTGGTCTCAAACAGCAAGAACACAAAGCAGCAGGGACTGTCACCCAGCATGGATGGGCTGGCAGAGGAGGGAAGAGATGTAACCCCCTGCCCTGGGGGGTGATGTCCCGGATGCAGACACAGGGGCTCAGCCCTGAGGCACAGGGTCAGCAAAGGATGCCCAAGACTGGAGCCCTACAGGACCAGGGGGCCCTGCCCAGAGCAGAGCAGAGCACCACAGCCAGGGTTTGTCCTTGACACCCAGTCCCACCATCACCACGACAGCCCCCCGGCTGAAGGGAGTTTCCCCAGGGCACGTCAGCAGCTGGTGGAAATAAGTGCACTCGGAGCAGCTCTGCCATTGCAGCACAGCGCCGGTGTCACCCCTAGTACCAGCTCTGCTCCAAGAACTCATGCTCTGGGCTGCTTGGAAGCTTCTGGACCAGCTGCCAAAGATGCTGGCAGCAGGACTCTCCAGTGGGTCTCCACCCCACAGGCAGACCCATGCCCCCCTTCTCTGGCCTTCCCCAGCACTGCCGGTGCCCTGCTCCATACTCTTTGCATCTGAGGTGCCCCTCACCACAGCATTCAGCCCTGCTTTGCATTCCCAGCTACGGAGCCAACCACCAGAGATAAATACCACCAGCTGAGCTCAAAAATATTTTTCCAAGCAGAAATGGGTGCACTCCAGCAGCGCATCATCGAAACCTCACAATTTACAGGTGTTTATTGTCCGTGATGAGCAGTCAAGCCTAGTTTCTTTTATTTAGACATACTTCCAGTACCTGGAAACAGATATTTATACAGTCCCAGTGTTTTTACTCATTTATGTGCCTGGATTTTGATGGATCAAGCCCACGAGCAGCAGGCTGGCAGGTTTCTGTTTCCTCTCCTCCCAGCAGACTCCCGTGCTCAGGCAGGAGCCCCAGCCCTGCTTTGTGTCACCAGGATGCAGCCGCGGAGCCCCGATGCTGGGCAGGGTCCTGCAGCCTCCCCTGCCCTCCCCTCTGGCTCTTCGGCATGAAAAGAGCCAAAAACGATCCCTCTCCCTGCCCACCTTTCTCTGCCTCTGTTTGATGTGACAAGAATTAATTAAATTTGCCTGCCATTGTAACTGCCCAGGGGATTTATCAGCTGCCTCTACTACGGGGTGTAGCTGATTTAAGGGGGGGAACCATATCTACTGCATTACGCATGTCTCAGTATTGCAGATAGGATATCACCCCCAAGCACCGAACAAATTGCAATGGGAGCTTGTGGGCAGGGCTAGCAGGGGAAGGGGACCAGCCTGCAACAGGCAATAACAAGGGTCCCTTTCCCGGGACAGGGCATTCTGGACCCGACCCAGCACCCTCCCACCCTGACCCCATGAGAAGGGGACACACCACCCCTGTCCCCAAGGCAGTGCCCAAAGGCAGCACCCCGATGGTGTGCAGGATCCGTGCCTTAGCAGACGTCAAGCATGGGAGCACGCCATCCTTCCGTGCCAGCAGAGACTCAAAGGCTATTTGCAGAGTTGCTTCTTCATTCCCCAGTGCCTGGGATGCCACAGCATCCCCCAGCAGTGCCAGAAAGGGCAGGGACCAGTGTGATGCCCAGGCCTCCCTGTCCGCGCATCACCCCCTATTCAGGCTCACACGGCCTCAGCCGGGTTTCTGGCCAGGCAGGAGATTATGCAGTCGATTAAGGGACGGCTCCCTCCAAAAATCAATAAGTAATTTGGCTCCCCCAGCTCTCCGGGACTTTGCAGAGCAGAAGGGGACCCTCCCAGGGCCGCAGAGGTTGGCTCACCCACACCATGCTGTCAGTGCTTCTCCGCTGGATGAAGCTAGCAATATTTCCTCCAGCACAGCGCATCTTCTTGGTGCAAAGGGAGCTGCCAGGGTTTGCCAGTGTGGGAGAGAGGAGCATCCCTGGAGGCTGCCAGGGACAAGAAACAGAGGCTGGTGTCCGCTAGAGGAAGAGGACCCGGCTGTCCCAGCCTCATGATGTCACCCAGGGCCACCCTGCTCTGTTCCTACAGCCCTGTCCACCCCACACAAGAGCTTCAGCCCTCGGACACCTGACATCCCGGCCAGCAGCAGCATCCCAAGCTGTGCCCTCCGCCCCGTCCTTGCCTGCCCAGGGGTGGCAGGGCTGTAAAAAAGCCTTTGGAAAGGGACCTGCCATGAATCACACTGAATTTACAGCCGAGCTGCGGGAAAGGGAATTATATAACTCTCAGGAGACAGGCTGGTGGGGAGCGAACATCCATCAAGTGCAAATTCTGGATTATTTACCGCGGCTGGATCTCGCCAAGAGAAACACCCCCTGTACCGGACAGTCGGCAAATGGATCCAGCCATAGGGACCTATTCAGCAAATGAAAAGTCTCTGTCGTGCTTGTCAGAGCAAACTGGGATGTTTATGTTCCCCCCAGGCCCCTCTGCCCGTGGGATGATCCCAGCACCCAGCAAGGGGAGTCCCAGCTCTCATCCCCACCACAGCACAGCCCCCACTGGGTCCTGGTTCCTGGAGATGGAGGAGCTCAGCAGCAGTGCCAAGCAACTCTTTTACGAGCGGCACTTAATTATTCACCCTTTTAAAACGTTTTGCATCATAAACCTGGGATGGAGTGGAGGAAGGCAATTATTCTGCCACTTGCTCTGCCTTGCTGGAGGCCAGCGGTGTGTTTGCCGCGCACAGCAGCCAGTGTCTGGGGGTCCGATCGAAACCCACCCTTGCTGACACCTGCAGGCTCTCGTCCCCTCCGCGATGCAATATTTACCAGGCAAGGTGACACCTTCACCTGCATGAATGCTGAGCCCTGGGCAAGCAGCAGCCTTCCTCCCCCCCCACCGCCATCCCTGCCTTCCCCTCCCAGCCACGAGGAAGATGAAGGGCACAGCGGGAGGCAGAGTGACACGTCCCCATTTTGCACTGAATTAAGACCCGAGCAGGAAGATTTAGGGAGGTGAGACGTGGTCCTCAGGTGTGTATCACAGCCATCGGGATCCATCATCAAACCACTCTGTCCTCGACACCAACAGCCTTAAATCAAGGCAACAGAAGGAGCAGGAGATGCTCTCCAAAGCTCAGCCCAGGTGGCCACAGGGGTCCCTGTGATATACAGGAACGATCTTCCCCAGACACAGGCTTTATTTTGCTTTCCTGAAGTCCTGGACACACCAGACCACTGGCTCCCACCCTTAGGGGACATCATTTGTCTGCTTGGCTCTAGCAGCTGCTTTAGAAGCAGAAGGTGCTCCTGTGTGATGCACCAAGAGCTAAACAAAGCCTTAGTTACATAAATAACCCCCTAACTGTGCCCTGTTCAGTTCCTTTGACTTAAGCATGTACAGAAGAGTTTCATCAGCTAGGGAAGGATTTGAGCTTAAAGTTTAAGACAAGGCTTGCAAATCCTGTATATTATTTTTTTTTTCTCAGATTTTGACCGGTGCAATGGCCTGTGGCTTGTCCTTGCATTTGGCAAGTACCTGGAGCTCAGGATGTGCCCCGTTAGCTCACTGATTCTGATCTGCTTTCGAATGGTCCTTGATCCCACAGGGGGAAGGGAGATGTGGAGGCCCACAGCCCTTGTGCCCGCAGACATTCAGCATCTGAGCCATCGCAACAAGCTGCTGCAATCCTGCTTCCCCAGCGTCTCCCCAGCCCTTGAGAGAGGGAAACAGATTGGATATGCCCAAAGGTTGAGTTTTTAGGAGGGGCTTTGGATCCACTCCCAACCTGGAGACTTTATATTGGTTCTTTCTTCGCCGCTTTCCTTAAATTGGCAGTAAAAATTCAGGGAGACTAAAAGTCTGTGATTTGTACTTTGCACATGGGAAGCGGAACAATCTTTTGTTCATTTACTGTGACAACTGCAGTTCAGATTTAATTATTTACGATAATGTTCCAAGGCGCATTAGGGAATGTTCTCTTAGTTCGTAAAAAATAATGACGCCTTAGTGCTGAGTGGCATCTAGCTACAGGCCCTGCTACTGCACCGGTGGAGGCACGTGCAGCCCCAGGAGCAGAGCCGAGCCCGGTTGTCACCTCTCACCTGTCCAGCAGCCGAGATCCATCCCTCCTGCGCCCATGGGAAGGGTGGGAGACGAGCCCCACGTGGCCCCTCACCCCGGGACGCTTGCTGGCGGTTCGCAGGCTCCCTCAGCTTCTGCTCCTCCCGCAACCCCTCTTCCACCTCGCAGGTCGCAAGCAGATGAAAAAAAAAAAATAAATAAATAAAAAAAAGGAAAAATGGCAGCAGCAGATGTGCAGGCAAGGAGAGCAGCGTCAGCACGCAGGGCAGGCAGCTGCCTTCAGGCCAGGCGTGCTCCCAGCCCCGGTGCTGAGCCTGGCAAGCTGAGGCGGTGGGCAGCCTGCTGCTCCTCCGGGAGGGCATCTCCCACCCCAGGGCTGGACCCCGGCACGATGGGAAACGCCACCAACCCCCTGCTCTGCTGGGGTCGGGATCCACGGGGATCAGGCTATCCATGACAGACTGGGCACCTGCATGTCAGCTCACTGAAAGGGTTGTAGGTCCTCACGGGCTTTTCTTGGCCCTCAGAGCTGTAAGACCGTCTCTCTGCTGGAGAGACACCTCCCTGGCTCATTCAGAGGCAGCAGTCTTTGCCTACAAAGCCCTCTCCAGCCCTGGAGAGCCCCACAGCTCCCCAAAGGCACCCCCAGCAAACTGGTGGACATGCCATACCCACCACCCAGAAGAGCAGGGAGACCAAGGCAGGGTCCCTGCAGCACTGGGGAGCGCAGCCAGGGCAGAGACCACCAAAGGGAGGGGACATCAGCAGCGTGGCTCTGCCAGCACCCCAGGCTGCTGCGCACACAGCCAGTGCTCCTCTCCAACAGCCCCAGCCCGATGCTCCCCTGGCTGATTAATCCAGATGAGCCTTGTTGCCTTCCCCTCTCCCTCACTTGCTTTATAGATTGCATTTATCAGCAGTAAAGGTGAGGGGATTAAAAAAATAAATCATTCCCAGTCTTAATTTTTCTTGGCTTATTAAGAAGCACCCAGGGAAGCCGGAGCAGCCAGCTGCGAGAGGATGGGCTGCCTGGGCAGGACCACTGCTAGGGGCCACGGGCACGCCGGAGCAGCACCTGAACACAGGGACTGGCATGGCTAGCCTTTATTTTAGCACCTACACACCTATAACACGCCAGCATGGATCTCTGCAGCCTATAGAGGCTTGAGAAAGCAATGGGAATGGGAAGTTGTCTCCATGGGTGTATTTTTATTCCCACTAAGGCAGCCCCTCCCCTGAAATACAGCCTGCAAGCCCCATCCCCTCCCGGAGCTGCTGGCAGCCCCAAGCTTCGTGTTCTGCTCCTCGTCCGTTTGCACTCAGGTAAGTACCCGCTGCCCCACCTCGGTGTGTCTTCCAGCACTCACTGCACCAGTATGTGCTGATACTGTCTACTATGTCCTTCTCCATTAGTCACAAGAATTAGAAAAGACAGTTGGTATTTCATCATTAAATGTATCACATCCAATAAATTGATCATTATTCTCTGCTGATTAGCAGCTTGGTTTCCATCAGCTTAGAGTAGTTATGGTTTTTTTCTCCATCTTCAAGGAGTAGCACAGTTTCTTTTAAGATCTGTTACAATCAAAGGATTAGAGCTCTGGAAATGTCCTTTGCATACGCAGGAAGGGTTTTTTTCTGCTCTCCCTCTCTCAGAGAGAGCATGCTTTGAAACCCTGGCTCCCAGCTCCACGATACTGCCTGTACCTGACCTGTTTTAATTTTAGCCTTGCCTGAATCTGCCACCAGCTCATTTAGTTGTAGCATTGAGAGCTCTCTATAGAGCCGGCCACAGGTCAGCTCACATACTTTTATGACAATTGCCAAGTCCACCCGTGTCCTGCAGCTCTGACCCAGCTCCGAGCTGCCAGATGCTCCCAGGTCCTCCCACATCCCTCCGCTCCAGCCAGCCTGCACCTTCGGGATGGGAGGCAGGAGCTGCACCCTGGGCAGAGCTCCTCTTTTTTCATGCCCCACATCACAGCACAGTTATCGACGGCAGGATTTGCGTCACATCCACAACTTCACAGGCTGCAGAGAAAATGAGAAGTGGATATTTTCTTTTGGGACATTTCCAGCATTTCTGACATGGCAAGTGATGCCCCAGAAAAAGCTGACCCAGCTGCCTGGTTAAAGCCATGATGGGCCAAGCAAGACGTAAGAGCGTGAAAAATCCAATGAATATTCATTTAAAAACTTGTTCAAATATTCCCAAGGTAAATTTGGCTCTGTATTAATTTCACTGTGCACACTAAGCACATTGTTACTGCTGAGATAAAGCCGCACAACAAGATAGAAATAGGCTGGGGCTTCTCTCTCGCCAGAACAGGAGGATTTAATTACCCCAGCTGGAAGGGGTCTGGAGCAGCATCCCACCACCCTGCCCCTCTTCCACCACGGATACGCCAGTACGTGGTGCTGAGTCCTTCTTCCCCACTGGCATGGCTGCAGCCAGGACCAGAGCAGCAGGTCCCACCAGGCTATGGAGGAGCAGGTGGTTGCCCTTTTGGTTTGCATTTTTCCAGAGGTATGGAAAAAAGCACTCTCTGAAAACAGCCACATAAATACTCTCACTGGAAATTCAATTCAATTAGCTTTGTTGACCTTCGAGGCAACCCTCACCAAGGCTTTTGCTGAGTCTCACAAGTCACAAAGAATGTGGCAACATAATTAGCCAGCGGAGACCAGAGCAGTGAATCCCAACAGGAGGCAGCTCTGTACCAAACAGACCCGACCGTGCGAGCTCCTCCGTCAATCCCAGCTCCTCCCTCGCCGATGCTCTGGCTTTTCAGCACCCAAGGTTACCTCTCCTTGCAGCAGACCAGATCCGCCCCGCTTCACCAATGCCCCTTTCATCCATTCCCATTCCTCACGCTCTGCATTTCTTTCCGGGCTGTAATTGGGATGATGGCCACGTTTGTGGACATGTTTGTCATCAAGCTCGTCTTTCTGTCCACTCCATAACGCGAAACCCATGCGTATGTGTACATTCATCATTCCTATGTGCTGCTCTGGCACTAATGTCCTCGTGAGCGTTGCTGGATTGCTTGGGAGATAATGAGTTTGCATCTTTAACGGCTCCTTCAATATTTGTAACAGGCTCGGTCTTTGCCTGGATTGAATCTCTTTCTTACCAGGAGATCTCTAATTGTGGTCTGATGTGTCGGTTCAGCCGGCTGATCACCAATCACTCTGTCAGCCGGACCCTCAAAGCAGCACCTGGGGACCAATTCACTTTGGTGACATCTCAGCTCTGCATGGTCCCAGGAGCAGGGATGCGCACAGGAGGGAGGGGGACAGAGAAGGCTGGGATGCACCCCCACAGCCGACGCAGCTCTCTGCGGCTGCATCCCATTGCAGGGGCTCCAGCAGCAAAAAGAGAACACAAAGAACTGGAGCTGGGCAATTTTGGCTGGGGTTAGGAATAAGCCAAGTGAAAATAAGCAGCTGAGCTTCAGACAGGCATGCGGCTTCTGCCTTGTATTAAGAAGTTTTGAATCTCTACCTCCTTTAAATCAGCCCTGGAAATCAATCCCTTCCATGCTCGGGGTCAGCTTCTGCCTGGCTGCTTGGACCTCCTTAATCCCCTTAAATCACAGCTCCTCACTTTCCACCTGTAAATCTGGGGAGTAACACCCTGCTTCATAGGTGAGCATTTCAGTGTCACTTGAAAGACACCGTGTGCTATTTGGGATGATGGTGAGGCCTTTCCAACCCCTGCCGGAGGGAAGATGGCCACCCCAGCTCTTCCCACATCCCATTTGCATTAGTATGAACTGGCACTGAAGACACAATCCCAAACCAGAAGGTGTGTGGGGAGGGAGCAAGGGATGAGCTGCCCCCAGCCCACCCGCCTCCACCCTTGTGAGGATACTGCAGCTCTTTCCCCACCCCGCTCCTTGGTGTTCGGCGGCTTGTTCTGCTCTGGGCTCAGAGGGTATTTCAGCCATTTCAGTGCTCCTAATCTCTTTGGGAACATTGCTGAGAAACACAATTTCAAGCCTCCCAAGATGTGACATGACTTGTAATTCAAGGCAGAGGTGAGAGCCTACCACCCAAGGGACAGAAAATAAACAGCCTCCGCATGCTCCTGCTCCCAGCCCTCCTCCCCATGATGCTCCCATTTCCAGCCTGAGCCCCAAAACCTGGGGCTGGGGTCCCTGGGCAGCCCCCTTCAGCCCCACATCCTTGCATCCAGCACAGCAGAGGCTGGAAAAGCACCTGGGTGAGGTGGGGCAAGAGATGTGGGGCACAGGCTCTGCATGCAGGAGACGCTGGCAGCGAAGGGGGCAGAGGGCAGGGGGCAATTGTGCTGGGCCAGGGTAGCCAGCCCCAGCCCAGGGCGGCCACATGGAGAAACAGTTTTGGAGCAGCTTCTGCAAAGCGAGAGGCTGTGCGGTGCATTGAGGAATGCCATCTGCTGGCCCCCAGCTCTGCTCCCAGCCCACCGAGACCCCCCAAAACTAGCCCAGGTGCAGGTCCCTCGGAGCAGAACCCCTCTGCAGGGACCCAGACAGCCTCAGAGCCCACTGCACCCCAAAAACCAACCTGCCCAGCTGCAGGCAGGCTCCAGCCCGCCCCCCACCCCTTGCCACCTCAGCTCCTGCAGCTCCACTTCAATTAATCTCTCCACAAATAGGAGTTGCCGGTTCAGATCCACATCTGGATGCTCTCAGCCCCCCTCTCCAGCTAAGCAGCTTGCAGCAGCACTGCTCCCCACATGAAGCTGCCTCTCCCCACCGGACCCAGCCACCCCAGCTCCAGGGCCTGGGGTTGCCCACAGCAGCGCGGGGCGATGATGCTCGGCACACGCTGCCTAATTTCCCAGCACTCAGGTGGGCGAGGCTGAAACAAGAGGAGAAAATACTGGCAATTAGCCTTGACATTTCTGGGGCCAAAACAAGAGGGAGGCGGAGGAGTGGGAAACAAATCAGAGAGACTAAATCTCAGCACCAGGCAAATCCAATTAAGCATCCCAAATTTCATTCTTAAAAAAAAAAAAAAAAAAAAAAGCCATCATTGATTTTACTGGAGAACACAACGCTTTTGCAGATCTGCAGATGGGTGCCAGCCCACCCAGCACCCAGGAGTTTGCTTTGTGCCCTCAAGCCCCCCATGAGGGTCACCCCATCCGGGAGAGATGTGGAAGGGACACCGAGCCATGGGGCAGTGAGCAGGAAGGAGCCGGCCGTGGTGGCACACGTGCTTTTGTGTTTCACAAACACAGGAGGAAATAACAGCCATGCTGCAATCCTATGAACTTTCATTACCACGCCGGCATCGCCAGCCACGCTCTGTTCACGGCTCGGATGTTAATTGTGAGATTCCTCCACATTTGTTAACATAGCAGCACATGGAGCTCCCCAGCTTTTTGGCTGGGGGATGGTTTCATTATCTTTTCCTATATGTTAGCTTTAAATCCCCAATAATCCCACATGACTGGAGCCCATTCCAAGTGAGCAGCAAAATCCAATTTAGGATCCCATTCTCTCCGGCTGTGTAACCAGACCCTACTTCATATGGGCACAAAAATCCAATTCAGCTTCTTTGCCTCTCAACAGCTGCCCTTGTGAGACTTGCCCCCATGGAAAAAAAAAAATTAAAAAAAATTAAAAACCTGCAAAAGTCAGATTTGGGGGTGAGACGAGCTGGCCCGAGCAGGCCGGTGCTCCGGGAAGCCGGCAGCTCCGATCCCGCATTCCTGCCCTGCCGCTGGCTCGCTGCTCTCCTTGCAGGGCATTGCGACCCGGCTCTGCTCGCCACGTATCCCTGCGCCTGGCACCGCAGGCTGCTCTGCATCCCACTCCATCACAGCCCAGGCAAGGATGTGCCAACACAACACATGTCAACACTTAGAAGCTTTCTAATAGCCGGAGCCACTAACAACATGTAATTAGCTCGCACAGCACTCAGGCCAGCAGCTGGGACATCTCCCAGAGGAGCCATTGTCATCGGGAGCCAGAACAGCCCTCGGCTCTGGTGGGGAGGGGGGCTCCTAACGCCACGGACACCCCAGCCCGCACTGTCCTGGGCAGCATCTGCCAGGGAAGCTTTCACCAGGGCTCTGCTGTAATTTCATGGAGCTAAGTACAGAGCAGCATCCAGCTTTTTCCAGCTGTCACCTCCCTTTCGCGGTGGTTCACTGTCACATTAGGCAGCACGGGCACGGCATGTCACGAGCAAGGCTGAGGAGGGGACCTTGCAGACCCTCGAAGCCCTCCAGTGAAGGGGCAGTGCCCAGACCTCCCCCAGGATGGCATGTGACTTTCAAATCAGATGTCACCAGCAGCAAAATACTCTGTACTCCACGTGCAAAGCCTAGAAATAAGCAGCCCCGGGTGGGTCTGAGCAGACCCCCTGCCATGTCCAAGGTGGTGACCCCAAACCCTGCCCCACATCTTGGGGTAGAGCATCCCCTGGCCTTGAGGCTTTGTGAAAACTATCATCCAAAAAGGATCCCAGTTTCTAGCCATCCCATACCACAACCAGAACCATGTCCCCAGATACTTCCCAGGTAACACTTCTCACGCTTAAAGCCCATTCCCAAGGCAATTTTGTCCTCCCAGTGCTTCTCTCCCGTTCTTATTTAATTCCCATTAATCCCTATTAAACACACAGTGTTCAACAGTTACTCCAGCACAGACCATTTAAAAAACATTCCCCTGATTTAGTGACTTACCCTGCACAAGTGCCAGCCCTCCTGCCAGAGGATGCTGCTGCAGGGCTCCCGCTCTCTGCACCCCTGCTGGAAAAGCAGGGGCAGGAGGTCAGTAGCAGCACCCACAAAACCAGAGTTTGGATGAGACACACTGAGCTTTCAGCGTGTTTAAATTCCCAGTCCCCTGAACATCCCTTTGGGGCTTCCAGACTGACTTCCAGCTACTTTCTTGCCAGAACTGGTAGGAAAGGGGTTTGTCCCCCAAAAGGACCGTTGTCCTCAGGGATCCAAGAACACAGATGGCCAGGAAGGGCTGCGAGGAGAAGGTAGGAGTCAAACCCAGCACACCAGAAAGCACTGAGTGAGTGCGGTCATCGGGGCTTGCTTCTTTTTTGTCCTTACATGTTGCACTGCAAACTCACATTTCCCAGGCAAAAAGCCTTTTGAACTAACTCTCCCCCATTTTGCCCGCTTACAAATCACCAGAATGAGACATTCCTGAGCATTTCTGAACGCCTGCTTTCAAACTGGGGAGATTTATCAAGTCTGACCTTCCCCACAAGCACTTTCTGTTTGACAAAGGAGCAGTTTCCAGAAAAAGAAAAAACTCACACAACCCCAAGGCTGAAAATCCATCCTCATCCTCACACCTGAGACCCAGCCCACTCTCCCCTCCTTTCAACGTCCCTGCCAGCCAGCTCATCCTTTCCTCCTGCCTTACTCTTCCTCCTCCAACTTGCGTTCTCCCTCTGTGGCTAATCGCCCCAGGTCTGGGCTGGATGGGGGCTATCCACATCCAGCAGAAAAACCCAGTTCTTGGTCCTCACCCCACACACATCCTGGCAGCCTTGGCTTACATAGGAAAGTCTTCTGGGTTACACCTGGCCCTTTTACCAAGCTAGAAAATAAGAAATAATTATTATCTGTGCAACAAGTTTGATGCGTCTCCCTAACAGCATGTGGAATGAGAAAAATCAGTAAGAATGGAGAATTTTCATCTGTTTAAAGAAACAGCATGGGGAAGGGGATGCATGGCTGTGTGCATCCCAGCGGGGCTGTGGGAAGCAGGTACAGCTCCAGCACTGGGGGCTCTGCTAGGGGGTAGGAGAGGATGGGGGTGATGCATGGGGAGGTGGACCCATGGGTGCCAGGTCACCTGGAGGGGTGGAAAGAGCAAGTAGGAATGAGGAGCATTGGCTGGAGAAGGCTGAGGAGGTAGCGGAGGGGCTGAATTCAGCCCATGCCCCAGGGATGGGGGCTTTTCTCTCATCCAAAATATTTTTGCCCCATTTCCTTCTCCAACCAGTCAATCTCTTTGCTGGTGCTGCTCTTTAAAAAATACTGCCCCCTTTCTATCACCTCTATTTCCCTCTCTGCATCCCACTCGGTCCCCAGTCAGACCCAAGCAGCCCAGGCTTACGCCCGAATGCACTTGGCAAGGGGTTTCACCACGCAGCAGCAGCGACGCCTCGAACGGAAACACACAACAGAGGCTGTTTTTTTCCAGGGAAATGGCTCTATTTGTGCCGTGTCAGTGGCTGACAGTTTTCCAGGGGCTCGGCAGCGCTGCCGGAGCTGCTGGTGGGCGGCAAGATCCCAGCAGGAGGCGAGCCTGACCCTGGGCTGCTGAGCTGCCACTCTCCCTGACATTTTTTATATTATTCTTATTATCCCTGGCTCTGTAATGCGCTCGCTGCCTGCTGAACCGCTTCTCTCCAGTGCATTACACCCTTCCCATCAGGGGTCTGGGTTTATTATGGCTATATTCTTCACGGCTGCTTGGTTTTTTTCCCTTTGCCCGGTGGGGAGCTAAGAGGAAATGGGAGCACAAGAGGCACCTTCCAAAAATTGCTTCCATCATTGCAACACCTACCCATGCCCAGAGAGCAGCCCCTCCACATCTCACGCGCATCACCTGCGCCACTGGTTTCAGTGAGGCTCCATGCACGCTCACGGGGTGCTCCAGCCCTGCCAGCATCCCCCTGCTCCCAGCACATCCTTGGTTTCACCAGTATTTGAAGCTTGAAGAGGCTCCAGATGCCTCGAGAGTATTTTTCATGGGTAAATAGACCCTTTTACCTCCATGTCACTGGCTCAGCTCCAGCCCTGGGTCAATAGAGACAGAAAGTCGTTGCCAACTGATGAATGCCTGCCAGAGAATAAGGCATTGGTCTCCTTCTAGTTATGAGGAGACAGATGTCCACATCGCAGCTCCTCCTGTCACAACCACTGTTAACCAGCAGCCTCCTCCAAGGGGAAGCTCTTGCCCTGCCATAAAGAAAAATCCAAGATGCGGGTATTTCTGGAAGCATCTTCTCCACCACCTTGTGCCTTCAACAGAACAAAGCCAGAAGCTAGTTTCCTTCCAGTGAGTGTTGAGGTCCCATCAGCACATGACCAGAATCCTCTGCATCACCAGTTTCTGCTGGGAATCAGCCCTGGATGGGGCAGGGGCTGTTCAGAGAAGCCCTGCCTGGTTTAGGGAGGAACATATCTCCAGGACCTTCTCCCTAGCTCTTTCCACAGTTGCTATATTCATGGAAAAAGATGTCAAAACCCACTGAAACATGGCCTTGGTTCGAAGTCAGAAACACTCAGACTTCAAGGTTTGCGGTGACATTTCCAGCTCTCACATGTAGATGTATAAATAGCCCAACAATGAGCACGCGTTGGGTGTCACAGGTGATTGTCACCCTTCATTTCTGCCATCTAGAAACTGGTGCACGTCTTTGTAGACCATTACAGTTCACGGAAGCTCCAACATTTCACCCTGCAGAAGGAAAAGCTGGTGATCTCAGCAGAAACCAGCCTGCGACCATCTCCCTCTTGTTAGTTGAGTGCAGACACCAAAGAGCCCCCAGACAGTACAGAAGAGACAGCTGCTGCCCAAGAGCCCCAGCCCTGACCCTGGATGTACGGGGCCTCCTTACTCAGGACTCGGGTCTCTCTAGCACTGGCCCAGCTGCCCCCTGCGGGCACTGCATTGGAGAGGAGGAGGTGGTGATGGACAGAAGCCAGGAGAGAAGCCAGCAGGTGATGGGCAAGGTGGGGATAAGGGCATAGAGGGGAAGAGGATGGAAACACAAGCACTTCTCAGGGAGCCACCACAACCTTGCCCCATGGAAGGAGGAGACAGCCCCACTCTGCCACGCAGCCGGGGGGACAGATCCTGCCAGAAATAAGGCCCTTGTTACTATGGTGATTAACATTGCCTTGGAAATACAATCATGTGCTGTAAGATGGCTGTGACAGTGGTGGGCGAGCAGACAGGCAAGAGACAGCACGACGGTCCCAGCCATCCCAACGGGGACAGTGCAGAGGAGACCTCGGGCATCATCCCTCCTCCAGTCCCCGAAGTGACACAGCTCGGAGGCTCCAGCCGATGGGCAGGTTTAATTGAATGTTTCTCCCTTTACGTTTCCCTTTCCAGCAAATAAAACTGGAGTAAGATAAAAATATATGATGCTTAAAGGGGACACTGCCAAGGAATTTTTATCGCTTTTAATTTGCGTTTTACTCTTCGTTTGTTTGCAGCACTGTCTCTCCACAGCTGCAAAATAGCACTTTTTCCTCTTCCCGAGTTTTGTCATGTTTCCAGCTGGCGGCTAGTGACTGGGGCCCCGTGTCAAGCACCAAGGCAGGCTGGGCTGCTCCCATGCACTCAGTGAGACTCGGGTAACCCTTGCAAATTGCAACAGGGTGATGTTGTTTGTGCCGCCCTTGTGATCATTATGGCAAGCCCAAAGGCTGAATTTATACCCTGGCTCCTGGAATTAACAGCTGGAAGGAGAATATTAGCTTTTGGTTAAAAGCCCCAATGCTTAAGAGATCCCGGCTACTCCGCCCCATAAATTTTAACAGAATTTATCACTCTCAGCACTATCAGGACCCAAAGGTGGAAATCCCAGGCACCGGTTTCCCTTTCAGGACAAACTAATGCCAAGCTAGAATAGTCTAGAAATCTCTGCGACCTTTACCTACGCCACCAGGACAAGCCAAATTTCCTTCCTCCCTGCCCGGCCCCTGCTAATTTCCCCAGCCACCATGACAAATGACTGTGCCGGCAAAGTGACATCTTTCTAATCTGCTCTGAGGCAGATGGGTCCTGCTGCAGGGAGAGAAATCCCCTGGTGAAGCCTGACCGGGAGGGAGACCACAGCACTGGGGACTGGGGTGATGGGAGGGCGGTCATTGCACCTTCCTCTGCTTATTCATTCCCACCCACCCCATTTAAGCTTTGGGGGCTTCAGGGTTTGCATGAAGGAAGGAAAAGAAAAGGGGGTGCAGGCAACTGGGTCCCTGGTCCACCACGAACACCATGAGCCTGGCTGGGGCTGGGGAGACGGAACATGAGCACCTTACCCTGCTAGCTCAGCACACCCAGAGAAACCACCACCTTTCCAGGTGAAAAAGCCATCTCCATCTCTCTCCGAGAAGCTAGATGGAGAGAGGCAGCTCCTGGTGCCTCTCACATCACAAGCTCGGTGAACACCAGGTGAAGCAGCAGCCAGGGCTTTCCAGGGTCAAGGCACAAAAGGCTTCTCGCTGCTGCTCTCCCAGTGCGTGCTCCCGGCAGCCTGCAGCCATGAGCTTAGGAGAGAAGGTCACCGCAGGCAGACACCTGCCCAGTCTGTTTTGGTGACATCAAAGAGACAAGAAGAGGCCAAGCAGCAGGAAGGCTGCTCGGGAAGAAAACCAGCACGTGGTAGGAAAAACAGGGGTTTGGATGGATGCAAAAGGCTCGCATCTTTGCTTTATAACTGGTGTCCTTTGGGGGAAGCTGCCACCAGTGCCTGTGAGGGCTGCAAGGTGGAGGAGCCACCAGGGCACCTGTGTCAAGAGCAGAGAGAGGAGGGACCCCAAGAGTTCCAGGGCTGCTTGTCACTCACCCCTGGGAGTCACAGCAGGGTCTGGCAATGGGCTGCCCTCAGACCTGGCCACCTGTCCCACATGGCTCCATCCCAATTATTTCTCCCTGTCAAAGTTTCACCCTCTTCTTCCTCATGATCACCTTTGTTTTGCACCAAGTACCTCCCCCCCGCCAGCAGACGTGTCCCCACACAACCCCAGCACTCAGCCCTACACAGCTCAGCTTGGAAGAAAGGACACTTCAGCCCTCACCAGCTGGGATGGGCTACCAGGGACATGTCCTCTGTCATCAGGTCATTTTTCCCTGTGGTGCAGCCCTACATCCCAATGTAAACATGCTCATCCCACCCTCCCCAGACACATCGTTTCGGTTGGAAAAGACTGTCCCACCTCCAGCCACCAGCAGCAGCCAGAAGCTACTGGAAGACCAGCCCAGCCAGATCCCCACACCTCAGCCACCTTTCCAGACTTCCTTCCCAGCTGAGGCAGAGGTGGGCTGGAGCCCGGGCGGCCCCCACTTGCTCAAGAGATGGGGAGCAAAGGAGGCACCAGGCACCCTGGGCTCGCGGGGACCCTCCGTGGAGCAGGCTGCATCTGCCAGAGCTCTTCCCATTCCCCCTCCCCATTTCCCAGGAGGGATGCTGCAGGGCAGGGGGTGTCTCCAGGCCCTACATTCACACTAGCTTGGAGGGAAGACCCCTTCCAAATCCGCACGGGTGCCAGACCAGCGCGGGGCGGGGGAATCAGCGCCCAGGCTCCCCACCTCTGCCTAGCGCCAGGAACAACGGCCCCGGGCTGGCAGCGGAGCCCTGCTCATCCCAAAGCCCCCCGCGGAGCAAGGGGAGGGGGTGGCCCTCGGAGCAGGACCCTTTCCCAGCCTGGCGAGGGGTGAGCATCCCCCGCCTGGCGGTGGGGGGAGCGCCCGGGTCCCGTGTCCGTCCGTCCGTCCCCGGCCGGGGCGGGCGAGCGCGGTGCGCTGGTGCCATCTCCTGGGCTCCCCGCTCCCTGCCCGCTCCCTGCCCGCACCCGAGCGGGGCAGCCCCCGCTGATATCAAACGACTAATCAAACGGAACCGTTTGCAGTAGTTTGACTTCCAAACAATTAGAACAGACGTGTCGCTACCGGTTAATTCAGGTTTCGAGCATTTCAGTGGTTCCCCCAAGCAGGCGCCCCCCGAGCCCAAGCCCGGCTCTGCCGCATCCCAGGCAGACCGACCCCCAGCCCTTGCTGGGCACCCCAAGTCATCCAGCACGGCTCAGCACTGCTCCCCCACACGCTCCAAGGGCTCGCTCCAGCCCTCCCCGTGCCCCCAGAGGCTTCCCCGCTCACACAGCGGGGAACTCGCTCCTTGAAAATACATCGGTCAATATTTATCTAGTGTTAAAAGCCGGTTCCTCTATCTGACAAGCCCTAGAGAAGCCGGTGAGCCTGCTGGCTCCAAATCACAGCTCAGTTCCTCTTCCAAAGCACCCTAAATCCAGGCTAAAAATAAATGGGCTTTATCGATTTCCTTTTTTAAGCTAACACTGGGGAGCGATGCTTTCAGCGTTCAAGGAAGAGCAAAGGGTATATTAGTCACAGGCAAGTACAGTCACAGCACTCCAAACCCCCCAGGGGTGCAAGTAAAGCCCATCTCCCACCAAGCCCCTTGCACAAGGCAGAGGGAAAGCAGCAGGAGAGCTGCGAGTCTGGCCCACAGGGGTTATCCCACGGCCCGGCACTGAGGCAGCCCCCCCAGCACTGCCCAGGGTCACCCCTGCAGGTTGCTTGTTGGGGTCTTAAAAACCCACCCTGGGGCAGAGGCTGTTTGTGATGCACCCAGGCAGGAACACCCTGAAGCAGCATCAAGTCAGCAGAGAGGAGACGCTCGCTCACCGCACTGCGGACGCATCCTGATCCCCATCCTGGTCCTCAGAGGGCTCCCACTGTGAGCAAAGGGAGCAAGGCAGGCAAGCAGTCAGCTGAGTAAGGGACGCAGCCCCTGCCCAGCCAGCAACAGCAACCAGCATCAGCCCAGAGCCACAGCACCACCCTGGTGGAGGGGGGCAAGGGCTGGTGGCACCTGAGCTTGAATGTGGGCAGAGGGAGGGGGTGAGAGCCCAGATGGGGCTTGTCAGGGTAACTAGCACTCAGGGCCCTGCATCTCTGTGAAGAACTGTTTGTCTCCTTAAATAAACAGCATCACAAGGCCCTGCCACACAAAGACTGTTTTGTTGGTGGTTGTAAAGAGACAAGAGAAAGGCTCGCGAGGACAGGGCTGCACTTTTGCCTAATGCAGCATCCCCAGCTCCCCACAGCATCCTCTTCCTCCTCAAGCTCATTCCTTCACCGCCGAGGCAGGGCGCGCCTGACATACCGAACTAAATCCCATGACATCCCTCTCTGCTCCCCTGGGTAAGCCCAACCGCAGAGACGTTGCACATCTGCCCAGCTGTTTTGAACCAGGGTCACAAGGTTCCCGTTGCTTTCTCCCTAAGCAAATAGAGAGCAAACCGCCCCGAGGTGACTGCTGTCTGCACAGCACCTACGTGCTGAGACAGGAGAGGCTCCAGCCTGGCTGAAACAGCACCCAAGCACCCAGCTGATGTCCCACTCCTGGGGCAACAGGCACGTGGCCAAGCCTGGGGACCTGCCACCCCAGGCCAGATCTGCCCAGCACCTCCAGCTGGGGCATTGCTTTGGCCAGGTCAGATCCAAAGGCTTTACTTTGTTTCTGATTAAAACCCCCTCCAGCACTTGGGAAGGCAGATGCTGAGAAGCTAAATCCCAGCAGCATTCATGAATGCACTCCCTCCTGCCAGCACCGGATGGGATATTCCTTCCAGGCACTCGCGGTGCGCTCCAAGCACGCTTGCTGCACTCCTCCCTCGAACAGACTCGCTTCCCCAGCTGCAGCCCCTCACAGCTATGAGGAACCTCCATCCTTGCTCCACAGGCGGCCGACCCTCTCTGCCGGAGGTGGGTGGGAGTCTGGGGCTGGTGCAAAGCCCAGCTGGGGTGCAGGACGTTGTGTTGGTGGGAAAAGCCAAGCACAGAAGCTGAGCTTTGCTTATTAAAGGTGCATGGGGTGTCTTTTCTCCACAGGTGAACACCAGCATCCCGTCGCTCTGAATCACTTGAGTCCCAAACAGAGCAGCAGTGGGCTTGGCAGGGTTCCCCAGAGATTTAGTGCATCCTGGGTTATTCGCACAGAGGCTGCAGGGCACAGGAGACAGCAAAAGGCATGCCATGAAATAGATGTCATGGACAGCTTTGCCCACAGCAAACAAACAAGGCACATTGCTCCCCAGGGAAACGATTCCTGGCTTGGCCAGCCCACACTGGGATCAGATGCAGTGGAACAAGCAGGGCTCCCATGAGAGATGGGGTGCCCAAGAGGTGCCTGCACGAGCAGGGTACCTGCAGGCATGGCAGGGCTCTGGGCTGGGGGCTGTGGCTGCAGAGCCCCTTGGCACCCCTCCACACCTCCCTCCGCACCAGCTACCCTGGAAACACATCCTAAATAAAAGCTGAGCTCGGATAAATAAATGTGTCTGGAGGCCGGCAAGCTGGCCGACACGGAGAGGAGGCGGGGGAGCAGCCCTGCGCCAGCAAGGATGGAGACCACGGCTGCCTCATCCACCAGCCCCTGGGCTGCAGGGCAAGGAAAGAATTGAACTTTTCTTATTTTTCCCCCAGCTTTCCTCAGAGCAGCCCCCGGCAGGCTCCCCCAGCCCCCTGCCCACCCTGGCAGCCAGGTTTCCCATGGTGGGCACTTACCAAAGGGTGAGGGCAGCTCCCTGCTGCCTGCACATGGAGGTGGGGGCACCCAGGCAGGGGCTTCCCACGCCAGCAGTGGGCAAGCCCTGGCTGAAGCTGCTTTCAAGGGGGGGGAGGGCGAGGGTCCCGCCGCAGCAGTGCCGCAGTGGGTTTCAGTGCAGAGCCAGGCTGCCAGCCCTGCCCGAAGAGCGAAGGCACCGCTCCACGCTGGCTCTGCCCCGCCACTGCTCGGCCAGATGTTGGCTCGGAAAGGGAAAAACAAATCCCCAGCTGTCACCAGGGCCTGGCTGAGGCAGAGCAAATGTGCTGGCCAGATGTGGGGCATGGGGCTGCGCTCGGGGGCTCCGGCAAGGGGGGCAGCCGTAGCAGCCTGCGGCACGAGCGGCTGCATTGCCACAGGGACTTGGTGGGGACATATCTCTGGATAACACAGGAGGTTTCAACAAGAGGTTGTACTTTCTTATTGGAGGAGAGGGAAAAACAAAACAAATAATAAAAAAAGCAGTGAAGGTTTTACTCTGTCCTCACAGTGGCCAGGTTTGTCCCTGATATTTTCCCACCAGCCTCCTCCCAGTCAGTGCCGGGTGATGGATGCTCAGGGTGCCTGGACCTGTCTTCTTGCTTAAGCTGTACTTGCTGCCCTTGCCCGAGGCTGATGCTCCCCTGGCAAACGGTGGCTCATCCCTGTGCCACAGGGTGCAAGGCAAGCCTGGGGACCAGGAGCCAGGAGCAAACCCACGGATGCTTACTGATGGGTTGGAGGCGGTCCTGGCGCATCCTTTCAGAGAGCTGAGTGGGACCTCCTGCGCCAAGCAGGCAGGAAAGGAGTGGACACACCAGCCTGCCTGTTAGCCACAATTATGATGGAAACAGTCAAGATCAAACATCCACCCGGAGGCCAAACCCCGCACACCTCTATCACTCAATCTGCCCTTAACGAGGCAAAGGAAGGGGGACCACTGAGGACAGGCAGCAAAGCAACACAGAGGTCCTCAGTAGATCTCAAGATAAAGAGCAGGAAAGGGAATACTTGGCAAAATTGAATCTGTACAAATCAGCAAGTCTGGATAATATGTAACCCCCAGACTAAATAGAATTAGCTAATGAACTTACTGAGCCCCTGACAATTACTCATAAAAAGTTACTGAGAAAACGGCACATCCCAGGTTTATTTAATGCCTTTATTAATGATCTGAAAGAAAGAGTAAACAACAAATTAATTATGTTTGCAGATGACTGTAAGCTGGAAGGTGTTGCAAACACTGCCAAAGACAGTGAAGTCACACCAAGGGCCCTAAAGAGGTTAGAAATAAACCTGCAGGAAACAAGCCGCATGTAATCCATCAGTGAAACATGACACAGGGGAAAAAGGACCTGAAATACAGACATCCAAGAGGAAGGAGGGGTGTGCTGTGCAAGATTCAAGGAGGCCAGGGGCAGCTTTGGAGGGGGATGGAGATATGGGAGGCAAGCTATGCTGTAAGCAAGGAGAGCCCCAAAACCTGCTGGGACTCTGCGGGGCAAGGAGCAGGGACCCAGGCTGTGCGGGATGCTGCATCTCTGGAAGGTTGTGGCCTCATCCTGAACACGTGCGGCATCAGCTTTGCTCCAGGGGGAGAAACTGAAAAGCTCTTTCCGCAGTGCCATGCTAGCGTAGTTGGGCTGTTAGTAAACCCCCAGGGCTGAGGATCATCCCAATCGCCTTCAGTCCTGCTGAGAGGCGTGGGGCTTGGCGAGCCACTTTGGCAGACAGCAGGGAAGGCAGCACAGCAGCAGGCAGGCTGGCTGCCCAGGGACAACAGCCAGCAATGGGCAACACGGCTTCGGGACCCCGCCACCCATCTGGGTCTGCGCAGACACCAGGAGCTGGTTTTGCTCCCCCAAAAGTGCCTGGTGCCGGGGAGAGCCATGGGTCCCCCGCTTTGCCAGGAGCAGGGGTGTCACCGGAGCCACCCGTCGCACCCCGTGTCCAGCTCCTGCCCGCTGCGGCTGCTCCGCCCTCGCCTCGCCCCAGCACGAACAAGGGTGCTTTGAGCAGTGGGTGGGTGGCGGGTGGGAGCCTCTAGCCCTTTAAGAGAGAAAATTGACTTTGTAATATGAGCGAATTCCTCCTTTCTGACAGGCGGGAGAAGTTACGGGTCCCTCCCTCGCTCCGTTTTATTAAATATAGTAGTAGCAGCAGGCGCTTGGGAGCAGGCGCTGGTGGAGGCTGTGCCGTGCCCGGAGCCCGAGTGCTGCTCCAGCCCTGGGGGACACCATGGGTGCCCAAGGTGGCATCGCCACGCTGCTGCTGCTGCTGCTGGCCTGCCAGCCCATCTGCGCAGGACCCCCGGCCGGAGGTAAGCCCCGTCCCGCCAGCCCACCCGGGGGATGGAGCGGGGAGAAACCAGTGGGATGAGGCTCAGCTTCGGGTGCACAGCGTGGGCTGGGAGGGATGGGGACTCAGCAGGGAACAGTGTGGGCACCCATGGATGCATGCTGTCCCTCCCCACGGTGCAGGGGTCCTGTCACCAAGCTGGCAGGAGCAAGGCGAGGCAGCTGCCTGTTTTCAGGCAGGGTGTTTTGGCCAGGTTGTCCTGCGGGGAAAGCCAAGGGACGGAGCAGGGCTGCTCCCCCACCATGGCTCTCAGGGTGCTGTGTACCCTGGCTGTGCCTGATGCTTTCCTCCAGGGCACACGCAAACGTGGTGTTGGCTGGGATGGGGCTCACTCCCCGCACACATGCAAGCAGCCACAGGGCTTTGGTGTACGCCGTGAGCAGCCCACGGGAGAAAGGCACCTTTCCCTGCTCTGCCAAAGCCCTGCACCATGGGGACGGGGCACTGGCACGTCCTGCACCCCAGTGGGGACAGCCAGCCCTCCCTGCCCAGGTCTGGCCTTGCCACAGCAGCCATCTGCGAGGGCAGCCCCGCTCATCATCCGAGGAGCAGGAGCTTGGATGGTGCCGGTGGGAAGGATGGAACTGGGCAGCATTTGCTTGGGTGTGTGTCGCCTCCCAGCTCCGTCCTGTGCACGCCGGGCAGCTGGGTGCATGAGGTGGGGGACCTGCCGCTCCTGCCAGCACAGCTCCAGAGGGTTGCAGGATCACCCCTCAGGTGATGGGGCACCAGGGACCATCCCCGGGTGAGGGCCAGGAGAAGGATCCATGGTGCCACAGGACAGGCTGGCCTCAGGCAGCAGGGAGGGCAGGGGCTGCTGGCTGCTGCACGGGGACAGAGCTGGGCAGAGGGGTTACTGCAGGGCATGGGCTGGGTGCGGAGCAGGGCGGGTGATTTATACCCAGCTTTCCCCAGGCAGTGGCCAGGTTTGACCACACAGCTCTTGGCACGGTGGTGTGCCCTGCCTCAGCATCCCAACAGCCATCCCGCAGCCCTGGTCCCACCCTGTGCCTCCTCCCTGCGCCTTCTGCCTCCTGCTCCCTCCCCTGCTCTGGGATGCTTGTACCTTGTCTGAGCCTCAGCAGGCTCTGCAGGGCATGGACACGGGTCTCATCCTGCCTGGGACATGTCTGTGCCTGAGCCTGGCCCTCCAAGTTGCACGCAGGGTCATTTGCTCCAGGTCAGCAGTGTCCACAGCTTCAGAAGTGAAGGGAATTTAAAAAGCACTTTTTTTTTCCCTAACTCACCCAAAAAATAATATAATATCTCACTGAGCAGTTTCTCCTCCCCAAACCTCCTCCTGGGCGCTGGGGCTCTGACCGACAGTGGGTCAGGAGCTTGCTCCAAGCAGTTTCCAAAGGAACAGCTGACCACCTCTGGTCATTTGCTCCCCACCCATCTGGTGCGTTCGAGCCTGTGTTGAGGATGAGGATGATCCCAGAGCCCAGCCTTGTGGCTCTCCGCACCTGCAAGATCCCTGCAGGTCCCTTGTTGTCCCCATTCCCTCCCCAGCAAGCAGGTGGCCTCCAGGACACACTCCTCTCCTTCCCTCTGGACTCGTTCCTTTTTTTTTTCATGCACCAAAATAGGAAGATGCCTGGCAAGCTGAGTGGAAAAAAAAAATCCCTTTTGTTAATGAACAGAGTGGTCTTCTTCCTTCCAGCCCCGACCTTTCCATCCCAGGCAGGGATTTCACTATGCAGAACTATTGCTTGCTTGGGTGTCCAGGATGGGCCCTGCTCCTGGGGGCTGCCCTGGCGCTCCCAAGCTCTTTCACGGTGAACAGGCTGAAGCAACCCCAAAAACCAGCACGTGGCTTTCAGTGGCATCTGCCAACACCCCCACATTCCCCCCAGGTAACACCACCTATGGCCGGGGCACGGCTCCACAGATCAACAGGCATCTGCCTGGCACAGACCTGCAGGGCTGGGAAAGGAAAGAGGTTTTACACCCATTTTCTGATGCTGGGGACTATTTCTGCCCCTGGCCGAAGCAGATGTGCCAGGCGTGACCCCGGGTTTGGGCACCAGCTTCCCTCAAGCTCCTTCCCCTTGGCAGCATCCCTGCTGAGACCACCAGTGCTGGTGCCAGGTGTTCCCACAGGCAGCCTGCCCTGGGACATCACTCCATCCCCATCAGGGAGAGCCACAGCACCCAGCAGCAGCATGCCGGGCACGGGGCAGGGGACAGGCTCATTTTTAGGGGCAAAACCTGTGTTTTGTGTTGCCTCCGACCCCAGGTTCAGGGGCTTGGGCTTTCTGCCCAGCCTGAAATGGAAACAGTCATCACGCACATCAACAAATACAAGATTATATCAAAAAGAAAAAACACTCATAAAACTTGTCCTCTTGACATCTGAGTGTGAAGCTTTAGTAAACTGTTTTTAGACATCCTGGCTCTCCTCCGGTTCCCAGTGAGGTCACCCGCAGGCTGAGCTCCCCTTCCCCAAAAACCCTCTTGCTGGGGGTCTGTAATGAGGAGGGATGGGGAGTAAGGGGGAATCTGATGCGTAGGGTCCCTGTGAGCAGTGTTCACCCCGAGCTTCCAGCAATGGGGTGCCAAAAAATGCAACCCCCCCAAGTCTCGGGTGGACCCCCAGCAGTGGTGATGGGGGGAGGCGAGCGGACCCCTGCCTGTCCATGGCTGCCCCACGTAGGGTACCTGCCCATGGGGGGGGGAACCGTGTCTGCCCCAGCATACCCAGCCAGGACCCCTCCTGCCTTATCCGGGGTGGTCAGCTCTAGGGAGCCGCCTCGGCTGTTCCTCTCCTCCACTTTTGGAAATCCGACAGATTTATTCAACCTTTCTTTTTTGTGAATGCGCCACATGTTTTGAGGTCATAGCTCCAAGCAGCTGGAAAAGTTTCCAGCTGATGGGAAAGAACAGGAAAAAGGCTGAAAAGGAGGCAGAATGCAAACTGGTATCGTGGGAATCAGGGAGGAATATTCTCGTCTCACTCTTATATTTAGCAACAGAGGGCTGTGGGCAAATATATAATAAGCGCATTCCTCCAAGATCGCAGGACAGGGTTAAGCTCACCCGGAGGAACTAACGTCAGGTTGAAGGCTGGACAGTAACAGGACTTCGGAGGCAGTAGGCTAATGCTGTCTGTGTGCCTAAATAAAGCTCAAAGCACAGACTGTTCGCAACAGGCGTTGGCTCAGCCCAGCCTCGGCTCCCAGGGGCTGCTCCCGTGGCCCTTTCCAGGTGCCTGGAGAAGCTGGGCTCTGGCTTATCTCCTTTTTGGGAAGCCAGACTCCCCAGGCATCAGCATCACCCCCAGCCTTCAGCCAGGAAAGTCCTAGAAACTCCTTGGCTCATATTTGTACACTTCCCAGCTCTTGCCTGGCCGTCCCAGGCCATTTCCACGTTCCCAAGCCACCCCAGCAGCTACAAGGCAGGTCTGCCTGCCGCGCAGCCCGGTTTGCAGCCAGTCCCTTCTCCACCCCGTATCTCCAAACCTCCTAGAGACACAGAGCGAGTCCATCAGAGACCCATCATTCCCAAGCCAGCCCTTCCCTGAACAGTCTCCATCATGCCCGGTGCTTGGTTGCACATTGCCATGCTGCATGTGGATGGGGTGCCACGCCGAGTTTTCCTAGGCTAAATGTA
Source organism: Falco naumanni (assembly GCF_017639655.2). Lineage (NCBI taxonomy): Eukaryota > Metazoa > Chordata > Aves > Falconiformes > Falconidae > Falco > Falco naumanni. The sequence continues at coordinate 2,502,327 of NC_054060.1, read as the reverse complement.
ACAGAAAAACTGAGGTCAAGAGAAAAATGTTATGATTTTTCTCCCTGAGATGCTGCGGCCATAGACATGCAAGTAGACATGCCTGCATGATGGTCATTTTACTTGTGAAGTTTGCAAATGGACCCAAGACTTTTCGTTAAGGTGCCAGAACGAGAGAACCCACTTTGCTCCACTCCAAAGCCAAGGGCTGCTTTGCAAAGGAGAGCCCAGAGCTGGGGCAGCTTGGGGTTCTGCAAAGCGGGCTTAAAACCAGAGAAGCAGGACTGCTACAGCTCCTCCTGAGCCCGGGATGGGCAGGATGCAGGTTTGCCACCCAGTTTGTCACTCGTTTGCTGTCACTCATTCTCAGAACTGACCAACTAGGGCCTCCGAGCATCTTCCTGCCAGCCGGCAGCGGGTGGGGTAAAAGATGTTTATGTCCCGTGCCCTGGATCCAAGAGGGTAAAAAATTCCCATTTTCCATCCTTCCTCCCCGGGGTGTGTCACCCTTGCGAGTCATGCATTGCTCCGTGCAATACCTCTGGGAGCTGCCCTGCGCCCAACGGCTGCTCTTGGCTGCCTGACAGCCGGACAGACACAGTAGCAGACAGAAAATGTCCCGGGGAAGGGAGGGCACTGCCAAAAATTAATGGGAGTGGAGAAAGTCATGGGGCAAACAGCACTGTTTGGAGGTAGCCGGTCCCATCATGTGCCTCCAAGCCAAGGGGACAGAAAAGTAACATTCACCCATCACCATGACTCACTGACTCTTCAAGGAGTAGTCATGGGCTGTGAGTCAGCTCGAGGCGGCCCCCGTGAATCCCTGCTGCTGCTTTTGCCCAAATCTTGGCTTTCACGTGGTTGTTTTTCCTTCCTTCTGTGGGCAGGCAGGGCGAGATGGGGAGGGGAGAGGGGGTTTGGGGTCAGAGCCCCCAGCTGTTTGCAGTGCCATCCCCAGGCATGTTAATGGATGCTCCCCACCTGTTATCATGCTGTAAGCCCCCCCGGTGCTCCCCAGCACACAGGCAGAAAGCAAGGGGGGTTCAGGAGGAATTTCCTATTCCCTTTCCCAGCCTCTGGCCAGGGTTCAGCTGGGCTTCAAGGTTTTCTGCATCCCATCCCACAGAAATTTCTGGGCCCACCAGGGTCATTTCCTCTGGGAGTTGGGGAGAAGAGAGGGAAGTCTTGGCCCGAGGTAGATGAGGCTGAGAAAAGCCTCCTGTCCCACCCCGCAGCCCTGGGAGGGGATGTGCGAACCCGCTTCCACACCCCCACAGCCCCACGCGGCCAGCTATACATTTCCCCACTCTAGAAATAGAGCAGGCATTTATTTTCTCTATAAACATCACCCCGCTGTCTGTTTCTCATAGATGGAAAAGCCAGGGGGATAACAGCAGTGGGGAGGGGGAGGCAGGGTAGGGAGGGGAACCTCCAAAAGGATGGGGAGAGAGAGGAGAGGAAGAGAAGAGAAGAGAAGAGAAGAGAAGAGAAGAGAAGAGAAGAGAAGAGAAGAGAAGAGAAGAGAAGAGAAGAGAAGAGAAGAGAAGAGAAGAGAAGAGAAGAGAAGAGAAGAGAAGAGAAGAGAAGAGAAGAGAAGAGAAGAGAAGAGAAGAGAAGAGAAGAGAAGAGAAGAGAAGAGAAGAGAAGAGAAGAGAAGAGAAGAGAAGAGAAGAGAAGAGAAGAGAAGAGGCAGAAATTTCTGTTCTAGAAAAGGGAGAAAAAAGAAAATAGTTATTTTCTTCGCAGTTAGAACTGCAAGGCAAACGATTTAGCATGTCAGCCCCAGAGGAGCAGAAAATACTCCCCTTCCACACTGCAAACACCCTTCCCTGCCTTTGGAGACACTTTTCTTTGCCCCTCACAGCACCCAGCATCACCCAAAGTGCACGCCGGCCACAGCCCTTGCAGCCCCGCAGGATGCTGTGCGTGCTGTGCGTGCTGTGAGTGCTGTGGGTGCTGCGGATGCTTTGGGTGCTGCGGGTGCTGCGGGTGCTGCAGGTGCTGCCCTGCCAGCACGGCTATGGCCAGACCGCCCCAAGCTGCACATTTGAAAAGCTCCTTCCCTAACCTTGAGGGCAGCGCTGGATGCTGACATTGAAGCCGGCAGGTAGCTCCTGGCAGAGCTTCAGCATCTCCCTCTGTGCGCCGCTCGTGCCCACCCATCCCCGCCTCACCCCAGCTTTGGCCGCCAGCTCCCTGATCTTGGCACTTCAAAAGCCGTTTGGCATGAGCAAGGCTGGGAAACGGCTGAGCCTGGGCGGCTGGAAACAGGCCCCTCTCCAGCGGTGGCCGCACTGTTTGTTGACAGCAGGCGAGGATCTCTCCGGTAACACCGAGCCGTTCCAGGGATGCCTGTGAGCATCCCCCGGCCACGCTCACCCCGCCGGCTCCCAGGAAGGCTCCTTCCCCCCACCGGCACTGGAGATGGGCTCAGGAATGGGCACCAGCTCTGCCGGGTGCGCAGGGATGGGATTCAGGGATCTGCAGGTGGGATGTGCGCCCTGAGTGCCCCGCTCCCCAGGAACCCAGCCTCCAGCTCTGGCTTCCCCCGGCGTCCCCCTGCTCCTCCAGTGCTGGCTGGGATTGTCCCTCATGTGCCACCACACGCCCTCCCACAGCTCTGCAAGCCCTTCCCTCGCCGGGTGGGAAGCAGGGGGCATGGAGCAGGGGTAATACGGAAAGCTGTGAGAGCGGGAGTCTGGATGTGCAGGGTGGAGCTGGAAAACCTGCCAGCCAGTGAGAGAGGGGGAGACGGCTTGGGAGAAAGAAAAAGAAAGAGAAGGGGAAAAAAATAGAACAAAACCCGACTTGGGATGGTTTGGAAACCACGTCCTCTGGGGCTGATACAATATTTCCAGGCCAACTTCTCCTGGCAGCAGAAGTCTGAGCAAGCTTGAGTCATGCTGCAGGGGACGGCACAAAAGCCCCATTGAGCTTCCCCAAATCCTCCCACATTCTCCCCCCGCTTTGCTTCCCAGGGCAAACACTCTAACCGCCGCTTCCAGCTCAGGCTTATTCCTTAAGTCCCTCCAGAGCCATTTAGGCACACGTCATTAAAAGCTCTCCATTCCGGCTCCCGCTCCCGCCAGGCTGCGGGGGTGCTCGCCCCGGGGATGCGGGATGCAGCCGCCGTGCGGCCGGGCCGTGGCCAGTGCCAGCTATTTGCTCCTTGCCCTCCCCTCCGTGGCTCTGCAGCTGGTCCAGCAGGAGAGCGCAGGAAATACCATCAGCTTTAGGGCTGCCTGAATCATCGTAAAACCACGCTGGATAAACGAGGGTTGGAGCTCCAGAACCCCAGCCAAGCCTCCTGGACCCTGCTTTATGGCCTCCAGCTATAGCAGCTCCTTCTTGAGGATGGGGGAGGCAGGCAGGAGCAGGCACACGCGTGGGGCAGGGGGTCAAGGGCTGGCAGGACACGGGGTGCTACGGCAAGCCCCTCTCCCAGGCAGCACAGCATCAACAGGGAAGACGTTTTCCCCTGACACCCAAAGTCCATGGGCTGCAAAAAGGCATTTTTTCCCCCAAAGCTGTCAGGCAGGAGCCAGGGGAAGGCGAGCAGGAGAGCAGCTGGCAGGGGGACGGGGAGAGGAACTGAATTAATAAACACAGGCGGAGGGTTTCAAAGCGGCGCAGCGCAGCCAGAGGTAGGGGCGGACAATCCGCTTTGGGAAGCCGGGGCCAGCGGGATGGGATGGGGGCAAAGCAGAGCACCCCAGCCCAGGGGCTCTCCTCCCACATCCAAAACAAGGGTGATGGCCACTTCTGGCAAGCACTTTGTGGTGGGCAGCTCCAAGGAGGGTGATGGGCCGTGGCTTTGCTGGCGGTTTCCCGGGTGTTGCTTTCCAGCAATCTCCGCTGGCCGGCACTCCTGGAAAGCACCGGCCCTGGCCCTGGGGGGCCCCGCTGCGAGGGAGGGCCAGGTGGAGGGTGGGAGGCGAGAACTGGAGCTCTCATTCCTATTGCCGGGGTTTGAAAAGCACGCACAGGCCTGGCTCGGGATGTGGGAGCTGCAATCACCGTCTGGAGCTGTGGGGGATAAAACCTGGAAGTGGGGATAAAGAAAAAAAGCCATCCTCTGTGCCGGGAGCTATCACACCAGGGATGGATCCGTGCCGATGACACCCCACCCCATAAATCTTGAGGCTAAATCCCAGGAGCAGGAGAGCAGGGAGAGGTTTGTGCCAGGGCAGGGGCTGCTGGCTGGGCTGGGTCTGCCCCACCCCAGATGCCCGAGCCCACCCTGGAGGCAGCCCCGCTGCCTGTGGAGGAAGGTCCTGCCAGCACAAGAGGGACCATGGGGTGTCCCCAGGGTCCCCACTGGGCTTGGATGCGGTCACCGCAGCCCAAGACCAGCTCAGGTGTGACCTGACTGCACTGCACTGGGATTGCCTCGCTGACAGAGACCCAGGGGGTGCTCAGCCCTCCTGCTGCACCCAGGCACCCGCTCAGGTCTCTGGGCATCCCCGAAGGCAGCAGCCCCCCAGGCGTGTCGTGTCCGTCCCCCCCCCCCCTCCCCCCGGCACTCCCTCCTCCCGGCAAAGCCCCAGCCAGACCCGAGGGCTGCTCCGCCGTGGCTGTGTTTGCCTTAGCCTGCCTCACAGGCTGGTCATTTCCTTCCCCAGCCATAAATAAAACCACGCCGTAAAACGGAGGGAATGTGTAACATAATGAAGCCTTTCTCAGAAAGCCCATCTGCTCCCTTCCTCCCCCAGCCCCTCTGCCCCACGTGGGGACAGGGTCACAGCCCAGCCCTGCCACCACCCGGGATGCAGCCAGGGCACAGGGGGCTGTGGGTCCTGCTGGGCATCGCAGAGCCAGGCTGGGGATTAGGGACACCAAACCCCGGGGCCACCCACGAGGACGCAGGCAGGATGGCTGGTCCTGCCCACCCTCCTGTACTGGGAGTGGTGACAGGAGTTCATGCACAAGATGCAAGGGGGCCAGGAGGGCTTCAAGCTGCCAAGCAGCATCCCCCAGCCTGGGCGGCTGCCTCTAAGCCCCTCTGGTGTTTGCATCCCCCCTGGTGTTTGCATCCCTCCAGCCCCTCCACTGTTTACACAGCGGGTGGGTGCAGTACAGCATGGCTAGCATTGAGCTTGCTCACTACCTTATAAAGTCATTAAAATACAAAAACAACCCTAAACAACTCAGAGGGCCTCAAAACAAGCTCCTGATGCTGTGGAGGAGGAATGCACCAGGCTGGCCATGGGGCATCCTGGCAGCACCCCGTGCCAGGGGGGCTCAGCAGCACAGGGCATGCCATGGACACAGGGGCTGCTTGTTGGCACCGGCCGGCGGGCAGGAAGGGGGGCGGCCGGCGGGCTGGGCTGCACCAGCGGCCGCACAAGCCCGGGGCTGTTCGGGCAACAAGGAGCCTTCACTCCCCGGCTGTTTTTCCACCATCAGAAAACCGGTGTGGCCAGGGCGGGAAGCGGCTGCAAAGACAGAGAGGCTTTCAGTGGGCCCCGTGTGTCTGCACCGGGCTCTCCTGGCACCCACTCTGGTAATTAAAGAGCAACTTTAATGAATTCCAGTCCTCTCCCTGCAAACACACATGGGCCACCAGCCTTGGCCCCCACCTGCCCCCCACCACAGCCTGAATGAAACGTTGTTGAGCAGCCAGCCCCTCCCCGGCGCTGTGCCCCTCTCCCCAGCAGGGTTTGCCCTGATCCTTCCTCCCCAGCCTCAGCATCCTCCTCCAGGCAGAGCGACAGGAGCCCCTGCAGCTCCTCGGGGACTTGTTTGTGTCCCCCATGCACCAACGCACCCCTCCATGCACACCCCAAAATGCATCCAGCTGTCCTGCAGCAGGACTGGGGATGCCCCAAGCTGGGGTCGGAGCCTGAGGGCAGGGAAGGCATCTATCCACCAGCTCGCATTTCCCTCTGCACACCGAGGGGACATCTCCCTGCTCCAAAAAACTCGCACATCCAGCGCCAGTCCGCTCTGCAAACCCTTGTGCTGAGCTTTGCAAGCACTTTCCCTTGCCTGGGCTGGGAGTTGGCTCCTCCATCATTCTGCGTGCTGGGGAGGAGGTAGGAGAAGTTTGTGCGCCGAGATGTTAAAGCATGGAGGAAAGCTCAAAACAGCCCCGCTGAGTCCTGGAGCACTGCGGGAGCCCCCAGCCCGGAGTCTCCTGGGCAGACCGGGACCCCTGCCCCTCCGTGGTTCTGCCCAGTGCTGGGCTCTGCTCCCTGGGCTGCTGGAGACGGCTCACATCAGGCCTGGGGTGCCAAAAAACTCCCTGAACGCCAAAAACAGCATTGGGAGAGGCCAAACCCACCGTGTGTTGAGCTGGAGGAGTGAGGGGAGGGGGCCCTGGCACCCCGGCCGCAGCACGTGGCTGGTGGCTGGGGAGGGTGCTGGGGCAGCATCCGCTCGCACAGCGCCCTGGCTTCTTCACCGGCCCCAGGAGGAGCCAAGCACGCCCGGAGCCTCGCTCCCAGCCCCTTGCTCAGAGCTTTTGGCTCATCTCCTTGTTTTTTTCAATGCAAAAAAAAAAAAAAAAAAAAAAAAGAAACAAACCCCAAACCCAAATGACAGTGCAGCCTATAATCTGCTGGCTGCTGGCCGGCTCCTTGGAAACTGTGACGGAGGCCCCTCTCGCCTCATCAACGCCTTTCCATCGGTCTGGCAAGGCAGGGGCAGCAATTTCCTGCAGGACACGGTGAGCTGGGAACACCGATTATTTTTAGCCAGGATGAGCAGGATGGCCGGGGTGCCCACCCCAACCCACAGCCAGAATGTGGAGACCTGCTGCTCCCCATGACAGGCAAGGAAGGGCCAGCTCAGACATCTCCATCCAGGGATGAGGCTGGGCTTGGGGAATGACATGCCTGTGATGTGATGACAGCACCCTTAAGTCACCTGGGAAAGGTGCTTTTGAGTCACAGAAGTGCATCCCCATGGGGCGATCCCGGGATGCTCGGCTGCATCAGATGGGGCTGGGTGCCGGCGGGGTCCCTGCTCTCTCTGTGCGTGCCCAAATCGGAGCTGCCATCCAAGCAATTGATGGGGATGGTGCACCCTGTGCCATGGAGGCTCCTTAAAGGCAAAATGCATTTAAAAAAAAAAAAAAAACCAAAACCAGCCAGCTGTATTTCCTGCATCTTTTGCAATGTGGAAGGCAAGGAAGAGGGGAGAAGGAGGTGAAAAGTTGCAAGTCCCTTGTGAAAGAGAAATGCCACAGGTTGAGCAGTGTTTGTATCCTGGCCAGGCTGCTGAGCAGAGGAAGAGAGCCCTGAAATAAAGCAGAAATTTGGGAAGACAAACAGCAGTAACTCACACTGCTCTGCTGCTGGAGAAAAATCCCAGCACCTCCAGAGTCGGGCAAGGGTCCCTCCTTCCCTCCCCCAGCAAACAGCACCACTCCCCTGGGCATCCGCGCTTTCAGTAATTTTTATTAGTGTTTTACGAGCAAAGGAGAAGAAAAGCATCTCTGGCAGCTTCAAGAGAAAGGAGGTGGGACAAAATGTGCTGGCTGCAGGAGCTGCTGCCCCTTGTCACACTGGAAAACAGCATGGCTGGGCTGGACCGGCTCCTCCAGCCCCAAAACATGATCCCCAGCACCCATGGTGAGATGCTGCCCGGCCCCTGGGATGACAGAGGTGGTGGGTCCAGCCTCAGCAAGGCTTTCCCTCCCTGTGAGGGAAGATGCTTTGTGCCCATCTGAAGAGCATGTTTTTTGGATTAGGGGAAGCCACAAAACTGAAATGTAGCAAAATCCTAGTGGGAGCTGGAGCACGGAGCATGCACGCATAGGGGGACCTCAGTGGGAGCCAGCACATAATGTACATGCAATGTCTGCAGGGGCCACAATGTGTTGCATGCATGTGTGCAGCCTTGCTGGGGCCTGCGCACAGCTGTCTGCATCTGCGCAAAATTCTCTTTTGCAATACGCCACGTCACTCCTACTCACCAAACACCGGGACAAGGCAGCGCCGAGAGCCCCGGGCAGCACCGGGGGCAGCACCCACCGCCCTTGGCCATCTTGGCGTGCCAGGGCTGGCCGGTTTTGCAAGGACCACTGGAAGGAGGGAGCAGGTCAGGAGAGGACAGAGCCCTTCACAGCCCTGCAAAGAACAGCAAAGCTCCTCTGAGTCACAGGCTGGGCCGAAGAGGACAAGGAAGCCACAGTGCCCCATGCCAGCCGCAGGCACGAAGGCCAGGAAGCGAGCAGGCTTGAGTGAGGCGCGCTGGCAGCCCTGCCCAGGGCTGGGCAAAGGGCTTGGTGTTCCAGCAAGGGCCAGATATTTCCATGCTGCCGTTTCTACCCTGCCCAGGGCGGGTGGCGTGACGGTCCTTGCAACACCCACATTATTCTCGCAGACCCCAGGAGAAAGACGAGACACTTCCTCTGCTGCCAGTGGTAGGAAATGATTTTTCATGGTGTCCTGGGCAAGGAGGTCTCTCCATTCCCGAAGGGTCAGAATAACACCCCCTACACAGGGCACCGCACAGCTCAGCTCAGAAGAAGATGCAAGGAGCCAAAGCAGAGCGCTCCAGCTCTGCCCCTGCCAGGCACACCCTCACCATCGCCTCTAACGATGGGCTCGTTTCACACCCTCCGTGACTGTGGCTGCTTCTTGTTGGGTTGAGTCTTCACTTGCTGCCTCACCCCATGCCTGCTGGAGCAGGGTGGGCCTGCCCAACGTCCTGCCTGTTCCCACCCCCCTTAGCCCCACAGAAATTCGGCAACAGGAAAACACAACTGGGGACGCAGCTGTAAAGAGCACACGTAGGTGTTCACACCCAGACCTGACTGCAGGAGGCTGGTTCCACCCCAGCGCTGCATCTCCATCCCTTCCTCCTCCAGAGGAGAGCATGGGCTGGGCAGGGATCCGCGGAGAAGTCAGACACTCGCCCCCACTGCCCCATGGCACCTTAGCAAATGGCATGTGGGACCCCAAACCCAGGTGTGGGTCTACGGCTGGGTGGATTTGACGACAAGAGCAAAAGTGAAGTACAGCAGAACAGCTCCACACATAGAAACTCAAGCACGGCAGGCTTTACAGCCCGTGACTACACAGAGACTGAAAATGCGCACGCTCACACCCCCCACCCCCCTCCCAACATATCCTCCCCAAACATTTCCACCTTACAGGCCCTGAGTGTTTGTGCCTCACCCTGCAAGCGCAGAGTTAACCTTGCCATGGGTCGCTTTGGGGCCAACCAGGATGGGTGGCTGTGCATTGCAGACACATACATCTAACATACGTGCAACGCACACACACACGTCGAGCCAGCTGAGAAGCACAGGCACTCTAAAATTAAGCCTTGCCACTCCCTGTGCTTTTAATTCTGCCTTCTCCCGCATATGCCCTGTGACACAGTCTTTCATTTCGTGACCGCATGCCATTGCGCTGAGTCCCTCCAAGGCTGGTGTATACTGGGCGTTGAACATGTTCCAGCTTCATCTTCAGGCGCCCCCTTTGAGCCGAGGTTTCCGTACAGTCTCACAGCCACATATGGATCGCAGGCACACGTGTTTATTCCTCCGGCACTGACGGAGCAGCCACCTTCAAGGGTGGATGTCAGCAATGTTTGGATGATACAGAGAGCTGTTAGAAAGCAGTGTAAAATAGGGAGAGGAGCAGAGCGTGGTGTTGGCTGACTCGGCGGTATCCCCAGGGCTCCCACGCAGCATCTCTCCCTTTGGCAGCGATTGGCACTAGCCAGGGAATCCAGCCAAGGCACAGCACAGCCACTGCTGGAAGGGTTCATGTTTTTCCAAAGGGAGACGGCTGTGGTGGAAGTGGGAAAGACTCCTTAGGGTAGCAGCTCGCCTCCCCGTGCTTGGGAACTCAGCCTGATGGCAGGTGCTACAGCATCTGTCCCAACCATGTAACAAGAAGGTTCCTCTAAAATGCTGTGTGGGCAACGAGAAACACAGCCTCCACCTCAGCACCTAGCCCCTAGAAACCTCTTCCTCCAGGAAAATCGGGAAACCAGCTCCCCTGAGGGTCTTTCCAGGCTGCTGGGCTCCAGTACCCTGTCACTGGGGGAACGGGGAGGGATCGATGGATGGGCTTGGGAGGCTCCAGATCACGGCACCCACACGGACAGGGCTTGCAGGAGGTGTCCATCCCTACCTGACCGTCTCGCTTTTCTCCCCAGCCTCTTTCTTCGGGGATGGCTTCGTGGAGATGCCACTAGTGGACGCCTCGCGCACGGTGCGGCTTCGCCTGCAGCTGTACACCAGCCAGGGCAGCGGGCTGCTCTTCCTGGCCGCCGGCCAGCCCGACCACCTCCTGCTCCAGCTGCAAGCCGGCAGCCTGCAGGTCAGCACCCCGACACCCCGCTCCCCCGGCCAGGCTGGGGTCCACGGGGCACGGCTCCATCCAGCGCAAGGAGGGAGGGGCAGCCCACGGGGCCAGACACAAGCGTGGACAGCCAAGCTGCCAGGACCCCTGCCAGGGGGTGTTAAGAGTTCAAGAAGGGGGTGGACACAGTCCTGGGAGAATCAGTTAAATACAGAGAAACAGGGTCCAACGGGGGAAGCTCCTCACCCACTGCCAGGGGTGATGCTGGGGAGCATCATGGAGGCACCCGGACAATGGCCCCCCACGTACATCGCATGGCCAGGCATGGTGCACAGCCCCCTCGGGGTGCACGGGGTTAGTGAAGAGAAGGGATGAGACGAGGATCCAGAGAAAGAAGAGGTCTCCCCTGTCCCACCACACTAAGCCCAGGGCATGGGAAGGGGTCAGGACAGAAGAATAAAATTCCCTTTTGTGGTTACGGCGTTGGCATCCACCATGAAGGGAAAGTGCCAGGAGCAGCGGAGGCACACATCCCGCCTCTGTCCTGCAGCCTGGCCTGGGCCACCAACCACATCTGAACTAAAGCAGGAGAGCAAGCAAGGAGCTGGCCAGAGGTCTCCCTAATGCAGACCATGTGTCTCAGGGCCCATCAGCCAACCCTCTACTTAGGCAGGCTCCAAGCTGCTGTGCGTGGGGAACCAAGCCTGCTATTTCCCCTGCCAGCTCCCAGGGCAAGGGCTGGAAGCAGCCCGGGTTGCAGGGATGGAAGGCAGCAGGGGAAGGATGGAGCAAGGAAAGCGGAGCCAGCATCTGGCAGAATCCCTCTGTGCAGGGAGAGGAAAAGCCCAGCTGTGGGACTGGGAGATGGAAGACTCCAGGGAAGCAGCCCCCAGACTGGAATATGCTGAGAATGAGTGAAAAAGGAGAGAAATTCAGAGACCAGGACAGAGAGGGCATGCACAGGGGGGTGAGGGAGGAGCAGGGCACACAGCAGTGGACTGAGGGACCAAAACACCTGCAAGCCCCCACGCTACGGGTCCATGCTTCACAGGGTATTTCTGGTAGGTGCAGAGGTGTCTCCTGTGTGGCAGATAACACCCCGCTTGGGCTGAGCACTTTGTGTCCTTTCCTGCAGGCCAGGCTGCAGCTGGGCTCTGAGGAGGTGACCCTGCAGTCCCCGGCAGAGCTGCAGCTCAATAACCTGGTGGTGCATGATGTGGAGCTGCTGGTGGAAGATGGCAGGATGATGCTGACCATTGACAGCCTCTTCAACAGCTCTGTGGACATCCCGGGGCCAGTAAGGGAGCTGGACATCCAGTATGGCCTCTATGCCGGCGGGACCGGCAGCCTTGACCTACCATACCTCGCTGAGGCCAGCTCACCCTTCAGAGGTTGCCTCCACTTAGTGACATTCAATGGCCTGGATGTCCTCTCCCCTCTGTCCTCTGATGGCAGCTCCAAGATCTTCCACCAGGTCCAGGAAGGCTGCAGCACGCAGTTCTCTGCAGATCCCGAGGACTCCTTTGGGTTCCTGGGACCACACTCCTACATCGCATTTCCCACTTGGGATGCAAGGAAGGAAGCGACCATTGAGTTTGTGATAATGACGAGCATCACCCAGGCACCCCTCATCTACCATGCAGGGCTGGAGAATGACTTCTTCTACCTGGAGATCTTCAACGGGCGCCTGAGAGGATTTGTTGAGAAGGGGAACGGTATCATCGTCCTGCACAACAATGTCTTCATCAGTGATGAGCAGCAGCATTACGTCAAAGTCTACACAGACATCCACAAGTTTGAGATCCTAATAGACTACTATGCTTCATCCACGTCCAACCGAGGCATCAACAACTACCTAGACCTTCAGGGAAATCTCTTCATTGGAGGTATGAATGAAAAAGCTTTGCAAAGGCTGAGGGAGCATCATCTTGCTTTCATCTCAGTGTGGACCATGACCAACAACTCATTTGTTGGCTGCTTGGAGGACCTGCGGATAAACCTGCAGAGGCAGAGTCTGCAAGATGCCGTGATCACAAAGGACATCACATCTGGCTGTGGAAAGCAGGAGCACTACTGGGACTACAATGAGGTGTATGAGCAGGATGAGGCACCCACCTCCACACCTCCAGATGTCTGGTCGGGAGCACCAGGCCTGGTGGCAGAACCGTGTCAGCCAGATAACAGCTTCCCACCTGCCTTCGCCAACATCAGCAGGCTGTTGCACGTCAGCCCCCTCATTGTCTCCGAAGGGGGTATGGCCTATCTGGAGTGGAAACACGCCCAGCCAACAGTAGACTTGAGCCTTGCAAACATCCGACAGTCCCAAATCCTCTTTAGCATCACCAACGACCCCAGGCATGGCCAGCTGGAGCTGGACATTCCTGGGTCCAGGAGCAGAAGGAAGTTCACCCTGTTGGACATCGTGAATCGGAAAGTCAAATACATCCACGACGGCTCCGAGGGGCCCATGGACCAGCTGATGCTAGAGGTGACAGTGACTGCCCAGCAAGGAGTCCCAGAGTGCCTGCGGCAGGGGCAGATGTACCTGCTGCCCATCATGATCAACCCCATCAATGATGCCCCCCAGGTGATCTTTCCCCATGGGAACCACATGACAATCCTGAAGCATACACGGAAACACCTGACCACGGACATCCTGCAGGTCCTAGATGATGACACGTCCTGTGATGACCTTGAATTCCAGCTGCACGGTGGCCAGCAGATGGAGGAGGGTTATGTGGAGTATGACTTTCACCCTGGAGTGCCCATCGAAGAGTTCTCCTGCAGAGACCTGGAAGCAGGCAACATAGCCTACGTGCACCAGAGCGGGACAAACTTACAGCTGACCTTGCAGGTGAGTGACGGCACAGTCCCAAGCCCCATTGCCACCCTGAGGATCCTCGCCATCGACCCTGACATCCACCTGCGCAACAACACCGGCCTCTCCATCTCCCAAGGAGGTGCTGCACGCATTACCACAGCCAACCTGTCAGTAGAGACAAACGCAGTGCAACAACGGGTCGCCATCCTGTACATCCTCACAGAGCCCCTACGGTATGGTGAGGTCCAGAAGCAAGGGAGCATGGGAGGGGAATGGAAAAGAGTGGAGTCCTTCCACCAGCAAGATCTGGAGCAAGGGCGCATTCAGTATTTCAGCACAGACCCGGAGCACCGCCTGGAAGACAGTGTGGAGAAGCTGAGATTCGAAGTCCAGGTAGGGCAGAAAGTCTTGCGAAACAACACCTTTCTTGTAACGATTAAAAGAGCCACCATTAAGATGAGGACCATGGTCCCCCTCCAGATGAAGAACAAGCGGCACAGAAATATCACCAGTAAGGAGCTGGAGGCGATGCTGGAAGATCCAAACTCCGCCCCAGTCCCCTTCCACTACATGATAATCCAGGCTCCCAAAAAGGGAAACCTGGAACTGCTGGGCAACAGGCTGACCGAAGGCTTTGGATTTACCCAAGATGACCTGCAAAGGAACCACCTGAGCTACAGCGTGACCATCAGGAACTCTCAGCAAGCCGAGGACACCTTCCAGTTTCGCGTCCATGCTGGTGAGCAGCACTCTCCTGTCTATACCTACACAATCAGCATTGGTGGGGACCCCGACGCACCAGCCCTGACCAACGTCCTCCTGACTGTGCCAGAAGGGGGGCAAGCTGTCATCTCCAAGGACCACTTGTTCGTACAGAGCATGAACAGCATGGACTACCTCTACGAAGTCATTGAGGGGCCAGCGCACGGGAGGCTGGCCTGGGCTGCATCCCATGGCTCGGCCTCCAGAGAGGAGATCACGGAGTTCACCAACGATGACATCCTCCACCGCCGGCTGCTGTACCAGCACGATGACTCTGAGACGCTGGAGGATGACATCCCCTTCGTAGCGACCAGGCAGGGCGAGGGCAGCGCTGAGCCCGATGCGGAGGAGGTGAGAGGTGTTTTCAGGGTCTCTATCCAACCCGTCAATGACCACAGCCCGGTCCAGGTAGTGAACAAGGTCTTCAACGTGGTGCGCAATGGGCAGCACCTGCTGACAACAGATGACATTGCCTTCACCGACAAGGACTCTGGCTTCTCCGACACGCAGCTGGTGCTGGCAAGGAAGGACATTTTGTTTGGCAGCATCGTGTCCGCCGATGACAGAAGCCACCAGGTCTATCGGTTCACACAAGATGACTTGAGGAAGAAGAAGATCCTCTTTGTCCATTCGGGGGCTGACCGGGGCTGGATCCAGCTACAGGTCTCAGATGGCCTCCACCAAACCACGGCCCTCCTGGAAGTACAGGCATCAGACCCCTACATCAAAATAGTCAACAACACTGGTCTAGTCATCCACCAAGGCAGCCGAGGGAGCATCGACTCCTCTGTCCTCAGCCTGGAGACCAATATGGACATCAGGTCAGATGAAGAGATACGGTTCCTGATAATGACCCCCCCAAGGTGGGGGACTGTGCTGAAAGGGGAGCAGCCGGTCGTGACCTTCTCCCAGAGGGACCTGCTAGCAGGAGAGATCTCCTACCACCACAACGGGAGCAGGAACACCCGGGATGAGCTCCAGTTCACTGTAGAAGCAAACGAGGTGGCGGTGGAGGACACGCTGGCCATCACTGTGTTCTTGGACACCCATCCCAGCCCCTTGCGCATAGTCAACCACAAGGAGATCCACGTCTTTCAGGGGGAAGCAGCTGGGATCAAGGAGGAGTACTTACTGGTAAGTATCCCCTTCTCTAGTCATTCCCCAAGCCTGCATCACTTCCCTGGCCACCAAACTAGGATAACCACCAGTGGGATTCCATTTTACTCCCACCTGCCCAGAGCAAAGGATTCATGCCCCTGTCAGGCTTTGCCCAGGGGTAGAGGTGGGGTTCAGGCACGGCCTCGGCAAGAAGGTGACTCTTGCAGCTCATCCCATAGCAAAGTCTCGGGGGATTGCACAGCGGTGGGCCGTGGGGCAGGCCCAGCCTCACAGGCAGCAGCTCCCCACTCATGCGTTGTCTCCCCCACACTGCCAGGTGACCCACGAAGAGATCCCTCCCCAAGACATAGTCTACCTGGTGAGCAGCCCCCCAGCCTCCGGCTTCCTGGCAACGCTTCAGCATGAGCAAGACTCAAACGAGCAGCCCAGCCTGGACCCCATCCAGTCCTTCACCCAGGAGGACATCAACGACGGCAGAGTCCTCTACCTCCACTCCAAGCCCGAGGAGGAGCATGACCAGTTTGTCGTGGACATCACAGCTGGCGGTGCAGACCCCCTGGAGGGGGTGGTGGTGAGCCTGGTCATACTCCCCATCACCATCCCCCTGGATGTCCACAACATCACAGTGCCGGGAGGCGGCTCTGCTACCCTCTCCACAGGCATCCTCAACATCCCAAACACCTACTACACGGCTCTTGGTGTAGAGTTCAGGGTGCTCAGGCCTCCGCGGTTCGGTACCCTCCGGAACGGCCAGCGGCCCGAGGACGGTGGGCTGCACAGCTTCACCTGGAGCGAGGTACAGCAGCCAGGGGTGCCCGCTTGCCCACCACACAGCTTTCCCTGGGGGGGTGGGAAGAGGTCCAGGGTGGGCTCCAGCCCCCAGCGGCACTGGGAGGGGCTGGGGAGGGCTGCAGGGCTCCTGTACGCATCAGAAACGTTTGCCCTCCGGATGGAGGGGTTTGGAGGGGTGGGTTTGCCCTGCAGCCAAGGCACGCACCAACCCCCGAGGTGTGTTTTTAAATGTCACTGGGGATACAGGGTGGGGACGCAGGGCAGAGCACCCATGCTGGGCTCCGGGTCTGCTTCCCATGGGGATCCCGCTCCCCGTCTTTGTGGTGGAAGCACCCCACGGGGATGCCTCGGGTGGCCAGCCTGCTCCCCCCTCCCAGGCTGGCTGCACAGGTCCCCCCTCCAGCGGGGCAGTGGCCTGTGCCCCCCAGGCAGGTCACCAGCCCCTGCCCCGCAGGTGCAGAGGCAGCAGATCCAGTACAGGCAGGACGGCCCCCGGGCCCGGGCCGACAGCTTCACCGTCCTGGCCAACGCCTCCGCGCCGGACCGGCAGAGCCAGCCCAGGACCCTCTTCGTCACCATCCTGCCCCGCAGCGCCGAGGGGCCGCGGCTGCGGGTCAACGCCGGGCTGCAGGTAAGGGTGCGAGGCCACGGCGATGGGCACCCAGCGGGCCCCGGGTGCTCAGCGCTAAGGTACACGGAGGGGGCGGCCAGACCAACGCGGGGACCCCACGGGACCCCCCCCAAGCCGCCGGGAACCGGGGCAGAGCAGAGCCGGAGCGCAGCCCAGAGGCAGGCGATGGGCTCGGGGGAGGGAGGTGCTTCCCCGGCGGGGCGAGGCTTTGCAGGAGGCGGAGACGGGGCTGTCCCGTCCCCCGTCCCCCCCCTCCCCCTCCCTTCCCTCCGCCCCATCCCTCCGCAGTGCCGATGCTGACACCGTCCGCAAGGTGGGAGCATCGCCCCGCACAGCCCGCATCCCCCTCCCCTCCCCGGGGCGCCCTTCCCCACGTCCGGAGCAATCCCCGGGGAGCACGACAGCAGCTTACCCACGTTCCATCAGCACAGACTGGAAATACTTAATTTATTTAGTCACACCTCTCCTTATGCCCACCTCAGTAAGAAATCAGGAGCAAAGAGGGCTCACCTGGTGCTGAAATCCCACCTTCTGCCCCAGGCACCTCCCTGCTCCCTTCAGGATCACTAATGCTGCAGCAACGAAATTATTAGAAAACATGCAGGACCGTCAGCCCAGCAGGACCATTCCCCCCCACCCCCCCAGGCTATCCTCATCCCAGGATTTCCCAGGCTGGCAGCAGGGAAAAGCAGCTCCCTCCATCAGGATCATCACACCAGGAGTACCACAGCGGCTTTGGGAAGGTGTCTGGGAGACTGGGCTCTGGAGGAGATGCCCAAAGGAAGGGTAGGGGCTGCCTGGCCCAGAGGCAGGCAGAGGTTTGGGGGTGTCCCCACCCACAGCCAGCCCTGGTGCTGAGTCTGCCTCTGTTACACCCCCAGCCCCCTCCCAGCAAATCCCTTTTCTAGTGCACTAAGTGATGTCTCCAGGATCTGCCCCAGCTGTGCCAAAACGCTGCCCTCCCGGCAGGGAAAAGTTAACCCCTCAGCTGCTGGGCCCATGTCAGTCCCTCGGGCCCGGCCTGCCAAAGCCAGCGTGGAGCATCCTTGAGGATGCGCTGGTCCTCAGGGAGCAGAGAGGGGGTTTTGTGCCGCTGGAGTGGGGAGCAGGGGAGGCAGGCAGGGCCGGCAGCTCTGCCCCCAGAGCCCTGCACTCCTGCGTGCGGCGCGGAGCTGGCCCTGTGCAAGGGGAGGAGGAGGCTCCCTCCCTGCCTTATTTTTAGCCAGCCCATTAGCCCAGTGATTACAAGGCACTTAGGGGAGCGTGGCTTTCCATCCCAGCCACCATGCTAAAAAAAGGGTGAAAAGAAAGAAGTTCCCAAAATAAACTCTGAGGCAGCAGTCCGCCCGCCTTTCCATCGGGGGGACCCCCCGGCCCGGGGAGCACCCGAGGAGGGGTGAGGGCAGCACCCGGCTGCCCGCAGGAGGGGCTCTGGGGCTGGGCAAGGCTCCCTGCTCCAGGCAGGAGCAATGCTAAAGCAACCCGGGGCTCAGGAGGGGCCCGGCCCTGCTGTGTTTGTGCTCTGGAGAGGGATGACTTCAGCGTTTAAAGGTCAGGCCGGGTCCAGGAGACAGATTGCACAAAGCCTTCCTCTGCTGCCTGCGCCTGCCAGCGCCGGGGTGCGGGGTCCACGCAGGGCCAGGCAGGCAGCAGCCAGGGCTCAGACCCCCAAGTAGAGACCCCAGCAAAGGACCGTGCAGATTTGCCTCAAGCAGCTTTTTGGGTTGGCTGGCTGCCACCGAGAGACGCTTCCACTGCTGCAGGGAAACACGGCCACGCTGCCGGTGCTGCTCCGCTGCCTCCTCGCTCGCTCTCCTGCAGAGCAGAGGCGACACAGAGGCTGAGCAAACATAATAAACCCAGTAAGCGAGAGCAGGAACCAGGCGGGAGGCTTTAATAATTCAGAGAGGACGGAGAGCGTGGCGAAGCGGGTCAGCCCTGGCGGCATGGGCTCTCGGTGACGAGCTCCATGCTGGAGCTCCATGCTGGAGCACCTTCTTGAGCCACCGCATGTGCCTGTCCCCAGCCAGCAGCGATGCCCTGGGGCTGCCGGTCCCACCTGCCTGCAAACACCTCTCTGGGCTTTGGCCACAAGGAGTTTTCCCTGGCACCAGGTGTGACTGCAATTCCAATAGGCACTGAAGTGACCTGGCCGTGGGTGCTGGGGAGAGGGAGCAGCCTGAAACCCTCAGTGCATGCAGGCTTCGGCCCCTGCACAGGCTGCGTGTCCGGCAGCACTTCCCTCATCCCATCTCTACAAAGCTGTGTTTTCAGCCTGCCTCCTGCTAACCCGCAGGGACTGCCCAAGGGATTTAATTTCACCGTCGGCACCCACACCCACTCAAGAAATGTTTTGGGTTAGGCCAGCTGAAAACAGCAGAAAAGAGCTCATCTAACCCAGCACAGCCAGCTGAGCAGCTCCTCCAGCACCCGGGTGTTGTCTTGTGGGTTTGCAGGATGCAGGCCAGGCTCATGATGTGGTGGGATGCAGTGCATCCTGCCCCTCCACCCTGCACGAGCTGCAGGAAGGCTCGATCGGTGCTCCCTGCCACTTTGGGGCATCCTGAGGGAGAATGGCACCTCTGGAGTGTGCAGGCAGAACCTGTCTGGCAGGGCAGGATTCACTCCTGTGGTGTGTGGAGACTGAGATACGGAACAGCATTAGGAGCGGGGAAAATTGTTGCCTCCAGCCGGAAAGGGGAGATGCCAGGGCTTTGGGGTGGCAGCGTCCCCAGGGGTGGGTGGGCACTGCTGGCTGGGTGGAAGAGACCCTGGGAAGCTTCACAGTGACCCTGAGCTCACCACATGCTTGTCATTCCTGGAGGGTTTGCCGGGGCGGCTGGCTGCAGCCTTGCGAGGGGGTGGTGGGATGGCTGCTTTGCTGGGAGCATGAGCTAGGAGAAACACCCAGCTGGAGAGAGACGGGGCTGCGGTCATCACGTACGCAGCAGCAGCTCAGGGAGCGAGTCCAGAGCTCGGGGACCCCACTAAAAGCCCTTCCCCTGCAGAGCAACGGAGAGAGAGATCTGTCAAAGGCACAGCCTCTGCCCCAGCCCCACAGGCTGTGCCAGCACTGTGCCTCCTTCCCTTTCCTGCCCTTGAGGAAACTGAGGCACGGAAGGGCAAGCCCTCACCCTCGCCTGCCTGCTCGTGCCGTGCCGTGCAGATGCACAGACCCAGCAGCAGAACACGTGCTGGCAAACACGGCAGCGGTGCAGGGTGACACAGGGCTGGGAAGAGGCCAGATGACAGAGGCATCACCCAGCATGTGGACAAGGCACCCTTATTGGACTGGGGTGTGCTCAGGCACCCAGCGGAGCTCTCTGAGTGGGGACAGGATCCAGACCAGGCTAGGGGAGAGGGGAGAGGTGCTGGGAGCATCTCAGGGGGATTATAGCTTCTTCTTATCCCCCAGCTGCGGGAAGGTGCCACGGCTGCCATCAGCCCCCACATCCTGAGTGCTGAGGACGAGGACTCCCCAGCAGAGGAGGTGACCTACTCCATCCAGCCCCCAGCCAACGGGAAGGTTGTGCTGAGGTCAGCCCCTGGAGCTGAGGTCCGACGGTTCACCCAGGCTCAGATAAACAACGGCCTCATCCTCTTTGTGCACCAAGGTAGGGCAGGGCCGAGGTGCCCCAGTCCCCTTGCATCACCCCCAACCCGAGGGAGGGGACACTGCTGGAGGGCAGCCCTGTGCCACCAAAGTGGATGCTAACTCCATCACACAGCACCCTGGTCTAAAACCACACCAAGTTAATGGGGGGCTGCAGCCCCCTCTGCCCCCTGTAAATGTCCAGCTTTGTGCTTTCTGCAGGACCCTTGGATGGAGGCTTTGCCTTCGACCTGTGGGATGGTGAGAACCTGTCTCCTGGGCACTTCTTCCTCGTCAGGGCCCAGAGAGAGCCCCTCATTAGCCTGGCCAAGAAGCAGAGCCTCACTGTCTGCCCAGGTGGGTACAGGCACGTTCCCCCATCCTCCCAGTCTGATGGCAAATGGGGCCCTTGGACCCTTCTATTACCCGCTGCCTGAGCGTTGCCAAGAGACGCCCATGGCAGAGGCCGTAGGCAGGTGGCGAGGCAATGGGTTGAAGTCCGTAATTAACATGCTTTCCAGGTGCCCTGCAGCCCATCACCAGCCAGAACCTGCAGGCAGTGAGCAACAGCCCCACCAGCTCCACCGCTCTGTACTACAGCATCGAGCAAGCCCCGCGCCTGGGCAGGCTGAGCACCTCCCAGGGGGAGGAAGTCAGGAACTTCACCCAAGCCCAGGTGAGCTTTTGCCTCCCCCAGCATCCCAAGACACAGCCCTCCATCGCGGCTCGCTGTAGCCCGGGGGTCCCAGCCCGACCCTGGGCAGGGCAGGAGGCAGAGCCAGGCCACAGCCCCACCACGGCTTTCCCAGCTCTGCCAACAGATGCCAAGAGGGATTAGGAGCTGCTGCCCCAGCGCCGGCTTTACCATGGCCGCCAGCCTTGGATTTAGTGCTGGGCAAGGCTCAGGGAGTTATAATCCCCTCTTCTTAGGCTACCTCCCTGCTGCAGACCCAGCCACCCTGGCTGCTGCCTACGGCAAGAGCCAAGTGTGATGCTTTCACCCCTGCTCTGAGCAAAGCCTTGCTACCACCCTTCTCGCACAGGGCCAAGCTCTTGCAGAGCACAGCGAAGGACTTATTTCTAACCATCACTCAGAAGCGTGCAAGCTCCCCGATGCTGTGCTCATCCTTGGAGGAAGCCTGGCCCAGGCCTTGGAGGGTGCTGAGTAAGCTCAGCCCTTCCTCTGAGCCTCAGTTTCCCCAGTTACTGGACAGAAACATCCTGACAGGGAGGCACAGGGAGCTCCTGAGAGTGGCAACTATGTCCTGCGTGGTGATGATCCCCATTTCTTACCTAATTAGGGCTTGGCTGCTCCTTCCCAGAGACAAGATAAGAGCCCAGGGTGCACACATTGGCTCTAACACAGCATCACCAGGGTCCCCCCCAAGCACTACGGTGCCCATCACACCAGAGATGAAACAGATGCACCCATTTCCCACACGGTAACACCCACTCTGGGTATTTTGCCATTTAGCAGAGCTCACTGAGGGTTTTTTGTTATTTTTAGGTTGACAGTAGGATGATTTTCTACCAGCACGAGATGCCAGAGAAACCCTTCTGGCTGGCCCAAGATGCCATCCGTTTCCGCGTGGTCGCTCCCACAACCATCTCTGATTCCTTCATCCTCCTCGTGCTGATCTCCTTTGAGGAGAGGTGTCCCCAGCGTTCAACTCTGCTATGGAGAAATGCAGGTAAAGAAGAAAAGGAGAAGCAAGGGACAAACAAGCCCTCCTGAAGTTTGCAGACTTCAGGAGGGCTTGTTTGTCTGAAGGAGACACCCTTGTGCAGTTCCCCATGGCCAGCCAAGCACGAGCTTTGATATGATGTCAAGCAACATCTAAAACCGCATCTGTCCTTTTACGGGCTCTCTGCACAATTCCTTCCCCCATCATCTTCCGGACTAATAAGTCCCAGCTGATTCTCATCCCTCTCCATATCTTTGAAACCCTCCTTTTTCTGCTTTAACTTGCTGTTGTCCGGGTCTGCTCTGCTCTCCAGCAGGTCCTGCCTCCTGCCAGGGGTGACAAACCTTCGGGTTTTCCCTTTTCTCCCCAGGCCTCCAGCTCTCACGGGCTCAACGGGCTGAGATCGGCACCTCGATATTGGATGCCTCCAACCTCCTGAGCCAAATCCTCGTCCCCGAGCGGGCTGCGTATGATGTTGTCTTCCTGGTGACGGGGCTGCCAGCTCATGGGCAGCTCTTGGTGGCTGGTGTGCCCCTGGAGCGATCCCGGCCATTCTTCCTGCAGTCAGACCTGGCTGCAGGGCGCCTGGCATATGCCCATGGTGGAGACAGCATCTCTGAAGACCATTTCAGATTTAAGGCTTGGCTCCAGCCCCGGGCGCAGCAGTCCATCCGTCCTCCACAAGAAGGGGTGGTCATCTCCGAAGCTTTCAATATAACGGTGACCGGCAGCAGCAGCAAGCCACCGCAGGTGCTGAAGCAGCAAGAAGTGCTGCGGGTCTCACCAGGCTCCGTGGTGACCTTATCCCGGGACTACCTGGATGTGGCAGACCCATCAGGGTCCCCGGAGAAGATGGTGTACAGCGTCCTCCAGAGACCTCTTGCTGGCCACCTGGCTAACACACACAACCCACAGGAGCCCATCAACCACTTCACCCAAGCAGATGTCCAAGCAGGCCATGTGGTGTTTGTTGCCACCGGGAGCCATACCTCAGGGTCTTTAGCCTTGAGCCTC
This sequence comes from Falco naumanni, assembly GCF_017639655.2. Lineage (NCBI taxonomy): Eukaryota > Metazoa > Chordata > Aves > Falconiformes > Falconidae > Falco > Falco naumanni. The sequence goes on along the minus strand of NC_054060.1, from coordinate 2,479,670 downwards.
TCCGATGGCCACCATCCACCCACCCTGACCTCACTGGAGATCGAGGTGCTGCCGGCAGAGAGCACCACTGCAAGCCCAGTGCTGCTGGAGGTGCCCCAAGACCTGAACAGGGCTGCCATGTCCCACCGTCACCTCCTGGGAGCTGCACAGCTGGGGGCCAGCAATGCCCTGTACAGGATCACCAAGGACCCAAGGTTTGGCCAAGTGCAGGTCAACCAAAAGCCATCACGGGGCTTCTCACAGAAGCAGCTGGACCGTGGAGAGGTGACGTTCACCTTCACTGACCTCACCTCTCCTGAGGATGACTTCCAGTTCCTCGCCATGTCGCGGGCAGCAAACAGGACCGGGGTGGTGAATGTGATGGTCCGCGCCTTGGTGAAGGCTCAGCCGGGCAGCCTGTGGCCTAGGGGTACCACAGCCCTCCTGGACACCAGCATCCTTGATGCCAGCGAGCTGGCCAACCACACCAAGAGCATCCCAGTCTTCAAGATCCGCAGGGCACCCCGTGCCAGCCGCCTCGTGAGGGTCTCCAGGGACCCAGGACAACCCACCACCCCGATCGAGACCTTCACCCAGAGTGAGCTGGAGCAAGGGCTGGTCGGGCTGGAGGTGCTGGGTGCTGGGGAGACTGACCAGCCCCTGCAGAGTGACAGCTTTGCCTTCGAGCTGGCAGCCGCCGGCGTGCCACCAGCGCTAGCGTCCCTGGAGTACAGCACTGAGCCCTACAACACCTCGAAAGCCTACGGTGTCACCCTGCTCACAGCCCCCCCGGCACCCTCGTCCCCAGTGCCCCAGCCCCAGGGCACGGCACGGAGCAGCCCCAATGCCAGCGAGCTGGGCATGCCACCCACCGCCTGGCAGGGCCCCGGTGCTACCACCAGCCCCAGCCCTGTGGAGGGGGGCACCTTCCTCAGCTTCATTGAGGCCAACATGTTCAGCATCATCATCCCCATCTGCCTCATCTTCCTCCTGCTGGCCCTCATCCTGCCCCTGCTCTTCTACCTGCACAAGCGCAACAAGACGGGGAAGCACCATGTCCAGGGCACCCCCTCCTCCAAGGCCAAGAACGGGGCTGTGCCGGACCAGGAGACCTTCCGGAGGATGGACCCCAACCAAGGCATCCCCCTAACAACTGTCAATGCCCCGGAGGGCAAGGGCACGGGTCCGCCACCCCAGGGCACAGGTCCTGGAGCACCGCCAGACCCTGAGCTCCTCCAGTACTGCCGGACTTCCAACCCTCCCTTGAAAAACAACCAGTACTGGGTGTGAAGGGCTCAGGCACGGGGGCAATGAGACCACCTGGGGGTCCACACCCTCCCGGAGCACTGTCGGCCGCCTCCTCCCAGCTGTCCTCCTCCTCCCTGGGAGCTGGCATCCTGCAGATGTAGGAGGGCCCTGGGGATATGGGGGCTGCCCGTCCGGCCCACCCGGGAGCCCCAAATTTCCAGGTAGCTTTGGGCAGGGGAGGGGGGCACTGCATAAGCAAGTGGGAGCAGGCAAAGTGCCCGAGCATCCCTGGGGAACGCTGACTTTGGGTGCTCATTTGGGCCACCCGACGGTGGCCGCAGTGCTGGAGGGGACCTGACAGCACCGGTCCCCACCGAGCCACCCAGGAGGGTCCAGTGGTGGCTCCTCCATGGGCAGCACCGATCGCCACGGAGGTGTTTGCCGCAGCTCTTGGCGCCAGAGGGAGGATGAGGAGCAGCTTGCGCTGAGTCAGGCTGGGGATGAAGCTGCCCAAATCCCCCAGGGCTAGGCGGGCTGAGACACTGGAGCAGAGGCTCGGAAAAAACTCTGTGGCCAATGCCAGGGGAATTTAAAAATCCCCACCCACTTGGAAAAAAAACCCGTCTTGCTCTTTCTCTGCGTGCTTGCCGTGTGCTTCATAAAGCAGATTGCACTGAGCCCCGGGGAGGGGGTTGCACAACAGGTAGGATGCCCTGGGCGGGGAGGGGGGCAGGAGCTCACCTGGGCGGCGTGAAACCAGAGAGGAGAGTGGAGAACCCGAGCCAGCGCGTTTTTCCACTGTATACTCCAGTACAGCAGAAGTAAACAGAATAAAGTGCCTTTTCCGAGGTGCATCACTGTTTTCGTAAGCCGTCCCCCTTGCCAGGCCTGTTTAAAGCCCAGCAAGCTGCAGAGTGACGTTTGGAGGTAACGGACCAAACTCCAGGCTCTTGCTCAAATTTTCCCCAGCCTGGAGTCCTAAAAACTTTAATAGAAACTGTCTGAGGAAGAGCAGAGGAAAAACTGAGCACTGAGCTCAGGATGGGACCCAACAATAATACCCTGCACTGCTACAGCTGGGAAGCTCATCACAGGGCACATCCCGCTCTTGCAACACCGATGGGAAGCTGAAGCAAGCCCCCAGGGACCACGGGGGATGCTTTACATTCGCACCCCTCTCACCCAGGGCAAAATCCATCCCGTGATCCCTCCCCACACCAGCACCCCGTGCTGTCCCACTCCAAGGCTGCGGCAGAACCGGGATGGTTGCCTGCACCATGCCAGCAGTTTTCCTGGCTGCATTGACAGTGCCAGACGTTTGCCGAGTGGTAAATCACACCCGCCCCGCTCCAGCTGGCAGGTGCTAGCGCATCTCACCAGCACCCACAGCCACCAGGGTGTGGGCAGGCAGCCCCGTGCCCCCCAGTACAGGCAAGACAGGGCACGGCAGAGGCAGGCATGGCACCTCCGAGCCCTCTCACCCCAAGGCAGCTGGTGCCAATGGGTGCCAAGCCCACGCACTGCTGCAACCTCCCTGCCTCCAAAACCTTCCTCCTCCCCATCCAGAGGAGGGAAAAAAAAAAAGAAAAAAAAAAAAAAATATCTTTTCTTCTGCTCAGAGGCAAGTGACATCCTCTCCCCTCTGTAAAATGGGGACAGCGGGACTGGGCTGCCCACGCCACAACTCAGCGCTTGCCATGGAAGCGCTGCTCCCAAAAGGTCGGGAACAACCTCTCCGCACAGAGCGGAGGGAATGTCGTCACCTCCCTCCCTCAGACCACAGCTCTGTGCCTGCGCCACCACGTTTATTATCTTTGCTAATCACATACCCCCACGAGAGACGGAGGTTTGCAGGGAAGCCGGTGGCATCCACCACGGGCCCCCTTGGAAGCATCCACCGTGTTTTCCTTCCGAATGGTTTTTGCCTCGCACCCAGGGATTAAAGAGAAGGAACGTGGCCTATTTTGTAAGGAGCATTGAAAGCAAAGCAGGTTAGTTTTAAGGCTTGGAGTTTTATTCCTGCTGCTGGGAAACATCCATTTCCTGAGGTCAGGGGAGGACAGTCAGTAACCTGGAAAAGCCAGCGAGGACTGCGGTTCTCCAGGGCCAAGCTCTGCTGGCAGGGTTTAAATCCTGAACAAAGGTGTTGGTCCTCCGTGGGCTCTTTGGGACTCACAGCAGGATGGCTGGGGCAGGATCTGGCCCATCCTCAGTGCTGCCCACCACCACCCACCTGGGGAAGGGCTGAGGGTCTGGGTGGGCTCCTGCCCAGCTGTGGAACAGGCAAACCAAAGCCCAAACAAGCTCAAAAGTTTCCTGGCCGGGTCCTTTGGCTTCCCCACACAGGGATTCACCGCAGCATCTCTGCCTTCCCCAGAGCCCCGCAGGCACCGTGCCCAGCCAGGGCACGGCAGCAAAGCTGCCTGCTCATGTGGAAGTGCAGCCCCTCCACCTCACCCCAGTTTGGGCCAGAACCACACTGGTCTGGGAGGTTTTGAGGGTGACAGGGGCTGGGCTGCACCCTTCCCTGCTAAGCTGGTTATAAAGCTTGCTGAGGTTTAGGGAAGATCACGGAAGTGTTTGGGTTGGAAGGGACCTTAAAGACCACCCAAGTCCCACCCGTGCCAGGGGCAGGGACACCCCACACCCCCCCCAGCCCCGTCCAGCCTGGCCTTGGGCACTGCCAGGGATGGGGCACCCACAGCCTCTCCGGGCAGCCTGTGCCAGCGCCTCGCCGCCCTCATGGGGAAGGATTTCTTCCTGATATCTAATCGAAATCCATCCTCCTTCAGTTTCCCCCTTGTCCTATCGCTACCCTTGTAAAACGCCCCTCCCCGGCTTTCCTGTCGCCCCCTTGGGTGCTGGGAGGTGCTGGAAGGTCTCCTGGAGCCGTCTCTTCCCCAGGCTGAGCAGCCCCAACCCTCTCGCCCTGTCCCCACAGGAGAGGGGCTCCAGCCCCCCCGATCACCTTCACACCCTCCTCCAGGTCGCTCCAGCAGGTCCGCATCCCTCCTGCGCTGGGGGCCCCGGCGCTGAACGCGGCGCCGCAGGGGGGGTCTCACCAGAGCACGGGGGGGGAATGACCCCGACCCACCGACCACGCCGCTTGGGATGCGGCCCAGGACCCGGCTGGCCGGGGGCGAGCGCACCTTGCTGGGCCCTGCTGAGCTTCCCCCCCACCAGCACCCCCACGTCCTTCTCCCCAGGGCTGCTCCCAACCCACTCCCTGCCCAGCCCGCCCCGGTGCTGGGATCGCCCTGACCCACGCGCAGCACCTTGCACTTGGCCTTGCTGAACTTCATGAGGTCACACAGCCCCACCTGCCCAGCCTGGCAAGGTCCCTCCTGGTGGCACCCCTGCCCTCCAGGGTCAGCTGCACCGCACAGCCTGGTGCCACCGCGGTGCACTCGACCCCGGTGTCCATGTTGCTGACAAAGATGTAAAACAGCACTGGTCCCAGCGCAGACCCCTGAGGAATACCACTCATCACTGGTCTCCACTTGGACGTTGAGCCATTGACTGCAGCTGAGAGAGATGCTTACAGCTGCTCTGCCAGATGTGCTGCTCCCCTCCCAGGCTGGGCCAGATGTGCACAGCTAGCCAACAAAAGCCAGCTCTGCCCATGACCTCACATGCTTTATTCCCAGGGAGCATCTCCCCATCTCCTCCTGCCCCTGCAGCTGCTGATGTCTCCCCCAAGCTGGGCACACCCCCGGTGTCTCACACCCAGGCCCCTCCTCTGTCTTCTACCCATGTTTTTAAAGCAAGAAAAGCCACCCAGAGCAAGACTGCTGTCCCCAGGGAGCACCTGCCCCAGGACATGGCCAGAGCCATTTCTCCCGTGGCACCACCAGCTGAGCCCCCGGCTCAACCCAAGCTGCAGGCAAGTTGCACCCACCCACAGTGGGGTGCACATGTCCCCCAGTCCTGCCATGGGAGAGGGCATTACGGGTGGGTGCTGCCCAGGAGGGAGATGTCCCTGCTCCTGGTGCCAGGGAGGCATTACTGTGCACAGAAGTTCAGGGTTGGGTGGAATGAGGCCCTCAGGGAGCACCAGGAAGGGAGAAGAGGGGCTGTAAGAAGATGCTGAGGACATGTGCATCAACAGGTCATCAGGACCCTCACACATCTACACGCAGCTTCTGAGGACACCTGGGTCAGGGAATAAGAGGCAGGATAGAGGGAAAAAAAAAAAAAAAAAAAAGAGGAGTGCCAGCCCACCGCCCAGCTAAAGCAAAGCCTCAAGTCACTAAGGGAAAACATGGGGTGGCTTAAAGCAGGGCAGGAGCCAGCAGACACCCAGACACGGAGACAGTGAGCAAGCTGCAGTGACTCACAGAGGTGTGACAGGATGGAGACGATAGCCCACACCTGCCACCACCTCCTAAGCAGTAGGAAGAGGCATATCAAAAGCAAGGATATCACCAGGTAGAGCCACCCAGAAGACATGAAGACTCAATTGCAGGTGTCCCTTGTCCTCTGTGCCACCTCCAGACACCCCACAGTGACCACCTGGGTGAAAGCATCTCAGTGCCTGACCACCAGGTTACACAGGCAGTCACGCAGGGGCTCACAAGTGGCAAAAAAAACCCCATGAACTTCACTTCTGTTCTTATTTCAGAAGTCACCTTTGCTTTCTAGGAGCCCCAGAAGCAGGGAATGCCTCCTGCTCTGCCGGGAAGCCCCCACAGCTAGATCCCAGGGCAGGATGCAGCCTGGGCTGGATCCATCGGTAGGTCCCTGCCAGGATTTGAGCCCAGCGCTGGGGTTAATGTCCCAGTTTGAGCTCAGATCAGCCAGGAGAGGAGAAGCAGTACTGTTGCAGGGCGCAGGGAGAAGGCAGCCCGCTGGTCCCCAGGCAGGCACGGCATTGCCGCAGGGACGGGGCACACTGAGACGATGCCCTGCTGCAGAGCCCAGCCTGGACGCAGTAGGGAGAAGGAATAAGAGTAACCTTCCCCTGCCGTTTCCTCGGCAGATCCACAGTGCCTTTAAAGCAGCCAGGAAATCTCCTCTGAGCTGCCCAGCAGCCTGGCCCTGCCCTGTGCCAGCCGTGGCTTCAAGCACCGCAGCCATGCAAAGCTTCCCTGGGCCACACCACTGCCTTGGGAAGGGAGAAGGGGACCGTCACCCCACAGCCATCTCCCAGGCATCGCACCTGCAGCAGGCTGCTCTGACCCCTCTCCTGGGTTCCTGAGGATACCGGCATGGTGGTACCAGCTCAGGGAGGGCCAGCACTCTGCAGGAGCCGAGACACCAGAGCTCACAGGTAGGAGGGGAATCTGTCACAGCTCTGGTGACTGAGCCAGTTTCCAGGCACCTGTTCAAATGCAAACAAACAATAGGCCAAACAGGTTTCTTTCAGCACCCACCCAGGGCAGGTAGGATCATTTGGCTTTGGAACCCTCCCCCACAAGCTTCAGCCATGCAAATGCATGAGTTCAACAACGGAGGGACTTTATTCCCAGCCAGGCTACAGGCCAGCACGTCCAAGCCCTGCACATGAGATCAGGACCTATGTAAGCGTCATGTCCCCAGCCTCCAAGACCCTCCACTGCAGCAGGCTGCGGGACCCTGCAATGGTGCCCACGTTGCTCCTGGGGATGGAGTCACAGCAAGTGCATGAACCCCCTGATTGCACAGGCAACCCCCCTCTTTTGTGGGGGCAAAGCATGGTCCTAGGGCTCCTGCCTCCCTGTCCCCATCCCAAAACTTCCCGAGCAGCTCTTAACAGCCCCAGGAGATGCTCTGGATTTTGCTGGGAGTCAGGAGGAGCATGCTGGGGTTCTCTCAGGGGGTCTGGGTCACACACCCTGCTGGCAAGCAGTGCTGGGAAGTCTCCAGGAGACCCTACCTAAGGAGCAGGAGCACCTCTATTCCTCCCAAGGCAGATGAAGGACCCACCCAGGGGTGGCCAGGTCCTCCTAGGAGCTGCCCCATGTGGGACGTCAGAGCCAGACCTCAGGCTGGCTGCTGTGTAGCATGACGAGGCTCAGCACCTCCACTCTCAGCTCTGGCTCTGAGCTGAGCTCAGTGCCCAAGGCACAGCAGGAGCCCTCCCTGTCCCTGCTACGTGCCTGCCTGATCCCGGCAGGCCATGCCCACAGCCTGCCAAACAGGCTGGGCTGGCAGCCAGCAGAGCAGGATGGAGCCTGGGGGACACGCAGGCTGCAGGCACATCACCCTGGGAGCACCTCGCAAGGAGCAGTGTGGGGACAGGCCTGTCCCCAGGAGTCAGCCATCCCCACCAGCACCTTGCCCACCTGAGATAAAGCACGTAAATTTCTCCTGCCAGGCTAGAGGAGCTCCCGAGGCCCTGGCAAGCAAAGGGAAAGACAGAAAGGTGAGGACCCGGACACCACAGAGCATCCCCCACGCAGCTGCTGCCTGCCAGAGCTCTCCAGCCCGGCTGCCCGTTTAAATTTAAGACAGATGGAGCCAAACGTCCGCTTCCACACCCAGCAGCTCCACAGCAGACAGTGACGGAGGGAGAGCTTGGGGTCTCCACCCCTCCTGCAAAAACAACACACCCAGCGACACAGCTCCCCAGAAGCACAGGACCTACCTCCCCAGGCTCAGCACCTTCCCAGGAGCTGGAGAGAGGTTATCTGTTCTGGCACGGAAAGCTGGGACAGATCCTGCCCCAGGCATCGCCCCAGCTCTGACATGGGGAACCAGCACTTCGCAGAGTACCAGGGCTGAGGCACTCGGCAGCAGGGGAATGAGGAGGGCTGGCAAACCCCAGCTGCAATTAAAGATGGTTTCCCAGCTCATTCCTCTAGCACAGGCACTACCAGTCTCCAACAATTGCCCTAGGCTGGGAGCGGGATGGAGCATTTATAGCTGCAGCCAAGGGAACCAGCTGGTGCTCGTTGCCTTGCCTGGAGGAGCCGAGTCAGGGTCACGCTTCGGAAATAACTGAGAAGTGCAGCAATTAAAAGATTTGATCTGGCAGTCTGAGCTGTCTCCTCCTGCCCCTGGTCCGTTGCCTCCCCATACCAGTGCCCTCCTGTGTGCATCTGCCTGGTGTCGCTCCTCAGTGCGGGCACAGGTTCATCCACCTCGCAGCACGGTGGGGATGGGTCCGGATGGGACCTTGCAGCTGTTCCAGCAGCAAAATCCCACTCGGTTCCATCCCCTGCACACGCAGCCCCAGAGCTGCTGCCAGCCCTGACGTGACTCCGCTCCCTGCTCCCGGTCGGCAGCTGTGCTGTGCTTGCCAAGCGCACCGGCAGCGCAGCCGCCCCGCAGGCCTGATCCTGCCCGGCTGCCCTGCTGGGAGCTGCGCCCCACGCTCCGCTTTGGGGATCCCCAATTCCTGAGCACTTGGAGATGGTGGGGGTGTCTGCGAGGCTGAGCCTCCGACCAGCAGCTCCGCTTGTCCCAGATGCGGGGGCAAGAGGCACCCAGCACATCCCCACCCTCCAGCCGCTCGCTGGTCCGCAGGGGACCCCGGGAGGGGGTCCTCCCACCCCAGAGCACCCAGCCCTGGGCCAGGCTTGGGGGGCACACTGCTGGGGGCGGCTTCATGTAGCAGCAGAGGGTTGGTGTGGCTGTGGAGGTGGCACATCCCACCGAGCCGAGCCTTGCTGGTGCATGACGTGGGTGGGATATGGGTTGTCCCTACCGCCTGCATGTAAACCCTGGTCTCCCAGAGGTCAAACCAGAGGTGCCAGATTTTCTTTCCACGGCGGGGAGAGGCCCAAAGGCAAGACAAGGGCTCTTGGAAGCCACCCACCGGAGCAGAGGTAGTGACAGCATCTCCCGTGCCAGCTGTGGTGCTCCTGGGGGAGGATGCACCGGCCACCAGTGCCACCGCCACCTCCCCATCCGGCTGTCATGCCGGCGGGGCTCGTGCCGGTGCCTTGGCCTTGGCTTTCCCACGCAGGAGCAGCCTTGGGAAGTGGGAGGAGGAAGCGGACCTGCCCCATGTTCCCGGCATTTCCTCTCGGCCCTGCGCGCCCCGGGGTTTTTTTTCTTCGCATGACCCTGAGCGGGAGCAGGGAACAGCCTGTGTCCTGGATAAGGGCAGCAGCTGAAACCACTGATGCACGGGGAGCACCGCGTGCACCCCCAGCCCCCCTCCCCACTGCCACCCTGCACCCCGGAGCGCCCACCCAGTGGCAGGAGCACCCGGGCAGCCAGTGGGATGCTCAGAGCTGGTTCCATCCTCCAAACCTCAGCACCTTCGCAGGATGCTGTCTGCAACAGGAGGATGCTCGAGCCCACCGCCCGGCCAAGGCAGACCCCGAAACGCTCTCCCGTGGGCAGGGAGAGCCCCCGCCGCCTGCTGCCAGATGGTGGAGGAAAAAGGCAGGAATGTTAATGGGAAGCAGGATCTCCCAGCCGCTGGGTTCGCCACAGTGAGCCAGCCATGGGAGCATGGTCCAGACGCGGGGGTACGCAGAGGGGTGGCTGGTGGGGCAGGGAGACCTTTGTGGGTGCCAAAGGACTGCAGAGAGCACAGGTCCACCCTTGGGGAAACTGAGGCACAGCCTTCTGAGGGCGTGCACGCAGCCTGAAGGCACCCCCTGCCCTGTCCCTGTCCCCATGCCAGGACACTGGTGTGGAGGAAGAGCTCCCGGGGCACTGGGACACGTCCCTGCTCTGGTCACACACCCGGTGAGCAGAGGTGGCTCTTTGCAGCGCTCAGCCCTCCCCGAGGGTGCCACCAGCCGGGCTTCAGGGCGCGGATCTAGAGGCGTTTATCAGGGTGGCTCCGAGGGGGACTAACTCCTTTGCCTCAGCTGCACACACCCTCCCAGCACTGCCATCTGCTCTCCCACCCTCCCAGGTCCCTGTCCCCCACCCCACATTCAGACCCTCCAAAACCTGTCTCTGGGACACCCCAGGGACCGTGCTGCCATGGGGGACCCCAGGCAGGGCATGCCCCCGCTGCGCCGGGTCCAGGGCAGCTGGGATGAGCCGGCACGGCTCCAGACGCTGCTTGTGGTGCCAAGGGCACCCAGCGGTGGCGGTGGGAGGCTCAGACCCAGTGCCCATGGTGCTCCCAAGGGAAAGTGGGGGACAGCAGGGCTGGGGTGGAAGGGACCCGCTGTCCCACACAGCGTCTGGTGTCCAGATGGGGCCAAGGCAACTGTGGTCATCGGTCATCCAGTGCATGGCCAGCGGGGCTGGGGACAAGGTGTTAACCCCTGCGGGGTCAGCATGGGGGTTAGCCACCCTATTCCTATAGCTGCTGCTGCTGGGGGAGCTGCGCTGGGCTGGGCTGGGTTTGGGATGGTGCTGGGATGAGTTGTGGCTGGGGTGGGATGGGGCCAAGGTAGGATGGTGCTGGGGTAAGACAGAGCTAAGAAAGGACAGGGCCAGGGTGGGATGGGTTTGGGATGGGATGGGATGGGACGGGATGGGATGGGATGGGATGGGACGGGACGGGACGGGACGGGACGGGATGGGATGGGATGGGATGGGACGGGACGGGATGGGATGGGATGGGATGGGATGGTGCCAAGGAAGGATACAGCCAGGGTGGGCTGGGGCTGGAGTAAGATGGAGCTAAGACAGGCTGGGGCCAGGCTGGGCTGGGGCTGGGGCCATGGCGAAGGGGACTGCCCTGGCTGTGGGATGCAGGAGGAAACGCGTCCTGCCTGGACAGCGGCTGCGCGACATCTCCGGCTGTATTTCGTGTGCTTGATCCCGCGGGCTGAGGCCAGGGAGGGCTCTGGGAGGATGGAGCGCAGCCCGCCGCATTCCCAGCGCCGCTGTTATTTTAACAATACCCCACTGGTCTGCATGCCGGGGCTAATTTTAACCCTGGAGCCAGGCCAAGGCAGCCCTAACTCTCCTCGCCGTGATTTATCCCAGCCATTTCCCTTCAAAAACAAGGCCCCCGTGCCAGCCCCGCTGTCTCCCCAGGCAGCTGCACGCTGCCCTGGGTCCTGCACCACTGGGCAGGGTGAAGCGGGGCAGGATTTGCCCCTCGGTGGGTTGTTTGGAGAGCAGGAGGGCAGCCAGCACAGGAGCCCCTGCAGCACTCAGCCCCCTGCTGCCCACAGCACAGGGATTTTCGGAAGCTGGCTGGAAGCCTGGGGATGCTCGGATGTGGAGCCTTCCCCAGGATCCTGGAGTGGCTCCGTTTTCCACAGACATCTCTGGGAAGGAGGTGGGTGGTTTTTCTACCAACAATTTTATTGAAAAGGCTGTGGGGGGTGGGGTTTTTTTTTCTCCCTTTTCCCAGACAACAGCCATGCTCAAGAAAGAGATTTCCCTTTGCTTCTGTGTGTCTACTTAAAAACTGATTGGTAAAAATGCTGCAGAAACATTTGCGAAAAATGGAAAATATTGAAAATATCTTGTGACAAAAACTCCAACGTTCTCTTCCAAATAAAGATCTTTTTCTGCTCTTTTTTTTTCCATCAGAAAAGCTTCTAGTGTGCAAAGTGTCGACTGCTTTGATTTCTTCTCCCAGCGGGCTGGGATGCACCCATCTCTGCTCCAGGAGGATGGGTTTTCAGAAAGCTAAAAATCACTGGGCAGAGATACCGGCCCTGTTACCTCCACGTCCGTCTCTCTTGTGACCCCCCCTGCGCCCCTGCCAGACCCGCGGCAGGGTGGGAGGTCCCCAGGGAAAGAGGTGGCATGGCCAGCCCGTGGGCAAGCCCTTCCCCGCGGGAGCGCAGCCTGCCCACCCGGGAAGGGGGAAGAAAGCCCGAAGGTATTTGGTCACTAGCGTCATGAGTTCCCATTCATTCTCAGCCCGTCACAAACAGAGGAGGTCTGCAAGGCTGCGGATAGAGAAGTGCGTGATTTTGGGGGGCAGCAAGCGGAGGCGTTAGAGGTTGTCGTACATGCGTAACGTCTTCTCCAGCTGCTGGCTGACGCGCTGGTAGAAGACGATCTGCTGCTTTAAGTAAGACTGCATCATCCTCTTGAAGTCGGCCACACGCCGCTCATGGAAGTGGTTCATCTCGGCTTGCAGGGCAAAGCCCACCACGCGGCAGCGCTTGCGGATCCCGTCTGCCTCCTCCTGGTCCATCCTGCCCTCGTCGCTCATCCGCTGGCTCTCCTTCACCTTGGCGAAGGCACCTGGCGAGGCAGGGGGAAGGGTGAGAGGCTGATGGATCCGTGCGACCCTCCGTCCCCCTCCCCCTGGCACAGGCGTCTCTGGCCGGCCCCGGCAGGTCCCCTCACTCTCTGTGCCGGGGCACCAGCCTGGCCCCACAGCCTCGTACTTAGCAGGAGGTTTGGGGGTCTGGGCTGCTGGAAGGGTGCGATGCCAGGCGCGGGGGGCAACGCTAACGTGGGGCCGTGTTACCACAGCCAAGCACCCCGGCCAAGCCTGCCCTGACGATGTTTGATGCTACCCCACGGATACGGGTGGGGAGACCCCAGCTCGGGAGGGGATGAACCAGGGTGTGGGAAGGGCAGGCAGCACCAGCCGGAGCTCGGCTGGGAAAGCATCTCCCTCTCCCTCAGGCAGCTGATGCTCTGACACCAGTTCTTCCCCCTCCTTCCCTTTATTTTTTACAGCTCGGTTTCGAAAGAATCCTGCCTGGCTCCAGCCCTGCATTCCTCCCCCCTCATTACCACAGAGGCTTTTCGCCTGAAAACAGGATCTGGCCTGCAGCTCACCGGGCTTGCTTCCCTCCTCCCTGCCCCTCGCCGGGAGCACTGGACCCGGGGTTACGGTGCTCCTGCCGCACCAGCCCTGCTCCCAGTGGAGAGGAGGAGGAGGAGGAGGAAGAAGCAAAAGTTGGAGGCCAGATCCTGCCTTCCGCTGCCCACGCGGCCTTGCTTCCGGACGGGATCCAGCCCCTCACCCGCCAGTAAACAACGCGGGGAGGGAAAGGCGAGCGAGCGCCAGGGCAGGATCGCACCCTCCTTCCCCCTGTGCCCTCCCAGCCTCCCCAGCGATGCGCAGCAATGCACAGGCACCCCTGGCTGCTCGGGCATGGGCAGCCCTGGCTTCACCCTGGGGAAAACTGCCTGCCCCCCCCAGATCCACGGATGCCGGCACAGGCGTCCCCTCCCCATGGACTTCAGCCCCGCTCGCACACCCAGCTGCGTCACACCCTGCTGCCAGGGTGCAAAGGGACACCGAGCCCTGCCCGCCACAGCCCCGCCACCAAAAGGGCAGAGCAGACGCTTCTCACCCCTCCTCCTCCCTCGTTACCCCCCCAAATACCCAGGGGACCAGTGAGCACGTGGGGATGAAGGGGATGCAGGGAGCCCCGATGCCCTGGGGGTGCTAAACCTTGAAGAGTTTGACCCTGGTTGTCCCCAGGAGGTTCAGTGTGTGTCCCCCAGCCACGGGAGTGCGGTGGGGCTGGTGGGAAGAAAGGACACGTCCACCTCCCACCTTGACCTGCACAGTCGTCATCGTCGTCGTCCCCCCCACCCCTCTGACCGACCCCAGGCCATGTCCAGCCGCATCCCAGCCCTGGGGGAGCAAGCTGGAGCATCCCTGCTGGCCACCCAACCGCTGCCTTGGCTGGGGAGGGAGGATGAGGAGGGAGAAGTGGTGGTGAGTGGGGATGCAACACAGCCCCTCGCTCACAAGGTGCTGGGCAGGTCACCTTGGAGCCGAGAGCTGAGGTGCTGGCTTGGGCTCATGGCTTGGGGGGAGTGACAACTGTGCTGACCCCCCCCGCCAGCGCTTCGGCCACTGTCAGCAGCAGTTACGGAGCCCATGGCAGCACCTGGGGCAGCACCACCAGCCCCATCAGCCTCTTCCAGGCTGGGGCGACGGGGGAGCCATGCCAGCGGGGACCATGCCACCTCCCTGGGAGCCACAGGCAACGGTCCCCATCCTCATTCCCATCCCTATCCTCATGCCCCCTCCCCATTCCCACCCCTGCACAGCACAGGATTTCTTCATTGCATCCCCACTCACGTGGAGCCATCACACATGAGAGGTCATCACCGGAGGGTAAGAAGCCACCATTACCTTTCTGGAGGTGGATGATGTCCGGAAAGTTGGAGAGGAGCCCTTGGTACAAAGAGAGAGTGTCCAGCATGAGGAACAGGTCATTTTTGGGCTGCTCGGCGAACATCTCCCCCACGGTCTCGTACGTCTTGCCCGTGTGGGAGATGGCATTGTTGAGGGCATCCGAGCTGTAGGGGGGGTCCATGTGGAAGGAGTGGCTGATGGCTTGGAAGGCATTGCCCAGCTTCTGGAATTCCTTCCGGAAGCCCCCCACGTGCTTGCGCACCAGCTCCGAGGCCACGTTGGTCAGCTGCAGGACGCTGTCGTCCATCTTCTTGCTGAAGGCCTTGAAGGCGTCCACGCGGTCCTCCACATCCTGCAGGTCCTGGTGCTCCGTGGGGATCTGGATGGTGAGGAGGAAGCTGGCGCCCACCATCTCGTCCTTCTCCGCCCGGCGTTTGCCCAGCTTCCACTGCTTCTCATCACGGCAGCAGAGGAAGTGCTGGAAGCCCTCATACTGGGAGAGGACGGGGTGGCTGGTCATATGGTCCATCCAGAGGATCAGGCGCCGCTTGCGCTTCTCGATGAAGTCCTCCTCGAAGCGCCCGGTGGCCTGCTTCTCGGGCAGGTGGGGCACCGATATGACTGTGAACTTGTGCAGGAGGCGGTTGTAGAGCCAGTCAAAGTGCTTGTACCGCCGGTAGACGGGCGAGTTGATGTTGCTGGGGGTCAGCTTGTAGGAGATGTAGCTCTTGATGCCCTTGAACTTGGTTTGCTTGGTCGGGTCCTCCACGGAGCAGATGAAGGGGTGTGGGTTCGCCCTCCACTGGGGACCTTTGGAGCCCATCTCGATGCAGTACACCTCAGCGATCTTGGACATCAGGGGCACATCACCCAGGATGAAGGCTTCCACCCCCGAGCGCACAAAGCACGAGAAGCGGTTGAGGTTCCTCCCCACCACGCTGCCCCTCTTGGAGGAGCTCATGCTGTCCTGCCTTTCCAGCGCCGGCTTGGGATGGTAACCGGCGTGCTGGTGGTGGCCGTACGCTGCCGGGTACTGCAGGCTGGGCGAGGGGTGCCCGTTGGTCCCCGGTGCGCTCCGGGGCTCCTCCACCACCGTGCAAGCATCGTCCCAGTCATCCCAATCATCATCATCGTCATCCTCAAAACTGCCCTGGTAGGGGATGCCGGGGTTGGGGGGAGCTGTGTAGAAGGAGTCGTGCCCGGGCGAGCCGGCCGGGCTGCTGGAGTAATCCGTGTAGTTGGAGCCTGACCGGGAGCGGAGGATCTCGACGTAGGAGGCAGGGAAGAGGCCGGTCTCCCCGCGGCTGTTTTGGCCCTGTAACCACCCGTCCAGGGAGTTCTCGCTGAAGATGACGAGCTCCTCGTTCTCCTGGATGCTGATCTCCTCTTTGTTTTCGCTCTGGAAGTTGTAAAGCGCTCTGGCTTTCAACGCCATGGCTGGTCCCAGGGTGGGGGGGGACACAGCGTCACGCAACCCCCGCAGCCAAAAACCGCCCCCCCCCCGGCAACGCCACAAGCTCCAGGCCACCACCAGTGGGAAAAGGCTTGGCTGGTTTCTCAGGGAAATGAACTAATAAAAAAAAAAAAAAAAAAGGTGGAAAAGAAATCCCCTACGAGGCGACGCCAAGGTCCGTATGTCCAAGCGCCCCCCCCGATGCCAGCGCCCCGGTTAAAAACAACATTCCCCGGTCAAGCGAGCGGCGTGTCCTTGGCCGCGGCGGGATGCAGCCCCCGGGCGGGCCAGGAGCCGGGCTCTGCCATGGCCGCGCAGGGCCGAGCTCGCTGCGACGCCGATCCCGCCGTTCCACGTTCTGGGAGGAAAAGATCTGGCTGCCGGCGAGGAAAGAAATCCAAAGCGACTTTTTCCGGGGCTCCTGTGGATAAACCCCCCGCTTCCCTCCCGCCAGCGGCTGCCGGGCCCCGGGGAAGCGCCGGGAACCGGCCCCAATCCCAGCCCAACCTCCCGGTGATCCCGGAATTTTGCAATTCCTTTCCGGGCCGATTTTCCCGGGGGTTGGGGGGGGTTGGTGGTGGTGGTGGGGGGGTAGCCCAGGAATCCGCAGGTCTCGGGCGGGACGGGAGGGCCCGCTGGCTGGGCAGCACCGGGCCGGTCCCGCTGCCGGGCCGGGGTGGGGAGCGGGGGGACGGGGGGCCCGGCCGCCGCCGTACCGGGCCCGGGGAGCCGAGCACAGCCGCGGCCCGGCCGCGCCTCCCGTCCGTCGGCGGGACCGGCGGGTCGCCCTCACCGCATGGCCCGGCAGGGCCCGGGGCCGCCGCTCGCTGCCACCGCCCGGCCTCGGCGCCCCGGGGCCACCCTCGGTACCGCCGCCCGGTTCCGGTGTCGGGGCCCGCCGCCGCTGCGCGATGTCGGTGCTGCTGCCCGGTGGCGGTGGCGGTGGCGGTGCTGGTGCCGGTGCCGGTGGCGGGGCTGGCCGCCAGCCTCCCGTGACGCACGGCAGCGCCGAGCTCCCCGGTTCGCCGCCCGGGAGCGGAGGGGAGCGGCGCGGCAGGTCGCACGCTGCCCTCTGCAGGCAGCCGGCCCGGGGGCACCGGTCCCGCCCACGGCACCAGCACCGGCACCGGCAGCGGCTGCTCCCGCAGCCGTGAGCGGGAATGGCCGCGGACATCCCTGCCCACCGCGGTCCCCTCTGTCCCTGCTCGCGGTGGTCCCCTATGTCCCTGCCCGCCGTTGTCCCCCGCCATCCCCGCCCTCTATGTCCCTTACATCCCTGCCCGGGGTATCCCCTCCGTCCCTGCCCGGGACGGTCCCCTCCATCCCTGGCCGCGGTGGCCCCTCCATCCCTGCTCGGGGTGGTGCCCTACGTCCCTGCCCGCAGTCGTCCCCCGCACCCCTTCCCTGTGTGTCCCCTCCGTCCCTGCCCGGGATGTCCCCTACGCCCGTGCCCGGTCACAGCCTCGAGTGTCCCTGCCCGCCTCCCGGCGGCAGGGGAAACTGAGTCATAGGGGGGGAGGGCTGCCGCTGGCCGGCGCGGCGGTCGGGCGCGGCGCCTCCGCGCCGCGAGGGGGCGCTGCGGGCCGGCTGCGGCGCTGTCCCCGCCGTCGGGCGGAAGTGCGTCACGGCGCGCGGGCGCCGGGCGGGCGTTGCCATGGAGGAGCTGAGCGCGGCGCTGGCGGCCGGCGTGGCCCTGGCGGGGCCCAACAGCCCGGCGGCCCCGCACCCCCGCCTCGCCGCCTACAAGGCCCGCGGCGGCCTGGGGCAGGCCGAGCGCCGCCAGCGCCTCCTCCGCCTCCAGAGGGAGTGAGTTGGGGCCCGAGGAAGGGGAGAGCCCGGCCGGAGGGTGCCGCTGGGGGCGGACAGGCCCGTGCTGGGCCCGCCGGGCGGCCGGGGCTGCGGGGCCGGGGCCCGGGGCTGTGCAGGGCGGAGGGGGTGGTCTGTCTCCCGCGGAGGGCGAGCGGGGCTCTTTCCTTTCCCCCCACCTCCCAGGAGGCGGCTGGACTACGTGAACCATGCCAGGAGGCTGGCAGATGACGACTGGGCAGGGGTGGATAGCGGGGACGAGGAGAAGGAGGGGGAAGATGCGGGGGAAGAGGAAATGGACGTGGATGTTGGCCACAGGTTGCCCAGGCGCTATGGCAATCAGGTGAGGAGGGTCCCTCGTGAAGGGGAGCAGGTGTGAGTGTGGGGCCAGGCAGTGGGAGGGATGTGGGGTGCTGACCCGGCCTGGTGCTTGGAGGGGAGCCGTGCGATGTGCTGTGTTCAAATGGAGGAGAGGTGGAGATGAGCTGCCTGCGTGCTCTGGGAGGTTTCAGCTCAGCCAGCAGCGTTTGTATCCTGTTATGCAGCACTCAGTTAAAGCTTTCTGTCTCTCCCCATGTCTGGGATACCAGGAAGGAAGGTAAACCTCAGCTGGAGGGTGTTATTAGCCTTGGTGCCATATCGGCCCTAAAAAGACACACAGATGCTCAGGTGATCATAGCCAGGCAGTCTCTGAAGAGGTCAGCTTGTCTGGGCTCTTTACTCCTAATGTTTAGGAATCTCTATGCTCTGCCACATATTTAAAATACACAAATGAAGTGCTGAAAGTGAGGCTGGAGCCAGGACCAAGGTACGGGAGTGCCCAGGCAAGGACTGTGAGCCCCATGCTGTAGTCTGTAGCTTAGTCAGCAGCTGGGAAGCAAGAGAAGGACTTTGGGGAGAGTCTGTTAAGCAGGTTGGTTAGAGAGAGGGAGTGAGCCCCTCTGGTGCTTAACGCTGGGTGATGAGCAATGCAAATTGCGTCTGAAGCACCCAGTGTAGCTGTTGAAGCCAAGTCAAAACCTTCCTTTATCCTTGACGTATGAGTTTTCCATAACTTTGGGGGACTTGTTACTAACTGCTTTTTTTTTTCTGGATTTCTCCATAGCTGATGCTGTCAGAATGGTTGGTCGATGTCCCCTTGGATCTGGAGCAGGAGTGGGTTGTAGTGGTGTGTCCCATCGGGAAAAGGTCACTAGTTGTAGCGTCTAGGGTAAGCAGCAGCAGTGGTGATGTCTCACCATCTGGTAAAGGACCTGTACCTTTTTCCCAGCTAACATAAGACTGGTCTGTGCGTCTGGCTTGATTTTTCTTTTTTTTTTTTACTCTCCTGTTTCCTCACAGGGCACAACAGCAGCTTACACCAAGAGCGGTTTCTGTGTCAACAGGTTCCCATCCCTGCTGCCAGGGGGGAACCGGCACAATTCAACGAGCGAGAAAGGTAACAGTGTGAGGATTTGGGAACAGAATTTGGGATAGAGAGAGGGGAACCTTCTGTTTCTCCCTGTGAACGTGTGCACCAGGAGGCTCAGTGCTGTTCCTCCGGCTCCCTTGAGCCGTGGAGCTGTGCCCTTCTCTGTTGCTGGGAGTAGTTAGCTTTGGCCCTGTTCATGTGTCTCTGGGGATAACTAGATGTGGACAATATCAGATACCTTTATGCTTGGTAAGAGTTTCTTTTAATTAGCTGCCTGGTTAACTGACACTCTTAAACCTCAACATCCTTTCTGTCTTCTGACAGAGAGCTGTGTTACGGTGTGGTCTTCCTTAATACATCTTGTAGTTGCTTTCTTGCCCTCAGGAGAAGGGGTAACTGTTTGATAAATGCCATTTTCTGAAACATGCCTTTGCTTGCTGGGCCTCTGTCTGGGACAGGGCTTTTTGTGGTCGCAGCTTTGCAGCCTTACGTCAGGGCAGGCTTAATGCAGGAGAGATTGCTGGCATTTGGCTGCTGGGTGAGGCAGTCTCAGGGGCACGTCTGCAACCTCCCTGTGTTTGTGTGTGCAGTGTACTGCATCTTGGACTGCATCTACAACGAGGTGCAGCAGACGTACTATATCCTCGATGTGATGTGCTGGAGAGGACACCCCATTTATGACTGCCAGGTGCTGAACCTTCCCCCTCTGCCCTCCCCTCCCTTTTGTTCCCTGTTCCGTGAGCTGCTTTGCAGCCAGCACTGGACATGGTGCACCGTGCAGTAGGATGGGTATTTCATCTAAGCGCCAGCATCTTTACAGCTTATGGGCTTCTGGTTACTGGAATAACTGGGTGGATCTTTTGGGGGTATTGGGGGAAGTAGCAGAGTTCATGGGGCTGGCTGGTTCTGCAGGTGAAGCCGAGTTTGTAAATCTCCCAGGCGAGTGCAAAGGAGTGGCAACACCCAGCAAGTGCTGATCAGCAATGTGCCGTGGATAGTCATTAAGATTCTGCCTCCTTTCACAGACCGACTTCAGATTCTTCTGGCTCTCCTCAAAGATCCAAGAGGAGGAAGGGCTGGGAGAGAAAAGCAGGATTAATCCAGTAAGTTCTTTTGCGCTAAGAGGAGGAGGAGGATGGGGGGTAAGGTCTCCTGTTCAGCAGGCTTCAGCACTTTCTTTCACAAGCGGAAGCTTTTTTCTTAACCCCACACCTCATCAAGCTTCAAAGTGTACTTCTGATGAAATGGGATGCCGTGTTCAGGATGTAAATAGAACTATTGAATATTGTAAATGTGTGTGGCTTTCCTCCCACAGCCAAAGTGCTGAGGGAGATCAGACTGCAGGGTATCAGCTAACTTCCATGCCATTTTTAGCTTTACCTTGAAACAGAATGGAAAATCATTGTGGTTTCTACAGGGGTAGCATTGGTTGGCAGCCTGACTACAATGGGATTTATTCTTTTTAGTCTTGCGGACTCACAAGGCAAGGGGAAAGGCTTGTAAAGCTTTAGCCTTCCCGCCTGCTTCGATGGATCGTTGAAGTTGCCAGGGTGGCTGCTGGATTGCCACCTGGAGTCCCTGCTCAGCAAGGATAAAAGGTCTTCCTTTAAAGACTTACACATGGAGGTCAGACCTAGAACCCACAGCAGCTTGGAAAGTGATTTTTAGGGACAGACATAAGAGATTTGGCAGCTCGGCTTACGGAGCAGTTTACAAAGTGGGATCCAATGGCTGCACTGCTAAGCAGAACAGCTCCTGTGCATTGAGCAGATTGGTCATAAACGGGGATGACCACTCCTGTGCCAGCAGTGGAGGTATCTGTATTTGCAGAACATCCTGTTCTGACTCCAATGGGAATATCCAGAAGACAGCTACCTCATGAAGCGGGAGTCATTTCAGTTTTCATTTCCTGGGTGGAAAGGTTTGCTTGGCTGAGCCAGCAGGCTGGAGCAGATGTCTGTCTGCTTTGCATCCTGCCCAGAGGTCATCATTTTCTATTTTGGTTAAAAGAGTGCCTCAGGGTCAGCTCTCCTGAAAAGTCCTTCCTGCAGTCTTAGATGCTTTGGGGAAAAAAGGTATCGGGAGCGTGTGGGAGCTGTACGCTGTCTCTGCCTTGTGCGTCTCATTAAATGCAAGGAGAGGGTCATTTGAAACTGGGGTGATAAAATACTCAAAGTAGATCATTCTGGACACTCTAGATTTCATGCTGTCTGGGTATCACAGTGGCAATCCATGGTGGGGTCTTCTCTGAAAGGTCATCTTCTGCTTTTGGAATGAGATTTGTAAAGTTGCAGTGATGTGTGTCCTTTATCAAGCGTTGCTGGAGAGATGGCAGGGGTTCTCTCTAACGGCTGATCCCACCCTAGCCTCTCTGGTGGCTTGGGTGATTTTTGTAGATTTTCATGCAAGCAGTTCCAGTTACTCTAGTGGGATGTGACTGGCACCAAAGGGACAGCTTGGTCCTGTTGTTCTGTCTTTAGATCTGGGGTTTGCTTATGAACTGCTGTTCTGAATCACATCAGAGGTCTGTCTCTGCCAATAACCTGTACTAATCGCAGACACCAGTGGCTATGGAAAGAGTAAGAAATTGGAGATACCTGTCATGTTCCCTCTGACTTCATCTGCCATTGGTTGTACCTAGATCATGGAGTTAACGGCCACCAGGGAACCTGCCTTTCAGGAGCTGTCTAATCCTCTTTAGAGCCTGTTTGTGCTTTTGGGCCCGCAATACCCTGTGGCGGGAAGGACAGCAGTTTAATGATGGGGTGGCTGCTTGAGATCTTGTCTCAAGCTTTACAAGATCTCGTTGTTTTATGTGATGCCTGTCCCTCACCCTTTCCTTCTCATGCTGGATTTTCACTGGTGGAAATCCTTCCTTAGCTGCCTCCGCACCAGTGCTCGATTCAGTGACTTGTTCTGCTTTAGGCTATGTGGTTGTCTCTTCTAACCCTCTCTTACTCTTTCAGTACAAATTTGTGGGCCTGCGGAACTTCCCCTGCTCCTCAGACAGCCTGTGTAAGGTGCTGGCTATGGACTTCCCCTTCAAGGTGAGAACACACAGGTGGGAACCTGCACTTCAGCCTTAGAAACGGCCCCACCACGCATCTGCTGCTGCTTGGAGAGGGGTGCATCCCCTCCGCTTGGGAGCGGCGCTGTCCCAAGGCCTGTGGAAAGCTTGCTGAGCTGTGCTGCTGTTGCCCTGGGTGGGGGGGATGGGTGCCTTTTATGCACACAGCTGATCTGTTACCCTGTCACCAGGTACAGGCTGCATCCAACTCGACTAATTAGCGGGAGTTAAGCCATAGCATTCCCCGTGCCCCGGGTGCTTTACTGCTGTTGCCTGAAAGAGCCCTTGGGGCAAGAGAGGGTTGATGTGGACACCCAGAAGCGGCGTGGCTTGCATTCGTGTGGCAGCGTGATGGACAGCTGACATTTATAGGGCCAAAGCTGCTACCGCCTGCTACTGCCCCGGGTGGGCTTGCGTGGCTACAAGCGTGAGGATCTCTGCAGTTTAATCCCTTATGCAGGGGTGTTTCTTGAGCTGTGTGGGGTAGGCAAAGTGGTGTCTTTCTCTGACTTCTGTCACGGGCTCTGTGTTTCCTTAGTCTCGCTGCTTCCATCCCTCTGGTGTGCAAGGCACCCAGCTACCTTGCGTCTGGTGGGGAGGAAAGAGAATGGTGGTGCTAAGCTCCCGATGGTTTCTGGAGTGCTTGGGTGTTAGTGATGGGTGTCTGAGGTGTGCTGGAGCTGGGGGCGGGAGGCTGTAACAGAAATGGCGGGGAGGGGTTCGGATGACTGTCCTCCCGCTATACTGCTGTTGGATCTTGTGGAGGGGGTAACGTGAGCTCTGCTTTTTGGTCTGGTACAGGACCAGCAGCTCCCTTGCCTTTGGCCGCAGCTGCTCCTGGCTTCCTCTGAGGCGGCATTCCCCCCCAGAAAGAGTGGCTGAACAGGACACCTACATTTGCTTCATCAGCTTTAGAAGTAGGTGCTGTTCAGGCCTCTCTGCTCACCTGTGGGAGAAGGGCAGGACAGACAAATCGATGTGCCACCCAGTTCAGCTCTGTGCGAGCAGCAAGTGGGAGCCCCTCATGAAAACAGCTCGGGCTGCTTTTGACTGCCCTGGCTGACTTGGCACTGAAGCAGAAGAGGATGGAGGAGGTGAGCGCGTTCCGGCACAGCGTCGGTGACAAACATCTGGGAGCCAGAAGCTCCTCCTGTGGCTGCAGCAGTTCCTGTGGATGCCCAGTCTCTAGATCAGGGGCAGCCATTGTAAAGGTTGCTTGTCCTCCTAAGCCAAAAGCCACGTGGATTTGACTGCGTGTCTTGTGCTCTCCCGGCCCAAGTTAGCGATTAACGTAAGTGCAGGTTCAAATTTAAGGGACACTGATTTGGCTGGGAGGGCTGACTTTGCCTTCTGCTCATCAAAACCAGGACAGTCATTAGAGAGAGTTGGAAAGTCCCAGCCCCTTGCTGGTCTTGCCAGGCCCTGCTCTAAACACAAATTGGGGACTTGTTGAGAAGGCATCCCAGATTTCCTTCAGCTGACTGGCTCAACTACAGATGGAGTGTCTCTGTAGACACAGTCGTTCCCGTCTTTACTGAAGAAAGCCTCATTCCTTCTGGAGGCATCTGCTCCCGGGAGAAAAGGCTGAGGAGTATTGCCCCACCGCAGTCAGCGCAGGAAAGCTTTCGGCATATGAAGGAGACCGTTGCGAAACACCAGGGGAGGGAGGTGGAGTTGTTCAGACTCTCCCTTGTAATCCAGCAGTGACTTGCCCCCCCATGTTCCTGAGCTGGTAGTCGAGGTGCGACCCCAACGAGTGAAACGTGGTATAATTTGGCTCGAAGCAGCCAGTAACCCCTCAGAACCCGTGGTGCTGCTTCCCGGAGTGGAGGGGACCGCGGGTCCCCTGTGATGTGCCACAAGAGGGAGCCCAAAAAATCCCCTTCGCGAGCTTCCACCCGCGGCACCCAACGAGATAAACTTTACAGAAAGCAAAATGCAGCCTTGCTATAGGTAGTGCAGGATAATAGAGGTCACCTTATGCCTGGGCTTGGCACTTTGTTACCCTCACAAGGATCTCGTGTGTGTGGTGGCAACAGAGGTGGTCAGTGCTTTCAGATCTGGGTCTTCATAGTTAATCTCTAACCTTTAGAGTTAGGACCTGATCCCCTATATTCAGCGGAAACTTTTTCTGTGGAACTCGGTGGACTTTGGATCAATTGACTGGCCCTGAATTTGAAGTGTTTTTTGGAGTGGATCTTAAGAGCTACTGTCCTACTCGTAGATCTGAGTAAAGCAACATTTGGGTTTTCTTGAAGGCAGGGGCAGCGAAAGTCTGAGAAGCCCCGATGCGAAGGAATGGGAGTACTGTAAAGCACCTAAAATCTGAAAAGCTTGGCTGCGACACATGAAATCCTGCCAGACCAGTTTCCCATCAGGTTCGGTCGTTCAGGGACAGTGTCAGCCCTTATTCTGATGTGGCTGGTGTCAGTGTGGTGACTCAGAGTAGAGACCTGGCCAACAAATTAAATGAACTGGAAGGAATATGGGAGTAACTTAAGGGAAATCAAGGGAAGGAAGAGTATGATGTAACTCTCCACTAGGCTGAACTCCTTTGAATTCTCCAGCTTGGGGAAGATCTTTGGAGCAGTCTGGAAGGCAGAAGCCTTCCCAGGCTCTGATCTTTACCAAAACATTCCTGTGGGTGCTGGAGAATCCCTGTTGCTCATCAAGTGCCACGCACCCACAGGAATGGGCTGGATGTGTAGGCATGGTGCTGGGGTGCCACAGAATCTGGCTCTTCCCAAGCCTTCCTGGGAGGCAGGGGGAGGGAAAAGCTTTGTCGTTTAGATATCCAGAGGGTTACACAAGCTCATCATGATGTTTACGGTTCTGGTCTTATGTTTTCCTAGCACAGGAATCCCCCTTTTTCTGGGATTATTTTGCAAGATCTTAACAGTAACTGAAAATTATGGAGAGAGTAGCGCAAGCAGCTCTGCCCGCTCTGCTGGAGGTTAGCATCCACGGTTCAGAGAGGAATGTATGCTGCTTTTTGCTTTTTTCACAATCTAGTGCAGTAGCAGAAATCACCTCGATCCGCCGGCTTCACTGATGCCTCTGCTCATTGCCAATACATGTGCCGTTCTGCCATATATATTCTGGGGGCTGTAGGCCTGGGGAGGGGCCAGGGAGCAATGCAGCGTGAGGTGGGCTCTTTTTTTCTCATCTCTCCTGCCCACTCAGCCACTCTTACTCGTAGCCAAATGGCCTTTTAGGAGCTTGCGAGGCTGAGCTAAAAGGAGCACCACCTCCAGCGTGAGGCAGCCCGACAGCAGGATCTAACCTTGCAGAGTGCATCCCTGGGAAGCACAGGAAGGCAGGGGCAAAAATCCCCGAGCGTGGCGAGGAAGCGGGGAAAATGTCAGCCAGCTGCAGTGTTGCAGAGTGTGGAAATAGTAGCGCAAGAGTTAGGGCCTAAACCTTCAAAGTCCTGAGTGCCCTTAACTGTCATCGATTGCTGGTGAAGTTCTCTCTTGGGAAACATTAAGAATTTATTTCATATAAGCCAGCTGAAAGAGCCGTAGCAGCATTACAAATCAGGGCTCCTTGGCGTCATGCGCTCTAATTACTCTGCAAATGTATTATTTAAAATAACCTTAATCCAGTAAAGTGGCCTTTCTGTGCGCTGCCTTATTCAGAAACCTGATGGCCTTTCTGCAGAATGGGATCATAGCAACCAGAGGGAAAGTGCTGTCCGTGCCGACATCAGGCTGAGATCATTTGCCTCTGATGACTGAAAGCCATCCGGCAGTCGCTGGGCTTGTAGTGATCTTTCAGGGCAGGAGCTCTGCAGGTTTCTTCTTTCCCTTCCGCTATTTATTGCACTGCTTGAGAAAAATGATCCAGCTGGTAGTTTTGGCCTCTAAATGGAGAGCGGTGCTGTCGTCTGGCGCTCTGTCATCCACCTGCAAGAGCCTCCAGCTCTGGCCTTTCATTCACTCTCTCTCTCTTTGCAGGTCGACGGACTTCTCTTCTATCACAAGCAAACCCACTATACCCCCGGCAGCACCCCGCTGGTGGGCTGGCTCCGGCCCTACATGGTCCCCGAGATCCTCGGGCTCGCTGTGCCCGCTACGGTGCTCACTGCCAAACCAGACTATGCTGGGCATCAGCTCCAGCAGATCATTGAGAGCAAGAAGAATAAAAAGCTGGCAGCAGAAAAGGGTGACCTGAGCAGCGCGGTGGCTGCGAGGAACGGACATTACGAGCTGGAACACTTGTCTACCCCTCAGCCAGCAAACTCTCCCAAGGGCCGGGATGAAGCAGTGAGCCAGATGGAGAATTAGGCTGCTGGGACAGACCGGTTGGGTAAGGAGAAAGGAAAAGGTTCCCTGCTTCCCACTGTCCCTCACCCTCCCCGAGAGGGGGTCAAAGGTAATGATCATAGGATGGTTTTGTTGAAAGGGTGCTAAAGTGGAATATCTTGTTCCAAGTGCCGCTGGATTTTTTTTTCTTTTTTTTTTTTTTTTTTTTTTTTTTTTTGCCAGGGCTTCTGTAAGGTCTTAACAGGATTGTCTGGTTCTTTGCTAAGGCAGTCGTGCGCTGGGAAACTCAATGATCTGTCCCCACACTGCAGGGTTCCCGGCTCTGCTCCTGACCCTGCTTCTGTTAAAGCCTCTGGCAAAGCTTCAGCATAGGAACAGTGCTCAGAGCTCTGAGGTGCAGCTGCTGCTCGGAACCCCGGCCCCAGCGGCAGCCCCACCTCCCTGGCCCCGGGAATCGAGGGCATTTCAGCCTTTGATCCAGCTGTTTACCGAGGCTGCCTCAATGAAAGTTTTGTCGTCAGTCCACTTCTAGTAACAAAAAGTTTGCAGCGAGCTGCTGTAAATCCAAAGGCTGGGCTTTCCACACCCACACGTTTACAGAGAAAAACTAAATTTCCTTGCAGCGCAGTGGGCCCTGCTTCCGAGCACGGCTTTGTGCGGCGCGGCAGAAGCCTGTACTCGAGGCTTTTCTCAGTAGGGGGAGGAAGGAATGGTTTCGCACTGAAAAACGCTAGCATTGATTGTGCCAAATAAAAGGTTTCTCAGAAAGACAAATTCTTGAGCGTCTTCCTGCTACCTAAGGGTGGATGCGTGCCGTGCCTCCCAAATAGGGACTGAAAAATCAGTTGCAGCGCTAACTGGAGCAGAGGAAATGCCTGTGCGGGTTTGATTCTCCTCCACGCACCGAGGTGGTTCACTCTCTTCGCCGCCGCTGTCCCCCTTAGCCCAGCTGAAGGCTGCTTTGCGAGCACCGGCTGCTGCCTTTCACCGGTTTTAGCAGGGACGAAACGATTGTACTCGCCATTCCCAGGTTCTTTTCCAGAGGGACAATAAAAGGCTGGAGCAGGAAGACTCGCTGTGGAGGGGGGAGATGAAATATCGGGCTAAACGTGGTGCTGGGGAGTCTCCTCTCGGCTGCCTGTGAAAACGCTGCCAGAGGGCCCGTATCCAGGAGGAGATACAGTGTGTGGGGATGGGGCCCGCAGATAGCAGGGGCACTTGTATCCTGCCCTCGCACCCCCTGTTTTTCCCAGAAAAACACTTGTTTCTGTGCCAAGTGTGTGGTCTGCATGCAATCATCTGGCTGTGCAGCCGCTATTGATTATACCAGCAGGCAGCACGAACTGTCCTAACTTCGGCCAGAGCTGGCTGTGGGAGGGGGCTGGCCACTGCTCCCCTTCCCCAGAGGGGGGGGAACAGCACCCCAGCTCCGCAGCATTCGGATGAGGCCAAGTGTGCTGCCGTCTTTTTCAAACTGCTGCTTGGGGTTTTTTTTGGTGGGTTTTTTTTTTGTGTGTGTTTGGTTGGGGTTTTTTTTTAGCATGTGAAGCAATGAGCTGGGGGAAGAGGACACAACACCTGGACTGCCCTGTCCCTCCCTGTCCCTCACAGGCTCTGGGCTGCTCGAGCTGCCCGTTCCCCCTGTGGTTCAGCCTCACCGGCTGGCAGAGGGCTACAGGGAGAGCCCCAGCCAGGGAGACCACATCCAGCCTCCTATCAGTAGAATTTTCCTTCCATCAGGCAATTAAATCCGGAGGTGGGCATCTGGATGTAGGATTTGTGCATCCCTTAGGGCAGAGAAAGCTGCAGCTCAGGTTACTGCCTCCCTGCTGCCCTCAAAGGTCCTCCCGCCACCTCTGAAGGTCCTCCAGGTCCTCCAGCGAGGGATGGGAGCGGATGCAGGCGAAGAGGGGCTGCCTTCAGCCGCTCGCTGCGATCGATGGAGAGCGGCGGGGAAGCAACCGTAGCTTTCTGCCGGCTCCAGATGATGCCGCATAGTTTCCCTTCTAAAAGCATGAGCTGGGCTGGGGAAATAAATATTTGCGTTACAATTCCAGTTGGAAACGAAGGGCTGTGTTTGGAGAGAGGGTGTTAAACGGAAGTCACCAGGGCCAGCGCAGTTTGTTGCTGTGACTTATTTTATTTGCTGGGTGCGATCCCACTCCCATCTGTTCCCTGCCCTGCTCCCAACTGGAAGGGGCGGAAGCTTCGGCAGTGACCGAGGTGGGGTCACCTCCCCTCCTTGGGGGCAAAAATGGAGCCTGGGGCAGGAGAGTGGAGTGTGGCCCGGGGCCGGGGAGGACAGGCCAGCCCTTGCCCATGGCTCGGCCCCTTCCTCTGCCCTTTCTTCCATGTTCTCCGAGTTAGGTGCAAAGGCTCCGGCCGTGGGCACCTTGCCAGCACAATCCTCCTCGGCGGAACAAAGCGTCCCCCCGCCTGGCTTTTCCGTGGGCTCACGGTCCCCGTTCCTTCTTGGTGGCCCCTCCGGAGGAGCATCGGGTCTCTCCATCCCGCCGCCGCCACCTGCGCCCAGCCGGGAACCACCATTGAGGGGCTGTAGAGGAGGGAGAGCGGCGAAGCAGCCGCTGGAAACCCTGGAAAGCCCGGGAAGGGCTGCGGGGCCGGGGCTGGAGTACCGGGAAGGGGGGCGGCAGGACCGGGAAGGGCGGCGGGGCCGGGAGCCCGTCCACGCCGGGGCCGCCATCGCCACTCACCCGCCTTGGGGGTGCAGCACCCCCCGGTCTCCCCCAGCCGACCAACACGCCCCCCCGCCCTGCAGCCTGGCGCTCCGGCGGGGTCTGCAGCCCGGCCGCGGCGGGTGCTGGGCCTGGGCGAGCGGCGCGGCTCCGGGTTTCCTCGAAGGCGCCGGGGGCGGGGGGCCCGGCTGGGAGGCAGAGCCCCGCCGCGCTGCCCGCCCCCCCGGGACGGCTCGGGCAGAGCCGCCGCCACCATCTTAGCGGCGGCAGCGGTGCCGGGGAACGCGCCGCCCGCCCGGCGGGGCCAGGCCGAGCCGAGCCAGGCCGGGCCGGAGCGGAGGGAGGGCGGGCGCCGCCGCCGCCTCCCCCCCCTCCCCGCCGCCGAGCACCGGCCCCGCCGCCCGCCGGGGCTTCCTGTCCCCCGCCCGGGGGCGGCCACGCCGCGGGGGGGGCAGCGAGGGGAGGGGGCGGGAGGGGAGGGGAGGGGAGGGAGGGGAGGGGAGGGGAGGGAGGGGAGGGGAGGGGAGGGGAGGGGGCCGCGGGCGCTTCCTGCCGCCGCCCCCGCCGGGGCCGAGCGGAGCGGGGCGGGGAGCCCGGCCCGGCCCAGCCCAGCGGAGCGGCGCTTCCCTGGGGCGAGCGAAACTTCCCGGGGGGCTGCGGGATCGGGGGGGTTATTCCGATTTTTTTTTATTTTTTTGATATTTTTTTTTTCGGCACTTTCGGCGGGGACCGCGGGGCGGAGCCGCCCGTGCCGAGCCTGCGGCGGCCGGGAGGGGCCGGTGCCCGCAGCGCCGCCGGCCCCCGGGGATGGGCTCCGGTGGGGCGCCCGCCGCCTAGCGCGGCTCGGCTCGGCTCGGCGCGGCTCGGCTCGGCTCGCACGGCTCGGCTCGGCAGGGCCCGCCGCGGGCAGCGGGGCCGCGCTGCACAGCACAGCATGGCCGCGGAGCTCAGCGCCGAGGAGGAGCAGGTATGTCCGCGCCGGGCCGGGCCGGGCCGGGCTGGGCAGGACCCCCGGCTCTGCCCCCCCCTCCCCCGTTTTTTTTTGGCTGTCCCGGGTTGCAGGGCTGTTTTCTCCCAGCGGGGCGGTTCTCCCCAAGGAAAGCCCCATTGGCAACGCCCCCTCCCCCCGATTCGGGCAGCCCCCCCACCTATGCAGCCCACTCACCAGGCAGCCCCCCACCTATCCCCCACCTATGCAAACCCCCCACCCGGGCAGCCCCCCCAACCCAGACAACTCCCCACCTATGCAGCCCCCTCACCGGGCAGCCCCCCCACCTATGCAGCCCCCAAGCCGGGCAACTCCCCACCCAGGCAGGCCCCCCACGTATGCAGCCCCCCCAAACTGGGCAACTCCCCGCCCTGGCAGCCCTCTTACCGGGCAGACCCCACCCCATGCAGCCCCCCAACCCGGGCAACTCCCATCCTGGCACCCCCCCCCACACACACCCACAGCCCCCCCCCCAAGCTGCCCACCCAGCACCCCAGAGGCCTTTGCAATGCCAGGGTAAGCAGGGGTACCGCAGCACGGGGTTGGGGTCATGCACCCCCAGAGTGGGGGTGGTAGTGCGTGTCCCCCCCCGGGCACCAGTGGGCTCTCCTCGCCGGCCTCCCCCCGTGGGCAGCCGTGGGGATGCGTGTGCACGCGCTTCCCACGCCCCAGGCCTCCCGTGACGTCCCGGCTTCCTCCGCCGGCCTTGCGTCAGCGCGGGAGGATGTCGCCGGGCTCGGGGAACGGGGCCGATAAGCCAGCCAGGGTGCGTCAGATGACGAGAACCATCTCTGGCTGTTCCCCCCCAGCCCCCCACTTCACCCTCACCCCCAGGGATGCCCACCCGGCTCCGCATCTGCACCCGAGCCGGCCGCCGGGCTCCCCTGGGTGATGCTCGGGCTGTCGTGTTGGCCCCCTCGCTGGCCTGGGGGGGCTTATGATGTGAAGGCAAAAGGGACCGGCTGGTCAGTGTTCTGTTTATTTGGTTGCTTTTCTTTTTTTAAAAAACATCCTTCATTCCGACAGGGAGGTTTAGGAGGGTTGGTGGGGGACCCCAGGTTCCCCCAGACCCCGTGGCCGCACAAGCCCGGAGCTGGCAGAGTCAGTCCTGCAGCCCACACTGGTGCTCCCAGGCTTTCTCCTCCACCACACCTCCCGCTATCAGCGTGGTACCGCTATCTCCAGGGCAATAAAATCACGAGGAGAAGGGGGTGTTCATGCCCTGTGTCCCCACCGGTGCCTGTGATTTGTGTTTCCCCTGCGTCACGGAGCGGGTGAAGCTTCCAGCAAACAGGGTTTTAGAAGACCTGGGGAAAAAAAAAAAAAAAAGGCAGGGAGCTTGGTTTGCAGCAGGGCCGTGGCTGGGCTTCCGCAGCCAGGATCCCAGGAGAGGGATCCAAGGCGTTTGGTTTGTGCAGGAATATCAGACGGAGAAGATGAAGAGGTATTTTCAGGAATGGCTCCAGGTTTGGATCACCAGGCTGGGGTGGGGAAGGCTGCCCTCGGCGCTGCCCTCCATGGCTTGGAAGCCAAAATAGTGGCAGATTCTCTCTTGGTGGGTCAGTGCTGGCTGGGGCTGGGACATCCCCTTCCTGCCACCTCTTCATCCTCCTCGGGACCATCATCAGGATTTCCCCTGCTCGCTCCGCTCTCTCCGTTACCAGCAGCAAGCTGGGGGGGATTTCACCCCTCTCCTCTCCCTGCCAACCTCGGGACACCTCCGACTCCCCAAGATCTCCGCAGTTCCCTCCCCAGCCTATCCCAGAGGAGCCAAACTGGTCTTCCTCAGGGGTTTTCAGCTGCGATTTTTCACAGGACTTGTGTCCCCCTGTCCCCGGGCTGAAGAAGGAGGGTGGGTTTGCTGCCTGCCAGCCCGGGGGAGGAGGCCTTGAAGAGCCCCCGTGTTCCTGCGGCGGTGGCTTTGTCACCGCCCTGCCCTGGCACAGTGAAGCGGGGACTTCGATGACACCAGTGCTCCAAAGAGCAGCATTGTTCAAAACACCCGGCCACGGACCATTTCGCTCCCAGCGCTGCGTCACTCGCAGAACCGGGGCTGCTTGCTGCAGCTCTGGGTCACGGGCTGCGCACCCCGCGCGTGAAGCGATCCCTGCGGCGCCCGCCTCGGCACCCGCACGAACCCAAACGGGATCGGGGCCAGGAGCAATGGTGAGACCCGGTGGAGGGAGGGGGCAGAGCTGCGGCTGGCAGTGATGCTCGGCTCAGTAACTCCTGCGTCGCCTGCTGTTGAATGTTGGCGCTGGTAAGTTTGGGATTTCGTTTAGCTGCAGGAGAAAGTTGGAGTTCATGGCGTGGCAAAGTTGGTGCTTGTTCTTTTGGGTCTTTCCCCCCTTGCCAAAAGCCCGACATCCCTCGTGATGGGTGCTGGCAGTGGGATTGCGTGAAGCGCGATGGGTTAGGTGTTGAGGAAGGAGACCCGAACCACATGTTGCGTCCTCTCCCAGCTGCCACCGCGCCCCTCGGGGCGTCCTTCCCATCGTCTCAGGCCGTCTTTCTTGTCCCAGGTTGCGGTGCCGGCTCTGGTCTCCATCTGAGGGCGGTGGGAGCGTGCCTGGTGCTCACCCCCATCCCTGTGCCATCCTGCGTGTGCTGGGGAAGGAGCATCTCTGCTGTTTCTCTGGGTTTGCATCTCCAGCCCAGCCCTGGCTTTTGGGCAGCAGGGGGGTCCCAGGGGGACTCACTCCCTGGCCCACCCGGGTGCGGCCGGTGGGGCTCCCCACCTGAGCTCATGGATAGGCTCTATTTGATATTTGTACGTGTGGGAGTGTGTGTTGCGTTAAGGCTGAAGATGGTTTCTGTGTTCCCCTGTTTATTTTCCCCATCCCTCTTGAGTTCGAGGAGAAACCATGAGCACTTTGGGCCACAAAGAGTTGCTTTTGTTTTGGCAAAGTGGAGGCTGTTGGAGACGAAGCCATGGGGATAAAGGCGTCCCGTAAGTACAGCTCCCAGGAGAAGCTCCCTCCGGCTGCTGGCTGGGAGGTGGGAATGCAAGGCAGGGGGGTGTACAACCCCATGTCTCCTTTGCTCCCCACCTTGCCCCCTCCCCTCCGGTCCCTTGCCCCCAGCAATTGCAGAGATGGGGGGACCGATCCGGCTGTCAAGCTGCAGCCAGCTGACAGTGGCACACCGCTGTGCCAGGAGGGCTTGTGATGCTTAAAGGGGACTTTTGCTAGAGCTTGGAGCTGGGCTGTTGAAATCCGCTTTCAGATTCCTCCTGGAGCTGCCGGCAGCAGACCCAGCCCGATTCTGTGAGTTCCCTCCCAGCTGGTGCTCACCCGGCCGCTCTGCAGGATTCTGATACTGAGTTAGGGAGCTTCTGGCTGTGATGCGCTGGGGTCTGGGCTGGCCCTTAGCAGCTTCCAGCAGCTGGCTGAACCGATACTTCTTCCAAAAACACCTGCAGATCAGTGCCAGGTGGGCTGCAGAGACCCCTCAAACGAACCGGGCTCCTTCGGCTCATCCCATGAGAGGGGCTTGCTGTGCCGCCGAGCTTTGCGCCGCCGATAAACCCCGGCCTTTCGCTTCCTCCTGTCGGAAGTCATTAATGCCGACGAGCTTCTCTGGCTGAATAGTTCCCAGTAACTCTGTGCCACTGCCTGACATCCAACACCGCCGCCTGCCTGCGCTCCCTGCGCCAGGAGCCAGCCTTCAGCGCTCGCGGTCCTCCTTGCACCGTCATCACCATCCTCCGCTCTTGCAGGGATGGGAACTGCTCCGTTTTGGGCTGTACGTGGGTGGGAGCAGGGCACTTCAGAGACTCCCTCTGGCCTGCCCGCATCCCTTGAGCAGTACGTGGTGGCAGGCTGGGCCGTGCTGCCCAGGCTCCCTCGGGGCTCCCATGTGGGACACGGGATCGATAACAGAGCAGAAGGCAAAGCTGCTTCCATAGCACGGGCGTTCAGAAGCCCCAAGCCCACCTTGCAAACACAGCTTGTAGAAATAATACCTTTTGGGGTTGTTTTGCTCGCCTTCAGGGCTTCAAGCCTGCCGGGAGGTTGCAGGTTGGGATTTGTGACTCTGCTCTGGCAGTGCTAGGGTTGGAAAAGTTTTTCTTTTTTGGTTTCTCATGGTTTTGGGCACGTGTGGTGTCGGTGCTTTGGGACGGGAGCGTGCTTGTGCGGGGTGACCCCAGCGTGGTACAGGGCTGTGGGGAGCAGCGGGAGCATCCTGGGACCCTCCTGAGCTGAACCTTTCTCATCTGGTCATCTGCAACTCTGTGAAACTGGGCTGTGTCCCGCGGCATGTCAAAGCGTCGGCCCTCGATGCTGCTCTTATTTCACCGGGATGGGTTGGCAGCTCCACGGTGGAGCTGCAGCCCCGGGAGGCCACTGCTGCTGAGGTGTTCCCGCTGCGCTAGGGCTGCTGTGTCTGAATGGGAGTCTAATGCCTGTAAAAATCCTCCTTTCGCTTCCCCTCTCCTTTCCATGAGTCTCCCCCAGCCCCAAGGATGTTTTTCCAGTGCCAGCACTCCTACCACTTGCTCCCTTCCCCACGCTGGCGTTGCCTTTGTCTCCATCCCCACTGCCCTTACCCTCTTTCCCAGTAGCTGCCGTAGAGCTCCCCGCTTCACCCCGAGGAACTGTTGGGTTTGCCGAGACGTGCCCAGCCCCTGCCCACGTACCGAGGACCGTGTAGCTCCCACCATGACCAGGGATGCTCCTTGGGCATTCCTTCTCCTCCTGCCCCATCTCACTGCATGCCCCCTGTCTCTCCCACAGGCGACCAAGCAGTTCCTGGAGGAGATCAACAAGTGGACGGGCCAGTACAATGTGTCCCCGCTCTCCTGGAATGTGGCTGTCAAGTTCCTCATGGCCCGCAAGTTCGATGTCCTGCGGGCCATCGAGCTCTTTCACTCCTACCGGGTAAGCGAGCAGGGCTGGGTCCCCCCCCCAGCCGAGGGCGTTCTGCTCTGTGAGCGATCTCTGGTCCCAGGGACGACCCTCTCCCTGCTTTACTTCTTTTTCCCACTCCCTTATGAGTTTTATTCAGCTGGAAAATCCTTTTTCAGCCAAGACAAGTCACCATGGAGATCTCACCGACCCCAGTCCCCTCCCCTCTGCTGAGAGCAATGTGCATGCTCGCAGGGTGCCCTCCCGGCTGGTGTGTGATGCCCGCAGAGCGTCTCCCACTGTATAAAGGAGATATATGCATATATACATTTCCCATGCTGCTTTTGCAAAGCTGCTCCTCCCCATGCTGGGGGTTGTGGTGCTGGAGCCAGCTGCAATCCTCTGCTTGGAAATGGGGCCATGGAGCAGAGGTTTCCCTGCTGGGGATTCGCTTGGAGGGCTGGCTGCCCCATGGGGACGTGGCGATGGCTGGGGAGGGCTGTGGTGTCCGTGCTGGCCATCACGCTGCTCCCTGCCCACAGGAGACGCGGCTGAAGGAGGGCATTGTGAAGCTGAAGCCACATGAGGAGCCGCTGCGCTCGGAGCTGCTCAGTGGCAAGTTCACCATTCTGGTAAGTGGGGGTATCCCCCCCCAGTTACCCCAACCGGGCAGCTTGTCCTGGCTCTGCTCTGTGCGGGCATCCTTGGGTGCTGTGGGAGCTTGACCCTGTTTCCTCACCAGAGCGTGCGGGACCCGTCGGGAGCCTCCATCGCGCTCTTCACAGCCAAGCTGCACCACCCCAGCAAGAGCGTGCAGCATGTGGTGCTCCAGGCGCTCTTCTACCTGCTGGACCGAGCGGTGGAGAGGTGAGCCTGCCGCCGCCGAGGTACCGCGTCCTACAGCAGCGGGTCCCCGAGAGCCCCTTTCCCCACCCAGGGCCAAGGGCAGGTGCTGCTGCTTGCTGAGGTTTTGATGAAATCCCTCCAAAAGCCTTCACGGGGCAAAGATGGGCCGTCTCTGCCATGAGTGTGAATTCCCAAAGGTGAAATTGTGGCTGAGTCTGTCTGCGTGCCTCTGCGTGCCCTGTCTCTAGTTAGGGGAGGGAAGGGGTCGCAGCTCCCTGTGGCCTGAAGTTCCCCACCTTCCCCTGGCTGGTCATCCCCGTGGGGGCGTTCAGCAGGGGAACAAAATCCCCTGAGTCCTGACCCAGGCTCTTAGCAGCCTTTCCCTGCCTACGTCCAGGTTTCAGTTCAGCAAAGCCCCCGATTCCTGCAGGCTTTGGCCGGGGAGGAGGTGGCCCTGCCACCGGCAAGATGTAACGTGAGCCCTGCCAAAAATATGAAGTCAGGACACTCCGTTTATCCTGCTGGGCTCTTTCTGGTTTTGAACTTAGCCGTCACGGACGATGCAGCTGTGACAGGCTTAAGATAAGAGCCAGGCGTAAATAAAGGTTTTAGGAAGAGGTGATGGAGCAGCTGGGAAGGGCAGAAGCAAGCTTTGGTTCATGGTTCAAGCTTTGGGTGCGTGAGTCCTCCTGGCAGCACAGAAGGGGATTTTTTGGAGTCAGCGAGCTGAAGATGAGTTTAGCGTGGGGTAGATCTCCTCCTGCAGGGGCTGCACAGTTGGATGTTGCAGGGTTGACTTTGCTCTTTCCCTTCTCTCAGCTTCGAAACCCAGAGGAACGGGCTGGTGTTCATCTATGACATGGCAGGCTCACAGTACACCAACTTCGAGCTGGACCTCAGCAAGAAGATCCTCAACCTGCTGAAGGTAAGGGCTGGGAGTGTCCCGCTGTCTGGGGACAGCGCAGGGGCCACTCACTCGCCGAGTACGTAACGTCCTGTGGCTTTGACGGAAATTTTCATGCCAGACCATGCTGACCACGTCTTGGCCGAGGAGCACCAGCTGCAGCCCTGCAGGACCTTGGCATTGGGAGCCCGCCGGGCTGGACCCAGCCGGGGCTGCGGGTCCCGCGGGTGGGAGGGGATCAGCTGTCCCCATGCCGGATTCCTCTTGCAGCTGCTGGCAGC
The DNA here is from genome assembly GCF_017639655.2 of Falco naumanni. Classification (NCBI taxonomy): domain Eukaryota; kingdom Metazoa; phylum Chordata; class Aves; order Falconiformes; family Falconidae; genus Falco; species Falco naumanni. The sequence goes on along the minus strand of NC_054060.1, from coordinate 2,442,969 downwards.
GCTTTTGGGAAAACAGATGCAAATTATTTTTTAATCATGCTGGCATTTTGTGCCGCCTCCCTTCTCCGGAAAAAAAATAAATAGCAGTAAATATTGGCCAGGGTGTGTTCTCCGCACAGATCCCAGCTCTCAGGCTTCACCTCTCCCCTGTAGAGCCAAACCCTCTGCCTACATAATTCCAGGGAAATAATTTGTTTCCATATCGGAGCATAAAACTAAGTGTGGCTGTGGGCTAACAGCTGTGTGCGAGGGGAGCTTCGGATGTGGCATTGCCACCTCAGGGTCCCCTTTGCTAGTCGTCACCTCTGCTGGGATGTGTGTCCCCCCCTGGGAGAGCGCGGAGAGGGGCCGGTTCCTCCCCGACACCATGGATCTGACCCCCTCCTGCCTGCAGGGTGCCTTCCCGGCTCGGCTCAAGAAGGTTTTCATCGTGGGAGCACCCATGTGGTTTCGCGTGCCCTACTCCATCATCAGCCTGCTGCTGAAGGAGAAGCTGCGGGAGCGGGTGAGTGGGCTCACCCCAGCACAGGACCCCAGCAGGGAGGACTGAGGCTGTTTTCCCTTTGGGATGGGATGGTGTAAGGAGCTTGTGCCCTTCAGCCCCGTCTGCTGGAAGGTGCTGAGCCCAAATCTGTGGGAAACGGAGGCTTTCTCAGCCAACTGCATAGCTGTCAACCTGTTTCAGTGTTTTCAGCAAATATACTGAACCCCTTCTGAAATCACCTTCCCTTTCTTCCTCTGCGGTGATGCTGCCAGCAGCAGCAAGTGGAGGCCATGGTAAATGATTAAAGGGAAAGGAAACCTCTGCTGAGCACGCAGGGGAAAATGGAAGCTCAAGTACCTGTGCTCAGGCCCTATCTGGCAAAGCCAAGAATACCTAAACCAGTATTCTCGGCATCAGCGGTGCCACTGGCAGAGCCCGTTTCCAGCCCGGTGTCTCCCTGAGCTGGAGTTTGCCCCTCTGCTGTTGGTAGGAGCTTGGAGCTGCTTGCAAATTTGGAGCTGGGTGCCAGTGTGGACTCCCACATGGGTACGTGGGGGGGCCAGCACCTGCCCCACTGCTGGTGTTCCCCTGGGTGCCCTCCCGGGGCAGGGGAAGAAGGGGGAAGACGTTGATGCTGTTGCGGGAAATCTCTGGGCTCCATTGGGACCGTGCGAGACCTCGTCATCCCTGTCCGCAGTGAGCCCTCTCCATCCTTCTTGGAGTCACCCCTGCCTTCTTCCTCCTGCAGGTGCAGATGGTGAAGATGTCAGAGCTGAAGGAGCACCTGCCCCGGGAGTGCCTCCCCGAGTACCTTGGGGGTTCCCTCAAACTGGACCCTCTGAGCTGGAACTGCCGGTTCCTGCCCCAGCAGAATGGGCACCCTGACCCCCTGGACGAGCTCATCCTGGTGCCGCTGGCGGCCCCCAAAGATAACGGCTCTGTCCACGTCCCCGGGCCCAAGTCCGTCACCCTCCAGGAGCTGCTGGATCACGTCAACCACAAGCAGAAACGGGGCATCTACGAAGAGTATGAAGATATACGGCGCCGGAGCCCTGCTGGCACCTTTGTCTGCTCTTTGTGAGTTGGGGGGAGGGAGCCAGGTGCGGGCCACCATGGGGGCACCCTCTCCTGCTTCAAAAAAGCTGGGTCCCCCCCATCACTGCACTTCTGGAGCTCGGTGATAGCCCATCTGGCTCTTTGGGGTGCAGTGCTTTGGGTTAGCAATGGAGATCCGCCAGCCCAGCGATGCTGGGAGTCCCCTTCATGGCTCCTGCAGCCCCCGGGGGTAGGAGGGCGCCGCGCTGGGGACGTGGGGACCAGGACCTGGCCGGGACTCCGCTTCCCGAGGCTTTGGCCAGGTGATGGCAGCAGAGCCCAAGCTATGGGCGCCGGAGGCTTGTGCAGAGAGAGGGATGCTGCCTTTTCCTTCCCTGCTTGGAAAACATCCCCATGTCCCTCTCTCCCGCCTCCCAGGGCACCCTACAACCAGGAGAAGAACCGGTACGGGGACGTGCCCTGCCTGGACCAAACCCGCGTCAAGCTGGCAAAGCCATACAGCCGCCCGGAGGTGAGCCAGCCCGGGGTGGCAACGCGGGGGTCCCACGTGAAGAAGCCGAGCTCAGCCGCCCCGGCCGTGGGGCTCCGTGGGGCTCATGCTGTGTGCGCTTTTCTCCCCGCAGCTGACAGACTACATCAACGCGAGCTTCATGGACGGCTACAAGCAGAGGAACGCTTACATCGGGACTCAAGGTACGGCCTGAGCCCACCAAGGGCTTATTTTGCTTCTGGTGCACGTGTGGGCTTCACCCCCTGCCCAGCATCAGCCACCAGCCATGGTGGGGGACATTCTGGGAGCAGGGCATTGCAAGCCCCCCTCCTCGCTTGGGTGTATTTACTCCTCCCTGGGTGTATTTATTTACTTCTCTCTGGGTGTATTTACTCCCGTCCTGGTTCCCAGCCAGGCGGGAGCAGTTTCTCCTGGGAGGGAGCAAGTGGGTCCGTCCTCCTTCAGCCAACTCCCACAGAACAGGTCCTGGGCTGAGCAACCCCCGCTGGCAGCAGCGCTGGCAGCCCCCTCCTCCTGCCCCTAACCCAGCTCCTGGGTTTGCCCCGGCTGCCCGGGGATGGAGCAGAGGGGGGAATCGGTGCCGAGCCGTAGGGATTCGGCGCTGGGGGGGGCAGTCAGTGGCAGCTCCAGGCAGGGCTGGTGGATCTATACTGGGGTCAGTTCTAGCAGGAAGGGGCTGTGGTTCCCCCGGGGGGGCAAGGGCGGCTGCTGGGCCAAGGGGCTGGCCCAAATCCATCAGGTCTTGGGCTGATACGTGGGCTGTCCCTGCAGGGCCTCTGGAAAACACCTACGGTGACTTCTGGCGCATGGTGTGGGAGCAAAACGTCCTGGTGATCGTGATGACGACCCGGTGAGTGCTTATGGGGGGGGCACAGCCCTGTTTTTCTTTGCAAAATGAGCATTTTTGGTGTTGGATGAGCGGTGCTGTGCTCTCTGCAGTGACCTCGCAGCTGTGGTGCCAGCCCAAGCCCCGCAGGGTGGGGACATCACATCAGGGATGGACTGTTTGGGCCTTTTGGGATCCCAGGGGGTCAAGTCCGGTTGGCATGGGACGCGTTCCCAGCAGGGCAAGGAGGAGGACATCACCAACCTGTCCTTCTGCTCCCAGGCTGGAGGAGGGAGGCAGGAGAAAGTGCGGCCAGTACTGGCCCCTGGAGAAGGATTTCCAGGTGTGCTTCGGGGCCCTGACCATCACCAACCTGGGTGTGGAGAACCTCAACCATTACAAGAAAACCATCCTGGAGATCCACAGCTCAGAGGTGTGTGGCCAGGGGATGGCACAGGGGCACTGGGGGTCCTCTCTGCCTGGGGGCAGAGGAGGGGAGAGGGTCTAACCCCCCCTGCTTTCCCCCAGACGAGGGAGCGGCGGCTGGTGTCCCACTTCCAGTACCTGAGCTGGCCGGATTATGGTGTCCCCTCCTCTGCGGCCACTCTCATTGACTTTTTGGGGGCCGTGAAGCAGCAGCAGAGGGTGGCAGTCAGCGCCCTGGGACCTCGCTTCAAGGGTCACCCCGGGGGACCCCCAGTTGTGGTGCACTGCAGTGCTGGCATCGGCAGGACAGGTAACGGGGTAGCCCTGCTGCTGGGGGTGTTGGAGGGGGCGAGGGGCAAGTCCAGCCTCCCCGAGGCATTTCCATCCCAGGGACCCACTCTGATTGCAAGCTGGCAGACCCGTCACACGTGTCCCCAGGACTTTCTGGAGCCATCAGACCTGGGGGACATCCCTGCCCTGCTTCTCCCGATGCCCATGGTCTCGTGCGGGAGGTTGGGGGGGGGTGCTGAGGACCACCACTGCCCCGTTCCAGTTCTTGCAAGGGATAGTGATGGCTCTTCGGTGGTTGACGTCGTTGTCCCCAGGTACCTTCTGCGCGCTGGACATCTGCCTGTCCCAGCTGCAGGACATGGGCACGCTGAACATCTACCAGACGGTGCTGCGCATGCGGACCCAGCGTGCCTTCAGCATCCAGACCCCCGAGCAGTATTACTTCTGTTACACCGCCGTCCTCGAGCATGCCCAGCGCGAGGGCCTGCTGCTCGCCAACCACAGCCGGGCCGGCCAGGAGAAGAGCTCGCCGGGACACTGAGACCCTCCGCCTCCCTGCAGACCTCCCCCCCCGCCCCTTTCCCATCCTCCTGGGGCTGCCGGAGCCGCTTCTGTGCCCACCAGGGCTCGGCAGAGCTGTCGGGGTGGCAGTGCCGGAGCGCGGCGGTGCCGCAGCGTGGTGGCCGCCCGTCCCCGGCTGTTAGCACTGCTATCGAACTGTGCCTTACTCAAACCAAACGGTGGCTGCCGCTCGCCAGGGGGTGGAGGATGGTGTGGGAAGAGGCTCTCGCTCCTCTCCACAGTGTGTCTCTTGGTTGTTTGGGGAGGTGGTTTTTCTTCTCTTCGAGTTTTTGGGGGGGGGTTTGTTGTTTTTTTTTTTATTTTTTTTGTTGGTACCATCTAAAGTGTATTTAGAGAGGGGCTTTGCAAAGCTCTAGGAAATGTATTTCCAGTCCTGCCCTGGGGCTTAGGAATAGGCACCTACATCAGTCTTACCTGCCACTAAGTCTGTGTGTCTGTATGTATGTGTGTATATAATATACCCACGCTGTGCCCAACCCCGGCCATTATATAGATACATATATACAAGCACCCGTTTTAGCAGCTCCTGTGGGTCCCTGCTGTCCTGCCATCTCACCGCTGTGATCCCTGGAGTGGTGAGTTTGGTCCTGGCTCTGTCTTGTCTTTATTATTATTTTTTCCCACCCCCCTTTTTTCCCTTTCCTGCTCCTCATGGGCAGCGTTGGGACCCAGTACCTGCTCCCCAGTCCATCCCATGGGATGCTCAGCAGCATCCTTCCCCTGTTTCACCTTCCTCACCATCGTCTCCCAGCAGCTTTGCTCCCAGGAGGAGAATCTGGAGGAATTTGGCCACGGCAGGCAGGTTGGCTGGGGGGAGTGAGGAGCTCATGGGCATCCTTTGCCCCTCGGGGCGCACCCCTGGGAGTCACTAGGTACAAGGCGGTGGGGCTGGCCGGGGACCGACCGGCTCTCCAGGTTGCCCGGCTTTCCCAAGCCGGCAGTGGGAACCCGCGGGCCCAGCCCCGTGGTGAGTCACGGGCTGGAAGAGCGCTGAGCAAAAAGAGCCGAAACCCTCAAGAGGTGGCAGTGGCACCTGCCAGGACGGCTGCCACCACCCCAGCCACTGCCCCTCCATGCTGCCCAGGGAGCTGGGGCTGGCAGCGCTGGGGCTCGGTGACTTTATACTGTAATAAGCTCTTTGAATGTGTATATTCTTATTTTTTTATAATCTGGGGGGGGGTGGGTGTTTCGTTTTGGTTTTTTTTATATTTAACATTAACTTGATCCAAGCCAGAGCCAGAAGTATTTGTAAATGTTCCTATTTTGCTCTCGTTCAGAGAAACATTTTTGTTGTTACTTTTTGGGTTTTGTTTTGTTTTATTTGTATCGACATATAAATATACTACCAGTGACCAGTCCTTGTGGCTATCGTGGTGGAGTTGATCAGGGGCAGGAGAGGAGAGGGAGGGAACTTAGGGTTTTGCACACCCCGCAGTCCCCAAAAGCAAGCCGGCCCCATCCCTGGGGACACACGGACCTGCTGCAGCTCCCCAGAACTTTGGGGGGGCACAGGGTGGCATGGGGGAGCACGGGGTAGAAGTCCCATGGGGCTGGAGAGCTTGGGGCAGCAGCTGTGAGAGCCGGCCAGCCCCCTCCTGTCCCGGGTGAGGCCCTGTGAGAGATAACCAGGCTGCTTTCCTGGGTGGGCAGGAGGGAGGGCAGCGAGAAGGGCTGTGCTGTATGCAGCCCTGTTTGCTGGGGGGCAACAACAAGCGGCCCCCATCTGAGCTCCTGCCTTTTTTCCCAGGGCCTGGCCGAGCCTCAGAGCATCAATCTGTCCTGCTTCAAGCAACGGGCTCTGCGGAGCCTCCTCTTTGCATACTCCATTTCTCCAGCTGTCACCTTCCTCCTATTTTTATTAATAATTATTTAGAAAGCCCTGGGGCTGTGTTGGCCACCCTGCTGAGCACTCCAGGAAACCAAACCTCCACCTGCAGGGAGCCTCCCGGTGCCAGGTCATGCCCTGGATGGGGAGCGCCGGCCGCAGGGTCTGCCTGCTGCTGCCTGCACCTCACGAGGCACAGTGATTTCGGGATGTTGGGGAAAGGCTTTTCGCTGCTGGATTGCGGGGTGAGGGTGTCACTTCTGTGCTGCTGGACCCACTTGGAGCAGGTGTGTAGGGCACAGAAACCCGCAGGCATGGCTGAGGGGAACGTGGCCGGGCTGCCTGCGGGCTCCCTGGCTGACAGCCAGCCCCTGCGCCTTCGGTGCAAGCAATGCCAGGCTGGGAGCAGCAGCCGCAGCTGGAGGCTTCAAGGTGAGGGAAGAAAAGAGGTGGCTGGTGCAAATCAAGCCCCAGAGCCAGTGGGAAAGCACGCACCCCAGAGTGGCCAGCCCTGCGAGGCTCCTGGACGAGGAGTCACCAACAGGTGGGAAGAGCAGCACCTGTGTTTGCTCAGCTGGAATCCGCAAAAGCCAAGGAGGCCAGCATCTTTCTGGGACTGGCAAAGGGGGAAGCTTTCCTCTGCACTTGAGGTGTGGACAGGCTTGGCTGTGCCAAGCTGGTGCCAAATGTGTGGGCTGGATGGCTGGAAAAGGTCCAGAGGCAGCAGGGCATCTGTCTTTAAGGGCTGCGTGCCCCAGTGCCTGTGGCTGTGTGAGAGGTGTTTGGGCATCCCTGGAGCTGTGCGCATCCCACCTGCGGTGCAGTTTTGTTTCAGCTGGAGTGTCCTGTTCTTCTAGGTGCCATTTTCTGCCCCGTGTGCTCCTCAAGCAGCATCAGCCTGCGCAGCCTCACCCGGCGAGTGGCTCCTCTGGCCCAGGCTGGCCTTGAGTTTCCCTCCTGGCACCCACTGCAGGGTGGCTCCAGCATGCAGGGCAGCCCCTCATCCTCGGAAGGATCCCAGGGCCCTTCCTCTTCACTGCCAAACATGTTCTTCACCCCAGCTGGGCTTTCTTGTCGGCACATGGGCAGAAAGGGGGTGTCTGTGGCTTGTTTTCAAACCTGTGCTGTTGGCAGTGGCTCTCCCTGGCTCCAGCAGGCCTTTCAGTGAGGTGTCAGGTCCAGAACAAAGCGCTGCAGCTGGTGCCAAGTGTTCCCCGTGGCCCCGCGGGTGGGCCCAGCCTGTCTTCCTTCCATAGACTCCAAAATCCCAACCAAGCCTGGGCTGTGGACGTGGGGAAAAAATTCCACATGATGTGGGCACAGAGAACTGAAACATTTCTGAGGAGATCCATGTCCTGGATGTCTGTCAGTTTTGCAGTAGGAATAGCAGCATGGCACTGGAGAGTGTTTAGCCAAAGGGCGCTTCAGGTTCATGTTAATATATATTGCGGTTTTTAAGCTTGATTTTTCTTTTTTGACTTCTTTTAAAAGGTTTCCCCTTTCAACACTTCTCGTGATAAGATCAGCTGTCAGTGGTTTTGGACTTCAAATTCGAGGTTTGGTGTTTTTTAACCATTCTGGTGGCCTCCAACAGAAAAATGTCAGCAGAAGATAGGGCAGAGGATTTCTTCAGCTGCCTCCATCCTTTGGGCTCAGCCTGGGGGCAGCGCAGTGGGAGGGTTAATCCAGAGAAAACCGTCCTTAGGCAAAGATGAGAGGGAGGGAGATCACCAACACCCCTTCTGAATGGGAACCACTCAGCTACACCACTGTCACACCACTGTCGTAGACCTGAGCAGCTCCCTTCCGGGAGAGATGAAGATCCCATCTGTGCCGGAGGCGGAGGAAAGGGCTGTAAGTGTTTTCCATGGGAAAACAACCCAAACACCCCCCACACCCCCCGACTATTTCCAGGGCTGCATTTGTCGAAGACAGCGTTTTCAGTCCTCTTGCACGTGAGATTTTTGTTCCATCCACTCCTTCACCCTGTGCCAGCAGGTCCCACTCGGCAGCAGAAACAGATTTCTGTGGAAATGGCTACTTCATGCAGAGAACTAAGCGAAGTGTTACTGGAAAGTAAAACTTTGCATTGTTTGGAGAGTGGTGGGAGAAACTGGCTGCTGCATGCAGGCAGCAGATTTGCCTTGCCCTGCCCACAGCATCTCCCCTTCACTGGAGGGCCCTGGGGGTGGGGACCAGTCACACGGGCAAAATGCACAGGAGGGACATCCTAAATCAAAACAAGCCCAGGAACAAAATCCAAAGTTCTGTTTGAGGATGGAAATGGGATTTAAAGCCGTTGCAGGGAAAACCCCAAAGTGGCGATGCCAGCCCTGTGCCCACCTGTCTCATTTGGCGTTCTGGGTTTCTTGGCTGCATGCACGCTGCCTCGCTAATTACCATTACTTTAGTGCTCATAATTTGCCCAGCACATGTTGAATCCCTGGAGTATGGAAGCAGCCTGGCTCTGGAGTGTTTCATTTCTCAGCCCTCCTGCTTCCTTGCCATCAGCTTCCTAGGTTTGGGCTTGATCCCCAGCGACACGGCAGCCTGTGCAGGTTCAAATGCCCCGTGCCAGGGGCTTTTCAGCAGCTAAACAGAGCTGCAGCTCCTGGCTGAAGCAGCAAGTAAGTCTCCTCACTCAGCCGTGCCCACACGTCCTGGCCTCCTGGCAGCACCTGTAGGCCACCTGCTCCCTGCCCTGGCTGGGGGTTGGAGCTGAGGAGAAAAGCAGGTGGAAAAGGAAGAAAACAGAAGAGGTTTAGACCTTGTTTGAGTGAAGATGCTCGAAATACATATTTTAATAGAAGCGTGGAGCACGTGCGTTTGCATGTCCCCTCCCAAGCGCTAAACCCGAGGCCAGGCCTGGCTCCTCCAGCCTTGATTTCGGGCAGGCAGGGGCCGGTGCCTGCAGCAGAGGGGAAGCCAGAAACTCCCTCCACAACTTTGTAAACCCCGGGACGACGGTGTGTGTGGGAATAATTAAAACCCGCACCCGCTTCCTCATCCCCAGCTCGTGCTTTAGCAACGGCGGAGGGGCCAGGGTAGCGCACGCCCACCCCCGCGGGGGAGGGCTTGCTGCAGGGCCGGGGGTCAGCGCCCTCCGCGGCGAGGCCTCTCCCCGAGCCCCCCCTCCGTTCCCCCGGTGGGCGGTACGGCCGTGACGATCGGCATCGCGGGGCCAATCCGCCCCGGGGGGAGTTCCCCTCCATTCAGGGCTCCTCGCCTGCGCGTTGAGGGTATGTAACAGCTGCTTTCCCTTCAGCTCTCCCCTCACGACAACCCCCCCGCTCAGCACCACCCGGGTGGCGGGAGCGGGGCCCGGTGCTACGCGGCGGAGCCCTGAGGGAAGGAGCGGCCCCGCGCGCTCCGCCGGCCGCCGGCGGGAAGCGCGCGGCGGGAAGTGCGCGGCGGGAAGCGCGAGACGCCGCGCGGGTAGGGGTGGTGGGGGGCGCGGGGGGGAGCGTGGCGGGGGGGCCGTGAGTGAGTGAAGAGGGGAGGGGGAGCGCTTACTGGCTAAGCTCCGCCCCCTCGCTCCTATTGGCCGCAAGGGCGGTGGGCACGCCCCCGCGGCGCGCGGGCCTCTCCCCCACCCCCCCCACCCCCTTCGTCCTCCCACCCGGTGCGTGCGTGCGTGTGTGAGTGCGCCCCCCCCACACGTGTAACCGACCCGCCCCACGCGGGGCGCTGCCAGCCCGGAAGTGAAGGGGTCGGGGACAAAAGGCAGCGCCGCGCCCCCCCGTCCCCACAACGGGGGGCCACCGGGACAACTCCCCCCCCCCCCCCCCGCCTCCTCCGGGCGGCGTGGGGGGGGGAGTTGTCGCCGTGACCCCCCCCTCGTGGGGGTGGGGGCCCACCGCGCGCGCGCGGGCCGCGGCCGATGTAAACATTCCACAAAAGGGCTCCCTAGAGAGGGGGCGTGGTCTCGCTGGGAGGGGGCGGGGTCAGTGCCGCCGCGTGGGCGGGCTCCCCGCTGTGACGGCCGCGTTAGCCGTCTGGCGATTGGCTGGAGGTGTTTAGGCTGAACCAGTAGGATAACGGAGGAGGCGGGACGGGGGCGGGGCGCGTTGCTTATACGGACATTTTTCTTCGGCGGTCGCTTCCCCCCCCGCCCCCCCCCCTCTTCCCTCCCTTCCTCTCCACATCCCCTTCCTGGGGGCCGCGGCCAATAGGGGAGGGTGAGGTGGGTGGGATCAAAGCGCTGATTGGTCGCGGGGATGACGGGCATGCGATGCGTTCAATGAGCGTTCGGGGCTCCCCCCCTGCGCGGGGAGGGGCGGGATTTCCCGGGGAACAGAGAAGCGGGCAGCGCTCCGCCGCGGCGGCCGAGAGACGGTTACTCCATCGTACCCCCCCCCTCCCCCGCCAACCCCCCCCCCCCCCGCCCGGGGCCCCGGCGCCGCCCCCGCCCGCCCCCCTCCCCTTCCGGGAGGAGTGGCGCGGGGACCCCCCCCCCCCCAACCTCACCGCGCCGGGGACAGCCCGCCCCCGCCGCCCGCCTGGGAGCGGCCCCGCCGCCCCCTGACCCTGAGGGAAACTCGGCTGCTGCCAGGGACCCGCTTCGAGGTACGGGGTTGCGCGGGGAGCCGGAGGGGGGCGGCGGAGGGGAGGTCGCCAGGCCCGGTGCCGGCCCCCTCCGGCGATCCGTAGGGGGCGGGGCCTGGCGCCGGTGCCGCGCGCGCTGGCGGGGGGGCGGGAGGGGGGGCGGCGGCGGCGGACGGCGGCCCCGGGGGGAGGAGGTAGGTGGCGGTGGGGGGGCGGTCGGTACCCGCGGCGCGGCTCCCCGGGGCAGCCTCGGCCCACACGGGCGGCCAAGCGTCCTGCCGGGCCGCCCCGCCCCGCCGTGCGCCAGGGGGTGTCCCGGCCCCGGCATGGCGGGAGCGGCGGGCGGAGCGTGCGGCCGCCGCTGGGCGCGCTGCGAGGCGGGCGCCTCCCTCCGCCCCTCCTCCCGCCCTCCGCCCGGTGCCGCTCCCGGGCTGCGGCGGGACCGCCCCCCGCCAGCCCGCTCCCGCATTGCACGCCCCCGGTACCGGCCGCATTGCGTGCTGGGCCCCTCCCCCGGGGCTCCCCGCGGCGGGAGTCGGGGGGGGGGCGCTCCGGTGCCCGCCCGAACTTCCCGGGGAAGTTGCCGGTGGAAGCGTTTTGCCGCTCGGGGGCCGCCTCGCACCGGAGCGCCCCCGGTGCGGTGTCCCGGCTGGGCGGCGCGGCCCCGCCGAGGAGGGGTCGGTGCGGTGCGCAGCTCCCGCGCGCAGCCCGGGCCCCCCTCGCCCGCACCGATTTGGGGGCGTTTTTAAGAGCGAGCTGCCATCCCTTCTCCCAGCTCCCCTCCCTGCGTGTGCCTTGAACTTCCAGCCCCGCGCTTCCCATTCCCGCCCCCGTTTTAATTTCTCACGCTCTCCTACATCCATAGAAACTCCTTCGGGTTTTTTCCTGGCGTGGGGTTCACGGAGCTTTAAAAACACGGGCGCGCTCGCTGCCCACTGAGCTAAACACCGTCTTCTCTGCCGTTCCCTGGCCCAGGTTCAGAGTCAGTTTTAATAGTCGTTATTTGTGCAAAGAAACGCGTGTGTCCGATGGATGGGGCTACCTCCCAGGAAAAAAAAGCCATTTAATTGGACCACTAAAACGGTGCAAAACCAAAAAATAATGTCTTTAAAATAGCGCCTTGATCTGAGTAATCAGCTGTATTACTGATTTTTAATCTGTCCAGAGGAATCAAAACCAGTTTGATGTGCTAAAGCCTAGCTTAAGGGTGACCTGACACCTTGTGTTTCTTTCCTAACTTGTCACTTTTTATATTCATCGGCCGCGTTAAAAAGTGTGGGGTCAGTGAACAACTGGGAAGTGCCCAGCTTATTGCAGTACAGCTCTTATCTGGACTTCAGTCCTCCGGTCCTAACTTGTAATTTTGTTTTTAAATACAGTTTCAAAGAGGTATACAATGTTCTAAAATATTGTGCTGCTAATACTACGTAATAAAATGGCGCCTTATGGTAATACAGTGATTTTAAAGCACCTGTAAAATTCCTTCATCATATGAAAGTGCTGTGGCAACCTAGTGTCAGCCTGTGCCAGATGTCCAGGAGCAGAAAAGCACTTTTTGAGGCCTTTTCTTCCCTGCCCGGCTGAAGTTAGCAGTTTTTCAGGCCAGCATGCTCTTTGCAAAAAGGACACTGCGCTTTCTTACCCCAAAGCGTCTCGTCCTCATCCCTCCCACCCACTGCTTCTGGTTAAGACGCACAGTTGCAGCGTGAATTTCTTTGAAAAGCTTCAATGTGGTCATTCACCCAATTTAGTAGTAATTTGCTAAAGTTTGGGGAAACTCTAGGTGTTTGCAAGCAGGGTGGGGAAGGGGGATGCTCTCCCCGCCGCCCCAGCCCGGATTGCCGGGGGAGCCCTCCGCGCAGGCTCCTGGCACGTGTGGGTCTTGGAGCCGGGAGCATCGCGTTGGAATTGGCAGGCGGATCATTTACGTTTCCAGGATTTATGAATCGTTTTCTGTCCAGATTGCTGTTCTGGTCTTCTCCGGCGTTGGAAAGCTTTTATGGCTGTTAAAGCTGGAACAGAAAAGAGAGCCCCGTAATAGCTGTCATTTCAGCCTGGTAGGCAGGGGGTGTGCTTTTGGGGACACGCTGCATTTTTCCAACTCCTGTGGGGTCTTGCCTCTTTTTATTAAAAAGAAGAAAAAAAAAAGACCAAAAAAAACCCTTTAAAATATTCTCTCCATGCACGGGGAAGGTGTACTCAGGAACTGGGCAGAATGATGGTAACTTCTGTAGTGAGTGTAAAGCTCAGTTTGGATCAGCTCTTCACGGTGGGATTTAACCCCCAGGCCGTTTGCTGCCATGGCAAAGCAGGGCTCAGTGCCTTACCAACTTGTTGCCCATCAGATAGAGATAAGTGGGGTTTATTCGTGTCCCATCTGCCTTGGGGCAAGCGCTGGCACCTAATCCGCAGGCTGTCACCATGTCACCTTGCAGAAAACTCTCCTAACTGCTCCTAAAGCTTTGCGTAATGCTTTTCCAGCACCCTTTTCTTTGGGATGTTTCTTGTTTCCTCTTGGAGTGGCTCTCTGGTCACAGATGTGCCTCTCTGCACAGCACCCCTCTGTAATGGGGCTGAGGGCTTATTCCTGTGTTACAGGCAAGGGATCCAGGCTGCGCGGCACCGCACAAAAAATATAGCAGCGATTGCTGAATGAGCTGGGTCATGTTCTGGAAGTCGTGCGGCTGGGTTAGTGCACAGACAGACAGCAGTGCTGCTGGAACCTGAGCCGGCTGCTTTCTAGCAGGCACCGTGATATATGGCATTGAAATCCTACGGGGGACTTGTCCTGCAGGACATCCGTGACGGCTCTGGGGTCCGGAGCCGTAGCTGAGACTTAACGCTTGATGCTCCTCTTGCTTTGAGTCCATTCTCCCTCAAAAGGAAGCCTTTTAAGAAGCCCACACACACGTTAAATGCATCATCTGCAGCTATGCGCTTTCCCTGCCCTTATTCAGACAGGCCCTCGCTCTACACGGACAGAAATCCTCTCTAGTGGCACTTTTACAACTTGGTGAAGATGGTGTTTACCCACAGGCGTGTTGTGTTTCCAACAGGTGCTGAGGCAGCAGAGCTTCCTGATTTGCTTTCTTCCTATTCTCTGTTTGCCTCTTTTCTTTTTGCTTTTGATTGTGACACCTATTTGAACAGCTAATCTCTTAATGCCAGAAGACCCTGCTTGTCCGATCAGAAAACCCAAAATAAAAAAATGCAGATTTTTGAGATCTTATTTGGTAAACAGTTGGGGAGTGGAGCTGCCATGGGAGAGGCGGTTTTGTGAGGGAAGAGGAGAGTACCAGACCTCTCTTGCCTCCGTGGCTCCCGCAGAGTGGCAGGCAGGAGGGAGCCGAGTGTGAGGAGGGAGCCGTGCGGTGCTCTGCCAGCTGAATCCAGCCCTGTCCTCGCTTTGTTCCTTCTCTTTCTGTGTCAGCGCTGCTGGTCCTCTCCTCTCCGCGCTCCACTTACATTTATCGGTCCCACTGGCTTATGCGAGGCAGATGGATGGGGAAATCCTCTGATGAAGTTGGCGGAGTAGAATTGCCTAATTTTGGGGGTGTTACTGAGATGCAACGTACCTTTTTGTAATTAGTTTTTTTTCTTGCTTTACCAGCCAAGGCTCCTTTGTGCGTATTTGTGGTATGTCTGCCTCATGCACCCTACCTGTAGCACTAATCAAAGCTGGTGAGCTGGGGGGGTGGCATGGGAGGTGAAGCTCAGAGGTGTGTTCCTACACAGTGTCCTTCCCCTGCGAAGGAGAACGCTAAAAACCGCAGAAAAGAGAAGGGGGGGAACAAAAAATAGTTTTCATTCACCTGTAGGCAGAATGTAGTGTACTCTAACTGAAGCCAAAAGATAGTTGGGGTAGAAATGATGCTGGGAAAAGGGGATGCAGGTCTCTGTGGACTGCACAGAGCAGGACTTGGTCTGTTCAGTTATTGCCAAGCTCTCATATGTGCCTTGGGTTAATGATTTTAACAAAGGAAAGTACCTGAAGTTTGTCATTTGCTTTCAGTCTTGTGCAGTCCTTGCTGTGTTTTGGGAACTTTTTTGTTTGTTTTTTCTTCCACCTTCAAATGAAGAGCACAGATGATGCAGTTTGAATTGGGGCTTTCTAAATCTTGTTGTTAAAGCTCATAAGGGTATGCCAGAGGTGTGTGCTACATTTCTGAGAAGACAAAGTAAGCGTAGTACTTCTCGTAACATCACCACAGTGGAGGCCAAATACCCAATACAAGTCTCTGACGCTGCCGATTGCAATTGTGTATTTATCCTTGAAATACCTTTCCGCGTTGGCTGGGCTTTGCCATCAGCAAGGGTGCTGAGAGAAATCAGTTGTCACTGAGGGTGGAATGGGTAGAACTGCCCCTTTGAGCAGCAGGCTTCGGCTAAATCACTTTAAAATGACACGTCTAGTTTTGGGGGTTTCATCAATGTCTTTCTTTATCAGCCATGTGGTGTGCTGTAGGAGGGGTAGGACTTGCTGCACAACGGATCTCTCCGGCTTTTGAATGGAGGACGTCCTTGGGAGATGCCAAGTCAAGATCAGCAGGACCTCAGTGAGGAAGTGAATGCACCTAGGGAGCATGCAGCATCGTGTTTTCTTCGGCAAGATGCAGACCAGTTTCTGCTCTGGTGCTGGTTTGCTCGCCCCGCAGTGCATTCCCCTCTCTGCAGAGTTTCGGTAGTGGTGGATGCACAGAGTTAAGATCAACTAGTCTTCCTCTAGGTGCAGCAGAGTATCGAGATCATCGCTCTGCTTGGATTAAAAAAGCTTGTGTATTAGTAATCTTTGTTAAGTGGTGGTCTGCCGTGAGCCGCTCCGACACGGTGGATGCAGACCGTAGGAGCTTAGCAAAGTGTTATCTAGGAAGATTGACTAAATGCTGTTGACTATTGCCTATAATATTGACACTCTCTATCTGTCTCGGCTTTAATATGAATTTTTAAAGTTGAAGCAGGTACAGTGCTTGGATAGAAGCAGAGTGCAAGCTCAGTTAGCGAAGGTGAGGGCAATTTAGAGGGGAAAAAAAACACAGGAGCTTTAATTTTCACTAAACGGAAGCTTTAGTGTTGACCATACAGCAAAGTAGGTAGGTTTCTGGAAGATTGCTCGCTCGGTCTGTGAGAATCAGGAGCTTCAAAAACTGAGGTTCATGCTGCTGGCTTGTATGCGGTGGTGTATCCTCGGTGCTACTGTGATTCCCACGGCCTCACAGGGCTGAGATGTTTGGTGGCTCCATGGGGAGGAGGCTTTTCGGTCAGTCTAAGGTGGCATTTTAATCCTGATAAGGGCACATGAGTCTTCCAGCCATCTTCTGTCCTCAGATGGCCTCTGCTTTAAAGGTTGGCGAGTCCGTCGGCAGCGACAAGTGCGGAATGTCGCTTTGTGAAGTGAGGTGCAGGCGTGGGGTACTCGGCAGCCACCGCGCCGCATACACACCACGGCCGTCCGCCTACAGTACCTATGTGCACACACGCACCCCTTGTCGCAGGCAGCGCGTTAAGCCTGCTGGAACTGTTTTGCTTCTTTATAGGAAGTCACACATGAATTTTATTTTTGAGAACGTTCCTGCTTTGTGGACATCGCGTGTACGTGTCTGAAGCCAGCAGCTCTCGGTTGCTTCCGTGGGGAAGGAGAGCTGTCGCACCATTGAAAGGGTAAGGGGCGACCCAGCCTGGGAGAGCAAAAGAAAGCGGAAGGGCTGGCTGGGGATGCCAGTGTTTAGAGCAGAAGGGTATCCAAGTTGGTGAGTGGGTTATAAATAGATGCCACCAAAGCGTTGCCCAGACTTTACTCATGCAGTCAGCCATTGTCATGCAAAATCCTGGCTAGCTCTGCTGGGGGATGATGGTGCGTGGCCAGATTTGCCGGCATTGCTCAGTTTAGTCCCAGCCCTATTAGCATAAAACTGTGAGTTTTTACAAAGCTGAATGTGGGCTGTGCTTGAGGGGAGCAGCTCCAAGTTAACCTGCCCAGCTCTTCATTTGTCAACAGAGACCAGCTGAAGGAAAACACAACCAGTGCAGGCAAAATGAACTCCTGGAGGGCGCTCCTCTGCCATCTGAGTGTGTGCTGGACACTTTGGATTTTTAATTTGTAAATAAGATCCAGTTAGCGAGCTTTCTCCTTTATTTGGAGTGAGGAGTCCTGCTCTGCCTCCGCTGGCTGCCTCCTACCTGCCAGGTGCTTTGGGGACCTGATAAGGGACTGTTCTGAGAGGTTAAACTTGAAGAGCAACTTCAAAAACAAATGAAGTCATCTTCCTTCTTGTCCTACCCCCTGCAAGTGGGACACTAATAGAGAGAGGGACACAGAGGGAAAAACACTTCATTGCACAAAGCCCGCATTTGCAAGCCCACCTTGATCTATCCTGAACCTCTGTCCCGCGGTTCCTGTTTACACATTTGGTGTGCACTGAGATACTGTGAATGATCTTTGGGTTATTTGGTTAGTGACGGATTTAGACTGTGAAGAGCTGCCCTGACTTGGTAGGTGAGGATTGGTTTAGTTAGCTGTTGTACCATTATTCTGGGGGAACTTAGTTCCCTCTTGTTTATCCCTGCCCACGTTAGCAATGGATGTGTTTAACTGCACCGGAGCTGGAAAGGACTTGCTTTGGAGGGGTCCTGATGAATTAGAGGCAGAAGAGGATGGATTTTACTCTGTTCTCTTGTCCTTCAAATTCCTTAATAGGATGCATATGTTTTTGAGCACCCAGTGCTTTGATGAACAGCAGATAACATCTCAAAAATGGCAATAGCTACAATGCGTAGAAAACAACACTGGAATTTGCTTGCAGAAAAGAGTAGGTGAGTAGTTCAATCAAACAGAGCGAAGAATCTGTGGCGCTTTTTAGAGCCGGGACAGTGGCAAAATGACCTGTCAGATTTGAAGTGAGATGAAGCTGCGCAGAGACAACTTGGAGTAGGGCAGGAACACACTTGCGTGTTGGAGAAGAAAAATACCGGAGAGTAAATGGGAGAGCTGCTGATCAGCGCTCGCTGGCATCCCTGGCCGGCGCACAGGGCACCAGCCGCAGTGCCTGCTAGCTCTGCTCCCGTTTGCACTCTTCAGCTTGGTACTGATGCTGGGGCCAGCGTGCTGGGAGGACCATGGTTGTGTGGCTTACAGTATCCAAAATACTCCTGGTGTAGTGGATCTGCAGGTGTCACTGAGGTTACACGTCTTATGCATATGAAACAGAGAACGCTTTACTTCAGGGCTTTGTAAGTGATTTCAAAATCTGATTACGCATCCTGCTTTTTGCCTCCTCCTTCCCCCTTCCTCCCACATTTTTAAAGCATCTCTCACAGCTGGCTGTCATCCTACCTGGACTGCCCAGGAGGGTTTTTTTCTGCTTTCAACATAGGTTACTTTATCCAGGCTGTGTGTAGGTAACGCACCCTCTCCCCAGTCTTTTGTGCTCACATACTGCACTCTGTGAGCTTTGCATTGCTCAGGGTGTGTGTGTCTGCTTAACACACCCATGCTAGCAACATCCTTTAAGTGAGACTAAAGAAATTGTTAATTCTAAGCGGAGTATTTTATTTCCAATGATAAGGCTGTATTTTTTGTGATAAGCCACAATTGCATATTTTATGCAGAAAGTTGAATCTTAATTCCACTTTCCTATCCCGAGATATCAGTAACCTAAATGAATAGACAGAAACTTGCCCTACCTGCTCTTGGTGAACTTAGCGTCCGTGGCACTGGCAGGGAGCGATGAATCAATTGCATTTGTTAATTGGTCTGTTTTTAACAGGTTTTGTTGTGCTTCCCGAGCATGAGTTCAGAATGAAGCGGCGATTGGATGAGCAGGAGTCACCCGTGTATGCGTCGCAGCAGAGACGTATCACCAGCAGCACCGAAGCTTTTCAACACCAGCACCGCGTGCTTGCCCCGGCGCCTCCGGTGTATGAGGCGGTTTCGGAGACCATGCAGTCTGCCACGGGGATTCAGTACTCGGTAACTCCCAGCTACCAGGTATGTGCACTCGTCCCTTAGCTGCATCTCGGCTGTGGTCCTGCCGCGTGACCAGCCAGCACGGTGGTGTTTCTCAGTAGAGTTCTGTATTTGAGACAAGGTTTTGTTTTAGTAACCAGGAATTCCTCGAGAAAAACTAAGATGGGACGACGTGCTTATCATACATCTCGTTTTAAGCAGTTGCTGTAGGACCATCAGCTTGATTCGTGTTCAGAGCCACCTGAACAAATGTGGTGTGACTTGGATTTTTTGAGTGTGATTCTTGAAATTATTCTCTCAGATCATGGTCTCTGAATCCTAGAGGCAAGTGTGTAAGGGCTTTTTCTCCATTTTTCTTTTTGTCACCAGGAAAAGGTTTGTTCTTATGGTTGCACTGTCACAGACATAGGATATCTTAGGTGATCTTAAGCTTAACAGACTGGATCGAATCAGCATTTAGGTTGAAGACTTTCAGCAAAATTGAAATCTTCCAGAAGACACTACCCCAGAGTCATTGGGTGGCACTCTTCCCTCTGTTGCCTCCTTTGCAAGGAGCTGTCAGCTGGGGAGAGAAAAAAAAAATGCACTTTAAGAGTGCACTGGAGATACCGACCAGGGAAAGTCTGTTCCTGTGTTACTTGTCTTCGCCGTGTTTTTGGCATGTTGTGTCTTCCATGCTTGTGTTGCTGGTGAGTTGCTCTCCCTGTCTAGTGCCTAATTTTAAACACAGCATTTTTTTCTTGTGCAGAAGGGATGTTCGTGCTGATAGTAGCAGCCGCAGAGCTGAGGAGCCTGCAGGCAGACACTTGCAGGGACTGGAAGAGGGTGTGTTTATGCTGGCAGTCCTTCCTGAAAAGAACTTGGATGGACCAGCAAGCAAATCATTTCTTGTTCATGAGGAGGATTTAAAAAAGTGTATCTCATCTAAAAGAGGGTTGAATGGAAAACTCCAGTTTGTGTAAAATGAAAAGTAATTCACTTTAAAAAATGTTTTTAAAGGCTATTTTAATGGATTTTCCAAATTGAAACTCTTCTGGCTTAATGTGTGAAGGAGACCTGAAAAGAGTGTGCCTTCTGTTCCTTTCCCTGCTTTTCTAGGGGAGACACCAAGCTGGGATTTCCCCTGAGCCTGCTGGTGCCAGAGCACCACGATTTGACTGCCAGTACCCAAACTGAATGGCAAGAGTGTAGAGGCTCGTGAAGATTAGTTCATTCAGATGATTGCTTGTGATGTGTCATAGAGAAAAAAGACTGACACTGTCAGGCTAAAAATTCCATTTTATGCTCTTTTTGCAGGTCTTTATGTGAGTTTTAGTGACTAGACAGCCAGTGAGTCTGCAGGCTGGAGAGAACCTGTCTTAGTAACGTGTTCGCGGGGAGGGCTCTCCTGTGTTTGGAGCGTGGCATGAGCGTTGTCTTGTTTTTAGGTCTCTCTGCATCCTCATTGAAGAAAACAAAAGATATTTTTTTGAGTAACATTGTTAGCAGTCATCGTTAAAGGTCAAACTGACTGTGCTCTGCTTCCTTAAAATTTTACTTGTATACCTGGGTCCGGGAAGGCTGACCTTGTTCTCTGCCCATGTAGCGAGCGGAGGCGGCCGCAAAGCCACAGCCGTACGTGACGTCCTCTCTGCCTTGCCAGGTGTCAGCCGTGCCGCAGAGCTCGGGCAGCCATGGGCCAGCCATCGCGGCCGTCCACAGCAGCCACCACCACACCGCGCCGGTGCAGCCGCACGGGAGCCAGGTGGTGCAGAGCCACACTCACCCCACGCCGCCGGCCGTGCCCGTCCAGGGGCAGCAGCAGTTCCAGAGGCTCAAGGTAATGCTGAGCGTTGCTGCCTGAAGTCAACTAACCCCTGCTTAAATCCTTGGCAGCTGGGGGCCTTTTTTGCTTTGGTGCGTAGGGGAGACCTCCCTGCAAAGCCAGCTGGTGACCTCCTAAGGGCTTTCTTGACAAGGCTTAGATGCTTCTCCTGTTTAGAAGACCCTTGCATCTGGAAAGGGACTTTTTTCTGCTGAAATTCTGTTGTTTCAAATGCCATAATAGAAAATGGGCTTGCTAGGGAAAGATTAGGGGCAGGAAGGAAAAGGAAGAAGTATTGCTCAGAGTATTTGGATGAATGGGTTAAATTACCAAAACATTTGGTGCTTTTCTGAACACATGGTATATGTGGGTGGTTGCGTGGGAGTAATTTGGGAGTAAGGAAGGCTCTATTCTGGGATTATGTGCTGCAAAATCCTCCAAAAAAGAGAAAACTCCACCAAAAATAACCCATTTAAGTAGCTACATTTGGTTCAGCTCTAGCGAGAAGGCACATATATATGAATCGATGCCTATTTCTTAGCCTCTTCCAAATATGCTGCAAGTCTTCCAGTTTTGGTGGAACCCACTGCCTCGTGGGATGAAAGGCCCTTCCTTCTGCTGAATGGGGGACACTTGTTTCTAGAGACCGCTGAAAATGGTTTCAAAGCGTGTGGCTCTTTCTCCCAGTGAAACTGATGGCACGTCCTCTGCTGATACAAGACTGGGGCTATGCTTGGTAGTCTTTCTTCCTTTGCTGTCATTTAATTTCAGAAAAAAAGAGAGGTCCTGTGCGTAGCTCTTGCAGCTGATGAGCGTGTGGCCTGGCTGTCGGAGGCAGTAGGGACCCAGAGCTCTCGCTTTAGGCTGTGGCTGTTCGTCCAGTACATCTGAAAATTGGATATTGGTACATGAACGGTTCATAAACTTCTTGCTGTTTGAGGTGTAAAACAATTTACCGCCTGCTGTTGCCATTTTTGAAATCCTTATATGTCGAACTGAAATGTCTGGCTTTTTGAAAAAAGTGCAAGTGTGTACCTGGCAGACATCGACTACGCTGAATATGTCATTTCCACTTTCTGCTTATTCTTAGATTTCCATAATAATTTCCACATAGGAATGCAGGAAAAATACTCAGTCTCGTTCTGTTTATCCTAGCAGTCACTTCAGTGATGGTAAATTTGGAGTATGTTGGGTTTTTCTTTTTCTTTCTCTGAGTAATTCTGCTGATCTGTGTTGCTTTTTTTTTTTTCCTTTTTGTTTCTTTTTGGTACAGTTTTATCTTGTGAGCCAGGAGTGGGGAGTGAGTATCTCTTATTCATATGGTAGTATACTAACCAGGCTCATGATCTTTTTTGCTCCTTAATTCTCTGCCCAGGCTCAGGGCTAACAGCTGTGTTTTCGAATAGTGCCTGTTTTGCAGAACGATGGGAGGTGAAATGAAGTCTTCTCTGCTAACATAACCTGTCTGGTTTGTCACCAGGTGGAGGATGCATTGTCTTATCTTGACCAGGTGAAGCTGCAGTTTGGTAGCCAGCCACAAGTCTACAATGACTTCTTGGATATTATGAAGGAATTTAAATCTCAAAGGTAACAAGCTGCATTTTGCCCTCTTCCTTCCAGGTTAGAAAGAGTGTATGTGGGCGCAGGAGCTAAATTCTGTCCTTCCCTGTGCAGAGTAACACAACTTTCAAAGCAGTTGTGTGCTTTCTTTTCTGAGAGGCATCCCTCCATTTATACTAAATTGCTGCTTAGAGTGGGAGTTCACAAGTTCAGCCTTGATAGCTGATTCATCTGGCTGTCTGGTTGTCTGCCCATTAATAATGGTCAGACTTGGGACTAGATCTCATAGATACAAAATGCTGTCTGGGCTAATAAAATAATTCTAATGTCATTCTTAAGTTCGGTGGTGTATTTATAGGAATCAGTTTTGCATTGTTTCATAGATATATAGATACATAGAGGTGATAAAGTAAAAAGAAATAATGGAAAATTCGGATGTGGAGAACTTGGTGTACCACTGAGAGGGTCTTAGAGGATCGTGACACTTTGTTGTTATTCCTTCTCCAGTATCGACACTCCAGGAGTGATCAGCCGTGTATCGCAGCTCTTCAAGGGCCACCCAGACTTGATCATGGGTTTCAACACCTTCTTGCCACCTGGTTACAAGATTGAGGTGCAGACGAACGATATGGTGAATGTGACAACACCGGGGCAGGTTCACCAGATCCCCACTCATGGCTTGCAGCCCCAACCGCAGCCCCAGCCGCAGCATCAGTCACAGCCTTCAGCGCAATCAACCCCAACACCAGCACAGCCAGCGCCGCAGCCA
The DNA here is from genome assembly GCF_017639655.2 of Falco naumanni. Lineage (NCBI taxonomy): Eukaryota > Metazoa > Chordata > Aves > Falconiformes > Falconidae > Falco > Falco naumanni. Next base: position 2,420,327 of record NC_054060.1, on the reverse strand, counting down.
CCACCTGCCAAAATCAGTAAGGTGAGAGGCTTTGAATGACGTACACCCATAACATGGGGATCCCGCTGCCTCCTGCTGAAACTGCTAGGGAGCAAAAAAGGAACTTCCACGCTGCTTTTTATAGTATTTGTGAACCTGCATGCGTTGTGCTTCTGCTGCTGGATTTGTTTCTCCTTTTCAGACTTCAAGATGCATCCTAGCTGATTTGTCAATAATTCAAATAAGCCACCTTAAGGCTTTGGAAAAGCCTTGTTTCTTTCAGTGGGGAACTGAAAGGTACTCGGAGCATCTGGTAAAATGTACATGGGTTATTCAGGGAATGATCCAGCAGCCCCAGGAAAAAGGTCCCTGAAATGCATTTGACTTTGCAAGAAGGGCTTCCTAGTTAAAGCACTGGGCACCTGTTGAACTGCCTGCTTTTTTTGCACATTGCCTCAGAACAACTGAAGCTCCAAGAAGTTCCCCATAAAACAGAGGCTGTGGTAAAGATGTTGCTCTTGGTGTGAAAGCGTGTGTGTTTCAAATGCGGGGGGCAATTATGCCGTCGGAAGAACATGATTAGTTATGTGGTAGATTCTGCATTGCTTGAAGTCTTGTTTTCAGGTTGGACCAATTTTTGTAAAAGGGTATAGTTCAGCCATCAGCTGGATGGGTGCAGGAACTGGCGAAATCTCAAGTGCAAGAGTTCAGCCAAGATGACTGTGATAGTGCCTTTAGGTGCTGGTTTGCGAGCCTGAAACAGAGACCTTTCAATGGTAAAGAGAATTTGACTCTGCTTTAGGTATAATCCAGATGCTACTGTTCAACAAATGTGTTTTATGTGATTGGAAGCAGAATAGGGTAATAGGCATTCAGGGAGCTTCCTCTAGATAAAATTTCGTGTACTTCAGCCTCAAAATGCGGAAAGATTTGAGACCCTTAGGGAGGGAAAGAATCCCCAGAGTTTCAAGGGTTAATCTTTTAAACTGTACAATTAACTAACAATTGGCTGGAAAGGAAAAAAAAAAGGGGGGGGGGGGGGAAGGAACACGCAGTTAGAATGGAGCAGGATTTTTAAAATGTGACAATTAGAAGATCCTGGATGAGCACTGGTGGGACTTGCAACCTCCTGTTCAGGAATGGCAAACAAAAATGGGCTGAAAGATTTGCAAAGCTGAAAACTGCAAAGCTAAGGCATCCCAGAATTAACTTACCTATGCCAGTTTTCAAGACTTTTTTTCAAAGAACTAGTACATGCTGTAAGTGAAGAGGCAGCGGTCTTTCTCATCACCACGGGCTAAGTGGTTTTCTCCCCATCAACCTGCAAAAAGTTGAACTATTTTTGTTGAAGCTTGAAAATGAACCTGTGGGACATGCTAGTTAATGAGGTGAGATTTCCTTACTAGAGAGCCAAAGCTGTAGGTAAGCAAGGCAGGATCTTGTAATAGGATGCTTCTGGCCATCCTGAGACGGTTATCTACACTGTCGGTCGTGAAAACTGTGTGGTGCAAGTTTTGAAGTTTGGAAGGTGCCTCCTCAAAACTGCTGCTAAATTTTCCTGTGGCTGTTGGGTGTCTGTTAAAAAAGAATAATCAAAATAATTACTCTGAGAGCCCTATCTGCCTCTTCTTTGTTTCATTGTTGAAAGAAATTCCAGTTTTCCCTTGCTGTTGCTTTTATGTGCCCCAGAATTCTTCACTAGGGGCAAAATAACTTGCAATGTTGGAGCAAGCCATACCTATGCATGTTGCCTCTGTAAAATTTTCTGAGATGGTATGTGTCTCTTATCAGGTTTCAGTCAAAGGCAGTTAGCAAGGAGAATCAACTCTTAATAGCAGCAGTTTTAATAGTCTGGGTGTTTTGTCTTCCTGAGGAAGTCAGGGTCTCTACTGGCACACTAAGTATTTATCTGTTTATTTGCTCTTGGATAATAGTTTTGTGCTTACTCTACCTTTATTTGTGCTTCTGTTAATCTTTAAAACCCAGCTCTGACTGTGGAATAGTACTTCTTAATTTTGACTCTTAACAGCAGTTTCTGTTTAGACAACCACTAGGAAATGTTCAGTTTATGAAAAGATATTGTTAAAATTCTTTAGACCTGCAAAAGTAATAATTGTTTAGTAGCAGTTTAAAGAGACCATTCTTTTAAGGAAGTGCAGCGAAAAGTCATCCAGGCCAGCGTATGGGAAGAGCTGGTTTGACTGGATGTGGTAGCAGGAGATTGTCTGCTTGGTGTGTTCCAGGGAGATACCTCTGTTGAATCCATGTTGTTCCACTGTTGGCATCAGATACAGTTACATGCTGGGTTGTTTCCTCTGGATGTGGTCCGTAAGGGGAATAAAAGTACCTTTATTGCAAACACAAAGGGATCTGCTGATTTCTAATGTGGCTTCTTTTCTTCTTAGCCATCACAGTTGCAGGCACATACTCCCGCCAGCCAGCAAACTCCCCCGATTCCACCGTACGCATCACCACGTTCGCCACCGGTCCAACCTCACACGCCTGTGACAATCTCTCTGGGAACCACACCATCCCTGCAGAACAATCAGCCCGTTGAGTTTAATCATGCCATCAACTATGTTAACAAGATCAAGAATCGGTTCCAGGGACAGCCAGACATCTACAAAGCCTTCCTGGAGATCCTCCATACATATCAGGTGAGTGTTAACAACGCAGATTTGAGTATGTGTATGGTTTTTTTCTCTTTCTCTGCCATGGGGAGTTATCTGTGTCCGTCCAAGACATGCATTTTGGTCTTTTTGCTGGATTAGCACTGGCCAGCAAGCTAAGCAGAATTCTTGCAGGTTAGAAGATTACATAGCAGCATGAAATAAGAGATTTCATCTGTCATCTTTTGTTTGCAAGTGTCTGAAATGCCTTTTTAAAAATAGCATTTGATATTTTTTCATGAGGGTCAGGAAGAGACAACATGGCTGTAGTACTATGTTAAAAAGTAAAGAAACCGCTTCCTTGATCAGTCTCCTACTAGTCCAGGGCCAGTTGGGCATTTAATATGTGTAGGTACATATCAATAGTATGATTCGTTACGTAAGGTGCTGAGATCTTTGCTGTTCCAATCTTTATATCACCGAGGGTTTATTTTTTTTCTTCGTCACTTCAATAGTTTGTGTGTCCTTTCTTCTGACACTTCTCCTCTTTCCCGTGACAGAAGGAGCAGCGTAACGCCAAGGAGGCAGGAGGTAACTACACGCCGGCTTTGACAGAGCAGGAGGTGTATGCGCAGGTGGCGCGTCTCTTCAAGAACCAGGAGGATCTGCTCTCCGAGTTCGGGCAGTTCCTGCCTGATGCCAACAGCTCTGTGGTGAGTTGTTTGGGAGATAGGCTGGAACAGGAATACCTAGCGGAAAACTGTTCTGTATGTAGCCAGAGTTCAGAAAAATGTGCTTTTGCTGTTTGTTTCTTGGGGTTTCTTTGGAGTGATCTTTTACTGAGTGTGGGAATGGGATCAGGGTGATAGACTGTGCTTTCTGGCCGTAACTAGTCTTAAATGCAATCCCTTTGCCTAAAAGGATTGTTCTAAGACTGCAATAACTGAAGTAAAATACATCGGTCACCTAGAGCTAGGAGGAGCAGGCAGATTTTTTTGCCTGGGTGTGTGGAACTCAGCTCTAATGGTCTTATGGGTTTGTCTCTAAATAAGCTGTTAAGTAAGACAACTGCAGAGAAAGTGGAATCGGTAAGAAATGATCATGGTGGCACGGTGAAGAAGCCACAGCTCAACAACAAACAGCAAAGACCCAACCAGAATGGCTGTCAGATCCGACGGCACTCGGGAACTGGAGCAACCCCTCCGGTGAAGGTAAGAGCGTGTGCTGCTCGTTCAGCAGCCCTGTTTTTCCCAGGAGGCTGAGGCAGAGAGGGATGTGTTTTACGAATCTCTGTGATTTTTGCGGCACAGGCTGCAGCTTTAGAACACGGGAACTAATGCTTGCCTTTAAAGGAAACTTGTTTTGAAGTCCTTGTTTCTAAGTGCAAGGCTTTGTGTCTGATTTTCACAAACCAGTGGTCTTGCCTGTACCTGAGGGTAGTAATAGTTACTCTACTGGCTTGGGAAAAACAGGGCTTTCCCCACTTTATTAGGATGCTGCGGAATGCGTAGGGGTAGTTTTATTGGTGAATAAAGCAGTGTTTGTGGGGTGTGGCTGCAAAAGTCTTGGTAAAGTTGCAAAAGAAATTTGTCCAAAATTTGTTTCTAGCGATGTTTCCAAGGCATGTGGGAAGATAAGCAGAGGAAAAGATAAAGGTGTGCCTGAAAGCTTTGTTGTAGTAGAACTTGGAGCAGACGCAGCAGAATCGTGTTTGCTCATCTTTCCTATGATAAACCTTATGATGCAATGATGAATGATTATTCTCTTAGCAAAGTTTGCCCTTTTCAAATGACGCACGTTTTGAGAGAGCAGGGCTTTGTAGTGTAATAAAAATTGTCCTGTGGCCAGGTGGCTTAGTGGTTGTGCGTTAAGGCTAAGGTTGCCTGCTTTATTTGAAAGTGGTGTATCTTGCTTTGTGATAAAAAGAATTAGCAGGCATAATGGTAGCATTTAAACCCAGTGATCTACTTCCCCTTCTGCCCTTTCTCCTCCCCTTCAAATAAAGGGCAGCAAAATAAAACCCGTTTTGGAGGCAGCTTTTGGCGTTTCCGAGGATGTAGAGTGCAGTGCTGGTATGGGAACAATAAAGCGTCTTGCAGTGGAATGCAAGAGAGAGAAAGAGTTAATGATAATTTTAGGAAGGTGTTAGACTTAAAGAACCAGGTGAGCGATAGGAAAAAACCCCTTGATTTATTTTGGTAATTTTGCAGTCTAGTTAGAAATAGGAGATACACTGTAGTGTTTCAGTCAACTAGTTACACAAAAGGATGCAACAATGTATTAAAAATATTTGGAGTTCTATGCTACTGATTAACCTTTAATAGATTAACTTGTGACACACGCGTTCATGCAAGATTCTTTCCAAAGAAAGCCACCTTTCTTTTACTTGAAAGCAAATGGTGGGGTCAGGCAGCTGAAACCCTCGTAGGACAGATAATCAAAATATGGGAAGTTGCTCTGCTGAACAGCCTTTTTTTTTTTTTTTTTTTTTTTTTCTCCTTGCCTTTCTTTTCTTTGTTAACAGAAGAAACCGAAGCTGCTGGGTTTAAAAGACCAGTCTTTGGCGGAAGCCAGCAAACATGGTGTGGGGACAGAATCTCTCTTCTTTGAGAAGGTGAGAAGCGAGAGTCAGAGCAAGCAGTCTCGCGTCATTGATTTATGTTCTTGGCATGTATACATCCGGATTTTTATCACAGTGAAGTATGTGAGATATCAGGGTGGTGTATATATATATATATATAACATTTGTCAGCTTGACCTCAGACGTATCATGCAACCTCTAAGTCAAATTCGTTGAATTTTTTTAAAAGACTGGTAATCTTTTTTTCACGTGGATATTTGTGTCTTTTCCCCAAAGGTCGTTCTGCAGCTTTTCATTTGCTGCTCATGCAGTTTGTTTGGAGGAAAGGGAATTTTTTTCCTGTAATGCACACTCCAGGTTTTTCTCACCTTTATGAAATCGCCATACCACCAATGATGTGTGTGACATGTCTTGCTGTGTTGGCACAGCTTGCTGCACCCATCCGCAACCAGCTGCCTGCAGTGTGGGAGCTCAGTTTACAAAGCAGCTGATTCATGTCCACGTTGGGTTTTGTGTTTTTGTTTTTGTTTTTTTTTTTTCCTTGAGAGATGAATCTAATTAATTGCACGGTTGTTACCTGTTGCTGGTTTACCACACAGAACAAATGAAGGATATGTGGGATGTTTCCAAGTGGTACCTTGGTGTCTTCCCTAAGATGTCCTTATATTTCCTTATGGCTCAGAGGGGAGTATATAGTGAACTTAAACAAGCCTTTTAAGTAATATTCATGTGCCGGTGAAAGTCTTGGTTGCTCCCTGATGATGTGGTGCATTTAGCAGCGTGCTGTAGACCAGTTAATGGTAACTGGGAACCAATCTATTTCTCGGAGGATGTGTAGGTGTGAACATGAGTAAACCTAGAAATCCCTGATGTAGAATTATAACTGTAATGACAAATATCTTAATGATGATAGATCTCAGTCTGATGCGTAGATGCTAACTGTTCTCCTGGGAAAGGTAATGGTGTTGGGATGAATCGTTTGGTTTCCTTGTACTGTGAAGATAAGAGTTACAGAAGCTGGCTTACCTGTGATAACCTAAGCTGTAACATGGGCAGAGGCCGGAGCGGTGCTACCCAGGGCACAGGTCTCTTACCCCTGATCCTTACTTGCAGTGTTCTCCAGTGTTAGAAGGCAGCCTGGTGCATTTGTAGTGCTGCAGTTATGACTGACGCTGTGATTCCAGCATTTCATAGTCCAGCTGGTAGGAAGTTCTTTGTGGGATTTCATTCTTCACTTGGAACTCCTTTCTTCAGAGTGATGCGCTCTGGGTGCCGATGTCGCAGGGCATACGCAGCACAGAGGTGGCTCATGTCAGTATCTGTTTGTCTGGCCCTGTGTATGGAGCCAGTGACCCTCTGTTCAACTCAAAGATTTGCCTCCTCATTCCATGCGTAATCTCCGTGCGTCGGTGGGAAGCACAGTGTTGAGTCCAGGTCTCCTGGACAGCTTGTTCTCACCCTGACTGCAATTGTTTGCCTCTTTTCTTCTCTCTGTAAGGTCCGCAAAGCTCTGCGTAGCACAGAAGCATACGAAAACTTCCTTCGCTGCCTGGTCATTTTCAACCAGGAGGTGATCTCCCGGGCTGAGCTCGTGCAGCTGGTTTCTCCATTCCTGGGGTAAGTGGAGCACATTTCCTTACACGAGGTGAGAAGTTTAATCTGCTGGGTCTGTTTCTGTTGTGAAGCCAGGGAAGAAACAGTAAGTTTTGTGGTCGTTCAGGGGAACGTATCTGGTGTGGTGGCGTGGTATGGAGGAGGAGGAGGAGGGGGAAGGCTGCTCTGGGAGCCAGGCGGTGGTTCGTTGGGCCACAAAGTACATCTGAGATGGAGTCGCCCTGTGCTGCCCACTTCCTGGGCTGTTGGTTGGCTCGACTTGTATCTGGATAGCCTGCCGCTGCTTAGCTGTCTGTCTGTCCGTGGCTGCATGAGTTGCTTCTGTGGCAGTGTGTTCTCTCATCTCCTGTTCCCTCCAGCTCGGCCCAAGTGTCATGAATGTACGTGGTAAGGTGCCACATGCTGCCGTGTGGGCAGGAAGATGCTGGTAGTGCTTGGAAGCCCTTCAGTGGCTGATAGTGTGCAGGGGCCACGTGCTTTAGGCTTTCAGACTTTTCCTTCATTGGAGCAGGACAATACAGGCTCTGCTTCAGTTTTCTTTCCAACTTCATGCTCTTCTGCACTGCCCTTTTCTATTCCTTAGCCAAGAGGAGGTAAGAGGGGAGTTCCTAGCTATGTCTTGGCAGGCAGGCAGCGTTCAAGAGCAGTGCCGGTATTGCTTGCTGTATTTGTTCCTTCTTCAGAAGAGCAAACAATTATTTAGCAGTCTGTTGTTGCAGTCTCTTGCTCTGGAATCGCAGATTATTTCATTTGGGAAAAGATTGTGTAATTACATAGAAAATGTCCCCTAAAAAAAGAGTGCTGATATAAACTCAACTAAAATTTCCAGAAAGCAAAAAAGCAGCTGAATTTTGTCGTGAAGCCAAACCCGATAAGGAATACTATAGTTTAAACAGGAATTATGACTGCCATAATTGCCAGTAGTATACAGAACAACTCTGTATTAATCCTCTAAAACCAACTGATATCGTTTCATCAGCTTTGGGCAGCAAGATTAATGTTCCTTCTTCCTATGAGTTGAGTTCCTGATTCCAAGGGAGAAGGCAATAGCAACGTAAATTGGGTTCAGGACCCCATTACACTATCTGCTGTGCAAAGAAGCTGCCCCAGGGAGCCTCCAGTCTCTCCATAGCTCCACTGGAATTAGTCAGGCATCAGCAGGATGCTACCTTTAGCTAGGAAAGGTGAAATATTCAACAAAAAGTTCTGGATTTCTCCCATCTACTCTCTGTGCTTCTAGCTATAAGGGTGAATATCTGTACTGGGAAAGGTATAATACAATTTTCTTATTCTGGAGTTGGACATTATCTTCTGTCATGTAATGAAAAAGCAATAAATGAGCAGTGATTCAATTAGCCTCAGTAACAGGTTCAATTCCTCATGTAGCTGGAGAGTTGCATGAGATAAGAGGAGTTGAACAGATGCGCTATTTTAGACTAATAAATTCTTCAGAAAACTTTTTTCCGCAAGCAGGCGAACTTGGGCCTTGCAAGCGAAGGCTTCTTCATCATTTGTGCTGGTCTGTGTAGTCTGGGGAGGCAGCACTGCTTGAAATGATTGCTCAGCGCTGAAACCTTTTACTGTGTAGTTACAGAATTGCTTTTTAGTTTCTTATTGCTGCTTTTGGAAAGGCAAGGTCTGTTTTGAGGTTAAGAATGTTGGCAGACAATTAGGAATCTGGTCTGGGTTCGCTGCAGGGGTGGTTTAGGAGAGCCAAATGTGGCCCTGCAGCGAAAGCTTTGGCTGCTGCTCCTTGCTTGCCGCCTGTCTCACGGGGTCTGCACCCACCAGGCACGTGGAGGATGTATGGGTGCTTGTCTGCGTATCCCTGGCAATACGAGAAGGTAATCCTAAAGCACCGTAGTTGCACTGAGAGCAGTCTGCCACCTGACCAACAAACAGGTTCTCGCTTCCCGTTTGATCAGGCTCTGTGGGAGTGGGATTGAGCAGAGTGTCCTCTCTCACTAGACCGATAGTTCAGAGGGTTGTCTTGGACACTGTCTATAGCAATCGATTCTAGCCTCGGCGTCGCGGCTCAGTGCTGTTTGATTTCTACTTAGCTAGTGTTTCACTTTATTTTATTTTTAGGAAATTCCCAGAGCTGTTCACTTGGTTTAAAAACTTTCTGGGATATAAAGAGTCTGTTCACATGGAGACATATCCGAAGGAACGGGCTACCGAGGGGATTGCCATGGAGATAGACTATGCCTCCTGTAAAAGACTGGGCTCCAGCTACCGAGCCTTACCCAAGAGCTACCAGCAACCCAAGTGCACGGGGCGGACTCCGCTGTGTAAAGAGGTAAGGTGCTCTCAGATGGGAATTGCATGACGGAGGAAGGCTCTTCCCAGCCTTATTGATGGAGCAAGGGCAAGTGGAACAGAAGAAAAGAATGGGGACTTTATTTTGTACCCCTGCTCTGTGCTGGGAAGTTTCCTGGGGGTGTCGGGGCACGTCTGCTCCTGTGCAGCAGGGTTGTGCTGCTGCCTGCACCCCGGAGCTGGCGCTGGGCATGGAGCTGGGGCCAGGCAGCTGCCTGGTTAGCACTGATCCAGCACTGAGCCGTGCCGCTCCTGCACCCGGGCGTGTGCGGGCATACCATCCTGGCTCAGGATCATCGTGGTACATGTCTGAGCCTGAGGTGAGCACACCCTGAGGTGTTCCTTGTGGCAAGTGAGCACTTGGCAATCCTGCAAACATCTGGAGCATGTCCAGAAGCTGTAGCACAGGGTAAGGCGTCAGTCTAGGAATGGGCTATGCTGGGAGCTGGCTGGTAGGTGCCATACCCACGTGGCTTTGATGGTTGGCATCAGCTCTTCTCCAGTGGTGCTTGTGAGGGGGTTGCATGAAGCGTTAGAGAGCAGCTGGAAACAAAACACAACAAATACTTGTGGTGTTCGACTACTTCAAGATAACATAAGGACATTATATATGTATGATGTTTTACGTAGCATAACCTGTGGAAAGAACACTACAATTACAAACTTAAGCACTCTAAGTAGGGAATGACAGAACTAGTTTTCTCTATGGTCTTAATGTGATCTCAGGGGTCTTTTCAAGGTGGCACATAATTCAAGATTATTGCTACCTTTTAACCCAAATTCCCACTTAATCTTCTTTCAGAGTTGTGTCTAGTCCAGCTTTGAAAGGAAATCACATTTTCTGTAGACAGATTCTCCCACATATCCCTCACATGCTTCTTTTTTCCATCTGAAATGCTAAGAAGACCTCTTGTCTTTGGAAATGGTGTGTTGCTTTGGGAAACCAGCTCCCTACAGGGATCCAGCCTTCTTGGTCAAGAGTCAGAGCTGGTCTCCCAACGAAGTCCTGCAGGATCAGATATACTCATTGAGTCCTTTAATGTGTTCTAATGACCTTTTGATCAAAGTGGGGTTGGTTCTGGCCGATCCTGTTCCTTCACTGGTGTTGAAGGTAATGTTTTGGAGGTGAGTGAGCTTGCTGAAGGCCAGTTAATGAATGTGTCTCTTAAGAGCGTTCACTGGAGGAGGGGAGAGCCCCCGAAATCCCTTCCCTGGGTGGCTGCAGTCAACAGTGGCACACGCAACACGTAGTGAGTAGGTTGCCCTTTGGGAGCATCATGGGTTTTGTGTCCTTACGCTCCTTGAGAGATGAGGAGAACAAATGTGGGTGACCAAGTCACGCAGTTAGGTGGTGGTGATAGGCGTTCAGCTGAAGTGCCAGCAGAATATTGAAAATAACCTGGGCAAAAGGCAGTTGCAGTTGTATAATCTAAGTCTTGACATGTCTCTCAAAAGTGTCTTGTGTGACGTATTTACAGACTTTTCTTCCTGTGAAATCTAACGACTCGTTGTTTAGGCTTTGGGTTTATGAAAACTGGGCCTGACTTTCAAGACTGCCTGCCAAAATCCTTGTTTGTTTGCCTTTGGCCTCTTTGAGGTTTTTTTGAGTGTTCTGTTCCTGTTTTGGAGGTGGTTAAAGCTGCAGGTGCTCAGCTGCTTTGTCAGGAAAGGTGTTGCTGGTGTATGGATTTATACTCCCAATTAGCCTTACTTGGAGGCAGAAACCACGTGCTGTCTAACAGTCACGTCTCGCGTGATGGCCACCCGGCGTTGTCGATGGTGGATCACACACATGGTAGACCAGCTGGTTGCAGTTGACTAATCCAAAGTAACAGAAAAGTTCCTTTCACCTTTATTTTTCTCTTCCCTTGCAAGTTTTTTTCTCATAGCTCCAGCTAATGAATTATTCAGACTGCCTGGATGTTTTGGTTCTGGCTGTTTGGAGTTGTCCTGTGAATGTTGGGCTTTGGAAGGGGCACATGGTTTTCCGACGGGGGAGTTAGATCCTCCCATCAGAAGCCTGGCCTCAGAGCTGGCCGTGTATGACCCTCTCAGAAGACTGACCATGACTCTCGTCTCCCCTGTCTTCCTCGAAGGTTTTGAATGACACCTGGGTCTCCTTTCCGTCCTGGTCTGAAGACTCCACATTTGTGAGCTCCAAGAAGACACAATATGAAGAGCACATCTATAGGTGTGAGGATGAGCGTTTCGAGGTAAATTATTTCTCCTTGATCTGTGTCTCTGAAAGCTTGGGGTTCTGTGAACAGTTAATGATCTTGATATAATTATACCTTTAATACTGCTTCTTAGAATCTATCTTTATTGTGTCTGTCACCCGGGTTGTTTTGGCATAAAAGTTTATGTTCTTTTAATGCAAGAAGCAGCGGCTGCATAATCACGTCTTGCTCCAAGCTACCACCCCTGCCCTTCGGTTTTTGTGTAGAGCATTTCATTCACATTGCTCCAGATGAAATTGTTCGATGGCCAGTACATAATACATTTTTCCTATTCTTACTGCCCACGTAGCACATGAGAACATGTGTTCCCCTGTAATAATCTGAAAAGTGATACGTGCAAGATGTTAACTGATTGACATCTTGACTTGAAGTGGAACTTAACTTGGCAATTACCCATATACACTCAGGTTCAGCACATCCTTTTGTAGAGTAACTATCAGTTGTATTCTGTTCCCAGGTGGAAAATGTAATTTCTAAACGGTATCATTCTGGTAGCCTTTAAATTCTTATGCAGTATTATCTAGGAAGCGAATAAAATATAATTGGATTATTTTAGAGCAGCCAAATATGGATACCACTGCTCAAGTACATCTTGTTAAGCATGCATGGCTTCGTGTTTCATGTCGCTTAAATGTTAGCCTCTGTGTAGTATCATGTTTTGCCTATTCAATGATGGCTAATGCACCGTTCCCTTCAGTTGGATGTTGTCTTGGAGACCAACCTGGCAACGATTCGCGTCCTTGAGGCAATCCAAAAGAAACTCTCGCGCTTGTCTGCTGAGGAGCAGGCCAAATTCCGGCTGGACAACACTCTGGGTGGCACTTCGGAGGTGATCCACCGCAAGGCTCTCCAGAGGATATATGCCGACAAAGCAGCTGACATCATTGATGGACTTCGGAAGAACCCATCCGTGGCTGTTCCCATTGTACTGAAGAGGTACTGACTGCTCTAGCACCCTCCCCTGAGGGCCCTGCCAAAGGATAGCGCATCATACGTGATCCAGATTTATGTAAAAGTAGCTAATTTCTGCCCCTAAAGGGTGTGACCTCCACCAGGCTGTAAATTAAGAAATGCTGTTACGTTCGGTCAGTTGCTGTATTTCATAATAATCGCCTAGAAAGAGGGAATTGCCCTTCTGAAACAAAACCCTCCAGCTCACCTGGAGGGATGTAGAGCTTTTGTTGTCTCCTCTTTAAACCTGGTTTCTCCCCTGGTGTCAGCATTGTGTGTAAGGTGAGGAAACTGTGCTGAGTGGATTGTTCTAGGGCTAAATTTGATCCCTTTCCAAATCCTGTGGCTGTACGTGCCTGTGGGCTCAGATTGCAGTGGCTGTGCTCCCCTCAGATTCCCAGCCTGGTTTCTGTTGTGAACCTCCCCTTCCTCGGTCAAGAAAAGGGAGTGGATTCTGCAACTCCTTGGGGAAGCTCAAGGAAGAGTGTAAGCAGGTGATACTCTTCCCTGACCACTTCTCATCTCTCTGGGATTGTTGGTCCTGTTTCTCAGGGCTCTGGGAGCTGGGGGTAACAGCCTTGCCCAGGGTAACTGCTAGGCCACAGTTTTGCTACCTGGCTGCAAGGACGCTCTTCCTGGGAGCCGGCTCTTGAGCTGCATCAGGGCTGCTTTGCTTGAGATCCTGAGCCAGGGTTCAGTGGTCCATTCCCAGGAAGCTTAGGTGTCCGTGCTGCAAGGCAATAACTTTGTTAATCGTCCAAACTAAGCTGCCCATTTCAGCAGCTGGAGCTACACGACTTTCTTGGGATTTCTGAGAGACCTGGGCCAGCTGTTGTGGCTCTCCTGCCCCTTCAGCCCCCCTCCCTGCTGTGGATGGCGAGGCTAAATGGACGCTAAGCCCCCTAGCTCTTCTGGCGTGCCCAGAGGGGTTTCTTTAGAAGAGCACGTGCAGGGTGCTCCTCCTGTAAGGCACCGTTCTGTGGGACGGCTTTCATTTATGCCCGTTTCCTGAAGAGTTCAGCCCTTCTCAACACTGGCCAGAAACCATGGGCCTAGGTTTTCCTTACATGCTCAGAGTAGACCTCTTAGCTCACCCTTGTTTTCTCCATCCAAGGTTAAAGATGAAAGAGGAAGAGTGGCGAGAAGCCCAGAGAGGATTTAATAAAGTCTGGCGAGAGCAAAATGAGAAGTATTACCTGAAATCCTTGGACCACCAGGGCATCAACTTCAAGCAGAATGATACCAAGGTCCTGAGGTCAAAGAGTCTCCTCAATGAGATTGAAAGCATCTATGATGAGGTAAGATGGTCACCAATAGTTTCCTTCCCTAAGGCTTATGTACTTTGCAAGTGCAGTTTCGGTTCCCGTTCCTCGCTAAAAGGGAGTCTGCAACACTGGCAGAGCTTTCTGAAAGGGTCTTGGCTGGAGACGGGTGTTCAGGACTAAATGTCGTGCTGTGTTTCTCATTCGCAGAGGCAAGAGCAGGCTTCAGAAGACAATGCTGGAGTGCCCACAGGCCCACACCTATCACTAGCCTATGAAGACAAGCAGATCCTGGAAGATGCTGCCTCTCTCATCATCCACCATGTGAAGCGGCAGACGGGAATCCAGAAGGAGGACAAGTACAAAATCAAGCAGATCATGTATCACTTCATTCCAGACCTGCTGTTCGCTCAGCGAGGTGAACTCTCGGATGTGGAAGAGGAGGAAGAAGAGGAAATGGATGTGGACGAAGCTACTGGGGCTGCAAAAAAGCACAACGGTGTTGGGGGCAGTCCTCCCAAAACCAAGCTGATGTTCAACAACACGACGGCCCAGAAGCTGCGGGGCATGGATGAGGTCTACAACCTCTTCTACGTGAACAGCAACTGGTACATATTCATGCGGCTGCATCAGATCCTGTGCTTGCGGCTGCTGAGGATCTGCACCCAGGCTGAGCGGCAGATCGAAGAGGAGACGCGGGAAAGGGAGTGGGAGAGGGAAGTGCTGGGCATCAAGCGAGACAAGGGCGACAGTCCTGCCATCCAGCTGCGACTGAAGGAGCCTAGTGAGTCACTTCTGGTGGGAGGCTGGGGAAGAAAGATGCTTCTATTCGTAGCGTGTCGACAGGGCTTGTTTGGTGTCATCAGGCGTGTTACAGCCCTGACCGTTTAAGATGGGGGGGGCGGGGGGGGGGGGGGCGGATCGATCTCTCCCTTTTTGTCACTGGGCAGCACTGAACTGAGGGAGGAGATGGGAGGGTGTGGGGTACGTGGGACTTGAGTAGCGGAATGGTAATACGTAGCGGTTATTTCTTAAGAGCTTTCATTTACACATACCTACAGTATCCTTGGGTTCCCTAACTAAAAGCTTTTCAAACCGTCTTTCAGAAATAACCTCATGGGGAAGGCTAGGGCTTGAAAGCAAGAGATTATGAAAGTACCTGTGGCCTTAAAAGTGCTCATTTAAATGTCTGTAAAAGACAAATTTAAGCCAATTCCAGTAACCCTTCAGCTTAAGTGGGTAGTCGGAGGACCAAAGCTCAAAGCAGCCCTTTCTGGGGGGTGTCTTCATCTCTCCCTTTCTTTCTTGTTGCAGTGGACATCGATGTTGAGGATTATTACCCAGCCTTCCTGGACATGGTGCGCAATCTCCTCGATGGGAACATGGACTCGTCGCAGTACGAGGACTCCTTGCGTGAAATGTTCACCATTCATGCCTACATCGCCTTTACCATGGACAAGCTGATCCAGAGCATTGTTCGACAGGTGACTGCCAGCAAAGGCTGGAGGGTGGATGGGTTTGGGGAGAGAAAGTAGCTGTCTTGTTTGCTACAGTGAGAGCCCAGGCCCATGTCGGAGGGGCAGTGTTGTATGCCTGAGTGGGGAATTTCAGGGGTAAGCAGGTAAATTCTGGGTATTTTTTAACCAAGCTCTAGCGCTGATGTAGAGAGACATGACAAAAGGTAATGGCTAATGCATTTAAATTATTGAGAGTATCATCTCTGTGTGTATAGAGTTCCCCCTTTGTTTTCCAGAAGTTTTAGGGTATAAGGGTTCAGCTTCAAAGCATCTCCGTAGCTAATCTTGCTTTAACTTTGAAAAATAATTAAATGACACTTAAGTAATTTCCTTCGTTTTCACCAGTGCCGTAGGAGCAGTGCATGCCCTTTCTGCAAAGCTTTGTCTCTTTTTATCTGGCTGTTTGAGAAGCTCGTTTTGGCTGTTAAACTCTAGTCCTTTTATTGGGCTGGTAGGAGGAATGTGTGACCGAGGGAAAAATTCTTCATGTGTCTTTTTGTAGCATAAAGAAGAAAAACAGACATGAGGGGCTGGAAGTGGAATGGCTTGAAAAGCCTTTACTCTTTCAGAAGGGTAGAGCTGCTTTTCTTTTCAGCAGCCCTTTAATTCAGTCCAGAGATGAACTGAATTCAAAAGACAGTTGAGCGACATTTGATTTTTAAACTTGTACAAAATATAGATTTGATACTAAATCTCCCACCTCTCTCCTCAGACGCAGCAGCAGCCCCTTGCTGAGGAGGGGATATGCTGTGTCACAGTGCTTTAGCCCTTCCTCCCCTGCTGCTGACCAGGATGTTTTCTGCACGTAGTCTTATTCCAAGTAGTTGTACTTTGCCACCTGCTAATTTTTTTTTTAAAGATAATGTGGTTTTTTTTTCCGTAGCAGCAGAGATAATCACAACTGGAAGAAGTTACTAAAGATGTAGCCTTAAACTCATGCTTTTTTAGCCTTTTTTTTCCTTTTTTTCCTTTTTTTTTTTGGCTAGGGCTTAAACCCATGGTTACGTCTTTGTTTCTTTCTGTTCTGTGCTGATGGGCATGTAGCATACTCTTTGACAAACACCTTTCCCGTGTTTTTCCTTTTTGCAGCTCCAACACATAGTGAGTGATGAGATCTGTGTGCAGGTAACGGACCTCTACCTGTCAGAGAACAACAATGGAGCCACAGGAGGTCTTCTTGCCTCTCAGTCTTCTCGTACTCTTTTGGAGGCTGCGTACCAACGCAAAGCTGAGCAGCTCATGTCAGAGGAGAACTGTTTCAAGGTAAAGCTGGGCTGTGAACCGTGGTGTAAAAGCAGCAAGCAGTGAGGGGGTGCCCTTTAAGAAGGGAGAGGCAACAGTCCTTTAAAAAAGAAGCCTTGTTTAGGCACCTGAGAGTGCTGAGGGCTTTCCGTAGCTTGGAAAGTTGAAAGGAAAGTTTTGGTGACCTGTTGTCGTGGTTTAACTGCAGCCAGTGACTTAAGTTCCGTACAGCCACTCACTCCCTGTCCCCTGGTGGGACAGGGGAGAGAATCAGAAGAGTAAAAGTGAGAAAACTCATGGGTTGAGATAAAGACAGTGGAATAAGTAAAGCAAAAGCTGCGCACGCAAGCAAAGCAACACAAGGAATTAATTCCCTACTTCCCATCAGCAGGCAGGTGTTCAGCCATCTTCAGGAAAGCAGAGCTCCATCACATGTAACAGTTACTTGGGAAGGCAAACGTCATCTCTCCAAACATCCCTCCCCACCTTGTTCTTCCCCCAGCTTTTTATGCTGAGCATGATGTCATACGGCACGGAACATCTCTGGGGTCCGCTGTCCCGGCCGTGTCCCCTCCCAGCTCCTTGTGCACACCCAGCCTGCTCACTGGTGGGGTGGTGTGAGGAGTAGAAAAGGCCTTGACTGCATGGAGGCACTGCTCAGCAGTAATGAAAACATCCCTGAATTATCAACACAGTTTTCAGCACAAATCCGAAACATAGCCCCGTGCTAACTGTTGTGAAGAAAATTAACGCTAACTCAACCAAAACCAAAGCATGCGTGTCCCCAGCTTTTGGCACATCATAGATTAATCCTTCTATAAGGATGCTTCAGAAAGAAGGTTTCAAAGAGAAATGTATTTCCTGAACAGCAATTAATATCTCTTGTGCTTCACAACATCTTTGGGTTGTATCTTATTGACTGCTTGCTGTCACTGGCTTTACTTTGTTAGCTCAAACTCTCCAGTTTCTCTTATGTCTCAACCTTTGTTGACTGTGGGGAGATCTGCTAATACTGACTGACTGGGCATTAAATCATTGCTGACTGCATACATTGCTAAATAAACGTGCACTGTGCTAATCAAATCCGTGCTTCCTTCGCCTGAGATACAGGAAGCGCTCAGGCCCTTTCTGAGAGAGTAAAGTACTTTGGATAAAAGCCTGCGTGTATCATCTCTCTTCCGTTGCCCCCAAACTTATTTTGGGGGCTCAAGAAGGAACTGCAGCACTCCAAAAACAACAACAAAAAGAAAAGATTTTCAAAAAGCTTCGCAATTTTTCTGTTCCTCAAAGATTGTGCAATTTGGCCGGTGCTTTCCCTTCACTGCCAGGCATGTGGGAAGCACAGATTTTTCCCTTAAAACTACGCCAACTTACTTCATTCTCCCTTTGCCCCACTGAGAGGTGGAGGTTGTTTTTTCTCTTTGAAACCTTTTACTGAAGTCCCTTCTGCCTTTTCTTTATAGCTGATGTTCATTCAGAGCAGAGGTCAAGTTCAGTTAACCATTGAACTGCTGGACACAGAAGAGGAGAACTCTGATGACCCTGTAGAAGCAGAGGTAAGAGCGGTTTGTCCAGACAGCTGACTGGGATGGTCAAGGGTGCGCTGGACGAGGGTGTCCAGTTGACTGTTGTCTGTTAGCACAAAGAAACATCAATGACACACTGTAAAGATTTCAGTAGTGTGAGTGGGCAAATCCTTCTAGGTTTATTTTGTATCAGAAAGATCTCAAAACTGTATAGAGAAATGTTATACTTGCCTTTTTGGAGATAAGATGCACGGAACGTTCCAAAAAAAAAAAAAAATAAAAAACCAAACCTGTAACTTCTAGCTCAGCCTCCTTAACCATTCTGTGTTGTTTGGTGGGAAGGCAGTGGCTGATCTGTGCTCTGTGCTTGCTTCCAGCGCTGGTCAGACTACGTGGAGCGGTACGTCAACTCCGATTCTACCTCCCCTGAGCTCCGGGAGCACCTGGCCCAGAAACCAGTCTTCCTGCCGAGGTGAGTGGCTGGGCTGTGCTGTGAACCCTGCCTGATGGGCTGTACGTGGGCTCAGGGCAGGGTGACCGCGCTCCGCCGCAGTGCTGGCCCGTCAGTCGTGCCTGTATTTTAATGCTACGACAGAAGCCGTTACCCTGGCGGCGTGGTGTAGGGGTACCGTGCTGCCATTCATCCTGTGGGTCCTCCCCAGGCTCCTGCTCTCCAGTGACAGAGGTGGCATGGCCCACAGGTGGCAGAAGGAGTGAGGGCTGGTGACTTGCCAGATGACATTTTTGTTGGCAGTCCTGCCTTGACCTACAGTAACCCCCTACCTGAAAATGGTGGGTGCCAGTCAGGGCTGCTCGTGAGCGGGGAGCTGATTGCACTGTAGCTGTAATTTCAGAAATAAGGTAAACCTGGTGGGCTGACCTGTTGTAGGGGCCTGAGCCTGAAGAACTGCAATGGGCAGTTGTGCTCCAAGCTGTTTGCCAGCTGAGGGGCCAGCACAGGTCCACCAGCTGCATCCAGCCTAGTAGTGCTAGAGGGTAAGCACTAATTCCAAGAGGGGTTCTCTGGTTTGCAGGAATCTGAGGCGGATCCGTAAGTGTCAGCGTGGTCGGGAGCAGCAGGAGAAGGAAGGAAAGGAGGGGAACAGTAAGAAGTCCATGGAGAACGTGGAGAGCTTGGACAAGCTGGAGTGTAAATTCAAACTGAACTCCTATAAGATGGTGTACGTCATCAAATCGGAGGATTACATGTACAGGAGGACCGCTTTGCTGCGAGCTCAGCAGGTAGGAGTGAGTGGAAAGACTGGGGTGGGAAGCTGGTGTTTCCTGGGCCCCCCTGCTCCCAAAAGGCAGGTGGGGAGAGTCAGATGAAATGTCCTCGGGGATCCTGATCGGTAATGTTTAGCGGTCTTGGTGTTGCCAGAAGCTACCAGTTGCAGGCACTAAAGATCTTCTGAATGTTCCCAAGGTGTAATCTTTTCTTCTTCTGCCTCCAACTCTCTTCATCCTCCCGCTGGGTACCATCCCCTCATTGTTCCCTGTCCCCAAAGCCACGGAGAGCGGGAGCCCTCGGGTCGCAGAGCACAACCAGCAGCTCTGGAAAAGCTGGTTTTGTGGCACGGATGGGAGCAGTGAGGCCACCCATACAGAAAAATCCCCATAGATGTTTTTCCAGAGCTCGAAAGTCCTGGATCTAAGGGTCTGTGACATCTCGCATCTTGCAGCCAATGTTTGCGATTGATTGTTTAAATTGGAAATTGACTTTTTGAAGTGACTCAAATTTGCTTCTGGTTCTGTGTGCCAAAAGTAACTGTTGGGGCAAGGGAAAGGAGGAGAGGGTGACTGGGATAGGTGGGGAGGCAGGGGAGAGCAGATGCAGGAGGCTCTCTGGCTGTTCTTGAGCTGTAGAGGTTGGGGTTTCTTCAAGGTGAAAACAGCCTGTGACTCCAGATCAGCCAAATTCAGGAGGATTAGGTTGGAGAAAGCCGATTTGGTCTTCTGAACACTTTGACATTCAGTTACTTTTCTCATCCCATGGGAAAACTTCCATCCAATAGAGAAAGCCAGAGAGCTTTAACAACAAACTCCAGTTCTAGTCGGGTTATTTAGACTTGAGGTTTTAAATACTTTACTGTAATTTTACTACAATCTATTTAAAACACAACGTTGAAGAGCTTATAGTGCCATTGCTTACAATGCCAGAATGTAAAAGAAAGTGAAACCTGCCAGGTTCTGGCAAAAGTCACTGACTTAAGCAACTAGAAGCAGAGGTGCCTGAGAGGCTCTGTCAGCAGTAGTCTCTTCTGTGGCTGCAGACGTTTTCAGTTTATTAAATTATTTGCTTTTCTGAGCAAACTACTGACCACTGAGAAAATTCATGGGGAGCTGAGGGAGCGGGAGAGGTGCGTGCTGCTTCCTGCCTAGTAAATCATCCTTCACAGCTCTGTTTTAGTCACGTATTTAGAATCATGAAACAATACTTCCCATCTGTTTCTTGCTGATGAAATACAAATAATGGCTTTATTTAATTAGTTGTAAAGTAATTTTGTTAAACTTGCATTCACATCAGATGAAAGTGGTTTATCTCAGTACTGCCTCTTTGAAAAGCCGGTACAGAGGATTTTGATTGAATTCCATGTAGTCCATTCAGCTGGCACAAATCTCCAGGAGAAGCGATCTCATAAACAGGATACTATGTGCCAGTGGTTTTCACAGAGAATCTGAACATAAGTCAAATTATTGAACTGTCAAATATATAGCACACAGCATAGCCCCTCGGTTACTGCAGTACACCGAAGGAGCTGCATAAGCTACACTGAACTACAAATCTGTTGGATTTAACAGTTGGCACTGAGCAGTCAGTCCTTGGGAGAACAAAGCAAATATAAATAAGTTTTAATGTCGAGGTTTAATTGTATTTGCTGGTTTTAGTTATGACTGTAGTCATAGCTTTCAAGCCATGGCTTTAAACCATTTCTCCTGGATTTTACATTCCTTAAGCAGATGATGCTCTTACTCAAAACTGTGTGCAGTTTTTCCTCTCCTCATGCTTCTGTTAAGCCAGGGGTTGTCAAACCTTTCAGACCTGACCAGGCTCTTAATTTTCCATAGCAGCTGGGTCCCCCGAGGTGTGTAAAGCATGTTGAGCTTGTTCTCTCCTGGGGCTGTGTCCCTTCATGGCAGGCTGGAGGCAGACCCCGAGGGCTAGGGAGAGCAGGGCTTGCCTGGTCTGGGGTCTGCCTTGGCTCCCGGCTGCTTGAGGAGGAGGAGGAGGAGGAGGAGGAGGTGGCATCTTTCGGGTGATGCAGAAGAGCCTCCATGCTGGGCACGCAGTCTGGGGCTCCCATGTGGTATGGTTTGTGTCCTCAGCCTGAGAGCTGCTGTATTAAACCAAGAGTATAAACCTTTTGGTATTTCTCAGTTCATTTTGACACTGCAAGAGAGGAGACCCAGGGGCCTTTATCAGAGCTTTTCCTCTGTTGTTAGCAAGGGCTGGTGTCTGGTACTGATTCCCCCTGCTTGTTGATCTGCTGGTTGTGTCGGCTGGTAGCTGAGCTTTGTGTAATGCTGCGGTTTGGGGGGCCAAAGCCACTTTTTTCTAACACCTCTTCCTATTTCTGTAGTCCCACGAAAGAGTGAGCAAGCGGCTGCACCAGCGGTTCCAGGCCTGGGTGGACAAATGGACCAAGGAGCATGTGCCCCGTGAAATGGCAGCTGAGACAAACAAGTGGCTAATGGGCGAAGGGTTGGAGGGCTTAGTGCCCTGCACCACCACCTGTGACACAGAGACCCTGCACTTTGTGAGCATTAACAAGTACCGCGTCAAATATGGCACGATATTCAAGACACCGTAAAACTCCCCCGGGGCGAGGGAAGAGCCCGGGCGATGTGTGTGTGTGTGCGCGCATCAAGGAAAGGAGGAAGATGCCTTTCTCCCCTCACTGTGTATCTCCGTAACATGGCCACTTGACTAGTGCGTGGCTGGTACAGCCTGTCACCAGCGGGATTCCCTGCCGGGACGCGAACCTCCACTGGGACCGCCGGGCCGCTGGGCTGGCACGCGTCCCCTGAGGGCAGGAAGGACCCTCCTCTGAACTGAGCCATCCCAGAGAAACACAACGAGCTCGTACACACCAGCAGTGTTGAGGCTTTGACTCCCTGGAGGCCCTGAGCGGCGAGGGAAGAGAACCGGAGGCTCTCCACGACCAGACCGCTTGGATGTGTCCCGAAATCCCCAGGTGCCTGTCGCGGCCGGATTCTCCTCCCGGCACACTGCTGCCAGCCGGCCGGGCTCCTGCGCGGGGCCGTGGGGCAGCCCGACGCCACTCGCGGAGCGGACCCTGGACCCTGGGCTCCTCTCGCCTCCCTCTCCTCCCTCCCAGGCTGGACTCACCCCGTGCAGATCGGTCTGTCCTTTCTAGTGCCAGTGGAACTGTTGGGTTTTTTTTTCGTTTGGTTGTTTTTGTTTTGGTTGTTTTTTTTTTTTTTTTTGTACCTGCTTGTTTACTAGTCTCTCCTAGTGCCATGCACCAGCTTTTCACACACATGTACGTACACACACACAACCGAGAACAACACAGTTTTAACATGTTCCCCTCCTTTTTGTAAATAAATGTACAAATTGTCAATTTTTTGGGGGTTTTTTGCTTGTTTTGTTGTTTTGGTTTTTTTTTTTTTTATTAAAGGAAGTATGCTTGATGTGCTAGCATAACTGTACTAGCTTCTTGTGTACCATAGTACCAGGTGGCTTGAGAATTAGTACCGACAGACCGACGGAGACATTTATTACACTTTTTACCAAAGGGAGTTATCATTGTAGTGCTTTTGTGTGGAAACTTTTTTCTCCTTTTTTTGTAAATAAAAATAATGTCTTTGTTCTTAACTGGAGGAAGACACTCGCTCACCCACAGCCCTGTTCCTGGTCTGAAAGGCACCGTGCAGCATGCAGTTTTGGGGGTGGGGGGTGGGGGGGCACATCTGACCATTTTATAGGATTGGCTTCACAATCTGAGAGGAAAAAGCAGAGGCAGCGCGTGCATTTTGCGGTTAACACAACCGAGGTATAAGCAGCCTGTTAAGATATATAAATATATAGTATATAATTTAAATTTTTTTTAATTTTTGTTTTTCCCGGTGGGTAATTTTTATCCACCTAGTCTTCCAGCTCCAAGGACCTTCGCTTTTGGGAAGTGTTGCTGAGCTACTTAGCTGGGGTTGATTGTGCTGATGTATTTTTCCCTCTCAGTGTTGGAGAAAACATCACCTGAAGTACCAAACCAGTATTTGATAGAGCTGCTCTGCGTGTGTGTTTCTGTGCGTGCGTGCGTGCAAGAGAAAGGCGAGGGGGTGGGACGGGTCTCAGTGAATTTCACTAGTGAAATCCACATATGAGATATATATTTTTTTAAGTATAGAAGTTTAGCGCTGGCAGATATTTAAAACACGGGGGAAGATTCAGATTTAAAAAAAAAAAAAAAAGAAAAAAAAAGAAGTCGGCATGGACTTCGTAAGCCACGGCAGACACAACTGCACTGTCTCTCCTCCTCAAAGGAGGCAGCTTTCCTTGCACAAACCCTTGCTGCCAGTCCTAAGCACCCAACACGGGTTCTGTCGTCCCTGGCTGGGGGGAGCCGTGAGCAGGGCTTTGCCGCTGCTTGAACCTCTCCCAGGGATTTACGGTTTATTTTATTTTTTTCCGAGACAGCAGGTCATCTCCTCCCGGCACTTGGGACGCCAGCCCTTTCCAGAGGCAGGGAGCTGGGGAGAGGCTGGGGAGGGGGACGCGTGCCTTGCCAGCCGGGGGAAGCGTGCGGCCTGAGGGGCCACTGCGCGCCCGGCAGAGCCTGAACCTGAACGGGAACTTCCCACGGAGAGAGGGGAAGGGAAGAGCCCAGCGGGGAATACTGACGGTTTGCCAGCAATAAGTTACCCATCTCGTTCCTCCTCTGCTGTCACAGGCAGGAAGGGGCTCTTGCGTGTCCTCTTCCATTGCCAAGGTTCCATGCGTGCTCCCCCTGCTCTATCCCGCCTCCCGCCCCCTTTTTTTTTTTTTTCCCTGTTGTATGCTCAAGGTGATCTGGAAGTGAAAATCTTGGGTGATTTAGACTTTTGACCAGCTTGGAGGTAACAGCTGCTGCTGCTGCTTGGTGGGTGTCTTGTCCCAGGAGCCTGTGCCTGCATGTCACTGAGCGTGGGGGGCTGGCGCGGACCCCCGGGACACGCCAGGGGAGCACCTCTGCCTGCGGCCGGCACCCCAGCTCTGCGCCCGCCTGTACAATAGCAGAGGTTTGGGGGTTGGGTTTTTTTTTTTCTTTTTCTTCTTTTTATTTGAACTTGCTTTTTGTATTCTGTAACGTGATCCTCGGCCCACAATCCATGTGATTTCTATACAAATGTTGTAAACTTGACTGTAGTGCAGTATTTCCATTAAAATATCAGGGCTACTCGCTGTGTACAGATTCTTCCTTCCCGATCCCGTACCACGGCACTTTGGGGCGGTTCTGAGGGGAAAGGGGGGTCGGGGGGGACGAGAGGAGGCCGCAGAGCCTCGGCCGTGAGAGGCCAGCTGCCGCCGGCTTCCCGCCCGTGCCCCGGCGCTTCTCCTCAGAGGGGCGGGCGGCAACGGGCGGCGCTTCGCCTCGGGCGGGGCGGCAGCTTCGCGCCCGCCGCAGCCAGGAGCGAGTGAGGTCGCTGCGGGGCGCAGGCCGGGCCCTGGCACCCGGGGAGGCCGCGGGCGGGCGGCCCCGGCCCGCTGCCGGGACAGGCCCTGGGGACGGGACCCCGGCGGCAGATGGCGGGGGGGGGGCGGTGTGTGTGGAAGGGGCCGCGCATGCGCAGAGCGGCCCGGCCCGGCCGCCATGGCCGCCATGAAGCACCGGCGCACGGCGCTGGAGCGGGTGGAGAAGTTCCTCTCCGAGACCTACTTCACCGACTGCAACCTGCGGGGCAGGTGGGCGTCTGTCGGGGGGTGTGTGTGGCTGTCGGTGTGGCTGTGTGTCAGTGTGTCTGTGTGGGGTATATGTGAGGGGGGTGTGTGGGGTGTGTGGGGTGTGTGGTGGGGGGCTGTGGTGGGGGGTGTGTGGGGTTATGCTGTGTGTGGGGTGTGTGGCTGTGTGGTGGGGGACGTGGGATGTGTGTGTGCGTGTCTGTGCATGCATGTCTGTGTCTGTCTGTGTGCCCCCCACCTGCACCGCAGGGCTGCGGGGTCTTGAGGGGTCTCAGTGAAAAAGCAGACATACACCCCCACCCCCCACACACACCCTGGCCAGCCTGAAGCCCTGCCTTGGGGTGCCACTGGCACGGCCGCCTCTGCCCCCCAGCCCTCCTTGGCAGGGAGGGGGGGATGCTGCTGGCAGCCCCACTCCAGCAGGCCCCCTCTGCGGGGCAAATTATTACTCTGTTAGTTAATACTGTGAGGGTGTTAAGTAGTAGCAGAGTGGCACAGCCGTGCTGGGAAAGCAGGGTGCTCCCTGTCCCCGACCCCAGACAGGTTCCCCGCACCGCTGGGCTTATTAATCGTGTCCCGGCCATCTCTGCCCACAGGCTTTTTGGGGATCGCTGTCCGCCAGTGTCACTCTCCTGCTTCCAGACCCCCCAGCGCATCCCATACTGTGAGGCCGTCAGGCAGGAATTCACATCAGCTAAAGTGGGAGACTCCTTCGGGCCCACGTGAGTACCAGGTTTCAGTGGTGCCATGTCCATGGTGGGACTTGAGCTTGCGTCTTAGATTTGTGTGTGTGAATCCTCACGAGCTCTCACTGGTGAAGAAATGAGATGATCATCCTCTTCCCTGTTGCGTGCTTTGGGTAGAAGGTGTCTGCCCAGAAAGCGTTAGGGAGATTTCATGAGGAAACAGAGAGAGATGTGTGTTTTTCCAAGGACTGAAGAGCGAAGTTCATCGATCTTTACTACTGAGAGCTCATGTTCATAGTCACGGTTGTGACCTTGACGCTTCCTTCTGCATGGGATCTGTATGCTTTGTCAGGGCTGGGAGAAGATTGGGGTTTTTTTCCCAGCAGCTGTCAAAGACATGATGCTACTGTCTGTTTCTCTGGGGTCCCAGAAGAGGCTGGGTTGTGGCCAGCACCACGGGGTTTGTGTGCTGCCTTCTAAGCTTCCTCACCCACTGGGGCTGCCGTGCCTCCTCACTGCCTGGGCATGAGCCTGCCCTGGGGGTTAGGGCCAATTAGAAGGGTCACAAATCCGGGCATATTGATAAACTGCCCTGCCCCAGCATGATTCAGTTCCTAGTGTTCCCTGGGTTCACTGTCGTGGGATTGCTGTGGGGCTGGAGGAACAGTTTTCCAGTCCCTGTCAGCTTGAAAGAGCACCTCACCCCACTCCGCTTGGCTTTTAACTTGCTGTCAAATCTCTAACCTTCAACAAGGACCGACAACAGTGGGTGCCACAAGTTAGAAGTTTTGCTTGGTGAAAGAGTGACTGGTTGGGTCAGCTCACAGCGAGCGGAAAGCCCAGTGAATTTACGTGGCACAGAACAAGGCTGGCCTGTGCAGGCGCTGTGTGCTGCTTAAACTGAAGATGTGTCCCAGCCAGTGGTACTGGGAGCCACCTCCAGACTACGCCGTGTCTGGGGGGTTAGGTTAAAGCAGGCCTGAACGGACAGGTAGCATCGTTACGTTTGAATTCCATCACACGTGTGTGCTGTCCCTGCTCTGCTGTTTCCACGGAGGCTCTGAGGAAGTGTGGTTTCCCTTGGGAGATGGTCTCGCTGAGGTTGAGGGCTGAAGTTGCTGCCTGCTCTGTTCCAGGTGGGAGACATGCTGGTTTAAGGTGGAGCTGAGCATCCCCCCGGCATGGGCAGGGCGGGAAGTGCACTTCGTCTGGGAGAGTGATGGAGAGGGCATGGTGTGGCGAGATGCCCAGCCTGTCCAGGTAAGGAGCTGTGGGTCAGCAGTGTGCCAGCTGTGCCAGGTGCTCTGCTACGTACAGAGTGGTTCTATCCCTCAGCTCTCTGCAGTGGGGCAGTAGAAGAAACCCCCTCCTGCTTGCTATGTGCTCTTCGGAGGAGCGCCTGTGTGTGTTGGGGGGTGTAAAATAACATGTGGACCAACAGGAGAGAGGCAAGAACAGTTGGAGGTCTAGACAGAGTGGTCACAAAGAAAAACAAAAGGGGGATATGTGGTTGTAGAGTTGTTTAGCTTCAAGTGGTAATCTCCAAGGCAATAGGAGAGCTGTCTTTAAATATAGGAAAAACTGCTGTGCAGAGAAGGGCAGTGCTTGTGACGGGTCCGATGCATGGGGTGGGAGAGAGGACTGCTCTCACAGTTTGCATGCTGTGCTGTCAGACTGCAGAGGGTCTGTGGGCTATTTCCAAAGTTTGGCCCAGAAATGCAAGCCTGCTGGTGGTGGGTTTGAGTCTGTTTTCAAGAGTTTGCCCCCTACCAGGAGTTAAAATTCCAGTCTGCAAACCAGTAACAGCTGAAAGTCCCTTGCTTAGGTGTTAGCAAATCTGTCTTGGAAGAGGGATAGGCAAGCATTGGGCCTGAGATGTGAATCTCCACTGCTTCAAGAGCAGTGGGACAGATTCTTGTCACATATGTCAGCTTTACTCCTGCTTTGGGGTGGTGGAAAGATGTAGGTGACCTTTTGCAGCCCTGCCCTGCTCTGTGGTGGTGCCTGCAGGGTTTGTGTTGTGGAGCAGCACCAGTTTCCATGCTCTTGTGGGGAGCATTGTCCCACGGCACGTGGGACCAGGCTCCTCCATCCATCTGGGCTTTGGAGTGTCTTGTCCTGCCCATCCAGCCCGCTGTTGTGGACCTCTGAAGACATGTTAAATGTGCCATCTTCCCATGCAGGGTTTGACTAAGGAAGGTGAGAAGACCAGCTACATCCTGACAAGCAGCCTGAAAGAGATGGAACCCCACAGGTGGGTAGTTAGCCTAGCTGGACCCCTGCCCACCGCTGGGGGAGCTTGCCATTGTTTGAAGCCAAGAGGCTGGGGTGAGGCATCCTTGTCTGCATCCTGGTGCTCTGAAAAGTGTCTGGCATTGAGAAGCTCTGTCCTTTGTTCAGGCTGGGTTGGTCATGCCACAGGGAGGAGAATGGACTTTCCTGGCCGATTGCTTGTGACCTGTCCCTGATGGTTTCCTTTTGATCTCCACAGTCTGACACTGTACGTGGAACTGGCCTGCAACGGTCTCTTCGGGGCCGGCAAGGGCAGTATGATCGCCCCTCCAGACCCTGACAGGAGGTTCACTCTGAGCAAGGCTGAGCTTGTCGTCTTCAACAGAGATGTCCATGAACTGCTGGTGGATCTGGAAGTACTGCTGGACATGGCCCAGGTCTGCAAACTTCTTCTCTTCCCTTCTCTCACCCTTTCCACCTCCTTCCACAACTGCATTTTATCTCCTCCTCCCGCCATTCCATGACCTGTCTCCTCCCACCAGGAGGCCCTGCAGGAGCAAATGTTTGCTGCTGCTGCTGCTTTAGCACAATTGGTGTTGCCTAGAGTAGGAGAAAACTGAACAGGGAGAAGCCACAGGTGGTTTTTCATCCACTTTCTGCTTCAAGGCAGGATCTGTTGGACCAGATCCCCCTGGGATGGGTGTATGTGTAACCTGGCTTTAGAAGGTACATGAGCAAAGACATGCGGTTATGTCTGTGAAGCAGGGATACAGTGTTTACCTGGCAGTGCTGGCAGTCAGATGTTGGAAGGAGGTAGCAGGTTCTCCCTGAGGCAGGTGGCATCCGAGCTGGTACAGAGAGCTGCTGTACCAGAGGATGTGCTGAGCTCAGTGTCAAGCTGTTAATCCCTCCCAACCCCAGCTCCTCGGGGAGGAAAACCAGAGGAGTTTCCAAGCACTGTACACTGCCAACCAGATGGTCAACGTGTGTGACGTTACGGACCCCTCCACCTTCCCTGCTGCCCGTGATCTGGCTGCAGCGATCTTCAGCCAGAGGAACGGCGAGAGCCAGCACACCATCCATGCAATGGGTCACTGCCACATTGACTCTGGTGAGAGCAGCACAGTGCTCCCTCTCTGCTGACCTGGAGGCAAAGGCGTGCTGCCCCTGGGCTCCAGACACTGGGTACTGTGCCCTGAGGGAAGGGGACCTCTGTGCTGCCATACAGCTGGTCTGTCACCAAGGCAGGGGAGCGTGTGTCCGGCTCTCGCTGTGTCATTTGGAGCTCTGATGGGGCTGGTGATGAGGGATGAATGACAGACTGCTGCCTTCCACCTGTTGGACTTCACCCCTCGATTTTCAGTCCCTGGAGAGGGGTGAAGTCTCAACATGCACCAGGAGAAGCGGGAGCTGGAGGCCCCAGGCTGTGTTGCTGTCAGGCACTTAGCCAGAGGACAGAATTTTGCTCTAGCATTTTCCCCAGCTAACCTGTGAAAGGCAGCACAGCCGCATTCCCAAAGGAGCTTGTGCTGAGTAATAACAGCAGTGGGGCCATGCCTTCCCTGCAGCCTGGCTGTGGCCGTATGAGGAGACCATCCGCAAGTGCGCTCGGAGCTGGGTCACGGTGGTCCATCTGATGGAGTGCAATCCAGAGCTCACCTTCGCCTGCTCCCAGGTGAGTGATCTGCCTCTGGGGGCCTCTTCTGCTCAGGGCATGTGGCTTCTCCAGCATGACTGAAAGCAAGATGGGAGACGGGTACCAGGAGTGTCCTGTGTGGTTGCAAAGAGGAGGGACATCAATGTGGAGCAATGTGGTGGGAGCTGAGGCTGATCTCTCTGCTCTGGCAGGCGCAGCAGTTTGAGTGGGTGCGGAGCTGGTACCCTGGGCTCTACGCACAGATTCAGGACTTCGTGGCGAAGGGGCAGTTCATTCCTGTCGGAGGCACCTGGGTGGAAATGGTGAGAAGCACGGTGAGCCTGGCTCGCCAAACCTTCCCTTCGGCATCCCTCTGGGACCGGTCCTGACACTGAAGGGGGAGAGCAGAGCCTTTGCTGAGCCTGTCTGGTTGGTGATGGTCTCCGGGCCCAGAAAACAGCGGCTGTCTGCAGTGTCTAGCCTAGCAAAAATACCATCCCTATCCCAAATCTTCTCATTCCTTGAGAAAGGAGTTTTGATCTGGACTGGCTGAGCTCTGTTCCTCCGTTCACCCTCTGCTGAGCTCTGTTCACATCCTCCCCATGATCTACCAGGCCAGGATGACGGTGGGTGGGAAGGAAGCATTCGCAAGACCTCCCCTTCCCTGGTGCCTGGCTTGCCCCATGGACTCCCTGTGCTTTCCCCCCAGGATGGGAACCTGCCGAGTGGGGAGTCCATGGTGCGGCAGTTCCTCCAGGGACAGCGGTTCTTCCAGGAGCAGTTTGGCCGAATCTGCTCAGAGGTACTTGCTCTTTTCCAGCATACCTTCCTTGCACCCATCTCCTTCCACCTCTTGCTGTGCCTATTTCTCTCTGCTTTTTCCTTCCAGAGACAATGTTCAGGTGCCTCACATCGGCCTGCTTTTTGCAGTTAAAACTGTGATGAAAAAATACTTAATCCCCCATGTATCGTGGCAGTTAGCACAGCCCCAGGCCTTAGTTACATTGCCTGTAGGTCCCTGGCAGGTCTCTAGAATTGCTCTTTGCCTTCAGCAGCATGTCTTCAGCTCCGTCTGCAAGAAGGGCTCGGAGCCTGACTATCAGTCAAGGAGCCCTGCATGAGCTCAGGCTGTGGTTTGTGGCCAGTGTGACTCACAGTGTGTCTCTCCCCCTCTGCTACTGTCACCTCTGCTCCCAGTTCTGGCTGCCAGACACATTTGGATACTCGGCCCAGCTGCCCCAGCTGATGCGTGGATGTGGGATCAGGCGGTTCCTCACACAGAAGCTCAGCTGGAACCTGGTGAACGCCTTCCCGGTGAGCTGTGCTTCCCTTCTTCCCAGGGAATGGACTTGCGGTTACTGGAGTCTGTCTGCACGGCTGGACCTGTTGGTTCCCCAGGTCAAGCCAGTCCTTCAGCTCAGCTGACACAGGT
This sequence comes from Falco naumanni, assembly GCF_017639655.2. Lineage (NCBI taxonomy): Eukaryota > Metazoa > Chordata > Aves > Falconiformes > Falconidae > Falco > Falco naumanni. Next base: position 2,389,600 of record NC_054060.1, on the reverse strand, counting down.
TCTTGTTCCAGAAGCCACCAGTTTATGGTGGTGACAATGTTCTGTCAGGCTTTAGGGGGAGGAGGGGTATGGTTAGAGATCCCAGCTGGGCCCCTGGCCAGCAGATTCCTTCTGCTTCCGGATAGGCAGCTGTGACTCACATGCAGGTCTAACAAGACAGCAAACCCGGCCTCTCCTCTGCTGTCCCCTGGCTTTGTGGCTTTCCCCGTTCTTGTGTAACTGTCTCCTTGCACTGATCTGTCAGGGCATCCTGCAACCCCATGGAGAGAAAGTGAAGGCCTGGTTTGAATCCTCAGGGGGCTGTCAGGTGCCTGTCCACTGTGCGCTTCCCTGGTGACAAAGGGCTGGGCTTTGTGTGTTTGACAGGGCTTGCAAGGAAGCTTGGGCTTTTAGTGTACCAATTCTGTGCTGATGCGGTTGAAGTGGGCCCTCCACACTCATTTGTGTGGGATATGAGTTTGGGAGCCTTGAAACACTGAACTAAGGGTGAATTTATCTCTTTCTGGTACCAGTGTAACCAGAGATTTCCTTTTGGGAACTCCTGGGAGCAGTGGGGCTGTGCTTTAGCATTTTGGCACTGTGTGGTACAGGGGGACTGTATGAGACACCATGCTTTCCTTTGGCTCCCCTCCAGCATCACACCTTTTTCTGGGAAGGCATTGATGGTTCCCGAGTCCTGACCCATTTCCCCCCTGGTGACTCCTATGGGATGCACGGGCGAGTGGAGGAGGTGAGTGAGGTTGCCAGACCTGCATGCGAAGTGCAGTGCCAGCCCCTTAGGGCCAGAGCTGAGGCTCCTAGGAGAGGGCACTGCCTGGGAAGGGAGCAGGGATAGCTGGCAGCGTTACTGGACAAAGGCTGTTAGGGTGCCTGGCAGTCAGTTGCCTGCCTCTGAGATGGGTCCGTGTTTGATTTTGGCAGTTTGGGCTGGGGGAGAGGGGCAGGCGGGACTGGGCTTTGCACCCTAAAGGCTGACCTGGCTTTTTTGCGTGGAGCTGTGGGAGCTGGGGCTGGGCACCAGGGGATTGTAGCTGTCCAGAAATCCCTCTAGATGCTGAAAACAGTGAAGAACAACAAAGACAAAGGACGTGTGAACCACAGCGCTTTCCTCTTTGGCTTTGGAGATGGAGGAGGGGGTCCCACGCAGAAGATGCTGGACAGGATGAAGAGAATGAGTGACACAGACGGGCTGCCAAGGTGAGAGGGGAGCTCCCTTCCTCCCTCCTTGCAGGAGCATTTGTTTTGAGCCAAGCCTGGCCTTCAGCAGTGCCAAAAGAAAAGATGTGTGAAGGGGGGAGCAGAGGGCTGGGAAGAATTGTCAGGGAGACAGTCTCTCCATCACCAAGAGCTGTAAGAACAAGTACACAGGGCAGCCTTGGACTGCTTGTGAGCCCCTGGTAGAGCCGTGGGGTGAGTGGCCAGCACAGTAGTCCCTGCCCGGGGAATGTCCAGATCTCCATGGCAGGCAGCAAGAGTAGTGTGGAGCGGGAGAGGGGTAGGAGGAGGTTGAGGGGAACACTGTGATTGTGTTGGGGTTTCTGAGGCCTTGGTTCTGGGACTGTCACCCTTCTGGTCGGGATGCACCATTAGCCGTATCACAGGCTTTTCCCCTGGCTCATCACTGTTTGTGTGTCTCTCCTGCAGGGTTCAGATCTCCACTCCTGACCGACTCTTTTCCGCCCTGGAGAAGGAGTCATCGCAGCTGTGCACCTGGGTGGGAGAGCTCTTCCTTGAGCTGCACAATGGCACGTACACCACCCAGGCTCAGGTGAGTGTGCACAGCGTGGGGGCAGCGGTCTCCCTCACCCCCGGGCAAGGTGGCCATTAGCTCTTTTCACTACTGCTCAGGTGGCTCCAGGGCTCGGACAGTGCCCTTTAGGTCTCAACAGTGGGACTCCAAAAGGCAGATCTATTGTCAGATTTTCTTCGAGGGATGAGAAGAAAGCCTGGGACACAGCAGGGCCCCTTGACTCAACAGCTGCCATATCCTCCATCTTAGCAGATAGTTGCAGAGCTTGGGTGAAGAAGAAGGGGAGGGAGGTGGGAACAGAGACAGGGAAGGCTGTGTCCTGTGCTGGGAGTTTCAGTTTGGTCTGTGGCAAAAAATAACTCGCTGGTGACGGTGAACTCATGACAAATAACCAACCTTCCTGCACTGGAGCTGGGCTTTTGCCGCTGGTGTGAGAGGTCCACTCCCAGCTACCAATTTCCTAAACATCTTCCTTCTCTCCTTACTTTGACACCAGATAAAGAAGGGGAATCGGGAGTGTGAGCGAATACTCCATGATGTTGAAGTACTCAGCACCTTGGCTGTGGCACGAGGCGGTGTGTTCCAGTATCCTGCCAGCGAGCTGCAGCGGCTCTGGAGGTGAGGGCATACAGGAGCACTGATGGTAGCAGGAGAAGGTGTGCTGAGGGCTGAGGACTTCGACGTGAGGGCTGGCTGTTCTTGGGGTACCACTCCCCATCCCCTACAGCTCTTTATGCCTCTGGAATCTCAGTAGAAATCCTTGCTTTCAGTGCACCAAAATTAGCCCGGACCAGTTGGACCGCACTGGTGTGGGCATTTATGGGGGAGCTCAGTGGGCTGATGGTGGGAGATGGTCACTTATCTCTCAGCTCCGTTCAGCTGGAGCCAGAAGGGTGACTGACCACAGCCTGTCTTCGTTTGAACTGCCTCTTAGGGGAGTGGGAGAGCGGTGCGTCGTTAGGGCGTAGGGACCTTTGCAGATTCAGTACTGCAGCGCTGTGTGTACACAACCACTTCCATAAACTGATCTGGGCTCCACCTGAAAAGTGTTTCAGTGCTTTACTTGGTTATCCTGTTGGAAGACAGTTCCAGAGCATCACTACTTTTCTGGCTGGAAGCTTCATTTCCGACCGAAGCTTATTCCTTGCCAGTTGTGACTTGTCTGGACTTTTGCAACAATATATCCGGTAGCCCTGAGGGATAAAAAACCAATAGCTCTTACTCCTCATGGTTGTGGTTTACTAAGATGACAGTTGACAAGTCCTAACATAAAAGGATTTCAAGGATGCTGTGGAAAAAAATGCTTTTCTCAGGTGTTTGCTAACAGGGGGATAAGGAACAGTTACTAAGTTTGTCCATCTTGCAAACAGGGTTTGATAAGCCAGAACAAATCCAGTGCTCTCCTCTGCTTCCTCACCTGGTTTCTGGTCTCTGGTTTAGGTTACTGCTGCTCAACCAATTCCATGATGTTTTACCAGGCAGCTGTATCCAGCTCGTGGTGGAGGATGCCTTGCAATACTATGGAGGTGAGCAGGGAGTTTGGCTAGGAGGGCACTTACCCGCTGGAGCACACCGGGTCCTGCCTGGTGAGGCTGCAGAGGTTTCAGTGCCGATTGCCAGGTGCTACGGGTTGAACCTGTGTTGGCATGTGTCTGTAATAGTGCTAACTGAACAGGGAATTAGCAGGAGATCCAAGGGATTAAAAAACATCCTGAGTTACTGACAACTCTGCTTGCATGCCAGGATGGACCCCAGCAAAGGTTTGCTCTGGCCTGCCCGCAGGCACATCAGTAGCTTTATGTTATTGTAACGCCACAGTTTTCCAGTTGAGCTGGCATAGCTCATTGTAATCTTGTAATAACCAAGAATAATTATAAATTTAACTACTTACTAATAGATAATAATAATTAATATTAATGATAATTAGTAATGGAATCATAGCTTGGAAGTAGCTAAAGTGTGTGTACATTGCACAGGAGTGCCAGAAACCCTCTCATATGTGAGAAACAGCCTGTCCGGGTCCAACTTGGGCCTTTGTGTTGCTCAGAGATCCGCAGGGTTGGCACGCGGCTGCAGGAGGAAGCAGTGCAGTCCTTCTGCAGGGAACTGCTGCAGCCCGAGGCGGGGAGCGCCGAGGGCACCCTTGTGTTGAACACTTTGCCCTGGGAACGGACCGAGGTGATCTCCAGGCCTCAGCCAACCGGAACAGAGACTTTAGGTATGTCTAACTTGGGGGTAACTCATGCTTCAGAATTTCTTACAGGGGCTAACACAGAAATACTCTGCCTCTCCCTGCCCTGGGGAGGCTTTACCGCCTGGTCAAGTGGCTCTTTGCTTTCCAGCTCTGGTGACGGTCCCCAGCATGGGCTATGCTATAGTGAGGGAGCCATTGCTGTCCCCTTCACCCGTGGCAGTGAGGAAGCAGGTATGCACAACAGCAGTCGTCCTCAGATCGGTGTACTCTGCATCAGAGGTTGACTGGGGAGACATCTAGGGAATCCAGCACACAGCAAGTCTGCACGCTACATTTGCAGCTGGGGCACTCAACTCCCGCAGGGGTGGGTCTGTGAAATCTGTTCTGGTACTTTCCCGAAGGAGAATGGCTCCATTGTCATGGAGAATGGGGTGATTACAGCCTGCCTAGACATGATGGGCCATCTGACCTCACTTCAGCTGGTGGACTCTGCAAGGTATGTCTGTCACCCCGTTAGTTACTGGAACCAGGCTCCTCAAACCTCTCTCAGGTCTTCTTTTCACTGTACGCCCTTCTCCACTGCCAGTTCTTCTTACGCTGCTGTTTCTCCATTCTGCTTCGTTCCAGAGAGTCAGTCCCAGATGGCTGCTGTGCCAACCAGTTTGCACTCTTTGATGATGTTCCCCTGTACTGGGATGCTTGGGACGTGATGGACTATCACTTAGAAACCAGGTAGAGGAGCAGTGCTTGCAGCACTTGGATTTTGACTTTGCTCTGAGGTTCTGGCCCCCCTGTCCTAGTTGTAACAAAAGCTGTAACAGAGCATTCACTCTGGAGAAGTGAGTGCCTGCTGTGTGGGAGGCTGGATTGGGATTTGGGAACCTGGATCTACCGGGCTGAGACCAGCTCTGCCTTTATCCCTTTCTGCAGGAAGCCAGTGACAACGCTGCTGAAGCCTCTGGAAATTACCCTGGCTGGGGGCCTGCGGGGAAGCGCGAGCTTCTCTCTGCAGATTGGGGAAAGCAGCACCTTAATACAGGAGATCATCCTGGATGCCATGTGCCCCTACCTCCGCTTCCTGACCCAGGTCTGGCCAGCAGCTGCAGCGCCATACAAACATCTGTGCTGTGCAGGCAGGGTCCTGGGGACTGAACCTTGTGTCCAAATTATGGTCCCAGTCCTGTTTCTTTTTCTGAAGCCCCTCACTGCCTGTCTTCTGCCTCAGGGGAAGGCGGCCGGAGGCGTGGGGGACCTGAGGGACAAGGGTGGAAGAGAGACCCACCAGTTCATCTGTGTTCAGACTCTAGCGTGATTTTATTGCAGCTGGTCTGGCCAGGGCGTGAGCTGGCTGCTGTGCACTGGGGAAGGATACATGCAGCCTCTGCGCCTCAGTCCCCCATGGTGATGTCCTTCTGCTACTGCATTTAGGTTGAGTGGAAGGAGGCCCACAAGTTCCTGAAGGTGGAGTTCCCCGTGCAGGTCCGGAGCACAAATGCCACCTATGAGATCCAGTTTGGACACCTGCAGCGGCCAACGCACTGGAACACATCCTGGGACTGGGCTCGATTTGAGGTGAGAGGAAGGGCGGTCTGGTGCCGGGGCCGAGCTGCTCCTCCCGTGGCGGGGCTGCTTTTGCTCCCAGGCAGTAGCCCCCTGTGGTGAATATGTCCCTTGGTACCTCCCGCAGGTATGGGCTCACAAGTGGCTGGATCTCTCCGAGCATGGCTTCGGGGTGGCACTGCTGAATGACTGCAAATACGGGGCATCAGCCCACGGGAACATCCTCAGCCTCTCACTGTGAGTTAAGGGTTGGGGTGAGGGTGGAGCTGCAGCCGTCACTTTGCCTTCTCAGGTGTCTCTTGGAAGTCGAGGCAATGCCTGGTCCTAAATGATCGTAGTAAATAAGGAAATCAGTCTGGTGTTAGTCCAAGTGGCTGGCTGTTGTCTTGAGAACTTTTGGCTGACTTAATTATAGCTGACTAAGATAATGTAATTCTTATGAGTTATGCTCATAGATAATTCAGGAGATAAGATCCACATTTCCACCAAGTAATTTTTCTGTTACTGGCCAAAACACACCCCAAGAGCGGGGAGGCTTAAGGAGAGGGAAGGAACAGCAATATTATGGATGCGTACAAAGCTAAGAAACCATGCATTTCAGTTTGACTCCATCAGCCCCAAGTTTCACAGGAAAACAGCCTTCACTTATTTTAGTTTCTGGGATTGTCAGGGTCTGTTTGCTGTTGCCAGGAACCAGCAGCATGTTGGTTTCCACCTCGGGGCCCAGCCTCGAGGGAGCTGGGGGAGGCCGTAGTCTTGTCACAGTGCTCCCCTGGCTCTGCACTAGGTGACAGAGGGTGCTGCCGAGACATCAGTCTCACCTACCTCTCGTTGCCTTAGGCTGAGAGCACCCAAGTCCCCCGATGCCACGGCAGACATCACACATCACCAGTTCACCTACGCCGTGATGCCTCACCTGGGTGAGTGATGGGCAGAGCAGAGCAGGGTGGAGGATGCTGCACTGAGCCTTGGGCTGTGCCTGTGCAGAGGCTGGCCAGAGGTTCTTGTGTTGCAGGTTCCTTCCAGGATGCCGGTGTGATCCAGCGTGCCTACAACTTGAATTTCCCCCTCCACGTGTTCCCAGCCAGCTCTGCCCAGCACGAGGCCTGGAGCGCCTTTTCAGTCAGCTCACCTGCGGTTGTGCTGGAGACTGTCAAGCAGGCAAGTCCCCAGGGCAGAAGTGGGGAGGGCAGCAGGTTAAGCTGCTCTCCTTAAGCACGGCTTGCTCGTTCCCCCGTGCTGAGTGGTGGGCAGGCTCAGCTGAGCAGGAGCAGTGATCCCTCTGGTCTTGTGTGTCCCGCTGGGTGAGGACACCCCTCTCTGCCCACCCAGGTGGGCACTCGCACCAGGGATCGCAGTAGCATCCGCACCTGTACCTGGGTACTGCCGCCACAGTCAGCGCTGCCTCTCCACGGGTCAGGAACGTGCGTGCCTGCAGGCAGAGCCGCTCAGCCACCATTGCTTGGGTCGGGCTGGACCCCGAGGCGTAGGATAGGATGCGCCTGTCCCATTTGTCTGAACCCCCATCTGCACTGTCCCCCACAGGCTGAGGACAGACCTGAAGCTGTGGTGGTTCGGCTGTACGAAGCACATGGCAGCACGGTTATCGCCTGGCTCCAGACCGCCCTGCCCGTTAAGGAGGCGATGCTGTAAGTCCCCGCTGGAGGGCTGGGCGCCTGTGGGGATGGAGATCATTCACTTCAACTTCACCTGCTGCTTTCTTCCCCAGCTGTGACCTCCTGGAGCAGCCAGTGGGACAGGGCCACCTGCCGCTGGAGCAGCGGGGCATAAGGCTTTCCTTCACACCTTTCCATGTGCTCTCTGTCCTCTTGGTTTTGAGGCAGTGACATCATTTGCCACCCTCGCTGATACACGGCAACCTGGACCAACACCTTGAGCTCAAATCACAGCCTGAGGCTTCCCCGATACCAAGAGCTGTGCAAGGAGGCAGCAGTTCCAGGGAAAGGCAGTCTCCCCCTCGCCTCCCACCCAGCTGTCGGAGAGCAGCACTCAAGAGCACTCATGTTCTTCCGCAAAGGAGGACAGCTGCCCCCTGCCTAGGCAGGGCCGCAGGGCCTGAGTGGGTGCCTGGCTAGCTGAAGCAGGGGTGAAGTTGTGGGACAGGCTGGCTGGCCCTGCACAGGCTCTGCTCCAGCTGCAGGGGCTTTGGGAAGCAGCAGCCTTCCACAGTGGCTCCTGTGTCAGCCTTCACGTTGTGTCTATACATGTTGCTAGGGTCTGGACACTAGTCATTCCTCGGTCCCTCTGCTGCCTCTTGCACTGCCCTTGCAGAAGGGAAGCACAAGTAAAAAAGAAAATTATAAGAAAACAGGCTGGAGCTTGTTTGCACAACTTATTTCCAGATAACTGCACTGGTCTGTCTCCTCCTAGGGGCTCTGTTGTAGCTGCTGCTCTCTTAGTGTCTTCCCCAGCAGGATCTCACTCCTGGGACTGGGGAGACAAGGTTTTTTTGGGGACAAGGTGGAGGGGAAGCCTGCTCTAGCGCATCTGGGGAACAGCCTGGGCACAGCAGGGTTATCCTCAGTATAAAAAGGTGTGCACGGCGATTCCTACACAAAATACTTTTATTAATAGCCAGCTAAAACCAGTGATCCAGGCAGCAGCCGGGAAGGGAAGAGGGGAAGAAAGAGGGAATCCACTTTTAGGCAGAGGGATGGGGTCAGAGTCCAGCACAATATCTGGTCCGTGGCCCTTATCCCCCTCGAATGCCTGGGGACAGCAGGAGGATGCTGGGTAAGGCAGCCCCATCACCAAGCCCAGCTTCTCAGTCCCACACGAGCAGGCTGCAGTGGTAGCAAGCGGGTGTGAGCACAGGAACAGCCCCGTTTCCCCAGCACTAACCCAGGCCCCCCGGCCGGGCCCTCCCTGAGCTTTTGCAGCTGTTAAAATGCCCCTCAGGAGGAAGGCAGCACACGGCACTCACACGGCAGGGGCTGTGCCTGCAAGATGGAGAAATGAGAAGTCAGGGGGTGAGGGGGGGCCTGGTTCTGCCCCGTGAAGCCCTGCTTGCTCCTCTCCTGCTTTGTGGCCCCCCGGAGGGAGCGCACCCACAGCTCCCGCCTGTGCGTTTGAAAGCCGCAGGGACTACCGCCTCACCTCTGCCCCTGCGCGCAGCTGTCCGGCGGCTTCTTCTGGCTTTGACCAGCACCTCGGGCTCGGACAAGGCAGGAGCAGCAGTCGCTTTCCTCCTTCCCTGAGCACGTCCCTTCCTCTGCCTGTCAGCTACCTCCTCTTCCTTGGCTGACTTCAGGGGTTTTGCTGCAGTCTTGGGGCGCCGTTTCAAGGCACGTGTGGTGACCTGGGCGGACATCAGAGCCAAAGCTTAGCAGAAGTGTGCTTGGACTGCCAGATGATGAGAAACTCCAGGAATAGGAGCACCACCATGAATTTGGAAGCAGCCTGAGCAAGGCACAGGGAACAGGACAGCCTCTAGACCCGGCAGGAGCCACAACCACAAAGCTTCTTACCTTGGGGGTCGGAGCCTCAGGATCTGCCTTTGGTGGAGCGTGCTTCTTGCGGGGCATCTGCCCTGTGTGAGAAGACGTGCCCAGGTTAGGCAGGGTGAGGAGATGGGGCAGAGCACGCCTGCAGCACGAGGGACAGGCTGCAGCACAGTGACCTTTCAGGGTGCTGTCCCACGTGATGTGTGAACTGAGCGCTAAGGAACTGGCACTGGGGTGGAGGAATGGCTTCAGGGGGACCCTCTCCCCCATCCCAGATTCCCTCCTCTGCCAAAACAGCTCAGTTTGTGCTTGCAGCCCCTCTCCCCCATCCCAGATTCCCTCCCCTGCCAAAACAGCTCAGTTTGTGCTTACAGCCCCAGGGAGAGCACCCCCCACGGCTCCCAGCCTGGCCGGTGAGCAAGGGGATGCAGGTGCAGGCCTGGAAACCATCCTGCAGGTGCAACAGCCATGCCCGGGGAGGTCAGTGTGCTGATAAGAAGCCCTGGGGACAGTGGGCTCTGTCCCCCAGTGCCACGGGCTGTCATGGGCCCATCAGCACCCCAGCAAGAGAGGCTTTGCTCCAGCCTCTGGCCCCATGCTGTGCCGCAAGCGTGGGGCTTCCCAGTCTCCAGCCCTCCCGGAGCAAAGGCAGGTCCCACCGGGAGGAGAGAGGACACTCACCTTTGGGAGCCATGGGGCCAGGCTCTCCCTGCAAGGAAGGTGACACAGCATTGACTGGGGTGCACTTGTTCTGCAGGCAGCAGCAGCAAAATCTGTGCCCCTTCTCCATCCCGCAGCCAAGACAGTGATGGGAAACGGCCACGTTTCCCTGGGAAGCCAGGGGAGCTGGGCTTGCTCTGCCTGCCCTGTGCCTTGGGGACTCTCTCGTCAGCCCCTGCTCCTTCTGCAAGGCCCCGCCGTGGCACCTCACCCAGACAGGGGGGCACAGGAGGGAGGAACAGGGCTGCCAGACCACCCAAGTCCCCCATTCCCACAATTAGTCCCTCTGCTCCAGACTGCCTGCCATCCCCTGGCCGGCTGGTCACTGCAGATGGTCCTTGTCACCTCTGCAGCCAGCAGTGACAGCAGTCTGGCAGAGAGGGAGACCCCCAGCAACACAGCATAGTGCTGGGGGGTCTCAGGAAGCAGAAAATGGCTAGTGTCCCCATGGAGCAGCGGTTGGGAGGCACCCAGCCCCAGGCAGCGACCCTGGACTGCTACCTGGAACCATATGGTCCTGCCGTTGCGGTCACGCAGGGAGCTCATGCCGGGCACCAGGTAACACTGCAGCCAGTTCTTGAAAGCGGCGTAGTTATCAGAGTGATCTGGGTCTAAGAGGTTTTTCTCTGGGAAGGGAGAGAGGGAAAGGACAGAAGTAGAGAGGAGGCAGTGACCATGGTGTCAGAGTGCCCTCCCAAGCCTCCTGCTGCTGGGACAGCAAAGCCCAGGCCTCCCTGCCACCCCCAGCTGTCCCTGTCCCATCACCTTACCTGTGGCGATGACCTCCATGGGCACAGTATGGCACAGCTCCAGGAGATCTGGGTTCTCCCGCATCATCTTCAGCTTCTTGCTCAGCGTCAGGGAACGATTCTGCAGGGTGGAGAAGGGGAGGGAAGTCACCTGCCAGCCACCCCAGCCTTGCTGAGGTCTCTCCAACAGCAGCCACGTTCCCCATCTCCTCTTGCCCTTCTGAGGACAAGCTGCCACACTCCCCACCACGTGCCAGCCCTGAGCTCACCCCTGCAGGCTCCAAGCTGTGCATTAGCGTATTCCCCACAGCTACAAAGATGTGAAAGAGGGCTAACATCCAGGAACACCAGCAGTTCGTAAAAACAGCCCTCAGGTTGTGTGCTTTGTTTTCAGGCTTCCTTAAAATAGCCACCTCCTCTCCCCCAAGGCCACGTGATCAGCTGTGGCCTCTACTGCAGCCTTCCCCAGAGATTTTACACCTGCAAGGTGTGTTTCCCTTGCTTCTTCCTCTTCACCCACCCCAAATATAACCAGAGGCTTACTGACGGCAGAAGCTGGGTGCAGCCAAGCACCAGCACAACATGCAGGCATGTGCCCGGGGAGCTGTCACAGCTCGTCAGCCCGGCCACGTGTGAATGAGAGCCAGACACGTGAGGTTATGGAACTGTGGCACCCCATTTGCCACTCCGCTGGAGGGGCAGATGTGCTTAGACACGGGTGTTTATGGCAAAGGACAGTAACATGCTTGAGGAGAAAGATCCTGTGCCACAAGCATTATAGCTGTGAAGGGGAAATGCCTGCCACTGGGTTGAGAAAGACTCAGAGCAGCAAATACCTCCTGACAGCAGTGTGGGCACAGGCTGTGTGAGCTGTGCAAGGGCCTCGTGACGGTGTTCTGCCCCATCAGAGCGATGAACCAAACACGAACTGAAACTGGCCCCGAACCCTGGGCTGATACAAGCCCAAAACAGCAGCCGTGAACCAGAGCTTTATGCTCAGCTAAGCCCAAAGCAGAGCCGGAGCAGGGCAGCCAGCTGAGGCCAGACCACCTCTACCACTGCTGAGCCCAAACCTGAATCAGGGATGCTTCTCAGCTCAGTCTGGCTCCCTGCACTGAAGGCAAGAGGCTCCCAGTACCCCGGGAGCTGCTGAGATGTCCCGCAGGGCCACAGGCAAATGAATGCCTGTAGGGCATCTACCTGGAAACCTGACCCTTTCTGAGCATGTAAAAGCAGCAGGTGCTCCCTACCTTCTTCCTCCTTGCCTGCTCCTGATCCTTCAGGGCCTCCAGCACAGTCCGAGCCTTTTCAAAGGGAGGGATCTTCAACCTGAGACAATCCATCTGTTACACGTAAGCCTGAACTCTTGGTTCTGGCACTTGCCTGCGTCTACCAGGCGAGGAGGCCCAGCTGGTTCAGCCGAGTTGCTGCCGAGCTCTGACAAACTCCTGGAGCCCAAACCTCCATGGCAGGTCAGCAGGTGCTCAACCTTACCTGTACAGGATCTCAGCGCGGAGGTAATTCCCAATTCCATTGAAAAACTTCTGGTTTAAGAGTGCCTCGCAGATGGGCTTGTCAAAAGCTTTGTCGTCCAGGTTCTTCAGCACGTTCTCCCTGCAACAGAGCACGGGGCATCAGGAAGGCTCCCCTGGGCATGGCCGTTGTGCAGTACGAGCAGCCAAAACACCACAGTGGGGCCTTCCCTCGGCCGTGGGAAGGGGAGGACGCTCACCTGAAGGCCTGATACTCGGAGAGGACGCAGGGCCCGCGGCCCAGCTGCCAGGCGTCACCCAGGCGCCAGGAACCGAAGCGGCGGGCGTCGATGAAGCAGAGGGCGCGCGGGGGGCTCTCCTGGGTGAGGAAGCGGAGGTGGGCATGGCGGGGGAGCTGGGCGGCGGGGCACAGCCGGAACGACCCCGACATACCGAAGCGGAAGACGAGATCCTGGGTGGCGGCGGGGCCCAGCGGGGCCAGCGTCAGCCGCAGCTCCTTGCCCCGGGAGGTGGCCGAGATGCGGTAGGCCTCGCTGCGGAAGGGCACCTCCGGGCCCCTGCCCACCGCCGAGCGCTCCACGCCGCCCGAGAACACCACCTCGCCGCACGCCTCATTGATGTAGCGCCCGGCCAGATGCAGCTCCGGGCACTCGGGCATCCCCGGCAGCAGCCCCGCCGCCTCGGCCCGGCCCGGCCCGGCCCCACACCGGGCCCGCCGCCCCGCCCCGCCCCCGCCTCCCATTGGCTGCGCCGCGAGCGGGGCATGCCGGGAGCTGTAGTCCCACCGCGTCGCCCAGGCAACGGCCCCGCCGCGGCCTGCAAGGCCCAAGGCGCTGCCGCGGGGACACACAGGCGGGAGGCGGCTTGGCTTTGTCACCGTCACCTTTATTGGGGCTGCCCCGGGCGGCCCCGGGGGTCTAAAGTACGCGGGCAGGGAACGCTGCCCCCGGCCTCCCCCTCCCCAGCCCGGCGGTGCCAGGGCCCAGCTGGGAGCACCAAGTCCGGCCTCGCGCTCGATCCAGCCTCGGTGCTCCTTTTCAGCTCCTCAGAGAAGGGTGTTCATCAGGGCCTGCGCCTGCTTCAGCTCTGAGGAGAGAGGAGCAAGGTGGCGGGGGAGCTGCCAGCACCACAGCAACTCTCCTTGGCCCCGGCACCACCCCCTGGTCCCAGCATCCCCCCAGCATCCTCCCCTGGTCCAAGCACCCCCTCAGCATCTCCCCCTGATCCCAGAATCCCCACAGCATCCCCCCAGCATCTCCCCCTGGTCCAAGCATCCCCCCAGCACCAACATCCCCCCCCCCCCCCCGGCACCAAAATCCCCCCAGCATCCCCCCCAGCCCCCCAGGGCCACGGGTCCCTGCTGCCACCCCTCCTCTGGTCTCACCTGCCAGCAGCACCCGGAACTTGTCAGCCGAGAGGGCCATGGGGATGGCCACTGTCTTCCCATGCTCCCTGTCCCGCACGTTGAAGATCAGGTGCACGAGGGGCTCGTTGACCTCCCGCAGCTCGCTGGAGCTGAGAGTGTAATCCACCCGCCAGCGCACCGAGCCCAGTTGGCTCACTAGGGTGGGTGGTTGGCCAGTGTCAGAACCCTGGCACCCCTGGGCAGGGTGACTGACCCCAACCCCCAAACCCCATGTCCCGGCAAGACTCAACGCTGCACTCACATCTCAGGCTACAGGCCCTGAGGCTGTCCTGTAGGGAGCTCTGCTTCTCCTCGTAGGACCGGCACAGCCCGCTGGCATGCTCTGCTCAGGGGGGAGAGACAAGACAAGAAACCCCCTGCTCACACCTGGCTGAACCCCAGTAAAGCACTCGGAGGAGCTCCTAGGGATAGATGGCACAGAGGGGAGATAGATGGCACACAGTGGCTCTGGGTGTGAAGCCGCAGTGCCAGGAGCTGCCAGCTCAGCCCTGGCACGTCCCCCCTGAGGGTCCCCCACCTTTGGGCAGCCCCAGCTGCTGCAGCTCACTTGACAGGGACTCGCTGTCCACATTGTGCTTGGCAGCACTGGAGAGGATGAAGCTGAGGACGGCGATGGTTGCCTTCACATCCCCCGACTCTGCAGGCAGGACAGAAGGTCAGCTCCACCGCCTCGGCATATGGGGCCCCTGCCACATTGCTGCCTGTCACCAGCGTGCAGCTCCCTGGGGGGTGAGTCAGCACCACTCACCCAACTTGGCATCCGAGGTCAGCTTCAGAATCTTCTCGTACTGTGGGAGGGCAGAGCGTCAGCATCAGGTACCACATGGCCACATAATGCCCTCCCCACCCACATCAGCGCTGACCACTCTCACCTCTGTGTTAACAATAATAATAGTTAATATTATTACTGCTGGTACTGGCTGGCAGCGTTCTCAACACCGAGGCCTGGCTTAAGACCACAAAAATCAGTACTATTGCTAATTATGCGTTTATAGTGTTGCAACGCTTTGTCTCCATCCCGGCCCACCCACGGGGGGGTCGCACTCACCTCGATGGCCTCCCCCAGCAGGTCCCGCAGCACCTGGGCGCAGATCAGCTTCAGCTTCACTGAGGACTGCGGGGGCAGAAACAGAAGTGACCACCGTGCCCAGGTAGGGGAGGGGGACACGGGCAGGGGGACACGGGGAAGGGAGGGGCGGCACTTAACGATTTTGGCCAGAGTGCTGATCTCGGCCAGGACCCAGTCCGGGCAGTCCAGGTCCCCGCAGAAGCGGAACCGCTGCAGGGGGAAGGCACAGTCAGAGCCCGCCGCAGCCCCGCCGCGCCCCCCCCGCGCCGGCCCCGCCGGCCCCCTCCCCACCATGTCGCCGCCGGTCCCCGGTACCGCCGCAGATACCCGCCTCCGCGACCCGGAACCGCTACCGGGCGGCCGCCCCGCCTCTCCCCGCCCCCGCGGCGCGGCCCCGCCCCGGTGCTGCCCCGGAGCGGTGCTGGGCGCCCCCGAGGGAGCTGCAGCGGGCAGCGCTGCTCCGCCGGGGGTCGCGGCAGGGCCGGGGAGCCGAGGGCCGCAGCACGGCGACGACCACTGGCCCGGGGAGGTGCCGCTGCGCCCCGCCCCTCGCTCTACAGCCCCGCCCTTCGCCCTACAGCTCCGCCCTCGCCCTACAGCCCCGCCCCTTCCTCTCTAGCCCCGCGCCCCGCCCACCGCGGCTCCGCCCCCGGCTCCGCCCGCCCCGCATCGCTCCGGGGCTTCCCCGGGCACCAGCACCCGTGGGCGGGACGATGCTGGGCTGAGGGTCCGTCGGGCAGAGCTGGGACACCCGGCAGCGGGAACAAGCGGGACACTGTGGGGTTCAAGGGCATCAGGCAAGGACCCAGCAGCTGCCACAGGCCCAGCAGAGCCCTGGTTGTTCACACTGGTGGCCTCCAACTGCTGTTGGAGTATTATTTTTTCTTCCCCTGCTTTGCTTTTCCCCCGCTGACTCAGCCCATTTGCTGGGATTCCCCCTTTTTTGGCATGCTTGCTTTCGTCACTGCAGGTCGGCTCATTCCTGCCTGCGCCTTCGGGTAAGCGTCACTTCTAGAAAACCAGCATTTAAAGAGATTTCTGTAGAATAGGTTCCTCTTTTCCTCCTAAGTGCAGCAGAACTAGTCTGGTTAGGCTGGTCAGGCTCTGGGTTATGCTTATTACCCTTCACTCACCTGCTGGGGGTAGGTGACATCCAAGAGAGGAGGTGTCAGTTCTGGGGAAGTTCTCACCCCTTGCTTTGCGCAGCCAGCCCTACAGCTGTGAGCTGACAAGCAGCACCAGCACCTGCTCCGTGCCTTTGGGCATCCCTCTGATTTTCTCAAAGTCTGGGGAATGCAGCAGGTTTTTCCCCCTGAGGAACGTGCTTGTGGGTCACTTCCAGGTAGAAGCTGGCAAGGGAGGGTGGGAATTGCGGAGCACTACGTGGATTCCTTGTCTTGCAGAGTACAAGGGAGGGCTGGCTTTAGGGCTTTAGCTCCTCCTGGAAAGGAAGAGGGGAGTTCAGCACGTCCCTGCCAGC
This sequence comes from Falco naumanni, assembly GCF_017639655.2. Taxonomy (NCBI): domain Eukaryota; kingdom Metazoa; phylum Chordata; class Aves; order Falconiformes; family Falconidae; genus Falco; species Falco naumanni. The sequence goes on along the minus strand of NC_054060.1, from coordinate 2,373,695 downwards.
AACACGCAGGCTCCCTGCTCCCACAGGACCGCCCCATACAGCCTGCAAGCAGGGACAAGAGCCCCAAGGGCAGGATGAGGGCAGCTCTGCCCCTCACTGCAGCGAGGCTCTTCCTTGCCTGCCTTGGAGATCCTCGGGACTGGATGATCCTTGATTATAGAATAAAAAAAAGCAACTGACGTTTCCTTCTGAAGTGAGTATCTTCATGTACAGCCTGCTTTCTGCCTCCATACACTGGGGAAAAACATGCAGCAAGAAGGGAAAACACACCTAAGTTTGTTTTTTTTGGGGGGAAACACTTTAGCTTGTAATTAAGTAGGCAGCAATGAGAGCTCTGATCACAGGGTGCTTTGCATTTTGGGATGAAGGAAAGTACCCCACACAGAGCAGGAAGGGCTTCTTACCCAGGGAGCAGCCCAGCACTTGATTTCCCCCAAAGCAACCCCACCAGGGGTGTATTTCCTTGGCCTTTTAACTCCCTAGCATTAGAGAGTGGTTAGTCAAGTGCTGGAGAAGATGAAGCTCAGCTTATTATAGTAAGCTAAAAGCAAAAGAAAGTAAATAGACATACGAGCTGCTCCGAGGGAAAGCACAGCATGACGATGGCAGGGAACCTCAGGCTGCCTGAGAGGGAGCTCCATTGAGTGCTGCCTGTGTCAAGATTTTATAGCCTTGCAGTTATATAGCCTTTTTGTATGGATAACTTTGATAAGCAAGTCTTTTTCATCAATTTAGACAACATAAAGGTGTTATACCACTGGATGCGTGCTCCCCCTTAGCCAACAGGTTTTATCTTTCAAGTTTTGTTCCCTTTGAGACTGAGGTGTGAGCATGCACAGTAGGGATCCAGGGCCTCAGAAAGGAGAAATGGACCTAGCCTACACCTGGTCCTGCTTCAGCAGCAGTTTTTCCTCTTCAGCACGCCTTTTTTTTTTTCCCTCTCCAAACAGCAGCCTGAACCTTGCAAGCCCAGGGCAGGGGTGCCCACCACCACCCACACCACAGAAGCAAAGTCCATTCACAGCTGGGTTTGACATTCTATAAACAGTTTAATGAAGTTCAACATACAAAAGTGATTTCTTTATACAGCTGAACATGCATCCTTCTCAGGGAGCGTTTGGCAGCTGCCACCCAATGAGCAGGGATAGCTTCTCAGCAGCTCTCCCCCACTACCCCTCTTCAGGCTCCCCCCCACCTCCCTGCCCCATTAGCTACATCTTCTCTCAGCAGACAGAGTGATTGTGCCAGTGTGTATGAACATCCTCAGGGTCCTGTGGATGAGAGGGGAAAAAGTTGCTGTGCCTGCCTCCAGCAAGGGCAGGGGTGAAGTCTCCTTCCCTCCAGGGGTTTCTCCAACCCCTGCCATGGCCATCACTAGGCACAAGAGGGACATGACTTGCAGCAACAGCAGCTGTGCTTCAAGGCTCCAGGTCCAAGGTATAGATTCTAATTCAAGGGACTGTAGAGGCCACTTACCTGTTCAGAGGATGCCCAGAACACTTGGTTATCCATTTCCAGGGTCTGGGTCCCCACTTCAGGGTCTCTTCTGTCCCAGAGGACAGACACATCTGTCCAGCCAAGCCTCTTGGTCCCCAGACACTAGGGAGGAGAGCACAGAGGCTGCAGCCAAGCCTGGCCCCACACCAGTCCCTCCGCTCCCTGCTCACCTCACACAGGCACCAGGGCTGCTTTGCCCCAGCTTGTTTCTGTCCACCCCAGGCAGACATCACCCTTACCAGAAGCGAGACGATGGCAGCAGTAATGATACAGAGACTACACACAACCACAATGACCACACCATAGTCTGGAAAGCCTGTTTCTGGCAACCGGGGCTCCAGGGTGTCCTCTGGAGGAGAGGACAGCAGTTAGTACAGCCTGCAGGACATGGGGACTTTCCATGAGGTGGCAGCCACCCACTCTCCTTCAGTACACAGGAGGCAATATATAAAGTGCCAATAACTCATTTGACACCCTCCATGCCCCTTCCAGATAACCCTTCCCTCCTGTCCTATGCCAGCATGCAGCCAATGGTCCGTGTCCAGCGCCCCAGGCTGTGCAGAGGGCACAGTTGTTACTAGAATTGTACTTTCAGATCAGCCATTGCCAGTGGGTCACCTCACCAGGCAAGGCATCTCACACTCCCTTTGCACGATGGGTCTGCTCTGCTCACACTGTGAGCACAGAGCTACAAGCTGGTGAAGCTTGTACACCTGTACCCCAAGGGAAGCTTACCTCCCACAGCAAGAGAGTATGGGTCCACCTGGAAGGCTGAACCAGCCAAAGTCTTGTTTGGCCCAACTGAGAGCACAAGTGCCTCCAAAACTTCCAGGCTGGTCGGAGCAGGGTGCTGGAAGACCACATCCCCATGGCAGATCAAGGAGCCAGGCCTGCGGACAGGGTTGGGAAGAGCTCCAGCAGCTGCCAGTCCCACCAGTGACCTTGCAGACCCCCATGCTGGGCTGTGACCACATGGCACAGCCAGACTCCCAGCTGGTTTTGCTCAGAGGGGCCCCAGGAGGATGTCTCTCCATTCAGGGAGGCACTGGTTTTGCATCTGCTCTTTGGGATGGAATCCCTGGGGGTCTGGCAGGTCACTCCTGAGAATGGGCAAATGCTTGACCACAGCTGCCTGCTGCAAACCCTTCTGTCAGGCGATACACCTGACAGCCATAACCTGGGGGTTGGTGTCTGCAGGGAGACCTCCCCTCCCCAGGTCTGTACACCCCTGCCCCAGCAAACCCTCTTCTCTCACTCACAGGAATCCTCTTATCACCACTTGCAGCAGGCTCCTGTGGTCCCTCAGGGCTCTCGCCACCTGGAAGAGAGGTTTTGCTCAGCTCCCCACCAGCCTTCAGGGGTGTTTCACCCAGCCAGACCACCCCTTCCACAGCCATTAGTGGCTGTCCCAGCTCCCTTCAGCAGGGACACAGGGCAGCTGCTGTCCTGCAGCACCCTCTGGGTCCCTGGATGCATTGTGGTGGCCTGAACTATTGAAGCACCATCAGCAGAAAGAAGACACCTTGCCACTAAAGCCTTGGTACCCGTCTTCAGCAGGTACTGGCCACTGAGGGTCTGGTTTGGACAACCCCCAAGTAGTTCCTGTTCCCCCAGTAGCCCCCAGCCTCCTTTCCCAGCACCCTGGGAGGACCCTGACCCCCTCCCACCAGCCATGCCTACCACATCAGCAAGGTCTCTGGTGAGCTCCTGGTGCTCTATAGCAAGCGGATTCAGAAGGTCCTCACTGAAGTGTCTGTTGGTGATGAGGAAGGAGAGCGGGTAAACCTGCAGGCGAAGCCTGGCTCCTGAAGAGGCAAGACACAAGTGCCAGGTGAGCAGAGCCAGCAGCGAGCCCTACCGCACACAGGGACTGTCCTTACCCTCCACTGAGAGAGTGGTCAGGTCCACAGAGCAGGTTGCAAGAGCTGTCAAGGCTTGCAGAACCCCTGCAACATCAGCATGGACGATCGTGTCGAGGTAGAGGTCTCCAGTGATCTCCAGGTCCCCACTGAGGTTTCTGAGGGGAGAGGAGGGCTCTAAGCAAGGCAGGGCCAAACCCTTGCCAGTCTTCTTCCAGCAGCTCTGACTACTCGGCCCAGGGAAGATGCTCAGTTACAGTATTTGCTGCCAGCTGCACATCACCCTCCCAGGTTGCTAGTGCAGCACAACTCATCCTCTGCATCTCTGCAGCACGGCTAATTCGCTGCAGAATGCACAAGGAGTAGTGAAGGTAATTTAATGAAGCGCTTTGGAGAGGGGTAGTGGTGTCCCATACCTGAGCTGTGTGATGGAGAAGTTCCTCACATGGTAGAGGGCACTGAGAGACCGAGTCACCTAGATGGAGAGGACAGCTCATACCCCACCTCTGCTTCGGTGCACGCTACCCCACCCTGCAGGCAGCGCAGCAGCCAGCTTATGCTCATTTTCCCAGCATCATCCTTCGGAAGATGCCACCAAGGCTCACCGTACCTCACTTACCAGCCTCTCCAGGGAGGCTGTCCTGTTCCTTGCAAGCTGGAAGACAGTGAAAGAGATGGACAGCTTCTCTGAGTCCAGGTTCTCCAGGCTGAAGCCTGAAAGTTCAGAAGACAGTTATGCTCACACCTGCTCCTCCACCTGCCCTAGGTGGTCAGCCCTGAGCTCACCCTCCACCGCACACTGAAAGCAGAAGCCAGCAGGGCAGCTGTGGGAAGGTGAATACCTTTGTGGTGGGAAGGGCTTGGGATGCACCACCTCCCAGGGCAGGAGAAGCAGGCCAAGGAGGGGAAACCAGTGAGTTTAGCAGAAGCACTGGACCACACAGGTCCAGCATGGGTCAGGAAAAAGGATAAGTGAAGATGAAGCCTTAAGTCCAAACTGGGCCAGTTTGGGATTTTATAGAAGTACAGGGAGGGCACCTGACAGCAGCAGCTTCATTGTGGGAAGATCTCCATGGCTTACCACCGGACTGGACAGATTGCGGCTCCAGATGCCAGCTGAAGATGCTCCTTCCCTTGCTCGCCTCTGTGACAACTGTCCGGATGAGGTGGGAGTTGGTGGGAGCAGGAGCATCCCCTCGGAACAGAGCCTCCCCTTGCACAACCACCGAGCCATTCCTGGGAGGAAGACAAGATGATGGACAGCCCACCTCCCCTTTGGGAGCAGCTTAAGAGCCCCACCATCCTCACATCAACACCCCACCCAAAAGAGGGGTCAGGTGGCTTTATCTGGAGCTTCAGACACTTTCACCCAGGGATCCCTTGGGACGATGGCCCTAAGGAGGGAGCATAGCCCCTCACAAGACCCTTCTGGAACATTTTGTGGACAAACCCTTCCCTCCAAGCCAAACCCACCACCCTCCATCTGTTGCCACAGGGCAGGCAGAGCTGCATACTCACAGGAACGCGAGGATGTTTGCCTGCAGGAAGGTCTCATAGGCAGACAGCATTTGTTTTAGCTGGAGGAGAGAAGCACCTATTAATCAAGCAGCTTTTACAAGGTCCCCTGTGCTAAGGGGGCACATACCAGGAGGTGTGCGGTGCGTACAGAGGGAACTCAGCTCCATTTGCCCAGGATAGGGCCCGCCAGCACCCCCAGAGATGGTCATGGCTAAGCTGCAATACTCGGGGCTCCCATCAGCCTAGAAACAGCACCCAGGAGGGAATACCCCAGCACCAGCATGGTGTGTTACAGCCCTGCTAGCTGCCAGCAGCAAGGGGAGCCCAGGCCCACCTCACACCAAGCATCCCAGTCCAGCTCAGGTGAAGCAGTGCCAGGGATTTACTCGTTCCCACCACGCCTAGGCTGATGCAGCCTGCAGGCTCCTTGCCCCGGCAGGGCTTGTTGAAGTAGCATCTCAGCTGCACCCCCTGCACCCAGTATCTCCACCAACCAGCGCCTGCACTCACCATCAGCCTCACTTCTCCCTCCAGCTCCAGGTAACTCTCTGAAGCCCTGCTGCTCAGAGCCTCCGTGTAAGCAATGCCCAACAGCCGGAACCGCAAGGGCAGCACGTGCGCAGGAGAGGGGAGCCCAGTGGGGTGGGGTGCGGGGGGCTTCACACTCAGGGAGCCAGGTTTGCCCACCGTCACCAGCTCAGCAGGGGTGAAGGCCTCTCCTGCAGCTGCAGCGAGATCCTCTCTGGCTGTGGAGGGGTGCCAGGAGTTGACAGATTGACTGGACACAGACTCAGCACCAAGGGTCGCTCCTGGGGAGCTGGCTGCATGCACAGCTCCAGTGGAAGCCAGCAAGTAAGATGGAGATGCCAAGCTTGTGGTGCTGGTGTGCTGCACCGGCTCAGAGCGACGCTCCGGAGCGGGGTTCTCAGAGCTGGCAGGGGGTACAGAGCCTGGGCTGACACGGGTGGGTCCCAGAGGTCCTGCTGGTGTCAGAAGCAGCTCGCCGTGTCCAGCTTCTGCCACAGCCAACTGTCCAGGCAGCACACTCTTCTCTTCCACCTTCGTGGCCTGGCGTTGCCCCACGCTGGGTCTATCCTCAGATGCTGTTGTGAGGAAGGGGTCTGGACCCAGAGATGGCCTCTGGGTAGGCGACACCAGGGGGGAGCCACATGTCACACCCACAGCTCTTGGAGAGAGGGAAAACACCATAGCAGCTCTGTCCTCACAGGGGGCTTCGGTCACTCCAGGCTCTGGGGTGGCATCAGGAGCCACCAAGCTCACCCCAGTCACAGCAGGACCTGCAGCGCTGGGGGTCAAGCTCAGAGCAGGGGAAGGGTGGGCTTCGGTGGGTGTTGGCAGAGCCTGCCATTGCAGCAGGGGAGGCGCATCACTTGGATTCCCTGAGGTGACAGGGGGTCCCCCAGGTGCTGCTGTGGGAAGGGAAGGAGCCAGCACTTGCAGGTGGCTGCTGTCATGAGCCAACACAGCATTGGGGAGAGATGCCAAGACAGTGGCCGGGAGTCCAGACCCATTTCCCAGGACCTCGGTAAAGACAGTGTCCGCCAGCAGAGCAGCTTCGCCGTGCAGGAAGGTGCCAGCAGACCATGTGTCCCAGAGCATCTCGGGTGTCACAGCAGAGGGCACAGGAGGCATTTCAGTTGATGTGGACATCCTTTCCGTTGGCATAGCTGAGGGCAGCCCTGGCAGGGGCCCCAGCTGAGGAGCAGAGGGGTGGTCCTCACCCATACCATGGTCAGGTCTCACCTCTTCCTTCTGCCCATTGTGGCTCCTCATGGTGGCTCTGGCAACTGAAGCTCCATGCTGGGTATCAGAGAATCCACCGGCTGTAGACTGATGAGACGCAGGCACACTGCTGGGAGCCTCTGCTGCTGACACAGCTTGTGCCAAAGATGACAAACTGGTGGCTGTCACCACAGCAGGAGGCTTAGAGCTCACAGTCAGCTGGAGATCTGCTCCATGGGACACAGAGCGAGGGTCAGGGGGTGCCCCAGGGGTCCGGTCACCTCGGGGCTGGCTGGCCATGCTGTGGCTCTGGGAGGCAGTACCCAGCGCTGACAGTGATGGGACATCAGCTGGAACATGGGCCCCCCCAGGTGAGACCAGCTGGGTGGGCACCACCCGCAGCCATTCAGCCCCCACGGAGGGGGCAGGGGTAGCAATGGGCAGAGAGGGGGGGTTCAGCCGTGCTGGGGAGGCAGCAGGGACCCAGGCAGCTGTGTGACCCTGCGTGGGGGGGCTGCCCTCCGAGCTTCTCGCTGGGCTCCAGGGCTCTGCTGTGCCCGCTGGCTGCCCAGGGTGGGGGGCTTGGGTCACCACAGGCACCTGGGGTGCATCATGTGAGCCTGGTCCAGAGCCACAGAGGCTTCCTGGAGCAAGGTGATGCCGTGAGCCAGGGCTGGGCTCACCCGTGGTCTGGAGGAGCTGAGCAGAGGTAGCAGACACCTCTGTGCCAAGCCACCGCACAGGGGACAGCATCCCAGCCAGTGCCGTGCCCCGCCGGAGCCCTGCCCCGTGCCTGGATCCAGGCTGCTGTGGGATCGTCCGAGCTGTTGAGGGAGAGGCAGGAGCTGGGGTCTGTGTCCCCAGGGTCCATCCCTTAGCATCTGCACAGTGGGTCACATCTCCTTCAAGTCCAGGGAAGCAACCTGGGGTGCCCACAGAGCCCACCAGCACCCTCCTCTGCTGCATCGCTGGTTCATTGAGCGGGTCCCCATATGCTGTCACCAGATCATCACTTGTCCCTCGCTGGGGGGCTGGCAAGCCCAGCTGAGTGGGAGAAAGAGGTAGGGAGCCCAGGGTGGGCTGGGGCAGAGCACCCAGAGACCCCAGGCTGTACAGGAGGGCGGTGGCAGGCAAGCAGATGGCCAGCAGCAGGAAGGCTTTGCACCGCAGCCTGCCAGCAGTGGTGGCCACACGGGCAGCAGGAGCCAGGGTCACAGCCCCTTCCCTCTCATCACAGGGCAGCATTTTTGGCTGTAAGGCAGCAATATCCACAGGGTCTGGTGGTCCTGCCCCTTGGCCCTGCTTGGGAGAGGCCATGGGGAGAGGTCAGCTGCAGAGAGGTATAGCAAGAGCTTTAGGCTGGGTCCCTCCAGGCTCCCCCCATCCCAGTCTTCCCCAGTAACTGGCCTGTCCCCAGAGCACCCCCCACACCCAAGTCAGGGACAGGAGGTTCCTCATCAGAGCATCTCTCCGGTCTCAAGCAGCACCGAGCAACTTCTCCAGCTCAAGGAAGCTTGTGCCAAGTCTCAGCATCCCCCCCAGGAGGCTCACAGTGCAGAGCAGGGCTGTGACAAGCCTTGGGCTCAGGCATTCCCCACCCAAAACACCAACATTGCCCCAGAGAGCCTCACCAGGGACAGCAAGACCTCCCAGCCCACCAGCACCCCTTACCTAGCAGCACACAAGGAGAAGGGAGCACCAAGCCCCCAGCCCAGCCCTGTGCTTTTATCTCAGTTCCCGGGGGGGGGGGAGGAGGAGGGAGGGTGGTGGGGCGGGGTGGCTCCATTCCAGCTGCTCCCAATTAACACACAAACTCATTTGCACTCCCCCAGGTGAAGCTCTTTCTTGGCTAGAGGGGTCCCAGCTTCCCTCTGCTCCTCATTAAGCCCAGGCAGGTGGTTCCCCAAGCACCAGCCCGGATCATCATGGATACTCTTTGAAATGCCCTGCTTGTGGGGACCAGGTTGTGGTGGTGCTTGAGTGATTTGGGCTGAAAAACACGGTTTAAGGTGTTTGGCTCTCAGGACCGGGCAGATTTTGTATTTCTGATGGAAGCTTACAAGGGGTAGGGTGCCTCAGGGGTCCCTGCTGAATCAGCCCAGGGTGCATCACCCTAGCAGAAGAGTGCTGGGGGGCTGGTGCCATCCCTGCTGCAACCTATGGCTCTCCTGCCCTGTTTCTGATGCACAGACGCCCCCAGCAGCATCCTCCTCCTGGGCTGTCACCCAGGGAGCTCAGGACATACCCATCACGGGTGCTGGGATGTGCTCTCTTACTGATGGGCGACCCCTGGGGCTCCCAGCAACCCCAGAAAGTCAGATGCTGGATCCAGCCCTCCGGTGATGGGATGGAGGGGCTGGGCACATCATTCGTGACTTGTTGCAGGGAGCAGGCAAGTGCATTGGACGTGGTCTGGTCTGCCCAGCCCACTGGGTGGTGGTGGGTGCTGATTTGGGACACCCCCCGCCATCCCCATAAAGGTCCCACAGTCCCACACTGGCAAGCAGAGACTGAAGCACAGCATGTTTGGAAACAAGCCAAACCCTTTTAATCAGGTGAGGCACCTCTTGAAATTCATATTCTTACAAAACATTAAATAAAGTGAAGGAACTTTCTTCCCTGGAACCTCATTTTTTTTATATATATATATATATACACAGACATATAAAAACAATTTACAATATTAACAAACACTGCTTTCTGAATCACTTTACAATGCTATGCACGGATGGGGCATGGCAAGGGAGAGCAAGGAGAACAGCAGTGTTCCCCTTCCCCATCCCCCACACGGCCAGTACATCCCAGTGGAAAACCAGAACGGCACCCACAGAACACACAGAGCCGCCATCGCCTCCCCAGACCAGCAAACACACCTTTCAGCTAGAAAGAGTCTATGGTACTGTTTGGGTAGAGTTGTTTTTTTTCTTTTTTCTTAGTTTAAAATAAATATTCCCTGTAGTGAAATTGAAAATAATAACCATCCTCATTTTGTTCCTCCATCCCTGCGTCAGCTGGAGAAACACCTGAGTGTTGAGTTTGTAAGGCCTCTGCTGTGCACCGCCACGGAGACCGGGCGAGGGGGAGTCCTGCTGTCCTCAGCTGCCGGCCCCCCCCCCGGGATGCCCACCCACCTTCAGTGCCCGTGGGGTGGGACAGACCCTCCTTCCGAGGTCTCGCAGCATCCCTCCCCTCTCCTGCCCCTCCGGTCGCACCGGTGGCCACGTCTCCATCCAGAAGTCATCCCTAAACGCGCATCTCCCATGTTCTCCTTTGGGGCAGCTGGGAGCTGTTGTGGTTTGGGTTTCACCGGCCTGTCAATCTTTCTTGCAGCCTTTTTCAGCTGCCATCAGGACTGATGCTCTGAACCCAACCAGCGCGTTCCCACCGCCTTGGTCCAGCACAGTAAACAGGTGAAACTGTGTGTTTAAATAAAAAGGCAAGTATAAATTACTACGTTTTTTTAAAAAAACACCCACATAACCTGAAGGCAGCAGCTCCTTATAAAGGTAAATATGTAACATTTTTAAAATGTCTTCATTTAAAACAACAATTCAGTCCTGTAACTACAGAAGTTGCGATCCCTTGACCCTTAATATTGTGTAAGTCTGTAGCACTTTGAGGATTAAAAACCAGGAGGAAGGTACATTTCTGGGGAACGGCGTGTATAAAGCAGGAGAGGTGACTTTAGAGGAGAAAGGGAGGATGCGATGAATCATCCCTGCAGTAGCCAGCCTTTCTCCAAGGCTGGGGATGATGGTGTAGCCATTTCCATTCTTCTCTTGAGGGTACAGGTGCTGCTCCAGCCCTCCAGCTCCACTGGACCTCCAGCTGTTCCCTCCCAGTTCCCTGCCTGCAGCCTGGCTGGCTGTGGATGGAGGTGGGAGACGCACTGGAAGGTGATGCACTAGAGGAAATGCAGCTCCTGTCCTCATGGGCAGGCAGCCCAGCTGTTGCCCTCAACACATTCCTTAGTGTCTTTTTCTTCGTGCTATCCAGGGCTATCGCTTTGCCATCGGCTTTCAGTGCCTCCACGCCAGGGCTACCTAGGAGAGGAGAGAATGGTTAGGGACAGCAGGGTCTTCACCTTCCCATCCCGAATAATCCCCTCCCAGCCACAAATCCCCACTCCAGCCCAGGCAGCGGAGCCACTTGTGTGCTCCTTCCCAGCCAACCCAAGCTCCCATCATCACGGCAAATACACACACCCCTTCTCAAAACGACATATAAATCCTATAGATACCAATAAAGACACACATAGAAGAGTTACCTACTTGGAGGGATGCTGGCCAGCCTGCGAGCTTGAACCTGTAAGAAATGAAGTTGATGGCAACGGCCTCGAGCAGAAGCAAAAGCATGTGCAGACAGGGAAGGGTGGTGGGACTGTCACCGGTGGGATGGGACAGCCATGGGTGGCAGGTCCAGCATGCAGTGTACACGCTGCCCTGCTCCCAGTGTGTTCCTGCCCTTGTAGGTGGCCTGGAGGTGACCAACACCTCCTCAATATCCCCAGGATGATTTTTCTCACCCGGGCAGGTGAGGACAACCCCACCAACTCCACACACACACCCCAGTTCAAGCTTTTTCCTTCCACAACCCATGAAGAAAAGCTAAATATCCTGCTCCGCAGACCCCTTGGTAGGACGCGGGCACTGAGGGACCATGCAAGCGATGGATGCTCCCGCCAAACAGCAGCATCAGGGAGGCAGGTGCAGCTGGAGCTTCCCCGGAGGAGTCCCCGTCGGTGTCCCCAGACCTCTGTGGGAGATGTCGGGCTACCTACCGAGCTGCTGCCGGATGGAGTTGTGCCAGTGGAGGTTCAGCAGGTCCGGGTAGATCTCAGGGAGCTGCTTAAGTGCCAGGAGCTTCAGCATGCGCGAGGTGCAGCTCTTCAGCTCCAGGTCCCTCAAGTGCCTCTCCTCCGAGAGTGTGGTGGGGCGCAGCTCCACCTTGTGCTCCTGCAGCACCTGGTCAACTGAGGCCCCCGGGAGCTTGGGGAAGAGCTTCTCCTTCACCACATGGATGGGGATGAAGACAGCCCCTGCCCGGACTACGTGGGGGAAAGGACACTTGCGAGCGAACATGAAGGTCTCCAGCTGAGAGAGCAGGTTGGTTAGGAGCGTGGCCGCATCCTGGAAAGCCAGCCAGATCTCCTTGCCTTTGGTGGGCTTCTGAGGTTCAGGGATCCTGGAGCCATTCTTGGGCTTGAAGGGGGATTTGGGCATCTCTCCAAACTGCTCTGCTGGCTCTGCCACCTTCAACCACTCCTGCAGGAGCTCCGGGGAGGACTTGGACACTGAGCATGAAATAACGTCGCAGAGCCACGTGTGCAGGGTTGTGAAGTACTGGCCAGCGGAGCTCTGTGGGGCAGGGGTCTCACACTGCCTGGGCAGTGAGAAGCTCCCCTCTGCAGGTGCACGGGGGGCTTCGGGCAGCGGGGGCTGCTGCAGGTCAGGGTGAGCCCCCCTCAGAGCAGAGATGTTGGGTTGGGGGCCGGCTGGTGGGGCCGGTGGGCTGCTGGCTGGTGGGGAGGTGGGGGGTGTCCGTGGCGGTGGTGTGGGGACACTGCGGGAGGGGGGTGGTGGCGGCAAGCTGGGCTGGGGGGTGTGGGGGCTGCTGGCCTGCGGGGGAGGCACAGTGCTGGGCGGGAGGGAGCGCAGGATCTTGTACTTTTTGAACATGAAGGTGGCCGAGCTCTGGAAGTGGCTCTTGTCCCCAGAGCCCACCTCAAGCAGCAAGGGCAGCGCCTGGGGCTTGGCCCCCTCTCCCACCCCAACCTTCCCCCCTGGACCCTCCTCCTCTTCTGCACCCTCCCCATCCAGCGTTCCCTCCACGTGGCCGGGGGGTCCCTGGGTCTCCCCAGCTTTCACCAGTCTCTTCTTCAAGCTGAGGTCCAGCACCATGTCCTCAGGGGCCAGGTCCCCACTCCTCACCCCACCAGGGCTGCCCTCCTGAGACCCTGCGTCTTGGGGCACAAGCTTTGGCTTCTCAGGGACCTTTCTGTAGCAGCTTTCCCCTTGGCTCTGGACCGCGCCGCTGCCCGTCCTCGGTGCCTGGCCAGCCGGTGTCCCCGCAGGCAGTAGGCTGGACATCACTGAGGTATCTCCAAGGGTGGAGGGCTCCTGGCTGTCCCCCTTGTTTTGGGGTGGGGTGTCCCCCCGCAGATGCTCCCTGCAGAAGGGGAGCTGGGATGAGCCCTTGGTCCCCTCCAGGTAGTCTCGGTAAGGTGCCAGGCTGAAGACGTTGTTGATCACTGGCATGGGTGGGGAGGAAGGAGACACCTCGCCATCCTTTGGGTTTTTCAGCCCCTCCGGCGGGGAGGCAGATGGAGAAGGGGGGATGAGCTCCTTGGGTGCATCCTTGACCTTGCAGGCATCTCCCTTCCCTACCACGACGGGAGCCGGTGGTCCCCCACGAGGGGTCTCCTGCAGGGCTGGGCTGGCCCTTCTCCTGCCTGGGTGAGGGGGCTCCTGCTCCCCCTGGCTGGGCTTCACCCAGCCCTCTTCTCCTTTGGGAAACGTTTCTGTGAGCCCACCAGAGCCCCTGGGTACCTTCTCTGGGGCGCAGACAGGTTGGAAAGCGCTGTTGTGCCTTGCTGCCACTTGCCGCCGGGGACTTTCCTCCTGGTGCCGCTTGCAGCCAGGCTCGGTGCCAGCGAAGGTGCCGAATACAGCTGCATCACTGGGGCTGAAAGCAAACCCAGGGCTCGGCAAGTAGCCAGCTGGCTGTGGCGGCTCAGCATCCCTCGGCAGTGCCGCTGACTTGGTGGGCGGTGATGCCACCGCACCGGTGCCGGCTGCCCTCGGTCCATAGGTGTCCAAGGGGCTGGGAAAGTAGCTCCTCGGGGCTTGGGGCTTAAGGTAAGAGCTGGGAAGGGGCTCCTCACTTCCCACAAAGCCAAAGCCTTTGTAGGCGCCGGGCAGGGCACTGGGCTGTGCCTCCATGGTGGGAGCCAGGGGGTGGTAGAGGAGGGCAGCTTTCTGGAGGGGCAGCGGGTAGTGGGTGTGCGGGTAGCACAGCGGTGGCCTCTCCCGGTACACTGGGCTGGTGGCTGGTGGCTGGAGCTTGGGCCAGGGCTCCAGGCTCAGGCTGGGGACTTCGGGCACCTTCCTCTGGCTGTGGGCAGTGGGGCAGCTGGCTTCCAGGAAGGGGGTGCCAGGGGGGGGCCTGCATTTCTCAAAGGTGGCATAGTAGGGGGAGAAGGCGATGGGGGAGCCCACCTTCTCCTTGGCAGGCAGCCCCAGGCTGGGGTGCAGCGGTGGGAGGCTGGGGTCAGAGTGGGGACCCCTCTTGTGCAGCCCGGTGCCGCTGCGGGGCTCACCAGGGTGGAGAGGGTGGCCGGTGGGGGTGGCAGCGGGCAGAGCCCAGTCTGCATCCCCCGGTCTTTGCTGCAGGCTCTCCGCCCGGGGTCCCAGCGGCAGAGCCATCCTGGGGTCCACGAAGCACACAGGGGCTCTGTACACTGGCTTGGGGACAGCCAGGGGGGCCGCCTTGTTCACCGCCACCGGTTTCTTCACTGGGAAGGGGTGTCCGGGTGCTGGCGGTGGGCTGCTCCACTTCTCCCTCGCCAGCAGCAGCTCCCGCATCAGACTGTCCTTGCCCTTCTCGGCGCCCGGGGGCTGCAGCCGGCTCCCCAGGCTCTCGGGCCGGTACAGCAGGCAGCTGCCCAGCGGCCCCTCCGCTGGCACGGGCTGGCTGCCGGCACCGGTGCCATAGTGCAGGTAGGCGGCTGCTGGGCTCCAGCGTGCCAGGGGCTGCTCGGGACTGTCGGGGCTTTGCAGTGGGCAGGCAAAGTAGGAGCCCTTGTAGTTGAAATGGTTTTCGGAGCCAGGGTTGGGCACAGGGCTGGATTTGCAGAGGCCAGCGGGGAAGCCAGTGGCAGGCTCTGCCTCCAGCCGAGGTAGCTTGTTGAAAATCACAGGGTCCAGAGCCTCCACGTGCCGTTTTGAGGCCATTTATACGTTGTTGCCGGCGTCCTGACCAGGACGTGTGACACGAGAAGTGAGCTGGCCTTCCTGAACGGGAAAGAGAGAAAATAAATCATGAGCAAAGCAATTCCCCATGGCAAGCACTCAGCCCACGATGGAAAAGCATGGGGTTGACCAGGTCTGCCGAGAGCTCCCCAAACGTCACCTTGCCCACACGCTGGCTGGAGAAAACACGTTGGTTTTCATGTGCAGCTTTTCCTTATCCATTTGTGATGCTCAGCATCACACTGGAAGGCTAAAGGAGAGGAGGGGAGCCGTGGAAAGCCTTGCTCATCTGACAGTCAGCCTCTGCCAAGGGCAACAGGGACTTGCTTTCCTTCTCCCATCCTCCCGGCACCTGGCAGGGATCCAAAAAAAACCCAGCCCACCCCAACAGACAAACAACATTTGATCCTCAGCGTGGAAGCCAGGGATCCGGTCAGGCGCTCCCTGGGCAGCCCTGCACAGCCTGAAGCTGGCGGGGGGGATCCCGGTGGAGTGTTCTCTGTCCGTCTCCTTGGAAAAAGCCTGAAAAGCTCTCGCCGCTTTCGTTTCAAAGCCTCAATGAGCGTCTGTTGCAGGCAGCGGGGAGCAAAGCCGGGTCAGCTCAGGTGAGGAGCCCGCAGACTACAGTGAGGCAAACAGTGTGTCCCAAATTCCGCGGGGCTCCCCCGGCCACGTTTCACCTTTCAAGCTAATTTGACAATTTCCCCCCAACACAACAGGCTGCAGCTGAGGGGGACCCTCTCCCTTACGGTCTCTTCTGGTTCTGGGCTTGCGGCGGGGCCGGGTGCTGCAGTGTCAGGCGGTGCGTGCCAGCAGGTGGAGCTGGCAGACCGGCCCAGCACGGCCGGGCATCCCCCCGCATCCCCCGGTATCTCCTGGCATCACCCAGCATCCCCCCAGTACTGCCCAGCATCGCCTGATCATCCCACTGAGACACCTGAGCATTGCCCGAGCCCTAAAAGCATCACTAGACCTTCGCCCAGTATCCCCCAGCATCACCTGAGCATTGTGTACATCACCCAAGCAAGCCCCAAGACCTGTCTAAGCATTGCTGGACCACAGCTGAACATCCTCCCAGCCTGGTCAAACATCACCCAGCACCCTCCCACCGTGGCCAAATGTCACCCAGCACCCTCCCAACACGGCCGAATGTCTCCCAGCACCCTCCAAGCACAGCCAAACGTCAACCCAGCATCTCCCAAGCATTGCCAAACACCACCCAGCACCCTTTAAGCCTGTCCAAACGTCACCCAGCATCTCCCAAGCATGGCCCAGCATCCCCCAAACCCACGGATGCACTTACTGCTGCAGGATCTCATGTCTGTTCTTCACCCCCCTGTGCTTTTTTTCTTTTTGTGGCAAGAGTAAGCAGAAAGCAAAGAAGGAAACAGAGGAAGAGTGCATGGAGATAAGATAAAAGCCTTGTCCGCAGAAGGGGAAATGGAGCAGATAACTGGGGAGACTTGTGAGGGCAGATAAGGCACCCGAGCACGGTGGCTGTGCTCTGCAGCCCAGCTGCAGCCCAGAGCCACGCCGCCTGCCCTGGCAAACCACAGGCCACATGCTGCCAGCTCCCCACGCCGCGCAGGCAGAGCCCTGCCAGGCCACTCACAGGCAGGAACAGTGGCCACAGGTCCACCGGCCCCCCTGGCCGCCAGCAGAGGTACCGCTGTCCCCCCCATGGCTCTGCCCCCCACATGCCCAGCTGGGGGGACCAGGGGATGGCCCTGCACAGACCTGCTTGTCCCCAGCCCCAGCTCAAACCCAGCCATTTCCCCCAAAACAGCAGCTCCAGCATGACCGAGCCGGCTGTGTCCCTCTGCTGTTCCTTTGGCTTGGGTTTCTTTTCCAAACTTCAACAATTTCTCACTTTCCAGGGAGGACGCTGCCTCCCTGGACTCCTCTGAAAGCCTCTTTGAGGGTCGATGCTTCCCTGCGGTGCAGAAGGAAGCTCAGCACCCCGCCCGCACGTGCAGCAGCAGCTCCCCAAAGAAAGGGGTTGTGGGGCAGCCGCATCACCTCCCACAGCTTTATCCTCAAGAGCCCCGGGGTAATTGCCATAACATCCAGTACCAACTAAATTTGCCATCACTTTGACCCAAGGAAAATGCCCACCTCAAATTGAAAAAGATTGGAGAAAACCCCCAAAACCCCAAACTTGCTTTCCACAGCCCCGGCTTCGCCTGTTGCTGCAGGGTCCTCTGTCACCACGTGCTGGCTGAGACATTTGGGGGAACATGCCCAGGAGGAGAAGTCGGCTGCACATGGTCCTGCCAAAACAAGCCACAGGCTTTCCTTATACTCCGATTGGGAGGATGTGAAGCGGGAGGGGGCTCAGCTGGGCTGGGGGTCCCAAGCTGGGTTATTTTCCTTTGCAGCTGACAACTCCCCCCACCCACCAACTGCCTGAGAGGGATCCCTTGGGAGGGTGGTGTTTCAATCCATCTCGCTGGGAGATGCTGTGTGGGAAGGAGATGCAGGCATGGGACCCCTTCTACATGGTGATGATGCTCAGGCTGGACAAGCTGGGACAGAAACCTGGGATCTTGTGACTTCTGACATTTCCCCACTGCTTTTTCCCCTTTCCCCGAAAGGCACTGATCTATAAAACCCGCGGTGTCAGGGACGTTGTGCAACCAGCCCTGCCGTTACCGCAGGACCTGGTAACGCCGCCGGGCACGCTGGCAGCGCCAATGCAATGGCCCCGTTTCCCAATCGCCTGCAGCGGCAGCAGCGGAGACCCCTCTTCAGCAGGGGAGGAAGGAGAGCTTTCTCCTTGGGAGCACCCCAACCCCTTCCCACCGATCTGGTGGGAAAGCAGGCGGCCAGCTCCGGCTTCCAGCCTCCCTGGAGGAATGCAGAACAGAGCAAGTCTTCCCACAGCAGCAGCCAAAGCCAGGCACATGGATTCTCTGATGTCTGATAGGGGTTGAGCTCATTAACCTCATCAGGGTGAGGGCACTAATGGGCTCCCTCTTTCTATGAAATACACTGGGGCTTCGCCCCGGCTGGCGCCATCCCTACACCTGCGCCATTTCAGACCCAAGCAAACAGCTCTGCCTTGGCTGTCACCATCAGCCCTGCCCCTCCGGGACTATCCGCTTGCAGCCGGCGCGGCGATGCCCCTCTTCCTTTTCCCCCAGCCATGGAGAGCTGTCGGGGCTGGGGTCTGCAGAGAGGAGAGGGACGCATGGGAATCGGGGCCGGGGGATGCCTGGGCGAGCACTGACGCGTGGCCAGCACTTGTGATACCAAAACCCCACAGCGGGGGAAAGCAGTGGGGTGGGTGGATTAAGCACAACTGATTTATTCCTCTTTTTTTACTTTTTTTTCCCCCTCCCCCTTCTTTGCAGGGGTTCTTCCCAGAAGGGGCTGTTTGGCTGGGAGGGAGAAAAGTAAAACTAAATGAAAAGCAGCACATGCCGCCACGCTGTGTGCAGCGAAACCTCCCCGGTAACTGCTGGCAGCCCACAGCCCGCTTTATCTGCCGCGCTCCAGATGTCGAAGGGCACGGGAGTCCTCCCGCATCCCTCTGCCCGGGCTCCTTGGCCTGCCGAGGCTGCTGGGGGCAGCTCAGACGCCTCTTTTTGCTCCCACCGCTCCGAACAAGCGCGGCCGTGCGCGTTATCGCCAGGCGCAGCACATGGCTCCCCGGCATTTCCTCCGCAGGACGCGATGCCCTAACGCGGCAGTAATAAGTGGGAGCCTCTCATCGCAGCCTCCCGCCTCCGCCGCCGCCACGTGATGCAAAGAAACAGCCGCCAACTCCCAGCCAGCCCGCAGGAATTGAGAAATAAACCCCAAAATCTCTTAAGCCCGCTGGCATCGGACATCACCAGCCGTGCTGCAGCCCCCCTCTCCACCAAACACCCCGCTTCGGGGTCCTGCGGCAGTGGGCTGCCAACGGAGGGGGCTTTCCTCGTGTCACCCCGAAGCGAGTGGACTTGCCCCCCAGTAAGACGGCAGTTTTCCATCTGGCTGCAATACTGGTTTACAATTGTGGGGACTTTGGGTCCCTGCCGAGGAGGTCACCTTTCCCATCTCTCCGGTGGGTTTGGATGGGATCACCGCTGAGGCTCCCTCCATTAGGGTCATTTGGGGGAGCAAACAAGAGGCCTCAGCTGTCTCAGCTCCCTCATTTAGTACCTTATCCCTCTTCAAAAAGTTTGCAGCTCCGGAGCTCTTGCCAGGTAGGCAAAAGCCTGCTCGGACCGAGCCAGCTACTTCTACAGACAGCATCCTCGCCGAACACAGGCAGCAAGCCACTGCTTGCATTGCAAATCAGGCTGCCGTTCCTGAAAAGGCCCCAGCAATGTCCACTTTTATAAAAAACCCACTTAACGAAGCGTGTAGCAGCCACCCGAAGGGCAGAGCGACTGCCTGAAGAGCGACATCTGAGTATCCAGGGGATTAAACCCCTCCGACACACAGGCACAAACACACGGATCCAGCCGCGACCCACAGACTCACAAACCGCGAGCATCGCAGCAGCGCGCGCTCCAGCCCGGCCGAGGGATGGGTGGCCACTGTCCCCTCGCTGTCCCCTCCGCATGGCCACAGCCACATGGGCGCAGGCAGCGCTGCCGCCCCGCCACAGCCACCTCGGCCGGTCCCTGCCGGTCCCGCGGTGCATCAGCCGCATGAGCCCGGGGTCCGTACCGGGTACAAACACGGGGTGCGGAGCCTGAAGCCCGTTTTTCCCCGCGTCGCCCAACGAGAGCCAGATGATCCGGAGGAAGGCGTTTACACGGGGCACCGGGGAGCCCCCCTGCAGCGTGCCCCCCCCCCAGCCCGCCCGGGAGCTGAGCAGCCCAAAGGCCAACGGGGCGCGGGGACCCCCCCAGCCGTCTGCCCGGCTCGGAGCGCTGGCACGGCCGCGGTCCCCGCCAGCACGGCCCGGTGCCCCCCTCGGCACAGCCCGGCGTCCCCCGGCACGGCCCCGGTCCCTGCCCCCGCCCGCGGGGCCGGTCCCCGCACTCACCTGCGGCTGCGGCGCGGTGGCTGCCCCGGAGCATCGCTACGGGGCCGGGCGGGGGGCTCGGCGGGGGGGGGCCGGCTGCCGCTGCCCCGCTCGGCCGGCAGCCCGCATTGTGCGGAGGAAGTGGGAGGAGGAGGAGAGGAGGAGGAGGAGGAGAGGAGGAGGAGGAGGAGGGCCGGCTGTGCGTGTGGGCCGGCTGGAGGAGGGGACGACACGGGACGGCACGGCAGGGGACGGGACGGGATGGGATGGGATAGCCCGGGACAGCCGAGCCCAGCCTCGGGGACTCTCGGTGCGGGGTGCTCTCCTCCGTTACGGGGAACCCCCGCAGCCGGGAGCCTCTCTTATGGAAGAGTCCCCATCGCAGCAAGCCCCCCCCCCCCCCCCCCCCCCGACAGGGAGGAGCAGCCGTATGGCGAGCCTGTGTTGGGGTCAGGTTTGTTAAGGGGGGCCCCCACTGTACAGAGCCCCTGTTGTACAGAGCCCTCATAAGAGCCATCATTAAGCGGAGCCCCCATTGCAGGCAGACCCCTTTAAGGGGAGCCCCCACTAAGGGGAGCCCCCGCTGCAGGCAGTCCCCATTAAGGGGAGCTCCCATTGCAGGCAGTCCCTGCATTGTGGGGAATCCCTGTTAAAGAGGAGCCCCCGTTACAGGGCGACACCCCCTGACCTGACCCAGGAGCCCCCCCGCAGGGCTGCCCCCAGCCCAAGCCCACCGGGGTGGGAGCTGGGATGCAGGCATGGATGCAGCCACAAGGGTCTGGATCTGGTCCATCCAGCTGCACACAGGCGCTTTCCCGTCCCGTTCCCGTATGCAGGGACAGGTGGGGTGGGCTGGGGACTGTTTCTTAGCCCCCCTCATAGTCACCCCCCATCTCAAAGAAAAGTCTCTGCTCCTATACTTACCCCATCCCCACACAGGGGACCCCCACATGGCACAAAGGGTGGAGCCCCACGTCTATTTGCTGGCATTAACATTCAGCGTTTATCCAAGGAGTTGTATCTGAAAAGGTTTACACAAACATTCCCCAACTAATAATTAACCCTCATAAAAGGCCCGTAAATATGATTAACCCAGTGACACAGATGCTGTGAGATTAAGTGAATTGCTCAAGGCCATGGAGGGAAGTGGTGGCAGAGGCTCAGCTCCTACAGGACAAGGGAGATAAAGGTTTCTAAGTGAGAAATAAAGATTTCTACTTTTTGAATAGCCTTTTTTCCCAATACAGTCAAAGTTTCTCCTCGTGCAGCATGGAGGTGTCTCAAAACAGCGTCACCTGAGCACAGTTTTATTGCCAACTGAACCCTCCGAGCATCTTCAGATGGCAGGTGCCAGGAGAAAGGAGAGGGAAATGGTTCCCTTGGAGGTTTCCCAAGAGAATGAGCTTTACATTTACTAAATGTAAAGGCAATGCCGTGATTATTGATGGGGAGCGGGCTACATGAATGGTTTCTGGAAGGATCTATCCCAGCCCCAGCTCACGGGGATATGTGAAGCCGCTCACTCTTTTTGGCCCCAATTCAGCACAGGGCTTAGGAATGTGCCTAATTATTAATACAGGTGATTAAGGACCTTGTTAAACAAAGACCAAGAAGCCAGTCTTTGAATTCCCCCCTCTGTGGCCTCACAACCACTATTTTCCCCTTATGGTTTTATTTAATTTATAGTAGGTTCGTAGCAGCAGCAAAGAAAATAAGTCGCTGGGAGGAGCTGGCTCTGAATTTCCAGTCCCTTAGCTCTGCTGTTTACACATGACTGCTTTGCCTGGAGTTCATTGATCATGTGCTGCTGTAGTATTTTCTTTGGTCAAATTGTAATGCAATTGTATAATAATTATATTTAATTATGAGATGCTATATATTAGTATGTAATATGTAATGGTTATACATTGCAATGAGCAAATGGGACAATAATAAATCTGATTATTTGGTTTTATGGTCATAAAAAATCCCCCGGTGTTAATTTTTACCTGGCTGGACAGAATTGTGATGCATGCGACGTGGCAGATAATCCCTTGAAGCCTGAGCTGGTTAATACATTTGCTTAATTTTACGCCAGCAACACCCTTCCTCACCCGCGTTTGGACACATCTCTGCTGCCACTCGTTCAGCTGGACTCTTAAAACTCAGTCTCACCAAAATCTTCTCCTTGGTTTTCAATCTGATTTTTTTTTTTTAAATCTGTAATTTCTGTAATATCCTTTTTGTCTTTTTAAGTCCTGTGACATGTGGCATGAGGTTTTGATGGCAGCTGCCTCTAATATCTAGAGGATGTTTTGTTTTTGTGATGACTTATTCTAAAACACACATTATTTCCCATACAACCTCTGTCTTGAAATAAGTCAGTCACATTTCTCTGGAGCAGAGAGGGGGGTTTCTACCTGTCCTCTGAGCAAATACCTGCTCCGTTTTCTTCTTTTTGCTGTGAATTTCCTTCTCTCTTGACTTCCTGCGTGATTCATCTCTTCATTAGCAACTGAAATCGGCCGAGTGGTGACAAACTTGCTCCTGGCTGAAGCATCAAACCTGCCGGCACCATGAGCACAGTAGACACCAGCCTCAGAAGAAACCACTATTTTAAAATTTTTATTATTTTTTAAATTTAAAAAACTAATTAAGACAAACACTTGGGAATACAGCCTTTGGGGAAAGGTGGGTGGTGATTCCCGGCTCTGATGCACACAGGGCACGGTTGAAACCCTCTGCCCCTCCAGCCAGCAGCATCCTCCGTGGTGGGCGAGTCCCTGGGGGGGCTCGGGGACACTGATGGGGACCCCAGGCAGCCCAGCGGGTTTGGTGCGAGCCCGGGCAGGTGAGGGTTTGACTGAATTAGGTAAATTCTATCCGTGTGGTTTTCAATTTTCTTTTTGAGGCTTCTCAGCCTCAGCAGCGATGGCGTCTATCTTTGGGTTCATCGCCTGGGCGATTTGATCTGTGGTTTGCCGTGCCCGGGCTCCCTCCCGGCTCAGGAAACCTGCCGGCTTCAGATTGCCGCTGCCTCCAGGGCACCAGCTCGGGGACAGGTCCCCAAATGCCGTGCCCAGGGGGGACACCCACTCCTGGGGCTCACCCCTTGCAGGTAAGGGGTGAGGGGGTCAGGGTGGGAGCCTGGGCATCACCCCCCTCCTCCAGGCAAGGTGTTGTATTCAAGCCACCGCTGTGCCCCAGCCACACCACTTCTCCAGTACACCAAAAAGGGCTGGTTCTTGTCCCAGCTTGTGCTTCCCAATTTGTCCTGCTGCTAATTAAGCCCCTCGGGGGAGTTAACCCCCTTCAGGAAGGCAGGACCCATAGAGATGCAGGTGGCTCCTGAAACCAGGGGACAGATCCCTGCCCATCTCTTTCCATGGCAGATCGGTCCAGGAGCATCCTGCCTTTATTCCTCTTCCCTCTTCTTTTTCCCCTTCTCTTTCATTTGCTTCCTCACAAAGTTGTGGTAGGCTTTAGCTGATCCCTGGGCAACAAGGAGAGGTACGATTTAAAGGCCACCCACTGCCCATGAGCACCACAGCTACCAGGTTCTGAAATACAGCATCCTCCCCAAAAGGCTTCGGGTTTGCTTCTACTGTCCAGGCAGGCTTTGGAGAGGGACCAGCTGCTTAGGGAGTGATGAGAAACCTACTCTCCCCTCCTCAAATCATTTAGCAACCCCCGAGTCATCCAGCGAAGCCCAGATGGAGAATGGGAGATGCCTGCCATACCGGTGTCCCTGTGGCTGCCTCCCTGGGGGACGCCGGGAGGTGGCCGTGGGGTCTGCAGAGGTGCTTGCCACCATTCTGGGGTCTCGGCAACAGTTGTCTCCAGTTTCCTCAAGCGGCCAGGGAGATTTCACAGCAATTTCTTTAATTTCTGCTTGGTGTCAACAGAAGCCAACGTGGGAAGGTGGTAAGAGATTTCCCCCCAGCTGGGGGTCTCTCCCAGCGGCAGCCTGCCTGCAGGAGCAGGGCTGCAGCAGCCTGGGGGGCTGCAGGGTGACATCTCAGTTTGTGCAGCTGCACAGCCTCCCCCGCCACAGGATGTGATGGCTTTTTTGGCTCAGGAGTCATTTTGGAGGGGAGAGGATGATGGGGTCCTCTTCTTCCGGATGAAGCATGTCCCATATGGGATGAAGGCAAATCCCCTGGGTGCCGTGGGGAATCTGGGACACCCATCATTGTCCAAGAGGACAAGAGGTGGCTTTAATCCCGTCCCACCGCACCCAGGGCTTCTGCCAGGGACTTCCTAGCCTTGTTAGCAGCTCTCGCCTTGGAGACATCCTTGGAGGCAGCAACATCCTTGATGAGGCTCTAATTATTGAGCTAATTGGAGTAAGAGAGCTGTACAGACGGTCTTAATTTCCACTTTGCCTGTTTCCCACGCTCAGCCTGGCTGGAGGAGAGGGGCTGCATTTCACATCACGATGGCAAGGAAAGGAAAGCAAGGATGAAGGGATGGAGCAGTGGTGGGGAAGCCAGAGGGGGGAGGATGTAGGATTGTAAGGGCGGGCTCCCAACAGATTCCAGGGTCTCTGAGTTTAAAATACACTTGCAGAGAAGAGAGAGGTCAGAGTTTCCTCCTCCTGCACATTTCTTGCAGTGCCAAGATGGAACTGAAGCCTTGAGAGCTGTCGGCTCCCTCCAAGCCCCGGCGAGCACTGCAGTGCGGGGAGGAGACCTGAGCATCCCCGGCAGCACCCAGTCCCACACCTCTCCCAGTCCTGGGAGTCAGACTCCATGCTCCGAGGGCTGAGAGATTTTGGAAATGCCCCAGGAAGGTTGTTTGGTAGCAGGGGACAGCTTTACATCTTCTCCCACCCCTCCTTGCTCTGGAGCTCCTTCCACCCACGATGACATGATCTTTCAGGATGAATTAGGAGAAAATAAGGCACAGGCAGGTCTGGTTGCTTGCTCAACATTTTGCCAGCTTCATCTCTTTCAAAACTTTGATTTACACCACAGCAGAGCCTACAGTTATCTGCAAATAAATAAAACCCCAAGTTGCATAACTCACTGCCCCAGGAAAGCAATAAAGACAAGACCCAGTAAACCATAGACTCAGGTATCTCATTATCTCTAGATAGTTATCTGTAAATAATGAGATATCCAACCCCCAGCAACAGCGGAGTGGGTATAAATTCCCAAGGGATATAAAACATCACCTTCCCACCCAGACGATGGGCAACACCTATGTGACGGCGGGGCGGCAGAAGTGCCATTGCTCCTCTGCCCCAGGCAGGATGGGGCCAGACCCGGCTGGCCAAGAGGGTTTTTCTCTGCTAAACCATATCCTCAGTGAGCTGCTCTCAAAGGGACGTCGGAAACAAAACAAATCCTGTTCTCCCAGGGGGAGGAAAACAAAAATAACCCTGCAGATGAATGAGCAGCACAAAGCAAACTGCCGAGGCTTGGGTAGAGTCTGGGAGCTGAAAGCTCTCCAGCTCCGTGTTCCTGCTTGAATTATTGCTTCTGCATTCACACGCCGTTCCTCCACTTAAAAAAAAAAAAAAGTCCTGGTGTTTCTTTTTGCTTGTGTTTCCCAGCACGGGATGCTTTGCCCTGCGAAACCCTTGGGGAAAACATGAGGAGGGAGAAGCCAGGCAGCCGCGGGGACACCTGGTCCTGCCGCTGCCACCTTTCCCTGGGTGGTGGAGCTTGCAGTGGGTTTATTTCACAGTCCTGCAAAACACAGCCTCTCCCCTTCTTTATTCTTCTCTTTCTTGAGCGCAAAAACAAAGCCACCATTTGGCAGTTGGGGAGGCAATGAATTAGGGCTCCTGACAGCTCTCCGCACCCTCGGCGGAGGGGAGGCTTCCTGGGGCAGGGCTGCCAGGAGCCTGGCCGCATCCGTGATGGGGTGAGGCTGCCAAGTGCCCTGCTTCCAGCCTGTGCCCAAAATCCTCCCGCTGGGATGTTCCCAGGCGAGTCTGGAGAGGTGGCTGGAGCAGCTGAGCTGCCACTTGCACCTTGGAACAGCTCACAGGCTGATGAAACCCATCCAAAGCCGAGGAAAATCACTCTGGCATCATGACATGGGCTTGGAAGCCTGTAGCTCCGGTGCTGAAGCCTGGCAGCTGGACTTGGTCGGCCTTGGCATGTTTGGATGCTCCAGCCACGAGAAGTCCTGGGGCTGCCTGGGGGATGCTCCAGACGTACTCCCTGCTCTTTTGGCGGGCAGGACAAGGGCACAGGGGTGGCTCACCCACTCCCTGCCTGCGGGGAAGAAGCAACCTCAAACCCAGCAACCCATTAAATATCCAGGGCAGCCCCATGGCACAGCTTCCCCCCAGCACTAGGGCGTGCACAGGAGCAGAGGAGCCTGAATAATGGGCCATATATGATTTATTTAAAGAACGGTGTGCTCATGTTTATCTGAGGAGACCCTTACTGTTGACTTGAGGATACACTAAATCCTTGAATGGGTGAATGGGAGTGTGCTAGTTGTCCAGGCACAAGATACGTTAATATTGTTAACTTGAAGATATACTAAATCCTTGAATGGGAGTGTGCTAGTTGTCCAGGCACAAGGTATGTTAATGTTGTTAACTTGAAGATATACCAGGTCCTTGAATGGGAATATGCTAATTGTCCAGGTGTGAGATATGTTAATGAGTTCCCGGAAAGTTAATGAATAGACATGAGTGACTTGTATAAAGAGGGGGCTGAAAGGTTCCCTCGGGGTGCATGACTTTGGTGGAGCGATCCCCCATGCACCCAGCGCTGCCGAATAAAGATAACCTCCGCTCACTCGAATATTGGTGACTGATTCTTTAAATCAAGCCTCCTGGGCCAGGAGAAAAGGGTTTTCTCAGGAATCCCACATCCAGGAGCAGAGATCCCCAGGCCGGGGCTCCCCTGTGAGCTTCCCCTCCTTTCGCCACCTCCGCATCCTGCCCTTCCAGCCTGGAGGCACAGCTCCCTGCCCAGCTCCCATCATCTCTGGGGACATCCCCAGCATTCCCCAAAGCCTGCTTTGGAGGAAGAGGAGGAGAGCAAGCATGCCGCGATATGAGAAGGGACACTGCTTGATGCAAGCAAGATGTCGATTTATTAGTGGTTCTTTTACATTAATATATGTTTCTACCTTCTACATGTTAGACACTGATTGGTTAAATCTTAAGCGTGAACTACACAGATTGGTTGTCTTCTAAGACACATCATTTAAACAATAGGTACTGATTAGTCTATTTTATCTTAGCAACAATCTCTTCTAAGATTAGGGGCTTTTTTCCTACTTGACTTTCATGAATAACAACGTTCCTCATCAGCACTATCCGTTCCCTTATCTTGCCGTTTGTCCCTCTTTGTCCGTCTACTATGGCTCAAGAGTCTGCTGTTAACTTGTTCCTTTATTCCCAGGGCTTATGCCCTACAAGTTCTAACACGCCTCCGTTCATCAGGCTGCCTCCATTCATCTGGGTAACAGTGCTCGGACTCTTGTCCTTGAGGCCTTGCCCTACACAAGCAGGGCAGGGAAACCACCTTGCTCAGTGCTTTGCAGTGAGGAATAGACCTGTGGTCTTGAAAAAGGCTTGGATGTGGCCACAAGCGAGCCTGGGGAAGCTGGCGAGCTGCCCTCTGCCCCGGCTAGCAGCAGCCGTGCAGCTCCCTGCCGGCACCGTCGGGATGAGCGTGCACACACAGGAGCCAGGCCCATGTCCAAGCACTCTTCACCTCCCCGGGCTCCAAAATCCAGCCAGGTCCCTCTGTGGGACCTGCTCCCACCACTCTTCCATGCACCAGCACGGTATCCCCCTGGGGCTGCTCCCCAAGCCCCCAGGGAGCAGGAGAGCTTTCTCCTCCACCCGTGGCAGGGAGCAGCCTGGCCAGCACAGCCTCCCAGAGCCCTGAGCCCCCAGCCAGGCAGGATGAGCCCCTCCAGAGCTCAGTCCGCCACCCTTCCCCTCCTCTGCTGCACCCTGCAAATCAATGGAGCCACCTCCCCATCCTCCCCCAGTACCGCCCTGGTCTTTTATCCAGGTTTGGCCTCAGTTCTAACATCAGGAAGGTGGCACAGGGCAGGGCACCTCAGCAACCCTGTGCCGGCTGGCACGGCGTCTGGCTGCTCCCGTGCCCAAGCCAGGCTGATCTGGGGCTGCCTGGTCTGGGCAGGGGCAACGGTTCCAGGCTTTCCAGCTCTTTGGGAAGCTGGCCTTGCTGGTGTGGCTGTGGTGGCTGTTTGCTTGCAGGAGCCTGCTGGGTTTGGGGTGCCACCCCCTCCTGGCCCGGCTGCTGGCCAGGGGGTCCCCACATCCCCAGGGATGATGCTGCCCAGCCCCTTCCCTTCAGGCAGCAGAGGGCTCCGGAGCTGGAGCTGCCGGGGAGGCTGGCAGTGAGCTGTGAAACCATCCTTTGAAGGTGCAGACCTCCGAAGGCTCTTCCAGCCTTTACCCCTTACTCCGCCGCACTCTCCGTGCAGGGTTGCGGTGATGCTCGGGAGCAGGCTGCCCACCGGAGAGAGGGGCACGGAGACCTGCCGCATCCTCCCGCAGCAGCACCCATCCCCAGGGACCCACTGTCCTGGCGGGGAAGCGGCTCTGTTACCAGTGTGCCCCAGTGGCCAGTCTAGGGGGCTGCGAGGGGCTGCGCATGCCGCCCTGCGGCAAAGAAGCCAAGGGGGGTCCCCTCCATGGGATCAGCTGAGGTACCTATGGGACCCCCTGTGCAAGCCGGCTGCGGCTCCAACCCCCCGGGCAGGGGAAGCAGGAGAGGCAGCGGAAAGGCACCCCAGGAGGCTGGAGGGGTCCCGGGGGGGCACTGCTGGCTGGGCTGGGGCTGCAGGCTCCTGCTGCCGGCACCTAATGAGCACCATGATGTAACTCCGGGTAAGCCTTGCAAGAGAACAGCCTGAGGAAGTTGCAGTTTCTTCATACCAGATTTGTTTACTTCTTTTTTTTTTTTCTTTTTTTTTTTCTTTTTTTTTTCTCCTTTTTTTTCCCCCCTCCTCTTTTTTCTGTTCTGGTTGAGGTCACCCAGTTTGAACCTCAGCAACACGTGGACCTTCCTCCCCTTCTCCCCCCACCTGTGGCCGCAGCGTGCCGGCCCCACTTGCTCCCGGAGAGAAACCCCTGAGCTCGCTGATGCTTTCCACCCTCTCAAGAGCAACTGAGGGTTGCATTTCTTGCTAAACTTGTGGTTTGGCTGCCTCGGAAATGCCACCTATAGCCACAAATGAACTTGATGCGATGACTAAGGAGGCAGCTCGGGCTTGCACTGCCCCGGGGCTTTTTTTGCTGTCGAAGGAGATGGGAGAGGATGGATGGACTGAGGGACCAGCCTCTCCATGGAGCTGATGGAGGTGAACATCCTCCCTTTACCTGGACCAGCCCCTGAGGCAGTGACACAACATGGCACCAAATGTCCTCACCAGGAGCGAAGGCTCCTTTGTCCCAGGCAGGACTGCTGCCTGGTCCAAGGAGAAACAGGCTCACAAGGGTCCCAGCAAACAGCCATTTGCTTTCTCCACGGGTTCTGGGATTGTGGAGGATGCAGGTGGCCTCTGCCAGCTGGGCTGGAGGATTTTCAGCTCCTCAGCTGCTTTCCGTGCACTGGGGATGGTGACACCTCCTCTGGGAAGGCAGACAGAGGGGCACGGAGGAGGTGGGAGCATCTCCCAACCAGCAGCAGGATCACGGGTGCCTTCTGCACCCCAGCGGCCTGGATTACACAGCCGGGACACACAGGGACGGGAGCCTGTGTAGAGCCACTGGTCGGGACCCACGGGACACAGGCAGAAATCAACTGGGCAGAATGTGGCCCCTGGGGCCTGACCAGCAACCTGGGCATTACGCTCCCCAGCCCAGGAGCTGCTCCTCAGTAACTCCAGACCACCTCAGACCCATGTGCTCTGTTCCCACCTCCAACCTGCCTTTGTCCATCTGCTCCTGCCCTTTCCCTTCCACCAGCAATAACTGGTGAGATTAGGAGGTGAAGATGCCCAGGAACTGATCAGCTGACAGATCAGCTGGCAAGAGGGAAAAAAACAGGGGCTGATTTCCAGCTCCACACCGTTTCCACCTCTGGAGCAGTTTGCAGCCAGCGCAGCAGACCTGCGAGGTGGGACCTGTTCAGTGGGTTGCGTTGGGTTGGGTTAGGAAGTGGTTTTCACCAGCAAACACTGAGGGTGCTGAGTTGTGTCCGTGCCATGGAGGTGGCACCTACGTTGCTGCATGTACCTAAAGCTGGGCTGAGGGACCAGAACTGAGTGTGATACAGGTGATAAACCCATCCGAAGTGGTGGGAAAGGGCTGCCTTCCTCCCAGTGGGACATCTCCAAGGAGCTCCACGCAGGAGGGGATGTCACAGAAGGCTAACTGGAGCTACACATTTTTCCTCTCCTGGGTGGTTTGGCTGGAGGCCTCACTAAAGGAGAGAGCAAGACCATCCCCTTTATCTGCCGGGGTGGATTAGGGCTGGTCTCCTCCAGCCGGCAGAAAGGCAGCTTAATTGCCAAGGTGGGACCAGGAAGAGGAGACCGCGCTGTTTACTCACATAGTTTCAAGGTGAATAACGCACACGCAGCTGGCTCTGGCTTGACTTCGGTGGGGCTGTCAGGGAGCGGGACCTTCCTCTCCCAGCTCGCCCAGCCCTTGGCTTGTCAGGATGGGCAGAAGCAGCTCTTCAGTGGAGGGACAGGGGGCTTCCAACCACCCTCTGCACCAGCCCGGCTGGCGGGCCACAAACCCCTCTGTGCTCAGCACAGCACCTCTTTGTCCTCTTTTCCTCCCCTCCCCCTTCTTTTGGCATGCAGGGAGCTGCTTTGATGCCCTCATGAGACAGATTTTCCACCGATAACAGATCCTTGTGGTTGCTCCTGTGACTGGCTCCTACTGAGTCATTCCTCCCGTGGGGTGAAATCCCAGTGGCTCCAGCTCCCTCCGGCCACCTTGCCAATGGGGATATCCTCTTTCCCTCATCTCCACCAGCAGCAAACACCCCTCCCCTGCTCCCCACCCAGCTCAGGGCTTAGTCCCCCCTTGCCAGCATGTCCCAGGGACTGAGTGCTGCCCGGTGTCTCAGTATCAGCCGGGGGAGCAGATGCCGGTGGGTTTTTTTCTCCCCAACCATCAGCTGGAGCATATGACCAAAGGAAAACATAAGAACTCAGTGAGCAGAAGTTACTTCCCTTGCAGCACCCAGCAGAGCAAGCCGGTGAAGGTCCTTGTGTCCTGGGTGGCTTTCTCTTCCAGGGGTTGCTTTTTGAAGCCATCCTCAGCCTTTTGCATCATGCTGCCCTGCAGCAAAGTGCTCCACAGCTTAATCTACGCAGAGGCATCTCCTTGGGGTTGCTTTGAACCTGCCAGCTGCTGGATGCCTTTGATGACCCTAGTTTTTACACAAGAGGCAGTGAGTAATCACCCCCTCATTTATCTGCTCTGGGCTCATCACGGTATTACAGACCTCGGTCACGTCTGCCCCCGGTATCTCTTTCCCAGCCCGTTTCATCACCCTTTGCACAGGGACCCAAGTTTTCACAGAGGTGGGCAGGGGACAACGGCTCTCCAAGGGCGTTTGCCGCAGGGAGCTGCCGAGGGAAGGATGCTCGTGGGATTTGGGAAGCCTCTCTTGTTTGCCGTGGCTGTGCAGGGTGTGGGGAGGCTTGTCTGGGAACATCTTGTGCTCTCCAGCTGCTGGCAATGGGCGGTGGGGATGACTCCCGATGGTTATTGCTGTACTGGTGAGGTAAGCGGGATTAGTGCGGGGAGGCTGGGAGATGGTCTGGACCCTCTTGCCCAGGCTGGAGCCGTATTGCAGCAGGAGCACGAGCAGCTCCTCGCAGAGGCCTGGAGCCATGAGCAGGCAATTACCGCCCCAGCATGCTGGAACGTCTTATTGTCCTTGTAAAAACCTCATTTCACTCATCGAGCTAATGCGTTTTTTGGCTGGGGCAATTACAGTCCCATAAAGGGACCGCTGGCCACCTCCCTCCCACCGCCACCTCCCGCTGCCCCCACACTCCTGCACGCTCTGCCCTCACCACCACCCTTGGTGGGGCTCAGCTACGAGCAGCAGAGCCAAGCTTTTCCTCCTCCTTCCCATCGCAGCCCTCAAGCCCATTTGCTCTGCAGCGAGAATGAAGAAAAAAACCCAAAAAGAACCCCCAAAAGCACAGAAAGGCCGTTTCCCCCCCCTTTTTGTCTTGCACCGAAGCTGCGGGTGCAGGAGCTGTGGGAGCAGGAGCACTCAGGGGTTTGGCACGGCGGCTGCCCGGCAAAATGCAGCTGGCCCATCCCATATATAGTGCTGGGGGGGGTGCAGGATCTGGCCCCAGGGAGCCCACAGCCCACGCGGAGCCCAGGCAGCCGAGCCTGCCAAGCTGCTGGGGAGCTGGAGATGAACCTGAAGCCATTCCTTGACTTGGGAGTCGGCCAAGCTGTATTGGCCAAGTGTCTTCTTTATTCCCTTCCAGGCTTTTTCCGTGCCTGGGTGTATTTCCACAGCACAGAGTCGGTGGAAAATTACTGGTGATGCTCTGGTGCCAGGTCTCTGCCCCGGCAGAGGTGAGCTAAGGCTGTGCGTTCGGCTGGGGAACTCCTCGCCACAGGATGCTGCTGGGGCTGGAATGCCTTGAAGAAACAGCTAGACCATTTAAGAAAAGAAACAGAAATCTATTAAGACGAAAATATTTTTGCTTAGAAATACTTCTCTGGAGAGATCTGTACATTGCAGCCCGTGGGACAGGGGGTTTAGCAGCCCTAGAGCCGCCTGGGGTTTGCTCCTCAGAAGTATCAAGAGAAACTACAAATACATCCGAAAGGGCACCAAGAAGCAGATAAACCAAGATAAATGATGTGCAGCAACATCAACAGCCCGAAAACCCAACCAAGGGCCTTGCAAATGGCAACAGTAAGGGACGCTCCGAAGCCGAGGAGCCGGCAAGCCATCGGGTTTCAGCCTGTGAGCTCAGGTTTTGCAAGAGGCTTTTCCAAGGGAGCACGTGGCTGGTGCTCTGCAGGGGAGGGGGCGTACACGCTGGGAAATAACAGCACATAGCCCACCCAGAGGGAGGGGGGCAGCATGAGCAGAGAGCTTGGGGCGACGGGGACCACCTGGGTTTGGCACAACGGCTCGGGGATGGATGGCCGGTTACGGGAGTAGGGAGCGAGCCCTGAAGATGTCATTTCTGCTCACCAGGGCATGATTCACAGACCACAAGGCCGGCCAGACGAGACACTGCTCCTCCAAGGATGCGGAGGGGAACATCACAGCCCTCACGTTACAGAAAAACCCTGATTTCAACACGCAGACCAAGGAGCCGAGACGTGGGCACCGCTCTCAGCTGGGGTGCAGCATCCCTGCGACCTGGCAGCATCCATCCTGGTGTGGTTCCCTGCAGGACTTGCACCTGCATCCTTTGACGCCTCCCAACGCTGCTCTGTGGGCATTTTCCTCATTAGAGGGTGCAGCAGGGAAGGTGTGGGACCCCCTCAGGGTCTCCACAAGGGCTGAGCGGATGCCTCCGGGCTCAGGGGTGCTGGCCTGACTGGGCTCCTGTGCTGCAGGGCTCCGGGCTGGCTGAGCCAGGACCGGCAGGAGGGATGGAGCGTGCCCTGCTTGTATCCAGGTCACTGGAAAATCCCCTTGGCTGGGACAGAAGCAACACATGGACATCACATGCCTCGGGGGCCCACGCTTGGCCTCTCCCCTCCGCTCCCGTGGCTCTGCGCCTCCAGCCTACCTAATTTTCACCTCGGTCTCCATGGGACCTTGTAGCCCCAACAGGTTTAGCCCCAAGTAGTGATGACTTTTTTGGAGAAGGCTGCATTGCCCAGTGTAGCAGTGGCTCTCCCACCACCACTTCATGATACATGTTTTCCCCAACACCCTAGAGCAATAGGGCAAAATTCCCCATAGCCTTTGGTCCTCTCATCCTACCTCAGGACAGCACCACCTCAGAGGCTTCCTGGGTGGCTGGTCTGACCTCACCTCTGCTCCAAACGTCTCCGCATGTGTGAAGCCAAGTGGGTCAGTGAGTGGCCTGAGTGGTCACCGTGCTGTGCTGACTGCCTCTGAGGGGCTGGGAACCGGGTGGGGAGGCAGCACAGAATGTCCCATGGCCAATCTCACGGCCATATGGACCAAAGCTTGGAGACACCGTCATGGCCTCCACGGTAGGCATGGGACGATCATAAGATGGTGCCATCCCCAACATCCCCATCATCTTCCTCCCCCAAAAAAAGTGTGGGCAGCACCTGGGGAGGTGCTTCTCCATGTCACCTGGAAACACGTCTTGGTACCACCTGTGAGAAGCAGTTCAGAAGTCCAGAAGAAAAAAGAATTCCCGGAGGATAAATCAATAAACTGCTCCCAAACATGGTTTTAATTATCATTAGTAATGCAGACTTTGATGGGAGGAAGGAGAGGAGAGCAGCCACGTGCAGTCGGTGAGGCTGGAGGCACAGAGGTGGCTCTGATTTACCCGGTTAAGCAACGCACGTTCACCTCCAGTTGTTTGCAGGGAGCAAAGATTGAGAAATGGATTGATTGCGCAAAACAGACGTTAACACATTTGTAACCCGAAAAACATGCAAAATACCCCCAACCCCCCCATTCCTGCGGTGACACCCATCAGCTCCTCCCAAACACATGTGGCCGCCGTTGACACGGGTTCAATGCACGCGGGCAGGAGCTGGCAGAGGAGCGGGCAAGCTGCCCCGCCGGGAAGGTGGCCATCTGCCGCAGAAGCTGGGAGGTCTTTTGGAGCAAACCCGCCTGCCTTGGAAGCACCTGCCTCGGCCTTCCTAATTCCAAGGGGCTCTTGCCAACGACAGCTCATCTTGGGCATGATCCCCTCCTTCGTCTGCGGCTTCCCCATCACCCCTGGGGCTGCTCCTTCCCAGCTCGCCCCACCGATCCGGCTGGGTGGCTGCTCCTTGCCGGCACAGGCCAGGGAGCATCGCTTCCCTTCTGCCCTCCAGGGAGGCATGCTGAGCTGAGACAGGGATCCGTTGGCTCCAGTGCTGGGGTGGGGAGGCAAAGAGGCACCCCTGAACCACGCGGGTGCCCCCCAAGGATGGGGTGGAGGAGCCCATCTGCCATCAGAGACCTGCTCTGCCAAAGAGCCTGTGGGCACCTCGCACCGCAGCCATCCGCCTACGTGACTGTTGGGCACCCGTCGCCTGGGCATGCCTGCGGAGGCAGTCCCACCACTCGTGGAAAGGCGAAAATTAACATAAAATGAGATAAAACCAAGAAAAGAGGTATGAGAAAAGTGTTGCGCTTTGCCGGTTGTTTCCAAAGCCCTTCTCACTAGAGCTGCAGTGGAAGAGAACGGATTTTCCTCTGAAGCTTTGTGCAGATTGAGACCAGCAGAGAACTGAGACCTTGCTACCTGCTTGGGAAAAACCAAACTCATAACCACGGTGTTTTGCACTTCATCCTCTGTGGGGCCTGGCAGGACACTCGGGAGAGGGGGAGCCCTGGAGCTCAGCTGAGGGGCGTCCATCCCCGCCACCTCCGCAGCCAGGAGGCCCCCTGCTCCTGCTCTCCATCAGCCTGCCCACAAGGAAAGGGGAGGGGAGATGTGGGGGTGGTGGACCCTCACCTGGACCATCCCTCCCGCACACCTGCGAAGGCGTGATGGGAGAGATGCCCGCTCCAGGTGCCTGTGGTTCCGGGCTGGGAAGAGCTCACGGGGAACCCGGCGCTCACCGGGTGAAGCCGAGGAGCCAGAGCCGAAAGGCAGCTCCCCCGGCACACCGGCTGGGCTGGGACGCGGCCGGCCAGGATTTTCAGCAGCTGAGTGAGCCAGCAAAGCAAACATTAGCAAAGAGCTCCCGAGCCGTGTAAACAAACAACCAATTAAAAGATGAAATAAATCTCCCAGGTACATAACCTTTCTATTTAAACACCGGCCAGGCCTGGAAGAGCTCCAGAGCATCTGACCCAGCAATGCCTGTAATCTATCTGCTGAGCTCCTGCAGGATGAAAGTGGTTGAGTTTCAGGGAGTGGCTTTAACTTTTCTGCCATTTTACCCCCCTAATTATATTATTCTTTCTTGCTTCTGTTGGTTTAATTCAGAGGGAAAGCCCCCAGCCCTTTCCGCATCCCCTTCCCCACACGGAGCACGATGTGGCAAATTGCTGCCTCCCTCCCCACCTCGATTCCTCTGCCTCTGGAATAGGACTGACCACGTTGACCTGTTAATTATAGAATTATAGAATTTAAGGCTGGTATAGAGGAAGTGTAGGGGCCAACCTCATTAATGGAGGAGTGGGAAGAGAAAAGCAAGGTTTTAAATGGGGGTGGACATCCCTGCGGAGAGCTCAGCGTGAGGTTTGCTGGGGATGAGGATGCTCCTTCCACAGCGGGACAGGCCATGGGTGTTTTAAAGTCAGAAACGCTGAAGTAGGCTAAAACTGATGGCTCTGTGTGTGGGGCATGTTGATTTTTTTTTATTCCCCAAAGCCCTGTGTTTGGGGAATGCTTATCTTTGCCTTAAATATTCAGGGTGGTTTGGCCTTCACGTCTTATGCTGGCAGGACAGGGCGAGCAAAGTGCTGATGTGTAAACAGAAGCCAGAGAAAACACCAAGGAGAAGCCCCGCATTTGGCAAAACTCCCCTTTAGGCAGGGCGAGCTGGGGGTGTCACCCCATGGCTGCGCCATCCTGGAGCATCCTCACCCCTCACCATCTCCCTGTCTCTAACAACAGGGCTGGTGCGAGCAGCCTGCAAACAGCTCCCACCGCACCAGGACTACATCACCACCGACCCCTTAGTTGGTAGCCAAAGGTGATGCTCCGTAGCCATGTGCTGGGAGGTGAGGGGTAGGGTCCAGGCTCGGGGCTTCTGACCCACTCCAAGGTGCTTGTCCTGATGCTTGTGGGGGTATTTAATATTAAATATATAATAATTCTCCAGCACCTAGGAAAGAAAACAAACCTGACCACCTGGAGGGCTGCATCCTCCATCACCGAGGACTCAGTCCAGCCCCCTGTGAACACTGACACCACCTCAAATATTTACACTAAAGATTTAACGGTGGTTTACATCCCCTAGAGCTCAGCTAACAGATGCAGGGGACCGGCCCAGGGCTGGTCAGTGAGCCCCTGATGGATGCCCAGTCAGACGGAGCCAGCTCCATCCCCTTGGCATCCAGCACCACGAGCTGCCAGACCCCTCGTCTGCTGCCGGCCTTCCCCATGCAGCCGCTCTGCTGATTCAGGACAGCGGGGACTCGTCCCAGCCGGCTTCAGCACAGCCTCTAATCCCGGGCTTAACTTTAAGCCTAGGTTTGGGTCCCGCAGAGGACAGCAGGCTCCTCCCCGGGCGGAAAGCAGTCAAACACCACGGCCGAGGTCATGGCCGAGTTACGATGACCCTTTCCAGGGATGGGGCAGGCGGGGGGGGGGATGCACTGTTTTAATTAGGGTTGCTAAATGGGCTTAAATCCATGCACCTGCAGTCTCTTCCGTTGCCCAAAACTAAGTGTGGAGGCTGCAGTGATAAGGACTAAGAGGGGAGCTGGGGAGCATCACTGCTTTTCATGGCTGAACACTTATTTTCCACCTTGATGTGATGCCAGAGCACCTCCACACCGCCAGCACATCGTGTCTTGGCCATCCTTCACCTCTTATTTTTGGAGAAAGAAAACACTTGCTCAACTCCGGGCTAGAAGCTTTCAGCCCTTAGCGACGGTGTTTCATCTTTACCAAAAAGGCTTTTATTGAGGTGCTTGATGTACCAAAGCACCCCGCTTTGCCACGCTACCAGGCTTCCACTCCTGCATGAAATATTTGGGGGCAGGGACCAATAGCAGATGCAGTCTGCTTAAAAGATTAAAATATCTCTGTATTCGGAGGCCAAACACGCAGATGCAGCCTGTGCGCAGGGACCGGTGGTGTGGCTGTCCCCCTCTGGAGAGGGGATGTGGGGAGTGATGCAGCTTGGCCATGCCTGCATCCCTGGCAGGGAGACAGTAGCCCCCAAACCCCACCATGACGGGGATGCTCAGTGGTCCCCAGCTGCAGTCCTCTCCGACCCCCTCGCAACAGATTGGGCACCCACCTCCAGCCCCACCAACCCCACCCACCCCAGGAAGGAATTTATGAGCAGAGACTGGGGAGGGGGAAAAATAGACCAAAGCCAAGAAAACCTGCCCAGACAGGGAAGTGAAAGCCCCAAAGATAGTGCTCCTACTCTTTCACATCGGGGCTTTCAGTAATCACAGCTGCTTTCACTTCTCCTCCGCTCCTCCGCCTGTTCCTCTGCTGGTGGGTTTTGGTTCCTCTCTGCTCCCCCACCACCTTCCCCCTTTCGAGGCCGAGCCTTCAAACCGCTTCAGCTTTTATTTCCAGTTTACAAACCGCAGGGGTGCTGCTGGTTCCCATGTCCCGCACTGGTCCTTGCCTGGCCTCTGAGCCGCGGTCCCCTCTGAGGAGCTGGGGACACAGTGGGGATGGGGGTGATGCTGCAGCCACGCCAGGATCTCCTGCCCTGCGGTGGTCCAGCTCGGAGGGATGCTCTGGGGGAGGAGGGATGCTGGGTAAGGGGAGGAAGAGAGGGATGAGAAATAAGAAGCAGAGCAAAAGGTGGAGCTCTCTTTCTCCATGGCTTTTCCCAGACCTTCGACTTCCCATAAAGCCCCAATAAACACAACTTTTCTTTTTTTTTTTGAAAGTATCAGTGAACAAAGCCAGGGCTGGAGGGAAGCGTGGGGCTTTGTTCTGCTTTTGGTAATTTTAGTGCCGATGCATGCAAACACTGGCAAAGGGTCAATATTGACTTTCTGCTGAAGCAACCGGCAGGGTTCATTGACTGGAGGCATACGGGTGCTCTGGCTGTGCCAACCTCACTCTGGGCCGCGCCCTGCCTGCACCCTGCCTGCACCCTGCCTGCAAAGCAGCAGCTTCTGTCCTCGCTGTGAAAATCCTTCCAGCTAAGAGCAATTTTGTACCCATGCAAAAATGCTGCCGTGAATAATATCCATCCAGGGCACCTGAGAGCTGAGCTCGCCCCTGGGGCGCGCAGGATGCAGGGCTCAGGGGATGCTGCAAGGGCAGGCTGCGGGCAGGAGTTCCCTGCCCTCAGGCAGAGCCAACAGGTTGTTCCCAAGCGGAGCAAGGGGTAGAGGTCTGCCCGTGCCTCGGCAACCCCACCCCAGAGCTGGTCTCTCCGATACGCAGACCCACTCCGCACACCTGTGGCTTGATCAGCCACGGTCTCCCCTTGCTGTGGTGAGCAGCAAATTTTGCCGCCTTTATAAAGGGGCTGCCTTTGCCAGGTCGAGCCGTGTTGACACAGGGGCTGATGTACGTGAGGGCAGTGGGAACCTGCCGGCAGGCAGCCGCCAGCTCAGAGCTTTCGCCGCCACCGCCGCCACCATCAGTGATGGAAGCCTTGGCACAGCATCGGCTTCCCTGTCCACGCATCTGGCAGACACATGGCGCTGCCTGGCAAAGCCAGGGGACAAGGGACAATGCTTCCCTCGCTTGCCACACACGCAAGAGCTCACAGCCGTCAGGGGCTGCTCCCCCAGCATTGCTCCCAGACCTCACACC
This sequence comes from Falco naumanni, assembly GCF_017639655.2. Lineage (NCBI taxonomy): Eukaryota > Metazoa > Chordata > Aves > Falconiformes > Falconidae > Falco > Falco naumanni. Next base: position 2,334,654 of record NC_054060.1, on the reverse strand, counting down.
AGCTCCTTATCCTTGGGGACGCGGTGCAGCGGTCCGGAGGGTGGCTGCAGCCCCGGGAGGGTCTGCGGAGCACAGTCAGCGCTGCACAGCAGCTTGGGTCATAAATTATTTCCAGTTATGAAGCTTGGCTGAGCTGTGCCCGTGGAGTTTGCCTGGAACTGTCCCATGGTCTTAAAACTGCTTATTTCGGGAATGAGAGCCCAGGCAAAGCGAGCTGTGCTTTCCTGCAGCAGGGATGGGCCGTTTCCAGCTATTTTTTGGGGCATGTTACCATTTTGCCCCTTTTTACGCCTGATCCCCCCTCTCAGGGCTTCTGCCAGCCACAGGCTGGGCTCTCTACCAGCCACATTCCTTCAGGTTGACGTGGCTTTTCTTTCTTCCCTCATCCTTATCACGCTCGAGTTCATGAATCATATTTCTCCAAAACTATAAACCACCGAAGCAACCTGTGTAAATCAAGCGAGACAGAAAGCAGAGTCAGGCCTGGGGGTTCGGGCCGCTCAGGGGGCACGGCTCTCCTGGGGAAAGGCTCTTCCAGCCACGCAAGGAACCATGCAAAAGTAAACCCTTCCAGAAAGCTTTTCTTGCTGCACTTGGTCCCCCCAAGGCCACAAATTCTGCTTTCCCTTGTTTCAGTGGGAAGACAGGGCGGCACGCTGCCTGTGCCGGCACGCTCGCCCGCCGTGCCAGCAGTGCTGCAGGGAGGATGGGGGGGATTTTCTGGCTACACCTGCTGCCGGCAGGGCTGGTGCCAGGGGGCTGAGCAGGTCCCTGGGATGCTCATCCTTCCGCCGCCCAGAGCTGGTGCTGCCATCGATAACGTGCCGGAGGCTGCACGCCGTCAGTGTGGGGCTAGGAGCATGCCGGGCTCTCCCAGCTTCCGTACCGAGACGTCTTTGCAATCGCACTTCATGGAGCCTGCTTTTCTGAGTCTCCATGGCAAAGCCCATCTCTCTGTACTCCCTCCAGAGAGCCCAGGAGCCTGCAGTCAGGAGCAGATTGCTTTTATCTTAACTGCAATGACTACATGCCTAAAAGTCGCCCTTATTCTTCATCTCCCGGGCCAGCATGAAGGCTTTCTGCTGGTTCTGTCCCCTTTATCCTCTGTTTTCTCCCCAGACAGTCAGAAAAGTGAGGTAAAATGCCAAAGCCAGAATCCCCAGAGAAACAAATCTCAGACTCCATCTGAAGGACAACATGCTCTCTCAAGAAGAAAAACCCAAACAGGGTGAGATCCAGCAGGGAATTGGCCCAGTCAGATTATGTCCCTCCCCGCTCCGTGCATCTCTGAGCATCTTCAGCCCTTGCATGACTCCCAGCAAGTTCAGAAACCCTGAGCAGCACAGCCTCAGGGAATTCAAGCTTCTAATTAAGCTCAATTACTCCTGGAAACAATTTTTAAACTATCCACTGAGGCTGCTGGCCAGGGCAAGAACACTGCACCTGCAAGTTTTAATTGCAAGGTTGTCACCGCCGAAGCCAAGCTATCAGCATAGTTGGTGCCAAGGAGTCTGTGCCGAGCAGTGCTGGGTCCTTTGGCACCATCCTTATCGCAGGCCAGGGCAGCTCAGCTGCGTTCTAACGCCTCCTGAGCCGGGAAGGCCAGCGAGACAGAAAAACCGATGCAGATAGAAAGGAAAACCACGAGGGCAGAGCCTGTGACCAACACGATCCTTTTGGAACCCTTTCTCCAGCTCTGCTGGCAGCAGAAACACCCGATGCCCAAGGGGAAGCAGAGCAGGAGCCTCCATGTGCCAGCAGGAGACCGAATCCAAAAATCTCAGACCACCCCCCTGGCAGAGATAGATGCTGACCTCTCAGAGAGCCCAGGAGATCCCTGGGGCTGCCAGTGGCACCCACAGGGCTGCGGGACCAGCTGAATGTGGCCAGAGCCCCGCAGGGAGCTGGATTTGCAGCTACCCCGGGTTCAGCCTAGGAAGGGAGATAGATGTCAGGGAGATGAGGGCATCGCTCCCCTGCTCGCTGCCAGCAGCTGTCTGCAACACCATCCCACCGGGGTGAGACGGTGCTGCCCTGCGCCTGAAGCAGGGGAGGGGTAACAGGGAAGCGAGGTGGGGGCTGATGCTGTGGAAGGCTCTGCAAAGGCCCCCACTTGCCAACGGGCCAGTTCAAATCAGGTACAGATGGGTTTATAGCGAGCTCTGCCATGGCCGGTGCTCAGCCTGCGTCTTTCTCAGCACCTGGCTCTGCCGCAGGCGTACCAGGGTGGCGCTGAACAACCATGCAGCAAGATTGGGGTGGACGGGAAAAAACCCCAAGCCAGCTTTCCGCAGTGGGTTACAAAAAGGTGGATCAGCAGCTCCTTTGCAAACAGCAGCGGTTTGGAGCCTGAGATCGAGGAAGCAACTCTTTTCCACAGCATAATTACTTGCCCATCACTCAAAGAGAGGTTGTGAGTCGCTAGGATGAGGATGGGGAGTAGGGCTGGGGGCTGCAGCACTGCTGAGCCCCACAGCTCACCAAGCTCACCAGCACCTGGCTCTGCAAAAGCAGAACAGCAATCCCACGCTGCCGTAGTCTTGCAATCTCTGTATCGTCAATAACTAGTCTTGTGATCACTGTGTAAACCTTACAGAAGGGCGATCCGCTTCTCAGAGCTTCATTTGGGTATTTTCAGGGAAAATCCACCTGTATGAGCACCCCCACGTTCTCGCTTACCACCACCGATTTGTCACCCCTTGGCACCCATCGCCCTCTCCCAGCACCCAGCCCCGCTGCGGTCGGGGAAGAAAAAACACTTCCTGCCGCCCTGCGCTTTCGAAGATACGAAGCAGGCGGCGTCCCCGCTCGCCAGGCAGGCAGGGCGGCCGGCAGCGCCGCAGAGGTGCGAACCCCACCACCCAGCTTGCTGCAGGCAGGTGTCAAATCCGGAGCCCCGCGGCGCAAAGTCACTGCACGCAGGCTCTCAAAACCAGGCGCATCGCAGAGACGTGGCTGCTTAAAGTCTAAAAGTGGGGAGGTTTTCTCACCATTTTCTTTTTGAGTTTGTTCTGCAGTCTGTTCATGTGCCTCTACTCTTGCTGCAGGCTCCCAGGACAAAGGCGTGGGATGGGACAGGCACACAGAATATGCATCTCCCACCCCAAGTGACAGTGGAGAGACTTGACACCTGGGGAGCCAACTCCTGACCCAAGCACCACTCTCGGAGCCAGACCATCTGGATGCAAAGCAGCACCACAGCACCTCCATCCTCCTCCAGTGCCCCACGGAGCCAAGCAGCAAAGGGATCACATCCCGTTTGGAACGGGGGCAAGCAGCCAGAGGGATGGATGCTCAGAGCCATGGATGCTCAGAGCCATGCCCAAGGCCAGGCGAGGCTGAGCACAGGAAAGGAGGAGGGCTGCTGCCTTAGCTGAGCTTTTGTCCCAGCTGTTTATCGCTCCCAAGCCAGTGCTGAGAGAAACGGTTTTAAGCAGCATGAATGAAACCGCAACACACAGCAGGTTTTACAGGGATGCTGCCTCAGTCATCAGAGTTTCACGGGAAAGCAAAACAAAAAATCAGTGCATGGCTTAAAAAGAAGAGCTGAAGGAAAAGAAAAAACACACAAGCAGCATCTCGGGCCTCCCCTGTGAACCTGGAACACCCAGGACTGCAAGGGACGGAGAAGTCAGTCTCTGCCTCAAGTAATTAAGCACTTGACACCTCTTGGTGACCTTGGTGGCCAAGTGGAGCCCTGCCGTCCTTGTTCGGTGGCGGCGAGGCTGGCAGTGCCTATCTACTGAGCCTGCACAAAGCCCTGGTTTTGAATCAGGTCCTTCACTTATCACTCCCAGCCTTGTCCTAGAAAGGCATCGTCCCAAAGCACCCTCCCAAAGCACAGCCACTCATGCCGCAGCAGACAGGGCTTCCCCAGCTTCTCTTTCTGCCACTTTTCCACAGCAAGCAGCCGTGAAGTGTTCCTGCCCGCAGGCTGCTGGCACCTACCCTGCCGTGGGTGGGGACGCGTGCCCGCACTGGTGTGGCAGCTGCTCTTGCTTCAGCCCTCTGCCTCCAAAAAGGAACTCAACTGTTTCTCCTGTTTGCCCTGGAGGAAAGGTGGTTTGAGCATGGGTTTATCCCAACTTATAACACTATCACAACCTGTCTCCAATTAGAAATCACAGCAATTATGCAGAGGATCATTTAGCGGCACAGTTAGTATCTGTTTCTGCAGCAGAGATGAGACAGATAAGGAGCAGTGTCCTCTACAGAGCAGTTTTCTTTGGGGTTTTTTTGGCCGCTGGCTGTGAACTGCTCCCCTCATTCTCTCAGCTATACATTTTTATTGCTGTTCTATATATTTGCAGGACAAAGAATTAGCTCCCTTTGTTCAGGGATCTGCAAGTTCTTTACAAGCCCTGATTTAAGCCTCTCAACGAGTCTCAGAGGCAACTCTAGTCTTAGCAGTTTCCTTCCACCTTACAGATCAGCCCACTAAGACCGGTTGCCAGCTCCACGAGACATCAGGTGACTCAGCATAAGTTCTGGATCTAAAAATGCCACGTTACCCAACTTCTGCTGAACTACCAGAGCTTGCGCTCTGCACCACACGCCATACACCTTCTTGCCCATCTCTGGTGCCAGAAGCCAGATGATATGATACCTGCCACCGTTTCTGGAGCAGCTTAAGCCAGCAAACCAGACTTGTAACAGATGAACATTCTTATCAAGGACATGGTGTTTTGACCTGGTATGAGGAACCTTACTGTCAGATTTTCTGCATCGCCAAGTCACGGACTAGGAGGAAGGCCAAGCAACTCCAACCACACAAGATATCAACGGCAGAGCCAGAGCAGAGCTGCAAGGTCGAGTTACAGTTGCAACTGCCAGAACACATATTTCTTTGTAAGTAGGAGAAACAACGTTCACTACAAAACTCAATGGAAACCAAGAAGTATCTCTTCTACTGCCTTCAGTAAGCTTAAAGTAAGATACTCTGAGGATAGGTGGATAGCTTTCACCGTGCTAAGAACATGAGCAAACGATGCAGGTGACACCACAAAGACTTTACTGGCAAAATACAAAGCTCGTGATGATGGTATTGCTACGGCCCTTCCCGTGAGCCACAAGCTCTGCTCACATGAGGTTCCTTCTGACTTGATCCTCAGAAGCTCTGAGTCCCCAGATCTCTATCAGTGGAAGAGCCAAAAATGGGAAAGTTCAGGAGGTTTTATTTGTGTGGAATAGATAAGGAAAGCAAACATACCCTGATAACCTCTTCCCTTGCGCACAGCAGTCTGAAGGTTGCCCCCATGGGCAGGATGCACATTCTGTACCGAAGGCCTTAAATTTGACTGGGTCTAGTTAAAAATAAACTCTCTGGGTCAGCAGTGCTCTGCTACGGTAACATGTTCAACAGCTCCAGTTTGCTCCCATTCCCCTCAGGAGCGGAATCACATTTCCAAGGAAAGGCGGGACTGGGGGAGCCCTGACTGGTCTGGACGCCTATGGGGTCACAGGATTTCCCAATTTTTTTCAGGCTAGTCGGTTAATTTTCAAGCCGAAAGGGATCATCATAGGCAAAGTTTGACTTCACTCCCTTGGGAAACAGCCACCCTGGCCTTCCACAAGAGCCCAGCCTATTCATTTACTGACTGGAGCACCCAGCTGGGCAGGTATCATTTTGGTACATGGTTGACGTCCGCATCCCTATGCAGTCAACAGATACAAAAGGGCAAAGGCTAATTCGGGGACTAGATAGCTACTTTCAGTCAATTTTTTCCCCACCTCTGCTAAGAAACGTCAGCAGACACAATGATTTAGCAATGCTGTCACGTGCAAACACCCCCCAGAGAAGCTACAAGAGGCAATTCTTGGAGCGGAATTAAAATCTCTACTACTAAGCTCCTGGAGGGGAAATGCTTTTTGGACAGTGACTCCTGCTGGAAAGGTGAAGCCAGCACAGCTACAGGCCAGGCTTGGGAGAGCAGGGATGCCCCCACACCCACATGCTGGAAAAGGCTGGCATTATTCCCATCACCTAGACTGGCACAGCACTCTCCGCTCGAGCAACTCCTGGGAGAACCACTGGACCTGAAGTACACTGGCAACTCCTTCTGCAGCCTCCTCAGCAAGGAGCGCATGTGAAACACGGGGGGCTGAGTGGCCCAGTGGAACGTTACTCCCTCTCTGTGAGATACCACAGAGTGTTCCCACACTAAAGCAGCATGCTCTTGGCTTTGGTTTCTGAAAGTCTGCAGTGATGTACCACAATTCAGTTTGGCACCAGCTGGAAGACAAACGTTTCGCTCCTTCGGTTGAAGAGCACGCTATAGGTACGCATGCCACCTCGACTCAGCTTCCTGTTGGTTTTATCTTCAAATCATCAGGGAGGCACGCAAATACAATTTACATGCCAAATCATCAGCTCTGCTTTGGCAAGTCCCGTTCTTCAAGGATCCTTTTCACGCTCTCCACAATGGTCCACACTTCTGCCATGGCACCTTGACCTGCAGGATGACAGCAAAACCACATGGTGAAATCCAGGTCTTGCCAAGACAGCACGAGGCACGTGCTTCCCCTGTCCGTCTCTCCTTCACACACTGTGCTGCTGCGGAAAATTAGATGCACAATGGTGGCGCAGCACAGCCAAGCTCACCAAGTGTTTCCTCATGACTCACCCAACAGAAAGCAACTGTGGAGGCCAGAGGATCTGCTCAGTCCACCTGGTTCTGCAGGGGTTTTGTGGCATGGCAGGATGCCATCAGGGGAGGACAGTCAGAAGAGTATTCGTGCTAACTTAGTTTGGCTCACAACTCAGAAGTCTAAGGAGGAGCGCAAGCGCCTCAGTCAATGGAGAGAGGCAGGAAACCTCAAAGGCAACTCATATGACCTTAATAAGTACCTCATGTTCTGAATCGTCTCCAGAAGTGTCTGCATCTAACCCTTGACCGCACAGGGAGTTACTATCTTAGCTCACACTGCCCTGGGAGCAAACGTGGAAAAGTGCCCCCAAAATGCATGTGGGTAGCAAAACACCCTATTTCACCTCCTTTCTGCAGTGTAAACAGTGTTCAGTATCTTTTTGAAATGGACTTTGCCTATAAAAAAAAGACTTGCTTAATTCATACCATTCCCGTGACTCTGCAGTTAGACTCACATTAGAGAAAGCTGTCCTGGATTCACACCAGCTTGAACCTCGGGAGTAATTCTTGGAGAAGACCGAGTGCTGGACAGAACAAAATGTAAAAGCTTTTCCTTTCAGACTGGTTAGCTGCCAGATGAACATCTAATCTACACTGTGCTGTTGCTTCCCTCTGAAATACTTGTAAAACTTAGATTCATAATTTTAAGGCCAGAGATCATTAAATCATCTTGTCCAACCCCGTGTACTGAACGCAGCACTTGGAACTCAGTCCATTCACTCCTGTAATTTGCTTGCGGCTGAAGAAAGATACTTCTCCCACCAGCACTTGTTTCCATTGAAAGACTGAAAAGGAGTCTCTATTGAATTTTGTCCTGCTCATTAATTGTTCCAATAATTTAAAATATGCGCCTTATTGGTCATCAGAAATCAGTTCTGGGAAGTTTTGTTTTCCTCTTTTTTTTTTTTTTTTTTTTCTGGCCTGCTTCCACAGCTGGGTTAGCAAGTGCACAGAGACAGGGGGGCAGGCAAGAACCAGAGGGGAAGGGGAAAGGCCATCCTGACCAGCAGCGAGAGGTGCCTTCTTGTGGGCAGATCCACGGCTGTGATCTGCCCACACCCTCAGTTTTCCCGTACAGATGAGCCACCTAAGCCTTGGCTGGGTCAAAAGGTGTTAACTGGATATAACTGAGGATTTGTGATGAAGAACGATAGTTGTGGAAGGTCAAGAAAATTGGGCTTCCCTGCAAAGTAAGACTCATTCTCCACTCTGCTTTTTGCAGACCTGTAAATCCCAGGAGGTCTGAAGCATCCTCTTGGAAAAGCTGCAGGCAGATTTGGGCCCTTCTGATCTAACCTCGAGGAGAGGCGTTGCAGCTGACAGGTCCTGCTAAGTAAGAGAAATTCCCTGATTGCCTCTGCACAGTTCAGCAGAGCTACACCCTTCAAGAACATTTCCAAGGCCCTTCTTTGTCCTCCACCACCTGCTTCCTCAACATCTTTGGCAATTCACAGCTGGATTTTTAGGTTTAGCAGAGGAAAATCTTGCTAAGCAGCCTGTGACAGCACAGCTCATGCCTACAGATAGAAGTCTTCCAGTGTGCCAGGCTCTACAAATCCAGCGAAAAATAACAAAGATACCAGCAGTTTGGAAACATTTCTGCAAAGGCAGATTGTTGCAGGCCCACGTGTGGCACAGCACCTCTCAAAGCTCTCTTTATATTGTGGCACATGGATATCATCAAGGCCAACAGCCTTGGTAGCTTACATCTAACTATCCAATCAAGGAAACATTTTCATTGTCAATTCAATTTGTTATTTTAACTCTCTTTTAGCCAGACTCTATGTCTAAACCCACCCATTTACTAAGAAAAATTAATTAGGCAATGCTTGTAATGCAGAAACTCAGTGACAGTCAGGATCTGGCCCATTTCAGGTGAGACCAGCCACATCAGTTGAGGAAGACAAACCTCTTCTGTAGCAAGACAAACCACAATGTCAACAGACAGAACTGGTGCAAACTGAATCTCTTTTTTTCTGCACCAGATGCGTGAGCTTTGCTACCTACTGTTTGGATGGAAGCTGGGCAAACCCCTGTGTGGATGAAACCCACAAAACTGAAATTGCTGTGGAAGAAGAGGCCTTGGGGTGAAAGGCTTGAAAAAAAGAGGGGAAGAGAGGAAAAAGTCAGTGGTGGAGACTGTCTTGGGTCTTCAGAGACCTGGAGTCCATTACTGCTGTGCTGGTTTTGGCTGGGATAGAGTTCGTTTTCTTCATAGTAGCTAGTACGGGCTACGATTTGGATTTGTGCAGAAAAGTGTTGATAATTCAGGGTTGTTTTTCTTACTGCTGAGCAGTGCTTACACAGAGTCAAGGCTTTTTCTGCTTCTCCCACTGCCCCACCAGCGAGTAGGCTGGGGATGCACAGGAGCTGGGAGGGGACACAGCCAGGACAGCTGACCCCAGCTGTCCAGAGCGACATTCCATACCGTGTGGTGTCACGCTGAACAAAAACACTTTGGGGGAAGGCTGGCAAGGGGGTCACTGCTCCAGGACTGGTTGGGCATTGGACGGTTGGTGGTGACCAACTGTCTTCATTTACATCACTTGTCTGTCCTGGGTTTTATTTCTCTCTCTCAGTTATTTTCCTTTTCCTTATAATTTATTATTATTTTATTTCAATTACTAGAACTCTTTATCTCAACTCACAAGTTTTCTCACATTTAACCTTCCAATTCTCTCCCCCCATCCCACTGAGGGGGAATGAGCAAGCAGCTGTGTGGTGCTTAGTTGCTGGCTGGGGTTAAACCACGACAACTGCTTTGCCATACTTTTCCTACATACTGCCAGGAAAGTCCTGGTGTTTGCCAACAGGAATATCTTGTTGTGAATTGACTCACGAGCACAAGTGGGGTCCAGTCACATGTGGGTACTACTGCCCCAGCTGTTCGTACCATCCCTCTCCAAGGCTCCTTCAGGAGTTTGTTCTCACAGCAGAGACAGATGAACTGCGTGTGAAGCGGCTCCCAAATGACTGCTGGTGGAATGAGGTAACTCCCAGTCAGTGCTGGTTTACTTTGCCATTCTGAGTGACAAACCACAGCAATGCACATGCTGCTTCTCATGTGGCTCACATATCCCTGTCGCAAGTGTGGCACCCCCAGGAAAGGGGCAGGGCTGAGCAGCAGAAGGTGGAAATCACGTTCACCATCCAACTCTAATCCATTTGTGCTGGTGAGTCAACTCACGTGGCCCTGGTACATCTCAGATCCCCGTCTGTGAAACAGGGATGACAACACCACAGCTCTGCCTCAGGTACATGAACCTGCAAGAACAAGCACATGACCCATTAGAAGGCACTCAGCTGCTTACTACAGGAATAGAGATCCTGCATACATGTGCAAAAAGGGAAAAAATAAAAGACAAAAGAAGCTATGCCAGATGGCCTTTCCACTTCTGCCAAAATGTTTGCGCAGAACAACCTCTTTTGGGCATTTTCCCTTAATGTTATTACAAGTACGTAAGAAATTTGATGTAATCAGGTCTAAAATCCCAGCGGAAGCATAGTTATCCAGGATATTTCAACTGATGCCTGAGTTACTTGACTACACTTACCTAACTGTAAATATTTCTCACTATTCAGTTCCAAAACAACACTCTCTAGAAGCACTGCACCTACCCAAGAATTCAGAAACTAAGCCAGCCCTAGAATTTAACCATGAAAAACATTTTAACATCCTGTCTTCGCTACAGACTGTGTATTGAACTATCTGACAGAGTCGTTAAAATTCTGCTAGAGTTGGGGTTGTTAAACAGAAGTATGAGTATACTACTGTGCAGTGTGTCTAGAACTGGGTGACATTTTACAGAAAATTTGTCCAAGAAAATTTTGACTAAAATGAATCCATTCATCTAAATTGCTTGTCTAAAACCCCTTCTCAAAAACTTTCAAAAGTCAAAATACTTCCATTGAAAACAGCTCCTAAAAAACAAATGAGACCGTTTTAGTAGTATGTCTTAGCACTGCAAGTTAAGTTTTTTGAAGCTGAGCATGACAACTGTCCCTACCCCCCTCTTTCACTTCACAGATAAGTCTGATATCAAAACCCCAAATCAAAACTCGATTGGGAAGATTAAAAGTAACCCAGGCAACAAACAACAAATGTTAAATGCATGCCCTGCTACACCCTCAGCCACGTCTGCAAAGCACTTATTCTCACTGTCTGCTCTCAGGGATAAGATACTATCCTTATGTTAGAGATGAAGAACCGAGGCATGATAAAAACAGCCCACACTCACAGCAGAGGGCAAGGTCAGGACACCCAAATCCCAGGCTATTAATGCTCACCACAAAGCCTTCCTTCTCTTTGATCTACTCTCTGCTTGAATGAGTTATTTCTTTTAAATATCAGGCCTATCTAATGGCTCATTTGAAAGCCTGGTTTGGATGGTCTCTTAAGACTACTTAAAAATTAATGAACAAGAATAATAGATATCAGCTAGCACAGGGCAAAGCTTCAGTTTGTTTCTATAAAACGCTGGCAGTGAGCACCTGCTCCCTGCAGTTCAACAGGCCATACAGCAAAAGAATGCACATCCCTTCACAACAAGAGCAGCACTTGTGCAGGAAGAGAGTCAGAAGACACACAAAAGGACTGACCTTCATCTCCACACACTAGTTTCTTCACCACACAGGGGATCTCTGTGTAGCCAAAGCCTTTCAGCTGCTCCACCTGCTGAGCTGTGATGGGATGCTCCCACATGGCCGTGTTCATAGCAGGGCAGAAGAGCAGAGGTTTGCTCAGATCCCAAGCACGGATGACACAAGTCTGCAAAAGAAGCCAAGATGGGTTGTCTTTGCTCATTCCTTCACATCACTTCGCTGCACAGAAGCAATCTCCCAGCCTGGGCGTCATTAGAGGGCCAAACGCCTCAATCTGTCAGTGCAGCTGGACTAACCCACAGACAGACCCACAGGGCTGATACTAATTTGTATTACATTCCAGCAAAGCTCATCACTGACAGGCAAGAAAGATGAGAGGGGCTACAAAGAGGATAGATCCCACCCTACTCTGGCCTGGGGCCAAGCAAGCAGCCCAATTGCTGGAGCAAACCAAGCTGAAACACGAAGAGTGCAGACTGCCAGCCCGTGTGGGAGACCGAGAGAAGCTGAGGGGTGGCCACAGATCATATCATAAAGAAATCCCCAGGCAATACTTCAGATAAGCCAGCTGCAGAGCTGAACACAAAAAGTTGGCAAGTGAATCTTTTTTAAATGATATGCCAACTGGATCCATAACTCCTCACCAGGGAAGCACTGCTGCTTGCAGAATATAAATAGAGGATAACACGAACACATCTGGGCTGTTGCAGAAGATGCTGGCAGATTACAAACCACCTAGCAGCTCCTGCATGCTACAGGGAATCATATCTGACTCCCCATGAATACAGAACTTCCAGATAACCCAGTATCACCTCATCTCCTTAAAAAGACAAATGCTGATTGCTCTCAATGCAATCTCCATCAGTTTTCCTAGGTCTAGCAGCACTTAAATCATGCAAAGGGAGCTTCCCAGGTAGCCACAGCCCCTGGTGCAGGGTCTCTGCTCAGATCACCGAGTACTTACAAGAACCCTGCCCATCCTTTTTTATGCCCTATGACTTGAACCCTTCCCAGCACAGGAAAGTCTGCTAGAATCTGTTCTAACTTGCCAAGCAGCACCTCCAGCATCTGCTTGCCTTTGCTGGAGCTACCTCTTCCCTCCACAAGCTCTCTGAAAAGACTGGCAGGTGTTTGTGAAGCCACGCATACCTAACATCCTTCCTGAGCTCTTCCCTCTGCTACCACCATCACATCTATAGTACCAACCGGAGCCAGCAGGAAAAGACATTGCTCTTGTCCCTCCCACAGCTCTTTCTGGCTTCTCTGGGATCTCCAGTGATCTACTCATACAAATAAGAGCTGTTGCTCTGGGTGTATTTTGTTCATTTATATGCAGTTCCTCTTACCTGAACAGCTAAGTTGGTCATGCAGGGCTCCCTGGCCAGAGCTGATGCACTGCCCTCCGTTCCTAGTTCTTGCATTACTTGCCTGCTTGCATTACTGAAGGGCGATGAGCCACAGCAGCTTTGCAGATCTGCAGCTCCCTGGCAGATCTTTTGGGTGGTTAATGGTTATGCCTTCCCCTAATCAAGACCTAACACCTGGACACAAAGTGTTCAGACCCACTGAAGGTCATCATCACCTAGCAGAGAAGCACACTCTCTTTTAATACACTTTTTGATCAGCCTTTGAGCCAGAGCACTTTTAATACCAGAAAAACAAGTCTGAACAAGCCAAATCCCCTGTAGCTGAAACTGGAAGGTAAGTAATTGTGAACATGTTTGAATTTCTGTGCTATGCAGTTAGGTGAGGGAGGAGGTGAGGTAGCAGGAAGTAAACAGTTTTATCTGATCTCACAGGTGTCTTTCCAGATTGCATCTAAAAAATGCAGAGAGAAACCCAAAAGTTAGAGCAAGGGTGTGTGTGTGTGTGTGTGTGCGCGCGCGCATGCGTGCGTGTGTGTAGGTAGAAAGAGAAAAATACCACCCATCAGAAAAATCAAGAGAGATAAAGCAGGGACTGGGAAACAATGGAAGAGGCTGACAGAGCCAAGAAGTGGAAAGGGATGTAAGTCAGGGAAGGAAAGAACGACTATTTGAGAAGGAACAGGGGAACCATACTGAAGGGAGAGAGAGACAAACACACGAAGTGAGAGCAGAACATGCAAATCTCACTGTTCTCGATGCTGCAGAAGCGCAAGAGTTTCCATGAAAGAAAGGTCAGACAGTCTAACGCTGGGAGGTGAGAGAACTGTCAGGCAGAGCTCTGGTTACTCACCAGCAGGTTGTCACAGATGCCATTTGCAAGCTTTGCCAGCGTGTTTGCATCAAGAGGTGCCACCAACATAAGGTCAGCCCACCGCCTAAGCTCAATGTGCAGGACTGGGTCCGAACGACCTTTCCACAGCTGCGGATGAGACAAGATGCAGATTACCAAACCCTCACAATGACCACTGTGAACGACAGGCACTTCATCAATCCCACCTTAGTAACCACCACGGAAACTTAAGGAGAAAGAATTACTCTCACATCAAGCAAGATCTGACAGAATGGGGAGCCAGGGACTGCAGGCACAGTGCTCCCTTTTCCGATTCCCCCCACCTCCTCCAGTGAAGGCCGTCTTGCAGCTACGTTTCGGAAGCACGCCTAATGGATGGCATTGACAACACTCGGTGCTCTACAAATGGGTATCCTTTCCACACAAAGACCATTCACACGTCCAACAACCACAAATATCAACTCACAGGAAAGAGCTTTCCCCATCCACTTCCCATTCTCATCATCCCTCAGCTTCAGAATTGTCCGTAAGAGCATATCTGAGCGGAGGAAAGAGCTCCATCCTATCAGCCAGCTGAAGCCAGACAGGATGAAACCAGGGGTCACGTTTCCTGAGGAAACCATGTGATTTATAAGCTCTGCATTTCTTTGAAGTGAACTGACCACTGTCTTTTAACGAGGTATAGACCCCTAACTGCACAAGTCACTTTCAATTCGGATGTGCACCCCTACACATACTCACAGCAGCAAAGTAAACCCTCCTAAGTACAGTAGGGAACAGTCCTGTTGGTTTTCTCTAGGATGGATGAAGTTTAGCCAGCTGAGTACCTTCCTCCTCTCTTGGCTCTTAAGTGAATATTTCTATTTTCACAAAAACTCGAAGTTGCTCAGGAGAGGCCTGGTCTTTTCATAAGAGCGCAGTTAACTGGGAAAACGTCAAGAGAAGCAGCAAACAGCATCAGATGCTTAATCCCCAGAGGACACACACAACCACAGGCCAGCAAGAGGCACATCAGGGCCACAAACTGTTCCTTCTCTGAGTCACTGGAAACCACAACAAAAAGACAGCATCCGGAAAGCTGGTGCTTCCTAACACCTTTCCCATCTCCTCCACTCATTTCTATGTTTTCTAGAAGCGCTGAAAATCGTAGCTTTATTTTCAGAGTGAAATATCTCACAAACAGATGCTAGGTGGGCTTATTTCCCTGGCTGGAACAGGTTGCCCTGAGCAGCTGTGGCTGCCTCATCCCTGGCAGTGCCCAAGGCCAGGCTGGATGGGGCTGGGAGCAACCTGGGCTGGTGGGGGGTGTCAGTGCCCATGGCAGGGGGGTGCGACTGGGTGATCTTTAAGGTCCCATCCAACCCACACCATTCTGTGATTCCCACCCTTATGTCAGAACAGCATGTTATAAGGGTTCCATGCCTGCTTTCAGTGTGCCAGCAGACCTCAAAGCCTGCCTTGCACCCCTTCTATCACGCCACCAAGGATTCCTCAGAAATCTCCTAGACCCGCAGGAAACCTTCCCGGCCATTGCCATTAGCCTGCCTCTCTCCACATAAAAGTGATGCTCACATGGGAAAGCATTAGCAAGATACTGGTAAAGAGCAGATCCCCTTGTACTCAGATCAGTACTGTAAAGATAAAACATACAGAAAAATAAATGTTAATGTTTATACACTCTTCATACTCAGGGACTCTCAAAGCATGTCAGCAAAACTGTAGTGAAGAGAAAAAAAGCCATTTTACAAGGTCTAGAGATGTTCACAGCCCTGTACAACTGAGGTATCCCTTACGGGAATGGCTCTTCTATGTATGCACACGAGCACAGATGCAGATACCTCTGAGATAATGTCCTGGTTTGGCTGGGACAGTTAATTTTCTTCTTAGTAGCTGGTACAATGCTGTGTTCTGGATATAGTATGAAAATAATATGAGAATAATGTTGATAACACACTGATGGTTTTAGCTGTTGCCAAGTAATGCTTACTCTAAATCAAGAACTTTTCAAGTTTCCCATGGTCTGCCAGCGAGCAGGTGCACAAGAAGCAGGAGGAAACACAGCCAGGACAGCTGACCCGAACTGGCCAAAGGGATATTCCATACCATAGAATGTCATGCTCAGTATATAAACTGGGGGGAGTAGGCCGATTGCTGCTCGGGGAGTGGCTGGGCATTGGTCAGCAGGTGGTGAGCAATTGTGCATCGTTTGGTTTTTTTCTTTTGGTTTTTATTCCTCTCTCTCCTTTTCTTTGCAATTATTATATTTTATTTCATTTCAGTTATTAAATCGTTCGTATCTCAACCCGTAAGTTTTACCTTTTTCCCCAATTCTCCCCCCCCATCCTGCTGCAAAGGGGAATGTGAGTGGGTGGCTGCGTTAGTCTCTGGCTGGGGTTAAACCACAACAGACAAACACTACTCCCAGCAGGAGAAGCTCTCTGACTTCCAGCCACATGTCATACTGGTGCATGACATATCCAGGTACTGGCCTTCCTCTGCACCACCACACCAGGGTGGCCCTACCAGCACAAGGTCACCCAGCCAGACACCAGGCTGAGTTTTAAAGCAACGCGAGTAGTTTTGCAACTGTCAGCGATATCTGCAGATTTAGAATACTTAGCATTAAGGAGAATTAAACTGTTGCATTCGTGACAAATATGACTCATGACAAGCACCAAACACCCTCACTGCGGCTCTGCAGCGGCTTTCTTGACATTTCCTGACACTGCTCTCAGAGCTGCAGATAGCAGCTGAGCACAGGGTGGTGAGAGACCACTTCTACCCCCACAGCTTGCTGCAAGTCTGCTAGGGCAGTACAAAATCCTCCGGTACAGCCAGGGCAGCCTTTCTTTCCTTCCTCATTTACAGCATGGTTGGAATCACATTCTTTGGAAGCCACAATTCAAAAGACACGTCACTACAACAAAGTCGTAAGCATTGGCCCAGGATTAAAAAATAAATAAATGGGGTCTCTTGCACAGAAACATAGAGGAGCACTTTTGTTTGCTGTTCAGTGCTTGAACAACTAAGTGAATCCCCCAGGGAGCCTGTGTTTTTTCTGAAGCAACTCATTGCCCTTCTGGAAGTAGAAGGCACAAGTGCATGACAAAAGTACTTGAATTACAAAACGTGTGGCTAGTGAGGACAGGACAGAAGCCCCTGCAGTCTCCTAAGGAAGAACCACTCACCTGCCATTCATCTTCGTCGCTATAGAGGGTGACAGGAATCTCCTGGACATCATAGAAATGCTTTGCTCTCTCAGTAGTGACCACCTTCACTTCGAGCTAATCAGAAAAGAAAGACAGACCAATGGTTAGATTTGTGGACAATCCTGTAAAGCCTGCAAAGATTCTGAAAGCTATGTGGATTCTCAGAGGACCTTCCCCTATTCATGGTTGAAAGGCCAGGACACCACAGGTATTCATGAGAGCCAAAGACTCATTTCATGCCACCCTAAAATGGGCAGGTGATTAGTCACTGCCTGCTGAACACGTTCACATGGCCAGTTCACAGCGGGGACAGCGGAGAGGACAGAGCAGGTCAGAACGAGATGCAGTTCTGCACAGAACTTCAAAGAGACAGCAAGAAGCAGCAAACCAAAACTCTGTGAAAGATGTCCTTTAATCTCAAAATATGCCTGCCAAAGGGAGCAGAAGAGCATCTTGCCTCAGTGATTCCCTTAACCGCAGCACAGAGGACTGTCGAGGGGTGGCATGCCTACACAGCACTCACAGGATCACTCTTCCCACACTTGGAGCCAAGAGGAAGTTCTGTGCCAAGGGAAAGCACAGTGCTGAGCGATCAAAAGAACTGCTGAGGGACAAGCAGGTTAGTTGGGGCTCAGCCCCACCAGTGCAAAGCAGGCCCGCCTCTGCTGCACAAGCAAGAGCTGCTTTTGAAAACATAGAATTATTTCTTGGTGAAACGGACCACCTTGTGCACCCCTCTGTTGCTTTCTGCCCCTGCCTCTCTCTCTCTGATCTCCTGGGGGGAGGTAGCTGCAGATTACTGGATACTACTTTTTAAAACCGTGTTGATCAGATTTGCTCCAGCCAGGGTAAAAATACCAGAAGCAAGTCAGAGTTGTATCTTCCAGCTATCTGTCCTATCAGGGTAACAGGGTAAGACATTGGAAAAAGGAAAACATCTATGTAGGTATATTCAGAGGGTTTCTGTGCAACCAAAACAGTAAACCAGCAGCCTCCACGAAGGAAAGAGAGGCTGGGGCAAAGTATATGAAGGTTCTCAGAAATCTTAGATAAACCTGCCTGCCTTCTTGAAAGCCAGTGGAACCTTCAGTTAAATGGTATATACTGGGGAAACCCTATCATGTTCCGATGTTTATTTGACGTGCACACTTATGAGGTGCTAAGGTACCCTAAGACATGAGAACCTTTCATTTCCCCCTGCAGAAATCTTAACAAACAGAAAAAAGGGTTTTCTCCATAGTTTCTACTCATTGCATGACCTGCTCGAAGCTGTAGCTCTGACAAATGTCACGAACAGCTGCCTGGCACATGCAGTGAACCAGAGGTGCTCTACACACCCCAGCATCAGCCCCAAAGCAGAGCCAGTGTTGGAGCAGCTCTGCATGCGCTGATCACCTGAGCAGGACACAAAACTGTATTTCCAACTGCAATTCCTTCCAAGGATGTACCTTAAAATCAGTCAACAGACAGGCGAACACACGGGGGGAACGTTCCGAAAAGACTGGTAATGTGGAAGACGCACCTCAGGCCACCAATTATAGTGAAAAATAACCCTTCTCATTGTTATTGGCCATTTCCAACCACCATCTGCTCCTTCAAACAGTTCACAGTGCAACCCACTGCGTGGCTCTATTAGCCCAACAGAGACAGGGAGAAACCAACCTCACCAACAACTCATTCCTGCTAGAAACTGTGGCCTGAGGTACAAAACTGATGAAGCACTCACTCTGTGCACTCTTGCTAAAACCAACTGCTGAAAACCTCCAACCTCCAAGAAGCTATCTTCAACAGCAGCGGTTGAAGTGACAAAACATGTTAACCTATCTCCCCAACACTATCTACTGAACTGGGAATGGAGCAGTGTTGATTATCTGCACCCTACATGACTAGAACAACAGCTGGGAGTAGTGGAAAATCCCAGCCTTAGCACATCATGGTCTTTGGTAATTTTACCTATTTCCTGAAGAAAAAGTAATGGGAAAATATAGCTGCACCTAACACCAGTATTTGGTACTATATGGTTGGTTCGTTGCCTCTTCTAAATGTCTGCTCTTTTTCAGGTGACCCTAACTTGGAATCACAGCTGCACTTCTAGTGCTTTCAAGTGTGAAGATCATATTCACAGCAATCGACCGTATTGTTTCCATACTAACCTCACCTCACAGGAAGCTGTTTGGAGCCAAGCAGCAACACCCACAAAGGTGCTAACGCTGCGCTCTGCTATGCCATGGGCTTCAGTGAGGTGTTAACCTCGCAGTCTGCAAACTACTATTTATTTGGTGATTTTAAAGAGCAATGTGCAGTTTAAGGGGCACGTCTGCTCTCTGAAATGGTACCAGTAGGCCAGGTCTGCACCAAAAGTTTTCAGCAGGAGTGTTTGTTAGTGGTGTTTCTTATTTTACAGTTAGCCATAACGGTATAAGGATTTTTAGGTGATACAACTCGATGTACCAGACAACATATTTTGTCACTTGCTACTTCAATTGCATCATTATTCAAAATTTTCTAATCTACACCAGAAAGACCCCTCTAAGGACACATAAAAATCCCCAGAAGACACCGCTTTTTTTTTTTTTAAAGATAGTTGCATAACCATCTCCAGTCTTATATTTCTTCGAAGCATAAGCACAGGAATAGGGAATAGCTGGCTATCGCATCCTGCATCCAACCCACTACAAACCAGAGCATACCAGAGGGAAGTTCAAGGTCTCCGAGTGGTGGTGGCTCCACCACTCCCCCAAGAAAGTTATTCTATTAGTCAAATATTCTCCCTAATTTAAGGTTTTCTGTTGGGGTGGGCTCCTGATGCCCTTGTTCTGAGCAAGTCCTTCAAGTCCCTCCAGCTATGTTGGAAAGAGATCAGTGTTCTCAAGATCACTTTAGCCTACATAGTTTTTTCTATTTAGCTGGCACACCCTCAGCTTGCCTGTGGATATATCTCTGCTTAAACAGTAAAGGCAGTCTAGCCACCCTCAGAAACTCCTTTACTGGAGACTACTTAGAGCTCTTTTACTTGGAGCACTTAAGTCAATTCTCCAAAATAAACTTTACTGCAAAACTGCTGTCCTGTGTTCACGCAATATTGTCAGTCTCTGTTAGAGAATTCTCCCGTGGCAGCCGTTTCTACTCAGGGTTAAGGGCGTGTGTGCGTGATTTTTTTTCCACAAGTTTCTCAGTTTTGACAGCAAAATCTTTACGGACAGACCGAGCTTTGGTAACAACTGCTGCAGAAGAGAATGAGTAGCTTCCCTGTTAAATGGCAACTACAAGCTGATGCAGAGGCTACCTGGTAGGAGCACAATGAAATGACGTGACATGATTTAAGTCCAGATGATGTCCCGTAGCTTCAAGAGCAACACATTCCACCCACAGAGAAGTCTGTTGCTGCCTTTCTTTATGACTAACCAATATCCTGCCAATATGATTCTTGTCATCTTATTCGTGCCAGGCCATTCAAAAATTCTGGGAATCAGCCTGAGACAATGCGTGTGAGCATAGCGCTGCCACAAGAGCTACCCACAGCATCTTGACCAGACACTATGTGCTGCCTACCCACAACACCAGGTGCAAGGGTAATAACCTGAAAGGTGTAAACTGATGCCGTCTGAATTTCCTAGATCTTCAAAGAGGTTAAACAAAAGGCAGTAAGATGTAGTCACATCCATTACCACCCTCAGGAGATGTTAAAGTTTAATGAGTGCAAAATCACACTGCAAAGTTGTTCATCAAAGATCATTTCAGCCAAAACATCAATTTAAACTAACCAGTCTGGTTTCAAGCTGCTGACCACATCTCCTTTGGTGTCAAAGCCTCCCTCTGCTCCTGCCCTGCTTCTACCGATGGCTTTTTAAAGTTCTGTTCCATCAGTAAAGAAACTGATGCAACAGGCTTGTGCAGGACTTAAACTCAATGGAAAAATTACACTGACTCAGCAGGCTTCAGATCAGGTCTTAAAATCACATCAGGAATGAATAAATAACTTTAATTAGTAAATTAAGTACTACAAGCTCCTGGACTGGACACTTCAGTTCTGCTTTTTATGCAACTAAAGCCTAAAATCAGAGGCCACAAAGCCCGCAACGGATGTCACAAAACCTATGGGCCTTCACAGTGAATTGAGGTCCAGCCGCCTGCAGTTTTTAATTATGAATCAAATGCTCAGAGAGAAGGAATGCATTTGACCTAGATTCCTGTAGTGGATGATTTACATTCTTCCTGTCATCTGCAAAGAAGGATCTTCCAAGCACCAAGAGCAAAGGAAAAGAGACAACAGCAAAGCCCATCCAAGAGACAGAGGATTAGAAGGTGCATATCCCTGGCTCTGGTCTGGTCAGCCCCCTTCCTTGCTATCATTTTTCTTTGGCCTTCTTACTTTGGCCTAGGACCTTTGGCCTCACTCATCATTTCAGGTCACGTAATAAATTAACTGAGGTCCCTCTTTGCAATCCACAACGCCAACCCAACTGGCAGAACTGGTGCCCAACTGATCACCAAATCTTTAGTACCCTTTCCAGCTGGGATATCAATATGAGCCAGATAAGTCAGAGTTACTCAGGGATTGCACTTCTAACTCTACATTAATGTATCTACCTATAAGGTAAAGCCTCCCAAATCATCCAAAAGGATACTCATTAAGAACTCTAAGCAACATATCTGCATATTTAAGTGCACCCTCTTGCTCCTGCCACTCTTTCATTTCACTGCTCCAAAACATTTGCTCCATTTCTTAAAAGCTAAAGGTTTTCTGTATTTTCCTCTAACTTTATTCTACAGCAAAAGTTAGCATGGTTCCCTGCCTGATTCTAGTCACCAGTGGCCTCTGCTGGACACCTCTGTTATTCCAGACAATAAACTAGTAAAAAACTTCAATGCACAGACACATATAGCAGCTTGTATTTTCTGTTTTTACAAGACCTGGTTTCCCTTTGTTTGTCAGACATCTTTGCAATCTCCATATCTCACCTATGGAAAATCACAGTATCCTAGTGACAGATTTCAAGTTCCAGAAAACATCACCTGTGTCTGTAGCCAGATCTGATAATTCAACTGACAAGGACATATTCCAGGGAAAAAAAACAAACCCACAAAGAGCTATTTAATAATTTTTGAGAGAATTAAGCAAGCTGAGCTGAACAACAGTACTTTCATACTCCAGAATTTAAATGTCTGTTTATGCAAACATCCAGGGGTGGTTAGTGCTCTTTAAGCCTGATGGAAAGCTAACTTTTAAGTGTAGATAAGTATGAAATTATAGGAAAAAGTCTTAATTTATTTTTAAAAACAGGAGGAATGCGCCCCCAAAAAATTTTCAAACTTAAGAGCTCAAAGCCAGAACGAACATTTCATTTCAACAGAAGCCATGTAAACTCTCTTCAAAAAGAGAAACAGGGTAACAGCAACTTTACAATACTCTACCAAGAGATTTACTCACCCCAGTGATTTTCAGCAATTCGGTGATAAGGAGAGGCAGCTTCAGGGCAGCCACACTTCCCGTCACACCCACCAGGACATGGTATTTTTTCTCCGGCACAGGTGAGCTCTTTTCTGCAGGAAGCCCTGGTTCTGGTGGGGAGAAGGGCTCCATGCTCCAATCAAACACTACAAGCACACAAACAGACACTTGATTAACGGTTCCTCCGAGCAAGGCTAGCAGAGCAGGACCCCAACACCGACGCACCCCTGAGCGCAGGGACCTAAGCCTGGACTATGAAGGACCCAGAGTAATTCAGCCTGAGGATGAACACTCAGACCTTGATCCACAAAGCTTCCAATCATCAGCAGACATTTAAGCATAGCACTAGCCTATTCCTTCTGTTTAATTACAATTGTCTCTCAGATACTGGTAAACAGAACGCTAAAACCTGTGCAGGCAGGCCACAAAAGTGTTCTGGTAAAGCCCACAGCCCCCAAAACAAAGATACTCTCTTACATGTTGAACATGGTCCAGAATTTACAATAAACGCACCTATCACACTGAGTGCTGGGAAGACATGCAACCCCCTGCTAAGTCGGTTTCCCTTCGCACTCTCTGGTGAGTAACAAACGCAGGGAGGCATTTTAATAATTAAAAATCTGGGGGCCCTGAGGCAAGCATTATCACCTTACTTCCTAGTGTATCACTACATATTTACAGCAGCACTGGAAATAACTCCCTATTAGGTGGGGAAAAAGACAAAACAGCGAATAAGAGGTAGAACACAACAGCCCACTGACTGAAAACACGTTTTCAGGGATGTGAAAGTCAGAACTGCTCGCTCCTCCAGCGGCACCAAGCAAAGCAATCTGCAGGGCGACGTAGCCACTTTGGGAGGCAGGCTGAGCCAGCAGCTTTAGCTCAGCTCTCCTGCCTCCTCCCAGCTTCCCTGTGCCGCTGCCATACCGATAAATTGCAAATTTTCTTGTGAGGAAAAGCATTCCTCCACAGAACTGATGTGAACGTCTCTGCTTAACAAGTAATTAGCAAAGGGTAAATTCACTTCCTGAAAAATCTGAAAAACGCATTTCTAGGAAAGATTAGCATGTTTCTAGTAAAGAATCTAGAGATTTAGTAGTCCGCTCCTTTTTAGTGACATCCTTGTTACTCAGAGCAATATAATATATATATTACTCGGAATAATACATAATACGTAGTATTACTTGGAAGCATTTTGGGTAGAACAAAAAGGAAAAAAATAAAAAAAAAAGAGGTGTTTATGCTGCTCTTGTTTTCAGCCCCAACTCGGATGTTGGGGCGAGGGGCTGGATTCCAAAAGAGAGGAACTTACCCCTTCGGTCACTCCCCAGATTGACACAGGGGCTGGTTTACTTTAGGCTCCTTCACGCCTGTGCAGCAATTCCACGGAGGTCTGACCTGCACACCCAGGCGCACCAGCACAAACAGCCTTCCCAACCTCCTTGCACCCATCTGCTGCCACACAACAGCAATAACATGCTTTTTCCATGCTCTGCTTGGAATTAATGTGCTTAACTCGGGCCCCTGAGGTTTCTCTGTGTGTTTATAAAAAAATTGCTAGGGTAAGAGCACCATTTCAGCTTCAGCTTCTAGGCACTGATTAGCAAGAGTAATTAGAGGCACGGAAATGCAGCACGCACATTAGCTAGATGATTTCAACACTACTGCAGCACTTTACATGTTTATCTATATCTAATTAAAATTAACGCCATCACAGCAAGGAAAACATCCACTTCCCTTATGATTACTAGATGACAATTAATTCACTGAAGCATACACATCTTAAAGCCTGGGGAATAAGACATTATTTTTTAATAGGCAGCTTTCAAAAAGGGCTATTAACGATAAAACAAAAGCGCAGGGCGCTGGGCTGCGCTTCCCTCTGATCCTAACACAGCTCTGGGGAGCCAGCTAGGAAGCCAATACAAAGCAAGCAGTTTACAGGCCTACTTAGCTGTGTTATTAGCTTTTTAAATGCCTCAGTTACTCTGGAAACAGCTCCAAAAGGCCGCTGAGGCAGAGAACAGAACCGAGAAACCCCGGGGATTTCCAAACGTAAACAAACAACGTTTATATACCGGCAGAGGCACGACGGAGCGCGGGCAGGAGGGACAGGAGAGCGACAACTCCCCGTGCTCAAGCCTCAGCGACGGCGGGGCCCCAGCCGCGGCCTGCTCCCGCGGCAGCCCCGTCCCGCCTCACCGCCCGTTGTCGCCCAGCAACGGGGTGGCGCCCCCGCCGCGCCCCGGAAGGCGAAGGGCACGCTGGGAGCGCGGCCCCGCCCGGCGCTGGCTGCGCATGCGCGCGCGGCGGGGGCGGTGACACGGCGGGGGCGGTGACACGGCGGGGGCGGTGACACGGCGGGGGCGGTGACACGGCGGGGGCTGTGACACGGCGGGGGCGGTGACACGGCGGCCGCGGCCCTCTGCGCCCCCGGCCCGCCCCGGGCCCTGCCCCTCCGGCCCCGCCAGCCGCCGCAGTTCTGCGTTGGGCCGGCTCCGCTGGCGGCGCCTCGGGCTGCCCGAGGCGGGCGGGCACCGGGGGTGCTGGCGCCCCTCGGTCCCCCAGCAACAGCCGCTCCGCAGCGCCCGGCATCGCTGCGAGGGCCGGCAGGCGGCTGCGGGCTCCTCAGAAAGGTGTTGGAGCGAGGAGCCTGGCTCAGGGCAGAGGGAGGCGGCCGAGGGCACCACAAGCCGTGCTGCTAGGGGGGAAATGGGGAGGCAGGATGGACAGGGCTGAGGAGAGTACCCGAGGGGTGCAGGGCCTCCGGCCACCCCCGCATCCCCACAAGAGGTGGGGAGCTCTCGGTGGCAGGGGAGCCCAGGGAGGGGTTACAGAGCAGGACTGAAACCTTTCGGACAGGATTCAGGGCAGCCGCCGGGCAGTGCCAGGGGGAAGGCAGTTAAAGGGCTGCCTGTTTATTGTCTGAAGCAGAAGCACGACAGATCTGGGGCAGCGCTTGCCAGGCAGTCCCCAACGGTTTCCAGATACGGCTTAAAAGCAGCAGCTCCCTGGGCATCCCTCCGATGTTGTCAGCTACAAATAAGCAGCAAGGCAAGAGGCAGAGGGCTCTGCCTCACCGGCTGCGGGATGTGGAAGGCAATGCGGGACCTCTGTAAAACCCCAAGCAAGCATTCTCTAGTCTGGAGCTGCCTCCTCACCCCGCTGCAGAAACACCCACGCATCAGCTCTCCCCCCCTGTGCGCTCCAGCGGTACTGTCCTTCGATCACAACTGCGGCAGCCCCCACCCAAAGCCGTCACAGACTGGTGTCCTGCCCAGCTTCCACTGGCGGGGCAGGAGGGCTGGAACCACAGGGGCATGTTTCAGTGGTCAGCACTGACACTCACGCGTTTAGGAGACACGCCGGAGAGGAGGGTTAGATGCTGAAGCAATGTCTGTAAGTTACAGCTTGTTACAGTTATTATTTACGCATCTTATTATAAATGCAAAAGGTGAAGTCACGTAATTCATCATTTCTCAGACATGGATGACAGAGCATGTGATTTGGCATAGTCAGTTTTAGGCTAGCTGTAAATGAATTGCACAATAATTAAACCTGATTAAGTACATAATAGGGTCAGCAACGGATTACTTTTCTCCTTACATTTTATACATATATATATACACACACACAGACAGGCATTTTATCATTAATTGCATTTTAGTCTTGTCAAGAGACAACTGTCTACTGCAGAATGACTGAAGTGATACCCTTAAAAAGGAAACTATTCTTGGTGTGCTTTGCTGGGAAAGAGAAGTTCCTCCTTGGGGTGATTCTCGTGGCTAGGAGTCATATACAAGCATCACCAGACAGCTAGAGGGATGGGGCGCGAAGGGCTGGGGACTCGCACAGCTCTGGCTAGCTGTGGGCATGAGCGGTGGCACGCTAAGCTTGTTGCCTGCAGCAGAGAGGAGATATTTGAGCCAAGGGGCTGGATCAGATTCTGTTTGGGCTGCTTATCTAGGACTTGGAGAGAAAAAATTGGCTTATTTAAAGTGCATTTAGAGTCTGAAAAGCATCCCTGGGAAGGAGATTTCCCTACTGCTGCCCTGCACTGTCCTGTCAGCTCCCATTTACAAACCAATCTTTTCCAGGGTCTGCTGGTCACCTTCCCCTGCTGCCACAGCCAAAGAGGTGTCAGTCTGAGCTCAGCTGCTCCCCACGAAGGTGCAAGATCATTTATTAAAGCCCAACATCCCCTAACTGGGCAAGGACTCGGGGCTGACAGGAGCAGGGATTTCTGCACCAGGAAAACCCACGGCCACGTTTCACTGTGGTTTTTAGAAGTGCAAGTGAGCGGGAATCCTTCCCACCAGCCTGGAGGTTTCCTAAAGAGCCTTAAATTAGCTCAAAAGCTAACGGGGACAAATCTTGGCCTCACTATTTACATAGTCAGTGAGACTGGTTGTATGTGCTTGCATACAGAGTGGCAAGATTTGACCTGGAGAATAGGTCCTCTGAGAAACACTGCCAATTTTATAGCTGCTTTTCAAAATAGAAGCCTTTAAAAAAAAAAAACAAAAAACACCAGACTCAGGATGCAGAATCTGGAACCGGACGGTTGTATCCACAGGGAAACCCTGTCCTTGCTCCCCAACACATGCACACACACGCACACACACACACAGTGCACCGGGGCTCCTGCCCACGGCCACGCACAAATACTGGTCTTCCACGTCAAAATGTAAACTACTCATTTACAATACCACACACTGAGAGAAGTTGTAGATCCTGAGCCAGGGTGTAGATTAGGAATCTCTTGGCTTCCAGCATTATCAACAGCAGCACTGAGGGTTTCTTTCCCTCCCGCCTGCCCCCCCCCTCCTTATCTTTTTTTTAAAACGCTAAATCAGCCAGCCACCTGCTAGTTAAAAAGCAAAAGAAAAGGGAGAATTCCCAGGATTGCTTGCCCTTGTTGAGACAGTGGCAAGTGGCTGGACACTACCAACTGAAAGAGAAAACTCACGCATGTCGTAAACCTGTGGTTTACTGTGGTTCACGGCTTATTCCAAGAGGGGAGATGGGTGCTGGTTGCTATTTTTCTCTTTCCCTTTTGGGGATGGGGGTGTGGGGGTGCTTTTGGCTGATGTAGTTCTAACATACACCTATCACCACAGTAATTAAAAAACCACCACCGTACACTGTTTCACAGGGAAAAAGAAGACACGTGAATGTACACTTACTACCACGCACAACAAGAGCCCTGCAGGTCAACTCATGGCCTCTTCAAAATGAAAAATAAAGGAGAAAAATAAAAGAGCTCAAGACAATAACGGAGGATGGGGGGGGGGGAAAATCCAAAATGATCTCATTACAAAGAATGGGAAAAGAACTGTTATGGTACACTTCGACTTTCTGAAATAGCTGCAGAAACTCGGCCCAGCCTTCTTCCTCCTCCTCCTCCCTTCCCCCCCAGATCTTTCGCCCGAGGACAAAGTCCTGCTGCTCACATCTCGTTGGAGTAGGTGTAGTTTGGGGTGGCCGAGTACTGCGTCTCGTGCTGCATCATGGCCCCCTGCGCCGCCCCCATGGCCGCGTTCTGTGCTGCCTGCTGGACGTGGGGGTTCTTCCATGCCCCCGTGGTCCACTCCTCCTGAGCTTTGCTGAAGCTCCCACCACTCCCCCGGTAAAACTTATGCACCTGTAGCAGGTTGGAAAGAGAAAATCCAGAGGCACTGAGCAACTGCAGCTCACACTGACCGTCCAGGGTAGCGGCGAGGGCTCCCTGAAGCAACGCAGCATCCCTCTCTCCCCCTGTACCATAGTGAGAGCGATGAAGGAGAAGACTGCCATCCCCGTGAACAGGACGGTGGGGATCAGCATCACCACGGCTGACCCCACATTGGTCCCAAAGAAGGAAATCGCTGCGATCCAGCCACTGCAAGGAGATCAAAACAACCATTCAGCAGCCTGGGGGCTTTCCCGGCTGGCTCTGCACACCGCAGCCTGCCAGCATCCCTCCCAGCTCCTCAAATCATCTTCCCCAAGGAGAGAAGCTACTAAAGCACTGAGGACATTAAAACACCCAGAGGCCACAGCACCGGCACAATGGTGATTGTCCCTGCACCCAACACAAGAGCAGCATCTTCCTTACCAGACACCCCAGCCAGGGATTCCCACCGCCTGGATAATGCTGATCACCAGCTGGGCCATGAAGGTGAAGAAGAAGGCCATGAAGCTGAAGGAACTGTCTGTCCTGCAAAAGAACGCTCAGTCACTCCGTACCTCTCCACCGCTGCTGCTCTGCAAGGGAAAGGAGATGCTCCCACATCTCGGACTCTTTCAGGGCAGAAGTGGCTGTGGTTTAGCGAGAGGGTGGTGAGAAGCGGAGCTGCCTGCAGACAGCAGGCATCAGAGCAAAACTAAAGGCAAGGGAGAAACTGCGGGAGGCTGAAGGTAGTGACGGGGCACCTGGGAAAGCCACGGGGCATCAGACCCTCCCCATGGCTCAGCCAGCTCTGCGCATCAGGCGAGAGGGCATCTGTGTTCGGACACAGCTCTCAGCTCATGCTACCCTACCATGAAACTCAACTGTCCCCCACCGGGAATAAGTATGTCCCCAGTTTTCTAGATCTGGGGACACTGCACTGGGGAGTGACCTCAGCAGCATGGATAATCCATACAAGCACCTCGAGGACTTGTGGAAAAATACAAAAGAAGCCTCAAGGATGGGCAGGAAGGGAGGGAAAGGTGGCACCCCCATTGCATCCTCACCGCTCCCCCCGACGCTGCACAGAGGCTCACGTAGGGCGTCTTTGTATCACATGGTTGGGGGTTTGGCCCTTAGGAAATTCCAAATTCTTGCTTTGAAGGTTAGAAAGTTAAAGGGCTAGATGGAAAGAGCGGAAATTCCCCCAAATATTCAGGCAGTGCCCCAAGCTAAGCACTAACCGTTTAGGGGAAAAAAAAAAAAAAAACAAACCAAAAAAACATGAGAAGCCAGGCTCAGGTGTGACCACTTACTTGAAAGCTTTGTAAATAGGTCTAAACCAGCAGACATAGGAGCAGGGCGTAAAGAGAATGAGCCAGAGAATTGCCAGTCCAAAATTAACAGCTCCACCGCCTCCAATCAGCCATGCGAGGCAGCCAACGAGATTCACCGCCAAGGTGATGCTGTTCACTGCAAACACACACACACACACAGAGGGAGCAGAGTAGCGTGTACGCAAGGACGTCAGTGCAATATGAGACCCCAACCCCAGGGATGCCCATGCGGGGCTGACCTCCAGCGGGTTTGGCCAGCAGTGTGTTGCCCTAGCCAGAATGCCCTTAAGCCGGCTGAGTCTGGAGAGCGTCGCCAGGCTGGCTCAGCCCAAGGAGGTCTAACCTCAGCTGAGGAGCAAGAGGAAAAAAAAAAAAAAAAAAAAAAAAAATCACTCAGAGTTGTAATGTCTTAAGCAGGTCCAGGGCTCATGGGGCTCTGAGGACAGGGAAGAGCCACCTCCTCCTGCTGGCAGCAAGCCGGGGCACATTTCCACCAACAGAAGAAAACTGGAGGAATCAAAGTGAAGCTTCCTCACTTGTCTCCAGCTACAGTTTTGCAGAAGGAGCTTGTGCTGGTGCTCCCCGAGCATCACTGAGAGCTGAAGTCCTGAACTCCTGGCCCCCGCCTCGCCAGTTCAGGGGGGTGCGTGTTTGTTTCTCCCACCCCTGCTTGGGGTTACACAATACAAGGGCTATTACTATGAAGCCCAGCTTAGCAGACACAGGACAAAGCAGAGGAGGCTCATCTGCATTCTGACGCCTCTGATTTTTGAGAATGATTCATTATTTCAACGAGAATTAAAACCCTCCCACCACTGCCTGCAAGAGAGCTGCAGCTGGCAAGAAAGACAGCCCAGTCGGCTGGGCTGACCAGGCACTCGCTGCTCCCGGAGCCCCCAAGGACACGAGGGAACTTTTCAGCCTCTCTGCGCTTGCGTGTGGCTGGGTGTTTGTGGGGGAGTTGTGGAGAAAACAATCCAGAGAGAAGCTCCAGAGACAGAAACCAAGACACAGGCGACTGGCTCATAGCGCTGGTGCTTGTGCTGTGGGAGAGGCTGGAGCAAGAACTGAGCTCTATTAAATTAAGAAGAGCGAGAACAGCCAGATGGGGATGGGGAGGGAGTTGAACAGCCCCAAGACAGCTTCCCCAGGGAAGCACAGCTTTATTTTCTTCCCCTTTCATAGGCAAGCTATGCTAACCCTCCTGACACGATGGGGGAAGTTACCCCAGTGTCACCTTCCCAATGGGACGCAGCCCCCAAAAGCCGGAGCGAGGCACCACCCCAGGGGTGCCAGCCTGGTGCTGTGCCGAGAGCAGAAGCACCCGACCTCTCTGCTGCCAGCTCAGCTGGTAACCTGCCTCCAAAGTACAAGGCACTCCCTGGGCACTGATGCTCCCAGCGTTCAGGGAAAACACCTATTAAGGAACTAAGTTCTTCTAAAAAGAAATAAAACAGTGCCAGCTTGCCCTGAGCCACACACATTTCCACATATGGCAGGGTGTGATCTGCCCCTCTGGCTCTTCTCCCCGCCCGGGGCTGGTAAGGAAGAGAGATCCAGGCTAGTTTTAAGAGTTAGAAGATGGCAACAGCCCTGTTAGCACAGCACGGCACACAGAGGCATGCAAGAGGAACAGGCAAGACCTCTGAGGGAAGCCTTGGGCTCCCACATTTTGGGGAGCAGGCACACCAGCCCTCCAGTCCAAGCAGCATCTTGGCCTTGGGCCGCTGCCGAAGGACTTGCAAGGAGCTTGGGGTGGCAGAGAAAGCCCTTCCCCTGCCCAGCCACCAAACAAAGCCAGCGGAAGGTTGGCACCTCTCCTCTCCTGGGGCACAAGGCCAGCAGCTGAGCGAGATGGAGAGGGGAGTAAATCCTTTCGGAGGAGGAGGAGGAGGTGCGGGTTCAGAGCTGTCTCCTCGCAGTGGGCTCCAGTGGGATGTCAGGGTCACCACCGATGGCCCTTGGACACTAAGCCAGCTCCAGCCTCCTGGAGCTGGTAGGGCTGAAACCCAAGGGATGCTGCAGCCCATGTCCCACGCCCGAGGAGTTTGAACAGGAGACACCAAGGCCTGGAGGGGCAGAAGGACTTCCTCTGATCTTGCTCTGCTCTTTCAGCCCATGACTTCCAGAGCAGCTGCCTTCAGAGAGGCGAATGCAAACCTGCCCCAGCCCTTCCCCGCCCAGCGACTCACGCATCCAGAGGTAGTAAAGCCGTTTGGCCATGGTACGGTGCTGCGGTGGGATCTCCGCATCGAAGTCCTGGTAGAAACATGGCTTCAAGGGGATGAACTTCGGCAGGGGAGGGAAGTTGTTCACTTTTTCTGCAATAAAAAGTTTCACCAGCATCGGGCACTGCACAGAGTTGCACATAGGTCAAGAGGCTTCCTAATTATTCTTGTTCAGCCCCAGGAATTGAGTTTCATGCAGGAATTAAGGATTTCCCCTTGTAACCACCACCAACCCACAGAAAAGCATCAAGACAAATTTAGCCCCCACTGGCCACATGGATCCTGCAAGTGTGGACACCTGCAACCCCATTGGGGACTAATAATGTGATATTATGGCCAGTAACATCCCAGATGGGCTTCAGAGGCAAGGAGCAGCCCCACCATGGACCCCCCAATACCTGCCATGCCGGCACACGCTCAGCCTTTCCGTTCCGCAGGAAAAGTAGGGGGGGGAAAAACCCAGCAGCTTTATCAAAGCTGGAGGAAAACAAGAGAAAAAGTGATACAAAGTGGTCAGGTACCTCCCTGAAGAGCCTTCACCTTCCTCCCCGCTCCAAAATAGTTCAAGGACAGTGCTGTAAGAAAGCAGTTTGCTTTATTTACACGGACGCTCTACACTATTCACACATCCAGGCTTACCGCTGGCACCTGGCTGGTAGCAGAATAAATCCCAGCTCCTACAGCCCGAGGCTTATGCACCAGTTAAGGCAGAAGATTAAGAGAAGATCCAGTGATGTGAGGCAGAGCACGGGCTTAGCCTCCCACTCCCAACTGACCTACATCCAGCCCCAGAAGAGGGACCAGGCTGGATGGCAGGGGAAGGGACATGGCCCCCTGAGCAATGGGGCAGCTGTGGACAGTTTGAAATCCTCAGGTTCATTACCTGTCCCAAAACTTTTTTTTTTTTTTTCATTTTTTCTTTTGCAAAGAGCTCCAGCACAGGGAACTACCTGGCTGCCTCCTGATGGCATCACAGCTCCCATCTCTGCAAGCCCAAGCCAGAAACCAGGCCAAAAGGGAGCAGGGAAATTGGCTGAAAATATCAGCTGGAAAAAAAAATAATCAGTTGTGATTGTCACTAATGAGTCACCTGAGTGCTGGCTTAATGATTAGTCACATCACTTGGCACCTTGCAGGTGGGAGAGGTGGGGAGCTTAGCATCCCAGGACAGTCCCAGACCATGCCATACTCATGCAGTGAAAATTAAACAAAATTAAAGCAAAAATTAAGAGCTGAAGTTTTAAATATAAGCATGAAGACAGCCACTCTGCATATCCTCACCTGCCTGCTAGCTCTGCCTCCAGGTTTTGCCCTCTCCCAGGCAACCTCGGGCAGAGGAATGGCAGCAGCGAACGTGTCTCTCGTGATGGGGGTCCCAGGGGTCAACGCTTTGGGCTTTCCGGAGGGTTTGAGGGACCCTGCCTGGGCCAAACCATCACCCAATGCCAGACACCGGCCAGGCAAAGCAGACTCGCGCGGCTCACCAGCGTACCGTCTCCCAACATCCGACGGCAGCCCACGGATGACTCCATCCCCTGGGCGCTATAAATACGAGCCGCCTGCCTGCGCGGTGACGTCTCGCGGCAGGACTGGGTGACGCGGCCCCCGCACGTGTGCCGGGAGCGGGGACATGCGGCCGGGTGTGCCCCCCGGCACGACACCTGCTCCGGCACTGCAGCACCTTGGCCAAAACAAAGGGGGCTGGCCAAGCTGGGGGGGCTGCCGCAGGACTGGGGGAAGGCTGCAGTCCGAGGGGGGCTTTTACAATACGGGGAGGGCTTGCGAACCGGGGGGGTGGGGGGGGGCTACTGCAATGCAACCCACGGACGGTAACCCCGAGGGGAAACCCCAGCACCCTCTCCGTGCCTGGGGTGCCAGCCCCCCGCGTGCTGCTCGGGGGTGGTGGGGAGGGCAAGCAGGGCTCGGCCGCGGCGCCCATCGCCCCCCGGGGGTTTCCACGGGCCAAGGGCTCCGTGCCCCACGCACGCCTCTCGTCCCCCCCGCCCCGAAACCGGGCGCGGGCCTCCCGCAGCTGCCTGGCGAGGGGACAACGGCGGCCCGCCTCACGCTCGGTCCCCGCGGGCAGGGATCGGCACCCACGCGGGTGCGGGCAGCCCCGGGGGCGCCTCCACGTCGCGCAGCTCCCCCCCCAACGCGTGGGGTGCAGACCGGGGGTCGGTGCAGAAGGCGGTCGTCCCCCTCGGGGGCAGCATCCGCCCGCCCCCCCCCACCCCGAGGCAGCCCGCCCCCCGGCCCCGGGGCTCACCCGCCTGGCGTGGCGTGACCCGACCCGTCCCGCGGCGGGTGGCGGCGGCCGCCCGCCCGCCTGGCGCTGCTCCTGCCGCAGCGGCCGCGATCTCGCGAGACTGCGGCGCCGCCGCCGGCCCCGCTATGGGCAGCCCCGAGATCTCGCGAGAGCAGCCTCTGCCGCTGTCCAGGGTCCTGCTGCCGCCGGCGGGGAGGGGCGGGGCCGCCGAAAGGGGGCGGGGCTCCTGTAGGGTTGGGGGGCTCTGTGGGTGGGAAGGGCTCTATTGAAGGGGGGGAGCTCTACGGAGCAGGGGTACGGCAATCCCTCCGTGGGGCAGACCCTCTATTGAGCATGGGTATGGGAAGCTCCACGTGGATAGGAGGAGAGCCTCTATGGGGCAGGGGAGACCCTCTATGGGGCAGGGGCTCTGGGGGACAGAGCAGGCAGGGGTCAGAGCAGGCTGCCTGTACCCAGGAGGCTAAGTCTGAGCCTGCAGGTCCCACCAGCAGGACCAAACTTAGGGCACCCCATGTCCACACCCTGCTGTGCTCCTGGCCGGGGTCCCGCAGAGCCAGTATCTGCCCACAGTGCCCTGCTCTGTGTCACTGCTGTCACACTGTCCCCGCAGAATTACACAGTGCTTTGGGACTACTACTACTTTTTAAGTCACCTTACTCACCCTTTAGCCAAGCACAACAGAGCTGCAGCAGCAGTAACGCGCACACGCAGCTCACACATGTCTATGCATGCCTGGGGGCTTTGTAGCCCGTGCCCTGCAAAGCCCACCGGAGCCGTGCTCACAGGTGGTTGTTAGCCATCGCCTGCAAGCAGCATCAGGGAAGTTGGTATTTTAATGAGAAAACAGTCTAAAAAACCCCCAGGCGCTGCAGCAAGTGTGCTGGCAATACAACGGGAGTCATTTCTCCCTCTGGGTTGCCACCAGTCCCGCTGCCAGGGCTGCTGGAGGAGCTGCTGTGCTGCTGTTGTTCCCTCTCTCAGCTCAGCCGTGCAGCTGCAGGGCTGCTCGCTGGAATGTCAAACATCCCACATCACTGTTTCCAAGAGCAGGAAGTTTCCCGCTGTCCAAGACAGGCCTGAAGCCACTGTCCCCACCACCCTGCCTGGGTTCCCATGGTGGTCTGCCTCACACCCAGTGCTGCTCCGGACAGTAATTAATTAATGGCCCACACGAAGGGCAAAAGATATCTTGATTGCTTTTGTCAGCAATGCCAAGGCTGGGATGCAAAGGGCAGGGGAAGGGACTGGATTAACTCACAGGTGGGCTAGAACAGGGACAAAAAGCTCCTAAAGCGGACATAAATCCCATATCAGCCTGAGAACTCCAACCAACATGAGGAGGACTCTAAGCAGGGTCCCTTGTCCTCAGTGTCATCACAAGGAGCCCTGTGCAAATCGCTTGGGCCTCCTGCCTCGGTGGTTGTGAGCATGTCAGTACACTGTCATGGAAACAGCTTTATTTGACAATTAAATCACCCTCCCTTCCCAGGGTCCAACCTCCAGCATCAGCATACGGTCATGCTTTATCGGGCATGGAGGAGAGCATCCCACTGTGGGAATGTGTGCAGGGCAGGGAAGCAGCTAAATCTCTCTTTACACCAGTGAGCCCTGGTCACCAAACACCCTTGGCAGATGAACAGCATCGCTCTGTGGGAACGCTAGGAAGGAAACCTGGCAGAAACAGGGAAAATGCCCATTTCACAGATGGTAAAATAGAGGGAAGCAGGAAAAATAGCATGCCACACACGACCCCATATCTGGGGACCCAGCTGTCCACTCTAAGCACCTTCTGGGTCTTGGACCTGGAGCTGTTGTCCCCTGCAGAGAATGGGACCCCTATGCATCCAGCTCCGTCCCCTGCACGACAGCAGCAGAGCAAGGGGAAGAACATGAAGAGCAAGGGGGGAAGGGGACAGACATGGCTGTGGATCCCCACTCTTGCCAAGCACCACTGCTCACCCACGTGCGAGACCTCACGGGGGTGCTCTGAGACTTGGAGTGCTGTGCCAGCTCTGCCTCACTGCCCTGCCTGCAGGCGCTGAGCACCCCGGGGATCTGGGGCTGGCCACAGCGCCCACCCCCACTCCCTGGGGAAGATGCCTTTGCAGACTCAGCTCAGTCCCAATTTTACCACAGATGGGTTGCAAGATCCCTCCCCTGGGCTCAGGACCACAGGGACTTCTTTGTGTCCCTTATTTCACATCTCATGAGCTTTCTCTCAGCCAGATTTGCTCCCAACCTGCTTCTTTTCCTGCCTCAGCTCCCCCAGCACCTTCCCATCTCACTGAGGCTTTGAGGATGGCCAACCGCAGAGCTGCCCCCCCACCACATTTCCATCAGCCTGCAGGCTTTACAAGAAGAGATATTCAGAAATGAAATGGATGTGTGCTCCCCTTGCTCGTCAGGACGGCCAGGGAGCCAAGCAGATGCCAGGGCAGGGCAAGAACCTCACTACATGAGCAGGGCAGGCTGGGCAGGTTCAACCAAAAGTCCACATCGACCAGCAAGTTCCCAGCGAACAAACAGCTTCAAAGGCAAGCCATGAAGTCAATTTACAGGTCAGGTCTAGGGGTCAGCCCATGGGTTGGAGTCCAGACCAGCAGAGATCAGACATAAGGACAGCTACAACTGACCTAGAGACCAGCTGCATCATAGTTCAGACTGGGACTGAGTTGAGCTGAAATAGAGTTCCTGCACCATGGGCAGGGTGTGGGTAGGGGGTCCCAGGTGGGACTGGTCAGGACCATTAGGGTTTATTACGCCCTCAGGGCCCTTATGATGTCCCTATGCTTGCTGTGCTGGAGCTCTACAAAGGAACTTCTTTTGCTGCCTGCCCCACTCAAAACGAGGATTGTCTGTTATTTTCTGTTTATGGTAAGAGCAAGGGACTTCCCTTGCGGGCTCACTTAGCAGGGAGCTGGTGCTACCAAAGGATACTCCTAGTGTTCCTCTAGCACCTCAAGACAGCCCCTGCAGGCTGGGGAGCTGGAGGTTGCATCATCTGGAGGCTGACCCTGGGAAGCGGTGGCTCCTGGACCTTAGTTAAGATCAGAGCAGGGGATCCCTGCAGCTGTGGCACGCTGGGGGTCCATCTGCGTACACCCCCCGACCCTGTCCTGGGGCTGCAATCAGCTTGGGCATCAGCCTGCTGCCAAGTGCAATGTGATGAGCACCTGAGACCTGAGCCGGGGCCGATGTGACGCAGAGATGGAGAGTGGCACTGAGACTTTCCTTGTATCAGATGCTTTGACTTTCCGACCCACTCCCATGCAGGGCCGCCTTGGATGACAGAAAATACAGAGAGGGCAGGTGGAGGACAGGGGCTCAGGTTACTGCTCCTGTCCAGCTGCCCTCCTGTCTATTAAGAATATGTTTCTGGGCTTTTTCCCCGCTTTTCCAGGCTTGGCTGGGGCTGTTGTCAGCTCTGGCTCCGTGCCATTCCCTGCAGCCCTCTCCATCCCCACCGCTGCCAGCCCTCCCCTCTCGGCTCCCCTGCCAAATGGCCCTTCCAAACTTACACCTCCTGTGGGGTCAGGGCCAGGCAAGAGGGTCCTGCAGGGAAGGGGGACCCCCCCCACCCCCCAGCCCTGTAGGGTGCTGGCAGCCCATAGCACTGGGATGTGGGATGCTCAGAGAGAAACCATAGTGGGGAAAAGGGGGAAGAAACCAGTCCCTGGGTCCCACTGTGACCGGAGTGGATGCTCAGGACAGACAGACAATACGCAGGGTGTAATTGCTTTGTTCTTATTTCTTTTTCCTTTCCTGCCTTTACCATTTACCTCTTCTCCATTTTAAATGACTCCCCATCTTTCCCAATGTTTTTTTTTCCCAGTTCTCCCCAGGCTAGGGCTGTCTGTGCCTTTGTCCCCCCATTCTCACTCTCCATCCTCTCCCATCCTGTTGTTTGCTGCGGCTGAGCTCATTTCAGCTATTCCTTCACTTGGAATAACCGATCCACTCTGTTGTCCTCCAACAAATAAGCTGACAGGCCAATGAATAGCTTCAGATGGCAATTAGCAATGGAGTTGCTAATAATGAATTTCATTTACATTTTAAGCACTGCAGAGGGAAAGCAAGACCCTGTCATGAATGCCCCCCTGCCGCAGCCTTTGCCTTGGGGGGAGGGCACCCTCCGCAGCCCTCTGAGGGATGCAGAAAGGCTTGGCTGTGATTGCACCTCGTCTGCCTCCATTTCAGAGGCTGCAATAAGCAGAGTTTGTTAAGCAGCAATTAGAGGTGGGGGGTGGGAGAAGCTGCTGCTGCTTCCATCATGCGATGGGTAGGGAAGGCACCCTGATGGCACAAAAAATGGGCCACAGGAGGCAGGAGCTGGTTCTGGGCCAGGAAAGAAGGGTTGGATGGCTCACCCAGCACTAGGGACTCATCCGGCTGCAGGCTCGGCACTGAGCAGCACTGGCTCGCCTGGAGCCTTGGTGCCATCAGCCCGCGGTGGCCACGTAACCCTCCTGTGCCAGTGGTGGCTGTTTGAACACCTGAATAGCGACTCGGAGGGATTTCTCAGCTCCCTCGACTGCACACACTCTGCGAATGGTTGCTAAAATCTTTCCTGATTATTTTCCTAGGGTTTTAGCATCTTTTAAAGGCAGCAGTTTCCCTGAGAGGCTTAATCCATCCCTGCCTGCCTGAGGAAGGAGCCAAGCACCTTCTGTAAGGATGCCTCAAGTAGTCATCAAGCAGAAAGGGGGGGAAATGACATTGTTTTGTCCCATATGAGTGAGGGATTCATGGTGGAAGCACAGCGACCGGGCATGCTTGCTACTGCAGAGTGCTGGGTGGGACTTGGGGGATGCTCAAAGCCTGAATCTGCCAACGGTGCTGGGGGAGAGTCTGGGGTCATGGTGGGCCCTGCCTCAGTTTCCCCCTCTGTGCCAAAGGGGCCTCATGAGGCGTTAGCTGGGTTGGAAAAAGACGCTTTCCATCCCTTGGATTTTCCAATGAAGCGGGGCACTGCTCTTAGTTGGAGCATCCCATCCCACACTGGTGCTGTCCTCCCATCACCTGCAGACCCCCTGGACCCCAGTCTGGTGGCCGGGTCAGGGGGTGGCCCATACCTGCCCCCATTTAGGGCAGCAGCACCCACAGAAAGCTGCTTTGGGGACCACAGAGATGTGGGGGTTTGCCCTGTCTGGGAGGGGATGGCCACATCCTGCCTTGCCACAGCCTTCACCTCCATGGGCATCAGATTGATTTATTTATTTATGTATTTTTTCAAGCCTGGCTTGGAGTGAAAACAATCCAGGGGCCCCCAGAGGCCAGTAAGATTTGACTGCAAGTCAATACTTGGCATGTCTTTCCACTGTGCAATGATCCCCCAGCCAGCGGGGCGGGAGTCTGGGGGTGCTGGGGCAGGCAGGGGATGGGCAGGTGACAGGGGGAGGCAGAAGGCCGGCCTGGGGCAGGGACATCGCCTCTGCTCGGGGAAGGCATTGGGGGCGGAAAGGGGAGATTTTCTGGCCTGCAATAGGTATCTCCTGGGATGTACTGCCAGTAAATATGACGGTGACCCCACGGCAGGCAGCTCCTTGGTAGGGATGTGGCACAGAGCAAGGGACAGGGGCTGGGAGAGCAGCAGGGCTGGGGAGGGAGAAGGAGGAGGGAGAGAAATCACCCATGAAAACTGGTCCTGCCGTGGCATCTGCTCCTCAGGGCTTTGGGGATGGAAAGGTTTTCCTGCAGGCAGAGCCAGGGCTGAGGCTGTGGGGTGCCGGGGGAGCAGAGCCCCAGCCCGCTGGGTGCATGCCCCAGCCCCACAGCTGGTCAGCAGTGCCATCTGCCAGGATTTCTCCTGGCTGCTGGTCCCACTAGCTTCTCTGGTGGCTAATAAGGGTTGAGCTCAAGCTCCACGGTACTTCCCAAAGTACCACCTGCATCTCCATGCCATCCCCGGGCACAGCATGGCCAGGACTCCCTACCCCTCTGGGGATGCTGCCGGGTAGAGGGTGCCAGGGAGGCAGGCAGGAGGCAGGCAGGAGGCCAGCTGCCCGCACTCTGCTGACATTCGCAGTTAGCAGTTGGCGTCCTTGAGGGGAGCAAGCGCTGAGAGAAGAGACCAGGTTCTCTTTAAGGGGGCAGGACTCCGGGAGCATGATGAAGGCAAGAGTGAGCTTCTCCCTCTGCCTTCCACCTTCCCTTCCCTGCCTGCTGCTTCCCTGCCTTCATGCTCCCGGATGGGGACCTGGGCTCCCTGCCCTCCCCTTTGCCTTTCCCAACTCTGGGTACTGAGCAGGGATGAAGGCAGGAGCTGGGTGCTGGGATGGGAGGCAGAGCGAGGGGAGGAGGAGGGGAGGAAGGGGAGGGAGAGGGGGAGGATCTGCTAATTACACAGAACAGCTCTGGGGGCTGCTGAAGTCCAGAATGAAGCAAAGAGCAGCAGAAGCAAGTGCTGCAGTGGGAGCGGAGCAGCTCAAGCATCACCAAGAGCCAGAGCTGGCTGTCGTCCCTGCTGGGAGCAACCGGGGGCACCCAGGGGACCTTGCAGCCCCTGGGGGACAGCCTCCAGCACAGCCACCGACCCACTGCCAGCTCCTCCGCAGCCAGCCCCAGGTGAGCAGAGGGGAAAGGGCTGGTGGTCCCAGGGGTGCAGCGTTAAACTCAGCCCTCCTGCGGGCTGGGCTGCAGGGCAGTGGAGTCAGCCCTGCCATGGTCCTGGGGGGCTAAGAGCCTGAGCAGTTCCATCGGGAAGAGGTGAAGGATGACTGCTGAAGGAGGGACAGCCAAGCCTGTCACCCAGTCCAGGATGGAGAACTTCCGAAAGGTGAGGACGTCAGAGGAGGAGAGCCCACTGCCCTTCACCGACCTGCCCCCAGACGTGGTGGAGATGAAAGTGAAGGAGGGCAGCAAGATCAGGAACCTGATGAACTTCGCCATGGCCCAGATGGAGCTGAAGGGCAGCCGGCAGATCGTCTTCAGTGGTTGTGGCAGGGCGGTCACCAAGACCATCACCTGTGTGGAGATCATGAAGCGGAAGCTGGGAGGTCTTCACCAGGTCACCAAGGTACGCTACAAAACCTTGCTGGAGGTCTGGGAGAACCAGGACCCACTGCCTGGTGGCCCAGCGCAGAACCTGACTGTCCACAAGAACGTCCCCTCCATCTGCATCCTGCTCTCCCGAGACCCCCTGGATCCCAACCAGACAGGCTACCAGCCCCCGGAGCCCTGGCACGGGCTGGGGACAGAGCTCGGCAAGGCAGGAGACGACACGTCGAGCTCCTCCACCAAGGGGCTGAAGCGGCCCCTGCCACCTCCCTGTGAGGAGCTGCTGACCAAGAAGTTGCAGGTACAGGTACCTGACAGCCCGAGGGGCTCGGGACCACCGACCTCCAGCCAGACCACCACCACTGACCCCACCACCTCCCACCCCGACCAGCTGTATGCCAGCTATATGTGCAGGAGTATGCCCTCTATATAGGCAGGCGATTGTATGCTGGAGGAACTCCGAGTTATTTTTTTTTAGCTGCTTTGCTGTGGATAAAGGCAGTGGGAAGCCTGTGTCATGCTTGCTCCGGGGTCACCAGTGTGCTGCAGCCCCCCCGCAGCATGTCCCCACTCGCTGCTACTGCTCCAGCTGAGCCCCGTGCATGGGGGCTTGCTGCTGGGGGGGGTGTACCTTGTGTACTTGGGGTGAGGGTTAAAGGGTTAAACCTAACCAGCTCTTGGTTATGGACTGAAGCAGGGAAGAAAGTGTCAGGGGCAAGCTGCTGACCCCAAATTTGGCCACCCAGAGGCAATGCCACCACCAGCCACCTTTCTGCAGTCACTCCAGGGAGCCAGAGCACCCGTTGCCGTTCACCGAGCGCTGCCGGACCAGGGAACGTGGCTGCACATCGTCGCTCCCCATTGTGATTTACCAGCCATCAGGAGAGATGGTTTTGCCCCAAGCCTGTTGGAGTAATACCTTCATTATCAAAACTGCTGCAATTACGCCTGGCAAGGAGCTGTCAGGTTTATTAATGCCGGGCTCAGCGCCCCGCAGCACCATGATTCATCCCCGATAAAACACACAAACAAGCAGACGGGTTGCTCCCTCCCTGTGCCCACGGAGCCAAGCACTGCGCTGCCTGTCTGTGGGACAGCAGAAGAAAATAAAACAACCCTTCTTCTTCTTCTTCCCGCATCAGATATTCAGGTCTTTGCTCTCCTGGAGGTGTTTGTAGTCTGGAGCTGGGGGAAGCCCTGACACCACGAGCTGGGGGCAGTGGGAGTGTTAGGTGGGTTGTTGGCATGGCTGGATGTGGTGCTCGGCGCAGGTTGTGGGCTCGGCTGCAGAGCCCTTGCCGCGGGCTGGCTCCCTGGGAAAGCCCTTTGGAACAAAATCCCTGCTTCTTCCAGGGGGTAAAGGGAAATGAACAGAAAATAAAAGCTCTTTAGAAATAGTTGAAATAAGTCTATGGGAAAATGGGGGGATCATCTTGGCTGCCGACCATGGCACAGATCACAGTGAGGGCTGCTACTGATCCAGGACAAGGGATCCCAGCCAAATCCCGTCCCTTTCTGGAATGGGACCAGGATGGGGGTCTCCTATGTGCCCTGGCAGCAGCCTGGCCCCCGCTGGCATGGCAGAGCCTGGCAAAGCCCCTGTGTCAGCCCCTCAGGCCAGCACAGCAGGGACCAGGGTGATGCGGGGAGGGCAGGGGATGGGTTATGGGAGGCTGAGCAAGCCCCAATCCACTTGGTTCCCCTCGATCCAGCCCAGGCAGCCCCCAGGGGCACCGTGGGATGAATTAAATTGGTATTAATAAGCATTTGCTTCCCAAAAGCCAGCCGGGAGGGATGCTCTGGCTGCAGCCGCGTTATCTCCCCACCTCACTCCCGCTCTCCGCAACGACAAGCGTCCCCTCTTTTGTCAAGGGCTTGCTTGGCAAGTGCTTTGCTTGGCTGGGAGCAGGAATGAAAGGAGACCGCGGAACGAGGAGGAGGAGGAAGCAGGGGTCTGTTTTGTTTGGTGATGACCTTGTTATCTCCCTCAGCAGGCAGCTGCTCCTCCGGGCCAGAGGCTTGCCCTTATCTGTCCTGCTGCAGATTGATTCACTTCACTTATCTGCCACTATGTAGTTGAATATTAATTTTCAATTGTAATTTTTAAATTATTTTTTTGGTAGGTTTGGGGCTGAGAAAGCTTTGGGCTCTGTCCCATCCAGTGACTGCTCTTCCCCAGTCTCCTCTCACCAGTGCAGCCACCATTCTGGTTCAACCCTCTGCCCTACACGCGAGCCAGAGCACCAGGTACAGGCTCTTACCCCGTATGTGCTAAAAATCATGCTAATACATAAACCCCTCTGTAAATGCTCTGATTGAAGCCTAAAGACTGTCACAGCCACACAGCCGAGAACTAACAGTCCTTCACCTCCACAACCCTGCCCCACTGCTGCCGTCTGACATTGCTCCCAGCAAGGAGAGAAAAAACCCCAAATCACTCATTTCTCATTATTCCATTAATGTGCAAAATTATTTTTAATTGATTCTATATGCAGGCAGTTTCCAATCTTGGAGGCAACAGGAGCCCGGGGATTTTGTACTCCTTGCTTTGCTAGCTGTGGAACAAGTATTTCCTGCATGAGAAAATGGTTAAAAAATAAAAAGACTGTAACCAAAAATACAAAGCATTTAAAATAGCATGATGACATCTGGCTCCACAGGGTCCTAAGGAGATGGGGTGAGCAAAATTGTCACAATGATCTTGTGCTGCACTGCTGAGGCACAGCCCCAGGAGCCTGCAAAGAACAGTTTTCAGGATGCTGTTGCGAGCCCAGCAGTGCCCGGTGCAGCGGTGCCC
The DNA here is from genome assembly GCF_017639655.2 of Falco naumanni. Lineage (NCBI taxonomy): Eukaryota > Metazoa > Chordata > Aves > Falconiformes > Falconidae > Falco > Falco naumanni. The sequence continues at coordinate 2,291,253 of NC_054060.1, read as the reverse complement.
TGTGTGGTGGTGCCCTGCGCGGCGATGCCCAGTGCAGCGGTGCCCTGCATGGCGATGCCCTGCGTGGTGGTGCCCGGTGCAGCGGTGCCCTGCGTGGCAGTGCCCTGCGTGGTGGTGCCCTGCGCTGCAGTGCCCTGCGCGGCGATGCCCGGTGCAGCGGTGCCCTGCATGGCGATGCCCTATGTGGTGGTGCCCTGTGCAGTGGTGCCCTGCATGGCAGTGCCCTGCACGGTGGTGCCCGGTGTGGCAGTGCCCTGCACGGCAGTGCCCTGCGTGGTGATGCCCGGTGCAGCGGTGCCCTGCATGGTGGTGCCCGGTGTGGCGGTGCCCTGCACAGCGATGCCCTGTGTGGTGGTGCCCTGCGCAGCGATGCCCTGCGTGGTGGTGCCCTGCATGGCAGTGCCCTGCGCGGCGGTGCCCGGTGCAGCGGTGCCCTGCGCGGTGGTGCCCTGCGCGGCAGCCCGGGCTGTGGCTGGGCCAGCCCTCTCCTCCTGCCAGCACGTGGCGCAGCAGCGGCCGAGGGCAGCACGCTGCAGCCGGGGCCGTGAGGTTTGGGCACAAGGATGCGATGGAGCCTGTCCTCCCGGGTGCCAGGCCTGGCCCTGGGGCAGAGCCACAGCAAGCCCTGGAGAGCTGCGGGATGCTGCAGCCAAAGCCGGGCTGGGCCCCCCCATTTTCCCCTCACGGGAAGGAGCCGGGTGCTGTTCCCTCACAGGAGCCGGCAGCACAGCCATGGCGGGCAGGGCCAGGGAAGGGCCTCCCTCGCCTCCCCAAGCCGTGCTCCACCACCTTGGCTAACAGGGCTGCCAGGCCACACACGGGCAATGGCAGCCATGTCACCAAGAGCGGGAGTAAGAAACCCCTGAACGCTAACGCAGCATGAAGAAGTGGGTATTCTTTTATCACACAGCTGGATGCATGGGGGACTCACTCCACCTAACATGCATGCTGTATCGTTCATTCAAGCAGAATTATATAGCCTACGCTTATGTTTATGCATCACATTTCTTGGGAAAGTCCTATTCAGTAGGCAGCACTAGATTGATTAAACGTCAAACACGCTTCTTCTGGGCGTTTTAGAGTCTTTTAGAGGGTCCCAGATAGTCGACCCTACAGTTACAGCTGACTGACCACTGAACCTCCATGTACTTCCCTCACAGGGAGAGTTTAATTACTCACTCACACAACGGCCGCCTCAGCGACCACAAGCTTTAGATGACTTTCCCTCTGAGCACAAAATAACACCACTAAGACCGGCTAGCAATCGCCCCGCAGCGATCCCCCCGAGGCGCCCAGCGCGGCCTCTCAGCCGGGCGGCGGGCCTGACGCCTCAGGGCGGCTGAGGGCGGCACACACACAAAATGGCGGCGGCCCCGCCCCGCGCCCCGCCCGCCTCCCGCCCCGGCGCGGCGTGTCCCTGCGGCGCCGCCGTACCTTCCTCGCGCTGCCGGTGACAGGAGCGAGCGGCGCGCGCCCCCGCTGCCCGGTGCTGCCTCCCCGCCGCCATGCTGCCCGCCGCCGCCGCGCTCCTCCGCCGCTGCGCTGTCTCCGGCCTCCGCGCGGCCGTCCGCCGGCCCGCCGGCCCCGCAGGTGAGCGGCCGCCCGCGTCTTTCCTCCCGCCTGCCACGACTCCAGCCCGGTTTGGCTCGGCCCGGCCCTGAGGGGTCCGGCCCCGGTGGGCGGGAGGCGGCGGGGCCCGGCCCGGCTGGCGCCGCGTCCTTGCGATGACCCGGCGGCGTCACTCGAGGGCAGGCCGCCCCTGCGGCCTAGTGCGCGGGCCGGGCCGCGGCCCCGCTCCCGCCGCCCCCGCTCCCCCCCCGCCGCCCCCGGCCCCGCCGGTTCCTGCGGGGCGCTGAGCCCCTTCCCGGGGGCGGCGGCGGGGCGGGCGGCGGCGCTGTCCCCGGGCCGCCCGCCAAGGTGACATTGACGGAGGTCGGCGGTGACCCGCGCAGCCCGGCACCGGGGCGGCCCTGCCCCAGCGCCCGGCCTCCGCCCGCCCCCCATTAACCCCCCAGTTTATCGGAACGGGAGGGAGAGCAGCCGCAGGCAGCGCGGTGCCGGCCTGGAACCAGAGAGACAGCACCCGGGCTGCAGGGCCTGTTGTCCCAATTAAAAGCTAATTAGCAGGCACCGATCAGGCATTGGGAGGCCTGTGCGTGCCTCTCCTGCAGCACCCCTGAGTCAAATACTTGCAACGGCGAGCATACGGCTGCGATTTTTAAAAAACGGGAAGAAATCAGTTGTGGTCATTCTGTCTGCGTGCTAGGACTTCTTTCATACTTCTCCACCCACCCCCCCCCCCATTTTCCTTTTATATCCATTAAAATTCTGTGCCCGCAGTTCCTTTGCGCTCCTGCTGAATGCTGGCTGCTCTCCGTCCGCGCGGGCTCCGTGTTCTTCTTCTCCAAGGTCTTGTCTTACAAACGCCTCGCTTAACACTTCTGACCCTCCTCGCCTTTGCTCCTGGCCCCGGCGGTTTATGTTTCAGCAGATCTGACATGCTGGGGCCACCTCGCGTGCCCGTGGCTTTAGGTTTACATTAAATAATGCTGCAAAACGTTCTGCCTGTAATGTGTGTGCACTCCTGGGCTTCTCACTGCCCATCTTTTTCCTGTAAATTAATGCTCCTCTTGATGTTTGTTTTTCTTCTGTGCTCATTAACAGGGAAAGCTGACAAATTCTGACGCTCCAGGAAGATTTAACACCTCTTTGCATAATGTTAGGTGACTTTAGCCTCCTGGCTTCTCGAAGTTTGTTGAGTTCTCTTGAAAACGTGCCTCTGCAAACATACTTGCCCTTTGCTTCTTCCGTGAGTTGGGAATCTTCACACGGCTGGGTTGGCGTGGTTCAGCTGTCATATATGCAGCGTGTGTGTGACAGTGACCTTGAGGGACCCCACTGAAAGGCAAGGCACCAGGCTCGCTCCTGCAGCCCCTCTGCTTTGCCAGAGAGGCTCGCAGAGCCTGCTCTCCGATACATAAATGTTCTAGGATGGAAGACAAAGGGTTTGAAAGAAACATAGCAGCAATTGAAAAATGCATCCTGGAAATCCAGAGTTCAGATTCTTGTGGTCTTTTTTATTTTTCTTCAGGATCCTTTTAGTTTAACTGAGTCAGTCCTTTAAGACTAAAGGGAAGGGTTTTGTTGAGCGCTCAGTGGAAAAAGACTTTAGTTTATCAACTTAGAGATGGCATTTGAGAGCTTCAAACTAGGTCTTTCTCAAACTGAAACCTGCTATTTCTCTTTCTCCGTGATTAAGAAAAAAAGTATTTTCCCCCAAATGGGCCAGCATCTGAGGGCCTTTCAGCAGCGTCTGCTCGCTCCCTGCCTGGGTGCAGGAGCATTTGAAGGGGAGTGCTCTTGCTCTGCTATCAGCTGTGCACGTGATTTATTGGAGAAAGCGGGGTCAAAGGTGGGTTTTGGAGCTGGGGAGAGGATGGGGAATCTCCCTATAGAACAGCAAAAGAGCATTATGATTCTGACTTGGCCTGTTGTTTACTTTTCCCTTACGTAGATAAATGAAGATATTTTCATGTTTTGGGAGGGATTGCATAAACCAGAATTGCAGCTGAAATGCTGGACCACGTTAAATTTTGTTAAAAATCTGGATTGCGTTCTGATTGGGCTGACAGCTAATGAGACTGAGGATACTCCCTGAAACCGCTGTGGATTGCTCCGCTGTATTTTATGTAGAATTAGGATGCTGGTTCGCAGTATGCTGTTTGCTGTGATCTTCGAAGTAGAAAAGTCTATCTGGGAAAGATGAAAATGCAACCCAGTTTGGGGATTTCTTCTTTTATTTAAAGCTTTGTAATGGGTCAGTATGAGCAGTTCATGCTAGGTGAAGTAGGAAAAAAGTAACTAGCTATATCTGACTTCCTCTGAAGCGGAGCTTCAGACTGGCAAGGTCATATCTGGTGTACGACCTCTCTGCAAATACGAGTGGAGTGAAATTGCCATCAGGGAGAGGAGGCGGTCTCTTGCCAGGCTTGTGTTCTGCTGGTAAGGCAGCTTGCAGAGCACTCGGACTTTGCAGGGAGGACCCAGCACAGCTCTGATGTGAGTGGGGCTGGCTGTGCCCTAGGTTTTAGTTCCTTTTGAAAAACTGTTCCAACCTTTGTGGGTTGAAAAAGACAAGACATGCAAATGAAAAAAAACAATTTGTGATAAAGAGTAGTGTTGAGGGAAGAAATGAGTTCAGAATCATATCGGCCTTATTTGTCCGTTGGAGTACAATCGACTTCTCTGCTTTATTAATTATCAAATACTAATGCAATTACAACCTTGAATCCAGGAGTTTTATCTTGGATAGGTGCAGAGACAGCAGTTGGCTTTTTTTATTTATTTATTTTCTCCTTCAACCCTTCAGTAGCCTGTTGGAAGAAATAGCTCTCATCCCTTTGCTTTTGAGAGCCTTTATAGCTGAGCTCATGTCATTTTGCACAGATTCCTAGAACCACTTTAGAATGGGCCTTCATCAGCTCTGAACTTGTGCTGGAATCAAAGACCTGCAGCTCATTGCTATTGAGTCATCCATCAAAGTCAGTCTGTTGGTTGGGAAATCTGCTTTTCCTGGATTACAAAATCAGTTATGGAGCAATTTCAGGAGTAGGAAATTACTCCAGAAGAAACCGGAATATTCATCTGAAGTGGATGGGTATACTAATAGGGTATAGGGTTTTATTTCTGGCAGGAATGCTACTGCAAAACTGATTCACACAGCTAAACTCGCTGCATGGACAAGTCTTGTGGTTTTGAGAAGGATTGAATGTGAGGAACAGAACGATTGTGCTGCTTCAGTGTCTTGTTGATGAAGCATGTGTATGTTACATTTTTCTGACTTGCTTGGCTCTGGGGAGATGGAAAATTCTTGTATGTTATAGAAACTGGGATCCCAGAAAAATTATCTTAAGGACTGGTTTCACATAATTGTTTTTCTCTTGCATTTCCCCCTGTCATTAAGTAATCCTGTTCTGACCAAAGGGTCTGGGAACACTTCAGAAGTCTGATGTAGAACAGAAAATACCCACTTTGACACAAAAAACCCAACCGATATTTAATAAGCTGTATTCATCCAGTGCTTATCTAGGCTGAGGTCTCATCCAGACTGACTGTAGTGAGTGAAATATGTATTTTATGGCTTTTGGTCTCTTGGTCAGGACTAAAAATGCAGTTATTTTCTGTTTGTTCAAAGTCTCTTCGGTTTTTTTTGCGTTCAGCTGTACTGCATGCCCGCTGCTACTCTCATGGGTCACAAGAATCAGATGAAGAATTCGATGCTCGCTGGGTGACGTATTTCAACAAGCCAGATATTGATGCCTGGGAGCTCAGGAAAGGTATGTTGAGTGAGAAGGGGGCAGTAACACGGAGTAAATATAACTGGTTTGTAATAGTTTCGTGACCAGAAATAACAACTTATTTTTGCTTTGCTGTTGGAGACCAGAAATAGTGGAAACTGGGAGTTCGGTGTAGGAGAGCAATCCTGTAAATACTCAGCTGGGGCAAGGCACTGTGTGAGCCTTATTTGTTCTGAGTTATCTGGCTGCTCTGCATGTGCTTGTGGTTGGCGTGCTGCCGTCTGCTCAGCTCTGAGCCTGGTGCTGCAGGTGATGGCACCTCACCAACCAAACAAGCGGGTCAGAAGGAACCACGGCACACACAGGGAGGGAGAGCAGGGGTATAAGACTGTGGGAGTCCAGGCTTTGCAAGTTTTAGTAGCCCAGAACATGCATTTTAACACCTGGGTGGGAGGGAGAGAAATGTTTGCTCTGAGGAAAGTGTATTTGAGTTCAGCTGTTGCTTGGTGTGTAACCACACACATTTTTCTTTGGACTTTGACTTACTGGCTTGGCCATAACACGCTGTAGGCTGTTTGCCTGGTTGTCTCCAATTGTTATTTGCTGTGGAGTTGCCAGGTCCCATTAAAATACCCCAACTGGGGCCTAAAAATGTGTTTGGCAGCCAGAGGGATCATTCCAGCATCACCTGAATGACAAGGTGTTGGGCTCTTCCCTTGGAAAGGAGAGGGAGGGAACAGAAAGCAGCTCAAGTTCCAGTTTCGTTAACACCTGTAGGAATGAAGTAATTTGGGTTTATTAAAGATTTCATAGCTGATGTGCTGTGGTGCAGACACTTGACTCCTGTTGGGAGATTGGATAGAACTGGCCCACTGGGATTTCATTGAATCTACTTAAAATCTACATCAGTGAGCAAAAGTGAGAGGGAGGAAAGCAAAAGAAAATCCTTGGGGGCGGGGGGGGTGTCCCCAGAATAGCAGTGAAAGTTGTGATCAGCTTCTAGTAGGGACTGGTGTTCTGGTAGTACTTTATTCTTTTACGAGAGAGCAAAGTAATGCTTGGCAGGTTTCTTTTGGTAGCGTGATGAGCTGATGCCAGTTTCCTTTTGACATTTCCTTCTATTTACAGGCATAAACACACTTGTGGGTTATGACCTGGTTCCGGAACCAAAAATCATCGATGCAGCTCTGAGGGCATGCAGACGGTTAAATGACTTTGCCAGTGCCGTCCGCATTTTAGAAGTTGTAAAGGTGAGTGGAGTGGCAGCCTAGGGTGTAACTGCTGTGTTCGCACTGCCGAGAGCCCAGCAGCAGAAGAGTTTTTCTTGGCTTACTCTTAGTGGTGCAAAGGGAAACCACTGTTTCCTGCTGCCAGAATCAATAGCTTTGTTATGAGCATGTGCTCAGTGACTTGAAATAATTATTTTGAGGTCAGAGTACTCAACAGCACAGCTTCAAGTAAAGCATTCTTACGTTCATGTTTTCCGTTCTTGATGCTGACTCTGGTGGGAAAGTCTTTAAGGATTTTTCTTTTTTTTTTTTTTTTTTTAATAAGCATTACTAGAAATATCTCAAATGAAGGCACCTTACTGGCTTCTTAAAAGGTATGAATACTGAGCTGGCTGGGAGTAGTAACTCAGGAAGCAGCATAGGCTTGAAAAATAACATAAACAAGCACCTTGAAACCTGAGTCCAGCCTTCATTTAACAGGGAGTTAAAGGGGGTGGGGATGGAGGCAGGAGTTCTATTTCAGTTGTAGAAGCCAGCTGTGCTCTTCCAACTGGTTTTTGCCACAAGTGAGGACTGGTGTGGAGGTCTTTGCTGCTAGCTGTCAAATACACACTTCAAACTTTACTCCACAATCAGTTGCTTCCCAGTTTGCCACTTCTGCTTTCTGTATTCTTCTGTAATAGTGGAAGTTTTTAATGGTTTTAGAGACATAAGACCAATGGAAGAACCTTCATATGTTTTTCTTAACTCTCTTATTTTTTTCTCCTGTCTTTTGTCCCCACCATCTAGGGGACAACTCAGTTTATCAGAACCTGGAGACAGGTATATGCTCTTTGTGGAGCTCCATGTAAATATTACTCAAGGAGTGATGTTTTTCCTCTGATTTCTGAGCAAGTTAAATTTTCTCCCAGCTCTGCCCAAAAGCTGATTTTATTTTTCCCATTTTACTGATTGGATATCATTTTCATTCTGTTTCCTAAGGTGTAAGTGGTATTTGGGATGGTTTGCAAAGCATCTCTTGTTGAAGGAGCTTGAGCTTGGCTCCGCTTTGAGTTTTGTGTGGTCTGGCACAAGTCACGGGTCACATCAGCGTGATGTTAAATGAGGGAAGGGTGTCAGGTGTTAAGAATAATCTGCAAATCCCCTGAAGGGGAGTTCAGTATTATTCTGGGGTGCTCTGCAGCCACAGTCAATGGTAGGAGGACTTTCCAGTGTAGCTGTATACAGGTCTTGTTTACTTGACACGCAGGTGGAGCTGGGCCGTGCTCTCCTGTCCTGCAGGAGCTACTTTCATGAGCAGTTGGTGGATCAGGCCATAGACACATTTGTGAACACGTCTTGATTGCAAACCTGACCTTAACAACAGCTTGCTGTCGAAATAACACCGTTCCTTTTTATTTAGGACAAGGCAGGACCTCACAAGGAAATCTATCCTTACGTTATCCAGGAACTTAGACCAACTTTGAGTGAACTGGGAATCTCCACTCCAGAGGAACTGGGCCTGGACAAAGCATAGACCTTATTGGTAAGGGATGTCCTTGCTTCTGAGACTCTTGCATGGGACTCCTGTACCCTAAAACTCTCCTGCCAGAGTCCTCTTCCTTGCCTTCATGGGTCTGTGAAAGGCTGTGAATTTCAAGCTTGTAATGTGATTCTTCAAGTATCTCATGTCACTGCAGGTCTCCTTGGAAAGGCACTAACCCTTTTCAAAGAAGGCTTAAAAAAAGAACAGTGCAGTTGCTTGAGAAGGGGTAGGGTGGTTGGCAACCTCCCAGAAGTTTCTAGATAGCAGTTGCCAAGACAATGGGTATTGCAGCACTTTGTTGGCAGCGTGTTGTTGACCTTTGCTCCTTGTCACCTTGTCCGCAGAAGCATTTTTAGCAAACAGCAGGATCATTTCCACTGGAAATGCACAAACTTTCATTTTATTGTCACAGTCTAGCCAATTTAGAAAACTGGGAGATGCTAATTACTAGGTTATGCTAGAAAATAGGCCCCACTAATGGTAGTCACCCAGCAACACTGAAGTTTCTTCGTGTTACACTTAAAATAGCATCTTTTAGTGTAATTAAACGTTACATTAAAGAGTGCTTTGCTTACAGAATAAACACATCAGCTGTAGTGTAGCCAGAGCTTAGCTGACCTGTGTGCAGAATATCCTTTAGCCTCAATTGATAATTCAGGAGCAGGGCATGTAATATTTCATCCTGATTCCAGCAGCCTCAAGTCTTAGAAAGCCACTGGTTTTACTGGCTTTTTACAGCTGAACTTCTGAATGCTTTCTAAACTTGAAAACAACTGTAACTAAGACATGTAGATCTCAGTCATAAGTACCAGCCTCTTACGTGAGCTGCAGCATATGAAGGTGTTGTTACTAAACAGCGATTTCTCTGCTTAATGAGGATCTCTCATTAAGTATAGGCAAGGCTGAATGTACTTGAACCCCAGACTAAAATTAAGCCCTACATAAAAATCCTCATGGAAGTGAAGTTAGGTAAGGCAGTCTAACATTCTTCAGGAGATGGCCCATGTCATATTCTTTTTTTTTTCTTTTTTTTTTTTTTCTTAATACTCAGAACAGAGGTGGGGGGGGTCAGATGGCAAATAGTACTTAATTCTCGATCTTTTAAGTCCCTACCCTCCCCCTTGCCCAGGATATGATGTCTTGGTGCAAGGGAACGGTGAGGCAGCTGTGCTGGGAATGCCTCTTGGGGGCTGGGTGTGACTAAACGGGGCTTTGAGCGTAAAAGCAAGCAGTGGAGTAACTGATGTGAGACCCCATGGAAACTCTGTGAAGATACTGGGCTGCTGCTTTAACGTTTTTTCTGTTCTTTATTTTTTTCTGTTCCAGGTGCATTACTCGAGCATTTTACCAGTGCTTACCTGATTGTACACAGTCGCCTGGAGACACAAATGTTAACGTATTACCTTATTTGAAATAACTTCTTCCTTTATTGAGTCACAATGTATGTGATGTGAAGTTGGACCTAATAAAGGAAAAACTGGTTTGACTGATGTGGTAGTGGTGGCTTGTGTGATTATTTTTTTGCTTTTATGGGGAAAAGGAAGAAACAATGTGCTTTCCCAAGAGAGTAGGCGGCTATAAATCCTGGCATGGGGTGGCTTTGCCCAAGCTCCTGCTCCACCTTTGGGAAGAGAAAGGACCTGGAGGGCATGGTGACCCTCTGGTACACACCCCTTTGGGGAGGAGGACACCACCAAGTACTTGCAAAGCTTCCCCTGCCCTTGAGCAACAATTTTCCTGTGACAAAGTTGGGGCTTAAGAAGCCTCCAAGGTGGGTGGGAGGCTCCTGCAAGGGGTGGGCTTTTGCTGGTGTCCAGTGGGGCTGGTGATCTGTTCCAGAATAGACGTTGCTCTGAAGACCCTGTTTACCACCTCTGTTCTGGTGCAGGCAGGGGTTTGGCAACAAAAAAAGGGGAAGAAAAAGGAAAATATTTTATTATTTCCAGCTGCCTCCAGAAAAAGGGCATTTTTTAGGAAAAGGGGAATCTGTGCAGGGAAGCGGTTCCCTGTCGCACGGTGGGGTCACAGCAGGGACACCCACTGCTGTGTCCCAGTGGTCCCAGGTGTCTGGTGGTCCTGGTGTCTGGCATCTGGCTGTCCTGGAGGTGCCCGTATCCAGCTGCCCCCGTATCTGATGGGCCGGACGTCTGGTGTCCCAGCTGCCCCAGTAATGTGGTGGTCCCGGTGCCTGGGAGTCTGGTATCTGGCAGTCCCGGCGGTCCCGGGATCCGGCTGTCCCGGGGTCCGGGCACACTCCGCATGCGCGGCGCGCGGGCGCTCCGCCTCCCCGCCTCCCATTGGCTGGGCGGGCGAGGGGCGGGGCAGGGGCGGGGCGAGGGCGGCCATGGCGACGGGCGGCGGCGGAGCCGGGGCTGGGGCCGGTCCCGCTGTGGGCAGAGCCAGCGTGTGGCGGGGCCCGGGGGTACGTGCGGGGCCGGGGGGGCTGGGGGTCATGGAGCTGTATGGGGCACGTGGCTGGGGGGTGTGGGACAGTATGGGGTCTGTACATCGTGGCTATGGGGCTGGGAGGTGTGGGGGGCTGTATGGGGTCTATACATCGTGGCTATGGGGCTGGGAGGTGGGGGGGGCAGTATGGGGTCTGTACATCGTGGCTATGGGGCTGGGAGGTGTGGCGGGGCTGTATGGGGTCTGTACATCGTGGCTACGGGGCTGGGAGGTGTGTGGGGGCTGTATGGGGTCTGTACATCGTGGCTACGGGGCTGGGGGTGTGTGTGGGCAATGTGGGGTCTGTGCATCATGGCTATGGGGCTGGGGGGTGTGTGTGGGCAGTATGGGGGGGCACACCTGGCTGTAGGGGGGCACACACCTGCTGGCCCAGCGCTGGGCAGGTGCAGGGGGGCTGTATGGGGGGGCACGGGGGGGTCCGGCACACACAGAGGGGGGCAGGGCAGGGGCAGGGGGTTGCTGCCTGCCCGGTTAATCCCGCTGCCCGGGCTCCCGGCACACCGGGGCTCCCGCGCGGAAGGCTCTGCCCTGCTAATCCCAGTGTAAGACACTGACGCTGACCCTGGCTGTGCTCTCCGGTCACCGCCCCGGGTCCTTCTGCCTTGTTTCCTCGTTAACTGCTTCCTCCAATTCCCTGTCCCTCCCACACTGATGCCCCCAACTTCCATTTTCTGATTTTTCCTCTATTTTCTTCATTAGTTATTGTATTTCTAGAAGTTCCACCCCTCCACCCCCCCGTGTCATTCAGCGGTGCTGGCTCTCCTTGGCGCTAAGTGCCTTACAGGCAGGGGAGGCTTTTCCTTAAAGCATGGCAAGAAGCTTGAAAGGCTCAAAACCTGTGGAGAAATTAAAATAAAATATATTTTATCTGACGAACCTGCTAGTTAAATCTTCTCCGTCACATTTTCTCCCGAGTATTACTGGAGTCAGGTTCGCAAAGAAGCTGCTGGTCAGCAGTTAGGCTCGCAAAGCAGCTGCTTTTACTTTAGCATCGCCATTCCCAGTAATCCCTTCATCTGCTAATAGATCTGCTTATCCCTCTTCCTCTCCCTCCTGCGGCCACGGCGCAGGGCTGGGAGGAGCCGTCCCTTCCCAGCTCCCAGCCGGCTGCCGGCACCTTTCCCCAGAACAACCAGATGCTTTGAGCTGACTCCGGTTTAATTCATCCGCCCAGAGGTGCTGCTGACGGCGCTGCTCTCCCCTTGTTTTAGCTGATTTGGGCTGACAGCAAGAGGCCGAGCAAGGCGGCGGATGCGGTGGAGAAGAGGGGACCGTACATCATGAGCAAGCCTCCTTCCATTCAGGCCAAGCTGCGTAAGTGACACCCCGGGGACTCTGCCGGGATCTGGGGAGTCATTGACACCTCTCACCCAGGGCAGTGACTGAAAGCCTTTTTACTCCTTGATGGGATAAACCCACGAAACCAAAACCCATTAAAAAAAAGCAACCCATAGGTGTTGCCTATGGAAAGCACCGCAACGCCTCCATGCTCTCCTTAGGGCCAACCTGCCCTGCGCCCCCAACCCCCAAAACCAGGACCCTTGGGGAGCGTTTGGGTGCTTTCAGCTCTGCCCCTGTGCTTGGCTTTCAGAGCGGCAGCGCGAGCTGGCCAAGGCGGCGCTGCGAAGGCAGGGGCTGCTGGGGGGACCCGTGCCGCACCAGCCGAAGCCGGCAGCTAAAAGGTCTGATCCCGTTTTTCTTTACCCAAGATGTATTTTTCATGTTCCTTGAGGAGACTGGGAAACTCCAGAGGATTAAAAAATGAGTTTGGGACCTTAGTCGCTGCTGTGTTGTGGCCAGCAAGCATTCAATAGACCAAAGGATTGCACCTTTCCTGCACAAGTTAGGAGATGCTCTAGCAGGGGCCATGCTCCTCCTCATGGTTTTGGGGATGGTTTGTTTGGTGTTCAGGATCTCATCGGGAAGTCTAGAGCTTAGGTGGAATTTATTCTTAGCTGGGACAATGCCTGGCTGGCAAGGGACATTCAGGACCAGGATTCCTGCCCTAGTTCCTCAGTCCAGCAGCCCTGTGGCTGCATTTCCGCACCAAAACATCTGTTCCGGGCTCACTCCTCTGCTTCCCTGCAGATCGGTGAGGTTTAACAAGGGCTACACGGCGCTCAGCCAGACGGTGGATGAAAACCTGGTCTCCCTCGATTCGGACAGGTGGGGACTGGATGAATATCCCAGGATTTTGGGTGGGGGCTGTTGCAGGCTCAGAGCTGGCTTTTTGGGGGGGGACCGATTTTCCTTGTCACTTGTAGAGTGTCCCTGATTGCACTGGGCATCTCTTAGCAGCAAAACATGCCCATTGTCCCCAGATTTAAATCCCTTGGGATTATGCTGCTGGCTCCCTTTTTCCCCCCGAGATTCCCTTGTCTGCATCCCAAGCAAAGATGCCGCTTCCCAGCTGGCTCTGACCGTTTCCTTCTTCTCTTAGCGATGGGGAGCTGGGATCCAGATGTTCCTCAGGCTACTCCTCCGCCGAGGCAAGTCCAGGGGTTTGACTCTGACGACGTGGTTCCCGCGGCCTCCCTTGTTCCGCTTATGCCTTAGGGCTCTGTGTAGGGGCTGCGATGAAGCATCACCCCATGGGATGTGTGTGTGTCCATCCCGCAGAGCTCTGCTTTGCAACCCACTGCCTCTGCTGCCCGATGCGTTTCAGCCGTGCACAAATCTCCCTTTTGCAAGCCCCAGCTGGCTGCCGCTGCTTTGCCCTTTGCACCTAAAGCATCATCTATCCCCAGACCCTGTAGCGGGGCAGCTGAAAAGCTCCGTCATACAAGGGTGTCACAGCCTGCGGGGTGTTTTGGGGTGCATGGGGTGTGTGTCGGGGTGCTACAGCCCAGGAAAAGCTCTTTGGTCTTGTCTTTACCTTCTCTGCTCTGGTTGTGCTGCTTCTCCACACACAACGGCACTGGAGGGAGGATGCGATGCCTGTCCTGCTCACATGCCTGCTCTTTGCAAGCCCTGGGACCTAAATTTTAGCTAAACGGGGACTAATTTTAACCAGCTGTGCCTCCTTTGTCCCCCCTGGCAGCAGGTAAACCAGGACCTGAGCCGGCAGCTGCTGCAGGATGGGTACCATCTCGATGAGGTCCCCGATGATGAAGATCTGGATCTCATCCCCCCAAAACCTGTCGCCTCCTCTTCTTGCCCCTGTTGTTTCAGAGAAAATCTCTCCTGTGTGATCCAGTAATGCCGCTCGGCCGGGACCATGCAGGAACAGGTCAAAAGCCAGCACTTTTTGTCTTGTGGGATGGCTGTTGGCGTCTGTGTCTCATGCTGGGACAGTGACACAAGAACTGAGTGATGCTGCGATGCTGCTGGTGGTGAGCAGCACCAACCAACCCACCTGAAGGACTTTTCCTGACACTCAGCAATATCAGGGAGAGGTGGCACGCGAGGGGACCTGTCACCTGGCTGCGCTGGGGAGGGAGGGGAGGCAGAGCCCAGGCACCTCCATGGGCGTGTAAAGGGAAGGAATGGGGAGGTGCAGCAGCAAATGCTCTTCGGTTTGCCTGACCTCCTTTTTTCCTCCTTCAATGAGCCACGCCAGGGATCAGGACCTGGCCCCAGGCGCAGGCTGCGCTCCCCAGCCCTCCCTAATGAAGAGGCAGTTGATTGTGGGGTCGAACTGCCACGGTGCAGGACCAGGCTGGGAAGCCCTGAGACCCCTTTTCTATTTATTTCTGCTTTAGTCACCCCTCCTCCCTGGCAGGCTGAGACCAAGCCAGTGAGGCTGGGGTCAGCACAGGCTGGCAGAGCGCCGCTTCATTTACTTATCTTGTGCTGCTTGCAATTAATTGCTGCCGGGTTCCCTCCTCCTAAACCCTGGGCTGATCTGAGCCAAAGATTGCAGCTCTGATGGAGAAGAGAAGCTGGGGGAACCCAAGGGAGCAGACACCGGCAGGCTGCTGAGCTTCGAGCTCCTGCACTTGTTACATCCACCAGCTGCTGTCGCTGGGACCTCCCAGCTTTCCATCTCTCCAGGGACCCATGAAGTTTCTGGGTTTGGAGTGAGTGGCTTGTGGCAGTTGTCCCCAAAGCTGCTGATGCAGGTGCGGGGCAGCCCAGCCCCCCGTGCCAGCTGTGAACCTTCAAAGCTGCCTTAAGTCACCGTCCTGCTCTACTACATAGAGGACAATCAGCTTCTTACGAAGGAACCTTATTTAAATACGTCATGTCTAGAGATCTGAACTGTTGCGTTTTTTTGTATTTTAGTTGTTAAAGGGAACACTCAATAAAGTCGATCTCATTACTCAGAGGTGTGTTGGTGCTGTGCGGGGGGCTCAGCCCCGTTCCCCCCAGCAGTGCCCACTCTGGAGAGCTCCTTCCCTGGCCCCGGAGGGGTTTTGGAGTGATCTGGTTTCCCTGGTCAAGTTTTACACCACTGTCCCGTTTCCCTGGGGAGCTACTGTGTTGCCTGGGCTGATGGTGCTGCAGGGTGATGTGGGGAAGGTCACACCTGGTGCTGGGGTGGGGGTGCTGGAGTGACCCCCAGCCTCCTCCAGTCCCTGACCCTGCAAACACCAGTGCTTCTCCCCATCCTCCTGCTCCCTGCACCACACTGCCCTGTGCCAAGGACAAAGTCATCACTTTATTCACAGCACCAGAGGCTCTCCAGCTCCATCACCCTGCCAAGCAGCCCCCTTTTACAGCCAGGTGAGGGGTGACAGGGCTCAGAGGACTGCTTGCCATCGGCCAGGCTTGGGAAGAGCCCACCAGGCACCCAGGAGCAGCAGAAAACTTCAGCATCACATTCACAGGAGGGAGCAGCAGCTCCTAGAAGCCAGGCAAGAGATGCTCACGACCCAGGGTGCAGACCTCGGGCCTCCCCCCTGCTTCTTGGTAAGAAGGAAGGGGGAAAAAATATATAAAAATATGGAGTGTGCATCGTATGGTATCAGCAGCACCCAGAGGGGACGATGCTACAGGGATGTGGCTAACAAGCTGCGAGGGGAGATGCTCTTCCTCTGCCTGCTCTGCTCCATGCCACGTCCAAGGAGTCGACTGGTGGAATTGCTCTTTCTATATGTCGGGTGCAGGCTGGTTTTGGGGTTTAACAGATGGAAGGGAAACTTCCAAGCGAGATGACTTTGCCCAGGCCAGTTTCTATCTACTCAAATGTGGAGTGATGCAGGGGGAAGCAGCCCAGGTCCTGCTCAGAGGAGACAGCAGGCTCGGAAGAGCAACATCCCGTCTGGTGAGGAGAGGTGGAGGGAGATGCTCTCATTAGCAGAGATGAAGAGCACGGAGCCACGACGCAGAGTCATTTCGGAGGCTGCAGCTGTGGAGGTGCCCACGGCTGTCCCTTGGATCACCAGCAAGATGCTGGCAGAGTCCACAGCGGAGATGAGGTACAGCTTGATGGAGGCGGGGATCTGCAATGGAAAGGGTCACCGCAGCTTCAGACTCCCCCAGTTTTGCTTCTTTTCGGAGGGGGTTGTCCCCATTTCCACCCCGCTGCAGCCTTTGCTGTGCCCAGACCACCCTGTGCCTGCAGCAGCCCAAGTCCAGGGACCTTGGCTTAGCTGAGAACATCCAAGCTGCATCCCCGTCAAGACCTCTTCCCGGTCCTCCCTCTGCCCAGAGCTGCTGGAGAAGGTGAGCGAGCGCTAGGCAGCAGGAACAGGGGAGGGAGAGGAGCTTGCAGCACGGCCCGGGGCTGACACAAGCATCCCCTGCATCCCTCCATTCTCACTTGGAGCTATGAGGGTGAACAAACCCATGCCGAGGTGACCCCAGCCAACACCGAGCTGTCCTACCATGAGCACAGCCAAGGCGGCAGAAGGCTGGGGTCTCCCTCTGCGTCCCCAAAGCGTCCCCCTCGCTGCTCACCTCTATCCTCATGATGGCAAAGTCTGGCACAGGTGGGTCATAGAGGTAGATGCTGGGATCGAGCTGGCTCTGCGTAGCCGGGAAGATCTTGGAGCTGCTGGGTGCTGGCGTGTAGTTGAGCATCTCACACAAGGTGAGGACGTCGATGAATTTGGGGGTGAGCCCGGCGCGCACCGTGTTATCCGAGCATGCCATGCACTCCACGCAGTCTGCGAGGATGGAGCAGTGCTGTCAGCCCACCCCAGCCCTCCTGCACGTCCCTGGCTGGCAGTGGGGGGTCCAACCTCTTGCAGGAGACCGTGGCCACCCTGGGGGACGGTCTTTGCAGGGTTAGGAAAGCCCACGATGGTGCTCACCTCCGCGCAGGTAGGCATGGGGCTCGTTGGCTCCCAGGAACATGGCTTCCCCTGGCTCCAGCCTCACCAGGTTGAGGAAATAAATGGTGAAGCAGCCGATGTCCCCTGGGTACTGGGAGTGCAGCCGCAGCAGCAGGTCCCCGTTGCTCCCCGACGTGTCCTTCCCTTCCGCCGCTGTGTGGGCAGAGACCAGGCGCAATGCTAGGGTGGGAGCTGGGGGGGTGCCCCATCCCCTCCCCTAAACACAGCCCCCCCCAGCTGTCCTGGAGGGCTGCGGCGGGCAGAGGGGACCCACCTTCCTGGGAGATCCTCTTCACCAGCATGTTCAACTGGTCGACAAAGAACTTCTTCTCACTCTTCATCAGGCGGGTGAAGCAGACACGGAGGGCAGCTGAGACGCCGCGGGGGTCATCGCTGCCGCTGCGCTCCAGCTGCTCCGCCGCCACCTCCCCAATCAGCGCCCGCAGCTCGGGGACGCCTGCCAGGGGTGACCAGCACACGTCACCCCACCGCCAGGGAGCCCAGCACCCCCACCGCAGGGAGCCCAGCGCCCCCATCCCCAGAGACCAGCATCCCCACCGCCCGGGAGCCCAGCACCCCCACCGCCCGGGAGCCCAGCACCCCCACCACCGGGGAGCCCAGCACCACCATTGCACAGCCACTGCCTCCCACTCCGAACCCACTGCAGGAAGGAAAGGTGGCACCGGGGGTCCGCCCCCTGTGACCCCCCTCCCTCACCATCCTTACTCTGGAGGAAGGAGACGATCTCCTCCACCGGCCGAAAGCCACACAAGCCCTCGAAGGGGGTGAGAGCGATGGCCATCTCGGGCTTGTGGTTGGCATCAGGGTAGTGCTCGGGGAACTGGGCGTGCAGCTTCTCCGCCAGCTCCTGCGGAGGGCAGAGGACCTGGGTGAGCTCCCCAGGGACACGGGGGCCGGCCGGAGCTGCCCCCCCCATCCTCGGGGTGCTCCCCCTACCTTGTTGGGGTGTGCCTGGATGGAGAGGGCAGTGTTGACCGACAGCACCTTGAAGAGGAAGGGCAGGTGACCCTGGAAGGCGTCCTTCACCTTTGCCCCCAGGCAGGCAGGGTTGGCGGCGATCCACTGGCCCAGGGTTTTTTGGGGGATGCGGTTATCCCGGATAATGGCATCGCCCCGGGGGTGCGCGCCCATCCAGAGCTACGGGAGACAGACAGACGGACCCCTGAGCCCAGCAGCCAGCGGAGATGACTTGTTTTTTTCTCAAGGCTGCTTGGCCCCGGCAGCGATCGATGAGGCCAAGGCAGCTCCCACGGGGGCTGAGTCACGCAGAGGCTCGAGGGGACTGGGGACAGGCAGGGGACCCGCATCCCGACCTCCACCCCTAGCCGGCCGGGCCTGGGATGGATGGATGGATGGACGGATGGATGGGATGGGCGGACACACAGTCCGATGGACACACGGCGGGACACTCACCTCGGCGTAGGGCTGGTCGGGCTGGATGTGGGCAAGGGGGTCACTGCTGGCCACCAGCCTGGCCACCTCGCTCTCCAGCCCCACCTTCCCCCAGGAGTAACTCTGCACCACGCAGGAAAGGGGGAACACTGCGGGGGGAAGCCAGAATTGGGGGCGGGACACACAGAGACAATAATAACCCTCTGCCCCCCCAAACCCCTCCCGGGCCCCGCGGTAGGAGGGGGGGTCCCGGCCGGGCAGACCCCAGCCCTGCGGGAAGGGGGGTGTGTGTGGCGCAGGGCGTGCGGACCGGGTGCGTGTGCAATTTTAAATCGTTATGTAGGGGGCGTGGGGGTCCCTCGGCCCCGCGGGTGACCTGCCCCCCAAGGGCCTCCTATCCCCACAGGGTCCCCACCGCGCTGGGGACAGCCCCCCCGCACAGGAGCCCCCCCGGGCCCCGCTCACCGCGGATCTCCGTCATGGCTCGGCCGGCGGGGCAGGGTACGGCGGGGCACGGCACGGCACGGCACGGCGGGGCAGGCCGGGAGCCGTAGTCCCGCGGCGGCAGCTCCGGCACCGCCTCCCGGCCGGGCGGGGCGGGACGGAGCCGGGTGGGGCGGAGCCGGGCGGGGCCGGAAGAGGAGGAGCCAGGAGGGGCGGGGCGGGGTGGGGCAGCGCCCTCCGCGCACCCTATAGCGGCCATAGGGGAGCCCAGCCGGAGGCTCCTGGGCCCGGCAATGCCCGCCCGCAGGAACATCTGCAGGGCCTATGGGGGCTATAGGGGACATCCTTCTGTAGGGCATATTCTATAGAGGATGTTCTTCTATGAAAGATACTCTTCTGTCGGGGATAGTCTTCTATGGAGGACATTCGCCTGTGGTGGACGTTCTTCTATAGGGGACATTCCATAGGGGACGCGCTGTAGATCCTGCGGGGACACCCCGTGCAGAGGCTGACCCCCCACCCCTCCCCGCCAGATCCCGCTATAGGTGCCCCCCCTATGGCGCGCGGCCCCGCCTATAGGGTTAACCCCCGCCACGCGCTGTAGGAGGTGGCCGCCGTTGTGACGTCACGCAGACCCGCCCCGCCGCCGGGCCGGTCACGCGGCGCAGGCGCCTCGGCTGACCCGGAAGTACCTGGCGCGGCGGCGGCGGGAGCGGCGGAGCGGAGCAGCGGGGACCGCGCCCATGTCGGGCTTCGACACCAACCCGTTCGCCGACCCGGTGGACATCAACCCCTTCCAGGTGGGCGCAGGGCCCTGCGGCCCCTTCCCCCCGCCCGGCGCTCCCCCGCCCGGCGCCGGCGGGACGTGGCACTGACTGACGCGGTGCTAGCCAGTGGCGGCGCCGCTTCTCCCCGCCGCGGCCAATCAGGAGGAGGGGGCGGGACTAGGGGGAGCGTGCTGGGGCCGGGACCCCCCTAGGCCGCGCCGCGGGCCCGGCCCGCCCCCCCCCCCCCCCCCCCCGCCTCGCTTGTCGCCCCCCGCCAGCCCCGGGGTCTCCGCGCCCCCTCCCCACCCCCCAGGAGCGGCGTGAGCCCTCCCGGGGGACCCCCGTCCTGCGCGGCCAGCCCCGCCTCTCCGGGCCTGGGGAGGGGGCTCGGCGCCCCCCGGCTGGGCGCAGGTGCCGGCGGTGTGGAAGCCACGGCCGGTAACCGGGGGGCCGAGCCCTTAGGGAGCGCTGCGCGGCGGCCTGGCGGGCGCTGCCGCCTGGGGTCCGCCGGTAACGGCTAGCTCCTGCCACCGGCCCGCGGGGCACCCCGCGGCGTGGGCGGCGGCTCTGGGGGCCCGGGCCTGGGGCTGCCTTCGAGGTTCCGGGGGACCTGGTCTCCTTTCGGCGGGTTTCTCATCTGCGGGGTCAGCCTCCGCGCTCTGAACCGGGGGGTCACCGACACCCCGGGGAGCTGGCCGGGAACGGCCTCTCCGGCCCCCTCCGGTGTGAGAGCGTCCGGGCTTTGGCTTTACCCGCTGCCTGGCCTTTGCCGTCTGGCCGGGACGTGAGCGGCAGGACGGGGTGATGTCCTCCCCTCTGATTTCATGGCCAAGCCAAAGTGAAACTGTTTATCGATGGAGCTGAGTGTTTTGAGGATCTCAAGTGAAATCAGAAGGAAAAAAATGCTTCCTTGCCCTCGTGTTCACTTTAATGTGCTCTCGTGTGTCTCGGGAAGGGTTTGGGTGGCTGTGTGCCCGTAGTATCCCTCCCAGGGATGGGGAATATAGGGTGGCTCATGGGTACAGCTGCTGTTCACGCAGGGATTTGTCGCTTCGGAACGAGGAAATAAATATTAAAGCTGTCCCGGTATCTGATGGAACAGGGCCATGCCCGTGCTTTACTCACTGTTTAAACAAAAAAGATTGGATGCAATTTACAGCAGGTAGCTCTGATGCCACGCTTACTTTTTAACGAGGTCAAATATATGTCATGCCATGGATGCCCCTGCAATTGTCTGATGGCTCTTCGCAGCTACAGCTGGTCTTTGTGGCCTTTATATCCTTCTTTCAGGAGCATGAGGTCTCATGTTCACCTTTGTCCCTTTTTTTAAAGAAAAATCTCCCCAGTTGCCGGCAGCTGGATGTGAGGAATCTCTTGACTGCTGCTGCCTGGAGCCTCAAAGCCCTGTCTCTCCAATTTGAAAGTGGCATCTGACGACGTAGGACAGCGCTGTCCTGCTCTAGTAAATCTGATGAAATGACCCCATTCCCTGCCAGGGTTTGGGTCCATGCACTGGCTCGGTGCCGTGCAGGGCTGGGGAGGCTGTTTGGCCACCCAGCTGGTGCTGACATCCCCTTCCACACGCTCTGGAGATCTTGCTGAAAGTGTAGAAGCATCTTCACCCTCGCAGCCTTGTCACGCTGATGAATGTCTCTTGGGCAGAGCACCAGGTCGTCTTTCCTTGCTGTGGATCCCAGTGTAGTGCTTCGTACTCTGCAAATCCTGCTGTAACTGGGGATCTTTGCCTTTTAAGGAGACTTCGTTCACGATTTTCAATAAGCTTGTATAAAATAAGCTGTTTTGGTCTTCTTGAAAAGATCTGCGGCTCTTCTTTCTGTTGCTTATTATAACCAGTTAAGGAGAGATGATTAAATGCCTCTGTTTATTCAGTAACTTGCTATAAGTGGCAGCTATTTCCAGATGTTTGATATAAGCTTCAGACAGGACTGGCAACTGCCATCCTTTTTAGAGATACTGATAATAAAATCCTTGAGGTTTCTCTTGGTTCATCTTCCAGGCTGTGGCAGTGCTCCGGAGTCTCATGCTGGTGACTGACTGCAGGACTGGTAATATATGGGGCAGTTACTCTGATATTTAGACAATTGTGTGAAGTTCCAGGTGACTCTAAATTGAGTTCTCATGCCTCAGTCTCATCTAGAGAGGCATCTCGTTTTGTTTTGTTTCTTTAACTTGGAGGAGCAGATAGAAATGGAAGAATGTAATTTCTTGCATAGACCTGTTGTATCAAAAACTTTTAGCAGCTCTGTCAGCTGTCACAGTGTGACAGCAACTACATATTTGCATTAATCATTGCATTTGATAACAGTTTTAATCTTCCTGTCGGTGCAATTTGGTCGAAAGGCAAAATTATTCTGTACTGGGGAACTTGATGTCATTTTTCATGACTTTATCCCTGCTGCTTGAGGAAGCAATGGTAGGAAGGGCAGCAAATGGGGATCTGCTTGCTGGCGTTCTGGAGATTGAGTTGAGCTAATAATTGATGTGTGAGCGTGAGGCTTGTGGCTGGATGGGCTTATTAAATCGAGTGGAATAGTTGGAGAGAGCCTTCAGGTGCTCAGGCTTTTCCATAGCTCTGAAGCAGGAAAGAAGTTGAGGAGAATTGCTTGAGTTTAACTGGGGGTCCTAACACCTAAACCCTCTGGAAGGAAAGGTACGTGGGGACCTTCAGAGCAGAGGAGAGCGTTAGTTCCTTGGAGGGGAACAGCTGGTTAACGTGGCTTCAAGTGGTGCAGCGGATGAATTAAGTCCCTGTTTCACGATGTTAAGGATCAGGCCTGTGCTTGTTGCAAGAGGGTCAACTGCCTTTTCCTTTCTAGCCTGCAGAAAGTAACTGTAAAATGTGAAGCTTGTGGGCAACTTCTTGTTCATCTCCCCTCCATTTCTTCTGCTTACTCATCCTTAACACTGTGTAGTCCAGGCTTGCGGAAGCTGGTGCCTTCGTATCGCCCTCTGTTTCACAGCTGCTGTTTTCCTTCCTGCCCTAGCCAGGGTGCAGAGGCACGTGTCCAAACACACTTCAGCTCTGTTGCAAATTCCTTGCTCTATGTATATGTACTTTACACAGACTTGCACAACAGCAAGCAAGTTAAGCTGAGCTGCCTTGCCTTGTCCGTGCCACCGAGTTAAATTATTGTGGGTTTTTTCTAAGCTATGTGGTAAGATAAGAGGTTGATAAGAGGTCATCTCCCTTTGAAATCAAACTGTTCTGCAGCTGGAAGCCGTGAAACGGTGGTGCCGCTCTCCCTGCCCTGGCAGCCTGCCCTTTCTATAGCAGTGCTGTGCTGGTTAATTTGGGAGCTATCTTTTTGAATGGAGGTGAGCAAAGGGAAGAAAAATGTGTATTTTGCCTCAGCGTTCTAGTGTTTCTCCTTATTTCTGAGCACTTTTCCTCCCAGTCTGACCATTCAAGCTCTTCAGGTTGTTACGCAGCCTTTGCTTTCCTCTTCCCCTACCTTTAAGGGAGTTTCTCTTCCTTGTGCAGTCGTTGTCTGCTGGACTAAAGTCAGGCTGGGACCTTGCCTGGTCTGGATTAAAGGGTGTCGTGCTAGTGTGCATTAATTGACTTGTAAGCTTCCGTAGACAGCCCATGCATCTGCAAAACAGGTTAAGCTAAAGCCTCCAGAGGAGTAAGTGGTGAAATAAAACCTGTGCCTGGAGTCCTTGCAGCCCTTATTTCCAGCGTGGCCGTTCTGCTGGTGCTCCCCGTTTGTTACAGCCCTGCCTGGCTGGGGAGTTGTACTTCATCAAGCAGCATCTAAAACCTACTTGTCTGAGATCCCTCAGCCCAGGGTGATTCATAAACTAGTGCAACCTGTTGCGTAGGGAGTGCCTGCTATCGCGGAGATGTGTGAAGTTACTCATTAACTGTACTGTACGAGGCTTGTTCAGCAGAAGGCTGCGCTAAAGCCTCAGGAATGGCTCCAGAGTTACAGACCAGCCAAATGACTTTCCCGCAGCACAGGTACTTGCTCGGCCCCTGCACGCCTCCGTTGGTAACTCTCACCTTGTCGCAGTCTCAATTGCTTCTCACCCCATTGACCACAAAATTAAAATGACCAATCTGGAGACATGAGTTGCTGGGGAGGGAGGGAGAAAAAGCCACGTTTAAATTCTTTTTTTAACCCACACCCAGCTATCTGGTTGCCGGGCTGTTCTCGTAGTAGGATTTCTGAGTTCAAAAAGTACCTTGTTTCTCTAGTAGCTGGGGAGGGAAGCACTCCGGAGGTCAAACTCTGGCTATCAAAGAAGGATTTCTTTATGGAAGGCAGTGTGTATAAAAAAGAAGATAAAAATAGCTTCGTGCATTGCAGGTGAAGGAAGAAAGGCATTCTCAGCAGAGGTGCAGAGAGCCTTTTTTAAACAATCAAACTATTTGATGGAAGTGACTGGGAGACGCTGTGAGTACAGGTGAACGCAGTTGTTATGGCAGCAGCGTTAAAACCTCCAAAAGTAGTTGGTGTCACACACCCAGCTCAATTTTCCTGGGCGTTTCACTTTTTCAGAGCAACCCTTGGCATTTTAGCTTGCTGGTGCAGATGTCCTGGGTGGCAGCTGACATAGCAGGACCAGTTGTACCAGGAGTTTAATTTTGTGAGGTGAGGCTCTCCTATGCTTTGTGGATCCTCGCTTGCTTTGTGGTACATGTGAGGGTTGGGAGGTGGTCCTGGGTGCCCAGCAACATTCTGACTGTGGGGAACGAGTCCATGTCCTGCTTTGAGTCCCTGGAAATCAGGAATAACTTGCTGTAGGTAAGCAGTAGTAATCTGCAGAAAGGGCTCCTGTGTGGAGAGCGTGTTGTGGTTCTTCAGATGTACTCCTGGCTGAACAGGAGGTTACTTCTGCCCACAAATCTTGCCTTGCTGATAGTCATCGCCTTGGTTATTCAAATCCATTGTCAGCCAAGGGCACGCCTGTGGCATGTGTTTTACCCCATCTGGTTCCCAGTTAACGAGCGGATGGAAGGCAGGCAGTAGATAATGTATAAGCTCGTGATGAGCCATGTACGATGCTGATTTGGTTTTGCTCTGTCTCCTTTCAGGATCCCTCTGTGACACAGCTCACAAACACGAGCCAAAGTGGCTTGGATGAATTCAACCCCTTTTCTGAGAACTCCCAGCTGGTACGTGCCACGTGTCTTTGCGCCAAGTATTTTGGTGGTGGTTTTAGTGGTGTAGAAGGTCCCTTGGTAGGAGCAGCTTGGAAAAAAACAAGAGCGAGGCATTTGCAGCCGATTTCCTCACGGACGGTGCAGCTCATTGCGTGTGTGGCAAGCTGCGAGCCACCGCTGCTGCGCCTGAGCACTAATAAACTCCCAGCTGGAGCTCTCCACTCGTGTGGAACAGCTTCTCTCAAACTCACTGCTGGCTCGCAGTAAAGCTATATGAAGTGTGAAGGGGAAGATGTTTTGTGGCAGGACACATCAATATTTATTTGGTCTCTGGGTTGGGAGCTGAGGTGCTGTGGCGATACCATTGATGGATCGCTGCAAGAACATAATTCTTATTTCCTGGCTGCTGCGTGTGTGAGATGGGAAAAGGAGAACAGGAAACCAGGGTAAAGCAATATTTGTGGTTTAAACAACTGATGGAAATCCCTTTTTGTTTCTCCTTTGCCTAACAGCCATAATCCTCAAGTGCTGTGCCCCCAGTGCATTAAGGAGCTAACAAACTTGTGAAAATGTAGAGTTGCTTCCTGCTAGTGGTTTCTGGTTTAGTAGCGCTAAAACTTGAACTATCCTTTGCTAAAAGAAGCGATATGTAATGTTTTTGCCTCGTTGCTTGTCATTTATTTGCAGACAAATGCGGCACGGACGACGCCAGCCGTGCAGCCTTCTGGCCACTCGCAACCTGCTGTTCTGCAGACGTCCGTGGAGCCCACTCCCCAGGTATGGCAGCCCCTCACTGCTGCCTTCCCAGGAGCTGGGCTAGAGAGTGTGAAGGGCTCCTGTGGCCTCTGGAGGCTTGTGGGAGTAGGAAGGGAACAGGATTCTCTGGGCTTGGATGTGGAAGGCTGCAGGTGATCTTTTAAACTTGGATTTGTACCTGCCTGCTGAAGCAGATCTCTATGGGGAGTACATAGATGCAGTTCTTCTTAGGCCTTTTTCCCTGTCCCCCTGGTGGCGGAGCTCACTTTGCCTTGTAGTCTGTTTGCTCTGGCTTTCCCTCTGCAAACACTGAAATGTATCCTGCTAATGCTTTTAGCTTAGTTCTGGTGACTGCTCAGACGTGCTCTGTTCCAGGAGTGTAAATGCAGTCTAGCTATATATTGCAGCTGCTGCTTGGACTGGCTGGCAAGTACTCGGCTGCCAGGAGCATCTCATCCAAAGAGCAGAAAAGCCAAGGCTGCTAGGAGAAAGGATCGGTTCTCAGACTAGCAAGCAGGCAGAAGAGATGCTTAAGAGGTGTGGTAGGCGTCTGTCTTGCCTTTCCTTTGAATGTCCTCTCCTAGCTGGGAAGGGAAGGGAAGCTCAGGAGTCTCGCCAACCGCTCTGTTGCGAGGTGCCTAGAGGAACGAGGTGAACTGGGAGGTAGAAGAAACTGCAAGAAAAGCATAGCTTTGCTGAAAGGAAAGGGCATAGAGGATGGGCAGCAGGCTGGATAGCCTCCTGAGGGCTCTTCCAGCCCTATCTTCCCATGGGATAAGAGAGGAATGTCTGGGTGGAGTTCTGCATTGATCTTGATTTCATCCTCCAGCAGGTAAGGCAGAAAGCCTCAAGACATTTCAGCTCAGCCACAGGTGTTCAGCTTTCAAATTGTCCTTAACCCTTGCTGTTGAATTGCCTTTGCTTCCATTCCAGTTTGGCACCTGCTGTGTTTGCTGGTGGTGTTGCTGCTGCCTCAGTGAGAGAAGGACTTACCTTTTTCTCCCCCTGCTCTAGGCTGTGGCTGCGGCAGCACAGGCTGGGCTTCTTCAGCAGCAGGCAGAATTAGAGAGGAAGGCAGCTGAGTTGGAGAAGAAGGAAAGGGAATTGCAGAGTAATGCAGCCAGCATTAATCGTAAGTACTGCTTCCTGCAGTGAGCGTGATGCCCAGGGAAGCCTGGGTCGCTTGGTTTGTCAGGATTTGCTGAAGGCTCAGCCTGTCTGAGTGTATGCAGCTTTTTTAGAAGCCATGTGTCTTTCCTCTAGTCCTTCACAGCTGTGGCAACCCTCTTGGGACTGTACCTGTCATCCCATAACTTACAAGATAGGAAATGAGCTCAGAGATGAGGTTCTGGAGACCAGCTCTGGTGGGTCTCTGCCTCGAGCGTGCTCTCAGCATCTGCATTTGGCTACATTAAGTTCTTCAAACACCAATTTTGTATCGGTGCCTGAGCTGATGTGTGATGCTGCCACACTGAAGCTTTTCACTGGGAGCAATAAAGCGTTTTTCCAGTGTTGAGGCTCTCTTAACCACTGCAAAACAGTGTTATCCTCTAATCTTGGTTTGAGATGGCTGGATCTGGACTCGTAGTGCCGAGTGGCAATGGTTGTGACAGCCCTTTGGCCGTTGCAGGGGAATCCTGCCTCCCACGGATTTTTTTTACACATCCCTGCTGTGCCACCTGCTCTTATCAAGACCTAGCCTCTTCCAAGCTGTTAATGTCAGTGTATATGAATGGCTACTTGCAAATTGTGGCATGCAAATTAGTCTTTTAATGAGAGAGGACCAAGTGAAGAACTGCTCCTTTCTGTTTTCCACAGCAAGGCAAAACAACTGGCCACCTCTTCCCAAGAAGTGTCCGATCAAGCCGTGTTTTTATCAGGATTTTTCTGCAGACATCCCAGCTGACTACCAGCGGATATGCAAGATGCTATATTACTTGTGGATGCGTAAGTAATGGCTTGAACTGCAATTAAAAATTCTTCCTAAGAAGATTCTGTATCAAATGCTGAGCTTTGCCCTACAGTAAATTCTGTGGGTGTTGTCTGCAAGGGTAAAGTAATGTCTCCCTTTTTTATGAAGGCAAATGTAAAGGACTCAAAGTTTATGCTTTGGGAATAGCTTGTTCATGACAGAATTTTGGTTGTTGCGCAATGGAGAGACTTTAACAACTCTCCTGAGACTCTGAAAAACAGTGGATAGCACAGTTCAGAGACTGGGTGAAAAACAGTCTCGACTGTATTTGGCAGTTTTGGTGCTCTGAAAAGATTTAAGATTTGGTTGTAAGCAGCAGGATCAGATGAGGTTCTCTAGGTTAAGCTCTGTTTTCCTTTCAAGCAAGGCAAGGAAATTAGATGGCCTAAAGTCTCCTTAATTTCTGCGGAGCTCCAGGTGTTCAGCGAGAGATTAGGGATGCATCCGAGTTTTCCAAGAACTTACTGATATTTTTTTCTCTCTCCCATCCTGCACAGTGCATTCGATTACACTGCTCCTAAACCTGCTTGCTTGCCTGGCATGGTTCACAGTCGATGCAGAAAGGGGAGTAGACTTTGGTCTCTCGATCCTGTGGTTTGTTTTATTCACACCTTGTGCCTTTCTCTGCTGGTACCGACCAATTTACAAGGCTTTCAGGCAAGTACTAGCTTTTTCTGTAACAGGGGTGTGTCTTTTAGTGCGTGGAGTTTTGGTTTTATCTGTTCCAATCGTACATTGCCTGCAGGACTTTTCCAGCTCTTTGCTTCATTAAATAGATCAAAGCCACTTGTTCCTAAACATACTAGAAGTCGCTGAGGGAGCTTAATTGTGGTGGTCCTTTTTCATCTTGAAATCTAAGCCTAGCCGATCACAGGGTCCTGCTTTATTATTAATTTCTGAGAAACTGTTTGGTACATTCGTGTGTTGAGCACAGTGCATTTGGCTGCCTCTGGCCCATCTTGCACTGGGCAGAGCTCTGGTTTAGTGATACGAAGTGGACGCGTAAGTTGTGTTGCTGCGTAAGTTCCTCCTGAAATTGCTTCTCCTTAGCAGCTTTCCCCGGGAGAAGGGAGTTCACTGAAACAGTTTCCCTCCCTGTAGAGAAGGGAGTCTGTGCAGAGATCACGTCCCTGGGTTTCACTCTTGCTGCTGTCTCTCCTGCAGGTCTGACAGCTCCTTCAGCTTCTTCGTCTTCTTTTTCATCTTCTTTTGCCAAATAGCAATCTACATCATCCAGGCTGTCGGCATTCCTGGCTGGGGAGACAGGTAAGCTTGGTTTCACACGCTGCCGTGTCACAGCCCTGCATGGATGCTTTTTCTCACCAGGTCTGTGACTGTCAGAAGCTTTGGGGTCCGTTTCTGACAGCTGTCTCTTCTTTCTCCCGTGGGTTTCCTCCCTTGCCTGACACACAGCTCTGGCAGGTCCCAGCTGGGCTGCCTCTCTCCTCCACTCATCCCATCCTAGCCCCAGCGAAGGCACGTACTTTTTCTGCTTGGGGCCAGTGCAGAAAGGAGTATGTGAAACCTTCCGTGCCTCCTCTGCTGCCTTCCACATCACTTATTACATATAATACTTACCCCTTTTGATGCTGAACCTTGCTGACCGCATCTGCCTTGTGTTAAAATGGAGCTTTCCCTGGCAGGGGCTGTAGTGTGTGGAGGTGAGGGCTCTCTGACCTGGAGTCTGGGTATGGTACCTGCTGTTAGCAGCTTGATTCTGTCCCCAAACTCTTACTGAATTTCTTGAGTGTGTTGGTGGTGGGCTGTGCTTCAAAAATATAAGCAGAGAGGGTTTTACTCTCACCCTTTCTGGATGGTGTTGTACAGAAGGGGGAGTCTGGGCTTCTGGCGTGGCTCCAACAATCCTCTTGCCAGCAGTGCCTCGCTGCAGTGAGGGCACAGCCTTGCTGTTCGCCTTGCTGCCTTGGCTGTGGGTCAGATTCCAGAGTTTCTGTGAACAGTGAAAAGGTTAACATCTAGTGTTTTTTCTCCTGAGGGGGAGCCTTCAGGTGATGAACACAATGAAACTGCTGTCTATTTTTGCCCGCTGCCTGCAGAAGGGCTCATGGGCAAAGCTGTCCATGTGCTCCCTCCCCTGCTAGCTGCTGCTGCCTGAGTCACGGGGGACTGGGAGGGGGCACTCTGTTTTTAAGCTGACTTGGAGAGCGTGCTTTGAGCTTTCTGCTGTGTTTCCTCGAGCCAGGCAGCACATTTATTTTTGGCTGTAGTGCATGGTGTGCCTTTCCGCTTCCTGGTAACGAGCAAGACGTTGTGCAGCGCATCGAATGGGACGGTTTGGCTCACTTGATTCCCTCTCTCCTGGTGGCACACGGCTTGCTTGGTTTAGCAGTTGGAAGGTTCCTTTCTCCAGCACGTAGGAGGGTGTTTTGAGTGAGGCATCTTGGTATTTTCACCCACAGCCAAGCACTGTTAACTCCCACCGTCCCCCCCCTGCCCCTTCCCTTCAACAACTGCCAGTTTCCTCCTTTCTGTAGCTCTGACTTCACCCCTTCCTTCCTCTTCCTCCCTATCCAACACTTACATCCCTGGCCACACAGAGCTGTCATGGTGACACGTAAGTCTAGGCTTCGGATCTGCCAGCTGATCTCTTCCAATGTAGATGTATCAGCCTGTCTTTGCGCTACGTGGCTGAATTTTGAGAAGCTGCTTGTAGAAGTGACGTGATGTATGATGGCACTAGGGGTATTGGGTTTGCCTCTTAAGGCGGGGTGGGCGAGGGGCCAGGGCTGTAACGTGGGTGGGTGAGGTGAGCACAGCTCTCTTGTGTAGAGGCACATTGCTTGTAAAAATGAGAATGGAAACTCTGGCCCCCAAAAAAGTGCCTGGATGAGCACCTGGGTCCCTGTTTCCACAGCCGTTATGGCTGGTTTTGCACTTCCCTGTAGCCTTCCCCCAAAGGCTCTTACACAACTGTCGGTGCGTCTTCTCCCTCTGCTCCCTCTCATCCTGTGAATTGAACGCTTGCCATGCTCACCCTGCTCTCCTCTCTCTCGCAGTGGATGGATTGCAGCGCTGTCTGAGCTGCACGGGAACCTGGCCGTGACGGTTATAATGATGGTGGTGGCAGGGTTCTTCACGCTGTGTGCGGTTCTCTCACTCTTCCTCCTGAAGCAGGTGAGTGGCTCGGAGGCAAGGTGTGACTTCGGCTGAATCGCAGAGCCACAGATCAGGCTGCTCCTAGGGTATCCTGAGGTTGCCACCTCCTCTCATCTCTCTGGGGATTAGCTTGCTTTTGAAGGTGTAATTGGGGCACTGTCAGGTCAAGAGCTTTTAATGGAAGTAATTTTGCTTGTGCTTCCTGTATTGATGCCACATTGCTTGAACACTAAGGGGACTTGCAGGTGGGAAAGTAGCCTTTGGGGAGGGAAGAGGATGCACAAGTGCTTCAGTAAGGCATGCCATTAACCGTGCATGTTAGAATAAAGGAGAGTGTAGCAAGGTGTGCTGCATCAGCTGCCATCCAAAGACAACCAGCGAGGTCCCAAATGTCACCTTACTGAACACCGACATCAAACTTGCACCTCCCTTTACCTTGAGTGTGTCCGGAGCTGGCCGAGCAGAGGTGGCCGTTGCTTTGTTTGGCTTTCCAGGGCCTTACAATCGCTGCTACCACAGTGTTGTGGGACTTCTGAAAGCCTGGTGGGATCGAAACAAGCACCTTCCTGCTGGCTCCCAGCCACAAGCCCCCCTTCCTTCCTCTGATCGACTGTGTGAGGGTTGTATTTCTGCAATTAACGGCAGAAATGTAGCTTTGGGGAAGGCAAGGACAGGCTGAACTGGTCCTGTTCCCATTGCTTCCTCCTCATGTTCTCCTAAATTGTGTCTTGAAGGAAATACCTGATGCTTGTAGTTGTGGGCACCTTCAGGTCCTGCTCTGCAAGTATCTGTAAATGCAGGGGCTAAGTGTCCATACCGTCACAGTGCGGAGAGCGGGGTTTCTGGTCTGATGCCTGCCATTTGGCTGAGAGCTCCGCGTTTTATGACAACTGAGGGTCTCCTGAAATCCACAGCATCACGTGCTGGGTGAGGTGGAAGCCAGTGGCTCTGGCCCATCCTCTCTAGCTGCTAAGAGAGCTGGTTAGCGATAGGGCAGAGGAAGAGCAAGCTGGCAAGCAAGGTGTGTGCAGCGAGCTCACGACTGCATGCTGATTTTGTGTTTTTTTCCGCTCTCTTTCTGTTTTCCAGGTGCATTCCCTGTATCGGCGCACAGGAGCCAGTTTCCAAAGGGCCCAGGAAGAGTTTTCCCAAGGAATCCTCACCAACAGGGGCTTCCAGAATGCAGCTGCTGGGGTGGCCTCCTCAGCTGCACAGAGTGCTTTCCGGGGAAACTAGCCCTTCCTGGGGCTGCCACCCCCTCGCTTCCTCTGCCATTGTCACCCCAACCTTTTTTTTTTTTTTTTTTTTTTTTTCCTGAAGATGCACTTTTTGGGAGTACCATGTTAGCTCTGTGATGCCGACTCCAGATGAGAAGAGGTCTGGTTTTTTAGCTTCAGCTGGCCTGCATTTATGACTATTAGTTTTCCCTGTCTTGTTTTAGGGTGTGGGGAGATAGGGGAGACATTCTCTGAAGCAAATACCTTTCTCTGTCCAGGACATACGGAGCATTTGTTTCTCTTCCTCTCCTTGCCCTGCCTGTAGCAGGAAGGCAAGGGGAAGGGCTTTTTGATTTTTTTCCTCTCTTCTATTGGCCTTTGCTATGAAGAATTTGATTATCTGCTGTTTTGGAGGGTGGGGTGGGGGTGGTTGTAACTTGCATGTAGTTTATGTTGTTAATTTTAAGAGCAGAAACTGTACTTTTGGTTTATTACACTTAAACAATGCTGCATTTTGACCTCTTAACTGCTCGGCTGCCTGAGAGTTGGGGTAATGTGGCATGAATTAAAACCTGGGAGCAGGGCTGGGTTGGAGAAGGGAGGAAACACCTTTCTCCTTGTCCCTCTGTGGCAGATACCCCCCTCTGCTTCCACGAGGATCCTGCAGATCATGGCCCTCGGGGGCTCCTGTGCCCTTTGGCCAGCAGCCCAAGGCATGGAGAGGGGGAGAAGCCATCAGTGGGGGGCCGAGTCTTCACCGCGGCCTTAAACCAGGGAAGGGAGGGGGAAGAAGGATCGCCTGACCCGCTGGTTGCGCTGCTCCAGCGGCACCGAGGACGCCAGTTCTAACGCCATGTGGCCATGTGCTGCCAACGACGTCCCTCGCCGGCTAACCTTGAGAGCCTGCCAGGCGAGAGCATGAATGAATCTTTCTCCAGGGACAGCTCCCTGCCTTCCTCCTCCTCCTCCTCTGCCCAAGGTTTGGGGTGTGTGTGCAGCTCTGGGAGCTGTGCCCAGCATCCCTGGGGTGTGGGGCAGGGGCTGACGGTGTGGTGGGGGCTGTGCCCCGCAGCCCCCCAGCTCTCCCTCCCTCCATCCATCCATCCGTGGGTTTACTTGCAGACTTGACCTCGTGCAGCCCCTGTCCCCTGCCTGCCCAGCAGCGGGGGTCGCGGTGTGTACCCGCATCCTGCGGGGGCAGTGGGTGCTGGGGGGGGGGAGGCTGCCCACTGCCCTCCCAAGCCCCCTTGGCCACACATCAGTGGGCTCACATGCCCTTCCTCGGGGGGTACTGGGGTGGGTTTTGCTGCGTCTGATCTTTTCATGTAAAAAAAAAAATGAAATAAAATTAATAATTAATATAATGAAACGTAGATGTGCTCAGAATAAAATCCCCCTGCGGGCGGTGGGCGGGGGTCTGAGCTGGGGTAATGGGCGGGGCTTTGGCGGCGGGCGGGGCCTGAGCCGTGCGGCGGGCGCTGATTGCGCGGTGGGAGGGGCTTGGGTGGTAGGTGGGGCCCTGAGGGGCGGGCGGGGCCTGACCCAGGCTGTGGGCGGTTATTGGGCGGGGCTTAAGTAGTGGGCGGGCCTGCGGCCGTGGCGCGCTGGGAAGGCGGAAGCGGGTCCGGGGCCGATCGGGCATGGCCGGGCCCGGCTGGGCCCCGCCGCGCCTCGATGAGTTCATCCTCACCGAGCGCCTCGGTGCCGGCACCTACGCCACCGTCTACAAGGCCTACAGGAAGGTAGGGTCGGGCCCGCTGCGGCCTGGCCCCCCCCGCCTCCTCCCCCGTGCGGCGCTGCCCCTTTTCACAGCCCTGTAGCCCCGATGTGGGACCTGTCCCCCGCCTTGGCAGGGGTTCCTTTGCCCCCGGGACTCCTCCCAGGCTGGGGAAGGACCCCTAGGGTGGCTGTTTGGGGGGAGCTACGGGTGGACTCTAGAGTTGGTGCCCCTTGGCAGGGGGACACGCGCGAGGTGGTGGCCATCAAGTGTGTGAGCAAGAGGAGCCTTAACCGGGCGTCAGTGGAGAATCTGCTGACGGAGATCGAGATCCTGAAGACCATCCGACACCCGCACATCGTGGAGCTCAAGGACTTCCAGGTGGGGCTGGGCGTTTCCCAGTGAAGGGGTGACACTGAGCCAGCACCGGTCCAGCTCAGGTCCTGGGGTCCCCCCTGGCTCCCCAGGGGTGTGTCCGTGGGGCTTGGTGTCTGTGACTGGGCAAACCAGTCTAGGTGGACCCTGTGTGGGTGGGATATGCAGTGGGACCGGCCAGGGCAGCGTGACGGGGTCCTCTTGCCTCCCAGTGGGACAGTGACCACATCTATCTGATCATGGAGTTCTGCGCTGGGGGAGACCTCTCCCGTTTCATCCGGATGCGCAGGATCCTCCCCGAGAAGGTGGCACGCATCTTCCTGCAGCAGCTCGGTAAGGGCTTCTGGCCCGCAGATTTTGGGGGACAGGGCTGTAGAGGTGTTCTCCTGCTGCCACGTGCCCATCTGCCTGCCCAGCCTGTGCCCTGAAGTTCCTTCATGACCACAACATCTCCCACCTGGACCTCAAGCCACAGAACATCCTCCTGAGCACTCCGGAGAACCCCCAGCTGAAGCTGGCAGGTCAGGGCAGGTCCCCAGGGAGGGGCTGGGGGTGGTAATTCCTTCTCCCCACTCCCCACAAGTTCTCCTCGTTCTTTGCCCCACAGATTTTGGGTTTGCTCAGCACATGTCCCCGTGGGACGAGAAGCACGTTCTGCGGGGCTCCCCGCTCTACATGGCTCCCGAGATGGTGTGCCGCCAGCAGTATGACGCCCGAGTGGACCTGTGGTCGGTGGGCGTCATCCTTTATGGTGGGCTTTGCTTTTGTGCTCACCAGGGGTTGGCTCGGGGCCGATTTCCCCGTCTCCATCTCCCCATGCCGCTCCCTTTTTGCCCCCTGCAGAAGCGCTTTTTGGGAGGCCGCCCTTTGCCTCTCGCTCCTTCGCTGAGCTGGAGGAGAAGATTCGCAGCGACCGGGCTGTTGAGGTAACGCGTGATGGGATGGTGCTGGGTGGATTCTTGCAGCCCATCCCCATGCTGGGGCTGCGGCAGGACCGGGGGTCTCTCAGCCCCTGCCCCTCCCCAGCTGCCCAGCCGACCCCTACTCTCCGCGGAGTGCCGGGACCTCTTGGGACAGCTCTTGGAGAGGGACCCTTTGAAACGCATCTCCTTTGAGCGCTTCTTTGCCCACCCCTTTGTGGATATGGAGCACGTCCCCGGCCCTGAGAGCCTCTGCAAGGCGGTGAGCGGGGTGCTGGGGAGCTGGTCCCTGGGGACATGGCGGGGCTGAGCCCTGAGCCCCCACCTTGTCTCCCCCAGACCAACCTGGTGGTGGAGGCGGTGAAGAAGGACCAGGAGGGGGACGCCTCCACCGCCCTCTCCCTGTACTGCAAAGCTCTGGAGTATTTTGTGCCGGCTCTGCACTGTGAGTCCACCCGGGGGCTGTGTGGGTCCTGGGCAGTGCTGGCTGCTTTTGGGGGGTGGGCAGCACCCTGGGAGAGGCCAGTTTGCGGCCCACCCACCCCAGCGTTCATTCGCTCTCCCTCCAGATGAAAGTGATGCTCGCCGGAAAGAAGCCATCCGGGCTAAGGTGAGCCAAAAATCCCTGGGGAGGTGGGGGATGGCATCCCCCCAGCTTAGCTCGGCAAGATGCCCCCCCAGTCCCCGTGGTGGGGGTCCCCTCACCCCCCTGCTGTGGGCAGGTGGGGCAGTACATCTCCCGCGCAGAGGAGCTGAAGGCATTGGTCACCTCCAGCAACAAGAGCCTCCTGCAGAAAGAAAACCCAGCCAGAGAGCTCCTTAAAGGTAGCGCTTTGTGGGGACCCCCAGCCTCAGAGCAGGAAGGGGACACCCGGTGGGGGGTTGGGCTGAAGGGTGTCACCCCCTCCCCGGGGTGCTTCCCACTGCGACATCCCCTTGCAGAGATGGCCAAGGACAAGCCTCGGCTCTGCGCTGCGCTGGAAATGGCTTCTGCTGCCATCGCTAAGGTGGGTCGTGCATTGGGGGTCCCGTCTCCCCTCGAGTGGAAGGGGAAAGAGCAAACCCAGGCGGGGGGGAGCTGGTGTATCCCCCCGGCTGCAGCCCGGCCCCTGGGGTCTGTTGCAGGAGGAGGAAGGCAGAGATGACCGTGACACCCTGGAGCTCTACCAGCAGAGCCTGGGGGAGCTGCTGCTCCTCCTGGCCGGTGAGTTGTGGCTGCGGTGGGTGCTGCGGGGCAGGGACGCATCCTGCGCGCGGGGCTGATGGGACGGCACATCCCTCTTCCCTCCGCAGCGGAGCCTGCAGGGAGGCGGCGGGAGCTGCTCCATGCGGAGGTGAGTGCCAGCCGTGGGACTGCGGCGTGTCCCTGTTGGCATGGCTTTGAAGGGACTTTCCTCTCTGTCCACCAGATCCAGACCCTGATGGCCCGAGCCGAGTACCTGAAAGATCAGATAAAGGTACGGCTGCTTTTGAGGGGGGCTCTGGAGCACGCTGGGGGGGCTGCAGCCTGGAAAACACCCCTCTCCCCTGGCAGATGCGGGAGGCGCAGTCCATGGGCAAGGAGGCGCTGGCGGAGCCCGTCCGGAGCAGTGAGTCCCTGTCTCCATCTCCTCTTGTCCCCTGGGAGGGGACTTGACAAAAGGGGCCTGGGGAAGTGTCCCCCCTTGTGGCTTCGCTGAAGTGGTGGGCAATATCCCTGCAGCTGCTGCAGCCACGGGGATATTCCTGCCCATGGGTAATCCCGATGCCGCACGCCTTCCTCTCCCCCCAGCATGGGGTCGTGCGTGGCTGGGATCCCACCCGGCTGGGTGGTGATGGCGTGTGCAGCTGAGTGAACGGTCTCTGTGCCCCCCGGCACAGCCTGTACCTTGCAGTGATGCCCGGGAGCCAGCCGGCGGGATGCTGCTCACCGCCCTGGCGCTGCCGTGCGAAGAGATGCTGCCGGGGTGGAGGAAGGATGAGCCTCTTGTCCCAACCGCTTTGGGGTAACCGCCTCGGGGGCTCACCCTTGGGCTCCCACCCCGGGAGGGTCCCACGGGTGGGTCTGTAGAGCCATCTGCCCTTCTCCCTGGACGTTGGCATCATTTCCCAACAGGCAGAGTTCCCTCCTGGCCCTGCCTCGACCGTCTGCCTCCCCTGACCACAGTGGGCGGGTTATTCCACTCTAATTCCCTCCACCGGCTGCGACGGGCTGGGTATTTTTATCCTGGCACCGGGCTCCGGCAGCATATCCCCCCTGCCAGTCGCATACGTCTCTTGCCTCTTCGGCTGGATGTTTCTTCCACCTCCCAAATTCTTCCAGGGGAGCCCTGGGTGTATGCGCAGCCCAGACCCACGGAGCCCCACCGAGAGCTCCGGGCTGTCGGTGACGGCAGCAGGCAGAGGGTCGGGGATGCTCCTGGTGCCCACCCTCCGCTGTGCCTTTCTCACCCAGCAACTACCTCGGCGCCTGCTGTCGCTCCTCCGGCCTCGAGCACCCAGCTGCACCGGCCCTGCCTCCCTCTCGCTGCAGGAGCGTCGGGGTCGAGGCATTTGCTTCCTAAACCTGCCTGCATGGGGCTGGCAGGTACTGGCTGCGTTCGTCACTGGTGTCACGAGGTGCTGGCAGTGCTCGGCAGGGGGTAACGGTGCGTGCTGCACGGGTATGGTAAACACAGATGAGCAGAAATCAATCACCTTCAGGGAAAGAGTCGCACGGCTGCAAATGGTGATACCTCCCCAAAGGCACAGCCTCGGCATCCTGCCCACTCCGCTCCTCAGGGCTCTGACCACACCAGTATCCCAATCATAATCCCAGGAGCCCCCCGGCCCTGCCGAAGTCACTTATCCGGGGTGGTAAGGTCCGCCTGTCCTGCAAAGCAAGGGACTTGTCTCACTAGCTACTGTATTTCAAGGGAATGTAATTTATTGTCTTTAATAAATGCTTTGATTTCTCCAACTCCTCCAGTCATGAGTTTGCGCTTGAAGACCCACGGAGGGGTCTCCAGCCAAGCCCAGGAGCGAGAGGCAGCCTGGGGTGCCTGGAGCCATTGAGGAGGGCTGGGGACCCCTCTTCCCTGTCCCCCTGCCCAAGACCAGAGCCAGAGGGTCCCCTCCTCTCCCCCAGGCAGTGCTGGTGGGGAGCCCTACCTCCCCGTGCTCCCTGGGGACATGAGGCAGCCAAAGCAAGGTTTGACCTTGTTTTCGCTTCAGATCTTTTTTTCTTTGTGTGCATGTAAAACAGAACAACACATTTTCTCCAATAGGTTTTTATGGCGGGGCTGGGCAGGGAGGTGTGGGGGAAAGGCAGGGGGCCTGGAGCAAATGGTGGGGTTATTTTGGGGGTCCCCAGGGATGGTCTGAGCTGTGAACCCAGCAAAGCTCCCAGGGCCGCCTTCACCCCAGGTGCAGCTCCATAACGTGGTTTCTTCCGCCCCCAGCCCCTAGCTTTTAGTCTGGGCTGCTCCATGCCCAAGCCATTGGAGAGCTTCCCAGGCAGATGTGGCAAGGCATTTTTGTTTGGTTTTTTTATTTATTTTATTATTACTTTGTTATTATTATTCTGAGCAGAGATTATATCCTGAGGCTTTAAAGAGCTTTCAAACCCCCTGCCCTCCCCCGGCCCGTGGCTAGCACAGAGCTGCCGGGGCGGCGGAACGGCTGCGCAGCCGGCGCGGATAATCGCATCTGCCTTTACGCTCTGCTGAAGACGCGGCCGAACCCGGAGCCTTTTGAAGCTGGGAGAGGCTCCAGCTGCTTCCCCGGGGGTGACGGAGCTGGGGGTGTCCCAGCTTTGTGTCGCACGGATGTGAGTCATTTCTGCACCAGGGCTCGCAAGGCGCTGCCTGAATGTCACTGCCCGGGCTGAGGGGACGAGGCACGGGGTGAGCAGTGCCCAGCCGGCAGCAGGGGCTGGCCGCGGCAGTGGCCTTTGTCACTCGGCGTGGCTTTGGCCACGGTGGGGAGCAACAAGTGCTGCTCTGGCCACCCTCTCCATTGGTGTCATGGCAAAGCCCGGTGGGGACGCGTGCCAGAGCGGTCCTGCCTCCTGGCACCATCCAGCCTTCCCAAAGGAAAGGCTCTTCTGAGCCAGAGCATCCCCAGCATCACTCACAGGGTGGCTCTGGGGTCACAGTTGTCACCTAGAGAGGCAGAGGGGTTGTCACCCACCTTGTACCAGCCCACAGGCCTCTTGGTGATGTGAGCTCAAACACTCAATGGGCTTTAAAGAAAGAGTTGGGGAAAGCTGGGTCAGTGTGTGAAGCCAATTGTGGGTTCTCCTCCGTGCTCTTTAATCCAGATTAATCCCGATATCTGGACCAGCAGCACAGCGATGCTGCAGTAGGATGGATGGGGCCACCCCTTCCCGCAGCAGCTCACAGAGAGGTTTAATTGCCTACAAAAAGAAAAACAGAGCATTCAGCAGAGATCCCTCATCCTCCGGTGACGGTTCATTTGTTTCGGTGCTTTAACGATTGCTCATTTAATGCTTTGTCTGTTGGGGAAACCACTCGCATCCTCCCATGCTTACCGGCAGAAGGGAGGCCCGATCCTGCACACGGCTGCAGGGTGGCTCCACGCCTGGTGGGGGAGCGGAGCTCTGCCCACCCACGCTCCTTCACAAGCACTGCTGCCAGCAGAGACACCCCAGCACCCAGCAAGGGCTTGCTTGGACAAATCCACCCCAAACCTGTCCCCACAGGTGAGGGAGTTGTATAGAGGTTTATAGCGTAGAACAGCAAAAATTAGGTTTTCTACTTTAATCTGCACTAATTCTTTGCTTTAAGTTTTGTAGCCCGCGTGTTGATGCCCGGAGCGGTGGTACGGTGTGCAGGCAGCGGGGATGCGCGGCTGCAGGGATGCTCAGGGATGTGGCAGCGGGGAATGCTGGCAAATGGGCTGCATCTCTCGATGGGCAGGGGACAGGCAGGAGAGGGGCTGCCTGCCCCTGCGCCCCCCATCCCACGCTCTCCTCCCCGGCACGGGCACCGGGCCAGCCACAAGAGCAGGGCTGCAGGCTCACAGCATCCTTGGAGCTCATGACGCTTTGCTGGGAATGCTTTGCTGAGGCTTAACACGTCACGGAGCCAAGCAGGGAGAGCGTGTGCTGCTTGCTTTTCACATGCCTGGGGGTCATGGTGCCTCCTAAAATAAACCCGCCGAGCTTCACGCGGCCTTTGTGTGGCGGCACGTGGGCCGGGAGCGAGCGCCGAGCTGAAGGTCTGTGGCTGGGGGAGTGGGGAAGGGGGGCAGAATACAAGGTGGGGGAGAGGGTGCAGGCTGTGTGCTGGTGGGGCTACGCCGGTTACAGGTGGGGACGAGCCGAAGGGCTGCATCCTCCAGCCCCATCTCCCTCCCCCTGCTCCGGTCGGGATCCTGCTCTCCCGCGGGACGTGTTATTGATCACGCCTTGCCATCAGCCTGGGATTTAACAGCCGTGCCGTGCCGTGCCGTGCCGTGCCGTGCCGTGCCGTGCCGTGCCGTGCCGTGCCGTGCCGTGCCGTGCCGGAGGGCTTGGCTTGGTCAGTGCCTGCTCTCCGCTATCCCTTTCCTGGTGAGGGATTAGACGAGCTTGGGCTGATCCTCATCAGGTATGATCTCCTTTCGGAGCTAAAGCTGCTTCTGCCACTCTTCCCTCTCTTCCCACCAGCCTCCAGCGCTGTGCGGGGCTGGGCCAGGCTCTGCCCGGGGCCGGTGGCCCCCGAGCTGCCGCCGGGTCCCCGGGGGGCTGCAGAGCAGCCGGTCCCTGGGGCCAGAGGGTTGGCGACGTGCGTCCCCACGGGCAGAGCATCACGCCTGAGCTGCCTCCCTCTGCCTCCTGCCAGCCAGAGCCCTGCCTGCTTTCCTCTAAGAGGTGAGGCAAGCTCTGATTTCGGAGCGTACGCCGAGTTTCCCAGGCCCCCACACGGCTCTCCCAGGGGGCTGGGGGCAGAAAGCAATCTGCTGGCCCTGCCGGGGAGCTTTGCTCAGCCCAGCAGCCCCGGACACGGCCTAATCCTGCATCCTTGCTATTATTATAACAATAATAACAGTAATGATGATTACACCAGCTTCCCAGCTCCCTCTCCTCTGTTTTCCTGGATAACCCAACTCCCCTGTGAAAACAAATCGCAGCTAATCAACTCCATTGGGATTTGGAACAGTAAATTCCCAGCCTGTGCCAAGTTTTTCCAGGAAGCCTCGCTGCAGGAGCCCACCGCCTGCTGAGATGCCAGCAGGCTGGAGCTGCTCCGGCTTGAAGTCACACCTGTACTTATCATGGTCTTGTCCCCGTGGAGATGTGTCCTTGCTGGGAGCAGTGCCGCAGACGTCCCACAGTGCCCATGAGACTGAGGCGGGGAGCTGGTGAATGAGCTGAAGGCTTTTTACTAAAATAGCCCCAAATCTATGAAATCTGGGGGTTTTGTTTGCTTTTAAACCCAGCTGCTGACAAAGAGCCACACGTAGCATCCCTTTGGTATGAAACATGGCAAAACAGCCAAGCACAATCGGGCGTGATGATTTCTGCTGGATAATGCCGCAAGAGATTTCTCCCTTGAGCCCCACCACTGCTCCCCCCTGCCCTGTAAAGGGGATGTGCTTGGTCTGTCTACGCCCCTCGTGCCTTGGGGCACCCCAAGACCTTTAGCAGGAAAGTACTGCTCGAGGAGAGAAATAAGTGCATAGACATCTCCTGGTATTTATTCCACTGGTTATAACAGTACCATGGCATGGGGACAGGAGAGGAGGTGGAAGACACTCAACTGAGCACAGTGCACAAGTACAGCACGACAGAGGAGGAGGAGGAGGAGGAGGAGGAGGAGGAGGAGGAGGAGGAGGAGGAGGAGAGGGAGATTTTTCCCTTATCACTTTGTTCTTCACCTGAAAGGAACAAGGACAGGAGTGGATCCCACCCTGGGAGAGGGAGGATGTGCCACCACTGCTCCGGGGAAGGGTTCGGATGAGCACCAGGGAAGGGGTTTATTCCTCTCCAGCACTAATTCAGGCTTCAGCCCTCTGGTCCTCAGCACCCCCCTTCCCGCTGGGCTAAATGGGATCACACAGCAGGTCCTTCCCAGCTGACTCCTTTGAAAGGGGCTCTCGGGGACAAGGTGGTTGGCATTTCTTGCACAGATGGGATGTCATGTCTCATGTGATGGGTATAGGATGCGAGGCTGGGGGGATGTTTTGTGTTGTGCCTCCTCCTCGCAAAGCAAATTGGAGACTCCCTGTAATTTCTAGGAGGCTTGGCTGGAATGTGTAGGCAGAGGCATGGTGTATGGCCACCACTCTGCTGGAAAGCCTTTGCCTTCCCATGCTGACATGGTTCAATAACACTCCAAGGTCACTCGGGGCTTTCCTTCCCTGCAACCCCCCCAGCTCTTGCTGAAGACACCCACTACCATGGGCACAGGAGGAGGCGCTGGGGCACCGGGGGGACATGCTGGCTCTTTGCTTTAACCTCAGACTGGAGAACAAAACAAAAACCACACATCAGGGACATCTGGGTCAGGGACTTGAGGCTTCACATGGCTCAGAGGGAGGACCCAACTCACACAAAGCAAGGGTGACAACATCAGTGGGGTCCCCGCTGCAGGCAGCAGCCACCGCCAGACCCTGGGCTGCATCACCTCCCGTCTCCCCCACCGTCACGCTGACGGGGAGCAGGGGGTTCAGCCGGCTCACATCATGGTGCATTTCTCAGCCGATTGCTTCAGGTCCTCTAGTGTGGCCGAAGCTTTGTCTTTCAAGGAATCAAGGTCCAGGTTCTGGATGTTGCTGAGCTGGCCGATCACCGAGTTCTTCTCTTCCTCTTCCTCGTTGTCCTGCTCAATCATCTTGGCCAGCTCTTTGGGCAGCTCCACGTCACCTCCCACCAGCTGAATCTGGTTGTCATCCGTCTCATTCTGAAATGGGCCAGGAGAAAGTCAGGCGGGGGATGTGGCAGGTGGGAAGGTGGTGGTGGTGGGCTTCTGGAGGCACTAAAAGCACGTGCAAGGTTCATGGCAGTGTCTGCGTGGGCTTTGGGCTATTTCCATGTTCAGGTCTGTGTGGGCTGGTCCCTGGGGCTCACTGCCATGCCCGTGCTGTGGGTAGGATGCTGACCCGGAGGGGACAGGGCTGACAGAGCCAGGGCACACACCAGTGGATGCAGCAAGAAGCGAGATGAAAACCCGAGTGTGCCGGCATCAGTATAAATTGGCTTTCAGCTGGCCTTGGAGAGGCTGGGGAGGTTTAGGCACCCAATTAATCTACACGTATGCTTAACGGCGGCACCCACCAGAGATCGGGGTCAGCTCTGTGCGGGAGAGCCACAGGGAGACTTTGCAAGAGGCAGCCTGGCTGCCAAGCAGGATCAGTAATGAGCAGAAGAAACTTGTTGAAAGATTAGAAGGGACATCTCAAGCATGAGAAAGCAGCAAAAGGAGCGGGGGGCCAGATCTGAACAAACCCCCATTTCCCCTGGAGAAAAAAATCTCCCGTCTCTTGTTTTTCTGCCTTTTCTGGCTTTTGGCAGGGGAAAAATAAATTCTCTGGTTGTTTATTTCCTGGCAATCAAAGGGGTGTGAGAAGCAGTGGGGTGTGCATCCAGGCTGGCTGAACAGCACCAAACAATCTGAACAATATCACTTGGCTTAGCTGACCTTCCCCAACTAATATTAGCCCGGTTCCAATTTAGAGTATTTACCACTGAGAGACTCTGGCTGAATGAAGGGGGGATCTGGGGGCGGAAGAGCTTGTGGCAGTTCCAAGAATGGCTGAATTATCTCTTGATTAATTTGTTTTCAGTGAATCATTCATTGGGCAGAAATTCCAAAATAGGAGTCGAGGTAGGAAATGTTTGCCAAATAATCCGAGGAGAGGAGCTGGCTAATCCAGCCGGGAGGGTGTAACTCCGGCTCCACTCCCAGCTACAGGGTTGGGAGTCCAGGGTGAAGGTGACTTTCCCTCCTCCAGCTGGATTTAGGGGGCAAAAAAGAGGAAGAGGGGGATCGAGCAAGGAAGGGGGGGGGTGTTGGGGGTCCCACTGTTTGGGGCTGGTGGCTTGCGGTGCTCAGGGGTGATGGTGAGGGACCAAGATTTGGGGGCAAGGATGCTTTTCACAGGAACTCAAAGCCCACCCAGCAAAGGGAGGC
This sequence comes from Falco naumanni, assembly GCF_017639655.2. Lineage (NCBI taxonomy): Eukaryota > Metazoa > Chordata > Aves > Falconiformes > Falconidae > Falco > Falco naumanni. The sequence continues at coordinate 2,247,597 of NC_054060.1, read as the reverse complement.
TGGTGCCCCTTCCCCTCCCTGCAGAGCCTGCAGAGCAGGGGTGCTCTCTGTCCCCCCAGTCCCATCCACCAAGATCCGCTGGTGGGCTGTGTGGGGACTCCCCTCCCTGTGCCCCCCCCGTGCCCGGCACGGCTGTACCTTGGGGAGCCGGTACTTGTCTCGGAAGTGGGACCTGACCGTGGCCCTCTCTGCCTTGCGCTGGGCAAACTGGGCATCTCTCTCCATCCTGCGAACCACACAGGGCAGTTACCACACAGGGCACCGAGTCCGGCTCTGAGCATCTTTTCCCCCCTCCCCCCACAAACCGGGTACCCCTCATCTCCTCTGCAAAGTCCCGGTTCCCCACAATTTCCTCCCCCCAGCGCAGCCTGAAAGGAGAAAACAATCCCATCTCCCGGGCGAGGAAGCGGATTAAGGGATTAGGGGGTTCATTAAGCTCCCTCATGGCTCTGCAGCCCCCAGCACTGTCTCCCCCCAGCCTCCCGTGCACGGGATGGGGGGCTGCGGAGGGAGCACCCCTTTCCCCGGTGGGACCCCCGGTGCCCAGCCTGCCCCAGTACCCGGTGCCGGCTGCACTTACTTCTCCTCCACCAGCTGCCGCTGATATTCCTCGTACTCCTCGCGGGTCATGCCCTGCGCCTCAGCTGGAGACTTTTCCCCCTCGCTCTTCTCCTCGCCACCCAGGCCGCCCGTCAGGTTCTTCAGCTGCCCCCCCACCATACTCTTCACCATGAACGCCATGGTCACGGTCCCGGGGGGCTGGGGAGCCCACGGGCCAGGGGGGCACGGGTGCTGGGGAGCCGGTGTGGGGAGCTGCTGTGGAGCTGGGGTGCAGGAGAACTGGGGTTAATGGGAAGTTGGGGTGCTGGGATACCGAGGTGGGGGGGAGATGGGGATGCTGAGTTATAGGGGAGCCCGGGGAGCCGGGCTGAGTGAGCCGGGGTGCGCCCGGTGCGGGGGTGCCAGGGGTAGGGAGTTACCGGGAAGCTGGGGTGCAGCGGGTGCACGTGCCCGGGGAGCTGGAGTACTGGATTATCGGGGAGCCGGGGTCAGCGGGACCGAGTTCCTGGGAAGCTGGAGCACCGAGTTCCTGGGATCCCCGGGTGCAACGGAGCCGAATTCCTGGGATGCCGGAGTCCTAGGTTACCGAGCAGCCGGGATGCTGTGGAGCGGAGTTCCCGGGATGCCAGAGCACTGGGGTACTGAGCAGCCGGGATGCTGTGGAGCCGAGTTCCCGGGATGCTGGAGCACCGGGTTACGGAGCAGCCGGGATGCCGGAGCACCGGGTTACGGAGCAGCTGGGATGCTGTGGATCCGAGTTCCCGGGACGCCGGAGCACCGGGATACCGAGGATCCGGGATGCTGTGGAGCCGAGTTCCCGGGGTGCTGGAGCACTGGGATACCGAGCAGCCGGGATGCCGTGGATCCGAGTTCCCGGGACGCCGAAGCACCGGGATACGGAGGATCCGGGATGCTGTGGAGCCGAGTTCCCGGGGTGCGGGAGCGGGAGTGTCCGGACTGGGCGGTGAGCGGGGCCCCGCCGCCCCGCGGCCCCGGGGGGGATGCGCGGGAGGGAGCGGAGCGGCCGGGGCTGCAGCACCGGGGCACGGACAGCTCCGGTGTGCGCGCGGCTCCCCGCCGCCCCGCCCCGCCCCCGCCGCCCCGCCCTCCGCCCCGCCCCCGCCGCGCCCCCCCGCCCCGGGGGCACGGCAGGTCCCGGCCCCCCCGCGGGAACCATCCGCACTGGAGCCCCCGGGGCGGGTGCCGGTCCCCGGGGCACCGGCGGGGGCTGATGGCGCGGGGGGGCTGCGGGAGCCTTCCCCCCCCCACACCTCGGCGGGGCACGGCCGCGGCGCCCACCCACCGAAACGTTCTTTTCCCACTTCATTCCCCATCCTCGGGCTGTGGAAGAAGGAGAAGCCAGGCCTGAGCCTGGGTGGGCACCGCACATGAGCCCACCCGTAGGTGTAAAAGCTGACGTGCCCGAGAGCATCCTCCTCCCTTCCCCGGTGGTATTAATTCCGTTAATTAGCATTAATGCTGCTGTCGGTCCCCACAGACACTGCCCCGCTGCTGGGTGCCGGCCCTGGGACCCTCGGCTCACGGGTCACATCGGTCTGGAGGCCAAGGACGGAGCAAGCATCGATCCTGTTGCATAATTCCCTCGGCCCCTCCGGCTCCCCCGGCTCCCATCCCACCCCCACCCCCACTCCTGCCATCCCCTCTGACTGCGGCCGCATCGCAGGCCTTGGGGAGCGAGCAATTAATGGCAGCAGGAACGCACCTCCCTGCCAGATGGCCAGCCTGGCCTTAACATACATTTCTTCCTTTTTTCTTCTCTGCTCATGAAAAATGAGTGTGGAGCCAAACCCCAAGCCCGGCTTGCAGGAAATAATTTCATTTCCGAAATTTAAAGACAATCTCTGCAGATTAAAATGATGGAACAGCTGCGAAGCGATAAAGTGCAAGAGGGAGGGGGAATCGGCCCATCTTCTCCCTTCCCCCCTTGCCCGAGGTAGCACCATTTGTCTTAAAAAGCAAAAATTTGTCTTAAAAGGAAAACTTGAAAAACCCCATGCATTTTTCTTGGGTAATAATCTTGTCAGCAATTAGGCAGTGACCGCTGCTGTTAGAGTTGGAGCCCACTTTTGGAAGTGGCAAAAGGGGATTTGTTCGGCTCCCCAGGGCTAGGGTTAAATTCTGGGGGACCAGAGCGCCCTGAGCGATGCCAGCCGTTCCCCTGAGTTCACCTGCATGTGCAAAATGCCTTTGCACGCAGGGGCTGGGCTGAGGGACGCCTGCCCGAGGCACCGCTTGGCACAGCTCTGGCATCACCCACAGCATCTCCCCACCACGCAGGTGCCCCTGTGGCTGCCGCTCACCCTGATGAATGCTGAGCTGGGTGCTTGTGAGCCTTAGCTGCTGTTTGAAGCAAGGATTTTCCCTTTTCACAGGATCTGCAGGCTCCCTAAGCATATTTCCATGGACAGCCCATGCAAAAGGAATTTTGACCCACAGTGAGCTTTCACAGCCTGCTCAGGAATAGGCTGAGAGCCCCAGGCACCCTGCAGATGTCCCACTGCCAACAGCGTGTTCAAGTTCTGGCTGTCAGTGAGACAAAGACTGGATGAAAAGAGGGGCAGAGAGAAGAAGCATCCCTGCTTGTGTCCCAGAGCTGCTTTGCCCTTGGATGCCAGGCAGGTCTGAGCCTTGGGTCAGTTCAGAGCGGACTGGTCCTAGGAGCTTTGCTCAGTCCGGATTTCTATCTAAGCATTCACTAACAGTAAGAGACTTGAAGTCAGGACCGATTTTTTCCAGCTGGGTTAGATGGGTCAGCTACCATGTAGCCTCCCTGTCTGAGAAACTAAAAGAAAACAGCTCTTGATGAGCAGAAACATTTGGCCAAAGCAGCTAGGTGAAAATGAGCACGCGATTACTGGCGGCAGCTGGGGCCCGGTCACTTGCGGCAGGGCTGCTCACTCACCAGGCGATGGACATGCCGCGAGGCTGGCCTTTTTGCAGCCTCTTGCAGCCAAGGGTGGTTGGGGCGCTGGTTTTATAGGGATGGAGCAAAAGGCAAAGGAAAGGACCTTCAGCGAGGTCCTGCAGCTGCTTGGCAGCTTTCCTGTCCTTTTGGCTCTTCGGCCCGTGCTCTTCCCAGGGAGGCCAGTGTCCCACCTGGAGGCAGAGGTGACTACCAGAGGGCACAGGGGGCTGGTGGTTGAGCCCACGGTGATGCTTCGAGGTGGTTGATTTCCTATTTGCTTTTCTTTGGGCAGCTGAACTGTTCCTTATCCCTGAAATATATTCAAGTAAGAATGACTCATCCTTCCTCCCAGGACTCTAACCTGCAGTAATGAGATGTAAATCCTTGCATGACCTATTATATTAGCTTATGCTATATCACACATCTCCATGGATTAGACAGGAGGGAGATGAAACGTCCCCCCGTAGCAGCCAGCCTCAGACAAGCCGGTGGAAGTTAAGAGGATCCTCTCGCAACATCGACACCTGATTTGAATAGGATGCGAGCAGTTCGGTTTCCTCTGCCACGGTGAGAGGGATCATTTCAGTTCTTCTTTCCAGGTAACAGGAGAACTGGCTCCAAAGCCAGAGCTGGAAGCTCTCCCCTCAACCAGGGTTTCATATGATGCTCCAGAGACCCTTGAAGGGGACCAGAAATGGCCAGGACTTCCCGGAGCAGCTGATTCTTGAGGTTATCCCATAGATTGTACAGGGGCGGGGAAGGGTCTGTGACCTTGAGTTGCAATGCAGTAGCAGTAAGGCCACCCAAGGGCAGCCATCTGACCCTTGCCAGCCTGAAATCCAGGGGAACACAAAGGTGTAAACCTCTGAAGACCCTGAGTAGGTGAGTTAATGCTGGAAAGACATGCCTGTGTGTGTGTGTGCTGGAGACCCGACGGGGAGGCAATGAGAAGGAATTTCTAAACAAAGCAGGCAGCCTCTCTGCTGGCAGAAGTGCTGCTTGCACTTGGCAGTTGATTGTCACTTCTTGTGATGGGGACAGGCACTGCAAACACAGGGACCTCCGTGCTCAGCCCTGACCCCTGGGCACAGAGGAGTGGAGTCACCTTTGCTCTTCCTGCCTGCAGTTGGGGATGCTGGATGAGGATGCTCCAGCGGGATGGGGACAGGGATACCCTGCTGTGCCCATCGCTGCCACACAGCTAGGGCAGCTGCCTGCTCCGGGCACAGTGACATCCGTCCCGTGACAGTGGCATCTGGAATGGACCCGGGAGCTGAGCATCCCCTGGGCAGGGAGCTACGGCCAGCAGCAGTGTGAATCCTGCCTTGGGGACAGAGGGAGACACCTGCCCCCTTTCTTTGAGGTCTTCACCAGCAAAAAAGCAATAGAGCAACCGCTGATTAAATCTCAATACTAATTAATCTCTGCTGAAACATCCATTTTTTTTCCATAGAACAGCTGGTGAAAGTATGTTTTTTATCCTCACAGACGCAATCAGCTTCTCCACGTAAACTGCTTAGCTGTGAGAAGGTAACTATTACTCTGTGACAGCTATTAAAAAGTTATTACGAAAATGCTGAGGCATTGAAGCACTGGGGTCTGGGGGGGGGAAATGCAGAGGGGCCTTGGTGGGGACAGCCTGGCCAGAGGGTTCCGGCGCTGTTATGGACCACCATGAGCTTCAGCTGCCAAAAGCTCAAGAGAAAATACCCTGCGGTCTTGAGCAAAACACCCCTTCAAAGGACAGCAGGTTCTCTTCTGCCCAGCACTCACTGGGGTAAAAGTGCCACAGTGTTATTAACATAGGAAATAAAGAAAGTTTAGGGTAATGGTGGTGTAAATTATCAAATAAAATTACTTCCTTTCATGTTACTTGGATGTAATTAAATAAAGCTGAATGTGTCCACAGTTTGTCTTGGCTGAGGAAGATGAAATGCAACGCAGCAGTCAGCTTTGTACGGAAACGAAATCAAAGCTGCCTTGTCGTGACCTCAGGAGGCCATTCCGATGTAAAGCCTTCCTACTCCTGTAGAACCAAGCCTTTAAGTTCCAAAAATCTGTCATCATCACCTAAGGATGAAGAAATCCCAAAGCGGGTGTGTGTGTGTGTTTTATTACTGTTCTTATTTGATATTAGGCCTTAATTATACTGAGGGAGAGTTATGTATCACATCAGCTATATGTCACATGTTGCTTCATGTAATTAATTTTTTGTTGTTGTTGTTGCTTTTCTGAACTTGCGTTTAATTGCATCCCAAGCTCTCGTGCCCCCGTGCGCCTGCAGAGCAGCCCTCAGCGGGGATGTCGCTGCCTCTGCTTGTGGCAGGCTGAGCCTGAGAGGGGGCATGCAGGGGAAGTTGCAAGGTCCTTTACAAGGTCATGCTCATCCTTTTGCCACTGTATAACAACTAAATAGTTTTATATTGCTAGTATTATTTTGATAATGAATAGCCTATCCTGTTCCGTATGCTGTAACTCCTTCAAATCTCGCTTATGAATACGCACACGTGTATAAACACACACACGTACATGCATTACAGGTTATCCTCTTCAAATCCGCACAAGACCAGCACAGCCCTCACTGCCCAGGGAGGTTTAATGCCAGCTTGTGGGAAGGATCCGTCCCTCCCCCTTTATTTCTGGGCAGGAGGAGATGCGACAGCCAGGTACCCTGGCAAATCCCTGGCTGGCCGCCCCCCTCCTCACCCTGAGGATGCCAGAGCATCCCCTGGCAGAGCCTGAGCAGTGTCTGGGAAGGGAAGCTGGGAGTGGGGATGCTGCTGAGATGCCCTCCTGGTTCGCTCTGAACCCCCATGTCTCGCTGAGCAGGGGGCTGCCCAGGCTCCTGATATTTTTTGGCGGGTTTGGGGTGGGTGGGCTGGGAATGGTCCTGCCAGAGCTGTGTGCAGGGGGACATACAGCCTCTTCCCCAGGTGCTGGGGGGTTTGGGGATGCCATGGGATGCAGTATCAGATGAGGAGGGTAATCCGGCAGGGGAGCAGGTCACAGCACAGGTCAGGGTGGTTGTAAGCCCTGCCGGCACATGTGCTGTGCAGAGAGATGCTGTTGGGGGTGAGGAAGAAGAGGGAAGTGGCCGGGGTGGGGGGAGGCTCCCATGGCAGAGTCTGCACCCGAGCAGTGACACAAATACACACGGACAGACACACACAGAGCATGTAAACAGGCACATGGGGAGACCATGTGCTGCTTTGCTGCCGGTGGTGGAGAGCGAGCCCGGAGCAAAGGCACACGCCAGCTGAAACACACACACAGCCGCACACACACACAGTTTTCCCACAGGGGATCTTTCCAGCTTTGCCTTAATTTCCTGGAGTGCTCAGAAGGAAAAGCCAGAGAGTGGAGCTGGAGAGGTGAACGACACTGAACGGTGATGGGAATGGCTTTGTACATCACGCTAAAAATAGTCCTCGTGATAAAGTCAGTCACGGAGAGGGAGGAGGTACAGGCAGTTCACAGATGCTGGCAAGGTCTGCCAGGGGTTCGGAAGTCTGCACATTAAGAATGGAGCAGAAGAAGCATCGTCAGGTCTTAATTAGAGCTGGTAATTTGCTCCAAGCAGCCCTGAGGGAATTAAGCAGTGGGCAGTTTGGGAGGGGGCCTGCCTGGGCACTACACCCCCTCCTCTTGGGATGGATGCTGTGAAACCCTGGGAAATGGGAAGCAGCGAGCGACTGCTGCAGCTGGAATTGCGCTGGGAACAGATGGGTGCTCTGCTTTCCTTTAAGCGAGTCTGGGGTTTTTGTTTGTTTAGGGAAAGGAAGGCTCGCTGCATCCCTGCGGCTCCCCACGTAAGGGGGAGAAGGCGGGCAGGGGCTGGGACATGGGCAAGGCACTCAGGAAGAGCCAAAGCTAAAGGAAAGAGCAGCGATGGAGGAGGTAGAGGATACCTGCAGGGAGCAGGGGCAGGGACAGGCTGCACCGAGAGGGAGCCAGAGCTGGCGCTGGGGGAGATGCTCTGGCCAGGGTGACCCCCAGTGAGCCTGTGGGGCAAGTGGAGGAGCCGTCAAGGTGACAGAGGGAAGGAAAAGCAAAGCACATGTGGCCTTAGAGATTGTCCTTTCACCTCCTGCAGGGTCTGCACACCAAGGCAACAGCGGTGCCAAGCCAGCAGACACCCTGATCCGGCTGGGGGTGCTGAGCTCCAGTCCAGGGTGGGATGCTGATCAGCGCGGCAGAGGGAAGCGGCACGAGGGCTGCCAGAACTGGAAGATGAATTTGCAGGAGTTTTTTAAACCCCATGTCTCTGTCCTCCTCGCACACCATGCGGCAAAGGCAGGGGGAGAGGCAAAGTCCGTCGGTGGTCCTGCGTGGGCACCCCGGCGGTGGGCAGCGCTGGCGTCCCGGGCAGCGGGGATGCTCCCTGCCTGCTGCTGCCGATGGTGATTCACGCTGCGAACCTGAGGCAGGATGGGAGCTGACACAACTGGGCCCACTGCCCATCTTCTTGTTGCCAGTGGGGGGAGGAGGAGGGGGACATGTGACCCAGAGCCCAGAAACCACAGTAGCCCCCTGGCTGTCCCCCAGGAGCTGGCAGCCTGTCCCCTCAGCCCACGCTGGTGTGCAAGCTGCTGCTGAGTTGGTCCACAACTGATGGGAACAGCACCAAAATCCCTGGGGAGAAATCACCTAGTGTGATACAGGCTACCCCTGGCTGTGCATCACCGGGCAGCAGCCCAAAGCGGGGGTGGACCCAGAGACAGGAGCCAGGAGCAAACAGCCTTGGATGGAGGAAACTGAGGCACGGAGACCGGTGGCGGCGGGGGGGTTGGCAGAGCTACTCTCCCCTCTTCGCAGTGAAGAGCGGGATTTCTCACAGCAGCCCTCTCCCAACACCCTCCCAACCCCGAGGGTGCCGAGGATGTCAGTGTGGCACCAAGCACCCCCCAGAGCCCCCTCCTGCCCGCGGGACGGGTCACAGCCCCAGAGATTGGCAGCGCGGTGCCATTTAGAGGAAAACCAAAGGTCTAAAGGGGTTTGGGGTGAGGTTTTCCTCCTTTTCTTGATGGCTGGCAGGGGTCCATTGGCCAGTGGTAACCCAGGGCGAGGGGGTGGAGGGGATGCGAGGGGGGATCGGGCCAAACCTCCTCCCTGCTCACTGATGCCTACCATCACATGAAGGTGCTGAGTATTTCTCGCCATTTCAAAAGCCGTCTTTCTTGCAGGCTTTGCCTGTAAATGACTTTAATCTTCATAAGCCCAAAAAGTAAAGCTGCTTATATGGCTGGGGCCTGCCGGAGCTCTAGGAGGAACAGGGGGAACGTGGACAAGAGGAGGGGGGGGCGGTTAGCCCAGGGGAAATGAAACCCTACAGTGAATCAAGCCTCACCACATCCCTGTCCCATCCCCTGCAGGCACCTGGCCACCCTGAGGTCTCAGGGGGAGTCAGGATGTGACTTCTGTCGCTACTGCCACGTCCCCTCCGCACCAGGCGGCTCCTGAAGGCTGTGGCACTCCATCCCACCTAGACCTGAGCTGTGCCTGCTGTCCCAGTGCTCCCTATTTTTTCCTTTGACCCCACCAAGAGGAGTCACGGTCCCGATCCTGGCCCAAAAGAGACAGAGCGCTCCCGATTCCGGCTTGCAAACCAGGCAGCCGGCAAAGCCGATGCCTCACGCATCGTTCAGTAATTCTCCATGGATGAAGGGAACTATTTTAAACCTACTGAGCCCTGTGTGCCAGATGCCACCTCCACTCAACACCCTTCAAGCCAGCAGAGACCCCCAGGGACACCTCCTCCCTGGGGACACCTCCTTTGGGGCCGGTGGTCCAGGGCACGGGGGGTCCCACCGTACAGCTGTCTTTAGCCCCTTGGCTGAGACAAGCAGGGCAGGGAACAAGGTCCACAAGGTCCAGGGATCAGCCCCAAAAACCATCCCCAGATCTTCCCCCGCCTGCTTCAAGCATCTCCAGGGCAGAAGGTAAAGCCCAGCTTAAAGGGGAGCTGTGCCATCACCCGGCAGCCTCAGCCCCGGCACAGCCTCACCAGTTCCCATGGGCAGGATGGAACCAAGTGATGCTCATCCCCGTGTGGGGACCCTGGGCAGAGACGGGGGGACTGTCCCCACCTCGTACCCTGCCACAGGATCCCAGGACCCCCAGGGCACGGCATTCCGCCCCCTTCCCCAGAGCTGCATCCCATGGGAGCAGAGCCTGACACAGAGGGGCGGTGAGGCAGGATGTGCCGCGTCCGTATGGAATGGGTTTTTTTTTATTACAGTTTTAATCTCACAGTCGGTAGCATTACATGAGAATAAAGCACTGGACAGGACTGGAAAAAAAGGCCTCTGGAGACAGCATGCAAACATTGCAACGAGTTTAAAGCAAAACAACCCAAAAAAAAAGCGTCTCGCGGGGACGCGGCCGCGCTCTCCCAACCGGGCGGCGAGTCCAGCGTCTCCCCTTTAACCATCACTTCTGTCGTTGGGGTTTCCTTTTTGTGTGTCCGTTTCATTGGCTTATTTATTTTATTATTATTCTTCTTTTATTAACCTTCTTCTCTCTCTTTTTTTTTCTTTTTTTTTTTCTTTTAATTACATTAAAAAATAAGATTCGTACTTTAGTAAAACACCCAGCGCTCTGCTGGGCCCTGCTTGAAATAATAAAAAACAACCAAAAAACCCAACACCCTCCCCCCAAAAAACTCAGAAAACAAAAAACCCCACCCAAAAAATAATAAAAAAAGAGCTGGGAGACCAAAAAAACAACCCCAAAACCTGGGAAAAAAAAAAAAAAAAAAAAAAAAAGGAGATTGATTTGGAAGTTTGGAAGCAACCGGGAGAACTGGCTGGGGGGGGGGGGGCGGGCAGGAAGGGGGGAAGGACACCCCCGGGGCTCCCTCCTGGCCGCTCCTGGTGCCAGGGCTGGGCAAGGGGGCTGCCCACACCCCGGTCCCCCCTGCAGTGTGGGTCCCCTCCGGCTGCCGGGGGGGTGAGCCTCCCCCTCACAGGTAGAGCTCCTTCTCTTTGATATGCACTAGCTGTTCGCGGAGCTGGTGGAAGGACGGCCGGTGGCCGGGGTCCAGGGTCCAGCACTTCTTCATCACCTCGTAGACGACGGCGGGGCAACCGTCGGGAGCATCCATCTTATAGCCCTTCTCCACGCGGGGTACCACGTCCTTCAGGGGCTGGGGGTACAGGGGATGGGTTTCAGGATGAGGAGGTGTGGGTTGCCCCATGAACAGGGGCTCAGCACCCCCAAAAACCAGCCCGGAGGGGAGGGCGGTGGTCCTCACTTACAATTCTTGGATAAGGCACTCGCCCGAAGGAGTAGATTTCCCAGAGGAGGATCCCGAAGCTCCACACGTCCGACTTGGTGGAGAATTTCTGGAGGGAGGGGAGAAGCCCTGTGAGCAGGCTCAGGCAGGGGTGGGGGGCAACAGATCTTCCCCACCCTCAGGGCAGCTGGTTTTGGGGATCAGACAGTGGGAACTGGGGCTCAAGCACCATCTTTACATGTAAAATCATTGGTGGCCTGGGACGTGCCCCCTTCCTGCAGCCTCCACCACATCCTTGCAGGCAGGGGACCCCCCGGCTCCGCTCACCCACCTTTTCTCTAAGTGCTTCTGGCGCCGTCCACTTCACCGGCAGCTTCCCCGTGTCTTGCGTGGAGGAGGCTTCCTTGGTCAGCCCGAAATCGCTGACCTTCGCGATGTTGTCCTCCGAAACCAGGACGTTCCTTGCCGCCAGGTCCCGGTGGACAAAGTTGTTGGCTTCCAGGTACTCCATGGCTTCACAGACATCTCTGGTTGGGGCGGGGTGGGGAGGAGAGGGTTAGTGAGGTGGCCCCACCATGCCGGTGGGTGCAGGTCGGGGCGGTAGAACAGCCAGCCCCTGGTGCCTTGCCCCGTACTTACAAGGAGAACTTCAGCAGGCAGTCTGCACCGAGGACTGACCGCCCGCGCGACCGCAGGTAGTCTACTAGACTGCCCTGGAGGGATGGAGAGAGAGATGGTGCCATCAGGGTCAGCATCCCACCCGCTGCCCCCTCCCATGTGGGGCAGGACCTAGGGATGAGGTCCCTCCCTCGGAGCCAACAGGGGCACTGCCACCTCCAAACACCATGGTGGCCCCAGGGAGATGCCACCCAAGCTGGGATGACCCGGCTGTGTCTGCCAGGGTGACACCCTGGGGGAATGCTGTGGGGAGGCGGGGCAGAGGGACCAGAGTAGGAGGGTGGGTACCGGGGTGGGGGTCTCACCTTGGCCATGTACTCAGTGACGATGTAAAGGCCGCTCTTCTCCTCCACGATCACCCCCAGAAGCTGCACCAGGTTGCTGTGTCGGAGCTGCCTGCGCGGCGCAGGGGGCTCAGAGCAGGGTTCTGGGGAGAAGGGGGCTCCCACGGCCCCCGCAGGGCATCGGGGATCACCCGCCTCCACTCATAAGGACAGAGGTGCCCCCTCCCTTGCATTGTCCCCCCCCCCGGGTAACACTCACGTCATGACAGACGCCTCCGCCAGAAAGGCTTGCGCTGTGGCGTCGTTTTTAATGCACTTCACGGCGACTTTGTTCCCCCGGTAATCCCCCAGCATCACGTCTGCGGGCCAGGAGAGACGGGCACAGGAGGCACTGGGAAGCATCCCGGCCTCCTGGGACCCCACCATCACCCTGGGGGGGCTGCAGAGGAGCCCCCCTGCTTAGGGCCACCGCGGCATTGGGGACACGGGGCTCACCTCCGAATTCCCCTTTGCCAATGATCTGCAACAGCTTGAGGTCCTTCATGTTGAGGGCCCAGCCGCCTGCACGGGGGAGAAGGGAGAGTGAGGGGGTGCGGGGGGGTCCCCAGGAGCCAGGGAAGGGGCACGGCCACTCACTGCGGGAGAACTCGTCCTGTGCTGCCACCGTCCCCTCCATCACCTTGGGTTTGATGAGGCGGGTGCAGAGCCCGTCCGCGTCCGTGGTGTAATGCTGGGGGGGAGACGGGAGTGAGGGGCAGACCTGGGGGGCATCGCGGTGGGATGGGCGGTGCTGGGGGTGACACCCGGGGGTGGGGGTCCCTGCCAAGGCGATGCCAGGCTCTGGGACCCCACCAGGTGGCAGCACGAGGCCACAGATGGGTCCGGTGGGGGCTTGGGGACCCTCCTCCTGGTCCCTCTGTCCCCTGCACATCGTGCCCTGTCAACCCACCTGCTCTGCCCTGTCCCTGCTCCCGCCTTGCCCCAGGGGTCTGTCCCCAGCAGCCCCAACCCACCCATGGGAGTCAGCAGAGGACGTCCCACCACCTCCTGAGCTCCAGGCTTGCAGCCCCAACCTCACCCAGGGGGTCAACAGAGAAGGTCCCACCATCTCCTGGGCTCCAGACCTGCAGCCCCAGCCCAGCCCACGGGTCAGCAGAGAAGGTCCCACCATCTCCTGGGCTCCAGACCTGCAGCCCCAGCCCAGCCCACGGGTCAGCAGAGAAGGTCCCACCATCTCCTGGGCTCCAGACCTGCAGCCCCAGCCCAGCCCACGGGTCAGCAGAGAAGGTCCCACCATCTCCTGGGCTCCAGACCTGCAGCCCCAGCCCAGCCCATGGGTCAGCAGAGAAGGTCCCACCATCTCCTGGGCTCCAGACCTGCAGCCCCAGCCCAGCCCACGGGTCAGCAGAGAAGGTCCCATCATCTCCTGGGCCACAGGCCTGCTGTCCCACCAGCTCTGACCTATATGGCTCCCCCAACCTCAACCTACGGTCCCCGGGCTGGCCGAGGGGGACAGGACCGCTGATAGCTCCTGTCGACAGGTGAGACCTCACCTCCACCAGCTGCATGAGGTTTTCAAAGTAGACCTCCTCGTCAATGCTCAGCTTGCTGGAGGAGTAGATGATGCGGTAGTGCTCCACCTTCCCCTCGCAGCTGACGCACAGGGTGTAGTCCCCGGGGTAGTTGGTGCTCTCCCGCACCAGGAACAGCCCTGTCTCGGGGGGGTACAGCAGCCGCTCCGCCTGCTCCCGCGTGATCTTCCCATGGAACCATCTGCCACAGGGCACAGCGGGCAGGTCAGGGGCCGGGGACTCACTGGCCAGAGCCCTGTGGGGCTGTGTTTGGTGGCGATGGGGACACGGAGCAGCCTGCATCCCCGCCTGCGCGCAGCCAGCTTGCCCGTGCTCCTCCTTGCTGCTCCCCCGCCCCAGCTCCCTTCACAGCATCCTGCTCCCCCATTCTGGGGACTCAGCCCCTCTGCACTTGGGGGTTTCCATCTCCAGACTGGGGGTCACCGGTGGCTCTGGGATGCAGCAGGGACATCAGAACCATCCACCCACCTACCTACCTGCCTGCCCACCTCCTGCCCCCCCGCACAGACCCCGTTCCAACCCATTCTTTCCCCCAGCAGCCTTTACAGCCACAGCTTTGGGTCAAGGACCCACTGTGAAATGCCATCTGGCCACCCTCTGCCCGCTGAGCCCAAGCCCTGGCCCCTTCCCCCTCCCGACCCCACTAAGGGTCCTGGCGAGGGACGCTGCTTCCATCAGGACACAGGGCGACTGGCCCTCTGGCCCAGCACGGGGGGGCTGCTCCAGACCAAGCCAGCTGCCCCCGGCCCACCCCGGCAGAGTCCTTGGCAGATACTCACGGCATGAGGCTGAGCTTGATCCCAGCTTTCACTCCTTCCCGCTTCTGCACGTAGTTAGCGGGGATGATGCCCTCCCGGCCCACCTTGTTTTTCGCCTTGTACCAGTTGGGATCCTGCGGGGACAGCAGAGGTGTCACCACCAGCCCACGGCCCCTGGAGATGGCAGCATCCCACCAAAGGAGCCCGTGGGGGTGTCAGCGCGGTCCCTCCTTTCCCAGGCAGCTGCCTGCGTGTCCCCAGCCCCCCGGCCCGGCTGCAGGCAGGACCGGGTGGCCAGGGGACAGCCCCAAAGGTTGGGGTTGGTGCTGGGGCCAGCAAACCCCAGTGCTCGTGGCCCCATGGAGGTCACTGCGATCCCCCTCCCAGGCTGCTGGGCATCCCGGAGCCCCCCGAACTAAAGCCCCTCTCTTTTTCTCCCCCGGCACCCAGCACAGCATCGCTCCCCAGTTGCGAGCCTCTCCCCTCCCTCCTCCACCTCCCAGGAGGCACTGAGAGGCTTACATTTTGGAGAAACCTTAACTAACGAGGCCATGAATTAATTAACCGAACGCGTGGCCCCATTCCTGCCCTGCTGGCTCTGCGGGACTTCCAGCGGGACCAGGGGATCCCACCAGCACAGCAAAAGTCCTGCGGGGTGCAGGGATGCTCCTGGCATCCCGTGGAAATCCCAGCATTGGGAGTGGCAGCGGCAGGGGGGTCGTGGGGAGGCGACGGCCATACCTTGGTGACAGCGACGATGGTAAGGACGTCTCCTTTGCTGAAAGGCAGGTCCTGCTCCGCCGTACCGTGGAAGTTGTACTTGGCGATACATTCTGTACCAGACGGCCAAACGGCCTGGCCGGGGAGAGGGGGGCGGCTCAGAGTCCAGCTGGGCGCAGCCCCCACCCTCAGCCCCCCTTGACCCATAGGGACCCCTGCCACAGGCACGTGGGGCCCCTGTCTCTCTGATGCAAACCCAAATGGGATTCACTTAAACCAGAACCAGTTTGGGGGATTTGGGGCAGCCCTGAGAGCTCAGACAGTGATTTTTGGCTGGAATGGGGACAGAAAGGGGGACACAGACACAAAACTGCAGGTCCCTGCAGTGCTGGGCTTCTGCAGGGGCGTGAGGGGGATGGGGACAAGTGTCCCCGTGTCCCTCCTGAGCCTTGGGGCCATCTCTGAATGGCTGGAGAGCCTGCTCCACCCCTGCCTCTCCTCCCTGCCCGGCACTTACCTGCATCCCTGACATCTTCTCAGGAGGTTGGGGAGCACGAATCTCACAGGGGGGACACGTCACTTGGTACCATGAGACCTGCAGAGGGAAAGGACGACTGAGAAGCGGGCATGGTGGGGCAGGCTGCGGAAGGGTGATGGGCAGGGGGCAGCCCCCCCTGCAAAGGATGCTCCCCAGGGTGAGCAAGCATCTCTTCCACCACCGAGAAGGGAGCAGGTCCTGCCTGAGGTGCTGCTTCCAAAACGTCCCCAACCCGACGTGAAAGTGGGAGCTCCGGGTCTGCTCAGCCCCCCCGGCAGCCGGGGGCCGGCGCCGAGCTGCTCACCCAGATTATACGGTATTTGCACGGATACAGCTTCTTAAGAGCGGAGTTTTACATGCTGTGTGGCCACTGCAGCATCTGCACCAGCAATCCCAGGGAAAAACCAGGACGGTGCAGAGATGCCCGGGGATGGGAAGGGAACTGAGATGACCTCCAGGGGCAGCTGAAGCCCACTCCCCAGCCCAGAGTGGTTACTGCACCGTGGTGGCCAGCTGAGAACCAGCCGCGAGAAGCTCCAGACCCTCTGCCTGGCATGTGTACAACCACCTCTGCCTTGGCAAGCCCCCCAGCCCCATCCTGCAAAGCCTCCTGCACCCTCCTCCAGGGTGGTGCACCCATCGGCAAGGCAGTGCACAGGCCCTGCAGCACCAAGGGGGAAACTGAGGCACAGGGCAGCGATGGGATCCAGCTGGCGAGGAGCAGCCACCCTGAGCCCCCCGCTCACACCCCACCCAGCATCCCGGTGTCCATCCCCCCCGGCAGCACCAGGGGCTATGCAGCCTGAGCCCTGCTCTCCCATGATGCCTGCTGGCCCACGTGTGGAAACATCCAGCCCTGGGAGCTTCCCAGGTCTGGGATCCAAAAGAAATAAAATAAATCTATTCCGTGCAGGATAAAACCCATCAGCGCTGCGGGACGCAGGACCTCCTGCCGGCTCCTAAATCCCAGGGGGATGCACTCTCCGGGGTGCTGTGCTCCCCCGCGACAGCGTCTGGGCTGGGTTGCATCCTGCCCTGCTCGTGGGAGGGGAACAAACCCAGCTTTATTTTCGCCACTTCTACCCCTGGGAAGAGATGAAGTCACCGGCCCCGGCGTCAAACCAGGCTTTCTTGGGCCGGGGCACCGGGGTCGCGCCGAGCGGGGGGCACGGAGCAGGACGAGTGGGATGCAGGCAGGGCATCGCTGCCCGCACACCCCAAAACCCACCCAGGTAATGAATTCCTCATATCGATTCGGAGCTGCCAGTGGCCATTGCTCCCGGCCCTGCTGTCAGCAGCTCAGAATATTTTGGGAAGGCGGAACCGAAACGAGAGGCAAGGCCGGCAGGGACAGGAGGAGGAAGAAGATAAGGGGCAGAACCACGGGGAGGAAGAGAGCGGGTGCAAACACGCGAGCATGGCCCCGCTTCCACCACAGCCGTGCCCGGAGCCTTCCGGAAAAGGCATCACGTTGTCACGACCTCCCTCACCTTCCCCTGGAGAGGGGACATGCTGCAAGTTGCTTTATTTTTGGCATCAGAGAGGAGAAATCAAGGCTCAGGTGCTCACCCTAAGGACAGAGCTTGGGGACCCAAAGCTGAGCGTTGGGGTTCACCAGTGAAGCCCATCACCGCAGCGTCAGGGCCCCATGTGTCAGGTTGGTTTTCCTCCCAGCCAGCCCCAGGGCCGTTGATGAAGAAAAGCCTCTCGAGATGGCACCAAACCCAACTTGGTGGCACCCACGAGCCTGGGTGGCGATACCATCACCGAGGCGGCGAGGACCCAGGGGAGGGCAGCACTGGGTGATGCTGGACTGAAGACCATCAGCTGGGAATGCAGCCCCCGCTCAAACCCTCTTCATTTTCACGGTGATTTTTGGTTAAATTCTGAATTTATACCTGGTGGGGAGCAAAAATTTCAGCAAAGGGTCTGGACACCGCCAGTATGAAATGCAGCTCAAGAAAAACAGGGAATAAACTACACCTCTCCATCAGAGGGATGTGGCTGAAGTCTGGAAGGACCTGGTTTAGGAATACGTGCCCCTGCATCCCTGTGGAGGCAATTTCCCATTGCTGGGGTTTTCAGCCCCGTTCTCCATCCACGCCCCCCCCCCCCCCCCACGCCCCCCCAGATGCCAAGCAGGAGCCGGCCCCGGGTGTTGCTCAAGGAGCAGCTCAGCCCCGAAGCGCTGAGTCAGCGCTTCCCACAGGCTGGGCACTCTGGTGTCGCTGCTTTAAAACAACCAAAGGAGAAAATGCAAGCGGGATGGCTGTTTCAACCCAGATGTGACCACAGCTGGAAAATTCCAGCTGGGTTTTGCCTACTGGACCTGGGTGGGGATGCCGGGCAGCATCACCTGGAAGGGATGCCTACGGGTCTGTCCCAGGACCACAGTCTACCTGGAGGTTGGAAAAGCCATTTTCCACCCTGCGTGGGAGCTGGACCTTCCCAATCCCTGAGGCCGGTTGTTTGAGCTTTCAGCTCACGAATGTCACCAGCATTCATATTTCATAAATGCAGAGAGGATACAAAATGTATAGTTTTTTCTTCTTTTTTTTCTTCGGGTTTCAAGCCTTCATAAGAGTATTTTCTTTCTCAGACAAAACTGTCCCAGCAAACCACACCAAGAGGAACACACTCCAGCCAGACCCAGGATTTTTACCTTCCTGAACCACGGACATTCATGGCATCAGGTGGTGGCATTGTTATAAATATAGCGCAAGAAATTTGCTTATCGGTTCTACAGGGGAGGCGGTTAACGGCACCGGGAACTGCCCTTTGCAGAGCCCCTGACGCCCCCTTCTACATGTCGGCACAGACCTTCCTCCTCCTGAGGATGACTTTTAAGCAGCAGCCCGATTTTTTTTTTTTTAATTGTTACCTAATTTCTGCCTTAAAGCCGAGGCTTTCCGAAGAGGAGGAAACCACAGGCCCCCAAGAGCACCAAGCTCCGGGGCCACGGCCAACCAGCCCCCGAAGGCACCGCTGCCTGCGGTGGCCTCATGTGACAGCCAGCGGTTCCTGCCGAGCGCGTCACCCGCCGTCACCCAGGCCGGCCCCAGCCTCGTGCCAGCGTTCGCTTCCGCCATCCCAGCTTATCCCTATGGGATGCCGGGTTGGGAGAAGGATGCAGTGATGCTGGTGCAGATCCAGAGCCTAAAGGCAGCATCCCCTGCCTTCCCTGCCGGCGAGCTCCGGGAAAACACCGGCATCGCCCCTTCTCTCCGAAAGCAGAGGTGCTTCCCCAGGGAGGGTGCGCAGCAGCAGAAGTCAGCTTGAAAAAAAATAAAATTAAATTAAAAATATAGCCACGGAGCAGCCCAACCAATTCAGCAGGGCCGAGGGCCAGGTTTGGCTACTTTCAGCCCTGCAGACAAGGGTTTCACTCCCCCTGGAAACTCCCCATCCCCAAAGAGGGGCTCAGGGAAGCAGCCGGGGCACCCACCAGCCTTTTCTCCGCAGAAAACCACTTCCCTTTCTTCCCCATCCTCCGCCTGAGCATCCTTTGAGCCGCTCCGCCCAGGCACCCTGGTGAGGAACCTCAGCCCGGTGCTGCGGAGGGCCGGGGGCCATGCGGTGCGTGATGGGGTCACCCACCAGGTCATGCCCATCCCTGCTGCCTCCCTCCCAGCCCCGCTCCTGGATTTCCCTCCAGGAAGCCCGGCTCAGCAGCCAGCAGCTGGGAAAGGTGGGCAGGGCAGGTACGGTGAATAGCTTTGCCACACGGGTAATCCAAAGGGCACCACGAAAATGAGCCAGGGAAACCTTTTTTCTCGTTAATCACCAGCCAAAATCGTGCTGTGCCAAACCCACAGGCAGGCTGGGACCGGCGCCCGGGGGGAGTCAGGGACCCCAAACCACCCGAAGAGCACCGGCACCATCGGGTGGGTTGCGGGAAAGATGCTGCATTTCCATTTCAAACCCAATCAGCTGGAGGGAAACGGGGAGCAGACCCTGCAACACTATTTAAAATAAAAGTTTAGTTGTAGATGACAGGAAAGCTTCATTCCTGTCGGAAATGGGCATGCAGGCGCCATCCACATCCACCCCACCCCGCTCATCCATCTCACCCTCACCAAAACATCTCCCAGTGCTCAACAACCCGAGTTTCTTTAAACTTAAAAAAAAAAAAACAAACCTAAAACCAGACAACATCCTTACTCTCTCCAAAAGATCTTATCGCCTGTTATTACAAGTAACACCTACGATTGCTATAATCGAAAGAAAAACGTTCCTCCTTTATCTCATCAGCGAGCTGGCTGCGCTCACAAGGGAGGGTTTTGCTGCTGCTCCCCCAACCCAGCTTCGACCAGGTGCCCTGCTGGGGAAGGAGGGGGGGGGGTCCTTCCTTTTTTTTTTTTTTTTTTCTTTGGGGATGTGTGTTTCTTCTTTTCAAAAGAAAAAGAGATGATGTTGCTGCTCAGACCTCAGAAGGTGCCTGGAGGATAGTCGGAGGCAGGTGGAGGCCTGGAGAGATGCTGCTCCCGGCCTCCCCATCGCAGAGGGGTTTTCCTGGTCCTCCTCTTCCCTACGAAAATCCTCATCAGGATGAAACCATCCTGCCCTCATTACCCCACAAGTCGCCCTGGTATTCCCATCCCAGGTGCTGGAGGGTGTCAGGGTATCCCCAGAGACGGGCACATGGCGCGGAGAGGAGTGGCTGCCGGTGAAGCCGCCCTGGCGCTGGCAGGGGCCAAGCCAGGATGCGGTTGAAAGGTTTTTTTGCAAACACCCACCCAAAACTGAAAAGGCAGCGGGGAGGCAGCAGTCGCAGGGCAAAGAGCACCCAAAACTCCCCGGGTTCACAGGGATAGCATCCCTGAGGAGCTTATCCCAGTGCCGCTCCCCGTCGCGAGGCTTTGGCTCATCACTACCTTCCTGCTGATGCCCAATGAGGGATGGGAGGACGGGGACCCCCTTCTCCCAGGGATGCTCCCAAAGCCTCCTGCATCCCCCCGCCGCGCTTCCATGGACCTCTTCGGCCACTCTCTGCCTTGCCAGGACTGGGATGGGCTCCTGCGTGGGGGTCCGGTGGGAACAAGGGAACAAACCCCGGGGGAATGTGAGGGGCGAGATCCCCTCTGTCCTGAGAGGAAGGCAGCCATCCTCCTCCTCCTCCTTTGGCTCCCTGGCCCTTGCACCTTCGATTTTCAATTTTTATTTTTTTTAATTTTTTTTTTTTACTTTTTTTTCCGCACGATGGCACAGCCCCTTTCACTCTCGATAAACCTACGAGCAACAGCCAGGGCTATAAATAACCCGTCAACGCCTTATTGACAAAAAAAAAAAAAAAAAAAAAAAAAAAATTTAAAAAATATATTGTTGCCGGCCCCTTTTGAGGGCCGGCCCGAGCTCCCCCCTCCTGCCCGAACCGCTCTGCACAGCCCCGCCGGCAACTCGACCTCCCGGTACCGAACCGGCCCCGGCCTTTGTACCGGATGGGGCCAGAGCAGGGGGCGGGGGCGCAGCCCCTTACCGGGGGCAGCTCCGGGGCTGCGGGGCCGGCCCCCCCGGAGCGGGGGATGCTGCCGGGTCCCCGGCTCTCCCCGCCGCCGCAGCCGGCAGGATGCGCCCCCCGCCCCCCCGGCGGCTGGGGGATGCTGGGGTCCCCGGGGACGGTGGCTGAGCGGGAGCGGCCTGTGATGGGGTCACCCACCGGGTCAAGCAGCCCGAGGCGGCTGTCGCCGTCCCCGTCCCTGTCCCCGTCCCCCTCCGGTTCCCCCCGCCTCCCCGGCCCGCCCCGCAGGCCCCATTGTCTGCGCTCCGCACCCGCCGCGCTCCCGGCCCCGCTCCCCCCGCGGCGGGGGCGCTCCCCAACCGGGGGTACCCGGGGGAGGGGGCACCCCCCATGGCCCACCTCCCCCCCCCCCCGGGCGGCGGGGCTCCCCGGCACGGCGCGGGCAGGCGGCGGCACTCACCTCCCTCCGGGCAGGGGGCTCAGCCCGCCGCCGGCTGCTCCATGCGGCGCTGCCGGGGGCCTCCGGGCTCGGCTGGGCCGGCGGGGGGGCGCGGGGGGGCGGAAGGGGCGGAGGAAGCCGGAGCCGCCGGAGTCGCCGCCGCCGCCCGGCGGGGCCGAGCCCGGTGCGGCGGGGAGCCGGTGCGGCGGGGCGCGGGGGCGGGGGGAGGCGGGGGGGGAGCGGCGCGTCCGCCGCCCACCTCGGGCCGGGCGAGGGGCGCGGGGTCCGCCCGGGGCGGCGGGGCCTGCTGGAAGGAAGCGGCGCCCGGAATCGGAGCGCCCCGAGCAGCGCGCCTGCGCCGGCACGGCTCGGCCCGGCACGGCGGGGCACGGCGCGGGGCCGCCACCTGCCGGGGACCGCCGCACCGCGCCCGTCCGCACCGGCATCGGCGTCCGCACCGGCACGCGCGTCCGCACGCGCACCCGCGTCCGCACCGGCATCGGCACCCGCGCCCGTACCCGCAGCGGCACCGGCATCGGCACACGCATCGGCACCGGCACCCGCACCGGCACTGGCACCCACATCGGTACCAGCATCTGCACCCACAGCGGCACTGGCACTGGCATCGGCACCAGCATCCTCACCCACACCCACGCCAGCATCTGCGCCCGCACCAGCACCCATACCCGCACCTGCACCAGCATCACCATCCACACTGGCACCCACACCCATACCCACACCTGCATCGACAACAGCATCCGCACCCATACCCGCACCAGCACCTGTACCCGCAACTGTACCCACACCAGCACCCATACCCACACCAGCACCCATACCCACACCAGCATCGAGCCGTGCTGCCCAGCCCCAGCCTCGCACTGTCCCCTGGGTTCCTGCGTGGGCCGGGGGTGCCTGCTTGGTGGGTGCTTGCATGGGCGCAAAATAGTACTAAAAGTGCACTAAAATACTAATATAATAATAATAAATCAACACTAAATAATAATAAAATGCTCAAATAACAAAATAATTATATAATCTCTAACATAATGTAACATAATACAACATAACATAATATAAACCAACATAATATAAATATACTGTAATATAAATATAACGTAGTATAGTATCTAAATGATCTTTAAGGTCCCTTCCAACTCAAACCATTCTATGTTTCTATGGTTCTACAATATAATATCAACAGCAATGATGATGATGATGATGATGATGATGATGATGGCAGGGGGTAGTGGGCTCCAGCTGCGGCCGGGCAGGCAGAGAGCAAGGGTACCCCTGGGCCAGGCACCCCCCCACCCTGACTGGCCGCAGCATGGCAGTGCCCTGGGGGTGCCAGAGTGTGGGGGGCTGTTCCAGCAAGGGAACGGGATGGAGGGAGGCCTGGGAGAGGGGAAATGGTGTTTGGGCATCCTGGCACGTTTCCTTGTTGGCCACCATGCTGGTCCCTGGGGATGCTCCGCAACCCGCTCAGTCCCCAGTGCATCCATCCGTGGGGAGGGGCGCAGGTTCAGGAGTGCTGGGGCAGGGCAGCAGGGCTGGCAGGGCCCAGAGACCCCCCGCTTGCCACCGAGAAGCCCCGCTGGCTGTGTGGGCTGCCGGAACACTGAAGTGTGATGGTGCCTCGGTGACACCGAGGTGGCTGTCACTTCCTGCTCCAGCGCTGCCGCCATGTACACCACTGCAGGAAGCCCAGGCACCGGCCTCCCACCACTTTTTGGCTCCCACTTGCATCCCCCCGTCCTCCAGCATCCCCCCACCAAGGCATGGGCGACCAAAAAACAGCCCGGCCAGGAGCACAGTGCCAGCAGCTCTGGTGGCCCAGGGAGGCTCTGAACGCTTTGCTCCGAAGCCGTTGCGTGGGAAGAAATTGTGGCCAACTTCCCTGCGCTGAGTGTGATGCCCCCAGGGATGGGGAGGGGGGAGGGGGGAACCCTTCCCACCCACCTCAGCCCCTCTTCTGCTAGATAAAGGATGAGGGCTCAAAATACAAGCCCTTCAGAGAGCCAGGGATGCTCTCCCTGGGACCAGGAAGAGGTGATGGAGATGTGAAGGGGACAAGGGGACAGGGAGAGGCAGGGGACAGAGCTGGGGAGATGCCCGTGGCCGAGGGAGCGGGTTGCAAAGCCCTGCTTATTTCCAGGTAGCACATCCTTGCTCCTACAGCGCGTGGGAAAGAGCCAGGGACCCGCTCTGGCGTCCAGCATCCCAGGGCCTTTGCAGCCCCGAGTTTCCCCTGGGACCTGGCGGGTTCACTCAGTGTTGGGAAGGTGGGGAAGGGGCTCATCCTCACCCAGCCCCCGTGCAGAGCGGTACTGGGAGGAAATGAAACCAGCTCATGCATCTGTTTGCCCCAGAAGCGCACCCGCAGCTGCAAGCCCCAACCCACCCACGCATGCATCAGTGCACCCACCTTGGTTTGCACATGCACCAGCGTTACCTGTGCCTGCTCACAAACGCAGCTGGGTGTGCAAGTGTGCGTGCAGGGTGGGTGCATGCACGTGCCAACAGCCTGTTGCACGCCCAGCACGCACAAACCCAGCATCTATGACCTGTGCTCGGGGTAAAGGCACAGCCCGCCAGGCTGAGCGCTCCTGTCCCGCCTGCCCTCTCCCTGCCAGATCCCATTGCTGGGGGCACAACGCAGCCCCCACCCGGGTGGTGCACTCAGGGGTGGAACAGCCACAGGGACCAGAGACCGAGGAGAAGGGAGGTGAGACCTGGGGGGTTTTCCCTCCGGGTGTTTCCATCAGCGGGTGGGAATTTCACGTGGATTTTTTGTGTGATAGTAACTAGAAGTCCAGAAATATCCTTCCTCTCAGCACCACCGGATCCAGGAGTCCTCTCTCCCCAGGATGGGGAGCAGCACGGGGCCGGTGGGTCTCAGCTCTCAGATGAAAAGACCAGGCAAGAATCCAGCTTGGTGGTGAATGGTTTCCAGTCCCAGATTTTCCCAGTCCCTCAGACCTAAGAATAGGGAAATACCCCAACCAAACACACAGCCATGAATGCTCGGAGCTGCTGGGGGTGGCAGGGGGTGGGTGTCTCCCGTCTGATGGTTTATCCCTGAATCTCCAAGACCATCAGCATCCCCAGAGATGGCTGGAAGGGTGACGCAGGTGATGGTGGCCAAAGCTGAGCCATGCAGGAGACCCAGAGGGGAATCCTCTGGGCACACCTCGCTGCGATGTCCCTCCTGGCTGGGATTTTTCCCAGGAAGGGTCTTTGCTTGAAGGGTGGGTGATCCCCTGGCTAGAAGGGAAGGATGGATTTGGCCACACCAGGCAGAGAGGTGGCGGGCCACCTCCTTGCCTTGCACCAGGAGAGGGGGCCCTTCAGCTGGTGGGAATCGGCAGGAAAAGGGAAAATAATAGAAAAGGGGAAAAAAAAACCCCGAACACAAGAGAGGAGGAGCTGTGAATAAAATCCCGACTGGCTGATATTCCTCTGCTTCAGGGAGCAAAGCATGGGCAACCGCCCGCCCATCGGTCTGCTGCTTCCCTGCATCCCCTGGCTGTGGCGTCCCAGTTGGGCAGCAGGTTTGGTGCCTCCAAGGGATGCAGGCGGTGCAGGCTGGAGGAGGAGTGGTGGGCAGGGAAAGGGAATGTTGCTGCCTTGGATGTACGAGACAGTGGAGAATCCGCAGGCGATGGCTGGAAACATCAGAGGCAAGCTGGCGTGAAAGCTCCCAGCTCATTCGACCCTGGAGGATTCACCTTCGAGCTGAAAAAACCCTGAAGGGAACCAGGTTTGCCTGGTTCTGTGGCTCCCAGAACTACAGGGGTGGTGTGGGACATGGGATGCTCTGCGGGGAGGGGGGTGGTGGATCAGTCTCCTATAGATCCCCCTCCCCAAATGTAGCTCCCTCCAAAAACTCCGAGCAGGGGTGAACCCCCTGGCCCTGTGCTCAGCAGCGAAAGGCACTGCTAGAGCTGGTGTGACAGATGCCACCGGAGGGCGTTCATGTCCCAAACCCCAGCGAGAGGGGACAAAAATGCTTCAGTGAATTAGTCCTGCGCCCCGCGCAGCACTGGCAGCCAGCCCTGGCTCTCTGGGGGCTTCTCACCCTGTGCCAGCCCCCAGAGCCCCTCGGGTGCGAGGGCAGCCTCATTTGAAGGGGTCTCCTGGGGGGCCCTGGGTTCCAGAATGGTTTTAATTAAAGCAGCAGGGGAGCGGGCTGGGGACATTGCTCTTGGTGGGTGGCTTTTCACCTCCAGCATGGGATCAGACTAGACCCACCACTCTGCCTGTGACCCCCCTGGCACCGGGGGCGTCAGCGCCAGCCCTGCGTTATCCACCCTGCTGGGACCCAGGGAGCTGATTGTAGGTGAGAGCGGAGCAGTGACCTGGGACTCCTTACAGGGCCAGTTAACAGGAGTCTGTGAGGGCAGATGAGAACCCATCCCCCTGTGTGATGCCCCCAGATCTACACTTGCTCTGCGGTAGCTGCTGCTAGCCTGCCACCACAGACCCAGCACCAGCTTTGGGGACATACAGGTGACTGCCAGCCCTGTATGACATGCATCCCGGCTGCCAAGCCCACACCCTGCTGCTGAGGCTGGGTTTGAGGAGCATCCAAAATCCCAGAGACTTTTGGCTCATGCTGCCAGTGCTTGCAGCACCCAGTGGCCCCCAGCTCCATGGGGACATGTCTCCAGGGCTGCTCCCCATCTCCCCTCTCCCTCGCTTCCCCCCATGGAAAATCATGCCCATGCAAGGGTGGGGGGACAGCCAGGCTTGAGGCTGTTCCGGGGAGCCTATAGCTTTTCTCCAGCAGTGCTTTGCGTGCAAAGAGCGGTTATCTCTGCATCTCTGTTCTTCCCTTCTTAACCTGGGGACAAACTCCATCCTTACCCACTCTCATGTTCTCTCATTAACAGGTACCTTGTACCGCTGATGACACAGGGCAATCGATCAGCCCAAACACTGTCTCCTTTCCAGAGGGAAGAGGGAGGTGAGGAGTGAGAGGAGGAGAAGGAATAGAATCATGGAACAGTGTGGGTTGGCAGGGACCTTAAAAATCACCAAGTTCCACCCCACTGCCAGGGGCAGGGACACCCCCCCCAGCCCAGGCTGCTCCAAACCCTGTCCAAACTGGCCTTGGGCACTGCCAGGGATGGCGCACCCACAGCTGCTCTGGACAGCCTGTTCAAGAGGGGTTCATACTGATTTAGGAGCCCTCACAGCACAGGGGCAGAGCCATGTACCAGCTCTGTTGGCTCCAGCTTTCCTCCATCCACAGGTCTAGCCTGGGTCGAGCAGAGGACCAGCATCTTCTCTGAGCCACCACAGAGGGAAACTTCACCAGGGAAAAGTCCCACCAGCTCCAGCATCCCAGAAGCTGCTCAGTCTTGGAGGCTGAGCAGAGATTTTCTCCCCCAAAAGGCAGAAACCAGCCATTATCCCCCCTGTGAAGCACTGCTCCTGGGGTTCAAGGCATGGGGGAGCCTGACTGTCCGAGGAGTGAAGCTGCAAAGAGAAAGATGAACTCCCAAGGTCTGACGGTGCAGCAGGGCCAGCAGGATGCAGGGGCAAAGCTCACCATGCTTGGAGGATCGGCTGCCGCCAGCTCAGATAGACATGTCCCCAAAAGCACTGGCAGAAAGAAAAATCATGCGTGGCTCAGAAATAGAGTTTAAGGTACAATTCAGAGTTTTATTTTAAGCTCTAGGGCACCAAGGGTGGAATTTTTGACATCAAGGGATTGTCATCAGTGTTGGGGACAGGCAGCAAAAGGGAGACACCCAAGAGTTAATCCCCATGGGGAGATGATTCCTGATAACAGATCTCACAAGAGAATAAACAAGCAGCCAAAGGAAAGAAGTTAGAAATAAAGGATGTGCTTTTATTGAGGAGGGTCATTAAGTGTTGGAGCAACTTGCCCCTCTCTTCCATCTGGGAGGAAGAGTGGTACCTCTAGCCTGTTTGGGGGCTGGGTACAGGAGGGGAGGACATGCCACCACCCGGAATGCTGGCACCAGGCAGGTGTCTCAGCTCGAGGGAGGTGTGTGGCTGCCTGAAGTCTTTCCCTGTGGGAATGAGGGAGCTGGGAGCAGCTCCCGCTTTGGAAGAGGAGCTGAAGCTCAGCTGCCATGGCTGGTCTGCTGACTCATTTTAAAACCGACAATAAAAGCAATTGGCCGTGGAGTGATAAAAGCTCCTCTGACTTATCACCACCCCAATTTCAGTATCACAGCACTTGCAGGCTACTTGGGGAGTAATTGGATTGCTTAATTGAGGAAGATCATTAGGGGAAAGCAAAGATAGGGGAGCTGGAGTCCCTTACCTTCTCTGAGCAATTGGGGCTTTCATGATGCTGATCGATGGATTTGTTTATCAGGAAGAAATGAGGAAGAGGAGGCAGTGAAGAGCTGAGATCCTGCACCTTGAAGCGAGCAGGGTGCCCCCATCCCTTTCTCACAGAGGGTCCCTGGCTGCGGGGATCTGGGGGTGGAGCTCTGCTCCAGAGCAAAGAGCAGTGCAGGGCTGAGCGACCTGGTTTGATGCTCAGCCTGTGCTCGCTGCTCTCCTCCCTGCACCCTGGAGGCTGCCTACACACCCGGCAGGGAAAGCATCTGCTGAAGGAGCCTCCTTGGCTTTGATCTTCCAGCCATATTGTCCAGGAGCAGGCAGGAGGCCTGGGGTTGGGGTTGGGGTGGCAGGGCTTGAAGGGGCAGTGTGGCTGCAGCACCCCCAGCAAGAAAAGTGGGACCTCACCGGGGGTCACCGGGCTCTTGGACGGGCCAGCATGTCCAAGGAGAGGTGTGCGTGCAGGGACATCAGACCAGGGTCTCAGGACATCCTCCCACCTGTGCAAGCTGCCTGGCAAGGTCTCTTGCATGTGATGTCTCCATTGGCATCCAGGGGAGGGGAGAGATGCCACCTGAAGATGGGGCTTTGTAAAGTGGGGCGTTTTGCCTCCGACGCCACGAAGAGAAGGGCTGCGTGGGGAGGGATAGCCCCCTGCCCATTCCTCTTCCCCTCGAGCCTCTTCCCTTTCCCTTCTCCATCCTGATGCTGGGGTGACTCTTTCTTCCAGGTCTCTGGTCTCCAGGCTGTACCCGCTGGTACTGGCAGCCGTGTCCCCGGTCAGGCAATCAGCCCCTGATAAATGTATCTCAGGGAGACCTTCCACCACCAAGGGGCTGTTTCACCTCAGTGATGTTAATATTAATCTGCTTATCTGCCCCGCGGCTATAAAACACTCATCTCCAAAGGGAAAAAAAAAAAATTCCCACCCTTCTTTATAACTACACTTGCTTATTTCGGGCCTTATCGGTAAACACAGGCAGCCTTCAGGGCAAGAGAGTCACGCAACGGCTTCAGCAAACGGGGCCTCTGGTCCTACACCAGCATCAGCCTGGCGTGGTCTCACTGCAGCTGGAGTCACTGGGCCAAGTCCATGGGAGCCTCTCCGCCCCACAGGGATGGTGTGAGGCGCTGCCACTGAGTCCCTGCTGGTCCCAGTGCTCTTCTGAATCACCAAGTCAGGCACTGAGAGACCCATGCCCAGGAAGATCCCACCTTACCTTCCCCTGCAGCAGACGAATGCCAGCTTTGGGATGTCCCTAGTGGAAAGGTGGTTCTTGATTCTCTTGTCTTGACCTATGGCCCTTGTCATGTATAACGGAGACGTTATTTGGCTGATGGACCTCCTGGGCTGTCCTAAACCATCCTTCTGCTTTTCCTCCAAGTCTTCTGATAGCCTTGATAGCTCAAACCATGGTTTGGACCTCCCAGTCCTCACCTTCTCTTTTCCTGCAATTTTTTGATTACAACATTAAACAGTGAAGACAAAGCCGGCACAGCACGGAGCGAAGCTGCCTGGGCTGGTTCAATGAATTCAGGTGGGTCTGAGGCTGCATCGTCTCAGTGTTTCATCACAAACTGGTGACCGGGCAGGACCTGGACACTCAGAGACAAGGAGCTACTCCTTTTCATTAGGGCTTGTTTAGCGGGTCTGAACACCTCCCTGCTCTAGCTGGAATCTCCCTGAAGTCTTGGGCAATCAACTTCCCTATTTTCTTCCCCAACACGCTCTTTTGTTTCTGTCTCTTCTGGGAAGTTTTTGTGCAATGCTTAATGAGTGATTGGTATTGGGAGCTGCACGGAGCTTTCATCGGTCAGGGGCTATGGCTGAGCATGGGAACAGGTTCAAGAGCAGCACCCGTTGCACCTGATGGTTATACTTGTTCCAGTATCATCGCTTGCCAGGTACCGCGGTGGCTGGCTAAGATGGCACTGCATGCAAGTGGAAGAAAAGGAGGCACCTGGCTCTGCTGGCATGGGCTGACTGGCAGCCAATGTAAACTCTTCGGTCTGAGTCAGAGGAAGTCCTGTTCTCGTTCTTTGCCCCGTTGTGAAAACACCCTTGCTCCAGTCCAGAATCCCAGCAGCTTGACTTTCTCAATAGCAAGGAGTAAAGGTGTCCTTCCTTGTGTCCTTCAGGGCCTTCAATGACCATGGTGAAGGAGGCTGAAGGTGGCTGAAGTCCTCCAACACGCTGGTCCCTCCAAAGGGGCTTTGCTCCAGCCCAGTTCATCTGAAGGATCCCTCTCATTTTTCTGAAGAGAGTAACCTGAGCAGCAGGAGAACCCCTGCTGCAAGGCTGTCTGACAGATTCCCAAAGAGGCACTGAAGTGCTTTGAGCTCCTTTATGGACAAAGATAAACTCTTGAATGGGATCTTAGAGTGACATGATAATTCAGCTAGGTGATGAAAAATGTAGTATAGAGACAAGGGAACAAGCTGTCCTTAGAGGACTTGGAGCTGTATTAGCATTTTTCCAAGATTTCCAAGGGGTTTTTTTCCCTGCAGACACATCAACGATGAAGGTAAACTTCAACCATTGAAAACTTGTCCCAGTTAGTCCAGAAACAGTGGTACTGGCTGGACCTCAATAACATCCTCCTCCTCTCCACCCAAGCTTTGGGCATCAGTTCATCCAAGATTTTAAACATGGATGGGGGCCACAGGAGTATGGCATGGGTGGGCTGTCCTTCAGCTGTCGAAGCGTGATTCTGAAAGGATACAGCCCAGTGGTACTCAGGCGGTCTGGTTTGGGGTATTTTCCCTTTCCCTCTAGCGAAAGACAGTTCACATGCCCCATAAACGTGCTTTGTGGTACTAAGACTAGATATGATGGAATATCCAGCATTTGATGGAATATCCAACACTAGAAATGCTGGAAAATGGAAAAGGCAAGAAATGCTACACAGTGAACAAGATAGAAAAGGAGTTTCAGCGGCTTCGGTTTATTGTATCATCCCGTAAAACTGTACCAGTCCCAGCTTTGCCGCAAGGACACCCAGGTCCTTGCCCCCCAGCAACGTCTGGGCAGCAGGTGAGCCCACTGCTCAGTCCATGCTCCTCATGGGGAAGCACTGCTTGGCTTGGACGTGTCACATCTTGTGTGCTCCCAGGGGACAGTCCATAAAGTGACGTCATGTCCACCTTCTTGCCATCACAGACACTGAGCTCCAGCTGCTGGAGCAAGGTGGAGAGGAGAGGGAAGACCTGCCACCTGGTGACTGCGCTTCCCTTTCCCCAGACTGGAAACCAGCACCTTCTCCTTATCCGCCTTGTTCCCTTGGGTCCCCTCGTCACTGAGGAAACGCTCTGGGTTGGAGGTCAGTGGATCCTTCCAAAGCTTCCTGGAGGGCAAGCATTGGATGCTGGGATGGCATCTCCTGGCCACGGGTGTGGGGGGCACTGGAAGGTGGGAGCTGTCCGTAAGAGTATCCCTGAATTTAGCAGATAGCTCACGTGCTCCCTTTTCTCTTTAAAGTGGGTTGGCCCCACTCCTGTCTAGGAAGGTAACTGTGCAGGAAGGGTCCTGTATGTCATGGCAGGAGGCTCTCTGCCTCAGAAGGTGCTTACTCAGCGTGATTCACTTCCCACTGATGCACAAGCACACAACAGCCCTTTGGGCTGTAGTAGCTGTTCAACACTATGTCCCTGGTCCTGCTGGGGAGAGAAAAGTCTCTGAGAGTTCTGGAAGCAAAAAGGTTCTGCATCCTCAGGGGACTATTAGTTTGCTTCTGACACTGCTGAAGTAAGGATGTGGCCCGGAGAGATGGCTTTATGAGGGGTGGTTGCATTGTCCATGAGCTAGATTGGGCAACCGTGAGCTGGGTGGAGCATCTTCAGTGAAGGCAAGAATTGCTCTTCGGGAGCTCCTACGTTAGCCTGCACCAGGGCTGTGAGCTCCCCGTGTTCACCATGAAGCCATCACTCTACAAGTCAATAATACTCTCCCTGCCTCTCGCCCACTGCTGTTGGCGTGGCTGTCCCAAGATGCCTCAAGTCCACCTTGTCCTTCCCTCCTTTGCACCCTGTGCCCGTACCTGTGCGGGATGGTGAAGGGCAGGAAGGAGGAGTGCCTGAACATCTCCAGGATAAAGGCTTCTGTGTAGGGCAGCGTGCCCCGATCCGACAGCCTCGGTCTCCTCTCCCGGCCGATGGTCTGGTCTGTGGGAGGTCGAGAGGAGGGAGCCGGTTGGGTCACACAGTGAGATTTGGGTTTCTATCCTGTCGGAGAAAACTTTGCTAAAATATTCTGCTCTCATGCATCCTGATTCACCCTCAGGTTATGTCAGGTTTGTATAACCTCTCTGGAATCGGGGGAGTTTCCACAGAGTAACTCAAAGATAAATCAGTCATTCAATAGACATCTCCCTGAACCAGGAAAAGCCACCCTGGCTTGTGAGGCTTGACTGAGGTATAAGTCGTGCCCTTTGCTTTTTCCTGAAGCCTCTTTCCAGAGCTAATGTCCCATGCTGTCTCAAGAGGTTTCTCTGGAAGGTCGAAGAAGACCAATGAGCAGAAGAACGATTGCTTGGACCCAAACTGGCTGCCTGGTGTTGGACAAAGATGTGTCAGATGGAGCTATAACATGAGGAACCTGAGAAAATCCGCAGTAGCTGAGGGACCTAGTGGGAAAAGATACCTGCTCCAAAGAAGTCGTTCACAAGGTTGATGATCTTCTACTTAGGGATCTGCACGACAATATTTGCTACCACTTTTTTCCCCAGGCACTGATCAGTGAGGGAGTTAGTGATGTCTCAGATGCTCTGAGAGGAAGAGAAGACAAGTCACGGCAGCAGAACCCACAGAGGAATGGGCGTTACTGATGCAGGGGAAGCCCAGGGTCACACAAGCTCTGGAGAACATCATCATCTTCCAGCCCTGCTGGTCCCTACCACTTTTGCGATCTGTGAAAACAAGGAGACAGTTCTGCACGGAACCTGTGGCACAGATCAGGTGTCCAACCAACAAAGTGGTCCTATCGCACAGGGCCATGGAGGAGGAGGAGGAGGAGGGCTGCAGTGCTGGACTGCGCATGGAGAGACTGTGGGTGAGAGAGGCTGCAGCTGGACCGGCTCAGTGCAGCAGTACCGGCAAGAACGTAGCTGCCCTTTGATGCTTGGCTGCAAGAAAACCAGCTTGCTAATAGACCAAAGAGCACGGATGCACCTCTGGTAGAGGTGAGGGTCCTGCAAGCTCTGACCTTGTTGTAGGTCTTGTAGGGCTCCTGGACAATTTTCTGCAGGAAATGAAGGAATCACTCATTGAAATCTTTAAATAACCTCATGGTGCAGATGGGAAGATACCGGAGCATGGGGATGAAGTCTGCAGGGTTGCCAGCAGCAGCCACATCCCCAAATTCATTGCCGAGGTTCACCAAGCTGAGCAGCTCTTGGTCGTTGTGCTCGTAACGCTTGCCAAAGCAGATGGCACAGATGACATTGGCCACAGAAACCACCAGGTACCGGTTCAGGTCAAAGCTCTTCTCCTCATCCATCAGCTGCAGGAACTTGGTGACCAGGTAGTCAGCCTCCTTGGAGACGTGCTCCTCCAGCAGGCAGGTGGAGGAGGACGTGGGGCTGGGGGCGATGGAGAAGGTCTTCAGGGCGTTCTGGGCCAGCTTTCTGCGGGCTTTCCACACCTCCCCCGAGTCGGGGCTGAAGGCCAGGCTCTGGCCGTTCGAAATGTATTGGAAGCTGTGGAGGTCCGGGCGCCCCATGAAGTCTTCTCCTTGCTTCACCAGCGCTTGCTTGATGGTGTCCAACCCGCTCAGCACCAGGACGGGACGGGTGCCGATCCTCACCTCCATCACGTCCCCATACTTCTGGCTCAGTCTGGTCAGGACCAGGTGCGTGTCCTTCCTCAGCTCCAGCACGTTGCCGAGGATGGGGTAGCCTCGGGGTCCTGGGGGGCTCTTCAGCTCCTTGGGCACGTGCTGCTGGAGGGACTGGAGCAGCAGGAAGACCAGGCAGAAGACGGCAGCCGCGAGAAGGACCTCAGTGGCCGAGACAGTGCCTTGGCTTCCCAGCAGCGACATGACAGCCTTCATCGCTGCCAGCATGTAGGAACCCTAAAGGAGTTAACCAGAAGTGTGGTGAAGAGCTGGGATTAGCAAGAGCTTGAGTCCTGCAGATGCTCCTGATGCTGAGAAAAGGCAACAAGTGCCCTTAAACAGTTCAGGGTGATGGAGCTGTCTGTGCAGCACTTTGGGGTTTTCAAGGGCAAAAGCTGGAAACCTGTAAAGTCTCCAAACACACCCATCACTTACGGAGGACCTCAGCCCCCCAGCACCTTTAATGGCACCCCTTCCCCTGCAGAAGACCCCAGTGCCCACCGGCACAGCCATGGCTCCTGCCCAGGGCAGACAGTCTGTTTGCACCGAGGCACAGAAAACCACAGCTCAGAACAGCGCAGGGAGGCAGGAGGAAAGGACCAGCAACGCCTTGGTGAAGCTGGCCCCATGCCCGCCAGCCCTGCGAGCATGTGTAGGCAGGAGGCTGGATCTGCTGGTGGCTGGGTGGCAGGGACCGAGGGTGCCACAGGGCTGTCCTGCAGGAACACATGGCTCGCTGGGTGGGCAGGGGAGGCAGGGGCGAGCCCGGTGCATGAATTCCTCCTTTAGACCCGTATATGACCTTCCAGTCCTATATCCATGTTTGAACACACACACACATTGTCTCCTGCCTGCAGGTCCTTGCAATAGACAGGGCAGGTTGTACTGCCTGTGGCTCCCAGGAAAGATAGGCAGAGGGTGCCTGGACCGCCTGCCCTGGGGAGCCCAGAGCATCCTCATCTCCCACCTGGACCTTCTTTTCCCACCACCTGGAAGGCCACGGCTTTATATGTGCTCCCCTTGTTGCACGGCCGGGTGCTTATCTCTTGGGGGGCACAGCATGAAAGCCCTGGGGAATAGCTACCCACCGACAAATGGGGCTGAGCCTGGCTGGAGCCAGCCGAGAAACCAGGGAAGGAAATTCCTCAGCTCCAACAGGCTCGGGGGGAAAAATGGTGACTTCTTCTCCTACCCAGTGCACGTGCCTGCCCTAGAGCCCAGGACAGGGAGGCAGAAAGGGGTCCGCACCCCCTGCCGTAGGGAGGACAGAGGACACGCTCTTGGCATTGCTGCCTCGTGGGATGTGGGTACCAGCATTTCCCCCAGAGACCTTTTCTGGGCTGACCAGACTGTTCCCAGCACACAAAGGGCTGTCACCTCCATGGCCACCCTGGAGGTGGTGGGCGCTGCAGGCTCTGGCTGCTTCCAGCAGCGAGGGGATGTGTTTGCAGCAAGGCATCCACAGCCACAGCCCTCTCCATCTCCGGGGAATCGTTCGGCGTGACCCTGTGCCCTGGGACTGGTGGTGGCAGGACCTTCTGGCCCAGCGGCCGAGCCAGGCTCAGGTTAACGATTGCCCAGGCTTGCGTGAGAAGGCGGCTGGCTCGCTTCCCCCGGCTCCTCCGAGGGAGAGGAGTGGCAGGGCAGAGGGGAGGAGGTGAGCCGGAGAGATAGGAGGGGTGAAAGGGGCAGCACTGGGCAAGGCTGGACCGGTTCATCCCTCCAAAAACACAGCGTGCCAACCCACAGGAGATGCAGGAGGGAGCGGGGCTGCTGCTCCAGTTGGGGCAAAATTCAGGGCTTTGGGAAGTGCAGCCGGGATGAGCAGGCACCAGCCAGGGCTTTGGGGTTTGGCCCTAGGTTTCATTCCGTCTTTGAAAACTACAGTGGGAATTTGGCCCAGGTAAAAGCTGAGCTAATATTTAATAAAGGCTTTCAACATCTGGTCTAATCGGGCTCATTAATAGCAATGACGCTGTTCATTAATGTTTGGCAAGAACAGTTACAAAACCCTGGCTCCTAATATTCATTCTGATAATTGCCAGGCACCTTGCAGACCTACCGGCCCTGGCTTCAGCGAGGAAGATGCTTGGGAGTGTTTTGGGGAGGGAGGCTGGGGTTTCGCAGGAGCAGGGCAACACAGGGCTTGTCCCACAGGCTAGGTCCACATGGCCTCTCCCATCCCCATGGATCTACCTGGCTTTGTTGCATGGGCTTGGGGAGGTGGGGGTGCAGACTGATCCCCCCCAGGCAGCATTCCAGACCTCTGTGGCCTTGCACTGATGGGGAACCCCCCACCAGCCTCTCCTGATCCATCATATCCCAAAGCACTGGAGGAACTGTGGAGGGTCCTGGAACCGTATCAGGAACACCAAAGGGATCCCCAGGACCCACCTGCCCCGCTTCCACCCCCTCCATCCCCTTTCCCTGCCCCCCCAACAGCCTGCTCTGTGCTGGCTGCCAAGCCCTGGCAGGGCAGGGTGCCTCCTGATGAGAACAGCGTTAAGAGCTGCCGCCTTGCGTGCCAGGCAGCCTCACACCCCAAACACATCCTCACCCAGGGACGGGCCCCCACCCTGCCACCGCCCCTCGCTCAGCCCTGGGCTCCCCGGAGCTGCCCGGGGGGCAGCCACAGAGCCACCACCGGGCCCCTGCCCTTGGCAGGGCTCGCACACGCCTGTGAGTGCACGAGGATGCCCCTTGCTTCCCTCCGTGGGTCACCGCTCAGGGGAGGATCCCGGCTGTTGGTGCATATGCTTGTGCCAACATGTGTGTGCAAGGATATATGTGAGCAAGGGGATGACGGCGCCTGCAGGCATGTGCACGTGTGGCAGAGCATGTGTGTATGTGAACACGTGCAAATATATACATGCAAGAGCACAAATGTGCTGTGCATTTGTAGGCAAGTGAGCTATTTATGTATATATAAGACACATGTAGAATGTTTGTGTACATGAGAGCATGTTAAAATGGGCATGTGTGCACTGTGGGTCAGCGTGGATGCGCATCAGCTCTGTATGTGCAATGTATATGTGTAGTCTGTATGCGCAGTGACATGCCTGTATAGGTGTACCTATAGATGGGGTGAATGCACGCGCGTGAGCGCTGGGACGTGGGTTCAGGGAAGCTGTGGGCGTGGGTGCCTCCTGTGTTTGATGGGGTGCCACAGTGCGTGCCGGCGTGTGGGGAGACATCTCTGCCTGGGGTTTACAGCCGTGTGGCCATGTCCTGTGTGGTCCGTGTGCCCTGAGCCCCTCCTGAGCTGTGGGGAAAGGCAGCACAGGGGCATTTGCACAGCGTGTCCCCTCGGGGATGGACAGCCCTGCCTGGGACCCTCGGAGCAGCCTGGGGCACCGCTCAGTGTCCCCAGGGCCACAAAGGGGACATTGGCGGTGACACGACTGAGCCCCCCTGCTTTGCACGGTGGGAAGCCACCCTTTCCCTCACTCCTCATGGCTGGAAAGGGCTGGGATGTCTGTGTCCTGTGGAGGGGCACACAAGTGGCAGGGGGGGCTGCTGTCCCCTTGCAGGTGATGGCAGCATCCCATGGCAGAGGGGATGCAGTCCCGTTACCCTGAACGTGTCCCTGGTGCTGGGGAGCCCCCCCAGCCCCAGGCAGCCGGGGGGGCTGATCCTGAGTGGCTCTGGCGCCGCCTTGACCCCGGGCCAGGCTCCTGGACGTGAGGCCACCGCCCTGGTCCTTTAAAAGCCATTTCCCCCCCCACCCACCCATAGCGTGACTGCGAGTGACCGGGGCGGCCCTCCCGGGTCTGTCCGGAGCCCCTTTGCACGCGATGTCCCCAGTGCCACCTCTGTGACCCACCGGCGGGGCGGGACCCCCGGCCCCTTTCCCATCCTTCTGTGGCTGGGCTGGGGACAGGGGTGCGGGTGAAGGGGGTGACATCTGCGGCTCGGGCTGGTCCCCCTTGTCCTCCCAGAAGGGCAGGTCCTGGCCTGTCACCCCACGAGGACCGGGGATGGAGGGGGCGGGGATGGAGCTGCAAACTCTGCCTGAGACCCCCCTTAGGTCCCCCGAACATCCCCCCCGACGTGCCCCCCCGCCCCCTCCAGCTGCACCTCAGCCCCATCCCCGTGCCACCTCGACCCCCGGGTCGCTCTGTCCGCCGGGGACAGGAGGTGACAGAGGGCGCGGTGGCTTCTCACGCGAACCTGGACAATCTTTAACTGGGCCGGGGCAGCGAGGGCCGTGACCCCCGGGGCTGCCCCACCGCCCCCTTCCCCAGGGGGACCCGGTCCGGGCTGGGGACCAGCAGAGCGTCCCCTAGCTGGGCGAGGGGCAGAACGGAGCCGGTGACCCCCCCCCGGCTCCCCTCCCTCTGCTTTACGGGGCAGCACCGGCGGGCGGACGGGCAAGCCCCCGGGGAGGGATCGCTAAAGCACCGCGGTGGGAAGGGTGGTCAGCGCTCATCCCTGCGCGTTCGAGGAGCACCGTGAGGGGGTGACCCCCTCCTCCCGCCCGGCACCGCTCGCACCGGGGCTGTTTTCCCACGCTCCCGCTCGCCCTGCGGTTTCGGGACACCGGGGACATCCCGGGGCTGCGGGCACCGGCGGCGGGTTGGGGCGGGGGTGCTGCATAGAACTGGGTGTCCGCAGCGGGGGCCGCGACAGCGGGGAGCGGCGGAGCCGGGGCGCTGCCCGGGGGGTCGTGGGGGGAACCGGGGCTCGGGACCGGCGCCTTTAAGATCCTGCCGGTAGCGTGACTGGAGTGACCGGGGCGGTGCGGGTTGCCCAAACATCCCGCCCGCTTCGCACGCGATGCCCGCCCCGGTCTGAAACCCACGGGAGGCACCGGCACCCCCCGGCCCGTTGGGACAACCCCCCCTTCCCCCGCCCCCTCGCAGCCTCCCACGGGGACAGGCAGGGCAGCGGGGCTCCGCAGCCCACGGGCGGAGCGGGAGCGGAGGGGCCGGGGGTGCGGGGGGGGTGGGGGTGGTCCGGGGAGTTGTTTCGGAGTTTGGACGCACGTCAAATTTGATTAGGCTTCGGTCACGTGACGGGAGGTGGCCGGGCCAATCAGGGCGAGCGGCGATGCATATAAAGCAGGAGCGAAGGGCGAGCGGGGTACCTGCCGCAAGGATCGGGCCCCCCGCCGCGCCGCGCCGGAGGTGAGTAGGGGGCATGGCTGTGCCCGCAGGATGGAGAGGTGTTGGGGCCACTGCCAGCTCCCCCACGGGACCCCCGAGGGATGGAAAACCAGGGGGTGCCCTGCTATGGGTGGTCCCCCTGCTCTAGCTCCCCGAATCCCCGTTAGCATCCTTCCCATAGCTGTTGGAAGGTGATTTCTGGGGGGTCCTGGGGGTGATCCTTGCCCTGCAGTGGCCACGATCGGCAGCTGTGGGCTGGGCTGAGGGTCCCGGCTGGGCTGCACCCGCTGGCGTGCAGGGATCCCATCAGCCCTCCAGGCTCCTCAACTTGTGGGACCAGGCTGTGGCACCCTGCCCAACCCAAGGGCAGGTGGGATTTCGAATCCAGCCTCTTCCTACCCTTGGCTCAGGGTTTTCTGAGGGATTCCTATCAAAGCTGGGAGCCTGGTGCTGCCACCCCATGCCACAGCCATGTCTTTCATGGCCATCGGTTTCGTAGGAATTTGTGGCACTGCTGTATTCAGTTTGGTGGCGAGCAGAGGCTCGGTGCAAGCAACCTAATGACTCCAGTCAGGAGGATTCAGCTCTCCTACAGTCAAGCACTCTGGAAAGGGCTTTGTGGTAGAAAAGAGTAGTTGAGAGCATGGTTCCTTCCCTGACACAAGAGAAATAGCTCTGAGACCTATTCCTTTCACTCCTGGCTAGCACAAAAACTGCTTTTAAGTGCAAGCAGCTTCCTGAAGTGCAGAAAACCGGTGCAGCTCTGGATCAGAAGTTAAGCCCAGCTTTCCTGCCCGCAGCCCTTTGTGGTCACTGCTAAGGGTGTTTCAAATCAGAGGTGCGCTGGGGACCTTCCCCCCTTCATGATGCCTCTTTGGCTTATTACTAAGGTTCCTACATGCCGGCAGCGATGAAGGCTGTGATGTCGCTGCTGGGAAGCCAAGGCACTGTCTCGGCCACTGAGGTTCTTCTCGCGGCTGCCGTCTTCTGCCTGGTCTTCCTGCTGCTCCAGTCCCTCCAGCAGCACGTGCCCAAGGAGCTGAAGAGCCCCCCAGGACCCCGAGGCTACCCCATCCTCGGCAACGTGCTGGAGCTGAGGAAGGACACGCACCTGGTCCTGACCAGACTGAGCCAGAAGTATGGGGACGTGATGGAGGTGAGGATCGGCACCCGTCCCGTCCTGGTGCTGAGCGGGTTGGACACCATCAAGCAAGCGCTGGTGAAGCAAGGAGAAGACTTCATGGGGCGCCCGGACCTCCACAGCTTCCAATACATTTCGAACGGCCAGAGCCTGGCCTTCAGCCCTGACTCAGGGGAGGTGTGGAAAGCCCGCAGAAAGCTGGCCCAGAACGCCCTGAAGACCTTCTCCATCGCCCCCAGCCCCACGTCCTCCTCCACCTGCCTGCTGGAGGAGCACGTCTCCAAGGAGGCTGACTACCTGGTCACCAAGTTCCTGCAGCTGATGGATGAGGAGAAGAGCTTTGACCTGAACCGGTACCTGGTGGTTTCTGTGGCCAATGTCATCTGTGCCATCTGCTTTGGCAAGCGTTACGAGCACAACGACCAAGAGCTGCTCAGCTTGGTGAACCTCGGCAATGAATTTGGGGATGTGGCTGCTGCTGGCAACCCTGCAGACTTCATCCCCATGCTCCGGTATCTTCCCAGCCGCACCATGCATCTCTTCAAGGACATCAACAGGCGTTTCAGCTTCTTTGTGCAAAAAATTGTCCAGGAGCATTACACCAGCTTTGATAAGGTAAGAGCTTGGAATGCTCTTGGATGTGATTAGAGATGCCTACAACTGTCAGTTGCTGCCTGCTGGGCAATGCCGGGAAGAGGGTACTCCCTTGTCCCCCCACCTCTGCCCAGGAAAGCTCCTCGGAGCTCTCCAATCTGCAGTTAATGCCCCCAAGAGCTGGCACTGGCTGGGGGAGGTTTCCCCAGCCCTGGATGTCCATGATGTCCCTGACTCACCTGCTCTTCCCCAGGAGCACATCCGGGACATCACGGACTCGCTGATAGATCACTGCCAGGAGAAGAGCACAGGGGAGGATGCCTGTGTCCTGCTCTCCAATGAGAAGATCATCAGCATTGTCAATGACCTCTTTGGAGCAGGTGGGAACATTTCTGGAGGTGAAACCTTGCTGCTGGGAGGCTGGGTGGGGGTGTTGGAGCTGTCGGGGTGAGACCTTGCCCACGCTTGAGTGTTTGGAGCTGCTGCTGGGCTCCCGGGTGCCCTCCTGAGCAGTGACCAGAGCAAATGGTTATTTGGTCATAGCTGATGGTGGAACTGCTCCAAGGCAAATGTCTGGAGTGGTGGGATCTGTAAATACCTGCTAGCCTGTCCTCTTTTGGTAACTAAGTATCTTTTTCACATCCACCCAGGTTTTGACACTGTGACAACTGGCCTGTCCTGGAGCCTCATGTATGTTGCCTTGTACCCCAACATCCAGAAGAGGATCCATGAAGAACTAGGTGAGTCCATGAACCTGCTTTTGCCGGGGCTAAAAACTCTCTGGCAAGGGCTGGCCCCAACCCACTCCCTTCTCTCGACCTCCCACAGACCAGACCATCGGCCGGGAGAGGAGACCGAGGCTGTCGGACCGGGGCACGCTGCCCTACACAGAAGCCTTTATCCTGGAGATGTTCAGGCACTCCTCCTTCCTGCCCTTCACCATCCCGCACAGGTACGGGCTGGAGTGGCTGACATGTTGTCTGGGGTGTTGGGGTTTTTTTCGAGTTTTTCTGGGAAGTGCCATTTTGGCAGATAATTGCCTGGGAACCAGTCCCTGCTACGGGGAAATATTCCAGTGCACAGCCTGAGTTACTTGTGCTAAAGCTCCCTGTGTCTTTCGTGCTCGCTGATAGTGCTGGCACCTGTGGCTGCATCTGTTGCCCAGCTTGCTGCCCTCCTGGGGGTGAATCCTTTCCTTTGAGGGTAGTTTTATTCCAAAGCCTTTGCGAGTAGAGGGATGGTGAACACCCCTGGGTTTATACTTCCCTCTGCCTTGGAAGAAACCACAACACAACTCATCCAGCTTCCTGAAACTAAAATCTTTCTGCTTGAGGAAAAGTGTTAACCAAGACTATTTAGTCTCTGAAATACAAACCGGGGTATTTTCTAGCCAGCTCTAGAAGTACAAATAGGGTATTGAAAATGGAACACCCCTAGGGCTTGCCAAGCTTTGTTTTGTTGCAAAGCTGCGGGTCTCCTCTTAACTTTTCTTCCCCCCTGCCTTTATTACTTTCAGTACAACAAAAGCGACAGTGTTGAATGGCTATTACATCCCCAAGGATACCTGCGTGTTTATCAACCAGTGGCAAGTGAATCACGATGAGTGAGTATCCCAAACCCCATCGTGCTCACCCAGGCTGCCGTGGGTTTGCTTGGCTTTAAGATCACTCTGATCCTTTAGAGCAACATGCCAAAAGCCAGATGGTCCACGAAGGCAGGAAAAGGTAGATCGGACCAAAAATCACTTGGGTTTCCTCAGCCCAGCCTTGGCTCTCCGGGGCATGGAGCCACCTTGGGTTGACTTGGTCACCAGTTCAGCTAGTCCCCAACACCAGGGCTTACCCAATTTCTGTGCAGTAATGTGATGATGTCCTCAATGCACCGGACTTTCCACATACGTGCAAGGGCTGGCAGCTTGGGCTGCTGAATAATCAGGAATCAGTAGACCCTGCTGCCAAGCAGCCCTTGTGATCTGGGTTGACGGCTCTGGATGTGCTCAGCAGGAGCTGAGCCCAGTTCCCTCTTTCAGGAAGAAATATGCCCTGACGTGCCTCTCGTTAAACTCAATAGGCTCATGTTGTTATTGCTGATAATCAGCTTTGGTGATTGAAAGGGGATCTGGAAACCAAAGCCCTGGTTTACTCCTCCACTGCTCTCCAGTAGAAACCCTCCTGGGGGGCAGTAAGTTGACTAAGGCTTGATACACAAGGTGGTTCCCAGACCAGGTGTTCTGGATCAGAAGTTCAAGAGACTTGTATCCAAATAGCCCAGCAGTGCAGAAACATTAAACATTTCTTCTGCTCCTGCTTGTGCTGGTGAGCACTGCAACAGGACAGTGTCTTTAGGGTCAGAGAGGATTCTCCATATCCAAGCATAAATTCTTAGCTAAGACACTGGAAAATCCCACCTGGCACCTCCCAGCAGCTGAGTTGGGACAGGTTGGGAAGTTTTCCCTCTTTGAGTTCTACCAGCAATACCTTTAGGTTTCTGTTCTTTTTTTTTTTTTTATGAGCTGCTGACCGATTTCTGTGCTCTCCTTTTGGCTGAAACTGCAGGATCTCTCGCTATTGCATGCTGAATTAAATCCATCTCTGGTATCTGCACAGGCAAACACAATCAGAGTTTGAAATAGAGGTCTCAGTAGACTGAGCTGATGGTGTCTGACACTTAGTTGGCATTTTAGATTGGGGTAGAGGTTGCCAAAGTTTTTGGAGGGTGAAATGAGAAAGCATTGCAGTGCTGCTCTCTGCGAGGATTTGTTTTTTTGGTTTTGGTTTTTTGTTTTGTGGTGGTTTTTTTTTATTGCTGTCCCCACCACAATGGCTGAAAACAGCTCCCTTCAGCATGTCTCCTTTCTGCTCCAGGACCCTTTGGAAGGACCCTTCAACTTTCAACCCTGAGCGGTTCCTCAATGCTGCAGGGACTGAAATAAGTAGGACAGAGAGTGACAAGGTGATGGCTTTCGGCTTGGGGAAGAGGCGATGCATCGGGGAGTCCATAGGCCGGTGGGAGATCTTCCTCTTCTTGACCACCATGCTGCAGCAGCTGGAGTTCAGCCTTCTCCCTGGGGAGGAGGTGGACATCACTCCTCAGTATGGACTGACAATGAAATACAAGAAATGCGAGTGCTTCCAGATTAAGAAGCGTTTCCCCGTGAAGAACTCAGCATAAGCTGTGGGAGGACGTGTCGCTTTGCAGAAAGCCAGCCCTTGGACTCAGACACTCAGCCTGCCTTTGCCAGCGCTCTCTGGAAGCCAGCGCAGCCCCTCGCTGTGCTGCTTCACTGGAGGCTTGTTCATCTCGTGTAATTGCGAGCGGGGAGGGGTAACGCCAGATTTGCCGGGCTCCTCGCAGCTCCCCCAGACTGCTCCACTGCCCTTGCGTGCAGGAAAGCTCACCGGGGTCCAGCCTGCCCACCCCTCCTGGGCAAGTCCAGGGGGCCGCAGCCCTGTGGTGGGGAGGGGGAGGCTTTGGGCTGGGAGAAGCAGTGTGGGACATCGGTAGGGGTGTGGGACATCAGTAGGGGTGTCCTCAACCTGCCCGGTGCTGCAGGCAGAGCTGGAGTTGCTGTGGGCAACTCCCTTCATCCACAAAATGGGAATAAACCTGCACGTTCCTCCCCGAGAAACCTGGCCAGCCTTTTTGTGCGGTGGGGAAAGTCTTTAAGCTCCTTTGGCAGAGCTGTTTGCCAAGCCGCTGGCTGCCTGTGCTGGTGGGAAGGGGCTCTCCAGCCGATGCAGTGGCCAGACCTCTCCCTGCGCCAGCACCCAGCCCAAGCGGAGCCCTGCTGGGTGCCGCCTCGCACAGCCACATTCCCTGAATGCAAATTCATTAAATCGATACCCAAGTGTTTCTACCAATCTTTGGTGACGGCCTACTGGGGGGAAAAAAGTTATATATATATCCATAAGTAGTGCTGCTCGCAAATTGACATATTAGCTAAATTCCTAACAAGAAGCCTCCTGGAAAATATCGAAGGACTCAGAATAAGGGACAAGATGTAGTAAGAGGCACAGCAGAACACTTCTGGCTTTCAGGCTATGCATCTTTTTTTTGAACTAGTGTGGTTTTATTTTTTGTTAAGCAATAGATGTCTATACTCGGACAAGTAGCAGGATCACTGGTCTGAGGACCGCAGGGGTTGCGCTGCCTTATGTTCAATCTGCTTTAGCCAGCGTGAAGGTGAATTCTCATGGCAAACGGAGCAGCAATTCCTGCTTGTGTGGAATGCATCCATATGCTGGGATATCAACTGCACAGTATTTCTAATCCAATAAATATGTATATGAAAGTTTCTTGCTTGGTTCTTGCTGGTCTTATTCCACTGGAAAAAGATTATTTTTTGGGGGGGGGGGGGCGAAGCCCCCTCTACCTCTCTATCATCCTTTACTTTGGTATGTTGGATCAGGGGTTTTCCTACAGACATGTGAGTTGGCTGTTCTGTTACTGTCAGGGCTGGGACCCCAGTGCCTTTAGGGGCAGTTTTTAGCCCTTGTGGGTGCTGTCTCTG
Source organism: Falco naumanni (assembly GCF_017639655.2). Classification (NCBI taxonomy): domain Eukaryota; kingdom Metazoa; phylum Chordata; class Aves; order Falconiformes; family Falconidae; genus Falco; species Falco naumanni. Next base: position 2,202,908 of record NC_054060.1, on the reverse strand, counting down.
GTCCCTCTTCCTGCGTATATAAAGAAGCTACAGCCTCAGCTGTGATTTGCAGAGAGGTGATGCCAAGCTCTGGCTTAGTTCAGGTTTTCACTAAAAATCAAGATTAGCCATTCTGTCCCTGAAAAAAAAAAAATCAATAGCTTGAAAAAAGCCTTTCAGAGCCCTCAGGGAGGCAATCCACAGAGGGATGCTTTGGGCCATTGCCTACTCTGTGCTTCCCCATCTCGAAGCATGGTTATTTCTGAGGCTTTGCATAACTTAACTTTTAAAAAAGGCAAGAAACATTAAATTGCCATGCAAATAATATGGAAGTATATGGAAAGTTGGGGCCGGCGCATACCTGAAGTGGCATCCCTGCAGGGACCAGCCTGCCGGGGTTGCCAGCTCGGCAGGGTAGGAAACAGCTCTTGCCCCACAGGGACATTTTCATGAGCCACAAATATTTAGCCAAGCCCTCAAACAGGGGCGTAACATCGGGAATCTTGGCCAAATTCAGTCTTCTGCTGAAAAGTGTTCTCTTCCCCAAATCCCTGCCCTGGGGTGCTCCGTGGTGTGAGCTACCCTTGCCCCACACAGGGACAAAATCAGAATAAGTGCAGAAAAGTTAATATTTGACGCTGTCTATCACCAAGACATAAAGGACAGCTGAATAATTCAGTTATTTTTAATTTTGGGGCTGTGCTGTGGAAAAGCTGCTCTCGGTATGAGGAGCCTTCCTCCCCCCATGACCTTGCTCACCTTAGTGTTATTGTTACTGACTGCTATCACAACGATTTGGCTTTTAATTAGCATCCCCGGGACAGCCTGCCATTAGCTGGGGAAGGTCAGCAGCGTGCGGATCCAGCACCCCACCCGCTCCTTCCTCCCAGTAATCAGCAAAACAGCCTCCGGCTTCAGAGCGGGGAAAAGCTGCTTTTATTGGAGCCAAGGGGAAAGTGGGAGATGGATGTATCCGTGCCTCTGCCGGTGAGTCCAAGGAAGGTGATGGAGGTGTGAACGAGGTCATGGAGGTGACGAAGGTGATGGAGGTGTGGTGGAGGTGATGGAGGTGTGATGGAGCTGATCGAGGTGTGACAGAGGCGATGGAGGTGACAGAGGTATGATGGAGGTGAAGGAGGTGATGAAGGTGTGACAGAGGTGATAGAGATATAATGGGGGTGATGGAGGCATGATGGAGGCAATGGAGGTGTGGAGGAGATGATAGAGGTGTGGTGGAGGTCAAAGAAGGGATGCAGGTGTGATTGATGTCACAGAGAGGATGCAAGTGTGACAGAGGTGATGGAGAACATCTGGAGTGGTGATGTGGGTGATAGAGACATAGAATCGTAGAACTACAGAAGGGTTTGGGTTGACAGGGACCTTAAAGATCACCCAGTTCCACCCCCCCTGCCATGGGCAGGGACACCTACCACTGATGAGGACGTGTGGCAGCAGTGATACAGGTGGGACAGAAGTGACAAGGGTGGGATGGAGGTGACAAGGGTGGGATGGAGGTGACTGGGGTGGGATGGAGGTGACAGGGATGTGATGGAGGTGACTGGGGTGGGATGGAATTGACAGACAGCTGATGGAGGACGTGAGGCAACAGTGACGGGGTGTGACAGAGGTCACAGAGGCAATGGAGGTGCGATGTAGACGTGAGGTAGATGTGCTGGACGCATGGCGGAGGGGTGCTGGTGTGCGGAAGGCACTGGAGGTGTGACGGCGGTGCGATGGCGGCGCGGTGCCGGGGGTGCCGGGGGCGCCGGGGGTGCCGGGGGTGCCGGGGGTGCCGGGCCCCGCACCGCGCACGCGCTCGGCGCTCGCAGCACGGGCGCCGCCGTTCCTCCCGCGCGCGCGCAGGGCGCAGCCGCCCCCCGGCCCCGGCTCCCGCCGCGCCGTCGCACTGCGCATGCGCCGAGCAGCGACCCTCCGCGCCTCTCTATGGTCGCCCGGCGGTGGCTGGAGCGCCGCTCCCAGGCGGGGCGCGGGGCAGGAAGTGACGGTAGCGCCGAGCGTCGCTGCGGCGGAGAGGCGGCGGGTGAGGCGGGGAGCGAGCGGCGGGGGCAGGTGAGGCGGGGGCGCTCCCCCTCCCCGTCCCCTCGTCCCGAGGGGTCCGGCGGGAGCGGGCCGGGAAGAGCCGGGGCCCCGGGTAGGGGCTGGGCCTCGCTCGGCCCTCCCGTGAGGCGCGGCCGTGGCGCCGGGCCCTCCCTGGCCTGCCTGGGGCCGCCGTGGGGAGGCTGCGGCCGGGGAGGGCAGGGCCTGTGGAGGCTGGGCCGAGCGCCTGCCCGCCCGGGGCACCGAGGCCTCGAGCTGGGCTCCGCGCAGAGCGGGCCTGTGTGTGTTCTGCGGCGGGGGCCGGCCTGGGCCCAGCCGGCGGAGCCGAGCCCCGCTGGGAGCGTGTATCCCACGCCAGCTGGTCCCCCCCGGACGGAGCGGGTGGGCCCTGCGGCTGCTTTCCTCGTAACTGAAAGAAGCCACCTCGGTGCTAACTCATCTAGCAGCTGGAGACAACGTGCATAGTGGCATTATTATTCTCAACCAGCAGTGTCCGTTGTGCAAAGCTATTGACTCACCACATGCTAAGTTGTTGCTTACAAACTATTAAAGTGCTGCATGCATGTTTGAGTAAGCTCTGATTTTACTTTCTTTTGAAACTTGCAAGAATGTCAGGTGTTTCAAAAATACCCACTTGAAATAAGACGTGTGGGGGAATACAAGATATCAGTTGTGCGAAAAAACCCTGGAATATAACCCAGTATTAGACAGGAGGTTTGACTTTCCACTTGTATGTAAACAAACAAATGTGCTCATGTTTCTCACATGTGATGAAGTAAATTATTCACTGCATGGGTATTTCATTCTCTCTTCTAAATGATTTGCACACAAAGTGGTAGAATCTCCTTTGAGATGAGGAGTTTCCCTTGGTTTGGTTTATGTTTGTATGCAAACATAGACTTTTTGGGTTTTTTTTGACTTGAAAGGAGACTTATTTTTTGTAAAGAATCCTTCTAAAGATGGTAGGACATACTGAACTCATTCCCTTGTTTTCAAAAAGAGATACAAAAAACAGGAAAGGGAGTGAAATTTTAGTTTTACTGAAGATACTTGGGGATGTGTTATCTGTGTTTTGAAAGTGCTTTTTATCAGCTGTCATTTTGTAATCCAGACATTGTTATAATGGGTTAATATAAATACACCGAAACAGGAAAGAGAGGAGGATGGTTCTGACAAATTTATGGGTTGGTCACCAAATTTAGCGTTCGCTTCACTTTGAAGTGTCCCGTTTTCAGTCCCCTGAAAGCTGAGGGAAGTGAGGAGGGTTTTTTTCTGGCAGCATGTATACATCCTAGTTATTTCCAGTTTTTTTTCCCTTGCATCTTTTTCCAAGAAGCTTGGGACAGGAAGGGCTTGAAGAGAATTAAAATGACTCTCACAGAAATGTGGTTTATATACTGATGTTAATCTTCCTGGGTTATCTCCTGTGCTTTCTGTCTTTGTGTTCTGTAGAGTAAATATTAAGCGTTCTCCCTGTTACTGTCAATTACAGAATGAAAGGCAAATGTATACGGTAGTAATTTTCATTTATGAGCTTGTCAGCTCCTCCACGCTACTGTGATGCTAGTGAGCCTGTCATCTTCCTGTGTTCTTTGTCTGGAGGAAGAAATCTCAGATCAAAAGATGTGCTTAGCTGCTTCAAAGTGTGTTGATACAAGTTCAGTCAAGCATCAAAACTGAGGGAATTATGTGGGACTGAGCATCTAACTAAATAAAGTGTGTTTTTCCCCCTGTAGTCTGGTAGGACTTGGCACTAGAAAGGAGTGCAACTTTCTTTTTTCATTTATCTAATTGTGGCAGTAATATTAATACTCCTGGCTTTGGAGCATGAAGGCTTTTGTCCTGGACTCCAGTGTTGGGGTTTTTTTCCCTCCCCTCTGTATCTGTCTGTTCCATTAAAGGTGTTCGTTCTCATTTGTAAGTGCAGAGATCAATCTTCTCACTGCTGAGTATTCACAAAAGCTGTCCTGCCCCAGTGTTCAGATGTCAAAATTTTAAAAAGGGAAGTGAAAAAAATTTTCTGTTTGAAATTATAGGGAGCATGCCCACAGGCAGGACTAAATGTTGCTGTTGGAAGCTGTTAGTCTTGAATTCAGTTAGAAAATTATTCCTTTAATGATACAAACAGTGATCTGCATTACAAACAACTGTATAGGCGAAGCCCCATCCAGGGATTTACACACTCCCTGTGATTGCCAGTGTCTGTATGGATGTTATTTCCACCCACAAAGAAGAGAGAAGCTGACAAAGCCGGAGCCTGGGTGGGAGCCAGGTTTCTGGGTCGGGGGATGCAGTTGGTGCTGATTCAGGTTGTCACTTTCTGCATCTTGTTACAGCCAGGCCTGTGTCTCTTCACAGCAATTGTGTGCCAGAAATATGGCTACGGACTGGCTCGGGAGCATTGTGTCAATTAATTGTGGAGAAAGCTTGGGAGTCTACCAAGGACGAGTGTCTGCTGTGGATCAGGTCAGCCAGACCATTTCCCTGACGCGGCCCTTCCATAATGGGGTCAAGTGCCTCGTGCCAGAAGTCACCTTCAGGTTAGTGTCATCCTTTCCCCCCCTCCCTTTTTTCAGGCAGGGTCTGTGGTGGTCTGGATGTTTGGTTTTGTTTTCTTTTTCCCCAGACATCAGTTTTTTGCCTTAAATCTCCCTGCTGCCACTGAGCATCTTTGGATGAGAAGTGCCTCTCATGTTTCTGTTAGTTTGTGCGCAGGAGGTTATTTTCTGGCTCTGTGATCCTAGTGTTAGAAATGGTGTAGCTCACACTTGGAGGTTATTTGTGGGTGAGACTGTGTGTGTGTATGTGTATATATATATAGGTTTGTGTATCTGTATATGTATTTTGTGTATACACGCTGTCGTTAGGTTTCTGGGCAGCTGAGAAGGATGGCATACTCTCTTAAAGCTTTGCTCTCAGCATGCATACTATATCTAATTAAAGTATGACAGAAGAGAAGGCAGAGTGGTAGATCACTTAAAATTATTGCCCTCATACGATTAAATGCAGTGACTAAATCCAGCTCCATCCCCTCTGCCTCCTGCTACGTTCTTTCCTCTGTGTAGACAGGAGGGAGTTGTAGCTCTCAGGAGTTCTTTCCCACCAGCTCCTGGTAACACTGTGCTTAAAAAGAATAAATAAAGAGTCACTCTTCACTGGAAATTTTCCTGTTACCTGGCATATTGTGATAGTTAAGACTCTGAGTCACTGATTTTTTAATAAGATTGATTCCCTGAAGTCTATTTTTTTTTTCCCCTTGGATTTTAAAGAGAGACAGTGGGGAGAGACAATAACCATATTCTTCCAGAAGTGTGAACGTCTGTAGCAAGCTCTGGCTACTTTTGTATCCCAGTTGGACAAAGTTTAAAATAGAAGACATTAATTTTTGATGATTTTTTTTTTTCTTGCAATCACTGCAAATGATGACTTCTGTGTTTCATTTTGGCTTGTGCTACATTAGTTTCCTTATCCTTTTTCTGAGGAAGTGGGAAGTGCCATCCTTATCTGAGCATGAGTTGCACTAATCTAAGGGTAGCTTTCTGTAGAAACAGATTAAAAGTAATAGTAGCCTCAAGGCTGAGATTAATTATATTGTCTAGAAACTGTTAAATTACTGCAGATTTCTGCAAAGATCTGTGCCAGTTGATTCCATTTTCTGCTTGACTGATTCCCATTTCAGCTGGGAACAACCTTTCAAATAAAATCCAGGTGCAGTATAGAAATAATCGTTGTTTTGAAGATTACTGCCATTTCCATGTAATATTTTGATGTCTGTGGAAATATTCTCTGTGCTTAAGAATTAAAATGCTTTATTTTTTCTTGTTTCTATTGATAATGGCATTGGAAAAAAAACACTGTACAGTGTTGCAGATTTTTTTATAGGGGTTATGTTTTGCAGAGGTACCTGGAATGCTAAGTTCCTGAATGTCTGCTTTTCTTTTCCTGTTTTTAGGGCAGGTGACATTACGGAGCTGAAAATTCTGGAGATCCCAGGGCCAGGGGACAGCAGACAGTGTGGGGATCTGCAGCAGACAGAAATGGGCATCCCTGGGGTTGGATGCCAAGTGGGTCCCAGTCAGAACGGCACCGGGAAAGTGTTAAAGAAGCCCATCTCCAGCAGTGCCCCGCAGAATATCCCAAGGAGAACAGACGGGAAGAATCAGGATATTATCATCTCTCCACAGCAACAGTGCTCCAAGAGCTACATGGATCGACACGTGGAAACACTGACACAATCCAAAGGCTTCCGTCGTAGACACAATTCCTGTGAGTATGGGTGTTATCCTGCAGCTTTCCTTTTTGCCTACCTGAGTTACTGCTGCAACATCTTCCCTCTTTTGGCAAGAACGTTTCAAACAGTGCTGCAAACTTTCCTCTGTTTGCTTTGATGCTTGTGTTGCCACCTGAAGGTCTGGAGAAGAGGAAGTTAAACAGTGAGGAGAAAGACTTCACAAGCTGTGCTTCAAAGTGTTATAAGTACAGATCTTCCAAATGTCTGGCACTTATCTTCAGATCTGTTATGCTTAGATGGTGATGCAATCTCATCCATAATCTTGAGCGTGTGAAGAACAACGTACTGGTGTTTTCTTTACTGCAGCATTTCTGAGAAGTGTGGGTGACGCCTGTTTACCTAAAAAGCAAACAGTTCTTTAACAATTTTTTTGTTAAGGTGATTATTCAGGTTTAATTAGTGGAGATGTTCCCTGTCCCACCCTGTGTGTTATTCTGCTTCACCAGCATCAGATGTTAGAAACTGTAGAGCTGAATAATGCCAGTTACAGCGATTTCCTCATTCCTCCCGTCTTTCCTATTTGAAAATTGCGCAAGTGCCAGCCTCGTCTTTCCTCTAAAAGGAACTGGAAACAAATTGCAATATTATAAAGCTTTTCTATTTAAAGCCTGTATAACCATAACCTATTACAACATCACCCTGCAAGTTAATTACAAATGTTATTTGCTGTGTTGTTAAAAATACAAATTAACGGGCTGTAATGAGGATGATGTAAAGATACAATCAGCGCATCTCAAAGTCAAGCATCCGTTATATTTATTTCTGTTCATGAAATCTTCAGCCAGCTCTCATGCTGTGCCAAAACTGAATATGTTCTTCTCTTCTTAAAGTCCCCTGGGCTATGCTCCTTTCCAGATCTTCATCATGCAATTACTGAAATGTCAGTATATATATCCAGAATATTTCCATGACTTAATTGTTGAAGCATCAGTACGTATCCAGAGTATTTCCATGACTTCATTTTTTCCCCTTGCTTTTGTGTTTAGAAAAGAAACAAAACCAAGGTGGGCAAGGCCAGTTAAATGGGGAGATCAAAGGGTGTATTTTTGTGGAGAAATGCCTGGACCTCTGGAAGTCTTCCTCCCCCACCAACAGCTGTATTATTTTCTGAAAGGGTTGCAACTCTTTTCGTATTCACTTCTTTAGATGATTGCCAAATAGGGTTGAGGGGAGGAGAAAGGCCAGAACAATGTGGAGGGGGAGGTGTGCACTCCTTGGCGTGCCTGGTGACCATCTTCAAGCCTGTCTGGTTTTGAGTGTTTTACTTCTACCCAGGCTTAAATACTGTGTAGTACTTGTTGTAGGAAGAGAGCTGTGACTCCTTTAGGTTTAACTTTGTTTTTTTGATTCCCCAACTCTTCCTAAATTCCAGTTAGTTGTTTGAGTATGTTACTTTGGTTGTTCTTAGGAAAACTTTTTCAGACTTCAATGTCAGCTACCTATATGTCTAAAATAACTTCTGCTTTGTTTTATTCTGGTTGAATGGAGTGTGTAGGAGGGTTACCTCACTTACCGCTGTTTTGTCAGTGTCTGGTAGGTCTGGGGTGAGCAGTGAGTGCTTCAGACCACTTGGGTCCATAAATAGCCTGCGTTGGTTTTACATGAGCACAACAGGAGGTCAGATTTTCTTTTACAGATTTTGAAAGAAGTTGAGCAAGGTGCTAGCTGTAGATTATTGTTAGCTTGGATTCGTTTTAGAACAAGTGAGGTAGAGAAGTAAACTCTTACCCTCCAAAATGTGTGTATTTGGAGAGTAGGGCAAATGATGCTTGAATCTTGGCAGGGGGATGGAAGAGGTCCTGGCTCTATGGAGGTGCTGGGTACAGGCATCCGGGAAGAGTGGGCTGAGATGTCATCTAGAACTTAAGACATACAGGGTTTATTACAGCTGAAAGTTGACCTCTTGATGCCCTTTAGCGTGCTAAGTCAGGGACAAAGTTCCCTCTTCAAAGTACTTGTGTGACAAGAATCAATAAACAACAAATTTCAACGCAGGTTTCACAACAATGGCTTCTGTGCTGTGCTGGCACCAGGCTTGTTCATGCCAGGGCTGGCAGCAAAAGCTCCCACAGGGATCTTGCAGGAAGGCGGCCAGCTCACTAGAGACTTTACATTTGCTTGTGTGCTATACATGAAAGTTTTTTTTTTCCTAAGGAACAAAAAAAGCCTGGGAAGTATTGTTTATCTTTTGAGGGAGGCGCTTTTCTGTGCAGCGTCAAGCTGCCAGCTTGATGGGGAGCCATGTGCTGTTCTCCTTAATAAGCTTCATGCATACACACACAGGGCAGAGGCGCTGGAAGCTGCGATCCGAAGGAGCTGGACTGGAAGGACTGGCTTTCTGTAGCTGCTTGGATTAGGCCATGGAGGCAAGCGCAGCTGTGAGTAGCAGCTTTCAGGCAACGGCTTGGTCTGGTGTGTCACGCTAGTGCCCTGGAAGGCAATGGACACTTCTCCTGTTAGCCTTATCTCAGATTCTTCTGCCTGAGTTTTCCCTGCCATCCCCTTGCCCTCTTTTTAGGCTTTTCTCTTTTCCCTGAATGGAATTAGCTGCCAGTCTTCTTGCCTGTCCAGGTGGAGATGCTTTAAGAGGAGCACCGCGTAACCGCTTGGAGTTCGTTGGAGGCCTGTGCTGTGTTCTGAGCAACTTCTATTCTGAGGTTGTAACACAGTCCATGAAAAGACAGCCAGTTGTGTGGGTCAGCAGTATTTTGGAGTTGGCATCCATTGGTATGGATTAGAGAGCTGCCCACCACAATGCCGGCATGTCTTGTTTTGATGAGGTGCGGTCTTGGCTCCCATTCATTGTGTCTGCAGGGGAGCCTGGGGAGCTTTCCAGCCATTGTTCTTGCAGCTTTTCAAATGCTGACAGAATGAAAAGCTGCATTAACACACTGCTCACATCAGCCGCTTCTGTCCCCTGGATCCACTGCATGGCGGTGCATCTATCTCCACATTTTGCTTTTCAGGTCAGCTGAGGGTAGCGTGGAGTTGTTTGCAGAAGAATCTGGCAATGAGTGTAAAAACTCTTGTTGGGTAACAGGAACAGACTGAGTTGTCATAACACTTGACATTGACACAAGAAGCATGCTTGTTTTGCCATTGTGTTCAGTGTAGGCTCCAGCTTATTCATCTGAATTCAGAGTCTCTTGACTTGCTTTGACCTGGAGTTTGCGAGCGTTGGGAGAACTCAGCCTGTTGTGTTGGCTGGGTCTGGTTGGTCTTGTGCGGCTGGTAACAGCAGTGTTGGATGCGGTTCCCTTGTCAGTAATGGCAGTTGCAAGCTCCATACCAAGCTGTACACAACTTCGGAGTGGTTTTTGTCAGCTTTTGTTTGGGGATCCTTCACAGCAGAGAAAGTTGTGCATTAGTAAAAAGCTTTTCCTTTCTCTCAAAACTATGCATGTAAATGAGTGGTCACAGCTTGCATACTGGAATTCTCCTCGCCAGAAAGCCTTACCCTTTCCTCTGTCCTAAATCATGTTTTGTCACCAGCAACTCTTGAACTCTACTATCTGTCCTTCAGTGGCTTCTTGGCAAAAGGTGTATTGCACTCACCCAGTTGTTTTTATATAAAAACTCCTTGATGTCTCCAGCAGCTTGAAAATCACTGTCTGAAAATGAACTGCCTGTAGTTAATAGTAATTTAAAATTATTATAAATAGTATTGTCAAAGTGTGGCAACGCTGACCACACAATGCTGTGCTGCTAGTTTCAGTTGCTCCAGTATGTGCAGAATAAATATTTCATGCTGGCTGTTGTACTGATACTGCTGTTTTGAAGAAGTAACTGGCTTTGTGCTGTAGTCAGGGATTTTCATGATGCAGTGAGGTTAGAAGGCAGGGTAGCTGTGTTGCTGCAAGAGACTTATGCTGTTAGCTGTCATAACTTTGTAGAATCATAGAATCATTTAGGTTGGAAAAGACCTTTAAGATCATCAAGTCCAATCGTTAACGCAGTGCTGCCAAGTCCACCACTAAACCGTGTCCCTAAGGGCCATGTCTACATATGTCTTTTAAATACCTCCAGGAATGGTGACTTAACTGCTTCCCTGGGCAGCCTGTTCAGGGCTTGACAACCCTTTCAGGAAGAAATTTTTCCTAATATCCAGTCTAAAAGCCCCCTGGCACAACTTGAGACCGTTTTTGCTTGTCCTATCGCTTGTTACTTGGGAGAAGAGACTGACACCCACCTCGCCACAGCCTCCTTTCAGGTTATACTCATGAATCTCTTGGATGCCCTTTAAGATCTTTTATTTCACATAGCAGTGCTATAGCTATAAAGGTGTTGGAGAAGAAGGGGAAAAGCTAACATCTTTCATTAGGCCAGGTGATAAAGCTGGGAAAAATTGATTCTTCCAGTCTCTTCAGTGCTTGCTAGGGATGCTTGAGCAAAACTTTTTAAACTGGTATAAGTTGAGCACTCAAACTCTTGCCATATTTAAAACAAACCAAAACCCCAGAACTATAAAGGACTTGCACCAGGAGAGTTGTCATTGTGGGGCTTTTTTGGGTTGTTTTGGTTTTGTTTGGTGTGTGGTTGGTGGTTGTTGTTGGTTTTTTTTTTTTTAATGGGGAGTGATGACTCTGCAAAGCGTTGAAGATTTCAGGTCTTATCTCTGGCTTTTCAGGGTGTGAAATAACTGGACACTGACTTCCTGTGCGTGCTTTGGTTGTTGCTGGACTATGGCATGGTTGGAGACTAAAGCTGAAGAAGTTTTTTGAGAGGGAGTGTTTAGGGTGTTTGGGTCTGTTTTGCTTTGCTCAAGTACTTGAGACAGGCTCCAGAGAAGGAGCCGCTGAGCTTTTTACAGAGCTTTCTTGCTGTGGGGCTGGGAAAGCTTTCGGGCTAGTCACTTAAACAGTTCTCTAGAACAGACAAGCAACATGCTGTCTAAAATACGGGGAAAAATAAATGGGGTAAGATCCTTACTGAGACAGCATATTCCTAATTGAGAATAAAACCAGGTATATATCCTTAGCAAGCCATCTTTCAGCATGGCATAAGTTAGATATGGTGTTACTGAACTTAGTATCACGCTGTAGAACAAATTTTTCAGAGCTCACAAAGTCCATAGTAAGTGTCTGAGAGCCACAGGCAAGCCCATCTGTATCTTCCAGGGATGCATGCTCTGCTCCAGTCTGTTTTTGTAGTGCTTTCTGTAAAGGCTTCAGGTGGTCATAAGGGTGTTCTGGAGTTAATGGCAGCAATTTAAATTGTGTAATTGAGTTACTGAATAACTTTACTATAGAGAGATGAGTTCTGTTTGTTAACTTGGCCAAAACCGGCACGTTGGTTTTGAGCGTAGCAGTTCCTGTCCTGACCCTGAGATGAATGAACGCTCCTGTAGAAACAATTGACAGGAGGAAGGCCCTTCGCTTTCTAGGGAAGTGCTGTTCCTGGTGATGGAGTGGAGGATTTCATGCTTGGGAAATGTGGGAAACCAGAGCTCACGTTTGTTTGGCAGCTTGCGACTGCTCCACCAGTCTAACCCAAGGTTACAGATAAGCCTTTCCAGGCAGGGGGAAGGAGGAGGGGTTTGTCAAGGTCAAGCTAGACTTGTCTGCACTTACAAAGGTGACGAGTAACTTTGTGGGATGCCATGAAGGTTGTGCCTATTGCAGATCTTTTGGGGGTATTGTCTAAGTATCCTTAGATGACTTGAAATTCTTCCTCTCTGCTCTCACTGATGGGAAATAATGTATAAAGACAAAGAAATGCTGCTTTTTTATTTATGGAGGGTGTATATAAAGAACACACATCATCCTAGTAAATTGCTGATGGTTTGTTTCTGTGTTATCAAATGGCTTCTGTCAATAAATTCATTCGTAGAAATTACTCAGAAAAGTGATTGTCTTAAACTATAAGAAATACTTTAGTAGAGGAAGCAGTTTTGGCATAGTAACTCTTACTCCATCTGTTGGACACTGTATGTGATACCTGTAATTGCTGAAGTTAGCCTGAAATATTTTCTACTAATTGCATATTTAACAATAGGTATAGCAAACAGATTAGTATTGTCTGGACCCGAGTTTGTAGGGGTGACCTGAATGATAGCATAACAAATAAGCAAGTAAAGGGATATATTGGCCTTATAATTGCACGTGGTTTTGTATCAGTCCTTGGGCTCCAGCTGTAAGCTGGCAATGAGGAAACTTTCATCTGTCTTACTCCAGAGAAATCGGGCTTTCACAATTTCTTGTGACTGGAAGGAAGTGTACTTAAACATGCAAGGTGATGAATTAAGTAGAATAATGAACTAGGAATAAGGAAGTGGACTTTATATCACTACAGAAATGTGTACTTAATGGTAGCAAGTGCAAGGAGAAAGAAATGCTTTATATTCAGGGTGTTAAGTTCTCCTTTAATGATCATTAATAGGTGGTCAGCCTGTTACGGAATTAAACACCTACATTAGTTTCTGAAATTTAGGGAAATTCCAGAGAAAGTCTTGGGCCACATGCCTGAGTGAACATGAGCTCAGTATAGGAGAAAAACTGTCCTAGATCATGGCTAGCTTATTATCTTATCACTAATGTTGACACCATGTTGAATTAAAAAAAAAAAAGTGGAGATGCACTTCTTTTGCTACTGTGGTCAAGCTTGTTTTTCTAACCTTGCTGAGATGGAAAGTCCCTGAAAGTCTCTCTTCTGATGCTTTTGTTCTCTTTTCTGTTAGCTTATCTTAGCATGAGTAATGCCAAAGGTGAGGGCTGTAGCTTCTTTGGGAAGCGCATATCCTTTGAGTTGGTGGACTGCAAGCACGAGCTCCTCTCTCTCACAAAATTTGCTGAGAAACTGTATGAGCAAATGTGGCTTTTTCCATTTACGACACACTTTCAACTTGCTTTTATTTTGGTTTAGGGTCATCCAGCAGCCGTCATCCAAACCAAGTGACTCCAAAGAAGAGTGGCTTGAAAAACGGGCAGATGAAGAGCAAAGATGATGAATGCTTTGGGGATGACATTGACGAAATCCCAGACACAGATTTTGATTTTGAAGGGAACCTGGCCCTTTTTGACAAGGCAGCTGTGTTTGAAGAGATTGAAACTTACGAGAGGAGGAGCGGCACTCGTTCCCGGGGGACCCCAAATGAGAAACCAGCTCGCTATCGGCACGATGAGAACATCTTGGAATCAGAGCCCATAGTCTACAGAAGGATTGTCGTACCCCAGAATGCTAGCAAAGAGTTCTGTACGGGTATGCCATGTCCCTTACTGATAAGGATGCAAACTCTGCCACTTTTCTGGGGCATATGTGTTGGATTGTTTTCCCCAAGGGGTGTCTTATCAGCTTAGTGTGGTACAAGCAAGGGTGTTCATTTACATAAAGTTGGATTTGTGCCTTGTATCTACATATAACCTTTTTTTGCAATATATCAGAGATAAAATGTATTCAGATAGGGCAACAAGGTAAGTGTTTTTGCAGTAGGGAACAAAGCCGATAGTTGGATAACAAGAATTAAACTGAATAGGAGCCATTTGAATCCTTTGATTTCAGTAGCATGATGAACCTGCATGGACTTGATGGCTGGCTCTTGAGAGGGAGGGATGGTCTCAGGATTCTGGTACATGGTAGCATGTCATTGTTTGTGCTTTCTTGATAAAAAGTAGATGTCATGTGCTCCTGATATTCCTTGGCTGGTAGTTACATATTTCCGCATGGTTTTGCAGAATTTTCTTTTTACACCAATGACGTTTAAACAGTTCTGGCTCTTCCCAGCCCTAATTCCTAACATTCATTGTACAAAAGGCATTTTATGTGGGGTCTCCCTGCAACTTACTGTCCACTGCTGCTGTGTGAAAGATTGAGAGTGTGCTGAGAGCAAGCTGTGTCTTTTCTCCTTTGCTTTACCTTCATCTTAACTGTAAAAGGAAAGAAAAACTTTACGGCAGATGCATGAGTTGAAGTATTCATGAAGTGTATCATCAGGGGAAACTAGTTTAGCTCACTGGTGCCAGCTGCTGCACAGATGTTCTCTTGCAAGTCTGATTTCTGGTCCTTGCTGCCACTGCATAGACTCCTGGGGGGAGGTGAAGGCAGCGGGATGGATCAGTGAGCTGCCTGGCTGCAGGGAGGCAGCACTCCTAACATCACAGTGCAGAGAATGACTATTCAGCTCCTAATCCATGGCTCTGGGGAAGGGTAGAATTGTTCTCATTTTATGTTCAGTAGTATATTTTTTTGGCCAAGCACCAGATAATGGTGCTTTCAACAGGAGCTGCTTATGTCTGTGAATAGATTTTACTATAAGGAATCTTTTTATTTCTGTATATATACATGCTATCAAGTACAGCATATGTGCTTTATGCTACATTTAGGTGCCAATTCCTGTAATTTTAGTCTAGTTGTGGTGTCCTGCCTTCTGTTTGCATGCTTTTTAGCACTTGAAAAATGTAGGAGTGAAGGAGCTTTGGCATTCCAGGAACACTTATTTTCTACATCAGGATGAAATAAAATTTCAGATCTTTTTGTGGAGAGACACTAAATAGCTGGTATCTGGGTGGGCTGGTCACTGAGCAGAAGTGTGATCAGGTCCTTGATCTGTCATTCTTTCTCTGCCCAGAAACTCCGTTTGGGTGGTGAAACACTAGAGGAGAAAGCTGATTCACTTGTAATGATTTGCTGCTTTTTATTTAAAAAAAAAAATAATTTTTTTCCATTCACATCATCCATCTTCCTGTGGATCTGTTCTGCTCTTGAATGAGGTAAAAACATACTGGGTCGTATCAGAGCTTGTCCAGCTCAGTATTGTGTTTTCAAGGATACTTATAAGGAAAAGTGAAAAAAACAGAGTAAACGTGCAGTGAGACTTTCTCCTGAGTGCTTTGTCTTTCATGATTTTAAGACTTCCTGAAGCAGAAGTGTTAGTTCAATATTAATACCTTTTGATGAGGGTTTTTTTTCCTTCTGCTTAATTTAACTTACTGCTTTTTATATCTGTGCAAGCTTTCAATATCTCCAGCGTGTCCTGTAGCAAGAAGCTCCACCAGATGCCTGTGTGCTGTGTGAATAAGCGCTTCTTCATTTTTGTATGTGATTTACTATTTTTATTTTTTAAGTTTACTACTTGTCAATTCATCTTCCAGCTGGCTTGTTTAGAGGAGACGGGGCCTCTATGTATGTCTAGTCTGAAACAAAAGCTAACCTACTGTTAGCTGCCAGCTTGAGAAGTATGGCTAATACGGTGTTCTAGCAGTACAGTTCCTGGGAGGAGGACTCTGACATGCAATAAGCAGCAAGCATCAGTAAGTAAATTCAGGGGGTGAAAATGAAATCATGTTTGCTAAACTCCCATCGTCTTTCACTATGGAAACTCTTGGCTCTTTCTTTGCAGTGTGCTGAAGGGAGCAGCCCAGTGAAAGGGCTGCTGTTTTCTTGTTTTGTTCTTGGCAAGCCTGTGCAGGGAGGGTGGTGAACGACTTCCCTCTGTAGTTGCAGGGTCTTGCTAGCCTCATTAGCTACTGTTGGGTGATTAGTTTCCCCTATGGAATTCTGGATTTGTTTGGAAGAAAAGCTGTCATGTCACACAACGGGCAGGGTATTGACAACTACAGTTCCCTGTCGCCTGTGCTGAGCCAGGCATGTTCACAGTCCTGTGAATGATGATAAAAGTGTCCCAGTGCTGTATTTCTCTCTATATTTTTCCCACAGAGGGTGACTTCCTTTGTGTCCTCTGAGGAAGTTTACTTTTACTTAGGAAATGCTAATGGCTATCTAGCAAAAGCTTTTGTAAACAGTTGTAACTTGCCTGCTGTTTCTGGCATGCAGTCTAGCGTTTTCTGTAGTGAGTCAGCCCTCCAAGGGACAGAAAGATATTCGGTGTGTTTGGAGTAATGATGGGCTGTCACTTGGGGGGGGGGGGGGGGGAAATAAATCCTGATTTCTTTGTTCAGCAGCTGGAAGGAGGATGCTAAACTGTAGGCAGCCTGCCTCTTAGTGGCTCAAAGAGCAGCAACCGCTGAAATGAGATGAGAGTGCCAGTAGCCCCAAATCCATGATTTTGGCTATATCTGTGGCAGAAATTTTCTTTCTGCTTCTGAATTCTCCCTACAGACTTTTCCCTGGACTCCAAAGGGGAGCTCTACTTGCAAAAAGCACTTCCTAGTTACAGGAGAAATAAGTACTTTGTAATTTTTTACTCTAATCCAATCTTGATTGTCTTAAAAGAGCTCTGGCTGATACAGTGATTATTCTGTCTGCTTTAATAGCACAAAAAAAGTGATGCTGGTGATTGACAGTGAGCTAATATCCAGCTCTTCTACCTGTGGAAGAAGCCTGTGAATCCTTGCATGCTCTTTTATGCCATGTTTCTGTGGATCTAGGAAATAGCCAGGATGTGCAGCAGGAAAACCAGCAAACTGCTGATGCCAGTTCTCTAAAAGACTAATCTGCAGGGCTTCCAGTCTGTTTTTATTACTGACTAAAATAAGTTGATTTGTGTAGGATGTAAGCAAAGCTTGATAAACACTTCAGTCTACCAGGATGCTTTTCTGAGAGCTAATTTTATGGAGCCCGGCTGTCACGTAGGTACACTAGCATGTGTTTTAGAAGTAAGCAGGGAATGAAGATGGGATCTGTTCCAAACAAAAATGAAAACCTGAAGCTAATAGAGCTTACCAGGTCTTTGAGCATGACTGAGCTGAGCCTGTTCCTGGGGCTTCACATACAAATCACTTCCAAATATATAATTAGTCTTTACTCTTTAGGGCTGGCTGCTATTGATCTGTCTCTTTATTTAGCATTACATGATGCTTGAAAGGAGGAGTGCAACTGTTTAACAAAAATCCCCCTCCCTGGAAGGGCCGATCCTTGTGTGAGCTGTCTTTTTTTCTGCTTTGAGCTGTCCAGCTAGAGAATTTCATGTGTGTTGGCATAGCTCTGTCTCGGTTCCTCTGTTGGCTATCAGCATTGAAATGATCTGTGTTTGAACAGCACCTTGTTTTGGGATCGGGTCTTGTAGCAGTAAGTGCAAAGCCAACGTTCTGCAGGTATGTTGGAGCTCAGAGGAGTTTGCAGCAGGATGGAGTATCTCTGCTTGTCGTCAGTAACTATATAATACAACCTGAAGCATAGCAGGCTGTACAGGTGGTTCCTTTTTGCAGTTCGTCTCTCCTTTCCTCAACTCTGTTTAGTCACTGGTAGCATGTACCACATGCATACCATGGGTTCCAGTTCGTGATGATTATACTGGATTAAAACCTCCCTCACCTGGACTGTGGGCATCAAATGGGACTGAAATTCTCATATGCCACACCACCTCGCCTTTCTGGTTTCCCTTGCAGTGTAGGGGGGTGCAGATGTGTGCGGTGGGCTTGTACCCAAAGCCGGGCTTTTTGAGCGGTGGTGTCTGGCCAGACAGGGTCTTTGTGAGCACACTGGGAATGGGTAGAGAGCTGTATGCCACATAGGTAAGGTACGTATTTCTTTCCCTCATGTACTAGTAAGGCTTTGTCCGAAGCAGGTCCTCTTCTAATTAATGCTGTTAGTGTAGAAAATATGCTGTTTCTGTCTCAGTGTCTCTTCTGGAAAGTAAGTGGTGGGGGTTTTTTTCGAACTTGGCTGCTGTAGAACTTGTCAAGTGAAAGCAGGACTGTGCTCAAAAAAATCTGACTGTCAGTATTTCTCTGTTCTCCCCCTAACCAGACTTCAAGCCTGTCCTTCAAGAAACCTTTTTTCCCTATGGTAAGGAGATAATGAAAGAAAATATTCGCTTAGAAGTAAATTAGTGCAGCAGGTAGAGCTTATGTGCCAGGGTCAGACTACAAAACTAAGGCTGAGTCTGTTCTGTGAGGATGATGCTGACAGTATATCTCTTTTTTTGTGTGTGTTCCATGTCCTTGACTGACTTTTCTGCTCTCTGTAGCTTTTAGCTCTTCAGTTTATGAATGACTGCCTTACAGCGATTCTGTATATTGAATGTGTGAAGCGTTTCTGGGATCTTTGAGTAGAGTGCAAATTAAGTTCATTTTGTCCAATGGCAGGAGAAAACAAAGCGGTCATGGGGCAAAACTCTTTGTCCCTCAGGCAGTTTTTTGCTCAGCTGGGGTGAATTGTGCACTAATGCTGGGAGAGGCTGACATTGGAAGGTCAGCCAGAACTCAAAGAATTTGTCTTACTTTTTTTAGTCATCATTATTTTTAATTATCTAGCCCTTAAGGTTATGGAGAAAATCATTCATGGTTGTGGGGCAAGTAACTGTTTTGCTGAGTTGGCAGGCAGGTGGCTCCAGCTTTACAACCAGAAAAAGACTGCAAGTAATGCCTCATCTTCCTAAACTGGGCAAGAGTTATACCTGCTTCACATAGCCGCATCTTACACCATAAGCTGTGTGGCTCTGGAACCTAGAGTTATTTATTGCTAAAGGAAAGAACTGCATTACATACAGCTTCCAGGAGATCCTAACTCTAGTTCCATCTCATCCATTCCTGCAGCTTGCCTGTATTTATTTTAGCAGCTAGAGAGCTGCTGAAATAGTCAAAAGATGAGGCTGACACGTTGAGTTACTCCAGCAGCAACTCTCTTTTTTCTTTTTTTCTTTTTTTTTTTTGCTACAGCAAGCATGGCAGGCCTTTGGAATTCTGACAGCAATGTTGCGCTGGGCTTATTTGGGGAAAACCTCTTAAATTCTGGAGAGTTAGCTCAGTCCTTCTGCTGGCATAGGGTGTTTTAATCCAACCAGTATGTGTGTAACGTTGCATAGCAAAACTTGAGGAGAGAACTTGTTCGCAGTGGTAGTGCCCGGCATAGAGTGTGCCTCATAAATGGAGAATACTTCATGTTTAATCAGGCTTCAGCACTACTCTGCGTGTCACAAAAGTGTTTAGTCTATATCTGCCTTTTTTTTTTCCAGGCAGCTGTAAAATACATTTATTTAATATTAAAAGGCCTGAGCTAATTTATTTTATTACCTTCATTACCAGACAATAAAGATGCTCTGTCCAACCCAAACATAATTAAAGTTGGCAGGAGTTCAGTTTTGTTGCAGTAGTGTTATTGTTTGTGGGTTTACACATCGCCTCCTTGATTGCTTTCTGCCAGAGTTTATTTAACTCCCCTCGGCCTGGTTTTGATAAGCCAGTCTGACTGGTTGGACCTTGCGTGAGTGCGAAGAAGGGAAGTTCTCTTGGCATTTAAGCCTGCTTCTGAGAGGGAGCAATTAGGACAAAGTGTAGCACTGTCATGCTAAATGCAAGTTCATCTCATGCCTCCTGCCTCCCAGTTACCCCCTTTGCTTTAACCCACTGGGCACTGAGTTGCATCGAGCTGATGATCAATGCAGGTTTACTAAAGCTCGTGGTCTGGGGAAAATGATTGAGGGAAAGATGTAAATGGGTACAGAGGCGGCCTTGGCAGTAGTCCTGCTAAAATCGGGTAGGTACAGAATGTAGATCAACTCACCCTTCCAGCTGGAGAGTTTGTGCATAATCGAAGCAGGGAATTTGTGGTCCTGCAAATTAGAAGGAGCAAAAGTATAGTTTGGGACCCCCAGTTTCAGGTTAGCAGAGGATGCATCCCATGAAACCATTTGGAGAGATCCTGACCTCAGGTCATTCATTCCAAGTCCTCCCTCAAGCTTGAAAAACAAGACCTGATGAAGTAGCAGAAGTGTGAATGGGAAAGGCAGAGCCGAGCCTTGCGTGACTCTGGAGGCTAAGAGGGTGTGTGAACACAGGGCAGGTGCGTGACTAGTGCGACGGGCTTAGGATTATTAGTGGCTTATGACTCCAAATGTTCAGAGGCTGCTATCAGGAGTCTGAAATGACTTTGATAACATGCTTGCATGTGTGCTGCATGTAATGAAAGACTATTAGCAGAAGTAGCTTAATCGGCAGTTAGCATGCAAGGTCAAGTGTTTGAACACGTTTGGGCCCTCTTTATCTGCAAAGCACTAGCTGGTGTGTTCAGAAATGAAGGCCAGGAGGATTCAGCAGGATCTGCTCCACAACATTTTGCTGTTACCTTGCAGGAGTACCTCCGATTTGACTCTGAAAACCTCGAGATGTACAAAACCTGCCATTTGTGCCGTAGCTTGACTTAGTGGTTTGTGACTGGGGCACCCTGGGGAAATAGGGCAGTACAAATAATTCCTCACAATTAAAATGTATGCTGCTTTTCTCATTGAATGTGACACTTGCTTGTTACAACTGGTTCTTCACACATTTGTTTTGGCTACAAAAGAGCCTGAGCCCACAAGTAACTGGTTTCTTCTCTGAGCGGATGTATATGCTGTGGCTGTTCCTCTTTGAGCTCATATCACTGCAGAGCATTCTCCCTGGAGCATGTCTCTTTCCCACGACTCTTCCCCATTAGTGCAGGCGGTCCGAGCCCTGCTGGGCTGCGATGAGCACCTGGGTGGCTGCCATTGCCCCGAGTTCAGAGGCAGAGCGGCTGATGGGAGTGCAAGGGTGAGTCAGGGCTGCTGGCCGTTGAACACTGCAGAAGCAGTGTGTGCTGATGGAAGGACCGAGTTCACGCTTTGGCCTGACATTTGGCATCATGCCTGAGCTCTAGCAGGCATCGGTCTGAGTCCTGGACCTTTTTGACCCATTGTGCCCGATTCCTGTGCACCTCATCTGCCTGTCCCAGAGTAGGAACTAACAGTAAATTCACAGAACCCTTGCCCAGCTGGACTCTGCTGGGATTGCTTGTTTAGCTCAGAGCAGTGCTTGTGAGTGATGTGAACAGCAGGAGCTGAGAGCTTTTCTTGGTGGCAGCTGTGCTCCAGCTATGTGGCTGTCCCATATGGGGAGGGAATTAAGCTGCACTGCTCCTTAGCTGGGAGATAGTTAAGGACATCCAGGCCTTGCAGGAGGATGTTTCTAGGGAAGAACAGCCTGTTTCTGATTCTACAGTGCTGCAAATCCTTAAACACAGAGCAAAAGGGGTTGGATATCAGAATTATCTTGGAGAAAAGTTAGAATGAAGAGGCTGATTTCTGTGGCTGAAGGTATTCAGGGATATCTGGCTGGCTGCTGCAGCAGTTTTCTCACCTGTCACTTACATTTTGTGCTTCTCTCTCTGTACGCCATGAGTAACTATTTTCAGTTTCCTTGCCCTCCACTATTCAGCACACCACGGAAAAATTGCTGTGGCTCTCCTCAAACTGATCCACTTTTGGCAGCAAGGAATCCTCTGTGTCTGTTTCCAGGAGAGTTTACAGATGTTATTGCAGGATTGATTTCTGTGAAGTCAGTGTCAGCTTGGCCTCCTGGAAGAAGTAAAGTATAAAAAAATCAGCCAGAAGAGTTGTTCAGGTTTGTGTTTCTCTTACCTGCAGATGCCAGGCAAGCTCACTGTAGAAGTGAGCGGGAAGGATTGTACCACTGCCTACTGCAGGCGCTGTTCTCAGTGCTTAACAAAACCTCTCTTGTTTGTTTTCCCTTCATCCACATGCTGGAGCATTTCCTGGCTCACAGACCAGGCTGTCAAAAATGTCTGAGAAGTATTTTTCTGCAGGCTTTATTCTCTCAGCTGCATCATTTGCCTGCTGCTTCAGTGTGTCATGATTCAGCTTTTGTATCTGAAGCCAGCCCTTCTGGCATGACAACAGCTCAGGTGGTGCGGACGTCTCCCTAGTAAATGTGGGATGTCTTGTTTTGCTGTGATATGTGGGTTAAGGGCTGGAAGTTTGGAGCTGGTCACTACCGATGTCAGGAAGCATAATGCATCCAAGCTGTTTTGGTGGGAAATCTGGTTCACAGCTGCTCTTCTGACTTTCACAGTGATTAGGAACATTTAGATGTGCTTGAGTGTGGGTTAAAGCACTGGTGACCTGTAAGTCAAAAAGGCCTTTTCAGTCCATGCATTGCTAGAATTGCCAGGCGCCTGCTGAATTTTTGTGGAAACATATTATTCCAAGCCCAGCAGTTGTGTTTAGCTGTCTCTGCTTCGCCCAGAGTAAGCTGACTCTGATGCACTAGTTTGGATTCATTTGATGGTCTCGGAAGGGACCTGGATTACTGGGTTAAGCAGACCCTTGGTAGCAGCTAATAAGCCTTTTCACTGTCATTATTTCTAAGTGCTGTTACATAAAACCTTACGAGTCTGCAGCATTCTGGAAAAATCTCTGATAATACCCATTTCTGTCTTCCTCCCTCCCCTCTCTTTGAACCCTAGACTCCGGGCTGGTTGTTCCAAGTGTATCTTACGAGCTTCACAAAAAGCTGCTCTCAGTTGCTGAGAAGCATGGGCTGACTCTGGAGCGGAGGCTGGAGATGACAGGAGTGTGCGCAAGTCAGATGGCCCTGAGTCTCCTTGGGGGACCCAACAGGTAAAGCAGTTCCCTTTTGCTCTGCTGCGGGTTTGCCCCCTCTAAGCAGGGCTCATCTTGTCTTGCTCCATTAAGTGGGGCTGAGGGAGAAGAGCCGGAGAGGTTACCTTTGAGTCAGTGCCTGCTGCTGCTTGCTCTAGTCCCTCAGTGGTCCTGCAGCTGGAGGCAGCTGTCACCACTCTGCCTTCCTTGCCTCTGAAAGAAAAAACCCCTCATCCTAATGCCATGCAGACCTGTTTCGTAGCTCCTGCATCAGCCTGTTTCCAAATGGTGAAGTGTGAGGCTCAAGCTCCTGAAGTAGGAGAGAGACTTACAGTAGGTTTCCGTGTTCTTACTGTTCTTTTCGTCTCTCTAGAAAAGGGCTGGCTGAACATACAGTCTTGGGTGGGTGACTTACTGAGGGCTTCTCTTTGGCTCCTGTGTCCCAGAAGCAGAAGTATCCCTTGAGTTAAAGACCGAACAGGCAGACCTGAGATTTTTCTCTCTTGCTTAGTGGGAGTTTTTCCAGGGAACTGAGCTTTATGCAGGTGTAGCCCAAGGCAGATTGAACCATTGCGGAATATGTAGCAAGCTAGTCCCTTTTGCAAATAAGGAAACCTTTCCTTTGTTGTTTTTACATGGTACAAATTAGTTATATCAATAAAACCAAAAGCCAGCTCATGAAAACAAAGTGCTGCTTAGCTTTTCACAGTGCTAACTTAGCTTTCAGGCATCTACACCAAAACTGAGAATATCCTGCCCTTTCGGAGGGCCCAGTTTGCTAGCAGGTTTGGAGTGCACTTACTGCTTGGCACATGAATATATGTTCTGACTCCTTTGAAAGGTCTGCTCTGTGCCTGCATAGCGATGTGCCTTACATAGCTGTTGATGTGGGCAGACAATTGCATGTGTATTTTTATGTTGTTAATAGCTGCTCCAAATTATTTGCTCCGGAAATGGAAGGTAAGCGTTAACTCTCCATATGTGTATTTGGTAGTGCTTTACCAGCGACCTGACCATTTGATTGAGAGCAGCACTGACTTTATCAACTGAAAATCCTAGTGTAAGCCACCCTTGGTGGCTTGCAGGCCATTTAAATAGATCAGCTTTATTTTGCAGTTGTTGAGGCTTAGGGAGTAGAAATTATTTTTCTTCATTTTTTTAACTGTGGTTCTGCTGACGAGAGAAGTCAGCCCATATTTTTAAGGTTATATAGGACAGCTTTCTTCTAAAATCAGAGGGACAAAGAAAAAAAACCTCCTAAAAGTGAAATTGCTTGCTACACGAGCAGTGCAAATGCCCCTGCTTTGAAAGTATGAGTTGGTTTCATGCTGAGCTAGGAAAGACTGGGACCTTGTGCTCTCTGCTGTGGGTGCAAGGAAGTCTGGAAGGGAATGTGCAGGCAGAGCAGCTCTCTAGCATCAGCGCTACAAAAGGATGTGGGTTCCTTCTTCAGAGGCAACGGAAGATTTGCAAAACACCTGCTAATTTACATTGTAGTGATTATTTTTTTTAATTTTTTGTCTTGCAGGAAGAAGGTAAGAGATCCTGGGGTTTATTAACAGTCCCCTTTTGTCTGTGTTTCAGGCTGAATCCGAAGAACGTGCATCAGCGGCCTACGGTAGCCCTGCTGTGCGGCCCCCACGTGAAGGGGGCCCAGGGGATCAGCTGCGGGCGGCACCTCTCCAACCACGACGTCCACGTCATCCTTTTCCTTCCCAACTTTGTCAAGATGCTGGAATCCATCACCAACGAGTTGAACCTTTTCGGCAAGACGCAAGGCCAGCAGGTGTCCAGCGTCAAAGGTAAGCGGCTGGGGAGCAGATCTGCTCTGGGCTGCCCCGCACCTGGCAGAGACCTGCGCGGCTCGGTCCCCGCTGCCTGCCTGGCCCGGTGGCACCATCTAGTGGCACTGCCACCGGCAGGTGGCTGCCCGGAGGCTGGCAGGGCAGCAGCCACTTGAGAGGTTCAACACTGCAGCGGTTGTGCTGGTGCAGATGTTTCCTGTTTGAACAAATATGGAAGAGCTGCTGCGTGGATCTGAGTCAGGCCAGCCGCTGTCTTAGCATAAGGGCCTTCCTTGTTCGAGCACATCGAAACTGCAAGCAAATGAGCATCCTGCTGCTGCTTCAAATCAAGCAGGCAGCTTTGCTGAACTAGGCCCAGCAGTTGTCAACGTTCACATCTCTTAGTATGCCCTAGAATAAACCAATGTTCCATCTTCTGTGAGAGAGCTGGCTTCTGTTTGTCATTTCACCGGTGTTCGTTTTAAGCCTGGTCCATTTAAACTTCTTGGGAGAAACAAACCTGGGAATTAGGGCACTGCACAATGTTTTCCGCTTTGGCAGCGTGGGGGGCTGTGTTGTGCTGGCTGAGCTACTTGCCTCTTAGTAAAGATTATAAGCGATTTTGCACCAAGGACTTTGTGGTCCGTCGGGTAAAAGGAATGCAGTGGATGTGGTACAGAGCAGGTGAGTGCACTGAGACTGGTGGAGCCCAGTGGGGCAGGCAGCAGTGCAGCTCAAGCTGCCTTTCCATAGCAGAGCTGGTTGGTGTGCTCCAGAAAAATAGCTTTCTTTTCAGCTTGTGGAATATAAAATGGTCCTTTTATAACGGAGAGAGAGCAGTGCTGCTTCCCTGGGCTGCCTGGGCTGGTGAGCCAGCTCAGCAGCAGCATCCAGGGCTGCCCACGTGCTGACCACTTGAGGAGATTTTTGTACGTGAGAGTCTGTGAATGTTCTCCAGAGTGCTAAAGAGCTTTTAAATGTTGGTGTCAGTGTCTTTTTTGCAGAAGGACAGCAATAACAACAGGTAAGACCAGGCTGTATGCAGCGAGACTGTGGGTGCTGGAGGCAAAAATGAAAAACCTGCTGGCAGTGCAGGGGGGGAAGGCACTGAGCCTCAGTTCGCGGTTTCAGGTTGATCCTCAGCACTCAGCGGCGTTTGTGTTTCTTTCAGATCTCCCAGATACCCCTGTTGACCTAGTGATCAACTGCCTGGATTGTCATGAAAATGCCTTTTTGAGGGATCAGCCTTGGTACAAAGCAGTTGTGGACTGGGCCAACCAGAACCGGGCACCCGTCCTCAGCATAGACCCTCCGATAAATGAAATGGAGCAGGGCATCGACGCCAAGTGGTCGCTGGCCTTGGGCCTGCCCCTGCCCTTGGGCGAGAGGGCAGGGCGCGTGTACCTCTGTGACATTGGCATTCCCCAGAAGGTCTTTCAAGAAGTGGGAATAAACTACCACTCGCCTTTCGGCTGCAAATTCGTCATCCCCTTGCACTCCACTTAGAGCCCATCCAGCCATGGCTCTGAAGGGAGAGAAGAGAGAAGGAGGAGGTCTGTCAAATTAAGCTGTCCAGTGGATCCTGACTAGTAAACTCGTGACGCCTTAAGGATGTGAAGTTCTGGAGAATTTTCCTTCCAGAAGAAACATTGTGTGTTTAAAAAAAAAAAAAAGAATAATCATAAAACGAAACAAAAAGAGGAGGAAGTGAATGTTCCTGCAAAGCTGTTTTCATTCTCTTGTGCCATTGTATGAAGGAACATGCAGGATGATGGTGTCTGTCCCCAGTGAAGGCGGCTGCTGCTGCCCAGCCCCAGCCAGGAGGCTCTTTAATGAGGGGGTGTACGTGGAGGTGGTACAAGTGATGGGTGGTTTGGAGATTTGAGATGTGTTTCTGTCCTTCTGGGTGGATAGACCCAGTGAGGGCATCCTGGTGGGAACAGCACCCCTTGATTGTGTAGAAATACCTTCTGTTGCAGTCATAGCAGGAGGGAGGACATGGTTTCATTCCGTTGTTCTTTTTGAGTCCCCTCCCCTGTTTTATGTTTCTGAAGGCAGTTGTAGCTTGCTCTCCCTCCTGGACCCTCCAGCTCCTCAAGGAGAGCGTTCCCTCTTTGGAAAGCTTGTGTCAAGAGCAGAAGCTCTCAGGTTTCACATGCTCTGGGAACACTGGTGTCCTCAGCTAGGCCTTACTTGCTTATATACTTTGTTGGTTTTTTGTTTGCTTAGTGGGTGAAACCCAGGATACGGGAATGAGGTGTGTTTTGGAAAAGAACTTTTCCAGGATAGTTGTGTGGGGGTTTTGGGGGGTTGTTTTTTTGGTTTTCTTTTTTCCCCCCCTTCTTTCTGGCACAGTGAGTGGCTGAACTGGGGAAAGGATAGTGAAGCAGAGCAGTGTCACTCTTCAGTTTGTTGCATGGTGTATGGTGCAGGTGATATTTCCCCCAGTGCTTCCAGTATCCCTTCTACACTCAATGTGGTTTGGGAAGTAGGTCACGGATCTGTTCATTCCCTTTGGACTCAAAGCCTGCGTATAGGGTGGGCTTGTGTGTGTGTCTGTGTGCTGGGAACCAGCCTGAGGAGGGCCTTGGGTCCTCAGCTCACAGGGTCCTGTTTGCCTGTAGGGGATGGTGTGGTGAGAGCTGCTGCCCTTCTGGAGGGGAACGGCAGGTGGGTTTTGTTGAATTACTGTAGAGGATCTGCCCTGGGTTGCTCTGCTAACTGCTCTTGTGCAGCACTTGCTTCCCATGTGCTGCCAGGAGGCATCGGGTTATCTTCTCCTGTGTTCATTTTGTTGACGCTGGTGCAGGGACAAGCTGAGAAACCCTCAGCTCAGCTGGCTTTGGGAGTCCATCGTGCTGGCTCTGTGCTGCTCTCTGAAGGCTTTGTGCCCGCTGAGCCAGGGAAGTGCTGAAGCTAGAGTGATGCAGGAGGTGCTGTAAGGGCGAGCTGTTCCCTCCGAGGAACTGGGCAGAGGCAAGGCAGGGTCCCTGTTCTTGCAAAGTGGCGCTCAGCTCTCTCCTTGCTCCCAGTGCCAAGAGTGTGGGTGGTACTTGAAGCTCTGCTGCTCTTCTGGTACCCTGCACAGACCCTGTTCCTGGCATCTGGGAGAGCTTTAGAGCTTGAAACAGTGCCTTTTCTCCAGGAGAGCTGGATCTTTTGTGAGGCTGAAGCACAGGGATATCTAAAAATGGTCACCTGCTGTTGCAGCTGCTCTCGCTGGGCTCTGCTAAGCAGGTGAGTCCCACTTAGCAAACCTACTGACCCGCTCGTGCTCTGAGTAGTGAGGATTTACAGGTCAGGCACTTGTCTTTCCCTTTCATCTGCTTAGAACAAAGGCCAGGTGTATTGAGGGAAGAGACTTTCCCAGTTGAAAAGCAGCAGTGGAGTAATTGATGTCATCTGGAAGCATGGAGTGATGGGGGAAAACCCAGCCTGTAAGGACAGGAGGCTGGGGGGTGCTGGGGCTCACCCCCACGGCCCGCTGGGGTCTCTTCCCCTGCCAAACCACCTGCACTGTGCCGTATCTACCTCAGCAGGATGAAGGGCTCTGCCCCTGTCGGTGTCTGGACCCCAGGTTCCCCTGAGCTTCTGTCACAGCTGAGGGTTGGATTGACTGAACCGTGTCCGCTGGCTTACTCCGAGTGGCCTTAGCACTCGCACAGAGGGGCTCGAGGGCTTGTCGGTGCTGTGACGGGTGTAGCTCTGCCCTCGAGCAGTTCCTCTCCTGCAGAAAAGGCAAAGCTGGAGCACCTATTCCTCAGGTGACCCATGTTTCAGCTAGAACTTTAGTGGCATTTAACAAGTTGTGGTTCTGACTCAGCTGCACTGGGAAGGAATAGCACTGTGGTTGGATGTTTAACATGCAGATGCTAGGCTTCCCTCTGCCTGCCTTGTTTCTTTGGCTGTTTCAGTTTCATCTAATCTTTAGCCAGGCAGAGAAGCAGCAGCTGGGTTAAAAAGGTGGATGACTTTGCTTGGTTGTTGCTGTAGTAGCATTAGCTTTAGTCCCCTTACTTTTACTTCCTTTGCTCAAGACACTCGGTAAGAGAACTTGCTGTTTCTATTCCTGCTTTTCTTGAACCAGGCTGCAGCTTTTCTTGCCCCTTCTGGGTTTGACCATTAAACTGTAGACTGTATGCACTGAGCACAGTGTGTAGAAATATTCAAGTCTTCATCACAGGGTCCTTGTCTGCCGCTCTGCTGCTGTGCCACTGGCTGGAGGGCACTGAACCAGGTGAAGATGTTTTTGCAGGGATGGCGGCTGGAATCACATCTCTATTTGCTGCTGGACAAATCCAGGAAGCACCAAGACCCCGGTGCGTTGCCAGCCATGCAGCAATAGGGTTCCCCACGTTTAAGCAAAAAAAAATTAATACAGTGAGCAGTATTGCACAACACAAGGGTACAAACCCTCAGGGAAGGAAAGGGATTCCCAGTCCCTACTTGTGCGGTGTTTAGGGCACATCAGGCAGCTCTGGGCTGTGTTGGACACAGTTGAACTTTACGGTGTGCTTGCTTGCTGGGGGTGAGAGTGGATTTGGGCATTTGGCAGGCTGACTTGTGGAAGCACTGGCCTCACCCGTGTGAAATGCATCTTATGTGCAGGTGTGAGAAGGGTCTGGGTCCCTTCTTCTCCCCCTTTCCTCACATCACCAGTTAGTTCAAAGAATGGAACACTTTTTTTAGCTGTGTTTGATATAGTCTCTACCCCCAACCTTAACCACCATCTTAGGAACTGCCCACGAGTGCTGCTCTGGTCACTAACATGTGAAGATCACTGCACTGTCACTGCTTGATACTCCATTTGTGACCTAATGTTTGTAATGACTAATTCCTGCCACTACTGGGGGACGCCCTGAAATAAAAGTGCAACTATTCATGTGTGCTATTCGTGTGCAGCTGTTTATTTGTCTGCTGTTGTTCTAGAGCCTGACACTGCAGCTGGAGCAAGCCTTCCCGCTGCTCTGCGCTGTTCGAGGAGCAGGGACGAGGGGGAGGTCAGTCCATGCACCCTCGCTCTTTGCCCTCCAATGCAGCAGAGATTCCTGCTGCTTAGTTTCCAGTTAATTTTTCAACATTAAGGCAAAGCTGGGAGCAAGAGAACCCAACACCTGCTGACAAGGGAAGTATCAAACAATAAGAAACACTTTATTTTAACTTTACAACATATAAATAGACAAATCTGTGCTTTCCAATGTAGCTTTTCTTCCCCTCCCCTACACCCAGGGTCCTTGTTGCAGTGCCCTGCCTCTGAGAGAAGAGAGCAAGCGGGGCTGAACTGCAGTGGCTAAACCGATCCCGTATGTACAGATCCAGCAGGCACCGCACCCTCCCCAGCTGTCATCTGCTCAGGTCGCGGCTGGCACCTCGGCCGCACAGCATCCTCTCCTCTGCAGAGAGGCCAGCAAAGAAGGGATGCAGGAGGGCTTCCGAGAACGTGATCCTCTGCGAAGGGTCAAATTCCAACATCCTCCTCATCAAGTCAAAGAGCTGCGCATGCTCCAGTGAGTCATGCAACATGTACGTCTGAAAAGAGAAGGGGGGGACAGAGAGGGGTGCAGCGCTCCGGTAGGACAGGGATCGAACCCCAAGGCCCTAGTTCTGTGGCACAGCGAGGCAAGGGCCATCTCCCATCCCGAAGTACAGCGTCCCTCCAGTGCCCTAGTATCGGTCCTACTTCAGCCACGCCAATAACCTACTGTTAGCGCAGGTGAGAGTTTAGGACTCTCTAAAAGCCAGTTACTACAGGAAATTCCCCTCCGCACACCCCGCACCGCTGATCCGGGAAGGGAACGGCACAGCAGCTCAGCCTCATGAC
This sequence comes from Falco naumanni, assembly GCF_017639655.2. Classification (NCBI taxonomy): domain Eukaryota; kingdom Metazoa; phylum Chordata; class Aves; order Falconiformes; family Falconidae; genus Falco; species Falco naumanni. The sequence continues at coordinate 2,172,723 of NC_054060.1, read as the reverse complement.
ACAGCCAGCTGGCTGCAGAGCAGCACCTACCCGCAGGGGCTTGCAGTTCTCTTGGACGTATCTGCCGTCAGACGTGTTCTCATCCCATACCAGGTTCCCGTTGTGGAAATATTTTTGCTTCCTGCAAAGGAGAGGTGGTGTTCAGTAAGGTGGTTAGTGGGACATACTTCCAGCATGTCTCCCACAGTTACATCCATGTAGGTGAGACCCGGTGTGAAGACAGAGGGTTGGCATCCTGAGTAATTAGTCACCAAGAGCTGACTGGACTGTCTGAGTTCAGGAAGAGGTTCTTACCGAGTTTTGTGAATCATGTGGGATGGAATTGGCCCGAGGATTTTTTCCATCATGACAAGATGCTCACGATTCTCATGAGTCTGCAAAGGAAAAGAGCAATGGTGCATTAATTCAGAACTTGGAGGTCTGACGACAAAAGATCTGTCACCTATACAAGTACAGGGGAAGACGAGACAAGCCTCCCTCAGGAATGATGCAGGTCCTGCCCACCTCTGCATCCTCTCATTTTTCTATTCATAGGCACAGTGAAGAAACCAGAAGTGATCTGAACCTTGTCCTTCTGGCAAGGCACAGGTCCTCACACAGAGTTTTCCTGCACTTATTTTCAAACTCAGCTTCTGACTTTTACTGCCTGATCTGCCTTTTCCTTCCCTTCACTGAAGTTTGAGCCTTTTTAGACGTTAAGGATTTTTAGGGTACGATGCCTTTTGCAAGAATCATACCTGGAAGAGCGTGAAGCCGCGGTAATACTCAAACAGAATGCAGCCGGTACTCCAGACATCACATGGCTGCGCCCAGCCCAGCTCTGCAAAGAAAAGCAAGTTAACTTCATACTCTCAACAAGTCCCACCAGATTTCTACTAGTTCCTCGTTGAAACTGAGGGGACTACACAAAGACAGATCTCAAAGTTATCTGTGCGTTTTCTCGTGCTGCACGCTGGCAAGAGGACTGGCAGGGAACAGGTTGCCCCCAAGAACTAGAGCACTCTCAAGCTGGTTTTCCTCTAGACAGCATCATCCTGCAGCATTCCTGGGACAACTGTTCTCCACCCCTCTGCGGCTCCCGAAATCCCAGCAGTACTTACCCAGAATCACTTCTGGTGGACGGTAGTGCCGGGTAGCCACAATAGTGGTGTGGTGCTCATGATCGAAGGTGGCGCTTCCAAAGTCTGCCACACGAATGCTTGTGTTCCGAATGGATTTCTCCTCGCAGCTCTGCAAGCAAACAAGTCTTCAGTGCTTCTAATAGCTGGGTTAGGATTACGCTAGGCTTTGAGAGGAGCTCTCTGACCCCAGAGCTACCATGTCTGCACTACTAATCAGAAGGATTATAACTGTGAAGCTCTGAGCTCTTTACGTCTCAGATTGGTGTTAAGGAAAGCCACCGAACACTCCGCTTCGTGGACTGGAGCCACTGAAGCAGTCTTAAGGCTTTTAGAAGACATGGGAGAAAGAAGAGGCCTGACTTACGGTTTGTTCCTATTAAACAGACTTTTAAAGCCCTGTGGGGCACGTACAGAACAGGGAAGATCCAATTTCTCCCAGGGAGGGAAAGGCAGGCTATTCCTCGTCTATTCACTTCTCATTTGGACGCACCTTTTTCTCATTGTACAGAGTGTCAAAATCTGAATTGACAAACAAGATGTTTTCTGGCTTGAGGTCAGTGTGAGTCAGCTGGTTGTCATGTAAAACTGCACAGGTGGCAAAGAGGAGAGAAAAAAAAAACATATAAGGAACCACGCGCTGAAGCACCCCTACAACTGCCCATCAAAGCACCAAGCCAAGCCCTTCTCAGCTCCCTCCCGACTCATTCTGGTGAGACATCGTCGCCTGGCGAGGCTGGCCCTGGGTGACTTACATCTCAAGGCATGGCAGAGCTGGTAGGCCATGTGCCGGATCTGAGGGAGAGGGTATGGCTGGAAGTTATTCTCCTTCAGGAACTCGAAAGTGTTCTTGCCCAGAAGCTCAAAGGCAATGCACATGTGGCCATGGAAGTTGAACCAGTCTGACATCAGGACACACAAGCTGTGCAGAGGGAAAGACATGAGGATTAACCGTCGTTCAGGGAGTCGACAGAACAGTCATCCTCCCTGTTTCTGGCTACTTCAGAAATGGTTGGTGAGCAAAAGCTCCGAGCCAGCTGACTCAGAAGCACAGTAATCCCTCTATGTACACCAGAGGGACACTCCCTCCCCACTTTGCTCAACCACCTCTAGGGAGAGATCTCCAGTTCAAGTGGGACAAGGCAGCAGGTGGTTGTTAGAAAAGTTTTGGTTAATTTTTCCTCACTGTGACCTAGCACGTCAGTCATTAAGAGTTTTAAGAAAATAAGTGTTCAGTAGAACTAGAGACAGACTTCTTCCAAGACCAGAGAGAGGTCTCCCCACACACAGGAGCCAAGCCCGCAACCCGTGTTTCTCTAGACATCACCCAAGCAGAGCGCCTATCTGCAAGGATGTGGTACTGACTACCCAGGAGTCTCGTAGGAACTTACAATTTGTTCTCCTTGTCCTTCTCTTTGATTTTTTTCAGGACATTAATTTCCAGCCTGGCTGCTTCTCGGTACTTTCCAACATTTTTTATAATTTTCAGTGCCACTTGAGATTTGCCTCTGTAAGGGAAGAGACAAAAGGATGGAGTCAGACAGAAAAGCCCACATACACACATCCTCAGTCCACAGAAAGAGGGCACATCCCAGTTACTCCCGTCACGTCTTCATGTGTTGAAATGTTCTATCATTTCTGGGTCCCAACAAAGCTCTCAAGGTCTGCCAAAGATTTATGCTGCTTGACCAGCAGTTAATTTGAAGCGAAAGGTTATTGCTTGGTAACACTCCAAAGAGAGCTGCAGACAGCTCTGCGAGCACACCATTTCCTGACACAGCAGTCTGTAAGGTCACCGTGACGCCAGCAGCCACCTCCCCTCTCCAACTGTGCCAGAGAGATTTCTGAGGAGGCAGGAGATCCCAGCAGCTCCTATACTAAGCTGACCCCCACGGCTCAGAGCCAGACAAAAGGTCAGGAAGAGGCAGGGGTCAAGTGTAATCACAGGAGAGGTTAAAAAAAAAAAAAAAAAAAAAATAGAGAGGTACCCCAGCAGATTTAAGAGGTCACTTTCCCCAGCTGCCTGGCCCATCCCTCAGCCGGAGTCCACTGCAGCAGAACAGCCTGTGCCGGAGCTCTCAGCCACTGAACAAACTCCCCTGCCTCCCTTCACACACCAGCCTGCACACTCGGGGCACTGAGGTATGAGGCCCCTTCCCACCTGCTATGAGAAACAACTTCTACCACAGCGACAAGTGGAAGGTGACAACAGTTCGGTCCAGTGGAGGCCCAGGCAAAACTGGCAGCACTAATCCTGCCACGCTTGCCAGCATCTGGGCTTGGTGCACATGGGACAGACGAGTTATCTGGAAGGGAAAGATGCCTACCTGGCATGGTCCACACACTCCACCACTTTGCCAAAAGTGCCTTCACCAAGGCTGCCAACAATTTCATCTAGGAGAGAAAACAGGAGTGGATGTGAATTCAGGGGCTTGGCGAGAGCTGAGGTCCTGCAATTTCACAGCAATAAAATGTCAAAGCAAAAAATGTCACTGCTACGCTCTTTAAAACTCAAGTGTCTATTGTCTGCCTCAGGCAATTTACTGGCCAGTCCATTTATAAGCAATAAAACACTAGAGACCCCTCCAGTACAATACGAGAGATCTCGTCTAACATGGGGATAGAAAGTAGAGAGGTAAAGTTTTACGAAAGGTGGCTGTACATCGCTCTTGAAGCCAATCGCCGATCCTGCACACCAGGTGGCCTTCCTTGTCATCTTCCACGCTCCTGCTGCGCTTACTGCTCTGTTGGCTTCTCTGTACACACCGCCCCCCGAAACGGCATACGACCAAGCGCGCACAGCGGGCAGTTCCGAGTGGCAGGATTGTGTTGTCATTCAAAGGTGGAGATGACGGTGCGTCGGTGGTTGGATTTTCCAGATCCCAGCATTTCATAAGGCACACAGCATATATAACGATAGGGATATTGCAAGGGACACGTCAAGACACAAACTAACTTCAAAACAGAAAAGTAATCAACAGCTACAGGTATGTAAAGAAAACTCTCTCATTAGCTACACCTCTGGTGCCGCCGCCTCTTAGGCAGTAAAATGCCCCCCTCTTCTCTGAAGGGAAGCAGCAGCTGGGAAGCTCCAGTGTTAGGTGGCTTGGCTTGGCACCACCGTTCCCCACAGGAGCAGCTTCCTCTGCAGCACCAGAGGATGCTGCCAGAGGCACAAGAAGAAGGAGGGCTTTGCCAGAAGAACGTCATTTTCTCCGCTGGCAAAAGTGATGAAGGGTATACAAGCTGTCAGTTTGGACAAGCTGTCCAGTAGAAGCCAGAGTAGCAGTTCTCCCTCTGTGTAGCCTGCTCTTTTGTACCTCAGTTGACAGATCACCAGCTACCCAGAGCCGTGTCCTGCCCCGGCTACGAACCAGCCCTTCCCTTCTTGACAGAACCAACTACGATGCTGATCCTAAATCCATACGCCCGGCGGGCTGCAAACAGACCTGGTGTTGCGCATTGGCCTTAGGATGCAACTTTAAGCCTGGGAGAACTTCAGGAACAGGCCAGTTAAATTAATCCCCGGGGAGCATTTCACTCTGCTTCAGGTGCCCACTAAAGGTTCGAGGTCACATTTACCTCTGCTACTGCTAGCTTCTACTGGAAAACCAGCCGAACATTCCAGAAAGGACCCAGGGTCCACAAAGCGAGCTGTCCTAATTCCTGATCTTTTTCTATCCAGCTTTAAAAATAGTTACAATCTCTACAGCCAAAGAAATGAATACAAAGCTCTACACTTCCACTCCCGAGCTTCTGTCAGGCTTCTCTTCTGTGCCCCTCACCCCCCAGCTAGTCCAAAATAATGAGCTACAATCAAACCCCAAAAGGTCAGCTGAAACGGAGGAGAAGGTAGAGAGGACAGTTGAGACAGCTGTGAGACTTCAAGGGATTTAGATCACGCCAGCCCAAACCTGTACACCGTTATCACACACACAAACCGCACTGGAGCATTTTCATCATAACCCTGGCTCTGCCTAAAACTAAGAGAGTCAACTGGAAAGAAATAAAAGGAGGAAAGCAACCGACCGTCAGAAGTTCCCAGCCATGCAGATATCCACTACAACTGCAGGGATCAGGACTCGGTCGTTTAGTTGTAGTGACATTTAAAAGCGACAAACGTGTGAAAGATGGAAACGTTCCTTACAGGAGAGAAGCAGTGAAGCAGAGACCTTCGGTCCGATACCTCACAACATTTCCAGGGTACTCCCAGTCTCGGGACCAGCCTCCCCACCCAGTTCCAAATATTCCCTGTTAATCCTTGAAAGGAATACTATGTTTCAGGGTGGAAAACAGGGAAGTTTTCAAAGAAGCTGAAATCCAAGGACACTTGTGTGGAAACAGGCAACGAGGACACGTGCGTACCCTCAGAAGGTGGAAGCCTTTCTCTAAGTACAGTGGGACAGGGGTTAATAAGCACAGGGCTAACGACTCGGAGAACTGGCTGATTGATCCCATCTGGTACAGGATCCTGGCACACAGTCAAACCAACGTGCCTTCGCAGGAGCGCTCCGTACCACCGCTGCATACCAAAGCCCCGAGCAGCAGCGGCGGTATGCAGAAGTGAAGCCCCAGCCGTGTATAAACCTGAACAATGCCCCATCCCCAGCGGCCAGGCGCGCCCCTGTTAGCCTGTCACGTGTGTGCCATTTGAAGCTCTCCCGCACCCCCTCCCCAGCCATAAAGAATACGGCTTCGTTTCCTCACTATTAAGGCTGCAGGGGCTGGACTAGTAAAAACCAATAGCTACAAATGCTTCCTACTGAACAAGACACAGATTTCGGACTATACATTCCACGTAATGAAAACACACACAAAAATGGGATCAGAGGTACTCACCCAGAGTGTTCAGAGCTGAAAGGAGGTAAGAACAGTTAAACCCCTGAACAATCCTAAACTCATTCTGGATGCTACTCACCGAGGAGGCACTGCTACAAGACCTGGTCCTGCGTTTCCGGCAGTGATGCTGATGCTTCTTGGGACGGTGCTGCTCTCTGCCTCTGGATCGCCGCCAGTTTCGCGAGCGGGTCGAGTAATAATCCTCTCCGAAAGACGGGCTTCGGTCTTCAAATCTGTAGGCATCACTGTCCCGTCTGTATCTCCTGTGATAAGGCATCCTGTCATGGCTGTAGGACAAACAACAATGCATTCATAAGCCTGGAAAAGCAGGAAAGACAGAATCCTGCTGAAACTAAGAGCTCTCGCTCCCACTCCCTGGTGGCAGGGAAGAAACAGCTAGCGCCCTAGCTTCAAACCACCCCTCTGCTGCGGCTCCAATGCTGGCCGCTTCTCAGATAAGAAAAAGGAGAAAGTTTTCAAGAGAAAAATAGTGCGGTACTCCCATGTTCCAAGGGGCTGGGGGGGAGACAACTCACTTGGAGCTCGATCTGAGCTGCCTACCTCATCTGAGCCACCTCTGCCACCATACCAAGTGTTTTTCTAGCACCGTTTCTCCTCCCCCAGGGAGGTCTCTCATTAGTTCTTAAGCAAACGAGAACTGAGGCCAGCAGCAGTGCTCTAGGCATCACCCCAGGGGGGACTGGAGTCCCCTAACCACCAAGCCTTCTGTGTACATATACACACAGCCCAGCTCAACACACCATTAGCAAGAGCTAGAAGGAAAAATTGGTCTCCACAGTAGAGTCAAGCTCCTGCACCTCTAGCAACAACTGAGCTCTGCAAGTATCTAAAGGAAACTTTTGGTCAAGCTCATCTCTGCATCAGGAAGGGCCAGAAGACCTCAGACAAAGCTCTCCTGCGGGAGTACTTACAAGCTGGCATCGCACGCACGGTTTTAGGTACCATGTGTGCACATTAACGATAAGAGCAACTCTCCCCGCCCCGCGCTCAATGAGCGAGCATCTGCAAGCTCCAAGTGCCTCAAACTGCAGTTCTGCAGCTCCTGCCTTTTGCTCTGCGGGTCCCACGTGTTTCCTTGGCAGCACTGTTGTGGTACCTCTCAAACTGGACGACAAAAATGGTATTGCTTAGCAGTGATTCCATTCCATCACTTCTGCCCCCGAAAGCACAACAAAGTCTTTTGCACTTAGCCCTTGCAGCTGGTCTAATAAACCAGCCTCCACCACAAGTCTTGCTTTTTTCTCACACATATTGAGTGAGAAACCGCATTTTTGGTAGAAGATGTCACAATCTGGAACCAAGAACAGCACGTTGGCTTTCCAAGGACAAACAGCAGCATTCTGGGCACGTGCCGGGCCAGGTTAATGCCGTCACCCAGCTGACAGCAAGAGCAATGGCTTCGCCAACCAAGACCTCGCTGCAGCTGCATCAGCCCGGAAACAGGAACTTGCGTTGTTTGTGCTCCTCTGCTTTAGCAACAGTTAGCTGTCTCGCTGACAGCTTCACATTCACCTCCTCTTGGGTCAAGAATACAATGTCAAACTGCCTGCTGAAAGCAGTGGCTCTAGGTCACCACTGAACTATCCAAAACACAAAAAACCCAAACCCCCATGGCTCTGTTCCAACATCAATACTCAACTTCAAACACACCTTCTTGAAACTTCAGTGTTTACTTTCAAGATACGGAGGAATCAGAAATGACAACCTGAAGGACTCGGCTACGGAGGAGACCAGGGAACCTGTGAGAGGCTCAGAGTCTGGAACTAAAACGGCAAAAGCCCGTGTTCATCCAAATCTGTCCTACCTAACCCATCAGATGGAAAAATGGGAAAGCCCACTGGGTGTTTCACAATCCACTTCCTTCAAGTAAACAAAAGCCAGGCTCAGAAGAGAAATTAATCTGTAGAACATTTCAGGAATTTAAAGATGAACTCAGCTCCCTTCTGCCTGCACCTGCCCTGTTCAACCACTGGCCGAACCAGTGGAACCACACCAGCTCCAGTACCACCAAGCAGCGAGGACTGCTAGCCTGTTTTGGTCGAACACCACGACATGTCAGCACACGGCTCCCCATCAGCGTTCCCGCCTCTATTCCAGAAACCTCGCCGCAGCTTCTGTTATCAGAGGCCTTATCCACCCCGCTTCCAGTACCTAATTGTCCCTGTGGAAACGCTGAACAAAGAGAGGATCAAAGGTAAAAATCCAGAGTCAAAGCAGGAAAGATCATTAGTGATGCTCAGATCCTTTCTGACAAGATAGGCGAGGGAAAAGTGTCGTTACTTTCAGTCTGGTTTGTAATACTTTCAGAAGGAAGTGGGTCGTTGGGAGAGAAAGACTTGAATGCCTGCACAGCATTAGAACCGGGAAATGTGATTCCAGGGCAGGCTGCTCTCCCTCATTAGTATTAAAGACGTGGCTTTGGGAAGAACTTTTGGCTGGATGCAGCGGCAGAAATGCATAAGGAAAGGCACACGCAATTAAGCCCTTTACTTCCATCTCTGGGATTTACAGGTCTAAAGCTGATCTGCAGTCAGGAAACGAAAGCTGCCAGCGCTCAGCACTCGCTCTGAAACACGAGCAGAATTGAGGACGAGGGTTTATTAGATAACCGTCCCTGCTCGCTCGCCCCGCCAGGGTGGCTGCCGGCGGGCAGGCTGCCCCCCCGGCCTGAAGCCCCCCGTACCTTCTCGATCGCGACCTCCTGGCGAGATCCCTGCGGGGTGGGTACCGCAGCCTCCCCTCGTAGTCTCTGCTGCGAGACCTCTTCCTCTTCCACCTGTGTGCCAGGTAGCTCTCCTGCTCCGGGGACCGGTATCGCTTACAGTGATGCATCTGGGGGGACAGGGGGGTTCACAGCCTGTCCCCCCGCCCCGAGGGACCCCAGGCCCCCTGCCCGAGGGGTGCAGGTGCAGCCCCCCGGCGTGCCCAGGGAAGCCGGCCCCTGCCCACCCGCCTGCCCACCCGCCGGCAGCGTGGGGGGGTTGCGGCTGGAGGCCTCCCCTCAGCAAGCGGGCCGTTAGCAGTTACTGCCCCGGTGACCCCTGCAGAGCCCCCCCCGGTGACCCCTGCAGAGCTCCCCGGTGACCCCTGCAGAGCCCCCCCGGTGACCCCTGCAGAGCCCCCCCGGTGCCCTCTACAGACCCCCCGGTGACCCCTGCAGAGCCCCCCCCGGTGACCCCTGCAGAGCCCCCCCGGTGCCGCTCGCTTTCCCCGGCTGCGGTAACCGCTGGGCAGGGCGTGCCCGGCTGCCCCCAGCCCGTGAGCTCCGGGACGAGGCCCCGCCGCCCGCCCCGGGGCACGGTCCCCGCCGGGGCCACACGTCCCACAGCGGCGCGCTGCGGCCTGGGCCCGGGCCCGAGCTCCCAGCTCCGGAGCGCCGGGCCGGATCCCCGCCCCACCGGGCGGCCCCCGCCGGGCGCCCCCAGCCCCGCCCCACCGGGCCGGCCCCGCTGGCTCACCGCCCCTCCGCGCCCCTCCGCTCGGCGGGTGCGGCCCGGCCTGGCCCCCCCCGGCCCCGCAGCGCCGACGTTGCCGCTTCCGGTTCCGGTGCCGCCCGCCCCGCCCCGCCCCGCCCCGCGCGGCCGGGTCGGCTCCGCCCCGGGCCGCTTCCGCCGCCGCTCGGTGCCCCGGCGGCCGCAGCTGACGGCTGCCGCGCGGGGCCGCGGGGAACGGGCCCGCCCGGGGGGCGCGGGGAGCCGGGCTGGGGCTGGCACGGGCCGCACCGCCCCCCGCCGCACCGCCCCCGCCTCGGCCGGGCCACCGGGCGCCGCCTGCCGCGCCACTCGTGGCCTTCCTCCCCGTGGGCTGCCTCGCCATGGCCTTCCTTGGCACAGCGTTTGTCACCACGGCCTTCTCCTCATGGTGTCCCTCCCCACGGCCATCCTCTCCAGCCTTTGCCATGGCCTCCCTCACCGGGACAGTGTTCGCCGTGACGGCCCTGGTGACGGCAGCCCTCTCCGTGGCCTTCCCACCACGGTCTCCGTACCTTCTCCCCCCGTGGGCTCTGCAGACAAACTCCTTCCACCAGGCGGGGCTGAGAGCCACCGTTGTCCCCAGGGGGACAGGTGACCATCCCCTCCCCTCTGGAGGACAAGCCTTGCTCCCAAGGCGGGACTGTGGGTGCCGCTGGCCCATGGCACAGCCCCGCGAAACGCACCGGGACAGGAAAGAGCTTCAGCCGCTCTGCGTGTGCAGCCGTGCCCAGAGCTTTTGTTTATTCATCAGCCACTCGTTTGGGCCAGCAATTAATGAAAAATGCTGATGAACACCTTTAGCACTGGTGCAGGGAGGGTCGGGGTGGTGTCAGCAAGCCTTTGTGGCTCTCGTGGAGGAGCAGAGCCTGTGTGGACAGGGCACAGCCTGGTGAGGGTCTTCCCTGCTGTGGGACTGGGCGGAAAGGGTGGGCTGGTGGCGGTGGGTCAGAAGGGACAGTAGATTCCACCACCGTGGTGGCCACGGGGCTGGTCTCCCATTCGGGTGAGCTTCCCACCCGTCTCCTACCACAACCGAGGTTTTGGGTGCTCGGGGCTCGCTCCAGGTGCAGGCGTGGAGTGGCCGGCTGGCGGGCGCAGCAGGGGAAGGCTCCTCTTCTCCCCCCAAGGCTGAACCCACCTCACACAGGCTCGCTCCCCCCCAGAGGATCTCCAGCCCTGGTGATGGAGCCCAGAGTTCTCCCACAAGGATGTGTGGGCTGAGACCTCACCCCTCCAGGCTTGGAGACCCCCCTTCCCTCGCTCCCGTGGGCAGCTGAGCCCTGGACGAGCCCTGCCCGTGGGCTGCGGGCACGGCCGGGGTCCCAGAGCGTCGGGCTGGATCCGGTGCCACCGCGCTGACTCCAGCTGCCCCCGGCTGCACATCTCCCTCCAGTGCAACAGGGGCCCACCTGCACGCGGCCCAGTGGGGAGCTGCCGGTGTAGATGCGAACCTGTGGCAGGAGAGGGGCAGAAGCAGTGTGGGACATGGCTGGTGGCCTTCCAGCAGAGCTAGGAACACCCGTTACCCCAAGAAGAGCAATCCCACCCCAGCAACCTCCCGTGGACAGCAAGAAATAGCTCCTTGGGGCTTGCCTGTGCCCCTCCCGCAAGTGGGGGCTGAGACCCTTGGCTGCAGGAGGAGCTTCTGAGCACAGGTGACCCAGGCCACCTTCTTAGCTGTGGTCACCTCCATCCTGCTCACCTGCATGACAGTGAACTCCAAGGATAGCTCTTGCTTCTGGATGTCCCCAGCAGGGAGGCTGGAGAGGAAGGGCATGCTCCAGATGGGGTTGTGGCCGGTGACGGACTTGGTCTCCTCGGTGTCGATGACGTGGCCATTGTGGTAAAGGTGGGTGATGACATAGTGGCCTGGAAACGGAGACAGAGCCTTGGTGAGAGGGACCTGCTCCGGGCACGCACCAGGGAGGGAGGCTGGAGGTTGGCAAGCCAGATTCCTGCACACCATGGGCAGCCACACTGGGGTGCCGGGGGGGGCTACAGGTGCTCCGTGGGGCTCTGCGGAGCTGTGGGCAGAGGACAGGGAGATGCTGTCCATCTTGGTTGCACCTACCCCTCCCCTCCCTGGTTGGGAGCAAGGACCTCCAGAGTCCTCAGCTCATGTCCCTGCCCACGTCCCAGGCTTTGCATGAGCTGGGGGGAGACAGAGGTGTTAACAGCCAGTGGGACAGAAAGCCCCGCGCTATTTTTTTTAGATATATAAATATGTATATTTTAAGCGTTTGGGGGCCATATTGGAGATGTCTAGATCCTAGCTGCCCTACCTGTACTCATTTAGCTTAGGAAAGAGAAGTTTAAGAGGAAATAAGACTACGTGCCAAGCAAAAGGAGGGGTTGCCATTCCCTGTGCCCACCCGGGCATCGCCTTGCCCCCCGGTCCATGCCCCGTGCCCTACCTGGTGTGCCCGGCATGTGCGAGAGCTGGCCCAGGTGCTCTGCCTTGTGGACCAGCACCTTGGTGCGGCTGGCCAGGGCTTGGTACTGGAGGAGAAGGAAAAGCTGGCCAAGGGATGTGGGTGGTCTGGGTGGGAAGGAGAGGACGCTGCGGCTCGCATCATGGGCGCTGAGGCGCTGGAATGAGGTGAGAGAGCAGGAAACACCGTGAAACCTTCTCCAGCCTCCTCTAGTCTCTCCAGCTCAGGGATGCTTGCCTCCCACCTACACTACGGGTGGGTCATGAATGGGCAAAAAAGAGCCAGGAAGGTGAATTTGATGCTTACCATCCCCGCGAGGATGGTGCCAGCTCTGCATTTACCCCTTCCACCCTGGCACCCCCATCTTCAGCGAAGCCCCCAGGCAGAGATGCTGCCACTCGTTATGGTTGATGGATGTTAATTATGGGCAGCTGATGAACCTGCGCCACAGCAGAGGACACCACAGGGATGGGGGTTGCTGTCTCAGTGCCTTCAGTCCCTCCCGCTGCCTCCCACCGGGTGGTGCTTGGAGGAGGCTCTGCCTCTCACTGGGGAGTTTTAGGGCTCTGAGACCAAGCAGAGCTCAGCCAAAACATGAAGACAACCCCCGTGCTGGAGCCTGCTGCCGCCTCACCTTTCTGAGCTTGGTTTTGGTGCTTGACAGCTCCCAGCTGTAGCAAGAAGATGCCCAGGGGTCCCAGGTGGCCTGAGCACAGGGAAAGAGGACCTCTCCCACAAAGGAGTCCTTGAGGCTGCTGCAGAACCTGGTGTAGACGGTGAAGCGCAGGGTGAAGCTCCTCAGCTCCTCCAGGCTGTACCGGCCAAACCGGCACGGCTGCCGGCGGGCAGGGTGGAGGCTGCTGTGGTGCACGGCCACATGCCGGGATGCCGGGAGCTGCGGCAGCAGGTACACCTTGACGTAGGAGCCCTTGGGCAGGTAGGAGATGCTGAGAATTGTCACAGTGAGCGTGGCCTCAGCTGGCGAGTAGAACAAGTTGCAGTGGAGCCGGGGACGCTGCTTGGGGCCAGTGCCAGCGGGCAGCGGGGTGGGTGGTCCTGGGACGGGGTGGACTAGTGGGCTTTCCTCATTGCAGTTTGGCTCTGGAGATGGTGCGGCAGCGCTGCCATGCTTTCGCCGGCTTTTTAGGGAAGAGAAGAGTGGGCAAGGATGCTCTGCCATGGAGGAAGCCCCTGCAGGGTGCTGATGATGCACAGGAACCCTCTTTTTCCTGGGCACCCAGCACCTCCCCTGCCACTTCTTCATACACCTGCTGGACAGGCACCGGCACCGTCCCGGCGGGCAGAGCAGGTCCCAGCTCCACCATTGCCTGCTCCCGGCTGAGGCGGGGGTGCTGGCGGTGCCACCAGCACACGGTGCAGCCCAGGAGGATGCTGAGACAGAGCAGGGCCAGCCCTGCACCAAGGAAGACCTGCAAACGCACTGGAGAGAGCGGGCACTACTAGCACAGCAGGTCTTGCCAGGGCTGCACGGCCGTGGCTCTCGGCGGGGGATGGAGCAATGGAGAAGAGCAAGGCCTGGGTGCCCACCTCCCCGGCCATGCCTGTGACCCACCCCCATCGTTGCAATCCGGGATCGGAGTGGGGCATCCCAAAGCCAGAAGGTGGGAGTTGGCTTGGTCAGGGCCGTGCTCGGCACCTGTGGGTGTGGGCAGCCTGACACCGAAAACAAACGGAGCCGGAGCCTCACCCCGGGGGTGATAAGGGCTTGGGAAAGGTGGCGTTATCAGTTATCAGCCCTGCTGCCAGGGTGATGCGGGTCGCTTGCTTGGGGGGGGGGGGGGGGGCGCACAAAATGTGTGGGGAGGCCCTGGTGCCCCTGGGGAGGAGCAGGAGACCGGCAAGGGGGAGATCTGGGGACGCCTGAGCTGGATTCAAAGCGGCAGCGCTCCCCAAGTTGTTGTGTACCCAAGCCTGGCCCCAAAAGAGGGGGCACCTCCTCCCCAGGCTGTGCCCAGAGGACCAGTGTCCTGCGGGGGGTTAAGCTGGACTTTATCCCTCCTGGCTGGGATGCCCGCGGGGTTTCAGGCTCCCCAGCAGCTGAGCAGGGTGGCATCTCTGCATGTGGATCGTTTAAGGACCAGGGAACCAAACTCCTGGACATCAGCGCTGAAGTTTCATAGGAAACTTGGTTTTCAGAGGTGAGCAACAAGCGCCAATGCAAATCCCTCCGCGTGCGCAGAGCCGGCTTCGCCTGCAGCCCTGCAGCGAGGGATTACGGAGAGCAGGGTCTGGGCAAAGCTCTGCCAGAGCCTGAGCCGGCTGGGTGGAGGGATCGTCCTGTTTGCCCCTGCCCAGATACTTCCCTCTGCGCTGGGCGTCTTTAGCCCTTTGTTACGTGTTAGGGAAGCCAGGCTGCGGTGGGATGAGCGGCAAACGGCGGCATTTAGGGGAGGGATGGAGGGAAGGGGGCTGGGATGTGAACTTGCCTGGAGGATTATATTCCAGCCCAAACAGCGGCTGCCAATGTCCACGGGCATCCAGCCCTGGGAAAGCGAGTTGGGAGGGCTGGAGCACGGCCACCGCAGGCGTACGGATCCGCACTGGTCTGTGGGGCTGGGGAGGGTGAGCGGGGTCCCCTTTGGGTGCCTGTTTCAGGGTGCTGGGGCAGCCAGGTGGGATGATGCTGTGCAGCAAGCTGCTGCACCGAGCAGGTAAGAGGGCTGGAGGCTGGCAGGGCTGCAGGGCTGTCCTGGATCTTGGCGCTGAGGTTGGGGTGGCCACCATGGAGCCCCCCCTCACCCGACAACAGGTCTCTGAGACCCCCCTCCAGCCCGGCACTGGGGCCCACACGTTCCCACCCCCGATATTAAGGCTGCCGGTGGATAAACACCACGGCCGTGCGTCCCAAGGGTGTTTGCTCCCCCCCTTTGCCAGAACCCACCTTACCTGCTTCGGGCATCTGGCTTTTAAGGGGGGAAGTGAGGGCAGGTGGGTCCTTCAGCCGGGAAAAGCTGGAGCTGGGCAAGGCCAAAGGCAGCGGTGGGCAAGGGGAAGGGAACGCGGGGGAAAGGCTCTGCCTTCACCTGCCTGCCACCCGGACAGGCTGGGACCGGAGCCCAGGTATGCTGGGAGGCTCTGCCAGCCAACTCTTGTCGGATAACCGGGGGGTGGGGGGGGGGGCTGTAAAACACAGGCACGGCTCTTCTCGCACACGTGGAGTGAAATCAGCAGAACCCCCAAGAGGCAGCTGAATTTTGTGGCTCGGGTGCTGTTCGAGCAGGCGGCTTCTCTGCACCCATCAGCGAGCGCGGCTGTTCCGTGCTCTGCGGGGAGGCAGCCGAGGCAGCCGGGATGCTCAGAACAGGCGCGACTCGGTGCCTTACAGCATCCCGCCCCGCTGCCGCCGAGGAAGCCCAAGGGGATCTGTGCTCTGGGAGGCCGTGCCAGCGTGTGCCGCAGCCCCGGCACCGCCGCCGCCGTTGGATGGGTGTTCCAGAGCCACCCATGGGTCCCCCCTGCAGCCAGGTGCCGATGGAGAGGCCAGCAGGCAGCGCAGGCAGGGTGCGGGCAGGAGGGGAGAGGTTTCCAACTCCATGGCACGGGCATGGCGGGCGTTGGTGGGAGGATGGGGAAGGTTGTGGTGCTGAGCCCCATCCCAGCACCCAGCCACCACGGACGGGCCACTGGCCAAAACAGACACCGAGGCATCAGACAGGCTGGTATGAAAAGGGCTGGAAACCAGTTCCTCTCCAACGGCTGAACTGGTTCAATGACTGGAAAAACAACATCAGGTGCTGCGTGAATAGCACAAAATGTCATTTTTGTGCAGGAGGCGGTGACGGGAGGGTCTGGGGGGCAGCTCCTGCCCCAGCTTGGCCCTTGCCAGGCCGGGGCTGGGTAAGGGACACGGGGCAGGGACAGCTGCGGCTCTGAGCCCTCCAGGGACGCCTGGGAGAGGAGATCAGCGTAACTCATCCTGTTTCACGCCTGTTCTCCCCCAGAGCTGTGTGCAGGGGTTCACCGGGGAGCATCCAACCTGGAAGCCCTTTGGCTCCACCCCGTAAGTACCCAGCTCCTTTCTAGCCACCACTCCAAACCGCAGCCTGCCACAGCAGGTTTAGAGCCCAGTTCTCCCCACAAGGGTACAAACTGGGAGAGCAACGACCTGCAAGGACGTAAACCTCATCTAGGATCTAGGCTGAGCCAACCTCTGGGAATACTTTCCCGGGATGAAGAAGGGGCTGGGAAATTTTTAACTTGCGCTTCAGCCAAACAGCGTGGCCACAAAACAGGCTTGCAGGGTCACCGTGTGAAGAGGTAGAAGTTTATTGGAATATAAACATTCAGATAACGTGTAAGATAGAAAAAACCCAACAACAACATATACAGACACTTGTTGGAAGGAGACGTTGAGGTATTTATCCACCGCCTAGGCTATCACATTTCTTTTTTTTTTATTTATTTTTTATTTTTTTTTTTTTTAAATAGGTAAGAAAACTAGTAGCAAGGCTGCTGCAGCTGTTTGGTGAAAACATCTGATCTGACTCTGTTTGGAGCACACACACACACACGCAGTGGCCAAAAGGACTTGGTGTGACACGTTCACATTCACTTTGGGAGCCGAGCAGGCACGCAGCCTCCCCCTTGCCTCTTCCCCCTTTCCCAGGTCACAATCTTTGTGCCTTCCCAGCATAAACTGGGATCTGCTGGAAGAGGACAAGCAGGTTTGGTTTTGTGTTTTGGTTTTGTTTTGTGGTTTTTTCCCCCCAGATGGGCATCGAACCCAGCTGGCAAACCTCCCCCTGAAACAGGAGCATCAAGGCTGCACGGAAGCAAGCTGGGCGCTTTTGGTTTGGTTTTTGGTGGTTTTTTTTGGCTGCTCACTGCAAAACCTTCGCTGGTCTGGAGTTGAAAGAGAATTAGCCACACTGCAAAGCAGAGCACTTCACGCGAGGAACAGTCCTACCCGCAGTATCAAAACCCCTGAGTACTATACAATCGAACACAGTCGAGTGAAATGAAGCGGAGCCGGGGAGAGGAGGGGGATCCACCGCCCCTGCTCAGCCTTCCCTGGCTCCCGGCTCGGCCGCCCTGTCTCTGCTGCTGGTTTCCATAACCCTGTCCCCAAAGCCTGGCAGCTCAGCAGGAGACCTGGAGCTTGGCAAAACACTCGTTAAGCCAACTGCCAGTATCAAAGCCGGGCTGGGGGAAAGGGTCACTCTTCACAGTCTGAAGGGCTGGTCCTTGCCCCCGTGTACTGAGCAAGGACCAGTTTATTGTTGCAGCTTATTTTTACTGAGGTATCTGTTACACATCCCGACTTGATTCTTTCCCTGAATTGGATACAAAACAATCTGTTAGTCCCTGTCTATTTCCAGTCTAGTTGTGTAAAGCTTATAAACATTAATACTCTAGTAGTGTCAAAGCTGTTTAGCAGTTCAGTGATTCCAGTGCCTTTCTGTGCAAGAAAACACAATGTTAGCATGTGATACATAAGCAAAACCACCCATTACTAACCTCTGCTCCCCAGGACCAGAGAAGAAAGAACAAGGAAAAGCAAAAAGTGCCCCAGTCCCACTCATAGGAAACAGCCCCCAAACCCACCCCCAAATAAAATAAACAAAACCCGAACAAAAGAAAACAAAAAAGGGGAAAAAACCCAACAATCTGAATGAGTCCCAGAGTCTGGGAAACCCTCTCCGAGCCTGCGAGGGTGAGGTGCCACGGAGGCCCGTGGGATCTGCCGAGCAAGCTCCCTGCACCCAGGAGCAGCTCAGCTCGCTTCCCTGCCCCGCAGGCGGCCGCTGCTCCCGCTGAAAGCAGCTGGAGGGGGGACATGTGGAGCAGCATCCATCTCAGGACACGGGCATGCCCACCCCTTCTCCCTCGTCCTCCCACCAAGTCCTCGTGACGTCAGGCAGCGGGACAACTCAAGCCACAGTGTATAAACTAACGTCTAGAGAGCGCAGAGCTGCTCGCACCCGGGAGGTCTTACCTACGGTTTACACAAGCCTCGGCACCAGCGCTCGGCTCTCAAGGCAGAGCAGCAGCACCGCTGAGCAACGCTGGGGGATTCAAAAGGAGAACCTGACGCTTGAGAGTTCCACGGAAGGATTATTCGTTTTGGTTCCTAGGTACGGTTTTAAGCCTGATGCTCCAGCTGCTGCTGGGGCTTTCCCTGTGGTGGTGTCTGGCCCCGTTTCTTAAAGCCGTGCTCTTTTCAGTAGTATAAAATAAAGAGGTTCCAGGAGCAGGGGCACCCCGGGGGCGCAGGGCCCGTGCCACAGCTAGCCAGGGGGACCGAGGGAGCTCCCCGGGCTCGTGAAGTCTGACAGAGCCCGGGCTGGGCTGGGCTGCCCACAGTGCGCGGCAGAAAGGACCGGGCAGGAACAGGACAGACGCTTCCAGGCTGAGCTCGGGCTCAGTGCTGCAGGCAGGCACAGCACCTCCAGCCTCCGGACCTGCACGGAGCTCAGTCCTCCCAACAGCTCTGCTCGCCTACGTGAGCAGCAAAAAGGTGACCTCGTACTGGTGTGACACCGGGCAACTCACCCACCACACGCCAGGAAAACTGCTTTTTAGTAGCCTGACCCTCTGGATTTGGTCACAACGTATCTACTGGCTCAGGTGGTTCTTACAGAGGCACCCGCGCACAGGTGAAAAACTAGAATAACTTTTTATTTTGGTGCCTCTCACAAAGGCTACCTAACATGGCTTAGTCTTGTAGTGTAGGCAGAATTAGCTGTGCCTGGGTAACGAAGTCCCAGCACGGCAGCGGAGGCAGCTGGGTGCAGCACCACAAGGCCAAGCTGTTCTCTCAGGTGCCAGAAACCACCGTCCTGCGAGAGGCTTGGCCAGTCTGTAGTGTAAGCAGTGCCGTCACCTCCCAGCTGCGCCGAGCAGCTTTGCTAAAGGCAAGCACAGATCCTGGAGCTTAGAAAAACAACAGGGACTCTGGAGACACCCTCACGTCCAACACAAAAGGACACATCTTCTAAGTAAGCAGCCACTCTTGCCCTACCTGTACCTGTCCTCCCGTGTCATGCACATGTCCTGGGACTATGCTGTTCAGCTTGTCTCCTGCTGGCCTAAAGGCTGGGGAAGCCACTGCTCTTTAGCTCAGCTTTTTTTTTTTTTTTTTACTTTGTCTTTGGTGATACAATTAAAAATAAAAAAAAATAATCAACACAATGTCAGCAAAACCACATATAAAAAAACCCAAGCGATAAGATATGCCAATACTTCCTGAAGAGATTAAAAAAAAAACAACCCAAAACAAACAAAAAACCCAACAACAAGTACATATCTGAGGTATTTCATCTGCTCAAAAAAACCTGACTTGGGCCCAGAGGATGGGAAGGACGTCACCAGGGCAGGATGGATGGTGCTTGGACCTGATCTCCAGGCTGGGGAAAGCATGTGTGGGAAAGGCCAGAAGAAGAGAGAGGGGACAGAATGAGGCCACCTGAGCAGGAGCGGAGTTGATGGAGTCACCAAGTCAGCTTATTTGGCTCCAGACACAGGAGAGCCAGGGCCAGCCTTCACTTGCTTTCAGCTGCAGGTTTAAGGGAAAAGGCAAGGAAGGGCCAGATTTCCTCTTCCCTGCTTCTGCCCAGGAGCGCAGAAGGTCTCACTCAGCTGAGAGCAGCTGCCTTTTTGTGCATGTACAATTTGCAGGGGACTGGGCTTCTGCAGGCTTGTCCAGAGACCAACCAAGAAACACAGGCGTAGCATTAACCACGACACCTACACACACCCTGCAGCCCTGCTGAATCAGATTTCAAATATTTAATTTCTATGTGGCCAGCGCACAGATGGGGAGAGCTTCCAGGGGCTACTGAACCTGACGAGAAGGAAGTCGCCCCGGAAGCCCAGATCAATCTAAATGACAGCTCTTTGGTGACGAGGGGGGCAGAGGATCAAAACACCGAGCCACAGTAAGTTCAGGCTGTCAGGGTAAATGCCAGTGGGACGAGTTCCTCGAGGGCAGAGAGACAAGGTCGAGGGCATTCAAAACTTGGCTGAAAGCCTGAAGGCAACCGTAGGGGAGAGGCCAGCACCAGCCAGGAGAGCGAAGCAGCTGACGAGAGGTTTTTAATGTGTCTATGGGTCAAACATAGCGGTGAGAAAGTCCTTCCCCTCTTGCCGAGACCTCGGGGTGGGGGAAGGAGGCTCACCAGCCAAGAACACGTGCTCTACGGGAGGACAGATGAACACCGGACCACGACAGAGCCTGAAGAAGGAAAGTGAGGAAGCCTGCCCGCTCTGCAGCCACACGGCACAAGCCCCGGCAGGACAGGGGCAAGGCACCCCACCGGCTCTTAGGATTGTCAATACACAGGGTTGTTTTGTGGGAAGAGTCCTTGCGGCCACTGGTTCGAGGAGAACCAAGTTTCTGGGCCCCAACTCCAGGTCTTTCCACCTGCCTTGGTGACGTCTCAGCCATCTCTCAACCCACAGCTCCTAGAGACGGTCCCTGATTGAAAAACGCCAGGCATGCCCCCCCCCCCTCCATGTCCCACCCGCAACAGGAACACAGCAAACCCTGGGAGGAGGAGGAAGAAAACAAAAAGCAAAAGGGAGGAAGAAAGGGGAGAATAAAGAAAAAAGGCTGGACAAACAGACGATGAAGAAAAACTTGCTGGCATGGAAAGGTTTCAGCATCATCATCATCTTGCTGTTGGCCAACCACAAAAGCAGGTTCCTTGAGATGAGGTAATCTGTGCGACTCCTTCCCGGCTCGCTCCCTGCCGAGAGCAGAGAGAAGAGCTGCCGGAGGCCAGTGTGAGAGACAGCAGGCTCGGCCGTCCATCAGAGAGACCAGCTGGTGGAGGGCTCTGCGCTGGGGGTTCCCCGGGATGAGGTAGGGCTGGGAGAGCAGTGGGAGCTGCTGCTGCTGCTGCAGGAACTTTGGGTGCTGGAGCCTGCAATGAGATGGACGACTGGCTTCTGGGCAAAGAGCACTCCTGCGAGGCAGAGAGAGGTAAAAAGAAGGGTTACTGGGACTATGGGGTGGCACGGCCGAGAAGGACAGGGTGCAGAGCAAAGGACACTCAATCCAACCCCAGCAACCTCATCCCAACAGAAAGAGGCTCAGCACAAGACAAGGAGGCTCAGAGACAGATCAGAGGGTCAATAGCGACCAGGATATAAGAAGGGATCTCCCAGGACTTGTTCTGGCAGCCTCTGTCGCGGGGATGTTGCGCTTACAGAAGACAAAGATCCCAAATGGCTTCAACACCTTTGCAGGAGAGAAGCAACTTGCATTGCACTGCAGTGCCAGGCCTCCCACCTGGGCTTTGTCCAAGGATGCACGCGTGTGACCTGCAGGAGTGAAATGCCTTGAGCAGAGTAACACGGGACAACAGTTCGTGCTTCCCAGAGATGCGTGAGGAGGAGCTGAGTAAAGCCACTCCTCAGCAGGAGAAGCGGGATCATACTCCTTCCTACTAACACTGCAGTAGAAGTCCCTTCCCTTGGATTTTAAGAATACTAACGACCACCACCAAAAGGAAAGGGCACTCGACTGGCAGGACCAAAACCCAGAAAGAATGGAAACCATCTCCTGCTGAGCCTCCTGAGCTGGGCAGGCTGCGCCTGTCACGCTTCGGCAGAGGCCAGCCCCGGGGAGCACAGCACGCCACGCCACGCCACGCCACGCCACGCCACGCCACGCCACGCCACCCCCTCCGTGCCACCAGCCTGGCTCTCCACACCCCCCCGGGAGCGGTTCCTTCTCACCAGCGTAAGTTGTGCCGTTAATCTCCACAGACATGTTAATACTCCCAATGCCGTTGGGTGACAAATTCAGTGCCGCCGCCGCTGCCGAGTCTGGTTTATCCTCTTTTCAAGAAAGAAGAGATGCAGAGTTAGAGAGTAACTATCCCGTTCCCTGCACCACCCAGAGATGATCGAAGGTGGACACAGTCCTCCTCCTGTCCCCTCTTTGGTGAGGAAATCCCTCACAACATTCACTTCCAGTCCTATCATGTCTACAAAGGTGTTTGAGCGCTTTGGTGTGATCCGAGGGTCGGCTGTGAGCCCAGTGGCACTTCCACATCTCCCCGACTCGCACACTGGAGGGCCCAGTTAACGTCCCCTCCACACACGACACAAGACCACATTTAAATGGGCTGGACTGTGGCCGTGCTGGCAGCAGACTGGGAGCACAGGGACATGCCCCTACTCCTTCACTGAGGGGTGGCAGCTTCCCGGGGAGCTGCTGCGACTCCCTGGGCACGGCTCAGGCTGCAGCAGCTCCAGCGGCCACTGGAGGGAGGGGACCACCCGCAGGGCCAGGGGCTCAACCCAGCAGCACAACACTTGGCTGCCCCTCCAGCCTGGGAAATGTGTTTTTCCAGTGTCCTCAGCCTGGGGAGCCCTTTCTAAGCCCTGATGGGCCGCTCTGGAAGTGTCCGTGGGGTTCAATTTGCACTGATGTCTCGGGGGAGCCGGTTGTCCCATTCTCCTGGATGTTTCTGAACCTCCAACCGAAGCAACTGGCGGCCGTGGCCCTGGCTCGCAGGACTGCATCTGCACAGTTTGCACAGCCGTGCCGCGGTTACCGGCCCACCCGACGTTGGTTTTGGGGCACTGGGCTATTAAAACAGAGAGCGATTACGCAGACAGTCTGCTCGGGCTCTGGCACTGCATGCAAAATGCGTGGCTTTAGCAGACTTGGAAGGAGCTAGGACAGCAAGTTCACCGTCCCTGTAAGGAACACTAAGGACATTGCCAACATCTAACCTACACATTGCTATCAAGCTACGATAAGCTCGTGCAGTGCTTTTCAAAAGTGCCTCTCAAAAGACTTTACAAAGCTCAATATTATTTTTATTTTGCAATTGGGAAAATTAGCAAGTCTGTCCTGTCTTTTGTGCCCTAACAAAGGTGGGAGTGGTATCACTGAGTCCTTGGGGCTCAGCCCTCAGCCTGTCACTCTTGGTAGAGACTGAAATTATCCCTAGCATTTTGATTTCGGAAGTTCAGGGTGGAGAGAAAAAAACCCAAGCTAAATTGAGATGAGAGTGATAAACATTACTCGATAAAGTTTGTACTCCCTTTCGCTCACTGGTTTTGTTTTCATGTAAAGGTGAAATTTAGGTGGACGCATCGCTGTCAGGAGCTGTGATGGGAAGTCCCAGTGCCGTTTAACCCCGCAGCCAGCTGCTGCTGCTTCGGAGGGGAACCTGCTCTGACCCTCTGCCACGTACGTTTCTGGCAAAGCGTCTCAATAAAGCATTTACCAGCCCTGCTAGCAAGGGCCTCGAGAACAACTCTTCCCTTTCTTCCAAGGGGTGCCAAACTTGCCTGGCCTTGCACCTACATCCAACTGCACAATTAATAGGGGGTCTGAGACCTTTAATTTTAATGGATCAAAAGGTTTGGAGGAAGCAGCTGTTGGGACTGAAATTTTCTGAGGCTTTGCTGTCCAGTGAAGTGCAGCCCCGGGGACAGGTAAGGGAGCCACGGCACTTAATCAGCTTTTGAAGCCACTATATAACAGTATTGATTCTGACAATGTGACCTTTACAGGGCGACTCCCCTTTTACAAAGCATTTCAGGAGTGCATTTCCCAGGCCATGAATGCTGCTTATATGTGACCTTCTAACCCAGCCTTGCCAGGAGTTCTTTGCCTGGAGGCTGTGCGTAGGGTTGCAGCAGATGTTGGTAGAAATCACCTGACTTGCTAAAAGCCGTGGGATGTGCAGGGGCCCCTGCAGATACACAGGTCTTTGTGGCCTCCACATCACACCTGACAAAGGATTCCTAAAAGCTGGGCATCTCTCCCCCACCCCCTGCAGTCTGCTATCCGTACAGAAAAAGCCGTTACCGACACGATCAATTGAAAGGGTTTGTGAGCAAGAAAGGACAGAAAATCATTCCCTGCAGCACAACGCTGGCAGGAGGCTCAGATGAGAGCAAGGCAGGGGAAAGCTGAGCGTCTGGCACAGGACGGGCTTCCCGTCCAAAAGCCATCTCACTGACAGCAGAATCGAGGGGCTGCCTTTGGCGAGGCTAAAGCACGCTCTCGGATCCGATGTACACCAGGTATTAAACGCGAGGGGGTCAGCTACATGAACCAAAGCAGTTTCAGCCAGCCCATGTGCTTCCCATAAAGGAAGGAACACACTCACAGCACGTAACAGCACTGCTGCAAGGACAACCGAGCCAGTCATCAACTGAAACCGGTAATTCCCCACAGTGCAAGTTCTGCGAGCTTGAGTCCTGAAGCAATCTCACCGCGGTCAACGCAGGAGGTCCTAAGCTCAGAGTAAGGGTCTTGTTGTAGGGGTCAAGTGGGTTTTATCAGCTTAGATGCAGAGCTTTCTGAACACAGCTAGGATTCTTCCGAATCCAGGCTGGATTCAGGTGATGCTGGATTATGCATCAACAAGAATAGAACCAGCAGCAGTAGGTAAAACCTAACAAAATACTGCTAGTTTAGCTTTGCAGTTACTGTGCTCCATTTGAACAGCTGCTTGACAGTGACCTCTGCCTGGTACCCAGAGAGATAATCGAGCCCGCGTGTGAAGAGGTGTCTGACATCCTAGACTGGGAGCAATTCCCTCCCTGCTGCAGTCTGCAACGACCTTTTGTGTATCCAGAGGTGCTGCTTACCCTTGCCATTGATTTTGATCTTCATGGGGATCTGCCGCGCCATGCTGAACAGGTTGCGCTGAAGAGCCTGCTGGACAAGCCGCTGCTCCTCCTCCGTCATCCGCGAGACCTTCTTCTCTGGAGGCTCCCCCGACTCCAGCCTCTCCCTCAGCTGCTCCAGGGTGGCTGTTCTTGCTGCCACAGTTGCCTGCTGGCTAGCCAAGGTCACTGGCACAGCAATACGATTTGGCATAGACACAGTCAAGGGCACACCGTCACCTAGAAAAGGTAAGAGCCACTTAGTCCCTCCCACAGCCCTTCCTAGAGCGAGCACGCAAACGTGGACACCGCCGGCCGCCCTCTTTGCTGCAAGTACAAGTAGCTGCTGACCTTTTCTGACAGCTGCTGCTGGAGACACCCGAGGATTGCTGGTCCCACTGCCTGGCGCGACACCGATGATGGGGAAGCGGATCTTTGGGGGAGACAGGAGGGAAGGAGGCCCTGTGGTGGTGGGCGAGTAGCTGAACAAAGAGGAGCTGTAGCTGGGCCGCCTGCCTTCCCGCCTGTTGCCATCAATTGCAGCCTGAAGCTCAGCGGGGGAACTGAGGGATTTCTTCTCGCATTCGTAGGCATATAGGTACTTCATGTACCTGGGAGAGAGGCGAGCACAGGGAAACTCAAGTAGGTTTCTCAGTAGAACATGAAATTATAGGCTACAGCAACAAGCACCATATTCAGGAAGTCCTTCCGACTGAAGTCTTCTGCAGATCTGGAGACATTGCATATCACGACAGCAGCTACGCTTGGTTGGATGAGCACTGAGCAGTTTGGGTGTGAAGCACAGCTCTCAGACTTTGAGTTTACTCAGTGTTTATAGGGAAGCACACAGTTACATACTACTACACCCACAATGGCAGAAAAAACCCATGCAGAATTCCTCTGCAACTGAGACACCACCTAAAATTGTAAGAATTCAGATCTCGGACTGTAACACTCAACACAAGGAAGGAAGTTTGAAGGATTACCCTTGTCCAAGTCATTTCTGTTGGGCAGCACCAAACCTTACCACTTCTGCGGAATTCTGGCACACACATTTACAGGAGACAGCCTGTTTGTACCGAAGGCTGTAGGAATGGCAAGGAGCTTCCCTCTCTGGGTCTCAGGGGCTCTTACAACTTCCAAGAAAACAGAGTCTGCACAAGAGCTGGGTATGGATTCCCAGAGCCCAGCCTTCCGTGCTCGAGTCACTGAAGCACAGCTTTGCGGTTTACTTTCACCATTCTTTTTCCTCTGCTTACTCTACTTCTTTATTGCTCGCATTAATTGCTCACGTTAATCAATTAATTGCTCAAATTAATCAATGTGAGGTACTGCAGGTCAGAAAAGCAATCCTCACAGTAAGCAGGTGCTAAATGCAAGTTTCCACAACTTAGTAGTGATTACAGACGTGAAATGATCAAGTTCATACTTGATGCCTAAAAATCAGGAGGCCTCCCTCCCCCCTCGCTGTGCCAAGTGCTCTCCAGAGACAGAGCAAGACCCTCCTTGCCCCGAGGAGTTTAAGCTCTGAAGAGGTGAGAAAGGCACAGGATAGAGGGAGGTGCAGAGCGCAGGGAACAAGGCGATAGCATATTAGTGCTGGGGTTGTAGGGACGCAAGGGGAATCACGGCTAAAATAAAAATGAGAGCAGAAGGAAGAAAGGAAAAGTTAAAACTGCAAGCCTAGGGTGAGAGGGACAAATAAAGCTCCTCCCTGGGCACAGAGCAGAATTTAGTCTTTCAATTTTTCCACCTCAGTCCCTGCTTCACACTCCCCAGTCCCCGCTTCGTGTTCCCATCCGTGCTGTCAGACCTTCTGGACTTACTGGGTTCGAAGCGTGAACGCAGCACTGGTGATGGAGGTGGGCAGATTAAGGCCTTTGGTGATCTCTCGCCAGATCTTCTTGTTGATGATTTCCACCAGCCCTCCTTTCTCAGTTACCAGCTTGTAGAGCATATAGAGATCCAGGATCTGCTTTGCCATGATGGGTATCCGATTGATGGGAGTTCCTGGAGGGAAACAGCAGGGAAGGAAACATGGAGTCAGAAAGAAAATGAGGCCAAGAAAACCGGCAGGTCGGGGCTATCGATCTCCTTTCTAATAGGAAATTCAGGCAACTGTATTTGCAGCCTGACTTGAGACCTCTCGATGGGTGAGTAAATGAGCCAGAGAAGTGTAGCTACATGGCACGTCCTTTCCATGAAAAATCCTTTCCTGTAGGCAAAAGCAATTATCAGACAAATAATAACCTGCAGCTAGCAGCAACTTCTAAAATAGAAAGAGGGGAAGTAGGGACTATTCAATCCTAGGGGTGAGGGAGCAGCACAGAGGAATCATTTTTTATGGGCTCCCAGGGCAATCTCAGATAAAAATCTGTATTGCTTGTGCTCAGGAAGGGGCTGAGCAGCCAGGCAACTGAAGCTACTTATACATGGGGATTTGTCTCCCTCAACTCCCCAGGATTTGCTATCCTGTATTGCTTGGGAACAGTGACAAAGGGGTCCACGACACCTGAGAGCACCTCGTTCCCCCACGTACGTGCACCTCTATCCTCCCTCACAAGCACGTGCATGTTTTGCTGCGGCTACTGCTCTCACAAAGCATTTTCACCCTCCCACCCCTCCCTGAACACGCTCCCAAATGACACACCACTGAGGCCACACGTGTACCTTGGTAGCAACCGCAACCCAGCTGCTGGAGCCGTAACTTGTTACGAGAAAGCTAGAGCAATCGTGGGGATGGTGGAGATGAACAAACGAGCAGTGTGACGAAGCAACAGCGTGCCTGACTGCAGACATGGCAACACCAGGCATCCTCATGGTGGCTGGGAGAAGCACCAGGTACCCCCAAGCACTTTCTGGAGCCCAAAACAAGGTCCTGCTCTATCCTCGATCCTTGAGAGGACAGACAGGGAAACAGCTCTATCCCTCCTGTTCAGTTCTGTCATCTTCTGGGTTAACAGAAGTAAGAAAAAATCTGATTTTTAACCCCATAATGCCCTTTTAGCAGCACCTTAAAGTGATAAAGCGTGCAGGGTTTGAAAAGGTCAAACTAATGAGATTTAGGCAAGGAGAGGAAGAGGAGAAAAAACCTGCTGATATAGCAAACCTTTTATTTTGCATAGGAAATACTGTCCTGGATCAAAGAGCCATCCATCTGAGGTCAGTATCCTGTCTACCACAATGGTCAGCACCAGCCTTTACAGGAAAGCCTGCGAAGCGCTGTAATGGACAATTATGGAATACCCAACCCACAGGGGAGACTTCTGCCACTGCTCATCAGCCAGCGATTCGGTTAATGCCCCGAAGCAGAGCAGTTTATGGCCCTTATAAATGGGTTTTATTCTGTTTAGTGAAAAGGAGTTCAGCTCAGCTCTGCAGATGTCCTCATTATACGTGTAAGTGTAATTTTTTTTTTCTTCTTTTCTTTTTGAAGCCTGTTATGCATTAGCTCATGGTACCAATTCCCACAGGTTAATGAGATGTTGGATAGAAAAAGAAAACTTTTGCAGCTTTAAAAGGGCTGCCCTTCAGTTTCACCAAGTTACTAACTCTTAAACTGTAAGAAAACAAAGAGCAACCTGATCAGGCTTGGTCCACATGCTCCGTCATTTCGTATCTATAATGTATCCTCTTTTCCTTGCCTTGTCTAAACAACCCCTTCCCTGTCCCCAGCAGAAAAGTCCACAAAGCAGTAATTTCACAAACTGCATCAGATCCTCTTCCTGCATTTCAGAGACGACGGTTCCCTCGGGGAGCAGAGATAGAGATGTTTCCAAACTGTTTAAATGTGCTGCAGCTCCTTGCATCCATCCATCCATCCCAGCCGGCTGCCCCAAGCCAGGAGCCAGCCCCTCCCAAAAGGCCAGCCTGTGTAAATGCAATCCTCAGTTTGCTTCGGTTTTTCCTCAGCCACCATTTTGTCTCAGTGTGTTATTGCAAAGATTAAGAGCACACCAACAGCGTCATTTCAGACACACGGAGGGCTGGGAGCGATCATGTTACCAGCCTTAAGTTATCATTCATCAGCTGAGCCACAGTAACCAGTCACACCCAGCCCGCTCCCAATGAAGAGTGGGGAAATATTTATGTTGGAGGTCTCTAGGAAGAGCCAGGGGTGGTTTCTTTCCGCCCCAAAATGCCCCTTCATTAACAGTTCAGCATTTCTGCCCCAGCAGCAAGGAGAGCCAGGATGTCCCAAGGGGCATCACACTGCCAGCAAAGCCTTCGCTCCCCGGGGGCAGCATCAAGACCCTCTCCCCTCCTCCTCCAGCAACCCCGCACCGCTCCAAGCTACCCGCTTCTCCCCAATCCAATTTAGGGAATAGCATTAACTTGTCCAGAAGGGACTTTCATCCAGCTCTCCTCGGACAGTGCCCAGATGGAGAGTGAAAGGGAAGGGTCATGGATAAGGCTCCTCAGGCAAACAAGCCACTAACACAGAGCGTAAGGAAATAGCTGCTTTTTAACATATTGCATTTTTCCTCAACAGTTTCATTCTCCTTGAGATTCTCCCATCGTAGCAGCTGAAAAAGGACAAAAGTGTATTTATCCAAATGCTCCCGTGCAAGGGACAAACATTATCTACACAGTGGGAAATAAAGGCTTAAATATATTTCCAGAGAGCCCGCTCACGGCTGGAGTAGAAACAGCACTGGGGTCTGACCTCCCCACCTCATGTTACTACCCCTCTGACACCTTCCCTTCCTGAAGTTTGCTTTTAAACAAGACCCACAGACCAAAGTGCCCTGAAATTCAATTAGTAGCTTTATAAATTAAGCTAAGACCTACAGCTTTTTTTTCTTTCCTCTCTCCTCCCTACAAAATTTCTTCATGCCAGCTGAGAAACTTTACAGCAGGGACAAAACTACTTCCATCCTTCTACCACTTGAGCGTGGGGCTGCAATCACTTCCCTCTCACGCTCTCTCATAGCACCACTCCAAGTAATGTCCCCCAGAGCGAGCAAAGAGCCATTTGGGTTTTAGACCTGGTAAATTAACCGTACTTTTCTGAGCAAGCCAGGGCACTGCATGTTTCATAGGATCTGACTGTAAAAGAGCTGAGAAGCATGGAAAAGCTGCTGTGGGAGCCCCCTCCCCCCCCAGCCCCTCGCCGAGGAAAGGCAAGGCGATAAAGTCTTTATTGGAAACCCCCAGCGCTCAAACAGGAAAGGCTGAAAAACGAGTATCATGGGACGATTGGATGCTGAAGCCGAGCGGATCCTTTCACAGGCGGCTGCAAGGCTTGTCAGGGGCCATGATGGATTACTGTCATCTGGCAGCATCAGGATTAATGATCCGGAGGTCAGAGGGGAGAATTCCAGAGGGAAAGGTCAGCAGCCGGGGGCACAGCATAAGACTTGTTGCCTTTTGATGGCGAACTCATTTTACTGTACTTTCAAGCCTCTCTATTCTGCCGGCTCTCAGAAATGCTGTACATACCGTGCCTGCAAAGAGCCAGCAGCCTTGCCTGACTCGAGAAGAGGATAAGGAAGATGACTGCCTCCTCTCCTAGTTTTCTTCGTAAACAACTTCTCTTCCTTTTAGTATAACCCCAGCTATGTAAGTACAGGCCATTCCTTCAAGAATCACCCAAAACTGGGACACGCAGGCAGTCTTGTTTCTACTGGAAAAGGGGTGATGCGTAGCTGATCAGCATGGGAGACCTCAGAAAGACAAACTCCAGGGCAGGCAAACTCTGGAAGGAGAAAGAGGAATCATCCCACAGCCCAAGGTTCCTGGTCTTCTGCAGGGAAAGCAAGCTGTAACTACAATCCAGATTTCTGGAATAGAGTTTCCCTGGAGGAAGCCTGCCTAGCTATAAACATCTCTGTCCTTCAAGGGAAATAGGCAGCCCCCTCTGCCAAGCTGCTTCCCCCTGTTCAAAAGCCTCTTCTGTTCCAGGCAGACGCAACAGAAGCCTAAAGGGCTTATATGGATAGACTTGAATGTCCCCAATGTCCCCTGTACCGGCGAGGCAGAAGGGGCAACTGTTTAATTTTCATCCTTCAAGAGCTATTTAAGAAGGGACTGAGGAAGCTGTAAACCCCAGACCATCTCTGAATGACTGATTTTACATCTATTGGCCATGAACCAGTATCTGGAGAGGGGGCACTGCCTGAGCCATCGGCACCCGCAGGCTCTGCTCCCCTGCACAGCAGCCGCCTGCCCAGTGCTGGGGCTCAGCCTTTCCCCTTCTCCTAAGGGAGCTAAGCTTTGGACCAACATCTTCCTCACTATCCACCCAAGCACGCTGCCCAACTTTCCCCTCCCCCCCATTCTTCAACCTGAAGCCCGGCTAAGATAGATCTAAGGCTAAAGATGCAGACTGATGTTAAACAAGGAAAACTGCCCCTAAGACTGTTCATAACCAAATTACAGAAAATAAGCGTCCCCTCATTTTGGAGGGATTTGCAAGCCTTCCACGATGGAGATCCCCTGCCAAGGGCCACTCTCTCCTCTCCTCCTGCTGAGCCATGCCCACTGCAGGGAGTTCCCCACCATCAAGCAGTCTAAGCCATGACTTGTCCTGCATGCAAGAGACAAAGAGCAGTTAATTATACCCAGCCTGGAGCACTACTTTTTGCAATCACCTCCCTTTTTTTTTTCTTCCTAGCCAATTTACTTTTAGAAGTGTCCATTTCTTAGTAAGGAACAAAGGAGGTGAGAATCCCAAACATTATTCCACAGAGCAACATTCAGAGCACAACAAAGTACACTCTGGAGTGAAAAATAGGCACAGTGTGTGTGTGTGTGCATTTTTAATACACTATCTGTACAGGTAAGAGCTGCTCTTTCCACCTTCCACTCTAAATATGTTCAGAAGAGAAACAGTATCAGACAGCCAAAAGGAACAGGTTTTCCCCAGGAGACCGGGGAAGTCCATAGTGATTCAAAAGAATTTTGAACCAAATCTTGAAGAGGTCTTCGTGTTTATTTGAAGGGAAACTGAGTAATTACTTGGTATGAACAACCTCCTCATCTCCCAGGCTAAACAGAGGAAAATTCAGTTCAACAGCAAGTCAGCAGTGCAGAACACGAGCAAATCAACTTGAACTCTGCACTGCCCCAGTTCCTCTTGCAAGGACAAACCCTGGCTGGCTTCACACAAAGCTGCTCGTTCAGCCACCCCAGCTCCTTTGCATGAGTTTTGTGTGTTGGTTTGGTTTGAGTCTGTCCCAAGCACTCAATGTTAAAATAAAAAGCGAAGGGATACAGAAAGGAAACCACCTCTCCCCTCTTCCTCCCTGTTCATGCCACAGCTGATCTAATCTCTCCCCACGCATGGCATTTCCACAGCAGGCAATCTCACCTCCCAACAGGAATGTCACCACCTGATCTGTGAGCCTGCAGACCATTAGACAACTCCTATCAAAGCAGGAGCCAGGATAGAGGGTAATTAATCATGCTCTATTTGACAGGAGGCCCACTTCTTATCTGCGCCCCTTGAAACACCATCAGTTTCTGCTTCCCTCCCCAGTAAGCGAGGCTGACAGCAGCCCCTTATCAGATTTCGGCTGCTGAACCAGCAGCTGCCTAACTGGCATCCCCTGCCCCCTTGTATTAGCCATGGCACGGCCACGGTAACCCTCCTGCACACCCCTGTAACAGAGGTCCCACGGAGGTTTGCTCTCCTGCACCCAGCTCCAACTGTCTGGCTGCTACTGACACAGCTGGGTCTAATATATTTGCTATTACAAATTTCTTCACCAGATGGTGAACTGCCACGCAACTGGTGGTGGGTTTCCATACATGTGACCTCTGAACTAAATGGGCAAACTCTTCTTCTTCAGGCAAAGAGAGGCAGAAATACTGACTGCAATGCTGATAAAGGGCAGCTGGGGAAAATAAAGGTAGGTCAGGCAGGCTGAACCAAGTCGAAAATTAGAGCATCTTCATGTCAAATGGTTCCACCTTCTTCCATCCACTTGGATATCTACAGGGTCATCTCTTCAGTGCTGAGCCACCTCCACTGCTTGACTGCAGCAGTTCACTCCTCATTTGAAAAACATGCTGATAAAATTTAGAGGGGGGGAAAGGCCAAGAACACCCATAGCAAGGAGGAAGTACCAATACAAGCAAAAGCTTGAGAAGACCAGGATTTGAGGTGCAAACATGCAGGCTTTGAGACACTGGAGAAACACATGACCATCTAACATCTCAGTCTTCAGGGGAGCGAAGAAAACCCCCTCTGACTCCATCACTCAATTCTGTATACCCAGGAAGGGGCACCTGGGATCCAGAGATCCTCAGCTGGCAATCACTACAGCAGAGTAGTATCAGATGAATAAGCTACAGAAAGGTTCCTGCAAAGCAACAACAGCCAATCATTTCAAATTAACTTCTTCTGTACCCTGTCAAGTGCCAACTTGGTTCATACAGAACATTTAAGCTGCTCAAGCATTCCTCATGTTGGCTAAGTTTAAAACAAATATCCTGTAAGCCAGAACCAAGTCAACTCGCAGTACTATTTTTCCATTAATTACAACTGCAGCTTCCAAATATGATTTTTCTTTGAAGCTAAAGCAACATTCACTCTAAAGCACTATTTTTCAGCTGCTTAAAACTAAGGGATATTAGTTATTTGAATTGCACTGGGTATTTTCCCAGAAAAATTTTTTAAAAAAATCTTTCCAGAAAGTAACTTCCAGGCTTTTTCCAAATTAGAGAAAAAAGTTCTCATGTCTCTATGCCGCAATGAATGTCTTGTGTATGAAAAACAAAGGGGAGCAAGTCTGGGTTTCATGGGAAGGACCTGCTGACAGCTACTTGTAAGTTATTGCAGTTTGCAAACTGGCCCAGGTAAACTCCCCCAAAATATCAACTTAAGTGCCTGGTGGAGACTTTTAGTCACCTGGGACCCAAGGCTGGTGGAGCAAGACGTTCCCTGCAAGAGTTTTGTGGATGCTACAGAGAACCCTACCTCAGGTACAGGACTCTGCATCCCCAGAAGAGCCAGATTCAAGCTGTTCAGGGATCCCAAGCACCTTGCTTTGCACCTGTTTTTACCCTAGCATCACTTAGAAGTGTTTAAGTACACCGAGTAGTGCGTTCTGTTCCATGTTCTGAAAAGCTTAAACCATTTAAAGCATACAGAGGAATGTAAACCAGAATGCCAGCTCCCCCTACAACTTCAGGAAAAGTCATTCTTTCCATTCTAACAATATAAAAATAAAAAGCTAAAATATTTCACTGATCCCCACTGCTTACCATTTGCACAAGACACTAGCCATCATTTTTCCTGAGTCTAAAGTCAGTATGGTTGGCCACAGAAGAGGTTCTTTAAAGGAGGTACAGGAGGCAGAGAAGTCGCTGTGCACAAATCCAATAGTCTAACGGGGAAGAGGACTTTACCTGGTTGGTTTGGTCCATTCCAGAGGAGATATCTGCAGTGCCTCGAGTGAGAATTTTTCCACTGCAGAATACAATCTACTATTTAGGGAAACATTTGTTGTGGCTCAGCATTAAGCAGGTAGCATGACCACAGGATGCTGAGAATTTATGTCTATTGATGTCTCAGAACTACACTGCTTAATTCAGGCACAAAAATATCTCCAGAGGATCAAAAGAAGAAACCTGCAAAACAATCAGTAGAAGAATGAAGCGTACTCCCTGAACAAACATTTCATAAACACCACTTGGCCTATAGATAAAAGAATCCATCAGTAAATGCTTTTGTCAATGCCCTGGATTTGTTGTATTTCCACATCTAAAATGTGCAGACAGAGCATACAACAGCAGGAAAACATTAAAACCACACGGTCAGACTTACAAAGCCCCTTCTATGTATATACACATAAAAAAACAGAATGGTCAAGCCATCTGGGAAAACCAAGGTCACACAGAAACCTTGAACAAAATTAGTAGAGCTGTACAATTGGAGACATTTTATGAGGTCTTCACAAAGGCAGTACTTAAAATGAACAAAACAGCTTCCCTTGAAAGGGAGCCTTTCCTAATACACCATAGCACACAGTTAGATCTCTTCCTCATCAAACCTTTTCTCGAGAGGAATGTCTTGCACGAACACAACTGATCCTTCCAGGGGATGAAACAGTCCCACGACTCCAACTCTCTCCTGACCAGCACTGGTGGAATACAATCAGCTCCATTATCAGTGGCTGCCTTAGCAGCTGTAACAGTCACACCACTGACAGTCCTTCACTATCTGGAGACAAAAAGCTGTCTAGCTACACTACCTAGTACATGCTACGGGGCTAACAGCTACATTTTTCTGCTACTCATCATCATACCTATGTCTTCTAACACACACACAAAAAGATGGCGACAAAATTTACCACCAGGGTATGTTCACAGAGTGAGAAAGACCCGAAAATCGGAAGATGTCATCACCTCTAACACTGAGCCAGACCCGAGTAAATGAACTTGCCTAGCTGGCTACATACTTTGCTGTAAGAAAATTATTTTCAGTAATACAAAAGATGGGGGAACACAAGATTACCCTGATTTACTGTGATGGATGGAGCTTTAGCGTGGGCACTTAGAAAACTGCTCCTGCCTCAAGTGTTCTCCGCAGCAGGCAGAACAAATCCAGCCTCTGTGCCTGCAATGCAACCCTCTCCACAGTGCACTAGCAGAGAAGTCTCAGCCCGTGCCCTTAAAAATGCCCTGAACCACAAGCCTGCCCACAGAGCAGCTCCTCACGCTGCAGGAGGTTAAGAGCTTCTGGGAAACCAGACCCCAAGGCTCAACTTGTCACAAGACACCAGCTCAGCAACGGAGACAGAGGGAAGCCACCACTGAAGCTGCTTATCCCTGCTCAGCCTGAGGAAAGACAACCTTCGGTTTGAGACTGCAGAAAAGCTGAAAAAACCAGGAAAGGTGGAAAGGGTAATACAGCAAGCTAGCATCGTCCCTGCTGAGCCGCGCCAGGCTGGTCCTGCCGTAGGCCTGGCTCGAAGCTAGCCCCGCACGGTAATTTGCTCTCTTCGGCTGGTCTCCCCTCCTCTCCCCATCTGCCCCTTCAATCACAGCCATGGTGGGACCCATTCACCTAAACACATACAAGGAATAAAACATCCAACAAAGGAAGAGTTACAGCTTTCCTCTCATCTCCCTCTTCCATCATTATTGCCACTGAAGGGCCATTTTATCACTTGCAGCTGTGGTCATTCAGCAACAACCTGCTGTGCTCAGAGGCAGATGAGACCTGGACATTTGATCTGCATTAAGCCTGTTTCATGGCTTTACATTTCTAGGTACATTCCTAACAGCAGCACCAACAACCAAATCTTTTCATCCCTCCAGCTACTCGGTAGCTCCTGTGAAATCTGTCATTTATCTTTCACTTCGAGCTTTTTTTGGTTTGGCATCAGTTTGCAATCTGTGCCACAAATCCATCAATCCTAAACAAGGGCCAGCACTTCTCCTGGACAACAGCAAAATCCCCATCTTTACACCAGCAATGTTTATTAGCAGAGCTGCTTTCCATTCCCTTCAGACACGAGGTGCAAATTAACCAGCTCTTCACACATACTAGCTAAGAAACACAGCACTTTGCTCTCAGGTGCAATGAGCCCTCAGTTGTCCCCATCTTTGGGGGACTCTTTCAGAACAAGGCATCTGTTCAGCCTTGTATAGTTTAAGGTGCTCATTTGGCATGTAAAGCGAGGGGAGAAGAAATCAGAGCCTGAATGGTATCCTATGATATTTTTGTGGTAGAAGATTCCAGATTTTTGAGAATCCCAGAATAGGACACAGTGGGCAAGTCCATCTGCTCAGTAGAAAACCAAAGTCCTGCTGCAGACAGTGCTGGGAATAGCAGGAAAAGTGGACAGTCCAGCTTCTGGGAAACCATGCCAAGTCAAAAGACTTCCTCTGCAGTAAGACACAGCAGCTCAGATGAATGACAGAAGCTGCCTCCTATAGCTCAATGTATGCTGTTCAGCTCTCCTATCAACCTGAAGCAGCTTAGCTCCCCAGAGTCATCCTGCCTATTACTTTGGGGGTCCCAAAATACAAAGCAAGCCCACAACTGCCTCACACCCTGCAACCTAGCCAGTCCCCCAGAGCAGGGCCAAACATTTCCAGCCCCTCTAGGAGTGTGCTGTCAGTTCCTGACATCTCACCCCTGTGGGCACTGGGTTCTTGTATTTCATTTTCAGCCTTCTAGCAAGCAAGAAAACAAGGGAGTCTCCAGAAAACAAATACACTTGGAAATGCCCAGATGATTAAAAGCTAAACTCCTACAGCAACCAGCTGGTAACCAGCTCAGCCCCTGCACTGGGAACATGTCAATTATAAATAATTAAAAGGTAACAGGAAGGAGACACTGAGGTATTAAGCAGATTTCTCCCTAGGTATCTGGAGGTTTCTATTGCTGCCAATCACACCCTTCAGATTATTGTCCTGTCTTGTCAGTCATCCCAGCCCTTACATTAACATGTGAGCTCAGGTTAACATTCGCAAGTAAACTAATTAAGCCCAGTTATGCCTCTGCACATGAAAGCCAAAAATACCAGCAAAACCCTGCTCTATTTTTTCACCACCTTGGAAGCATAACCTCAAACTGCTGGAGAGTAAAAATTCACACAGGTCAGCTGTCAGCTCTAGCCAAGCCAGGAAAAATGGACACAGACATGAAGAGCAACTGCAATAGCTGCATTTTGGACAGCCTTTCCTCTGCTGGTGATCTAGGCATCCAGAGGGGGATGCATCTGAAGATGCAGGGTTCAAAAGACAACAGGAAATAAGACTCCAGCTCAAACTCAGCAAACAGATAACTTTCAAGTAGATGAGACTGAGATGTTGCATCTCTATGCGTTATTGAACTCCTGGCACAATACTGGTGGTGACACTAACAAGACCCCCTTCAAATAAGCACAGCCTGGCTTGTTTGGTCTGGCACACTCAGAGAGCATTATGCCAAAAGGGAGCAAAGGGTCCCTTTTTATGTCTGCTCTTCACACCTTCCTTCAGCAGACTCTTCAGAAACAATGAAAAGGTCTATAAGCACAATTTAACACTTTTTGTCAGGAGCATTTTTGTTGAAGAGTCTGTCTAGCCTGGCATGCTTGGCAGGGTAAAGGAATAGTGCACCACAATGGATTTACTACAGATGTTCAGAAACATGTTTTATACAATACCACATACATGTACATTTTTGTTATGCATAGTTTGCAATGAGGGAACTGAACTTTGATAACTAGCAGACAGAAAGAGGCTTGTGACATCCCAGCTGAGCTACTTCACACATGCATCACCACTCCTGCAGCAAGGAAAGCTGCAAGCTGCTGACACCACAGGGAGGAATGTGCGAAACTGTGCACTTCCGCACTCAGTTACACAAAATTACTAAAACTGAGAGCTGACACATTGTGAATTTACAGGGAAATGTGGCTTGGTGTCTATTTTCCCAGTCCCCAGATTGCACGCCACTACTCTGCGCAGGCCGTGAAGGCATTCACACTCAGCTTCCACATACCATTGAAATCAAACATATGATGTGTGATCATGCCACCTGAAGGGGAGACCAGAGAATCCCCAGTGGTACTCAGCCTTGTTTCAAAAATCCTTGGGGAAGCAGGCTGCTTGGGCTCTTCAGCGCATGGACACCATCAATATTAGGTAGGAGGGTAAAGAAATAGTGTGAAGTTAAGTTACAGTGCAGAAGAGTTCTTTCATACTGCCCTCCCTATCTCCCAGGGCAAATGTTTCAAGTCTTACCACTGCTCTTCCACCTGATCTGCAAGTTCAAGGGCTGGATCTGTTCTTTCAAACTCAGGAGGGAAGAAGTCAAGCAGCAGCAGCACCACTGTGCCCCATTTACCCTACTTCAAACAAGTGCTCACTCACCCCTCTTCTGCATAAAGATGAAGAGGTCATCCAGGAACTCTTTCCGTTCAGGGTCACTATCCAGTTCATAGAGCTGGGAGGAAAAAAAACCCACAGAAATTAAGGCACAATCCACAATGAGACATAAAAAGTAATATTGGCTTCTTCCAATGGGTGACGTGGTGTTTGTACTGGAGGGGTGAAAGGCAGGTGCAGGCAAAGAGGCAAAACAAGGAAGGGTTCCTTGGTTTTTTGGTGACCAGGTTTGAGGACCCTCCTTACAGTTTGCCTTGCTCAGCCCCTCTGTAACTCATGCAGGCAGAGCAGAGACTGGCACCCTGAAGGGAACAGGATTCAACCCGGTTAACAGCACTGGTTACAGAGCAGGTTTGAAAGCACCTAAAAGCAAAGGGGAGAGACACTGTTAAGAAAAGCTGGAAAGAAAGACGAGACAACCAAAAGGAAGGTGACAGTGGTTTAGGGCAGATTAGTGGTCTGTACCTTTGAGGCACCATGGAGGTAAGCTCTGCAGCTTCTCCTAGCCTCGTGATTCCTTCCTTCAGGGATTGTCACATAAGTGACAAACTCCAAGTCCCTTGAAGGAAGAGATGAAAGGACAGAGCTTTCCTGTAACTACTACTGCCTGGCAGTAAAGGCCCCTCTACAATAAGCCAAAAAGCCTTCAGTCAGGAACCATCCTGGAACCAATTTGCTGCAGAAACAGTTTTACCAAAAGGCTTAAAGCATTTAAAATGAAGTTCCATAGGCAGCTTATTCCAAAGGAGAGGCACTGTATGCTAGCGTTATCCACTGATTTTTCAGAAGGGACAGGCATGAGTGCCATCTTGCAGCTACCTCTTGAACAGGAAAAAAAAATGATCTAATTTTCACCCCTCAAGAATCCTGTGAGGCCACAAAGCAACAGGCTGAAAGGGCTGGTCAGTCTCTTGCTGAGATACAGGAGGATACAGAACAAGACAGAAGACAATGCTATACACGAAGAATTCAATTCCTTCTCTTGTTTGCATTGAGGAAGAATCCTGCATTGCTCCAGGGAATTTTTTGCTGGTTGTAGCTACTGTTGTGGAGCAGCTCAATGGAAAAGCAAAGATTCACTGGGAAATATGTATTTCAGCCCTCCCCATAGGTGCTGGTAGCTACCTGGTATTCATCTAGTCCAAAAGAAGAGGAGCTTTTGGGGCTCATTTCCTATGAAGCTCTGTGCTTTCTCACACACTGAGCTCTGGGAAGAAAACACCCCAGTGTATTTGCAGAGCAATTAGCTGCACCCTTTCAGAAAGGGCCAGCTTCGTTTAAAATGAATTCCTCTGGCTGATGTGACACACAGCTGCCACATTCAAATCCATGACCACAGTGCTAATCAGGTTCAAGAAACAAAATCCTCTTCTGCAAGCTGGAGAAAGTATGACTAAGATTTTAAATGTCAAAAGTCTGGTTATTAAGTCTTCGTTCAAACTATATTCCAGTGACCAAAGGCAACAAAATAGGCCCAAACCAGCCCAACAAAGTCGCAGGTTTTTAGGCACAGGGTTGCAGGACAAAGCAGTTGTCTTACAAATTCACTATAGAGGAATAGTGAGGGCTCTGTAGTCACCCTCTGACACAGATCCAGGGAAGAATTCCCCAAAGTCACCCCCTCCCCAAAATGCCAATGATCAGACTGACCTTGGCAAAG
The DNA here is from genome assembly GCF_017639655.2 of Falco naumanni. Classification (NCBI taxonomy): domain Eukaryota; kingdom Metazoa; phylum Chordata; class Aves; order Falconiformes; family Falconidae; genus Falco; species Falco naumanni. The sequence goes on along the minus strand of NC_054060.1, from coordinate 2,132,750 downwards.
TCTCGTGAAATTTCTCTTCCTCTGCATCCATCGCCTTCATCGCTCCAGGTCACGTTGCCATTCTGGGGAGAGAAATAAAAGTGTGAAAGGACTGCCAGGGAAAGGTTTTGTGGACAATTCCTGAAAGCCTGCAAGTGTACAGTTTTGGGCACAAACACATGCAACATCAGCTGCTGCCTCAGATCAAGACGACTAGAAGGATGGGGGGAATCTGTGCGTTCGTCACAGAACGCTTTCCTGGAAACTCTGACGCTCAGCCCAAAACGGGAAGTGGCATTCCACCTTCCTGGGAACTACTGCAGGTATAGGGGAAGTTTCCAGCTCTGAGACTTCTCCCACAGAAATGTATCTCAAAAAAGTTGTCTTGACACCAGGGAAAACCATTCTAGGGAAAAGACCTCAACATCTTCAACAGCCACCTTCCTACATCTGCTAAACTGAAGCACGCTAACTCCCCTGTAGCGGGTGCTTTCCTGTGACGAGCTCCAGCAGCTACATAGAGGTGCTGCTTTTGCTCTCCACATCCATCTTTTTACCAAGTGCACATCCTAGAACCCCAGTGAAAGGTCCAGGTGCTACCCAGGCATCCTTCCTTTCTGTTCACCAGCGACACCAAACACTTGGAAACACCCTTCCGTCCTTCCCCTGGCTTGCCTAAAAACCAGCACCAGAGTATGCCAAAGAAAGGGAAATAATCCCACTGGAAAGCTGCTTGCCCACCCAGGACCCTTACTCCTGGAAGCTACTGGATGTGGATTTTCCCCACAGAAATGGAAAGCTCAGCTTTGCTGGATTAAGGTTCATTCTTCTTAGGCATTAAAAGGATTACTCTAGTTAGGCCTGTTCTACTTGGTAAGTCATCATCATGAAATGATCACCAGGGCTGGAAACCAGCAGGGACAGCCTCCAGCTGTATGGCAGGACCAGAAGGATGATCCTGAAATATGTTCAAGCATCTTTAAACCATAAAGTTCATAAAGCTCCAGCACAGCAAGTACTCCAGAGCCACTTGAGGAAAGAGCAGCCAAATCCATGCAGCAAGGTAGCTTTGACTACCCTGTTCTGATAAACACACAGCATCCTAATACAGATACGAGAGCACTGAAGATAGCAAGAGTTTTCAGCACACATCAAAAAAAGCATGCAAATTAGAGAGGTGGTCCAATATCTGAAGTCTTGGAGTCATCTGGTTGTGACACATACATTGAATTAGACAGATGAATAGCTCTTGTCAAGGCTGGGCAAAGCTACATTTCCCCCTTTAAAAAACACTGTGGTGAGCTGCCCTAATGCCTGCTGATTTAGTTTGAGCCAGTAATTCCTGCTGGAAAGTCAATTATCCAGTGAGTCCCATCAACTGAAAGATATTTAATGGGGGATTATTGCCACTTCTGTTATGTCAGCTGTTTATTACAGCAGATCAATTCCCAGCCCTCTCTAGGAAGAGATCTGAAGACCAGTTTTGTTCACAGGAGGATTCAACTGGGTGTCCTTTGCTAGCAGAGATTAAAACCACAGTTTTTTTGCTAATTACGGTAACATCCAGCTGCTCCTAAACCCCACTTTTGTTAACTCAGATCAACAAACCTATGTGAACAGTCAGAATAAGAGACAGTCTTCTCAGAAGACGGCAGATATTTCCCATCCTCAACTTTATACACTCAGAGGCAAAATGATTTGTAGAGGGCTGAGCCACTTTCTTCCCAGGTTTGTATTTGGTTATAAATCCAGAGGGAAAAGCTGCTCGTGGTGTTACAAACGTGCTTTCACAGGGAACTTTGGTCAGGCTGAGAGCTTATTCTGCTGCATTTGGGGACAGGGACAGGAAAGAGATGAGAGCTTAAAGGAGCCAATTCTCTACTGCCAGTGGGTTTGAACTTTGTAAAATTTCCAGGAACAAAACTTTCCATGGGATTAAAGACAAGTTACTTGTTCTATTTGAAGAACAAGGGTAATTAGAAAAGAATGACAAGATTAAGGATTGATACAGAGAGTAAGCAGAATATATGCACGCCACTTCCCATACCTATATCCTGAGATGCTCAAGAGCACAGAAGTAATGCTCCTCCACACCTCACTAGTGAAAAGGAGCTTAAAGCTAGCCGATGCCATCAGTGTTTTGCCATATGTCCAGAAAATTGGCAGAGATTGATATAACCTGGCATGACACGGAGTGATCCGAGGTGAGAGGCAGTGGACAGTATTAGCATTTCCTCCTGCAATAGCTGGAAAGGTTTAAAGCCAGTTACCACTTCGTACATTAAGCTATCAGAAGAGATAAGGGGAGTGCTCCTCATCCACCTCAGGGCAAGCAGCAGCTGCAAGTGGCGTAAATCAGCAAGGGTGCACTGAAACACCACATGGGCTGTGGAGACATGAGGACAGAGCACAGGTTTGTTTTGGGTAGCAGGGTTAGCAAAATCTCAGGCTAGCATGAAATGTCAGCTCAGCAGCCAGGGAATAAAGCCTTATTTATTCAGAGAGCAGAGTACGAGCACCGACAGGCACTTTCCCAGGCCTCAGCTTTGATCTTGAGGGACTATTCTGCTCACCAAAACCTTTGGGTCCACACCAAGGCTACGACCAAAGATACCAAACATTGGCAGTGGTCATAACAGTGACTCAAGCACAACTGGAACAGGTAAATTAGTAAAGAGCCCCATGAAGCTACTGAAGCAAGAGGTGCTCCATAATGCAGAATAAACTACATTTTGCGCAGCGAGAGCGCTCAGCGGGAGCTTTGGTATCAAGCTTCCTTTCCATTTCTCCTAGGAAAACAAAGTTACCCTATGCTGAGAAGCCCTCCTCCATATGAACAGCAGGAACCTGAGAAATCAATATATCCTCACAAGTCATTAAAAGACCTTTGTATAAGTCAGGCAATAGTGGCAGGAAGGAAAAAACACTGTTCAGAGAGGCAGGTCATCCTCTGGGGAGAGTCCTGCCTCTCCCTCTACCCGCCTGTATGAAGGGAATTTGCTGATGTTTGACAAACGGCCCTTGCATTATCGTGGGCAAGAATTTACCTGGTTTCTTGCAGAAAAAGGTGGCAGAAGTGGCACTGGCTGTGCCTGAGCCCCTGATGCAAGGCTTGAGTGGGAAGGCGGGTGTTGGGAAGGGCTGGCCACCTTCACGAGCTGCTGGCAGAGCCAGGGAGCCTTCCCTGCACTGCAGACACCATCAGAGCCCCCCCAGACCGCCCCCTCCCCAAGAGGCTGTGGGCCCGGCTTCAGAAGCAATTATATCTGGACCTATTTTAGGATTACTCCCTAACCACCTGGAATATCTTATTAGAGGGAAGCTCAGATGTCCAGAGCAATTTTGGTTTCCAATCCCACATTCAAAAGCCAGAGTTAACCCTGAGTTGCCAAGCGGCCAGAAAAGGAGATGACAAACTTTCCTGCTTCGTCCAACCCATTCTTTTGCGGACAAAAACCTTACCAGCTGCCTCAACCCCTCCCTGCAGGACACCTACCTCTCAAATATTACCATCTCACATGTCTGTCCCAGAGATCAGAGAACTAAATCAAAACTCTGCTCAGTAAAAAAGAAGTATTAAGGCAAACAGAACAGCAGTAAATCATCTCTTTCTCCAGTTTTGCCTGCACAAATTACAGTTAGTGTGCAAACAGAGACAGTAATGAGAAACTGGAAATGCTCCTTTTCCAGGCCATTCCCTTCTCCCCCACCCAGTTCCATACAGCTGTTTGAGAGGGGCTCAGCTAAAGCCTGATGAGGTTTTGCCAGAGTACAAAATTGTATTAAGATGGCAAACTAACAGGAGAGAAGCCACTAAAGCTTTAATATGTAAAAGAAAGAAAAAAACCTTCTGGCATGAAACTCAATCATTCTGCACCTCTGCACTGCAGACCTGCAGTTTTGACAGAGGGTTCAGGCCAGAAATCTGCTGAAATACCCACTTAGGGACAAGGCTAAATGTTGCAGTGAAAAAGCGAGCCCCTCCCCTACCCCATGGGTTAACTGAAAGCACCGAGTCAATGAAAAGGTACAGGGGCAGCAATTTCAGGATTATCAGAGAATCCACAGAAATTCCTTTTGTGGGTAGAGTTAAGCCTTAGGAAGTGAAACAGATGCTATTATAAAGAAAACTGTTGTACTACAAAATGCTGATAAGATCAGGACTACTGCCCTGAGCTGCAAGTTCTCAAGCATGGAGAACCAAGTTATAATTACTGCATGCACAAGCTGCCTGGTAAAGCTCTGCTGAAATTGGAATAAACCCTTCCCAGTCTTACTAATAACAGAGCTCAATTCAATATCTACAAGCTTCAAAGACAGGTTTTGAAAACATTTTAGTGATTTCAGGAATGGCAGGGAGGATGGGGAAGGAAAGAAAAAGAATGGACTGAAGTTAACAGATTAATTACCTTTTTTATTAAGTTGCTTTTATGTGCTCCCACGACCTAGTGACTGCAGCACTAACACAATTCTTTGCAAAAACAGGAATACGCTTCCTTATCCTTAAGGAAAAGTTGGACTCTTTGTGAATGACTCCTATTCACAAATACTCAGAGGAATTAACTAAAACGTAAGTGACAAGAAGATTTGTTCAGTGCTATATGGCTGTGGGAAGAGAAATTCTCACTGCCACATGAGAGTCTCAGATTTACCCTGAAGTGAGAAAAACAGAAGTGTAAGAATACAACACATTCGAGCTCTTTCCACCTCCTGTCTCCAGTGTTAGCTAAAATGTCTCTGAATTGGCACCGAAGGAGACAAGCTGCAACTCTACCTACAGATAAATTTAGCACCCGAACAAATCCTAAAAAGAGCCACATCTTCCCCAAGATAGAAATGAGCTCCTCGCTCTGCTCCTTGGCCCTGCCTCCACATGCAGCACAGGCACCGCAGAGCAACGCAGCCTTGACAAAGCCTGTGGAACTGCCTCGAGATGCAGATCTGGGGGCACTCTCTGACGTCTAATACAAGATGTTTGTAGGTTGCTGCCTACGGTCGTTATCACAAGAGGTTTCTTGGTTCTTCTCCCCATACGTTATTTGGTATATTAAACAAAAAGGTGACTTTGTTGCTCCAGCCACTAATGCTGCGCTGCAGATCACTATGAACACCGAGCTGCGTGCTATGACAGAAGCAGACTGTCACAGGGATGAAGACTTCATCAAAACAAACCTAAACCATGAATTTCAAGAGAAGCAGCAGTGGGCAGTTTAGGACTTAAAAGCTTCTTACAGAAAACAGCTTTCAGGAAAAGAGAAATCAAGTATTTAATGTTAGCTATTAATAAAGAATTCCCTTCCCACTAAATCATGAAAAGAAAAATATCTGGTGACCCACATAAGGAAATAAAATTCCAACCCTTGAATTGGGGCCTGGATATCTGAAATAACTTGGAGGTAAAAAAATGCACCGTGTGAAATGCAACTTTTGTATTCCTGGGACCTTCACCCCCTCTGGATTAATGAGTATCTCCTGAGCAATACCTCAATACACACACCACTTGAGGCACATACTTAAAGGTTATGGAATCTCAGCCACTCATTCCTAGACCCTAGAGCAAAAGCAAAGTAATTATTTTAAGCTGACTTATCTTAATAAACACCATGACCTTTGTAAAAGTTTAGGTCAGGATTTTCAGGAGTGACTGGTGATTTCTGAGAATCTAACATGAGACATCCCCAAAACCCAGACCACAACCCACTCTCTGCAAGTCAGACAGCTGCTGTATGGACACTTACCTTGCTGCATTTAAGGAGGCATTAAGTATCAGCTGATGCCTGAAAACCTCAACTTTATTTTTACATTCCACCAAGGAATACACATACTAACGTGCATGCTGGAGGAAAAGACTGACAAAATTGCTCACGCTACTGCTGCAGAACCAGCTTCGAGTGGCAAAGGAGCAAGCAGCACCAGCAAGCCCGTGGGCTGCGGTCCTGTCCTGCGCCTCCTGCACGGCTCTCCCCGGTAACCGGAGCCAGCGCCAAGCAATGCGAGAACCCACAGGACAAGGACCCACACCCAACCATCTGCTAAAAGCAACATTTTCACTTGCGGAATTAAAAACTCATTTTTCTTCAGAGACAGGCAGCCCACAACGCCCTTCTCTGGGACGGCTGCGGGAGCCGTGACGGATTTGCAGGGGATTCGAGCAAGTCCGAGGAGCGAGCGAGCCGAGCACCACCACCCCCCCTCCCCGGCTCTTCTTTCGAGACTGCAACTCCCGGACAAGCAACTCCACTCCCTCGTTGTTTTGTGCTGACAGGATTCCCACCGCCCCCGTGTCATAAGCTGAGCCAGCTCTTTTGTCTGCCGGCTTGTTCTACAATTATTTACTTGGCTGTCCAGGACTGAACAGAATGGGGCTTCATCTTGCTGGTAGTTTCCACCTTTCTGCCATCTTCACACCACATACCTTCCAGGCAACCTTAGCCTTACACTTTCAAGATACATTTTTCTCCAAGGGTGTCACTTTCAGAAAAAAAATCCACACTTGAAAGAAGAAATAGAAGCGACTTTTTCTCCCCTCTTCCCCAAGCAACAGCCATTACGCATACCAGAAATACTCCCAGAGCAGAGCGAGCTGGAAGCAGCGTACACAGACTGGTTATTAGCCTCCATCTCAACAGAAGCTAAAAAAAGACAAGTTCAGGAATCATTTCGAAAACAAACTGGAGAACACAGACACTTCTCCATTTGATCCTGGTTCTTCTGCCTAACACAACCATTTTAGACAAAGACAGAAGATAAAGATAGTGGGCTTTTTTTAAGTATGCCTTTCAAATGAAAAAATTCAAGCAAGGCTCACACTGGAGCAGCGTTACCACTTAGCATACAGAATTATGTGAACAGTCCACAGCTGCACACACATTTCTTCCCCCTTTGCTGTCACGCCAGCTAACAGTTCTTGCCTGCCTGCCCCGGTTTATTCCTATGTCCGTGCAGCTCCCCCGCTCACCAGCTCTGAACTGCTATACCGCAGTTAAATTTTTACTCCCTGGTATGCAGACTCCACTGGTGAATGCAAACAAGTTGATCTGCAATATTTACCCTACTCAAGGTGAATATACTGCACCAGCATCACTAATATAAGGCACTTCAATATGGCCTTTTGAGCACAGCATAGCACCCTAATAACGTTGCTCACCAGCAAGACTACAAATCCATGCCGTGCCTCGCTGGGGCAGACCATCCAGCCCACTACTCCACCTCTAATGACAGCACAAGGAGACACTATTTCAGGACATGTGAACCTGCCCACTTTCTGGCATGTTCCCACCACCCAGGACTGCTGTAGCATAGCACATCCTTGATATTCCCTTACAAGCCATCCTGAACTTCATGTCCATGAATTTCTCTAATTCCTTTCTTTGCTGCTGTACTATTTGCCTCCCCAGCAGCAAAACAGATTAACACAGCAGCAAGAGAGTTGTTCTTTTAGTTTTACTTCCTGGTGAAGCTTTGTGCACTTTGGTTGCCAGAGTAAGTTGGCCTGAAATGAGGCTAAGCTGCAACCTAGTACCAAAATACTTGATTACTACCAAAATGGGCCAAAGTAACTGGATCAGTATTAGGGCACAGTATGCCAATTGTAAACCAGTATTTTTAATTTTTTATTTGCTATTCCACATCTGCTACAAACAGATCTGGCACACTTACGCTCATCTGTCTTCCCAGAACAGGGCAAATGACCTAGGAATCAAGCCTATTAATTCAGGAAGATTCACAAGACTCTCACAAGACCAGCAAGTGTTGGGAAGAAGCACAACAACATCCTTGTTCACACTGGTTGAGCTAGAAATGAAAACAGCCAAGGACTAAGTTTATTGGGTTTTTTAAGAAAGTGATCCCCCTGACACCAGAGACCTGCCTACTATTCTCCACCCAGAGACCTGAAAGAGGAAGGTTTTGCCACTCCAGTAAATTCTGAAGCAATTTCTCTAGTGACTGTCCCCTGACCAACATAACCACCTAAATTCCCTATAGCAGCTTGAGTAACACTTTTTTCAACCTAACTGAAAAGCACAGAGGAAACAGCAGCAACCAGTTAGTTGCCTGCCGCATCCCATGTGCCAGGGCTGCTTTGCCAGCATGCTTTATAGCACCAAGAGTACAACTGCCATTCACCTGCCAACTTACAGGAGTTCTTGCCACATGCATCAGTGTAGAAACAGCAAACTGGCACCAAACAGCTGGGTAGGAGCCTACAGGCATGCTGAAAGGAATGGAAGAAACAAAGCTTGCTGAGCTTTAGCAGTTCCTCCTCAAACGGCTGCCTGTAACAGCATAAAACAAATAGCTGCATGCATGCAACCAACAGCTACAGGGAGAGCCTGCCCTGAGCACCCACAGCGAACTTTCCAACACCAATGGCTCACCAGCCACCACAAAGCAGCTCCAGCTTTTTTACTTCATCGGGTTTGCAGGAGGCAAGGAAGAAGAGCACTCTTGTTTTGTCCATACAAGGCTTCTTAGCTCAAACAACTATTTGAAGCAAAACCTAACCCTCACGACACTCAGGCTAACATTTGTAGATAAGGACAATTAAGTAAAATTTTTTTTCTTTATTTAAACCATATAGTTCTTTGCCTTAGATACACATCAATTCTGTAAATGTCTCAAAGTCTGCTCAAGTTAGCTCTGAAACAAAACAGCACAAGTGCTACATGAACTGAAATACCCACTTACAACAAAAAAGAATTCTTGATCCTCTGGCATTTATGTACAAGGAGTTATAATTCTTCATTCAAACACAGAATTAACCTCCTACCAAAACCAAGCTGTACCAAGCTAGCTTCTTCCTTCCCACACATGAAATATAAAGTGCCTCCGCTTACTCACAGGATCAGTGACAGGACACGCACTCTTCCCTGCCTGCCCACATCACCAACCAGAAATCCAGCCAAAGTCACAGCATCCCAGAGGTCTTACACAAAGGGGTTATAGATATCGTACGTGAAATAACTTGGGTGAGACATTAGCAGGCAAGTGTCTGCACCAAAAATAAATATAACACCAGCATGTTCCATTCTGAATGGCACAGCAGCAGTGAGATAGAAGATAAACAAGCCAAAGATCACTCCCTCCCCAACAAAGGATCTGACAGACTGGCATTTCTATATCTTTAGCTGGAAATCTGTATCCGTAAAGCAAATCAAGTTCCTATGAAATTTCTTTATAAAAGAATAAACCTGGAAGAATACACCAGGGAAGCATTGTTCTGCACGTGCCCAGTTCTCACACTCTTTCCAAAGCACTTGCAAACAGCCAGTGCTTGTAACAGGACACTGGGCTGAAGAAACCCTCGCTCTGACTGAATATGGTCATTTTTACTCAGAAGTAATGTTAACACTAACCTGTTTGAGCTGCTCATCCAACCGCCAGTTCTGGCGTCCAGACGGGGAACCCGAATACGGTTGCTTAGTAGTGTCTTTACCCTGTTCTTCTTTGCCCTGCTGTCCCCGCTGGTGCCCTGAAGCTGGAAGAGGATTAGAGGTAGAGGCCACTCTTTGGTTGTGATGGGCAACTTTGGGAGCATGAAAGTATTTCAGAGCAGAGCAGGTTTCCTTTCCAGTCACATCACCGCCATCCTCAAGATCGCCACCCTCCAAACCCCCTTCTTCCTCCTCCTCCTCTTCATCTTCCTCCTCTTCATCCTCCTCCTCCTCTTCTGGCTCTGAATTCATGCTGCTCTGATCAAATGCCCGCGTAGCTCCAGCTGCAGGTGGGCCTCTGGCCAAGGGACCAACAGCAGAGCCGCCTGAAGCCCTGCCAGATGTGGCTGCTAGGACAGCCTGCTGCACAGCCAGCTGCTGAGTGTAGAGCAGCTGGGCTTCTCTCATCTGCCTCTGCTGTCTCTCCCTGGAATCCATCTGCAGAGGCGTTTGCTGCTTCTGCTGCTGCTTCTGCAGCTGCTCGACCACAGCTTCCAGCTTCATCCCGCAGTTTGCATGGCTGGGAAAAGAGGGGGGCGTTTTTGACTTTATCTGGCAGGGTTCAAGCCCCGACCTTGGGAGATTGGCAGAATCTGAAAGATAGACAAATATTTGTCTGTATGAATATAAAATGCTTTCATCTTTTCCCCAGGAAGAGGATAAATAGAGTGCAAAGCCAATACTCTTTCCTGTGCAGGAGACCGTGAAACAATCAGCTTCATGTTTAACAGCCTCAGGCTCAAACTTGCATTCAATTTTCAGACTGTTTAATTGTATTTTCAAGCTGAACACATTTGCTATAACCTCAGTTTCATATACCCCAAATACAGCATCTGAAATGCCTTTGTCCACAGTCCCAGCAGTTCATTTTTTGTCAGAAGCCTTCCACGCTTCCTAAATAATTACTTTTGAAATGTTAGGTTTAACATCCAGGGTTTGGTGCTTCTGAAAATACTACCTTAAAAGGAGATAGCTGGGATGATAAGCTTGACCATATTTCTATTAAAAAACAGGCAGGAATTTATCGCACACCAGTTAGTTATGAATTCTTTAATGCTTTATTTATGTTACTAATTCTTTGCACTTTATATATCTTTCTTAAAAAAACCCAACTATATTTAGCCATTATTCTTCCCAAGGAGATTGAGATGAGAGATCAGCAGAGATCGCTGTAGCCTGAAATGGACTGCTGAGCACCGAGCAATTCCTGCCTCTGGTTCCCAGAGTTGCCAGCCCATCTCAAGCCCCGGCCCCCCTTCGATTTTCCCAGCCGAAGGACCCGAGAGCTTCCCTAGCTCTCCATTTTGACCTGCAGCAAGCCCATGCTGAGCCAGCACTAGCCTCCTCTTGAGCAAAGACCAACAGAACAGACCACAGCTCTGATCTAGAGTAAATCCTAGAAAGACGACTACACCTTTAATCCCCAACCATTAAAATCAACATGTGTATTTTGGACTTTGTGTCACCAACTGGACCTGCTGACAAAGACTGCCCTTCTCAGGTGTTTTTTTTGATGTAAAAAGATGCTTAAACAGATCCCACTTGCTGCTCTTCAAGGTTCATTGATAACAAAATACAGTCAGCTTGGAGAAACAAAGGAAAGGCCAACTACAAACAAGCTACAGTCTCCTGGCCACCTCCCATCACCCTGTTTACAACCAGCACTGTGCTATTCAAGCCACACACTTGAAAAAAAGACTATTTTGCTAATAGACATTCTCAAGACACAGTTCCCTTCTAAAACAAGAAATAACCTACCAGATACCAGTTTTAAAAGTGAAATACGACTTACAGCATCCCTACCACAACTCCAAGTCTTCTCGTAAGGTGGTCAGACCACACCTCTTGTACAGTGCCCACCAGCTACGTCTCTTGTACAGTGCCCACCAGCTACAATGCCCAACTCATTTCCACTCACAAACTCTTCCCTGCGCTAAGTAACAGCCCATCACCAAAATGAAAAGCCTGGCTGGTGCATTTGCATTTTTATCAAGCAGGCAGCAGCATAGCTTTAGCTTGCAAATGAAACAATATAAAGTGGATTAGTGGTTTGAATGTCAGGAGCAATAACGCATTACCTGGCAGCTGAAAAGAGTCTTAGACTCGCTGGGAAGGCACAATACACCATCTGGCCTAGCTCCACACATACTCCTCCAGTAAAACAACAATGAACTGGTGCGGGTGTTGCAACAGCAACCATAAACCAGGCTAGAGAGCCTCCAGCCCACACCTTGCTGGATATTGTTGCACCTGAGGCGCGGTGAGGTGTCACCTCTCCTGCCTGGGAGGAGGTGTGCAGTTAATACACCCGAGTGTATTAACTGCCTCGGGTACACTAACAATAATAAATGACCTGATACTGGGATAACGTGCTGTGCAAACACACCTCAGGTGCAGCAACACCCTGGTATGCGGCGCCCGCGTATTTCCTGGAGTTCAGGTACAATAGCATGTGACAGGTTACGGCAGGATCTATGTGCGACTGCTGAGGGTTTTCACCAGAGCTCAGCACAAACCTCACAAGCCTCTAAAAAAGATGATTTCTGGATACAGGAAAGATGCCCACATCAAGTATCGGTGTTACTGCAGAGAGAGCCAACTTTGCAGGGAGTTTTAAGTCAACAAGGAGATGCATTGCTCACAGAAAACAATTAAGCTACAGTATCAGGATAAAGTTAAAGATAACAATCACAACTAGACTAATAACATTAAACCACTCCAGGGTTCCACATTCATTTTACCCCTCAGCATGGGTATTTGCTTACTTCTTGTGCCTCTCCCAGCCAAGGCAGCAAAGGGATTCGGTTTAACCTTCAGACCCTCAGCACCGGCCTTTGTATGGCCGAGTCCCTGGGAGAACCCCTTAAATCAAAAAGCCCCCGGATCACCGTTTGTAACTAGCCCCGTTGGCAGCGTAACGGGCAAACGCCGTCCGCGCCGGGGAGAGGTTTGCCAAGGGGAAACCACCTGAAAGAGTTAACGCGTGAGGTGAGGAGCCGAGGCCAGCCTGCCCCCAGCCCGGGGGGCTGAGCTCTGCAGCGGCGGTAAACAACTCCACAACCACCCCCCCCACCCCTCCCGGTTTCACCGGAGGCCTCCCCGCCCCATAACCCCCGCACCTCCCCCCGCCCCCCCCCCCCCCCCAAGAGGGGAGTCCCCGAAGAAGGGCGGCTGCCCCCCGGCCCCAAACCGGCCCTGCTTGCCGGTGAGCTTCAGCCAGCCCCCCTCCCATAGCGGCCCCCGCTGCAGGCCTGGCCCCCAGAGCGGTACCCCCCCTCCAACCGTACCCACCGCAAACTCCCCCCCCCCCCCCGGGGCAAACGGGGCCGTTACCTCCCGCGGGCCCCGGGAGCGGGTCGCTGCCGGCCCGTGCGCGGCCGCCTCAGCTCCGCCCGCGGCACTGCCTCTTTCCGCCCCCCCTCCCTACCCCGCGCCGCCCCTCCTCGGCCCAGCCGGAAACGGGGCGGCGGAGGCGGTGCCCAGTAACGGAAGCGCCCGCCTTACTTCCGGATACGGCCCCGGTGACGGAAGACGAACCGCCACCGCCCCGCGCCCGGAAGCGGCTTCAGAGGGGGAAAGGGCGGGATTACGTAGAGGCCGAGAGCCAATTAAAAACCGAAGCAAGAGGCGGCTTCCGGTTCCGGGGGGATAAAAGGGCGCGCGCGGGGCTGGGCTGGCAGTCGCTGAGGAGGAGCCGCCGCGGGGTAGGGAGCGCGCGTAGGTGAGGGCTGAGGCGGCCTTTCCCCTGGGGGCGGGCTCGGGGGGCTCCGCTGCCCGCTTGGGCTTCAGTGGTGGCGAGGGGCTGCCCTGTGTCGGGGCTTTTCTTTGTTCCTTTCAGGTTTGTGGTGAAAATGTATGGAGGTCTGTGGGGGGGGATCCGTATTGGGCGGTACCTGCTGGTCCCTGGGGAGGGAGTGGGAGCGGTTAGTGCTTATTTTTTCTGGGGCTGTGTGTGTATATATCTGTATGCTTTCGGGAAATAAATAGGTATTATGTCTCACTGGTGTCTTCCCCACTCAGCCCCAGAGGGCTCTGTGAGGCAACCTTTCAAGATGCCTCAATATCCTTTCTCCCCTTAAATCCCTTATGTTGCTGCTGGAACTCCCTAGCCTATTAAATCATTTCAGGTGTATAGTGTGTAGGGGCAGGTTTCAGGGCTCTGTGATGTTCTTGCTCTGTTCTGGCACTCTGTGATATCTCTGTGTCCATACTTGCTTCAGGCCTGGTCAGCATGGCGGATGAAGAGATTGCTGCCCTTGTTGTGGACAATGGCTCTGGCATGTGCAAGGCAGGTTTTGCAGGGGATGATGCCCCCCGTGCAGTCTTTCCCTCCATTGTGGGGCGTCCCCGGCATCAGGGTGTCATGGTGGGCATGGGGCAGAAGGACAGCTATGTGGGGGATGAAGCCCAGAGCAAGAGGGGCATCCTCACTCTGAAGTATCCCATTGAGCATGGCATCGTCACCAACTGGGATGACATGGAGAAGATATGGCACCATACCTTCTACAATGAGCTGCGTGTTGCCCCAGAGGAGCACCCTGTCCTGCTCACTGAGGCCCCCCTGAACCCTAAGGCCAACCGGGAGAAGATGACCCAGATCATGTTTGAGACCTTCAACACCCCAGCTATGTATGTAGCCATCCAGGCTGTGCTGTCCCTCTATGCCTCTGGCCGCACCACCGGTATAGTCATGGACTCTGGGGATGGTGTCACCCACACTGTGCCCATCTATGAAGGCTATGCGCTGCCCCATGCTATCCTGCGTCTAGACTTGGCTGGCCGTGACCTGACAGACTACCTCATGAAGATCCTCACGGAGCGGGGCTACAGCTTCACCACCACAGCTGAGAGAGAGATTGTGCGGGACATCAAGGAGAAGCTCTGCTATGTTGCTCTGGACTTTGAGCAGGAGATGGCCACAGCTGCCTCTTCCTCCTCCCTGGAGAAAAGCTATGAGCTGCCTGATGGGCAGGTGATCACTATTGGGAATGAGCGTTTCCGATGCCCTGAGGCCATATTCCAGCCCTCTTTCCTGGGCATGGAGTCCTGCGGCATCCACGAGACCACTTTCAATTCAATCATGAAGTGTGATGTGGACATCAGGAAGGACCTGTATGCCAACACCGTGCTGTCTGGGGGTACCACCATGTACCCTGGTATTGCTGACAGAATGCAGAAGGAAATCACGGCCCTGGCACCCAGCACCATGAAGATCAAGATTATCGCCCCACCGGAGCGTAAATACTCTGTCTGGATTGGTGGCTCCATCCTGGCATCTCTCTCCACCTTCCAGCAGATGTGGATCAGCAAGCAGGAGTATGATGAGTCTGGCCCTTCCATTGTCCATCGCAAGTGCTTCTAAGAGGGACTGCTGGCAGTCACCTGAGGGCTGTCCTTGCCAGGATGCATGCTGGGGCACCCTCCTCCTTCCACGTTGGACCAGGATTGTTCGACTGTTACTTATTTCATGTTTTAACTAATATGTTGAGGTACTGAGTAGTGACATGTGCATTTTAATGGCCTGTTAGGCTGTAGTTCTTTGGCTGGCTAGCTGCTCCTCATGGCGCTCTGGGGCTTGAAAATAGATGGAGGGTTGTTCACTTCTCTGATGTAACACTGGTAGGATGACACTAAAGTTAGACTTGTCACCTTTAGATTTGTCACAACTGACTCCTTTGTAGGAAAACAAATAAACTTCTTAAGCTTAAAAAACTGTAAGAGGTTATCTTGCTTTCTTTCAGCATGGGCTCGCTGTCTTCTTGCTACAAGGAATTATTGTGCAGTACATGATTTTGGTGCAAACATAGCTTGTAGCTGCCTGCTGCTTAATACTTGGAAAACAAAACTGGGGGAAAATGCTATACAAATCATGTAATGGCACCTTTTAAAGCTGCCCTGTGCAGTGCAGACCATGTTAAGAACTGTTAGGAAGGAAAGCTTGACTGGTATGTGACTCTTGCAGCCTTTCTGTACTTTAATGGTAACTTGGCTTTTTTTAGAACACAAGCAGCTCTTGTCAGAAAAACTTGGTGCCTTGGCACAAAGATTGGTGACTGGAGGAGTAGTGGCTTCTCCTTTTTTGGGAGAGAGTGATAAGATGAAGCAGCAGATGGTGATGAACTTGCTCAGCTGGGGAAGCCCTTACTTCAGGGGCTGTCTGCAGGCTGTCCCCCTTCTGTGGGGAAGGGTGGCCACTCCTTAAGTATTGTTAATTGAGAAGTAGCAGGGGCTCTCGAGGGAAGCATTTGGCTATGTCTCCATGGGCTTCTGACCCCTCAGCTCCTACTGCTGAGGCTTGTCCTTCCGTCCCCCACGTCTGCCGTAGCTGTGCCACAGCCCGCTTCCCTGCCCGAGGGCCCAGCACCGAGCCCTGCTCCCGGCGCCGGCCCCGCCGCCACTGCTGCCCTCCGGGCGCGCTCCGGCTTGTAACCCCCCAGCTGGCCGCCTATTGGCTCGTTCCCGGTCGTCGTAGTAAGCCCAGCCAATCGGCACCATCCCCACCTCGGAACGGCCTGGCGTTACATACCGCCTTCTCTGGCGGACTCCGTTTCCCAGGGTGCACCGCGCAGACGAAGAAAACTTCCGCTTCCGGTGCGCCCTGGGGACGCGGTCGAGGGGAGGAAGGGCTGGTGGGGGGCTGTGCGACGGGAGGGGGGCCTGGCACTGCTGGGGTGCGTCGCTAAGCGGCCGTGGGCGCCTTACCCCGCATTTTTTCTCTGCTCCGCCGTCTCCGTGCCGGGAAACGGGGCCTTCCGGGGTTGGAGAGGGGCCTGGGGTGCGCCTGCTAGGCAGGCCGGGTCTTGCCCTTAGCTTCTCTTTCTCGGCTGGGTGTTGAGGGTAGCAGAGGCCTTTCCGCCATCCCTGCAGCTTCAGATATGGCTTAAGACAGAGGTAGGAACCTAAAAAGCGTGGCTGTGTGTTGGTCAGGCCTCCTGCGTGCTGGCCTGTGAATTTATAATGTCTTTGTCTGGTTAATGGAGGGTCTCACTTTGGTTTGTTTTCCTCCCTTCCCCGAGGAGGCCTTCGTGGATCTTCCCGACAGAGCTTTGTGGGGCTTAGTTTGGCCTGTGACTCAGCCAGCGAGAAGCTGGAATGTCCCTGCCGGAGTGGCACATCGCGGTGAAGCTGGCAGATCAGCCGCTGGCTCCCAAATCCATCTTACATTTGCCGGAGACAGAGCTGGGAGAATGCCCGCTCGGTGGGTGCAGCATCTCGTACCTCAAGCAGCTCATCACCGGCAAGCTGCAGGAATCGGTCCCAGACCCTGAGCTCATCGGTAGGTGCTTGTGTGTGTCATGTCAGAGTCCTCCCACCTGGGGCCACCCTCTTCTTCTCTTTTCTGCGGCCGCGACACGAATGCCCTGTTACTGGTGTTGGGCTGGTGGGAAGACTTGGTGCAACCGGGGAGCATGGCCAGGGGCTCAAAGTGTGGTCGTAGTACCTTGTGATTTGCATAGTTTGTTCTGTGTGTGCTTGAGATCACAGTGCTTCTGTGGTGTTGGTGCCCTTGCTAAGAAATCTTTTGACTTGCTACCACCAGTGTATCCTTGTGAGAACTCTAATGAGAGCTGTCAGAGAGGTCAGCTCTTCTAAAGGAGGTGGCAAAGTCATTTTCTGTGAATCTCAGCTCCATAACTCCCCTGTGTTATGGAGTCCCTGTGTGGCTGGCAGATGAAGTAGCTACACATGTGGAGCAATCACCCCCAGGCAGTCCTCACTTAAAGACCCAAGGCCCTTTCTGAGTGTGCCAGAGGTGTTTATCTTTAGATGATTCTCTCTCCTAGATCTCATCTATTGTGGCCGTAAGCTGAGGGATGACCAGACACTGGATTTTTATGGCATTCAGCCTGGCTCCACTGTTCATGTCCTGCGCAAATCCTGGCCTGAGCCTGATCAGAAACCAGGTGAGGAGAGGACTGTGGGTTCCTGCTTAGATTGCCTTGGGATGTGTTTGGTGTAGGTTCCTTGCGACTGAGGAATAGCTTCTCTTGTGATTTGTTTCTGGGAGGCTGACATGGGTTTTTCAGGAGGAATTGATCGATATGTTTGTGGAGGAACCCTCCACCTCTAAGAGGAGCAAATGGGTGTTATGTTTTCTTGCTGATGAGAGCATTAAGGAATGAACTATTTAATACAGAGAGTGAATATCCTTTCCTTAATTGACTGTAATCGATTTTAGGGTGTTGCCAGAGAATAGACAACAACAAAGTGACTGGTTACTCAGCTTGAGGGATGAGCAGGCTTGCGTGTGTTCCTAGTCTGCCTGTTAGAGTTATTTACTTCAGTACAGCTCCTTTTTACGTGTAGGAGAATATATTTTTTCGTGTATCTGGAAACCGAAAGTTCTGTTCTTTGTTATGCTGCGGTAACTGTACTGAGACATTTGCAATCGTTAGTCTGTGCCCTTCCTCTTTGGGCTAGCTGACTCCAGGGGCATTAAAGAATCACCACTGCGATTGCAGTGTGGAAGCCCCAGTGGCATGTAAAATGGCTAGTAAAGCTGACAGAGAGAACTGTGTTTTGTTCTGTTGTTTTTTCTCCCTCAGAGCCTGTGGATAAGGTGGCAGCAGTACGGGAATTCCGGGTCCTTCACACTGCCCTGCACAGCAGTCCTGCCTACAGAGATGCAGTGAGTGGGGCTTCATACTGTGCTGTCTGGGTGTCTTTTGTCTGTCCCCTCTCTGTGAAGAGAGTCCCGTGGCGGAGCCTGGTTGTGCAACATTACTGATCTGCTCTGATTTCTCTGGCAGGTCTTTAAAATGCTGGGGAACAAGGAGTCGCTGGATCAGATCATTGTAGCCACTCCTGGCCTGAGCAGCGACCCTGTTGCTTTAGGTGAGTCCAGATGTGATCCAGAGTATCTGAGGAAAGCCAAATAAAGATAGTCTGTGTTTAACTCCTGACATGGGGAAGGGAGAGTTCCCCTTCTCTGGAGAAAGTGGGTTGCTTTGTGGAGCATGAGTGTCAGTGCCTGCTCAGGTGTCAGTGTTGTGCTCCATTGGTGATGTCTGGGGATGGGTGCTGGCTTCAAAAGGATTAGGGAACATGGAGCCCAAAGGAGAGCAGTGGGGATGGGTGCTTTCTCCCAGCTGCAAAGTGTTACAAAAATGTTCATTACATCTCACTTGTTCTGACATGGTTCCTAGGCTTGTTGGCACGTTGCTCTGAGACAGGTGGAATACAAGATGCGGTCACAACCTGGCTTGATTTGATCCTGCCCTTAAGGTGGAGCTGTCTGTACTGGTGCCCAGCCTATGGGATCTGCTGGGAAAGCCCCATCCCCTGGGTGGGTGGCTGTGATGGAGAGTCTCTCCAGGAAGACGTAAAAGGCTTCAGAGAGAACAATAATGAGCATTTATTGTATTTGCTAGTGACTCAGTTCCTGAAAAACAATTAATTATTTTGGTTTTTCCCATGACTCTTGTTTGAATGGCTCCTGTTTCTTGTATCCTGTCTTGTCATGTTTCCTGGTCCCTCTCAGGAGTCCTACAGGACAAGGATCTCTTTTCAGTTTTTGCAGACCCCAACATGCTGGACACGTAAGTTCACATGAGCTGGTGGAGTGACTAAGCAATGCTTTTGTTGCACTGTTGTATAGACTGCTTCCCTCTGGGTGGGAGAATTCTGCTCCTGCCTGCCAGTACAGATACACCAGGCCAGAGATCCAGGTTAGGACATGTCTTCCTCAGCAGCAGGAAGGAGGGAGCTGATACTTTGATACACATCTGCCTCCACTGTTGGATTAAACTGAAGGATATTTAGTGGGAGGCAGGGCCATCATCGTCTCCAGATCATGGATTCAAATCTGGATCTGGTTGCTCACAGCAGAGAGTTGCTCCCATGAGGGCATGTGGGAAATCTGTATCATGGGAGGGTCAACGTGGGGTCAAGAAGGAGCCCCAGCTTCTTCAGCTGCATGGAACGATGTGGGGAGGTGTTTGTTGCTGGACAGCAAAAGGCAGTGGTGTTGATGCAGCCAGTGGTGAATGGCTGTGCCATTAAGTTCTTTGCCAGTATTGAGCTGCTGATTTCTTGGGTTCCATGTGTGCATGATTTGTTCTTCCATGCTTTCTCTCCAGGCTAATCCCAGCTCACCCTGCACTTGTGAATGCCATTGTCCTTGTTCTGCACTCGGTGGCTGGCAGCACCCCCCTCCCAGCTCCAGAGACATCTTCCCGAGGCATGTCCTCTGGCTCCTACCGGGACATGCCAGGTACGTTCAGCCACACAGTTGAGTGAGGAACCTGCAGAAACGATGTTCTGCGGGATTTGCAGATAAATGTGTGCAGTACTGACACAGTCATCCTATCCCCAGGCTGAGAGTAAAAGAGGTTTGGGTTCCTGAGCTAGAAACATGCACTGTGGCTTGATAAGTTTTGCACTGTGTGAGGCTCATCTGAGGCACTTTGGCCTCAGGGCCTCCCATCCAGGTGTGTTGGTAGCTGTGCTGTGGCCTCTGCTTTGTGCAAATGGTGGGCCTGACCTGCTGCACGTGAACTGGTTGGTGCTGAGGCTTCTGTCCTAACCAGTGCGTTAGCTGGGGCTGAGCCTGGCGGCATGGCCAAGGGCTCCCCAGGATTCTTCTCTGGTGCATCATTCCTGCCAGCACCCAGTTTTCTCCATCTGTTGGTTCTCCTCTCTGTTGCAGGTGGCTTTCTGTTTGAGGGTCTCTCTGATGATGAAGATGACTTTCACCAGGTAAGTGGCCATGTTGGGTGGAACAGCTGTTTTGGACTTGCAAAATGGGTTTAACTCGTAGCCCTTAAAGACTCCACAGGTTTTCTCTTTTCCTGTCTCGTGAACACCATGAGCTGCTCTGGCTTCCAGGGGTATTGTGGAGACAGATGTTGATTGTGGTGTGCTCAGATGTTCAGATTTTCTTCAGTGCTGAAGTAGGGTCACAACAGAAGAATGCAGAAGCCCAACTTGAAGCAGCACTTGTCCTCAGAGTAAATACCTTCATAGCCAAACTGATGCAGAAATAGTTATGCACAGATGAGCGTGGCCGAGCAGCATGGGAGTGTTGGTCTCTGCTCTTATTCTGCAATAGGAAGTTTTCCTGTCCAAAGGACAAAGAATTTTGTAAGAGAAATGGCATATTTAGACAGGAAAAGTGCCTGTCAACAGCTAGTTGTTTTGTTACGGGCTAATAATGCTTTGTTTTTAAGCTGATGGATGATACATTAAAAAGTTTACTGCCAGATTCTGCAGCTTTGTAATAGCTGAGTTTGTGCAAAAAGCACATCCTATTGTCATATTTTTTTTAAAAAAAGTTCTGCACTTGTAAGTTTCCAGTAGTGTAGGAATGGGATCCCTCGGAACGAGCACGAGACAGATTTTACTGGGACATGGACACCAACGTCAGAGGTGGGTTGTTTGGTTTTTTTTTCCTCCTCCATGCAGAGCACAAGGTCTACGCCATCCAGCAGCACTTCTGGCTCCCGCCCAGCTTCCCTTGGCTATGCTGGGGCTGCTGGGCCCCGGCCGATCACCCAGAGCGAGCTGGCGACTGCACTGGCACTGGCGAGCACCCCAGAGAGCAGCTCCCACACACCCACCCCTGGCACCCAGGTACAGTGGCAGCACAGCAGCTAGGGAGTTCTTCCTGGGCCATAAAACCAGCGCCTGACTGAGCACAAGCCCTGCTTGGGTCTGGGACCCCTCGCTGCTTTATTTTCTTATGGCTGAGTTCTCTTTCGTATGGGCTCAAGGAGGCATGATGCAGCAGGCATTGCTTTGTGCTGGCTCTGGTTTCTGTGACAAGTGTTCCTCTGATCCGTGTACAACTTACTTTCTCCTAGGGTCACTCCTCTGGAACCTCCCCAATGTCATCCAGTGTCCAGTCAGGAACACCCATCACCAACGACCTCTTCAGCCAGGCCTTACAGCATGCCCTTCAGGCCTCGGGGCAGCCCAGCCTGCAGGTCAGTGTCACAGCCTTTTCTTTCGGGAGCCCGTATTTCACTGAGCGTTGCAGGGTGGAGGTGGTTCTTCCAGCTGCCCCTTGGGACAGGACACTGAGCTGAAAGGGACATTGCCGGAGAAGTGCTTCTTGCAGGAGGTGTGATAGACTGGTGCAAAAGTACCAAGTGAAAGTGGGACGGTGGGCTGGTGGATTTGGGGAGTTTGCAGCAAGACTTTGAGCTTTCGAGATCTGCTTGCACACTTAGCATTGCAGTCGTGAGCTAGAGAGAGGTGGGAGAATGCAGTGTGTAAGAGCGGGCTGTGGAGAAAGCTGGTTTGTTTCTGCTTGGACTCTTGCACCTACCCTTAGCTTCTTTTGTCTCCTGTCTGTAGAGCCAGTGGCAACCACAGCTTCAGCAGCTGCGAGACATGGGCATACATGATGATGAGCTAAGTCTCCGAGCCCTGCAGGCCACTGGAGGGGACATTCAGGCTGCCCTGGAGCTCATCTTTGCTGGTGGAGCTCCCTAGCTTTTTGGGCCGGAGAGGCTGGACTGGTGAGTTGCACTGCGGCAGCTGTGACATTCCTTGGTCTGGGACTTGGACCTGTAACTCCTCTCTGCAGTGGGGTTCCTTTCTCCAGCATGGAGGAGTTGGGATGCCTGCTCCTTTCCTTGCAAGTGGGCAGTGCACTTCTGTTTGAGAGCACTGACCATGCTGAGGGCAGCTCCTCCAGCTCCAGATACCTCTCTCCAGCCTCCTCCTCCTGGCCACCAGAGACAGGACCTCAGAATTTGTCCAGCACAGAGCAGCATGTGGCTCTGTGTGTTGGAGAGATGTGGCACCTATGGTTCTGTGGTCTTAGATATGTCAACACATTCTCCTGCCTGTTTCGTTCCTGCCCACCTGATGTGCCTCTGTCTATCTTGGTTTGCTGTTGAGGTCCCTCTGTGTTTAACTGTATTAAATGGACTGTATTCACTTGCCTGTTGTTTGGGTTGTGGTCTGTCCCGGATTGTGTTCCAGATCTGCGAGGCAGCGTGCTCATCGCCTGAAGGAGGCTGGAGAAAATGCTTTGCCTGTTGTAGGACTGTTATTTCAGCAGAGGGCACTCCTCTCGGAGAGCAAAGCTTTATCTCTTAGGAGAGCGGTGTTTGGGGTGTAGCTGACCTGCACAGCCATCCAGCCATGAGTTAGTCCATTACAAAAGAACTATTTGTGCTGCAGATATCTCCAAGAAGGTGCCGCAGAGAAGCATCATGTCTCCTTCTCAGCAGAAACCTGTTTTTTCTCAGTTGTTGGGTGAGGCTGGTAGAGTCCTGCAAGCTGACAAGAGCAAGGGTACAGGCACAGGAGTTCATGGCCACCACAAGGTGACAGTAAAAGGACTACAAGCGTAAGTGTTGAGGCAGTGGCCAGAGAGAGTGAGATGCTGCAGAATGACTTGGGAGAAATGCCTTGTCTCTGACACGGGTTAGTCTGGCCGCAGCCAGTGTTTTCCAAAGGGTCTTTAATCCTGGGTGCCACATTTGAGGCAGTTAAGACCTGAGCTGCAAAGACATCAAAGGCATTTGCTTGTAATTACAGTCAATGGGAACTGAGAGAAGCCAGAACCAGAGCTGGGCCTAACTTCGCTCTGATTGTACCATTGAGATTAACAAGGCATGAAAATGGGAGCTGGTTTGCCTGAAATGCCACCATGCGTTACTAGGGAAGCTAAAAGCAGAAAATGCTCTCCTACCTTCAGGCTGCCTGTGTTCCCATCTAAATCCTCTCCAAGTGCTATGATCGCTTGCTGATACGATCTCAGCTATCACCCAGCAAATGCTGGATTGTTCTCTCCAGGGTAGTCTGTTGACTGATAGACTTTAATCCTGTCTAGAGGATTAAGTCTCTCAGGAGGGAGGAGGGACTGTTTTTATTTTTCAGTATGTAGAATATAAGATGTGATGGACATAACTGGCTTTACACCCCTTCCGGGTTACTGCCCGCTTTGGAAACCTGGTCCAGATGATGGCGATGATTTTACGTGTATGAAAACTGATTAATTTGTTCCCATTCCTGGTGCTTTCACCCCTTGCTTTGCTCGAGGAGTGAACAGCATATGCACAGCATCCTCCTTCCCTTCCCCACTGCGGAGACAAGCCCTGCTGTCAGCCCTCAATCCTCCCGGGCTAACCGAGGATTAGCTGTATCGCAGATGCTGCTGCCCAAAGCTGAAAAGCATTTGTAGGCTCAGGGCTAGCAGGACTGGCTTTGGGACCAGGGTGACTAGTTTGCTATGCTGTACCACGTCAATTCTCAGCTTAGGCCAGCTTGGTGTCCCAGATGGTATTTCTTTCCTGTGATGACCTTGCTCTTATGATTTGATCACTTTGTTGACCCATGTTGTGTATTAAATAGTTTCTTGTTTTAATGGCTATTTCTGCTTCTCCCTGTGTCCCCAGATAATTGAAAATTGCTTGGACGTTTTGCATGGAAATAACTTTTTCCTGATTTCTTTCACAAACTGTTACTTGGCTTGGATTACTGCATCAGACACATTCTCTGTCTGAACTGGCTATAGCAGAGAAGAACTTGGCAGATACTGTTCACGATGCGGCTGATGCGTGCGCTTCGCTTCCCTCATCTCGCCTGCCTTTGGCTGCCTAGAATAGACGTGCTCAGCAACCAGGCAAATTTAGAGATGCAGGGATGGGAAGAGATGCTCTGCCTGGCACCTGCAGGGCTGGTGATGGAGGAGGAGGAGAAATGGAAACTTTGATGCAGGAGCTCTGGTAGGAAAGTAGAAGCTCAGAGATCCTCAGAACTGGCTGTGCAGCAGCCACATGAGCGCTGCCTTCCCACCTGCTCTAGTGTCCAAGTGCCTCCTGCTTCCCAGCTTTGAGATGAAAGCAGTGTTGGCAGGCACCTCTGTGTGCAGAGAAAACTCTCAGCCAGCACAGCCTCTGGTAAGGGGAGAAACTGGCCGGGTGAAGGCTGCAGGAGGCACACGCTCGTTTGGAGAGGCCCTTTTCCTGGGCTTAGCAGCCAAAATGTGGCTTATGGGGATGTAATGTGAGGTCTCTTGTCTGAGCCAGTTGTCCTTACTCCTACAGTCACTGGGGGAGCCTATATCCAAAGAGGGATATTGAGCAAACGTGGAATGACTCTGGGAGATGCTGGTATCCGTTGCTTGCTGAGAGAGCAGCTAAGTGCAGGCACTAATTTATCAGTGGCTGAACACAACAGATTCTGCTCTTTTGGGAGCAAACTGTGATGCGCTGTCTCCCACCTGTCTGTTCTTTGTGGTCCATCCTTTGTGCCACTGCCCTGACACCTTCCCCTCTTCCCACATCAGCTTTGCCACTGCCCTGACATCTTCCCCTCCTCCCGTGTCAGCTTTGCTTGCTCCTTCCATGTTTGGGTTAGATGATCATCCATTCTTGTTGGGTCTCGGCCTACCTGTATCCTCTGTGTGTGCCCAGCCTCCACCACGCTCTGTTTGCCAGCCAAGCATCTGTGCTGTGACAGCAGCCTGGGAGGTGCTTGGCTGACCCTTTGAAGAGGTGGAGGTCAGACCACGGTTCCCCAACATAAGTGCTTTTGGTAGGGACTTTCTGGTTCTGACATGAAAGAGAAATTTTTGGTCCAGTGCCGCCTTTGCCTGTAGCGGAGCTGACAAGGGAGGCAGTAACAGCGGGTGTTTTCAGCAGTAATGGTAGCAGCTGTTTGTTCTCTTGTGTTTTCAGTAATCTTGTTATTTGTTCTGGTGTTTGACCATCAATGCTGGCGCATTGTGGACACCTGCAGGGGCTGCCAGTGTGGCTGGGATCTAGGCTCTTCACCATATGTGCTCTGCTTCTCTTTGTGGGCCACCTTGATGGCTTTTTCACCATTTCTGCCTTGTGTATTTCTGCCTAAGACAGTCCTGAGCTGACTGTCTCCATGAGGAGCCAAGCAGTAGTGTGTAGGGGCAATTTTCCAGCAGAAGGGTGAAATGGAGACAGCAGAGTCTCCTAGGCTTCATGTCCCTGATAGCTTTTGCAGTACCTCAGCCTGTGTGACCGCCCACCTCTGTCTTCCTGTGCTTTTACAACGATGCTGGAGCCTTCCCATGTGTGAAATGAACACAACTGGCAAGATCTATCCCAGGACCAGACGTTGATGGTTAAGGTATTAATTGTTTATGTGCAGATGCAGTCTCTCTGGTGTGGGCGTGCTTGGGTGGTTTGTTGGGTGACAACATAAACTACCAAAGTTTCAAGCTCTTCTGCCTTGATTTCTGACTTCAAATGACTAGTGGGAGAGATTTCCCCTCGTACTCCCATGTGTCTCCAGTATTCAGAATAAATGTTTCTTCCTTGCTCCCCCCAGCCAAACGGAGGCTCGTGCCCCCAGCTTGCAGGACGCTGGTACAAGAACCAGTACAGATGTCTGTGCTGAGCTGAGGGAATGCTGTTCTCTTCTTCCCAGCACAGTGTGGGGCTACACACCACGGCCCCCCAGCTCCTCTGTGGCACGTTATTCAGAGGACTGGTGAAGGTGACTTCCTACAGTGCTCCAGGGTGCGGCAGCTCAGCGTCTCCCTTGGGATTTGCTTGGGCAGGGGTAAGCTTCAGCAGCGTGGCAGGATACGTCTGTGCCATGAACAGGGAACTTATCTGGCAGAACCCTGGCCCATCAGCTTGCTTTCTTTCCAAAGGACTTGGTAGTTTCCCGATTGCTTTCAGCTTTTTCCTTGTGGGGAATTCTGAAGTGTCAGGAAACATAATCATTTTCAGGTTTTATTCTTAAGTTAGCTTTGTCCCGGTTGAGTGAGCCGAACAGTCTCACCGAGGGGGACAGGCTAGTGGCAGGGCAAAGGGAAGAGGGAGCAGTGGGACCTGGTTGGGATTTCCTTGGAAATAATGAAATCTTGGTCTTACTCTGTCTCAGGCAGACTTTTGAGGAAGGAGGAAAGAGTTTTACGGATGCTGGGACAGCTGATCAGGAATAAGGTGAGAGCCCAAAGATCAGGACAGGTGATTACAGTGCGGCTTCCCAACAGTCTGTCTCCTGTGGGACTCAGTCCCTTTCCTAGCATGGATCAACATTTTCCTTAGAAGTGACGAAAGGGGAGCTCTGTGACTTCAGTCATCAAAGCATCCTCCTAAGGAGCTGCGCTTTGCACAGCTAAGTTGGTCTGATGCTAACTGGAGAACAGCACTATAAAACGGTGTGTTTTAAGGCAACTGACTATTTTAAGTTGGTGTAAGGAGAAACATACTGAAAATGTCACATCATGAAAATATTTCTATTTCCTAATACTTTTTTCTATATTTATACTTGTATAATATTTATAAATAACACTGTTTATGAATAATCCTTTGATTTATAGTAGTGCATGTAGTTCTAGTTGTGCCTTAAAAGGATGCTTGAGTTTAAGAGTATGGTAAGCAAAAGGAAAGTTCAGAGGGAAGATGACAAACATCCCCTGATAAATCCTTTGAAGTCAAGACAATGGCTGGGCCACTGGCTTTGAACGTGAAGCTTCCTGACTCTAGTCCTTTTGAACTGAACCTGGAAACTTTTAATATTAAAACAACAAAAAAACCCCCACCCAAATCCCAATGCTCTTAAAGTGAGACCAGGATTTGGGGGAGCATTTCTGACTGCGCAGTCTCTCTAGCTGACTTCTGGATGTTCCAGGCTGCCAGCACACAGAATCACTTTGTGACTTTCCCCCGCCCTGCCCCGGCCCTGAAATAAGTACCTTGCTGATTCAAGAGTCGTGGACCGCTTGTTCAGTAGGGTGCATTAGTGTAGGTGTTAAGTTTGAGGGAGAAGCTGGAGAGCTGTGGAGTTCCACTCCAGGGGTAATAAAAGCATCAATTGGGTTGTGTAGGATCAGAGCCAGTCCCCTGTCTTCCTGCAATGGCCAATAACAGGTGCTGCAGGAAAACTTAAGAACAGAGTGAGTAGAGAAAGATCCATCTTTAATAGGTTTTCCAGCATCCAGTTCTCTGAGGCTTAGGGACTTATAGAGCTAGTTATGGGATGTTGATAGTTAACAGACCCCACAGAACTTTTTTCTTTAAACAGATAAAATTGTAGCCTCCGTCCCACGCTGCAGCAGGGAGTCCTGTGCTTTAGCCACAGTTTCAAAATCAGTGACCCACAAGAGTGTCCAGCAGCTGGAAGGAAGAGATGATGTGCAGCCGTGGGACTGTGGCACAGGTAATTTCTGGGATGTTGCACTCTAAAAGGGTGGCAGTGGTCCCAGTAAAGTTGGAGGTTTCATTTTTGGGTGCCTGGGACTGCTGTGGCCACTGAAGCAGCAAGAGGTGACAAGGATAGCTAGGGGAGTCAGGCAGTCAGGAAGAAAATTGTCACTTAGTCTCACTAAAGAGCAGAGAGGATTGCTAATGACAGCAATGCACAGCATGCTGCCCCGACGCCCTGCAAAGCAGGCTCCACGCTGTTTACCTTTGTGTTAATGGGGTTGCTTGCGTATGTCCGTGTTCCAGGGAAGGGAAAGAGTCCTGACAATTCAGTCTCTTCAGGATTCCATTCCAAGGTGTAGCTCCCTGGCATTAAATGCTTTGATCCCAGAGGATCTTCAGTTACACATAATTTAATTAGCTCATGGATCCTGCCAGCTGGTGTTTGATCATGTGAGTTCCTGTCCATTTATTCCTCCTCCACCTCATTTTTTATTTTTCTTTTCCTCCTCTCCCAAAAGTCTGTGACCTGGTTGCTTCTATGGCTTCCTGCAATCGCTTTTCACAATGAGCTGTGTGGGAGCAGTCTGGACACATAATAACCGGGAAGCAGGTGGCAGGCATGGAGCCTAAACAGGGATGGGCAGATAGGAGGCAGGAAGAAAGAGGAGCTCTTTCCTGCCCAGGCCAGTGTCCCTTTTAAGAGTTTTGACAGGTCACAGGGAAAAATAGGTCAAATGAGTCTAGCACAGAGTGAGATCCTGAGCTGTTCCCAACCTCCTGCTGGAAGAGATGGAGGGCTTGCCATGTCTGATGGAAGGAGAAACCAGTGCATCTGTGGTGCTGAGCCTTCATGTCACTGGGCAGGCTCAGAATTTAGAGCCAAGGACAGTGCTGAACTGCAGACACTTACCTTCTGCGTCATTTGGCCCAGGGTTGGCTAGCAGGGGCCAAAACAGGAGGGAGGAGTAGGAAATGGACCACTTGGATGTCTCTCCCTTCCTGGCGAGACAGATATCACTGCTGGAAGTACTTGAGCACTAGAAGGTCAGTTTAATATCTATAAAATAGTTTACTTTCCTGAGCAGCCTCCACTTAATCTTATGTGCCTGGTCAGCATAGAAGAGATTCTGTTGGCATTTTTCCCAGCAGCAGTTTGAAGTGGCTTCTTGGGGGCCAGGTGACTGACTTTGATTCCCCAGAGGAAAATGTGGACTAAAATTCCAACCCACATTATAGCAGGGGATGAGACCAAACTGCAGAGAGTGAACCTTAACTTGTGTGTTACCAGGAGAGCTTTGTGGGTTTACTGGAGCTGATAAAAGGGGCTTATAAGCTTGTTTATGGGATGGTGGGTGCTGGACCCTTCTTGGGGCCATTCAGAGCAGCTGGCAGATGTGGGAATTGGTACTGCTGAGGTGGCTGCATTGCCCACTGCTGAAAGTTAGCCATTCTTGCAGGAGAGCGTGGTAGCTGCTCTGCAGCACATGGCAATGCTGCCCTGAAATCCAGGTCCTGCCAGGAAGCAGAGAAACACAGCGGTCAAGAAAAGAAACACCAGGAGTTTCAGGTAAGCAAAAGAGTCTGGCCTGCTGGGCCCTCGGCGGAAGACAGGGCTGACGTGCTGTGCAGCATTAATATATCAATATGCAGCTCTGGAGGTGGGAGTGTGGCAGATCAGTCTCCACAAAGCAACTTATTTCTGTTCTTTTTTGTTTTAACTTTCTCTTAATTGGGTAGGACTCTGCATTGGTTTTAATTTACTCTGCCTAAAGCCTTTGGCACCCCTGTCTGAGGGGTGCGCACACGTGGCAGTATGTCACCGATGTGCATCTTTTTTACCTCCTTTCCTGCTCTGTCAGTGAGTTGTCACTGAATCAATATTGTCAGTGCTGCTTGTTAATGTGACAGGCATTCATTTGAAATGCATATTGCCAACGAAATGGGTGTTTGTAAAGAAAAGGTGTAGTTTGGGGTCATCTAGATGAGCTGAGTTTGTGGCTGGTCCTCGGGCAGGACCTCTGCAAGCTACTGCAGTCAGTGACTAGCGGTGTGAAGCTCTGCTCTGGGAGGTCCTGCCTGGGGCGAGCCCCAGGGGTTTCCTCGGTGCAGAGGGGAAAGCACTGAAAGAAGGGGAGTCCCACTGTAGGGGTTTTTGTGCTGCTGTCCAAAGAGTTGAGTATGAGACAGCTCTGTCACGGGTTTGTTTCTGCAAGTCAAAGGGGTTGATCTACTGGAAAATGTCCTGGGACACATGGCTCCTTCACCCCTTCCCTGACTCACATTTGAAGGCTTGGGAGTGGCATTTAGCACATGGAGGCTTCTGACCCCTTCAGTAACGCTTCTTGGGGCAGTAGCTACTCTGTGCTGTCTTTCAGCATCATGGTAGAACTGAGAAGGGGAGGTACACCAGCTGATCAGCTCCCTCCCCCAGACTCAGTCCAGCTTAAAGAGCTGATGGAGATGTGCTTGCATGAAAACAGGATGCCTGGAGAGGCTGGAGGGTTGATGGCCATTGCAGGGCTGTGGCTTTAGGAAGGGATGGTTGAGGTTGTAGCTCTCTGCAGTGAATGTGAGTTGGGGGTAGGATTTGTGTGTTGAAAGCAGAATGCAGCAGCTTGCTGATAAATGATCTGCTTTGCTACCTTCTCGCCTCACTTTGTCATCTGAGGACTGAAGGACCTGTTGGTCCATGCCAAAAGAAACAAGTGAGTGGAATTTCACATTTTTTCTCTTAAAGTCTATGCTTATAAGTTAACTTGTTCCCAAAGGCAAAATGCAAGGGGTAAGAAATAGAAGCTCTGATCTTCCAAAGCTCTATAATGGTCATTTATGCTTGTGTCCCAGCCTCATGGGACATCAGTCCATCCCAGAGCAGGGTCCCCGCACAAGCAGGGCTTAACAGGATTTCCCGTGCTCTGTGTCAAAACATGCAGTCTCCCAGTATCGTCTAGGGAGGGACTGGGGAAACACATGTGGCATGATGGACCTGGTGAGCTCCTCAGCCCTTTGCACCATGTTCAGAAAGGTCCTTGTTTGTGCTGTTCTGAAGCTGCTGGAGCTGATAACAGCCAGAAATCGAGATGTCCTTGTCGGGTTTCTGGAAGAGATAGCACAACAGAGAAAAAAATTCTTTGCCTGGCTTTTGCAGGGATAAGAATGTTTGTGGTGTTGACATTTTTTTTCCAAGGAAGATTTGTCTGTGTTCAAACCCGTCAACGCCTACTGACTGTTTCCCAGGGTCACATTCCTGGCCTGAGGTTAGCAGGAGGTAACTGAGATGTTCTTGTGAATAATATTCTATGTACCTGCTCATCTTTAATGAAAAGATGCCAGCTAAAATGGGAGGTTTCGTAACGGTTAGACTGCCTGGGCCACAAACACGAAAGCATTCTGTCTTCTCTGCAGTGATGAATAAAACTGTTCCTCCCAAGGAAAGTCTGTGCTTTATGATTTTTACAAGATACTTGGGGGAAGCTGCCTTCTGATCTATGTTGGGTTGGAACAGAGTAGCATGATCTGGAAAAAACTGCACATAATTTGCACTGTGGAAGTTTTGATACTTGAGTGAAGCAGACGGAAACCTCTGCAGGAGGGGGCTGAGGTGGGAGTTCGTGCCTGGAATCTAATGGATTTGTGTTACATGTTCCTTGTCGGATAGTTAGAGGACATGTGGCTGAGCAGGTCCTGAGAAACAAACCCTCACAGAAATGCTTCCTGCTGTGGGACGGGGGTGTGTGTACTTAGTGCACAGCAGGTTTCTGGATGTATTCAGGGCAATGTTCTGTGTTCAGCGCCTCCTGCAAACTGGTACAGGGTTGAAGCAACCTTGAAACCATCTCTGCACTCCTCCCAAGTGTGCAGGCTGGGCTGCTTCTTGATCAAATGTGTGCAGCATTGTGCTGTGCTGCTTGTCTCGTCTGTGGGACAGCCTTGCCCACAGGGAACTCATGGTGGGATTATTTTCGCAATGCATCACACAGTGTGTGTCATGCCACTCCCCTGACCCTCTAAATCTTGCCCGCATGTTGAAGTCTTTTTCTCAGTGTTGGCCTGCACAATGATCTAATGTTTCTTCATCTGTGGGAGTCCGGCTCACCCTGGCTGAGCAGTCACATTGCTGCCCTGAAGGAGCTTGTGGGGAGGGAAAAGGACGCTAAGGTGAGCTGTAGCTTCTGGAGGGAGCAAAGGCATTTGGGTGAAAGCTCAGTTTTAATGAAGACCATTCATTTCAAGAGTTGTAACCAGCACTTTGAGTGGGATGCTCCTGCGTACTTGCGTGTTCCATCACTATCACATTTTTCTCCTCTGCTGGTGAGATGCACGCAGTGATCTCACACAGCTTTGTATTTAATTGATACATGCCAGTCTGCTGAGTTTCTTGCTTCGCGAAAGCAAAGGTGCTACAACATCGTTCTGTATCGAGGACCACAATACAGTCATGTTCATGGGGAGGCTCAGCTCCTCGTCTAGGAGGTGGAGTGGTATCATGTGTTGAAGCAAAAAGAGCCTAGAGCTGAACACTTCCAAGCTCTTGGGAGAGCTTGAAGCTGAATTTTATACACAGGAGCATTGTATTTAGCTGTAGGTGGAAAAAAAAAACCCTAAAAGTTAACCATGCAGAGTCCCCAGCTGTGTTAGGGGCAAGAAAAACGGAAAAGCAAAGGATTTGCTGTTCTAATATGGCAGAAACTCTCCTTGTTCATCTCTGATCAGAACCCTTCTGTGTTTCCAGTTGGCAACTTTGTCAAGAGTAGGAGTTGAAAGCCAGTTTCCTAGCCCACCAGCTGCATCGTGTCATAAAAGGCAAAGCAGATAATAACGTATGCAGCTCTCATAGTGGAGCCCAAATTTGGGGTGAATGCAAAATGCTAAGTCCCCATCTTTTTATTAAGGAACCAGCATGGGTTGTATGGCTTAGACTGTTGAATTACAAATGGCATTTCTTTTTCACTTGTGACTGTGTGGAAGGGTCCTAATAAATTCCATGTTTTTCAGGAAGCATTCTCTGCAAGAAAACAAGTGATAACAGGTTTTAGCACCTCTGGGAGCAGTGGGGCAGGTAGAGAAATGCAGCTGCCTCTGTGGGGGAACAGGCAGTTGTTTCAAGCTGAGCAGGAACCCAAAATGGTTCAAGGCTGGGAATCACCATATCCAGAAGTGAAAAACCAGAATGATTTGTATGTTATTATACTGTCACTACCCCAACAGATACTTCGTTAAAGAGAAAGATGAAACCCCATACTTAGAGTTGGTGGGAAATTCCTGTGGGTCCTTAAAATTCACTATTAGCTGGCTCATGAAATTTTTGCTTCCTCCAGACTGCCCCCCTTGCCCTGCCACTGTTCATCTCCTTCAGGAGCAGAGCAGTCCCGGGTCTAGCTTCAATACCAACTTTACAGAGTGCAGCTGCGTCTCTCATCCTTGTGAGTTCCCCGTGGGGCTCTCCTATTCTGGTCACGTCCGACCTCGCTTTCCTTGCACGTAATGCCCTGCTCTTCTCATTAACAAGCCTCACAGCGCTTCACAAAGACTGTCAGCCCTTCCTGGCCTCTCGATGGGGAATCGGGAGGATGGGAAGGTTTGGCAAAGCAAAGTGACTTTCCAAAGGTTGTGCCACAGCCCTGTGGCAGGCCAGCCCCGTGAGCAGGCTGCTCAGCATCCCCTCCTTTCGGAGAACATTAGCATCACAAAAGTAAGGGCGGGATCTTAGGGAAGGAGTATTTCTTCACCCCAGCTCCAAGTGGATTTCCCACATGTGCTCTGGGATTACACTCACTCCCACCAGCACTCATGCAGGCACCACCATACAAGTTCGACTGGTTTGGTGAGGGGGGTGTGTGACACAGGATAAGGCACAGATGAGTTGTCGTCGCGTCTCTGGTATTTGTCTCATAGTCTTCCTGACCTGTGGTGATGAAGGAATGACGTTTTGGGCAGTGTTTCATTTTGCTAGGAGTGGCCTTTTGCTATTATTTTATTGTAGCCCCAGCAGGAAGAGGGCTGGCGCATGAGATATGCTGCAGCCCTGCTGCATCCTCCTGATGGTAGCGCAAGGTCTTCTGTTGGTGAGCTGTTCTTGCTGCCCTCTCTCTGAGCACAGCTTTCTGCTCTCCACACGTCCTTCTATTGAAGCAACCGGGTGCAGCTATCCTTTGTTATCAGCCTCTGCACCCTTGGTCTGCTCTTGCTGCTTGTGCGTTCTTACACATATTTTAATTCTTACTTTGTTTGTATCAACCTTAATATTCCTCTTAAAAGTCTCTGGTAAGTTGATGGTGAGCCTTGAGCCAGCTGCAGCTTTTCTCAAGAGCCTGAAGGTGAACAAAGCCATCAGACTCTCACCTTCCCCTTACAGGAGGAGGGGCGGGGGGGTGTGTGGAAAGAAAGGACCAAAAACCCCAGCAGAGCCTGGAGGTATGAACTGATGAAGATCGGTGTTAGATGAAGTCTCCGGTGTTTTTAATAGGTTGCTTTGGTCCCGCCCTCTGTTCCACTCATTGGCTGCCCTGGATGCTGCCCACTCTTTTGTATAAGGCGAGCGATGCAGCTGTCAGCCTCAGAGGCTCATGATCTCTGCTCACTGAATAAGTAGAAATGGGCAGGAGGTCGCCTGTTGCCCTCTTGGTGGCCCTGTGGGCCAGCCAGCTGGGCATGTGGGCAGCGGGGCGCTCCAAGGTGAACCCCAGGATCATCACGGCTCCGCAAGGTAAGTCCCGGGCTGCGGTGGGCTGCAACCTTGAGATGCAGCAGTGTCTGCAGCTGACAGCTGCTCCCTGCACTGTGCATTTTCTACCTGTGTCTTGGTTTTTGAGAAGAGTTGGTCTTTTTGTTTTATTCCTTTTGTCTCTTTGGGGAGACTTTTGGCCCTCATTAAGATGAGCTAAAATGCCTGTAATCTCAGGAAGGGGCTTCTGGCTTGCTCGATTGCTTTTAATTGAATTTTTAGATTGCTGTTCTTGCCAACTCCTTTCCTTTTTATATTCTAAAAATACTTTCCTACAGGCTGGCTATATTAAAGGCTGTCGAAAAGCCCTGAAACAGACACAGTAACCATTTCCCCTAACTTGCAGAGAGAAATGGAGAAGTGTATTTGCATAATACAGTTAATTTTCTTATTCATCTGATGTACTTACCCTGTTAGTTGCAAATGAGTTCTGTGAGTAAATATTTGCAGAAGATCTCTGTTCTCTGAGAAAATATATACATCTGAAATGTCACACAAGGACTTATAATCAGATCTGATTTTAGCAGAAACTGAACAAAGAAATGTTTTCAAGGAGCAAGCTTAGAGTACAGCCCGAGCTTCATGTGTTGAAAAGAGCAGACTAACGTTTACTGGTTTTATCATGTGTCTTCCAAGCTTTTTGATTAATACCCTCCAGGGAGGCTTTAACAAAAGACCCCGTCTTGTCCCCGGCAGTTCTGGTGTTTGGCTAAGCCGGCGGTTTGAGCCGAGCTGCAGATCTCACGCTGCTCTGCAGTACAACAGCTCCTCTGTGTTTCCTATTCGCCGACAACTTCAGAGGACACAAATTTCCCGTGGTTTATTCTGCGCCATCTGTTATTCTTCTGCCATTATTTATTATGCCCTTCTCCTTCAGGCCCATCGCTGCCTGTGGAGGAAGGGCCCGGAGCAGAGGGAAGGGCAGTGGGTGCGTGGCTCGGAGGTGGCCTCCGTCATCGCACAAAGGGGAGAAACACCGGTAGGGAGGGCAGCAAAAGGTTGCTTCTGGTATTGCGTCATTTGTTTTATCTGCTGGCACATTAAGTGGCTCAGAAAAGGGGATGCAAGCAGGGAAAAAGGCACAGAGCCTGAGACTGAACAGAGGACGGGGGTCATGCATTTCTCTGTAGACGTTTCCCCTGCCCTGCTTAGGGAAGGTGGGGCGAAAGTTAAATTGCTGGAGACTGGTGTGGCTGGAAATGCCTGTCCTGGAGTAAAGCTGTGCTGAGGGGGAAGAGGGGGCCCGAGTGCTTGATTTCTACCTGTGTCCGTGGGCTGTGCTTGGCATGCATGTGCGGTGTGGTCATTTGACCTTTCCCTGCATCTGTGTCAGAGGGTGGCTTTCCCGGCATCGAACACAACAAGGATCTGTTACTGAGAAACACCGAAGCCAATTAGTGTTAGGACACTTCCCTGCAAGGGGATCAGCTTCTGCTTATATCTGTTTCTCTTTTTTTTTTTTTTTTTTTTTTTTTTTAATAGAGAGAGAGTGAGTGAGCGCTTAGCTGGGACACAGGCCAAGAGGGAAATCAGTTAGGGAGATCTCAGAGGTAGCTGTGTGGCACACTCGTTACGTGTCAGTCCTGTGTCCTATTTAACAGATTGCATTTTGCTCAGCGTAACCTCTACCCTTTAGGAAGTGGGTCTGTGGGTGGGGAGGAGGGTGCAGAGGTTCTGGAGGAGGGTGAAGACATGGGACAGGGGCAAAGGGGATGCCAAGGACAACAGGGAGCCCTCGTTAACTTCCCCAATGATCCAGACACAGTGAAAGGCAAGCGCAGCATCTTTAGTAAAACCTGCAGGTCAGCACACTGCTGCTGTTTGCATCCGCATGGAGAGGCTCGTCCCTCGCAGTGGGGGTCACAGTACTGCAGGGCTCGGTTTGCGGCTTGAGCCCTGGTCCTGGAGGCTGGGAGCTGGATGGAGAAGAGCAGCAGTCTGGGACATTTGCATGGGTGTTCACACTGGGGCTGGGCCTGATGTGCTGCGTTTGCAGTGGTGCAACGCTGGCCTCAGTCCTGGGCTCTGCAGGAGCCGGCAGCTTTTCACATAATTAAATTTCTTACACGCCATAGCCCATCATTACTAGCACCAGGTACGGCAGCCTCAGTAAAGACACCTCAAGACGTTACAGCCCTGCGGGTGAAGGGAAAGATTCCTGGTGCTGGCCAAAACCCAGCCTGCTCCAGGAGGGAAGAGTACATGTGTGGGATCCCTCCTTGGGCTGCGGTGCTGGGGAAGAGGAGGAAATTGGTGCTGGGCAAAGTGCAGCTGCCGTTCCATCTCAGCCTTGCTCCGCTCGCCAGCACCCCCCCAGGCTCAGGGAGGGAGCCCAGGGAGGGAGCCCTGGCCTCACTGCGGGCAGCCTGAACTACTCTGCTCTTCTGCCCCACGATCCCTCATTGTCCATTTTCATAGCAAGAAATAGGTGAGGGGACATTGCGACATGGGAAGAATATGTAGCTGGGCTTAGGTGGCACAATCCCGAGCTCACATCTGAAGACAAAGAAACAGAGTCAGCCTGTCTCGGTGCTTGGAGCTCTGGGGTTTAAGTAATTTTACAGTCCTGGGGCCTCAGACCTGTGGTGTGGGGCCAGGGCGGTGGGTGGCTGGAGCACCGTGTTCTGCAGATCTGCCTTTCCATGAATGCGGTGCGTATAAAGCCAGCCCCAAGGCCTCGGCCGCTGTGCTGCCTTTATTTCGCCTCCCTGAGGGCGCAGCGCAGTGCAGGAGGAGGTGAGGAAGGGACATGCTTTCCCCAGAGACCAGCCCAGTTTCAACATGTGCTGGGGAGTGTTTGCCACCAAAGGCAGGGTGAGTGATCCCTGACGCTCTCCCGGCAGCTGGCACAGGTGGCCAGCTCTGGGGTCCGGCTGGGTAAGCAGCTCTTTCAAAGCACGTCTGACTCTGCAGGATTTCTTCCTCTTACTGGAAAGACACTGAGACCAAAGGGCTGAGGTCAGCTCCAGACCACTGCTCATATCTGAAGTGCTGAAGATCCTTTTTAGTGGCCAGGGCTTTGCCCTGTCTCTCCTTTGCAGCTGACACAGCATGCAGGTGGGTCAGGGTCTCTTCTGGCTGTTACCCTCTCCAGTGTCCTAACGAAGGAAGATGGTAAACGGCAAGTTCCCTATCTGTTGAAATATGCAGAGTGGGAGTGAGTTCAGCCTTAGCAGCCTGGGCTGGCGCAGAAGCAAGTGCTTCAACTTTGCACATTGTGTTCTTGCTTATCTTCCCTTTTATTTCCAGCCTCCCCCTGCCTCCATGTATTTTTCTAACTAAATGCTGACCGGCTGGGCTTTGCTTTGAGAAGGGTGCGTTCACATCCCACACTGAGCTTTTGCTTGTCAGCACAGATAGCATGTTTACTCTTCTGACCCATCTGCAGAGATGGAGACCGCTATGTCCTGGGGCTGGGCAGCGCTGTCCGGGTGACGGAGCAGAGGCAGATAAGCCCCTCTGTGTGGAGTGGGAGGGTGGCATCCTAGGCTGGCTGTCTCATGACCGGAAAGTCACCGAGCATTGGGAGAGCAGAGAAGTGCAGTGAGGACAGCAAGGAGCCTGAGGGCTGTGTCAGGCTGCTGTAGCCTGGGGCCTTTGGTGCAGCATAGGAATAATTTTTAGCTACCGCCATGCTTAAGATTGTCTTGTCCCTGTTTACTTGCATGTGTGTAGATCTAAGATAAACTCAGCCCTTCTCTGGCTGCCTGCTGCATTTATACCTTGCAATAGCATGGGGTCTAACAGTTTAATTATTACCCTGTTTCTCATTAACAGGTGACACTGGAAACTGGAAGGGACAGGTTCTGAGCTGGTGCATAGCTCACAGGAGATAAGCAGGTCCTGCAGGGGAAAAGAAAGATTATACACTTGACCCTTGGCTGCCTTGAACGGGGTAAACTGGCTCTAGCCTGCCCTGGGTGACGGGGAGGCATTGAGATGGCCGTTCCTGGAAATTGCCTGTGCTGCCCATAGCAGCTCCTGGGCTTTGCCAAGCTCGTCTGCCTCTTCTTTCCTGGGAAAACTGTGCCAGGAAGCATCTCTGAGTGCTGTAGGAGCTCTTTGTGCCCGCCAGTGCAGTGGTGCTGCATTCAGCTAGCAAAGCAAGAAGGCTGATCAGAGATGAGGTTGAACTCGTACTGATGGGGAGTGGTGGCAAAATGAGAGTGGTGTTAGCACTAGCTTTTACTCCGTGGTGACAGTGGCACTGTTTTCTCAGGAGCCATGGTCCCATGGGTGTGAAGCATCTCTGTAGGACAGTTTCACATGAAGGTCTCAGCGCATCAGTATTTCCAGGAGAAAGCGTCTGTCTTTCCCAGCAATGCTATTTTCTGCAGACGGCTCATTTTTACAGGGTGGGTGATGCTGGTATCATGAAACGTTGGTTGAAAATATTTTTTGCTCTGTGCAGATTGAAAAGGAAAAACAAACCAAACAAACCAAGCGAGTGAATCACAACCACCTCCTGTTGCAAGAGCGTGACACAAAAACAACAGGCATGGGCAAACTAATAAAAGTTGTGGCTGCTGCACTGAAATGCTCAGGGCTGGGAAAGAGAGGCAGATGCAAATTGCTGACCTGCTGCTCAGCTCTGTGCCAGCCCTCGGGCTGATTCTTGGTCAGAATTGCAGAAAATTGCCCTTGGAAGGTATTCTGTAGTTATGTAGCCAGGCTCAGTGCCTTGGAGCAGGACAAACTAAATCTAAGCCTGAGTACTTGAGTACAAACTAAATCTAAGCACTGAGTACATGATGCTTTTTAGAGAAGCTTGTATCCAGAAAAAAGGCTGGAAGGTAAGTTAGAAGGAGGAAATTGCTTGTTTTGCAGCCAGCTCTCTCCTATTGAGCTACATCCTATGGTGTGTGGCTATTTCTGGTTGCTCCAAGAATAGGACTTGTTCCTCCTGTTGGGCACTCTTTTCAATCCCAGCTCCACCCGGTGTAGTAGGCTCTGTCTGTGTCTGGTGTGACAGAGGAACACGGTAAGAGTGCCCCAGGAGCTGGATGTGGAAGCATCTCCTACCACCTCTACTAATTTCAGAGCAGCTTAATTCTGAAGCAACAGGCTTCATATAATAGACCTCGTATTGGCCTTACTGACAGCTCTGGTTCTCTAGTGCTATAACTACTCAGTCCCCAGTTTGAACCCTGGTGTCAGCATCCTCCTGCAGCAATGACAGCATCCTCCTGCAGCAATGACTCCACATCTAATTACCCGCTGGGGTTAAATTATTCTCCTTTATTGGGTGTGTGTTCTGGGAGGGAGAGGGCACTACAAGTTTAAGGAGCTGTAGGAGCTTCCGTGGGGAATGCATGGACCGTTCCAGCCAGACACCTGCCCTTGGGCTGCTTGCAACAACCATGGCCATGGATTTGCTCGTATCTTGGATAATACAAGTTTTGGCAAGTCTCATTTGAGTGTCTGGTTTGAAACGACTGACTGTAACGCAGTGGTTTGGCTTTCCAAGTGTGAGTAATGTGGCACTGCAGCCAAAGACGGACGTGAGAAGAATAGATACTGTGTGTTCCTGCTGGTGGGGTGCAAGCGGGCAGAAAGGGGATGCTAGGAAGGGCTGCGTGGCCTGCCCCAGCACAAACCCAGAAGGCTGCAGGGCTGAGACCTGGCTGACACTCGTTGCATGGGTGGGAAGCCTACAGCAGCAGGTAGAAGGGCTGCAAAGAGCCTGAGGAGGCCCTTCCCAACCTGGTGAGGAACTCCCTTTGCTGTGTGCATAATCTCATCAGTTTTCTATAGGAAACTGAAACTTCGTCCTCACTCCAGAGCCACAGATCTTTCTTCCCACCTTTAAACCTCTGCAGAGGGTGGAGGCTTCACGGGGGATTGCACGGGTCCCCTTACCCTGTGTCCACCTTCTGGCTAGCCTCCCCTGGGCTGGGAGAAGATGGCATGTGCCCGAGAAGGGTTTCTTGGCTGCCCTGCCCTAACCAGCAGCAGGGAGGCGGGAGATGGCTGCCAATTAAGCTAAAAGGTAAAGCGGCTGTTTTGCTGGTGGATGCTCATGGAGGTGCTTGGGGCAATCTTTATCCTGCAAGGCTTTTTATGATAAATCACTCTCTGGAAACTGACCTTCCTAGCAGGAGGGGCAGCTGTGCTCTCCAGATAGCAGCTCTCCTGCTAAACCCATCCTTTTATTGTTCTGCCATTGTTCCAGTGACCGTATAATAAAATAGCATAATCACAGGCCGAAGTTGCCCAGCTTCCAGCAGGAACACGGCAAAGCTCAGGACTGTCATTACAGGGAGCAGCTTTTGGAAAGTAACAAAACCTGGCTCTAAATTTAGCACCCGCAATCCGTAGGGTGCAGCAGGCAGCTCTGCTTCGGGGCTGGTTGGGAAAAACGTACCTGCTAGATGACAGGCTATATCCGTGAAATCAAAGGCTCCGGACTCATCTTGCAGTGGCACAGGCTTCAGTGCTGCATAATTCTGGGGGGGTGAGCAGGCGGCTGGGGGGGGCAGGGGATATCGGTGGTGTGTTAGCATGCATAGAAAATACTGCGATGCCTGTCACGTAGTCTTTTTGTGTTTAGAAAGGAGAAACCTGTCTTTCCTGGAGCGCAAAGCGCTCTGGTTCAAGCCTTCGGAGGGTAAGCGGAGTCCTGCAACGCTGCCCCTGTTCACGGAGCCCTGCCTGATGGCAGAGACTTTGAATTCAAGGCTTGTTCCTTCCTGGCTGCAGGTTAGGGGCCTCTTTTGTTGCTCGCTGAGTGGGCGTTTGAGCCCACTGCTGGCTCTGGCTCCGGCGAAGGGGATATAGGCTGCATAGCTCTCAGAAGAGCTTTTGAGCAGGCATGCCCGTGCCCAGCAGCTGGGTTACCAAACTGAGAGGGGTTTTTTTTCCCCCCTCTTTCTTCCTGCCCTAGCTCACCCCTGCATTGAATACTGCTGCCTGCTGCCAAGACGCTCCGGAGCTCACCAGAAATAGCGTGGAAATTGTTAATGTGCCAGAATATTTGCCTTCTGTAGTGTAACTCTAAAATAAAGCATATTCATCTAGTTAGAGCATACTCGGTGAGCCTGAGCCTGCCTTTCTGCCACGCTAGCGCAGCCCTCCTGGGCATTTGGACTGCACACAGGCTGAGAGCTTTGGTAGGATATATCCCCGAAAATGCAGGCTGAATTGTTTCCTCTGCTCCAGAGCATTTTGCTGTTGATGGCAGGGGTGTCTTGAGGGCAGCAGAAAGCAGCTGCACAAGCACCCTGTGATTGCAGGGTCTTCAGAGGTGGTTGGGGAAGAAGCCAGAGAGAAGGCGAGCAGTGTTGTATGGTGGCAGCTGGGAATGTAGCTTGGCCAAGGGTGGAAAAGTCCCACTGCAGAGAGGATGTAGATGTTACTGAGATACCCATAGCCTCGCTCTTTCCTTTGTAAGGGGTGCTTGGAGGGAGTCAGAAGCAGTTTGGAAGGGGTGTGAGGGAAAGATAGCGTGAGGTTTCTTGGCAGATGATTAAATACTGCTTGTCTCCAAACCGTCTTGGGGAAGAGACAGGAGGAGAAATACTAAACAGATTAAACTGGCTTGCTGCAAACTTAAAAGAAGAAAGAGGGGTGAAATGTGTAAGGCAAGCAGGTCTGGGTTTGAGTAACACGGGTTTCCTGGCTGCTTGTCCCCACTCTCTACTTTCACACCTCTCTTTCTTCTGGGTTTCCCCACAAGCACATGGGCCCCTTAGCTACAGGGCTGCACGTCCCCCTGATCCTCTCCAGCCTCCTGCGGGCTGCCTGTGCTGCCCAGTGCTGGGCTTACTGGTTCTCTGCGTGAGGGATGATGGCTAGAGATGGAAAACAGAAAGGACAGCAGTACACAGCCTGAGCCCTCGCTCTCAGCTGTGCTGCTTTCGGGAGCCAAACTGCAATGTTTCCTACAGGATGGAGGTCAGGGGAAAATTATGCTCAGGGCTTTTACCTGCCCCGGGTGATGAGAAAGCACTTTGCCTTTACTGAGAAACCATTTTTACTTACTCTGTCCTTTCTGGGCACACTCATGCTCTTGGGATGCGTTTGTGGGAGTGCCTGGTTAAAGCAAAGGCAGCTGCGCTGACCTCAGTGTTGCTGCCCTACCTGGCCGGTGCCCCCCGCCCCGGCGGGGGAGGCTGTGTCAGATATGAAGTACGCAGGTGACTCATGGCCACAACAAGGCTTGTTTGATCTGAATTGCCAGACCCTGCCCTCTGGCTGTCCTGGTGGGCATCAGCTGGGGGTCTCCCCATGGCAGGGAGCTGTGTGGTCCCAAGGAGAGTACGGAGGGCTTTAAGGAGCAGGAAACATGCATGTCTGTGTCTGGTCACGCTTCAGTAAGAGACATTTTTAGCACTCTTTCTGGCTGCCTGGTTTTTGCTGCTGCTCCCCAGTGCCTTTTGGCTCCTGGCGGACTAATACCACAGAGGAGTTTTGGAGTGTCCCTGCAAGCATCCTGAAAAGAAGGCAGGGGCGAGGGGAAGGCAGGCAACACAGATCCCTTCTGCGATGTGCCAGTTACCAGGCTGATGGGCTCACGGCCATGCTCCCAGTCAGCTATGTTGTGCCAAGCTGAATAGGTGGGGAACAGGGAGGGACAAGGATGATACCTGGCCCTGGGAGGACTGTGGAGGGAGCTTTTTGGGGTATCAGGTTCTGCTCTTTTTATTTTGCTTTCTTGGAGAAATGACTAATGTTGGAGCACAGGCTGACCCGAAACGGTGCGGGGCAGCTCTGTACTCCGAGCGGTGTTTGGGCTGGCCCTTCAGCCTTCCCGTGCCTTCCTGCCCCAGCACTGACAGCTGGCTGTAAGGACCCCGGCTCCCAGGGGTGCAGCTAAATCCCTTGGTGTAGAGTGCTGGTGGCATAAGCTGGGAAGAGGAGGGAACAACAGGCCAAGTTTTGCCGTGAGCAATGGGAAGGAAGTGGTTTCCCACATTGTATTGCCTTTTTGCCCCTTTCTCAGAAACCCCTCCTACAAAGCATATAATTTTCCACAAGGCGTGTTGGCTGGTGTGTGTTAGAGACCTTGCAACTCAAAGCCGCTCAATTACTCTGTGGCAGGTCAGGGCAAACCCCCCCAGAGTGTCCCTCCTGGGTTGTCTCATCTAGAGACAAGTTGTTCCTATAAACCCCCCCTGCCACTGCAGGGTCTGCCGGCTCCCAAAGGCCTGTCAGACTGTTCGAGGCATCCATCCCCTGGGAAGGAGCTGGCTGGCGGGTGAGCGTGGCTCTGGGGAGCACCTCCCAGGCCTGACTCTGGTTTCCTTGTGTCACATTGCTCCCTTTGGGCAAAGTCACAAGGGAAGAAAAAACCTAGCTGCTTGGTGAGCACAGCAGCTCCCCCGGAGGCATGCTTCCTCCTTCTGAAATGTCTCAACTTGGGAATTTATAGATCATCTAAAAAAAAAAAAAGAAAAACCAAACACGCAGCTTGGCTTCTCACCAGCATCTGTGGTGGAGCTGCGGAGACAGACGGCGTGTGGCTCTTGGATGGGGAGCAGTGTGGTTCAGTCCAGTCCTTCTCCCAGGGATGGAGGGGACCCATGGTGGCTCCGTGTGGTGTCCACATCCCTCTGGGGTGGGTGCCGTGACTTCCCGTGCTCCCCTTAGAGGAGACTGTCTGCTGATGGGGCTTCCAGGCAGGTGTCTGGCCAAGGAGGTAGGAAATCGGGGTATCGTCCTCCTGGTCTTGCCTGGGCAAATAGTGAAACTGGAACTGCCGTAATGAGTGATGTCAGAGCTGGGACCAGAACCAGGAGTCCTGACCCCCGTGTGTGACTAAGGTAGCGGACCTGAGTCACATTCCCAGCCCTTAAAAAAGCGGTTGATCCGCCTGTGCTGGGCTGCTTATCACACATCCTGAGTGCGCTGGGGAAGCGGAAGGGTGATTGATATCACCGAGTCAAGGCAGCTCTTGTGTCCCCAAAGCGGGGTGATGTGCAGGAGCCTGGAGCACGCAGTCAGCCCTGACTCATGGCATTACTGGGAGGTGAGAGCTCTGGCACAGGTGTAGGAGACGAGACCCCGGGGAGTCCTCGGCATTGCCAGTCCTTGAGTCAGCGTTGAGCAGACAGATTTCCTTTTTCTGTCAGAGCCA
Organism: Falco naumanni; assembly: GCF_017639655.2. NCBI lineage: Eukaryota > Metazoa > Chordata > Aves > Falconiformes > Falconidae > Falco > Falco naumanni. The sequence goes on along the minus strand of NC_054060.1, from coordinate 2,088,449 downwards.
ATCCTAGTCAGATTGCAGCAGACACGTTGCTATCAAGGTCGTAATCTGCTCAGTCTATTCAAAGAGGAATAAAGAAGTAAAACCTGGGAAATGAGAAATTGGTTGTAGAAGTAGGGAACTTAGAAAGGATCCAACCAGTGCTATGACTCAGGCAAGAGAGCACTCGCTGTCAGACCTGCAGGCAGCAGAGCAGGTGGCAGTGTCATCAGCATCGTGCTGGGGAGGGGAGGATGCATGATGGTGACGGCTGACAGCGCTCTAATGTGTTATAGCGAGAAGAGTTCCCAGGGCTGCCGGGTGGATTGCCTGGGCGTCGGGGAGTGCGGCGGCGCTGGAGATTTGGCTGCGTTCGCCGCAGCAGTGAGCTTTGGTGCTGCACCTGTTTAAATCCCATTTTGCCATTTGATGGGTGGCCCAGCCCTGTGTCCGCATCATATGACAGCAGCACGAGAGTGGGAGAACACAGGCAGCCTAGCTAAAGGAACTTCCCCTGCTCAGGGCAGCACAGACCCTGTGGTACGGAGCAGGTAATGCCAGGGAGCGGGTCAACCCCATACTCTGCCTGATTTTCACTCTTCATACTCCAAGGGAGGGTCCCACTTAACAAGGGTTTTATGAACAGCAAGTAAAAGATCTGCCCCTTGTCTGCATCAGTGTTGCTTCCAAGAAGCGACGGGTTCTTAATCTTGTCCTCCTTTCCTAGCTTTATCTCAGTTCCTCATTTTAAAATGCTGGCACCAGGGTGGATTTGAACCACGACTTCCATTTCAGGGAGATGTAGTCCTCCCCCGGCATCAGTGAATCGTAGACCCACAAAGACTGGCCCGCTACTGATGCTGGGAGCTGTGCAAGCCAATGACTAAGCTGAGTGTCTGGGATGCTGGAGCCAGCTGCCAGACCGGGAGTGTGGAAGGGAGAATGGCCGTAGCCGAGTCAGCCAGAATGAGAGCTGGGTTGTTGAGTTTGTCTGCAATGAGGCTGTACACCCACGCTGCTTCTCTAGTTGGACATCTGTTCTGGAGGTGGGGGGCATGCTCCCTCCTGCACAAAGCTCTGGGATGCTCTGGGAGCCTGACCTTGCCATGGTGCTGGGGAGGGCCAGGCCCTGCGCAGGCTCTATGTGCCTTTGTGAAAGGGCTCCTGGACCCAGAGGGGGCCGCAGCCCTTTGGTGTGTTATTAAAGCTGGATTTTCCCAAGCTGTGTCTAGGGAGGCAGGCCCATTGCTCCCTGTCAGGTGGGGGAAGCAGGATTGCTCCATTTGTTATCTGCATTGCTCTCTGTGTTTAGGACAGGCCTCCCTACCCTCATCTCATCCAGAGCACCTCCCTCTTAGTTTCCATCCTCCTCGTTACCTCACCCTGCAGGCATCCTTCTGAGATGCACCGGGCTCCCTCCTTCTCCCTCATTTAATATTCTTCTTCTTCAGTCTGGTGTGGTACTCTCCATCCTCCCTGTAAAGCACAAAGCTGCTCTTTCTCCCTTTCATTCCTCCGGACTGGGGTTAGCATTTCAATTGACAATTGTGCCATTGATTTGTGCGCTGACGGTGGCGTTTGCAGTAAATGCCAGGCAGAGGGACTCAGCGGGGTTAGCAAGGCTCTGGAAATGAGCCCTGTGTCTTCTGAAGCTCCAGACTCTATTTTGGAGGGAGGGTGATGGCAGGGTCATGCCTTTCCCCCTTCCAGGGCGGGCAAGCCTTTATTCGCAGTGTCAAAGGCAGCCTTGGACTTGCTAGGGGAGGCATGTGCCCTTCTCGGGGGACATGGTGTGGGCCATTAGATGCTCTCGGCCTCATCGTCCCTGGCTCTTGAAGCCATTTATACCCCAGGTCCCCAGTCTGTGGGTGCAGGGTTGCTCCCCCTGATCCTGCCAGATGAGAAGCAGAGGCAAAGGCGGTCAAACCACTTCCTTAAGCCCAGCTGTCTGAGGCAGAGCAGGGGCTGAGGGCCAGCTCTGCAGGTCAGCCAGGGGGCTGATGCAGAGGCAGAAGGACCCCAGCACCTGCTTGTGAAAGCACCTTTTAAAAGCTCCCTTCCAGATTAAGTTATATCAGTGCTGGAGCCGCAAACACGCTTCTGGGCCCTGGCTAGCAGAGCTGTTTACCCTCAGCTTAGTGATTCAGTGCCGTCCCTGGGGAGCAGTAGGATAAATAATATGTTGGCGCCGACCAAATTATTGTTTTGGGCTTGTTTGTTTCTGGCTGTTTGGAGAGAAGTGTGTCCTTGTAGGTTGGCACGGCTCTCGGGGCTGAGCTTAAGGAAGAGGCAACGCTGTGAAAAAGCCTCAAATCAAACCCAAAGTTAATAGGGGGGTGGGTGGCCTGAAGTGTGCGAAAGGGTGAGGTGGAGGAAGAGGAGCAGGGAGCGGCTGCAGGTGTACATTTGCCTGTATTAGCAGCAACTTTAGGGGCTGGGCTGGAGGTTTGAAAACAAGAGCAAAGTTTGCTGAAGTCTCGCCAGACCGGCTTGCGGCATGTTGGTGATGGGTTGTACTGACGGTGGTAGCTGGATGGGGGAGAGGGGCTTTAGGGGCTGCCGTGTGCGTGGGCTGTTGCCTGCCTGCTCTGTAGGTCAAGAGGGGGATTTCAAGGACTGCTGGAAAGAAGGGGAGTGGTGAAGAGGGGATTAGTCCTCTCCTCCCTAGCAAGCACAGACTTGGTCTGTGGCTGATGAGATTCCCGGGGCTAGCTGGCATGCTCCGCTGGCTGCCTGCTTGTTGGGGCCATTTAGGCAAGTGAGTTGCACAGTCACTCTGAAAAGATTTGATGCCAGCTTCTCCAGCAGGCAAAGCACATGCTCAGGAGTTTCTCTGCGTCCTTGGACAGAGGAGAGACAGTAGGGCTTGGAAGGAGACAGGGAGCAGGCAGGGACCGTCATTCTGCCGAGCTTTCCTAGCTGCAGGGTCCCAGCTGCTGAATCCCCCCTGCTGCCATGCAGCCCCACAGCCTCTGTTCTGTGGTCTGGGGGGGGGACAGCCCGGAGGTGTTGCGTTAGTGAGAAACTGTGGGCTGGAGGGCAGAGATAGTTCTGGCCCATGGCACACCTCCACCCTCTCTCTTGGCGGCTGAGGTACCCTTGCGAAACAGCCACCCCTGGGTTTGGCAGGATTTCCCATCACAAAGTGGTGGCTGGCACCAAGCTGGTGATGGGAAGGCCTTGCTGGCTGGGTGCCGTTTAACCCCACAGGGATTAGAGACCCGGAGGAGGTGTGACCAGCATAGTGGAGGAAAAAAGCTGCAAATCAAGGGGGCATTCAGTAGCCCCAGTGACCTCTAATAAGTCTTTTTTATTTTTGGCTTGGCAGAGCCTTAGCAGGACCCCTGCGCAGCATGCTCCGGGCAGAGGGGGAGTGCTGGACTGTGCAAAGATTGTCCTTTGCCTGTCCTGCCAAGTGCCCCTATAAATAGAGGGGGACACGTGCCACTGATTAATTGCCTGTCTATGCAGGCAGCCAGCTCCCGAGGCAGACGCAGCCTTTGTCTGCTGGGAGCAGCAACACTTGCCAGGAGAGAGGCCCCCTCTTCTTCGGAAAAGGGAAAAGAGGGAGAGATGAAAACAGAGTGCCCTGTCACACTAAGCAGAGGTCAGTCCTGACTGGAGACTTTTCCCTCTTGGAGGAGCAATCCTCCTGGTGTCACTGCTGCAGACTGTGGTAGGGAACAGGTTAGCCTACAGCAGCACATGTGCCACGGGCATTGCGCCCTGCTGTGGAGCTGGGCCCTGGCATAGCTGCTCAAAGCTGCCCAGATGTGGCTGCACCATCCTGGAGAGGGATGAAGGACCAGCAGACCCCATCAAGCAACAGCAAAAGCCTCAGGGGAGGAGAATCACAACTGTGCTGCAGTGCAGGGCCAGCCTCCCACACCTGAGCTGGCAATGCAGCGGGAAAGGGAGGGTGGTTTTAGGAAAGAGGAGATGGAAAAGTTGGAAGGTGAAAGAGGAAGGAAAGAGGGGAGGACAGGCAGTTCTTCCTCCCAGCTGGGCCTGGCAAGCTTCCCATCTGCAACAGCTGGTTGTGACATGGGACCTAGGTCTTGCAGGTCACTTCTTGTTCACATCTGGGGTGTGGAGCCCATGAGTTGTGGCTTTATGTGCACCATTCCCTTGTCATGTGTGGGCTCCAAACCCTGTCCGTCCCCTCCTGGCCCTTGCAGGGAGCGTGCTGACGGTGCGGCTGGAGGCTGGCGAGGAGAGGTGTGGTGCTGGGCTGTGGCTGGTGGCGGGTGACCTACCCCATGGGCACAGGGCGGTTGACCCCCAGCTGCAGAGCAACACAGCAGCTCCTCTCCCGTTCAGCCAGATAAGAGCTCACAGCTCCAGTTAAGCATGTGCAGGGTCCGAAAGCAGGGCAGAAAAACCTGCAGGCCTGTCAAATGCAAGAGGGTGCAGGAGCCAAATCTCCGAGGCACTGGCCCAGTGTGGCTGTCAGGGGATGGCCAGAGCGAGGAGGGAGCCCTTCATGTCAAAGCTGGGAGGCACTTGGCCGTTAGAGCAGGTGGGAAGGCAGCGCTCTCCTGGCTGCTGCACAGCCAGTTCTAGGTCACCCTGAACTTCTGCTCTCCTGCCTCAGCTCCTGCATCAAAGTTTCCCTTCCTCCTCATCTTCCTCCATCACCAGCCCTGCAGAAGCCAGGCTGGGCTGCTCCATTGTGCAGCTCTTCCTTCCCCTGGGGCCAAGGGGACAATAGCGCATCTCTGAGCCCAGGAGCTGCCTTTCCCTGCCTGTTTGGCACGGGGCCAGCCATCCCAGAGGGCTCCCAGCCCCGTGTCCTTGTTTTTCTCATCGGAGGACATGGAAAGGGAGTTGATCAGCCTGAGCTGGCTGCAGGTGTTCTCCACAGTCAGCTGCGGTTCCCCTGACGAGTATCTCCTCTTGTGCTGTTTCTAGGTGCGAAAGAGTACGCATTTCCCAGGAGTGAGAGGTACCCGGTCTTCTATCATAAAGAAAACAGCTCAGCCATTTACATTGGAGGAGAGGGAAGACTTTATTACTATGACTTTGCCACCTATGAGAACTACACGGTAAGGATGCTCTACATTTGGCTGTGGAGCCCTATAAGCAAGTGTGCAGCATCTGTCTCACAGCCCAAACACTAGATACCTCGCTTAGTGTCTTTGCCAGCAGCGAAGTCAGATCTGGAAGGGTCTGATCTCTGCCCAGCCTGTCCCATCCATCTGGGAAGCTGCAATGTCAGTATGATGAATAGCTGCAGCAAGGGGGAAGTCTGCTATGCTAGCCATGGGTGGATTTTTCCCAGGCTATGATCCTCCTGAGGCCTTTGTTGCCCCAGGGGGAGGATTTTTCCAATGAGGGACCCTTTCTTTAGTGTGAGAAGGGATGCTCAAACTCATGTCACTGGGGAGAAGCTATGTTCTCATCCCTTTCCATTGTTGGAGCCCTTCTCAAAAGCAGGAAGTTCTGGATCAGCTGGGCACTGTTACTACAGCAGGAAAACCCCCAGCTGGCTTTCTCATGACCTCTTCTTGTCCTGCTCAAGTCAGTTGTTGAAGTTTGGGCCCAGGTATTTCCCTTCTTGTTGTCCCAGGAACAGTGTGGTTCATGGATCCCAACCGTTGGACTCCACCACCCACTATCAAACGGCTGTTCCCCACAATGACAGATCCTCTCCCAAAATCCTTTGGAGAGCAGCTCGGGCTGGCTGCCAGTCATGTCTGCTGCTTTGGCCCTGAATCCCACTTCTCCCCACCACCTTGAGGGACTGAGAGATCCAGCCCAGCCTCCCCAAGGGTTTTCAAATGCCAAGGTGGGGAAGAGGGCTGCATTGCAGTGTTTAATGACCTTCTCACCAACATGCTTGTTTTGCTTCTTGTGAAGAGAGTGACTAGCATGTAGTACATGGGGCTGAGCCCATGTTAGTTGGCTTTTAGAGGGCAGAAATTAAATCATATCTCTTTCTCTTTTATCCTAGGAAGAATTCCCTGTGAAAAATGAAGGACAGTGCATGATGCCTGGGAGTTTGGTAGGTCCTACCTGTGGTGGAACAGCATGTGGAACAGCTGGATGGGTGAGGGTTGGAGGACTGCTGGGGAAGGAGCTGTGCATGCTCCACACGTGCTTTCTCTGGGTGAAGGCCTCAAGTGCCTGTGGAGCAGGAGATCAGATGAGGTGATAGTAGCTTCCTCCTCTGGTTTTAAGACCCATGAGAAAGCTAGGAAGCCATATAGCAGTGTGCTTGGTAGTGCAGGGGGCTTGGAGCTGTGGGGCTGTGATCTGCCATTAGCAGCCACTCATGCTTCTTTTCTTTCTCTTGCAGGGGGACAATAAAAATTACCTCACTTTAGTGGAGAAGTATGGAGACGGGATGTTAGTGTGTGGGACCGGTGCCTGTGCTCCTACCTGCTGGAACTTGGTATGCTGTGGCCACCCGTGATGGGACCAGAGGCATTTGCTATTTTGTTTCATGTTACCTCCACCTATAAAACGGTGCCCTGATCCCCCCTCCTTCTCAGAGTGCTCCAAAAAGCCCAAATGCCAGCACCCTTGAGGAGCTTATCGTGACAGCATGGGACAGCCCATGTGAGCAGAGGTCTGTGCTTGCCACCTCTGTGCTCACTTGTTGTAGCTCCCCTCTCCTCACCTCTTGTCTGCAGCAGGGGCTCTGCCTGGCCCATTCAGCGATGGGCTGTGCCCTTGTCTTACTTGGGCTGCGCTGGCCAAGGAGAGCTGCTCTCCTCCTTTCACAGGGGTGGATGTGGGCACCTGGCTCCCCTGCCTTCCCTGAACTGATCACACCTGGGGGCCATTTCTGTCCTTACCCAGACGCAGAGAAAGGAGAGCACTCCGTGGGATGGGAGAGGTATTGCTCCTTTCACCCCTGACTCGAATACCCTCGTCGTCGTTGATGGTAAGTCTGACTACTCACGTATTTTCAGTCGTAGTGCTGTGCAGGAAGGCTGGGCTCTCTGTGGCAAAAAGGGGCATCTTGAGGCTGTTCTAAGGGCTTTGTCCCTCTTCTCTAGTTGGCCTTAGTGCTTCTTGCTTTTACCTCATTGAAAGGCACGTCCTCCGGGGACAGAGCGTGGCACAAGGTTGTTTATTCCTGCCCAGGGCATGAGGATTGAGTCTCTGCGCGAGAGGGTAGAATGCAATGGTAATGGTGGGGAAGGAGGGTCCTGCAGTGACTCCACTGCTCTGGAACTGACAGAGGGACAGATGAGGATCCTTCCCAGAGGCAGGGAATCTGTCCCAGTCTCTCTTTAACAAAAAGGACTGGGGGAGTCCAGCCAGGCTTGCTCAGTACTAGCAGGGAGGACTGGGTTTCTCAAACTGTATCCACTGCCTCTGTGAGTCCATGTGCCCAGAGTTCTAGGTTCTTTGTTTTCTTCGCACACACCCTTCTGCCCCCTCCAGAAATACTAGGCTGCAAATGAGCTTTCCTATTCCCACAGGTCACGACATCTACTCCACCATCAAGAAGAGCCAGCAGAATGGCAAGATACCCCGTTTCCGTCGAGTGAGAGGGGGTGGAGAGCTCTACACAAGTGACACAGTGATGCAGAGTAAGTATGGGGAACATCCTGAAGGCACGGGACCCGCTGCTTTGCCCCACCAGGCAGATAAGTTGAACTTTTGGTCAGCCCACACCTGTGGGCGGTAAGTACACAGTATAGCTTGGAGGGGTACATCCTTTCTGCTCAGCTGGGGCGTAGCTCCAGAGCTTCTTGTTTGGGTTCAGTCACCCCTAGAGCGGCAGAGAGGGCTGATCTGGTCCCCATCCGCAATGCCAGTGGCCCAGCGGCTCTCTCGCTGCCAGCTGGGGAAATTTCACCTCTTTGCTTGTGGAACAAGACAATTGAGTTCCTCTTGCTCAGGGTGAGGAGATGGGGAAATGGAGACAAATGGGTGGCAAGTCCCTTGTCAGATGCTGGAAGGAAATGCAGTTGTGTAAAGGTGCCCATCAGCTGCCGTGCAGTGATGGAAACGGGAAGAACAACTTCCACTCCGGGCAGTGACTCTTTCCAAATCCCCAGCCAGGGTGAGACCTTGAAGCAGGAACATGTTGGGCTGTGCATGGGACAGGGTGGGGAATAGAGAGAAAGGACCCTCCTCGGTTTCCGTGAGCTTATTACATTGCCTTCCCACAAGCCTTTCCAGTGACACTGGGAAATGGGAGATTATTGAACCACTGGCCAAAGAAAAAAAGCAAATCAAAATGACACCAGGGCAAAACAGAACTTGTGCGTGCAGGGCAATGGAGGGGGCAACCAAGCCACCAGCAAACAAAACTAATAGAGCCGCGAGGCTCATCCCCTGCTTACGCAGAACTCCCTGCCATGGGGAAGCCAGCTAACGATGTTCAGAGGGACCCTGGTACTGCTGGGGACGCCCTTTATGGCAGCGCTATATTAATAGGAAGAGCATCACTGGGTTTTCCACAGCAAACAAACAACAGAGCAGCTTGCTCCCACTGAGGGAGCCTTCCTCTGTGATAACAGCTCTGCTGCGCAAGCAGGGAGAACAGGTTTCCTTTGCTGCTAAGTAGCCGAGACTTCACCGGGCTCTGGGGACTTGCGTGGAGTTGGGTGGAAGGGAGAGAAAGGGGAATCCACGGGGAAGGTGGCATGTGAGGAGCGGTTGTTAGTGAGATGCACCGCTCAGGTGTAGAAGATGTGCCTGGACCTGTCCTTCACCTGCAGCACAGACTGTGTGCGTGTTTCTGCATCTTGCGCGAGTGTGAGTGGTTAGCTGCAGAGCATGCTGGTTTGGTTCCCACTAATGACTTTTCAGCTGAAATGCATGTGTTCAGGCCAAGGTTTTCTGATGGCTCACTTCTCTTTTCAGACCCTCAGTTTGTCAAAGCCACCACCTTAAGGCATGAAGAGCCTCACCAGGACAAGATTTACTACTTCTTTCGTGAAGATAACCCGGATAAGAGTCCTGAGGCCCCTCGAAACATCTCCCGAGTGGCCCAGCTGTGTAAGGTACCACGGGAACAGTGTGGTGGGTGGCCAAGAGTATTACAAGGCTGGCAAATGGACATGCCAGCTTACCTGGTGCTGTCGGCACATGATTTGGCCCCTCTCCTCTGCCACAGAGTTTGTGTGGGGTACAGCCATGTCCCTTGGCCTTCCCGTCATCTGGCTCCCATCTTGCCTGCAGGGGAGAGAAAGCCCTGTTCTGTCTTGCTGGGATGTTAGGGAGGCACACAACAGTTGCAGTGACCAGTATCAAATATACCTCTGGAGCATCCCCCAGTTATCCATCCAAGATGCTGGACTGGGGGGGCACTTTGTGTTCTTCTCTGCCAAACCCTGACTCCTTTCTTTCCCTCTCCCCAGGAAGATAAAGGGGGAACCAGTTCACTCTCTGCTTCCAAGTGGACCACCTTCCTGAAGGCCAGCTTGATTTGTGTTGACCCAGTCACAAAGGGCAACTTCAACTGGTTGCAAGATGTCTTCTTTGTCCCTGCAAGTAACTGGCGGCACTCCAAAGTCTATGGGCTCTTCACAAACACCTGGTGAGGATCTTTGCCAGACCAGCGGCATGTCCTGTCCCATGGGCCAAATCCTTTCTTTCAGCCCTTTACTGTCTCTGGCAGTCACATGGGTGGAAACCAGTGGATGTCGTCAGTGAAGGCACGATGCACGCGGCCGTGCCCCAGCTGTAGGGCTAATGGCCACTATCTCCCTGACCCCCTCTTTGTCTTGTTGCCCACAGGGGAAGCTCTGCTGTTTGCGTCTATTCCTTTGGGGACATTGACAATGTGTTCCGGACATCTAAACTCAAAGGCTATAATGGTCCCAACCCAGAGATCAAGCCTGGGCAGGTGAGTGAGTGATAAAAGATGCGGACATGAAGTGGAGAGGCCTCCCGAGGCCAGGAGAGCTGGTCCCTGCTCTGCCACTGCAGTTAGTTGACAGAGTAGCTGGGACGGTTGTGGGGACAGTCCCACCACTGAGCAGCCAGGTGGGAGCTGGGGCAGCGAAGAAGGTTGTAGGTGCTGCGGGAAGGATCTGAGCTTTGTTGCCGGAAAAAAAAAGGAGGCTGGATAAGGTCCAATGCCTTCATAGAAAGAGAGGGGGGGATGGGCTCTTATGCACCTTGGTGAACAGGTCTGTGTGTGAAGCTGGAGGGCAATGACGTGCCTTGTGTTTGCTAACCCTGTGGGTTTTGCCAAGCCAACCTGCAGCCCAGCCTTGTGGTTACGGGTGCACCACTGACCTGGCAGCAAACAGCAGGGTGGGGAGAGGCTCCCCTGAGCCTCTGCAGGGGTGACAGGGCGTGAGTCTCCTAAACTGCAGCTTCTGCTGGGGCAGATCGCTGGTAGGACCTGGCATGAGCGTGAGTGCAGCAGCTGCAGGGCTTGCATTTAGCCCCAGGGCAGGTTTGTGCACCATGCCAGGGCATCCTGTGGGCTGAGGTATCTGCGCTGTGCCCTGCCTTGCTCTCCTGCCCTCGAGCATCATCCTGAGGGACCCGTCTGACTGACGGTGGCTTTTGTCCCCACTTGCCGTAGTGCGTTGCCTCTGGACAGCACACCCCCAGTGAGACCTTCAAGATAGCCGACAGCCATCCAGAGGTGGAGGACCGGGTGGAGCCCCTCTCACCTACCAAGAGCCCCTTATTCCACAACAAGCACCGCTATCAGAAGATCGGGGTGCACGAGGTCTCTGTGGGTGATGGACGCCGCTACAACGTGCTTTATCTGGCAACAGGTACTAGGAACCATTCCCTTTGAAGTTCCCTGGAGTTTGCTTTCCCCTCAAGGGCAGGGAACCCAAGGGAAGCAGACAAGACCCCCAGTGCAGAGCAAAGCAAGGGGCTGTGTTGCCAACTTGGCATATGTTTGTCAAGCAGAAAAGAGCTGCCAAGTCCCAGTACAGCTAAATACATCCAGTTTGGCTGCGTAGGCAAAGACTGAAAGCAGAACCCCAGCACGTGGCATTTCCCCTAGCTGGGCTGCTTCAGACTGTGGTAGGTCTGAGGCAAAGAGTTTTTAGGGCGAGAGAGGTAGCACAGCTCTCCCCAGGTGCAGCTTTACACTGTCAAGCAGAAATCCTTTGCAAAGGGACCCACTCTGTCATCTCCTGTCCCCGATTGCTCTGGTGCAGCAGTGCAGGCTTCCTGTGAGGCCAGCACCTCTGGCTGGAGACACGGCCAGCTGATCACAGCTGCCGGTGGTCCTGGGGGCTGCCCCCTGGAGGTGCTGCCGAGCTGGACCAAGGCAATTAAGCTGCAGGTGAATGGGATGGAGAGCAAAAGGTTGGTAAACTCAGGCATCTGCCTGGGTTCCCCTGCAATGCAGCTGCTCACTGCCCAGAAGGTGCAAAGGTCCCTGAGCAGTGCTTCCCTCTCTTGGAAGCCGGCCTGCCTCCCCTCCCCAGGGCTTGCTCCCTACAGCTATGCTCCTCGTCTTTTCTGCACTGTGCTGGGATTTCTTCACGGGCACTTGTGGAGGGACTTTCTGGGGGTTTTGTTTCCTAATCTGTGATTAGAAACATGCAGATGGCTCTCAGTAGGTGGCCTAGGTTGGATTAGGGCCCACGCATGCTCAGATTGTTCTTATCTTGCTGAAAGCCGTAGCTTAAATGCAGCTAACGCCTTGCAGAGTCCTGCCAGGGAGCTTGCTCCAAGATGCAGAGCTGCGCAGGGCAGCTGCCCACCCTCACTGGGGCAGGCACAGAGGCAAGGGCCAGCATCTGGGAGGTCCTAATCCCTGCCTGACCTGGGGTCACATCTTTCACCTACCCCTGGTTGATGGTGGAGAAGGGAGCGCCTGTTTGGGAAGGGGGAACCATGCAAGTACTAAAAGAGGGGTTTATTTTTCCTGAGGATTCCTGAGTGCTGTTCCCTCAGGAGCTGCCTTTCTGCCCCTCCACCAAACTGACTCATTTTCTTAAATCACCGGTTTGGAGTTGTCTAACTGGAGAGGGGAGTCAGTTTAATTAGAAAAACAGAAAGGCAAAACCCCAAGTTTCAGCCTCAGGCGAGCAGTAAGATGAGGCTCACAGAAGAAGAGGCCAGTGATCAAAGCAGAGCGGAGCCCGAAAGCGGTTGGTTTTTCTTGCTGAGGCTGTTGCAGAGCAGCTGATGGAGGCAGGCGCTGCTGGGTCCCGAAGGGCGGTGGGAAATGGGTTCCTCATGGCTCTTGGCTGGGAGGATGACAAGGCTCCGCTGTGGGAAACGCCACTGTCTGGGGGATGATTTCCTAGCAGAGCAGGCAGGCTCCTTTCAAGAAAGGCCCTGTCTTCGCCGGGTGGCTGGTTTCAGGAATCCAGTCGAGCCTGACTGCGGAGTGGGTATTGTCTGCCACAGCGAGAGGGCTGGGGGCAGAGCTGGTTCTCTGCCTGGCTTCCCCACCCCTGCCTGCAGCCCCTCTGCCTTGCCTTTCTGCTCTTAGCACGCTTCATCAGGGCTCTCCCCTCTTTCTTTCTAGACAAGGGATCCATCCACAAGATCGTGGAGCTGCCGGATGGGGTGCAGAACATCATGGAGATCCAGGTCTTCCCAAAGAAGGACCCAATCCAGTCCATGATCCTGGACCACAAGAGAGTGAGTCTGCCTGCTCCATAGGAAGGAAAACAGTGGGTCAGGCTTTGTTTAGCTTTAAAAGCAGGCAGCAGGGGAGGCAGGGACAGATGGTTTAATGACAACCCCTGGATCTGGAAGTAGCCTCTGGGGGGGGTTGGGGGGGTGGAGGGACCTGCAGCACGCTTTGCTAAATCTGAACAGCTAGGCTGATGTCCCCAGTCCTGGGTAGCTGTGTGGTCAGTGGGCAGCAGAGCTTTTCAGACACCTTTTGGAGGTGAGGGCCGGCCAAATCCCAGCACAGTGGTCTCCCCCTGCAGTTTCCCTCTTGTCCAGCGTTGCTGGCAGATGAGCTGTCAGACAGCACTGGTGCTCCATCCCAGAGGTGACAACGCTGCTGTCACTGATGGAACAAACTTATTTATACACTGGGCTGATGGGGGAAGGACGGCTGCTTCCCTTCCCATGATAGGGACTTCTGACTGCATTGCCTGGAGACCTACCAGCCTCGCTGGTGAAATCCACCCCAGTATCATGGTGAAGCTGCAGGAAAAGTGCTAGACAGCTAGACACTCATAGGGTGGCACTGGGACACGGTGCCAGGGTGATCAGCCCCTCTGCTTTCCTCCTGCAGGCGATGCTGTACGTTGGCTCAACAAATAAAGTCATGGAGATACCCATGGACATGTGCAGGGTGTATCGCAACAACTGTGACAGCTGCTTGCTGGCGAGGGACCCGTACTGCGGGTGGCTCAATGGGAGTTGTCAGTCGGTTTATCTAAACCGGTACGTGGCGCTGACAGTCCACTGTTTCTCCATCACCTTCAGCTGCTTGCTTTCACGTGTGAAATACCCAGACCCTCAGTATTCCTCTTCCTGGCCAGGTGGTTTTGAGGCCATCTTCCCATCACAGGGAGAGATGGGCCCGTCATATCCAGGCAGTAACAGCACAGTCATCTGTGCTGTCCCCAGAAGCTGTGCCTCTGCAGGGACCCACGCCTCCCGCAGCACCCCTGCCCTGGAGAGGGGAGGGGCCAGTGGGTTTTGAGCACCCAGCCTCTCTCTTGCCGTTAGAGATGTGCGTAGCTCTGCTGTTTAAAGCAGCTGATTGTGGTGGGTTGCTGGGTCTCAAACTTGTCATCCCCCGAGCTCCTGGCTGAGGGTGCGGCACTGTTTTTCCTCACCCAGATAACAGTTTAAACTTTCTTCCTTATCTGATCCATCATATCTTGTACGAGCAGTTCCTTTCCTAGCCCTGAAGCGCTGCTTCCCTAACGTTAAATGCGTTGTTAATGTTTATTCCCATCTGCTAGGGAGGTGCACCAGACCCTGAACCTGGACCCGTGGGGAGGGAAGTGCCAAAAAGGGGATGTTAAGGAAGGTATGTAAAGGTTTTGAGCTGTAGGCCATGTGTGCAGGGGCTGTTTGGGGCAGGGTGATGGATTCTCAGGTCTTTGTACGGGTTGTGCACGGTGTTGCAACTCATTGCTGGGGAGCTGGGAATGACCGTGCTGGAGCCAACACACCGAGCAAGTCTCAGCTTGGAGTTAATTGGTAATGCATTTCTGGGCTGGGTGAGAGGGCTTAAACTCTGTGTTTGCTGATGTCCTGGGAGAAGGATCCCATGGACTTCACCAGGCTTGGGTCAGGCTCTGCCATTATCGTTAAAAGGCTGTGTAACATGGCCCCAGCGACCCAGCTGTTCTTTCCCCCAGACTTCTGGAGGGAATCCGTGGTTCCTGGACATGCCTGTCTCATCCCCCTTCTCCATCTCTTCCAGTAGATGACTATCAGAACATCACAGTCGTCCCTTTCTCCCGCTACTATCTCAACTGTCCCATTGAGTCCCACTATGCCACTTACAACTGGTACCACAACAACAGCCTCATCAAGACCTGCAACACCACCCACCCTCAGCAGGACTGCTTCCACTTCATCCAGAACGTGAGCCACATTCACTACGGCCACTACGTCTGCATCTCGGAGGAGGATGGCTTCAGGCAGGCTCTGGTGAAGGAGCGCCTGGTCAACCAGCTCAGGTTCATGTCCCAGAAGGGCCAGGCCACCATGACGTTTGGCTCTTGGCTGCAGCTGCTCCTGATGGTGGTGTTGGTGGAGCTCTTCCACTGAACACGACAGGACTGTGTTCCCACCGTCCTGGCTGCTGCTACTCTTCCTGCACTTGCTGTCCGCTCCTGAGGCGAGATTGCCATTCTTTTAGTTGCTCCTTGGACGTTAATCTCTGACTGTCTCAGAAGGGGTCCTGGGCAGCAACCCCTCCATCTTTGGCCTTGGTGTAGAGTTGTGGCAAGGAAGATATGACTGCAGGGCCAGATGGAGCAGGGTTTGGGGACAGGGAGGGAAGGGGTACCCTAACAAGTGGGGGACATTTACTGTAGCCAGCAGCTTGAAGGGAGTGGTGTCAGCCTCTCCCCGAGCCCGTGCTGGTCGCTTTGTACTGGTTATCGTCCTGAGCCTACCCTGGGTGTGGACATTCAGGGGACTTCTGCCGATGTGCATGCACTGATCCTCAGGGCACAATGACTCCTCTCTTTGGGAACATGCATGTGATGAAGAGGAGGAGCCAGCCCTTGGCCTTTTTAACTTGTTGATCTGTGGTTTGCTCCAAGCGGGGACTAATGCCTCCAAGTTTTTAGTGGCTAATGTCTGTTTGGGCTGGCAAGCAGCTGGAACGTTCCCAGTGTCGCATGTGAATCCCCTTCTGACCTGGAGAATTGTGCTCTGGAAGGGTTCTAGGGTTTGGTTTATTTTTGTTTTTTGCAGTTGGCTTTGACATGGGAGGGGGATCGGGAACTAGCACTGGAAACCTGCAAGGCGAGGGCAGGCGCAAAGTTAGCATTTTGCACGGAAAAGCCTCGGAAGATGACTAGATTTGGGGTGTGGGGAAGGTCAGACCGAAGGGGACGGGAAGGGAACGTAGAAGCAAGAGCCCGAACGAAACCCAGGAGGCCCTGGGAAGAAGTTTTAAACGCACAAATCCTCTGCAGGCAGCTAAGGGCATTTATCTGTGGGCAGCAGGCAGCCCTGCTCCCAGCACCTCTCCTCCAGGAGAGGGACCGGGCTTCCTCAGGGAAAGGGGCGGCAGGCTGCTGATCTCAGGGGGCTGTGGCTGTCCCCACCGCCCGGAGCAGATGTGCCTCTCTCCCTCGCAGTGAGGGGACAGGCGAGCACCAGGGTTTGCTTTGAGGTCTCCGAGCAAGACTAAACTGTGAAAAATGGGATGCTCTCCCCACCCCTGTGGGCGAGGGGCAATCCCACACCTTGTCTGAACCTTTCCTAGCCCTCTCGACGGCTGAAATGCCCCAGCCTTGGGCCGTCTAATGGAGTGGGCATCGTATCTCATGCTTCCAGTAAGCTGTCACAGCAGCACAACTCCTGCTTCGTGTCTGCTCAGAGACACTCAGGGGTGTCCGAGGGGTCTTTCTGGCAAGGGGGAGAGATGCCAC
Source organism: Falco naumanni (assembly GCF_017639655.2). Lineage (NCBI taxonomy): Eukaryota > Metazoa > Chordata > Aves > Falconiformes > Falconidae > Falco > Falco naumanni. Next base: position 2,072,493 of record NC_054060.1, on the reverse strand, counting down.
GTGCCTCTTGTGACCGCGGACTATGGACAACGGGCCAGAGCTTCCTACTGCACTACATTTCCAAGATACCCTCCCCAAATCTAGGATAGAGCTTCTTACATCCCTTCTCAAAGCACTTTAACTTTGTGAACTAACAAATACCTATTTATTATCAGCTGGTAATTACTGTACTTGTATAATTTTATAATATTATAGAAAGTGAGTTCAAATTAGAGAAGAGAAAAAACAACAGCTACCAAAAAAATCCTTTCAGAGCTGTGACCAAAGTGAGAATGTGATTGTTGAAATAAAGAATGGAAAAGAGCAGGCAAGTGCTGTGTTCCTCACCAGGAGCCAAGGGATGCTGCTGAGATGGTGCCTGGGGTCTCCCCTGTCCCTCTTCCTCCACGACCAAGGGGTCCCCACGCCCTCTTCCATGTCTCGCCTGCCTCTCCTCTCCAGCAGCAGCCCCTGGCCATCCCTTGTGCCCTGGGCTTGCTGCTCCCACTTCAGGCTGGCACCATCGGGAGTGAGAAGCTGGGCAGATTCCTGCTGGAAAAACCCAAGGGGGCTGTTAGCAGCACCCCACTCACCACTGCCCACCACCCGCAGAAAGGGAGGGATATAAACAGCGGGTCCTCCTGGGCACGGAGCCATCCCAGCACCTTCTGCCTGCAGCTCTGCTGCTCGCGGGGAGCTGGGGGCGGTTGCAGTGGCTCTGACATCAGGGGTGGCTTTTAGGGGTGAATGCAGGGGCTGCCTGGCTGGCTCCGTGAGACGGAGCGACGCTGAACTCGCAGCTCTCTTCATTTGCTGGGTTTGGGAAAAATGAGCTGGTGGTTGACAGCCGGCGGGTGGGGAAAAAGCTTGGGATGGAAGGAAGCAGGGAATAGGAATTCAAGCTTTTAAAATGTGCCAGCAGAAGCAGGAGAGAACGATGCCTCCCCTTCTCTTTCAAACCCTCCATCAAAGCACCTTGGCACAAAATCAGGACTGGCTGCAGAACCCAGCAGACCTGTTGCGGCTCTCGGCCCGCTGTTGCAGGGCTTTCAAAGGGTTGTGGCTTCAGCTAAAGCCGTGCCCAGCTGCCTTTCTGTGTGCTACTCCTAGCGCTCGCTGCTGGGCCTGTTCCTGCAGGTAGGTCAGAAAATACGTAGGAGGCACTGGCAGCGGGGTAGGAGCCCCCCAGGCTCCAGCCCTGGTTTGTGGCCGTGCCCCATCGAGCTCCATCCACAAAGCCTCGGCGGTGACGGGGACTGGGTAGGGGCACGGGGACGGGCACCTCTGTCCCCTGGGACCTGGGTTTGCAGGAGGGTTTTGCAGGTCCTTGGTCTGCAGGGAGGGATTGGCAGCTGAAAGTGAAAGCCTCCCCTGCCTTACTTCTTTCTTAGCACTGGGTTTGGCAGAAAACTTCCCGCTGGCGCCGGCAGCATATGCGGCAGCGGCATCTTGACGTAAAGAAGAAGAAATGAGCCCAAAAGGCAGGTGGGTTTCAGTGGAGCTAAAACAAGAAGCGGGATTTCTGGCAGCCCCCACCTTTGTGGTGGGTGGCGGCGGGAGCTCACCCAGGACAGGAGGGGAGAGACAGCCCGTGCCCCGGTGTCATCGCTTGGGTGCTGCGTGTGGACATGGAGATGTTGCATTTCCAGCTCTGTTGTTGCCAAGGGTTGGATTACCAAAGCTCTAAAACCCCTCAGGAAAAGCCCAGACACTGACGTGTTCTGCGGTGCCCTGGGAAGAGGCAGGCGGGAGGGTGGGGAGCAGCACATGGAGGCGATGCTGAACCCCCGGGAGCGGGTCAGAATCCATGGGCTGGGGATGTGCGGGGCGCAGGGCTGCAGTAACAGTGTTGGGGCTGCCCAGGCTCCTTTTTCTTGCCCAAGAAGCAGGCTCGGAGCGTGGGACCAAGTGCCACAGGGACAACTCGGAGTCCCTGGGCAGCACAGAGACCCCTCAGACCTGCACAGGGCCTTGCAGCAGCGTCTCCTCCCCCAGCCCAGCTTTTGTAAGTGGGTCCCCAACCCTGCTCCCCGAGGACAGCCAGGACAAAAGATGGAGCCTTTTGCTAAATTTCTTGAGGAAAGCATCAGACTGCACATTTCAGGTTGTGTTTTGTTCTGGGCTGCATTTCCCCTGGCCACCAACTAGTTCCTCTAGGTACAATGAGCTGAAAGATGTGGGCAAACACATGCGCTGGAATTGATTGCAGGCTCCGGGGCTGCCGGAGGGAGAACCTGCGTGTGGGGAGGGCAAGGCTGAGGTGTTGCTCGATGGCCACATTGTTTGAGCGAGTTATTTCGAGAGCCTGGTTTCAATGGCAGCAGGCACGCACAGGAAGGTCAGGTACTGCAGCAGCTTCTCCAGGCTTCCTGCGGCGCAGGCGGAGGGAGGCAGGGTCGCACGCCTGGAACAAAAGCCCCAACAGTGTTCAGTTTTTTCCCCAGCACTGTTTTTTGGGGCTATTTCTGCCTCCAGCCTTACCAGCGGCCTTGGAAGCTGCTCTGGGAGGAGGCTTTGCTGGGCAGGACAATAGACCCAGGAAATCCTGTATCCGTCTGAACTGGATGCAAGAGCTGGTGAGAAATCCCACAGGAGCTGCCTGCTCGCTCCACGCGAGGCATCCAGGGCACGCACTGACTGCAGGCTCATCTGAGATGCTGTCTGCAGCTACATCAACCCCCTGGGCAGCTTTTCCCGGCGGGATGAGGGTACAGAGCAATGCCAGAAGGCGCCGGCTGGAGCCTGGAATGCGAAAGCCCCGGCGGCCGCTCCTGGTTTCGCACGAGCTGGATCCCAAGGATGGAGAGGTGCTGCCGCCTCACGGCAACAGCTTCCACCCTCCCCGTTCGTTCCCTGCAGCAGACCTGCTGGAGCCCTCCCCCTGCATTTTTCTATCTTGCATCTTTTCTTGCATCGAACTGCAGCCGCAACCGGAGCCGGCGCGACCCAGCCGCGCTCCCACGGGCCGTCACCCCCGGGCCATCTCCCCACGGGTGTCCTGCCCACCCAGCCCACCCCACCTGGCCCAGTGTCATCGCCCGCGCCCCCTGGGACAGGGGGGCGAAAGGGAGCCATCCGCTGAGCTCAGGTGTCTGGGTCGGGTGCCCGAAACCCTGCCACCCAGCTGCCGTCACCCCTTGCTCCTCTCTGTCCAAGCCGTTTCCCCGTCGGTGATGTGGCAGCTCTGCTTGCAGGGGGTGTTTGCTGCCGTTCCGCCCTTTTCCCTGGGGATCTCAGGATTTGGCCAGCCTTGGACAGGTGTCTGTCTGCCTGTGTGTGGCTCTGGGTTCCTTTTGCCCGTGGCCCATGCTGGGGCATGGCAGATGTGGCATGGGTGATGCTCTGCCACCAAGACGGAGCGGTGAGCAACGCGAGTGGGAAATCCAGCCGTTTACTGGAAACGAGGTGACCTAGAGATGCTGGAGGAAGTTAAACATGAGCTAAACCAGTGTGCCTTCCTCCCGTGGGCCACACTCCTCCTCCCCTCAGCCGCACAAATGCTTTTCCCCCAGCCATGAACTTCCACCCTGAGATCCCCAAGGAGCAGTCCCAGCCACGAGGGTGAGGTGCCCCATCCCAGCTTGATGGAGGCCCCGAAATCCAGGCATCAGCCCGGCAATTTTTGGTTTGGGGACTGCACGAAATAAATTAGTAAGAGGAGACTCAGTTTAATGGAGCAGGGCAATAAAAACAAGGTAGAATTGCTGCTGTTTCAGATTAAAGCTTGTCCTGGCTGGGTCCATCTGAGTGCCCCTGGCAGCTCCTCAAGCACCATGCGCTCAGCGCCGCATCCCTCAGGGATGCTGCCTGGCACATCCAGGTCATCCTCTTCTCTCTGCTCCCAGGGGAAACCCTCCAGCAGCAACTGCTTGATCATGGCTATGGTCTGTTAGCAGCTGACAGTTCTTTCTTTTTCAAGATAACATTATGAAAATGAGGTTTCCCCCCGCCCCTCCAGTCTCAAAGTGAATCATGGGGGGTTTCTGGGCAAGAGTTTTACTACTGAAATTTTCCCAACCACCTGCTCGTGGGCAGGAGCTGAAAGCTTGCGATGAATGGATTCACTCACACAGAGAGGAGGGAAGACCCCAGGATGAAAATGCTGCAGAAAAGAAAAGAGCCTGTTGGAAAACACATGGAAACTACTGTCCTTCCCAAGGGACTGGTGCAAGCTGAGCTGCGTAGGTCCACCTATGGATGCAGGCTGCATTTTTAAGGTAAGAAAGCAATGTGGTCAGCTCCGTGCCCTGTTTCCAGCCACCGATTTCACCCCTGCTCTGCTCCGCTTTCCATCCTGGTGAGGGGATGCAGTCCCTTGATTTTGCCCCCGCCAAAACAGATCTGCTTCCAGCATCACCCCGGCTGAAGTCAGCCCCATCCCAGCTGGTTCCCGTCGGTTCTGGGGGACAGAGATGCGGAAGGGATGAGCTGCTCCACCAAAACACCTTCCCTCTGCTTAACCACTGCAGCCTTGGCATTCCCAGCCCCAGGGATGAGGCTGGGGGGGTTGATTTTTCCAGGGAGGCTGGGGTCTCGCTGGGGCTGGGGCTGCGGTGCTGGCTCAGCAGGGTTACCTGCCATGGAGCAGAAAGCTGAGGGGGTGTCAGCAGCCTCTCCAAGGTGTGATTTACCAGGGCAAGGTGTGAAGGTGTCAGGCAGATTAGTCACCCCACTTGCTTGGAAGATGATACAGCCAGGAAAGCCCCACGGGTGAAAAGCGAAAATGTGGCACCCATGGGCGCCACCTCTCATTAGGAGGAAACTCTGCTGGAGGGACAATCCTTGTCCCCAGCGTGGGTGACAAGGGGAGGAGGCCACTAGCGGAGGGGAAAGACTCTTGGTTTTGGTTCGTGCAGAAATAGTGAGAGTATGCCTGAGTCATGTGGGCTTCGTGGGCGAGCTGCTGCGGCAGAGGCGGGGGAACGCCGCCCTTGGCCACATGCCGACTGCTTCGCTTGGCACCGATGGGGCCATCAGCAAAAGCCACCAGAGCCCCCTCCCCGCTGCGGTTTCTGCTAGAAGGAGTGATGCTGCGGGTTGCTGAGCACCTCCCCGGCCTGTTTCCTGCTCTCACCCCCCAACTTTCCGTCAGAGCCCCCCCAGCCGCGTGGGTTCCTGTGCCAGCAGCTTGCTGGGGGGTGGCTGAGGGGGGACGAACCGCCACATTCCCTTCGTGCTGCAGCAGCAGCAACGCTGCTGGGGAGGGGCCCTGACAAGCTGGGGGCACCACGGGGGCGGGCATGGAAGTGTGCGTGGGACCCCTTGGAGATGTGGGGGCCAGGCTGGGGGGATGGAGTCCGTGAGCTGGCTCCCCGTGCTTCAGGGAGGTGGGGGAGAGAGGGGGTGCAGAGGTGACACGGAGTGTGATGGGTGGCTGTCCCCTCTGGGGGCTGGAGCTGGTGGCTGACAGGGCCACCCAGCCCCGTGTGAGAGCAGAGCTCAGCCCTGTGCCCACGCGTCCCTCCGTGTCCCCTGGGCCTGTGTTTTTGCGAGCATCAGCTTGGCCAAACCGCTCCAGACTGACCCCGTTCCCTTGGCCAGAGAGGGGGCAGCAGGTCCCACCCAGGACAGTGGCAGTGCAGGGGGGGAGGACAGGGGGGTGGCACTGTGCCACCATGTCCCCGGGCTGTAGGGCTGCTTCAGGGTGTGCACTGGGCTGGCAGGTGGTCACCCAGGGCAGGTGTCTTCATGCAGATGTTGGCAGCTGGAGCAAGCGATGAGTGGCTGGGACAGGAGGGGACAGAGCCAGTGCAGGCAGGGGACAGGGAGGGACAGAGGTGGTACAGGCAAGAGACAGGAGGGACCTCTAGAGGAGGTGCAAAGTAGGGGACAGGATGTGGACAGAGGAGGGGACAGGCAGGGGACAGGGGCAGGAGGGGACAAAGGTGGTGTGGGCAGGGGACAAGGACAGAAGCAGTGCTAGGCAGGGGACAGGAGGGACAGAAGAGGTGCCAGGTAGGGGACAGGGTGGGGACAGAGGTGGTGCAGGCAGGGGACAGCGCCAGTGCAGGCAGGGGACAGGGCAGGGATGGAGGTGGTGACAGGCAGGGGACAGGAGGGGACAGAGTCGGTGCAGGCAGGGGACATGTCTGGAGTCCTCCCCACACTCCAGGGACACCCCAGGGACACCCTGGGGGTTCTCAAGGCCAACTCCAGGGACACCCCAAAGGGACACCCCAGAAAGGCTCAGGCCCCCCCCAGTTCCTCCCTTCCCATGATGTTTCCTACAGACACAAACCCCCCACCCCCCCCCATTGCTAACTGGTCACCAGTAGGTATCACTGGGCCTGGGGACACAGGATCTTGTCTGCCAGTGATCTTAGGGGCTGGAGCCTTTGTCCCTGGCTTAGTGGGGACCGTGACACCCCAAAAAGTCTTTCCCTCCTGGTGTGTGTGTGTGTGTTGGGGTTCCTGCACTAAATGACAGCTGATGCTGCCCTGGGAAGGGGGGACCCACCTCCCCCAGCACCCCCTGTCCTGGGGCGGGCAGAGGTGAGACACCCCTGGCAATGGCCAGGCAGTCCCCAAGGATGTCCCCTCCTGTGGTCACCCATCACGCCTGAGCTTTGTTTTGTCCCCTAGGTAATTTTTATTATTTATTTTGCAGACAAAGCATACCTCCCCTTGGCAGTTAAATTTTCATTTTCAGCGCTTGCAACAGCACCCGCTTTTATTGGGGTGGTGTGGGCCACGGGCCAGCGTCACCCGTTGTCACCCCGTGCCACTCAGGGTCTGTGCATCACCTGGCAAGCCCCGCTACGGCCGGGCTGGGAGGGGATGGGGCTCCGCCGACCACTTTTGGCTGCCCTGTGCCCCAGTGCCTGCCGCCTTGCCGGGGCGAGATGCCCTCGCCTGTCCCTGTCCCTGGGGCGGCCGTGACTCATCGGGAGGCGGGCAAGAGCATGAGCATCTCGCCTTGAGCCTTGAGCGAGGCCAGCCGGGGGGACAAAAGAGGCCACCCTCGACTCCCTCCCCCGCCACCTGCTCCCATGCTCGCCCGGGCTGCGGGTGCCTTGCGGGGATGGCCCCCAGCCCCAGCCGGGGGCTGCCGCAGGGCTGGAGGGGCTGCCTCCCCCATCCCACCAGCTCCTCGGCCCTTCAACCAGCTGCCCGGCGACTGGCGCGCTGGCTGGCTCAACCTGTACCGCTTCTGGCAGGAGGGCGGCTTGCACAACGTCCACCACATCATGGCTCGCAAGTTCCAGCAGTTCGGGCCCATTTACAGGTGAGGCAGCGTCTGCCCCCGGCACCCCCCGCCCCGCTCCCCCCGGCTCCGCAGCCTGCCCAGTCCAGGATGCTGTTGCTATTTCCAGTCCTGCTCTGGGTGAGGAGGGGGTGAACGGGTGCCTGAGCTGCTGGAGCCGCCCGGCTGGCTGTGTGCCACCCAGGCTTGATGCCACGGTGAGGGGCGAAAGGGGAGACCCATTCGTGCCTGGCGGATGTGGGATGTCGGGAGGAGGGGGGGGGGGGGGCTGGAGACGGACTTTGCCCACCCTGATCTCCGTGGGGTCTGGAGCAGGCAGAGGAGGAAGGGTGGGGGTCCAGGTCCTGCACCCCTGGCTGTGGCTGCCTGAGCCCTGGGAGCCTGATTCTGGTGCTGAGCCGCTGCATACCCTGGGATGGGACCTGCAGGCAGGATTTTGGGGGGTGCGAAGGGAAGGGTGGTTGATTTGGGGGCGCTGGGGGAAGGTGCTTGATCTGGGGAGGTGAGAGGCTGCGGGGACGGGTGCAGGTGGGGGTCAGCGTGCGGGGCTGACCCCCCTCTGCACCCCAACAGGGAGAAGCTGGGTGTCTATGAGAGTGTGAACATCATCAGCCCCCAGGACGCTGCCACCCTTTTCCAGGTGGAGGGGACGCTGCCGGAGCGCTTCAGTGTACCCCCCTGGGTGGCTTACCGCGACTACCGCAACAAGCCCTACGGCGTGCTCCTCAAGTGAGTCGGGGTGCCAGGGGGATACCCTTAAAATGGGGCTCCCAGGTTCTAATGCAATAGCCCTGGCACATGGGGTGGTGAGAAGCTGGAGCATCAGGAGGGTGATGAGGATGCTGACTGGCCCTGTGCTTTGGGAGGTGACATCCTCTGGGAGGGGGTGTGTGGGGTTCGTGGATGGGGGAGGACACTTCTGACCCCCCACTTTGGTGTCCCACAGGACGGGGGAGGCCTGGCGCTCGGACCGCCTGATGCTCAACAAGGAGGTGCTGTCACCGCAGGTGGTGGAGAGTTTTGTGCCTCTGCTGAGCCAAGTGGGCGAGGACTTCATCCAGCGGGCACGGGCCCAGGTGGGGAAGAGCGGCCGGGAGCGCTGGACGGCCGACTTCACCCACGAGCTCTTCCGCTTTGCCCTGGAGTGTGAGTGTCTGGGGCATGGGTCTCTGCAAGGCATGTCCCCCTGAAACACCTCTTTGCAAGGTACCCGAGATGGGTAACACTGTGCTTCCGCCAGCCTCACCCGCAGAGATGGGCAGACAAGCCTCTCCCCCAAGGCCCCAGGGTCTAGAGGGATGTCCTCTCCCTGGGCAAGCAGAGAACAACCCAAAACTGTTGATAAAACACTGTTTTATCATCTACCGGTCTTCAACTGATGCCCAACAAGGGGTGCCTTCCTGGCCCCGTGATGCTCAGAGTGAGCAGGAGGCCAAGCCAGGTCCCCATAGAAAGGCTGGAGCTGGCCATGAGAGGGTGGAGGGGACGAGGTCCCCCCTGGCTGGGTCCCCTCACGGGTGCTGTGCTTGCAGCCGTGTGCCACGTGCTCTACGGGGAGCGGCTGGGGCTGCTGCAGGACTTTGTGGACCCCGAGGCGCAGCGCTTCATCGATGCCGTGACCCTGATGTTCCACACCACCTCGCCCATGCTCTACCTGCCGCCTGCCCTCCTCCGCCACCTCAACGCCAAGATGTGGCGGGACCACGTCCGGGCCTGGGATGCCATCTTCTCCCAGGGTGAGTGCTTCTCCTGCCCGCACCGTCCTGTGTCACCCAAGGCCCCTTTGAGGACCTGGGTCTGTAGCGCAACCTCATCTCACCAGCGCAGAGACCTTCTGGGTCCAACCACCCAGCAAGGGGCCACCAGGTCCAGGAAGGCTTTTCATATCTGGAGCTTGTGGGGTGGGGAACTGTCCAGGAGCGATAAAGGGCAGATGATGGGCATCAAGTTGAGGGGAGCAGCTCTCCCAGAGGGACTTGTGGCCTCTGAGAGCTTTTGGCACCTGGCACAACTCTCTTGCAGGGTGTCCTCCCCCAGGGCATCCTCATCCCTAACCCTCTGTGCCCACCCAGCCACTGCTGGGTCCTGCAGCAGGGACCGCAGTCCCAAGCTGCCACAGGAGCAGCTCCCATGGAAAAGCCACTGGCGTGGGACAGCGATGTCCTAAGGTGCCACATCTGGTGCCTTCCTCCTCCACCATGGCCCTGGGGGAGGAAGACCACACCATGTCTCCATGTCTTTTCAGCGGACAAATGCATACAAAACGTCTATCGGGACCTGCGGCTGCAACGCAAGAGCACCAAGGAGTACATGGGCATCCTCTGCAGCCTGATCATGCAGGACAAGCTGCCCTTGGATGACATCAAGGCCAGCGTCACCGAGATGATGGCTGGCGGGGTGGACACCGTAAGGAGCGGGCAGGGTTGCTGGGCAGGGAGAAGGTCCTGGCTGGTGTTGAGCCTTGCTCCCCTGCCCCGCTCCAGACCTCCATGACGCTGCAGTGGGCCATGTTTGAGCTGGCGCGGTCCCCGGGGGTCCAGGAGCAGCTGCGGGCAGAAGTCCTGGCTGCCAAGCAGGAGGCAGCAGGGGACAGGGTGAAGATGCTGAAAACCATCCGGCTGCTCAAAGCCACCATCAAGGAGACACTCCGGTGAGGAGAAGCCCCCGCTGAAAAACACCCCCAGCCCCTTCCCTCCCCGAATCGCTGGCACTGTTGGGATGTCGTGCATTGAGGTGGGACATGAGCAGGTGAGGCTGCCCCCAAAATCAGGTGTGTGGGACCTGTCCCCCTAGGCTGCATCCCGTGGCAGTGACCCTGCAGAGGTACACCACTCAGGAGGTCATCCTCCAGGACTACCGCATCCCCCCAAAGGTTAGCATGGCCTCCAGGTCCCTCCTCACCCCAGCCTGCTTCACACAGGGCTCTGGGTGGAGGTGGGACCTGGAGCATGGGTGGGTGACATGGGGGAGCAGCCGCGGGGCTGGATCCCATCCTTGCACCCCCTTCCTGCACCCCAAGCACCAGCTGAGCCACGTGGGGAGCCAAGACCCACAGGGGCTGATCCTTCCCTGCAGACGCTGGTGCAGGTCGGTCTCTACGCCATGGGCCGGGATCCTGAGGTCTTCCCCAAGCCGGAGCAGTTCAGCCCCCAGCGCTGGCTGGCAGCTGGCCCCAAGCACTTCAAGGGGCTGAGTTTTGGGTTCGGACCCCGCCAGTGCCTGGGACGCCGGATCGCTGAGCTGGAGATGCAGCTCTTCCTCATGCAGGTGAGCATCCTGCTGCTGGGGACACTGGGGGCCTGGCACTGCAAGGGGTCGGGGAGGCGGCACGCGGGTGTTGGCACCTCCAGTGTTTCCCATCTTCTCTTTTCTCCCACATCCCAGATCCTGGAGAACTTCAAGATCGAAACCATGAGAGCGGTGGAAGTCGGGACCAAGTTTGATCTCATCCTGATCCCAGACAAACCCATCTACTTGACCTTACGGCCGCTTGAGCCCCAAGCATGAGGAACCCGACCCCGGGTGACACCCCGCCGGTCCCAGCTGGGGGGTCGCCCCCACCATCCCAGCAAGCGCTTTCAGCTCCTTACAGCCAGACCAGCTCAGGGATGCGAGCCGGGGGACGGCTGGGACGCTCTCACGGCCACAGCCTTGGCTCCGAGCATCCCTGCCTCCGCTCAAGGCTGCGCTTACGCCACGGGGGAGATAAACCCCCGCAACCCCAGCCCCCACCGTCACCCCACGGAGCGCAGGGCGGAGGGAGCTGCTGCACCCACCCGGCTGCGCGGGGGTCCCCAGGGACCACGCCGGGGACTGCAGCCCTGCTTCTCCGACACCCTCTCACGTTTTGCTTCGCCTCTGATTTACTCTGTAATTTCATCATCTGAAAAAGCACTGGCTCCTTCGTGCCAGCATTAGTTTTCTCCAGCTCTTTCCCCAGGCACGGGCTGGGACAGGGGGTCCAGGGTCTGGGGTCTTCTCGGGGGGGCTGCGGAGATCGCTGGCAGGTTCTGCTGGGGAACAGGAGAATGTCTCAGGGAGCTGTAAATACAGCCCTCTCTGGGGGGCATCGGGTGGGGATGAGAGGACTGCAACAAGGGGGTCTGAGCTTGGGGGGTACCCTGGGGTGCTGGGGGGGGTCCTGTGATGCCAGGGACCACCCTCCTCTCTCCCTCTTGCCCAGGGTCCTGCAGGGAAACTGGGGCAAATCCTCCCTGATGTAGGGGTGGGCACGGAGTCCCCCCGCTATCCCCCCCCCGCCAGCTGTCTGAGTGCAAAGGGGTGGCTCTGAGCCCCCCTCGGTCTTGAACACTGGCTGCCAGCCCCCATGTGGGGTGGCCCTGGTGCCCCCCGGGTGCTCACCGAGGCGGGGGCGTGGGGGAAGCCGTGCTCCCTCTCCAGCAGACGAGTGCCAAGCTCCTGCTTCTCCCTTCCCCATCTCCTCGCCGCCTCCTCCAGCTGGGACAAACCCAAACCAGGCTCGTTCTCTCCAAGGTGTGGGGGCTAGAGGAGCCCCCCATTCTGGCCCAACACCCCCAAGCTCCCCACCAGCAAGTGGGGTGCAGGAGGGCGATGCCCACCTGCCTCTCCAGCACCCGCCCGCGGGCTTGTGCCTCCTCCAGCCTGGCCAGCAGAGACAGCTTCTCCGCACCCCCGAAAACACCCTGCAGGCCATGAGATGAGCAGGAGAGAGGAAAGGCAATGCTGGATCGCCCCCCGCTTCCTACACCCTGCTCTTGGGGGGCAGCAAGCCACAGGGGTGGCTATCACCCCACAGAGCTGGAGTTGCCACCTAGGCGATGCCCCCAGTTTGCCCAGTTACCCCCTGGTGTTGCTTTCTGGGGTGCCACATCTCTACTCCCCCTCTCAGACCTGTTCCCCCCTCCCCAGTCTCACCGGCAAAGCTGGGGGCCGTGGGGAGTTGGGGGGTGGGTGGTGGTGGGGCCTGGCCAGCTCCTCCCGCAGCCTGCGGTTCTCAGCCAGCAGAGCAGTGTACACCTCCGCGGAGAGGGCTTCACCTGGGGGGTGGGGGGGGATGTGTCCTACACCCCCCATCCCGTGCAGAGATGGGGGTTAGGAGCAAGCCCTCACCTCCCCGACACCCAGGAATGGGTGCTGGAGGGCTCAGGACCAACTCTGATCCCCCACCACAGACCATCCCACGGCCAAAGGAATGCAGCAGCCCCCCCCGAGGGTCCCCATCTCTGCTTGCACCCACCTGATGGCTTCTCAGTGCTCAGGCCCGTCCCAGTGAGCTGCTCCTGCAGCACCCGCTCCATCACCTCGATCACCTTGGGAGCGAGCAGAGCCATTCCCATGTCACCAGCTCAACACGAGGCAGTGGTGACCATCACATCTCCCCAGCCACCATGGGCCTGGGACCAGGCAGATCTCATGGAGGGCTGGGATGGGCCAGAGGGTCCCATCTGCTCCACAGAGCCTCATGCCCCCCCAGGCTGACCTTCCCACCCCGACCTCGTGCTCCACAACTCACTTTCTCCTGCTGCCGCACTGTCTCCTCCAAGCCCTTCGTCTTGGCCACCTTCTCCTGGCACCTCCTCAGCGCAGCCTGCTGCTGCTGGTGGGCTCGCTGGAGCAGCACCAGCTCCTTCTCCCGGTCGTTTTTCTGGGGGGGAGGAAGGGGAAAAGCCCCCAGGGACCACTGCGCTGAGCCTCAAGCCTTAGGGCATCACTTGTAGAGCTGGGAGAGGCTCATGGTGGGGGTCACGGGGGTTTCAGGCACTTGCTTGGCTATGGGGGTGCCATGACGCTCTCCCTGCTGCCCCCCTGCTCCTCCACCCCCACTCCATCCCTCCCAGGCAGCTCCTGCACACTCCTGCCGCTGTCCATACCCGGATCAGCTCGTTCTGCAGCTGCTGAACACGGTCCTTCAGTCTCCTCATCTCTGCCGTGCTGGCCACCAGCTTGCGCTTGAGGGTGGCTGCAACAGCCCATGCCACATCCTTGTCACCTGGCCAGGGATGGTGCAGCCCCCTCTGCTGCAACAGGGAGGGGGGTCCCCCACTTCCCACCTTCCCCTCCCCTGTCACGCACTGAGCCTGTCTAGCAGCTCCTCCCGGGTCATGACATCCAGGTCCACGTCGGTGAGCAGAGCGTGGCCCAGGTCCTCCTGCGTGGCCAGGCTGCGCCGCAGATGCCCGTTCTCCACCTCTAGGCTGGTGACATGCTGGCGCAGGGACAGGAGGTCCCCTGCCATCCGCTTCAGTGCCAGGCGGTAGCCGCGCGCCTCCTGCCAGCCCAGAGCAGAGCTGCTGGCACCCCGCGGCCAGCCGGGGCTTTCCCCAGCACCAGAAGCTCGGCTGAGGGTATTTCCCTTGAGAGTCAGACCCACCATGGAGGAGCTAAGAAACATCCAGGTTTTCCCCTGCCTCTTGCAACCATCCATCCTCTTCCCATCCATCCATGCATCCATGTATCCTTCTCTTCTCTTCTCCATCCACCCATCCTTCTCTCCTGTCCCTCCAAACCTTCTCCTGCCCACCCCCCCATCTCTCCCTCCAGCCACCAGCCCCCCCCCCAACCATTTCCCCATCTCTTCCTACCACCCCCTGGGAGGAAAACCAGCTCTCCCAAGACCATGGGGTGCAGGAGTGCTGCAGCTGGGGGTCAGCCACAAGCTCTGAGCCTTACCAGGCTTTGCAGGTACTTAGAAGAAGGGAGGTGGTGGAGAATAACAGAGGGATGAATGTTTACACAGATGAGCCTGGGGTTTTTTAGCACCCGTGTGGCTGCACGACACCTTGCCGGGTGATGCTGGGGGGAAATAATTCCCCAAGGGTTTGCACCTTCCCAGGCAGACCCTCCTGAATCCCTCCCTGCCACGCCGGGCTGTGGGGAGGATCCCGACAGCAGGGACCTTGGCCGGAGGGAGCCGCGTGCCTCCAGCTCCCCTGGCCCCCCACTCCCAGCCTTGGGGACGGCCTTGGCCAGCGGCCTGCGGGGGGGCTGGGGCGCGGGGAGGGGGTGCAGCGGCATCACACAGCCTTGGGGAAGGGGGGAAGGGGGGGGCAGGTGCAGCCAGAGGCTCAGCCCCCTCCTCCCCAGCTGCCTGGGATCTGGTTCACCCAGGACTGGGCTGGTGCCCAAGGTGCAGCCCCTTACAGCCAAACTCAAGCACTGCCCCCACCGAGACCTTCACTCACCGGCAGCACAGAGCCAACAGCAGCCGGACTTTGGTCCCCACCAGCACCAGGACCTGCCTCAGGGACACTGCTGTCCCCCCCACTGCCCCCTACTCCTCCCATCCCCCTGGCACTCACCAGCTCCTGGGGGTCCCTGATGATCTCCTGGGACCTGCAGAGCAGAGAACAGGGGGACACCCTTGGCCAGCTGCTCCCACCAGAGCGAAACACCGGCAAAGCCTTTGCTGAGGAATGCTCTGTAGGAGCCAGGAGCCTGTATGGGGTGCCAGGGGGCAAGACAAGTTTGGGTGGGCGTGGGGGTGCAGTAAGGGTGGGAGCCTGGAGGAGATGAGGAGAAAGATCAGCAGTGGTGGGGCAGGAGGAGAAGCTGCTGGGGAAAACATGGGGAGAACGGAGGAAGGAGGAAACCACCCCAAGGAGGATGAGAAGAAGGAGCCAAGAGGGGGCTGCAAAACCGGCGTGGTCCCCGTACCTCTGCTCCCCTGCCAGCGCTCCTGTCCCACGTGGGAATGGCCGCTTTCCGGGCAGGATGCTGGCCACGGTGTCAGCTCCTGGGAGGGACACGTTGTCTTGGTGGAGCTGGCAGGAGACATCAGAGAAGAGGGTGAGGATAAGGAGCAGACTGGGGAAAGCCCTCTGAGAGGAGCAGCAAGCTCCTTCAGCCCCTTCCCCACGGCTGGGAGCAGCATTCCTGGCTTTCACCTGGAGCAGAACACCCTTGGCACTGCAGGTGTGGGGTCAGGATCCAGCCCTGCCCCAAAAGCCTCCGCAACCACTGGCTGCGATGCTTCCAACACCCCGCTTTGAGGTTTGGGTGTAACATGTGGCTGCAGGGCTGGAAGACCTTCTCCTGAGGCTGGGGACACTTAGAAATGCCTGGCTTTGAGCATCATCGCATGGCTGGACCATTGACCCATGCACCCTTGGGAGGAAATTTGGTTATGGCTGAAAGCAACCCCAGCCAGGCACTGTCCCTGTGACAGGGACCTTTGAGTCCTCAGCTCCTGTTGGTGACACCAGGAACAGGGTGACGTCCCCATCCCCGCCCAGTGCCCCCCCTCACTCACAGTGGCAGAGAAGGGTCTGTAGTACAGCATCGTCCCCGCGCCTGGGGTGCCCCCAGCACCCTGCTCCCCGCAGCCAGCCCTGCCTGCCAGCGGGTTGCCAGGCTCTGCCTGCTCCAAACAAACTCCCAGCGGCTCAGCCACCCCCGGACAAACATCCCGTCCCCATCCCCGTGCCACCACCTGAGCTGCTGGCCAGTGGACTTACAGCCATGCTGGGGGGGTTGTAGCATGAGGAAAAGCTGTTTTTCCCAGGCCCTTCCTGCTGGCAAAGGGATTTTGGTGGCGCAAGGGCTCCTGGCAGCCTGGCAGCCTGGCTGTTGCTACAACACAACCCTTCTCTTAGCAGCTCCTCCCTGCAGCAGCTCAGTGCCTAAAACCACCCGGCTGCTCCCACACGGGTGCATCCCAGCCGCAGGCAGCTGGCTGTGCGGCTCCTCGCCCTGGCCACCCGCATCTCTCCCCCTCCAGCATCCCTCCTGCCATCGCACGTGCCATTGCCCCTTCCAAAGCCAGCGGGCCCAGCGGGCAGCGCCTGCCTGCAGCTCTGCCTGCCTGCAAGCACTCCCTTTGAGACACCAGCCCCTTACAGCCCCCAGCCCCCCCTCCCCAGCCCCAGCCCCATTTTGGTCCCCATTGCCTTATCTCCTGCTCCCAGCAGCGCAGACACAGGGAGGTGACATGGTGGCAGCCACCACCGGGTCCCAGTGCGGCCAGGTGGCTCTGGCAGTGACAGCACCTCATTTCCATGCCTTGGATGCGGGCATGGAAACGCTCTCCCCTCCCAGCACACTTCTCTGATGTTTCAAATGCTCAATTAACTTCTGAGGACCAACGTCTTGGAGATGCTGGGCGGCATCAGGCTTCAGCTCTGCCTTGGGGTTTGGCCTGATCCTGAACAGAGGATAATCTGCTGATCAAACCCCACTTTCATCCCCAGATTGAATTTATAGGATTTTAAGGCTAGGGATGCTCTGTCCCAGCTGGTTCCCCCAGTCCCATCCCCCTTTCAGGGCACCCACAGCGGCTCTTGCACCTCCTACCCGCTGCGGCATCCCGCACCCACCTCTCCTCTGGTGTTTGTTAGGAAACAAAGAGGCCGGTGTAAGTCGATGGAGCCCCTCGCTACCTCGTCCCGTGCCATCAATTTTTCATCAAAGAGCCAGTGGGAAGTGTGCAATTATCTGCTCCATCAATAATGCACAGGGCTGCATTTGGCTTGCCCAGGCTGGGCAGCTGCTTTCCCTGCCTGTGCTGGAAGGTGCTGGGTTCACCCACGGCTTTTCTAGGCTCAGACAACACCTGCAGAGGCTGGAAGACCATACCCAGCCTTCAGTCCCAGCCCAGCGCTGCTCAGATAACCACCACCCCATTCTTCTGCCCGCGGTCCCACTCCCCGCAGGCAGCATCACCCGGGCGCTGTCCCCAGGGATGGGTGCAGAGTTAAGGGTATTTGGACACATTTCCCCCTACACCTCCTATCTCACATCCACCCGGAGATAGCTGCGTCTCTCCTTCCCGCAGGGGTCTGGGATGAAAGGCTGGGAATCCACGTCTGAAATGATGGAAGCTTTGAAACTCCTTGCACTCAACTATTTATTTTTAAATTTTTTTCCTCATAATTTCCAAGCCTCTGAAGCTTCCTCTGCCTTTAGAGCCTTTCATCCACCCCGACAAACCACCCCCCTCCTTCCTATATTTGCTTAGGCCAAGTTTTTTTTTTTATTATTTATTTACTTAACAAATTGCTCCAAGACGCTTTGATGTATCCGATTAGCTTCGACTGCTGGAATCAATCCATCTCTAGACTCTAGACGGAGCAGCATGCAGTGAAGCGAGGGAGTGGGGCTAGCAATAAACCGCCACAGGAGGCTGGAAGTTCTGAAAGTGGCCAAAAATAAGGTGTGCCAGAGGGTTCTGTATCGGCATGGCCTGGCCTGACCCCATCCCTGGCCGGGGAGGGGACAGCAATGCACCCTGAGAGCGGCTGAGGACAGGCCAACTCGTTTCACTTGTGAGCACAGAGGCATTTGAGCCCCTGGCAGAGCACCAGCCTCTTCCACAACACAATCTCCCTCCAGCTCAACAAATAACATGTCCCTGGATGAGTATTAAGCCCAATTCCTTAATTGTTATGAAGATGGGATAAGCTCAGATTTACATATCTGAGGAAAAAAAAATTGCTGCAGCAGCTTAGGAAGATCAGAGGGAAAAAAAATCCTATTTCTCCCTCTTTTGTGGAACAAAAGCTCACAAGGAAACCACCAGGAGATAGCTGCGCCTTTATTTGCTTTGCCTGATGCCCTCATCAACCTTACACATCCCCTTGGGACACTGGTACGGGATGGGGCTGGGGGGGATGTCAGGTCCCGGATGCCCGCAGCCCCTCCCTGGGGACACACCAGTACCCAAACCCATCCTCTGGACGACGCCCGGGCAGATGTATATGTGGGGCAACATTTCCCTGCCTCCCCCGCCCTACTTCCAAAATCAAAGCATTTCCCTGGTGAGCCCCAATCCCTGGGGCATTTATCGGTCCCCTGGGGGAAACAGGGGGGTCTTTAGCCCCCCACTGCCCACACACCAGGCAGGATGCACCAGCCGGTGAAAGGCGGCACATAAGGGGGATTTTATCTGATTAAACTAAGGCTGAACTCCCTTCCCGTGCATGGGCTGGGGGCGGGGAGCTGTGCAGGGAGGGGGGTATATTAGCCAAAGCATTACAATTCAATTTAAGAGTTAATTGGATTGCATTGAAAAGCGCTTAATCTGAGCCGAGTTCGATTTAATAGAGACACCACATCTTCTGCTCCCTTCCTAACCAGGATGATGATTTTAGGGTGGGTGATTACCATCGCTATCCGGCTCCGGGCCCAGCTGCCGGCTGCTGATATCGTGTCGTACAAGGAAATAAAAGCCTCTAGATTACACCGGGTAACTCGGGGAGGCAGGATGCTCCGTGTAGGGACAACTGCTCCTTGGGCTCCCACCGCCTGCCTGCTTCTTCAAGATAAGGCTCAAGAAAGCAGTTGTGCTACCAGCAGGGACTGTGATTCCTCTGCGAGTCGCTGCTGGTTTATTTTGCTCAAAGAAAAAGAAGGAAAAAAAAAAAGAGAAAAAAAAAGAGAGAGAGAGAAAAAGAGAAAATCGACAGCTAGGAAGAGGTGAGATGACTTTGGGGAGCAAACTCTGGCTGAGTCAGCGCCTGGCTCCTGAAAAACAATTTCCTCCCCATCCCGTTGCACAGGGCTGCTTTTGGGAGGGACTGGGACAACCAGAATGATGTCCCAAAGGGATGTCCTGCTGCTGGTGGTGGTGACCAAAGGGAAAAGGAGGAAGGGAAGGTCAGCAGAGCCTCCCAGGATGGGCCAGAGCATCCCCCACCACTGCTGCTCACCCATGACCGCAAACTGGGGCCAGGTGTAAAAAAGCCCCCTCCTGAGATCAAAAAATGAGGGAGACAGGTTGCGACTGTTACCCTGCGTTCCCACTGGCTCTTTGTGGGTTTTTTTTTTCCTCATAGGAAAACATCCTCATCTGTGTAAGGTAAACACAATTCTAGCAGCTGGGGATGTGAGGAAGTGGCAAAATACAACAAAAAACCCCAGTACCAGCAGGAGACTTGGCAGCACCCCAAAGGGTCTGTTGTCCAAGCATCCCTTTTAAAACCTGTGCACGGGACCCGAGTTACATACCCTCCCCTAGCCCCACACTTTTTAAGTGCCCTCAAAGCGTTCTCAGCCCCTGGCTTTGCAAAACCAGTGGCTGCAGAGGGCTAACCCCCAAGCTTCCCCCCGCCCCCCCCAGTGACAGGCGCTGCCGTGACTTGCCCTTGGCCTGGCAGCAGTTTATGGCCGGCGTGGTGGCCATCCATTTTCACGTTTGCTTATGTATCGACTCGATTTGCTGATAAAACCCCCTTGCATTTCAGCAGCGAGCATAAATCCATCAACACCCCAAGCCACCAGGCTGATAACACCCAGCGCTGTGCAGCACCCACTGCCCTCAGCACCCGCCGCCCTGAGCATCTCCTCCCAGCTGTTGGGCCCCATCCTTCATTAATTAGCACTGGGAAAAGCTGAGAAGTCACTAAATGAGGATGGATGAGCCCTCCTGTGCTGCGCTCACCAAGAGTTTAGTAGCGCTGCTGCGGTTACGTTGGAGCAGGACACACAGGGGCGCACCCATGCCAATGCATGCACCCCCAGACACACAAAACCCAGAATTTTGGAGCAGTTTTCTCTTTTTTTCCCTGCTCTGGCTGGCTGCTGGGGGCCTCAGGCCATACCCCCTGCCGCCCCACCCACGGCCATGCAGCCCCAAGAGGGAGAAGCACATGCAAAACCCACCAAGCTCGATGTGCTTCCCACTGCTGCCCAGAGCTGGGCCACCAACAAACCCCGGTGCAGCACAGCTGCAGCACTCAGACCGTCTGCAACCCCAGACCCCCGAGACCCCCAACCCCCTGCCGTTGGGTCCCTGCCCCTCCAGCACCCTCCACTGTCCTGCAACCCACTCGCCCCTCTATCCCCCTCTTCACCATCCCACCTCGCCCCATCTTGCCTCCAAGAAAACAACATTTCCAGCTACTTTTCCTCTCCCCAGCCCAGCCAGCTGGAAGCAGGGACTGGGGGGACTGGGGCTGGATTTGGGTGCTGGGAGGTTTCTGCCGTACTCTGAATGCCATCAAGGGCCTCTCCCCACCTTGTGATGCCGGATGCAGGGCACCCCATCCGTGCCCCCATGTCACACAGTGGGGACACTGGGGAACCCACCCTCGGCACGGGATCTTTGAATGCTGGCTAATTAAATAAAAGGGGCAAAAAGCTAATTAAATAAAAGCGGAAGCAAATTGCTGAATCTTTAATGTCCTTGAGAAATAAGAGGGGCACAAATATAACGTGGGGTCACATCAGCTGATTTATGGGTCGCTTTTATTGATGGGCTTAATCCTGCGTGACGGGTGTGCTGGGGGTGCCCAGCCTCGTGCCGTGGGGGCTCGGGCACCCATGGGTGTCCAGCTCACCGGCAAACCTAACTGAGCCTCATCCGGGGCCAGGGCGCGGTGGGACACCCCCAGCCCAGCCCGAGCACAGCTGCCCAGGGCGCTGCGGGACCCCCCCGGAGCTGCGGGACCCCCGGCAGCCGCGGCGCACGGAGATACCGCCAGGGGGCGCTGCTGCCGCGCACCGCAACGGCCGCGGCACGGCGGGATGGGGGCTCACAGCACCCTGAGCCACGGCACCCTGCAGCACCCTGACCCTGAGCCACAGCACCCTGAGCCACGGCACCCTGAGCCACAGCACCCTGCAGCACCCTGACCCTGAGCCACAGCACCCTGAGCCACGGCACCCTGCAGCACCCTGACCCTGAGCCACAGCGCCCTGAGCCACGGCACCCTGCAGCACCCTGACCCTGAGCCACAGCGCCCTGAGCCACGGCACCCTGCAGCACCCTGACCCTGAGCCACAGCACCCTGAGCCACGGCACCCTGCAGCACCCTGACCCTGAGCCACAGCACCCTGAGCCACGGCACCCTGCAGCACCCTGACCCTGAGCCACAGCGCCCTGAGCCACGGCACCCTGCAGCACCCTGACCCTGAGCCACAGCGCCCTGAGCCACGGCACCCTGCAGCACCCTGACCCTGAGCCACAGCACCCTGAGCCACGGCACCCTGCAGCACCCTGACCCTGAGCCACAGCACCCTGAGCCACGGCACCCTGCAGCACCCTGACCCTGAGCCACAGCGCCCTGAGCCACGGCACCCTGCAGCACCCTGACCCTGAGCCACAGCACCCTGAGCCACGGCACCCTGCAGCACCCTGACCCTGAGCCACGGCACCCTGAGCCACAGCACCCTGCAGCACCCTGAATCACAGCACCCTGAGCCCGCAGCACCCTGAGCCAGAGCACAATGAAGCCACGGCACCATGATCCCACTGCACCCTGACCCTGAGCCCACAGCACCCTGCACACACCCTGACCCCACGGCACCCTGACCCTGTGGTACCTTGAGCCTACAGCAATCTGACCCTATGGCACCTTCACCCTGTGACACCCTGACCCTGAAGCACCTTCACCACTGCGGCACCCTCACCCCTGCTCACCATCACCCTTTAGCATCCTCACCCCCTGCAGCACCTTAAACCCCTGCAGCACCTTAACCACCTGCAGCATCTTCATCCCCTGCAGCACCCTCTCCCCTTGCAGTATCATTTTCCCTCCCATCCCCCCTCCCCTCCCATCCCTCTATCCCCTCGAAGCACCCTCTCCCCTTGCAGCACCCTCTCCCCTTGCAGCACCTTCACACCTTGCAGCACCCTCTCCCCATGCACCATCATTTTCCCTCACAGCACCCTGTCCCCCCGCACCGCAACCACCCACCACCACCACCACCACCAGTGGGCCACCTTTGCAGGCACCAGTCTGGCGGAGCTGCTGGGCTCAGCAGTGCCTGTGCTGGGGGGTCCCCTCCCAGCTCGCTGAGGCAGAACCCCCTGCTCAGCAGCCACAGGAGTCCTTGTCTTCCTCGGAGGTCACCCAGCAGCTGGAAATGGGCCCTGCAAAGGGGCCCCAAGCAAGAAATCCTGATCCCCACTCACAGCTGCCTGTTCTGCCATGCCACGGTGCGGTTTTGGGGGACAGTCTGCACATCTGGGCTCTCATGCGATAGAGCTGATGGCACACGTGCAGTGCCAGGAACAAAATGCCAGCAAGGCAAAAACCACCTCAAACCACTGACTTCTGCCAGCCCCACAGGAGACCCTCTGGCTTGTGAAACCCCCGGCAGTGACAGGTCAGGGAAACAGGGGTGATGGGAGCAGGGAGAGAAAGGCTTGAAGAAGAAGCAAATGTTTGAAGAGGTTGGAGAAAACGCCCCCCTAATCGTTAAGTGCTGCTTGTAAATTATTCATTGACTGGTAAGAGAGGCACAAATCTATTCAGCAAGAGGGCACAAGGGTAGGAAAACACGGTGCGGCTGAGCCCGGTGTAAACCTCAGCCTAAGGTCAGAACGCTCATCCAGCAGAGATCAGCCTCAGACCTTGATAAGCCCGAGGGGGGGCTCATGTCCCAGCACAAACCTGCGCAGAGGCTTTTCTGCCTCCGTGGGACCAGGGCAGGGCAAGGTTACCCCATCTCTGATAATATTCCTCATTGCTTTGTTTTCCTCTCCCCGCCCCCCCCCCCCCGCCCCCCTTTTTTTAATGAAGGCATTAACAAGCAGATCTGGAGCAGGACCTCTAAAGCCGCAGGGTAGGGACGGGGATCCGGGTTTGATCAGCCAGAGCAGAGTGGGAAGAAGTGACAGGGCTGTGATCAGCAGAGTGCTCCCCCCCAGACCCCCCTAGACCCCACTGCCGGGGGGGCTGTCATGTCCCAGCTCCCTCCTGCACGCACGCTCCATTAGTAGGGTGTCAGCCCTGATTCCCGGGGCTGTCAGGAGATGGGCTTTCCAGGGCTTTCCAAGCAAATTCCCCACACTGCAATGCAAGTGGAGTGAAAATAATTTGTGCTTTAGGAGGGAGAAACAAGCAAAAGAAAGAAAACGGCTGTCAAAGGTTGGGGGGGGAAATAATAATCCTACCAGCAAGGCTTTCTAGAATTTTTAGCCAGAACAAAAAGATGTTTAGGCAGGGCAGGGGTGCCCAAGGCTTGTGCAAACCCTTTCTGGGCCACTGCCCCACTCAGGCTTTAAAACTGGATGCTGGAAGCATCCTCAAGACCAATTCCCACCCGCCCTCACCTGCCGACCCAGGGGTGCTGCTGTGAGGATACAGCCAGCTGGGCTTGAGGCTGCTCAGGGCATCAGCACACACAAGTGGCAAAGCTGGGGGTGAAAACACGTCGCATAGACCATGTAGTGATGCCAGGGCTGGGTCCTGCGCAGGTCTGAAGGGTGGTGGGGCTTCTCTGGAGCCCAGGGCTCCATCAAATTTGGACTTGGCATCCTCACCGCATTTCAGCCGTGCTGCGGTACCCGCCTCCACGTGACCCATTCCAGGTTTCTATTAGTCCGGGCATAAAGCAGCCGGCACAGGCACGGAAAGGGAAGTAATAAAGCTCAGTGGATTGGAGGAATTAAAACAGCTGGAGGAAAAACAAATAGCTTTTCTCTATTTTTTATGGTTGTTATTTTATTGTTAATTTTTTTCTTGCTTTGCAGCCTGAATCGTAGGGAGAAAAGGGATTGGGTTGCAGGTCATCTGCTGAGGGGGAAATAACCAGGCTTTGGGGCAGCACAGGGCCCCTCCACCCCTTCCCTCCCAGCTATTTAATAAGCAGAATTGGGGTTTAACGACCTGTTATTTTTAAAGCCAGATGGCTTAAAGTACAGGAAGATATTAGGACCAGGAGGGCTGGGTTTAAATTCATCCAAGGGCTCCATTTATCGGTACAAAGGCTGGAGGAGGAGAACAGCTGCCTTTTCTTTTTTTTTTCCTGGAGCCAAAAGGTATGAGCTTGGAGGTGCCTGGGGTCTCCAGCATAATGCAGTTGTAATAGGAGAGAATTTGCTAAATGGATTTGGGATTGAGCAATTAGATCGAAGCTGGTGCATCCAGGCTGCTCCAGTAAGCACTGCCACCAGCAAGGTGATGGGATGCTGTCCCCCCTCCAGCCCCTGTGCCACCCTGAAACAGCTGGGCACTGGGGATGTGGCACTGCCAGAAAGGCTCCTCCATGGGCACAACACAAGAAATTATTGTTACAACCAGGCTACAGATAAAACCCGTCCCTCCCAGCAGTGCGTAGATTGGGAGATTAAAATGTGGGATCTATGCCAGATTTTCACTGTTGGGAGGCAGGGTGGGTGTGTGCCTTCTCGGGGGCTGGCAGGGTGATGCAGCGGGCAGGGTGCCAGCATGCCATCGCTGGCTGCTTCTTACCTGGCAATAAAATGGCTGCACAGGGGCTGGCGGCAGCTCCTCGCCCCTCCCGGGCATGCTGGTGGTGGTGGGCTCCAGGCTGGGCAGGGCACTGCTGCCCGACAGGGGCAGGAACGCTGCTGGTCTCTGGGGAGGGAGAGAGAATGGTCTGGATGATGGATGGATGGGGTGGCAGGGGCGAGGAGGGGGCACCTGGACTGAGCCACCCCCACTGCATGTCTCCTGCCCCACCACCCAAGTCTCCAGTATGTCCCCAGGACTGGCGTGATGGGACAGAGCTGTGGGTTGGCCACACCCATGTCACCTTTGCGAAGTGCGAGGGGAGCTTTGTGCAGGGAGGGAGTCCCTGGGGTGAACCAGTGCCTGGCTGACAAGGCAAGGAGGAGGATGCTGTCCTTCACACTGAAGCCTGTGGTGGTGGAAATGGCAGCTCTGTGCCCCACTCAGCCTGTCTCTCCCCGTCCCTGGGAGGGCAGGAGGTGGGTGCCCAGGCCCTGTGGGTGCAAAGGGATGCTAAAAGCCACCTTGCTGCCTGGCGCTGCCCTGGCTTCGGTGCTGGCCGGATAAGGCACCTGGGGCACACGGGCAGCCCCTGCCAGACCCCTGCCAGATGCTGCTGGCAGCAGTAATGTCATTTCCCTGCCCCTCATTTCCCGCACCCGGCTCGGTGCGCCCTGCTCTCCTCCCGCCAGCCTGGCTTTTATAGACTCCTCTCTAATCCGGTTAGAGGGGGAAGTCAGATCTAATGGAATAAACGATGGAGTCCGCACACTCCTTGCTGCTGCCTGCAACGGCAAGGTCATGGACAGGGACTATTGCCCTGACCTGGCCGCCCTGGCTCCCAGTATTGGGGCAGATTTAGGTGACCGGGACCTGCCTTGCCACTGGGATCCTCGCATCAAGGCATGGCACGCCAGCACCCACCTAATTTACTGCCTGAGAGCTGGTGACCGTGACCTGGCAAATCCGCTGCTCCCCCTCACCCCCCCACCTCCTGGATGCTCTCTTCGCTTCGCCAGCTGAGCAGTCAGGCTGTGCGCCCTCTCCAAATTGGCTGCGGGCATGGGCAGCAGCGAAGTGGCCCTCACTGGGGATTGCTCCGTGCCTGCGCCCGGCCGCGCCTCGTTAGTGCAGCTAACCAGAGTGGTGAGCATCCCCCCGCCCGGCAGCAGGGATGAAGTGTCCAGAGGCGTCCCCGTGCCCTTCCCCATCACTGCCTCATTAACACCATCAGCATCATCATCCCCTCTGCTGCCGCATTTCATTACGCCACCGCCCCGACCTCAACCAAGCTCCTTCAGCATCAAAGCTGGGGTGAAGATGCCCCCCGCCCCACCACTCTCCCCCTCCCTGGGGAACAGCATCATGCAAAATGCAACAGTTTAGGCTCTGCCTGCAATTACTGAGGCCAGTGTGCAGCTGCTGCCCGCCTCGCCGGAGCGATGGCCAGCCCGGTCCCGCCACCATTGCCCATCGGAGAGCTGCTCGCCCGAGTGCATGTGCTCTTAATTCAATTAGCGCTGCCCTGAACGCTCCCCCAGGACCAGCCGGCGGAAACCAACAAATTCTCCTTAACAAAGACATTCCCTGCTGCTTTTTTTTTTGGTTCCTCACTGGCTTGGCTCTCCTCAGCTAACAATGCTCCCAGCCGACAGTGATGCCATAATGCCTCTTGTAATTTGCCATGCAATAAGAGGAATGGGTGATGTGTTTGATTGACAGGTGTCAATCAAGAGCTGGCAAGCTCTGCCGAAAGCCCTCGGAGGGTTTGCCAGCTCACCAGGAGAAGATGCTTAGCAGGGCAGGGTGATGCTTCACCGAAACCAGCCTTTCACCAACTTCTCCATCCCCTGCAACGTGGTTTGGGGATAAAACCCCAGTGTCGGCGCTCATGGAGGGCAAACCTGACCAGACAGGCTGAAGTAACGGGAAACACACGGTGATTCCCCACTCCCCAACCAATTGTAAACCTATTTTTTTGCCAGCCCGAAAGGGGTTTGGTCACCAGGCTGGCATGGTGACAATTTACACCCTGGCGCTGTGACAATTTACACCAGGCACCGATCTGCTTCTGGTTTTAAACGGCAGCAATTATAGAAATTAAGGCTGTTTAAGCAATGATATAAGCAGCCTGTTGATTTTTTTTTTTTCCTTGCCTGGAAATAAATAGCACTAGCTTTTCCCTTTTTTTTCAGAGGCTGTCACCACGTGCCGGCATGTTCCCAGACCCTGTCTTGGGTGACGTGACCAAGGGTGCTCAGCAAAGTGGGTGGCAGAGGCTTGAGGCGACCCCAAAGGTCCCAGGTGCTGAGTTAATGGGCTGAGCAAGGTGGGGTCGTGCCAAAACAAATTGTGAAACAGGCTGGCTAATAAACAGGGGTGATGAATAAATCCTTTAGGAGTAAAGGTGCCTCCGGTGTGTATTTTCCAGCCCTTGGATGGGGCTCAGCATCCCCCGGGCACATCAGGGACCACATCCTGCTGACCCTGTACATGGATTTGCCACTGGCTACTGCATGGTCAAACTCAACTTTCCTGGGCAAGGCACTAAATTTGGGGTGCAAAAAGAAGAATGAAGAAAAAGCAGGAGCCTTGCCTTGAGCCACCAAGCAGTACGGAGGTGGATGAATTCGGCTGCAGGTTTTCCCGCTGCAACAGTTTTTCAGTGACAGCCATTAATTTGCTAAAACGCCAGCGTTTTGCTGAAGTCTTTGATTTCTTTGTCTCCCTGAGATGATCAAAGTCTTTTGTTCTCATTTGGACTCCAAAGAGGGAGCGCAGGGTGATGAAGGCAGGGGGAAATGGGCTGTGTGGGGGCAAATCTGGGGGTCTCGGTGCCTTTACAGGGGTGGGGGGGCTGCAACCCAGCACTGCCCTTTCCCTGGGATAATACAGCTCCTGTTTGCTCATCCCTGGTGTCAGGGCTCTTGGCTTTTAATAAAGCAGCTGCTCCAAACCCTTTCCCTGTGGCTATTACAAATGTAGCAGGGTCTGAGACCCTGCAGAAATACTGGGGGATGAGTCTTATTTATGGGGAGTCCCTTATCCCTGGAAAACCCTGGCGCTCGAGACATTTTCCCAGCAGGGAGGGTCGATGTGAGCATCTGAAGCCAAGCTCGGGAGCATCCAGACCCCTGGTAGGAGTTGGTGAAATCCCCGCAGAGGCCACGGAGCTGCCGGGATTTACACCCAGCTCCGAGTGTGCTGGGGAGTACAGATGGCCCAGAGTTTATTTAGCTGTTTGTTATAAAAAGCCCAGCCAATCTAGGTTATGCATTTTCAGCTCTCTACATTAAAATACTAAAAAAAAAAAAAAAAAAAAAAAAAAGAAACAAGATAAGCTTGGTGACTCTCCTCCTCTGCCACCCGGCTGGGGAGAGCTGTGGGGTGAGGGAGCATGGGGCAGGATGGGCAGGGGTGCTGGGGCTCCTCACACCCAGGGGACAGGCAGGGATGCTGCGGCTCCTCACACCCCGAAGACAACCCTGGTACAAAGGCTGCCCCAATGCCTTGTTGGTCCTTAATTGACCGTCTTTACCTCCTGGCCTCCGTTTGGCCGCTTCTTGTTGTCCCAAAGCTGAGCCCAGGACTAATCCATGAGCTGAGGACTTGGAAATCGAGCCTTCAAGCATCCCTTGAAGCCTGGGGCTGCTCAAAGTGGGAGAGGAGAGGATCTGCCCCTGCAGCCACAACATCATCTCCCCTGCCTGCCAGGCCGTGGTTTTGGGGTGCTGGGGATCACAGCCAGCCAGCTGCAGCATCTTCCTTAGAAAATCCTGACCTCCAGGCAAGGGACAAGGGCCTCGGCAATGCTGGGAGGAGCCGAACATGCCCTTCCCTGCTCGGTGGCAGCTCGCTCATTGATTTGCATCGCTCTGGGTCCGTCTGCCTGGGCTGCCGCCGGATGAATTAACCAGACGCAGAGCCCAAGGCCAGCTCTGGCTCTCCTGCTTTTTGTTTCCACTCCCAGCTCTTACATATATTAAGGAAGGCAGGGCTGGAGGGGGGGAAAGGGAGAGGTTGGGGAAGAGGAGAAAAAAAAATTACAGCTCCCAGATCAAAACAATAATCAGCTAAATGAATTCCGCAGCATTTTCCCGCATGACTGCGAGTGATAATTTAGTGCAGCAGCCAGCTGGAAGCAAAAGGATTAATTCTGCACTTAGTGACACCCATGTGAATAATTCATCACACGCAGACCCCTTTTTGCTGACCCCCCTGGGCAATCCCTCCAAAGACCCCCACCAGCCAGCCCTGGCCCCCACGGCTCCCAGGGGGATGGTGGGATACGGTCACCAGCGCAGCATTCAGACCCGTCCCAAATTCACTTTAGGGATAGGATTTTTTTTTTTTCTTTTTTTTTGCAGATGGGAGCAGAGGCTGGAGGCTGCAGTAATTAGATCGATTGGGCTCATGGTTGCATCCTAACCTGCCTAAGGGCTGGTCCTGGAGCCAAGGGCTAGCAGGGTTCCCTCCTCCCCAGGAAAAGCAGCCAAATTCCCTCCCTGCTGTGACATCTCTGGGGACCACAAATGCTGGATGAAGACAGCTGGACATTTGTTACTGCGGTTAACCAGCCTGGCCTTTCTCCACATGGAGACAGTGAACAGCCTCTCCCAGATACCCTGCCTGTGCCCTGCCTGCTCTGCTGCCTCTGGTCAGGATTGCCTGGGAATACAAGCATGTGCCAAAACCCCTGGGAAAATGATGGATACGTGAAAGCAAGAACGATGCCACTTTTTTTCAGTTGCCCAGTGGCGTGGTTCAGAGCTCTGAGACAACAGGTGCAAGGGATAAAACCCAGCCCCAGCCCGGCTGATCCCCACCTGAGAGGTTTGGAAAGAGGGTGGTAGCTCTAAAGAGCCATCTCCCACCCCATCCCCATCCCTCCCACCCCACCCCCTTTCCTCCCACCTCGGGGTTCGCCTTCCCCAGCATCTCACCTCCGATCGAAGGAGCTGCAGGCAGAGCCCCACGGTTGGGGTGGCCCCAGTTGTGGTTTTGAGGTCCGTGCCCTGGGGAGGCAGAGGAAGGGTCACAGCCTGCACTGGCCTCTGGGTTTCTCCTGGAGCCCTTTGTACCTTTGACCACCCAAATGCCACCCGAAGGCACAGGGCTGTGGGTTGGAGCAGAGACCCTGGCCTCCCATGGGATACTTGGGAGCTCTGTGCCGGGTGGCCCACCCAGATGAAGAGGTGGTATTTCCATCTCACCATCCCAGCAGCTATAGGTATCACCACCTATAGGTACCATCACCGTGCCAGCCTGCCCAGTGTTACCCCAAAGCTCCTGGCTTACCTGCACAGCGAGGCCATCCACACGCATCCCACCGCTCTGTGCCGCCAGCTCCCGGAAAACGTGGCTGGTGAGGGGCAGCACCGAGTATCCCACAGGAACAAGGGTGCCTGGAGCATCCCACACTGGGGAAGGGGTGAGAGCAGCTGGCTGGGGGCACGGCAGCCCAGGACCTGCCCCTGGCCAAGCCCAGGGACAAGGGAGAGCATCCTCGGTGGGGACCCTGAACTCACTGGTTTTGTACGGATAATATTCTATTGCCAGGGCAGTATCTTCGGAGAAGATGGTGGCTACATCTCGGCCTTGGAAGAGGAAGGAGGTGTCCCAGGTTGGCTGCTCTGGGGGTCCAGCTGGCCGGGACATCTTAGGAGACAACAGGAAAATTTTCCTTCAGATACCTTCTCTCTCTAGAGATAAATAAGCAGATAGATAGGGGAGAGAGGAGAGGTGGGGTAACAAAAAGCACAGCCTGCGCAGCTGCATCCCACCCCTGGCTTTCACTGGGTCTTCAAGCTTGGCTACTTCTCTCTGGCTAATTCCTGCCAAAAGCTTCCCCCTCGCAGAGCCAGAGGAGGAAACCACCACATGGACCAACTACCCCATGCTTCAAAACATCATGGGAAGAGCCTGGAGGATGACCCGCGCTGCTCTGGGGTGAGCCTTTTGGTATCTGTCCGGCAACCTGGCACTTGCACTTGGGAAAGAGTTTTGCAATGAACCATGGACCCCGAAAGCCCAAACAGAATTTTGGGGTCCATATATCATCACAAAACCCTTTCCTAAGCGTGACATCTGGGTCTCCTGACAGATATTGAACAGTGGGCAACATGTTTATCCCCAGAGCCGAGATCTGTCGTCGGAAATGGCATCGGTCCATCCCTGCCAGCAGCTGCTTCTCTTTACCTTGGGAGAGCCCTGCCAGCTCTCCAAAGGTCAGCCTTAACACTGGCTGCCCAACGTCGAGAAATTATTGACAGCAGCTCCTTTTTAATGCTGTTACTCCCTCCCCTTGGTCAGCATCGCCCCGCAGGGATGAGATGCCGATCGGCTTTTCTGCATCAGCACATTTATGCTTGGTTGAGGAGGGTCTTCCCCTGCTCATGTTTGGGGATGCTAATGGGCATTACTCACCTCAGAGACCCGCAACGGTGCATTACCCAGCCCTGGGAGCTGTTAGCAAGGGGAGCGCGGGGCTGGGATGCTTCAGAGCCAAGAACACCTCCGCAACGGGCTGCACTGGGCAGCGCTTAGTGCTGGCTCAGCACTGGGCTGGCTCTCTTGGCTGGGAATTTGTCAGGGGCTCCCTAGAGTCAGCTGGGGTTTTCAGCTGGGATGCAGCTTGCTTTGACTGCAGGGAGCCCAGTCTGTGCCTGTAAGTCCTTATGGAAAACCTATACAGACTGGGGCAGCTCCCAGCAGCTGGATCTGGCTCAGCACTCTCCAGTCGCTCCTCTCTTTTCCCAGCCTGCATCCCAGCCCACGGGGCTGTTTCATCAGCCTCAGAAAGCCCAATTTTGGAGGGAAAAATCTAAAAAGCACTGAACACCGCCTCCAGTTACTTTTCCTGGCATCCACCTGTACAAGGCGCTGTGAGACGGTGCCATTTCAGACTCAGCAGGGAAGGGAAAAGTCAAATGTGGGAGCATATTGTTAATTTGACCCCAATTGCCGGAGGTCCCGAGCCCACATGGCTCCTCTCACCGGGACAGGGATGGGAGATGTCGCTCCTGATTTCCTCCCCTGATTTTGGGGGCTGTGGGGGGTGGGGCAGGAGTGCTTGCTGGGTCCAGGCTGCTTCCCACCGGCTTGGCGGGACAGATGGATGCTCTGCACCAAGGCATCAGAGCTGATGCACTGATCTGGGCAGACATCTTGGCGCAGCAACCGCCTCTGCCAAGGGCCACCTGGAGAAACAACAAAGGGGATGGGGAGGAGGAGGAGGAGCAAGGAGACGCCTTCATCCTCCTTGGCTACCCCAGCTCATCTGCTGAGAGCTGATTCAAAGGCAGCATCATTGGCATGAGGAGGGGTAGAGGTGGCCAAGCCCACAGCATCTCCCCTGCCTTCCCAGGGGATGGGGCCATCCCCTGGTCCTCACGGCTGCCTGTCCAGATGGTGCAGACCCCAGAAGAGTGAGAAGCTCCAGATACGTGGGTTAAGCTGGAGGGTCCCCAAGGGAAAGAACCCAAAAGGAGATTTATGGTAGAGAGGTTTGAGCTTGGTGCTTGGAGGACAGACGCAGCGTGGCTTTCTGTAGGAGGCACAGCCCAGTGCCCATCCGCCCTGTGGATTTGCCATTGCACCAGTGTGTCCAAACCCATCCCTTTTGGTGAGAAAGGGGCTGTTGGCTCAACAGGAGCACCCAAGGAGAGCACCCAACACTCTTACAGGTGG
Source organism: Falco naumanni (assembly GCF_017639655.2). Taxonomy (NCBI): domain Eukaryota; kingdom Metazoa; phylum Chordata; class Aves; order Falconiformes; family Falconidae; genus Falco; species Falco naumanni. The sequence continues at coordinate 2,040,507 of NC_054060.1, read as the reverse complement.
CTCTGTGCAGGTCTCAGCTAAGTCCTGGCCAGGAAGACCAGGTCTCCAGGCCCCTGGCCAGGCAGGGAAAGGTTAGCAACCGGGGAACCCAAAAACCCCCTAAGTAAGAGAAGTATGAGGGGTGCCCTGCTGAAGGTGAACCCAAGTGCTGTTGTCTGCAGATGCTGATGGGAACCGACAGGCGAGAGGACACGCTGGGCTGGCAGAATTATCGAATCCGATTAGCCTGCCCAGGAGTTCACTCAGGGAAAGCCATTAACCTCTGGAACTGGAGCAGCAACGTTCCCTCCTCCTCCTCCTCCCAGCCTCCCCCTTAAGCTTTCCTCCTAGGCATTAGGAGAACATCCTCCCCGGGAAGGAGGCGCATCCTACGTGTGGGGAAACTGAGGCAGGAGATGGGAGGAGAGAGCGGATGGGGATTACGCAGCTCCCCAGGGCAACCTGTCAGTGCATCCCCAGGGAGAGCATCCTCAGCGATGTGCAGAGACAGACAGAGCCATGTGGGCACGGAGGGGAGGAGGAGGAGAAGGAGAGGAGGAGGCAACAGCGTGCATGCAGGCCAGATGGCCGGGTTTAATCACTTGTCCTCTTGTGTTGGGCTCCCACAGCTCCGTGTTGGCACTGCCGCCTGTGCCAGGGCTGTGGGGCTTGGCTTGGGCTCGCCCAGCGCCTGGGTACCACAGCTTCACGGGGTGGGGGGTGGGGTGGGGGGTGTATTTATCCATATACATCCGAAGGAAATGCATTTTGGCTGCATTTAGAGGAGTGGAATATCCTTGCTCTGGCTGAGAAACTGCAGCCTCTGGGTGCTGCATCCTGGGGGGTGGCCAAAAGATAGCACAGGGGCAAGAGCATGGGGATTTCTTTTGCAATATCTGCTCCAGAGCTGGCATGGGCAGCCCGTACCCTGAGCCCACTGCCACGGTGGGGCTGGGGGTGCTGATTCCAGGGGGGCTAGGGCAGGTGCAGACCCAAAGCAGAGGGTCCTCGGTGCTCCCCCCGCCTCTCACCTGCAAAGAACAGCTCAGGGAGGAAAAGGAGAGGGGGGCAATAAAACAACAATTATTGTAATGAATGAAATGCACTAGTGATTTTTATGATAATTCACTGCCTTGTGGGTGACTTGGCATTTGGCTGGTCTCCTCTAAGTAATATTTTATTTATGGGCTCCCCGAACATGTTGGTACAAAGGTGCTTCACTCCCCGACAATCAAAATTCAACACACGGGGGAGAAGGACCAAGATGGAGAAACATGTGCTCCGCCAGCACTTGGGACCAGCTGGATCCATCTTTTCGGGGTGGCTGGACATCTGCCCTCACCACGCTTTCGGCTGGCACTTTTCAGAGGTGAAGGGATGGAGCAGCCCTGGTTTTGAGAGGCGGCAGCTTCACGCTGGCTTCTGGCTTGGCTACCCCTCACACCTCCCCCCTGCCCCAGCATCCCTCCAGTCCCCTGCCTCTCCCTCCTTGCCAATTTTTGGCAGGGCTCGGGAACAAAAGGGGGGCCCTCCTCCTGCTCACTGATGATGCCGCGTGCTGAAAGCATATGTTTCCCTGGCAACAGCTATTTTGAAGTTGTGCGTCGCTAGCTTTCCCCACGGTACTTGAGGCCGGGGAGGAGAAGGTCTCTGCCTTTGAGAGGCGGCACTCAAGCCGGAGGCGTGAGCGGAGCAGGGGGAAAAATGAAGGACAAGGCACAAATGAGGTGCTGCCTGTGGGTTTCTGCAGGCAGGGCAAGGAGGACCGTGTTTTTGATGCTCAAAGCATTGCTTTGCCCCTAAAGCTTTTCTCTGCAGGGGTGCTCAGCTCCCCTGCCAAAGAAGAGATGCTCATTGGTACCTGGATGGGATGGATGCTGCTGGACCCGTGCACCCCCACGGCCGTGCTCGGCCTCGTACCTGTGGGTAGCCATGGTTGGCAGCTCGGGCGATACTGAAGGCTGATGCTGGAGGGTCTGGGAATGTGATGGTAGTGGGACTGATGCCAGGACAGGAGATGGGATGTTTCTCCATGCGGTGCCTGTGAAGTGATGGAAAGGGGGAGAGTCAGCATGTGTGGGGCCACATCCATTCCCGGCAAGCCATGTACCGTGGGAGGGGGCAATTGTCCCAAACCCAGCACCACCCACCCATGTCACCAGCAGCCCCCCATGGTCACCACTCACTTGTACTCCTGAACATTGGTCACAACTCTGGCCACAGCGACGAGGGCCCCAGGGGGGCTGGCCAGGGGGGCCGACAGCCCCCGCAGCAGCACCTGGGAAGTGTGTGTGTGGGGGGGTCAGTGGTGAGGGCACAGCAAATGGGGGGGAAATGAAGCTGCCCTAAATCAGCATGAGATCCACCACAGCAGGAGACAACGTGCAGCAGCATCCTCTCTGAGTTGAGATGCTCTGGTCCATCCCAGACCCTGCAAACCCCTGCTGCCACCTCCTGTCCCCAGGGCCACCTCTCACCTCCAAGGCTGCATAGCTGAATCCATCACAGCGAGGGATGAAGCTCCCTTTGCGGATGATGGTGGTGTGCAGGACTGTCCCCACAGGGTCCCGCGTCCTTGGCTGTTTGCGGAGAAGAGTGACCCGTGGGAGGAGGAAGGGTCAAGGTCACCAAATGTGGGCACTGGGCGCGCGGGCAGCCCATCACTGACAATAAAGCACCAACTGATAATTAAAGCTTGCTGTTCCCTAGAGCCTTCCCGGAAAAGATCAATATAATAAATCTTTTTGCATTTAAATATTTAATTGCTCCCAATCCCTGTGCAGGGAAGAGGACACTAATTTCTGCCAGCCAGAGCGTAGGGGAGGCTGATTTGGGGGGTGTACTGAGTGAGTTTGCCAGGTCTCAGCTGTACAGGGGGCTGTCAGCCAGGTTCCTGGGACTGTTTACATGTTGGGATGGAGAAATCCCCACCAAAGGGCTTAGGAAGCAGCTTCTCTCTGGGGCTGGGTACCTGCCTCACTAAGGAATGCACAGCAGCCCCTGTTTAACAAACACTTGGACGTATGGCCTGGCCCCACAGCTGCTGAGGGGTCAACTGAGCACAGGATGCTGAGGGCAAAAGCACTTCCCAGCTTGCAATCCCATTGCTTTTCCTCCACATTTTCCCACTGGAGAGAGATGAAAAAGGCCCAGCACAACGCCTGCCTTGTTCCCACCTAGCAGGAAGCTCACAAGCTTCTTTGAGCACCTTCCTTGACTTGCCAAATTCGGTTTTCCCACCGGGATTACACCATTACACAAGGCTCCCTTTGCCCACAGCCCGCAGCTACAGCTGGTGCAAAGCAAAGTTGTAAGCAGGAATAAGCAGGATGGAGGGGCAGGTGCTGTACCTACCAGAACCAGCTTGCAGTGGTGGGGCTGGAAGGGCTGGAGATACCTCACTGGCAAGTGGAAGGTCCCCAACGCCTCCTTGGTGGCTTTGTCTGCCACGATGAGAGTCAGGGCTGGAAGGGAGAGGGTCGGCTGTGGGGCTGGCTGCAGGGTTTGTGGAAGAGGGGAGCAGGCGAAGCAAGGGGGAGATGTTCAGGGGAAGGTCTGGGTGAAGAAGGGCCAGAAGGCATTGACTCATTTTCAGCAGCCCCTTCCCCTCGCAGGTCATGGTGGGGTAGACATGGGCAGGATTTACACCCATCCTGGGTTTATATGCATACATCTCAAGGAGACATCAAGAACATGTCCCAGGCATCCCCAAGAAAGCAAAGCCCGTGAACAACCGGCAACAATGCAGATTCCCATCTAAGAACCTGGGATTTCCCACTGATCCATCTAATCCACCTCCCTGCCTCCAACCCACCCCACTCAGCTGCAGGGGGTGGCATCCTTCCCTGAGCTCCCCCTGCCCTGGGGTCAGCCCGCAGCCCACCGGGGGTTTTGAGGCCACTTGCCACCATGGCATCTGCCCTCTCAGGGCTGTCTGGTCTGTCCCCTGGCATGGCAACATCACCTCCACGGGCACTAGCACCTCCAGCTCTTCCCTTAATTTAAAGCAAAGCTGCAATTTAGTTGACAAGCATGAGCAGGAGCCTTTTATCAGAAAAAAAAAGGAGCTGATGGAAGGGAAAACCGCCTTCTCTTTATGCTGCCATCAAGACTTGGGCTTCCCTTCCCCCAGCTTAATGATACTGCGAGGCACCTGCCTTAACTCCTGCTTGGCCAACCTGGTGATGCCACAGGTCCTGTGTGTCCCCAGAACAAAGGTGATGGGCTAAGCAAGTGCGTGCTCCTCCCTGAGCTCATGCTTTTCAGCAAGTGCTCGATTTATATGGAGATTTTCTTTTTCTCCCAGCACCTTGGGGAAAGAGCACCAAGGAAAATGTTCTGGGGTTGTGCGAGAGACAAGTGGCTTTTCTGCTAGTCGTCACCGATGACAGATTACACTCAGCAGCCCCGCTGATGGAAACTATTTCTGAGCAAGAAAAGGGTAGACCCCATGTTTCTGGGCAAGCAAAGGTGTGAGCTGCATCTGAAATGACAGCTCTGGTCTGACGGTTTGGGGGATGACCATCTCCAAACTTCTGGGGGATTCTGGGAGACGGATGAACAGGGCTGGAGGTCCCATCCCCACATCCCTCCCGGTACCACACGGGACAGGTCCAAAGTACACCAAAAGCTCCTCAATTTCATTTAGGTCAGGGCCTGATGGGATTAGGCATGATGTGAAGATTGGCTCCCACAGTTTGTTTTGCAACAGTCTGATTATAATCAAACCCTGGCCCCTAATGCCACGGGTTTACAATTACAGACTTAGCAGCCCTGTGTGGGGAGTAACAGCATCATTATGTGGGTCCAACCAATACAAGGCGTTGGGATGGCAGCAGGGAAAGTTTTGGAGGGCTGCCCCGATGCTGATTCCCATGGGATGCTTTGGAGGATGCTCCGAGCTCAGCACTGTCACTTGCCCCATCCTGCAGCACCATATCTGGGGGCATGTCCCTCCTGGTCATACCCTGAAGCCATCACAGCCACGCAGGGCTCAGGGCTTGGCTTGTCCCCATCGCAGACATCCTCTTCCTCATCCTTCGGAGCAAATGCTCCCTAATATCCCAAAATTAACCCTTTGAGGAGATGAGTCCTGTGTCCCGGTCCTCAGCATCCCTGTTCCCATGGTCCTCCAATGCTCTCACCTGCCCAGCCTGCATCTTCAGCATCTATTTCCACCGTCACCTCCTCCTCCCAGGTGGGTGTGTGGGTGGGCACTGAGGCTGCACGAGTAGCCTTCGGCTTCTGCTCCTGCTCATCCCCTCTGCTGGTCTTACTGGGAGGAAAAGGGAAGCAAGACAGGCCAGTTACTGGGTGAGGAAGGGGAATATGTCAGTGGGGAGCTGGGCCTGGGAGAGGGATGAGCACTGATCCTGCTCGGTGCATCTGACAGCAGGCAGCCCACCCTCCTGCCACCCTCAGCAAAGCTCTGCCCTGGCTCTGGGGGGCTGCACTGGGGGTCCAGGGCCAGTTTTACTGCAGGCTGCCAGATCCTGCTGAGCCTCCAGTGACGGGGTTTGTAGCTCTTTTTATCCAAAAGGCTATTTCAGACCCCAGAGGCTAATTATCCACTGTATTGATGAAGGGACAGGGAGGAGGCTTCTGGGAAAGGAGAGAGAAGATTGAATGTTAACAACTGCTGTCATTAAACTCAACACGTAACGAGGCTGAGCAATAATTACAGCAGTTTTAGCAGCTATGGGCCCTGGGTAATTCTTCACCCAGGCTGGTGCAGGGCCATCACCATCAGGGCTGTTTTGGGGCTGTCCCTCCCACTTTTATCAATTGATCATCAGCTACTCATGAGCTTGGCTAATGATAATAATGTCCCTGCCCATTAGGGGGCTGGCAGATCTTTTAGGGGGGTCTCTGCTGCCCAGCAAAACACTTGGCGTTATCCTGGGAGTTCCAATACCACAGCAGAGACCCACTGCCTGGTGTTGTGGTGACCTCAGGTCCTTTCCATCCCTGATCAGAGTGCAGGGGGATGGTGATGTGGTGTCAGGCCAACATGACGCAGATGCCCCAGCCCTGTCAGTGGGTTGCTCTGCATGTTGAGATGATAAAGTGTCTAGTGCTGGCTCCTCCAGGAAAGTTCTTGCTGGAGCAAAGCCAACATGGCTCTTAGGGAGAGGTTACTAGCACACTGTAGTGACTGAAAGCAGATGGTGGCACTTTGCCACTCCCTGGGAGCTGGAGACCCCAGCTTTGGGGGAGAGGAGATGATTAAGGTCCTTCTAGCTGTAGGGTCAGCTCCAGGTAGTGGTGGGACAAGCAGGTTCCTCCCAGCCTGATCAGAGGATGTTCTATGCTTGCAGGACCTTCATCCACTCCCAGCCACCCTTTCAGACCCTCAGCCATGCTACATCCATGTCCTGTGCTCCAGAGAAGCCCTCAGGGATGGAGCCGAGCCGGCCAGCTCTGGCAGGTGGGAATTAGCATCGGGCTGGCACTCTTGTGGAGGGGCTGTAGGAAATCGGCTCTCCAGTAATGAGCTCTGTGGGGGATTGCTTGATCAGCAACGTGCTCAGAGTCCGAATGAAGCCAGACCTGTGCTGGGGGGTAGGAGGAGGAGGAGGGTGAGAACTGGCTGCTCTGGGGCCCCTTCATTATAGACTTGCCTAAGGATGAGAGAGCATTCAAAAAGGGCTGTGAAGTTGGGGGGGGTGGGGGGTGGGGCGGGGGGGGGCAGGGCAGAAAACAATCCGCAACAGTACAACACATGGGGATGTGCTTCAAAATCAAATTAATAGGCCGGGGGCAGCAGGATCAGCAGAGAGCAGATGTGGTTTGATGTCTCCTCACCCCAGCCAGCTTCAGACCCACTGGTGGGGCAGGAGATGGGGTCTCCAGCAAGCAGGCGCTGCAGACAGCTGCCCACGAGATCGCACGCCTCGGGGCAGGACATGGCTGGGACAGACCAAGAGATGCTCTTCTGATGCTCTACATCCCTCCCCGCCCGCTCCAGGGCAGGCACTTTGCTCTGCCATGCCGGGATGCCCCAGCCACCCACCGCTGTGATAAAAGATAAAGATAAAAGATGAAGACGGCCGCCCCTGGGGAGTTATTATACATTAGTGTCTCAGCTACAGTGTTTGGGGATGGCGTCAGGCAGCCACCCCGCTGCGTGTGACACCCGGGTGCCCAGCAAAGGGCTTGGCAGGGCTGTGCCAAGCCCTCGTAAATATTTATTTATCCAGGATTAGAAGTTATTATCTCTACAGGGTGAGTTATTTCTTGGGGCCGACATCCCTGCAGAGGCAATGCAGTGGTGCAGGTGCCTGGTTCTCGGGGAAGAAAAATCCCACGCAGCACTGCCACGGCTGGCAGAACCGACATCCCAGCTGGTACCGATGTGGTGGCTGGAGGGTCCAGTCCTGGGGGAAGGCAATGCTGCCCCCCACCATGCAGCCCCACTGAGCCTGGGGGGCTCAGGTTCAGTTTGGGTGATTAAATACAGAGAAAAAAAGTCACAGAGGTGTAAGGGCAATTTCTGAAAAGATTCAAAATGAGAAAGGAAGAATTATAATTCCTCCTTTTCTTTGAGAAACACAATTTTTACATTGCTCCTGACCCTCTATATAACCCCAGATCGACCCATCTTCATGCCACCATGACCTAAGCTGGGTGCTGGGGTGAGGAGGGGGCCCCCAGAGACCTCGCTTGGTCCCACTTCCCACACCCCCTTGCACTGGGGCTATCAGCTGAGCCTCTGATTCATTTCTGGGCACATTGCAGAGCCCAAAGGCTTTGCATGCAGCAACTCCCTAACCCCTTCCCAGCTGGAGCATCCCAGCCACCCCACAAGCAGGACCACTGCCTGCACAGGCACACCCGCAGGCAGGCAGACGTCAGAGCCCCCATCCCCCAGGCTGGGAGCAGACGGCACATTCAGCAGCGACCTTGAGTTTCTTGTCTTGGTGCTGAAGAGCAGAAAGGAAGAAGCCAGGAGGTACTTTCACCCGCCCACAGTCCTCAATGGAGAGGAGAAGCCAGCCAGAGCCAGGCGCTTTGTGCGGTTAATTGCAAACACACCTGGCTCCGGCACGCCAAGGTCATCCCTGCATCACGCTGGTCCAGGAGCAATTTGTCTGTGTGCGTGAGGGAGTGAAAGGAAGATGCCAAGCAGACCCACGGGTGCCCCTGAAAGCAGGGAGTGGGGATTTGCTCAGCATTCAGAGGATAAGAAGCAGAACCAAGCTGCTGCTGGGACACTGGAACATCCTCTCCAGGGCAGGGATGAGCCAAAGCCCATCGGGATGCCTGTGTGGGCTCTCCTGCTGCTTGAAGTCTTTCACATTCACTCTTCTAAACCCTTCCCTCCCCAGTCCTCTGCACCGAGAGCTGGAAGCAATGCACACAGCTATGGAGCACTGTGGGATGCTGAGTCCGGGCGTGAGTGACCAGGCGCAGCCACAAAGGGCTGGCATGAGCAGTATTGCTCCCCTCCTCTCACCCCACTCCTGATTTTGGGGGGTGACGCTCTGGGTGCCGGCAGTTGGAGCTCAGGCTGGTGCTGCTGGTGGTACCCAGCCGCTTCGGGGGGATCAGCTGCAACTAGGTCGTCCCCCCCAGCACATCAACCAACTGCTTCTCCTTCCCGTCTGTAAAAACCCACCTTTTAAATGCAACATGCTACTCTCCTTCTAAAGCAAGTGCCCTGAAAAACAATAACTGATTCCCTTCTGCCTTGGCTCCCTCACTATGGTTACTAAAAGGCCCCTCATGTGTCCTGCATCCCTAATACCACCCTCCCCTTCCCTCCATCACTCCCCCGTTACCATGGCAATGCGGTGATGGAGCAGCACCAGAATGTAAAGAGAGATGCAACAATCACACGCCACCCTCGTGCTATCATTTAGGATATTGATGTTTAAATCTCCTGAGATCAACTGGGTATAATTGGTTTATGGAAATAGAGACAACTCCTGCGTGGAGTTACTCAGGCTGTCAGGGCACAGAGCGGGTCCTTGGCATGGGGGGGGTGGGGGGGTGGTGGTGTATGGAAAAAGAGGAAGGGGTGATGGAGGGGTGGCAGTGGAGGCTGCCAGTCCACGTGCCAGCCAGCCCTGGCTGCTGAAAACCTGACGATTGAGAGCTGCATCCCTCCTGGCTAGGGAGTCTCTGGGATGTCCAACACGGCTGGGCACCATGGAGAAAAGGCACATTGTGCCATGCCGGCAGATCCTGGGACCACCTTCACCACGGACCTCAGGGTTTCTACACTGGAAAATGCCCAGCAAGCAACAGTTTGCCCTACACGCTCGCACAGATGTTTCCAGGCTTTCACAGCCCTAGCTGCTGATCATCCCCAGCGGACAAGCCCCAGCCCTGCCTCCCTGTCCCCTGGCATTGGTGCAACCAGCCTGCCCGGCGCTGCCCCAGGGAGGTGCCCTGGAGAAACCAGACTTCGCAGCCAGACGAAGCTCCAAAGCCACCTGCAGCCGCTTTCTCCCCCCTTTTCCAGGGAAGCAATGCCAAAGCCTCTCTGCTTCCTGGAAGGGCTCTTTGGGACCCCAGGTTCACCCCACAGCAGTGCCGAGCAGAGAGGCCTCCCTCTTAACACAGACCAAAGCATGACCGGCTAATTGAGTCCCCTGGCACATACATAATGCATAAGGAGGCAAGTTCTCCTTACCCAAGCATCCTGTTTTATTTATTAAAACACTCTTTTATTTATTGTGATATCATCCTAAAACCCAGGCAGCATTACCCTGTGGATTCTTTGACATCATTTTATACTTTCAATATTAGGAATGCTTTCTTCCCAACACTTCAGCGAGCCAAGGTGCCCCACTCCCTGCCTTCCCTCATCTCAGCGCAGAGTCCTGGCTCCTCTCCCCACACTGAGCATCCCATGGAGGTGATGCTTGTGCATGTCACCGCTAAAGAGATTTCCCCCCATCCCTGAGGCTTTTAAAGAGTTATCAATAGGGTGACAGCTCTTCAACCCTTCCTCTGTGTCCCCACAATCTCCGTTGTCCCCTTTGTGGATGCTGGGTACTCACACAACAACGTATGGACACGGCACCCGGCCCTCCTGTGTGGTCGGCAGGTTGCTGGCACTGTGGAGGGTGACAGTGATGGCTTCCTTCCCCAGGGGGGCCACATGTCCCTCACCAGCCACCGGTACATGCTCGGGCTCCTCCATCCCAGCGGGGGACTTGGATACCTGCCAGGAGCAAGTGGGAGAGATGTCAAGGTTGGGGGTGGTTGGCTGCTCCTGCAAAGCTGTAGGCATGTCCCTATCACCCAGCCTTGTCCCCATGGCCACAGCTGGATGCTGAGAGCCCAGATGGGGGAGATGATGTCCCCAGAACATTCCCATGACCCAGACTTGTCCCCGCAGTCCCTGTTCAATGCTGAAAGCCTAGATGGAGGAGAACAAGTTGGGAAGATGGTATCCCCAGCACGTCTCCATCACCCAAGCCAGTCCCCAAGAGCTTTGCTAATGCTGAGAGCCCAGACGAGGGAGAACAAGCTGGGGAGATGGCATCCATGGCACATCCCCATCACAGCTGCCTCTTCCCTGTCCCCAGTGCCCAGCTGTGGCTCCGCACCATGGATGTCACTATGCCATGGCAGGGCCACCGTGAGTGCTGGGCTCGCCGGGAGGACACCCAGCAGCATGACAACATCCTGCATGGGGCAAAAGCAGTCCAGCAGCCCTGCTCAGCAGGGTCCATGGGGGCCAGCTATGCCACGGCCCAACCAAAGACCCCAAGCCAGGTCACCAGAACAGGGATTAACCATCTAAAGCACCTCAATTTCCCCCATGGCCCTGCGACCTGCAAACAACCCTCCCCAGCCCCTGTCGCCCCCCTGCTCCCTCTTCTCACCACCCCAGGCAATTCTGCAATTTATAGGGACTTCACAGGAACTGGGATCTCAGCCCAGTCTGGGGGGAAAAGGGGAGAGCACGGCAGCTCCCCCCACCCCAGCTCATTAATTCCCACCAGCTGATGTGATAAGGCGCAGCAGAGCCGCAAGCTGCCGCTCCTCACTCACGGGGGACCTTCCCCGCACCCATCACACCCTGTCCAAGTGAGAGACAGTGCCGTCCCCCGTCCCCCACTGCCTGTGGCCTCACCCTGCCACCGTTTTGGGCAGCTTTGATGCATCTGATACTGCATAGGGCTGTGCTACAAGGGGTTAAACCCACCCCGCACCGATTCAGACCCTGCAAAGCAAACCCTCCATGCATCCATCCTTCTGAGCTCCTGGGGATGAAGCAAAAGCTCCAGCCCAGCGACCACCCTGCGGGCTTCTCAAAGCCACTGCCTGCAAATCCCCTCCGACACGTGGCTTTGCCTCCAAACAGGGTAATGAGGGGCTGGTTTGTCCTAAGCCCTCTCCCTTGTCTGTCCTGAGGCTGCCCGGCTGCAGCAGTGATGGGCTTGGCAGCGGTGGGGTGACCTGCCACTGTGGGGGGTAACAAGCTCAACCCGAGGATTGCTCGTGGGGTGGAAACCTGGGTGCTCTGAGCACCAACAACCTAGAAAAAACATTTAAATCTGCTTTTCCTCCAGCTTAGCTTTTTGCTGTCAGCTCAGAAGCCAGCTGGGGCTCGGGGCTGGGTGCTGGGGACAGGCTTAGATCCATGACAGCCAGAAAGCGGCACTGAAGGAACAGAAACACGAGGTAGGGGAGGATTCCCCAACCAGCAGAGTGGAACGGGGAGAAGGATCCCAAACCCACCTCAGCTCCAGCCCTGTGGCAATTATCCCCCTGCCCAGTGATGCTGATGGAGAGGGGAAATTACAGGGTTTCTTGACCTGATGTGGGATGCTACCCATCAAGTCACTCCCCACAGGCACAGTCTCACCCTGCTGGCAGCCAGAGCTGCTCCGCACCCTGCCCAAGCACCCGAGCTCTCCCTGCACCCCAAAAGCATGTGGAAAAGCATAAACACTACCCTAAAAAAAAAAAAAAAAAAAAAAAAAAAAAAGAAGCAAGCAAGCAAGCAAGCATGATTTTGCCCCACCCCAGCACTAGCAAAGAGGACAACTGCAGGATGGAGCTGGGGGAAGGAGGAGGAAAGCACAGGCTCCGGTTTAGGACCCCTGGGCTGTATCAACACAAGCTGCATCACAGAGGGAGGGCAAGGGGGACTGGGGGCTTTGAAGAGGCAGAGTGCTGGGTCTGCAGGCAGGGCAGGCAGCAATGCTCCCCCTGGAGACCTCTCTCTCTTTTCAAGAGACCATCTCTTCAGGCCCTGGATTTTTAATATTTGCACCCCAAATACTCACTAAAAACTCAATCCAGAGGAATTCCAGCTGGCAGAGCTGGGAAACAACCTTGCTTTGAATTGCATGGACACCTCCCAGCTTGCTGATGGAGCTCTCCTGCGGTGGTCTCCGGGCCCTCAGCTGGATCATTGTCCCGCACCACACCCTTATTTACAGCTCCAGATCACTATTTTGGGACATTTTCCTATGTTTTCCCCTATTTTCTTTCACATTCTGCATAACAGAAGCAGGTTTCTTAGCACATCTTCATACCCACCACTTACATTTACGTCTCCCTAAAAAAACAAGTAGGTTTTACCGCTAGCAATGGTTACAGCATGATAATTAGCGAGCAGTTTTAATAGAAAATTCACAAGCAGTTAAGCTAAGTAAAACTCAGCAGGAGAAAAAAACATTTTAAAAATAGCAGGTGTGAACAATGCCAGGCTTTGCAGGCAATTGGTACATGAAACCCTCAGCAAGGCTGTGATTAACTACCAAAAAAACCCTCCAGTCACTACTCAAAGCCAGGAGGAAATTCAGTATTTCTTCCAGAAAGGAGGGCGCCTGTGGTTCCAGGTAGAGCCCACGCTTCTTTTTCAGCTCTCTTACTCAGTGGGAAGCAAAACTTCTCTGTCCTTGCCAAACCAGGCGCTCTCACCCAGTAGTTTGCAACCTGTAGCTTGCGGAGGTGGAGAACAAGCAAAGTTCCCATGTCCCCAAGGGTCTCAGCTGGGGACACTGCATTCAAAACATTTTGAGCTCCCTTGGAGCATCACCAACTCCTGTGGAGCATCTTGAGCATTTCAACACAATCCGCTGCCCTGATCCCACGCAACACCTTAACCCCAAGCCACCCTTAAAGCATCCTTAAGGATGATTATTAATTATCCACACTGCAATGTTGCGGGGAGGTTGATTAACGGTGCCTGAGCTGCCATCATTGTAATTTGTTTTTCTATCAACTCTTTATCATCTCGAAAAAAGCATTGGGGCCCAGGCAGCTCCTCTACAGCAGCGCTCAGCCAAGATTAAATTGCTTCTGGCTGCGAGCTGACAAGACATAAATAGCCTCAAGAGCCCGGCGTTTAGTTCAGGGAGGACAGCCCAGGCTGGGAGCCAGCAGGGACCCCCAGGCATGGCACTGTGGGGGCTCCTCCATCCCAGCTTGGGCCCTGCCCACAGCTGGAGAGCACAGCTGCATCATCCCTCTGGCAGAAGGGTGGTGCTTGTTGGGTTCTCCTTGGATTTTGATTTCTCTGGTGCACCGGACGGCACAAGACCAGAGGTGAGTGCCTTGGGGTTGTACACCTGCAGCGTTCACCTCCGCAGCCCCAAACACAGCCCTGCCCATGCACCTTGGGACGATGCACTGCTGCTCTGCATGAGAAGACACCAGCCCCTGGCCTACCATGGAAGGACTGGGACCCTCCTGGTCCTTTGTAGTGAGCCCCACAAGCACCCCAGGTCCAGCTAAAGCCAGGAGCAATGCTGCCTCGGGAGCGGGGACCCACTCTTCTACTGCAGGAGCGTTCGCAGCCCTGAGCTCCTCCCTGCCCCTGGCAATTTACGAGCAGCTGTTTGGAATGTGTCGGCTTTATCCTCCTCCTGAGACTTCATAAAATAATAGTAGGTTCCATGAGTGAAGATGGACTGGGGCTGGTGTGAGTTTTCCTATGTGATGTCTCCCCAGGCTCCTTTCAAGCTTCCTTATGGCAGCTAAACACCAGCAAGCTGCTTCCCCTCCCCTGGCAGCCCAGAGGATGGGAAATAAAGTGCCACTTGGCTTTAAACAAGTGGCAGGATCAGGCCACCAGTTACACCTCCAGCTCTGTGCCCTGTGTTCATGTCTGAACATGAGGGAGGGCTGGAGCACAGCTGGGACATGCTGGAGCCAGGCCAGCCTGAGGATGCTCGGTCCCCAGGTGTCCCTTGGGGCATCCTGGCAGATCTAGCCATCTCTCAGGGCTGGACCTCAGAGCTTTGGGATGTAAGAGCACACCAAGAGCCCCAGGGATGCCACAGAACGGGGCCGAGCAGCCAGCTAGAAGGTGATCAGCTCCATCACAGCAGCGAGCAGGCACACACCTCTGGGCACAGGGGAACTGGTATGGGAAGGGAGATTTTACATGTCATTGGCAGCAAACCAGGGTGAAATATGGGCTTACAGCAAGGACTCAGCAGCTGATGGGTGAGTGGATGCAGCTGCTATGCCCAGACCAGCCTTCACCCGATATGCCGTGCGAGGGACAATTCAGCATCCTGAGTTCATGATTTTCTGGGGGTGGGTGATGCATTGCATCCCAGCTGCCCCATGGTCCCTGCAAGCTCAGGCTGTTAGGGTACAGTGTGACATCCCACATCTGCATGGGTTTGCACCCCCCCCCCCCCCAAGCATCACAGCTCCTCATCTCTATCTCTCTGCCCCGCTCTCCAAAGCAACCGGAGCCTCGGCGCTAATCAGATTTGAGGCTGTGAAATCTCATTTGAGGCTCTATTAATGCATAGCTGGCATGACACAGGCCCCGGCCTGTCTCCAATGAGCAAAACAAGGAAAGCAATCTAGCTGGGAAAAATGCATCTCCCGGAACAAGCTCGGGGGAGCCAGCCAAACGCAATTACAGTTAAAAGGAAGATTAAAACAGTATCAGCGCTCTTCTTCCTCTGACCCCTGCTCCCACCCATGGGAGAGGAGCACCGAGCTGCACCGATGGGCATCCCCAGCACCGTGGTCCTTCAAGCAGGGATGCAACTGCAGCATGGTGCTGCCCCTTCAAAGCAAGGGGCTTTCGCACGATGCCGTGATCTCCCTGCACCAGTGGAAGGCATGTGAGCTCATCCATAGTTTGCTGATGCAGCACAGGAAGGTGTTATCCTGCTGGATCGAGCTGCGGATGCTTTCGCCCTCTTTGCTCAGACACTGCTGAGGTTTTGCTCCCTGATGCCTTGAGGTGGCTTGGCATGGGATGGGAGGAGAACACAGTCCCCCTGTAATGACCCCTGCAATTAGCATGTGACTGAGAAGCCCCCGCTCTTGAAAAAATAGCCTCTAGGATGACACAGAGTGGGTGCACAAGGCAAGGAAAATCCATCAGCTTTCCAAATGGAAGGAGCCAGCACGCACATGGTTTCCATTTCTAGGAGCCAGCAAGCGTATCCTCCCCCCTGCAAAGGCTCTAGACTGACAAGCACAGCTCAAAACACAGCCCTAAGATAAACAGCCATATGGTTGGAGAACTTCAGCTCCACCAACGGCCCGAGGCAGCCCAAGCTCGTTTTTGAAGCAAACCCAATTGTATTACAAGGGGTATTTCCCAACACCTTCATGCAGCAGGTTCAAACCATCCTCCAAGGAGAAACAGCTGAGTGGTTAAAGCCCTTTAGCAGATCCCCAGCAAAACAAAAGCAAGGGGAAGAAAAGCAATGTAGGAAAGCAAACACTGTTTTATTCATCATTTCATCCTGCCAGCCCCAGCCCTCCCCACTGCTCCCGTAACCCCCATTGCTGCAGGCAGACACTGCTGCTCTGCTCCCATATCCAAGGCAGCAGCAGGGAAAGGAAGGGATTTTGTCCTTGGAATTGGGCTGAGCTTGATATATTCTTATTATTATTTTTAAGCAAGTTGTTTCCTCTAGGGGACCCTGCGGGAGCTCGTTAGAGATCACAGGGTGGTTTTGAGGCGCTGGGAGGGAGGATGCTCTCTCCCATCAACACGCAGGGATGTCGACTCCAAGCCGATTTCCCTGGGGAGCCCCCATTGCCGCCAGCTGGGAACCCCTTTGGGCTAAAAATTGCCAAATTCATTTTCCTTCCATTTCTGTAGAAAACTCCCAATTCACCTGTCAAATAATTAAATGGGCCAGCAGCCCAGCACCGCCTCATCTGCTCCATTAGGAGAGTTTTACACTTTCTATATTTATCAGTGGCACCAGTGCAATTTCCCCCCCTCCTCCTTCCCCCCCCCCCCCCCCCCAGCCTCTTAAAAAGGAGCAATTTTCTCTTTTTAACCCCATTTGCTTTTCTCATCATGGCAGTTATTTGACACTTAAAGGGACATGATGACTTAAATTGCAGGAATTAGAGTTAGCAGCCTCTCCTCCTGCCTGTGTTTCCTCTGAGCATCCAAAGAGTTTGTGCTTTACAGACAAGTAAATTGAGGCACAGCCTGAAAAACCTCTTGAGGATCAGTCTTCTCAACCCAAAAAGATTGTTCTCCATTTTAGCTAAGAAAATGAGAAACGCCGCTGTGCACTGGCCCATTTCCATGCCAGATCTCCACCCGGGTAGGGAGAAGCATGCAGAGAACAAGACTTTTGGACCAAACTGGGCAGCCTCAGCTCCCAGATGGTATGATAGGGGATATAAATTCCTTGCATTATATCATTAGGAATATGCATTTCACATCCAAAAAACCAACCTTTCAGTAATTCTGAGCTATGCAAGCAGTATCCCAAAGCCATTTGCCTCTGGTCCCCTTTTGGTTCCAGCTCCCTCCAGCACGAAGCAGGGATGATCAAGGGATGCCGAGAGCCGGGGCGTTGCTGGAGGAAGGCAAAGTCCCTGATGAACCCGTCAAGGCACACTCCTCCCTGGGCTGACAGCTTTTCAAAGCCCTACAAATTGTTCGCTGGAGCGGCGTTATTCATCTCACCCGCATCCTGGGGCGAGCCCTGCCGGCAAAGTTTGTTTTTCAGCCTCATTGGACTTTCAGCGAGACGAGGCAGCTCCAGCCCCTCACCCTACAGTCAGGGCAGCAGGCTGGGGAAGAGGGCTGGACCCCTGCCACCCTCCCTGTGACAGCTGCTGTCACTGGGATGAGTGATGGATGAGCTGGCCAGAGGACAGACAGGAGACACACGCCATCCATCACGCACTAACAGAGACCTCTGCCCCAGCCCTGCTGCTCCGGCGATGGGAAGGCAGCAGCTTTTATCTACCATCACTGCTCAGTGAGATGGGGCACATCACGAGGGCATCCGCATCCCGGTGCAAGCATCCTTGCCCTGCCACTGCAGGCGCACAGAAATGTGATGTCTCAGCCCAAAACCATCCCCCAGCCCCTCGGCACGGCCGGATGGTCGAGCCAGGCTTGCAGTCGGGTCTGGGTTTGATTTGAAGCATTCAGGAGAGGCCAGGGTTGGGCACTGCTCCCCACCAAGAAGCAGCAGAGCTAGCGAGCTAGTGCAGTTCAGTTCACAGCCAGTCATCCACATGGGACCAGAGGAGAAGGGACCCCGAGATACCCCCATGCATGCACTAAGGAAGCCCCAGCCTGAACCTGCCAAAAAGAGGGGCCAAAAGGCGTCCAGCTGTGGCTCAGACTCTCCCAGGTCCCTGTGCCCGAAATGCACTCGGTGCTTGAGGAGCCACTGCTTTACTTTCTTTATCCTGCTAAAAAAATAAAGGTGGTCTTTATTCCTGGGGAACTTTTGTGCTCGTCCCTGTGACTTGTGTTACACCGAGTGGCTTTACACCTGTGCATGCTTTACTAGGGAAGCTGTTTGGCTCCATGGGGAATCCAGAGGGATAAAGCACGGTGTCAGTGGAGCCAGGAGCGGGTTTGGTCCCCTTTGCCAGACTTGTTGAAGCTCCACAAGTCACAGCTGGCCTTGCCCAGCAGGGATGGGGTGTGCTTGCCGTGGGAAGCTGCCTGACACCCCTGCGCTTGTGCAGCCTGGTAAACAAGCGGGACCAAGCAGGAACACAAGCTGTGTGCAAACCCATTTGTTTGCTGCAGAAAGGCTGCGATTCCTTGTACCCTGACAGCAACAGATTGCTGTTTTGGGATGGGCGCCTCGCTGCCAGCTGGTCCAGGGAGACTGGAAACAAACCATCTTCCGCGGGCTTGCAACCAAATCCTAGTGCCAAGGAGATCTCCAAAATCTGGCTCCTTCCCCCCAGCACCACGTAGACCTGCTGGAAGTAAAATGGGAATGGTTCCCAGAGGAAGGACAGACTTCTGCTCACCTGGGGGCTGATTCCCCTTAACTGAGCCCTGTGCTCTGCTGCTAAGTCCCCAGGGGTCCTGGCGAGCCCAGTCCCCTCTCCTCCATCCCTGCCGGGCTGGGGGAGGAGGTATCCCTGGGGCTGACAGCTCCAAGGCTCAGCCTCAGCCATCCCAGTAACTGAGACAACATCCGTGGCCTGTTATCGATCTGCTCGGTGCCGTGCCCAGGTCCTGGGACAATTAGGGAGCCGTCTGGCTCCGCAGCGCACACGAGGCATTTGAACAGACAGCAAAGCCTCCTGCTTCGTGCCTAGGAATACATTATCCACAGGTTGCGGCGAGATGAGAAAAATCATTATCCCTGTGCCTTGGCCTTTTGGGTAGAGCTCAGGACCCATCCATCACCCCCATCGTCCTGCAGATGAGATGCTCAGCACAAAGGCAGTGTCAAGGAGCTGGTACCCTGCTGGGACGCATCCTCATGCCTTTTCCATTTGGGGAAGCAAAGCAGATGTGATACCCAGCATCCGGATGCCTCAGGACACCGGTCCAAGCAGCAGCACTGTGATGGGACTCCTCACCCCTCTGAACTGGCCCGTCTCCATGCCCCAGCATTATTGACTCCCCAAACTATTGATCACCCAAGTCCTGCCTGAATTTAGGAAGATATTTAACCTCTCAAACTTCAGTTTAGGGTTCACCTTCACCACACACTGCAGGATCAACATGTGAAGCTTTATGATGCTCAGGTTTGGACCACCAAGAGCCAAACCAGCTCCAGACTGACAAGCAGCTCCCATAGCTTCAGCTTGCTCTGGGCTGCAGCATCCCAGGAGTGCTCTCAGAGATTAAAACTCCCTCCCAGCTCCACCTGATCCATCCCCCTTCCCCATAACCCAGCACAGCTCACCCACCCTCCAGTAAGTTTTCCATCACTCCAGCTCTCCAAGGAGGGCAGGGAGCCAACATCCCCCCACCTCTCAGCTTTTAATTTTTAAATAAAAACCATCCTGGCAAATACTTGCCGGATGACATCAGCAGCAGGTGATTTATTGCATTCCCTCCGGGGGCCCAGGAGCGAAATTGCATTTGCTAATGCCTTGCCTTACGCCCCTGGCCTGGCTCCGTATCCCGCTCCGCATCCCAGCTGATTGTTATCGATTTCCACAGCTCAAAAGAGTTTCCGTCTAGACGTTTGCTGAGCAAACTCAATCAGGCCTCGCTAATAAGCATTTCTGGCCAGTAAATTTTTGGCTGATCAGGGCAGGGATAGCACATCCACTGGAAAAATCAGAAACTAAATGCTGTGAAAGGTGATGAGTTGCTCCAGGGTCCTGAGGGTTTGCAGTGCTCAGCATCCTGCCTGCAGCACAAGGAGTAGGCAGCGTCCCCGGAAAGTGGCTGAGCAGCTCAGCAGGGCTTGAGCACCCTGTAACTCCTGTGAAATACATGGACCAAGTGCTCCCGAGTCATTAGCAACACATTTATCCTGTACAAGGGAAAGAGCGGAGGCAGGAAGGCATCCTGCAGCACTGCAGCTCCCGGGCAGGGCACACCAGAGTGGAGAGGGTTGCCAACCCAATGTTTACCTCAAAGCCACACCAACGTGGTCACCAGGACCAAGAAGCACGTGTCCAGCATCGAGGACATTCTTGTGACTGCACCCTGGACACAAGCCACCACCTGTAGAGTCCCTTGTCGCCTCTCCACCATGGAAGCCCTTAGCTGGGGGGCTAAGAGCTGCCAGCCCCATCCCTGAGCTAGCAGCCTTTGCTGGTGGCCCAGAGGCTGCAGAAGACCTTGACATTGAGCCCACCAGCCCCAGCTCTCCCACCAGCTCAGCTGGAGGACGCGAGGGACTCCCTGGAAAATGAAGCAAGCCCAGAGGATGCCTAGGGAGGGTTCATGAGATCAGTCCCATCCCCGGTGCTGTAATCCAGCTTTCTCAAGCAATGTTTTCACAGGTGTATGAGACACCTCTGAAAGCAGCATAGACAACATCTTCATCAGCAGACGTGTTATTCTTACAGCGAGATGCAGGAAATGGAGCCCCTGGGGTAAGGGTTGTCTTTTTCCTTTATTTAGACAGCTTTTAACATAACTAAGGAAAGACAAACGCAGCCTCTCGGACTTCGTTAGCCCTGCCCTATGGCTTCTGCAGTTTTTAGAAGCCTAGGTTTGAGCTGCAAGATGAAACATTTAAGATGTGTCAGTCCCAGATGCCTGCAGTCAGCATTTTAAGAGCTTCTGGGTGGCACCATCCCCTGCCTGGGGATAGCCAGCCTGCAGGGCTGCCTTTTGGTACTAGAAATGCAAAGTTTGATGTCTCATTCCCCATCCCCATGACTAGGCTGGGGACGTGATGGCCTGAGAACAGGAGCAGGGCTGGTACCCAAGCTGAGCCAGGGACAGGATGGAAGTGGCCGTGTCCCCTTGCACCCCTCCAGCACTGCAAAGCTCTGACAGCAAGCTACAACGAACAATAGCATTTTGTAATTAATTTAGGATGGTACCTTCTCCACCGGACGCACTCACCTGTGCTGGCGAGGAGGCCAGATCCGGGCTGTAGCCTGGCAAGGAGAGGTGGAAGCTGCTGTGGCTCAGCACAGCAGGGGCAGGCACTGAGGAAGAAGAGGAGGAGGAGGAAGGATGCTCATCTGCCAAGTCATCCAGGAGCTCCGGGGAGGAGCTGAATGCAGGGTCAGCCTGCAGCCTCTGAGGGTAAGAGAAGGGATTTGAAGACTCAGCTTTGGGGTCCAGCACCCCTTTCCCAGTCCCCCCAGCGTCTCCCATAACATCTCCTCCCACATCCCAGCTCCATCCTCTAACACCTGGGCACAGGACCTCACCCTTCAAGGGCAGAACTTTTGCAATGCATAAAAAAACCCCATCCTAAAACAATCACAACCACCCCAACAACATTTATTTCAGACTTAGAGATCCCTCCCCCTCTACATACATCCTTAGGGACTGCTACTCCACAGCCCTAACTGCTTCAGGGAAAAAAAATCAAAACAAAACAAACAAACAAAAAAAAACACACCCAAAAAACAAACAAAAAAAAACCCCAACACCACCCCCCACCCCCCTCGCCACCAGCCTAGTCTCGTTTAAAAAAATTATCTTATTAATGAGCTTTTTAGCAGCCCAGCTCCCAGCTGTCTCTGATGGGGGCTGGCTGCTCCCAGCCCTTAAAAGGGTGGGACAGAGGAGGGCAGAGTGATGCTGGAGAGCATTGAAGGTGACCAGGGACAAGCTATGGGTCTTGTGCTTGGTACATGATGGTTAATACTGTGTTGGACTATGGTGAGGTGGGCAGAGCCAAGTGGATACTCCATAAAAGACCTTTTCCTACAGCTCTGAGCATGGTTTGAGTGGTGGGACCGTCTTTACTGGTTTTGCCTGGGTGCCTGCTGTCTCACTAAAGCCCTACCTGCATCTTGAGCTTGTCTCAGCTTGTTTCTGTCCTGCAGAAAGAGGGTCTCTAACTTGAGTTGCCTGCAGGGGACAGGTACTAGGATTCTTCTCAGCAATGCTGGGGAATGAAGGAGGGGAAACTGAGGCAAGGCTGTGCTGTTTACTGAAGACACCCCTGAAAGCTATAAAGACCTCTCTGCCTGTTTTTATTCTAGCTGGTACGCATGTGGAACCATCTAGCTACCCTAGGGCCAAATCCTGTCCTACACAGACTGGTCTACTCTTGTTTTGTTGGGGCATAGGATTTCTGGTGCCCAGATCTGGGCTTTCCTACCTTGCGGGAGCGGGTATGGCCCTCAGTGGGCAGGGAGTGGTAAGCAGACTCAGGTGTACGGAGCGAACGGTTGGGGACAAGGATGCCCAGGGCTGGGGATGCTGGGGCTGTGCCTGCTGCTTGCTGGTCTCTTTTCTGGGCACTGGAGGAGAGCGGAGGGGGTGAAGCCAGCATGGTGGGAGGCTGGTGCTCATGCAGAGATGCAGTGAAGGCCAGCCGGCCACAATGCATCGCCGGCTGCTCGCTGCCCACCCGTAGCAAAGCCATCACAGCGCTGTAGCGGTACCAGTCCTCATCCTTCCTGGCAGAGAGCTTCATCCGGGGCTGGTTGGGGCGGGGGTAGATGGCAAAGAAGGCTCTGCCCACCTGCCTGCTCATCCTCTCTGCCCTCCTGGGGAAGTGCAGGGCCTCGATATGGAGCCGCACATCGTGGTTCTTGTCATTCTTGCAGAAACCTGCCGGGAGTGGTAGGAGGTTAAGTCTTGCTTAGGAGGGCTGGTGGTCCCAGAGCATCTCCCAGGCTCATCCATCAGCAGCCCTGGTTAGCTCTGCTCTTCGAACCCTAGCAAACAGGTTACCTAGCCTGGGTGCATCTAGATCTTAGATATTGGTGGGAGGAGTTTGCATCGGTGGTGGTGTTGACCTCACTCTCCAAGCTGGACCCGCCCCATGCACCCCACTAAGCTCAGGCAGCCTTGGCTCCAGCTCAGGGTTTTGCTGCGCGGTTGAAGGTGTGAGCATGGTACAGGGGTTTGCAGCCCTGAGACAGGCTGTGCTTGCTGCAGAGCTGTGCTCCTGGGTCAGCTCCCCCGTCAGCCTCTCCTTGTGGCACCCAGCCTCTTACCTCTGGGCAGGGTGAAGGTGAATTTCCTCCTCTGGAAGGAATGGATCTGGTTGAGGTTGCTCTGCTCGATGGTGTCGGTGATGGCAGTGCTGCTCTGCACGACCTCCCCACTGTTGATGCGGAGCTGGACGCCGGCACCAGAGCCCTGCAGCAGCGGGTTCTCCACGGTGAGCCGCAGGGCGTAGCAGCCCCGCCGGTTAAACTGGGCACTGACCACCTCGAACTCAAAATCCAGGGTCTTCTCCTCAGCCTTCAGCTGGGAGCACTGCAGGGTCAGGGGGATGAGGGGCTCCCTTGCCTTGCCTGCCATGGGACAGAGACGGGATCTGGAGATGAATCCTCCTTGAGAGCAGGGACCTTGCAGGTCTCTGCCCTGGAGCAAGCCCTCCTGGCAGCCTGGGGCAGGTTTCTGAGCCAAGCTGGCTTTGCTGCCCCACTCCCCCTCTCCAGTGGGGAAAGTGCCTGGGGGTGCCCCCGGGTAATGTGGTGGCTTCACACCTCTGCAGGCAGCTTTCAAAGAGAGAAAAAAACCAAAATAAATCCCTTTCCCTGAAAAAGCATCCTTCAGTGTCATAGGGAGACGCTGAGAGCTTTCCTGCCCCTGTGCAATGGCAGGGACAGGGGTTTTGAACTTCCGTTTGTTTGCTGAGAAACCAGGTAACTAGATGCAAAACAGTGGCTGCCTTCCAGCAAACAGCCCGGAATATCCAGGGTGATGCTGAGCCATGCAACAGACGTGTGCACGCAGGGTGTGTTGGGGGTGTGGGTGCACCCCTGCAGGTGGGAGTTGATAGCTCCCTGAGCCCTTTTCCTTGGGACATTCACTACGCAGGGACATGTAGGATGTTGCAGAGCCTCTGGGAGATGCTGGTGCTGAGGACAGTGCAAGCCATGCCAGTTGCTCCCATATGTTGCTGACCCCCGTGAGGCAAACTGGCTCCTCCTGCACCCATGGGCTGTTTGCTGGATTTCCCACTGATGGGACTGGTTTGTCTCTAAGGCAAGTTTTTAGCTGGGTTTGCTTGTGGCACAGGGTCAGGCAAGCCAAGGGAAAGGAATGGGATGAGGCTGGGGAGCAGTGCTTGGCTGTTAGTTCGGCTCCCAAAAGGGACAGGGGCCATTCACTCACCTAATGCTAATGCCTGGTGACTTTGAAGACAAGCCCGAGGTAGAAACTGCCCCATGACCTGAAGTGTCTGTACAAAAAAAAAAAAAAGCAGCTGAAAACATTCTTTGCATGCACAGCTTGGAGATGGCATTTGCAGCCTGCCTGGGAGCTCCCTGGGCTTTGGGCACCGAGAGGATGACCCAGGGCTGGGGTCTCACTGCCTCAGTGAGGGCTGGGGATGTCCTGGGAGGTGTGGTGGGGCTGCAGAAGGGAAACTGGGGCTGGTGGGGTGCCTGCAGTGGGTCGGGAGCCTCTCAGGTGTACGTCCTGAGTCAAAGCTGGCTGCAAAGGGGGTTTGGTCCAGGTCTGCTTTCCTCCAGCTCAGCATTGTGAGCTGCTCTTTCCCACCCAGGAGTCCATGCTTCTGGCTGGTGCAAGTGGAGCTGATCTCCCTGCCTGCTAAACCTGCTGCCAAGCCAGCTGAGCATCTGGAGGTTAGTCCCACCACGGATATTTTAGGACTGACATCAAGGGTGTCAATGGTCTGGGGTGGGCAGGAACTGGAACAGCAGCACAGGCTGATTCTCACCAGGAGCCCCCTGCCCTGTCATGTCCCATTCCCCCATCGCGCTGAGATAGCGTTCCCACAGCTTTTGGGACGTTTCCTGTGAAACGTGAGTCGGAGCCGGGCTGGCAGATGGCCCTTCTCTAAGACAGCTCTGACTCCATATAAAAAGCCACATTCCAGTCTCTTCACGCTGGTGCAAACTTGAAACAACAAGATTATCCTTGGGGGGGACAGGTTGGGGGATAAAACACCATGTGAGACCCTGGGGCACAGAACTTTTTCTTTTTTCTAGTATGGGAGCAGCCCTGGGACCTGTGAGGCATCCAGCTGAGACCTGTACCAAAATCACTGCCCCCAAGAATCCCTTTGGCTGGGTGCGTGGGCCACAGGTGGACTCACTAAAAATAAATCCTGGCCTGCCACACATCCCTGATGCTTCCAGGGAGGCTGGTTGAACCTCCTGGTCCTTCCGTGGTTTGTATTTGGGGAAGAAAACTGCAGGTTGAAGCCTTGCCTTGAGGTGCTGAATACAACCTTGGCTGGTGCGTTTAACCTCCTGCTGTGGTGAGGATGTTGCAGAGGTCAGGGTGAGGGCAGGAGGGAAATGAGTTATAATTCAGGGGCTTTGGGGCACTGAGTTGGGTTTAAAGCAGAGGAGCAGGGTGCTCTGTGTGATGCTAAGCTTGAACTGGTGAAATGGGGCTACAGGGGGATTATTCCCCTGCCAGCCAAGCTTGTCGGGAAGAGTGCTAACGTCTCCAGGGTGTTTGGGTATGCTGATGGCTGGATTGCTTCCTTGAGAGGGCTGAGAGCATAAAATGCTTTTAATGCTGTCGGAGGAGTTGGTGGTTCTTTCCCCTGATGGCTGGAGACCACTCAGTGCTCCTAAAGCAGCGCTGTGTTGGAGCAAGGTGCTTCTCCCAGCTGAGCCTCGGGATGGCTTAAATTGTGTGTGATGCTGCTCTGAGCTGTTTCACCCATAAAATCATGGCAATGTGGGCTGCTAGTCTCATCTGGAGATGTCACCGTTGTGCTGATGCGCAGCTGAGACTCACTCCAGCCCCCCCCTGCACCTCCATACTGTGGTGGGGACCCTGTGCCACTGAGCTGGGCTCTGCTTCCCTGGGGTGCAGCGGCAGGGTGCCTGGTGATCCCACCCTGTGAAGGACCACAGCCTGGTCCTCAGCTCCCAAATGCTTCTGAAAGTTTCCTCTGCCTCAATTAAAACCCTGCCAGGCTCTAATGTGGGGAAATGGAAGCTATTTCATCCTTAACTAGCCTGCTTAATTTCCTCCCCGCCCTTCTGCAAACACATTACGGAGCCACTGCTAATGACAGCATCATCAAAGACTAATTTTCCCATAATCTAATCTAAGGCACAGTTCATTCATGCAGCATTTTCCCAGCTGTGCCAAAGGCACACGTGTGGCAGGTCTGGAGGTGCCACCTCCATAGTGTTAACGGGACACAAGGCACAGCCAAACCCGGGGCTGAGACCCTCCCTTGCCCCCCTGGCCCTCAAATACCAATTTTTATGGCTCTATTGGGACTGAGGTTGATTTATGGGATGGTGTGAGGTCTATTTATTTTGGCAGCCTGTGGATTTTTTGTTCTGTAAAATCAAAGGTGGCCTTTGATGGCTGGAGCTCTGCCTGTGTAATGAGTTCAAGGTTTGGGTCTGGAAAGCTGAGTAATAATGATGGGAACTAAGTGTTTTGGCCAAAGGTGGGTTCCTGCTGTCCTTAGCTCTTGTTCCTCCACATAAAAATCCTTTCCCTGAGGGAGGGGTCCCCATGGGCACAGTGATTTGTTTGGGGCTGCTGGGTTGTATCTGAATCTCAACGCTCCAGCACCTTATCCAGTGCTACAAGATACAAGCGGCTCAGGACACCCATGCCTACAAGGAGAGCATGCTTCTGCAGAAGCAGAAAAGGGATTTGAGAATGACCTTACTGTGTGGGGCAGAGGCCAAGGATGCCTGTAGGGAGGGACTCGTAGCGCTGGAGGGTTTCAGCACCCTGCAGCTGCTGCTCAGGACTGGGAGAGGTGTAAGAAGCAGGAAAACCATCCCATCTCCATGCTTATCCAGTGCAAGCAGCAGCATCTGGGGATGCCACCGAGCTCTTGGTTCATCTATACCTTGCAGGACCTTTCCCAGCCTGGTCCCTGCTGCCTGCACCGCTGCTGCCCGAGAAGAGGGCAGCAAACCTTGGCAGGGTGCAACATCAGAGCCTGGGTGGAAACCCCATATCCAAGGCTTGTGGCTGCTTTCCTAACTGCCATTTTTGGGTTGGAAATGACAAACTGCTGGAATACCAACTTTCTGCAGGATATTCAAGTGTCTTGAGATGTTTTGGTAGTAACCAAACCCTTCCAGGGCTACTGTGCATCTGTATAATTACTTTGCTAAGATCAGGATGGATATCGCTGGAGTATCTTTGTCTAGGAGGGACCCACACACCCCCAAATTCTGAATTTCAGCCCCTTCTATCTCTGCTAGCCCTTTCCCCAGTCCCTCAGCTTTCCCAGGAAGCACCTCTGGGATTCAACAGCAGCATTTCTCATTTAAAAACAGTCCCAGGGAAGGGAAAAAAAAAAGAAAAAAACCCCAACCAAACCAAAAACCACCAAAACAACCCTGCAGGTCATTTTGTTCAGCATTGCCACAAGCTTTTGGCTAAAAATTAAGCTAAATCTTCAACCTTGATTAATTTTCCTTCGGTCCACTTGTTGTCACATGTGGACTGTGTGTTTATTTGTCCAGATTATATTCTTTTTTTGCAAGCTGCTGTCTCCTGGGCTGTGTGTAGCTGGTGGGAAGGATGTGTTGGCCAAGGAGCAGATGGATAAGGGCAGCACAGCAAAGCTGCCTGCTCTTCCCAGCTGCCTGCACCACCAGGGCTGGTTACTCCTGTCCTGACCGCTGGGGCAAAGCATCCCCCAGTTCACACCCCAAGATGTTTTCCATCCCTTTCTCACCTCCTCCAGGCTGTTTTCCATTGCTGTGGGGTGGTCACTCGCTGCACAAGCCCTGGGCAGGATCTGGCCATCTCCAAGGAGCTGTGGGGAGGATGCTCTAGTGATGCTGTCCCCAAACCAGTGACACCTGCCCCCAAGTTTGTACCAACCCAAAACTTTCCTTCCCTGGTCCCACCCCAGGAACCAACTTGTACCAACTGAGAAAAGGATTGGGCTCAGCTGATTTACACCAGTAGGGAGCTGGCCCTTTGATTTACCCCAGGAGGAAGCACAGCTGTTTGCATTCCTTAGAGGGGACACAGCAGCATCTCAGTCCCTGGGCTACCCCCTAAACCTTGGCACAGCAGGGTGGCGGGAGCAGCTAAAGCCCAGCTGAGCTGCCGGAGAACTGGGGAAGAAGGGGGCTGGGTCAAGCTGCCTCCTCTCCCGAAAAGCTCTGCCTAATCAAAGGGAGAGCGGAGCACGGGGTTGGTTGTTTTTAATTTTCTAAACCCCAGGGTGGCCCCCAGCCAAGGCCTCCTGGCGATGGAGGGGATAAAGTTCCCTGAGCCACCGCGAGCCTCCGCTCACTCGCCGCTGGTGCTCTGAACTTTGCCTTCAAGCTTGCATGGCTGCATCCGCACCCAGCTCCCGCCAGCGGATGCTGTAGACCCCGCTTGGCAAGGCCACGCTTCTCCCAAGACCCGCACCAGGCCACGCGCCCGGGTGCCTGGCAAGGAGGTCGCTGGCTGGAAGCAGGTAACGTTTTTTTTGCCGTCTTTCCTCTCCCCCCACCCCTTTATGCTGTTGCTTCTTGCAAACTTGGCGTCATGGGGAAGCCGGGCTTAAACGAACCCCGTGGAGTTGTTGGTTGCTCCAGGTTGTAAATGCGAACTTCAATTTGCAGCCTGTTTGTAGTGGGGCAAATCCTGCTCTGGGGTGCAGGAGCCCCCTCCAAAAATCCGAGCTCTGCCTTTAAGCAGGGATTTCACCCCCTTTTGGGAAGCAGTCGGGGGGGGGGGCTTTTCCTGGGAGATGCTTGCTCCCCCTGCAGCATCACAGGAGCGGAGGATACGGGGTGCTCTGCTCTGAACCCCCCCCAGCATCACAGGAGCAGAGGATACAGGGTGCTCTGCCCTGACACACCCCCCCCAGCATCGCAGGAGCGGAGGATATGGGGTGCTCTGCTCTGAACCCCCCCAGCATCACAGGAGCAGAGGATACAGGGTGCTCTGCCCTGACACACCCCCCCAGCATCACAGGAGCGGAGGATACGGGGTGCTCTGCCCTGTCACCCCCCCAGCACTCTTTTCCGTGCTGGCAGATGACCTTGTCAGCAAGTTTTGGTGCAATCCTGCAAACTCCTGACTTTTCCCCTTCCCCTGGCTTGTGGGGGGGCTTCGTGTGCAGCAGGTGCCTCTGCCTTTACTTGGAAATGAAGGAAGGGGGGCGGGGAGGGGGGAAATCAGGAGCCTAAAAATAACCTTAAACAGCCTCTTTGGCTTAAATGTTCACGCTGCCTTTGCTTTTAAAATGCAAAAGGGGCTTCTCTGACTTTCTGGCGAGTGTGTTTATGATCTCCGTGGTGGATTTATTATCTGCAGGCTCCAGCTCTGCAGAGGAAAGGGTCTGCGAGGAGCTGTGGGGCTCTACAGCTCTCCCCCAGGTGCTGGAGGTTGGGGTGCAGGAGGGATTTGGGGAATGGGGTGAGAACAGGCCTCCCCATGTCTGATCTGGCAAGAGGGAGGAAAACACCGTCAGAGTGGGATGGCTGGGTGGGATGAAAAACTTCCTGTGGACCTTTCCCTGCCCGGGCAGGGGCTTTCCCGTGGGGATGGGGAGAGCTCTGGGCTGGGGTGCGGTCAGTTCCCCAGCCACAGGGCTTCCCGCACCAGCTCACCAGTGCGATGAGTTTGGTGTTCTCAAACCCCTGGGGCTGAGCCTGTCTTGGAGGAAGGGTGGGCAGTGACTTCCTGGAGGTCCCAGCCTCCAGCTGGGTGGTCCAGGGTGTGCGTGGGCTTTGCAGCACTTGTGGTTGGGGAACTTGGAGACAGCATGGGATCTTCACGCTGGAAAAACTGCTTTTCCAGAAAGATGATCAAAGTCTTCAAAAAACTCTGGGCAAGGGCTGGACAGGGCATCTTTGGAGCTTGGATGGCTCCAAAGTCGTCAGTGGAGCGAAGGGATGGGACAGGCTGTCCCCTTGTCCTTCCTAGCTGAGCACAAGTGCCTGCAAACCAGCCTTTCTCATCTCATTTTGGGGCTGGGACACTGACTTTGGGGCTGAAGTTGGCTGGCTCGGCTTGTGCTGACGTGAGATCGGGCTTTGCCTCTCTAAGCATCACCTGAAGCTGCTAAATCCACCTTTGGGAAGGCCATTCTCTCTCCGAGGTCCTCTAAAGCCATTCCTCTGCCACCTGGCTTTGCAGGGACCAGCCCAGCAGCCACCAGCCAAGTGGCGATTGAATTAGAGATCTCGCTTAAACAACTCTCTCCCCTCCCTGCCCTGGCCCAAGGGCTCCCTGAACAATTGTGAAATGAGATCTTTATCATTTTTATTAAAAGCTGTACACAAGGCATCACCATTAGGCTGAACGGGAGGAAGGAAAGGGGGGGGGGGGTAATTCCCTTATGCCCCCTCCCAAGTTTAATTCATAGTGGTGGGATGCAAAAGCTCCCCAGAGAGTGATGGATAGTGGGAAATGAAGAATATGAAGGAGCTTTATTGAACCCATCAATCTCAGGCGAGGCTGCTGCGATCAAAGGCCCCGGCTGTTCCAGCAGAGGTTACCAGAGGAGCACAGAGCTCAGGTTTCGGGGAAACCCAGGGCACGGGGGGGGGGGGGGCTGCAAGGCCGGGAGCTCGGGCAGCCCCGGCAGAGGAGCCAGCACCCGCCGAGCAGGGTGGAGGGTGGTGGCCTTGCCCTGGCTGGGGATGCTGATCCCGCTGAGGTTTTGGCACACCTGCCTCCCCTCCTCCTCCTCCTCCTCCTCTGGGACACCGGATTTGGGATTTGCAACTTGTGCGGGAATAGGGGGTGTAACTCTTCCCTGTTCTGCGGTGAGGCTGAAGCCCTTCATCATGTGCCTCTCCCCAGCTGAAATGCCCACTGGCAGCAAGACCTCTCCTCCAGCACAGTGCCAGCCCTGTTGGCCAGGACAATAAGAGGGCCCCCTGGGGTCCAGGCCGGGATGTCCCCATGCCTCACCATCACTCGCTCAGCCTTGCACTGCCATGGCTTGCCTGATGATGTCTAGCAGGTGTGCTGGAGGTGCTGAAGCACCTCCTGATTTCTCCAGACCATTCCTGAATGGTGACCAAGATGTTGCCACCCTGCTTGGTGGACCACAAGAGGAGAACTTCCCCTGGAGAGAGACAGCATGAAGATGAGTATGAACATGTCGTAAAGATGAGAGAACTGGGCTGGAGGACTTGAAGATCACCTGGTGCTGGGACAGTGCTGACCCACCTTGGTCCCATACCCAGACAGAGACGGGCAGCAAAGCCCTGAGGTCCAGATGTGCATGATGCTCCGAGCAAGGATGTGCTGGAAAGGGAGCTGACATGCCACCACCCAGGGAGCTTGTCAGCTTGATCTCGTGATGTTGCTGCTGCCTGGCACAGGTTGAGGCTGCAGCTTGCCCGGCAGGGCTCCCTGAGGGCTGCCTGCACCGTGCCTCTCACTGAGCCTTTCTTTTCTTTCCTTCCTGCTTTTCTGTGGCTGCCATGTCCCCGAGCGGCTGCAAGTCAGGGCACGGGCAAGGTGGCATCTGCTGGCTCGTTCAGAGGTGGATCCCTGAACCCCATGGGGTAATGCTGCATGGCTGGGATGGTGGGTAGGTAGATCTTTCTTCTGGTTGCGATTCTTTGGGTGACCCCACGGGGAGGTGCGACAGGCATGGGCAGTCCCATGGTGGCTTTTGGAGCTGGCCCTTCATCTGAACGCTGCTTGGCAGGGGAATCGGTATCCCCAGAAGGATGCGGCCCTGTGCCAGGGCTGGCATGGCTTGCTTTACCTGCCTGAACCCCACCCCCAATTCTTCCAAGCCCTGCCAGCCTTTAGTGACCCCACAGGAGGAGAAAGGTGCTTGCAGGTGTATGTGTGCTCGCTGCCAAGAACTTTACAGGCTCCTTCTACCTTTTTAAGGAGTGCTACATTCCTGGGAGGTGAGGTCAGAGCAGCTTCCCTGCACAGGCAAAACCAAGGGATGGCTGGAGAGTCGATGCCTTGAAGCTGGGACATGCACTGGGTGCGCTAAGGACGAGGCCTGGGATCTGTCTGAGTTAGACGGTCAACTGGGGCTGGT
Source organism: Falco naumanni (assembly GCF_017639655.2). Lineage (NCBI taxonomy): Eukaryota > Metazoa > Chordata > Aves > Falconiformes > Falconidae > Falco > Falco naumanni. The sequence goes on along the minus strand of NC_054060.1, from coordinate 2,008,816 downwards.
GGGATCTGTCCTTCCTCTGCTGGAGCCTGAGCTGGTGGGGAGAAGTATGGTGGTGGCACCCTGACATGGACCAAATGCTGGGGTGGGGGGGACCTGCTTTCTACCTGAGTTTTGGTTCCCTGAGAAGAGAGGTGAAGGTCCCGGGTCTCACAATGGAGTCCTTGGAAGGGACCCAGAGCACAGCTGGGGACGTGATACCCAGTGGATCATCAGGCCATGGGCAGTGTGGCCATGGTGGTGAGCGCCACTTGTCTGTCCCAAGGCGGGGCTGCCTGCAGGGCCACAGCCCTGATTTGGGGAATCTCTTTGAAGCTGACACGCTACATCCATCACAGTCGCTGGTGAGCACCAGCTGTACAAACAGCAGCCTGGAGCAGAGCTGTCAGCTCAGCCCTCCACCTCCTACCCATTCCCTTGGAGCCACTGAGCAGCCCTGGGGGGTTTGGTGACATCCTGGAGCTGTGAGATGAGGTGTCCCCAGGTCCTGGGCTGGTTCCTGGGGCTTGGAGGTTGCGCTGAGCATTGCTGCCTGGCATTTGGGCACTGACTTTCAAATAGCTATGGTAGATGAGGCATGTTGCAGCTTGTGTGATGTAGCTCTGGGACAGCAGCAGAGGGTGTGGGGCTGTCTGGGCCAAAGTCATCAAAAAATAATGGGGAGAAGGAGAAACAAGAGCTTGTTGGGTCTGGCACTGCGACAAATCCTCCTTCCTTTTTATTGCTACAAAGGGAGAGGGGCTGAGGTTTCCTCCCAGGGCTGGGAGAGGCTGGATGTTGTGTGGGGCATCTGGGTGGCACAGGGGGACATTGGGGTTGCAGGTCATGGGCTCCTCAGCCGTGGTGAGGTCTCGTCTCCTCTTTGCCAGCCAGCCTGTGCTGCCAAGCCCAAAACTTGACCCTTGCGCCGGTTTCAAGTTGTTGGCGTAAAAGCTGTTAAACAACCCAAACAAAGGCTCCAAGTCTATCAGCATCCCGCAGCAGGCAGGGAGCAGCTGGGGGACTATTAGGTGTGCCCTGAGCACTCGGGTTGTGCTGTATGGGGGGGTGCTCATCCCTTCTCCCTCCCTCCCTCCGAGTCCAGATAAAAGCTGGATCCTTGGAGGCACAGCTGGATTTTGAAAGCTCCCAGTGCCCCGCCCCAGCTGCGGGAGTGACCTGAGAAGATAAAGTGTCTTGGCTCAGCCCCTCCATCCCTGCATTTCCCAGGAGGACCCACCTTGGGAAAGCCTGGTTGCGTTCTGTCTCCAGCTGCCTCTTGCTGTCTCTCTCCAGCCCGTGGAGGGAGGAAGGAGACAGCCATGGCAGCCAACGGCTCTGCTGGGATGCATGAGGCTCTGCTGGACAATGGCTTTGCTGACTCAGAAGACCTCGTTTCTGACTGGTACATCTACGAAACCATGGACCCGGCCGTGCCACAGGATGAGTAAGTGTCCAACCCCGCTGGTGGGTGCCACATGTTCCCTGTCCCTGCTGGGTTCACCCTGAGTGGCTGCCAGCCTCCTGCCCAGCTGCTCTATCCCTTCCGTAGAGCAACATCCTCTGAGCTACAGAGCCACGATTTATTCCTGAGTGGGAGGTGATTAAAAAGCCTTGTTTCTGCCTCCTAAAAATGCTTCATTTCTTTAGGGTACTTCTGGCAAGAGCTGGGGTGAACCCTGCAGCAGGCATCTCTGCTCAGCCTTCCCCAAAATGCAAAGTGCATGGTGTTAACCTGCTGCCCTCATCCCTCTGAAGCTCCCAGAGCCTTTGCTGGCCTAGACAGGGCTGCTCTGGCTCCACGTTTCTGGGTTTGGAGACATCCCCATGACGCAGCCTTGCAAATCTGTCACCTGCCTTAATCCCACCCCAGTTCTCTGCAAAGCAGCTGTGCAGATCTCAGCTAGGGGTGAAGGGAGTGAGCAGCGGGACAGGGCTGGGATGCTCAGCTGGGTCCTTGCATGGCATGGTGACTCTGAACAAAATAAGGCTGACCATCCCTGGGCTTCCATGGATGTCCTTTCCCCCCAGCCCGCCCGCAGCTGGTGTATCAGTGTGTCCTGTAAAGCCTATTCCCTCTCCATCCATGACGGTTCACGCTTTAACTGAACGTACTCTCAAGAGCAGCGCTCTTCATCCCATCCTAGCTGAGCACTCTTCCCAAGGACAAGGGGAGTGCTATAGGGAGGGGAAGCTGAGGCATGGAGCAGTGGTATCCCACAAATCTGGAAGCTGGGCATCCCAAGGCCCATCTACCATCATCTATTGTTCCTCTGTTGACTTAGTCCTCTGCGGGTGGATTTTATACCACTCAGTTGACTGATACCTAATCCTGAGGGCAAGCAGGAGGAGATCCCAGCAGTGACCAGCCCAAAGGGTTCCTCCTTGTCCTTAATCTTCTGCATTGCAAAATAGCCTTTGCAATCTCCTTGCCTCACCCTGGTTTTCCCAGGCGAAGCCCCACTTGCACGACCCACACCTCTGCTAGACATTTCTAGGTTATTTTCTGGGTGTCCTGCTTTGCAGCAAGCCGTGGTCAGTGAAGAGATGAAGGCAGCCTCAGGGAGTTGCCCATCTGATGGCTCCTGGATGCTCAGGATTTAGAAGCTTAAGCCCTGGTGGTACCAGAAAGGTTTTGGTATTCCTGTGTTCTCAGGTTTTGGTATTCCTGTGCTTTCAGTCTTACAGGCGAGTGCCCTCGATTTCCAGAGCCTGGATATTTTTTAGCAGCAGGAATTTTCTGGTCTACCCAAGGCCAGCTGTTGGCAGAGAAAAAAAAGGCAGAAATTGGAGCTTTGTTAACAACAGCTGGTCCTATGAAGCCTTTTGTGGCAGGCTGGTGACAGCCTCGGACATATGATGCCTGAGAAATCCTGATTTCACTATCGGACCCTTGCTGGTGGGAGCTCTGCAGCTGGTCTCCCATCTCTGCCCTCCCCACCAGCACTGTGGGGGTTGGGAGGGCATGAGGGCTCCTGTGGTGTCCCCCCGGCAAGTTATGGGGCTCAGGAGCTTCGGCTCCCTGACACAGGGTTTTTCTACCCATGGGTGAAGGTGGCTGGGCATGGTCATGCCTGGCCGTGGGGAGAAGAGGGCTGCTGCAGCAAAGCAGGGATTAAGGAATGTGATGGAGGCCAGAAAGCGAATAAATGAAACAAAGGCTGGCGTGTCTGCTTGGCCGGCCTTGGCTGGCCAGGGGATGCAGCACTTGGACCTCATCCTACACGCACATACCCCAGGCAGCCACCACCTCTGCCAGCCCCCCCAGCTCTGGGGCTGGCCCATCTCCCATAGGAAAGGCATCAGAATACCCTACAAGGGGTCTTCAGCCTCCCAGCTGACATGTATTAAGCGCAGTGCCTTAGGTAGTAAGGACAACTGCTGCTTTGCAGGCTGCATCCCTTGAAAGGGCAGAGCCAGAATGGATATGGGGGTAAAAGGGGTAATGGGGGGCTTCATCCTTCCTTGCTGATCTCCTGTTCAGCCTCAGCATCCTGTACATGCAGGGAGGTTGCCCAGCCCCTGTGGGGATCAGCTCGGGGTCGCTTCCGGGTGTTATCTCTCTCACTTGATCATAAAACCATCTTGTGAGGGTGACTTCATCCCTGGTTATTGCTGGTTGTGTAAGGCGGCTCTTCAGAGGTTTGCCCCATCTCAGCATCACGCTGCCGTGTACATGGGCATTACCCCGGCATCTCTGCTTTGCCCTTCTGGGACTGAATACAACCACACATGATTATTTTTTTTCCCCTCATTCTAGCATGTTTCCCAGCACAATCCCAGACTGCGACCCCACCATTTCTCCCAGACTGTATCACATCTGCATGGCACCCGTCTCCGTAAGTAAGGAGTCCCACGGGGTAGGTTATCTGCCCTGACATCGTATTTGCTGTCCCCCCAGCTTGGGTCATGCCCATCTACCCCCAGAGAGCAGATCTAGGCTCTTCAGCTTGAGCTGCAGTGAGGTTTGAGTTGGGATGCTCTAAGAGGGGACTCGCACATCTCCAGACTTTGCTTCGTGCCTGTAGTCAGTGGAAGGTTTTGATGCATTTTTATTTTTTCCCAGCACGGTCCCTCTGAGGCATTTAGAGCCTGTAACTCATCAGAGCAGCTTGATGCTGCTTCAGCCATGTCTGCATTTAGGATGTTAGGTGGAGATGGTGTCTCTGTGGAGGCTCCCATCACATAGCAGCACGTCTTAGCGCCCCCCTCCCGCCCCCTCCCCCGGGCACCCCCCCATGGATTTATTGTTCCCTTGATTGGGTTTCTGGCAGCTGGCTGTGCTCGTGGGCTTGTCCTTGCTGGTGAAACGCAGACGTCTCCACCAAAGCTGCTGGAATGGTGTCCCAGGACTTCTCAGGTATCTTGGCCCTGCATCCCGCTCCCTGGGGTCCCTGTTACCCTGCAGCCAAAAGCAGATGGAGGGATGCTGGGGTGCAGCATGCAATAAACCAGCCCTGGGGCAGAGGATGGTGGGGACAGGGTGCCCATGATCTGGTGTCGGGCTCATTCTTTCCTCGGCTTGCAGCCCAGCCAACTTTCTGGAGGAGGAAGGCAACCAAGGGCTGGTGGCCGCTGTGTTCGGCATCCTGTTCTCCTCCCTGTGCGTGCTGGTCTTGGACAGGGATCCTCTGCCGCTCATCACCCACTCCTCTCAGAGCACCCGGGGTAAGGCGAGCACCCTCCTGGCCCATGGGCACCACACTCCTCCCCACCCAAGAGGTGTGCAACTTCGGGTGGCACCCTGAGCAGCCTGTTCACCCTGGTCCCTCCTGAGCATGCTGCCTTCTCTTGCCTGTTTATCTCTCCCTCCTCACATCCCACTGTACTATCTAGAGTACTGGAAGATCCTGGCTTTGCTATACTACCCAGCCTTCTACTATCCCCTGATCGCCTGTGCCACCGTCCGGCACAGGGTCAGCTACCTCGTGGGCTGCCTGCTCTCCTGGTGCCACTGCGTGGTCCACATCTGGCAGAAGGTGGATTGTCCCCAGTCACCGAAGGTACGTGCCCCACTGCATGGAGAGGGAAAGGGGGGCTGGCGTGGCTTTCTCATTGCTTCCTCTAAGTGACATTAAGGTGTCACCAGGACACAGCTCCCAGGCTGGGGTGATGCCGTGTGTGACATCTCTTCTTCTCCCCAGATATACAGGTACTACTCCACACTCTCTTACGTCCCCATCATCCTCTGCCTTGTGCTCTTAAGCCTTTGGTATCCATCCCTGCTCATCAGGAGCTTCACCGGGCAGGAGGAGACCTTGGATAAGGAGGTAATGAAGATCCCTGGGGCAACTCAGGGGCTGGTAGCATGGGAGAGCCCCTCGATGGACCTGCATGGCTATGGGAGCTCTCCTGCCCCACAGCCCATCTGCCTTGGGGACTGGGAGAACTGGGGTGGTCCCAGGGCATGTGTTCCCCACTTTGTTCTGGCACCAGGAGCTGCCTCCCTTCTGTCCCTCTGACAGCACGGGTTGCGGCTCTATTTATCTTGCTGGATTTGAAAAGGGAGTGAAAAATCCATCTTTGGAGTAAACTCCTTAGTACAAGAGGCTTAAGGCATCAATGCGTCCTGTTCAGGCTGGGACTGGGGTTGCCTTGTTTTCCTGGCAGGCTGGATAATCCCTGGCCTTTTGGGAAATGCTGAGGCTTTGTTGGGAAGAGAGGAGGAAAAACCTACTTAAAAAAAAAAAAAAAAAAAGTCAGCCCAAGCACGGACTGAAGTGACCCCAGGGCACTTGCTGGGAGCTGGCTGATGGGAATGAGGGGTTTCAGCTGTCCTACCGGTATGCCTGGTTCTGGGCTGCTTTGTTGACAGGAACAAGGCGGATTTATTTCCACCTTTGCAGTGCTGGAAGATTTGCTGCCAGCATGGCTCTAACACGGTGGCTAGCCAAACAAGGGCTGAGAGCCCATCCCTGGCAGAGGGTGCTGCAGGGCATTGTGCAGGTGATGGGTGGGTAACCAGGGGTAGCAGCGCAAGGAGGTGGCTGCCAGGTGGGATGTAGATGCTCTGGCCACCCGAAAGGCAAAGTCACCTCTCCCTGCCCTGAGCGCCTGAGCTCATCCTTGTGCTCAAATCAGGCAACTTATCACTGCTATCCTTAAGGTTACAGGGAGAGGTTATTATAAGAAGTACCTAAAGGCTGTCCTGTCCAAACGCCCTCAGAAGGGGAGGTAAGGATGACACCTTCCCTGAGCTCTGCCTGACCAGCAGCGCCTGTGCCAGCCCTGCCTGGCTGCCCACTGTCTGCAGCAGGGGCACAGGGGTTCCCTGTTCCCAAGGGACATGCGTTTCACCCTCTCCTTCCTCCTCCAGCTCTTCGAAGATAGAAGAGAGCCTCCTATCAAGGGTCCAGACATATTTACGCTCCTACATCTACACTCCTGAGGAAGGTAGGCTGTGGGCAGGCAAGGGCTGTGCTCTTGGCTGCAGCAGCATCTCAGCAAACAGGCTGCCTCCCTCTCCCCAGGGAAAGCAAATGCCTTTCTTGGCTCCTTCCCCAAAGCATCTGTGCCACGGCAGCTGCCGCCTGCCGCACGTGCGACGCCTTGGCTTTGCACAAACTGTTGCGGATTGGGGTGGGGAGATGGACCCCCCCACCATGGGGGCACCAGGTGGACTGAGGCAGCCAGGTTCAGGCTTGGGTTGTGCTAATATCACAGCCCGATGCTTGATAAGGCTATGACAAGGGAATAAAATCTACAGTAAGTGGATAAAATCCCTAACAGCCCAGGAATGGGGAGCTACTCCTGGCCCCCTCTGCCCATGGAAGCAGTGTGGGGAGAACTGTCCTGGGATGCGGCTCCCCATGCAGCAGGCACCCAGCTGGTGGGACTCAGTGCTGTGGGCACACGAGGTTTCACAGCCTTGCGGGAAAGGAGGATCAACAGGAAGGAAATCCATCCAGCTGAAGTACAGAGAAACGGCTCCCAGCCATATATCCTTGCAGGATTTCCCCGGGGAAATCCCAATAAATATTTGACTTATGCCCTGTTCCAGTGCTCTCCCCCCGGGATGTTTGCTTTGGCTGCTGGGTTGGGTGGATCTGCAGCTGCTCCCCGTGATCCCAGATCCCAGCTCCTCTCCAATACACCCCTCCAATTCTGCCTTACAGGTTTCCGGATCCCGCTAAAGCTCGTCCTGTCCATAACCACGGCCGTGATTGCTGTCTACCAGGTGATGCTGATGGTTAAATGCCAAGCAAAGCCCCCTCTCTGCCTTCTTGGCCGTGTCCACCTGAGGCAAAGGAGCCCAGAGGTCATTGCCACACCACAGTTTTGGCTACAGGGATGGTATTAACGTGCCTCACGGTATTACCATCCCTCGGCTGAGCCGCAGCAACCGGCCATGTGCTTCCAGAGCTCAGCCAGCCTTAAGTCTTTAAGCTAAGGCGATGGCTCAGCAGTGGGATGCCATGACCCAGGGCTCACGTGGCACTGCTCCCTCGCAGGTTGCCCTGCTGCTCCTGGTAGCTGTTGTCCCCACCATCCAGATTGTGCGGGCGGGAATGACGAAGGACATCGTCGTGTTGTTGGTCCAGTTTGGCTTAGTGCCCTCGGAGAACCCGGCTGTCCCAGGTGACATGGAGAAGGAGCTCAACACCGTCAAGTACTACCTGTGGTCACTGGAAGGTGGGTTCCCAGACAGGTCCTGCAATCACAGGTGATTTTTGGAGGATTTCAGGACTTAATTAGAGAGATTTCTAACCCAGAGGGTGGTCCAGGAAACTGGCTGGTGATGGGGCGGCTTCCAGGGGGACTTAAAACCCAGCTGCCGGAGCCAAGACATGAAAGGCAGCCGCGTGATCCTGGTGCCGTGCCAGGCATCTCCGAGCAGCCGCCTCGTGCCAAGACGGCGAGGCAGGGAGAGTCGGCAGCACCGCGCTGCAGATGCTGCCCTTCGGCTGAGGGCTTTGATATGTGCTGGAATCGAGCAGATGGCCCCCAGCCCCCTGGATAATTGAAAGCCCTGGATGGGGAGGTGTGGGGATGGCAGGGGTACCCCCCTTCTCCTGCATGGCACTACCTTGGGGTACCACCAACCCTGGGGTGTGGTGGGGTGGCTGATGGCTTTTCCCAAGTCACCAAGCTTCTCTCATCCTCTTTGTTTTCCGGATATCTCCATCCCTCCTAACAGACCTCCTTCCCCACTCTTGATTTCTTTCCCCAGCATCCCCTGTTCTGAGATCATTTTCCTAGGTCCTCTCCGTCACACTGCCTGCTTATCATGGCTTGCTCAATGATTTTTCCAGTGCTGAGCTAGCTGAGCTGCTTGTATTTCCCCTGGCTGCTTGCTTCTCTCCTTCCCTTTCACTGTTGCATCTGTTCATGCCTACCTGGGAGATGGAGAACCCTGTATCGCAAAGGGGGATATGGAGGGAAACTGAGGCACGATGCCCTGCTGGGGGGGGTGTCATCCATGCAACCCCATAACTCGCCCCCCCCGCAATGCTCCTGAGATACATTTTACAACAAAATCCCATTGCTGGGGCTGGCTGCAGCCCTGACCTGCCTACCTCCCCCTGCTCCTTCGCAGTCTGCTACATCTGCTCGCTGGTGCTGTGCTGCCTGCTGACCTGCGCCATGCTCCTGAGGACGCTGGTGATGCACAGGTACGGTGTCCTCACTCCTCTGGCCTTGGCCTTGTCACTAAGCTGGGATGCAGCTGGTCTCTCTCCCCAGGAATAACCTGAAGGCACTCTACCAAGGGGCTGTGCTGGATGTTTTCTACAAAGCACATATCCTCCGCCCGTCCCGACAAGCCATCGTCTGCTGGATGAGCTTTGCCAGCTTCCAGACGGCTTTTGCCTGCCTGGGTAAAGGGTGCTGGGGAGCATGAGGGGGCGGATGGGTGGTGAACCCCCACCTTGCACAACCTACCCCAGGTTTAAGCATCTCTTCCCCCTTTCTTGCCCCGTTTTTGCAAAGGGATGGCTGTGAGGCTTTTGTTCCTCTTTCCCCAAACACAATCTGTCCTTCCACGGGAAGGGCCATGCTGAACACCAAATGGTCGGGAAGAAAAAAAAAAAAGGCGGTGGGGAAATAATGACTCGTTTTGGCTCAAGCCCAAATATTTTGATTTGAGAAGCTGTCGCAGCATCTCGTGCAAAGGACTGTCTGTCTCCTCCAGTCCCTGTCTTCATATCCTGGGTGCTCCTTGCTGCACATCTTCCCCAGCACAGCCCAGGTATCCCTGGCTGGGAGGGCTGGCGAGCCCATGAATGGGTGGAGGTTGTCAAAGGGTTAGAAATCTTCACCCCACCATGGTTTGGAGACATTTTAAGGCCTCTCTGGCCCATGGGAGGTGACTCTAGGCAGTGGCTTCAGTGATACATGGACAACACCCAACCATGTCAGCACCCTGAGGCTACACAGGAGTGCAGCTGAGGCTCCAGGGGGTTGATAGAAGGGGGGGTGAGGGGGTGGGGCACCAGCTCTGTTGGTGACCACCCATCAGGAAAGTGGACCTATTTCTGCAGGCAGATTGCAGAGATCAGTGCGGAGGTAGGAGCTGGGGAGCACCCAGGAGCCCCTTGTACCCCTTTGCCAGTGAGGAGCAGCTTTCCTTCGGCCACCCACTCGGTGTATCCCTGGCAGAGCTGGCTGCATCTCACCGTGCTGCTGTGAATCTACCTCCTGCTTAAAAATCTTGATTTTCAAGTCATTAAAGCAAAGCAGTGGAGATGAAGCACGAGCTCAAGCACAAGAAACCACAACTGCTTCTGATCTTGGTGTGATTTATGATTAGAAATCAGAGCTCAGGCTGATTTTTATGATGAGGCATCATAGTTGCAGCCTCGAGTGATGGCTCTTCTCAGCGGGGATAATGTTGGGAGTGATAAGAAAGGCTGAACTTGTAATTAAATCCCGCGCAGAGCATTGTGTTTGGAGCAGGGGAGGCAGGTAAGGATCTTGCAAGCTCTTTATGGGATTAAAATGAAAGACAGGCTCGGCAACGAGCATGGGTTTGGAACAAGAACCACTTCTCCAGCCTTCCCCACCACAGTTTCTGTCCCTATATGTCCCTTCCAGGTCTCCTCATCCAGCAAGTGATTTTCTTCATCTGCTTGGTGGGGCTTACCTTCCTCTTCATCATCCCGCTCCAGTCTGGCACAAACACGCACCTCTTCAAAATCATTCAGAACATGTGGTGAGTGCTCCCAGCCCTCGGGGGAGGCAAGGCCCAAGTGGGTGCCATTTCCATGGCCATGGTGTGGTTTGGGGATGCTCTGTCAGAGGGAGGCTCTACCTCGGGCTCTTTCGACTTTTCTGGAGGTTTCTGCTGCCTGGGATGGTGTCTCATGCTTGAGACCCTCCTGGTGTCCAACCTGCCTCTTCCCTCCCATCCAGGCCCTTCTGGTTGACCCTGGTTGTTGCCGTCATTGTGCAAAATCTGGCAGCTCACTACCAGTTCCTGGAGCAGCATCCCCTCCGGAAGGAGCTCACCAACAGGTATGGGGATGTGGGGGGGGTCTTCAGGTCAGAGCTGACCTTCCTGAGGTCCAGGACTGTGTTGGGTTTACATGTGCCCCTGCTGTTGTGGTGTTCTCTGTGCTGCGAGCTCAAGGGGGAAAGCCTGTGGGTTTGAGGGATTTGAGTGGCTCCGTGTTCCCAGAGAGGTTTCTTTAGGTGCTATAGAGGGCCATGGTCCCTTTACAGCCTTGCTTTTGGTGGGGTGAAGCTGGCGAAGTCTGTGCTCTGCTCCACCACCCGTATTTGCAAGCCTCAGAGGAAGCCCAGATTCCTCAGGATCAGCTGGACCAGCTCACACACTGCCAGCAGATGTGGTCCCTCACTCGCGCATGGTGTCACTGCTTACGCTGTCTCCTTACATTGAAGACCAGGATGACAGACGGATCTAGGTGTCCTGCTCCACCCAGGCACGGCACTCCCCCCACCTCCATCACTTGCCCAGCACAGTGGGGAGGCTGCTCTAGGCTTTTCTGGCCTCCACAGGAGCTGATGTTCTCCATCCCAAACCACCAGCCTCACGCTCTGGCTCATTTCTAAGTCTTCAAGGAGAAATGGAGCCTCTGCATGTGCTGGGTGCTGGGGGCCAGGCTCTGAAGTCCTGACTGTGCACCATGCTGTCTCCTCTGCAAGAGCCTGGGAGGGTGTTTGCTTCTCTCCATGGGATGGAGACACCTCAGATGGGGACTGTGTCTGCTGAGGAGTGAGGGAAGGGTGGGAGGCTTATTTTGGCAGGAGGTTTCTCTGGAAGGGAAGGGCCCTGCTTCCCATCCCGTGGTGTTTGTGTTCCTTGCTCCTCCTTCTCCACCCGCAGGCGAGCTCTCTACATAGTCACCTACCTGCTCTTCCCCATCAACATCCTGGTGGGCGTCTTGGCTGGGGTGTGGAGGATGGTCATTTCTGGCCTTTATAATGCCATCCACTTCTGCCAGCTGGACATCAGCCTGCTGAACCGTGGCGTGGAGACCTTCGACCCAGGTAGGGCATGGCGGGGTTCCCTCTGCAGCATCTCTGTGAACGTGAGAGCCCTTCTCCCACCACCGAGCTCCTGAGGGACAGTGCCTGGGGCTCCTCCATCACCTGGAGCTGCCAGGAACGAGGGTGGCTTCAAACCACCTGCGTTCAGAAATGGGCAGGTGAGACAACTGGAGCGAGTGGCTTCTGATGCCCTCTTTGTCCTGCTTTTCCATCCATGCCCAAGGGCAGGTGATGCCCTTCTAGGGTTCCCCTGGGCTTCAGCAGTGGCCAGACCCTGTTCTCATGGGTAGCAGACCCTCCCTTCTCCTGCACTAAAAACAGCAGGGAGAGGACCTCAGCCCTTCCTCTGCTTTTCCTGCTGGGATTTTGGGAGTAGAACTCATCCCCGGCTCTGAAAGCAGAGCAGCTCTGACAGGGTGGAGATGGAGCCTGGCAAATGACCCTCCCCTTTGCTCCAGAGCAGGAGGGAGGGGGGAACCATGAAGTCTGGCCCCACCATATGCATTTACCGTGGGCTGTGTTCCCCCAGGCTACCACACTTACTGCCACTATCTGAAAATCGAGGTCAGCCAGTCCCACCCGGTGATGAAAGCTTTTTGCTTGCTGCTTCTCCAGCTGGCCAGGCCAGAGGGGCCACCGGGGCTCCGGGCAAGCAACGTGGAAGAAGGTGAGACCTTCCCACCACCGCTGGGGGGATGCACAGCCATTGCCATGGGGCAGCATCGGGGTCTCTTCTGCGGGTTTGCTGCTCCTCTAGAGATGCTGGTGGTGCCTTGGGGTAAAGGGACCATTGGGGGTTGTGGCTCTGGTGCCCTCCACTTTTATGCCACCTCTGCTTGGTATGTGATTGTCTCTCCCGGGTGCTTCTCCTGTTCCTCTGCCCCATGCAAGGGCAGGATGGGGCTCCTCTGCTTTTGTCCCAGGGTGTAGATGACATCTGGGCAGCCCCAGCGAGGGGGAGCTGGGGCTGAAATTTCCCCCCCTCCTACCTCCTTTCAGGCATCCAGCTGATGCAGCCCAAGAAGACTCCTCCAAGCAGAGCCAGGTTCAAGCAGAGCCGAGCCCGCTGGTGGCTGGCCTACACACTCCTCAACAACCCCTCGCTGACTGCTTGCCGGAAAACTGCCCTCTCCAACCCCACAGCCAACGGCACCCAGCTCAGCCCCCCCAAGCCCTGACCTCCAGAGAAGCCCCCCACCTCTCTCCGCCTCCCACGCACCCTCCCATCCCATCCCACCCCTGTCTCCCATTGACTCTCCTCCTGTGCTGGAAGAAGTTTCAGGCACCTCTTGCCCCTTTCCAGCCTCTGGTCTGTTTCCAGTGGTGACAGGGGCTGGTTTTGAGCTCTACGTCCATTCTGAGCCACTACCAAGGTCCAGAGGTAAAGACAAACAGGTCACCTTTAAGCCTGACCTGGATGGAGGGGGGTTGATGAGCCAAGCTAAACCTTTCAGGCATCTCAGAAACTTCTTAGGAGTCACTCCTGCAATGAGCCCACCAGTTCTCAACTGTTGCCTTGCCGACATGTGGCAAGGCAGGCACAAGTCCCCAGCACCAGGGCAGTAAGGAAAGAGGGAGAAGGGTGTGTGTGTGCATGTGTGTGTGTGAAGGGATCTTCACCCAGACTGAGCATGAGGAACTACCTGCATCTCAGCGCGGTTTCCCTGTGGAGAAGGTCCCCACTGCCAACCCCATCCCCAGCTTCTCCCTTGCAGGTCTGGTCCTGGCTCCCTTTGGACATTGTACCTAACCCTGGGACTTTTTTTCCTCCAATTTTGTGAAGGCTAAAATCCCCATCTGCTCCTGCTCTAGGCTGTGAAGTTGCAGAGCCATTTGCTTTCTGTCCCCTGTAACATCCCCACTGATGCCTCTTGCTCTGCCCACCCCACCCCCCTTACCCCCCTCCTTTTGTTTAAAGCCAGCAGCTCCCCAGGGCTGGTGACCCTCCAAGTGAGCTGAGCTTGAATCTAAGAAAGCAGTTTTATACCTCACTTGGACATGCTGAGTCGGGGAAGGTTAATAAATCACATACCTCATTCCTATGCTTGGGGTGTGCTTGGTCTCTTGGCCATTCCCGCATAAACCAGACCTGGCAGGAGGGACATGAGGACCATTGTAGCCATGTCTCTGGGTGGTGGTTGGGACTGACCTTGTCAGAAGAGGCTTTTGTGGTAGATCTGCTTGACCTGGGGGTGATGGGACCAAATCTGTCATCTTCCTCACCACCTTTGGGAAAATTTAGTGCAAAGCCCATCAGTTTGCTTTCCCATCAAAATGTTTGCCCCCTAAACCACAGCTCCCATGAAGGAGGGGGACTGCAACAGGACATTTGGTGGCTAAATCATGAAAGGCATGCATCCAAGGTGTTGCTGGATCACCTTTTCCCACCATGTGTCCCTTGAAAGTCCTGCCTTTGTTGGATGGAAGGGTGCCTGGTGTCAGTTAGCCACTGCAGGCAGCAAGCAGGGCTCTCGGCAAGTTGTTCTGGTGGCTCCTCACTCTCCATCTCAATACCATCCCAAACACGTCAGCCTTGCTAAAGCAGCTGCCTTTGAGACTGTGCAGCCCACCTTGCACAGAGCAGGGCTGCTGGACCATCCCTTCTGCTCAGTGGGGTTTGAGCCCCTCACTCCAGGGATCTCCTTGGAGGTGAGCAGACCTGCTCTCTGCAGGCTTTCAAGGACTCTGTGCCCCCTCGCTGGGGTGAGCAAAGCTGAACCCTGCGCTTTGGGGTTTGCCTGGAGTGTCCTGGCATCTCCCCACAACACTGAGGCTCCCTGAGTGGGAGCTGTCCCTTTCCCCCGGAGCCTGACCCCCTCCCAGGGGTCTATCCCAGGGAAGGGGGGGGGGGGGGGTGTCCCTGCCTCCACCTGCTGCCTGCAGGTGCTGCCCCAACAGCCACCCGGTGTGCTTGGATGCTCAAAACCCTGTCACATCCACTGCCCACTAATCAAATATGATTAAAACAACATCGGTTTGGTTTGGATTTGATTTGATAGTATTTGATTACTGTCTGGCACATAGTAAGATGTCACCAAACTGGTGACAGCAGTGGCACCAGAGGCAGGTCTGGGTTGTTTTCTTTTCAAGACAGCAGGAGCCCAAGGTGCAGTTCCTGCTGCTTTCCAGCTCTGGGCTTTGTGGTGTGTGTGCTTGGGTTTGTGCGTCTGAGCGCAGGAGAGATGCGGTGCTGGTGGGTGCTGGATGTCCTGCATATACCCAGGGATGCCTGAAAGCAAGGGCTGTGCCTTTCCCTCGCAGACCATCCCAGCCCAATTCCAGCCTCCGAGACACACTGGGGCTTTGAGTGCAGCCCTGCTAATCCCTAAAATCTTTGGCAGCTCTGGGCCATGGGTGGAGCTGGATTTCGGCATCTGTTTACACAGCCCTGCCCAAGGCGTCCTGGAGATGTCTTGGCAGGCAGTGGGCTGGGGCCGAGGTGAGAGATGACAGCCCTGGGAGGAAGGCAGGAGGTGGCTTCATTAATTTTCTTGCTTTCTTTCCCTTCTTTGACATAAGCAGGGTGCCCTGGGGGGGTGAACTGAGCCGCTCTTCACGCGTCTTCTCTTAAACCCCCAACGTCGGGTATGGCCATGGGATAGCTCTGCCCCTGCGTAGCCACAGTCCCCTCCACCCACCCCCTGAGCTGACGGTGAGGTGGTGCAGGGAGCTGATCCGGCTGAACACAGCCCTTAATGAAAAACTGCCCATGTGGGGAATGGAAATTCAGGTCTGGGTCGTGCTGGGGCTTTGCAAATGGGAGAGACAGAGAGGAGCTGATAGGGGTTGTGGCATCCTGGACATGCACTGGCCAGTGGCCACGGTGGGTCGGGATGGTGAAACCAAGTGTGATATTACCTGCAGCATCCAGCCCTGAAGTCATGTGGCAGGGTGCCCTGTTTGTTATGAATGAGTGATGCTTAATATTGCTAATAATTTGCCATAAAAGCGATGAGTGAGCTGGTGAATGTGGAGGAATTCACCTTTCTGGTGACAAAACAGCCACGCACCGGGGAAGCCGGGGGGAGCAGTAGTTCTGCAATGTGGGCAGAGACTTTCAGGCATGGCTTAGGGCTGCTGAGAGCCTAAATCTTTTTTTTTTAATCCTTACCCCAAGCTCCACACCCTTTTACAGGAATAAGCTCCTGTACCCCCCCTACTCCAAGTCAGGCAGGGAGGGAGGACCCCGGCTGGGATAAAATTGATGTTAGAAGTTGTATCCTATGAAATGAAACCAAAACTCTCATTGGGGCTGTGATGTTTTTCATCCTTTCTGCCTGTAATGGGAAAAATATGCGCCTGCTTGTTAGCATCAAAGGCTGTTCGTACAAGGAGCCGCTGGCTGTTTCTAGGCTGTTTCTGCCTTGGGACCCCCACAGAGACCTCGGCGCCGTAGCCTGACTGTGTTGGAGTATGGCAGCAACTCGGCTGCCCCTTTCCTTGCCCTGTGAGCTGGCTGGACACTGAACTGTGGGGCTGGAGAGCTTGTGTGGAGACTTGAGGCTCCAGGGTAGCTGCTTTTCAGCTGATTTTGGCGTCACTGCCTTCCGCAGGCAGCAATGGGGAGGGATTTTTGGGTATCCTGTAAGTGCATCCTCCCTCCAAGGCCATCACGGAGGGATGCTACAGCACAGGGAGGGCTTTGGGGGAGCTGGAGAGGAAAATGGGGTGCCCCCTGAGCAAAGAGGGTTGGTGATGAGTTGTGGTATCCTAGATGATGTTGGGCCTGTGGGATTTGGGGGTGAACAGAAGCAGCACACACCAGCTTGTTTAAAAAAAAAAAAAAAAGGTTATTTATTGCTGTCTGTACAGTTTGGTTATAAGGCGAGGGTGGCTGTAGGGGTCTGCCCAGCTCCTGCAGGTGAGTGCTGGCAGAAGGCACGAGAGCTGGAACACCCGTGCCTCGGTTGGGGGGAGATGGAGATGCTCAGCCCCCCGCCATAAGGCAACGGGTTCCCCAGCACCCCAGGGCAGCCGGGTATGGTATATATGTCCCGCGTGGGAATACTAAAGCACTTAAGGAGTGTGTTTGTGGCTTATAGGTCAGTTCAGCTTCTCTCTCTGCTGTCTGGGTTTCCCCAATCTTTCTTCCTCCTGCTCCATCATGCAGCCCCTGCTCGGTTTCCCATCAGAGAGGAGTGCTGGGAAATTATTTTGGTCTTTGAGCTCAATCCCCCCCCTCAGGGGTCAGAGCTGGAGCAGGGCAGCTCAGTGGGTCCAGCCCAGGTGAGCATTTTGTACCGCAGGCTTCAGCGGTGAAACAGAAGGAGGAGGGGTGAGGTGAGTGGGAATCAGCTGCATCACGTCTGGGAGAGGTACCGAGGGTGGCAGGGCCTGATCCTGTGACATGCAGGGAGGGTGCAGGCACCCCGTATGCTCCCAGCACCCAGCCAGGAGGAGCCTTTTGTGCTTCTGCAGGGATGAAGTCTGTGAGACTTCTCCTGCTCTATAACATGGCCTGATCCAAGCCCATGGCCCCATCCAATGTGTCTTACTGTACCCATCCTGCTTATAAAGCACCACCGTATCTCTGTCCCTCAAAGCCATGCGCCCTGGGACCCCAGGACTCCATGCCCAGGCTATTCTCCCTCTCTCAGGCTGGTCCTTCTGCTCCTGGTGCTTCACCTGAGGTGGGTGGTAGGAAGGATGCACCTGGCCAACCAAGGGCCTGGGTGCTGGTCACGGTGGGGATGCCATCTTTGGTGCTGCTGGACCGATGGGATCCTCTGTGAGAGATCCCCTCCCTGGTCACGGCTGGCTGCTGCGGGTGGAGAAGGGCTTGTGGTGGGCTCTGGGCGTGGGTGATGATCGCCCTGTTGAGGGCAGACTTTAACCCTGCAGCTGTGCTTTGGTCTCAGGAGGGAGATGTCAGGAAGCGGCAGATTTGGATGCCTGGCAAGTGGCAGCATGGCATGGATCTGCTCTACATCACCCGAGCTCGTTTGAAGCTCTCAACTAGTGGAGCCCAGCCCTGGCCCCCATTTAAGGAGGGGCTGAACTACCAGCCCTGGGCCTGAGTCTTGGCCCCCTTTGACTGCTGACCGCCCACAGTTTCCAGAAGCTCAGCAAAGGCATGGCACTACGTGAAGATAAATGCTACAGAAAGAGGGAGAATCCCCAAGGCACCGTTTCCTTCTCCCCCCTCTAACAGCAGAGCACGATGCTCAAAGCCAGCAGGAGGGTCCCCAGGTGGACCTGGGGCGCTGCTCCTCCAGCCCTGCTCTTCGACTCCCTTGGCATGTGGTAAACAATCACCAGCTTTTCTCCGGCACCAGAGGGATCCATTTCATCCCCCTTGTAGCAGCTCCGACCCCCAAGGTGGCTGGCTTGGGGGTCATCTCGGAGCAGGTCTTCAGCTGGATTCTCCGAGCCAGCCAAGGCTACGTTGACAGAGACATCCCGCGTGCCCACATCGTTGACAGCGAGGCAGGTGTAGGTGCCTTCATCCTCCTTGCTGAAGTTGGGGATGGCCATGGTGCCATTCTTGAAGACCAAGAAGTGCTCTTGGCTCTGCTTGACATTTCCATCCCGTGCCACGTTGGGTCCGTTGATCTCAACGCGGCGGCTGGAGGTCTGGATCTTCCACCTGATCTCTGGTGGAGGGCTGCCCGCCACGCTGCAGTGCAGGGTCAGGGTGAGGCCATCGTACATGACGGTGTTGTCCAGATTGGAGAGGTAGGTGAGCTGCACGGAGGGGGCAACACAGTGGTGGTCGGGGATGTCTGTGACCGCCCTGCCCTTCAGTCTGCCAGGAGCCACACATAAGGTAGAGCCCCCCTTGGTGATGGAGACGGAAGTGTTCTCGGTCCACTTCTTCAGCCAGAAGACCTTGCAGGAGCAGTTGAAGGGGTTGTTGAAGAGCTGAAGCTGGGACAGGGAGGGAAGGTTGTCAAAGGTGCCCTCAGCCAAGGTGGTCAACTCATTGTCGTTGAGCCAGAGGGAGCGCAGGTCCTTCAAGGAGTGGAAAGCATCCCGGGGCAGCCCAGACAGGCGGTTGTTGTTCATCTTCAGGATCTGCAGACCACTGAGGTTACGGAGGTCCTGCCAGGGGAAATCTGCAATCTTGTTGTGGCTCAGGTCCAGGTTCTTCAGGTGCACTAACAGGGCGAAAGCCCCTGGTTCCACCACCCCGATCTGGTTGTAGCCCAACCACAGTGACTGCACTTCAGGAACCTCAGCAAAGGACCCCTGCCCCAACCAGCTGATCCTGTTGGCTGACAAGGTGAGGATGGTCACATTGGAGGACAACCCCTCTGGTACCTCCTGGAGATCCTTGTAGGCGCACTCAGCCAACAACCGCCCATTCTTCTTGGTGGAGCAGGAGCAGGTGCTGGGACAGGCCAGGCAAGGACCCAGCAGCGCAGCCAGCCCCAGGCAGCAGAGCAGGGGCCTCATCCTTCCTCCTGGGAACAGAGATGGGGGGAATGAACGGGAACGGGTCTAGCAGAGATGGGGATCTGCATCTTCTTGCCAAATACTAAGAGGAAGCGGCAGCAGAGCAAAGCACCCATGTGATTACCTCCAGCACTTCAGCTGGAAAAGGCTGTTTGAAATATTCCTTAATCTGAAGAAGGCATTTCCTCTCCAAGAGCAGAGCCTTCGATTACCTAGCGAGCAGGGACCTTCCCCCTAAACCCTTTCCTTCCCCCACTAGAAAATGCCTCTTTTCGATCTCTGATGTGATCCCACACCTCTCCCGCCCCCACGGTCCTGGTTCCCCAAGTTTTTGGATGAAAAGTGGGAGCTGGGGGTTCAGACTTCACCCTGCTGTGGCTGGAATGAGGAGAAACAGAGCAACCACAACTCTTTCACAACCAGCCTTGCGCTAAACGATCAAGTTGCTGAGATTTTTCAGCACGCTTTCAGACCTCAAACCAACCCCCCATCTCCATATTTTTCCATGTCATGGAAAAAACCGTTTAAGTGTTTTTTCTCAGCAAGACAGTGTGGGGTCCCTGGCTGCTGGAAGTCTTCAGAGCGAAATATTTCTGAGCTAACTCCTTACTCCCCTTCTGCCTGCCTTGCAAAGGGGACTGTGCACGCTTGGTTCCTGGCGGCTGGAAGCTGTGTCCCACCAGGGAAGAGGTTAACTGCGGCTCTGCGAGGAGCTGGCAGCGAGACCCCTTTGTCTTTGCCTTGTGGGCAAGTTTTGCTGCTCCTTCCAGTCCCCAACCCCATCATTTCGAGCAGGAGGGGGGAGACATTTTATTGGCAAAGGAGAGGCTGAGCAAGGCCTGCACAACAACTCTGTGTGTGTGTGTGTGTGTGCAAAAGGGGACACAAAGGGTCCTGTCCTGCAGGGATCGACCACCCCGGGACCGGGGGTCAAGGGATGGGGAAGGAGCCCCGAGGGCTGTGGGGGTGATGAAGGGGTGAGAGCCCCGCAGTACGAGGCGGGGGAGCTGGGGTTGGGGGGGGGGGGGTGTCTCCTTGGCTGATGCATTTAAAACCCCTGTCTGGTGTCATTTTGGGGTGCCCCGTATCTGTCCCAGCCCAAGCTGCCAAGCGAGGTGTCGGTCCTGGCTCCCAGGGGCAGACCCCCAACCCCCCGGGCGAGGCGCTGCGGGATGCAGGGGGAGCAGAGCCGGGGGGTCCCGCGCCGCTCGAGCTCCCGAAGCACCCCTCCACCCCAGCTCCCTGCCACCCCATCCCATCCCACCCCCCGCCGGCATCCCCCCGGGGCCGTTACCTCTCCCCGCCGCCTCTCGCCGCCCCGCGGCCCGGGCGGGCGGAGCAGCCGGGGGCGGGTGAGCGGGGCCGGCACGCCGCATACCAGAGCCGTGAATAACCGGTCAGCCCGCCCCCCCGGCCCCCAGCTCCCCCTAGACCCCCCGCTCCCCCCGGCCCCAGCGCTCCCCCCGGCCCCCAGCTCCCCCCAGACCCCCCGCTCCCCCCGGCCCCAGCGCTCCCCCCGGGCCCCCGCTCCCCGCCGGCCCCCGCTCTCCTCGGCCCCCCGCGCCCGCCCCCGGCCCCTCCTGCCCCTTCACCGGCGGCGTCGGGGGCTGGAGCCCGCTTGCCCTCGCTCCTCCGGAGTGGGGGGAAAACGGTTCGGCCGCTTCCCTCGGTCCTCGGTCGGGCTTCTCCTCCCCTCCCCGTCCCCCGGGCCCTTTTGTTTTCCATGGCACCGACCCACTCCCGCTGTCGGAAAACGGCTGCCGGGGCCCTTCCTCCGCCCGCCCGCCTCCCCCGGGGGCCGCTGCCCGAGCCCCGCCGCGGCCGGCCCCCCCCCGCCCCCGCAGCGGGGGAAGAACCGACCCGCCGCCCCCCCGCCCCGGCCCACCCCTCCAGGGGACGTGGCGGGGGGGGACGACACAGGGCGGAGGGTGAGTGGCTTCTGCAGGACGTGGGGAGGCTGCTGGGCGGTGAGTTGCCTCTGAGAGGGGGTGAAAGGCTGGGGGGCCTGGGGGCGGCAGGGTGCCCCCGCTGCAGGGCTGTGTGGGGCTGGGGCAGGGTGGGAAGGAGGGTGGGTGGGTGCCCAGGGGCTGCATTAGGGTGGCAGGAGGAAGGAGGATGAGCCCTCGAGGTACAGGGAGGTCACCCGGGGCCAGCTCTGCCCTGCAATAAACTGCTGATAAAAGCTTTTAAAAGTACATCAGGGAATGTTCATCCTTCACCCCTGTCTGGTGTCATTTTGGGGTGCCCCGTATCTGTCCCAGCCCAAGCTGGGCCCGCCAGGACCACTTGGGAAGAGGTGGGCATCCAGGACCACTCAGGAAGAGGTGGACATCCAGGGCCGCGATGGTGAGTGGGTCCTTGCTCCCTGCCCTCCCATGCTCATCCACTGTCCAAACTGGGGCTTCCCCCCATCCCTCTGCAGAGGGGCAAGGACCTCCAAACCAGAGGGCCAAGGACCTCCAACCCAGAGCAAGCCAGACCCTCCTTGGAAAAGGCCCTGAACTTGCCAAGGTGGGGCAGGGTGGGGGCTGGAGCTCCCCTGGAGAGGTTCACCTCCCTGTATCCCAACCCAGCTCCTTGTCTTCACACTTGTCATGCCGCATTGGCTGAGGCCAGGCTGGGAACAGGCCTGGGGTTAAAAATAGTGCCACGCAAGGGAGAAAGGGATTATTTTGAATCTTGAGTGTTCATCGGGCGGGTTCACAGCGTGGCAGCTGCGGGAGGTGCTGGCATGCCTGGTGGGCTGTGGATTTTCTCCATGGGGTTCAGGATGTGCTTTGCAAGGCACTTCTGGGAGCTGCTACTGCCCCTCTTGGGTGTGATGCTGTCACGGACAGGGCCAGCACGGGAGCTGCTTCCTGACCCCCGTGGGTTGCTGTCGGCAGTGCCCATCACCCTGGAGCAGGGCAGGGTGACGTCTGGCTGGAGGGGGATAGTCCAGCAGTCCCCCGTTCTGTGAAGCACGTCTTGACCATCAAAGGGGCTGCTCTGTCCATGTCTACAGGGACCCCAGACTCCATCTGTGACCCCCCGAGGCACAACTCCTGCGGTGGGTGCAGGCTGTGGTGCTGCCGGTGACCATACCGTGGGGGAAACAGTGATGATCTTTTCCCTTGTTTTTTTCATTTGGGATAAGAGATAATTTGGGGGTGGAAGGGATGAAGCTGCTTTATTCTGAGGCTGTCCTGGGTAAAGGGTGCCAGACGCCTTCCCACAGTTTAAGTGACACTGTAAGCGTGTGACAGCCTGGGCTGCGTGGGCGTGAGCTTGTCACCATCACGAGTGGGCAAGTCCCACACAACCCCGGGCTGGCAGCAGGCTCTGCAGAAGGGTTAATGCCTCAGGAGGGGCTGAGCCTTCGCCGGGATGCATTAACCCTTTCCAGGAGAAACCCTTTCCAGCCCCCCCTGGACATGGAGGGGGTGGGAGGGTACAAAGCTCCATCCCTGACCCCTTCTTGTGCCTTTGGGCACCGGGTACTAATTAGCACCCTCCCGAAAAGGACCAAATCTTGGCGTAATCCAGTGTCAGTAGGTAGCTCATCACGGCGAGATTCCCTATAGATATGTTAGGCGGGGAAATCTATTACTCTCTAATTAAACAGAGGCAGAAATGATTGTTCTTTTTCTATTCCTTATATGTTTCTAAGCGTGAAACTCAATTATAAGTGTATCCACAGAGGGGGATTTGTCTACAAGGGGAAGTCTCTGCTTGGCACGGGGTTTTAAAAGCTAGAGCAAACACCTGGGCTGCTGTGGCGCAGCTGCAGATTCCCAGGATTTGGGGGATTTGGGTGGGCACCCCCTGCCCACTGCCTCTTTGCTTGCCAGCCTGCTTTGTCTGTCTCCCCCACGCTCCCTGCTATAGGAGAAAGATGCAGAGGCCAGACTTAAAATAGAAAGACTTCCTCTGGAGGATGGAGAAGCGAGTGCTTGCTTAAGAGGGGGATCTACTGGGATGCAGAGGCTGTGTTTGGGAAGGGCGAGGGGCATCAGTGGGGCCTCAGGGGCCACCCATGGGTGTTGGTGAGTGGGTGACCGTCCCCACATGACAGTGGGACAACGCCTCTCATGCAGGGACACTAGGAAGGCATGTGGCTTTGAAGCTACAGATAAGAAAAGCAATCAAATGCAGCCTTAAATCTTCGCTGTGTAAATGTGAGCTTAAATCATCAGCTGGGTGAGATACGAGTGCTCCCGGCCGGGCTGGGAGGGGGTGAAAATCCACCGGGCACCTTCTTAGCACCCCTGGTCTTGGGGCCAGGAGTGCTTGGGGACCACGGTGACACTAACCCTACCCAGGCAGCCCCGTCCTGCCCCCGACACAGCTCTGCGGGATGGCACAGAGCCGGCCAGGAATGTACATATGTACATACATACAGGGTGCGTATAGGAGACAAGCGTTGGGCGTATGCATGCATGGAGAAAGAACGTGTGTATACACGGGTAGTGTGGGTATTTAGCATGTATCTGTATAGATATTGAGCATATATATTGTGTGCACATAGGTGCACAGAGCTTATATAAATTGTATGTATTCTTACTGTATATGTATGTATATAGTGTATGAGTACTGCTATGTGTGTAAAGTGTGTATATGTGCCAGGGGAAAAACACTGTGTGTATTTTTCAATATATTTGGTTTACAGAGAATGTGTCTACAGAGTACATAACATATTTGGTTTATTGTATTTTCATACATATGCTGCATTTATAAAAAATTGTATCATGGGTATAGACCTGAGTACATATGAAATATGTGTGCATAGTAAAGTGCATATAACAATTATTTGTGTGTATACGTAGAGTGTGCGTATATATAAAAGGAGTGTATACAGCATAGATGTGTATATATAGTGTGCATGTGTAGCTACATATATAGTATGTGTGTGAATTACATATAATATGGATATACAGAAATACAGAAATATAACATATATACGGTACGGGTGCATGGCGTATGGGTAGGGGAAAAAAAGTATATTTATAGACTCTGTGTGCATGCTTTGCTGGTAGCTGCGGCAATGTGTCTCTGCACCCCAGTCTCCTCGGGGTCCCCTCGGCTGTGCCAGGCTGTACCGGGCAGAGCCCGGGGGCACCGGGGGGGGGCACCGAGTACAACCTCCCCCTCGCCCCCATCAAGCACAGACCCGGCTC
The DNA here is from genome assembly GCF_017639655.2 of Falco naumanni. NCBI lineage: Eukaryota > Metazoa > Chordata > Aves > Falconiformes > Falconidae > Falco > Falco naumanni. The sequence continues at coordinate 1,984,841 of NC_054060.1, read as the reverse complement.
CACTTTCAATCCCTTTTATTGACTCTTTCACAGACAGAAGCTCGCAGAAAGGCGCCCGCGGCTCTCGCCGGCCCCGGGGCTCCCGGGAACCGGAGGCGGGGGGCGGCGGCGGCGGCGACCCCTCGCCTCTCGGGGCCGGACCCCCGGCTGCCCGCCCGCCAGCAGCGCGGGCGCGTCTACGGCACAGACACTTGGCTACAAGGCTACTCTACCCAACACACATAGAGGCCCCGCCGGGCCGGGGGGGGGGGGTCGGGGTGGGACCGCGGGGGTCGGGCCGCCCCCGCCACCCCGGGGAGCGGGCGGGGGGCGCGGAGCTGTCCAACCCCGCCGGGTGCTGAACGGCGCACCGGGGAGGGCACCGGGGAGCGCACAGGGGAGAGCACCGGGCAGCCCGGCGGCCCCCGGGCAGCGGGGAGGGTGGCGCACCGGGCAGCCCCGGCACCCACCGGGGAACGGAGAGCACCGCCGAGGAGCGGCAAGGACCGGGGGGCCGCGGTACCCACCGGGAAAATAGGGATGCACCGGAGCGCGATAGGCACCCCCCGGGGAGCGGCGGGGCGCGGACCGAGGCGCGGCAGAGACCCACCGGGACGCGGCGCGGAGCGAGAGGTTCCGCACCGGGCTGCGGCGTGCTTCGCACCGGGGCTCGGCGGGGCCAGACCGGGGAGCGGAGGGGACTCACCGGGGACCGAGGGAGCGGCGGGACCGGACCGAGTAGCCGCAGGGACCCGCCGGGGACTCAATTGTTTCCAGGAAAAAAAAAGAGGTTTTGGAATATCGGGCTTTTTTCTTTTAGCCGTTTTTTCTCTTTTTTTCGTTTTTTTCCTTTAAGGAGAAAGAAAATAGGGGGTGAGCGGAGGGCCGAGGCTGGCGGGGGACCGGGAGTCGTTGTGGTGCTGTCGCCGAGCAGGTTGCAGGCACCGCCGGTACCCAAGACGGAAACGAAATCTGGGAGACATATCCCGCCCGCCCCAAGCATCCTCGGGGCGAAGTCCCTTCCCCGGGGACCTGCCACCTGAGGGAGGAGGAAGAGGAGGAGGAGGAAGGTCAGGCGGGCAGTCGCTGAGGATGTTGCGGTTTTTCCTCTAAGGAAAAGCAGCGGCGGTGCTCCGGGAGGCGGGGGTGGGGGGGTGGGGGGTGGCGGGGGGAGGTGGGGAGCGGGGAGGGGGGCAGAGGGGTGCGGGGAGGCTCAGCGCGGGCGCTGCCGGTAGTTGCCGTTGATCTCCTGGGAGATGGTGACGGCCTCGGCGCCCAGCGGCAGCTTGTCGCTGTACTCGGAGCGGACCTCAAACTCCTCGCCGTTGACTTTGGATTGCGACTCCACCATGGAGCTGGCCGCCACGCTCTCCTCTTGCTCCAGCTCTGGAGCCCCTTCGGTTTCTCTCCTCCTCCTCCACCTGCCTCCTTCCTCCTCCTCCTCCTCCTCTTCCTCTTCTTCCTCCACATCCGCTTCCCCCACCTCGCTGGGATTGTAGTTCTTCTCGGACTCCAGGTAGGAGGCACGGGGGTCGAAGTCAGCGGCCATGTGCTTTTCCATCTGGTCGGGGTTCTGGGCTTTCATGATGAGCTTGTAGGTCTTACCCTGGTACTTGGAGAGGAGGTGGCACCACGTGGCCCCCATCAGGGGTAAGGTGGCCAGCACCAGCAAGAAGATGCTTACGACCACAATGATGATGAGCGAGGGAATCTCTTTTTTGGTGGTGAAGACCACTTGGACCTGGCAGTCCTCCCCCAGGTAGGTGAGACACACAGAGTAGTTGGTGCCAGGGCTCAAGCCCTGGAACCAGTACGAGTTCACCCCTTCCTCGATCTTGGACCACTGGACCAAGGCGTGGCCCTGGATGCTCTCCTGGCACAGGTAGAGCATCCTGAGGTGGACCTTCTCAGGCTGCATGTAGGTGGGCGTGAGCTGCACTCGGGCGTCGCGTTCTGACACATCTAAAGCAATCACCCCCAGGTCAAATGTGTGCTGCTTGAAGTCACCGCTCTGGTTAAAGGCGTGGTTGGAAATGTACTTGCTGGTTTGTGTGGAGCCACACTTCTTCTCAAAGGGTGGAAGCTGGAAAGGGACTTGTCCATTTCCTGTGGACTCTGTCCCTGCTGCTGAGGATGAATGGCTCTGCCGGGTGGGACCGAGGGGTTTGCCCCTCTCATCTGGCATGAGCACACTGTTCTTTGCTCCCTTGGCCCCAGGCTTCTTGTCACCTGGCTGTGCTTTGCCCCCCAGTGCGTCCCTCCCGGGCTGCATTGGGTATTTCTGGGTGCCTGCCACAGCCACGTTGACCGAAGTCTGATTGCTCCCCATTTCATTGGTGGCCAAGCAGGTGTAGGTGCCTTCTTCCCGCTTGCTCAGGTGGGGAATCATCAATGTGCCGTTCTTGAAGACCAAGAAGCGCTCAGGGTCCTGTTTGGGGAGGTCCTTCCCAGCGCTCTCCTTCGGGTTCCCATTGAGCTCCAGGGTTTGGCTGGAGGTGCGGATCTTCCAGCTCACTTCAGGCGGCGGGGTGCCCATCACGGCACAGTGCAGTGTCAGAGTGAAGCCATCAAAGAGCTCCGTGGTGTCCAGGTTGGGGTAATAGGTCAGCTGCACAGTAGGCGAGGTGCACTGCACGTCTGGGATCTTCCCCACCGGCACTCCTCGGAGCTGCTCTGGGAGGGCACAAGAGATGGAGTCCTTCTCAGGGATGGAGATGAGTGTGCTGTCCATCCACTTCTTCAACCACTGGAGCTTGCAGGAGCACTCGAAGGGGTTATTGTAGATCTGCAGGTGGGAAAGGGAACTAAGCGAGTCGAAGATACCCTCTGCAAGGGTGGTGAACTTGTTGTTGTTGATGCGTAGGGACCGGAGGTCCTTCAGGGTGTGGAAGGCCCCCTGAGGCACCAGAGCCATGTGGTTATTGTTCATCTTGAGCAGCTGGAGAGCACTGAGGTTGTAGAGGTCCTGCCAGGGGAAATCCACAATCTGGTTGTGGCTGATGTCGAGGTTTTTCAGCTGCACCAGGATGGCGAAGGTACCAGGCTCAATGGAACGGATCTCATTGTGTGCCAGCCAGAGGGAGGTGACCTGGGTCACCTCCACAAAGGAACGCTGCTGCAGCGAGGTGATCTTGTTGGCCGAGAGGCTGAGGGTGGTCACGTTGGAGGGCAGCCCCGTGGGCACCACCTGGAGATCCTTGTAGGCGCAGTCGGCGAACTGGTGTGCGTACTTGTCCACGCAAGCGCAGGGCTCGGGGCACGCCCGGGCCAGGCCGAGCAGGGCCACCAGCCACAGGGACAGCAGCGGGGCCATCTCCCCCTGCCAAGGGACAGAGGGGGCTCTCAGGGCTCCCGCCTCCCGGCCCCGCCCCACTCCCGGTCCCCTCCCGGCCCGGCGGGGCCGCGCCCCATTGTCTGTGCCCGGTTCCCCCAGGCTGCCGCCCCCTCGACCCTGGCTCCTTCTCGCTCCCTCTTTCCCCTTCCCCTCCTCTCCCCCGTTTTCCTCCCTTTCCCCTCCGGCTCTTCCCACCCTTCTCACTCTTTTTTTCTTGTCTTGGTTGAGCTCCCGCCTCCAAATAAAAAAATTAAATCTCGTTTTCTTCCTTCTTTGCTTTAATTTTACCTTTTTCTATTCTTTCACTTTTTTTTTTCTTTCTTTCTCCTTCCAGCCTTTTCCCTCTTCCTTTCCGCACTTTTCTCCCTCCCTCGCCCGTCTCTCCCTAGTTCTCTCCTTCCCTATTTTCCTCTCTCCCCTGACCCCCCACCGCCCCCCCTCCCCCCTCCACATCGGGGGTGACCCCGCACCTTACCCGCTCCTAAGTGGCGTTAAGCAGCACGCAGCGCTTCTCCTCGCCGTTACCGGTCCTCCGCATCCTCCTCCCGACCCCCGTCCCTGTGGCACGGAGGAGCCTCCGCCAGCCCGGACCCAGGGGTGAGGGGCGCGGCGCGGAGGTGGGGGACCCCGCCCGGACCCCCGCACCCCTCCGGGCTGAGCTGCGAGCCGGAGCGGGACCGTGCGGGCACTGGGCTGCCGAGGCGAGAGCGAAGGGAGGAATTAGCATTTCTGCCAGCCTCCCCCTCCGCACGCTGCCCCCTCCCTCCTCACCACCCCTTTCCCATCCCACCACCCACCCACCGCCGCCGCTCGCCAGCCTGCGGCGGGGATAGAGCCGGCTGCTGCCCGGGGCGGGCGCGGCACCCCCCCACGCCCCCACAAATAAAATAAAATTAAAAAATATATTTATAACCCATAATAAACGCCCTCCCCGCAGAGCAACGAGTACAACTCACACGCACTTGGCAGCAACCATAATCCAGCCCCCCCGCTGGCCGCCTTCCCTCCAGGCCGCCTCCCCCGGTCCCCCCCCCACCCGGACGGGCTGGGATGCCGTCGGGGCAGCCACGGGACACGGCTACCCCCGTCCTCCCGAGACACGGCGGGGCCGCAGCCCTTTGGGAAGCGCTTGTGGACGGGGAAGCGGGGCTCGGGACCCAGCCCAGCCCTCCCGATAGCCCCTCCCCGGTGCTGCCCCCCCCCCCCCCCCCGCCCGGGAGATGCGGTATTTCTGCGGGCGATGCGCGGTGTGTGCCGCCCCCCAGCCCGTCCCGTCGCGGGTGGGTCCCTCCTGCAGGGCGCTGACTGAATGCAAAAGGCTTTTAAGCATTTGAGTGGAGGGTGAAGGAGATGCGGGGCGGTTGGGGGGAGGTGGGGCCGGGGGGGGGCGGCTCGGAGGGAGCACGGGGTCTCGTGGGGGTCCCCGAGACAGGACCATTCTCCCTCATCTTCCTCCTGAAGATTTCAGCCGCTTGGAAAGGCGCGGTAACTCCCCTCCGCAGTTTTTCCTCGACGTGGGTGTCTATTCTCCCGCCACACCCCCGGCCCTGCCCCTCGCCCCCCCCCCCCCCCCCCCCCCCGAAAAACCCAAGAAATCATTGATTTTGTGAGGATCGATTCCTGCCGCCCGCCCCCCTCACCGCCCCCCGCATCCCTCCATCTCCGCCCCACTGGCGGCTGCGCCAGGGAGCGCTGCCGAGGGGGCCCGGGGCGGGCTCCGCACGGACTCGGGTGGGTCAGCCCGCTCCTCCCGGTGTCCCCGACCCGGCTCTGTCGCGACAGCCGGCGGCCCCGCCTAGAGCTGCGGCCCGGCCCTGCGGCTATTTTCCCTCCGTGGGGCCAGGGCACGTCCCGGGGGGTTCCGGGGGTGTGGAGCCCCGGGGGTCTCTGGGGGGTCTCGCCGCCTCCCTGCTTGCTAGCAGGCAGAGTAAAAGCCCGGTCACTTCTCCTTCGGGGCGGGGGAGCCCGGCTCCGCATCCCCGCCCCGAGGCCACGGGGATGGGCGTGCTCTTCCCAAGGACGAGGAGCGGGAGGGGTGGAGCGGACGGGGGCGGGTGATGGCTGGAGGGGCAGAGAGAGGAAGCTGCTTGACAGCAAAATGACAGGTTTGATCCTTGATGCCGGCTCCAGGCGCCTCCACCCTCCCAGGACCACGTCCAAAGCCCCGCAGCCTGACACCTGGTGCCCGGAGACCACCTCAGCCAAAGTGGTTGGCATCAGACCTGCCTCAGTTTCCCTTCAACCCTGCAATCTGGTTGGTGGGTGGCTGACACCCCCAGGTTGGGCGAGGTGTTTGGGTGATGTGTGGCCACCAAAAATGCCTTGTTTCTATGCAAGCGAACCAACACTGTCAAGAGTCTTGCACTGTGACCACCTACTTTGTGGCTCTCCCCATGCTTCCTGGCACGGATTTGGCCCAGCCCAATTGACATCCCCCGAAACCCCCTGGGCATGGTTCAGGGAACTGTCCCAAGCAGATGGACAAGGGCACCTCACTTTGGGGAGCTACAGGGGTCTGCAGAGGGGTCAAGCAAGAGGGAGGCATCACTTCAAACCCAGCGTAGACCTCCACAGGGCGGTGCTTCCACATCTCCCTTCCTGCTGCAGTGGAGTTTGAACCACCATCATGCTCCCAGCATCTTCGGGGCTGAGCCATGACTCACTCCGTTCCCATCCCTGCGGCTGGCTGGTCACCCAAGTATGCCCTCACCCTTACCCTGATGCTCTTCCAAGCGCTAGCAATTTGTAGCTTGGGGAATTACAGCACCAGACTTCGGGAGCTGTGTTTGTAGGCATTTTTTCCCCCTGTTTTGCTCGTTCTCTGAACACCCAGAGGATGTCAGCCTCTCGTGAGCCCCACAGCAGGGAATCCTGTGGTTGATGGGGCAGCACACTGGGCCTCAGCATCTCCAAGCAGGCCAGATATGTACCCACACTGCTCACCCCTCTCTGCTGTGTGTCAGGTTCTTGCATGTCCCAGGCTCTCCGTGCTGCCGTGGGGCCACAGGACCATAGGTCAGCCCTTGCTGGTGTTGACTCATGGCTGGGACGTGGGGTGCAGAGCTCAGGTGGGAGGTACAGGGAGTGCAAACTTGCTTTGAGGAGCATAGAAGTAGGTTAAAATGCCACAAGGATGTGGCCAACATGGATAGGACGCTTGTTTTCTGGCTTGGCTGCTCTCCACTGCGCTACGCTGAGCTCTTCCCAAGATGCCTTCATTTATCATGCAAAAAGGAAGAAACCCAAGTGTCCTAGATATGGTGGCGGCATTTCAGGAGCATTGGAGGCAGCGTGTTGTGCTAGAAATGGGTCAGGGGCTGAGGCATGTGTAACAGGATGGATGACGCATCCCTTCTCGTGCTCCTGAGGGCCAGTCCCTAACCTAGACACTTGGGAGGGCATTGTAGCACGGAGCGGCATGGCTGGGTTACAGCATCCATCCACCTCCCCATTCATGCCTCCCCAGTGGACATGGCATATGGGGATCATGCCACCATTTGTGCTTCAGTTTCCCACAGGATGAGCACAGGGAGTAATAACAGTTCTCTGTGGTGGCTCTTCAATCCCTCAGATGAGAGCTCCAGGACAGTATGGTGAAGGATGGAGGCATGGATGGAAGGAGAGATGGATGGATAGATGGGTGGGTGGGTGGATGGATGGATGGAAAAATGGGTAGATAGATGCATGGATTGGTGGACAGTTGGATGGATGGATGGATGGATAGGTGGGTAGATAGATGGGTGGGTAGGTGAGTGGATGGATGTATAGGTTGGTGGGTGGGTGGATGGGTGGAAGAGCAGGGTCTGGAGCTGTCAGCCTCTCCTCACACCACACCTGCCTCAGCCCCAGGCATCCTAAGTTTCAGCGTGCTCCTAAACATAAGACAAGCAGAAGCTGGGCTGGGGGCCAGGTCTGTAGCTGGCATTGACCGCTGCAGCTCTGGGGACATGTCTCCCACTGGTGTAAATGAGGGAAGGCTTCCAGCTGGAGGAATCACTGGATCACCACTGTGGTCAATGAGGACTTGCTGATTGACACCATTAATCTCCAGTTGGTGTCTGAGGGAGGAGCCCTCCTCACCATGCTGTTTAGGGGCATTGCCTATTTAAGGAGAAGGCTGATCTACTGGTTTGGGTTTTGGTGGTATCTTTATCTTCTAGCCCCAAGCCACCTCTACTAAGATCAGGTTTGTGCATGAGCCACCACCCTCAGAGCATCCTGGCTGCAGGACCTGACTGGCCAGAGATGATGTGGCTTCTCCTTCCATCCAGACAAGTCTTCCCTCACCTTTGCCTCGCCACTTCTCAAAATATACGAGTCCTGACCACCCCATCCTTGCTTTTGATGGTCCATAGGATGCAAACCTGTCTGGATGCTAGCAGTCTGATGTTTTTATCAGAAATGTAATCCAGGTAACCTTTGTCAGGCTCATTGGGGTGAATCCTCCTCTGTCTTGGACTTCTACCCACCCTGGCCAGCCAACCTGAGTGATCTCACAGGGGATAATCAAATGCAGAGGAACCAGCCCTTTGGCTCTAATTAGTTTTGCATGATTGTTGAGGGAAGAAATCCATTTTCATAAACAGAAAGGATTTATGCTGCTCCTTCTTGCCTTTTTTTTCCCTCCCCTGCTGAGTCCCAAAGCACTTTGCTCAGGGCTAGAAGGGAGTCATTTTATGAATGGTTTAGATTGAGCAATGCATTATTAATAACAGCCAATCAAGCAAGCAGCGTATTATATATCATTTCAGGAGATTCGCTTAATTCAGTGAAGTTATTTATTGCCCATAAAAAAACAGAGAGACTGATTCTTCCTTGTACCTCTGGCTTGGAGGGGGATTTTCATGGGTGTCTCTGGGTGGAAGGGAGGCCCAAGCAGGGCTGTAGCAGCCTATGGGTGTGTAGAAGCTACCTGTTGGAGGTGGAAGGTGGTGGGACCTTTAGGAAGCCCTCACTCCACAGGGAAACCCCCACTGCAGCCCTTTCCTGTGGGGCTGGGGCTTGCTGGGTGCTGCTCTGCTCACCCTGCAGTGACAGCCCTGCTCTTGCTGGATGGATGAGCTTTACGGCAGCTCAGGGCACAGCAGCAGCTAATCTGGCTCCTGCAGCCCATTGACTTCGCTATTGTTTTACAAGACTTTGATGAGGCGGGTGACAGCAGACAGATGGGGTCTGCTCTCCTCCGGCTGTGCCCCTTGTAGAGGCTGCTCCCTGAACACAACCCTTGATCAGACACCAGAGAATCCCTAGGGTGAAGTGGCATTGTCTGGATCTGGTGACAAGCCCTGCGTGCCACCGTGCAGTCGTAAGGGCTCCTTTGGGGTTGCTCCCTCTAAACTGCTGGGTCTGGCCTGATTCTGCCCTGGCCCGGGGAGGGCGACAGGCAGGGCAGGCAAGGGGAGGGCAGCAGGCAGGGGGAGGGCAGCCTCTCGCTCACCCCTGCCTCACTGGCCAAGCTCCAGCTCCAACAGCTCACAGCTGTGTCCAGGCACTGCTTGATCCGGGGGCAGGTGGCGGGGGCTCCCAGAAAGGGGGGGGGGGGTGTGTCACGCTTCCTCCCTGTCTCCCCGCAGTTTCCAAGCCTGGCAGCTCCCACCGCCCAGTCTGGGAGACCCTCACCGCGTCCCTTTCCTGCCCGGCTTCACCCACGTCGAGCCACCCAGGGGACCTGTTCATCCCCGCCCCGTGTCCAATACAGCACCCCAGGCGCCCCGGTGATGGTCGCAGTGCCTCCCAGGTACCCGAGGGACCACCGGTGGCTGCAGGGGTGCGTGTGCGGGCACGAGCAGCGGGGACCAGCCCTTGCACGCCCGGCGAGCGCGGCTGTGCAAAGAGGACACCTGGCGGTGTGTGTCCCTCACTGCCGTGTCACACAGCCCCGGCTGGGGCCACCGGGGGCCACCTCTGCCTCTCACCGGGGGCCAAATCCAGGCTGCGGGGGTTTGGGGAGGGGGGGGCAAGGTACCTGCTGCTGCCCGGGCAGGGCGAACAGCGCTCTGAGCATCTCTCCTCCCACCTGACCGGGGAAAAAAAGGAGGGGTAGGGATGCCCCGATGAATTATGTTGGCCTGCGCTGTGTAATTTATTTTATAAAGATATTAATTTGGGTGATTTCTTCCCCCTAGAACTGACCCAGGGTCCTGAACCTTTTAAGCCCTGTGCTGGCAGCAGAGAGGGTCTGCGAGTCCTGTTTGGCACCACCACGAGCATCCCTGCATCCCTGGTGCGTTTGGCCTGAGACCTGGCCAGCTCAGCTCACCCCACAGTTGCGCTCACGCCTCTTCCAGCTCCCAGAGGATGAGGTTGCGCTGGGCCAGGATCTTGGCCGCCCTCCTGGTGAGCAGCTTCTCCCGCACCAGGGGCTGCAGGGTGGTGTAGCTCCGCAGGTTGCAGTGGGTGAACATCATCCCCACATCAGCGCAGGCAGGGAGCTCCAGGGCTCCCCAAAGCTCCTGCAAGGCCTTGGCTGTGGCCAGCGTGCTGTCCTTGTTGAGATGCTGCTGCAGGTGCCTTCTCATCAGGTTTTTCAGGTCGTAGGAAGATGCCTTGGGCAGCTTTTCTTTGATCAAGGACAACATATCCACGTAACCACCCACTATGTGGCAGAATTCCACTTTCATGCCTGTGGCATCCAGGGCTTTAAAGAGAGCGGGCATCTCCAGTGCCCAGAAGTTATAGATGACGAGGATGGGCCTGGGGAGTGGGGAGAGGTACCAGAGGAGGTGTTGAATCCCCTCCTCCATGGTGACGCCCTGGGAAAGCAGCGTCAGCACCGACTCTGGCGTCTGAATCAGTGCCTTGAAGGTGTGCTCTCCATTTGCTGCTGCCACCTCCGTGATGTGGTGGGCTGCAGAGGGGAAAGGATCAAGCTGGAGTAAGTATCTGGGGGTGCCCCGCTCTGCCCTGCCCCCAGCCCCAGGAAAGGCAATGCTCACTTTTCTGGTCAAGCTTCAAGCTGAAGAACACTAAGGTGTTCAGCTCCGACCTGTCGTCCCAGGGGCTGGTGGGGCCAGTGTTGTGTTGGGGTGAGGTGCTGCTCCCAGACCATGTGGGACTGGAGGACTTCTTGATGTCCTTGAGCTTTCTGGAAGCCTGCAAGAGATTGGACAAGGGGGCCAAGTCCCCTCTGCTTGCTTGGACTTGGCTGGGAAGGCATGTGGAGCACCCTTGGGTGCACCATTGGCAATGGGTAAGGTCCTGGTTATGCACAATGTCGTGAAACTCAGAGTCTGATGTCCTGGCACTGCCAGGATGGGTTGGGTGTGTGCTGTACCTCAGGACTGTGCTAGCCAAGGGGAGCCCTGTTGAGAGCCCAAAACCAGGGTCTGGACTAAGTGGGCAAGAGCAGAGCCCTGAATGAAGCTCATCCTAAGCAGGCAGGGGCCAGAGGGACACAACACGCAGGTCCTGGGACTTGTCCCTTTCTGCACATCTCATGTGGATGCAGCTCATGCAGGGACATAAATGTGGCTGAGCAACCTCACCATGTGAGATACTGCTAGGTCTGAAGATCTGGTTGGTGTCTAGAGGAAAAGAGGACTAAATCAGGCCAGGAGGAGGTTCGGTGCCTCTCCAGGCTCAGCAGATCCAGTGCCTACAGTGGTGCTTCCCAAGGGTGAGTAAAAGCAGCCACACCAACCATCCCCTGCCTAGCCTCAGCAGGGGCGGGCATCCACAGCAAATAACTCCCTACGGGAAGAGCAGGACAGCAAAGTATTCAAGAGGCTCCCGAGTTGGGTTTCCTCCCTCCTTCACCCAGGGACACCCTGCAGTGATGGGGTGTCCACCTCCCTCTGCACCAGCACTCTGCATCTTCCCCTGCAGTCCAGAAGTGGCCGAAACGTGGCTGGACCGATGTCTGCAGGCACTAAGCGCTCCTCAGCTCACGGGACATGGGGTTGCTTAAATGCCTATGGGCTTCCTCTGTCCGGGAAGGGACAGGAGGATGGTACCAGTGGCGGAGTGGTGGCAGTGCCCTGTGTCCCCCTCTCCTGGTTGTGCCCAGAATGACCCATCTGGCCCGAAGGGAGTTAGATGAACCAAACTCAGCAACAAAATGTGATCACAGATGCTCTTGTTACCCAAACCAGCAACAAGCAAATTGAATTTCTATGCAAAGAGGTTTTATTGAAGGGTTAAGCAGAGGGAAAATGTGTGGGATTTGAGGGGAAGAAATTAATCCGTGCAGAGACACACGCTTGTAGCACCGTGGTGGCCGTGGGCAATGGAACCGGGCAGAGCCAGATGCTGGCGATGCTCTTGTGGCTTCAGCTCAGTGTGCAGAGTGTGACAGTCCCCAGGTGACCCCACAAAGGTTCCTCCCCAGCACCAAAATCTCCTTTTAAATGTCTGAGCCTCTAGACAGGTGCTCAGCCCTTGCCCTCCACACCCTGAAGGCTGCGGCTTCCCTGGGCTGCATCATGCTGCCTCATCCCACTTTTTTCTCACTCTGCTGATATTCCTTCACCGCCCACTGCCCCTTTTCCAGACTTTAAGCCATTTTTTCCCAGTTCTCAAAGTTGCACTTTCCTAGTGCCCAGCACCAGACTATCGATGAGATGTTTATACCCCTGGGACATCTAATTTTCCAGCCTACACCTTTGCTACACCCTTAAATCCACATCATACCAGGGGACACCCGATCCACACAGGGATTTCTCACAGCAAGCCGCTAACATCCCCAAAAGCTCCAGCCCCGGGATTTTTTGGCAGTAGGAGGGAGTGGGAACAGGGCTTCAGCCCCACAACTCTTTTTTTCCACCCCCCCTCTGTTAAAGATTAATCAGAAAAGCAAAGAAAAACAGAAAAGGAAAAACTGAATAAGGAAGTCAGCAGCAGGTTGGGATTTAATCTGGGAACAGCTTTATTGAAGAGTAAGAAGAGCTTCTGCACTAGTTCATACAAAAAAAGGGGGCTGCTAACCCCTCATTAAGCCAGTGCTGGAAAACCAACTCCACCCAGCTCCCAAATCAGCTGTGCTTGCCTCCCTTTCCAAAGAGATCCCCTGCCCTTGCTGGTGATGGAGGATCTCAGCAGGGGTTCCATGCCCTTGGTTCATCTAACCACCTCGGCCAGGGCCATTTGGTTGCAACACACCAGTTTGCAGCGTCAGTGCCGTGAAATGTCACCGTAGGGAGCTTGGAAATGTCACTTGGGGGGTGCTCAGATGGTCCCTACCTGCCCTGGTGCCTCCCGGGAGCTTCTTAACCTGTGTAGGCACAGGATTGATGAGCTCCGCGAGCACAGATGCTCATTCAACTTGCAAACTTGATTTTTATATGAAAATTGATATTTTTTTTAAGCTGAGAACAGCCTTCCCAGTGAGATGGAAAGGAAGAGGCCATAAGGAACTACTCGAAAGGGTTGTCTTGGGTGATCAACTGGTGTGGAATCCCACCTCAGAGCAAATCAAATTTGGGTTTGCTGCCTGTGAGAGGGGACCCTGGCTGCTCCAGAACACCACGTGATACCAGCAAAAGTCTTAGTCCAGAAGAACTAGATTTGGGATGGCCCAGATGCCCACCCACCTGGTAGCAACTGAAGGGGAAGAGAAAGCCATAAGCAAGTCTCTGGCTGATGCTGGGAAGGCAGAAGGCTCAGGTCTGAGCACAGCTGGAGAAAAGGAAAGGCATCCCAGAGACGATGGGGTGCAGCTGCCTCTTCTGCCTGCAGTGTGGCTCAGCAAGGAGGAAGGTCTGGCATTACACTCACCACCGTATCTTCCTCGCTGTCCTCTGAGCTGCAGATGATAATGCTGGTGTCTTCTGTGGAAGGAACAGGAGGGTGTTGAAGCTTCAAGACCGTGATTTTGGATCATGCCGGTCTTCCCATGGGAAGACTGATCTCATCTCCTGATTTTTGCAGCAGAGGACAAATGCTTCTACCAGGACCATGAACTATGCAGCCCTTGGATGCTCTTGGATACATCCCAAGGTGGGCGCAACCTCTCAACTGCTGTTTCACCCCATGGGCCCTGTACTAGCCTTTCCAGAAGATGCATTTCATCCTCCCTCCTGTTTGCAGAGCTGAGCTCAGGACATCTCACTGAGGGATGCTGCAGCAGGCTGGAGTGGGGCTGGGTGAACTCAGGGAAGAAAATGTGTTTTGTGAAAAATCGTAGTGTTTTCTGCTCCAGAATCCAGAGCTCCTGGAGCAGGTGGCAGGGGAGTCTCTCTGCACACTTACCCTGCTGCAGTTTTTTGGCTTGTTTTTTGGCTACCTTGGAGGAAGGGCATGGAGCTAGATGGAGCATCCGCACCCACCCCTGAGCATTGCTCTCATTTTTACCCCCTGGGACCCAGCTCCCACCCTCTGCTTCTTCGACCCAGGGGAAGTTGGCCAAGGCTCTGAGTGCATGGGGGTGCCCAGAGGTTGGGAGAGATGGGGCATCCCATAAGTGTGGGGGGAAATGGGGTAATGAGGAGGGCCACGTCCCTGGTCCTCACCTGCATCATCAGCATGCCTGCTGGTGGCAGGGATGCTGCCACAGTTTTGGCTCGATGTAGAGGTGCTGGGCCCACTTCTGTCATCCCACTGGTGTGAACTGGGATCACTGGGGTCTGGCATGTTGTTGCACTCCAGCTTCAATAGCTTGGGTGAGATTGGGCTGCCCGTTCCCACACAATGTGACCTCCGCTTGGGCCATGTGGTGACAGAGGGAGCCTGGAGAGAAGAGAGTGCAGGGGATGTAAGGTGCTGTGGTGGCAACTCCTAGTCCCCAATGGCTCCTGCCTGGCTGGGGCAGTTCTTACCGGGTTTGTAAGTGTCTCCTCAAGGTTGATGGTGAAGGTGGGCAAGACAGTCTGGTTCTGAGGCTGGACCAGCTCCTCTTCCTGCAGACAGAGTGCGGACCAGCATTAGGGTGAATGTTGAGACCACCGACCTCTCTGCAGGGATGGGGTGTCCCCCAGCAGCAGGCAGAGCCAGCAGAGCGGGGCAGAAACATGCTCAGCAGGGGGGAAACTGAGATACATCCTAGCCCTGTGGCTTGGCTCAGTGTTTGTGCTTAAGCTGAGGGTGTTTGGCAGTGCTACAGCCAGGGGAGGCTACAATTTTCCCTGCTGAAATTGAGGGATGGAGCAGCAGGCTCAGAGAAGCGGGATGGGGTAGAAGCACACTTGCGTGGTGGAAAATGATGGCTACAAAGCATGTTCTCTGCCCAGGCAGAAACAGCCCTGCAGGCATGTTGATGAAGAAATGGGAGTGATGGGTTGGGGAGGGGAAGGCAGACCCTTGATAAAGGTTTGCAAAGGTCAGAGGAGGGGGGGATCCACATTTCAGCTGATGCAGGAGCCCTCCCTGCATGGCAGTGCACCAGGACAAAAGATGGATATCTCACCAGGTTGTTCTCCTGGGCCACCTCAACCACAGGGACAGATGGAGAGTTAGTGCCTGCAATGGAGAGAACAGGGTTGCAATTCTGAATCAGAGGCTCCGGAGCTCCCACCCAGTCCCAGCAGACGCTGAGCTGGGAAAAACCTGCTCAGCAGGTGCATCAAGGAAGGGGCAGCTCTGGTCTCCTTTCCCTTTCCCAGTCCTTTGGGGTGGGATGACCCAAGGAGTTTAGAATCTCTGGGACCCAGAAATCAGCATCACCAGAGCCTGTCAGAATTGTGGGAGACCAAAAAGGAACTCTGGCCATATAAGCAAAGGAGCAAATCCTGGCCCCAGTGGAAATGAGCACCTTACAAGAGTGAGTCTTGGCTCACCTCGCTGGAGGGAGATGGCTCTAAACCCTGCACGACCCAGAGCTGGGCGATGGCTTTCTGAGCTAGTCCAGCTCCTGACTGCCTGTGGGATGGGTGGATCCATCCCCCTGGCAAGTCCTCACCTGGGTGCCCCGTGACGCGCTCCACCAGCGCCTGCAGCCTGGCTTTGCACTCGCTCAAGTCCCTGGGCTGTGCTCGGTCCCCAGCCGCTGGCAGCTGCAGTCGCTGCAGCTCCTCCAGCGAGCCCTTGATGAAGGGCTGCATGTCCATCACCTCCTGCTCCGTGGCATAGAGCCTCATCTTCTCCACCAGCTGCTCGCCTGCCTCCATCCGCTGCAGCACCCCCTCCACGCGCTGCAGCTCCCTCATCAGCTCCTGCCGGCCCTGCTCCTGCCGCGCCTCCACCAGCCCCAGCAGCTCCTCTTCCTCCCGTCGGATCAGCCGCACCAGCTGCTCCACGCGCTGCTGGATCAGCTCCCGCATCTCCCGCTCTGCCTCCTCCAGCCGAGCGGCCTCATCCTGCAGCGCCACGTAGGTGGCCTCAAAGCCACTTCTCTTCTGCCTCAGCTCCTGGCTGATGGTGCCCAGTTCCTCCTGCCTGCGCTGGGTCTCACTGCGGATGTCGCAGAAGGAGGCGTGCTGGCTGTCCAGCAGCGCGCAGATGCAGCACAGCGCCTTCTCACACGTCTTGCAGTAGATGCTGGAAGGAAATGGGAGCATCCTTCAAAGCTGGTACATGAGCAGAGGGAGAAAAGCATTTCCACTGTGCTGGGCATGATTCTCCCTCCCCAGGTGACAGCAGAGGAGTTTAACATGAGAGGAAACTGAGGCATGGGACAGGAAAGGGCTTTGCCTCATGTCACCAGCTGCGGGTGTGGGTATGAAGCTGGGTGTTCAACCTACCTTTGCTCCCTTCCCTCCTCCTGGGGACCTGCCAGCCCCTATCATACCCTGCTCCTGGCCAGGATCTCACTGGGATTGCAATGGTCCCTCTCCAAAGGCAGGTGATAAAACCCCCTTGTCTCTGCCTTCCTGGCAGAGTTGGTCCTGGAGCAGCAGCCCCAGAGCCCTTGGTGCAGGATGGGATCCAGGGACAAGGCACCACTCTCACCTGGAGATGTAGCCCTGGTCAGCGTGACTGGGACTGGAGCACAAGAGGTTGCAGGACTTTCTGGTGTCTTCCAGGAACTGATGGGCTGACTCAGCACAAAGCTCCTCCACCCTCCTGGCCTTGTGGCTCCTCTTCTTGAAGAACCACTGGTGGTCATCAAAGCACTTGGTGCAGAGGAACTCCTCACACTCACAGCACCACACCACCGCTGCTTCCCCCCGGCACCGGCTGCAACTCGGGCCACTGCTGTTACTCATCTTCTTGTAGATGCTGAGCCTGGCCTGCAGGTTGGTGAAGAGCAGGTTGTCCATGTCGGGGATGCCGCTGGCCTGCGGGATGGCCGTGCAGCACTTGGGGCACTGCCCGATGGGCTTGTTCTCACTCAGGCAACCGAGGCAAAAGGTGTGGAGGCAGGTGAGGAGCTTGAGGTTGGGCGATTCCTGCCGGCAGCCCTCGCAGAGGATGAACTGGAAGTCGTCCTCCACCTTGGAAGGGTGGGCTGGAGGGGAGCCCGGGGGTGTACCCGGCTGGGGTTCAATCTCCGTGGGGGCAGTGGCACCGTCTCCATCTAGGTGGGATGTGGGAGAAAGACCCCATTGGAGCACATGAAAAAGAGGAGGATGGCAAGCTCAGTCCCCCCCCACGGGGGCCATGCAGGCCACCCATGGGCAGTCCGCTTCACCCACGAGTCCAAAGGGAAGCGATAAGTGAGCCACAGGGTGGGTGGCTGGCTCCTCACCCTCCCTCCTGCTGAGGGCAGATGGGTGGCAGCACCCCGGCAAGGAAAAGCATTCTCTTCCGGGGAGATTCTCTGCTGGCTGCAAAGGGTTGTGCTCCCTCCTGCCCTCAGTGTGGGACCCTTGGAGGCTCGCGTCCCCCCCTCCCAAAACTCTTTCCCTTTGGGGGATTTTGGATTTCAGAGCTGGAGGATGAGAGGGCGATGACACAAAGCTGCAAAGCGACGTTTCCTTCACTTTGCTGTCAGTTCCCTCCCCTGCCCCGAGAGCAGGGGAGGGCAAAGTGGGGGCCTGGCGACGGTCCCCCCGGGCTCCTGCAAAACCTCCCGGGCAGCACCAGGATGCTGGCACCAGCCACCAGTCCCCAGAGGTGCCCCCTCCCCATCCCTCGCCCCCTCAGACCTCCCCCAGCCCAGCAGCACAGGCAGGAGGTCCCCGAATAAAGCAGGGGACCCTCCCCCTTACCTCCTCCCCACACCCATGCGATGGGTTCGCACCCTAAAAAGTAACACCCCCCACCCAAACAGGCAACCCCGCGGCTCCCTTTCGGAGGAGGCAGGGCCAGACTTTGCCCCCCTCCCCGTCCCTCCTCTCCCTCCCGAAAGGCGGCGACCCCCGTTACCTGCCGGAGGTCCGGGGCTGGGCGGCCGGGGGGCTGCGGGGCTGTCGGGCATGCGAGCGGCGCGGCAGCGCGACACTCCACGCAGCTTTCGTTTCTCCAGCCTGACAAAGGGAGGAAGAGGAGGAGCTGGCGGGAAGAGGTGGGGAAGGCAGGGGGGTTCCCACTCCCTTCCCTGCCTTCCCTCTGCCCTGGGGCAGGGGAGGAAACTTCGCCGGGAGGGGGCACGCAGGCACCGGGGGGCGCGTGGCTTGGCACCGGGGATGCAGGCACCGGCGGCGGGGATGCTGGTACTGGGGGGATGCTGGTACAGGGGGGATACAGGTACCAGGGGGATGCAGGTACCGGGGGCATGCAGGTACCAGGGGGATGCTGGTACAGGGGGGATGCTGGTGCCAGGGTAGGGGGGGAAAGATGGCAAAGCTCTGCTTCAGCTGCTAGATAGGACCCCCGAGCTGTGCTAGGGTGCATGTCTGGGTGCTGGCTCGGCTGCAAGGGCAGCTGCTGTGTCTGGGGCAGGGTCTCAGGCCCTCGCTTCAGCCAAGGGGGCTTTAAAACTGCCCTATTGCCAACCCCCATCCCCTACAGTGCTGCTCCGGGCTGCTCTTTGCTCTCCGCTACCCTTTGCATGCCAGTGAGAGGGAGTGGGAGGGTTTTGGCACGGTAAGAAGGCCATGCTGGAGCAGGAATTGCTGGGGAAAATACCTCTCCTGCTTCCCTGTGGGGCTGGGTACCCTCTGGAGCCCCCCAAGGTGAATGTGCAATGGAGGATGCCATGCCTGGCAGAGCAGTTCCTGGGCAAGGCCTCTCTAGGAACTCACCCAGCCGTGGGCCGTGAACCATGAACCGTTTTGTTTCGTCCCTGTGCCGTCAGCAGCCACATGACAAGCGGACCAGGAAGCACAAGTGGCTGCATCCTTCCCCACCAGAATCCTCGCTGCGCCTCCGGTCCCCACGGCCACAGGGCTGGTGGTGGGGACACCCCAGGGGTATCTCCCAGCTCCAGGGGGCTGCGAAGCGGAGGGCAGCTGTGGGGCTGCAGCTTTTGTCTCCCAGCTCAGCTCCTGCCCAGAGGGTCGCTGGGAGGATATGAAGACCCCAGCCCCCCAGCCTGGGTGAGACCCCCGCAAGGAAACCCCCCGAAGGATTGGATTTCTTCTAGCAAGCATCCTTTGTGATCCAGTGGCACATCAGGACAGGGAGGTTTGTGGGCAGCTGGGCAGGGACGTTGGATCAGGGCAGGGACAGGCAAGAAGCCGTGCTGGGCACAGAGGTGGCTGCAATGGCAGCGGGAAGGTGGCCTTAGAGGGCTCTGAACACCGGGAGCAGGACCCCATGCAAGGCACCAGCACCATGTTCAGTCGGTCAGGATACCAGGCCCTTCCCTTGGGAGACTTTGACCGCTTCCAGCAGTCCAGCATCGGGCTCTATGGTGCCCAAAAGGGCTTCTTCTCCTTCGGATCCAAGGAAGACTCCCTGGGACCGGCCAGGAATACCACAGGTGAGTCCCAGCCTTAGAGGGGAGTTGCTGCCTTCCTCCCTTTTGCCACTGTTGCTGTAGGTGCCGTGCTGGCTGGGTGCCCCCCATGCTGTTGTCTTCCCTGGGGTACAGGGTACATGGGGGGAGAGGCTTCGATGGGGGTTCACGGGCAGGGCAGGGGGTTTTGGAGCAGGTACATCCCTCTTTCATCCCCCTGCAGACACCTCCCAGGGCTGGCTGTCCTGGATCTGCCATGGGATTATCACCTCCTTGGTCTTTTTGCTGATGGTTGTCACCTTCCCCATCTCAGGATGGTTTGCCTTGAAGGTAAGGGAAGAAAGCAGGTGAGAAGGGGGATGACAGCCCATCCTCCATGGCAGGGACTGTTCCCAGCTCCCCTTGCTGGCATAGCTCCTGGCACTACAGGATCCAGGGTTTTGCTTCTGCCCTGGTCTAAACTTCCCGTTCCAGATCGTGCCCACCTATGAGCGAATGATCATCTTCCGCCTGGGCCGCATCCGGGCGCCGCAGGGACCCGGCGTGGTCCTGCTGCTGCCCTTCATCGATCACTGGCAGCGAGTGGATCTGAGGACAAGGGCCTTCAATGTGCCCCCCTGCAAGGTGAGCTGGCTTGGGCCTCAGGGCAGGATGGAGAGGCATCCCTGAAATACCCAGAGCAGGTGGATTTTGGGATGGTTTGACCCTTGGTGCTGTGCAGGGACCCAACTTTCAGTTCCTCTGTCATCACGGCGAGGTGAGGGGAGTTGTAACTGGTGCTGGGAAGCCAGAGTCCTCACCTGCCTGAGCTGAAAAGCTCCTCTGGACTTTGCACACCTTGCTCAATGGGTGTTCCTGGCTGGAGACCTCTCAAAAACATCAATCCCTATCCTTCCCAGATGTCATTCAATAACAGCCCTGTGCTAGAAACTGTCCTCACCATTCAGTCTAGTTTAATCTAATTATTTGGGTTGGTTTTGTTCCTAATAACCCTCTTAATAAAGAGATCTAGGGCTGGTTGCCAGCTGGGAAAGAAGTGAATGCTTTTGCTCCCAGGCTCTAAGCAGAAGGGTTGGGCCATGGGGTAGAGAGCGGAAGAGATCATGACTCCCCTCTGCCCCAGCTGACCTCCAAGGATGGGGCAGTCATCTCCATGGGTGCCGACGTCCAATTCCGGGTGTGGGACCCCGTGTTGTCTGTCATGATGGTGAAGGACCTCATCGCAGCCACCCGGATGATGGCACAGAACGCCATGACCAAGACCTTGGTAAAGAAGAGCCTCCGTGAGATCCAGGTGGAGAAGCTGAGGATCGGGGAGCAGTTGCTGGTGAGGACTGCCCCAGCCCTGTGCAGAACCCCCTTAGGTCCCTCGAACCCTTGGGGTCTTGGTGTGGAAGTAACAGTAAGGGAAAGATGGAGCTGCTGAAAGTCCATCTGACCATGGACCTGGCTAGGGAAGGGAGCTGGGAAAATATGGTGATTAGCGAGGAGCAGATACCTTCAGCCTGTGGATCTCTGGAGCTTATCTCTAAGGACTTAGGCCACACAGAAAAGCCCATGTGTTGTTAGCACATTTGACCTCCATATCTCCACCAGGAAAATGACTGGGGGGGGGGGCTGCAAACTGGAAAAGACTTTTGGGGAGAAAAGCAGGACAGGTCAGTGGCAGAGAGGGGATAAGTAATACCCACAGTCGATGTGGGCCAGGCCAAGATCTTGTGGGTTGAATGCCTACAAAAGATGATGTAAAAAGAGGCTGGAGGGATATACTGGTATGTCCAGCATGGTTTGGAGGCCAGCCATGCTGCCCGGTGGAGCACCACACCAGGCCATGTTGCTCAGGGGGGAGAAAGGAAGGAGGCCAGCCTGGGAGAGAGCCATGGAAAGGGGAACAAGACAGACCTGTCCTCCCTGTCCCGACCTCCTCCAGGCTGGGAGAGCAACTAGAGGAGCAGGGTTCAATGTGAGCGTGGAGGAGGTGGACTGCTGAGCCTGGTCCAACACTCCACATCTAAAGCTGGTGGGTAGCAGAAGCGTAAGCTCTGGGATGCCCACGGTTGGGGGTGCTATGGTGGGTGGTCACCATGGCCATACCCAACTCTGCCTGGGCTGCTAACGCCTCTCCCTTTCTTCTCGGCTCTGCAGCTGGAGATTAACAACATGACCAAGTCCTGGGGCCTAGAGGTGGACCGGGTGGAGCTGAGCATGGAGGCTGTGCTGCAGCCACCCCGGGAGAACCTGGTGGGCCCTCTGGCCACCATGCCACCCGTGCCTGGGCTGGAGGGGCTGGATGGCACCATTCAGCAGCTGGCTGCCCATCTCTTCAGCAGCACTCTGGCTCTGGCAGGCAGCGGGACCAATGCTCCAGAGGCAGGTAACGAATCCAGGGCCACTGCTGGGCGATGTCCATCACGCCTGATGACCTTTTTGTGCACTGGCTGTTTGACAGAGGAGTCAAAGTCTGGGAGATATCACAGTCCTATGAGCACAGCACAAATAGTCTGGTAGGGGGGAGGAGAGAGGACCGCTTTGGGCACAGATCCATACAGCACGTGGCACAACACAACCTTTCTAACAAGACACCAGTGGTGGGATGGGGGAGGGTGGGACCCGATCTGCAGGAGCCTGGGCTCAAGACCAGCTCAGATCTCAGCATTTCCATCAGTCAAACCCAAGCCTGAGCTTGCTGAGAGAGTCACACCTGAGGAGAACACGGATCTTTTCCCAGAAACCCTGAACAGTTTGTGCTCCGCTATTTCTTTCAGGGTTAATTTTCCAACCCCCAGTAGCAGGGGGAGAGTAACCCATGGCAGGCAGAGGAGCAGGTGTAGGAACTGGCAAAACCAGTTGTCCTCTTCTTGCTTAGCTGGAAACTTGCTGGATGAGTGGGTTTTTTTGCTCTGGAGACCTTTTCTGGTGGGTCCATGCAGACCAGCAAAGCTCACCACCCGAAGGTGTCCCCTCAACCCACTTCTGTCCCGTTGTGCCCTGCAGATAGTGTGGAGACAGTGAACGAGGTGGAGCCTCCCACCGCTCCCCTCCTCACCACCCCGAGCAGTGCCTGGAGGAAGCCCAGTGCAGATGAGCTGTTCTCAGCAGTGGAGCCTGTCCTCTCTGAGGCCCTGGTCAACCAGGTGGGAGCATCCTACCAGGTCAACATCACCCTGCCCAGCGGCGCCCAGAGCACCTACTTCATAGACCTCTCCTCAGGTCACCACTCTTTGGGGTTGTTGTGTTGGAGGTGGGAGGGTGTTTTGTGCATGTGTCCCCTTTGCATGCCATGAACCCCACTGGGCTTGGTGGTAGCTGGTCCCAATCCAAGCCCATCTGGCAGCTCCATGAAAGGCACCCCCCAGAGTCCATCAGCTGAGCACTGAACTTTGGTGTCCATGGCCTTGAGTCTGTGCTCCCTGGAAGTCCGAAGTATAACTTGGTTTGGGTTAAACCCATGAATTTTCCTTCAGAGAGTGTTGATAGAAAACTGGCAGCCAGGTCTCCTCATGGCTGGCCAAGTGGGATGGCTCAGCGACCTTAGGGTTTGTTGGCTCTCACATGCCACCAGCCCAAGGGGGTAGTAACGGAGGGACATGCATGGGCAGTGCCTTGGGCCACTGCTATGCTGGAAGATGTTCCCCCATCCCCCTCATGGTTGCTGATGGTTTTCTTGGTGGCCATGGCAAAAGTACAGGGCTTGGAGGTGGGCCACTGTAACAGGGCACTGGCAGAGCAATACAAAGGAAATTTATCTCCTTAAGGAGTAAGGACCCCTGTCCCCACAATCCCCCTGCCAGGCCCTTGCTGTCATCTGGCCCAACTCAATCCTTACGAAATGGTGGGGGGAAGTGCTGACAGGCAAGGCTGGGTCATGAAGCACCCTGTTTCTCCCTCTCCCACCCATTGTGTCCTATAGGCAGCGGGTGGGCTGGCCGCAGCATGCCTGAGGGCAGCCCCGACGTCATTCTGGAGGTGGCAGAGAAAGACCTGCAGGACCTCTTCTTAGGTGACCTGCGCCCCTTGAGTGCCTACATGAGCGGGAGGCTGCAGGTGAAAGGTGACCTGCATCTGGCCCTGAAGCTGGAGGAGCTCGTCAAGGCGATGAAGCAGCGTAGATAGAGCATGCGTGTGGCTGTGTGTCTGTGTGCATGTGTCTTTGTAGGTGTGCGAAGGCGGGGGTACACATAGAGGTGTTGTGCAGTGGGGGCCTTGCCCTGCTGGACCTCCTGCTGCCCTCCCTGTGGAGGCTGCAGGAACTGGGTGAAGACCTGAGCAGGGAAGCTGAGGCTGAGCTCCATTGTCTGTCCTTGTCCTTGGCTTTACCTCCCCTGCCCATCCTTCTCTTACGATGTTACGGGATGGGAACCAGTTGGTACCCCAGCACGTGCCAGTTTGCTTTCAGGCCCCATGGCCAGTATGCCACCAGGGCACGGAGCGATGTCCTGATGCCCTGACAACAGGCTGCATGGCCAGGCATCTCAGACTGGAAGGGACATGAGCTGAGCAGAATGGATAGAGAAGAGCATGGGGACACTGTGGCCAAGGACGGTAGTCATGGGCTGGGGTGGGCAGCCAAAGCGGGGCACGAGGGCTGGCTGGACCAGGCTGGGATGCCACCAGCGGGCTGGAGTTGGGGTCCAGCATGGCGCTGATAATGGGATACTGGCACTTATAGGGAAGGAGCAGAGATGGCATTTTGGGGAACGACCTGCCTGGAGGTACCTGAGCCTTCTCGACACATTGGTTTGTAATAAGTGATTGCGCTTATTTGTGCTTCAAAGTGCTTTTGCATGCGTGCTGTGAGGTCTGTCCACGGGGGTGTGTGGACTGTATATAGCCATATATAGATATTTATTTATTTTGTAAGCTTCCTTTCTATCAACTTTTGATGGACAATAAACCTGGTCTGCAGCCTTGGGCAAGATGAGCTGATGACTTATGCAGGCAGCCGGGGCTGCACCCCTCGGTGCCTCAGTTTCTCCAAGGGACCCCAGGGTGCTGTGTAAAGAGGCCACGTGCTGGTCAGGGCATGGGAGCTGCTGCCAGTCAAGGAGGCTGTGTGGTGGGACTCCATCTCACCATACGGTCGTGATGAACACATGAAGTCCTGCCGTGGTGAGGAAGCATTGCCAGGATGCTTCTCCAGGGATGCTCAGCTCCCCAGCAGCACCCAGCACCCCAAGGGTTGAAAGGTCTTGGAGCTCCAAGCAGCTTTACCAGCCCCCAGGATGTTTTGCTGGGACAAGCCCACTGGTCTTGCTGGCCTAGCAAGGGGCAAGGGGGAGGCAGGGGCAAGGAGAACTGAAATGTCTCCAGAATTGAAGTGTTTGGAATTGAAATACTTCACCGGTGAAATCAGGCCAAGCCTGGGGCTGGGTGCCACCAGCCTAGGCTAAGCTTTAGAGATCCTACAGGGATGAAAAGCCCCGAGGAGAGGTGGCAGTAGTGCCCCACCGTGCCCTCTCCCTTTGGGGATGCCGGGCTAGGGGAACCCCAAGTGCTCCTGGTGGTTCCCGTTCATGGTGGTCCCCATGGTGCAGGGGGTACCGATGCCCTGCAGGAAGGAGCGAAGGAGGGCCAGATACAGCCCCCCCAGGACAAAGATACAGCCCCCCCAGGACAAAGAGGGATGTGGAGAGCGTCTCCAAGGCGGGGGATGGTCCCTGAGCCCCCCCTCCCAGAAGGGTGCAGACGGATAGGGTGGTCGCAGCAGCAGAGACCCCTTGCACAGCCCCCCCGGAGCCGGGCAGGGCACTGCGCCCTGCAATACATGTCCTGGGAGATGCTCTTCCTTGGGGAAATGCCTTTGGGGTTTTTTTTGGGGGGTGTGTGTGTGTTCTTGGGGTCTCCTCCCAGTTTCCTGGCTGCTGGATGGCCGGGAGGAGCTGGGGGTGTAACCGGGGCTGGGAGCGGGTTCTGCGCAGCGCCGCCACCCCCCCCCCCCCCCCCCCGAAGGAGGAGTCAACGGCAGCACCGAAGAAACCGAAAGTGCCGGCGGCAGCGCGGGCAGGGGGGCTCGAGGGGGGTCCGGGGGCCCTGCCCTGCCCGCCCCGCCATGGCCGGCAGCGGCTCCCGGGTGAGCGCTGGGGGGTGCGGGCCGTGGGCTCCGGCCCTGGGAGGGGGGGTCCGGGCCACCAGGAAGTCCCCGGTCCCAAGGCGTGGCCCTTTTTTTTTTTTTGGGGGGGGTGGCGCGATGGGGTTAAGAGTTTTGGGGTGTTCCCCACCTCCTCGGGCTGGTGGGTGGCAGGGAGAGGAGAGATGGTCCCCAATGCAGCCACCCCACCCCAAGCCCTGCAAAAGCACAGATACGGGAGGGAGGAAGGCTGGAGGCCAGAGGGATGGGCTGAGCGAGGGGGGGGCGGTGCATGGCTGGGTCATGGCCCCCACCCTGCCAGGCTGTCATCCTGGGGTCTTTAGAAGCTTCCTCCGTGCCCCATCCTCTGCGCTGCCCCCTGCAGCCCTCCCTAGCCCCATAGCCAGGGGACCGTCTGTTCCCTCTTTGCTAGAAAGGGATAACGCTCAGCAGGGCCCCATCCGTCCCACCTGACCACGCTGCACGGGCTATAGCTGCCCTGCTTACGGGGCCTGAGTATCACTGGTGGGAACTGGTTGCTCACTGGTTGCTCCAAGTAGGGTTTGCAGGTCACCTCCCCCTCCAAGATGTCATTTCAGAATCTCTTAAAAACACCCCCCAGCACTCATTCCTCTTCCTCTCTTCCTCCCTCCACAAGCTCCTAGAGGACGACTTCCAGTTCATCCTCTGCGAGGGCTGCCGGCAGGAATCGCCCAACCTCAAGCTCCTCACCTGCCTCCACACCTTTTGCCTCGGTTGCCTGAGCAAAAACAAGCCTGTCAGGCAGTGCCCCAAGTGCTGCACGGCCATCCCGCAGGCCAGCGTCATGGACAACCTGCTCTTCACCAACCTGCAGGCCAGGCTCAAGGTCTACAAGAAGATCATGGATGGAGCTGACTTCTTCTGCAACAACTGCAAGAGAGCCGGTGAGTTCTGGTGCTCCGAGTGCCAGGAGTTTCTCTGCACCCAGTGCTTTGAGGCCCACCAGCACTACCTGAAGAGGGAAAGCCATGAAGCCAAGAGGGTGACTGACATCAGGGCAGGGTCTGCTAAGGACTTCCTCAAGGCTGCCAGGAAGACTGGTAACTTGTCCTGCTCCAACCCGACCCACAAGAACCAGACTGTAAGGTAGGTCTAAGGAGGTCTGTCTCCAGTGCGTGTGGTTTCTTGTCACAAATATCTTTGGCCTCGTTCATGATGGAACTGAACAGCATGTTCTCCACTGCCCTGATTGGCACCATGTCATGCAGAAGATGGGTGGGAAGTAGTGACAGGTGGGCTCTAGGGCATGGAGGGAGGGTTTGGATGAAGCCAGGTTTGAGGTGATGACAGGAGAGGGTAGAACGAGGGAGAGGAGTGCATGGAGTTCTCCTTGCTGGGGTAAGGAGGGTGAGGTTGATGGAGCTTAGCAAGAAGACCTTGCTGTGATAGGCAGCAGAGTGTTTTGCTGATGGTACTAGACCATCTTGGAGAGGATTTGGGGAATAACATGGGTGCAATGCAGGACAAGATTTAACTGGGTAAGTCCAAGAAAGAGGGGAAGAGGCAACAACATCCATGGAGGCCAGCACTGCTGCTAGCCACGATGGCCCAGATGCAACCCCTCCGTGGTTGTCCCTGATGTCCCTGGCCCACCACTTGCCAAGGCTACCAAGACTTACATGAGAGATGATGTTCTCCACTCCCCACTTGTTATATTCTTGCCTTAGGCATCTTACGGAGATAAGGTACTCTTTAGTCTTATGTTTTTATACATAACCCCAAGAGGCGCTCATAGAAGGGCAGAGAGCTCATTTCTTCACTGCCCGTGTGGTACGTGGAGGAGTGTCTACCATAACATTTGCACAGTCATGACAGTGACTTTTACCAGCCCAGCAGATGAGCAGAAACCCCGTGGAGACAGTGAACCAATGTGGTTTTTTGCAGTTGGGAGAGTATAAAACCAAATGCCTGTCCCAAACTTGGTGGTGACTTAAATTCAATGAATGAACTAATTTGCAATTTGATAAATGAATGAATTGCAAAGTGCATGGTCTAAATTACCCCTTTACTTGTGCTTGGCCTTACAGCATCTACTGCAAGAAGTGCTGCAAGCCTATGTGCTGCATCTGCGCGCTGCTGGACAGCCAGCACGCCTCCTTCTGCGACATCCGCAGTGAGACCCAGCGCAGGCAGGAGGAACTGGGCACCATCAGCCAGGAGCTGAGGCAGAAGAGAAGTGGCTTTGAGGCCACCTACGTGGCGCTGCAGGATGAGGCCGCTCGGCTGGAGGAGGCAGAGCGGGAGATGCGGGAGCTGATCCAGCAGCGCGTGGAGCAGCTGGTGCGGCTGATCCGACGGGAGGAAGAGGAGCTGCTGGGGCTGGTGGAGGCGCGGCAGGAGCAGGGCCGGCAGGAGCTGATGAGGGAGCTGCAGCGCGTGGAGGGGGTGCTGCAGCAGATGGAGGCAGGCGAGCAGCTGGTGGAGAAGATGAGGCTCTATGCCACGGAGCAGGAGGTGATGGACATGCAGCCCTTCATCAAGGGCTCGCTGGAGGAGCTGCAGCGACTGCAGCTGCCAGCGGCTGGGGACCGAGCACAGCCCAGGAACCTCGCTGAGTGCAGAGCCAGGCTGCAGGCGCTGGTGGAGCGCGTCACGGGGCACCCAGGTGAGGAGGCACTTTGCCAGGTGGGCTGGGGAAGGGGGGACCGAAAAGAGAGTTGAAGGTTATATCCCTGGTTAGACCATGTTCTCCACGAGGTTGAGGTCTCCTTCCACATGGTGACTTGATGGACCTGTGCCTCCAGCATTTGCTCACGTGGTGAGCGCACTCCAACCTCCCCCAAGGATGGCTGGGTGTTGCTGTGTCCATCATTCCCAAAGCAATGCTTGTCTCATGCCCTTGCGGGGTACAGCGGTCCCCCAAAGCAGTGGTGCTGGGAGCGAACATGGTGAATCACTTGGGATGGAGCCATGCCATGGGTTGAAAGACAAAGGAGGTGAGTGGCACCTGGAGATGGGGTGCGTGGATCAGGGGCTCGCTGAGGCTGGTGTTCACAAGGAGGAAGCAGGTGGAAGGGTTGGATCAACCACACATCCTCTCTGAGAAATGTTTGTGTGGGTGACGTGCTGGTCCCTCAGGGGTCATAACCATCCTCCAGGCCTTAGTGTCCTGCCACTCACTGACCACTTCTGCTCCTCACATCTCTAGCCAGTTTGTCTTTGCTCAGCGCCTTTGTCCACAACCGCCTGGGGCAATTCCCCTTTCTGGTTGTTGATTACCGCCTTGGGACTTGGGACGGCTACCCAACCGGGCAGGTGAGACGTTCCCCCAGAGCACTTCCCCCAGAGCACTCCCCGACAGCGATGGCAAGAGGTCCATGACCACTGCTAGGTTTGCCCAGGTCTTCTCCCAGCTCTTCAGCAGAAGCACCGTGGTGGAGATGGTGGTGGTTTGGCAATGGTGAAGGCCTTGGCATCTGTGCTGCGTGCAGGGACAGGTTTGGTCAGAAGGTGGTAGTGTCCTTCCAGAAAATAGGGGAGGGGGGGAAGAAATGGGAGGAAGAGGCTTTATGGGGTCTTCTGCTCCGTCCCCCTGCTGCTGTGTTCAGATCTGGGCTATGACCAGTGTTCTCCTTGGCCCTATGTGGCCATCCACCACTGAGCTCCCCAGGGCAAGCTCATGGGCTATGGATGATCCATAGAAGAGCCCAAGGGGTAGGGGTGATGCCCTGGATGGAGCTTGGGGTTTCCTGGAGAGGAGCTACCTCCCACCCCACACCTTCCATCTCCATCACATGGTAAGTATTGTCCCTCCATCTCCCCTCTCCACCCCACCAAGGCTGGGAGGACCCTCTGAGCCCTGATTCTTCCCTTCTGCTTCCTTCAGCCCCCCTCCCCACAACAGGTACCTCTGCTCCCCAGCATGACTCCCCATCTGAGGATGAGATCACCCTGATCCACGACCTTGAGCCTCCCAGGGAGCAGTGCCAACCACATGGAGATCTCCCCGTGGGGCTGCCTGCCCACCACCAGCCCTGTGTCCCTGCGTCAGACCCATCTGGTGGCAGAGGAGACATGTGTCCAGGCCAGGAAGGGGATATGCCCCTCACCAAACCCACTCCTCCAGCCCTTCTGATGCAGAGGGATGAAGAAGCAGAGGAAGACTCGGGATCAGCCCACGGCAACACTGTGTCTCTTCTCAGGAGCATTCAGGACTCTCTGGCCTCCCTGCAGGAAGGTTTTGGTGGCTGGGCCAGGTCCAACATGCAGCAGGTGGACAAGTTCCTGAAGATCAGCGATCGCCTCCTGCAATCTCAGCACAAGGCAAACAAGCACCTGGTGTCCATGACCCAGGAGGTCCAAGCCATGTCCCACTCCCTGGCCACCATTGCCTCTGCTGTGGGACCCTTGCTGCAGCCCACGGCCAGCACATGGGACCCCCCTACCACAGATGACTGGCCATCACTGCCCTCCAACATGATGGAGTTATTCCCTCCCAGCACTCTGCAGAAGCATGAACTGCTGGTCCCAGCAGCTGCCACGGCCCCTTCCCCCAGCAGACCCCCTTCTGCTTCCCCCCCTGCCAGCCCAACACACTCAAAGACCCCCAGCCCAGCCTCCAAGGGAGAATGCCCCAAATCAAGGCACCCCACCAGGGGCAAGCGTGGTGGGAAGCCCAGCACCAGACTTCAGAAGCAGAGGAAGAAGTGAGGGTCTGCAAACCAGAACATTTGCCTGGACTGCAGCCACTTGGAAACCCCTTTAAAGGTCCCAGTGGAGGACTTGCAGGGTGATTCAGCTGGGTCAGCCTGCCCCAGTCCACTCCTTCTGGGGACCATGGAGGAGACAACCTGCTGCTGCATCATCCCAGGAAGGGATGGACTACCCACCATGAGGACCATTTTGCCCCAGGTCTAATAATTCTAATAATTTGTAAGAATAATGATTATTTATAATACCTAATAGCTTTAATATTATCACTGGTAATGATTACTCTATTAATTATTTTACTGCCAGTCATTTCAGCACCACTCCTGCCCAGGAAGCTGGTGGCTGTTCAGGAAACTGGTTCCTGTTCAGGAAACGGTTAAACAGCCACGTGTGCACAAGCATTTTCCGCCCTTTTGCTGAAATCCCAGGAAGCACAAGGAAACAGGGGTGACCACGTCAGTGCGGATGCCACCATGCAGAGTCTGGTCCTGCAGGACCAGGGATGTGGTTCAGGCCAACCCATGGGGATCTCCTCCACGAACCTCCCTTTTCCTTTTATCCTGATATGAATTTAAGTTTCCGCTTCTTCCTCAAAAAAAATCAGCTTTTGCTTGGTAGTGAAGAGTCCCCTGCACCCTGGAAATGCCCCGTTGCCCTTGATGTGAGCAGCTCCATGAGAACCATCAGCACCTTTGAGGAGCTGGGGACAAGGACAAGTTTGAGCACATGAAGAGTAAGTTCCTTGGGAAAGTGTCACCTCCACACCATCCCCCAGCTGCAGAAGGGCCCCATGATCTAGAGGTGGGACAGATGGTCTGGAGGTGGGACACGTCTCTGGATCTTACAGAGCTAGCTGGTACCTTGAACAGGAGGAAAAAAAGCAGTTGGCTGCACATCAAACTCATCACCTCTCCCAGAGGGAGACCTCCCAAGGGACCCAGTCCAACACCTCGTTAGCTCATTAGAGCCCACCAGGATGGGTTCCCCAGGGAACTGAGTGCTCTCAGCTGTTGCCAACTGCCTTTATGGGAGGTGTGCCGCTCACCTGGGTTAGGAGCAGCTGTGGGAGATGTGGGCTATAAAAGGTCCCTGGGCAGCAGTTGCTCCTTGTGCTGGACCCTGGTAGGCAGGATGAAGTCTGGAAGCAGCCTGGGGTTTGCTCTTTTCTGCTGGGTTTTTGGGGAGGTGGTTGCTTACAACCCCTGGGGCTTCTTTAGAGGGGAGGCCGAGTTATGGCGGTATGGAGGGGATCTTTCCTTGGGACAGCCCCGTGCTTTCTCCCAGCCCTGGGCATGGGTGGATGTGTCCCAGCTCCAGGCTGTGGCCCCGCTGCACCCCGTGGCCGTGCAGTGCCAGGAGGCGCAGGTGGTGGTCACGGTGCACAGGGACCTCTTTGGTACGGGGCGGCTGGTCAGGGCTGTGGAGCTGACCCTGGGCTCGGCTGGCTGCCTGCCTGTGGCCCCGAGTGCTGCTGAGGGCACTGTGACCTTCGTGGCTGGACTGCACGAGTGTGGCAGCACCCTTAAGGTAAGGCTGGGGGGGGGGGGGGGCAGCATTCCTGGGGGGGGGGGGGCTGCCTCTTGGCTTGCACCTTGGTGCCGTGGGGTGCTGACTGGCAGGGTGTTGCGGTGTAGTTGGGCTCAGGGAAAGCCTCCTAAGCCTTCCCTGGAGGCTGAACATCTCAGTCTGCTTTTCAGGGGCAGCAGGAGCTTTGCTGGGGGTTGTGTGAGGCGGGAAGGGTAGGCAAGAGGCAGAGAAATTAAGTTTTTCCTGATGAATGCAAAAGTATCTAACTCTTCCAGGACCACTTAAGCTGGTGCTGCCACCTCCAGGGTGGAGCCCAGAGGAGCTGATGCTGGGGGCCGCCGCACCAAGCCAGCGGTGGATGCTCACCTCGGGAGGCACCCGCGTGCTCCTACTGCTGCTGGGGTGTAGTGTGGAGCTGCCTCGCAGAGAACTGAAATTTGAAGTGGTCTCTCCCCTAGGACAGGCTTGGGCTCGGGAGGGTGAGCAAGCGACCCCCCCACCACCATACTCCAGCCAGCAGATATCTTCATTAAATCCCCCTGAGCAGAAGCCCTCCTCTGTCCTGGAGGGCAGACCTTCTTGTCTGTTGTTCTGGGGTACAGGAACGAGAAGAAAAAAATAATAAGCTTGAACACCTCTGTGCGCAGCTCGGCTGAGCAGAGGCAGTCCTGGGAAAGGCTGGAGCAGCTTCCCAGTCCTGAGCACCCCTGCGGCAGGCTGAGCACCACTCCCCTGTCTCCACTACAGATGCTGATGGCCAGAAGAAATATCTCAGCACTCTGTGTCCAGGCCTAAATGCGCTGCTCTGTGTGTGGCCAAAAGAACAGGGCTCTTAATGACCGGGTAATGTGTCTTGTCTTTCCCCAGGTGACCCCTGATGCTCTAGTGTACAGCACGAGCTTAAATTACAATCCAGTTTCTGCTGGCAACCCTGTCATCATCCGCGCCAGCCCTGCCATGGTTCCAATTGAGTGCCACTACCCAAGGTGAGCTGATGTGCAGGGATACGGAGCAAACCCCCCTCCTGCCCCAGAATTTAACTACGGGCATCTCTCCCCAGGAGGGACAATGTGAGCAGCTATGGTGTGAAGCCCACCTGGGCACCCTTCCACTCCACCCTCTCTTCCGAGGAGAAGCTGTCCTTCTCCCTGCACCTCATGAATGGTAGGTTGTGGGTCAGGGTTGTCCCTGGTGCAGGGCACCCTGGGCTGGCCATGCTTCCACTAGATGCACGGGTGGTGCTGGTGTTGCCCCAGGGCTTCTGGAGCAGCTGGGATTTGGAACAGTTCTGGGGAGTGCCCTTGGACCTGTTGGGCTTCCCTGGGTGGAAGTGGTGAAGGACAAGCTGGCTTCCCATTCATGAGTACCTGCTGACCTCTCTCCCTCCAGATGACTGGAGTGCTGAGAGAGTCTCCACCGTATTTCGGTTGGGAGAGGTCCTCCACTTCCAAGCTGGTGTCAACACCGAGAACCATGCACCTCTGAGGCTCTTTGTGGACAACTGTGTGGCTACCCTGACCCCGGACAGGAGCTCCTCTCCCCAGTATGCTTTCATTGACTTCAGTGGGTAAGAGCTGGCTGTGCCCTTGCTTAGAGGTGCCTTTCTGCATGTTACTGATATCTGACAGTGAGATCCTGCTGGCCTTTGCTTTCGTCTAGGTGCCTGGTGGATGGGCAACTGGATGATGTGACCTCAACTTTTATATCCCCAAGACCCAGGCAAGATGTGCTTCAGTTTGCAGTAGATGCATTCAAGTTTGCAGGAGACTCCAGCAATCTGGTAAATCCTTTCTAAAGCAAGTGGATTCTCTTGTCTTAAATGGAGTTATAACCTCGCTCCGTTAAGGTTAAGAAAGTTCATGTGGTTTTTTGTCTAGAGTTACATTCCCAAGGCAACTGCCTCCTAGCAATGTAGGAATGAGGTCACCCTGTATTACTGGTTCTGTGTCATGGCCCTCTGAGCCAAGGATCTTCCTTGGAGACCAGTACTGACACTGGCCAGGACAAGCCCTCCTGATCACCTTCAATAGCTGAATGTTAAGGGGTTTGAAGGAAATGGAGGGGCTTGAGTTGCCCTGGGGAGCTGGTAGTCCCATTGGAGACCACCTCCACGGTGCACAGGAAAGCCATGAAGGTGAAGGACAGCCTAACCCTCTGTTCTGCCTGGCCTCCCCAGATCTACATCACCTGCCACATGAAGGTCTCCCGGGCTGACCAAGCTCCAGACCCTCTGAACAAGGCTTGCTCCTTCAACAAAGCCAGCAGCCTGTGAGTGTTTGAACAGCAGCTTGCCCGGGGGTGAGGGGCTTGGGCTTTGCATCTGGTGTCACTTTCTAGGAAGGTGGGGCTGGCCATCTGGGTGGGCAGCTCTTGGCCTCTTCTAGGACATCTCAAAGCATGTGAGGGGTTCCTGCCATAGGGTGGGCTGCTCACCAGGCTGTCTTCTAGCTGGACTCCTGTGGAAGGCACCAGGGATGTCTGCTCCTGCTGTGAGCTGAGGAGCTGTGGCTCAGCCAGGCACTCCAGGAGGCTCTATGCTCCCTCACAATGGCAAGGAGGACGTGTCCGGAGAGAGCTGCCCTCCCAGCTCGGTATGTCTGTGCCCTTCGGGCTCTGTCACCATCACAGATGGAGCTTTGTGCAACCTGGTCTAGCAGAAGGTGTCCTGGCCCGTGGCAGGGAGGTTGGAACTAGATGATCTTTAAAGGTCTCTGCCAACCCAAACCATTCTGTGATCATGGTCACTTGCTCAGAGCTGGGTGCCTGGAGCTGCCTTACTACCTGTTGGCTCCTCAGTGCTAGTCCAGGACTTGGGAGAGCTAGGTGTTCAAATAAGCTTGAGTGTTCAAAGGTCCTCCCTTTCAGATTCTGTGATGAAAGAAGCAGATGTTGTGGTTGGACCTCTCTTCATCCACAGCTGGCAGGACCACCCAGTTAGGAGGAAGCCTTCCCCAGGTAGGGTGAACCCAGGGAAGGTGGATGGCTTGTGTGGCAGGTCCTGGCTCTGGCCCATAACCACCCCTTTACTTCTCCTTCCTACATGCAGGTCACTTGTGGATGGTGTTGGGGCTGGCTGCGGTTGCTGGGCTGGCCATCCTGATTGTCGGTGTCCTGGGAGCTCTGGCTGTCTGCTGGAAAGCCAGCAACCCTGTCTAAGTCACTGGCTTCAACTTTTCTAGTCTGTCCAAGAAGAGAATAAATGGGAGGACTGTGAGGCTTGGTGGGGAGACAAGTCTCCCTAGAGGTGGACAAATACTAATCTTCATGCTAACTTGTACTTGTGCCTCTTTGCCTCCCTAAACCCAGTTTAGATACCTCATTATGCTGAAGCCCTGTCCTCAGCAGAGCTTTGTACAGTCTTGCACCCCCATGAACTCCTCCCTGAGCACCCAGCTGGGAAGCGATGCGGGGGGGGGGAAAATAGCCACCCAGATGCTCTCTTTTCTTGTCTGTAGAAGCCTGGAGTTGTGTTTAGCCCCAAAACATTTACCTTTCTGTGGAGCTACTTGGGTCTGCTCCATACTGGTAACTCCTTACTCAATAAGCTAGGAGTTTAATAAAACTTTGATCATTCTCCTCCTGCCTAAAGCTGTTTCTGGGAGAGAAATCAGGCTTTGCTGGGTGAGGAAGGGAGCATGACTTGAGGGCTGGTGGGTTGGACTCTTCCTGGGACAGGCAGGAATTCCAGCGCCTGCCCCAAGGACTGTTTACACATAGTTATGTGTAACAAGCCTTGGCTGAAATGTATAAACAGTCCTTGGGGCAGGCGCTGGAATTTCTACTCTTGCTGCCCCCTCTTCAGAAAGGGACTTTCTGATATGTCGGAGTCACACTTGCACTTTTTTCCCCCCCTCCCAGTGCTGTGAAAATTTGGGCTCTTCTGCTTAGCAGTGTAGCTGTAGTGGGGCACAAACATCTTGCCAAAGCAGAGTCCTGCTGCTCGCAGTAGCCGGGAGAGGTTCCCGCTTTAGGCAGTGGTGGGAACTGGGTGAACTGAACATCTCGGGATGCAGTGTTTGTTTTCAGAGCCAATTCAGGTGGCTGGGTTCATGGAAAACAGACGTGTGAGGCGCTGGGGCTTGCTTGCTGCATGGCTGTCTCTTGAGCTGGTTTTACAGGGAGCAGGAGGACTTTAGCAACCTCTTTGCCTGCTCCAGGGGAGTTGGGGCAGTGCTCTTGGCTGGGGGGGGGGGGGGGGGGGGGGGCATGAAAGTGGTGTCCTGTCTTTGGGTGTCATTCAGCACCCTGAAGACCCTCAGCCAGGTGTCCTCTGATAGATGTTGCCTTGCACAGAGGTTCCTTTGGTACAAGGTGCCAAGCTGGACTTGGGACTTCAGGTCACCTAAACTACTGTCTCAGCCCTTCCTTTGCTGTCAGTTTGGCTGCTCACAGCTCTAAATGCAAATTTTGAGGCCCTCCCTCATAATTAAAAATTAGTTTTGGCTTGGGTCAGGGAGCTGCACACTGAGTTTAGGCTGCAGTGGTCAGTGCAGCTTATTTTCTCATCCATATAACCTGCTTGTTGCTGGGAATGTTTTGCAGCAAGGTGGGATGTAGGAGCTTCTAAGGGGAATAGCTGGGAGAAGTCTTCACTATCCCCTGGGAGCTGTGAGCTACATGGTTTTGGGGCAGAAGGGCCATGGAAATGTGGATGGAAGGGGTCTCAGAAGGTCTCCAGTGCAACACTAGATGTGTCAGCCTGGTGCTGGCCTGGCTGAGGATGGCAATGGCTGTGGGGGAAGATTGCCCCAATCCTAGGGCTGCACAACCCTTCGGAGAAGAAGTATTTCCTCGCTCAGCCTGAACCTCCCAGACTGGGAGTTGTGTTGATGTGTTAAATCTTTGCATAACTGATTTCTTCTTGATCAGCATCCTTTCTAGATGCTCAGTACCCTGACCATCCCTTGGCACATGTGTTCTGAGCTGGCACTGTCTCTCCAATGAAAACCCTTCTCCATGCCACTCAGCACAGCTGGCCTGCAGCTATTCAGCCAAAATACTTCTGCTACCTCCAGGAAGGGAGACATCGGCCAAATCTGGTCTGTAAGGGAGCTGGGGGATGGGGAAACGCTGGCTTTCCCAAGCAGCCATCCTGCTCTGGCAGCTCCTGCCCTTTCCTGGACAGCATCCCTGGCTCCAATGAGGCTTAACAGCAGCACTGACTGTGCCATCTGATGAGAGGTTTTTTACTTGAAAGCATATCTCATTTTTCCTTAAAACTTCTTGTTATAAGTCCCCCCATTGTACGAAAGAGAAAAACACTGGGGTTTGTGCTTGTCTGGTGCCCTGGGACTTTCTGATCTCTGCCTTCTCCAAAAAAAAACAACCTCATGCTTTTTCCCAACTGGCTATGGACCAGCACAATGTGCTGTGCTTGGAATAAAGATGGGACAGCTGGTCCTGGCAAGGGCTAAGCTGGGAGCAGAAATCCCCTTTTTCATAGAGAAACATCTCTGCCCTGAGTCTGGGTGTGTGACCCGTGAGAGGGATTTATTCTCCTGCTGGGATCAAGCCCTGGTACCCAGAGACCCACAACCTAACCCCAGAGCTGGCTCCTGAGCTGCGGCGCTATGGGGTGAGACCAGGCATCGCCTGTGGTCTTTGCAGCCAAGGACCCAGCCAAGCAGTGATGTTCTTCCCCCAGGAGGGGGTCAGCTGCTTATTTACTGATTCAGCATCGTGGGCTGCTGTTATCTCCCTGACGCATGCACTGCGCTCAGTATGCTGGAATCCCTGGCATTTCTACACAAGTGCCAGCCTCAAGGTATTTTAAACATGGAGAAGTCCTGGACTTGCTGACAGCAGCAGGGATGGGGAATTGGCTCCTGGGGGAAAGGCAGAAGGTTTTTTGCTGGCCCATAAAGCTTTACATGGGTGGTTTTTGGGGTTGTTGTCAGGCACAAGCTAGTCCCAGCTCCAAACCTGGTGTGATTTCTGCTAGGAGCAGGCTGGCCAACACCTGCCCCAAAACTTTCTGTTTCTTTTCATTTTCCCAGAAATGGCACAGCTTCTCCAGCTTGAACATCCAAACCAGAGGCTTTCTACTGTCCCTAGAGCTTGCCAGGGGTGTCTCAAAAAATAGAGAGGGATTTGGGGTATAAAATGGAGCACCCCATGTATGGAGTCTATGGGATGCTTGCAGAGCCCTGGTAGGGGAAAAGTGTTCAAAAGAAGGGACAGAAACTCCAATACTGAGGCTTGAAAACATGTCTGGTTTATTTTAAAGCAGCTTTCCCTGTTCTCCAGCTGTGACAAGCCAGGCAATGCCCAACCCTGCTTGTGGGGGGTGGGATACAAACCAGGGTGCTGCGGCACGGGTGGAGCGAGTGCTTTGCCTTCAGCTTCTTATACCCTGAGCCCGTTTCCTTGAGTGCAACAAAACAAACACAACAGAAAGAGCTGGAGAAGGGCAGGAGAGACGAAAAAGAGAGGTTGTAGTGCTGCAGCTAATGCCCTCGCTGCCGAGGCTGAAGCAGGAGTGGTTTGGCCCAGGCTGAGAACGCCCACACTCATGTCAGGGGTGAGGGCTCTCCATCAGCTGCTGCTGCCTGAAAGTCCCCATGCTGGCCCTGCTGAGGAGCAGGGGGATGTGTAAAGTCCCCGTTCAGGCTGGAGCTGTGAGTGCGTGGGCTCCCCAGCTGCCCCAGCACATCAGCATCTGAGCGGAAAACCAAAGTCCCAGGGGAAACAATGGCGCCGGGCAGGGATGGTCCCCATGGAGGGGATGGGAAGCACCCGAATTGGGATCATGGATCCTGTGCTCCCTGCTGCTGTCACCTCCCCAGCAGCCTTGAAAAGCCCCTTATCACCTTATAACCTAAACAAGTCTCTTTGCACCAGTCTCCCCGTCTCCGGCTTCTGCTGAGTTTTATAAACAACCTTCCCCGAAGAGGCTGACAAGGATGTTTTCTTTTGCCTTGGGCAGCCCAGGAACAGGGGGTCCCCACACCCCGGGAATGACGGGGTTGTGCCTCCCCTCTCCCTGCACCTATGAGGGCTGGCCTTTGGGTGCCATTGGTCCCCAAACGGGAGACCAGGGGCGGACGGCTCCTGCTCCAAAGTGGATATAAAGGCTGGAGGAGCAGCCGCAGCTCTCTGTGCTGGGATTTGCTGGAAGAAGGCAGGATGG
Source organism: Falco naumanni (assembly GCF_017639655.2). Classification (NCBI taxonomy): domain Eukaryota; kingdom Metazoa; phylum Chordata; class Aves; order Falconiformes; family Falconidae; genus Falco; species Falco naumanni. The sequence continues at coordinate 1,946,461 of NC_054060.1, read as the reverse complement.
GACCCGAAAGCGGCTTGATCCTCGCTCTTCTCTGCTGGGTGGTGGGTGAGGTGGCTGCCTACCCACCCTGGGATTTCTCCTGGGGTGACCCAGCGAGCCGGGGGGTGCAGGCAGGCCCCCACACCTGGTCCTGGATGGAAGACCCCCAATCTCGAGCCATCTCCAGCCAGCAGCCGGTGATGGTGCAGTGCCAGGAGGCTCAGCTGGTGGTGACGGTGCACAGGGACCTCTTTGGCACCGGCCGCCTGGTCAATGCAGCTGACCTGACGCTGGGGCCAGCAGCGTGCAAGCATTCCTCACTGAACCCGGTCCACAACACCGTCATCTTCACCGCCGGCCTCCACGAGTGTGGCAGCATCGTGCAGGTAAGTCCTTCTCCCTGCGGTGCTTCCCGCCGGTATCCCCCCTGGGAGCATCTTCAGGCTGCGGGACCGTGCACCGGCCATCCAGTGTGATGCTGGGGGGAGCCCTGTGTGCCAGGCACAGAGGCCCATCAGGGACCAGCCTGGGGGAAGGACAAGTGGCTATTTTCCCCATACTGGAGTATTTTTGCCCCACAGCTGCTTTGCCCTTTCAGCTGGAGACATGCCGACGGTGCAAAGCCCCCACGTCAGGCCCATTTCACTCACATTTTGGCCCATTAGGAAGTTTAACTTGCTGAGAATGAGGCCGGGCTCCTTCATCCCTTTTCCACTGGCGTTTCCCCCTTTCTTTGGATTTCCCCAGCATTTCCCACTTAGAAAAGGGTGGCTATGTGGCTTGGGTGTGGTGGGAGGTGGGGTGGCCTCTCTGACAGCTTCTCACTGTTTCCCTGCCCAGATCACGCCAGATTCCCTCATCTACCGCACACTCCTCAACTATGACCCCAGCCCTGCCAGCAACCCTGTCATCATCCGCAGCAACCCCGCCGTCATCCCCATCGAGTGCCACTACCCCAGGTGAGGCCTCCCCATCCTCAGTACCCCCCCAGTCCCTGGGGACCAGCACAGGGCTGTATCCTGATGCACAAGGTCCTTGCCCAGGAGGGAGAACGTCAGCAGCAATGCCATCCGGCCCACCTGGGCTCCCTTCAGCTCCACGCTGTCAGCAGAGGAGAGGCTGGTGTTCTCCCTGCGCCTCATGAACGGTAGGTGGGAAGCCATACAGGCCTGCAGACAAGGATTTTCCACCCTTTTCCCAGTGTGGGGAACTCAGGGACCCAGCACCCCACTGGGTACACCAACCTACCCCATGCCAAACACCAGCACTCCTGCTTTTGGGCTAAGCTCTGGTCCCATGGACACTTGGGGACAGTCAGAGCCACCCCCACCTTGTCACCACGGCACTGCCTTGCAGAGGACTGGAGCGCTGAGAGACCCTTCACCGGTTTCCAGCTGGGTGATGTCCTCAACATCCAAGCAGAGGTGGGCACCGAGAGCCACGTGCCGCTGCGGCTGTTTGTGGACAGCTGCGTGGCCGCCCTGAGCCCCGGCACAGATTCCTCACCCCACTACACCATCATCGACTTCAACGGGTGAGCCCCGGGGACCCGCCTGCAGCAGTGCTGGTGGGGGGCTCACTGGGATGCTGACCCTCCCTTCCCACCTCAGGTGCCTGGTTGATGGGAGGTCAGATGACACCAGCTCTACCTTCATCACCCCGCGGCCTCGGGAGGACATGCTGCGCTTCAGGATCGACGTGTTTAGGTTTGCAGGAGACACCAGGAACCTGGTAAGGCTGCGTGTCCGTCCCCCTGCCAGCCCCAAACCAAGCTGGTGTTCCCCACCAGTGGGTCCCCACCTCTTTCCGTTGCCCTCCCCACAGATCTACATCACCTGCCACCTGAAGGTGACCCCAGTGGACCAAACCCCAGACCCCCTGAACAAGGCTTGTTCCTTCAACAAAGCCAGAAACACGTGAGTAGCTGCTGCACCCTGCACCGGGATGTGGCACACCTGGGTAGGTCCCCACCAGCACCCTGCAACCCAGCACAGCACGGGTGTCACGGTCACCCCCATGATGGGGGTCATGGACCCAGATTTAGGGGGGGCATGAATGCTCCATGGGTGCCATCAGAGCTCTGGTGATGATGCTCCCACCCTGCTACAGCTGGGCACCCGTGGAAGGCACCCGGGACATCTGCAGCTGCTGTGAGATGGGCAACTGCGAGTCCCCTGTGCTCTCCCGGAGGCTCAACCCCCTGGACCAATGGCCCAGCCGCCGCTTCCGCCGCCATGATGCCAACGGTAAGGTCCCCATGGGGATGGAGGGGACACCCTGGGGTTGTGGGACATGCCCGCCTCATCACTCCTTCCTCCCTAGGGAAAAAGGCTGAAGCAGACGTGGTCATCGGCCCTGTGCTCCTCTCGAGGGATGCAGGCGCCGTGGGAGAGTGGCAGGAGGAAGGTCAGGGTGAGTCCCGGCGGGCTGTGGCCCCATGTCACAGCCCTGGTGACAAGCGCTAACAGCCTCCTTGGTTTTGCAGGTGGGGTGAAAGCGGTGCCCAGTGTGGGGACAGGGCTGATCTGCATGGTGGCCGGTGTGGGGCTGGCCGGCGTGGTGCTGGCCGTGGGCATGGGGCGCAGGAGGTGCGCCCGTGCCTTGGCCTGAGCGCAGGGCGAGAGCGGAATAAAGCCTGGGAAGGACAAAGCGTGTCCGTGCTGCTCCTCTGCAATGGTACCCTGGGGGCGGGATGGGGCTGGGTGCCCTGCTGGAGAGGGAGCATCCATCCCTGGCACGTGGCTGTGGGGGTGCCAGAGCCCCCCACCTCCCGGGGAGGTCCCTCATGTCCTCACCTGGGTTTCGGACCTCTTTGGGGCTCAGCTTTGGGAGCTGCCCCACTCATGGGTGACACGGGAACAGTCCCCTCGCCCTAGAGGGATCCCAGCTGGGTCCTCTGACCTCTGGCCACTGCTCCTGGGGGGGAGGCTGAGCCTGGGGTGGGGGGCTCGGGCTCGGCCAGGGAAGGACCCCAGCGCCCTCGGGAGGGCCCTCCTGGAAGGGGACAAGTGACAGCCCCGGCACTGGCACCCCCCCTCCCTTGGGGGCCACACGCCCGAGGTAGGGGCACTCCGCTCCGGTGAAGGGCCACCCGCCGGGCACAGGCTGGGGGGGGTCGGGGCTGCCTGTGGGGCGGGGGAGCTGGAGACGGTTGGCCGTTCCCAGCTCCCAGATGCCGGCTGGGGGGGGCTGGGGGGGCGAGAGCCGGGGGGCAGCGGGTGTCGAGCAGGGCCCTGGGACCCTCCGGCAGCCCCGGTGCCGCCTCTGTCCCCAAACGGCCGCGGGGCCGAAGCGTCCGTGGGGCAGCCGGGGCTGGGGGGAGGCAGCCGGGGCTGGGGGGAGGCAGCCGGGGCTGGGGGGAGGCGGCCGGGGCTGGGGGGAGGCAGCCGGGGCTGAACCCGAGCTGGGGCAGCCGCGGGGGGAGCCGGGGCGGCCGTCGGTCGGGGCTGAATGAGCCGGAGGGTCCGTTAGGGCGTCGGGGGGGGCGCCGGGGTGCCCCTCAGCCGGAGCGTCCCTTACCTCGGGCGTGCGGCCCCCGGAGCCGAGCTGCTGCCGGGCCGGGGCGTCCCTTGGCGGGGCGGGGGCCGGGGCTGCCCCGCTGCGTCCTGGGGCTGCGCGCCTGGCAGCGGCCCCCGGGCCGGGGGGCTCTTCCCGGGGAGCACCCGCGGAGCCCACAGCCGCCCCGAGACCCCCCGCAGCCCCCCCGGGCGGGGAGGGGCGGGGGCGGCCCCGGGCGGAGCCTGGCGGCGGGCGGGACCCGCTGGGGACAGGAGGTGGCCGGGGTCGGGGTGGGGGCGGTGTCGAGGAGGAAGGGGGAGCAGGGGTTGGGGCGCAGGGGCTGACGCAGGACTGTGGCTCCCGAAGCACAGGGGATGTCACCAAGGGGGTGGCCGTGTCCCATGCTCCTTCCCAGGCAGGGCAGGCGCAGGAGCCCTTGGGGTGTTTTGGGGAGCGCAGCCTTCCCCGCCCTCCCCACGTGCTGTGCCCTTTGCTCTCCAGCGTTAAAGGACAACGTGGAAAAGTCAATGGCTTCCCCTTAGGTCACCCCTCGGGAGGGACCCCCATCCCATTCCTGGACTGGGGCCATCCTGGGACATCCCTCCTTTGTGGGCCGTCGTGTGGCACCGCGGCCTCAGTTAAACACCAAACCCTCAAAAGCAATGTGTTTTAATGATTTCTGGTTTTAAAGCTTGTGAAAATAATAATAATAATATTAATAACAATAATAATAAACCAAGACTTCCAGTCATCTCAAGGACTCCCTCCCTATTCTTAAAAGCCAAACAAACGGAGCGAGCCCCTGTTACAGTGACGGGATTTCCAGCACCTTTGGTCCCAAAGTAATCAGAGCATCCCGGCATGGCAGCCGCCTCGAGAAGAGGGGTTGAGCATCCCTGCCAGGGCAGCACCTCCAACTCCAGGCTGTCTTCTTCCCCTCCTGGGGAGGCGGCATTGCCAGAGACACCCCCCCAAAAATGCCAAAGGGGTTAAAGACTACAGAGCTCTCTATTGCTAATATGCGATTTACATCATTTATACTGCCGTTTATGGGCCCCTGCCTTTATTCCAGCTAAACCTCAGCATCAGTTTCCCTTAGGAAATGGAAAAAACCCCAAAGGTTAAAGAAAAGTTAAGTATAAAAAAATATTTTGAAGAGTCATTCTCGCTTCCCCTCCTTTTAACGTGAAGAAATGTTTTTTGATTTGGGGGCAGGGGGGGGCTCGAGGAGCTGCTGATGGGCTCTGGGGTATCCAGTGGGAAAGAGGAGCCAGCTCAGGCACTTTCAAGAGGGGGTCAGAGGCTGGAGCAGGTGACGTCCCTCCGGCCCTGCTCCCATCAAGATCTGAAAGAAGACAAAAAAAAAAATATCCCAGGAGTTGGGGAATGCGCTTAGGAAGACATTTAAAAACGTTTCAAAAGCAGAGGGGAGGTTCTTTTGAAACTCAGCTTTGTTCTTCCCCAGAATAACAAGGAAATTCAATATAAACACCCCAAAAGGGAGCAAGACACGACCCCCACCTCCACCGCTGCCAAATCCAGCTTTTTTTTCTAATACTCACAGAGAAAACCCAGATGCAAGGGAGGAAAAACAGAATTAAACCACTTGGGTCCAACCCCCATCTCTGGGTTTTTTTGAAGCTGAGGGAAGAACAGAGGAGAGATGGACAGAGGACAGACCGACATCTCCTTACTGTGAAATCTTGCAGTTTGTCGTGGCGACATAGCGTCCGGTGTAATGGATGTTGCACCTCACCACGTTGTTGGTGAAGTCCGACTCCAGGACAATGTATTTGGGGTTCACTTGAACCTAAAAATGGGGGAAAGGGGAGGAAAAACACCCCCAAAAATGAGTAACAGGGGAGATGAGCAGCCCCTAAACCCATGCTAAAGGGATGGCACCAAAGAAGGTGCATGGTCCCGAACTTCATGGTTGAGAAGATCCCAAGCCAACCCCAAACCAGTAATGTTCTCCCCTAAAAAATCTCCCCCAACGATCCCGGCCACCTTTAAGACGTAATTCCCTGGCTGCACATCCGTAATATCGATCCACTGGCAATCGATGTCGGCGTTGTAGGTGTCGTAGCAGCCTGGGCTCAAGCCCTGCAGGTAGAAAAAGGGGGTTGAGGGGGTTCTGGGAGGGGTGAACCCTGAGAAGCCCTTGGAACGTCTCCCCCCCCCAAACACACCTGGGTGTGGGCTGTGCAGGCATAACGCTTCAGGTTGCCAAAATCGCAGGTGGTGTCCTCCAGGCAGAAGCTGGCTTTGTGGCCCTCGGCCACCTTCCTCCCTGTGGTGGCATCCAGCAGGTCATAGTGGCTGAACTCATCCATGCTGTGGTAGTGCCTGGGGATGGGGATGGTGAGGGGGTGACACACAGTCAGGGTGGCCCCCCTCATGGTGCCGGTCCCTCCCCAGATGTGATTCTGGTGGCTCCCCATCAACTCCAGATCCACACCAGCTTGCCAGCTCCCTCCTTGGGGACATTAATGGCAGGAGCTTGGTGGCTTTAGCAACAAAGAGGCAAAGCAAGGTCACCCCCCACCCCAAGATCTCCAAGCAAAGCCACAAAAATGGGGAAATGCCATTTAAAACAGTTTTTTAAATGCCATTTAAAAAGCCTTAAAACTGCAGTGTAAAGGAGGGCTGGCGGAGGGGAGGTGGGGACACTCACTGGTGGCAGCTGTGCCACTCCCAGCTGTGCCGGGGCCGGCTGGGCAGAAAGTCGGCTGTGCCCTGGTTCTTCACCCGCTGGGGAAACCGCAGGAGCACCCGCACATCGTAGTCGGTGGCTTCGGCGGTGTAGGCAGTGCTGGGGACATCAGGAAAGGTCAATGCCCATGGCCCCCCTGCCCTTGGTCCCAGCCCCGGGGACAGGAGCCCCCCCAGGCGCAGGGCATAGCCTCAGTGCTGGCACCCTGAGGAGGAGAATCCCCAGCAAGTGCCTCTGTAGGGAGGGTTTCCTCCACGGAAAAGGAAATTACGAAAAAAGAATGAGAGAAGAGAAGGTCCCCTGCCTGCAGCACCTGCCAGGCACCTTCCTCTGGGCTTTGCTTTGCTCTGTGCTTTGCTTCAGACTTGGCTTTGCCCTTTCCTTTGCCGTTCCCTCTTTCCTTCTCCTCTCCTTCATCCTTCTTCCCCTTTCTGCTTCCCTTTCACCTTTCCTCTTCTTTCGCCTTTGTTTCTCTCCTTCATCCTTCTCCTTTCCCTTCCTGCTTCCCTTTCCTTTTCTCCTCCCTCCCCTTCCCTTTCCTCTTTCCTGTTCCCTATCCTTCCCTTTCTCCTTTCCTTGTCTTCTCCATTCTTTTCCTTTGTCCTCCTTCTTCTCCATACCTCTTCCCTTTCCCTTCCCTCTTCCCTATCCTTCCCTTCTCCTCTACCTTTTTCATCCTTCTCCTCCCCTTTCCCCTTCCCCTCCCTATCCTTCCCTTTCATTCTGTCCTCATCCTTCTCCTTCATCCTTTTCCTCCTTACCCTTCCCTCCTCCCTTTCCCCCTTCCTTCCCCTCTCCTCCATCCTTCTTCATCCTCCTCCATCCTTCTCTCCCACCAGCACATCCCTTATTGCCCGCTAGTCCCCCCACCTGCCCACTCCCCATCTCCCCCTCGCCCCAGGACCTCGCTCTCTCCCGTGTCCCCATGTACACTCTTGCCCCAGGACCCCCCTCTCTCCCCTGTGCCCCCATGTACCCCCTTGGCCCAGGACCCCTCTCTCTCCCCACATATCCCCTCGCCCCAGGACCCCCCTCACTGCCCTGTGTCCCCATGTACCCCTCGCCCCAGGACCCCCCTCACTGCCCTGTGTCCCCATGTACCCCTCGCCCCAGGACCCCCCTCACTGCCCTGTGTCCCCATGTACCCCTCGCCCCAGGACGCAGCCCACACCCCGTGGCTGCTCCTACCTGGCCAGGCACTTCTCCTCAGCTGCGCAGCGCAGCGAGTACAGGTGAGCTCGCTGCACATAGGTGGATGCTTGCACATAGTTGGGGTCCGGCACCAAGTCGGGGAGACCTGCCAGGAGGATGGGGACAGCCCTGAAGACAAGGACAAGGCTTGGGGACACAGCAGTCCCTGCTTCGAAGCAGCAAGCCCCGACCTAGTGGGGAAATTTTGCTTCGGTCACCACCACGTTTTTTTAATTTTAAGCTGCAGACGGAAAATCCTCCCTTCCCCTCCCCTTCCCCTCCAGTTCCTGCTGGCAAATCCCAGTCCTCCATTTTCCTACACCGGGATTGCTCAACCCGTCCTCCTGCAAGCAACTATACCCAGCCCCAGCTGCTCGTCGTGCTCGGCTGCCCTGCGAGGGGTTATTGGGGTCCCTTGGAGTCCCCCAGCTCCCACCACTGCAGCAGCCAGAGACAGGGGGTGACATAACCCCCAAAAAAGCAGGGGGGTGTGTCCCTATTTCCTGCCCTGTTCCCTGTTTTCCACCACAAAACAGGGGTGAAAGTGGGGGCTCTGCTAACCCCGGGGCCTCTACGCCATTATCCCTCCCCTCCTCGAATTCCCGACGTTGCCCTGCGCTTGGGGCCAAGCCGGGCTGTGGACAGACAGCGGCAGGGATGGGCGGGGGCTGCCTCACTTTCCAAAAGAATTACGGAGCCCAGCTGGAGCTGGCACTCCCCCCCAGCAACACCCTTTCACTCCTCCCCCTCCCAAAGGCTCCTCTGGGACCACCAGCCGAGAAAGCATCCTTACATCTGCACCTCAAGAAGGACTGGGGTGGGGGGGAATGCTCCCCAGGCACTCTGTGCCTCAGTTTCCCTTCTCCTAGCCCTCTGCAAAGTCAAGCCCTGCTCCACAACCTCTGCTTAGCACCTCTCCTTCCTGTGAGCTCACCTGCCCGTCCACATCCCTATGCTCAGCTCCATCTCCCTCCCGGTCTGTCCCCAGCCCCATCCTCATCCACAACCCCATTGCCATCCTCATCCTCAACACCAAACCCCTTCCTGTCCTCATCTTCATCCCCATCCTCATCCTTGTCCTCATCCTCGTCCTTGTCTTCATATCCATCCCCGTCCTCATTCTCAACCCCATCCTCATTCTCAACCCCATCCTCATCCTCATCCCCATCCCCATCTTCATTCCCATTCCAGTCTCCATCCTCACCCCCATCCCCATTCTCACTGCCATCTTCACCCCCATCTCCATCCCTGTCACCATCATCATCCCCATCCTCACCCTTCATTCCCCTTCCCATCCCCACACCCCTCCCCATCCCTCATCCTCACCTCTATCCCCTTTCAAGGGACCAGGGGTCTCCAGCCACACCAGTTCCACCCTTTGCACCCAGTTTCCAGCACATTTCCTTTTTTTCCCCCCTTTTTCCCTTTTTTTCCCCCCCTTTTTTTTTTTCCACAGGCAAAAAGAACAATGCCTTCTTGTTCCTTGGCCTGCCTTCCCTCGAGGGATCACGTCACTCCTTTGGAGCTCGTTTCCTGCCCTGCTTGCTTGGTCATCGCTGCTGATGTAATACCCATGGGGGGCCATGCACGCCAGGGGGGAAATTGGGAGAGCTTGGAAAGACTTTTTCCCCCCACTTAAAAAAAATTAATAATGAAAAAAGCAGTGCAGAAAGACCCCTGGGCCCTGTCCCGCTTGCGAGAGGAACATTTGTCATCATTTATAAAACAGCTTTTCCTCCCTGCTGTTGTTTATAATAAATTCTTGTACGCTCCAGAGAGAAACCCGACTCCTTTACCAACGGGGAGTTTTATTTTCCCCCCACGACGGAGCTTGCCCTGGATGGCCCCGTTGTTATTGTAGGGTCTCACGCCTGATTTTCAGCTCAGACATGGCAGCGAAGGGTCAAACCGCAAGCGCCGGCATCGCTGGGGTTAATGAGATGGCAGGATCGGCCCCACCATCCTGCAAATGTCCCCTTATCTCAGCAGGGCACCAAACTGTCCCCATCTGGGGCTGGCCAAGTCCTGATCGTTTTTGCTGAGCCAGCACTTCTCCACCTCCAGCAAGTCAGGGGGCCTGGCAGCCCCCCGCTATCGCCTCTGAAAAGGGACAACCACAGCAAGAAAATGTTTGTTTTTCCTCCCCCACCCCTTGGCCTGCCCCGGGGAGCTGCCAGAGAAGATTTCCTTCTTATTCACCGTGAAAATTAGAATAATAAAAAAAAGCAGGCCTGCTCCCCACCGAGCTGTTTGTGCAGGTGTGCTGGGCTTAGCCGAAAAATCCCAGCCCCAGCAGTTTTCAAAGAGGGCAGCTGCTTTGCCTCCCTGTGCACAGTCGTGCTGGGTCCCAGCCCTGGGACCACTGAAGGGGGTGGCTGTGAGCAGTGGGGACGGGGACATGGGGACACCCCCGAGTGACCAAGATGCAACCCTTTGTGTCCCCATCCCATCCCCACAGCATCCCTCCTTCAGCACCTCCTGGTGTACCCCTTCATCCCAGCCCAGCCAAGCCAAGCGCTGCAGCATCCCTCCTCCAGCACCTCCAGATTCAGCCCTTCACCCCAACATCACACTCCAGCCCTGCAGCATCCCTTTTCCAGCACCTCTTGGCACACCTCTTCATCCCCCCATCCCACCCCCACTGAATCTTCTCAAGATCCCCTGTTGGTTGTTAAATGCCTGAAGATGGCAACAAAATCAACCTAAACCCATTCCCAATCCCACAAAAGGAAGACTTTCCCAACAAGATTGTCATCTCCTGGCCCAGGTGCCCCATCCTCAGATGTCACCACAGCCACCACAACTCAAGCTTAGTGGGTACCAAAATCCCCCATGGGATTTCCAAAACCTGCTCCCATTCAACAACAAACCCCAGACAATCCGTTTCCATGAGGGCAAAGCAAAAAAAGTCTGCTGGAGATGGAGAAAAGCAGAGGGCAGGGGTCTGAGGAGGGGTCAGGGTGAGGAAGCCCCCGGAGATGCCTCCTGGGGGTCAGCTGAGAGTGGGGACCCCCAGTGAGAACTGGCACCTTGGTCAAACCCCACAAGGAGGGGCGAGGTATCTGCCCCCATGGCTTAAAAGGACACGTGGGCTTGGCTTTCACCAGCCAAGACCTCCTTTGCATGAGATGATTCAGCCCCTGAGCAAGACTTGGGTGGCACTTGAGTCCCCTGCAGAGGCTGTGAGCCGGAGACACGAAAACTTTTGGTGTGTCCTCCCCATCTCCTTGCCAAAGCTTGGTCTTCCCCTTCCCTTGACCAAGCCACATGAGATGCTCCTCCCGCACCTCCCCCATGGCCTGGCCACTTAAAGATTTAGGGCTGGAAGCTCTCATATCTCAAGATGTCTTCATTGGCTGGTTTGGGTGGAGGGAGGCAGATGACCCACGATGCTCACACAAGCCCCAGTAAACCCCCACACATGCCCCAATAAACCCCCTCATAAAAACCAGTGGGATCTAATTGCTTAATTAACCCTCCAGGTGCCCCAGCGAGGGGCCAGGAATGCCGCACATTCCTGGCAGAGCCCGGTGGGATTAGGAGGCTCTTAAAGAGCTTAGGCGCATAATTAACATCTGATTCGGCTTTATAAAGTGTTTTGACTAATTAAGAAACCTGCCCAAAGGGTGGCCCTGCAGGTGACAGGCTTGGAGGTATTTTTGGTGACCCCCAGGGAGGTGACAGCTTTCCCCAAACAAACTTTGGTTGGAGAGAGCAGCAGGTGACCCGGAGGAGAGGCCAGGCAGCAGGGTGGCTGCAGAGAGCCACCTCCCTGGGCTGGTGGGATGATCTTTATTCCCTTATTTAGATTAATTAAGGAAAAATGTAAAGGAGGAGGCTGGGGGCTCCTTCACCGGGAGGTAGGTGTCCCAGTGGTGGGCTCATTGGCTAACAAGGGTTGTCCACCCACCTGTGGGCAGCCCGATCCCCCTGGCAGAGCCACAGCCCCATCACCTCCTGGCCCAGCTTCCAGGTATCCTTGAAGGACAGAGCCTTTGCCAACAGGAATAAGATAAGCTTGGCAGGCATCTTCCCATTTCCCTCTGTCGCCTCGTGTCATCTGCAGGGCAGCTGTCCCCAGACATCCCTCCCCAGAGACACGGGACTGCCAGCATCCCTCACCCCTGCATCCCTCACCCGGCAGAAGCGGCTGCTCCTGGCAAGGTAGGCAGAGATCTGGAGGAAGACCTTCTCTGCACAAATTCTGTTCCCAAGCTCTTTCCCACACATTTTCGGCGGGGCTGGCCGGACCTCAGGCTGACCCAGCCCGGCTGCTCTCGCTGTGTTTACTCACTTGCACGCAATGGGGCAGGGCTGGGATAAACGCTTCCCCCAGTACAAACCCTCTGGGATGGGTTTTTCTCAGAAACTAGGGATGGGGCTGGATGGGTTATGGGGTCAGACAGGTCAGAGGCTCCAGCTGACATGGGTTTCCCAAGGGACAGGCAGGGAACAGATCCCCCAGGCTGCTGCTCCTCACGCCCTCCAGCCTTGCTTCCAATTTCACCACGGAGCAAAAACACTCTTGGCAAGCCTCAGAGAAAAGCCACAGGATTTCATCAGGATCGGGGTCAGTAGGACGTGAAACGACGGCGTCCCTGCAGCAACCTTGGTCCCCTGCTGTGGCCGGCACAGGGAGGTGATGGGGTGACTGGCCCCCAGTGAGGCAGCACAGATCCAGCTATGAACTGAGCGTGCCCTGGCACAGGGCACATGGCCAGGATGGCCCAGAACACGGCACTGTCCCACCCCAGGAGCACGGTGTGTCCCCAGTCCACGGCACACAGCCACCCCATGGATGCAGGATGACCAGGGACATGGCATACGGCCACCCCAGGAGCTGGCATGACCCCAACCCACGGCACACAGCCACCCCACGCAGGCGGGCTGGCTGGGGACACAGCACAGACCCACTCCACAAAAATGCAGGGTGACCTGGGACATGGCACAGCCCCAGCCCAGACCCCATTGGGACTTGCTCCTTCACACACCTTCCCTTTCCTCCCTGTTTTTCACCACCTCAAACATCATTCCCAAAATATGTAGCATCTCTAACAGCCCCTTGGTGGCCCCTCTGCCACATTTGTCCCCATAGCACTGGGGCAGGCAGCATCCTTGGAGCGCAACTGGCCCCAGACACGTGCAGAGGGCTGTGCCCTCGGGGACGCCGTCTCCCCCAGGTGATGGAGCACCCAGGGCACCATCCCCCCCCAGGGAGCTGCCACCCACCCCGGGGTCCCCCCCAGACTCACCCCGTCCGCCGTGGCTGGGCCTGTAGACGCTGCCCACGCTGACCCGGGCTTGGCTATCTGGGACGGCCTGCGGTATTTCGGGGCTCCTGGCAGGCAGGTAGGACTCGGGGCGCGGAACCCCGTAAGGCTCCAGCGCCCGAAAAGGCGGCTGTGGCTGCGGCTCGTAGGGGGGGGTACTGGCCCCCGTACCCAGTCCCGGGTGCCTGCAGGTTGTCGGCGGGCGCGATGCCCTGCCCGGTGGGATGCTGGCTGGCATACGAGTCCGAGCCGCCCTGCTCCGGTGGGCCCCCCGCGTCGTGGTACAAGCTGTGGGAGTACCGGCGGTCCAGCCCATCGGCCGGCTGCGGGGCGGCGGGCACGTAGGGGCGCTCGGCCGCCGGGTAGTAGCCCTGGGCTCTGTAGGGGCTCTGCTCCTCCCCGTAGTCCTCGTAGCGTGCCCGGGGCTGGAAGGGGTACACCACGCTGGCCCCCGCTGCCGCCGCCGCCACGGCCGCCCCGCCGGTGCCGGTGCCGGTGCTGCGGTAGTAGGTGTACGCCTCGTCGTACGCCCGGGGCGCCTCGTAGGGCTCGTACTGGGGGGCGAAGGGGAGCTGGGGGTACGCGGGCTGCCCGGCGGAGGCGTAGGCGAAGGAGGAGGCGGAGGAGGCGGAGGAAGGCTGCCGCAGGCGGCCGGCAGGCCGGGCCCGTTGCGAGGGGGTGCTGTCGCCCACCGGCCCCTCCCGCCAGTTTTCGGGCACCTGCCCGAAGCCGAAGGGGTGCCGCGTCTGCCCCCGCACCGTCTCGGAGCCCGGCCGCGGCGGGACGGCCGGTGCCTGCCGCCGCACGCTGCCCGTGCCGCCGGTCACCGCTCCCGCCAGCAGCAGCCGGTTCCCTCCGGGTCTCTCCTGCCCCGGCGGCACGTACTCGGCGCCGGTGTTGAGCAGGCTGTACACCCGGCCGTTGTTCTCCCACTGGATCAGCTGCCGCCAGGGCTGCCCGCCCGCCTGCTGCTGCTGCCCGCCCGCCAGCAGGCACAGCCCGCAGCCCAGCGCTGCCCACAGCCCCCACGCTGCCCGCCGCGCCATCCCGTCAGCGCCGGCCCCGGCCCCGCCGCGGCTCCCCCAGCGCCCGCCGCCCAGCCCCGGCGGAGCGGCTGCCGGGGCGGGCGGAGCGGCTGCCGGGGCGGGCGGAGCGGTTCCCGGGGCGGGCGGAGGGGCTGCCGGGCCGGGCGGAGCGGCTGCCGGGCCGGGCGGAGCGGTTCCCGGGGCGGGCGGAGGGGCTGCTAGGGCGGGCGAAGCGGTTCCCGGGCCGGGCGGAGCGGCTGCCGGGGCGGGCGGAGCGGTTCCCGGGCCGGGCGGAGCGCCTCCCGGGGTGGGCGGAGGGGCTGCCGGGCCGGGCGGAGCGGTTCCCGGGCCGGGCGGAGCGGCTGCCGGGGCGGGCGGAGCGGCTCCCGGGCCGGGCGGAGCGGCTGCCGGGCCGGGCGGAGCGGTTCCCGGGCCGGGCGGAGCGGCCGCGCTCCCCGGCGGCGGCGGCGGGAGGGGAGCGGAGCGCGGGGGGCAGCGGCGCCCCGGGTCCTAGGCACCGCCTCCGGCACGGAGCTGCCCTCCTGGAGCGGGGCGGGGGGGCTGCGGGGGGCTCCTGCGCGCGAGATGCTGCCACTCGGCGTCAAACGCTGCGCTTTCGGGGGCTTTACGCCTTTTTTTTAGCCCTGGAGTGATTCACGCCTTCAGCTTTGGGGCGAACGCTGCGGGGTTTGGCCCCAGTACCGCCTGCCGCACGCATCCTGCCCGCCGGGCGCCGGGAGGACGGGCTGCGGGGCGCTGGCTGCTCGCCCAGTGCAGCCGCTGGCGTAAAAACCCGAAATGTCGGGGGTTACACTTTTTTTCACCCTGGCACTCTGCACACCTTCGACGTTTGGGTTGAATTCTGCAGGTTTTGATGTTGTACAATGGCCGCGGAACAGTGTTAGGGCTCGTGGAAAGCATCGGAGGGGGGGGGTGGGGGGTGAATGCCATGCGACCCTGCCCCGCGTCCCTGCTCGGAAGGACCCTGTTCTTCCCCAAAGGGACCCAAATTCACACCAGTGACTGTCCCACCGGAGGCCTGATACCAGGGTGAGGGCCTGGACAAGCACCTTCACTCCCTCACGAAAGCTTTCGGCAGGTTTCAAAGGGGAAACTGCCAAAAAAATGGAGCTTCCCCCCAGAATTTGCCTGTTGATGACAATTTGGGTTTTTTTCCCCTGCTTTTGTATCCCAAATGAGGACGAATCCTGCACAAAAGGTTTTAAGCCCCAGGGAGGAATTAAAACCAAAGACTGATTGGTAACTCAGGGCTGGAAATATTAAACAGAAAGGTGGGGTGGGAGGTGGGGGCGAGGAGCACATCTGGGGGGGGGGGCAACCCTGCTGCTGGCTGGAGCCAGCCCATGTGAACCCCGAACCCATCACCATGCTGGGGCCATCGCCCTGGCTCGCTCCTCCACATCACCGCATGAAGAGCCTGGGCAAACTGAGCCCCAGGGCCTCGTCCTCCACAGGGACGCCCAACACCCCGCGCCCCAGCCTTTTTACAGCCCCGTGACCCCAGCCTGGCATCCACAGGGGGATATTTCAAGGCAGAGATGAAGCTGGGAAAAAACATCCCAGCATCCTTCCCTCCATCTGCCACCCTGGGGAAACTGAGGCAGCACCCCGAAAGCTGGAGTGGGCAGCCCAGTCCCTGCCACCCCCCTGTCCCCAGAGCTGCCCTTGTGCTGCCTGGCACTTTCCTGTTGCTTTAAGTCCTGGCCGTAGGGCCGTGTGTTTTCCACGTGTAGATTTTTCCTTTTCTCCTTTCCCCCCCTCCTGCTGCGTTTGTTCCCAGCCCCAAAGCTGGGGATGAAGCCAGGATGAGGCCAGGGGCCAAGGCCAGCCTGACCACAGGGGATCCTTGCACCAGGCTTTTCCAGAGGGCCTGAATCCCCTGCGTGGGACCCCCCAGTTCCCTGCATCCCCCAATATTTCTTTGCTTTTCCTTGCTCCCCCTGCTCCCGCCCGCGCTCCTCCCTTCTCCCCGCAGGGACTGGAAATACCAGAGTTGATGTAATAGGCAGTGCGGCTGGCCAGGAAGGAAAGCCTGGCCTAACCTCCTCCTCCACAGCCCCACGGCTGCCTGGCCTGAGTGGGGACAGGGACATGAGGGGGCTGGCCGCCGGTCACTCCCCTCTGCATCGCTCCAGCCCACCAGGCAGCCGGGATCTGGGGGAGCGATAGGACTTGGTGGGACATAGGGACACACACGCAGCAGGCACAGGGTTACCCCCACACCGGTGTGAGGCAGGAGGGGACTGGAGGGATGATGGGGGGGTCCCTATAGGTTTGGTTCATGAGTGGGGGTCCTGCATGGCTCCGCACCCCATCCCGCTCGCCAGGCCATGAGATGCCACCTGGATGCTGTGTCCGAGGGGACAGGCTACCAGCCCCATAACCCTTAACGGGGAGGGTTGGGGACATGCAGGGTCCCACCCTGCATCCCCACGCAGGTTCAGCATCCCCAGAGAGGATGCAAGAAGGGGGTGGCCAGAGGGCATCTGCCTCAAAGCAGGACCCTGAGCCACCAAGGTGTGACAGGAGGGACTATGTCCTGCTGTACCGGGGGTCCCACCCCCACTAGATGGTGCCAGCAGCCCACGCTTGCCGTGCCACCGCACCTGGGGTGACAGCGGCGAGGAACAGCCAGCCCTGCAGTGGCTGCTTCCACTCTAGTCCCACAGAAACCCCTTCCCGAGGTGGGGTGGGAGAAGGGGGCAAAGGTGCTGGACTCCCGGAACCATTTTCTCCCCCTTTCTTTTTATAAGGATCCCGCAGGAGTGTATGTGGGTGCCGGCATCCAGCACCAGAGCTGGCAGCATCGTGGGGTGGCTCCCAAAAAGAGAACGAGGCAAAGCCACGGTGCTGGGGAAACTGAGGCAGCGCTGGCCTGGGGCAAGCCCCCAGCACAGCTTCAGTGCCTGCATCCCTCCCCGCCAGGCTCAAACCCCCAATTTCAAGTTAATCCTTCAACCTGTTCATTCTGCTTTCCCTTTGCAGAAATAATTACCAATAAGGTGAATTAGTTTAATTCCCAAGTGACTAAAAAGTCATTTAGCAACTTAATTACTTGAAGACTAGTTTTGTCTTACTATTATTTTTAGGCCATTTGGGATAACCAGTCACGTGAGTAATTGGGTGTCACAATGTATTAACAGGGACAAATGGTCACCGTGGGGCATGGTGGCACAGAGGCTCCTCTGGCTCTATCCATGTCAAACTCACCCAAAAGCTCACTCCCAGAATTTTCCTGCCTCCTTTTTAATATGTATTTTCTAGGACTGACTTGATTTTTCAAGACAGCCAGGTGAGGGAAAGCACGGGGGAGAAGAAGGGGGATTTACCTGAACTTGAATCTCCACTTTCTTGTGCCAAACCAGGTTGTTTCGGGGAACAGCAGACTTCTCCCACAATCAATTTCTAACAACTTATAGCAAAAATCCCTCTTTTCCCCAGTTCTCACCATACCAAGGACCACCAAGCCCCAGGAGCAAGGTCAGCATCCCCCATCTCTTCAACCCCTGTGCTACATGGCTGAGTGGATGGGACCAAGGCCTCCCAGCTAAGCTGGTGACAGGACAAGGACAGCCACGTCTCCCTGCTAGAGCCGGTCTCTTGCTGTTAATATTTCCTCAAAATCAGCCAAACTGAGAGGTGCTACACCCTCACTGGACAAGGAAACCTGCTTGTGCTGCTGCTGCAGAGGAATCACCTCTTTTCCCTGTGACCTTACGGCTTTGCTCTCCCCAGGCAAAAAAAAAAGGGGGGGCGGGGGAGGGAATTAAAAAATAATCAAAATTAAAAGGAAATAGTCAAAATATTTGTTCTCTGTGCCCTTTTGGTCATTGAGAAAGCTGGGAGGGGAGGCAGCCGTGAGACCTTGCATGCTACGAGTGTGTCAGGTCTCAGCCATCCTTCAGGATGGACCGCAGGGGAGCTGGGATGTCTCCTGCTCCATTCCTTCATCCCTGTGCCTGTGGTGGTGGCCCTGCTGTTACCTCCTTCCTGCCCTGGGCTGTTGGGAAGGTAAACTGAGGCACAAGGGACTTTCCCCTGGCCAGCACAGGGTACACTCACACTGGGACCTGAGCAAATCCCACCTGGCATTTTGGCATCCATCGGCAGACAAAGGAGCTGGCAGTCAAGGAAACCTGGTGTGCATCCTCCTCCACGTAAGTCACCCAAACTCTCCAGCCAGAGCCAGAGCTTTCAACAGGGGAACGTTGTTTGAAACTTCATTTATCCACTGACCTAAATGGAAGACACTTTATTACTTTTATTTCTGCATCTCTGTTGAAACACTCACCAGCTGGGTGTAAACAAGCCCTTAACGTCTCCTCTGCCAGCTGCCGACAGCCATGGTGGTCAGCTGCCACAACCAATGCCTTCAAAATCCCCTGTTCAACCATCTGCTTCTTAATTTTAAGCGTGGGGTAATTTCCAAGCCAGGGAAAGGTGGATTTGTCATCTCAGCCACAGCCATCGAAACTGCCAAACCCTGCTGCCCCACAAAAATCCCCCCAAGCCTTTATTCCTGGTTTCCCAGGGTGTGGAGAACATGAAGCGATGCTGTATATCTTCCAGCAGTTAGTGGCAGAGGGATTTTTTGGATAGTCTTGTCCTTAAAAGCCTTTTTCCTCTGTGAATTTGTCTGGCAATGATATTCCGTGGGAAGGAGCTCCAAAGCTGAACGAGGGTTGTGCAAGCTCTTTCATTCCTAGAGCTGGTCTTGAGGCAAGAAGGCATGAAAAGAGGGGAGGAAAAAATCTGATTTGGGGCAATAAATTAAAAATCAAGCTTGGAGTGAGGTGGCTTCTCTCCTTTTTTCTCCCCAACCTGGACACCACCACAAATAACACAAAATTCAAGAACAATTCCATGGACAAACCTATGGAATGGAGCAGGGAGGTCCCAGCCCTGCCACCACCTTCCCTGGGCTCGGCCAGCTCCTTCCCCACCCCACGGCTGACCCAGGGATGGCTGGGGAGGGTCTGCAAGGGGTGGTGGTCCTTCCCCAAACACGTGTTCCCCTAACTTGCTTTATGGCTTCCCAGTACTTTTGAACCCTTGCAGTGCTCCTCACTTTCCAAGCTGACATTCCTTTGTCATGTTTAGCAATTAAAGGCTATTTTCTACACACACACACACACACACACACACACACACACACACACACACATGTACTGTGTTCTTAATTAACTTGCTTCTGATTGCATCCCTGTTTGTGTGCTGGCCTCATCAGAGATGCCAGCAAAGTTCTTCAATAACGTCACCCCTGGGCTTTTATAGCCAAGCACAGCTTGGGATGTGAATCCAGGGGGGTTTCTTTTCCGAAAGGATGAGAAACCCCCTGTCCCCAGGAGATGCTGTCCCTCAGCATCCAGCCCGCAGGGGCATCTACAGGCAGACGGAGCTGGCAGGATCTGCGGCTTCACCCAAATTCCTGGCTCCCAGCCCTACCCACGCTGAGCATCGCATCCAGAGTGGCAGGGTTTTGGCCAGCTAGTGGAGGAGGAGAAATACAGCTTCTGCAACTTGTCTTGGTAGCTCAGATTGGCCTTTAGTGTAGGACCAGCCACAAGGGACATTAAAGGTGACCGAGAGAAGCATTCTTTTAATCCGCATGGCTGCCCGCTCCCAGCACACTTGCAGGAGTGCATGTGTTTTGCTGGAGGTTTTCTCAGCTCTTGTAAATTGAATAAAGTTGCCATCACCCTAATCTCAGCAGTTCTGCATGAGGAACATTCCCTCCCTTATCTCCCCCAAACTCCTGCCTCGGGTTTCCAGGCCATTTGGATTGCTTTAATGCTTTACAACACAACCTGGCTCTTAGCTAAGCTGGGGAAATCCGTCACATTCCTCGAGGTGAAACTAAAGTCGATGAAGCTTTCCACCATCACAAACCTTCCCAAAGGGCATCTCCTCCGATCTCCTGAGCCTGGCCACCACCACAGTCCCCAAGTGCAAGCCAGCCCTTGCTGGGGGATAACACTTACCCCCAGACAGGGAGGATGGAGTGGACATCTCCAGGGGCATCACCCTCAGCAGCTTGGGGCTCCTTTTCCAGCCTTCCCGTGCTCCCACAGTTGCAGCCGGGTTGGATTTGTGGGCAGTGGAGATCTTCACCCAGGAGCCCAGGGAGAGATGTGCTCTGCACGGGGTGGGCAGAGGCTCCGAAGTATCCATTAGCTGCTGGGGAAAAAAAAAAGGCGTTAAAGTTTTCTTTGGGAAGTAGGGAGGGGTTTTCTCTGGTGTATTCCCACTGGGAGGCATGGAAGCAGCCATGGGTGCACGGTTGGGTCTGACCGGGCTGCCTGCACCCGGCCGCGCAGGGGAGGCACCCCAGTCACAGCCAGCCAGCAAAGTCCTGCAGGAGGCTTGGTACCTTCATAGCATTGCTCTTTTGATTTCCGCAAGGTAAAACCAAACGTTTCCCCCACCCCCATTCCCCTCCACCAAGGCACCGGAATCATTAATCACAACCAGCATTGCAGCACCCAGGGACTGAACACCCCCAGCCAGCCCTCCCCGGCCCTGTTACCCCCAGCAGCCAAATAACACCTGAAAATAACACAAACCCACTATTCCCATGGGTAAATTATATTTTTTAAATTATTGTTAAATGTTAATGCAAGCATCGAGGGTTTCCCTGACCAGAAGAGGTGACCCCAGGTGGCTCAGCTGTCCCAGCATCAGCAGATGGCAGCCTCGGCAGCCTAAAAACCACCCACCCTTGTCTCGCATCCCTGCAGCATCGGCTGGGGGGTCTCAGTATCCCCCCTGGGGGTCTTACCCCCTCCAAGGGGTCCCAGTACCGCCCCCCCCTCCCGCGGTCCCAGCCTGGCACACATGCAGGGTACCCTGCAGGCTTCACTCATGGATGGCAGGAGATGGAATTAATTAGGAAGGCAGAGTGGATAATAACATGTTTTTTAAAGCATGTTGTTTGCAGCAGACTTCTCTGGAGTGGGTTATTTATAGGATGTGTCTATAACCTAAATAAAGCAGCTGAATTTTGCCATGCTGCTCCGGGGGATGATGCTGGCTGGGTCCCGAGGGGGTGCAGACCCTCCCACTGATGCTCCCCAGGCACCCCCAGCCCCTCCGTGGGTGCAGTAGCACGTTTCAAAGCAAGTCACCAGCTTGAGGACCCTGAGCATCTCCCTCTCAGCAGTAACACTGGTGAAATGAGCCGGTTTAACCAGCAGACCCTCAGTAGGGTACTGTGACCCCCTGTGCCTCATCCCCCCCCCCTTGGGACCCTGAGGAGGAGGATGCAATGCTCACTGCAGGCTGGACCAGCTGCTTCACTGTGGCTTCATCCCAGCCCTGGGCTGCTGCAAACAGGGAGCAGGAGCCAGAGCCTTATCCTGAGCAGGGCAGAGACAGGGCAAAGCTGTCCCACAGCCCCAGTGGTCCCAGCCACAGCCCAGATGGGAACTGGGGCAGTTTCAGACACCTCAGCCCCAGCTCACCCCAAGGGACCCTCGCATCATCTGGCAGGGATGCTACAGCCACATCCCCACACCAGGAGCAATGAACCTCCCGCCACAACCCTCTTTGGGGTGGTGGTGCCACCTCCTTCTTCTTCCTCCTCCTCCTCCTCACCCTTTATTCTTTCTGGCTGCCCTCAGGTTTTAATATGTCCCCCAGGTTTAACCCATTGCTGCCCTCCTGCCTGCATCTGCCCTGGCTCCCCTGGGCAGGCTGGGACAGCGGTGGCAGCTGCCACCAGCAGATGATTGTCCCTAAACCTTGCCAGAAGGGCACATGCTTGCAATGGGGTCCCCCAAAACTCTCATTTAATTCACCAGACACAGTCAATAGTGGGGTTGTGACCATGCTCCCCTGTGCCTCAGTTTCCCCCCTTGCCTGGGAGAGGCTCCAAACCACCAGTGGGAAGCTTGAGCTGATGGCAGGGAGGATAAATAAACCCCAACATGTCCCTTGTCTTTCCTACAGCTGCTTTAAAAGGAGAAACACCACCCACAGCTGTGACAAATGTCTTTGTCTGGCTCACAAGTGGAATAGCTAACACCCAAAGAGCGGTGGCTGCTTATGTTCTGGAGTGGTAGGTGTATAAATATATAGTGAATAAAATGAATAGTTTTGTTTGTTCTGCTCTTATCTAATTTAATAGCTTCTGGGTGAGCAATTACTCTCTGTAACAAGAGCAAATAAGCAGCATTAGCGTAATTGGTTGAATATTACCTTGCTTTATGCTATATAATGCAACATTAGGACCTTAGCACTTACACTTAAAAGAAGGTTTGCTGCTCCAGTCAAGGCTGGAGAGATGCTCGATGTGGGTTAGCCCTGTTTTCACCCCTAAACCCCCAAACCCAGCTCCTTTTTGCCATTTCTGGCTAGGAAGAACTGCTTGCTTTCCTTGCTATTTGCTGCAGAAGGTCTGCAGCATGAAATCTCTCCTGGAGGAAGGGATGAGAGATCTTGGTACGGGTCTGGATGCATCTCACCATGATGCTCATCCTCTCCCTCCACCAAAACACGACTGAAGCTGGCCTGGGCAGCCTGAAAACCTCAGCCCTGCTTGTGGCTGGGTTTAAAAGAGAAGAAAAAAAAAATATCTGTCAGGAAAGCAAGAGAAATCAGCCCATCATCCTGGGCTGGACCAACTATGTACACAGGTTTAAATGGTCATTAATGCATCTCTTCTCGCTTGAAATCATATCTGGGTTAATGTCCTCGCCCGCACGCTCCATGATGGACATCTCCATTAGGAGCAATTGAGAAAGTGACAAGAACTGTCTGGGGAAAAAAAGAGAAATTGGCTTTTGGGTTGGGGAGAGGTGGAAATTTCATATAAATCTGCTTATTTGCTTTGTTGCTGATGAGTAAATGGAAGCAGCAGCTCTGGATCCAGGTGTGTGCCTAGAAGGAATTGGGACATGGTAGCTAAAAAACCCAAATCAGAACAGTTTTGGGATTTTGCTGGAGTGAGAACAAGCACCGTATATTCTCCAACAACCCCAAATGCTTCTCCCCACACCCCTCAGGAGCTGCCACATCTCTGCCCCATGGAGGAGGTGTTCATCCCTGGGAAGCAGAAGTAAAGCCCAATTCTTCCAGGTGCCCCTGTTCCCCTTTGAAAAAGTCCCAGCAGCTCCCAGTCTTTCCAGTTGCTTCACTGGTCTTGGAAGAAGGAACTGGAAAGCTGAAGGGCTCTTGTTCTGGCTGCGCCTCAGTTTCCCTCCCTGTGGGAAAGAAAGAGGGAGGAAAAGTGGACATGTAGACACCTTGAGTTTACCCAGAAGGACAGGGGTGTAGCATCCATCCTGTCCCTTTGTCCACACACCACCTCTGGGTGCGGAGCACCCTCAGCCACTCTCATCTCATCTTATCCCATCATCTCAGCTCATTTCACCTCAGCATCCCATCCCATCCCACCCCACCCCAGGGACCCACTTCCCTGTGCAGGGATGGGCTGAGCCTGGCTGCATGCCTGGTGTCACCCCTGGAGAGAAGGAACCAAGACAATCTCTGTGCCCCCCAGCCAGCCTTGCCCCTCATCAAGGAGGCAGCAGCCAGCTGGGGGAAATAAAACAGAGGATGAGGAGGAGCTGGAAAGGCTGGTTTAACCCCATCAATGTCCATCTGCAGGAAGGGTGGCTTGTCCCCAGGTCCTACGGCAAGAGAGAGATCGCTTGTAAGCAGATATATTGGTCTGCTAAGGGCAGTGTGGAGTGAACTGGTGCAAACTGGTCCCCAGAAGCATTTGACACAGCCCTGAAGATGCAGAGCTCAAGTGTGAGCAGTTAGTTGCCGGAGCGAGGTGTTGGATATCTCTCAGGTGCAAAGAAACATGAAGCTGTGGCTCCTGTTACCTGCACTGGGAGCAGGTGGGGTGGCTCAAAGAAAGCCATCACCCCCCACCTCTCCAAAAAAACCCTGCACCTCACTAAAAGGCCTTTTGCAGGCAAAACACTTGTCCCCATTAAACGTTTAGCAGGGTTATCTCCCAGCTGGTACAAGGCTGATTATCAATACACTTTAATTTATCCTGCAAAAGCCGCCTCATGCCGTGAAGCCACACGTCCGCCCGTGCCACGGCATCTAAACCTGGCCCAGAATAGCATCAAGCCCAAATCGGCTCACACTAATTGACTAACCTTGTTAATCTTACCGAGAAAAAAACCACAAACCAGCCTAGTAGGTTGGAGGTTTCCTGCTGCAAGCCCAAAGCCAGCTTCATTTCGATAAAAGCAATTTATATTCTGCTAAATACCCAGAAGCATCCAATGAGGTGGGCAGAAAGAGGTTTGAAACAGCCAGAACGGTGAGGTGGGGTTTGCTGGGTGGGATGCTGTGGGCACAGCCAGGATGATGCAGCTCCATCATGGACTAGATGGATGCAGAAATCACTTCATTCAAGATAAGAAATGCAAGATTTGCAGAGAGAGGGGTGGGGGTAGCTGAAGAATGGATACAACAGGGGAAAACACATAATCCAGAGCAAGAAAGTGAGGTTTCAGGTATGGAGCACGTGCTTCAGCAGCAAACTTCTGGCAAGGAGATGGGTCATGATGTGGTCAGATCCACACCTGGGATAATGCTTCTACAAACAGAGAGCTTCCCCTTCGGTGCTGTGTTTGTCTGGATGCTGAGGTTCCACAATGGTGCCAAATCACCCCAAAACGTGGCCAGCACCTCATTACCCACGTGGCAGAGCCCACCATCTCTTGGGGCTTTCCCAGAGCAACCTGTCTGCCCCGTCTCATGCTGGAGCAAAGCACCATCATGACCTTCTCCACCCACAAACCCCATCCACCCCACCCTGCTCCTTCCCCTCCATCCCACCCCAGCTGTGGGTGCTTCCCCCGCCACGGCATGTGGGCTCCTCACCGCTGCCACCCCAGAGAAATCAAGGCAGCTATTTTCTCCATCGCTGCACGAACACAGTCAATCACTTGCAGCACATGAACATTAAAATGCCTCTCAGCGCTGGAGAAAAACCTGCTGCCAAGATGTTTTTGATCTCCCCCAACAAGTTCCCAGCTCCAGCTGAGGTTTTGCTCCTCTCCAAGCACAACGATGCCTCCCCTTGTATCTGCCCATGCCAGGAGGCTGCACAGGGTGGGACAGCAAGCACAGGCACAGGGAGAACCCAAACCAACCCAGTGCCACCCTGGAGAGTCTCAGGTCAGGGCTTGGGCCATTGAGATGGATCAGCATCCTTCTCGGGAATCAGATGAGAAAGGACCAGCAGCCTCCATCCCTCCTGCCCAGCACAGAGGGAATTTGCTTCCGCAGCAGAAAAAAAGCCACCAAACACCAGCCCCACCTCTACAGAGCAGGTCCCACTACCATCTCCAGTGGGTTCCACCTTCCCATCCTCCTGGTGAAACCAGAGGCAGCACTGCCCAGGGAAAAGCAACCTCTTGAGCCCAGTACAGGAGCTGAAGCATGGTCCAGGGAAGGGCAATTCCCCAGGGACTCATTTGCCCAAGCCTCAGCCTGGAGTGACATCCCCCATGATGGAACTGCTGCTGCTGTTCCCTCCCTCCTCACCAGCATCCTGGCAGGGGGTGGGGGGGAAGAAAAACAACCCCAAAACCAAATCCTGCTGCATGCAATGTGCTTTGAAATGGGAAGGAAAGAGGAGGAGGAGAAAGTGAAGCAGTGAGTCTTGGGAAGCATAATCTTGTTAAAAATCTCAGCAGGGATGCAGTGTAATTAATCCTAACAAATTCATTGCAGAATGATCCCTCGGTCAGTTTGGCATAAATTGGGAGCTGGCTCCTATGGCGTCATCACGAGGAGGTAGCAGGTACCTCTGGGTACTTTACAGCGAGTGAAGCAGGATGAATCCTTCCCTTTCTGCTGCTGCTGGGGCTGCTCTCACTGCCGAAGAGGTGGCTGCTTGCTCAGAAGGGTTTTTGCCAGGTTATCAGGTGGCAACAGGGACAGGGACCCTGCGGGCTCCTGGGTACCCAAATCCCCCCAAACGGAGATGGGGAGTGGGATGGGGATGCTCAAGCGGGCACAGCCAGCCCTCCTCCTCTGCAATTACATTTAGGAAAACAAGGCTAGGATCTTCCCAGATTTTAGCGGCAGAGTGAAATGAATTGAGTAAATAAATACATGTCGATTTGCTCTGGATTTCTGCAGGAATAGCCTTTTGTCCCTCATTTTGCAGAGGCACCGTCACAAACTAAGCCAGCACTGACACAACTGCACTGCTCGACCTCCCCCACCTCCTCTCACCCTCAGCAGAAGCAATGGATACCCTCTGTCAGACAATTTTTGCCCTAATAAATGCCCCATCCATCTAAAATAAGAAGCATTAAAAATCTCTCCTGTTTCAGCTGGAAAACAATGTTTGGCTTAAAATATACAGGGATAAGTGTGCTTTGATGTCTCATGAAGACAGAGAGGGATGTCTGTGCTTCGTCATCATGCGCTGTCTTGTAAGATGTCCCAGGCCAACGAAATAATAAAGAAACACCCCCAACTTGCTGGAGCAGGGAACCACTGCTTTTAGCATTCTGTTCAGCCCTGGACCGGGATGTTGGGTTTTGGGTATCACCGGCACCCCAACGCCCTTGTACTACCCTTCCCAGCGTGGGAGGGCTTTCCTCCCCAGAGGCTTTCCCAGCTTTCTTCTCCTCCTCCCCACCTCGCCTTATCTCCTAAACGAAGTATGTCAGGCAGCATTAGCTCATCCTTCCCCTGATCCCTGCCCAGGGAGCATCCCTTGCAAAACAAATAGCTCCGTGTCAGCAGAAGTGTCTGGAGTGATAAAAGCCATTCAGCGGCGGCAGGCAGCTCCGTATGACCAACCACTGGACACTCCCAAACTTATTAGGACCTTGAGTATATCGGCAGGTTTTCTGCCTCACCTGCCAGCCTGGCTGAGGATGAATGAATTCCTCACTAGCTGAAGTCTCTTGCTTCTTCTTTAACCCTCATGGAGATTTACATTTCTTCGGGCTTTCATCTTTCTGGGGAGATGACAAAGTCCGATGCTTCCTTGTTCCACAGCAAGGTGCATGGTGGCTGCTTGCCTCAGTTTCTCCCTCTGTACAAAAAAAAAAAAAATTGGTAATTTTTAGCAGTTTTGAATCTGTTTATCTGTTCCCCACATCCTTGGTGCTGGCATGACATGCTTGGCTGCAAGAAGACAGAAAAAGCAGGAGGGTCCTGGGAGATGCTGCCCAGCATCGTGTAGGGTGAGGTACCTGGATGGCTTCAAGCCAGGGGGCTGACACGTGGGCAGCACGCGGAGCTCCCCTCTGAGACAAGCGTCTCCCTCTGAGGCATCAGGCACGGTTCACACATCACCATGCTCTGTTTCAGGAGCAATTTTCCTCCCTGTGCTTGTTTAGTTTGTTGTGAACTTGTCTGGTGATGGGGAAGGTCAGCCCATCCAGCTCTTTGCAATGTGAAGCAGAAGGGCTTCCCTCCCACCACCACATTTTTCCCTCCCCCCTCCCTTTTTTGTTTTTCTTTTTTCTCCCTTCTTTTCCTTCCCCCCCCCCCCCCCCCCCCCGCCCCCGGCCCTTCCCTGCCCCCCCCCCCCCCCCCTCCCTTTTCCCTCTCCTGCCACTCACTGTCAGGATGTTGTTCCTGCTCCTGTTCTCCCATGGGACCTGCTCCCATACCACCAAGGCCACAAGCATGTAGGAATTTTATTTTGGTAGGGCTTCCCCAACAGGACAGCCTGGGGGGGCAGGTGGGAGAGGGGCACGGAGGGAGTTAACATCAGGGGAAGCCCGCAGGCAAAATCTCCAAACCCAGATAACCAGACCCTCAAATATGATGGGTTAAACTCCCTGATAAGCTACAGAATAAAGCAGCAAACCAAATTCCTTGATGTTCCTTCTGAAAAGACCCCAAATTTATCCCCTGCATTATGGTTGAGGGTCTTACAGACCTGGGACAGACCACAATGGTCGGAGGGACACACATAACACCCATGCACACAGGTAGGTTTGGGCAACCCATGTTTTGGTTTTGATGTTTGCCTCCCCTTGCCAAAGAAAAGAAAAAAAAAACAAAAAAAGCAATTTATGGTTCAGGGACCTCCTGAGTCATGGGTGCCTCTGAAGAGGTGATCCCCAAGCAGCCAGAGGATAATGAGAACAAACACATGCCACATGGGCTTCACCAAGACAGAAAGAGTCTGTGCAAATATTAATTTGAGATAATCAAAGCTACCAGGAAGTGGGGGCAAAGGATGAGCTGCAAGGAGAAAGACCTCTCTCCTTCCCATGGACCAGGAGCTGCTGATACGTGGGGCTGGCTGGATTGATGCAGGGTGCTTGGGGTGCCTGGACAGATGGATGCAGGATGCTTGGGGTGCCTGGACAAATGGATGCAGGATGCTTGGAGTGTCTGGACAGTTGGATGCAGGATGCTCAGGGTACCTGGGCAGACAGATGCAGGATGCTCAAGTTGTCTGGGCAGATGCAGGACAGGTAGGGGTGACCAAGGATGGGATCTTAACACACACTCACCTCTCACAGCCTCCAGATATTGTCAAAGGAGTTGAACATTTGCTGGAAGGAGAAGCAAAAGCAGGGGACCAATGAGTGAATAACTTGAAGGCCTTTTCCTTCTGAAGATGAGAAAAGCAAACCCTAGGGCAGAGACAACGCTGTATTTTAAGGGCAAACAGGAGCAGCTGAGAGCCATGGAGATGGGAGGTAAAAGCCAATGTGGCCAGCGAAAATCAGGCTGTTAAACCTGGAGGAGAAGGAACATTTTCCACCCAAGCAGCATAAGGACTGGCCCATGGCAGGACAGCTCGGGAGAGCTCTACAGCTGCAGCTTCGTCTCCTTCTTCATGCAGCTCACAGGGTAAAGGAGATAAATTCAGAGGAGTGAGTGTAAAGGGCTAAGGGCTTCCAGAGTCTTGCCATGGAGCCATCTCAGGAGAGCCAAGACACATAACCCCTGCTCGGTGGCCTTGACCCATGCCCTCAGCATATTTAGCAGGTTTAGGTGACACCAATTGCTGTGCAAATATTTAAATCCTTAGCTGGCCCCCTCCCTAAATGCTGCTGCTGGATAAGAACATATGGGGGCGTTTCCCGCTGGATCTGTGGAGGTGCTGACAGGTTTGGGACTCACCCAGGTGTTTTGCAAAGCTGGGATCCGTAAATCCAACCAAAGTCTTCAGCATGATGAAGCTCTTCCCCATACCTATGTTCATCACACACCTGGCTTCTGGTGGACAGGGAAAGCAGGAACCCAGGGCAGGGAAAGCTCCTGTGGCCCAGCTTGTCCATAGCCATAAAGGCCCCATAAGAGAGGATTCAGCCTCTTTTTACCAAAATTCCATCCCCTACAGGAATCAGCACTGCCTGGGCAAGGTGGATGAAGGCCACCCCAAAGTGATGCTCACAGAGAGGTGGCTGGGAGGAGGGACCTGGCCTGGGGGGGTGGGGGGGTGGCGGCAAAGGTGAGCTGAAGGCTGTAGGTGGGTGTTTCACCCACAGTGGGAGGACATCAGGCCAGGAGCAGTGATGGACTTTCACCACCTGGTCTGTTTGATCCAAGGAAAAAGCACCCAGAAACTTACTGTTTCCTGGAGGAAGAACTGGAAGAGCCAATAGAGCCCATGATCCCTCTTGACCAGGAGATGGAAGAGCAGGAACATCTCACTAAAGCCTTCCTGGTACACTGCCAATGGAGGGGTCATCCAGACACGCTTGATATACCAGGGGGCAGAGATGAGATTGGCACCACTGGATACCAACGGGAAAGGTCCTCGCTGAAAAAGCCCCTTGGGGCCACGTGGGACATGCTGCCCCCCTGCCTGCTCTTCGTCCTCTGCATTGCACGCACAGCTCAGCAAAAAGGTCTTCTCCAGCTGCTGCTTCTCCACCACACTTCGGCCTCATCTCATGTATAGTCTCTGCAGGTCCAAGCCCGGAGGGAGAGACATCCACCCACGCTGGACATTTGGAGTGGGGTGTTCACACCAGGCTGTTCACACCATCACATCCTGCACACATAAATACCTTGGGGAAAAAACGTCATGGGCAAAACAAGCCTGAGAGAGGGCAAAGCTAATTTCCTTACCTGGAGGACTCAAGGGGGCTCCAAGACAGCTTTCCTACCCTGATTTTGACCACAGTTTTCCTCCTGATCCAGGAGTCCCACCATTCCTGCTGCCCCGAGTTTTGCCTGCACTCTTGCCTACATCTACAAGAAGTTTTAGCTCTGAGCAATGTGTGTAACCTCCAGCAGCTCTCTAAGCAGTCCACACAGAAGGTTGGAGAGTGATTCCTTCTTCACCCAGCCATGGGAAAGAAAGGGAGCAGAGAGATGTATCTGGCTGAAGGTGTGACAATTTTTCTAAGATCTTCTCCAGCTGGATGCAGCACCTTTCATTTCTAAAGCAACTTTGTCACAGCAAGGCACTTGGAAGAAAAAAAACCCAAACCTTACCTTCTTGCTTTGGATGGGTTGATTTATGCAGGTTACATTGATTTGTAACATAAATTTTGCAAGATCATTTAATATTCCTTTTGTTGTACAACTTGGAGAAGCCTAAATGGGAATCTGAATATAATAACACTTTCCACTGAAGTAAGATCCTTTCATCCACCAAAAAAAAATGGACCCAGAGGTTCTTCCTTGGCTCCCAGCTTTGCTCTAATGACATCTCTATATCCTGTCTTTCTATATATAATTCCCTCTCTCTGGGTCACTCGACCCATTGCTGCAAAGCTGATGGCTCCAGGCGATGCAGTAGCAGGTGCCAGATCCAGCAGTCAAATGCTGCAGCTCACGGTGAGAAAAATGGTAGAAAAATTCCATAAACTGGAGAGGCTGTGGGGATTTTGAGGTGTTCAGAAACATAATGACGTGATGGGGCTGGGGCAGCCAGGGGGTAGCACAGGTGGTTGCCATCCCTCCCTCTGTCACCACCATGGGGCAAAGACACTCAGCCTGTTATCTCAGCTGGGTAAAAATCCAGCATAGATAGCCACAGTCCTGCTGCAGCTGATGAAGACGAGGGAGGGTTTCATCGCAGCCTCCTCCCCAAGCCCCAGCCCACAATTTCAAAAGCATCTTAAGGTGATGCAAGATCTTCGCATGGTCTTTGGTGGCATTGACCCCATCCCTCCCGCAAGGACTAGTTGCCAGCCAGATTAGGGATCTGATCAGGCTTGCAGCTAGCTCTGTGCACATCTGCAGGGTTAGTTATCCTGCAGGGAGCTGGACACTGACATTCAAGTCACCGTAACCTCACTGGGGACCCCACGTTCCCCTCCCCACTGCCATCAGAACTTACCAATGAAGCTGTGGACATAGGAGAAACCCCTGTGCTGTGTCTCCAGAAGCAGTTGGATCTTGTCATACATCTTGTACAGCCTCTCCTAATTCTGCCTGCTAGGAGGGGCATGGCTGAAAAACTACCCCAGGGTTTGGATCAGAATGGGATATTTTATTATTTTACCCCAGTTTGGATCCAGAGGGCTGTGCGGGATCGGGGAATGGGCTGGCAGACAGACTGTCAACCACAAGCATCTCACGAACTTCCCAGTGAGACATTTCCACACCTGTGGCTGCGTGAAGGATGCCAGAACCTGGGGATGACAACCTGGCACCTCAGGCACCCCATCCATGCCCCCAGGGGTGGCTTTGTGGCCATTGTCTGCTCTTGTGGCCCAACAGACCCTTGTGAAGGTGGCAATGTCCCAAACCATGCTACTTGGACAAGCAGTTTCAGGGTTTCCTGCTAAAGCAGCCCCAGTTTACAAGCTCATTTAAACCTAAACAGCTCAGCAGAAGGTCCCAGATTTAGTCATTCCCAGATGCACTGGGGCTCCCTGGTGTCAGGAGAAGGGAGAGGGCTCAGGGGATGCTGCAGGGGCACGGATGGCAGCTACACCCCCTTGTATGGGGGGGATGCCTGGCACTTTTGCAAGATCAACCACATGTCATGACCCCTCTTGGACCACACAACTCCATTTCCAAGGAGGCAGAGGCATCCTCTCCCTCACCTCCCCATCCCTGGGTCCCAGAGCTGTAGGTCTGTACACCAGCTGGACAGATTCTGAGAAGTCACTTGGACAAAAAGCACTGTCCCCAGCCTCCACGCCACCACCAAGCCAGCCCTGAACACCCCAGCTGCTTCCCAGACTCTGCTTTTAATCCCAGACAGGAAAATTTCTCACTACCAGCCCAGCAAGAGGGAAGCAGATTGTTTTCGCAGCTTTCTGCAAGTGTGACAAGGTGTCTGGGTTCATCTCGGAGCTCTTCCCGACTGCTTTCAGAGGAATGAAAAGCTGTTTTTAGAGGCTTAAGAAAAGGAGGGAATTAAAAAAAAAAGGTGTTTCACTGTAAGAATCAATTCTCCCTCACTGGGCAAAGCTGACTAATTTGTAAACTGTGAGAAAAGAATAAAAAGAAGCCAGCGAGCAGGAAACGCCAGATGAGGATAAGTGCAGAGCATCTCTAGGCAAAGGGATGCCGGTTCCTCAAGGACTTATCCTCCTAGAAAAACAGGGAGGAAAAAGTAAACTTTCTGTGGTGGTTTCCCCTTCAGATGGCACCTAGGTGGGCCTCCCAGTGAGGTTGGGGGACCCCCTGGAGCCACCCTCTCTGCTGTGCAGCTTGCTTACCCTGTCGATGGGTACCTTCTTGGCTCTCTACAAGCAAGAGGAGAGTAGTGCCAGCCAGGGAAGGGTAGCAAAGGCTCCCCTGGCTCAACACTATCCTAAAGGTCATAAACTGCATCAGCAACCTGCTTGGCTCCAGCACAGCTCCTATTGATCATGTACCCCAACTCCCTTGGTGGGAAAATGCAGCCCCAAGCCTACATCACTCCATTTAATTCCAGTCCAAGCCCACTTTTAGAGGATAAAAGGCAAGTGCAGTGTGGGTTAGCATCACTAATTAGAAACAACCAGAGAGGAGGAATTAAGGAGATGAAAACCAGGGGTGGAAATGGTATTGGAATCTGAAATTTCTGCATCCAGCAGAAGAAACACTTAATGACACGACTCCTGGGGTCCAAAGGCAGGTCCTGAAGGAGGGGCTGTGCAGACCGCAAGGCATGGGAACACCACCGATGCTGCTGCCCAGCTCTCTGAAGGGAAGGGGAGCAGGGAAATTTGCTTTTTCTTAAACCCAGCACCAAACCAAAGGGAAGCAAGAGTGAATTTGTGCTCCCTGTGCTTCTGCTCCCTCCTTACAAAAGAGTGGGCTTCAGCAGAAGTATGGCCATCCTGGGAACAGACAGACCATGTCACCATCACCAGCACCCACGTAGCAGTTCTGCCACCTTGGGGCTATGGGACTGGAGAAATGGTGCAGAAAACCCGGGCTGGCTCTGGGTGAGCCAGGTCAAGGTGTATTCCCAAACCAGGAGACCTAAACTGGAACATGCCCCAGGTCCTGAGTGATGCCAGCTCAGCCAGTGCTTATTGAGGCACAAGTCCGAGACAACTGAGCTTTCAGATCCTGTCTCCGAAACACCTTTATGGCTTCTTTCAATCACCCTGTGTACATACAGTTGGACTTTCACCTCCCAGAGAAATCCCCTGGGCTGGAAACAGCATCTGGGGAGAGTTATGAAGAGGTATGGTGTAGGCTTGCCCGGTTTTTACTCCTCTCCAAGTGGAGTAACAGACAGGGACCAGGAGAGCTGCCCAGACCTGGGGAGGCCCATGTACCAGCAGGGAGAAAAAGGAGAGTCTGAGCTGAGGGATGTTGGTTTGGGAGGAGGCACTCTGCAGTGATGCTGATGCATCACCCACTTATAAGAGGAGAAGAGGGGAGGGGATCACATGCCTGCGGGGCAGAGATGTGCTGATGGATGCTGTGAGGTCACAGGGACAGGAGTTTGCTGAGATACGAGGTCACGCGGCATTTTCAGCCAGCATCTCCTCTCCAATCCGAATCCGAGCCCCTCGGCAAAGAGCTAAAGGTGCCCAAGTCATTTAGCATCTCTTGGGTTTGCTGATGACCCATTTACAATGGCTTTGGTAGATCTCAGTCTACATCCCATGTATAATGTGATTACAAGGCTGTATAATTGCTGCATAATTGTCCTTCTTCCTGAGGCTGGTGCACCCTGGGGTTCCAGCTTCTCAATCTTAATTAAAAAGAATAAATCTTAATCAATCTCAATCGTAATTTCAGAGCCGGGAGGGGTGGGGGGGGCAGGGGGAGCGTCCCCCAGCATACAACCAACCTTTGGGATGAAAGGGGAACATGAACCCATGTGCAGAAATCAACCTGACAAAGGTCTCAGAGGTGCCATGCCCCATCATTAGGGGTCTAATTGAGGACTCTCTTCAACAGTGCTTTAACTCCTCAGTGGCTGCTCATTTGGCAGAGCAAAGCCTCAGGAAGATCCACCTCCCAGCTACAGAGCATTTCCAAGCAGCCAGGTATCCTCTTCCCTGCATTTTACAGGGAAGGAAAGCAGGGCATAAGCAGAGCTGCCTGCCATCCTCCGACTACTGGGAGGCAGGATGGAGCAGATCAGCTTCTTCATGTCCTTGAATCAAAGGGAGTGATGCCACATCTCATTTTTCTCAACAGAAGTTTGCAACAGGA
This sequence comes from Falco naumanni, assembly GCF_017639655.2. Taxonomy (NCBI): domain Eukaryota; kingdom Metazoa; phylum Chordata; class Aves; order Falconiformes; family Falconidae; genus Falco; species Falco naumanni. The sequence goes on along the minus strand of NC_054060.1, from coordinate 1,912,238 downwards.
GCTTGAGACTCCCAGTTCCCCTTTCACTCATCTACTGACAGCCCTTTTGGTTGCAGCAATGCACTGACCTGTGGGGCCAGGTCCTGCCTGCCAAGCAAGAAGCCACGTTAGTGACGGGGCAGAGCTAATAAAGGCTTGCCAGGATGTGGCTGCCAAGGTGCTGGGACCCAGGGAACCCAGGGATGAGGAGAAAGGGCTTTCCAAGAGAAGGGTTTTCCAGGGCAGGAATCTGGAAAGAACTGCTGAAGGGGAAGGTAGGAGTGAAGGCAGAACTTAAGCACAGTGTGATGGGGAGGAAGCCACCCCAAAGGCTTTGCAGACGCCTGCTGAACATGAGCTGCCCCATGCAGAGAGCCTGCTCCTGGAAACAAAGCCTGTGCCTTGGCCTCATACCTGCTGAAGCGGTGGGTCAGACATCCCGATGATGGCTGGGGCAGTTGAACAAAAAAACAGGGAGAAAACAAACAGGAACTAGGGTAAGGGAAGCAAAAAGGAAAAGGAAAACAACTAAAAAGGCAGATAGACGTAGTTAGGGTCTGTCTCACTCCTCCAGTGCAGACCCTGGGTACGTGGTGGGAGCCTGCAATGCCCGGCTGGCTCAGCTGCAGACAGCTGTAAATCAACCTGTCAGCCCCCGTTATTGCAAGCGAACCACCAGTCACCTGAGAAACACAGCTGCTAACAGCCAGGAGGGCATGAGAGAGATGCTCGGGCAAGTACCGCTCAGGGGAAGGTGTGCCCGCAGCCCCCACCGCGCTCCTGCATCCCCCTGTCCAGGGCCAGGAAAGTGGCACCATTAGCCCTGATGCTTTGAGAGGAAAGCCACCCAGAGAGCAGGGTTTGCACTTGGAGGGCTGTCATGGTGTTAGATGATGCAGCACACAAAAGAAGAGAGGTCTAGATATGCAGAAATGTTCTCTCAGAACTGTCTCATCGAGGAGTAACTGGGCCAGCTCTCATCTCCTGTATTAACTACTTTGCCTTCGCTTCTGTCTGAGACCAGCAAGGATCTGCCCCACTTGGTGTCCAGGGAAACCTCAGTAAGCTGCAAAAGGGCTAAGACAGAGTGAAATGAGAGGAAAAGAAAAAGAGATCCCAAGAAGCTTTGGAAAGAGCTGATAGAGGAGGAGAACTCAGCTAATTACATCCTCAGAAACCTCGCTGCTTCCAAATGAATTTTTAATGAAAAAAATAATTCTCTTTTACAGTTATTTAACATAGAAAGGAAAATCTCTGGAGATTGCCACACCATCCCCCAATATCTACTGCATCTGGGCATCTCAAGACTACATGGACTGGTGAACTAGAGCTGTTTCCAGACAGACCCTGACCTTGGGAGGCAGGACCAGAAATTAATCCAGTCTCACACAGACCGAGAAAATGCTCTTTAAAGTAGAGGCAGGGAGATGGGAACTCACCGGGGTTGGGTGGCGATGACAGCCCTGGAAGGAGACTTCCTACAGAGGCCCCACTTGGAGGCTGAAGTAGAGTTTTCTATTTAGCACAGAATGCACCTCAGTTCCCCAGGGCTCTGAAAGCAGCGATAAAGTCCTGCCTAGGACAGGACTGCAGGAAGGTAGATGGTGCCACAAACCGAGAGCAGCCAGTACCCCAAAACACCTCCTCCATCCCTCAGGGGAACCCCCAGGATGGACTTCATCTCCACACCCATGTCACGCACTGGCATGGCATGGAGAGGGGCATTAAGCATCACAGTACATGGCTTCTACCTCCCTGCAGCCTGCCCTCACGGTCTGACCTCCCCCTCTGAACCAGTGCTTTATTCCAAGGACAGGGTACCACAGCTGGGGTCTCAGCATTGCAGTTCAGCTCCTTCCCAAGCCCTGAGCGAGGTCTGCCTGGAGCCAGACGAGGAGATAATCCCTCATGAGCCATAAGCCATGAAAAACTTTGCTCGCCTTTGGAGATAAAGCGAAAACTGAGTATAGATACAGTGAGCAAACCTCACTCTGTTTGGTTCAAAAAGGTGGAAAGAAATTCTAAAACTCCAGCTTCAAAAGGGAATCATTCCACACCATTTCAAAACAGCTGGACCCATCATCACCGGGTCCTGGCTGAGATGCTGCTCCTCTGTGTTAATGCAATGGACCTGAATGATGGGTTGTGCAAATAAATCCTGTCTTTGTTTTAAAACTTCTTTCAGCTGATGTCTTCTGCTTCTCACCTTGTGAAGAAGAGCAATCATTCCCTGCCGCTCAGGTTTTTATAGACCTCTGTCACCAACCCCATCTGTCATCCCTTCCCTGTGCCGATGAGAGCTGGCTTATTTAAGCTTTCCTCACACATAAGCAGTTCCACCCTGCTGGTCTCCCTCACACCCCTCACAACTGCTGCCTAAGGGGCTCCGACTCCCCCACAGCAGCTAGGAGCCATGAGACACACCTGAGAGGGGTGCAGGCACTGTGGTACACCTGGGTGGAACCTCTGAAAATAAAAATGTGATTCTTTCCACCTTAACCATCTCACGTCCACTTAAGACCACTTTCAAGCAGCATTCAGACCCATGATCTGGAAGCCTGATGTCCTAAATTGTGTGTCTGCAGTCACTGAGCAACTCCTAACTACTCTGCCTGGTGAGTTCAGCTCAGCCGTTGTGCCCTCTGGTCTTCTGGTTCCCAGCAGCCATAAAATTTTAAGGGGAAAAAAACATTAATAAGAATTTATAAGGGATAAGCTCTTGTCTCCTTCTTGAGTGGGTCAAAGGTGGACCCTCAGAAACGAGCAGGGAAAGGAGGGGAGCTGTTCTTTGACCGAGCCAAGATCTCACTAAGCAAGATAGTCTTGAAAGACACTGAAGGCAGGGGAACTTTGTGAGGCAGAGCAGGGCAGTGGGATGGAGGAGCCCCTTTGGGCAGCAAAGCCACCATCAGGCAAACAGCTGTTTAGCTTCTCTGACAGCATCTTCCAATGACCCATTCATCTTTTATGGATGGAGGGCTGCAAACTCTCCCTCTCTGTCCCCAGTTTTGTTCTTAAAAACTGTTCCATCAAAGAGATCTATGAAAGGCTCCGCTCCCAGCTGACAAGCTATCTATTTAAAGTTTATATGCCCGGGAACATTCACAAAGACTTATTAATGGGAAACTGCTGAAGGGAGCAAGCCCACATGCAGCCACTACACAAATATGTCTCCATTATCATTTAATGCTCCCCAGCCTGGCGAAGCAGCACGTTCTCACTTCTCATCCCATCCTCTCCCTGCTTCAGTAATTGGGGCTCATTCCCCACCAGCAAGAGCAGGTAGCTCCGAGGGTCTGACAGAGTGGGACCAGATGGCACATGGAGGTCCACCTCACCGAGAGAGTGAAGCTGGACACAACCTGCCCCAGTGTCCCAGCTGCAACGACAAGAAGGAGCCTCCTCTAGGAGGTGCCTGCAGTGGGTGGCTGCCATTGAGGACTGCATCTCCATCATGGACCACGGTGCTTCAGTCTGTGTGGAAGGAGAGTGGCGGCCATGGCAATGACAAAGTCACATCTCCTGGGGATCAAAGCAGCAGGCAAGTTTAAGATAAGACAAGATGAAACCATCTCCAACACATGCTGACAACTTGGAGTATTATAACCCTTTCTGCCGAGATCCCAGAAGACATATGGGAGGTCTGGGTGGAGAAGGAGGTTTGGGGTAGAAAGGGCTGGGGGCTTGCAGAGCCAGAGGCTCCCTGCTGCCCCAGCAGGCTGCTGCAGGGCGTCCTGCACCTCAAGGTCAAGGCCCACGGGGAAAGTCCAGGCACCTTGCTGCCATTGTGTGGCATGGGGAAGAAGAAAGCAGCAGAAAGGTTGAGTTGTGGCCCGTGCCTCCTCTCAGGGCTGCTTGCTGAGCTAATCACAAAGAAATGCCCTTGCTCTGGCAGCTCCACAAACCTAGAGAGGGTCCTTTCACCCTTTCTGAGCACTTGCTGCCTGGGGAAGACCACCTTCTCCAACACTGGCTTCATTCAAGCTAGGAAAAGAAAGAAATGAAATAAAAGTGTCCTTCCCAACCAACCCATATCAGCTAAGAAATGTGATTGCATTCATGTATGCGTGCCCTGGGTGGTGTTTTTTCCTCCAGGCATGCTGAGAAGCAGAGCATGACCTTGGCTTCTTGAAATCAAAGATTTATCAGCAAATGCCTGCAAAGCTCATCAAACCAGGCAAGGAGCGGAGCAGAGATGAATGGACAATAAGGGCATCACTCTTTCCTCTTCCCAACGCACATGTAAATAAATACAGGGTTTCCAGCCAGGCGATGACATATCAAATGTGGCCGATCCAAGGTAATTGCTTGTGCTTTTTCTGGCTTAAGATTTCCAGCCTTGGGGTTTTCCACCTGGAAGAAATGCCCTGCTCTTTTGATAAATACCTCTGGCCATGCAGCTGGTGTTTAGTTTGACAAGAAGACAAACCAATAAAAGTCTTGAAATGAGGAGCTAAAAAATGGATATTAAGCATGAGAAGAATTCCTTTGTGGTGAAGGACGGAAAATCCTGGGGCTGTGAAGCCCAGGTTGCTGAGACTGATGGAGATAGAGCAACGTATGTTGGAGAGGGTCAGTAGGGAGCTGCCGGTCCCCTATCTCTGACCACGACCTTATGCTGAGCTCCCTCCACAGACCAACATCACCAAGAACATTTCACCCTGACATCTCCATCACTCCTGCTTGCTGCAGGCTCTTCATTCCTGCATCACCCATGACCATTTCCAAGATGGTCCAAATGCCCCCGTGCCTATCTCCAAGCACCTGGTAGATGTTCTGAAGCAATGAGGCAGCAGAGACCGGAATTTCTGCTCTTATCCTTATTCAGACTTGCACCGCTGCTCTGAGCATCTCCATCTCAGAGGATGGAGCCACACACCTCTCCTGGCAGCAAGAGAGATGCTTTTGTAGGCAGACAAAAGCTCTGCTATAGGCAGGCAGTGCCCGAGGTGGTGCTTAAACCCATCTCTAAGCCTGTGAAGAGGCTATATAAATGGACAGCAATGCCAAACCTCCTTCTTCCCCCGCAGCCAGGTGGTAAAGGCCATCACAGCTAGAAAAAGGCATTCCCCAATGCCCACAAATCCAGCTAATGCAGCAGCCTCACGTATCGATCACCTGATGTGGCCAAATTAAGCAGCTGCTGGGAATTCCCACTTAAATTTACAGATGCTGCTTTTCGGCACATGGGTTTTTGTGAGGACACAAAGGATGTCATTTTTGTTATCATTCCATTTGTTCATGATATTACTTCTTTTTAGAGGTCCAATAAATTTTTAAAAAAGCACTTTTATTGAGCCATTTCCTAATGAACAACGCTGCCAACTGGCTTCTTGAAAGAAGTCAAGGTAATATTGACACTTTATGTCAATGTAGTAAAAAGCAAAATAATGTTGTTAACTCCTCAAAGCTCACAGGTCCTAACCTGCGTGGAAATGCCTTGAGACACAAAGAATAGATCTACCATAAATATATTATCATGAGGCACTTAATACTGCATACCAGCACCTTCTATGGAGCCCAGGCTTGGATTTCGGTGGGAATTAGCCTTATATATAAGCTCAGCCCAGCATTTACTGCAAGGTTCCCCATCTATTGGGAAAGGTTTCTGCTGTCTCAGGCTCTGTGGACAGGTTGGGTGTTGTGTTGGGGCATCTCAGCCTGGAGGTCACTACAGGGAGAAGGGATCAGTGCTGGTTCTCACCTAAAGGCAACCTGAAGAAGCAAGCAGGCCTGGAGAAGGAGGGCCAGATTTCATGAGGACCAAAGGAAGAGATGCAAAATGGGGTCAGGCATAGCAAGCGCGGATCAAAAACCAGCAGGAGAGAGTGGAAAAGGAGAGTCAGAGAGGCGGACAGCCTTCCAATTTCGTTGCTTCACCTTGCAGCATCGCTGACAGACAGCCCATCTGGCTCAGCCCCCGGCGACGGGGCTGGGAGAAGATGCTCCAGTCCAGAAAAGCAGTCAGGGACTGGGAATAGACAAGAACAACTGTCCTCAGTTCAGCTTACGAGCTCAAAAATAGCCACCCACTGCAATTAAATCATTGGCAGGTTATTCACCAACATTGCAAGCCCAGCACAGACTCCTCGTTTGGAGGTTTCAGTCATTGGAAATAAGGTTTGTTCGGGGTGAGCTGGAAAATTACAGGGGGCAAGGAGACAAATCACACTGAGATCACCTATCCTGTTGTTTGCTCGGAGTGAATTACACTGGTTTAAATTCAGACATGAGGTTATACCCAGGACATATTTCCTAGATAAATAAGCCACTAGCCTTTTCTACTTGTAACCAGGCAACATGCAGACATGTGGGTGTAGGACGCCAATGAATGTTTATATTGGGTATTATAACCTTTATTTACTGTTGGACCGTCTCTATTCTCTCATTCTGAAGAAGAAAGGAAGGTTTATTGCCAAGCTGAGTGGATATGGACTCCTGCCTTATAGTCAAGCCCTACATGGGGGGGAAAAAAAAAAAGGTATTAGACCTCCATCCTTCCCCAAGCATCAGAACAAGGGTCCTGCCACAGCTCCTGGCATGGGGAGCAGCTCTTTAAACATTTAACATGCTAAAAATCAGCAGCGAGTGAGACGGAAAAATAAAAAAAAACCACCCCGAGCAGCTTAGTTTTCAGCCTTTAGAGACACAGAGCCATTAAACTTTCATGTCCACCCTTCACCGCCTCCCTGCCTGGCCCCGATCTGCTTTAGCAAACACACGGTCCCGAGGACCGGGGCCTGCTTTAAGGTGAGGGACGGAAGGTAAGGCACCAGCACCTGGACACGGGATACTGAAACACAGCATCCTCAGCGAAAGGTGGTTTCTAGGGTTAGTCTGTCCAGGATGACTTTCTTTCTGTGCCCAGAGATCTCCCTTCCACCAACCCTGCAAGACTGCCAGGGATACAGGGGACATCCCTGGTGGTATTAGAAAGGTAACCAGTATGGGCATATATATATATATATATACACACATATAAAATATATAAATGTATAAACAAAAATATAGTGAAAATTTATTAAATATATATATAACACATATCCTTTTCTATTTTAGTGAAGTTTTCTCAAAAGGATCTCATGGGAATGATTAATAATAAACTTCTTATTAAGCTAGACACTGCAATAATACAAAACATATCAAGGAAAAAAAAATAATCTCCAGAATGGTTCAAATTAAGGTCCTGTACTTTTTTCCTCCCCCATGCCTTGTGTTCTGCAGAAGCTGTCCCAAATTCCCCATTTCACCCAGGTTTCTGACACAGGACAGCAAATTCAGGCTTTCCCTTCTGCGGAGTAAACCCACGTGAGATGAGCAGATATGTTTTCTGTAGGTTTACACCAACCAGCAGTGTGACCGGGTCACCCACATGAAACAGGAACCCCCAAAGCCATGCTGCTGGCTGTCCTCTCTGCTCCGCACCCCATCGATGCACGGCAGCCTTGGGCTGCTGTGCACTCGTACAACAAACCCAAGGTCATTTAAGCCCTTAACAAGGTGGGGGTCTCCTGTCCCCAGCACCCATGGGCATCCTGGCCCATGACAGAGAGCCTGAGAGGTGCAGAATGGTGCCCAAAGGGGAATGCATGCTGGATGCGGACTTTCAACATGCTGAGGTCCACCTCCACACACATCCCCCGCCCCCCCGACACTGTCCCTCCCTTTTACTCCATCTTAGTTAAAAAGCGTCTTTGGGGATTTTTCTCCACTCCAGGAAAAAAACCTCGAACAATTCCCATATGAGCAATTCCAAGCAAAACAAGGCCAAACTATCCAGCAAAATTTATTTCCAGATGAAGTGATGGCTTTATGGTAAACAAGGTGCCCTCAGCCCCTGGCGCAACCTGATCTCCAGGTCCCACCACGAGAAGGATGCTCCCCCCATCACTGCAGGGGTAACCCCCAGACGCTATGGCAGGTACCAGCCCTCCCACCTCTGCACAGCATCACTGCAAAACCCAGGTCTTGGCCATGCTGGGACCCACAAGGAGATACTCCTGTGCACAAGTATTCACTGTGGTCGGAAAGTGGCACCCCCACTGCTCCTCCTGACCCAGCTGAGCCACCAAGCAGGTGTTAACCACCAGTCTCAAGCTGCTGACAGACCACTATGGCATCCATGCAATAAATCCATAGATATAGTTGTATACTGAAGCATTAGTGAAGTCCTCAAGCTGCCCAGCTGGTGGGGACAATGCGCACCAGCTCACCCGTGGTTCTTCCCTTTCCACAGCAGCACAGCAGCTCCGTGCCCTGGTGACACCACACTGGGATGACCACAGCATCAGGCTCCACGCTTGGACACGGCTGTCACATGTGTGCTGCCCCCATCTCATACCTGATTTTTTTGTGCAGCGTAGCAAGCCTGTAAACACGGGAATCCCTCCTGAAGCAGCAAACAGACAGGAGATGGAGATGCTGATGGCACCAGCAACAAATCCAGAGGAGGTTTCAGCATCTCCCGGTCAGATGGGTACTGCCATAGGATGCCCTCTTAGGGTGATGCCCTTCAAACAGATGATCCTCATGAACACCAATCAAGCATCTTTACATGCTGATGGGGAAGACCTGCCAGCCCAGCTACCCAGGGGGAGCATTTGGAGGATGGATAGGAACAAACCCATACTCGGAGGATCTCCTGGAGCCCTGCAGTCTCTGCAGGCAGGCTGGGGACAGCTAGCGTGGAGATCATGTACCCAATGCATTTATAGCAGCTTTAAGGGGTTTAATTTTGTACCACCTTGACTCAAGATTTTGGTTCATTTCTTCGCCTGCTGTTTATCCACTTTAAATATGTTTGGTCTGCTTCTGCAGAGACCTTTCTGGGACACTTTCCAACCTTCTGTCTCTGTTTATCTTGCACCCTTGATAGAGAAAGGGAAAAGAAACCACAACCCAACCTCCAGGCAGGCAATCTGGTCTCTTCACTGCACACCGTTTCTTCCTTCCCTTTCTTGCTGACCTGCTCTTGTCTTTATTCCCCCTCCCCTCCCCTTTGTCCCTTAATCTGCTCTAATAGAAACTAGTCTTTGGGAGACTGAGGGAAGAGATGGATTCATTTTGCTGCAGCCCTGAAAGCCAATCTACCTGTCTTTAGTCCACTTAGATGTACTGCTTGACCTCTGCGGCATCCTCTGCCCAATTAATATTAGGCTAAAAATTGCTGTGTGTGCGTATTTGGAAAAAAATAAGTAGCATTTTTTTGTAGGAAGGATTTGCTTTCAGCCAGGGATGCAAATTAGGGTGGTGATGCAGGGAGAGAAACTGCTTTATGCTCGGACCAATTGTTTTTTCCCCCTGTTGTTTCTGACAGTCCAGAGATCAAACTTCTTCCAGTTCTTCCAAATTCCATGATTTTTTTTGGATGCCAAAATGGGTTTGCTGCAAGAAGTTGATGTCTCCCTTCAAAGCGTTCAAGAACAAGTGAAAAAAAAATTTTTTTCCCTTTTTTTTGAAAAGGAAATGTCAAAATAATGGACATTGATGAGCACAAGCCACTCTGCTCCTGGGTGTTTCCATCCCAAGGGTGCAGCTCACCAGCCAGCTGCAAAGCTCGAGGGTGCCCAAGGACCCCAAAAACACTGGGTAGGGAGCAGGGCAGCAGACCCCAGCCCACAGTGGTGGGTCACAGGCTGTTTGCCTTCCTTCAGAGGCTGTTTTCTATCTGATAGCTCTGCAGAGAGATGCAAAAAACAGAGCAGAGTCTTGCCAAAGTCTGTCTGGGAAGGGATGGAGCCATGTGCCAGGCGGTGAGGGGGGGACCGTCTCACCAAGGGGACATCCCATTTTGGGGATAGGGACTATAAGTAATCCCCAAAACAAGAGGAACTAACTTATTTATGCTTGAATTTAATACTTCAAAAGGAATCGCCCTGCAAATTCACAGGGTGGGCAGCCCCGTGCAGAGGAAGAGCTCTGGGGGCTGCAGCAATGCCCTGAGGGGTCACAGGGGCATCTCTTACCACCGGCAGCTGCCTGCGCCTCTGCCCAGGGAATTGCCCAGAGCTGGGGACTTGCAGAGCTGTTCCCACTCCTGCCTATCCCGCTTCTTCCCTGGGCACAGAGCTAAACCAGAGCCTCTTGGGCTGGCATGGCAGAGGGGAGCAGGAGAGGGGAAATAGCAACACAAAGAAGACAGGGGGATAAATAGCATCAAAGGAGCACAAATAACATCGCCCAGGCCACCAGGTACAGGGGACAGGGAGGGTTTCCACCCTTGGCGTGTCCCTCAGGGACATCAGAGGCACAGGGTGACACAGGGAGGTGGGGCAGCTCCATCCCTCGGGGATTATTCAGAGGCAACTCACAACATCACCCCAGGATGAAGCAGCAGCTCATGGTGAAACCTCCATTGACCAAGGGAGCTCCCAGCAACCTGTCCCGACAGAGGGTAAACACCTCCTCTACTTGCATGACCCCCTGCTGCCTAAACACCTCCCTCTCTCCACTCCTTGTTATCTAATTTATTGAAGTAATTAAGCTGAGCCTGAAGGAACTGCGGCTTTGGTACTGGGAGGGACCCTGGGTGATAAAACAGGCTCAGAGACAAGAAGCTTATGAAGTACAATGCTCAAAGCTAAGTTGCCTTCTGTAGGGTTCAGAGTGAACAACTTATGCCATCACCAAAAAAAAAAAAAAAAAGAAAAATCTCCAGGAAAAAGGGTGCCATATCCCAAAATGAAGATGTCTCTTAGCTTAGCACTGCTGGGATGCATTTTAGGTCCTGTAGGAAATTCCAAAAGGGAATTTAATTTTGATAAATAACAACATTCCACTGGGATAACATCTGAACAGTGTAATGCGACATATAATATGAAGTTCACATATAAGTGAAACCAGTAGAAAAGTCCTTATGAAATTGAAGTGATAACATCTCAATGAAACATTCTGCCTATCAAAGTGAAATGAGATTGAAAAGATCCATTACAACACTTGCAATAATGGGATTGGGGTTTTTTTTAGTATTAATATGCTTCTAGGAGTTTTTCCGGTTCAATAAAACTGCATGTTCTGCAAGAAAACTCCTGTAGCAGCAACATTGCAAAGTTCCCCTTTGGGAGATTCCCTGAATATCCTAGAGGCTTAGGGATTATTTTCATTCCTCCAGGGAGTACTGGCACAGCCAGCCTGGCACAGCCCTGGCACTGGTGAGGGATTCATCAGCTCATCCCAGGGCCACAGCCTCCTTCCCCACCCCAGGGCTCCCCAGCCGGGCCAGGCATGCTGGGCTTCACTGCCCTGGAGAAAGAGAAGTGAGAGGGGGAATATATATCCCAAGAGCCCTCCCAGAAACAGGGAGGAAAGTGGGATTTTTGAGAAGAGGCAAGAGATTTTCTGGGTGCAGACATGGGCAGGAGAGATGCTGGGCTGTGCTGAGCCCATGCCTATGGCTCCCTTTTGTCCATCTGTCCATCGTCACGGCCTCATCAGGTCTGTTATGGCAGTGGGAAGCCCTCCCTAGGGACAAACACAGAGAAAAGAAATACATCCATCCAAATGCATCTGGCCAGTGGACATGTGGCACCAGCTCACCAAGATGCCCCCCAGCTGGTGATGCTCCTCTGCCTGCCAAGTCATCCCCACTGCTCGAGCACACCGCAATTTATCCAAGCTCCAAGGGCATGGAAAGAAGGGGGGGAAAAAAAGAGTGAGAAATCCCTGATGTATTTATTAAAGATCATTTTGGTCATAGCAGAAAATTGCTGGCAGCTCCAGCCCCATCATCTCAGCAGCTGCCATGTGGCCTCCAACCCTTCCCTGCTGGAAGCCAGCCTGGAAATGAGCTGGCCTCAGTACCAGGGTCCTACCCAAAGGATGGGAGATTTGTTCCTTGAAATCAAACCCAGTGAATATCCTGCCTGACTTTACATGGGGAAATCAATGCACACAGGGTGTCCCAGACAGGGAGCAGAGCCCTTTGGGGCCAGCCTGAGCTTGCACAGCTATCCTCAAGGGCATCAGGGCCCTCTGGCAGTGCTGGAGGAACAAGAGAAAACCCAGCATGCCTAGTGCAATTGTACCAGCCTGGAAACATGGAGGAAGCATCATCTGGTGCATGGTCCCTGCAAACGAGCACAGCAACAAGAGCCAAGGTGGGAGAGGATCAGCTCTTCCATCCTCACCATCTGTCCAGCCCGGCCTTCCGCTGCACCCCACCAGAGAAGAAACCATCAGCCAGAGCTCAAGTGATGCCCAAATGCTTCCCAATGCTTCAAGGCATCACACTCATCAAAGACAAATGACCTGGATGGCTGCAAAATTGTTATGCAAATGGTCAAGCCAGAGCTGCCAGCCTCCCATTGGCGCCCGGGCAGAGGGAAGGGTTGGGGTACATCTGCCTGGGCTAAGCCCCTGGTCTCCATGGTGGCATGGTGGCTCCCCATGGGAGCCTTGTAGCTGGCTCGGCGCTTACCAGCGTGGGCAGCATCACCGTCCTGCTTCATCCCCAGCACCTGTCAACATCAGCAGCAGCACTGGCAATGCGGCAAGATGCCACAACCCAGCTGGAGCTGTGTCCCCTGTCCCTCAGCCACAAACTCCCCCTCTGCTCCCTGGCTCCATCAGCCAAGGGTGGCCCTGGGGAAGGAGCACCTTGTAGACCCAACCTGTGCTCTGCCATCCTGCTCGGGCCCTGGAGCCCCAGCCAGGGGACACGCTGGCCGGTGTGCAGCAGGACAGATGCCCTGAGCCTGTAGCACCGGCACTGTCAAGGTAAGTCTCACGCAGATGGTGCAGTGAACCATCTCCCAGCAGGAAACCTTCGTCTTTCATCAGACCAGCTCCCAGGGATGACTTTCAAAGGAAAAGCGAGCCTACACCACAGAATTCAAGATCCCTCTTTCACAGTAGGAGACACGACAGTCTCCCTCCCTCTCCCTGCCTTCCTCCTTCACCTCCACCTCGCTAAAATAAAATGTAAAAGTCACAGCGTGCCAGCCTGCTATCCCAAGGGGGGTGTGTGTGTGTGAGGAGCAATTTCCTCTCCTTCGCACACTTCAAAGGTGCTCGTGATCTGAGAGCGTCTCCCTCTGGTTCCCGTCCCCTGCAGCTCGTTTCCTTGTCTGGCAGGCTCTGTACTCCCAGCTCCTCTTGCTCTCTCCCTCGCCCACGTAGCTGGAAGAGAGCTGCACACGAATGGCAGCTCCGTTCAGCTTTCAGAGGCGCCAGGTTAGCAACCCTTAAGGACTTTCCTTTAATTTTTTTCCAGTTTTTCTCTTTTTTTGAGCTTCTTCCCCTCCTGTTAACTCATTTCAGCTCCAACAGGCTGGACGTGTGCCTAGCTAATGCCTGGAGAAGACGAATCCCTGTTGGGTACTACATAAATGGTGGATCCTTTATGATTTGTCATAGGAGCATATGGGTTCAGGCTTCAGTCTCCACCTGTTTCTGCAAGGAGACCACGTCCCGTTCCCCAAGGACCGGATGAGGCCCAAGGTCAGGCAGGGACGTCATTGCACGCTGACCCCAAGAAGATGCACTGAAGCTGGAGGTGAAGCAGATCATCTCCCTAGGGCCCTTCCCACAACATCACAGGAGAACCGGTCCAGATCTACCTCACAGAGGGGATCTAACAAAGAGACAAACATGGATGTCCCACACCCAGAAGGCAGTTTGGAGTGAGGTGCACCTTGGGGGCAAGTTTGGGCTGAGGACAAGCGATTGCTCCTCAGACTGCTCTCATGCCCTGGAGCCCAACCAGCAGGAAACTTTACTTGTATGTTTGTGGTCGTTTTTGAGTCCAAATCGGATGAAATGGAAACGGTGAAAAAACAGTGGTCCACCGTCTGACAAAACTGCTCCTCCTATTTCTTCTGGCAGGGGGATAATGGGTGCAGGCGCAGCCCAGGGAGGGGGACCGCCTCAAAGAACCCCAGCATGGGCAGCCCATGACTTTCTAAAGAGTGCCCTCCTTGCAGGCACAGGTTTCTGGCAGAGGGATGAAATAGTTGACAAAAGGTGCATTCCAGCATCAACAGGGCTATTAATCAGCTTGCAGAGAAACTAAATCCTTTCCCGGTGGCAGGAGGGAGGTATGTGTCCTACCACCCTGGGGAAGACTGATGGGAGAGGAAACCACCCAAAACTAGTGGGATCAGAACAAGTTTGGTTCCCCAGCTCATCCTGGAATTTCCTTCTATGTCAGGACCGAACAACTTGTCCTGCCGCTGTCTTTCATCCCTCCAGACTGTGTTAACCAATGGACTAGGTTAAATCTCGTGCATTAACTGAAAAGGGTAGGAATCAAAAAGCCAAATAAATCATAGATGCAGATTGATTTATATGGTTTAAATAAAGCCTTTAAAATGGAGACATTATCCACTGGAAACTCTTAATGAAAAGTTAGCAATGTTCTCAGAAGCAGAAATATTCTCAGCATGAAGGCAGGACATCTATTAAAGCCAGTAAAATTAGATGGATGGCGCTCAAAGCTAGTGATTTTTAATACACCAGTTGGACACTGTGAATTTAAGGTAATGCCATTTGGAATTAGTTCTGCTCCCAAGGTATTTCAAAGAGTAATTTAGCAGATATTTGAGGGATTAGGAGGTGCTGAAGTTACAGCAGATGATATTTTAATTTGGACTGTGGAACCTCAACGAACGTCATGAAAGACAGAGGTGACTTCTGCAGACAAGTGAGAGGAAGAAAATCATATCTGCATATTTAAGAAGTTCAGATGCCATGGGTATAATTGGCCTCAGGTGAATCGTGTTAGCTGTGGTGTTCTCCAGAATAAACGCCAAGTGACTGATGAAATGACCTTCAAAACTATTTGAACACCAAGGCCAAGATGCTGTAAGTCAGCAGTCAGCAAGCTGGGCACTGAAGACTTCTGGAAAGGTGCCCTTCATGTGCTGCCCAAGTAGCCTTTGGAGATTCAGCTACTGGAAACTCTCTGCCAAGGCTGCTTCAGCCTCTTTTCCCGAGATCTCCTCAACCCTGATGGGCACATTGAGCCATGACGTGATTTCTAAATCCAAACATGTGTCTTAGAGGCATTAAGATTAAAAAATGAGTCATAAATTTAAAAGGTCAGTGGGAAGAAGCTGGAGAAACCACTTGCAATAAGACATGTGCCCATGCCGGTGTCCCCATAGAGTGTCCTTAAAGCAACCTCCAGAACATAAATGAGCTGAACGGCGTTGGAGGGCTCTCAGCTGCTATGGAAATACTCCGTGCCATTATATGTGAGGTTCCCACTAAAAGAAAAGCTTTAATAAGTCTAAACTTTAACATTTCCAATGACCATTCACCCTCCACGGAGCCACTGAGCCATGTCACCTACCTGAGAGCCCAGGGCTGAAGACAGCCATGGCCACCTCCAACCCACCTGGCTGGAGGGCTGTAGAGAGCATCAGCAGGGACAGGGGACAAGCCCCACAGGAAGACTGAAATGTCCCCACTGAGCAGTGACACTAACAGCTGCTGTTTTTCTTTTGCTGCTTACCAAAAAAAGAAAGAAAAGGGAGAAAAAAAAGTATTTGCCCTGTTTATAATATTGCTCTGGATCAACATATTAATTATTGATACAACTAGAGATGAAAACAGTCTCCAGACACCTCCCATTGCATCAAACTCATGTGAGAGGTTTCTATACATCAAAATCTTGGGAAGGAAAGGGCTTAAGAGCAACTCTTCGGGTGGAGAAAGCAAAGGGAGCGGGCAGACCACCCTGCCAGGAGAGCAGTCCCAATGCCCAAACCAACTTCAGGAGCAGCAGAGCAAGGAGCTGGTCCTCTGAGACTGACCGCGGGACACGACTTTGAGGGAGGGGTGAAACGACCCTCTCCACGGGCACATGCAAATTAATATGGGGGGTTGAAGGTGACGATATAGATACAGGCTCCCGATGGCTGCGGTAAATCTGCTCTGCAGCAGGTGTCCCAGAACCAGGCAGGGCGCTGCTCCGAGAGAGGCTGGCTATGAATTAATAATTCACGCTCAAAAGCTGAGCCACACGCCTTGATGTGAGTTTGCAGCCTCCCTCCCCGAGCCAGGTGGGATGGACAACCTGGTGCCACCCTGGCCACCACACCTCCTCCTTGGAGAGGTGCCTGGGCTGGGAAAAGAAGGAAAACCTCCCATGGCAAATAGGAAAAAAACCCCAACAACTCATTTTTAAGCCAGGGGGGCACTGTGGTAGGGGGATCTAGGTTCCTCCCAGAGTCACTCAGACAAGGAGGGGAAGCAAGGAACACCGATCCTGACCGAAACTCCAGGGAAGGAGCAGGGAGACATTGCTCCATGGCACAATTACCCACACTGGACTGCAGCCAGGACGCAGCCCAATACCAGCACCGGGTCCAGCTGTGCAGCTTCATTACAGCTGGAGCACAGCCGTGGCATTTTGCTCATCCCTTCCTTTGGGGGCAATGAAAGGCCAATTTGAGCAGCGGGGTGAGAAAGTGCCAGAGCAATTCTCATGCTCGAGAGCAGCCGTGCCACAGTAGTTGGAAGGGAAGGGCCCACACCACAGGAGCTCTCTGCTCACCATCGTGTGACTGGGGCTGCCGCTCCCTCCTGCCTGCGCATCCCCTGGTGCAGCAGACCCCAAGCATCAGTGGTGATGAGGCTCATCCCAGACCAGCTTTGTGGTGGTGGTGGGAAGGGGGGCCACATCACCCCAGGATGGCTGTGCAGGGGGCACAGGGATACCTCATCTGCCTGTTAAGCTTAAGAGCATGCCACCGGCAAAGCGGACAAGAAATGTTTTGTTTTCCGCAGTACAGTTGGAGAACTGAGCACGCATGGGTGTCACAGCTCATGCCGCAAGGAACGAGGCAGGCAGAAGATGTGCTGTTTTGTCTTGTCCATTCAGAGGCAGCAGCCCACGTGCTGCTCTGATACCCAGCCACCCTCTCCCCAGGGACAAGATGCCTCAGTTTCCCTTCATCACTGGTGATGGGGAGGCAGGCAGAGCACACTGCAGTCAGGTGCTGCCCTCGTTCCACTGACTCCCAGTGGGGCTGGATTGGATCCTGTTATCCCACCTCTTGTGAGATCTTTACCCGATCCTTGGTGCCTCCAGATCTAGATACTGCAGCCCCATGAGTCCAAACCTTCCTTTGTCACCTGGAAACAAACCAGCTCGCATTTAGTAAATGCAGGCAAAAAATTTGTGAAAATAGGTAGACAACTCCAAGGCATCCAATCGGTTTTGGTAGTTACCTCCCAGGGTCTGAGAGGCATTTTTCAGTGCTTGGGGTGGCCAGGCTTTCTCATTTGCCTCCAGCTGCAGAACTCTGGACAAAAACTGCCCAAACTTTTCTGATGGATGTTGGCGAAGTGCTTGTAACCATTGAAGTGATGAAGGGCTTCTCATGGTCATTCAAGAGACTCCCTGAATCTGGGGTGGCATGCTCACTCCAGAGAGGGGTTGTCTTTGCAACTGCATGGGGCTGGCCAGGAGGTCTCACCACTTTCTCGGAGAGGAGGTGGCATCTACCCATGGCTGTAAGACCGGTGGGTCCATCAGCTGTGAAGGGATCTGACACCACCGAACCACCAAGGACCAAGGGAGGAAACCAGAAGCAGAGGGGGAAGGTTAAGTAAGATTAAGTAAGGGAAGAAAGGCAAAGGTGTCTTCCCCATGGTGGGAAGCTTTTCAGTTGAAATTTTCATTAGAAAGGGCTCCTGCACCCCGAGGACCTCCAAGCAGAGGGCCCATGGGGGGAGGATCTCCATGAGATTGAGAAGAGGCTTCCTCCTGCAAAGAGCTCTCCTGCATACAAGCAAAGAGCTTTGCAGGGAGGAGCTGTATGGGGGCAGGGGAAGCTACTGGGGAAGGACATGCCACAAGGGGAGATGTCCTCCTGTGAGGGTCCCCCTCGGTGCAAGCAAGGCTGCAGGCACAGCCTTGCACATAGGAGCAACCAGCTTGGCTGGCTCCTCCCAGGTTGCAGCCTTGATCATGAGGACCTGGAGACCCTCCTTTTCTTTCCAACCAACTCTATGAAAGACATAATTACCTCCCCGCCCGCCCCCCCAAAAAACCCCAAAAAACCCAAAACACCAAACAACCAAACCAACCCCAAAGCTAAAAGACCTGAACTCACCCAGACATCCAGGTTTCCCCTGCAACCTCACCCAGTGGCCTTGGCCAAAGGGACACAGGCAGGTTTGGGTGACTGGTGCTTGGCTACGGGCTGTTTTTATCTAATGGTGCTGAGGATGACTGCAGGATACCTCCTGACAGAAGAAAGGTTTAATCAGCCTCATTCCACCAAAAAGCCCAGATCCCATGCTAATTAATAGGGGACTATCTACCTTCGGGGTTTGTACCATCACTGAATCTTTAATAGCTTGTCCTCACCCAACCTAACTTTTTTTTATCCCAGTCTGGAAGCTTCCTCTCCTGCTCATCAGCAAATCAAATTTCCTAATAGCAAAGTGAAATAACCTGAGAAGTAATGGAAAAAAGGTAAGGATTAAGTTTTCCCAGAGACCTTGATCTCTTATCATCTCATTGTCTTCAGAGGGGTGGTTTTCTTTCAATCTAATTATCTAGCGGATATTTGTTGCTGGCTCTCTTATGCACCCTGGCTTCCATCACAACAAAAAACAAATTAAAAAAACCAACAAAAAAATAATCCCCTGTTATTGTTTTTTGATGAGAAATTCATGCCAATAACTTACCTATGGGAAATAATTTCAGTGACTTTACCTTGCTTTCCTGTGAGGTGTCCCATGGGAGCTCTGCAATGGAAGAAATGGCCATGAGGAAGAGACAGCTGTTGATAAGTAGAAAGGGATATGCATGCCCAACCGCTTCCTGACGGACCTGACCTGGGTGTTCAACAACTGCAATCCACGTGAGGCTTTCCATGGCTGGTGGGCACTTTTGGGGAGGACTTCCAGTAAGCAGGGTCCAGCCAAACTCCTTCTGCACTTGGCCATGAAATGGAGAGGGGACAACTGTAAAAAAGGGGAAGGATCGCTGAAGGCACGAGGAGGGTATCAGGGAAGAGTTGCCTGGGACCATGGAGGGAGCAACAGTGCAAGACGACGACGCTGCAGCAAGATGTGAAGGGGGCAAGACTGGAGGTATCTGCCCTTGAGAAAGGAGATGGGCACCACAACACAGGAGATGAGGGTATGCATGGCCAGAGACAAGGCAGGCCAAGAGATGGTCCTGCTGGAGAAGGTGGACCCAGGTGGAAAGCAATGGGAAGGGGCAGCCATGGTGTCCTGTCCTGTCCTGCCTGGGGATTTAGAGGCAGCAGCGTATAATTACATGGCTGAGTTTCCCCCTCCAGGAAAAGCTCAACATCTCTCCTCAAGCCTGACAATGTCAGGGTGATGCAGGTAAACTAGGGACGTATTCGATTGTCTGTAGGAAACACTGAGTTTCTCTCTCAGGTGGTACCATGATTCAGGCAACCGGGGATTTCAGAAAAAAACACCAAGATCACGAAAATATAGGAGGAAGGGGAAACCTCCAGACACAAACACCCTGCAGAGCTTGTCCCCCTTGAACCGAGCTCCTTTACTGTCCCAGCGCAGCATGTGTGAGAGCATCCATATCATGAGAACACCAAGGTACCTGCTGGTGGGTTAATTTGCACTCACCTCACACTGATCAAGTGGAGGAGAAGAAGCCCTCTTTTGTTTTTCTGTCTCCCAAAGGCTCGAATAATTGCCATCAGTGCCAGCCATCTTCTACATGACCAACACAATACCAGCAACATACCCAAGAGGTGCTCCATCACTGAACTTATTAGAGGAGGAAGGGGCATCTTCTCTTCTTGATGGCTACTTGTTGCTAATTTTAATACAATAACTAGACACTAGTGTGTTAAATCAAACATATTAGTGCCTTTTGACCATACCTGTGGCTTTTGGAGATGAGCCTCTTGCACTCAAGCCCTCTCTCCCTGGCATGAGGAGCAAAGCAGGCTTCTTGGAGAACTAAATTTAAGCAGCATCACCTGCAAAGGTGGAAAGAGTGTTGAGTGCCTGTGTCCAAAGAAGGCATCTGGTGCTTAGAACGGGTTGATTCACCCTCCCCAGAAGGAAGGAGTGCTGAGCTGGACTAGCAGAGGAGACAGTGTCCTGCTCCAGGCTGAACATGCTGGCATCAGGAATGTTAAACATCAGCAGGATGGTGGGGACAAGACCTCAGCACAAAACCGAGATACGCTGAGAATAAAATTAATCAAGGGCACCACAGGATGTGGTGTGAAAAAATTATTTAACTGCCTGTCCACCAATCCCTGCAGCCTGGTAGTGCACAAACAGCCCTGAGCTGCTCATTTATAAATGAGCATTTGACCCGGTAAGCGCTGCTGAGAGGTGGTGGGAAGCCGTACCTGCCAGGAATGCCAAGCTGGCTCTGAGTTGCACTGGCAGAAGTGAAAGATGGAGAAGGGACATGGCTTGAAAGCAACCCAACTTGATGTTTGCTACTCCAATGATAGCCTGGAGAGAAGGGCTTATTCATTCCCCAGGACCATGAAGGCCCAGTGACATCTCCCCAGGGCTTCACACACTTCCTTGTCACCAGTGCTCCTTCATCACAGTCCATTGCAGGGATGTGCTCCAGCTCCACATCACATCCCCAAATGCCTAACATGCATAATCAATCAAATCCCTTGCTACTGACACATTTTCTTAAAATATTCTGTTCAAGAGGTGTGGTGGCTATGGTTAGGAAAAGCTGTAGCATGCAACAAGTAGAGTAAGAAACAGAAATAGTCCAAACCCCAAAATTTATTTGAAGATGGAAAGCAAGGAAGCGATCTTATAATTAGATTGATGGTGGTTCATAAGGGCAAGAGAGATAATGCAGAAGGGAAAGGCATAGATTTATATTGAAAGATATTCCAGATAAACAGGAGACAGATAGATGAATAGACATAAGTGGATTAGATAAATAGACTGTAGGAAGGGGAAGGGGAAAAAAAAAAAAGAACGAATATATGGAGAGCTTTATTTCCCAAATAAATCCTGATTTCCCATTTCAGCCTTTGGTTTGCAGACATAAAACACACCTCCTTTGACAGATGGGTGAGAGAAATGATAAAAACTTCCTCACCTGTTCTCCAGCCTGCGGCAATCAGGCTTCCAAGGCAACGTTCACTCCTGACCCGCAGGGAGCTCCGAGCACGCCCCTAACTCCAAAGCCCCCCCAAACCAGAGCAAACACTGCTGCTTCCCCCTGATAGGCATCCCACGAGGAGAGGTGCTGGAGCTCCAGGGTGTGCAGGGAAAGGGGTCTCTCCATCCTCCATTTGACCCGGACAAGGGGCCGCCCGTACATGTGCTCTGTCCTGGAGACAGTACCATCCCTGCTGAACACCTGTAAGGCCACGGATGGTGGGCTTCCCATCTGCTGCTGCTTCATTCCTAGGCCAGGGGAAAAGGAATAAAGGAAGGTAATTTGCTTGTAAAAGGTGGAAACATTATAGGAAGATGAAAATCCTATTTGATGTCATGATTTACCCTATTTTCTTGCTAGTACATTCTATCCATCACATTCACTGCTCTCAGGAAGAAGAGATGGGGCTCAGCAGGCCTCTGAGATGCCTTCAACCTTTGCTGGCACCATTTCTGTGCTCACCAGGAGTGGAAGTCTCACTGGAGCCCCAGAGACTACTCAAGTTGTGGCTCAGTCTTGCACGAAGCTGAGAGTAAGAGCCCTCCCAGCCCGGCAAAGCTCGGCATGATGGGGAGAGCGAGGACATGTTGTGGCTGTCACAGACCTCTCACAGCATGTGTGAGGGGCAACAGCCACAAAGGAGAAAACACCTTCCTGCTTAAAACAGGTGGAGAGAGACAAAACCCAGGAAGAGATGGATGGGTAGAGAGCAGGGTTTGGGGACCATGTGCCCAGTGGGTGCCATCACCCTGCCACAAGCCAGGTGTGCAGCATGCAAGCATGCAGCTTTTGGCATCAGCTCAAGCAAAACCACCTCGAGTCATGTTGCATATGCTAGAGGGCTGGAGCACACACATGTATCTGGAGGGGAAAAAATTCCTTTTTTCCTAACACACGCCTTGAGGGATAAAGCGAGCACAGGCTGCTTCAGGCGGGGCACAACCAGCTCAGGGACCATCACTGAGATCAAGGGGTCTGCAAAGGAAGAGTTATTGAGAGATACCAGGCAACAAAATCTATCAGGAGTGATGGATAGACAGTCTGGGGAGGGTTCAGACGCGTGCTGCAGGGTTTCTGATCTGCATGTGAGATGTGAGGTGCAATGGGGGAGGGTCCCTGAAAGCACTCACTACCTTGGGGGCTTTGCTGGCACTGCTGGCACAGGAGCGCAGCTTCTGAAAGAGACCCCAAGGCTTAACCATCACAGCAAAAAATTAAATCCTGCCTCCCCACTCAAAATCACCTGCGAGGGATTTAGTCTAAATATATCTCCTCCATCACAGCTTGTACTTCAAGCGGTGCATTAATATGAGCAGCGGGACGCTGGTGGAGGTGGGTGGGGGGAGACATGGGCTGGAGCATTGCAGGCAGCCACGGGCTGTCCCCAGCATCCCCACGGGACCCCCCCTCCAGGGGACAGGTGGAGTGCAGGGGACATCAGCGCAGGAGGCGGGGGGGAGAATGGGAGAGAGCAGGCGTGGGGGTTCTGGAGCACAGGAGGGGGTGTCAGTGTGGAGCTGGAGGTATATTTAGGCGCCTGGGGGTGGGAAGGGAGAGGGGTGTGCAGCGGGGGCGGCTGTGTGTGAGTCATGGCCCGTGACGGTATGTATGTGAGCTGGGGAGGGGAGGGGGGGTGGAAAGCTGGGGATGTCCCCTGGGTGGGAGATACCTGGGCAGGGGGGTGTGAGCATCCTAGGCAGATGCACCGGGCATCCCTCCAGGACAGGATTGTTCTGGTGAGCCAGAGCCACTATCACCCCGTGGTCCCTCTCTGCCAGGCCATGCAGGGAATGGGGCAGGGACTAGAGCATCTGTGATCCGTGCTTCTCACAGACAGTGATCCCCATTTATTCCCTCCCATGGAGCATCACCACATCACAACATAGGTGAGATGATGCACTCCAAAGTGGTCTTGGCTTGCCCTGCTGGCATCACATCTAGGACCTCCAGAGATGCAAGCTTGCCCCTGCAAAGCCTTGGGACCAATGCGGTGACTATCACTGCTGTCAGGGTACGGCAGCCAGGCTCTGATCCCGTCACCCCATATCAAGTGCAAAATAACCTCCTGCATCCTTCAAAGGCTCATGGAGATGTCCACAGTGGTCTTTGGTGCTCACCTTCCATCTACCCAGCAGGAGCATCTGAGAGGTGCCCCCACCGAAGCAGAAGAGCATCAGCATCTGTCCCCAGGGTCTGGCCAAAGACAGGCAACCACACATCGCCCCAGCCATCCAGGAGAGATGAGCTACCTGAGCACCTTACGAGCAGACTTTTGCTATTTTGCCCAGAATATTTTCCAGAGCAGCCCCAGAGACCTGTGCACCCTGGAGATTCGCATGTGGGCAATTGCCAGGTGTGCCTTCCTCCTAATGACCACCAAAGCTGTCCATGCAGCCTGCCAAAACCCAGAGTGGAAAAGACAGAAGGCAGCCAGGGGAATGTGCATCAACAAATAAGTTGTATGGAAATCCCCAGCTTTTGTACAGTTGCTGAGTTTCAATGAATCTTGACAGCTACTGCAGGATGGGACCAACCCATCCCCTGCATCTGTATGTCAAGTTTCTGACACAGCTTCAAAGAAACAAGAGGTTTGTGTTTTCTTTCCTTCCAAAGGGTGGCAGGACACAACCACTTCTTCGTCCAACTTTGCTGGAATCAAAATTCACCTAGAGTGGGATTTCAGCAGATGCACCTGCATTTGCGTGGTGTTGGTGCTGCAGCATCTCATGGGGGTATCACTCCCAGCTTCAGCTGCCTGGGGCTCACACAGCACCGCTCCCTCAGGCCTGATCGTGCATGGCCAGGAGGGTCAGCAGCACCTTTACACAAACTGATGGCCTCCTTGACTTCATGACATGTTGACAGAGCAATATTGAGAGACTCACCAAGCCAAGCGTTGGCAGCGAGGATCTCCACACCGCCACCACCAAGCACACAGCTCCTCCAGCCTAGCGTCAGATTTATTTCCAAAGTGTGTTTTCTGAAGGATGCTCTAGCCCCCTTGCAAGGCAAACCCCTCTTGCCACTGGAGTCCTCCACTTCTAGCTCTGACCGTGATGGACTTGCAACCAAGCTCCTACCAGGTTAATCCAGCATTGTTCCCACAGAGGAGGCTACAAAGAGCATCAGCTGGGGAGGGCTTTTCACTCCCCAAAATAACAAGTGGTAGAGATGGCTCCAGGGTTTCAATTCCTGCTCCAAGCAAAACCCATCCTTGGCAAGTGCCAGCCTGGAGCTCCCAGGGGCTGCTTGCAGCCACCCAACAAGAGGACACCTGCTTCCAGCCCACTCCTACCCATGCCTGAGCCCTTTTTCAAGGTCCTGAGACACTCTAGGTTAAATGCCTAGGATACATCAGACACCATCAGTGGTGCTTGGAGGAGCTCAGAACCTTCCCCATAGCTCCAACGCCCCTCGGCCAGCTGCATTGCTGCAGCTAACACTGGCGGCTTCAAGCATCAGGCAGGGTAACAACACTCTTTGTATTGATCGAAGGGCAACTTATAAATTTTTGAAGAGCTTCTGTCGACGGCGATAGAGATCAAGGGCTGCAAGCAACACTGATCCATCGCAGACAAAACTGAGTTTGTCAGCGTTTTGCAAATGCTGGCTTGATGTCGCTGCAGTTGCAATGATGCCAAGTGCTCCCTTGTCCCATATTCCCCACGGCCCTGCCACCCTGCCTGCCCACAGGAATTACTGCAGGGATATAGCTACAACTGCATCCTTTTGCCATGCATATTAGAAAGAGGAGGTCCTGGGCTGCAGATGGCGATGCAGGAGCAATATATTGGCTTGTTGTAGCTCATTTTGACCCCAGCCAAACATACATAGGTATGAGAGATGCCTATATGCATGCTCACATGGGGGTTATTGCTTCCTTGGTTTTCTTCTGCAAGAAAATGAAAGCTCATGGAAAATTTGGAAAAACAGGAAAAAACCCTGATTTTTGGAAGCATTTTGGCATTGACAGGGCTTCATCTTCCAGCAGGATGCCTCCACCAAAACATCTTCAACCCACCCTTTTCGATATATAGCCCCATCACCTACATGTTTTCAAAGGCATCTCAGGTGCTGGCACAGTCCCACTACATGCACGGTGGGGAGGATACCTGGATGTGGCCCTGCTGGGAGCAGGGAGGTGCAGAGGGTGACGGGGGGCAGCAGCATCCCGTAGCTCAACTCTCCTGCACTATAAATATTTGTTTATATCCTTCCTGGGATAGAAATGCATATAAAATTATATATGACATGATATAATTTTATATAAAATTCATAGAAATTTATAACCCTCTGGAGATATAAGTATGTTCTGCAGTGGGGCGTGCTCAGGAGCTTGGACCAGCAGCACCAGGATCAGCAGGATTAAGCTGACACCCCCTTACTGACCTGTTTGGAGTTCAATCTGGTGGGGTGCAAATTTCTGGGACTATGTGCTCACATAAGACATCAGCAGTGCTGGATGAGACCAGGAGACGGATACTCCCCTCCCTCTGCCCTCTTCTTGAGCAAACACCCTGTGAGCTCAGCCACTGCACAAATCCAGATACCCCCTCTGCCAGCACAGCCAGCTTTGGGTTTTTTGTTTAACAATTTCACAGACACTTCTGGGATGACCAAAACAGCTCTTTCCCTGTAAATACCCTGTCCCCTTCCCCTCCTTCCCCCTCTAACAACTCAAAATGCACAAAGTCAACTTGCATGCTGGGGCACCCTGGAGGATGCTCCAGGCAGGTCCATGCTCCAACAGCCAGCAAGCCAGGGCCACATCCTGCCGCCCCCCCTTACCCTCAGCCTAATTAAATTCAAGACAGTCTCTTACCAGAGATGGAGGAGGCTGGGGGTTGATCTGCTCCTGCTGAGCTGTTGCCTTTATGAAGATCCTCTGTGGTTTTTTGGGCTTGGCCACCGAAGAGCAGAGCTGAAGAAGATGCCTGCATGACCAGGGACCGGCTTGTGGCTTTTCCACAGTCCCCTTCCCAACCCTTTCTACCTGGAAAACATCAGCTTAAAGCAATAAATGTGTCTTCAATTAAGGAAGGATGGAAAAAATCCTGAAAACTACCCAGACTGAATCAAGTGGTAATTTGGCTTTTGGTTGCCCATGGATGGGCCCACCACATTGGGCTCCCATGTGTCAGGCAGGAGAGACCCTAGAGCCACCTCCCCAAGAAATTTTAATTTAGTTACTTTTCTCAATTTCTCTTAAAGGTCTAATTTTAACTCACTGTTGCTGAAGGAAGTCTTGCAGTATTAGAAAGGCCCCTGCTAATTTAAAACCAGCTCTGCTCACCTGCACTGAACCGTTCCCCTGCCCCACCGTAGGCTTTGGCACATCCCTACAACCCAGTGGCAATGCTGAGTGATCCCAAACAAGTGTCCCTTGGCAAAATAACACACTAAGCACGAGACCAAGGCTTGGATAAGTGGGACTAGGTCCTGCCCTATATCCTCACACAGCTCCACTGTGGAGGGGAGTACAGCAGTGGTGCCTCATGACGGCAGCGCATCCCCAGATTTATTTTCCCTTTTGTGTATGAAACACTTTTACTTAAAAAGAAAAATAAAGCAGAAGCCATCTTCAGAGCAATGCAAAGCTTGCAGGAGCAAGGAGGAACTCAAAGCGAGTCTGAGGCTACCATGCCCCAGCACCTGCAAGAAAATATATTGCATAATCCCACTCCTAAATGGATTAAATCCCTTCTTAAAACCAGATGGCCCCAGCTGTCCTCAAAATCCCTCCAGAAACTCTCCTGACAGCCAAAAACCTTCTGCTAATTTTTTAAGCGCCTACATCCTAATTGGCTATACTACTCATTGCAGTGACTGTGCATCTCGTTTCATCTGCAGAAACAACAAATACACACACCATTCAATTCCCTCCAACTTAAAAGCTGCTTTATAGCCCATAGAGGAAAAGATTACCACTTACACTGCAAACATGCAACACAGAAGCCTCAAACGTTGTACTTTCAAATGCACTCACGCATTTTAAAACCCCCTTTTTTCGCTGTTTTAAATCAGAGCTAAAGTTTGCCTGTGTATATTGACTACATTTTGGTATAATCAAAAACACAGAGTTTGAGATTGCACTTACTTCCATAGTGGCTTCACTTAAATCAGCAAAGTAGGGCTGGAAATGCCACGTGCCCAGCAAGGAATTCAGCTTCAGGTGGCAGGGGACCGATGGTTGGAAGGATGCCCGATGGCAGCACATCAATGAGCATCCTCTTCCTTTTTGCACCTGCCTTTCTATTTCTACACCTATCAGGGAAGAGCATAATTATTAGCAATTAAAAGAATTAAGAGGGTAATCAGAGCAGGGCAACTGTTGGATCCTGAGCACCCTCACTGAAGACCCTGGAGCTGCAGCTATATACAGAGAGTGGGGCCCTTCCCTAAATGTTTGGCGCTTGCACCCTGTTTCCATGATAATGAAGGGGAAGCAAGCAAGAATCAAACGAAGTTCAAGATTTTTGTGGTTTCTGACTTTTTATCCACATTAAAACATTCGGTCTAGACTCACAGGACATAGAAAGGGACCCCAAACCCATCCTGAGCCATGGGGTGTGGATGGGGACTCCAATCATATCGCAAATCCCAAAGCCACAGGACATGGATGGGAACCCCAAACTCATCCCAAGCCCAGAACCACAGGGCATGAATGGGGACCCCAAACCCATACTAAATCCCAGAGCCACAGGGCATGGACAGGGACCCCAAACCCATCCCAAGCCCCAGAGCCACAGGGCACACCCAGGAGCAATTTCAGCTGTTGGGGTGATCCCTTTTCTGACCCGAACCTCTTTTTCTCTTTACCAGCCAGGACAGCCAGCACGGTACTTTTCCTCCTCCTCCTCCTCCCTTCTGCTGTTTCAGCTGCCTGCTGATTTCCATTTTAAGCGACAATCATATCCCCATCAGAGTTGCCTTTCCTGGGAAGCAGGCTGCGGCAGGGAATATTCACTCCTGGCAAATTGCCCAGCGTGAGATGGGTGAGGACTGGCATGCACGGGCAGCCGGCCCATGCCCAGCAGCCCGGCGGCTGGCTCCAACATGGGCTTCCCCTCCACCGCTCCGGGTCCCTCCAGGCTGGTTGTACCATGTGCAATACATCAAAGGCTCTGGCAGCTCGCGGGCAGGGCAGGCAGCAGCAGCATCCTCAACAAGCCCAGCCAGCCAGTGATGAATGAAGCATTTTAGGATCTGCGGTAACCCTATAACCTGCCTCACTGCCTTGCCAGCTCTCTCCCCACCCCAGGCAAGCTGCTCCATGAAGCCAGGAGGAGACACCAGCCCACCATGCAGCCAGGTTCATCCTGTTTTCAATAAGGCGCTTGTTATTCTTGCTATGCACCCCAAGGAGTGGCTCTGCTCTCACCGCAGGAGCCAGGCGTCCCCTAAGCAGCACAGCCATGGGAGCCCAGCTGGGACCAGCAGGGTCACAGAGCAGCCCCCAGGACACCTCCGCTCCTCACAGCCAGGCCACCTTATTGACCGTGCTGTTCCTCCACAATTTCTTTTTCCTTTAATTAAATCAGTGATTTCCAACAAGGAAAGAAAAGCAACCAAGTGTTTCCTCCTGAGAAGTTTTCCCCACCCCACAAACCTCTAGTAGCTGCAGTTGCTCTCCTCCAGCCCCAGGACCTGCCCCAGCCCTCCAAACCATCACCACTATTAAAACACAGGAGCTCCTCTCTGAGCCCTCTCCATCCTCTGTCACATTACCCCATCACCCACCCATCAAGCTGCACTTCATGTTTGCCTCAAAGGCAAAGGAAATTCAGTTTATTTGATACTTAAACTCTTGAGGTTCAATTTTGCAACAGCTGGAGACAAAGATATATCCCTCGCCAAAACCAGGTACAAGCCCTTGTAGCAGCACTGGCCAGCAGCAAGGGATTTTTCTGAATGGGAAGGAAATAAAAACAAGCTTATGTTACTTCTGCAAAGGCAGGGAGGGCAGGGGGAATACCTTTTCCTGCTGCTGGCATGCTGCTTTGATCTTTACTTTGTAGTTACCATAGTGACAAATAAAAAAGGCATAGGTGGAATAAATTGCTGAAAGTTGGTGATGTTCTATATCTGTTTCTCCAGCGCACATGAGTGCAGCCTGCAAACATCACCCAGCTGCTGCGGCATACTCTCAGCTTTGGTGTGTGGCTCACAGGGAGTACTGACACTCTGCCTTAGGTTGAGTGGCATTTAGGCACATCTCAGGCATAGAAAGTTCCATCACTGGTGTTTCATGGGCTGGAGGAAAGAGGGTTTGTCTTGTCTGCGAAACTAAGTGGTAACATTGCAACTTGGTGGACCATCATCATCCTCGTCTGTGACTAGAGAGGACTTGGGTGCTGAGGATGGGGGAGCAATAGAAGGGGTATAAAACAGCAGAGGAGGAGAGCAGGGAGGGAACCTGCAGCTGATGGTCAATTCAAGAAAATCATCATCCAATAAAACCTTTTTCCAGCTGCTCTGAGGTCTGTAGTAGTACACTACCAGGCTAAAAAAAAACCCTAAATACAAATGTACAAAGCCGTTTTTACCGAATAGTTATGTCCCAGATTGCTTTGCTTTCC
Source organism: Falco naumanni (assembly GCF_017639655.2). Classification (NCBI taxonomy): domain Eukaryota; kingdom Metazoa; phylum Chordata; class Aves; order Falconiformes; family Falconidae; genus Falco; species Falco naumanni. The sequence continues at coordinate 1,882,580 of NC_054060.1, read as the reverse complement.
TCTGGATTGTTCACCCTGAGGATCAAGCTTTAGGATAGAAAGTTGCTGCCAGCTTCCCAAAAGCCAGAGATTTCCATTTCTCCTAGAAACCACCCAAAACCCACAGGATCTCCTAGAAACCACCCAAAACCCACAGGATTTAACAGTCTGGACAACCTTTATCCCGGCCACTTTCAACATTTAACTGGGGCGACCTAACCTGGAGGTACTTATTTCCCTCCCCGCCCAGCCAACATCCACCACTGCCTTAATACTTCTTTTTATACTAAAAAAGAAGCAAAACGCTATTAGTATCAATTCCCCTCCTGTGGAGAGGTTCATTGCAGATTCGGATGGATCAAAGAATTCCCAGCAAGAAACTGGGACGTGCTCCCATGCTGGGATGGCCCCTCAGACTGGCCAGTCCCTGTCCTGTGAAGCAAGGGGATGGATGGCTGCAAGAAGCAATGAGATGCTGTCACAGGCTCCGATGATCCTGCTCTCCTCATGTACCGGCAGTTGAAAATCACCAACTCATGTTCTCATTGATGGAGCAGCCCAAGTGCTTGCAGGGTGCTGAGCCCCAGTGGCTGCATAAAGGCGCAGAGCAAACAATGATGATACTGGCCCCCCATCGCACATACATGGAATAAAATGTAATAGAAAACAGAGGAGCAAGGCCAGTATTAGCACAGTGGAGGAACTTTGAGGGCTGAAAAAAAGCTGGGGCAAAAAGAGTTACCACCTGGAGGGACAAGGCAAAGGCAGTGTGAGTTATTGCACCCATCCAGCAGTCAGGGAGGTGGGGGAAAACCCCAACTACCTCTTTCCAAAGTCCCACAGAAAAACTGTAGGAAATCCCAGCCACTCCTGAGCACCCTTCAAACCCAAAAACCCATGAGGACCGAGCCATGTCTGAGACATGCAACCAGCCTCAGGCTTCGCCAACCCCTGCCTTGCTTCGATGCTGTTGACACACAGCTCTTAAGTCAATCCGTGCACAACTAATATGCTACATCTGCTGTGTATTTTGCTCAGCATTTGTTTGCTTTAGTTCTGTTGAATCTCTTCCCGCGCTCCCTGGTAAGCTCTAATGATGTGTGGCGGCTGCTGTTGTTGCACCATTACGCCACGATAATCTTTGGACAATTATTTGCTGGATTCACCCCATTGCTGGATGAAACGGTGCTTTCACCAGCTGTCAGTTATACATTTCTCCAAGCCGAAGCCAGACCACAGGGAACTGTCCTGGCAGTAAATTAAGAGTTGCCAATGCCAGGAACATCCTAGAGAAGCATCTCCAGCTTCAGATGCTCATTAGTGATTAAGCGTGCGTTGGGTGAGGTTGGGTTCCGACACAGCAGGTGATGCCTATGAGTGATGGAAGCATCTGCACCCAAAGTGAAGGTAGGGATGGGTGCCGGGTGCTTGCACACTTGGCTCCTAAAGACACAATTTCTTCTTCAAATATTATTCCAGTTTTTATTTTCCCTTAACTCCTAGGAAAAGCAAGGCTTTTCTAAGCCAGACTCACACAAGAAAAGGCAGCAAGAGGCCACAGGCTGATTCCTCACTATGGTGTCTCCAACAAAGGTCACCATTCCCTGGCCCCCCTAGTCCATGCACTGCCCTGCCATGCTTGTGGAGCTCCCCAGGTGGAGCAGACAGCTCATAAATCCAAAACAAATTGTCACAGCAGAGGGGAAAACCCATGGAGCTGGTGGGTTGGAGGGTCTGGCCTCTGGGTCAAACTTGTAGGGGGGGAAATGATCCAGCAAAGCTCCAAGGGGAGCCTTGCAGGAGAGGGAGTGATGTTTCTGTACTGGGGAGGGCTGGGGAGATGGCTCAGGCCCTTGTGTTTAAAGCTTTTAGTCTCAAAGATACAAAAAAAGGGATTTTTTTTTTCATGGCTTTTATTTTAAAACAAACCCTCAGAAGCTAATTTGGCTTGGGGGATCCTCCTAGAACATCTTGGAGGTAACTCGATTGCACATCAAAACACCTGGTACTTTACAGGGAGCTTTCATCTTCCCTCACCGCCTCTGCTGTTCCTGTAATTAGAGACAAAGGTCCTTTGTCTCCAGCTAAACCTCCCTTTTCCCTCTCTCTTCCAGAAGATACAAACTCCGACTGGGTTTGATTTTTGATGACCAGCCTTTTTTTTTTTTTTTTAACAAGCTTACTCCTGTGTGCCCCATTAGCCTGGTTTCAAGCCATTATGGTTGGGGGTTTTTTGCAGCATCCTCTTCCCTGCATCATTAATGTTGTTACACATCAGGTCCTAAATACACTCCCTCAACCCATCCACAGGCGTGCTCAAGGCTCGGTGGCTTTCTAACTAACTGCTCCGGTTTAAGTGATGCCCTCCTAGGCCAGCAGCAAGCAGACATCCTTAGGAGCTCGGCATTTTTTTCACCCCTCCTCTTTTAAATAGGGTTTTCCCTTCCACTCCTCATCTCCAGGTCAGGAAGGAGAGAGGAGGCACTTCTCATGCAGCCCTGGAGCTATTTTGCCCTAGGACATGTATTAATGGATTACAGAGATAAGCAGCTGCTTACATCTGTTCTCCCATTAACTTCCCATCAATGATGCATGAACCCATCTCCACAGGCTCAACCTGTCCTCAAAAACCCAAATTAAGATTGGGATTAACAGCCCCCCCTGGACAGATATTACACCGTTTGCTTTCATTACTCGTGACTAAATGCATCACTCCACTAACCATCTCCAAAAGGGGATGGCAGGGCTGTGCTGAGCACGGGTCATGATGCTCTCAAACCCCAGCAGCAAGCACAGCCGGGAAAAAGAAACCAAGCCAGGATGTCATGCAGAAATATCTGATGGGATAATAAAATGGGAGTCCTGAAGGAGAAACCCAAACTTGCTTTCAACAGCGGGCACTGGCCTTCAGATGGCCCAGTAGTTTGGGGAGCTTGCCCAGAGCCCCAGGACTCTGTAGTGATGGATGAGGGATGTATGTGGTACCCAAGCTCAGTACTCAGTGTTTTCCTTCAATACCCAATTATAGTGCTCATGGGATTTCCAGGGAGATGCTACTACCTCTGTTTTGTTCTCCATGGCTGGCAGCAAGCACTCCTGCCAGTGGTACCTCCCTTCCCGTTTACACTCATTATATTGAGAAAGGAAATCAAATAACACGGGGTCTGGATGTGCTACAGCCAGTATCGGGACCTGGGTAACACACCGGGTACCCGCACACAAGGTCTGCTCTCTCAACGAAGGCTGAGCTGGAGCATCACCTTTATGAGCCTGAAAATAGGATGCTGCTTTGAACAATGCTGCCACGAGTCCAACCCCAGGGGTGCCAGGAGCTCCTTTCCCCTTCCTTAGCTATGGCCACAATGCGGATCAAAATCCTGAAGAACCCAAAAGCTCAGGAGCTGCCGGGGTATCCTTTGCATGCCCCACAAGCCCAAGCCTTATTTGTTCGTTAGGAAAGGATAATAGAAGAAATGGCTGGGAGAAAAACAAGCAGGGAGCAGCAGAAAACATCCGATATATTAAAACAATCAAGAAACCACAATTAAATCCACTATTACTCTCCGAGGGGCTCGTAACCCGCGTCCTCTTGCAATACACCAAACCACCCCAAAACCTGCACTGAGAGATTCCTACAGTTCTTGTGACCAGGGGAAAAGGGAAACAAGGTAAATACATTCACCCCTGGTCCAGTACAGTACAGGAGCTACACACAAGCCAGATGCTTTCTGGGTGTAAATACCACTGCTTCTGTACAACCGGCATTTGCTCCCGTCCTGTCTCCAGCAGGATAAGCCAAAGCCAGTAAAAACCAGGGAACAAAAGACCTTTTGGTTGTTAGCCTGGCTGCCTTTCTAGGAAAGGAGAAAATACAGCAGTGAGTTTCTGGAGCAGCAAGAGTTAAAAGGTTCTCCTCATCTGTCAGCACCATCCAGTCTCCTATGAAGTTCAGGAAGAAAAAGAAAGGGGGAAAAAAACCCAAACCCTGACATCAAATTAAAATGGCACCCGTCCTTTTCTCCCATTACTTTACACCATGAGCTCACACAGCATCCTGCTTTCAGGGAGAATCAAAGTGATTTTATTCCCCCGCAAAACAGATGCTCGAGAGTCCGGCATGTGGCAGGAGGACATGGCCACAGCAGCATCCTTTGGGCAAGGCACCCTCACACAACATATCAAACAAGCATCACCATCAGCTGCCTCCATCCACAGTTAAATCAAACCCAATTATGACAGGTGCAATTTTATATCACCGTTTGGCTTTTATTGCCATCGTAAACGGTCCAGCTGGCACCAGGCTGGCGGTAGTTCATAGCGAGAGATGTGCTGAGACAAATAAAAGGAGGAGAGGGGGGGTTTCTTTCGTGCTGTTCCTGAAATCCGTCCCTGCATGGCTCAGACCAACCCTGGGGCCAAGGCTGGCTGCTTCCCTGCTGGCTTGTCTTTCAGCACATGGGGACAGCCTTCTCCTGCACCTTGCAGATCTCCTTCTGAAAGGGTGTCCAGCCTTCCTGGACCCCTTTGCCCTTCAGGGCTGCCTCCCAAGAGACTCTGTCAGCCTGGCTCCTCAAGCGGCCAAAGCCTGCCCTCCAGAAGCCCACGGTGGCAGTTCTGCTGATCCCACTCCTTACTTCTCCAAGAATCAAAAACTCTTATCATTTTGTAATCGCCATGCCCAAGACAGCCTCTAACCATCACATCACCCACAAGTCCTTCTCTGTTCACGAACAACAGGTCCAGCGGGGATCCAGGAGGTCCAGGATCAGCTAAAAACCCACCTGTCCCACCAGTCTTGAGGGGCACACCTTCTCCTGGGGGAGCACCACCAGGGATGGGAACAGCAGAGTTTTAAGAGCAAATAGCAAGGGCAGCTCCATAAACCAACTCCATGATCTCCCCATGGTGGGGAGGGACCCGGAGCACCCCAGCAGGAGATGTAGGGGACTTCGACCCTGTTTTAAATTAACTTGAGAGGTTTTAAGTTAACTCCAAGGGCTGGGAAAGGCCAGCTCACCCTCTCCCCAGCTATTTAGAGCCAGTTCAAGGAAAAAAAATAAAAAGCAAACGTAGCAGGAATCGCCCTGTTTACCCAAGCGATCACACAGCTCCAAGTAAACCCCGGAGGAGGATGAAGTGTCTTGGCCGCTGCAGTAGAGCATCACAGCAGCTGGTGTGTGGAAAGGAGGAAGAGATTTACTATCCCTGGTGCGTGTGTTTCTCCTTCCCCACCTCCTCTTTTTTGTAATAATAATTGTAAAACGGGGAAAAAAAGAAATCTCCTGCACCTCCCCATGATGCTGCCTTATTAAAAAAAGTGACAATTAGTCATTTGAAGAAGCAACAAAGAGAGCCGTCGTCGGAGAGGCGCGATTTGAATTTCAATGTGCTATGGGAGGGATGGGGAGCTGAGGCTCTGGGAGGAGAGCTGCCAATCTCCCTGTAAAACCCACAGCCACCCCTTTCCACCCCGGCTCTTATAGCCTGGGGGCTCAAATAGAGCTCACAGCAAGCACCCTGCTTCATCTCCCCCCAAATCCACCCTGACTTGCTCCCCTGGCTCAACTCTCTGCCAGGTTTAAGCACAGGTGCTTTGCATGGGACATTGCGCAAGGGAGGGGATTAGCTCCCCTGCAAAGATGCTTTGCTACTAGACACCATGAGCAGAAGGACTGGGGGACCCAAAAGTCTCACCCCGAGGCAGCTGGACCCCAACAAGCCTGACCCAGCAGCCCTGAGCAGCTTTCTGGGTCTCACGTCCAGGGATGCAAGCTGGGGTGGGAAGGGTGGGAGGGTGGACAGATGGGTGCAGGCTGGGGTGGGAAGGATGCAGGGGTCCTCTTTCCCACACCTCTCCGTCTTTCCCCGTTCAATCCCTCCAGAGGGTTTTGATGGAAAATTAAGTTGAAGGGAGCTGGAGATTTAATATAAAAGCTGCATCTCACCTTGTATCTGATGAACGCATTCATGGTCTCACTGATTTCGTGCATCCCATGAACCCCTGGCTCTAATTTGCCAGGAAAAGCCCCAGAACATGACCCAGGATCACCCTGAAGACTCAGGATCAAACCTATGAAAGCAGAAACCAAACACATTTCTGACCCCAACCAAATGCACCCAAGGGGGTTGTAAGGGGTTACATCCCCCCCACAGCCAATGCCCCTGGCACAGGTAAGCCCCCAGACCCCATCTGCCCCAGGGAGGGTCCCAGCTGCTAGTCCTTCTTTTATAGCACATTTCATGTTTTACCCAGGACACGGCTCTGAATTCAGAGGCGGAGAGCCGCCAGACGGAGAGAATATTAATGCAGCCCCGCAGTCCAACAAATGAACAATATCTTTATTAGCATCTTCCTTTTATTATAGGTTATAGCGATACTTTTTTTCCCTTCACTGCCTTTCTCTTCCTTCTTTTATTCGCACAAACCATGACATTTATGGGACCAGACAGGCAGGATGTCTTTGCCCAGTACCCCCCAGGGAACATAAGGCCATCCTGGGGGCAATGGTCCCCTTTCAAGGAGGGCAGAATACAGGTGTGGTGAAGGAATTGCAAAGGCTGAGAAGGGGCTGGAGCATTTCCCCCATCATCAGCAAAAAGGGGGGAAAAAACAACCTCCCAAAGCTTTCACTTCCTGACGAAAACACTGAGCCGGGGGCTCACCACCCTGACGAGCCAGACATCGCAGATGGAGGAACAACAGGCAGAGCTAGACATGCTCCCCAGCGCCAAATATAGGAGACCCATCTTCTACCTCCTTGGAGTCAGCCCATTTACACTGCAAATAAAAACTCCCTGATTATCAAGCTGGAGCATCCCTTTGCCGGTGCATTCCTGACACCACGTTCCCCTGGGGACCTCCCATGTCCTCCAGCATCATCAGCTGCCACAGTGAAAGCTCCCTCCCACCCATCCCCACAGGCTGCTCTTGGTACCCTGCATCCTGGGGGAGACAGAGATGCTCGGTGACGTGCTTAAAAGCAAGCTGACCTCTTTAGCCATGCATGGATGCTGCTGAACAGCCGGCGGGCCAGGGAAACATCTGTGGCTCCCCCTCCTAGGGGATGCAAACAGCCTCCGGGTGAGGCTGGGGGGCTCGGCAGGATCAGGCCCAGCACAGCTGCTGGAGGTTCAGGCAGGAGGGTCATGCTCAAGAAAAGGGTGCCTATATAATAATAAATATATCGGCTATGTGGCCACCCTAGCAGAGCTGTAGGCTTCCTAAAACCATCCCAACCTGCTGCTGAGATCCCCAACGAGCAACACAACTTGATTTGCAGAGGAGCAACCCCGCGGTTTAATCTCAGTCCATCCTCATGGAGTGAAAATGGATATTTTTTTTATTATTCTTTTTTTCTCCCATCCTGTAGGTGAGACTTTGCATTTAGAGGAAAGAGCAGATTGTAGCTTTTAATTAAAAACTCTAAGCCTTTTCCTGCTTTGAGTTGCACTAGAAGCAATCTCTACACCACGTTCAGCAGAGAGGAAACAGCACTGACTGCTGCTCTGCTTTAAAAAAAAAAAATTAAAAAATAAAATAGCACAAGCCACAGAACAGGGAGTTCTTCCAACAATCTGTTTTCTGTACCCTGGAAAATAATAGCAACCCATATGGAAAGCCCACACAGCTATTTTCCAGGTGCTTTGTGCGACGTGAAATCCACGGAATAAATTACCTGTGTAATGGGGGGGGGGGACGGACGACACACTGGGGCTGTGTTTATTTGCTGCATCTCATTCCCTTCAGATGCAAACATGCGGCATGGTGCAGGATTTCCTCCTCCATGGGAAATGTCACCCTAAATATCAGCAGCATGGGGCATCATCACAGCAGAGCCCTGTTTCCAGCCCAGCTGGGAGTAGTCAAGGAGGAGGAAAAAGAAAAAGGCTGAGAAATACGTTCCAGGTATATCTGATCGCAGAACTGTCAAATGTAATGTTTTTCTCCATGTTGCTTATTTGAAGTGTTTATAGGGTACCTTTACGGGGCTGGGGCGAGGGAGAAAACCTAGCACTAAAAGGGACACTGAGGCACTGTGACAGCAACAGATTTGCTTCAGGACGATGCTTAAGTCACATACATGAAGGAGACCAGAGCAGCCAAATAAATGATGAAAATATTCCGGTTGTGGAGATGCCAGCAAGATTTTTGGCTGGTCCATGAACACAAACCTGAAGCCCCTTGCAGGCACGTTCTCACATCAGCACTCCCCTGCACAGCCAACGAGCCCTGCTATTCCATGAGGAGATGAAGGACATGGGGACATGCTCCCAATGAGGATGCTCTCCTTGGCTGGACATTTCCCAAACACCTTGGAAAGCTATTTTCACTCAGAAAGCACCAAAAGGCATACGGTAATTCTGTTCTCCTTCTGTCTCAGCTCTTAAACCGTTGGGGTTTTTTTATTATTTTATTTCTTTCCTGGCCAAAACAACATCAGTTTGGGTACATGCTGAGGCTGCCTGAATCTCCCCTTCAAGGACGTGCAGGACCTGCAGCAGGTCCTGGCATGGGGTCACCACCTTCTTACAGCATTGAGCACACCCTAAAAATCCTCTGCATCTCCCTTTGAGCCCCCTAAACTGCCTCTGAAAGGTGCAATCCCTTCTTCCTCCTGCTTTTAACCCAGAGCAAGCAGATCTCCATGGCTGGAGCCTCCAGGACAGGCTCTGCTCCAGGTCCTAGAATGGTTTCATCTCCTGGACATCAGACATGTATGGCAAGGACAGAGCCAGGCTCCCACATCCCAAAAATTTATTAGGGTTACCCCCACAGAGACTGCTCCGGTGGGATGCAAAATATATGTAATTAAACTGGAAATCAAAGGCTTTTCAACCCAATGGGAAGAAAAATAAGCCTTGCTTTCTGCAGAGCAGGTGCCAGCATCTTCTCAGGTGAAGATGAATGAGATGGTTTGATTTCTTCCCTTTCCTTGAAAGCAAAGCACCCAAGAGACATCTCAGCAAAGACCTGCACAAACTGAACGCAGAGTCTCGAGCTCCCACTCCTCCTCCTGAACTGCATCGACATGTTTTTCCCACCTCCCCACCCTTAAGCCGCTTACTTACGGAAAGATGTAAGCAAATCCAGACAGAAAATGAAAATGCTGTAAAAAAAAAAGTAAGACTAATTAAAGCTACAATCATTCCACGCTGCAAAATCATTTCAGGTTTTCCTAGCCGATAAATCAGAGGGGGATGGTGCCTGGGATGCTTGTCCACCTGGTTGAGCTCTTAGAGCCATTTACCAAGCATTGCAAACAGATTATGTGATTAGGAGGGAATAATTAGGAAGCTGGACCATAAACTTTTATAATTTATGAGCTCTTTTCCTCCCTTCATGTCTGCTTCTACCTCAAAGGCATCGCCCAGTGCTACCTTTGATCCCATCTCCTCAAGCCCTGGATTTTTCTTTTAAACTCTCTACCCCTGGCCTGATAATCCATCCTTGCACCGTGTCAGCTCCGTTCTCACCCTCTGCTGTTCTTTCAAGCCTTCCTAAACTGCAGGCAGAAGAGCAGAGCAGGTGGTTTTGTCCCTCCTTCCCCTCCTCATAGGATATCACAGTCCCTGCCAGGGCTAAAATGTGGTGCGGGGGCATGCGCAGCTCCAGCATGTCCCTCGGGCCATGCTTTTGGGGAGCCCTATCTCATTGTAAGGTCTACAGGGAATTAACAAATCCTCCAAAACCTGGCCAGCAAGGAGGGCGTTCTGCCTCAAAATGGGGGCAACTATGGGTACCCCAGTTTGTTGCAGCAGGATGCTTACGGGTAGGATGCCAGGCTCAGCCCAAGCCAGCCTGGTCCCTCATCCCCATGCTGCCTGCGAGCGGGTCCTGCCCCATCGTGTCCACCCTCCCTAGATCCTTCCTGCCACAGAGGCACAGCACCCAGCACCATGAGGAGCATCCCTGCAGAGCTGGCACAGGGCAGCATCACCCTGCTCTGTGCCCACCCTGACTATCTCAGCCCAGCAGGCACCTGCTTAAGCAGGGACCCCACTCCCACAGACCCAAATTTGGGGTCCAGTTCCCACATCCCAGTCAGGAAAGCCATGCCCCAGAAGTACTAATAAGCCCCCGTGCCTGGCAGCAGCCACGTGTGGGGGATGTTCATCCCCAGCCTGCTCCCCAGGGAGATGTTAGTAACACTAAAGGGCTCTCTAAGGTCTTCAGACCCCCCCAGACAGTAAGAAAAGCAGGTTACAAGGTCAGCCCACACCCAGAGGGAAGAGCAGGGCGTTCCAATGCATCAGGGTTTCCCCCCACCCCAGAGGAAGGGATGCACAGCAGCATCAGGACAAGCCACAGAGGGGGACATCCCATTCCAGGGTAGGGCTACTATCGGGGATGCCAGCAGCCTACAACCCACCACCACCCCCAACCCAACATGTCCCCGCACCCCACAACAGCCAGCACCAGCCCTGCCCCCCATCACCTACACCACACTCACCACATGATGTCCTGGCTTTAGGGGATTGGTGATGGCACATGGGGGGTGGTCCCTGCAAGGACACACACTCCTGAGGTCACCATAGCACTACAATTCCTCCAAAAATACAGCTGCCCCCAACTCCCCCAGCCCTCTAATAAAGCCTCAGCAGCACCCACAGGTGCCAACAGTTGTGGTCCTGCCTCAAGCCCACCCCAGATGCCCTACCAACAGCAGCAATTAGAAAACCCCAATTAGAAAACTCGATTTCAGGGTATTAAGCGAACCAACAGGGATGTGGTGGCAGTGGGATGAGCCTGGGTCTGCATCCAGAGAGGCAAAGCTGAGGGATGCTGAAAGCCCTTGCACGAGCCAAGGACCAGACCAGAGGATGGACAAGGACTAAGTTTTTTTTCTACTAAAGTGACTTTTTCTGTTCTTGATGAATTGAAAATGTGTGAGTGCTGGTTTTTTAAACACAGGCAAGAGCCTGTACCAGCCCTGAATCCATGTGGAAAAGGCTCAGGTGCATCATTTTGGGCACCACCCCTCCCCGAAATTTCTTCCTTTGGAGCCATCCTGCTGTGAATAAGCAGCACCCAAGAGCCATTTCTCCCTGAGATACCAGCTTCTCTCCTAAATTTGATTAAAATCAGGCAGCTGAATAACCTCCCAGATGGGAGGATGGGACAGACGGATGTATGCAGAGCACCCTATTTCTTCCAGAACTCCCCCAAAAAAGCCACTAAGCAGCCCCTGCTCCCATCACCTCACTGGGGACAGACCAGCACGTATCTTCAGGGTTAATATTATTTCCATTTTTGGGTGCTGGCTACCAAAAACACATTGTTTGAGCCTGGGGGGACCCTCCAAGCCCTCGCCGTGAGCAGACCTTAGGGAAGACGCTCATCTCCAAGCTGCCTGTCAGCCTCAGCACCGAATTTACAGAATAAAACCAGCCCAGGGTGTGAAGAACTTAATAATACAAGCCGTTGCATGACAAAGCCTGGAGAGTAATATCCATATTATGGTTATTATTAACTCAGAGAACTTCCTATGTTTTGTCCTGCCTGTAATTTAAACAGATCCTTGGTTATATTTGGGTCCTTTCACAGGGGAAAAAGCCACGAGTTATACCCAAGGAACCACTGGAAGTGTCTGATGAGCAACATTTCTCTTTCTAGACCAAAATCTAAATATGAAAAAAATGTATTTAAAATATTATATAGGTTTTTTGCAACCTCCTAGCACTGGCAAAGGCTTTGCCACCACCTTGCTGGGTGTCCTTGGCCTGGCAAAGCAGGCATGTCCCCATGTCCCCATGCAATGGGACATCTCACGTGGGGATCGGACAGTTTCACCAGGGGTTCCCCTGAGACATTTCAGTTCTCATCTGATGGAATTTTTTTCCTTTTTTTCTGTCCTTTCAATATCCCTGCTTATTTGTTCAGCTGTTGCTCCTGAGTTCTAATGGCTGGCAGCATTTGATGAATGACACAGAGCTCCTTCCTCATTAAAATCCGAAGTTCTAAAGTTTAGTACCAAGGAAAGAAAGGAAAGAAAGGAAAGAAAGGAAAGAAAGGAAAGAAAGGAAAGAAAGGAAAGAAAGGAAAGAAAGGAAAGAAAGGAAAGAAAGGAAAGAAAGGAAAGAAAGGAAAGAAAGGAAAGAAAGGAAGAAAGAAAGACCCCACCTCACCGATTCCCCCAACTTCAAAGCGCTTTTGAAGATCAGCTGGGAGAGCACCAGTGAAGTTACAGCCTCTCCCATCAGCCTTCCCTCCTGGGAAGCGGTCAGTCCCCAGAGCCGGTGGGTGATGGAGCCGAATCAGGGGGTGCTCTGCAAGGGCCACAGGGTGCGGGTTGGGCTGGATAACATCACGCGACAGAGCCTGAAGTCCACACTTGGCATTTGCAAGGGCTTCGTGGCTGGCTGTGTTTAACTGTACCTATTTCACCTTCTCCAGTACCAAGGATGCTGCTCCTCGTGGAGGGTGCTGCTGCAAGGAGCTGGTCCCCAGCACTTTGCTTTCCCTGAGCGGAAAAGCACTCTAAAATTCAGTGTTCCATGCAAATACTGTGCAAAGACTGCAAGGAAAAGGGAAGTTTTCTTTCTGGATCACTGGAAATACCTCACTCACCAGGCCTGATGAGGAGTTGACGGCCGCTGGCTGCAACAGTGCAAATGCCTGCGTTGGGCAGCTGACCAGGCTGGCCCGGCGTTCCAAGCCAAGGGTCAACACCATTCCAAGTCAAGGGTCAACACCACGCGCTCTGGCGGTGCTGAGTTAGCAAATCAGTGCTGAATTAGCAATGTGGTGCTGAGTTAGCAAAGCCGGGCTCAGGGCAGAGGCCACGACTCGGCACAGGAGCCGGTGTGACAACACCATGACTGTGGCCAGGGCTATTTATAGAAAAGCTGAACTTGGCTCTTCCCTGGGCAATTTTGCAGAGGGGAAATAACTTCTTGGCTTCGCTGCCGGGTTTTTCATGGGGAATATCAAACAGTGATGTGACAGCTGGGTCGGAAACGGGGCTGGTGGTTCTGTGCCGAAGCAAGCTGCTGCAAGGGACCACAAGTGAAATGAATTGTGTTGGGTCCATGCGATTTCCAGCGCTGGATCGCCTGTCCCGCTAGACCCTGGGGCTTTCACACCCCTTTGGGGGAGTGGAGCCCTGGGGCTGGACCGTCCCCAGTGTCAGGGCTGGGTTGTTCCCACTGGGATGTCTGAGACAGCACAGACCAGGTGCCACCCGACCTCCGTGGTGACCGAGGTGCTCCTGGCCTCATGCTTCAGTTTCCCCTTCTGCTGCAATGGTGCAAGCAATGGAGGGAGTTGTTGATACAGGAGCTCAGCTAAGCAGGAACCATACCAGGGGAATGATGCCTGCCTCTACACACACCAAAATAAACCTTAAAACACAAGAGGGGACCTAAATAAAATTAAATGGAGATGCTGCACGATGAAACCAGGTGAAATGCCCAGCTAGGGTCCTTGGGCAGACTTAGAGCCAAAGCTAATGGAGCCCTTGGGCTGGCTCCAAGGCTCTCTGAAGGGACTGGAGAAAAGCAAACAACTCCCCTCGAATCCCTACACAGCACTTTGCAGGATCAAACTACCCTCCGGAGCCAGGCCTGCCTCTCCGTAAAACACGCAGCTCTCTCAGCCCACCAAATTTAAAAGAAGAAAAGAAAATATGTTTCCCAGTAGGTGAAAATGAGTTTGCTTCTGGGAGGTAGGAATCACCTTTTCCTGGTAATTATGAACAAAGAGCATCATTTACTAAATGCCTGCAAGGTGGTTAATTAGCAGAGAAGTGAGTGTCTAGCAATTAAGAGGCATTTTTCCAACAATTCAGGGTGGCAGGGTCAGGAAACAAGAGAAGCAGAGTATCAGAGAGAGCACTTGGCTTCAGCATCCGCAGCTGTGCAGGGACATGGAAAGCTCAGCCCCAGGGGCAGCCCTAGATCCACACTCCAAAAAAAATAAAAAGTAGAGTTATTACATGATTTGGGGATGGAGAAACCATCTCCATGCAGTCCTTATGCTGCGGGGCTGCCCTGTGCCTCAGTTTCCCCACCAGCACCAATAACAGGTATAGATGCTGGGGACATGATGTGTTGGTGCTGGTCCTGACTGAAGACCATCTGCTTTGAGATATCCCCTTCCCCTCCCTGTGAGCACCTCCAGCCTGACTAATCCCCCCCACCGAGGCTCTTCCCTGGGGACACAGATGTCACATCCTCTCCTGTTTGTCCTCAGCATCCCCGGGGCTGCCTCGGTAGTTCAACAGCAGATGGATTTCGGCAAAGCCCCAGCTCTCCACACCACTGGGGCCATCCCTATTTAACGGGTTATTTGCTTCCCCTTTCTGCTTCACCACATTTCAGCATCTGCAAATATGTCCAGCACTTATTTTATATCGTTTTTCAGCTCAGTGACAAATATAGCAAAGAGCAAGAAGAGCAACGCTGACGATCTCTCCATTAACCGGCTTTTAAACCATTTAACACAGGCTGCGCAGGGCTGGTGCAGTGCTGGATTTTTATCAGACTGGGATGCACGATTAAGTCAAATGCCTCACAGAAGTCAAAGTGCATTAAGTCAAGTTATCTTTATCAGCTGACCTGATGATCTAATAAAAAAAATAGTCTCAAGGTTGCTTGGCAAAAGCAGGCTCCAGCATTGCTGCAGGTTTGAGGTAGCAATAACCCTCCGTCCTCCCTGCTCTGGGATGGAGAAACACGTGCTATACCCTTGCCTTCATCCCATGGTGTGTTCTTGTCATTCAGCAGCATCACTTTAGCACATGGAGAGGATTTAAATAACCCTCTGGGGAGAAAGGAGCCTTGGAAAGGGAACTCCTTCGGCCCCATGGACCAGGGATTGTTGAGCCAAGGAGGTCCAGGATGCTGGGAGAGGGCAGCATCCTTGGGGGAGCCCAGGAGGGGACCAGATCCCCTCTCCTCAAAGCCATACAGGCTGGGGACAAAAGGTGGGTGGCAGATGGGGACACCTTGGGTACAAGAGGAGGGCACAGTGCTGGCGGGAGCTGCTGGGGATGTCCTGCAAACACCATGGGTCAGGATGCTGTGCTGCCCATTTGGGATCTCCGAGGATGTGTAAGGGGTACCGGTGAGCACACGAGGGGGGCCGTGGCTGCAATTAGAGCTGACTGTGGGGGCACTACCTTCCCTCCAGCCTCCCCATCCTTGCTGGAGCAAATTGAGGCCAATTCTTATGGACGATCCCACAGCACCTGCCCGTGAGTCACTGGTTGCCAGTCTGTGAGTCACCACATCCCCAGAGTCAGCAGCCACCTATTTCCAGGGATGCACAAGGATCCATTTCCAGGGTCACAAGGGTGACCATACCACCCTTGCATCCCCCTCAGGAGCCTCCAGGTGTGGCTGCCCAAAGGGCCTCATCAGCTCTAAACCATTCTGACTGCCAGGACTCTCCTTCCCCAGGCTTCCCAAGCCCTGAGGATGGCCAGAGCAAGGAGAAGGGGAGGGATGAGAGAGGGCAGGCTATGGAGGAGAAAGCAGGTTTGTCCTGTTGGATAAAGCTGGGAATGATGAATATTCAGACAGGAGATGGGGACACCTTCCCAGCCCAGAAGGCTAAGGTTTCTGCTCTGCCCTAAGAAAACAACACCAAAATGTGTTGTTCTGGGTGGTTTGAAAGTATTAAAATTATGAATAAACCCAGAATGCACCAAAGAAAAGAGGAACAGCAAAACCCATGCACTCTCAGTCACGTTTCTCCAGCTTAATCTCATTCCTGTGTCATCGCTGATACCCTCCCTGAAGTCCTCCAATCCCCAGGACAGAGCAAGGACCAAATCCCTAAATCCCTTTCTTGCATTTGTCATCTCAGCCCTGCCCAAGCACCCCCAGCTCCCTCCAAGCACATTTTTGCTGGTTTTGACTTTTTTTGTTTACTTTTTCATAAGCTCAGTGCAGATTTTAAGCTCAGACTGTCAAGAGCAGGAATTAGGGGGTAAGGTAGGTACCCTAGCAGCCCTACCTCGGATGGCATTCTTATCTGATCATAATCATTTGAAACAGATAAAAGTTGATGCCTGGAGTGTGACGACCCTCTGAACGATTTTTTTTTTTTTTTCCCCTTCCCTTTTTAAATATTCCACTTTAAGGAAACATGTGTGCATAATGAAATCAAAACAGCTCTGCCTGCCCATTGATGCTGGGACGTAGCTGTTCAGCTGCAACCAGATTTGCTCTGATGGGCCTCTCCAGGGCTGGGTACCACAGCAGCGGATTTGGGCATCTTAGTGTTGGGTGGTCTGGACTACTCTGGGTCCTGTTTTCTATCTGAGAAATGGGGACAGCATTAATTTTTCACTCTGTTATGGGGGAAAAAATGGTTAGCCTGCTGTTTCCAAAGTGCTTGCACGGCTGGGTGCCTCCACGTGCTAAAGGATGCTCAATCATTGTACGATGCAAGCAGTGCTTTGAAGACCATCAACATGCAGCCAGCATCAACCTCTGAACCAGCTTTTAGTTCTTTCTTCCTTCACCGGCCAGATTTTCTGTTCTCAAGAGCCCATCACGAACCAGAGAAGGTCTCACACCGGTCCAGCATCAGCAGAGCAACCTGATTGCAACCACTGGCAGCAAACAAGCCATTCCTTCAACCCCAGCAACCCTGGTTGAGTTTCAGAGTCTATTTCCCCTTGCTTGGTCCTTGCAAGAGCATGGTGTGGGACTCTGCACAGACCTACCTCAGCAGACATAGCCTCCTAGGTGCTCCTATGGCTTGCAGTGGCTCTGATGCCGACGATGGATGGATAGTGGGAGCTTGAAGAGCAGGGTTTGAACATGCAGCATGGTGGGATGCACAGTTGTTCTTCATGTTCTTCAGCTGGGTGACAAAAGAGAGAAAGTACCAGTGAAGGTCTGTGTCTGCCCCTACATGGAGCAGGTAACAGCGTGGAGAGTTAATTCAGGGAACAAAGCAAAAACTTGAGAAAAAAAATATTTAGGTTAGTGCAAAACAGAAACTTTTGTAGAAAGCTTCAGCAAAATCAAAGAGAAAAAAAAAATGGTTTGAGGACAAGCAGAGATATTTTCTTTGCCTTGGAACAACGTGTGCTTTTTGCCCCAGCATGGCATGTGTTGTTTCAGGCTTTTATATCCTCTATCTAGATCCATTTTTAAATTAAAAAAAAAAACACCAAAATTTAAAAGGCAAAAGTCAAACCAGTTGTTTTGGTTTTTTTAATTAGCAGCATGCCAGGATGCCGGAAACAAAGATATTTCATTAAAAAGAAAACAAAAAGGCAAAGTGAAAGATCTCAGAAGTTCCTCCTTCACTTCCCCAAGGGGGAAGGTGGACCCAGTGCTCCCCACACCCCTGAAACACCAGTGCCCACCTACCATACTCATGGAAAAGCTGCATGGATGGCCACATACAGGCTTTTCTGAGCATCCATCCCCGGGGTGGGACCTGGCTGGGGGGACCACTGTGATGATGGGCACCCAAGAGGCTCCCAGATCCTGCTCCTTGGTCCATATGGTTCTTCTAAATTGTGCCACCTCCACCCAGGCTCAGGTTTGCAGGATCCTCACCGAGCAACATCCAGGCCCCCTTGGGAAGGGCCCAGGACATCACCTCTGCTTGGTTTTGGGGTAAACCTGGAGGAAGCCCCTGCCCTGGAGCAGGGACCGACTCCTCCACTGGAGGCTTGGCAGCTGGGAGGGACTTCACCCCTCACAGGGACGACATCTGCATCTCACCAGCTCCCTTGTTTATCGGTGAGTTTATTGCGGGAAATCTAATCACCATTTTGGAGTTAATCCCTCTAACAAACCCTTGCAAATCCTTTCATCCAGAAGTTTATTAATATTAGCTCCTCTCGAGCAGAAGTGAATTAAGCGCCTTTACCTCCCGTTTGGCTTTTTGTTCCTTTTCTCCTCGCCTCTGTTAACGGGAGCAATTCAATTAAGGAACAAACGATTTCCCAATAAAAATCCCTCCTTGCCGCCTCCTTCCTCCTTTTGCTCAAAGACTAATAATGTTTAATTGGGGAAATGAGCTTGGCTGATGGTGCTGGTGGGGGTGAGGACAAGCCCCGGCAAGTGCAGCCCCCGCAGGCTCTGGGTATGGGGCAGAGGGGCTCAGCTCATCCCAGGGAAGGGGAAACACCTAAAACCCCATCATTTGCAAAAGAAAGATCTCCCAGCCCCAGAGAGGCTCTCACAGTGCCCAGCTGATGCCATCCTGCTTGAACACGATGGTTCACGGAGAGGAAAACACTTGAAAGCTGAAGAAAATTGCGACTGAGGATGGCAAGCAATGCTCTCCAGCTGCCCAGCATCTCACTGGTGTTCAAAAAAGCCCTGAGATTTCCTCCACTTTGATGTAAAACCCCGTCCATCTCAGCAGGCACTGCTGCAGGTCCACTGGGATGCAGGTGTGAACCCAGCACCGGTTGAACTCACTGCAGTGGGGGGCTCAAGACCCACGTCCAGCACTGAGCAAATGGGGAAAGGGGATAAAAGCAGCAACAAGGTTTGAAAAGGGGACAACAAGGTATGGGTGTAGTTTGCACCCTGTATGCAAAAGTACAAGCCCCATCCAAGGGGGGCTCCAAGGGGTTCCAAGCCCCCCTCCAAGGGGTCCAAGCCTGCCTTTGCTGACTCCATCTCCAAGCATCATGCCACTGCAGGCACGGTCCCCGCCGAGCAGCGCTGGAAGAGGAGGCTCAGCCTGCCCAGGGAGTCGTGCCGCCCGTCAGCTCAGCTCCATCGCAAAGGCCACGGCATTTCCCGGCTGTCAGAAAGGATTTGTTCAGTGCTGCACACTCCCTCCTCCACCTCCTGCAGTAACAGAGCGGCTCGTCCCTCAGACCTTTGCATTTGAGAAGGTTTGGGAAGGCAGGTTGCATCTCTCTGTCCAGCCCAGGCTCCTTCCATGCATTCGGCTTGTACCCATCTGCATCAGTGGCAGGAGGACAGGATGGACCAGAGATGCTCAGCCACAAGCTGAGGTACCACCTGCAAGAAGACACTTGTAAGCAGGGACACGAAGCAGATCCATGGCACAGAAAATGCATCAGCCTGGGAGAGCTGGCTTGGGGGGAAACATTAAACACCAGCTCCACTGATATATACCCATCATCTCCCTAGACCTGCTGAAGCTGGGGACAGCCAGACCTAGTGACCCCCCTCCCTTTTGGGCTGCCTCTGCCATGCCCACTCCAACTGAGACCCAGGAGGCTGTACCACACCTTCGCCAGGACTGAAGCTTTTTAATGAACTGATGTGAGAAAAGTCATGGCATGGTCTGGGGTGACCTCTTGATGTGCTCCACTCACACATCACCCCAGGCCCTGCCTAGCAACCCAGCAATGGAGACCATCCCCACGCTTTCATCCACATTTTCCCATGGTTTTCCTTCCAAATTATCTCCTTTCCCACACTTCTGAGTCATTCATCACAATGCTTTCCTACCTTGCCCAGGGATGTGTTGAGCAGCATCCCCCTGCCCTGACTGCCAGCAAGGGAGGATGAGGGACGGGCACCCAGCCTCACTGGTGGCCACGGTTCAGCAGCAGCAGCTGAAGTGATCCAGGAATCCCTTTGGGAAGAAACCTGCTACTGAAATCTGAGTGGCAGTTATCCTAATGGGGGAGATGGGTCTGTGGCCAGAGGAAGGTTCAGACCAGGATAGATACCTGTGGGGTTTTGACAAGGGCGTTTTCAACCCAAGCAAAGATCTGGTCCCAGTCTCGGGGCTGGTGGCCCTGCACCCTTACCAGTGGACTTTGGGCTGGCAGAGATGGTACTGCCAGCAAGGAAAGGGCCATGGGATGCTCTGGCAAGGGTCGTGTCACCTGGACTGAGCCATCTTTAGGCAGGAAGACAAGCAGAGCTGCACAGCTCCACCTCCAGCTTAATCTTGTTGACCAGGGACCCTGCCTCTTCTTGGAGCTGCTGGAAAGCCTCCAAGACTGGGCTGCAGCAAGGACAGAGCTGCTTTAAGAAGATGATTTCCATGAAGCAAAGTGGATTGAGCATACTAGTGGTGAAAGAGGTTTCATTTCCCCTCCCTGCTTCTTTAGATTTCCCAGAAGTCACATTCACAGTGGTCACATCATCACCAGGATCTGCACCTGGGTCTCCCCCAGACCCACGTTCCTTCCAGACTATTAAGTTTGGACACCAGAGTTACCCACACAGAGAGGGTCCCATCCTTATTGCATCAGGGTTGTCGCATCCAGCCCAACCCTCCAGTAAATTGGGTCGGTCTCACCTTAGCATGGTCAAAGTGATGGAGTAGCAAGTGTGTTCATCCAGGAACGCCTGCACAAGGGTCATCATCTGAACAGCAACAGAAGCTTGAGATTAATACACCACCAAGCATACAATGGCATCCTTGGGGGGATGGGAAAAGGGACTATCCCACCTCCTGAGGCTGAAAACAGTAAAAAAAGCCCCAGGGATGAAGCTCTCTGCAGGGACATTTTTTTTCTCCCATGCAAGTAGAAGACACCAAGCTGCTCCACAGGGCGGGTAGTACAGCTAACAGCCCCCCCCCTTGCCCCTCCTCGGGCTTTGCTGAAAGGATAGCTGCTCATTAGTGAGTGGCATTAAGAGGAATGAACCTAATTTGCAAGAGTGGAGCGAAGAGCCTCCACCTGCTCTCCTTTGCACCTGGAAGCAGCTTTGCAGGGGATTATTCAGCCGCTGCACCATGCTGAGGGCAGTAAATGCTGGACACAAGTATGTCCCACCTAGGGTGAAACAGCTCCTCTGGGGCCCACAGGCACTCGCAGACCCAGATCACAGGAGTTTCAGCAGAAAACAGACTTTTTTTTTTTAATAACACTCACAGAAAAGCACAGTTGAAAGTCTTTCCAAACCTTGATGTGCCTGCCTTTGATTTCTTCAAAACAAAATGAGGTTTCCACAAATAAATTAATTTCTTTTAAACAAAGAGTTTCTTGTCAGGTCCTCTGACACCTGCTGACCCAAAATGTAAACTCTAAAAAATGTTTTTTCCCCAAAAAAAGATTCAGTTCACATTGACCCAGATTTGGAGCTTATTATTAATTTTTACTCCGGACAGTGAATGGAAGCATCCAGCACTCTCCCATCACCAGAGGACACCCAGCTGATGGTATCAAGCATTATGAGAACAGGAATGTTATAAAACTTCCAGGTGGGATCAGTAATTCCCACCTCCAAAGAAGACCAAGAGGAGATGTGGAAGCTTGCAAGCAGCAAAACAAGTGTGCAGAGATGTTCTTCCTGGATTTGGACACTCATTTCTGGCTTTTAGCATGCCCTGGGCACAGGGATGCCAGAGGCTGAACACAGACAGTGCTTAAAAGCCCCCTGAAACCTCTTCTCACAAGCTGGCAAAGACCATTTTGTCCTCCGGAACATCCTGCAGCAAGGAGTCCCACAAGTGAACATCCCATTGCAATGAAATGGTATGAAAAATCAGGTGATTTGGGTTTTCTTTTAAATTAAATTAAAAGACAAACCAAGTTATATAGGACAAGCTCAACCTTGGACCTGCCAGGGAGCTTGGCAAGACCTGGCTTGCAGATGCAAATGGGGAAGGAGGAGAAAGCTGAGCCACCAGCGGTTCCTTGAAGCTCTAGATTTCACCTTTAATGTATTTCAGTGCATGATTCAAGCACATTATCTGCATGAAATGCTGCATTAGCATCAAAATGAGGGGAGTTCTGTTCAATATATTAAAGTGTCTCTGATGGGTTTGAAGGTAGCTTAGCGCAAGAGAGGCATTAAGGAAGTAAATGCCACATTTGTATTCAAAAGAGCTTTCTTTTTTTCATTTAAAGCCATTGATGTAAGAAGTGGTGCTTAAGACGGGCTTATAAAAGCAAGAGTGCATCTTTGCTATGAGACAAAAAGCTGTGTTTATGGCAAATGGTAAAGGAAAGCAAATAGCCCATTTAGAAAATATATTTCTTTGGAGTTTTGTCACATCAGCTGGAGGAGGGAGGGCTGGCAGGGACAGGGCCTTCAGGTGGCATCTCTGCCTAGAGCCATTTTCTTCCCTGCTATCTCCTGTGATGGCTTTTTTTGGTTTGAGCTTGGATTTAGAAATGGCTTGTCCAGGCTGGCCACCGCCACCATCCTTTTTCGCGGGGAAAAAAAAAAAAAAAAAAAAAAAAAAATAGGAGATTTATTGACCCAACTTCCTCGCAAACACCCAGTTTGCCTTTTTCTGCTAAATTTCAAACAAAACAAAAAAATAGGGCCTATTTAGGCATTTTATTATTTTTTTTAGGATGGCTTTCTGCTTGAAAAAACAGTTTCAAACTTTTCATTTGAACATTAGAAATTGAAGTCCCGTCAATGCAAACAGCATATCAACTAGGACAATTTCAGTGGTCTTGTTCACCAAGAATTTTAACAAAATAATGTTAATTCTGCTTCAGAATATTCTTTATATCTTTATGCCACTGAACTAAAAAAAAGTCTATATTGCAACCAGCTCTGAGAAAAGCAGGTTTTGCTCCCCCACCCCTCAAATAAAAAAAAAATAGATTAAAAATGTCGGACTCCACACCACAGTCCTGCTTAGACCACAAGGAATTTTTACTTGCTCTTAGTGCTGGATAAGGAGAATTTTAGCTAAAACCACCAGGATTTCTGCTAAGTTTGGGGGATCAAACTGGTTTAGTTTCATTATCTGAAGCAAACAGAAACTGTACTGAAAGCTCAGGGCAAGCGTTAACTGGCTTCATCCATCTTTGCCACCTCCAAGGGCAATTAATAATCCCTTGTCTTTCCAAATGGAGAAAGTGAGGGGTTAAATTAATTGCTTCTGACCACTTAATGAGTCAGGGAGAGACCCTGAGAAGCTTGTCTTGCCACCGCCTGCAAATTGGCCGGAGGAAAAATATACTTCTTTTGGCCGAGGAGCATCACCTATAGAAATATTTATGCCTTGGAGCTGGCACAGGCGCTATCACCCCCCAGACATGGGTCTGCTGGAGGTCGTCACCCTGTGAAATTCAACCACATGTGGCTTCCCTGGCCCTCGAGGTGAATTGAATAAATCAGAATATTTGTTCTGAGGGGAGCTGTGAGCAGCACGGCTGGGGAAAGCTGCTGGCACTGTGAGATTTTGGGGTTGTCCAGCCTAGAACACACCTGAGGCTGGATACCCACCAGGACCTCCAATGACCACGCTACCAACCTGTCACCAATGTCATCCCTCCCTGGAGAGCCATGCCAAGAGGAAAACATACCAAAAAAAAAAGCTGGACATCTTGCAAGTCTTAATAAATTAACAGCCCCTTCCTGCCAACGGCACTAAATCACAGCCTGGAGGATGGTTGGTTTTAATCACTCAGCCTCCAGCATTCCTCCCTGCACCCATCCCTCCATCATCCTACAAAGCAAAACTAGGTGTCTGGGGGACATCTCAGCACTCCCCACCTTTCCATCTAGCTCCCCCAAACCACAAGCTGTCCCAGTGGATACCCAGCCCATGGAGCATCCCCCGAGCCCACCCATGAGGATGGGCTGTTAGCTGGAAAAGCATCACCCAGTCTGGGAGGCAGACCCTGCTCCCACTCAGGCATCTCCCACTCCCAACTTTCTTTCCCATCACAGCTCATTTTCTCCCTCCTCCCCACAGCAGACTGACATGTCGCAGAAGAAGGGACGGAAACAATGCAGAGAAAATTGATAAGCATGGCTTGAAACCCAGAGAAAGGGAACATTTGCCTGGGAGAAGCTGTGATTAGATCCGTGTGTGTGTGTGTGTCCTTTGCCAGCACTCCTAAAAATAGAGCTTGGCTGCACAGACTGTCACACGCATGCAGACATGCTCCCGCTGCAGCTATATTTACCAGTCTCGGAGACAGCCAGATTCCCATATATGAGCCGTACATCCCCCCCAGGACTGTCATGCAGGGTTCACGCAGCCAGGCAGAGACCACAGTGGTGGTGAGGGACGTCCCCGAGCATCCCTGGGAGTGTGGGGACACAAAGAGAAGTGAGGTGGAGAGCACAGGAGTGGAGAAATTAAATTTCTGGAAGGTCCTCAAGACCATCTAGAAAAGCAAAGATCTCAATTTGGAGTCACGCATGTGGGGCAAACACCAGAAGCCACCCAGATGGCCAGCATGCTGGTCTTACCCCTCTGCAGAACTCCCAAGGAAGCAGCCCCCAAGAGAGGCACCCATACCCCAACCCATTGCCATATCTGCCCAAAAGCCAGCACTCATGGCCCAAAAGCCAGTGCTCGTGGCCAAGCCCTCCAAGCCTGTTCTCTGGACAGCACAAATATCTACAGCCATGGGCTGAGGAAGGTTCCGTGAGCTCCACCGCTTCTCCAGTTCATGCTGCCGCTGCTCAGTGCCATCAGGCACGGTGCTGCATCCCTGGGTCGGGGACTGAATAGGTTTGGAAGGAAGAAGGTCCCACAGCTGCTTACTGGAGAAAGAAAAACTGGAGCACGACCTACATCGCCTGCTGGAAACCAGCTTCTCCGCCCCCCACCACGCTCATTAGCCTCGTGATAAAGCAGGGAGTGTTTAAAGGGACAAAAATGATGCATTTTAGTTATATTCATGAGTTCCGAAGAGGATATTTGAAGACCAAGGTATTATTAACTACATATGTCTTCACAGAGGTTGTGTGCAATTAACATTTTTCAGAGATGTGCAATTAGCATTATCCAGAGATATGTATTTTGGGTGGGAAAATAATTGGGTTTCTTCCTGAACTTGTTTTGTGCTCAGTTTTCTCAGCTCCAAGCATTTTGGTTCAATTGGAAAAGTGCCAGCTGCCCCAGCTTGCCCCTGGAAACAGCCACCAGCAGCAGAGGATGGTCCTGTGACTGTGGCTTTTGCTTAACTAGTGAATTTTGGACAAGCTCAAAGTGCCTGCAGATCCAGTGGGCACCTACGCTACAGATTGGCCCAATGCCACCTGCAGCATCACCCCCTGGTGACCAGCACCACATCCCCAGTAGCTTTGCTCCTCATCCTGCCCAGTGCAGAGCATCTGCCCCAGTCCTGTGCTGTCTCCAGGAAAATGAGTCTCATCTTCAGATCAAGGACCCGAGTCATGGTTTTGGTCATGACCCCCACCCTCTGGGGGTGATGCTTGGGTGGACCTGGGCTGCAGGTGGGTCCCCATGGGGGGAGCAGGAATGGCAGCTCCAAGGGTGGGTTCATGTTCATGGCCTCTTACCAAAATAAAACGATCTTCCCACACACAGAGAGCAGCAGATGCCTTCTGGGACTCATCTCCAATTTTCAACTCAAATATCCTCTGTTTAATCAGATGGTTGTAATATCATCTTGTGAAATGTTGTTAGCAGAGGGTGAGAGGTGAGCTCCATCCTGTTGTTGAAATGCGGCCATGGAGGGGTGGCTCGTCCTGAGCACACAGGTGTGGGTGCCTGGGGCAGGTGTGGGTGCCTGTGGGCGCAGGGAGAACGTCTCCCCACCAGCCTCACAGCACAGCACTGAAGGTGGCAGCAGAAGAGACTCTCCAACAGGGAAAGATCGACTAGGTTCACTGTGCTAACAGCCACTGGGTTTGATAGCGAGCTGCAGTACCCTAAATCATAACAATAAACACTAAAACAACAACAAAAAAAATCAGCTTTGATTTAGCTTGGTGAAGATCTGAGCTGTATATAAAGAAGCATTGTGTAAATCAGGAGTTTGAGGGTCATTTAGTGAGGACAGCTCCATAAATCTAGTCTTTTTTCCCCCTCTAGCTTTACATTTCAAAGCCTAGGCAAGGGCAAGGTCTAGACCTACCCAGATACTCCCAGCACAACTTCACCACTTGCAGGAGTTGTCCTTGACACGAGGACTCCGGACAATCACTCACTCCCAACCAGGCTACAGACACCACCTGTCTCACCTCAGGTAGGTCCTTCCTCCATCACTGACAGTTTGGTCCCTCTGAACTGCCAGCTGGCCTCTGGAGATGTTAGTGCCCTCAGGAGCTGACTGACCCCGGCAAGTGATGTTTCACAGAGCTTTTTTGGGTGCCTGCCTTAAAATTGCTTGAAGGGACCAGTCACTTGGACATAGCAGAGTACCTTGATATATAGCAGGTGGCTTGAGATGGGACTGCAGAGCACAGCCCAGGAGCACCCCCCGTCACAGCCACGCGAGGCTGTGGGAGAACTCATTCCCAAATCCTCCCCCCATCCTCCTGGGAGGCGGGTTAGCCTGACGACACAAGCAGAGAGAAACCACACCGCAAGGTTAGACATGGGCTGATGGCCAAGCCAAGAGCAGACCCCAATGCCCTGACCCCACCACGAGCTCTGAGAGCAGCCAGGTGCCACTGCACATCCAGCCCTGCTTCTCAGCTCCAAGGGACCACCACACAGTTCTGGTTTTCATTTCAGAAAGAGCCCAGCCCTGCAAAAACACCTCATTTGTCACCAGCAGTGCCTGCTACAGGGCATCCCATGCCAGGTGGCTGCATATGGTGCTGGTCCCCGGTGACACTCCCTGTTCTCCCTCACTGCAGCCGAGGACCTTTACAAATAAATAATGTTCCACTCCAATCTGTTTGAACAAGCTGGCCTCCTCGATGCCACTGGGGAGGGTAGCAGATGAGAAAGAGTTGAGAAGCTGCATGAAAAACACCTGCCTATTGCCCAGAAATGCTTGTAAAAAGCAAACAGGCTGCCTGGGTGCTCTAAAAATATCAGAAATTAGGAAATCTTGACATTGCATATATTGGCGTTGCAACCAGCACCAGCTTCCAAAACATCACGGCAACCCCAAGAAGGACGCCAAAGAGCCCACAGCCTCCTGTTAAGGGCATGAAGGCTTTCCAAGGGCTGGTGGCTCAGGGTGAGGGGTTGCTCGCAGTGGCTGGTGGCCAGAGGCAAGCACCAGGATGAGTTCAGCCCTGCTGCAGAAGGAACTGTTCACTCAAGGCAGCTCCAGGCTGGGCAGGCGCTCGCTCGGTTGAGCACAGATGGCTTTGCATCCATCCTCAGGGCTGATAAACCCCTTCATTTCCCCAGCAAGAGCATCACTTAAGTGTAAGCTACTAGCAAAGCCACAAGTGGGCTCTGGAGCTAATGCACAAATTATATTTTGAAAGCACTTCTCCCCAACACCAGCTATGTAATACAGGGAAATTGCTGTAATAAAAAGCCATGCTCTCTAGACGCAAAAGGGGGCAAGAGGGGAAGGAGGGAGCAGGGGCCTCACTTGCAGGGCCAGCAGCAGGGCAGTCCTTTGGAATGGGATTACAAAGCATCCTTCACCTCCAAGTACCAGGTGATGCTCCCCCCCAGGCACATGGCTTTCCCAGCATGATGGCTGAGACATGGAGATACAAAACTCTCTGGACAGGAAGGAACCAAGTGTGAGGAACCCACCCTATTAAAAAAACCCACAGGGTACAGGTCCTATTGCTATACCAAAAAACTCCAGGGTGGGTTCTGGGGCAGCACCCCCAGGGCACAGTTTTCTCTTTAGCCTCTTTCTGCTGTGGGCTTTCTAAATCTGAGGGTAAGCATCTGATGATGCAGGTCATGGCTCTATGGTCACAGGTTAAGCATGTGCGATCAGTGGCAAACTAGCACAAAGCTCAGGCTCACTGAGTCTGAGAGCAGAAACCTGCTGCTGGGCCCTTCATGGTGAACCCAGGCACTCCAGAGCAGGGTTGTCCCAATAAGTCATTTATAAATGAGCACTAGAAAAAGGATTACTCATGCAAGAAGAGTAATTTCCAAGAGCAGGGTGCACTGCTAGTAACACTCACTATCTTTTTTTCACAACAAGGTACAAAACCTGCTGGAAACGAGCTGTTCCAGCCAGGACCCTGAGATGAGAAGGTGCAGGGTGAGACACCTCAACCACTTGTTCTTGCTTGGCCATGATGCCTCACTGCTGACCGCCGCACCCAGCCACAGAAGATGTGAACCACTATGGCCCTCCTACGCGTACAACCTAGTGTGGCACATCATCACCCCAGCAGAGCCAGCCTGGGGGAGCATCTGGAGAGAAAAGCAAGCTGGAGGACCCCTAATGCCCACACCCCCCCTAGGCTGATACCTACAAAGGTCACTTTTCACGCTGAGGGCAACTGAGGGGCTGCAAGGACCTGTCACCCATGCTGATAACACTCCCCTCCTCACCAACTGGTTACGTGCTACAATTTGTCATCATTGGCACAAATCACGCCACAAGCCCAGCTTCTGAAAAACCGCTAGTGCTCAGGAGGGGCTCGCCCTGCCACTCCCCCCAGGCAAAGCTGAAGTGCCATCCGTCTGACACGCAGTTTGATATGATCAGGCTGATTCTTGTTCGGGTTCATTTCAGCCCAGAATTGGACACATCAGTGTACAAATTTTCAAGACAATCAGCCAGCCACAACCATCCACCCACCCAGAGCTGGCGAGAAGACACAGGAGCCCCAGAACCCCCATATTTGCTTTTTTTTTTTTTTTTTTTGGTGCCTATGCACCATGCTCTGCTCCACACACAGGAGCCATGGCTACAAAAGGCTAAAAGCAGCTCCCTGCCCTGACTGCTGCCACTTCCAGCAAAGCAATGTTTAAACTTGAGGAAGCAAAGAGGAGGATCAAACAGCATCATCAGTGTTAACCAGAAAGCCCCTGCTCCTCTCCACCCTGTTCTCAGCTCATGTTGCTGTGCAACCCCTCTGGTTTGGGGATTGCTCTGCAATCACAGCTGAGAGTCGGAGAGGTGCGGAGAGGATGCAGAAGGCGGTTGCAGCAGCTCTCCAGCTCCCAGCACCTTCCCAGTAGCCCAATGGAGGAGTCCAAACCCCTTCTACTGCCCCCATAACACATGGGATCCCTCCAGCCCATCCTTGCAGCATTCAGAGATTGTGCTGGGATCCTTGCTCCCAAAAAGCCTGGAAAACACAATGTGGATGGACTTTCAGGATGCAGGACAGAAACCACCCAACATTTTGGCAAAGTCTCCAAAGGCTCAAGAGGTGGAGGAGAGTAACTCAGCCAGGGCTTGGCAGAGCAGAGCTGCCCAGCTGCAAGAACAACCAAAGACCCATCTGAAGGCAAACCCATCCTCTGCTCCGCCCCATGGGGCGCAGAATCAGGTCAGCCCTTTCCCCTGTGGTTTAAGGCAAGGCCAGCAGGACACCCCAGATAAGTCCTGCAGGACTTGATGCATGGAGAAAACCTGATGAAGAAAGCCACCAGGGACCCCACGCACATACCATCCAGGTCCTGTGAAAACTATCAGAGAACTGGGTTGTCTACCTCAGATAAAAGCCCAGGGCACAAAAAGACTAAATTGTCATGGAAAAGGGAAATTCCAAAGCTGCCTGAAGGTCGTAGTGGTTCTTCCACCCAGCTCATGCTTCCAAACTCATTAGCCACCATCCAATTCTTCCCCGACAGCAGGATCTCTAATTTTGCACATCTTAAAATAATATTTTCCAAGCAGCACTCCTCGCTATGATTAAAACAATATCAGGCACTAAAAATATACAGCTCCTGGGGGAATCCTGCCTGCCCAAGACAACAAGTTATTTAAGACACATCAAGGAGGAGCTTTTTCCCTATTAAAGGCAAAGCGGGTCCATGGTCCACAACGGGGAGATTGGGGGGCTGATGGGCAGTGAGGGAGGGACAACAAGGGGTGGAAGAGGTTGCTTCAAGCATGAGATACCTGTGACGGGAGAGCCAAGGCTGGGAAGGGTGTAGTGGACATCCACCAGTGATGAAGCCCAAGACCTGGAGATGACCCCAAGTATCATCTCAGTACTCTCCTATATGGCTCCTGTCTGCAGGTGCTCCCATCGCTTGTCAAATCGCCTTCCCAAATAGGTTACACTGCTAATAGCTCTTGCCACCTAATGGATAAAATATCTATGTGTAAGCAGTTCGTTATTCAACCAGCCTCCATGTCCGGACACAATTCATCAAGGCAAATATTTGCCTTTTTATTCCATCAACTAGCAAATGAATTATCAGGCATACCTTCTCCCAGTCCTCAGCAGTGAGGAAGCATTTGAGAGCATCTCTCCATCGCCGCAGCTTTACATGTTTGCCAACCTGTCCACCCTCTGTACATTTGCTCCCCATTTCCAAGACATATTTCCCATTTGGTTTTGTGCCAATATTGTCTTTTAACTTAACCTTTGCCCAGTCCCTTGGTCCTCTTCTTCTCCAGGGCATTTCCCAGTGCCTGTGGGCTGCACAACCTCCTTGGAGCAAACACTGTGTTTCTGGGCCAATGCAAACCACGATCTGCAAAGCCCTGTGCCCTTCCCCAGCTAAATAATTAATAATCACTTCTCTGATCCTATGATTAGCATGGCTGGCAGCCAAGGTCACACCACAGAGTGCTTTCTGGTGGAGATCAGCCTCTGACGGATGCCCCATCACCTCCGACAGTCCAGACGACAGCAAGGACCTTCTCAGTAGGTGCTGGGGCAGGTCCCTGCAGAGCAGTCCCCACAGTGAGCTCTGGTTTTGAACTCAGCCTGCTTGCTGCTCCCTTTGATCTCCCCTTCATTAGTCTTTCTCCTTTGCTTTCGAGCGTAATTAATACTTCCCTGATCAAAAGCCCCAGTGCAAGGAGAGCTTTAACAACTCTTGTTTCACGGTGTGTTCCCATTAAAGGAGAGCTCGGGCAGAGGGGAGGAACAAGACCTCATTTGAAGCCTCAAAACTGCAGCCGTTTCCCCTCCCTCTGCCCCATCCCCAGGATCTCGCTGCCAGGACTATCAGCAGAGCCGGAGCGCACCATGTCCCAGTTCTTCCCAGCACCCAGCCACCGGTTCTCCAGGTGACTCAGGACCTCTGTGATGGCTGCGTGGGATCTGGCCAAATACCCACCCAACCCGTCAGCAGCTCCCAGAGGAGAGGACCAGGGAGACGAACAGATTTCCCCCCAGCACCCAGGTGCTCTCACCTCACTCCCAAGCTGGTGGAGGACCATGTCCTACACAACCTTCGCCGGATTTCTACATCCAGCCCTGGCCTGCCCCAGTTCTTACCACTCAGCATCAAACTCCAGCCCAAGCTCTGAGTAACGCTGATCTGCCCCCAGCACCCTTATAACTCAATCAACAGCTTTGCTGCTGGGCCACTTGACCCACAATCAGATAATCCAAGAGCCACATGAAAAAAACCCCTTGGTTTAACCTCTTCCACTGCCACAAACCCCCAGCAGACATCCCATAACTCTTAACTGGCTCATGGGGCTGTGAAAAGCAGCCACAATTTTTGACATTGCAGGGGGGAACAGCGAACAGCACAGAGCAGGAGGTGGTTTCTGAGATAATTGAAAGTATTGAGCACTCACAAAGCCCAGCTTGGTCCCTCCATCCCAGCGCAGACCTTCTCTGGACCATTAGATGCTGTTTGCAAGGGCCACAACACATTGCATGTCTCTTCTGTCGGCCACATGCCTCTCACTGACCAAAACACCCACCCAGGATAAGCCAGCGCTGAGCTGCAGCCTGAGGCACCGGGAGGAAGGTGCTGCTCCAACCCCCATCCCTAACTGTGCACTGAGGGTCTCCAGAGCCCCAGCTCCTCCCCACGCAGGGTGAAACAAGGCAAGCTGGGGAAGGAGTTGCAGATCTTACATTTTCATCTATCAGGTCTCAATTTTACAGAGAGGAAAAGAAAACAAAACCACCATCCAACTCATGTTCAGCCCTGGGTGGATACGTTTTCCCCAAGACACATGAATTTTGATAAAAGGGTGTCGCCTGCACACAGCATCCCCTGCCACAGACTCCTCCCCTCCTGCTTCCCCTGCAACTCAAAGACAAAAGGAACCAAAGACATTTTTTACATCAAACGTTGCATTTTGGCCTCGCCAGAGCTTTGCTAACCTGCTCATGTCCCAGCCTTTGCACCAGCCAGGACAGCAGTGCCTCATGCAGGGATCGGCTGACACCGGAGCCAAGGTCACTGCACCCAAGTGACATGACCCAGCAGGCACATCCAAGGGGCTGGCTTTGCTCCCTGGCACTGTCAGCCTGGCTAGACCTTGCAAAGTCACATAAGGTGAGATTTTCCAAAGATTTTAACTCACACTGTAAAGAAGTCGGTTAAAAATTCCTCCTGTCTGTACATATCCCTGCAGGGAAATCCTGTTCTGGGGGAACAGACTGATTTTACTGGCATTTACTAGGGGGAAGGAAAGGAGCACTTCCCAAGGTAGGAACCACACCAGAAGATTATTTCCTTTGAAAAGGCATTTGGTTGGGCTTTTTTTTATTTATTTTGCGTTGCAGCAGACACAATAATGCATGTCTGTTCAAACACAAAAGGAGAACACAACGCTCTGATCCTCTCAGACAACTCCAACTGCCCTTGCCACCCCCCGTATTCATGGTTCAACTTTACCCTCACTGAAAACATTGGCTTTTATTCCACCTGCAAAGGAGAAGGAAACCGAGCAGCCAAACACCCGGTGATGCTGACCCCTGGCAACCCTCAGGCATTTTGGGACTGAGCCTCTGCCCCCTAAGACATGGAATATTTTTTCCCCCTCCTTTTCATCCTTGCAGCAAGCAGGAGGAAGATACACACTTCAGGGTAAAGAGCAGGGAAAAGACTGAAACTTCTCACATCAGGGAAACTACAAAAAAAGTGTTATTTCAAGATGTTTTCACAACCTCCCCCTTGCCTAAAGCTGCTGCCACAGACACAAATCACAGCCCCCTGCTCGGGCAGGCCAGCAACTGGAAAACATGGCTTAGGAGCAAAGATTTTATTTGCCTTGCCTTCGCCTTGCGCTGTTAACAGAAGAGGGTGGGAATGGGGTGATGTGGCACCTGGGGGGTATCTCCTGGGGAGCTGCCTGCCCAGCTCCGGGAGCTCCCGTGGCTGGAGAAGGGTCTCGGCGGGGCTGGTCCTTATATTTAGCACAGGGAAGGAGCAAATTAAAAGGAGATGCAGTATTCATGCTGAGGACTGGGGAACTCAAATGCAAAACAAACCCCAAAAGATGGAAAGAATAGACCAGCAAGGCAGAGGGGCGCTGGGTGCATGCTGCAGCCCAGGACAGTCTGGTCCTGTTGCCACCACTGCTTGCCCAAGCTGTCCCCTCCAGCAGAGCAAGGATCGAGCCCAGTGGCCACAAACACAACCGGGCAGCCAGAATCTCACCCAGCCCTCTTGCCAGCAGAGGATTACTGCAACAGAGGGGTTTTTGTCTGGCTGGTTGTTCTTGCATCCCTGAAGACACTACACCAGAGTTCAGATCCCAGCCCATACCAGGTTCCAGCTGCTTCGCTCCTGCCTAAGCTCAAGCTGCCAGCAGCAAATGCCTTCTACTACTTAAAAGCCATTTTAATACCACATAAGAGTAATTCAGAGTTACTCTCAACTTCTTTACCAGTGAGGAAAAGTACCTTCTCAAAGAAAGCCCAAGATAGCTGTCCCCATACAGGGCAGCCTGTTCAGCATCTGTCCCAGGCAAATTAGCGCCTGCAGCAGGCTGGAAAAATTCATCCAGCTCTGAACACCATCAGGAAGCATGACCGAAAAAAAACATAGAGACAGATTTAGTGTCTCTGGACAGGGAAAAACCTGTAAAATTTTTATTTTTTTTTTTAATGCACCCAGCAGCAGAAACTGGGGAATATTAAAACAAATAGACTGAGCACGGGACATTAGGAAGAGTTTTTACAGGCTCATTTTATTACAGTTCCTCTTCTTACTGTCCAGTACATTTATTTCTTGCTGTCCCACTGTGCCTTTTGAAAACAGGGAAGGCATGACCTCAGGATAAATCTCCTATAAGGGATGCACAGAGATGGGGATACAGGCTCAGGGAATTACCATCAGAGTCAGGGCTGGACGCACTAAGTTATGGAGGTTGCGCAGGTTGTGGCTTACCCACCCCCCCACCCACCCCCACCCCTTCTTCATTTTCTAGTGGTATGACATAACCCTCTCAAAGCTATTTTTAAGCCCTCGTGACTTTTTTTCATCTCAGGACAGATGCTGATCCTGGTAGCTGGGGGTAATTCCTGCACAGTGGTATTATTCTGGGAGAGATGGCACAGCCTCAGCTGGTCACCTTTTATACAGGCTGAAACAGTTTCTAAAAATACCTGGGTTTTTTGTAACAGAAACAAGGGAGCTGGAGAAGAGGTCAGGGGGAATATTCCACTTTGGCTTTCCTGATGCATTTCCTCACCCCTGAGCTCACCAGAGGACATTGCTGGGTTCAAACAGCCCAATTTCTCCTTCCCAGAGCCCATCCCCAGATGCTGCCATTTTGGGATGCATCACCAGAGCTGAGGGTTCTGACCACTTTTGGATAGCAGAGAAGACCAGGACTGCCCCTTTCTTGGGTGCCCTCTTCCCAGGGCACCTCTTTGAGCAGGGAGGAGCATCCTGCATCCAGAGCTACCACAGGGGCAAGAGATGGGCAAGGACAAGGTTCAGGAGGCATCTCACAGGCTTTGGCCCCAGGGTTGCCACAACAGCAGGAAGGGCAACATGTCCTCTGAGGTCCTCCTCTGCCTCAGAGCTCCCGTCTCTCCCCATCGCTCTCCCACTTCTTCGCATGAAAGAAGTTTGAGGGACCACAGCCTCAAAAACCACACAGTGAGGGCTGAGGAGGTTTTGTGGGACACTTCCAACCTGTTGGATTTGCAAAGTAACTGTACATTTACATCCTGGGTACACCAGGGAGCGTGCAAATGTTGCTGGATCAGCCATGGTCCCAGCATCAGGGTCCAAATGGAGGCCGTGGCGCTCTGCCCCCACGGCCTCAGCATCCCTGGGGTGTCCCACTGGGCAGATGTGCCTCCAAAATAAAATCAGCCCTCCTGCCTGGTCTCAGCACCTCCTCTCCCTTCTTACAGCTGGGAAGGGAGGGTTTAAGGTGGGGGTTTCAGGTGGGAGAGCAAGGAAAGAAAACCCTGGGGAGGTGGCAATCTGCAGCCAAAGCCAACCATAAGCACCCCCCAACCCACCACCCCCAGCCAGCACCCAAACCCTGTGGCAGGATGGCTGTCCCCTGTCATGCCCAGGTGCATCCCTCCAGGGGATGCAATGCTTTCAGGAGGGGATGTCATACAAGGTGCAAGACCCACCCATAGCACCTGGGGCTTTACGGGGTGCTGTGCACACCAAACAACAGAAAACTGCCCAACCACAGCTCCAAAGCCTCAGTACATGCTGGGGGGAGACGGGGGAGGGCACAGCCTGGAGCTTGCAGCACTGTCACAGGGCACCAGCCAGCAGCTACACACACAAGGGTTAATTTTGTCTGACTCTCAGTGTGAGGAAAGCTGGTGCTTTCCCTTTGCTGTGCAGAAGTGGAACAGATAATGCTGCTACAGGGTGGGGAGCGCATCCTCCAGATGCACCAGCAGCACTGAGACCCCACGGCAGCCGCTCATCACCCCAGAGCTGAAGCTCAGCCACAGTCAAAACTCGAGGTGATCCAAGCACACACGCTTGTGCAATTTTACACACCCACCCCACAAGCGGGAGCTCAGACGCTCCAGCAATACATCCCCACCTCACCCAAACACACAGCACCCTCCCTCGCTCCTGCCCACGCACCCGCAAAGCTGTTTAAACAAACCATCTTTTTTTTTTTTTTTTTTTTGTCCCCTGATGAGCTTTAAGGGAAGCAATATATATATATTGCAGTTGCTTCGATACTTAAGCACTTGGCTCTTACCAGAGAGAGGGAGCAAGGCAGACAGCGAGGGGTAATCCCAGCCTTGCAGCAGATGTCTTTGAGTCAGAAAGGTTGAACCCGTGTAACTGAAGTGATGCCTTCTGAAGTTGCAGGCATGGCACACGCATCTCGCCATCATCTCTGAAGCAAAGAAGGTTTCAGGAAAATTTGTCTAATCCTTTCCAAGTTATGAAGATTTAAATCTTTCGGATTTCCATCAAGTGTATTCCGTCTCACAAGAAGGAATGGATTCTCTCTAAGCACACTGAGAAGAGCGGAGTCAGGCACGCATGGGGTTCAGAGCACTTTTTCCATAGTGTCCTATCCCCATTCCATCCCTCACAGGACTTTTCGGGAAAAAAAAATTAAAAAAAATAGTCAGTCACAGAATTATTTATGTCTATTTTCCCCAAAGCTCAGGAGCAGCCAGCTGTATTTTGTTCAGCCTGTCCCAAAAGGCTCCTAACAAAGAGGAGCCCAAAGCTGGAGTATGTGCCAGATGATTTTGAAAGCTATGAACAACGGCAGCAGGGAAGCAGCTGGGACGTCCCCAGGCAGACACAGCCCATTGGGGTGCCCCATGCCCTGCAGGGTCCCTGTTTCTTCTTGGAAGGAGTCATGAAGAGGGAAGGAGAGGGAGAAGAAGCCACATGTTTTTCTGGTGAGCTCTTAGCATCATCTAGACCTGCTCATCCAGCTCTCTGTCCCAGCCTCCCCTCCATAGGCAGTGCTGGAGTAAGAAAGGCTTTGAGACACGGTACAACTCTGGCAGGGGCCGTTAAACCCTCCCAGACTCATCAACAGAGGAATTAAATTCCTCCTTCACACCATTCATGGAGAGCACGCATCCTCAAGCAGCTCACCTGGCCCCAGGAACACCAGCTTTTGCTTTTAAACCAACAAACAAGGGGCAGAAATTCTGGGTAACCACAGCCAAGCGAGCGTCGAGACCCAACAGCAGTTGGTAGGAAGGATCTACGGGTGGAAGAGCTGTAAACCCAGGACAAGAAGCAAAGCGAGTACATTTAAAGCCCATTTTTCTGGTTCCTTGCCAAGCTGAACTCAACACAACCCTGTCTGCACCTCTTCATGTTTTTTCCAATGGGCTGAGGTGACATTCTTTGCCACAGACCTTGCCTAGGAGCACCCCACCAGGGCAGAGGACACCCAAATGAACAGTTCTTAGTGGAAGGAAGAAGAAAACCATCAACCCAGAAGAGGAACTGCAAAAAAGCAGCAAAATAAAAATAATAAAGAAAAAAAATAAAAAAGCCCTTCAAAGCCAGCTCCTCAAGGTTTGAAGGAACACAGCCTTAATTTTATCAGCTGTGAAAACCTATTAGCATCTTACTAAAGTCCATTTAAAATATTCATCTGGAGGATATTTTATGCAAAACTGCCGCTGTGTCTGGAAAGCTGCTGCAAAACATTAACAGCCACACTGAAATTCCCCCCCTGCGGCGGTCACCTCCTGGTGGGTTTAGTGCAAGTGGCAGCAGGGACAGCAGCATAACGTTAGCCAATGGAAGGGACAAGCAGTGCAAGCAGCACCTTGCCAGCTTTGGAGGGATAAATTCCAGAGCAAAGTTTGGCCTCACCGATGCTGGTTTTCCAGCCTGGTTGCATCCATGGGTCCTCCCAGCATGGTGCAGGGTGATGTGCAAACCCTGCAGCATCAAAAGGTCACAGCCCGAATCCAAGAGGGATGCACAAGCCCCTTCCTCCTCCTCCTCCTCACCAGCTTGCAGGAGATTTTAGGGGCAATTCTTGGCTTTTTCTTCCCCCTCAAGAGCACCACGGCTACTTATTCAACAAGCCCTAGCTCTGCCACCGCAGGGAATTAGAAGGCAAGAAGCTCTCTGCTGTGGCCTCTGATTAACAAAATATATTATTAGCATCCCAAAGTGAGCTTTGCCAGTGCCTATAAATACAAGCCAGCAGTGACTCAGCTAAGCTGTAGCTATTTCCCCCCTCCTCTAAATTCCCAGGTAGTTGCATCTTGGGGTGTGCATGTGTGAGCAGTCCTGGCTCCCAGGATGCTGCACAGGTCGTCATGGAAACCCAACGTTGCTGAAATCATCCCTACTCCAGGAGAATCCCGCGCTAAATGTCCCCCCAGCCTGGCCAGGGATGCCCCAAGCAGATATGGGACCAGGCTGTGGCATAAGTTGGCAGCACAGAAAGGAGAAAAATGGGGCTGGAGCTTTTTTTTTAAACTGTTCCTGGTCTTTAAAGCCAC
The DNA here is from genome assembly GCF_017639655.2 of Falco naumanni. NCBI lineage: Eukaryota > Metazoa > Chordata > Aves > Falconiformes > Falconidae > Falco > Falco naumanni. The sequence goes on along the minus strand of NC_054060.1, from coordinate 1,844,774 downwards.
CCATGCAGAGGGAAGATTCTCTGTTGTATAAGGCTGTGCTGGGCACGCTGCCCTTGTCCGGCACCCAGCTCACATGCTAAGTCACAGCCAGGGCATATCATGCCCTTTTTTTTTTTTTTTAATTACCAAGTTTACCTGGATAAAAGCAATCAAGGGATATGACATGAAAAAGCACGTTATCACATGGATTTTCCACTGCCGGGCAGTTCTGTCTACCACTAACTAATCCTGCCATGAAACCCAGCAGATTTAATACATCTAGCCCCAAAAGCTATCAAGGAAAGTAACATTTGGGGTTTCTAACAGCCTTTCATACATCACATTAGTGGACTCACCCAGCCCCAAGGTACAAAATCCTTCCTTGTTACTGAGCTTAAAGGATTTTCATTTGCAAATTCACCATGCTAAGCAGGGCCCTGGAGCAGAGACAGCCAAAGTTTTCCAGGAAAAAAAATAATCAGCCCAAAACCCCCACAGAATGCTTGGCAACCCCCAAATTTCCATGCTTTTGTCCAAGTTTCAGAGTTGTTTGTGCCTGGAGGATGCCAGCGCCATTTCACTGCAGCATTTAAACAAGCCGCTGCACAGAAAAGGAGATTTGCATTTGGAAACTCCCTGTGATTGTGCTTTTCCGTTCCTATTGCAAAAAAGATTTAGTTTGAAAGAAATTTTGATAGAAATTTCCATTTTATCTCACCAGTGAATCACAACTGGAACACCACAGGACAGCTCAGACCCTCCTGGACCAGATGCCACAAGGACAGGAGCTGCTGGGTGGGACGGGAGCAGTAACCAACTCCATTAATATTAACATTTCTAAGTAGGCAGCAGCAGCTTCTGATCAGTGAAGTAAGGAGGAGGTGGTGGCCAAAATGGGCAGCATTTTCCCCCATCCTAAGTCCTGCCCCAGAAGCAGCCACATCCCTGCGCCCGCAGCCAGCTCTGCAGCAGCCCATTCACCGCACTGCCGCCCTCTGGGGCCAGAGGTCCCCCTGATTAATTATTTATCATTGCACACCATAAATCATGAAGAATTTGAAATGGAAACCTTCCTATGCAACATAAGCAAGGTCACCTTTCCCCTGCCAGGGCTCAGCTCTCACATTTAACACCAAGGTACCAGCCTAGCAGGAAAAGATGCTGTAATTACATCCAGCCCTTGTGATGGTCACATATAGCAGCTGGAGATGTGGTCTCCCCATCCCAGCACCACGATGATCCAAACAAACAAAGAACCAAATGGGATCTGGGCTGAAGTTATCAGGAAACATCAGGAAAGCCTTAAATCCAAGTTGTCTCAACAGGCATTGCTGTGGCTGGGCTCTGCCAGGACCGCTGGTCCCAAGGGATGTGCAGATGGCACTTGCAGACTTGGCCCTGCAAATCTAACTTTGCTTTTCCAGACCCCCTAAATCATTTGGGGTCTTCAAAGTCAACAAGGCAGCACATCCCCAATCCCACTGATTTTATCCTTCCCATTTACAGCCATCTCCCCAGCCTGGCCATGCCAGAGCATCTCTGAGCACTCGCCAGCACAACTTGGTCCCCACAGAACTACAGAAGACAGATGAGAGCCAGAGACTCGGATAAGGTCATGGACAAGGCTTTTAAAAATGTAAATGAAGCCCAAGGAGTTGGCCTAATCCTGCAGGCAGGCACTCTGCAACATGCAGAAATGAGATTAGCACAAGGTCCCCTTGGCATGGGTCAGGTCCATCTGCTTGGTATTCTCCTTGCAGAGGGTCTCCCCAAGGACAGGACCAAGCCCAGAGCTCCCAAGGACGTCTCCTGTCCCAGCACTGTACTACCCGGGTGTAATTGTCCTGGCAGGTGTCAAATGGAGGGCGGGGAAAGATGCAGTTTTGGGCCAAATCAGCATTTCATTCACAGAACATCACTGCTGATGCTGCATCCCTCCAAGGGAAAGGAAAGTGCAAGAGAAGCTGGAAAACCCTCTTCCAAAGCTTTGGGGAAAGGCTTATTTTTCCTTTCAGCATTTATTTGGGTAGGTTTCTTTTGAAAAGCAGCTGGAAAAATCTGCTTTGCTGTCGAGCTCCAGCACTGGCCCACAGCCCTTGGCTGCTGCTGGGGCTGCTCCAAGCCCAGCCTTGCTGCATCCCTGGTACCTCCCAGCCCTCCCCACCGGGCAGCCCCAGAGGAGCACAGAGCCTGCTGAGCCACACTTCTGACTGGCCTTTGTGAAAGACTGCCACTTAAAATATGGCATACCAAACTCAAACGAGACAGCCATGTACAAGCTCAGGATGGCAGAAAAAGATGCTTTAACGCTTAATCTCAGCGGGTGCTTTCCAGGGGCTCAAGTCTGAGCCCAGGCTAAGGCCCAGAATAACTTTTATTCACCCCAGTCCTTGGTGCCACCTGCCTGCTGCCCACCAGCCTCTCAATAGCTCCTGTGCTCTCCTGGAGCACTTTCAGTCCAAACACAGAAACCAAAGGGAAACTGAGGCACGGAGCATTGATGCCACCTGCCAGCTCAGCAGGAGACATCATCCAGCGGTTCTCAGCCCCATGCTCCCCAGCAGACACCTCTACCCCTCTAGCACAGCCAAAAATGTGCATTTTTAAGGCTTCCTATTTGGGGAAGCTGGCACCCCCAGCTCTGCAAGACCCCAAGCTCACTCCCCACATGAGCCCCAGCACAGATGGTGGGAGGTCTCCCTCCTGCTCATTTCCAGTGCTGTTTGCAGACAGGAGCTATCCCTGAGAAGGCTCGGCATCCCTCGCTGGGGTGATTAATAGCGGTTTTGCTAGTAAAACAAAAGGCCATTAAGAACGCTAATATTTGCTCTCCCTACTCCCTGCCTACTTCATTTCATACTTCAGTGCAAGCCCGGCGCACTTTCCCCGACAAGAAATTAATAAGGGCATGAAGCCACATTGATTTCCCCGGCTACGGGGGATCAGATACGTCTGCCTGAACCCAGAGACATCCAGATCCACTGGCTGTTAAAGCAACAATGCTCCTAGCTCCATCCATCCAAGTAACCAATAAATCCCAGAACAAGATGGAAATGATAGGGATGCCCTGTCTCCACAACCAGGTTTTCTAATATTAAAAAGAAGAGCAATGTTTCTACAGGGCTTTTAGCTGACCTAGTGATGGAGAGGATCCCACATCCATCCCCATCCCAGCTTTGCAGCAACAGGGAGCCCTTTAACATAGAAAAGCTTCATTAAAAGCACCTCCAAGCTGCCCAGAGCTCAGCCTCTACAGTTAGAAAATCAGGATAGAAACCCCAAGGGGCCAAATCCTGGGGAGAAGAGCCCTACTTTGGGGTTAATCACTGCTCACCAGTACCAGCTCCTCCACAGCTTACATGGGGACAATCCCCCCCTTGCCAAAACCCTCAGAACCAGAAGAAACCCCCTTACTCTAAAGCCCTGTAGATGGCTGCTGAGGCCGCTTAAATCCTTCTATGATGGTCCCACCCTCCCCAGGTGGGATGTAGCTGGGCTAAAAGCCCTGGGGAGGGAGGCTGAGTGCCTCAGGTTTATTTGGGCTGGGGTGGTGACTGCCTCCAGTGCTTTGTTCAAGAGCTGGATGGGTCAGTATAATGCAGGCCAACAGCCCCATGTGATAGGGTACATATTTTCCATCAGGATACACAAGTTCATTAAAATATAACCTTTTTCTCAAGGTAGGAGTAGTTTCCCGTTTTGAAAGCATCTTTGGAAAGCAGTTGTGGGTTTTCCTATGTCCCATTCCCAACAAATTGGATGGTTTTGCAGATCACACCTACGCTGTTGCTCCATTTTAATAGGCTTTTTTTCTTCCTACCCACTTAAGAGCTGCAAGTTGTCCTAAAATTGCCTGTCTTCAACACATGGCCTGAGCACTCTGGCTGAGCAAAATGAGCACTGCTCAACACCAGCAACAGTTTCTGCTCCTTATCCTCACCATGGCCAGGCTGTGATTCAAAATATCAGGATGCTCTGCTCACTGGGATCAGTAGCCACTGGGAATTTGGACCCTCCATGACATGACTTTGAGCTGGAGCAAAGTGCTGAGGGTACCAACTGCAACACCAACGCCAGGCAGAGCAGGCAGCACTGGAGCTGCCAGGCTTTACTGGCGGGCAACAGACTGAAGCCCCCCCAAAAAGCCTGTTATGGTCCATCTCACCAAAAGATCCCTAATTATCACCGAGTGAGATGATTTTGATCTCACCCCAGCCCTTGCCCTGGGTGGCTGAGACCCCAGCAGGGAAGGGAGCCCCATTCTCCCCCAGACCATGAGCTGAGCATCAAGGACCACATTTTGGAGCACCTCAGATGAATTTCCAAGTCCCATGTTTCAAATGTCCCAAGGATAAAGTCCATCCAGGAGAAGGATGTTTCATCATGAGCATCCCGTGGGCTTTCCTCTGGAAGTCACCATTTGCTGCCACCAGGAACGTGGCAGGATGGGACTTGTGGGTCCGCAGGTCAGGGAAGGGCGATGGAGATGGGGAAGAAAACAGATCTTCAGACATTGCTCTAAACAGGCTTTCTCAGGGATTATTTTCTTTCTCCTTCTCAGTTACTTACTGTATTCTCTGCAGGTTTTCTCAGGGTGGCTGGGACCCGAGGCGCTCCCAGGCTCAGCGCTGCTAACATGTATTTCTGTATTCTCACATCTCTCCTCGCTAATCTTTAGGGAAAGAGGAATTGACAAACTGGTGAAAAACTGACTGACACTCCAATCAAAATACAAAAGAAACAGAAATAAATGGCTCTGAAAAGAATCGCTATTTAATTAGAAATTAGATCTGTGCCAGTGAGTCACGGCAGGGAAGCGATACATCAGCGGGCTCGGCAGCGAAGGGCACCTGCCAGCAGCATGACAATGGGGACCGGCTCCATCCCAGGGCCGTGACGGGAGATTTCAGGGGGACGGAGGGGACTCCCCGTTGTGGGGGTCCCCTGCTAAGCCTTGCCAAGCCAAGAGCCACCCTGCAGGAGCCAGCCTGGCACGACCCTGGAAAATAAAATGCCTGTGAGCCTGAAAGCTTTGCAGAGAAATCCCCTCCCGGCAGTTTTCCTGCTGGAATGGGAAAATCCCCAGTAAATCAGATCTAACGAAAAGCATAAATAAAGATTGCAGAATGAGGGAGGGAGTGATATTAGGGAGGTGGGAATAAAACCGCTCCTCTCTCCCCATCACACTTCAGCCGTGTCTCTCCTGCCTGGAAACCCCAACCCTCCATCAGTGGGGTACCAAAGCTAGGCAGCATTTGGGGATCCCCCCCCAACTCCTCTGGGAGACCCTGAGGAAGGTGGGATGGGATAGGAGAGGATCTGGAAGGGAGGTGGGGAACACAGATCCGTCACATGGATGCTGAAAGCGGGGTGTTCCATGACCCCCCAGACCTGGGCTGTGATGCACAGGTGGGAAGCAGCATCCTTGGGGAAGCTCCTGTTGAAAACTGTCCTTCACCGAGTTCTTCATGGGGAAGAGTTCAGGCTTTGCAAAACAGCAGATAAAAACGGAAAATAGATTTTAAAAATACCAAACCACCCTGTTTCTAGTCTTCCTCCAGAAATGATGAATGCACCAGCCGCCAGGTTGCCCACCAGCAGCCAGAACATAGTGGCTTTCACAGCAGGACCCAGGCAGGACAGATGGACATCCCCCCCCCCCCCCCCCAGCCACTGTCTTGTGCCCATAGAGGGGGGGCTCGGGGCCAGGGGTGCCCCTCAGCACAGGACCAGCTGAGGATGTCCATCCAGGGCGTTGGAACATAGGTAAGCTGGAGCGAAGGGTGAGGGGTGCTGCAGGCTTGGCTTCTCGTGTGTCTCGTAAAGGCTGAGCCTTTCTGTCCCCTTTTCAGGGTAAAGCTGACTGGCACCCCTTTATTTCACACCCTCAAGACACCATCCAGAGGGTTTCAGAAAGTCATAGGAAACACGGCTGGGGCCTCTCACCTCATGATGGAAGCTTTGGACGTTCCTGCAGGGCCATTTCTGCTGCTTAGCTTCACCGTCATGGACAAGACTTTCCAAAACAGGCTTTTGGCAGTGCCGACACCCAAGGTCGGGCTCTCCAGCGCTGGCAATGGGTATTTGCGGGCATCTGCTACCAACTGGCTCAGACCAAAACTCACGGGGCTGCCGTTACCCATCACAGAGGTGGCGAGCAGGTTCTTGTGGGAGAGGGGAAGAGCAGGTCATGGATGAGGCGTGTTTCCTCCTCAGCCCACGTCTTGTCTTGGCCACTCATTTGATCCCCCACTGTAGTTTATTCAGGTCCTCCTCTGGCCAAAATAACTCAAAATCTTTCATCACCTTTCCACACCAGATCCACTGCGCGTGTTCAGAGACGAAAGCGCATCACTGGTCCAAGGTGGATTTCCCAGGAGCAGCACCTCCATCTCAGTTTTACCACCTCCACTCTTTCCCCAAATTACTGTCCTAAGCTCACTGATGATTTTCGGCTCTGCCTGCTTAATGGCAGAGGCAGAGCAGGAGCTGGCATTAACCTGCTATCAGAGGAAATCAGAGCCTGGGAGCAGAGGAGAGAGTGCCGTGGCTGTCGGGAACCCAGGTGGCCACGTTGTCCCCAGCTGAGCTTCGGGTGCAAATTATTGCATGGAGCAGGTTCCTGCTGAAAACATCCCACCAGCCATACGGTTACCCTGGAAAATATCATTGCAATAAAGCTGTGCACGGCGGGATTGCTCGCCAGTGTCTGCCACGCGCCCCGGCGCTCCTGCCATCCCCAGGATCCACCGCTGAACCCCAACCCGACTGTTCCGCGAGAAGCAGAAGAGCCCCCAAAGCATCATCTCATGACAAGCTGCTCACTTAAGGATGAGTCAGTTCAGGTCCACGCCAAGAAGTGTGTTCAGCACTTTTGAACACACCCGGTAGGAGGCAATAACTAACACGTATGCGCACACGCCGCACACGCCGCACACGCCGCCTCATCTCCTGCAGACCTGGGATTGCCACCTACCGTCACGGTTCAGCCCTGGGACAAGAATTCCTCCTTGCTCCCAGCGCTGACAGCCCCACGCTGCACCCCTGCTGCCGGCCCATTGCCTCCCCGTGTTGGGGGGCCCCCAGAGCAGCCCCCCACCACACACAAGCACGTACAGGCCGTGGCTATTGCTTTCCTACTGCCCAGGCAGGTCCTGCAGCAGGGCCCTTCGCTGAGGTGCTGCTGCTGCACCCCGGGGGCTGGTGCCTTGTGACAGATCCTGCAGGAACTGGCCCCAGATATGACCCCCAGGACCGGGAGGGGCTTCTGCGTTGGGAAGGGACCAGCCTTAATAAGGCTATTATTTTTTTGTGGGGGAGATTGGGGAAACTGAGGCAGAGACACCCCCCCAGGCAAGCCCCTCCCCCCCCGGCGCTGCCTCAGTTTCCCTCGGCGCTGCCCGCTCCCCGCTCCGCGCCGTGCGAAGGGGCTCCCGGCCCCTTTAAGCCCCCCCCGCCCGGCGGAGGCTCGGCCCCTTTCTCTGACACAGCAGCCGCCGGGGCGAGCCGAGCCGGGAGCCGCGGGGAGCGGGGAGGCTGCGGCCGGGGCCGGGGGCCGGCGCCCACCGCCGCTCCGCCCGCCCCATGGCTCTGCCCGGGGCGCCGGGCGCCCCCCGCCCCGCTCCGCCCGCCCGGCGCCCAGGGGGCGGCCGGCCCTGAGCCCGCACCGCTGCCGCCGGTCGGTCCCGGGGGCACGGGGGAGGCTGCGGGGGTGCGGGCAGCGGGGGCACCGGGGAGGAGGGAGGAGGGAGGGGGAGGAGGAGGGGGTGATGCGGGCACCGGGGAGGGAGGATGCGAGCAGCCGGGAGGGAGGGTGCGGGGAGCGGGGATGGAAGATGCGGGTACCGACATCCTCCATCCCCGGTGCCCCGGAGGATGCGGGTACCAGGGATGAAGGATGCGAGCAGCGGGGATGGAGGATGCGGGTACCGGGGATGGAAATGTAAGCATGCCAGGACCCTCCCTCCCTTTGCGCACCCCTGAGCTGAGGGGATGCGCCCCCCCCAACCCCATTCCGCCTCCACCCGTGCTGTTTGCCCCCCCACCCCCCCGCGGAAAGATGGGGGGGGCATTTGGGGGCAAGGTGGGTTTTTCCCCCTCCTGGGCCAAGGCGGGGTTGGGGCTTGAGCCCGGGAGGAGGATGGCTGTGGGAAGGCCCCTGCGGGAGGAAGAGGCTGCCTGACCCCCCCTCAAAGCAGAGGAGTCCCCCCGGGACGTGTCCCCCATCCATGGCAAGCTGTCACCTCTGGTAACGTCTCACCCCTTCCAACAGCGACCGAAGGAAAGTGGCCCCCGGACTCCTCTTGTGCCACACAAAGCCCTGAGGGAGGAGGAAGAGGAGGAGGAGGAGGGGGAGGAAGTAAGAAAAGAAGAAGGGAAAAAAAAGGACAAGGAAGAGCTTGGAGTGAAGCCAAGGGGGGTCTGGATCGTGACGGTAAGTTCCTGAGCAGCCACGGCTCCCTGGCTGTCACCTATCCACCCATCTGGCTCGGTGAGACCCCGCTGTGCCCAGTCTCCAGGTCTCAAACTGGGGCGGGGGGGGGGGGCGGGAGAGGAAAGAGGGGGTGCCAGGAACAGTGCCAGGCTCCACCCTGCCCCCCCTCAACTGGGGGGGAGCACTGTGGGGGTACCTGGGGGCTTGTCTTCATGCTGGGGTTGAGATCAAGGCAGGGCAGGAGTGGGCAGAGCTCACCCCAGCTTTCTGGCTCCAGAAGGGATGGCACTGTCACATTGCCTGTCTGTCTGTCCTTGCAGGAGGGGACTCTGGGCTCCTCAGGACACCTGTGGCCAGCTGGGAGACACCCACCCCCACCACTCAACGCTGGAGCTGGTGACCCCAGAGTGAGGGCCCGACGTGGGGGGCAGCATCACACCCTGGGGACATCCAGCCCCGTGTACCCCTCCCCAGCACTGGGGAGCAGGCAAGGCGTGACCTGCTGGATTTTATCTTCCTGGGACATCCAAGGGACTCTTCCTCCTCCTCCTCCCGCTGGCTTGACCAGGCAGCACTCGCCTCCTTCGCTCACCCCATGGCCACCCCACATCTCCCCACTGCCACTGGCTAAGCCCTCTTTGCAGCACTCCCAGCTCCGCATGCTGCATCCCAACCCTGCTCCCCGCTCCGAACCAGAGCCCCCCGACCTTGCAGGGAGGCAAGCGTGTGGCTGGGACTTTCTTGGAGGCAGGGGAACGTTAAGATGTTGAAAGCTCCCCAGCCGAGAGGGGCTGCGTGGACGCCAGGCCACCCGGCTAGAGGGGAGCAGGATGGACAGAGCTGTTGGGGCCGGGAACCGAGGCCGGTAGGGAAGGATGGACTCCCGGACCTGCCAGGACAGGCAGCCCAGTGACCACCCCAGCAGCAGCAGCAGCAATTGTAGCAGCAGCAAGAGTAATTGTGAAAGGGAAAGGATCCGGAGTCGGATGAAAATGGTGATCGGGCAACTGGAAGGCATCTTACAGGAGCTCAAGGAGGTGGCCAAGGAGCTTCGGGAGGTAGGAAAGCCCTGGGGGGCCATCGCATCCCTGCGCGGGTCGTGGTAGCTGCTGGCCCCAGAGCGGGGTGCCCTGTCCCTGTCCCTCTGCCTGGTTCCTGCCTCCACGGCCAGGCTGGAGGAGCAGAGCCAGCTCAGCACCCGCAACCCATCAGCTCCAGGAGGGACTTGGGGTGGCAGAGCCCAGCTGATATGCAATAGGATTTTCAAAAAGAAAGGGGAGAAAAACATAGACATGGTTTGCAAAATTGCTCTTGACCTTGACACCAGGGTTTGCTTGGGGTCAGGGGGACCGGCCGAGGCATCGTCCCTGTGGGTGCTGGTGGTGGGAGAAGCACCATGGGAACACACACTGGGGCTGGGGGAACTGGTGCCATGGGCACCACGCCACAGTCAGCTCTGCTCTCCTTTGGTGGGCTTGGGGCTGTTTTTCAGGCCCCTTTCAAACAAGAGGGTGGATGGAAAGGGGATGGTGGGTTCCTCTGGCATTGCAGAGAGCACCGAAAATATGGCATCAGCCTTGGGTGTGATAAGGAGGGGGGTCCACATGGTGCAGAGGGGGCCAAAGCGACTGGCTGTCCCATAGCCTGGCTGTCAGGGTCCATTACTCCTGGGAAAAAAAAAAAAAAAAAAGTATATATTTATACACACACATACAAAGTGTGGTTGGAGTTTCGTTCCAGTGCAGAGGCATGGCAGAGTTGGTTTGGTGGGGAATTTAATATCTCTGTGACTCAAGTGTTTGGGCCACACATCTCCAAGGTAGGGGGCAAGGGAACCTGGCTGGGGCTGGTAATTTAGGACATCTCTGCAGGTGGTGGGAGAAGTGATGGGTGGGAAGAGCATGGTTGCCTTGAGTGCAGTGCGGCAGCTCGCTTTTGCAATAGGGCAGGAGGGCATTTGCGTCCTCTCCGTGGCCTGAGCTGAGCATGGAGTTCTATCCAGAGCCACATGAAACCTTGTCTGCCCCCAGGAAGGGCAGAATTCAGCGGAGGTTTTGCCACGGGGCCACCATGGAGCAGCTCCGCATGGGTCAGTGACATTTGCCTGCCGAGAGTGCTGATGCAGGGGGACCAACGTCATCCTCAGTGCAGACACGGCAGTGGTCAGGGAGGTGACATCTTCTAGCCTGAAGCATCCCTTGGGATGCTGTGTCCTCCTTTGGGATGGCTCTGCTCTATCTGGGAGATTTAGGGGGGCCATCCCACCGGGAAAGCCAGCACCGGGCAGATGCCACGTCCTGCCACACTGCCCCACTGGGTTCCCGCAAGGGCTCAACCTGATGGTGGCATCCCTAGAGATTTTCCTTTCTCTCATGGCCTTGCCGGTCTTTCCTGCAGCAGAAAACAAACCTGGCCACCCAAAGCAAAAAGCGTCCCCCGATTCCTGCAACGCCAATGGGGGAGCCCAAAACCCCTCTGAAAAATCTCTGCTGGATTAAATAGTCATAATGGTAATAATCAGGAGGCAGAGCTATTTTCCGTTTAGCCCAAGATCACTTCGTGCTCCTCCAGGAGCCTAAAGAGGGCTTTAAAATGAGGATGATGGCAATTGTCCCCCTTTATTGGGCCCATGGATTTAAGGCCAGGTGGGACCACTACGAGCATCCCTTCTGCCGAGGATGTGGAGGGATAAGGAGGACTGGGATGGGGTAAATCTCTGACCATTTCACAGAGAAGGCTGGGTTGTTCTTTCCACCAAGCTTCAGGTGGCTGTACAAGGTCCCCGTCCAGGTCCAGCTCTTGAGGCCAGAAGGACCTTGAGCATCCCTGCAGCATCCTTGGTAAGCTGCCCAAGTCAAGCTCTACCAGTGTGTCTCAGAGCAGAGAAGAGGAGCAAGTGGCCTGAGGGCACAGGGGAGGGGTAAAGGGCTCCTGGCATTCCCTGGGGACGGGTTTTGGGAAGCAGGTTCAAAAGAGGAGTGATAACTTTGGAAGGTGGAAGGGCTGAGCTGGGCACAGCAGGACCCTGTGCCTTGAGGAGCAGAGGGCGGCCAGAGGACACCCATCCTCTGCCCCTCACCCTAGGGAGACCCTGCTCTTGTGCCAGGGAGGGGGTCCATGCCCCATGAGATGGTGAGACCCCCACCGTCAGCTGGGTCCTAAACTTCGACCCTTCTCAACAACTCCTACAACATACCCGTCTAACTTTGCAGCAATTAGTTGAATTTATACAAAACGGTGTAGAACTCAGTACAAGAGCAGGCTCCAGAGCTAAAATACTGCTCCAACCGGGCTAAACTAGGCTCCAGAGACTCCAAAGAAAGAGAGGTCCAGTTTTCCCCAAACCAGGCACGTTGGGTGTTAGAGGCTTTGCAAATTCAACTCCTTGTCCTCTGGACCCCTCAGAGCAAGCTCGATGGGAGCACGTTATGCATAACTGTCTTTCGAACCCACCCGGAAAAGAATGTAGCAGACACCAGGCTGGCAAATCGTAAGCTTTAGGATATCGGTGAAAGAGAAGTAAAAAAAATAATCCCTTGTGGCAGTCTGCCTTGCACGTGGTGGTGCTTCTCCTTGGCTGGAAGTGCGGGCTGGGACATGGGGACAAGGCTGGCTCAGGCAGCCCTAGGCAGGGACTGATGGCCCCGAGCTTAGGTGGGATCATGGGTGGGGGTACGAGGTGGGGCTGCTTGGGGCCAGCGATGCCCTTCAGTGCCACCAGGGCCCTGGCACTTGTCATGTTGGTGTATTCTCCAGTGGAGCCACCACGGGGGCTTTGGAAATGTCCATCCCTGCGGCCGTCTCCTCTGCTTGGGGCTTTGCCAGTGGGTTGCGGCATGAGGTTGGATGTGCTCAGGGAGGACAGTGGTGGGCCCGATCCTGCTGTGCCAGACACACCCATGGAGCTGGAAGACCTTCACAGGATAATGCTGGAGGGCACTGGGTGATGCTGGACCTGCTCCTTCCAGGTTCTGCTTGCAAGAGGAGCTGGGTACTGGGACTTTACAGGTCGGAAAGAAGGAGACAGGTTATAACCACCCTGACAAAAATAACCCCCAAAGCCATCAAAATCCCTGTGCAGGCACAAGGGCTTTCACCCAGGGATCATTCCTGCTCCAAAACCGGTCACCAGCTCCAAGCACAGCCGGCTCTAGCTCACATAAGGCTTTTCTCTCCAGTTGTCCCTGCTCCAGCAGAGATTTTGAGTCCCTGACTCAGCCGGGATTGCAGGATGCTCAGGGGGGTGGTTTCAGTGGGGGACCCCAGGGCATTCCAGCTCTGCTGGCCCATCCCTGGGGATGTGACATGGGAGCAGACCCTGGTTCAGGCTCCATCCCCGGCTCCCTGGAGCAGTTCCCACCTGAAGGCTGTCATTCCAGATGTCCGTTTGATTCAGGATGCTGTTTTACCAGTTTCTCTGCTCCCACTCTCCCTCCCTCCCTCTTTCCCTTTTGTGTATATAATTATTCCCCAGCACTCCAAGACAGGGCTGTATTATGTGAGGGGAAAATGATTATTAAAATCTTTGATTGAAATCACACACTGGAAGTAGAAATCAGGCAGGAGGTAGGCAGGGAAGGCGCTTCCGCCGAGCGCTTGCCACGCTGCCTGCCCTCCCACGCGCCTCCTGCCAACCCTGCCCTCTTCCCAGGGATAAGGATAATGCCACAGGGAAGAAAATACCCCAGGAGATCTTGGCCATCTCACTGCAAGGCTGAGCTCCTTCCCAACCTTGTGTGGGATTAGTGCTGGGGGTCAGAAACCATCCATGGGTTATATTCGGAGGTGGGAAATAAACACAAGTATCTGTGCAAGTGTCCCTATGTGCAAACCCTCCAAAATCCCACGGGAAGGGTCCTATCACCCCTGCATTTCCTGACATGGGAGCAGTGGGGTCCCACCACCAAGGGAAGCGGCACCGAGGGGTCCCCTCCAAGCCTTTGGCAGGAATAACATCCTCCCTGCAATCCTTTATGATTATAAATACCTTAATAATGTTGTAATCAATAGGTGATTAGCTGGGAACGCTTGGGAAAGTTCACGGCGAGAAGGCAGCTTATTATTCTAATAATAACATGTTTTAGAGATCTGCGCGATGATTTTGAACTATTTAGCAGCTGATGATCTAGCAAATGATCCCGAGATCCACGGCACGCTCATTTATAAGCATCAGCTCAGGGAAGAGAGGCCCCTGTAACCCAGCTTCACTTTGCAAGCTCTAATTAATCATTTATTCCTTATTAAATATTTACTCACCTTGCCTGTGCTGGGAAATGGTTTGGGAGATGCAGGAAGGTCCCTGCTCCCGGAGTGTTTGGCTGTGGGGTCGTGGGGTGGCTCTTTTCCCCCATGGAGGGAGGAACTGATGTTCAAGGAAATGGTGTCAAATGCCTTCGGGATGATTTGATGCTTTGGGAATAGGGTTGGGGATTTTTTGCATGGGCTACATGGTCCCGTTGCACATCCCCTCCGCGCATGAGCTGGTAGCAAAGCTCAGCGCAGGGCCAGGCGGGTCGGATCCAGCAGCTGCCTAACATGGGAAAATCCCTGGACCCCAACGTGTGCTGCTGCAGGTGCGCAGCGGCGCGCTGGGGATCCGGCCAGCAGCTGAGGGAATGTGGGGTCTGGGGAGGATGCACGAAAATCCTCCCTCTTCTCCCAACCCGGCTGGGGATGAGATGTTTGGCTCTGGGTGGAGAAAACAGTTGCATCTTGCAGGAGGGCAGCTGAGGGGACACACACCGGTTTCCCCCCAACATTGAAGCAAAGACAACCCTAGGCAGCGCAGTGCCCCATCCCCCGGCTTTGATCTTCCCCCCCTCGGCCCCCCCTTCACCCAACAGTACCTGCCCCGAGCGCCGATCCGCTTCGCCCATCTGCTTCAAAGGCCGCGCTGGGATGAAGGGGCTGTTAGATTGCACCACTTTGATCCCAGCATCTTCCAGCTCCTTCCCCAGCCTCGGGAATATGCATTACCAATTACTGGCCACGAAGCCTTTGATGTCCCCTCTCATCCTCCCTCCTCATCCTTCGCCTCTCCAGCATCTTCTCGAGCTTCCAGGAGGTTTCACTCCTCGATAGGAAACAGCATGGCCAAAATGTGGAACCTGGAGCCACCGATCCCAACCCGGAGCCAGGGATCTCGGTGCTTCATTTGCAGCCAATAACCAAAAATCTCATTAAAAACCAACGATGTTCCAGATGTTCAACATCTGCCTTAGCTGGGGAGGTAAACATCTAATTTGGGGCACCCAGGCTTTTATCTGAAAAGCTTCTGGCTGCCAGCAAACTCCACGGGTGCGGGTGACCATCTGCGGAGCGAGGGGAGCACCCAGCACTCCCAGCTGGGCTGAATGGTGGGAGCTGGTTTTTCAGGTGGGGGTGAACTGGTCAGTACCGTGGTTTAGCACATCCTTGCTCAGTGCCCATGTGGATGTGGGCCCATCCCACTGCATCACTTCAGTTCATCCACTGGCTGCTCAAAGCTCATCCCTTCAGGCAAGAGCTGAGAACCCTTGGCCACCCAGCACTTGCTTTCAGGGCACTTGGGCACAGCAGGATGAGGCCCCTCAGTGACACCACACATGAGGTCAAGGGGAATTATTTTTGCTCCCTGTTTCCCTGCTGCCAGGTATTCCTGGTTTGAGCAGTGATGCTCTGCTGTCACCAAAAAGGTGGCTCTGCGCACCAGGGTCAGACCTAAAGGTGAGGGAGGATGGGGACACGTCCTCTCTTGGTCACCCCTGTGGCACCTCCAGCACATGCTGAGGACACCCCAACCCTCCTCACCTGCTTATAGAGGGACAGAGCCATCCCTAGTTCACGGGAGTGATGATGGCAGCATCACCCCACACCACCCGATCCCAGGTCTGGTCCATCCCTCCCACTCTTACCCCGGCTCCCTCTGCCAGCAGTGATGGCCTCAGCTAAAAAAAGCTTTGACAACCTGCCTCGGGAAGGAAAAAAGTCCAAATCCTACTTTACATTGAAATCCTCAGCGGGTACCAAATGTCACATAAGTATTTAACACCCCATCACCCCCCCCCACCCCCCACCCCGCACCACCACCACCCGTTTAAAATAGAAAGCATTCCTAAAAATAGCCCGGAGCGAGCCACCGCTGATGTGACACTAATCCCCATGTGCTGCGATGGGGACGAGGACCGGGATGGGGATGTGCCTCCTGCTGGCACCAAGCAAGCCCAAACTGCAGCAGGTCCCTTTAATGAGGATGAGGGAGAGGAAGAGCAGGGACCCTGGGTGACAGAGACCCAACTTGAAGGCCAGGGAAATGCTGGCCCTGAACCCTGTGCTGTAATCACTGAGCCTTTGTGAAAACAGAGGTGATCTCATTTTAGCTGAGGGTTTCAGCAGAATCATTTGCTGCCTTATTAAAAAATAATAATAGCCGGGTGTTTCCCAAAGACAGCTCTTTTCCTACCCTTTCTCCTAATTCTTTCTTGTCACTGAGAAAGAAGAGCTCACATCTTATTTTTTCCTCTTTTCCTTGAGTTCCGCCCTTTCTCCCCAGCCAAAAAAGAAAAAAAAAAAAAGGAAAAGTGGGGGGGAGGGGGTGTCTGGTGGTGCATTAGGAGCAGACGAAAGCATTTCTTCTAATTTCAAGACTTTCTCACGGATGCTGATGCAGATGCTCCCAGCTCACCTTCCGCACCCTTCAAAGCCAAAGCTCAAAGGATGGATGGGTCCCTGCCCACCCTCCCTGGAGGCCTCACGTGGGCAGAGAAGCAGGAGCAATAAGCAGGAGATCATGGGCGAGGAGCTTAGGCAAAGCCCGTTGCCTTCTGCTGTCTGAGGTGAGAAGCGCCCAGCTCACCATCCCTGGCACTCCTCTGGGGACCCAAAGTCCCTCCAGGAGACAGGGACACAACGTAGGCACAAGGTCTACCCTGCAAGCAGGACCAGAGCTGGGCTTCAAGGGGTCCATCCAGAGACGAACAGCCCAGGGGGCCACCGCATGGAGCTGGGGACACGCTGTCAGGCAGCACAACTCAGAAAGCAGCTTGCAGCTCAGGACTGAGCTGATATGGGCTCCTGGGCCATGGGTGGGGTGGGGGTCCCAGGTGGGGCTGATCAGGGCTGTTAAGCTGTATTAGTGTCCATCCCTGTCTGCTCAGGTCTGATGGTGGGAGCACTCGTTTCTCATTCAGCTCTTTTTCTCTGGAAAGTTGTTTTTTGTAGTTAATGTGTCCAACATGCTCCTGGGCAGCAATCCCCAGCCCTTCCACCTGCATTTTCCTGGTGACACGATCTGGTCCCATCTCAGAAAGGGTCTCCTCATTCACAGGTGTCCCTGGTTGCTCTGCTCCATGTTTGCATTGGGCAGCAAGCGTGCACATCCAACCCCACCACCCTCACCCAAATCCCATCAGACCCCTGTGCCCCTTGGAGTTGTGCCCCCATGGAGGTGACACTATTTTGTCCTCCAGAGTTGCCCGTCCTGATTGTCCCCAAGTTGTCACACAGCATTTGGTGGCCCAAGAAATGGTCCTGTCTGCAGCCAGAGCCTGGAGATGTCCCACAGGGATCTGCAGCTGATTTAAAAGGGAGGGTGCTGAGTGCCTGTGGCTGGAACCCCCTCAACAAGCAAGTGGGGGTTGGGGTCCCTCATCCTTGGTGTTGTCTCCTCAGGAGCTTGGCAGGAGAGCTGGATGGGCAGGTTTGTCAAAGAAGTGAAATTTGGAGCTTGGATATGGGAATTTTATTAAAATTAGGACAGCAGAATGTAACAGAGCAACTTTGGCTGCTGGCAGCATAATCATCCCCGCGGGCTCCTGGTTTCAGATGCCCAGACACACTAAATTACCCTTAACTCTGCCCACGCGTCCTCACCCACAAGGGCTTTGTGAGGAGCCTGCTCTGCTGAGCTCTAGTTTATGGTGCCTTTAGTCATTTATAGCGGTGACCCACACCTCTGCACACCAGCATCCAGCAAAGGGATGCAGAGACCAAGGGCAACCCAGCACCGTGACAGCAGCTTTGAAGTGCCCCCCCTCGGTCACCCCATAAGGATGGGATGAGGTGTCCGGGCCTGAGGACTCAGTTTCCCCCAACAAAATGGAACTCAAAAAAATGGAGTTCTAGAATAACAGCAGCATAAAAATGACAGAGAAGTGCCGTGCTTAATTATGCTCGGTGGCTGAGGAGGTCCAGCACCCGTTGATGACCCGTGGGACTGGTGGAGATATGGCAGGTCTGTCCACTGTCATGAGGAGAAGGGAAGGAAACATGTCTGGCAGGATGTTGCCCATTGATTTTTCTTCCCTCCCTCGTTTTGGGAAATTTGTGGCCGATTTCCACGAGGAAAGGACATGTGGAAGAGCAGTGGAAGGAAAAACAGGTAGAAAATGGCAATAATGAAAAATAACTAGGAAAAACCATTTATGCATGGAAAAACCACCTGGAAAAAAAACAAGCAAAGGGGAGATTTTTGCTCTCAAATGCTCTGTGTGCAGGATGCGGGGGCCAGGGGGAGGTGGAAAGGACACAGCCCCGGGGTGCCACAGGCACCCATGCCCACAGATGCCCATGTTGAGGGCGGGGGGGGAGGGGCACAAAATGCATCAGTTGGGTGTACAAACAGGTACAAGGGGTATTGAGGGGTTCCCCATAGCCCCCCCCCCCGCCCCGTGTCTGCCGCTGCCCACCTCCTGCTTGGCAGCACTGGGGCCGGTCAGGCCCTCTGCCAGCTCCCCCAGAGAGGGGGGGAGGCAAGCCAGCAACCCTGCCAAAAATACACACTTCCAACTGCTGCCGAGTTGAATTTTTGCATCGTGCTCTGCCTCCCACATAAAATAAAGCCACACACACCCCCGCACACGTATATACACGCAGAAACATCAGCCAAGAAATACCACAGGGAAACAGTGATGACACCAGCTGGATGCCACAGCCATGGGTGCTTGGGTGGGATTGGGGTACCCTGGGCAGGATTAGTGCTGTGCTTGGTGCTGGGCAGCTGTTTTGCTGGATGGGATTAAAGACTTGAAGGTGGGTGATGAGCCTCTTGGATCTGAAACCTCAGCAAGGTCATTAGAAGTAGACCATGGTCCATGGGAGCCATAGGAGGAAGGAGACCCTTCCTCCCTTCCTTCCACCCCTGCCAGTGGCTTGAACATCAGCTAGGACATTACATTTCTTATTTTTAACTTTTTTAAGGGCTTGTTTTATTCATGCTCCATGTGGTGTCCATCCCCTGCAGTGTGCCGGGGCCATGACCCTGTCCCCAAGCCACCCCGGGTCTTGACATACTCAACACTTTGGAGGAGACGAAGGATTGGGGACCAAGCCCATCAGCATCCCAGTCAGGGCAAAGATGTCCCCACAGACCCTGCACCTGCTTGTGTAGTTTGTCCCATGACCACGGGACATTTTCCACCCCCTGCCTCAGTTTACCCACCTGTGGAGCTGCCTTTTCCAGGGGGAGGAGGTGGCAGTTGATGGTGGGTCCCCATGGCCAAGTGCAAGGGACCAAAGGACACCACGTGCATGGGGATTTGGGGTGGCATTCATGGTCCCAGGGGACAAGGCAGACCCCAGGGCCACCCTGGGGAAGGCCCATCCTGCTGCATCGAGCACCCAGGGGCACCCAAGGCTTCACCACCTGCTTGGGACCCGTGGGTGCCGTGTCGCCGGGTGGGCTTTGGTCCCTGCCAAGGGGCTGCCAGAGCAGTTCCGTTGAGCCGAGCCTGCCCAGCTCATCACACCGGTAGTGCCGGGGGAAGTGGCAGTTATTTAGGGATGTGGTGTTATTGCGGAGCAAAAGCAGGAGAGCCCTGCCCAGCAGCTCCTCTGCCCGTCCGTCCATCCGTCTGCCCGCAGGTGGTGAGCCAGATCGACCGGCTGACCTCCGACTTCGAGTTCGAGCTGGAGCCCGACGACTGGACAACGGCAACGGCCAGCAGCACCTCCAGCAGCGAGAAGGGGGGGGGCACCTTCGAGCTGGGACCCCTCGATTTCACCACCTCTGACATCCTCTCCGACAGCTGGGAATTCTGCTCCTTCCTGGATGCTTCCACCCCCTCCGACCCAGGCGATGGTCCCGAGCCCCACCGGCCGCAGCCGCAGCCCCCGCCAGCTCGCCAGCTGGATTACCGGCTGATGAACGGGGGGATCCCCATCACCAACGGTCCCCGGGGAGGAGGGACCCCGGATTCATCCAGCGAGGAAGCCTTCAGCGCGCCGGCCAGCCAGAAGGTCTCACATCACCGGCCGGCTGGCACGCGGGAACGGGTCCGGTTCAGCGACAAGGTGCTTTACCACGCTCTGTGCTGCGATGACGACCGGGACGGTGACAGCACGGCGTCCCCCGGGGATGATGGCCCTGAGGAGCCCGGCCGTAAGGTGCTGGCGGGGCCACCCTCAAAGCATCCTTCCATGAGCGGCGGTGGGGGGGGCGGGGGTGGACCCCCGGCACGGCGGCTGATGAGGAACAGCAGCACCCAGACCGTAGCCGATAAAAGCACCCAGACGGTGCTGCCTTATATCCCGGCCAAGCAGAAAATTAAAAATAAAAACTGATGCTGGCTCCGCCACACGGATTTGGGGAGGGTGGGTGGATGGGGGGATTCCTGGGGAGGGACAGAAAAGAAAATATATAAATATATATAAATATATATTTAAATAAATCAATACTATTAATAAAATCAACATGAAAAGGTGGCAAAGAAGACAAATGTCCCAACTACCTACCCGTCATTTTTGAGGCTCAGGGAATTTTAAACTGTTGTGTTTTTTTTTTTTTTTTTTTTTGTGGACAGACGCTTCAGATCAATAAACCGTCCATCATGGAGAAATAATAATAACATATATATATTATATGTATATATGTACCAATAGAGGGAAGCCTATATGAAGGGGAGAACCAGTGCCTCTGAGGTTGTGGCTGGGAGATGGATGGGGACGTGGGGATGCTGGAGAGGGGAGGTGGCTGGACCAGACAGGACAAATGTCCCTCCCTGGGACATTTGATTCCTGTTTGGCTTAAAAAGATCTGGTGTGATCTGCTTTGTCATATCTGATGTCTGAGTGGAGCGGGGATGTCACCAGGATTGTCACTCCCTTGGCCAGCATGTGGCCCCTGAGGGCTGGAGAGGGGTTTGGAGGGAGCCAAAGCACACCAGTGCCAAGGAGCTGGGGTGGGGACCTGCTCCCACCCCCCAGTTTCCAACCTTTATACCAGGTCCAGGGGAAACATTATTGACCTCCAAGTCTTGCAATCACCTTAAAATGATGCAGGAAATGTCTCCAGCTTTTCTGTAGGTACCCACATCTGGTTTTGCGTTTCAAAAGCCTCAGCCCCGATTTGGGTGTAAAAAAAAGATGGATTTGCTCTAAAAAATTAAGGAATCTGGACCTCCAAATCCACCCTTGGCATTTTTGCAGCTTCCAGGTTTTGCCAAAGCCTCCAGCATCCAAAGGGGTTGGTGCAGCACCTGGTCCTGGAGGCAAACACCCCCGTGTCCTCCCCATCGGCTTTTCTTCCCACAGAGATGCATTTGCACCGCCAGCCCCCAAGCATCCCTGGCATGACAGTGTGTTTTTCCAAGCCTGGCAGCCAAACAACACCGCCTTGACTCCTTTATTTTCAATCCAGGTCAGAGATGCTCTGTTTCAAGCCTTTTCCCAGAGTCACCCTGAGTGCCTGCCTGGAGGCAGGACCCTTGCTGCCTCCCAGCATCACTACCATGGGCAAGGGATGCTCATGAAAAACGCCCACCAAAGAAGAAGTGGCAGTGATCAAAACACTCTGAATCCAACCCAAATCATAGTAGGAGAAAAGTCTTTCACCCAAATCATGGGTGAATTACCTTTTTTTTTTTTTTTTAGTTTTTAGGACCCAAGGGACATGGCATCACCTGGGTGATCAGCGTAGGATTCCACCATGTGCAGAGCCTGGGAGGGTTCAGTGCTTCTGATCCAGAGAGCATCCACCCGGGTCCCCACTGCGATAACCCAGCTCTGGACAAAGCTGGGAGAAGGAAGAGCTCTGCAGAAGGGACTATGGGGAGGGAAGATGGTGTTGATGATGCTGATGCATCATCTTCCTCCGCATCTCTCCCTACCCCAAGGCTGGGACCCCAAGGGGAGCACCAACCCCTGGTTTTTCACAAGGGATGGGATGTCCCCATCCCACATCCCAAAGAGGGGGCGGCCAGACTCACCCAGCATCAGCACTGAGGGATGTGGGATGGGACAACTCCTCTCCACTCCCTCCATTACCCTGCATGTCAACAGCTGGTTATTATTTATTTTTATGAGCTTTTTACAGCCTGGCCCCATTGTAAAAGCATGATTAATAGATGTAGCTTTGTTCCTTAATAACTCCTCCCAAAGGATGCCAGGAAGAGCACAAAGCAAAAATTCAGAGCAGCGGGAGCTGCATGAGGAGATGCTTTTCAGCTGATCCGGATTTGGGGCACCTGCAATGCCTGCAGCCCCAGAATGAACTGCAAAAGCAGCCAGAGGGAAAACTGAGGCACGGCTTGGGGATGCAAAGCTCCGGCTCCTGCACAGCTCAGGGCAAAGCCGCTCACCTTGGGGCCAGGGATTTAAAGCCAACTGCTGTAGCCAGGGCCATACGGACAAGGGGTAATAGCTTCTTTCCTCACGTTTCTATTAAGAATGAGTTTACAGCCGTCGAGCTTTATTTCCTACTCTCCGATAAATCCAAGTGGCGGCAGCAGTAAGCACTGTGTGAACCTTGCGGGCCCACGGATAGAAAACCTCCATAAACCAGGGGTAAACACAGATGGGGGCAGTTCCTCCACTCCCCTCTGCTCAGGGTAAGGGGTAATAAACCCCAGCACTGATATATGGAGAACCACGGATGCTGCCCTTGCTGCTCCTCCGCACACCCAGAGGGGTTTTGCTATTATTATTTAGGGGGAAAATCTACTGGTTTGTTTTTTTTTTAGTGTAAAATTCAAGAGGATGGGAATAATTATTGACACAAATACGGAGAAACCCTTCATACTAGTAAAAGCGGCTTTGTTACATCAGTAACAAAGTTATTAATTATGTTATTAATTGTACCACCAACGGAATTATTAATGATGTTGAATTAATGGATTTTGTTCTTGCAGGGACAAGATCCAGCTCATCAGGGTTAGCCCACGGCTGCGGGGAGGGTAATGGGGAATAGAGCTGGAGCTGGCCTGGGAAAGCACCTCATCTTTCTCTTGACATTATGTAGTGAAAAATTAACAAGGCTTTCCCCCACAGCATCCCAGCAATGTCCCTGTCCTCCCCCCCCCAAACCCCTCTCTGGACCCCAAAACCGGTTTAGCAACACCTGGAATGGCAACCAGAGAGCCACCGGAGCTGGCAGAGGGCTTGTGTTTCCTCCAAGAAGCAATAAAGAAACCATCAGCAAATAAAAAGAGGACACAGCCCTGCCAGCAGCCCAGAACGGCTGGTACCTCTGCCACGCACCCTGCTGATCTTTGGCTGGGAAGGATGCTCAGCGGCTGCTCCGGCCGGGGCCAGGGTTGGTGAGGTTTAAAGCAGAATTTTGACTTCACATTCGAATCCTCCAGCTCTTACCTTCCCCACAGCTCCTGTTTGAGTTGACCTGAATTACAAGAGGCTCTGCTGGGGTTTGTGTTTTGAAGAAACTCCTCCGAGCTCACCCAATCCCTCTGGCTCACTAAAATCCAGCTGGGAAGTTTCCCCCCAGATGAAGACATCTTGCTACATCTTGCTTCATCGAGGGCTGAAAATAGACCCCGAGTGCCTGGAGACTTCACTTCTGAGCTCGCTGACATGAAAGGCAGCCATCAAAGTGGGTAACGGGATATTATCCAGCCTAAGGAAAAGCTCTGGCTCGAGGTCGGGCTTTGGGAAGACCAGTTCTGCAGGGGATGGGATGTGCTCAGGAGCCCAAACTGCACCTGCAGGTCGCTGTGCCCCCCCCCCAGCTGCCCCAGGAAGCCAAAATCCATGTCCCCATACACAGATGCATCTTCTTTGCTCAAATCTATTACAATCTGCTCCCAGAGGACTGCGGCAACCTCTCCCCCCGCAGAGATGGGCTTTATTTCACATAGCCCTGGCTCAGACCAGGCTACAACCAGCCCCCTTGTAGCTCATCAGCCAGTAAAAGCATCCCTGGGCTTTGGTTGCCCCCCCCTCGCCCCCCACACTGCTTGGGGCTGGTTGCTCACTGCGGCTGGAAGACAAATGCTTTGTTTTCAAAGGGAGAGGCTATGCCTCCTGCCTCTGCTAATGTACAGCATCTTGTCTTATTTGTTCCTCACTGTTCCACAGCTGAGTTACTGCAAGCGATGTACCAGCGCTTCATACGATGCTGCTTCTTTATAGCTGCAGGAGGAGTGCTCCTTCATCCTCAATTTCCAGCTTTCAGGAGTTAAATCCATCTTGTGTCCCGCAAGGGGACCTTGAAGGCCCTTCCCACCTCACCTTCATCCCTCTGGCCAGGGTGCTCCACTCCATGGGGAGAAAAGGAGCATCTCCCCCAAAAGCTACAGTCCCCACTGGCCAGTGCAGCTCAGCTGCATCTTCCCAGCTTGATTTTGCTCCATGGTGCAGTGAGCAGGGGGTCGCATCCTCCCCGCCTCTGCTTATCTCCAGCCTCGAAGCCAGATAACTTGCTGGCGGCGCTTATCTCTTTGCAAGAAAAGGCTGCATGGGGAGGAGGCAAGGAGCTCTGCACCAAGGAGAGCAAACCCAGCTGCTCACAGCACCCTGAAACTCTGCCCATCCCAAGTGCAAACCCAGCCTCCCTTCCCCGGGGTGTTACTGCAGCATCCTGCAGCATCCCACACCCTTCACCTTCCTGGCCCTAGCCCAGGACTTCTCCACTGGAGGAGAAAGACAGGTTCAGGGGCACCCCTGAACCAAGGGTCAGGGCACTCAGTGGCTCAGCGCTGGGTTATGGATTCACCCCAATGCAATTTGGCAATAAAACCCCAACCAGGGCAGCTCCCCTTCTTGTGCTCCTCTCTGTGCTCTGCCAGGCGAGCCCTGACGGCAGCCGCAGGATGGAGATGTATAAGCCGAGCCTGGCCAGACATGGGCCTGAAACAGGTGCTCATGGCCATGGAATGCTAATTAATCCTCATTTGTGCCTGGCGCTTGCCAGCCTGTAATTTCACAGCTTGCTGGAGGCCTCCATACCACAGGATGGCTGCCAGTCACTCCTTGGCCGGGGCGGATTCCCCATGCTTATGGACAGAGTGGTGGGCTCCAAACTTTTCCAGGGCTGATAACCCAAGGATGGAGTAGTGTTGGCTGGACACCTGAAGAAAACCTCCTCTGCCAGGAAAGAGTTGGGGAACTGGGATGGATACTCAGCTGTGGGGCAGGAGCTGTCACCCCATTCCAATAAGGGGGAATGAGGGGCTGCTGGTGTCAACAGGGAGCTCAGAGCATCAGACAAGGTGGTGAGGATGAGGTAAGTCCAAGGCAAGGTGGGAATAAGTTTGTGGTCAATGGTTGGAGAGCAGCATCCCTGCAGCACAGCTTGAGCAGGGACCGATAACCCCAGGCTGAGCTTAAAAGGGCTCCTGGGGCCGTGCATAGGGTGCTGGTTGGGGTCCTTCCCAGGCTTCCCTGAGGCTTCCCAGGCCATTTAATGTCCCCAGGGTGGTGGGAGGCCAGACTCAAGGTAAGGGTCTCTGCCTGACATGCTGAGCTGTGCTGCAGCTCTACCACCTCCTCCAGCCCAGCAAAACCCTCTTCTCCAGTGGCCACCACTCCAGGAGCTCAACCCTCCAGTACCTGGATATGGCCCTTGCCATGCCAATGGGAAACATATATTTATTTATTATGTCATCTCACCTTATCAAATGCATTTGGCTGGGTGCTGGCT
The DNA here is from genome assembly GCF_017639655.2 of Falco naumanni. Classification (NCBI taxonomy): domain Eukaryota; kingdom Metazoa; phylum Chordata; class Aves; order Falconiformes; family Falconidae; genus Falco; species Falco naumanni. The sequence continues at coordinate 1,819,512 of NC_054060.1, read as the reverse complement.
GGGTGCTCTCCCACCACTGGGTGGCAGTGGGCACACACACGTACACACATGCACATGCACATGCACATGCACACGCGTGCCCCACGCAGGGGCTGCCTCCGTCCTCACTCCCCTTTTGGAGAGCGGTGCCAGGCACCGAGGCCACACTGGCCCCACGTCACATCACCTCTGTGGGTAAATGTTGTCATCACCCCATGCTTGGTGGCCGCTGAGGACATGGGGACCGGGCAGCTGCAGCCTGGCTGCATCCTGCTCTCAGGAGGAGAGCATCCACCCCAAAATGCAGCCAGAAAGGGCAAATTCGAGACCAAAAGTACTTCTTACCTCCATACCCTGAAGGCAGCAGAAATCTGGGTCTTGTCTTGACCCTGGGACAAGGGGTGCTTTGCTGGAGCACCCCCTGTTTGCAGAGCAGCACCCCCCCAGGAAAGCCCCAGGCCCCCCAGAGCCGTCGGGTCCAGCTGAGCCTGCCGCAATACAGCCGCGCTGAAGGAGCCCTGGAGGTACTTGTAAGACAAGGGATGACATGCTTGATGGGACTTCTTAATTAGATCTTGCTAAACCAAAATGTACCGGGGCTCCCCTGGCAGAACAGCGTCAGACAAAACATTAATCACGCTCCAAATAAATAATTAAAATGTTGGGGCTCTTAGAAGGGGAAAAAAAAAAAAAAAAGAGAGAAAAACCAGGAAAAATCAAAAGCATCGGTGCCAGCCCATAATAAGTAACATTGTGGCTGGGTCCAGCAATTCCCTGGCCTCAGGGAGGAGTGGAGCTGTGTCCCCAAGACCACTTGAGCCAGATGGGACCTAACATGTTCATTGAAGTCGGTGTCCAGAGTCCCAGGAGGTGTCAGGATGAGGTTTGGGACCTTGTAACCTTATGCCTGGAGTTGTGAGATTATATTCCTAACTCAGCTTTGCATTAGTACGTGTCTTTTCACAACTAACACCGATGGACTAAGCAATGGATTAAAAAAAAAATTATTTCCCCACTGGTTGGCTCGTGCAGTGCCCTGAGACATCATCCACCTTTGGGTGGTGCTGGACGATGCCCAGAACTTGGGCTCTGGCAGGTGCCTGGTGCAGCGCGGGAAAATCTGTTCACCCAGCACTTAGGAAACACTTTAGGGAGAAAACAACACAAAAAAAGGCTTGAAAAAAGAAAGCTCTCCCTCCCCATCCCCCCTTAGCCATAGTGGAAATGATTACTCAGTGTAAGCAACACAAAGCTTAAATTATGCATGGAGTCATTTGCATCAAAGAGCACGACTGAGGCAGAGCCAGTCCCATCCCTCCCAGCTCCCCGGCCATGAGGCAGGATGGCAGGATGGCTCCTTGGGACTGCGCATCCCCCATCCCAGCATCAGCCTTGGCCCAAGCCACTGGGGCAAGTTTATGGAGGAAAGAAGATGAAAAAGAAGTGTGAGGGGCTGCAGAGCAATGTTTTCCCCTGCATGGCCATCAAAGCCACTTGGGTACCAACCTTCAGAAATGTGTCACCTGTGCTCTGCTTTCTTCTTCTGTACCTTTCCTACAATGTATTTATTAAAAAACAAGCTGCATTTACTAAAAAGCAAAGCCAGGGCTGTGATGGGATGGAGCTGCTCCCCTTGCTGCACCAATGATCCAGCAGCTGATGATGGATTTAATGCAATGACAATATTTTTAGGTTCTGGGTTTCCCCCCTGTAAGACTGCAATACTTCAGGGAAACGGGGTGTTTTCTGCCAAGGACTGGGCAACCACACAGCCCTTGGACGTGGTCACCAAGAGATGATGCTCCTCAGCCAGAAGTGGATGGGAATAAATCCTCACTGTCGGGCAGCATCCCTGACCTTCCGCCCCTTCTCCTCCTCCCAGCTCTTCCCCAGCACATCACCTGGGTGCAAAGCTCACTGGGAAGGAAGGACTCCACCAAAACCTTCTTTATTACATTAATATTTGCCAGTAATGAAGCTACCTAGCACTTAGAGTTCCAATCAAATTAGGAAAGCTATAATGAACAAGAAGCAGTGCATTAATTCATTAGCAGGGAATTACACTAAATTATCTCAGCAAATACAGCAAAACTCTAATTTACCGGCGGTGTTTTCAAATGGCTTTTGCTCCTTCGTCTCCATTTACACCATGGCGTATTTTTTTCTGGCAGCAAAAACACGAGAAGTGAATTAACTCCAGTTCCTTGGGGAAATGCTTTTGTCTCTTGGATGCAAATAAATACCTGTAAGAGATACCACAAATTTTCCTTTTCAGCTGCTTCTCTAAGTCTGCACAGAGAAAATGGATATTATTTACAAGAAACAACTTAAGTGCTCTGAAAACACTGTTGCAAAGGTCACTGCCTGTAAAAGCTCCACCAGCAGCAGCCCAGGGTTTAGAATAACGTGCTGCTTTGCTGATCATCACAGAAAGGGGAAAAGGAGGAGAAAACGGTATAGCAATTTTCTTGAACATATGCAGGCAGCATCCAAGGTTTAGAATAATCTGCTTTGCTGATCATCACAGAAAGTGAAAAAGGAGGGGGAAAAAAATGTGCAGCAATTTCCTTGACCATGTACATTAATAATGTACATCATTGGGAAATTAGCCCTGATACTCAACTGCCAGTTCGTACATGCTTAATGCATAAATTTGGGCGGCAAAGTTTAATGGCCTCTAATGTCTGCATGCAGAGGGCTGAGAAATGCCACAACTCATGTCATGTCCTCAGCCTGACACGACTCAGGAAATAAATCCCTGGACCCTTCACATCCAAGTACATCACACCTGGGTGGTGCAAGGGGCAGCCCCCCCCCCAAACATCAGCAATGGAAATGCCCCTCCCACATCCCCTCTTCCCAAACCTCTTGGCTTTAAGAAGAAAAAATGAAAGATAACTTTTTCAAAACACCAGAAGGTGTTTTTCCTGTTTTTTTTCGGTACAGGGAATATTTACTTCTTTTTAATGAGCCCCCTGTGTGTTCACAGGACTCCGGTAGCTGCTGGTGCTACCTCTGCAATAGGAGAGCATGGCTAAAGCTACCGAGCTGGGGTCAAAGTGCAGCCAAAAAAGCAAGGTGAGATCCAGAGGGCATTTTGGGGCAGAAGTAGCATCCTTGGGACGTCAGGGAGCTTATGCACAGGGGTAAAATGAGGGTAGAAAGGAGCCCCTTACACACAGGGCACAGGTATCAGCAGCCTCCTATTTAAATGGCCAGGTCCACAGTGATACACATGAAACATTTAAGGGAAGAGGGCTCTTGGATTGGGGCGGGGGAGGGAAATATAACCAACTAATAAATAAGGCTGGGAAGTCCTCGGCCTGGCAGCTGTGCCTGCCTGTGGCTGCAGGGCTCCGTGAACCAGGTTGTGTTTGTGTTTAATTGCAAGGCAGCATCTCAGGGGTAACAGTGGAGGCTCCTTCCCTTCAAAACTGGAAAATAGCCCCCTGCAATGACACCCTGGCCACAGCGCCCCAGAATTTTCGATCAGGTTTGGAAATTTTGGCTGCCGCTTTTTTTTTTTTTTTTTAAGCTATCTACATTATGGACCAGGAGTCTTTTGCAGAACAGTCCCTCCTGCTGTAGGATGGGTGGCAGCGCTGTGAAGGGGACAGTCCCATGGAATGAACTGAAGCACCTCGAGTCTTGCCACATCAAATACCCTCCTTAAAAATAAACTGCAGCCCTTGGAGCTGGAGGAAAAGGATCAGAGAGAAGGATGCCTGGCTGCACAAATTCTGTGGGTGCTGTAAGAAGACATTAAGGAATGGCTGCGGTGAACACCTCCTTTCCCCTCAGTTTTCCCTTTCCCTGGTTGCTGCTGTATCTCTAAAGGTCACCTCCAGCCCACCCTCAGATGCCACAGCAGCACAAAAAGCTTGTGCACCCCTCCCTGGTCACACAAGCGCCTGCATCCAGGCTGGTCCAGCATTGCTGCTGTCTCTCCAAGATCAGTCCCGTGGGGATGTGGCCAGGCCACCCACCAAGGCACAGGCAACAGGACCCCCAAATCCACCCAGACCCCCTGCAGGCTTGCAAAGGTGAGCTGTTACAAGCCTCAGCTCACTTCTTGGGAAAGTCTTCCATGAATTATTTGGCCCTGTCTTTAATTGTTCTTACTGTCTAGTAACAGATGGGCCATGCCCAGAGAGGGACAGGGCAGAGCAGCTCCTGCTGCACAGAAAGGAGGTGGGCATTGATGTTTGTGCCACTTCCATGGGACAGTGCAAATTTGCAAATGAAAATACCAGGCAGCTCACTTTTACCCTGAAACTCCTGTGAGCACCACTTGATTGCTCTCCTATGTGGTAAATTATTTTTCTTTTCCTTAATTGCTTTGAAGGCCACATATAGCATATCACCAACATCTCCATATAATGGGACACTTACAGCAAGCTGGAGACACATGTGAATAACCACGATGCATCCTTGTTCACATTATTAATTCCCACAAATTGATTGTTCTGCCAGCATCTTACAGCTTTCTAATTAAGTCTTTACTCAGATGCTCATGTGTGTGAAGGGAATGAATGCTAATAAAGTCCAGAAGCAGCAGTTACAGGACTGGGGTTGATGAGGCTCACAGGTGGGGCAGAGCAGGCAAGTTGGCATCCCCACCAGCACATGCCATGCACTTTCTCTCTTCATCCATCAAGGAATTGCACAGGGCTGTGTTAAACCAGGCAGGAAAAGTGAACCAGCAATATCACCTACTACAACCCCAGCAAGAGGTCTCAGTGCCCTTGGGGACAGTAGAGCAGCATCTGTCCCTGCCCAACTCTTAAGAGCATTCAGTGGCAAATTCCTGCCTGGTCCCATAACCTGATAACACTCCCTCATCCTCCATGAGACACCTTTCCTTCCCCGGCTCCTTAATCCACCTACAGCCAGCCCAGTTTTGGGAACCTTAGCTCAGGGCTGGATATCTGGGAATCATTTCTCCACTGAGACCATCTCCTCAACCCTCCTATCAAGTTTTTCCTGGTATACAAGGGAAAAAACAGATTGCTTTAGGATTAATAATTTATTAAAGAATGAATAGCCGTTTCAAGGTACAATACTAAATTCCACAGATACGTTGGTTACCACGGGGGAAGCCAGTGTTATAAGTACAACAGTAGCTGATGTGCAGCCCCTCCTGGGCTGGGAAAGGGGTTGGCAGGAGGGGAGGACAGCCCAGAGCACAGCATCTCCCAGCACAAATCCTTCCTGCTGAAAATAGGCCTGGAAAGAGGATCTGAGCACAGGCTGGGGGAATCAGTGCTCATAGGACCAGATCCAACAAGGCTCATAGCCCAAGTCAGGCTCCTCTCCCCTGGGATGCCCACCGCTTGGGCTGCTGCCGGCATCACGGGCACAGGTCAACAAAAGGCAAAGAGGGTTCAGGCTTTGGGCACAAATTACCTGCCAGCTCACTAACGAAGGTTTGGTTTTTTTAACTGTGATGGAGAGAAAACACCTCAAGAGGGCATTTCCAACACTGGCCAAACTGAATATATGGGTCAACAAGCATCACACGCAGCCCTGTGTTTGGCACAGCTCAGAGCAATGCCTTTGCATACTGGCATGAGCCCAGCAGCTCCTCAAGTGCTCCCTGCACATAGCATTTCTGGGAAACCACCATGGCAAAGGAGGACTTCCATGCCATAACTCAGAAAACCCAGCCACATTTCCTCCATGCATCCTAGCCTGGATACTGAAGTCCTTGGAGGAGAGAGGAGACATCCCATAGCTGATGGCTGCCTCCTTAGAGCCTGTACCACAGGGGATCACAAGTCCATACCTTGAATTAACAAGAAATAACCACCAAAGTTGACTTGTTTATTAAGCTCCCTATGGGTACGGAAAGGGTGGTGGCACTGGCAGCACCTGCCCAGCATGGGACTGGGCTTTGATAGCTGCAAGAGCTTGCAGGAGAGATGTAGTACCCAGAGAAGCACAGGTCTCCATCAGACCCCTGTGGCACAGGACAACAGCGACAGGAACAGCAGAACCTGCTCAGGGGCAGATTTCTTTAGAGGATGGGAAGAGAATGGCTTTGTAAGTGAATAAGCCTTGAGGCAGATTGTTAGAAGACTACCATGTATGTGGGACTGCCTGGGAAGGAACCTCCAGCTCCCACCCAGAGGACACTGCTGGGTCTCCCTGCCCTGGGGAGGGGCACCAACACCCTTTGGGAAGGGTAGCACCACAGCCTGGCCACACACTCAGCCCAGCCTCACCGAGCATGTCACGCTGTCAAGGTAAAAATTAAGAAAAAAGGAGGTTTTAGTCTTCTGTAGCTCCTTCAGGAAGGAGCTTGTGCATAAAACATGAAGGCTGACAGCCTGATTGGGGAAGATTTCAGCCAAAAAAAAAAAGCTTACATGGCTGCCTCATTTTTCCACCTGATTATTTCAGCTCAGCTGCTTAATTCATTGAAAACAGAAGCAGGAAACATTTGCCCTAAGCACATCATCCCTGGGCTTTCAAACCGAGCTTGCCTGGGGAGGGGGGTCCTGCTCCACACCCTGCCAAGCCCACGAGTGCCAAGCTGATTTCTCAGTCAGGGAAGGGCCATTTGCAGCACTGTAGCTGCACGCGGGCTTTGTTGGAGCCCGTTGCAAGAAGAATCAGCACGGCGAGATTGCAGCCTAATGGCATGGGGATTGCAGCCCAAGGGCTTCAGGGCAGAAGCGCTGCTTCCAGCCTTCAGCTGCCAAACTTTGGTGATGTCTTTAACAGCAGTAGTTTTCAGAGGGTACAAACAAAAGCAAAGCACCAAACATCTGAGAACTGGGGCTGCTGGCATTGCTTAAGGTCAGCCGTACTGCTTTTCCCCCTTTTTACTCTTTATCTACGGCCAAGTGCAGTTTCCTTCACTCAGAAAAAGCGGTTGCAAGCATCAGGTCTTTACTTTCTATAACCTGGGAGAAGTTAAGAACATGAGGCATAAGGTCACTCAGAGTAACATGCTGGGGGATTCTCCCTGCAAAGCCCACAAGGGTACCAGCACCAGCCAAGGCACATTCACGCTTCGAGGAGTCCGAGCCCACTGCTGTGCTCACTCAGGGGTGCGGGGTCCCACACCACACAAATCGGGGTGATTAGCCCACCCAGTGCAGAGCTGTGATCTTTATACCAGGTAATGCCTCAAAGCACATGGCCCTCCAGCCACAGGGTAATGAAATCCTGCAGCCTCCGGGTCGGACTGGAGGTGACCACTGCTCCCTGGGGCACATGGCTGCAAGTGGCACACAGCCCCGGGTAAGCAAGCCAGGGAGAAAACTTGAGAAATACTTGTGCTACTCAAGCTCCTGAGAAGTGCAACTGGTGTTCAACTTGCCACATCAGGAGTCAAGACACCAAGAGCCCATACCCAACTGGAATTCCACCAGGCAGAAGACATCCCAAGCCTTCAGCAGCCTAAGCCAAGAGGTCAGGATAAGCCTGTGTATGTAGGAGGGAAAGCCACAGAGCGAGGAGAGCAATTTAACACAGCTTTAAGGCCCACCTCATGCCTATTGACTCTCAACTCAAGCATGATGAGGACTCCTGTGCCCTATAGCACAACTCCCCCAGCACAGCAGGGACAGAGCCCCCGAGGCTGCTGCAAGGGGAGGTGATAATTTAGGCAGGCCTGCTGGCTGAGGACATCCACACTATATTTACAAAAAAATATATAGATGTTTGGGGCGGGTGGACCAGTAGCTTTCCCTATTTGTCCTCATTCCCTTGATTAGGCACTAGTTCCAACTCCCCATCCAGCCATTGGCCCCTGCTCTCCATACAGCTAGAAACAGCATCCATCTTCAGCCCATGCTCACCTCCAACACCGAGCTTTTCCCAGTTCTCCCAGCAGCAGAAGCCATACTCAGCCCCAGCACCCACAAAAACCCCAGAGCTAGAGCTGCTGTGTGTCCTTCAGGAGGCAGTGCCTCCTCACCCAGGCAGCAACAAGCCCAAGACAGACCTGTGTTACCATGTCCTCCAGCATCACCCCTGCTAAGAAGGGGTGAACAGGACTTCCTGAGCCAGGAATCCATTTAGCATTTGCTCACAGCATCAATTCTTTCCTCATTTACCTGGAAGCAGGAGCCATACGTTGTTTGCAGCCAGGATTTCAGATTCCTTGCTGTCAGGCACAGCATTGCACGCCAGGCGTACGACAGCAGGAGCCTTGACAGCAGTGCTGCACATTTGGAAAGTCCTCCTGCAGGGAGCCACCTTCCATCCCCAAGTGCCATGGCTTGGGAGATGCTCTGCATCTTTGGTCACACAACCAGCAGCTTCCCAAGGAGCTGTGGCCACCCCAAGAGATGGCTTCATTGGGAGATTGTGCACAAACACAGCTCCAACTCCCATCCAAGCAGACCAGAGCAAAGGCCAACCACTGTCCCTCCTCCCCACTGAGGGCACAAGGGGAGGACAGACACGTTTCTCTTTATTAGGACTGGGAGTTACAAGGACACCCCAGGAGGGCAGCTACATTTTTCTGCACAGAAGAAACAGCCCCAGAGCAGTTAAGCTCAGCACAGTGGCTGCTGCAAGCACGGCAGCTTGGACCAGCACAGGAAGCCCTTCAGCAGCACCTGGAAGAGACAAGAGCCACTTACCAAACATTTAACACCTTTCCACCATCTGTCAGTGAACAACCTTGCAGGCAGCTGTGGAAGAAGTCCCCCAGACTGCCTTTTGGTGATTATATCAGAAGGTCTGTCCGGGTGTGAAGTCATGGAGGATTCACAACCAGATCAGCCTGGAGTCACCTTCAATTGAGACCTGAAGACAGTCAAAACCCCCATCACATACCACGTGATGTCTTCCCTGCTGGTGCAAAACCTCCTGAGGAGCTCCATAATCCCTGAGCTGGATCAAGGATCAGTAGCGGCCCAACTGAGACTTCAGCCTCTGCTGTCTTTGAGGACCCACCTAAGAAGAGATGGACATGAGTGAGTTCACAGGGGGAGGTAATTCCTGCTTAGTCCAGATTTCAAGGCTTACAGAAAGGTGGACTCTGAAAAAGCAGCTTTCTAGTAGTTTTAGATATAAGGACACAAACACAAGGACATTGGAGAAGAGGTGGACTTGCCCTTAAGACAAGATGCATTTGCTCAAGACCTTCCAGCATCTTCGCCATCCCAACCTGGAGGGCCACCCTGCCCTGCAGGTACATCTTGGGCACAGAGCCCTACCTTGCTTGGAAGGGACATCTCTCTTCAAGCGCCTCCCTGACCATCTGGCCAGATGATTAATTCTCTGTGAGTATCTTCCATACAACGGACAGTTGCCCGTCTCACAGCAGCTGCAGATGTCTCCAGTACCCTCCACAGGAGCCCACCTGCAACAGAATTATCTATAAACCCTCTTCTCCAGGCTGGTCCCCTCTCTACATGCACCAGCTACTCACAGGCTGCTGGCTTTGTTGAAGGAACAAGCTTTGTTCAATGGATTTGGGGCTTGGTCAGCTGGGGAGACCTTCAAGTGGCAGGTGATGTAGATCTGGAAGGGAAATTAAACCAGCATCCAAGGTTTATTACATCTCTTAATGCAGAACAGCTTCTGAACACACTGTGGGAGGAGGGATGGGCACCACATCTCACCAAGTTTCTGTCATCTCCTGCAAACTTGAATGCATCAACCATGAACTGCAGTGTTTCCTGCCTTGGCCTCGGAGAGATAAAGGCTGAAGTGGTGTCATCTGATCTCCCATCCACCAAGCACCTGGACGAGGGTCAGGAGTCAGGGACACCCCAGGCAGCTACAGCAGCAGCTCCCAGAGTACCACACCCCTTACCCGCTGAGGTCAATCAAGGCATACTGGGGAGAGGAGCTCCTGCCTGGACTCAGAGTAGCAACACACTCATCCACGAAGAGCCTTAGAGGTACATGGTTCCCAGAAGCAACATCAGCCTGGAGGTGCAGGCTTTCCCCCAGCTGGAAGCCATTGGAGAGTCTCTCAGCACTCCAGTCATCTGGAAGGTAGACCCAACACTACAGGTCACTTCGGAGAAAAGCATACAGCCCTCCCTTGCACGTGGGACCTCGTCACTGAGCCGAAACCCCATGGGTCCCTTCTGCAAGATTTGCTTTCAGCTCAGACTGTGGCTCCATCTGGGCTCTCAGCCTGTGGCCAGGAGCTGGCAGGAGCAGGGACCAGAGGGAAACAGGGCTGCACCCACCATTCATGAGGCGCAGGGAGAACATCAACTTCTCCTCTGCCGACAAGGTGGAGTGCAAGGGAGCCCACGTGGGCTGGACAGCATTGCTGCTCACATTGCTCTTTCTAAATAAAGAAAAGTGCGTTAACAAAGATGCCACCATCACCTCAGGTCCGTAGGAGGAGAGCAGAGCCCCCATTTGCTTACCTGGGATAGTGACACTCTATGGGAACCACAGCTGGGCTGGTCCTTACAACAACCAGGTTGGCAGAAGGAGTAGGCTTGTAGGACAAGCTTGTTTTGTAGATCAAGGATTCTGCTGTCACCTGAAAGAAAGATTCAGGAGAGCTGATGAGTCAGTAAAACAAGTCAACCAGAAGCTCAGCACGATCAGATACCCAGCACCGATTATGCTGGGACACACAAGTCCATCAGCTGGAAAGGCACAGGCTGCCCTCCACGTTCCCAATCCAGTGCATATAGGATACCAGGAAGCTTTGTACTGGCATCCCAGCAAGGTGCCAGCCCTGCAGGAGGTCAGTATCAAGGACTTTGGCACACCAGCAAGTACCCACATCAGGTGGTCAGGGGCTGGAGGACAGTAGGTCTGCAAACCTCCTCCCCGAGGTGAGCTAGAGCACACCAGCTCCAGGCAGCCCTTCTCTCCTGCCAAGGTGGTCGGGAAGTTCCCTGCAAGTCCCTTTCTCTGCTTCCTCAGCAAGTCAGTGCAGTTTCAAGCTGTGCCCAGTTCTTCCATGGACAGATGCAACTGGCTGCACATGTACAAATCATAAAACCACTACAAAGCCTTGCTTGCTGCAGAGCATGCACCTCATCTAGGGCTTGAGGATGGTACCCATACCACAAAGCCTAGCTCTGCTCTGGTCACCCCGCTCCTCACCAGGCAGCTGCTGCAGCTAGATGAGCCCCTCACCCCAAACCCTGATGTCACCTTCACCAGGTCACTCCTAGGACCGAGAGCCTTCCCAAGATGAATGAGGTGGCATGGCAGCACATTGCTCTTTAGCTGTTAGCGCTGCCCACAGTAATTCCCATTTACCCATCCAGCACTGCTCAAAGCCCATAGAAGCTCCATTCTCTACACAGGGATGGAGCAGCCCCTCACCCCACCTCACCTGCAAGGTGCTGCCACACTCGTGCAGTCCAGCCACGAAGGTCACAGTGCCCTCAGCAGCACTCGGGGCCACAGGCAGGCAGCCAGCCGAGCCCAGGGTCAGCTCCACAGCCCTGACCAGCCGCCCCGTACCAAAGAGGTCCCTGTGCACCGTGACCACCACCTGCGCCTCCTGGCACTGCACGGCCACGGGGTGCAGCGGGGCCACAGCCTGGAGCTGGGACACATCCACCCATGCCCAGGGGGAGGGCTGGGAGAAGGAAGGCACACGGGGCCGGCTCCAAGCAGAGTCCCCCCAGACCCTCAAGACCCCCGGGGCCCTTTGAGGGAAACCCCAGGGGCTATAAGATGCTGCTTCAGCCAGCGCCCAGCAGAGTAGAGCAACACCCAGGCTGCCTCCCAACCCCATCCTGACCCCAACAAAACCAGCTCATACCAAAGCTGCTGCTCAGGAGCCTTTTATACCAGCCCAGGTGGGGCACACCTGGGGGCTGCAGGCAGGCCCCCACCCAGCAAGGAGCAGCTCAGGGTAATGGGACCCAGCTGGGACTGTCCCTCCCTCTCCAGGCACTGAGGGTGATTTCCCTGGACCTGATACCTGGGAATTGCCCTGGAGCAATTTGTCCGGTGTCCCTCTGTCTTGCTGTTTGGGGTGACATCAGCTGTGGCCACCTCGGTGGCCAACTGGCCACAAGCCCTCTGCTTTGTCCCTTGTATCTCTGCCCACGTCCTCTTTGCTGTATGAGATGGAACCAACTTTGGCCACCAACACGGCAGGGGAGCAGCCGGGCTGCCACAAGCATTTCTCCCCTGGTCTTCCCCACGTCAGCAGCATCAGCAGTTCCCCAAAACTCAGGTACTGAAGCATCATTTGAGGTGGCACATTCAGAAATGCAGAGGACTTTAACTGCAAAATCCACCTGGGCTCTGGCCCGAGCGTGTTGGCAATCTGTCCGTGCTCGATTTCATGGGTATCTGTGCTGGGTAATTGTATATTGAGTAATGAAGGCATCATAACTGGCTTATTTGCATAGAAAGCAGAGGTACAAAAGCTGATCTTCCCATAATAGCAGCTGATAAGTGAATGGCAGGCATAATCAAGAGATTAATTTGCCCTCGTGTGTTAATTATGTTAATTGGTATAGCTGCTCATGTGTACAGTACGATGACTAATGGCTCTACATCACCGAGCTGGATGAAGAGGTCAGGGGTCACTCAAAGCTCCTTGCTGCAGTGGCAGGGCCTGGTGAGTGGGGTCCCCTTGACACGGGGGTGATGCCCTAGGCACACCCGTTCTTCAGTGGTGTGGCTGAACAGGCTGGGAGGGGTTTTTTAGCCTGAGTGATTGTATTCATGGCATGTTTCTAATGGTGCTTTACATGGGTGTCCAGGGAAATGGGGTTTATTGACTGAAGCATCTTCCACCTGGTCTGCTAAGGTCTGTGGGATGGGTTTGGTGTGGGGTGACCTGCACTGTTTGCTTGTATGGGAGACTGCAGCGATGAACTGGATGAGCAAAGCTCCTACCAAGACCATGGGGGTGCACCCAGATTCCTGGTGGGATCCCCTTTCTTTGCTGGCCCATGCATTAGGCATTGGCTGCTGTTTCCCCAAAGCATGAATAATGCTACACACGCACACCATCCTTTTCTGGCATGATCTCCATGTCCCAGCCTTGCCCCTGGTATTTTTATGAATGATGAATAAATGATACAACAAGAAAAACCTCTCTGGCGGCTCAGCCTTCTTTATTAATTCAGCAAGCAGCAGGTTATCTCCAAATCCAGCTCATCCCTGTGCTAGGTTGGTGTCTTTTACCCCGCAAGCCGGGTTTGCTCGGGGTGTCCCCTGCAGCCAAAAGCAGGCAGGAGGATAGGAGGTGATGCTCATGCTTCCCGCAGCCACATCACCCGGGCTGGCAGTGGGACAAGACACTGAAGGTCCAGGGGTTGCTTCACGCAGCCTCCTGCAAACCAGCTCCGTGGGGAAGCAGGTCTGCACGGATGGGTGCCTGCACCCCACACACCCCTGTTCCTCTTCCAAAGGGAGGGACGCAGCTCACCTAGACACCCAAGGAGCCACGTAAGCCTGAGGCCCATGCTTCGTGCTAACACAGCCTGAAGTTGCTCTGCTCAAAGGTGGGTTTCTCACACCTTGCAATAGCTCCGGCCAGACGTTGGCAGGTCAAAGCACTGGGAGTGGGACAGTGGGAAATAAATTCAGGCATCTGGGATGAAACGGGAATGGGAGATTCACTGGCCATAAAGGCCTAAACCTATTGGGTGAGGAACAGCTTTTGTTCTTGTTTGGGTGTAAAAGAGATCAACAGGCAGCAGCCCACCCCCATCCACCATCCCCAGCTCTCACAGTGCAGCAACTGCCGCATCCATCACTGTAACCTGTATTTAATAGTGCTGAAGGAATAGCCCTTTCCATCTGCACAGTCCCCTGACTACAGATTTCCTCCAGGAATGAAGGACATTGGGGGCCATCTCCTTTTTGCCGCAGTGGCCTGTCCTTCCCTGAGCTAACAGGAGCTCAGGGTCTTCACTGAGCCCCTGCTAGACGAGGAGGGCCAATAGTTGTGTATGCCCCATCCATGCTCCTTGGAAAGCCTTCAGAGGAGCATGGATGAGTCCCACAGTCCCACAGTGGAGGTCTTTGATGCATACTGTAGGAAGCAATATTACATCCTCCCTTTGCGATGGGTCTCCTCCTGAATTTTCCATTTTCATACACAACTTCACCACCTGAGATGAGAAAAATCATTTCTGTTGGGCATGGAAAATAACTGCACTGTCAGCACTTTTTTCCTAGATGGCTCATCTGAAGGCATCTGTTTATTTACCAGGGTGCTTTTTCACTGGAGTGTTAAATACTGTATTAATAGGGGAAATGAATACTTCTCCAGCACTGTTTAAGCAACGTCTCCTTCCCTGAGACACCACATGCTTCTCTAAGGCTCATTAAACAACACCAACCTCTCTCCACCAGCCCCAAGAAAATGATGCTATTGCTGAGCCTGCAGGCACGGGCTCAGATCCGGCTTGCAAAAGCATTGCCGGGGCGTGTGTGTGTGTGTGTGTGTGTGTCTCACCCACCATGAATAATGATGGTGAAATGACATTGAAATGCCACCCGATAGTAAAATAACATTGAAACGTCACCCCAATTCCCTCGTTCCCACGCCACGCTTCAGCTGCGCGTCCCAAAGAGAAACAAACCCCGCTTGACTAACGCAGAAAAAGAGCGGAACTGAGTTTGAAAATTATATTGCTCATTAATTTTCCTGGCTGGAGACAACTTCTTAATGCCAGGTAGGGTTTTTTTAAACAACATCACTGTTTCGTTTCAAATCTCTCTTAAATGACTTCTGAGTCACTGCGATAAATACTCCCTGTGCTTTCTTTCTGCTTCAGATCCCTTATAACTGCTGATGGATAAATTGCTCAAGTTACCCAGGATAAATCATGCAGGATAGCCAAATCTGTAATTAAAATGTCTTTCAACCCCTCTGTTAACTCTGACTTAGCGGGACCAGATGCATTGCGGCTCTGGGGAATAATCTGTTTGGGATTGGGCTCTGAAAATGGGTCCTGGGAGGGGGAAGCTGGCTCTGGAAGTGCCAACTCCACGCAGTTCCCTTGGGAATACCATGGCGCTCTTCATCCCCCCTCAAAAGGATTTGGGCATCAGGATCGATGGCACAAGTTTGAGAGTTTTTCAAGGCCTTTTTTTGCTGAAAAGGAGCTTTTGAGTGCACTGGTGCTTTGCACGGGCTCCAGCTTGCTCACGGAAAGTAAACTCCCTGAGCAGAGCTGGCACAGAGCTGGATGGTTTCTCCATCCCAGTTGTTGCACCAGGAGGAAACAAAAGGGGGTGGGGAAACCCCACCTAGTTGTTCACAGTAAATCCTGGATTTTTAAATCAAATTATATGTTTTTTGGATGTTGCTGCCCAGGAAAAGCTGCCAGCAGAGGTGGAAAGTGATTTTTAATTCCCTCTGCCTAAGCATGAGCTCTCCCGCAGGCTCACAGCCCTGGCCTCGGGCTTTGTTCCTCACCTTCAGCAGCTGAGTGGCACAGGAAAATCCAGCCCTGGGGCTGTTTCTGGGCTCTGCCTTCCCTGGGAAAGTCAGAGATTACATTTGCACTGTTCTTAAAATCAGAAAGCAACTCAGCCAGGTTGCTCTGAGAGCAATTTTGAGGTCCAGAACTGGGTATCTGGGGGCAGTGTAGGAGCTGGATCCCATTCATCCCAATGAAAGCCGTATCACCCTAGGGAAACAAGCCTTCCAAATGCTTCACCTCTGGAAAACAACACTGACGCACACCACAGGGCAGAGACACGCACGGGTGCCGGGCAGCTCCTGGGTCCGACCCAGCTCTCAGGGTTTCCAGAGCATCCCTGCTGCCTGCAGGGACATGGCCCCATCCATGAACCAGGGCAGCACAAGGGGACAACAGGGACAAGCAGCACTGCAGGGGCATCATCCATCCCATCTCATCGCCCATCATCCAGCCCACGTGGTCCTCAGCGGGAGGCAGCGACAAGGCTCAGCATCTCTATCCTCCCCTCCCTTTGGAATTAGGTCAATAGAAGAAGCAGGAGCCCTTTATCATTGATGGAGAGAATCAAGCCGCCATCAATTGGTGCTTGGGAGAGACTCGCCCTGGCGCTTTCTGAAATAACCTGCCAAATGTGATTTTGGGCTTGTATTTTTTACACATTGAGGGTGTTTGGATGAACTCGCGGTCTCGCCTGCTCCCAGGAGGGATGAGAGCAAACATGAGCGAATTCCAGCAGCTGAGCTGCTGCTAGCTCTCAGTGCCAGGTCCTTCGCACTCTGCATCCCTGTTAAATCCCACTTTCCCAGCTGCCAGCTTCACTATTTTCTGGGAGCAGGTGGAGAAGGATGTTGGGGCTTTGGGGGAATGGAAAAAACCTGCACAACAGCATCACAGCCAACAAGCCTCATCCCTGACTGGCTTTCACCCATAACACCCATTAAGAGACCCTGAAGAAGAAGATGGATGGTTTCCTCCCCCCAAATGACCCATCATCTGGACAGCCCCAAAAGCAAGATGGCACTTGGGGACAAGGGGGACAACTAAGCTCTTCCTGGGGTGCTTTATCCTGTGCCAAAGCACAGCACACCCTCGCAGGGACAGCAGTGAGCAGCTTTGCCCCAAGCAGAAGCTCACAGTTTGGGACAGCTCATCACCCTGGGCCACCTAAGCAAGAAGTTCCCTGGGCTGCTGCTGCTTAATTCTGATTTTCTCCCTTACCACCCTCAAGATCTCCCTTCCTTGCACAGCACAGGCTGCATTTGGCCAAAAAAAAATAAAAAATATCTCAAATCTGCCTAAAGGAGTGCCCCAAAAAGCTCCCAGCTGAAGGAGACATCCTCCAGGATGCTGGCACCATCTCAGGACCTTTAAAGATGTCCTCAACATGGGGACAACTCATCCGGTGCCCGACAAGGAACTGGGGGTGGTTAATGGCTTCATTCCCCCAGCCCAGTGTCTGGGTGCTAAATAATATTAATGGTACCTCCTGGCACCTTGTTAAAAATTGTGCTGGCATTTAATTCAGGCTTTAGATCAAAACCACTAAATGAAATCACCATCCATCCCCTTCCTAATAAGGGTTTGATACCAGCATGCTTTCCCTTGTCTCACTTTTAGAAATATTTTCCTATTAAAATTAAGAGCCTGGCTTTAAGCCTGGGGAAGGACAGCTAAAAATAATCCTCCTCAGGTGATTTAGGAAGGTCCGTTCCCCACCAGCCCCCATCAGACCCCGCTCACATCCCATCGCTGGGATTAACCAGCCCCAATATCAGAGCGATCTTAGACAGATGACAATGTCTTCTGGGATTTTGCTCTTCGTTCTGCTGCTTGAGGTATTAAAATAAAGTGGAGGGATGAGGGCAGGCATCTCTCCATCCCTGAAGTGGTTTTCTTCCCGTGCTGGGTGATGGATGAGGGTAGCACAGTGTGAGGTGCTGTGGCGGCAGCAGGGGACGGAGGGACAGATGGAGCTGGGCTGACTGGGTGGCATGAAGGTTTTGCTCTGGGAATTTTCATATTCAAACTATGGCCAAAGCTGCATCCTGGAGACCATGCCAAGCCTGGAAAGCATTGTCCAAAACAACCCCCAAATTTATTTGTCAAGGCACAAAAATCCCCTTCAGATTCTGGATTTTAAATAACAATGAAAACCAGCAGAAGAGCCATTGAGGGGCACAGCAGGGACTTCTCCACCCACCCGAGTGGGACCAGGGACACACCACCTTGTTCACCACAGCACTTTGGGTGCCCCCATGTACGCTGCAGGTACCCAGCAGCAGGGGGAGGACTCCCAGGCCATGCACAGGGGCAAAGGTCCCTGATCCCATGGGAAACATGAGGGCTTGACCCCACACACCAGCCAGGTTCAGCCCCACCAGTGCTTCAGCCCCCAAAGCATCAGCTTTGTCACCTCAGGGAGGACAGGGGGGCTCCACCCATCCAGCAGGTAGCCCCCTAAGTCCTGCCTTTCGAGTGCCTCTCAAAAAATCCCCCGTTTTTTTTTGAGGCAGGGGATAACCGCCCGTAAGGGGGTTTGCATTTAAGGCAAAAATAAAAGTCCAGTGGGAACCACAGTGGTGCAACGTGAAAAAATAATCACGCCCATACATCCCTGGAGCGGTGTATCCATTGGGGCCAAAAGCACCAGCTCTTCCCCCCCGTACCTGGGGGTCCCACAGGTCTCATCCATCTTCCCAGAGCCTCCAGGGCTCCACTGGTCACTCCCAGGGATCTCGCTGAGCCCATCACCCCTCTCAAGGCCTCTGGGCTTGGAAAGGGCACTGAAAGTTGCCCTGGAAGGCACCTGGCAGGTGGCTGGCTCAGTTGCAGCCACGCGGGAGCGGGCATAGAGGGTGCTGGGGGGAATGGTCAGCCCTAGCTGTTCTCAGCCCCACGTGGGGACGGAGGGATGGACAGTGAGGAGCCTGGCCCCATGCACCCCGTCTCCAGGAAGGATGCACCTATCTTCAGGGCTCACCAGGGATAGAGAGACGCAGACTCTCTCCAGCCCCAGGGCGCCCCAAAGATGTCACCAGGGAGGGAGGAGGGTGATGGGGCCTGGGAAAGAGGGGTGGTAGCAGGTCTGCACCCTCCCCAGAGACCCGGAGCTTGTCCCCACTGGGGACATCTTGGCTGGTCCAGGGCACAGGGTGCTGCTTGGGGGTATCCCAACTCCCGTCAATCAATTTCTTGCTCATTATCTGGGGAGAAAAAGAAAAGACTAAATAAAAATTGTCAAAGACGTCAAACAAGAATAATAATTCACAGGTCCAAATTAATGAGTTCATTGGATTGCCAGCAACTCTGGACTCTCCTTGCCCTGGAAAACTGGCATCCCCAAACTCAGGGCTGATGCCACCACCCTCAGGCAATTACAACCAGGCACATGTAGGTGTGATTTTATCCCTCCATCCATCCTCCTGGCTAGAAACACCCCCATAGCTGACAAACCCCGTGAGATGTTATTATTCAAGCTTTGTTTCCGCTGAAAATTGGTCAAGGAGCAAGGAGGAGATGTCTCACACACGGGGTTAAGCAAACAGGCTGCACTTGGGATGAGAAGCCAAGGGGCTGGGAAGCCAAGCATGGTCTGCGGCAGCTTGCAAGGGGGAGATAAGGGCAGGAAGGAGGGGAAAAAAAAGGAAAAGTGGAATCGATTGATGCTTTGCTAAAGGTGTGAAGGGGAAGGGAGACAAGGTTTTTATAAACCTATTGGGGTGAGGAGGGAAATGGCATTAGAGAAAAATCAGGGCTGTTAATAAAAGAGGAAGGGAGGGTTTAGCAGTAATTCACCAGCAGCAGATGCCAAGCCTCTGCCTTTAATATAAAAGGAAATAAATTAAAAGATTGAGATCTTGGGACGAGGATGAATCAGGGAGGAGCGGAGCTGACCAGGCACAGAAAGTGCTGGAGCCCATCACCGGGCTGGGATGGGTGATGGGCTGTTGGCAGCACCAAGCCAGGAGGCTGGGAGAAGATACTGAAAGGCAGAAACAGGAGCTGGGACTCCAGTTTTCATGAATTTCCACCAGAAATTCAGCACCAGGCTGCTGCTGGGGAATTCTGCATGGGTTAGGGATGAAGCTCATGCCTCCCTCTTTGCAAGATGAGGAACCAACCCCATCAGTTCCTCTCCTCTTGGCAAACTGATGGCAACGCTAAAGAAAAGACCCAAATACCTCTCAGTGACCTGGGCTGGTGGCAGGAGGCTTTTCTCAGCCCCAAATTGCCCAAGAAAAGGAAGGGTAAGAAAAGAAACACCATGTCAAAGGCATTGGCCACATCACTCCATCGCTGCTGGGAGATACCAGCAGTGGCCAGGGCAAGTGCAGCCCAAACTGGAGTGAAAATGAGCGTTAGGAAAGAATTGATGTGGGAAAAATTGATTAAAAACTAGGGGAAAACATGGAAGAAAAAGAAGGAAGAAAATCCCCAAAACCCAGTGATGGATGATGGATCTGCAATAGATACTTTGCACTTAGATCTCAGCATCATCTCTAGTGTGCTTAGTAAGAAACCTCCACCATGAGCTGGCTCATGCTTCCGTGCCGTAGCCTGTCACACACACTCACCGTCTCTGCTCTTCTCACTCTTCAGCGGCTGCAGAGCTGTGAAAAGCACAACAGCACACGGTCAGTCCATACCGTGTGGGACGGGGGTTTGCAAAGGAATGCCTCTGCAGAGGAAACAGCTAATACCCCCATTTTGCAGAGCTCACCCCAATAACTGCACCCACCAGTTTCCATTGCAAGCCAAGCCCTGGTCCCTAAATCTCCCCAGCAGCGAAGGAGCTGACATCCCAAGAGGGCTTGCTCCTGTGCCAGCAGATAAAGGCAATTGCTGGGCATATAATTAACCCGTTTGATAACAGCAGAGTATACGAGTCTTTTTTATTAAGAGATAGGGTGGCTTAACAGTGAGCTGCCAGCCTGAGGGGGTGCGTCAAAGAGTGGGCAAGCGGGGGGGCAGGGGGGGGGGCTTTGCATCGATGGAGGGTGCAAAGAATGCCAAGGTGTTTGCTTGTGTAGGGGACAGTGGCACGAGCACACACTATAATACACTCATGTACATAATATGCATCACGCACCCACCTGTCTTGGGTTCTTCCCCCTCCTCATCCTGCTCCTCTGTCCCTGCAAAAGAGCAAACCAGAGCACGTGAAGCATCTGCCAGGCCCCACCCCAGCACCCACCCCGAACCCCACCTCCCCAGGCAGCTGCGTTTGGTGGGTGCCCCTTGGATTGCCACCACTCCTGGCTACTGGGAGCCACCCACAATCACCACATAACCCAGTGTCTGGCCAGGACCAGGTGCTCGGGACAGCAGTGACTGGTACCCACCTGCAGCCAGCACTCCCCTCCAGCACGCCGCCGGGGGTATTTCCCTGAGCACAAGGCTGTGCTGGGGTGGCACAACCCTACGAGCAAAGCAGAAAAAGCCACAGCTCCGGGCAATGCAGTGCAGCTGCTCTCCTCCCTATTTATAGCACAACCGCCATCTGGAGCAGCACTTGGCAAGGGGCTTAGCAGGGAGACCATTGATCCCCCAACACCTCCGGGACACCCCATCGGCACTGAGGGATGAGCATCCCCTTCTCCCTGCCACAGCACCCAGGCTGCCACCCTGTCCTGGAGCCTGAGAGCTTTGCACCCCATGGGTAAGACCTGCCATGATGTTGTTCCTGCCCAGAATGACCAGCAAAAATTGCTGCTCCTGCCTCCCACGGCTGCCAGGTTTGTGGGCAGGGTCCCTGCTTGTTTTCTGGCTGACCAAAAGCCATAGCAAAAGGTTGTTGCTAAGGGCATGTAGCCATCGGTGCAAAACATCACGGGCTGGGAGCTGTGTCTTGATGCTGAAGGACTGAGGTCAGCTGGCCTGGGGCCACAGCTGAGCATCACAGCACTGCAAATCTGCTGGCCGAGGAGAAAATACTCTGTTACAGAGGCAGGGGAAAAAAAGTATTTTTATATGTATCTCTTGCAGACAATTTCCTGGGATCTGCTGGGGAAAAATCCTCTTGGTCCCCACCACTGGGGACACCCAACAGCCAGGCATCATGGTGGCATCAGCACCAACGTCCTCCCCGGCAGAAAAAGGAGGAGCGAAGTGGGAGCACCCAGGGAGGGAGGCTGCGGGTGCCAGCCCCGCAGCACGATGCTGGCAGGGGAAGGCTTTGGCAGAGCAAACGCCTCAGGAGGCAGCGAGAGAAAACAAATGGGGAATGTCAGCAAAGCTGCTTCTGCAGCCATTTTCAGAGTATGGCAGAGTTTGTTTTTTAAAGCAACAAAGCTCTCCTTTTTGTGCAAACACCTCTCCATAATGAAAAACAAACCACAAACAGGAGAAGGATGCAGAAAACAAGAGCACGGAGCATCTCTTTCATGTTATTTCTGCGTGTCAAAGAGCTTGGCATTTCCATGGTGGCAAATGCTAGAAGCACCTTCTCAGAGGAGATGCCCCAAGTACACCAGGTTGTGGGTACCAGACACGCAGGGGATGCTTGGAGCAGAAAGGTGAAAGGGGAACACATGCTGGGTGGGAGGAAAACCAGGTGTATGTTTGACAGAGCTGCCTGGAGCAACGCATGCAACCAGCACAGGCTCTCCAGTACAGATCTGCTGATGCCCACCAACCCCAGCAGCTCTGAGCTTCATCCTTTAAAAGACGCTACCACCAAGACAAACAAGTGCCCATTAAAATTTGCTCCTGCTTCCCTCATCCATCACCCTCTGCAAAGCCCATCCCTTCTGGGGAAAATAGCCATGACATTACCTGCATTTTCTTCCTCTTCCTCACAGCTCTGGCGGATTTTCTTTTGGCACACATATGCCAGGACAGCTAGCAGCCCCACGACACAGATGGCGAGTCCCACTGTCACCCAGAGAGCCACGGCAGGGAAGGCGAGGTGTTGGCCTTGCAGCAAGAGGAAAGAGAAATACCACCGTGGTGAGAATCGCTGCCCGACCAGGGGCATGTGTGCCCGGTGTCCAGGACCCCACGGTGGCAGGGGTACGTCCCCATGGAAAGAGTTGGTGGCACAAGGGGTGGCTTTGGAAGCAAAACTGTTGGTGCCTTTAATTATGGCCTCCCTCAGCAGGTCTGGATCCAGCCAAGGAAGCAGCAGGTTGAGTCACTCCCTAAAATACTTCATTAACCTTTAAATAATTGCACTAATAAATTCAAATGGCAGCTGACCCCTCGCTTGCTAAGAAGCTCAAAAGAAGTGTTAGATGATGCTGCACCCACTCTCTTTCCCTTCTCATCTCACACCACGGAGCTGGGAAGGATGGGAATGCTGTCCCCGGGGCCTGGGATGGCCTGGCAGGGACCACCAGGGCTTGCGGGACATCTCCTGGAGCACCAGGAATCCCATTTTTCTCCATAATATTGCTCCTTCTTCAAATAAAGTTTTGCCCCAAACCCTGCCCCTCCACAGACGTCATCCTAAGGCTGACTATTTGTTCGCATGCTTGGGAGCCCCTGCAGAAGTCACCCCTCTGTCCCCACCCAGCAGCATCCACACAAGTTTTCCTGCATGAGTTTGGTGCATCCAGCCATAAAGTTTATGCTCCACCAGGGACCCACCTTCCCAACCCAGCAAGTGCAGTACCAAGGGTAATTAAACACTAATTAATGCTACCAGGGAGTACACAAGGTTATAAAGAGCTCTGGGCAGGCAGCAGGAGAGCTCGGAGCAAAGCAGTGAGGCTGAACATGCTTGATGAACTCCTCCAGCTTGTATTTCTGAAGTAGCTGGCATGGAGAACCCCAGACCGAGAGCATCTCATGGCCACACGCTAAGGAGAAGACAACTACCATGCCCTGTGCTGGCCTTCTGGGGTGATTTATACTGGGATGGGGCAACTGGCAAAGCTAGAGACTAAAAACTAAGGTCACTTGTTCTAGCTGGGACACTGGCGTGTGGTGATGGGGAGGACAGCACAGCCTCAAGTCACCCTTTTAGGTCATGGGGGGACAAGCAGAGCAGAGGTATGGGGTAGCAACCCCCAAAGCGGCTCTGGGCCACAGTAAGGATCCCACTGCCACCACAATCACCTTCTTCAGACACAGCCCATCGCTTTCTTCCCCCAGTTTTGGCCCTTGCTGGCTCACCCGTGATGGTGACAGACGCGTGGGTCTCCTGCTTCAGCACTGGGTTTCGCACCAGGCAGGAGTAAGTGCTGCTGGGCTCCACCAGCACCTGGAGGACGCTGTGCACATCAAAGAGACCTTCCTCGTTGGCCACCTGGGATGTGGTAACGTTTTCTGTGATGTTGCTGCCCCGGCTGTCCTGCCAGAGGACACTGGCCTCAGGGTAGCCATGGGAAGCATGGCAAGTCACAGCTGCCAGATCGCCTGGCTTCAAGTCCTTGTTGGGCTCCAGGTTCATATGGGGCTTGGAGTAGGGAGCTGCAAGGGAGAGGACAGCCAGCATGATGTGATGGAGAAGGCCAAAGGATCAGGATCTGGAGAAACCCAATGAGGCTGGGCAAGTCCCAGGACAGACTCTTCTAGCTGATGAAACCAGCCAGCTGAAGCCTCCCCAGCTCTGGTTCATTTATGACCATGCTTCCAGGTGCCCTCCCAACTGAAAGCCTCTCCATCACGGCAGGGAAGGCACCGTGCCCACCCCCACCCCCCCCAGCAATCCTATGGAGAGATGCAACTAGTTGGTCTCCAACAGAGACCTGACTGTAGGGAGATCATGACAAAGGTGGAGAGAGAAAGAGGCTCCACAGAGGCACAAAGCATGATGGAAAACCCTTCTCTTTGAGGAGACATGTAGGGACACCCCAATCCTCCATCTCTCACCTGCCACCTGCAATGTCACAGCTGCACTGCTGTAGTCCCGGACCCGGACAAAGCAGGTGAAGCTGCCCTCATCTGAGATCTCCACACGTCGGAGAAGCAGTGACACGTTGCCCTGGGCCAGCTGGTCGTAGAAGAGGGCTGTACGGTTGGCGTAGCCCCCACCCTGGTCTGCCAGCTGGTCCCGGCCACCAGAGAAGCTGTGGACCAAGCGCTTGGTGTCTGTCAGCTGCCAGATGAGGCTCAGGTCGTTGAGGCTGAAGTTGGCCTCGGGAGAGAAAGAACAGTGCAGGGTGGCATCTCGGCCAAAAAGAGCCACCACGGGTTCATCCGGGACCTGGATCTCCATGGCACCTGCAGAAAGGTGGCAAGGGCAAAGCATGTGGTGGTGAGACCCTGCAGAAGCATCTCCTTAATGCTCCACCTGGATAACTTCTAAACAAATCAAGGGATGCCCATAGGATGGACCCATGGACAGGTGGCATCTCAGGACCATCCCCAGCACTGACTCCCAGCCAAGCCCACCCTGCTGGCAGGGAGACTGTGCCACATCCAGCACCAAACATGGAGAACTACTGCCTTCAGCTGCCAGCTGCGGCCACAGGCACCCAAACCCGCACCCCCCGGACATGCAGCCCAGTTCTCCCCACGAGGAGAGGAGGTCAGTGGGTGACAGCAGTGGGGACACAGTCCCATGTCACCAGGATGAGCCAGCTCCGGGCAGCGCCATGGCCAGGCTGGCAGGCACTAGATGGCACCAGTGCTCCAGTGCAGTGCCAACTGGCATGCCATGGCGAGATGCCATCCTCATCCCAGTGCCATGGCACAATGCCAACCACGCTGCTGAGCCATGGCAGGATGCCAACTCTGCCACGGCATCAGGGGGTAATGCCAACCATGCCAGGGCTGCCAGACCCTCCACGCTCAGAGATGATACTGGGGCACCAGTTGGCAGCGAGCAGCAACGTCCCCCAAATCAGACCCAGGGCACCATCATCACTTCGTTCACCAGTTCCCCCAAACCCCAAAACAGGGAGGGGCAAGGGGGAAAAAGTCTCGCCTTGGACCAAGGATTTGCTTTATATTCCAGCCTCAGCACTGCTGTGGAACACAACAAAGCCATTACCCACAGCAAACACCTCCCTGGGGACAAGGGGAGAAACAAAACATTAACTGTTAAGCAAGAGCCCGAGCGTGGAGGATGAGGAGCTGCGGGAAGGAGCTGGGCTGGAGTAGACCTGCCAGGTGCTGCAGACGGGCAGACAGGCAGAAGAGCACTCGGGCAGCCTGCCTGGCTCTAGGCTGACTCGAAAGCATCATGTCTCCCTCTGGCTAATAATAAAAGCCAGTGGGTTCTAGGAACGTTACCCAATCTGGCTGGAACTGCTACTGGGCATCCCAAAAGGATTCAGCCCTGAGGTCTCTCCCAGGAGCTGCAGTGTGTGGAGACAGACTCGGGTAAGTCAGAAACCTTCAGGACTTAGTCCTCCCGTGGCTTTGCCATTCCGCCGTAGCAGGCTGGAGGTGGTGTCCCCTGCTGTGAGAGTGGCCCCCGTGCACCAGAAGCCATCACACCCACGGGGTGATGGCCTGGGCAGCTGGAGAACCATGAAACCAGGACAAACACCTTGCGGGCACTGCCATCAGGAACCACAGGTCAAAAGCTTTGTCAGAATGAATGTGGCATCTCCTTTGGGGTAGTGACACACAGACCATGCCAACCCCAACCCCCCCAGCCCCGCTCACCTGCCAGGCTGAGCACCAGCACTCCCAGGGCAAGCAGTGGGCAGAGCATCCTTGCTACGAGCAAAGCCTGGGTAAGAAAGCAGAAGCGAGCACGGCCCCGGGTGTTCTTTTCACAGGGAGTCTTCTCTCTCACAGCAAGTGCCCTGAGCTGCAGAAAAATAGAAAGAAACACTGAGATGGCACTGGGGACCAGGGGCAAAGAGTAAGAGAGGGGAGGAGACCGGCATCAGGCAGGGGATCCCATGGCAGCCATCCTCCCCAGCTGCCATGCAGCAACTGGAGCACCCACCCCGTTGTAAAAAGCAGGAGGGGTCTGCCTCCAGCCTGGCGCTGGCCAAGGGACCAGTGCACCCCCTGCATCGCGACGTGACAGACGCAGCAGCTCTTGTGCTGGAGGTGTTGGCTGGTGCCCATGGGAAGCCATGTGAGCCTCTTCCCCTCCTCACTGGTTCTCCTCCCCTTTTGTTTCTCTCTGCCCCAGCTTTTCCCTGCAGCGTTGGGCTGTTACATCCCTGTCCTCCAAGAGGAGGCAACTCACACCCAGTGTCCAAAATGGCTAAAAATGAAACGTAAGAGGTTTGCAGACTCCTGGCTCCGCCAGAGGCTCCAGGGCTGTGAGATTCATCTCTGCTTGCAGCAAAAAAGTCTCCGGCATGAGGCTGCCCCGAGAAGCAGGGAATAAACCCAGAGCATTATCAGCGCTGGATGTAGGGAGAGGCAAGGGCAAGCTGCCCAGCACCGCTGGCTACCGTGGCTCGCTTCCCGAGCATCCCTCCCCAGCCACGACAGGAGCTTGCCAGGCCCCTCGTGACCCACGTTCCTCCCTCATAGCATAAATGCGCCCCAGATATTGCAGCCAGCACTGCTGCTGCCATGTCCCATCCCTGTCCCAGCACATCCCAGAGCCCCACTGCTCTGCCCAGAGCCCTTAGTGTGACAAGTTTTGGCACGATAGCTGTATTTGCTATAAATTGGCAGCACAGCACCAGTTTCCCAGGCACAGCGGGAACAGCTTCGGCCATCAGCTCCTTCCTCTTCAAACCCCCTTTAATGGGGGAGATGGCAGCCCCGAAGCTCTGCTCTGCTCAGCTCCGATGGGGGAAACTGAGGCACTGGGGGGTGGAAACTGAGGCGCAGTGCAGGGTGTGGAACCAAGGCACAGCTCTGTGCCAAGAGCTCTGGGAAAGCACCCCCTCTCCTTCCCTCCTGAGCACAAGGCTTCTTTGGGGAAAACAAATTATCCAGCTTTTTATCTTAAACCATATCCCTGACTCTTGCCTTTTCCCAAGCAGCCAAGCCTGGAGCCAAACCTGTGCCAAACCTCAGGCAGCCAGAAAGGGAGGGAGCTGCGGTGGGAGAGGGTGCCGGGGCATCGCTCAGCTGCCCGGGCAAGGGAAACCATGACTCATCCCCCTCACGCTCACCCTTGGAGCTCTTTCCTTTTCCTGGTGATGCTAAAATGAATTACATTTTCTAGGTTTCGTGACTTACGAGTCCTGCCAGACCATCTGAGAGGTGTCACAGGAAGGGAACATCCGTGTCCCCAACCCTCCCTCTGCAGCCGGGAGTTTTCCAGTGGGTCTCCCACTATTCCGTGACTCAGTTTCCCCATCCTGGCAGCACGAGCCCCAGCTGAAGGACAGGCTGTGCTCCAGGCCTGAGCTTTCATCGCCTATCAGGATATAACAAACCCCACGCACGTGCTCCTTGGAAGAAGGATGCCCCCGCGCAGGGCAAGCCAGCATGGCTGAACCCTCCAGAACCCCAAAGAATAATTAAACCCACTGTTGCAACAGGACCCTGGAGACCACACATCACCCGTTCCTTATTTAATATTCACTATCATGCAACCAAAACGCTGCTTTTTTCTAATATCCAGATTATCAGCTGCCAAATCATCGCCCCGAGATGGGTGGAGGCGTACAGAAAACATCTGCTGGTGCAGGAGAAGCCCTCACCCACCGGGCCGGGTGGGTCCCAGCTTTTGTGGGCGCCTGGGCTGAGCCCCCCTATTTGCTCCTCTCCTCCCGGGGTTTGTGCCAGCAAAGAGCCTGGCTCTGCTCTGGACTATTTTTAGTCCCCGCTTCTCGGTGCGCAGAAGTCCCCGCTTGCGAGGCGGGACCCGGTGGGGATGGGGGCACGGCAGAGGAGGGGTGCAGCCCACGGGGTCCGGGAAGGGACGGGTGACCCTTTCGCTGGTCCCGCCGAAAAGGGGCGCGACCGCTTCCCCTCGGACCGCGGGTTGTGCCTGGCGGGGGGTGGGCTTTGGCCGTAAATCGGGCACTTTAAAGCGGATGATTTATAAGCAGCCGTGGATGCTGCCGCCCCGCGGAGCCCGGCCCCGGGAAACAGCGCGGACCCCGCCTGCCCCCCCGAGAGGCCGCCGCACCCCCCAGCAGCGAGGGGGGGAACCCCGACACCCACCCCCCCCCAGCACCCCGGCTCTGCCCGGCCGCCGCACGCCGCCCCGGCGGGGCTGGGCTCGGGGGCAGCCCCATTCATTCCGCCCGCCCGGAACAACGGCCCTTCCGAACCCCGTCCCGCGGGAGGGGAAACGAGAGCAGCGGCTCCTCCCGCCGGCCGCCGCAGCGCGGCCCCGCTCCCCAGCCGGCACCCCCGGACCCCGCCGCGGCCCCAGCGCCGCCCCCCGCCGGGCCGCGCCGCGCCGGGCACTTACCGGGCAGGCGGCGCGGGACGGGCGGGAGAGCGCGCTCCGCCGCGGGCGGGCCGGTCCCGGGGCGGCGGCCCCGGCCCTGATTGGCTGCGGCCGCTTCCTGCCGGGATCCCGCCGCCGCCGCCGGAGGAGGAGCCGCGCCGGGCCCGGCCCGGGGTCCTGCGGGGGCGGCGGGCCTGGAGGTGCGCAGGGCCGCGGCACTGGGGTACACAGGGCTGGGGAACTAGGGCGTGTGGAGCCGGGGGGCCGGGGTGCACAGAGCCAGGGCACTGGGGTGCATTAAGCCAGCAGATTGGGGTGCACAGAACCAGGGAACCGGAGTGCACCAAGCTGGGAGATGCTGGGATGCACAGAGCCAGGGATTTTGGAGACCTCAGAGCAGGGGCACTGGGCATACGGAGCCAGGGGATTAGAGCACTCATATCTGCGGTCCTTGGGGTGCACGGAGCTGGGGCTCTGGAGCCCTCAGATTCAGGGGACTGGGGTAACGGAGCTGGGCCGCAGGGAGGCAGGAGGGCTGAGCCATCTCCTCGAGTGAGAACAAAAGGCAGCTGGAGTTCCCTGCGGAGAGGTGCAGGCAGCTTCCTGGGGAAAAACCTGGCTAATGATTTACCCACAGCAGCTGCCCAGAGGCACCAGCAACCACACACCACACTCGGTAGAAAATGCTGCTGGAGGGTTAAAGGGGACCCCCAGATAGTTGGGAGCTGCAGTGCTGGAAGGGGATGCTCAGGAGGGTCCCCCATGTAGAAGAGGAAGACCTCAGACACACAAGGCATCAGGGCAGCCTCCTGCATCGGCCACCCAAAGGGATCAGACTCCTTGGAAAAGCCATCTCACCACCTTTTCAGGTTTGCTTCTCTGGGGGTGCAGCCCAGCTGGGCTTTGGGGGGACACCGCCATCACTCCCACAACCCATTGGGTTGCTCTTGGCCGGGGCAGGGCCATGGCACTGAGCTTCCTCCCACATTCCCACACACAATGTCTCCTTTTATACAGCCTCAGGCAAGCAGGCACCCGGCGTCTCTCCCTGACACATGCGGGAGGGATGCATCGGGACCAAGACTAAGGAAGGGAGCACAGCAGGAAAGGAAGAAGAGGAGGATGAAGAGCAGGGCACTGGGAGGGAGCCAGGCTCTTTGCAAGGGCAACTTTTCAGCAGCACATGCACAGCAGCTGTTTCCCAAAGGAAGCAGCTTCTTGGTTTTAACCCGTTTTTCATAGGGGGCCCTTCAACACCAGCAGCTCTTGCCATGTCCCCAAGGCTCCAGTGGCTGCAGTTTGTGCCCTGGAGCCAGGTGCCTGTGTGGGAGGTTTGGGTCCTCCATTGCTCTGGCACAAAGGAAGCTCCTCACCCTTTTGATTATAGAGGAAAGCTGGAACAACCAAACCTGGAAAGTTTAAAATTAAAAGGCAAATAAAAATAACCCAAACCATGCTATATTTAAAACCACTTCTTTTTTTTTCCCCCTTGCAGGCAAGGAAAGATTTTGCAGCGACAGAGCTGGTAATAAGGCTGCATACCTTGACCCAGGCACCATGGGTGACAGCAGCAAGAATGAGAAAGGATGAAGCCAATATACTTCAAAAGCCTGCGACTAAATTGGGAGCCCTGTGCTCGATTCACAGATGTGCCCTGCAAATCAAGAGGATTTCTCTTTCTGTGCCCAGCTTGGCGTGGGTAGTGCTGGGTGTGCAGAGCAGCTGCACAATCCCAGCCTGTGATAGCTCCAGCTGAGGAACTCTCAGAGACCAGACACAAGCCATGTCAACCCTGTGCACTCATTGTCCCCATCCTTTTTCAGTGACTGATGGAGAAAATCCAGCCATCAGCCCCCAATGCTGCAGCAGGGAGGCTGGGTTGCAGGAACCTTCTGCATGAGATTATTCCTTCTCCCAGGAGCAACAGGTCCATGGGCATCTCTAGCGTCAAAGCTCAGCAACCCAAAAATACAGGTGAAACCCAAGGGTTTCATGAAGACTCACCCCCAAAAGCCACAAAATCCCAGCGCTGCCCAGGGCAGGACTGCATACCATCACAGCTTCATCACTTTGTCCTTTCTCCCAACAGTTCACATGATAAAAGCAGCATCACAGCTTTGATATCTTAACCACAAGTGCAACTCCACACCTGTTAGTCTTTGAAGCTACAAAGCGAGCATCTGAGCACCAGGAGCTTTCTTAGTGTTAAATAGAAACACCGGGAAAAAAAAAAAAAAAAAAGTAAAAACTAAGAAGCTTGGAAACAAAGGCAGATTTTTCAACATCAAAACTAGCTAAGAATTAAAATCCATGCTGCTTGCAAGTCTGCTCATAATTAACAATGAAAGGGCTTCCAGGGAGGAATTTAAATAGTAGACGTTCTCCGTACCAAATGATTATTTTTGGCTAATTTTCCTTCCTCAAACCCTGCAGTATCCAAGGTATGTGCATAATAATGACAAAAAAATACAGAACGGCAAAGAAAAGGGCTGCAATTTGCAAGTTTAATTTCATGCTCAGGCAGAATTTGATCGAGGGGAGAAGGAATAGCCAGAGAGGATGGATGCAGGTGCCAGAGAAAATCTGGAGCTTCCCAACAATGTGTCTACAGTGTGCAGGTCAGCTCTGCACATCCCAGCGAGACTTGCATGGCTGCTTCTCCTTCCCATCAAGACCACAGAAATACTGCACAGTACCAGCAGTTTCCAGCTGCTAACAATGTAGAAATCAAGTACGTGATGCCCAGGAGGATCCTGTATTTCCTTCCAGCACAGGGCATCTGTCACACATCTTCACATTTGATTCAGTACAAGGCAGAGAGGTGGAAGGTAAATCCCACCTTGGCTACACGCAGACTTCCATCCCCCAAAAGCTGCCAAGATCATCCATTTTGGAGCACTTTGGAACTGACCATCAGCTGAATCCATGTGGTGGTAGCTGCATTATCTCTATGGGTGGGTGGCTGCAGCTACTACATTGCAGGATCCTTGGACATATGGAAAACAGCTCTGGCTCCTCTCACTGCAGCCTCAAATGAGTGCAAGGAACATCATGATGGCAAAAAACAAAGAAACTGGAGGAGCGGGAAGGGGGTTTGGGGGGTGCTTTGAACCAAGAAGCAGAGCAGCAAGCCAGTCCCAAGAGAAAACAATCACCACAATGCTAACCTGGGGCTCCTGAGCCTTTTTTGATGAGTCTGCATCTGGATAACCTCAATCCTGCTCACTCAGGAGGAACAGAGCTAAAACACTTCGGATGTGGCCATCCTGAGACACAGGGTCAGGGCTGGGGACGGTGAGTCACTTGCCACCACCCAAGTGCAGATGTTTTAGGTCTGTGCATGTGGCAGGAGGCTGCTTTGGAGAGAGCTCAGCATTTTTGCAGCACACAAGGGTCATTCATAAGCAGAGAGCCCAGCAATGGACTCCAGATGCAGAACCACCCCAGTGGGAAGCTAGCAAAAATGGGATGAGTTTCCAGATGCGGGTGCATGCCTGGCCAAGCCCTGATCCTGCACTTGGGTGGCACCCAGGTACGTACCAGCCCTTCAACCTCTCCTTTCCAAACAGACCCAGCAAGTCCCCACCACCAGCAGATGCTCAAAATGGGAGCTTGAAGCCTTCATCTGTCCTTCAGTTCAAAAAGGGTGCCACAAATGGTTCCCCTCTAAATTCAGAACTTCACCTGCTACATCTGCGCTATCCTAAAATGTGGATAGGACTCAGGATGATAACAGCTGGAAGTGCTAGAGGTCTGGTTTGCCAGTGCTAATGCTCCCACAACCGCAGATGAACCAATCTTGCTGATTTTTATTTAATAAGTTAATAATTTATTGGGATCAGCATGCCAAATTTGCCCCGGGGCGAGTCCCTGTGCAACAGGAGGGGTTGTAGCATACACAGTGGGGAAGGGGCCAGCTCTGCAACAATCTTTCGTTTTGCCCACACCATTGCAAAATCGCCCTGAGGAGTCTGCAAGGGGTAATGAGGGAGGGTGAGCACAGGGTCACCCCATGATATGGGGATCTACACCCCATGGAAAACACTTACAAAAGCCCATGTCAGGAGAGCCCTCCCAACACACATGCATATCAAGGGCAGGTATCTATCTGCTGTGCCCTGCAGGCAGGCAAGCCCACACAGCCTTCCTAGTCACAGACCCAATGGTATTTATTTTTTTAAATGGTGTTAAATTCGCAGCAGTGGTGGAAGCAATCCTTGCACTGGATCCCTTCACTAGACCTTGCCAGTGCTCTGCCTGGGCACAGCTTGGGTGAGATCATTGGTGGGACTGGCCATTCCCCAGAGCACAGCCAGGGCACGTTAAGTGTTTTTTGCCCAGATCTGGGCTCTAGGGATGTTTGTCTGCCATTGACACCCCAAAACCACATCATTCTCTGCTTCCTCACTTCACACAGGGCCTCTCAGGAGCAGGAAGATGAAGCTGCCCTGTTTGCAGAGGTTTTTCTGCAGCCTGCCTTGGAGCAGACACAGGATGAAAAAGCTCCTCTTTGTCTCAGCTGCATTGCCTTTGAGGCCCAAGAGCAAGCTGTTAGGCTGAGCTGTGCACCAGGCCATTGGAGAGGACTTCCCCTCCCCCAGATGTGGAAAATGAGGCTTTTCCTCCCCCTTTGTTTCCACATCCTTCCCAGGCATCCCTCAGTCCTCCCACCCAGCCTTGCAGACATCAGCATCTACAGCATGAAGCACCTTTCCTGCAGCTACCACCTCTGCTCTCCAGCAGCCCCACTGGACTAAGGAAGGCTGGGGCTTGTCATCACCGAAAAACTAGCAAGGAAAGTATGAAGAAGGAAAAGAGGTTTTCCCTAAAGAAGTACTCCCTCCAAAGGCATTGTTCCTCTGCTCATCTGTCCCCGCAGCACGCTCTGCTGTCCCACAGCCACCCTCATAGCAGGACAGCCAGGGGCTCTCCTCCTTCATCCTCCTCCACCCAAGCTGTGGGTGCCAGCCTGGAAGGCAGCAGGCAGGAGCATTGCACCCGCAAAATCCGAGGTCAGAGAAATGCCCCAAGTCCAGCACCAACAGCTTTTCAAAAGACATTTCCCCTGACTGCAAGTGACTGGGACTACTGGGCACCCCCAGCTCTGGTCCTGCCATGTGTCCTTTTCAGCGTAGACTGAGCCAGAGATGAGGGCAGGAATGTGAAGCTGTAGAGTCCACCCTAAGGAGGTGAAGCTCCCATAGCACTGGCAGCTCCCTCCCAAATTTCACATCACAGAGGCAGGAGGAATTTCCCAGCAGGGATGTCTCACAGATCACATCCATGCATTTCCCCCTCTTACCTGGTAGCCCCCCCCCCCCATTAACCCCCACAGCTTTTATTGCTTTCCAGTGACAACAACCAGATGCAGCTTTCCAAACACTGCCACATGGCCACCTCCTGCCTGCTTGCCATCATCCCTAGCAAGCACACTTACCCGGTGTCCCCATACCCATCATCACTGCGTCGTGGGCTCCATCTCCTGACCACGCCAGATGAATTGCCTGTTCACAGAAAAGCAGGCAGGAGCACAGGGTTTTCTCGTTCAGTTACAAAGCATGTACTGCATTTTGATCTCCCAGGAAATTAATTCAGTTCAGAGCAGGCTAGCTATCTGAAAATATTAGGAGGTATTTTCTTATCAGAGAAAAGTCACAAGGCTTTTATTTTCCCCAGTAACACCTCTGCAAGATTACTTTCACTATGGCTTTCATCAATTCATAATTTGAAAAAAAAAGTTTTATCTCTAAAGCCTTTCCTTAAGGCATTTTCTTCAATAAACTCAAAAACCCATATTGCAACAACAAGCAAACTCCATGTAGGCAGCACAGCAGCAACAGCACAGCCAACCTCAAGTACATACACAAGGGAAATCTAGTGGAATAAATAGCTGGGCAGTGCCAAAGCAGAGCCGCAGCACTGTGGGACGGGATCACCGCGTCTGGAGGTAAGCGGTGACATCACAGCCCAGCCGTGCAGAGCTTCAAAAGATCTTGCACAAACGATGCCTGGGCCATTAGATACTCGGTCCGCTTACACGCAAGATAAGCTGCCAAGGATACGCACTGTTCCCAATTTGTCTGCACACAGACACTAGTTTGCCTAAAAGCTGCACAGACTCTTAATGCAAATCTAACGATTGACTCAACATCTCTATTTACAATTACAAGGTATGTGAAGTTGGTCAAGCCTTATAGCTTAGCAACTGAGCTAATGCAAAAGCTTTACGCTATTCCTCCACAAAATATAACCTTAATCATCCATGGGGCTGACTTGATGTAAACAGCAGGGAATCCAAGGCTGCGTTACATCCTAATACTCTTTGGACCTCAGCTCCTGCCTGGGAGATGCCCACCAGTGACCATGCAGGACCTGGCAGAGCCATGGGTGGCATGTCTCACTTGGCAGCCTCCCCCACCCCACCCCGGTCATTGCTCACCGTATGCTGTGCGAGCTCTACGGCAGAGCCTGCTGTCAGCCCACAGATGGACACACAGCCCAGACCTCTCCTGCGCAGCATCCCCACCATCCAGCAAACACCTCCACAGCACACCAGCATCCCTGAAGTAAAGTGAGCATGATGCCATCAGTGTCCCTGCTGTTAAACACACCAAATATTCCTTTCGAGCTCAGTTCTAGGGAAACTAAGTGCTGATCACATCGCTGGCTGTCCTCTTCTCCCCAGGCATGCACTAGCAAACTTTAACCTAAGTCTGAAACAAGGTCAAAGCCTAAGGGGTCGTTTGGTTCCTACCAGCTTGGGTAGAAATGCAACAGCAACACATACAGCCTGGGTTGGCAGCCAGCTGGCATTGCAGCACATGTCCTGGCTGCGCATCAGCTGCTTCATCCTAGCCATAACCTGTGCCATAGCTGTCCCCAGAGATGACAGGGGAGAAGGAGTTATTACAGCAGTGGGAAAGGCATGATCTGAAGGAAAATGAAGCCTTGAGAGGGAATAACCCCTATGCTGCTGCTTCTGGAGCAGCTGATTTCAGGAAGCTGAGTGCTAGTGCACCACATTTCCAGACTCACCCACACATTTTTGGAGCCCACCTTGTGAAGCACAGAACAGAGCTTTTTCCAAGAAAAGCCCTTCCCAAAGCAGCTCCTCCAGCTCAGCACCGTCATCCTCCTCATTCTCCTCTTTCTCCAAGGCAGCTGCCAGCAAAGAAGGGAATATGGCAACTGCAGAAGTCACTACGAAGCTTGTCGGTGGCTGATGCTTTAGGCTTATAAATTGCAGCTGTC
Organism: Falco naumanni; assembly: GCF_017639655.2. Lineage (NCBI taxonomy): Eukaryota > Metazoa > Chordata > Aves > Falconiformes > Falconidae > Falco > Falco naumanni. The sequence continues at coordinate 1,783,722 of NC_054060.1, read as the reverse complement.
CCGTGGCAACGTGTCAAATGTATCATGGACAAGATGCCACATTCACACCATTATCCCCATCGCAGTCCTCCCCACTGCCATCTGTTTGGAGCTGGGCCTCCTTGACAGGTGGCTGGTGGGATGGCAAGACGAACCGTCAGCTTTTTAGTGGATCTTGCAGCACAGGATACACTGACTTTCTCCCAAATATCCTGCTGCCTGCTTAGGAACAGTCCCACAAGGAGATTCCCACTCACAAAGCCAGGCAGAGACATTGTCACGACAAACTGAAAGCTGTTTTCCCACACACACACACTTTTACAGCAGCTTGGTGGGCCTCAGGGGAGGTTTGCAGCATGGACCCCCTTGACCTGTAGCAGGGCCCACCTGGAGATGCAGCCACATGTCCTACCTGCCCTTCCTGACCCGAGCAAACTGCCCCAGCGAAGCCCTATCAGGAACACAGGTAGCTTCAGGACAGTTATTTGAGCTCATGCAGACACACTCCTCTAGCAACACTGGGGTTTTTTTAACCTTTAGCCTCTGTTTTGTTTGCACTGTGCTCAAATCGAGCCTGAAGGGCAGATGTCAGCAAAAGCCTAAAATAACCACATACCTCTGCACCCTCCTCATCTGCTTTTTCTGGAGACTGCATGGCCTCTGGACCAAGGTTTATCTGAAGTTTGGAAACCATTCCCAAAGCCCACCAGCATCACAGGATACAACACTGTGTGCTGGAGCCTGGAGACCCTGGGGAGGGGATGGAGGGTGAAGAGATGCTCTGGGTCACACCTGCACAAGCACCCACCTCTGCTCCTAGCACCCCAGCCTTGCTGGAGCACAGCCATCCTCCACCACGCACCCAGCCACAGGCTTTGAAAGACAAATGAGCCAGGACTGCTGGCAACAACCTCAGGAGATGAGATTTCCAGCCTTCCTGCCACTCTTCAGTCTTTCCCAGACTTGCCTCTTGCTCCTGGCAAGCTCAGAGCCAGTTCACTTTCCATGCATACATCTCCAAAGCTCAGCTTCTCTATAAGGCCCCTTTTAACACATCCTTTGCTCTTCTTTAAGGGCCGCCTTGCCCAGTTTATCATCTTTTTTCCAAAACTACTTCTGCCTTCTAAAAGCACATGGGAAGGAGGTTTCAGACTTTCCACTGAAACTGGCTTTTTCCTCCACCCATGCTTCCCTAAAACTGTAATTCAAACAACTTTAGTTGTACATTATTTTCTCTCTGAATTGCCCCTATGGATAATTTATCTTCTTTTAGTGTAGCTGTAGGGAGTACAATCTTATCTTTCAGCTCCAGCAATGCTGACAATTTCCTATCTCCTGATGCCTTCTGCTCTTTACTATGTTGGGGCTTTGTTATATAGTTGATTAAAGCAAAATTGCTTTTTGCTGCAGTTTTACTGCAATCTAACCCAGAAATGCCCAAAGAATCATAGTCATTTTTCACAATGCTCATCTGTTCACTGCTATAAAAGTCCTTCCTGCTCAGTCTGGAGTGTCTCTAATTCTGTACCAGCCATAATGTTTGCCATCAATTAAACCTCCCCTATTGACACCCCTTCGAGCTTTTGTAGGTGAGATACTGAAGATATTGAGGTGAGCCCATGGTCACTCACTGCTATCCCCCATTGTTCATTTTTTCCTATTGCTAAAAAATTCTTCTGCTCAGTAATTGCTTTTCTTTTCACATTTGCATCCAGAAGCTCTTCCCAAGCCCTCTCCACCGCAGCTTCCTCAGTTGCTTTTGCTTCTCAAAGGTGCAAAAATGTCTGACGCCCAAACATTATCCCCAACTCACAGCCTAAAGCCTCCATGAGAAACTCCTGATTCTCCCAGTTTAGCTCATTTCCAGGATTTAGCAGGGCATGGCACTGGCCAACAACACAGTCCCAGCCCTGAATGCAGGGGTTATGCTCCAGTTCTCAGGGGTTATAAAAATACTTTTTGGCTATTCTAGGTGACTCAAGGACTTTGGCTATCCCCAGCCACCTGGGAGAAGGTTCCTGCATAGTGCATTACATACAAGTTTCTAGAAAGTTTTTAGCTGTCCCATGCTCCAGCCCTCCTCTTTCAGCTCCCAAGGAGGAGCGGCCAAACCCATCATGTTTTCACTGCCCTGACAATGCCTGGGAGGCTCACTGGGGAAGCCCATGCTTGCTGTGACAGGCAGCCCAAGCTCCCACCTCCAGGCACAACGGGCCCCTTCCAGCTACATTGGGGGCACAGCTTGCAGACCAAGAGACAGACTTGGCACTGTCCCAGGGCAGGATACCTGTGAGACCCTACCTGCTAGGAGGGGACATGAAAACCCTCATTTCAGCCACCAGCATATTCCACCTTGGTGCTCAGGCAAAAAGTCAAGTTCAAGGAATAGCTCCTATGTCAGGCAGGAGGGCTGAGGCTACTGACAGCCCCCCAACCCCCACACCAAGGGGTGCCCACACAGAAGAAATCTGGCCTTTGAATGACAACAGACCCACTGCCTTCCCCAACCGCCAGCGAGGAAAAGGAGTGGAACTGAACCAAGAGGCAAAGGTGACCACAGCACAGGCCTCACCAACAGGGAGCATCCTGCATGATGCAAGCAGCCCCTGGGAAGATACCTGTGTCAATGGTCTACCCAGGAGCAGCAAGACAGAAAATAGGGCTGCCTACAGGAGATATCTAGATCCCACCCCAGAAAGGCCAGTCCAGGAGCCTGAGCTGGAACAGACTCACCCACACTCCAGCTCAAACCAAGAGTGATTATCCGTCTCTGAGCTTATATGGATCAATGGGCAGAGGGGGTGCAGGTAGGGGTCCCAGTTGAAGATGCTTGAGGCCGTTAAAGCTATATTAATACCCACATGGCTAGACACAACTCTTTATCATGACTGACATTTGTTTTAGGTGTCATACTCTCAAGGGACAAGGAAGCCTCAGGTTTCATCAAATCACTTTTATTAAACCATTGCATTATTGAATAAAATAAATATGCCCCAGGCCAGCACAGACAGCCCCATCTCAGAAAGCCTGACCAGAAAAAGCCAAGAGAGCCGTGAAGGCTAGAAAAACCCACATGTCTAATCTGACCTGCATCACACAGGATTAGGAAAATTGTATCATTTGCTGTACTGTAAAGGCCAGGTAATACCTTTAATTTTGATTTAGCTGGTAAAGGATGACCTGCAGGGGATGTTGAAAATAAGTATTACATACAATAGATATGATAACCAGTACACACAACCTGTACAGTCCTGTACTGCCCACCATCACAAGCAATCTGTGCTGCTGCAGGCTGTTTGTCAGCTCGGTAATGAACTCCTAGCTGGGTTGTTCCCTCTGTCATCCCTCCAGCGATCCAAGCCTGATCATCTTCATTTCATTTTAATCATCAGCGTTTAGTCAAACGTATTGGCATTTCTGCCTGGTTGGCTGCATGCAGCTGGGAGCCAGGGGGAGGCAGCGAGAGGACCGCAGTCAATGCGAAGCCATGATAGCACAGTTGTCATCGACATTTGGGTCACTGGGCTGCCTCCAGTCCCCCCCAAACAGGCTTAAGCACCCCTGCAGTGACACCCATATGTGGGTGCTCTTTTAGGAAGAAATGCATGTTGTGGGGGAGCTGGGACCAGGAACCACAAGCCCAGGAGAGAAGAGCAGAAGCCAGGGTGGCATGGCTAAATACAGCTCTGATGAGATGAAGGACCACATAGCTCACTGAGGTGTCCCTTGATGTAAAAAGCAGTGCACAGCACTTTGGGGATGGCACAAGTTCTTCTACCTCTTGAGCAACCTAAGCCTGCAGGCAGGGTGACAAGTCCCAGGGGCACTAACGGCCCTGAGCAGCCCCACCTGGGACTCCCACTGACACCTGCCCATGGGGCTGGGAACCCATTTAAGCTCATCCCAGGGTCCTCAGTCCTTGTTTGTGCTGTGCCTCTGGGGTGCAGGTATATAGTTCAGCCCCCAGCTATACTTGTTCTTAACTATGGGTGCTGTTGACCTGAATCCTGATCCACTGATTTCTCAGCTTGAACTGAGGTGTGTTTTATCACATGGGACCAGCCTGGAGATCACCTGGCTGTGTCTGACCCTGGTTGCCCTCACCAGGATTGATCCTAAGCTGTGGATTGATTTTGCAGCTCGATCTCAAGCCTACCTTATTTCTGTGAACGTGCCTGGGGCTCTTGGCTGAGCCTGGCTGCCTCCTGCTCTCCTTTCTAGAGTACCTTGGGGCTGGGCCTCCCCTGCTAGCCATGGTGTCCCCCTTGCTCCCTCACTTCTTAGGGAGCGGTGCCGTTGCTGCTCCCTGGCACAATGCCCCTGCTTGCTCTGGGCACCCCTTGACCAAAGCCAAGCTTAGTCCCCAGGCTACCAAAGTGTGATGGGAATAGTCTGAGTGGCCTGCGGGGAATAGCCCCAGGACACAGAGATGTCCCTGCATGCAATCAAAAGAGCCCATTTCCCTGCTCTTCTACCTCTTCAAGGAGATGAAGCTAAACCGTTGCTGCAGGCGTTGCCCAGTCTGGCTCATGCTCACCCTGAGCAAGCCCTGCACTAATCCATGGGTGCCACCTGCCGTCTACTTCTGATGGCATCACCCACAGCTTCACCTTTGCACCATGTAAATTGCTCCAGATGTTCAGGGGTTTTCGCCTGTGCCTTCTCGGAGACCTCTCGCTGGGATCCACAGCTTGAAAGAGCAAGGTGGGGTGCAGCACAGCTCTCCCCATCCATCCTGCCTGTGGCTGGATGAAGCTGCTCCCAGCAAGAGCGGGACGATAATGTTATCCCTTTCCTTGGGATAATGAGGTCAGGGAATAGCTCTTATGTGTCTGTAACTGGAAACTAAGGTATTGGACCCAGTTCCTTAAAAAACTGGGTGGAGAAAACCATTACTGCGTGGCTGAGCTGGATGAAAAATGTGCAATTGAGAGAAATAACTTTGGAGTTGGGTCAGAGAGGGAGAAAAGCACTTTCTTTTTGTCCTCCTTGCTGCTTCTCTGCAGAAAATAAGGTTAGACAAACTTCAGATTTTTTTCACAACAGAGATGAGATCAAATATGCTGGTATTTCTCACCGGACTGTTTGTTTACATTACAAATCATTCTGACCAAAAATTACTCTTTCTGTCACAATGTTTGCTTTGCGTGAAAAGACGTTTCTTCTCAGGAAAAAAAAAATTAAAATAATCAGTTAAAACATTTTGACCAGTTCTGACAGGAACATTTGAACATGTAGGAGGATGGGAGATTGCTCAAAATAACCAAACTGCCATTACCCAATGGGGTTGAGATATGTAAAGCCAGCTTTCTGCAAAGTAAGTAAGTACATCTATATTCTCTTCTTATTACTACCCTGGGATCTTTCCTCCTTTTCAGAAAGCCCACTTCCCTATGATTTTAGAGCTTTTCCTTTGACTCTCATTCCTCAGAGCACATTTCTTTATGATTTTACAAGCTTTTCCTTTCCTTCTCATTCCTCAGAGCACTACTTTTTCAGTTCAATCTTTCTCTGGCTATTTAGGATGATAGCTGGTAAGGAGTCCCTGATGCAGTACACCCTTTGTCTGTAAAAGAGCTAGAGAGCTTTTCTGGTGACTCTCTGGGGGCTGTCACCTCTGGTGACTCCATTCTATTATCTGATTAGGTTAATGGTGTTCCTCACTTGCCATTGTGCCTTTGGGGAGATGAATATACATTAATCATATGTATAACCCAAAGGCCAGAGCTCCTTTTTGGGATGCTTTACCTCCAGCAGTACTGCTCACTGCAGAGCTGCATGCCTCTACCACGCTGCAAGGCAGGCGAGGACTGCCGAGGGCCGGCAGCTGGAGTTTGAGGCTGGCTGGCTTTATATAATGTATATATTTGCACACGTGCATTGCACTGTTCCCTCATTTGTCTCTTCCCCGCACGCACAAAACAAACACAGCACATTATCTTGATCATGCACGTAACAATGCAGTCTTACAGTGCCGGGGCATTCTGGTTTGCAAATACACTGCATGCCTGTGTCTGTCTACAAGGTGATGTGAGCCTGTTGGATATGGATCTGTGTTTTCCCTCGCATGTCACCCTCAAAGTATTAACTGACATTATTCAGCATTTCTCAGCCCTGAGAACAGCTGCAATAGCTGAGTTTCGCTGCTAGACGTCAGCGAGTGTATCATGCTCTACCCTACATTTTCAACTTGCCAATAATACACTCAAAAGAAGGTGACTGCAAGTGAGACTTCTAGAGGCAAAGCTTTCTTCAAGTGCCAAAGCATATCAATAAATACATCAAAATAACGGGGATCTCTTAAACCCTTCTAGTTGCAAAAAGACAGTCTGAAAGATCATACAGAGAAAAGGATGCTGCCTCTTTGTTGCTCTGCAGTGTGATTTGCTGCTGACTATACATTTTTTTCCTTCCCCTTTGTTTCTTTTGAATCCCAGATTTTCTGTCCCCCTTTTGCTGAAGTCCTAAGGAATAATCAAAGAATAATCAAAACTGTGACATCCCATGTGAAAAGAAGATGAGTGTTGACTGAAGGGAAAATGCAGGGATTTTGAGTTACTGTGTTTGGAAAGTTTGACGTGTCTGAGTTCCCTCTGCCACTCACGAGGTCAGCAATCACCACACTCTCACAAAAAAAATGCATGACCCATAAGCATGGAAAGCCTCAACCTGGTGCAATACCAGCCTTTGTAAGAAACCTCCTTCCTTACTACCAAGCCACTGTGTTGAATCCATTGCTGTCGAATCTTCTTTTTCTCCACAACCCTAAGTGCAACCTGTTGCAAGGGGATACCCTTGTGCATGGCAGAACAGGTTTTTACCCTATACTAGCAGGAACTGATCTCACTATATATTAGGGATCTGTAGGAACCCTGTTTATGTTCCCCAAAAGACTCTTGAAGGCCACAGCAATCTTCAGATCAGGCGTCTCAGCACAGTCCTCTTCTGGCCATGGTGATCTGCTTTGGTTTCTTGTGTCGTATGTTCACAGCACCTCTGTGTCAAGCACAAGCCCACAGGCTAGCACAATCTGTGCAGCATCTTCGTTAACTGCTGTGGGTTAACCATCTCCGATCAGAGCCTTCGAGGGAAACCCTGGAAGCTGTGGCTCTGTGCTTGGGCAGAGCAAAGCTCCCCATGAGCATGCGCACCAAGGTGAAACCAGCAGCAAGCAGAGCAGCGTGTCCCACAGTTGTCCCCAGGACAGAGCCAGAGCAATGTGAACATGACAGGTGAGTTATGCAATTGTGAGGAGAAGATCTAGCAAAACAACAGTGTGCTGAACTGGTTACAGAGGTAAAAAAAAAAAAAGCCTTCTGCTAACTTTGGCCCAGGCCTCTGGCAGCATGAGTCACTGTGAGCTGCCATGGTTACGAAACAAGTATTACTGTGCAGATACAAACCATGCTCAGAGGCAAGTACATTGCTAACTAGTTCCAAACTTGGGAAACTGTCGAGTGTAGGTAAGGCCTAATACCGAGTGGGTGTTTGCAAAAAGGAGAGTTATGGCAAAATCCCCTGGAGCTAATATTCAGCAGGCAAAACAGCATGCAAAGAGCAGAAAGAAGGACACCACTGTGTGAAACCATGATTTCTGGATCTTTTTGCCTATTCCTTATGGTTAGGGCAACTGTCAGAACCGTTCCACAGAGATGGAAAAGGAGGATGTTTCTGCACCATGGCAAGAAAACAAATAGTAGTGTCACAGATGATTCAGCTGGCATGAACAGTGAGTCATGGAAATGCACCATGGAAATTCTCCAGCACAGGATGCACAGCACAGTGGAATATCTCTGATGCACATCAAATCTAGCACCATGGCATCCTTGGAGAGTGAGGGGCAGCCAGGATTATGTATAGCACCAGCGTATGCCCAGATGTTTCTCACATGTGACCTCAGTCCTGTGAAACTGCAGTCATTAGGCCTAGATCGTCATCAGAGTCTTGAAGTGCTCAAGCAGTGATTTCACTGGCTTCAAGTGAACAGCAGTTTTCACAAAAAAAGTGTCCGATCTTCCTCTCGTCTTTGAGTCACACCAACAACAAAAGGACTCAGAGTCTGTTTGCTAATGATCAGCTGACAGTAACCAGGCCAGGGTAAAGGATGAGGGATACGGTCAAGCAGCTGCTTCCAGGGATGGGGAGGAGTCAGGGCACGATGTGTGCAGCTGCTGCAGGCTGTGCCCTGGTCAAACAAGCTCTTACTGCCGCGGTAGCACAGTGAGAGGAATTACAACTGCTTTGGGTGTTACCACCACAAGGCAAGCAGGCACTGCACCCGCTCCCCCTGTCCACCCCACTGTGGTACCATGGCCTGCAGAGATCTCCGCATTGGGAACCGAGCACTCTGCAGAAAGCAGAAAAACTGCTTTTGAGGGATTTTTTGCTTTTTATTCCAGCACCTTTCTCTGCTGGTCTGTCCCATGGTGTCCTACAATTCTTGTATCTCCCTACTTCAGGTGTGTGTTACAATGATGGGCTTGTGTTCAGCAGCGGGCTGCAGCCGTTCGTGTCATCCTATGCGGAGAGCAGTCAGAAATGTGGCTTAAGTAGCTACACTGGGCTTACTTTTGGCTGGGGTCACCAGTGCAGTACAAAGCAACCAGAGTGTACGAAGTAGATCAGACCTGGTATCTTGTTTTACAGGCATGAAAATAAAGAGAAAACTTGTCCAAAGCTCATCAGCATCCATTTCTCAGGGCACTTGGCAGGTCTGGTGAACCAGGCATGAGCTTTAGCACTTTCTGCCCCCAATACCACCATGAACCTAGGGCAAACACCTTCGCTTCTTGCAGCCTTGGTTTCCTACTCATGCAAAAAGGACAGGGCTCTGGAAAAAACACTTTTTTTTTTTTAAATATTGGTGGTGATTGATAAAATAGTTTAAGATCATTTTGGTGTTTCACAGGTGTGTGGACCTAAAGTTGAAGACTTTGGGATGGATTTGGCATTCCTCTGACACACCCTGACCCCTGCAGAATGGCACATAAAGTCCTAAATTACCCTTGCAACTATGACAGGAACCAAAGTACTGGCTCATGGCCTGCCTTCCCCTGTGCCTGCTGGTACTTTAAGCCCATGAAGAACAGAAATGTGGAGGTATGTGGTGCTGCTCAGACTGCAGCTTTCCGGGCAGCAGTTGGGACTCTGCCATCCCACCCGCTGCACTCCTGAGGTGACTGCAGCCTCAAGCAGGGTCCCCATCCAGCCCACAGCACCCCTGAGCCCAGCCTCAGGCGGGGGCCGCAGCACCCCTGAGGAAGGGCCCGCAGCGCCGGTGCGATGCCCGGGCAAGCCGCCACTGGCGCAGCAGCAGGTCGCCTCAGGAGGAGAACGGCGGCAACATGGCGGCCGCGGGGGGCGGGCGGCCGTGACGCGTGACACCCCCTCCCGCCAACCCGCCGCCGCGCGCGCGTCGCCCCCCTCCCCGCGCGGTGCCTCCCCCCCCCTCCTTCGCTGCCCCTGTTCAAATCTCGCGAGAGCTGGCGGCGGCGTCGCGAGAGCGGGTGCTGCGCTGCGGTAGGAGGTCGGCGGAGAAGGACGGAGCCGGAGCCGCTTCGCTCCCGCCGCCGTCCGCCTCACCCCGTCGCCCCCTTCCTCCTCCCGCTTCCCCTCCCCGGCCGGGGACAGGAGGATGTCGCGCTCCGGGCCGCTCCCCGCCGCTCTCTCGCTGTTGCTGGCGACGGCCGCGCTCCTGCCGGGACCCGCCGCGGCGCAGAACGGTGAGGGCGGTGAGGCGAGGCGGGCCGGGGGGGCGCGTTGCTGTGGGGGCGGCGGGTCGCGACGGGGGGCGAGGGTCAAGCCGGGGGCTGGGCCCTGGGCTCCACGGCTGCCCTTTCAGCCCGGGGTTGGGGAGCGAGCCCGGGGTTGGGGGGATTCCCCCCCCCCCCCCCGTGTTTTCGGCTCCCTCGGGGGAAGGGGGGCTGGCAGGGCCGCGCCGCGGCGGTCGCTCCCCCCGCTTCTCCTCAGGCGTCTCGTGCTACCGGTAATATGGAACATCTCCCCCCGCCTACTGAACCTGCATCTGCTGGGCTGCCTTAAATCATTTATAATGCAATAAACCCGTAGTTCCTTAGCAACTAAAGAGGTCCTCTGATAGGAGAGTAAAAGGAGAGGAAAAAAAAAAACCCACTCCACCCTTCTTTCTTCCTTGTAGGATAGCATGAGCTAAATCCAGCGCGGCATGCCTCCTCCCTGATGAGTTTGCAGCCAAGTGCATGACAATTAGTGGCAGAACAAAGTGAGGCCAAGAGGCTGGTCTAACCGAGGGCGAGCCTCCTGCTTGAAGGAAGGTCCTGCAGTGCTCATAAAAATACATGTCTTGCCGTGCCATCTGAAGGCGTGAGGGAGCCGTAAAGGCGGGTTTCATCTGCTCTAGAAGTGCCTGAGCACAGTCTTTCTGGAGCAGCTTCTTATGCAGCATCATGGTGAAACTAATGTCAGGGATGCTTTGGCCTGTAAGTGCTGTGAAGGACAGGGATCTTGGCTCCCAAGAGGCTCGGGTCTGTCTGCGTTGGGAAAATTTACCTAGAAGGAAGGGATACCTTCCTAATATGCCAATCGCACACAAGTTTTCATTGTGTTGGCCTCCCTTCTCTTTCCTTACTTTCTGCTCTGTACACTTGGTCCTAGTGTTTTCATTCTATTGAGGTGAATTGTGCCTTGCAGCATGAGGTCAGCTTTGGTGGCTCTTTGCTCTAGAAGAAGCATTGAGGCTTTTGGCATATTTCACAGTGACAGGAGGGATGTAGATGGAAGAAATAATGTCCCAAAGATCCCAGATTAGAATTGTTGCCTTAGTACATGCAGATTTTCAGGCTCAAGTCTGTTTTCAGACTACATCTTGGTGTCTATTAACCAAACAGAAGCAACTTTGACATCCACACTGTACGAATGAAAACTGTAGGCTTTCTGCAGTATGAGGGACTTTTTTTGTGAGCTCCCAGGAGCATGCTAGTTGGGCTGAGTTGCAGATAAAGCTGGTTTTCTGTTACAGTGATGCTGTCTGCTTCCAGTGATAGCTGTGCCTTATGAGCATTGTCATGGCAGGGTTAATCTGCCTGTGCTGTGTTTCCCCTTGTATTTGGGTGGAGTGAGGTGAGCAGCCTTCTGACAAGCAAGTTAAATGGGTTGTGTGCCTGAAGCTGTTCCTATGCAGAGTTAGCAGGCAAGGTGTCAAATGCTGGCAGCTGGTATAACAATTCCAAATAGCTGGTAGGGAGTGCAAACATTTGGTGTTGGACAGTAGTTATATGTCTGGAGGTCAACGGTGAAATAAATTTTTGGGATAGGTGGAAGGCTTTAGCCTTTCAGTGTCTTAATCATGATTTCCATTCCTGACACAAAGCTAACCAAGCAGTAGCAGATCTTGGCATGAGGTAAGACTGCAGACCCCAGGTGTATCCTGAAAGCTCATTAATTTTTATTTGGTTAACTAGGGTCATCCAAGCAATTAAATGGTAGGGGAGTCAGAGTATCTGTACTGCTGTAAGAGTTTACACAGGTGAGTGAAAATATTGTTGGAAAGGAGTAAGCACTTTCAAGCCAAGTGAAAGGTGGAGGTCCTTCTGAATAAGGCTTACTGCTTCTGTTGAATTTTTACCCTAATTGGAATGCTGTTGTAATGGAGGGAAACAAATTTAAAGATGGTAGGCCCTGCCACAGAGGAACTGTTTTCTTTCAGCAAATAATGGCCAATTAGATGCTTCATGAAATGGAACAATTCCTCTTTTGCTTTGGCATGAAGAATAGGTACAGCCATTTTCTGAATTGTATATACTTCTTGTAAGTAATTAGAAAAATTATGTGGTTTGAATGGGCATGTGCATGTTAGGGACAACGTCTTTAAAGACAAAACACATCTAACACACATGCGTGCTCTTTGAAGGTATACAGAAGGATCCCACAGTGTGTATGCAAAAATTGTGTTATCTATTATTGATATGGAGCAGTTGGTGTAGTGAAAGGTGATAGTCCAAGTGCTGTTGAACGTACAGTAACACCATGTGAGTTTAGGATGATAAAGGAATGGTAATGTACTTGAAACTGCAGGACAGGTCACCACTCACCTGGCACAGAAAATGCCCAGTGGAATCCTGAGTGTCTGTGGGGAGCAGCTTTTTTTTCTGCTTCTGACAAGAGATCGCTGTTGAATAGGCAGTGATTTTTCCAGAGTTAATGTAATTCAGAATATTTTGAACCAGACTCACCTATGGACTTAAGCTTACCAAAAGTGGAAGTAGGTTTTTGACACTTGCATGGATTATTTTTAAAGATCTTGCGTAAACACCTGAAGATCACAGAAAAATTTAACTTTCCTGAATATTGTTCTGAGAAGATTGTCGGGTTCTTTGGGGCTGCATTTCTGATGCATGCTAGCTTGTCACTGGTATCCAGAGGATAGTTTAGATGAAGTGACAGAAAGGAGGGTTAGAAGAGATATGAGGAAGGATGAGGAGGAACTGCTGGAAAAAGCCAGTCTGTCAAGGTGATCTGTTAAACCGTAGTTTCCAACTGCTATTTGTTGGAAAATCAATTTAGCGCTTCAAAACGGCATCTTCCCTATGGAGTGGTGCTTGACTTGCTCTTTGGTGATGAATAACATGCCTCTTCCAGTTGATGTTTTTTAACCTTTGCAGTATCTTTGTTTCTCCAGCTGCTTGTTAAAAATAAAGACTTAAGTGTACTAATACTTTCACCTTAGAGTGTTTGGATCTAACGGAGCATGGCTGTATTTTTACTGTTGTCTGAAATAGATCCTTAGACTGCCCCCTTGCAATCCACAGTGTGTTTCTTCAGCACGTTAACGTGAGTTGAATTGCTAGCAGTTTTTCAGATTCTTCCCTTTTCCAAGTTTTTGTCTGGCAAAGTGCGGTTAAAACCAGACTTCATGTATTTTGTAGAGGAGGGAATTAAACATCATCGTCATTTTTTAAAACTGAAAGCTGACTTGATAAAATTGCTAGAGTTATTCAAAGCAAATAAAAACAAATTACGGTAGATGGTACTTGTTTAGCTGTGCTCTCTTCATCCTGTTTGTATGAATGTGAAGGAAATAACTAGCTGGCTGAAAAATAGAATGTGGCTTTTCTGTTGGCAGAAACCAGTATAGAAATGACTGTAAAATCAAGAAAGAGTAGCTTCTTAAAATTAGTTTCTTCTTAAAAGAGTGAAAAACCTTCCTTTTATCCTTGTAATGCTATTTCTGACTGCTGATTCTCATCCATTTTGCACTGATTGTATTCTGACATGATTTTGATGGTCCCCAGATAAAACTGAAACAGTTTCATGCAGCATTTATGGAGCGTGAGTGTGGGCTGAGCATCGAGGAAAATGTTCAAAGTTCTGTTCTCTTTCCCACCATTGCTATTCTCCTTCCTCCTACAACTCCCGCATAGGAAACTTAAATACAAGCAATACACTTGAAAATTGCACCGAATTCTGACAGATCTCAACTAACAGGTAAAGAGGCAGTAACTGCTGGTACTGACATTTCAGACAATAGAAACAGTTCAAAGTGAGGGACTACTTTTCAATAATGAAATACACTGAGAGTGTTAACTCTCCTTACCACATATTGCTGTATGAAGACTACTTCTTGTTAAATTCATGAATGAAGTGCATTCTCTCCTGCACAATGAGCTGTTTCTTTTGCTGTAAGCACTACTTTAGAGGAGGCAATTGTAAAAAAGTTGCATTGTAAAGGACAATGCTAGCCTGTGATTCATCCTTGGGTTGTAAAGACAGAGTGTTCAAACTCTCCTTAGCTTCAAGTGCTGGAGGTGCTGCAGCTCCCACTGTTAAGATTGGAAATCTGGTAAACTGTTTCTGCTTATCAGCTGGAAATTTCTTCTGTAAATCTAACCTAAATCTGCTTTCCTGTTGTTTTAAGCTTTTTATTCTTTTTATCTGTGCAAATTGAGCGGGAAAGAGGGTGTTAACCTTCTTATCAGCAATTACCATCTGTACTTCTCTGGATTGTCATGGTCCTTCTTGGTAAGTTGTATTTTCCTGACTATTCCTGGTGCTTTTCTGTGGATTTTCTTCAGTCACGTTTTCTGGAGTGTGATGTGTGAAACTGGACACACGTCCAGTTGGGACCAGACCAAGATTCAGTGGAGTGGAAGGGATCACTCAATGTGTCTTGCATATGGCATTCTCGCGTGCATCACAAGACAAATGGTTTCTTACAGTAAAACATTTTTGACTTGCATCCCGTGGGATCCTTTATGGTGGTCAGATCTTAAATTGCAGGATTGCTACTTTGCATTCCTTTACTGCCTAAACCAAGTAGTTCTTAAATGTTCTTAAGTGGCATCTCATCTACTTCTGATGTCTTCCCTCAGTTGTCAAAAGACCTATTTTATCTTCTTGAGCATGCACCCCTACTTCAGCTTGCTTTGGCTTTATCGGCTTAAGAGACCCTCTAGCCCATCATCGGCCTTATTTCATTCTGTTTTCTGTCTACTTGTTCATGTACTGTATCTCAAAAAAACATGCACATGGTACACCAAGCTACATTAATGAGATTTTTTTTATTCTGAGGCTCTTGTATACGACAGTATTAAAAGCTTTACTAAAATTAGGAAAACTGCGTCTGTTCTTTCTCCTCTACAGTCACCTTTAGGTTTTAGTAACTTTATAGTATAAGGTCAGATTGTTGTGTCAAGCCGTATCAAACTACGGGTAGGCAGTGCAGCTCTGTTCTTCCTTCCCCTAAGCCGTTCTGTATTTTTGAGCACTTCCAAGCAGCTTCTGTATTTTCTGGACACTGAAATTGGACTGACTGGTCCCGCGACTCCACAATTGTTCCATTTAAGTGTTTTAAACATGGGCACTGTCTGCCCTTTTCTACTCACCTATCTTCCAAAAGTACTGCAGAAGGAGTTGAATTAAACCCCGCAGCTTGACACTCCCATACTTTCCAAAGCAACCTGTAATCTGGTTTTAGAGTTTTTCCCCAAGGCTGTTTACCACTGTGATCATGCTTTGTTTGGAATGGCGTATGTGATAGCAGGTTCTCTTTCTAGTCTTTTCTGTGCACCTGAGCTTTCTGCCTGTGCTGAAGTCCTGCTGAGGTTGTTCATAGAAACCCACCAGTGGTTAAGATGCTATTCCTACTGCCAGAGCCAGGGGATGGATGTCCAGATACAGAATATGATCCTGCACAGAGTCAGTTAGATGCTTGAGAACAGCCTTTATGTGTTCAGTCAGACTTCCTAAAACAAGCAGCTTATCAGTATTTCATAATGATTATAGTGGCTTGTCATTTTTTTCCCAGTTAATTCTAGAATAAGGGACATGACTTGTATAAAGTTGGAGGGAGAATGGCTGTTAAAACATAACTTGGGAGTTATCAGAGCTCCGTATCAAACATAATATTCATTGTTCAAATAAGGTTAATTATCTGTAACATTATTTCTGTGCTTTTAAAAATCTTACTCGATATGCTAGATTTATTTTCACTTTGTTACACGCTTTTGATGTCGTGTACTGTATGGTCATCTCTTGGTGTTGGAGATTGAGTCTAAATAAAATTTCAACCTGGATTGAATATCTATCTGTGTCAAAACTTCGAAGTATTTATCCCCTAGTAAGATAACTGCTGTAGACTTTTAAAAATTCATGCCCTTTTTTATAAGCTTGAAGCTTATTTAGATCACCTGTGTGGCTGAAGTCACCATCCACTAATGCAAACTCATTCAAGAAAAAAGCCAGGAACTTTTGAAGTTGTGAAGGGTTCTTCATCATACGGTGTCAGAAGCGGTAGAACTCTGCTATAATTAAGAATGAGAAGTTTTTTGAGAGTAAGATGGGGATTTATTTCCACCATTTCTGTTTCGGATGCAGTAGAAAACAGCACCATCATGTCAGCATAGTATTTTGGCTACTGGAAGGTGTGTATGTGTGGGGGAAAGTGTGAACAGTGGGCTCTAATCCTGGGAAGAGGATGTTGAGTAAATATGACCCCACATGGCATGCTGTTGAAGAGTTGTAGGAGAGGAGTGCCTTCATCCTTTTCTTAATGGCTTTGATGTTGAAACAGGGTAGGGTAGTAGAAGATCTCTGCTTTGCAGCTGCTTTTGAAGGAGGGAGGAAGAGGCATCGTGTCTGTCTTCCGTTCTTTGGAGGTGTAGTTGGAACTTCAGTATGTAAGATGGAGCCTCAGGGACACAATGTTTGTATCAGTTGTGTTAGCTGTTGATACCAGGTTGGAAGCCTTTTGATATATCAAAGAAAAAGCAGGGGCAGGGATGTTATGAAAGAACAGATTTTCCAGATGATGATGAGGAGGAAAGTGCCCAAGACAGTAGGTGGCTAGCTAAATGGACTTGCATTGTGAGGCCCGTTTGTAGGGGAAAAGTAGATCATAATGTCCTGTTCTGGTCTGAATAAAGTGTGGGGGGGGAAGTCTTGGATTGCTGTAATTCATATAGTCTTGTTTTACATTACATGTTTTAAAATGCCACATTAACAAATCTATTGAACTGAAGTGCTACTTAGTGTAGCTAAGCAGTGTAGCTACTTACTACCCACATTTTGTGAATCATCACTAGCCTTGTAGGGGCCACAACGGCTTTCCCTATAGCTTGTGCATTTGTTTGGAAACCTAAACTAAATGCATTTTCTGAGGGGCATATTGAAGACCTGAGAAAATAAGAGGAAGGGGAATATAATGGATTAGAAAAGGAAAGGCCTGAAAAGATGCAATCGGTCCAAAACTGTGAGTGAGAAAAGGATTTAATTCTGGGAGGTTGGTAAAACTGATAAAGAGTGTATTTTACATTTAAAAAGAGAAAATTGAACTGAAATGCCTAGAAAAGAGCTTGACAAGGATTTTGACAATGCAGTAGGCTCCCAACAGACATAATGGCAGACCAAAGGCAGACCGAAATAATTTCTTGAAGGTGTACAGCATGAGTTTGAAAAAACAGATGCTTGAGTGCAATTTTAAAGTCAGAGTAGATACCGTATTGACTGATCACTCTTGGATTTTTTAATTTTTTTTTTTTTTTTTTTTTTTTTGCCTAGTTTGTTAGGAAAGCTTTGTGGTAGTTAACTAAGGTAATCTACCTTAGCAGGTTCAAGTTGTAAATGTGCAAGTATTTTAGTTCCTGTCATATTAATTCAGAACTCCTAATAACAAATTAAATTACGCTAAATGATTTAAATGCAATTATAAATTGGAGTTCAGCTGCACGATTTCTGTTAGTCTTGTTAAATTCATGCAAGTGTTGTAATGTTAAGAAGCTCTTGTCTTTCTGTGTTGCTAAACACTATGTAATGATTGACGTAAGTGTTCAAAATTTTATGTGATACCTTCTTCCTTGAGGAAAATCTGAAATTAATATTACAGTCCAGAGCCTAAAAGACCAATGCTCCAGAGATGGTTGTGTAAATTAGGGTTGCTTGGCTGGGCAAAGAAAGGAAGATGCCTTGACACAAGATCTGAGATCGTAAACACATCCAGAGAATTGGCTATGGGTGCGTTTGGCTTCTGTTTAGGGGTTTTTTTGCAAGTTTAGTTGCTGGGTTTTGTTGTTTTGTTGTCATTGGTGGTTGGTTTTTTTGGCTTTTTTTTTTTAATTCTCAGTACACTAAAGGATAATTAATAGAATGTAGTTGAAAAGGACAAAACAAATGCTAGGTGGGTATTATTTGATCTGTGATACACAGCTTTCCATGGCATTGTGAAAGCTAGCTTCTGTAAGTCTTGGGCACAAGACTGAGAAGATAAGCCAAGCTACTGTGTGTGCAAGGATTATCTTTTCCCGTGAATTATTGGTGGGTTGAGGTGGCCTAGTGCTAAAAATTCATAGTGTTATAGAAGATGGGCTTGATTTTAATTCCCTGTTTGAGCAGGTTAGAATCATTGTTACCTAGAGGTGTAATGCAGGCTGACTGAGCAAAGAATTAGAAGATCTATAACATACAGTTTTGCAGTATGTGGTTGATATTGTCGTCTTATGTACCTTCAAGCAAGGACAGCAAAAATCTGTTTGTCACACTGGTGGTTAATTTCTGCTTGAGGGAGTCTAACCTGTATATACTGACAGTTTACCTAAAGCATCCTTTTGCAGGGAACTTAATATTTTGTCCTCTCTTTGCTTTAAGCATCCAAGGTTGCAAGCAGCTGAATCCCATTCTCACATTTTTTTTAATGTATTGCATATCTATAATTTTTATAGAAGTATGATGACATATTAATTCATGTTGGGAGGGGTCTAATTTGAAATGGGAAAGACTCATATCATGGTGTGTAACTTGAAATGTTTTAGTTCTGTGCAGATTCTTACCCTGTGCAGTCCTGTGTAATCTTTATTTAGAAAGGAGAGGGTATAGCAGGAAAAGATTGAAAACTGTTCCAGTGAGGTTTGAGGAGAGTTAAGAGGCTAAGATCAAACAAAGCCAGAAATAAATGACATGGAGGACAGAAATTATATATTGTGGTGGTTTGACCCTGGCTGAATGCCAGGTGCCCACCAAAGCTGTGCTGTCACTCCCCTCCTCAACCAAGACAGGGGAGAGAAAATATAACAAAATGCTTGTGGGCCAGAGATAGGGACAGGGAGATCACTTGGCAATTACAGTCACGGGCAAAACGGACTCCACTTGGGCAAAATTAGTTTGTTACCATTCAAATTGGAAAAACACCTTCCCCCCCACCCCTCCCTTCTTCCTGGGCTTAACTTAATTCCATGTTTCTGTGCCCCCTCCCTCCGAGTGGTGCAGGGGGATGGGGGTTATGGTCAGTTCATCACACATTGATTCTGCTGCTCCTTCCTCCTTGCACTCTTCCCATGCTCCAGTGTGGGGTCCCTCCCTCCCGTGGGAGACAGTTCTCCATAAACATTTCCAACGTGAGCCCTTCCCACGGGCTGCAGTTCTGCACACTGCTGCGGTGTGGGTCCCTCCCACGTGGTGCCGTCCTTCAGGAACAGAGTGCTCCAGCATGGGTCCCCCACGGGGTCACAAGTCCTGCCAGCAAACCTGCTTCAGCACGGGCTGCCCACAGGGTCAGCCTCCTTCAGGCATCCCCCTGCTCCAGCCTGGGGCCCTCCACAGGCTGCAGGTGAATACCTGCTCCACCATGGACCCCCATGGGCTGTGGGGGGACAGCCTGCCTCACCATGTTCTTCGCCACAGGCTACTGGGAAATCTGCTGCAGCACCTGGAGCACCTCCTGCCCTCCTTCTCCACTGACCCTCATGTCTGCAGAGTTGCTCTCACATAGTCTCACTTCTCTCTCTCGCTGGCACCAAAAAAAAAAAAAAATTTTCCTTCTTAAATATACTATCACAGAGGCGCTACCACTATTGCTGGTTAGCTCAGCCTTGGCCAGGTCTGTCTTGGAGCCAGCTGGCATGGGCTCCATTGGACATGGGCGAAGCTTCTGGCATCTTCTCACAGAAGCCGCCTCTGTAGCCCCCACGCTACCAAAACCTTGCTGTGCAAACCTACTGTGTATATATAAGGCAAGTTTGCTGGTCTTAGTATACTAAAAAATGCAGTAACAGGATGTACAAATTGTAGTTTTAAGCCAGGTAGTCACCAAATAAACTTCTACTCTGAGCATGAGGCATTATCCTGTTTCTCAAGTTTGTAGCTGAAGACTTGCAGTGTGGGTAGGCTCTGTCAGGCAGCTTAGTTTACACTTGTGATAAATTACCTTAAAGAGTCTAGGAAGTGAATAGGAAGCTCATTATGTGGGGATATCACTTTATTGGTGTTTGCACATGGTAAGACAAGTTCTGCAGCTAACTTCTTCCTCTTGTTATGACTGCCAGGCTGCATAAACAGTGAATTTAGTTGTTTCTGTTGAGGCTTACCACTTCACTAGGAGAGAACTGCCTTGGGGAGGTGTTTTCAAAATGCCAAAGCAGCACAACATCATGGGTTTGTGACTCGGTTTTGTGAGCCAGGCTGCACCTGGTCTTTGGAATTTGGAAGTTTCCTCTGGACGGGCTCTTCCCTGTTTATGTATGTTGGGAAGCTAGGGCTTGTCTGGCCTGCCTTTCCCCCCTCCCTCCCCTTGCATTTTCATGCTGGGGAGAGCGTTAAAAAAGGTAGTGAACAGAGCTGTTACTAGCTGCTTATGATCTATCCCATTAGACACAAGTGGGTTTTGTTTACCCTAATGGTAAAATCTGAGCATGTCTCAGGCATACTGAAGGACTTGGTGCAGATACTTCCAAACTGCAGGTGAAAAGATTCTTTGGTAGTTATTTGAACAAATAGACATTTTGGTTATACTTGGAGAGCTTTTCTTTGGTACGATTGCTCTAAATCTGCACGAAGAGAAAAATACATCCGGGTTGCTGCTCCCTTTATGCTTCATTTTGCTTTAAGAAGTGGTACATTTGGTGCCTGTTTGGTGCCCAGAATCTAGAAACTGACACTGCCAGTTATTTCTGTTTATCTTTGTTTCATTTGCGGACTTGCCCTTTTGCTCTTACAAGCTTCACCCCTCTGCCCAGGCCTGGGGATGACCATCACTCTCTGGTCTGATACCAGTGCTTTCAGAACTGCCAAAAAGGTTACATTTCACAAAATTGTGTTCTACTATATTTGGGTTTGTGTTTCTGTTGATGACTAGCATCTGTCATAGAACACTTTACGTCATGTTCACCTTTGGATTTCCCCTTCCCGTGTAGGTGCTATCACCTCTGACCTTTGTATTTTTGGCAGTATTTGAGCTTTATCCTGTTCGTGCTGATTCTTTCTTTATACAGAATGATTAGGAATGGTTACCTGGCTGTAACCATTGAGCTCTGTGAGGGCTTTTCTGCTTGTTGTCAAACATGACTGTAGTATAAATGTTTTTATTTCTTTCTGTTGTGTTGTTTGTATTTAGATCAGTGATGGTGCAATTCTCCCCATTTTTTCCCCGCGCAACTTCAGCAGAGAGGACACTGTGTGGTAATGCAGTGTTCCTTTCCTGGCTGTTTGCTTGCAGAAACAAACTGCTTGTTGTGGACAGGACAGTTCACATCTATCCCCAGTTTTGAGGATACTGAACCTAATATAAAATTTAGATATACAGTACTGATGGTCTACTTTCAGACTTAATTTGTTAAGTTTTTAACTGACAGATTTTTTTAACACTTTGCTGCAAGTTCTGTGGTGCTCAGTAGCAACTTAGGATCTCACTTAAGGGTGTAAGATAGTTTTAAAGCAAATCTGCATGTTTTGGGTCTCAAGATTCTCAAAGCTCCTATTTTTAGCAATAGCAGGACCAGTTTAGTGACCCCAATCTTGAGCCATATGGAGTAAGAAAAGAACAAAAGTTGGTTTTGGTTTCTAGGAAGTGAATTAGTTGGGAGAGTGAACAAAAATGACAGGATGGAGAGAAATAGCTTTTAAGGAGCTATAAAATAATGCCCAAGGCAGTAACAGTAAAAGGGCATGGATGAATACAGTACTGGTTAGAGTCTTCTCCTTTCCCATACCTCCCATCTTCATAGTCTCAAATCTTGCTTTAAATAGATACAATGAAGTGTGTGGCTCTTTAGTACACGGTAAGTGTTTGATAGTTATAGTTGCTTGTCAGTAGCCTCCATTTACATTTTTCAGCAAAGCATTATCACATTCTTTTTTGTTGTCCCTTTATTTATGCCTCTTCTAGGCAGCAAAGTATCTGCAGAGATGATTTATCCTTTTAACAGCACCTACCAGATGTTAATCTGGCATTGGCTGCCCAGTCAGTACCAGTATGAGGGTGCCTTGTCCTGCATTGCTGCTCTCCTCTTCTGGGACCTCAGTGTGACAAAATGAAGTGGATTTATAATTCCCAAAGGGTTTTCCAAATATTATACTTTTGTCCTCTTTTTGCAAACTGAAACAGAGCTCTTGCCTCAAACAGATGGAAAATTACTAAATAAAGCTTTTTGGTTTCTTTGTGGAAATGTAAACTTGCTCTAAGATGGCAATGAAAATGTCACCTTTAGTATAGGAAAACCCTCAGCAGCAAACTCTTGAAGGCTGACAGAAGATCACAACATGTTTGCCCTATTCTTACATCCTTGCTGCAACCACCACTGTTAAAGGTGTTACAGGATAAATTCTTTCAGTGCTTCTGTCTTGTCTGTAGTAAGGTATTTAAACAATGTCTTTTAATGCTGTTGTAAAGTGACTGTACAATTGAAAGTGGTCTGTGGTTCAAGAGCGTGTGATGGACTTAATAGTGTTGTCATGTTAAGTATGACAGCTCTTTACCAGCGCTGTGATGTAAAATACAAGTAATACCTTTTTTACTGGAGTTTGGGGAGATGATTCAAACTAGGTTTTAACCAAATTGTTTACCATTGATACCATTCTCAAACACCATAAATCTCTAAAACGTAGTCAAACGCACTCTTAAATATCTCTCGGCTGTAGGTCTGGATTCCCTGTTATCTTGAGTAGGCTGGACTTGAGTTCTCTTGATGGTTCAGGCATGCCAGATCCTGCCACAGACGTCTGCGTAGTACTTATTTTTGTTTTTCATATCTCCTCAGTTTTATAGTGAAGTCATCTCAATCCCTTGCTGTTCAAGCTTCTAGTTCTCACTCCTGTCAAGCTATCTGCGTAAATGCATTGTATCAGTCATGTGGTGGTACTGCTGCTGAGTTCAAAAAATAAGAATTGCCAAATTAATGTTTAAAGGCTGCTTAGCTAACTGTTAGGGGGCTTCACTTCTTTAATGCTTGCAGAACCCTTATAGCAGATACAGGTTTTGGGTTGTGTCATCCCGTCCCCTCATTAGTACTGGTGGCATGGTGGTGGTGGTCTGTAAATTTCCTGAACAAAGGAACAGGTTTCTTTCAGTATTTTATGTCAGCTCCCTTTTATGTTGCGTATTTGAAGAGTCCAGATCTGCTTGGCCCTTAATTGGATTGCTGCTTTTGCTGTAAAAGAAATAGTAGGGGAACCAACTCAAGAGGGCTCTAGGCTGGGTTTAAAGCTGTAAGGCTGACTCTCTTAGCTAGAAAACCCAGAAGCTCAAAAATGGAACCCTTTAACCATGACTGGCGTTTTGGGGGATTTTATGGCCCTTCAGCACATAATTTGTGTGGGGCGTGAGGACAAAGTCAGGAGATCCAAGTGGCTTGGTTCCCTGAGATGAGCAGCCTTTGGCTGCAGGAAGGCAATTTCTACATGTGGATTAGGATGCACAGTGTGTGTAATCACCAGTTAGGCTTGCATTAATCTTGGCTGATACTGAACCTGAATTTCATCTCATAAATAGCAATACTTGATGGTGTAGAGGAGCTGCCCTCAGAAGTTTATTTTTGTCCTAATAATCTAAGTGGTGTCAGTAGGCCGTGTGAGATCAAACCCCCGGTCCAAGAAAGGATCTGATCTATGATGTAACTGATGCAGCTGTGGGTACTGGCACAAAGCAGTGGGAAGGGCAAGGCTATTTCTATTGGCATGTCCTATATACAAGTCTAAGTGTTGGTGGACAGCTTGATGTGGATGTCTGAGTTAGCAAAGCCTGAACTGCAATGCAAAAATGGCTTGGGGAGAAACATTATTTAAAAATGCAACTCGGAACAAAGGTGTCTCAATTTGCAAAGGAACAGAAATCTGGCAAACAAATTGCAGCATCTCTGCCACTTTCTAACACGTTGCCTTCCTCTGCCACAGCCTTCCCTGTAACTGGAATGCTATAATGGTGTTCTCCGGGAGAATACAGTCTTTGGGCTGTCTGCTGCCACTTGTATACACTGCATAGCTTGTCTGACCAGGGAGATCAAGACCTGACCTTGTAGAGGTGTGTTGCTCTGGAGTTAGTAGGCAGTAATTCTCTCCAACTACGGTGAACATAACCTTTTGAAGTAAATAAAGCATCCCTCCTCAAACCCTGTCTCCTGCAGCAGGGCCAGTATTCTTACATATTGTTATTAGGCAGATCTTGCTCTGTTAAAAGTTGAACTCTGATTTACATCTTAAAATGTATTGTACCTAAAATGTAGTACACCTTCTGCTAATAGTATTTCTTGTGCACATAAAGGAATATATTTTTTTTCTGAATTAGTTGTTCTCAGCCCTGCCTGAGATTGTGTGACCTGTTACATAATCCAACAATTCTGCAGAGGGCATTTCTTTTAAAGGGCGGTGTATTGAAATGTCCTGCTTCTTCATCGTGGATGAGATGGAGCAGCTCATACATATGCAGAATGCGCAAAAGGGAAAAAAGAGGTTTGATGTTCAGTGTGTGCTTCCTTAATGCTAAAGAGAAATGTAATCAATCTCTTTCCAGACACACATTTGTTGGATCAGGAAAGGTCAAAGCAAAAGTGAGGAGTACTGTAAACCTTTAGCCCTCTAATGGCATAGTCTGAGGATTTTAAATAATTAACCTGAACACAAGATACTTATTGTTATCCTCACCAACATTTTATAGCGTTTTCAATATCTTTAAGTTGCAAATCTAATGATCTTGAAACTTTTATGGGATCTTTAGCATGCAGGCTTCGATTGCTGTTACATGTTAACACTAGACAAATTCAAATTGCTGTCTGCTGTAACTCTGCTTTTCAGTGTTGTGAAGCTGCATTCCTTCCTGCTTATTTCCAGGGAGTGGGTTCCTCGTTGTTTTGGGTTTTTTTTTTGGCAACGTACAGAAACCTTTCTGTCTGCTCCTGTGTCTTTCTACAAACTAACAAATGCTGGCCCTTTTTTTTTTTTCTCCCCCCCCCCCCCCCCCCCCCCCCCCCCGATGATTGTAAGTCTTTTCGTCCATGAGTTGTGCCAGGGAGAAGCGTAAATGGAAAGAACAGGAGAATAATGCCTGTCTTTCCTGAGGATGATGCAAGTTTAATCTTTGGAAAAACATTTGAGAAACTGGCCTACAGATCCTTCATGGAAGGAAATCTCTTGTGATATACGCTCCTTGATGGGCTCAAACCAGCTTCCTGACAGCATGCACTCTTCAGAACCACCAGGCATGCAAAAGCAGCATTTCCTCATAATTACATGGTTTTAAAAAGCTTTGGCGTGGCATCCTGCACTATGCCAGCATCAGACAAGCAATAGTCCCAGCTCCTTCAGGTGATTAGGTTGGGTGCCTGATACCAAGTGTTTGTTCTGTAAGTGTCTGTAGATAAGGGGATTTTTCGCCTTCAGATTAGAATATTTTATAGCTCAAGGTTGTACAAGAGGGAGAGCATGGGTACTTAGTGAACCTGATTACCACTTGTATGTCTGCTTTGAATCCCTAATCAGTTGGCTAGAGAATGAAAACTGCCTTAAGTCACTTGACTCTTGCATCAGTCCTCCAACGCTGAGCCCCTTCAGTTTGTAGTCGGCCCAGGGGAACGTTTTCTAGTCATGCATGTAGCGTTCAGGAACATGATGATGACAAGCCTCTTTGAGATTTTAAGGTATTTTATTACTAAGACTGGCTTGTGTTTTGCTGGCATTGTCCTGAACTGAGATGTGTGCCCTCTGTGAGGAGCAACTTACCATTTTCCTGGAATCGCTGGAATGGCTTTGTCATCCACATTTAATTGGTATTATGTAAGTTGTTGGTCTACATGAAATGCTGAATAATGAAGTTACCCAGGCTTGCTTTCTTTAAAGCACATGATTGAAATGCCACATAGCTAAATATAATTCTGTTTAAGATGTTGTCTTCTGTGCTACTTGTGGTGTATGTGAGCTACTTCAAAGATGGATAGGAGTAGCTCTTGACTCATGTCCTTTTTATATTTTCTTTGAAATAAGAAGAAACATGCTTTTTATGGCACTGAATAAATGCATGCACTTGCTGTTGATCTGGATACCATTAACTGTTTCACAGGGAAATTAAAATGTGCTTCAGACTGATCAGAGTTGGTTTTGTAATGTCTCTGTCGATCTGTTGTTTACTTGGAGAGAGTTGGTTGGAGCATCGTAAGTAAATGGGGGATTTTTCCATACCTCCTATAGAAGTGGCTTCTTTAATTACATGTCTGCAGTGATATTTAAAAATGTGTCTTGAACCAGTATGTCCAAAACAGAGAGAATCGCTTTAACAGACAAACTCACAGGGCAGAGAGGCTTGGAGCTTTCTAGTTCACACTTCTTCAATGCGTATTAGCAGATAGGCTTGAGACAAAAAGCCAACTTTGATAAGGAGGAAGCTATAAACTGAAAATAGAGCTTGCACTGGGTAGAAAATGAGCTATGGTAGGGACTGCAGAATTCATTTTGGGGACAAGCTTGTGCAAAAATTACATCTTTTTACCCCATGTCTGCTCCTTGTGTCATTTGAATAGTTAGTTTATACATGTAAAGCACTGCTTTAGTTATCAGCGCTTCCAAGTCCTTTGCAGAAAATATAGGGATTGGCAAGTTAGAGATCCTTAACAAAGACCAATTAAACGTTGATATCAAGCTTTGCTTACTGTTTCAGAAGTGCAACATATTTCAGTTTTGGTCTATCATTTTCTCAGTAATTAATTGAAATACCATGTTTCCCAGTTGTTAGTAAGAGACCCAAGTAAGTGTTCCACTTACTACTTTGGACTATGCTCTTTTATAGTACTGGAGAAATAAGAACTTTATTCTTCCCACCTAAAGAACTGGGAAAAAAGATCTGCCAACTCCTACACTTCAAAATGTGACTATAGCCAGCAGGCTGACATCAACATGGAGCTAAAATGCGGGAGTAGATACTAATTCCTTGTTCTGTTCTTCTTTAGCTGGATATGCCAGGCTTTAATCATGCCTTTTTCATGCCTTCTACCTTACAGTATCAAACATACTGGTACGGGGTTGTTGCAAAAGTGGAAGAATTGTAAATACTTCCACAACTCATGAAATTGTGTGTGAATATGAGAAAGATGTCTGGAGAAGGTTTCTGAACCCAAAGGATTTATATAATGAAAACTTATATGGGGTGAAAGTAACTTCCTGCAATTGGAAGTGCATAGCTGCAATTGCTGTGACACACCAGTGTCTTTTCTACCCAGTAGTGTTTCTATGCACTGTGCTTTGTGGTTTTTTTAGTGAAATGTTGTTACTGAGATCCTTTTCTGCACAATAGAAGTGACCATAAAATAATACTTGCACTTGAAAATCATTGCAGTGTGAAGTTAAACATTGCTTTTTTTATTCTGAGGAAATTCTTGAACAAAAGCATGAATGTGAATGTATGTGGAATAAGGCCAATGGGCAGCTTGAGGGCTTCAACTTGATCTAAGGGTTTTGTGTTTGAGGGAGGCAGTTGGACCAGAGGACCTTCAGAAATCCTTTCCAGTCTGAATTCTCTGATTATAGCCCAGAAGCTGATCACTGTGTGTGTCCTTTTTCCATCCATCTGTGCAGAGAAGTGTCTCTTGGCTACATGGGGCATATTCCCAGGACGGCCTTATAACTGTGAAGACTCCAAAGCCATTTACTTAAGGTCTTTGAATTTTATTTCAGCAAACAAATGTATTAGCTTGTCCATAAATCTTTTTGCATGTCAGACCAAGCAAGTTTTCTAATGCACAGAGAAATGAGGAATGTTGGTTTGAATCCAGAAAATGTTAATCCTCATGTCTGTGGACCTGGAGAAAGTAATCCTCAGGCTTCCCTCGCTGTGAAATGAATCTAACGCTGTATCATGGGCTCATGCATTTTAGATGATGCTCTCTGGGTAATGTTTTCCTCTAGCAGGTCGTAACCTACCTTCAGCTATATAAAGCCGCATGATGAGATGCAGGAATTAATTTCATGCATTGCTCCAGTTCTCAGTATACTTATAGACAGCATAGGCTCATCTGGATATCTGATATGCATGTCACAGTGCTGCTTTTAAAGCTGTTTCTGCAGTTAGCTGAAGAATAGGGCAAAACAGACAAGAAAATGAATGCCAGGATTTTTTAGTTGATGGGACTGGTTTGGCATTTTGGAGACTATAACCAAATGTTGCTGATGCACAATGGTGCTACTGCAGCTGGTGAGTTCAGCAAAGAGGACAGGGAGTGCCCTGTAAAACTTAAACCCATCTCTTATCAGGGAAGTGATTAAGACCAAACCCATTTCTTATCAGTGGGATGATTAAAACTCATGCTCTTCAGTGATGAAAGAATAGGAAACTGTGAAACCTACTAGATGATAGGTGAAAACAGGCAGGATGCTTTAGTGCCTTCTGTGGAATTGAGGCCATCTTCATCCTTCTCTGCCTGGCATGCTGGCTTCGCTTTTTTGTAGATTTGACTAATTTCAGGTATTTTGGTTTAGTAGAGGTGAATATTGGAAAGAAACTAAACATTAAATAGGTTGCTTTTTTTCCATCCTGAATGAAGTAAAAATGCAATACTTTGACAAAGTGATAGTGGGGTTTTTTCCACCCTCAAAAAAAAATATCACTTAATTAACACCCTTCAGTGAAGAAGAATAAGGTGTTAATTAGAGTACCAGTCTATGTAGCAGACACTTGGTGTATGTTTTCAAAGTTTGGATGGGTGCAATAGGAAAATGAGGAGGGGAGAGGAGGAAGGCAGCTTCTTATTGTAGTTTTCTTTGATACTCTGATGCAAGTTAGAAGTGAGACTGTTGCCGTGTAATAAAGGTGAAAATAAGCTAAAGTGAGGGCAAAGCCGGTTGAGAAGTGCTTTGTGGACTGCCCAGGATCATCTGTTCTTTCCTATTTTAATGAAGTCTTTACAGCTAGCACTTGTTATCCTGTTCCCTGAAACTGCAGTAAGTGTGGTTATTCCCTGGAGCTCCAGCCGTGCTTTGAACCCCTGAGTCCTGGTGTCCCGAGCAGACTTCCTTTGGGAGGAGGTGGTTGTCTCTGAAGCAGTACAAGTGCAGCGTTTCAGGAGCCTGTTCAGGTGTTTGCCTCTGGTCATATTACATTCTTCCCTCTTGAATCCTCGTGACTGCAGTGGGTTTTTAACTCCACTGTAGAACATCAAGCGATTTATCTAGTCACTCTGAAGCATGTACCAGTGATGGTAAAGCTTTGTTCTGTTTTACCTGTGCAGAGCCTTGGGTACTTGGAAAAGCTGGAAGAATTTTTTAAAAAAGAATTTAAAAAAAATCAGACTGTATAATTCAGAAATCCAATTAGGAAGAAGGTGTGAAAACGGTTTAACGAGGACATCACTGAAAGCTTCAATTCTAATGCCTATTTTTGGTGGCAGAACTTCAATACCAAGAGTGACGGCATTTGCCAGAGTAACATACTGATATTTCATCTGGAGCATTTTGGATAACATTGGTCTATAAAACATAAAAATTAACTTTGGCAAAGATACTTTTTGCTATTCCATTTAAGAAAGACATTCCTGAAGGCATGTATTTACAAAAATGGATTACACTGTATTAATAAGGAGATTTTTTTTAATGGATTTTCAGAGACAAAAGGAAACAAAAAAAGGGCTAGCTTAGCTCTACTTCATTCAATCATAGATAAGTGGAGTTGCAGGCAAATTTCTCAAGCAGTGCACAGAAATAAAGTCTCCAGAACTGTGCTAAAGGCCTGAGAGCAGTGGAGAAGCAGTGAAATACAGGCGTATGGTGGGCTAATAGGACAAGTAGGAAATACCAGCCTCTTGCTGGTTGTGATGGTTTTAATTGTAAATACAGACAATGTAAAGCATTCCGTCACTAACTAGTCTACATTTCATCAGTGTATTGTGGCTTTATACTGAAAATGAGATTTATTCTTGCACTAGCTTTGCAGACTCTTTTTTGAGTTTTAAACTGTGTTTTCTGTCTTCGTGCAAGTAGAGTTCACCACTGCTTTGAACCTCTGTAAACAGGCCCTTGTATTCTTGGGCTTCATAGCTTGTTTCCTGATCTTTGCAGACTTTTCAAGATGGTCTCCTATTGCGGTTCGATGTGATGGTCTTGTGCTTGTTTTCAGCTTTAATATTCATGCTTGACATATGTAAACCTGAGAGAAACTAGTTTGTTCTGTATTGCTGGGGCTTTTTGCGATACCTGCATTTCAATTAAACCTGTTTGTTTCTGTCTTTGCTGGGACTGGCTTAAAGTTTTCTTTCCTCATCTAGCACTTATGTATGTTTTCTTAAGGCAAAACATAGTTTTATTTTTAAAATCCCTTTATTTAGACTACATTTTAACTTGAGGAGATCAGTATTCTCCCTGCTTTCCTTCTCCACTGCCGTTGTCATTGATTCTTTTGCAGCCTAGTGCATCTTGTGTTAAGTTTCAGTACAAAAGGATACTTAAATTAATAGTGCAATCATTTCTGCAACTCAGGGATGATTTTGTCAGGTACTGCTTTCTGTATGTTTTTAGACTGGTAGATCACTGCTAACATATCTTGCTGATATCTCTATCAAGATCCAATGTTGAGTGTTCATTCTAGCAGGCAAGGAAGTTGGGAGGCTCTTCGGTCATTGCAGTTGTAGTATTAAGCTGTTCAGAGGGACTCCAGCCAGGGTAGAACAGAAGCTAGTCAGAAGTTGGTCAAAAATAAATATTTAAACACAGTTCTAATACAGCATTAAACTAGGCATTTATATGTATTTAATCCTGCAGCCCCGTGATGATGTCAGCAAGAGAATAAACCTTGTTCCTTTTCCCACCCACGCCTCTTCCAGAGGTACTTGGTTACAAACTCTTCTCTGGCGTCTGTTGGTGAGGGAAATAGCTGCAGTTGGAAGGGGTGCTGCAGCTGTATGAGGTTGAAAAGGGTATTGCTAGTATGTAAAGCTGTGAGTCATTTATATGCCAAAGTTGGAATGTAGCTTGGCTTTGCCTTGCTTGCTTTTGGCCAACAGATAGCTCATAAATATTGGCAGAAGAAAAATTAATCTGAAAAGGTGTCATCCATTGATATAGCCTCACTAATGCAAACAGGTTGCTCAGGAGTGGTAAAGCTAAGCTTTTATGCCCATTTAAACTCTCTATCTTTAGGCTTCTTGTCCACTGTCCTCTTCTGAACTGTGCATTTGTCTGATGTGGAGCTTTTCCAGCTTTCTGGCTCTGGGAGTCTGCTGTACATGTTTCTCTTACTGCATATGGAAATTTTTGGCTGCCCTTTTGAATAGCTCTTAGCTTCTCCCCCCACTCCCAGTTCAAGTGCACCTGTCTTTCAGAATGCTTTTTTTTTCTTTTCTTCTTAATTTGGATCTAGTGGTTCTTCACATTTCCAAACTCTTAAAATTTGTATTGCAGTGAAGAGCCCTGCTGCACGCTGGATTTCATTAGTCTTTTGCAGAATTGTATGTGACTATCAATTGTATGAGACTAATTTGTTTCTCAAGTTCTCTAGAGCAATTCGTCCATTGCTTTCCTTGCCTTTATCCTCAAAATTGGTGAATGAGATCAAATCTTCAATAAACAAACATTTCCGAAGTGATCCATTATTACTGCCACTTGTTCTTCATTCTGTTCTTCAAGCATATAACAATCAATTAATGAGAATTAAAAAAATTGTTGGAAACATAATAGGGTACTTGAATAGCTACACCTTCTGGACCATCGTGTGTTATTTTTCTTGCATTCTGGTATATTATGAAGACTTCTTTGTGAGGGGATATTTAACAATAGATTTTCCCTTGTTCTTTCATGCATGACAGTAATTGGCTTTAAAAGTATCCAAAACCTGAACAACCCTCCCCTTCAAACACCTTTTTCTTTTAGTGAG
Source organism: Falco naumanni (assembly GCF_017639655.2). NCBI lineage: Eukaryota > Metazoa > Chordata > Aves > Falconiformes > Falconidae > Falco > Falco naumanni. Next base: position 1,752,164 of record NC_054060.1, on the reverse strand, counting down.
GAAAACTCACTGTGCAATAGAATAACTCATTGATGACTATAATGAAATAAATACGGCTGTCAATATAATGAAAATTTACAATATCAAAACTTCATAAGAATATTTTCTTGTAATCACTTGAAGGTGCTTACTCCTATTGTATTTGACAGTAAGGATTCACTTAGAAAGTAGCAGAATAGCCCAAGTTGTGAGCTTGTATGATCTCTAGATTATTGCTCCTTTCTTTCAGCCTCCCAAGAGCCCTGACCTTTGAAAGCTCCTGAATGTTGGTGGCAGTTTGGCTGTGCTGTTCCATATGGGGCTGATGCTTGTAAGCTGAAAATGGTTCTTGCAACCAGTGCTTCCTACAGGTTACACTTCGGAAGTAAGACAGCTACAAATCACAATTAAGGGCAAGTGTACAGTTTTAAACACATAGAGTATAAATCACTTTAACAAAACCTTGACTTCTTGGCTTGATCTGTGTTTTAATATGCATTTGTTCTTTTGGTGCTCCTGTCCCTAGAATTCTGCAGAACATAGTAATAACAAAGCAGCGAGTACTGTTCTTGGAGAAGACCAAGTAAGGGAACTGTTGGGATCCAAAAGCCTCTTATGTAAGCAATGAAATCTGTATAGTGTCATTTTCTGTTTGGTTTTGCACAATTATGGAAATTACTCACTATTGCCAAAAAGCAGGAGTACTTAAATTTCCAGACTCCTGTTGTGTTACAGGGAGCGTTCTTTGTAATATTTAGCTTCCCCCCCCCCCCCCTTTTTTTTTTTCCTCTTTTCTTTTACAACATGGCTGCTTGGTACTGGCAGACTTCATCTCTTTGTGCAGCTTTTGGCTAGAAACCTTAATCGGAAATGGCCCTCTGGCAGATGTACAGTAGCTGGAAGCATTGCCTGAACTTACTGATGATGTTTGCTGTATTGCCTTTGCTGTTTCTGAATGACTGAAAATGCAAAACAATAACCTGAGACTCTTGTGTAGAGTTTTTAGTAGCACTGCCAGTCCTTTATAATGCAAATTTTTTATTAATTTGTATATGGAGGCTTTCCTACCACCTTCATTCTCATTTGTTCTTCCAGGATTTTATTCTAACCTGGAATACCTTTTCAAAGAGCATTTTTATCCCTTGGTGGGGTGGAGAGGGCCACCAAGTTCAGTTTGTGTTTCTCTTTGCCATCATTATGGAGTTATCTGTGCTGATGACATGATTACTAGGATGAGGATAGAGTGCATTGAAATATATTGTAATCTGAGACATTGTTTTTCAAGAGGATTTGAAACTGATGGAAATGGAGGGTTTAAAACTTAAACCCAGAGAATATTTACTAAAGAGACCTTTTGATGCAGTTGTCCAGTTTAATCTTTTTAAATTATTTTTAGGCTTTGTGCAAAAGTTGTAATACTTTCAACAGCTTAGTGGTTGCAGAATCAGATCGAAACCTGAAAGCTTTTGACAGCTTGTTTTATCCAAATTACTGATACTTCTTTTAATAAGAGGATTTACAGTACTTTTTCATACCACATATGTGTATTGTGTAGCCCCAGCAGCAGTGCAGCTCGATTATTTTAAAATACACAATTACACCCCTTCATCCCTGCTACAAAGGCTAGGTAAGCCTTTCTTGCAGTAATGGTTGCTCAGTGGCTGGGGCAGCTGTAGAAGTAGGATTGAATTGCAGCTTTAGGGTTTTTGGTCGCTTGGCCTTTGAATTCAGGGATGTGTTATACGACAGGGGAGTTCATCATCTTTGTCAGTGTGTAATGGAAACTGGGAACCTGAAGCGGAGGATCACTTTCTGAGCGTCTTCCCTGAGCAACTGTCATCTCTTCAGCTGTGACTGGCATTTCAGTATTATGGTGGAAGGCTATAGTATAGAAGAGAGAACCACTAAGCCTTGGAAATAAGCTAGCCTATGCCATATGCTAGTGCTTTAGCCTGTTGTGTTTAGTAAACCACGCTGAGATAGGTGCCAGTCTTGCTGTTTGATTTATGCCTCTACGAGAATACTAAGTCATCCTTCTTCAGCATCCCTTGAAATGGGGACAGTCCAGCAGAGCAAGATCATAACCCGGTCTCCTGTGTTACCTCAAGCAGCAGTGTTGAAAACAGCGTGATCCTTGTTAACCTCAAGGGACAACAATGGTGGTTGTAGTGCAGTTTGTAACCCCTGGTAATTAGGGCACTTCTAGTGCAGTAGCTTTTCCTCTCTCTTCCTGCAATGGATTACTTGCTGTAGTATTTCTGCTGAGCACAGAGCTCGCTTACTTTAGTGTAGGAGTAGAAGGCTGGCAAATCCTTGTCAAATGAGTTTGTAAGTGAAACAATTTCTGAGGTTAATATTTTTGAGTGTTTGTTCTTGTAGCTGTTACTTGTAGCTACAGCACAATTGCTCTTCAAATGTGACTGTGCCAGCAATGAACGGTTTCTCTGTGTGCTCTGGAAACTCTTGGTCTTGTTTTCTTGCCCAAATGATTCTTCAGGGATGCATCTATAGTGCAAACTTCCCATGTAATTGTCAGTCAATGTACAACTGTTTGTTTCACTGATTCATGAGCGTGGTCAAATGATGTGTGTGGGGAAGTGCTATTTGATGGGTGTACATCAGAAATTTTTCCAAGGCTTGAAGTCCCCCTTTCAGTTTTCTAAAATCTGTTGAATTGTCTTTCAATCCTCTTCCTGGAAATAAGCTGTGAATTTGAGGAGAGGGATGAAACAATCTTGAGTTTTATCAGCTGTGTGGCACTCTTAACTCTGCTTGCTGATGAGAAGTCCTGCTGCCCATGGCACACAGCAGTATGATGGGTTTTGCTGCATAATCTGTCTGGCCAGCTGTATTCTAATCTTTTAGGGGGGGGCCTGGCGGGGGAAGAGACTAGCTTTAAGGCAACACTGTTTTCAATAGATAGCTTTGAAAATAGGATTGAAGGACAATTTAGTATGTCTGTGCTCTTAACACAGCTCTGAAGCTGGTAAGTATTGAAGGATTTGATGCCATAATAAGGGTATTTTGGCCTGACCACTGAATGTCAGTATGGCATCTCATTTCAGAAGGCAAAAATCGTGTGGTCTGTTCAAGTACCTTTACTGTCTGTTTCCTAATGAATGAAACTATCTTTTGGCCTGTCTGCGTATATACCACTACAGTTCCCTTTTACCTTAGAAGGTAGTGAGGCTTCTGGAGCTGTGGCGATCTAGCTACTTCAGGAAAGTAGGTCACTTGCATCTTGGGGAGTTCCCTGCCTCAGAAGTCCAAAATAGATGGAAGAAAAGGTCAAAACAGAGTTCACAGTTGTGAGCTGTGTAGGGCCCAAGATTAGGGCTTTTCCCTTTTTTTCCGATGTAGATAGGTCATATAAAACAAGAAAACTCTGAATCAGAGAAAAGACATCTGGCCACGAACACTGAACACTTGCCAATTACAAGGTCCATGCAACTGTAGAAGGCTTGAAAACCCATCAGTCTGCTCTACAGCTCTGAGCTGGCTGGTGTGTGTGGCAGCCGTGGCCCGGAGTGGCCAGGGCAGGCACTTCATGCTGTGAGGCTGTGCCTCCTGTGAGTGGGGGTGCACTGCTTTCAAACTGTTGTTGACCTCCATCTGCAAGTGGTCCATGTTGTGCTTTTTCTATGAAAGTTGTGGTATCATAGATGCTAATGTCTTACTTAACTCTTTGTTTTCTGCACCTCATTGCTTTGTTCTTTATAAGATCTTTTGTTTTCTGCCGCTCTGTCACTGCGTTTCTGCTGCCCCTCCCTCTAGCTGGGTTTGTCAAGTCGCCCATGTCAGAAACTAAACTCACGGGGGACGCCTTTGAACTGTACTGTGATGTGGTTGGGAACCCCACTCCAGAGATCCAGTGGTGGTATGCTGAAGTCAACCGGGCTGAGTCTTTCAAACAGCTGTGGGATGGCGCTCGGAAGCGCCGTGTCACCATTAACACTGCCTACGGGGCGAATGGGGTGAGTGTGCTGAGAATAACCCGCCTTACCTTGGAAGACTCTGGGACTTACGAGTGCAGGGCCAGCAACGATCCCAGGAGGAATGACTTGAGGCAAAATCCCTCCATAACGTGGATTCGAGCCCAGGCTACTATAAGCGTCCTTCAGAGTGAGTCCGGCACCCTACAGTAGTGGCACTGTAGTATCTAGAGACAGTCTAGTGACCCTTACCCTCCCGTTACCCTGATAAAACCCTCTGCTACCTTGTCCTGTTGTTTTGAACCCAAGACTGCTCCTCTACCTGTAGTGCTGATGTCGTCTGCCATCTGTGTCTCTTCTCCTTAGGATCAAAGGACTCGGGGAAAATCTATGGATCTGTTTTATAGCTTCCGTGTGAAAACAAGCCCTGTGTTGAATTTGTTTATCCCCTACTCCTTTTAGTTTTGTGGTAGGTTTCCAGCCACCATAATGCTGGCTTCTCCACGAGTGCCTTTATATTTGTTTTTCTGTTCTTCCCAGGTCTAACCATTTTATTTTTATTTCTTCTGTTTCCTTGGAATTTCTCTGAATGCCTTCTCACGTGGTTTTGGTTGCATATATGCTTCTGTTCAAATCCTTTCCTTTTAGTTATGTGTGATGTTTAATGTTTAGATTTTTCCATGAAGTTGTGGTGTTTCTTTTCCTTTCTGAGCAGCAGCATGTTTCTAATGAGTTCTCTGATGCAGCAGCACTGAACTGATGCAGCTATTCTTAATCCAGCCTATGAAGGGGGGGGGGGGGGGGGGGGGAGAACATAATTTGTTGAACTAATAACTTTAATAACTTTAGCTAAATGACTTTCATCTAAGAATGTAACTTTTGGCAGCAGAAAAGCTTTCAAAAGCAGAGAATGTAGTTGACCCAGAATTGCTTTTTGTTCTTTATTTTGTTACAAGACTTTTCTGCATTCAGCTTGCTTTTAAAGTGGTCCCAGACCAATTTGGAAATCCGCATTGTCAGAGAGTAGAGAAGAATCCTGTTTCATTTTGTTTAAGATGCAAAACTTCTTCTGCATTTGCTAACAAGGTGAAGCAAATGTCTAAGGAGTTATAGGTAGTGTCAATTAAATTTGCAACATGAGCCTGCTGCATGGAGGTACAGGAGAACTTGCTTTCTCAATTATTTTTTCAGTGTCCTAAGGTGGCAAAGAGTAGAGCATAGGTGTTGTCTTGCTACTGTACTCTGTGCATAAAGAAACCCTTTATGTACCACTTAGAGCTTTGTCTGGGTACAAAAATGTCAAACTCTGTAATTATGTCTCAGTTATGTTTTTGGATACATTAAAACCAATCAGCCAAAAAAAAAAAAAAAACCCACAACCAAAAAACAAACAGAAAAAACCCAAACAAAACAAACCACCCCAGACTCCCTAAAGCTTGATGCTGCAGTTGTCACTGCTGGATCAGAGACTTTCCCCTGGGAAATGGAAACATTGATATGTGTGAAGAAACAGATAGTGAATCCAATGAGCGGACTGACTTGAAAACTTAAGTGCCATTGGGTGGTTCAGCTCAAACCTGCTCAGCTTTCAGTCCTAATGCTTGATTCTTCCTTTGTCCTTTGAGGTCCCAGAGAACTCAGATGCATAGATTGCTTGCATGACCTACAACAGCAAGAGCTGGGTAACTTCAGGAAATTATACTGCCTTCAGACAAAGCAAAAATAAAAAAAAAAAAGTCTTCTAGGAAATAATGTCTTCTGGAAATCCCCTCTACCCCTGTTAAGACATTTAGGCACCTTTCTTTGTGTCCAGTCAGTTTTAGTAACCTACTGAGGGAGAAAATCCTTTTCATATAAAAAGTCACCATTTGGGAACGAGTTACTGTGAAGATGTCTTCGTATGGAAAGTGGATTTTTCCCCTCTCAGGGCATTGATATTAACCTGCTCTGGGGTCTGAAGTTTAACCTTTTGTCTTCCTCCTCAGTTAACATTGTCTTGTTGCATCTCGTGCTACTAACTCTGAAGTGTGTATCGTGACTTCATTGCTAAGTGCCTTGTGCTTGGGATAATGCTTCTGCTTCAGTGTTTTACTTGTTGGGGGGGGAAATGTTGAACCAGATACTTTAATGCCTTCACTCTGTAATATTGTGTATATTAAGAGATCTGACCAGCTACTGCTTGGGAGACAGACCACTTGGACATCAAACTCCTGCGTGACCGTGCTGGACGTGGACATAAGGGGGGGAAGCAGGTTTCCAAGCTGTCCCTGGAAGGTGGACACCATCTTATCTGAAGCTGCCCAAAATGCCTCAGCTGCTGTATTGTGTGTGTGAACACAATTTGTCTTTGGAATGGGGATTTTCTGACTAAACAGTGTTGGAGTTTCCAGCTAATGCTGGCCATTTTGCTGCTGGGTTTATTTGATCACTGAAAGGGAACATCAAACATACCAAAAAAGCACAACCTCTTTTCACTGCCCTTTAAATCACAGCTTGTCTTCAATACCAGAACTGAAGTGTAGAGAGGTCAAGTGCAACTTGACTTTTAAGTTAGTACCCAAGAACTAGCATCTGGCTTCTATCTCATTCCTAATTTGGAAAAAGAATTTCACTTATTGATGGTTGGGGATTTGATTGGTTTTTAACTCTAAAACCTTGATCTTGCATAAAATGGGCATTTTAAGTGATGTATAAAAAGAGACTGTTCAGCATCTTGCTCTTTTAAGTGGATATCCTTCTTTGGATGTCACTGTCCTGGTAGTATTCCATTTGCAGTGTTTCTTCTAGAATTAAATCAGGCTAGGACTGCCAAATCACTTTTTGAAAATATAAACAAATTAAAGAAACATAAGTGTAGGTAAAAGATGTAAATGAGACTGCAACTGCCTTTAATTTTCTTAACCTAAAACTCAAAAAGTTGCAAGTCAGACACAAAAGGCCCCAGCAAACTTTGCCCCAGGTGAAACGAGCTCGAGACAACTGTAAGTATTTTCTGGACATCACACCTTAGCAGAGGGGTAGTTAAGAAGAGGTGTCAGTTAGCAGGAATATTCATTTGGAGCTTCAGGCAGTTTTTTTCTATATGTTTTGGTTCATCAGTGTTAGAAGCTGAAGGGTCCATTATCAAAAGAATCTGAAAGCCAGAAGATTACCACTGTCAAAACCCTTCTGGATTAAGTCTTTGACTTTCCAGTTTTTGTAGGGACTAGATTAAATTTTTTTGTGACTTTTTTCCTGTTGCTAGCATTTGTATAATGCTTTCTGATGGCCACACTTATGCTTTCCGTTTCTAGGACTGCTGCAGGCTCATCACCACTTTAGGTTGTGTCTCAGCACAGCACAGACAGCTTTAGCATCTGTTAGAATGGCCCTTGCTAGGTGTGTTGCAGTCTCTGTTAAGAGTGGCCTGAAGCCCGTCTTGCCGACATCCTCCTCCTAAAAGGGAAACACTGCGTTTATTTTTCAGGCTGCAGACTTGAAGACACTGCTTTTATCATCAAAGAAAATTATTAAAACAAAAACCAGTATGATCAGTGAATTCTAGCAAAATTTTATTTCTCTAACATGCTGACACTGAATTATTATTTCAAACATATTGTTAAAAATATTTCCAGAGCTCTGTTAGTATTTTTGTGAGAATGCACACAAGCTTTTTGTTGGGAATTGAAAAGCAGACAGAGCAGTCCAGTAATGGTATGGTTGTAATAAAACAAATTTGTACCCTGTAGGACCCAGATAGATTCTTGCATGCATAAAATTTCCCAGCATGGGAAAAATGAAGCAGAAACACAGTTGAAAATATGCGCTAATAGTGAAGTGTCTAAGAGAAGTGTCAAAAACCTTCTGTTATTACAGTACTTGCTAGTTTTTCTGCAGTCAAATGATACTGCTAGGTTTAAGTAGCTGAGAAAACAAACTGTAGACAGTCTACTGAGGAGAGGGGGAAAGGATATGCAAGACTGGAATGGCTCTGTTGAGTTATTATAGGTAGGTGTATTTTATCCCTGCCTTTCTGGGCAGTAAGTACCATACTGTTGGATAGATGAATGTTTTATATGTTGAAAAATGCAGTGTTTCTGATGATGTTGGTATTTTCCACTTCCCCTCATTCTGTTTCATAATTTGTGTTCCAAGGCCTATGCAGATGAATATCCAAAAGACTGCATGACTATGACTAAATTTATGTTCTAAATACTACAAGACATAACAAAATTTACAGGGTTAAAAATTCTGTGCTGACTTGCAAAAATAATGAAGATGTCCGTTAGTGACTGACTTCCTCAGACTCCTGCCCTTTGCTGCTGACCAGAATGCAGAGGAGGCAGCCCTTGCATTCTGAGAGGTTGGTGCTGCAGGAGAGTGGCTGGTGAAATGAGCAGCTACTTCTTTGGAACTCATTTCACCCTTTAAAATAAGGAGATACATCAAAGGTAGAGGGCACACAGCAGCATTTACACAGTAAAGACTGCTCTAGTAGTGGTCTTTAGTTCAAGCTGAAACTATAGCCAATGCTAAATCTAGATATTTTTGGAGGACAAACAGCAAGAATTCTTAAATTTCCTTTAAGCTCTGTCATCCTGTGTTTGGATGTTTTTGTTGGGTTGTTGGTTTTTTTTTACAGAATACTTGAAGCCAGATGTGAGCCATGAGACCTTCAATAGAAAGGTCTTTTTACCAAGCTTGGGGAGAAACTTGTCTCTGAATATTCAAAGAATTCGTCAGCCTTATTTGACAGACAGTAATAGCTGTCTGCATGATCTTAAGAAACTGTGGTTATCAAATGTAAGGACAGTGCCCTCATACTAATCTTATCACTTCTGTAAGGCTTTCCCCTAAAAAATGTGAATTTAATGTTACCAGGTAAGATTATAATGTGAAATAGCCAGGGTTCAGTTCTAGTGCAAGCAGCAAAGCATGTAACTGTTGTGGTCGGTTTATGCAATGGGGCTCACATATTTATTTTTTTTCTTCATAAATGTTTATGTTTAAGGTTACTTCAAAAAACAAATAGTTTCTGACTCTTAACATGGTGTATATCCTCACTTTTTATTGCCAAGAGTTAAGGACCACTTTCAGGTATTCTTAATCAGACTTGTGCCTTACTCACACTGGGTGTTTGCTTGAATTTCAGACACCAGGGAAGTTGTGCTATTTGAAATACCTTGTGTGCACAGAATATTTTCCTTACGTAGACATTAGTATTTTTGTAGGGGGAAGTCTGGAAATAATATTCAGAAGACTGTCTAACTTTTCCATACAGAAGATGAGTTTGTTTTAAACCTTGAAGTAGAGGAACAAAGTAATAGAACCAATAGAAAGAAGTCGCTTCTAAAGGACTAGCTGATCTCTTGTGTATAGTCACAGGATGTGTGTTTTCCCATGTTATGGCCAATAGTGTGTAAAAAATTATTAATAATCTTATGTAGAAATGTGTAGTGAGGTTAAATATATATTTTAGATTGTTTATTTTAATAATTCTCTTTTTTCATATAGGAATGCTGATCTGTAAGGTGTTGCCTTCACTAGTGGTCAGCTGTTTTATTGTGACTTTCTTGATGTCTCCCAAATTAGTGCAGTGACATTCCTTGTGTAGTCTTTTCCCTTCCTGATTCCCCTTTGAATTTTAAACTAGTGTGGCACAATTGGCAGTGAAGATTTGTTGCTATTTAACGTATCCTTTCTTTCAGAGCCCAGGATCAATGCCAGTGAGGATGTAGTGATTCATCTGTATGGTCCGGCTGTCACATTGCAGTGTAATCTCACCACAAGTCCCAGCCCCCTTTCTGCCAGTTACTGGGTGAAGAACGGAGAAGAGATCCCTGGCACTAGAAAATCTTCCAACACTACAGAATACAAGTAAGTCTCCTTGAGATAACCTTCACCGTTACACTGGAGAATGGCAGACCTGGTAGACCTACAGCTTTGGGATAGGTGATGAGATGTCGGGACTCCAAGGTCCCTGGTCCGGCTTCACAGTGGTCACACAAATTTGGTTGGTCTTCATTAAAGGCTCCACAAAAGGTACATCTGTGAACAGCATTAGAAGAAAGAGTCTGGAAAGACCGTTGTCTACAGCTGTCCCAACTGGCTCACGTAAACATAATGTCAATAAAAGCATACTGTAAACATCTCCTCTCAATCTAAACTTGTTTAGCTCTTCTCTAGAGTGTACGTGATGTGTGGACGTAGGCACAGACATGCAGCCTAGTTTTCTTTTCCTCTGTGTTATGCAGTCTCTATCCTATATATGTCTGCATAAAGATGGATCTGCAGCTGTGCATCTTTGTTGTGCAGGGAAATGAAGCACATAAATCACTGCTGAAATCAGCTGGTTTAGTAATTTTCTGGCCTTGGGAGATAAAAAAAGTGTCTTCTCTGAGTTGTTACTGATGAGTTGTCAGACCACTACTATGAAACGATGCCAAATCTTGATTAAACCAGTACAGCTGTATCACTTGTGCTTCTTATTTGTCAGTACATCCAAGTCTTTCAGCATTAATCTCGTCCATGTGTGGATTCTCTGGGTTTGTCTTTACCTTCCATCTAAGAGTGTGAAGGACAACAGAGCATGTACAGCCACCTGTTCTGGTGCACTGTAGCTTGCATCAAGCAGAAATCTTTTGAGGGTTTCTGTGTTCCTGAAGTGAGGCTTTCTTGCCACGGAGTTGATGAGAGCATGTGAAGCTTGCGCAGTGATGCCAACAACAATCTGTTTTGTATGTGTGATTTTTGTGTTCTTTTCTTCCATTTTCTTTACTTGATGCCAGTGTGGATAGCAAATACAACTTTCTGTTCAGTGCTGAGCTAAGATGAAAGAGCACTGGAAGAATGGTTTAACCACTGGTGGTAACTTACTCTTTGGAGACACTAGACCACTTCTGACTCTCCTACTCGGCTGTTACACCAGAAAGAGGTGCCTATGTCTGATCAAGACCCGCTACATTATAGCACATCTGGTTTACTGTTCCTTGCTTGTCCACTAAAGTAAGGAAACATGCCTACACACTCAATGGCTTCTTTCTGTGTCTAGCACAGTACTGTGGGCTCTTTACCGCACTGATGATGCATACTGGCACAGGATTAAGAAATATTAATTAATTATTAATTAATTAAGAAAGGTTTTTGTTGCCTTAGCAAAGCATTGTTTCATCCACAGTATTATGGAAGTTGTGTTTGATGCTGATGTTCAAATTTTTCCTTTTGCTCTCTGCTTTAGCTCACTTTGCATTATCTGTTCCATTTTGCAGTTAAAAAAATAGTCTCATTTAGTTCCCAGATTACATCTTGTTACTTTCTCAGTACAATGTTTAACACTGGGTCTGAGTTTTAAAGGCTCTACTTTCTTATCTAGCAATTAACTTGATGAGCAGTCTTGTCCAAAAGCACCAGCTTGAGTGGTAAAAAAGGCGCTTTGCATCAAGGTTACCGAAAATTGCACATCATTATTTAGGAAGCCAGGTTTTGAGGCTGACTTGTCTATAATCTCTTCCAAGCTGCGGTGGATTTTTCCTTCCAAATTCCTCTGTAAAGGAAGAATTAAACTTGGCTTCAGTTTTAACTTCCTGGAGAAGAAGGAAGTAAGGTGGGCAGACTGTAAGGCAAGCTCTCTATTCCCAGAGAATGAAGGGGCTGCTACAGCATGCCGCAGTCTCGGGGACAGCTTGAGAAATAATAGATTTGCATTTGCAAAGTAGATCTTGAATTCCTGATCATTTTTAAGCTGCTTTGCTGCATGTTGTGGTTTCAGGTTTTCTGTGGCATTTTTTTGTTGCATATGATCACACTGCATTTGATCTGTTTGTTAACGTCTAGTTTGATTTGATCACTTGTGAACATGGAAATACCAGATTTTGTCAGTGAGGATCCATGCAAGTAGTGGCAACATAGTTGTGGTTAACAAGAGGATGTTTCACTCAAGCACTTATTTAAATACTTTGTTAATCTTTTGTGTTCTATTTATTTTCCTCAAAAAAGCTTTAGGTTCTTGGTTTTTCAGTTATTAACATGTGTTGGTCTGCTATAAAATAGTTAGTATTTGAAGTTCAGCATTGTTTGCTATCCAGAAAGCTTCAGAATTTATAGGTTAAGCTACTCCTTAAAAATCCTGCTTTATACAACATCAGAAATTGAATACATCTTTCCTAATTCTTCATTCAAACTTGTTTTAGCTGCTCTTGCTGGAAGCCAGCTGAAATCAGAAAGCTCAGAGTTAAGTATAGCTTTTTAATTCACCATTTTAATTAAAAATGGGCAAGAATTATTTGTAGTGTATTCTTTTACAGCAGAAAGTGCCGGGAAGTGGTTCTGGCCATGCTGTGCTGTCATTGTAGAGACCTGTCCCCTAGTCTACATTCATAGTTTGGAGGAAAAAAGGAGTGACTTATTTGGCAATTCCTCATCAGTTAATTCAGAGTTGTGTAGAAGGTTGCTGAGCTAAACTGAAGAAAATAGTTGGTGGGTTTTTGTTTCTGTTTCTTTTTTTGTTTGGTTGGCTTTTTCTGCATCTGCTGAAAAGTCTACATCTACAAAAAGCTGGGCTTTTACTAAAGCCACAGGACTGGAGGAAGTTGTTGGCTGCACAAACTTGTTTCAGGTGCTTGTTTGTCTTTAAAACTTTGCAGCTGTATCAGTTTACACTTTTTTTAATGATTTATGGTAATAATACTCTAGTACTGGCTGTTGTCAAGCAGTCTGTGTAGAACTGAAAGAATACAGTGTCTTACTTCCTCACCACCCTCCTGAAGCGTTGACTTAAGTGAATAAAAAAAGAAGTGGTCAAACTACGATTCCTTCACTATTAAGGACCTAAATGCAATTACAGAAGGCCAGGTATTCTCTGCCTTCCCTCTCTATTGCAGAGTCGCAAGATAGCCTGGTGATGGGAGCAGTTGGCTGGGGTTGTCTCACTGCAGCTCCGCGGAGTGCACCTTTGCCCGCGGTGTCGGCAGGCATTAATGTTCAGCGTTGCTGCGCACTTCCTAAGGCTGCTTCGCCTGCCTACAGTTTAAATGGCAATTATGCCTTTGATGCTTGATGATTCTTAAGTAGTTGTTCTTTCTGTCATTACGATAATCTGTAATTCTAACTCTGTGAAAAGTGGGTATATTATTGCTTATCCGAAAGACTTATTAACTTTGTAACTAACTTCAGACTTTCACTGGTCGACTCCGGAAATAAGTGCTGTAAACACAATGGAGACTTGGGTCAAAGTATTGTGTTAAACTGAGTGGCTTTTTCCATGTGTCTAAGCAGTTTCCATGCTTCATTCCTTTTTTTTTTTAAATAAAATTAATAATTATATTACTATATATAATAATTAAATAAATAAATCATATAAATAAAATATAAGTGAATTAAATCAATTTAATAATTAAATTATTTTATTACAGTGCTCTTCTGCACAGTTTCTGTTCATCTGCATGCTATTTACTTAATGTGTTTTTAAAGAATAGTAATAATGAAGAAAGCTAAGAAGCCTTTCAGTAAAGGGAGGGAGGGATGAGTAGTACTCTGCCTTATTCTGTGCTGTATGGAGATGTGAATTCTGGGTCACATCATTGTATGCTTCTCTAGTCTAAGATGTCTTTTGTAGGTAAATATTTGAAGAACATACACACAGAGCTTTTTAAGTCATTTGTATCCAAAAGCTTTTTGAAGGACAGCAAAAGCTGGTGAACTTGAAGGTAGCACCATCTTGAGTGTAAAGTTATCTTGGGCAGTTTTTTCCTGGCTTTTTGTTTGGTTGTTGGGGGTGAGGTTTTTTAGTATTTCTTGTTTGTTTTTATTTTGCATTTGTTGCAGCTCTGATTTTCTTCTGGCTGGTTTGCTCCTGTTTTCCCCTCTACTAGTTGTTATTGCATTAGTCTTTCCTAATTTCAAGTGGCAGCAGATTCCTGTGTGGTGTCTTCATGAGTTGACCAGCTTTTGCAGTTTTTCCACTTGCAGCTTGAATCAGAGAAAGCCATTAATGGACCAGTCTCATATCTCGTAAGAGAAAAAGAAAACAGCTTATGAAATGACAGTGTAAGCCTTGATTGTGTCTGTTGCTTTCCAATTGGCCATGCTATGATTTTTTTGAATGCAGATAGTACATACAAATCCAGTTTCTCCCTCAGTGGGAGGTGGTATCTGCCTAATAGCCTAGCAACTGGAGCGTGACTCACATCAAACTAACTGTAGTGCATAATTAACAGGTATTGGGCTCCTTCTTTGCTTTTAAACTAAATGCAGTGTCTCTAGCTAAATTGATACTGACTTTCCAGACTAGAGCTCACCCTTTTTCTAGGCGTACAACATCTCTTACTTCAAGTAGGTATGTCTGTATAACATACCTTCAATTAACAAATGACAGCTGTGAAGTATGGGGGGTAGGGAAATAAATTCCTAGCCTGCTCATTTTTGGTTGCTAACACAGTACTTAACACGGCTCATGTGTTCTCTCCCTGTCTGCAGGATTTTGAAGCCCAGAGCAGAAGAGTCAGGGGAATACTTGTGCGTGTTTGTGTTTTCAAACTCTCCTATAGCCAACGCCACTATAGAAGTGAGAGGTACTATTTTTTGTTGTTGTTGGGGTTTTTTTTTGTTGTTGTTTTATTTCCTCTCCCTGAAAGTGTATGCTTCCACTGCCTCTGCCATCGTGCTCAGTGTCTGTACGAGAGAGCCAGCTCAGGAGGCCTCTTCTCATGATACATAATATGTGTCCAATCCTTGGTTATAATTTCAAGGGAAAGTCTTGCACACAGTTGTAGGGGAAAGATCTCACAGATAAAAGATTATGACCATTGCATTTGTGGTCCACACAAGAGGTACTAAAACACCTTCTAGCACACTTCTGCACTCCTTTGGTAAATCTGGCTATCACAAGAGACCATACCTGTCCAGCAGGATAAAGATTGCTGTAGAATGTGTTTGTGCTTATGCAAAGACAGCTGCTGGTTCCTCCATCTTTCACCGTAAATGAAGCCATCTGAATGTATTCAATGTACTTTGTTGTGAATAGGAAAAGAGTAAGAACCAGCATCTCTCGTGTGGTAGCTTGGAACTGTCTTTTTGTCTGCAGAGACTATTTCAGTTGCTGGGAAAGCCTGGGTTCTGGTTGGGACAGATGTCCTGTACCAGATTGGGGTTTTCCACTTTTGTGCACCATTTTTTCTGTCTTGTGTATGTTAGTAGTCTTCTGACCTCTTTAGGACCCTAAAATAGTGGATAGAAACTGCAAAATGTGAAAGGTTTGCACCAAGCTTTATGGTAGTTCTTGAACAAAAGAATAGTGTTTCTGTTGGACGTACAACATAGGGGTGATGGTGTTTTATACAGTATTAAACTACCGCCACAATACAGTTGTTCGTTTGTTGAATAACTGTGGAAATTACTGGCCCACTGCTTTGCAGTAGCTGTGGTTTGTCCCTTATATGCTGTAGTAAGATGGAATTGATGCAGTATGGCAGCTTTGTTAGTCAAAGGCAGATGAGTTTATAGAAAAAAATGTGTTAAAAAGTCTTGCAAACAGCCTATGTGCATCTGGGACTATACTGATGCTGGTTTTATGAAGGTGTACTGTAAACTTGTTTGAAATCTAAGTTAGCATTACTTACCATCTTCCTTACACATTCAGCTTAAATGTGGAGCTTCCTCTACTGCTGTTTGAAAATAGCAAATGGGAAGGAGGAAGCTTCACACTATCTCTTAGCACCCCTGTGCCAGTGATGCAGCCTGTCCTGATCTATATTGTGATCATTGCTGTTTAAATTGGGTATCACAGATCTGTAGCAAAAGCTGACAGCTGACCTCTTTCCTGGGAACTTCTGGTGCCCCACTGCATGGTCAGGTTCCTGAATCCGAAGTGAGGAAGTGGGGGTAATTCGGCAGTCTGTGTGAAATGACAAATGCAACAGTATTATTCTGAATGCCATCTTTCCTCTCTAGAGGACAGCGCTTTTTGAACCATACAGTTTCCTGGGGAAGAGAAATATTGCCATATAAATAAGCATTCTGACAGATTGTTGTACCAAGAAAAGCTTGCTGATTTTCTGTATCAATTTTAAAAGGTTTTTTTCCCATGATTTTGCATAAAACAACCTATCAAAATATACCTAGTGTTTAACCAGATCTGGCACAGAAGCTATCTGTGCAAGGGAAGAAGGAAATTAAAATATGTGCGCGTGCAAGTGCACCCCAAGTTCCTGTTGGCCCAGCTAAGAGGTGTATGGCATGTGAACACATGAGAAATGGACTTACTGATTAAAAATCTTGACTGAATCTCTAGAAGTAATTATTGCCTTGCTTATAGCAAGTTGAGTTCAAACTTACGTTGTACTTCTGGTCACCATGTCTTCTGGGTGTTGAAGGTATATTGGTGTAGGGTTGGGGTTTTTTTCTTTTTTGGGGGGCTTTTTTTGCATTCTGCTCTTACACTGTAGCTACTAAATCTTCTAATATCTCAATTAACAACTTATAGTCCTTTCTGCCTTCTCTAGATTGCTTTGGGTGACAAACCACTTTTAGAGACAGGAAGTTTAACTTTGGTAATAGATGAAGACCTTTTAAAGCTTTGTATACATCTCTGCTGTCTGCTGCCAGACAGGGACACTGAGAGAACTTGGCAGAGAGGTTTCCAGGGGCGTAGGATTTAACACTGTAGAAAGAAAGAATCATATCTGAAGTATTGGCACAAAAGGTAGAGGGAAAATAATAACTAACAACTTTTCACAGGTAACTTATACATAAATACAAATGAATAGTCATCAGTTAGAAGTTAATGACTCCAGCACCACTCCTGGGAGGTATTACACCTGCAGCTTGCTCTGCAGTCGCAGTCTGGGACTCAGTAACTCTATTCACCTGCTCCTCCATAAAGCATTGCAAGAGTGGCTGATGTGCCTCAAATTCCTCCTTGGCAGAAAGAAGTATCAGGGCTTGTCTGGGGTGGGAAGTACTTTGTCAAGTCATCTGCAAAGCAAATTGGAATGCATGTGTACTTTTAAACTGAAAAGATGCTTTCCTTTCGAACTCCTGATATTTGGAAACTTTAGTAGTAATAAATTTGGGCTGCATTTAAAAGCACAAGTTAGAGAACTTTGCAGTCTTTTTGCAGTCCTGGTATTGTACATGAATTCATTCCGATCAGAGAGTACTCATTTAGTCACTGCTCCTGGAAGAGCCATACAGCTGAACTTGTATCGCACATGCTTTCTTGGATGTAAATGTCTCTGAATAATATCCATGCTAGTGGCAAAGAATATACGGGCGCTTTTTTTTTTTAAAAAAAAAAGGGAAGGCATTCTCTGAGACTCCTGCAATTTGGTGTAAATATTCTACATATTCTGCCAAAGAATTCTTGAAGCAAACAGATTTTTGATACTAATTCATGTGTGGAGATGTTTCCTAGTTGTTAATCAAGGCATATGTGATGGCATTGATGCATGAATCTTGTTTGACCTTGCAGCTGCCATAATTTAATGCTTACCTGCATGTGAGGCCTGTCGCAGTATTTGTGGTTAAGCAATTGTACATAGATTTAATGGCTTAATTGTGAATTGTAATTATACTGCAGTTTTTAACTGCTGATGCACATAGAAGTGATGGTTTTGAATATGAAAGTGCTTGTAGACCAAAATAGTGACTTTCTGACAACTTGTGAACAGCTTTAACAAATGCCTCGCAGCAGATGTAATCCAGGATATACCAGTGCCATTTGCCTTTTATGTAATGTTGCCTGTTTTCTTCCTGAATCTCTACATGTGCTGCGTAAGAAGCTTAAAAATTCAGAAACATGAGCTTCACGTTAGAATTGCTAGGTGTGCTTGCATATTGAAAGCAGATTTTCTTGGTAAAAAAAAATGACTAGGGCAGTGGTAGTATGAAAATACTGGGGCTTAGTGTCGTTCTCTTGGAGTTCCCAGGAATGGCTTAAGTCTGCTTCCCTCAGACAGTCCGGCTGTCGGATAAAGTGTCTGGTGGAGACTTTGAGTATTCTTGCTCAAGTTCTGAGAGCTGTTAGGGCATTGTGTGAGTGCAGATCTAAGCCTGAAATAACAGGCTGGGTATAATACAAGTATTAGGAGGATTCTGCCTTGAGGGAGGGATCTTTTTCCCACCTTTTGTTTTTGCAGTGAAGTCGGCTGGCTGAGAGCGTTGCAGGTGACCAGGACATGATGTATGACATGGCTATTTTCAGCAGGAACAGTGGTGATGATCCTGCCAGGCACTAGCCAGGATGCAGTGTGTGCTATCTACCAAAAAAGTATGCTTTTTTAAATTGTTTTGTTGCCACATGGTGGAAATACCTGCAGTGCTTTTGCAGTGTTGTGATGCGAGAGCTCTGAAAACTTGGAAGATTAAAAGAAAGCAGAAAAAGCCCAAAATACAACTGTGAAGACTTCTGCCTCTGCAATCTTTTTGCTCTTATCAAGATCTTGGGAGAAGGAGGATGAAACAAGTTTGTCTTTCTATCTTCTGATACTCCAAACCATTGTCCAGTGCAGAGCAGCTGCAGTGAAAACCAGATGGCGAGGAACATGCTTCCAGTTCCCTCTGGCTGCCCAGAAGTAGTGCAAGCATCAAGGAAGATACCAATGTATGTAGCATGGCTGATGGGGGAGTGCATCTGTTCCCTTTCCCTTCAAGGCTCCCTTCTTTCTGTGCACCTGTACAGGTAGTTTTTTTTTTAATTCCTCTTCCTATAAGGCCTTTCTGCCATTATCTCATCAAGGGGATTCTTCTGAATTCCTTCCTCATCCCTCACTCATTTTGCACTTTTCTTTTCTTATCCTCCCCAGTTGCTATAGATTTCCCAATAGCAAGTGCTCAGACCAGTTCTGTTGGCTGCTTCCGAGAGACATAGAACTTACCACTTTTGAAAAATCCTTTGTTATACCCCCTAATTTGAGCTGAGCCAGGGGCCTTTTGTTTCGCATGCCATACCTGCGCTCAAAATGTTATTCTTCCACTCTTACTCTGGCTCCTGGCCAAGCAGCATGCTGGAAAAGGAGTGGTTATTTCAGCAGCCTTGGAAGATCTTGGTTTCTTGACTCCTGGCTGTCTTAAACCTCTACTACGGTTTCACAGTGCTGTACCAGAAATTAATTAGGAAGTTGGGCATTCTCTTAGCACAACTGCATTTTGGAATGATCCTAAGCATTACACCGAAAACACATGTCACGTTCTCCCTTCTCACAGTACCCAAATGGTGTCTTAACTCTCTGCCCAGGCTATAGAGGTAGACATGGATTAGAATTATAATGCAGAAAAATAAATCTTGCAGAGCCATTTTACTAGGTCACCCATAAGACATAATAGTTTTTACATGCAAGAATATTTTTAGGTGCTTTTGCCCTTGCTTTAATTTTGTCTGTTAATGGGAAAACTTGAAGGGGTTTTGTTAACTGGGACATGGTTTGGAAGTATTATGCATTATTAGTTTTCCTCTCCTCTTTAGCATTGCTAGTAAAATACCTTGAAAATACCTGGATGAAGGGCTGAGTATCTCCTATTTATCAGGAAATGACATTGTATGCCCTGTAACAAGGAAAAAACCCCACCCTCTTTTCAGAGCTGTATTAAAAGCATACCATTCAGAAAGCTGCTACACAGTATACTTTGTGCTTATTGGGCGCTTGAAGCCTGGAGGTCCAGTGTTTACTCTGGCACAAACCCTCTTTCTGATGTGATTTAGTGTAAAACTATCAAAACAACGCTGCTTTTCAGAAGTCAAAAATGGCCTAATTCTGTATTTATTCTGATATTTTTTTAGCAATTAATGTAAACCAGCCCTACCTCTTTTTGTTCTTCCATGTGCTGTTTCAAACCAACCTTCAGTGTTTAGTTTTCCTGTTTCACAATGTAAGAATAAAAAAAAATTTGCTTTCTTTTATCAGGGGCAATATCTTGGTTTCGTTGATGTAGGAGTTGACGTAGCATGTTGTATCCACGTCTCCACAGCCAACTGTATCTGAATGGAGATGTGGATTCTGCTGCTTAAAAGGTGAAGTGAAATCCTAAATCTTTTCTGAACAAAACCTATTTCATTTGGTGCTTTATCTGTTACTGGCACTAGAGCAGAACGGTGTAAGAAAAATCTCGACTTGAAATGCTTCACAGGAAAACATATCTCTTGGCTACATCTGTGACTGGGGTCAGTTGCAGCGGTATTTTATATTTTGTGTAGCAGAATACAATTTTGCAAACAGTTTGGTTGAATAAGTACTGGATTAATGTCTCAGCTGTATCTTGAAACAGACTAGCATCATGCCTTGAAATATTAATATTCCATGTAGCGCTCCCCTCAGACTGCGTACAAAAATAGCCCCTGCCCTAGCAGAGCTGGAAATGGCTGCTGCAGAGCCGTGCCCAGCAAGGGAAGAGAAGAATGTATTCTTGGCACTTACGCTCTCATTGGGATAACCTGGCAAAATGTCCTCCTCTTAAAGAAATATAATTATCACTTGGCTGTAGGAGAACACTAGGTCACCCTGCGGTAGAAGGTAAGGTGTCCTAGAAAGCTTTCCTTCTTTCTTCCTTAGCAACCTTACAGGAAAAAGTGGGGCAGCTGCGGTGCTGACTTACTGTACCCTTTTCCCTGCAAGGCTCTGCTTTGCCTCGCTGTCTGCTGGTAGATGGCAGTGAAAAACGGAGTGCTGACAGATGGAGACTGTGTGGGGCTTCAACTTTAAGCTGTTGAATCCTATTTCTTCTTTTCCTAATGGGGGTAGTTTGTAATCGCTTTTGACAGCCCATCGGTGCCAGTTTGGAACTGTCGCCTTGCCACCTTAAATCTGTCTCTTGTGCTTTGCTTCTGCTGGCCTTTCATTTTCATTATGTTGGATGAGATCTCTGCATATCATCCTCAACTAAGCAAAAACCGCAGGGAAGTCGCTGCGCTTACGTAGTTCCTGTGTAAGAGAACTTTCCAAGCCTAGCAAGGAAGAGATGATGCCTTTCAGTTGATCACAAGATGAAATTCACTTCTTGTTGGAACACCATCTTTAAGAATAAATGTTTTTATTCCTCTTTGAAGCTGCAGACGATGGTTTGAAAGGACGATGCAGGTGCACATTGGTGCTTAGTATCCTGAAGATGTAACGCAGCATGCTCAACTGTAAAGCTGATATATTTTCTGCTTGGAGACCTTCAGCTTGAAAACTTAATTTCCTCCAAGTATTATTGCCCCCTGTAGAAATAGGTAATGTGATCACTTAGCAAATATGGATTGTTCTTGCTTCAGTTTATATATATATAAACAGTTTATATATTGCTTCCAGCTTGCTTCAGTTTCTATAGCTGGCAGCTTCTTTTTGCACAAGACCAGAGAATTGTTATGATCTGGTGTCTTCGTTCAGTTCGTGTCTTGTGTTTCTCAAAGTATTTTCGTGTTTAATGTGTGAAGATACATTTGAAGTGTCAGTTTTCTTAAAGATAAATAAAATGCCTAGCGCCTTGTTCTTACATATCATGGTTATGGTTAGTATCATCTCGCAATTAGTTGGCATTAGTCTAGCTTCATCTGTCGGTCCTGCTGTATGATCATGTATATTCAGTGTCGTTAGCAAAGCCGTTATTTGCCTGTGTGGATACTTACAGACTCTGTTCAAGTACTTCCTTCACCACCTTCCTTACAGGATGATACAACCATAGTATTTTTCTTAAGTAACAAGCTCTTTTTCAGCTCCCTACTGAAAAGATGTTTACTTAAATATCGCTGGGGGGTGGGGAAGAGAACTTTTAACATTAAAATTATTATAAAATGACATAACTTCCTTAAGGGTTCTACCAGAAGTCCTGGATTTAGTTTTAATTTCTGGTGGGCAGTTATCTCTGCTAAGAAGCTGGCCTCTGTGTCCTTTGCAGCAGCATACACTGTGGAGGATCTGTTCAGCCTGTCAATGCATGCTGACAGCTCTGGCTGCTCCTGAATAGGAGCAAATCAGGTGTTAAAAAGTGCAGCTGAGTGTAATAATTCTGTAAGTGGTAAGTGCGTGTTTCTTTACATGTCAAATGATCAGAACTTCTGCAGAACTCACACGTGTTGGAAATCCTGTTTGAATTTACATAGGCATTTTGAGAAAAGCCTAGGTTGGTCAGCATCCTCCTGATGGTGTTTTTTTGGGTGAATATGCACATACTAAGGAACGCTGTAGCTTAGGTATTCTTACAGCCATGATTTTTCTGTTGTTCAGAAGCTTATTTTAATTCTGCCTCTAACAACATTGTCAATCGGCTGCATTACTGTCCAAAAAGAATCTTGCAGGAATAAAGCGTGGGGTGCCTTCTGCATCTGAAAAGCCCTTGCCTTTGAAATATGATAATTCCTTTAGCATTTAAACTTGCTGAACATTTTCCCAGAGTTGTGATGTAATTTTTGGGAAGAGCAGTTTCAGCTGATGCTGTCTGGGTGCACAAGATGTTTTGCTTGGTCTTAGCTGCAGCTGATCAGAACTGTGAAATCTGCTTAACTCCTTTAGCTTGCAGCTGCAAGATGAGCTGCCAAAACCCCCTACCTGCTTGTAGGGGTTGCTAGTAGTAAAGGGAACTCTCCTTGAATAGGCCCTTGTAATAAATTCCGGTGTCTGGGGAGCCTTTTCCTGGAGCACTCTGGCTGGACTTGGGCTGGATTAACAGGTCAGTATCCTGCGATCACACAGCAGGCCACGTGTGACATAATTAGCAAGCTAGAAAGCGAATGGGCTTTAAAGGTGGTCACTACAGCACCAAAGCCATCTGCTTAAGCGAAGGTTCAGCTCAGGCAGTCCATTGATCCATCGTAATCTCTCGTGAGGTATTAGGCTGCAAGGGGCTGCTGTGACAAACAGCAGTGACGTTATTTATAGATAAATCAATTACAGAAGACCCTCTGCTGGTATTCAGGGCTGTGTTTTCCTTGCAGTTGCCCAGCTTCACCTGTAACCCTCCTTAAAATATATATGTTTGTATATAGGCTAAACAAAATGATTCTGTGTTGGAGGGATTTTGCCTTCTGATTGCAGATACCCAAGAGTGGTGTCACTGTGAGGCGTAACAAGCAGAGAGCGTTCACAAGTCACAGCATGTCTGTGGACCGAATCTAAAATCTTGCTGCAGGGAAGGATACCTTGATTCATCTTTCAGAAATTCATGTTAAGGCAATATCGGTTTGGCATCCTGATGCGATGGGCAAGCTGTAACCAGAATCTCTGACAGCTCTGCTTCAAAGCTGAAAAGGTGCTGCAGAGCTGCAGGGACCCCCTGAGCAGTGGGGACGGGGACGTCGATGTTTCTCTGCTTCCTGCACTAGGGAACAGCTGGGCCATCAAAACTTTGTAGGGTTTTGGTAGATAAATCAAGTTCGATGTTGAGATTCCTCCCTTGTCCGTCAATTTGTCTGGCAAATCAAGTCTGAATGACATTCTTGCGGTTGAGATGCTGTTTGGAGAGACATGGGAATCACAATTTTTCTTCTGTAAGATAGACTCAGTGTGGGAAAGGAACAGCTTCCAGGGAACTTGTGGCTTATTTTCTATTCACATTCTCAGCGCTTGAAATACCTCTCTTTAACGAGCAGCTTGTGAACACAGGGTTTTTTCTTTTGTTTTGTAGCTACTCCTGACATCACTGGCCACAAGCGAAGTGAAAATAAAAATGAGGGGCAGGAGGCCCTTATGTACTGCAAGTCTGTGGGCTTCCCGCATCCCGAGTGGGTGTGGCGCAAGAAGGTCAACGGAGTATTTGAGGTAAGAAACCTGGGGAGTCAGGTATGTATTAACCTGCCAAACCCACAGGAAGGAAGGAAACGAGCACCTTGGGTTCAGGGATATATTCTTTAGGGTGCCTTGTAACTTCTTGAAATGCAGTTCCTCAAAAGTCTGATACCTTAGTGAGTGAAGCGAATGTTTTTCAGCAGCAGCAAGTACCAAGTGGCTATTTCTATTGCTGTTGTGTGAACAGAGTTGCCCACTGCATTGCTGCTGGGCAAAGTTAGGAACTGTGCAGAGAGGTGTGGTGTTCAGGGTATCTGCTACAAATTGCAAGATGTGAGTTATGAAATGTGATTTAAAAATGCATTTGGTTATTAATTTCTCAAACTGCTTTCCAGTTTTAGTGGCTGAGCTCACAAGACTTAATATGAGGAAGTTGCAGTGATACCTGTTAGTGTTTAAGTGAGGATATTTTTTCCATGTAGCAACTGATCTAGTGAGCAAAGAGAATTTGACTAGTAATTGGAATAGCAGAAGAGAAGCTGGAAGTTGCTAAACCCTTCAGCCCGCCTGTTTTGTATGTTGCTGCATGATCTGCCAGAGGTAGAAATTTGATTGACAGATGAAGAAAAAAATGTTAATCAAAAAAGTTTGGTTTGGTTGCTCACTGTTAAGTGTGAGCTTAAATTTTTATAAGACAGTGCTATACAAGTGACTTAACAAGTGCTGTGAGTCATCAGTCCACTGTGATGGCGTGCAGATTTCCCTTCACACCATCTTTCTGGTGAGGTTATTTGATAACTTCATCCAAGATTAATTTTCAGGAAGATCAGACATCCATACTTCGTAAAAGTTTGCTCCTTTTTAATTCTCTAAGCATAAGCAACTCTGGAAGTCTCTTTTTCAAATGTAGAACAAATATGGCACCTTGAATTCCAGCTTCTCTAAATATTTGTGAAGTTGGTGGCCTAGGCTGCCCTGACCACAAATCTGTGAGCAGTGCCTGTTTCTTTTAAAAGCACAGCAAGGGGAAAATTTTATTAGGGCCGCTGTACCTTAAATAGTTAGAAAATACTATCTAAGGCAGTGTAATCTAAACTGGTACTGCTTTTCTTTTTCCACTCTACATTGAAATTGTTTTGTCCTCTGCTAGGGAATGTATCCTCTCTCCTGTTACTTCTCTCATCTGTTTAGGTCGACCTGTTTCATCTTATTGCTGTTAACTGGTGAATGGAGTGTAACGGCTTCTCGCGAAGCAAAAGGCTGAGAACACAACATGGTAGCTTACGTGATCACAACTGCTGGCTTTTTATGGCTGATACTGTTAAAGTAGGATGAAAATACAGGTTGTCAGTTAAGCTGGCATTTCTTGTTGTTGCTTTGAAGCACAGTTCACTTTAGCAAGAGATACAGAATAAACGCTAGTAGTGAGCTTTTCTGGTGTGTTAGGGAACCAGCCTCTATGCAAGAATCCCTCAAATCTTTTCTAGTCTCCTTGACATACAAATGAAGGGGCACCAGAACTTAATAAAGTTCTTGCTCTTTTCCTCTTTCACATTTCTCCTTTTATCAGGACATCAACAACTCCTCTGGCAGATTCTTTATTTTAAATAAAGACAACTACACTGAGCTCAGCATCACAAACCTACAGATAAATGAGGATCCTGGCGAGTATCAGTGCAATGCAACCAACCAGGTCGGCTCTGTCTCAGTCACAACCATCCTCCGTGTCCGCAGCCACTTGGCTCCCCTCTGGCCCTTTTTGGGGATCTTGGCAGAAATCGTTATCCTCGTTGTCATCATAGTTATTTATGAGAAAAGGAAGCGGCCGGATGAAGTCCCAGACGGTAAGTGTGCTCAAAGCCACTTGTAAGGAGGAAAAACCCCAACCCAAACCAAAATACAAAGTGAACTTGTGGAAGCA
The DNA here is from genome assembly GCF_017639655.2 of Falco naumanni. Lineage (NCBI taxonomy): Eukaryota > Metazoa > Chordata > Aves > Falconiformes > Falconidae > Falco > Falco naumanni. The sequence continues at coordinate 1,726,662 of NC_054060.1, read as the reverse complement.
GGACGGAGTGGGGCTTTGGCAGGAAGGATCAGCAGCCCAGTTTGTTCAGCTCAGAGATCTTTGCTTTCTCATCTATTCCCTCTCCAAACATTAAGCCCAGGAGGTGCAGAGGGTCCCAGTACTGCATGGATTTCCCAGAGATCTCAGACTGTGTGGGGGGAGGGCAGTTGTTTCACTGTCTTTAAAGCTTTTGTTGCACGAGGGGTCTAGTGCTCCTGTCTCTTTCCTGCTGTAGTAGCCCTGAGAAATCCTGCCCATCAGCCCAGTACAGGGGGCGGGGAGAGAACCAGAAACACTCTAATCCAGGATGGCACTCACTCCGTATGGCATTGGGATTGGACACTGGGCGGGTTTTGTGATGGAACATTATGCTTAAAGGGATTGGGACTGCAGAGATGCTTCAAAAATAAAACATGTTTTCAATGTTAAAAGAGTAGGGGTTGGGCTCTTACTTTGGTGTGTAACTGAACTTGTGTTTAAGGAATGCTCTGGAAACCATCCAGTTGTAATACCCACTGAGTTATAATTTCTAAAGATTAGGTTTTTATTGCTAGTAGTGATGGTAACACTAATTAGTTAAACTGTGTTTGGCACACAAAAAAGCAGTAACTGTTTCTTTCATCTTTGAGCTGCTTCTGCATACCTTCCTCTTTAAAGGATAGGGGAGGGGTCAGTTTGAGGCTAAAAATAAGGATTTGAAAGAACCAGATTCAGAAACAGGTTTTAACATGACACCCAGCTGCTTACTACAGTGTTTATCAAGAAAACCTGTCCAAGGAATCCATGTGCGAAGTGGCTGGTGTGCCATCGTGCTGGAGGAACGTGATGCATCCAACTAATGGAGCAGGTGCTTTAAAGTACATGGAGGGCAACGTGCTGAGTCAGTGTGGGAAGTGCTGAATCACTGGTGTCTTCCAGGGTTGAATGAGCCCTCTAGCGTGGCAGGTACCACACGGCTGCCTTTGGAAGTTAGCTTGTGCAGCAGTGACTAGTCGAGCTGTGCAAGGGATTGGTAACAGTGCAGCATGACGTTTGCCTTTTGAGATGAAAATACAGGTGCTGCAACAGTGACCTGCTTGTGAAGTCTGGGCAAAACCAACTGCATGGTTCCTGAGCTGTGTTTCAGAGAATGCAAAAAAAAAAAATCTTGCATAACAGATAATAAGTGCTTACATTTTGAGAATGGCTGAGGCTTGGATCACTTCTGTAGCAGATCAAAACAGTCTTAAGTAGTGCATACCTAGAGGAAACCAGCTTTTGATCTTAACCACTTGAGTAGCATTTACTAACTGCTTATAGAGCATGCATTGAGACTGGTCTAGGTGTGTATCCAACAAAATTTAAACTGTGTAGTGCATGTTCCTCTGCATAACTAACAGCTTCACAGTGGCTAAGGGGTTTATACCGCCAGCAGTTGTCCTCGAAGTGGCTCTCAACCAGCCCAGAAAACTTGAAAAAGATAATTTATGGGAGAAAGGCAAGAGAACACTTATTGCTAGGCTGCACTGGCCTAGCTTAGCTCTCAGGGTGGCTGGGGAGAATCACACCTCTGTGGTGGTGGCTGGTCATAGTTCCATGCATTTCAGAATCTCATTTGATAAAGTTTCACGAGGACTGAAACAAGATACCAGATTGTAATTTGATGTGTAAATATTTACTGCAAACAGCCTCAAACAGACTTAATGCAATAGAAATTGGCTTTGACTTGACCAGACGGCAGCACAGCCACCACGGCAATGTGGGTAAGCACACGTTGCTGTGAGGAGTTCACTACCCGTTTGCTTCAAAGGCTGAAGGTTTCCTGGTTGGTCTGGCCACTCCTGAGGGAGCCAGGCTCATCATCTCTGACGGAGGTGTCCTAGATGATGGGCCAAGTAGCTGAGGTTACTAAATCTGCTTGCTCGGTCTGCTGTTATTGTGAAGGCGGCTAAGCTTGAGTCCTGGAGAGCGATGCACCTCTGTGGTGGACAAATAGTTTTCCCTGTCCATTTTCTTAGAGGACAAAATCCAATGCTGCATATCACAGCCAGTATCTGTGCATTAGGTTTGCCTGGATGAAGAGACACAGTCGGTATAACATGTTCTCAGCTGAAGGCCGACTTGAGTCCCTTGGGTACTCTTGCATTTTCTGTAATGGCATTTGGAGCTTTCTGTGATACCGTGGTGGGAAACACTCTCTTAATAAGCAGGAGCACTTTACAAATGCATATGTGAGAAATCGTTGATAGTTTTGCTGATTTTCACACTTGGATGTTTTACTTAAATTATTCTTATTTCAAATACATTGTAACGAAATGCCAAAGTTATTGTTTTAATGCAATGGCATTGAAACTCTCTGCTTGCAAAATCATACATCTGCCTCCGCATGCTGTGGTGATCTGTAGTGGGTAACATCAATGAGTCTATAGGTGAGCGAGCAACTCATGCAGATATTAATCTAAGCACTCTATTACTTAATACCAATCTTATTTGGCAAGAGCAGTGATCTCTCAGCTATCAGCTGGTTTTCTGATTATTATTTTCTCTCTTTTTTTTTTTTTTTTTTTTTTTTTTTTTCCAGAAAAATACTGGTTTTGATGGGTTGAGCTTTTAGGACAAGGGTTGTGCTTGTGCCAGATCTTCATATGAAGCTGCTGCAGCAATAATGGTTGAGATTTTGGGTCCTCCTTGCTAACAGGGTAAAAAGCCTGATAGCCCCATCAGCAGAGTAACATCACTGATGGCTCTTCTTGCTGGGATGTGAATTTTGTCCTTGGACCACTCCAAATTTTTCCTTAGATTCCTTCATATTCCCCACCATCACCCCACTCCCTGTGGCGGAATAACTCTGGAGCTTCCTTACTCACTAGACTTCTCTGTTCTTCCTCTGCTCTGGAGTAGCAGGTAGAAGCAGCCAAAAAATCCCAGCCACGTCTGAGGATGGATGGCCATTTTGCATCTTTCCTTGGACCACTGCCTAGTGGATCGTTACCACTGCGCTTGGTACATCCTCCTGCTGCAGGCTGTCTATTGCTGCAGATACGGTGTCTGCTACCAGTAAACAGCCTAAATGTTGGGGTGCAAGCTTTTTACCTGTAGTCTCGCCCCTCTGCAGTGCTTCAGAGTGGCCCATGGGGTGCCCCCAGATCCTGCCTTACGGAGACGGGGTCTCCCTTCAGTCAGGTTTGCTGTCCCCTTGAGAGTCTGCTGACGTGCAAGCTAATGTCTGTCCTGTTGGGAGGATCTCTGGAGTGAGGATTTCTGCATAGACCTAGTGCAAAGGTGACTTATTCAGGACACTTTTAAGGATTTCTTTAGAAGTTTTGGAGAAGAACAGTGATGCTAAATATGGTAACTTCCACTGTATAGATACAGAAAAACCAAAGCCTCTCTGGAGCTGAAGAAACTGTTAAATTGACACCTGGAAGTGCACCCGCAGCCGGTGCGGAGCCTGGCTGATAACACTGTAGGATGGAATGCAGCTGAACTGTCTTGGGTCTTGCTGGGAGATGCTGGTGCCCACACTGGGCTCTTCCTCGTGCAGTACCCGGTGACATCGTTTCTAGGGCTGGATTCATTAAGCCTATGCAAGTTACAGGCCACCCTTCGGGGTGTGCTGTGTTCATTCCCTTGGATGAAACCGGCCCTGGCAGAAAGCTGGAGCGGGATTGCTCCAGGCCTCACTAACAGGCACGCTTAATTGGAGTCCTCTTACTTTTCTCAGCCCTACTAGTCTGTCTTCGCTGGAGTGCTGCTTTCCAGCCCATCTTGCTGCTCTTTCTTGAGAAGCGTATTCAACTATTTAGCATTTCTGCATCTCCAAAGAATCCTCCAGTTCAATGTAGCATAAGGCAGTGAGACAGGAAATCCTGAGGGTCCCTCCCACTCTACCCTGATGGAAGAACTGTTTGTAGAGAAGTATGACATTCTCAGACAAACCTCAGAAGTATTGATTAAAAAAAAACAAACCTCAACAAACCAGAGAAGTAATTTCAGTGTTTGTATTTGCAGTGTACTTGTATACGCACAAGAGTGTATTTGTAAGAACTTCAGAGAAAATAGAGTGGTCTTACAGCTACATCAGGAAAAAAAAAAAAAAAGGCAAGGCCTGAGGGCTGTACCTTTTTGGTGAGTCTGAACAAAAGTGCCAAAAAGGACTTTTGATAACTGATGCTGAACAGGAGCACCCAGTTACTGGTGGGAGATGTGACTTCGGAGAGAAACATTATCTCTGTCCTGGAAGGTGTCTGGGATGCTTTCCAGAGCGCTTGGGAACTCTACCTGGCCAGCCAAAATAAAGACAGTTGAATTCCCTTTCCCTCTCTCTCGTCTCCATGTTACACAAGCTAAAAATTACCTGTCTCAGCGTGCCAACTGCCTCATCTCTTGGCAGATGGGTAGAGTGGCAGATAACCTGGTTAAATTTGGAGCAGTTCTCAATTTGCTGCTCAGCTGCAGGGTGAGGCTGCTTAGGTTTCAGAGCTCGGGGGGACAAAGGGCTGTGTGTTACAAGACACGATATATTCGCTGGCTGTACAGAAGGTGTTACCTCCATCTAGAAGTGCTGCCATGCTGGAAGAGCAAGAGTGCTACTTTAACTTTGGCATTTCCTCACTGCAGTTTGTTGTCATTTGTTGTTGGGGTTTTTTTGTTGGTTTTGGTTTTTGGTTTTTTTTTTTTTTTTTTTTTTTGCATGGACCTTGCTTTTTGTGTTTAGTTGAACTGCTTTTTATGCCACGGAACAGGGCTGCTCAGTAGCTCTTTTGCTAATGTTTCCTCCTTCACATAATTCAGATTTGTCAGCTTACTCTTTTTTTTTTTTTTTTGATTGTTTTTTCTTCCTGCTGCTGTATAGCAGAAGAAGGAAATTTGCACCCGTGAAATCTGTATTTCCACCAGAAATGGTGTGAGGATGGCATTGGTGGGTGCCCAGTGCTTGCTGTTGTGCCTGTGGATTAGGGGCATTCTCATCCTCCTGGGAGGGGAGGTGACTGCAGGGAGTACGTCCAGTAACCTGCCTGCAGGTGTGAGCCCCCCTGCATCCAAATTACGTACTGAAAGGAGGAAGGGAGGGCAGATGGCCCTTGAATTCCTGCGCTCTTTCAAAATGGGAGTGTTGACTTGCTTTACAATGGTGAAGCAATATACGGATCATATACCTTCTCCAGAGAGCAGCTAGGTTTTGTAAAATGAAGAGTGGGTGAATAACGTGCAGCTTCCAGTGGCTTTTGGTGATGAAAGCTGCATGACCATGGCATGTTGAGGCCAGAGACGCTGGCGCATCACTGCATGTATGATGGGAAATGGTCTCAGCAGGGACTGCTGATGCGTTTTGCTCAGAATGCAAGTTGCTTGGGCTTCCCTTGACAAGAAAAGGAAGCAAATAGCTTTTTATTCCTCTGTCGTATAGCTTAAGCTGCTTATTTTTAATAGACAGCCATGAGCCATTGTGACCTGAATGTAGTATTTCAAAGATCCCTAAAGAAAGTAGGTTTTGTTGTTGTTGGATCAAATAGCCTGCAATTAGCAGAGGCACTGTTTTAAAGGGTGTGTTCTGGGGTAAGTAGAAAGTAAAAACTTCTTGGCTACATTCCCCTGTAGGAATGTTGACAGTTTTTACTTTAAATTCCATGTTCTACGTGATCTTCAGTTCAAAGCCACGAGGTGACTGTGTTTATAACATGTCCTTTTTCATTCTTCCCTTCTCATTTCTCAGCTTAGTACAAAGACTTTCCATAATCGTTTTTCTGCTCCGGCTCTGCAGAAGCTCCATCCATATCCCCACATTCTTTCTAATACTCATTCTTTTTTTCTTGACTTTCCCTGTTCCTGCTATTACTGTAAGTAATTTAAAGAACAAAATGTTTTCATTGAAATGGTTTACCTTATAGTGAGTTAATTTTGGGGTTTTCCCCCCTGCCCCCATTGCCTGCATCTTTCTCTCCCATCCTTAAAATTCATCAAGGGGAGAAAACTGTCAGAGGCACATGGCGAGGCGGTGCAGCTCCCGGCCATACCTAACAGCAAGCATCGCTGTATCACACGGTAACTGAACAGCCTGGCTCCCCTGGGCCATTGTGTGCTGCTTTGTTAGATGCTGTTATGGATCCAAATTCCTCCAGTCTGATGTAAGTAGCCTTGGCCAGGGAGCCTCTGCTGCCGCTCGCCCGTGCCCTCACTCCGCTTCAGAGCAGTGGCTCTGTTCTTACTGGTTTGCGTTGTGGAGCAAGGCGAGTGTCTCTGCTCACATCTTCTTCCCCCTCCCTCCAAAGCATTCCGGTTAGGGAAGGCCAAGGGAAGAGCACTGCTCCAAACCCAGCGTTCGTCCTGGTGGTAACTGCCACCTTTGAGTGTGCAGCCGCAGCCCTAAGTGGTTACTGCAGGTTGTAACGTGTGTGTCCCCGCAAACAGCTGCCTCCTGTGAAGGCGTCATGGTCCTGCATGGCTGTGGACCGCTTCGACTGCTCCATGTGGAGCCTTTCCAATGCTTTACAAATTAAGAACTGAAAAAAATATTTTAAAAATTGGTTTTTTCCAACTTGGGCAAACACATCTAAATTTTTATAAATGTTCTCAAAAGTTTTCAAGCCACTGTCAAATTTTCTCTTCCCAGAAAGCAAGATCTTAAGCAAGCTTTTAAATATAAAAACTCCCCAGTGGGCTCTGTGATGGCTCAGGAAAATTACTCTCTGGAGGCTGTAAAGTTGTAACACAGGACCCCAGAGATGCCACAGATGCTGGCTTTTCCTTTCGAGTATTTGAACAGAATTTGAACTTTTATACCATGGGTGACTTCCATTGATACTGCCCCGCTCGCTGCCGAGGGTGAGGGCAGGCCTGGGGGCTGCCCTGTGGCCGGGGCTGCTCGTCCGGCTCCTCTGGGCAGGTTTTGAAGCAGGAGCAGAAGCAGAGTCCCTTTGGCTGCAAAAATTTGAATGTTAGTGCTGGAAGGACCCGTTAGCTTTTCATTTTTAACTTCTACCCATCATAAGAGACTACACAAGATTAATTTGATAGTAAAGGTAAGGCCTGTAGCCTTCCAAAGGAGGTGAAAGAAACTGTGTCACATCTAAAATGCCTTATAAATTAAGGCTGAAGTTGGGAGGGGCCACAAAACACAGCCCCCTTCTCAGACTGCCAAAGTGTGACTTACGTTCCCAGACAGTTAATACAAGCGGAGGAACTAAGCAAATCTGTTTGTCATCATCCTGCAGTTCTAATGTCCAGATATTTTTGCCTGGAAGGCTTGATTCTGTGTGTGACACGATGTGTTAAAGACAGTAGCAGTTCTAACCTTTCGGGTCAGAAATGCACAGGCCGGGGCAACGCTGAGCACGTCATCGCTGTACTTGCGAGAAAGTCTTGGCTGGTTGGGTTTTGGTGGTTTGGTTTTGGGTGTGGTGTGGTTTTTGTTTGGGTTTTTGTTTTGTTTTAATCTTGTATAATACAAGTAATGGGGGTGTTGGAGCCTGCAGATCCCCTCCAAATTCAAAAGCAAATGCCTGCAAAGGGGGGGTTCAGCGTGATCCATTATGAACTTTGCAGCTGACCCGCAAGTGGTGCGGGACGGAGTGAAGCAGCACGCTGTGGGGAGGGTGCTCCTTCTCTGCGGCCGTAGGCTTCACGTACTGTTAGAGACTATCGGTTACTAGTGCAGGTCTTCTGGCATAAAGGTTTTGAGTTACATTGATATTTGTCGGTTACTATGACTTCTTTTTTTTTTTCCCCCCCCTTCAATTGCATCATACCCTTAAAAAAAATGGTGGTAAGTGTGAGATCTGCATGCTTTGGAGTTTGTTTAATCTCCGCTTCAGTCTATACAATGCACAAGTCATAATGTTAACACTTTTCTTAAAACTTCTTCATTCACGTTCACAACTAATTTGGATTTCAGTTTGCTGTTTTTAATCTTTATTTAGTCTTAGTTTTCTTATTTTTCTGTTGTTCTGTTGCCCCCTGGTTTTGCTACGGTTTCGGTCTCTGTCTGTACTGTTCTGGGGGTGCTTTGCCAGCAGGTGAACGGCTGACCAGGATAGTAACGCACAGAGAAATTCTCCCTCCTCGGGCTTATTTTATCTGTTCAGGTGATAGATGGGAAGGGACGAGTGGTGGTGATCCACCGTATAATCTTAAGTATTTCAATAGACATTTTTGTTGGATCTTTGTTAGGAAAAACACCCCATGGCAGCCTTTATATATGTGAATCTTTTTTTTTTTTTTTTTAACCACACAAAACTACTTACCTGAACTAGGCGTTGAAATATTTCAACAGAGAAGGAAAAATGGTTATTTTCTAGCAAGAGAGAGCTTGTATCTTAATGGTGCAGTCTGGTATTTCTGAAGTCCACCCAAACAAACTCTCAAAGATGTCGATGATGCTTGTTAGAAAGCTGAGGCAGCAGAGTCTTAAAGCAGAACGGCATCGGTAGCAGTACTGACCTGGGGGACAAAGGGCTCTTCCCACCCCGCGTGCGGAGGGCAAGCACAGCCTGCTTTAAGATCTTTTGTGAATCAAAAGATACTTGTGGAAGGAAGTTCTAGATTTACTCTACCGTGCTCTGTGTTTCAGTACCTGATGTGTGTCTGTATATCTCCACTGTATATACAACAGCACATTGATGTCTGGTTGTCCTTACTAGTCCTAGTTCTCTCTGTATCTTGTCTGATAGTGTACTGTTGCTGGTAATGGACTTCTGTGGACACTGGTGTGTCGCTAGTGTGTTATTTTGGCTGTAAAGCTCTTGATTTGTGGTTAGTTCTTTTATTTTTTTGAAATATTTTTTTGTTCCGGTCACTGTCTGTGCTAGCGGTGGCTTTGCCTATCCGTTGCCTTGAAGGTACAGGTGGAGTAATGTCCCCTCTGACCGACATTACTCCTAGCGTGTGCTCATGCGGATGCCTACACTGTTAAGACTGTAGTTTCCATAACTGCTTCATGTGCACTAAGCACCCTTGTGGAATCCTGCTGAGAGTTTCTTAAAGACTTCAGTGAAAAACTCCCTCTAGCACGAGGAGGGACGGCAACTGTTGAATGCCGAAAATGGCAGGTCCTGAATTGGTCTCCCCAAAATACAGGAGTGTTGCCTTTCTGGATCGATTTTTGTACTGCTGTTCAAATGCACTTCTGTCTTCTGTACTGCAGCTTGAGAGCAAAATAAGGTGTTAGCCTTAAAAAAAAAAAAAAAAAAAAGTTCAATTGGTCATGAAAGAGCTAATGTGAAACCATACTCATTGGCAGATATTTTTTTTTCCAATTCTTAAGCGAGAATGGTTTTGCCAAGAGCCACAGGCAGAACAATGCTGTCAGTCTCCTGTAGCTGAAGTCTGGTGTCTGGAGGTATTGCAACAGCCCTGACTTTTCCTGGTGCTTTGAGCCCTGTGCTCTGTCGGACACACGAGCAGTGCCTGCTGCTGCCCGAGGACTGCCTCTGGATACTTGAATCGAGTATTGCACCTCCGGCCTCTGCCTAACCTGGTCCCTTCTAATTAGGCACTGAGAAAAATGGAGTATGTAGAGGTTAAATCATCCATGGAGGAAGATAAGCATATGGTGTATATACCCTGTGGTGTATATACCAGTAGTGACCCATCAGCAGTTGAAGAATGGCTTTAAAAAATTATAAGATACATTTAACAAAAAAAAAAAAAAATCAATGCAAGAAAACAAACAGCAGGATTTTACAACTGAAACGTTGGTTTGTCTTCTCATCTATTTTTTATGAGATTGAACCACTGGAACTTGGGGACAAGATGAGTCTGACCATATTGCAACAATCTGTCCGCTACAGTTGCAGTTCTTCATGACAAGCATTCAAAGTGTTAACTAAAACCATTGAAGCAACATACCTGCCATTAAAACTTGAATCCAGAAAAATAACTTCATGAATCTTTGCACTACCAAGTGGAATGGCCTTTAATGCTGTAGATAGATCAGTTTGCTGTTTGCAGTTCAGCTGGCGTACGGTGCAAAGACTGACTCTCTTTTTCTTTCCTTGTCTTTTCCTGGATTGCATCGGAATCCTCTTTGCAGATGATGAACCAGCTGGGCCAATGTAAGTGCATTTTAAGAAAAAAATATTGCTTGGCTTAATCTGAGGGTTTATGGAAGTTCACGGTACGTAGGATTGACATTTTGGGTGACGCCGCTGATGGTAGCGGACCCTTTGGTTTGTGGGTTGTTACGCTGGAGTAAAGAGGAGTGCTCTCTGCAAGGGCCTTGCTTGGAAAACATCCGGAAGGAGTAGGAGAGAAATATTTGTGCTGAAGTGACATGTGCTTTCCCCGGCTGCCTGCTGTAGCCGGTTTGATACTTACTTATAAAATCATAAGCAAAAAAACCCAACCCAAACCATCTTCTTCAGTTGTGAAAAGGCTGCGGTGAGCCTAGGGAGCGAAGTGATGGGCGTGGGGGTGCATTGCTCTGGGCCAGGAGGGGGCAAGACATGCGGTCCAGAGGCTGCATTGCCTTCAGCCACTGAAGAGGTGGAAGGATGGCATGGTTTCACGCGTGTGCAAAGCTGTTGTTCCCTACACTTGTGACTGATTTTGGTGCATTCTTTTATTATTTCTTTCTCTAGGAAAACCAATTCTACAAACAATCATAAAGATAAAAACTTACGCCAGAGAAACACAAATTAAAAATGCTTATCATGTAAGTATGGCTCGCACGCATCTCTGAACCGGGCAGGCTAAGCTCCTCCTTTTTCTGTAGTGGTTGGGGTGCGTAACAGTCACTCGTTCTGTGTATTCCCAAGCTACCAGGCGCTCGGGGGCAGCACTCCCCGTCCTGCCAGGCTTCACAGCGCACTGGGGGTTATCAAAAGGTTTTTTTCATAAAATATGCAGGTAGCTTAATGATCCAATAGCTGTCGAACTGTACATAGTCACTGCTACTGCTAATAAAAACCCAACCCCCAAACCCTTCCTCATTCAACCTTAAAACCTGGAAGCCAGCCTTGGTTGGGAAGCCTCTCTCTGCATTTAAGACCGAAACGGATGTTAAGCGCTTTGATTGCACGTTCTTAATGGCACGGGATGTTGAAAATGCTGCCAGGCATTGACTAGCACCTTTTCTCATTTCTTTTTTAGAGCTTTAAGTTTCTGAGAGACTGATGGCAATATGACCTGCTAAATTTAAGGGTTGGAACTCTTGGTTCTAGAACTCCAGTTCTGTCTTTTTTTTTTCTTTTTTTTTTTTTTTTTTTCCTTTTAAAGTGAGCAACAATATGACTGTCTAAAGCATGCCTTATTTAGCCTCTCCTGTAAGGATGACCTAGCCAGATCAATTTTAAATAATGCTTCAGTGTAGAAGGTGTAAACTATTTTGGGCTTGATGTGCTGTGAATGTTGCTTTTTTTTCCCCTTTTAATCTATTTAAACAGTAGTAGTAGTAGTAAGTCAGTTCAGCATGCGCCATTTTTTACTTCCTGTAGCTGTTAAATTTGGCAAAGCTCTAAAACGCACCGCTGCCATCTAGTGATACTTTTTGTAAAGTACAGCAAAACTTAAAAATATATACAGTATATATTTATATTTTGGGGGAGGGGGAGAACCAAAATACAGTAATTGTGTTTCATTTTTAAGCTGCTGATATTCATTCCTTACTGTATGTCTGAAAGATGAGAGAATTATACTGTTCTGGTACTTAAAGAAGTAATATAAATTGAAATTATCTTAAGGGCTTAACCTATATAGAGAGACTTGGGTGTCCTATAATCAGACTTTAAAAGCTGGAATGGTTCAACGTGGTGGAATGCAGTTGAAAACAAAAACAAACCTTCAGTTTATAAATATATATATATATGATTGCTTTTTAAGTGATTTTTTTTTTTTGTTAACTCATGTAAATTCTCAAATCCTTTTGCACTGATGTGTTCAACATATTCTTGTACATTCAATTCAGGCAAACTTTTATAATTTTTTTTTGTTTAAATGATGAAATGTTACAGCATGGTGATATTCTATGCAACTAGTTATACTCTTTAGTTTGACACTGTAATTTCTCATGATTTAAAGATTGTAGAAATAGACCTAACAGGGTTCTCATGATGTGCGTAACTGTAGATGCATGAACTTGTGTTCTGTGTATTTGTTGAAGTGCAATGATGTATAAAAAGTGGATTCACCTGTTTTTAAAAATAAAACACTAACAAAAAAAACATATGAGACTCTTTCAACTATTTAATGACACCTCGGTGATCACACACACAGACTGTTTATCCTTAGTGCTTGGCATCCCGGAGTGTCTGTTCCTGGGGCAATAAGCTGGTGTTTCTCAGCCTTCTGTGAGTTTTTTCAATTCCTTCTCCACGTCTTCCACAAAAGCTGGAAAATTCTGATCCAAAAGACATAAGCGAATGAAGGGCCCCAGCTCTTGCGCACGCCACGCGGAATGCCAATGGGCAGCGGGGAGCTCCGGCTGCTGTTCCAGCACAGACTGTGGAAGCAAAAAACCAGGCGTTGCACTCACCTTGGATGTGAGAGGTTAACGCGCGCGGTGCGTGTAGCGGTGCGGCCCGTGGGAGGCTGAGCCGAGTCCCGCCAACGCCAGTGGGGAGAGGCCAAGTGCTGTTGGCTCCAGGCCTGACTTCTGCTGCTGGAGCCTGGGACAGGGCAGGGCAGCTGGACCAGCACGCTGGAACCTGTAGCTGTGTTTGGCTTGTGAGGAGGGGAAAAAATAAACAACAAATCTTATTGTTGGTTCCTATTGCACTATTGCCGTCTTCCTGGTGGAGAAAAAAAAAAAAACCTTTAAAGATTGTTGAGTATATTTTTTAAAAAGTTTGCAAGAGAGTGCTTAAAACCGATGCTTCTGCTAGCTTCCTGGGGTGGTGGAAACAGAGAAATCTAGCTCCAGTGTTCCAAGGCACCAGCTGAAAGGGCATTTCCAAAGCTAAGTGGGGAGAAGCAGCTCAGCCCTGAGCAAACTGCAGCAAGCCTGTGGGCCGGGGCACAGGAGACCCCAGCCCAGAGTGCAGCGGTGTTAAGCTGATACAGAAGTAGAGGAGGATGTAGGAAACTACTGATGTCAAGGAGTCTTTGTGCTGGGGAATTTGTTGGTGATTAAGCGAGGAGGAGTGTGTACAGCAAATAAAGACCAGGCCTTGCTGGTAGAAAGCTTGGTTGGGAGCAGGTATCGTGCTCCCGTCTTGTACAGGGACTACAGAAGAGCAGGGGTTAGAAGGGGTTTACAGTGGTGTTAATTTATGTTTCCTAATATTGCCCCTTAAAACAGTAACTGGTCACGAAAAATAGCAGTTGCTAAAGGTAAACTGCCTTGTCCGATCACTCCTGCTTGTTGGAGCAGGCTCACTGCGTTGTACAAGGACAATAACAACAGAACTGTTGGGAGTCACACAGCATAACGTGTGCTACGACTCTCGGCACTGGCTGGCGAGTACGGGGAGCTCTTCTGAGAACAGGGGTGTTGAGCAGCTGTCCTTGAGTTTAGAGGATAACAGATTCCTAGTAGGGAGCGTAGGAATTGTCCCTGATACCACTGGTGGGACATACCCTGTGGATATGGGAAAAGGGTGAGACAGACCCATAGATGCAACTGCAGAAGAGCAGAGGTTGGAACGAGCGGCGTTTTCTCCTCAGTTATCTGTTTCTGCTGTCCCAAATTCACAGTAAACAAGTTATTTTTAAACACGGCTTTACGCTGGGCTTCCCAGCGAAGCCACCAGCTGAATCAGGGATCTTGTGCTGTGGGGCAGGGAAGATCGGTGGTTTCAGACTTCAGCTCTGACTGCAGAAATCAGTTCTGCAGAGTCAAGAGTGACAGGGCCATTTATTTGGATGTGGCCTCTGGGTATTTGTGTGCTCTCTGTGTGGTTTGTTCTTATGCAAACGGAGTAACTACACCACCAAATACCTGGTTTTGCAGCTTATTTCCTAGCTGTAGATTGTTACACAAGATCCTGTGGTTTTGCTGGTATAGATGATGGCATCCTGATGTTCAGTGAAGACATTTACCAGATGTTTACAGAATATGAGATAGCTCGCTCTGTGCCCCAAAGATTCAGTTACAGGGCCTAAATAGTAATTAGTATTTTTTCTTTTACCTGCGCTAGCTGTGTTACAGGTCTTCTTTTTCCGAGGCTTGTACAGGAATCTGGTAGAGGCTCATCTGGCTAAAAAATATCAAATGCAAATAAGTGCTGGTTACCAGGCAGAGTGTGGGTATGTGCAAGAAGGGAAGTAGTTCCATTTTTAGAGATACCAGGAAGAGAATGTGCTCAGCTACCTTATGCAGTGAAAAGGCATCTTTTTATGGAACCTGAACGCACATCTGCTCAAATCTTTAAAAATGAAAGACATTAAATAATTGGCCTGTAGTTAAAACTGTCATGTCTAAACTAAGATAACTATTAAACTACTGACTGGAAGTAACTTCAAAAAATACCGTGTCTGAACGCTCGCCAGGAACATGCTTTTTTCCTTCCCATGGGCCACATCACTGAAAAGACTGTCTAAGCTGTCACTTCTATTTCCTGAGTGAAGTTTTCAGCCCAGCTTGTAGAGCAACAACATTATTGGTACCAACAGTACGACTGTTGCTGTTCAGTAGCATTCTGCCATGGCAAACTCACCTTTCATTCTTGGCTTTAGCTTCTCAAGAAGTGAGCAAAGCCCAAAGTATAAGTAATCTGCTTGAAGAACAAACAATAAGTCTTGACTATTAGCTGTTAAGGTCTGATGCTAATAGCTGGTTATTTTTCTATTTTTCTGTCTATATGTTCAAGCTTACTTACTATGTATAGTACTGATGCTTTTTGTTCGGTGTCCTTCACTTGACTTTCACCATTAGCCTGCTGACTGAGACTGTGGTAGAGCTTCTGGCTTTGTTCATCAGTTACTTCAACAGGTACGTACTCTGTGAGTTTCTGAACGCAATTGCAGCAGTGTTCCAGCATCTGTTCTTTTGAATCTCCACCAAACTGAACACGTAACATGCGGCATTCATTCTGCTCAAAACCCAAAAAGACATGAAATAAACTGTGAATCCCCTCAAGCTGTTTTGATTTATTAAATTCCTATTCGTTACAGTTAGGAAGAAGGTGATACGTTTTTGGGTCACTGCACCGATTTAAAAACAAACAAACAAGTTTTCCCTGCTGTATCTTTATTTTTCCCAGCAGGTAATCCAGAAGACTATGATTACAGTTCAAAAATCAGTAAAAAGAAAAAAAGAAAAAAAACCAACCAAACAAAAAAAAAACCACCAAAAGAAAATGGTAAGTGTGCAGGGCCACTTGTCAGCTAATTCAAGGTCTAGCCAAGTGAACAAACCTCACCCTGACAACAGAGTTTTTACACTCATAGCAGGGAAATCAAGTTCTTGTTGCTGCAAGTAGCACCCTATAAGCATATGTCAACTCTGAACAGTTGTGTGTGACAAAAAATTAAATTACACTAAAGCAGGCAGAAGTTAACTTTGGAATCTAAACGAAAAGTTCTGGGAATGGGATGTTCCATGTAGGATTTATGTTACTGCGTACATCAAACCCAGCCTTACCTGCCTACCTGGTCTGCTGTGCAGAGCTGAACATAAATTCACTTGGCATTCCAAATGAATGCTGCTGTTCCTCAAACTAGCTTACACAGTTGATTAGGAGCATCAGAAACTCAAATGCATTACTTACTATAGTGAAATAATACTAAAAATACCCCGGATAGTTTGGACCCCTCGGTGTAGATTGTGGGGCTGGTACTGTATTTTATGTCTTCCGAGTACATGAGGTTCAGCAAACTGCACAGCAAAAACACATGAAGATGTGACTGAAGAGCCTGCTGTGCCTGATAAGCTCATCCTAAGCACATCGAGCCAATGTAAGGCAGGTGTATGCTGAATCCTCTTGTTTAGGAAGTGAATTAATGGGACTTTCAGTTTGATCTTGAAATTCCAAACTTAAAACAGTTGAAGTACTAGAAAAGAAGCAAGTTTTCCTTGGACTGACCTAGCTTATTTAGGTCTTCATCTTTCTTAGATTTCAATGTCAAAACCATTTTTTTAAATGACTAGACATACTGCAAGGCTGCTGATTACATGGGTACACGGACATATTTCACTTTAAAGATTTTGCTCTCTAAGATGAGTCAGCTCTTTGTGATAGCCTGTATGTTTACATGCATGTTATTTTAAGATGCTTGTGTTGCATAAATTGATTTTTAGGGCATTGTAAGGATAAAAAAGCTTGTCAGTGCCTTTTAAAGGGAAATATGTCAAAGCAGTCCAGACTGTAGCACTCATTTTACCAGTGCCCAGTTTTTAATTAACCAAGATGTCAACTTAACTGGGTCAGCATCATGTAACCGAGAACTGATCTGGATACGCCAGACAGGTGAGTTCTCGTTATGACAGAAAGGTAACTTCCATCTTAATTTGAATTCCTTTGGAGACTTGCAGGGACCACTTGGTTTAGTTACCCCTAAAATCCCCAAATCACTTTTCAGTCTGAGCAATTTGTATTGCCCTCTGCTTTTTCACAAGGACCGTGAAATACTTAAGGTTGCTGTTTATAAACAATAGACTTTGTAAATTAAACATTTTTTTTCCTTTATGGAAAGAGCACGCTCAAATTCAGCTAAGATGATCTCAAGTTTTAGCATAGATGACTATTGGGCAGTAACACCTGCACCATACAAGAGTTGAAGTATTAAAGAACCTTGAGGTCACTCGGATGGTCAGATCTGCACCTCCTCCCACACTGGGGCAGGGGACGAGTTCAATGAAAACAGCGTGGGAAATGATGTACTAGCAGAATTTTAAGAACATTTGTCTTGCTACTACAGATTGTTTCATGTAGAAAGGTTTTTATACATAGAGGCACATCAAAGACTAATGTGAGATAAGTGATTACTAGAGATGGAGCTGCATAAAGGGCAGTCACAGCCACACAGCTGTTGCTTTCAGCTGAGCATAAGACACAAGTGTGTATCTGAGCGGTACGGCTTCAGAATTAGACGCTTGTGCTTCGCTGAATAAAATTTCCACTAGTACAGCTGAGTTTCAATAGTGATCTGCAACAGGTGTCTTCTCTACATGTCTTGTTCCTTCAAGTATATTAATGCTAAGTTTCTCCAAATACAGTTTAGAGACTCATTCTGCTAGCTAAGAGTCCATAGTGCCCTATTAAAATCGTGTTTCTTAAGTAATGATTAGTTTCACTATAAATGTAATATTCATGACTTAAAAAAACCAGGAGTACAAGATAAATGATAGTGTAATATTTTGTTGCCCATGCTCCTTGGTTGCCATGTGTGTTCAGATACAGGAACTGTTTTTTGAAGGCCTTGCTTGTTTTCCTCTGCTTAAATGGCTTCTGCTTGCCTTTTTCCTTACTTAGGTCTAGCAGGGTTGAGATGTAACCCCTTACACAGTGTGGCTGGCTTCCTGAATTTCTAAAAATATTTTTGAAGGTTATCAAGAAAGCTATATACACTGACAGTATTTAAGGAATCACTTCAGCTACAATTTAGGATTTAAAGTAGAGAAACCATAGGATATGACCACTGCAATGCCACTAGATCCAGTTTAAGTCATGAGAATTTATTGTAAGTAAACATTTAGATGCACTGAATTCATTTAAGACTATGTTAATATTCCTCCTTTTCTGAACTGTCCCTCAGAGCTTTGTTCAAGCCGCAAAGTGATTGTGATGTTGATTTTGTTTCTTGTGAGATGCCGCAGAATCCCTTAACGCGGTGCTGGGGAACTGGTTCTATTAACTGTAAAGGAAACTGATGATCTCCTAATTCATCAGAACTAATTACTGCAACAACTTGATAGTCTTCAGTGGTACTCCACATTTTATATGAATCTGACAAAAATCAGACAGCAAAGGCATTTTGGTTTCAGGCAAGCATAACCCATGAATTTAAAAGTTTAAGATAATTATGCACTTCCTAGTGCCACCATTAGACTAGGCTTATTCTGAAACAAGAGGAGTCCTTATATTTAAACAATGTTTATTATGCCTCACATCTGCTTTTATCTTGCAATTAGCGAGACATTCTCCCCTCTACAAACTATATTGTTTGGTTTGTAGCATCCTATAAAGAATATTTATGCATCTTCCATAAAAGAAATCAGAAAAAGGATCAAAGTGTAACTAAACAGGAATTTTTACAGTTTTCAGCTATTCTGGATATTGCTATTATCTGCAATTACTATAACTCGGTCTGTGACACAGTTCCTGTCAGGGGAGAATACCAGAACATCTCAGAATACTTGAGGTGTTTGTATGCCTTAATAGTTCTGTGAATGGGGCAAACAGTTAAAACTGGCCTCTAGCAGTTACTGAACAAGGGGCTCATCTTCTTTCTCTAGAATTCCTGTTTCTGACTTAAATGAATTCTCTTGTTAAGTAGAGAGAGTTAAACTAGAGGCAGGTGTTTCTGCTGAAACAACAAAGCCCAGAAACTATCCAGGGAAAAGGGAGAGTTCCTCTGCTTTTGAAACAGGCTTTGTTTCTGGAAATCCTTGTGAGTGCTCACTGCAGAGAAGTAAGAAGCTTCTCTGAGTTCATCTAAGAACCAAGAAAACCGAGATTTGTAGGTAAGCTGGTAACAAGCAAGTGCCATTTCATTATTTAAAGGCTAACCAACCACTTTTCATGAGATCTGAGGGGAAGAGCAGAAGCCTAGGCCTCTTTCCTTGCCTGGAATACCAAATGCCTGAATCACCAGCCTGCGCTACTCTGCCACATGTCAGGGGCCACAAAATAGCTAAATAATTGTTTTAGATACTCTGTTTGCCAAAGTGAAGTATGACTTACGGAGGTAGCATGCTTCTGTACATGTAAGAGAATCGCTTATCTTTTTAATTGTTAGCCACAGCAGACATACTCTAAAATAGCTACTGGTCTAGCTGTTTTAGTAGCTGATTCTCAGAAAGCCATCTAAAAGACCTGAATATTAGCAGTTATAAGAGACATTAGGATGATTCAATTCGTTCTTGTTTAATATTTAGAGAAAAAAATATTTTCATTTATATTGGCAGTTTACAGGATCTCAGAACTTCTGGTTAAATCTATTCAATGTTAAGAAATCTTACACAGAACTGTGTTAGCTATTAGAAATATCAAAAGCAACTCAGGTTACCTTTGACTGTGCACAAAGCAGCAGGCAGTCTGCTCTTCTTACTATCTTTAGCCACTTGCAGGAATCAATTAATGAAAAGCCTTCCTGAAACAAAGCAGAACACAAACTACTTACATAGCAAACATGCAACATTCAGAGGTACACAGAAGTTATGTGATGTAATTTAATCTCTAATGAAGGTTAGTCATCTGCATACATCAACCTTTGCATCTGTCAAAACGATTGCCAGCATGTAATTTTTACAACACTAAGGGATTATATCTGAATCTGTAGTTCCAGTAACACCACTATGTCAAGGTACATTCTAACTTCTCCATTTGTTTTACATTTATATTTGTGCATGTTATTAAAGTCTCCATGAAATGCTTAATAAAACGGCTGCAACAGAGAGCTTTAAATTCTTCCGCATCCCGTGAAGTTGCCCGAGAGGGCAGCAGAGGGCAGGCAAACCTGAAGAATGGGAAGAAACCTGAAGAAAGCAGCTGGTTTATCTAAGGTCCGGAGAGGCATTTCCTCCAGATGCAGCTTAGGTAAACAAGCAGCAGCTTTGATAACTTTATAAAGATGTTCTTACACTCCAGCTGCATTAACTGTCAGTCTCTTCAAAAAAGAGGGACTGCTTGGCATTCTCTAAAAATACACTGAAAGCTGAAAAAGTCATATAAAAATTTCAAGGCAATGGACCGTGTCTCCCAAGGTACTTTCCACAGACTGCCACATAGTCATGAGCTAGCAAAGTCTAGGGGGAAAAATAACCCAAACAGAGTGAAGGGCAGGGTGCAAATCACCTACCTGTTTTAGCTGAACTCCTAATGCTTTCAATGACCGTGGCTTTTCACACAGGCTGCTTTTCATAGGTGTGCAAAGGGTCAAGAGCCATAAGCTATGTCCATCTTGGACTGCCAGCAGTTTTTGTCAGAGCTACTACCCATCTTGGGCGGGTCCAGGCTGGGGAACCATCTGCCATTCTATTTTGGTACAAGAAAGCACCTCAGTAAGACGCTGCTACTCTGACATGCTGGCACTGGCTTTGTAGTCCTGTGTAACAGTTGCATGTAGATTTCAAACTGAACTTTTACAAGAGGAATGTCTGGAACTGATTGAAGAATTGAATCAAAGGCAAACTGGATCACAGACACGTAGCTGATTAGACACGTCCTGTGGGAGACTCTAGCACAGTAAGGCCGCATGCAAGTATCATTCCCAAAAGACTTGAGGTCAAGAGGAGAAACTAGTTTCCCTCTGCGCTGTAAAAACAGGTGCTGGCAGCAGGTAAGACAGGCCAGTCGCTTGCAGCATGTCTGCAGGCACTGAACACACTCAAAATGCCTCAAGGTAGGACTTGCTAAGACCTCACTTTGTGACTGATGGGAAGTACCAAGCTGTCCTCTACTTTTACAGGAATTTGGATCTTAAGAGGGACAAACGGCAAATGATAGACCTTACAACAGCAAAGAGCGCCTTATCTGGTAAGTCGGTGTTCTCCAGCCATAGTACATGATGCGGCTGGACTGCTGAAGCAGTGGAGCAGGAGGCTGTGTCCAGCACGCTGAGGGCACCCACCTGCCACATAACAAAATCTTTCTGATGCCAGATAGCAGGAAGTCTCTGAAGAAGGTCAGTTTGTTATACAGTCAGAATTTATGCCTGACATAGTGAAGGAAATGTGAAATACCCTTACTGCTCTGTACATCTGGCATTTTAGCACCCCTGCCTTCAGGGTGTGCCGCGCTAGCCTCTTTCAATGGACATGCCCAATGTAAGCTTGGTATATGGACATTAAAGTTGCGGGGAGATACTGAGCAGAATGCCTGAGGAATGAGATGAGATTAGTAGGCTAAGAAAAAAGTGCAGCACTGGTAGAACACTTCCAGAATAATCAGTAGCACTTCACATATAATTTTCAATTGCACTGTAGAAAATATTACTTTGAAATTTGGCTGAGGACATTCATGGCCGTGCAGAGTTCAAAATATTGTTTAATGCTGAAAATGGAAAAGCATCAGCAAGTTAAGCTCACAGTTGTGCAGAGCAGAAAGTTACATCAAAAGTCAAGAATTTCCATGCCAAAAGCATGGGAATAGCAGCATCTGCAACATCAAAAAATCGGCATCAATTGTGCATGTGGATTGCAAAGAGGTCTTATTACATGGCTGTACAAAGTACAAAATGCCGATTTGTTTGTGTACAAGAAATACTTTAGAGGAGGCATGGAGTGACATCCATCTACGATGCTTATCAGCTTGTGCTGTGCTCCTGCTGCCGTAGTTGCTAGAAGGGATCTACTAAGGAAGCAAGCAAGGAAAACAGACTTGAAGTGAGAGTAGTGAGGTACAGCCAGCAGCGTGTCCAAGAAGGGAAACAACTGGTTGCACAATGAGTCTGAATGGGACAGGGGATAGGCTCTCAGGTCAGAACAGAGAGAAAGATGGGGTATGTAGAACTGTAATATATAAAGCAGAAAAAAAATTTGAAGTGTCCCTTGCAGAAAGGTTATATTCTTGATGTTCATACAAATATTCTGAAAATAAGTGTTTTTAACTGTTTGGAATGCAATAGACCAAGTGCATTATATTTATCTTTTGTGAAATAAATTCAAGCCAACTTCAGGTGAGTTTCATCTCAGCACAAGGACTTATTTCTGTCATGTAAAGCTGTAAATGTTGAGCATCTTTTAACTTACTTATATTGGGGGGAATATCCATACTTTCTCAAAATGTATGGGCCAGTTCAGAACTGCTCACTCTAGATAAGCAACCAGGCAGAATCCTGGACAACCAGCCAGCCTAGGAAATTATTTTCATGTTGGAATACCACAGCTGCTTATGCTTACTGCTTCCTGTCATAGGGAGTTTCTCCACTGACACTTGGTCATCCTCTGATTCCTCTGCCAAGCCCCAAAACACTGTTAGTGGAGCAATTCTAATACCCCATTCTTTTTTCACTAGGCCACTTTTATCTTGTAGCTACTTCTGCTTACTCTGTTCATTTAAAGTAGTTCTTCTTTTTGAAACACACCAACTGTGTTTGTTAAAAAAGAGCTGTCCCCATATTGTCTATTTTTATAGTGGTTTTCCTTTCACTGTAAGAGGTAGGTTGAACAAATGTTGTCTCCTTAAAATAATAACTGTTTTCAAAGAAATCATAACAGGCAGCCAATGTTTAACTTTCCTACCAACTATTTTCTTGATGTTTCCCAGGCTGTCGTCCTTCTACATGTCCTGTTTCTGCAATAAAACAAGCTGGGGAAAAAACAGTATTTGAAATTTTTATTTACGTACTCCTAATTACTCCACTCCAACCCCAAAATCTGATTAACTGAAATGTAATTTACTTCAAGTTTAATTAACTGAAGAACAAAGCAGAAAGTATTTCCTTTCCTCTTGTACCTTTGGCTGACTGTATACTGCCCAAGCAGAAACAAGTAACTAAGAATAGCTAAACGAAATAGAAGAACTCTGTGCAGTACTTGAGCAATACAACAGACTTGGTTTGGCACAAGGAAGCTACCTGAAAAAGGAGAGGGAATGTTTTAGACAAACTCAGGTCTGCAGAAACACTCAAACTGAACTCTAGTGGTTCCGGAGTATACTGACAATTACTGATGTAAACAATGTAACCATAGATTTTCCACAATTCTACGCAGCAAATAAGACTGATTTTGCACCATGTTAAGGTCTGCTCTGTTCCTTG
Organism: Falco naumanni; assembly: GCF_017639655.2. Taxonomy (NCBI): domain Eukaryota; kingdom Metazoa; phylum Chordata; class Aves; order Falconiformes; family Falconidae; genus Falco; species Falco naumanni. The sequence continues at coordinate 1,703,886 of NC_054060.1, read as the reverse complement.
TGGCTTTTCCATGTTACCTCAGTCAGCACAGACTTGTATTTGAGGCTGCCTGAATTAAGACAAAATAAGATTCTTCCTAACAATGACAGTTCTCTTTTTGTCAACAGTGAAATAATTATAAACTTGCATATTAAGTCAGGTAAGTGAATTCTGAGTAACAAAAAGGAAGACTTCCATCAATATGCCCCTTGTTCAATTGCTTGAAGTCGAGAGGATCTCTGCCAGCACCCAGGAGGCACAGGGAAGATACTGGAAACTGCATGGCAATATATTGAAACTGTAGTCTATTATTTGTGCCTTTCTAGAGATAATGAATTAACTTTAAATCTGTCCTGGACATATGTGCTGACAGAAAAAAAAAAGCAGTAGTCCCTCTAGACTGCTGCTGCCACCATGCTGACAGCAATACAGAGCACAAAGCAGCTGTGGTCACTGTTCCCCTTCAGCAGGCAGCATCCTTAGCTGCTTTATATTCAGTGGGCAGTGCTGAGCAGTACTGAGCATGAGCAAAGCCAGATGGCAGTATAAGATTAATCAGGAATATAGACAAAAAGGCAACCTAGAACTGGGTGGGAACTCAAGACCTCCAATGTTTACAATTTGAAAAGATAAATGGCCGTGCTTTTCGAAGTTACATCATTAACATTCAATCATGCATATACTCCCTATGTCATTCTCCAGAATCATAACAACACTGTATTAAAGGAAAACAGTTTCATACATCTTTGGCAAAAAACTAAGACTCTCAGATTAAGAACCCTGAGAGGAATTAAGCTGAAGCAGAAAACAAAGCGACATATTTCCCAAGTATTTTAGAAGCAGGCAAGATGTGACCTCACCTCAAATGAGGCAGAGAAGCCAACAATGCTGGCCTAGCCTTACAGCCATCTAGTGCGTCATTAATTGGGAAATACTTTTGTTCTGATTTTATATTTCAGCATTCACAAAGCTGCTGGATGATGAGGCCTGTGAACTATGTTGGAAGGTATTGCATGTTATTTATGAATATTTTTATTATTGTATCATCTAGAAACCCTGTGGTGCTAAGCAACGTAGGAACACAGGAACAGACTACCCAGTTTACATTAGATTGCAAGGCTTTTAGGCAACCGTATCATAACTAAAAATTAATATGTATTTAAGAAATGTCATCTGTGTAAAAGTTCAGCTCTGCTGGCTTGCATCAATTAGTTTGGATCCACTCATTCATGAGACAGATGGTTTTCAAATTAAACTGAACTATGCATAAACAATAGGAAGAAAACCAGAAAAACTTTTCTTTTTGCCACAAACATTATATACTTTGCCCTTAAATTACAACCCATATTTTAAAAAGACAAACAGAGACCCAGAATGCCACACACAAAGACACATTCTCCAGTTTTGGCTGTCACTTATAATAGGGTCAAAAAATGCAAGAAAAACAGTTTATTCTCAGAGTTCACAGTTCCAAATGAATGTACGCATTGTATAATGGAATGGATTAAGGAGTCAGCTGGGTATCCCACAGACTGGGAATGTGCACTTGCAAGAAACGATGAGTTCAGCATGAGATCAAAGGAATTTTATTGTATTTATTAATATCCCAGTGCATAGCTGCCAGAGTGGTCCTGTGTGAAACCTGAAGCAAGATGGCAGAAGAGAAAAGCTAAAGGCCTCAGACATCATCCCACTTGCACCATTCTGATTCAGGCTGGGCAGCCTCGTGGTACAATTCCCCAGAAAACAGCAATCTTTAATTCCAAAGACCATGCTCCGTTTCCAGGGAGGCACCTGTGTGGGTTCCTTAATCCTTTCATTTCCCATGGTAAGCTACCAAGACACAACTGGGGAGCAAAACTAGCTCAGTACCCCTCACGGGGCTTTTGCAGGATGAAGTAACAGATTTGGGGAAAGCACTTTTCTGGTGAAGGATAAAATGCTCTGCTGCTCCGAGCGCCCCACCTGCAAGCTCGTCCAAGACTGCACAAAACCAGTGGGGATGGCTTAAATAACCCGCCGTTTTCCTCAGCCAGAGAGGGGCGCTGCCCAGATACTGTGTCATCCCATCTCAAACTCCACACCACGGGTCTACTCACCACACTAGGATGTAAGGTACAGTGAGAAATCTTTTCAGAAAAAAACCCACGCTTCAAACCTCGATAGTGAATATTGTTACAAATACTAATGCTTTTGACCTTTTTATTATAGGTACTACTATTATTCAACATATATACTGAAAAACACCTTACTTTTTCTTAGAAGTGACTAATTTGGCAACAAAGGAATGGTAATATTATTTCCAGGTATCTCCACAATGTGGTTAATATATCAGATAAAAGTCTGCAACAGAATAGAAATACTGTAGTTCAGAAACGGCTATTAACTATTATCTCAAGAGACAGTAAAAGTAAGAATGTGAGAGCAGGTAAGTCTGAAAAAGCTCGTAAATTATGTTCCAAGTATTATACGGAACACTAAAGGACAGGCAAAACAGGCACTTTCAGAAAACTTAAGCAAAACTGGAAAACATGTTTACAAGGAAGTGTTTTGATAGTGACCTCTTTGATAGGGATTTAGTTATTAATAGGTTATTACAATAAAAGAAACTGCGCATGCTTGAAACTTCACACATCGATTATAAATCAAATGCATATATCTGAAAAAATACCAATTTTTAACTCATTGCCTTCCCAAAAGAGAATGCGAGTTGCCGTTTTACACTTTTTAAATTAGAAAGCTGCTTATTCTATACAAAACCTGGAAGTTCTTTTCATTAATGACTATAAAATAAAAATGTAATTCTTGAAGTTAGAAGCTGTGAAAATTGAACTTTGAAGACAATTCCAATCAGATCTTCATTATTATTTTTTTAAACACACCTAGAAGTAGAAATCTGCCTTACTGGTATCTTTTTCTGAGATCTAAATAAGGCCAAATAGAATAGTGTTTATTCCTGCAGTATGAGCCGTCTTGAAAACTGAAGGGAGAGGAGTATCAACATGACCAAAAAAATAATCCCCAAACATGACAACTTGTAGAGTGGGGGAAGTGGAAAGTTGTCCCTGCAAAAATTTCCAAGCTACCTGTCAGTATCCGAATGGGTCACATACAACATTGTTGGGATGACACCACAGCAGAAATCATGGGCTTTCCAGGCTATATGTACCTTAGCTCTTAGTGTAAGCATTAGCCATCTCAAATAGATCCGCAGAATATAGAATAGGAAGTGGCAAGAGGTGAAAGGCAAAAAAAAAACCCAATCAAAATGAACCAAGGGAGACAGACAGCAAGCTAACTGTAATAAGGAATAAAAGGATATTAAGCTTTGCATTATCTTTCTACATGCAATTTTTTTTGCCCCCAATCTCTTAGAAGCTGGATCTTAAATCTTGCTATTAAGCTTGTTTGATTGTGGAAAAGAACACATCAGGATTGAACTTGTTAAACAGAGTGCTCTGTCTCTACAGAAGCAGGAAAGCTAAATGACATAGCAAATACAGGACACACGCAGCACACACACACACACCCTGCCCCGAGACAACCTGCCCAGGGGAGTCAGCAACCAGTGAATGTCTTTTTCCAAAGTGCAAAGTGTAGGGTGCAAGAGTACATGCTGCCAGATGTCAGTTTTCTAGAAAGACTCCATCCAGATAGGTAAAAACTATAGCCCCTTGAAGGAGTGAATAGGGAAGATAAGCCCCTAACTCAGGGCAAACCTTGGTATTTCATTATGAGAACCTGAATATTTTTTTTTTGCTAATCTAATCTTTAGAACAGTATACTTGATCAGGGACTTAGAGAGGTGAGCTGGGTGCTCATGGATTTAGTTGGCTAAAGCTCTTCAGGGCATCCCATCAGTAAGTCAAGTTAAGCAATTTCTTTTCCAATTCCCAATACAAAATATATACTTCCCTAGACCAATACCATACATTAAACTCTAGGGTAAATACATTTCATTAATACACATCGCTACTCTTTAAAAGCTGTTCTAATAGTTAGGTTTAGAAGAATTGGGGCAAGAGGAAAGTAAAGGTCAGAACCCCTTAAAACTCTGCTGCTGCCAATCGGCAATATGTAATCATTATACAACAGGAATGTATCATTGTATCAAAGAAACAGGCTAGCTAATGCAGAAAGATATTCAGCTTATCCAAAACAATCGTGTCAACAGCACATGTTAAAATAAACTAAAACTGAAATTTTTGAACTATGGTTGTGGTACTGAATAAGTCAGTAAAACTAAGATTCCTTCTGCTCTTTCAAATAGCAGTCATAGGACCTTTAATAATAAGAACCACCTTCCTCTGGCTTTGCAACTACCACTAAGCAGCATTAGCAACCTGCTCACTTCCCGAGGTTTCCATCAAATGTCCTTATTTATTGCACGGGGACCTTCATCTTCCCAAGGCACTGTTGTGAATATCATCTCAAAAATCTGGTGCATAAGTTTTAGCACTGCAAAGAGAGCATCAGGAACATCAGAATGTCTGCTGAATGCTTGCCTAATTAATGAGTTAGAATCTACTGTATCCTAAGCACTGTTAGCTTATGAGAAGTCATGACAGGACCAGGAAGGCACTAAGGACATTGAGTCTACACTTTAAAAGATCAGGTCACAAATCAATTACTCTAGATTAATTTTATCCTATTAAATAAGTCCTCTTCACAATTTCAATTTGTTTAATTTATAGTATATTAAGAATTCTAGCACCAGAATTAATTGTATCAAATAAACCACTAAAATATAGTTTTCATGATGTGTTGATTTGAAGGAGGGAAAGGAAATAGGAGTTGTGTTAAACAGAACATGGTGTATCTTGAAAGTATGGCCAGAAATTTACAGAGATGCTGTTGAGATATTCCTGTAAAATTCCATTATCTACAGTATGAGATTTTTCTACCATAAAATATGCAGTCTGTTAGGCAACACTGCAGCAAGAACGGGTCCTAAAAATATGTTATGTAATTTAATTCCAACTGAAGAACGTTGTTTAAAAAAAAAACAAATCAAAACACCCTTTGATTTGCATTACACATCGGGAATTTTTATGTTCCATTTTCTGAAGTTCCATTTACTCTCCTCTTCATTCCATTTGGCTGATCATGAGAAGTAGATTGTATTTTTAAAGGAAAGCAGTCATTTCCTTGTTAAGATAGCTTCAAGTATGTCCCTGGCAGCATCATTAAAGAATGTTTAAAGTGATCTTGAATGCATACCCCCAAAATTTAGCCATTAAAATAAATACTTTGGTGTCCTTGAGCAACTGATGGAAACACTGAACATGTCCACAATTATTTGTTACAGTAGCAGGGAAGTACTTTAATAAGCAGTTCTGGAGCATTCTCAGATACTGTAATCAATTGTTTCAAACCTATGGCAGCTCACCAGAGGTGTGTACACAGAGCAGTGCACACAGCACAAGGTATTTTAATAATGTGCCCGGTTTAAAGTGTAGCATTCTTTTTGGCAAGAAAGTAGTATTTCAACTTCCATTAGTAAAAAGACTTCCAGAAGGGACTTCATCATGCTTTCTCCTATTTTATTGCTCATTAAAATAACTCTGTAGTCTTCTGCACGTCTAAGGAAAAAAAAATCAGTTGTTGGAATGTGTGACTATTTTATTGCTATTTTATAAAAGTCGTTCTTAGAAATGGATCATAAAAGAGTCAATAGTCTCACTTGGCTCTAAACAGCTACCATTCTTTAAGGAAAAGGTTTCTTAAGACTCTTGCTTTAAGAAAATTAAAAGGACTAAGAGAATACATAAATATATCCATTACAGAGAAAATCTTTTGATACCAAGTCAGGAACACTTGAATGTTCTTCCTAGAATGGATCATGTTAATCCAACCACCAATGAAATAAAGAATTCCATTTCTATACAACTCTTTTACCTCAGTTTTGTGCAAATGGTGTAGTGAACATTGTACATAGCTTTTGGCTGAGTTTTTACTTAGTGAATCCTCTTCTTTGGTGTCTACATTTCATCTACCTCCTTTTGTTTTCACACTGACAGGAGAGTGCCTTACAGAAAATACATTTATTTTGGTATTTCATAAATCTTCACTTGACATGAATAAGTTTGATGCAAGAACCACTAGGCAATGCAACAAAATATGCCTTCATCCAAAAAAAGGTATTTGTTGGACCCATGCTTGCTAAGAGAGCAAACATTGGGAGCTATCATTAGCATATTGGCCAACCGATACTACTTTAGTGGAAAACCAACTATGAAGCCGATCAGCACTGAGTTCAGGCAAGCATTAGTTCAGTTAACATCACTACTCACTGCAGAATGAACAAAGAAAAGTTCTATGTGAAATACAGAACAGCTGAAGTCTGGAAGTTCACGCTTTTCAGTATGCAACACTGATTTTTTTTTTGCTGGACTTTTTAAAATGCATCCACCCACAGTATTATCAGCATAACGCAGAGCTTGCTGGCAGCTAAAATGGTTCATTTTGGCTTTTGTAAAATGTACACACCACTGAAGAACAGATGCACTCTGACTTTATCTTCCTAAAGAAAACAAAGTACAAACCAAGATAGTTCATCTATTAATGCACTGATTTTACTACACTGCTTGCCAATTTTAAACCAGAAGAGATAAGAATACATTATTATACTACATTTTTAATCATTTAAAAAGCATCCAATTAATAAGTTTTCTTCGTTACAGATGTTGGATGACAATTTTCTTTTTTAAAACTCTTACTTAGAATGTTCATCTTAAAATTCTTGGGGTGGGGGTTCCTGCTCTATCATTACTGCTGCAGTAAAAAAAAAAAAAAAAAAAAAAGATAAGAGTTAGGAACATTTACCACTGAATGAATTCTTGAATTTGGTTAGCAGTTCAATTCATTCTTGGATTACTGTTAGAGGGGAAAAAAAATCCCTTAATTAATCCATGGAAATTTTACAGCAATACAATATAGCTATTCGAATTGAGAAGGAAACGGTGTCCCTGTGACACAGATCTTGTACCTCACTGTGTTCCTATGCAGAGGTACAAGGTACAAAGCTATGGTAATTATTATCCAGTTCCCTCAAAACCAGGAGTCTGTAGTACATCAAAAGGACTGAAAAGTAGGGATTAGAAGATGGATCTTCTAAAAGACTAGACATCAACAACTTAAAGGATGCAGTTAACTACATAGCAAGAAACAGTAAGTACATCAGAGGGAACTTCAATGACAGTAAGTAAGGCAGCATTTATGTGCTGGAGAACACCTTGGCAATAAAAAGAAAATATTCAGTAGCCTAGGCCAGCAAGTACAAGTAAGCGTACACAGTAAAACCACAAACTGAATCATTCCAACAATTGTGGCATTCTATCAAACTTGATACATTCCTTCTGGAACAGAAACTCGCACATTATCCTCTGTGACAAAATGTCCATTATAACGGACCCCCAGTGAGAGGATTTGGTCTGTGACAGATTCAAAAGAGCTATATGTACTTAGTCGTGCAAAGCCTGTTTCAATATTGTGACAGGTTTCTGACAACTCCTGAGAGCTGGAGGCTAGAGGGAGATAGAACAAGTGAGATTAACCATTTCTACAGTCTGATTATTTCTACAGCAATAACACAGACTGCACAGTACCACAACTTTTTGTTATGTGGCATCTCAGGAAGGAGTTTGCAATATGTTACCAGTGGCCTGTGCAGTTCTGGCTAGTTTTGAGTCTACTGCATTGTAAGCTGTTACTGGCTACTGACCAACAGCATCATTGCCTGTGCTGTCTTTTTCAGCACAATTCTTGTGTGTTACCTTTCTGCTGATGATACTGGCTGCTTTACTAAAGAGATTCCACAGACTGTTCTTCAAAGACTGAAAAAGATACCTGGAGACTGGGATTGTCCCAGGAAGAATTTGATCACTGCATATCAGTCTTGGATAGTGTTGGGAAAAGGGATGCATTTCTGGGAGGGCATGTGCCTAAGGAACAAACCTAAGCAGTAAAACTAAGCCAGATGTGCTGGACCAAATCCCTTGTAAACAGAAAACCTAATACAGTTCTGAAGACGCTGCCCAGGTTCAGAAACAGCAGACTGAGTATTTGCTATATTTTTCAGCTAGTCAGGTATGTTTAACAGGAATGGTTGGGAGGACTGCAACTGCTCCAATCTCTGAGAAATGTAAGAAGGCATACACACTAGTTTAATTCTGTATTTACAGAACACACCTGCAGCATGATCCCAATTGCACGCACTCAAAGAACTGCACCCAAAGGATTTAACAGTCAGGTTTTAAAATGCCTATGACACCTGTTTTGTATAACTTTTCTCTAACACTTAATAAAACAATGTTGGTTTTGGCCTTAACGTTGGCATAGAAGCATTGCCAAAATAAATACATGGGGTTTGGGGTTTTTTTTTTTGTTTGTTTAAAAAAACAACAACAACAACAAACACCAACTCTTTTCTTTTAAACCTTCAGTGTTCTATTTTGGTCACATTTACCAAGCATGTCTGTTCCACCTCTATTCTGCGCTGTTTTTAGGCTGTGATCTTACTGCAGTATCTTAGTGTCTCTTAGACCTGACAGATCTCAGCAGTTCCTCATCTGGCATTTCAAGCAAGGCAGCTGCCTGAAAGCTTCACTAGCCACTAAATCTAAGAGTTGCAAGAAAGTGCTTTTCTCAGCTAAGTCTTCATAAAGCTTTTCTTATACTTCCTGCACTCATCCCTTACAACAGCACACTTTTATCTGCCCATTGTTACTTGCCAGATGCAGTCTTTGCCAGATGCAGTCTTTGAAGGGCTACGGCTTTTGTCTGCGCCTTTTTGCTCATTAATTAGTTGTTAAAACTTTCAGTTAGCCTTTAGATGGTTATTTCAAGCACATTCTACACAGTAACATAAGTCTATTAGTTACTAAATAGTTACAGCCATCTGATCAGGATACTGAAAACAGGACCAATGCCAGGAGAGGTGCATTCTGCACCAATTCAATCCAAACAGAATTCGGTAAGAGATGGCAGCAAGTCTCATTTCAGCTGTGTTTCTTTTAACTATTTGGATTTTGAATACTCCATACCTTTTTCTTACACAACACAACTGCTAAAATACTTTCTACATTCCATTTATACCTTCACCAAGAATATTCAACTTGTCCTCACTAAATATGTGAGTCACATACCACATCTTGTATGAGGGGTATTCAGACTGACAGCTCTCTGTTAGCTCATCCATTATCTATTCAACATTCTTAACACACTTACAGACAAAAAAAATTCAAGGGTATCCTTGGTTGTCCCCCTGTACTTACAATATATTTATGTAAGTTTAAGACCTTTTAAGAGGTACAGTAAAAACTAATTTATAAGTTTATATATATTTAAAGCTACAACATACTCTCTTATACATTCTGTATTATAAAAAAAAAAAAAATAGTCTTTGTTATCTTAATACTGCAGCATCTTCCAGTGCTTTGTAATAGTTTTTTAATATATTTATCAGCCAATTCCTATTTATCACCACCGGGTATTGGCTATATGCTTGGAACACACTTGATTCCACTTTCCAGCACAGGCCTTCTCTGTCATGAGTATCAAACCAGCTCCAAGAGAGAGTGCTTCTTTTAACCTCTTTGGTCTCCTTGGGAAATCCTTATGGTTTAGTAGCTGGTCATACTTAGGTTAAGTACAGGCTAGAGAAAAACCAGTTGACACAACTTTGAAGCTGTTACTTTGTCTCCATGAATATAAGTTGTATGTTAGATCATATTACCCAACATAAAAGAATCCCATACCCTTTCCTAAACCAAATTATCAAAACCAAAATACTAACAGTTCATTGACAAGAAACTAGCTGGATCATATACTAAATCTGATAAGAAATTATATTTTTATCTGTTTCTTAATGGTGTGTTTTCCCTGTTTTCTTAGGCAGAGGTATCACAAAACCTGTGTCTCTTTCAGCATCAGCAGCGCTTAGTATTACATCTTAATCTAGATTTTGAAAACTACAGAAGAAACACTTCCTCAGTATGAAATAATGCATTTAGTAGTATTCTGCTAAACATACAGAGAAAGCAGCACATGAGAATTACCATGAGCAAAACAAAATTGGCAGTTTCCTTTCAGTGGGAGAAAACATGAAGCTCAGAAGGGAAACAAAGTTAATACTGATGCCAACATGAAAGGAGAGTTGTTCTTTGTACATAAGAAACTTACCAGTACTGTTCGCCCTTGGGAAATAAAGAAATGGCCAGATACAACAATGGTGAGAATAAGAGAGCCTGATTCTTCATTTGATTCAAAAACCTTTAAAAAGGTAGACAAAACAAAAATCTAGCCTTGGAAGCACAGGATCTACATTTCCCATTTCTTGCGCAAAATAAAAGATTTCAAAGGTTGGTGTTAGAATTCAGGTGTATAATTTACCTCTTGTTAATGCAACTTGCCCTCTTCTCCCACAGACAGGCAGCACACTTAATTTTTTTTAATAACTATAACCCCATATACAGATTTTAGTACTTTAAATAACCATCTGGACTCTTCCAACTTGATCTATAGTTTTTAATACCACAGATCACTGCTGAGGGAAGGAACAAAAAAAAGAAGAGGGCCACTATCATATCATTGATGTGTTTACATTAATAGTTCATGAAATAAAATCTCCCCTGATTCCTGCATTAGCTCTGGACTTGCAAAGCGATACCTGCAAAGGCCTCCCTTATTACTGCTTGCCACACAGCGGCCTCCGAGACCCCCCCTAGAGCCAGACACAGCAAAACCAAGCAGTACACACACCCCCCCCACCCATCCCCCGTTGCCCGTCACCTTCCAAGAGGAGGTGTTTTGCCCTTCATAGTCACGGTCTGTCGGGGGTAGGAAGCGGCCGTAGCGCTTCAAGAGCCACGTTGTGGCGCTGCTGAGGAGGGAGGTGTCGCCACCACCGCCCGGCGCTGAGGCCTGCCCCGGCTGGCAGCTGCCGCCACCGCCCTTCTCCGCCATGCCGGCTCTGAGGGGACTGAGCGGCACCTCAGGGGGAGGCATCGCGCCGGCGGCTCGCGAGCAGCTGAGCGGGAAACAGGAGCCAATAGGAGGGGAGAGAGAGCGCCTGCGGGGAATTTTCACCAATCAGCGGGCGGCAGGGAAATGAGAGCCAATGAGGCAGTGCGCTGGTTTGTGCTGGTTTCAGCGCTGCTGCGTGCCTCCTCCATTTCGAGGTCTGCTGCTTCTCTGAGGGAGTGTGGATGCTGCCTTGCTGAGGGGAGTGTGACTGTTGCCTCCCCCGCTTCTCTGAGGGGAGCGTGACTGCCACCTCACTGAGAGGAGTGTGACTGTCGTCTCCCTCGTCTCCCAACAGCCTTTGGGTGTAGCTGTGTGGTGGGACAGCCCGGTGGTGCCAAGGGGGTGAGGACCGTGGGCCCTGGGGCACACACGACCGCCATTTTGTGCAGGTGAGGGAGCGCCATCAGGGCAGTGCAGCGAGGTGGAGGTATAGCTGCTTGCGGCCTGTTGCTGAAATCAGTGAAAAGCCTGTGGAAGCTGGTCATGATGTCAACGTGCATCCTTCCTCTGATTAAATATGTCTTGAGTCCCTGTAGAAAAGCGGTCCTAAACTCTTTAATTTGCTTTTTTGTTTCTGGGTCCAAGGTGATGTGCTTACTTAACAGAACTTTAATAGGACTTTTGTGGTACCTGAAGTGGGATTTACCTGAAGTGGGATTTATATTAAACATCAAAAAGCAGGTGTTTTGGTTTTTGGTTTTTTTGTTGTTTTTTTTTTTATTCCCCCACCCCCAGTGTGTGTTGCATGTTAGCAAGTCCAGGTTTGTACAGCTGGATTAATAATTTGAAATTGTGATCCCCATTTTGCTTCCTCTACTATTTGGTTGCTTCTAGAATTATGTAATACTACACTTTCTCTAGAAAAAGAGTGGTGATGAAATGACTCATAAGACAGCAATGTTCTATTTTTAGTACATATCTTGGCCCATTAGCAATAAAAATGTGCGTTAGCCAGTCAGGGTCATTGAGCGGACATGGGAGAGCCAGTTACCGCTTGGGAAGATGTGCATCGAGTCTCCTGACCTGAATGGCTTTAGGGATGCCAGTGACCACTAGCTGCTGTTAAATCATCTGCATGCTTGAGGGTACTATACCAGTAGCTTTAATCCCAGTTCTGAGCGTTGTCTACTGCCAGCAACTCATACTGACCAAGATGAAGTTTGACTAAATCGTCACACTTAAATTAAGCAGAACAAAGAAGTTTATACCAGTTCTTTTGCCTTTTGTTACCTTTGTGGTTTGCACTTGTGGTGCTGGCTTGGCTGATATGAGTAAGGTTAAAATGGAACGTGTAACTACTGTCTCATCTGAAATAAAACCTTCAGGTACAGGGTTAGCCTATTGCTTAAACTGCGATAGTTTAATCTGTTGGAGAATATTGGATTGACATTTGTATCCTTTGGCTGTTGTGTTTTTTCATCTGATGATACAGCCCAAGAACCAGATTAACATCTGAGGAGCTATTCCCATAATAAACAATTTTACAGTGTTTTCAAAATGAAGGTGTTTATCTGAACAGATAGGGAAACACAGGCAGAAAGGCATTAAATGACTTGACAAGGTCATCCTGAAAAATCAGTAATGAAAGAGGGAATAAATACAGCGTGGGCCTCCTAGCTGCTGGTTGCCTTCTCTAATCACTGCTTCCCCAGGAGGATTTCTCAAATTGTGCTTGTCAAACATTCAGAATTGGTCTGTAGACTTGGGACTTTCTTGGAAGATACAGAAGAAGCAAAATATTATTGTCAGAGAAAGACAGTATGAGTACATAAATTGAATCTGTTTTCCCCTAAATCTGCTGAAATTCTGTGGAAAACGGTTTGCAGCATTTTCTAGTGTCCAGTTTCCAAGAGTGAGTTCTGGCAGATGAGCCAAAGGCTTCTGCAGGAGGAAAACAAAAGTTAAGTCTTTTACCAAAACAAAAATTAAAAAATGTGCTTTCAAATGAGGCAGGAATAAACCAAAAGCATCAGATACTTACCTAAAATCCTTTAATAATAATGTATTATTGAAATGGCACAGGAAAAGGAGGAGTTATGAGGGGGACATAAATCCAGTTGCAGTGTGTAAAAGGCTATACAAATTCTTTGCTTCGCAGCTTTGTTAGGGCACCTCAGTAGTGTATATAGTATCTGCAGTTTTGTTTAGACCTGAAGCCAGTGCAACTCAACTGTAACTGGGCAGTATATCATGCTGCTTTCATCTAGACATGCCAATCACAACCATGTTTACTTTGGATGTTGAACTGAAGCATGATTCTAGCACCCTTTATTTTTCTGATTGAAGGTTTTTGTTTGACTAGAATCTACTAGTTTGCTTTTAGGTTTTGGACATGAATGTGTTGTGTTACGCTTTTACATGTGTATAAAGTAAGGTTTAAACTAGGAGAAATGGACATTGCATTAAGACTGACACACAAGCTCTTGGTGATTCTGATGTCTGTACTTGGGGAGTAGACATGTAGGAAGATGTTGAAATGTGGTGTGGGTTTTTTGTTTTGTTTTTTTTTTTTTGTAAAAGGCTACAGAGGTTGACAATTTTTTAAAATTACAAACTGGAATGTAGAAGGAGACTGGTAGGTGAGCCTGACAGATTAAAATGTGTTTCGTCAGAGATGAGAGCAAATCCCATGTATGTGCTGAGGGTTTATCATTGTGGTCTACTTCAGATTTGCTTGAGACTTCACAGACTGCAGTGGTAAAAGTTAATTCTCTCACTGCAAAAGTACATAGTCCTGTTAATAAGTTTGAAAAACTCTGCCAGAAGCAGAGAGATTTGTGCAGGAAAAGACGTCTGTTCTGTGCCATTTTGCTGAGCCTTGTACATTAATGATTTTTAATAATAATGGTGGTGATAACAGCAACATTAAAATCTTATTACCATAACTTTATTGTCAAGTGTGAGTGTAGATTTGCCACAAGTGCAAAGGATGGACTGGAGTAATTTGGACAAATTCAAAAAATAATGTATTAACAAAATAGAGGCTACCAGATGTGTGAAATGGATAAAATAAGTAACAAAAGGTACATTGTAGAAAATCTGGAGGTTTCCCTGTGGTACTGACAACTTACCATGTGCTTCTACCCAGCTGTGTTCAGGAGATAAATAGGATTACTTACAGTGGTATAAATAATAGGCTAATGAAAATGTTCTTTTCCAAATACTTGATTTATTGCTTTGATTTTTATAATAAATAGCATTACCTTCTGCTTTAGTTGTTTTGTTAGTAATTGTGAAACTTCCTTGGTAGATCACAGGTTCAATTTATTAATCAACGTTTCAGATAGTTACTTGTACCTACTTTCATCTGAATGTGATCTGACAGTCAGCAGCCTCACTGCCCAAGATCTCTCAGAGCTAATGAAATTACAGCATCATGGTATTTCATTATTGTACGGCAGTTTGGTACCCATCACAAAAATACCTTCATCCAGTTCTGTCAACATAGGACGGCATTGAGGGAGATGAACTTAGTTTTCTTACACAGCAATTTGAAGCCAATGGCTGTGTGGTGTTCTGGGCTCTGCTGTCCTGAGTGTCAGACATTCACACACCTATTAGAGGAGCTCGTTCACCAGCTGCTGTGAACTGCAGTCACTGAATTTTACTCATTGGTTTTATCCTGTTTTGCTTTTTTCCTTGTCAAAATCTACCCCTTGCAATAAGCTTTACGTTTTTAACTGAAAACCAGAAACCAAATCAGTGCATTTCTGACAGAATGTACTTCCAGTATTGCTGTAAAGTAAGAGTGAAGTCTGATGACTTGTGTTAGTCATCATGCTCAAATTGTAATTTGCAGTTATACTTCATAATCTCTTTTTTCAGTGGTCATATCAAGATTAGGATTGGATTGAGAATCCACCCTTTAAGAACCACAAGAATGAAAGGGTCCTTCCAGCTCAGTTCAGTGTCTTCCAGAATTTTAAGCAGCTGATCCTTCTCATTTTTCAAAGTGAAACATTTTCTCCAATGAAGTCTTCAATTATCCCTTTTCAGAAGTTTTTACTCTGTTTTAGTGTGTCTTCAGCAGTAGATTCCATAAGTTCGTATATTGTTTTTATCTAATGGTGACATTCCAAACTTGTCGAGTGTTGTATACCTAAATGACACCTTCATCTTACTCCTGAAATTATATTATTTGTGAGGATGCTTGAGATTTATAAGGAAGCAGTGGAAGCTCATACACCAGTGTATGTTGATGTGCACACTTAGTTCTGTGATGAAAAAAAGTAGCCATGTAGTTCTGTGGTTTGTGTATCTTAGTTGTCATTGCAATGGGATTTGCTGGAGTTTTTGAAAATTGAGTCAGAAGTTTTAAATAGGTAAGTGAATATAGATGTCAAAAAAGTCTGTCTACATGAGGTCTATGTGGCTGGTGTGCAACACTGGGAAGAGCCCTGTGCAAGTTCTTTTGAGAACAGCTAATGTCGACAGAAAGCAGAGATTGTCCACAGGCAGCAGGGACAAACAAAAAAATAGTGTGAGGGAATTTGCATGAAGACCCCTCCCAGACTTAGTGATGTCTTTGTGTATTTTGAGACTCTGTTCCATAAAGCCTTAGAGTTTTTCTAGGGAAGGTCACATTTATTCAAAGCATAATTCTCTTTATTTCCTTTAAAGTTTTATAACTTTAGTACTCATGGCACAGATGAAGGAGCTCTTCTGCCTCACAGCTTTTCCATTTACATAAAAAACACCACTCACAAACACCCTTCCCTGTCAGTGCATCCATTTTGCTGAGTGTTTTTCATTTTCCATGACTTTGAAAACATAAGGGCATTTATAAATTAATTCAAATTTACACATGGGTGGAGGGGAGAATCGCAGATTGGAGATAAGTGATTTGTTGTATGCCCCTTATTTGATGAGTATTGTAGAAGGAGAAATAGTCCTCACCATTGCCAAGATCTCCCATCTCAATCAACCATGTTTTTCATTTAACCACTGGTTAGATAGTGACCCTAGCAGGAAGAAAAGACTCTGGACTTGCTTAGAGTAATTATTGTAAAGTGAATTTTTGACAGTCTTGGATATGGACATAAGCTGTAATTATCTCTGCTTTTTTAACTCTTGCACTGATTAACTTTGAACATTTCCTAATGTAAGCCTGTATATGCTGCTATAAACACAGCAGTAATGGAAGGAACTTCTGACTTGTACACAACCGTCAAATTTTGTTTCTGCCCAAACATATACCAGACCATTAAGAGAAAAGAAAAAAATAGACCATTTGTAAAGAAAAAATAGATATTTTTTTTCCCCCTCAGTCTGCATTTAACTGGTTTTAGCAGTTCTTGCAGTGAGCTTGTAGGGGAAGATACTTCTTTGATTCTCTCTTAAAGTCTCAACCCCAAAGCTGATGTTTGCAAGAGTTACGTGGGCATAGAGAAGGAGGAAAATAATGTGTTGAACTTTTGTGCATTCTGAAAGAAGGATATTCTTTCCCCACCACCTTAATTCTGAATTCTCTTTCTAGTCTACTGGATTATCGTGTGTTCAATTTAGGACTTAGTGGAGCAGGTGAATAGAGGACTCTAAATACGTCTAGGTAGTGTAATATATCTGTTCCTCTTTCTCCATGCCTGAATAGGATAGAATTCTATTCAGTTGGAACAACCCACATGAGAATCTTTTTGAGTTTAATGATGAATGAGCCCAAGACTCAAAGCATCCTGTTCCAAATATACAGCCATTTAAAGTAGAGAAAAATCTTTTCTAGCTGTTAATGCCATGAGATTTTGACGTGCAACTGAACAGTTGCTATGCCTTCCAATAAAAAGTATACTGTGTGGTACACTTAAACACACCTTGCCATATTCAGCTGTTCCTCTCACACAGAACCTAGAATATGTGCCATGCGAGAAGAAGCCTCTAGTCCCCTGAATTGCACACTGTTCAGGAAGCAAGCAGCAGAATGCTAATAAATTTTATTTACTTGCTTAATCTCCCCTGCATTTTGTATTAATATGAATAGCATTATAGGAGCTGGGAAGTGCTGACATAACAAAATGTTCTCCTTCAGCATAAGGTTAATGTAGTTACTCATATTTACCAGATGTGAAATGGAGGTCTTAATCTCCTGCAGCAGGATGCAAGTAACTTCCATGACAGTTAGTTCTATGCCAGGCGTGTGAGCCAGGAAATGGGTTAACAAGTATTTTGCTTTCCCCAAATCATGTGTTATTAGATACCAGAGACATTCCCATCTTACCAAAGATGACAGAATCAGTATGTGTAGAAGGAGAATATTGATCAGAAGCATGTAGTGTTACACAAGAAATCTTGCTTTGCTCAAGTAGCCTAAAACAAAAATTAAAGCCCTCAAATACTTCTGCTTTGATATTGGCTTGCATGTGGTACAGTGTGGAAATTATGCCATACTGTAGTGTACACTATTGTTTTCTTGTTAATTAAAATATGTGAGATTCATTGTTTTTGCCTGTCAGCGCTTTGGGTCAGGTTCTCTTTAGCCTACGCTGTTGAAATCTCACTGGTAATAGTAGAGTGAAACAGTGTTACAGTCTCGCAGTGTTTGACCGACTCAAAGACATTCAACATAAGGGAATATGCTATGCCATTATCTGTATTGAATTGGTATCAGGCATATGATACTTTCCTGTTCTTGAGTGCTGTCTTTCTGTTTATCATACAAAATTAATCTGTTAAGTTGTGATAAGTGCAAATATCAGTCTGTCATGCTTCTATATGACACAGGTGACCAAACGTGTAACTCTCCCCCATTGTCCCTGATTTCACTGGGGACATTTGCTAAACAGGCAAGCATGATTAAGATTTGGACGTTTCTTCAAGATATAGTTTTGTAATAACCCATTTTCATATCTGAGTCTGCTTTAATACCTCTTGAGCAAGAACTGGTTTTGTTTTCCCATGTTTTTACAGAGTCGAGCAGAATATCACCATTTCATAAATATGAATGTCTTCTCTGTTAAGTTATATTTTTGTTAATTTTAATACATTAGACACCTTAGTTCAGTCTAATTCAGTTGCTATGTGAAAACTGAGATAGCTATTGTCATTCTTTGCAGAACCTGTGTATGATTCTGATCATCCAGCAAATTCACAGCAGAACAGTTTTACCAGCTTCAGCTGATTACCTCATGATATTGTTTGACAGAAGGTAAGAATGAGAGCCTCTCTGTCTTATTTCTTGTTTACACAAGACCTGAATAGACAGGGATGCAAATAAACACAATCTTCTTTGTTATTCTCAGCAAAAAAAAAATCAAGTGTGATAGATGGAATGCCATTTGTGATAGAAGAGATTTTGTTTTCCTGTCTTAGCATTCCAGAGGTAGGGTATTTGCTAACATTCAACAATGGCCTGATGTCAGTGGAGAACTCAGATGTCATTTGACATAAGCTCTCACATTAATCAAGAAAAATGTAATTTTTAAGAGACATTTCTGCTACCTGAAACAGAACTGAGGCTTAAGGTCACAGTGGAAGGTTGGAGATCATTCTCAAACTGCTTTTTCTCCTCACATACTGCAAAGCAATGTTTTTCAAGAACAGTCCCTTTCCAAAAAAAAAAAAAACCAACCAAACATTTTCATGGCTCTGCTACAATCATTATAAAGGTAGATGTAAAAATATCTTAATTGCAACAGTGCTAATGTAAAATCATTGGTTTGTGTCTCTGCTTTAAGAGGCTGACAGAGAATGTTTTAACTTGAAAAGTAAAGGACTGGAAGGGCATGGTTTTGTATTGTGCTAACATTTCCAGTGCTTTAGAGTCTATTTCATATTCTGTGTAGTATAACTTTGATTGACAACCACTGCTGTAGAGAATCTAAAAATCACCTACACTTTCCACCACTCCAGCATTTCTTTCCCCCAAAAGATGATCTTGGTGTGATTTCCACATACCCTTCACTGTGAATTTTTCAGGCAAACCTGTTAGAGGTAAAGTATCATAAAGGCTGCATTAAATTACCTTCAAAATGGATTGCAGCTTCTTGGCATGCTGGTGAGCTTTGCCTGTATGTCTTGGTAGTAACAGCCCGAAAGCTGTTTTTAGGATTTGTGCTTCTGGCCATGAGGGTCCGGTCTAGCTGTCTGTATTAAGAATAGTTTAATGCCATGCAGAAGGTGCTGGTCAAGATGACCCTGCTTTTATCATCACAATTGCTGTCCTTTCCACTTGTAGGTATCTCACTAGTGGAGTAAAAGCCATTATAACAGAGGCTCAGTACTTAAAAAGGTAAGATAGAAGCAGTTTGAGACTATTTGGCAATTTTAAAGGTATTATTGGACAGTACACGGCAGAGAATACTTAACTTTGCTTTTCAGTGTAAGTGCAGACTCATGCTTGCAAGTAAAGCTAAGCACTCTCCATATTGAGAAGAAATGATCCTTTAAACCTGTCTGGGCTTTTCGTTTCCATTCAAAGCAGCATAGTAAGGTGATGCAGTCTGTAGCTTTTCTTCTGCAGCAGGTATAAGTTTTGTAAGATTGTTGTTTCTTAAAGTTTTGAAAAGCAAAGAGTAGGCTGCTTTAATCTGAGTTTCTTGTAAAACAAATAAAATTGTGATTTCATCTGTTGAAAGGCTTTATCCTTTTTAAAGAAAAATATCCAAAAATACAGAACACATACCTGACTGTACAGCAACATACAATTCATCTGTGGTCCTCTTTGCCATAAGGTGTTGTCGATGCCAAAAGTTTATGTGGGTCTGAAAAGTACTTAGGCAAATGTAAGAGAAGACAAAATTGTGATGGACTGTTGAACATAGAGATAGCCCTTATGACCAGAAAGTCATTCAGCCATAGCTTGTCACTTAAAAAGGGGGGTTTCCTTGAACCCTTTGTATTTGATCAGCCCGTCAGTTTCCCAAGACAGACAAGACCCTTGTGCCTGACCAGTCTGCTCACTACCTGCATTTTCACAGCCCACCATATCGGAAGGCGATTAGACTAACCTATTCGGGGACCTCCACTGTTAGCATCACTGAGTCAAATCACTTGTATCAACTACTCAAATCTCCAGAGACTTATAAAAAATGAACTTCAGCTGAAGATTTATTTTATACAAAATGTGATTTTTGTGACAGGTAAGGTTCGGACATGGCCAGTGATAAGCTTGTTTTGCAGTCAGTGTATTAAAACAATACACCTAAAAATGAGCCAGTCATAGAATAAAGTTCTTAACTGCTAGGTGTCCCTATGCAGGAGAAGACAGGTTCAGCCCATTGACTGATCCCAGAAGTTATGATGGAGTCTTCCCTAACTTCTCCCCTCCTTCGTCGCCTTTTTATACTTCATAGTACATCGCATATTTGTTATCATATACAGGATTGGTTACTAGTTTCTCGCTTCTGATGCAGATTAGTACGCATTCTCAGATATCACTGCTGAAGCTGTTTACTAACTACACATGCTCCCCAAGCAGGGTTTTGCCTTCTTTCAGGGGAGCTATTTGAATTGGAGGTTGCAGTCTCCCACTACCACAATTAACCTTTGTCCTATTCTCAACTAATTTTCTGTTGATGTCTGTGGATTGCAACACCTTATCAGCTTGTCTCCTCTTGTGGCCAGTGCTTTCCTCACCTGAAGGCTTCTTTCTGCAACAACTTAGATCTTTTCATCATCTGGTGTTTGTTTCCTGTCCTTCCCAAGACTGACACCCTTGATTAGAAGTAACAACTTTAGAGTCCCCCTCTTGGACTTACTTCAGTCCAGGACCAGTTTGGTTTTTTACGTTTAGGTGGAGCTTGAGTGACTCTAGTCATACATATTCTTGTTACTGATCCGTATTGCATGCCCAGTGAGGTGTGGTAGTATCTTGGAGGCAGGTAACTTTGAGATGGAAGTGTGTGAGATTATTTTGCTCCCTCAAGGTATCCAGCAGGGTGGTGGATTCTGAGAGAGGTCTCACGGTCACTACCTGGTGTTATGGACGGCAAGCTTGGCTAAGGTCAAGAGGCTGAGAAGGAAGTCTTGCAACTCCATGGAACTTTGCATGGGGTGAATATAAATTAAAATGTGAGGGTAAAACTAGAGCTGAAACAATGCAGCTTGGCACACTGAATATACTATTTCTCAGAGGAAACGTGAGTCAGGAGACCCTGTGAAGTGCATCATGAATACAAGTACTGGCTGCTGTTGGAGACTGGACTTTAGCTGAAGAAATCTTTCGTCTGTACCTCTGTTTTTCTACCATATGATCTTTTCCTTTGTTCAAAATCACACTTTTCTAGTTGCTTCTGTGAACAATAGAAACTATATGCAATTACATGCTGTATTAGCCATGCATAATATGCAGGAAATCATTTCAGGCACAACATCCAGGCACCAATCTATATCAATATTACAGTTTTGAAAAAATCCTGCTTTATTAAAAGGGATGAATAAAATATCTTTTATTTAATATTCTTTTAAAATATCCAGATAATCCAAATGAAAATAAAACCTTAGCATATCATATACAGCAGCTGGGGAACTAGAATTTTGTGGATTTTGCACACATGCACACCTATTATTCATTCCACCTGTGTGTATACATTCAGCCTTTGGCTCTTACCTGCTTTAATAATAAGCCTTCAAAAAGCAAGAACACATATCCTGAAACAACTTCTGTTGGTTACTTAATTGGTAAGTGAGCTTTTCTAGATTTGCCAAGTCACTTAAGCCCAGGCAGCACTCATCAGCATTTAATATATACCATGAAGTGCCACTCATGGCCCGAGTTTTCAAATACATGACCCTGAACTTAGCTCATTCCACACAGCTTTTTCACAGAGTTGTTATTTTTGCTGAGAAGGATTTCCAAATTATTCCCTGTTGTCAGAATGCAAACAGACAAAATTGGGTAAATCCTCAGCTATGTGAATATGCCAGGAGACAACCACTAGAATCACATTGTCACATGCTTCAAACTCAGAATTTTGTCTTGCTTTAAAATGGTTTTAAATTTGTGAGAATAACCTTCAGAATCAGAGGGCCAACTAGTGGTGCCAGGCATAGGTAGACACTGCTTGCAGTTTTCAGCAGGGACAGTAGGATGGGGAAAAACTATACAACCAATGCCAGTTTTCTATAGATCAGAAGAGATCTCTTTTGCAGTTCTAACTAGTTTTTACTGTGTATTACACCATAGGCACTAGCTAATCTGATAGTTGCACATCATGCTCCAGCAGTTTCTTAGGTAACCATCCTCCCTAGCCTGTACCTGTAGGCTGAAGAAGACTTTGGGTAAGAAGTGCATACTTTGACCTGATTCAGAATACATGGTGTCTTTGCATGTAATATGAAATACAAATGTAACTCCATTTGCTATAATAGGAAATACTAGAATAATAGCCATTTACATTCCTAATGGTAACTGATCAGCCTCATATGCAAGCTCATGGACTTAAATTGTCAGGAATTTTCTCCCATTAAAGTACATATAAACCAGTCTTTCCATGACACAATATCTTCGATCAGTTTTTAGAAGTTCTATCATCTGCTCATACATATGTAAAGGATTAATATTTTCTCCCTAACATTCTAAATCTCTGAAATCTCTGAAAAAATAATAATCTAGAATTAATAGGTGAGAGTTAAGGGTTCATCCTATTGTGATGAACTATGCATTTGTAATGCCTGAGCAGAATAATGTGTTTGCTTATTCTGTAAGCACTAATTATGAAGTAACAATGAGATGAAAAGACTCAGCCTTGGCCCAAGTTCATATGGAATTAGCACCAGCAAGCAGCTAACCTCTTACTCCATTAAGGCCATCTTGCTTGCATTTTAATAGCCACTGATGGACAATTTTTAGCATCAGCATTAGTTCATGAGCAAGTTCATCGCGTCCTAGGATGTCATCATAGGATGACGGTAGGCTTAGACACTCGTAGTGTGTCCATATTTTCCAAGCTTCAGTTTGCAAGTGTAAGGGCTAGAAATACAACTCATTTTTACAAGAAAAGTGGGAGTATCTGTTAATGATGTGACACTAAGAACTGAGGACCACAGCATATGTTGAGGCTTCAAAAACTTAATCTGGGTCATGCACCGGAGGAGTCATGATACTTCTTATTGAAGTGTATGGATGTTTTATTGCAAGGGTATAGAAGAACATTTAAGAAAGAAATGTCCCAAAAGGAGTTAGTCAAATAGATGGAAGGCAAAATACTTTTTTATCTAGGCGCTTCAAAATGTTCTCTGAAACAGTATGAAGATCCAGAAGACACTGGCAAATCATTGCTCATTGAAGACAAGTCATGGAATTCAGGTTCCAGCTGATGACTTTTCCTATACGAGAGAATTTACAAATTCCGTTACACTCATGTTAACTTCAGAGTTGTTCTTGCTAACTTTCTCCATTGAAGTGCATTGCTTGAAACTTGATAAAATAGAAGAAGTAATTATAAATTTGGCTCAGAGGCAGACAGGAGCTATGTCTGGTTGGATCTGTGGCTGTTCAATATTCATTTTTCTTCTTCCTTTTGCACAGTGAAAGGACCCAATTTATTTTTACAGTTGTATTGAGATATTTTGTGGATGCTATCAGACGAGCAATTTAGTTTCTCACTATGCTAATAAGCTGTTCTTGGTCCGTCCTTTTACTCATACACCACAGAATTCAGACCTCAAGGAAAAAGGGGAGAGAAGAACAAACTTCATGTAGTCATGTTGCTTAGCATACAGCTGGATGACAGTCAGATATAGTGAGGAAATCAATATAGGAATCTATATAACACACCTGTGTACTGCACTAAGGGATGCTCCAGTCTGAGTCAGGGTACCGCTATCTTGAGAATCAGACTCTGTTGGAAACATGTAGCCTGACTTGTATACCATAAACTGTAGAATTTAATGCAGTGCTTTTTACTGCAGCTTGTAGACAAACTGGAACATTTCTTTCAGAAGCAGTGATTTGATGTTGGTTTAAACCCACTGAATGATGCTGTTCCATTTCAATTTAATCAACTCTGTTAGGAAGAAAAATCTTTTTTAAAAAAATCACCTTGTAAAAACAGTAGTACCTCTTCCTCTTGAACACTCTGAGGAGTAGGCCCGGCATAAGCTAGTGATCATAACACTTTGTATACAAACTCGAAGCAGTCAGCAGGAAGAGGGTGGTCCTGAGCAGGCCTGTTACGATCTCTTCACCTTCTGTCAAGTTGTGCCTTTCCTGCTGTTGCTGTCAGTACTGGTCAGTGCCCTCAGTAGGTAGTATTTCCACTGTGGCTGCTTTTCCAGACAAAAGTTTAAAAGTATCTCATTACTCAGGCAAAGGCATGTATTTCCTTGGATATTGCACCCCATATTTCCTTCTTTGGGCTTAATATTCTCAGACTTATCCCAGCAGTTAAGAGTTGTTTCATTCCTTGTCAGAGGTTGAACATGGAAGAGTTTGAAGATGACATTGAAGTTCTTTAATAAAGTCAAGTCACTTCCTGTGAGTCTAGGGAAGCCCTGGTTTATGGCATACACAGTAGGGTAGATGAAGCAGTTTCCTTGTCTGTCATTACTGTGATCAGTGAAAAAGATTCCTGCTAGGTTTCATGCAAGTCGCAGGTGTTAGGGTTAATAAAGGAAGACAGGAGTCTTTAACAGGAAATTCAAGGAAGAAACTGCAGTGTCTCAAAGTCCCTTTGAATTAGGTTTGGGTAGGAATGATTCTTCCTGCTGGGTGATGCAGAAAGGTGGTGGAATCTTTCTCCATGTTGCAAAGGGTATACAGTATCAGCTATTGCTATTGCCAGTGCCGTGTCCTGACTGATCTGAAGTTGTGACCAGGAGATGAGGGGTGTCTTAAAGAGCTGCCAGCTGCACTCCTCTGGATTTCTGCATTTTGTCTAGTAACCTGTTTGCTTTTCTGTCTATTACCTGTCTTCAGCTGTGGGCATATAACACTGGAGCTTCAGTGTTTGCTTGCAGCCAGTCCCTTAAGATGCAGTTAGGTACTTGCTTAGTCCACCTCTGATCTAAGACCAGTGCTGACTCCTGCCATAATTTAATGGGATATTTTTTTACTCTAAAAGCATAGTCTGAAAAGGCTAACTTGTTCTACCATGTATGGCAAATGGATCTGTCTGCGGAGCCACCTGGAAGGTCTCTATTTTTAGGCTCTTTCCTTGGAGCAGTTGTAATTTGAATTGACATACTGTTAGCTAAATGAATAGCACACTGGGCAGTAATACCTCTGGAGCCATGCAAGTCGTTGATTGTTAGCAGCACTAGAAACAAAGGCCCCGATGAGAGCCAGTTTGCTTTTTCCAAGCAGGAAAACAAGCACAGAAGCGTAGCTAGTATAGGACTTGTTACAACTGCTCAGCTCTGGCTGTTGAAAACAAGTCAGTTATTCGAAGAGAGCAAAAGGATGCAGGACACATTTTAACTGTCTGGGAAGAGTTCAGACTGTCAGTTACCAGCTGATGAGGCAGACAGAAGTGACTGTAGCCTGAAGTACACTGTGTATGTTTCATACCTAAAGCCTAATCTGTACGCAGCACATAGGCAGTTTCGGCTAATGTTGTTAAATTGTTATTTTTAAAAGAATTTAACAAAAGTAGTACCAACAGCTGTTATGAATGTATTTTATTATGAAATTATTTCTTCAGCATGTTCACACAGTTTACATGAACTTAATTGGAAATTAATATATCTTAAACTGTACATTTTGTACATGTGTCTGATGCCTGCTCATACTTGACTGATCAGGACATATAGATGACTTCTTGCTTTGGCAGTTGCTATTTTATACATGGTGATAGACTTCTGTCTGTATGTAGGTGTGTTCTGAAAAGTGGATGTTGGCCTATAACATGCCTTTCATAAAAATAATATGCATTCTGCAACAACAAAGGGAAAAGCAGAGGGAACATTTCATCCTTCTGTTACAGCTTCTCACTCCTCAGTGAGTATCTGTCCAAGGTAAACCTTCCAGGAGAGCATCCAGTCCTGATACAAAGTTATGAAATGAATGAAAAAGGACCATCTCCTTTGGTAGTTTGTTCTGATAGCTTGCTTTTAAAATGTACTCCCTATTTATCTCCCACTTACTTTGAGACTTCATGTGTTTCTGTGCTGGCTTACAAAGTTCTTTAGTTGTTAGTGTCATGCCTTTTCATAAATAAGCATATCGCCTCTTGATCCCCTTTTATGATAGATTAAACATATTGGACTCTTCTTTTGCTTTAAAGGTTTTTTTTTTTCCCAGACCTTCACACTTCTTCCTCACTACCCAGCTGCTTATAGTCCATGCTCACAAAAGCTCTGAGAGCTCATGTAGGCAGGCTTTTTCAGGGACACTGCTTTGTCAGGGTACAATTCCCTAATCTGTAGGTATTTCCGTATTTTGTTTCCATGTGTAAGGCCCTGCATATTGCTGTATTAAATCACACTTTGTTAAATGATCTCAGTTTATCACAGTGCTCTCTGTATCGTGCTGACAGGTAAATTGTGGGGTTTTTTTTCACTTTGCCAATATTTGTTTCATGTACAAAAGGAATCAGCAAAGACTTTGCATGTATGAGGATCCTCAGGAAGTTAGTTTGAATGTATTTCTATGTGTATTTGTGTGTGTGTGCAGATGTAGATTTCTGTTTGCTTTTTAATTACAGTTAAATGTTGGATCCAGAGCTATGATTTCTGGTCCCTTTTTCCTTGATCAACTTTGACAACAACTCTACCAAGACAGATTTGCTTGGAAAACTTGACTCCCTGTTAGTTCTTGCTGTGTTTTAAGAATAGGGAAGTCTAACTTCTGCCCCACATTCTAGCTCTGCAAGAAGCCACATTCTGAAGCTTTGCCAAATGGAAAACCTGTGCATTCTTGGGAAAGCAGAAACACCTCCACTTGTTGGGTTTGTGCATCACTTGTACAAATGGATGCAGTCAGTTTAGGTGCTAGTTTTTGTTAAATTGTGAACAAGAACGACTTTGATTTTACTTGGTCAATTTGCAGCAGTTTAGCTTTGCTCTGAAATAATGTCAAAATCTCAGTAATCCATATCTTGTCTCTAAAAACACGCATTCATTGGGTTTAAAATTATTTACACTTAGTGTTCAGAAGGCTGGCAGATTATCCAGCACTTTGAACTGACTGTAGGAGTTTTCTTCTGTAAGCACTACCAAGGTGAGTAAGTCAATAGAATACCGGTCTGTTTAGTCTCAGACTTTTTGTTGAACTAATGCATATGCCCCAGATGTGCAGTCATATCTAGAAAACGGGTAGTGTGAGGCACTTCATTTCTGTTACAGAACTGTTCTTAGGATGTGGAGGGAAATTGCAGGGTAGTAATTTCTCTGGCATTATTGATGCGAGGACAGGAGAGAAGATGTTGAAATGGTTGTGAAGAGAGAGAAATAATGCTAAAATGAATTCATAGTTGTGATGCATTCCTACTGCAAGGGCATGGAGGCCAGTGTGACTTGATGGATGAGAGCTGCTTCCTAAGTAAGGCTAAATTATTTTATTAGAACCCTATTAATTACAAAGGGGTCCAGCTCCAGTTGCTTGTTGTGATCATAGGAAAAGTCAAAAATTTCTACTAACTATATACTGTTTTATTTCAAGTAGAATGTCTGTTTCCAGATAATACAGCAAATAGTAACATCTGACTGACTGGAACCATACCTCAACTCACCAAACACTAGCTGCTCAGAAATCCAGGGTAATTGTGGTACACACTTTGACCCTACTTGTCAAAACAATCAGTAACTCAGGGGAAGAGTGTCTCCCAAGTCTGCAGCATATTCCTGTGGGATATGGAAACTTCTCCCCTGTGTAACAGGGGACATGATTAATTCTGACTGTGTTGACACAAGAAGGTTATTGAATAGGATTTCCTTGTGAATGGGCAAATCCGTTCCCAGCAGAAAACTATTACAGATATGTCAGACTCCCATTGTGTTCTGAAAACCCACACCAAGCTTGTATGAAAACAGCTCAGGGTGCGCACAATTAAAAGTTACAGAGAAGCATCTACAAACTTGTGCATTTTGTATTGTTATGTAGTTATAAAACAATATGGAGAAGACTCATTTTACTGAAGAAAAATGTTATCTCTGCAGCCTCCCTGTGTCTCCTTAGTCTCTGTCTCTGTTTTCAATAGCAACCATCCATTAGTCTCTAAAACTCTGGGATTTTAGATCATGCTGCTATGTGTTCAAAGACCCTGGTTCCCACTCAAGGCAGTATATAATCACATTTCATATTTTAAGTGGCTCACAGGTCACTGGCTCGGTTCATCCTTCTCCATACACAACTTAAGTACCATGTGGAATGAGGTTAGCCCCTAAGGGAAGCATAGGTGGCAACAGTTAAAGCTGAATGAGGCAGCCATCGTGGTAGATGATCAGGCAGAGAGACTTCTTCCTCAGTGCTTGTAGCCTCTGCTGTTTGAAGACACATACCTACAGTTGACAACTTCAGCTGGTGAATCAGGAGACTGGAGGAACATTTCCTGGCAGCAAGGATAGGATTTATTTCCCTTAGTGTAAAATTTTGCATGTCAGATGTTCACATTAGGGCTGGTCACAATGTAGCTTACTTTATAGTCACTGGAGAGAAGACACCATAGTGTCCAGCCCATTATAGATACAGATACACACATTTTTATCACTCTAGAGGAATTGTGCCTCCATTGATTATGAAGTGAGTAGATGGCTTAGATCTACACTGCAGACATCTATGTTTGGTCAAACAAATCATACATCTGAGTGATGCATTCATCATTATATCTTCTAAAAAGAAACTAAGGACCTTGACACATATGATAGTTTTTTGCTTGAAATGCAAGGTGTGCATCATCTTGACATTTGACAACAAATCTGTGCACGTGTAGGTGGGTAACAATTGAACCTGCATATACTTTTCTCCGTACTAAAAGGGTGTAAGAACAAGTAAGTGACAGATACTACTCATTGTGCTCAAAGCAATGTTGAAAGATATTTTGGTGCAAGGTAATGGCTGTAGTATGGATGTATAGAATTCCCATTGAATTCGCTAAGATTTAAGTGTGCGTTAAAACAGCTTGAGTGCTGCACTGATTAAGCTCACTAAAGTCAGTAGAAAGACTTACAGCTAGTAAAAGTCACAGAGAGGTAACTGTTACCCCGCTATGCAATTATAAAATCCTCCTTTAGCAACTGTTGAAAAGCTATGCCCATGACTCATAAAGGCTTCTCTTTTTTTATGACTGTTTCTGGTAGGTACATTTTGGTGGATGGAGCAGCATGTCCTTCTGGAAGGTATAGATAGCTATGTATGCTATTTTATATTTTTCTAGTGCCACAAGAGGACTAGATACATCAGCACAAAGTATTATAGCAGTTAACAGGCTTGGTGTGATTGCAGGGGCCCTCTTTACTGTCTGGTTATGTAGATTCCATCAGAGTTTACTGCTTATCGTGGTCATAATACAGAAGAGTGCTTGACAGAGCACAGAGTCTCAAAACAAAAAAAATTATTTGGCCATCTGATTTATACGTTGGACACCTTCTAACTAAAATATAAAAGAGGCCTCCTTGAACAATCAAGATATTTGTATGTTTTCTTTCCATAAGATGTTAGGCATGGGGTGGGTTCTGCACTTTGTTAACTCTCCTGCCACAGCTTTCTAGGAGCATCAAACCCCTTAGGAGATTATCCGTTAAGATACCATATGCTATTAGGAGTCTCATGATTAGTGGAAAAATGGAATTAGTGGAAAAAATATTGGGAATCTCACTGTTAATACAAATTCAAAAACTCAGTGCATAGAGCCATAGGAAAGGAACTAGTTCAGAATGTTTTGCGTCCTCCAGAATTCAAGAATTAGGCTATGGGGATTTTGAACTTAGTGACTAATATTTCATCTATGTAAGTGCTAGATATAACCTACGTGTCACAAATTTTTCAGTAGCAGCTACTGTATTATGCCCTATAAATACATAATCAACTAAATGATGTTGTTCATGTGAAATCTGAGGATCATCCTTTTACTTGGACAAATCTTACTATCAAGTAAGTTTTCTTCCAAGTAAATGTCAGTCTTTGTCAAAGAATAAATAAATAAGCAAACATTACGTATTGGTCACACAACACCGTGTAGTTGTAAGGCACAGCAGAAACAAAAACCAGTATAATCGGAGCTGTAAGCAGACCTTTAAAAGCAGTGGGTTTATTCCTTAAGTATTTAAAAAGTTAATAAAATTAAACATTATTTTCAGCATTTCATTTATTTTAGAATTCCGTGGGATTCCAGGCAGTTGCCTGATCTCTTTATTTCTGCCTTTGTATAGTAATTGGTTCTATCATTCTTTCTGCTCCCAAGATCTGGAACTGGAAACTTTACAGCTTGATTAATCAGTGCTTTTGCTATTTTTATTGACATTGTAGGATTCAGAATTGGTTAGGATTCTTGCTCTTAGGAATGTCTGGACCTGTTTGTGTTTTGTCCTGTGCATGTGTAAGAAAATGCCCCAGGCCTAAAACCCCTGTGCATTCTCAGGAGCATAATGACTGATTAGATGATTGTGAAATGTATAGCTTTAAGCATTGGCTTCAATGATACTTAAGCACATTTGTAATGCCAAGCATAAATGCTACTCTGATATGTTTTCATCAACTTTGATATCAAAATAAGCAATTCTTGTTGGCACAACTTCTTTGAAATACAAGAATACAACCCTCAAATATTTGCTTCTTGTTGTCTGCAATTAAGCAGTTAACCTGCCTTCAAGAGAAAGGTGTTGGTGTCTGAATGGCTGCTTATTTGCAGTAAATCTTTTCCAAAGCATGGTCAGCTTTTGGTCTGCTGTCAGTGTCACCAAGTAGACAACAATCCATCCCAATGTCATCAGTAGAGTTACTCCAGAGTTTCTTACATTAAATAAGATTTTTAAAAATTCATTGTTCTACCTTCTGTGGTGGCATAAGGAATTCAAATTGCCTTTGCCATCTGGAGAGAACAGTTGGATCATTTTTCTGATCTATGTGAACAGCCCACTGGTATGCATCAGATATATTTTAAATTTGCCTCTGCGCATCAGATATATTTTAAATTTGCCTCTGACTGAGCTTGTCAGCTGTGGCAGTTTAAATACAGTTTCTTCAACAGTATAGTTAGATCTGAATTTTTTTATCTTTTGATTCTCAAAATTTCTTGAATACAGCAGCTTCCAAATTAACAGTATAAGGCAAACATCATAGATTCATGTTGTTACTTATTTTGGGGGATGGTGGTGGAAGATAACATTTGTAGATATAAAAAAAAAAAAAACATCAAGTGAGTTGTTAGGCAGTCATTATTTTAAAATAGATCTCTTGGTTTTGAAGGCCTCCTTTAAAACACTTGAAGTGGTAATGCTAAAGTAGGAATTCTTTCTGAAAAGATACTGAAGCTGTCCATCTGAACCTGAGCAAGGCTGTGAGGGCATCTTTATACACATGTAGTAGGTAGTAGAGCAGCATGATGGAAAGAAGAAAGAATAAGATGATCAGATGAAAGGAAGGATATTTCTTAATAGTATTAACTTGCTTTCTTTTGGAACAATGAGATAGGACAGATAAAGATTTTAAGATGCCATTGACAGTCAAGGAACAAACTTCATTTTGTGCTGACTCCCAGCATATTTCTAGCCTATGTTACTCAGCATCACTTGTCCTATGCCACAAGTTATATCTACGTGTGCTGGGGGAAGAGGCAGGTAGATTTCTGCTGTGTTGTGAAATTCCTGGTTTCACTTGAGAAGGTTTCTTTCTGTAGCTGCAAGGAGTACTTTTTTACGATAGCTGTAGAGTCTGGAGAAAGATTGTCACAGATGCCAAAAATAAGCAAATTCCTGGTACTCTGGATCTAAGGAGTTGGTACATGGAGGTTGTATGCAGCTTTGTTGCATGCATGCGTCTGTCTGAATAGCAGTGGGTGTAAGGTATGAATCTTTTAAGTGAAGAGTTTTTTTTTTAAAGTGCACTATTTAGATTGGGCATGTATTGGATAAGAAACCCTACCACTGATGTGTATTTCTTTGTTCATTGCCTATATACATACATATACATTTATATAAGTGTATGTAGTTAACATGCATATCTATACAGACTCTGGAAAGAAAACCTCAGTTTTGAGCTTGTGTCTTGGTTACCAGTCTGCCTATGTGATGAGAAGACAGTATGGCTGAGACCTCAGATTACTGCCAGAGAGGGATCATTCTGTTTTCCAAATGCTGCAATTTGTGTCATTCAGTATTGCTTCTCAAGTTATGTCTGACTCGGGGTCTAAGAGCACAGCTAGGGTGAGATGATTTGTTCAGATGCTTGAGATTGCTTATTGTTAGCACCAATTAGGTAACTTGCATTACCTGCATCCCAAGTCAGTAGGTGACCAGACTGCTTCATGTCATTCATATGTTCTTTATTTAATGAACATCACACTCTGGACTCCTTTGAGAATGAATGCTGCTTCTATAGCTCTGTCTTGGTTTTGACTTGAGGTAAAACACTGTACCACCATTCTTAAGTTCAGCTTGAACTGAAAGACAAAGTTAGAGAAATAAACACTTGCTAGTAAAGGAGCATAAAAGGAAATGTGTATCATACTTGGAGCAGTGGGGTGTACAAAATACTGTCAAAGCTGGACAGCATTATTGCACGTACTTCAAGTGTATTATAGACCTCAGACAAACTCAAAAGAACCCCAAAATCTTAAATTGATTGGGTAGAAAAAAATGAAAATGTATGTTGTAAAAAAATGGCTTTTTATCCCAGTCTGATTATCAACAAGGTGCCTCCTTGTGCAAGACATCATCATCAATTATACCTTCTCCCCCCAAAGCTGTTTACTGTAAAAATCTATTTTCAGAGCTATATTGTTGTAGTAGCAACAACAAGAAGAAAGGCAACCCCCCCGACATTTTACCCTTCAGGTACAGAGAAAAGGATCTATTAGTGGTAGGGGATGCTATTTTAGAAGCGTTACCACTGTCCCACTTATTCACTGGTCTGATCCATCCATCTACCTTCAAAAACCTGTAACAATGGCAGGAAAAAAAGCCTTTAGAAATATATGCATGTCTTGCTTCTATTTAATTGGTGTGTTGGGTGACTGAGCTCAAAAGACTTTATCCGTGTCAGTCTCTGTCCCAGTTCCCGCACTGCTGTGAGAGGCTGTCCTCACGATGTTCCTGCTGGGTGTAACACAATGCTGAAGCACAGCTGCAGAAGACTTTGGGTCCCTCTGCTGTATATTGCTGTCACTGACAGCAGGAAGGGAGATGAACTCAGCTGAAAAGCATAGATGCGCATAGTGCCTTTTTTAGCTGCAGGAAAAAGTGGCAGTTATTTCTAAGTGCAGCGAAGAATTTAAGTACGGTGAGGGCCAAAATCCCCAATCTGTGTAAGCCCTGCTCTGCACAAACCTGCTGAAGCTTTTGACTTATTTTAAGACTCCATGTTTTAGGGGCAAGGTGTGAGGGACTTTGAACAGCACAAAGTTCGATCTAATTTACATTGTCTATCGAATAGTTCTAAAAGCTGGAAGTCACTGGAGTTCAGTGCACAAATCCTGACCTCTGTTTTATTTAATTAAACTTAAGAGCAAAGAAAGCAAATGGCCTATGAGTGTGTGACAAATAATCTTTATGGAGTTAGATCTACTCTGGCTTTAAGGCAGTTTGGTTTCTGAAGATCCTCCCCAATGTGACAGTTACACTTGAAATGTATTTTGCTTAGTAACTGTCTAGTATTTAGACTGGAAACTAAGACAGTGTAACCTTGGGGAGGTCATGGAATTGCGTATGGCCCTATTTGCAAGTTGGGATATTAAAGAAGGGTAAGAAAGTATATTAAGCTTCCTAGGAGGAAGACTGCTGGGAAGGTGAGCATCATTGCAATTCACATGCTTGAGTGAGACATGGGTACAATATGCTGTGAGCTCTGCAGCATTAGCAATATTTTCTTCATTCAGTTGTACTGAGATTTTATAATTTCATTACTTTAAAGTCAATATAACATGAAGGCAAATCAACCTATGGAATAGAAGCATAGTTCAGTGCCTATACTCATCCTTTAATACCTTAGGCAGGGGTACATCCCATTGTAAGCAGTTCATATCTATGTTGTGAAAAGCTTAATATAAGAAATTGAGGCATACACATCCTTCAGATTGGTCATCTGCCCAAAAACTTGGTCCTTTTTTCAAATTAAAACACTTCAATTGAGTATGTATGATTTTCGTAATGATAAATACCAAAGAGCCCTGAAGAATTCCAGATTTTTACACATCTATGAAATGATTCAAGCAGAAAAACTTGTCCTATCCTTGCATGTGCCTCTATAAAGGGAGGTTTGCTTTCCACGGCTCATCCAGTTCTTAGTAGGCAAGCCAGTTTGTGTCTGGGAGCAGAACTGAAATGATTTAACGCTCTTTATCCAGTAACCAAAAGAAGACATTGGTTCTGGCTCTCTACTGATGTAAGCAATGTAAACTAGATTTATTCCCAAGGCTCTGATTACTGATTACCAGTGCCATTCTGTAGTTGCTCTGTCTTGTTTCTAACACTATCCCAAATTTGTAAGACACTCTTTATCACATCTCCCATCCTAGTTAGTTCTGAGACTATAATTTTGTAACTGACAGTTAATTATGTGAGGAATCTATGCAAAAGGAGAGAGCTATGAATGAGAAAGTAATCACAGAAGAGTTGCTTCTTTAATTCCACCCAAAAGCATCCCTATCCTTCTCATCCACATACACCTTGCCCTCACAAGGAGGTTGTAGGTGAAATTACAAACTTTCAGGGAGCAGCAAGAGCAGGGCTGTACCACAAGGATGGGCAAGCTGGCACCTGAGAGACCACAGCACAGGCAGGGGCAGCATCCTCACCAACGGGGGCACAGTCCCACAGTACCTCAGCTGAGCAAGCAGGGCAGGGCTGGTGATGGTAACAGATTCCATTAAGAGTCCAGCCATCCTCAGGGTCAGTCCAGGAAAGCCAAATAACAACTTGGGAACAAGTATGGAAACAGGTACACCTACAACATAGCTCAAGCCAGATGTGCATGCCCGAGCTTGAATAGTCTTCTGCAGTAAAGAGCAGAAGTTGCTTGGGTAGGGCTGGTGGGGCAATTAAGGCCTGTTGGTGCTCTGAGGACCCTGACACTACAACCTGAGTAGTGATCTGTCTTTAATAGGTGAGTGCTCCCTTTCACATCTCCTCACACAGTGCTGGCTGGCATTGTGAATGCGGGCTTGCTGTTCCCTTTATTCAAATGAAATGAATCTACTAAAGCCAGTTGCAGCATGACCATTGCAAGCATGTTATGGTAAAGCAATTCTGTTGTTTTCCAGAGTGTTGTCACAAACAATTTGAAATCCAGGTTTATCTTCCCATTTCTTTAACTGCTGTTTCCTGTAAATTCACAGGAAAGAGTAAATGAATAGCACATAGTAATAAATCACTCTTGTTGAGGCTGCATGGTATCCAAAACACTGCAGACAGAAAGAGGCATCACATCATTGTTAAGGTGACAGTGGAGTCAATGAAGGATGATCCTTCCCCTACTCTGAGCTCCAGTCATGAAAATTCAGCTATCATCTCTTTAGTCCATGATGCATACCAGCTGCCACTCATTAAGCAGCAGTAGAGAATTTGCATCCATCCCACCACATATGTTTTACTAACCAATGAATGGGAACCTTTCCTAAAGGAAACAACTTGTTTCTACCCTCCTTCATACATGCAGCAGCTTGAGGCGGGGCTATCTTTTCTTCCTTAATTCCTAACTATTTATTTTTGAGGCAACCAAATAGCTGACTTAATTCCTAACCATTCTAGTGTCTTCGTATCTTACAGGCTCTTCCAGAGACTGCTCCTGAGCTGTCCTTGTAGACATTGAATCTTGGCTTCTGCTCCACAGGATGCTTTGCTTCGAGTCAAGACTAAACTATTGGGCTATTCCCCAAAAGAGAAAGTCTGTATTTCAGTCAGATGCTACAGCTGAGTGACAAGTCCTTTCAGTCCCATACAGGAGAATCACTACAGAAGTTGTTTATTAAGGGAGAAGCTATGTTTTCCCATTTGGTAGTGTTGTTGTGAAGTACTGTTTAGTCATGGTTCCTGTGCCTTGGGTCTGTCTGAGGCACTGTATCTACGAAAGCTGTTTTAAAATGTACTTTGCATCAGATTCCTGAGAGTTAAAAACTATTTGACAATACTTGGTGCCATAACTGGTCTCCTTTGTGTTCTCTATTTCAGCACATTCTTAGTAAGAGAGCTTTGTGATAGTCTCTCCCTAATCCTGCAGAAACCTGGTTTTTACTAGGTTGCCAAGGGCTGTGATCTGTAGAGTTTGGATTTTGGGTATAGGTGCACTCAGGAGCATGGTCTTTCTTACACCTGACAGGGTCTTCCCAGGAATGATCACTCTGATTCTCAGCTGCTTCTTTTTGTCTCTTTCTTTTGGCTACTCTTAGTCTTTGAAAGCAAGGGCTTCTTCCACAGATAAGCCATGATCAGCTTACAAGGCTGTTAGTCTTCCTTTTCCTTTTTGCTGAAGAAATAAGTCCCACTACCTTCAGCTTACTGATCAAAGAGAAGGCAGCTGCCTGAGTTACAGCTCACATCCTCCAAAATAAATCAAACATTCCTGTGTAGGTCAACTCACTGAGTCTTGTACCAGTTTGAACTGGACTACAACTGATGGCCCAAGAGCAGAGAGGTGCTGTATGTTTTTGTTCTGCCAAGACATCTAATTGTGTAGAAGAAGATATAAATATTAACAAGTAATTGGTGTTCGGCTTAATAAAGGAATCAGTTTGTCATCATCGCAGGAGCAGGCGTTGATTTCCATAGAAATTCAGCAATCTCTGATCCAGAGAACAGATCTGTTCACTACTTATGGCCTACACTGAAAGATTTACTAAAAAACTAGAGAGTCAGGGATTTGATCTTGAATGATTCATGAAAATCAGAAAATAGTTGATCCCCAGGAAGGTCTGATAAGTATTTAATAATTGCAGCAGCATCCTGGCAGACTTCATTCCTGTTGTTCAGTTAACATCTTTGAACTCCTTATTAGTCTCTGACTTCTTTCTGTCTTGCCCATAACTGTCCTGCCTGAATCCATGCAGGGGCAATTCTGTCACTGTCTCTATTAAGCCCACAGCATTCCTTTCTGAGTTACCACAACAACAAGGATTATGTGACAAGCAAACGAAGAACCAGTCAGATAATGGAGTTTTTAAAATGGGGATTACTGGGCTGAAGATGTAATGGCCTCTTTGATGCTGTTACTATCTATAGCATAAATCCTTCTTAGTGTTTGGACTATTGACCTGACAAGCTGAAAAGGCTCCTTTGCAGCCCCTATTGTCCAAAGAAAGGGAAAAGCTTTGAGCACAGACATCTTCAAGGCACAGGAAAAACACAAGGCCAAGAGATAAGCTTGGTAATTTGAAGGCATTTTATTTCTTTCAAGCAGGATCCCAACATTTTAGCTGAAACAGATATCCTGATTTTATCTGTGTTGCTTTTCTCCAAGGTGTGCACTCAATACTTTGTAATTTCTAAAGATATCCTGGCTGATCTCCTCCAGGGCCAGAACAGCAGCCTTGCAAATCAGCATCTGCTGAAAAGGACTGTCTAGTGAGGTTTTGGAAAAAACAGTTGTCCCTGACACTTCAGCTGTTGTACCTCTTGGAGTGTCTACAGGCCTCTTGTACAGTATGACTGGCTATATACCTTTACTACCTAAGAATAAACAAATAGTTGGATATTGGAATAACTAGGTTGATTGTTCTTGGTTTGGAGATACCAGTTAATGGCAGTGGAATAATTTGTAGGAAAGAGAGTTTGAAGGTTTTGTCCATAGCACAATGTTAACTCTCTGCAGTTTTTAATGTAAAGAGAACCTTCACTGCATTCTGCAAACATGAACCCTTTGTGCTTTCATCCAGAGATCTCTGAGGTTTTTTTAACAAATAGTTTATCGTGTTCATAATATTGTGAGGAAGCAGGGGAATGTAATTCTCCATGTTTTATAGATGTAAGGTGAAAATCATTCCTGGATTAGAGCAACATTATGCTTTATAGCAGAGTTATGAATATTGCGTGCAGGAACTTAACAGATGTAGTAGCTATGCTTCACACGTGTGCATACACACACGCTCCCTTGCTAGGTTCTGTGATTAGTCTCTGTTTTTGTGAGAGCTCTCTGGGAGATCTAGCAATTAGCAAGTGTTGGACCATTTTCAATTTGCTCTGAAATTGAAAATATGTGGGTAAAAGAAAACTGATGGGTGAGGTTGAAGGCTATACTTATACAGAAGTTGCCTCCCTTGATTTTGACTCTGCTCCTCAGCTGCACTCAAGGACAGGCACATGGAAACTAAGAATAGTGGGACTCATTCAAGTGCCTTTTCGTACAGACACTTTATCATTGCTGTCACCATGAGTCTCTGTTACATAACAGATGCTGTCACTCACTGCGTGAACAAGCCTCCCGCTGATACTAACACATTTGTTATGTTACACTGCCCAAGTTCACAGAGGCCTGTGCTTCCTTTTTCTTGTTGCCTGTTTGCAAAGTTCTGTGTATCAGAGCTGTTCAGGCATTTGTGCTCAAGACCTTCATTTCCACAGGTTTTGAACATGTCTCTCTTAGTTGCACTGTTCATGTAGCAGCAATATCTCACTGTTAGGGAGCTCTCTTGGGCTTTTTAGCCTATGCTGCTTTAACTCCATTCCCTTTCCCTTCCTTCTTATTACAGCACTTCGTAACAAACTGCATTTCCCTCCCTTCTTGTATTCAAACCCTTCGCTATTGGTAAGTGGCTGTCGTGGGCCCACAGTCATTGCTGAGCCAAGCTAAACATATTTAATTTTGTTAATTTAATTTTTCTTCACAAGTCAATTCCTTCAGCTCCCTAATCACTTGTGTTGCTTTTTTCTGAACTACCTAAAAAAATCTGTCAATGTCTCCATGATAATAAGGAGCTCCTCACAGAAAACCACGTTATAGGTGCAATTTCACCACAGCGGGAAGGAAGACATTTTACTGTTTCCTTGCTTCATAATACAATGCCGCTGCAGATTCTCCCTCAAAATTGCTTTGTTTTCTTTTACTTTTTGCTGATTAATTTTAGTGAAAACTTACCTCCAATTTTCTGTTTATCCTAAGGCCTCAGATCTTGCACATGGTCACACATGTGCTTGGGGAAGCTATTGGCCGTAAGTTATTTGTAAAAGCAATCCAACTTCTTTTGATTGATTTTTGTGTGTGGGGAGGATGGTCTACTTACCAGGGTGGGAAGAGTTAGTGGGAGGAGTCCCTCAAGGCATACCAGTTTAAAGAGAACTAGGTTCAGGTAATGAGTCATGGCCAGAGCTGAGAACAGAAGAGAGGAACTCCGGTTACTGATTTTCTTCATCAACTTTTGACCTCACACTTCAGATACACAGGCACCTTCCCAGCAGAGTGGCCAATATCTGAAACTGGTGCTGTTAACTGCCCACGATAAGCTAAACGGAATCAGTTAGAAATTCATGTTTAACTACTGTACAGGCACTCCAGAGCTGGTTGTCTGCAAAGCCCCTGGAGGGAAAGCACAGTTTTTCACAAAAGCAGCTATACACATTCTAGACTGCACTGTGTGAACTGATCTGTTTCGAATGGAGCTGCTTTAGGTGTTATCTATTACATAGATAGTGACAAGGTGAAACTGCAAATGGAAAATTAGTTGACATATCAAAATGTTGTAACAAGAGAAACAACACTGGTGTATTGAACTGGTTTGGTACTCAGGACACCTTGGCCCTACACCTGCCTTCACCACTGAATGACTAGTGGGGATGATTAAATCATCTACCCACTCTCATCCTCTCTTCACTCTCTGACCCTTTGTCTAGAACATGAGCCCTCTGAAACAACAGCTGCCTGTCAAGGTATGTTTTATGCAGTGCCTAACACAGCAGGACCTGGTTTTAGCTGGGATTCTCCTATAGACCACCATAATGTAGCCCATCACAGTAGAAGAAACTACAGAAATGGAGCAGAGTGATAACCCCTTTGCTAAATTATCTGAACTACAGTGGGGCTAAATCCCACAGAATCTGCTGAGGACAAGACTGGCAGCAAAGGGAATTTAAGTAACGTAAAACATGTATGAGCTAAGATATACTGGCCATAAGCTGGCCATAATTAAAATTTAGGCTGAAAAGTAGGAAAAGAGCTTTCTAAGCATCAAGCCAGGGATGTTCTGAAAGAGTTTCCCACTAAGGAAATTGGAAGTAAAAGACCTAACTTCTTGTACTAACTATAAATACCCTCTTTAAAGTTCATTAATAACAGGGTATAGGTCTTGCTTAATTCTTTATTAAAACATGGTCAAGTCATGAAATTTAGGGACAGATTCCTACTTCACATCTTCCTTTCTCAGAGATAACGTCAGATCTTCATTCCTTCTCTGTTCTTTTCTAGCTTTAATCTCTACGATGAATTTCATTCAGTTTAACTTGAACAAGAATCGAGAACAAATTTGTGAAATAAACTAAGCTCAAATCAAAGAGTTTGACCTGTCCATCCTAGACCTGAGAAACTGTGGCTTCACAGTCAGGACTTCTAGCAGATCTTTTGTTTCGAGCACATTGCCATAATGGAGATAGTTTGTCCCTTGATTGCACCAGCCCACTTAAGGAAGTTTACAACTGAAGTGTACAAGCAAATGTAAATTCTTCACTATCTGGAGGAATCAAGCCTCTGCTCCCCTGCCTGCCGCATTTGATTTATGCAGCATGCTGCCTAGGACTTGACTGTTTCTTAAATAGGTCAGTCAATATGTAAAGTGGAACCTTAGCTAGTTATCACAGTTGAGAAAATCGCTGTCTTGGGTTTCAGCACAGTCTGCTGATATGACCTGGTGGGAAAATGACTTCAGTGTAAAAAGCTACTTGTGTGAAGGAACAAAGCAGAGAGGAATTTGAATCTACTTTAGAGTAGCTGAGACACTCTGCTTGGTATCTGCCTGCCTTTGTCCAACCTAACAATGCATTTGCTCTAAAGTATATAGCAGATGAAAAAGCCCAATACTTCTTGGACTGTAAAATTGCAGGAATTCTACCTAAGCAGATCAGTGCCGCTCTTGGGCCAGTAGCATGTCTCTGACAGGAATGCTGGATGCAAAGTCAGCCAGAGCTAATCGTAACCTCAAGACCTAGGCAACACTTTTCTGTAAGAGCTGGGTTTACAGCATCCTTTTCCAGAAGGTTTTGTGGGGTAATGCTGACTGGCAGGCAGGACAATCTTACATAGACCCTGCACATGAAGACTTAACACGTTCCGTGGAGTAGGAAATACATTCTGGATCAGTTGTTTCTGTTTGAGGTCTTTCTTCAGTCTGTGATTCACTGCTTTGTCCTTTCTCACATGATGGCTCATCCTGGAAGGCGAATCACAGTTGCTCTGTCCTTTTTGCAGGGAGTTATGTATGCTGCTGAAATAAGAGTCCTGAGACTCCTATAAAGGTGCTATCTGATACTGCCCAGTCAGAGCTCAGTACAGAATGTTCTTCAGGACTTCCAGCACTCCTTTCTGAAAACATCTCAGCAGCTTTCCTGGCAAGGAATCCCTTCTGCCTTATCTTTCTATTTTGTGTGTCTCAGTGAACCTGACCAAAAGGTTACTGCTACTGAAAGAAGGAAGCTTTATTTCCCCAGCTACCTCCGACACTGCTGCTTTTGCTGCCTCTGGCTCTTATCAGGTGTTTTAATAAACTGATGCAGTCTACTAATCTGTCAGACAACTAAAGAAGCAAAACAACCCCCACACATGCTTTTTCTGGATTAGAAAAGTATTTGTTTGTGAAGGTCCCACGAGTGCAAGGAAAGAGAAAGGGGGAACAGAACGTGAGGGTGAAGAAGACCTCTTTCAGCACCTTCCAGCTGGTAGATCAGTGTGTGAAACCACAGCTGTAGTTTCATCCTATCCATTTCTTAGACACAGGGAAACCTAGAACCAAATGTCATGGTTCAGGGAGATCTCTCTCCTAATTATGCAAAAATATTGACAGAGTAATTTATCACAGACCACAAAGCACACAAATGTAGCTTCCCTTGTAATTCTAGTTCTAGGTATGTTTTGGCAGAGTTCAACCCTTAATAGTGAATATTCATCTCTATCAGGTGGAATCTAGGCTAGGCTCATATGTTAAAAGAAAAAAAAGAACTAGCTTGTCTCAGTGAAACACAGGGTGGTGATTGTATGCCTGTACTGCTGTTAGAACTTCAACACATTATTCTAGATGCGGACTCTTCTGCTTCATATTTAGCCTGGTTTCATCTGTCTGGAAATGGCAACTGCTAGGATTTGATAAGTGGATTGAAAGCTTGTCCAGCTTCGCTGTGAGTGTCAGCCTCAGAAACTATGTAAGTTATATAAGGAGTTCCTCGATGATTTACAGCAGCTATCCCTGCCAGAGCTGCGGGAGTCTGCTGGGAGAACCATTCTCCTGCTCTCTAGTGGTAGAAGGACAAAAAAGCCAAAAATTTCTGTTTCTTCAGAACAAACTCATACGTGTGTGCTGCACGGACCTGAAAATGGCTGCCAAATTCCAAGTTGGTAACTTGGAAAACGGAAGTATCTAAACCACCCCCAAAAGAACAAGAAATAGTTTAATTCAGTATATATGTGTGTTCATAGTGCTACTTGAGAGTGTCAGAGCAATCATTATGCTGAATTCTGGAAGCTTTTAAAATGAGAACTTTCTGCTTTTCTAGGAGCCCTTGCAGGAATGATTTTGAAGAATGAAAATTTATCACTGCTATTAGCAGTAGATGGCCCAGGACACACAGTTGCTCAGTCTGGTTTCAGCCAGTAGATAGCACAGAGCAGCACTTGGTGACCAACAGTCTGTTCCATGCCACAGTTGCACAGCCCTGTGACATGGGTTATTAGGGAATAAAAGTGGCATGTGAGGCTGTCCTGCATGCTGAAAGAAAGTGGTAGCCTGCTGCAGAAGATGGATATCAGCATTGGAGAAAGCTCCAGGGAGACCTTGTAGCAGTTTTCTAATAACTACAGGGAGCCTGCAAGAAAGCTGGAGAGGGACTTTTTACAAGGACGTGTAGTGATAGGACAAGGGGTAATAGTTTTAAGCTGAAAGAGGGTAGATTTACATTAGATATTAAGAAGAAATTTTTTACTGTGAGGGTGGTGAGACACTGACACAGGTTGCCCAGAGAAGCTGTAGATGCCCCATCCCTGGCAGTGTTCAAGACCAGGTTGGATGGGGCTTGAAGCAACCTGGTCTGGTGGAAGGTGTCCCTGCCCCTGGCAGGGGGTTGGACCTAGGTGACCTTCATGGTCCCTTCCAACCCAAACCATTCTGTGATTCTGTCATTCTATGACTGTCTGCCAGGGGCATCTCAAAGACCACTCCTGGCAGTTCATGGGAAGTCAGGGAGATGTAGCTTCCTCCTTGGGAGAGGAGGAGTCCTGTATCTAGTCATAGCTAACTGATTTCTTGTAAGCGTCTCTAGGTGTGTACTGTCTTTTCAGAGACTGGAAAACTGAGACATCAGCCAGTAAAACCAGAGGCAAAACTAGAAATAAAGTCCTTATCCACCTCCCTGCCTCTTATCTCAGGGGTGGCAAGCTTGTTGTTTAATTGTGCCTCACAAGTGCATGCTGAGGACATCTACAGTATTAACATGCTCTATGATCCCTTATGCTGGCATAGCCACTGTGATCTGTGTAACTACCACTCCACTTGAGACTAGGGTCGTGTAGTAAAAGTAGTAATAGCAGGGATGCTACAGGCACACTGGCTGCCTCTCAGCTAAGGACACAATCCTTAAAACACGTACCTGCAAACCTATACCTAATAAATATAGTTCAGTCCATACTAAATTAAAGGTGATTCTGGATTTTAAACATGCAAACATTTCAGGACAGTGACGTGTACTGGAGCCTCTCTACAGTCCTGTATAATAAAATAAACAAAAAAGTTCCCTTTAAAGGTTGCTTTAACATGGGCAACTCAACATATGAGTCAGTGCTGCAAAATTGCAGATTATTCCTTTCTCCTTCCCTATCCCGTAGAAAATAAGGAATATAAGCTTTTTCCTACAGTCACCTGCTGACATTTGAGTAGTACATGGTTTGATACCTGCATAGGCAGTTCTCAGCTTAACTAGTTCAGTCGCTAAAGCATCTATTTTAATCAGTGTTGCATAGCACCCTCTTCTGCTGAGGTGATAGGAAGTGGAAATCCCTGGTCTGTCTTTTCCTGTCTCTCATAGGCATTTATATACTGAAGAACAAGGTAAGTATAAAAACTCAATTAAAGCCAATAGGGGAGAATCAATAAAGGAACGAGAAGCTGGCAGCTACACAGGTTGGGGTTTATCTCCACAGCAGAATCCTGACACATGACATTACAAGAGCATAGAGTGCTCAGATGAGTTATGAAGATTGATATTTATGATGATGACTTGCAATTGTGCTATTTAAAAAGCCCACCTATTTGGTAATGGAAACCTGCTGGCAAGATATGATCAAAGAGGTGAAATTGCAGGAAGAGTAAAATAAGATCAGTAAATCAAATGCTCTAAATCATCAGAGAGGCACACTACAATTAGGGTTGAATTCAAGAAGGCAGAATTATTGGAATTGCAAGGTATAAATCTATGTCATACATGTGCTGCCACTTCTTCTGGGAAACACGCTCACCTCTAGCATTTCCAGACTGACCTCTGTCAAGGGCAGAAAGACAACAGCTGT
Source organism: Falco naumanni (assembly GCF_017639655.2). Lineage (NCBI taxonomy): Eukaryota > Metazoa > Chordata > Aves > Falconiformes > Falconidae > Falco > Falco naumanni. Next base: position 1,659,170 of record NC_054060.1, on the reverse strand, counting down.
CTCCTACCATGATTCCCATTGACTGTGGCACATTTCAGTTGAACAGAGGCTACACAGGCTTCGAGGATGCCCATTTTATTACCTAAGGAAGGCTCTCATAATTTGTTCCTTTACATCAGTTTTCACATCAGCTTACAGAGAATGTAGTCTGTGATGTCCATGTGCAGAAGTGGCCCATGGTGCGTACAGCTCTACAGGAGCAGAGACCAGGTGGCTGTTGATGGAGGCTCTTGAGACCTTAGCTGATTTTGCCTGAGAGATTGTTCATTGTTATTGATCTGAAATGCAAAATAACCTTAAAACAATAGTGTCTTCTACCTTTTCTGACTACAAGCCTTTCTTTTTCTTTTTAAATTCCACTTGCTGTACTTGTCTTACAAAAATTTCCAATTGGTAATCATACACTTGCCAGTGTACAGTATCTGCAGCATAGGAATTGAAGGTGAATAAGGCCCTCTGAATAACGCAGTGTACAATTTTTTATATACTGCTTTAGTATCTCTTTTCTTATACATTGAAAGAAAAAAGCGTGAGGCTATCTAGCCATAAAGTTCCAGCCTGGGATTTCTTTTTTTGGTCAGAGATGTCTACTTAGAATGTTCATATCAGATGGAGGTTGAAGTGGGTGGTTCCCATTTCAATGGTCATGGCAGCTGGTATATCAGGTTTAGTGAAAACAAACATGTTTTGGAATGCATTTAGGGAAATGCTTAACAAAAGCTGCTTTGAGCTCAGTGACAACAGCTGGATTCTGGTTTTAAGAGGCAGTGTTGAACACACACAAGTGGAGAGAAATTGCTTGTTCCAATGGCCTGATTATGAGATGAGATGAGGAGTTAGGAAAATCCTGTATTTTAGTTCATGGCTTGCCACTGCTTTGCTGAGAGACCTTGGTGAAATCTTTTAGATCCTCTGTAGTACCATCTTTCTCATAATCTCGTGTAGTGCTAAAACTTGCTTCAGTGAACAGTCACAAGGGCTAGCAGCTTGATTTGGTACAAGTGTGCCTCACTTAAGAAATTAAGCAATGCAGATGGTTTCCCTCTTTGAATTTTTAGTAGAGAGGAAAATACTGGCAATTGGCATTGTCCCAGCAGTGCACATGGTAGTGTCCCATAAGCAGGTTCATTCCCTGCTGCACAGCGCCAATTCACACACTGAGTCGAGGTATTCTGTAGTTCTTTATTCTAGTTTGTGCAAAGTAGGGAGCTAGGTGGTAACCCACAAATGCCTAGCTCCTTGATTATAAACAGTGTAAAGTTTTGACACAGTTTAGCATACAAAGACATCAGCCTTCATTGGTTACAAATTACCCAGCTCCTTCATTACTCAGTACTCCGTTTCCCATTTGTCAAATAATTCTCTTGCTTCTCAAGTTAATTAGTTCTCAAGCTCAGTCTCAACTTCTTTTGGGTCAGGGGGATTTCTTGAGTCGGTGGGCAACAGGTCAGTGGTCGCGATCTCCCCCTGCTGGAATTATCTTTCCCCTAGTTTTGCTGAGCTCATTGCTTGTGATGAGGTTCCTATCAGTTCATCTATGTTGTGGAGGTGCTTCCTTTGTGAAGTCCCATTTCGAAACAAAAAGATTTGCTGTTGCTAAAGGAAGCCCTTAGCAGGGCATACAAAGTGCTTGTAACCTGAATTAACCCTTAACAGCTCATTCGCTCCAACTGTCTCAAAGCCTAACCACCATTAGCACATTCAGTTCCAGTGACCACCTGATACCAATGGGAGTGATATTATGTGTGAATTTCCTGTTCTCACTGGGGGTAAAACACAGATCTAAGAGCACTTCTGTCTAGTTTTCCCCTGTTTCAGGAAATCCTCTCTCTTTGGTCTCTTTATACAAAGGAACTAGAATGAAAGAATAGATTCATAAGGGAAGAACCCCTCAAACTAATTTGGATTTTGGGGGATCTTCAGCTTTTTACCTTTCAACTTTCTCCCTTTATAAAATGCTACAGAATGGTGGCAAACTACTATGAAATGACAGCGAGACTGTTGGAGGTTTTTAATTCTGGGTCCAGCCTTGACTTGGTTGTGGTAATCTGGGCAAGATGACCTTTTTCCCTCCTCTTCTGTACATAGAAACTAGACAGAAGGTAAGCATCTTTGGTGCAAAATAGAGTGAACTTACTTCAGGAGCTCCATAATTTTCATTCTGTGTATACTGAAAAACTACTAAAGGGAACTTAATAGATGAATGCTTAGTTATTATTCAGTCTTCAGAATGGCTCTATCCAGTTCTTTAAAGTGCCAGTTTATTAGTCATTTTACTTGGCTGCAAGGCATTAGTAAAACATGAAAGGCTAAAACTGACTTCATTGCACTTGGAAATCCATGCAGTATAGTTACACAGACCGGGAAATACTATTTTGCATTAATTTTCTACAGGAAAATTAATGTTATACACCAGCAAAGTTTACCATTTGTAGGGTTGAATTTGGATTCACCATTAGGCCACACTTCCACGCTCTCAGCGAGAAGCAAACAGACAACCTCTGAGAATTCATCATGAGTCTTTCTTTGAAGCAGGTCCATATTGAAACTGGAATTGTGATGGTCCAGCCTGGTAGAAGCTCTCAATACTCAGCCCATTAAAAAAAAATCTGTATGTACTCCCATTTCACATGGGCACAAGTATCTGACAAGTGTGTGTGAACCCTCAGTGCATAATGACTCAAAGGGCATATGACATTGTAATTTTCCATGTAGGCATGCATATTAGGAGTTCCATCAAGAGCATGACAGAAGCCAAGGAATAGGAAGGGAAGGTACTATCTCAGCTTCAGGGGTATGTAACTAATAATTCCTCTGCAGGCTGATTTTAATCAAAATGCCAGAACTGACTTTGAAAAGTATCAGAAATGTAAGCAAAATGCAGAGCTCAATAAGGAAAATAGTATGATTTCAACAAGAAGAGTGTGGAAAGATCTTGGCTGACTTGCAAAGCTATATAGTGGGATAAGCAAGCATTCTATTGTATGCTGGATTGAACAAACAGTACACAATTCAGTATGCTCAAACTTTGAGTAATTGACCATGACCACATGATATATACCTTCTACATAAGCTAGGATTTAGACACTTGAATGTTCACACCCCTGTTCTTCCTTCCGTTCTGCTCTGGAGAGATATTTTCCACTTCAAGTAATGGAGCAGTATGTGTATATGAGGGCTCGTTGATGTTTACCAATGTTGTCAGGGACAGAACGGGAATGTTGTGAGTCAGGTGCATTGTCAGGTGGATGTTGTGGCAGTAGTATTTGCAGCTCTTAGGAAGAAAGATCAATCCATTTCTGTTTTGTAATACTGGTTTCATAAAGGACACATGCAGCATTTGGCTGCAATTCTATTAAAAGTGCAGCACAACAAAATCCTGTGCTTGGCTAGCTATTTTTCCCAGCTTAGAAGGAAATCTTTTAATAGTCAAAGAGATCACTATAACCAAAACCAGAATCTTGAACTTCTGAGGACCGGAAACCTCCTATGGACATGAAACTGGAGAAATATGATCTAATTCAGTTTACTTGGGAAGTGTCAAAGTGGCTTCTGTAAAGGGGAGTCCTAATAGTTTACAAACCTCTTGGGCATCTTTGAAGAGTCATCAATAAATGGTGTAAAAGGGTGATCTGATTTATACCGTTCATTTGAATTTTCAAGAGGCTTTGGCAAATCCAGTTTTTGAGGGTACTAAGAAGCCACAGAGAATAAGGGAGGGTCCTGGCATGGGTAAGTAGTTGGGTAAACAAAAGAAGCAGATCATAAAAGTAAATGATCAAGCTTCACAATAGTGCCAAACAGAGTTCTTTAGGAATTTGTTCTGGGATGTAGGCAGTTCAGTGTATTCATAAATGACCCAGAAAAGGGTGTGAGCATTCTAGTCACCATTACTGGTCATTTGCTTTTCTAGTTTTCCAGATCTTAATGTAGAAGGGAACATTATTAACATTTACTGTAGCCTCCGGTGTGACATGATCTAGGACTAAGCCAAATTAATTGCAGATTCTAGTCTGGTATGTGGTACTGCACTAAAGCAGATCTTTTATATATTAAAAAAATTGAATCTTGTTTTTATAATTTCCTATGACAGAGAATCTACGAAAAACTTCATCATGTTAATCTAGAGGTTGGTTGCCCTCAACATTAAAAATCATTAACTTAATTCTGGCCTAAAGGTGTATAGGTTCCAGGCAGCACCTCTTTGCAACTATTGTCTGCTGGTGTGAGGATTCCTCTGTGTTCAAGTCTCCACCTCTCCATGTAGGTACTTAGAGATTATTATCAAATAATTACTTCCTTTTGCTTAACCAAAAAAGATTAGGCTCCCAAGATCTTTTCTATTAAAGTATGTCTTCCAGTTCTTTTCCACTGAGCTGGATTGTCAGCTTGGGTTTGGTGCCAACATCTTCTCCCGCAAGCAGCAAAGGCAGTCCTGGCCTGGGTACAGTTTATTCACAGTTTGAGTCTTCTGCACTGGGGAGGCCTCCCCAGAAAAACAGAAGGGCAGAATCACCAAAGCAGCTGTGATACCACCCTCCTGTAGAGCTGGGAGTAAGTGCATGATTGAGGGGTACATGTTCTAGCCCAGGGGTCCTCAAACTACGGCCCGCGGGCCCTCCAGGGTCCTCAATGCGGCCCCCGGTATTTACAGAAGCCCCTGCCCCGGCCCCCCCCCCCCCCCCCGCCAGCCAGGGGTTAGGGGGGAAACCAAGCAGCCGCAGATGACTGCCTGCCACTTCATCCTGCCACTTCATCCACGTGCCGGCCCCCTGGTTAAAAAGTTTGAGGACCCCTGCTCTAGCCAGTTTAAACTAATAGATCTACCTCTTGTGAAAAGCCAAAGTAAGTTAGTGAAGTCTTCAGATTACTTGAAGTCATAGGAAGATGTTTTAACAAATTCTGTGTCGTGTCGGCCCTAGGATTGATGGGAAGATAAGTCATTTTCAATCTCACATTCTTTAGGTCTCACAGCAAGACTCAGTCTTCTCAATCTATTCCACTTCAGTCCTCTCCCTGCTAGAAAAAGTTAAGCATTCTTGAGTACTGGAAGGTGTGGGTGGCAAACACCTGATCTGAACTTTTTCCCCTGCTGAGAAGTTTTAATTTAAGAAAGCAACAACATTGTGAGCTTCCCCCCCCCCCCCCCCCATTACTAAATGAACTGGATATTTTTATCATCACACATTTCTAAATAAATCCTGTCACCTAATTCTGTTAAGTGAAACCTACAAATCCAAGCAACTAAAAGTCCATTGCTCCACTGAAACAGGGATTTGTGAAGGGTTTTGCAGAATGGTGAAAAACAAAGAATTAAAAAGCACAGAAGTAGCTAATAATGTATACAATTTTTCTTTGCACAGACTTTGAACAGCAGCCTGTCAAACACCCACTATGACACGAAGCTGCTCAGAAGGGGGGAAAGTGGTATTTGTTGTTGTTTAACCTTAAGTGCTTCCTCTGGGGTAGTGTGTGCACTGAGATGTCACCAACTTCAGAGTGCTGTATAGTCAGACATCCCTCTATGAGAGTAGGAGAAGAAAATGATTGCAGTCTCCAGGTCTGCTTTACTAAGCTACTTTATAAATATATCTGTATGTATAGAGGGGTTTTTACACCAGTAAGAACAGAAGCAGCAAGCAGAAACAAATGTTTTTTGCTATAACTTTCTGCTAGACACCATAGGAACATGTATTACCTGGGAAGCTAAATGCACAGATGTTCTGTGTCACCTCAGGAAAGTTTTTTATCCCAGACCCAGCAAAGGAGACAGGTGCTCAAAGGTGGTGTGTATTGCAGTGTGTAACTCCTGGAGCCCAACCAAGCCCGGAGGGGAACACTGAACCTTTCCAACTTGTGCCCTGGTAGCTCTCCAGGGACTACAGGCCAGCCTCTGTGCCGAGCAGGAAGTAACAGCCATGAGGGAAATGCTGACAAAATCAAGCAGCCACAAATTGCTTCTCCCCATCATCTCACCACAGTTCAGCCATGTGTGGGGTACAGCTTCACATCATCTAGAACCCTGTCATAGAGATTTAAGCTCTTTAAGAACAAAACAAAACAAAAACCACAGAACAGTTCTCACTGCTCCTAAATTGTAGCTGATGAAGCAGATGCCCCTTTCTTGTTCCCTCGTGTCCCACAGGATGCATCCTTGTGAAGTTGCTCCACTGAACAGAAGATCTAAGATACCATCAGTCAGTAGGACAGCACAGGAGAGAATATGATTCTGTCAGCTAATGGTTTAGGGGAAAATGAGGAAAGGCAGATCGTCTTCGGGTCCTGCTCGCAGGAATGTTCCTACAAATCACATAGGAAATGGTATTGTCTAAAAAGAAGACAGTCCAGGAAGCAGCATCTAGAACTGCTGTGTGTTGTCCTGCCCTTGTATTAAACAGCACAGAGCAGTAACATTAGATGCAGTGTGCAGTTTTTGTTTTCACCAAAAAAAGCTTCAGTATTCACAGAAGAGCCAGGTGAACAGGATCCCTCCCCCTTGCAGAAGCACACACAAACACAAGACTGCCATCCACTGAGACATTTATACAATGATGAACTGATACTATCAAGGCACTGGCCTCAAGAGTCTGTAGAGTTTTATTTAAACTCTTACACAAAGGTCAGTGGAGTGTGGAAAACAAATGAAAGCACAGGTTGTGAAAATTAATCAATGGGGAGTCCCTGGGTGGACTTGTAGAACTGCTGCAGCCTGAAGCAGGGCTGGTCACTCTTGCCTGTGCAGAGCCGCACACAGCCTTGCAGCTCAGTTCCAGGAGCATCTGAACATTTGACGTTGTTTAATCAGGGCCAGATTGTATGGCTCTGTGGAAGATAAAATCTTAGTCCTTAAGACTGTTTGCATGAGAACTGGGGACATGCCTGCATGATAGGTATTAATTAGCACACCGGCATCCAGTTTGAATAGATGTGGCTGGCAAGGAGCACACAGGGAAGGAGATGCACAGATAAGAAAGCCTGAATGAACCTTCAGCCTCCACCCTTCTGAGTTTACTGAGTATTTAATCTTTGTCAAGTGCACAGCACTTGCACTTCCCTTTTATTAGGAGGTCCAAACCTCATGTTATTATTAACCAGTCGGGTAATAAATTGGTTCCTAAAATACCATTTAAAAAAGAACAGGAGAAGCGCATTTTCTCTTTTTCTCTTCTACTCATACAACTTTGTTGTTTCCAAAACCAGCGGTTTTGCTTTAACTTTCAAAATAAGAAAATTCACTTTTTAGTAAAGATGAGGTTTTCCAAATGTCAGCTTACTTACTTGAGAACAAGAATGACCATAAAGAAGCTTATAATGGAAGTTCATATCCTTCTTAATGGTAGCATTGCGGCACAACTTTCATCATACAGAAAGGTGAATGCAGTACAATTATCTCCCTGTCTTCTTTCCATGTTCTTACTTTCCTCTCTTCTGCTTTGGATCCACCCTTCTCTGTCTTTTTTCCCCTGCTCTAGCTCCTCTCAACTAAGCCTTTTCTAAAACTAAACAAGCAGAAAGGAAACACCACTGAACTAGCATTTGAAGACCATGAAGTTGTTTACTCTGCTGCTGTATACTGTTCTCAGGCTTGAATTGGACCTCAGCTGCTTTTTTGATCCAGAATTGAAGTAAAAGCTTGATCAGCAAAAACACAATTATGCATGTGTAGACAAAGGCAGGTGCAAACTCAAGGAAATAATCTCCAGATTTAGGATAACCACAAGATCTTTCTGGTGTTGAGTAGGTTGTATGCAGTGCTACTGAAGGGCTGGTTTCCAAAAGCAAAACCCAGACAGAGGAGGCCTTTATTTTAATCTTTATTTATTTGCAGCCTTATCAGCTGAAGCTTATTCCCTCTTCTCTACTTATCTACTTGCTCACTGAGGCACTCAGCATTGCTGACAGTTGCAGACGCTGCTGCTGAGCAACAGACATGGCAGTGGCACAAATCACTCTTTTCTCTTACAGAGTAATGGGAATGTCTTGGACTGGCGCAGCCTGGTTGCTTATTTGTAGAGGATGTGCTTATGCCAGAAAGGAATGAAATGCAGGCAGAAAAACTGTATCTCCCTTGCCTTTGGCCTTGTTTTTATTGGCAGTGAAATTCTGTTCCATTAAGTTACTGAGTAGGAAGGAATAACTACCTGAAAAATCAGTCTGTGAGGGGAGCAGCACAACCAGGGGTATCTGCAAGGGGTAATGATAACTAGGACCTTCTGCTTCAAGCTCTTCTACTACTATATTGTTTAGACATGCTGGCTAAGCTCTTTTTGCAATTTTGCAATCTTCAGGAGTTCAGAAATGATGAATAAGCATAGAAATGTCTGAGTTTGTTCTCCAAAATCATTAAATGGCTTCTAGCTGCTTACCTGAGGAAATGAAACTTACACAGTCATGCTTTCTATCCCTCAGTCTGTCAGTTCCCTGCTACTAGTATTTCAACCTTTTTGATGGTTAAAACCAAATTTGACAGATGTATTTTGTCTCCAAGATAGTATCTTCCTACATATTTGTGAAAGTAGAAAGTAGGCAGCTGGAGTAAAGAGAGAATTCTTCTTGAGTCATAGAGTCATAAAATTAAAGGATAATTTAGCTCGGAATGGATCTCTGAGGGTCTTCTGCTCAAAGCCATGGCAGCCTACAGCACCAGCATCAATAAATTACTAGGCATTAGAGAATCCATGACAGTACAATTATGAATTATGGAGAAAAAGTTTGTGTTGAATACTGCACATTAGACATGTGACACTCCAGTAACAAGGCATAAATCTGTGGGACATTTCTTCCGTAGCCATTTTGCTCACAGAGCATCTTGTTTCTATTCGGCCTCTTATTTCAAATTTTTAAATCTTCTGCCTGTCTTCAGCAGTTTGTGGCAGAGAGGCATTGTTAAAATACATCTATTAGGATTATGAATTCTTAAATCAGAGCTGTATAAATGTCTGACAGGTGGTACGGCTGCAAAATTTTGGTTTGCAGCTGCATCACCACATGATGCTGAGTTCGTTTGATTCGCTTACTGAGGAAGAATAAGGGTTAAAGTCAGCCAAGACTGAATTCAGCTCAGTAAGAGGGACTTCCCAAAGTTGGGGGCTGCCTTTACCATTGTTAGGGACAATAGCATATTTCCCATCAAGTCCAGCACTGCATGGTAATCAAAAATAGTACAATTCATGTAGACAAGATACATCTCAGGGACAGACTCGTTGAAGAGGGGTCCATTATTCTTTGTGAAGCTACAGCTCATTAAATGCTAGTGAAAGGCACTATTTTGAGAAAGAGTCATTTGATAGTCACTGAACTGATCCAGTTTGAGCAAACCTCCCTATGCTGTCTCAATCCTCTCCTGAATAATTCCAGATGAGGGTAGAAAAATAAGCTAGTGCTTGGTTTTTAAATAGAAGTTTGATGGAATGTACATTTGGAAGGCAAATTTTATTGAATTCCAAGGTACAAGCTTTTAATATGAGCATTCCAATATGAATATCGGAAAATTCATTGATAGATTTTATACTATAATGTAGAAATACAGGTACTTTGTAAACTAAAAAGTAATTGTGACTAAATCATATAGTTGCTTTGATCTCTGCAGCTTCTTAGAGTCCATGTAATTTCGCTTCTTCATAGCTTCATACCTGGTTACCTGTCTCTATTTTTCTATTTCTATTAAGTTTTCTATTCTCCAAGGGGAATAATAAAGGTCAAGGGGCAAGATGCTTGTGCTAATCAATCTGTTTCTAGCTATGATTTTTAGCTACTTGCTCCACTGAGGATTACCAGTTTTTCAAAACATCTGAACATCCTGAAAATCTCAGAGGTTTATTTCTTGCATAGTCTGACTTCCTTCCATAGATACCAACATGGCTGATTCTTTGAATAACATTTCCTTTTTTGCAGTCCAGTGATAAAGCTGTTTGTTAGTTATAAGCACATTCTCAGCAACCCCCCTATATTCTAGACAAGTGCTCATATTTTGATCTTGGTTATAAGGGTGGAGAGAGTGGCATTGCTCCAGATTTTTTTACCACTGGAAGCTGGAATGAATATAGCTTTCCAAGTACTTTCTGATACAAGCTTTTCTGTCTTGTTGTGTATCTCATCTCCTGCTGCTGCCTCTCTTGCCAGGCTGCACAGTCCATTGTTGTTAGAGATCTGTTTAATATCTCTCTGCTCCCACAAATGGATTTTGAACCACTCTTTCTCCCAAAACAATTCTTGCACAGCAAAAGTGAACTTCTTCCTTCCATCCTGATGTCCAGTTCTGTGGGATTCTTCTCTCTCCCCCCTGCCCTCTGGGCTGACTCCCAAGAGTTCCAGCACCCTGGCACCGATCTTACTTCCCATTGCTCAGCTCTGCCCTTTATCCTGGCCAGGTGCTCAGGTGCCCTCTTTTTGTGCCTTAAATAGGTTTCAATTTATGTTCCAGCAGTTCAGTCCCCCACTTTACAGGTTCTGTAAGGAATGTGATAGAGCAGTAAGAAAGCACTGGCTGAATTTCAATGAGTACAAGTGTGACAGCACACTTGGGTAGTTAATAGGGGCAAGGGGGAGATTAGGATTTGTGTATTTATGGTGATTATTTCTTTATTATCTTCTGCATATGAGGCAGAGTGAGCAGTCTTTAACAAGGGCAGTGAGTGCAGACTTTAACGCTAAAACTTGGAGGCAGAATTTCCCTGTTCTGTAGTGTTGAATATTTCATGAATTTCAAATGCCAATTATGAGTTACTTGCTGCCTGCTAGGAACAATAGGCAGCTTTGAAAGGACTTGCTCCCATTCTTCAAATCTATACCACATGTTTGTTGACTCTTTTTTTTCTTTATTCTGAGAATCCAAGGGTTCAAGGATGATGGCTGAAACTTTCACCCAAGTGAAGGTGGTCCTAACAGGCCAGTGTGCAGAGAGCTTGCACCACCGCTTTCTGTACCCTGAGCTACAGGATATCAGGTTTTATGGTTCTCAGTTGATTCTCTAGTCCTCAGCTCATTTAGAATGTGATTTTTCACATTTGCATTTCCGCACTGGGGTTTTATTAAAATAGCACCACATATATATGTGTACACACACACACATATGTATGTGTATATGTGAGCTGGCAAAATCCCTTAGGAAACAAATGAATCTTGGGTTGCTTCACCAGCATTCTCTCTACTAAATCCACTCCCTTTGTATCTATGCCAAGCTTTGGAACAGTGCCTGACCAATATTGTTAAAAACAAGATAATTTCCCTCAAAAACAGTTCTCCCTTTTCCTGGGAGGTGCGTTCTCTATACCTTTTTTGAATGTACTGTGTAGCCAATGAAAGGCAAGTCTTAGTCCTACAACAGTCCTAGCTTTTCTGAAATGTTATAAAAATGTGCCTGTAAAAGTCCTTTTGCTGACATAGAAAGCACTGCCATAATGCTGACAATAAATAATGTCCATGATGGTAGTTTCATACCATTAGGCAAGGATAATTCCCAGCCTCCTGCAGTTAGTTCTTGGAAGGCTCTCAAATAAAATGTCATTACTTTGGAGTTCTCTGGACACAAAATTGTCATTACACTTTAAGGACTTTAAAACTTCCTCTGAGTTTGGTACCTGTAACTCCTGGAGCCAAGTTTTTAGAAGTGTTTAGGAACCCACGCTTGGAGATGGAGCTACACAAGTATGCACCTTCTGGTTTGTAGCACTTTAGGCTATCTTCTGGGCAAGGCCTAGATTTGATACAGCCCTTAGGTTCTTACTTCAGGTTAAACTTCCCCCACGCTCCACCCCCCCCAAAATGGGACTATAGTATTTGCTAAAACAATGTGCTCAAAAAATTGCTTCCAAGCAGGTGTGATACTGTCACTGAAATCCGGGAATAAAACTCCTTAACACCAATGTAGTAATAAGAAGCAGTCATTATTTATTGTCGTGCCAGATGCACAGGGGATCGTTCCACCTAAGGTGCATGCTGAACTGTTTTGTGGGTCCATTTTATGTTACATAGCTATACGTATTCATTACATTTCTCGGAATTATTTGCGTATGTATGAGCCTTCCCTCGATCTTCGTTAAATGTCCGTTTATGCCTGGGCAGTTATCTCTGCTCCTCTTCATCCCGTTGTTCGCCCCATTATTCCACCTGAGTTCTGGCACATATCCCTTACTTAGCACTCCAAACTCCAATCACAAACTCCAGAACCAGCTCGGCCTGCTTTTTCTACTGTAGACCCTCTCTTACTTTGTTTCCAGAGATTGACTCCCTTGTTTAGAAGTCCTTTCAGTCATCAGTTTTGACGACTTGAGATGGTGGTGAGTACTTGAGTATTAACGACTTGAGAGGGTGGGTCAGCCTGACCTAAACTTTGTGCACATTCTTGCTTAACTAAGTAGAATTTGGTAACTGGGGAGTTTAGGCAACTATACTGAAGTGAAGCTTAATGCTTTGTGGATAGATCAGCAAACATGGTCTGTATCAGAGGAATCATATGCGTCATATATAGATTGAACTCTGGTAGGTGGGAAGTGCTAGCTGGAATTCTGGGCATGGGGATATCTACATGCTTCTGTAATTGTGCAGTAGTGTGCCAGTCAGCCTGACTCAGTCTTTACACCTGATAATTTCTTTCCTAGCTACAGAAGTGATAAAGGAGCATTCTGCTGCTTGGATGCTCTGGTGTGTTCTTTCCCCACTTAAGAGCTGTAAGAGAATCTTGTTTGTGTCACCAAATAAAGCAGCACTCTGAGAACAATCCCAGGAAGGCCAGGAAATAAAGAGTGTGGGTATTTTCCGAGAGGCGGCTAAAATACCTATAGCTGAGAGGACAAACAGCTTGATTCCTTGAGCATATCCTTTACTGCTCTGTCATGTCCTTTACTGCTCTGTCATCCTCTGGGAACATTAGGGACTGTGTTTAAGAAGCTGCATCAGTTTCAGATGTTATGCACCCTATTAATCAAAACACATCCTTTTGGAAGGCAGTTGATTGCAGCTTAGGCAGAGAAGTGCTTACACCTCAGTATCCCTAGTGCCTGGAGGAGGGAAGAGGAGGAGGAAAAAGACCTTTAATGCTATCACTGGCTGAGTTCACATTATCTAATCTACAGGAGCATTTCAAAATTGAGATTTATTTCCCCAGAAACATTTGTTCTACCAGAAATTGTGATGAAAATAATAATATTAAATACTATTTGCACTGGGTAGCTTCACTTTGGAGTATTTCAAATGAGTCACAGCCAGTCTAGGTTGTGAGGAGCAGGTGAATGTTTCAGAGAAAGGATTCAAGAGAGCAAGGAAGCAGGGGAAGAAAGATGGGGAAGCATGTGCTGCGTGTATGGTGAAGTCACTGCTGATGGCTGCATTTCTTTGAAGTAAGAGCTTAGGTAACATCCTGCTGCTTTAAATGGCAGGGTGACAAGTGACTCCTGGAAGGGGAAAGGTGAATATTTGCTTATGAAAGCAGAAGCACAGAGATGGGGTGAGGATTTCCTCACTGCTTGCAGTGGGCATTCATTGCCTGTGTTTAGCCTCCCTGCCTGTCTGTGCAGTTCATGTGGTTTCCTTTTCCTAGGAGGTATGAATTTAAATGTATAAAACAACAAACACTTTAGAAAGCCTCAGCTATTCTATCTGTGCAAAAAGATACGCAGAGTCTCTCATATAGCTAAACAGAGTCTGTGTTCAAGCCCACTGGTTTCAAAGGCTTTGCACTAGGAAATGATTTGAACGAGTTTATCAATGGTAAGAGCTTCTTAAACATAACAGAATAAACAGGCATTCCCGAAGATGTGCAGGGCAGGACTGATTGCGACCTCTTTTACTCCTTTTCTGCGAAAAAACTCTCAAAGAACAAAAGGTAGGGAAATGTCTAATTTTAGCTTTTTTCCCCACTGCTTGGGCCTCTATTACATGACATGCCTTGTAGCCAGCAGTGAGAGGAAGGATTCCCACCTGCAGCTGTTATCTCCCCAGGACCAACCTCCTAGGAGACATGTGAGTCGAGGGTGAGCCGCAGAAAGTGCTGACTCAGCTGGGATAGTGGGTTTCCCCAGGCCGTAGGGAGAGCCCACACGTGGCTGCTGCCCCAGCCCAGCCCCCCACCCCAGTGCAGCAGGGAGCTGTCTGAGATGCATCTTGGGGTTTTTTTTTTAATGACTTCTACAGGCCCAACCCCTCTGGGAGAAACTAACGTTTTGCATGTCTAACGGGGGAGTAAGGCAGCAAAGGAGAAAGCAAGCTTCCAAACCTCTGGTAGTTTGCAGACAGGTACAAAACACAATGTGTTTCCCAGCAGGCAAACTTCTGCTAGAAGACCGGCACTCCCCAAGTCCCTGCTTTGCATGCCAGTGAGATTTTCAAGGTGAACCGCTGTTTTTCCTTTAGATTTGGATCTGCTCCTTCCCACAAAACCCTCTTGTGTCCTCACAAGCAAACCTGCAACACGGCAGCCGCAACTCCAGAAGGAGAAGGGATCGTCAGCATCTAAGAGAAAACGAATCTTGTTGCTCCTTTATTTTTTAAAAAAAATGTTTACGATGATGCTATTTTGAAATTCACTGCCACCCGGTAATTTTTGCCGTTAAACGAAGGATGACATTAAACCTGGCACTAAAGCTGAGCCGCGGGTGACTTTTGCTCAGCGGCAGGAGTTCTGCAGTGCCAGGGCGACGCGGTCCGTGCAGCCTGGCGGCGGTGGCGGCGGCAGCAGCAGCTGCGGCGTTGCGGCGCCCGTTCAGCCACTCACACCCTTAGCAGCCAGACGTTGCCCTTTTAAGAAGCCTGGGTGCCGGCTCAGGTAGGCAGAGCCTGTGTGCAGTAGTCGCTCCTATGGCAACCCAATAGAATGGGATGGCTTCATGAATATTCCCAGGAGCAGGGGCTGCATGAGGAGTAAGTGATGACAGTGATGTAAGCAAGCAGTGGCTGCTGCAGGTTGCAGTTCATTGTGCTATTGGCCGGCAGGTTGAGGAGTTTGAGGTACCCGGGCTTGAGCTTCGCTTTCCGGATGATGTCTGCCCGCCAGGAGACACAGCACATTTGCATCTCGAAGCCAACATGGCAAGGCGGCTGCTGCTGCTGCTGCTGCCGCCCTCCCTTGCCTTCCAGCCAGAAGTGTGTGGCTCTCCTCTAGACTTCTTGGCCAGTGCTGTGGATCTGAGCAGACAGGGATTGCAGTAACACTCACCAAGGGGAGACAAGCAGCAAGTAGCCAAATCGAGACAACAGAGGAAGCGGGGGGGGGGGGGGGGGGGGGGGCTTTTTTTGCCTTCCCTTTTTTTTTCCCCCTTTCCTTCTGGATGCAGAGCCTGTGTTTTGATGCAGAGCCTGTGGATGCCACAGTCTGGTAAGGAGATGACACACCAGTCTTTGGTCCCTTCTGCCCCTTGAGCTGGGGGCAGGGGCCTGGGGGCAGTGTCAGTTCCCCTCCTTGGGCAGAGCCGGGGGGTCTTTCCCTCTAACTGAGCAGCAGCAGCAGCAGCATCGGTCATGGACAAGCTGCCCCCCTCCATGCGCAAGAGGCTCTACAGTCTGCCCCAGCAGATAGGACCCAAGGCATCAATCATGGACGAGGAGGAAGACAGCGACAAGGACACCCGGAGGAAAAGCATCAGGCTGAAGCCACTGCCTTCGCCCTCTGCTGGGAGCACCCGGGCACTTGGGGGAGACCCCGGCAGAGGGGGGGACCCCGGCCTCCTGGAGACAGAGGCAGGCAGCAAGGGTGCCAAGACCAGCACCAACGGGGACTGCCGCCGCTTCAAAGGGAGCCTGTCCTCGCTGACCAGCAGGCACCTCCACGACGCGGCCGAGGAGAAGAGGCTGATCGGCGGCGAAGGGGAACCAGCCTCCCCCACTGAGGACAAGAGCCCCCCTGGCAGTGGGGAGCTGGAGCAGGGACTGCCAGCGCCTCCACCACCAGCGTCCCCACCAGAGCCCCAGCAGCAACCCCCCCGGGCTTGCTCCTCTACCTCCATCAAAGTGGAAGGAGGTGGAGGGTGCGACCAGATCACCCCAGATGAGGAGCAGAGGCTGGGCCAAGCTGGTTTCATGCAGAGGCAATTCGGGGCCATGCTCCAGCCGGGGGTCAACAAATTCTCCTTGAGGATGTTTGGCAGCCAGAAGGCCGTGGAGAGGGAGCAGGAAAGGGTTAAGTCTGCCGGGTTCTGGATCATCCATCCCTACAGCGACTTCAGGTACAACCCACCGCCCCCCCCCCCCCCCCCCTTCCTAGCCCACTCAAAACTAGCTGGCTGGCCCCTTCTCCTACCACATCCAGCTCAGACCTTTCTGCATGCACACACCCAGACATAACTTTCCTTCGCAATTTCCTAGTCAGAGAAGCTGGAGGACACATCCAAGATCTGTTCCAGGCAAACAATCTGCAGGTTTCATGTATATTTAAGCTTAATTTTAGTGTCCCCACACTACTACTAATTTTAAATTGTGTTTTTAAACCAATAAATGTCTTTTGCTTTGGCTTTCTATAAGGGAAAGCCTCTTCGTAAGTTCAGTGTAAATGGGGAAAAAAGTTCCCACCTGATGCACAACTGTAGACTAAAAGCATGGTGTCTGCTGCTTAACTAATCCTGCATCTCCAGTTTCGAATGTACGGTCTGTCTGATTGATGTTTTCAGTTCCCATTTTGGTACCTCCAAGTCCTCTCCCTTCTGCTTCCCCAAGAGTTAGGGAAGGATGTTGCTACTGTTGCTGTTCTGTAGGGCTTCTTGCTGCAGCATCGCTTGTCAGGAATTGGTATGTGGCAGGGGATAGAGGCATTCATTAAGAAGGAACTTAACACCTTCAGAGTCTTACAGAGAAAGATTTTCTCTTTTGCATCTGTAGACCCATATTTGCAAAAGTAATTTGGATAGGAAATAGTTAACATTGTCTTTATGAAAGTAATGGCTTTCTTTCACTCAGGCAGCAACATTTCCGTGAAGGATAATAAGAAAATTAACTTGTAAACCCTAGAGCCAATTTTTGTATAGTTCTGTATAGCAGAGGGTTTGTTTTTGGCTATTTCTGAGTGAAGTATTGTCTACTGCACAGGTGAATTGTCCTCTGCAATATGTATGTAATGTACTGCAATCAATAATTAATTACTTAGTGCAATCAATGGCTAAGGTTTATTGCTTCAACTTTAATTACAACTGGCTTACGTCTCACATTTAAAAGCACACAGTTAAAAGAACATTATTCAAACACACATCTATCAAACTACATGTATACTACAAAATTCATTTATTGAATTCTTGGGCTCTGCAAGAAACCTTGCATTATTCCCTAAAATACAGTTAGCAAGATAATTGCAGGAAGGGGTTCCAGGATGGATTTGGGTGCTCAAAGACAAATGACAGAAACCTCTTGACACTGCCTTTTAGGATTTAGCAAGGAGTCCACATGCTTAGAAGATTCAGCACTACTGGCACTGAACAGATGCCTTGATATTTGCTTGGATTAACAAATGTTATTAGAAGGCTATGTGAATTGGAAGACTGCACTGTCGTTTAAATTGAGTGCATTCAAGTGTCCCAAGTGCACAGCTGACCGAGCATATGAGGGTTTCATAGTAGCTACATCATGATATATAGTCCTTGCAAGTACAATCTTATTCAAACCCAAATTGGAAAGAGTATAAAATTGCCTCCCAATTGTGACTGATCAAGTAGTAGCCCACAAACAGTGAAATGAAAGCTTTAAAAAGAACAAAACCAATTTCATATTCTTGGTTATAGATCTTTGTATTATGTGCCACGAGTCTGGAATTACAAAAACTAACTAATGTGCTTTCTTGCGTTATTTTAGCAAGGTGTTCTCCGTGTGTCACGCCCTCAAGGGATTTTGGATTTATTAGTCTCGGGATTGTATTTGGATTTACGTGAAAGCAGTGTTCAGTTCACATATCTTTTGTGTATCTGTATAGTGGATTTATTGCCTTCATCTTTATGACTGTTTTCAGCACGGAATCAGACTGGCAAACTTCAGTAAAAGGATTGTAGTGGTAGCTGAGGTAACCACCTTGCCCAAGATGAGATGGTCCTAAGAGTTTGGGTTTTTTTAAGATTCCTAGTGAACCAATGCTTATTCCTTAAAACAGCACAAAAATTTATGAGGTAAGTTTTTATTTCTGAGGTGCTTGGCATTAGGGCCACTCCTAGCCTTACACAAAGGAATGAAATATGCAGGCAAACTTAGATTCTCCCAAACCAGCTGGTCACACTGAGTCTGCTAACACTTAGATGTTTGTATGCATGCAGATATATATGAATGCATGTATGACTTGTTAGTATTAATAATATAGTCCTCCCCTGATGTAGCTTTGCATTTCTGCAGAGAAAGCACAGTAAGTTGGATATCTGTACCCTGATGCAGTCCACTCTCTGCCTGGG
This sequence comes from Falco naumanni, assembly GCF_017639655.2. Taxonomy (NCBI): domain Eukaryota; kingdom Metazoa; phylum Chordata; class Aves; order Falconiformes; family Falconidae; genus Falco; species Falco naumanni. Next base: position 1,640,817 of record NC_054060.1, on the reverse strand, counting down.
GTCAGATTCCAGGTAGGCTGATACCTTGCCACTTGGTGTTTCTTCTGTATCGATGCTAGAAGCCTAGCACACGAATACCTGTTTTCTCCCTACTATTACATACCAACATCAGATGGGGCAGTGGTACTGGTTGAATGGAGAGGCATCTGAAGACACCAGGAGGAGTTGGATGCACTATGTATGGTCAATATGTATATTTTCTGGGGAACTTTGTTCACCCCTGTTTCTAGTTCGCATGCGACATATTTGTTAGAATATGAATGCAGCTTAGAGAAAATGTGTGGGCTTCCATGTAAAGTGACCTATGAACAATGGCTGCCTTGAAGGAGAAGAGTGGGAGTTTCCCAGATTCTGTTGGGGTTTTGTATTCCCTCATTCTCTGAATGCTGCTAAAGCATCTGTCTTGGAAACAACTCACGTGAATATGAACAACAGTTTTTGACCTCTGAAATGCAGCAGATTGCACCAAAGAGCAGATATTACCAAAATGTTTGCAAGAGGTATATCCTTGACCCAAAGGGCTCTTATTTTCTGCTTTGCAAATTATGCAGTGCATAATATAACAAGGAGTGTGATTGCTCCTTGTTATAGATGGGTGCAGATTCTGGGGTGTTAGGATCTTGTAAGAGGCATGAGTCTTCATTATCTTGCACTTCACTGTCACCAAAGCTGTGCAGCAGCATTTTGTATACAAGTTTCAAGTTAATAAATATTTAGATCCAGATCTTATTTTGTGTATTTTTTGAGAAACCAATTTCACCGCTTGAGAATGAGGTGCGTCTTCAGGCGTTTTGGTAGAGCTCAAGACCTCATGACTCCTGTCTCAGTACAGCTTGAGATGGGAAGTTTTGAATGGAACACTCCAGCCCTATTTACTGGGGCTTGATTCTGCTGTGAAATGACATTGGTGAATTCCTCTTGACTTCATGTAGTTGCATCTCCTTTGCACTGTGTGAGAGGAGTTCCTGTTTTAGAATAGAACTGAGGCTTTCATCATAGTCTCATTAAATTATCATTTTAGCATCTAATATGGCTAATTCCAGTGGCAAATCTATGACCCTCCAAGAGTAAAGCAAATTAATATAGATTGTCTGTGTTGACCTCTGTTTTTAGTCCATTGTCAGGGGAAAAGACACCAAATGACCTTTATGAAAACCAAACTCTGTGCCCCTGAGCACTCATGACTAATGCAGTGGACTTGTTCTTGAAGCACTTAAAGGGTGTCTTAGCAATTTCTAATGAAAGTAAGAATACTAGCTCCTGTTCCGAGGTGCAGGTGTGTGTTAGCAGCTTGAGTTTATTTGCATCTGTGGTTGATCACACACCGGTGCAGAGCCAAACTGTATTTCCTAGATCAAGATTTATCTGTTAGTTTGAAAGCTTTTTCACTGTGTAGATAGAATTGTAATTTATTGCTTAGAGGAAGCATTGATCCAGTACAATTGATTTAATAAAAAAATTGCAGACAAACAATGATCTATCTAGTTTGTAGCTGACTGAAGCATATTGGTTGTAGCTGTTACCCAGAATTGCTTGGAAAAAAGTGTAGCATGCTGCTTTTAGAAAGGCCTGAGAACAGATACACTGTCTGAAGGACCAAAATAGTCCAGCAGTGGATGTAAATAATAGAACTGCACATTATTCACTGCCCAGTAATCTATTAACTTCTTCACAGAAAAGAGAAGCTGCTGCCTTTTTGAAAACAACGGAAAATATTCCACTCTGTAACAGCCCCAACTTCAAATTTTAGATTTTTTCTTTTAACTGTTCTCCCTTTTAATACTTTTCTGCAAACAGATCCTTTCTTTCATTTCCTTCTTCTGCCAGAGCCCCATATCAGCTTGGGAACCTGGGGAGATTTCTGTGGTACCAAAAGCAATAGATGGTCAGGTGTGATACATAAAGTAGGGGAATTCCTGGAGAACAAAATAATTTGCTTCCCTTCATGCAGCTCCAGACCTCTAAGCAGTGTCATTCAGGCTGCCTTCTTGTGGGGAATTAGTGGGGTTTCCTAATTATAGTACTAAATGCTGAACCCAATAGCACTGGTGGGATTGAGCAAAAATGGGAAGGATGTGTGTTTACCTTTTCTGCTTTCCTGAGTAGAAGTGATTTCTAGAGTGCCTCATGGAGTGCTACTCTGTCTGTGCTGTCTGTTCTCATTCGTAAAATGTTTTGTTAGAAGGGTAAACAATTTGTGAAGCATACGGCACTGCTCACTGACTTTGGCAGTTCACTTAGGTGGGTGTTGCTCTCCCTGCTTTCAGACAATTACGCCCTTTTCTTTACCTGCTGCCCAGAATGCTGCTTCTTGTGCCGGCTTTACTTCATGCCTATCCACATTCAGATGCTGTCCACAATGGCGAACTCTCATCATGTGACTTGCCCACTGCTCATAGCAAAGTAAAAGGAAAGCTACCCACTGTGTGGGCCATATGTACAGCAAATTGAAATTCTGGTTCAGTGAAACCTCTGCTTAGAGGGAGAGGTCTGGGAGACAGTTGCATTAGTAGCAGAACCTGCGCCTGTCATAGAAGACTAATACAATGTGCAAATCAGGTGCAGGTTTATTGGTAGGCAGCTCATAGACTTGGCTATTTTCGTTTCTTGTTTATGCTGATGACAATTGCCTCAAAATCATGTGGGAACACTGCTAGCTGAGGAAGGGGAGATGCTTTCCTGAAGTCAGATCTTGCTGTCTTTACTATAGACAACTTTCCTGCCAATTCCCGGGGCAGTTTTGTTGGAGCAGAACGAGGGGATCCAAACAGGAATAATGTGAGGAATAATCCAAATTCTGCGAACAGCATGTTGGTGGCTTCAGTGGACAGTGAATCAGGCTGCAGGAGAAGAAACATGATTTTGTGACCATAAACTAAGGGGACCAAACTAGTGCAGCCATATTTCCCATGTCCATAGGCAAGCCATTACATGCTTCATGCCCTAGTTCACATGTCATGAGGCAGAGGATGAAAAAAACACACTAGACAATCAGTGCAGGGATACAGTTTTTTGTATGAGACATTCAGTTGCTATAAAAGGCAGCATTTGAAAGCAGGAAAGCCTCAGTAAATGAAACACCTCAGTGTATCACCATAGTATGTTTTAAGACTATAATCACATAATATTACGGTATTTTCATGTATATTCATGTGTAGGAAATGAGATGAAAGAGTATAAAAAATGCTAAAGCAAATATTGAGATTTAAGAAAGTGCTATGATTAAGATTTTCTGCATAAACGTCATTGAGGCCCATTGCACAAATCTCTGCCAATAGATGCATACATTATCTCTTCCACAGAAGCCCATGCCTCATTCCATACACACAGGGATGGCTCCTTTGTGAAAAACTATTTAACGTTTTCTCCATCTCCTTGTTAAGGTAGCATACCATATTTATTACATCTTATTCAGATCCTATTCTGAAAAAAACAGATTAATTTCTTTATAGCCTTTTTTTTATTTTGACACTTATAAAATATGCAACTATAATGGCAGTAAATGTTCATTTTGCCTCCTGACACCTTGGCTAGGAAACTGGTACCGTCATCCCCAGTTTATAGCAAGGTGGCAGAGACTCATAGAGACTAAGGTCAAAAACATTCATTAACTTGGTGTAGTCAATTTAAGGACCTGTTTTGCAGAGTATGAAGCATTACATAGCACGCCTTATGTTCAGAGCTCTGCCTTTGTGGGTGCTTAGTGAGGAATCAGACATTGCTGTGACCCAGAAGACGAGGGCACAGAGATAATGGCTACCTGTTTTAAGAGTAATGGGTGCTTTAAGAGGATTGGGACATTCTGATTCGGACCGTGTCTTGGACTAGCTTGGTGAGCAGCCAGACTGAGAAATGGGCATGCCGATCCCACCCACCCTCTGATGTTTGTTAGTTTATCTGTCGTTATAGCAAGAAAAAAAACCAATCATAGCAATAAACAATGACATAGTGTTCTCTTTAATCATCACCTAAGAATATTATTCTAATTACAGTTTTGGACTGAGCGATTTGCTTAACACCTCTGCAGGAACTTTTTGGCAGAGACAGAATCTCCAGGGCACTGCTCATCTGCCTTAGCCATCACATCTCATTCTGCAGTTCCTTATCTCTCTTTATTGCAAACCTTCCAGATTGTGCAAGAAATGAGCTTCTATAGAAAATCTCTTTCCAGCCCACATCTGCCTCAAGCCCTTCCTCTCATGTTGAATGAAGCATGAATTCTATGGGAAGAACTGTTTTGAATCATGTAAGGACTGTAATATAATACATATGTACAGCTAACGTCCTTTCTGCTATTTCGTAACCTGAGCTTTTGAATTTTTTAATACAGTGTTTTTGTATAGTTGTTAAGGTTTTAAAAGCCAAATCAGTCCCTATCCTATTGTAATATCTCTGGATTCATTAGCAAGTATGAATCTTTTGACGGATATGCTGCACTGCCCTTTGCTTTGAATTAAGCAATGGCCATAGCAGGTAGTTACAGCAAAGGAACGATGATGTACCAGATTCTTGGGTTACTCTCCAGGCTTCAAAGGGAAATATACTCTGCTTATTACAAATTCTGTGCTTGTTTTCTCCCCAGTACCTAAGCATGATACCTTCTGCCCATCTCCCTGCAACCTGTTGTTCTCCCTATCCCTCACTTCAAGTTTGTGTTTCTTACCCCACCAGTTCCATCACTATTTTCTAGGCTTCTCATGGGCAGGTTTCTTGTCCAGCCAGTCCCAGGTCCCAATACCCAGTTTATCATCTGATCACTGTCTTCTACTTTGTCTTAGTTTCCAGTAATGCCTCTTCCACCTGCTGCTCCCCACAATGTTCCCATTGCAGTATGTTGCACGTGGCACTTAGTCCAGTTCCCTCCCTTGCCAGGCTCCATCCTTCAGGTTTTTTCTGTGTGGGTCTCCCCAGATTAGTTTTCTCTCGTTCTGTATATTCTGAGTTGCTATCATCCCTCGGACTCTTCAGTCTCAGTTTTCTCACTCTTTGCTTTCCTTCCTGATTTAAGAATAGATCATTTTGCCTAGTAATTTAAAACCCTTCCACATTATCTCTATTTCTTCCTTGGACACTACCAGCCCAGCAATGTTTAGACAAACTCTACAAGTTTGGGTTTGTTTTTGGTTTTTTTTTTTCCAACTTGAAATATCTCAGTCCTTAGAGCTAAGCATTTAAAAATGATGAATTTGTATAGTAGCACAATCCCCACTCCATTATTGTGAAACAGATTTTAAGGGAAAAATGTTTTTTCTAAAGGTTTTTATTGGTAGACACACAAAGAATCACTGTAGGACTGTTCAGTACTATTATAAGCAGGTAAATTTAAGTTTTCAAGGTGTTATTCTGGTTAGGTAACTCTGCTAGTGCTTTCTGTTGCACTGAGTTTTTCTGCTGTAGAGTCATTTATTACACAGATAAAAGAGTGATCTTTGTCTGGAGATAACGTAATGTCATTTTAGCTTGAAATCATTGGAATTTTTCTTGGTTTCTGATGTCTTATGAGCATCTCATTAGCAAGCCCATGAATCCCTCAGTTTGCTCTTGAAACCAACTATCTGAGCTCTCATCTCTGCCAGAGCAAAGATTTCTTCCTTTCTCTTATTTTTGAAAGTTGTGGTGGTGCCAAGGCAGTTATAGGTCAATTGAGTTATTGTTGGTTCTAATTGGCACTCTAACAAGCTATTAGATCAATTTACCTACAGATGAACGTCACTCAAAATGAAAGGTGCCAACTCCTTTTCTGTCTTTGAGAACTAAAAAAAAAACACATTTCCACTGATGGGGTGTAAGTGAAAGGCCAGTTTGTAGGGAAGTGGCTAGAGAGAGCATTAAGATTTAATCCCTAAATGTTTATGCCATGAGGTCTATGACTGAACAAGGTCCAGGCTGTTTCTGTGTGCGGCAGGGTGAGACTACGTCCAGAACTCAAGGCCAAGAGGAAGAATTAGGAAAATCTGACAAATGCTCTTACATCCCTTTGCTGGTATGTAACAGAGCATGGGTTTATTTCCATGTGGAGAGTCCTATGGCCTCTTCTCCTTTATTGGCTCTCCATGTCCCATGTGTTCCTGTGACTACTGATGCAGGTGTAGTATCCACAACCATCTCAAATCAGGCAGTACCTGGCTGGTGACATCATTACCTTTTTGGTGTCAAGTGATCTATAACTTCATGAGATTTACTTGTTCTGTGTTGCAGAAGAGTCAGAGTTATTATGGTGAATGGGGTTGATTTAAGTTCTGTTCTGAAACGTTTAGATAACCTCTTCCTCTACAGCAATACAGTGCTTATTCCCACTGGGCATTTCTTAGTGAGACAGTTGTAAAACAGTGGCTTTTCAACCTACAATTCAGGACAAGGTTTCTTGACCAAGTGGCACTGCAAGCTCATTCTGGGGTCTCCAAATCAAAGCTACTTTATATATAACAAGCAGTAAGAACTGCTCAGGTATCCTTGCTTAAGTGGGCAATTTTTTTGGTAAAGCACAAGGCAGATGAGAATGCAGCTTGGCTCTGTGCAGCTCTACAGCTCTGCAGTGCTGACAGCACTAAACCCAGGGTTTTGTCAGCAGACAAAGCAGCTAGGACTCCAGAAATGGAGAAGAGAGAGCAGATGGGTGCTGGGCTAACAAGCTGCTACCACAGAGACCTTTTTCTGCCCATTTTCCATGTTGAATTGTTTGCTACCTGGGAAGTCCCTTTACAAATTGAAATTATTCCTTCCATGCAGTATATTCACAGTGGCTGACATAAAATATGGTCACCCAGTGCCTGGTATTAGCACCAGACTGTAGTAAAACCAGGCTGTTAACTCCTGAAGAGACGCTGCATGCAGCAGTGGAAGACAGTGCTGGTGAGAGCAAAGCAGATGAGCTTCTAAAGGGGAATTCCAGGGTCAGCTTGAGTGCCCACCACTTGGACATTATAGGGGCACAACTGCTTCCCCAGCAATGTGCAAAAGCTGATCTCATTTGTGGTGACTCCTCCAAATGTGCTAATTACGGATTTAAATCTCTGCCTCTTTGGATGAAGAGGTTGTCTGTGTTTATGCATGTATTGTTAAAGAGCTTAGAGGCAGGAGAGGTGCTGCAGGTTGCCAGCTGACTAGCGTAGGAGCTATAACTCCTTTTTTTTTTATTTTCACTGCTGGCAATTAGTAACTGTACACGGAGTAACTCCTCATCCCTGTACACAGCTCCAGTGAGACTAGGCAGAGGAACTCCGATGGAATTCAGTTTTCCTGGTGAGAGCTGCTGAGCACTGTTTACGCTCTGATGCTCAGTTCCACTCCCTGCATATTTGGGGGATGGAAAACCTAGTGAAGTACATTTGTATTTGCCTGGGTGTGGGAAAGAAATGTCTTGCAAAGTTATCAGTGCTCCGAAGCTTGTGAGGGAGATAACAGCTGCATTCCAAAGACTTGGGGACTCCATTAGTAAGTCCCTTCCTCCCAGCCGTTGCTTCACATGTGATTTTAGGGCAAGGTGCTAACTCATCACAGCGCTAACAACATTGTTACTCGCTGCAGTGTCTCATCTGCAAAGGAGTTGTGTGAGCGTGTGCGTATGTGCAGGTCTCCAGGGGATAGGAGGAAGTGGAGACCCCTAATTATCCAGCCCTGCTCTGTATGTTCTCTCACCTCTGTCCACCTTTGTGACTACGCTGGAGGGATGGTGCAGAGCACAGGGGTGTGGGCTGAGCAAGTCCAGTGACATCTTGGCTCTCTGCAGAGTAGCAGAAGTTGCATTAGGCATAGTGAAGCAGTGCAAAGGTGACGTTTCCTGGCAGTGTCAGGGTTTGGACTACCTCTCCCAACAGTCAAAACAATGAGAGAAATGATAATGATGACTGTAGGGAGCTTTTTTAACAATAGCAAACCTGCTTTCATTAAGCACAGAGGCCTGATGCTTGATCTTTCCCCCTTTGCTTTAAAGCACTAGTGTGTGCACAAGGTATACTTCTGTTAATAGCAAAAGGAATATTTTTTTCCATCCCTGGTTTTCTGGGGCTTGTGGGCAGGCAGGAGAAAAGACCAGTCTAGACTACAAACTATGGTCTGTTCTCCTTGATGCCTGTACAAACCATTTGTATCATTCTCCCGTGCTTATTTAGCTGCAGATACACTTTGAATCATAAGGAATGTATAACGGGTAGAAGGACAAACTGGAAGGCAGGTCAGGCATCTAGTTTTGACCCTGTGAGCCATCCTGAACAGAATACTTTGTGCCTTGGTTTCTCAGCTTTGAAAAGAGGGTGATGATGCTGCCGGGGACCATGGAAGGTGTGGCAGAACTCTAAAATATTTTAATGTCATGGATGCTAGAGTAGATTTCAGCAAGGGTTTGGTTAATATCTACAAAACAATTTCATGAGAATTTCTTCATGATTAGCCTTTTCTGTGTACTGCTGTACATTTGGTTACATCTCTTGTCCATCTTTTGTTAGGACAACAAAAATGAGTGGTTCCATGTACTGTTAGGTGATTTCTGAATAATTGGTTCCTTTGTCTTAATATGGAAACTGGTTACTAATGCCTCTACAGTTCCATGTATGGTGCTATATTGTGTGGCACATTTAGAACTAGGCTGGAAAAAGATGGAAAAAGAGCTTGCATGGGGAGGGAGACAAGATGAACCTTTTACGTCAAATTTGTGTCTGTAAATGAGAACTGTGCAGCCCCTGCACAGAGTTTGGAGATGTTCTAAAAAGAAAATGTTCCATCTTTTCCTCACTTGTAACTTGTATTGCAAGGTGTGCTACCTTTTCTTCAGGAGTATGGGACTTTAGTAAACACTTCCTGAATAAAAGCTTTAGCACAGGAGCTGGCAAGATATCTGTCCTTTTCAGTGGTGTGCCAGCTTTAGAAAACATCCTCCAAGCTTGTCGGCTGTTGAGTCTTTCGGATAATCTGTTGTGACCCCTTGGTTTTTAGTGCAAACACAAGTGTGCTTCAGATCATGCCAGCCATGGTTAAGGCAATACACTGTGTGCGCGCTATGGTTGTAGAGCAACTAGGCTTGTTCCAGAGTTGGGAATTGGAACAAATGCCTGGGTCCAAGACATACTTAAATCAGACTCCAGATTTGGCAATGACTGTTGGCTCAAGCCTGAGTGCATTTGGAAAGTTTCTGGTCTTCAATTTAGCGAAACCCCATGTAAAGTGACATTGTTTGGAGCTTCTCTTAGAGTTTCCTGTTATGATGGGGCTCCTCTGCTGTCTCTTTGCAGCACAGGCTCTCTCATGTACTCCTGATTCATCACCCAAATGGGGCAAATTCCTCTGGCTTCTTGTTGTCTACATATATTGATTGAACGATGGGCCAAAGCCTGCCAGACAAGGAGAGTTCTGCTGGTTTCATGCTCCTTTTGTAGCACAAACAGGAATTTAGGTTAACAGTGGCAGATGTGAGTATGGCCTAGGGCTCCTGCTTTTGAATGGGGGATCTGGAGGCCTCATCTGCAAGTAAATTCACACAACAAAATCTGCACTGCAGACAAAAAAAGATTTGCCTTGACAACTTCTGCCCCGTTCTGAGATCCTCTGAGATCCGCAGTCAGTCAGGAGAGCACTGCATGCTCCCAGCCTCTCTAGCTCGGTAGAATTAAGGCTAAGCTTCATCATGAACTAATGCAAGCTGTTCCCACCCCAAATAATTGGTTGCTGGATGGCTTTGTGTCTGTCTAACCATTATTGCATGTGGGTGGATGTGTTATGTGTGTGTGAATAAGTCTGCTTTGGAAATTAATACATAACACTGGGGGTGCATCCAATAACACAATGCCTCATGAGTGATGTGTATGTGAGGAGTGTAAAACAGAGCTGAGCACGTCAAACAGGTACAAACATCTCTCTTCCTGGTACCACAGGATGGTGATTCCTACATCCAGACCACCACTACCTTTTTTTTTGCTTTTCCTCCTGCCTAAAACACCTCAGACATCTTTCCAGTCTTCTGTTTCCCATAGCTGAAATTTCAAAGCAGGAAAAAGAAAAAGCAGCAAAATTTCTCAAAAGCTCAATTCCCTGATCAGCACAACCCTCTTTGCAGGGCAGAGTACTCGTGGTGAACAGGAAATGACAGAGGTGTTGACTTGTCCATAGAGATGAAAGACAGTGCCTATCCTTGAGCATAGCTGTTGGAGATGGTGATGTATAGAAGTCATGCACAGCTTGGGGAGTCAGGAGATGTAACCCCTCTGGGACTTGGCAGCTGTTACAGGGTATTATTTTCACAAGGCTGAGCTGTTCTTAAACACTTCCTCTAGTGTAACCATAACACACACATTTTCTCAGTAATGGCAGTCCATCAGCGTTTCTTTCCAGTCTTCTTAGATAAGATGTACAGAGACAAGCTGTGAAAGAGCTGAACAAGATGCCTTGATGTTAGTCATTCACATTTCCTTAGCTTGGCCCACGAATAATCTTTAAGCCTTGCTTTCTGTACAGATCCTTGTGGCTCACTTTTTTTCAGCACCTCTTTCAAGTAAGGACAGGCAAGTGGAAACTTGTGCCTGCCCCAGACTTGAATAGTAAGCTGCAGTCCAGTTAGAGAAAAAGACATGTAGGGAAAAAGACATACCTCCAGGTGTAATGGTTCAAGGTAGAACATAGCTCTCCTCCAGCTGGTCACAAGAGAAGGGGAGAGGAAATCTTCACAAGTTCTTCACTTGTTTTTCAAAGGAAAAATATATGTGGGCCTGGTTAGCTCAGAAAGGAGAAGGAAGGATACTCCAAATAACAGAGTTATGTAGTAATATAAACTACCCTGATCATTCAAAATCCATGGCTGTTGACAGAGCAGACTAATAACTAGGCTTCATAGGCAGCCAGAAAACACTGTAAGTAATTGTGGTACAGTGTAAATAGTGTCCCTCAGTTTTATTCATACCCTGCCCTGAAGTGTAGTTGTATGTTGTTCTGCGTTTCACCTGAGCATTAGCCTTGGTCCAGTGCTAATTATTTCTCCACACACTGGGGTTCTTGTGGATGCAGAAGGATAGATCATTATTTCTTTGAAAGTTGTTTTTATAAGTAGATGTATGGAGCCAAATTCCTTGGTGAGAATCATTGCAGCTGGCGGGGGTGACATTTGGAATCAATTTTACTCATTGGAGATACTTCTGGCCTCTTTCTTTTGTGTATGCACCTCTGAGGCATGTAGGGGCACTGTGTCTAGCACTGTTTGAGACCTGCTAATATTGCACTGCATGAGAGGTACCAGATTACGTTCACATTTTGATGTTTGTGGAATGGATTTAGTGAGGCTAGCTATCTGTTGCTAGAGTGGAAGTATTTTAGAGCACCACTTTTCTGCTCTTTGCCCACAAAATAGCCATTTTTGATTCAATGGTGTCTTTCATAAAGGAGATCCTTAATTTATGATCTGAATATCTAATGAGTTAAGAAGTTTTTTTATATACTTGAGAGCGGAGCTAATCTGCTTTTCCTGGACTCTAGTGAAAGACCTTCTGCTGTTCCTTGCTGAAACCAGAGGGTACTGAGGATGTTGGCTCCAGTGAGTTGCAGTTTTCTTCCAGGTACCTTCATCACTGAACCATCTTTACACTTCTCTTTCTTAGCCTTCCTGTGATCCATTGAGTGCCAGCCAGTTGGGCAGAGTCATATCACATGTATTTCTGGTGAGAGGAATTTGAAGGAATACAGAGGAAAACCCTAGCTTTTGCCTTACTACTAAGCTTACTTAAATAGAAGGACTGGAAGAAAAACATGGGTATCATGTAACCAAGTATTACTGAAGTGCACAAGTTCCCGACTGATTTACGTAATATGCTAGCACATCCCTGCTCTTGCTGAAATCAAAGGTTAAGTCAGTGCCTGCTACAGTGGTCTTTGAATTGGGTCCTGTATGTGTAGAAGTGAAAAAAACCCAAAAGCATATTTCACGTTTTGGAGAAGAGGGCCTTTGAGAGTGTGTTCTTGTGTAGCTTTTTGGAAAAGCTGGAATTCATTGAGGCACTGCTGCCATCCTAGAATCCCAAAACAGAGCAGGGAACAGACTTGCCTTTAGGCACCACAAGCAAAGGATGGGACATGTCTTTTCTCTTAAGACACAAAATGTGAAAGTATGGATAGTGTTTTGGGGCTGTAACTTTCAGTACCTGGAGCATATTTAGGTTCTTTTAGGGTTTCTTCTGCCAGACTTGGGACCAGAAGGACCTCTTTGTAGACTGGTGAGGAGGGCTGTGGCATCTGCAAAGTGCCATTGCCCATCTTGCAGTTGCATGCACTTCTCTGGGCTTCAGGCAGGAATAGACCCTGTCCTCACAAAAAGAAGAAAAGGAAATAGAAAGAGCTCTGTGAGGAGTTCCTGCCTTGAAGTAAGGAGATGTAAAATTTTAAACGGGTAGATTTAAAATATGCACTTACACCTCATTTGTCAGTGGAATCTGCACCTTAAATAAGTAGGGAAGTGCTTGAATATCACTGCCTTGGAACAGATACCTGCCCTGCTATCCTTTTGGTAATTGTTTACTGAGTCAACAAAACCTACTTGCATGTTTCAGTTATACCTGAAGTCTGTGGTAATTATATTGGTTGTATGTCCAAAAATATTCAGAGGTTGTTATTTCATATTCATTTTGTAGCATGTCTAAGCCCTGATGCTGAAGTGCAAATACAGGTTTTTTTTCCCATTATTTATTGGGTTTTCATGAGTATCATATCTGCACTGTCCCAGCTGTTTGTAGAAATAGCTTTGTAATATTTCTGTGAAATAGCAAGGATATATATTTCCATTTTATGTCTGGAAAACTGATACACGGGGAAACTACGTTATTTTCTAGCAAGTAGCTCACAGAATCTGAACTTCAGTTGTGTAGCCAGCACAAGAAGTTCCTCAGTGACAGGACTGTCCTGTTACCTTCTTTAGTATCCCTCTAGGTAGGATGAGAACTGGCAGCCTGGAGCCTCCTTGTTGTATTGATGGAAAATGGGCTGCATCAATCTGAATATATTTCTGAAACAACTTGTTTCTGGCAGGTTGTTAATTCTAAAAATATATTTATTTCTAATTGCTGAGCAGAATGCTTAATGAATTCTTCCTTCCCAAGAACAATTAATCAAAGAAATGATTTAGGGCTGGCACTTGCTCCCCCAGGGCTCAATGGCTGCATTCCATTGACTTAAATAGAGCATATCAAGTCCAGCCCATACTGGAAACAATTTATCTAAGCATTTTTTAATGGTGCCCATCACTATTTGTCTGGATGTCTGTGACAGAAAAGTACTATACATATTGGAGGAGCAGCACTGGATGTTATAGTAGTTACAGCAAGCTGCTATGGTTTGCAACCAGTGTTTTCCTGGTTTGCATATTTTTTAAAGAGAGGTATTATGCAAACTCCTATTGGTTGTAATGGGGATTTGGAATGGTGAGGAAAGAAGGGGCTGCAGTTACAACTTGCACCAGAAGGTTTTGTGATTGTAACAAACAGCTGGAGAGGACTGGTCACTGAGACCACTGAACTAGAGCTTTGATAAAAGAGAATCCCCTGGGAACCCCCACCACACCACGAAGTTGTGCCCTTCCTGCAAAGGATGAGAAATCAGAAATTTGCAGCATGTCCTGGAAAGAGCAGATGACATCCATCAGCATCCTGTGTCTTGGCAAAAGCCAGATATGTGTTAAGTGTATATGCTAGTACTTGTTCCTTTACAGGAGTGTTATGTAGCGTGCCTCAATGCCACACAGGAAGATGAAAAGCCAAAATGGCTCCTACCAGTCTGACATGAGGGGAAAGGCCTTATATGCCCTGAATGTGGCCACAGAATTTTCTATGTTCTGTATAATTGGTGATTCGAAGCATCTTCTTTGGGCAAGTGTGTCAGTATCCTTTCTAGGGGAGAATATATTTTAAATGTCCAGTTTCTGAGTTTTTCATTCTGTCCCAGAGTATGCACCAAGTCCTCATTTTTCCCAGTCTCCTGCTGCCCTTCAGCTTCTGCTGGTTTTCCTCATTTTAGTGGGTTCAATGCAGAAATGTTTGTGGGGACAACAAATTAAATAGCTTCTCAGAAACGGAAAATGGCTTTGGAGCACAGTGGCTCCTTGCATAAGGAGCTGCCTTTCTGTTGAACTGAAGTGCTAAGTTGTGAGCTAAGTTGAGTGCCCTTAAGACACTCAAGTGGATATCAGGATTCCTGGTCCTCCTCCTCCTTTCTGCTGTGGGCCTGCATGTGAGTGAGGCACGCAGGAAATAACTGCATTTCTGTGCCTCAGTTTCTCCAGCTGGCAGATTCTGATGGTGAGACTCAGCCACCTGCCATATAGTGCATTGAGGTCAAAAGGGAAAAATCTCTTGTGAGCTACATACTGTTTAATTCAGCATCCGATGTTTGGAGAGGATAGTGAATTCACGTGGATGCCTTAGATAAGCATAGCCTTAGCACAGTATGTTTCTTCTGAAACCTAAAATAATCAGATGCAATTGGGCTCTTTTTTTTCCTTAACTGCTGCATTTTTAGAAGGTGATTCATCTCATCTGGGGTCTCGGATACCTGAATAGTCCCAAGGTCCCAGTAGCATTAATCTTTTTGAGGATTCATTGTGTGCTAATCCAGCCTGAATAACTCATTGCAAACAAGAGTCCGATGTTAGCAGCAGGCAAGTTGGGAAGGAAAAATATTTTCTGCTTTTGAAACTGAAACACAATAGTCACTACCTTATTTTCATTTTAGATGTCTTACTTCCTTCCACCCCCATCTTCTCTTCCCCGCAGAAAGACGCTTATGGCTGGCACTTCACGCTGAAGCTTCTCTGAAACAGTGACAGCAGCATTAACGTTTCCCACCAGGGCTGAAAGTAATGATGTAAATCAGTGTTCTTCTGTTGATTCTCATAAGGTAATACTGATCAGTAGGAGCTGAAGTTTGGAAACAGTACAAAATATGTCCTCCATCCATCCCAATCCATGGTCTTTACACATTGATTCTTTGGCACTTCCTCAGCCTCTAACACTTAAAGCCATAGTTCTTTTCACAGAGTAGGCAGAAAATGTGCAGTAGAGTTGCCACTGCTGTTGGCCAAAATGTTTTTAACACCGAAGCAATACTTCTTAAAGAAGTCATTTGACTTGGGAGTGTAAGCTGGGAGTGAAATCTCTCTTCCAGGTCTTCTTACCCCTGTGCTGTGTAACCACTACATCTGTGGTAAAGTGTCCTTGTCAGGGATGAAAACTATATGCAGGCAACATGTTATGTCACACTGGCTTTCTCCTCAGTGAGCAGGTGGTTTAGGAAGTTTTGAGCCTTTAGAGTAACACAGCTTTGAATATCATCATTCCAGCAGGCCACTGGAAAACCCTGAACTGCTTTCTGTTACCTCTTCCTGGCAGCTTTTTGGATTCCCATTCTGCCATTAAGCAGGAAAGAGGTTAAAATTTTTCTCCCCACCCCATCTGGCATATCCGGGGCTCATGCAGAGTGGTAGGAATAAGTGCATGGGTGCTGAAGTCTGGCAGATGCTGTTGCTTGTCTCAGACATAAATTCTAGTAACTTTACAAGTTGAAGAGAGAATACGAGAGAGCATGTGTACCTTATCCTGCAAGCAGAGATGTATCTCATTGAGTAAATGGCTTCGTGTAGCTGAATGACAGCTACATCAGGTTCAGGTTTTATCCATCATCAGGCACAGGAAGCTCTTCCTCTGTTTTTTGGTTTTTCATTGTAAGGTAAAGTAACTGGATGCAAATGACCAGATACTCTGCTAAGCAACATACATAGCTGTTTCTAAGGCTGCTTAAACCCACTGGTGACCTGCTGTGGAGATGGTTGTGCTGGTGGTGTGTGGTTCAGAGGTTATGGCAGGTACCCCAAACCTGGGTCTCTAGGAGCCTCTGTGAGAGTCTAGATTTAATAAGAGACCTTCTGTCTCACCCTGCTTTCCATTTGGGGAGACTGGAGTTGTGATTCTTAACACCAAGCTGTGGCATGGCAATATGTAGGAAGAACTTTTTTAGCATCTCAAATGGCTAGAAGTCTTTTTCTTCGCCTCGCAGCTGACTTAGCTACTATCTGCTGCATGTGTTTGTCACCTCTTTGTGGACTACTGCAGAGCATGAGGGCATACATTTATTAATCAAAAGCAAAACAGCAGCTAGCAGACAGCAGAGCAATGTCCCCTCTACTATCACCCACTTTCTAAACTGATTCTTACCTAGTTATGTGACTAGCGTAACCTCTCTGACCTATGTTAATGTTTAATTTTAGCAAGTTTGGGTTCCTAGTGGTGGGGTTCCTAGTGGTGAGGCTGATGTTCTCTTCTCATGTAAATTCATATTGAGAGAGCCACGTCAATACAAAATAGTTAAGAATCTAGACTGTCATCCTTGTAATTTACCAAGAAGATAAGTTGATGGAAGATACTTGTACCATCAGTTGGCATCCTGTGTCCTCTGCCACTCTTGCAGTAGCATTTACTCTGAACTAATATACATATGTACATATAAATCTCTATATAATCTATATAGATGTAAAAGTCTGTACCTGCAGCACTGAATCCTGTTAGTGTGAGTTGCTGTTATCTGGCAAGCAATGGTGAAAGATCAGATTCAGAGAAGTAGGCTTTGAAATCTCTACTTGTATATCTCTGAGAAATTGGAGCCTGGGCACTCTGAAATAAGATACATTCACTTGCCTTCATATACTTGGTACAAATCAAACCCTTGGCCCAGTATCGCTGCTGTTTGAGACAATTGAGAACTCTCTAGTGCAGATCCACCTTTGTAACAGACTGCCTGAACTTTTGAATTTGACTCATGTTAGATGTTGGATATGGACCAGGGCCTGAACTTCATAATGTCACAACTTATGTGCGTCTTTAGGCTTTAGTCCTTCGCATTCCACAACATATTCATGATCACTTGGAAGCTGCAGCCCTTATTGATCTATCCGTTCTCTACAACAACATATGGCATGTTTCCATGACAATAGGTCCTCTAAAGGGGCTTCTTTCCTTTCCTGAGTTTATTGGCTTTTTTCATTATTAAATCATCAGAGATAAATGCACACAGAGAAGGGTCAACATCTGGATCAATGGCCAACAAACAAAGCAGAACTTTTCCATATTCATACAAGCGAGAGTTTTCAGAAGATCAAACAATGCAGAATTGCCAGGCCCTTAGTATGTCAGTCTCATACATAATGTATCCTGGGAGCTCTGTGAAATCAATACACATCTTAACACCTTGAAAACCTTTGGGATTCAGCATGGGGGAGGGCGGAGGAGGGGGGAATCAAGAAATATTTATGAGTGCAATAGGGGGGGATTTGAAGCGAGGGTTAAGCTCTCTGGCCTGGGCTTTCTGCCATGAGCAGAGTTTTGGTTAGGTGCTACAAACAGAAAGTTGTACTCAGTTCTTTAACTCTGGGAGGATGTGGTGCTGCAGGTTCCTTCTGACGAAGTTTGATGAGATAGCCATGAAGCAGAACATGTCTTACATGGTGATGTGGCTCTGTAGAAGATGATCCCAGACCACCAGCAGCTGGTGTGCAATTTGTCTATACCTTCCCTCAACAGGGAGCCTGATATAGTCTACCTTAACCAGTGGGGAGAGGAGTCCATCCAGACAAGTTAGAGCTTGGTTTGCCAGTGGTTGCCCTTACCTGGTTTTCTTCGAGAGGGAACTTGTGCTTATAAATCTGCCACTAAATCTGTACATGTTGTCTTCCCAGTGGTGTCTCCTGCAGTGGAATTCCACTGCAGGACAATTTATAACTTTGATCAACTCAGTGGTGCTGTGAGAACAACAATAAATTGTCTAGGTTCAGTGTGTAAATGTTAGTCCTTTGGGCCTTCAAAAAGACAGGGAATAAGCTTTCCTACATGTAGTACAAAAATTTCACTGCTTTTGCAGCTTGTTACAGGGGAATTCTCCATGAGCTGCATTCAGGCAAGTGAGAAAATATTACCAATGCTGGTTTTAGTTGGAAATGGGATATGTGCTCTATTGGCCTTCATACTTCAAGTTTAGAGCTGGAACAAAGAAGGTCTCTTGTAGCTATCTCTGTTTCTGTGCATGCGTTCCCCAAAGAGGGAAAGGAAATCTTGTTTATTTTTACCTTTCAGGGCAGGTTGGGTTCTAAATGTAGCTTTAAGATAATGTTTAGTTTGTTAGGATGATACTTGCAGGCAGGAAGGCAGCAGGAGTTGAGGAGAGTGGTCAATTGACTACTTTGTGCAGAATCCACCATGCCTTTTCTTATTTTTGTGACATGTTTATGTTTCAGCATTACTGGAAATGAAGTACAGGAGTATATTGTTTCTGTGTGATACAGTATGTCCACAGACCAAGGACTAGGTGTAAGTGTTCCAACACATCTGCGTTTATCGAATAGCAGATTGCACATAAAACTCTGGAAAATGCTTATACAATTACTATTAAGCGCACTGCAGGGTTAGGTGGTAGACATTGATATTACAGATCAGATGTCCAGAACAGTCATTATCCCAGGACATATGCAAGCCAGGCAGCAGCGCTGTAGCTAGCCTCTGTGAACTTCTGTGTCCTGACTGTAATGAAATGC
The DNA here is from genome assembly GCF_017639655.2 of Falco naumanni. NCBI lineage: Eukaryota > Metazoa > Chordata > Aves > Falconiformes > Falconidae > Falco > Falco naumanni. Next base: position 1,622,273 of record NC_054060.1, on the reverse strand, counting down.
CTCAGACTGTAATGAAATGACACCCTGCAAGGTTTGCTCAGTCTCCATGAAACTGAGCTTAGTGGTACCACGTGCTGTGTTGTTCACATACACTGTATGGCATTTGGAGGAACTTGAGTGAAAGATAGCACTACCTAGTAGTTGAGAGTGCTGTCATCCTAGCCAATTCGCTTAAATTCTATCATCATTCTAGCTGAGTGAAAGTTAAATACACTTACGAGAAAGGGGTTTCAGCAGCTTTTTGGGATAAGGTTCCATTTATTTTTTTAACATGCTTGAACAATACTTTTCTTAATGTGTTTTTGTCCATGACTAGTGCACATCAGCACAAAGCTAATACAGAGTGCTTGCGTTTTCTGAGACAGAAAAACAGGAAACACAGTGAAGTTGTTCCGGCAAAGTCACAGAACATCAGGACTGTCTGCCTTGGCTGATTCACAAAGCCTGTTTTAAACTGACTAGATGGAGACTGTAGAAATGTCTCTATCCTGATAAATCTAGTATTTGTGAAGGACAATCACCACACGTTTCTTTGTGGCCCCTCTAGCAGCTCCCACAGGCAGTGCTGAGTGTCCCAGCTATCCTGAAGAGCCCTGATGGGGAGATTTCCCTGGAGGTTCAGGTATGTGGCATGCTCTCCCTCCTTGCAGAGGCCAGAGCCCATATGAGGGAAAGGCTTTGCCATTTCTCCTTCACTAATGCTTGATGACAAAGTTAACACACCTGGTTAATGAGGTCATGTTGCATTTTGCAGTTTTTGACCAGAGCTGGTGGGAAGTGCAGGGTCCAAGACTTTTATAGTCACGGCAATAAAAGCCTGGGCTCGTGTGAGGGGGCTGCCCACTGCAGTGCTGTCTGTGGTCTGCTCTGACTGAGCTGGCAGCAGGGGCTGTGCCAACAGCTACCTAACTCTGTGTTTATTCAGAGCATTGAGCTGTTACGTAGTTCAGACAAACACATACCTTGGTAGATTATCTTCAACATATGATCTGCTTTACTAGTCCTCAATTCTTTTGAATTCTCCTGTAAAAATCTCTGTCATAAAGAATTGTAGAATAGTTTGTGTTGGAAAGGGACCTTTGAAGGTCATCTGTTCCAACCCCTCTGCAATGAGCTGGGACATCTTCAACCAGATCAGGTTGCTCAGAGCCCCATCCAACCTGGCCTTGAACATTTCCAGTGATGAGGCACCTGCCACCTCTACAGGCAACTGTGCTAGTGTTTCACCACCCTCATTGTAAAAAAGTTCTTCCTTATATCTAGTCTAAATCTACCCTGTTTTGGTTTAAGACCATTACCCCTTGCCCTATTGCAACAGGTCCTGCTAAAGAGTTTGTCTCCATCTTTCTTACAAGCCCCCTTTAAGTACTGAAAGGCTTCAATAAGGTCTTCCCAGAGCCACTTCCAGACTGAACAACCCCAACTGTCTCAGCCTGTCCTCATAGGAGAGGTGCTCCAGCCCTCTGATCATTTTTGTGGCCTCCTCTGGACCCACTCCAACAGGTCTGTCTTTCCTGTGCTGAGGATCCCAGAGCTGGACACAGCATTGCAGGTGGGGTCTCACAAGAGTGGAATGGCGGGGGAGCATCATCTCCCTTGACCTGCTGGCCACACTGCTTGTGATGCAGCCCAGGGTATGGCTGGGATTCTGGGCTGTGAGCACACATCATTAGCTCAATGTCCAGTGTTTCATCCACAAGTACCCTCAAGTCCTTGGCAGGGCTGCTCAGAATACCTATATCTCCCACCCTGTATTGATACCAGGAGTTGTTCTGGCCCGGGTGCAGGACCCTGTACTTGGCTTTGTTAAACCTCATGAGGTTCACATAGGCCCACTTTTTGAGCTTGTCCAGGTCCCTCTGAATGTCATGCAAGTCTTCATCCCTTTAAGAAGCCTGACGGTAGAGTGGGTGTATTGCAGGTACTATCAAAGAACTAATAATTTAAGGTAACTCATAATGATATAATGTGTTTTGTAAGTTAAAAAGGGCATAATTCACAACTCACTATGTTATAATTGGTTAAATGCATCAGTGCCTCAAATGGGTTGTTTGCAAATTGCCAAGTACTATATCTGCAATAAAATTATTGCTAAGTAATTTGTATATTTATATTTTTACAATGGAAAAGAAAGGAAGTTTCCCCTTTGCTGCTGCTATTAAGTATATAACAAGACTGGAAACCTCTTCTGAAAATAGGCAACCGTATTTCCTGGATGGTAGTTCTACCTCTGAATAAGTTATTTAAATCTTTAGAATCTCATAGTCTATCTATTTGTAATATAGGATGATAATACCTGCTTAATTATGTCTGTTGGGGTGTAATTAATATATGGACATTACTTTGAAAAATGCAGGGTGTTGATTGTTGTTTAATAATGTAGTGTTAGATTTAAAAATTGATGATAGAGAAGCAATAAAAAGATAACATGCTACTTGCTTGGCCTGCAAATACCATTTTAAAGTCTTACATAAGCAATAGCTTTCTTAATTTTCCACTCACCAAAATCCATGTAATTATATTTTAAGGTAATAATATGAGAATAGAAGTTAAACTCGAAATATGGTATGGAATTCTGCACTGTTCAGAGGGGATTAGGTGAGCAATTATGTAGATTGGAGATAATCTAAGTTAAAGGCTAAATACAGACTTTGGAAAATAATCTTGCCTCAAGTAAAACTGACAGTTGGATGCTATGAAAATTCCATCAAAGACAAAACATGAGTTTTAAGAAATCTAGATGCAAAGTGCTGCAAGGTATATACCTTGCTTGTAGTGGACACTGTCACTGTGCTGTGAGATATCTCTAATCATCCACCTGCTTATGTAAGCACTTAAAATTCATCACTAACTAATAGTCCTTTTGTTCCTGATAGGAAAATTAATCACATGCAGAATTGTATCCTGTCTTAGGAATTCACTGACAGCACTTACTCTCTCATACCCAGCTGAGGCATCATGATGACTACAGCATCTAAGTTCAAAACAAAGATGAATAGTTCAGACCACCAGCTGTACAGAGCTCCTAGTCCTGCCTCCTTGCTGTCATTGTGAGGAGATAGTTGGAACATCTTCCTTAGACCCATAGGTGCAGGTAATCTGAGTGTAGCCCTTGACCTGTGTCAGCCCTGGGTGTATCCTCACTGGTTATATTTTATGTATTTGCATAGCAACAACTGGCAGTGAGGCTGAATTTGGTGCAGCCCATGTTCAGACAGGGACAACCACAGCTGAATGAGAAGCAGGCAGTGCTGCCGAAGCAGGCAGCCAGGGGATTCTAGTGGCGGCTGGGACGCAGCAGAGCTCTTTTCCTTGTAGTGTTGTAATGCATGGCTAATTATTAGTGCTCTCAGGGGTTTTATTCGGGATGGCAGAGGATACATATTATTTGCATAGATTGGTCAGAAGGAATTAAAACTGTTTGTCTTATTCTTTAGGTAGGTCCTCCTAATCATTTCCCATTATTTAGCATGCAAAATATTTTTGGAAGTCAGTTGACTTTTTTTGGGTGGGTATTCATTTCAAAGAAGCTTTCAAGTGCACAGGTATTTGAATAGCTCCCTATAAATAAATGAATTCTTCTAGCAAGTGAATTCTTGTACTCAGTAGCTGGTAAAGTGTCCTTTAGTGTTCAGGAGCAGTGAATCATCATGTGCCTCCTATTATCTCTGTGAATAATGCAAAGTTTGTAACTCTCCAGTCGAAATACGCCTACTCATATCTAGGAGAAGTAATGGTTCCAAAGGCAGGGAGGGATCTCTTCCTGCTTTTTCTCTTTCTCCTCTGTGTTCAGGTACCTATGTGAATGGCTGCTTTCTGGAGTAAACTCTCCTCCCACCGTTGCTGCTCTAGCCACACTGACATCTACTAATGCTCTTTACAAAAGATGATTTCTATTTCTAGCCTGACTAGCAGTCCTGGGAATTAAAGCGCGACCTCTTTCCTGTCAGGATAGTTGCTGGTGAGCACAGCAGTGTCTAATTCAATATGCAATCCAGAGCGGGGGAAGGGAGCTGCCACTCTGGAGAAAAGGGCAGATTTTCGTCAGTTTTTTAAAGGAATAACATAGCGATTTCTCCCTGTGCAAAGCAGAGGATGGAGATGTCATTTGTGACTCAGTAGGTGGCACTCTGTTTCTTGAATCAGCACGGAGCCCAGTGCTCCTGCCTGGGCTTGGTAGAGCAATTGGATTTGTCTTTGGTTTTGGTTTTAGCAAGACGTGTTCATTACAGATTTGTTCTTGTAAGGTTAGGAAGGTTGGTCACGGTGTCTGAGCTAAATTCCATTGCTGGTGAGAACATCCTGGCTCCCTGGCATTTCCAGTTAGATGCATTTTTATTTTTGATTCCTTTCTGCGCACTTTCAGACAGTGCCTCTGTTCAACTCAGGGTTGGCTGCCTTTCAGCAGAAGCTGGAAACATCCAAAAAAGCTTTGTTAATTTAGAGGTGAGGTTGCTCAAGTCTATTTTCTCTTGACAGTGCAAACACTGCAGAGTAAGAACAGAAGTTAAGGCCACAAATGTGCCCCACTCAGGCAGGTTTTGAATGCCATACTGACACAGTGATGCTGACCAGGCAAACTTCTGCAATTCACTATTTTCTCTCCAATTGGTCACAATCCTTCTTGAGCTCATGTACTATAATTGGTTTCACTGCATCATGGAAAAGTTTTGGAAAATCAAAGTTTATTTAATTAAAAAAATTATATCCGAAAGCAATGTTCCTAGCCTGCTGTTACATTATGCAGTAGACAGAACTGAAAGATGATCTAACTTTCTGGTCAAAAAGCACAAACTAATACCTACAAAGTGTACATATTATCAAATCCAACTGAGTGACACCAACTATGCTTAAAGAGCATATATTCTTTACCACAGTAATTCTCAAGGCGCATTGTGTTTCAACTAAATAATATATTAGGAATTAAAAGATTGGAGGTAGTGGTGCATGTTAAAATGTGATTTTCAGATCTAAGAAGCATGCACAGAGTAGGATGTAGTATAAAATCCAAGTACGTTTGAACAAGACATCTGGTTTATATAGTGGTGGCTGTTCTCTGTGCTGTGAGCTGTTCAGTTGCACTGAGTCAACTATAATAAAGCAATATATTAATATTTATTAACTTTTTTTTAGGCTTTTGAAAAGAGGAATAGAAGTGAGAAGTCAGAGGAAGTGTCCATGAGGTGCATCTCTTTTAAACTCTTTTTCAAGCCATATGAATATCTTCAGATCTGGTTAGACTCAAGAGTCAAATTTAAACCTTATTTAGCCTTAGACTTCCGTGAAAAAATCCCATTCTCTTAATTTTGCCATGCCGCTTCTCTATCTGCAAGACAGGGATAATAACTCTGTCAGGCTCTCATGGGTGCAGCGGAGCCAATTTCATCACTGTCAGCTCTGCAGAATCCCTGGGTGCAAGGAACAACAGAAATACAGAAAACATGGGTTATTAATAGCTGGTGCTTGCCCTTACATACATCACATGCACCGTTAGTCATTCTGACCAATAATTTATGGGGAGTGAAAGGATGTTCCTCAGTGTAAATGCAAAATTACACATGGCTGATCTTAGGTCTCTGAGGTGTTGCGGTCCCTCAGTCTATTCAGTCTAAATCCAGTGATGCCCCCCTAAGCAGATCATACTTAATATGTGGGTAAAATTATAATGTGCAGGAGCTGTGGAATCTGAATAGTTAGATTTTAACTTCTAGGCAGTTTACCTTGTAAAGGCAGGTGAATTTCCTGTGCTGGAATTGGTGTGCAGACCAAATTCTTGGTGGTTTTCAGCTTTTTCTTCCTCCTTCGTAGAGTCTAAATGTTATCTCTTCCCTGGCACCTTGGATACCCTTTTATTAGCAGGGGTGCATTGCATGCAAAAGTTTACCTTCTGTGTTCTGTAAGTGATGGCTGTAAAGGTCAGAACTGAGGGGAACTTGAGACCATAATCTTGAGTCACTAGTACACCCTTGAGGAGAACTATGGTTTAAGAAACACATGGCAATGAATTTTAGCACTTCATATTTGCTTGCCCACATTGGAAGCCATGATTCTCTGTAGTCGTTTCAGCAGTAATAGCAGACTGGGACTGAAAAGTGTGAAGTGTGTTTGAAGACCTTAGAACTGGAACAGCAAGAAATGCTGTACATCAGGATGCAAGAGAGCTTACTGTGGCGTGACCATGCTTGGCTATAAGAGACTGGGGTAGCAGGAAGTGCTACAGTCAGGCAGAAAGCATCTTACTAGGGTTGTGTGTGTGTAAAACATCTTACTTAAACTGTGAGCCATCCTTGCCACTTTTGTCATTGTCTCCAATTGCCACTAAGTATTGAAATCACCAGCCAGTGTAAGAGGCACAAAAATCCAGAGATCTTTGAAGAAAGCCACTTACCTTTGAATCTCTGCAGGTCTGGCCATGTTTATCTCATGCCATTTATTTGAAACTTGGGAAAAATAATTTTCTTTGTGTGTATCTCCTTCTGTATCCCCTAAGGCAAATTAAAGATGGCTGGGGGGTTATTATTTTCGGTAATAATACACACACTGCTTCCAGACTTCCTGCTATTGTGCGATTATCTAGATTAATTGACTAGGAAAGTTGCAGCATCATCTCAGGCCCTTAATAAGGAAGACCACAACATGGATTTTTACAGTATTAACACGTATTACTGTGTGACACAGCCTTGATCTTAGAAGCACATGGACAAATCTTGTTGCTGAGTGTCTACCAGCACCAACTGTACCTTTTACTACGTGAAGGATCGTGTGCTACTTGCCTGCAGGGCCATGGCACCTTGAGAGCACAAAAGAGATAGTTGATGACATTTTTAGAAACCTCATTAGTGGATAACTTTACTTATACCGAAGTCAGTTCCCATCAGCCTCTGCTGAATGTTTTTGAGAATTGCTGGTGTGCTGCTGGTTTGTGACCCTTTCTATACATGTGTATTAGCTGGAATCTTAAACATGCTTTTAGGTGCTTTAAAACGTTATGTTCTTAAAAAGGAGAGAGAATCTATACAGAGAAGGCTTTTAAGGCATATTCAGCCTTTTTTGTTTTCCTGCTGAGAGTTTAACAAATTGGTGCAGTTGCCTCACTATAGAGTGATCCTGTTCTGCAGCAGCTCAGACTGGTCCAAGGCCCAGACTTCGGCTGAATAACTCTTTCCTAACCTAGATTTTTAGGTTCTTTAAGGCAAATCTGTTTCTCCTAAAAATTTTCACTGATTTTGGCTGTAATCTGTCATACAGATAGAGCAGCATGTCCGTGTCCTCCTTCAGCAAACCCAACAGTTTCCTTCATTGCATCATTGTAAATCTAGAGTCACTTGATTGACTTCACTGCTATTGAGACGATTGCTTTAAAGGAGGGCTCAATTCTCTTGCTTGTGTTAACTTTCTGTTGCCTTTTTTATGGTCTAGGAAGTTAGGCTTATTTGGTACTCAAGAGGTTAATAATAATATAATAAACATCATGCTAATTTGCGTGAGTGACTGGAAGAACCACTGCAGCTTTGTGTATGTTTCATCTTCAGGTTTAAGCAACCAGACCTGATAATGGGTTTGCTCTGTGTATTTTGCTCATTTGCTGTGACAAGTGCATCTTAATACAAGTTATTTATGATACCTCACAATATTATAGTACTGCCCTGCAGTATACAATGTAGAGCTGATGAAATCTTGGCAATGTGAAACTACAATACATCGGCATCTGTACGTGTGAAACATTTGGAGAGGGGACCAGAGCACCACTGTGTTGGGCAGTGAGACTCCTTTGTGAGATTCATCTGCAAACTGTGAAACTCAAGAGAAGTTTTTAGTCCTCACTCTGGGTGAGTTGTGGCAACATTGTGTGATTGTGTATCTCTTACAGTAATAACTGGGGAAAATCTTTCAAAAAATCCCAAACAAATAATTTAGGAACTATATTCAGACTGTGTGTGTCTTCAAAACCAAAAATGAGTGTTACTGTAAGGTCCACTGGATAATACTGACTTGCCGCTAAAGTGAAGATAAGCTTCTTAGAGACTGCTTCATGGAACGTTAGTTAAATGTTGTAGTTGCTTACTTTAGAAATGAAATAGATATTTCCAGGCATGTGACTCCAAGCTTTATTGATTATTTCTGTACAACATAGGAGTCTATAGAGTGTAGACTGAACTCCTAAAGTCCAGGTTCAGCGTAAGCTTGGCTCAGCAAGAAATCAGAACTGAGCACTGTATATCACAGGATGGTCTCCAGTTCCATCCTGATCCCAATGCTATCAGTGCTAGCTGCTTCTAAAGGAGGATCAGACAGTAGGAGCAAGCCTGATGATTTTAACCCCAAATGGCATATGAACTCTGAGGCCTTCCAAATACTTGTTCTCTCTCTCTCTTAGCCTAACAGTAACTGCAAGTATTAGTCTCTTCTTGGGTGGCTCTCAAGTCCCAGTTGAAGTTTTCGAGTAGGCATTTCCGGCTGTGTACTCCATTCCTTTCTGGACCCTTTAAGCCGGAAGATGAGTGTTCCTTTGATATTGAGCACTTAATTAGCTGCTTGTGTACTCTTAAGTGCATCAGGCAGACTAGCAGAGCATAGGGAATGAATGACAGTAGAGATGTATAAAGCACATTAATTCTGTTGACCTGGGCTCCCTGGTCTCCCACTTTATAGCTGATCTCATGTGTCTCTGTCTTGCTGTCCAGGTTTTATTGGGATTTGACCATGCTGCTCCTGATGGTAGGGAACCTGATCATCATCCCTGTGGGCATCACTTTCTTCAAGGATGAAAACACTACCCCATGGATTGTCTTCAATGTGGTTTCAGACACATTCTTCCTCATCGACCTTGTCCTCAACTTCCGAACAGGCATTGTGGTGGAGGACAACACAGAGATCATCCTAGACCCACAGAGGATCAAGATGAAGTACCTGAAGAGCTGGTTTGTGGTGGATTTTATCTCCTCCATCCCCGTGGACTATATCTTCCTGATTGTTGAAACCCGTATTGATTCTGAGGTGTACAAGACAGCTCGGGCACTGCGCATCGTGCGCTTCACTAAGATCCTCAGCCTCCTGCGGCTTCTGCGGCTCTCCCGGCTCATCCGCTACATTCATCAGTGGGAGGAGGTGAGCAGAGGCTGTGATGCACTTGCATCCTAAATCTTTTCTCCACTTATGCTGGTATTACACAAAAGTGCTTTCTTTGAATGCCTGTTCTCCTACTTTATGCCAGTGTGAATGCTAAAGAATTGTGTCTTGAGACTGTCTAATGCTTTGCTTTTAGTAGGTTCCTGAGAGGGCCTTCAGCATATTGTTACTTAGTCACTTGAGAGACTGTACTATCTGCTTCACGATCATAATATATATAATCTGTGGAGATGATGCATGGGCTGGGAGGAGAGTAAGTACAGGTGGGACCCCTGCAAGAAGTGTGTAGTTACAGAGCTGCCTGTGAGTGGAGCAGTTAGCCAGACAGCGTGATCTTGCCCTCTCAGAGCCTCAAAAGGTCCAGAAACAGCTCAGAGGAAAGATCTATAGGCAGCTGATTTGCACAGCCTGTGGCATTTGTTTATCCAAGCAGCTTCTTTTACATGGTTATCTTTTGAATAAATGGCTTGAATATTTTTTTTAAATTCTCTGACACAAAGTTAAGGGGAAGAGGAAAGGAGAGCAATATGCAGACAAATAGGGTCTGTTTAAAGACATAAAAGTCTGGTGAAAAGCAAGAGCGTCACTGCCCCTGGACCCTGGCTGTTCCCAGGGGAGTTCCAGTATGCAGGGTGAGTTGTCAGGCATGATGTGAATGAAGTCACAACCTTACAAGTAGCTGGAGAATGAGTTATTTTTTCCTGTCTTTATGCTGTCCAAAGCAGAGAGAGTGTTCCCTGCATCCTTCTCCACATGTCAGGAGTATATTTTAAGGACAAGGAAAGCTGGTCAAGGCAGTTTTATCTTCTTCCCCATACCTTCTCTTCTGCTGTGGAGCAGAGCCTGATGCAGAGCCTAATCTAATGCAGAGTGTGCTCCTGGGAATGCGAAGGGAAAGCAGCCATGCAAGTCATGGCTAGATTGCACCGAGCTGTCAGAACACTAATTCATGAGAGAGCTGAACCATTTCCTCCTGCTAGCATCACAGACTCAGAGGGAGAGCACTGGTGCATACTTTACAAATTTCAGGCTTCATCTTTGTGGTGTTATAATTTGTGAATGCTTCACTTAGAGCAGAGCTTAATGCCTTGTTGAAGTTTGGGATGACATTGTGCAAGGTGTTGTACAGGTGTATATGGAGAGTCAGCTATAGACCTGAAGAATTCATTACTAGGTTAATTTGCCTCATAGCACCAGCAGGCAGGATGTGCATACAGAGATGGAGATAAATAAGCAAAAGTGTCCTTCCTGGTGTGACTCAGTAAGTCAGACACTGAGTAGAGCAATGAGATATCTCCAGGTCTGTTGTGCTGTCCCATGGTTGCATTGCTTCTCTGTCCTCTAATCCGAGAACGCTCAGGGAAGGCAAGTTGGTGGCTTAGGCTGTTGTTAAAGTAGCTCCTTTGTATAAATTTACATGTAGCCACAGCAGTGCAGAGCTCTGTGCCTGCTTGTCTCTGCTCCTTGACTTTAAGGTGGTTGAAGAGGATTTAAGAATATTTGCTGTTGATTGTACTGAATGTGTCTTAAAAAAATCATGAAATGAAAGCAAATCAGCACCCTTTTCGTGTCTTGCTTCTCATGCAGTTTCACTGAGCAGCCATTTCTAGTTTCAGTCTGACAATACAAATTGGTGGGGCATTTTTCCCTTCTACTGGCTGTCACGGGTATCGGGGGACAGCACAGCGAGGCACTCTCTGGATACCCCCTGAAGAACAGACTCCCTGGAGTGATGCAGTGCTGCAAGTGGAAGGGACAGATGGTGCTGGATTGCAGTTGGAGACTGCAATGCAGACTTTGTTATGCATTGCAGAGCCCAGCAGACCAAACACTATAGTCTTTTTTTCAAACAGGGCTCGACCCAAGCAGCGGTTTCGTGGAGAGAGCATGATACTGGGAAGTTTTCCACCTTCTCACATGGGGGAGGGAAGCAAAGCAAAGGGGTGATCCCTTGTCATTGGTGCAGTGCGTGCTACAAAGCAACAAGGAGACAGGGATGAGAAGTGCTTCTCCATCTTTACGCAGGAGTAAACGGTTGTGCTCCTTGGGAACCACACTGACAGTTCTTCCTCTTACTCTGAAGTGCCTACAGATGATCCATCTCTGAAATTTCACATTAATCTTTCCTCACTGCACAGGTCAGCAGGGGTGATCTGGAAGTGGAAATTCCTGTAGGATGGAGCAGTGTTCTAGACTTACTCTGGATGTATGCAAGGGGCAGGTTGCTGTGCAGAGTTAAAGGAGGACAGCTGTTGGGTTGCTGAAGACTTCTGTTCTCCTTTGCTCCTCTACACTATCCCACCCTATGTCTCATCTGCTGGGTAGCATCCTTCTCTTAGGCTCTTTGTATATGACCAGATAAGCTAAAAAAGACGTGTGAGTAGGGCACACTGGTCCACTGAAGAAGAATTTGTGTGTGAACTACAGGAATGTAGGGCCATCTGAGGCAGAGTTAACAGAGGTGGGTGGACTAGTCAGAGAGGGAGCATGCTGTGTTGTGTCTGGGTAGAGCATCCCACTCACTTGTAGTGAGTTTATGCAGTGACTTGCTGCCTTGCTTGTAACTAGTGCTGAGGCTCTGGGTCCTGCATGAGGAGGAGAGGGGTACCCAGTGTACACAGAGATTCTACTTACTCTGCCTCCTAGATGAACACGACATTTATGCATTAGTGTAACTGAGTGAGTGCAGGGATAAGTGGTCACTTCCTGAGTTCACAGCGAGCCTCTCCATTTCTTCCCCTGCAATTGCCCATGCTCTGCATGAATTCATCACTCACCCTGCAGTGAGGAGAGAGCAGCCTTCTCTAAGGCTGCAGTGCTGTAAAACAGCCAGCCACTCATCAGTTCCAGATCAATGCTAGTCATGAGTCTGTGGGCTTGAGAGCCAGTGGTTTGAAGTGCCTGCATCATTCTGGCTCAGCCGCAGACTACTCTGGCATCCTCCTCCAGACCTGAAACAAGTGCATTGGGGACTACAGCCGGGCAAACAACCTAAAGAAAAAAGAAACAAGAAGAAAAACAATCTAATGAACTCATGTTCACTGGAGTACAAAAATAAGCTTAATTCCAAATGTAGCAGTTTCATTTGCATTATCCATTTTGCATGAGTGGTCCAACGAATGAATTTACCAGTAGGGCAGAATATAAATAGAGTTTTTTTGAAGTGTCTGCCGTATCTACCCTGCAGTAGGAAGCTTGATTGCAATACAGGAAGGCATACACGCACTGATTCGAGCCTAGCTTGCCTGAATATTATCTTACAGACTTCAGTGTCTGGTAGTTACCAGTCCATAAGCAGAGATCCAGGAGGGCTGGCATGGTCTGTGTCTGAAGCTGTACTGCCAGGGTTAGAACAAACATGGATACTCCAGCCATGCCTTGTTCATACACCGGGAAGCGCTCGTCGTCTTGGCCTTTGAACCACTCCAATAGATCTTCAGGGTATCTGGATTGGCCAGTGATTCTTAACTGTGTGAACGTGGTGGAGGCACATTGTGACTCTCAGAGTCAGGGGCTGGGCCTTCATGCTGCTGTCTGAGAAGGTGTTCAGAGAAAGCAGACTGAACATTAACATCCTACAAACCTTATCCCAAGGTCACCCAGCAGAAAGAATAAAAGCAGAATAATACTGTGTAACCCACATACTCAATCAAATTGAACCAATGCAGTTCAGATTGTGAGTTAGGAAAAAACCAATTTATTTATTTATTTATGTTTTGCTAGGCAAAAATGATTGATTCTCCCCCCCCCCCCCCCCCAGCAATTTGCTGAGCTTTCCCTATTTTATGCACAGCATCTACCCCCATGCTAGGAAGCAGTGACCTATATTTAAGATCAAACTATTTTGACTTATGAACAAGGAACATTTTTTGCGACAACAGTAAAATCCTGCTCCTATAAATTGATTTCCAAATAGCACATAGGCTAAGATAACAAAAATATTTTGATTTCAGAATCTATGTGAGGAATTATGGGAAAGGAACTAACTGGTATTGATATACATCACAATGATAAAATTATTGTGAGAGGATTTTATCAGATTTTTGTTAGAAAAAAAATTATAGTTTTCAAATTTTGCAGCTGAAACCTGAAGAAAAGGACAATTTGGTGATTTTCAAACTATTATGTCAGTGAAAACTTGGAAACTACCCTGAATGCTGTCCTTCTCTTCCCTTGAGTTTCCATATCACATAGAAGTTTTAGAATGGAGGGAATGTATCTTCTCAGGTCTTTTACTGGGCACAGATTACATCATCTGAAAGATGACATCACTTCTAAGAAGATTCAGAGATATTCAGAAAATTGATTCAAAGGCTAGAGGGTTTATGTGGAAAGACTAGGAGAGGGCTTCCAAAGACCATGAGAATATGGTTCCCAATTGATTTTCATTTTGATTTGAACAGCTAATTCCCTTTTTGTTTGACCTATTTGTAGCCTTCCTTAAATTAAATTAAAATAACATGGCTAGTAGCCTGGGGGATGTAATGTGAGGCCAAATCCATAACTGGATCCTGAGAGGGGAGGAGCTGGGCAAAACGATTGTTCTCAAGCAGCACAGCAGGGTCCCATTCCATAAGCAGTTCAAAATAGCTTAGCAGATTTTTTATCAATATTTTTTGCAATTCTGTCATGTTAAACAGCAAGGCAGACCCCTGAGAGTAACTGATTAAAACCTCTGACCACCCTTGAGTAAAATCAGACTCAATAAACACTGGTATTGTGGTGGTGGGATGGGTGGGGGTGGGGAATGGGCTGGATTTCTGCCTAAATTTGCATTACCTCATTTCTGAAGGTGGCATTAGCATGCATTTGTCTTTAATGTCATTACAGGAGCTTATTGGAATCATAATGCAAGTTACAGTGATTTTCATTCTCACTGCACAGTGACCCAAAACGCAAGCATCTTTCCCTTTTTAGTAAAAATCCTGGCCGTACTGAAGTTGATGGCAAAAAAATCTTGTTGCCATATTAGAAGGTTGTTCAAGATTTTACCACAGCCTTTTACATTGAACTGTGCTCACCTATGCAGCACATCCTTGCAGAGGGATGACAGACAACAGAAGGAAACAGATGTTCTCCATTCCTGTGCAGACATTGCATTTTCCCTCACTTGCCCGTGGGCAGCTAGTGATCCATCCCCTGCCCTGTTTCAGGAGAAAGAAATCTAAAGAAGTTTTTTTGGTGGAATTCTGCTTTAGCAGGAAGTTCTACTGCTGTAATTCAAATTAAGCTTCCCACCTGGGCAATGGGAATACAGTTTCAAAGACAGTATCAGAAAAAATAGGTTATAATGAATTATAAGGAGCCAGGCAAATATTTGAATAGCTGCACAGCTCCAGAGTTTGGAGTTTGCCGTAAAAAGGAAAAAGCCTTTTATGTTTTTTTACAGTCACCTTCTGGCAGTGCTTAATGTGTCTTCTGTCAACAGGATGGTATGATAGGGGGAATAGATGGCTTGAGGGGCTGGGATTAGGGCACAGAGCCATTTGTCTCTAGGTCAGTAGTTCAGATCCAGCTTGTAGCAAGTGAAGGTCACTTGCTGTCTCATGGATGTTTTTTCTCTGATCTGTTCTTAGTACACAGGTGCCTGTGTGACAGAATCATCTGGGGGACTGGCCCAGGTAAGCCTCAGGCTCCCTCTGGCAGCAGCAATGGGGTTAAATTCCCCCACACACCTGAGGTGGAGTCCCCACTGGCTAGGGTTTAAGGCATGTTAATAAGAGGGTCTTGCCTGTGCCCAGCCCCTGGTTCTCTGTGTCACAAGGGCTGTCAGTCTGGGTTTTATGCTGGAATGGAATTATAAAGGTTTTCAAAAGAGACAGGCTGATCTCCTGATGATCTCTAATGACTGTGATAGCTGGTTGCTGCTCCAGCCTTTCATTTTCCTCTTCCCTCAGACTCCTCCTAGCCTACTCCTTACGTGTCCCTTCACTGGACACTGGTAAGTTTGCCTTTCTCTTGGGGAGCTCACGTCTCTCTGTTTCTCTGCCAGTACCAGCTGCCTGCAGCTCAGTGCCCTTATCTTGCCAGCTGCCTGTCATTTTTCTTCACGCTATTGTTTTTGGAGGGGGGGGTGGGTGTCTGGCAGGCTTTATTATTGCTGTTGTGTTACAATAACAGAGGGTCCTCAAAGGAGAAATGCTGGAGTCTGGCATGAGGATTCCTCCTGCAATCAGTGTCATTTTGTTAAATTTAATACTGTGGAGGCTATACACTTTATTGATGGGGCACGCTCCAGCTGCAGCAATGTAGGAACCCTGGGCCCTCAGCATATTGACACAGCCTGCTGTGTTGCTGTTGTATAGGTGACATATGAGTTGTGACCTACATCAAGTGTGTTTGTAACAGGAAGAGGTGTCTTGACAACCCCGTATGCTGATTGCAAAGCTTAAGGAAAACTTCCAGGAGCCTTCTAAATCGTAGAAAAAGCCTGTGAGCTTGGGAACCAGCAAGGGCAGCACCCAGTTCCTGTAGATGTGTGGGAACACAGATTCACACCTCAGTAGGACTGTGCCCCATAGAAGAAGCACTGTGAAGGCCAGCCTGGAAGGGCTGTGCCCTCTCTGGAGCTGGAATTGAACACCTCAGGCTGTGTGTGTGCCCAAACCAGCCTGCACACCCTTGTGTTAATAGGTCATATGGTCTGTATGTAACATACGCATGTATAGTGCTGATGTTAGGGACAGCCAATACAGCTTTTGAAGCCATTCAGAGGGAGATTCCTGTTACCATTTGGCTTGCTGATCCAGTTCCCAATCTGTTCTTGTCTTTTAGCAGTATGAGAATCATGATCTGCCAAACTCGCCCTATACAAAGGCCACTGTGTCTAAGGCACATTACCCTTGGCAAGTGTTAGCAAATTAATTGCTCCTCTCATTGAAGCTTCTTCCAAGAAGGCACTATTGATTGCATTTATATCAAGTGAAAAACTTTAATGAGGTAGCTGAAGAGACCAACATTTCCTCGCCTCACTTTTTTGTATTTAGAAAGACAGAGTTGGAAAGGAATGTACCAAATCCATAAGTTGTGTGAATAAAGCAGGACCTTGGCCCAAATAGGACCATGGGAAAAAAATCAAGTTAGTTAGTGGGGGAGGAAGAAAAGGGGAATCTGGAGTGTAAGGAGGAGCATGCCACCATGGAGTTGATTTTTGCCAAGAGAGACTGAAATCAGTTACTTCATCTCCCCACAGAGCATCCTCATGGGCTCTGAGCCAGTCACTGAGCAAGGGGAAGTGCCAGATGGGGACCTGAACAGCTGCTTCTGCTGGAGCAAAAGGGAGAGCAAATCTCTGCGGTAGGAAGAGAAAAATACCCCAGTCACTGGCATCATTAAGGGTTTAGATTCTGGAAATTAATCTGTATCTGGAGTTCTTCAGATATGTGTGTGGTTTCTTCTGTCTGTTTTGCTTTGCTTGTCTCCCCCCTCGAAGCTGGTGAGCACTCTGAGGCACCACTGCACACCAGAGGAATCCACAGTAATGGGTACCTACCCAGTCCATTTTATTCTAGTAAGTGGATAGGGCTGGTGAGAGAGAACAACCAATTATCCGTACACTTCATGGTCTGTAGACACAACACCCTGTGGCAAGTGCTGTTGTGGTGTGGAGCTCAAGGCAGAGCAGAAGCCTGAATCCCTCTCCCAGGCAAAGCTCACTAACTGGGATGGTGTGCAGTGTTCAGACCTCAGGCTCCAGCACCACTGCTAGATAATACTGTGAGTTGAAGAATTCATATGCATTGCCATGCAAACAAGGTAGCTGAAGGCAAGCTCTTGTTCTCAAAGGTTCTGTGCACTTTGGAAGAGGGATAGGGTAATGTCAGCCGTGCAGAAAGGTCAGGACCCATCCTGCCAGCAGGGCTGCATGAGAGCTTGGCTGGCTGGAAGGGCCTGACCCTGACCAGACTGGCTGGGGAAAGAAGGAACGCTCTTCCACAGGGCAGCAAAACCCGAGGCCAAGCTTTGCCTCTGAGCAGTTCTCACTTCCACTCTAGAGAAAAAGTTGCCAGCCTTTATGCAATACACTGTGTGTGGGGAACCAGAGCTGGAAAGCCCGAGCCCTGAGAACGTTGCTAATGTAATGCAAAACAGCCTTACTTTCCCTACTAGTTTGAGGTGAAAGGAGGATGAAGTCTTTCTCAGGAAGAACAAGCTTCACTCCTGAGCAAGGCACAGAGAGAAGTGAAGGTTTAATGGGCAAGGGCCTTATTGATGAAGTTATTTTCTGAGCGCCGCTGCGAAAAGAGCTGTTTCAAAGACAGTTTCAGGACATGCAATTATCCAGTTTGCCAGCTTAATGCATTCAACTTAACCTCATTTTTATGAAGCAGAAATCAATGTGCAAACTTTTTCAGGGCTGAGAGATGATACATTATTCTTGCTTCTCTCATAAGAATGCATATTTTTAAGCCTTCTCTACTTGAACTCCTCCCTCTCCCAGTTTTGATTAAGCAGGAATATCCCAAGGGCTAGAGGAGAGGGTGAGGCAATTTCCATATTCCCAGATTCACATTAGAATGAAAAATGTTTCTGAAATCTCTTTGCAATATATGGCCAAATTTTCCTTACTGTCTTCTTGGAAAAGGACTTGGAAGTACTTCTATGACTTCAGTACAAGAACCTTTTTATTCATTTCATTCAAGCAGCACTTCACCAGGGAAGAGTTCTAAAGTGCTGTTGACAGTGCTGATCTTCACCCCAGGTTTTCATTCCAGGGAATGTGTGTCCCCTGTTCTGTGCTCCTTCAGCATCTGTCACCTGCTTGATTCCAACATGGTCAGGGATAATTTGGTAACTATTCCTCCTTTGTGTCTTCCCTTCCTAAGCAAGTCTTGCAGAACAGCAGCTGCCAGAGCTGTGAGCTGGATAATGTCTGTCCAGAAGTTCCTCAACAAGAGTCTGCCATAAAATTGGAAAGAGTATGGTAACTGCCCTGCTTTTCATTAATATGCCTCCTCCCCTACCCCTGGCACTTCCTGAAGTGTGTTGCACCACACTGTGCAGGCCACCTTACCCATTGTGATTCGCTTACGTTCAAAAAAGTAAGTGCTTTACTTTTTTGATTCTTTCAGGTATATGTGAGTTATACCTCTCCCCCTCCCCACATCTGTGCCCTGTGACTGGGTTTTTTATCACGAAAGTTAAGAAGAACATTTCATTGGGGCCCCTTGTTTCAAGCTTTTCTTAGTGGATGGGTGGCACAACGGTCCCAAAGAGCAGAGCAGCCCCAGCCTGCCCCAAGGCTCCCCAAGCAAGTCACAGTATGTGACTCAGCAGTGCTGCCGTTGGATGCACTGCAGCATCAGAGGGACGGATGGTGGCAGCCAGCCACACACTGTGCAGTGTGCTGAGCTGGGTCAGCTGCAGAGGAGCCTGGGCCATGCAGCGCTCTCGGTTCTTGCCTCAGTGGTTCTCTACATGATCTGGTTGGTCAAGGGCAGAATGCAAGGGTATATGTGTGCATATACAGAGGGAAAGGGGAATGAGGACTGTGGACTTTGGCTTTTTAATCTAAAGAGAAATCTGTATCCCCTGATAATGTAAAATAGCAATGGTGGCCCTATGTACTTTGGCATAGCCATGTAGCAGGCAGTTACCTGCTGAACTGCTGGTGATTTTATCTTTGCCTTTTGCTCATCCAGTATTTATGAGGGAGGAGCCAGAAATCAGGGAGGGCCTGATCATGGGAAACATCCTGCCTTTCATGACAGCTGGAAAAAGAAAGTAAGAGATGTGATCTGAAAACAGAAACACCAGAATTACTATTCTAGCTTCCTTCTGTGCTTGGGATAAGCCACATGACTGTAGTCCCACAATGCTCCTTTCCATAAAACGAAGGTAATAATGTAGTCACCTCACAGATCTTAAACAGCTGCAGTTCATTCACACTTCTGAGGTGCCGTTAGGCCTGGGATCTGCTCCAACATAGACCCTGAGCAATCCCATGGAGATACGTTATAAACATACAGTTTTCTGCTAGGTACACTTTGGCAGGTCCTGCCCCCAGGGCTGGTGGGATGCTGTTCCTACTCTTCTCTAGAAACAGAAACCTAACCCAGTGTGGGATATATATCTTTATTTTAGCACACCCTACTGTTCCATGTGGCTTTTCATTATTCTGTGATGTATTAATATCCTCTCCCTTGAGCTGCTGACTTGGGATCATCAAGGCAGATGAGCATAGAAGAGGATGGTATCATGGTTACTCTGTGTCTTTGATCCCTGAGGGTTAGGAAAGGAGAAATTTGGGGAGTATGTTTCTCAGGTTTGGATCCAGCCAGGATGGATCATCAAGAAAGTATGACAATCTGTGCAGTGTGTAAATGGATTTGGAGTAGGAAGAGCCTGATCTGAGGGGAAATCCTGAGGTAAGGAGTGAGTCAGGTGTGGGCCAGGAGCTGAAGATGGCTAGAAACAAATTGGAAAAGAAGGAACTTGGTGCAGTACTAGTGGGGGAGAGGGCAGTAACACTGTGGGCAGTGAGCTCAGGGAGAAGTCGTTCTGCAAAACACTGCCTAGTGCTGGGGTGGGCACAGAGCCATACCCGAGAGAGAAGCTGGGAGTCTGCCCTTGTGTAGGATCACTTTAGGTCTGGCTCCACTTGTATGGTGGAGCCTGTGGAGGGTGAACTTTGAGAGAACCTCTCTCTGTGCTGGCAGTGACAAGCAATCAAACAAGCAGCAGTAGTCCTTTGTTGTAAACACTGTGAAGAAACTGTGAGGATAATGTCCCTTAAAGCAGCTGACAGGCCTACTCTTCCTCAAGTCCCTGGAGGGGGTGGAGAGCAGTTAAGACAGCAGCTGTGTTTGGTTGTTCCCCCCCCCCCTCCCCCCCCCCCCCCCCCCCCATTTATAGTTTTTTTTTTTTTCACCCAGCAACTGCCGGGTGTTAATTCCTCTTGATTTGCCATGTCTCAGCGTAGCCCAATTTGGAGAGGCTGTCCCTCGAATAGGGTTGATTAGACTCCTCTCCAGTATGCATCACCCAAACATCCACTAATTCTACTTTATCCCAACAGAGTGCCTGGCTTTTCAGATGCTACAAAGAATTAAGCTGAAATTGTGTAGTTAATTATTTAACCTTGGTGCAGCCAAAGTCCAGAGTCTTCTGTCAGGGCCCAGCAATGATCACCAATGAAAGGTCCTGAACAGATAAATAACTTGCAGTCATCCTCTTATCACTAGCACCCAAAATCCTTCCTGTCTACTGGGCTCAGCTCTAACTGGTTTCTGCAAGTAGCAGGGTGTACCTAGGGGAGATGAGACATGTCAAGAGTGACTGTCAGTGAGAAGGCTCCTCCCTTTCAGTGCTAGAAGGGTGCAGCATCCCCCTAAATTCACCACACTTACAAATCTTCCATGAAAAACACGAGTGGTGGTTGGTCAGGGGAACTGTGCCTCTGCTACAGTAGAAAGTTGTTACAGCACATCACAGAGGTCAGAAAAGTTTGGGAGCAGCCCTGACAAATGGTTTGGCTGGCAGAGCCTTATCATGGCCCTTACCTGCCCTTACATGCCATAGGGATATCTGAAGAGACCATCTAGAGAAAGCCTAGCCAGCTGCATACCTCCCAGGGCTCCCTGCATGCTGGCAGTACCACCACGGCTGGAAGGGAATATTCTGGTGGGTTTGTGTAAATGTATTGTAATGCCCTGGTAAACTTCAGGTATCACATGAGCCCAGCACTTCTTCGCTCTCCCTATATCTCCATCCCTGCCTTGTGTTAGAGCATCCATGGGAGATGCAAAGTGGAGCTACTAATGAGTCATAGGGAGCTTGTGCTGATCACCTTCCTCTCTATTTCCATATTACTCTTTCATGCACAGAAAGGTTAAAAAGGGCTGTCATTTGCATACAGGTGGAGAGAGGAAAAAAATACATGTGATTCGGGTTGATTGTGCCTTCTCCAGCAGACTCTTCCCCCTCCCTACAGGCCTGGCCTGTGGGTGAGCCTTGCTCCTCTGCACTCCGAGCGCTTCTTCAAATGTCTATTCCCTGTCAGGATGCACAGACATCCAACCAACTGCCTTTTTCAGTTTATAAATCAAGCTTGTAGCTATGAGGAAGGGTAGGTAAGAACTTTTCCTTTCAGCTGTCTTCCCTTCAGACTTGAAAGACATGTTTGTTTTTTGTCTGCAGCATAATGCAGACCCAATCCAACTCTGGAATGTGAAAGAAATATCGAAGAAGGCTGGCAGGGTGGGAGGAAGGCAAAATGAGGAGCGCTTCTGTGAAATGAGACAGTAGAAATGAGAGATGGGGAAGGCCTGCTGCATCATGTAGTCTGTCCTGGCACAGAATTATCTGTTTGATCTTGAAGGGCTGTTGTCAGATAAAATTTTCCATGTGTCAAGCAGCCATACCTTGTCACTTTTTTTGAGATGTTCATCTTGCAGCATTGTCTTGTATACTGTGCAGGGGATTGATTACTTTCCAATGCAGTAGATTGCCATGCTTAGCTAGGGTCTGACTCTGCCTTGGCCCACAGAGAGCAAGTGGGACAGAAAGTGGAGAGCTGGTCTCTGCTGTTGCCAGGGGCAAGAGATTGGTTTCTCCATCATGGAAAGCAAAAGGAGAGATCGATCTCATATCCACTATGAGGAGGAGAGGCCAGCATGTAGCAGTGAACAGATGCTGCTCCGTCTTGCTTTGCTGCCTAAAACAGTGTGCCCCATGAGTGTATGTGTGTAGAGTGCAGCTATGCTTCAGGGGAACTTGAGGAATCCTTCCTGGAGTTTCTCTCATGACCCATAGCCATAACATTGCTGGAGATTAGATAAATGCACATGATGTTGATGCTTCTCATATACAGACTTTTTGCCCCTCTACTTGCCCTCTCCAAGGTCGTTGTAGCAGCTGGCAGGGAAGGAAGAACACAGCCCACTTTAGGAAGATGGAAAAAGCCCCTTAAGTTTCCACCCTGGCTCACTGTGAGTGCTGGGAATGCAGACTAGAGGTCTGGAGCCAGACTGGAACACGTTCCTCTGGCCTTTACCCTCTCTCTCCTCCCCCCTTTCTGAGACACTGCATGCCGCAAGCTCCTACAGTAGATGGTTCCTTTAAAAGGAACCTTATCACAAAACACTCTCCCCTTATCTGCAGCCTTCAGATGTGGACGTGCTGCACAGAGTGCTGACTGGAGACCTGCAGCAGCTGGCAGCAGCTTTCCATCGGCTGCTGAGAAGAGGAAGCTCTCTGGACCTCCCTCCTAGGCTGTCTGCAGCAGTGCATCTGCTAAACCAGTCAGGCACGGTCATGGGAGAGGCATCCCTCCTCCCCTTAAAGATTCACTAGCATTGCAGAAAAATGCATATGTATCTCTGCTGACTTTGCTCTAGGCTGGGTATCAATAGCACCATGAAGGGGAGACCTCACATGTCAGGGCAGGATCATACCCCCACTGAAAAGCCATGGGCCTCAGCGAGGTTTGCATAGCCCCAGTGGAGGCTTGTACTGCTTCATGTTCCCTGCTCTTTGTATTCAAGCAAACCTACCACTGTGTTCTACAAATGCAGCAAGCTCCTGAGAGTGGAAGTGTTTGACTGCTCTGCTATTTCCTTGCCTGATAAATGTTGCCCCAGCCTAAGCCATTGCTAACTGCAGGATGTGCTGCTCATTTCAGCCTTTCCTTCCCTACCCCTGCAGCCTCTGGCCAGCAGCAGCAGCGGACAGAGGGAAAGCAGCCTCAGAGCCCAGCATTTGACCCTGATCAACTAATGGGGGTGAGGGAGGGAAGAAAAGCCAGTACTACAATCAGTCATTTGAGCGAAGCAGTGCCTGTTTTGATTAGCTAGCAATTTTTTCTGATCGTTTGGAGGAAAAGTTGCCTGCATGTGTTCCCTCCTTCCTGGGGAAGATGTGAGCTGTAGGACACCACCCCAATACTTCCTGTTCTGTTTTGGAAGCAGGGAGAAACTATTCTGTGGAGAGATCTTTTAAGTAGAAGAGGCAGGAGAGGATATTTCCACAATGACTGAAGTAGAAAGACCAAGCTAAAAGGGATGGAGCATATTGGAGAGAGCATATTTTGTTCCAGACAAGTCATTTCCTCAGCATGAGGTCTGGGCATCAGCGCCCCACACAGTGGCTTCTTGCTCCCATCACTTGTTTGCAAATGGTCCAGAGCTTACCCTGTCTGACAGCTACAACCAGCTCCTTGCCTCTAAGCCTGGCAGTTCAGTGCACTGTGGGTTGCTTTTTGGAGCCGGGAAGGTGGTAAGGTTGCACTGATGCGCCAGCTTAATTGACAGCTGGCACAGAAAAGAGATGTGCTGATGGATGGGAGGCAGCTGCCAACTCCAGATGCCAGCACTGGCATCCGGAAAGTGGCAGGAGAAAGGGCCAGGAGCAAGCCGGTGTGGCGGTGGGGAAACAAGCTTGGGACATAACCATGTGAGGGGGGTTAGCACATAACTGTCTTGAAAGCCTAGAAAATGTGGCAGACCAGGTGGCTGGCTGGGAGGCTTGACTGCAAGGGCAGCATAGTGCTCCGAGTCCTTGGTCCGCAGCCTCCTGGGAGCAGGACAGCAAGCTGTGCACTTTTCTGCTTACTGCTGGAAAGACTTGAAGCCAGGTGCGAAGGGCTAAGCTCCCCGCAGCTGGTAATTACAGGAGAGCAATGTCAGCCAGTTCACAGGCTGACCAGGGAGAGATCTTGATTCCTGGAGCGGTGGCAGCTGGAGGTCATCTGTGGTCATCAGTTATAGTGGAGACATCCTTTCATCTTGCATACATGGGTATATTTGTGTGTACAGGGCTGACAACTTAGCAAAGGCCAGCTGGCTTGCTGGAGGGTGATGGGACATACTGGCCAGACGCTTGTCTTTGTGGTTGGCCTGTCCTGTCCATGGCTGTCACTGCTGGTCTTCCCTTTATGTCATTTGCAATGACAAGAGTTTGACAGGTCACCTTGGGTGTACTGAATCGGAGTGAAGAGAGGCTGGGTTGGGCACATCCAGATGCAATCGCAGCTGCTCACAGAAGCCTCCTGTACTCCATATCAGCCCTGTTTTCTGGTGCCCTAAATGATGTGGCTTCCTACGTTTCCATTAGCAAAGTAATGCTGCTAAAAGATCCTTACAATCAGTATTTTCCCTTGATGTTCAATTTAGGGTTTTCTGTAATTGCATCTCAATACATTCTACTCCATACCCCTCACCTCATCCCTAATGATCCTCAACACTTTCCCCCTCAACTTCTCAACTTGACATGCAGCAGATCTGAAGAAGAGACAATTGCCAAGTTCTTTCTCATTAGACTTGTCAGAAGTGTTTGCATCCTCCATGATATTTAGTCTACATATGAGAGATGGGATCTATAACGAAATCCTGACAGATCATTTCTTGTCTCTGTGGTAGGGAGAGTTACATAGCTCAGATTCAAATACCACTCATTTGTTAAAAATTAGGGCACCAGTCTAATCCTTCCAGAGATTGAGGTGCCTGGGGTTTTAGGGAGATCCAAATTAATAACTGGGATATCAGACATCTGTTCCTGACTCCCTTCCATTTTCAGTCTTCCCACTGGGGGTTGTGAAATATTTGATCCCTCAGATTAATTTGTTTACTGTTCTTCAGAGTGCCCACACCCATCTGCATGCTTCAGAGCAAATTCTCTTGAGGAAGTTGCCAGTTCGTAGGTGGTCACGAAGAGGAACGTCACTGCAATTCCCCTGTCTTGCTAGCTGCCCACCATGTGCACAAAAGTCTGAACTATGATGGTGCTGTGAACCCAACAGATATTCTTGTAAGTTTAATGAAAGGAGGCAAAATCTTGTTTTGTGAGATTTCAACTGTATCAGACATGGAACTGGGAAATCAGATCCCATGGTTCTGAATTCATGATAAGCCCTAAACTGACGGAGCAGGCTCATGCCTGGTTTTCCCACTCAGGCTTTGAAATCTTAAGACATCAAGTTTGATGCCATGCATTTGCTTCATCCCATGCACAGTGTAACCTTTGTCTTTTTGAGGCATCCCACCACCCCTTCTCAGGCTGCGGAGATGACAGCAGTCTGAGAAGGGGTCAGTTTGCCTGAAGTTGGGTTTCAAGACAGCCCAACTATCTTACCCTGTGTTGCTCTAGCAGAACTCCTTGCCTGCAAATTAACTCCCTGTTCACTTCGTGGAGGGGGAAGCTACATAAACACAAAGAAAGAAACTAATAGTATTATTTAGAACAGAGAATCATTTGGTCCTAGTGCTAAAGCTTTCTGAAAGTAGTACTTCATCGTTGTCTAGGATTCTTCCTGTCCCTTGCCCTGCTGGTTCTCCTTGCCTGATCCCATACGTTGCAGCTGCTGCTGGTGTCTACACCTTCTACCTGACACGCTTGTGTCCTGATTCATGTTTCTTGCTTTGCCAAAGCTTTATGGGGTCAGGGATCCGGTTTCATTTTTAATCACCACTGACAATAATAATTCTGCCTTAGCTTAGAAGTGCTCATGGAAAAGACACTCATTATAGTAAATGCAACCACTGAGGTGCTGCACTGTTCCCTTCCCCATCCCATCTTACAGCATGGCCTGCTCTCCTGTTGCAGTTTTACCATTCCGTTAGTGCTCTTTTTGGGGGATAAAAGGCAATGTTAGCCTTTCTTGATTCCTGCTGTTACTTTAGCATGAGTCAGAACCAATTCTTGAGTCCCAGCTTGTCTAGTATCTGCACTGCATCTGTACAAGCACATGTCCAGACATGGACTACACCATAGCCTTACTTCTTCCAAGGTGGAGGACATGAGTATTTTCTGCCCTTTTGCACAGCTCTCATTCATGTAGTCTGGAGAGATGAAGTGTGACTGAGGCTGCACACCACCCAGGAGCAGACACCCTGAGGTACCCAGCCCTCCTAAATTCACTGTTGATACTTTGAACCAGGGCTACAGCCTCTGCTAAGGATGGAAAAGCATGCGCCACGAGGCTGGCTCCATATACATACCCATTGCTTGCTTGGAGTCTGTTCTTGCTTTCCAGTGTAGATATAGCCTCTGTGTACATAGTCTGTAGCCTTTGTAGACACAGTCAGTGTAGATGTAGCTCTTGGAAGGCCCAGTCAGTCACAGAAGTAAAGCAGATTCTACGCTGGACTTAATTTCTCTGAATAAATACTCAGAGGTATTGACATGGGAGGCTCTGCTGCGGTAGCATGCAGTGAGCTGCTAGGGGATTGTAAAGAATGATTAATGCTGTCATTTTTATGTACTTCATTTCCCCAGGTAATTTTTCAGCATTGCTACTGTCATTTCTTCTGCCCATTTCTTCTTACACTGATGGGGCAAATTTTCCTATTGCTGAACTGGGGGCTTTCACAGCAATGAAATATCATTAAGTCAGACAATGCAGCAGAAGCTGAACAATGATCCAGACTATAGAGGGCAAGGCAGGAGAGGTTGAAATGAGCATGTTATGAAGGGAACCCCTAAAAGACTCAATTTCTTCTAAATCTGAACAAGAAACCAAACAGAATAAATGTGACTGCTTAAAGCAGCTCTGTTTATGTTTCATAGTATAGCTTCTTTATAGAAGTTCTGTATATTTTCTTACTGTCCGATTATCTGCTGGAGGAGATAAAAACCCAGAACTGGCATTGGGGGAGCACAGGGTGCAGACAAGTACTAAAAATAGTATAAATGGCCATCATAGGATAACTGATTATAAAAAGATCCCAATTCTAGTTAGTGGGGCTACTTATACGCTGTAGAATAAAGTGAATTCAGAGAAAAGTGATGAGGATGATTGAGAACCTGGAATAAATGAGAAGTTTGAAATCTCTTTCCTTAAAGGGGAAGAGATTAAAAGAAAAAGCCTGTAAAGTAATGTGAGCTAGAAAAAGATGAAGACTGAATATATTTTTCCTGCCATATTCAGCAAAGATAACGGAGCAGTCAATGAAATTGAAAAGGTAGCAAATTCCAAACGCATTCAAGGAAATACTCTTTCAGGCAGCATGTATTCGGACATCGGAGCTTCTTCCACAGACAACACAATTCAAGGGCAGTTTGGATGTTTATGTGAGCTGTAAGTATATCCAGAGTTACAAGGTAGACAAGAGCTTTGGAAGGTTAAAAAACACTGCTGCTTCCAAGTTTAAATCAATCTCTCACTATTACACATTCAGGTGAAGTCTTCCAAGGAGGTGGGTTACCGTCCCTGTACCTGATGTGAAGTTTCATATGCCTTGATCTGAATTAGCTGATCCTGGTTGCTGCTGAAGAGAGCATTCTGGAGCAACTGAGCTCCACATTTGATGTGGTTTGACCTTGTTCAGTTGCAGTTTCAACTGAAGTGGGTGAAATTATTCTTTGTGCACACTGGTGTGAAGGAAGTCAGGCTCACAGGCCAGGAGAATGGTGTATCAGGAGAAAGTGGTGGGTCCCATTCCCATCAGGATTAAAAGGAAAAGTTGAATAGATGTAGCAGAAAAGCCATTTCAGAAGGAAAATAGTAAAAATTGGGCCAAAGCAAGTAGTTTTATTTAAATAATTCTATCCTGCAATGTGCCTTTTTGAAAGAAATATAAATAAAACACTTTCAGATCACATGATGCAACAAGAAGAGATTTCATTAGGACTTGGTTAATTTTTTGCAAGCATCTTGCAGTGCTGTGGTGGTGTCTGGGTCTGTTCCAGCGCTGACAGACAGGGCCCTAGTATATAATGCCTCTTCCTTTGCAGGGAAAAAGGATAAAAACCTCCCAGTGGAGGGTTGTGGCCTTTTAAAAAGCACTTACTAAGATCTTCTGCTTTCTGGATGGTTGATGGTATAGGTTTGCTGCAAAGAAAGGGTGTCAGAGTTTGAAGGGTCATTTCAAGAACAGAAAAGCCCTATACTGTGAATAAGAAGGGGGACTCCCTTTACATTATGAGCTTGATGAGATGCCCGCAGGCCTCAACCTCTGAGGCACAGCTGGAGACAGAGGGGACAGCAGCACATCTTTATAACATCTTTGTATTTTGATTGAATGTACAACATTCCTGTCAAACTGTTATTATTACTACTACTATGATTATTATAATATTATTATGCTATACCTCTAAAAGAGCTGTGCATATCTCCTCCTTCTCCTGGGCTACAGCTCTGGGGATTTTTGTCTTGATACCTGTCACCAGGCAGCATTTCCTGTTGGATTTCTAATTAAAATGGCAGCCTTTAGGGACTGTGTTCCTGCCCAGCATATATTAATGGAGGTTTAAGAATATTTTAGGTAGAGTTTAAATACTGCTTTTAAATATCTTTGTTCAGACTTTTAATTCATTTTTCTATAATCCGTGTATAACCACAGCAGGAATTAACCTGTCATACTTTAAGAAATATAATCTACACTGCTCATTGGTTAAAAACCAGTTTTTTTCTGCCCCAGATTCTTAAAGCAAATAAAAAATGTACCCAGTCATATCCCTCCACTGTCCTCCTGTGATCAGTGTGGCCTGCATGCATGTGAGGGTAATGGCTGTATTTCCTCCAGCAGCTCTTGTATCTCTAATTTCTCTGTCTCCTCTGTGAAGGTTATGGGAGGGTACAGGCTTTCTGACGTACATTACTCAGGGAGTTGTTTTCACTGCACTGTTCTTTTAAGAGATGTCTTCTCTCAGGTGCACTTTGCAATACTAAAACGGTTATATTGCTATTATTACACTGAAAGAGTAGGAGGGCATTTGTCTCCCCGTTACTTGTCTTGGGCCAGATGAGACCTACGTGACACTGTATGCAAATAAATTTGCATCAGTCTGTACAATGAAATCTTTTGGCACTCTGCTGGCAAACTGTTGAGGTCCCCCAAAAGAATTCAGATCCGTGTTGGAAACATTCAGACTGGTCTCCATCAAAGCAGTTTAGGGACAAAACCACCACTAACAAAGCAATTTAAGTTTGTGCTACTGGGGGCCAAAACACAGCCTACCCTGCAGCCTGACACATTTCTCTTTGAATTTGTCCAGGGCTGCAGTCAAAAATGTTTGTCACTGTGGTGTGAAGTGCACCAGTCATTTAATCTGCTGTTTTCTGAAATGTTACTACCAAGAAGGAGTGCCCAGAGTGGATCAGCACAGACTTCGCAGGCAAATGCTCAGCCCATCTGAAAATCAGGCCGTTGTGCTGAGCATCCTCAGTCTGTGAACTTTGGTCTCCGTTAAAATAAAGTGTCACCAAGTTTGCACCCAGAGGAGCTTTCATTATCTTTGCTCACACTCTCTGCCTTGTGGCACGTGAAACCATTCAAGTCTCCAGGCCTGCCAGGCTGCTCCCTTTCATGGATGTTACAATCACTAACAGCATAAAAAAAGTCAAGAGTGGAAGTTGTGCTTGGTTACTACTGTTGTAATTGAATTAAACTTAGAGGATTGAGTTAGGTGGAAAGTACTCAATCTCCCTGCAGAA
Source organism: Falco naumanni (assembly GCF_017639655.2). NCBI lineage: Eukaryota > Metazoa > Chordata > Aves > Falconiformes > Falconidae > Falco > Falco naumanni. Next base: position 1,592,773 of record NC_054060.1, on the reverse strand, counting down.
CATGAACCATCCTGTCAGGCTGTGCTGTGCTATAAGCAGCAGTAGGTTATGGTTTTGTACATAGTTATAACCAACGTAGCACACTACCAGCCTCAGTGGGCACATGCAGCATGCAGAAATTGACATTTTCAGCTCTGTTTAAAAACAAGAGGAAAACACCTACCATCACTTCAGTCAACAGAAAGCCAGATCCTGTAAACAAATGCTCGCAGCAGAGCCCAGGAGAGATGATGTGTAGCTGCAGTTCTTTCAGAGAGCCCATAGGACTCATTTTGGCTGCTGCCCTGATCTCTGTGTGCTGCTTCTGTAAGATCCCCCATATGGAGATCTAGCTGTGGAGGGTAAGCCAGTTTTCTGTTGAGAGAGCCTATAAACTCTTCTGCTTCCAACGGCTTGAGCCCCTTCTGGGAAGTGGTGGGGGCCTCACCTGCATGTGCAAATGTTGCTTTACTTATGCAGAGAGAAGTGTTTTGAAGACAAGCAGGCACGTGCTCATTCCATTTTGAGGTGTGCGGGTTTTGGCTTAGCTTCTTTCAGTGTGCTCTTACAGACATCCTAATAGGGCTTAATAGTGGGTTAATACGCATGTGCTTTACTCTTTGATTGAAATGCAAGCTGCATTAAAGAAACGCTAATTGATCAAGCGTAAACTGCATTAGTTCTTCAGCAAGTTTGCACTTGCTGGCCAGGACCTAATGAGTTTATGTTATATCTCAGATGGTAATCATATGAATCCATAAGTATGTTAAATGACAATATTGGGTTTTTAAAAATCTGTTCTGAATTTTAAACTAAAAAATTAGAGAGTTACTGAAAGAAATATGAAGACAAAGATCACTGCTAATTTCTTTTGCGACAGCTTTCTCTAGAATGAGAACCAGGGCTATTTGACAGGCAATCTGAATTTTGAGAAGACAATTTTCTTACTCACTGGAAAGATGTGTTTTCTTGATCTGATCTTCTTTCTCCTGTGTTCTGGGTGTATGTTTATGGATACAAATACAGCTGGCAGACCCTAGTTCTCTGGGTCAGGCTTTCATGTATGTAAATGGGGACAGTGTGGCTCTGTGGCAGACCAGACATTAATTTAGTCCAGTTTCCTCCTCTTAATAGTGATCAAATGCTTCAGAAGAAACTGTGGTGAATTCCAAAGCAACAGTTCTAAAATAATCTGTTCACAGGTAGATTTATTCCTCAGGGTTTTTTAAGCACTGAAAAGGAAAAATGTAAATCAAAGTTTTAAAGGTATTATTAGCCACCTATTTATTTATTTAGACATGTATTTAATATCCTGCCAAATTCCTGGCCTGGAAGATTCCTGTGTCAATGCATTCCGCAAGCTAAACTGCATGTTTTTTGCAAAAAAGAGCATTCCCTTTCATTAGCTGATCCTTCACTTTGATAAAAACTCCTCTTGTCTTGGGGTGAGAGAGGATGGTTAAGAGCAGTAAGCTTATCCCATGATACTAATGTCTTCCTGGGATACTTGTGTCTTACCTGCCTGTCACCATTTCCTCCCTGGACCAAACTGTCCCAGAAGGTGTTCTATAATTACTGTTTTATAATTACTAGCACTTAATTGGGATCTTTGAACTATGGTAACAGCTGTCACTTGGTGGAAGGCAAACAGGTGCAAAACAACGTGTGACATGGCCCAGCTTTGGGACATGATGATGCTGCTGAGAGGAAAAAAGATTGGGATCCCCTTCCTCAGCACACCTATTTACACAACTTTTTAATTTCCTCACTGAAAATAGATCTCTGCTCCAAGGGAAAGGATGTCACTGACCTAGGTAATAGCATAACCTGATCAATATTGCCCTAAGTATTTTATTTCATTACTTGTCCATGCTAACTGTTTTGATTGACTTTGCGCCTGATAGCTCAGTGTGCTCAGGGAGTATTTTCCCACTTAGCTCAGTAAATTTTAAATCAGACCACAAATGAGGTCCTTCTGACATAGTCTGCAGCCTGGACTCACCTACATCGTCTGAGTCATCCATTGATTACCTCATCTTGCTGCTCAGCTGCCTTTTCCAGTGATGAATACCAGTGAGTGCCAGTCCAGTGCAGAGCTGTGTGGACCAGCCTCTCAGATCACTTAGTGCTCCTTCTTGATGCCATTTCCAGGCCTTGAGGCCCCAGTTTCAGACCAGTTGTGTTTCTTGTTGCCTTTGCAGGTATTTATGCTTGCTTTCCCCTCAGCTTCCTAGATATTTCTTTCCCTAGGAGTATCTATGTATAGCTACTGAGCTAGACAGACCTTTTGCTGGTGACTGTGGTCATTCTTAAACTTCCAAAAAAGCCTGTGACCTATTTCCAGAAGTGATTCATAGCTAGCCTCTCAGAAGAACTACAATTCCCAAAGATGCAGATAAGAGCCATGAAAGATTAAAAAAAATGCCTAGGCAGGTAAGGTGTCTAATTCCCACTGAGAATGAGATATCTAACCTACTTACAGCTCAAGGGGCTTGATTTTTTTTTCTTTTTCCAAAGGCATTTAAGTATATTGAGAGAGAACTGTTGAAAACCTGAGCTGTAGGTGTATGAGAACATAAGCCCCATTGAAAAGCAGAGGGGTGCTTCCTCCAAAGTCATAGACCTTCTTGAAAAAGCCCTGGCCCCAGTCCTTGTGTTGCTGCTCTGGGACACATTGCCTGGGAGGTAAAAATGCCATTGTCCCTCCACACTGGAGGCACCGGCCATCTCCTTCCCTCCTGGCTAGCACCCGTGGGAGACTTACAGCGGAGTTCAGTGGAGGCAGAATCCAACCCTAAATGTTTTTCCCTAGAGCTTTAAAGAAAACCATGCAGGAAAGACAGCCGTTCGAATTGTGCTAGAAAATATTTTTAAAAGTCTGTGTCACGTTGCCATGGTGACAAAAGTTCTTAAAATGAAGATTAAAGTCTAGGCTGGGAATGGTGGCATGGGGAGGGGAAGGGGGGCTGTTGTCATGACAACCTCAACTCTGAGAGTGCAAGAGGCAAAACACATGGTGGTGGCAGGATCTTTGGGGTTTATATATACCTATAATCATCTGCCATTTATGCCAGCTTTCTCAGTGCTAATTAGCCCTGCTATTTCACCTTTCTCTGCTGTAAATATTTTCCAGTAGACACAAGTCTCTGAGGGAGAAGGCAAGAAAATGCTTTTTCTTTTTTTCCTTTAATTTTTGCATGGGCTTCTTGCTGTTCTCTGTCTATGGCCCCTCAGATGCTACAGCACCTACCTGGAGAAGAACTTCCATTAAAAGCAAGCTGCCTGGGAAGAGTTAAATCGTCTCGGGAGGAGGTAGAGGCTTGCAGGCTTGCATCTTGTTCTTACAGAGCTTTAGCAGCAGCAGGCTGCTGCAAGATCACTTCTCCCTTCCCTGGATGCACATACACACTCTGGCTTTCCTTGGCACTGAAGTGGCTGTTTCTGAATGTGAAGCGTACCTCCTTGGGCTCTAGTTAGTAGCCACAATACACAGACAGTGGTTGCAGCAGGAGATCAAAGCTGGCATCCCTAGATTTGGCTCAAAACTTTGCTCTCAGCTTCCCGTGCAACCTCTGGCAAGTGGCTTTTCCCTTTTATGTGCCTCATTTTGCCCATCTAGAATAATGGAGATAACACATTCACTGGTGATATTGAAGCATACCAGATTAATGTCAGCTGAGCCCCTTGGGACCTTCAGATGAAAACTGCCACAGCAGCACAAAGGATTATTATATTTTAAGTGTAGAATCTACTTGGCTATCTCTCTTAATACCTGGCAATCAGTGTGCTTCCCTCAATCTCGATGTTCCAGGCAGCTCTAAGACAAGCACACTCCACAATATCTTCCCCTGTGAGCGTTAAACCTAATGAATCACAGACCTGTTTCTCCTCTCGCACTGACTCAAGGCAGCATCAGCAACTCTGCTGACATTGATTATGTCATTTGGTGCAAAGCAAGCATAAAAAGAGAATCAAGCCCAAACTCTTCCCTTCATCTAAAACTTGATCTTCTGGCTATAGTTTTCCTTGCTGGCACAGCAAAAAGCAGGCAAAACCAAATCCCACACCATCTCAAACTGTCGAGTGCATCCCTGAATCTGCACACTGCTTGCAGATGTATCTGCGCACCACAGATGATTTCCCGTCTCCAGTCCATCTGCTGTGTGCTGGCTGGTGCTTTCAGCGTTGTCCCAATACAATCTGGATCCCAAAGCTCCCTTCCTCCCATACTGTGGTGCCATTCCGCCAAGCACAGCCCAAAGCTGTCTGACCCAAAGCTGATCCTTCAGAAGGGACTCCTAATTCCCAGTACACTATGAAGTTGTAAATAAGCCCAAATGTGTTCCTTTACATAATTTTTCTTCCTTAGCTAAGCCGCTTTCAGCAGGTCAGCCTGAGCAATAGTTGCCTCAGAAATCTAGAGTTTATATGTTTGTATATTTTAGTGGAAAGAACAGCATTTTGTCTGTTCATCCAAAAGAACCAAATGCGTGGTCTAGTGCGTTACTTGAGACAGCAAACCTTCTGGACTAAAATTAGTTTACGTTTTGGCACAGCTTAAATGCGACATAACTGGAAGAAGAAATAGAAAGTTGGGGAGGGTGAGGAATGAGCAAGTAGAAAGGTTGATGGTGCATTTCTGATAGCAGCATCAGGAGAGGGAAAACAGCCGCTGAGATCTCTTGTGTTGCTTTGCTGAAACGTGTTTTCCAGTGGTGTGCGTTTACTCAGCAGGCTGGGTTTCTTGGGGAGCTGCCCTTTCTCTCTCAGCTCTGGTTTCTTGTGTGTCCTCACAGTATCTGAGTTGCTCAGGGGTTTTGGCTCTGAGTGTGCCTTGTGTATGCTCATGGCTTCCATGCTTCGATGCTCTAATGTGCATAATGCTGTGTGTGTGTGCCCGGATAGGATTTTTCCTCCTGGAGGAAGCCCATCCTGTGAGTTCTGCATGTTGTTTGTCTCTCCCCTTGCTTCAGCCTCCCAGGATGGATCTTGCACATACAGGCTCCTGAGCCCTTCCCCTCTTACATGGATTGTGTCCGTCAAGACTCTTGCTGAGTGTGGAGAAGGTGACATTTTGCCCCTTGCCACTAGGTTTGGCACTGATTTGTGCTAGTGATCCCTGAGCAAAAGGACTGTTTTTTCAATGAGCTGCCTTTAATTTGCATGCTGGTCAGAATGGGTAAGAGCTTAAACTATTGACCAGTCTGTTTTCGTAACCAAACAGGATGAGGCCCAGTCAGTGAGTAGATGGGTGTTATGCAGAGACACCATAGCTGAGGATGCGGGGACTTAGTAGAACCACCCTATAGTAATCTTTCTAACAGTATTGTAGGCTCAGAAAAGCTCTTCACAGCAACCACCTATCCCCCATATATCGAGAGATTAACACCGAGGTTTGAAAAGGCAGCTAATGCCTCTGTGAGGAAAATGCATGTTTGCCTCTGTTATCTACAAGCGCCAAGTAAAGAAAGGAAGAGTGAGAGACATGTCAACTTTCTTCCCCATAGTCCACAAATACTCTTCATAAATGTAAAGAAACATGTATTTCCTCATAGCAGAACAACCTTAACTCTGACCTTAGAGCACTCAGAATGACATATGATACTGTTTTGATTCTCTTTTGAGATTTGTATTTCCTTTTAAGGTCTTTGGGTTTTTAAAGTCATAAATTAAGAGTAAATTCTTCTCTTTCTATTAAGCTGGAGCAGTGTCACAGCTACTTGATTGTCCACAGGGGATTTATCACAGTTTTATATTAACCATAGTGTGGATACAGATACCAGCACTGGCTCAGGACCAGCAGGCTTTCTTAGTTTGGATGCAGGCTACAGATATACTGCTATGTTGCTAGTAGTGGTACTGAAGGGCAACAAGCAGTTTCACTGCTTTCCTGTGGTGCAGAATCTGTTCATAAACCCTATGGATGGAATTCATTTCTATGTAGAGCCAGCGTTCAGCTGAGCGAGCGTGGATGCTGTTAGCTCTCTCTGTTGGGGTGTTTAGCTCTGGCTCAGTTGTGCTGGCTCCAGACAAAATCATTAGTATGCCTCTGAATTGCGGTCCCCAGACCCGCAGGAAAACCCATTTGTTCTAAGCATAGTGCCTCTGGTACATGCAGAACCAGCAGGGATGTGCATTCTCATCCCAGCCTGCACAGCTTGACGTGCTGGGGAGCTGAGCGCAGACAAAGGCTTTGTTGGAGCTGGCCTGGGCCTGGCAGAGTGGTGCAGCATGCAGCAGGACCACGCTGCCCCCCTGCACAGCACTGCCCACAGTGTCCCCTGGGTGGGCTCTCAGTCTCTTGGAGCAGTCTGGCCTCTGTGGGCCTAGACAGACAGATGCACTAATGCAACATCGCTCTCAAGGATCTGAGAAATTCTGGTGACCTGTTGGCTTGGATAGCCACACCAAGCTGTATGCCAACATAAACCAACACACCTAATTAAACATACAACTGATTTCAGTCAGAGCCCTTATTTCACTGCTAGAACCAGACTCCCACTTCTCTGGGGTGTCCTAGATTTCTTCCAGCTCAAGTGATCAGGTTAGAGGAGTCCTGCTGCAATACAAGGCCAATTGAGGAGTACTGTACAGAGTAATTTGGGGCTGACAAGATTTTAGATTCATACTGGTAGGATCCTGATAGCTTGTTCTGTATAAGCAGGATTTCTAAGATGGAACTCATATAACTAGAGATGACTTTGTTGAGGAAAGTTTTGGCCCTCCCACTTTCCCAAGCTGTCCTTTCAGAAGGCATTGCAAGGTATCTGTCTGTTGGCTAGAAAGACAGGCCTGACTTTGTAACAGGGATTCTGAAGCCACAGCTTGTTTTGGACGATCAAGAAACAAGGATATTAGCTCTATCAGACAATACCCTCGGAAAGAGGTGCTTTTAAGTGTGAATCCATGCTTTGTCCTTCTTGTCCTCCCCACTCCTTTTTTCCAATCACAGGCAGCAGAAAGATGGAAAGCATAAGCAGTTCAAGGGGCAGCAGAAGGAAGTGTGATGCTCTGGGACCTAGCCTGGGTTGTGTTACAACAGGACAAGAAAGCCCTGAGTGTTCAGGATGAAAACCAGAGGAGTTCCAATTACCACTCAATGTTTCTCTGCTCACGGACCAGCTATTTTAGAATGTTTCTTCCCCACCTCTCCCTGGCGAGCTATAGACTGCTTTAGAGCACTGCAGCACTGGCTTAGACACTCTCCAGCACACTACAGGAGTTAGTATTCCCTGCAACACAAGCACCTATTTACAGTAGGAGCTTCTTTTCAGTGAAAGGTGTTTATTCACACCCCTTCACAGTTATGCCTGTGTGCCACATAGTGAGTGTTTCTTATTTTCTCTTGCATGTGAATGCAAATGTATTCCAAGGAGTGGGCATGAGCTGGTAACTCCTGAGACTGAAATTGGATTTGTCTCACCTGCAGTTCAGACATTTACAGTTGGAGTTCATTATCTAGGCTTACTTTATGGGCAGCAGAGAGGAACAGAAATTCCTGAGATGCAGATGCAGTGCACCTCATTCTCAGGTAAATACGTGCCACAAACCAGATGTGCCTAATGATGCTGTCTAGATCTCTTGGTCCAAAGTAGGTGAGCTAAATCTACCCTTGCGTAAAGCAGATCCTGTCTCTACCTGTGTGGGAGGTTGTGTCAGCTCAGTTGTGACCCTTCCCTCTAGTACTCAGTGCTGGGCATTAGAGGGCAATCCCAAACGGCCACTGAGCTCCTGGCCTCTCTTGAGTTCTGTGCACTACAAAGGCAGATGCACCCTGGTGTTAATACAGAGGCGGGACTTCCCTTCCCTTTGTGCTTCAACACTGGGTCCTGTGCTTATGGGTGACTTACATGATGGGTGATGACCTAGCAGTGAAGAAGACCCGTGAGCCAAGACATACACTCTGCACAGAGCTGCCATTTCTTAGTTGCCAGTGAATATGTGAGTTATTAGTGCGTGAGAGGAGACAGCAAGGCCTAACAGCAGAAGCAAACACACTCATTTATTCCTGTTTTTCGGAGGTCCACCAAAGAACAAAGGCTTTCTGCCCTAGCCTAACTAGAATAGATCCCAGTTATCATATAAGCAGCTCCATATCCATTCACTTTTCCCCTAAACCATCCTTTCCCTCTAACTGATAACTCTCTGCTTTTAATATGTTAAAGAAGTAAGAAGGGCACTTTCTGTCAGGCTTTCTCCCTGTCCCTGGCTGGAGTTCCCTGAGTTACAGGAGGGCTGGAGCTCTTCGAAAAACACTCATAGGTGGGAGAGGAAAAGTCATTAACACAGTAAAACCCTGGTGACACAAAAGATCCATTCAGAGATCCTTCTGCAGACTGCTGCTCTGGCTTCATTAAAAGCATAGCTCGTGGCTGTCACTCAGATAGGCTGGATTCACTTTGGGTTATCTAAATGAGAATGATCATTTCTGCAATGGAAAAAAAAAAGATGAAACCAGTAGGAATTATTCTTTATGAATTATGTGTTCAGCTTTCATGCTGACCTAGTCAGCACTGAGAGCTGGATTTCCTAGAACAGCCTTTCATACTGGATTTTGGGTATTTTCTTAAACCCAGAAATATTGCTAGAATGGCCTTTCTCACACTAAGTGACATGGCTTCAGCTGCATCTTGGGTGCAGTAGGAATAATGGAGTTTAGAAGCTGTTATCCAAATCATTCATCCTAATTTCCAGCATTCTTCTGTGGCTCCCTCGCAGCTTGGATTGAGCATGTCGGCATCTCTCAGTGAGTATGACCTTGTGGCATCCTGATTAGGTGGGGAAATGTTAATATCTGGTGTGGAAACAGGCAAATTGAACAACTAGCTCTGACATCAGAGTGATGAGCCAATTTAGGCAGCTAAACTGACAAACCATGATTCCTTTCTTTTATAACAAAATTTTTCTGCCTTTATAGCTGCTTTAACTGACTCACTATGGGATCAGAGGAGGCCAGTCCCTGGTATAGGCAAAGATGGCAAGTACATACTGCCATGGGTGGTTGGGGAGGAGCAGGACTATCTCTGTCACAGCAGCAAGGAGTTACATGGATGTAGCTTTACAGTCACATAGCATGCCTATGGCCTGTCCCCCTCTTCAGGTACTTCCCTGACAGTCATCTCCCTTAGTAATTACCTACCCCTCTAGAGATGATTCCCAGGAGGGCGAGTCACCCGCTGCATGCCTGTCTTCCTACACTGAGGCTCAGTGGAGCCTGGGCAGTGCTCTGGGGGTGTTCAGCAGGCAGGAAGCACTGGGTGTGCTGCTCCCTGCAGTTTCAGTCACTGCACTATCATTTTTATTAATAACATGGTAAACTGAAAATTGCTTTCCTATCTTATATAAGCCTGTATCAGGGTCTCTGTGCTTTTTGGCCCACTGCCTGGTGCCACATAAGAAAGTTGCATTTACAGGTTTATTTTACATCTGACAAACTGACAGTTAATCCTGCTATGTCCCCGAGGAAATGGTGAGCTTGGATAGGTGTCACTGTGTGCTCTGCACGGCTTACTTGGGGGTCAGTTTTACAACAGCACTGGGAGTCACGCTGTAACGAGAATTATGGTGGCAGGTCAGGAAACAGAAAGTGTGACCGCACAGGGCTGGAGCAGCAGGGCATGGCTGAGGTACAAGAGCACAGCTGTGGAGGGGGACTCTGCAGGTGACATAGCAGAGAGGCTGTGGGCTGAGTGGAGGGGCTTTGTCAGGGCTGTTGGGGAGTCCAGGACTGAGAGAGCAGGAGGGGCTGTGGGTGGGGTAAACAACCTCTGTGGGAAGCTTCAAGCTGATGTAGCTGGACTGGGACAGAGCTGATTGAAATATACCCTGGAAGGGAATACCAATCCTACAGGTCAGGATGGAAATGCAGGAATAGAGTTGGGATGTACAGCCTCATCTGATTCACAGTAGTCTTCTTTGCTCCTCATATTTTTCTGCTTTCTGTTCCCTTCCGCTAAATCGGACTAGAACTTCGTGTCACCAGATTGCGGGCTGGACTGCAAACCAGTCAAGCTGTATGTGCCTTCAAACCATGGGGAGGCCTTCTGAGAAGGCCCAGCTGTGGCAGTTGACAGCAGTCTTTCCACTTCATTCACACAGAGCTGTCTAAATACTTCACTCCGCCTCTGCCAGAAACAGCAAGACTGTGTGTGGGGAGCAGTGATTAACATTTCTCCAGATGAGGCTCTAGGGCAGGACACGTTGGCAGGGCTGGGGCATGGCTGTCAGGCCTCCGTCCATCCCAGCTCCGTCCCACATTGCAGTGGTGACACAGCAGCATGTGGGAGAGGATGCCAGATGTGTTCAGGGTCTCTGTTTTCAGGGTGATGCAATAGGCTTCTTCAGCTGGAAGCCAGCACAGTGTGAGAACTAAGTGTATGGTCCTTACTGGACCCAAACCATTGCCTAGTGACAGTTTGGAGGTCTCCTCTCTTTGTGTTAATGGCAAAAGAGGCCAGAAGGTGGGCTCTGTGCTGAGCCACCGAGGGTCATTCACACTCTCCAGAACTCTTCTCACTGTGGTGTGTTGTAATGTTGGAAAAACCAAACCTGTGTGGATAGCTCAGGATAGCAGTCACTGGCATGCCCTGTGTGTCGTAACTGTCATCATGAAGCTGGACATAAAAGAGCCAAGCACCTCCAGTGTCTCCACAACACACCACCCATAGGGAAAAACCTCCATCTGTCCATCAAGCAATTCTTGACTGCATATGCAGATTTCATAAGAGGGCACCTGGATTTCTCAGTGTGTCCTGCTTGTGACAGTACTATGGACAACATGGCCACAGACTCCCCTGGAATTAGAGAACTGACTGCAGAGGTGTGGTTTCTGTTGCCTGTTTACCAGTTTCTCGTCTTCCTTGCTGAGAACTGCTATACAGCTCTGACACGTTTCTCTTTTCCTTGCCCACCTTCATGTAAGACTGGAAGTGATAGAGCAGCAGAATACAAGAAATACAAGAAAACAGTTAAATCAGATCCTGTTCTAGAAGTCTCTGCTGAGTCTGAAGCCATTCTTTCTTGCATTTGATACTTGCGAAGACTGCATCTCACATCCAGTATAAAGACAGCTTCCACATTGGGTCAGTGTGTAGCTTATATGCAGCAAGAGCAGAAATCAAAGAAGGGCATTGCAGTTAAAAAGATACAATGATAAGAGTTTATTTCTGAGTAGTGGCTAATGTTCCAGAAATATTTGGAACCAACTTATTTTATAAAATGAGTTTTGGAGTTTTTAATGTAAATTAGAAGGCAAAATCAAAGGGCAAGAGGGGTGAATGATTCTGATTGGATATTTTGGTTTTTAATGTTTTTCAGCTGGTTCTGCTTGCATACTGTGTCTGACCTGAGCTGAGCTGATGCAGCCTTTTCTATTACTTTAGAAGGTTGTTGACCCTGATACTGCATTTAATTATGTTGGGTTGGTTGTTTGGGGAGCTGCCGTCTAATCTGCTCCCTGTTGGCCCCTGCAGATCTTCCACATGACCTATGATCTGGCCAGTGCGGTGGTGAGGATTGTGAACCTGATTGGGATGATGCTGCTGCTGTGTCACTGGGATGGCTGCCTCCAGTTCCTTGTGCCTATGCTGCAGGACTTCCCTGACGATTGTTGGGTGTCCCTCAACCGCATGGTGGTAAGTGCCCGTCCTGTTTGCTCCCTTACAGCCCTAAACTCAGGCCCTCAGTCACAGCATCACCATTTCAGCATCAACCTCCCAGCACTAACATGGCATCACCCCGCTTCTCATTTCCTTTCACCTCCTTTTAGGGCCTGCCTCTGCTATAGAGCAGACCCTTGTAAAGCCACAGCACTGTGGGCATGGAGGTGCTTTGGGGGCAGTCTCTGCAACTAGACAGCCTCAGGGCTGTAGAGCAGGAACCAGCCCCAGCAGAGCCTGCTTCGGGCTGCCTGCAGCAGAAGGCAGGAGCCAGGCTTCCCCTCCTGGCAGGAAACAGCAGAGAGCAAGAACAGAAAGAGTTTTCTGCTGGGATCTGGGCATATTGAACCAAAGGCAAGAGGCACAGAGGAGGTCCTAGAGCTGTAGCTGGGTCCGATCCATAATTCCCATTTCTGGTCCCAAGGAAATTGTTAAGCCTTCTGCTCCATATCCTTTTGAAGGGTCAGTGTGATCACCCACCTTTCTCCCTGGGGAGCTACACAATATCCCATTAGAATGGGCTGAAACAGACTCTGCCAAGCCACAGTTCAGCCCCTCATCACAGGATCGGTAGCCAGACTTCCCAATAACATCCCAAGCTGTGCTGCTCACTCTGCTGTTTGCTGTGAGAGAGATTTATACCATATGGTAAATGCATGGGGAGTTCATAGTACCTGTCAACCATCTCGCTGAGAATTCAGGATCTTTTATTGAAAGGGACAATGTCCAGTTGATTAAGCAGCAAAACCTGACAAAGCTTAAAAAATTGCCTCTTACTGCAGCTCTTAACCTCCAGATTCCCCCAGCTGATTTCTTCTTGAAGAAAAAGAAAATAATCAGGCACTTGGGCAGAACAGAACAAATATAAAATGTATAAGAGAACTGCCAACTTCCCATGCCTCCCACATATGGAGCTGTGGGCACATGCTGCCCATGCCTGAGAAGACTGAGCATCCTTGAAAAAGTCATCTGTTTGGTGTTTATTTATTCATTTCTTCCCTCTGCAATCATCATTCATTTCCTGCTGTTGAAAGGTGCCAGACTGACAGTTCTGGAGACTAGAACCCTTTATTTATCTACAGCACAAGAACAACCCATGCAGCAGCTGCCTTGTCTTCCCCCACGCTGCCTTTTTCTTATTTATATGGAAGGAACAACACAAGATCAGGGCCCCATTGTGCTTGTGCTATTCAGGTTCAAAAGGACATACAGCTCCTCATCCTGGAAAGCTCTGAGGTGCAGAGAGAATCCTCCCCATCTGATGAAGTGTCTTGGCCATGGTGCCCTTGCAGGACAGCTTCAGAGCAGCAGATTTGAATCATGTTTCCTTTATCTTAATATGTGGGTGGAGGCTGCTGTCTAATGGCAACAACTTCTTTTTGCTTTTCCCATCCAACCCTGAGGGAAGAAGTAAAAGCTAGGGTTGCAGAGTTACAAGTGTGAGTAGCACACTTGGCTCAAAAGCCAGTGGATGAGAGCTGCAGCACAAGCTGCAAAATGACCTGAAGAATCAAAACAACCAGGTCTACTGCTAATTGGTACATGGAAAACCTTCACAGAAGGCAGTAACTAGCAACAGCAGACACATGGTGAGAGGAAGAATAATCCAGCGGCTGGAGCAGTGACTGAACATGGGACACCTGAGTTCAGTTCCCAACACTGTGCTGTGTTGCTCCCAGGCAAGTTAAGATGGGAGGCTCGGAGAGTTCTCCCTCCCCAGATGCTTCTGATGATAAGTAAATACTGTGGTGGTGGGTATCTAAAACAGTCTGAGGAACCTGGGGTTGCACTGAGTAGGTTGCACAAATGCATGGCGCAAGCTAACCAAATGTGCTCTGGGACACTTTTCACTCAGAGGCAGTAAAGCCAGAAAACCACTTGTGTAACCCAGTGGAATGTAGAGCTGCAAACATATTGGGGTCAGAGCCTGATGAGGGGGGAAACAAAGCTAAATTGTTATGATCTGTGAAAAGAATTTTGTGGGCCAGACTGATCAGAACCTGTAAATGACCATCAGGGTAACTGTGTAGTGAAGGGATAGAGTCTTGAAGGGTGTCAGGAGACAGGACAGAGGAAAAAAAGGTTTAGCCTAGGCACCTTTCATAGCAGCGACACTGAGAGGGGTGAGGGATGCATCCCATAGGCAGGAGGGCTCAGCAGTCTCCAGGAGGGGCAGGGTAGAAAGCATCTATCCAGAGCAGAGTTTTACCAGGCAAAGACTTACACTACAGTGTTTGTCTTCCCAGCCTTGAGAGCCTGTGAAGCTGGGAATTAAACTTGACTTGTATGATTTTTTTCCACTGCTTCTTTGCAGCTAAATCACTTTCACTTTTTCCACTTAATAAAAGTGAAAAACCCTTATTGTCTCAGTGACTGTCTCAGAAACGCAGCCTCAGATTCCACTCAAGAACCAGAGAGATGGTTATATGCGCCACCTGTAGTTCAGGTGGCTTCCATTCCAGAAGCTGTACAGGAATATGCCAGCCCCAAAATAGCTTGGGTTTAGAACATTTAACAAAGAGAATATTTAGTTCTTCTGGAATCAGATAGTTTCTTCTCACAATAAGGTTCTTTCTTCTAATCTCCTGAGAAGATTTCCAGATGGTCATTGGGACCAGTGATGGATGTGGATGGCATAATTAGTGCCACCATTTTTGTTAGTCTATTGTGAAGAAGTAGGAAATTGCTTCCACTGAGTCAGGACACAACAAGAAACTGGTGGTCTGGGCTATTCTCAGACTTTGGTGCCAAGAGCTTGATGGTAGTTTCCAGAAATGGCTCTGTTTGAGAGCTGTAATGGACAGGGTTGGGAGATGGGAGGCTAGGATGGCATTTGTGAGGGAGGTGCTAGTTTGGATTTTGGGACGTTCTGTACTGACCTGGGCATACCTTTGAGGAGATAAATATACTTGGTGCATGACTGCCCTGATCACACACAGAAGGCAAAAACCTGGGATGGAACCACTGTAGGAAAAAAAAGAATCTTCTGAAGCTGCTACAGCCAAGGGGAGCTGAAAGTGAGGTGCCAAATGTTTTGAAGGCTTTCTCCTCTAGTATGCTGGTGCTGCTCTTCTGCCCCTCCAGTGTTTCCCACCTAGTCACTTGGCAGTCCAAGTTCTGATTCAAATGCAGCAGGGAAAGAAGATTCATCACCTCCCATCTGCTTCCTAAAGGTTTGATCCTCTTCCAGGGGATCTGTGAAGGGTCTGGTGTTGCCAAAATCATATCAAAGGCTTGATAAATCCCTGGGTCCAGTTCATCTTGGTGTTTTCTACATGCACCATGTTTCATCTTCAGCAATTGCAGGAGGAGTGAGTTTCTGTATGACTTCTTTCTGAACTGGCTCTGGAAGGGCAGGGAAGGATGTTTTCAGTATTAATTGCTCAGCCCTAACTCAGGGGCTTCAGCGTTAGCTTCCCTACAGGGCACATTATTAAAAGAGAAGCGCTACTGAGTCAGCTGCAGAGCAGCATGTGTGTGGGCAGCAGCATCTCCCCAAGACCCTTGCCTGGCAGCTCCTCGTCAGAGAAATCTGAGCTCTGCTGACACCTGAAAGCTGCTGGAAACACGTGGCTCACTCCCTTGGGTATTGTGCTGAACTGATAAACCCTGCAGGGAAGGCAAATATCCCCATGTCAAATGCAGCAACCTTGCATAGGAAATACTAATCATCTTCCTTTCTACAAAAGAAGGAGAGTAGCTTTCCTTTTGAGCTTAAACTCCCATCCCCGCCCCCCAACACAGTCTTGCGGCATTGCTGATAGAAAGGAGGAAGAGAAACGGGTGCAGCTTGTGTTGTGGAAGACAGGGCAATCCTGCAAAGATCTCCTGCGTGATTCCTAACTCACTCCAAGCCTCTGGTCCAGCAGATCCCTCCTGCCCTTGCTTAGTAGGCATATGAAGCCATGTAGTAGATTATCACATTTTAAAAAATATGTCGGGGTAGCAAGAATAGGGCTGCTTCATGATGGGACCACAGCCAGGATGTGGTCACCCGAGCCAAGGGGGCAGAGCAGAAGTGGTGATAACACAGTCCATTGACCATCCCAGTGAAGGCAGGGTGACCAGGGTCTACCCAAGTGAGTCTAATCAGGAGCAGCAAGAGACAGGGTCAGAGGCAAGGCTGGAAACAAGGCTGTAGTGTATGTTCAGGGCCCAGGGCTGGGTGCAGGTACAGCTAGCTCAGGCAAAGTCTGGGTGCCCAGGCCTGTGCTGAAATGGAGCTCCAGGAACTATGCGTGCATGGGTGGCAGTCCCAGGCAAGGCTGATTGGGACAATTGAAACTGGTGCACTCAGAGCCCCGAGAAAATCTCTTCTGTTAGGTGAAGGCCATGCAAAACTCTCCTTGGAAATAAGCCCAGAACAGGCAGATTCTGTCCGATGTGAAGTTTGACCTGTCATGTCTATTTCTCATCCAACTATTTCCCTTCCTTTAAACTGGATCTGAAGGTTTGTTTTCGCGGCCCAGCAGTTACAGCGCAGTCCAGGGGAGGGCAGTGATGCTCAGAGGCCTTATTTCGGAGCTTGACACAAGTGGTGTGCAGCAGCAAACCCCGAGTAACAACTCCGTGGTCAGATAAGATCATTGCTGAGACAAATGTGGGAGATCACAAGACTGAAATATGCCTGTTCACTACAGACAGCTCCTTAATACTGTGAAATGTTAGTGGTGTAAGTCAGGCATAACATTGTGTCTGTGGACTACACCCCTACGCCCAGGATCTGCCAGTACTTCTCTGTCTGCTCCTCTCTGGTCTTCTCCAGTGAGGGTTCAGCCAGGTACAATCACATGTACATCAGACCCAGAACATCCTGTAAGACACCATACTGTTTCTTTACGTACTTCTGTGAGGTACTACAGAACCCAGCACTGCCTTTGAAGAGTTCCAGGAACGTGTCTCCAAGTATTCATGGGTGGATCTGAGCAGAGGCATTGCAGTCCAGACACTAATCCCAGTGAAACCTTTATAGTACTGCCAGTGTGGACGTTAAAAACAAGCTAGTCTGAGAAACTGCTTCAAAGTAATTTTAACTCCCTTTTGCAAATGCTCTCGGTGCCTGGCATGTATCTGAGATAACATCCTTCTTGACTATGTTCAGGCACAGATCTGGAGCTCCATTTCAGCTTGCTTTGAGATTTGGTTAACGAGGAGTCATTTTCTTTCTGCAGTTTAAGGCCTCATTTACCTACCCTAATGGGCCATTTCAGCTACTCTGTTTTTGAAGTAGTACAACTGTCCCACCATGGGGACTGGCATAGTGAGTATCGAGTATAGGGGGATGGAGCTTATGGAAACAAGCTGTATCAGTATAAGGCACCATGATGCTAGTAAACTTGTGTCCACCCTACATTTGGAACCACTACTGCTAGTCTGGCTTAAAGTACTGCATTCTTGACCTGCCTGCTTATTCTGTGGAAAACAAAAGAGTGTAGAGCAGGCCTAAAAATTAAAGACATACTGAGGCCTGTAAACAAAGAGTCATTACGTAAACTGTACCATGAGGATCCAGCGCTCTTTACAGATGCTCAAACCACTCAGAGGTCATGTCCTAAAGACAGTGAATTGCTCTGAAAGGTTTCCCCTTCATGGAAGTGCCTGTCTTTCAGCAGTCCTTTATCTCTTCTCCCAGCAGACCACATCGCTCAGGACTTTTTTTAAACACTCCTGTTTTCCTCCAGCTCTCACCCCTCAGTCTGTCATTATTCAGTGATCTCCTCAGTCTGGCATGAAGTAGGCAGCCCTCACAAGGAGGCCTGTTGCTGATGGGAATTGGGATTTTGTAAGTTTAGAGTTCCCAGGGAGCCAGAAGTGTCCGCAGGCTATGGGGGCTCCTTGATGTTGGATGTTGTAGTTTTGGGTGACTAATTCCTACAAAACACATCCAGGCTTCCTTGTGAACGGCATTCCTGAGCAGCAAGTTGCTGGAGGAATGGCTTTTAAAACTTCAACTTGCCTAATACCCAGATATTCCTCTTAGGATCTGATCATTCGTGGCCATTAAAGACCATGGCAACCAGTTTCCTGATATATCAAAATCCAGCTCAGCTATTATTAATCTGTCTCCACAGATTCCCTTTGGAATCCCTCAGCATTTCTTTTTTCCCTGCTATCAATTCTGTTGTGGAGATGTGCTGCCTTGTTAAGCTACTGCCACACTGAACTCAGAAGGCAGCAGCATTTCTGCAGTGTCCAGTGAGAAATGCCTGCATGGGAAAGGAATTCATTTAACAAGGAAGGGATGGGACAGAACACCTGCACTACTGCCTCTACCACAGTAAAGCTGTGAATGTGCTGCCCACCTTTACAGGTGATGCACTGTTTTAAGCAAAGGTTGGTCAAATGTGACTGCTCCTTCTTGTTGTCTCAGGATGAGCATTTCCCTGCTGAAGCATGGGCAATAGATGGACTAAAGCCATAGAGTTTACAGCGTTTACCATTCTATAAGTGCAGGGGCCACAGCTTTATGACTGCTAGTACTACAGGGCTGAGGGAAAGGGACTGTGGCTCCTGGAAATGTTAACATTGAAGATGCAGGGAAGCCTGTGTAAGGTGTGTGAGATGCTTGATGACTTCACAAATCAGAAGTGGGTTTGCACAATGACACAAAACCAGGGTGGTGGAAAAATGCCTCTCCCCTCCCCCCCCCCCCCCCCTTTTTTTTTTGGGGGGGGGGGGGCGGGCAGGACTCTAGGAGCCACAGCATAGACTTGGTTGAGGTAAATGAGCAAGCAGACTCACTCCTTTGGTGCTCATACCTCAGGCAGCCCCTGTGGTTGGATCCTTGCAAATGCTCTTTGCCTTCATCTGTAGCTGGCTTCCCTTTGGGCTGTGGCTCCTTACACACTGGCAAGCCAACTGAATCACCAGGAATAGAGACACCAATGGTCATATTGTCTCTTGTCTCTCTCTGTTGACTCAAGGGTAGTTTTTTTCCAGTGCAGGAGGTGAATAGGTTCCTGCTTTGTTGGGGAGGTGAGCCCAGACAGGCTGGCGCCAGCTAGGACCAGCGTCTTCTAGGGCTGTGAATGTGCTATTTCTTCTGTGTCTGCTTCGCTGTCACTTCTGTTGCTTTGCCCTTCTTGTTGCAGTGTGAATCAGGCCTGTCTTGCATAATGTAACTGAATATGGCCAGGGTAATGCTATCGCCTGTCTTTGTCCATGTGCTTATCTCCTAACCAAGCATTAACACTCTCCAGAGGTTCCAGCTCTTTGCCACAGCTCACAAATAGCAACAGTACGCTTTGCTTCTGTTTACTACTTGCAAGCTTACTGAAAAATTTCCATCAACATTACTGACACTCAGAGAGCTGTTTGCAGAAAGGTCATCAGCTGCCCACCTGATTAGATTGTGATTAGATACCTCCGAGGAGATGTCCAGTAAATTCCAGGGCTCCCAGCATTACTGGCGACTGGTGCTGAGGCTGCTCCATCTCTCTGAGTGAATTTCACAAAAGTATTGCTTGTCTATTTGGCAAGCCATAAATGAGGCCTTTTATACAATGACCTTCTAAGTTACCATGGCATATGTGTCTGCATAGCTACATCTATAATGTTAACACCTTCCTAGGAACAGAAAGAAGACTGATGAATGTATAGACTATGTGCTGCAATGAATGTCACTGTAGCAGAGGTATTTTTTCACATACCTTGTAATAGCAATGTGTGATGACAGTGCATTTACTTTACAAGGTTTTGTAGCAAGGACTTGCTAGCATATAATACCCACAGGATAGTAAATGTACCTTGAGCTGTTCCATGAACTCAAGCTAATCAGCATAATCATGAAATTTATGCTGTTTTTTCTCCCTATCCCATGATGTGATTGCTGAGGTGCTTCTTGTGTTAGTTGGAGTGGAGAGCAGAGGGTGTCTGAAAGAAGCCATTGACTTTAGCTGGCTTCTCAAGGTGGTTTATTGCATCTCTCAGATGAGCCCATTTGTAGATTTCTCAGCTCCCTGAAAAAAGCCCTGTGAAGAACTTGCTGTCCGGACCTTATAATCTGAATTTTCTGCCCTTCCCATCTCTTCAGGTAATGACCAGAGATCCTGACCATTTCGTAAATTTCTGGGGAGTGATTTTCCCCACTCTTAAGATTTTGCTGCTGGCAACCTTGCTCAGGTTCTCTTTTACTCATATTTCCCAGTGGAGAAATAATTTGCTTCAGTTTCTTCTCCCACACGTGGGTCATTTTGAAAATATCCCAATGCATCATCTCAGTTTATCCCAGGTTACCAGTGTGTCAGACCGTCTGACTTCCTTTCTGGAAAGTTTTGCTGGGAAGAATACATGGAATCTGTAAAAACCCTGGCCAAAGTCAGTTAATGTCAGATGACAAAATTGGGGCCTTTTATTATTTTTTTAAATTGAGTGAGCCCAGCACTTCCAAGCCATCAAAGAATTAAATTGCTTGTTTAACATGTAGAGTTAAGCATGGACTTTTGGGTCTAACATTAGGTATGCTTTTCTGAAACGTGTTCAGCTCAGAGAATGTCTTGTCTCACTGCTAAAGCTTTGTCTGTCTATCTGTCTCTTTAGAATGACTCCTGGGGGAAGCAGTATTCCTATGCGCTGTTCAAGGCAATGAGTCACATGCTCTGCATTGGGTATGGGCAGCAGGCGCCTGTTGGCATGTCAGATGTGTGGCTCACTATGCTGAGCATGATTGTTGGTGCCACCTGCTATGCCATGTTCATCGGCCATGCCACAGCCCTAATCCAGTCTCTGGACTCCTCACGGCGTCAGTACCAGGAGAAGGTAAGGACTGCAATCCTTCTGTGACCCAGGGGTGGTTTATGCACTGTCTGGAGGCAGCCAGGGCTGTCGGTGACCCATGTGAGAGGCCAAAGGTGCTGTGTCTCTGTCACCACGGCAGTTCATTGGTCATTCGTACCACTCACTTGAAACAGACCCTCATGAGGAAAGAGATGCAAGATCAGGTGAATAATAGCAGTCGGTGATTCTTGTTGTCTCAGGCTGTCTTTTTAGATCAGCATTATCAATGTCACTGTTATCTAAAATTGTAAGTCACTTTTTCCTTTCTGAGATCTTGTTTCAAATCCCAGATGAATGTTCCAGAATGCACAGCTTTTGTTTAGCAAGTACTTTGTTTAAAAGTATCCAGATTGTTCACTTCAGTGCTCATGAGTGAAACTACGTAACAAACCCCAAAGCACAGATCAAAGCTCAGAAGCTCCCAACAGGTTCCCCAGGTAGCTATCGAATTAATTGGACAGTTGTTGAATTGAGTAATGTAGGACACAGACAGAAATGTCACAGCTGATTGGGTTGCCACTGCAGTGGCAGTAACTGGTAGTAGTGGGTTTAAAGTGGTGCTGTGAATTTGTAAGGGGCAAACAGGGTCTGTCACCTTGATTTGGCTGATGAGTGGTAACTCACGGAACTGTATCACTTCCATCCCTCTTTCCATGCCTTTAGTATATTGCCTCTGTACAATCACATTTTATTACCTAAAGCAAGGGGGCTGGTTGTGCAACGATACTTTTGCCTCTAGGACATAGACAGGCAAAACTACTGCCTTCAAGTTCTGGTTGAACCAGTAGGCCTGCACCTCCACAAAATGGGAGAGCTAATTGAATAATGACTGTGTACAACTAAGAGCAAGGGCCTGGGTGGCTCAGAGGTGAGGAAGGGACTTCCACCACAAAGACATAGGTTACTTACAGGCATCAGCAAAAGCAACTGCCCTTATTTAGTAGGGCTGGGGATACCATAGGCAAGGAGGTGTTATGGTCAAGGTCTTTTGGATACATTTGTTCTGAAGATTAAGAAGAGGAGGAGTCAATTGCTAGCCCTATTCTGACCCTGCCAGGTGCAGTTAGATTAGGTGAAAGGGTTGCTGTTATTCAAGTGGGTAAATTATACACAGGCTAGATGAATTTTAAGTTGAGGGAGGAGATTGGAGAAAGGATTTATTAAATGGCTTAGGAACAGGTTTGAGAGACAGGGATTACAAGGCTGGGCCACAGAAAGAGAGTAGGTGAGAGAGTGAAGACAAATAAAGATCAGAGGTGGAATCATGCTTTGAGGATAGGGAAGATCTCAAACTACTGATAGAGCTAAAAGATGGAAAAAACACAGGAGGAGAAGTGGGGAGGACTGGGGTGCAACTAGAACACTGGGCTTTGTATAGAGTTTTACCACTGTTTTACAGATTGGCTGGACCAATTCTAATTGAGCGTAAGGCATGCCAAAGAGAAGGACACTGCGGCACTAGGAATGCAAGCTGATCAAATCTGTGTATGCAGAGTATTTATTCAAATGTGTTTGAAGTAGCATAATAGTCAAGGACTGATTTGCAGATCCAACCACCTGGTCAACCTAGCCGCAGCCAAGTTTACACCTGCAGGACTGGGCACTATGATTTTTTTCTCAAGCCAGGTCTAAAGACAAGGGCAAAACTTGACCCTGGAAGTTGGATTCCAGTCAGTGCTCAGGCAGATCAGTCACCAGTAAGCCAGCAGGGACTGCGGTGCCAGTGGCAGAAGAAGTGTGAAAGGTTAAAGTCTTATTTAAAGGTGGAGGTGTGAATGAGAGGGTTAATGGATCCAGGAGAAAAGCTTTGTGACAAAAGCAGTGAGTAGAGGATTTATCAAAGGGTGTATTTCATGTGTAGTGGTTATAGCAGGTTCATTTCCCAAGGTATTCTCCTAGGATTAAAGCCTCAGGGATTGAGTACGTTCATTTTCCTTTTGCAAATGGGACAAATGATGGCCTAAAAACAAATATGTATTTACTTTCTGCATTCCTTAGCACTTGAATAGCCATGATTAAAATGAGGCCGCTTCGTGATTTGCAGCCCTGCAACTCAATTTAGTTCAGTCCTCATGGGACAATGTGTCTGTTGAAGCATATTACAAGCAAAGAATCTCAACAAGTTTGGAGGTCGATTGGTAGAAGCAGGCAGCAGTTTAGAGACCTCTGCTGAGTACACCTTTGGGCTGCGAACAGGGCTCTGCCTCTCACCTCAGCAGAGGCTTAGGCTGCAGAGACTTTAGCAGCCATTCTAGGAGTAGCCAAAGAAAAGAAACAGTGAGGGCGAAGAGGAATGGCAGAAATAACATAATAACAGGACCAAAGGTTATAGCTAGTAACTGTACTAACAGGTGTTGCTTTGTGTAACCTTCAGGGCAAGGTTCAGGCGTGAGTTTGTGGTGAAGTTTCAGATTTTCTAGATCTCTGCCAAACCAACTTGTTCTTCCCTTGTACAAACAGGGCTTTTAAGAAGAGGAATAAAAGCCAAGATGTGCTGTCTGTTGGCTTTAGTAGCAGGCTTGTCTCACTCTGGGTTGGATTCATTAAACATTTGGACATTCAATCCCTGTCCTGTCTAAATCTCCTCCTGTATCATCTGACTTCATGCTATGCTGGTTTCTGCAAGGCAGGGAAGTTGTATAGGATCCAAGGGGTGGTGGGATGCATGGAGAATCTGGAGAGGGAAGTTGCACTCTCCAAGACAGGGTGGTTGTGAGGTTTCTGAGTACAAGTGGAGAGTCCCATGTGGCACAGAGCACTCACACCAGCTCAGGCACTGGAAGTGGCACAGCCATCATGTAAGTCTGGCTCTGTGCCTCCTTAAAAAGCTCTGAATAAGAATAACTCTTTAGATACAGAAAGTCTCTCTGAAATGACTGTCTTATTTACAGTCCCAGTGGCAAAATTAGAAGGGACCTGTCGGTCCCATCTTGCATTGCAGAGTCTGTTGTGCCCTAAATTACTTGTCCATGGTCACAGAGTCAGTGGCAGGATCAGGAGTTGACTCTTATCTCTTAACCTCAACCTGGTGTTTAACTCCAAAATATCTGTGCGCCCAAAACTGGTGTCTATTTCCTGCATGTGAGAGAATATTACTACAAATCCATCCTGAAGGATTCTGACAGAAAAATTTCCCAAAGTCATGTTGCACAGTTACATATTATAACTGAATTGATGACAGCTTTGACCGAAAAGGGGAAGCCTCACATACACATTCTCACCCAGTGCTCCCTGCCACTATTCTCAACTACACTGTTTCACTCTTGTGCACCACTTTCATACTTCTCAGGCCTTTACTGAGCTGATTTCTTTCTTCCGGGTTAGTTTTCTGCCAGATTAGTGGGTGGAATTAGCTTACTGTAGAGTCCAGTGAATGCCACAGCTGGTGCAGCATACTGATGGAGAAGGTCCCATAAGCAAGAGCAGAGGCGCAAGGCCCTTTTCAACTATCCATGGATCAGATCAAGCTTTAACATGTAAGTTCATCATTGAGTGTGAAATTACCCTACAGCCTGTGCTAGCTGAGGCTCACAAGCAAGGAAGAGTGTTTCTTACCCTGGAAATGAATAAACTAGACCGATACGCAAGTTATTGTCATGCTTTTTGCAGGTTCCCCTATTCATTTCTTTCTCTAATCCTAAAGCTCAGCTGGATTAATATTTATGTCAAGTCACCACACACACACACTCTCATCCTCCCCAGCAGACTCTAACCTTGAGGCTTTTGGGAGCAGTGATTATGCTGCTTACTGCAGCCACGCTCCTTGGAACAAAGGAGAGAGAGACTCTGGGATTTGCTCTCCCATCCCAGCAGGATGCAGACAGTGATTGGCATCGTGCAGAGAGGCTCGGCTCTCCTGTGTTATCTTCTCAGGTACATACAGAAGAATGACTGATGAGAGGTAAGAATTGCTGCTGTCAGCATTGCAGAGCCCAGCAAAACTGTAATCTCTCCTTCCAGAGCTTCATCTCCTCAAGATCTGTCTGCTACAGTGGCATTCCCCCAGCAATCCACATTCAATCCCCTGCTTCTCCTCCCCTCTGAACCATCACTGTCTGAACTATCCAGTGAACCTTGAACTATCCAATGCCTCTTGTTCTTAAAATATATGTTGAAACTGGGTGGGTACTTAGATACTTGCATATTCACTTGTCATTATTCTGAAGAAGCACATGCTGTACCACAGTTGCAAGGGGCAAGCATGTGACATTAAAGAGAGAATCACTTTAGAAATCCTACAGAAGCACTAATGATATCACAACTCAGTTCCTGAAACAGCCCTGCTTAACCATGAGCACAGTCCTTCTTGCCACAGTTTTACCCCATGGTCTGGCTACCCAAGCCAAAAAAGCCCTTTACTGTCCAACTATCAACGTTTCAGCCCTTCTGTCATCAGCCTGAATTCAACAGAGAGTAACTGGGGAAAATGTAGTAATTGTAAAGGCATGACAACTGGGAAGTTCAGTCTCTGTTGGAGACAAAATAGATGTTAGACCAATATTTATTAGAGGGGAAGTGAAACACTGCATTGTGCCTACCTACTACAATGAGGGATGAGAATCTGTCTTTGGGGCTTAGTCAGTGCTTGCCCTTTCTTGGAGACCAGCAGTATAGAGTCTTATTAAGCAACAGGTTTAGGGAGTGATTTTTTTTTTTAATGGTATGTAATTGAGCTATGGACCTCATTGCTGCAAGGGTGCTGTGGAGGCCCAAAGTTTGATGAACCTCAGAATTTTTAGGTAGTCACATAAGGAAGATCTTTTGTGTGTTGTTGAATGCTAAGATGCAGATACAACCCCTGGCAGTGGGTATCCTTAACCTGCTGTTGTCAGAAAAGCTAGGAGGCTGTGGCCAGGAGAGGGATTGCTGTGTGCCTCTTTTATTCTTTCTCCTCTTCCTCAAAGCACCTGGAACTGTCAGGGACACATCACCAGGTGAGAGGAGCCCTCAGCCTGACCCTTCATGGCTACTCCTGTGTTTTTAGGCTGTTTTACTATGCAGTTAGGTGTTCTGAATGTGTGCAGGTTGTTCAGTGCAGACTCCTAGCTGGGGTCCTGTATACAGTATAATCACATTAGCCTGGCAACATGCCCTTGCTGATTAGCCCCCCTCCACTCCTCCTTTAAGCAGAGCTAATTAACCCAAGCATGGCACTGTACTGAAGCTGTATTAATTCTTGTGGCTCCAGGGTTGGCTTAGCCAGTGCTACCTTGGGGACGACACAGCACAGATACATTAAGATAACTAGTGTCAGCTGCTCTGTTTGCATGGAGCTGGGCAACGACTGCCAGTATTCCCACACTACTCTACCACAAAGCTGTCAGGTGGGAAATTTCATGCTCAATACCAGTCTGGAGAGGATTTGATGTGACATTCCCAAGATGATTGGGCACCAATGTCTGGAGGTTCTCAAGTGGCATCCCAGATTCCTAGAGTTCATGCCGCAGTTGTGTGTGTCAGGAAAGCCGCAAATCTCCCTTAGTCTTCTGGTGATGTGGGTGAAGGAGAAAGTAGGGAGTGTGCAGCACTCCAGAAA
Source organism: Falco naumanni (assembly GCF_017639655.2). Lineage (NCBI taxonomy): Eukaryota > Metazoa > Chordata > Aves > Falconiformes > Falconidae > Falco > Falco naumanni. The sequence continues at coordinate 1,566,826 of NC_054060.1, read as the reverse complement.
TTAATGGTGTCTGGAAAATGTAATCAAATTTCCCAATTGGAAAAAGTTTGGAGAGCCTTGTGTTATCCTGTTATGACTATACTAGTTGTTTATTACCTCAGTCTGTTAAGAGATGGCCTGAGAACTATTATGTCCCATGTTAATGTCAGTTGAAGCATTTGGGGTTGATAACAAGGCTTATAAATGATGTGCTTTATTGATTGTGTCTAGAAGCAAGGGCCTCTGATATGCACTGGGCTTGGTGTTTCAGTGCTGCCTTTATCAGGACTGGATTTTCTGGCAGGTTTGCAGTCCAGAGTCAGCAAGTGAAAAGAGCAAAGTTAGATGAAGCTTAAATTAACAGGAGGGGCCCAGCTTCCCCCTGACATACTGAAGAATGGCTGGAACAGCAAAAGGTCCCCCATGCCCACCTTCTCTGCACACCCACCCACATGGGATAGTAAGTCCAAGGAGGCTACCAGAAAAGTACAGCCTGATGTAAAGCTGGCCCTCCTTTGGGTGAGGATTTGAACCAGATGACCCCCAGAGGTCCCTTCCAACTTAGGTTATTCTTTGACTCTGATTTGAAGTCCCTAAAGGCTTTCAGGCAGAGAGTAGTCAAGGTTGAGTAAGGAAGGCTGGGTCAGGATTGTGCATCCACTGCTGCAAGGCAGCTGCCCTTTTACAGATATCGACATCCATCTCCATTTTAGAAGAATGTTCGTAAGAAATGGGTAATGGTGTGGTATAAATAATAATGGATTCAGCTCAGCTCAACCAAAAATTCAGAAATTTATGTCAATTTTTTTAAGGTTATGTAATGCTTTTCACAAAAGAATCCTGGGTTGGTTATAAGATTGAAATGTTTTCTGAATGAAAACTTAATGGTTTCTTTTAAAAATATCTTGCTGTGCAAGTTGCTTTCCCTTTATGGCCTGTTCTGTTTTTTTTCTGGGATATAGTTGATTTTCTTCTTAGTAGCTGGTACAGTGCTATATTTTGGATTTAATGAGGATGATGTTGATAACACACTGATATTTTAGTTGTTGCTAAGTAGTGCTTACCTTAAGTCAAGGACTTTTCAGTTTCCCATGCTCTGCCAATCAGCAGGTGCACAAGAAGCCGGGAGGGAGCAGAGGCACCACAGCTGACTCGAACTAGCTGAAGAGATATTCCATACCATAGAATGTCATGCTTAGTATATAAACTGGGGGAAATTGGCTTGGATGAGCCAATCGCTGCTTGGGGAGCAGCTGGGCATCAGTGGTGGTGAGCATTTGTATTGTGCATCACTTGTTTCTCTTGGATTTTAGTCCTCTCTCTCTTTGCTATCTCCCTTCTCATCATCATCATTGTTTTTTGTTCTTTTTATTATTAATAGTAACAATCATTGTCATTATAATAATTATTATATTTTTTACTTTATTTCCGTTATTAAACTGATCTTATCTTAACCCACAGGTTTTACTTTTTTCTAATTCTCCTCCCTATCCCACCAGGGGTGGGGGGAGTGAGCAGGCAGCTGTGTGGTTTTTGGTTGCTGGTTGGGGTTAAACCATGACGATCCTTCACTAAACTGGGGTCAAGTAGTTTTTGTTCTTGCAGGAGAATATTTCATTGGCGAAATTACTGTTCCTTGAAAGAGTTTACCCATGTGTTCCTAAGAGAAGCCCCATTTTGAAGCTGTAAAACACATCTTCTAGATATCTGTGCAAACAGTTCAGTGCCCAGATGTGTGAGTGTGTCCATCTTAGGGGTGGCAGTGCCTATATGGAGCATATGACTACAATGAAGTGCAGGGGTACATGCGGTACTCTCTCCATACTCACTTGAACAAGGGAAGGCAGGAGTCAGTGACATGGCAGTGTTTTTGTAGCACACCTTTACAGAAGGAGAAACGAAGCTGCCATGTAGATTGCCTTCTGTCAGCAGGTTTACATTAGGGATTCATCTTGGTTTGCTGTATCAGAGATACTGAGATTAGCTAGGATTTTGAAGTCTTCTGAGAGTGGAAGCCAGACAAATAGTTCTGTTCTTTGAGCAACGTCGATGACAGCCTGGTCTGGGCAGTGTGTGCACGCACGAGCACTGCATGTGTTGTCATGGAAAGGAAAGTGCTTTAGCCTCAGCAGTTCTTTGTATCCCAGTGTGGGATTTCAAACTTCATTATCAGTTTTGAAATTCATTTTGGCACTTGAACTGTAAATAAATAAATAAATACATCATCATGTGAAGTGCTAAGCCTCCCTGCTGAGCCGTCTCTCCTGGCAAAAGGCTGCTCCCAGCAATACTGATTTCAGATTGCACAGACTCGCTGTCCCCTTTTCCCCTTCTCCAGCCTTTGTCTGGTGGCAGATTTTGCCTCATCTCTCTCATCCTGTTCTTCTGATGAAAGTAGTGTTGGTCTCTTTTTTTTTTTTCCCCATCACACTGCCAGATTTGTGGATCGAGTGACACGAGCTGACATCTCCAAAATGTCCTGCGATCTGAGTTTCACAGTGCTCAGTGAATAATAAAAGATTTGTGGACTGGATCCAAAAGTTCCCTGTGATGGACTACTGACTTACACTAGGATGTGACCTCTCAAACCCACTGAGGCATTCTTTTCAGGTGCCTTTCCCAGGCTGGAGCTGGTCGTGGAAAACGAGCTGTTTCTGTAACCATGATTTACAGAGTTGTACTTAATACATTCATCATTGCACTACCTTCCCATGATGCACAGTATTAGACCTTAAGGCTCAGCAGACAAACAGGGCATTGCCCACCACATTTAATGCAAAGAGATTTGTCACAGAGTTCTTGGATCTGCTCTCCTGGGACCCCCGAAGTTAGCAGACTTTTCTGTTGCTTGCAGCAAAAGCCAGGCCACATCCTCCGGGTGTGAATGCAACTGAGCGCTGTGTGCTAACAGCACATCCCCTGTGGTGGGATTCCCTGGCTTGCGCTGTGGCCACTGCAACAACGCACCCGATGGGCAGAAGTAAACAACTGGTTCATCAGGCTCATAACTGACACTACTCAGTCTGTTGACATCTTACAGCCCGAAAATGGGATTGTCTGAAGCACAATTCTTGCCTCAATAGGTACTGATTAACAGCAAAGGGAGGCAGCTATGGCAGCTTATCATTATAGCCATCCTCAATGTAATAGATGTTGTCTAGAAAGTAGAAAAAAAAGCTCCAGGAATTTTCTGCTAGTGTTTGTGGTCTTTGTAACACAGCAAGAAGATAAAGAGCCTAATTCTAGGTAAGATAATTTCTGGAGATATCACTGCAGTAAGGGTGAAAGTGTTCCATGTTTTTCACCAGGTAACATGCAATACTTAAAAAGCCATCTTCCTGTACCAAATTGAGCTAGTGCTGAGGTACAAAAATCAACCCAGTCTTTGGGGGAACTCAGAACCAGGACATTACATAAAGCTTTTTGCAGAATGGAGGTAGCTATCAAATAGCTTCCAAAACTGAAGAGTAGATGGATGTGGATTTAAATTTAGCTCATTAATCAGAAAGCAAAAGTAGCACTCATAACATTCGGTGTTGTGCTAGATGTGGTCTGAGTTGTTCTGGTTGAATTAATGGTATGGAAATAACAACCATTTCCTATACAACCTGCTACAATTTGCATGTACCACAGTCTGATCCTCCCCACTGCCACACCTCTCATGCAGGCACCCCAGCTATCTTTCCACTTGCTAGTTCACTTAGAGTTTCCTTTGGTTCCCTCTGTGAAGGAATCCAGCTCCTGCTTCAGCCTCATCAGTAAGCCCGCCCTCTTGCTGCCTGGGGGCTGGAGGATATGGAAGGGACAGCGTATACCTGCATACAGCTCCTCTCAATCACTTTCCTGTTGCTATGGAGAAGACAGCCTTGTGCACATTTAATTCTATGAATGTCTGTATTCTTGTTGGAGAACAGCAGGACAGTGCTCATGAGCCTGAGTATGTGTGTAGAGCCAACTGCATTTATAAATGTTGGCAGTCTCTGGATAAACTGTGATAGCCTACACCAGTTACAGTTCTCAGCATAATTTCAGGAAGAGGGAAGAGCAAAATTATGTAAGCAAGGACTGACACTGAATATGCTACAAGCATGGAGCTTTGTAAAGGGAAACCAACAAAGATTGCACCAGCAGTGTTGGCATGATTTTATTGTTACAGAAGTTCACTTCTGTTCCCTTAAACCCCTCACTCCTGGAGTCATACGACTCCATGAGAATGTGTCTTGATCATTTTGAATAAGATGTAGATCTGGTCATAGAACAAATCCTGCGGGTGGGAATATGAATGACTTCAAAGACAAAAGAAAATGGAACTCAGCATTTATTTGGTTTTGATGATTACTAACTGCTGGGGAGCCACGCTTCTCCTCCTTCTCATAGGTCAGAGAAAATAAAAGAAAGATGCAACTGTGTCCCATCAAAGCACTCCATCTGGTGAATCTTGTGACTTGATCTTTACCCCTGTGAAGCACTAATCCACTTGAGAAAGCCACAGCATTGGACACTGTGGCTGCTTATGTGTATCTTAATCCAATCTCACAGGATATATACTACCAGCATTCAAAATACTGTCAGAGGATCATAATTTTTCACTTAATTGGAAATACATTACTCTGCTTGATAATCCTTTTTCTTACATAAGTGCATTTATGTTGACTTCCATGGAGTCCTGATGTGGGGACTGTGACTGAGATTAAACTGTCCCGCAGTGATTTCAGCCTGGTTTTGGAAGGATGCAAGCAGCACAACAGCACTGTATAGGAAATGTGTATTTATCTTTGGATAGAGGGAGACAAGCATCCCAAGTGCCTTCATTACAGTAGGTTATGTTTGCATGCCCATGTCAGCAGGCATACTGTGAAAGTGTGTGTGTTTGAATTAACTGAGATGAAGAAATGGAAATCACTGTTTCTGTGAAGCTCTGAATAGTGCTGAGTGTGGACCAAAAGAAGACTCAAGGAGGTGTCAACGCCAGGACTGGTATGGGAGCAGCTCTTCTAAGATGTAGGATCTTTTTTATATTCAGAAGTAGGCAAAGGAAACAGTTGAGCCTTTTCAGCCAGTGATTTGTGATTTGTTACTGCCAGAGAGAGGAGGATTTATGACAGAGATTGAGGGCATGGCAGGAGTTAAAAATATTTGGTTCCCTTTGAGCTGTGAGTGATCTGAGCTTTGGTGGATGGGTGGTCAGAGTGGTGAGACAACTAGGGAAAGTGGCCAGTTGCAGAAGGAAAAATACTCAGTTAAATCGTTTCCTTTTGATATATTAATACCTCCTTCAAGGGCTTATTTCGGGAAAAACAGACTTAAGAAAATGAGTTAGGATTTAAATGGACTTGATTGTCTTCAGAGAGATTTAAATAATTCTAAATCAGTCTTTTCAGTTGAACTCAGAGAGGCCACTAATCTCTGTGTGTTCCTCTGAGCACAGGTCAGACTGAGGACATGGGAGACGAGTAGGAAGACTAAACAGACAAGTACAAGGGAGAAAGGAGGCAAAAGGGAGCTGTCAGGATAGGCCTGGCCACATCTGAAGGACACTCAAAGGAGTGCCAACTCAAGGGGATGTGAAGTGGCTTTAGAGAGTGCCAGATTGGCATGGTATCAGGGCCTCAGTTAAAAAAAGGAAGACCTGTAAATTCAGGGTTATCAGGCATGGTCTTTAATCCCTTTGCACCCTGCTCTTGATGTTCACCATGTCACCCTTAACCCTTTGTTTTGTCCCATCGCCGAGTGTTGCTGGTGACCTCAGGAGTGATCTCATGTAGAGCTTAGAGCTGAGAGGAGAGATGTATATCCCACTGCACTTTGAAAGACCCTCCCTTATGCAGGTTTTTAGTGGCTAGCCACTAGTGATGCTTGACACTGCGAGAGCGGTGGCTTTCAGCTTGGCTGAGATCACCAAGAAAGGGGGGAAACCCACATGATTCTTCAGCTTATCAAATGTAGAGAGAAGGGGCTGGTGCTTTTAATTTCTGAGTACCTCTGCAGGCTCCATCTCAGTGCAAGGGAGAGTTAAGCGCCCTCAAAACTCTCCAGCTGGCATGGGTGAGAGGAGGTAGCACTAGCAAAGACAGGAGAGCCAAGAAGCGTACCTCTTGTTAACTGTGGCAGAGAGTTACGGTTTCTTATTTTACAATTTTCTTTTATAAACATGTTTTTAATTTGTAGTCGAAAGCAGAACCTTTTTTTCTGGTGAAGTAAATTTGTCCTGGTTTTACTCTGAGCCTTATCTAGGGACAGTGATTGTAAGAGAATCTGACAAGCCCTAGGGACTTTGCAGAGCAGTAATTTATTACTCTTTGTTACAAAGCAATAAATCCATGTACAGTAGTGAATAAGCAGAGTCTGAGTCGCCCCATCGGACCTGCTTGTGAATCTGAGAAGCTTGGGGATATTTTTCCTGAGAAGCAAAGGTCAGTTGAAGATTCATAGCAAGTGCTTATGGTGGAGAGAAGAGGGGTAGCAGGCAGGTGGCTGGTGGCAGGTGATGAGAGGCAGCTTACGACACTGGTCAATGGTTCAATTCAAGACATTGGGCTAAAACTGAGAGTATAAAGTGGCATTTTTGGCAAATAATTTATTCAACAAAAATGCAGCATTGAAATAAGTAGAACTTTTGGTGGATTTAGGATAAATTGACTAAACCTGAGTCAGCCTAGGGATTTTACTTTCCGTAATGAGTGTCCTTCATGTCCAATGTCTGATTTGCCAGGCATCTCCAGTGGCTGTAGACATCTATGTTTAGGCATCTGAGCCAAGCCTTGAAACTTCCTGCATTTAAGAGTGTAACCTCAGTATTCTTCATGGGCTCAGACCAGCATGTGAGATGCTGGTGGTTTCCACTCTCTTTGTCTCCCTCATTCTTGAGCTGCAGACTCTGTGCAGCACCCAGTATAGTGCCACCTGACACAGCGTCCTGCCAGTCTCTACAGAACTTCAGCCATCCAAATAATAAAGTGCAGCGCTCATTGCCAATTCTCTGCCAGGCTCCCTGTGGGGAGGTGGTGACTTCCGTGACTTTGATCATGCTGTAGTGATCATGAATATTTACAGTCAGCTACTCTGCTGCTAGCTACAGACAAAAAGCTCTGGAAGTGCCAGGAAACCCCGACTGTCCCCTCTACCACCTTGGCTTCTTAGAGTAATTCCTTCTCCTCCCCAGTGCAGATCAAGTTGTTAGCATGCAAGGCAGTGCCAGCACAGACTGTACTGAGAGCGGAGTGACACTGATGTGTGCAGTGGAGGTCTCTAATGGGCAGACGTTTTGTAATTAGGCTCTTCAGCACAAGCTGCAGTAAAGGAACATTCAGGGACAGATTTATTGGGGAGAAGAGGGGAAGGAGAGATGGCAAAAGGGGAGCATGGTCCTTTTGTCAGCACTGTTTGGTTTGGTACATGCTCAGGATCGTACTCTGTACTGCGTACCAGCGGGAGGGAGCATGACCATTGCAATGCATACACCTTGTCCATGTAGCACCTTCAAGGCAGGTGGGCCCTTTTACAGTCCTGTGCCCTTGAGGAAGTGTCATTTACTCATAGAAAGCACCATTCGTCCCCAAAAACTGCTCTGGCAGCACTAGGGAGAATGTGCCCTTCTATTCCCCTCTAAGTGACATGATGGAAATGCAAATCATTAGGTAAAAATATGGACAGGTTAGATAGCACAAGTGCATGGGGCGATAGGGACCCAGCAAAAGGTGAAGAAAATTGGGACCTGTGCAGCCCTAGGTGGGAAAGCAAAGGTGCCATCATAGCAGGGCAGACAAGAACACTCTAGAGGAGAGGAAAAGCAGGCCACGGCTACTGCAGCTTCAACTGAATAATTCAGATTTCTCTGTGTGTGCATTCTTTAGTTTGTATGTGACTATGAACATCCAAGGAAGAACTGTTTTCTGCGGCCCCTGGTACAGTGGGTTCTTGTGCTTGGCTGAGGCCTCAAGGTGCTGCACATCATTTACTGATCTAGAGCCAAAGCTGCCAGGTCATACACCCTGGCTGCAGTTCTGCTGTGTGCCATGAAAAAACCTTTTGTTGAAGGCACATTGTACTTCCCTTGCTCTCATTCTGCACAGGGTTTGGGCAGTCTTTGCTCAGCAGTATTTGCTGAGAGGAGATTCCTTCTCCTCTCTAAGGAGCTGAGCACTTCTTACTCATCTCTGCTCCCAGCTTTTGCTGTGTGTTTAGGGGAAGACAAGCACCTGGGCTGCCCAGCACCCAGGGAATGAGGAGTTGTGTCCGCAGTGTAGCTGGCTGAGGGTAAGTTTAAAGGTTAAAACATGGGGCAGCCATTTGGAGAATATAACAAAAGGTCTGCAAACTCCCTGTGCATTCAGACTGGTGGTCTCCTGCACCAGATTTTCCTTCCTGGGCCCAGCTTGGTGTGAAAGAAACAGGTATGGGTATGGTCTAGCACGTGCTTGTCTGTGAGCAGGGGCCATTTCTTGCATGTCCTGGTAACTCATTCTCTTCCTCTGTCCCCCTGCACAGTACAAACAAGTGGAACAGTATATGTCCTTCCACAAGCTCCCTGCAGACATGCGGCAGCGCATCCATGATTACTATGAGCACCGCTACCAGGGGAAGATGTTTGATGAGGAGAGCATCCTGGGAGAACTGAGCGAGCCCCTCCGAGAGGTAAGGAGAGGGCAGTGAATGGGCAAGGCATGTTCCTGTCGTCTTTGGCAGTTGTGGAGTTCCTGGTGTGCAATGTCGTGTCCCAGTGCTTTGCAGATAACACCATCAGGTGATGGGAGTTGTGAGAGGCCGGCTTTCCCATTAGCACTGGCTGTGTGTGCGCTCTAGTGTCATGCCCAGCAGAGATGTCATATTCATGTGTCTGAGCAGCCATAAAGGCCCCATTTTTCTTGGGGCTGTACCTGTTCCTGTGCTGTGCCTAACTTTCTGGGAGAGCAAGGCCAAGAAGAACATGGTCCACAGCTTGTCTATGTCTCTGTTGGAGAGTTTCATTCAGCGGGAGTGACTGTCCTAGCCTTTGGTGTATGTCTGGTATTCCCTTGCCTTGGTCACAGCAGAAGTCACTGCTTGTGGAGAGAGAAACCCAGGCCTTTGGCATTGGCAGGACTCTTGCCCATGTCTGTTAATTGCTGCAGCACAAGTGATGTCTGACGTAAAGGCAATGGGGGCTGCAGTATACAGGCCCTGCCGCCCACTCACCATGTGATAGGTACATCTTGGCACCTTCTGAGGCCATGGCAATGTCCGGCGATGTCAGCCCCTGCAGGAGAACACTCTGGAAAGTACTTTGCTATTCTCTCACACTTCTGCAAGCCCCCTTCCCTTCCCACACAAACACGCGCCACTGCCTGGCATCTCATTAAGCTCCCACCTCATGCTCCCTAATATTAAGCTGTATCTCATGTATTTATATAAATCACTATGCGGTGTGCTGGCCTCATCTGTGCCCCATCCATCAGTTGTAACAGCATGTAGAGTCAAAGGAAGGAGGAGCCTTCTGGCAGGGCTCCCACTTCAAAAGAGTTTATAGAAAATCCCCTTCTCTAGCTGAAGCCTAGCATTGCAGATTCTCCCTGGTATATGCCTCCAATATGTTACCCAGAAGCACCAGAAGCAGTCTTCCTTCTGTCTTCCTCCTCCCAATAATGTACCTCCATAGGAGAGAGAAGAGCTGAGGATCTACCAGATGTATTTTAAAACTAGTTCTGCCAAAGTCTCAAAGGGCAACCCTGAAAAGAATCTCGGTGAGGAAGAGAGCAATGCTTCCCCAGCCCTCTTTCTTCCTGCTCCAGTCATCCAGATGCTCCTTCCCCTGCTTGGCTGGGGAGCCTTGTGCTGAGGTGATTTACTCAGTATCACTTTCTGCCACTTTCTGAGTCTGAGCTGACATGGCACAGAGCAGATCCTGTGCAGTGGAAAGTGCTGTCATACCCTCCAAGTGACACCAAGCCACAGGAAGAGGCACAGTCCCTGTCTGCTGTATGACAGCCGAACAGCTGCATTGGGTTTTCTTCCTCTGTGGTTGATTTCCAGCCCATGACCCAGTGACTGGCGGGCACCTCTCCCTCCTGTCTCTTGATGCTGTCCCCATCTGCCCAGGATAAGTCTTTCTCAGAGCATCTTGGCACATTTGTGCTGTTCAGTATCTCATTGACAAGCAAGGGCAACTGAGAACATCGAGCTGCTGAGCTGAGTTACAACATTTTCCCAGAGAGGAGCCCTGGGCTCTTTCATACAGAGTTTCACTGGTTCTGTGCACCTCTCTCACAGTCCAAGGTTTCCTGCAGAAAGAGGTATATTGTGTGTATTTGGGAGGTTGTGGGGTATTGTCCCTACCCAGAGAGAAAGCATATGAATGAAAGCAGGGAAGCATGGTGTTGAGCTGTTGCTTCAGCTCACACTGCTATATGCTTTGAGCATCCAGAGCCCATTCCAGCCTGCACTGGAGGAGCCAGACTAAGGGAACAGCATTGCCGCCCCCCCGCCCCCTTGTAATGTGGAGATCAGGTGGAGGGAACGTCGTAGGTTATTAGATGTTGACTAAACACGTGTGTGTCTTTTCTGCTCCCTGTCCCATCTTTTCTCCCCCCTCCCCCTCTCTTCCTCTCTCTTTTGCATCACATCATGGTCAGGAAATCATAAACTTCAACTGCCGGAAGCTGGTTGCCTCCATGCCCCTGTTTGCCAACGCAGATCCCAACTTTGTGACGTCCATGTTGACCAAGTTGCGGTTCGAGGTGTTTCAGCCAGGGGATTATATCATCCGGGAGGGCACCATCGGCAAGAAGATGTACTTCATCCAGCATGGGGTGGTGAGCGTCCTCACCAAAGGCAACAAGGAAACCAAGCTGGCAGATGGCTCCTACTTTGGAGGTGCGTGTTAAGTCAATCTCACAGCGACACCCACTACTATTGCTCATACATTCCTTAACTTGTCCTGGACGAACAGGGATGGCAACATGTGGAACTGATAACCTAGGCACCTCCTACCCCACCCTCCATCTCTTGTTCTTCTCATGGCTCAGCAAAATGTCAGACAGGCATAATGTATCATCAGCAGAGCTCTAGAACAGTGAAACTAGTATGAGGCCAAAAAAGACTATAAGAGAAGATCTAGGATGGTGCTCTTACTAGTAACATGGACACACCCCTCCTGTCAGAGCCCTGTGGAGACCTCACTGACAGCCCGAGACAAACAGTTCTCTGGTAGATGGATGTTTCTGTGCAAGTACTGGAGGCACTACAATTAATGGTCTTCTGAGAGGGAGCAGAATGAAACCTGCCTTTCCTTTCTTTTTAATGGGCCTTTTCTCCATTAAAAAATCCCTATCATGCATCATTAAAAAATCCCCATATTTCCTACGGATTATTTTGCATGTCCCTAGCAAGCTGGGTCTGTTTGCTGGGGTTTGGAGTTACAGGGTTGGAGTCAGGATGCCTTGACTAACAGATTTGATTAAAATTGCCCATGACATTCTATGTGTTTTAGATACCATACACACAGTGACACACACACATGGCATGGTCTCATAAGCATCATTTCCTTAGGAAAGCAGCCTAATAATGCACTACAACCTTGTAGTGCTGCTGTGACAATGCTTTGGGGTAGACCCAGAGTGAATCCTGAGAGTGATGTTAGTGGATTGACACCCAACAGACAGCACACAGAAAAGTGCTGTCAGTCTTTGGGTCATACTATCTGTCTTTAAGTGTCTGTTGTAGCTGCCCATACTCTGTGTGCAGTCAGTGGAAAAGCAGGAGTCAGGAGCTCCGCTGAGCATTCAAGGAGTGTCTGTGCCCAAGCGAGGCATTTATGGAAGAGTCAAGGGCTTTCTGTACTGTAACCAGCTGAGCATCCTCCTAGGAGTAGATGAGTGCTGTGTAAACACACCAGGAATTAGTAAGTGCCACTAGCTTGACTTTGCCTGACAATCTGTAAACTTGTGGCATATCTACAGAAAGCTTTAAAAACTTTGAAAAGACAAATCTTCCAGGTGTGGTGATCAAAATTACTACCAGGCGCCAAAGCCCCAGGTCAGCACGGAGTCTTTACTACAAATCTAGAGAGAGAATTAGCTTCAATGAGAGCAGAGCTTGACCTTCTGCTCCCAGTGCCCATGAGGAGCTGAAGAAAGACAGGTTCTCCAGTCTGAATGCGCAAATGATATCTTTGATAATCCACCATAACAAAACTTGTCTGGCTAATTAGATCAGCAGAATCCCTGAGGTGCAATTGTGTGCAGCAGCTGCCACAACTGAGCCCCCTGGTATTTTTAAATGTTAGTGCATATGCAGAATATTACCACTGTTGATGTTTTCAGTGGAAGACCAGGTAGAGTCCAGCTAGAGAGGAGACTGGGTGGCAGGCAGGACTGCCTGTGAGTGACAGTGCCAGGTCTCATATTGCAGAGGTGGTGTCTATCCCCATGTTCTCAGGCTGGGTCTTTGATTCCAGAAATCTGCCTGCTGACTCGTGGCCGGCGCACAGCCAGTGTGCGAGCTGATACCTACTGCCGGCTCTACTCCCTCTCGGTGGACAACTTCAACGAGGTGCTGGAAGAGTATCCCATGATGCGGCGAGCTTTTGAAACCGTGGCTCTTGACCGGCTGGACAGAATTGGTAAGTAGAAGGTGTGAGAGTCTCCTTCCCATTACCTGCTGCCCTGACACCCCATCTCCAGGCTTCATCCTTAGTTCCTTTGCTGGAGTTGTGAACTGAAGGAGACCCCAGCTTGTCTCTCCTTGCCTGATTTCAGCTCCTACAAGGAGCCCCATTCACAATCAGTTAAATCCATTTGCTTCTCTCTCTTTCTCTCTCAAATACACACATTTCAGCTGGCTCGTGCTTCCATTTGTTTCCAAGAAGTCTTTTTGAAGAACTGAGATTGGCAGTCTGAGGCCATCAGGGCCATGGTGGTGAATTCACTAAGTTTTGAATTATAGCTCAGAATGTGTACACAGTTGATAAACACGTAGCCTCCCACAGCCCAAATTAAACACAGTTTAGCCAAAGAGTATTACTGGATTGTTATAGCTCATAGCGACCAATCCCAGGATGCTCTTCTGTACTGTGGGAGACAACTTGTGCTGCAGACATCCTTGTCTAACTAGAGAAGACTAGGATAACGTTCCTTGGTCACAACTAGAGACATTTAACACAGAGATATTAAGTGACTTATGCAAGGTCATGCAAGAAGACTTTGCAGAGCCAAGGGCCAAGCATTTCAGAGTCCCGGTCTAACAACTTTAGCTTCTTATACATCTCTTTAAATTGCATGCATTTTCATTGCTTTTCAGAATGAAAAAGGTCAGCGTAGGTCTGAGTACACTGCAGAAGGCAAGGAGGATAATGGGGTGAGGGGGGTAGGGAAGAAGTTGGCATCCCAGCAAGGGGTACAGTGCCTCTGGGGCTTTTCATGCCAGGAACATTGTATTCTGTGCATCTCATTATCTGCTGCAAATCAGAAAGTGTGACCCCTGAGGAAAAGGTTATAAGCTAAATATGTGGAGTTTGGCAAAGCCCACGCTAATGAGGCCCTAGTGTAAGTGGCAATAGTCCCATCGCTTGGGTTATTAAAATGAGACTGTACAAACCGCTGAGAGAATGTAGTGTCAGGCGTAACCAGGGACGAGCCAGCTTGACTTTAGCTCAGATTCTCCAGCTTTGGGTGGTCAGTGCTGCTCAGCTTCTTAGCCTCATGCTCTTTGTGACCACGTATACAGGTGGACAGGGCATCCTGTGCTTCTTGTCTTTTGCTCTGTGTGCCACTGCACATGTAACTAAAATTCCTGGAAAATTCTGAACCAGCATAAAGAACCTCACATGCTTCTCCCCTTAGGAGAAGTTCCGCTCCACAGACAGCTGCAAAATGTCAGCATAAGGTCAGAAGGTGACACAGAGCAACTGAAACAACAGGCCCTTTGGTGCGGAGCTCAGGCATTGCCCTCCCCTCCTTTTGCCATTCTGCTGACCTGAGACAACGTCATTCCCTATGCCGTAAAAAGGCAGAGACTTTCAGTCATACATTGAAAATCCTAGTGCTACCCTGGTTTCCCTGACAATCAGACTTGAGAGCTGCCTGTTCTCATTTACATCCTCTACTATCACAAAGTAGCATCTTCATAGCACTTTCCAACCCTTCTGTGCCAAACACTCTCTGGCTGGAATTTCCCAAAGAGCCTACGGGAGTTATGTGTACCCTACTGAAACTGGCGGATCCCATGGAAATCCCTGTCTATAAATAAGGCATTTCTTCACCTTCCTCTGAAACATTCCCCATCCAGAAAGAGTAATGCAGTAGATGTGTGACAGCATGTGACTTTTTAGGGAGGTCAAGATCACTGCATTCTGCTGTGACTCTCTGGAAGCAGAGGGATTATTTGAGGGGACTGAAGTTAAGAAATAGCAGTTCATAAAAGCCAGATACGAACAGAAGCTGTACCATATTTTTGATTCTTGTTACTTTCAGCTCAGGATCTGTACACAAGATGGGAGCAAATGGGAGCCTCTTTCCAAGTCAGTGGTGCATTCACTAACTCCCTTTCACCCAGTTGACAACTTGTCCTTGAGAAACGTATGCCTCACTGAGTACACAAAATGATTCAGAGGGCTCTCTCTGTTCTGGTACCAGGATAAGATCCATCCAGTATTCCCTCTGTGCACTGAGGAATCAAGAGGGCGAGGGGGGGAAATCTCAGTCCATCCTGTCAGTGACAGGAGGAATGTTGACAGGATTACCTGCTATGTGGAGGATTTGGAAAGCATCGTGTGAGCTCATCTAGGTAGCAGGGAGACAGGATGAGGATGTAAGACCTCATCCCTTGAAGCAACCGGAGCAGTACTGGTTGACTGAAGGTGTGATGAGGCATTCACTTTGCAGAGCAAACACAGCTTGAAAGCCTGTGGCTAGGCAGAGGGGAAGGAGAGGGGCAGATGCGCCCTGATCTGTGTGCCCCCATCGCTTCCTGCTGGTAGATGGGCAGTGCAGCAGCAGGAAGGGCACAGCCCCCAGGGTGCTGTCAGCTACATTGATCGCTTGGCAAAGAGCATGTTGATGTGTCCCTCTAAATTCTGTTGTTAATGGGAATTGATATTGGCATCCTGCCTGTGCCATGCATGGCTAGGGAAGTTTCCCAGGTGTTTTGCACTTGCAGAGCTCTTTAAAGACTGGAAGAGATTAGTCTTCATGAATTGACTAAGGCTGGGATTCTACAAAGATTTGTGTCCCTGCTTAACTCTGCTCTCTGGGTAACTTCAGACTCTAAAGAACTCCTCAACCTGCAGAATGTCACACACCTAACTCTCCACAGGCTCAGAGCGTGAAGATTGATACTCAAGGAAATTAGGGCAATCACTGATTAATGATAATTTTATCACAGATTAAATCTTCCTCTTTTTCTTGTTCTTGACCAGGCTGTGAAATTCTTTGTGGTGTTTGTGTGCTGAAATGATCTATTCATTTCTCCAGTGAGTAATTCTTTGTCTGACAAGCATTTGCTAATCATCCCAGTTTGTGATGTGTCAGCTATGTAAGTCACATCATTCTGTTCCTGACTGGCTTTGAAACTGGCTTTCAGTCATCATTGAAGCTTCACATTAGATTTTCACATGTATTTGTGCTTGTAAAACACAAGCACTCAAATGTTCATTGGAAGTAAATACAATGTGTGTTGTGAATATTGTCAAATCAAAATTAACTGATGCATTCAAAAAATGTTGGGGGACAATTATTTGTGCTGTAATAGATACCATAAAGGTCTGTCATAAGGTTGCTTACCATCTATATCAAGGCCAGTGGTGAGAGGTGAAAGCCAGAGGAAGTTATTTTTCTGTTTTCATCGGGAATTTCTTGCCATGTAGTTTGAAATGCATACATTTTAAGTGCCAGTTGTGTATGTTTTGATGCAAGGATCCCAGTTAACCCATGATTAAAAGTGCCTTGCATTTCCTCCAGGTGTTCCAGATGCTAAAAAAACCAAAGAAAAGCTGAGACAACACAATGCTAGTCTCTAACTGTAATTATGTAATGTTATTGCAGTACAAAAGTGTCTGTTCAAGATCATAGTGGTAGAAGTTTTAAAAGCTTTGTCATATAGCAAGCCACAAAACCAGCTATTCCCACACTTTTTGACTGGGCACCCTGTTTGTCAGCTCATGATCATGCTTCTGCAATTGAAATCCTGTTGGGTTGGCAACCTCACTTGTCTAGGTCATGACTAATACTCTGGGATCTGCTGCCTCAGAGGAAGGGCTGGCCTGTGTTAGGCTAGGTGAACTGTGAATGAGAAGATCTGGGATCTGTGCCAAGCTCTGCCACAGATTCCCTGTTTGTCCTTGTCGTGCCTTTGCTCTGTGCCTCAATTCCTCATCTCTTCTAATATGGGAAAATAATGCTAACAAAGGTGGAGCTTGGTCTTTGAATGCTTTTTAGTTGCCTGCTCCCTTGTGTCAGGTGCACAAAATGGACTGAAATGTGAATAAATAAAACAATATGTACTCAGTGTAAATTTTACACTGTATCCACATTGTAGTCCCAAATTTTGTTTCCTTTACACAGGTGAGTAATCCCCAAAGAGCTGCACGTGAGATGAGCAAGCAGATTTGGTCATAAGGAGATATATATCTGATTTGAGGCTGCTGGTACAGGCACAGGTGACATAAGGGTCAAAGTTCCTGTGGCCCAGGTATACAAGGCTAGAGTGTGTGTGCTTTGGGAGAAAGCTTTATTTCAAAATCACATTAAACTCTGCCCAGCCCTTTAAGGAGGTGGAATCTTATTAGCCAAGTACTGAGCAGGTGAAGGTATCAGTGGCTGACAAGGTAACACAGATTCTCCTGTGTTGTGTCCTCTCTCATCACCTCAATAACCCATGAACATAACTGTTTATGAGGAATCAAAGGTCAAATACCATTATGTGTGTTCCTCTGACTTGAAATCCTCTCCCATGTTTTCCAGCACTACAATGTGGAGATCTGAGTCTGACTTACCTAGTTGACAGAGAGAAAAAGGCATTTAAAGTGTGATTTGTCTTCTCCTAAGGTGGTTATCTAAAATATCTTAGGTGGATCACACTCGGGAAATGCTATCTAGGACAGATGTACAGGGTAGGAACTTGGACTTAAGCAGGAATTGAACATTTGATTTTCTTTGTATTTGGAAGTGAAGGCCTAGACTCAGAGTATTTTCTGTTTAGCCTAAGGAAAGATAGCAACTTACTAGCCATGAGTGAATGCAGATTACTTCAGCTTAATAAAGGTGAACTGGGAATTGCCATTTTTCATGCAACTCTAGAAGGACAATAGAGCCCAAGACACCACAGTAGACGGGACAGTGAGGGGTGGTGATGAGATCTCAGGAGACCCGTCTTTGACTTTGCAAATGACCTTGGTCACATCAGTTTATCCCAATCTATGTCTACCTTGCAGGGTGCTAATTCTCTGGGAAATACGGTCTTCTAGGCAAGAGTCACTAGTAGTTGGACTCCTGGGAGACATTAAGCAGAAGTGAGAGAGTTGAGGGAATTCTAGGAGGTACAATATATCTGTACCCTATCTCCATGGTTCCCCCAAGTTACTGGATTCCTTTTATATTTAGAGAGCCACTTCCACAGCTCTTTGCTATCTGCATCAAAATAAAACACCTGTTCAGGTAACATTTTACCATTCCAACATCTTTAAAAATAATTTTCAACCTGCTCTTCAATTACATGAAGTAGGACCTGCTTACCAACCACATCTCTGGACTCAGGGAGCATGTCCTACCTTGAAGTCAGTCCGGTAGCTATCTGCAACCAGCCCACACTGCAAAACACACAACTGACAGAAAAACTGCCAAAATGTCCAGAGTCTTCCAGAATATCTCTGTCACAGCTGTCAGCTCCAATGGGACACTGAGAATTGAGTGCAGGAGCTTTGGCTCCAGACACAAGCACTTCTGCCATTTGAGGAGAAGGCAACTCTTTGGCTTCAGTCTCTAGTGATAACTAACAGCCAGGACACCATGCTTTGGGCAGCACAGGGCATCACAGGCACTCCAGAATGACACAATTTTTATACCCCTTCATGGATGTTCACAAACAGCTTGCTCTAGATAGCTCTGTATATTCAGATTTATTTTCTGCAAAGCACTGTATGAATGGTATAAATGTGAAGAGTGGGAGGGAAGAGCTTAATTTATTTTAAGCTTTGTTTAACTGTCATGAGGTTTATCCGATAACATTACTCAGTGTGTGTCATTTGATCTACAGCGGTTTCACCCAGTTAAAGGTTGCATTCTGTCTGTTAAAAGAGATGCCACATATGTTGGAAGATATCTATTCATTTTATAGAAGAGGAGAAGCAATCAGTGGCAGGCCTGAGTGGTCCAGGGAGGGAAGACATCCACTTGGAAAAATTTTTGAACTAATTTTTGTTTTTGAAGATGGTGATAAGAATTCAGCTAACCAGTACAATGGGCTCCGTGGTGATAAAATTTGTTTCACTTTCAATATGGTATTTGGCTTTCCTGCAATAAAATCCCTGTGCACAGGTGTAACTCCACATAGGCTTGCAGAGGACGGAGCAGGGGAGGAGATATTGTTGTACTTTAAATGTACCAACAAGGGATACAGCTGTAGCAAGAAATGACACTGCAGTATGCAGGTGGGCGCTGCCTTGTACGTATCATGGCATAAGAGTACACAAATGGCAACTACTGCAGAGCAGTTCATCAAGAACTGCACATCTAGTTTGTAATGTGTTTACACATCCAGGCTTTCAAAAAAGTTAATCTGAATTAGAAACCTAGAGCAGATTAATTACGCTGAACTCCTCAGTCGATGCTCTTAGAGTTGATTCAGCTGGCTTTGCATTGCTTCCAAGAGGTACTTCAATTCTGAGTAGAAAGCTTTACCTGATAGTGAATACAGTTCAGTGTGAGTTAACTTACGTTTGAAAGTCAGGCTTGAATGGGAAAAGAGTACATAGACAGGGATTTAAGAATTATTTTGAAATCTGTGTTCCAGCTGATTTCAAGGTATACGTGGACTCCTAAGGCAGTTGCAAGAACTGGTGCAGCCAAGACCTTTCAAGCAATATAGTCCCAGTGCAGAAGACTTCCCCTGGGGCACAGAAGCAGCTGTGGCAAACTGCCAGTTACTGAGTATGTCCAGGGTTTCTTTGCCTGCAGTTGCCAGTTGCTGTATTGCCCCTCCAGGGACGATGGCAGCAAGCTGAATTACCACAGGAGACCAGCTCAGGACACAAGTAACCCATAGGCAAGGGAAGGCAAAGACCACCTTTAAAGCTGCAATGTGCTGTGAGCCCTTTGCTGCAATCAGTGATCCAAGCAGGGTGTTTAGTATCCAGTCATATGAATAGTAAGAAGCCAAGACCTGAAAGAAGTAACCATGTGGCAGGGGGAGGCCACTTCGACAGCAGGCCAGGGCATAAGCCAGCCTAATAAAGTGAGATTATTTCAAATACATGCAAATGCAGAAAGCAATTTAGTGACCTGAATTCTTAAACTGCAGCCAGTAGGCTTAGACAGAAGTGAAAAGAGAAATGAACAGAAAGTCACAGCTGATTTCCCTTGTGTCTGTGCAGAATTTTAACAGAAGGCTAATTTTGATTATTTGATAGAAGAATTATTATTGAGCGCTGGCTCCTTTTATGAAATCACATGAGCCTTTCTCCCTGTTCTTTTGTGCGCTGTCTACAGTTGAGGAAAATCTGAGTGTGCAATTCTTTATTAAGGAAGGAACTCCTGTTTGCTTAGTTTCCATCATTTTACATACCACACTGCACTTCGAAGCACCAGTAGCTTTGTTATTAACATCTTCTAGGCTCTAAATATCTTCCTCCTCTACCCCCGCTCCCCCCCCCCCCTTTAGCCTATTGTTGCAGTGAGGAGAACAGAGTTTTTAGAACCCAGAGCACTCCACTGATTATATTTATTTATGTCTGCTTATAGGAAAAAATCATATTGTGTTAGGAGCTACACAAAGAGAACAAAAAAGTCAGTTGTGCCATGGGAGACCTTTTAGTCTTAAGTCCTTTAACTGACTGTGCTCCTGTAGCTCCCTCCATTAGTTGAACTGTCCTTCAGTTCTGTTCAGGAACACATCCAGCCGGAGTGGCTGCTTGGGAGCCACCCAGTCCACCCTTCAGCAGGTGTCGCACACCCCTTGCCCTGCAGAAGCCCAAGGCAGCTTCTCTCTCCTCTGTAGAAAGGTGAGGGGCCTTGAGCTACCACAGAGTAGCCAAGGGTGGGGACTTGGTGCTTGAGGCAATTGCAGATGGATCCTGTGCCAGTTCCGTGGCATCTCAGTGAATTTGCGTAATGCTTCTGGGTTTGGGAGAAATGCTTGGGTGGATTGATTTACCTTGGTGCCTTAGACTCTGCTCAGCACTTCATGTGGGACAAATAACATAGGAGAAACTCTTAACATAGAGCCTCTGTACTTTCATGATTAGATTGAAGGCGAAACGGGAGTCCCTTTTCCTTCCTCCTAATGAAGCTTCTCCCTGCCTTAGCAAGAACACAGGACTCTATTGCGGTTCACTGAGTGTAGCTGTGAGCTGCAGAACATAATTTCAATTAGGGTTACACAGAGCCAAACTAATCAGCCTTTCAGTCTTCTGATTCCTGTCTTTTCTGCTCTCCTTTTGAAGCAGGTGCTATGACAATAAATCCAGAGCAGGAAAAATGACTTTGAAACTGGAGAAGTTTCGTAAGTAAGATGAGGAGGAAAAATAATCTCAGAACCACTAGCCCAAACAACCTTGCTCCTAATGCCTTCTTCAACTGGTGGCTTGTTTCATGCAGGACCTCAGTCAGACAGACCTGCTGAGAAAATGTCTTTGTCCCACCAGGACTCTGCTGAGTGCCTGTTCTCATCTGGTGCTGTCTGGAAGGAAGGTTTTCTCCAGAAGCAACTAGTAAGACTTATATTGGTGTGTGGAAGCATCATGTAAATGATGCAATTCTTTAGAATAGTGGAATTAATTAATTTTTCAGTTTTCTAATAAATTAAAATTTTGAAAAATTATTTTGAAAAAATCCTCTCCCCTTCAATAACTGAAAGAATGTTTTCAGTAATTTTTTAAATGTTCTGGAGCAGAAATTTGAGGCTTCCTTGGCAAAACAGGAAAGAAAAATTGGTCTAATAAAACAGTTAATAGATTCAAGCTGGTGTCAGGAAAACAGTTAAGTGTAATGTAATTTCAAAGGAAAACCAAAATGTTCTGTTTTAAAAAGTAACAAAAATAATCATTCCAAGGCTTTTGCTGGAATTATTTTATCAATTTGACACAAATTTAAGAGCTTTGATCACACCATTTCCAGTAAATTGTATGCATGTTTGGAACATGTTAGCATATTCCCTATTTAGTGCTCTGCCAAGGAAACCAGGGTCTGCTGTTCTGTTCTTTCTGTGTTGTCAAGGGCTCAGGTTATGAAAACATCAGTACCCTCAATTCATCCGTGCAGCTCTGATTAACATTGCTATGGGTTCTCATTTGAATTGAGAGCAGCATTGAAAATTGCAGGCTATTCAAGCACAGACAAGCAAATCAGAAGCCACAGACAGGTGACATGGAATTAAAAGAGTGAGATGAAGTGTAATGATGGAAACACAGAGCAGTTGCTGGTATTGAGCTTTTTGGAAAGCTGCACTAGCAACATCTGCTGTTTCTCCTTCTTCTACTCCTAGCCATTCCTCTTCAGCCTGGTTTCGCTACAGTCTGTTATCAAGAAAGCAAATGTAGTAAGGCGGCTTTTTTGCCTGTCTGCTTTGAACTCGGCATGCTGTCTCCCATCTGCATCCTGACCTTGCAGTTGTGCAAGATAGCTACAGATTCCCCATGCTGGGATTTGTACCTTCAACTCTGGAAAAAGTACCATCAACTCCATTACAAACCTGCAGTCTGAATCCCTCTTTAACTCAAGTGTGCTGGCCGTATTCTCTCTTACCAGTCAGTTTTATTTAGATAAGTTGCTCCTTCTCTTCAGACTGGAGCAGTTAGTCTTTCTGTTTAAGCAGCTTTTTGCGATCTAATTTATTTGTGAGCGTGTATGTCCTTCTAGTAGATACCAGGTGGAAGTACTCTGGGGGGGGTCTGTGTGCAGCGTGACCCTCTGTGCCATTCACTCCCTTTCACTGTATGTTCACTGCAGAAACGCTCTTTTAAGTTTAAAGGTGACATTCTGCTCCCTCTGGTGCACCTGACTGCATGAATGGCAGGTAGAACCATTTAAATGTGTCTGTTTAGGGGTATCCAGTGCTGTCTTATTCTAGTCCAGTATACAATGAAACAGACATTATGTGTGTATTGTATAGACATACACTACACATGTATTTCCCGTGCAGACAAGCTCTGTAACGACAGCTCAGAACACTGTTTGCTTTCAGGACTGCATCCTTCCAGATGTGATATCTTTTCTGAAGGTGAGAAAAGAAAGGCCAGTTCATACACCATACTGCTTTTTTTGGAGGGAGCGATTAGCAGTAGGTAAAACACAAAAGCATTAAGCATCACATACCACTACCCCCAACAGACATCCCCCAAACGTGCCAGTTGCAGATCCAGATTCAAAACCCTCGTCAGCATTTTAGTGGTTTGGGTTCATGGTGCAGTTCAGCCCACTATAGATTGCAAGCTTTACCCACTCTGAACAATTGCGTAGCACTATTGTGTAGCACTCGGTTGCTAGAGCCACGTCTCATCCTTTATAAAGAAATAAATGCTTGATTTTAAAAAGTACAGTAAAGGAAAAACCTTTAGTGTGTTCTTCCAATGCTTAACTACAGTTACAGTTAGATTGCTCCTTCTCTTTATGGGCTTGTCTAAAACCACAGTGTCTCATGAGTCCTTCTGGAACTGAAGGGAGTAGTTCTTAGCAGCTTCCTTCATCTGTGAAGTTTCCAATAAATCAGTGTCAAATCAACTCTTCTGAGAGAAGCTGAACGTGTTTTACTGATATTTTTCAGGCCTGATTCTTGTGGATATTCTATCTTTTCATGCTTTGCAGTTAGACACCAGAATTAAACCACACTGTATGCCTTCCTAGAATTATGTGTGATAGTGACTAGTATCTCCTTTAAACTTTGCAATTTCCTCCTTATTTGTGCAATAATTTTTTTACTTTTTTTCTGGTGGTAGATTTGGAACTTAGCTAGTTATATTCAAGACTAGCATTTCAGCGTTTAGGACACCAGAATACCAGCTACCCTCTTCAGAGTGTCATTCAAATTCTTTTGCTTGTTCGCAGATGTTTGTTTTTACATTTGGCTAGAACAAGAGGCATGTCCTTAAACCCCTTACTCTTTTATCTGTTATGGATGTAAACGGTACACTAAAAAACCCAAACAACAATGTCATCTATGCACAGAGATGTACCCGAGTCTGCATATAAAGATCTGAGCTCTGACTGGTATAGGACTGGAAGGAAATTCCTCTGGAATCTCACTGGGAACTACTACCCAGCATGGCAGTCCACTCTTGGAAACTATCAGCTGACTAGCTTAAACAAGAATGCTGTGTGGGACAAATTAAATATCATACTGTGGTCTTAATAATATCAATGGTTGACTTATCTTGAAAGTTGTGATTTCATGAAAGCGTGGGGACAAGTTTAATGGACAAGCCCTTCCTTGTTTGCAGAAAACTTCATTGATATGAGCTGCGCTGCCAGCCTTTAGTTCTTAAAGCATGACATGATTTGGGGGTTAAAATACAGAAAAAGAGGCCCTTCCACATCCCAGGCCTCCATTCCATACCTGCTGCTATCTCATCCTCTGTAAATCCGTGGCAACTGGCAAGATGGGCAAGATGCTGTCTGTTTGCCCTGGACCTGTACGGGAACTAGAAGTGATCAGACAGGAACCAGCAGAAATGACATTTGAATCAGAGGAGAGGTTTGCTAATGGATGCGGAGCCTGAGGGTACATTTGGTTCAGTTCAGAAGGAGGGTTAATACAGCTTTTGATCTGATCCAAACTGGCTGGTGCCTCTCTGCACTCACCCAATGAGCTTCAGCTAAAAAATGAGCTGTGCACAGGCACCCAACCAGAGGGCCAGGTATGCACATGCACGCACATAGTCACACACACACAGAACTTCCTAGACTGTACTCTTCAAATCCAAATAGCTTCAGTAAACAAAAGTGAAAAGGAAGCCCATAGGCAGGTGCTTCCTTTGCATTGATAGGTCATCAATTCAAACTGGCATGTGTTGTCAGGGTAGAGGACCCTTGAAAAGACAAGAACAGGGATCTAACTGTACTAATTCTGTAAGAAAATCATTGAGATCAGCATATACCACCTCCTTATAAATCAGTGCTGGCACAGTTACCAGTTTGCATGCTGTTACGAGAACAGAGATGTAAAAGCTGTTATGCAGAGAGCCTGTCCACATCAGTAATCCTCTCGTTTGAGAAGGCACTTGTGCTCTGGTGGAAGGGCATCCCTGGCAGCATCTCATACCCCTGTGTTGAATGGCTCTGTCCTTCAGTCCAGGAGAGTGCATCCCTTCAGTGCCAGGTGCGCTCTCAGACCAGACAAACTCATTATGCCACTTTTTCCAGCCAGTTGAAAAGGCAAAATGCTGAGCTAATATTTTGCTGCAGGCTAGGAAGTCCAGCTGGAATGATGTTTGCTAGCCTGCAGTTTCCTTGAAGTTGGGGCTAGAAGGGCATGGCCAAATAAGATGGTAGCTGCAGCATGTCTGAAGTCTCTTACTTGGGCCAGATGAGCTTTTCCCACATGTAAAGTCCTTCTGTCCTTTATTCATAGAGAAATTTCCCTTAACTAAAAACATGTATTGGACTCCAGAGTGAACAGGTTGCATGAGACATAAGGAAGAGGTGTAGCTGAAGGAAAGTAGCTGAAGACTCAGGAGACTTCACTGGACTTACATTTTTGAGGTTTTCCTATGCAAACACACAAAAAAATTGCAGCCTTTGGATTTATTCTCTTTTTCTAATGGAAGTTCATATTATGAGGTTCAAACTGGGAATCTTCCAGATTCATAAGCTTTGCTACCAGTCTGCTGCTACGCTTGTCAAAAGTGGCTTTACTGTCTAACTAAGGATATGTGTGTCCTGACAGACACGCTTTTATGAGATCTTCAGTTTTGTTGATCATACAACAAAAGCAGAAGATGATGTTTGTCATCTTGTTGCTGGAGCACAGAGACTACACAGATCCCATAATGACAGTGGAGGGCAGGCAGTGCCAACAATTTGAGAAAAGACTGGCAGGAAGCTTTGAGGAAGCCTCCCATGCTTTGATATATCAGAATGACTCTTTCTCTCTTCAATTTCTCTACAGGCAAGAAAAATTCCATTCTGCTGCATAAAGTCCAGCATGACCTCAATTCGGGTGTTTTCAACTACCAAGAGAATGAGATCATCCAGCAGATTGTGCAGCATGACAGAGAGATGGCGCACTGTGCTCACAATGTCCAGGCTGCCGCTGCCGCTGCTGCTGCTGCCGCATCCACACCCACCCCTGTCATCTGGACGCCACTGATCCAGGCACCCCTGCAAGCTGCAGCAGCCACCACTTCTGTCGCTATAGCTCTGACCCACCACCCACGCCTCCCAACAGCCATCTTCCGTCCTCCAGTGTCTGTCTTGGGTTCCTTGGGACAGCAGTCCAACCAGACTCCAAGACAACTGAAAAGGCTTCAGTCTCTAATCCCGTCAACTGGCCCTTCTGCTCTTGGCTCTCCCTCCAGTACTCCATCCCAGCTGCATACACCAGGAGCAGAAACCCCTTCATCCTCTTCCTTCCACATCCAGCAGCTCGCAGGATTCTCAGCTGCCGCTGGCTTAGGCCAGTTCCAGGTGGGATCCCCTCCAGGTGGCTCAAGCCAGCCAGGTTTGAGTGGCGCATCCTCAGTGGGACTGAGCCAGTTCCAACATGCACCTTCTGGATCACCCTTAGGTACAGCTCAGCCCATGCAGCACCAGCAGCAGCAGCCAGCCCTTTCCAGCAGTGGGTTTGGGCACTTCCAGCAAGCTACAACTAGCTCCCCATCAACATCGCTCACTCAGCTTTCATCAAACTCACCCCCGAGTCTTCTCAACCAGTTCCAGCCCACCACAAGACCACTGCAGGGGGGACAGTTACAGCAGCTCTCGGGCAGTGGGACTTTGGCAGGAATGAATCACTTCCAACCCCCTCCTTCTTCCAGCTCTCCATCCTCCAGCCTAAGCCAGCTGGCACAGGCCTCTGGCGGGCCATCCTCAGGCCTGTGCCAAACACATCCAAGTGCATTAGGATCTTTAACTGGAACGATAGCCCAGCTCCACCAAGAACGGCCACGTTTTGCTTCCATGTCTCCACTACAACAGTCTGGTGTTGCCTCTCCCTGTTATACCCCTTCTGGCCTTAGTCCTCCCAGTCAGAGCCCAGTGGCAACAAGAACTTTTCAGTGTGGCCCTTCTGGGGCTTCAGGCTCTCATGGATCTCTGCTCCTGCCTCAAACCGCCAGCCCACCTCTGCAGATCCTGCAGTCCAAGAGCACGCCACCTGTACCACCGGGACGTCTGAACCAGGACATCAAGTTGATTTCTGCTTCCCAGCCATCTTTGCCCCAAGAGCTGGCTCAGACGCTGAGTCAAAGTTCTCATTCCTCTAGAGAATCTGTTTCCAGCTTCTCTCCTTTTCCTGGTGGAGGGACTGGACTTCTTGGGAAGCCTTGTAGCTCAGTTCCTGGGCGTGTGACTTTACCACGTCAGATGTCCTCAGGTTCTTTACCACATCCACTGGTGTTTGGGGCCAGCGCTGCTTCTCTGACTGCTGGTGGGCGGAAAGAATCCATAGTGCTCACAGGGGATCTGGAACCTGTCAGATCCAAACTGCCCTCCAATTTGTGAGGACTCCTTCTGAGAGCTGTTGTGTCAGCCGTGCAATTCAGTTGCTTATTAGACTTTCATGAATCATTTTTTCCTTTTCTTCCGCCCCCCTGCCCGACCTTTTTCCTTCATTTCTTTTGTTTAGGTTTAATTGTGATTAGAAACAAACAAAAAACAACACGAAAAACAACAAAAAAAGAAGATAACCAGGTATTCTTAGAGCTATAGATTTTTGGTCACTTGATTTTATAGAATATTTTAATACATGGAAAAAAAGGATATCAGCAAATTTAATCCAACGAGGTAACACACAGACAAGGCGTGTGCCTGAGCTGGAACATATGAATGATCAGCCATAGAAGCCACCAAAAAAGGTTTTCCTGTTGAGACAAAGATCTGAGGTTGACATGGGCTGTAAAATGGAACATCAGGTCAGGCATGTAGATGGTGTTTTTAGAACAGCTGCAGCTGGTCTCAGCTTTGCACCAGCTGTGAATCTGGCCCACAGTACCTAGTTACGGGGGGATTTGGATAGCTCACTGTGTGCGTCAGAAAGTTTTACTTACTCCTAGGTTTTCTCCTGTGATCAGCAGTTTGCAGAGGAAGCAAGAGGAGGGGTGAGTTTCATTAATGCAGTCCTCTGTAGGGGTTTCAGAAGGGCCAAGTTTTTGTTTGAACTCCATCTGAAGAAGATGAAGGTGGCCAGGAGATGGGCGGGCCTGACTTCAGATGCTTGTCTCTTATTCCACTGATGCTCTAGTGGGAACAAGAAGCAATCCCTTGTAAGGCACAAGGAGGGCAGTGAATATCCTCTTTATTTTTGTAGGCGTCGTGGATGTGGGTTGTGGGAGAAGTCCTGTCTCTCTGCCGGCACACCAGGCAGTTCACCCCAGCCAACAGAAGAGCCTAAGCTTCAACCTCTCCATGGACTGGAAAGCCTGTGTGCTGCCTTCCAGGTTGAGGAGTGCAAAGCAAGGGGAGGGATGGAGAAAGACGCAGCAGTTTAACCTTCCCTTTCCCATTTTAATGTCTCAGTGTCCATGGGCTGACTGCTTTGAAGAGAATTGTGTAGAAAAAGATTGAAAAGTGGGGTGCAATCACCCCAGCCCTCTTCCTCCTTAGCCCAGGGGAGTTTGAGCTTTGGGGCACCAAGGGTAATGCTGGTGCCCAGCCAAGAATCCTCCAGATTTGCAGCTATATTTATACCATTAAACAAGATTAGACCAGAAATTTGGCCAGCCATGGTCCATGCTTCTCCTCTGATGGGGGAATTGAAATCATTTGCTTGATTTCACCAGCAATAACAGCCTGCATCTGATTGGCTTTGGTCTTGCCCTGCAGTTGCAGCATCACTGGACACATCTGGGGCCTGGCAGGCACCTTGAGCTGGATTTTTTGGGCTCCCCTGATTTAAGGCAGTCAAAGTGGGATGAAGATAGTAAGGGGCCATTGGGTGTACACCGCACTGAGAAGCTACAGCCTTTACCTCTAGAGCAAATGTCTCCTTTTACTTTGGTCCTTTCTTCCTCTCATTTTTTTTCTTGGGCCAAGAGGTGTCTCCGGCCACCTCACTGTAAAGAGTCAGGTGCTCAACTTTTCTAACACTTGTTAGAAACACATGTCCAGCCTCCCTCTGTTTCCAGCTATCATGGGGTCCCTCCAGCCCTCAGAGGGAAAGCAGGACTTCATGCAGCAGTGCCAAAAAACTTACTATTATCACAGTAATGATACAGGTCCATGTAACTCCCTCTTTTACCTCCTTCCAACTCTCTCCCAAAACACTGGCTGACAGTTGTTTTTTATATCGGATTGTTTGCAAAACTCTTGACATGTGCCTGTATCTTGAATGTTGCTGCAAGCATTCCTGGGCACTCCTGCTTCAATGTGCTTTGGTGGCTCAGAATTCAGATGTAATCGGCTTTGGTCTTCCTTAAAGGGTCAGGGGAACTCTGTTTTTTCTACTAGCTACATACAACTATATATGTGTGAGTGTGTGTGGTGGGAGGGGTGCATGTGTGTGTGTGTGTGTGTGTGTGTAGATTTTATATATATATATACACACATGCTTTTATATATATAGTATAGTTATACACATATGTAGTCTATTTATGCACATGTGTGAGCATGCACACACACACACACATATATTTACATATCTATCTATCCTAGTTTTAAAATACATGTCAGTTTTGACCCTCCTGTAGGACTGATTGGCAGGTGATAATTATAATATATAGATCCTGATTTTCCAAATATGTACAGGTTCATCTTGAAACAGAATCAGTTGATGGAATTGAAGCAGACTCACAGACCCTCTCATATTGTCATAGGTAGGTAGGAGGCAGTTCCTAGAAGGAAGACTCACAATATCCTTTTAAGTTTTATATTTGTTTAAGCAATCTTTTTTCCCTGTATGCTAGAGGGCCCCTAGAATGAGCATCTCAGGAGCCTGGGAGCTGTTTGGGTCTAGGGTATCTAATATAAGCAGGTGGGAAAGGTCTTCAGCCCAGCAATGCCAAGCTCTCATGGCTGTCCTGTGACTGCTGCATTGGTACTTGAATCTCAACAACCCCTGTGGACACTCAGACAAGCGGAGGTGCACAGAAACACCCTGAGGGCTGTCTCTGGTAGATGTGCGCTCCATCCACCAGTCTGGTGAACATCCTTCTTCAGTTGGGTTCTTTGCTTTGTTTTTCATGGGGATATTGTTTGATTTTCCAGTTCTTAGCAGTGCAGTAGCCAATATTGAGTTATTCTGACTGGACCCCAGTCAACACTAGGCTTGTCTCAGTAGGTGGAACTATATTTATTATTACTGTTATTTTTTGGTTTATTTTGGGGGGAAGGGAGGGAAGAGTTCTAGGGGTGGGGTTTGCAATATAAAACACACAATAAAAACCTTAGTAAATAAAAATGTGAAAAAACCATCCCTCTGACTTGCTGTCTGCTTTAAGTGTTAACTTCAGGCAACATGACATGAGGTTTAAAGAAGAAAAAAACTTGGGTGGCATTTCAGTCTTCTCTCTCCTGTTGAGCAGGGAAGATGCAGGGGTTTGTCTCACTTCCTGTCCGTGTTCTCCTGATGTCTTTGGAGCTTTAGTAGTATGTTTACCTGCTGCCAGACCTCCACCTCACACATGTAGAAAGTCTGTATTAAGCCATTGACAGTAAAAGTTTAAAACTTTTCTACACTTGAGTATTTAGCAATACAAAGGAGAAATCTGGTAGTTTTGCAAAGGCGTGTATGAAAGTCCTTCACGTTAATGGCAGATATGGAAACTGGCTGACTTTGTGATCCTCGGAGAAGAGCCTAAGGAGCCCTACCACGGGAAACAGTCATTAACAACTTGGGACAGGGACTATCGCAGAAAGTGGGAAAACACAGGAGAAAGGAAGCAGCTACTTCAAGGTCTCAGACTAAGATGGATGATGCCAAGGCCAGGACCTGATGTATTTTAGGAAGGTAAAACTAGCTTCAACTCTTAGCTTTCGTTTCAATCCTGTGATACCCTCTTTGAGTCTTTGTCCAAACCCACTCTAGGAAATATGCACAAAATTGATGTTTCAGGTCAGTAGCTCACATAGGAGCTGTATGGCCTTGTGCCCTTTCTTTGTAGCCAAGAAAATGTAGGGGAAAGCAGCCCAGCTGCTGGAGCGTGTCCTACGGTTTGTGGCAACAAGACGTAGCTGGATTCCATCCTCCCTGTGCCCTCTCCTCCATCCAGCTGGTGTTGAGAGTGCCTCACCTCTGCTTTGCTGATGGCCTCACATTCATTTTTCCTTCTCTGAAATCTCATTTTCTTTGTACCTTCTCATGCCATGGTTGCATTTAGCCCTTTGACATTTATCCCAGCCTCTGAAAGACTTGAATTTGCTAACATGACATAAGTGTGTCATTTCTGCTGAGATAAGAGCAAGGTCCAGAACCTTCTCTACCAGGTCTCCCAATGCTGAAGGTGGAAAAAAAGGAGCCCCAGGGCCATGAGTGAAATCAGTATTTTGCAGAGAAGGATGCACTGACACGCACTGACACATTCCCCCTGACACAGCACACCACAGGCTCGGTCCAAGCAGGACATTTCTTTTCTCTTGCCTCCTGCTTCTGATGGTTTAGGCTCCCTCCATCAATTCTCTGACCTGGTGTGGTTGTAAATGAGCAGAGCTGGTGACGAAAGAGTAAACCAAATTTTTTAATTGGAAAATGCCATTCCCTTGAAACCAGATGGCTCTGCCATGGTGGGTCAGTTGTCCTGGAGTGTCAGTGAGGGAAGTTCAGGCAGTAAAATGTTTTGCCTTTCAGAATGAATGTTTTTATTTTACATGCCATTACTTTTACAGATGAAACTGGGATTGTGACTCAGTCCTGCCCAATCAAAAATTGCTTCTAAAATCACATTTCACAGAAGATTTTTGAACTTTCAAGGTTTTTATGCTGGAATAGAACAAAATTCAAGCTTTGAGCTCCTAGAACCCCCCTGTGAAACCTGCTTTTTGTTCTCCATGAACACCTAGCAGGGATTCAAGACACAGCCCCACTGCCATAAGTTGCAGAAGGATGGGCAGGACTCCATCAGGAGGATCTCATGCTTTTCCTGAGGGCAGAGATCACAGTAACACAATAACCACAAGGCCCTCATGACAAGCATGATACCAGAGGAGTCAGGGATGCAGCTTAGGTAATGGAGTCTGATCCTTACCTCACCCAGAGCATTTCAACACGGCTGGTAGCCATGTCTCTGCTCTAGGCCACTGTGGATCAGGATGGCACAGACATGCTTTTCCCTGACCAAAGAAAACCCATGGCTCCACTCTCTGGAGAAAACAGAAGCCCCTTCAGCTGTAGGAAAGCACACTTGGAAGGGCTTGACTGGTTTAACGCATGTGCTGATGCCTCCTTATCTTATTGAAAAGACGTAAGACCACAGTGGGATTTCATGATACTTGCACGCCGGCTGTCAGGAACAAACTGCTCGGATACCGGAGCCAAGTCACTCTCCTATCAACAGGTGGTATGTTTAACAGGAAACAGGTGGTTTCTCTACCTCCTATCACTCCTGCAGTGCCTTGTGAAGACAGAGCCTGTTGGTGTGGAAGCTCTGAGTGGGAAAAAGACAGGGATCACCAGCTCCTGTGATTTCTCCCTTTCCCCACTCACAGTTTGGCCAGTGCTGTTCATGGGACTTTCAGCCTTGTCTTGGGGAAACTGTCCCAGACTGGCTGCCCACCCCACTTCCGTCCCTCCTGGAGAAGAGCAAACAGTTTCTGGTTATGGTATAGAGGCAGAGGCTCCCAAGCTTACACCCCTTGCACCCTGTGAGAGATTTTGGGGTGTTGGGAGTTAACAGAACAGACCTATTCCTGGCAATGCTTTCCTGCAGACACTGGGATTGTCTGATCCCCTGCACCAGCCGGCCTTACACAGGAAGGAAAGCGATGCCAGAGCTACAGTGAAAAGCAGGCTGAGGCTCAGCCCATGGAAATGAGGTTTTTCTTCCTCTTTGCAAACTCACTTAGTTGTTTGGACCAGCAAGGTGATGAGGTTAATTGAGCACAAAAAGTTGGAGCGCTGTGTGGACAGGCTGTCTGCCTGGCAGGGCTCTCAGCAGACCTCTTCACTCAGCATTGTACCCCAGTCACAACCAGTGTAAGAGAGACCCTGCAACATTTCTGGTGTGTCTCCAGGAAGCCTGGCACAGGGGATGGGGTTGTACATGCCCTGGTTCGTTCATTTTTATATCTTCTCTGCAAATTCAGGGGTCTCATGGCGCTGGGCACAGGCTCACAGCACAGGTGAGCTCAGAGGAGGCAACAGCTACTCTACAAAGTACTCCACTGAATGTCCAAAAGGGATTTGCACCTTTCTTCTCCTTGCTTAAGGGAGACAGTAAGTTAGGAATCACCACTTAAAAGATATGAATACATCATAGTGTATATTTCATTTAAAATAAGTTAATGGCAGCTTTCACTAATTCACTCCACCCAGCTCCATGGGCCAAGGTTGTACCTGCCAGCTAAAGGCACCAGTGTGGCAGTGGGACATGAGCTGCTGTGTGAGCCAGACTCTGCATCCCTGTTATCTTGTGGAAGAGGATCACTATGGGATGTGGAAGGTAAGATCTGCACAAGGCAATGCCACCATTTGTGTGCAAACCACAGCATGTAAAAAGCAAATGAGAGTTACTCTAGGTCTGGCATGGCCTGTGCAGGGTCACCCACTGCTGCTCCTCCACCTGCAGGCAGAAGCAGGAGTAAATGGTGTTCAGGCAAAGAGGTGACGTCTTACTGCTTACAGCCCTGTAGGACAGCAGAAGGCTTTTTCAACACCTTGTGGGTACCCTGCTGCCAAACCCGCAGCAGGTCACCTACGTGAGCTGCTCTACAGCCACCTCTGGCCAGACTGCCCATTACATCACATGTCACTGCAGAGAACATGAGTGACTGAAGGGGCCCCAAAACCTCCCTGTGGGACTGGAGACATGGTGAGGGGGGAGGAAGGTGAGGGCACAGATAAGTTCATATTGTTCATATGTTCGTATTTTTCATATGTTCTGATGATGGGGTGCACAGAAATCCTTCCAGCCCAGCCCATGTCTGCCAGCAGGCCATGTGCCTTGCGGGGACAGCAGTACAGACCCCGGGGGAGGCACCAGGGTGGGAGCAAAGTCCTGCAGCTGAGAGAGCTGGAGCCCAGGGAGGGAAAGGAGAGGGGCCAGAGTTGGCTTCTCATCAGCCCTGACAGTGAGGTGCTGGGGAGCATGCTTGGGCTGAAAGGTTGACCAGGAGTTTCTGCTTCCCATAGGCAAGGGCAGTGTTACAGCTTCACCGCTACAGAACCAGAGACGGCAGCTGGTGGCACCAGCCTGGGCCCAGCACCTGATGAGGCAGGATCCTTCTCCTTGAAGGTAGTTCTCCCTGCCCAGCATTGGTGAGTGGCAGCCACCTCTCCAAGCCCCTGAGAGGTTCAGCTGGGGCATCAGTACCATGTGAGTCCCAGGAGAAGGGAGGAAAGAGGCCAGCTCATGCCAGGACTCTGAGAACCCTGTGCTGGTGCTCTGCTCCAGTACTGACACCCTCTGCCAGGCTGGTGGGGCAGTGCTGCAGAAGAGCTGGACTAGGGTGATGGCTGCAGGGATAAAAGCTCAGGATCTGGGATGTACTAGCACAAACAAGCAGTCCATTTTTGCTGGTGGCACTTTTTAACACCATAGACTCCCTCCCCATCCACCATTACTCCCTTGCAGCCAGTATCCTGCCTCCCCATCCCTGGCTGAGGTGACTGATGGGGATGGTCTGTGAGCAGGGAAGTGGCTGGTCATTTCCACTACTGAACTAAAGCTGGGCTAAATAATCCCCCTCAGTGGGGAAGAGAAGCAGGGCAGGGAAAGATGCTGTTTGGGTTTGCCCTCAGTAGTCGGACGTGGTTTTGCAGCTCTTTCATCAGCTGTGCAGTTCCTTGGTCACATTTCTCCCTTTCCCCACAGAGAGAAATGCCCAGTTTCTGATGGCAGGTTTTGTGTGTGCATGTGGCCCCCCAGCCAGGGTGAGACTGGCAGCCAGTTTGGTTTCTAAGCTCAAGCCTCTGCTGAGACATCTGCAGAAATTAAATGGAGCCGCTTAGGCACATTGTGAGCTATACTCCCCCGCTCCTTGCAGAGGCATAGGCTTGGCTGAACACTGCTTTTCTAGAACAAAGTGGAGAAGCTGGGACATGCCAAAGTCTGGTTCCAAGTCACAGCTGAGAACCACCTAATTTTTCAATGCAGACCATCAGTGCTGAAGTCTGAGGTCCCAGATGTTTTCCCTCTTTAAGGAGTTGGGCTGGGAGACCTCACCGGACATGCACGACCTTGTACATGAGCTGTGTGCTGTCGGTGCCACCCTCCCTGATGACCCTGTTAGCAACACCTCAGTGAATCTGTGGGGGAGCTGAGGGTCTGGCCTGCCCAGGGCTGTGCTGTGATCAGAGCCAGCACAGTGCTGGAATCTTTCCAGTGTCCCTGGCCCTGGTCTGTCAGGCACTGTCCCTGTCCCTGCCTGTCTCTGCTCCCAGCAATCTGAGGGGACTGCTGTCCGGATTGGCAAGGTGTCTTCAAACAAATCCCCTCACTGCCTGCTTTCTCCCTGTTGATAAAAACGGGGTGAAATTTAACACATGAGTATATGCACATCGGTTTTGTCACATCATTTGCAGAGGCCTCAGACATTTTGTCTCACTAATTACAGCAACCTGAGCCTGTTCCTAAGCCCCACTTTGACTTCAGGTTCTGATTTTTTAATGGAGGTGAATATGGTACCATCTACTATTGGTAAATTAAGGGAAGAAAATCCTAACTTGCTTCTGCCACTTACAGTTGCAGGAAAGTAGATTGATTTTCTTTTAAGCAGGCATTGCAAAACAGCTGCTTTTCAGCCTCCAGCTACCAGCTGACCCTAATCACAAGCAGTGACTGTTCTGCTCAAGTCCACCTTTTAGCAGACACCTGATTAGAAAAGACATTGACTGAAGCCTTTCAGAAGATGTAGATGCTCATTTGTTTTAATGGAGGAGAAACAAGAGCTTGGTAGGTTAAAATTGAGCTTGGTAGGTTAAAATCAGAGCTTTAGCCCAGCAAATGCCAGGCCCTTTGTAGGACTTCCTCTGAGTGACCTTTTGTTGGCACGGATGCTGCAGAACCCAGCTCTCCTGCCCGGGGGAAGGGGGCAGCCACCTCCTCCAGAAATGCCCCCACCAAGGCAGCCATGCTGTGTGTGCCCTGCCCTGTCAGCTGGGCAGGGAATGGGAGCTCCCTGAAGCTGTCCTGCAGTGCTAGGCAGGAAGGTGTTAACAGCATCTCCCAGTGCCACATGTCTAAATGCCTTCACCTCTCTGGGAAGCTGACATTCCTGACTGTGCTGCAAATTAGAGAGCTCTTCAGGGTCATTTTTCCCCTCTTCCCTTTTATTTTATGTTTTTATACACCCCCTTTCTTCAGATGTGATGGGAATGGCTGGGGCTCACCCACACACAGCTCACAGCAGCCTCTGTGGGGTCCACTTGTGCTTTCCCCCTCCAGCTCTGTCAGTGACAGCATGCAGGGCTAGTGGGGGTGGTCCATGGGAGGGCATGGCCAGCTGCCCTCCCCAGACCAGGTGCTGGCTTTCAGGTGTCCCGTCTACCCACGCTGGCTGCCTGCTGTGGCCAAAGGATGCTGTCAGCTCTTGGCCTTGTGCATGCCCATCACTGTCAACTCCTCTCTGCAGAGGCTGAGTGCTGACATGCTCCTCTGCTGAGCTGTGTGGGCCACTACAGCCCCTGGGGTGGCTCACCAGAGAGTGGGGGAGCTGGAGATGGGAGCTGCTCTTTGCTGTTGCTGATGCTCCAGTTGGCCCAGCTGCCTCACCATCCTGGAAACAGCTGTCTAGGACAGAGGAGCTCATCCCTACTACCCAGCATGGGGTGGGGGGTACAGCACATCCTGGTGTTGCTGGAGCAAACCCACCAGAGTCAGAAGGGCCTAGCAGACTTGGGAGTGACTTCTTGCTTTTAGCAATGGAGGAAAGATGAAGGACAGGGCTTCAGTGCTGCTCCTTTATAAGCATTTCTACTTCCCTCCCTGGGATCAGCCTGAATGTGTAGCCAGGAGCACAGGACTCCCGGCCAGCCTGGGGAGGGAGGGTGTACTGTGTTGGAGGAAGGACATTGCTGACCAGCACGGCTGCACTGCCAGGCAGGAACACTGTCCCTGATAGATTATTAACCTTTGCCTGGTGCCTCAGGCCCCTCTTGCAGCTCATGGTTTGTGGCAAAGATCATGTCTTTTTTACTTCATGTCACTGTAAGTCTTATGCTCCTGAAAAGGCTGTGGTGACTGAAGACATACATACTTGGCTTTAGAAAGATGCTTAACATGTAGCTTTTAATCAGCTCTACCATGAAGGCTTGAATTGGCCCCAAGGGCCCCTGTAGGAGCTGCAGATACCCCGGGGATGAACAGGAAGACCTGGAGGCATTTGTGCATGGGCACAACATACACATTTTTTCCTCCCTGCCTCCAGCAAAATGGTCTCTAGAATCACAGGGTTTTGTTCAAGTAGTATGAAAACAGGCAGACACTAATCTTGGAGACTCAGGAATATCCTCCAAGAGCCCATGAATCACAGGCACTGGGGACTCAGCATCCAGCTCTAGTTTGTCATGATGCTGTTGTTTTCATGCTGGATTTGACTAGATCTCAATGGCTCATAGTATGTCTCACACAGCACCTAAAGCAGCCCTGGCTGGAAAAGGCTGTAGACTGGCCAGCTTGGCATGCAAAACAAAGCCCAAACAGGTGGCCAGAACAAGCCCACAGCGAGGAGCAGCAGTTCAGTTGGGTACTCAGACTAATGCCCTACAGCTGGGAGGGGGCCCTGGCCCTGGGGTTGGAGATGAGACACACCTGAGGGGGGGCGGGGGGAAGAGGCAGGTTCCACATGGTCCCAGGCTCACTCATAGTGAGCTTTTCCAGGTCTAGGTAAGAGGGGTGGTGGGGATTTTGGGGTGGTTTGCTGTCTGTGAGCTCATATTTTGTGGGATACTGGTGGTCCTCCTAATTTCCTGGTTTCTGGGAGCAACTGCTGGGGAAAGGTTGGCTCTGAGTCTGCACTGGGGACCCTGGCTGTGACTGCCCTTTGCTTAGAGGTGGGCCTGGCGCGGTTGGAACAAAAGGGTCTGGCAGGTGCCACATGCTGCAGCGTGTTGGTACCTGGGCTGTGTGCTCTGTCTTTAGGGTCCCCTCAGTGCTACCAGGTTTGGAGCTGGGACTGGGCAGCATTACCCCCCACTTCTGTGTTTAGGGGTGCCTTGTCCTTTCGGCTTCGCTGCCTTCCCCGTGCACCCAGCCCTGCTCCACCAGTACCAGCTGCAGCAGCATGTTTTTTCCCCTTCCAGCCATGGCTGATCCCACGTGGGGATGTGGTGGCCTCAGCTCAGTAACCCTGTACATTACAGCCCATCACAGCCTTTGGCTGCTGGAGCTTGCTGAAAAGGCAGCGCTAGGGGCTGGGTGAGATGCTGCAAACCAGGTATTAGCTGCTTGGGGAGTCTGGGCAGGCTGGGCTGGGAAGAACCACCCTGGTTATCTGTGCTGGTGCCCAGAGCTGGGCACGGGAGGACAGCAAATGCTGTAGGGGTCTGGGGGGGATGCAGCCAAGGGAGCCCCTGTGAAGCAGCTCCTGGTGCTTCTGTGCTTCTAGCCTGGTCTCTAGGCATGGGGATGTTGTAAGGGCTATCTGCCTCCTCAGAAGAGGATAGGGAAACACCAGAACTTTTGGTTTGCTCTAGAGGAGCAAGAGCAGCTGGGTAGAGGCAGAGGGAGATGAAAGGGAGAGGGCCCAGGCTGGGGAGGGTAAGATATGGACCAGCTGCTGGATGGATCCTGCTCCCTGGGCCTGTAGGGTGGCTCTTCCTGGGGCACAGCAGTGACACCCCCACACAGGATAACACTGGAGCAGCCCTGGAGGTTGAGGGGTGCTGCCAGAGGGTTTACAGATGGCACTGGTGAAGCAGAGAGCCCCTGGGGAAGGTTTCCCTGGCAGCTGCTTACTGCCCATACCTCAGTGCCCTTCTGCAGTGATGGGGGGTTTTGGTCACAAGGCTCCAAACCTTCATGACAGTGACGAGATCGATAGGAGCAATGTGGGACTGGGGCTGTGCCTCATAGAACAGCAGAGCTGCTGGGGAAACCCCTGTGCAGGAGGGAAGCCTCCCCAGCCTCGCCATCCTCAGCAGCGCAGAGCTTGGCTAGATTAAGTGGATGCTGTTACCATGGTGATGGTGCCCACAGAGGAGAAATGGGGTCTGGTGTTTTCCTCGCATACAAGGATGCTGGGACTGGGGATGATGCTGGCTGGGACAGAGCTGTCAGGGATGCAGCCATCCACAGTTCCCCTGTTCCACTGGGGAAACCCCTCTCCAAGCTCTCCCTGGTCAGGGCACATGTCTGATCACAGCCAGGCTCTGCTGAGCCAAAGGACAAACTTCCACGTCCTGCAACCCCCCCAGATTGTGCTGTGTCCCCAGAGTCCAGTGCCCCCACCCCGGTCCCCTGTCCTGCTACAAGAAGGGACCTGGATGTCTGCATTAGCAGTGCCCTTGGGAGGCTGGGCTCCCTCAGCAGTCTCATGCTCCTTGTGAAAGGGTCCTAAGAGGGGCCTGAATTCACATCAGAGCTTTCCAACACACACATCTGAATGTCCCAGCTCTGTCTGCAAGGGCCCTGCCAGCCAGGGACAGTGACTGAGGTTACAAAGGGGTTGCTTCTCCTTTTCCTCTCAGGTTTGCAGCCCAGGACAGAAGACCTCAAGACCTCACCCTCTCTTCACAGAATGATGAAATCATAGGGGGTGGAGGCACTGACAGCCATCCTGAAATGAAAGAACACAAGGGACACAGCAAAGCCTCCAGGTAGAAGAGCCTGTGGCAGTCCAGTCTTCCCTTGCCTGGAGCCTGCTAAGCGTGAGTAGTACTGATTTGGACTAAGTTAATGTGTGATGAGTTTATTGCTGCACCTCTAGCATGTCTCATTTAACTCTCCCAGCCTTCGCAGTGGTGGGGTTGCTGCAGGATATTGTAAGCAGGGCTGTCCTGTGTCTGGTTCAGGTGGTGAGGGTTTGCAGGTACTAGAGCAGCACTACATGATGTTTGCAGGCCAGCAGCAGTGTTACTGGTGCACTTGTGTGCTGAACAAAAGGGTCGTGGATAAACTGCTATCGTGACCAACCTCCTACGGGCAGAGCATGCTGCAGCATCCCCTTAGCCAGTGGCCACTTGGCAGCTGACTGAAGGTGGGATGTCCTGAGACAGCCGGGTTGGGGAACAGAATTTCCTCCTAAGAGATTACCAAAGAAAAATGGTGTCTGCTCTAAATTGCAGCCCTATGGGAGCCAGCTGTCCGGGCCACTGTCCCTAAAGAGAGGAAGGCCTGGAGGAAAGGCAGTGTGTGGTAGGAGAAGGTTGGGAAACAGGATCTGAAATTGGGAAGAACTGGAAAAAGTTGATTCTCAATTACTAAAAGACAGGGAATAGGTTATTGTCCTAGTGTAAGTGCTGCAGCCCCACCTGTGGAAATGAGTCAGGCACCTGTGCATGGAGGGAGTCCTGATCAGAGAATCTCTCTCAGCTGGTGGGGAACGCTCCCCCCGCAGCCAGGTGGCCCAGTAGCACTCAGAGTAGGCTGAATCCTTCTTTTGTCCCACTCATGGCATTTTAGTTTGTCTCCCTGCACTCTACCACACTCAGGCTTTTCCAAAGGGAGGTGTACAGTCTGGATCTGTGGGTGTTTGCCACCCTTTCACTCTTACGCTTATGTTCTTCTTGCCACTTCTACACATTGTGCCTGCCAAGGGTTGGCTTTCCTTTTCCGAACCCACTGGTGCTGTCTGCTGCCTCTGCCCTGTCAGCTCTGCACGTTTGCTTGCTAGGCTGATTGTCCCCTTGACTTCCAGGGTGTCCCATCACACTGGAGAGCTGGCACGCTTTTTTGGAGGCAGGAATTTTGCTGTGTCTGCTTATGGAAGGTTCTAGAGAGTCACACTGCAGTTCAAGATTTGGCTTTTAAGAGTCACAGGCTGCAGGGGTGTGAACTCACATGTAGTAAGGGGAGACATAACCTGGCTGAAGCCTATGCTGGATTAGGGGAGACCTGGCCCCACAGAAGAGCTGTAATGGTTGAATGTTTTAGGCAAGGGTAGTTTAGTTAAATCCAGCTGAGCCCCTACAGGAATGCTTTTGTTTGAGATGAACAGTCATTTGCTGTGAGTTAGTTTAAATCCAGTCTCAATTCATCTTAAGACAGGCAGCTGTTCTTAATGGGAAAAAGCCTGGTAGTGTTGCGTTTGGGGCATCCTCTCGCTTCTGTGTCGGAAGCCGAAGTGCTCTCAAGGCAAGCCACGCTAGGCATGAA
The DNA here is from genome assembly GCF_017639655.2 of Falco naumanni. Lineage (NCBI taxonomy): Eukaryota > Metazoa > Chordata > Aves > Falconiformes > Falconidae > Falco > Falco naumanni. Next base: position 1,526,109 of record NC_054060.1, on the reverse strand, counting down.
AACCCGCGAGTCTGCAGCTCGAGCTATTTACTGAGCTGCTACTAGCAAGGAAGCATCACTGATGTTAGCCTCTTTAAGAGAGGCTGAAGAGAAACAATTTACTCGCTTCCAGGAGGATGCAAAGCTGGTGGCGGTGGGTTTGCGGTGCCGCTTGCCTTGCGGCGGGTCACCGCTGCCCTCTAGTGTCCCCGTCCCGCACTGCCCCCGCGCAGGGTGCACGGCTCTCGGCAGGGGTTACTTCTGCCTGCCTTAAAATGGGCTACCCGATGAACACCTCGTTACACCCTCGCTTCCTCATCTGTCTTGATGTGCAAAGGAAGTAGCGCAGCAAATTATCTGGGCTAGCCTAGTAAGAAATGCTCCCTTTTCACGCTAGAGGTTAGTAAGCAGAGGGTAGGGTTTGGGTGTTTTCTGTATCCACTCTGCCTGTCTGCGTCTTGGATGTGCCTCGTGTGCCTTGTGACACTCTCAGCTTCATGGTTAACGCCCTGGTTCCCTACTTCTCTCCTGTATGCAGATGCATGTGCAGCCCGGTTCTAGCATGGCTAGGAAGTCCCTGAGCAGCTGCAGGGTCACGGCACTCCCTCAGGGTTCCCACCCCAGACCTCGGTGTGGCTGCAACAGGAGGATCTGACCAGCAAAATAGGGGGTGGGGGTGGAGCAGGGGCTGTAAGACAATGCAAGATCTTGTACTCCTGTTAGTAGAGGTCAGGACAAGGAGTGATCTAAGGCACCCAAGAACATGGGACATAAGTAACTGGGGAAAGTGACGAAGAGGCTGATGACCAGTGTGAATCTCTAGTGTTGAAAGTGTTTGGAGTTCGCATGAGGGTAACAGTAAGGGTATCAATTACTGCACTTTAAAATCCATACACAGAAAGGGCTATATTCAAAGAACAATAACATTATTTTTTTGTGATTTTACTGGTTTACTAAGGCTGTATTTCAGTGATTAAAAACCTTTCCTTCTGATGCTTGCTTGTTAGAAGGTGATACTTTTGCTACTGAGCTTTGAAATGGAGGTGAGTTAGCCAGAAAGATACTGCACGCTCAGTGGTTGTGCAAGGGCGAGGTGGGCCAGACTCCCAAACCACAATAAAAAAGGAGCAAGTAAAATTCCAAGCCTGGTCACCATAGTGACTGGGGGGAGGGCGGGCCCCAAAAAGTATAGGATTAATTAAAAACAGAACAAACTCTCCAAGCAGACCAGAATTTGATTGGATTAAAAAAAGTGTATTGGATGTCCAATACAAAATAATAAACATGAAGGTATTAAAAAAAGCCATAGAGTATACAGCAAATACTACAGAAAAGCAAAAAAATTTGTACAGAAAGGTAGACATCTACAGCAGTCCTCAAAATTATTCTACATGAGAATCATAAAACAATATACAAGTTTGGTTTTTTCCCCAAATGTCTCTGAGGGAAGCTGTCACTTAACAGCTTGACTATGACACTACAAGGATACACAATGTTCCAAATTTAAAATCACAGGATATGTAAGAAAACGTAGCATTAAAATGTGAAAAAGTGCAATACAGATTGTACACTGAATTGAATAAATGTTTTTTCTTTTAGTTTAACCTTAAAAAACCAACTTTGAACAGTTGTTTTATCATTAAAAATATTCCCCCTCCCCAATTTCAATGACAATATTAACATTCATGGTGTTTACATAAGGAATATTCACAAAGACCCACCAGTTAAGAATACTGTGTATGTATGATGGTATTTCTTTGGGTATAGGTAAAAAATAGGCAAAGGAAAACATGCACTCCCTCCTTTCAGGACAGGGTGCGTACTTTATTATTTAAATACATATTCTGTAGCTTATTTTGCCCTGAATTGTATTGATTAGAAGTCCAAACATCAATTATCTAGGTGGCCCACAGTGCTCCAATTAATTTGATTCCTTCCCCCCCTCAAATAATAAATAAACCCAGCAAATGTCCTAGAAATGACAACACAAAGAGTCCAGGAAAAGAAAGGAAGTAAAGCTACAACATAAACCCCTGCTGCTCTCCAGGATGATTCATCAGCTCTCCTTTCTCTCAGTGACAGGGACTATGAAAATGGGCTGAGCTCTAGTTTTAGTCAAATGGATAAAAGAAAATACATGAAGCAAAGTTTCTGGGTTTTTATTTAAATTTAAGAAGGTTACAGTATTTTCTCTTAATGTTCCTACAGGTACAGCCACCCAGCAGAGGCACTGCGCGCTACAGCAGCAGCGCCCCGCACCTGAAATGCTTGGTACCTGCGTGTCCCCCATCGGTATCACTGAGCATCTGAGATCACAAACCCGACTGCTCAGAAGGAACAGATTCTCCATCTGAATCATCAGTAAGGTTTGAGTTTCCTTTCATCTTAAAAATGGAATTGCACACAAGTTTGTTAGGCAGCTGGGTACTGGGGGTTTTTTCCTTCCTTTTTTTTCTTAAAATACTGTCCCTCTTTCTATGACTTTCTATTCCTCCTTGTGGCGTTTGGCAGAACCAGGCAATCATACAAGGGGAAAAGAAAAAACCCTTTTCCTTCCCCTTCTATGGGAGCTCCCTTTTAACTTTCCTTCCTTTCTAGTCAGATATGTGATCAGCACCCGAGTCGCTAATACTGGTTTTCTTTTCAAATGGTTTCAAAAGTGTAAAAAATACATTTTTGCCTTGCTTACATCTCTGAAGAATCCTTAAGAGAAGGATTCTTGTTTAAATGGCCTGGGATACAGAAACTGCACTGGGGTTGGACTTGCGGCTGAAGGATCCTGTGGACATGTAGTGTTCTCAGAAGTAAGATATGGTATGTGCTGATGAGAAGAGGTTCACAGTTCTCTGCTTCTGGGAGGTCCAGGTAGCTCAAACCTAAGCACCACCAGCAGAGAAGTGTTGTGCACTGCTGTCTGTGCTAAGCTCTCCATGCTGAATGAGCGCTCAATCTGCACTTGAAAGTTTCATGATGTGATCTTCAAATTAACAACAAAATAGAGCACTGTTGCCAAAAGAAGCTGTAGTGTCATCTAAACATAAGGAACCCTACTTTACAGGAGGAATTTTTTAATGTTTCTAAATGAGACTCTCACTGCAATTCAGTAACCAGAGACACAGTATGCTGAAGTTACAAGGAAGGATGTTACAGAAGATGCTTTCATTTTCTTCAGTCTTTCAAGTCAATGTAGAAAGACAGGAAAACAACAATAATGAAACCTCCCACTGGATCCCCTCCCCTTCCCCATCTACTTTTCCCCACTCAAAATATTGAAACTGCACAAAAAGCGACAAACAAGCCTTTCAAATTACATTTCAATTCAATTCAAACAGACTGGTAATCTCACAGTGATGAGAGGAGAAAGTCAGGCTTTTAATAATTATAATATAAAAAAATAAAAAAAAAGCTTACAAATAGCAGTGCAGCATCCCAAAAGGCCATGGATTAACTGCCAGAAGGGGACATAATTATACGCAGAATAAAAAACAAAACAGAACAACCCACGCTGGCAATGATTTTTCATACACAATAGAACAAGCAGTCAAACGTCAGTCTAGGCTGTGGAAAAACAACAGTTTCTCTTTTTTTTTTTAACAATATTTTTTTCTTTTTTATAAAAAAAGATAAAATAAAAACACAAATAAAATTGTACATAAATGCGAATGTCCAACACTGAAAAGGCAGGGCAATCACACCACTGAGACAAAACCTGATCAGAAAAAAATAAAAACCAAACCAGTGAAGTCCACTTTTTTTCCTTTTATCTGGATGCTGGATTTCAGGCTGATGCGTCCCATCCTGCATGGTCTCAGCACGTAAATGGAATTCCACTTGGCAATGACTTCATTGCAGGACAATGACAAGAAAGGTCATCTCTCTTTGACCAGCTGTAGCACAGATGCACTGGTTGGTTCGTTTGCTTTCTGTGTATGTTCTCATGTGCTGTCCCTCTTTCTTTTTTTTTTGTTTGTTTTTTCTTTATTTTTTTTCTCCCTCTGTACAATTCCTTGTGTTCCAAGGCTGAGTCCCAAGACTTGTGAAGCTGTCTGGAGTCATGTCCTGGTGAAGGTGGTCATGCTGTAGTGATGGCATTAAGGTCCTTCATAAGTCCTTCCAGGTGGGCCATCTCTTTGGTCAGCTCATCCGGTTCATAATTCTGTGGCAGATGTAAAGAATTATTGACAAGATTACTTGCTTCCTTTAATAGACGGACAGAATAAGAAGAAATTGTCAGTGATTCTAGTGTAACTGTGACCCTGGCACATAAATAAGCAGAAGCAGATTTAGCAACAGTTGCGGGAATTAATAACTTGACTCTTATTTTAAGTGCAGACCTTTTTCATAGAATAGTTTGGTTGGAAGAGACCCTTAAGATCACAGAGTCCAACTGTTAAGCTAATGCCACCAAGTTACTTACGTCGGGTCACCCACTGACATCCCCACTCGGCCCTGGGGCAGCCCCCCAGCCTGGGTGCAGTGCTGCTGCAGGCCCCCACCTCCCCAGCCACACTGCCTGGTCCTGCCCACACTCCTTGGCAAGCTGAACGTCTTTGTTTCAGGTGTTTGTTTTTTTTTTTCCCCCAATAGTGATTCATGATTTCACTGAAATTTAAGACTGTGATCATCTTATCTGTTTTCCATGTATCAATTCCTGCTTCAAGGTAACAGCCTCCTTTGAAGAAAAGGAAGATATTTTTAAAAAACCGTCCCAATTTAATTGGAAAAAAGGTCAAAGCAAGCACTTCAGTAAAATGGTTTTGATAATCATTATGCTTGCTAAATTCATACTCCCTTGTCTAGCTCAACTGTCTGGCTTCAGCTACAGTGAACAGCTATCACTCTGTTATCTGTGCATCTATGTAGATAGATAACGATGGATTAGTTAATCTTAAAACATTTTCTAAGATGACCAAGTCTTTCCCAGTACTGTGCAGTTCCTGGAGCATTTCTCCAAACTCTCTTTGCTCTTCCAGCGCCACTTTCACTGAAGGCAAGCTGGGCTGCCTATGGTATTCCCGTACCAGCTCTGCTAATGCCGAATCAGAAGCAACACAACTCCTCTCCTGCTTGATAGTTTCTGCTCTATGTATTTAAGGTCCATTATTAGACCTTCTAGTACTGAAGCTACTGCTCAGCTGCCTGCATACCATACACCTGAAGTCCTTCCCAGAGTGGAGCCCTCGACCCTGACTGCAATCTCACTTCCTTTGCTTTCAGATACAAACTTTTTTCTTTAATTTAAATAGAAATGAATGCAGCAGGCACTTTCCAGTTTACCAAGCAATCTAGACTGTACTAGAAAATTCATCTCTGTCCTGTGTCTAACACATTATCTGCCAACTACTGACAATGATAAATAACAGCGAGCTGGAAGTACTCAGACTCATTCCTACAGGCTCTCATAAAACCAGAATCAATTCAAATCACTACCTCATCCTGATTTTTAAAACTCATACTTATAACTAATATTTAGTATGCTGTAATGACTTCATCTTATAACAACTTACTAATGCCTATAATTAAGTATTCCAGATTTGTTGATGAATAAACTAGTGACTGTATCTTTCGTACCAAGCAAAAGAAAGAATAAAGTAGAAGTGACAACCAGACAGAAGGGCAAAAGTGCACCAAATCAAGCATGCATACAGTTTCTAGACTAGCGCATACAGAAATAAAATCAAGAGGGTAACAAAACCAAAGGACAGTAAGGAAACAAGAAAAAAAGGAAAAAATAATTAAAACCAAGCATTTCCTGTAGCAGTAATACAATAGCTAATACAGTACTTCTTGGCTTGCAATTTGAAAGGAAAACAGCTCTTCCAGCATCTGACACCCAAAACATCCTTGCTTCTTAAAAGCTATTTCTAAAAGACCAACAGTTGGTTGTATTTTTCCCCCAGTCAGAACACTTTCATATGAGTATCTAAAAACATGTTTGGGATGATAGCTTTAAACATTTTGGCATTCGTGCTAAATTTCCATCTGCAATGACACTCTGGATGCTCTGCAGCAGCACAGGAAGCTGCAGCTGCGTGACTTTAATGGGATCCAGGCACAGTACGCTTGCAAAACAGACGGCAATAAATGACATCTCAACACGAGCATGAACACATCTTAAGCTGCACAGAAGAGCAAAAGGCACTGTTGGAGGCCTTCAGCTCCATGAACAAAGATGCTCTTTACATCAAGATAAGCAGGCAAAAAACAGATGTGCAGGGCACTTCTACAGCTCCAGTATGGAGGCCTGCATATAGAAGCCCAAGTCACAAACCAAAGCTCCATTAGGCACTACGTACTGCAGAGAATGAAAAGACTAGGGCTATAGATGGCATCTGTCTTTCCTCTTGTAATTGCGAAAGGCTCGCAGAAACCAGAGCAGTGAGCACGAGTCAAGAAAGGAAGTCCCAGAGAACATTACTCTGTGTTCAGCTAGTGGCATCAGCTCAGCCAAAATACTGTCAGAGGTTTTTCAGTGTTTGACTGAATGGGCTTTGTGGACTGGAATAGGTGGAAGCACTGCATCTGTTTAGTGTTGTGTAATTAGGAAGGAAGGTATTGCTCTTCAGTAATTTTCAGATTTAGAAAGCAGCACTACTAGTACTTGCCATTTAAGTGCTTATTCTCTGAATTTACTGCCTTGTGTAGAAGGTATTTGCACTAGATTTTTTTTATATGCGTTAACAGGCAATGGCACTTGGTGGAAGTCAGCAGTCTTGTTATCCTCTGCCTTCGCAAGTCTCATGCAGACATTACTAAAGATTACAGGTATCACACAAGGAGAGATTCGCCACAGTTTGATAAGCACTGCCAAAGAAAGCCCCTGGCAGTGTAAGAGTACCTACGCTTTCCGAGTCCTCAAGCATCCTGGTGGTCTCCTGCACATCAGGGGCACTGGGGACTACCACTGGCATAGGAGGTCGGGTTCTTCCTAAAGTCCCAATCGATGCAGTCTTCACCGAGTGAACTGGATGGTTAGAAGCGCAAAACAAATTGTTATACAGTCATGCCTCGGTTAATTAGTTCTTTTGCCTATTCAGAAAGCTCTTGAAAGTAGGAGAATAAAAAGGATTCTATTAGATGAAAAATAACACTTCAGATTACAGAGTGCTGAATTTGAATCTTTGCCTGGTTTATCTGTGTACATAAAAGGAAAGGGTCTTGAAAATTATACCAGCAAAATTCACTCCAGCCTCTGACATTTCCTTTGATGCCGAAGTCTACCCCCTGCCCCTTATGGAGCTTCTCTCATTTTCCTCTAAAATTGCCTTTTTCTCTTTTTGGCAAGTGTGTCTTGCCAGTTTTCCCCTGCTCACCTTGCTGAGTCAATAATGGTGTGCTTGGCAATGCAGGGTCGTACGTGGAACCAGCTGGTGGAACTGCTGGCACCGCAAAACTCTTCAGCGGGTGGGAAGGACGGACATGTGCCGTGGGGAGGTTCTGAGCCGAGTCCTCCTCTTGTGCATTAGCCAGGTAAGACCCTGTGGTGCCTTCAGGATCCTGGTGGTCAGCACAGGTCTGAGACGAGGAAGCCGGCATGGTGTCTGTGCTAGGTGTATTTCGAACAGATTCTACAAGAGACCAACAAATCAACAACAACAAGTTGTTAACAGAAACTTTCTCTGTGGTCAGACGGAAACAAAACAGTAGTGTTTGCAAGCACCTTTTCCATAAGCCAAGAAGTGAATTCACAGATTCTGTTTTAAGTGAATTCACTGTCCTGTTTTAAGGTGAACGGCAACAGCTGTCTAATAACAAAATAAGCTTGAGCACTGAACGACTCCCCAGGCATAATACCAAAACTATAGTTTTGCAATGAAAACAGGTACATGTACTAAGACCCAGATAAACAGCATGGAACATAAATCTTCATTCTTCACTTCACCCTTGAGTATTTCACAGTATTGACATTCTTAAATAGGTATACATTAAGCATATATCACTGTAGTGCATACAGAAGAACCATATTTTTTTCTGAGGTATGAGTTGAAATCCCTTTATTTGCTGAACGCTAAAATGAAATCACAGGGTTCATTTGTTTGTCTGCAGCAGGCTCCTCCCTGATCTCAGAGAACAATAAGACAGTATCTTGAGTTTAGGGCACTGTGATCCTACTCGGACAACATTCAGGAAAAGATCTGGCTTGTGAGATCTGTCACTTCAGCAGTATAAACAGAACAAGGGAAACCTCTGCCTCGAACATATCATCTGCCTGTGTAATTGCAGCCTTGTGAGTTGTTTTCATAAGAAAACAGGAAACAACGCTGTTGGCTGTGGCACCTCAATTAAAACATAGACCTTCAATTGGACAAGCTCAGAATTCACTTCATCTCAAGATGTTACCTACATGCAATTTAGTAATACTGTGCTCTGGAATTTTTCAGATCACTGGAGACATTACAGAAACTATTGCAAATGATTGTGCTTCAAGCCTGAAAACACTGCACAGAAATCACTGCAATTTTCTGGGTGCTTCAGGAAGATTAACTAATGTCAGCTCTCAGTAGCAAAGTCTGGACTTTTGTCCTCTCTTGGTTTTAAACAGAACCGATTAGGGAAAAAGTTAGTTACCATATTAAGTAGCTCAAATTAGATTAGTTCTCATGTTTCAGGCTCCAGGGCTGAAGATTTCAGAACAAGAAATCTTGGTATTTGAAGTTGTATACAAAACATTAAACCTCCTTTTCCAAGGACATTGTCATGGATCTCAAAATCTGATCTACAGAAAACTCAACCTATCAAGGATTCTGCCGGTATTTAAACTGATCACTGCCTCTCATGGAACACACAACGGTGACCGACCAAGTTAAGCTTCAGGCTTTGATTTCCACATGTTTCACTCATTGTTCCATTATAAGCAAAATCTATCTGATCATTTATATCTCACCTGTGGAATTGGCCCTGTCTGAATGGGACATGGATGTGCCAATCGGCCACGGGTTGACCTGGTGATGGAGATAGCTGCGAGTTGGAGAAGCGAGGCTGCCGGAGTGGAAATGATGGTGAGGGTTATCGAGTGAATGGATGGGATGAGCACTAATCACAGCTGTGAATGAATATAAGACAGAAAAATGCTTAACATACAGACAAGCATGCACATGTACTGAAATGCACCATATCCCTCCCTTCACCCACAAAGCCACCAAACAGGGGAGCCAATGGCCCAGCAGGTTTACAGTGACACCAAGATGATGTATTTTAATATCAGTTTTCCAACTCTGCTCCAGCACTTTAGCTCCCTCCATACCAAGACACAAAACCCCCAAAAGAGGCAAGGCTCTCCGTTTTCCTGTGCAGAAAGTGCATCTCTCTTGGCTGTATCTTGCAGACACTTTCTGTTACACTTGAGAAAAATAAAATTAAGCTCCCTTTATAATTTCCATGTATTTCACACTGTGCTATAAATGTCAGAACTAAGGCAGAAGATAAAGGAGCTCACATTCCAAAATAATTTCTGGTTGTCTTTGAATTTCTTAACATTATAACCAGATGTGGCGTATTTAGTTAATTAAACAATGCAAGACAAACAATAAGAGTAGGGAAGACACCAAAGGCTCCACTTATTCCCTCTGTGCCGACTTTGTAAAGCTCTGCTCCAGTGTGCTCAAACCTAAAGCCTCTTTTTCTCCGCCCCCCCCCCCCTTTTTTTAATCTTTCTGTTTTCTTTTTCCTGTTTGAGACACATGAATTTTATACTTAATGTAAATCATCCTTTGCCCTCACCTTTTTGTGGTAACAGCCAAACAAAACCTCACTACTCCCCAGCTGGGAGGAAAAACGTGCGCAGAATTTAGTTCTTATGACTGACTAAAACACTGAACTGCTTAAAATCATACAGAAGAGTCTCAACACAAAAAAATCAGGACGGGAACACCGCCACTAGCACCATAAAGAACAAAAAGGTTGTGGTTGGTTATTTTCTTTTGAACCCTTTCTGGAAATTCTCCAGATGTGCTGCCTATGACTTTCTATGAATGACATGATGCAGAAATCCATCATTATAATGGTGAGTGCAGTTAAGACTTCTTGCACTGATGCATGCGGTCTGAACTCAGAGGCTGACTAAACAAATCTGAACCCTCTGACTTCCTCGCTTCCTGGAAAACAGCCTGTCAGCAGGACAGGATATGTGAATTGATCAGTGGCAGCAATATACTTAGAGATTTTCAGCTATTGGTAATAAACAATTTCTCTCTCCCATTAAGTTACACCAACAGAAAGCTAATGCCATTACCTACCTCTTGTAAACAAAGAGCAACTTAACTCTAATACTGAGCAATCAGTAGGTTCTAGATTTAAGTCCTGTGAGACAGCTGTCAAGGGGATGTGAAAAGTCAGGTATTCTCACTAAGAGCTTCCACCACTTTGTCTTGCAGGGAACTGACATGGCAAAATAACCCATAAAAGCTTGGCGATCAGAAATCCAGAGGCAACAGTCAGAGACACTAGGAGCTCTTTTATGTGCCAGCAAGGTAGGAGGCGTAAAAGATTGTAACGCATAAAATTTTACAGGCATAAACATTTTCATTACTTTATTTGTAGAAACCACTGGTCTACACCTGTGTTTTAGCCAGCATTTGAATCACTTTGAAATATAACATACGTTAGTACAAAAGACTGCCTATATGCTTTTGCAACCTCAATAAAAAGTCATGCACATATACTAAACCTTTCAAGAAATTTCCTAAAAGCTTGGAGATGAGGAGAAAACCACAAAATCATAGTAGCTCTGAAACATGAGCCAAAGCAGGATCCAGTGAACACGTGGGGAAAACCGATCCAGTGAGAACGCCAGAAGGTTTACCCTGCCACCTAGCCAGCCACCTTCCACTGCTGCATTTTGCTGACAGTTTGCTGGGTTATGAGACCTCAATCATGTATAGCTTTACAGGTCAAAAAGCAGCATGTTGTATCACCAGTTCTTAATGAAGATCATGGTGCATTATTTACTTCCAAGGAAGAGAAAAGTTCAGGTGAAGAACTGGATAAAGAGAAATTGTTAAGAAAGAAACAGCCCTTTGCTTCCCAATGTCCTTCCAGCATTTTTGTATTCCAGTTGTCAAAGAAGGAAACGACTAGGCACACACCATTACTGTAAATTGTACTAAAATTGAACATACTAAATTATCCTAGTTTAGTATTTAAGAGGTAAATAACTAGGCTTAAATGCTACAGTGGGCAGAGGGAAAAAAAAGCCATAGGAAGGTGTCTGCAGGCACAGGCTTAAACACACCAAATGGTCCTGCCTTCTGCGTTGCTCACTGCAAAAGGGCCTCACACACCAGTGTCAGTTTTTCTGTGCAGCTTCTTCAAAAAGGTATCTAAAGACATTACATTAATGTTTCCACTTACTATAAAATAGAAGACTACAGCTGGAGGCCCTTAGAGCTTTTGCAAACAGGATGAAAAGTCAAACAAAGTCACAAAAACAATCTCAATCCCTAAGGCACCAGATGACCTTGCATATCCTTCCTGACATTTAGTGCATCATGCTAACCTGTCACACTGAGCCAGCTGTGTGTCTGGTTCATTCTTTCTGGGCAAGGCAATATCTAATAAAGAGAGGGAAAACAGAAGCTTTTCAAGTGAACACAGCAGGACTGGTATCAAAAAGATGTCAAAGCTGGGTTTAGTGCTGCCAGGAAATACCATATCCACAACTGTATCTGCTAGCATTATCACATCAGCTTGAATACAATCAAAAGGCAGAACTGGAACACACTACCTCCCTAAAATATGTATCACCGCTGTATGGCTTGTGTGGCCTGCACACCTCTTAGTCCTCTGTGGGACTGATCACATAAGTTGCTAAGTATCTTTCTCACTGAATGACACAGGACGAGGGATACTTCGCTGCGCTCTTTCTGTGAGGCACCCTGCACAATTCAGCAGGGGCTCCTATACGAGTTTATCTTATGTGTGTCCAATACTGCGTTCCATTTAGAGAAAAAACACTTAGAACTGAGTGCAAGGTATGACTTACTGTAGCGTGAATTTGTTACATGGTCACACAAGTCTGAATTCATCATGTTCTAGCACTCGCCATGGGACATCATCAGGCAATCCTCAGAATCCAATAGCTGCAATGTCCCTTGCTAGACACCCATATATGACAGTATGCAAACTTCTAAGAAACTAATCAAGAGTAAAGATTATTAATATAAAATTATCCCCCACTCCTTCCTCATATGCGTAAAACTGGAGAAAACAAGGAGCATCAGGCTACTTATTTTAAAACCAAGAAAAAAGATACTGTCTTGTAAGAAGGTAGTAATACAAGGAAACAGTTGAAAATTCACAAACAGAGCTAATCAGGTCGTCAGGACACTTGAAAAAGCACGTAAGGGGCCAAGAAAACCAAGCACTCATTTCAGGTAAATAAAGTAAACAGTTAGAAAGTTGAAACGTAACTGACTAGTCTGAATTCGTTCCATAAAACACAGGAGGCTGTGGCAGCAATTACCTGGCTGCAGAGTGCTCAGGAAAGCCTACAGCCCAGCCCCGGCAAGCACTGTAATTTTGCCTCACAGTTCTCACTGCATGTTGCCTTTTGTACGTTTTACTTATGTTCTCAAGTCAGGGTTTCTGCCTAGTTGTTCAGAGGTTTAGCCAAGTCCCTTTCCATCTCAGAGTCATTGTTTGAAAACCTGATATATTAATTCTTAAAGTATTTTGTAATAGTAATTAAAACATATTACTACTGCCTCAACAAAATCTCAGTTCAGCACTTTTGCTCAAATCGTCATTAACTAATAGTGAGATATACAGATAAGAAGTAACAAACCAGACATTCTCCTCATTTAGGAGTCTGCTCTGCCAGACTCGCGAAACCTCACCCTCTGTCAGTGGTCTGTCCACCTTCTGATAAATTTGTATAAAGACCCATTGCGGAGGAAAGCTTCTCATGTACTGCAGGCTTTTGGTATCCTTTCCAAAAGATTCCAGCGTTGCTCCTTCAGGGCCATTCTGCTCAGTAAATCAGGGGACAAGTGGGCACATGGGGACGTCTTGCACTGAGACCTGTGGTGACCTTTTGCCCCAGCTCCCTAATTCTCTCCTACTGGAAGAGCAGCTGAGTTGTTTCTGAAGCTGCTTCTGAGCCACTACCACATTTCAGCATAAATCCCTACTGATTTTGGTTTGCCATAGGAGGGTGGATTGTAAACTGCAGCTCGTCAAGAGCTGCTTCACAGAGCTGCCCATGCAGTGGGGACAGCAGTTACCGTTAGCGTTGTGGCAGAAGAGTACGATCACTGCAGATACGGGTGAACATGGTTGTTTAGAAAAGATTAAGCACGAGTCCTGTAAAAATAAATCCTGCCTCACTAATCTCAGAGCTTAAAGACAGTAAATATGTCAATAAAGGGAACCAGCAAATATAATACAGATAAATTTTTAAAAAGGCTCTGACAAGACTCCACTCCAAAGTTAAAACACTAAGTTGCTGCTGAGGGAAAGCTCTTTTACGGATTGAAAGATGGTTACAGATACGAAGCTGAGAGGGGCTCGACAGTCAATTTTCAAGACAGAGGAGAGGAAGCAGGAGATTCCCCAGGTATCAGTGCTGGGACTGGTTTTAACCAATTATCTTTTTCAGTGACCCAGACAAGGAAGCAATCAAAGACATCTTCAAGTTTGTCAATAATATTAAGGTCTTTGGGGTAGTCAAATGCTATTCTGATGTCAAGGAACTCCAGAAGGGCCTCACAAGAGTGCATGAGCGGGCAAAGAGGTGGCAGGTAAACTTCCACATCACCTGAATGTACAGTAATACACTGAGGGATAAATAAATCCAAACAGTACTTATATGATGCGGGACCTCAGAGCTGCCAGTTACAATTCAGCAAAGAGATTTTGGAAATAGGGTTGACAGATCATTAGCTCAATATGCAACGGCAGTGAAAAAAGCCAACAGAATGTAGTACCTCACTGGGCAAGGAAGGTATTGAGAACAAGGCCTCTGCCTTATCATTCTGCTCTCTCATTCATCGTTCCCTGCTCCGTAAGAACTTGGTGGTACTGTGTGCAGCTCTGGCCTCTCTGAACCTCAAGCAGTGTAGCAAAGCTAGAGAAGGTTCTGAGAATGGTGACTAAAGTGATAAAGGGGATGATGAAGTAGTTGCCTCATGACGGGAGGCTAAAAAGGCTATGACTGTTTGGTCTAGGTAGGAGAAAACTATCAGTGGAGAAGAACGTGACAGATTTACCAGCTCTCTACAGTTCCTACGTAACAGCTGGATACTGGCAAGAGTGCAAAGGGCACGGACTATAACCAGCAGCCACGCTCACAGGCTTGTCCTGGAAAGCACGTGCAGTTGCCACTGCTGGAGGCTGGGACAGACAGACTGCTGGGCACATCCCCGACGTCCCCACTTCCACAGTGCACCTCCTGCTCGCTCCGATACAGCTGCTCAGTTTTTCCTTTTAACTTGATCTAACTCTGCCTTCACGATAAGAAATTCAGGACGCCTTCTTTGAACTGTCTGCACTGCATGTATGACAGGATTACTTAGGAAAAGTAAGTAGGAAGGCAGCGAGTGTGTGCGCCTGTGCATACAGTATCAACATGGCTTGTTTGGGTGCTCCCAGTTTCAAGCCAGCTGGTACGTGGGCTGTTGACTTACGCTGAGGTGGTTGAGAATCAAAAGGCATCATCATCTTGGGCCTCATCCCCCTTCTTCCTGCCAGGGTGGACATGCTATCCTCCGACTCATGCCCTGAAGGAAAAATACTGAAGGTTATTCACTACTGCAGCAAGCCTTGTGTGATACCATACCAGACTATTTCAGTCCTCTGTGTTTCTGGGCTGTCCTGTTTGTAAGCAGTTCTGTGACTCGTAACTGATAAAACCAGCACTCTCATCCCTCACTAGAAGGCAGAAAACACAGTTAGGGTAAAGATCATCAGGCACTGTAGAAACTCTTCCAGACCATCATGCAAAGACACACCTCTGGCAGTGCAGCTCTGGGCAGTGAGGGGCAGGCATGAAGAGTCACACCTGTGGGTCAGACATGCTGGACTAACGAGTTACCCACTCGCCAAGTGAAAACTCACCCACACCAAAACCTGACTGTGTCTGTCCGCTGAAAGAATGTCATAAACATCTCTCAACAGTTTGATGTGAAACACTTGTTAGATGATCTTCTGATTACTAATCAGTATTTACCCAAGGGAAACGCATGCCTTAACTCTTGGGCACTCAATTTTCTCACTAAAACGTGTGATCCAGCCTTTTCAGAGAATCTTACAAACTAGGCACAAACCCCAATTCATTACTTGGAAAACAAGAACAAAAAAAGGCTAAGGGTAACTAAATAAAAGGTCAATAAAGCAATTTCACCAGAGTAAAATGCATTTGATTTTAAACATCACAGTCAAAGTACTCGTTGATAGCTCACCTCTGTAGGAATTGCGCCTTTGATGGATATTGCTGTCCATGGAATTATCAACGGGGGTGATGTCTTGGGAGTTGCGAGGGATTGGGGTATCTGTCATGATTGGGTTGGGATCTGGAGATTTATCAATGGGTTTTAGCTCCAGTCTTTCATGATGGATCCACAGGTCAGGAGGCTTGACGTCTTTCGAGTTTCCTTTGTACTTATGGGACCCGTTCACTGATTTGCAGGCAGCTCGTTTCCTTGGGAAGGAAAACAAATGAAATGCTCTTAGATGTAGGCTTCCTTTCACTTGTTGAAAGAGGCAAATTTTCACTGAGATTTCCTTCAGATCTTGTATCCAGCTGAGCAAAAGCTACCCACTGGGCAGGAAGCTTTGAATTTTACATATAAGCACATCTGACATCTCAAAGCATATTCTGCAATTCTGATGCCATGAAATTTGTCTCAAATGCTACCACATGCCGTAGAACTGTGCTCTACAGTCTAGGCTTTCATTAACAAAAATTAAGTTTTCAGTACTTATGGTTATTAAGAGAATATTCTAAACATGAAGTGTACATACATCGTGCTGTGCCCTTACTCCAGGGTTACAAACAGCTGCAAACAATAGCTGTAGGAGGAGTGTACAAATAGCCACTTATCCCCATAGGATGGTTAACTCTACAGATTAATGACATGAGCATTCATTTTCCCACCACTCAGGTCAGACACATCTGACGATGGGCTTTTTCATCACTGCTGAACAGCAGCAGCAGCCGCCCGATTTTAAGGCAGACATTTGACATGATGGAATTTTGGAAAAGTAAACCGCAGAGTTCCGACACTGCCCTCCACACGCGCTCCAAGCTTTGGACCCTGGCAATGATGGAGGAAGGTGTCCTTTCTGGGTGGCAAGTTTCCTAGAACCGGCTAAGATATGACTAAATATGATTTTGAAAATACCAACGAACAGAGCTGTCTGATGTTGGTGATTCACAGCCAGACGTGCCCCCGGCATCCTGCCTGGAGCACTGTAGCTGAACCAGCACAACAGATCAGGTTATTCACTGGCTGTGGGTTGCTGCATGTAAGAGGTGGCATTTAGAAACTGGGAAAACAAAGGCAAGATTTCACAGGCTTACTTCTGCTCTTTGAAAATAAAATGTATCTCTTGGGTGCAGGCCCATGTATTTTGCCCTCTCCCAAGCACACCCCCAGCTGCTAGACCATATATCCTTGCTCGCCTCTCCTGAAGGACTTGCATTTTTACAGGATGGTTCAGCTTCAGCAAAACAAGTGCAAATTATCTTCTACGCCTGACTTTTAATAACTTTCTTAAAACTCTGTTTTGCATAACAGAGTCTTTTCAAATGTTAAAAAAAAGCTTTCAGCTCTGTTCAGTTCTTTCAAAGGACATGCAGGAACAACCTTCAGGAGCCTATAAATGGAAGCATTGCTGCTGTAGTCTTAATTCAGATGGTCTAAATGAGGAAAGAATTCAGATACACACCTGTATTTTGAATTTTGGAGCACTTTTCTAAGGAGTCCAGCACCAGATTCAGATTCCACTCCAGTAATCTATCTAAAAATTGGATATTACCACACACAGCTTGTAAACATACTCCACACAGTGAAGTACATGCTAAGAACAGAAGTGAGAATCTGCCTGAGCTGCTGAGCTCTCACAGCTCTAAACAGATGTATTGGCTCAGGTTTGGCAACAATTATTTAAACAACGAAAGGGGCAAGTGCGGGTATACATGAAAGCATTGCCACAGTTTGCCTGTAAACTCTGGACAGCTTGTAAACTCTGAAACACTGCTTAGGAAAAACAGCACCTCGGCACCACTGCAGGTAGGATCATGAAGCTGCACTGATGCATGTAGTCTTCTGAACACAGGAATCCAAACTGCATTACCCATCTGTTGTCAGGACCAGAATTTCTACAGCCCGCAAGACGTAAAAGCAATAAACTTAAGCATCATAAAGAAAAGATTAAATCACAGAATTACACGAGAAAGGTAGGACAGGGCAAAGTGCCACCTGGACATCTTACTTTTTTTGGTGAGAAGTTGTACGACGAGTGCAGAAGACTGCGACTATCACCACTATCACAACGGTGATCACTCCAACAGACACTATGATTACAAGCAGCATGTTGCTGTCCAAGGGAGAAGTAGGACTTCCATGGGGACTGTTACTGCCTGTTGGAGATGGAAGAAAGGGGTTATTTATTATACAGAAAAAAACCCACCTAAAGCAAGCAGTGCCCATCAAAGGCTTCTAAAATCACTCCGATTAGCAGAATGAGAAAGATATTTGTCTGCTAGGACTTCAAGTGAAGTGCTTGCTTATGTTCTTGTCATTTGCTAACTGTGTTTCTGTACAACTACTAAATCTATAAAATGCTTTATAGATCCATTTCCAACTAACGGTCTATGAAAATGTATGTTCATCCTACTCAAATAGTTATCATAAAAAAAAGTTCAATAGTTTAGACTCTAAGGGGAGTTAACTTGGGACTTTGCTAAAACTTTAGTACCACGGGCACTCCCTTGGACCCAATAATCACATGGGTCAGCATCAGTATTCTGCAGTGGTCACTCTCCTTCAAAAGAAACACACTTTCTGTAACACTAATGAGTGTTACCTTAGGGAAAGGCTTCCAGAATGCACAGTGCTAATAAGGAGGAGTTAGGATGATTTTTTTTTTCCTTCCTAATATGTTCTTATGAATTAATTTTACACTTGTGCGCTATAGCAGCCATTTAAACTGGGAACAAGATCTGCTTATCAAGACTGAAATGCAAATGCACACATTGATATTTTTTCCATATACCCCACACAGCAGGCAAGAACGCTGTGACAGAAGTATGATACTATTTCTTGAGTGGAAAGAACTATCATCATGAAGAGAAAAGGTTACTGGAACAGATGTAATTGGTATTTTCAGTCGGATACAGCATCACTCCGTGAAACACCAAACGATTTTGCATTTAAATTGAAAAGCTTTGTAACACCACTTACCACCAAGTGGCGGTTTGTAATCCGGCCCTATGTCCACTGGGCGGCTGCCTTTCCCTGCAGATCCTGAAGCTGGAAAGGTCGTATATGTGGTAATTTTACATACATATATATACACACATAAACACACACTTTAGCATTTCTAAGGAAGCTCTTTTAGAATTTCTCTGACCCACTGTGTGCATTTTCCCCCTCCTTGTCTCTCCCCTACAACATCTATTTGGCTTTGAACAGCAACTGTGTATCTCCAAGAAGAGAACAACTTCTTCAAAAGACCTATTTAATAATTAGTTTATTGTGTTAGTATTTTCCTAAGTAAGCTTAGGAGCCTCTACGAGTATTCATTTTAAAAAAATACAATAAAAATTATTTGCAGTAATGCACAGATATATATTGAAGAAAATGGCTTTGCCACACTTGTACAGACAGTTAATCACCTTGAAACAGTGATTATACAGGGATTTTCCCCTCATACCTAATCACAGTAGGTGTGGAAGGCTAGAAGTGAAGGATCAAAAGCAGAGTAGACACGATACTAAGTCCCTGCCTATCCATAAAAAACTTGCTTTCAGCTTCTCCCTGTTCTTTTTCCATTTGTTTCACCTTCGCCGGAAGTGACAGTGAAGTATTGCAAAAAACTTTTTGGTGAAACCTGGGATTCATTAGTTTCAAAGCTTTATAGGCTGACAATGGAAGTTAACGTATCTGTTCCCCAGTCATCACCAACTGAGGCCAATGACACAGCCCTCCTGAACCTGGGCTGCTCCAGGGGGCTCCTAGGTGCTGAATGCCAGAGCCAACACCAGCTGCAATGCTGTCCTCCTTCCACTTAAAAAGTATTTCCCCTTGCATAATTCAGGTCTAATTTAGATTACTTGCTGCCAGAGCAAGACACATGAAGTCACAAGTTCACCTCTAATGTTAAGACCTCTCCTGAGTTAGCAGAATGCTTCCTGCAGATAAAGATACACAAAATCCTCGTTCTTTCACTTCTGTATTTTCATTAAAATGCACTAGTGCAATATGACCATGAATGATAAAAATACTGTAGTAGGGGAAACATAAAGCAAGATGGAAAGAACATCCCTATTGGTATCCAAAATACTCTGCACATTTTTACCTGTTACGCACAAAAAGCCAAACCCACAAAAATCGGAAGTCTGCAAGTTTGGCAGTTTCACCATCGGGAGAAGGATTTTCTCAGTTAAAAATCTACTCTAATCAAGAGGTAGTAAGCGTTAAAGGATGTGTAACAAATGGAAATTGTGAACTTGAAGTCAAAGTCTGTAAATTAATCCCTGTGAAATAAAGACAACTGGTAAACCCAGCAGAAGTTTCCAGCAAAACTACTGATTTATGCCCCAAAAAGAAAATAAGAAGGAACGTTACATGTAATCAGTGAGGATTTAGATGCAGTCTGAAATTACAGGAAAGATGTATTGCAGGACAAATCTATAATGAAAAAGACACACTGCCCCTGCAAGTCTAGAGAGGACACTGCAATCAGTGAAAACCTGTCCTCTTCCGGAAATACTGGACTACTAACTTGGCAGCAGCCATGAAATAATTTAACAGAATTTTAAACAGCTTGTATTTGATACATTTGTATCTGCATGACCAGATAACTTGCACTGGAAATATGTGAAAAAAAACCAACCCAACCCTAAATGAATTGTCTGAATCACTGAATGTAGCGCAGAAGATGCACTGAAGCACCAGAGAAGCTGGGGGTGGTGGTGGTGGGAATAAAGGTGACTGACAGTATTTTAAAAGGACAACTAGACACCCTACACATTGTTAGTGCAGCAGCTGCAGCCTTAACATAGGCAGGATCATGGAAAAGGCGACAGACAGGCGATGGTGGCATACTTAATGCCCACCTTTCTGTTTTATTGAAAAACATGTATTTTCAAACTAACTAAATGTCAGACTATAAATTTGGTTGGCAACAGTCAGACATACTGAATTTAGACTTCCATAACACATTTTACCAAGTACTTTACAATGCTTTGTTAAAAATAACATCATAAAAAAAGCAATGTGGCACATATTAACAAGATTAAAAACAAATTAACTTATAAGAATGAGAATTATAACTGCAGAATCATTATTCACAAGGCATATTTCTAATGAGTTCTGCAAAGACTTGTGCTTGGCCAAGTGTAATTCAATATCCTTAACACCATGAATGAAAATTAAAATAATTGCTACTGAAGGTAACAGGTGACGTAAAATAATGGTGTAGATAAGATATACAAAGTCACCTGCACAGACTGACAGGGGTCATGTGGTACATGTGAGCGTAATGCAGTGGTTTGCGGGGTGTGTGCGCTCCCTGAATGATGTATATACTCACACTGCCAACTGCAGATTTTATATACCCCCCATACGTGTGTGGGTAAGTGGCAAAGTGTATAAATCACATTTAGATGACAAAAAACATGGGAAGGCAGTGACACGGAGGAAGCAGTATTCTGACAAGCTGCTCTATTTCCAGAGGACGTAGCCATCCTTGGGAATAACTACCCACGCACGACCCTCACAGCGCGCGGCAGCTCAGGGACACCCGATACTGGCACTGACTGCGGTGACAGTGCCTGTACATTTCCAAAAATGCAAAGGTAACTAACTACAAGATGCAAAGTCCAGTTTTCAAAATAGTGTAATTTAGATACTTAACCAAGACGCTTCTCGGTATCTAATTCCTGAAACCAGGGATCAACAGTTGAGGCTCTAAACCCCGGGGAGTTCCTCTCTGAGGCAGTGCCTCGGGCTGACCCTCCGCTGCCGTTTATGTGGCCGTAAGGACTGTCCCTCACTGCCCCCCTCGGAAGCAGCGAGTCGTCCCCCCCGGAGCACACACCTTGCTTCTACCCCGCATGCTCTGAACAAGCACACACGCGTGCTGCACCGGCTGTATAGACACTGGCCTGTTTTCCAGGATCTCATAAAGTTTGTTGTTGAGGTTTCCTGTTTCCTTCCATACGAAGGAACAGTTTAAG
Organism: Falco naumanni; assembly: GCF_017639655.2. Classification (NCBI taxonomy): domain Eukaryota; kingdom Metazoa; phylum Chordata; class Aves; order Falconiformes; family Falconidae; genus Falco; species Falco naumanni. Next base: position 1,504,730 of record NC_054060.1, on the reverse strand, counting down.
GTAACATTTACTTGAAATTGTTATTTTATTGTTGAATTGTTTTTAGCTTGTCGGTCCCCATGTTACCCATTAGGTGTCTGCAGCCAGACCACACATTCTGTGTCACTTCAGGACAGTTTCACCAGGGTCAGACACCTCAACCTCTGCTTCTGTACTCGGCTGGTGCAGCTCCCTGAGGCCTGACAGCGATGGCCACTAACTTCTCCTCATCCAAGCTCTGTGCTGTGGAAGTGTGTGGAAGAACGCTACAGTGTGCTTAATACAGAAGAAAAACATTAAATTGGGGGTCAGAACAAACCAGACAGAACCACCACGGCCCGCTGCCACTGTAGCTCTGTTCCTTCCCCGTGCCCAACAACTTGCCCACCATTTCCTGAAAGACGGCCTGCAGCTCAGGGACAGTCACAGCGGGCTGTCCTGCTCTTCTTCCTCTGCTCCCCTTCTACATTTAACGTACTGCCATGATTTTATGATCTCCGAGTGTTCTTATAGGAATTCTGAAACAAAACTCTCAGCTTTTATGATTTATAAATTATATAATTTGGTAAAAATTAATCAAATTGTTACTGGAAGAATGTGTTACTTTAGGATGGTAAGAACGGATGAGAAGATTTAGTTTTCTGCTGAAATGAGGTCAGAATAGCGCAGAACAGAAACCAGCAACTTTTACATTGCACCTGTTAATCTCCACCTATTCCCTTCCACTTGCAGTTGAGCGCCGATGATGACACGTGAGCATCTGCTCACCCACAGACATCTCAGCTAGCATCTCTGTTACACAAGTCTGGGTATGAATTTACTCCAGAGCCATCTATACCAGCATTATTTGGTACACAGAAGGTAAAAGCATATTTAATAAATTACTTCTAAGTAACAAGTTGAGAAGCAACCCCCCACCCCCCTCATTCTCAACCCCTTTAGGATCTATTTAATTGTATGTCTAAGCTGCTTGCCAATGTCCTTTTAAACTCATCCCTTTAGATTAATTCTTTCCCTTTTTATTGGGCTTGTAGGTTATTTGGAAGAAAGCAAAAATAGCCCTGGGACATCCACCTTATAATTCAATGCAGTAGACTCAAAGCTATCATTTTTCAAGCTAGTGTTTTAAAACCTTAAGGCTTTTAGTAGCTATTGCTGTGCTCTTCAGGAGTGTCTGGAGTCTAAATGAGCTGACGAGCAGAATCTCTCTCGCAAAAAAGCTATCTAGAGCAGGCATACTTCCCTTTATTATGAAAATAATTACCCTTTATTATGAAAATAATTACAGATGTAGAGCTTCACAAAATAACAACTGTTTGATCTTCCACCTCTATGTACTGAGATCTTGCATCAGTGGTCAGAGCCTGGCTGGAGTATCAATTAATCCAAACTCGTTCTGACAGAATGATTCAGCTCTGGCACAACCCGCTTGTCCCTTCATGCGACATCTGACTACAGAGATCACTTTATATTCCTAACACCCAAACCACAAATAGGGCTTCCAGTTCTTCCACTATTAAAAGCACAAGAAGAACCCACTCATTTACAGTTAGAGCAGCAGATACTGTTTCATTTAGGAAATGCAACAGCACACGGACAGGAAAAACAAAATGTGTGAAGGATGGAATAAAAGAGAAAGCATGGCTATTCATTTACCTTGATCATTAGGCATTTTATCTGAGGATTCAGCTAGTGAGACAAGCAAAGGGAAGGAAAAAACAAGAGAAAGATCACAAGGCTTGAAGGAGTGAGACGGAATTTTAAGTTGCACATAGTGTAAGCAGACTAGCTACAGCTCTCATTTCTAACCACCAATACTCACATGGAAAAAGTAACGTTAAAACCAGCTGCTCATAAATTTTTGTTTTTCACCACTCCTTACAGTACTTTTTTCCAGGCTATCATGCATTTGTGCTATTTCACTAGTTCCCCACCACTAAGCAGTTCTTTATTTAAGAGCCTGTTGTGTCACAGTAGTTCCCATTATATCATCCAAGTCGCTGGCAAGCAGCTGTGCCGCTGGCTACCACCTCCAGAGCCTGCTGCCTGACGCTGTTTCATCACGAGCACCCGCAATGCACAAGACCCTGAATCTTAAAGCAACTAAAATCTGGTTTTCTAAAAAGCACATTTAGGACCCAGACCCACAGCATTAATAACTAGATGACCAGAGTGCCCACCACTAATTTTGAAACAACACAATTAATCAAACAGCTGAGCAACGTCTGTGTATGTATTAATATATATAACACAAGAGCAACCCAACAGAAAAGTTTGTTCTAGTCAGACTCCACTGTCTTCTTGTCTTTTCCAGTTTAAAAGTAACATTCACGCTACTGGTACCTTATCCTTACAGGGGCTGCATTAAGAAAACAAGAGGAAGACATTTAGAGATACGTGCTAGTTCACCTTTTGGGGTTCTGAACTGGACCGCCTCAGACATGGGCCCCATGCCCTTCGAGTTGCGGGCCTGAATTTTGAAATAGTATGGTGTATCAAGGGTCAGTTCTTGTATTTGATGGGTCAGTCTGTTTCCCACGACGGGCTCAATAACCCAGTCATGTATTTCAGCATTCACATCCGTACTGTAGTAAATGATGTATCCTGTCCAAAGGAAAAAGCAAAAGAACTTCATACATAAAAGAACGGGATAGTCATAAGATCTCACAGAAAATGTTCTATTGACTTTTAATGACATTTGCACAGTTAAATGACTATGGCTTTTCTGAAAGTGTATTTTTTCTCTTTCAAAGACTAATTATTCAATTATTCAATTGCATTCAATTATTAGGCAGCCTTCCCATCGTAAATTTTAAGCTGATCAAAAGTGGATGTTAAGAGGAAAAAAGCAATTTAAAATATCAACGTTATTTCTGACCACCATTCACTGAGTATGAAGAAACTCCTCATTTCCATCTCGTTACTGTTCACAGTCCAAATAATATAAAATAACATAAAGCTGTTATCAAAGCGTTGTCAAAGTATTAACATTTATAGAAAATAGATAACATTAAAACAACAGAACACTCCCATGCACAGCTAAAGAACATGTTCAGTAGTTTGTTTTATATTTTATATTTTTCAGTTTATTAACAAAGATGACAATAATCTGAAGAGAACTGAAGTTATCTTGCACATAATAGAATAAAAGGCATGGGAAGAGTTTATGTTCTGTTACTAAAATATACTGCAATTACAAACCAATATGGAGTAAAAGCTTTATAACTTTTTTTATATAAGAAACACAGAGCCCCAGCATGAAGTAAATACTTGTACCAAAGTAAAGCCCTGTACAGGACTGGGTCATCAGCTGGTTCATGCACAAATTGCTTCTTCCCTTGTCCCACGGACCACCAGCCTGGGGGTAACAGTAAGGAAGGGGAGATGTTCCCCAGAGTGATTTCTACTTCCTTATAGCAATTGAAAATATTGCTGGTACCCCATATTCACAGTAACCAGTATGGCACGGAGGGTGATGCTTGACAGGCCAATGCTTAATTTCTTCCCTTGATGGCACAGTTAACTGCTGGGGAGGAGACTGAATAATTCGCCACTTGTACAGGTCACAAAGCAACAGTATATATATGGTGACAGCTGAAAGCACTATATATAGTCGAGTGGCACAAGACTACTGTGTTAACTTATGACTGTACTAATTAGTCAGCAACTGTAATGATACACAAGCATCTGGAACCCAGACTAGCACGGCTCAGTACTCCGTATCCCTCCTGTGCTCTCAAAAGATTAGGGCTGAAAAGCCGAGTACTCCACAGACACGCCAGCCAGTGCATGGAATTACATCATCACTTTTTACTGCATGACTTAATACACAGAATGAACTGAGCCAAGTTAATGAGTAATTACTGGAGGATGAAGCTGCCCCTCCGGTGGGCAGGGGCTGGCCCAGCAGACAGCACTCGGCTGTGTGAGCTGCCCCTTCCCGGGCACGGGGCCGGCAGGAGAGGAGCCGCCAGGAGAGCGTGTGGCATCTCCCAGCACCTCACCGGGCACAGGCTGCTGGAGGGGGGCTGTGTGCAAGGGCCTCAGTGACAGGACAAAGGGAAACGACTAAGCTGGAAGAGGGAACATTTCAATTAGATATCAGGAAGAAATCCTTCCCCGTGAGGGCGGCGAGGCGCTGGCACAGGCTGCCCGGAGAGGCTGTGGGTGCCCCATCCCTGGCAGTGCCCAAGGCCAGGCTGGATGGGGCTGGGGGCAGCCTGGGCTGGGGGGGGGGTGTCCCTGCCTCTGGCACGGGTCAGACTGGGTGATCATTACGGTCCCCGCCAACCCAAACCCTTCTGTGGTTCCGTGACACTGAACCTAACATGTTAGACTCAGAGTTACCACAGAATGATTTATTTTATTTTATCTTTTAGCTGTTAACTGCTACTTATGCAAAAGCTAATAAATACTATGTGTATTTACATTCAACATGTGTGAATGAATGTAAGATCCTCCTTCACACTTTAGACACGGCAAGGATATTTTTTTTTTAACCTGGAAAATTGAACATTTGCGATAATTTTGCTAACCACATTGTGTAAATGCCGATCTCATTGTACACTGTCTCCCTTTCTCATGGATACACCCAATTTAAGAGGACAGGCTTCTCTTTTCAGGAGCAGATATAACCTGGGCATACTCGTGCCTGTCTGAACGCCCCCCCTGACTGCTAGCAACCATGTCCTTTCACCTGCAGTTAAGATAAAGGCTCTTGTTTCTCCAGTCAAACCTTCTTTCCCACATAGAGGAAACATCTTGCTGATAATAAAATAATACAGAATTGGCTTTATAGTCAATATAAAAAAACATATACAACATACAAAGAGCTGTGCGCATGCAGAGGCACACGTTCTGGTGCAGAGCAGGCTGTCCATGGCACCCTTACAGCCCCACCTGTGCGCCACACCTGGCACCCACCCCCCCCTGCTGCCCTCCCTTCGGCACCCACAGCAGACAAAGACCTGGTGGAGCCTCTGGGCTGCGTGCTTAGCGCCTCTTTGCCTTGCAGGGGTCTTTCTTATGGCTTACTTAAAAGTTGACTGTAATTACTGAAGGTTAAGAGTCTGCACTATTCTGCCTTTTCAGAGGGATCTCAGTTTTATCTCCTGTCTGAAGCTGGCCGCAGCACTGCCTAGTCAGACGCCAGCTGGAGGTTTGATTCTGCACCATAGTTAATTCTGAGAACAAAAGCAGAATCAAACACTGCAAACTATACCCCGATAAAATCTGCTTTAAGCTTAAAGCTTGGTGTGAAAAAAGGAAAATTTAAGAGAATTATTTCAGAAAACCTTTAGAAATGGGCATCCAAACAAATTATAGAAGGGACACAGTAGTTACTATTTGATGTAAAATGATTTATCCGACTTGGAAGTGTTGCAATTACAAAGGCAAATAACAGTTTACTCCTAATGGTTATGTCAGGGGACTTAATAAACTGACTTTAAGTCTGTTCTGTGCCACAAAACTGACACAAAGATGACAAAGGGCACTGGGATGAACCCTTCTAAATAAAATACTGATGGGCCAGAGGCATTATAGATCTATTTCTGGAGGCATGCTATTAAAATAGCACAAGCTGATGAAGGCAAAGGTTATTGAGATATTTAAACTTTCAATTATATTTCTGGTTAGACTCCAATTTCACACTGCAGTTAGTTTGTATCTTACTACATTTTTACTAGGTACAGAAGTAAATAATTAATCTGGGCTACTAAAAAGATTGACAAAGAAGATAACAGACCTCTTGGCTAGCTCTAGGCTAAATGAAGCATGGAACACATTCACATAGTTATGCAGATTATATTCTGTTGTTAACCAGCCATCTTATATCTGCCTTTATTGCTCATGCAAACTGCACCTGTAATTTTGCCATTGGCTTCGGATGGAGGCTGCCAGTTAACAATTATTGTCCGAGGTTTTCCCTCCTTGCTCACCACAGTCACGTCTTTGGGAGGAGAAGTGGGAACTGCAAACAAACAAAAACCAGACTATCAGGAACAGGTTGCCCTGTTTCAGTGCACGTACAAGTAACCTTAGCACATTCGCTCTATATGTTGTACCACTGAAAAAGAGCACGTACAGTAACAAAACCGCTGAATATTCGATCTTCACAGAAATCCGCCACCCCAGTGGCAGTGGTCTTACTGATTTACTTCATTCAACTGGTAAATGCCATCTGGTGTGCAGCATCTCCTTTCCAAGAGGAGTTACCTGTTTCTAAAGCACTTCTGGCACCAGGTGCTGTGGTTCATGACTGAACGAGCCCACCTGTCTCCAAAACCACGGCATCTTTGTACAGCTCTTACAGCGGGGGTCAATGCCTTCTAACCTCTTCAGTCATCATAAAGATGACGTGAACTTGTGAAATAAACACATTCTATATGCACAGGCATGTGAAATGTCTCTGCATTTTCAGGTTTATGGTGGGACTGAGACCTGGTAATGCCAATTAGCCATTTAAATCCAAGTTAGCAAAGTAAATCTTCCAGAGATTTCAAATCATAACCCATAGTTGCCGATTTACTTTACTAGAAGCATTATTTGTAATTTGCAAGGAAATCTGCACCACAGAAGCATTTGAAATCCAGAAACAGTTGCTGAACACAATTTTCCAGCCTTTTTCCTTGGGTTGCCAGAAAGCAAGAAAGGAGGAGAGAAAAAGAAAGGAGCAGAGAACACTTCCTTCTCCCATCAGCCTCCTCCTGGCCTTAAAATTCAGGAAATGGCATAATTCGCTCCAGTGAAGGCCTGAAATCTGAGACCTCACTCGCCGAGAACTAAAATAGCCAGCTGGGGCTTAGATTAATGGCTTTCAAATGCACAGAGCCAGCGTCTCCGAAGGTGCATTAACCAGCCGCAGCTTGCAATGCCACATTATGAAAAACATGAGACTTCTAATTAGGTAACTTTTAGCAAAGTAAATCCGCCTTGGATATTTAATACTATAATAGTAACATTTAATGCTTTCTACATTTAAAGAGCTTTATGTATATTACCTATTAGAAATTAATCTGTACATCCTCTGAGATGGCTACCTATTATCCCTGGGCAGAATAGCTGGAAACCAGGGAAAGCAAAAGCTCGAAAGTTACTGGAACTGTTATACCAAATACTCAAAAACATGCTCAACAGAAACATACAGATGTAAAGCACGATTCAAGGCCCTACAGCAAGCTTCAGAGAAAAAAAACAACCATTAAACCAGAACTAGCCCACAAGAAGTTACTAATTCACAGACCAACACCGAACCCAGCATCAGCTAAGGAGCAAGTCCTATACAACGCTGCTACTCAAGAGTATTTGTAAATAATGAGTCGAACACTCAGGAATTTGGCGAGTAATATAAATCACAAGATCTGTTATGAGAAAATATATTTAGCCTTTTTTGTTCCTTTTCATTTGCTTCTTAGTTCCCAAGCTTTTAGGTCGTATTTGCAAATATTCTTTACAAGGAGCCTGACTAGAAATTTACTTTCTGTTTAAATGAAATGAGACCTCCTGTATCTCGCACTTGCTCCTGTACCTTCTTGAGTTCCAAATTCTCTTTTAAGAATTTTATTTACGCAACTTTCACAGTCCCCACTTAGTGCAGAACTGTATGTGTGCCAGCAAAAATACCAAATGAAGCGTTTTAACGCGGGATGGGCAGAGTAATTGGGAAGGGAAAAGAGCCTCGGTCCAGACCTGTGCTGTCAGAAGGGTAGCTGGCTCCACATCATGGAATTCCCACCAAAAACTACGACAATGTTTTCAAAAGCAACTGAAGCTCACTAAGGGTTTATGGGATTCAGAGTAAGCTTGGAGATTTCTGATTTTACTCTGGCTTTGCTTTTTCTTATGCCTCATTATAGAATATTTGGATGATTTCACTAATTCTTTGCATGCTTTATTTTTCTGTTGCATTTTTATCTAGCATAAGAACTACAGGGTGATTTGGATAGGCTCTTTTTGGTCCTTACAGTTCATATAAAGGGAAACCTAAGCATAATAAGCAGTAAATTTAATTGCTCAAAAATCATTTAACACTGCAGGACAAAAAGAGCTAATGAGGGACAGGTCAGGGGGAAGAGAGGTTCTGAACCTCAAAGTTTCTCAGGGGGCTCAAGTTCCTCCCAGCAGCTACAAACCCTTTTCTGTCCTGTATTCTGAGAGTGCATCCTTTCTACAGCACTGAGGACTGCAGTGGCAACTCCTGTGGAAGAACAAAAATTTAGGGCTAATTTGAATGTCTTAGTTTCCGCTAGGATTTTTTTTATTCATTTGCCTCACACACTTCCTCAGTCTGTAATAATTATCATCATAATTATAGCAAAATTTAATTATTAATTGCTGAAGCATTTTCTTTGTCTTTGCTATTAATGTACTCTTTCTGAGATGTTTCAGGCATACACTTCTTTATCCTCTCCTGTCCATGAGCCGTGGTACATTATTCATTACTTTTCTGTAATGTGATGTAAATTTTTCTGCATGCAATCATCCCTTTGAATTTTGAAGTATGTTGTTGTTTTTTAATCAGAATTTCTGACTAAACTATAAAGAAAAGAACCCCCCAGCAAGTATTCATCAGCATAAGCATTTTAAATACATGCTTTCCCTCCTCCAGAATTCTGACAGACTCTGCTTTATTAATCTTATCAGGAATGTTGGCCCTTCCAGAAAGCCACCAAGGAGTACCTAATTCAAAAGTTGTTCCATGTGCTGTCATACTCCAAGTACTTGATCTTCGACCTTTAGTCACCATCACGGAGAATTCATACAAGGTATTTGGTTTTAACCCAGTCACTAAATAGCTCAAAGTGGTTGCATTTGCAGTCTGAAAGAAAAACAAAGAGTCAGTAACTTCTGAACTGCAAACCATCAATCAGCTCTCAAACACCCGTGTCTCAGGTGTCTAATATATTTTAGCACTGCTACATTTTCACAACCACTGTCATTAATTCTGTAACATTTCTGCTCTGTCATGCAAATTCATTAATCAAGTATTAATGTGCAGTTGTTTTATCCTCAGCTAGAAGTTCTTTCTGCAATCAGCAAGACCACTTAGTAGTAGTTAATTACTTTTTTTTTTTAAAAAAGCAAGCAGTAATACAAGGTCCAAGGCACACCTGTTATGCAGCAGGCTAAATCACTTTAAGGGGAGGTGGTTAATTTACAGCATTTCATTAAATGATCTGGCTAGGGAAAACAACGAAGCACAGCTAACAGTAACAGTCCTTCTTGAAATCTGTATCTGCCTTCCAAATTCTTGTTGGAGTTTTCAGTAAATTTTTAATATCCTTCAAAAAAAAAAAAACACCTGAAGGTACAGGTGTTGAGACTTGAAGATAAGGAAGCTTTACCAATATGTAGATTTTTTTCAGAACAAATGGTTACCTAGGATTGCACTCTGAAACTACATATGGCTTACAGTGGAATTTGTAACTCAGACATTTAGCTAGAATTTTCAACCTTCTGGTTAAAATATCTGGTATTTGTTATACATGACTTGAATGTGAACAGAAGGTACTGGAGGCCTATGAAAACCACAAAAAGGATGTGTCTACACATGCGTATATTCCCTGCCTAGACCTACAGCAATCTAAGCACAGAATCGGTTCTGTCAGCATTTAATGGCCATACAGCAACTGTATACAACCACTGCCTTCAGAAAACAGCTATTTTCAGCTAATTACAAAGAAAATGCACATTTCTTGAAGACTTTATGAACAATACAGTTCAAATTTGCTGCAAAGGAAACCCCTTATTTCTCAAGTATCAGTGACATCTTTTTTTCTTACACCAGGTGAAAGTGCAGAAAACTGTTAGCCAAGTGATACTTAGACTTGTACAACATTTTTTGCTTGTTCACATATGTGCTTTGCCCATTAAGACATCACAGGGGTGGACAAACAACGAAGACATCATAAAGCTAATTAAAATTGAATCCTCTGTTAACTTTAAACCTTTACCTGACACAAACTCAGTGTAGTTTCAAAGTAAATGCAATTGTGGAAAAATAGTTCAAACATTTAAGTGTAAAGCAGGACAGTTCTTACACTAGTTCAGTGACAAAGCTCAACTGAGCACAACCTCCCTGTAATGACACATCCAAAGGAGAAATCTTGTCCTGGCATCTTGCATCACAAGCTGACTTACCCCTGGAAACGCATACCATTTCTTCCTCTCCAGAATACCTATAGAAATTCCTGAACAGCATTTAGGCAATTGATTCTGTTTATATCACTTTACAGTACTACTTAGCTCCTAGCTGCAGTCGTACGTGACAGTCCTTTTCACAGGTTAAAGTTGTATTTTTCGTTTATGGCTTTGAAACTTGGTATCTTTTCATCTCACTGCACATTATATTGAATGGAAATGACACATGCAAGGCTAAACTGGAGTGTTAGACTTCACTACTTTCTTCATTTTTTAACACCACTTACTGTTTTTAAGATCACAGCATATCCCATGGTACTAAAACCTGCTCACCTACTAGAAATAAACTTCATAAATTTTACCCTGTAAAAATCTATTTGCCTTTTATACAGTCCTAAAAGATCTAAGTTAAGATTTAATATTTTAGCTTATGCTTGAGAGCGCACTCATAAGTCACGGGTAGCCTGCGAGTAGGACAACTCTGCTCCACCAACAAAGATTCTTTGAGAAACACTCTCTGATCTGCGTTAGTGGAACTACACGGTTCAAAGCACAGTGGAGTCTTTTAGCTTCAGGAACTGTATCATATCTGTTCCTCTGGTTATATGCTCTAGATTGACACAACTCCTATACAAATCTAAGAAAAGAAGACTCCTTCAAGTAGAACCTCTTAACTTGTATTTACAGAGTGCAGCTTCTTCTTTAATAACAGTTTGTGACTGTCAGCGTAGAAGCGGGGAGCAAATGTAGAAACTATGAATGAACTGTATCAACATCCAATTTACTGACGAGAGGGATGGACAGAACAATGCTGTGTTGAACAGATGCAGCTTTGGATGCTAGAGACCTGCCACAAAGATAAAGTTTCTGTGTGCAAGGCTGCGTACCGGAGAAGCTTCAATGCAACTGGGTGAACAGCCTCAAAACACACAATAAATAACAAAGCTGCTAGAGATAGCAATATCCTAGCTCATACTTAATAAAGTTACCAAAGACCTGACCGAAAGGCAGCAGCCTATTGAACAGCGCTGCTGAAAAGAGGCTTCGCCTTTCTTAAAATTAGCAATTGCTACTGTCTGACAGAGTAGTACAGAGTTTATGATTGAAACAAAGGCGAGCAGGATGTGAGCTCCTCAGACATTATGGGCTAAAAATGATTAGAGCAAATGTTCTCAAAGTTACATCCTTTCAGGCAAATGCTTTTTACAATGAGTAATTTTTAACTATATTCCATCACCACATATTACTTTTGGTCCACAATAAAACTTCTTGACCACTGGCCGCCAGCACTGAGAACGGTGGGAGTATCTCATTTACCACTGAGGGTGGGTTTTTTAAAGCATTTAACTAATGAAACTGCAGCATTAGATAAATGCTCCCAAGACATCCTCTGCACATGACTCAGGAATGTGGGTTCATAAATAACTTGTCTTTATAGAAAAGACACACATATATACAACTTTTCATTTCAATAATAAAAAAATATATCTGGTTTGTAACAAGATTGCTCTGCAAGAGCATAAAGGGAGCTCCACTAGCTGGATAGTTTAATAACCATCTCCTTTGAGTCTCATTTCAAATGTGAAATTTGCAGTCAGCATTTCTGAGGCCTCCAGATAACTCTGAAAATTAAAAAAAATAATATCCCACCAATCAACTAAAAAAATCCAAACCAATAAACTGGACCCCAAATCTAGTCTAAATCAAAACAGTAGATGAAAATCAAGGAAGGCAGGGATATCATAAAGTTGTTGCTGTATATTTTGCACCCATTCAGTTCCCAAAGGCAACGTTCACTATCAAGTTCAGATGAACAGAAAAGGTTGTAAAAGGAAACTTAAAACTGTCAGGGTAAGTATTTTCCTTGCATGACTCACCCCCAAAAATTCAGATTCTTCTGCTAACTGGAGAGAAGCCAATAGTAACACACACCTTATTAAAGCATTATTGGCTCCTCTAAAGGGGAGTTGTACACAGCGAGCAACACAGTGTTGGGGTGAAGTACAGCATATAAAGCTGTCACCGTGCCCAGGGCTGCACAGCAGCGTGGATCTCTGGACGGGCTCGCCTGCCTGCCCCAGCCAGCCCTTCCAGCCACTCACACAGACACCGAAGAGACACAAAACCAACTACTTCACTGAGTCTAGAAGGATCTTTCAAGCAATGATTTAACGGAGCGGTACTGACCTGAACTCAGTCCAGGCAGCTCAAACAAAACCGGGCACACCTCTACACCACTTTCTAAGCACTTGTTGTTACTCTCAGCTTCCACTTAACCCTGGCTCGAACACGAAACAACTTCTTACTGAAATAACGCAGCTGTGTTAGTGTTGTGGAAACTCCAATACCTTGTACTTCGTATTTGCGGGGATATTGGTTTTCCAGCGAACCGTGTAGTAGCGAGCGTCTGTGATCTTCTGGTTCTTCGGCAGAGAGTTGTCTGCCCAAGTGATCCGTATGGTGTCATGGCTCAGAATGGAAGCCTGAACCCCCACCGGTGGCATCATGGGAGACGGATCTGGCACTGGAGTGTATGGAGCATTAATAACAAACAAATCAACCTCGGAAGTGTCTAGGGAATTGATGGGTAAAATAGTGTATTATAATTAAAAAGGGAGAAGGTGGCATTTTAATGTAAACAAAAACAAAAAAGGGGAAATGCAGGGTAGTACAATGAAATGAAAGGTGAGAAATGGAGAAAGAGAGAGAAAAGCCAGAGTTAATAGGTGACATAAGACCAGCTAATCAAATTAATCTCGCATTGCGTTCTTCTTAAGACAGTAAGACAACATATATATGCCAATATATATCCACCTCATCATATCGGTGTCCGGCACATTCAACCATGGCCTAAGAACCCCAGACATACAGTAATTTTAACTTTGACTTCATCTGCCTCAGAATGTCCACTGATTCCTTTCCAGAACACAACAAGGAGGAAAAAGAGCTGGACTTCCTCTAGATGGGTAAATGCCACTTCGTAAAAATTACAGGGAACTCCCAGCACCTTTTAAAGAATGTTAATGGCAATCACGTTCCAAGTACCACACAAATTTGCAGTAACAGAAGAAACTGCAGTTCCAACGTCCCCTATAAAATCTATACAAATTCCTGCTCTTCAGAAGACTAGAACAAAGCGTTAACATCTACACACAACAACTAACATCAACAGTCTAGTAGTGAGCACGGTGAGCCATAGCACAGCAACAGCTCACTTGGAAACAAATGCCTCTGCTTAAAATCTTCTATTTATTTTTTTGGTCTTGTAATACATTAACGCCAAGAACTTGTGTAAGTGACAGCAGATTGAGACTTAGACAAAGAAAATGCAGGCATCATGTTAAAAATGTCAGGGTAGAAGACCAAAAAGAAATAATCTATACTTGTCCGTAAAAAACAAGGTAAGGGCCATGCCTTTAGAACTGCATCACACAGCCTGGCTCATGTAACGGCAACTGTTTGAATAAGAGCATCTCTAAGTAGTAGAAAGTTTTGTCATTTAAAAATGAAACTAGTTCTAGGTGGTTTAATAACTGGGTGAAACAGGCGAGGCCAGCCAGCTCAGAGGTGGAGTGTGCTTGATGCCACAGGTGAACACGGCCCCAGGTCCTCCCACCCCAGAGGCAGCCGCGGGCTTGTACCTGAGTGCGGCCTGGTCACCGCGCTCTCGTAGAGGGGGATCCCTTCCCCCACGTTGTTAAATGCCTTCAGGGTTATCACGTAGTGGGAGCTTGGGTCTGAAGGGAAAAACAAACATCCTTTTAGGGCAAGCCATTCGTGAATCCGGTTTTCTGCTTTTCCATATTCTTTGTTCAGTATTTTGTTTTTTCACAGAAATACATGAAATAAGTAAACTAAACTGGAATTGCAAAGGTCTCCACACAGACCTGGCAGCGCTCAATAGCTCTTGTACAGCGGCAGTCCAGTCATAGAGCTACATTACGTACAGGCAAAACAGCAGTGAGGAATTAAAGGAATGTTTTAAGCTGCTCTACTATAAAATTACTCAGAAGTTCCATTTAATGGAACTTCTCAGTAGGTTGGTACAGCAGTATTTATTTTGCTGTCAGGATATTTTACCTGCCACAGAGAATTCTGTGGAGGGGTGAATCTATATTCTTCTTTTAAAGCAGATGCTACTGCACCTTGGTAACATTTTAGTTTCTTTTTTGCCTGAAGCCACCTGTTCTGCAGCTCCAGCAGAAGAACAAGGGAATGCTACTCAGTGTAAAAGTTTTTGTGATAAGCATTGAAGGGAAAGCATCGGATCAAAGTGCTCTATGCTTCAAACTTGGGGACTGTAGGATTCTGGGTTTGGGGCTTTTTTTTTTTAATTCCTCTGCCTCTTTCTCTATCATCAGAAAATTGAGTTTATTTGAAATTTATCAACAGTTTGGCATCCCGCATAATATCTGAATTAAGGAAAAATCCAAAAACTTGCATGTAGTTTCGTTTATTTGTAATACCATGATTAGCAAACAGTAACATAAATGAGAGGTAAAACTTGGCACTGATGTTAATTCGCTTTCCTTACCTAAGTTTTCAATGGTGTAGTATCTCTGTTTATAGTCCACCTTGATGGTCTGTGCATGAGGACTGCCAATGCCGTACCCTATCGCATAGCCTCTCACCACGATGTTCTGGTTTTCAGGTGGAGTCCAGCTCACTACAATACTGGTGACCAGCGGACGGACATGTAAGGAACTTGGAACTTCAGGAACACGAGTTTCTGTTAAAGAAAAATGATGGATTTAAAGGTCTTCTCTTAAATAAAGGTAATTACAAGAAGAGCTGTGAGCTAGTAAGGTCAAACGTAGCACTTCCACTCTGCGTCTGTATTCAAATGAGTACGCTGCGCAGGAGGGAGCTTTACTGTAAAGAGAGCACAAAGAATTCTAATAAGCAGAAGAAAATTAACATAGATTCATATACTAATATATTTTAATAGATCCTCTCTTTAAAAGAAAGGACAGTCATACTGAGGAAAAGATCAAACCTGCTTCAAGGCAGACTCTTCTGATGTTTGTGCATGTTTTAACCAATTTGTAATTTTTCAAAATATGCACTACATTTATCACGTCCTTCCCCTCCACAAAGAAATCTCCTTTTAGTTCCACCATATTACTTACTTGTGGGCATTAAAATAATTATAACTGAAAACACACTGATGATGAAAGAAAGGCTCCTGAGCTGCTTGTAGGATTAAAAAGAATATTCCAAATCTCTAAGAATTGTCAGTAAACTGTGCTGCAAAGTTTTCTTCTGATTTGTCCTACATTTGTTGCTGTTTAAATCCTTGGGTTTCTTTAACTTAATTCACAAAATATATGCAGGGACTATACAACCATACCACAAGATAAAGAAATACTCAAAGAGTCCATATGAACTATTCAAACCCTACCCCACAAGCAACACAAATCTCATCACAACCCAACAGAAATGGAGCGTGGGTCCTTAGTAACAGCAGGACTTCCACAGCGTGTCCACCGATTCCACTGTAATCCCCCGATATTTTTACTGAAAGTTTTTTCCCCACCGTTGATTAGAATTTAAAAGCAATCTAAAAGCACAACTGTACCTACCAGTGTCCGTACCTTTGTTTTAACTTCTCAAAAATTAAATAAGTACTTTTGTCAGGCCACTGGAGCCTGCCATATGTTGACAGATTATAAATAATTCTATGCAATAGTAAGCTGAGTTCCCCAGTCTAAAATAAAATCAGCTCAGTGTTCTGCTTCCTGCAGGGATTTCATTTTAATGAAACATGCTACATTTATCTAAAAACATTTAATAAAGCACCACAACAGGATTACTTGGATCATAATATGCCACTGGCCTGCTAGCCCGGGGAGTTTATAGTCTCCAGCTGACACAGCTGATCAATTAAAGTTCACAACTATTAAATACAGAAAAGCTACATAATTGCAATAAGAAATGACATTTTTAACTGCACAGAAGTTAGTGCACTGGGGGATAAACTTTGTACAACTGGTTAACGCCTCTTGCATATGTGCTGCTGGGGAGACTTGCACCGCCTCTGCAAAATGACACAGCCCTCCCAACATGAAGTTGTAACAGTCTGGCTCCTGTTTACCTTGATGACACTATAAAGTAAATTGTCTATTTAAATTCAAAAAGCAGCCATGGAATAAAAAGGAATGCCTTACATGTCTGTTGAACCGGAGAAACTGAAGAGTAGCTGTAAATACTTTTGCATGATATTAAAATTACCCACGAGCTTCCTAAAGAAAGAAAAGCATGGTTTTCTGTGATCGATATGAAGAATGGCATGAATATCATGCCTGATCACACCAGGATTTATAGATTTTCAGGTCTGTGTTCCTGGAGGGGCTGGGGGTGCTCAGCCTGGAGAGGAGGGGGCTCGGGGGGACCTTCCCGCTCCCTGCAGCTGCCTGGCAGGGGCTGTAGGCAGGGGGGTCGGTCTCTGCTCCCAAGGAACAAGCAACAGGATGGGAGGGAGCGGCGCCAAGTTGCACCAGGGGAGGGTTAGATTGGATCTCAGGAAAAACTTCTTCCCCGACAGGGTTGTGAGCCCTGGAACAGCCGCCCAGGGAAGCGGTTGGGTCACGTATCTCTGGAGGGTTTAAAAGACATGCAGCTGCGGTGCTCAGGGACATGGTTTAGCGTTGGGCTTGGCAGCGCTGGGTTAACGGCTGGGCTTGATGATCTCAGAGGTCTTCTCCAACCTAAACAATTCTATGATTCTATGTTCCACTGTCTTAGCTGTGAATTTTTATTACTTTATTAATTGTAAAGAATATGCATAAAGAAAAATTGCCTGCAAGGACTGCAACAGTCCAATTTGAAAAAAATTCAAACGAAAAAATCAACACAGAATGAAAAGGTTCTTTTCTTCTGCCCACTTCTGCCCTATTTAAATTGAATCCTGATGGTACCCTCCAGCCAAGTGTTGTTAACTCCAGCAATTCAAAAGCAATTCAAAATTCAAAAGCAGAGTTACATTTTCATTACCTTGTGTAAGTGCTGCCTATTTCACAGAGCTCTACTTCAGACTGGGGAACTAGTGGTTTCTTAAAGCTACAAGGTTGTGTCATATCCAGTTAGAGGAAGACAGACACACAGATGAAGTAATTTCAACTCTAAAATGTAATTTTAAATAACTACAAAACTGAACCCTACTGTTAACGCTGGGATTTTTGCTGTTCTTAAGCAATGGAGAGTAAGCAGTAAGAGGACAAGTATTAAGCTGAGCATCAACTTAGCATAACACAAAGGCTGAAGCATGGGCTCTCAAGGGCTTTGATCAGCTGACTGTTGAAGCAATCTTCCAGCAGTGTAGAACAAATACTGAAGCTATTTCATTATTCTGTCTCCCAGCTGCCAGTACAACTGAATCTCAAGCCACACAGATGTGAAAGACATTACTGGGTCCTGTGGCATTAAGCTAGAATGACCCTCCAGAGACTTTTAACACAGCCAAGAGGGAGACCAGCCTCCAAAAAGCGTAAGGTACGTGTGTGCAACAGCACCAATTAAATGCTCTTCTGAAATAGCAACAGTTCACCCAGAATCACTAGCTCCTTGTAGGCACTTCCAAAGGAGTCACCCCAGCCATCCTTCTAGAAAAAGCACTTTTCCCCCATTTTAGCTGCTCTCAGTCAGGTTCTGGGAGATGCCCACAAATTTGCTCATTTGAATTCTGCAAGCATCAGGCTCCTACTTACAAATTATTCTAGTGTAGTAAATACCAAACATCTGGACCAACTATGAAAGGTCAAAATTTTTCACAGAACACTTTCTACTCTTATTGTTGAACTCTGCATTGGAAAAACAAGATGCTAACATGGTTCTGTGTACCACACATGAATCTATGGATTTGGTGGAAGGGACTTAATTTCTGATGAAAGATAAGGTCCATACTAGTCTACCACTTCTGAAAATACAATGTATCTCCCTTTTCTTTTACAATGGCAAAATAACAATTACTTTAGACTCTTTAGAAAGAGTCTAAGCAAAACCCAAAAAAATTCCCCAAACCAACGCCCAAACCCAATCAATTCAAAAAAGCCACAAAAACAAACAAACAAAACCCCACAAAAAACCCCAAGAAAAATATTTTATGAAAGCATGGCACCAGTTAAACACAGTGGAAAGACTGCAAAGGTCTACGGGCAACATTTCCCACTGTTTCTTTCCTGCTGTGGCATCTCTCTTGCACTTGGCAAAGTTTACAACTCAGAGGCTGCAGCCAGACCGCGTACTGCAGCCCGCAGGACAGCACTCAGCCCGTCAGCACACAGAAAAGCCACCCTGAGCGCACTGGGGTACACATCAGGGGCTTCATTAGCATAACTTAGGTGCTACAGAAATACATAGTCACTATTTTACCTCCCCAAAGGAAAACAGTCCTCCTATCTCAGTTTTGTAGCACGTAACCCCCTGCATGATTAACCAGAGGAATTTTATCACAATATAAAAATTGAACCATTATTATTATGCCCTTTATGAAGTACTGAATCACTGACATTGGTGTTCATGACTGGGTATTTCTTAGCAGAAAAAACATAGTGCCAACATACAGTACTAGAAAGTGTAAAAGCAGGGTTTAATTTCAAGCCACTTGGCAAGAATTTTATGTCAAAATAGAAATTAATTTCGCTTAATCATAAAGCAGATTGTACAATTAGAATACAGTAGAAACAACTGAAAACAATCAGGTTTGCCTTTAAAAAAGGCAAATCAAACTTTAGTGTGCCCTGCCCACGAAATCTAATGTTTTTGATGTCACAAATATGGTCACACTTGTGATCTTACCATCTAGATCACTCTCAAAGGTTTCTGCTGATACCCAGTCGGTAGCTGGTCCGGTACCATTAACAGTCAAGGCAGCTACTCGGAAGCTGTACTCTGTACCTCGTTCAAGACCTAAGAGACAAAGAGTACCCAAGATATCAAACCGGGAATTCCAGCTGTGATCCCAGGAGTCACAGCTCCTAATTAAAAGCCAGGTCTAACTTGACGGGAAGAAGCCTTGCACCCCACACTGCCCCTGGGCGTAACACGGGTCAGGAATGGAAGCAGCACCCACAGCGCAGCGCCGTGAGGAAGCCGACGCCAATTAGGATGTAACAGCCAAACTGGGACCGGAGACAGCCGGGGCTGTGACACTCTGCAGGCTGTCCCTGTGGGCCACTGGAGGAGATTGTGAGGCACTCTTTGCAGCCAGCTCTAATTTCTGGCTATTAATTAGCTTTAAGTGCAGAAGCACCTGCATCCATAACTAAAGCCAGGTATAGACAGCAAGTGATCAAACTGTGCAAACAATTTGTTTACTGTATAGAAAACTGTACAATCAATAATCAAAGCACTATGAAAACGCACTCAAAATTTGATATATGGAACTTCTGTTGCTGGTAAAAACACACTCTGGTTCCAGGCACATATCAACTCCTGCTCTGTGAGAAACAGAAACTTACGGAGTCACAGCTGGAGTTTCAGAGCACAAATCAAAACATCTTGTTAAAAAGTGCATATTCATTTTCCAGAAAGGCACAATTTCTTCTCTTTTGACCAACTGTTCACTTACAGAGATTTAAAAAAAATGAACAAAACATAGTCTTGCTCCTGTTCTCATGTACTCTTCATTTCTGCTAAAGTAAATTCTAGTTCTGGTAACAATATATAATCTATACTAAGCAATGTACTAGTCTGCATTTTTCAAGTGTACAAATAAAGAGAGAATGTAAAACATTCAGGCCAGAGAGAAGGAAAAAAGGCTGATGTCAGTGAAACTAGGAGGGATGGTTTGCAGAGATGCCTGAGGCAAGAAGTCCACAGGACGCTGAGCTGGGCTTGGCGGTGAGCACTGCAGGGCAGAGCGTGCCTCCCGCGCACCCACACGCAGGCAGCGCAGTCTGCAGGACACCTGCCCAGACTGCAGGGCTCAGGCATCCTTCTCCATACAGTTCTGACATTTGGGCAGACACCAGGAGCTCAGGACCACCTTCTGCATGCAACCCTGTGCCTTTTACAAAAGATTTTAAAAGGACTTGTCCAGTCCGCTTTGCAAACCAATGGCAAAACTAGGGCTAAAAACCAGGTCACTGAACTCCAATTACCACTAGCCAGCCCAGAGGAGTTACCACCAGCCAGCCCAGAGGAGTTACCACCAGCCAGCCCAGAGGAGTTACCACCAGCCAGCCCACAGTATCCCATTACCTACAAACACTCCGTTTAAGGGTTTTCAGTTTTTCTTCCAAGGCAAGAAACCCTACATAAACATGGCTCTGAGCCTGAGCCCACTAAAAGCACCTAAAAAACGCCCTTCTGATAACAAATGCTTGCAAATAATAGCTCACCTTCAATTAGCTGCAAGAGCTGGGTGCCACCGATGCTCTCTGTCACATCACTCTTGCGGGACACTTTACGGTAGCGAATTTTGTAGCCAGTGATTTGTCCACTGTGCGTCCCCGCAGGGGGAGGCTGCCAGTGCAGCATGATGCTCTGTGGAAGGCAGAAGGTCAGTACAAAGTCATCGCCGCCCACACAGCCAGAAACTACTCTAGTGCTAATACGTCATGAAACAAGACAGAAAAACGCACATACAGAAAATACCACATTTTTGTACAGTAAATCATAGGCTATTTGTAAAAAAATACCCCCCCTGTGATTCAGCAGCAGCCCAGGTCATACATGTGCCTACAGTTCATCCCTAAGCGCTTCGATCTTATTAGCCCTTCTGATTCCAGTCTCACAAATGGCCCCTGGGGTTTCCCTTTCCATTTCCTTCAAGTTATCTTGAGGTATGGTTTACCTGAGGATCTATCTTTAAGAACTGGTATTTTCTCTAAAGGGTACAAGTTATCTGAACTGTATGTAGTTTATGTGCATTAAGTTATTTATTTTTAATCATACAAGTAGCAGAAGAAGGTAATCTGGAAAAGAGTTTTTGGAAAAGGCTTTTAAAAAATCTCCAATCATAATCACTGAAGTCACAATGACGGAGTATATAATTTTCTCTTTTAAAGTGCCTGGGACACTATAAATGTGCGTATGTGTGCACACACACTGTAAACAATAGTTAATCAACAGGAACACATTCAAGCTCTGGTGCTTCAGGCCTTTGTGCCTGATTAAACCTCTTCCATAATTAGCCTCCATGCTTGTCATTGTCACAGTCTTCGCTGCATTCCATGATGTACGATCCACAACGGGCTGGAGCTTCTAATGCTTCGAGCCCCACATTCAGATACTCTCCTGCTGCGCAACTCGTACACAAATAGCTGAAAAGCAGCATGGTAGAAAAGAGACCCAAAGCAGCTCTAAAATCTGATCGTTCTAAGACCTGCCAGCCTTTTATTTACCCATTAGGAACAGGAAATTCTCCACATCTTACCTTGGAATTCCGTACCTCCAGCGTTAGATTCTGTGGTGGAGCACTGGGGACTAGAAACGTTAAAGGAATTACAACTCCAAAATTTCCATATACTGTATCACACACTGTATTTCCATACACACCTACTCTCTGCTATCGTTCCACCATGAAAGTACAAACCGTTCTGGTTTAAGGCACTATATAACTACAAAATTCTACCAGAGGTACTTTATGACATACAGTGACTAGCTTAGGAGGTTTACATATTTTTCATCACAAAGAACAAACTCACTTTTTATTCAGGTCTTATCACAGATACCTAAATAAAAAAATGTTCTATTTAAAGGATCTTGCCATAAAATCTAAGAAGAGAGATCACATTCAGTAGTTTTCAAAAATCAGATCTTTAATTTATATTTTTGATTCTGGGAACCCGCATTTAAAATTCTAGCCATGGTTTTTATTACCATGTTTTTCTGTAACAGAAAGACCCCCGAGTCAACATGTCTCTGTGCTACCGAAGAGGTGAAGTCCATCACAAAGTAAGTTTCTGCTTCTAAACTTCCGTTCTTCATTATTTCTTTACTACCTGTAGTAACCTGCTGGTCATGACAAACTCCATTAGACAAAAGGGCAAAGTAAGAGAGAACGCGAGACCAAGGAAACCCTGTCCAGCACTTCAGGCTCACACACGTCACCTGAGGGCAGAGATAAGGGTTCCCTGGCAGGAAGGTGAGGCCCCAGCAAAGCAGGAGGACAGAGAGGTAGCAGACTGGGGTAAAGATTGTTCCAGCCCAAATAACGTGTTTTCCAAGTAACTCCCAGGAGCCACAACAATAACTAAGAGAACAATCCTGAGTGCGTAAAGTGAAAGTAGCCCTGTGGTAAGCAGAAGGTACACCGGGGTGTGGTTAAATAAACACCCCTCTCCCACTATCCCACAACAGCAACGGAGACAAGCAGGATTTGGTTTTCCTTCTCTCTTGCCAGCTGAGCGAAGCCTGAAATCACCAGACCTAGGCATTACGTGCTAGGTCCTTTAAAAAGCCACAAGAGGAGGAAATGAAATGAAGCTTTTTTTGCTGTTTGTTTTACGCAGTTGTTGCCTACTTTCAGAACAACCTGAAAAAGTAGTCTTGGGTTTCACAAGGAGTGGTTAATAATTAATGCACATATTGCAAACTTGGTGAAAGACAATCAGCAGAACACAGGAGACACGCACGTAAATATGTCCATACGCACGTCTCACCACATGCACGGTTCATTTTACGTCAAGGTAAGCTCAGGCTCAGACCAGATTAAGAATTACCCAGGCCAACAAATAGAATGGATTTCCCATGGGCCGATACTCCACGCTTTGATAGGAAAGGCACAGCCTACATCCACCTGCGCCGTACAGTAACCCCCGCAGGCAGGAGGCCCGCGACGTGCCGATGGTTCAGAGCGGTGCCAGGAGCAGGGAAGGGAGCTGCCCTCCATCGGAGTGTGATGCAGAGCGGCGTTCCTAGCTGTAGTACACCACTGCTTCCTGTGGATCAGGAAGGACCACGAGGAGAGAAACAATCCTTATGAGCAGCCCATAAACCTTGGTTCAAATAGTAACACCAGCAGAGCTATCCTGCAACAAACCACCGGAACAGATTAGGAGCAAAGATCTACATAAAAATGCAGAAGCTTGTTAAATAGAAGCTAAAGGAAGCTTAGAAAAAATCCCTGCAGGAAGCATGGAGATTGCTTCCAGATAGCACAATAAGCAAATGTGTATCGTTCATCCAGAAAAATTTGAGAGACTGAAGGGAGAGAGCAGGTGTTAAGCACCAGGGTTATAAGATTGTAAGAAGCAAGGCAACATCCTTCAGAAAGCTTTAGAAAATAAATTTCTGTAGGTTAAATGTGAAAATATAAGTCGGGCCACAAAGAACTTCAGGAAAACTTGAAAATGACATTACAACTAATAGAAAATTCTTCCAGAAAATGAGCTGGAAGCCCTTTGGAGATGCTGTAGAGCTAGACAACGGTCAGGGTATGCCAGAACATGAAAATGGTAAGGACCACACAACGGTCTTCAACTTTGTGTCTGTGCTGAGGAAGGAAGAGGAGAGGCTTCCATAGCACCCTTTACACGGGACTTACGGGATCTCTCAAATGGAAATGTCAGTGTAGGGGATTATGGAAGAGTCAGACACAACAAACAGCAGCTTGCTGCCAGTCAGATGCCACTGATCCAGGGTTTCTCAAGGAACGTGGGAATGAAACGGTTGCATGACTTGACTTATAAGTAACTGGGAGATGGTAAAGTTGATGCCAGTATTTAGAAGGAGCTCCATTTGAGAAACTTCAAGTAGTAAATCAGAAACCTGCATTAGGCAAATAAACTGAAGCTACAAAAAGCACAAAATCCATAGATCCATGAAGTTATAAATATGTATTTGTCACTTTTTAAAGGGAAATCCCACATTGCAAACCTGCTGGAGAGCTCTTAAGAAACAAAGTGATGAGGGGAAAGAAATCCTTGCCTGAGAAAACAACTGGTTAAAAGAAAGAGGAGGTAGGAAGGTGGGTATGCACAGGAGCTCCACCCTGGCATGTGCTATGACCCGTTTTGTTCAACACATTCCTAAGTGATGAAAGGGGGATGAGCAGCGAGGTGACAAAAGTTAGTACGGACAAGATCTGATGGTGAAGAAGCACAGGAAGACCTCGGGACATTTTGTGCCTGGATATTAAAGGGGCAGATGAAATTCACAGTAGATAAAGTTACACACATGTGGAAAATGATCCTTCCTTTACATGCAAAATGGTGGCTCTAAGCAGACCAATGCCACCAAGATCTGTATATCCCAAAAATGTCACCTCAGTGTTCAGAATGAGCCAAACATGTCAGTCAAATGCTGGTGATTACACACTTGCATCTTCGATACAGTTTCAGTCCCTTCTACCTCCACTGTTAGAAGGATATAGGAGAAAAGAAACAGAAAAAAGTTCAGCAAAGGGCACTGAAGGTTGAAACAGCTTTCACAAAACAAACAGCTAACCATTTCTGTGGCTTTGGAACCTGGAAAAGCTGAATGAGGGAGAATGCAGCAAAGGGCTATAAAATGAGCAGTGGGACAGAGAGGGCTGGTGGACACTGGTTATTCCCTCTTCCAGGCAGTACAGCCATAGGCAACAAATGACACTGGCACACAGCAGCTTCAGAACAGAGAAAAAGGGGTGATTTTTCCACAGAAAACGTATTTGTAGAATCTCTGTCAACTTGATGCGGTGGATGATGCAAGCTGACATGGGTTTAAGAGGATGCCGGCAGGGTTTTATGGAAAAGAAACTGAATTAGTAAACACACAGAAACCACTGCAGAGTCAAGAAGTCCCACAGAAGCAAACTTGTGAACACTGAGAGCATTTAGGACAATACTCCTCTCTGCTCATCTGTTCCACTTTTGGTCACTCCTGGAGAGAGGATTCCAGGCTAGGCTCATTTTGGTCTGGCTGTTCTTTTATGTAAACAAACTTCTCTATAAAAAATAACAGTTAACATTAACTGGTCTTTCTACAATTGTTTATATATCCTTATCTGCTCACATTACCACTTTATTTGCTTTATACAAAATACCATTACCACTTCCTGCTTTCATTATTATATGCAATTGATTTAGTAGTATCTGTGCTGGAGCCCAAAGACACGCACCATTTTCCCATACGACCACAATGAAAATAAAAAACCTCCAAAAGCAAAAGTCTGCTTTATGTAAAATTAGTATAGAACCTAAAAAATAGTTTGGAGTTGTTGCATTCAATATAGTTGTTTTTCTGTCTGCTCTTAATACTTTATAAACTCAATAACCCATGAAGTAAACTCCTGACATTGAGATGAAGGACACTGTTGTTTCATAATCAGAATCCCAGGTACTTCTGCAGGTACAGTAATTTTCCTTCACCCAATCTGGAAAGCCTCCGGGGGAACGTGCACCATGTGTGGCCATAGGCAACAACAACGTTATCAGTAAAATAGTGCAACAATGAGCAAAAACCAAGTCTGGTTAAAAATTCACTTTAAAGAAAATTACCAGATAATTCCTAACCAAAAAAAAAAAAAAAGGAATAAAGCAGCTCACCATCTGACAACGTTCGTACAACAACATCTTGGGTTGAGACACCAGGACCATGTTTATTGTAAGCTACCACTCGGAAACTGTACTCTGTGTATTTCTTTAATCCATTAATGGTATAGGAGAGTCCTCCTACATCAACATCCTGTTCATAAAGAAACATACATACAAGCCAAGGTCAGAATCAGGTCTGCAACTATTATACACGTCTTAAGAATTTCAGTACAGTAATACTCAAAGCAGGAATGACATCTTTCTGTAGCACCTGTGGATCAAACCCACAGCTTATACAGCAAGGTCTTGTAAAGATGCTAACAGTGAGCTTGCAAGGGAAAATCCTACCTATCTGATTTAAATTGTAACATGGACTCTGGTTCTGTAAATGAAAAGAGATCTGGCCTATATAGTAAAAATTACTACTATATTTTGAACACTGGGATGCAGAATTAGAAAAGGTAATTTTACCTGAGCAATACAACATTCCTATTTAAAAACTGATGGAAGAATTATTTTGAAAGCTCACAAAGATATTCTTCCCTTAGCTTTTTACAGCTTGAATCGTATGTAATCAGATGGGAAATTAAATGATTGGGATTAATCCTCTCAAAGCTGTGATTATTCTCAAGTGGCAGCCTATACCTCTACAGAACATACTGGATTCTTCCAGTAAACTCCTAAGAAAATGTAATCAATTAGACACTCAGCAGTATCAAAAAACCAATCACTGGATCAAAGAACTCAAGAAGTAACAACAGTTCAGATAAGGGATCTTGCTAAGATCAGTAGTTAGACTGCTTTACTGAAAAACAGCCAACCTATAAAACCTATGCCAGCCCGTTACATTACGTGAAGCAGAACCGTTAAATAATGACACAGCCGTTAAGTGCACTCTCTCGTTAGCACGACATAACAGACTTCCCCAAAAGGTACTTGATACTGATAAATATCTAAATAAGCCATCACAAAAAAACCCTGTTTTAATTCTAGGATACATACATTTCATGCTGTATTTTTAATTTTAAGTATTTTTTAGGCTAATGGATTCAGTCTATCAGAAAAATGAACACTTCACAAGGTGTTTCTAGAAATTTAAGGTAAAATGCTAATGAAAGAAAAAAGGCCATTACTGGCATTGTATCTGACATGGGAAGAGCCAAGCTCTGTACCTGCTCAGTGTCCTGCCCCTTCTCCATGTAATAGAGCTTGTAGTTCTGGATCTCTCCATTGCCAGACAAGGGTGTCTCCCAGGTGACAGTAACGGAGGTGGGTGAACTGGCGAACGCTCGGATATTGGGCGCTGGACCAGGAAGCTGAACTGAAATGTAAGCACAAAACTGCTCGTCACCAGGCCTAACCCACAGCGCTTTCAGCAGCTGATTATTGTAGCATCAACCTCACTATAAATCAGCTCCGGTTAAAAGATGGGTATTTGGTCACATTTCAGCCTCTCACATGGATTCACTGGGGAGTATAAAAGTGGGACCAAATTTCTGGAGGGGCTCCTGCTCCCTGCTCCTTTTGTCCTGAATGATCCTACAAATGACAGACTTCACATTTTCTTGAAGTTCTCCTTTTTTCCTCTTTCAGTTAATGACAAATTAAAAGTACTCCTCTTACAACGGCAAGTTCAGAAAATTTAACAAGGAGTGTCTTATCAGTATTTCTTAATGGCAAAAATAAATCATGTAAGTTCACCAACTTGGAAAATAATTCTGAAACTATGGTCTGCAAGTGCAACTTCTAAGAGTATTGACTTCTTCTGGGAAAGGTCATGAATGGGGAAAAAAAAAAAAAGAAGAATAAATCGATCCAAAAGTCAAGAAGACCCAAAATATTTACAGCTTACCCTCAGGCTGGGTGGCCACCTTGAGCGGCGCTGAGCTATCTCCAGGGCCGTGCCTGTTCTGAGCCACAACTCGAAACACATAAACTGTTTCTGGCATCAGGTTTTGGATTGTCACTTGTGTCTCTCCAGGACGACTCGTATTTTCAACGCGTTCCCTTTAGGAAACAAAAGGTTTGGGCACAGAATCAATCACCGATTAGTAACAGAGTTTTTCAGGGGTAAATAAAGGAATAGTTGCTACTAAGATGTGTCCCATCTGAATATATCCAGTGTGTTAATGACGTGGTTATTTATACTGTGCTGACTACACAATAGAGCAATAATATGCCAAAATTGATGGTGATAAACAGCTTGTGCTTTTGTAACTTTTCTTCAGAAAAAACCCATGCACTGAAGTAGAAGAATAAGAGATACTCAACATCACAAAATTCAGAGTAGTTTCTTTGTTATTCTTGTAACAGCACATGGTAATTTGTAGTGACAGTTTGTCCTACTACTCTGAAGACAGAGAAAAAAAATACTTAAGCAGCATACAGAGCGTCTGGCAAGATTCAAGCCATTTTTGTTAATATTGTGGGGCTGGTTTTGCGGTATTTTTCAAAGAAACTGTTTTAATATAGTATTCTACCTCCAAACGGTACTTAGTTCCTCCCTAATATTTACACTTTTTGAGAACACCCACCGGCTCTGACGCCGCAGCCAGGCCGACAGCTGTGGCACTTACACTACCATCGCAGGAGGACTCGCGCCAACACAAGGCAGCGCCTGCCCGCACTGCCCGCGCTGCCCGCGCTGCCCGCGCTGCCCGCGCTGCCCCCACACCGCACGCTGGGAGCGGGCGCCGGGGGCTCAGCCGCGCCCACGGGACGACATGACGCCACACCAAGGGGGCACAACTGGGCCCGGCCGGCTGCCAGCCCCTGAAGATTGGGCACATTCTGCGAAGCAGCACTGCTGGCAGGCTCAGCAAAAAGGGTGACGTTTTGCAAGCTGAAAGCTGTGATCAAGTTGGAAGGATCCACTTTGTGTGCCGAGGCAACGGGAAGGATCACCGCCACTGCCGGCAGAGCCGGGGAACTCAGCCCTCCTCATCCGCCGGGTGCAGGCACATGAGAAGATTAATCATCAACTAACGCAGCCTTTATTTCCAAGACAATTGCCGCTGTCACGCAAAGGTTCACAGAGCTGCCCCTGGGTAATGACACCTACACCCTGTCCTTTCCCGAAAAGAAGCTCCCTACACCCTGCAAATACAAATACAAACAGTGTTACAAAAGAAGAAATCAAAAACTTCCCCACTGAGAAAATAAAAGGAAAATGCAACTGCTTACAACGCAATCGTCTCCCTTTTGTCTGCTAGACTTTGTTGAGCTGCACAGCAGAGGGCAGACGATTCTCATCCTGACGATTAGCTGCTATTAAATCATTTTTAATGCAGAAGCCCAGGCAAAATTATTTCACAGTGTCCCCTTTCCTACCTTCCAGCCATTCGACTTCAGTCTATACCACAGAAGTATTATGCTAAAATCCCCATTTTTAATTTATTTCTTTTTAAATCAACTGATACAGATGATTTAGCATAACTTAGTTGAAAAACATTTTGAAATCCCTGTTGATTTCTGCACTATTACATTGTATCTATAGAGAGGGAAACAATACACTTACTGTAACTACAGACCTATTTAGATACATTTTCTAGAATGTTCTCCTTCATGAAAGTTGAGCTAAAATGGCATTCTGTAAACAGCTTATTTCAGATTATTAATTTCCATCATTACATGAAGAGCATCATTACAGCATATCTGAATCTAAAATGTTTACAGAAGATTTTTCTTCTTTTAATGTTTATAAAATATTTTTTTAAAGAAGGAAGCTGACAGAGAAGCGAGACACACACTAAACAAATATCACAGCCAATACAGAATGAAACTGGAAGGCGAGGGAAGAGACAGATACTCTCCCTCACTAACTTTTCCAGTTACAGCTAGTGCAAAATGTCTGGTTGAAAATGCATTTTCAAATGGGCAGTTTCCTTTAAGATGTGCTTTTGCTACCACAACGGTAACTGAAAACGCAGAATAAGCGCCAACTGATTCACAGCTGTGGAATAATATTCGTCTCCCACTGACATGCAAAATATATTGCGTTTTCTGCCTCAAGTTTAAATGCACTCACTGATTTTTATCTAGAGAAAACCCCTCAGCAATCCAAGATTATTACTTAAATTTTTTTTTTTAAAAATAATCAGAATTATTTTAATGGAAAGACAACATTTCTCAAAAAATAGACATGTCAAAGTATTACAATTTTCAGTAATAACTAGGAACTGTGCCTGCCTTCCCTTGCAACAGTATGTTAAAAATATGTTGAGATTAATCTAATTAAGCGCTACATGAATCTCTCATTTATGCCCTTTCTAAGGGAGCCTTGAGCACCTTTTATGAGCTGTGATGTGTTTAGGTAGGCGTAATAGGTAACAAAACAGATGGTCTATATGAATAACTATATTACCCTACAGAACATTATGACTATTCTAACTCATTCCAGTTTAATCCCCAATTAAAGAGCTTTGTAAACTAGAGTTAAAGTTTAAAATAGCTATCAAGTACTTAAGAGAAAAAGCCTACAGTTCAAACCCAGAAACAGGCATTAATGTGGAAACGTGAAGTTTAAAGTTACACTTATACATAAAAAACAACCTTCAGGGAATTATTAAGAAGTGAGTATCATCCGTGCCAGCCACGTCAGCTGCAGAGCCTGGCGGTGTGCTCAGAGAGGCGTTCCTGATTGTGATTACACACAACTGAACTGCATTCTGTGCTCGAAGTGCAGTGTTGAACTGAGGCTTTCATATTATTTGAATATCTCACATGTGTAATTTACCCTCTTGGTAATCCCGGTTCATAGAATTACACCTCCCTTTGCCCCCCCAACACATCTGAATTTTCATACCTTTTTCAGGGCAACTGTCTTCAGTTTGGAACACAAGGATGAAATAACTACATAACTATACGATCTATAAGGAAGGCAGTAGTTTCCATCTGATGAGATTACTTTGGTTTTTCTAGAGGTGCAACAACAAAGCCATGAGGCACACACTCCATTTCACGTGACTGCCTCAATGGCACCTGACATCAGGACAGCATGGAGACATGCCACAGCCAGTGACATCCCGCAGCCAGTGAAAGCAGCAGAAACAAGCTGCCCTCACGGCGGATTTCCATGCTTTGAAATGCTCCTCTTACACGGATAGTTTTGATTTCTGTGGCGAGAGTAACCTCCAGGCTCTTCAGATCTCTATTCTCACTCACTCCTCAGCAGACCCTACGTACCATCAAACCCAGCTTTCATCATCTCAGAAGCAGTAAAAGCGGCCACTGCAACTTCGGCAGCATTTGCATTTTTGCTGTAATTCCTTGTTTGCTGCCACTTCCAACTCTGCCGGTACATTCAGCTCGGGGGCCGATGTTCTGCAAGCAGACAGCGAGTCCAAAACGTGCAGCCCAGGACTTCAGGGGGGCAGGGGACACCCTCCGGGCAGCTGAGGAGTCGGTGGCACGATGCTGCCATGGGGCATGGGAAGAGCCTTTCGCAGGGGCGCCCCGCAGTGACGTGGGAGTCACGCTCCCCCCCTTGCAGTACCCTACATTCCAGGGCACAGTTAAGGAAACCTCGTGTTTCTCTGTGCATCTCCTTTCCCTGCACAGGTACAGGGGGTGTAAATCAGCGGTGGCAGAGGCAGCCGGTCCCTCAGGAACCACACGGCTCACATGCTGCGGTTAAGTGCTGCTGCAGTTCACGGTATGAAGATGACTCCCTACAGCCCTTTAAAAATGGTTCAGCAAGGACAGAATATCCAGCTAACCCATGCCATATGATACGTCATTTTTTTTTCATTTTTCACAAGCCTGATTTAAGTTAAATAAATCAAATACCTGGTTTGATGACTGTTCAAATACAAGTGAGGAGGAGACAACAGTTAGGTTACTAAAGATCCAGTAATGCAGGCAATGAAAATGGTACATGTAGGCAATGATATAACAGGATGAGAAGATGGCACATACGCACTTAAAACTGCAGCAAAGATATAGGATCATGCATAATTCAAGGACGACAAAGTGATCCTTTAAGCAGTGTTTTACAATGCTGAGAAAGGAAGGAAGGTTGCACATCCAGCCATGACTTCCAAACTGACTGATCTCCAACGGCCTAGGTGTGTGACACGCTCATCTACGGTTTTATTCAGTAACCAAGCGGCATTTCCACAAGGCCACATTTGACCAACCGGTCAAAAAGTACCACATAACTGTTGGTTGGTTTGGTTGGTTTTTTTTAAATTGTATTGTTCTCATTCTTTAAATCCAGGTTGAAAGGCACGATTTCACAGTATTTGAAAACCAGTCTGTGAGATGTGTCATATCAACTGTCTTTGTAAGACATTAAAAAAAAAAACACTCAAAAAAACAACAAAAAAAACACCAAAAAAAGGAACCACAAAACCCCCTTCAAAAATCCAAAGGAGTGGTAAAGTTGAGAAAATGGCGAGTATGTGCTAATGCAGGGCTTTCAGAGCCTGCTTTGAACCCTGATCCAGAAGGGGCTTAAGCAAACAAAGATCTCACTGAAGTCAGTGAAACCACCTGCTTACATATAAGCACCCGCTTAAGTGCTTTGCTGTGTAAACTTTCTGTGGACTGCATTAACCCCAGCCCGGAGCGCTGCGCTGCCAGAACTGAAAACAGCCGTTTCTGCAGATTGTCCTATAATTTCCTAATTTATTCACCACAAATTATGTGATTCCTCTTACCCTTTGTTCTGCTAATGCTTTTGGCCCAAGCGGAATGTTTTCTAGATTTCGATACTCTGGTACGTAGTGGAAAGGGATGCATTTTGTTCCCTCCAAAGCAGCACAGGGAGAGGCATGAAGCCGTCTCCAGCAAATCACTTTTTAAAAACCAGCGGGCAGAGTGGTTACAACCAGGAACGTGGAGGAGAAGCAGCACAAAGCAAGAATGCCTGGCAAGATCCCACCTTTTCTCCTGTCTCACTTAAAATACTGCCAATATGAATGAATATTACCAAAAGAAATAGAAAAACAACATTTGTGAGGCAAAGAATTTTATTAATTGCCTCAGCTAATCCTCGTGAGCCTGGACAAGATGTCTACCCACAGAATTAAGAAAGAGTGGCAATTCACCGTACGCAGTAGTGCGTTTTATCTTCTCTTCAAATGACTTTGAGTCTTACGCTCTAGTCAGTAAGTAGATAGATAATTTTCTCTTGAGTAATAAATCTGATAAGCAAGCTAATTTGCAATTAATTAAGCATTGCTTAAAATTATTGTTAGCTTCAACTTCTTCCAACTTATCACAACAATTTGAAACTGCAGTTGCGAGTGGTAGATCCCATCAGCAAGAAAAAGGGGTAGATTGAACTAAACCTTTGGGATAATCTGTCAGAAACTTATGAATGCTTCACACGCATGAAATTTCAATTTATAGGGATTACTAGGAGAGAATCAACATTTAACTGACACCTACCACACGGTTCTCTCTAGAACGAGACTGCACTTACAGGGTTTTAAAGCAGGAGGTGACTGCTTGCTCTCAACAGCACGTGGTTTGACTGGAGGACGTTTCCATGCTGGCTGTGGATGGCATTTATAGCAGTGTCAGTGCCCCTGAAGAGGTGTTACCGTCTGTGCTTGCTCTTACTTTCTAAGCAGCCTGCTGAAAGCAGGTAGCAACTGTCTCCAGTCAAAAACACGCACAACCATTGCCCCTACGAATACACATTATGCAGCAACAAAGCAAATCAAACCGCACTTCCTCTGATCAGGGTGCCGGAGGGAAGGGAACCCCTCGGACTCCGCAGCCTGTACGACTTTGAGCATTAAAGCCTGAAGGATTATAGTGCTTTAAGCAAAGCTAGCATGAAGAAGAGTCATGAAATAGCACGACCCATTTTGCGCATCGAGATCTTTACCTGTTTATACCTTCCTTGGTGTAGAAGATTGAATAGGTGAGGTTGTCTCCTTGAGGGTCTGATACAGGTGTCCGCCACGTCAGTCTGATGAAGCGGGTGGAGACGAGGGTGGCCACGACGTCCCGCGGGGCTGAAGGCAGTGGTCCTGTTGTAGCTGGTGCTAGATGGTCATTAGTGGCACTGGTCAGTGAAGTGGGAGGTAATGTTGGGATGGCAACATCTTGTCATGTGCAAACATTGGGGAATATGAAGGGCAAACATCACCACGGTTTTAAAAAAAGAAAACAGAAAAAAACACAAAAGAAATAAACAAAACCACGATGGGAAACAAAAGAAAATGAACACACACAAAAAAGGCCATTAAACTGAAGGCTGACATGCAGGCAAAGGTAACTACTGAAAACTAATGGGAAGTATTAAAGAACACGTCACTTTCGAGCAAGCAGACCAGGTCTCCATTGTAATGGAAGTGGCAAGGGAACGGGAAGGGTGAAAACTGAGGATAAAATATGACCTCGTAAGGGGACATACCAGCAGCAAACAATATTTTCATTTCTTTGTAAACCAGATGCAATACCAAACGTTTACCAATTAAACCCCCCCAACTTATATTATTTATGCAAAAATATATCCGGACCCAATTTTCTACTTTATTTCAGTAACATGCAGAACTAATTTATAGTCTTCTCAATCATAAAAAAATGACAGACAGATACACAAAATTTACGTAAGAAGTGCAAACTCATCCAGGCTGTGCAATTAAGCACTGAAGTCAATTCACGCGGTAAGTGGTTTCTGAACTGGTTGGGTTCTACCACTGCCAATGGTAATGTGGTGACAAACTCGGCACGGCAGTGGAAATACGGACTTTTTCCTAACTTTCACTAAGGTCACCGTTTTGTTTCCGTCAATGCTTCTCCTCCCTCTCGTAACATGTATTACATCATTTCACAAAGACACTAACAAGCATAAACAAGTCTTGCTTTGTATTATATGAAGACTTTACAAACTTTTTTGTGGCAAGTCATGTATGTCTTCCCGTATTACTACTTTAAAGCGAGGACAAATCCCTGGGATTATTGCATTAAAAGGCTGGCAAGTTAACAGCGCAAGCTGTAACGTACAAGTAGCTGTTCTCCAAATCATATTAAAGCAATCCATCCAGTAAATCTAACAGTAATATTCTGAGCAGCTGGACCCCAATTACCACAGAGTATTACTGGAAGCACAGTTAGTAACAAAACCCTAAAGCTCAGGATGCCCTGAATTTGTCTGGATTCTGAACTATTTCCCAAGATTAAGCCATCCAATGCCATTTTCCACATGGGAATCTATGCTGCTAAATAAATTTATTCATTTATTAATTAGGGAAACTAACTCAAATGGCTCAGACTTTCCCAAGAATGAAGTTCAGGACTAGTACACTTTTTGGTGAGAGCAGCAGCATCTCCACCTAACGTACCAGCAGAACACACGAACTTGTGCCTTGATAGACAAGGAGAAAACTGCACACAAAAAACGTAAATAAACCAGAAATCTTTATCTGGATGACCACACCTTCAAGCAGACACACTAAGAACATCTCAGCCACACTGAGAAGTTCATCATCCACAACAACCTGATTTTAAATTCTAAAAAAAACCTTGTCAAGCAAAGAATCATCTCACGTGCAGGTCTTGAATGGGCAGAACTGTCCCTTTTTCTGTTTCTATTTCTTAAGCAGCTGCTGACAGCGGTGGAAGAACACACCATTGGCTTTGATCAGATTTGCAGAATGCAGTGAAGCGTGTGGGCAGACGTGTGAGACCCTCCATTGCTCCATGTGACCAGTACCGCCCACTGCACAACAGGGACCAGGGGACTTCTTGGAACCAGCGACCACCACAGACGAGGCCCAGCTCCACAGGGACACTGGCCGCGTCCTCCCACCCTTCCCATGTCCCGGTGTGCCTGTCACTGCTCTATCGCACCTTCCACCTTTCCTGAAGCTCTCGTTCACGTCTTATCTCCTCTCCAAGATACTGTCCATGCTGTCAGCTGGGAAAATTACACTCCCCCAACAAGTACACACAATCGTCAGTTTTATTTTAATTACACATTTCTTCTTGCTTTCATACTAACATCAAGACTTTTTACTTCAATACCCGTATCTTTATAGGACTCTGCAAGACTCCCAGAGCCAGGTACATACATATTTTGGTCCTGAAATACAGATCACAGGAAGAGAAGTACTCAAGCATATCTTCCTAATTATCCTTTCCACGCTGTAATAGCCACAGACCACAATTAAGTATTCACCAGCACCCCGCTCCTGATAAATAGACTACACCATTAATTTCACATTCACTGCAAAATCTGAACTATTTTTATGTTCCCTAATTAGATTTGCTGCAGAAATGCACTGCGTTTTAGCTCTTCTGGCCGCAGACCGGGCCCCTGTGCCCCCAGGAACAGCCCCACTACCGCAGCCCGCTCAGCACAGGGCATGCACCGCGCAGCTCCATCCCTGCTCCCTGCTACAGGACAACATCCCCAGGAGCAGCAGCAGCAGCTCGGGGCAGAAACCACTCTAGCTAGTCATCGGCACTTACAGTTACCACTATAACCTTACTCCAACCTCCAACATCACCATTTCTCCAAGCTTTGTGGACAACTTCTCAGCACCAGCACTGGGTGACCCAGCAGAAGGGATGCTCTCCTACGTTTGCTATTCATAAATAAGGAAAACGTCTTCAGAGATTTGACAGTCAGTGGCATCCGTATCTGAAATGACCCTCAGATGGTAGAATCCAAGACCGTGAGGAACCCGAGGAAGGCATTTGGCATAATCAAGACACTGAACTACAGGAAAAGAAAACTGAGCGTGGTCACAGGACACATGCAATCCCGTGGGTGGCTGCACTCATGGACGACAAAGGTCAGGAGAGTTTGCTGGTCTTCAGGGGCAAAGCACTCACAACCCAGAATGATCTGCTTCCCTGCATGCAAGAAAACAAATGGGCATGGCCAGACGGCAGCAGGTCTGCGAACTGCTGGCCTGGCTTAAAGAACACAAAACATGAAGGAACCAAAGCCCGAGACCAACGTGGCTGACCTAATGAAACACAGAAACGATCCAGGCATGCAGGCGTGGAATTGGGAAGGCTAAATCTGGGCTGGAGGGGCGGGCGGTGGGGTGAGCAGGGCGGGCCGGCCCAGCAGGCTCCCAGTGGCGCTGGTGGGGGGGCAGCCCAGTAACGGGTGGCACCACCTGGGGCTTCATGCTGCGACGGGAGGGGTCGTATCTTCATCGGTGACCGGGACGACAGGACAGAGATTATTCGTGGCGAGTTTGCGGGTTGTACTGGATCGGGAGGAGCAGCAGCTACACTGCGGAGAGAGGGACCCGGCGGGCTGGAGGAGCCGGTGGGAAGCTCAGAGCGCAGCCCTGGCAGACGTGCATTCCGGCACCGGGGTCAGGGGATCTTCCCAACTATCAGCCCTCTGCCCCTAGATGACAATTAGTGCCAACTCAGTATCGCGTTTATGGTCCCAGTTACACCAGCCAGGCTTCTCGCGTTTTTCAATTTGAGCCCATGTCAACAGTTCCTTTGGACTGGAGACGTACTCGCTGCACCTATGGTTACTGCTCCCACATCACGCTTTCACTGAGGAACAAGGTACGGTATTCTGCACAAACCTCCTTGGTGCCTATGGTTCCCAGCATCTTTCTCAGAGTGTCTGCTTGATTGACTTCCATTTCATTTCAAATTTGTGTTCGCTTTACACTTCAACTGAATATTTTTCCCTTGCAGAGAGCTTTAATTTCCTACCCTTCTGTTAACTAATTACATTCGTAAGATTATTTAAAACCATGAAACAGTTTGAGGAATAATCTGTAGGGAAGCTGTTATAAAAACAAACTTGTGTTTTACAGCTGCATCAGCCAAATGTCTTCTGAAGTAACATCTTCTGAACCATTCTGGTGAACTCTTTGATTGATTGCTTCACACATTTATTAAAACTATTTAACATATGAAGCGCCTCCATTTCTTAAAAAGACAGTTAATAAGACACTTCATATCCAGCACAACAGGCAGTTGCTACTTCAATACACAAATTCCTTATAACCATGTTACGTGTGTGTATATATATATACACACACATGCATGTAACAATTCAGTTGTTCGTGTTACCTCCAGGAAGACTGCAGGAGACTGATTTCTACTGTATGGACTTAGAGAGCACGAAAGTCCAAAGAACAGCATCAGACTGCCGTTCTTGGGTACAGTAGCAGAGTTTTTAGAGCTTGAAATGCAAACCACATCTTCCATCACCTTACATTAATACTCTGCCTTCTCTCAAGTGTCTTGGTTATGTTGTCAGGTGATCTGCTTCAAATTACATGTTCTTGATGCAAAATTTGTACCTTACCTATCTTTAAAAATCATTCTGTTTAGTTCAAGTGTAATTTTAAAAATATTTGTATTATTAAATCTAACAAAATGCTGAAATTTCTCTAAGGAAAAATACTCACCTGAAAAATTTTAAAAATTCATCTGCTTAATCTAATACACACCCCACATACTCATGCATTTGTCTTCCCATACAATGAGACAGATCCACCTTTCACTTAAGTGGTCAGCACACACACAGTGCTTGAAGAACCGGCAGGCATCAAGATGAGGAGTCTGGAAGAGCTGCCAAGGTTTCCTAGGTTAACAGAAACGCAGTTCTATCCTCACACAAGACTCAAAACCAGAAATATTCCTTCTGACAGCATTATAGGTAGATTGGTCAAACAACAAAAAACTAGTGGTGTCTGAAAAATAAACTGTGAACCCAATGAAAGCACAAAGGACTTGTAAATCGTACAAGTAGGGTAAGCAATGAATAGGCAAGAAAACTCACCCACTGAAAGCTGCAATTAAATACCAGCTTGGTAGCAATTTGGCACTGCTGATAGCTGTGGATTGTATTTAGAGGACTAGGTTATTTCCTTTCCTTTCCCCCCATTCTTCCTCAAAATGCCTGGAGTGCCATTGCAAACTGATTCGTACACAGCCATGTGAGCAGAACGCTCAGCAGTGCAGAGCTGTGTTAATGAGTAATTACACTAAAATTAGTTTTAATGCCAATAAGGGAGCAGCTTTATTACTTCAAGCTTTTAAGCATGATGTAACAAGTAACATGGAAAACAAGTCTCTTCCTTCTAACATATATTTAATGACTTTTTAAAAAGTAACTATACTCTGGAACATTCTTTGCAGGCCTACTCCTACACAGTTTCACATTAATCTTATTTAAAAAAAATATAAAATATGCGTACTCAGCAAATGACATGCTAAGAACATGGAAAAAGAATGACGTTGTTGCATGCCAGACACATACAACAGATTTATCTTTTCAACTGCTGCTGATATATCGGTTTTTCTGAGCTTGTGTTTTTCTAAGGTCCTTGCTCAGTTTGGCATTACACAAAGGCTGTACAGTCGAGATAGAGCACGTTGTCTTAAACAGCATTTGAAAGAAATCATTCAGCAAAACAGCTGACACAAAATTAATCACTCAAACAGTGGCTCCACTGCAGTCAGGGGCTGAGAGGGGGAGGCCGAGGTTAAGTAAATGCTGCCAAGAGGAGACATGAAAACTGTCGCAATACAATTTCAATTCTGAATCAATAGACAAGGAAAGTCACTTGATTTATCTGTCTGCATCTAACAAAGTTAAAAGCTAATGAAAATCAGTTAAAACCAAAGGAAAATATTTCAAGCAGTCCTTTTTCTGCTTCGCACAATACTTCTTCTAATGCTTATGTAGTAACCCGGGCAACAGAATGTCGTCTCAGCTACTAAACAAACCCAGGTTGTGTTCACCTACTGAAACCCAGGCACTGCAGGACATCCAGCAATCCACCAACAGGATGAGGCAGGCAGAAAAAGTGAGAAAGTAGGATTTTCATAACTTTCCACTAGAAATCATTTTGACCCACGTTACATATACCTTATATGGGATTCCAACACATAACACTGCATTTGTGCTACTCAGGTGCAACACCGAGACTTCCAGCTAAGACAACCCTAAATCCCACTGATCCAGTGTAAGAGAAGACTCCTCCCTCTCCCTCCAGACCTGTGTTTTGCAAACCACTGAGATTCCCAGCTCATTTTGCTGTGCAGGACGAAGATCTGAGGATACATGTCTGGATTGCTAATTTCTCAAATCCCTTCTGTCAAAAGCTGCTCTTTCAAGGGTTTCTTCTGAGCAGACATCACCTATGGCAACAATTTTACCAAAATGTTATGTCAAGTATACAAACACCCACAAGGAGCTGGACTCAGATGAATGAATAACCATCAATGACTTCTACGAGTCCTTCACTGGCAAAAGCACAATGCTTTAATTTTACCAACATTAGGCTGGTAACATCAAAGAGGCAAAGGCTTACAGATGCCTATCAGTTTGATACGCTAATGTGATACCCAGCTTTTAATCGTGTAGGAAAAATGACCCCCACTGCTATTAGCGTAATTCACTGCGGCGAGGCAACAAACAATTTGAGTGTGTCTGTGGTGCTATTCTATCACCACCATTTCATGAGGCTGATGTGATCTTTCAAAAACAACTCTGTAAAATATTCCACACCTGAAAACCAGTAATTGAAATGCTCTCTTTGTTACCTAATTATTAGAAATATTTTCCATGTTGTCCAGCCCCTCCGGTTTAGATTTCCTTCTTCCTGCTTTTTTCCTCCTGTGGCACATTATTGGCATATTCACAGCTTCCTCCTGTTTCAGGCAATAACATTCCAATTATGCCATCGGACATACCACACAGGAATATTATCTGCTTTGGCTCTGCTGCTGTTATCTGAACGACCGAGGACAAGTCCAATTCCCTTGGCTACCTGGTACATACAACGAGAACGCCACTGCCGCAACCTACCAGGTAGATACAAGGGAGTATTGAAATGTATGACATGAAGACGTGTAAACACTTTGAGAACTAGTTAGTGGCCACATTTAGACTATTCCTGGCCACATTCAAGTGCTCGCAAAGTCACAGTTACAACACCTGTCAAACAGGGGTGTCGGGGATTGCTGACCACGCTGGAAGGCAGAAGGAGAGGCACTGGTGAGTGAACCAGCTGTTCCCGAGAGCCCAGCACCTGCACTGTATGGACTCTACAGGTTTCACTTTGGACTAGCTCTTACTCTGAACAACCACCAGGGACCGGGGTGCATCTTCCAGCTCAGTTTCATTCCAAAGACATTGCTATCCGAGACTACTCTGAAATGCAACTCAGCGCGCGAGGAGCAGGCAGGGGCAGGCAGTTTCGGGCGTGTGCTGCGGACGCGTGGGGATGCACCTCAGAGGGCACAGATAATGCAGCAACTGGAGAACACAAGACAGACCTGGCCAACAGGAATCAGCTGTGGGGACAACTGAAGAGTCTGGGGCATCAGAGAGTGGTTAATCTATACTATTGCAGAAGAAAAGAAAGTCCTCTTTATAAGAACTTCAGAGTGGATTTTAAATGCTTTTAAACGTAAATAAATCCTTGATTTCATCAACAGAGACCTACTGCAACTAAAACCAGCAGATTACTATTTTGTCAAAAAAAGAACTGTTGGAAAAAACATGACCTAGGACATTCAGATCTCTAAACACCCCTAACATTTTAACTGTATCTTGTAAGAAAAAATACCTCAGAGGTACTGATAGGTTTAATTTTGACTTGGGGTATCTGGATAAAACTGTTTACTTGATAAATAATATTTGTCACATAAATCACAATTTAACTGATCCCAGAAAGGTAATAAAGACTTTTTTCTTACTTTTACCTAATGCACTGTTTTCCTAAAGTTGAGCTTGAGTGTGTGATACAACTGCTCCTGCTTTGGAACAGAATCAGAACGGTCAGGGTTGGAAGGGACCTCTGGAGATCATCTAGTCCAAACCAGAAGGATTCAAATCAGGATTAAGAAGCTGTGATACTTCAAAGAGTCATAGTCAAAAAACCACTGACTTTCTTTCGTATGCTTTCCCTCGTAGTATTAAAAAAATACAGCGGTATCTGGTTGCAATGTAGCAAGAAATAGTGTGTAAGTCCATGCTATATATAACTACCCTTTAAAATTTTGCTTTCTCTCCTATTTTTCCCCCGTGTTTTTACTCTTACCAAATTGTCATCCTTCTTCAAATGCACAACTCACAGACTTATGACAGAAGGGACCTCATCTTGTTATTCCTGGCAGTTCCCTGCATGATACCATAATCAAAGAAAAACACATTAACTGGCCCTAGTAAGTTCTTACAGGAGAAATGGCCACCATGCTGAAGTGGTACTTCATCTCAATAGATCAGTTGTAACAACTGAATTACTTCCTTCCCTTGGAAAAACTAATTAAAAGAAATCTATCAGACTGCTATTCTACTAAGAGGTGCTTTCATGCGAAACTGAAAAAGTGAATAAACAGACATGGAAAGAAGAGTGTATTAAACTAACTTCTGCTGCATATAATGAACATACATTTCCTGAATCTTTGGCAGTTCATAACAACGGTGACCAGCACTTCCATTTACCTGGTGTAAGACAGATCCATGTCTGCTGGACGTGGCCACAAAAAGGTAACAAAATGTAGTAGTTCA
The DNA here is from genome assembly GCF_017639655.2 of Falco naumanni. Classification (NCBI taxonomy): domain Eukaryota; kingdom Metazoa; phylum Chordata; class Aves; order Falconiformes; family Falconidae; genus Falco; species Falco naumanni. The sequence goes on along the minus strand of NC_054060.1, from coordinate 1,462,685 downwards.
GAGAAAATTCAGAATTATCTCAATAGTTGTATACAAAATTGCACTTCATAAAGTAATTTAAAATGCAGAACTTTGTTTTTCTTATAGGAAATTTGTCAGAAAAAGAAAACACATGAGAACACTTAGACCAACACCTACAAGAAAGCACAACTGTGGCCAGCTGGACATAAAGCCCACTAACCTTGAAATTACTCCTAGGGTTAAAATTGCACAAACCATTCAGAAATGTGAAGCACATCTGAGGAGCTGACCCCATAAAGGCTGCCTCATGCCCAAACTGTGGGACGGTGGTATGTTACAGAGCAGGGACAACGGGCTCCGAAATTAAAACACAGATTTTTACAGTTTATATTGCAGTTTTATACAGTACTTGCTGTGATTAACTGTAAATCTGTTAGTAAAGCTTACCATTGTATATTAAAGACATTTGGTACCAAACCAGACAGAAAAATAGTAGAATCTTTGATGATGTTTTTTCCCAGTGACCTTAGTGTCTCTGTTTCACCACTCTACGTGGCCAAGGAAACCTCCAGGTTGTCAACAATTTCCAACCCCAGGCATTTTTTCTACGCACTTATATACCAGTGTTACTAAAGCCAGCGCTTTTAATTTCTGTAGTAGTTTAACTACTTTTGACTATAACAGATGATCACTGGCTGGTGGGAAAACGAGGTGATGCTGTCTGGGAGTTTGTCTGCCCCGTGGGAGAGCCCCCTCCCATGCTGCAGAACCGGCTGTACCTACATATACACACACATCCAGCCCCGTACCAGCTTTACGGCCAGACCCCAAAGCCAATTTGCCTCGTTAGTCCAGAAAAAAAGAGCGTACACCTTTCTGGGCAGGCTACAAGGCAGCTGAAGATATTGAAAGGGCATGACAGACACCAGAACTGTTCAAAGGAGGTAGCAGAGATACGGACCTTCCCTTTGGGGTGGTCTCAGCTGCACATGAAGCTGCTGCCTGAAACAAGGACGAGTGTCAGTGAGCTGCCCAGGGGTGCCCAGGCATCATCACCACCACGGGTACAGCTGGAGGACCGAGCCGGGCTAAGAGGAGCACCCAGCTCCCACCAGAGCATCTCTCACTCCTGCCTCGGTAGGTGGGCATTCACCTGAGCCTATGGGAAACCCACTTCATGGAGTTAAACCTGGACTTAACAATCCTCTTCTTCTCAGTACTATGAAACTTTCTGCTGCTTTATCATCCTGAATCAACTGCTTTTTTCATACAAAAAAGTATGAAAACTTTTCATTAAAAAAAAGTATGAAATACACTCCCCTAGATCATCCTAAGGAAGGAAGATGACCGAGGACAAGAACCCAACACAGCTCTCTGAATCAGTTTGTCTCTAGCAGACTTAAAAAACCAAATGCAATCCCGCACCTGAGGAACAGGCCCACCCCCAAACCAAAGCCACCCCCATTTTCTTCCTAAAATGAAATGGAGATGCCTCATTTATCTCTCAGTGGTGGCATCTTTTGCTAAAGCAGGCAGGCAAAATGTGCGGCCATTCCCACCCCCCCACCCCTTGCCCCTTTTTAAAACTCCTTAGATTAATTTACAAGTACCACTGGGAATGAGAACTGTTAGTTATTCTTCACTGAATGCATACTACTTGCAAAAAGCTCAGCAAAAATACCTAAAAGCAAATGCCTAATACCCAGCGATTATGATTTTTAAGCATTTGGTTCTACATTCTAATGTAAAATTGACACTGATGGGCACTGAATAAATTGGGACTACATAAATATACTGATAAACACGTTCTGACCACGAGCCTGTTTTTTAAAGGAAGTCATAAAATCCATTCCGATAAAGAACACTCCTCCCATTTTCATTTCACGATGAAATGCTTTGGTGTAGAGGAAACAATCTGGTTTTTTCCTGTCTCACAAAACAGCCATTAAAAAGGCGTGACAGTCCTCGCTGACGCATCACACAGAGGTGAGCCGGCAGAGCACAGCAGCCTCTCCTACAGACCTGAGCAGGAACCCCGCGGTTTAGATCAGATACCACAGTTTCAGGGGAGGATGTAAAGAAAAAAAGCCCGGCATGCATTCTGATCATGAGACTCACATAAAAAAGAAGGGAAAAAAGTCAAATATGTCTCTCCCTATCCCTGAGGAGTTTTAAACTGCTTTTAAACAGATTTTGTTATTGGAAAGAAATTCTAACTGTAACTACATATGGCAAAATGATGGACATAATCTTAAAATTCAGTAGTGAATATTTCATCGTGCAAAAATATTTATTTTTTTAAAATGGACACTCCTTGAGAAAGGAGACTCGAACACACAGAGAGAACCCAAGGCAGTAAAAATGCATGTAAATGCACTGAAAGAGCCCTGTACAGTTTATCCCCTTAATATAAATATTCATAAATTGAACTCTTAATGCAGAATAAAAAAAAAAATATCTCTCGAGAACAGTAGAGCCTGCAACAATGTGTTGTAATTCGACTTTAATAATAACAGGAAAGCAATTATTTTATTTCAAAAGCAAATGTGTTATACTTGTGCAAAACTCTTTATGGAGTAGTTCCTAATAAAAATACTGTGTATTTTGGAAAGTGTTCATGTTTACAGCAGCCATTTGCATATTTGAAGAGCCAGGCAAGATTGCTCCCTCAGCCCAAAATTTCACTGGGACTCTGCCAATAACTCATTTTATCACCTTGAGCAAGTCACTTCCCCACGCCTTCATTTCCAATCTCACCTTTTGTGTTTTTCGCAGCGCTGTTCAGTTTTCCCTCACTGTTTGCATACGCGAGGTAACAGGGCCACAGTTGCTGTCAGCTCTGTACATGCTACAAATAATTAACAATAACAATTTCAACCAGCCAGGTTTAGGACTACATCACCGCTTTGATGGCAGAGCAGTACCAATACACCGGTACCATGATCAAACCACACCACTTGACTACTAAAGGATGTATTTTCAAAGGAACGCCGCAGGGTAATTCCTGTCTCTCCCTCTTTTCTCAGGAACAGCCTGAACTGAAATAAATTAACCCACCCCCAAGCTGCAGTTGTTTGTCCACCAGATGCAACTCCTGCTACTGTTCAACGCTGCTTCTTGTTGATAACTTTCATAATCTTTGATTTTAAGCTGAAATACTTTATTTAAATGATCATAATGCTCCCCAAATTTCCCTCTGGATAAAACGTCCAACTCCCTGTGCAGCACGCCTGCAGCCGATGTGTGCCACGCAGGGGCGGCTGCAGTGTGCGCAGGATTTCTCTGAGCATTAGCCCACACTGTTTTCTCTGAGAAGTAACTTGGAAGTAAAAGATGATTTTGCTCAGTCTGGGATCTATTGAGACTTTAAACAACCCTGCAGCAAGAACTCTGGCAAGCTGAAGTTGCAACAGATGAGACTGAACAAGCTGTTTTTATGTCGAATTGTACTAATTTCTGCTAATCTCTTTATCAAACATCTACTTAACTTACATAACTATTTGTCTGTTATAGATACCTAGTGCACTCTATTTTTCTTTTTTTTTTTTTAGCTTGAGACATGCAATGTTGTTTGGGCTTTTTCAAGAGAGAGAAGATCCCAGGCAAGCCCCAGCTCTCCTCATTTCAGCCCCCACCGCGTACGAAGCAGCACCACCAGCTGTGGCACTGGGCTCGCACAGCCATTTCAGCGGCATTTGTGTTACCGATCCCACGTACCTGCCGCTCGCTGACCACTGACAGGCTACCTCAGACCCGCCGTTCTCACAGAAACTAGATGAGGTAGGTGTCAGGATGTTTGGGAATTAAGATTTTTTATTTTTCATTTTTAAAGAGCCGGGTAATATTCTTTTGCTCCTTCATATTTCTAATTCTAACAAGAAACAGTAAACCCCATCAGCATTTTTAAAATATAACTTCTTTCACTAGCACAGAGGCTTGGGAATTCAGTATGCACATCACCGCACACAAACACTGGAGGTTATTCCCAAGCGTACATGACGGAGGCCATAGCAACAGCTGCAGCATTTTACATGGGGATTGCTCCGGCCATTGACCACTGTTAAAAACCCCTGAACGAGAACATTAAAAAGCAGTTACGTGTAAAATGGTGCTGAAGAAGAGCATGAGGGAGGACGCTGGCTCCAGTCTCAAGGGCAATGTCCACTGCTGAGACACCGCAGCCCCTGCTCGCCCTGTGACTTGGACTCCGAAAGGCAGACCCGGGGATGGCTTTCCTCCTCCTCCTTTATTTCCCTTTAGCACCTTCAGTAACAATGTGTCAACAGGAAAACCGCCCAAATCCATTTGTCTTTTCAAGATTCTTAAAGACTCTGGATCCACAATTACTAGTTTGGTTGGTTGTTGGGTTTTGGTTTGGTTTTTTTTGGGGTTTTTTTTTTTTTTTTTTGGGGGGGGGGGGGGGGGTGAGGGCAGAAAAAAGGCAACAGGAGAGAGGAAACAATCAAGAAAACGTGAAAATATCACCCCAGGACATTTCTAATGCAGTAAGAACAGTGACAATTTGCAGCTAGTTTCAACCCTGAATGCACATTATTAAAAATGAAATTTGGATTTCTTTGTTAGATTAATTTTATTTCCTTATGGTATAAAACCAGGAGCATATACAGGTTATCCTGGCAAGACTGCTGGGAAAATAATTGACATCAGAACTAAGACAGTCTTCTCCTAGATTCAGATATTCAACTGTATGAATCCTATTACATATGCAACCAAACTGTAAACCAATCCTTTTTCCTTTTTCTCCAAATGGCATTTGGCTGTCTCTGGTATTACTGTATAATTTAGCAACTTTGAAATATAAGCAACCAATTAAGACCATATCCACACGTTTGTTCTCCCCTCTGGTGTGAGACTGACAAAATCTGATATTTTCCTTTACAACATGAGGCTAGGATCAATTACAAATTAAGGTTACTTCTGTCAATCTCCACAACCCTGTTTATGAATAACAAAGGCCGAGGAAATGCCTTCAGCAGTCACGACAGATATCAAGCTAAAGCTAATCCTGCCGCTATACTCTTCATCTAAACAAGAAAAAAAAAAACAAACCACTGAAAACAAACACCCACTGCGATACAATGAATGCATCCTATACCCACAGCTAACGCTCTCCACCCTTATTTTTATTTTCACCTCTATCCAGAAGCTGTGTTTGGGCAGAGAAACAACCAACCGTCAACTCAACAACTGCAGCTGGTTACACCGAACACATTTGCATTTGCTTCCTACTGTTCCACAGGTGCACCGTTTGGGTCCCTGGTAACAGGCATTGCTGACCACGTACTGTCTAGTAAGGCAGTAGCCAAACTGCCAGAAACAACAATTATAGAAAATATAAGAGGATAAACGGAAGGTGTAATTGGTGGATTTGGAAGTGATACTACAGTAAGCGTATGGGCTTTGATTAGCCTTCCTTGTGGCAGAGGGACTTCTATGGGACGGAGAAACTCTATTGGGAATCCAGGGTAATGCAGAAGGGATGACATAAAACAGGGACCCAAAGCCTTTGGGACTGTTTCACAGTCCTCGCACAGCGTATGCACATCCTAGTTCTTCCCACTTTTGCTATGGTACCACAAATATAGACTAAATATAGGTGAAGGATAGAAAACATGAATTAATGCATGCTGAATGTTTCCTAAAATACATTGAAGCTTTTTGCTCCCACTGGTTCTTTCTATGCCTCCACCTAACATTCCTTCTGTCTTATTCCTCTGTACAATAAATAAGACATATAATTTCTTTAAATGCAAGTACCTCTAAACCATTAATTTCACTCACGAAAACCAAAATCAAACAGGTAACACAGTCCAAGTGTTTCAAAGTGTAACTGCAAAAGTAGAAATCACCGTAACGCATATTTGCTCTGAGCAGACTTAAAATCACGGTGCATGCAATCTGATATAAATACCTTCATGAGGTTTCAAATTTCTTTGCCAAGTCAACTGTAAATACAGTCATAAAACAAGAAATGAAAACTAATAAGCAAAATCAAAGCATCCTATAAATTTCGTTATGCCTTCCTGCAATTCACCGCACGCTGGCAAACATTAATCTATTACTAATTTTATCTAAATTAGTGCAATTTATTTAAAGTGCATGCCAACTTTAAACATGAATAGTCTATTGAATACAGAATATGAGAACTGTTTAGCTCCCAATTTCAAAAAGTTAAAATTCTAGAAGTTTGAGATCTAGTGTGGCTTAGTTTAATCAGTTTGACTTCTCAGTAAGACTATATATAAAACAGGGGCCATAAAAAGGGAATAAATAAAGGCCATTTTTTAAACAGGCACCGAGTCAAGAAATGAAACTCACTGAATTAAAACAGCTTTCTGGCAATTTTGAACATAGAAGCAGCCATGAGAAATACAAATGCTGACTTTCACTGATGAATAATAGCTAAGTAATGTAAATTAAAAAAAAGTCTTTCAGCATTAAAGAGCACACACTGTTATGTTTACAGAAAATTAGCAATGAAGTGTATACAACCAGTAACAAAATATTCACAGAGTTTGGCTTTGGTTTTACAAAACACTGTTTGAAGTCAGTTTGTGATTTCAGATGCTGTTTATGTTCCTAAAACACAATTTCCAAATGAGACCTACAAGCTGTTCATCTATCATTCATATGAAGCCGTTTTGATAGTTTAAGACAGTGATTGAGACAGCAAGTCTGGAAAAGCTCTTGCCTACATGTAACAAAGCGCTGCCATTATTTTTTAAAAACTTCATTATGCCATCAGTATTAAGGTTGTATTTGTTACATTTGTTGCTTTTAAATTTTTTTGCAGAATTGTGGCATCTACAGCATCCTGAACGCTTTCATTTAAAAAGATGAGCATTTATGCACACAAAGCTTTTCATACATGTGAATATGTGCAGAAGAGCACAAAGCTTATGTGCATGTACAGCAGTCAATGAGGAAATTACCTTGATTTTATAGTACAGTAACTGCCCCAAACAGCCAAACTGTTTTAAATGGCACGTATCATATAGAAGATAAGTGGCTCAAACATCACAGTCCCATAACCTTCAATATTATTCCAAATCTCAGAAACAGTTTTGACATGAACTGTGACAAACACTGTAAGAATAGCACGGTTTAATACAGCAACTGGTTGCTTACATTAAACAAAGCCTTAAGTCTGCTTAGTAAAAACCCCACGTGTTGATATACGACAGACAAAGGTGGGGAGATTTCTCAAGGGAAGAGGAAATTCCCCTGCTAGTCCTGTCTCTGAAGATACTTGTCATAGCAGATTTTCCAGCTTCCCACTTTTGGATCCTCTGCCCGTATCAGACCAGATGGGATCTCTCACATGTCCCCAGGTTTTCAAATCCTAGCAGAGCTGGTGCCCCTTTGCACAGACCTGCTGTCAGGTTCATTACTATTCCTGCTCCCCTGAGATCCACCATTCATTTCTTTCAAGTATTTTTTCCTCTGTACAGAAAATTTGAATTCTTGGCTGCAAGGGTTTGCAGCCTTACTAGTCAGTCTTAATCTACAGATCATTTTTTCTCTAGCAGACACTAAGACTTCTTGTGTCCTTTTCTGATTTTCCTTAAGACACATGAAATTGTATAAGACAGAAAGAATGCGAAGACACTTCTGTTTGAGTGAGGAAACAGAACAGTCTCCAGGAGGAATACCCAACAGAATCCTCTTTTAGTCATTTTTTTTTTCATCTTGCTCTGACATTTCATCCGCAACACTCCGCATATTTTTCAAGTACTTCTATAGTGTCCAAGAACTCCATAGAATTCCATGAACTGAGAAAATATTTGCTTTATTACCTCAACACCACCACTAAATGTGCTCGATTCGCAGTATGTGACTGCACGCAAAATACTCTAAAAAATTACCTCTGTAAGATGTGAGCGCCTGAGAAATTACATTTGATATCTGTGAAACTATCCAGAATAGGTCCTGGAGTATGAGTTGTCTGCCTCTCAGCTTAAACCAGACAAGGGTACAAGTTAAATTTATGTAATTCTTTACATATGGAAAATGCTCAAAAGTCCAACAGTTTTTTTCAAACCAGAGCACAAGCCTCTTGGTGCCAACTTTTGGATTTCTTTCAACAGAAGCCAAAATCTGTCAAAAATAACTCATATTTGCCTCCTACAACAGAATAATGGAACTTACAGATACAGAAAACACAGAGTATTTCATATATGTTGATTTAAATAAAGCTTTTGACAAGGCATGACATTTTCAAAAGCAAGCAAATATCTTCCAACAAGGCTACTACAAAAGTGGATTCATAACTGGCTGAGTGAAGGCAACATTGAACTGGGGGACACTGGAGGGGATGCTGAGTTCTGTACGATTCTATGTATTTTTTTAACAATCCAGATGATGGAGCGGAGAAAAGGCTCGTGAAGTTTAAAACAAAAGCAATGTTAGGAGGGCTGCAAGCACACCAAAGGGTGCATTTAGAATTTCAGAGTGGGTTGTCAAAGTGGAGAAAAAGCCTGAAAAAAAGCAAAGGTTCGGCACTCTACAAGTTAAGCAAAAAGGGTCCAAGGTTTGACTAAGAAGAAGTTGGAAACCCAACTACATCTGGGAATTGTTTTGACTGGCGTCGGTCTAGGGGTGCTCAAATAGCTTCTAAGAGTGGGATCTGATCTGCTGAAATCTCCAAGTCTGTGTCAGCCTGAAGTAACCTCCAACAATTGAATACCACTTGCAATATAGAAATGACAGATTTTCATCACATTCTTAGCTGAAACGGGCTGACCCCAGAAAACTTTGATCAGGCTTCTGATGTTTCCCACCCTACCCTACCAGGAGTCCTGTCCACCTCATTTCCCTGCTCTAAGACCTGAGATACAGCTCATGGCCAAACTCTGGCAGAGAAGTACCAACATAAAATGAAATTATTCATGCAGCAATGGTCCTTGACAGAATTCAATTACACAAAGAAAGCCACAATTTAGGTCAATAAATGATGTCTTTAAAACTCGCTCAGATTTAGGATTCACATAATGCAATTCAGCAGAGGAATTAATATTGTACAGTGCAACTGAAGTGGTGTTATACTTTAATCAAATTTGGTTTGTAATGTCAAACTACCACTGATACCAGACATTTATGTTTCTCCTAAGGAGATCAGCAGGAAAATACACACCACAAGATTGTCATAATTTGACTGTTACTTTAAGACTATACACAAAGAGATAAATAAGGTCAATTCACACCTCTCAGGCCAACAGTCCTTCAGATTCCTGGAATACTGCCAGTTCAGAGGTATCTCTGGAGCTCATCTGTGCAACCCCTCACTTGTGCAGAGCCACCTCTGACCAGGCTGCTCAGGGCCTTGCCTAGGCGCATCCTGAGTTGCTCCAAGATTAACAGAGATTTCACAACCTCCCTGGGCAGCTGTTGCAACTCCAACTACCCTCACTGTGTAACTGCTTTCTCTTATCTGATTGGAAATTATCATAGAACCATGGAACGGTTTGGGTTGGCAGGGACCTTAAAGATCACCCGGTCCCACCCGTGCCAGGGGCAGGGACACCCCCCCCCCCCCCCAGCCCAGGCTGCCCCCAGCCCCGTCCAGCCTGGCCTTGGGCACTGCCAGGGATGGGGCACCCACAGCCTCTCCGGGCAGCCTGTGCCAGCGCCTCGCTGCCCGCACGGGGAAGGATTTCCTCCTAATATCTACCCTAAATCTACCCTCCTTTCCCTGTTACCTCCATCTGCTCTATGCTGTCCTGCTGGTTGAGCAGTAAGATATTGTTAGGCTTCCATTCGTCAGGATTAATCGAACTCATTTCTCTCGCAGTCGCAGCACATCTCTCAGCACAGGCTCCAGCTCCCTCATTACCTCGCTATGTCTCCACTGCAGTCCCACCATGCCAGTGTCCTTCTTGTGTTGTGATGCTTGAAACTGTCTTAACGTGGTCTCCCCAGCGACAAGGAGGGGGAAACAATCCCATCCCCCGACCTCCTGCCTATCCCACCAAGGCCCTCTCTGCAAAGCTCCTTGCCTGTTTGGCAGGCAGCCTCTGCGCCGCATGGCGTCACCCTGACCCCGGTGCCGGAACGCACGTCTGCCAGGGCTGCGCTCTGAGCTTCCCACCGGCTCCTCCAGCCCGCCGGGTCCCTCTCTCCGCAGTGTAGCTGCTGCTCCTCCCGATCCAGTACAACCCGCAAACTCGCCACGAATAATCTCTGTCCTGTCGTCCCGGTCACCGATGAAGATACGACCCCTCCCGTCGCAGCATGAAGCCCCAGGTGGTGCCACCCATTACTGGGCTGCCCCCCCACCAGCGCCACTGGGAGCCTGCTGGGCCGGCCCGCCCTGCTCACCCCACCGCCCGCCCCTCCAGCCCAGACTTCCCCACTTCAGCTTCAGGGAAACTACTGCAGGTGGTGTCAAAGGCCTTGTAACGGGCAAGTAAACAATACCACTTCTCTTCCCTCCTCTGGACCGCAGGGCCAACCATTTAACCTTAGAAGGCTACTGGGATAGCTGGACACAATTTGCCGTTGGTGAATCCATGACGGATTTTCCCCACCATCATCACCCCTTTCGTGTACCCATCACTTCGTTTCCAGGGGGCTTTGGTCCATAATTTTCCCCCAACGGGTTCCAGCTCCGGCTGAGCTTTGTCTTCCCAAGCTCCATCCCTGCACATCCTGGCAACATCCCTCATACTTTCCTTTTGTGTTTGAGCCCGGTTAGGAGCACCTTCTTTACCCCTGCTGGTCTCCTGGACACACGTGCTCAAATTCCTGCACTCTGGAATAGACCGCTCTTGTGCTTTGAGAAGACTGTCCTTCAGGATCAAATGGTTTGCCTCCTGCCCGTTAACACAATCGCCCATGGGAACCTGCCAAAAATATCCCTGAACAAGTCAATCTCCTGTCTTGAAGTTCAAGGCTGTAATTCTGCTGTTCGTTTTACTCAGTTCTCTTCGAAGCCTAAATTCAAGCATCTCACCATCACTGCTGCTGAAGCTGCTTTGACCCTTACCTGTCCTTGTTTGCTCCCCAACAGCAGGTCCAGCACACCCCCACGAGACGTCCAGCCAGACACAGCCAGCCTGTGCCAAGACGCTCCCTGCAGCCCACCGCAGCCCCTCACGGTACGAGCTCCCGCACCACGCGGCCGCCATTCCAGCTCACACAGGTGGTTAAACCCCCGCACAAACACCAGGGCCTGCAACCTCCAGCCCTGTGCAGAGAGCTTCATTGCTTCTCCCCCTCGGTTAGCTGGTCTCTAGCAGACACGCACGACCTCCATCCTCATGCACAAGCTCTCAGCTGGCTCAGCACCCTTCCCAGGGTAAAGCTACAGACACTCGAGCCAGCCCCCTCACACAGCCTGACGCCCCTTCCCTGCCCCGCTCCTCCAAAACGGCCGGTCCATCTCTTGCGCTATCCCGAGGTGTCTCTGCAATCCCAAAGGATCTGCAACTACATGCAAGCCTCTAGTTCCTCCTCCTTGTTTCCCATGCTGGTGATATCAATTCACATGCAGGATATCCCTGCTTGGATATAGACTATTTTCCATGAAAAATTTAAGTTTAAAGAAACAGATATTTCCACTACAAGAGATCTCGACGTGGTGTACTGCTGATACCTGCAGCGCAGTCAATTCATTCCCACGAGGATCTCACCCCTGTACAACTCGCAGACACGGCACGGAAAGGCAAACACTAACTTCTGCAGTATAAAATTACAACCCTCATGCAGTATACACACCTACTGTGGAATTTTGAAGGTGATACAGTGCATCTCAAATAACATTTGGAAATTGTTCTCTAAATAATGTGGCATATTTGTTTACAGTCTACAATTTTTCTTTATACAGCATTCAAGAATCACTTTTTTTTTTTTAATGCCTGAGTACTTGTCAAATGCCTATCACACAGGGGTGACAGGGAACCATCTGCCTCGCTCCCCCAAAGGCACCTCCTTTCACTCATTACCACCTGTTCTTTTTTCAGTCCCCAAATGGCAATTCTGAGCAACGCCAGAAACACTGGAAAAGGCCAGGTTACAGGTCCTGGCTGAATTTTTCAGTCTTGTCACTAGCATTTAACCTCCACGAAGAAAACCCAAATGCATCCATTACAGAGGTTTTCAGAGACCACACAAAATAATGCTGTAAAAATGATTACAATAAACATGTTTGTTGTAATTAAGCATATTATATCTCTGATCCATAACTGAAACAGGCAGAGGCTGACCAATCAGGATCAAATTTTAAGTAAAAATGGTTGGTTTTGTGTAAAAAAGGAGGGGGCAAGATTTGAGGTTGCCAAGAAAGTCATTCCCAAGGCATGACTAAGGTTCTTCCTTCTCACTGGGATACGTCGGAGTCCTCCATGGTGGCATTTGCAGGACACAAGAAAAGACCACCCACGTCTTCTTCAATGAGGCAGAGAGGAGCAGTGGGAGTGCCAAACGTGAGCAGAGGGCAAGTGCAGAGGAAGGTGGTAACTGAGGTACTTCCCTTTCTTTAGGCAGTTCTTAAACTCTCCCCCAGAGGCAGACCAGGCAGCAGAGCCACAACTACAGTGACATTCCCAAAGGTTCCTGGCCTCCAGGAGAAGGCCAGTATCTGAGAAACAGGGACACAATTTCAAATCTCAAGGCATCTGGAAAGCAGATGGGACGCTTCAGAACTGTCTTGCAGAATTCTACACCTGAAGTTAAGTACAGGGGATATCGGTAGAAGAGTATTTAACTCAGACCATTCACCTGAATCCTACTCCCTCTCCTGTTGTCAACCTTCTCAATTACAAAGAGTTCTCCTAAAAATCTCCTCTCTCAATACCACAATTCTTCTGTATATCCAGAAAAAGCAAAACTTGGTGACTCTGTACAAACAATCCAAGTACAGTCTTCTTTTCTAAAGGTATACAGATAATTAGAATTGAAAATAAAAAGCCACTCCAATACGCCTTCAAATTACCCTAACATTTTTAGCCAGTCAATTCTTTGTTTAAATGTTTTCCATAAATAACTTCTGTATATACTGCAAGCTTTTCAGAATTCAGTCCAAATACGAAAGAGACCAACCCAAAAGAAACTTATGTCTGATCGACAATTATTTTAAGCTTATTCCAGCAGACGAGAGCCTACATACACACTGGTCCGTAGGGCTAGGCACAGCGTACACTCACATACATTCATGCATCAAAACTGTCGTGCAGCAAAGTGAATCACCAAAATACTGCTACCTGCAAAGTCAGAAATCTATGTCCAAATACAAAACCCCTTTTGTTGTAGCACATAATGACATTGTATACTTTATGCCCATTGTATTTAATTAAAAATTATGCTGCCTTCTAAGACTGAAGAAAACACAGATGTGGTCTTTCACTTTCAGACCACTCAGAAACCCTTACAGTACACACCTCAACAGAATTCTGGATGGAACAGTATCATTCCAGGCAGCAAAACCCAACACACTGGAAAATTTCTATACGAAGGGTTTAGGTTGAAACAAGTTAGTGTACAGAAGAGCCAACTAAGTGCTGACATAACATGCAAAGTAGAGTTTTATTGGTTTATTTCTCTTTAACCTTTCTCAGTGTATCTCCCTCAAAGCCTGAGTAACTATGCCTTTTCCAACCACCCAAACTCACCTCTGACGGCAGCCAACTACCTCCTTCCTTGCTGTCAACTACCACAACCAGTGCTGTAGCCCATTTACAGATGCCCACAAAATAGTCTTGGTCCATTCCTTCAACACTGGCCCATAAAAAAATGTGTGTGCCCCCTCTGAGAAACTCATAGAGTCTTCTCAGAGAGAAACTCAGAGGCTTCTACTTTATAATTTCAATTTAATTTATTAAAGATCAATTTGATATGATAAGCAAAGGAGTTAATGGGAAATTGTTTGTAAATAGCCAGATGTTTGCCAGTTCCATTCAGGAAGGAGAAAACAGAACAGCAAGGGAAGAACACTGCTAACTGGGAAGAACTTCGATGAACACTTGACATTTTTTCACTGAAATTACTCTTCCAATTGGCAAAGTAGGTATTTCTCATCAACAGGTATGAAATGGAAAAAAAAAAGCTTTCTGAATTAATGTTCAGTGTTCAGAATAGGTTTTGCTCAAATTAGTGTTTTTAATTTTCATACCAAGTCAGATGTCATGAAAGAACTACTATATATGGTAACTTTCACCCTCTTTCCCTGAATAGTTTCCTTCTTCACCATCCATATAGTGTGAGAAGGTATCAAAATATCAATTAATCTGTATTTTCTTCAACTGTGTATACCAGTTTTCATATATCACAACTAAGATAGAGCACATTCATTCCTAATTGCACTAGTTGTTATGCCACTACTCAACAACAACAACAAAATGAAATGTACTTTCAGATGTACCATGTGGTTATCTTCACTGTTGGAAAATAACAACTAAAATGCATCAGTGTTACACAGGGAGTGCATTGTTAAAAACACTGCAGGCCATGTAACAGAACGATACGACTTCGGGGGTGTATCTTTACACCCGAAATGAGACTCCACCAACACTGCATCCACAATCCTTTGGCAGCATGCAAAAAAAAAAAAAAAGGACAGCATTATAAGGCAAAGTCCTTTAGCATAACAGGACAGGTTGCCAGAGAAGAGCAGGAAGGAGAAACCACTGGGCAAACAACAGGGGAGGGAAAGGAAGAAGAGTGAGACCACAGGAACTAAAATAATAACAGTACTAGCAATTAATAAACCACTACTGGGAACTGGGTGAAAGTACAAACTTGGACAGGGCTTCAAAACCCAAATGCATTAATTATTCAGTATTTTTCAAACGTGGAAAATAAGGAATAATGCTTCCGCTTGAGAGATTTGGAAACTACTCAGGAGATTCATGCATATAGCAGAAATAAAATTACTTTTAATAATTTTTCTGGCAACCTGATGACAGTAGGCCATTGCTGGATCCAGGTGCTGAGGAGGCTGAAATCCCACAGCTCTGTAGTATTAAAGGTACTGAACCCAGCAGAGGGCACCTTCCATTCCCCAAATAATTCTAGGAAGCACATGCATCTCTTCAGCCAGCAATGAAACGTACCCATATCCAAACGAGAATTCAGAAGAATTTTTAAGTGCACAACTACTCTACAAAACAATCAGAAAAGAAATGGGAAATCTCTCTCTTTAGGGCACGCTTGTAACAGTGTACCCTCTGTACAATGAACACCAAAACCAGGTCTAGCAGATCGGCATCTGTTAAATGCAAGTGGGAAGTTACATCATGCCTCTGATCATACGTAAGACTGCTTCCCCTAAATTCTTTCCATCCAAATAAAAAAAGATGTTAGAATTTTGAAGCAATACCCCCCAAACAGACAGGCAACACAAAAGCCCACAAAAGCACAGAACTAATATTTTCTTGTCTGACTTGTCTCTCTCCCTCATCTTTCTTACTATTGGTTTTCTTCCCTGTGCTCTTAGAAATTTTTTTTTAAGAACTGTGTGACCTGAGAGAGCAAAACAAGCTGATGCCTTAGTAACGATATTTGTACTACCTTTTTTTCAGGAAGATACTAAGTCTTTAATCGTACCACTAATTACTCTCTTTTAACATCCAAAATATGCAATGCAAGACATTGCAAGAAGGTGAGCATTGTTAGTAATTCCACTGACTGAAGCACAGGAACAAATATTTATCTTAAACTGCAGCTGTAACTAAAAAAAAAATATTTTGCAGTTGCTGTTTGCAGAAATTACATAGCTTACTAGTTTTTAAATAGCAGAAAAAAAGCTTCTCACACAGGAATGACTTCAGTGTAAAATACTTCATTTGTGGTGCAATTCCTAAGTTCTTATTTTTCAGTTTTCTAATTTCAGTGATTGTTTTCATTTTGGCTATCCTGTTTTTTTAAAACTTCAGCATGCAACAGTATTTCAGATTTCTGCCTATGGTTTATTATTGCACTAAATATCTTCAAAATATTTTCCAGAATACAAGGTGAATCCTATAGAATTCCTTACTTTCCCCTAAGTAACTTTCAGTGTACAGAAGACAACACTGAATCACGCATATGATTTTAAAAACACATCCCACTCTAGCAGAGTTAAAGCTATAACACATCATGTGGAAAAGGTCCCTTGAAATTGTTCCTCCCCATCTTTTGGCACTCTGCTGTCACAGTTTATCTTACCAAGGTCAAGTATTATCAGCTGGGCTCCAGCCTGTGCATTTCCAACATCATTTTCTGCAATGCACTGATAGAATCCTTCATCTGATTTCACCAGACCCAAAACTTGCAGATTATGTTCTTTCTGAAGAGTGAAGGAAAAACACAACACTGAAAAATGGGTTGCAACTGCAAAAACAATGGTGGTGTTATGGGACATTACTGTGACCGGATAAACTGAACAGTAACATGCAAAAGTGCATTTGGAGTTCCCATCAGCTTGCATCTCTCCCGCACTAAATCCTCCAATTATACGGTTTCAAAAAGCAGCAGCAGCTCTTACCAACGGCTATCATTTTCTAGCATCACATATCACTGGCAAATCATAGAATTTCCACAGCCATTTTTACAATATTTTAAGCACAGAGTATAACTACACAGCTCATCGCTGCAATCCTACAACCTCAGGTATACCCAATTATACAATCATTAAGTTCTCAACCGTGTCTCAACAACAACTTCCCCTACATCTAGAATTTCCCTCTAGAAGTACTGCTGTGCCAAAACTCATGATCCACAACTCAGTTATGTTTATATTTCAGCTCCTGTTTGAAACAGTCATTTGCAAGACGGCTGCCGAAGACACAGCCCGGCAGTGCTCACGGCGAGCCCGCGCATTCACAGGTTCAGCCAACAAAGTGCTTTTTGTCAGTGTTTGTGCCTCTGTCCCTTACGGAAAATCTAAGCTATAAAGAAATAAACTGATACCACATAAGCAACACGCGTTAGTGTTTCAGTAAAATGACTGAATTATGGAGCATTAAGGGTTTCAAGAAACCATTTCTCTCCCAGGCCCCGAAAATCAATAGCACAAAAATAGGAAGCTGGTCCTATAAAAGAACCTAGCTTCCATGCGTATGTGTCAGAGGATTAACAGACAGGTCAACAGCTTAAAAAATTGTGAAACCAACAATGTACTTACAACGATTTTGAAATAGTCACTTGGTATCACCATGTCTCCATTCTTGACCCATTTCACAGTAGGAGTAGGTTTGCCAGTCACCTCACACTCAAACACAATGTCCACAGACTCATGAGCGTAAATATTTGCAGGCCGCTTCAGAAATTCAGGAGGAACTTCAAATAAAATGGAAGAAAGACAAAAGATGGTGTCAGCATCCACAGAACCGCATCAGTTGTGCTCATACTCCAACACGCAGTGAGACTCAACACAGACAAGCTGCCTGCAAGGGCTCACGCGCCCGCACAGCGATGTCGGCAGACGCTCTCAGATCAGGGTTTGACAGAAGCCGATACGAGCTCGGCACCGTTTCAACATGACATTTGGGCCAGTTAAACAGCCAGCCATTTTAACTTGAAATGACCTCTGGAGAATACATGAAAGAAAAAATTGAACCGGGATGTATAAAGTGTAAAGTTAAAAGTATTTTAAAACCAAGAGACATAGATGTCATTTGGAAAAAAGAAATATTTCCATGGTCAAAGAACACATTGCACTCTTATCTGCCATAGGCATGTTGCTGCACGCTGCAGACCACAGCAGGCAGTGGATTTCAGACACCATTCACACTCTTCCTTCACCAACTCACAAGTTCATCTGAGCAAATCATTTAGTGCTTAGTTGTCCAACAGTTTTATGCCCCTTCCACAAATACAGAATCTTGTGGGCTAAGCTGCCCAACAAGACCATGAAAGGTTATACAAATGCTTTCACCCCCTCCTGCAGCAAAGTTTATTAGTTTGTTAAATGAAAAGACTGCAACTTAGATTTGAAATTAAAAAAAACAGGCTACGATGAAAAAGGCCATGTACAACTTTTTCTAAAAAGCTACACGTCGACGTACGGCAAGTCCAGCTGGAGCTCTGTAATCGGTGGTCATGCAGCCAGGCACTTACAGCATGTAAGGGTGCACCATGATCAGCAACCAGTTACTTATTAGATAAAATCCTTCGGCTGATACACCATAGATTTTTCATGGAGTTCTTTGTACTCAATACTTAAGTCAGTAGGTAAACGAAAAGCTAAAATTGTATTAAAAAAGACTTCTTAAAAAATGAATGGACACAAAACTAAGATGGAA
This sequence comes from Falco naumanni, assembly GCF_017639655.2. Classification (NCBI taxonomy): domain Eukaryota; kingdom Metazoa; phylum Chordata; class Aves; order Falconiformes; family Falconidae; genus Falco; species Falco naumanni. The sequence continues at coordinate 1,444,485 of NC_054060.1, read as the reverse complement.
GTTTCCTAGGGTACCATTGCCTTGTGTTCCCCTGAAGAAATTCTGTTTATCAAATAGACAGTGCTGTACTGACCCAAAGATTTTCTTCTCTGGTTTGTGTAAGCCCAAGAAACACTATGTACAGGACTACACACACCTTTCGTATTACAGGTATGTACACGACGATGTGTATTTCATTGCACAGTAAGACAGACAGGTTCTTCACTTAAGACATGTACCGAAAGTGTTACCTCTGGGTCTTGGCCTCTTTTTTAAAAATGTCATGTCCTTAGAGTAAGATTAATTAAATTAAAGATATTTCAAATATGTAAAAACTCAGAAATAAAAGACTTTTTTGGTAATACAAGCCACGAAATATTCAATGCACAGACATATTAAAAAACTTCTGTGAGCAAATGTGCCACCAAGAAGCATCACGCTGCGTAAAAGGACTCTCTGCTTCTTCAGCTCAGTGCCAGGAAGAAGAGCTGCTCGCAGGCACATACTATTTGAATATATTCTATTATGAGGAGCATTCACCTATTTATTTGTTTTTACTACACTCACCAACATAAGGGCAATTTACTTATGTTGGCAGGTCTGATTATTCAAGTTCCAGGAAATCAAAAGCAGCCTTTTGCCCTTTAATATTTATCCAAGAAAGTCAATATGGAAGGGATACAGAGTTTAGACAAACATTTTACACGCTTCCCCTATCAATGGGATTTACCTCATGCTAGAGCATAAGGAATACTAAACCGTGTTTTTACTTCTTCCTGTGAAATGACTGTACACATTTGTAGGTGGATTTAATATTTTTAAAACCAGATAGCTGGAGACAAGCAGTTCTCTAAAACACACACACCCCAATTTTCTGATTATAAGTTAAATAAAAGAACATTAACATATGGAAATACTTATTTATAGAGTAGGAGGATGGCTTAACTCACAGACAAGCCTGCAAATCTATACCAGAAACTACATAAACATGTACATAATATTAACTGCTCAAACTGTCTCACTTAGGAGCAAAAATCAGGATGGGGCTGAGTCCAGTTGCCTACGACTTCAGACATCCATTTCACATCAACTTTCCATAAATTTACTAAACACACCGTAAACTCCACATTAAAGTGATTTAGAAATTTTTGTACTTACTATCTATATTAGATGACTATAATAACTGTATATAACTCTGACATTTGAAAACTGTCTTCTGTGTTTATTTGTGGCCAAATTGCTATTACTTATTCTTTATGAAAACAGTGCTGTTCATTTTAGATTTGTATTCTTCCCTGGCATTTATCCTCAGCATTTCTATCTATTGTGAGCTGCACTATTTCTCCACTCCTTTCCCATATCCCAGCCTTGGTTTTGGCAGGCACACGTCATGTTTGCTTAGTTCTGGTATGTCAAGTCGCCCACACCCTCCTTGCAGACTCTCTGTATTTGCTCTAGTTTGAATTAATCTTTGCAGCCACTAGAGTTTCAATTATTTACATACAATTTCAGATGTGTCCCACCACTGACTTGAAAAATGGCATAAATACAGTGTTATCACCACAGCAAATATCTTGCCCAATTCATTCTACTACCGTATTTGCCCTTCCCTAGATGCACCATCCTGATGTCAGCCTGTGATAGATCATTGCTCTCTCATCATTAGCCATTTTTAACTAATGACTGATTTTGTTCCAGTCTCCTTGCTCAATAGTTTATGTTCTCACTCCCTTTTAGTCTCTTTCTCCATATGTATACATATACACACATATAGTGATACTTAGAAAGGTTACATAGTTGAAAAAAGGGAATGTAAAAATTGGAAACATGAAAGATTAGTTTTTCCATGACTGTACAATATTCCTATTTCCATAACATTCATTACAGCCCAACATTTAATCCCTTAGCCACATACTACACAGGAATCTTAATAAACACAACCCAATAATATTCACTGTCAAAAGCACAACCCTTGTCTAAAAAAGATCATCTGATGACCTCAAGAATACATGCAAATTGCCGTACTGAGTAGCTACACTGGAAAACTCAAGGATGAGAAACAGGATCTATAAGAAAATTTCAGTAAAATCACAAGTGGCTCTTAAAAAAACCCAGCTGCTCTGGGGTTAAGACTGCCTTTGCCAAAGTTAGTTTCTTTATCAAAAGAAGTATTATGATATGATTTACCTTTATTTAAACCACATTTTTATCCAGTTTTCTATTTCTTTCAATGTGTTCAATGCTTACCTCTTTCAAAAACATATTGAGACACCCTTTAATCTCTGAAACGATGAGCATAAAGCTCACGGCGGCAACACAGCAGCCCTTCCCTCAGCAAGAGGAGCATCAGAAAGGGCAAGCCCCTGCTCTCGGTATGCACACGCCGTCTGCCCAGCACAGGCGGTACGGTGGGAGGATCCCATCACAAATTCTTGAAGACAGACATCTCTAGCAGTACTCTCTGTATTTTCCTCATTGAATACATTGGCAGCACTTTAGACCTCCCTCAGCATCCACCTACCAAGAGACTTCCATCATACCTAGCAGAAAACAGGTATGTTTTTAAAAGCAAACCCAAAACTGAACACAGAAGAACGAACAGTAGTAGCCTGGGAACGGCCATCGCTAATCTGAAAGGTTGAGGGACAAGGAGCGGGTGACAAGGAGGGAGGAGCACCATAAGGGAACAGATGGATCATCACATATGAAACAAAATTAGTGCAAAGTAAAGTTCTGGAATTATTTCCGTTTTCTCCACTAATGTTTAACTTGTAACAAAGACATTTGGAAAGTACTCAAGTATCGTTAGCAACTTTACAGCTTTAACTTGCAGCATCATCCACCAGCAGGCATTAATATTGAATCATAAGATTCAGTATCTTTTTGCCACAAAAATGAAGGTTGAACTAGATACCCTATTATCTGCTCTCAAATATTTTTGATTTAGGAGATTAAGAATGTGAAACGTACTCTTTTTTCAAAGTGACTTTGCTTTTCTGGGTTTTGGAGTAAATGCCAAACTGCTTACAAAGGGATAATAATACGAGAAGTGCTCACTTTATTATCAATTACATTCCAGTTAATGAATAAAAACCACTTTTAAAATACACTTTTATAGTTTAACTATGTCAGTGTTTAGCATTCACACAGATTAACACAATGCAAGTACAGATGTTTGTGGTAGAAAAGTTAAATTGATAACCAGAAAGCAAATGAGCCAATTACCATATAAAATAAGATTTGTAATGGAAGATTATGTGTTCCGTTACCAAACAGACAATTAAACTTCAAAGACGACTTGGCAGCTCAGCCCACTCTTCTATTCCTCTTAACGTTAGCACGCAAATAACTATTTAAATTGCAAGATTCTTGCACAGAATTCCACATGCACTGTGGCACCATTAGAGAGTCCCTGTCCAAGAGTATCTTCCACCCTTTTGTAGATTTAAAAAACAAAGTATTTTGATCATAACAGTGATAATTAAAAAAAAAAAGAAAACCCAGCAATCTACATCAGCAGTTGATTCAAACTTCTAAACTAAATCCCAGTAAAGATGAAATATTTGAAAAATATTATGTTTTTTTAAGCCAACAGCTGTAAAATAATGGAAAGAGCTGAGGAACGACACATATGCAAGAGGAATTGCACCAAGTTGAAGTGGAAATGGGAATGGATGCTGGGCACAGATCCCATTCCACTATTTGAGGTGATCAGGAGGGAATGGAAACAAACTACCCCAACTCTGCAGCACAGTGCCATATGGGACCGAAGCAGAAAGCTCTGCACTTCGTCCTCACACCTCAGCACAATCCAGTAGAGCGGATTCACAAGGAACAATGTCGGCTTAAGGACCCACATCGTCTGTGTGTTATGTTTTAAAAAGTCAAGGATTAGAAACCTTTGGATAGCTATGTGGAGAGTATTAAAGAGCACCATTTATTCTGAACTTTACAGAACAACTGTTTCTTCAAATGTCTTTTCAGTGGTCAGTAGCTCTTGCCTGTTCTCATTAAGAAAGAAATTTTGTGGCCTTCAGGGGCACAGTCGAAAGAATATATTTTCCATTCAGCCATCTGTACTGCTTCAAATAAGAGAGAAATTAATTACATTCAATCCTCCTCTCCATCTCTTGAAGAGGAGCTTTCTTTCAATCTCACAATCACTGATGTAAGGACAAAGGTTTCTGGGTCCGCAATCCCATTTCCAACCTGAAACATCAAGCCAAGCTATAACTACACAAGAAAAGGAAAAAACCAAGTTCTGCACAATTAACTAAACAGAACTCTCTTGGTTACAAGCACAACGAACCTTCCCCCACAGTAACCCAATCAAAATGCTGCTATTCTAGCTAAGATCTCATTTTTATGCACATTAACCTCGCCCAAAAGTCAAATTTCCTCCACGTTGCTCCCCAGAAAGATGAAGAAAACCATAATGGTGGCAAAGCAGCGATTCCTGATAATCAGACTTGAGCAACAAAGAAAAACCTGCAGAGGCAGAAAAGTGACCTCAAACAGGGAGGCCATTTAGACCACTGTAATGAGAAAAAAAATCTAAAATTATTTTTAAAAAACATATCCAAAAGAGAACTAGGCATTATGTCTAGTACTCCTCAAAGGACAGGCAGCTGCAGCTGCACCATTAGCTCACTTCCTAATACATTTAAAACAGTGTCTGTCATACATGAAGCGCATAAAAATAATCTTATTTTGATGCAACAGAAACATAGACTGCAAACTGTACCTTGAAAAGACTTACTCTCTTTTTAAAAAGCATTAATAAATATACTGATGGTCCAAGCATAGCATCAGGCAAAAATAACATAAACATGATCCACAGTAAAAGGTAGATATTATCTCTGTTACATTGTTCGGTTGTTTCCCCATGTCCTCTATCACCCTCCTCGTTCCGTGCAGATGAATTACTGTCTTTGCTCCCATCAATTCACCAAACTCCTGCAGCCATGACTCTGCTCTTAACTCCAAGTCCCTCCAGCGATGTGACTATACAAGCATCCCATATGTATAACATGCTGGCTCACAGCACAGGTGCAACACCCACTTTGTGGTCCTCCCTACCCATAAGTTAAAACTCATTAGTACCATTAACTGAAGGAGCTTTTGACTAGTCTAAACAGGCCTCTGGTAAGTCTGGAGTGGTGAAAAGCATCACCTCTAAGACAGGAGAACTTCTTCCACCTGTGATTGCTGTTGTAGCCACGAGCAACTTGAAGCAAAACCCAAGACCTCACTCAGCATCGCAGCATCACAAACTGACAAAACAACTCACACCAGGATTAAATTTCCTGATTAAGTATGATGCATTTTGTCACCTGCTGTTTTTCTACAGCATGAACAAAGAATATGCATTAAACCCACTGCAGGACCATTCCCTTTGCACACTGAATCAGTGTTATAATTTCCCCAACAGTCTAAGACAGCCAAAGGACTGAAATGCAATAACTGAATTTCTGAATAGAAATTATCAAAGACAAGACTGAAGTAGTCATTTCTGCTGCCTCAGCCACCTACAAATGCCCTCAATCCCCAAAAATTAGGAATGTGTTTTCTGAAGTCACACAATTAAATCATAGTTCTTGTCAACATCCCTTCATCCCCTTCCTTCCATACTTTTGTCCATGACAAATATTTCTTTAGCAATCAATGCTTACCATTCAAATACAAAAGTGTTTTCCAATTCCAGAAGTCCTCACGCACACCAAATAGCAGATGTAAAACCTAAGCAGACCGCATACACTTTCATAGCATATCTCCAACTAATCGTGACTTAAGCATACTTGGTCAAATGACTTCTTCCACTTTATAACTACATTTCTGATGGACACTATGGGTAGAACCCCTACCTTGTATTTCAGTTAACAACCAGGATTACCAGTAGTATTTAAACCGAGCATTTTACTATAAAAATCCTTCCACATCAGCCTAAAATGGTAAGCCCAGAAGATTTTTATTTTCTCCTCCATGGAGAACAAGATATTCCATTAGGATATGCTACAAATCCTATTAGAATCCTCATAAAGTTAAAAATTTTAACAACTGCAAGTTTGTTTCTAAGAAGGATGTAACTCCGCAGTATGATGATCACCCTGTTAATCCATTCCATCGCACCCTGAGTCAGTATTAACACATGCAGTGGTATCACTGCAACACATAAGACCTTCTCTAAATCTACCTGTCAAGTGACAAACTGTTCTATTTTAATAAGATGTTTGATAGGATTTAAAAATCTTCGAACTTTTTTTGTAAATCTGCCAAAGCGAAGGGTGTTTTCGTGGATAGTTGCATGGCCAAATCCCAGCACAGGACCATAATTCTATTGCCTGGGATGAGCTCGCTTTTCAGTGCTCACTCCAGAGAAGACTGCATCACCTACGGCGTGCATTTTTATTTAAACTAATAGTGATTTCCTTGCTCAGTTAGCCAAAACCAACTCATTTCTGTCAGGCAGCTAGCACAACACATAGGGCAGACTGATGAAAATGTTTGAAATTATTTGTGTTATCACAGTGCTCCCACGGAGCAGACCCACTAAGTGTTCAAGTACTGCAAAGCAAACAATGAAATCAAACAAAATCAGGATAAATTATAACATTGAACCATTAAGGTGGGAGCAACAGTTGCCAAATGTCACAGTTATGTCTGATATTCACCTAAGTCTATGAAAATGTTTTCTGCTTCATGGTATCAGTGTAATAACAAATGTAGTAAGTGTAGTCAGGAAGCTTACTTGCCTTCTGAAAACATGTTTTCCCAAATTTTTGATTCTGCTTCAAAATGACATGACATCCTTCACCTCCTACCATTTGCACCAAAACACAGATAAAACACATAGATTGATGTTTGACAGCAGAACTTGCAAGTATCTTTTATTTCCATGCTATAGTTGTACAAATTAGCAGGCAAATGTACCTTGGAAGAAAAGAAATGGAAATTACATTTGAAATGGAAACAGGGAATTAGAATGTTCTTCCTTAAAAATGGCAAAGGTATATGGATAAGTACTCTGGAAAAAAGAGATTTAAAAACCAAAACTATGTCGCAGGCAAGTCAAAAGTCTTCCCAACATCTGAGCAGGGCTGTCATGTCCTTAAAACACACTTAATATGCAGCTGGAAGATTTGCATAGCAAACAAAAGCTGACAAAAAGGAGTCTTTTTAGAAAAATATACACGGAATAGAAAACTGTCAAATAATAATAAAAAAAATATCAGTGTACCAAGACACAAAAAGGTTATAAAAATGTAAACTACGACATGCACAGGATTTTTTATTGCACAAAAAGCAAAGTTCCAGTTTATGAACAGAAGCTGCAGATGAAAGTTTCAGTGCTAGTGACACTGTATCATTTTTCTTACCTAGTAAGGTAATGACTGCAGGTGTCCGTTTTTAACACATAAATGACTTTTTTTTACATTTTAGAAAATCAAAAGCTAACATGCCTATAGATAAATGGTTCCCTGTCTATGGCATCCTGACCAGCAGGAATGCTTCCCCACTTCCTTACCAGGTGGAGCAGAGAAAGGGGCTAGTCTTGTGTCCTGCTAGTGATCTCTGGTAGCCTACGTCGCACTCTGCTCACCAGGCAAAGGCCGAACGAGCACTTCATGTTCTGTGCTTTTGCTTCTGTGGACTGTCTGGCGCTTTACAGCTTCCCCCACAAATGCTGAAACATCTTCCACACAGAGCTATTACGATTTCAGTGGTGGGAGAAGGGCAGGGGGTGACCAGAATGCATTCGAGTTGGTTTGAAAACAAATATTTTATATTTGCATTGAAAAACTTTAATTCAGCAATTGAAGTAAGAACTATCTTTCAGAGGGCAGCCCCTAAATATGCATTTCAGAAGCAGAAAGGTCAAAAAACCCTAAACATTCAATGATACTACAACTACCAAGAAACCAGGTAAGGATGAATAGTACAGAACAATAATAACACATAATAATTAGAAAGGTAGAATAAAAATGCCAGGATATAATTCAATAAAGGTGCATTTCTTTTTCAGGGAGCAATAATAAACTGCCCATTTACAGAACAGGAAGGAATAGTGATAAACTTTGCAGAAAAAGGTCTGAGAAACAAGGACTTTTATCAGAGATCAGAAATACAACCATGAATTAAACATGACTCCCAGTATCATACTGTTATGGAAAGAAGTGATCATACGAGGGAGGTGTAACAGTAGCTCCTGAGACTCCTCTTCCATCCAACATGCACTAATGCCTCAGCTGACCATGTTATTTGAGCACAACACTTCAAGGAAAACACGAACCCCGATTCACAAGAAAGCAATGAAAGTGATCAATGACTCAGAAACTTGGCTCCAAAAGAAAAAAAGGAAGTCCTGGATTCGGTTATTTGAGCAAAGGCAAGATTAAGCAGTCATGCAATCAGACACCTCAAATAGGTAAGACAGCTTAATACAGAAATACTGCAATAGATAGAAAAACCGTGCGTGTGTCTGTGTATATATATCCACATATCATTCTTGCACAGGAAGAACTCCTACACAGGAGTAACATCTAGATTCTTGCCCTGTTCTTGAAAATATAATACTCTAAACAATTAATTTCTCACTCCTCATCTTTGATAAAGAAAACGGGTTCTTCTTTTCAGTACAAGCTTTAGTGAAGCAAACCCCGTTTTCTAAAGCAACGGTTATGAACTACTAAATATGCAGGAGACTACATATTCAGCAAAAACTCTCATTAAAAGCTGTGAGCCGTTAGCTTGGCACATGGATTTGGACTGCAGATAATTGGAGGTCATGTACGCATACCCACAAATTGAATTGTCTGGGAAGTTTTCCAGGTGCAGAAACATACAGCAAGTTCTCCGAGCACCCTATACACTAGTAGTATTTTTCTTTTTGTTCTTCATTTGTGGGGCACCTTAGCAGTTGCAGCCCGATTCAGTACACTAATTGCACACTGACATTAAGCCTTTGGCAAGATTGCAACATCATCCACACTGCCCTTAATCCTATCTATACAAAGGTAAGCGTAAATAATGTCCATTCTTGTCAGCCGATCTGTTCGGCAATAGTGAGAAGTGTTTAGAGAAACTACCTTATCTAACCAGTATCTGCTGAAGATGTAGTGTCTGCTTCGCACGCTTTCACAGTAACACTACCCTGATAACTGGTGAACAAAGGTTGCTTATCAGCAGGACACATCCAGGAACATAAAAACACAGTGACAGTTGCACAGTGCCACACAGCAGACAACTGCAGGTATCAAGGATAGAATGAAAAAAGCACAAAGCAATACGTCTCTATACATTCTCCCAGAGTCAAGCAATCTCTGGACAAGGGACTTCCCAAGAAAGAGAATATAGCTTCACATCTACTCATTCTGGTTAGATTTGGCTTTTAAAAACCAGTTCAAGCTGCTTTCTGGATCCAGGTAAGCCTGCAACATCCATAATGCTCACAGCAGTAAGATCCATGCATTGGTCCCCAAGAAAATTTACCATTTTTTGCATGTCTTTGAGTCAATCAACCACATGATGTCTCTTGGTTCTTGCAAGAGAAGAGGAACAAGCATTCATTTCCTATTTGCGTTCCCCATAGCACTCATGATTTTACAGAAAAGTACCATTTTCAACACTCTACACGTCTTCGATCATCCTTGTTAAAGTCTACAACTTCTTCGGCTTTACTACACCTAAAAGCTTTACTGCATTTAGGAGGGGAGGGAGCAAGAACTGCTCACAGCATTTGATGTATAGGACCATCACAGATTTTGACAGTGCCATAATGATTTTTCTGTTTTGGTGCCTATTCCTTTCCTAAAAATTCTTAAGATTTAATTTGGGTTTTTAAGATCTTGCATTTTCCAAAGACCTACGAATTATAACTTCAATATTTTATGCCCGTGCAAAACCTGCCAGCTCAGAGGCCACTACTATATAAATTTATAGAACTATGTTTAACTTTATATACCAATTTACAGTACATTGAACTTCACCTGTCATTTACCTGCTTAATTGTTTCTTGCACAACAAGGTGTTTCTGAAGCTCTTCCCAGACAGCAGTCAAACTCGCAGCCCCACTCAGCTCAGCAGCAAACTGTCCCCTTACAATCCCCTTCTCCAGATAACCTAAAAATGCTGAGCAGTGCAGACTCGGCTCCATTTCTTACTTCCACTCTAATTTTCTATCTGTTAAACAACTTATTTACTCTTTTTTTATCTCCACAAGGTCACTCCCTCTGACTCCACAGCACCATCATTTGAGGCTCTTAGTGAAACAGCTAGAAATGTTCCGGGAATGGAAGAGTCCTCAACAGTGAAGTGTGTTTCATTTCCCCACAAAACATACACAAACGGATTCCATACATGGTATTTCCCAAATGTCTAACAACACTATATTTTAAAGTAATTTCTGTCAATTCAGTTGGTCCAGACACCAGATGAACTCATGCACAGTTTCCCAGATTTCCCCCAAAAGACTTCTAAAAAACCTCATGTCACATTGACCAAGTATCTTTAGTCTCATTTTTTTTGTTGGATTAGCCAGTTGAAGTGATAGGTAACACACCACACTTGGTAACTCAGGATTTCACACTTAAACTCGTTGAGAAATTCTAAGTGAATACCATCTGGTCCTGATGAATACTTACTGTTCACTTTATGGATTTGTTTTGAAATACATTTTCCTAGCTCTACAATTTCAGGTAGTACCCCCCCACCAGCTCCCTCTATTTTAAGAGGGAAAACATTTTTTTAAAAAAAAGAAACTTCCAATTTTGCAGACAACACTGATATCAAGAATTCACTTTTCTGCTTCAGGCCATCTTCTCACCCCTTTCTCTTTATGTTCAATCATCTGCCAACCCTACAGTTTCTCCGACAGGCTTGGAAAAAAATATTAGAAGACTATTATGTTATTAGCAAATGATTGAAAGCTTTGTATTATTTTATTTGCATATAAACATGAGAAAAATTTTCTTTACCTTGTTGTTAGGAGATTTTTGGTGGGGTTCTGGGGGTGGTGGGTTTTTTTTGTATTTCCAATATAACTTTTCACAGGTGTTAGGCATTTACTGTGAGAGTTCCTTAAGCACCACACCACTTGCCAAGTATTTAACCATTTTGGCTGTGCCTTTTCATTTTTAGGAAGCTTTCTCCACATTATGTAATCCTCCTTTTAAAAGACTAAATGCTGATGGTGATGCTCAATGTCACAACCCTGGATAGACCACCAGTTGTACAGTACTAATGCTGTGGTTTTCAAATTTAAGTCTGGAATCTCAGTTTAAAGACATGCTATATTAAAAATTTCAAATACACGCACTATACCACCACCTTCATGGAAACAAGGCATTATCTCCTCTGATCTGTGTGAACCTCTAGAATTTGGTCATGGGGGGAAGAACGAACACTCAGCAACATGATACAGCTAAGCTCAATTTCTTATGCAGAAGCAGTGGGAGAGAGGCTGTGGCTGGGAAACGGCGATGCTCATGCACACACCTACCACCTGCCCCAACCCACCCTGCTGAGTGGCTGCAGCAGAGCTCAGGGGAAACCCAGCTCTCCCTTGGACCAGTTTGTCTTGGGTTCTTCAGCAGCAGTTCAGCTCCAACACATACTGGGTGCTGTTTTGGCACTCCACTCTTCCCAGGCTCAACCGTACCACCTCAGTAGGCCGGTATTTGGAGTATGACTCAGCTGACGAGAAGCACATGCGAGTGCACATGAAATGCCTCCCCCAACATGGCCTACTCCTCATTTGGTCTGCTTAATAAATGGAGCTTGGCTGTATCACATTGTCTGGTGTTAGCTCCCCATCACCATCCATGATACAAATGGCTTAACGCTGGTAAGCCTCGGAAGACTGTGTACAACAGCTGTTGGGAGAGCCCCGCTGGAAGGATGCGAGTTAAGTGTGCTCATGGTGTCACGAGAGAACAGAAAGCACTGGTTTTCTTACAGGAAGAAGCGCTCGCTCATCCCTTGCTTGGTCCACTTAATAAATCCAGCTTAGCAATATCATGCTGTTTGGTGTTCCTCCTTCTAACACAAAAATTGTTTCCAATTTTATGTACCTGTTTCAGACCAATACCGATGGGTTAGGTTTTTATTTTTTTCCCTTCCTCCTATTTGAGTTTTGCACATTTCTGTTTCCTTTTATATGAGGACATGGAGGTTTTGCCTCAATACCTGCTGCATGTGTCATCTCCCCTTCACTGCTTGTAGTAAAACTCCCCTATTTATTTCCTTTTTATTAAGACGGAGCCCACCCTTTATGTATGGACACTCTCTGTGAAAACTTCTGAAGGCACAGTCTGGGATTAACATGCTCTTATCGGGGCGAGCTCCGCAATTATGGAAGAACTCATGATACAGAACAGATGACAAAACACATTTCTGTATTAAAATGAGAAAACCAGATCATATGTAAAAACTTATCAGTCATAATAAACTAAAACAGGGCTCACTCACAACACTTATCAGTGAATATTACTGATTATTATTCAAAGCAAGCCTTCCAAGCAATGTCTAGGATGAATTTTAGAAGGAAAAACCTTACTCTAAGCATCAGTAATGTAAAAATGTTACATTTATTATTTCTGTTTTACTAAGCCCTCCTTCCCCAGTCCTTCCAGGAGAAATCAAGCCTGTCTGACCCTGAGTCTACTCCAAGTACCATGGAAACATCTGAATAACAAGAACGCTCATCAAAATTTAAACTTCTTACAGCAGTGCCAAAGGCAATGAAAATTTTATTGGATTCCAGAGCCCTAATTCCCTACACAAAGAACACATGGTGAAGAGGCAGCAGCCACAGCCCTCCGCGAGGCACAGCCCCACAGCCTTTAGGCCCTTGTTTCCAATTTTCAGCACAAAGCTCCTTCCAACTGAACCCCCCAGTTCCAGGTACTGCCCCACCACCTCTCAGAAGCAAAACTGCAAGAGCAGCCTGGGAGACAATTCTGTTTAGATCCCCTCTGCCGCCTCTAAAATGCCACTGTCTAAAGGAAAACACTAACACAGGTCCCCCATCTATACTGAGACGTTTTAATGACAGGATCTGCAGCACTGCTGCAATCACTGTGGAAAATAAAAAAAACCATTACTTCTGGCATTTATGGATATTTATTCTAGATACAGAGATTTTCTCCTGGAAGGTACATCTAAAGCAATTGCCAGCACAGCAGGCATGTGTCTTGACATACAAGTTCAAACATACCCACCAAAAAGTTTTAGTCCTCAGTAAAATACGCTATCACATTGTTTATCATCATTCATCTATTATTGTATAAAGACTTTTTAAAGATGATTACCATGATTAATGCATTTGTAAACACTGCAGTGTTACCATGAAGCTGGTAAATCAGTTATGACAGCTAAGGATGAGCCTTTGCAGCAGACTGTAAAACAAAGGTTTAGTTATTTTCTGAATTACTTTTATAGGTAAGTCTGAGGCCTCCCATCTACAGTGAATGACACCCAAGTGCACTGTTACAAAGAAGTTCATAACTTGCCAAAGTGGGAATATGGCAAATTTTCCACGGGTATTTTCTTCCTTGAATTGCGTTTTTCAGAAACTCAAATTGTAAGTTTACAATTGTTCAGATCTTTTTGATCAGTGAAGAAAACACTGGGGTTTATTTTTAAATTTCTCATTTTGTCAAAGATGCATAAGAGAAGGAAGATGCCTGGAGAAAGGAGAGGGGATGGGAGAACAGCAGGACGGGGTGAGGTGGCTGAGACAAGAGGGGTAAATTCAGGCACAGGCAGATAGAGGTGGAGGGAGCAGCACAGTCAGGGGCATGGCACAGCCGGGCAAGGACGGGGAGAGTGCAGGGAGCGCTGACAGCACTACCATTCGCAGAAGACCTCAGGAAGGTAGAGGGACTAAGGAGACAAAAATGGCAAGAGATGGCAAAGGAAAAAGGGTAAAAAGGCATGAACTGACAGAACAGGCAGAGTAACAGGGATCAACTGAGCAAAGAGTAGGCATCTGAAGGGACCCGCAACCCAAAGAGTAGGATTTAGTAGGACACTAGAGAGAACAAGTACAGTAGGAAAAGACACTGATGAACGTGGCGTGTAAGTAGGCCAGGGCAGGCTGGGACATCAGAGAAGAGGACAACAGTGGAAGAAATTCTCCAAGTGCTGCCCCTTTAGAGGCTGGGGGTGCCTGGGAAGGCCAGCTGCCCACTCCCACGTCCTCAGCAAATGGACACAACCTTCCACTTCCATCTGCTCCCCCACCCCCCCGGCCCAGGGAAGACCCCCTCACAGCTGGGCACACCGGAGGGTGCCTGGTACCCAGCTCGAGAGGCAGAAATCAGCATGAAAGCCCTTGACTACAACACATCCACCGCCGGAGGCGAGCAGAGGCTGGTGAAGAAACCACAAAAAGGGAATGAACGGCCCTGTCTCTAACAGGGCCCTAGAAAATCAGATGCCTTCCCTGCCTCTGCCTCACTGCGGGGCCTGGGGAGGGTATTTAAAAAGCAAATCCAGTTTTTGACAGGTGACTGCAACCTGTCAGCCTGTGATCTGGGTCAACGGCCAGACAGAGCAGCAGAGCCGCTCACCCTTCTCCAATGCGTAACGCCAATCACAGCTCCAAAGGGACATATTAAGAGATGCATATTCTGAAAAATCAATGTTTAAGTGTCTCACACTGGGCACTAAAGCAGCTGGATACATTTCATCTTAATTTTTCCATGTCTCAGTCAATTTTTTAAATGGATTCAATACCACTTCATTTCAGCACAGTGCAAAAATACATTCATTAGTGTTTATGAATGATTCAGATTCCATGGTGCTGAATAGCAGAACAGAAATAAATATGGATTTGAACTGGGTATGATAAATAAGTCATGGTACTATCCCCTGAACAAGAAAAAAATATCAAATATCGAACATTTTTTCAATAAAGTAGTACCATGAAATTTGTGCACTGCACAAGGCAGTAAGATCCTGTGGAGAAACAGCAGAACATGTATTTTAAGATTTCTGTAACTTCATCCCGTAACAATGGGGAAGTGACAAATTAAAGACAACTACCTTTGAAACTTCTTTATTTTGAATATTTGCCAGTGCAGCCTTTGCAACAGGGCAGTGCATTTTTATGCTGGAGACTGAGAAGCCACCAAAGGCCAAAAAGAGGACAGATTTTAAGATAATTCCAAATATCAAACCGTTTGTTCACTAAATACAGCTTGCCTCAGATCACTTGGGAATGAAACAAACTAGGTCTGCAAACAGTAAAAGTAATTGATTGGATCCACTGCTCCACTAAGCCCCTCTCATCTTCACCAAAGCATGATGCGAACTTCCAATGGCACGCTACAGCAGAAACGAGGCATATCCCTACAGTCATCACCCGCTAGGAAAAAAAAACATTTTTTCTGATCAACTCAAAAAAAAAAAGATGGAGAGTTTATGCTTTTCCATTTTTTTTTGGCTGTAATGACACAAATTCTGTAGGCTTGTTTTATGCATCAGTTAAGAATTACCCAATCACTTTTATTTCCTGATCAATGAATGCAGGCCTATCTTCACATCAAAGTCCCTTCTAATTTACAAATCCCCAGAACAACTTTAATTACAATCCACTTCAGTAACAGCTTCCGTATAAGAAACAAGCAAACAAGCTAAGATTGCGCCGTCTAAAAAGAAACAACTGAAGAGGGGACAATAAAGGCCTATCAAATGGTGTCTGGTACAGTGGGGGAAAAAGGACTGCTTGCTTCAGCCTTTTCCCACACAAGCTAGTTAAAGAAAAATCAAATCAATTTAAGAGAGATTGGGTCAAAACAAACAAAAAGGAGGTGCTGTTCCCCCCTAGTGTCACGGGATGCTGCGAACACAAGATGTTTACATGGCGGGGGGAGGGGGACAGGAGCAGAAGACGGATTAATAGGAAAGAAATCTATTGAGGATTGCTAAATAATGTAGAAACTACATGTAGCTCAGAAAATCCCCAGTCTGCAAATGGCTGGAGAATGAGACATTACTCAAGGGAAGCAACAAATATTCTTGCCCCTTACTTACATTCTCTGAACCATCTGCTTTTGGACAAGACGCCAAACATATGAGCCTTTTGCTTGGTCCAGCACAGCTACTGCTGCATTGCTGTGTTCGCTTCACTCACAAAAATACGTGCATAACAGGACCGAACCGTCACACACCTTTCTTTGCACAGCGTTATTGTTAAAATAAGAGGACTTCAAATGCACAGCTGTCCTCTGACCCTGACAGCAGAGACTTGCTCAGCCTTCAGAGCCCCGTGACCAAAAGCCCCCGTTCCTGCCCATCCCATGGGCTGCTCCACCACTTACCCCTTTCCTGGTCCTGCGTCAGCCGTGCTCCTTTGTATCAGGACAACTCGGGCATCAGACCCGGTAGCAGCCACATCTTACAATAGGTGGTTTAACACCAATATACAATACTGACGAAGGCGTCAGCTGGTTAAGGCAAAGACTATGGTGCCTCCATCAGCAGGTTTTTACCACGGGAGTGCACTAGGAGAGCTCTTCAAGTGGCATTACAGTACACACGCTCCTAAAGTTAGTCTGTCACTAAAGGGAATAGGCCCTTTCGCACCTTGGACGGTCTGCATTATATTTGAGCCGGCGTGGCAAACCTTAAAAAACATTTCCCTGTGCTGAAAGATCAAAGGTCTTAAAAATTTAAATACAAGTTGAGTTAGAGGCAGGATGGATTTGGAATATACTTCCACTTCTCTGTGGCTGAACAGAAACACCACGCCACCAGAACCTTGCACTGTACCAAAATATGTTCTTATTTCCTTTTAAAAAAGTCTAAAAATTTTTAAAAAAATAAAATCATCATAGTAACTTAAATATATAAAGACACAAAATGAACTTAAGGAAATCTTTGTAAATTGTATGGCAAGTTGCACAAAAGCACAACTTCCAATTAATCCTTCAGCTTTCTAGAATGACTGAAGTTGGAATTTCAGGATGTGTTTCTCACCACACTGCACGAATCAGTCTCAAACTGGCAGCTTAAGCAAATATAGAGAAGTTCTACTGTGCGTTACAGCGCTTCCCTGCCCTGCCAGGGGTTAGCTGAGAGATGGCCACAGCTTGCATCAAGTCCTCTAATAAGCCTGCAGTCTGTTAGGCTTAAACTTAAACAAAAATTACTAAGTCACTTGCTCTGTTTCTGCAGTCTAAGGAACAACAAAAACAAAACACCACAAAAGTAAAGCAGAAAACCAGCATGATTTCCAAGCACAGTTACAAATTTGCCAGGCTGTTTTGCCTTTACAGGTTGCTTATCTTGAAATACTACCTGGTGCAAGAGTCATTGCTTTTCAGTTACAGGAGCTCACAGGAAGCAACTGGAATTCAGGGAAACACATACCTCAGCCAAGTTCTTTTTTCTTAAGGTAGATAAATCAAGGTAGATATTATGGATAAGGAGCATATCTCAAATCCATCAAATAATCTTTCTAAGTTTGCAATAGTTTAGAAAATAATTCTTCCTAGCAAACAGAAATAACAGACTGTGGAGCATTCCCACAATACTGATAGAAACTAATGACTGTTAATAGATTAGGAAGAGATTTCAACTTAGTGTATTAAACAGCAACCACTTTCACATAAATACAGCACTAGAAATCTAGAAGAAAGCTGGCATATAATTCTAAAGAATATCTTACAACACTTACTATTTTTGTAAGGTGGTTCAATAATGGATCACTAGTTTAATAAAAAGGGAAGAATGTTCTTTCAAATAAAATTTTACATATCTGAGCTATTGTAGGCAAAGAAAAAAATTAAAACTATTCTTCATATGTAACATTTTTCTGTACCTTAAAGAAAATTATTTTATTTTGAAAACAATGATCAACAATTATAATCCAATGTCAAACTAAAGAAACCAAGTTTAAGTTTTGCAAGAGAACCAGCTTAGGATTTGAAGCCACAGTATTTTGCCAAAGTACTCAAAATACTTATTTAACATCACCATAAGATTAACATGATGATGCAGAGCAGTGATACAGAGAAAACTGTCAACGGAAACGATATAAGAGGCTTCATAAAAGCTTTACTCCTTGTATTCTATTGCACTTGCTTACAATCCAGCTAAATTTTACGTAAATTAATAGGTTTATTATTTAATTCCTCAGTTCTCTTGCTTGTAACCCTCAGAGTTGATGTCTATACTATTCCAGTTATAATCAAAATATAATCAAAAGTAGCGGGGACTCTTTGCAACTCTGCAAAGAGTAGCAGATTAGCAACTCTGAAAATCACTCCTATAATGGATAATTACACTAATGATAATTCAAGCAAATTAGTAGAGCAATAACCATGCAACATTCAAATTAAGTATATGACTGGAAGGAAATGTACAGTCAGTGCCATGGATAGATACACTACAGTTCATGAAACCTCAGAAGCCTGATCTTGCATAACAAAATGTCCTTTTTCATTCACAAAGCCTCCAGTGGCTATTTTCCCTTCCCACTCCATGCAAATTCTTGGACAGCTGTCCAAAACAAGTTTTCAACTAATTATTTAAAGGACAATGACTTGGGCCTCATGTTTTTTTCTGCAAAGAGAACATAACAAGGTAGTGCTCACGCACTCTGCTTTTCTATTATCTCAACAAAACCACCTTCATAAGAAACGGTTTATTCTGTCTATGGCATTTCATGATGTCCTAGAGAGGAAGTAAACAAGCAAAAGATAAATGCTGTAAATCAGAGCTATGTTATTTTTGACACTGACAGTAAACAAAGTTATTAATTATAAGTGTACTAAAAAAGCAGAAGAAAAATTATTTGCCCAAAGGGGATAGGAAAGGCAAAAATTAATTTCAAAAATTCTCCCCAAAGCATCACACATAGCTTAGAGTAAAACATTTGAATTTACTCAAATGTATGCTTAACAGCATCAACTTAACTCTCAGAAGCTATGAACTGCTAAACTCATCTCAAAAGAGATTTTCATTACCGAAGACTGACATATTTCAAATTGCACTTCTGGCCTCTTTGCTTCATTGCTATGTGCAACGCCTGCCTTCAGCTTCTCAAAAGACAGTATGCAGACTTGCAAACCTGAAGGGCTTCAACCATTTCATAGAATCACAGAAGCGTTTGGGTTGGTGGGGACCGTAATGATCACCCAGTCCGACCCATGCCAGGGGCAGGGACACCCCCCCCAGCCCAGGCTGCCCCCAGCCCCATCCAGCCTGGCCTTGGGCACTGCCAGGGATGGGGCACCCACAGCCTCTCTGCCCTCACGGGGAAGGATTTCCTCCTAATATCTAATCTAAATCCATCCTCTCTCAGTTGAAAGCCATTCCCCCCTGTCCTATCACTACCCTTGTAAAACACCCCCCTCCAGCTTTCCTGTCGCCCCCCTTGGGTGCTGGAAGGTGCTGGAAGGTCTCCCGGAGCCTTCCCTTCTCCAGGCTGAACAGCCCCAGCTCCCTCAGCCTGGAGAGGCAGATGGCATCCCGGCCCTCCAGTGTCGACCACACCACCTGGCATCGCTGGGCAACTTGCTGAGGGTGCACTCAATCCCACCGTCCACATCCCTGACAGAGACGTTAAACAGTGCTAGTCCCAGCATGGACCCCTGAGGAATGCCACCCATCGCTGGTCTGCACTTGCACGTTGAGCTGTTGACTGCAACTCTTCAAGTGCGACCACCCAGACAATTCCTTCTCCACTAAGTGGTCCAGCTGTCAAATCCATGCCCTTCCAATCCAGAGACACGGATGTCGTGTGGGACAGTGCCAAATGCTTGCACAAGACCAGGCAGATGACATCAGTTGCTTCTCCCATACCCACCAAGGCTGTACCCCCATCCATCACAGAAGGCCACCAAACTGGTCAGGCACGATCTGCCCTTAGTGAAGCCATGTTGGCTGTCACCAACCACCTCCTTATTTTCCATGTGCCCTAGCACAGTTTCCAGGAGTATCTGCTCCATGATCTTGTTGGGCACAGAGGTGAGACTGACTGGCCTGTAGTGCTCTGGGTATTTTGTGAAAGGTATTGCATTAAAATAAAAAAAAGAAAGTTAATTTGAAGTTGAAGCTCCAAAATACTATTGAGCCTGATGAGTTATACAGTGTGAAGCATGATTATTTTTGAAGACTGCTAAAACTTTCATATCTCCTTCAAATACAATTCCACACTGCAACATGCCTATGCAAGAAATACCTTGTCCTACTTAAGTGAACTGCTCCTTGTGTTTACAGATCCAGAGCTTTACTGGTAAAAAGTACTTTTGGGTAAGATTTCGCAACTTGCATGCCTACCATCACTGCAGGCAATACATTTATTCTTTCATAAAGAGAAATATTTAGTAAGCCTACATTGTGTGTATTAGCTTAATAGTGATGGCAAGGTTACAGTAGGCCTTTCAAGGCCCCCTACCTTGGACCTTTCAAGTATTATAACTTACGAGGAACAAAACAAAAAAACCCTTGTACTGAACTTGTATTTACAGAACAAAATACTTCACTGAAACTAAAACCATCTGATGTGAGTCAGAGGCACGTAACCTGTGGAATGCCACTTCTCGAGCACAAGGGTGCTTTGAATTACCATACAGTAGAGCAATTTATGTCCTCACTTGTAAAATGCTTTGTTTAACACTATACTGAGGCTATATTCAACCTCCTGAGAATGCAAAAAAGAATGAACATAGAAGAAATCTTTGAGTTAGCACTTGAAAACAAGCAAGCCTAGCAGAGATGCAGAAATCAGGACTGTTTAGAAAAATATTCAATTAAAAAAAATATC
Organism: Falco naumanni; assembly: GCF_017639655.2. NCBI lineage: Eukaryota > Metazoa > Chordata > Aves > Falconiformes > Falconidae > Falco > Falco naumanni. The sequence goes on along the minus strand of NC_054060.1, from coordinate 1,423,733 downwards.
TTTCTGCCATTTACTAACCATTAACTAGCCTCCTGTGAGCCCAGTTTCCTTTATCTATTTTCAGTTCACATTTTCTTATAGGCCTCCTTCCAACACATTTCTGAAGAAAGCCTCAGAACTGTCACTGAGGAGCATATAACAACTTTATCACGCAGATCACACCTGTCTCAAAGTTCTTTGCTACTACAAAACAGTACATTGAACTTATACTGACACTGTAACTAAAGAAACTGTTTACTCCAGGAATCAAAACTCCATGGTGTTTTTCTTTTCAATTATTCTCATCATGAAGACTAATTAACTGCAAGACTGCGTAGGGAGTAAGTCACTACAGATAACGGACCACCTTCTTACAACAAATTACTGAATTGTTTCATCTTTTTAACTTTGGAATAAACTTCCCTGCCAAGGACTACAGTTTTTGTAATGAGACACCTAGCAACTGCAATAATCTAGCTCCCATTAGAGAAATAAATCATCTGGTGGCGTAAGAGTCAGCTTAACTATCATAAAAATTTAACTTGAAAGAAAATATATGTATACTTTATGGTATGGTCTCCCTCTCTCTTGAGACATTTTAAGTAATGCATGGTGTTCTTCAGCATTTCCATTTTAACATCACCCTCAGATTTCATCACAAATTTGATGGTGCAAAAACAAAGCAATAGTCTCTGTTGAAATGGAAAAAAACTTAAAACCCATAAATCCAAGAATCAGACTTAAAGCTTGATTCAACCAATTAAACATGGAAGGATGACCCTGATATATAGAGAAAAATACTTGCCATTTAGGGCACAATTTCTATAAAAAGAGTTCTCACTTCAAGGAAGAAGGCATTTTAATGAGCTTCTGAGTTCACACATTCGCATTTCTTGGAAGTCACTGGCATATGCAACTTAAAAATCACTACTGAATCTTTCAGGTTTTTTTTTTTAAAAATATTTTTTAATTGAAATTCTGTCATCTCTTTTTTTATAGGGACTAAAATCAATAATGAAAAACCTATAGCCTATCTGTAGTTAACAACTGTATCTACCATGCCCTTCAATCTTTAACAATTACTCAAGAGCACCTGGAGCAATGAACCAGCTGGGCTACCCGACCAGCTTACCTTTCCTACAGCACTGCATGGAAACCAGGGGCCATTTATAATACCATGTCAGTTGTGCAGAGGATGAACTGTCCACCCAGAAATAATTATATCTCCTGCCTAACTCACAAGGAACCTAATGGAATGCTTCATATAGCGTACCATGTATATTCACGCATAACACAGATGGTATGACAAAATTCATGGAATTGGTGTTTTGTTCCAAACAATCTAAAGGAAAACACACTATCAAGAAACAAGCTGAAACTAGGTATAGAAAACAGGATGGCAGGCATCATTGCATGTCTTCCCAAAACTAGAAAGTCATTTCAACAGTATTGGTTCAGATGAGCATTTTAGCTCAAGGAAGCAGCGCAATGAAAGGAAACCTGGGAAAGGGGTGGAAGCCTGACTGGTGCAGGACTGACCGCCCCGCACTGCAGCGTGCCTCTCCTTCCCTATCTGCAGCGCTACGTACTTCATCAGGTAACTGACTTCAGAATCAAGGTAGTAAATCCCGTGTCAGGCAAACCCTGCTCCAACTAAAAAGTCCATTTTTAGTTTGGAGACTAGACAAATACATCTAAATATGAGACTTGGGCAAAAACGTGCATTTTCTGTAACTGACTGTCTAGGCCAAAGGTATTGATAGCAACCACAGCTTATTGTTTTAAAAGCCATTTGGTGGGAAAAAGTATTTCTTTCCATAAAGCAGCAGCTGGTTCAAAACCCCATTAATATGATCTTAATTTATTAGAAATTCTAGCTGAAAGAGAAAACAGCTTTTACAATTCCCTTAGTTCAATATCAGTTTCTACATTGTAGATATTTAAGACACTGCTGCTTAATTTAGTAACATTTTCATTATCCCCAAGGATTACTCAAGAACATTTACAAGGAAAACCATTTGCATGAATTGTACAGGTTACTGATAATTTGGTTTTGTCTTTCTTAATGGTATTTTTTATATGTGTGTGTAAAATAAATCACAAAGCTTTTTTTAAATTGAAAGTGTAGCTCATCTTCCTTGCACGTACAGCTCTGGAGACACTATCCCCCAACCCCGGTGCAATTCAGTTACAGGCACTTAGCCAAAAGGATCTGATCTTTGTCCTCATTAACATCTAACCATTTCAGGCTTTCGCAATCCATTTTTTGGCACCAAAAAAATCTGTTTGAAAACTATGCAGCACCTACATGACACAAAAAACTTTTCCAAATACAATCAAACTGTCGAGTGAATTACAGAGGGTTCACATAAAAGAACCTCATGGTTAATGGTTGTCAGGTACTCAGGAAAGAGACTCTGAAGGGGAAAAGCCTGCCTTGCAACACTATTATCTACAGACCACTGCAGCTCCACCTGCATTGCTCTGTTACCGCCGTCGGTTGCTCCAGACAGCTTGCCCCCAGGACGGTGTCCAAACCCGGAGAACTGCCACATCCGTGGTCCTTCCTGCCGGTTAGCGGGAAGTCACCACTGCTGGGAAGAGCACGTGCTGCGAGCTGATGTTTCTGGATGCAGCAGGAGCGTAACATTTGCAGTCACAGCACGATCAAAGAGTGGGATTGATTTCAGTTGACAAATGTAGCTTTTCACATCCTGTGCCAGAAGCTTCAGAGACACGGTACACCCATTTCCAGTTCCTCACCCCAGTCTGTCGGTGGGTGAGTATCACGCTCTGACAGTTGAACATACCACACTCATATCTCTGCAGCACAGTTCAAACCAAACCACATCTGTTATTGTAATGAGTGCCTGGTCTGTGAAGCCTCCACACCACCTTGTCGACCTGTGGATGGCTCATACCAAAGGGGATGCACCTCTACGAGGCACACACATAACCCTTGTCTTCACTATCAGGTTTCAATAATCATCCTGTACTTGCCCTGACCACAGAAGTTGAGACCCTGCTCACATGTGCAGCACAAGGCACAGACAGCAGCTGTCTCTGCTCAGCCCTGACCCCAGGAAAGGTCAGAAAACCATCCCAGCCCTAAGCTTCACGGAGGGTTTGCACACTTTGAACACTGAAAACCAGGAGTATGCAGCAAGGCAGAGATCATTGCTTGTGAAGGCTCCCCCCAATGCTTCTTGTTACAACATTCAGTTCTCATTGTTCTGTAATACCGCTGAATTTTAAACATTTGCGCTGCTACAAGGGAATCCTCCTTCAAAGTTCTAGAAAAGCTCATTCATAATTTTTGGAAACACAATTAAAGAAAACAAATTTTTGTGCCCCTATTAAGAATTATGGCAAGCTTCCTTCAAGAAGCTTTACTGTCCCGTGCTTCTGAAATACGGCAAGAACTGGACAAAAGTTCCTTGTGGTCTTAGAAAAACATTAAGACATAAAAAAAATTTACAATGGTTCACCAACTACAGAGCAAGACTTGGAAAGTGAGTAGGTACAGGCAGAGGCAATCTGAGGTTCTGCTGAGCCCAAGTCCTGCATGACAGTAGCGGGCAACAGAAATCAGATCACAGTATCTTTAAACACAACAGAAGTGTGATGTTCTGCATGATGCAAAGAATGATTCATTTTTGTGGAAGTTTACATTTAGTATTAAAAATTATGCATCTCACACAGATGGGCATCCTTGGTCTCCAGGTAAAGCCTGAGCAAGTGAGGTCTTAAAATAATGCTACCATCTCCTCCCTCCCCATTCCATGTGTGCTTCTGAGTATTTGTTCGCAACTTTATCACTAGTAACATTGTCTTTGAACACGATTGTGACAGAGACAAAAATTATTCAAATGGTATCTCTAGACATATTTAGTTGAATTCACAACTAAATTATAAAACTGCATAAACATTAAACTATACTTAAGAGCAGCAGCAAGGATTTTATTTTTTTTTTTAATTTTCAGATAATAAAGTACAATGCTACTGACCAAAATTACAGTGAGTTCTGCTTATACATCCTCCCCACATCAGACTTCTCTGACTTACTGCGTTTCTTTTGTATCATGGAACAAAGATCATTAATGGAAGTCACATTAGTTTCAAGGGAAAGAAAAAACACGCATGAAGCAGAGGTATCCTTTTTATCATTAACAGCTTCCCCCAACCAGAGTAGTTCCAATATAACCTAAAAAACTGGTACTTTGTCCCAAGTACAAGCCTTTGACAGTACCAGGTTTAGTGTACTATCTTCTGAATCTAAAATTGAAGTGCAGTCTATTATCAAGATACAGCACTGAGCATAATTAGAGACAGAAATCGATAAAGATAATCTAGAAGGTATGAGAAAGTTTTTAGCAATTTTCAGTGTTGGTTCAAATTTCTTCCCTAGAATTGCTTTCAGTAATAATGAAAGCTTAGTGCAAAAATAAGAGTTACCCAGACATATTATTCTGTTGCTGCAGGATTTAATAGTCTTTTCAAACATCTACAATTTTTTGAGAAGGATGGCATTATCTTTTATCAAAGCATTTGCCACAGATGAAGAACTGGTCATATGTACCCTTGGAAGAGAAGTCTAAGATTCTTTACATTAGGGCTCTTCCTTCTACAACTGTTTTGTTTTGATTTTAAAGAAAGTCTTTACAAGTTTAACTCAGGTTAGTTAGTAAATAAAAGTGAATAAAACGGCTCTTTGTGCAAGACAAGGAAACCAAACAGACAGACAGGAGTGAATGCTCCCTCTCTGTGTGTGTAAATAAGACAACTGTGACCAATAGCCCATTTCCCATGCAGTAAGTTTAGAAACAATTCTTTTTCAACAGTTTTTGAGATACTAAAAAAAAACAAAAACACATTTAAAATCACATGTTTAAAATAAAGCTATGGAGAAAGAGCCACACATTTTGACTTACCTCACACTTCCCGGTACATTTTCATCTTATTTTAATGACAGGAGGGGAGCTATTTGACCAAAGTCTTGTTTCTCAGTAACAGTGTAAATGGGAGCAATTTTTCAAGCTATTTTTAAAGCCTCATCAACAGCCTTAGACTATGCAATTCCCAAATATAAAGAGCAGTAAACAAAAATAGAGAATTCTTATTAACACAAGTATAATCACAGCTAGTTTTTAAGCCAGTATCTTCAAATACAAAAACTTAAAATAACTACCTGCCATCAATAACAATGTGTTTCCTGTACTAGAAACACTATTACACCAACAGCAAATACAACGGCTGTATGAAAAGTAAAGCAGAACCACAGAGGTGATAGATTGCTTCTCAGAAAGCCTGACCTACGCACCCTTGCGCAGATTTGTGAAAGCCAAGTTTCTTTCCTTTCGAGTGTGCCAAACCTTGCTCCAAGTGTTCACGATCCTAAATTTCACTGTCTCAAACGTTTTTGCGTGTGACAATGCTACACTAACAAAGGAGTGTTTTAGCTGGTATAGTCTTGACCCCCAATCAACTACAGTTCAGCTGTGTTGTAATAACATCATCTTTTCAAATCTGATTTGTGTCACGGACTATTAATTGAAAATCTATTGGGTAGACAAAATATCACTACCGAACTCTTGCACAGAAAGCACAAATATTGTTTTCTTACACTGCAGGACCAACATTGCAATACACATTTTTTGCTAGAATAAGGATTTTCCATTAGCATAATGCTTTTCAGCTATACTGAAAATATTTCCAGCATTTCCTCCCAAAGCACAAAACTGCTAATCCTATCAAAACACTTCTGCATTTGTTTTTTCCATACAATTTGCTCTGGCAGCACAAATGAGGTATTGATCAGCCTATTGCCATGTGCAACCTCTAATTTATCACTACAGACATCCAAAAATAAACTTTCCTTTTTTGATGTTTAATTTTAGTACATTAACACAGCAAAGTATTTAATGCCTAGATGTAAGATACGTTATCAGACACCGAATGCTGTCCTAGATGACTCAAGTCAACCTTCTGCTATCCCAAAAAACCCACTGAAAGGTAATAACACAGACAACTAAAAAAAAAAAGAGCATTTCTGACTTCTCTCACACAAATGCAGTGATTCATTTATTTTAAAGACATCAGACCTGTTATATCAATTTTACAAGGAAAATGAAAATGGAATTTTTTTAGTTTATTATTTTCTGGTTCATTATTAACTGCAGTAAACATTTCAACAGAAAGAGAAAACTCCCTCTAAACTCGTTATCTACAGCATAAGTACCAAGACAGGCGACAGGAAGCTCATGCAGTGATCTAACTCGAGTCACAGTATTTGCAGAAATCCCAGGGGTGCTGGGCACAGTAATAAATTTGAAATATTTCCCAGATGAAGAATGAACTTATAACCTTCTAGTATTTAACTGCCACTATGGGTCTTCCAGGCCACAGGTTTTAGACTGAACAGAAGCCAGCCAACTGCATTTTAAATACATTTACTACTTGTTTCCCCAGCTTTACTTTCATCACTTTCCACTCTTATCTAATGGAAATACTACAGATTCTTTCATTGCTGGTGAGAGCAAAACAAATTTTTCCAGTGCTCTCAATTCATTACATGTGATGTAAATAAATCTGGTACCCAGCACCATTCCTCCTGCTGACAGTAAGGGGAAGAACACTGTCAATACAGCTAAAAGATATTTGACTTTCTATCAAAGATTTTCGGACACCAAATTATCACCTCCCTTCATGGCAGGTAATCCGCCCCGGGGAACGGCACCTTCTAGGTGCTGGCTTGAGACTGTGCTGACATACGCTTTTCGCACCCAAGGTTAACTCAGGGAAAAGTGAGCAGGTACAAAGCTGTACACACATTTATCCATCAGATACTTTTCCCTAAAGACTATCTTAAACATGGATGGGATTCAGAAATGTTAAGCTTTAGGGGCTGAGACCCTCTCAGTTGCAGGTCTTCCCCCAGGAAATTTCGTGTTCTCTTCCTCACTCAAACCACTTCTCGAACTTGCAAGTCAAAAATTTGGTGCGTGACACAAGGACACGTGAAATCTCTAATTTGCACACACATTACTAGAAACGTTTATTTTCTGTAACTCCTTGATGCAGAGCAGTCTTCTGAGTTTGCTTCAAGGTGTCTCCTCACTTTGTGGCAAAGTGCATCTTCCCTTTTTAAAGGAAAAGGCCTGAAAATTGCGCTTCCAACAGAGCCACCGCTGAGCTGTTCAGGCAGCTGCTCCCCCACCCATTTTGACTGAAATGATCTAAGACAGCTCAAACCAGTCTGAAAAAGCCTGATTTAACTGGTTTAAGTTAACTAAAGTGCCTTAGAGCTCACAAAAAGCAGCTGGGCCTACAGACAAGAGGGGCTGTGGGGAGAAGTGGGGACAGTGCCCACAGCCACACTGAGAGGAGGGCAGGAACAGCTGTGTCACCCAGCACTACGGACAGAATTAAATCCAGGTGGTTGATAGAACCTACACCAAAAATCATTGTCTTCCAAGATGTACTCCAGATTTTTAGCATTTTCAATTCCCTGTGAATTTTGCAAAAAAATCCCCTGGTACCATATCAAAGAATAACAAGGCTTCACAAAGGGCTGGAATTCAGATGTTTCATGAGTAAAGGTACAAAGAATGTTACTAATGGCAAAACAGGTATTATTTTATAATAATTGATGATTCTTTCGTCTTCTTCAAAAATGCAGTCTACTTAAAAAACATTTTCTTCTCTCCAAACCCACCTAAAATTTAAATTTCTCAAGTAAACACTTTTAACACTGCTATTTACCTTCATCAGTACTGAAATAGCACTTTTCCTGTACTCTCAGGATCTGTACGTGCATATTCTTAGAACCGCCTTCACCAAAATATTCCATTAATTTTCCATCATCCTCTGAATAAAATGAAATTCTTGTAACTCTAGCTTCAAGATACGTGTTGTAGACAAAGAGACTGAGGAAACAAGTTTGTGTAATATTCTTCTGGACCCTCGAGTACCTTTCTAGTCAAGAACTTCTTAATAGCTCAAGTCATTTTTCCAGATTCAGTCCTCCTGTAATGTATGTAGGGAAATTAAATAATTTTTAAAAACCAAGCATTAAGGACAACAGAAGCCTCCTCTAACATACTTTTTTTAAAAAAATGACACAGGGTAGCCTGTGTCTACTTCTACTACAGACTACTTCCAGGTATCTGAAACAGATATCTTTAAGCGCCACCTATAGCATCTCAGTAAACTGCATTAGTTTAAGGTACTGTTGATCTGAACTGAAAATAATGCCAAATTTAACAGAAAAAAAACGCACCAACTCCCAAGGCTTGATCACTTTATATGCTGTATGCAGCTGGAATAAGCTTTCTTCAATTACCTCCCATGTACCTTACACATACACAGCAGCAGCACAGCAAAATGTTGGCATTTCTTGCCAGCTGAGCACAGCACACACCTCAGGGTGGGACACTTCACAGCACCCTGCCCTTTAATGATGAAGGTCAGCAATTCCATCCTTACCGCCACGGAAGGACAAGCTTCCAGTGATCAGCCCAGCGCAGCAGATGCATGGCAGCTTGCTGCCACTGGTATCACATCACAGAGAAAGCATGCTAGCTTCCAGGTTTTTATATCCCTGTTTAAAGGATATAGAAAAGCTGGTCTTGGAGCAAAGCAATGCTTCATGAGCATTCTTTTTATTCTGTGCACAATTTAAGCTTACAACTGGATAAACCAGGTTGCTTCTAACTACCTGCGAATTTCAGTCAATTCCTACCTGGCGCTGCAGGGAAATCTCAGTTAAGAGGCATCAACAGGAACACCTTTTCACTTTAACTGTCCTAACACTGTCAAACAGTGCCATCTTAACCACACTTCAGCAGAGATTCACAAACGTCTCACTGAATTGCCATCATGAAATGTTAATACAAGAAAAAAAGACTGATTGCCTTGGAACAATGACTAGTATGCTACTGAAATCTCCAAACAAAAAACCTCAGGTGCTTCAAGAGGTGCAGAAAACAGATAAGACATAGAAATCAAATCAAAATTAAAAAAAATTTAAAATAAGGATTTCTTGTAAGAATTTCTGCCAGGCTAATTTCTAAGAATGACAGAAGCAGCTTAAATTAAGCAAAATCATGCAGTTATTAGGTGGGATGAGATGACAATTTTTCTACTGTGATACAATAGAAATGATACAGTGATCAGATAACAGTTACTCAAACTATTCAAACCTTCACCAAATTATAGTAATGCAGAAATACAATTACTCTCTACAGTGACCCCTCAAAGGAAAGTAGAATTAAGATTAGAACCAAGTAAAATCATAAATTCAGCTTTCCAAAATGCATTCTGTATAATCTTTAATATATTTTAATACTCAAGCCTTGCAAGAAATCATCTTTTTTTTTTTCTTCCCTTTGGTGGTGGCAGGCATCTATGTAAAATTCAGCATAAAAGAACTGGCAGAACATATTCTAAATTTTTACAAGCAAATAAAAAAATAATTGACATTAGTTTAGATAAAGAGCAAAAGAGTTATCTCAAGATCACTTTCATCCCTGAAGTGACCTGGCTGTATATCCTATATTAAGGCTATAATTTCAGTCTTCTCTATGGCATGTTTAGCTTAATTGCATATCATTAATATTTTTAATTTCTGTCATTGCCCATGAAACTCAAAGCCTCATGCCAATTCTGCAAAATATATAGGTTGGAACTGAATTAAACACAGCACACAGTGGGTTGCATAAAACCATCGTAAAGTGCTATGAAGCATCAAGCATGTAAGTATTTCAAAAGACAGGGTGCGATCTTTATCCTTCTCGCCCAAGAAATAAGGTAAGAAAGATGTGAGGGATTTTATGCATGACCAGAATTTTTTGGCTTTCAAAATACTTCGAGCCAAAGTAGAGCTATACTGCACTTGAACAGGCCTTGCAGAAAACGCATTTTTCAGATCTTCTTCCCCAACTTTTAACGAAGGGCAGAGAAGCTAAAATGTCTCTGTACCAGTAACGTGCTGAAAGCAAAAGACACGCTCAGAAAGCTAGTGCCAAGACCAGCAGGGAATAAAACACGACACGAAGCTTAAGGTACCAGTGGCAGGTAACAGGGCAAAGTGAGCACTGACAATGTAGTCTCAGGAGCATATTCCCCCCATATGTTCGTTAACAAGGTACAGCATTGTTTATGTTCAGTTTTACATAGACAAGGTTAAATACAGCTGCGACATCAAGCAGAAATGCTGCAGATGCCAATATAAACCTTCTTTCATACTCCACTTCCTGAAGAGAAAGACTTTAGCTGTTAATATTAATATTATTATGTTAATAATATCTTTATAATGTTTATATGTTAATTATATAATATATAATAATATATTAACAATTGAATGTTAATAATACTGAGCAACCTTGTTGTCCCTTGTCATACATAATTTTTTAAAACTCAACTGATCTTCTGTAGCTCTTCTATACCAGAATCACAGCCGTGTTTCAGATGTTCCAAGAGACAGACTGCATGACCTTAAATACACATGCCTTTAGTACTAAAATTTGTCCAACTTGCACGCATTTTGTTGATAGAGAAGCAAGAACTCTGCTCACATGCCCTTACATAACATTTCATGGTACAAGAATAATTATCACACAATGTAAAACAATTTTTTTGGTCATAAAGGTTTCGCCTATAGACAAGCCTTCCTTTAGGGCTGTTCAGTGATTAAATGTATCCCATCAAACATGCTTTTAAGACAAACTTTCTACTACTACAATCCATTGTAAAACAAAGTCAGTTAAGCTTTTACAAGGATACTGCATATATGAACCACTCTTACATACCATTAACTCCTAGCAGAAGAATTTTAAACCAATATTAAGATCAAATTAATAAAAGATATCCCTGAAAAATGTAAGAAAGGTGAAAAAGCCGAGCTTCTTTTCCTGCTCCCTAACAAGTGTACTTCATTTGCACAGGTTATGTCAGATGTTTTTAAAACAACATTATCAACATTTCAGTGCCGTTTCTAGTAAAAACAGCTTTCCAGAATCAGCAAGGAAGTTATATGCACGTTAAATCAAGAGCATTACTGAATACGTATCTCAGCTTTTACCTCCTGTCAAGCTTCTTGAAAACAACAAAATATTTAAAGGATTATGAAAAACACTTTATATACTTCCTTTTCAAAGTAGACCGTAGTAGTAGTAGTATAGGCCAATTTTCAGATATGATTACCCACAGTGACCTTTGTCCTCCATTTAAAAATTATGGCATTGACCATGTTGAATAATATTTGAGCACGTACAACAGCTTTTAACCACGCTCAAGATACATTATATAAGCAAATTAATCATTTCAATATTTACAAAATTATGAGCAGTTTGAACAACAAATCAGAGTAACACGTAACACAGTATTTATAACAGAATTGTGGGGGTGGTAGGCTTTTTTTTGGGGGGGGGGGTTGTTTGTTTGGGTTTTTTTCCCCAAACAGGGCACAAAACACAACCAGGTTTTTAACTATTCACACAATATAGGTCTTGTGAAAAGTCATTTGGAGATACATTCTCTCTGAAAATTAAGTATTTGACCTACCTTGAACTGTAAGTTCTGCTTGAGCTGCAATCGTCTCATTTCCATTATCTGCTGTGCAGGTGTATGTGCCAGCGTCCTCCTCCGTAACCTCGCTGACCTCCAGACTGCCCCCCGCAAGCAGCAGCAATCTCCCATGGCTGTGCAAAACAGGACACACAGGTGACTCGATGGACACACAGAATTAAGCGGAGTGTCACCAGAGAAGTGCTGCCCTGGTTTCACCTGGGACAGTTCATTTTCTTCTTAGCAGCTGGTGCAGCACTGAGTTTGGGATTTGGTGTGAGAACAGTGCTGATAGCACACCGATGGTTGTACTTGTTGCTGGGTAAATTTTATACTAAAGTCAAGGACTTCTCAGTTTCCCAGGCTGTGCCAGCAAGAAGGTGAAAGGGCACAAGAAATTGGGAGGAGGGACAGCTGGCCCGAACTAGCCAAAGGGATATTCCATACCATAAGGATGTCATGCTCAGTGTATGAATGGGGTGGGGTGGGGAGTGTTGGCTGGGGCCTCCCGATCCCTGCTTGGGGACTGGCAGGGCATTGATCAGTGGATGGTGAGCAAATGTATCATGCATCAACCTGTTTTCTTTTCTCCCTTCCCGTCGGATTTCATTCCTCTCCTCCCTCTTTTTCATTGTTTTTGTTGTTATTATTATCATTACTGTTTATATTGTTACTGTTGTCATTATTATTATTGTTGTTGTTATTATTAATTTCATTTCATTTTAATGCATTTTTTATTGTTTTTGTTATCATTACTGTTTATATTGTTATTGTAATTATTATTGTTGTTGTTATTAATTTCATTTCATTTTATTTCAATTATTAAACTGTTCTTATCTCAACCCTCTGGTTTTACATTCCTCCTGATTCTTCTCTCCATCCCTTGCGGGGGGTTGCGGGGAGTGAGCAAGCAGCTGCGTGGGGTACTTAGGTTATCACCTGGGGTTAAACCACAACAAACACTCACAAGTCCTCTGCCTAAAATGTCTACATAAACTAAAGAAGTGTTTACACATAATGCTTCTGAGTGCCATTTACAGGGAACCATGTTAGAGAGAGGAATTTTTTAATAGATGACCAAATTCCATATTGTGGCTTCACATTTAAAATTAAGTTCAACTATATCAAATCCATAAGTGTAGCTCATCTTCCTGCACTTTCAGCTTCAGTTGTTCTTAATTAAATATGATTCAAGGTATTGAGACAATAGCAACTAGAACTTAAGAATGAAAATGAAATAACATAACCACATCATTAAAAAAAACCAAACAAACCCACGCTTGCAGATACAGCTGGAATGACTTACTGCTTGAAAAGTTAAGTGAACCATAAAATGACAGACCTACGCCTGTACAACATAAGGAACAGTAACGTATATTTCATAATGTGTAGCAATTGGATCTTTGTAAAAAGATGGCCATTTCTGTCAGATGTAAGAATTAAGGATGGGAAAGCAGTTAAAAAAAAACTTCAAACACAAATCCATTGAAGTGACAAAGTTTTGGTACAGAATTTTCCCCCTCTGACTTGTAAAGGGGGGGTGGGGGTGGTGTTGTAATTCAGCCCATATAAACTAGCTGCTTTTTATGCTAAATGCAGTAGATGAACATAGCATTTTATGCTAAATGTAGTATCCCCAGCCTCCAGCCACATTCTCCTCCCATTGCAACCAGCATTCCCCTTTATGTGATACAGGTTTGTACAAGAGGTTTCCAAGGTCCTTCATCACTCCAAGCGTCCACAACAAAATGCCAGTACCAGTACCAAAACCCCCAAGCTGAGACAACAAATCATGACTGGGTGCTGATGCAACACCATTCTTATTCACAGCTGAAAAAAGAAAAGAAAAAAAAAGTATACCTGATGGCTTCCTTTCTGGCATTACCAAGCAATGGCTTAGCAAGCAGGAATGGATTGCATTCTTTCAAAATATTAACTAAAAAGCACATTACAACAATTAACTTTTTTGGTCTCTACAGAGTGGCCAAGGTACAAAAATCAACCTAATTCCTTTCTCCACTTGAAATCTTAGAGTAATTATGTTAGTAGAACCAATGCTTTTACCTGTTTAGAAAGGTAAATTGTTAGGACACAAAGACTTTTGACTCACCTAATTACCACTTTAACATTGATTTACGATACTACTATAATTGTTGATCAAATTTCGGATTCAATACACTTAAAAGCAGAGCAAACAAAATCATTATTGGAATTAAGTGAAACAAACCAGTCTTAAAAGCATTCAGAGAGATGGTATCCAGGTATACCATAAGGAAAGGCATCCTGTTTCCATGATCTAGTAAAAGGAGGACTACAAAAACTTTGTTTTGTAAGAAGTGTAGGGAATCTGAGTGAAGATAGCAGTAAGTTTGAAAAAATGTATTAGGTACTTTAAAAAGAGGAATGCCTGAAAAAATAGTAGAGGAGTATGTGGACAGCACTGCCAACAGGTTCTAATCCAAGAGAAAAACAGCAAGAAGTTTGTCATTATAATCTGATTTAGAATCACGTAATAGTGGTTCAAGGACAGAAAGTAAGGAAACAAGAAAATACATCTCGGATTATCTAGATATATATTTTATTGTCACTGCAGCCAAAAAAAGGCAGAAGCCTCTTATCACGGATAAGATAAAAATTAGTATGTAGAAAAAATAGGAGCTTTAGTAGTAACCAAAGATAGTGAAGGATGGTCCACCTCCTATCTTCAGCAAGAAAAATTTGTACAAAGGAGATGTGAACAGGAGCTGCCAAAACTGTATGACTCTCCCCCTGCCTTGTATTCTACTTACCTGTATTCCGTCCAGGTAAATTAATTACATTTAAACCACACAAGTCTGTTGAAGTTAGCACAAAGAAACGGAACCTAGAAGCGTTGGACTATACCACCTCCAAGGCAAATCTGACCTTCTGAGAAAATTCTAAGACCATGTAACAAGATCTAAGAAAACGATGCTCTTCCCGAGCCTTGAACCTCTGTGACTGCACCTGGACACCGACAGCCCACGAACAAAGCAGAGCTTCACAAACACCGGCAAAGCAAACAGGAACAATGTCACTGAAGCGTATTTGTGAGAACGACGTGTTAAATGTGCTAAGGCTGCACTAAAACCAGTCTGGACCTTGACACATCCATATATGCAGTTCCATGTCTTCTTTTATTATGTAAAATAGCTTCTTTGATTATTTTTTGAGCATTCACGGTGAATTAAATTAATCTTAGTAGCATATAATCTGCTGAAGGCTAAGATGAAAGCAGAAAGAAATGAAGCCTGTTCGTGAATGTGCTAGAGCTATGAGACACAGTCAGGGTACAGAATGGGAAGGAAGGCTGTGCAGGAAGAACTGACTGGATGCAAGAGGCCGAGACGAACAAAACTGCAGAGGAATGACAGAAGGCTATACACAGAATGTTGGTGTCATTTTGATGACATATAGTGCCTTTTTCTGGATATCCACCAGCTTCCATCATTAACCATCTAAAAGCCACACGTGCCTTATTGATGCTCTTTTTCCCATTGCCAACCTCTGGGGAAGTGAAGCAACATCTGCATGGCCAGGCAGCAGACTATTATGGTTATTAACTAGCAATTAAGATGTTTACTAAAACTATTAAAAATTACTGGACATTGTCAAATTAGGCAACAAAAGTTTGTCATAAAGGATCTCACAAACTACTTGCATTGCATACTTGGTAGCATTTGCATGAATTCTCCTTTTTGTCAAGAAACAAGGTTATACAGTTTTCAGCCATCTAAACTGCGTGCCGTGCTTTTATTCTCTTTGATTCTTTTCCTCAAGAAAACCTACTAGAGTTGAGTCCAGAGTTTACCAATATGTGATCCAACACAAGCTCATCACAGTTAAAAACATGGAAGAAAATAATCTGTCAGACTCCTTGGCGATTGCTTCTGTATGCATTAGCTGTGAAAGAGGTCTGGGCTTAAAGCAAAAAGTGCTTCTGTGATAAAGTAAAAACATCTTAATTTTGTAAGGACAATGAAGCACTGCCACATGAGTGAAGCAATCAGATTTCAGACACTGGAGACAAAGAATCAGCTTAATGTAAAAGGGATAACATAATTTAAAGTGTCATTAAAAACAAGAAAGATTGATCATTCAAATGTCAGGGAACTGGAAAATCAAATTCAAGCCTTTTATATGCATTCCATACAGTCCTCAGTTACACACTCATAATATACAATTACTTCAGCTACTTTGGATACCTAACTCACATGCTTTTTTGTGTTTCATTATCACAAAATATAGCGAGTCTTTATTAATTTACTACATTCAAACAGCCAGTTATACCCTGAGGTTTTGGCTTTTTCTTTCTCTTCTAAATTACTCTTCCCAAAACATCTTATAATCTATTTGCAGTCTTGGTAAAGTAAAGCAGATAAAATCAGACACTAAATTAGATTATTTTGTGGAATCTATTACCAGAAAAATCTCCATAATTACTCTGCTACGTTTAACCTTTACAGAATTGGGCAAGTATAATTCACTTAATACAAATCGCTCAGACTGCCTTACAAACAGCAATATGCAATAATGAAAAATATCACACATTTGTGCAAAGTATTAAAGAAAAAAACCCCGCACTAAGAGTATGCATGTGATTGTACAATTAAAGACTTCATTTGAACGCATACAGCAACAGCATAAAATTAATGCTGCACATGCAGCCTCAGCTTTATGATCTCCTCACTTTAGAAAATGAATAGCCATACAACCACAATAGTTTTCTGTAGGTGTTTTTCAATGGCATAAAACTCTGCTATATGGAACGGCCCAAACGCACGAAGTTAGCTGTACTTCAATAGCCTTATTAAAATATAATGTTATCATTCAGAATCCTTTCAATTGTTTTTCAGATTTAGAATTTTTACAGATTTACTGTAGCTTTTTAAGGAATTTGTGGTACACGTATTTGTAACTTCTTCCATGTAAGTGTCCAAATAGAAATTGAGGTACATAATATATGCTGTTTGAGCACATACTGATCCACACACTGGAAAGGTTTCAAAGCAGGACATCACCTTCCAAACATTTGAAACTCTACCTCCCCCCCTAAGCTCTGAAAATCCATCTTGGCAGCCACCTCACCTGAAACTTCACTTTTCAATTTCAGAATTATCAAAAGCACAAAATTACTCCTGCGTTTGCTAAAGAACAGACTCTCATGCAGTAGGATCCTTAGCCAGACAAGGCATTAAAAAAAAAAAAAGTATGAAAGGCTCTAAGTTAGCAAAACCATTCAACCTGTATATAACATTTCCATCATAGCCTTTTATATCAGGTAATATTGACAATACAGTAGATTTTACTTTATAAGGTTTTCTGTAAAGGACATAAGATTTATTCCAATAGCTTCATACTTCAGTGGCTTTCCCCACTTCCTTCGATTTCTCTCAGTATTTCCTACATTCCTGGCAGAGATATTACTCATTGTGAGCATACAGAGGAAATCCAGCTGAAAAAGTAGAATGTATATTCACATTGCTGAACCACGTGTATGACGGGGTGGGTGTCTGTTCAGAGAGCCAGTCTTAAAGAACTATATGAGCAGAGCAGTACACCCTGTATCACAAGATTGTACACACAAACACGTATAAGCCTAGGGGCTTGCCTGCTATTTGAAGCTCTAGTTTGGAGCTATAAGCACAGGCATCATAAATCTCATCCTAGAACAGGATTTAAGCCTTTTCCTTCCTTTTCAAACAACGTATTTCTGAGAAAACTATTATATATCATAGAGATTACCAGCTTGACTAGTAAGCTGATCCAATGAAATGCTTTCATCATAAGTCAAATGTTTCTCTCAGTGACAGGCTATCGGGTCCAATTTTGAACTTTGTGGGGTTTTTTTAATCTCTGAAATTGTGAATATGCTAAAAAGGCATCAAAGGAGCAGACCGAAGCCAGGCAGCAATGCCGAAAGAAGGGCAGACCCATGGTGGAAGCGTGCAGAGACACTTTCCTCCAAACACTCTTACTCTTCGCAGGACTGAGACTTCCCCAAGTTCTGGTAGAACCTGGGTATTCATAGTCTTTGATGGATGACTTTATAACAACAACAAAAAAAAAAAAAGTCAGCAGCGTAACTATCACTTACATTTCTTCAAAATCTTTAACTTAACAACTCTGAAAGGATTCCTTCAAGTTCTAACAGTTTTACTATAATGGAAACGTTTAGCATTGCATTAATGTCACCATTTTCTCACTCAACACTCAAAGCTCCCTGCTCTTTCACTCAAATTAGTTTGGAAAATATTTTATCACAGCAAACTGATTTCACAACATATTGCATTACAGGTTGCTTGTTTCAACAACTGCCAAGACTGCCACCATTAAAGTTTATTCATATTTATCTATTAACATAAATTTATTGCAGACTTTGACAAATACTCCATCAAATCTAAACACCTTACCTTTTTTCAGGTCTTATAACAAACATTTAATTCCAAAACTCCACCAATCCCAATCCCTAATAATAATCTATTTTTCCTATAAATACAGATACCTATACATATTCTCCTTTGCAATATGGCCTGAAAGGAAAATACTTAATTTTGTATTAGATTAATTGCCACAGTTAAAAAGACAAAAGTAAAAATAAGGTTGCATGCCTAAAGCACTTAAAAAGGGGTAAAAATTAGAGACACACCTGACCATGCTATCTGAGTTTTGTTTCCTAACCCCATACACACACACAGCCATGTATCAATACATATGTATATACATGTGTGTACACCTACACATATGTATGTTACTGTCTGCAGTGTGTGCACAGAGACAAAACCCATGACATTTAAGAGCTTTTCCCAGGCACAAGGTACATTAAAACCTGTTCAGTTGAAAGGATCATTGGGAGGGGTGGGGGGGGGTTAAAAGAAAAGCCATGCTAATAAGAAAAGTCTTACTTTTATATCAAAAAGGGATTTTAAAACAAATTAAATGTGATTTAATTTGTAATTAAATTAACAGACCATGCATAACAAGCTGAGGCACTTATTTTGGAACAGTCTAACTGCAGGCTTTACTCCAACAAAGAATCTTAATTTTTAGTTCTAGAGATTTTCCAGATCCTATTCAAAAGAATAATATGATAGGTGTCAAGGTAAAAGGAGTTTAAGAACTTTTTCTTGCCTGCTGCTTGAATCTCTTCTCTGTTAAGTCACAGTCATGAGTAGCAGACAGATTTTGGTGATTTAACAAACAATGAAGGAATGTTACTCTTACATAGCGAAAAAGAAATCAGATTTTCTCCTTTACCTATGTTAAAATTAAACTCTATAATGAGCACACATTTCACTAAGAAATCCATTTCATCAGCAAGGTAACTTTACTCACTCATCTTCAGCCAGACCAGAAAGGTTCTGTACTGTAGTAAGTCAAAAGAAATAAAATTTTCATTGTTCAAAACTCTTACCTACTCCTTTTTGGTCTGCTTTTGAGCAGAAGAAAACAGTTATTTCAAATGGAAGAGGAATATTTCTTTGTCTTTTCAACTTTATCCTCCCTAGTGAATACACACCCAGAGGGTGCAACAACCAGCCAACTCCAGGACCAGAGGCCCCTGCAGCCCCACGCTGGCGAGAGGCTTTCCTGGGCTCGGCAGAGAACACGCACAGCTCATTTGGTGCCAGAGCAGAGAAGTGTTTACTAAAACGATGTTTGGGGACAACTGTCAGCCTTTTGGCTCCTGCTGCTGCCTCAGCGCAGTGTCCATGTGATGACAGAACGATGCTCAAGTAAGAGTGGCTTCAAGCAATGAGCTGGCGACAGCAGAGAGGAACCGCTCAGAGCTCTGACTGCCCACACGGACACCCCGGCACGCAGCTCACAGAGCAAGTTGTACAGCTGGAACCCCTTCTTGTAACAAAGGGACGTAATGCTAAAAACTAATGTTAAATATTCTGAAAAATCAGGTCTACGTGGTTCAAACTGTGCACATATAAATATTAAATATGTTTACTAATGTTATGCCTCAGGTGCCCAATAACATTTCTCACTCTGAATTTTGAAAAGAAAAATATTTGTGAAGTCCTCTGAGATTATCATGACAGCCTGCACAGCTGTATTCAGAGCAGGATTTGAAAATTTATGGTCTATATATAAAAAAAAAAAAAAAAAAGGAGACCTCTTTAGTAACTAAGCTTAAAGCCCACATAAAGCACTGAACGTGACATAACCTACAGAAGGATGGAGCAAGGGGGGGCAAAGCAGCAAAAATGTATAAAAATATGACATGACATCATTTTACATACAAGAAAAACAAATTAGGATCTTACCAGGCACATTTATTCTGACATTTCTTCAGATTTGATTGTGCAACTCTAATGAGTCTGTACCATCCTTTGTATGTGAGCGATTTCTTATATTTACAAAATAATATGAATCTAAATCATATGCCATCAGATTGACATCAACACAATTTCTCAGTGGTATTAGAACTGTTAGTCATTACCCATGGAAGTTTGTATTCTCAAAAAAAGACAGTTCAAATTACAAGCCCCTAGATTTCTTTAATTTAAGAACTGACAAAAGAAAGATATATTACTATTACTGGTCCTGTTGAGAGACCTGCACATTCCTTTAGCCGTTTTCTGTTTCAGCCATGCCACAATATAATTTACCTCTCATTGCTTCACAATTAACTTCTTCCTGCATTAATCTCACCACTGACTTTGAGGGACATTGAGAACATTCAAGTATCTGTTTGTAGATGGACCAAAATTTTCTTGATAAAGTTTGTTCTGCTTTCTTATACATACCATCTACCACACTATTTTGAATTAATACACAATGACAATGTGTGATAGAGCAGTTTTCACTTAATGCATTCCTGAAAGACCACAATTTTTTTTAATCATGCCTAACACTTTAATATTTTCTTTTAATGACAAATTATGAAATTCTGCTTTAAACACTTATTAATTTCTTATGGAACACTTAGACTCATACTGGCCATTTTCATTGCAGAAAGAGTAATGCAAGTGCAGGGCTTTGGACACGTAATATGCCAACATGAAGAAGTCTTAGCTTTTCTGCAGCATCCTTATTCCCTTAATTGCTTCTTTTACTCCAGCAGCAATCTAAAACTAATACATTTTTAATAACCCTTCTGCTTCAAATAAGATTTCTTGGTTTCAATGTCTGCAAAAAAAAATACGAGATTGTTCCGCAAGTGTCATGAACTAGCATACGTGTCATAACAGTCTAGAAGCTCTCCAGCATTTGAAAACTAGCTTCTATTTTCCTGGTTTAAAATTCAGTAGAAAGCAAGTTCTGCACCGATCTGAAATCATAACTGGCTGGATTCCTGCCGTTATATTAAAATATATGTGTTAGCCATTACTCACCCTTCTGTTACAAGCTCTTCTTCGTTTCTTGTCCACTTGATATATGGAGCTGGAAATCCTACAGCAACACATGGAAAAACTGCACTTTGCCCAGTCAGTTTAGTGAGTGAAGAGGGCTGCCTCACAAACATCAAGTTCCGTGGCACCTCTGGATCTGCAAATATTTTGTAAAGGACAAAGTTGTTACCAGACGCAAAATCAGAAGGTGATCATATTAATAAAAAAAACCCTCACACATGAAACATCCAATTTCTTTCCTGCTTCTTCACAGGACTGAGTCACCATCTTACCTACACAAATGGTTTTCTGTGAGAGACTCTCCCAGCCTCCTGCATGAACAGCTTTTTATCATTTCCTCCAGACATGCCAAACGGTTCACCACCATCAGGATTCTGACTCTTCAAACTCCCTGGGAAACAATTTTTGCTAAAAGCTACAGCCCTGAAACTGGAACTTCCACCAGCTAGTAAAGACTTATAAAAGAAAGGTACAGGCTTGACTTTGTCTAGCCAGCCTCGGGCAATCTCCTGACTTCATCAGGTAGCTGCCTGAGAAAGTGCTTTTACACACTGGAAAATGAAATTAATGCAGCAGAAAGCCAACACAAAGTGAAATGAAGTAACTAGATAACTTGCTTGCTGAAGTAACAACACAAGCTTTATATTAAAACAAAAATCCACTACTGTCTTCAAACCTTATGGAAACAGTGAACCCTCTGAATTAGTTTTGGTTTTGCTTTGAATGGACGCTTTTGTTTCTTTGTTCCTCCCTTAAGAACAAGCACCACCAAAGTGCATATTTACTCATTTATTTACTACAAGAAAAGGCCATTTTGATTGTGAGAATTGAAAACATATACCCACCCAGTAAAGGCTGTCCAGCAATCTACTCTGAACTACCACAAGTAAACACTCAGGACAAAAGGGCCATTTTTCTACTTTCCTAAAAATATCCATGACTCTTCAAAAAGTAACCTTAGGAAAAAGGTTCTAAAATCAATTTTAACTAGAACTGTGAGCAATTCATCAAGGGGCCTCAGCAACAGCTGGACAAAAGATGCAGTTTGTACCCTTTGTCACTGCAGTAACTTCAGCATGTGCTTTGCACCGTAACTGGAGTAAATGAGTTCCTACATACCAGCTACAGCCTTTCTGCTGTTAGTTATCCCAACTCTTTCTGCCAACTTCTCAAAACACCCCACTGTTTACATTGCATTAATTGCTGTCTTCTCTGTACTCAGATGTGCACTTACACATTTGATGACAGGTAAGCTCTAGAACTGGACAAGCGCTCAAACTATTTTTGGCCACCTAATCAGGGCAGGCTATTCTGTACCTACGCAATTTTTGCTCTCTGAAGCACATTTGGTGTCTTATCACAGACATATCTGGCCCCTGTCTCACCCGGGACCTATGCAATAGTTGCAGGAATTTCTGAAAATTGTTGGGTTTGGTTTTCTTCAGCTCAAAATGCTAAAAATAATAACCGAGCATTTATGGCAATAAGCTAAGGGCATGCACATGCCCCAAGGTGTAACACGATGAGGTTGCCAAGGTATTTGTGAGAACCAGGCCTGGAGACAAACTTAGAGCGATCCTGGATCCCGCCATCTGCCTCAGGCCCACACACAAACGATCACAGCGGCCCTGCCCATATTCCCTGTTAGAAGGAACTCGTCTGCTTGCTCCAGAAATAAGACCATGTGTGAACAACAGGTGGGTAACGCAGTGAGAGTGACCTGGAGTAGCATATGGAGCAAGCCAAGTTGCAAAAAATGGGTAACAGATTGCCAGCAAGCAATCATTACACTAGGGAGAGGAGTCAGTATGAATCACTTGAACTCATTAATGCTCTATAGCTCCCCAAAACACACTCAGTTTTCAGGTCAACAGGAACTGGATTCAAAAAATAAGTGATTTTCTTCCTTGCATTCCTGTATGTGAAAGTACCTGCTATTAAATAGCAGGGCTCAGAAATGCATCCTCCTGCTCAGGGGCAGGTGAAAGGCAGACTGAACACTCTATGGAAGCTTGCTATCAGAGAAAGTAAAGCATTGTCCGTGGACACAAATCTGTGCGATGCAAACGCACATTGGGTGTGTTTCAGATATTTAGAGGCAGAGCAGTGGGGTCGCTGTTAGACACACATCAGGTAACTATTTAAAAAGGGAATAAAATGAATGAAGAACAGATTCATTCAAATCCTTCCTTCAAAACCATCTCAGACCAAACAATCAATTATGGGGCCACTCAAGATTAATACAGCTTTCTGTTCAACAGTTTAATCCCACTTAAAAAAAAAAAAATGCCTGCTGGGAGGGATTTCAGAAAACTTCGCTATCAACACTTTCAGACTCATGACCAAGCAAGAAAAAAGCATTACTTGTACTCCCTAATAGAGTTATATTTAATTACTTTTAGCAAAACATTACAAAAGCAAGTAAGCTATATCTAGAGCCAAAAGAATTTGAAATATCAACACAATATGGAAGTTTATCAGGAAATCTTCAATTGCCAAAAATCAGAAAAGTCTTAAGTGTTCACCTGAGAAGCCACAGAAACACGAAGGCAAACCAAAATAAAATAATTCAATTAAGTATCTTTTCCAAAAGTGCTATTCTTCCAAAAACACATCTTTAGTTGAAGAAAATATAAGGCTTTCATTTCATAAAGGCTATAGAACTCAATGAAACAAATTTCTACTTTAAGCAGGATTAATTTGTAAAGTGTAGCAAACACATCAGTTTCAAAGAGCGTTGCCATTGTAGAATTTGGGTATTTAAAAGTATATTTTGGCATTTTAAGTAGAAATGTGACATAGTCATGAAAAACAGAAATATTCATTGATAGAGATCTCTGAAGAAGCCACCACCTGCTTGAAGTTGCCAACACTAGGTCAGGCCAACCATGACATTGCCCAACCTAGCCCTGAAAGCCTCCAAAGGTGAAAGTTCAGCAGCCCTCTCTGGCAGTTCTCCAAGCAGTAAAAATTGAATCAGAATTCCAACATGAAGACTAATTCAGAGAGACAGCATAAAGTTCTGCAAATAATTAAGAAAACCCATACAAAATACAGGTCATATTTCCCTAGTTTGGCAAAGTGCAATTCACATTCTTGTTGGCTTCTTGGTCAATTTCCAACAAATTTTGTTAGAACGCCTGGTGACCACGGCTCTGTGCAATAGTGTCATTTGAAACAGAACACACTAAATGTACAAACAGTTTACATCAGGACTGATCTTTTCTTACTAAAAAAATCTAAACATTTCAGAACAATAGGCATAGCTAAAACTTTCAGAATAAAGTCGTTCCCCTTTTGAGGGTCTGGAGACTTCCCAAAAGGGTCCAGTGCTTAAGGACTCAGAACTTCCTAAATATTGGGACAATTTAAAGTGCCTCAGCTTAAGCATCCCAAGAACAACAGACTAAGCACCAATTTATTTTGGAAATTTCAACAGTATTTTAAATATAGGATTCAAGCCTGAGAAACTTCGAAATCCCCAAACGTTTGTACTCAAAGAAACAGGCAATTCCCTCTTCATAACATGTCACAATGGAAGCGTATTACTAGTGACTTTTTAAAAGCAGTCTTTTCCAGAATGTCCTTAAAAGCTACATTATTAAGTATGGCAAAAAACTATGTGCATATCTCCGACCTATCTCCAACCACTGCAAAAACCTCAGACACTGGTAACCAATTTTGCTTTTGTTTGCCAAGTGCAAGATACAGGCTGGTCTTCCCGAGGGCCAAAATCCTTTAGCTGCAGTGCCTACACTCATTTTAAGCTACTTCGAAAAAACCCAACCACTAGCTTCCACAACACACATCATGCTTAGTTCAACAAAAAGTACAGAAAAATGCAACAGCGCAGATTCTCACATGTTCCCATTTGTAAGTACTCATTAGGTTTTTCCTCCTATTGGTCAATTAATGTTTTAATTACTAATTTTAAAAAGAAAAATAGCTCAATACCTGGAAGAATTTTGAGCTCTGCTTCGTCACTGTATTTGGGGGTCCCACCACTTTCAATGATGCAGCGATAGAGTCCTCCATCCGTATCAGTAGCATTGCTAATAATTAGAGCTCCACTTGGTAACTTAAATACACGGTCATCCAGAAAGACTGGCTGGCGATCCTGCTCCCACCTCACGAACGGTGCAAGGTCAACGTTGACTTCACAGTTAAGGATTGCACTGTTGCCTTTATAGACAGATGATGATTCTGGCTGACTTGTGAACCTGGGAAGGCCTGCAAATACAAAATAGAAAAGTTAAATAAGTACTGAATTAGAGATATTCTGAAGTTGACACCAAAGCTGTGAAGTCCAAGTCAAGATTTATGAATGTAGCTTAAAAACAATTAAGCTGTTCTCCAACTCTAAAAATCTTAACATTTGAAAGTACAATGCTAAACACAGCTGGTGTAAAGGCAAATAAAGCCAATACTAAAAGTACTGATTTAAAAACAGAAGTCATTTTAGAAGCAAGCAATTGTTGACAATGAAACAAAAGTCCTCTAAATTGGGAGGAGACATGCAAGTAACCTCTGCTGCCTTCGCCAGTGCTGCTGCTATCCTTAAGGAGTGTGTCGCACAGAAGTGGCAAAACCCAGGCGCGTGCCTGCCTGGTACCCCCAGTAAGCACCCTCGGAACCGCATCCTGCGACAGCTGCTGATCCACCGCAGCGGCAGGCAGATGCCCTCTAGCACTCACTCAGCAGACAGGAACAAGGAGAGAGCTCGGATGGCTACAGTCACCCAGCTTACCACCCACAGCTACACAACGCCTTAAGGTAAAACTGCATTTGTTTGTGTGCTAATACTTATCCTTCTCCTGTTAGCGTACCTGAGAACCAAGTTTCTCCACAGCATAACACAAAGCTACCACTGCCATGAGGACCCTGCAGCTCTGCACAGCAAATATGTCACCTTTTGAGTAAAAAAGTTCTCCAGAAATGCCCGAAGCCCACTGAACGGCTTCAGGTCTGGGTTGGGTGGCCATGTCGCAGTGTTGGCAGTGGCGGAGCTGCCAAGGTGGCCTCTGTGAGAACTGTCTGGAGCTCCCCGTGCCAGCCGTGGCTGGGGCTGGTTCCAGCCCTTTCCACAGCAGCCCCACGGAAGCCACAGCTGAGCCAGCCAGCACAGCTGGCAGCACCTCTGGGGGAGCCGTCCAAGAAAGGAGAAACCACTGCACGGCAAGAGGGAAGTGTGAGAAACAGCCCTGGCAACAGGCAGGGCACGACAGGAGGCAGGAGAGGAGGAGGGCAGCTCCAGGTGCCACCCAGGGGAAACCAGGGTGGACCAGAAAGCAGAAGAACTGGGAATGAAGGCGGGAAGTTGAACCTGGGAAATGGGAAGAGGGCAGGGAGAGGTATTTTAGGTTTTGCCTTTGTTTTCTTACATCCAACGTTATTGTAATTGGCAAGAAATTAATTAGTTTTCCCCAAGTCGAGGCTGTTTTTAACTGCTGGGTGAGCTCCCTGTCTCGACTCACAAACTTTTAAATCTTCTTTCCTCTCCCTCCACCTTGCTGAGAAGCAGAGAGAGCGAGCAGCTGGGTGGGCAGCCAGCAGCCAGCCAAGGCCAACTCACCACAAGTATTTTGCACAACTTCCCATAAAGGGGAAATGGGACAGGAAAATGAAAAGCCTCCTCACTCTCCATTTCCCCTGGTGGTGAGCTGTATTATCAGCTCTCCCTTCTGTAATCTGCGCAGAGGTGGTTGTGTGGTCAACACTGACATGGGGCAAGGCACAGCTTGCTTGCTGCAGTAATGAAGTAAAAGTTTCATTCTTTTTTATGCTCACACTGAAAACTATTATTGCCACAGAAACAGCCTGTCAGTACTCTTAACATCTTACCTTTCCCTCTCATTAGCGCACAGCTTCAAGTACGTACTATGATTTTTTCTTTAAATTTATCATAAACTGTATGCCTTCAATATAAAAGACGAAAGGTAGGACTCCAGGTTGCACAAATTAAACCATCCTAGTACAACTATTCAAGCATGAGAATGGAACCTGCTGGGAAGCAGCAGGCTCTGGTAACCTCTAATTCAATGCTGCTACACATAGCCAAGACCTCAGGTAAGAAAGCACAAACACAAGCTCTCTCCACAGGTGGTACCTCATACTCATGATTATACATGAATGAGGCTGGGACAGTTTAGGTCAGCTCTCACCTTTCCCACTTCTTTTAGTAAGCCTAAAGGTGAAGTCCCTTATTCACTATCTTCCATGTTCAAAAGCTTGACCTAACTGGAACAATTCTCACTTATCTCTTGTCAAGATGATTCTTCTATATTGTTTTAAACACTCAACTCATTTCCAAACAGTTCAACTCGACATTTTTATAAGTCTCACTTAACACCCATCAAGAACGCACTGAGATTTTAACAGCACTAAGACCGATTTTTCTATATTTATCAATTTATTTCTTAAATACCTAGTTCAGTGTTTTGCAAATCTTTCTTCCTTTAAAAAGGGATAATAAATAACCACTCAATCAGGGACTTTAATTTGATGGTGAAGTATGCAAAATACCCATGGATGAAAAACACTTCATGGCTCTTCAATATGAAGGGGCAGAAAAGGGGCGGGCGAGTTCTCTACCTCTTGTTCCTCCGTTTTCTAGTGAAGTGCTCCTTATCAGTTACATAGCGGTGCCAGAACTCCCGTCTCCTGCAGTCTTCCCTGTCCATATGCAGTATATTTGACTGCCTAAGAAAGAAACTGTAACATGTATTTCTTCAGTTAAATGGTACTTTCTGTTGTTTCCAGCTTGAATCCCTATGTACTTTCAAGGAAAACCCACAGGTTTTTTTGTTTGCTTATTTAAACTGTCTGATCTCGCTCTCCAATTTTTGTACAAATCTTTGGAGAAGCAGCACGAAGAAGCAGCTGGTATCACATGTTCAGGCTTTTCTCACTTGAATGAAAAACATCTTTACTTGGACTGTAGAACTGTTCACTAGTAGAACCCACTTAAGTACAAACTTTAATACATACTTTTCATAAAACTTTTATATATATTTCTCCCATAGAAAAGTAAGTCTGAACCAAGCCAACAGCACCAACTCTGGTGCTCTACAATCAAAGCCAACCACAGAAGAGAGTTATTTGAGCAAACCCATGAAACACTATCTTCACATCCCGTATTAAACATAAGATCTATAATAAAAGACCAAAATCCACAAACTCGCATGTGCTGCCATGTGAAAAATCAAAAATGTTAATGCAATGAGAAGCAGCAGCATATGTGCTCTCCAGCTGTGGCTAGCCCAATGCTACAGAGGGAAAACAAACTGAATGTAAGACATATATAATTGGGGAGAAGCTACAAAACCAGAGACTTTCACAATCCTTCAGAATAGCTGGGCTGCCTGGCACGTTACATTTCGAACATACAGATCACTTCTGTGTTGTCAAGTAATTCCTTCCATAACCTTCTACGGGTCCATCTCCAAGCATTAACATACTTTCTCCCCTCTTGAAATACTACCTGGAGGCTCTTTCCACAACTTCATTCCTCTGAGAAGAAAGGTTCTAGTTTCCCCTTCCAGTGTATTTACAACCAACTTCTAAGTCCTTTGATCGTGACCTTGTTTTGGTATCATTTTGCATCTTTGATATTTATATATTACTCCTTCCCCCTAAGGTATTAATAGGAAGAAAAATCATAGCTTCTTTCAACTTTCCTTCTGCTTAATGAAGCTACAATCTTTAGTTTCTTTTCCTCATTCCCCTAAACATTCTATCCATCTTTAAGACTCATAATTGTGGAATCATGTGGTTGGGAAGGGACCCACTCAGTGCAGTCAGCTACAAGGTCAGAGCTGGTTTGTCAGGGATTTGTCCAGTCAAATCTCAAAAATCCCTCTGGATGGAACCTCTTGGGCAACTTGTTCTACCACGTGATTGTCTTCACAGTGAAGAACTTTCTCCTTAAACGTAGTCAGAAACTCTTTTGCTTCAATTGATATCCAATGCCTCTTACTCTACCACCATGCACCACTGGCAGAATGACAATGAGACAGCAGAAAAATTGAAGTGTCTATTGTAACTTAATATCACAAACATCCACGGAAATGTAACAAAATTGCTTCTCTGTGTCTATTGAAAAGATCTTCCCAAAAGACTTATCAATCACATTAGCTCTCTGCACCCTGGCAGGTTACACTCAATCCCACAGTCCACCAAACAGCCTTCTTTTCTCTCATAAACTCACCAATCCCTCTGTCCCAGCTTCGCAGAATACCAAGAGTATCACTGTATCTGCTTGACTTTGCACACTACGCTAATGTTTCACCATTATTCTGCCTACAGCACCATTTAATTCTTCCTATAAGACCACCCAGGCCACAGCAAGAGTATCAAGATCTCCTAAATTTGCCACACTTGCTAATTCTGCAGGTAAATACTTCGTTCTTACAGCAATATGACTGATGAGGATGTTAAACACAATCCTTCTACACTCTAGTCTCTGAGGCATCTTTCCATTCTGAAAATCTCTCTATAGAACCCATTAAATTTTCATAATTATCTCAGATTCTTATCAATCTCAATATTCTCATTTAAATTTCTATCATTTTGACCTTTAATAATTTCTAACGGGATAGCGTATCAAAAGGCTGTGTTGTGGCATGCCCACTGTATTAGAGTGCTCTAACACATCAACTGCTTCATCAAGAAACTCAGATGCAAACCACAGACATAAGTCAAGCTACAGTTTAGCCTTCTTTCCACTTTCCTGTCTTAATGACACTGATTCAAAATCCCTTTAAAAGGGCACAGTGTTGAGATCAGACTAATTGGTCTATGATCACCCCTTGCCTTTTTGGACAGACATTCCACATCAGTTATTCTTCAAGAAAAACGTACTAGCCCTTGGATTCACAATTCACGAGAAATCTTTACTAAGAGACCTGCATATTAAGGCATTTCTTTCACCAGCCTGGAAGGGAGTCCTGGACCTCCTTGTTTTGCCAGATGAGCACCATGACTCCTGTTTTCACCTCAGCTGTTGCAATCTCTTTACCCTGTACAATCACTACACTGGCAACCTATGCTACAAGCAAGAATGTAATCGGAAGAGCAAAGCCCTGCAGTTTCTAACAGAAAGCTCAACTATGCCTTATTTTAACTCCCTTACTAGTACCACGAACTTTTTGGACAAGACAGGCATTGTGTATTCTGTTGTGTGCAGGTGCTCCATTAAGGTTAAATATGCTTTACTTAAGATGGTTTCATTACTCACTAGTAATGAAATTACAGTTCATTTTCTAGGTCATCTTAAAAGCCACTAAAATGCTTATTTGATCAGTCCTGTGTGTTTTTAAAACATGTATTTTCACCTAGGCTATAATTTTGTCCTAAAGAGTAATTTTGTCTTATTCTACAATTATTTGCAATTTGCACTACTTAAAACTTCCACTGTGCAGGAGGACCCTTTTGCTTTAGCCAACAGACAACCACAAAACAATAATGAAGTATTACAAAAGGTGCTCTAAATATAAGCCTTAATTGCTATTAATTCTGAGAGCTGTTTATACAGAGAGTAACAGGCCCCAGAGTGCTGGCCTACCTTCTGCAGCAGCAGACTACTAGAAAATACCCTTTCATCTACTAGTCCAGAAACTTTCCGTTACAGAGTTTCTCTTTTCCTCCTCAAAACATCAATCGATTTATAAGCCTGTATTTCCTTAAACTTTCTATAATAATTTTCAAATGCATTACCATGTAAGTGAATTGTCTTTCTATTTAAACCACAAACACATTTAAAACTATTTTTGAAGCAAATTTTGAAAACATTTTTCTCAATGGTTTCTATTTTCCAATCACTTTGATCAACAAGACTAAGCAAGAGGATTTAATGAAAATTAGTTACATTTCTAATGAGCAAGCAGCACTCACTCCTCACCCACATGTTGCAAGGCATTCAGTTGAAGATATTACCCTGTCTTTTGCTAAATGAAGGTAATGATAAATGATACATTGAGGTTCTGATATTAAAGACAATTTTTTCATGTTTGTACATAAATTAATCATTCTGTGGCAGTACACATACACTATGGATTGATTTTAGGACACCAAAGGAAAATACTACTGACCTAGCAGGAACACAGGTTAATAAACTATTTAGGAAGGATGATTTTCCACTGGGAATGTTCTCTAAGCACTGGTAGGAGAACACATAAGCAACAGTGCCATTCTCACAGGCATACGTTAGGAATTAGATACACCACAAACTTTAAATTTTCTGCTAGGACAAAGCAAGGGGGGGTGGGGGGGGTGTCGGTGAGGCAACTCTGTCCCTAATTTCTCCTTCCCTTTTGTCTCTCCCCTCCCCCTCATCAAAAGGCCAGAGCAATGGCAGGAATGTGAGAGAACAATCTACTTAATGCAAATTTGTTCCATTCAGCCGGCATTCCCAGTCTAAGCATTACCGAGATTTGTGGCCCATTGTCTTGATTTCTGAAAAAGATGTGCCTAGAAGAGCAATAACTCCCACGCCCCTGGAAAACACAGATGGTAAAAATTCTGGCTGTAGTCTGCTGCCTTCAACGGAGCCAGTATTTCATCTCCTGCACTTTCCAGAAGAGGAATTCACTGCACTGAGCCAGATGCTAATCCAGTTCAGTAGCCTCTCTGAGACCTGGGCCAGTGCCAATCATTTTCAAGGAGGCTGAAAGAACAACTTCCATAATTAACAATTACCAAATAACTCGCTCATATGACATTGTCCGAACTAACTTCAGAGTCAATGCTTGCCGCCTCCTTTAAATACTGTCAGCAGTCACTGTAAATGCTCAATTTTATTTAACGCAGATGCTATCACCATACACGTTTAATCCTCTTTAAAACCCCACTAACCTTTTGGCATCAATCTTGCCAAATCAAGACTGCAAAAGTAAAAATAAGAAAAGACCATAACCTCCTCATCTCTAGGGCAACAGAAGGCTGCACAGGAATTCACTTTTCCTCTGCCTATGGCAGGGCTGTGCACCTTCACAATGTGGTCGCAAGCCTGTCAGATCAAGCCTTTGCGAGCTTCTTTGTCATGTGCCTGAGTCTCCTCTATTACTACTCCACAGTCTGGAATTTAACATAATACTTTGTATAAGCATTAAACAGCTCTAAACACACAGGCATATTGTGTGTTTATGCAATTAACAGTTTACCAAAGCTGGTTTCAGGCTTTTTTGTGGCATCTCAATGTGCTCAGCAAATGTTTTCCGATCATTTCTACTGCAGTATGAAAAAAGTAAAACACTGGACTAGCTCACTGTTTTTCCAAACCTATTACCTCCCGTAACCAGCTATGAAAACCCTCTGTAGCCCAATGTTACTCTTACACAAGTTTCTCATAACTTACCCAAGTCTAAGATTACTTCAGTAGTATCTACAAACTTTGCCACCCTACCACTTTTACCTTCTGGTCCTTCTGCATTAAACTGTTCTGTTCAAACACGGACTGTGAACGATTACACAAACTGCTGATAATTCTAAGACACTTGCATTTCCCCCCCCCCAATTTCTGTTTGCTTTATAGATTTGAACTTATGACAAATCCGTAACTCTATTAAAACTTTATTAAAATAGCCTCCTGGGAAGTGTGAAGATTTTAGCAATGCAAGTAAGTAAAGGAATACAGAAACATGATATCTTATTGTTAAAATAACTACAACATCTGTTACCCTTCAGTGAAGCAGCAGATCTTTAAGATGACACTGTTTTGTTAGCACATCAGCTTCTCACTCGAACCCTGTTAAAAAATTACTGAGTCCAGCCATCTGTGGACACTTCATTAACTTCTTGCAGCTCCTTTTCTTCTCCTTTGCTTTAACATTATTCAGCATCATTTGTCTGAGCGGCAGAGGTGTGAAACGCGTTTTAAAATACAATTTTGTTAGACATATTTCATGAATCTCACTAGCAAATAGATTAGATTTTGTAATTACAAAACATTCATGGAGAACAGAAGTCTGGCATTACCTGAATTAAGTTAAGGCTAGATGCTTCTAGTCCTTTCTACAAAGAAGCACCACCACTTTCTACAAATAAGAAGCACCAACTATTACTTAATTCCCTACCCCACCCCCCACTTAGACAAACTAGACAGGAGAGAATGCAAGCGGGCTGAAAATCTGGGCAGGGACCCCTAGAGTCAGGGGAGATAAGTGTTCTTAGGAGGATTGTAACACAAAGAGATTAAAATCTACCAAATGTCCTTGCAGGCTAAACTAAAGTGGGAAGTACATGGAATAAATACACAACACAAATGAGAAATTTCAGTACATAATCAAAATCCTGACTTTGTTAAACACAGCCTTGATAGCATAATTAACATGGCATATACTGATTTTAAAAGGTATCCCTTGATCAGAAATAAGAAACAGGAAAAGGGAAAGGATGTCATGTACGTACCACTAATGCACACGTTGACATGTCTACCTATACACATATAATTAACACACACAGAGTAACCTGGTGTGACCTCAGAGCTGTTTTGAACTGGCAACTAACTGAAGATCTCCTGAGGCCCCTTCCAAGCTCAGTTATCCAATGACACTATGATTTGGGGAAGCTATACAGAAAACTATGGAGAGAGAGAGAACAAAACCCTCATGCAAAGAGAACAGAATTACACCTCTCAAAACAAGCTTCTAACAGGGAAAGTCAGAGCAAAATTGATCATGCCCCGGCACACAGGGTTAGAGTACACGAATTTGAGGATGCCATCATCCCCTCTCAGGCTTGGATCTGAGCTTTGCCACAGAACCACAAATAAAAACACAAAATTAAGAAACCACACATAAAAAAAATTTAAGAGGGTGTCTGGACTAGTAAAACACACCAGACTATTCTAAAGTTTTACACGGCGAAAGAGTTTCTCTCAGAATTTATTTTAAACAAACAGTGTTTATATAGTTGTGCTTTACATACCATGGTAGATTTTGCAAAGCTAATATCCTGGAAGCCCAAACTGAAATACAACAGGATAAGAACACAGCCACATAGATGTCAGAAAATACTCACAAATTGATGTGATCAAATCTGATAAGAGTATTTCAGATTAATTCTGGTCTTGAACCAGGACACAGAAAGCTCAGAGTACCTGTTAACTCAGTCCATCAACAGAAATATACAGAGAGATCCTGACTCCCCAGGAAACTTTGCTTAGCCTGGAACAGGGCTTTATACCCAAACCAGGACATGAGCTTCTCTTGCAAAAGCTTGATGAAGTGAGACCAAAGTCAGTAAGATAATGCTGGTGAAACCACTAGACTTGTGACTGACAGTACAATATTGAACAAGAGAGAAGTCAAACATCTAGAAATAACTTTATGATGCCACTTTGCCAAGTACGACCTTTAACAGAAGTCCCAAGGATAACAAAGCGTTAAGACCAAGAAAAAACCCAAACAGACATGACCTACATCCTAATATTGTATCAACTGGGGTATGGGTCCCTGACAAAAAACAAAACAAAAACACACAAAAAAACCCCGAACAGCTGAGTGTGTGCTTGCTATGCTCTGCAACACCCCAGGTCTGCAGCAATGATCCAGGCTCACAGTCTGACCAGCTGCATCTCCAGGAGAAGCAGCAGAGGAATTTTAAGAATAAGATCCGCTCAGAGCAGGGACGCATGTCTGGTGCCTGGCAACTTCAAGTGAAAGATAGTTCCTCTGCAACTGCAGAACGTGTCCTGGCAGAATTTCTGATGAAGATAATGGAATACGTGTAGCTGCTTAAGTTAGGAGTGAAGCACTTAGAGAAACCCCTAGCATAATAAAGTTTAGCTATGCCTCAAAAAACTAGTAATACAGAAGGAAGAAATGCTAACCAAGAAGTTAATCCAGCCTTCCTTGATGGAAGTAGCTCAGAAACCCTTTGGAGGAAACAAAAGAGATCAGAAATTATGAACTGATCTTTGATAAGCTACTGAAAATGTTGAAAAGCAAGGACAACAAGAGTAGAGAATAGACCAAGGCTAAAAAAACAAATCCAAATTCTAGTCAGGTGTTATGAAAAAGAGATTGATAAATTATTCCAGGAATTAAACAGGAACAAGAAAGGAGATTCAAGGATTATCTTCAGAAACATCAGTGACCAGAAACATCAGAGGTCACTGATGACAACCATAAACTACAGGAAAGGCAATGGGGGGTGATGGGTGGGGTGCCAGTCCATGGCACAGCAGAAGGTCAGGCTCAGAAAGCGCTGCAAGAAATGGCACAGGAATACGGAAAAAATAATTCTACTAATGGAGTAGGTGAAATAATAGTACCATTAAAATCAGAGACAGCACTGGCAATTACCGGGTCAAAGAACAGAAAAGCTCCAGCGTCAGCATCAGGAAAAGCTGCAGCAGCCACAATGAACAAGATACAGGCACTGAGAAACATGTAAGCAGACATTTCTAATACAACAGAAAAATGAACTGAGGGTGTGCAAACTATGGAATAATTTATTTTGTACTGTTGAAGATCATTCTAATAGTGAGGACAATGAAGAAAGCACTGTGGAATTTTAAGAGAAGACCTCAAGATAAGATATGCAGATTGCCTCATCATTTAAGAAACCTCAGGTTTTGATCAATAGACAGCCTTAAAAAAAGTACAGGCTCACAATTACTCTTTCTAAAACAAAATCAATAGCCATAACAAAAGAAGAATAAGATCCGAGTATTCTGGTGAAAGAAAAGAGCCTGACAGGTTAAATAATTTTAGATTCAGGCGAGGCTATCAATTACGAAAGCTCATGTGAACAAGCTATTCAGAGAAGATGAATGCACAGAGAAGACTGTCATGATAAATTTACCAAGAAACTGGAAGAGAGGAAAGATCAGAAAAACTTTTGCAGGCAACTTGATAGACAGTGACAAAGACAGCTGGTATCTGTCAGTAGACATTTAAAGATAGGAAATAACCTAAACAATTTCACAGAGAAATACTCAGAATCTATGAATAGCAATGAAACCCTCAAAACCAGAGTACTTGAAGACTGACATAACAGGAGCCATAAATACAAAGGAGAAAGAACTTCTATAGATACAAACATCCAGCTGAAAAACATGTCTAGAGACAACAAGGACATATGGCAGAAAGGAGGAGAAACACTAAAAGGAGTATAACGAGCAAATTACTCAACAAAACTGTGGTTCACTCAAAGGGATCTGGAGAATAACAGCTAAGGTGCAGATCATCATACCACTGACCCCTGAATCACAGGCAGTTGCTAGCAATTAAGCTCATCATATCACAGTGAAGCCTTTCTTCGCTTTATTATTAATGTGTTCTATTTAAGAACAGTCACAAAAGAGCAGACCTAATCCAGAAGTGTGACTTCAGAAGCTATTAGAGAAGGAAAAGCAACACATTACAGAAACCTATAAATTACATAGAGACATCTCCCCATGCTCCCCCCAAAATAGGGGTTTATATATGCAAATACATAGTAGTTGCAGGGTTTTTTTTAAATGATTTTTAAACATTTTTATTTCTAGTGTACTTGTGTGAATGAAGACATCATTCCTACACTTTTAAGAATGTTACCAAGAAATAACCTCACTGAAATCAACCATAGTAAGTTTCATAACTTTATTTTTCCTTATTAAAAATAATTTTCCTCCATTTTGTTTCCTTTTCAGTGTCATTAAGCTTCCTCTTGAATTCCTGTTCTGAAGAAAAAAAAAAAGAACTAATGATACACACACTTCTGCCATGGTATTTCTTACCTTTACTGCTTGATTTGGGTAGGTGTGCTATTCCATTCTTATAATTTCCAAAATGCACTATTCAGTTGATAAAAAAAATCTGTATAATTTTACACTGCACACTTTTACACTGTCTAATTAAAGCTGAAACATCTTGTTGAATACCACACTAGAAAACACAGCAAGTTAAGACTACGAGCTGCATATGCAACTATCACTTGCCTGACAGTTTGGGATTGACTGAGCAATCTATGCGAAAACTTGTCAAGCTAAATTACAAAAGGGATTGCCGGTGCTCACATGCAGAACATAAATAAGGAGAAAAAACATATCTGAGTGAAAAAATTAACAAATAAGAAAGCTAATCCGAACAAAGTTCATCCAGCTTTCCTGTTTAAGGGTGTTAATGCATCACCAATATGCTCCCACTTTCTAATTTTGAATTGCCATCTAGAATCAACAGATCTACTATAAACCCAAGTGATTTTTGACATTTTGCGCTGAAGCTCCCTTTCACAGAATCCACACTTCTCCAGAGAGTATCTATATTGCCTTTCATATTTTCAAAACCAAAGGTCAAGATTTGACTGTATACTGCAGAGAGTTTTGATTTTTCATGATTTACAGCAAGTTTATTTTTTGAAACACATGAACATAAAAACAACTTTGACCATTAACCAAATACACAAATTATACTTCCTTTGCTAATTACAAACCTTAACAATTTAAATTGTAAACTGATTAAACCTAATCTTTTTGGTTTAAAATTATGTGGAACATTGCACCTAAGATAATGTCTAATTAAGAAAATCATAACTTAATGAATGACCACAGAATTTAAACATTGTGTGCTGTGTATTTAAGAATCAAGATTAGCTACCATAATCACCTTAAGACATTCAGCAAGAAAGGAGATTTCCACTACACATAAATGGAATGGTTTGTAATGGACATCAGAGGTTTCACCAACTTGGATTTTTTTTTTCTTTCATCTACCCACCTGAGAAAAGGATACATAATCACACACACACACCCTTTTCTGACTGGCCTTAGTAAGAGATCTCCCATTGCATTAAACATAACTCCATTCTAGAAAATACATACTTTTTTTTAAAACAGTAATATTAATTTGTTACTAAAGTGGAAAGTTAAAGCACAAGTACTACAGATCTATTTGCACCCACCCACTATAGCTACAGGAGGAGGATTCACTACCCTCCAATAAGCACAAATCAGCTTTAACTAGCTCACTGACCCACACAATTAGGGACAGGGACAGTATTAGTCAACATAGGCTGTTTGATTTTATTTGGTATTAGGTGTAATTAACTTTAAATACAAAAGCTTAAGAAACCCTGCATTTTTACATAGAAACAATGATTTCAATATCATTCCACTAGCAAATTAGAATCTCTTCACCTAGGCTATATATTGATCATAAGATATGAATGAAGAGTTTAAAAACAAGCAGGTCTAAAATTCTCCTGCTGTGGGCTTTCACACAGGATTAAAATAATCAATTTGGCTGCAGACAAATTGTACAGCTATCTCCTTTGGATGTGGCAAGATGCTGTCTGATATTAAATTATAACTTGGTATACTGCTTTCATAAGAGTTGCTGGAAAGAACACAGCACCCTAAAAAGCAGGACATTAACTGGGCAGACAAGGACTTGAAATGCTACAGGACACAAACCCTGGCATGCACACCAGCAAACTACGGGAGACACACCAACTGCTGCCCAAGGGAGAACACACCCTGGGTAAGGCGCACCACTTCTTCCTCTAAGTCTAGAGAAGTTACTACATTGATACCCTGCTGATGCCTCCAGCACTTTCAGTTCACATATGAAATGACACTGATTTATCTGACTGAATTTCTACTAATGCATTTTAAAGGAATTGTTTCAGTCATGAGCAACTCCAAGCCCTCTCCTGCCACAGACCCTAAAAAGAATTAAATTCAACCAAAGACTGGAAGAAAAATTGTACCCTAACTCTCTAACACCACGTGAGAGGTGTTTTAAGTCATTCAAGATCGGAGTAAAACATCAACATCATTTTGGTTTGGCACTTGTTTGGGTTTTGTTGGAAAGGAAGGTGGCAAGGGAATAGACAGTATGCTAGCAGTCTCTCAAAAGCAAACCTTTCCAGGCTGCATACCCAAAAAGTGAAGCACTCAAAATCACAAATTATTTCGATCATTTTGGTTCCCATCTCTCAAATGTATGCATTACTATTAAGAAAAAAAACAAAACCAAAAAAGAGACAAAGTCGACAAATTCTTTTTTCCCAACCTTATGCTGAAAATATTCATTATAGTTCTGAAGCTGGACCTCTGCTTTCAGTCCAAGGGCTCACATAGATTTTTGTTTCCTACTCTAACTGGACAAATGTGTATTATAAGAATTTAGAATGACATAAAAGCAGAACATTTATTATCTTAAATGTCTAAACTCTCACATTTTTAGTAACAGCTGACAGATACTGTACCAACTGCAGTTTTGTTAAAAACACCTTTCCCATTTACCTGTCATTGACAAGAAATGCATTTTGATCTAAGCCAATTTATGAAAAATGCAGATGCTTTTTTCATAGAAAATGTGTTTTTGCCAGGATAATTTATCACCCATGTCACTTTTACTGGTTAAGTGCTCTTAAGTACCCTCCACTGAATATCTATGCTCTTACATTTTTTCCAATTCCAAGGTACAGAAAGCTCTTTATTCATGAAGATCAGATCAAGATTTCCCACACACACTCTTAAAGGAAATATGCAATACTGAGTAAAAAACATGCTGTTATTTCTAACATAACTGCATCTCCAAAGAGCTGTTATATGCATGGAGTTTGTTCCTCTCGGCCACTAAGTTAAGCTTCTCTCTTCCTTTAGAGACATCACAGACACCCACAAGGTCCAGTGAGAAATAAAATGCTGTTCAGTTGTAGTCTTCAAATTTTGGCAAACTTTCCAAAAGGCATGCGATTCCACAACCATACAACCTGGCCAATCCTATACAGTTCTTAGCAGTTATGGCAAAAAGCAGAGATAAAATTTCAACCCAAATCAATGTTTGAGCAAAATTCTGAACTATTCACCATTGTTTACACGTAAGTGATTTTGATATTAAATAGCTAAATACTGTACATACCAGAAATTAAGGTCTCACAACCATGACATACTGCTTTGATGATGTGCTTTGCAGAGATCTAGCTTTAATTGAGAGAACACATCCATCCAGGTCCTCCTCTTTCCCACAAGCTGCGCTCAGGGAATGTCCTGGATAATCATTTCTGGGCCACAACTTTACCTACTGCACATCATCCCAAAACTGTAATGGATACAGAATTACTTATTTCTACATGGTCCTCTCTCAGTGCACTCATTTACAGCATCTTGGTATATTATAAAAGTAATACACTAAATTTGTTGAAGAGAAATTCTTTATTAGCCCATTGAGAAAAAGGCAAAGCATGGAGATCTTCTTGAGATTATAAGCCTGCAATAGAAGCAGGAGTAGACCTTAGCATCTCTTGGCTCATTACTCAATTCCTCCAAGCCACATTACATTGAATACCACAGCAGCTGCTCATCCAGGCCTCCTATAATTTCAGTGGCAGTTATACAGACAGCTCTCCTAGCCATCAGTTTGGAAACCCAAAGCTAGATATATTCAAGATGCAAATAAACCTTAAAAAGTCCACCTAGTCAGCTAAAAATTGGAACAATTCCTTCTCTAGTTCTGATGTGCTGACATCAAGTCAATCACATTGGTGAATCACAACTCAAGGGCCTAACACCCTCGTTAGGTCTATGCAATGCTATGCAGCATGTTAGACAACACACTTGAAGGCTTTCCTCCTCCGGTCTGATGCCCTGTGCTCACTAAGGGATCATCTTTGCTTTCTGCAATCCGCTAACAAAGGGGTTATGTATCTTTCAAGCAGTACGAGACCCGACAGAGCAAAATCATGGCGCGTTTCTTTCACTGCACAGCCCTACCCCATCTCCCAGCCGGTGAGTGTGATTCTGTCTATGGACAGGTGAGCAGAAGGAAAGTGAGCAGGTGCTGCACATCGTGTAGACATGACCATACCATACACAAAGGGACAGGTAATTGCACAGCTAACACATTCTGACATCTTGCCTTCCAATACTTGATTGCACAGACAAAAATATTACTACAGAAGTTTTAAACCAAGTTCTGGAAAGAAAAACAGTGAAGACAATTTATTAATGAAACTGCAACAATCCCTCCACCATGCCACAGAAGTAAGATCCAAAGCCAGAGGCTTCAGCAGTCCGGTAGAGTCCAAGCTACACCATTAGCTGAACCAACTAGCAAGAGCAGGAGGATTTACTCAGGTCAGAAAAGCAGGCAATCACAGAGAACACCATTCCAAGGAGCACAAACTGCTTGGAATTAAACTCGAATTCTTCCAAGTGTGCACATGACGTGCCTCAACCCACACAAGTCACTCAAAGTCTTACTAGCTGCAAATATTAAAATGGGAAGTCTATCAAGGTTTCACCACACTAGTTTTCAGAATTACTTTTCAGGAAGAAACAATGCTCATTCCGGACAGTGCTGCACCTGCAATGTTTTCAGATGATTTCAAAAGCAACATTACATTTTTACTAAACACAAACCTGCCTTTTCTGACTATTGAACCCTTTTAGATTTTGATACTACATGGCAAGAATATTTCTTAACAGACAATCTGTACTTTGTCTAAAAGTAATTACAAAATGAAGGTTTAAAAATAAAATCTCCAAAAATACTTAAATGAGAAATAATAATATAAGGAGTCAATTTAATTGAGGTGGCAGAAAAAAGGTCATAACTTATTGCGGAGTGCTTTCTGAATTAATGAAACTTGGACATATCTGAGGTCAGTGTCAAGGCAGCGATACAGCTACTTCATCACAACCAAGCAAATTACGTATAAAGCTTACAGCCAAGTATTATCAAATGCAAAGATAAGTGGAGGAAGAAGAATAAAAACAGATGGATTTACTTGGGGAAAAAAAGATGTGAAGAGGTGAAATAAATGATTTAGTGAACGGTCTTCAAATGGATACATAGAACTGATACATCCGTATGATGAAACTCAGTCCTACTGTCACGCTTCAAGCCTTTTAGATCTTTGCATATCTGTTCCCCCAATAAAAACTTTATGAAAGCTTTAACTAAGTAGTAGTAAACAGTAGCTGGGAAAAAGAGATCATCGCAGGGATATTTTTAAGCTACTATCATTGTATTTTTTACTAAAATACATGCAATTTTTTTTTTTCCCAGATAAGTTACAGATACAGTTTCCAAAAATTTTGTAGATTTGTTTTAATCTATGTTTTGTAAGAGGTATTCCAATCCGTCTTAACATCTAACTGGCACTTAAGTATCAAAGACAGATTTGCATTTCAAAAGCCAATTAAAAAAAACATTCTGTAGTAAGGCACTGATTAAGCATCGGTGTGGCTTTACATAAATTAGGCAGTTCCTTTGACTTTCCCTAGTTCAAATCCATCATAATAATGGAAAAAACTATACATTATATGGACTATATGACCACCATACCATCTCCTTCCACTACCCTGATGTTGGTGTGGTCATATTCTGGTTTCAAAGAAAGGAAGCAAAACCACTTTTAAAAATAAATTAATTACTTCACAGATCCAGTTTAGAGTATGATAGCAGGCTTAGGTTTGCACAGCGAGAGGAAGCAAAGGAGGAGGAAACACAGGCAATGACAATCTCAACCTTCATTTGCTACAAGGAACCAAAATGTGGAAGCACACACTTAAGGGGGAAAAAAAGAGATAGGTGTATCCTGAAACTACTGATCATTAGAGAAAACTAACAAATTTCTTGCTGTTTGCAATTTCTAACAACTTACTACATCAAGGTGCAGTAGCACACAATTCCAAGTCATAGACTAATCATGCTAAATTAAAATATTTTTCATAATATAATACTTTATCATAACTTCTGACTTGTTTTTTAAATCACATGAGAAACGGGATTAAAGAAGATCAATTTCTACAGGAGTCTCAGTTGCCACAGAAACTTTGATTCTCACACCTCAAAAATCCGAAGAGTAAAGGCTTCTCATCTACTATCATGTATGGGAAAGGTTCTCTAAAAGCACATTGTCAAACGCACTACAAACTTGCCAATCCACGCCTTCATCAATTTTTCCCTGCCGTGACACATTTATAGCACTGTGTCAAAAACATAAATTGAAGCAAGAAGCCAAGCAAGCAGGTCTCTAACATAAAGCATTCAGTCATTGTCCGAGCAGTCCACACTCAGTTATTGAGTGTGTGTTTTGGTTTAATTTTTTCATACAGTGGTTTACTAAGTTCCTCTGTCATCTTGCAACACCTTGTGTTATCAATACCTGTCACCCTATGGCAATAAAAGAGCTTCAGTTTCTGATGTTCAAAAATTTTAGATCCGTCAAGCTATTATATATTAAAGTCCTTTAAATAATCTGAGAAATTTATCAAAATTTATCAGCCTGTTAGAACTTTATGCAAGACTCACAACAGGTAGATTGCTCAGCATTATCCATTAGCTGTTAGGGAAAACAGTGCAGTTAGCAAACCAAAAACTCAAAGCCTGTATTTATTCATATATATGATAGAACACTAGATGTTTTTACAGGATTTTCTTCGCCCTGGCCTACATTACTCAGAAGCAGTTAAAACATGCAAGCTACATTTCATAATATTTTTTAAAGAGATCAGGTGCATCACAGTACAACATTAACACACACAATATGAATTCAACATAGCACTGCTCAATTAAGAAGCAAATTAGATGCCTCCCACTGTTATCTTGAGGCTGAGGAGGGACCTTACTATGCTAACTATGCCCACACTTACCACAGCCTGAAAGCTTCCAATTAAAAGAAAGAGAGGGGAGAAGAAATATTAAAAATCACTGATAAAACTGAGGCATTCAAATGAGGTCAAGAAAAGCACTATAATTAAACTAGAATTTAAATATTCCATCTCTTACTCCAAAGCCTTCAACAACCAAAGCTACTCTTCCTCCCAACTACAGGATTAAACTCAGCGTTGTCTTCCACAACTCTTAGCACTTAAGCGAGTTAGTAAATAGGTTTTCACACACCTACAGCTGACAAATCTTTTGGAACAGCAGGACAACTTACACTGCAGCCAGAGGATGCCCTTGTGCACACTGCTAACTTAACAGGGTGGCCGCAGCACAAGGGTGAAGAGCACTTCCTCTAGTTCTGAATAAATAATAAAATTTGTATTGCAATTTTTATTGATCAATAATCTTCCAATACAGCCGTTAGGCCAACATGAGACAAAGGAGACTATTTGTGTGGTAAACATTCGTATTTGCTTGGGTTAGACTGTTATTTGTTCAGTTTTCTAACAAAGATATTCTGAAAACAAAACTCACCAGAACTTCATTGTGGTGTTTTCTAATACTAAAAGGCTCTTCAAGACTCCATTGTTTTAAAAACTATCAATTAAAATAGTATCTTCTACATCAATACAGGAAAATTGAACTGGAGATTTTGAAGACATTTTGCATTACCTTCATTTTTAACCCCATTAACCTTAGCTAATGATCATATAGACCAGAATGATAACAGAAGCAAGACACTGAATGATCTCATGTGGAAAGCAGCAGAATTAATCACGACAGCAGCAATACAAGAAGGTGGTAATTGCCTGAGATAAGTATGTGAGAACTGCTTTTATTGTCCTCGTTGCCAAGAAACTTAGAAATGTATTTCTCATTCAGAGACACTGAAAGTCGCTCCTTTAAGATATAAAACCCCAATTTTTTTAATTCCTGACGTTTCTGATGTTTCACACCAATGCTACAAGCTAACTGAATCGAAATAACATCAGAATATAAATGACAGTAAGCAGCAGCTCTGGGAGATGCTGTAGCACTAGTCAGGAAGAATTCATTACCTTGAGACATTTATTAAGGAAAAAGAAAAAAAACTGTTTGAAAAAGCCTGGCAAACATCATTAGAGAAACAAAAGAAAAATGCTTCATAGGCTTTTTTCCTAGTTACATTGCCTTAGTTTAGCTTTTTTTTTTCAGTTGGTTTTTGAAATCTCACAAATTCTAAGTCTCTTTCAGCTACACTTTTTCCAAGACACACACAGTCTGACACTCCCAAGCCCAAAGATACAAAC
Source organism: Falco naumanni (assembly GCF_017639655.2). Classification (NCBI taxonomy): domain Eukaryota; kingdom Metazoa; phylum Chordata; class Aves; order Falconiformes; family Falconidae; genus Falco; species Falco naumanni. The sequence goes on along the minus strand of NC_054060.1, from coordinate 1,378,913 downwards.
AGATGATGTTCTGAAAACAGGTCACTTTCCCCAATCAGAGTCTTTATTTTTACATGCAAACTTCACTTACTGCTCTCTACACCCTACATAAAAGCTATTACCATGTCATGTCTAATGGACACTCAAACATCAAAGGTGAGGTTATGACTTTGGTTTCTTCATGTCTGTCAGGAAAGCTTTAAGCAATTTGTTCTTTGTGACTTTTCAAACTTCCTTGTTCATACTTGGTAAGAAACAGAAAAATACAAAACCCCAACACTCCTGCCTTCTCTACCAGTTCTTTAGAGACTCTACACACTGCTAACTTTTAGGAGCTTCTCAAATGATTCGTGACAGAGGGCAGATAAATCTCAACATGGAAGCAGGCAGAGAAAGTTATTTTAAAGGGTATTTATGCATAAAGAAAGTAGAACCTTGTTCATTTTTTTCCCCTTCTAAGCCATGGTTAAGTCTATATTGTCATTACATGCAGCTGACACTGTTTAATACATTCATTTCAGCATTCCTGATCTTCAGCATTTTCCAAGGAATACCACCATATTAAGACTCTTAGATGAACAGAATATAGGACAACTTTCAGCCAGTAAAATGAGAGATACAGTCCCAGTTTCCCTGATAACTGATGAAATAATCCTTCCTTTCTTGGAAAGCGCCCTTCTCTTTTCACAACGGCGGAGTGCATATCTACATTATCATGCTGTTAGTTATACTTAACAACAAAAAGAGACTTACCAGCTACCGTGAGCTTTGCTGTTCTGCTGACAATGGTCCCCAGGCTTTCCACAGTTGCCACACATTGATAATATCCTTCATCAGGTTTATTATGCTTGGAATGCACCACACCGTTTATTAATAAAGATCCATCTGGTAGCAACTGGCGACGGTCATCTGACACCAAGTTTAGAAAAGTCCCATCTTTTTTCCATTCAATTTTTGGAGAAGTTTCACAATAAGCTGAACAGTTCATTATAACAGAAGCTCCGCGAACTGACAGAATGTCCATTGGTTCCACCAGAAAGTAAAAAGGAGTGAAGGTTCTCACAAGGGATCCTGTAAAACACAAATCACATCACACAATTTTTGGGTTAGCCTTCTACATTTCTTAAGCATAAACTGCATCTTCATTTCAAAATACTGTAATGTGCACAAGAGCCATCACTACTCGCAATATCGTCTTCCTGTACAAATTAGAAATAGCTTGGTCTGTATGACAAGACCTTTGTCTGCTTTGGCTATTTACACCTATGGACTAGTAAATACATGTAAGTTTTCATCCCATGGCTCTTTCCTTGGCCTTCCGTCATACGGGTGCCATACCACAGCAGTGCAGTATTTTTTTTTGTATAACAAAGATTAAGAAACGTGAAGAATAATTCAGCCCTCGAGAAAAAAAAAAGTTTCCAACTCTGAGTTTAAAACATCTTGCAAGTGCCATAAAACATATTTTTACCTTGGTTCTAGTTCAGGATAAACATCATTACTTTTCGATTTTAAATATTCCCCAAATAGTTCTATAATTAACATCTATTTGCATTAAGAAATTAATTTTAATTACTGTATTTCTGGTGTATTTGGTCAAGCAGAAAGACTGTGTCAATATCACTTTGACTTGTCTTAGCTTAACCATCCACAGAAGAAAGCATAAAAATTCATCCAGGAAAGAAGAGTTTTCCAAATCAGCACAGCATTGTGTTGGGAGAGAATGGCATCTTTGTTTTTAAAGGTAACTTGGAAATAGTATCAAGGCTCCCCACATGTACTCTGACAAACTCCACTCTTCCTCCACTCAGGGACTAGGCGTGGGATTCACGTACAAACCACCTGGCAATATAAACTGGAATATCACTAGCTGTCTACCAGCAAAGCAAACCTGAACACGCACAGAGTAGAAGGTCAACAGGGCTTTTGAAGCAAGTCAGTTGAACCCAGAGCTGCAGGGATTCCTCCTACCTTTATACAAAGAAAGCAAGCTGCAAAAGGAAACGCTTAAAATGCCAGCTGAAAACAAACACAGCCAAACTTACAAGGTCTTTTTGCAAGGCCTAGAAAATAACTTTTATACAAATGCAACAACTAAATTACAATCCTAATTAATAAAGCATATTTTACAAGCACTGTGTCTAGCAATATATTCTCAGCACGCAGCGGCAGACCTAGACCACCCTTCTCTAAACATTTTTAAAATAACTTTTTAAAGTCACAGGTTGTCTAGAGACCAGAAGATATTCCACCAGTTACACTTTTTAAGATTAAATATATATATATATATATACTTCAAGTGGTTTCTGTCATTAAGCTGTCAGTTAGCATGTGGTCCAGAGCAAACATAGGAAAAAATGGTTGGTCTTTAAGGTCTGTATATAGTCCTTAACAGGAGGGGGGTGGGGGAAGGAGTCCTGAACTTGGGGGGTGTGGGTGTTACCTCCCAGTTACATATAGTCTTTAAGGCGTATGTTCAATGTAACAAAGCAGTGAAGAAAGACCTGTTCTCCATTGTTCTGCGTAGGTAAGTTACATCATTGTTGTCTGACACTGGTGTAGCAAACCTAGCCATAAACCAGTTTCCCCGATCAGTCAGTAGGCAATATGTAACACAGTAAGAATGTGGTTTTCCTTTTAGGCACCTCTAAAAATTTGAAGGCAATCTCTAACACCTGGGAAAGGCATTGTTAGAAAAGGGTTAAAATGCATTCACAAATAGAAAATTAAGCCTCTACGACACACACTAGACCCATCAGAAAGGATCATAAAAACACTCATCTCAAAACTACTTAATCTTTCACGGTAAGGTTGATAATGAAATGCCAAAGTATGTCAAGACCACCTTGAAGAGGAATATGCATTTAATAACTAGATTTGTTTCATTCAATCACAGAATAATTATGAAGCCTGTGTTTTTAGAAAAAGTACAAATATGAAGGAGACATTTACGTGTAAAGAAAGTATGTCCTGTAAGCATTTAGCTTCTTCAATTGCTTGACTGTTTGTTGGGCTTTTTTAAGTCGGATTTACTTTCTAAAATAGCCTTAATTAATGAATTGATATGATCCCCTGTATCAATGAATTGCACAGAAAGTCTCCCGTCTCCAAAGAGACTTCAGCTTCCCCCTGGAGAGGGACTCCAGCCTTCCTGCACGAAGTCTATTGTCTTTACTACTTGGAATTCACCAAAACCTGAAGATAAGGCAGAAGGAGTAGTGTGAAAGAAACAACAGATAACCTACGAAAGTGTAATTTATATCATTCAAATGTTCTTCTACCTTCCAGAATTCAAAGAGGGAATAAGGGGGAAAAGTATAGAAAGCCTGAAGTTTCCCTAGTGATAGTAAGTCTCAGACTGGAGACCTGTTATATTGGTAACCAAATTCATGAGATTATGTCTTTCCTGAGATAAAAAGACAACCAAAAAAGACCCCCAACATACACAGCAAGAAAAACCCAAAACAATACAAAATTTCTAGGGCTGCTTATGTTACTTAGGTTTGTATAATCACACCTACATGCAGATATACTTGATCCTCTGCATGTGGAGTACCAAGTTTCAGTTCTAATATACCAAATGGCAGAAAAGCCCAGAGGCATGAAAATACCTTAACCTGTTTATCAGTATAATCGCCTCCATTGCTCCAGAAAACTAAAGGTCTATTTTTTAAAAAAAAAAATTTAAAGATTTGGCTTTATTGTCTCTAGATTTTCCAAGAGAAAGCATTCTATCCAAGCTATCAGCCTTTCCCCCCCCTCATTTACAAGCTCCTGTGCATTATTCCAGCATAGATCCAGACCCTTACCAGAACAAAATACAAATACTCTTGAGTTTTGTTGCTCACTGCCCTTCTTCTCTGGCTTTTCAAACAAAAACTAGGAAACCTCTGCAAAGGGGAGGCCAGCTTCTTGTTTGCTTTGTCTGGCTTTGATGCAGATTAGAGCAGATCAAATCCATTGATGGGATAAGATTGTTCTTATCCTGGAAGCAACAAGGTGCCCAAGGAAACAGCATTGTAGACTATAGAGCTGAGGATGTCAAAAAAAGTGCATGCCAAGGAGAAATAGCAGCACAGAAAGGGTTAGAGACTTTCAGGAATAATGGGAAGCAAATTCTCAGCTGGGTTTCAGAGATAACATAAAAAAAAGCTCTTGCCAAGAGCCCTGTGAAGACACAGCACAGCCTGCTTCAACTCGGGATACTACCATGCTCCTGCACAGAAAGCGGGGGATAAAAAAAAAATAAAAGGGTTGGTAAATAACTATGTCCCATCTTGAAGGACATTAAACTAGAATTGGGACCTTTCTAGCCCACAGTCTCAGAGAGGTTTTGCAATTTAAAGTTAGGGGCACTCAGGACAAGTGCTGGTGGGCTGCATTCACACCCCTGCCAACTCAGTTCATACCTCATTTAAGCCTTGATTCAGCCTGAAAAGGCTTTGTACATACAAGACCTTAATAAACTTCTATTTCTGTCAACAAGCCATTTCTCCCACTCCATCAACCTATTGATTAGTCAGTTAAATGAAACCACATTATTTAGGACAGAATTGGTGTACTTTGTGGAGGGAGCCCTTCCTCTTTCCACATACTTGGCTGGCGTTTGTGTACGTACATACTGACCCTATGATCTTAAAGGTCTTTTCCAACCTAAACGATTCCATTACTCTATAGGTATGTACACATCAGTGGCTTGATTTGCATAATGCTGGCCCAAGAAACTTATATAAAAAGCAAGACAAGTTTATCTTACTTTATTTTCCTTATCACGGAAACAGGAACAGCTAAATCTTGCTCATTCCCAACAGATACTCCCCACCCCACCCCAGAACTGCTCTTGAACACCAGTGATAGAGACCTGGACTTCCCACAGGCATTCAGTTCCAGTACTTCACGCTCTGCGTTATTAGGACTATCGAGCAGTACTGCTAGGATTTAAGCGTAGTTCTTTTTGCCAATGTGGGTATGGAGCACAGGCTGTTAATCTTTCCCAGCAGTCTTCTACATATTCAAGGACTTAAAACCTTCTCTACCCTTTCCTTTAGGCTTAGCATATCTAGTTTAGTACTAGGCAAACAGTAGGGCTCTGACTATTAACTCTGTGAACCCCCTCCAACCAGCCCACGTTCCTCCCCAAAGCGCTGAGCCCAAACCACAACAGGGTGCTCCAGCAGAGACAGTATCAGTGTTGGGTGCAGGTACGGTGTCATTTCACATGTTTTAGAAGCTCTGCAACTCCTTTCTTCATCCCTCCCAAAATACAGGCAATTCAGTTTTAGTGCAGAAGCATAACACTGCCGACTACATCGATCCGTAATCCCTTCACCACTGTAATCCCTAGATCCTTTTCTCAGAAACTGCCATAAGGTTTGTTCTTTTCCATTTAATGTTTGACTAGCTGATTACTCCTGCCTAACTGTATTAACTTTCACTTGGCTCCTCTAAATTCTTCCTCCTTCCAAAAAAGTTTACTGATGTTGAACTCTAACCTTGTCCTACCTCTTTGAGCTTTAAATTGTGTGAAAATTTAACAAACATAGCTTACTCTGTCCTCCAGCTGCAAGTGAAAGACATGTAATAGAAGTTTACTCAGAATACACAAGTGCAAAATCCCCCACAATGCAGCTTCAGTATCATTGTCCTTACTACTTCTCTCAACACTTATCCATCCTTTTTCATAGCTATCCTATCTAAGTTAAGACCATGTTTCCGTTTCCTTACAAAAGCGTAATTGGATGGTGGTTGCTGAGGAAGAATAAGGGAATTTATTTTTTTCTATGAAACATTTTAAGCTATTAAGGAAATCAGAATGGTCTGGAAAATATTTCCTTGACAATCCTACATCAATTAACCCTCCTAGCCACATTACCTTCCAGAAGAAGTCAGAAAAAAAGTTTGCTCACTCACCCCTCAGGAACCAAAGCCAAGCTGACTACTTTTATACATCCCAAGCTCCTCCACTCCTCCCATTTAAAATATTTTGAGCTCTTCTAGTCCTTCTTCAAGCTCATGTCTCAAGTTGTCAAAATTAACCAACAGTTCTGAAATTGTTTCAGCCAAGATAAAACTCATCACAGAAAAATTATTTGAAAATATTTAACGATGAATCACTTTTAGCTTATCCTTTGCTAAGCCTAGTTGATCTCTTATCCTCTTAGTATTAGGACAAAGGACTAGAGCATGCAACCCTTCTCACCTGAAAAGGATCAAAAAGAGCATATTTGAGATATGACGGAAGTTCGCAAAGTTAAGATGAATCTGTCTGAACTTCTCCTTACAGCATGCTTCCCCAAAGACCACGAAAAGGTTTTTAAACTCAAAAGAACAGTTTTAACATAACACTTCCCAGCCACAGGAAATGTGAAGGCAGCTAGGTAAGACAGAAAGAGCTCATCGATTGCTCTTTCCAAATGCTGCATTTTCAAAGGGCAGTATACCTCAGTGGGACAAAGAAATTCAAGCCTTCCTTTAGCTTTCTTTTCACTGCTACCACACCTACAGAAGGATTACTTTCATGTACTTTGTATGTTCTGCTAGCTGCATCACATTTTGTGCAGTGGAACATCTTTAACAAAGCTGCAGGTGAGGAAATGCCTACAACAGTAAATACAAATTGCCTGCTCAAGTGGGAAGAAGCTTTCCTTTGTTACCCAGTTAATTTCTGAAAGACACCAGCATTCCAATATCAAACATAAATCATTTAAACGTGTGCTTTAAAAACTGCCTGACACAAGCTCTTCAGAAATTATGGAATTTACAAAAATAACTTCAGACAAAACCACTTTGATCTTAGTTCTACATAGTACATATAAATTACCTCAAACTGGTGCTCGGCAATGTATTTCAGAAGATTTCCCCACTACCAGTGCTATAGATTTAACTTTAATCCACTGCTGCCACCAAAACTATTTGGTTGTGATTTTTTTCCTGATGTTGACCATCTACATTCAAAGCAGAGTACTGTAATACCAGATTTCACGTAACTTGTGGAAGGGAACTGCATTCCATTTTTCAAGGACCATCCACAAAGAAAATGTGAAGCACAGGTATAACCACTTTTTCCAAACAGGATGATAAATTAAGGCAACCAAACCCATCTTTCATCAAAAATACCTGACATGAGATTAGTAGTACACAAGGATTTGGTCACTGGAAAGAGTCATATAGGGCTTTGATGAAGAAAGATTACTTACTTTTACCTGTTGAGGAAAGGCATGTCAATAGGGGGGGGGGATGATACTCATCCTTTTAAGTTAGATTCCAAAGCAATTTAAGACTACGTAACACCCTTGAAAACTGACGCTTAAAATAGAAGCATTTGACAAAATCCTTATTATAAAGCCCCTTTTTATGTACTGCAAGGTAATGATAAAATATCCAAGCTCTTGCTGCAGGACTGAGCTTTTAAAAGGCTTTTCACCAGAATTTAATTAACATTCCCAATGGCCCTTGTAATCCTAAAAACAGTATGTCATGCCCTTCCTAACCTAGATCATTAAAAAAAAAAAAAGCTGTCTTCAAGAATTAGCCAAACGTATTTTAACTGAAGGTGTTACAAACACTATTCTTTGCAAGCTGCCAGCAGGAGCTCACAATAAACTCGTTTTTGTGGGTTTGTGAAAATAGTCATTACTAAGAAGCACATTATCTATATGGACAAATTGCTCCATGCATTGATCTCTAAATAAAATTTAAGTATTAGCATGTTGGTAACTTTGTTACAAATGTCAACATTTAAAAAATTGTGTATTACCCAATAAGCAAAATTCATACATGGCATTACAATATACCACAGCAGATCGAATGTTTAGGCCAGAGGTCCTCACATTTTTTAACCAGGGGGCTGGCGTGCAGATGAAGGGACAGGCAGTCATCTGCGGCTGCTTGGTTCCCCTCCCGACTCCCGGGGGGGGGGGGGGGGGGGGGGGGGGGGGGGGGGGGGCGGGCCGGGGGTGTCTGTAAATACCGGGGGCCTGACTGAGGACCAGGGGGGCTGTATCTGGCCCGTGGGCCATAGTTTGACGACCCCTGGTTTAGACAAAGGTAGACATTCTGCTTAATATTACATTTTCCCCTCATAGGGAATATACAGTATAGACTACCTGATCAAATTACACTGCATATGATGGCAACATACATCAGGCAAGTAAAGATCATTATGACTATTTTTTTTAAAAGCACATCCAAAGCAAAACTGTATACATGGTTGGCAAGTTCACTCATACTGAAAAAACAAGGTCAAATTCTCTAAACTGCATTCTGTAAATGTCATTTCATTTATTTCTTTGCAAAGACTCCACAATCCATAAATTATGAGACAAAAATGGTATTGCACTTAAGTATCAAGAAAAAAAGGAAAAAGCGTAAAGAGCTATCCCTGACTGCAGATGTACAATATAAATCCTGCTGGTACTTTAATAATTCCAGTGATAGGCTGACAGTGGAACCTAGGACAGCAAGTGATGTAACATTTTAAGGTAAGTAATGCCATGTATAAATCTAGATTTTCTCAGACTTAGTAGATTCCTTTCTCCTTCAGCACAGGCAGACTTTCTCTTTTTATGATTTAATAGACTTTAATAAAGATATTAATCAAAAAGTATGATTCATCTTTGCCCCAGCACCATTAAGCATTGTGGGCTAGCAATGACATCTGAAGAATGCCACGGGGCCTCAGATTTGCCCTAGCCCACCAGAGAAGGGGCTGCGATCCGTAAGGGAGACATACCCTTTTTTTTGTGATGGGGAAACCATACAGAGCTTTTTTAGTAGAAGGGCTTATTCTGTGCTGCAGAAAGACAGGAAGAAAACTGCTTTTCCAAGCAAATTCTCCTGAAAGAGAGCAGCATTAACACTGTATGGCTTTGTCCTCTTCCCTTTAGTTGTCAGTCCTGTGTGCAGGTGCCTTCTCACAATACAGACCAAGCGGACAATACTGAGCGAACACTAACAGCCTAGGATACCACCAGAAGACCTGTGCCCTCAATCATTCTCCTCAATACAATGGTAAGTTTAGAGAAATTGTTCTTTATGGTCCACTGTGAAGAGCACCTACCTGAATACCAACAGGCCCAGGTGCAGGCTGTCATCCACACACAGATGGCAGCTTTTACTTACAAGGAACTCTGCCTTTCTGCTCCTGTGTTTTTCAAAAGGCATCCATCTAAAAGTTGCAAAAAAGGCAACACATCTGTGAAGTTGTGAAAACCTAAGTATTTTTGCGTATTAGATTCTCTAACGGTTTAATCACTGAGTTGAGAAGGTTTTTGACAGCGTGTACTAACAAGAACACAAAAGTCAAAATAGTCACCATCAGCAGCAGAATTACTGTAACATATAGAAATAATGTATGTTTCAAGACTTTGCCTTCAGTAACTTAGGAGCACCTTGGCCCTTCAGACAGCAGTCAAACAAAGAACGAATCCAAACGAAGCAAGCTACATTTTGAAACAATGCTTTTTACAGCTTTGTCTATACTTCCAGTTACCTTTCACTTGTTAATAACAAATTATTGCTCAGTCTTAACTGACCTTCATGACAGACCTCAAGCACAAAATTATATTAAAAAACCCATTAAAAAAAAGTATGGAGAAAATAGAATTAAGAAAAAAAGTATCCGGATAGTGTACAGTGTGCCTGCAGCAAAACACTGAAAAGTAAGCATCCATGCATTTACTCTAACTACTCTTTCTGTAAGTGATACCATCTCCTCATATATTATTAAATAATGGGAAGGAAAACAAGATAATGATCAACAGCAAAATCCAAACATAGATTGTAATCTCAAATATCAAACATCTTAAGAGATGCATTTATGTCTGGTGTTTAGTTGCATGGCCTTTCTAACACCTCTAGGGAGTTAGAAATTTTTATCTGGATTTTGAACGCATGGAAGCAACTTTATTATTTACAGCACTGCTGCTCAATTGTCAGAAGTTCTGTGACAATAGCACCCTTAAACAGCCAGCTAAGAAGCTGCCACGCAACCATTACAGCCCCTTTACTAAGGGGCTACAGTTCCATTAAGCTTGGAAAACTGAAGGAGAACAAATGGCACAAACTCCTCTTGCAGCAGTTTCCCCTAAAGCACGATTCGCTATAACCACTTCTACTGGTACTCTTGTGCAACTTGTCCCAAAAGAAATCCCCACTGCGGACATTTCCCTCTCTTGTCTAGTCCGGAGTGCCACTGTGAGACACTTACTGTCTTGCAAGGATTTCTACATCTGCCTTAAACCCACACTGAAACCTAGAAAACTGTCTACCAGCCCTGCTTCAAAACCAAATTCTATTCGAGTTTTTATTCCTCCTCGTGTGCAAGGAAAAAGAATCCTTTATAACCACTGCGACTCGAAATCTGGATTTCTTTCCAGTTGCTAAAAAACAACCCTTAGATTTTATGGAACACATCTAGGAACTCGCACCCATGAACTTCTCACCTTCTGCAAGGAACATCCTTTCAAAGAGATTTTGCTTTTCCAAATCAAAGGAAAAGCAAACCAGACCACCTAATGCCATATATTCGAGTTAAGCCAATGAAGAAAATGCTCTGAATATCCTAACTGCAGATTTCTTTTCATAACTATTTCAGAAGGAGAGCTTAAAGGATTTTATCCACCTTTTCCTTTTTTTGTGGAATTACTAAAGTAATTTCTCTCATTTCAGAAAATGATCAGCTTTCATTCAAATAGCCAATCTCTTTAACTAGTACATCCTTTTAAGCTTGCACAGGATTTAAAAATGGTACCATGTTTCACTTGACACAAAGGACAAAACATTCTTGCATATGATATCCCCTTTCTATTGCTACTAATAACAGAAATAAGCTAGAATGATAATAAGGTATAACCTTTTTGACTTAAACCCCAGGCACAGAAGCTACCCTAATCAAAATCTCTTGGGATTAGTTGTTCAATATATGATCTAACAGCAGAACTAAGATGCTTTCAGGGTGATGACTGTCATCAGGGTAAGCAAGCACTACAAAAACCAATGTGCACTCTACCCCCTAACAAAGCCTTCATCCAATGTCAAACTTCTCTGTCAAAATAAGCCAAAGTGATTACCTTTCATATGAAATTAACACTACGCCAGGAGAAATTTTTTTGCCCATTTTTGAATGCTTTGTATGGCTCTCATTCCCCTGCAATTTTCTTCCCCATACTTCAAGCAAAAAGATCAAATTAGTTTCTTTGTTTGTAACTTCACAGCCCTGGCTGAAACCCCATTACTGAAATGCCCCATTTATAGTTGTCAGCTCTGGTAGCTTTTAGAGCAATCTGACTTCAGAGTGCTTATAGTTTTCATACTCCTCCTGATCAAGGATGAAAAAGAAAAGAATGACAAGCAATTTTTAGTATCAGTAGTGCTTCCTTCACAAAGCACATCAGTTATAGGGGACCAGATTTCAATTATTTGTTATTTTTTTTAATTCCTCCAGTGACCATTTTCATTACTTTATCAAATTGGTCTGAGAAAGGATACATCTAGCATTTCTACAGAAGATTACTAGAGGGCACTGTAAAGACACCTACAAAAGGAAGAAAATGTATTTCTGTTCATCATCATGAACAATAGTACTTTGCCTTTTCCACAGAAATGACTACCATATGTTTAGCTACTGACAATACTACATTTGTTATCGTAGGTGAACACAATTTTCATTTTTTCCTGGAGTAATAGATTTCTTTTCCTAGAGTTCCCGTCTTCTGGAACATAATTTACCTCTTCAGGTATGTGCAACATTAAAAACAAACAGTGGCTTTCAAAGAGTTAAAAAGCCAGAAAACCCATTTGTAAGACTCAAAATACATATTACGCACAATGCAGGCAAGATGCTAACCACTTAGCAAGAGATTCCTCCACCTTCCCCTACTTACACCCTGTTTGGACCCAGGGCTTCAGGTCTTCAGACTTGAGTAACTGGTTCGCCCAAACCCTCACCAGGGCTAGACAAGCAGTTTAGCTCCCCATGGAGATTCCCTGCTGGTTTCCAAACCAAGCCCAGGTAATCAGGGAGCAGATTCCCTGCCTCAGGTTTGTTGTTTTTTGAGGGTTTTTTTGCCAGACTGGTAATTCAAAAATGGTTTAGAATATAAATACAGCTAAAAGTCCCCATACATCACAAGAGGATTATTTGCTGAAACCAATTACTTAAATATTTTCCAAGTACTAAACACACTGGAGTATCCAAGATCTCTGCACAAAGGGTAAAGCAGTATTACGATTTCTCAGATGCCAACAAGGTTAGGGGGCATGCAACAGAACATATTTGATGTAGCAAATTCATCTAAAGATGTGCTTTAAGTGAGACAAGAGTGGCACTTCAGTGAACAATCTCCCTGCTTGCAGTGGATTTCTCCAGCCCACCTATTCAATTCATCCAGTCAGGGTGATTACAGAGATTACAAAGGATGCTTGCAGGAGAAGTGTGAAGGGCAAGGGGGAGTGCTGTTATAAAGTCAGGTGTGTTCCAATCACAGCCAACGGTCAAAAGTGGCATACAGGAAGATACATGAAGAAGAAAAGAAGAAACCCAGTTTCTATAGGAAGCTTAAAGTGGGAAAAGGATTGAACATTAAAAAAATAATATGCAAGCAAGAACCAAATTGAAAGATGCTGAAAATCATTTCCAGTGTCTCTCTAAAGAGAGAGACCTCTGTCATGCTTTATAAAAAAGGAAACAAATCTTAACAAATACCTTTAATGTTAGATCAAGCAAGGACTATCTAAGAGGGCCTAGAAACAGAAGAACAGCCACGTCAGATCACAGCAAAAAGAATCCTTTTAACTCAGTGTCTTGTCACAGTAGTCGACAGCAGATGCTAGGGAGCACCTAAGAGCAGAACAAACATACAGCAAAACTTTCTCCAGTTCAGGCTCTGAGCATCCTGCCACTCGCAGCTGAGGGATGTCCGCAGCCACGAGTGGGTTTTGTTCTTCAGCCCAACAGCTCTGGGAGGACAACGACCAGCAACCTCGGCAGGCACCTTGCAGCGGCCTTGCACAAGGGGGAAAGGGAGAGGGCAAAAGAGCTCAAGCGTTAGCATTCACTTTGACGGCCCCTACCTTGGGGGACTAATCTGACAGATTACCAGTTAATTCTCTACACAGCACAGCTAATTGTACAGCCGCTCTCACTCCCCTGGTCTCCTACACTAGTAAAGCAACCACTGTCCAATCACACTATTGATTCACAATATATAAAAATATAATAACCTTAGCAATTTACAAATGAGGATTTTATTGATCTTTGAGGATACTACTGAAAGAAATGAGAACAGTGGAAAGGTAAGGAAAAGACACACATAACGCAGTGTTTTCAAGGATCTTATTTTAAAAACATATTCACACAAGTTTTTCTATCCCATGAAATTCAACATTTGTGGCAGAGTTCATTACACGTGTAAATTAAGTTGCAATAAAACTGACCCTTCACAAATTTAAGTCATAATGCTACTCTTGGAAAAGCAAACTGACCAACTATAGAGTTAAAAATTGAGACTTAGCAGAAAGGTATATAGCCAGATGATAGGCACATCATCAGTCACACGGAAAGGACAGAGATGCAGCACATGCCCTCAAGTGACATGGAAAACTGCAGCCCATTCCAGCTACACCAGCACCAAGATAAATAATGCATCAGGGAACTGGAGGAAATAACAGAAAACCCAGTAGTATCACCAGTTTGCTTAGATTTGCTATTGAGATGAAGGATTTGCTGTATTTGTTGTTTGAGGAGCCCAAAATAAAAGCTGTACAGTCTAAAGATAAACACCTTAAGAGACATCCAGTTTTGCTCCAGCTGGTGAAATACAAGTCTCTGGCAGAGTCTCTCTGTGGACCGCTGCACAGCACCAGGACACCCGCACTGACTGAACACTATGCAAAGCCTTCCTCGGATCCTACGTACTCTGAGCTCTCAGCGTTTTTACCCCACCACCACCATTACTTTATTTTTAAATTGAGGGTTGACTGTTCATGTTTCAAGACTCAGGGAGCATTCTAATAACTGAGGTAGACAAATGCCTTGGGGTAGAGCATTTGATGGTCACTGAAGAAAAGCTACTACATATAGATTTATATTAATTTCTGTAGCAAGAGCAAAAAAATCACACACTCAACACTAACTGAACTACAGAAAAATAAGCAAGGCACTTTACACTAGAGAAAAAGAAGATTAGACATTTGCCTGGTTGTGACCCCTCGGAAAATGTAAGAATGAACCTTGTGATTTTAAAAAGTTGTCTTTCAATCAAATGGAGAATGGAGGCAAAAAATGTCTGGATTCTGTATCACAGTAAAGTAACATGCCCCTATGCCCAGGTACACCCACTCACAGATCTGCAGCCACAGGCTGCATCAACAAATCACACAAGTGAGAAGAGCTTGCCACGCATAAATCACTGCTGAGAGAAAATAGGAAACTGGCAAAGAGAAGAGACGGAAAGGCAACTTTAGTTATTACACCCAATGTGTCTCAAATGCACAGTTAAATAGTAGCAGTACTTCTCAAATAAGCAGTTATGATTTATTTTTATATTACTGTACTGCTCAGTAACAGCACTGTACAGAAAGACAACACGTAAACACAGTGAACAGCCACACCATGCCCTCGTACGGACACTGCACAATGTTGTCTGTGGGTGGGGGGTACATCGCGCCAGCCCATGCACACGAATGTTCCGGTGGTAGCACTCTTTGGCAAAGGTCTTTTAAAGTTGAACACATATAGCCATAATACAGTAGCATCATCTGGAAGCCTGCATGGACTACCTTGGTGAATTTTAAGCAAAAAATCATTAATGCAACAAATACATAATGCAAACTAAAGGCAACAAATACATGCTTTTTAATAGTTTTAAATTTATATATACCCCACATATATATATTTAGCCATAAACACAACTTACAAAAGTTATACACATACACACCCTATAGTCATGTACACTTACCACTGTCCTCTATAACAGACTACTATAAAAAACTCAATTATTTATTCAAGACAAGCCTTTAAAAATTATAAAAATCATCAAAAACATCAACCAAACACATCTTATTAGTACCACTGATGAATTCACTGTATTAAAAAAAATAAGTATATATAATATGGCTTACAAAACCAGAATTCTTCTGAACTAGATTTCAGGAAAACTTGGCAGATCCAGGGCTGGTAACAAATGTAGAGGTATTTGCTGATGCAGAAATTAAAGTCTGACACCTAGACCAGCTCCAATATTAAAAAAAGAGGATAACTAGCCACAAGTGAACAATATTCTAACTGTGGCCAAGAATAAGGCAAGAAACAACTCTCGGCTACATCACAGACCAGTGCCCACCAGGAAAACAGTTTAAGCAGAAACTCAAACACATGTCACTGAGTTAACAACTCCTCCTTTTTAGTTACCTTCTTTTTTATTTATTTATTTACTCTGAGCAGTGGATAAAACTCTCCATGTGTCATCTCAACAACACACCTGGTTTACAAGTTTCAAACATTTTTTGCATCCTCTCCATTGTGAATTCTGCATATTGATCCTGGAAACATTTAATACCTTTTATACAATTTGCCTGGGTCTAGATCAATAACACTTAGAGAGTGTCGTCGTGTTTGAGAAGTGGTGTAAGGCTCTGGCTGGCCTAGCACCCCCTTCCCAACTGGGAATAGCCATCTATGACGAAATTGCTTTACAGTAGACTTGAGCTACGGCTTTGCACCAGTGACTCCGGACTACCTTCAAGGATCAAACAAGCCATCCCAGAACAGTACAGCTACCTCAGAAGCTTTATCATTATAAATTAACCTTGCTTCATACCCCAAGCCAGAACATGACAGAAATATTTGCAAATCTTACTGAACATTTATCATGAAATGCACCGACATGATCTGGAATAAAAAAGAAATTCCCATGCCTTTCTTACTGCAACTTAATTATTTCAAGTACGCTGAACACACACAGAGTAGAGCAAATCATTGGATTTTTGTTTATTACTTTTTTATGTATGAAATCAAAGAACTATACTTCAGGAAGGCAACTGCAGCCTATGAACAACTTATTTGTATTCAAAACAGATCTATGAAAAAATCTAATAGCACTAATTCTTTATTACAACTTTGCAGGCATCTTATTTTACCCAGTTGACATTTTTACGTAAGAGATTCTCACTAAACTATTTGTGAGCTCTTTATAAGCCAAGAAAAGCTAACAGACAAACAGCCAAACGCCTCAATTTAACTCCCGATTGTTGGGGTCTCCTTTTGAAAAAGGGGAGCAGGCAGTATGTGGTTCTCTCCACTTCCCTGCAAAGGAAAAGGGAGAAGCGGAGCTCTGGGGTGAGCACTGACGCTTCTGCGCCTTCCCGGAAAGCAGCACTTGTATGTCTGACATGAACTGAGAATATAAACCACGGGGTGTTAACAGAGGATGTCTAACTGCCATAGCTTTCCCTATTTGATCTGTTGAAAGTAAAATGAACTGAAAGACCAGTTTTAAAAGCTTTACACAGATTCTTGTCTCTTCTGAAAGTGTATTAATGAAACTGCTTCCTGTTTCATTTTCTAAAGACAAAAGCTTTCATCTAGCTTGTTTACTGATACAACCTCCTAAATTCCCATGAAGCACTATAGCTTTGATTGGTGCAGTTTTTGTCAGAATATAAAAGCATAACTGTAGCTTTGCAAATATATTAGCAAAAATATTTGCAAATATTAGCTTTGCAAATGTTATATAGATGTGCAAGGAAAAAATGAATTTATCTGTTCATTTATAATACAGGTTATTTCATCAAAGTGGTAAAGTAAGCATGTTTAGAAAGAACTTACATAAGAGTGGGAATTCAAATATTGCATATATTAACAAAATCATCATATAGATATGGGTATTACCTGAATTACTAAGTTAGTCAGAAATACTTCAGAAAAGCAAATTTGTAGGTCATCGTGACAAGGTATTTGCTTATTTGCTTTTATCCCAATTGCCCCACGGCTGTGGAAGTTCTCATCTCACTCTCAGTAAATATGTAAAACCTCCTGAAAAGTTGACTAAAGAGTGCAAGATGGGTTTAGCGCACAATTTCTCCTTAGATTCAGCAGAGAGGTGTCTCCCTTTAGTTGTACTTGTCCTACCCACTAAAAAAAGGCCTTAAACAGAAAAGCTAGCACTGGTCACCTGTTGTTACAGATGCTACAGACTACTGGCAGGATCAGACTGTTCATAAAGAGCTGACAGTTTGCTTCCCAGGTTTCAATTCAGGTCGTTGTCACTTGTCCTTCTGCCATGCATCACTGTGAGAAGCCTGTCTCCATGACTTTGATAACCTCCCTTCAGGTACTGGCGGGCTGCTACGGGGTCCATCCCCTGGCCCTGAGACTTCTTTGGGCCAAACAAGCCTCTCCTAAGGCACATGCTTCATCTCCCAGCCATGCTGGTAGAGGGCCAGGCAAGCTCGTCTCAGTCTAATAAAGTCTTTGACAGTGACATATTGAGGAGCTCAAACCTGGATGTGGTGCTCTGGATGCAGCCCACCACGCATCCAGCTCGCTGTCCTCAACCTGCTGGCTCTGCTCCGGCTAATGGCCGTTTGTGCTACGAACTGGCACGCACAGACCACACTCCAGAGTCCGACAGCTACCTAGCTGGCTGTTTGAAAGGTTCCAGTTCAAGACTTTTCGCTGCTTAATACGAAGCATAATTTTTCAGCTCAAATAACATTAAAACAAGACCCAGATCTGAACTCTGTATATCACATTGGAGGACAGTACTCTATTCACACAACGTTTTTAAGCTGTTAAACAAATAGACAGACCTGATGAAATATTAATTTGACTAATTATGGCAACAGAACCCCAGAAGGAACTAACAACTCCACAGAAAGAGAGCAATACCTGTTTCCAGCACTGACAACTGCACAAGTTTCAGACATGTAACAGATGGCTCAAAAAACCTGTGCAGACTGTGTTGATATCAGCTTTTGCTTTGACTCTGTCTCCTCAGTTTTTAAGATGCAAAAGCTTACCTGATTAAGGAGAGCTAAAGCATGAGCTATTGAAGAGAACTTTTGAGTAAAGACAGGACATAAAGTATTTATACTTAACATTTATTCCAATTTGTACTCTGTAACCAAATTTAAAGTGTTCTCGCAAGAGAAACCTTTACCTTCATGTGACAAAAAGCTTTTCAACCTGCTTGGACAGCAGAATCAAACCAGCTGCCAACTTATGGCCCAAAATAAAATTCCAGCTGATAATACTTCATAAAAGATAATATGAATGCAGTTCTTTGTGGAAGGGACCTCTGTAGGTCATCTGGCCCAGCCACCTGCTCCAAGCAGGTCTAGATCAGATTGCTCAGGGATCTGGGCAGCCAAGCCTTAAGCTTCCCCAAGGACACAGAACAACAGAAGGCAAGCAAGCAAGAAGTGTACAAGCATCCAAAGCAGGAAAGCATGGCAAGAAATATGCCCCCAAACTGGCTTTCTGTTACTTCATTTCTGATACATCACAACAGTGAGTTTTGGTTAAGTATCTTCTAATTAAAACCACAAAAATCACAGGAAGCAGAACATAAAGCCATGATAATGGCAACATTAGGAAAAAACTTTTTTGAGAAATCCAGCAATAAAAGCTACACAAAGTGCCTGATCTGTTACCATACTTAGAAACAACGAGAAGCACACAGTATACCGATACACTGAAAATCTACATTCACACCTTCTAGGTATTCAGACTGGCAGCAGGAAGCACAGACCTGGTTCTCAGCAGAATATCACCCAAACCCACCATTCATCCCAGAAGCAGGATTTTGCAAAACCTATCTTAAAAAAAGCAGCACAGTATTGGAGGAACCATGAGGCTGCAACACAACCTCACCTAACCTGAACACAATCACCTGACTGTTGAGCTTGTTGACACTGTAATTATGGTTTTGCTTACGCTACCGATGATGCTAAGTGCGCTGTTTTAGCACAAAAAACAGAGCACACAAGTCCAATGACCAAGAGACTCAGCGATGACTTCAAGCCTGACACAGAACCGTTAAGCACCGTAATGTCCTTCAGGGTCCTCGAACACCTCTTCACATCAGTTCTCAACTCCAACCAAGCTCCAAACTGCACACGTTGATCCGTTAATCTACGGTGCAAATTGGTTTGGATGTTTGTGACTGCCCATCTATCAGCTGCACTGCACTTACCATAACCAAAGCACAGAGTAAGCTGTCACCACCTGTCAGCTGCAGATCTGCGAGGACAGTCTGATACATCTCAGATGTGACTGCTTCCTCCAAGGTCAGCAGTGATTGCCACCACCAGCATAAGCGTGGAACACAAGGATCTAAACACCTTTCAACTGCAGTCTTTTTTTTTCCATCCTCTTTCAGCTACAACCTACTATATACTGCCTATAGTCTATAGGTCTAGTTTTCTCCTCTATTTCGGGTCTCTAGCTAGCATTAAGGTAAGGTTTTTGGCATATCCTTCATATTTGCATCATGGTCAATGCCTGCTGCAACAAGCTTTCTATTTTAAATAATACATGTTGATAGAACTGCATTAAAATATAAATCAATTCACACAAATAAGTTAGCTCAAGCATCACAGCATAAAACCAGTTCCAAAAGATGTTACAGCAAAGCTTTTTCCCAGATTCTTTAATTTAAATGTTCCTGCTGTTATTTGTCCCAGTCAACAAAATACTAGCTTTAAGATAAAACCACAAACATTTTCAGCTGAAGGGCAGATCTGCTCCACAAAGGCATCCACCACTGACCACCATCAGGCACTGTTAAAAAGCTAAAAATTCCTTTCGTCTCCTTTTCCCTGTTTGTTCTGAGGTTTTATGTAAATAGCCTCTACAACCTGCTCCTGAGAAACTTTCCTAACCCAAACATACCTTAATCACAGTATAATCAGATAATTAGATCGCAATCCTTGGTGAGTCTACTATTAACACTTACAAGCTATGTTTAAGGGGAAAAAAAGCTTTTCAATCAATTCACAACACTTGATGACTACCACAAATGGGAACCTGTATTTTCTAGCAGAGTAATATACACTGTTTTTAAACAAAAATTTCCAAGAAAAAAATTGTCAAATAATATGGGGGGGGGTGGGTGGGTGGGGGGTTGTTTATAGAACCAGAAAACAAAACTACTGAACCACCTACTTTCACTCATAAGACGGATGGAACACAGCTTTCCAGGAGAGCCAGGCACTCGTGACACTGTTAACTACCAAAAAGTCCCAGACAAAAGCATGCAAAATTGTTGTACCAGCTCCATAACAGAAACATCCGCTGCTACAGAACAGATTATAAGAGGAAGTGGGCAAACTTAAGTCTGGAACTGGTCAAAAGAAGCACATGTGGGGTGATGCACTTTACAAACGCACCATTCTGCATATACAAATAAAACATTAGTATGTTCACTTTTTCTTTAAATCAAAAAATGTTACGTTTCTGTAAAACGTTGTTCATTTCAGATTTTCTGGCTTTGAATCGCCCAGTAACATGCATTACTGAGGTCCTCCTTCACTTACCACACTATTACCTTGCTTGTACCTGAGAGGAGATATAAATCACGTAGTATTAAGTAAGATGCTTTGCTCTTATTTCACTAGGGTTTCTATGCAGCTGAGATTTCTTAGAGCCAACATTAAAATATAATTAGTTTGTCCCTCAAAGTTTTCAAATACATAGCTTGCATGTATTAAAAGTTGGATTTATCTTTGTAAACCTGAAGTATAAAAGGGAGGGGCAAGCTATTCACATTTTCACACTTAACAGTTTCAGTTCTAACAGCATCCGTTTCCCAGACCAGTACATCCAGCCACAGGAACCCATGCAAGACTTCCTCCCCACATGGGTTGAATGTGAGGGGGATGAGGGGACATAAGTATTTGGCACAAGAGTTTGTGCCAGTAACAAAAGTGACTTGGCTGCTGGGGGGGACCACAACCAGGGCAGGCAGATGGGCCAGTGCTCAGTGAGCCACGAGCTGAAGTGTGTCAGGAATGGGATGAAACAAGGCATTATCTAACAACACCCAACCTGAGTGCCCAGAGCTAGGTCACCTGCGTTTCATCATCTGCAACAACACAGGTAACCCAAACAGAAGCATATAAAAATCTCATACTGACTTATTTTTATATATTCTTATATATAAAAACATAGACATCAGCAAAGCTGGACAAATTATATACATAATGATTTCTAAAGCAAAAATTCAGCTAGATCTATCAATAGGACAGATGATAAATTCATAGTTTTTGATAAAGCATACAGCAGATCTCAAATTAGATCAGTTGAGACTTAACCAATAATGGCATTAGATCTACTTCAGCATTCAAATTAATTTCTTTGCTAAAGCAGTCTAAGTGCTCTTCATAAATACGTTCGGTGAAGCAGATGTTGCACTAGCCAAGAGCATCTCGTACACAAACTATCACTTTTTGCATATTTTCAGTCCCATGCAATTTGGGGAAATGAACTTGGGCTTCATCTCACCAGTTTAAGTGTTAAATATGCACAGAGAAAAAGGTAACCCTGGATATTGGTGCTACCTATTTTAAATTGGTAATCTAGGCAAACTATTTTTACCAGAATGTATTTAATCAGAGATATCTCCTTGGAAACTATAATTACTTAAGGATTTCAGAAAATCTGGGGAGCACATGATGGAAAAAGACCAAAAAATATAAAAGGACACTGTCTAATGAGAGGGGAAATGATGACCGTGGAAAGAGAGCATCTTTTGGTGAGCTGTTAGTAATGTTCACACAGATACGAGTCAACTTTTCAACAAGAAATGAGTGTGCATAAAACCAAATAAACAAACTAGAAAACCCCAGTTAACCTGATGGTTTACCGCCTGACTGGGACTCCAGCTAAGTGTAATGGCTGGGGAAAGCTGCAATGCCACTTCCCAGGTCTGCAGAACAAAGCACTGGCTGTCACAAGTTCCTCCTCACCAAAAATGAATGCCTAAAGGGCTGGTGACTGAAAACCACCCCACCAAAAACATATCACATGCAAAGTGCACATCCAAACAGCAAGCCGAGAAGAACATTACAAGAAGTTACATTAAGTTTGCATCACTTGGCTTTTAGTTCATATGGAAAAAATTAGCATTAACATGGTCGAAACATGATTATACTAAGGTGTCTCTGATATCGCATTGATTAAATTAAATATCATTAATTTTGCATGCAACTCATAGATCATTCTCCAAGTGCTATGCCAAAAATATAATTGAGTCTTCATTAAGTGATCAGATGGGAAATGGGAGCTCTTTCCCCACTGTACAATTCAAGGTTAAACTACTGCTCAGCAAGGATTGTTAAGAACTGCCACAGACCCTCACCTTCAGTAACCACACACAAAAAACATCCGCATTTTATTCACTCCGGATTCCCCTCTTATCACCTGGCTCCTCCCTCCAGCTTACCAGTAACCTTGAAAGAATGAGATAGGTGGAGCTACTAAATAGAGACACATTTTTCAATGTAGTCAAAGGGGCTTAAGAAAAAGGAAATTATTTCAAGCTACAATTAGAGTATGCCACCTGCCTACGCTACACTATTTTGAAGTTTAAATTAAACTCAAAATAAAGCAAGCTGCATTTTCAGCCACTTCAACTTGGTGATACCAGTGTCAGAACAAAAAAATTTCTAGCCTTACCTAACAACACAGTACCACAGCTATATTTGGCCACACTTCTGTTGTGTCTGGTGTTGGAACAAACGTACTTTCTAGTTAGTTCACGGTTAATGACTAGGCTTAGAAAAAAAATATGGGTAATTTAATACATAAAAGACAACACTGGTGCAAGAGTAAAACAGCAAAGTAGAAGAGGCACTGGAGATTATCACTGCAAAGGTGATACACTACTACTTGGCAAAGTACACCTGGAAAACAATTCTGCTGACAGTCATGATCTGAAGTTAATTTTTCTAAAATACAGAATCAATAAAACCCTCAGCTAATGCCAGGCAACAAAGCGAGATTGCCAGGCGATGCAGGAGGTCAGAAAGGACTACGGGCAGGCTCCTCGTTGGCAGAGGGATACTGCTGGCTGCCTGCCGCAAAGATCCAAGTGGCAAGGACTGCAGCAAGTGGAACAAGAGCAACTAAGAACATCACTCGCGGTTTTCTGAAAGCTTTTAAAAATTGGTCTGGTGCTTTGGTTGAATAAGATCACTGCTCAGGGGCATGAACAACTGACCTCTCAAACATGGACATTCTTGGTGGTTAATGGCATGCTTTTTTTAATTTTATTTAAACATTAAGTTCCAGAAATTAACACCTGTCCTTCAAAAATATCCAAACTCTACACGGCTTACAAATTGCATCTTTGTCGTGACAGCTACACTGTCTCCTTCATTCAATCTTTTTAAGTATGACCTTGGATTTTTGCACCAGTTCCAAACTGTGTTCTCTTTTGTGTTACGCTACAGAAGGAATATGAACAAAATTTAAGTCATAATTTTTCTCCTCATCACTCCAAAGCTGTATGTTTAAGATCCAGATTTCATCATCCTCTCCTGCAATTATGCCTCTAGATCACAAGTTTCTTATTAAATCATACTTTCAGCATAATTGGTTCAGCCATAAATACATTTTTTCCCATGACAAATAATTTGTACAGGTGGTATTTTAAGTCCACCCCAAATCACAGATCCAATACTGAACTAAGCTGAAAATACACTATCAATTTTTCACTGAACTATTGCTCAAACTAGGTCAACTCTAGCAAGCCATCCAGAGCACTAGAAACCTAGTAAACCAGTAAACAGCTGGAACGAGCGATGGTATTTCCAATCCCATACAAGGAAAAGAACTTAGAAAACAGTATTTAAGCAGCTTGCTGGACTGCAGACTACTTGGGGGAGGGCTTCCGCAGAGCACGTACTGATTACAGTGAAAGAATGTGATCACCATTTGCAGAAAACAGAATGATCTTTTGAAAATTGTTTCTTGAGAAGTAGGCAACTTCCCCTAGCTACAGCAAACAAACAGCCTTATTTAACTCAGGTATATGTATCTGACGACACTTTCTCTTCCGATACGCTCACCAAAACCAGGTGGTACACTAGGGCTGACTGATCAAATCTAGGTGTTTTAAACCGCTCCATTCAAAAACATGGTATCTTTTTTCTTAAATAATTACTACCTCTTACTGTCCTACAATTTCTTTTGTTTTAATTCCAAGTATCCTAGTAAATCTGCTTGCAAGATATGAAAGCAAGCCAGCATGATTAACAGATTTCCAGCATGCTGCACTCCCCCAGCCTACCCACAGCTCACAAAGCAGGAAGCACTGCTTTTCCATTTTTTGCCTATACACAAAAATCGCTTTACTTGGAAGCCTTCTAACGCCAAGGGTGGGTTTGCCGGAGTAGTTGGGCACCAGCATCCCACAACCCTGGCCCAAGGCCCAGGGGTCAGGAGCGGGGATGGGACACCCTGGGAGCCCATCCTGCCGTCTCCATGGCTACACCAGTTGAAGAGGAGCCTTTCGCAACAACCAGGCTGCCAGGATGTTCCACAGCCACTCTCAGGAGGAAGCGCTGATGGAGCCTACGCAGGAATAAATGTGCTGGGGGTCAGGCAAATCCCCGCTAGAGCCGAAACAAGCTTTGAGCCTTGCACGCATCTTTCCATCACCTGAATAGAAAAGAACAATACACGTGGGTTATCTCAATTAAGGTGAGCCACAGAGAGTGGTATGAGTTGCAGGAAGCCAGAGGCATTTAAATATTACAGGTAAGTGTAAAATATCACTGTGCTTTGCCAGTAAGGCATTTTCATTGGCTTTGGCAGGAGCAGTAAAGAACCATTTTATACACACTTTTGCTTTCCTAAAAACTGATATTCACAAAAGTTACAATGAAGTTTTAATAAAGAACACACGTACAGGCATGCTGATCACTAACGGCTGTGTACAGAGCATACCCTGGCTCCAATCTGTGGCATGCAGTATTTGAATTACCCAGCCACTCCCTGAAAAAGCTTCTATTTTTTTCATTTTCTCATTCCCTACAGTCTAGTTAGTGACATGAAAATAAAAAAAAGAATAACTTACTCTCCTTAGAATCTCAGAGATATAATTTTGGCTATTGGTTACCTTTTGAGATGTTGGCATCTGACTAGTTTTCTGCTACACTTCTTTAAAAAAAGACTATTATGAGATTTGTATTGAAAATCAATCACTAAGAGCTGCAGGTAGTCCTGGCCTCCTTTT
Source organism: Falco naumanni (assembly GCF_017639655.2). Classification (NCBI taxonomy): domain Eukaryota; kingdom Metazoa; phylum Chordata; class Aves; order Falconiformes; family Falconidae; genus Falco; species Falco naumanni. Next base: position 1,353,696 of record NC_054060.1, on the reverse strand, counting down.
ATGTTACAAAGCACATCACTCATTCTGAAATAAAGCATTATCATTTGACTTGCAGCCCGCGCCATGTAAATTCTGGATGCGTTGTGCTGCAAGTCCCAAAGACAACAACATCACTCGTCTCTGTGGGATTTGTTGAAGGTAAAAAGCATTATGATTCCTTTTAATTATTATTTCAGGAACTCCAGCTATAACATAAGTGTTGTCCTCACAGCAATTATGAAGTAAAAAGAATAACGGGAAAAAGAATAAATTTTCAGTCATGCCACTCCAGCAGTAATGTTTTTTCCAACTAAGCTTTCAGCAGTCAAAAATGGGAAAGATTATAGACACAGAGCCTGCAATTCAATTCAAAAAGATCTTTGTTAACAGCAGCAACAAAAAGAAGAAAAAAGCCCACAAAATTCTTACACTTAAAGCACAATCTCAAAACATATGTGTACAATCCTGGAAATCTTTGAGAGATTCAGTGTGTTAAACAGCTGCAGCTGAGCTTAGAATGAGCATTGCAAATAAATGCTAATGAGATGCTTATAGATTGATCCTGAACAAATTGATTTACTGAGATCTTGTCAAGAGTCTCCTATCAAGGGTTTGTCAGAGTAAACAACCAAATCCTTATAAACAGAAGTGACTCATTCATTACAACTGGGAAAAAAATGAAATAATAATCTGAGCTTTAGTTCAGGAAGATGATAAAATAAGCTATATACACATATATGAACATGTTATTAAAAAAATACTGTACTTTTAAAATCACAATTAGATTTTCGTGCCTCTGAAGAAATCTGTGAGCAAGGGAAGTCGTGAAGGGTATCAGTAAAAAATTTATGCATAGTTCAGCTCACCAGGAAGTTACTGATCAGTTTGCAATGCCAAGACTACATTTGATTACTCAAGAAACAGTTATCAATGTAAGACATGCCTATACTAAAAAAATGCTTACATAAAGCTTTAGAATAAACCCATGTAAACCAGATGTATAATGAGTTCATATTCATGTGTTAAATTGTTTTATTGGACATTGTTTTACTATAACCTGTGTGTGTAACCAACACCTGGGAAATCAATCAGGTAGTAAAACGATTCTCTCCGAAAGAATCCTATTGTTGATAAGACTACATGCGATTATGAACAACATTAGGTAGGAAGAGAAGTGAGGTAAACCAGCAGCTATATATCAGAACAAGAAAAAATAAAATAAAACTTAGATGATTGCACAGTACTACAACTGGTCAGCATGGAAAAGCTAGGATGTCTTTTTGGCCAGCCACTTATAAAACATGAACCTTTAATAATTTTATTATGGTAGGCAGGGAAGGTGGTAACACGTACCCTCTGACTGAGTACAGCCAAAGAGTTTCTCTTCCAATATGTAAGACTGAGAAAGTGAAATTCTCAGAACTGTGACAAAAAGTAAGGGCCAGTTTATAAACACTAATGGTCTTTAGGGAGGTTGTCCCAAAAAAATACTTAATAGAAAAAGCAAAGAAATGCAAGAAAAATTAATCCCTTGACCTTTTTCTTCTTTCACCCTTTTTTTCTCCACAACTCCACTTAATGAAATCCCGCCAGCTTTTCAGGGAAATCAAATTCACCAGTCTCAGTCTCCTACTCAAGCAGAAACACCCACAGTCCTACATCCATGGCTGCGCCTGGAAGGTGATTTGCAGAAGATCCTCATGAAAGGCTGATGTACTCTACTACTGCTAGATACTCTGAGCTGCCTGCAGCTGTTCACAGAACAAGGCATTCACAGGGAAGCATCCCCTTCTTATTAGTGGAAGGGCAGGACTGTGGGGTTTGGGTTCCCCCCCCCCCCCCCCCCCCCCCCCCCCCGCAGCTGTACCACAGATCTCCATTGCTGACATCTCTGTCACTTGCACAAAGCAGAACATCAGCTGACATTTAGAGAGCGAGTTCCCTTTGAACTAAACAAAACCGGCTCCTCCAAGGTTTCAGATTCTCCATTAGGACAGGAAAGCAGACCCACAATCATATACAAGTCTCCAGGTATTCTATGATCCTCGTTTTAACCAACATAAAGTGATTTCAATACTTCTCACAGCAACATTATAAAGCCATAGAACCATTTAGGTTGGAGAAGACCTCTGAGATCATCAAGGCCAGCCGTTAACCCAGCGCTGCCAAGCCCAACGCTAAACCATGTCCCTGAGCACCGCAGCTGCATGTCTTTTAAACCCCTCCAGAGATACGTGACCCAACCGCTTCCCTGGGCGGCTGTTCCAGGGCTCACAACCCTGTCGGGGAAGAAGTTTTTCCTGAGATCCAATCTAACCCTCCCCTGGTGCAACTTGGCGCCGCTCCCTCCCATCCTGTTGCTTGTTCCTTGGGAGCAGAGACCGACCCCCCTGCCTACAGCCCCTGCCAGGCAGCTGCAGGGAGCGGGAAGGTCCCCCCGAGCCCCCTCCTCTCCAGGCTGACCCCCCCCAGCTCCCCCATCAGACTGGTGCCCCAGCCCCGCTGCCCGTCCCTGGACACGCTCCAGCCCCTCCATGTCCCTCCTGCAGTGAGGGGCCCAAAGCCGAACCCAGGATTCCAGATGCGGCCCCACCAGCACCCAGTAAGGGGGGACGATCCCTGCCTGGCCCTGCTGGCCACGCTGGTTTGGACACAAGCCAGGGTGCTGCTGGTCGCCTTGGCCACCTGGGCACACTGGGGGCTCGTGCCCCGCCGGCCCAGCCTCCTCCCTGCCCTTCTTGTAGATTGGTATCACGCTGGCTAACCCCCAGCCTGCTGGGACCTCTCCACTTTGCCAAGACTGTTGATAAATGATGGAGAGCAGATCGGCGAGCTCTTCCACCAGCTCGCTCAGTACCTCGGAGGAGGGGACCCCTTCAGACTCAAGCCTCCCAAGTGAATGGCAAATGCAGTTCTAGCAACCGCAAGCTGCCAAAAGGAAAAAGGAGATCTATCATAGGAATTCTCTTCTAGGGAAAATATAAAGTTCCTACTTTCTGAGAGCAACAGAATTCTTGTCACGAAAGTTCGTGTTGACATTCAGTCACGTTCCTGTGAAGGTGCACCACTGTCATGTTATGACTGGCTTCTGCATGCCCTGTTCTCCTTTTTGCTAGTGTTTAAGTACAGACTACCATAAGTCAGTAACAGCCTGCCCTCTTACAGAGATAGTGATCGATGGAAAATAAATAAATCTTTTTAAACTTGAGCCATTTACGGAACCAGTGCAAGGATGCTGAAATGATCAGGAAGCTCTTCTATCTTCCTTCAACCACTTCACAAGCCAAAAGTACAATGCAGCAATACATTACAATAGGATGTGCCCTTTCTGAGAAACACTCATATTTCTGCAAAACAGCTCTTCGGGGGGGGGGGGGGAATACTATCATAACTGACACCCCCATCCCCCAACTGCGGAGCTTAAAAACAAATCAGCTCACTGTTACAGACACAGGGCAACCTACAGTTTCTGTGCCTTAACCAGACTGATGTTGTTATACTATTTTTTTGGACTCCTATAAGCTGAAAAACATATGGGAAAGGGGTTTACACAGATACACACTTTCCAGAACATTCAAGACAACAAAAAAAAAAAAAACCACAACTATCTTCAGGCAGTGGCTCTCACCATCTCTTGCCAGGCAGGTCTCCCAGAAGTAATCCTATTTTGGAGAAAGGCAAGTATAAGTGAACAAGGAGACAGAGGATAGTGTCAAAACAGGACAAAATATTTAAGTAGTTTACCACATTCCCGTCTCTCTCAACCTGTAGTCAAAATTAAAACCAATTTGCTCAGAATTTTATAAGATGTCAAAGGAAACCCAAAGCCACTTGCTCTAACAAAGTTGCAGTCCTCCATATGAAAACTGACAACAGTTCAGAGCACGCCTCTACCTCCAAGAAAGCTAACAAAATAAGGTCCACAACACGAAGAGAATGCACTCAGACAGTAAAGGCGTTAAGAGAAAAGTTTGCTGTATGAATTCAAGGTATCCACAAAACCATTTCATTTTAGAACTAATTGCTCTTCCCTGTTCTTGGCTATGAGTTGTCTCAGCATGCACCAGGGCCAGTAAGATATATAAACTCATGAGATGCATCCTAATTACCATTAGAAAAGGCTACTACTTTAAGCTGTTTAAAATAATCAGTCTTCCCTTCCTAATGCTGGACAACAACCTCCTATTTCTCCAAGGTGTGAGCAGAAACAGAAGAGGCTGTAAATAGAGGCAGAACTTTGTACTCATTGTTGACACTGTTGCCTACCTGCAGCTACCAACCTAAACTGTCCATGTTTGCTTGTATCAGTTTTTCCACTTCGCCTGCTTTATCGTTAATTTATCTGTTCCTCCATCATCACATTTTCACAGCACAGATTGAATGGACCAGATTTGAAGGTACACAGCATAAGCAACAGCTGGAACATTGCAACTGCCTTAGTCTGTCTTCAACTGTGATCAAAGACAAGAGATAAGAGATGGTGGCTTGGAAAACAGCAGAAACTTCAAAACACATTAAAAGTAAGCAAGCAAGCCTACCCTCTACCTTTCAACAATCCATATACTATTAATGAAATAACTATCCAAAAAAGCACTAATTTTTCAAATGTATTTATACACTCTGGAAAAACACTAGGCCACTAACAGCTAAAAAAAAGACCAGAGGAAATTACAAGATGATCCCAAACCAAATAATTGGGTTTGGCTTTTGGTTTTGGGTTTGTTGTGTGTTTTCTTTTCTTTTATAATTATTATTTTTTAAAAGCTCTGGGAAAGATACTAAGATTAAGACATAAACAGGTGTTAACTACAGTAAGAAGACATTCTTGAAGAAAAGATAAAGCTTAGAGAGGTTTCCATTTGAAGTTACTAGCATTTATAATGATACCTAGCAAGTTCAACAGGTTTTTATAATTTAAATATTATTTTATAAAACAGGGTTAAACTGTACAATTTCAAAAAATGAAAGAGCATACAGAATAGGAGATAGCAGCAGTAACCTTTTGGCAGCAGGAGTTTCAATAATGATGTTTTGGATACTTCCATCCTCCACAGAACAGTAATGGGATTTTAACCACATACCAAACAGAACTGCCAGCCCTGGATTAACAATGCCACAACTCACCGAAAGGAAAGCTATTTCCTGACTCCTGGATGCAAACGGAAAGCTACTGTGAACTGCCCCTTTCCCCACAATGCCATTTTGCCTTTAAGAAAAAGTCTCACTGAAAAAGCTGAAGCTATTATTTAACAAATTGTAACCAATGGGTTATTTAAAAATAAAAATTAACCAAACATGCAAATGTTCTTAAACCAGCAAGCAATCTGGGAAGATAGGGATCACAGATAAAAACAGCATTAGTTTTCCATATTCAGGAAATACTTATTCTTCAAGGTTAAGCATTCTGCAAAATAAAGTAGCTTTGCAATGCAACAGTTGAAAAGTTAACCCACTAACAGCTAGAAAAACATGGCTGGAAGTCACATGATTTCAGCCGTTTCCAAAGCCAAGTTTTCCTTCCCCAGGAGAAAACATGTTCTCTAAACTCAGCTAAACATGTACCTGAAAGGCATGTTTGCATTAGAGTCCCCCACACCAAACCAGAACTTTAAACCCCATTTAACTTATAACTCCTTTTCCATCATTTGAACCACTTTGCTATGTTGCTTGGTCCCTTAAGCAGACTAGAATAAATACTGTCCCATACCAGAATAGAAGTGCTTGATATTGAAAGTACACTTCTAATCCCACAAGTCTACTTCTTTTGTTAGAAGTATAGTGCAATTGCATACAGCTCCAACTTTCCCTCATGCATCTCAAATTTTCCATTCTTTTTTTCCTGTAAGAAAAGAATTCACAAAAGCCTAACAACTAGCTCTTCAAGAGCACCGCTCCACAGCAATAAGCAGCGTAGAAATGAAGTTTCTTTTTTCATTTTAATTTGCATCTTCAGGAAAAATTTAAATAAAAGCAACAAATGCAGTATCTATGAAGCTACAACAGCAAAGACAGAACATCCAGATGTTTGTTTACTCATCCCACAAAAACATCGGTGTTTTTCTAAATACAGAAGGAAAATATTCTGGGGTTTAGCCTACGCTAAAACTTTATTATACAGCTTCAATGCCTTTCCCATGTCCTATCCTTTCCATATTTAATTCTTTAGAAGTAAACCATAAACTCTTTGGCAGAGGTATGATGTGTCTGTATACAAGACCATATCTAACATGACCCAAGCATTAACTGTAATTCCTATACATTACTTCAAAACAAGTACATGAATTGGTTTTCCTGAAAACGAGACTGCACAAACATCAAAGTGGTGGTATTTCAGGAAGGTTCAACAACAGGTAATCCCGGCATTCAGACTCACCTTCTGCCTTGTAAAACAGCATTCACGGAGCTTCAGATGATTTACAGCTGAAGTGTTTGCAGGTAATGCACTGCCCATCATTCAGTCATTTTGTAAAGCATCTGTGTATACAGCACGCTAGTACTTCCTGAAAACAAGTTTCCTTTCATCCTAGTCTAGATTTAGAAGCTCCATTTCAAATCCACCATGTTATTACCACCAATCACTTGAAACTTATCTCATGCTTTTAAAGACACTGTATACTAAGCACTGCTTCAAGCCTGAAAGGTTCAGATGAAACAGCATAATTTCAGACCTACCAAACATCAATCTCCTGTGATACACACTCAACACAACCGTCACACCTCCGCACCTCCTAAGAAAAATGTTACAATGGGCACTTCAGCCTAAGGAAATACACAATCTTCTGGCATAAGAGGTGATCACATATTCTGACGTCAGCATTTCCACTAACTTTAGCTGATAACCCTACTCATTTTATTGCTCTGGCTAATCAATTTCTCATTCCTTATAGATAGGAGTTCTCTCTGATCCATTCAGCAGTGAAAGACTCCAGACACCTCAAAAAGGGCACAAAATAAAAGATTTATTTGCAATTAAGACAAATCCAGGTTTCAAAATTGTTAATGAAAAACACGGCAAACACATTCCATGTCTGTCCTATCACATTAATGTTGATAACACTGCATTATTCTGCTAAAGCTCAAGAAAATTCAAATCCTGAGCAATTATAAAATCACAGAATTATTTAGGTTGGAAAATACATTTATGATAATCCAGTCCATCCATTAACCTAAAAACAGCCAAGTCCACCATCAACTCATGTTCTGAACTGCCACATACTCCAAATGCCAGTACAAATGGAAAAGCGTGTGCCGTAACTCTCTCTACAGTCGGTACATCACACAAATTTAATATGAAGTATGAATTCTGCCATTGATAGGGGTAAGAACTTCTTAGAAATGCACATTCAGATCCAACACCTACAGAACAGGCCAAACTTACAAACTGAGAAGACAGCTAAAGTGGAAGCCTACAAAAGTAAGCCATGTAGAAAGTCCTCCAGAAGACCTAACTTTTACTGAGGAAATTAGAAGGCAGTAATTATTTGTACATAAAAATGCCGTAAAACATTAGAACATATTTCAATTCCTTCTGTTGCCTCTGTCCACAAGCTTTAATTAGAGACGTCATGTTTTTAAGACAAGTAATTGACCACTTGGCTGGATGAACAACAAGTGTGAAAAGCTGCCCATCACTTAAGACTCTTCTGATCAAACCTGAAAGACTCTCCAGTATGTACATGCCACCACAGAACACCTTGCATTGTAGAGACACACGTTTATTTGAATTTTTTGAAGAAGCAGTCATATATAAATCCCATAATTGGTACTGAATGTAAAGACTGTAAACTTGGTAGCATATCAACAGTTCATATTTCTAGCCATGGAAATGAAGGAGTGACACTCCTGTTTTCTAACTGATATGGCACAGTGGTGTACTAATAAAAAAGAAAACATTCCTTGCAGCAGAGAACCTGCACAGTGTGTTACAAGAGCTCCAGGATTTGCAAAAGGCAAGACTCCATGAATGGAGAGGTGTACAAGCAGTATCATAAAAGGAGGCAGAGAAATGCATGACAACCAGCTGGAAAGTTGAAGTAGGATGCATTTCCTAGAGTTGTCTCCACTTTGGTTAAGGAAACATACATAATACCACACTGGGCCAGACTTACAGTTCAGTTTCCAGCAACAGCAGCATTTTTTTACTTTTTTTTTTTTTTTTTTAAAGTGAAAACACCAAAGCCTGACCATTCTCTGTAACCCATTCCCCTTGTACCCCTCCAGTATCTACAGCTGTTACACAGAAACTGTTTGGGGCAAACCGCAGCTCAGACTTTCACTACCCCACTATTGGCCTGTCATTCAACACACCAAACCCCTTTCTGAATTCAATGCTTGCCTCTAGCCTCCTGTGGCATCAAGTTCCAGATGTTCAGCCCCCGCTGTGTAATGTCATTCCCTCTGTAGGTTGTTCTTAACTAAGCTACTGGTTTCATCGAGCAGCGTATTGTTCTCGTACTTCAGGGTCCGGTGAAGAGATGCACTCACCTCACCCACTGCCTTACCAAGTCGGCAGCCCTCAGAGGTTTCTCCAGCCTCAGCCTTCCCTGCCCCAGGCCAAGCACTCTTAGCTTTTCACTTTCTCCCCTCTGCATCTCAGGAAAGAAGTAGTGAAGTCAGAGACCAGAGCTGCACATACCACCAGCGTCTTACACAGCAGCAAATAAAGTTCTCAACGCTCTGCCTCCCTCCTGAATGGGGTACTACACTTCAACAACTTGTTTGGCTGTCACTGCATACTGAGCTAATGACATCAGAGAAATGTCAGCCATGAGTCCACAAGCTGTAACTGCCAGCACTGAGCATAGCAGTGGGTAGGTTCAGTTTTGATTTCTTCTCCTCTCAAAGCTTTACATATGCTGAAACTACACTGATACTCACCTGCTGTCTTTTCCACATTTGCTCCATGCTGTGAGGTCCTTCTGAAGCTCCTCACCATCAGCACAGCCCATGACTACCCTCATCCACAACCTGGCACATTTCACTACACAAGAACACAGCAGAAGAAAATGCTTAACTGTATTTTCCTGTACCACATTTTTACAGCAGCTAAATATACTCATCTCGAAACACTTATATTGGTTTACACTGGATGCTGCATGGGAAAAGAAATACAGCAAAATTTTACATCTGAGTATTTCTTATTATGTACCCCAACATGTGCAAATCCAATACTGATGCCCACCTTGACCATGTTTTCTGCCACCCAGTCACTAAGGAAATAGGTTTAAAAGTGCTACAGTGAATTACATGTTATGCCCAAGGCAAAAAAAACTTAAGACAAAAGCTTTCAAATCACAGCAACGGCCTTTAAAGACCATCACAGCAATTAAGTATTGACGTTATTTTCTTTTCTACAATTTCAAGCAAACTAGAATAACAAGGTGTAGTAACACTGAAAAATAAAAGTTATATTGTCTCAGATAAAGTCTGCAATGTTGCGAAGTGCTCATTTAGTAAGTAGCTAGGAATCCCTAACACTTCGTTATTTCCCATCAGCAAGGCCAATATTGCTTCTCCTCATTTGCTGTCCTAAAAGCATAGAAGCTTTTAAACTTATTTACTATCTTTTCAAAGACATACATTCCCCATGTACCCTCATCGTGTGTTCTTCTCTTTGTTTCAGTGCTTGAAATAAAGCATCTATGGAATAAATTTGGACATTTTCATGAACTACATCTGTGACCTAAAGAAAAGGGCTTATTTCCCATAACAAGTCCAGAAGTACAGTCCAAGATTTAACAAAACAAACAAACAAAAAAAAAAACACCAAAAAAAAACCACCACCAAAAAACAGACAAGGTGGAGAGTACCATTATTACAGAATTAATCTATTCATATATATATACACACATATGTCTTTGCCTCTCAGATAGTTGCTAAAATGAGAGAAAGACCGTAATTTCACACTTTCTTCAAATTACAAAGAAAACACATTCTTAAAAAATAATGTGACATAAATGTGATAGAAGCAATCAACACCAGAAGCTTGGGGGATTTAGTGGTTTAGGTGTTTGGCTTGTGGGTTTTGTTTTGTTGTTCAATAGAACCAACATCTTCTAACTTCAGAATTAGCTAGTTTGAAGCTACTGCTTCATAAATGTTTTAAAGTATCACAAATTATATCTTATAAACAGCACAAAACTTCACTTTATATAAGTGACTGTATAAAAAACCAGCCTTCATTACCAAAGTACACACTGTGAATCCTTTAAAATAGGACCTAAAGTATTCAACATTACAGTGGGAGTTTTTATGCAACTTAATATTTTTTTTAAACCACCTGTTCTAAAATGCAAAATAATTTATTGAAAATTAAGACGTAACTTAGTATGCAGCAATTTTACTCTATTTCAGCCATGGAAGAGAATTTTGAAATGAAGCTGCATTAATTCCTAAACATAGAAAATGAACAGCATATGAATAATTTATTGATGGCTTTTGCTTCATGTCAGCAGCTTTGCTGGAAGAAGTGATATTTATGAAGTCCCCCAGGACAGAAGATGTTAAAGATGGGCAAAGAAACTGTAGGATAACATTACTACCTCTGTAAAATGCTACTTCAGGTATGTAGGTGTCATGGGTGGTTTCCAAACATGAGAGTTCTACAATGCCAAAATTCACAGACCTCAGAGAGGAGATCCATGAGCTTATCCCAAGAAAGTATGAAGACAGGCAATAGCAGTTCCCAACAGACATTCACCTCCTCTTTGCACTTTATGGCTGAAACTTGTATTTTTCCCATCACATCTCCATCCCCAGCCAGTTTCTCCCCATGGTGTTCCCTGTCCAACCAGCAGCACCTCCTCAGCATCACGCCTCCTACCAGGTAAGTTCTTTGCCCTTTGAGTTTAAGAACCTATTCAAGCATCTGCAAACAGTAACGCATAGCTCTTTTCCCTAAGGTACCCACCAGTTTTGTATTATGCACCTAATTTTACAAAGAACTGAAATAGTGGAAATATCAGTAAGACCAAAAAATGGTTTTCCCTAATCTGTCCAAATCCTTTTAAAAGTTCTAATGAAGAATATGGAGTATACTCTCATGACAGCCTCTGTAAATTTCATCTTACCAGATGTGGACTACATGCTAAGAAATACTTTACATGAAACAAGGGAACCCTCTGAAATTCATACATAAACAGAAATATCCTGCTGTTCATCAAAAACAACAGGCGAAAGTTCTGTAGCAGTTCTTACGAAGACAACTGAGGTGACTCACCAGTTTATTCTGTATCCTGTACTGGTGGCAACTTTTTACTGAAAATGAAGGGCCACATTAGCAATGAATCAAGAAGTTGTGGGGGCAGGAAGTAAATTAAAAAGTCAGTGAGAGGATAGCTGATTCAGTGATACAAATCAAGTGTTTTAAAGCTATTGAGACTCGGAAACCTAAATAGCAGAGCTCAACAGAAAAAAAAGCAAGGCCATGCAACCTTCAAAACAATTAACCATTTCTCCTGAAGTGCTGATCACTGAAAATTTGAGTACTACTACAATTTATTAATTACCAATACATAATTTAATTTCAAATTTAGTCTGCAGTAGATTCTCTAAACTTCTTCACCATACCTTATGCAAAATCAGGGGTCCTTAAACTACGGCCCGCGGGCCAGATATGGCCCCCCAGGGTCCTCAATCCGGCCCCCGGTATTTACAGAACGCCCCTGCCCCCCGCCCCCGGGGGTTGGTGGGGGGGGGGAAACCAAGCAGCTGCAGATGACTGCCTGCCCCTTCACCCACGCGCCCGCCCCCTAGTTAAAAAGTTTGAGGACCCCTGTGCAAAATGGCTGTTGGCCATAAAGATGGCTCTTCACTAATCACAAAATAGTTCCCTGCCAGAGGCAGGACACTGAGAACACAGGAACAAATGGAGACACTGAAATACAGATTTCATCTCATACCTCAACATCCGAAATGACTGAAAATCCATTCTATATGCAGAGCTTTACCACTGTTTTCAGAATGACAGTTTTCATTTAAAAGAAAACCCACATTTGTACCTGAATTTTGCTATGCACACAACACTTCGTCATATCCTTAGCCTACCACCCTTATCTATTTTTACAAATCAAGCAATGTTTCTGACTTCAAGAATATGGTTGACATATAAAGAAATGATTTTTTTTTTCCCCTACATAAAGGAGGCTGTGGGGTAAATTAACACCACTGACTGCAGTGACTGTGGATTAGGCTATTTCCACTATGACACCAGCTTTTTTTACCCACATTGAATACGCATACACAAGACTTAAAAAAGGGCAAGATTATTTATGACCTTAATGTAAAAGTTCTGAACATTGGGGGAGGGAGGTGTCCTCCTTTCATTTAAAGAAATGCTTTAAAAATAAACATTTTTATTCTAACAACTCAATAAATTGAAAACATAGCCAATATTATGATCTTTAAACTGACCTCAAAAACTTATCCAAGATCTTATTCACGGACATTCTTTTCAAATCTTGGGGATTTCAGAATCCTAATGCAACAAATAAAAAGCAATGAACGAAGACAGCAACAATGCTATTCCATCAGCTTGGGCATTGTGATCCATCATCCTCAAAAGCAACAGATGAAGTAACAAGAGACCCTCTGTATATAAGCTTCAGCAGTCATCATTCATGGAAAATTATCCATTCCACTAAAACAGTTATGAATTACAAAACTTGCACTAAAGTTTGAATTGTGACTCGTTAAGAGATCGATATGCTGTCTGTGGCTTACCATTTTTAAAATCACACTGTCCTCTCTCTGTAATTTTATATTGCTATAACTGCAAAACTGAAGTACTGAAGTTATTAAATCTGCAAAAGGCTTGAAAGTGAAAAAAATCAGTCAATGGTTATCAGCAGAATTCCGACACTACGAATTTCTATTCTGAAACTTAAGAAAAGGACTGAATCTGCATGCTTTTTGCGACTTTTCAAATCTGACACTTCATTCTGCCAGAAGTTCTTCAATTCACAAAGCCCTCAACTTTTGCATTATGGGAAGCAGTTGCATTTGGTCGATGTCCAAATATTGATTTTGGAAAAGATGCCTGCAGCTTCAAGGACTATAAGAGATGCTGCATGTTAGACACAAACCATTCAACTGTTAAAGTGATACGTAAATGTCCACTTTTTTGTCTTCTTCAAAGCAGGAGGTTCAGGGTGTTTTTATTTTCCTAGACAAAGACGACCTTTTTTGTGAAGAGCAGAACAAATTTAGATAATGATAGAGTTCTGGTACCTGTGGCTGGGCAACAGAAGTATTAACTTTATTACTCAACTCACATATTTAAATAAACACCAGTTTAAACACATTTATGTTATAATCCCTAAAACTGTAAAGTGACAGATTACATAACTCGAGCTATCCTTCTAAACACGTTATCCATTCCCTCATTCAGTGACTACTACACTCCATCACCACTCTAAGCCAAGGTTTTCGTCCCCTTAGCAGCACCTACAAGAGCAAGGTGCAAGCCTGGACCTCTTTGTACAGCATGCACCTGGTAATAATAAAGGATGAACCAATTATTCTTGATTAGACTCAGGTGAACTGAACTCCGATAGTGCAGACAGTAGTAAGGTTGAAGACTGTTAAAGGCAAATAATTCATGTTCTTCAGTCAAGCAACTGTACACAATCCCACACAAAATAAGGGTGATTAAAAATTGTACTTGTGAATAAGTAGTACTCATATGTAACCTGAAAGAAAGCCATTATTTCAAGGTAAATCACAGGACAGACCCTTTAAAAAAGTTGCATCACTTCTGGACATTTTAGTCAGTGAAGTATGTTGTAAATAAACAGTTTAAAGTACCTGAATACATCTGCCTTTGGTACAGTTCAGAGGAAGCTACTGATGTTGCTCAAGGTTTCACAAAACACACCTTTAAAGGGGAAGGGTTCCCTGTTGATCCCAACGCACACATTAAGTGTAACAGTACAGTTTGAGGAGTCTCTTGGACCTTTCTGACATGGAGATAGAAAACCATGAGGTCCTAATGAGAATCCCCAATATTTTCAAACAGAAACTACAACAAGCATTAGAGGGACTCCCAGAGCAACAGCATAAAGCTTGGAGAAAAACAGCAGGCTAAACTCTTACACAGAAACAGAAATTAGAAGCTACTTGGGCACCTCATGGAAAGCCTGCAATGAAAGTCACTGATGCTGGCACTGTTGGGAACTCGGCGCGTGGCAAACCTTAAGCACAGTGGTAATTTATAATAAATTCTGCATAGCAGCTAGTTCTACCCAGTATCACTGGAGTCTTTGCTTAAACACAGCTAGATCCTACATTTAAAATTTCCCTTTAGGCTGAAATTTGTCTTGTCATTCAAAAGCCTTACCCCAAACTGCATTCAGTCAACATTTATTAGACTTACATACTTTTTATATGTAATATGTAATATAATATATGTAATAAAATATGTTTAATAAATCAAATTCTTTTTTCTTGTCCATTTGCTTACACATACAGAACTTTTACCAACAAAATCTGCTATAACATTGGTTCATGCAAGCTTTAAGCCAGAGGAGCCAGTATGCTGAAAAAAAAAATTCAATTCTTAACCACAAGGGCCACATCAAAGTAATTTAGCATATCCAGAAAACATACTAAGTCAAATTAAACTCCAATCCTTTCATTAGTGGATGGGGAAGTCTATTTATGTTCAGGCATTCTCTACTTAAAAATTATCAAAAATAGCCCTTAAAAAGTTTGCTGCCCATTTCCTTAGAACTTGACTAACATTAGCATGCTGTTACAGTACCTGATGTATCTTGTGCCTGTAATACAGCCAAAATGTAAGTCACGTAAGGACACCAGAACCAGCATGGACCAACAGTTTGCACTGCCAGGGTCAAAAGAAGAAAAGTGTTTTCATGAAGCACAGCTTTCTACACAAGTCCTCCTCAAGAGGGTTAACAAGCACATATCAGCTCCTATAAAAAACACAACTTAAATATTTCAAGAAACAATTACAGTTAAGAACCTTCTCACTTTTAGGCTCTAGTATTGCTAATGTGCTGATATTACAACAGAAGCGCCTAGCATTTGTAATCAATGGAATAACACAGCAGCTGGATAAAACTTGTAAATGCCATCAAGGAAAAGGCTAAGCAAGAGACATCGATACATGATATGGACTAAAAAAAAGGGCAGATGGGTTTTGATAAATACAAGACTTCTAGTTCGAGGTTTCACCTTTTCTGTTACACCATAATTACCTTCTCTGAGGATTATATTGCAGGAATAACAGCAAAATTCTGAAGTAGAAGACCAGCATTTGCAGTGGTAACGGAAAGAACCGGAATTGATAGGAACATGCAGAACTCTTTCTAATTGAATTATTTCCAAAACTTTTATTGAGGACTACACATTTCTTGCAGCTTTAAGAGATTATTAGAAATGTGAATTTTAAACTGTCCTCATGAGGCTGTTCTAAGCCTTGCACAGCAGATAGCTATCAACATTGGATCAAATTGTAGCACCACTTCTTACATTATTAATTCTAGAATAAAATAGCTCTCAAAGTTCTTTTCCTTTATCAAATTACTTTCTAAACCTGGAAGAGGGGCAGGGAGGGATGAGATGAACCCTGCACATTTATGCTTAAGTACTACTTATATTGCACTGTGTCTGAAGGTCTCAAAAGTTTGGATATCACTAAATGAGGTGCTGCCCAAACATACTTTACTGCAAGTCCTGCAAAGTTTCCACTTTATACAGAAAGACATGTAGAAGGAAAGCAAAGAAATAAGTTAAATGGCCTTCTGGAGTTCATTAATGATGTACACAGATTTCTGTTCTCTTCAGAATTAAATGAGTTTAATCACACCCCAATTAGCTCAGTTTAAGCAAGCATGGCCAGCTACTATGAAACTGCACAGAAAAACATTCAGTTTTGCTAACTCATTCTACAAGCTGCTAAAACATCTAAACCCACTGAAAGGCCAAAACAAAAAAAAAGCGCTCAAAATATAATTAGTTAAGCAGTGAAAACTGCATGTCAGAGATGGAAACAGCAAGCAAGTCCAAAATACTGCTGTTCACCAAACATCAGCCATACTCACATCATCATTTCTAGCTGCTTTTAAGTAAACAAGGCTAATTTTGCACAGGTGCGTATATATGTACATATGGGCACACACAGTCCCTACAGACTCAGGAATTTCTGCAAGTATTTCCAAATTGTAACCAAACGCGACAGAGTTGATTTCGAAGAGGTCCCACAAAATTAATAAAACCACAATCAAATCAAGCAGGAAGATTTATTGCTCTCAACATAAAAGGCCACATCAAACAAACTATTCTGACCACCAAAAAATTTGCATAGTACTTCAGTGCTAATTACAAATATATTGAAAGAATTATTCATTACATTGCTAGGAGAATCATTAATTATCTCCTGCCTTCCTCCCAGATTTGCGTTACAGAAACAAAACAAAAGCAACAGAAATACTGAATACTACTCTTTGAGACTGTGAAAACACATTTGTAGTTACAAGACACTGATTACAAGTGCACAGCACATGGAGATACAGTGCTTATGTGAAGTGTATCATCTGTTCCCTGCTGAGCTGGACAGCCAGTCTGCACCTAGCTAGGACAGCTTCTTCCCTTTCCTTCAGATAAGGGGCTGAACCCCAGCACACCCCCATATCCCTGTTTGAGGTGTCATCTGTATCTCACCACATTTACAACTGAACTTGAATAAAATCTTTAATAAACATCAAACACCGCTGTCCTCTCACTCCCAAAGCAGAAGGTGACAAAGTAAAACAGCAATTGAGTACAAATTCTTTCACCAGCTCGGCCAGCTTCCAGCATCAGTCTGTGAACTGGTTCTGATTTTCAAAGCAACTACCAGATAAAGCCCTCGCTACAAAGACAGAATTTCAATTTGTGAAGCAACATTACAGCAACATTCCTCTGGGATAATGCAGGTCTTGCAGCATGACTGCACCAGATGCACAGTATCCTCTCTCAAAGAGTAGTTACAGAATTACTTCTAGGAGGAGAATACGCAAACTAATGCTGACCACATTTACAGATAGTCTTTCTTACTATACATGGCCCACCACAGACTTTGCTCTTTCTGTATACTGGTGTCTCATGGAGCCAGGCTAAGCTTTAGGGAAAGGAAAGGGAAGATGAAGCAGCTGGATAGGGTTCTTAGTGGTGTGGTCTGTGCAGCAACAAAGGGCAGCAGTAAACAACCCTGAAACAACTACAAAATTAACATGACAAATACGGCGCTTTGCAACTTCAAAAATATGTTTCAGCTGTCTCAATAAGCTTCTGCTGGAGTCTTTCAGTAAAACAAGTTAACAGCATCTGTGGCAAATGGTAAAAGCACTTCCACAAAATATACATTACATTACATGTTAATGTTTTTCCTTCACACCCTGGAAACCAGAGAAATTTCGCAAGTTTTTCAGCTATCCTCAAGAACATTCTCAAATTCAAGAGATACTTTTACATGCTATCAGATTTAGGAAAAGTCTGAACTTGAACTTGCTCAAGTTTCAAAATGGTTGCGTTCAAATACAAAAAAAAAAGCTATTCCTCATCTACATTATCATAAGAGGATAGACTGATTTTATATTTTTGCAACACTTGCAGTTAACTAACTAATCATTATTCCACCTGGGACTATGTACTTGCATGCTGCAAGTTCTGATTTACATTAGTAAGACAAAGCCAAAGAAACCATGCCTATTACGGCAGCCCAAGAACACAATCATCTACAATTTTATTTATCCAAATAGACTTCAGTTCTGCATAAAACAAGGCAAAACAAACAGGCAAAAAAAAAATCAAAACCATAAAAGGTGTTTAATCGCATGAAGATGATCCTCCTTTCTTTTAAGATCAATCTAATCTAGCGAGGATAAAACACACTGGAACAGCAGTGCAGCAGCAGCGCAGCCAGGAGGGCCTCTATCAAGCTAGAAGGCAACACAGAGAAATTCATCTTCTATGCCTCCCTTTTCAGGCCTGCCTCTCTTGTTACACTTCCCTTGTCATTTTTTTTTTTGTTTTGGTTTGGTTTTTTGCCTATTTTTCCCAGACAGAACTACAGTGTGAAGTTGACAAGCTGTTACTCAAAAATAAAACTGGATCAACAATAATGAAAATGAGATCCACTTCTATCAGCAGGGCAGAGTACTGAACACTGAAGAACTGCCATGAGCCCTTTTTCTCAGGGTGGCTAGGAACCTTTATAAAAGCCCCAGCTTTAACAGTACTTGATGTCACATTTCTGACATCTAGTCAATAAAAAAGTTTCCCATTACTGAAGAACAAGTCCATTTTTTTCAAGCTCTACCGCATGAAGTCAGACCACTTCATATAGTTAGCAGACAGGAGCAGAAGTTCGCATTTCCTAATAACTTCCTGGATATTTTATAATTGCTTCCTCTCAGGAAGTTTATTCAGTCTTTGCAGCTCCAACACCAACAATTCTTGTTGAGAGGTAAGTTATCCAAGACTATTAAAAGCACATTCCTAAAATGCAGACACAGGCCTGTTTCTGACTCACTAACAATAGGTTTTTCTTTTGGCCAAACCTACCACCGTACGGAAGGAGAATAAGAATGAACTGATCAGGTAATACCCAACGTCTTAGGCTTTTTAGAATTCACCTGTAAGCAGCACAGCTTCCAATCACAAATAGAAAACCAAGCTGGGGGACAAGTCTGAAAGAAGAAAAGTAGGATGTAGTAAAGCACCACAAGCATTGTGGGGGGAAGAAAAGCATTTCTTTCATGATGCATTTAACCTGATGCTTCTTCATGCTCCAAACCACTATTTTTCCATTACCTTTGACGCAACAAAGAATTCCTTCCAAAACAGTAATGTGTCTGCACATGCAACAGATCCTTTTTGTTCCATTTTAATGTAATAAAATTTTGCCTGCAACTGATCTTAATGTGTAATACACTAGTTACTTACTAAAATTGCATCAGACTTATCTTCCATAGAAGTGTTGTACTTGCAGCTAAAAAAAATTAAGTCAACAGAACTTTTAAGTCAGGATTTTGTCGGGTGGTGTCCTTTCAGTGCTTAGTCAGAACATAGGATAAGAAAAAAAAGTAAGATATACACAATTTATTAATGCTATTACTCTGAAAAACAAGAAGAGTTTTATTGTGTCATCCCATCCCCCACTTGTTCTAAAACTCATGATTTTTATTCTTCTAAATCTTTCCCCCTCAAAGCCAGACTGGTAATTTTCAAGATGATACCCTGTAATCATACTATAATTTTTGGACTGAGAAAGCTATTTTATGTGTATCAGCAATCGTACTGCCTAAACCCCATCTGTACTACTTTTACATGTTATCACATAGAAAGAAATACTTATTACATAAAATTACTTAGTATCAGCATCAAGCTGCTTTTCTAGAGAATTAACTTGAATGCTGTAAACACCGGAAAAAGTTATTTGGGTGTTGGAGTTTTTTTGTGGTTTTTTTTTAAAACAATAAACATTAAATGGTTTTGATTTACAAACCTACCATGTTTCGCACATTTAAGATCTATTGACAACAGTCTCTCTAGTCATTAAGCTGAACAGCTTTGATCACAAGGTCCTGTGATCTCCGTTTCTCACATGTTCTTCTTAATTTACAGACTGGAGCAGAAGACACAGTTGCCCTGATTCTTTTGTTCTTTATTAATATTTTCAGGTTCTGTGAAGTATCTACTGAATTTCCATCAAAGTGACTGTTTCTTGCACTAGCATGAAGCCTGATGTCTGCCAGAATCCAGCTGATCACTTAAACTCCACTTCCAGTGCTCACTGAGTGACTTCCCCTGCCTACTCACATTAATTTATTTTAAATGTCAGGCTTGTACTGCCAGAATATTTAGTATGCATTAATATAAGTGCTGATTTTAAAGTGGGCAAAATTTTAAATATTTAGCTTTCTCAAAAGAAAAAACATCAGCTTTAAGTGACACACTATGTTTAAATAATATTTTAACCACCTTGCCAGAAAATATTCAGATAGGATTAGACAAAACGTACAGGAGTTAACAAGCCAGGAATTGCTTGAAAATGACATCTCTGATTTTGTAAAAAGGGAGAAGAGTGATAATTTCTAATAATTTTTTCCAACTTGTTATTAGTAACCAAATCCACAAGAGAAAAACACTGTAACTAAAAGTATTTCACTAACTATAACCTATTTTGCCACAGATGTTACCCATATCCGCGGTCTCCTCTGCATGTTCCATCAGTTTGATTAACTCTACCTCAGGATGAAGACTGCATATCACTTTTGCAGCACCTGACATCTTCAAAGCTTTAACAACCTCCACTAGTTAGCAGTAACAAGATTATCCTCTAGTCCCAAGTCCGAGCAATACAAACGTGGTAGTTCCGCGATCAGGTTTTCATAAAAGACAAGCTGTTGCAAACGTGGACAGCAGAAAAACTCTACTAAAAAAGCATTAGGAAGGATACACATTATTACTGTGTCCCACTTGCAATTATGAAACAGCAGAGACACACTAACTTACAACCCTGTTCTCCCCTCAAAATAATTAAGAAATAAGTCTTGATGCAGCTGGCTAACTGAAACACACCAAGTACACCTGAACAAGAAACCGGGACAGAGGCAACTGGGAGAAAATGAGATTTTAAGAGAATGTCCATGAAAAAGTTCTGTGCCCAGAGCTCTTAACGTTAAATAGATTAATGGAAACTACCTAAGTTGCACTGTAAGCCTGGATGTGGCTAAGCAAGGAGCAGAGGGATCATTAGTGCCAGGTTTCAGTAATTGATTGTGTATGCTTGCACACTGTATCTTTCCCCTCAAACTACATTTTGCCTGCATATGGTTTCTCTTTCTGCCACTTTTAAAGTGATTTATTCTCTTCAGAAGGGGAATTATGTCTTATTTTGATCAAATATTTAGGACCTTTTAGACATTAAAAGCCACAGATTACAAAGAAGGAAGGTCAAAAGAGTAAAGTAAGATTAAAATTGAAGATAAGCCACAAACACTGAAGTAAGGAATGAACAACTAGCACAAGATTCAAAGGACTAAAAGGCTTATCCGCTCTCCTTGCAATTTCTAACTCCTTACTGCTAGATAACTACTACGAAGATCTTAACCACACAGGAGCTGATGAAAGGGGTCTGAATATAGGTCAGCAAAAGGCTTCTGGATCCAGCTACAGACACCAATTAGCTCACTTTCCGTTATTAAGAAAAAAAAAAAAAAGAGAGAGAGAAAAGAAAAAGCCTACAAAACATTTTTTTTCTTTTTTCTTTTCTCTAATTGTCAGTGGCTTTTGGTTTCAAAGCAGCTGGTTGCTGCCCCAGATCTGAAATTGTCACCAGAACACACAAAACACATCAGTGACCATACTATGCAAGAACCTCCAGCAAAAGTTAGACTGAACAATCTTTGCAGTAAGGCACAAAGACCAGGGGGGGTCTTTAAATATGTTTTCAAGATATAAAAGAATTTTTTAGTTTTTCTAGAACACTGACTGTTTTGTTTGACCTTGCCAAAACCCACAAGGAAAGAAAAAATAATCAGGATTCCCCCCCCTCCTTGAAGTATACAGTATAGCTCAGTTCATACAGGGTTCCTTGTACCAGCTTGTTTATGCCTCCTCTTCTGTGAAACAAGCCTTTATGTCTCCATAGTGGAAAAACCCACTGCTTTATATCCTTTTTGAGATGTATGCAGCCAATTAAATTGTAAAGTAATACCTGTTTCAAAGTCTAACTCAAAGAAACTATACATTCCTGGACTGGGACCAGAGCCAAGGAGGTCACCTTACACCCTGCGGTCACAGGAGAATATTCAAGGTTTGGAATTTTGTATCTTGATTTCCATATAAAATAAAATTGGAGACTGAAATGATGAAATACTGTGTATTCTTTGCACACAAATTGTGCTCCTTTCTTAAGTGATAAAGTTAATATTGCAAGGAACAAGAAACGACAGTTCAAGAGTTCATAGTGATTTCAAGCCATTCAGAAAGACTCAGGAAAGTGACAACTGCTAGCAGCTCTGCACTTCTCCAAAATAATTTTCAGTCATGAATAAACTATAATGTGACCAGACTATATGCATAAGAATGGTGTAATCTGCACAAAACAACAGTGAAACAGCACATTACAATAAAATTCACTTGTCAAAGTAACAAGCCAAGTAGCTTTATTTCCATATGAAAACTGTTCGGAAAAGACTGACACATTTTATTTTAATTTCTAGTTTTCTTCAAAACAAACAGCATGCATGCAAAGTGCCTAGTTCCACCAGAAACAGCTACTGGAGACAGGGCGCACACAGCGGAGTACAGTGCCCAGCCAATTGCTAATGTCATTTCATGTCTATAGAATTCCTTTAGGTTCACACAGCAGCTGAAATACGTAAAGATCTACAGGAAAAAAATATACTACCAAAGTAGCAAAAACCTGCTAAGGAAAACAAGAAGTGTATACAAGTATAAATCAATGGAGATTTGCCAGTGTGACAGAACGTGTAGCTTAGTCTCACCATCAGGTCCTCATCATTAACGGGGACCAGCTCCTGGGACAAAGCAGTACTGAAGCCCCGATGGGCAGCCACGGCTTCCGCTTCCATTACCTGTGTCACACACCTGCAGACAACACTCGGCAACTACACCTTTACACAAAATTCAAAGAACCCAAGAATGCCTAAAATAGCTTCTGTATTTCAGAGAGTAAGCGAGCAGTACAGCACAAACAATGGAATTGCTATTACCAGCACACACCACCACCTCAATTCACAAGCTTATGAAATGGTGCAACAAAGGAATCAGATTAGCACCTTCTTACCCACCCTGTATCAGTTGCTTCAGTACAACGATCATATTTTAACAATTTAAGTTGTGCTGCGCTGCTCTTTAACCTCTGGTCAGTAACAGCCACCAGCCTTTCAGCACTGTGGGC
The DNA here is from genome assembly GCF_017639655.2 of Falco naumanni. Classification (NCBI taxonomy): domain Eukaryota; kingdom Metazoa; phylum Chordata; class Aves; order Falconiformes; family Falconidae; genus Falco; species Falco naumanni. The sequence goes on along the minus strand of NC_054060.1, from coordinate 1,330,787 downwards.
CCCATACACATGCCCTTCCAGCAGACCTTTGTTTCACCGGGAGAACTGCCTTTGAGATTACGAGGAGGTTCGCCATTTGCTAAGTCCCCACAAGGTGAGCTTGTCTGTACTGCTCTATAGCAAGAGAGAAGTACACTTCTCAAACTATTTTCAAGCAGGTCTTTCAGCTAATATTATGCTTTACATCTAAATTTAGCAGCATAGATCTGTATGCATGGTACCCTTTATCTCCAACTATGCAAATTAAAAACGTATCCTGAAGTTCTCATGCCATAGAGATTCAAATGTCAAGTCAAATTCACAGGTTGTATTCTTCTGAATTAGTGAAGTGAACATAATTACAGTGCTTTCTTTGGAGCTTTCAAGACACAAGGCAGCCGTGTTGTATTCCCACAAACCTCACTGTTTTAATGTATTAGAAACTATATTGTTTAGCCCACATGAAAAATCCTTGCAATGACTACATACATTTAATAGGTTTAATTCCTTTGCCAGATCCGTACCATGCCACAAAACTAATACCCATATAAAAGACACTTCTCTACCTGTTTCTTAAAACAACGTCTCAAGAACCCAGGGAGGCTAGAGACAGATAAGTAGTATTAAAATCAATTTCTGCCACTCAAGACAAAAAAATATCTGTATATTGATCAGCTACTCAGTTTTCACAGAAAGAATTGACTTAATATTAGCATCATTAAGATCAGTGAGATTCATAACAATTCTCAGGCAAAGGATGCATCAAAGGGCTACAACGTTGACTAATATTTGGATAAACGTCAAGAATGCACAGCTACATTTCCATGTAACTTGTCCATACATCAGTGTTTTGTAATGTTCCAGAGCAACATTTTAACTGTTTAACCTCAGACATCAAAAAAGTAAATTTTTATGTTTAATTCATATATGAAATCAATTGTGGTGACAGAAATATAATTTGAATATATATTTACTTCTTAGCGGCTTTTCTGCATTTGTCTTTGGGATAATGAAATCCATTTAGCTCTCATAGTATATGTATTGTCCTTGCCAAGATGTAAAACTCAGGAGTTCTCTCTCTGTATAAATCCACAAAACAGCTCTTCACCATGAAAATGCTTCCAGTGCAAGAGTGAATTAAGAACAATAACCAAACTGCCACAACAGATTATGAAAAGCTTTGGCTTTAATAGCCATCACGTTGGAAGCAATGTTTTAAGTTCTTAGTCTTTCTATACTTTATCGCCACTAAAAATCTTCGTGATACAACCATTAGCCAAAGCTGGTGCCAGAGAGGCATGGCACAGCAAGAGTCACTTCAGGTATAAAGCAATTGGTTGTAATCCTGGTCCTTGGTGCTCACAGTTACAAAATGGCATTTAATTTCTCGAGCAAATAAAGCTGCATAAATGCAGCCTTCATCTCTTCCCGCACCATAAGGCAAGCGTGCTGCGCCGTGTGTGAATTACTCCTCCTGGTCCTGGGAAGGAAAATCTGCTGGGCTCTAGCCACTGCTTTTCAAACACAGGGGAGCGCAGAGCCTTTCCCCCATCACAGCTCAACCCTTGCTGCCATTGACGGCTAACAGCTTTCTCCAGCCCCCTGCTGCGGCCTCAGACATTCCTCTGCTCTGTCAAGCAATGAAAATATCAGCAACAGGATTAGAGCGAGCCTCAGAAAAAAAAGACTAGCTCTCTAACATCCAAAGTTTAGGAAAGAACACGGATGTCTTTTGGGGCTCACAATACTGGTAATGACTCTCAATTACAACTGTTAATGGCATTTTTAAAGCTTCAGAAAAATTAAGACTTCTAAAAATTCTGTGATACTTCTGCGCCATTAAAAGGCCTTACACTCCTGCAGGATGCAACCAAAGTCTGTAAGTGTTTGTTAAGCGAGGCAGGCTTCTACTCCTGCACTGATGTGCTACATACCAGAAAAAGAGAACAAGCAAAATTAGAAAGCAAGACCTCTCCTTCCTATTTCACATCTTGGTACAGACACTGCCAGCTACTCTATTCTTCTTCTATTCAGCTTCATACCAGAGTGGTCAAGGGTTAAAGTGGTTTAAAAAAAAGCATTAAGAAAGGAAAAATATTTCTTCTACAGTAAGGAAGAAGAGGAACACTTGAGAACGGCTCCAAGCACCACACTAATTGAAAGAAAACAATCCTGAGGAAGGAGGCCCTCACTATAGTATTCAGGTTTGGATTTTACATTCACCTACTTAGCCAAGTAAATATATCTAAATAAAATTACTCAATCCCAGTGTGGCTTCCAGGCCACATTAAGGTAGTAAGGTTCTCATAATTATACTCCTCTTCACATACTTAAAAACCTTTTCCATGTTTACTTAAAAAGCTAATTGTTGACAGCTATGAAGAGTGTAAACACTGGACCTTCCAGCTCGGGGGGGGGGGGGGGGGGGGGGGGGGGGGGGGGGGGGGGGGGGAGATATTCTCCCCCTCCCCACCTCAGTCCTCCGGAGCCCTATTCACCTCGCAGCTTTGCTGAGCAGCGTCAATACCCTCACAGAGCCTCAGAGCTTTATAGCAAGTCACAAAGTAAATACAACAATCTCCCTACGAAACCAAATTATATTTCTGTAACTTTATCAAATGAAATCCTACTTCTACAAAGTATGTAGGCGCTTATGCACTACATTAGCATTAAAGATGCATGAATTACAATTTTTAAAAAAATTATAGGTAACTACCTCAATTTGCAAATCCAGCAAAAGTGTAAGGGACGTGCGTACAAACACATTACTCAACCACATAAAATCCAAACCTCAGCACATGTAACTCATTCCCACTCCAAGGTGGATTTGCACAGAAAAAAGGAAGATAGTAAAAGATCTGTCAAACTCTTTTACTATCGTCATCTGATACACTATGCATGTCAGTGCTGCTGCCTAACAAGCGTCTGCGTTACTCTCTAGCTCAGCTCACCACCTTCTGCCTCCCTTACACAGCCACATTGCATCCAACTCAATTTTTCTTGTACTGTATGTATCTTCCTTCCTTACCTATATCATTATCCATTACTGATTTTTCAGGTAGGCAGCGATAAAGTTGCAACAAGAAATCTGAGGGCAATCAAGAGATTTCAAGGCCTTGGGATGACTGATTAAGAGATCAGGAGCACAAGTAGTCTTCTCCTCTGTCCTTCCAGCTGCAGGGAATGATGAAGGAAGAACCAGGAAGAGCCAGCAGATCAATACTCAGTGGTGACAACAGGGTTGAGTGTTTATGGGCAAGAATCAGGAGGAAGGCCAACAAGGCAGGTAACATGGTGGGAGTCTGTTATAGACCACCCAACCAGCACAAAAAGCAGCTGGGTCTCATGATCACCTGCCCTTGTTCTTGTAGGGGACTTCAACTTCCCAGATGTCTGCTGGAAACACAATCCAGCACAGAGGAAACAATCTAGGAGTTTCCTGGAGCATGTGGAAGAGACCTTCCTGACACAGCTGGTGAGGGAGTCAGCGAGGGAAGGCACCCCACTGGAAATGTTATTTGTGAACAGAGGTCTTGCAGGTGACGTGATGGTTTGAGGCCATCTTGGGCACAGCAATCACAAAATGGTAGTTTTTGATTCTTGGAGGAGGAGATGGGGGTCAGCAGAACTTCCACCCTGGGCTTCTGGAGGGCAGATTTTGGCCAGCTGAGGAGCCTGGTTTACAGAGTCCCTTGGGAAGCAGCCCTGAAGGGCGAAGGGGTCCAGGAAAGTTGGACATCCTTCAAGAAGGAAGTCTTAAAGGCAGAGGAGCAAGACAGCCGCATATGCCAAAAGATGAGCTGTCATGGAAAAAAGACCATCCTGACTGAACACAGAGCTGTGGCTGGAACTTGGGGGGAAAAAAAGAGTTTATGATCTTTGGAAGAAGAGGCAGGCAACTCAGGAGGAATACAAGGATGTCATGAGGTTATGCAGAGAGAAAATCAGAAGGGCCAAAGCCCAACTAGAACTTAATCTGGCTACTGCCATAAAAGACAATAAAAAATGTTTCTATAAATATATTAGCAACAAAAGGAGGACTACGGAGAATCTCCACCCCTTATTGGATGTGGAGGGAAACACAGTGCCAAAGGAGGAGGAAAAGGCTGAGGTACTTAACACCTTCTTTCCCTCAGCTTTTAATAGCAAGACCAGTTGTTCTCTGGGTACCCAGCCCCCTGAACTGAAAGACAGGGAGCAGAATGAAGCCCCCATAATCCAAGGGGAAATGGTCAGTGACCTGCTACACCACTCTGACACACATGTCTATGCGGTCAGATAGGCTCCACCTGAGGGTACTGAGGGAGCTGGCAGAAGCACTCACTAAGCCACTTCCAATCATTCACCAGCACTCCTGGCAAACCAGGGAGGTCCCAGCAGACGAGGGGTTAGCCAGCATGACACCCATCTATAAGGGCAGGGAGGAGGATCTGGGGAGCTACAGACCTGTCAGCCTGACCTCAGTGCTGGGGAAGGTTATGGAGCAGACCATCCTGAGTGCCATCATGCAGCACATACCAGACAACCAGACACAAACACAGCCAAGTCAGCACGGGTCTGTGAGAGGCAGGTCCTGCTTGACAGACCTGATCTTCTCCAGTGACAAGGTGACCCGCTTAGTAGATGAGGGAAAGGCTGTGGATAGTATCTACTTAGGCTTGAATAAAGCCTCTGACACAGCCTCCCACTGCATTCTCCTGGAGACACTGGCTGCTCACAGCTGGGATGCCTGTACCGTACGCTGACCAAAAATCTGGCTGGATGCAAAGACTGGTGGTGAATGGAGCTACCGGGCACACGTGCTGCTCCCCAGGGCTGTCTGTATCGAGGATCTGGGCAAGGGGTTGGGTGCCCCTTTGGTCAGGTCACAGACAACACCCAGCTAGGGGGGTGATCTGCCCAGGGGCAGGGGGCTCTGCAGGGGGGGGCTGGGCAGGCCAGGCCCCAGGGCCGAGGCCCCGTGCCAGGCCCTGCCCGCAGGTCACACCAGCCCCAGGCAGCTGCGGGCCAGGGCACCGGGCTGGGGAGCTGCCAGGGGGAAAGGGCCCGGGGGGGGGGCGGCGGGGCACGAGCCCCCAGTGTGCCCAGGTGGCCAAGGCGGCCAGCAGCACCCTGGCTTGTGTCCAAACCAGCGTGGCCAGCAGGGCCAGGCAGGGATCGTCCCCCCATACTGGGCGCTGGTGGGGCCGCATCTGGAATCCTGGGTTCGGCTTTGGGCCCCTCACTGCAGGAGGGACATGGAGGGGCTGGAGCGTGTCCAGGGACGGGCAGCGGGGCTGGGGCACCAGTCTGATGGGGGAGCTGGGGGGGGTCAGCCTGGAGAGGAGGATGGCTCAGAGGGGACTTTATTGTGTTCTTTACAACTGCCTGAAAGGAGGGTGTAGGGGAGGTGGGTGTCAGCCTCTGCTCCCACTACATTATCCATTGCATACAACTTCCCACAGACAGCTGTGGGGTGGGGGCATGCAAAAGAAAACCTAGGATTTTTTCAGGGTTGAAAAAGCCATCAGCAAACAGATCCATAATTTTTTTATTCAAATTCTAACAGGGATTTTACCTATGTGACTTACATACAGTTTCCTAATTAAGTTTAGCCTTGTGGATGACACAAACCAGGTTATGTTTGAATTCCAGAATACAATCTGAAAATCTATACTTTTGTACACCAAAAATCATGAAGCAACTTGAGAAAGATCTTACATGCTATTACAGCTGTGTTCAAAAGTATCTCCAAGTCATCAGGACAGTTTCTCAAAAATTTACCAGCTTAATCTAAAAAGACTGACCTACTGACCAGCGCAACTTCCATCTTCTGTGATAGTTCTGATCACCAGATTTCTTTTTTAGTCTAGTATCATAAGGCAATGATGCCAGATGTCACAAACAGTTTTACAGACTTCCATGATAAACAATTTTTATGACTGTTTTCTGTAAATCAAAGTTTGAAAATGCAAAAACATGTATGAAGAAAATTATATCAGGTCCAGGTCTATCTTTATAGGCAAAAAAATTAAGACATAGGGATAACAAAGCCACGGCAAATAAATGTGTTGCAGAACATGTTTCTGATTTTATCAGAAAGTTGTGAAATCCAGCTTAGTAGTAACTTTGGAGGCAATTGCTGAGAAAATGCACTACAGAGTTTACACAAAGGGGAGGGGTGGGAGGAGCTAACCTGAAAGAAACAGCAACCACACCCCCAGAACAGTTTATTAAAGGTGAAGTGCACGACAAACAATTAACATGTAATGCCTTTGTGGTAAATTACTGAACTTATTCTTTCTGTGGGGAAGACTGATTGTTTCATTGCTCTTTTCCTGCATCAAAAGCCTGCTAAAGAAAGGACACGCAGACTACATTTACAAACAATTTTTGTCAGATATTTACACCATCTTAAGTTGGGTTTCAGTCTTGATATGCTCACTGGTATACTAAAATTCATGTCAGTTACAATCACAAAACTTAAGACATTTTGGGATTTCTGAAAGTTTGGTTTTCCCCAACTGGCCTACTCAAGCTCATGCTTTCATTTTCACCTCATTTACAGTGAGCAGTAATGCCCCTGCAGAATACATTATGGCTGCCTTCTTCACGCTATCTTACCCGCACATGCAAATCCGAAGACCTGAAAACAAGTCATATATTTTTCTACAAACATTTAGGAAATGGCACCTCAAACTGAAATTACTTCTACACAGACACCACTGAAGGCTGTGTGGAAGAATATATAAGCAATTACAGAACAAGCACGGATGTTTCCAATTCAGACTGCTATAAAAGATTGCATAAATGTAACAATTATTATCATAAAACATAGAAGAATGAATCAAATGTGAATCTGCTTTTACAGTGATACCCAGATATCATTTGGTCAACATCTAAATCCCTTCTATTAATCTGTTAGAAAACTGCCTGAAGAGGTATTTTCCAAATGATGAAGCAAAAGGTGTTCTTGTTACTAGAATTCCAAAATGCTACCTAAAAAACCCACAACAGCTTCCACAATCAAAAAACTGCACAGCACTAATAACAGAAATATTTCTGCTTATTTGCAGAGAATAGGTAACAATTCCCCACCTACACAGCACCTCTGGAAGCCCTGAAAGATTAAGTTCTGTTTCTGAAACTACTAATAAGTTATTTAAAAAAAAAAAGTCAGCAAAAAACATCCATAACAATTTGCTGGCCACTAAAAAACAGATTATGACCCCATCCTACCATTACCTTTCAGGTGTTTCAGGTAACGACATGACCTTTACCCTTCAGTCTTCTGAAGACCTGTGCTAACAGCTAATGCCAGACAATAACCACACAGCTATGAGAAAGGCATTAGGACACACGTATCAACTTCTCCCTAGCTGAAACCACGCTCTACCTTCTTTCTGACACTGTAGGTTAAAGTTAAATCTGTCTGAACTCCTCAACTGCATTTCATATGTTAAAACGATTTCTTGATTTTGTTCTGTGAAAAGCTGCACATTTTTTTTAAAAAATACATAAATTTTCAGTCTTTGATACAAGCCATCAACTCAACCTGCAACCCACCTTCCCTTCTTAATACAACTGACAGACAGCAAGACTGCACAAATTACAAGAAATTAGATGCTAGCAACACAGGTAGTTCACTGAATGTGTTGTGATTTGAGGTTCAGTTTACCGACTCACTCCAGCTGCTTTGTATCCCAAGGGAATCACAGTCAAGATAGGCCAGTGAATCTAGATTTTCATTTGGTAATAATTCAGCAAGGCACTTGATACCACCAGTAGCTGTAAGGCAGAATCTACAAAGGCCCTTTTTTGTTGTTGTTGTTGTTTAAATGTACACCATCACCCCATCACACCCTCTCCTCCACTCAGTGCAAGCACTCAAAATAAGCAACAGTCCTTCAGCATGCAAGTTAAGAATAATAAACTTACCCATGTAACAGGAGCTAAACTAGATTTGAGCAATCAATATGCTCCACTGATGAATCTGTAATAACAGAAACAATCAGTTGATAATCTTCCAAAGCCTCCTGCAGAAAAAAGAATGACAACTGTATAGGCTAAACTTGAGAAAAGATAAAAACAAAGGCGAAAATCTGTTTCTTACAGGTCCTTTTAATTTTAATAAGCAAAGGGCAAGCATGAAAATGCTATGCTAAAGTAATAAAGCCTGTGCATGATGAATGCGAAGGCAAAGATGAAACTCCAAAGCATAGGCTCAACCTCTGCTACAGAGCCATGACCAGTGGTACCTCCCAGGTAAGTTCCAGAGAGAACAGGACAGATCAAAATGCACACATAGACCAGATGTGGTATAGACAGGTATCTTCAGCTACCATGAATGCTGGCTTTTTCCTTTAGATTGATTTCCTCAGTAAAATGAAAAGCTAGCAACAATCAGTAAAGAAAGAAAACAGCTGGAAAAAACTACTTAAGAAAAATAACACTTCAGATTTTGGGGCTGATCATGCTATTACCATGAGCACAAGATTTTCCAATCAATCTGAACCAGAAACAGCCTTTAACTAGCACTACCTAGAAGTCAGAATATATCAGATCCTGTTTTGGATGCATTTGGTGTCTGGCTTCTCCCTCCACGTTCAGAAACAGACTTCTCTACCCTCCAGAACCCTCAAATTTGAAATATTAAAACCTCTGCTCATACGCTGTGGTGTTACCTTGCAGATTCTGCCTCATTATTTTAGGCTAGACCTACAATATTTACATCACTTATAAAGAATACTACTTGCGTGTACTCAAAGACCACAAATTGAAAGGTGAAGAACACTGATTTACACTCAATAGCACAACTGAAAAAAAACTCAGTAGTTCAAATATGACACTACGCTTCCTGTAGCTATGATTTGTGGTTTTCTTTCATCCACATCTCAAAAAAGTTACATAAAACCACAACATCAAAATGGTTACTAAATCACTGCAGATATCCAAGCTGTTTCTGATCTCTTAGTATTCAGATATTTTTTAAAAAACGACTGTAAATACTATTATGTATTACTGTAAATACTAAATATTAAAAACTTCAAATAAGGAGGTAAGTAAAAAGAATCCATAGCAACAAAAGAAAAACTACAGAACTTAAAATTAAGGCTCTGAAGACCTGAACTAGCTATAAACAACTACATGAGAAGATTAGGATAAACAAGCTATTTTACACTTCAAACAGATAACAAGCCATGTCAGATTCTATAGAAGGAAGCAACTTGGGAAAGTTACAGAAGAGCACTGTCCCACCCAAAATTTGCTGTATGTTCTCTAATAGTACTTACTGCTAATAAAAATAGTGTGTCCCATAAAATGTGTTTTAAATTGGCCCTTGCAAAGAAATAAGAACATACTCCTGTAATTTCAGGTGTAATCCTTGAGATTATCCCTTCATCAGCATCTAAACAAGTCACAACAGGTTGCACTGTTCGGTTGATTGGTAGAGGCAGGTCTATCAGCATAAAGACTTCTACCTCTGTATTACCATTATCTCCTTAAGCAACAAGGATTAACTCACAATCATTCAAAAACCACTCCCCCTGAACTGCTCCTGCAGAACACACAAAATATACAGACTAGGCAACAGTGAAGGAAGGGGGCAGTTTTCCATCCCTCACCTGCCCCCCCAGCTATACAGCCCAAATACACCTACCTTCACACCAGCCTCCCAGTATCGTGCACATGCCTGACACTTAATTCTCTACAAATCTTTCCTGTGAAAACCTGGTATAATGTCAACTCCTTAAACCATCTCAATTGGGCTGGAAGTCTCCCTAAAATGGTTTGGTTTGTCTGCCCATGCACCTTCACTATCATACTGTCATCATAGGACATCTATAAGCTTTTCTTAAACACTCCCAACCAGGTTTCAACTCAGCATTATCCTTACAGGATTTCATTATGGTAAAGGATGATTTTGAAAGTACTGGCCTCACAAAGCTACAACACAGCTGTTAGTATGTGACAGATTCAAGTGACACCTGAAATGA